>NC_071502.1:114135096-119135096 GCF_028408465.1 Anastrepha ludens
TATTTTTTTGTGATTTTTCCCGACAACAATTCAATCCGCTTCTCGCAAAATCTGCAAATTGTCACTGATTTTGCATTCAGCTGCTGCTTTTGATATTTTTCGCTTTGAAAGCGAATTCTCGGAAATTAAATTACTGGATAATTTTTACATGAACAGACCTAATAGGTCTGCTTATATTTTTGAAAAGATGTACAAAAATTACTGAGTATGAAGAAAACATGGGTTGTGTTCGAGCAATGTGAATACGAGGAGTAGGTTTTTGTTTTATAAATACTACTCTGTACTCATATTTTAATATTGTTTATTTATTGTTTTTAACCCAAAATTACGTTCAAATGAAACGAAGATAAGATCTCTGTTTCCATGTTTTCAAATAAAACGTTCGACGCGAAATAACTTCTGCAATATTGCGGCAGCTAATCAGCAGAGGGCATCAAAAAAAATTACAGAATCGCACTATTGAGTGCGACGAGCACACGCAGGGTCGCAATATTGGAGTTATTGCAGTTTTTATCAAAATATTTTTAAATATCGTCTGGCAATCGACGGGTGCAGCATGAATTGGCGGCTGCAAAAGCTCGCGTTTCGATTCGGGTCCGACGAAACACAATCACCAAATTTGATTTCCACTCTATCATTGCGCTTCTTTGGATTTGACAGGAACCTTATGGTAGATCAAACCTTACCACATCAGAGATAAAGTTATAGATCTGCTCTATCCATTTAGTCCGCTTGTTCTGATTTACCACTTGCCGAATATCCAAATTGTGGTTCTCTATACGAGGAACCCGGGATCGGACTGGCTTAGGTGGTCACGTTTTTTTGTTAAAACAGCCGTTTCCGCTCGAAAATTAGGACGAGTCAACTTGAGTCTGTCGGCGGCTATGAAGTTGTCCTGAGTAAACTCCGCGAAGCCGACCAAATCAGCTTTATTTAAGTTAAATAATATAGGTGATTCCCGGAAATAAAGTCGACTGGTCTTTCGACCGAGACGACGAAGGGAAAATGGTATGATGCAAGATATAGCCATTATTGTTATTCATCAGATTAGCGCCAGCGATTGTTAGGACAGTTGACCCTTGCGATCGTTTGGCTGGTTTGAATGCCAAAGGTCGTAGCACGCATTAGAGTCACAAACTACCAATTGATTTTCACATCTGATAAGCGCACCAATGTCACGGTGATATCCCGCCCATTCAAGTACGCACGTTCATGTACGTAGTACAGCTTTAGGGTATATTCAGAAACGCATTATAAATGCGCAGTAATTGCAGCGCTGGCAACACTGCCAATGTGATGCAATTGATAAATTTGTTAACGATTTGCAAAAAGATTTGTTGCATTTATGAACGCGTTTTACACTAAAATGGAAGTATTATTGAGTTTAGTTGTTGACGATATATTTGAAGTAAAAAGTGATAGTTTTTTGCTAAATTTAAGAAAAAAAGGACGTGTAAAGCTAAAAAGAAGATCACATATAGTAAGATGTTCATTAAAACGAAAAATTCCCAAAAATAAATCTTTTTTTCCTAGTCGCTAATGCTTTTTAATTTATTGTAATTCATTACTTTTCCAATTTTCAAAAAAAAAAAAAAAAAAAAAAAAAAAAATCTTTTTTTGAAACAATTAGAAAGTTTTCGCTGCGCGATTTGCCCGTCTATTTTCAAATCTTTATTCACTTTTTTTATTTCCTCCGCCACCTTATTCCACAAAACACTCTTTTTCCTCCTCCCTGAATCAAATTCACTTTCCATGCTCAGTCGGACTCTGAGATGTACTTAGATAATCGCTAAAATCAAGAAACATTTAATAAAATATTGTTTTAATAACGTATATTTAATATATCTTTGCATTAAAAGCTAAAAAAAAATAGTTTTATACTCACTTTTCATCTGACATCATATTAGCATAATCAGCGGCAGTATTAAAATTTTTCCTGCAAATAATGCGTGACGTTTGATACAAAAATGGCGTTTTGGAACGCGATGCATTTGCAGTACTGCCATATTTGCATTTCTGAACGCATTGCCAACACTGCAAAAGTACGTTGCGCATTATAATGCGTTTCTGAATATACCCTTAGTTTTGTTTAGTCTATATTTTTGCACACTCTCGTTTTATTTTTCACAGCCTTCATACAACACAATGTTCATAGAGAATTTGACGCGCTTTGCGCATATTTCCCGCTGCTTTATATATTAAATGCAAATTATATGCGATTTCTTGTCGCAATCCCAAATACTCTTCGTTCTCCTCGATAAGGGGATGGCGTGCTGCCAAGCCACGCTCATAATACTCCGTTGCCAGATGTACCATACCGGCCTGTTGATAAATACGCCCGAAATTGTAACAAATTTCCTGCTCTGCTGCACTACACCGGCTTGACGAAATATCATCGTCAGATCTGGTGAAAGTATTACCAACATTCCAATCTGCGCCAGCGCGTAATATAGCATATTTCTGAGCGAAAGCGATAGACTGTGCCACAGCAGCAGTTTTGCGTAGCACCTTGCGCTGCAGCGACATCTGATTGAAGATGACAGCTATGCAGAGCGCAAGAATAGGCGATTGTTTTTCTTTGAAAAGTGGCACATAAATATTTAATGCATACTTATAGGAACAGCAAAAGAGGTGATAGTGCGCTAGGAAAATACGCAGTTGACGATCGGTGGGCTGCCGCTGCACCAGTCGACGGACATAGCGATGGTAACGCAAATCCTGTCCCTTTTGCACCAATAACGACAGTAAATTCCATAATCCGATATTGTGTGTATTCTTGGAGATTAGTTCACGCAGATATGAAAAAGCAATCGTGCAATTATCATTAAAGTAGCACGCGAGTATTATAATGCGTTCAAGCTCGATATGATAGGCGGTGAAACGTTTTGTGGTCACCATACCAAAACAGAGACGTTCAATACAACTAAATTTACGATGCTCGAAGGCCACGCGAATCAGCTCGAGAAAAAGCCGATATTCATCCTGAATTGTGAGATCCGAATTATCTTGCGGTATCTTCATATATTCCTACGAAAGAGAGAGGAAAAAAATTTAGAAACACAAACTTAGTTGAGCAAAATATTCACCTGCAATGCCTTATCTGTGTCTTCTGTGATATTGCGCATCTGCAGTATCACTTTGAGCCCCTCGGCGTTGTAGAAGCTTCCACCGTTCGCCGCCGCCAGCATTTCCTCACGGTTGCGTAATTTAATCGAATGGCGTGCCAACAGCACATACCCCACTTCAAGAAACTCATCGATTTCACCGATTTGCTGTAACATCACACAACGTTCATAGAGCAATCGTGCGTTTAGAGGTGTACCATTACCTTCGCCAGATTGCTCAAGCGCTTTTACTGCTTCCATGTGACGTCCCTGCTGCTTAAGCAGCGCTGACAATGTAAACTTCGCTTCATAACAAAACGGTGCCAGTTCCACAACGCGCGTGAAACTCTCAATCGCCTCGTTTGTGCGATTTAAATTGCGTAAACATTCGGCTTGACGCAACCAAACAAAGGCGGGACACTCAATGGTATCCCCATCTGTTATAGGACGTAGCAATTCTATAGCCTCTGCATATTTATGCTCCTGCATAAGCGCTTCCGCAATATCGATGTATAAGTCCAAACGCTCGTCTGTCAGCGGAATGTGCTCATGCACATTTTGTATAAGATAGCCGAGCAGATGATGTGCATGCAAGTGTATAAGGCTAATACACAGCTTTGCACGAAAGTCGGGCACAAAATCATCTGGTATGACACAAAAGAAAATCAACTCTAAATTACTCTCGCGCTCCGTTTCCAGTTCAAGTGAGGTACGCGCGCGCAAACAACGCAATACCTGAGCGTAAGCCTTATTAAATATAAGTAAGTCCATATAGAGATTGAGATCTTCCAATGTGAAATGATCGCCACACACTTGATAAGCACTTTCCATAGCTTCCAGCGCAATCGCATGCTTTGATATGCCGTGAAAATGGCGTGCAACATTTTTAGCTGTCATTAGGCAAAGATCTGCCTCCGTGCGCGGTACGTGTGGTAACATTTTCAAGTAAGTCAACATTGCCAGATGGGTCTCGCCCATCAGTTCCAGCAAGCGTGCTTTACGCAAGCGTAAATCATAATCTCTCGGCATTGCCTTTGAACGATAAATTTTTGGTAAGTAAAAAATGAAGTTAAAAATATATATATATATATATGTATGTAATATAATCCAACTCACTTTTATCGCTTTGGTGTAAAATACGCGCGCACGTTGTAAATTACCCTGCGCTATATGCAATTCTGATATACGTATCCACTGATCCCGATCATGCGGATTCAAATGTGCGGCAAGAGTTAGAAAATACAAATGCTTCTCTGTATTGCGTGTCTCATAGATTTCAGCCAAAGTGAAAAAAGGTTCGGGCGCCAATGGATTCTGTCGTATAATCTCCAAACATATTTTTTCCGCTATATCAATTTGGCCCCGTGCATAACTTAAATTCGCTTCCCCCATGAGACCCTGCAGTGCTGCATTGAGTACCGTACGACGACGGGGTGTGCTGCTACTACTACCACTAGCACCAGCTCCCCCACGCCAATTAGGCTCATTCAGGCTCGTGTCTACCGCTTTACGTTCAACAACGCCGGCGGAATGTACCCGAGGTTCGGACGTCACTTGTTGTGACGTTGAATGCTTCATGTCAATATCATATTTTTGTTGTTCGAGTGCCTCCAACTCGACTTTATCCACATCATCCTCTTCTTCTTCGCCCGGCTCTAATTTAGTATAATAATCCGGAAAGTCGACTTCACCGCGCACAAAACGCTTGATCAGTGCAGCTTCACCTTCACCACCAATGGCGTTGTAGCTAGGAGCCTGTTTTGACATAGCAGCTCCATCATTACTGCTAACATGGGTGGTGTTAGATGGCTTGGAGTTATCTGGTGTTATTATATCCAAAACCTTTATTGGTTCAGTTTCTTTGAATTCCGACAATTCTAGCTCAGATACATCATTGCTAGATAGCTCTTCAATCAAGAATCTATCACCATCCATCACATCACAATTTATAAATCCCGATTCAATACCAAATAACAAAGCAATAGACACTTTTAAAAACAATTTGAATACTTAGAAAGAAATTGTTTTCCGCGTTTATAAAATGAAAATAACAAAAACACAACAGCTGTTGTGCTTATTAGAGCTGTGGCAAACCGAAAAATATTCGTTACCGGATAACGATTACAACGTGTCACTCGAAGTACCGAAACGTTGCTCATAAAATAATTTCGGTCGTATAGTTGTCAATTCGCTTAGATAAACTAATCAATACGACGCTATATGTTTATACTGTGAGAGAAGAAAACAGTTCCCAGAGTACAAATGAACGTTTACTTCTTTTAACTACATCGATATCATCAAGGCGATGGTTTGTTGTGATTCACCTTTGCACCATAGTCTGCAAATAAGTAACAGTCATATAATAAACGTACAATACACATTTTGACGTGATAACGTCTTATAATTCGATTTAACAGGCTGCACGCACGAAAAAATGTGTCGTTACCTTGCTCATTAGTGTTACCTTGCTCATATGTCGTTACCTTGCTCATTGCCGTTACCTTGCTCATTTGTCGTTACCTTGCTCATTGCATTGAATGAACTGCAAGCGAAAGCGCGGAACGAACGACAAAGCAAACAAAGCAAACGAACGGCAACGTTCGACATCTTGCTCTCTCCTACTTAAGTGAGCGTATATATGTATGTATATGCGCATATGTACATATATAAATTCACGTATTTGTATTTGCATATGCCTTCTTATTGATTATTATTAATTTAATTCACTTGAAGAATTTAAAATAAAACCAAGTTTGTTAATAATACCTGTTGTTTTAATGTTATTATTGTTATTATATATGAAGGAAAAAATGTATGGTAATATTTACCATATACCTTATAAGATATGTTGTATACTAATATATGTATATAAACATGCATATACATATACAATTTCGCGCCATTTTCAAAAAGAACAAATCTATATGTAAAGATGCATACAAGTCATATGGACATATCAAATATACGAATCTATGTATTCCGTACGCAAGCAAATGTAAGCAATGTGCTTGAACTGCAAGCGAGAGCGCGGAACGAACGACAAAGAGCACAATCGGCCCCCGCGTTCGGCAACGTTCGACATCTGGCTCTGTCCTACTTGAGTGAGCATATATATGTATGTATATGCGCATTTGTATATAAATTCACATACTTGTATTTGCATATGTCTTCTTGCTGTGTGCATGGTAATGAACCATTTCTTTGTTGAGAATAGGACGCTGATAGAAAGAGTAGGAAATGAAAGGGAGTGTTTCGAGTGTAAAGTGTCTTGAAAAAGGCAAATCGATGATGGTGCCTCTTAGTGTTGTTGACTTATTAACGCCTTATGCACAATCGAAATTGAAGATATCTTTCATGAATTTGATAAATGTTTCGTAATTTTTCACGTTTTTGTAAATGTAACTTGACCTATTCAATTGCAATTCCATTTACCTCCTCCTCTATATCCATACAAAATATCTATCAGACAAATAAAATTAAAATTTTGTTTTGAAAATTGCAACCATTACATTAGTATTTTCTTATGACGTTGTCACGTTAAACTATCGTCAGTAAACCGACTTTACAGACAACCTCTTTTTATACAAATTAACCATTACCATTTTCATTATGATGATCTCGATGCTATGTCCGCTAAATAACACTGTTTAATTATTATTAACGATATAAAGAAAATACAAAGAGAAGGAATAGCTAATTTAATTGCGCAATTGGCTGTTAATAATGAACAGCTTGAGGAAATCCGTAAACGACGTTTACGGAGGTTTCAAAAGATTATGGCAGCAATACGCATTCGAAATTCAATATAACTTTTTATAATAAGTAACAAGAGGACAAAGCGTTTACGAATACATGATTTTTCTGTTATATGAATGCATAGATAATAATACCTAACAAACATTTTATTAGAATTATGTCTACAAACCTGTTTTCTTTGCCAGCATCTATTTTACTTAGTTGTTACTTTGACGTTTTTCTTTACACGCGTAAAAATAATGATCTATTACACAGAAAACACAGGGCTGTATGTCAAAAAGTATGGTTATCATCTAGGATTATTTTATAATCTCAGATTTTGAGAGAGAAATTTTGTATGGGAAATCTCGCTTTTTAATTACGGATTGAGTGTTAAGCACGAAAAGGTACATCATCTACTTATATGTGAACGTATTATTGGAAACTTACTGTTTAAGGAACTAGAAGAAAATTTCAATTCTTGAGGCGTTCGTTTTTCACAATATCTCTGTTTACTTTCATTATTAACAATTAACTTCTTCTGGTTAATAGTCACCGTTTGTAAATTTTATTTTAGTTCACTCTTTCGTTTTGGGTGGGCAGCTAATTTCGATAAATTTGCTTCGTTTCAATCATGTAAACAGCTTTTCCTGTAAACACATTTTAAAATGCAAGTGTTTGATTGGATCAAAACTAACACTACGAAAGTAATGAGTGTTGGCTGGATTAGTAAGAAATACCTATGAGTACCTATTTTTCGTCACTTTTACCACTTCACTGTTTAACAAGAACAGCTGCTAGAAAGTAGGTACACTAAATTGGATACGATACTTTTGCTTCCAATATCGATAATTTTTACTTGACACTTTTTAAGCGATATATTTTCCATTTATTCCTTGTATTTAATTTGATCGAATAAAAAACAATACCGATAAAATTTTGTGCGATTAAAAGTTGTTCTTCTTTAAACATTCGTCATTTGCGACCGACTTGCCGCACGGCAAAAGTAGAACGTTGTTGTTGTTGTAGCAGCATATACATTCCCCATTCTTACATACGGGGTATGCTGCTGGAGTGGCAATCCTTGGCCGGATATAAATCCAGCTCGTTTCCGTAACGCAGAACTGACTTCCGTGGAAACGAGTAGAAAGTTGTCATTCTGCGTGCATGCCGACATAGCGTACGATGTGTAATTGGCATTTCCGATTCAAAAGCACGTAATCTTTTTAGCTATCAGTCGAATTCGTTGCCCATTGTAATTACACGTAGCAAGATGACATATATAACGACATTGTCAAAGGGTAAATACGTAGAGATGGCGGCGCTGCAAGAGTATCGATGACATGCTGGAAGGATATCATATATGAATTGATGAATACCAGAGGATATTTTTCAACTCGGGAATTTAACATCATTATTAAAAATCATTAAAAATACTTTTCATGTTTTTATACTTATTGAAAAACGGTAATTAATGTGAAATGTTATCTAATGAAATGAGTCCTACATAACTTCTTGCGTTTCGCTTTTCTTACTAGTGTTGCTTGATCATAGATCTGAAACCCCTTTCAAATGGGCGTACCACTTAATCTTTCATGTTTATATCTATGGAATGCTATTAATGGTTTATTTGAGTGTCCAACTCTTCTTGAGCATATAAGCTTCAACGTCCATAGTGGAATGCTACGTTTATATTATCCTTTTCAAGTTGTATTTAAATATAATTACTTTGAATTTGCCCCTACTATTAGAGTATTTATTGAACTTAATAAAATTTGCACCTCCCTTGATACCGAATTTGCTATGCCGAGATCTCTGTTTGTGTCCAAGATTAGATCTTTTTATTTATAAAAAATTGGTTGTAGTTAGCCAATAAGTTATTACAACTAACACTATTCACTACTAGTCTGTAAGGTTTAGTAAACACAGAATTTATAATAAAGAAATAAAACTTAATACTAATTTAGAATATATCATTTTGTACATACACTTATTTTCTAAGAGGGTTTAATATTATTTTTTTGATTTTTATTTCAACATGCAGAAATAAGGCCGTTTTTTTTGTTACTTATCATTATTACGAAGGACCACTTCTAGTAGTTTTATTTCAAATTAAGTTAATGCACATATGTATGTATGTATACTTATTTCCCTGAGGTACAATTGAGAAGCAAAAAACTACTTACAAGCAAATTTTACATGGTTTGCAGTAAGGATTCTTTTTTTCGAAATACTTTTATATAAATATAAATATATAAATTATTAAAATTTTTATACCTACATATAATTAAACATTATCAGTTTTCGTTAACAAAATGTCAAGAAGAAAAAATCTTAAATGGAAGTATGTTTTTCGTACCACTTGCCCCTCTTCTCTTTGTATATTCTAAAATGTATCTATTGTTTTTTGTCAAGTAATTGTACTACGTTGTTTTTACAAAAAGTTTTACCATATTCAGTATTTTTTTTTATCTTTCTTGTGTGCATCACATATTGCATTCACAATGTTTTTACCTTGTTCACCTTGTCTTCATCGTCTACAAAGAAATGCTCACTGTAAATTCTCTTTCCGGGTGGAACAACAGTGCTTTCACAATACAAATGAAAATTAACAACATAATTTCGATCTATCCGCTGTATACTTATAATAAACGGTTCATATGGATGGAAAATAAAAGAACAATATTGTGGACATCTAGTCTTATTGATGCGGGATATATTCATATGCAGGCGAAACTTCATTACAGACGTATAACGATCTCTAAAACGTATTGGCTTCGGAGAAATTTTTTTTGGTTGCATCGCTGGTGATATGTATCGATCATCAAATTTAAACATGTTACCGTCAAAATAGGGTGAACAAATGGTAGTTTGGCAATTTACTGGCAATGAGGGATTAAGACGCTCAGCAGCAAGTTTTTCATCGCCCAGCTCTTTAAAATAACTAATGGAATAAAAAAGACAAAAACCGTATAAATGCACTATAGAGTTAATTAAATAGCAGTACATCTAAATATAAGAAATAGATTT
This sequence comes from Anastrepha ludens, assembly GCF_028408465.1. NCBI lineage: Eukaryota > Metazoa > Arthropoda > Insecta > Diptera > Tephritidae > Anastrepha > Anastrepha ludens. Next base: position 114,144,966 of record NC_071502.1, read on the forward strand.
TGTGAAGGGAATAGAAGAAACAAATGCAAATGTATATACGCACATATCATATCCTGAACGAAAATATATATTATTGCTTAGCGTTGACGCTGGTCGGCCTGTCTGCAATGATCGATCAGTTCGAAAGCTGTCGTAAAAGTTTTTACGAATATTGAACAGTTCCACAGAGTCATTGTGATAACATTTTAAAACTTTGTCTTCCGATAGCGAGTAAAATACATACAACTTGAAGTTAGGAAGCTCCTCCACGGATACCTGACCTGAGTTAATTAAAACATATCGCCTCATTTTTGTAGCTTCAAATCGTATAAACAATGTATCTTCATTAATGAACTGCGATTTTGCCATTTTCATATGATCATACTAAAAAATAGAAAACTTTGTAAAAAATGAACGAACATATACATATGTATGTAGGTATACTAAGTATAATTATGCTTACCACATTAAATTCGTTGTAGAATTGACGCAAACGTTTCTGCCTCTCCCTCCCTTCATGACACTCGATTATCTCCCTGTACATGCTAGCGAAACACTTTTGCTTTATCTGCGACAGTAATCCTTTTATCATTGGCTCCGGCACTCCATTTGTGTGTAGGGCACATATTAATGTCTCTCTTCTCAACGTTTCTTGCTCCCTATTAACTACAAATTGGGTAACAAGTTTTCCATCTTGCAGTTCGAATACTTCGATAATTTGGCGACAAAATGATAAAATCGCAACTTTATTTCCCATAATTGAGATACCATAATGCGTTGTCACAAACACATAATCGCGAAATTGATATACATCGCTGATACGGCCCTTTACTAAATCGATCACAAACAATGTAAAATCAAACATTTCAACGTCGTCAAATAAATCTGGATAATTGAGATAGTCTTCGCGCGTAAAATGACGGCCATGGCTGCAGGCCTTGGCAGCCATTAACACATAACGACCATTTTCGACAAAAAGGCAAAAGTCACGGATTACAACCCAATGCGTATTGTTTGCGGCAAAGAGTGGTATATTCCAAAGTAGATGAAACAGTTTTTCATTGAGTAATCGGCCAGTATCAGCACTAGCTTTGACACCTTCGTCTTTTACACCGTGCACTGATTCTAAGACTGCATGCACACCCTTATATTTGTGTACCCAAACGGAGTTGAAATCACATGAGATGCACACTAGCAGATTACCATCCGGCGAAAACCTACATATGAATCCCAACGAAGAGCCAACACCCAATATACTTAATCTGGGTGTAATACTTTTGTAAAATTCAAGAGTGTGCGTTAGTTCAGGTATACGACCGCGCCTGTTATAGCGATTAAGGCCGGACTCACGATCCCAAATGTGATGTTGTATGTTTTGTGTGAACACACGTTCCGTAAACCAAGAACTCCGTTTTTTTGCGATGCTAGATTGTTCCAAAATTTCAATAGCCTCAAGTAGTTTATCCATATTTATACTGTTGTAAAGCCTAAGCGCACAAAAAGCGCGTCTTTAAGTGAGCGGAGCAAATACTTTTAGAATTTTCCACCAGTTTTCGTTTTACTATGATTTAATTAAGGCCCCTAATAATTTATTTCTGACGTAGTAAACTTTGTACGAAATTAATTCACCGTCCAAAAGGGATCGCAAAATATTATCGAAAAATAACCACAATCCCACATAATTTCTTTTTCTTTGTATTAATCACTTACACCGGACTTACACACGGAGACATCTGGAAGAGAGACACTGGAAATTCTCTTTTCATGTCTCATTCGCGGCCACACGGGCAAAATTGTTTTCGGCAACATTTTGACATTTAATGCTTTAGCATCGTCTGGTTCGGATGTATTCTCGCACGCGCTTACATGTAAAGCGGAAAACGTTCGTCAACAATTTCTTAAATATATGAATGAAAAATGCAAACTGGTTAAATAATAAATAGTTTGTTGTTTTTTTATTTAAATATATTTATAAATTGTTCTACTTGAATAAAAAAAATTAAATTAAAAATACTTCATACATAAATAATTAACTTAAAATTAACTTGAGTATCTAGAAATGCGGGGAAAATTAGAATTCAACATAAACATGCCCCTTATATATTTTAAATTATACCTACTTTACTAGCAAAAATATTCGTGCATTTCCCAAGCAGTGTTCGGATGTTTGTCATCTTTGTTATCTTCCGTTTGCTTGAAAACCAACACATAACTCAAAACCTTCACCCACAAAAGAAGAAAACAAATGAAGCAACTGTCAAAAATTGCTTTAAGATTGGAAATACGAATAAGAAGAGCAAAGCGTGTCGCCAGTACAGGAGAAAAATTCCCTTCTCTCTTCCGCGGCCGTCCTTCACCCCCGAACAAAAAGTTTCCCTTCCAGATGTCTCCTCGTGTAAATGGGCACATTCTTTCAGAAATCGGAGTTGCAGAACCAACACGTTGTCTACTCTGTGTTGGAGATGAAAACAAAAATGCACAATGTGAGGGCGCGGTATCTCTTCCTCCATTCTTAAGGTAGCCAACAAGCACATCGACAAATAGTTTTGTTTCACAATTTATTTTTTTGCCTCCATTATTATAAAATTACTTTTGCTGGTTAATATTCAGCGTTTGTTCACTTTGTATCTTTGTTTTGGTCTACTTTTTCGTTTTGGGTTAACAGCTGACTTCGATGAATTCCCGATAAAAATTAGGGAAGACACCGAGCAATTACGAATGGGAGAGCAAATTAAGTGCTGTGTTAACATAGTATAAAGGAATCGATATACATACATATGTACATATCAAAATGCCGAAACTGTAAGCAAAAAAAAAAAAACACCTGTATTAGTAAAGAAAATAATGTTAAAAAGGTCACTCTGTGAAAAGATTTTAGTGCTAATGAAAATTTATTGATTCTTATAAAATTTGATATTTTAAAATTGAAAATTAAATTTTTTGCTCCTTTTAAGGTTATGTTAAATCTTCTTCTCTCAACTCTTCTCAACGTTGAGAACCTTTTTAAATATTTTAAAAAGCGTTTGAATTAACTGAATACGAATTAAAACCATAGGGGTGTAATCATTTCTTCCGGCCCTCAATCCTTAGCGGGAATACCTGGACACAGGGTGTATTAATGGTAAAAATAAGCAACAAAATACCAGAAAATACTGAAGAATGCACACGGACATTTTAACAAAAAAAGTACCTTATCTTGTTACATAACCTCAAATATAGCAAAAAACAGGTTGTCTGTAAAGTCGGTTTACTGACGATAGTTTAACGTGACAACGTCATAAGAAAATACTGATTTACAAATACAATTTTCAAAACAAAATTTTAATTTTATTTGTTTGATAGTTATTTTGTATGGATATAGAGAAGGAGGTAAATAGAATGGCAATGGAATAGGCCAAGTTACATTTACACAAACGTGAAAAATGGCGAAACATTTATCAAATTCATGAAGGATATGTTCATTTTCGATTATTAAGTCGACAACATTTATTTTTTTCAAATTAAATTTCCACAATTTGGAAGCATTGTTTTGGCGTTGAACAATTCATGATGACCTGCCATACCATATTGAACAGAAACGTCAATTTGCCATTCTCAGCTGTCAAAACATAGCTATTGACATCAATAGTTCTCGTGCAGCTAAAAAGCACCCTATAGTTGGTCAGATACTGCCATCTTCAATATTCTACTATGAATTTGGCACATAAAGGCAGTGATTTGCTTGACTTACCGACATTGTTTTTTTTTTTTCATTTAATAAAAAGTACAAAGTAAAACAAAAAAGTTGTATTGGTCCTCTACCGAAAAAGTTAATTCAAAAGTTTTTACTATATATGTACATATGTATGTACGGGCGGAAGACATTCGTTGTGTTTATTATAGAAAAAATGTAAAAGGAATTGCTTTGATTTGCCATTGTGTATTTACATACATACATACATAAATCCCTTTTGGCTAATTTAAGATTTGTGTGGCAATTGGGCAATTTGAATATCAAAATTCAAACGAATTCCCCGCCTGCAACTTTAACATTCAATCAACCAGAACGAAAGAAAAAACAAACCAACTGAAAGAAAGAAACATCACCCTACATGAACCCCTCTTCGGTTCTAGGAGACGAACTTTCAAATTCTGCGAAATGCGGACTTCCTATAAACTTGAACGTTTAACGCAGTTTATAGTTTTATGAGAGAATGGTGAGAACAACTCGCTCACGCGTCCAACTCCAACTAAGTACCTTCTCAAATTATCCGCACCAAACCGAATTCCAGTAAAACGAAGAGTTCACGCAAGCTAGCAACGCTGCCGCTAATGTATGCGTGAAAGCAGAAGAGAAAAATTTGGCACACATGCCCATTCCACACACATGGCCAGTTATGAATAAGTCTAAAATTGTTGATTGAATGGTGTTCGATTTGTTATAGTCAGAAAAACGTTATTTTCAACGTTCACTTAATATTGTAAACAAAAAATAATAAATAAATTTGAATTGAAGTATATTACATACATATGTACATAAATCAAAAGGTGAAATGTTAAAAAACGCTGATGAAAAAAATGATCCACAAGAAAAGGTGAATCCTTGGTTAGGGTGCTACGGGTAGTGAACATACATACATATATGTACTACATATTTTATATTAAAATTTGACTTCACAAAATATTAAGATAAAGAGTGATTATATATAGAAGATTTGTGCATTGTTTTAGATATAGGAAAATCATCGATCAGCAGGCTTAGCGTTAATAGGCATAATACAATATTTATTATTTCTTTTCGTTAATTGCAACAATTTTTTTATTTTATTTTTTTGTTTGTTTTATTTTGCTTTATTAAATGTCTTTTCGTTTTATTTAATTTTTTTTGCCTTTTTTTACTATTTCTTATTATTATTTATTTATTTTTTTATTGCTTTTTATTTATTTCCTTTTTTTATTTTAATTTTTGTTTTTTAATATATTAAATTTTTTTGTTTGTTTTTAATTTGGTTGGTTGGTTGGTTTAAGGGTGACCTCGCATCGGAGTGCCACATAGACCGCAAGTTGGGTCCGTTGTGTTGCCCTAGAGCTCATTATGTTATACGATTTCCGCACCTAACCGAGATTTTTATTGTAGATTTTGGTCAAAGATATTAATTCGTTTCGAGAATTTGATGAGAGATTCGATTTTCAGGTTCGAGAGTACTGAAAGATTGTCAATTGTTGAAGAGTCTAGAAGAGCGAGTCGACTTCTGGCTAGACCGGGACAACTGCACAGCAAATGTCTGCTCGATACTTTCTCATCTTCGTCCTCGCTGTATCTGCACAGGTCGTTTTGAGGAACCCCCAGCCGACGTGCGTGAGTGCCCAAAAGGCAGTGGCCGGTGATAAGAGATATTATATGCCTTAGTTTGTGTATCGAAAGACTTATAAGGGTTTTGTCTGTTTCAGATTGTAGGTTGGCCAGATTTGTCTGGTCGTAACGCAAGTAGTTTCCACTCGCCACCTCCGATTGTTTTTTTTTTTTATTTAGTTTTATTTTTTGATTTAGTTTTATATTTTTATTTAGTTCTATTTTTTTATTTAGATTTATTTATTTTTTTTAGTTAAATTTTTTTTTTATTTAGCTTTATTTTTTTAAATTTAGTTTTATTTTTTAATTTAGTTTAATTTTTTTTAATTTAGTTTAATTTTTTTTATTTAGTTTTTTTTTGTTATTTAGTTCAATTTTGTTTATTTAGTTTTATATTTTTATTTTTTTTAACTTAGTTTTATTTTTTTTTAAATTTAGTTTTTTTTTTATTTAGTTTTATTTTTTTAAATTTAGTTAAATTTTTTTTATATAGTTTTACTTTTCTTTTATTTTTTTATTTTTTTTTTAGTGTTATATTATTGTTTAGTTTTATTTTTTTAAATTTAGTTAAATTTTTTTTTTATTTAATTCTATTTTTTTTCATTTAGTTTTATTTTTTTTTATTAATTACGCCTGTCTTATTACACTAAGTAATTCGTTTTACAGCTTCGATTTCATATCAATAATCATTATCAATGTTACATTTTGGGAGCTCACAATGTATGTACATACATACATACCTACATACATAACTTGAAATTTTTCTAGTTATCAGCTGAGTTGGTGTTGGCGCTGTCTGTTGATGGGAGTCGTCGCACGTCAGTATTTGTATGATTCGCTAAACGGAGAATATGATTTGTCCTGCATGAAATTTGCTACTGTATCGATATGAGGTCCTTGATTTGGGACGTACCAAAATGCATTGGTTATTGTTCCGAGTATTTTGGATTGCAATCATTGATGTTAGTTTTACTTGTAGTTCTACATATTTCTATGCCTCATGATCACATTTTTGTATATGTACATATGTATACCTACGAGTCCATCTTCGTACATAACCTTCTCTTGTAAACAAATTCAAGGAAAATTATGCAATATTATTCCTACTAAACTTGAGTCTAATTGCACGGTGCAGAGAATAAAAAAGATGGCGACATCCGCAAACCGTTAACCCGCTCTCAGTGAATATAACAGAATCAGCTATTGAGCCCGCGAAATAAGTTTACGAGTACATTAGTTTCGATTTTATTGTTGTGTTGTTGCATTGTTTTTGGTTTGTTATGTTATTAATGAGCGAATTTATCGTACTACGGCGTTCTCTTTCTTGTTTACCGCATGTTACGTTACAGCCATAGCTAGAAATATGATACTTTGACGGAAGTCGCATTCATTTAATCCATCATTCTTGCATTAGTTGGTCGCTGATCTTAGAGTAGATCGCTTGGTTAAATAAATCAATACTCTGCAAATATACAAGAATCGAATAAAAATGTCAAAAAGTAAAACAGAAATTCAAGATACGGAGGTGAAGGTAAGTTTTACGAAACAAAAGACTTGTGTGTGTGTATGTGTATGTGCATTTATTAGGAATAGTGCATTTGTGTTATGTAAGAAAAACTTTATTATTGCATGCATGCGCATGTGTGTATGTGCATATATGCATCTGAGCCAAGGCGAATCTCTATCATTCCTGCATCTGAGGTGTAACATCCGTCGCAATTGGATGTAACTATGATCACACATAGGAACATCCAATCATATTTATGCATGTGTGCAGTAATGTATGTATGCGTAGAAGTGTACACATATGTATCTACATAAGACAGCATAAGCAGTTCGAAATTCGTTATGGGGGAATCACCGCTTCACGTTTTCGTTCTTGGTAATTTCCAAACTTACGAAAAAAGAAATATTGAAACCAAATATTCCCCCGCCTTGGTTAGGTTAGGTTGAAGCGGTTGTCCATTGTAGGACACACTCAGGCTCATGGCCCATTGTAATGCCGCGTGGGGAACTAGCCTCCTGAAACCAATGTGTGCCATTTAAAAATTTCGCAAGGTCCTTAATTTCGACAGAGCCGAGGTCTTTTAACCCGTTGAAGAAATGTCCGCCGAAAAGGCGAGTCTACGTCTGGATAGAGCAGAACAGTGACACAGAAGGCGCGGGATCGTCTCTTCCTCGTCTAGACAACTTCTGCAGAAGTCATGTGTTTGCACACCCATTCTCTGTGCGTGCCTACAGATTAGGCAGTACCCCGTAATGACTGAAATCAGTATGTTAAGACTATACCTTGGTTACGTGTGTGATAAATTAGACGGAGCGACATGTGACCACTAATTCCATTGCGCAGTACTTGAAAATTAGTCAAAACAAAGATTTGAAAAAAATAAATACTTTAAAAGTCTTAAAAATTACGTTTTAGCGACCGTATTTGCTTATTGTGCAGGTACATACAACATATATACATACATAGTATGTAATATTTATTATTATTGCCCTTTGTATCGTGTGATACACCCTTTATTGAATAAAGTTCAATTAACAAATGAATTAACGACAATTTTGTTTGCCTCACAGGTGGTAACCTTTTACAATAATATATTTGACATTCCGTTTGACACTCTGATGAATTATTCTAAATTAAATTCTATCAGGTGGGAACCCTCTCTATTAAAATATAAAATATATTACAAATGTTTGAGCTATAAGCAACAATCCGTGCGCCAAATTTCATCTAAATCTGTCTAACCGTCACGGAGTGAAGAGAAATTTCTCATGGTGTTGTTTTTCATTTCAACAAATTTCAAATCACCCTGTACCGCTAAATCTTCTCGGCTGAATCGGTTTCCACTTTCCAAAAATAAAACACTCCTCTGGTTAAGTTCTTTGATTCGGCACCTCATTTTTTAAAATCGAACAGATAATGCAGGTCTGATGACATTCACAAAAAATGCTTTCGCGTATTATAAATATGGATGGAACTAAAACAAATACGAAAAAAGGGCATATAGACACTTCTTTAAAATGAAATATCATCGCAGGGCGGAGAAAAGTGGAGAAAATATTACTTTTCCCCAGGAATAGAGGGCTGAAATTGCCATAAGTCATAAACAAATTTTAGGTTTTTTAGCCTCTAAATTCTCCCAACTGGGGGGTTTAGCATCTTTAAACACGGATTTACTTATTATTAAAAAAAATAATAGTGAAAAAATTGTTTTTTTGTTTATTTTTATTTATTTTAAAAAACATTTTTTTCTTATTTATTTTTGTTTTTATTTTATTTATTTTTTTTTTTTTTTTTTTTTAATTTTTTTTATTTGTTATTTTATTTTTATTTTTTTTTTTTTTTATTTGTTATTTTATTTTTTTTTTTTTTTTTTTATTTGTTATTTGTTATTTTATTTTTATTTTTTTTATTTTTATTTGTTATTTTATTTTTATTTTTTTTACTTTTTATTATTTTTAATTATTTTTTGAATTATTGTTGTTTTTTATTATTATTATTTTTTTGAGTTTAATCCATCTCGGCTATTGTCGGAGATTACACATCCCGGATAAAATTTTCAAGGCGTTGTGCTCGGGTGGGGCGTAGTCCAAGTTCTACGCCCATGCGATTGCTATTGCTTAAATATTTAAAAATCTACGAACTATTGCACATGTGTCCAGTATGGTCGACTTCTGCATGTCTTCTAAAAGGTGTTGGCAGTCATACTTCTTCATTTCAAGGTCATGGGGATGAACACCGTGTATTGTTTTTGCCTTCCATGCTGCGGTCATTTTTGCTGGGGATTTAATATAAAAAAAATTTTATTTAATTTATTTTTAATTTATTTTTATTTTTAATTTATTTTTATTTTTAACTTATTTTTATTTTTAATTTTTTTTTTATATTTGATAACTAGGTTTGAATTAAATATATTATTTGCTTTTAATTGTATTGAATGAATAATGAATAATGATGTAACACTAGGTGGAAAATAAAGAGAAAAGATTAAATATCATTAAATGTATTAAAGTAGTAGATATTATTGGGTATGGGTATAAGTATCCGTCCTTTCTTAGCCAAAGTTACGAATTATTTAAGGAATTAACTAATACTTGATATTATGTGAAGTATATGCGATGGGAAACTGCAACTTTGCTCCATCTTTCAGGCAGCATACGGATTCCTCTAACGAAAAATTCAAGTTCTTTTGTCTTGATCCATTCGTTGAGCCAGTTTGCGATGCTCTCGTAAGAAATGAACCGCTCTCCAATAAAGGCTGACTGCATTGATCGGAAGAGGTGGTAATTGGTGGGGCAAGATTGTCCAATTCAGTCCCCCTAAATATTTTTATTTATTTATTTTTATTTATTTATTTATTTATTGTCTTTGAATGGATACATTCTTACAGACTATATTAAGCTAATGTACAATAGTTTAGTAGTATACTAAGAAAAGAACGATTTAAGATGATTGACTAAGATGCCATACGGCCATGTAAAATCAGCACCAGAAGAATTGAAAAACATATTTAAATCTGCACATGTCCTAGGAATCGGAGCATTCACCCCATAGTTGGTTCTCGAGAAGCCAATTTTAAAGGTTTCATACTGTCGGAGCCTCATACTGGGTATATTAAATTGAATTTTACTTAAAAGGGAAGGACAATCAATAGATCCAGAAATGATGCGAATAATAAATGAGCACGATAGAATAGATCGTCTGCTATCAAGTGGTTTTAAGTCAATTAATAAACATCGAGAGCGGTACGATGGAACAGGTTCAGAAAGGTTTAAAGATCGGAGCGCAAAACGAAGAAAGACTTTCTGAACTCTCTCAATCCGATTAGACAGACCTATTTGGTACGGTCTCCAAATAATAGCGGCATACTCTAATCTTGATCTAACAAAAGCACAATACAATGTTTTGAGAGTGTGTGGGTTGGTAAATGCAGAACAATTACGGCGAACGAATGCTAGCATCGCATATGATCGTCTTATGACGTGGTTAACATGGCTGGTGAAATTCAGCTTAGAGTCGAAAATAACGCCTAAGTCTTTAATTTCCTCAACGGATTGCAAAGGTAAGCCAGCAATATTATACGAAGTATGCAAAGTATTGTTTGATTTAGCATATTTTACGTGAAAGCATTTGCTAATATTTAGTGACAAACGGTTTAAATAGCACCAGTTCCGAACATTGTGCAAGTCGGTTTGCAACTTTTCAGAGTCCCTAACACTGTTAATCACCGCAAATATTTTAAGATCATCAGCATACAACAAGTGGTCTGCAAACGAAAAGCAAGAACCAATATCGTTAATAAAAAGTATAAAGAGGAGGGGTCCTAGAATACTTCCCTGTGGGACACCAGAGGATGCAATAAATGCACGGGATGTCGTATTATCAACGGCTACAACGCAGTGCCTGTTGGACAAATATGATTTGATCCATGACAAAAACGTGGAGTGTATACCCAATGATGCAAGCTTCGACAAGAGTATCCGGTGCGATACTTTGTCAAACGCTTTAGAGAAGTCTGTGTAAATTGCATCAACTTGAGATCTGTTCTGGAAGGCTGAAATGCAGTAATCATTGAAAATAGACAAGTTAGTGACAGTGGAGCGACTTGCAACGAAACCATGCTGGTTGGTAGATATTAGGCCTTTGACAGCAAAATATAACTTTTCATTCACTGTTATCTCAAAAAGTTTTGAGACAGACGAAAGCTTCGAAATCGGTCTGTAGTTGCTAACATCGTTTTAATTTCCACTCTTAAATATAGGCGTAACGGAAGTAAATTTCCAGTCGTCAACAAAGATACCAGAGGACAACGATTTATTGAATATAATTGTGAGAGGCTCAGCAAGACACAAGCAATTCTTCAGCAAAATGCCCGAAAGGCCATCCGAGTCAGTTTTCGTTGTAGACTTAAGCTTCATAATACCCTTGACGACATCAGTAACAGATAGGCACAAAGTCCCAAAATTGAGAGGTGGACCGATTTAGCAACGTGTGGCCTGGCGTTGTCATGCAGCAAAATCAGTTTTTCATATCTACCGTCCCTTTCCGGCAGCTCTTCTTTGAGAACTCGATTCAAACTGCTTGATTTAGCTGCAGTCGGTAACGATTTCCAGTGATGATTTCAAATGTTTTAAAGAGTTCATAATAGATGACACCATTCTGATCCCACTAGATGCACAATATAATCTTTGAAGCATGAATACTTTTTTTCGCTGTCGATGGACCTGGTTTACCTGGCAGGCTCCAACATTTTCGACACTTGGGTTAACATAATAGATCCATTTTTCATCGTCAGTGACGATGCGATGCAGAAAACCTTTTCTTTTCTGCCGTTCAAGAAGCACCACCATACGTCATCAAACGTCTTTCGATATCCCTCTCCCTCAATTGATGTGGCCTCAGTTACTTGCTTTCTGGACCATTCGCATCGCGTGCAAACGTTTACTGACGGTTGATCTGTCAACATACAACTCTTTAGACATATCATCAAGGGTTCGACATGCGTCGTCATCCAATAATTGTTGTAGTTGAGTATCTTCGTGATCTTAATCACTCACGTCGAAATTGCCACTTTGGAAGCGTCGACAAGTTGTATTTGATGTAGCGAGATAACCGTAAATATTGATCAATATACGACACTTATCAGCTGCACTTTTGTTTAAAACGTATGAAATGAAGCATGACTTCCCGCAAATGCTATTTTTTCGGGACTCACGTAGACATTTTTGACGTCAGATAAAAAAGGATATTTACGCTTCAAACGAATGTCAACTTCTTCGATCGAATCCTCACATATACACCTTCAAATCACCAGTATATTAGTAGAGTGAACACAAAAATATTATCAGAAGCGTACCTTCTTTTGCGTGGGCGGAAACTTATTCCAATACCCAATACAAAAATCAGCTTAAAAATAGTTCTTCTCAAATACAGGAAATCCGATAGAACAATAAAATATATTAATAATATTTTTATTTTGCCTGCACCCTGTTGCGATTAATTGAATTACTAATTAAGAATGTATTATTTCTGATTTTTACAGAAATCGGAAAATAAAGCTGTTACTGAACTCTGTTCTAGAATAAGGAGACTGCATCTCGGAAATAAAAAAACTGAACACAAGCAAACGAAATATTTTGGGTAGATATAAATAATTAAAGCCATATAAGAACAATTAAAAAGGTACAGAATAAAGCCGTTTACAAAAGAGTTTAAAACAGTTTGACCCGAAGATTGTTTTAAGCTCAGGCATCAAAAATGAACCGCGTAAGCATGTAAGCGGCTGCCGTAGCCGAATGGGTTGGTGCGTGACTATTATATGGTGGTGCCCGGGTGAGCATACCAAATGATAGGAGATGCTTTCCATTTCAATTCAACCGGGCTGTTCGGGACATGCTCTTCGATTTCGACAATTTTCTTTTTCGCCTCAAAATCGATTTTTTTTTAATTATATAAGAAACTTTTTTGTTTAAATGCTCATAACTTAGTCAAACATGAATCGATTTTAATGATTATGGGTTCAAAATTATCGTAATTAATAGGACTATGAATAAGTTCGTGCGGTTTTTTTCGAAATTTGAAACTTTATTGACGTAAAATGGTTACAAATTTAATATTCAAAATATTGTCCATCGCTTACTACTACTTTTTCCCATCTTTCTGGCAATTCACGGATTCCCTTTGTGAAAAATTCGGTCGGTTTTGCCGCAATCCACGAATCGATCCATTTTTTGACTTCATCGTAATTACGGAAGTGCTGGTCAGCCAGGCCATGTTGCATCGATCGGAAGAGATAGTAATCGGATGGCGCAAGGTCTGGACTATACGGCGGGTGGGGTAGGACATCCCATTTGAGCGTTTCTAAGTATGTTTTGACCACTTGTGCAACATGTGGCCGAGCATTGTCATGTTGCAAAATAACTTTGTCGTGTCTATCTGCGTATTGCGGCCGTTTTTCTCGCAGTGCTCGGCTCAAACGCATCAATTGTCGTCGGTAGACATCCCCCGTAATCGTTTCATTCGGTTTCAGTAGCTCATAATACACAACACCCAGCTGGTCCCACCAGATACACAGCATAACCTTCAGGCCATGAATATTCTGCGCCGACGCCGATGTTGAAGCATGGCCAGGGTATCCATACGTTGCCCGACGTTTTGGATTGTCGTAATGGACCCACTTTTCATCGCCAGTCACAATTCGATGCAAAAAACCCTTTCTTTTGTGCCGTTGAAGCAGTTGTTCGCATGCCATAAAACGGCGTTCAACGTCTCTTGGCTTCAATTCATACGGCACCCAATGGCCTACCTTTCGGATCATTCCCATGGCTTTTAAACGTTTGGAAATGGTTGATTGATCAACTCCCAAAGTTTTTGCAACCTCTTCTTGCGTTTGAGCCGGATCTTGATCGAGCAATTCCTCCAATTCGGTATCCATGAACTTTGGCGGCGCACCCTCGCGTTCTTCGTCTTCCAAGCCAAAATCACCACTTTTAAAGCGTGCAAACCACTTCTGGCACGTTCGCTCAGATAGAGCATGCTCACCATAAACTTCCACCAAGATACGATGACTTTCGGCTGCTTTTTTCTTCATATTAAAATAATGAAGAAGAATTCCCCGCAAAAACACATTATTTGGCACGAAATTCGACATTTTCAAGTGTGGTAAAAATATTGTTGTTTACGCTTCAAATAAAAAACTTATACTGACGTTTGTGCCTTACGACAGTAGCTCTCCAATGAATGTTTGGAAATGTGGATCGATGGAATAATAATCAAGTTACGCCATCTGTTGTAAAACCGCACGAACTTATAAATAGACCTTATACTTGTACGAGCGACTTCGTGTAGAAACAATTGCAAAAAAATAGTTGACAATTTTTTATTTTGCAAAAAAAAAAAATCGAAATTTTTTCGAAATTCAATATTTCAAAAAGTGTATTTTTTTTGTTTTTTTAACTTTTTCCAAATCAAGAGGACATCTCAAACTTCAATTGAGCTGAATGGCCAGTAGCTAAAATGAGGTGTTTTTGAGTAATGAATTTTTGAGTAAAAAACCTGTTTCGCACTTTTTGTTTTTTGAAAAATAAAAATTTTCAACTACGTCTTTGCAATTGTTTCTACATGAAGTCGCTCGTGTAAGGAATTACGATCATTTTGAACCCAAAATCATTAAAATCGGTTCGTTTTTGACTAAGTTATGAGCATTTAAAAAAAATTGATTTTGAGACGAAAAACAAAATTGCCGATAGATCGTGAAAAAATTTTTTTTCGGGCGAACAAAAAAATACGTGTCTCATTATTTTGACCAGAGAGCAACATATTTGAGTTACATCGAAATCGAAGAACATGTCCCGAATAGCCCGGTTGAATTGAAATGGAAAGCGTTTTCTCAGATAACGGTCGCCCCACGGCAGACAAGGACAAACCTCCGAGCGCATTTCTGCCAAGAAAAAGCTCGTCATAGCAAAACCATCTACCGTTTGGAGGCGGCATAAAACTGAAAGTTCCTTCATTTGTGGAAAAGGTCAAGATGCACACCACAAATGGGAGGAGGAGCTGGGCAATTTTTTATCTGCCAAAAAGTGGGGGGCTTTCAGGGTCTCTATGAAAACGAAAGTTCAATTGTTATTTGTTTTTTTGTTTTGCATAAGGTACAATTTATGAAGGGAAACTAATAGAGAAATAATTTTACACCATAGAGCAACGCGAAAAAATTATTGAAACCTATTACGAAAATGGCCGATCTTTAAGATCAACATATCGCAAAATTCGTTATTTTTTTTGGTGGAAATAATCTCGGAATGAATCGATAATTCAGAGGTTGGTGAAAAAATTTCAAGAAACTGATTCTGTAGAGCATAGGAAAAGGACCGGACGTTATGTTGAGCAGATTGCTGCAACATCAACACGATTTCTCGACGTTCTCAACAATTCGGCATTCATGAATCGACTGTTTGGCGGATTTCCTCCTGGAGACGTGCTCATGGTGAACATTTAAAGGGGTATTCTAGGCTAGACGCCTTAATTTTAGGTATTTTTGAAACTAAGCTAAAAAAAAATTAAAACATTTTTACTATCCATTTTTTATGGTTTTTATTAATATTGGAAAAGTATAAAACAATTAATAAAAAAAACTGGAATTACAGGCCGGCAGAGTGGGGGCTACATAAAAAACGGTGCTCCATGGTTGACATGATTCCAACCCTTGTAGTGATCTAGAACAATCTAAAACAAATTAAAAAAATCCTTCATTAGTTAGGACGTCGCTACCAGATTACGCCAAATCAAAGAAAAAAATTCACAAAATGGCGTCAACTGGAAAAAAAATGTTTACCCTCTTTTTTTACCTTTTCAAATTTAAAAAAAATACTTCAAACTTAAATTTTTCAAAATCCGAGGCAGACGCGATAGACAGATGTATAATAAAAAATTCTTATCAAACTTCAAAGCGATCGGTCAAGTAGAACTTGAGATATCATACCATCTAAAAAAAAGTAGTTTTGAGAACAAATTGAAGCTTGAGCAACAATTCCAATAGAATAACTTAGATCACATTATTTACTACTCACTCACTCTGGATATTTCTATATATATATTTCCAGGTATATATTATAGAAATATAAAGTATATACAGTGACCGACAAAAGTCTACATACACCCCTATTTCCACTGGATTGAAAGTTCAAAAATTTTACTGATAAATGTGTTTACACAGTTTTATTTGAAAGCTTTTTCTAATCATTATAATCTTAAAAAAAATCCATACGAGTACATTAACATAAAATAGCAAAGCTAAGGCAAAAAAACCTACCAAAAGTCTACATAGAGTACACAAATATTTTACTTCACTTAACTCTAAGTAATTTTGCTTCTTACGAGTAGTATTTAGTTGGTCCACCATTAGCATCAATTACAGCTTGAAGGTGGCATCGAGGTGACTAAATTTGTTAACTTTGCAGAAGTTTCTTGTTCCAAGCTTCTATTAGTCGTTCTTTGAGTACTGAAGCGCTTGAAATTGGATTTTTTTCTAATTTTTTGACCTGAAATTCCCAGACATGTTCAATAATATTCAAATCTGGGCTTTGCGGTGGTGTATTTAATTGCCTTTGACCATGGTAAAGCAGCCAATCCTTCACAATGTGTGCTTTGTGCTTTGGATCGTTATCCTATTGAAAGACCTAACCTGGACCAAGCTTCAAATCATCCACCGAAGATTTCAGATTGACTTCCAATAGTGATTTGTATTTATAACTATCCACACTAGCTTCAATAAATACTAATCTTCCAACTCCAGATGTAGCAACAGCTCCCCAAACCACTACCACCATGCTTCACTGTTGATACCAAATTCTTCGGACTCAGTGCAGTATTTTTTTCCTCCACACTTTTGCTCTTCCGTCGCTACCGAATATATTAAACTTCGACTCATCTGTAAACAAAACTTTTTGCCAAAAATCCATCACCTTTTTCCTGTGTGCTTTGGCGAACTCCAGGCGAAGTTTACGGTTTGTTTTTCAGAAATAAGAGGCTTTTTTCGTGGCGTCCTACTATGAAAGCCGTTTTTGTTCAGGGATCTTAGAATTGTGCTTGGATGAACACACTTGTTGGATGAGCTTGCTATATCCTCGGCCAATTTCGGAGCAGAAACTTTTGGATTTTTGTCACTTCTTTTAGAATCAAGCTGACGTCTCTGCGAGATAGTTTGCTCGTGCGGCCACTGCGCGGCTTATTTTCGATTGAACCACTAACTAAACTTTTAACAATGGTCTGGACTGTTGCACGACTTAAGTTTAAGATTTTTGAAATTTCGCCATATGATTTTTTTTCTTTCCTGTGCTGAATAACTAAATTTCTAACGCCATCTGATATTTCTTTTCGAGGAGCCTTTGTAGATGCTTAAGTATTCAAGTTGCAACTAAAATCAATATTAGCAAAGGAACAAACATAAGAAAAGGAAAGAAATAGACAAACGGTATTTTACCGTTATCACAACATAAGATATCAGAGCACAAGCTAGGAAACCGGCGTCTTTTTAGCATAACTGTGTTGTTTTATGTTAAAGAAATTACATAAACACATTTATAAGTAAAGGGTTTGTACTTTGTAAACAAACTTTGGAAAGTACGAGTCCTCAAGTCGTCCGGTAACATCTGCCGTTCACCACCACGTCACAAAATCCGCTGTATCTCCGAAATAATTCGAATTTTGAAAAATCCCTTGAAGGGCATATTTTTGAAGGTCTAAAATTTGAAAATGTGCAAAAAAAAAAATGATTTTTTCAAATTTCTGGACCAGAATACCCCCTTAAATGGTGCCATTTTTCACAAATAATTGTTAAGAGGCCGTACTTTGAATTGCCGTGAAACCTGAAAGAATCTAAACTTTTTCATGTTTTATTAAAAAAAACATCTAGCCTGGCATTTTGAAATACCCTTTACATACCATCTGTTGCAAATACTTGCATTAATCGATTTTGTTTGTGCTTTGTAGGAACTTTAAAAGGGTCACAATTTTGGATCAATACTATCCTTCCGATGAAATAAAATTGGCGCAAACTAAAAAATTTGCAGTGGAATTTTTGGTTAAAAACAAACCATTATTGCAGTTAGTTCCTTTACATAGTAGTTTTATGGTATCGGCATTTAATATGTATGTTTTGTTTTTAGAAAATACGTAGAATGCCAGCAACTTGAACCGGGCTGCATTAGTCAAATTTTGGAATTGTTGTTACAAATTGAAGATGCGCATACTATGCTGCCCTACTGTAGTTTATACCAAAAACATGCAATATGGGTGAAAACATCGAAATCCAAATATCCTCTCGAATTCAAGGTACGTTTATTCGTAGTTTCGCAACTTTTATTAATAATAAATAGTTTACGCTTCTTAATTAGACAAAGGTGCCACCGCAGATCAATCTCGATGAGGTGCTTAGTGTCAAAACGGATGAAGTGGTATTTGTACCACTACTGAGCACTGCTTCGTCGCAAGTTAAAATTAAATATCCTATAGATTTACTTGAGATTCATCCACATGAGTCAATTGAAGATCGTGATCCACAAGTACAGCGTCATGTGAGAACATTGCAGAATATTAAAAACAAGACAGTTTATATAAAAATATACGAAGAAGACAATAGTAAAACGAAGAAAAATGGTAAAAAAATAAGGCCACCATTCAGTTTGAAAAAGCCCTATAATATAATTTTCCGTCCAAATCGATACAATTTTCGTGTGCAACGTCGTGCCTTAGAGTTGTTGAATCATAAAAAATGTGAATACATTTTCCCGCCGAATAATTTGACTAAAATAAACATTGCCACAAACTCGAGGTAAGTATTCCTAATATATATAAAAGTAGGGGTAAATGATGGTCCCAATACAAATTTCTTTCAAAAAAGTATGTGCGCATACGAAAGAACTAGTAAATTTTAGATAGAGTGAAGTTTGTCACATTTATACAGGGTACGGCACTCGAAGTGTAACCAATTAAAAATGCCATAAATTTAGTTTGGAAAATTACTTTTATTCAATTCAAAGAAAAATTTGTTTAAATAATGCAAAAATAAGAGTCAATTTACTTTTGCTCGATAATACCACCTTTTGCCTTGACTATGGCCTTGAAACGGTTCAGCAACGAATCGCAAGTTGCCCGAATGTGACTTGCAGGTATTTTGGTCCACTCGCGGACAATCGCTTTTTTCAGCGCCTCGAGACCGGTGAGTCTTTAAGTTCGGACTTTGCTCTCCAAAATGGCCCAAAGAGAATAATCCATCGGACTCGCGCCTGGTGAATTTGAGAGCCATTGTGTGGACGTTATGAAGTTCGGAACGTTGTTTCTTCGCTATTCTTGGTTCCCTCTATCTTTGTGAGACGGTATCGAATCCTATTGAAACGTCCATGGTCAGGCACCGAAATGTATGTCTGACCACGGTTTCAAAGCAACCTCCAGAATACTTTCCCGATAATATTTTGCATTTACCCTGACGCCAGTCTCGATGAAAACGATTGGAGAGCGCCCATCTGCAGTTACAGCTGCCCAAACCATTACCTGTGGCGGGTGCTGCCTCCTGGTGCCCAATCGATGACTCAAATTCTCGTATGAAGAGTTGGTCAAATAAACCCTATCGTTTAGGTAGTTTACGAATTGCTCCATTTGAAAAAAAGTTTCTCCCCATAAAACACAGCGTTCGGCCAAGCGAAGCAACTCCTTTGCTCTCTCAAGTCTGACTTGTTGCTGCTTTGATGTGAGATAATTTTTCAGTATGCGGCGGATGCTACGTTCAGATATTTTCAGTTCTTTCGTCATTTGATTGGCATTTCGTCGGGGTTTTCGTTCAAGTTGGTTCTTCACTTTTTGAACCTTTTCACGTGACGTTGCGGCCTTTTGATGACCACCTCCATGACGTTTCGCGATGCTACCAGTCTCATTGTAACGAGTAATGGTGCGATAAACAAAACTTTATTTACTTTAATGTGTTCGAGCTCACGAACAAACGCCAAATATAATGCAATAGCTCTTTCTCTCTCGGCGAAATGCCCCCGCGGGCTTGTAAACAATACTCTGGACTGCCATTTAGCCAATTAACAAGCGGTCTGAAGTTGATTACACTTCGAGTGTCGAACCCTGTAGTAAACACACACGGACCGCGACACTTTACGACATAGCGACAGCCAAATTTTTCTTGTCTGCAAACGTCGTCGTAAAGCCAGGTTCATAAATATTCTGAAAGTGTCAACGATAACAAAACAGCTAATTTAGAGGTTTTGCGTTTTTATTAATTTGATTCGTCATTTCCCCCCGTTCGCTATTTCTATGCTCGATTAACTGGACGAAAAATTTGCATGAGAAAGCAACAACAAAGTTAGCGAGTAAGATTCGCCGCTAAGGAGTATGGCTATAGCTCATTAGACCGCACAGCCTTACACGCACATGTAATTTAAGGCAGTTCTCTTCGCGCGTTGCCGATATACAATGGCAGACATAAGTATAGGCACAATTACGACAATCGAATAAAAATCAAGTTTTTCTAATCATCAATAACAAAAACTGTTTATTCCACATAAGTTACGCATACTCATAATGTACCGTTACATACTCACTCGCATACTCACCCTACTTCACACTTGGTGCTAGATTTTTTGCAGCGTAGGCTGTGTTACATTTTCGCCACACAGTTATGCGACCGTCTGAACGAAAAATATTAAATTTGCTTTCTTCTGAAAACAATACATTGTCCCAATAGCTAAGTGAATTTCTGCGCATTCTTTCTCGAACGGCTTTTATGGTTGCTAAATGTACTTCCTTCATTTTTCATAATTTGCAAAACTAATGAGAATCACCCCTACCATTACAACCAATATCATCTTTAAACATGACATCTACAGTCTCATAAAACACCAAAGGTGACCAGGTTTTAGTGAGTCAATCCCAACGAATATGGTCACACCATACACACCCTTCGGCTAGGCCGCACAATACTTACACACTCCCATATACTTCAAGGCGTTCCACCCAACCTATGCACTTTTTGGAACTCCACTTTGATTATAAATCACCTTCTGTCTTCATGCCCTAATCTTGCATCGGCTAAGCATCATCACTTACGTAATATCGACCCTCTTGAAATATTAAAAAACCCAACCGAAGCCAACATAACTATATTATATCACTATCTCTAAAGACACTGATCTACTTCGTCGGATCTAATCGAGCCATAATCAACCTGTCAGCCGAAAGCCTCCGATGCTAGCGCTGCACTACTATCAGTTTATACAATAATTTTATTGCTATGTAAACCTTTATAAAATAAAATCAAATAAAAAAAATAAAATTTTTTCATGATTGCCAACTGGCAACTTTTCATTTACATATGCAGCACTTTCATCGGCTGACCTAGGCCACTAACTGCACCATAAGCCAAAAAGAGTTAAAGCACCAAAAAAGTTGGTAGCATCTACTCTGCACCGAACTGCATTGAAATGTAATTGTTTGGCTGCTCTGCAATCACTTACAGATTTCTAATTCTCAGATACTATGTCAACGAAGCCGTGAAATTTAAAATGTGCCGCATTACAAAAATATGTTTTGCCACCAAATCCGGAATCCAATTCAAATGTCCTTAATTTACTGAGTCAGCTGGATTTTGTAAGGGTATACTCCGACATTTTTGTGCTGAATTCTCATGAGTCTGGTGTGAGAATTCTTGACCAATTGTTTCCGACATTACTTCCACACTTTCGGTCGAAACTGTTACTAAACAGTCAATGGCGTTAGTGCGTGAATGCTTTACTGTAATAGTCAAGTCTTATGATATTCACTTCACTTAATAAACTTGTGCAGGCGAGGTATAAAGTAATTGGCCAAAAGAGAGTCATAAGTGTGAGAAATACCTTTTGATTAAATATTATAAAAAAAATCTTGTATTTGGACCACCAAACAATCCCTAATAATAAACGAATGCATTACTTAAACTCTATATAATTTATGTATTTTAAGCCTTAGTTTGAAGATTATTAATGAGCAGATTTGCACAAATCCCGAGCAATTGCAAGCTGTAGAACAAATTGTGGCTGGTGGAAATCCTTACGCCCCGTACATAGTTGTTGGACCGCCAGGTGAGTGAATTCAGACCAGCGTGAAACGGTTTACACGAATTGCAAGCCTCGTGGAGAGTCAATATCCCATCACAGCAACACCGGAATATTAGCTTTTTTTTGGTGTAATTTTTCTATATTATCTTTATAGGCACTGGCAAAACCACGACAATCGTAGAAGCAATTTTACAGCTTTACATTCACAGGCCGGGATGTCGCATTTTGGTTACAACCGGCTCGAATTCAGCTAGCGATACAGTCGCCCTGAAAATTTGTGAATATTTCGAAAAACATCGACAACTTGAAGAACAGCAGCGCGAGCCTAGAACTAACAAGTCTGAATCTTGGAACATTTTACGCGTCTTTTCAAATTCATGGATTAATAAAATTGAGCTTAAAAATATTAATCCTCTGATCAAGAAATATGCAAATTTTTTTGAAGGAGAACTTGTGTCACCTGCCGTTAAGGTACTTCAGAAATATAGCATAATTGTGGCCACACTTTGCACTGTGGGACGCTTGCGTACCGGTACAATTGGAGCTTGGCCCTTTACGCATGTCTTCATAGATGAAGCGGGCGCCATCACGGAAGCGGAAACTTTGGTTGCCATAACTAGCGTTAATACGAAAACTTGTCGTGTGATATTGTCGGGAGACACCAAGCAATTGGGACCGGTGGTCATGTCACAAATTGCCGCTGAACTCGGCCTTAAACACTCCCTAATGGAACGTTTACTCGAACGCGATTATTATGCGATCAGAGAGGATGGCACCTATGATCAAACTTTACAGACACGTTTGCGTCGAAACTATCGATCGCATCCGGAAATTTTACGGCTGTTTAATCATTTGTACTACAAAGACGAATTGATTGCAGAAGTGGAAATGGGTAAGAAATCAAGGAATGTGATAAACAAAATCTATGAAACTGTTTGGGTAACCATATACTACACAGCTTCTCACTCGCCAATCACTTATGGGGATTGGGACCTGTGCATTTCCGAATAGTAGTCACGTATGAATCCATTCGGCTACGGTGACCGCTAGCGCTTAGACCAGAGTTTCCCAAACTTTTTTGTGTCTTAGACCCCTTGCCATGTTTTTCCGTATAAATAAAATAACATAAGCAATAAGTCAATATTTTTAGTGAGAAGGATGAACCTGATGCTTTAATAATAAATTATCAACATTTGGCGTCAATTTTGTAAGGGTTAATCTTAAATCTTCACGGCTAATAATGTCCAGTTTGTTTCTTTTTTTCGTTAGGAGATTGGTAACAGCGCTGAACCCTCTTTCCACTAGGCATGACGATGGAGAGGAAATTAAAAATTTCCTCGCTATATTCCATAATACGGGATAAGTAACGGGTATGTTGTTTTGCAACCAGAATTGCTGATATCCGTTTTTAAACTGAACCTTAAGTTCTTCCTTTGTACTTAGTTCAGTTAGCTCCTCTTGCATTATGACATTCGTTTCTCTTTGACACCATATGGATTAATTATCCACGGTGATATTACCATAGTCAAAATATCCTCAAACCTAGATTCAAAATCTGAATAGAGGGCATTTAAATAAAAGCTCGAATTTCGGAGATTGCACTGTAATTATAATACTGATTGCTAAAAATTTTAAAAAGAAACTATTGAGGAGTACCTACTTGTGCAATTTTGCATGATTGAATATTAAACTACTAATAACTAAAATCATGATTGGCGTAATTTATCTATCTTCGCTAACTACGAGTACAAAACTAAAATTTAATAAAAAATAATGTACTTACTTTTCTCCAGCACTCTTGAACAAAATAACACTGACTCACTATAATTTGTGTGATATACTATCTGTTTATATTTTTCAAAATATTTTCTTAGCACTTTCATTTTCAAGATTCAGGAAATGAATATTGAATAAACGTATTTGTCCCACATTCGTATTTATAGAGTGACGAATTGAACAAGTTGCCGCCTTACTTCGAACCATCACTTCTGTCGTTCTTTCCCGCCAACTCATCTTCGTTCATTCGTCGTTTCAGTGTTGTCCGAGTAGTGCCGTCCTCGTCTAAGTTTGACACTTGACGTGCCCATTTTTAGTGATTAAAATATTGCCAACGTCATTTATTACACTATATACCAGGCCTGGCCCCTTCGGACTATCATCTGTTTTCATCGATGGGTCACGCGCTCGCCGAACAGCACTTCGATTCGTACGAAGACGTCCGGAAATGGCTTGACGAGTGGTTCGCCTCGAAAGATGAAGAATTCTTTTGGCGTGGTATACACAAATTGCCCGAGAGATGGGAAAAATGTATAGCTAGCGAGGGCAAATACTTTGAATAAATTATTTTTTTGCTTTCTATAAAAAAAATGGGTTTTTTTTTTTACTAAAAAACAGCGGATTTAAGCTTATACACCTGGTATAATACATTTTTTACTTCATAGGTACTTTTATAAATAATGTATATATATTTTGATATAAGATAGTATGATGTAAGTAAATAGGTACTATCAGTGTATTTGTTGAGATCCACTATCGTGGACCCGCATTTTCATTTCATGGACCCCCAAATTTTTTTTCGCTAACGCAGACCCCTTGCAGGTTGTCATAGACCCCCAGGGGTCGATATAAACCACTTTGGCAATCACTGGCTTAGACTCTTCACTAACCATGGGAAACGACCAAGGCGAATTGAGTACCTTAGGTGGCGCCGTGGCAAAACAGTTACTTTTTTCGCGATTTTGGCTAGTCTAATGTGATTCCCTCGCAATATAAAACTAGAAAGCAAATGTGTGTGCGTTCGGCCAAGCGAAGCAATTCCTTCGCTCTCTCAAGTCTCACTTGCTGCTGCTTTGATGTGAGATCATGCACCTTTTGGATCTTCACCTTTTCATGTGACGTTACAGTCTTTTGATGACCACCTCCATGACGTTTCGCGATGCTACCAGTGTTATTGTAACGAGTAATGGTACGATAAGCAAAAACTTTATTTACTTTAAGGTGCTCGAGATCACGAACAATCGCTGGTTGTGATTTTCCAGCCAAATATAATGCTATCGCACTATTATGCAATTCGCGCGCTTGTAAACAATAGTCTGGACTGTCATTTAGCCAACAAACAGACAGCTGATGCCCGTGCATCCACAGTGGACAACCGCATCAAGATAACCTAACCTAAAATTAATAATAAGTAATCTTTGGCTAACAAGCATCACATTGCTATATATATGAACATGTTAAACAAACAAACCTTTTCCGACTGCCTTTTTGAATTGAAATTTCGAAAATAACTATCATTTTTGGTCCCTGACTATGACGCATTCAATGATTTGAATATTCATGGTTTACTTTCTATCAGAACTAATGGCAAAATGCATCGGCCACATTTTATTGCTCGTAACCTGTTTTTTTCGCATCGCCCATTGGATATTTTCCCTTCACGCAGCTTCTGATTTAATTATTATTGCTAAGATTAACTCACTAATTCTACTCTTCCTTGCTCGGTGAAGTACTCAAGTCAAGCGCGGCAAAAATATATTTTCGAACGGAGCTCAGGATGCTTGTGCGCCACGCCTCTACCTAAATAAACTGTGAAGCTGAAAATAAATTTTTCTTATTACACATTTAGATAAGCTATTGAAATGGGATAAACTAAAAATGCTCGGCAATAAAAAGTTTCCCATCATTTTCGAGCCTGTATATGGCCAGCTAGACCGCTCAAAATCATCACGAAGCTCTTACAATAAAGCAGAAGTCGACCAAGTCCTCTGGATTATCCACAAATTGCAAAACCATGTGGATCTTGGGAAAATAGGTGTTATTTCACCTTACAGACTTCAATGCGCAAAAATAAAACAAATATTGCATCATCGAAATTTGAAAGGCATCGAAGTTGGTACAGCCGAGCTATTTCAAGGTCGTGAAAAGCCAATTATTATAGCTTCGTTCGTGAAGTCATTTTGTAATTTGGGCTTTGTAACGGATCCGAAGGTATGTTTGTTAATAATATTATACATAGGTACATACATTCATACATTTATAATCATGCTTACTTGTGCAGAGGTACTTTGCTAAGTATTTTCCAAAACAAAATATGTACGAATATATGTGGTATATACCTCCGGAGTACGGACTTTTGTCCAAACAACTTATATGAATTTAACTGGTGGATATCTGAACGTAGTTATTAGGTGCAGCGGCTTATCGGTGAATCCTCTAAGGCGGAGATTGTCCTATTCACGAGGAAATGCAAAATACTCAGATCTCAACTCGCCTCAATAGGGGGTGCTCTATTGGTGCTTTCTGACAAGGTGAAGTACCTACGTCTAATCCTTGACAATAAGCTAACGTGGAAGCCCAACATTGAGAAGATTCCCTTGTATGGATGCAAAGGCGCTACTGTATAAAAGGGGGGCATCTCGCCTAAAGTTGATTTTTGGCTCTATAATACCATTATAAAGTCAATTCTGTTGTCTAGAGTCGTTGTTTGGTGGAGCTCACGGGAAACGATGGCATCGGTTAAAAAGCTGGAGTGACTCCAAAGGTCTGTCCTCATTAGAATCGCGCATAATGCAATGCTAAAAGGGGTACCTGTAGACAGTACAGACATCTCATGGCTACACGTGTCGCAATAAGAATGAAAGGCTCGGTCTACAAGCTTGACCTCAATCACGGACACAAGTATCCTTAGGAACTTTGGGTTCATCCCTTTGGCGACGAATCAATGCGCACCGCAGTCCGAGCGGGACATTCTACACTTACATTCCTTCAAGAGAAAAATTGGTGTGGTGCAGTATTTGGAGGCAGGGACTGATGAACCGGCTCACGGAGGGCTCAAAATTAGAGGACAGGGAGCTCCCGATCAGACTCAAGTTCAGGTTACCGGACCACTGCAGTGTATTCTCAGCAGAGGTAGCGGCATTAAAGAAGCAGCCGCTTGGCTGCTCACTTGCGTAATAACTGTCGCAGAGGTTAACATCTACGCCGACAGCCAAGCGGCAATCAGAGCCCTGAGGTCGATAACGGTGCCCTAAAAACTGGTTGGGGAATGCCAGACTTCACTTTTGATCGCATTCAAATTCTGCAATACAAAGTTCATCTGGTATCTGGTCATAGTGACATCGCAGGAAGCTGCGAGACAGATGAGCTGGCTACACAAGGGACCTACGAGGTAGTTACCTCGAGAAAAATGAGAGCATTGAAATCCCGTTGACTACCTGCGGTCTTCTCCTGGAGACGTGGGCATCGCGTCAAAGTGGGTAAGTACACAAACTTGTAAGGTCGTGAAATTTTTCTGACCTCAAGTGCAACGGAAGCGCTCGAGAGACCCCCTGCGGTTAACAAAATCTCAGCTATCGAATTTCATGGGTGCTTTTACGGGACATTGACCGCGTGGTATACATGCTGTGAGACTCGGCATTACTTCGAGTCCCTTTTTTCGTCCGTTGCATAAAATATTTTACCAAAAAAATTAGCAAGAAAACAGGTCTAC
Source organism: Anastrepha ludens (assembly GCF_028408465.1). Taxonomy (NCBI): domain Eukaryota; kingdom Metazoa; phylum Arthropoda; class Insecta; order Diptera; family Tephritidae; genus Anastrepha; species Anastrepha ludens. The sequence goes on from NC_071502.1 coordinate 114,172,361, forward strand.
ATAGGTCCAGAGAAAAATAATTGAATTCAGGTTTTTTGTGATGTAAGAAAGGTTTAAGTTAGACAAAAAATTCGTATACAGGGCCGGGCGCGGGTCTAAATTATAGTATGGCATAAAAATACGGCAATGTAGTGCTTGACAGGTATAAGTTGTTTTGACGAAAGTCCAACGACGCCGAGTGTTCAAAAAAAATTATAAAAATAGACTGTCTCTTACGCACAATGTTTGTATGTATTTTGTAATTTCACGGATTTCGAAACCATTGCACCCAAGAAAGCTTAAAAGAAATGCATTCACTTAACTACTTTAATATGGCTTTTATACTAAATTAATAATTAACACAGCGCTTGAATGTCATACTGTCGCGAGCACAGTCGTTGCTTATACTCATTGGAAATCCGAAAACTTTGCAAAGTGATGAGCAGTTTAGCTACCTCATACAGCAATGCAAGGGCATGAAAACGTTCAACGAAAAGAAGTAGAAAGTAAGTTTAATAGTAGAATTGTTTTTATTTATTTATTTTTATTTTATTTTTTTTGTTTGAGTTTTTCTTTTCTTTTTAATATTTCCTTTTTATAGTTTTATTTTATTGATCAAAACTGTTTTAAATTAATTTTTATTTTATTTTTTATATTTTTATTTTGTTTTGTTTTTGCTTTCCTTTTCTATTTGTTTGCTATTTTGTTTGTTTCTATTTGTTTCTTTGCATTTGTTTTCTATTTCAATATTTTTTATATTTATTTTTATTAAAATTTTTTTATATTTATTTATATTTTATTTTTTATTTTTTATATTTTTATTATTATTTTTTAATATATTTTTTATTCTTTTTTTAATAATTTTCATATATATTGTTCTTTATATCTTTTTAATATTTTTTATTTTTATGATTTTGTTTTTTGATTTATTTAAGTATTTATTATACGTTTTTGAATAAATTTTTATTTTTTCAACTTACCTATATCACATCATTTATTACTTTTAAATTGAAGTAGAAGAAAGTAGAAAGTAAGTTTAATAATAGAATTATTTTTATTTCATTTTATTTCTTTTTGTTTTTTTTTTTTGCTTTTTTTATTTTTAACTTATTTAAATTTTTTTTATATTTATTCAATTTTTTTATATTTATTTTATGTCTTTAATTTTTATACTTTTATTACTATTATTTTTATTTGATTTTTATATTTTTTTTATATTTTTATTATTTTTTGTAGTTTTGTTATTATATTTTTTTTTGATTTCTTTAAACTATTTATTATACGTTTTGTGTTTATGTTAATTTTTTCAATTTATTTCACTTTATTTCAATTGAAGTAGAAAGTAAGTTTAATAGTAAAACTATTTTTATTTTATTTCTTTACTTTTTTCGTTATGTTCCAATTTTATTTTTTTTTTTTAATAGTTTTAAAATTTTTTTTAAATATTTTTTTATATTTATTTTACACTTTTTATATTTTTAATTATTTTTTTTTGTTTTTATTTATTTTTTCTTTATTTTTTATTTTTTTTTTCTTTATTTTTTATTTTTTTTTTTAATATATTTTCTATATATTTTTTATTTTTTTTTTTATTTTTTATATTTTATTTTTTATATTTTATTTATTTTTATTATGTTTATTTTTATTTATTGGAACTATTTATTATACGTTTTTGTATTTATTTTTATAACCCCATTTTATTGTATTATACGGTTTTACGCCACTTGCGGCCGCTTTAGCCGAATGAGTTCATGCGTGCCTTCGAGTTGGAAGTGCCCAAGGTCGATTTTCGGTGCATGTAACTGATAGAACAAGTTTTTTCTAATAGCGGCCGCCCCTCGGTACGCAATGGTATGCCCCCGGTATGTATTTCTGGTATGAAAAAGTTCCTTTTTTATTTTATTATATTTCATTACATTTTATTTTTTTATATTTTATTTTATTATATTTAATTTTTTATATTTATTTTTTTTTATTATATATTTTTAATGTACATACAAATTTAAAATATAATATTTTTTAAATTTTATATTTCATTCTTTTAATTTTATTTTATTATATTTTATTTTTGTTTTTATTTTATTGTTTTTTTTTTTTATTATATATAATTTTTTTTATTTTTATTTTATTTTATTGTATTTTTTAATATGCATAAACATTTAAAATATAATAATTTTTTTATTTTATTTTATTTATTTTTTTGTTAGTTTTTTTATTATATTTCATTTTATTTCATTATAGTCTTATTATTTATTATTATTATTTTTTTAAATCTAACTATATTTCATTTTTTAGACAAATGCGGAGTTGCTAGATTGGATGGGATTAAAAGGTTTGCGCCCTAAATGCTCTTAGGAATAATATTTGGACCCCCCATTTTTCGAGGAAATTCTTGAATGATGGTGAGTTGTCTTGCGGCGACTTAATCAGGATATTCGAAGTGAATATTTTTAGTTTATTTGGTTAATGAGCCATGCTTTAAAAAGTAATTTTTTTGTATATTCGTATGCTTATATGTACACACATTTATGTCCTTGTGTTGAAATCGTTTACATTGTCATTATTATTTTTGCCCCCTAATTTGTATGAAATACACGGTTTATAAAACTTTTAAATATTCTTTTTTATTTTATGGTTACGAGTACGTATAATACAAAATCGAAATTAGTTCAAGTGAGAAAAGGTCAATTTAATGAATAAAGACTTTGTAGAAGAACAAAAGCGTGCAGGTGGGCCTAAAACTAAAATTGCTGGACGTGCAGAACGCTTTATGATCCGAAAGAGGGATCAAAACCCGAGAATTTCCTTGAGAACACTTGCAAAGGAGCTTAACGAGGGGAGCGGTGTTGCTGTTTCTCATGAAGCAGTGTGTCAAGCCATACTGCACCAGAAATATTCATCGAGATCAGCACGCAAGTCTCTTGCTTTGAACCACATTTCCGAACCAGAAGATTTTTGGGACGACATTATATTTTGCGACCAGACGAAGGTAATGCTGTATCACAAACGATGGACCGACTAGAGTATGGCGCAAGCCCTTGACAGCTTAACAAAATCGAAATATAATTCACACGGTTAAACTTAGAAAAATTTCCGTTATGGTTTAGGGATTGCATTTCAAAAGTAGGAAGAGACTTGGTGCTTATTGACGACACAATGAACGCCAGACATTATTTAAATATATTTGAAAAAAAACTTTATCGGCAGTGCTAAAAACTTTGGGTCTATCACTGAGGATAAACCAAATTTTAAATTTTGCCAAGGTAACGACCCAAAGCATAAGGGGCAGAATGTGCAGATGTGGCTTCTCTACAATGCGGTAAAGTTATAAATACGTCGGTAGGTGTAGCAGCCTCGGTAGTCTAGCCTGCCATCGCAGAGGTTATGGGTTCGAATCCCACGTAAAGCACGGTCACTTTTCCAAATTTACCTACTTTTTCTGTTTCTAAAAACAAAAAAAAAATCATTCCACAAATCCAAAAACTTAACCTTTCCATCCTTACTCCGGCACAATGGTCAGCGCATTATTTGCATTGTGGGCAAGCAAAAACAAAGAAAAACACACAGTTACACATTGCATCACTAGCGCCAGCAAGATGAAGCGGGCAGTTGCGGACACACCAGTTTAGCGAAGTCCTCAACCATCTGTGTGATCCTTTTGGAAGAAAAATGTGACACACAGATGGCGCTCCAAGCAGTAAAAAGGCGTTGTTCCTAAACAACGACAGGTGGGCATTCCCACTACTTAGGACTGATAGCGGCAGGTAAATCACCTACCCTGTCAGAAATCAAACAGATTAAAGAAACCAACATAAGACTGAGTCTTGTCGATGCCCTTAGCTCCTGAGAGAAGTGAACAAGGAAAAAAATAAATAAATACACCAACCCATAGTCCCGAAATAAACGTGATTAAAAATGTCTGGGTCTCTTTGAAGAAAAGAGTCGCTAAAAGACATCCAAGAAATGCAGCAGCATTAAAAACTGCAATAATGGAGGAATGGCAGAATATACCGAACGAATAAGATGTAAAACAATTGGTCCATCCCATGAAAAAGCGTCTGAAAAATGTTATTGAAACTAAGGGTTATCACACCAAATATTTAATTAATCAAAAAATTACCTATTCACATTATGTATTTAATAAAAAAAGCCGGTATTGAAGTTTTTAAAAAGTTTATTGACAGAGTCGAAATAGTGAGTTATTTGTTTTTGTTGCTTTAGTTGCTCTTCCAAAGAATTTGAGGTTTTTTTGTATAAATTACCTTTAAATGCTGTGAATAAATATGACTCAGTACCAAAAAGAAGTCAAAGATGAAAAATTGGTGCAATGTTTTGATAATGAAGTCGAAAAATTGAATTTATTTTCTATGTCAAAAGTCATTCATGACAAACTGTATTCGCCCTCACCGAAACTGTGTTGACCAAGCCAACAAACTGCGGATTATAATAGAACAATCAGTTGATGGGCGCTCCTCGCTCTACATGCTGTTGGTAGACTATAAGAAGGCGTTCGACACTATCAAACGAGACGCAATATGGCTGGCACTGAGTAGAAAGAGAGTTCTCGCCAAGATAACTCGCCTAATCAAAGCCCTCTGCGAGAACTCCGAACAGGCAGTGCTTCACAAAGGCGATATCAGCGATCCTTTCACTACCAATGCAGGCGTAAGGCAAGGTTGTCCCCTGTCGCCCCTTCTCTTCGCCATCGTCCTTGATGATGTCATGAGCCAACTGATCCTGCACAAAAAAGGCATCGTATGGAGTTTCACCAGACATCTTGAGGACCTGGACTTCGCTGTTGACATCTACCTCATCTCTCACAAACTCTCTGTCTTGCAAGCGAAAGTGGACAAACTAGTCGCGCTAGCACGCACTGTCGGATTGGAGGTCAACATTGCCAAGACCAAGGCCATGAGAGTTAACCATAATAACGCAAAGCAGATATTGGTTGACGAATGCCCGGTGGAATTCGTTGAAAGCTTCTGCTACCTCCACCACGGCAGATGGTGGGGCAGATGAAGATGGAAACTGCAGGCTAAACAAAGCAAGGGCGGCATTCGGGCGAATGCATACAGTATGGTGTAGTTCGCAAATCTCCAGGCGCACTAAATTACGAATATTCGGCTCATGCATAAAGGCAGTATTGTTGTACGGAAGCGAAACATGGCTGGTCTCTAACACCATCACACAGAGGCTACAATCCTTCATCAACAAATGCCTCCGCAACATCTACAGAATATTCTGGCCAAACACCATCAGTAACGACGCACTGTGGAGATTAACGAACGAGTAACCCATCCTTGGGCGAATCAAACGCAGAAAGTGGAGATGGATAGGTCATACTTTGAGAAAACCACCAGATAGCATCACGAGAATGGCACTGGACTGGAACCAGCAAGGGAGCAGAAGTCGCGGTCCACCAAAAAACACTTGGAGACGGTCGATGCTACGCGAACTAGCAGATGCCGACGTCTCATGAGACGGTGCAAAAACAACAGCATAGATTTTATGCCATAGAACCGTGTACGATGGAAGAGTCTTGTCGAGGCCCTTTGGAGGAGTGAACAAGGAAAAAAAAAAACAAAATGAGCAATTCAATAAGCTGGAATACGTACAGAAATAGTTATTTTTTACTTGAAGATCCTGCTTCGAGAGTTGTGAGGGTAATCAGCAAGCGGTTTTAGCACAGTTGAAACTCTAACAATAATTCGCTGAATACCGAATTCCATTTTCTGCAAAGGAATATGGATTTCTTAAGAAGCTTTCATCTGGTGACGGGATGAAAGCATGACTTTGTTAAATATTCGGGACTAACTGAGTGCCACACAACCTTTAATGTAGTTATTTTTTCTTCATTTTGCAAGCCGAATTTGTCATCGCTCCGGCCAATTGGGCATTTGCGGACATTGCACAGATCCATACATAAAAACCCCCTCAGCTGAAATCATCTGATACCAAAACGCTGATTAAATTTTATAGAAAATCGTATGAAAAAGTCTAAAAAATTAAAACAAAATTTAGATATTTCTCACTAACAAAGTATTATGTAGCTAAGAAATATATTATAAATATTTTTTATTGCAAATTTTTGATGTCCAAAATATTATTTTGCATTTTGTACGTGGTGTAATAGAAAATTTGTTAAAAACAAAGAGTCGGATGGACATTTGTCTGACGCCATAGTTCATACATAGTGCTTTAATTTCCATAAAAAAAATTTATTAAAATAAATCATAAATAAAAAGAACACTAGGGATATTCATCTAAAGGTGTAAATTTATGAAGATCCGAAATTTATGCTTTTACGCACGAAAATCGGCGTTTTAACTTATACAGTTTGTGTAAACGACTTCTCATAAAAATCTTGACAGTTGTTTTACGAGTTGGCAAGCTTGCGTGGCCTACGAGGCATTTAAGCGTTTAGATTAATGCCTTTAATAAAAAAATAAATACATAGTAATAAAAATTACAAATGGTATACATCTTCAACATTGGTAGGTTTTTTTGAGTCGCCTTATTTATTTATATATAAAATTAAAGTAAAAATGTAGCTAAATATTTGATCGCAGAATTTTTTTTTAATAATACTTTTTTATATTTAAGACCACAAAAATACCACACTAAGCCCATTAAAATACAACATCAATTCACAAACAATTCCACGCAGCACCACTTGCTACCAAATTCGAAGAAACTTCCCCAATTAATTTGCTTCCGGATACTAGCAGTCAGAATATGCAACTTTCCTTTCGAAATTGATGGCCGAAATGTTAAAAAGAATTTGCTCAAACTACTTTACGGTTGTTCACAGTGGAAAGTAAATACTTAAAAATTATTTGGAAAAGCACATTCCCACTCTTTTCTGAGCGCAGCTTAATATACACAACAGATACTTGTGCATATATGTACGTATACTTATGCATGTACCCTACAAGACAGTGCTGAGTACTTTCGGCAAAAATTCCAACACATTTAGAAATATTTTATTAATCTATAATACATGCGCATTGACAAATATTGTCGAATATCGAGCAGAAGAGATAACTAAATGTTTAGGCCATTTGTGCTGATGAGTTTGTGATGACAACAATGCGGAGTTTAGGCCATTTGTGCTGACAATAATGAGGAGTTTAGGCCATTTGTGCTGATAAGTTTGTGATGACAACAATGAGGAGCTAAGTTGTCAGCAGTTATTACATTGTGAGAATAAAAGTTATTAGTTTTTTTGCCTTTAGAGCATATTTTTCAGTTATAAGAAATTGCTATTGGTAAAAGAGAGATAGAATATCACAGCGACAAGGGGAAACTATCAGAACTTTCCCATGGCTAGAACAAAAATGTGTAGTTGGATGTGGATAGTGATGACGATAATATGAGTGATTATATGATAGTCAGCTGTCTTGTAGGCAACTTGAACGTTTATCGCAGTTTATGGTTTTATGAGAGAATGGTGAGAACAACTCGCTCACGCGTCCAACCCCAACTAAGTACTTTCTGAAATTATCCGCACCACACCGAATTCCAGAAAACGAGGAGTTCAACGCAAGCTAGCATCGCTGACGCTAACGTATGTATGTGTGAAAGCAGCGCAGTTTATGTTGTGAAAGCAGAAGAGACAAATTTGGCACACATGCCTATGCCACACACATGGCCAGTTATAATTAAGTCTAAAATTGTTGATCGAATGGTGTTATTTTCAACGTTCACTTAATATTGCAAACAAAAAATAATAATTAAATTTGAATTGAAGTATATTACATACATACATAAATCAAAAGGTGAAATGTTAAAAAACGCTGATGAAAAAAATGATCCACAAGAAAAGGTGAATCCTTGGTTAGGGTGCTACGGGTAGTGAACATACATACATATATGTACTACATATTTTATATTAAAATTTGACTTCACAAAATATTAAGATAAAGAGTGATTATATATAGAAGATTTTTGCATTGTTTTAGATATAGGAAAATCATCGATCAGCAGGCTTAGCGTTAATAGGCATAATACAATATTTATTATTTCTTTTCGTTAATTGCAACAATTTTTTTTATTTTATTTTTTTTGTATGTTTTATTTTGCTTTATTATATTTTCTCGTTTTATTTAATTAGCTTAGCCCCTTTTCATTATTTCTTATTTTATTTATTTATTTTATTTTTATTCTTTATATTTTTTTTATTTATTGCTTTTTATTTATTTCCTTTTTTATTTTTTATTTTAGTTTTATTTTTTTTAATTTAGTTTCACTTTTTTTATTTGGTTTTATTTTTCTAAATTTAGTTTTATTTTTTTTAATTTAGTTAAATTTTTTTTTATTTAGTTTTATTTTTTTAAGTTTAGTTAAATTTTTTTTTATTTAGTTTTATTTTTTCATTTAGTTTTATTATTTTTCTTATTTAGTTCTAATTTTTTATTTAGTGTATTTTTTTTTATTCAGTTTTATTTTTTTAATTTAGTTTCTTTTTATTTAGTTTTATTTATTTAAATTTAGTTTTATATATTTTTTTTTAGTTTTATTTGTTTTTATTTGGTTGCATTGTTTTATATTTAGTTTTATTTTTTTTATTAAGTTTTTTTGTTTTTTTTATTAATTACGCCTGTCTTATTACACTAAGTAATTCGTTTTACAGCTTCGATTTCATATCAATAATCATTATCAATGTTACATTTTGGGAGCTCACAATGATGTACATACATACATATGATACTTACATGCATAACTTGAAATTTTTCTAGTTATCAGCTGAGTTGGTGTTGGTCCCTAAAGCCACCTGGAGTTTGCGCTGTCTGTTGAGTGGAGTTGTCGCATGCCAGTGTTTGTATGGTTCGCTAAACGGAGAATATGATTTGTTCTGCATTAATTGTGCTACTGTATCGATATGAGGTCCTTGATATGGGACGTACCAAAATGCATTGCTTATTGTTCCCAGTACTTTCGATTGTAATCATTGAATAATGTTGATGTTAGTTTTACTTGTAGTTCTACATATTTATGTATGTATTTTTATGCCGCATGATCACAGTTTTGTATATGTATGTATATGTACGAGTCCATTTACGTACGTAACTTTCTCTTGTAAACAAATTCAAGGAAAATTATATAATATTATTCCTACTAAACTAGAGTCTAATTGCACGGTGCAGAGAATAAAAAAGATGGCGACATCCGCAAATCGCTAACCGCTAATTTATCGTACTACGGCGTTCTCAAGGCGAATTTATTCATTTATGCACATATGTATGTATATAAACCACAACCATATAAAATTATTGCCAATTCTTGTGGACCTTTGAACGTCTTTTCGATAAGCAGCGAGTCGAACCAGTGCTTTGTATGATTCACCACGGTCTAGCAATGATACAGCCACAATAATTTGTCCTAAAATTTTAAATGGATTAAATTAAAGGACAGCCGCGAGTCAATAAATTGGCATACGTGAATAAATGTTCCATTTGCACCAATAGCTCAGTAAACACAAATGTAAACAAATGTATGAATGTAAACATACAAATACAAAGAAATCATGTAATTTTGACGTTGATCATATCTACGGCGAAAAATTCAGCTTGGTGGTTGCCATCACCTGTAATAAATCCACCTTGGGCGTTCTCTTTCTTGTTTACCGCATGTTACGTTACAGCCAAGGTGGATTTATTAAATAAATTCGCCTTGGTTACAGCCATATCCAGAAATATGGTACTTTGACGGAAGTCCCATTCATTTAATCCATCCTTCTTGCATTAGTTGGTCGCCGATCGCAGAGTAGATCGTTTGGTTAAATAAATCAATACTCCGCAAATACACAAGAATCGAATAAAAATGTCAGAAAGTAAAACAGAAATTCAAGATACGGAGGAGAAGGTAAGTTTTACGAAACAAAGGATATGTGGTATTCATAAGTATGCATGGGTGCATGTGTATGTGCTTTTCTTAGGAATAGTGCATTTGTGTTATGTAAGAAAAACTTTATTATTGCATGCATGCGTATGTGTACATACTATATATGCATCTGAGCCAAGGCGAATCTCTATCATTCCTGCAGCTGAGCTATAACATCCGTCGCAATTGGTTATAACCAGGGTTAGGATTTAAAGGCGGCAAACTTTTGAAAATAGGCAAAATTAGTTTTCAAAAAAGGCAAAAAAAGGCATTTATTTTTCAATTTTTTAAATATGTACACACTTTTACGTACAGTTAAATATATGTATTTAAAAATATATACAGAGGTTGACTATGATTTTTCGCCCTTGCTATCGGCCACCGTAGCCGAATGGGTTGGTGCGTGATTACCATTCGGAATTCACAGAGAGGTCGTTGGTTCGAATCTCGGGGAAACACCAAAATTAATAAAAACATTTTTCTAATAGCGGTCGCCCCGCGGCAGGCAATGGCAAACCTCCGAGTGTATTTCTGCCATGAAAAAGCTCCTCATAAAAATATCTGCCGTTCGGAATCGGCTTGAAACTGTAGGTCCCTCCATTTGTGGAACAACATCAAAACGCACACCACAAATAGGAGGAGGAGCTCGGCCAAACACCTAACAGAAGAGTACGCGCCAATTATTTATTTATTTTTTTTTTTATCATAGTAGCACAGTGCCACTAAGTGCATTTTAAAATTTTCGGGTAATAACCTCATGCGATTATCACGAAGCATTGATTTGAATGGACTAAAGCTCCTCTCGACATCCACAGAGACTAATGGTGCCCAATTCAAAAACTCCACATCGTTTCTGGTTATATTTTATGGCCATGCTACCGACTTTTCACCATTCAGAATCCCGGCAATTTTTTTTATCACTTGCAAACGTTGATTCGCTTGAAATATTAAATATATTTAAATTTTTCCAATATTGTTGTAGCTACTGGCCCTCTGGCCTGTTTTAAATTGTTTTCTATATTCTGCCCATACATTATTTATTGGCTCGCCTAAATATTGATTATTATATTACCAATCTATATAGTATATAGTATATACTAGCCTAATCCACTACTAATTCGTAGACCGTGAATTTTTCAACTCAATATTTATTAGTGGCGTTTTCACCATCTTCAGTTAACGCTAACTGGCACCTTATCTGACAGATCACCGAACGATTTCTGTCAAATATAGTGCCAGTTAGCGTTAATTGAAGATGGTGAAAACGGTCGTTATGTAATTTCGTTTTAAATTCAATATTAAAAGTAGAAAATCGGTATAAATCTACGTTCTAAAATCCAACTTTTAAGTAATTTAAAATCGTCCTGAAATAAAAATGGGTTCTGCACTTGAAAATATTGAAATTAAAACGATTTTGTATAAATAGTCCGTAAGGTAATGCATGATGAACAAATTAATTGCGGATTGAACTAGTATATAAAAGTATGTAAATATGTTTAGGTGTAAGCGTAACCTCTTTTCTGAAGAATTTTGAATGAATTTCTCTCGCCTACTATAAACCCAAAGTTAGCCTGAATATAAGCCAAGTCCTCCCGAATTCCCTTGTTTGCAAACAATTTCTTTGCAAAAATAACGCAAGCCGCATCGTCATTGAGACCATCAACAATATCTTTGATTCCGTTAAAATTGTTTGCATAATATGATACTGCCTCCAACCAAGTTCCCCAGCGTGTCAAGACCTTTGAAAATGCCACATTTTTTAATCATTTATACATACATGGATTTGCTTTTCTTGAAAGAATCGAATTCTTGTTGGACTTTTTGAAAATATTTTCTTCATGTTTGCAACTAAGGAATCAACTTCTGCATACTGGCTTCGCAGTTTTTCACATACTCTGTGAACTCCGTGCGCAACACATGTAATATGAATCATTCGTGGATAAAATAAATGAATCACTAACTAACTACGCTTTTTTCATATATGGTGCAGCGTCTGTAACAAATATCAGTACTTTATCCCGTTATACTTCTTCTGGCCATTGAAGTTTTAAGGCATCATCAAAGAGTTTAGCAATTTCCGAAGCGTTTACCTTGTGTATTACTTCCGATGTTAGAAGAAAGCCTCGGCCACCTTGCCGTAAGGGACCGACAATGACATTGCACACGAATCCCCCGGCTTTGTCCGTAGTCTCCTCAATTGACACAAAAACGCTGCTGTTTCCAATATGCTACCGATTTTCTTCCAAAACAAACATTTTCATAAATTTCTTTTAAATAGTGTTTCCGCATAGTCGATTGATCAGGAACTTTTTTCTGGACATATTTTTCCATAAACGATCTGAACTCTTTATGATTGGCTTTTATTAAAGGTATATCGCAGGCTACCATCATTTTGGTGAGATCTCTGAAAAACTCGCTTGATGTGGCATTATTTAAAAATGAAGTTATAGGTTGTGCCCTCGAAACCAGTTTCAATGTCGCCGCTTTTTTGTGATTTTCCGTTTGAAGATGTTGTTGAATATGATGTTTTTTGTCGTGATTTACTTTTATTCCACAGCATGAACAAATGAGAATCTTTCCGTCAGTCGAAAGCATGTCTTCCCCAAATTCTTTTATGTAGCCGCGGATTTTCACGGAATTATAAGAATGTGCCTTAGGCATTTTAAATTATCGCAAATATTTAACTCACAAAGAAAATTAACGCACGAATTTGAAAATGTCAAGTGTTATCTACAAAAAAAAAAAAAACTCATCATATCGCAAGATGAAGAAGAAATAGAAATCAGCTGATGGGTGAGAGCAGTGTTGTAAAACAAAGAAGCTGTGCCAAATCAAATCCAAGGCACTTTGTCAGGCTTTAAATATAAAAAGGCAAGAAAAAAGCAAAGCATCTAGAAAAGGCGATAAAATCAAAAAAGGCACAAAAAAGGCAAAATAAAAATTTATATTTTGCATAAAAAAGCGTAATTCTTGATATCGTTAAGAGATAGGATCACGCAGACAAAATAGGCAAATGCCTTAAAATCCTAACCCTGGGTATAACTATTTTGTGTGATCATAGGAACATCCATACATATTTATGTATGTGTGCAGTTATGTATGCATGCATAGAAGTGCACACATATCTACATAAGACAGCATAATCAGTTCGAAATGCGTTATGGGGGAATCACCGCTTTACGTTTTCGTTCTTGGTAATTTCCAAACAAAAAGAAATATTGAAACCAAATACGCCCCCGCCTTGGTTACGTACGTGATAAATTAGGCGGAGCGACATGTGACCACTTATTCCATTGCGCAGTACTTGAAAATTAGTCAAAACAAAGATTTGTAAAAATAAATATGTATGTATATTACTTTAATCCCATCGTCGAAATGAATAAAGCAAAATAACCTCGACGGTTTAAAGCCCTATCAGAAATGGGCAAAACTTCCCACAAATGTAAATATTTGGATGGGGTGCGGAGGGGGAGGTGTGTGGCACCGCCAATTATCCACCATTAGAAAGCGCAAGGACCTACCCTTCTAACTATGAAAGTCCCAACCTCTTAGGGTCGCTATAAAACTACCGGAAGAGGCTTAAAAATAATGTTTTTACAATCGTATTTGCTTATTGTACAGGTACATGCAACATATGTACATAGCATGTAATATTTTTTATTATTGCCCTTTGTTCGCTGTTCACCCAGCAGGAACCTCGTTTTTTTTTGTGTTTTTTGTTTGCTTTGTATTTTCCAAGCCCGATTTATTTGCCGCTGGGCTAACTCGCACCCGCTTTTATTGAATAAAGTTCAATTAACAAACGACCTAACGACAATTTTGTTTACATCAAACCAATTCAAAACAGGTGGAAACCTTTTCCAAAAATATATTTGACATTCCGTTTGACACTCATATTGTAATACATACACATGTATTTCAATTAACTGATGAATTTTTATAAATTAAATTCTATCAGGTGGGAACCCTCTCTTTTAAAATATAAAATATATTACAAATGTTAGAGCTATAAGCAACAATCCGTGCGCCAAATTTCATCTAAATCTGTCTAACCGTCACGGAGTGAAGAGAAATTTCTCATGGTGTCGTTTTTCATTTCAACAAATTTCAAATCACCCTGTAGCGCTAAATCTTCTCGGCTGAATCGGTTTCCACCTTCCAAAAATAAAACACTCCTCTGGTTAAGTTCTTTGATTCGGCACCTCATTTTTTTGAAATCGAACAGATAATGCAGGTCTGATGACATTCACAAAAAATGCTTTCGCGTATTATAAATATGGATGAACTAAAACAAATACGAAAAAGGGCATATAGACACTTCTTTAAAATGAAATATTCTCGCAGGGCGGAAAAGAGTGGAGAAAATATTACTTTTCCCCAGGAATAGAGGGCTGAAATTGCCATAAGTCATAAACAAATTTTAGGTTTTTTAGCCTCTAAATTCTCCCAACTGGGGGGTTTAGCATATTTAAACACGGATTTACTTATTATTAAAAAAATAATAATAATAAAAATTGTTTTTTTTTATTCTATTTTTATTTATTTAAAAAACCATTTTTTTTATTTATTTAAAACAACAATTTTTTTTATTAATTTAAAAAAACAATTTTTTTTATTTACTGAAAAAAAAACTTTTTTTATTTTATTAATTAAAAAAAACAATTTTTTTATATAATTTTTTTTAATATTATTTTTTTATTTATTTCATTATATTTAATTTTTTTTTATTGTTTTTTTTATTATTTTTGATTATTTTTTAATATATTTTTTTAACTGTTTGTTTTTTTTATTATTTTTTAATTTATTTTTTTAATCTAATAGTTGGAAAATTATGTGAAATGAAAAAGCTCCACATAAAATATGTCTGCCTTTCGGAGCCGGCTTAAAATTGTAAGTGCCTCCATTTGTGGAGCAACATTAAGTCGCACGCCACAAATAGGAGAAGGATATTGGCTCAACATCCGAAAAGGGTGTAAGCTACAGTTACAATATGTATATACATATGTATATAAGGTTCAAGATCTATTTTATCACAAAATAAGTTAAACACTTTTCTTAATTGGAGTTGTATCTTTCAAATGAATCACTAACTAACTACGCTTTTTTCATATATGGTGCAGCGTCTGTAACAAATATCAGTACTTTATCCCGTTATACTTCTTCTGGCCATTGAAGTTTTAAGGCATCATCAAAGAGTTTAGCAATTTCCGAAGCGTTTACCTTGTGTATTACTTCCGATGTTAGAAGAAAGCCTCGGCCACCTTGCCGTAAGGGACCGACAATGACATTGCACACGAATCCCCCGGCTTTGTCCGTAGTCTCCTCAATTGACACAAAAACGCTGCTGTTTCCAATATGCTACCGATTTTCTTCCAAAACAAACATTTTCATAAATTTCTTTTAAATAGTGTTTCCGCATAGTCGATTGATCAGGAACTTTTTTCTGGACATATTTTTCCATAAACGATCTGAACTCTTTATGATTGGCTTTTATTAAAGGTATATCGCAGGCTACCATCATTTTGGTGAGATCTCTGAAAAACTCGCTTGATGTGGCATTATTTAAAAATGAAGTTATAGGTTGTGCCCTCGAAACCAGTTTCAATGTCGCCGCTTTTTTGTGATTTTCCGTTTGAAGATGTTGTTGAATATGATGTTTTTTGTCGTGATTTACTTTTATTCCACAGCATGAACAAATGAGAATCTTTCCGTCAGTCGAAAGCATGTCTTCCCCAAATTCTTTTATGTAGCCGCGGATTTTCACGGAATTATAAGAATGTGCCTTCTTCTTCTTAATTGGCGCTATAACCGCTTACGCGATTTTGGCCGAGTTTAACAAAGCGCGCCAGTCGTTTCTTTCTCGTGCTAACCGGCGCCAGTTGGACACACCAAGTGAAGCCAAGTCCTTCTCCACCTGATCTTTCCAACGCAGAGGAGGCCGCCCTCTTCCTCTGCTACCACCAGCTGGTACCGCATCGAATACTTTCAAAGCCGGAGCGTTTGTATCCATTCGGACGACATGACCCAGCCAACGTAGCCGCTGGATCTTTATTCGCTGCGCTATGTCTATGTCGTCGTAAAGCTCATACAGCTCATCGTTCCATCGTCTGCGATATTCGCTGTTGCCAACGTGCAAAGGTCCAAAAATCTTACGCAGAATCTTTCTCTCGAACACTCCAAGCGTCGCTTCATCGGATGTTGTCATCGTCCAAGCTTCTGCGCCATACGTTAGGACGGGCATGATGAGAGTCTTGTAGAGTGTTAGTTTTGTTCGTCGAGAGAGGACTTTACTACTCAATTGCCTACTTAGTCCAAAGTAGCACTTGTTGGCAAGAGAGATTCTACGTTGGATTTCAAGGCTGACATTGTTATCGGTGTTAATGCTGGTTCCTAAATAGACGAAGTCTTTTACAACCTCAAAATTATAACTGTCAACAGTGACGTGGGTGCCGATACGCGAGTGCGCCGACTGTTTGTTTGAAGACAGGAGGTACTTCGTTTTGTCCTCGTTCACCACCAGACCCATTCGCTTTGCCTCTTTATCCAGTTTGGAGAAGGCAGAACTAACAGCGCGGTTGTTAAGGCCGATGATGTCAATATCATCGGCATACGCCAGCAATTGTACGCTCTTATAAAAAATTGTGCCTGAGCGATTAAGTTCTGCGGCTCGCACGATGCTCTCCAACATCAGGTTAAAGAAGTCACACGACAGGGAGTCACCCTGTCTGAAACCTCGTTTGGTATCAAACGGCTCGGAGAGGTCCTTTCCAATTCTGACGGCGCTGTTGGTGTTGAGCAACGTCATCTTACATAGCCGTATTAGTTTTGCGGGGATACCAAATTCAGACATCGCGGCATACAGGTAACTTCTTTCCGTACTGTCGAATGCAGCTTTGAAGTCGACGAAAAGATGGTGTGTGTCGATTCTCCTTTCATGGGTCTTTTCCAAGATTTGGCGTATTGAGAATATTTGGTCGATGGTAGACTTTCCAGGTCTGAAGCCACACTGATAAGGTCCAATCAGTTGGTTGACGGTGGGCTTCAGCCTTTCACACAATACGCTCGCTAGAACCTTATAGGCGATATTTAGAAGACTAATCCCGCGGTAATTGGCACAAATTGCAGGATCGCCCTTCTTATGGATTGGGCAGAGCACACTTAAATTCCAATCGGCAGGCATACTTTCATCCGACCATATTTTGCATAGGAGCTGATGCATGCACCTTACCAGCTCCTCGCCGCCATGTTTGAATAGCTCAGCCGGCAGTCCGTCGGCGCCCGCGGCTTTGTTGTTCTTTAGCCGCGTTATCGCTATTCTCACCTCGTCATGATCGGGTAGCGGAACGACAATTCCGTCGTCAACGATTGGGGTATCGGGATCTTCACTTTCTCGGTGACATGCGCAGCTGTCACTGTTTAATAGGTTCGAGAAGTGTTCCCTCCATAATTTAAGATTGCTCTGTACGTCGGTCACCAGTTCGCCGTCTTTGTTCTTACAGGAAAACGCCCCGGTCTTAAAACCTTCTGTAAGCCGCCGAACTTTCTGGTAGAATTTTCGGGCGTTGTTCCTGTTGGCCAGCATCTCAAGCTCTTCGCACTCACGTATTTCGGCCTCTCGTTTCTTCTGTCGGATAATACGTCTCTCTTCCTTTTTCAGCTCTCTGTAGCGATCCCACATGGCTCGCGTTGCGCCCGATCGCAGCGTGGCTCTATAGGCGGCATCCTTTCTCTCTGCGGCAGCATGACATTCCTCGTCGTACCAATTGTTTTTTCGGGCTCGCCGGAATCCGATTTCTTCTTCGGCGGCGGTACGTAGAGAACGAGAAATGTTGCTCCATTGTTCGTGGATGCCGGTTTGTTGGGCAGTACTCTCTGAGAGCAGGAGTGAGAGTCGAGTGGCGAATCTTCTGGCTGTCTGTTGTGATTGCAGCTTTTCGAGGTCGAACATTCTTTGCGTAGGTAGATGCACGCTTTTTGCTGCACAGAGGCGCGTGCGCAGTTTGGCTGCAACAAGGTAGTGATCCGAGTCAATGTTGGGTCCTCGGATCGTACGTACATCTAATACACTAGAAGCGTGTCTTCCATCTATCACAACATGATCGATCTGGTTTCGCGTTTTTCGATCAGGGGACAGCCAGGTAGCTTGGTGTATCTTTTTATGCTGGAATCTGGTGCTGCAGACTACCATGTTTCGGGCCCCGGCGAAGTCGATCAGCCTCTGTCCGTTACCGGATGTTTCGTTGTGTAGGCTGAATTTTCCGACTGTGGGACCAAAAATTCCCTCCTTGCCCACCCTGGCGTTGAAGTCGCCAAGCACGATTTTTATGTCGTGGCGGGGGCAGCGCTCATAGGAACGTTCCAGGCGCTCATAGAAAGAATCTTTGGTCGCATCGTCCTTCTCTTCCGTCGGGGCGTGGGCGCAAATTAGCGATATGTTAAAAAAACGGGCTTTGATGCGGATTGTTGCGAGACGCTCGTCCACCGGAGTGAACGACAGTACTTGGCGACGAAGTCTCTCTCCCACAACAAATCCGACACCGAATTTGCGCTCCTTTACATGGCAGCTGTAGTAGACGTCACAAGGTCCTATGGTTTTCTTTCCTTGCCCCGTCCATCGCATCTCTTGGATGGCAGTGATGTCAGCCTTTACTCTCACGAGGACATCAACCAGCCGGGCAGAGGCACCCTCCCCATTAAGGGACCGGACATTCCAGGTGCATGCCCTCAAATCATAGTCCTTAGTTCGTTTGCAGGGGTCGTCATCAGTATAGGGAGGTCTCATCCGAGGCTTTTTTAAAGTTTTCATTGGGGGCGATTTTTAAGTGGCGGGTCCCAAACCCAACGCACAACCAGCTATCCTGGGATGTTTCGCCTTCTCACTTTAGCTCACTCCCGAACGGGTGTTCGGAAGCTACCCAGAGGATACGTGGGCTAATCCCGGCCGTTGTGAGCTGCTTGAACCATATGTAGAAGAATCGTCCTGGCCACTCCCAAGTGAATGGCGATCAGTAACTTTCCCCACTTGCGTGGACTTCTACACATGGAACCATCCTCCTTAGGCCTTAGGCATTTTAAATTATCGCAAATATTTAACTCACAAAGAAAATTAACGCACGAATTTGAAAATGTCAAGTTTTATCTACAAAAAAAAAAAAAACTTATCATATCGCAAGATGAAGAAGAAATAGAAATCAGCTGATGGGTGAGAGCAGTGTTGTAAAACAAAGAAGCTGTGCCAAATCAAATCCAAGGCACTTTGTCAGGCTTTAAATATAAAAAGGCAAGAAAAAAGCAAAGCATCTAGAAAAGGCGATAAAATCAAAAAAGGCACAAAAAAGGCAAAATAAAAATTTATATTTTGCATAAAAAAGCGTAATTCTTGATATCGTTAAGAGATAGGATCACGCAGACAAAATAGGCAAATGCCTTAAAATCCTAACCCTGGGTATAACTATTTTGTGTGATCATAGGAACATCCATACATATTTATGTATGTGTGCAGTTATGTATGCATGCATAGAAGTGCACACATATCTACATAAGACAGCATAATCAGTTCGAAATGCGTTATGGGGGAATCACCGCTTTACGTTTTCGTTCTTGGTAATTTCCAAACAAAAAGAAATATTGAAACCAAATACGCCCCCGCCTTGGTTACGTACGTGATAAATTAGGCGGAGCGACATGTGACCACTTATTCCATTGCGCAGTACTTGAAAATTAGTCAAAACAAAGATTTGTAAAAATAAATATGTATGTATATTACTTTAATCCCATCGTCGAAATGAATAAAGCAAAATAACCTCGACGGTTTAAAGCCCTATCAGAAATGGGCAAAACTTCCCACAAATGTAAATATTTGGATGGGGTGCGGAGGGGGAGGTGTGTGGCACCGCCAATTATCCACCATTAGAAAGCGCAAGGACCTACCCTTCTAACTATGAAAGTCCCAACCTCTTAGGGTCGCTATAAAACTACCGGAAGAGGCTTAAAAATAATGTTTTTACAATCGTATTTGCTTATTGTACAGGTACATGCAACATATGTACATAGCATGTAATATTTTTTATTATTGCCCTTTGTTCGCTGTTCACCCAGCAGGAACCTCGTTTTTTTTTGTGTTTTTTGTTTGCTTTGTATTTTCCAAGCCCGATTTATTTGCCGCTGGGCTAACTCGCACCCGCTTTTATTGAATAAAGTTCAATTAACAAACGACCTAACGACAATTTTGTTTACATCAAACCAATTCAAAACAGGTGGAAACCTTTTCCAAAAATATATTTGACATTCCGTTTGACACTCATATTGTAATACATACACATGTATTTCAATTAACTGATGAATTTTTATAAATTAAATTCTATCAGGTGGGAACCCTCTCTTTTAAAATATAAAATATATTACAAATGTTAGAGCTATAAGCAACAATCCGTGCGCCAAATTTCATCTAAATCTGTCTAACCGTCACGGAGTGAAGAGAAATTTCTCATGGTGTCGTTTTTCATTTCAACAAATTTCAAATCACCCTGTAGCGCTAAATCTTCTCGGCTGAATCGGTTTCCACCTTCCAAAAATAAAACACTCCTCTGGTTAAGTTCTTTGATTCGGCACCTCATTTTTTTGAAATCGAACAGATAATGCAGGTCTGATGACATTCACAAAAAATGCTTTCGCGTATTATAAATATGGATGAACTAAAACAAATACGAAAAAGGGCATATAGACACTTCTTTAAAATGAAATATTCTCGCAGGGCGGAAAAGAGTGGAGAAAATATTACTTTTCCCCAGGAATAGAGGGCTGAAATTGCCATAAGTCATAAACAAATTTTAGGTTTTTTAGCCTCTAAATTCTCCCAACTGGGGGGTTTAGCATATTTAAACACGGATTTACTTATTATTAAAAAAATAATAATAATAAAAATTGTTTTTTTTTATTCTATTTTTATTTATTTAAAAAACCATTTTTTTTATTTATTTAAAACAACAATTTTTTTTATTAATTTAAAAAAACAATTTTTTTTATTTACTGAAAAAAAAACTTTTTTTATTTTATTAATTAAAAAAACAATTTTTTTATATAATTTTTTTTAATATTATTTTTTATTTATTTCATTATATTTAATTTTTTTTTATTGTTTTTTTTATTATTTTTGATTATTTTTTAATATATTTTTTTAACTGTTTGTTTTTTTTATTATTTTTTAATTTATTTTTTTAATCTAATAGTTGGAAAATTATGTGAAATGAAAAAGCTCCACATAAAATATGTCTGCCTTTCGGAGCCGGCTTAAAATTGTAAGTGCCTCCATTTGTGGAGCAACATTAAGTCGCACGCCACAAATAGGAGAAGGATATTGGCTCAACATCCGAAAAGGGTGTAAGCTACAGTTACAATATGTATATACATATGTATATAAGGTTCAAGATCTATTTTATCACAAAATAAGTTAAACACTTTTCTTAATTGGAGTTGTATCTTTCAAATGAATCACTAACTAACTACGCTTTTTTCATATATGGTGCAGCGTCTGTAACAAATATCAGTACTTTATCCCGTTATACTTCTTCTGGCCATTGAAGTTTTAAGGCATCATCAAAGAGTTTAGCAATTTCCGAAGCGTTTACCTTGTGTATTACTTCCGATGTTAGAAGAAAGCCTCGGCCACCTTGCCGTAAGGGACCGACAATGACATTGCACACGAATCCCCCGGCTTTGTCCGTAGTCTCCTCAATTGACACAAAAACGCTGCTGTTTCCAATATGCTACCGATTTTCTTCCAAAACAAACATTTTCATAAATTTCTTTTAAATAGTGTTTCCGCATAGTCGATTGATCAGGAACTTTTTTCTGGACATATTTTTCCATAAACGATCTGAACTCTTTATGATTGGCTTTTATTAAAGGTATATCGCAGGCTACCATCATTTTGGTGAGATCTCTGAAAAACTCGCTTGATGTGGCATTATTTAAAAATGAAGTTATAGGTTGTGCCCTCGAAACCAGTTTCAATGTCGCCGCTTTTTTGTGATTTTCCGTTTGAAGATGTTGTTGAATATGATGTTTTTTGTCGTGATTTACTTTTATTCCACAGCATGAACAAATGAGAATCTTTCCGTCAGTCGAAAGCATGTCTTCCCCAAATTCTTTTATGTAGCCGCGGATTTTCACGGAATTATAAGAATGTGCCTTCTTCTTCTTAATTGGCGCTATAACCGCTTACGCGCCAGTCGTTTCTTTCTCGTGCTAACCGGCGCCAGTTGGACACACCAAGTGAAGCCAAGTCCTTCTCCACCTGATCTTTCCAACGCAGAGGAGGCCGCCCTCTTCCTCTGCTACCACCAGCTGGTACCGCATCGAATACTTTCAAAGCCGGAGCGTTTGTATCCATTCGGACGACATGACCCAGCCAACGTAGCCGCTGGATCTTTATTCGCTGCGCTATGTCTATGTCGTCGTAAAGCTCATACAGCTCATCGTTCCATCGTCTGCGATATTCGCTGTTGCCAACGTGCAAAGGTCCAAAAATCTTACGCAGAATCTTTCTCTCGAACACTCCAAGCGTCGCTTCATCGGATGTTGTCATCGTCCAAGCTTCTGCGCCATACGTTAGGACGGGCATGATGAGAGTCTTGTAGAGTGTTAGTTTTGTTCGTCGAGAGAGGACTTTACTACTCAATTGCCTACTTAGTCCAAAGTAGCACTTGTTGGCAAGAGAGATTCTACGTTGGATTTCAAGGCTGACATTGTTATCGGTGTTAATGCTGGTTCCTAAATAGACGAAGTCTTTTACAACCTCAAAATTATAACTGTCAACAGTGACGTGGGTGCCGATACGCGAGTGCGCCGACTGTTTGTTTGAAGACAGGAGGTACTTCGTTTTGTCCTCGTTCACCACCAGACCCATTCGCTTTGCCTCTTTATCCAGTTTGGAGAAGGCAGAACTAACAGCGCGGTTGTTAAGGCCGATGATGTCAATATCATCGGCATACGCCAGCAATTGTACGCTCTTATAAAAAATTGTGCCTGAGCGATTAAGTTCTGCGGCTCGCACGATGCTCTCCAACATCAGGTTAAAGAAGTCACACGACAGGGAGTCACCCTGTCTGAAACCTCGTTTGGTATCAAACGGCTCGGAGAGGTCCTTTCCAATTCTGACGGCGCTGTTGGTGTTGAGCAACGTCATCTTACATAGCCGTATTAGTTTTGCGGGGATACCAAATTCAGACATCGCGGCATACAGGTAACTTCTTTCCGTACTGTCGAATGCAGCTTTGAAGTCGACGAAAAGATGGTGTGTGTCGATTCTCCTTTCATGGGTCTTTTCCAAGATTTGGCGTATTGAGAATATTTGGTCGATGGTAGACTTTCCAGGTCTGAAGCCACACTGATAAGGTCCAATCAGTTGGTTGACGGTGGGCTTCAGCCTTTCACACAATACGCTCGCTAGAACCTTATAGGCGATATTTAGAAGACTAATCCCGCGGTAATTGGCACAAATTGCAGGATCGCCCTTCTTATGGATTGGGCAGAGCACACTTAAATTCCAATCGGCAGGCATGCTTTCATCCGACCATATTTTGCATAGGAGCTGATGCATGCACCTTACCAGCTCCTCGCCGCCATGTTTGAATAGCTCAGCCGGCAGTCCGTCGGCGCCCGCGGCTTTGTTGTTCTTTAGCCGCGTTATCGCTATTCTCACCTCGTCATGATCGGGTAGCGGAACGACAATTCCGTCGTCAACGATTGGGGTATCGGGATCTTCACTTTCTCGGTGACATGCGCAGCTGTCACTGTTTAATAGGTTCGAGAAGTGTTCCCTCCATAATTTAAGATTGCTCTGTACGTCGGTCACCAGTTCGCCGTCTTTGTTCTTACAGGAAAACGCCCCGGTCTTAAAACCTTCTGTAAGCCGCCGAACTTTCTGGTAGAATTTTCGGGCGTTGTTCCTGTTGGCCAGCATCTCAAGCTCTTCGCACTCACGTATTTCGGCCTCTCGTTTCTTCTGTCGGATAATACGTCTCTCTTCCTTTTTCAGCTCTCTGTAGCGATCCCACATGGCTCGCGTTGCGCCCGATCGCAGCGTGGCTCTATAGGCGGCATCCTTTCTCTCTGCGGCAGCATGACATTCCTCGTCGTACCAATTGTTTTTTCGGGCTCGCCGGAATCCGATTTCTTCTTCGGCGGCGGTACGTAGAGAACGAGAAATGTTGCTCCATTGTTCGTGGATGCCGGTTTGTTGGGCAGTACTCTCTGAGAGCAGGAGTGAGAGTCGAGTGGCGAATCTTCTGGCTGTCTGTTGTGATTGCAGCTTTTCGAGGTCGAACATTCTTTGCGTAGGTAGATGCACGCTTTTTGCTGCACAGAGGCGCGTGCGCAGTTTGGCTGCAACAAGGTAGTGATCCGAGTCAATGTTGGGTCCTCGGATCGTACGTACATCTAATACACTAGAAGCGTGTCTTCCATCTATCACAACATGATCGATCTGGTTTCGCGTTTTTCGATCAGGGGACAGCCAGGTAGCTTGGTGTATCTTTTTATGCTGGAATCTGGTGCTGCAGACTACCATGTTTCGGGCCCCGGCGAAGTCGATCAGCCTCTGTCCGTTACCGGATGTTTCGTTGTGTAGGCTGAATTTTCCGACTGTGGGACCAAAAATTCCCTCCTTGCCCACCCTGGCGTTGAAGTCGCCAAGCACGATTTTTATGTCGTGGCGGGGGCAGCGCTCATAGGAACGTTCCAGGCGCTCATAGAAAGAATCTTTGGTCGCATCGTCCTTCTCTTCCGTCGGGGCGTGGGCGCAAATTAGCGATATGTTAAAAAAACGGGCTTTGATGCGGATTGTTGCGAGACGCTCGTCCACCGGAGTGAACGACAGTACTTGGCGACGAAGTCTCTCTCCCACAACAAATCCGACACCGAATTTGCGCTCCTTTACATGGCAGCTGTAGTAGACGTCACAAGGTCCTATGGTTTTCTTTCCTTGCCCCGTCCATCGCATCTCTTGGATGGCAGTGATGTCAGCCTTTACTCTCACGAGGACATCAACCAGCCGGGCAGAGGCACCCTCCCCATTAAGGGACCGGACATTCCAGGTGCATGCCCTCAAATCATAGTCCTTAGTTCGTTTGCAGGGGTCGTCATCAGTATAGGGAGGTCTCATCCGAGGCTTTTTTAAAGTTTTCATTGGGGGCGATTTTTAAGTGGCGGGTCCCAAACCCAACGCACAACCAGCTATCCTGGGATGTTTCGCCTTCTCACTTTAGCTCACTCCCGAACGGGTGTTCGGAAGCTACCCAGAGGATACGTGGGCTAATCCCGGCCGTTGTGAGCTGCTTGAACCATATGTAGAAGAATCGTCCTGGCCACTCCCAAGTGAATGGCGATCAGTAACTTTCCCCACTTGCGTGGACTTCTACACATGGAACCATCCTCCTTAGGCCTTAGGCATTTTAAATTATCGCAAATATTTAACTCACAAAGAAAATTAACGCACGAATTTGAAAATGTCAAGTTTTATCTACAAAAAAAAAAAAACTCATCATATCGCAAGATGAAGAAGAAATAGAAATCAGCTGATGGGTGAGAGCAGTGTTGTAAAACAAAGAAGCTGTGCCAAATCAAATCCAAGGCACTTTGTCAGGCTTTAAATATAAAAAGGCAAGAAAAAAGCAAAGCATCTAGAAAAGGCGATAAAATCAAAAAAGGCACAAAAAAGGCAAAATAAAAATTTATATTTTGCATAAAAAAGCGTAATTCTTGATATCGTTAAGAGATAGGATCACGCAGACAAAATAGGCAAATGCCTTAAAATCCTAACCCTGGGTATAACTATTTTGTGTGATCATAGGAACATCCATACATATTTATGTATGTGTGCAGTTATGTATGCATGCATAGAAGTGCACACATATCTACATAAGACAGCATAATCAGTTCGAAATGCGTTATGGGGGAATCACCGCTTTACGTTTTCGTTCTTGGTAATTTCCAAACAAAAAGAAATATTGAAACCAAATACGCCCCCGCCTTGGTTACGTACGTGATAAATTAGGCGGAGCGACATGTGACCACTTATTCCATTGCGCAGTACTTGAAAATTAGTCAAAACAAAGATTTGTAAAAATAAATATGTATGTATATTACTTTAATCCCATCGTCGAAATGAATAAAGCAAAATAACCTCGACGGTTTAAAGCCCTATCAGAAATGGGCAAAACTTCCCACAAATGTAAATATTTGGATGGGGTGCGGAGGGGGAGGTGTGTGGCACCGCCAATTATCCACCATTAGAAAGCGCAAGGACCTACCCTTCTAACTATGAAAGTCCCAACCTCTTAGGGTCGCTATAAAACTACCGGAAGAGGCTTAAAAATAATGTTTTTACAATCGTATTTGCTTATTGTACAGGTACATGCAACATATGTACATAGCATGTAATATTTTTTATTATTGCCCTTTGTTCGCTGTTCACCCAGCAGGAACCTCGTTTTTTTTTGTGTTTTTTGTTTGCTTTGTATTTTCCAAGCCCGATTTATTTGCCGCTGGGCTAACTCGCACCCGCTTTTATTGAATAAAGTTCAATTAACAAACGACCTAACGACAATTTTGTTTACATCAAACCAATTCAAAACAGGTGGAAACCTTTTCCAAAAATATATTTGACATTCCGTTTGACACTCATATTGTAATACATACACATGTATTTCAATTAACTGATGAATTTTTATAAATTAAATTCTATCAGGTGGGAACCCTCTCTTTTAAAATATAAAATATATTACAAATGTTAGAGCTATAAGCAACAATCCGTGCGCCAAATTTCATCTAAATCTGTCTAACCGTCACGGAGTGAAGAGAAATTTCTCATGGTGTCGTTTTTCATTTCAACAAATTTCAAATCACCCTGTAGCGCTAAATCTTCTCGGCTGAATCGGTTTCCACCTTCCAAAAATAAAACACTCCTCTGGTTAAGTTCTTTGATTCGGCACCTCATTTTTTTGAAATCGAACAGATAATGCAGGTCTGATGACATTCACAAAAAATGCTTTCGCGTATTATAAATATGGATGAACTAAAACAAATACGAAAAAGGGCATATAGACACTTCTTTAAAATGAAATATTCTCGCAGGGCGGAAAAGAGTGGAGAAAATATTACTTTTCCCCAGGAATAGAGGGCTGAAATTGCCATAAGTCATAAACAAATTTTAGGTTTTTTAGCCTCTAAATTCTCCCAACTGGGGGGTTTAGCATATTTAAACACGGATTTACTTATTATTAAAAAAATAATAATAATAAAAATTGTTTTTTTTTATTCTATTTTTATTTATTTAAAAAACCATTTTTTTTATTTATTTAAAACAACAATTTTTTTTATTAATTTAAAAAAACAATTTTTTTTATTTACTGAAAAAAAAACTTTTTTTATTTTATTAATTAAAAAAACAATTTTTTTATATAATTTTTTTTAATATTATTTTTTTATTTATTTCATTATATTTAATTTTTTTTTATTGTTTTTTTTATTATTTTTGATTATTTTTTAATATATTTTTTTAACTGTTTGTTTTTTTTATTATTTTTTAATTTATTTTTTTAATCTAATAGTTGGAAAATTATGTGAAATGAAAAAGCTCCACATAAAATATGTCTGCCTTTCGGAGCCGGCTTAAAATTGTAAGTGCCTCCATTTGTGGAGCAACATTAAGTCGCACGCCACAAATAGGAGAAGGATATTGGCTCAACATCCGAAAAGGGTGTAAGCTACAGTTACAATATGTATATACATATGTATATAAGGTTCAAGATCTATTTTATCACAAAATAAGTTAAACACTTTTCTTAATTGGAGTTGTATCTTTCAAATGAATCACTAACTAACTACGCTTTTTTCATATATGGTGCAGCGTCTGTAACAAATATCAGTACTTTATCCCGTTATACTTCTTCTGGCCATTGAAGTTTTAAGGCATCATCAAAGAGTTTAGCAATTTCCGAAGCGTTTACCTTGTGTATTACTTCCGATGTTAGAAGAAAGCCTCGGCCACCTTGCCGTAAGGGACCGACAATGACATTGCACACGAATCCCCCGGCTTTGTCCGTAGTCTCCTCAATTGACACAAAAACGCTGCTGTTTCCAATATGCTACCGATTTTCTTCCAAAACAAACATTTTCATAAATTTCTTTTAAATAGTGTTTCCGCATAGTCGATTGATCAGGAACTTTTTTCTGGACATATTTTTCCATAAACGATCTGAACTCTTTATGATTGGCTTTTATTAAAGGTATATCGCAGGCTACCATCATTTTGGTGAGATCTCTGAAAAACTCGCTTGATGTGGCATTATTTAAAAATGAAGTTATAGGTTGTGCCCTCGAAACCAGTTTCAATGTCGCCGCTTTTTTGTGATTTTCCGTTTGAAGATGTTGTTGAATATGATGTTTTTTGTCGTGATTTACTTTTATTCCACAGCATGAACAAATGAGAATCTTTCCGTCAGTCGAAAGCATGTCTTCCCCAAATTCTTTTATGTAGCCGCGGATTTTCACGGAATTATAAGAATGTGCCTTCTTCTTCTTAATTGGCGCTATAACCGCTTACGCGATTTTGGCCGAGTTTAACAAAGCGCGCCAGTCGTTTCTTTCTCGTGCTAACCGGCGCCAGTTGGACACACCAAGTGAAGCCAAGTCCTTCTCCACCTGATCTTTCCAACGCAGAGGAGGCCGCCCTCTTCCTCTGCTACCACCAGCTGGTACCGCATCGAATACTTTCAAAGCCGGAGCGTTTGTATCCATTCGGACGACATGACCCAGCCAACGTAGCCGCTGGATCTTTATTCGCTGCGCTATGTCTATGTCGTCGTAAAGCTCATACAGCTCATCGTTCCATCGTCTGCGATATTCGCTGTTGCCAACGTGCAAAGGTCCAAAAATCTTACGCAGAATCTTTCTCTCGAACACTCCAAGCGTCGCTTCATCGGATGTTGTCATCGTCCAAGCTTCTGCGCCATACGTTAGGACGGGCATGATGAGAGTCTTGTAGAGTGTTAGTTTTGTTCGTCGAGAGAGGACTTTACTACTCAATTGCCTACTTAGTCCAAAGTAGCACTTGTTGGCAAGAGAGATTCTACGTTGGATTTCAAGGCTGACATTGTTATCGGTGTTAATGCTGGTTCCTAAATAGACGAAGTCTTTTACAACCTCAAAATTATAACTGTCAACAGTGACGTGGGTGCCGATACGCGAGTGCGCCGACTGTTTGTTTGAAGACAGGAGGTACTTCGTTTTGTCCTCGTTCACCACCAGACCCATTCGCTTTGCCTCTTTATCCAGTTTGGAGAAGGCAGAACTAACAGCGCGGTTGTTAAGGCCGATGATGTCAATATCATCGGCATACGCCAGCAATTGTACGCTCTTATAAAAAATTGTGCCTGAGCGATTAAGTTCTGCGGCTCGCACGATGCTCTCCAACATCAGGTTAAAGAAGTCACACGACAGGGAGTCACCCTGTCTGAAACCTCGTTTGGTATCAAACGGCTCGGAGAGGTCCTTTCCAATTCTGACGGCGCTGTTGGTGTTGAGCAACGTCATCTTACATAGCCGTATTAGTTTTGCGGGGATACCAAATTCAGACATCGCGGCATACAGGTAACTCCTTTCCGTACTGTCGAATGCAGCTTTGAAGTCGACGAAAAGATGGTGTGTGTCGATTCTCCTTTCATGGGTCTTTTCCAAGATTTGGCGTATTGAGAATATTTGGTCGATGGTAGACTTTCCAGGTCTGAAGCCACACTGATAAGGTCCAATCAGTTGGTTGACGGTGGGCTTCAGCCTTTCACACAATACGCTCGCTAGAACCTTATAGGCGATATTTAGAAGACTAATCCCGCGGTAATTGGCACAAATTGCAGGATCGCCCTTCTTATGGATTGGGCAGAGCACACTTAAATTCCAATCGGCAGGCATGCTTTCATCCGACCATATTTTGCATAGGAGCTGATGCATGCACCTTACCAGCTCCTCGCCGCCATGTTTGAATAGCTCAGCCGGCAGTCCGTCGGCGCCCGCGGCTTTGTTGTTCTTTAGCCGCGTTATCGCTATTCTCACCTCGTCATGATCGGGTAGCGGAACGACAATTCCGTCGTCAACGATTGGGGTATCGGGATCTTCACTTTCTCGGTGACATGCGCAGCTGTCACTGTTTAATAGGTTCGAGAAGTGTTCCCTCCATAATTTAAGATTGCTCTGTACGTCGGTCACCAGTTCGCCGTCTTTGTTCTTACAGGAAAACGCCCCGGTCTTAAAACCTTCTGTAAGCCGCCGAACTTTCTGGTAGAATTTTCGGGCGTTGTTCCTGTTGGCCAGCATCTCAAGCTCTTCGCACTCACGTATTTCGGCCTCTCGTTTCTTCTGTCGGATAATACGTCTCTCTTCCTTTTTCAGCTCTCTGTAGCGATCCCACATGGCTCGCGTTGCGCCCGATCGCAGCGTGGCTCTATAGGCGGCATCCTTTCTCTCTGCGGCAGCATGACATTCCTCGTCGTACCAATTGTTTTTTCGGGCTCGCCGGAATCCGATTTCTTCTTCGGCGGCGGTACGTAGAGAACGAGAAATGTTGCTCCATTGTTCGTGGATGCCGGTTTGTTGGGCAGTACTCTCTGAGAGCAGGAGTGAGAGTCGAGTGGCGAATCTTCTGGCTGTCTGTTGTGATTGCAGCTTTTCGAGGTCGAACATTCTTTGCGTAGGTAGATGCACGCTTTTTGCTGCACAGAGGCGCGTGCGCAGTTTGGCTGCAACAAGGTAGTGATCCGAGTCAATGTTGGGTCCTCGGATCGTACGTACATCTAATACACTAGAAGCGTGTCTTCCATCTATCACAACATGATCGATCTGGTTTCGCGTTTTTCGATCAGGGGACAGCCAGGTAGCTTGGTGTATCTTTTTATGCTGGAATCTGGTGCTGCAGACTACCATGTTTCGGGCCCCGGCGAAGTCGATCAGCCTCTGTCCGTTACCGGATGTTTCGTTGTGTAGGCTGAATTTTCCGACTGTGGGACCAAAAATTCCCTCCTTGCCCACCCTGGCGTTGAAGTCGCCAAGCACGATTTTTATGTCGTGGCGGGGGCAGCGCTCATAGGAACGTTCCAGGCGCTCATAGAAAGAATCTTTGGTCGCATCGTCCTTCTCTTCCGTCGGGGCGTGGGCGCAAATTAGCGATATGTTAAAAAAACGGGCTTTGATGCGGATTGTTGCGAGACGCTCGTCCACCGGAGTGAACGACAGTACTTGGCGACGAAGTCTCTCTCCCACAACAAATCCGACATCGAATTTGCGCTCCTTTACATGGCAGCTGTAGTAGACGTCACAAGGTCCTATGGTTTTCTTTCCTTGCCCCGTCCATCGCATCTCTTGGATGGCAGTGATGTCAGCCTTTACTCTCACGAGGACATCAACCAGCCGGGCAGAGGCACCCTCCCCATTAAGGGACCGGACATTCCAGGTGCATGCCCTCAAATCATAGTCCTTAGTTCGTTTGCAGGGGTCGTCATCAGTATAGGGAGGTCTCATCCGAGGCTTTTTTAAAGTTTTCATTGGGGGCGATTTTTAAGTGGCGGGTCCCAAACCCAACGCACAACCAGCTATCCTGGGATGTTTCGCCTTCTCACTTTAGCTCACTCCCGAACGGGTGTTCGGAAGCTACCCAGAGGATACGTGGGCTAATCCCGGCCGTTGTGAGCTGCTTGAACCATATGTAGAAGAATCGTCCTGGCCACTCCCAAGTGAATGGCGATCAGTAACTTTCCCCACTTGCGTGGACTTCTACACATGGAACCATCCTCCTTAGGCCTTAGGCATTTTAAATTATCGCAAATATTTAACTCACAAAGAAAATTAACGCACGAATTTGAAAATGTCAAGTTTTATCTACAAAAAAAAAAAAAACTCATCATATCGCAAGATGAAGAAGAAATAGAAATCAGCTGATGGGTGAGAGCAGTGTTGTAAAACAAAGAAGCTGTGCCAAATCAAATCCAAGGCACTTTGTCAGGCTTTAAATATAAAAAGGCAAGAAAAAAGCAAAGCATCTAGAAAAGGCGATAAAATCAAAAAAGGCACAAAAAAGGCAAAATAAAAATTTATATTTTGCATAAAAAAGCGTAATTCTTGATATCGTTAAGAGATAGGATCACGCAGACAAAATAGGCAAATGCCTTAAAATCCTAACCCTGGGTATAACTATTTTGTGTGATCATAGGAACATCCATACATATTTATGTATGTGTGCAGTTATGTATGCATGCATAGAAGTGCACACATATCTACATAAGACAGCATAATCAGTTCGAAATGCGTTATGGGGGAATCACCGCTTTACGTTTTCGTTCTTGGTAATTTCCAAACAAAAAGAAATATTGAAACCAAATACGCCCCCGCCTTGGTTACGTACGTGATAAATTAGGCGGAGCGACATGTGACCACTTATTCCATTGCGCAGTACTTGAAAATTAGTCAAAACAAAGATTTGTAAAAATAAATATGTATGTATATTACTTTAATCCCATCGTCGAAATGAATAAAGCAAAATAACCTCGACGGTTTAAAGCCCTATCAGAAATGGGCAAAACTTCCCACAAATGTAAATATTTGGATGGGGTGCGGAGGGGGAGGTGTGTGGCACCGCCAATTATCCACCATTAGAAAGCGCAAGGACCTACCCTTCTAACTATGAAAGTCCCAACCTCTTAGGGTCGCTATAAAACTACCGGAAGAGGCTTAAAAATAATGTTTTTACAATCGTATTTGCTTATTGTACAGGTACATGCAACATATGTACATAGCATGTAATATTTTTTATTATTGCCCTTTGTTCGCTGTTCACCCAGCAGGAACCTCGTTTTTTTTTGTGTTTTTTGTTTGCTTTGTATTTTCCAAGCCCGATTTATTTGCCGCTGGGCTAACTCGCACCCGCTTTTATTGAATAAAGTTCAATTAACAAACGACCTAACGACAATTTTGTTTACATCAAACCAATTCAAAACAGGTGGAAACCTTTTCCAAAAATATATTTGACATTCCGTTTGACACTCATATTGTAATACATACACATGTATTTCAATTAACTGATGAATTTTTATAAATTAAATTCTATCAGGTGGGAACCCTCTCTTTTAAAATATAAAATATATTACAAATGTTAGAGCTATAAGCAACAATCCGTGCGCCAAATTTCATCTAAATCTGTCTAACCGTCACGGAGTGAAGAGAAATTTCTCATGGTGTCGTTTTTCATTTCAACAAATTTCAAATCACCCTGTAGCGCTAAATCTTCTCGGCTGAATCGGTTTCCACCTTCCAAAAATAAAACACTCCTCTGGTTAAGTTCTTTGATTCGGCACCTCATTTTTTTGAAATCGAACAGATAATGCAGGTCTGATGACATTCACAAAAAATGCTTTCGCGTATTATAAATATGGATGAACTAAAACAAATACGAAAAAGGGCATATAGACACTTCTTTAAAATGAAATATTCTCGCAGGGCGGAAAAGAGTGGAGAAAATATTACTTTTCCCCAGGAATAGAGGGCTGAAATTGCCATAAGTCATAAACAAATTTTAGGTTTTTTAGCCTCTAAATTCTCCCAACTGGGGGGTTTAGCATATTTAAACACGGATTTACTTATTATTAAAAAAATAATAATAATAAAAATTGTTTTTTTTTATTCTATTTTTATTTATTTAAAAAACCATTTTTTTTATTTATTTAAAACAACAATTTTTTTTATTAATTTAAAAAAACAATTTTTTTTATTTACTGAAAAAAAAACTTTTTTTATTTTATTAATTAAAAAAAACAATTTTTTTATATAATTTTTTTTAATATTATTTTTTTATTTATTTCATTATATTTAATTTTTTTTTATTGTTTTTTTTATTATTTTTGATTATTTTTTAATATATTTTTTTAACTGTTTGTTTTTTTTATTATTTTTTAATTTATTTTTTTAATCTAAT
This sequence comes from Anastrepha ludens, assembly GCF_028408465.1. Lineage (NCBI taxonomy): Eukaryota > Metazoa > Arthropoda > Insecta > Diptera > Tephritidae > Anastrepha > Anastrepha ludens. The sequence goes on from NC_071502.1 coordinate 114,206,238, forward strand.
AGTTGGAAAATTATGTGAAATGAAAAAGCTCCACATAAAATATGTCTGCCTTTCGGAGCCGGCTTAAAATTGTAAGTGCCTCCATTTGTGGAGCAACATTAAGTCGCACGCCACAAATAGGAGAAGGATATTGGCTCAACATCCGAAAAGGGTGTAAGCTACAGTTACAATATGTATATACATATGTATATAAGGTTCAAGATCTATTTTATCACAAAATAAGTTAAACACTTTTCTTAATTGGAGTTGTATCTTTCAAATGGTACCAAACAGTTAAAATTTGAAGACTTTCGATATTGTTTTAAAATTTCCCAACGTATCGTACTACTGCTGAATATGTTAAAACATTTTTGAACTACTCCAAAAAAAAAGTGATTGCATTAGGACAACATTCAGCGGCATCAACTCCGGCTAAATTAAGAGTGTGAGCTCCGCAGGGTGCGTAGAGCGCATATGGATTTTTTACAGTATACGACCTGGAGCTCCCTTTTACTCACCACTCATGTTCCGTCCTTGTCCACGGCATTCATCTAGTGAAATGCCATATGTTTCTAAAGATTTACAAATCAAAGCAGCGATAAATTCACCAATTTTACCATGACAATCAACAAAAACCAAAAAACCTTCTTCAATCTGATAGCTTTCCCCATCAAGCTGCAGCCGCATATATCGGAGAATGAAAGTTGTTTGCTCTACGTGACTGGAATCCGGCGTCGCATCAACCATAATACATAGTATAGTAATTTGCCTCTCTTCTTTCTTCTAAAATAACATCGATAACATGACGAGCACACAGCCTAATGAATTCACTGAAAAATTAAATCTTAAAACTAATTTCAAAATACATATATTATGGTAACGCGAAAACGTGTGTCACGGAGCTGTAGTAAAACTATAATTTACAATTTTTTTTTCATAAAACTTTTCGGTATTACTCTCGAGTCCAGGCCCCTCTGAGAACTCCGGGTCTGGGGTAAAAAGTCCCCGATTCATTTTATTTCAGCTTATTTTCCAACGCTTCTCTCTCTCTAAAAATTTCTGAGATGTATTTCGTAAGCGAGTTCTCGTTCCTCCCCAAAATAAGGAACGGGTCAAGACTGAACCTTTGCTATCAAAAGAGTATTGTAAATAAAATAAAATAAATATATATATAATAAATATTTTAATATTTCATAATATTTTTATGTTGCCTACACCCTGTTGCGATTAATTGAATTACTCATTTAGAATTTATTATTTCTGATTATTCACAGAAAACGGAAACTGAAATCTGTTCTAGAATACGAAGTCTGCATCTCGGAAATAAAAAAACTGAACACAAGCAAACGAAATATTTTGGGTAGATATAAATAATTAAAGCCACAAAAGAACAATTAAAAAGGTACAGAATAAAGCCGTTTACGAAAGAGTTTAAAACTGTTTCACCCGAAGATTGTTTGAAGCTCAGGAATCAAAAATGAACCGCGTAAGCTTGTAAGCGGCTGCCGTAGCCGAATGGGTTGGTGCGTGACTATTATTATAGTGGCGTCAATGAAGGTTTTTTCTCGGAAGTCTTCAAGAACAGCTCCGATTTTGATGATTTTTTTTTTTTAATTTTTTTTTTTTATTTAAAAACAGAAACCTTAGAGGAAGGGGAAATAATTATTTATATTGTTTAAATAATTTTTATACAATTAATATAAAAAATATAGTTATGCATTACTTTTCCTCACAAAAATTGTTCGTGCATTAGTTGTAATATAAAAAATAGTTATCAAAATAAAATTTTCAATAATAATATAATATTTAAAATTTAAAAATACTTCATACGGGCCGAGAAATATGTGTGCACTACGTGCATACTTTAAATATACAGGGTGAACGATATGAAGTGTTACCTATTCAAAACACCATAACTTTTTGTGTGAAATTAGTTTTTATTGATTTTAAAGACAAATTGTTCAAAAATGATTACAATTTTAAAATATATTCACTTTAGCTCGATATGACCACCTTTTGCCTTGACTATAGCCTGCTGCACGAATGTGATCTTGAGGTATTTTGGCCCATTCTCGTATAAACGCTTTTTTCAGCGCATCCATACTGGAATATTTTTTAGTCCTCACCTTGCTTTTCAAAATAGACCAGATGGAAAAGTCCATCGGATTTACGTCTGGCGAATTCGAAAGCCGTTGTGTGGACGAAATGAAGTGTGGACCATTCTTGGTTCACACGAGCTTTATGAGACGGTGCCGAGTCCTATTGGAACGTCCATGGTCTACGACCAAAATGTTTGCGTGTCCACGGCTCTAAAGCAGCTTCTAAAACATTTTCCCGATAATAAGTCGCATTCACTTTGACACCAGGCTCGATAAAAACGATTGGAGAGCGTCCATCAGCGGTCACTGCGGCCCAAACCATTACTTGCGATGGGAAATTGCTTCGAGTGGCCATACGTAGGCTCAAATTCTCGTATGAGCGTTCGGTCAAGTAAACACAATCGTTTTGAGTGTTTATGAACTGTTCAATTGGGAAATTTTTTTTCATCAGAACACACAACAACTCCTTTGCTCTTTCGCGCCGAACTATTTTTTTGCTGGGGTGAAAGATCGTGTGCTTTTTGGAACTTGTAAGCCTTGACCTCATTTTTCAATATGCGTCGAATGCTGTCTTGCGATATTTTCAGTTCTTTGGCCATTTTTCTTCCACTTCGACGTGGATTTCGTTCAAGTCGAGCCTTCACTTTCCGAACCATTTCTGGCGTTGTTGCGGTTTTTTTGGTCCACCTCCATAGCATTTTACAATGCTACCAGAATCATTGTAACGTTTTATAGTGCGATACACAAACATTTTATTCACTTTGAGGTGACTGAGCTCACGAACAATGGCTGGTTGTGATTTTCCATCCAAATATAACGCAATCACACTATTACGTTTGAATTCCATCACAGAAAAAAAAATTCAACAAAACTGAGACGCAAATGCTTTTGATGGCTTATAAACAATATATTGAACTGTCATTAGAACAATTTTGACGTTGATGTCATGAGCTGTTTTACAGATACAAGCAGTGTGAAGTTGGTAACACTTCATATCGTTCACCCTGTATTTATGCTTGTTAACGCATATACATATACAGTTTGTCAAGAATATCTTTGCATAGTGAAGAAAAATTTAAAATTTAAGCTCTGATCGAGAATTCCAACAACAAATAAAAAAGCAAACAAAAAATGTATACACACATTCCATTACTGTACTTGTCTACGACTAATAGGCGCCAACAGTTATTAAATAAACACACACATTACAAAAACAACAACAAAAAAAGATGTTTACTCTATTTAAAAAGTGTCAAAAAAATCTTTGCATAACTGATGAAAACAACAAAAAATGCAGGTATTTTCCGCGAATTTCATTCATTTGGGTTTTTTTGCAAATGGTATGGAACGTGAAACAAGTAAGAAATTATTTATGTAGTTATAAAAGAATTCAAGGTCTAACGCCAGATCTTCGACACGTTTCATGTTGTATGGTGCCAAAACTGCCAAAAACTTGAATGAACTGAGGTACAAACCAGTGGCGTAACAATAGGGTGGCATGGGTGGCAAAATGCTACGGGCCCCCGACCCAAGAGGGCCCCGGGCCAACAGGCCGCGAGCTCAAGAATTTTTTTTATATTGTACATGAGTAATTTATTTTATGGGAAAAGTATATTTTTATAAATTCTGCTTAAAATCCAATCAATAAATCGTTAAGCATTTCAACCGAACTTAACAAAAAGATGTTTATTCATGTTTAGAGAAGCACGCGTGACGAGTAATTTTACTTACTTATGACCGTCAAAAATTCGTCAATCAAAATACCGATAATTGCAGGTTCTTATTAATTTTAAAATGCATCCATTGGTTTCTACATATTTTGGAGCGGAACGTTGGCAGCGCGGGTGAGCATTAATAATCGGGGAATTCTCCATTTATTTATTTTTTTCGTCTCGTGGGGGTGAGTTGGCCACACTATGTTAGGGGAATCCCGGATTTGATATTTTTTTATGAGGGCTTCACTGACTGCGTATTCTTTGTGCGAGTATTTTAACGATTGGTGATTTGTATGTTTGGTTTTGTTATTTTATTGAATATGAAATTAGTGGCAAAGGAAAGTTTATTGTGAAAGTTAAATATTAAAATGTCTAGTTCCAGAATATATTTAAGTGGGAGCGAAAAACGAAAGAAAAAGAAGGAAACTGAATAAATAAAAAGCTACCTAAAATTAGTCAGTACTTGAAAAATGATGACTTAAATAATAAAAAATCGATTGAGCAGTGCTCCAGAAGTGAAGAATCGGAGCTTACTAAAAATACACCAGTGTTATCAGAAGCAGCACCCAACTTCAGTGAATATCCAGATCCAGAACAACCACAACAAGGTACCGGCAAAAATTAAAGTGAATTATATTCTAGCATGAAAAATATTATATCTTCGCCATCAGTAAGGGTAATTATAAGGAGGTAACTAATCAAGTGAAAAAGTTCGTGATTGAAAACAGACATTGCAAACCTGATGGCCCTTTCTTAAAAGATAGTAACAATAGATCTTTTATAGAAAAACATTACTATATTGCTTCTAAGTCTGGCGTCAAGCTTGAACGTACATGGATTTCCTATTCTTTAATACTTCAGAGTGCGTATTGTTAACCGTGTTGGTTATTCGCAAATCGGGCATCTAAGAATATACAGAATGTTTGGATTGAGGGCTATGACGACTGGAAACATATTGTAGATGGCATACAAAGACACGAGACATCAAAAATTCATCTGGATTCCTGTCTTACGTATCAAGAGTAGCGACTACATGGAACACTCGATGAAGAGCAAGAGTCTATAATCAAAAAAGAAAAATCCTTTTGGCGACAAGTACTTTCTAGGCTCCTTGATGTTACTCTGACACTTTCAACATGTAATTTAGCCTTTTGTGGCCACAGACAAAACGCAGATAGCAGTGATCCAAGCTCCAAACGAAACTTTTTGAGTATTGTTGAGTTATTAGGAAAATACGATACGATTTTGCAAGAGTTGTTAAATAAACCAAAGGGCCAAATAAAATACTGAAGTCCGAAAACACAAAATGTGCTAATTTCTGTCCTGGTTTTAAAAGTAGAAAATGCACTTATAAATGAAATAAATGAAGCACCATTCTACTCTATCTTATTCGATACAACGCAAGATATTTCAAAAAATGATCAAATGTGTTATTGTATGATCGAAAAAGATTGTAATGGGATCCCTAAGGCACTTGTCACTAAAGAAACATTTTTGGGATTTCATGAAGTTAATGATCAAACTGCCTTAGCAATGTCCAAGCAAATTATTAAATCCATAAACGACAAAAACATTCCTCTAAATACTCGTAAGTGTCGAGGACAAGGATATGATGGTGCTAACACAATGAAAGGGACTTATGGAGGAGTTCCAAAACTCGTAAAAGATGTTGAGCCAAATGCCGTATATGTTCACTGTGCTTCTCATAATTTAAATCTAGTACTCAATGATGCAGTGAGAGAGGTTATTGATATGCAAAATTTTTTTGAAACAATTCAACAAATTTATAATTTTTTTGGGCATAGTATCAAAAGATGGAATATTTTATCAAGTTTTATATCTAATGAAGAAAGTGAGTCTTCAAATTCAATAACATTGAAAACATTAAACCCTACTAGATGGGCAGGATGTTATGATGCCGTTTTTGCTTTAAAAGTTCGGTTTGTTGAAGTGCAAAAAGCGCTAACGAAAACAATCCTGTTAAATTGCAAATCAGATAAAAGAAATGAAGCTGTTTCACTCAAAAAGAAGATCGAAAACTACAATTTTGTTATGTTACTGGTTTTCCATTGTAAGATCCTACTTACTATAGATGCAGCCTCTAAAGCACTTCAGTCTCAAACCACCGATCTTTCAAATGCCGCAAAACGTTTGAAAATCTGCCTAGAAGTATTGGAACGGTATCGACATGAATTTGAAAATTTGAAGATGGAAGCAAATAGTGTAGTTGAAAAATGGTCCAACACCCCTGAATTTTCTAATACTCGTCAGAGGAAGGTAAAACGCCATTTTGGCAAGCTCTGCAAAGATGAGCGCCTCCAAGATCCGGAAAGTTTGTTCAGAGTGAATATATTTTATCGAGTATTAGACTTCATTATAAACCAACTGAAATCGCGTTTCATTCCAATCTGATCTAGAATTTGTTGAGATTTATAAAAAACACATATTTGAATCATTTGGCAGAGAAATTCTAAGTTTTTGATCCACCTTCAGAGACGAAATAGAAAAATTGTAGTGTATTAGAGACCTTGCTGATTTATTAATAATAAAAAATTATTTTATGTCTTGCAGCTTTCCTGAAGTATGCATTGCATTAATGTTATTTCTCACAATTCCTGTGACTACTAGCTGAACGATCATTTTCAAAACTAAAATTGATAAAGACTTATTTAAGAAAAAAGACAGGTTATGTAACTTGGCTATTCTGTCTATTAAAAATTCTATGGCCCGATTTCTAAACTTCGATGATGTTATAGACACTTTTGCGGAACAGAAATCTCGAAAAAAAGATTTTTCTTAATAAATAACTTATTGAAATTAATTTGTGCTTTTGTTAATTAAAATCATCTGTTGAAATAAAATTTGTTTCTTTTAATCAAACCGAGTACAACGTGACGATTTTTATTGATAGGGCCCCATCATAAGAATTTGCCACGGGCCCCAGATGTTGTAGTTACGCCACTGGTACAAACGTTTCATAACATTTAGGACAAGAGCGTCCAACTCAGCTCATTGCCTCCAACAGAGGATGCAGCAAAACTCCACATAAAAAGAATCTATCTATAGGGTTTTTCAATAAGGGCGGGTAGATGTTGAAATGGAATAAAATGGCGTTTGCTGTGTGGCACGTAGCGCCGTCCTGTTGGAACCACATGTCGTCTAGGTCCATATGGTTCAATATGGGCCATAAGAAATTGGAAGGGCCACCACGTCTACCGAAAAATGGGCGCAATGCGAGCAACGTTTGCGTTAATGAACACTCATTTTGATAATAAAGTTTTATCATTTGAACATGCTGTTCAATCGTGTAACTTGCCATAATGATTTGACATAAACAACTGAATAATAAACAAAAGATTTGACAGATGTCACCAAAACAAAATGGATGCCACAGGGCGCCAAAATCGACCCGCGCCAATTGAAAAACCCTTTACAAGTTCAACAATGGAAGCATAATTCACTAATATCTCCTGAGGAATGGGGTTGGCAAAAAGACAGTTATTTGAAACCAATAAAAATGACGCAACCTGCAGCACCCAGCAATGTTTTGGAAATTATATTTTGCTCTTGCAAAACAGGCTGCAGAAAAAGTGGCCTTTATTGCTCACCCGCCTGCACTGTATGCAGTGGAAGTGACTGCAATAATCACCAACCGCTTGAAGAAGATGAAAGTTTAGAATCTTTGGATAATAATGACACATAATCGAAGTACATGTTAAGAAAACAATACATTTCCATATTTAATTAATTATTTGCAATTTTAATATATGTACAAACATAATAGTTTTAACGTGATGTTAAGAATAAAAAAAAGTAATGTAAGTAATATAAAATAATAATGAAAAGGCGTAATTATTATTATTGTTATATTACTATTAACACACCCGTAGATATCGCAGGCAGAATTGCCGGTACACGTACCGCAATCAGACTGAGGGGCTGGAGCTATAAGCCCAACCTCACTTATGTGCTCTCGAGCATCCTTAGAAACTTTGAGTTCATCCCTCTGTCAACAGACCAGTGTATACCCTCGTTTAGTCCAACCGGAACATTCTCCACTCACATCCCGTCAAGCGAAGAGTGGACGGAGGGCTACACTTGGGGGCAGGGCCTGGTGAACTTGTTCACGGATGGATCGATGTTGGAAGGAAAGGTTGGCGGAGGAGTCTTTTGCGAAGGGCTCCCCATCAGGCTAAAATTCAGGTCACCGGACCACTGCAGTGTGTTCCAGGCAGAGGTAGCCGCAATCAAGGAGGCAGCTGATTGGCTGATCAAATGCGTACTAACAGTCAAGAAAGTAAATATTTACTCCTACAGCCAAGCGGCAATAAGGGCCCTCGGGTCTATGACGGTGCATTCGGAATTGGTCAAGGAATACTTGACCTCACTTTCGACTGCGTCCGAATTCTTTGACATCAGCCTCATCTGGGTTCCCGGTCACAGCAACATTGCGGGAAACTGTGAAGCGGATGAGCTGGCCAGACAAGGGACATGTGAGGTGATTAACCCGCGGAGGGAGGAGACACAAACGTGTAAAGTCGCGAAATCCTTCTGGCCACGAGTGGACCGAAGGCGCTCGGGCGAGCTTCTGAGGCTGACAAAATAGTGGGTTCTCTCACAGGGCACAATGCGCGAGGAATGCATGCTGTGAGACTTGGAATCACCTCGAGTCCTTTTTGTGCTGGATGTATGGAGGATGAGGTGGAATCATCTCAGCACCTTCTCCTTAGCTGCCCTGCTCTGGCGGGGCTAAGATCCAGGAATCTTGGCTCTTACTTCTTTGCCACGCCTGCCTATATAGCTGGCGCTGACATTAAAAATCTGATGAGTTTCATAAGCAGCACAAAGCGGTTGACGCAAATATAGTCATCGTTCATAATCCGCACGCTCCTAACCATTCCATCACCACCTCTCCCCGCCCTCTCCCTGCACCTCATCGGTCCTTCCCTTCACCTCACTTCCTTGATAATGGTATCACAAAGGACGAATCCTTCGTCCAAGTGTGCTCACTACCTGGGCAACCATACCAACCTAACCTAACCTACTATCAACATTATAATTTACGTAATAAATATTTTTAATACTTAATGTAATTACGGCCGCCGTAGCCGAATGAGTTGGTGCGTGACTACCATTTGCAACTCACAGAGAGAACGTTGGTTCGAATCTCAGTGAAACACCAAAATTAAGAAAAACATTTTTCTAAAAGCGGTCGCCCCTCGGCAGGCAATGGCAAACATCCGAGTGTATTTCTGCCATGAAAAAGCTCCTCATAAAAATATCTGCCGTTCGGAATCGGCTTGAAATTGTAGGTCCCTCCATTTATGGAACAACATCAAGACGCACACGACAAATAGGAGGGGGAGTTCGGCAATTTTTCATCTGCCAAAAAGTGGGGAGCTTTCAGGGTCCCTATGAAAAAAAGGTTCAATTGTGTATTTTCGTTTTTGCATAAGGTATAATTTATGAAGGGAAACTAACAGAGGATACCAAATTTACAATAAAAATGCAATTTTCTCGTGCCATCTTAATAAAGGGTCTTTGAAAAGTGCCGCCTAGATGTCAGCAGAGAATAATTCCTAGACGGTTCAATTTTATGTCACCTTTGACATTTGTCAAGTCGGCAATTGTATAATTTTACACCATAGAGCAATGCGAAAAAATTACTGAAACCTATTACGAAAATGGCCGATCTTTAAGATCAACATATCGCAAATTTCGTAATTTTTTTGGAGGAAATAATCGTCCGAATGAATCGACAATTCAGAGGTTGGTGAAAAAACTTCAAGAAACTGGTTCTGTCGAGGATAGGAAAAGCACCGGACGTTATGTTGAGCAGATTGCTACTGTAGTGGCAAGTGTTGCTGAACAACCTGCAACATCAACATCGATTCCTCGCTCATGGTGAACATTTAAGCGGGTATTTTAGTCTAGACGCCTTAATTTTCGGTATTTTTAAAACTAAGCCAAAAAAATTAAAACATTTTTACTATCCATTTTTTTATGGTTTTTATTAATATTGGAAAAGTATAAAAAAATTAATAAAAAAAAAACCTGGAATTACAGGCCGGCAGAGTGGGGGCTACATAAAAAACGGTGCTCCATGGTTGACATGATTCCAACCCTTGTAGTGATCTAGAACAATCTAAAACAAATTAAAAAAATCCTTCAATAGTTAGGATGTCGCTATCGGATTACGCCAAATCAAAGAAAAAAAAGAAAAAAAATTCACAAAATGGCGTCAACTGGAGAAAAAAAATTTTTTACCCTCTTTTTTACCTTTTCAAATTTTTTAAAAATACTTCAAACCTAAATTTTTCAAAATCCGAGGCAGGCGCGATAGACAGATGTATAATAAAAAATTCTTATCAAACTTCAAAGCGATCGGTCAAGTAGAATCTCAAGTTCAAAAAAAGTAGTTTTGAGAACAATTTGAAGCTTGAGAAACAATTCCAAAAGAATAACTTAGATCACATTATTTACTACTCACTCACTCTGGATATATGTATATATATATTTCCAGGTATATATTATAGAAGTATAAAGTATATACAGTGACCGACAAAAGTCTACATACACCTCCCAATTTCCACTGGATTGAAAGTTCAAAAAATTTACTGAAAAATGTGTTTACACAGTTTTATTTGAAAGCTTTTTCTAATCATTATAATCTTAAAAAAAATCCATACGAGTACATTAACATAAAATAGCAAAGCTAAGGCAAAAAAACCTACCAAAAGTCTACATAGAGTACACAAATATTTTACTTCACTTAACTCTAAGTAATTTTGCTTCTTACGAGTAGTATTTAGTTGGTCCACCATTAGCATCAATTACAGCTTGAAGGTGGCATCGAGGTGACTAAATTTGTTAACTTTGCAGAAGTTTCTTGTTCCAAGCTTCTATTAGTCGTTCTTTGAGTACTGAAGCGCTTGAAATTGGATTTTTTTCTAATTTTTTGACCTGAAATTCCCAGACATGTTCAATAATATTCAAATCTGGGCTTTGCGGTGGTGTATTTAATTGCCTTTGACCATGGTAAAGCAGCCAATCCTTCACAATGTGTGCTTTGTGCTTTGGATCGTTATCCTATTGAAAGACCTAACCTGGACCAAGCTTCAAATCATCCACCGAAGATTTCAGATTGACTTCCAATAGTGATTTGTATTTATAACTATCCACACTAGCTTCAATAAATACTAATCTTCCAACTCCAGATGTAGCAACAGCTCCCCAAACCACTACCACCATGCTTCACTGTTGATACCAAATTCTTCGGACTCAGTGCAGTATTTTTTTCCTCCACACTTTTGCTCTTCCGTCGCTACCGAATATATTAAACTTCGACTCATCTGTAAACAAAACTTTTTGCCAAAAATCCATCACCTTTTTCCTGTGTGCTTTGGCGAATTCCAGGCGAAGTTTACGGTTTGTTTTTCAGAAATAAGAGGCTTTTTTCGTGGCGTCCTACTATGAAAGCCGTTTTTGTTCAGGGATCTTTGAATTGTGCTTGGATGAACACACTTGTTGGATGAGCTTGCTATATCCTCGGCCAATTTCGGAGCAGAAACTTTTGGATTTTTGTCACTTCTTTTAGAATCAAGCTGACGTCTCTGCGAGATAGTTTGCTCGGGCGGCCACTGCGCGGCTTATTTTCGATTGAACCACTAACTAAACTTTTAACAATGGTCTGGACTGTTGCACGACTTACATAAGTTTAAGATTTTTGAAATTTCGCCATATGATTTTTTTTCTTTCCTGTGCTGAATAACTAAATTTCTAACGCCATCTGATATTTCTTTTCGAGGAGCCTTTGTAGATGCTTAAGTATTCAAGTTGCAACTAAAATCAATATTAGCAAAGCAACAAACATAAGAAAAGGAAAGAAATAGACAAACGGTATTTTACCGTTATCACAACATAAGATATCAGAGCACAAGCTAGGAAACCGGCGTTTTTTTAGCATAACTGTGTTGTTTTATGTTAAAGAAATTACATAAACACATTTATAAGTAAAGGGTTTGTACTTTGTAAACAAACTTTGGAAAGTACGAGTCCTCAAGTCGTCCGGTAACATCTGCCGTTCATTGTGTGATTCGCTCCAATCGGCCGGCTTAGACACCACGTCACAAAATCCGCTATATCTCCTAAAATAATTCGAATTTCGAAAAATCCATTGAAGGGCATATTTTTGAAGGTCTAGAATTTGAAAATATGCAAAAAAAAAATATTTTTTTAATTTTCTAGACCAGAATACCCCCTTAAATGGTGCGATTTTTCACAAATAATTGTTAAGAGGCCGTATTTTGAATTGCCGTGAAACCTGAAACAATCTAAACTTTTTCATGTTTTATTAAAAAAGAACATCTAGACTGGCCTTTTGAAATACCCTTTACATATCATCTGTTCCAAATACCATTGCATTAATCGATTTTGTTTGTGCTTTGTAGGGAATTTAAAAAGGTCATAGATTTGGATCAATACTATCCTTCCAATGAAATAAAATTGGCGCAAACTAAAAAATTTGCTGTGGAATTTTTGGTCAAAAACAAACCATTATTGCAGTTAGTTCCTTTGCATAGTAGTTTTATGGTATCGGCATTTAATATGTATGTTTTGTTTTTAGAAAATACGTAGAATGCCAGCAACTTGAACCGGGCTGCATTAGACAAGTTTTGAAATCGTTGTTACAAATTGAGGATGCGCATACTATGCTGCCCTACTGTAGTTTATACCAAAAACATGCAATATGGGTGAAAACATCGAAATCCAAATATCCTCTCGAATTCAAGGTACGTTTATTCGTAGTTTCGCAACTTTTATTAATAATAAATAGTTTACGCTTCTTAATTAGATAAAGGTGCCACCGCAGATCAATCTCGATGAGGTGCTTAGTGTCAAAACGGATGAAGTGGTATTTGTACCACTACTGAGCACTGCTTTGTCGCAAGTTAAAATTAAATATCCTATAGATTTACTTGAGATTCATCCACATGAGTCAATTGAAGATCGTGATCCACAAGTACAGCGTCATGTGAGAACATTGCAGAAGGTTGAAAACAAGACAGTTTATGTAAAAATATACGAAGAAGAAAATAGTGAAACGGAGGAAGATGGTGAAGAAATAACGCCACCATTCAGTTTGGAAAAGCCTTATAATATAATTTTCCGTCCAAATCGACACAATTTTCGTCTGCAACATCGTGCCTTAGAGTTGTTGAATCAGAAAAATTGTAAATACATTTTCCCCCCGAATAATTTGACTAAAGTAAACGTTGCCACAAACTCGAGGTAAGTATTCCTATATAAGAAAGCGACATTCAACTGTAGATAACATATATAGCCTACCAGCAATAGTCCATATTAAGTTTAGGGAGAAGAAAAAAGTGTACGCGTTTTTTGTGGACTTTAAAGCCGCTTTTGATACTGTCCCTAGACAACTATTGCTATACAAGCTTCATGAAATAGGAATCTCCACCAAAATGGCCAACTTTATTGAAAGTTATTATAGAAATACATGTTCGATAGTAAAAGTAGGAGATGAAATGAGTGAAAAATTCAAAATATCGTCAGGAGTAAAGCAAGGGTGCCTGCTTCCACCTTTGCTCTTTGCTCTTTACTTGAATGACCTGCACGACTGCTTAGAGGGGGGACTCTTTATAGATGAGTTAAATATCCGTTTGCTATTATATGCTGACGATATCGTCATATTGGCAGATGAGGTTAGTGCTCTTCAAAAAATGATAAGCAACTTAGAAAAATACTGCGATAAGTGGAATATGCAAGTAAACTTATCTAAGTCAGCTATAATGATTTTTCGGAGAGGCGGTAGAATAGCAGAAAAAGAAAAGTGTTTTTTTCACGGCGAAGTTATACCAATAACGAAAGGATATAATTACTTGGGTGTAAAGCTAACATCAAAACTCAGTTTCAAGCAACATATAGAAAATAGAAATGTTCTAGCGAAAAATAGCATAAATGCAACTTGGTGCACATTTCTTAGTAAAAATAAAATTAAGTTGTCGGCAAAATGGAAACTGTTTTTAGCGGTGACTAGAGCAATCCAGAGTTATGCTGCTCAGGTATGGGGAAACTCGTTGTTTGAAGAAGTAGACAAAATTCAACTTTATTTTTTGAAAAGGGTACTTCATCTCCCGAGTAATACGCCATCTTATTGCATTCTCTTGGAGACAAATGTTCCAAGTTTTCATTTGTATACACTGCAGCTTCACTTAAAATATATATTCAAAACGTTATTTGAATATAATGATAATAGATTGCCTCATATACTATCAAAAAAGATTTTAGAAAAACAGATATTTTGGGTTGAAGAAATTAGTAATCTAGCACAAAAGTTAAATATAACATGTAACTGGGGCACTTCAAATAAAAGAGAGTGGAATAGAAATATAATTTCAATTATAGAAAATCTTCATGATTCGAATATTCGAACTTTACGGGAAAGGGCACACCAGAGCACCCGATTATATAAGGAATTAGACCATAACAACGCCAGAAGCTATTTAAACGATAATACTGGAATCTATAAAATTATGTGGATTATGAAAGCCAGATGTGATTTAATATACTTGGGAAGCCAAATTTAAATTGCACTTTATGTAACTTAAATGAATTAGAAGACATCACACATTTCTTAGGAAAATGCCCGATACTTAAAAGAATTCGTCAAAGATTTTTTGGAAAATATAGTTTAAACCGGGATGAAATCATAGACATTTTAAATGGTGTTGGCCCTTCTGGATATAATAACTTATTTAAGTTCATCACTGGTGCTATAGAATATAGAAAATTAATTTTAAGCAAATTCAATACATAGTACCATAGTAACATATGTAAAATGTAAAATTTTTTTTCTTTTTTTTCTTTTTTCTTCCGACAAACGACCTAGTGTCACTGTCGTACGTTCTAATGTCAATGATTAAAAATGAAATGTAATGTTTATTTTAAAAAAGTCGAACAATAAATAATAATAATAATATTCCTATATAAAAGTAGGGGTAAATGATGGTCCCAATACAAATTTCTTTCAAAAAAGTATGTACGCATACGAAAGAACTAGTAAATTTTAGATAGAGTGAAGTTTGTCACATTTATACAGGGTACGGCACTCGAAGTGTAACCAATTAAAAATGCCATAAATTTAGTTTGGAAAATTACTTTTATTCAATTCAAAGAAAAATTTGTTTAAATAATGCAAAAATAAGAGTCAATTTACTTTTGCTCGATAAGACCACCTTTTGCCTTGACTATGGCCTTGAAACGGTTCAGCAACGAATCGCAAGTTGCCCGAATGTGACTTGCAGGTATTTTGGTCCACTCGCGGACAATCCCTTTTTTCAGCGCCTCGAGACCGGTGAGTCTTTAAGTTCGGACTTTGCTCTCCAAAATGGCCCAAAGAGAATAATCCATCGGACTCGCGTCTGGTGAATTTGAGAGCCATTGTGTGGACGTTATGAAGTTCGGAACGTTGTTTCTTCGCTATTCTTGGTTCCCTCTATCTTTGTGAGACGGTATCGAATCCTATTGAAACGTCCATGGTCTGCCACCGAAATGTATGCCTGACCACGGTTTCAAAGCAACCTCCAGAATACTTTCCCGATAATATTTTGCATTTACCCTGACGCCAGTCTCGATGAAAACGATTGGAGAGCGCCGATCTGCAGTTACAGCTGCCCAAACCATTACCTGTGGCGGGTGCTGCCTCCTGGTGCCCAATCGATGACTCAAATTCTCGTATGAAGAGTTGGTCAAATAAACCCTATCGTTTAGAGAGTTTACGAAGTGCTCCATTTGAAAAAAAGTTTCTCCCCATAAAACACAGCGTTCGGCCAAGCGAAGCAACTCCTTTGCTCTCTCAAGTCTGACTTGTTGCTGCTTTGATGTGAGATAATTTTTCAGTATGCGGCGGATGCTTCGTTCAGATATTTTCAGTTCTTTCGCTATTTGATTGGCACTTCGTCGGGGTTTTCGTTCAAGTTGGTTCTTCAATTTTTGAATCTTTTCACGTGACGTTGCAGCCTTTTGATGAACACCTCCATGACGTTTCGCGATGCTACCAGTCTCATTGTAACGAGTAATGGTGCGATAAACAAAACTTTATTTACTTTAATGTGTTCGAGCTCACGAACAAACGCCAAATATAATGCAATAGCTCTCTCTCTCGGCGAAATGCCCCCGCGGGCTTGTAAACAATACTCTGGACTGCCATTTAGCCAATTAACGAGCGGTCTGAAGTTGATTACACTTCGAGTGTCGAACCCTGTAGTAAACACACACGGACCGCGACACTTCACGACGTAGCGACAGCCAAATTTTTCTTGTCTGCAAACGTCGTCGTAAAGCCAGGTTCATAAATATTCTGAAAGCTTCAACAATAAGCAAAACAGCAGAATTAGAGGCTTTATTAATTTGATTCGTCATATCCCCCGTTCGCTATTTCTATGCTCGATTAACTTGACGAAAAATTTGCATGAGAAAGCAACAACAAAGTTAGCGAGTAAGATTCGCCGCTAAGGAGTATGGCTATAGCTCATTAGACCGCACAGCCTTACACGCACATGTAATTTAAGGCAGTTCTCTTCGCGCGCTGCCAATATACAGTGACAGACATAAGTATAGGCACAATAACGACAATGGAATAAAAATCAAGTTTTTCTAATCATCAATAACAAAAACTGTTTATTCCACATAAGTTACGCATACTCATAATGTACCGTTACATACTCACTCGCATACACACCCTACTTCACACTTGGTGCTAGATTTTTTGCAGCGTAAGCTGTGTTACGTTTTCGCCACACAGTTATGCGG
The DNA here is from genome assembly GCF_028408465.1 of Anastrepha ludens. Classification (NCBI taxonomy): domain Eukaryota; kingdom Metazoa; phylum Arthropoda; class Insecta; order Diptera; family Tephritidae; genus Anastrepha; species Anastrepha ludens. Next base: position 114,222,862 of record NC_071502.1, read on the forward strand.
ACGTCTGAACGAAAAATATTAAATTTGCTTTCTTCTGAAAACAATACATTGTCCCAATAGCTAAGTGAATTTCTACGCATTCTTTCTCGAACGGCTTTTATGGTTGCTAAATCTACTTCCTTAATTTTTCAAAATTTGCAAAACAAAAACATGACATCTACAGTCTCATAAAACACCAAAGGTGACCAGGATTTACTGAGTCAATCCCAACGAATATGGTCACACCATACACACCCTTCGGCTAGGCCGCACAATACTTACACACTCCCATATACTTCAAGGCGTTCCACCCAACCTATGCACTTTTTGCAACTCCACTCTGAGTATAAATCATCTTCTGTCTTCATGCCCTAATCTTGCATCGGCTAAACATCATCACTTACGCAATATCGACCCTCTTGAAATATTAAAAAACCCAACCGAAGCCAACATAACTATATTATATCACTATCTCTAAAGACTCTGATCTACTTCGTCGGATCTAATCGAGCCATAATCAACCTGTCAGCCGAAAGCCTCCGATGCTAGCGCTGCACTACTATCAGGTTATACAATAATTTTATTGCTATGTAAACCTTTATAAAATAAAATCAAATAAAAAAAATAAAAATTTTTCATGATTGCCAACTGACAACTTTTCATTTACATATGTAGCACTTTCATCGGCTGACCTAGGCCACTAACTGCACCATATGCCAAAAAGAGTTAAAGCACCAAAAAAGTTGGTAGCATCTACTCTGCAATGCTTTGAAATGCAATTGTTTGGCTGCTCTGCAATCACTTACAGATTTCTAATTCTCAGATACTATGTCAACGAAGCCGTAAAATTTAAAATGTGCCGCATTACAAAAATATGTTTTTGCCACCAAATCCGGAATTCAATTCAAATGCCCTTAATTTACTGAGTCAGCTGGATTTTGTAAGGGTATACTCCGACATCTTTGTGTTGAATTCTCATGAGTCTGGTGCGAGAATTCTTGACTGATTGTTTCCGACATTACTTCCACACTTTCGGTCGAAACTGTTACTAAACAGTCAATGGCGTTAGTGCGTGAATTCTTTACTGTAAAAGTCAAGTCTTATGATATTCACTTCACTTAATAAACTAGTGCAGGCGAGGTATAAAGTAATTGGCCAAAAGAGAGTCATAAGTGTGAGAAATACCTTTTGATTAAATATTATAAAAAAATCTTGTATTTGGACCACCAAACAATCCCTAATAATAAACGAATCCATTACTTAAACTCTATATAATTTATGTATTTTAAGCCTTAGTTTGAAAATTATTAATGAGCAGATTTGCACAAATCCCGAGCAATTGCAAGCTGTAGAACAAATTGTGGCTGGTGGAAATCCTTACGCCCCGTACATAGTTGTTGGACCGCCAGGTGAGTGAATTCAGACCAGCGTGAAACGGTTTACACGAATTGCAAGCCTCGTGGAGGATCAATATCCCATCACAGCAACACCGGAATATTAGCTTTTTTTTGTGTAATTTTTCTATATTATCTTTATAGGCACTGGCAAAACCACGACAATCGTAGAAGCAATTTTGCAGCTTTACATTCACAGGCCTGGATGCCACATTTTGGTTACAACCGGCTCGAATTCAGCTAGCGATACAGTCGCTCTGAAAATTTGTGAATATATCGAAAAACATCCACAACTTGAAGAACAGCAGCGCGAGCCTAGAACAAACGAGTCTGAATCTTGGAACATATTACGCGTCTTTTCAAATTCATGGATTAATAAAATTGGGCTTAAAAATATTAATCCTCTGATCAAGAAATATGCAAATTTTTTTGAAGGGAAACTTGTGTCACCTGCCGTTAAGGTACTTCAGAAATATAGCATAATTGTGGCGACACTTTGCACTGTGGGGCGGTTGCGTACCGGTACAATTGGAGATTGGCCCTTTACGCATGTCTTCATAGATGAAGCGGGTGCCATCACGGAAGCGGAAACTCTGGTTGCCATAACTAGCGTTAATACGAAAACTTGTCGTGTGATATTGTCGGGAGACACCAAGCAATTGGGACCGGTGGTCATGTCACAAATTGCCGCTGAACTCGGCCTTAAACACTCCCTAATGGAACGTTTACTCGAACGCGATTGTTATGGGATCAGAGAGGATGGCACCTATGATCAAACTTTACAGACACGTTTGCGTCGAAACTATCGATCGCATCCGGAAATTTTACGGCTGTTTAATCATTTGTACTACAAAGACGAATTGATTGCAGAAGTGGAAATGGGTAAGAAATCAAGGAATGTGATAAACAAAATCTATGAAACTGTTTGGGTAACCATACATCATACTGCTTCTCACTCATCAATCACTTATGGGCTACGGTGACCGCCAGCCCTTAGACTCTTCACTAAACTCACTAAATTGAGTACCTTAAGTAGCGCCTTGGCAAAACAGTTACTTTATTTTTCGCTATTTTGACAAGTCTGACATCAGCTTCCTTCGCAATACAAAGCTAGAAAGCAAGTGTATGTGCGTTCGTATAACTTCTTGTGTTTGGTTTTTTCCATTGCCTACGCCTACTCTTCTTCTTGACACACAAGTAATTCCCCTTCCTGTTGTCTGTTTATTCGTGGACTCTTACGACACAGCGCGTTCGGAAGACACAATCTTTTACTGTACTGGGAAACCATCACTTATCAATTTGACAGAGATGCCATCTGTTTTTACGATACTAGACTTGGGTTCACCGATATTAAGCAAGCGTCTGCGTATAAAAGAGCATACAAAATCGTTGCATCTCCGATGAAGTTGAAGGTGAACAGATGATGGCTACTGTTTTTAGAAAAAGAGCAACAACCCAAAAGACGTCAAATCCATTACTGATGCCCGCGCGAGCAGTCTAAAGTTGGTTACACTTCGAGTGCCGGACCCTGTAGGTTAAAGTTTGACTTTCTTGTATTTATTTATATTGTAATAAATATCTCGGATAAACACCTTCCAATATTTTATGATCTCCAACAAAGATGTCTCAACAGACTCACTTTGGTGTAAAAGTCGAGGGTTAGAAGTAAATCCGGAATAAACGGATCTGATGCTATTTAGCAGGAGACATAAAACACCTGCTCTTAAATAAATATTCCTATGGAGAAAATCCCTTAGAGCAACAGAAAAGGCTAAATATCTAAGCCTAGATGACTTAAAGCTCCACGGCAGGTAGGGCGGAGGTGTATATTCGGAACATCTGGGGATCTCTTGTGCCATTGTTCTGCTCTATCCAGACGTAGATTTACCATTTCGCGTGGACAATCATTTACTGAATTGGAAGATCTCAGTTCTGTGAAAATCAGGGATCTTCTATAATCTTTGAAAAGTACACACTGAGGGAAAAGGACAAGTTCCCCACGCTGCATCACAATGGGCTAGGAGTCTGTGTGTGTCCCACTGTGGATAACCGCTTCAACCTAACCTAACCTAAGATTCCTTGACTAACAGGCATCACATTGCTATATGAAAATGTTAAACAAACAAACCTTTTCCGACTGCCTTTTTGAATTGAAATGTCGAAAATAACTATCATTTTTGGTCCCTGACTATGACGCATTTAATGATTTGAATATTCATGGTTTACTTTCTATCAGAGCTAATGGCAAAATGCATCGGCCACATTTTATTGCTCGTAACCTGTCTTTTTCGCATCGCCCATTGGATATTTTCCCTTCCACGCAGCTACTGATTTTTATTGCTAAGATTAACTCACTAATTCTCTTCTTCCTTACTCGGTGAAGTACTCAAGTCAAGCGCGGCAAAAAATATATTTTCGAACGGAGCTCAGGATGCTTGGGCGCCACACCTATTATATAAGTACATAAATAATCTGTGAAGCTGAAAATAAATTTTTCTTATTACACATTTAGATAAGCTATTGAAATGGGATGAACTAAAAATGCTCGGCAATAAAAAGTTTCCCATCATTTTCGAGCCTGTATATGGCCAGCTAGACCGCTCAAAATCATCACGAAGCTCTTACAATAAAGCAGAAGTCGACCAAGTCCTCTGGATTATCCACAAATTGCAAAACCATGTGGATCTTGGGAAAATAGGTGTTATTTCACCTTACAGACTTCAATGCGCAAAAATAAAACAAATATTGCATCATCGAAATTTGAAAGGCATCGAAGTTGGTACAGCCGAGCTTTTTCAAGGTCGTGAAAAGCCAATTATTATAGCTTCGTTCGTGAAGTCATTTTGTAATTTGGGCTTTGTAACGGATCCGAAGGTATGTTTGCTAATAATATTACACATACATACGTTCATACATTTATAATCATGCTTACTTGCGTACAGGTACTCTGCTAAGTATTTTCCAAAACAAAATATGTACGAATATATGTGGTATGTACCTTCGGAGTACGGACTTTTGTCCAAACAACTTATATGAATTTAACTGGTGGATATCTGAACGTAGTTATTAGGTGCAGCGGCTTATCGGTGAATCCTCTAAGGCGGAGATTGTCCTATTCACGAGGAAATGCAAAATACCCAGATCTCAACTCGCCTCAATAGGAGGTGCTCTATTGGTGCTTTCTGACAAGGTGAAGTACCTACGTCTAATCCTTGACAATAAGCTTACGTGGAAGCCCAACATAGAGAAGATTCCCTTGTATGGATGCAAAGGCGCTACTGTATAAAAGGGGGACTTCTCGCCTAAAGTTGATTTTTGGCTCTATAATACCATTATAAAGTCAATTCTGTTGTCTAGAGTCGTTGTTTGGTGGAGCTCACGGGAAACGATGGCATCGGTTAAAAAGCTGGATTGACTCCAAAGGTCTGTCCTCATTAGAATCAATGGGACGGTTCGAGGTACTGCTACTCTAGCGCATAATGCAATGCTAAAAGGGGTACCTGTAGACATCTCATGGCTACACGTGTCGTAATAAGAATGAAAGGCTCGGTCTACAAGCTTGCCCTCAATCACGGACACACAAGTATCCTTAGGAACTTTGGGTTCATCCCTCTGGCGACGAATCAATGCGCACCGCAGTCCGAGCGGGACATTCTACACTTACATTCCTTCAAGAGAAAAATAGGTGCGGTGCAGTATTAGGAGGCAGGGCCTGGTGAACCGGTTCACGGAGGGCTCAAAACTAGAGGCCAGGGAGCTCCCGATCAGACTCAAGTTCAGGTTACCGGACCACTGCAGTGTATTGCCAGCAGAGGTAGCGGCAATTAAAGAAGCAGCCGATTGGCAATACAAAGTTCATCTGGGGATCTGGTCATAGTGGCATTGCAGGAAACTGCGAGGCAGATGAGCTGGCTACACAAGGGGCCTACGAAAACACAAACTTGTAAGGTCGTGAAATTTTTCTGACCTCAAGTGCACGGAGGCGCTCGAGAGACCCTCTGCGGTTAACAAAATCTCAGCTATCGAATTTCATGGGTGCTCTTACGGGACTTTGACCGCGTGGTATACATGCTGTGAGACTCGGCATTACTTCGAGTCCCTTTTTTCGTCAGTTGCATAAAATATTTTACCAAAAAAATTAGCAAGAAAACAGGTCTACATAGGCCCAGAGAAAAATAATTTAATTCAGGTTTTTTGTGATGTAAGAAAGGTTTTAGTTAGACAAAAATTCGTATGCAGGGCCGGGCGCGGGTCTAAATTATAGTATGGCATAAAAATACGGCAATGTAGTGCTTGACAGGTATAAGTTGTTTTGACGAAAGTCCAACGACGCCGAGTGTTCAAAAAAAATTATAAAAATAGACTGTCTCTTACGCACAATGTTTGTATGTATTTTGTAATTTCACGGATTTCGAAACCATTGCACCCAAGAAAGCTTAAAAGAAATGCATTCACTTAACTACTTTAATATGGCTTTTATACTAAATTAATAATTAACACAGCGCTTGAATGTCATACTGTCGCGAGCACAGTCGTTGCTTATACTCATTGGAAATCCGAAAACTTTGCAAAGTGATGAGCAGTTTAGCTACCTCATACAGGAATGCAAGGGCATGAAAACGTTCAACGAAAAGAAGTAGAAAGTAAGTTTAGTAGTAGAATTGTTTTTATTTTTTTTTTTTTTCTCTTTTTTTCTTTTTAGTATTAAAAAAAAAATTTTATATTTTTTTCTTTTTAGTATTAAAAAAAAAAAATTTATATTTTTGTATTTTTATATTTATTAAATTTTTTTTATATTTATTTCTAGTTTATTTTTTATATTTTTATTATTACTTTTTATATTTTTATTATTATTTTTTGTAGTTTTATTATATTTTTTTTTTATTTATTATTATGTTTTATGATTTATTTATGGTTGGTTGGTCGGAGTGCCACATAGACCGCAAGTTGGGTCCGTTGTGTTGTCCTAGAGTTCATTATATTGTATGATTTCCCCACCCAACCGACTTTAATATACTTTTTTAAATAATGTTTATATATTTACATTTTATATCTTTTTAATATTTTTTTTTTTATTATTGAGGTTATTTGATTTATCTAAACTATTTATTATACGTTTTTGAATCTATTTTTATTTTTTCAATTTATTTCACTTTATTTCAATTGAAGTAGAAGTAAGTAGAATGTAAGTTTAATAAAATAACTAATTTTATTTTATTTTCTTTTATTTCTTTATTTACTTTTTTGTTTGTTTTTTTTCAATTTTTTTGTTTTTTAATTTTTTGTATATTTGGTTAGTTTTTTATATTTTTTTTTATTTTTTATACTTTAGTTATTATTTTTTAATATGACTTTTATTTTTTATATTTTTATTATATCTTTTTATATTATTAATATTATTTTTTGTAGTTTTATTATATTTTCAAGTATTTATTATTATGTTTTTTGATTAATTTACATTGTACTATTTATTTTAAGTTCCTGCATAAGCATATATGTATATATATTTATTTTGTTCAATATTTTTTATTTTATTTTTTTTAATATTTTTTATATTTTTCTTTTTAATATTTTTTAGATATATTTTATATTTCTTTAAACTATTTATTATACGGTTGATTATGTTTATTTTTTCAATTTATTTCACTTTATTTGAATTGAATTAGAAGTTAGTAGAAGGTAAGTTTGTCTGTTCTTTTTATAACCCCATTTTATTGTATTATACGGTTTTACGCTACTTGCGGCCGCTTTAGCCGAATGAGTTCATGCGTGCCTTCGATTTGGAAGTGCCCAAGGTCGATTTTCGGTGCATGCGACACCAAATGATAGAACAAGTTTTTTCTAATAGCGGCCGCCCCTCGGCAGGCAATGGGATGCCCCCGCGGCATGTATTTCTGGTATGAAAAAGCTCCTCATAAACAAAAAAACAATTATCAATCAAATTTTAAATATAATATTTTTATTTTATTTTATTATATTTCATTACATTTGATTTTTTTATATTTTTTTTTATTATATTTTTTTAATATAAATACAAATTTAAAATATAATTATTTTTTTTATTTCATATTTAGTTCTTTTAAATTTATTCTTATTATTTTATTTGGTTTTATTTTATTTTTTTATTTTATTGTATTTAAATTTTTTTTTATTTTTATTTTATTATATTTAATTTTTCTTATTTTTATTTTATTATATTGAATTTTTTTCTATGCATAAAAATTTGAAATATAATAATTTTTTTATTTTATTTTATTATATATATTAGTTTTTGTTTTTTTAATTAACTATATATTTCATTTTTAGACAAATGCGGAGTTTGCTAGATTGGATGGGATTAAAAGGTTTGCGCCCTAAATGCTTATAGGAATAATGTTTGCTCCCCCCTATTTTTCGAGGAAATTCTTGAATGATGGTGAATTGTCTTGCAGCGACTTAATCAGGATATTCGATGTGAATATTTTTAGTTTTTTTAATTAATGTGCCAAGTTTTTAAAAGTAAATGTTTTATATATTCGTATGCTTGCATGTACATACATTTATGTCCTTGTGTTGAAATCGTTTACATTGTCATTATTATTTTTGCCCCCTAATTTGTATGAAATACACGGTTTATAAAACTTTTAAATATTCTTTTTTATTTTATGGTTACGAGTACGTATAATTTTTATATAATAATAATTAGTTCAAGTGAGAAAAGGTGAATTTAATGAATAAGGACTTCGTAGAAGAACAAAAGCGTGCAGGTGGGCCTACAACTAAAATTGCTGGACGTGCAGAACGCTTAGTGATCCGAAAGAGGGATCAAAACCCGATAATTTCCTTGAGAACACTTGCAAAGGAGCTTAACGAGGGGAGCGGGGTTGCTGTTTCTCATGAAGCAGTGCGTCAAGCCATACTGCACCACAAATAATCATCGAGATCAGCACGCAAGTCTCTTGCTTTGAACCACATTTCCGAACCAGAAGATTTTTGGGACGACATTATATTTTGCGACGAGACGAAGGTAATGCTGTATCACAAACGATGGACCGACTAGGCGCAACCCCTTGACAGCTTTACAAAATCGAAATATAATTCACACGGTTAAACTTGGAAAAATTTCCGTTATGGTTTAGGGGTTGCATTTCAAGTAAAGTAGGAGGAGACTTGGTGTTTATTGACGACACAATGAACGCCAAGCATTATTTAAATATGTATATTGGAAAAAAAACTTAATCGGCAGTGCTAAAAACTTTGGGTCTATTACGAAGGATAAACCAAATTTTAAATTTTGCCAAGGTAACGACCCAAAGAATAAGGGGAGAATGTGCAGATGTGGCTTCTCTACAATGTGGTAAGGTTATAAATACGTCGGTAGGTATAGCGGCCTCGGTAGTCTAGCCTGCCATCGCAGAGGTTGTGGGTTCGAATCCCACGTAAAGTACGGTGCTCGCCCTTTTCCAAATTTACCTACTTTCCCTGTTTCTAAAAACAAAATAAAATCATTCCACAAATCCAAAAGCTTAACTTTTCCATCCTTACTCAGGCACAATGGTCAGCGCATTATTTGCATTGTGGGCAGGCAAAAACAAAGAAAAACACACAGATACACATTGCATCACTAGCGCCAGCAAGATAAAGAGGGCAGTTGCAGACACACCACTTTAGCGAAGTCCTCAACCATCTGTGTGATCCTTTTGGTAGAAAAATGTGACACACAGATGGCGCTCCAAGCAGTAAGAAGGCGTTGTTCCTAAACAACGACAGGTGGGCATTCCCACTACTTAGGACTGATAGCGGCAGGTTAATTACCTACCACAGAAATCAAACAGATTAAAGAAACCAACATAAGACTGAGTCTTGTCGATGGCCTATGCTCCTGAGAGAAGTGAACAAGGAAAAAAAAAAAAAAAAAATACACCAACCCATAGTCCCGAAATAAACGTGATTAAAAATGTCTGGGTCTCTTTGAAGAAAAGAGTTGCTAAAAGACATCCAAGAAATGCAGCAGCATTAAAAACTGCAATAATGGAGGAATGGCAGAATATACCGAACGTATAAGACGTACAAAAATTGGTCCATCCCATGAAAAAGCGTCTGAAAAATGTTATTGAAGCTAAGGGTTATTTCAACAAATATTCAATTAATCAAAAAATTACCTATTCACATTATGTATTTAATAAAAAAAGCCGGTATTAAAGTTTTTAAAAAGTTTATTGACAGAGTCGAAATAGTGAGTTATTTGTTTTTGTTGCTTTAGTTGCTCTTCCAACGAATTTGAGGTTTTTTGTATAAATTACCTTTAAATGCTGTGAATAAATATGACTCAGTACAAAAACGAAGTCAAAGATAAAAAATTGGTGCAATGTTTTGATAATGAAGTCGAAAAATTGAATTTATTTTCTATGTCAAAAGTCATTCATGACAAACTGTATTCGCCCTCACCGAAACTGTGTTAACCAAGCCAACAAACTGCGGATTATAATAGAACAATCAGTTGATGGGCGCTCCTCGCTCTACATGCTGTTGGTAGACTATAAGAAGGCGTTCGACACTATCAAACGAGACGCAATATGGCTGGCACTGAGTAGAAAGAGAGTTCTCGCCAAGATAACTCGCCTAATCAAAGCCCTCTGCGAGAACTCCGAACAGGCAGTGCTTCACAAAGGCGATATCAGCGATCCTTTCACTACCAATGCAGGCGTAAGGCAAGGTTTGTTCCTGTCGCCCCTTCTCTTCGCCATCGTCATTGATGACGTCATGAGCCAACTGATCCTGCACAAAAGGCATCGTATGGAGTTTCACCAGACATCTTGAGGACCTGGACTTCGCTGTTGACATCTAGCTCCTCTCTCACAAACTCTCTGTCTTGCAAGCGAAGGCGGACAAACTAGTCGCGCTGGCACGCACTGTCGGACTGGAGGTCAACATTGCCAAGACCAAGGCCATGAGAGTTAACCATAATAACGCAAAGCAGATATTGGTTGACGAATGGCCGGTGGAATTCGTTGCAAGCTTCTGCTACCACGGCAGATGGTGGAGCAGATGAAGATGGCAACTGCCTGCTAAACAAAGCAAGGGGAGTTCGCAAATCTCCAGGCGCACTAAACTACGAATATTCGGCTCATGCATAAAGACAGTATTGTTGTACGGAAGCGAAACATAGCTGGTCTCTAACACCATCACACAGAGGCTACAATCCTTCATCAACAAATGCCTCCGCAACATCTACAGAATATTCTGGCCAAACACCATCAGTAACGATTAAGACCATTAACAGATTAACGAACGAGTAACCCATCCTTAGGCGAATCAAACGCAGAAAGTGGAGATGGATAGGTCATACTTTGAGAAAACCACCAGATAGCATCACGAGAATGGCACTGGACTGGAACCAGCAAGGGAGCAGAGGTCGCGGTCCACCAAAGACGTCCAAAGACGGTCCACTTGGAGACGGTCGATGCTACGCGAACTAGCAGATGCCGACGTCTCATGGGACGGTGCAAAAACAACAGCATAGATTTTATGCCATAGAACCGTGTACGATGGAAGAGTTTTGTCGAGGCCCTTTGCTCCCGAGAGGAGTGAACAAGGAAAAAAAAACAAAATGAGCAATTCAATAAGCTGGAATACGTACAGAAATAGTTATTTTTTTACTTGAAGATCCTGCTTCGAGAGTTGTGAGGGTAAACAGCAAGCGGTTTTAGCACAGTTGAAACTCTAAGAATAATTCGGTGAATTGAGAATTCCACTCTCCGCAAAGGAATATGGATTTATATTAAGAAGCTTCCATCTGGTGACGGGATGAAAGCATGACTTTGTTGAATATTCGGGACTAACTGAGTGCCACACAACCTTTAGTGTAGTATTTTTTTTTTTCGTTTTGCAAGCCGAATTTGTCATCGCTCCGGCCAATTGGGCATTTGCGGGCATTGCACAGATTCATAAGTAAAAACACCCACAGCTGAGATCATCTGATACCAAAACGCTGATTAAATTTCATAGAAAATCGTATGAAAAAGTCTAAAAAATTAAAACAAAATTTAGATATTTCTCACAAACAAAGTATTATGTAGCTAAGAAATATATTATAAATATTTTTTATTGCAAATTTTTGATGTCCAAAATATTATTTTGCATTTTGTACGTGGTGTAATAGAAAATTAAAAAAAAAAAAAGATTCGGATGGACATTTGTCTGACGCCATAGTTCATACATAGTGCTTCAATTTCCATAAAAAAAATTTATTAAAATAAATCATAAATAAAAACAACACTAGGGATATTCATCTAAAGGTGTAAATTTATGAAGATCCGAAATTTATGCTTTTACGCACGAAAATCGGCGTTTTAACTTATACAGTTTGTGTAAACGACTTCTCATAAAAATCTTGATTGTTGTTTTACGAGTTGGCAAGCTTGCGTGGCCTACGAGGCATTTAAGCGTTTAGATTAATGTCTTTAATAAAAAAATAAATACATAGTAATAAAAATTACAAATGGCATACATCTTCAACATTGGTAGGTCTTTTTGAGTCGCCTTATTTATTTATATATAAAATTAAAGTAAAAATGTAGCTAAATATTTGATCGCAGAATTTTTTTTTAATAATACTTTTTTATATTTAAGACCACAAAAATACCACACTAAGCCCATTAAAATACAACATCAATTCACAAACAATTTCACGCAGCACCACTTGCTACCAAATTCGAAGAAACTTCCCCAATTAATTTGCTTCCGGATACTAGCAGTCAGAATATGCAACTTTCCTTTCGAAATTGATGGCCGAAAACTACTTTACGGTTGTTCACAGTGGAAAGTAAATATTTAAAAATTATTTGGAAAAGCACTTTTCCACTCATGTCTGAGCGCAGCTTAATATACACAACAGATGCATAAAAGTATGTATGCGCGAGTCCATCTACATATGTACTCAACTTTTGCAGTATCAAGTGCAGCTCAAACGCTTGTATACAAATTCAAGGAAAATTATATAATATAATATAATATTATTCGTACTAAACTTGAGCCTTAATTGCACGGTGGAGAGAATAAAAAAGATGGCGACCGCTAACCCGCTCTCAATGAATCTAACAGAATCAGGTATTTAGCTCGCGTAATAAGTGTACGAGTACATTAGCTTCGATTTTATTGTTGTGTTGTTGTATTGTTACATTGCTTTTAGTTTGTTATGTTATTAATGAGCGAATTTATCGAACTACGGCGTTCTCTTTCTTGTTTACGCATGCTACGTTACAGCCACAGCTAGAAATTTGATATTTTAACGCAAGGTGGATTATTTAATCCATCATTCTTGCATTAGTTGGTCGCCGATCGTAGAGTAGATCGTTGGTTAAATAAATCAATAGTTCGCGAATAAAGAAGAAAATTTATCGAATAAAAATGTTAAAAAATAAATCAAAAATAAAAGAAATTCAAGATACAGAAGAGAAAGTAAGTTTTACGAAACAAAGGACATGTGGTATACATAAGTATGTATGTGTGTTTGTGTATGAACATTTATTAGGAATAGTGCATATGTATGTGTAATGTAAGAACAACTTTATTATTGCATGCATGCGTGTGTGTGTATGTACAGGTATGCATCTGAGCCAAGGCGAATCTCTATCATCCCTGCATCTGAGGTGTAACATCCGTCGCAATTGGATGTAACTGTTTTGTGTGATCATAGGAACATCTAATCATATTTATGCATGAGTGCAGTTATGTATGTATGCGTAGAAGTGCACACATATCTACATAAAATACAGCATAAGCAGTTCGAAATTCGTTATGGGGGAATCACCGCTTTACGTTTTCGTTCTTGGTAATTTCCAAACTTGCGAATAAAGAAATATTGAAACCAAATACGCCCCCGCCTTGGTTACGTACGTGATAAATTAGACGGAGCAACATGTGACCACTTATTCCATTGCGCAGTAAAAATTAGTCAAAACAAAGATTTGTAAAAATAAATATTTTAATTTCATCGTCGAAATGAATAAAACAAAAAAACTTCGACGGTTTAAAGCCGTATCAGAAATGGGCTAAGCTTTCCATTACTAACACAATGTATTTTGAGGGGCGTGGCACCACCGATTACACCTCATTAGAAAGCGCAAGGACCCAACATTCTAAATATGAAAGTGTCGACCTCTTAGGGTCCTTATAGAACCACCAGAATAAGCTTAGAATTTACGTTTTTACGACCGTATTTGCTTATTGTATATGTGCATACAACTTACATACATGCATACACTCGTACAAATGTATGTATGTATGTACTAAATGCCTGTGTTGCATTCAACTTTTGATAGTACAAAAATTACATTTGTAATGAAATTATTGCTGGCTTTTTTTCTACAACTGGTTGCTCGTTTAAGTTGATATAAAGCAACTACTGCCGCGCCAGCCAAAAGTGATGAAAAAACTGTATAAAAAGTGGGTACAAAAGTAGTTGTATTGTAGAATGTACCCAGTTTCCCCGCGTACGTGTGAATTCCAAACGCTGCCGCTCATAGCGTAGTAGCCCAAGGATGATAGGCACTAAAAATCTTTTCACCACGGTGGTAGCCATTCGTAGCCTTCTAAGAATCTTGGAAAGAGAGATCGTTTTTGTTTTTTTAATAATACATATATAAAAATTTATATGAAGCAGTTCTATGCTGGCTTAAATCAGCAAATGAGATGGTCTTTTTTGAGAAACTTTTCCAGGGCAGAATTAATATTCAAGCGCTTTCCCAAATAAAACACACATCATTCAGCTACTTCAAATGTGATTTTCGCTGTTTTTTTTACATCATATCAAAACTAATCAATTTGTTTAACTACTCACTCATATGGAAATTATTTGCTTGACTATTTACTCATACGCGTATGTGAACGATAGCACGCGTGAGAAAAAGAGTGAGTCCGAAACATTGGGGGTGTGTTAGTAACGCCAGAAAATCTGCGTTTCTATTGGTATTCAGAGAAAAGTGTGAGATTGTATTGGAATTTTGAGGAGAAGTGGTTAGTCATGGCCCCTGAATTATATGAAACGCACTACAACAAAAAAAAATATATATAAAAAAATAAAGAAAAAAAGAGGGGGAAAAACAAAAACAAATCCCTTTTTAATATGTATTGTAAAGCATGTACGTGTGCACTTTTATGCGAGGAGAGCAAATTATTTTTTTCCTTTTTTAAATGTTCTTGTTTTAATTTACTTACTGCTGGGCAACGCTTATCAATAAAAACAATCATTTGTGTTTTATTTTGTTTAACAACTTTATTTCCAAAAATAACAAATGTAATTGAGCATTTAACATACTCACATACATGCATATGTATGTATGTATGAATTTATATAAAAACAAAGTCCCTCTTAAATTCGATGTACAACCTCCCAATTTCACCAGCGCGCCTCAAAATTTAAAAATGTCTGGTCAAATACTCATTTTTGTAGATATTTTTTAGGCATTGTTTTTAAGAAAATAAAATAGTATACAAAAACATGTTTTTTTTTTGACATTTTTTTTTGTAGTAGTGTAGCACCAAAGTAAGCGTCTTGCCAACAGAATTTTGGCTCTTAAGGACACCTAAAACGAAAAAGTTAAACTGATTATTATTTTGTAGGCTTGTCTTTCTGGCGGGTGCTACAATCGGAAAGTTTTTTTTTTTTTTGAAAAATTATAAAATGGCGGGGTTTTGAAAAAAATGGTATGTTTTTCGGGTATGGAAAGTTAGGGCTGAAAAGAACCGAAAGTAGCACTTGCCAGATGTGTGGAATAACTGATGAAAATTTCAGATCAATCGATTGAATAGAATTTGCTTTAGGTCGTTGATATGCCAGAAAAACGTTGTTTTGAGAGAAACACTTTTAAAGTTTTGCTACTTGTTCTCGAACGCTCCGAAGCGCCCGAACGGCCTTTGTTAATTGTTGAATAACTCTAAAACTATTTGTCAGATTCAATTCAAATTTTCACACAATATTTTTAAGATATTACACTTTAAGAAAATATAAAAAAATATACTTTATTTTTTCATTTTTTTTTTGAATTTTTAAACCTTAAGCTGTGAAATAGCGCCACAAAGAACTCTTCTTTTTTGTAGGAGCCATAATTATAATAGTTTTGAATGGCGTTTTTTTTCTTCATATGTATGTATGTATTAGGTTGGAAAATAAGTTCGCAGCGTTTTAGCGAAGACTTTTATTTAAACAGTAATCAATAATTAAATCAATAAGCTAATCAGTTACATATTCGCCTCTTCCCACCTCTCGACCAATTTGTTGATGCCGTGTCGCCAAAAATCGTCTGGTCTGGTGTCAAAAAAGTTTTTGAGCCATTTTTAAGGACCTCTTTTTTTTTATCGAAGGTAACGCCCTTCATATGGTTTGACAGGGAGCGGAAAAGATGGTAATCGGTCGGTGCAAGGTGCGGAGAATACAGCGGATACTGAAGGAACTCCCATTCGAACGCTTGGAATGCGGCTTTGACGACTTGTACAACATGGGACCTGACGTTGTCGTGAAGGATTATGGTTTGACGATGATGTCTTTTCAATCGAATAGCCTCATTCATGCGATGTAGATGGGCAAGGTAGAGCTCCTTGTTGACCGTGGTATTCTTTTCGCGCACTTCCCAGTGCTCCACGCCCTCCCAGTCCCACCAAGCACTTATTACGCTCTTCTTTGGATGAAGATCCCGCTTGACTCTCGGCCTGGCATATCTCCTAGTGCCACCCACTCCTTTCTTTGCTTCATATTGATGTACAGGCACCATTTCACATCTCCTGTGAGATTTTGGTATAAAAAGCGCTGTTTATGACCCCATGTTGCTCGATGGCAGGCGAGATGCTGAGAAGTAATTTGAAGCGGACTTTCTTTGTTTTTTTCGTTGAGCTCGTGAGGCAACCAGGATCCCAATTTTTCGGTAAATCCCATCAAAACAAAATGATTGAGAATCGTTCTATGATCGGAGTTCATTTTTTCCGCGGAGTTCATTTTTTCCACGGATCTCATTTTTTCCACGGAGTTCATTTTTTCACGACTGGTTTGGCGACCGTTCTCCTTCAAAAGTAATTTGAGACGTTCTTCATCGAATTCAGACGGCCTTCCACTACGAGACGCCAAAGTCGCCATTTTTGAACTTTGCAACCCATTTCCGTGCTGTAGACTCGTCTATGACATCTTCTCTATACACATCGCAAATGACCCGGGCTGCTTCGGCAGCTTTTTGACCGCGATGAAAAGCAAAGAAGAGCAGGTGTCGAAAATTTGTATTTTTGCTTCCTGGGTATTCCATTTCTAAGCCTAAAAACTAATAAAAAATTAAATAACTCAAAAATACAATTGACATAGTTTTGTAGAGCAGAAAAAGTTCTATCGAATGAATACTTACCCTTTGCCAAACAGCAAGCAAATCGTTGAAAATAAAAGAAAATATAAAGACGCTATGAACTTATTCCCCAACCCAATATATCGAAGAAATACATTCGCACAATGCATCAACGGGAATAAACAGTTAAATTTTCAAATTAATCAGCCAGAATTTGTGCGAGTTATGAGACCGGCTGGCTTGGAAATTGTAGTTTTGAGAAAAATTTTGTATAAATATTTATTAAGAAAATTCAAAATATAAATATTTACCACCTCAATGACTGCGACGAAGACAGTGAGAATTGTGAATGTATTAGTAATTAGAATGTTACTATTGTTTTTGCAAAACTGTGCCGTGTAAGTCAGCTTAACCTCGAGTCTATCACTTGTAAGGTATAAGGCGATCTTAAAACAAAAATCGATTTTCCACAGTGACCTAATTCGATGCTTCCATTACGTTGGATTGTCCATGCCACTCGGAATCTTATAGCCACTGCGTATACGAAAACGCAAGAAAATGAATCGTGTCACTTAGAACTTCGTTAATTTCGTGTCATACATCAAATTTATAAGCATACATGTAGTCGTATAATACTGAAAGATTTATAATTCATACACTTGCACGTCAATCATATAATATTTGACATTTGTGATTAGACCACTGCAGTATACAAACAGACAAGAAATAGAGCGCGTAAAGTTCAAAATAAAGATTTCAATCACTCAAAATAATTTTTTTTAACTATTAAAAGTTATTAAAATAAAAAGGATGATTATTTTCGCGCCACCTTGCATGAACAGTATTTTTACATAATATTTATAAGGTTACATGCATACATTTTGATATAAAGTGGCGCAAAATTAATCACTCTACCGAAAGATATTTTTACTTATTAAGAATTATTTAAAAAATGTATGATTATTTTTGCACCACCTTGTATGAACTGTATTTTTCATGTTTACTTTGTCTTGAGTTTTTTGTTTCGGATAATTTGAATATGTGATCCAAGATTGATTTGCCCAGTCCGAAGTTGTGCTGTAGAGGTTTGCTGTTGGGAATCAGACTTTTACACAGTGCAAATGAGAAGTTTTATCCCGCGGTAATGACTTACTAACTCCATCCCGCCGGTTTTCAACAGCCGTGTATATTCGATAGCTGTATTTCCTTTGGCTCACAAGTATACTCTTGGTTGCTTTTACCCGATTTCTCTGCATGAACTAGAGCCTACATTCAGCATCGTCCGTCGCGATTAAGTTCTACTAAAATCGTCTATCGAAAAGGTCATTTATTTGCACGTCTAATATTATTTATTTATTTTTCAGGGCAAAGCTAAACCTGCCGAAGATGCTTCATCAGTTAGCAACGCGAAGACATTTGCAGATATTTGCTGGGATTTTAAAAATAAGCTTAGCATCAAAGCAGATGCTGAGGAAAAGCCACCTGCGAGCCCTGTGCGAACCCCAAAATACTATCAAGATTATTATATATTTGAGCAACCAAATTTTGGGTAATTATAAAATTTAACATTTAATAATACACGGGCCAATGAGGGCTAACTTGAGCGTCAGGGTGAGGTTATTTAAAAAAAAATGATCTGCATTTTTTTACCATTTATTTTTGTTTTTTTATAAAAAAGTGCTGGAAAGTCCTCACTCACGTTGATGTAAAAAGTTAACCCAACTCAGTCGCATTGATAAAAATTTTCTCAAATATTTATTTAAACTAATATTTTTTTTTTAATTCAATATTGTAGACTTTTCAAAATTGTATCAGAACTCGGTCATTATTATCCGAGCAATGATATGAAGATTGCTCAAGTAAACAAATTTGATTGCGATTATCTATCACAAGGTGACGAGATGATAAAGTAAGTACCTCAACATGGCAGAGATGAATGATAAAAAAGTTAAAAGTGAGTGCTGATTCATTGTGAGGCTAAAATAACTTTAAAAAGTAAATCTTACAACATAAATGAATGAATAGCTTCCGTCAACAGTGATGCTTACTACTCTAAAATTAAATTTTATTTTTAAATTCGTTTATTCGGTAATGAATCTTTTAATCATGTCGCATTTGGTAATCATTCAGCGGAGTGTGGAATGTTCTTATCGAAATGTGTCACAAAAGTTAACTCAGTGTCGGAATCCCACTCTCGCCTCATACCATACGTAACAATTTTAGTGCAGTTAGCAAAACTGCATTTCAATTGTTCATTTATACGTTTCTGGGTCCCACATATCCACAGTATACGAGAGGAGTTCAATAAGTACCCGTGTTAGAAATGAGGACACCATTTTTTTTTTTTTTCTTTCAAGGAATTTTTTCTTTTCAGAGAATTTTTTATTTTGTTTTTTAAATAATTTTTTTTTTCAAAGAGCTTTTTTTCAAAGAAAATTTTTTTTTAAAGAAATTTTTTTTTTTAAAGAATTTTTTTTTTCAAAGAAATTATTTTTTTTTCAAAGATTTTTTTTTAAAGGTTTTTTCTTTTTCAAAGAAAATTTTTTTTTCAAAGTATTATAAATATTTTTTTTTTAAAGAAATTGTTTTTTGTTTTCAAAGAAGTTATTTTTTTAAAGAAATTAAAATTTTTTTTTTTTTCAAAGAAATTTTTTTTTTTTTTCAAAACAATTTGTTTTGTGACAGAGAAATTTGTTTTTTTTTTTCAAAGAATTTTTTTTTTGTTTTTTTTTTTTAAATAATTTTTTTTTCAAAGAATGTTTTGTTTGTTTCTTTTAAAGCAATTTTTTTTGTTTTTTTTTTAAAGAAATTTTTTTTTTACATATTTGTCTTTCAGAAAAATACACTTCTCCCAACGCTCCGACGATTTTTTTACCCCTCCATAAAATTGGATTTGTCGAACTCTGGAATATACGCCTCTGTCTCGGTGATGACTTCCTCGTTTGAACTTAATTTTTTTCTCGCGCGCTATTTCGGGGGGTGCGGCAGCAATTCATAACGCAATTCGTGCAATTTGGCAGCGACAACTCCAGATGAAAGTGATGGTGCGTTATCGAGGTGAAACAGCACCTTTGTTTTAGCCAATTGCGGTAGTGTCTCCTTCAATTTTTTGTTAAAGCGGTCCGATAACTCACTAGTATTGTCCAGTTTCGGTCGGTTTTCTTTTTTCTAAAAAATCCATGAGGATGAATCGTTCGTATCCCAAAAAATCTTCGCCATGACATTTCCAGCCGGTGGGACTGTCTTCGCCTTCTTTGGAGCAGATTCACCTGGAGAAATCCATTGTTTTGATTGTTACTTAGGGGCTGGTATGTAATGATGAATCCAGGCTTCATCAACGGTGACAACGCAAAAGTTTCTTTGGATCTCGCTAAAATTGCGCCAAATACTGCTTCGAAGCTAATAGGTGCATCCGCTTGTTGTTGCTTGTGAACAATCGCGGCACCCATCCGGCCGACAATTTTCCCTCGCCAATTTATCATGTAAAATATCAATTCCCGTTCCGTTCGACACACCCATGGCCTCTGTTACTTCGCGCACTTTCGTTCGTCGATCAGGTCGTGGACTTTTTGAATGATTTCCTTGGTAACCACATCTGCCCGGCATCCAAACTGTGGTCATAGATGCAGAAGCGTCCCCATATACAGCATCCAACTTTGCTTTTATCTCCTCGCATTTCTTCCCATACAAAAAAAAAAGCGAATTACCGAACGTTACTGCTCTTCTTCCATCTTAGCGAAAATCTCGAAATAGCTGCCAAATCCCAACGAACCTGTGAATCAGTCTGAAATTTTTTTTGTCGTCGTTTGATAGATGGCAGCACACGATGCTTACATCAACTTACCTCAAGAATCCCCTCTGTCATTCAAACACGATTACTTATTGAGCCACCCTCGTATATATACATATATACACAGGGCCGTAGAGAGCATATCCGGGCCCCGGGGGAAAATTGCAAATGCGGGCCCTTTCCAATGATGTCTAATTCATATAAATACGTATAATCTCGAGTCCGGGCCCCTCTGAAAACTCCGCGCCCAGGGGAAAAAGTACCCGACCCCCCCCCCCTCTCGTCGGGCCTGTATATACATATATATACATATACATATATATGTATTGCATCTAAACATTAAGGTGCGGTGCCTCACGATGAACTGTCCGCTTTTCATATATTTTTATGTAAATATAAGTGCGAACAAGTTTTGTTAACCACTAACTGTGAATTTTGCAGAGCCTATCTGGATAATCCCGTTTTAGATGCAAATAATATTTATAAGATATTCAAAATGTTAGTTCAAATAGAAGACCTTCACACGATGTTGCCGTATTGTCGTGTATATCTGGAAAATGTTGTAGTGACTGCGTCTGACGGCTACTTAAAATTTAACGTAAGTTGAAAGTTGCCTGCTAATAACTAATTAATTTTCACTAAAACGGAGGACTTTTGACAAAACAACTAAGTCATTCTAGCACTTTTTATCTGTCAAACATTAAACTGCTAGTTTTTAATATAATAAAATAAATTTAAAAAAATCAATAAAGAAGAAAAAATTAATAAAGAAAAAAAATACATAAAAAACTAAAACAATTAAATAAAAAACAAAAAAAATAACATAAAAAAAAAAATAAATAAAAACAAGAAATAAAAAATAAAATTTTAACTATAATTATTTATGTATATATTTTCTGTAATTTTATTTTAACAAACACCAATTACGGAGGGCAGTTCCTCCAGCACTTTCAAATTTTCCGTTTTTTTACTTTAAAAATTCATTTACAATCCAAAAAATATCTTTTCAATGTTTTAAGTTTAATAGAAAGTCTAAAAAGTCCCTATAAAGTCAGTGAAGGGATGAGCGTCGAACGAAAGATGAATAAGAACGAACATTTTAATGACGTTTTTCTCGAAATACATTTTTTCCGCGCTGTCGAATATAACTCAAAAAGTAATCAAGATATCAACTTAAAATTTTACAGGGATATTCTTTAACATATTCGCCTTTGCATGTACCTCAAATTATATCATTAAATATATTGTTTTGATGAATTTGTTTATAAAAAATAGTGCGTGTAGCGTAGGACACATAACAAAAGAGAAACTTTCAAGGCAGAAAACGAAAGAGGGAGAGACCCGAGAGAGAATGAGAGAGAGAGAGAGAGAGAAAGAATATATGTATATCTAAATAAATTCACAACATTTGCAGGGAATACAAATAGACAAAATTTACAAGAAACGGAGAAGGGTCGACCGGTATGGGTAAACGCCGGACACAAATCGTGGCAACAACGCGCGCTATTTCAGGGGCCGCAGCAACGGCACAAATTACCGCAAGGCAATACCAATAAATCCGACGCCGGAGCACTTTATGGTATGCACGAGCACTAGCCAGGAAACGGAAATAAGCGCCAAAAAGTAGGCACCAAAAAAAAACCAAGCCTAAAGTGTATCTAAGATATATACAAGGTATAGCTCTTCCTCTCCCTTTCCGTTATATCATTTTTCTCTTGCGCGGAACGAAAATGCCCAAAACGTTGCATGGCCTTGAAATTTTACTCTCCATTCTCGCTCGTTCATCGACGCCTAAGAAGTTTCACTTCAAAAGTGTAATTTTTTTCTTTTTCTTTTCAAATTTTCAATTTCTTTTCGTTTATAGTTAAGTGCAAGCGGAAAGCTTTTTTTAATACTTATCATGGTATTCTAACAGACAAAAACTCATTAACTCAAAAACAACACAATACTTGCAATTGATTTTCAAAAAGCATTCGACCGTATCGGCATGCAAATTGTCTTGAGGCAACTTGACTTTTGGAAAGTGGGTCCAAAGATCAGGAACTTCGTTAAAAACTTTCTCTGTTACAGGAAATGTAAAGTGATAATCATAGGCTTTCTTTCCAATCCAGTTCACCTAGAAAATGGCACTTCTCAAGGCTTTTGATGAACATTTTTTGTCTGGTTGATTTCAGTTGATTACAAGAGTTTTTTGTGTGGAGCCCGTTTCTTCAGAAGTCCCTTGCGGTGATCATCACAAGTCCTTGGAGATTCATCTAAAATCAATCGGATAAGAGAAATTAGTTTTATTAATAGATAATCTTGTGCCCGATCGAAGCTTTTTTTTTTAAATTAACAACATGGCGGCCTCAGGAAATATTTTTCAGATTTTCGGGAAAAAAACCGACAATTAATTGTTAAAAAAATCGAAAAATTTTGATAAAAATCCTTCGATCAGGCACGAGTTTTTTATGTTTTTTAAAAGTAGTATACATTTTTTTGAAATCTACCAAGCGGTTTTTAAGTTACAGTGATCACCAGTTTTGAGAAAAACGCATTTAAGGTTTTTCTATCGATTCCGGGGCGCCCGAGCGCCCTTTGTTAATTGTTGAATAACTCGAAAAGTATTTGTCGGATTCACTTAAAATTTTCACACAATATTTTTAAGATATTATAATTTAAGAAAATGCAAAAAAATCAAACTTTTTGAACATTCTGACTACCCCTAACCCCTTAATATCAAAGAAGTTGTTTTGTCAAAAACTCTCAGGCATATACTTGTATTTTATTGCTATCCCTTCTCATCATATACTTGTATTGTATTGCTATCCCTTTTCATCACACTCACACTCTACAATGGTGATTGATCGATTAGATAAATGTGCCGTCAAATGTCAATATCGATGAAATTCTTAACCCAATCATGGACGAAGTGGTCTTTGTGCCACTCATGAGCCGTGCAGTGGCTCAAAACCAAATAAATTATGCCGTTGACTTACTTATACATCATCAACATGAGACACTTATCACCGATGTTGAACTTTTTCGAGAAGTTGGCCTACTAGACAAACTGGAGGGACAAATCGCATATGTGGAAAGCCCTAGTCCCCGATTTAATATCAATAAAACATATGATATCATATTTCGTTCTCGGCGTGTACATTTCCGTTATCAGCAGCGTGCTTTAGAGTTGTTGGATGAAGTGCGCTGTGAATATCTCTTTCCCGAACGGAATCCCTACAAAGATGAGGCTCCAAAAAAAATTAAGTAAGTGTTTACGTGTGTAGTGGGATTATTTACAAAACAAAAAAACATATTTTCAATGGTTTTCTTTCTTTCCTTCTCACATAGATTACAAATAATAAATAAACAAATTATGGAAAACCCCGAACAGTTGCAAGCTGTGGCACAGGTAGTTGGCGGTGCCAACCCTTTTGTTCCATATATAGTCGTTGGGCCGCCAGGTGATATAATGAATTTGCAGCAGCTGTTATTGAAATAATTTACAGCAGCTGTTCTTGAAATAATTTACATCATTTATTCTTGAAATAATATTTTTCTAAATACGAATTTCTTAGGCACCGGCAAAACAACTACAATCGTAGAGGCTATACTACAATTATACATTTGCCGTCCCAATTGCCGCATTTTGATCACTGCAAGCACGAATTCCGCCTGCGATACGATCGCTTTGAAGTTGTGTGAACATTTCGAAAAGAATCCCATACTTAGGAAGCTCTCATTGCAGCGCAGTGGCACGAATTTCATGGGGCGCCCAAAACCGCCCACGGCTATGTTGCGTGTCTTTTCGAAATCACTATTTAAGAAAGGTGTGAAAAACATCAATCGTACGCTGTTGGAACATTCGAATTTCTGCAAACGTACATACAATTCACCATCTGTAGAAGTGTTGCAAAAATACAACATAATTGTGGTGACACTCTGCACTATGGGACGCTTGCGTACCGGCACTATTGGTAATTGGCACTTTACGCATGTCTTCATAGATGAAGCGGGTGCCACTACGGAGACGGAAGCCTTGATTGCCATAACTAGCGTTAATACGAAAACTTGTCGTGTGATATTGTCGGGCGATACAAAGCAATTGGGGCCGGTAGTTATGTCGCCTGTAGCTGCTGAACTTGGCCTGAAATACTCGCTTATGGAACGATTGCTCGGACGTGACTGTTATGCGGTTAAGGAGGATGGTACCTACGATTATACTTTACAGACACGTTTGCGTCGCAACTATCGCTCACATCCGGCAATCGTAAAGCTATACAATCATCTATACTATGATGGAAAACTAATGGCAAAAGCCAATTTAGGTATGTACATATTTTGATTCGATTGAGTAAAAGTGAAGAAATTAATTTTATTTAAAAAAATAGCTTAATATTTATGAATCCCTAATTAATACCTGACATCATTTTCCGTTTGATTTTTCGAATTTATTAAGCTCGAATGGAAATTTAAATTAATTCGGGAAATCTGAATCTCTCAGCCTCATGAGAACTTTTCATGCTATCACACAAACTTCTCAACGAAGTCCGCTAACCTTTTCTAATTTCCAATCTCACTTGTAAAGTTCATATTCTGATGAAGGCTTATTCGTTGGTCGTTGGTCTATTAAAAAGGCACCATCTCGAAACCCTTTTTCCTAGGAGGCGGTCTTAGTGAACATTAGCGCTAAAGGGCACTATTGCAAGCAGAGATGGATTGATCCCTCCGTAAGATCTGAATATTTCTCACGGTGCTTCCGGGAGCTCATCCTGCAGATTTCCATGGTATAGATCCCAGTTTTTACTCCTCCGATTCCTGTAGGAGGATCTGTTTGGCCGGGTTTCGTTGAGAGGGAACTGAATCCAAAAAGCAGTGAGCAATAGAAGATTTGGCGCTTCATACTAACTAAAGTAAGCTTCTTGTAATATTTGGGGACCACAAAATTGACTTTAGAGCTATACTCTAATGGACTTATTTTTCAAGCGGAGATAGCCGCAATCAGAGAAGCGGCCAATTTAAGCCTTGAGCTCGGTGTGGGTGGGCTAGAAATAAGTTGGGGGTATTTATGTCAGTTCGGTATGCGGTGAACCTTAGTATTGCTTCGAATCCATTTTGGAGGCTGAGGTGGTATCATCTCACCATCTTCACCTCAGCTGTCGTGCTCTCACCGGCCTGAGATTCAAACATCTTGGGTAACCGTTTAACATAACCTAACCTACCAAGATCAGTGATAGAAAATATTTATAGAATTATTGCTAATCTTTGACTTAACATTGCTTCTAAACCAGGGAAAGCTATACGTATTTGGGGTTGTATGAGTACTTAGAAGGACTGAGGCAAATACAACATTAAGGTATGTCACAAATTTCGAGCGTCTCAACTAATTTATTCAATTAGAGAATTTCATTGTTTTAGTAACAGCGGCGGCCACCGTAGCCGAATGGATTGGCACGTGGCTACCATTCGGAAGTACACAGGTTCGAAACTTCGGGCACGAAACACCAATTGAAAAAACAAGTTTTTTCTAATGGCGATCGCGTGTTACTCAGCAAACAATGACAAACTCCGAGTGTATTTCTGCCTTGGAAAAAGCTCACAAAAACCATATACCATTCGGAGGCAGCGTAAAAATGTATTTGTGTAGCCTCTAAAAGCATTTGCGTAGCCTTTGATTAAAAGGCGGCGCCCTTTGATTTAAAGGCAATGGTTAAGAGATAGGTATATTTTTTTATTTTCGGGCAAATGAGCGTATGAATGCCCCTCTCAATAGAGCGCAAAGAGCCCAGAAACATTGGGACACAAAAAACAATGTTTCATGTCCGGAACCAAACATTAAAATTGTTTGTTATTTTTTGGTGTTATTTTTAATTCCTCTTACACAAAACAGTTAAAAACTCAATTTAACAGTCCTGACGACTCGATGCACAAACAAGTCCAGGCTAGTGAGGGAACACAAATTGCTCTCTCAGAGTGGCTCACAACAGCCCGCGAACCGACAAAAGAAACACAAAATGGACAGTTTCGAGCGCCCGCGGGCGATCTCGGGCGAACAAAGAAATATACTGAATAAAGTCAATATTACATGAACATTCGCTCCGAATTTACAGTAAGCGCCGATCAAATATGAACGACTTTAAGAAACTGACTAACATTTTCTCAACAAATAAAGGCTACTCTCTAATCTTTTACTCTGCGTTTTTTTTTTCAGATAATTTAATAAAATGGCAAAACTTTTCAATTTTGGATAATGAAAATTCACCAGTTATTTTTCAAGCTGTATACGGCAAACTTGGAAAATCTTTAACATCGTGTAGCTCTTATAATAAATTGGAAATTGATGTTATCATCTGGACTATCAAACAGCTTAGGATAAATGCAATGTCCAAATGTGCTTGTTTCGGTCCCGGGGATATTGGAATAATTTCTCCGTATAAATTGCAATGTGGGCATATAAAAAAACGATTACAAGAGGAAAACATCCAGGGTGTCGAAGTGGGCACAGTTGAAATATTTCAAGGTCGGGAGAAGCCGATCATAATTGCATCGTTTGTCAAATCGTTTTGTAATTTGGGCTTTACAGCCGATCCACAGGTATGTGCTTTTACATTTTTACACGCACACATACATACATAGTAAGGTGCTTCTTATTTTTCACTTTCGAATAGTAAGCGCGTCAACCCGCCATTCGCTTCTGGCACCTAAATAACGAACGCTTGATTTGTTTCTATTTTAGATTGAACTTTAGCGGTTTTTATTTCTTTAAAATGCAACAGAACGAAAGAGAAAAAATGCGAAAAATACGTGCATACATTTTTCTGTCTAGAATGGAATAAAGAGGTGGATGGATGACACGTGAAAAAAAAATAAACAAAAAAAAAAATATTTGGTTGAAATAAGAAGCACCCTAATAGATACATAAGTTCATATATATTTGAAAAAAATGTCTACTGTTAATTAAAAAATGTATATATTTTTCTTTTAACACATGGGCTGAAAAGTCCCAGGCGTAACTAAGTAAACACGTTTTTTTATTTGTTTTTAAAATTAGTTTTATTCATTAACGTGATTCCCATCAAGAACACCGAAATCATTCCGCCGCTCTAACACTTCAATACCACTTTTGAGGAACGATTTATCTTTTACCTCAAAATAGGCCTCAGTTTCAGCGATAACCTCAGCATTCGAGCGAAATTTCTTACCGGCGAGCTCGTTTTTTTAGGTCTGCGAACAGCCAGTAGTCGCTTGGAGCCAAATCTGGCGAATTCGAAGATCGATTCATGTAGTTTTGCCATTGTTTTGATTGACTTGTGACTACTTCAGTGAGCGAACGTGGCACACACTTTGAACAGAGCTTCCTCATAGTCAAATGCTCATGCAATCTAAAGTCAACACGTCTTTTTGATATTTTTACGATGCCAGCTAACTCACGCAACTTCAATTTTCGATCATTCAAAACGATTTTGTGGATTTTTTTGAAGTTTTCTGGTGTTACCGCCTCATTTGAAGGCCCACTGCGGTGTGCATCATCGGTGTCTCTACGACACTCTCTCTCACTTGAAGTCAGTAAACCATCGTTTTATTGTTGTTTCTGATGGACTGGAGTCCCCATAACACTTTTCAAGCCATTGCTTTGCTGAAACGGTATTCTTCCCCATCAAGAAGCAGTGAAATTAAAACACGAAATTCTTTTTGATCCATATTTCCAGTTCTGAAAATAACAAAAGTAGCGTCACTCTTCGCAAAATAACTTACAAACTAATGATTAGAATATAATGAAATTGTAACAGTTGTTTTTCAAGGTTAGTAATAACTGAAAAAGAAGTGAATGGAATAAAATGAGGGTCATTTATGTGTTAGGCCCGGGACTTTTCAGCCTAAGTGTTATGTATGTGAGAAAAGTATTTATAGCTAAACATATTTAAAAAAAAAAAGTTATATTTAAAAATTTAAAAATAATTTATTTAAAATAATTTTATTTAATAAAAAGAATTTATATATAAACATTTTTAATAAAATTTATATATCTATAAAAAAATTTTAATAAAAAATGCATACAAATTTTTTGGGAAAAGTATTTATAGCAATACATATTTTAATAAAAAAATTTGTATAAAAATTTTTAATAAATGAAATTTATATAGAAAAATTTTAATAACAAAATGTTTGTACGTTTTTTGGTACGGGGGATATTATAATAGAAAAAATGTTTAATAAAAAAATTTATATATTAAAATTTTTAAAAAATCAAATTTATATTTATATAAAAATTTTTAATAAAAAAATTTATATAAATTTTTTGGTACGTGGGAAAAGTATTTATAGCAATACATATTTTAATAAAAAAAGTTTACATAAATAAAATTTATACATAAACATTAAAAAAATTATAAATAAAAATGTTTAATAAAAAAATTTATATAAATATTTTGGTACGGGGGATATAATAATACAAAAATTTATATACAAAAATTTTTAATAGAAAGATTTATATAAAGGGTGGTTAAGTTTCAAGGGCCGGTGATAATTTTGAATAAAATACAATTTTTTTAGGAAATTATTGTCATTTCTCTTTATTATAATAATATTGGTATGACTCAATTACGTATGGAACAAAATATCGGCCAAATGGCCACCGCGGCCCCGGCGGCACACCTCCATCCGATGGTCCAAATTTTCGATGACACTGAGGCATAATTGACGGCATAGAACCCGTTAATGTGCCGAATTATCTCATCCTTTAGCTCTTGAATTGTTGCTGGCTTATCGATGTACACCTTTTCTTTCAAATAACTCCAAAGAAAGAAGTCCAACGGTGTCAAATCACATGATCTTGGCGGCCAATTGACATCGCCGCGACGTGAGATTATTCGGCCATCAAATTTTTCGCGCAAAGAGCCATTGTTTCGTTAGCTGTGTGACAAGTGGCACCGTCCTGTTGAAACCACATATCGTCCACACCGGCCTCATTTTGGAAAAAATACGACCCAATGATGCCGCCGGTCCATAAACCGCACCAAACAGTCACTCTTTGTGGGTGCATTGGTTTTTCGGCAATCACTCTTGGATTATCATTCACCCAAATACGGCAATTCTGCTTATTGACGAGTCCACTGAGGCGAAAATGTGCCTCATCACTGAAGGTGATTTTCTTCGAAAATGGGTCATTCACTGTTACCATTTCCTGCCACCATTATGACCATTGACGACGCTTGAAATGGTCAAGAGGCTTTAGTTCTTGAGTCAATTGCACTTGTAAGCGTGTAAATGCAAGTCTTTATGCATAATGTTCATCAACGACGAGCGTGAGAGGTGCAATTGTTGGGCACGACGAGGAGTTGAAGTGGACGGCTCTTCAACCACACTATCGCGAACAGCAGCAATATTTTCTGCAGTACGAGCTGTACGAGCATGCACTTGTGTTTTCACATCTCCTACAGACCCGGTTTGCTCAAACTTTTGCACAATTTTTCCGATTGTACGCACATTTGGACGATTAAATTGACCGAAAAATTCACGAAGTGCGCGATGTGCAATTTGATTTGAACGCCCGTTTTCATAATAAGCCTGAATAACTTTAACACGTTCCTCGATTGTGTATCTTTCCATGGTTCAAATTGAGTTAATCTGAAATTGAAAAATGTCAAATGAAATGCAGAAAAAAACTTGACGTTTAGGTGTGGTTAACCACCCTTTATAAAAAACTTTAATAAAAAAATGTATTTAAAATTTTTGGAACGTGAGAAAAGTATTTATAGCAATACATAATTTGATAAGAAAAATGTAAAACAATTTTTTTATACACATTTTTTATTTTTGTTTTTTAATAAACAAATTTATATAATTTTTTCTTTTTATATTAATTTTCTAGATCTATCATTTTTCTCATATTGTATGTGAGAAAACTATTTATTGCAAAATTTCAATTAAAAAATTACCTTTTTTTAATTTTCCTTAACTTATTTTTGAATGTGGAAAAAATATGTATTGCAATAATTTCTTTAAAAAATGTACACATATTGTTTTTTCAAATTTTCCTTAATAATTTTTCATGTGAAAAAAATATATGTAGTAATAGCAATATTGTAATTTAAAGCCTAATAGTATAGGTATGAATATTTTTTAACACATTTTTTTTTATTACTGTTTTTTTAATTTTCACTATTTTTCAAGTAATTTTTCTACTTTCTTTAATTTTATTTAGCGCTTAAATGTCGTACTTTCGCGTGCTCAATCATTGCTCATCCTCATTGGGAATCCTCAAACTTTGCAGCAGAACAGCGATTTCGAATATTTAATAGAAGAGTGCACACGCGCCGGGAATTTTAGGCAAAAAAGTAAAATTATTTCACTCCAGACATCCTTTTCAGCTAATTTTTATTTAAGAATTTTTTATTTAACATTTTTTATTTATTTCAGTTATGTCAGTAAGTAAACAGCCAGTGGCCACAGACTTGCCGTCCATTACAGATGGAAGTGAAAAGTAATTTTGTTTTTAACTTTATTTTACTACATTGATTGCATTATTTTTCCATTTTGAATTGATAACATTGTTTTTTATTCAGTTTACATTTCTGTTGCATAAAATATCAACCGTTCATGTCACATTTTAAAAGTTTGTATACTTAAAACACGACTTTTTACAAAACAAAAAAAATGTTTTTTTTTTTATTTTTGTGTAAAGAAAATACAGATTAACTCAGCCCTTAAAAGCGCCACATAAGTGGTGAGAGCAGAAATGTTTCGCATCGAACAAGCTTGTGATAAAGCGATACCGACTCTGACAAAGAAAAAACATAAAAAGTCTGTTCATTGGTGGACGGAGGAAAAGCCGAATTGAGACGTGACTGTCTTCGACTTACCTAGCCAGACGAACCGGGTCAGCCACTGTGGACGCAAAAGCATACAAGAGTGGAAAGAGGCAGCTAATGGTTGCTATTGCAAATAGCAAGAAAAAAGGGAAGATCTCCGGGCATATCCAAATAGGGACCGCTGAGGCCTTGGGTCCAAGATTGTGGGAAGAAGCTGGGAGCCAAGATACCTACACTAGAACTAAGCTCCAGCGCGCTGGACTACATCGTAACAGAACTCTTTCCAAGTCACGTATTCTGAGAAACCATTGAGTGTAAAATAAACGTGACAGAAGAGCCGCCAATATTCACCAGTGAGGAAAGGCATCCCGAGCCTCCCATCGGCATATCGGCCATTATGCATGCTCGACACAGCAGGCAAACTCCTTGATAATTTGATCAAGCCTTGACTGGCCGCAGCCATAGATAACGCCGGACGACTATCAGCAAGACAGTACGACTTTAGACGCAGAAAGTCCACAAAAGGAACAATTGACACTGTCATAAACATCGTAGGAGCAGCGCAACAGCGCAGTATATCATCCAGAGGTATAGTCCTCCTTGCCTTCTTAGATATAAAGGACGCTTACAATAGCGTAAGACGGGCTTACATATTGGCCGCCTTGGAGCTAAGGTTCCAAATTCCGGCATACCCGGGATATCAGCGGTGGTTTCGCGGAAAAAATCTCCGCATAAAAAAGTGGAACCTGAACGCAGGCACAATGGCTAGACCTTTGTAATGAGGAAGATGGAACATCACTCTGAAGTAATGCGAAAGCGGTTCCTGGGACATACCAATCCTGCGCCGGCAGCTTGAAATACCTCCGAGTTTATTTATTCAAAATAGTCCCCACTGGCCTTGGTACACAGTTTTGTGCGATCTAAAAGCTTTTCGAAAGAGTGTTTCAGGTCATTGACCGGAATGTCCTTCAAAATGTCGGTACAAGTCTTTTGGGTGGCCTCTACGGACGCAAAACGTTTTCCTTTCATGGCCAAATGCAATTTTCCGAATATATAGAAGTCACAGGGAGCCATATCAGACGAATACGGTGAGTAATTGATGGTTAAAATGCGATTTCTAGTAAAAAAATCAGTCACAAGTGTGGATCGATGAGATGGTGCATTATCATGCAATGAGCGCCAGCTTCCTCCTTCGCGGTATTCAGGGCGAATTTGACGAATGCGATCCAACAAATGCTTCAAAACGCCAAGATAGAGAAATGCATTGACGGTTTGGCCCGTTGGCACGAGCTCCTTGTGGACAATTCGCTTGGAATCGTAAAAACAAATGAGCATCGACTTGATTTTTGACTTCTCCAAACGCGATTTTTTGGGTGGTGGCTCGTCTGAGGCCTTCCATTCGGCACTTTGACGCTTAGTTTCAGGTTCATTTGGAAATACCACGTTTCATCACTAGTTAAAATGTTGTAAAGGAAGGTCTCGTCTTTTCTCGCCTCTTGAATGAGGTCTCTCGAATGTTGAATTCTAAGCAATTTTTGGTCCTCAGTTAACTTGTGCTGAATGAAATGTGCACAGACCTATCGTAAAAACATTTTTATGACGCCAGTCCGGTTTATTTTGGACTTGTACGCGTATATGGATAAGTGCGTAAAGTGTCCAGGTTAGCACATTAAACAACAACAAAAGAGTACACAGTTGTTTGGTTAAACTTTTAGACTACCACGCGGCGGGGTTACGTCGATCTTTTCTCGCGATTCTCAGTTTCTGAAAATGTGGGCGTAAACTAGTACTTGTCTCAGGCTCGCCAGTACTAGCATAACTAACGGTGTACGTTAAACAATTGAGCAGCGTAGAGAGCTACCGTAGTCGACCATTCTTTCCGCTTCCTTTTAGTTCTGCACACAAAAGGCTTTAGTAGCACAGTAGTTATCGATGGGGTTTTTTCAAAACAGTTTCTTCGAAACAGTTGCCACGTCTGGTGTATCTCAGTATAGTAATTTAGGTCCTTTATTATTTGTTTTGTTTATTAATGATACATATCTGTTCGTGTTTTTCCTTTGGCAAGATGGTTCCATGTGTAGGATGGTTCCATGTGTAGAAGTCCACGCAAGTGGGGAAAGTTACTGATCGCCATTCACTTGGGAGTGGCCAGGACGATTCTTCTACATATGGTTCAAGCAGCTCACAACGTCCGGGATTAGCCCACGTATCCTCTGGTTAGCTTCCGAACACCCGTTCGGGAGTGAGCTAACGTGGCGAAGCATTCCAGGATAGCTGGTTGTGCGCTGGGTTTGGGACCCGCCACTTAAAAATCCCCCCCAATGAAAAGATTAAAAAAGCCTCGGATGAGGCTGAGAACTGCCTTTACTGGTGACGACCCCTGCAAACGAAATAAAGAATATGATTTGAGGGAATGCACCTGGAATGTCCGGTCCCTTAATGGGGAAGGTGCGTCTGCCTCGCTGGTTGATGTCCTCGTGAGAGTAAAGGCTGACATCACTGCCATCCAAGAGATGCGATGGACGGGGCAAGGTAAGAAAAACATAGACCTTGCGACGTCTACTACGACTGCCATGTAAAGGAGCGCAAATTCGGTGTCGGATTTGTTGTGGGAGAGAGACTTCGTCGCCAAGTACTGTCGTTCACTCCGGTGGACGAGCGTCTCGTAATAATCCGCATCAAAGCGCGATTTTTTAACATCTCGCTAATTTGCGCCCACGCCCCGACGGAAGAGAAGGACGATGCGACCAAAGATTCCTTCTATGAGCGCTTGGAACGTTCCTATGAGCGCTGCCCCCGCCACAACATAAAAATCGTGCTTGGCGACTTCAACGCCAGGGTGGGCAAGGAGGGAATTTTTGGTCCCACAGTCGGAAAATTCAGCCTGCACAACGAAACATCCGGTAAGGGACAGAGGCTGATCGACTTCGCCGGGGCCCGAAACATGGTAGTCTGCAGCACCAGATTCCAGCATAAAAAGATATATCAAGCTACCTGGCTGTATCCTGATCGAAAAACGCGAAACCAGATCGATCATGTTGTGATAGATGGAAGACACGCTTCTAGTGTATTAGATGTACGTACGATCCGAGGACCCAACATCGACTCGGATCATTACCTTGTTGCAGCCAAACTGCGCACCCGCCTCTGTGCAGCAAAAAACGTACATCTACCTGCGCAAATAATGTTCGACATGGAAAAGCTGCAATCACAACAGACAGCCAGAATATTCGCCACTCGACTCTCACTCCTGCTCTCCGAAAGCACTGCCCAACAAATCGGCATGCGCGAGCAATGGAGCAACATTTCTCGTTCCCTACGTACCGCCGCCGAAGAAGAAATCGGATTCCGGCGAGCCCGAAAAAACAATTGGTACGACGAGGAATGTCATGCTGTCGCAGAAAGAAAAGATGCCGCCTATAGAGCCACGCTGCGATCGGGCGCAACGCGAGCCATGTGGGATCGCTACAGAGAGCTGAAAAAGGAAGAGAGACGTATTATCCGACAGAAGAAACGTGAGGCCGAAATACGTGAGTGCGAGGAGCTTGAGATGCTGGCCAATAGGAACAACGCCCGAAAATTCTACCAGAAAGTTCGGCGGCTTACAGAAGGTTTTAAGACCGGGGCGTTTTCCTGTAAGAACAAAGACGGCGATCTGGTGACTGACGTACAGAGCAATCTTAAATTATGGAGGGAACACTTCTCGAACCTATTAAACAGTGACAGCTGCGCATGTCATAGAGAATGTGAAGATCCCGATACCCCAATCGATGACGACGGAATTGTAGTTCCGTTACCCGACCATGACGAGGTGAGCATAGCATATCACGGCTAAAGAACAACAACATGGCGGCGAGGAGCTGGTAAGGTGCATGCATCAGCTCCTATGCAAAATATGGTCGGATGAAAGCATGCCTGCCGATTGGAATTTAAGTGTGCTCTGCCCAATCCATAAGAAGGGCGATCCTGCAATTTGTGCCAATTACCGCGGGATTAGTCTTCTAAATATCGCCTATAAGGTTCTAGCGAGCGTATTGTGTGAAAGGCTGAAGCCCACCGTCAACCAACTGATTGGACCTTATCAGTGTGGCTTCAGACCTGGAAAGTCTACCATCGACCAAATATTCACAATACGCCAAATCTTGGAAAAGACCCACGAAAGGAGAATCGACACACACCATATTTTCGTCGACTTCAAAGCTGCATTCGACAGTACGGAAAGGAGTTACCTGTATGCCGCTATGTCTGAATTTGGTATCCCCGCAAAACTAATACGGCTATGTAAGATGACGTTGCTCAACACCAACAGCGCCGTCAGAATTGGGAAGGACCTCTCCGAGCCGTTTGATACCAAACGAGGTTTCAGACAGGGTGACTCACTGTCGTGTGACTTCTTTAACCTGATGTTGGAGAGCATCGTACGAGCCGCAGAACTTAATCGCTCAGGCACAATATTTTATAAGAGCGTACAATTGTTGGCGTATGCCGATGATATCGATATCATCGGCCTTAACAACCGCGCTGTTAGTTCTGCCTTCTCCAAACTGGATAAAGAGGCAAAGCGAATGGGTTTGGTGGTGAACGAGGACAAAACGAAGTACCTCCTGTCTTCAAACAAACAGTCGGCGTACTCGCGTATCGGCACCCACGTCACTGTAGACAGTTATAACTTCGAGGTTGTAAAAGACTTCGTTTATTTAGGAACCAGCATTAACACCGATAACAATGTCAGCCTTGAAATCCAACGTAGAATCTCTCTTGCCAACACGTGCAACTTTGGACTAAGTAGGCAACTGAGCAGTAAAGTCCTCTCTCGACGAACAAAACTAACACTCTACAAGACTCTCATCATGCCCGTCCTGACGTATGGCGCAGAAGCTTGGACGATGACAACATCCGATGAAGCGACGCTTGGAGTGTTCGAGAGAAAGATTCTGCGTAAGATTTTTGGACCTTTGCACGTTGGCAACGGCGAATATCGCAGACGATGGAAAGATGAGCTGTATGAGCTTTACGACGACATAGACATAGCGCAGCGAATAAAGATCCAGCGGCTTCGTTGGCTGGGTCATGTCGTCCGAATGGATACAAGTATTCGATGCGGTACCAGCTGGTGGTAGCAGAGGAAGAGGGCGGCCTCCTCTGCGTTGGAAAGATCAGATGGAGAAGGACTTGGCTTCACTTGGTGTGTCCAATTGGCGCCGGTTAGCACGAAAAAGAAACGACTGGTGCGCTTTGTTAAGCTCGGCCAAAATCGCGTAAGCGGTTATCGCGCCAATTAAGAAGAAGAAGAATTTTCTTCTCTATGCTGATGATCTAAAAGTTTCTGCTGAAATAAGAAATTCTAGTGATTCGGCCGTCCTACAATCTGAGCAGAATAATTTATTTTCCTGTTGACTTATGAATCGTCTATTCTTTAATATTGAAAAATGTCATAAAATCACATTTTCTAAGCTTCAAAACGCCCCATCTTGCTTCGTCTGATGTGATTAAAGATTTGGGGCTTTTCTTTGATCTTAATCTGTTCTGAATTTTTTTAGACATTAATGAATAAAAACAAGTATAAAAAAATTTAAAAAATATAAACAAAATTTTTTTTTAAACTTAAAAAAATATTAAAAAAAAATTTTTTTAAATAAAAAAAAAATATTTCAAAAAATATACAAATAAATATACAACCTAACTAGCATACCTGGAAGGAAAAAGTACGGTTGCGATAAGCAGAAATGTGCTGAGACGACCTACATATTTCGCTGATCCACGTCGGTAGATGTAATATAAATCTATTGAGAGCAGGTAATTTTTGTGAGGCCGTTACGCCTTAATCTCCTTGAGGGGGCCCGTCTATATGAGACCAAATTCATCGGCGATACAACGAACCCGCAGCCTATGGATGTCAATTCGAAGTCTTGCATGAGCAACCAATCAACTCATACGGAACGGGCGACTCTCGCAGGAAAACTGGCTATTCTCCAGACAACGATCTTGTGGGAAGCATATTGCCGAGGTCATATACATACATATGTATGTATGTATGTACATAAATTAGCCAATTTTGACTGCTAATAACGAGTGTGAGCTGGCGAAAAAGAAGCATTCATGCCTAAAGAGATATCGCAGGCAAGTAAAGTTTTTTTTTGTTACTAATAAGCAAAACTAGCAGTAAAACAAAGGTCCCACCAGAGCGAATCCATATGAGGTAACTGCGCTAGAGCAACAACCACATTTACTTGCATGTACATACATACATACATATGTACATATGTATTTTGTTTTTGCAATTTGAGGATGTCAACAAACAAATAAGGCAACAACAAAGAAGAAGGGTACTTTAACATGCAAACCAGCAAATCGCAAGAGAAAAATCAGCTGCTATAGCGAAGTCACCTTATTTGGATTCATCTCGATTCCTACCCTATTTCGATTACATATGTATGTATTTACATAGATGTGTAACTCTTGGTGGCTGCCGTAGCCGAATGTACATATGTATTTGGCATGACTACCAAATAGATGTGCGTGAGCTCGAGTCTCCGTGAACGACACGCCAAAATGGCAGAAAAAGTTTTTTCTAATAGCGGCCGCTCATGGGCAAGCAATGACAAACCGACGAGTGTATATTTGCCATGAAAAAGCTCCTAAGAAAAAAACCATCTGCCGTACAGAGGAGGCACAAAACTGTAGATCTCTCCATTTGTGGAAAAACACCAAGACGCACGCCACAAATAGGAGGAGGAGCTCGGCGAAACACCCAACAAAGGGGGATGTAAGCGCTAATTATATATATACATATGTATGTATGTGAGTATAGGTGCACGATGTGCAGAATACAAAAATGGCGCCCATCTCGTACCACCATTTTGCTCTCAGTGGATTGGAGAGGATCGCTGTTAGTGTAATGTATTCGTGCTTTGTTTGTGTCATTTTTTCTTACAACTGCAATCTTGTATAATATCCCAGTAGAAAAAAGAAGGAGTGCAAAGCGATTACAGAAGCTCTTCTTTGGAATCGGGAGGGCCTTACCATCTGCATGACTTCCTTAATTATTTTTTATATGAAATGAGCCAAAACGCAAGGCATTGCATTTTCGCTTGCGACGGAACATCTTATAGAAGGTGTTATTGCAAGTCATTATGCCACCGCTTGTACGAGAAAGCTTTTGAGAAGGAGCTGTCTTCAAGCGCTTCACAAACGCCTGGCAGTATGTCCTTCTTGCTCGTTTACTTTGTAAGGGCTGCAGGAAGCGGTATTTGTCATGTGATGTTATCTTACTTCCAAACAGTAACGATAATTTAAAAAAATTATTTTAATTTTAATAATTAATATATAAGTATTTTAATAGATGATTTATACACATACGTGCATCTGTTTTTACAAATGTGTATGTATACATATAAATATGAATTTTCAACAAAAAAGATAAATAAATGTAATTAAATTATTTTTTTCTTAGCAAGACATGTAGTCTTGTGTACTCGATTCTTTGCGATTTTGAAACATTTTTTAAGTTCAACAATGTAGTTGTCCCATGTTATTACGCTTTCTACAACAGATTCTACAATTGAAAGGAAATACTTATGTTAGACATTGGATTAAAGATTATTGTTATTGCAACTTACTATACAAAATATCATTTACGTTTTTATAACATTTAAATGATTATTTTCCTTGTATTCCGTCGTAATTGAAATTAAGGAATACGTCTTTTCCAAATAAATTGTGCATATTTTTGGAAATGCCACCCCTTTCACATATTTTTGTTATGGTATTAATCTGTAAGTAAAAGACAATTTATAAGTTCATCTATTACATGGAGAACTGAATGAAGTATTTATTTACAGTCATGGAGTAACGATCAAGAAAATTTTTAAAAATATTTTTAGTGTGCAAATATTTTCCAGGGGGCACAGTTCTTAAAACAGCTTTTGACTTACCATGTTTAAGCAGTCCAGTTAAGGAAATTGCCACATTTAGTCCTTCTGAATTTAAAATATTTAATTTATCAATTAAATTCTTTTGCATTTGGTTATCTATTTGCATTTTGTTATCTACTGCACCAAAACTAGAAACATTTATTTCATCACTTTCTTGTAAAACTATGCTTCTAATTTTTTCTGCATTACACTTTTTTTTTGGGGCTTGTACTTTTTCATTCTTTCTTTCACATAGCTTAAGTTTGCGTATTAAATTATTTCGTTCCTTTAAAATTTTTCTTTTTATAGAACTCGCGCTCATTCCTCTTCTATCCATCTTTTTATTTATTTAATTTACACTCACTCTTTTTATTATAAATTTTACTTAAGTTATTTCTAACTTTCCGAAGCACGTCTTTTCATCACAAAAATACACTTTTAATAAATTTACAGAAATGAACGCGTCGCTTTTTTTGTTTGTACCGCTATAACTGTAAATTTCGACAATTGTGTATACAAAAGTTAGCTCGTAGCTACGTAGCGGACAGTTTATTTTGTTACACCTTGCCTACTCACTTCTCGAGAAGGAGCACTGGAAGCGCTCTGGGAGCAGTGCTGTTGACATAAGCATTTCACTTGCTTAGAAGCTGTTCTGTAATAGCTTATGAAGGCAAGATATTGCACCATTTCCTTCTGGGATCATTTTGGCATGGATATGTATGCACATGCTACATGTACATTTGCATATATGTATATATGTATGTACAGTTAGGGACATAATTCTTCATATCTCGAATATTTTGAAAATTAAATTAAATATTTACAAATGAACAAAATGAAACGCAGTTTCATTGTAAAAGTAATTTCATTTGATTACACTGTGTGACAAAAAAAAAAAATTTAAATATACTTTTATGGAGACCTAGTACAACTTGTAGGTATAGTAAAACTAAGAAAAATGGTATAGGAGAAATTTCCAATGCACCCCCAAAATCTCGTTTTATGGCCATAAAACCGTTTTTCAGTAGGTTGATGTGAAGAATCACTCCTAACTTCGCCAATTTCCATCCGATTTCGAATTTGTTTTTTTAGTTCGATAGAACAAAAACAAGCCTTTTTGACAGTGTGTTGACAATTTTTCTGAAATGACAACTGACGAGACTGTAGGCCGAAGTATTTGGATTTTTTTTATTTTTTCTCTATTTTTTCTACCTTGACATAATTTTTACGATATTATCCGATATTGAGGATTTTTTTTAGTACACTACTGTTATAGTAAATTTAATTTTGCGTCGAATGAGCTATATTTGACTGTAATTGAATTAAAATTAATAGAGTTGCGTGAGTTTTAAGATTTTATTGTGTCATGGGAAGGGGTGCAATGGCAGCTAGTGGAGTGGAATAACTGCCCTTACAGAGGGTGTAATGGATCAGCATTAGGATAAAAGTAAATCGGAAGACAAATTGAAGGCTTCTTTAAATAGTTTGGGTCTTGGCCAACGTTGGATATTCCAACAGGACAATGATCCGAAGCATACTTCGTGTTTAGTGAAGAAAGGGCTGCTTTATATGAACAAAGACAATTATATTCTCCTACTGAATCGCCTGACTTGAACCGCAGCGAAGGTTGTTGGGAACTTCTAACACTCAAAGTGTGTACAAAAACTTCCCGCAATAAGATTGAACTTGAAATTATTTTGGAGGAAGCCTGTAAGGAAATATTACCAGATACCACACAAAATTGAGTCCGATCGCTCATGTGATGTGAATTTGTGCCTTATTTTACCTTCCAAGGTTGAGCTTGTAAACCTATGTCGATATTAATTTTTTTTATTCAGATACGTAATAAATAAATAAAAAAAAATAATTAATTGGCGCGTACTCTTCTGTTAGGTGTTTGCCCGAGCTCCTCCTCCTATTTGAGGGGTGCGTCTTGATGTTGTTCCACAAATGGAGGGACCTACAGTTTCAAGCCGACTCCGAACGGCAGATATTTTTATGAGGAGCTTTTTCATGGCAGAAATACACTCGGAGGTTTGCCATTGCCTGCCGAGGGGCGACCGCTATTAGAAAAATGTTTTTATTAATTTTGCTTTCACCGAGATTCGAAACAACGACCTCTCTGTGAATTCCGAATGGTAATCACGCACCAACCCATTCGGCTACGGCGGCCGCTAAATAAATAAATACAATTAGAAAATACCGTTTTCTATTTTTTTATACTTTCATTAGAAGAAAATTTATAGCAACGAAAATTTGATTTTTCGAGTGTGCCAATACCTTTTTCACTCACTGTATCTTATCAATGGCAAAAAATTGTTCGCACAGTCTAATAACAGCTTCTGCCAATAAAAATTATTTATTAGCGTAATAATATCCGTTATTCGGGGAACTACCTAATAC
Source organism: Anastrepha ludens (assembly GCF_028408465.1). Lineage (NCBI taxonomy): Eukaryota > Metazoa > Arthropoda > Insecta > Diptera > Tephritidae > Anastrepha > Anastrepha ludens. The sequence goes on from NC_071502.1 coordinate 114,264,436, forward strand.
AATAAAAATGACAGCAACAACAAAAAGCGTGATAGCAGACACCGACAGCTTTGAATCATATCAGAAGTAACGAAGGATGATCGTGCGCACGAGCTCTAGCTAACTGTAATAATACAATTCGATCTCGTATGAATGTGTGTCTGTGCGCAGCGCGCACTGAAAATCTGATATGGTGCCACTGAAACAGTGTTGGCAATCGCGATATTCAGTTGTTTTTCATAGTAGCAATTTTCGCCTAGCCTACGAGCTCTTTCCCTCAACGATAAATAAGCAAATCGTCATTATTTCGTTATTAAGGTTGTTTGGTGCAAATAAAGAAACTAAAGCAATAAATACGGATACAAAATTTTGTAAAGTGGGTAAATGCATTAATCTCACTTCATTTTAATTCGATAAAAATATTTAGATCGGTTAAAAACCACGCCCACATTTTATATGTTAAGACTATATTATATTCAAGTTTATCCCTCTGATGTTACGAACTCTCATTCTCCATGAGTTTGTTTGATTTCAAAAATGAACAGGCAGCTCAAATAAGATTTCACTAAAAATGTGCGAATTTTTAAAACGCGTCCTTTATTTTTTATTATTTATAGGCTATATACGCAATAAAGCCACAACTTAATTAGCACACTGGTTACTAGGCCCTATACTTTTATTTAAGCTTGCTATTTGGTTTTGGCTCGATAATTATATCATACTTAGGAAAGCCCATTTGGTCGTTATTCTGTAATTAAAAATATGATCCTTATTAGATTGTAATCGAACTATTTGCCAAAGAAATGATAGCAAAGTTATAGACATTAAATGATCCAAAAATTATAAATCGTTGGGTCCTGAAATGTTATATAAATACCGGGGACTTAAATCTAAAACGAAGTGTTTTAAGTTCTAATAAAATAAAACAGGAGAACGACGACAAAGAACTTACCCACCGACCGATTTCAGGATTACGGAAGCTCTGGTTGAGTTCATCCAAAACATGCTAATGAACAGATTTGTGATTGCAACTCTTGGGGCCTCGGAGATCAGAAAATAAGTCAGTAGAGAAACTCCTCAAGGCGGAGTACTAGCCCCTCTTCTCTGCGTGCTGGCAATAAACTGCTTTCTAAAGAGCCTAGAGGAGAGAGGACAGCACATCGTAGCCTGTGCGGATGATGTTGCGATGGTAGTAAGAGGGAAATTTCCTAATACACTTTGTGAAATCATCCAAGATTTGCTAAACATGGTTAAAAACTGGTCAGAAAGCAAATGGGCTAAACGTCAACTCTAATAAAACTGAACTCATCTTTTATTACTAGGAGACATGAAATTCCAGAAATAACTCCTCCGATGAAGCCCGCTACTTATGTCTAATATTAGACAACAAATTCAGATTGACGTCAAATGTCGAAAATAGAGTAAAAAGAGCGGCAATAGTACTCTACTCTAGTAAAAAATTAATTGAAACAAGTTGGGTCTTTCCCAGTATGCCTACAGAGGCACTAGACATTATGCTCAACCTATTACCAATAGAGCAATTCGGCAAGCAAACAGCTGCCAATTCAGCTTTGAGATTAAGTGAAACCGATCTTCTCAGAACGAACCGTAGAGGGCACTCGTCAATTTTAGAAAAATTCTCCTGCATTCCTGGTACATATTTCTGTTAGAGCAAAGATAATAACTAATAAAAAATAAATCCTTCATCACGGTATTCCCTTCTAAAGAGGAATGGGATAACGGGCTTGTTGTTAACGAAAATTATATAAACATCTCTACAGCTGGCTCAAATATAGGAAGCAAAGTAGGTGGAGGAGTTTACTCTGATAAACTTGGCATCAGCCAGGCAATCATTTCGCCTACCTGATCATAGCAGTGTATTTCAAGCCAGTGAATTCAATGTCATAAAAGAGGGACTTACGGCGATAAAAACGAGAGTATTATCCACAAATGAAGTCTTGATTTACTCGGACAGTCAGCCAGTTGTTAAAAGCGCTAGAATCTAAAAGGCACTCGTCAAAAACAGTCACAGAATGTTTTAAACTTCTAAATGACGTATCTCAATACTACAAAGTACAAAGTGAGCTTGCTCGAATTGGTGCAACTCTTGATATCCAATTGTATGAAACGCTGATACCTCTGCCTATATATATGTATATAATTGGCGCGTACACCCTTTTTGAGTGTTTGGCCGAGCTCCTCCTCCTATTTGCGGTGTGCGTCTTGATGTTGTTCCACAAATGGAGGGACCTACAGTTTCAAGCCGACTCCGAACGGGAGATATTTTTATGAGGAGCTTTTTCATGTCAGAAATACACTCGGAGGTTTGTCATTGCCTGCCGAGGGGCGACCGCTATTAGAAAAATGTTTTTCTTAATTTTGGTGTTTCACCGAGATTCGAATCAACGTTCTCTCTGTCAATTCCGAATGGTAGTCACGCACCAACCCATTCGGCTACGGCGGCTGCCTATGCCTATAGCCACTTGCAAATTACTAATCGGGAATTGTAAATTACTATAACAACATGGTAAATGCAATTTGGCACAACAGCACTACATACGCAATAAGCAAACAGATTTGGCCGTAATGGAACAACGGTCCCTTAAAAAGGCTCTTGAGATTTAAGAGGTTAGGGGTAGTCAGAGGCCAGTAAAAATGATGGTTTTCAATATTTTTTTTGCCAGACAATTGCTTTATTTTACAAAAAATAAAAACATGGCATTAATACATCATGTTTTGACTTGGCTTTAGCAAAATTATAAAAAAAAAATTTTAATAATTGTAAAAGTTATCGCTGTTTGTGTGGAGGCCGTTTCTCCAGAAGTCCCTTGCGGTGCTCATCACAAGTCCGTGGAGATTCATCTAAAATCAATCGGACAAAAGAAATTAGTTTTATTAATAGATAATCTTGTTCCTGATCGAAGATTTTTTTCCAAAATTTAATATATATGGCGATCTCGGCAAATATTTTTCAGATTTTCGAGAAAATACCGACAATGAAAAAAAAAACTTGCGTCAGGCACGAGTTTTTTATGTTTTTCAAATGTAGTATAAATTTTATTGAAATCTACCAAGCGGTTTTTAAGTTACAGTGATCACCAGTTCAAAAAACATAGTTTGAAAAACGCATTTAAAGTTTTGCTATCGATTTATGTAGAGTTATACGAATTATTTAATTACGAACGCCCGAGCGCCCCTTGTTAATTGTTGAGTAAGTCGAAAAGTATTTGTCGAATTCACTTAAAATTTTCACACAATATTTTTAAGGTATTATACTTTAAGAAAATGCAAAAAAAAGAATCCATTTTTTTGAAAATTCTGACTACCCCAAACCCCTTAAAAAAACAATCCATTTCTTTGAAAATTCTGACTACCCCAAACCCCTTAAAAAAAATCTGATGAATGAATTAACTGGTCATTGTTTGATAGGTAACTACGCCAGAAGATTAGGACTCCCATAATACGATTTTTGGAAATGGAACAAGTTGGCTGATCAAGTCTGCGAAGCTCATTTTGAATGTTAATGTAATTTCAGGCAAAGAAATATAAAACATGTATTTTTCTTCATTTCTTGAACTGATGAACACTTTTTCGCTTAATTTATAAAATAGTATTGCGCAAATACTTGTTAAAAATGTACAGTGTGATTTATGAGTATTAATTTTGAATGAACAGTGCGAACAGTTTCACGTGTGTCTCAGCCTGGCAAATAAATAATAACATATTTATATAAACAATTTTTTTTCCATTTTTTGCTTTTGTTTTTTTGTGAAGAAAGTTATTTTTTTGCTATCGGGTTGGTAATTTATAAAAATTTCAAGTAGCAAGAATTTTTTTTAATATACAAACTTCTCATCAAAATAAAAATACGTAGTTTACCAACACTGTCGCCGCTAATGCCTTGCTTTCGCTGTGTTGTTTGGCATTCGTCAATTCGGTAGAAATGTTTCAGTACAAAATTGTATGCTATCGTTAACGGTTAATTTTAAAGAAATTTTGTTTTTGGTGTGTTATGGTTGGTGGTGCGGCAAACTAATTTTCTTCAATAGCAATAATAAACAAACCCGCATTTTACAAACAAACGAATACCGAATACATTATTTAGCACTTGTTACATTCTGTTGTGATTAAATACAGTGCAACAAAAAATAAGCAAATTTTAAATAGTTGTGATTGTGTGTGTACGTACGAGTAGAAATTTACAAGTATCAACATGGCAAAAAAGTCTCGCGGAACATCACGTACCTTCGGTGGGTAATTATGAAATTTATTCAAATAAAATAGAAATATTTTGGCTTTTTTACAATCATGAAATCAATACTAGAATTGTATGTACATATGCCTGTGCATGCATATGTATGTATATAAACTTTTCCACTTTTCTTTATAACTTCACTTTGATCATTCGAATATTTCTTGTGTATGTTGTTTCTGATCAGAAAAAGAAGTAGTTGGGCAATTTCTTATGTATTTGTTGGGATGTCAAAAAGAGAAGCCGACAACCGATTGGAGTATACTTAAGAAGGAGACGTATGCAGAATTTCGTAAATTCCTGGATTTGCCTCGAAATGATAATCTTCGTAAACGTATGTCTCATTTTAATGAGGTAAGTGTGTCATATGTGATATGTAAGCATAAATATTTATAAAATATCGGTGTCGGGTGACGACCGCCATAGCGGAGTTGTTTTGGGAATTATCCAGTGTAAGGGCAAATGGGAAAAAAAGCGCTCAAAAAAAGTCAAGAGCGTATTGACTCCAGTACTAATAATCTGAAGGAGCGAAATTAGTTGTTTTCTCAGTTCAGAAGTTAGTAACAAAAACACTTATAATGTTGATCTTTTCAATAAGTAAACACACGAAAGTAAAAAACACTTATGGTGGTCACAGTCACCAACGCTAACGCAGGCCCGTCAAACTAATGAGAGCCCCATGTAATGCTGAAAACAGTGAACACTGTAAACGCAATCCCCAGTCAGCTGTTCCCATGTAAATGAAAAATTCCTTCCTTCCGTATCGTAGTACCGTAGATTTTATTTCACGATTTTTAAAAAGTCGGTAATACCGACGCAGCTGATTGCTCTCTCACCACACAGTGTTGCCAAACAGTACATTTCGAAATCACTTCCAAAATAAACTTAGAAAAATTTTAATTTTTATTAAAATAACTTAAAAACAATTTCGAAGAATGTTAATCATAGATAAATGAACTATTTGCATTTGGTGGTTTTTGACTTTGACATATTATACAATGAAATATTGTAAGTGCCAAAAGAAGGTATACCCGCCGCTGGTGTATATTAAGGGGACCGTAAATGGCCATATTTTCCCTGATTTTCATTAAAATTATTTAAAAAATTTGCAAAAACTTGTAAATTCACATAAAAAGTAATATCATAAAAAAGATGTGTGCAAAATTTCAGGGAGATCGGTCAATAACTTTTCGAGTTATTGTGTACGCCAATTCGAAAAATATAGTTTTGAGAAAAACGCGTCTAAAGTTTCAATACAAAGTAACTATACCTCTCCCAGCGCTCGAACGCAAAGAATAGAGTCGTCACGGTTGACGATCCATAATATAAGAAATACTTAAATTTACATTCTAAAATTTTTTTGACAAAAATTTTTTTTTCGAAATTTTACAGGTATCTGTTCCCTTAACAAGTTTTGACTACTTGCTTATTTACTTTTTAAATTGAATTATTTTGTTTATGAAAATTCGGTAAATTTCAAAATTTAATCAGAATCTTTAAATAAAATCCGGGTATACAGTTTCATAGCTCATTGAATTTTGGTAAAAATCACATTGATTTTTGAGACTTTTTTTTTTGCTGACTTTGTGGCGTTGAAAATTATGTAAAATATATATTTTTTTTAACTAGTTCAATAATTCACTCAGTTCTATTTGCTTTACTTGTTTTTTTTTATCATCTGGTTACATTGTAGGCAATTACTATTATTGTTGGTGTTGGTGATTATTCGTGCGTTATTTGTGCGTGTGTTATTTGTTTGTGGTATTTCTTCGCTTTATTTACATTTTTTTCTAGAAGTTTCTTCTCGGAGAGCGGTAATGTTTGGTTTTATTCTCCTTCGAGCAGTAAAATCTCTCTCTCTCGCAACCACAGTGTTGCGTAGTTTTGAATATAAAAAGGCACTAAAATCCACATTTAAAGAAAAGAAAATACCAAATGTTTATAGGATTACTTAAAGAACTTTGTGTGCGTGACAAACTGTCTTTACTGTGTGCGTTTATAAAAATAAGTCTGTTGGGGTTATGTACAATAGATAGAGTTTTAAAAATCCTTCCTTATAACATATGTTATGAGAACTCCTTTAAGACAAGCCGAAAAATATTTTTTTTCCTATATTTGAGGTGAAGTTATACTCGTATCCAGTGATATGGTACTCCTTTTTAAAAGAAATCTTTATGATTTCTTCAGTAATATCTACTATGATTGTGAATACTCCTCTATGCTTTAGTCCTTATTTAGTAAATCCAAAGGCTTTTTGAAACTTATTAAAAGGTTTTACATGTTACGCAGAGTTGGGAGAAGTGGATCCTTTATTCATGCACAACCTTAAAAGGAGCAAAAAAATTAGACTAGCGCTTTCAAAGCATCAAATATTATAAGAATCAATAAATTTTCAATAGCATAAGTTTTAATGCAAGAGTGGTATTTTTTAGCTTTTTGGTTTTTAATAAATGTTTTGTTTAACTTACAATTTTGGGCTTAAAATTATTTATTTATTTATATATGGACTATAATTATAAATAATTACATTTCAATAGAAAGGCAACTAGCATCTGGGGCTATCGGCCTGGGGGCTTTAAATTAAAAAAAACTCAAAAGCAAAGGGATGGCAATACTGCACAACTGCATTTATATGATCTCACGCACTCTCTTGTTGGGCGCACTCTTTTTCCTATCATTCTTGCTTAAACTAAATTACAATTATTTAAAATATGCAGTACCATTGCTTGTGCGTATTTGGAGATTTGCAATTTTCCCCTCCACATTTTGAACATTTGTTGGGGGAGTCGGGAGAGGTAATGGGGGTAACTACATTGCGAGATCATAATTTTTGCTTTACCACTCCGTGCCAACCAATCGATTCCGAAAAATGTTAGTCATGACCTTTCAATTTGATATCAACTGCACATACACACATGCAAGTACAAAAGTGCATTGGTGCTTTTTACTTCTATGCTTTGTAAACGCAAGAAATGCAGGTGTGCAAAAGCAACAAAGAAACCAGTGACAAAAATTCTGGCTGCAATAAACAAATGAACTGCGACGATAAGCCCATTATCAGTTTCTGTTGATTTACAGTTCATCGATATTTAGTAATTTTTCAAAGGAATAGGCGAAAAATTCCATAGGCGGAGATTACTACTATCAGAAAAAATATTTTCTATTTGGTTTTTATACTCTATCGAATTGTAGTTAAGCCCAAACCATTCTGCTAAGACGACCGCCCGCAGCTTTGGATTCTACGTCATTCATTTGTTTTCCCCTAAGCTAAGCTAAAGCTAAATTTAATGAAACACAAAACGACTGACGTCGGCATATCTGTAAAATTCGCTCAGAGCCGAATAACGGTCTGCTAGGTAGTACACCTCTAAAAATCTGCTGGTGTGGGAGAGAACTAAGAAGATAGTGCCAAAATAGCAAGAATGATAGAGAAAGGTACTCAAAGGTAGAGAAGGTACTCAATTTGCCTTGCCAAAATAGCGCAGATTTGCCAAATTAGCGAATAAAAGTTAAAAATTAGGTTAAGTTCGAAATTTGTTTGCAAACAAAAAAATGAAAACAAAGCTCTGCAATTACTTCAGCTAAACAATCGCAATCTGCTGTATTCTCTCAACTGTGAATAATACTGTAATAATAGTAATAATTTATAGATAAATACATACATATGTATGTGCTTGATTCGTCAACTCAAATCAAGGTGGATTTATTATAGGTGACAGCATTCACCCAGCTGAATTTTTCGCCGTAGGTATGGCTTACGACAAAATGATATGCCTTGTTTGTATGTATTGGTGTGTTTACATTCATATGTTTACATTTGATTACTGATTTTGACGTGATGCTTGGACCAAACGCAACAACAAATACATGTAGGGTTTTACTTATATGTGGTTGCTGTCACCTTTAATAAATCCACCTTGACTCAAATGCAAGTATTCAAAATTCTGTCCATGAAAAATTCCCCATTTTAATTTCCTGCTCCAGGAATTTCCCAAGCGAATATAAAATATAGATACTTATACAAATGTTTTTGTACATATTTATCAAGGCGCATTTATTGAAGGTGGTTGGCACTAGGTCCACAACTATGTTTTGCATGTTTGATTTTCACGGCAAAGTATTCGAAAAATAGAAAACAAAAAATTAATTCGCCTTGCTTTATGGTACTCTGTGCCGACAGGTACATGGACACAGCGGGAGAAAATAACTAATCAGCTGATTTACCAACACCACCTTTAATTAGCCTTACGGACAAAAAAAAATCCATTCGCTACATGCAGAGAATATGCTGGGAAAAAATGATCAAAACAGCAACAAAAAATTTTTTGGGCTAATTCATACTTTCACTTTATGATATTAAAATTCATTGGGCTATTTTATTGCTGATTAAAAAGTTTACAATTTTGATGAAAATTTGTGGAATTTTTAGAAATCCTGTGCAAAATTCGAAACTTTAAGTTGTCGAATATTTGTTGTAGAATGAGCTATATATAGGGTTTTTCAATAAGGGTGGGTAGATGTTGAAATGGAATAAAATGGCGTTTGCTGTGTGGCACGTAGCGCCGTCCTGCTGGAACCACATGTCGTCTAGGTCCATATGGTTCAATATAGGCCATAAGAAATTGGAAGGGCCACCACGTCTACCGAAAAATGGGCGCAATGCGCGCAACGTTTGCGTTAATGAACACTCATTTTGATAATAAAGTTTTATCATTTGAACGTGCTGTTCAATCGTGTAACTTGCCATGATGATTTGGCATAAACCACTGAATAATAAACAAAAGATTTGACAGATGTCACCAAAACAAAATGGCTGCCACAGGGCGCCAAAATCGACCCGCGCCAATTGAAAAACCCTATATATATTAGGTCGGGTCGATTTGTGGGGAGGCAAAAAAATCGCCCATTGCTCTGTGAAAATCATATTCTAGGGATCAAAATAAGAAACTTTGCCGAAGGAACCATACCTCTAAAACGAATTCTGATGTCCCCCCAATTTGGGTCGAACTTTTTAGTTTCTTTTTTCATGTAAAGGCCAAAAATGGTGATATTTTGAAATGATTGTATGGGGAACCGGCGGCCGCCGTAGCCGAATGGGATGGTGCGTGATTACCATTCGGAATTCACAGAGAGGTCGTTGGTTTGAATCTCGGTGAAAGCAAAATTAATAAAAACATTTTTCTAATAGCGGTCGCCCCTCGGCAGGCAATGGCAAACCTCCGAGTGTATTTCTGCCATGAAAAAGCTCCTCATAAAAATATCTGCCGTTCGGAGTCGGCTTGAAACTGTAGGTTCCTCCATTTGTGGAACAACATCAAAACGCACACCACAAATAGGAGGAGGAGCTCGGCCAAACACCTAACAGAAGTGTACGCGCCAATTATTTTTTTTTATTTTTGTATGGGGAACCCCCCAGGGGAGTTCCAGTGGCTGTGCCACTGGCATGTGTGGATCGGCCGTCCAAAGTTAGTGGGGGGTCGGACATGCATTTGGACTCGATTGGAGCACTCTAAATGGGTCAAAGTGGGATTTTTCGTTCGACCCAAATTGGGGGACATCAGAATTCGTTTTAGAGGTATGGTTCCTTCGGCAAAGTTTCTTATTTTGATCCCTAGAATACGATTTTCACAGAGCAATGAGCGATTTTTAAATCGAACCGCCCTAATATATATACATACATATATACATATTACAATATATATATATTTTTTTAAATTAATGAAAATTAGAATTCCGTCAAGACTGGTCACAATAACACGCTTCTATTATTTTGTCCATAAGTGTACATATTTTTGCTATAAACTCCCCCGCGATTGACGAACTTTTTGCATGTCTGTACGTAATTAAAATATATGTATAAACAAGTTTGTAAAATTAATGAATATCAGAAGGATGGTAGCGGTTGGGAAACACGTCAAATAATCGATGCACGGGGTTTCCCGAAATAGCTATCACTTTTGTACATCTATCTCCGCTGTTGTGTGGTTCTTGTTATGGCTTTTCCAATATGAATTCACAGTAATGAGTTCGGCATGTTCAGTAAAAAAATATCAAAAACGCGATGCCATTGTGTTAACAATTTTTTTGTATTGTAATATAGTTGACACAGAAAAGTTATTTTCAAGTGCGATTCATTGTGTATTGTAAGTATGCGCATATGTATGCGTAAGTATTCGTATATGCATGTAAGTATGTGCATATGCATGATTGATATTTTTGATTTTTTGTTGTTTATGTTCTCTATAATTTTGATTTAATGGCATGCAATTGCATATTTCCATGTAAAGCAGTAGCTTAAGGGAAAATTCGTACGTGGAAGGAAAACTTATCAACTCTTTTGTAATATAAAAACGAAAGAAATAGTAACTTTCATGCAGGTTGTTTAAGGGGTTACATGGGTTTCGTCGGGTAAAAAAACGCCTATTTTCAATATTTTTTTTCTATGTAAAAAATTATTTATTTAATTCAAACTTTCTTCTGTCTTATAGATACATATTTAAAGAATAATTTCTGAAACTTTCAAAAAGAAAAAAAATCGGTGTTTTAATTAAGGCCATAAACTTGTACTTGAACGAAGGAAAGAACAAAAGTAAAAATTGGTTTTTGGCAGATATTTTTCCAAAAAAATAAAAATTTCGGTCAAATTTGCTTGACATTTGGTTTTTTTTTTTAAATAGTTGTAATTGAAAAAAAAAATCCTCCGTTCAAGGACGAGTAAGTTGTATCTCGAACACCTGTATAAAATTTCATTAAGATCGGTTGAGTAGTTTTCGATTTGACAACCGACTTTGAAAACAACGTTCCGAGAAAAACGGGTTTAAAGTTTTGAGTAACAATAAAAGTGCCTTGGAGCGCACACATTCCAAAGACTGTATCTCCGAAACTATTATTCGGATCGACTTGAAAATTTAGGATAATATTCTTGAGATGTTGTATAAATTAATAAGCAAAAAAATCGATATTTGAACCCCCGAAAAACCCCTTAAGTTTTCATTAAGAAAGTTGATTTTGGTTCATGAAATCTTCAATAAAATACGGTGTACCCAGTTCAGCTGCCGTAGGCCGCATTTTTATTTCTAAATTATTTTTTTTTTTTTATGGATTTTCGCCTTAGTTGTTCCAACCGAAGCAAATATTACGTGAAATAAAAAGTTCCGATTGTTTTTCCGCTAGCTGACTTTAATGAATAATATCTCACGATGTATACATTGAAACGGGGGTCACATTGTACGGCGATTTAATTACGCTTCAGAAAAAGTTCTTTAACAGTTTTGTGTTTGGTAAAGCCAAGGTGAATCTATTAAAGATGATGTTGGCAAATCAGCTGATTTGTTTTTTTTTTCTTTCGTCGTGTCCATGTGGCTGTCTGCTCAGAATGAAAAAAGGCGAATTCATTATTTGTTTTCTAGTTTCCCAATACTTTGCTTTGACAATCAAACGTACAAAACATTGTTGCTGGTCTAGTTCCACCAACTTTAATGAATGCGCCTTGGGTAAAGCCAATGGAGTGTTACAGAATTCCAAATTTGGGGGGATGGTTATTTTATTATTTTTATTGGCCCATACTTCATACTCTTCTACTTCATACTCTGGTCTATTGTTTTTGGCCACGAGCCTATAGTTGGAGGCCTCTATTCATTAATGGGTTTAGCATCACTTTTCTTCGGTTAGTAAGTCTTCGCTTCGCGAGGGCTGCACATTCGCAGAGGATGTGCGCTGGCTCCTAATCACCCAGTTCGCTACAACGAGTTTCTTGACATGATAACGGAGTGTCATTTGATGATAACGACAGTGTTCCGTATAAGCAGAAGATTCATTACACTATTCAGTAGCCCTTTCAGACCATAGTGGAAAAGTCTGGGCAGGCGAGCAAAAAAATGTGCTGCTCATGGTTCCAATACAGTATCAAATGCAGCGGGCGGGGATTTCAAACAATATGTTCTGGTAGGACAATCGTCGAAAATATTAATAAAATCATGGAAATATTCGAGTTGAGCCTGCATGAGTGCACTTATTTTATTATATTTGCTCATGAATTGAAGATACGTGAGAAAACTGGTTGTAACTACATATGTATGTATGTACATTTGTATAGCGATAATTATAACTACATAGGTATGTATGTATGCATGTATATATGTATGTTAATTGCATCGTGGAAATAAAGCAAACCAAATGTTGAGCACTTTTTAGCTTCACTTACATTTTTATTTATGTATACAAATGTACGTGTATGTATGTATGTGATTAACGGCATGTTCATATGTTCCGCTAAACTAAAAAATATACTATTGTAAAAATACTTACATGAGCACGTTTATGGATAAGCATGCAAAATGTAATTTACATTCTAGAACTATGGAAATGCATACACACACTTACATACATCCACATGCGTCTACATACATATAGCGTTCAGATTTCAAGTTTGATGACCGCCACTTCTTCCGTAAAGTGAAACTGAAAGCAATTTCACTTTTTTTTTTAATAATTTATTATAAAATTATTGACTGGGTGCTAATATCACCAATTTTGGTCCTGGCAGTACTTATTGAAAACAAGAGAAAAATGTCAATGCTTAGACAGAAATTTAGAATGTATATATGTAAATATGTACAATGTAAGGCGTTTTTCAATAGGTGCGCTTCAACTTTTTTCCGATAGGGAGGGCGAACGACGCAATATTTTTTATTTTTCCCTTGTCATTTGTAAACTTCATTAGTATACATTTCATCATGAAACGCTACACACTTGAGCAACGATTTCAAATCGTGCAAATTTTTTATGAAAATTTATGGCCCATATTTTTTCGTTGAAGAGAACGATCGCCACGTTACTGTGAATGGAAATCGATACCGCGACATGATAAACGATTATTTTTGGCCGCAATTGAATGATATGGACTTAGACGATATGTGGTTTCAACAGGACGGGGCCACAAGCCACACAGCACACGCTACAATTGATTTGTTGAAGAGTAAGTTCGATGAGCGCGTTATTTCCAGAAATGGACCGGTCGAATGGCCGCCGCGCTCGTGTTATTTGACGCCTCTAGACTATTTTCTTTGGGGTTATGTGAAGTCATTGGTCTACAGTAACAAGCCGGCGACGATTTGTGAGCTCAGAGCCAATATTGAACGCGAAATTGCTGGAATTTCGGCAGATTTATGCAAAAGAGTGGTCGAAAATTGGGTTCAACGATTGGACTTCGTAAAACGTGCACGCGGTGGTCATGCAAAAGAAATCGAATTTCATACTTAAATGTATATGTTCAAACTCGATAATAAAAAAAAATTAGTTAAAAAAGTCAAACCGTTTGTGTTTTATTCAAAAAAAAAGTTGAAGCGCTCTTACTGAAAAACGCTTTACAATGTAATATCCATTATGTGCATATATGTACATACACTGGTGGAAAAAATAATAGAAGCAAGCTAATTTTTAGCATTTTTTTTATTTGTATGAGCCGTTAATTATGAACGCATTAACGTTTCAAAATTGAAGAAATCGAAAAATAACATGAAAAACTTAAAGACTTGCATTAATTCTTTAATATCTGCTTGAGTTATATCTTCAAAGCCTTCTCCATCCGATTCTCGACCCAACTCAATTATCTTCCTCCAAAGCTACGCTACTATTCTCACCAATAAATATATCAGGTTGTGGCCTCCAACAGGCATGCAGTGTTGATTTTTTAATCTCTTTAACGACATGCTGATGTGTTTGATACAATCCAACATTGTAAAGGGTGGTTAAATTTCAAGGGCCGATGTTGAATGTGAACCACACCCAAACGTCAAGTTCATTTCTGCATTTCATTTGACATTTTTCAATTTCAGACTAACTCAATTTGAACCCTGGAAAGATACGCAATCGAGCAACACGTTAAAGTTATTCCGGCTTATTATGAAAACGGGCGTTCAAATCAAAATGCATATCGCATTCGTGATTTTTCGGTAAATTTAATCGTCCAAATGTGCGTACAATCGGAAAAATTGTGCAAAAGTTTGAGCAAACCGGGTGTGTAGGAGATGTGAAAACACCAGTGCATGCTCGTACAGCTCGTACTGCAGAAAATATTGCTGCTGTTCGCGATAGTGTGGTTAAAGAGCCGTCCACCTCAACTCGTCGTCGTGCCCAACAATTGCACCTCTCACGCTCGTCGTTGATGAACATTATGCATAAAAACTTGCATTTACACTCTTACAAGGTGCAATTGACTCAAGAACTAAAGCCTCTTGACCATTTCAGGCGTCGTCAATGGTCACAATGGTGGCAGCAAATGGCAACAGTGAATGAGGCACATTTTCACCTCAGTGGATTCGTCAGAGTGATTGCCGAAAAACCAATTCACCCACAAATAGTGCCTGTTTGGTGGGGTTTATGGGCCGGCGGCATCATTATGTTCGCTATCGTGAGATGTAACGAACTTTTTATGGCCCGAATAGGAAGATATGAATGGGGACGATACGTGGTTTCAACAGGACGGTGCCACTTGTCACACTGCTAACGAAACAATGGCTCTTTTGCGCGAAAAATTTGATGACCGATCACGTCGCGGCGATGTCAATTGGCCGCCAAGATCATGTGATTTGACACCGTTGGACTTCTTTCTTTGGAGTTATTTGAAAGAAAAGGTGTACGTCGATAAGCCAGCAACAATTCAAGAGCTAAAAGATGAGATAATTCGGCACATTAACGGCATAGAACCTCAATTATGCGTCAGCGTCATCGGATTTGGACCATCGGACGGAGGTGTGCCGCCGAGGTCGCGACGGCCATTTGACCGATATTTTGTTCCATACGTAATTGAGCCATACCAATATTATCATAATAAAGAGAAATGACAAAAATTTCCTAAAAAAATTGTATTTTATTCAAAATCAACACCGGCCCTTAAAACTTAACCACCCTTTACATTTTTTCCGGGCATCAATAATTATTATTGAAAGAGTTCCTTTTTTCCACATGATCTGAAATATACCTGAATAACTTTTTTATATACGGGGCCTTGAAAGTCGAAATTATCGCTTGGTCTAGGGGTTGCAGCAAAGAAGTCGTATTTGGAGGTAAAAACACAACTTCAACATTTTCATTCTGCAAGTCTTGAGGGTGTCCTGGAGCATTATCAAGAATTAGAAGCACGGGTCCATGGACCATAGACGGATCAAATGACCCATTTTAAACTTCTTGTCAGAAGTTCTTAGAAATAACATTATTAAATCGTCGTTTGCCTTCACGACTTTTATTAAAAAATACATCGAATGTATTTTTCAAGATTTACTCTTCTCTTGCTAATTGTTTTACCGAGAAATATATGTGATCTTAATAATATAATAGGACTATCAATAAGTTCGTGCGGTTTTACAACAGATGGCGTAACTTGATTATTATTCCATCGATCCACATTTCCAAACATTCATTGGAGAGCTACTGTCGTAAGGCACAAACGTCAGTATAAGTTTTTTATTTGAAGCGTAAACAACAATATTTTTACCACACTTGAAAATGTCGAATTTCGTGCCAAATAATGTGTTTTTGCGGGGAATTCTTCTTCATTATTTTAATATGAAGAAAAAAGCAGCCGAAAGTCATCGTATCTTGGTGGAAGTTTATGGTGAGCATGCTCTATCTGAGCGAACGTGCCAGAAGTGGTTTGCACGCTTTAAAAGTGGTGATTTTGGCTTGGAAGACGAAGAACGCGAGGGTGCGCCGCCAAAGTTCATGGATACCGAATTGGAGGAATTGCTCGATCAAGATCCGGCTCAAACGCAAGAAGAGGTTGCAAAAACTTTGGGAGTTGATCAATCAACCATTTCCAAACGTTTAAAAGCCATGGGAATGATCCGAAAGGTAGGCCATTGGGTGCCGTATGAATTGAAGCCAAGAGACGTTGAACGCCGTTTTATGGCATGCGAACAACTGCTTCAACGGCACAAAAGAAAGGGTTTTTTGCATCGAATTGTGACTGGCGATGAAAAGTGGGTACATTACGACAATCCAAAACGTCGGGCAACGTATGGATACCCTGGCCATGCTTCAACATCGACGTCGGCGCAGAATATTCATGGCCTGAAGGTTATGCTGTGTATCTGGTGGGACCAGCTGGGTGTTGTGTATTATGAGCTACTGAAACCGAATGAAACGATTACGGGGGATGTCTACCGACGACAATTGATGCGTTTGAGCCGAGCACTGCGAGAAAAACGGCCGCAATACGCAGATAGACACGACAAAGTTATTTTGCAACATGACAATGCTCGGCCACATGTTGCACAAGTGGTCAAAACATACTTAGAAACGCTCAAATGGGATGTCCTACCCCACCCGCCGTATAGTCCAGACCTTGCGCCATCCGATTACTATCTCTTCCGATCGATGCAACATGGCCTGGCTGACCAGCACTTCCGTAATTACGATGAAGTCAAAAAATGGATCGATTCGTGGATTGCGGCAAAACCGACCGAATTTTTCACAAAGGGAATCCGTGAATTGCCAGAAAGATGGGAAAAAGTAGTAGTAAGCGATGGACAATATTTTGAATATTAAATTTGTAACCATTTTACGTCAATAAAGTTTCAAATTTCGAAAAAAACCGCACGAACTTATTCATAGTCCTATTATATAATATTTTAAAGACGGGTCATTTGACCCACATTGGTAGGAATAGGAATACATAAAATACCGGTAGGTTTAGTGTTAAATACTTTTTCACATCTGGCACGAAAATGTTATGGGACCAATCATTGAACCACGTTGCACTCTTATTGGCTTTCCAGTAAACGGGAAGATTGTTAATATTCAAACCTTTAAACGACCGTGGTCGGTTAGCTTTACCAATTACGAATGGCTGCATAATATGATCTCCAGAAGCATTACTACAAAGAAGAATCGTTATACGATCTTTTGGAGCCTTATGACCGCTAGCTAATTTGTTGTGTTTTGCTAGAAAGGTCCTCTCTGGCATTTTCTTCTAAAATAATCCGGATTCATCGGCATTAAATATCTGTTCTGGGCTGTATGGCTTTGCGCCAATAATTTCAGCAAACTTTTGTGGATATTTTTGTGCTTCTTCCAAATTAGCAGATGCCTGTTCACCTTTTAATTTTAGACTATTCAAAGAATGTCTTTGCTTAAATCGTTGGAACCAGCCAGAACTTGCGTTAAAAGCCACCTTATTCACAGAAATGGACGACATTTGGTTTTGCAGTGTGTCATAAATTATTAAAGCTTTATTTTGTATGGCATTCGTATCAATTGGAATTCTTTTTTGATTTTGGTCTTCTACCCATATCATCAGAGCCTTTTCCATGTTTTCCATAGTAACATTTCTTACTTGTGAAGTTGTACTCATCGTATGCATTCCAGCTGCTACACTTTTTCTAATTGAGTCCTCGGTTTTTCTTTATTGATCTTATTGTTGCTTCGTTTATTGAATAAAATTTAGCAATATCAATTATTCTTTCTTTATTTCTTAAGCGGTCCAAAATTTCAATTTTAGTTTCTAAAGAAATCATTTTTCTCTTCATGCCGGTTTTGTTAATTTTTGCTTTTCCCATAGTAAAACTTTTTTTGCTTTTGCATTTAAAGGTAAATTCCGTGTTTGTTTTTGTTTTGATTAAAGTACATTATCAAAGTATTATGACAGAATAGCATATAGTATTGCCAAAGTTAAAACAATGTTAAAATAAACTAAATAAAAATAAATAATAAAAATTGGTTTTGATTTTGAAAACGGTGTAAGAACGAATCCGTGTTATGCGAATACCGTGTAAGGCGAGGTATAGGTGTATTTATATATTTTTATTTAATACTAGCTAACCCGACGAACTTTGTTCCGCCCTAGAGGCAATAAAAAAGCAGATTTTTGATTTTATTAAGTTTATTTTTTTATTAATCAAGTATTTCAATGAAGCTTTAATAGATTGTACTCTTCAGTTAAGCACCTTGCCATACACAACATTTTTTGTTTTATTACACTAGTTTACACCAAAAATGGTCCTCGGCCAAAAGGCGTTTTTTAAACTAATTTGAGGTCGCTGGAACCAAAAATGAATTAAATCTTTTTTTTTCAAAGAACGGTTTCCGAGATATTCCCAAAAAACCTGTTTTTTGGGCAATAGTGCAGTTATTACCTGCAATCTCGAAAACAATGCGCGCCATTTCTTTGAAGTGCATACATTTCGAAAGGCACACATATAACCTACATGGCAATATATAATTCGTGTCAATGGAAGTCGTAGTTTTCGCAAAACAGCTGTTGAAAGTAAAAAAAAGGCATTCTTGACGTTTTTTAATAAATTATCAAAGTTTACTAACTTTTTTCTGAAACAAAAAATTTTTTTATATCGACATGAGATAGGTTTCCTGAAAGACAATTTTCTCACCTACATTTTAAGCCTAAGTTTGTCTGAATCGACGAAAAATTGTAGAAATTATGACTCATAAAGTCAACACGTGTGATTTTGCAGCTTTTGACTTGGCTATGTTTGAGGTCAAAAATACGCTTTTGCTCTCAAACTTCTTCTTTTATGTTGCACGGAATCTTCACGAAGTTGCATCCAGCAGTAGTCGCTCATCATTCCTTGATCCCAAAAGCCCTCATAACGCTTTTCAATCGTAGTAATATCTTGATGATATCGCTCGCCTTGTTCATCACTTTCAGCCCCCAAATTCGGAGGAAAAAAATTCAAATGTGAAGTAGGTGTATTTTTAACCTACCTGTTAACACCTGTTAACAAAAACAAAGTTAACTGTAAATTTTCCAATAATTTTCCAATCAGTTTACATACATGATAAATATATTTTGGAGTATGTACGTTTTACAATACTAACCAATAGTTTTTAAGTATTTCATCATTGTATGAATCAATTGACGGTCGTTGTTGCTCCTGTTGTTTCCCAAGAATTCATGAACAACTTTTTGAAAAGCTTTCCAAGCTTTAGCTTCGGAACTGTCAAGGCATTGTTGAAATTCTGTGTCCGTAAACAATTTCTTTATCTGTGGACCGACGAATATACCCTCTTTGATTTTCTCTGTTGACAATCTTGGGAACTTGGTTTTCAAGTATTTAAGGGCTGTGTTTTCCGGTTTTTTGCCAAAGCTTTCACAAAATGTTTCATTAGCCCAAGTTTTATATGCAAAGGAGGGAAAATAACTTGTTTTCTCAACAAGTGCTTTTTTGGTAACGTTGTTTTTTCCCACGACATGCTCCACACGCTTCGGCCAAACTTGTTTAGTGAAATGTTTGTCATCCGCTCTGCTATCCCAAAGACACGAAAAACAACTGTATTTGGTATAGCCACCCTGCAGACCAGTCAGTAGAGCGACAACTTTCAAGTCACAGCATATTTTCCAGTTATACGAACTGTAGTCAATTAATTGAAGTAGCTCTTTCATTGTCTCATAAGTTTCTTTGACATTCGTAGACATAAATCGTTTAATGCTCTCTGATTAATTGGCTCTGCCTTCTGACTCGATGTACTTGGGGAACTGCTGACATTCGAAATCGAAGCTGTTATTCCTTGAGAACTGAGGGACTCTGCTTTTGGTGTTGGTGGTTCACGTTTTGGATATTGGGTAGAATGTGCTGCGGTTTTTGTCACTGATGATACGTCGGGATACGTACGCTTTGCTATATTTTCCTCCTCGAAGTTTAGTCAGACAAAAATAGCAATCACTCACATGGTCTATAGGATTCCTCCACTCGAATCGCTTACCAAAAGATAAGTATGACCGTGAGCCTTTGGTAAATTCGTTCAAACGTGCAGAATATGTAGCGAAACAGAGTTTGCAGTACACGTTTTCTCCATATTTTTTGCTCGTAAACCAAAATATTGCTCGTAAGCTGCTAATATATGCGTGGTCAGCTTTTTTCGAGCATTTTCTTTGAAGATATATAAACCACAAATAAAAAAACAGAATTCATCTCGTGCGTGCTTGCACATTTCAGTGAATATTACACAGATATAAACACAGAAAAACAAAGTAATTTCTGCTGTAGTGCAAGGGGCAATCTGAACTTGCCCGACCGCCTGACGGACATTATTCTTCATTATGTATTCCGCGCCTTACGACCAGACCTTACTCGACAACAGAGTCCGTCTCTTTTCCTCTGTCGTCGTGCACAAATTTATACTTGCAGAAATATGGCGCCACCGAAAAATATGTACATATATACAGACGTACAATGGTCATATCTACAAGGTCATACCTCTTATTTAACTGGAATTGGTACAATGGGCAAATAAGCCTATTCTGCGATACATATATATATATATAAATATATACAGTCGAACTTCTCTACAGTGAACTTCCATATAATGAAGCTCTCCTTATAATGAACTGGTTTCGAAGACACAGCTTTTTCATTCTACTTTCGGTGTATTTTTGTCTCCTTATAATGAATTTCTATATAGTGAAGTTTTCTATATAATGAACAAATTTTACAGCTGGAAATTCAAGCGTCCTAAGTTTTTGTCTCCATATAGTGAATTTTTTCAAAAGTTTTCTGTTGCAAAAAATTACGGTTAGATGTGGACAAACTGTAATGAGGGGAATCCCAAAATTAAAACAGAAAAAGCTGAGCTATTACAGTTTTATTCAGTGATTGAAGTTAAAATGACGCATCGAAGCAGCATTTCGCTTGAAAAAAAGTTATTAATGATTAACAAAGTTTATGAAGGAAAGAAAAAAAAAAAAGATATTGCCAATGAATTCGGAGTTCTTCCCAGCACTTTATCAAATATTTTAAAAAATAAGGAAGTGATTTTAAAAAATGCGGAGGATTTGGCAATAAATACCAAACGCAAAAGACTTCGACCTTGTCATTTTGAGGATATTGACGAAGCAATGCTGAAATGGTTACTCGTTGCACGTGGTAAGAATCTCCCTTTATGTGGACCATTATTGAAGCAAAAGGCCAAAGATTTTGCGGAAGCACTAAGACACCACGAATTTGAGGCAAGTACAGGTTGGTTAGACAAGTTCAAAAGTCGGCATGGCGTTATTCAAAAGACATTATGTGGGGAAAGTGCTGACGCCAACATAGAAAACCGTGATGAATGGGTAACGAACGTCTTACCGAAATTAATTGAAAATTACAACATTAACGACATTTTTAATGCCGACGAGACTGCTTTGTTTTTCAAATGCTTGCCAACTAAAACACTGGCATTCAAAAATGAAAAATGCTTTGGTGGGAAGCAAAGCAAGGAGAGAATAACTGTCCTGGTGGGAAGCAATATGACAGGATCAGAAAAGCTAAAATTGCTGGTAATCGGAAAGGCCAAAAATCCGAGGTACTTCAAGGGGATAAAATCTTTAGGTGTCGATTATGAGTTTAACAAAAAAGCATGGATGACCAGTGAGATTTTTACGAAATGGATTGTAAAACTCGACAAAAAATTTTGTGATCAAAACAGAAAGGTGTTGTTTTTTGTTGATAACTGCACTGCCCACCCTAAAGATGTAAGAGACAAGTTGAGAAACATTCATCTCGCTTATTTTCCTCCCAACATGACTTCGTTACTGCAACCAATAGACCAAGGCATTATCTACAACATGAAACAACATTACAGAAAACGAATTTTAACGAATATATTGACTCAAGTGGATGAGGGAAATTCTGTTATGGCCATAGACTTGCTGCAAGCAGTTCGAAATCTTAGCAATGTATGGAATGTCTATGTTAAACCAGAAACAATTGCCAACTGTTTTAAAAAGGCTGGATTTTCAAAAGATGCTATGCAGATTCCATTTGAGCATTGGGATGAAGAGGTCCTTCTTTCAATATCGGATTTGGCTGCTTTACAGTCTTCATTTAAAAAAGTAGCAAATATCGAAGCATCGTTTGATGACTACGTAAATGCTGATAATGGTGTGCAGACTTGGGACAACCCATCCGAAGAAGATATTTTCAACAGCATTTTTGAAAGTCCAGCTGAACCTGGTAAGCATTTATCTTTTTATAGTCAAACAAAAATTTAATATGTAAATATTATTTCAGATAACGATGAACACGATTTGACCGTTGAAGAATTGGCAGAAACTGAGGAGGCATTACCTACGTTGATACAAGCTGCTTCATCCATTAGCGTAATTAGAACCTTTGTGGAAATGAGGAGTGACGTGCCGATTAATGTTTTCAACTCTCTACATGATTTGGAAGCTTTTATTGAAAATGAAAAATGGAAGACTGTAATTCAAACCAAACTCACTGATTATTTTAAATAAAGTTACATAAAAAATCAATGTTTCTTTATAATGAAGTTTCTATATAGTGAAGTGATTTTCAGGTCCCGTGCGAATTCACTATATGGAAGTTCGACTGTATATCTATTTGTATGAAATAAATATTGTTTTTAATTATAGTGAGCCTAAGAACAGTTATTTTGCGTGACTCAATCCGCAGGCTGGCATGATTTACTTTTGTTCGAAACCGTATTGTATACATCAAAAGCATATACGACAGACGATGAAATTGTCTTCATTCACATAATAGTTATAACTTCTACAATTTTTCGTCGATTCAGACAAACTTAAGCTTAAAATGTAGGTGAGAAAATTGTCTTTCAGAAAACCTATCTTATGTCGATATAAAAAATTTTTTTGTTCCAGAAAAAAGTTAATAAACTTTGATAATTTATTAAAAAACGTCAAAAATGCCTTTTTTTAATTTTCAACAGCTGTTTTGCGAAAACTACGACTTCCATTGACACGAATTATATATTGCCATGTAGGTATTGCCGTTCTTTGAAAATAAAATTAAATTCATTTTTGGTTTCAGTGACCTCAAATTAGTTTAAAAAAACGCTTTTTGGTCGAGGACCATTTTTGAAAGTCAAAAATTGTAAACTAGTGTTATCAGGTGCAAGAACAAACAACGCAGATGGTTTTCCGACCCGTGAACATGCCACATATACTCGTAATTGATTATGTGAGAAACATTGATTTTCTAGATTCAGACCACAAACTTTCAAGGATTGGCGTTGTGATTTGTTAATGGTCATGGCGTATGCAAGACGGATCGGAAATTGAAGTATTTTAAGCTCAAACGGAAGATCGGTTGGGATCCTCGGAATGAGAAATTCTTCACCTTCGAATTTTCCTTTGAGTATCGTCGCGTAAATCACATTGTTCATCAATTTATTTGCCACCAAACGCGTACCGTTGCAAAGTTTTGGTGGGCTTATGTTTCGAAGCATGATTACTACGGAGCCAACTTTCAGGCGTAAATTGTGCGGTGGTAAGCCAGGCACGTCCAAGGAATTTAAAAATTCAATTGGACAGTTGGTGGCTTCATCTTCATTTGTTACACAGTCAATGGATTTGAATGAATGCATTGTTCCAATGATATCATTTTGAATTATGTAATCATCTACATCTGTATTCTGAGCCGCTAAAATTGCTCGCTCACTCAACCATTAATTATTTTTGTAGTTATTAATGATGTTTGGGAATACTTTATTGATAAGCTCGTCTTTCGATGAGACAAAGTTACAGAAATTCTGAGAAAAAGAAATCAATCCGCTCGATTCGTCGACAGGTACTCGACCATTACCGATAGTCAGTAATTGCTCAGAGAAATCTTCAGTAGATGTATCATTAAGTAATGCAACTCTCATGTTTGTTGTCAGCTGAAGTTTCTTCACATAGCGCCATCGATTCGATGATTTGAGGCAAGCGTTTATTTCGTCAGCAGCCGTTGATCTTGGAATTACTGATAGTGTTTGGCGGAAGTCGCCACACAGTAAAATCATTGCGCCTCCAAAACATATCGAGTCATTGCGTATATTTTTCAATGTTCGGTTAAGTGCTTCTTATGCATGTTTATGCGCCATTGTGCATTCGTCCCAGATGTTGATTTTCGATGCTGATAAAACTTTGGCCATTGCTAAGTTTTTTGAAATATTACATGTTGGTTCTTCAATTTTTTGAAGATTTAACGGCAATTTTAATGCTGAATGAGCCGTACAGCATCCTTCAAACAATGTGGCTGCTATTCCAGAAGAAGCAACTGCAAGCGCAAAGTTGGATTTCGCACGAACAGTGGCTAAACTTACTGACATGAGGAATGTCTTACCAGTTCCACCAGGGGCATCAAGGAAATATAAACCACCATTTCCATCAGCAATTGCCTTCATTAATGTATCATAAACTTCTTTTTGTTTGGCGATTCAACAGGGGTACATTTGTTTGAACTACTAAATCTACTTGTTGATCTCTGTTATTCGCTTGACGATTTCGCATTGCCAACCGAGCCGTTTCACGGGCTGCCTCGCTGTGCTCTGGTGATTGAGAAGCACGAAGTCGAGCCATACTAACGCGGCGCTCTTCACGGGCAATTCCTTGTGCTTCTTCAGTCGTTTCATTCCCAATGTTTCGTATCCTTCTTGCATTACGGCTTTGTCGGGAAAGATTCGATCGGCTTGGTCGCGGCATTGATAATGATGATTCAAAGAGAATACAAATGACTGTGATTTGAATGAATTTTCTACTCAACCATAGACAAAATTACGTTTAGCTGTAATTTGCGTTTTGCTATACCACATTTTATAATGACTTCACGGAAACACGTTCGAATGTGATAAAAAGTATCCTATGTCCGTCTCCTGGTCCTAAACTACCTCTCCACCGATTTTCAGCCAAATCGGTTCAGCCGTTCCCGAGTTATAAATAGTGTAACTAACATGACTTTCTTTTATATATAATATATAGATTTACTTTACACAGAATACAGAAATTTAAATTTATTCAATTACGGTCATGCCATCTTCTTCTGGAACATCATTTGAATTATACTCTGATTTTCTTCCAAATCCATTTCCTGGTGAATCATTGTTCCGAATCTCTCATGTCTTGCGTTATAGCTATCGTTAAACGAATACTTCTTGTCTAAGTAGCCTGTTCGTAGTGCATTGGAAACAACACTATCACTTATTTTGTCCCATGAATTTTTTACCCAATTCACAACTTCTTGTAAGCCTGGTTTTACAAAATTACCGAATTACGATGATTTCTCACCATTCTGTTTTCAATGTATGCATTGATTTCCATCTGCCAATGATCCTTGAATGGCTTGTTTATTGCAATGTCAAGTGTCGGGAGGTAACCAGCCATTCTTGCCGGAATCATTATTTGACCAATCTTCCTCTCAGCAAGAAAGTTTTTCATGTCTTTAGCGCGGTGAGTACTGGCTGAATCCCAAACTAGTAAACCTCAACAGTGGTGGCGGCATAAAATCAACTCTTCTTTCACTTTCTTTTAACTGCTTGGGTGCACAGGGCCTTTTCACTTTCAATGACACAAATTGCTGAAACTCCTTGAATCTGGTCTTTTTTACCCTTAGTGATTAAAAATGGAGATACTTTCTATACTTTCTTGTCATCTAAACGAATATTTTCTATATAGAGTTTTTCAATAAGGGCGGGTAAATGTTGAAATGGAATAAAATGGCGTTTGCTGTGTGGCACGTAGCGCCGTCCTGCTGGAACCACATGTCGTCTAGGTCCATATGGTTCAATATGGGTCATAAGAAATTGGAAGGGGCCACCACGTCAACCGAAAAATGGGCGCAATGCGCGCAACGTTTGCGTTAATGAACACTCATTTTGATAATAAAGTTTTATCATTTGAACGTGCTGTTCAATCGTGTAACTTGCCATGATGATTTGGCAT
Organism: Anastrepha ludens; assembly: GCF_028408465.1. Classification (NCBI taxonomy): domain Eukaryota; kingdom Metazoa; phylum Arthropoda; class Insecta; order Diptera; family Tephritidae; genus Anastrepha; species Anastrepha ludens. The sequence continues at coordinate 114,290,343 of NC_071502.1, forward strand.
AAACAACTGAATAATAAACAAAAGATTTGACAGATGTCACCAAAACAAAATGGCTGCCTCAGGGCGCCAAAATCGACCCGCGCCAATTGAAAAACCCTTTATTTATAATATTTTCTAATCGCACTAGTCGGAATTTAAATACTCCTTTGGTATTGTCAATCACCAACAAGACCTTTGCCCACCCAACAAGTAAACACGTATGTATGTACATATATACGTGTGTATCGGGTGGTTTTTGAAGAGCTTGAGAATTTAAAATGATAAAACAAATCTCAAATATTGTTGGATTGCTTTGTTTTATTATCATTGTATAATCTGGTAGTTAATTTCATGACATTTATGTCTTCTGACTACTTTTTCCAATAGATCCAAATGAGCCAAATTGGCAAAAATTGTACGAGCTGTATTTAATAGGCACGTAAGGCAGGATCCTTACGTAAAATTTTCACGTAGTCGAAGGACAAAGGCCAACAAGTTGAGAACGACCACGAATCGACATTCGGCGTCTTTTTCAATACTTGGTTCTATGAACTTTGCGAACAAATTTATTTTCTTTCAGAGTAAATTTCCACAATATGTGAGCATTGTTCTTTCGTTAAACGACTCATGATGGCTTGCCTGAACGGAAATGTCCACACAGTTTGTCATTCTTAGCTGTGAAACCATAGTTTTCGATATCGTTTGTTCTCATGCAGCTAAAAAAACACCCTACATTATAACGAAAATAATACTTCTATTTTTTCTGTTTTTTGTTTGTTTGGATTTAATTTAAATGACCTGAACACTATTTCCACTTGGAATACAAATTTCCACTTTAAAATAAAAATGTAAACAACGAAATACATATGTAAACAAAGCACAAATTTTGGACATAAGTGCCGAGGACGTATTAATCAGCTGTTCTACTGATATCACATTTTATAGATATGGCTTGTGCCTATGCTCATTTTCTCACATTAGGCTGTCTTTTATTTTACAATATTGACTTTATTTGTTGAACGTTTCATGTCGCTTCTTTGGAAGCATTTACTTTTATGTTTGTACATACGCCCATTTACTTCAATAGCTCACAACTCACAAAAAAATTAAATGTTGAGAAAAACGGCTTCATAGTTTTCAATTACTATGCCTCCCTTAAAGTAAATACTTATTTTCTTCTAATGAAGTACTGTTCAAAAATATCACCATGAATTTTTTACACAGCGCAAAAGAAGTGCTTATGATCATTTTTGCGTACTTATCCTAAAATGTTTTTTTTTTTATTATGACACTATTGAAGTAAGTGAGCCCTCCACTTATTTGTTTGTATTGTTTATTACTTGCATGGATTTGTATTTAAGTTGTATTTTTTCAATTATTCGATTTCCTGTGAAATTATTGCACTCGAGGAATTTTTTTTAGTTATCATTGGGTCTTTTATTTTTCATTTGATTCTTGCCTACCCCTTCTTTGGCCACACAAGTTTATTTACGTAAATAATCCACATACGAGTATATTTGTATTCTTGTATACACTTTTGTATACTTTTTATTTTTTTATAACTCCGCAGGCTTTTGATTTAGCGTTGACAATATCAGAAGATCGTATTTCTGTTTATTAAAACACTGGAGTATTTGGTCCCTCATCCTGTTTATGTAAATATTCGCTCCAATACATAAGCAGGCACATATGATGCAAGCGCTTGCATACAAATCTGTTCGCACTTAACCGAAAATATTCGTAAGCTACGGCTTTGAGTGAATATTTGATTTCATTTGTTTATCGAGTCTGTGATTACAAAAATCTTGCAGACTAGAAGTTACAAAAAGTTGTTAATGTTAAGCACAAAAAATTTTACTATGAATAATAAGAAGCAACCCTAGCAGCAAAAAGAGATCTTGGTATCCCAAAATCAAGACCAATTGAGTTGGGGAATTAGTTTATAGCGTTGTTACATTTTCTTTTATTTTGCAACGATTTGTTTGCTGTTTGGCAAAGGGAAGTATTCATTTTTTCTGCTTTACAAAACTTTGTTAATTGCATGGGGATATTTGCGACGTGTGTGGAGAATGTGGGATAGGCGAGTCTACAGCACGGAAATGGGTTGCAAAGTTCAAAAATGGCGACTTTGGCGTCTCGTAGTGGAAGGCCGTCTGAATTCGATGAAGAACGTCTCAAATTACTTTTGAATGAAAACGGTCGCCAAACCAGTTGTGAAAAAATGAACTTCGCGGAAAAAATTAACTCCGATCATAACACGATTCTCAAGCATCTTTTTTCGATAGGATTTACCGCAAAATTGAGAACCTCAACGGAAAAACTAAAGAAAGTCGCCTTCAAATTGCTTCTCAGCATCTCGCCTGCCATCGAGCAATACGCGGTCATAAACAGCTCTTTTTGTACCGAATCCTCACGGGAGATGAGAAATGGTGCCTGTACATCAATATGAAGCAAAGAAAGGAGTGGGTGGCTCTAGGAGATACGCCAAAGCCGAGAGTCAAGCCAAAGAAGATAGTGTTATGTGTTTGGTGCGACTGGGAGGGCATGGTGCACTGGGAAATGCTCAGAAAGAATGCCACGGTCAACAAGGAGCTCTACCTTGCCTATCTAAAGGGTAGTTAAATTTCAAGGGCCGATGTTGAATGTGAGCCACACCTAAGCGTCAACGACACCGTTAGACTTCTTTCTTTGGGATTATTTGAAAGAAAATGTGTACGTCGATAAGCCAGCAACAATTCAAGAGCTAAAGGATGAGATAATTCGGCACATTAACGGCATAGAACCTCAATTATGCCTCAGAGTCATCGGATTTGGACCATCGGACGGAGGTGTGCCGCCGAGGTCGCGGCCGGCCATTTGACCAATATTTTATTCCATACGTAATTGAGCAATACCAATATTATCATAATAAAGAGAAATGACAAAAATTTCCTAAAAAAATGTATTTTATTCAAAATCAACACCGGCCCTTGAAACTTAACCACCTTTTACATCGCGTGAATGAGGCTATTCGACTGAAACGGCCTGATCGACATGGTCCTACCATAATGCTTCACGACAACGTCAGGCCCCATGTTGCACAAGTCGTCAAAGCCACATTCCAAGAGTTCGAATGGGCGGTCCTTCTTCATTCGCCGTATTCTCCGACCTTGCACCAACCGATTACCATCTTTTCCGCTTCCTGTCAAACCATATGAAGGGCGTTACCTTCGATAAAAAAAGAGGTCCTTAAAAATGGCTCAACAACTTCTTTGACACCAGACCAGTCGATTTCTGGCGAAACGGCATCAGCAAATTGGTCGATTTAATTATTGTTTAAATAAAACTCTCTGCGGTAAAAATGCTAGGACCTTATTCCCCAACCCAATGGTTTTCTGGGTTTCTAGTTTCTAAAAATATTTAGATTGAACTGCTACAACAAGAAAGGGATAATGGAAACGTAATGTGCTGCTTCGTATGATGGACAGTCAACTATATATATATATATATATAATTTGGCGCGTACACCCTTTTTGGGTGTTTGGTGTGCGTCTTGATGTTGTTCGACAAATGGAGGGACCTACAGTTTCAATCCGACTCCGAACGGCAGATATTTTTTATGAGGAGCTTTTTCATGGCAGAAATACACTCGGAGGTTTGCCATTGCCTGCCGAGGGGCGGCCGCTATTAGAAAAAACTTTTTCTTAATTTTTTTTTTTATCTTTCACCGATATTCTCTCTTTGAATTCCGAATGGTAGTCACGCACCAACCCATTCGGCCACGGCGGCCGCGGACAGTCAACTAAGCCACTAATAAAATCGAAACTAAACATTTGGCCTCTGGTGACGGTCCAGCATTGCTTGACAAGCACTTTATATGTGTGCGTGTCGGGTGCTTGTCGTTTGCCCGGTAACGTTCAAAACAAAAAGCGGTCAATCCACAGTTGTATTTAGAAGTAAATATGTCTTCATCGGATGATGAATTTTTATTACTTGCAACTATTCCAGTTTTGTTAAAATAAAAGAAGAAAAGAGATAAAAAAAAGTGTGGATGAAAAGCCTGTACGCAAAACGTAAAAAGTTTACTCATGAGCATCTTTTAAGTGAATTAAAATTATCATGTAAAGACGAATATAAAAATTTTATGCGAATGGCCTCGGAAACATTTGAAGAGCTTTTGGGCATGGTGGCGCCATTAATAGCAAAACAAAATACATGTATGCGAGATGCAATAGCACCCAACATGCGCTTGTCATCAACATTAAGGTATTTGGCGACTGGAGAAAAGTTTGAAGATCTGAAGTTTTTAACTGCAATTTCTCCACGATCCCTGGGAGTGATTGTTATAGAAACTTGTGAGGCTATTATTTCATGTCTTTCAAATGCTATTAAGGTAAGTACATTTAAGCAAGTAAAAAATTTAGTTTTGAAGAAAGCAAAGAGGAATGTAAAAATTGATTAACTAATATATATTACTTTTTCTCTTTTTTCAAAAAAATGTATGTACATATATATCAGTTTTAAATAATTTCATTTACATATAAATTTTTAAATTTTTTGCTTATTTATGTACATATTTCATACGGATTGTGATTATTTTTAGTATATGTAGGTGTTTACGAGTAATATACTATTGGGCAACCGCACACTAAATACTAACCTCAATGCTAAATACAACCCTGCTGTTTTGTCCATCAGACTTCGACACGATCAAAAAAGTAAGCGTCAAACGAAAATATCAAAAATTTTTGATTTTCATCAAGCATCGTACGTGTAGCCGACAACAAATACGTGTGTCACGACGCCACCCGACTGCACTAACACATACAAAGCGCAGTCAAGCATGCTGGATCGTCACCAGAGGCCAATTAAAGTCTGAATTTTTCGCCTACTTGCAAGAGATTACTGATTTATCAGCAAGCATCGAGCATTGTCAGATGAATAGGAATCATCAAAATGAATCGGTTGAAAACTACGCGGTACTCGCTCAAATCTAACTGAGCATGAGACATGAAATGGATTCCAGATAATAAGAGCATATTCTAACTTGGTACGGACTAGAGAATTAAATAGCGATTTTCTACAATAATATATGTTAGGTTAGGTTAGTCTGGTTGGCCATAAACCACGCATAGACCTTTTGGTCCCTAGCGGTACCAGATGAAGACCGACCTCTATGAATACTGAGTTCTTTTTGTGTAGGCTAGCTCCGCGGCTTTCCCCACAGCAAAAACTTCCGCTTGGAAAATACTGCTGTGGTCTGGCAGCTTGATAGGCTGCCTTATTCCTAGTTTTGAGCAGTAAATACCCGCTCCCACTCCGTTTAAAGTTTTAGAGCCGTATGTGTAAATGTAAAAAGTCCTAGGGCCAGGCTTCATGCCTTTGTGCCTTCCCTCCTCTTCAATTTTAGTACGAAACCTTCTCTCCCAATTAAAGTACGGAGTCATGTAGTCTGTGCAACCTGAGCTCCATTTTCCTATCGAGCTGTCTCCTCGCGGATTTCGCTGCCAGATTTTCCGCCATAAGGTCAATAGGTGGCATGCTGAGTATCATTTCCAACGCCGCCGTTGGAATAGTTTTTATCGCTCCTGTTATGCACAGAGCAGCGAGTCGCTGAATCCTTTCCAGTGGCATTAAGTATGTCAGTTTTCTTGTCGCAGTCCACTATACTAGGGCCCCATGCGACAATATCGGTCTAACTACTGCCGTGTAGCACCAATGCATCAGAGAGGGGGATAGACCCCAAGTAACGTCCAGCATTCTTTTACATGCGTACAACGCATTACTGGCCTTTTTCACCCATTTCTCAACATTGTGCTTCCACAGCAATTTACTGCCTAGTAATACTCCGAGGTACCTCGCATGATCTTTGAAAAGTAGTTCGTTGTTGCCTAGCTTCGGAAGGTTCCACGCCGGGACCTTGTACTTCCTGGTAAAACGTATCATGTCCGTTTTTTCCGCGTTTATCCCTAGCCCTGCGTGAGATGTCCATTGGTGTGATTTTCTAATGTAAGAATCCTTAAAATGATTTTGAGCTTTCGACAGGATCACATGAAAACATTTACCAATGTTAAGCGATAACTAAGCGATGAGCTGTATGAGCTTTACGACGATATAGACATAGCGCAGCGAATAAAGATCCAGCGGCTACGTTGGCTGGGTCGTGTCGTCCGAATGGATACACACGCTCCGGCTTTGAAAGTATTCGATGCGGTACCAGCTGGTGGTAGTAAAGGAAGGGGAAGGCCTCCTCTGCGTTGGAAAGATCAGGTGGAGAAGGACTTGGCTTCACTTGGTGTGCCCAATTGGCGCCGGTTAGCACAAGAAAGAAACGACTGGTGCGCTTTGTTAAACTCGGCCAAAATCGCGTAAGCGGTTATCGCGCCAATTAAGAAGAAGAAGCGATAACTTAAGAATGAGCACAAGCTGGTGACAACCGTGAGAATATTTCTTTCCGTGACCTAACAATTGAATAAACAAAAAAGAGAACGGCGTTGTAGTTGAAATTCGCTCCTGAATGTGAAAATGAAAAGCAATACAACAATAAAAGGAACACAAGTATATTGGACTATTACTATTGTTTGGCATGCATATTTTTCAAAGATGTTTACTTGTACAGAAGTTTTAAAAATAACAGTGATCCTCCTATTAGCCTTTCTCACAGTGCTGCTAAGCACTTGGCATTTTCTTTGTTAAGGCTAATTAGGGTGAAAAAATTATTGAATTGATATAAGGGATTAGGGGTTAGTTAGGGGCCCGAAAAAATGATGATTTTGAATAATTTGGTTTTGCTAGTCAATTGCTTTATTTTACCAAAATAAAAACATAGCACTAATACATCACGTTTCGACGTGACTTCAGCAAAATTTCAACAGCAAAAAGTTAATAATTGTAGAAGTTATCGCTGTTTGTGTGGAGGCCGTTTCTCCAGAAGTCCCTTGCTGTGATCATCACAAGTCCTTGGAGATTCATCTAAAATCAATCGAACAAGAGAAATTAGTTATTAGTTAATTATTAATAGACAATCTTATGCCTGATCGAAGCTTCTTTTTCAAAATTAACAATATGGAGGCCTCAGGAAATATTTTTCAAATTTTCGAGAAAAAAACCGACAATTAATTGTTTAAAAAAAATTGAAATTACAAAAAATCCTTCGATCAGGCACGAGTTTTTTATGTTTTTCAACAGCAGTATTAATTTTATTGAAATCTACCAAGCGGTTTTTAAGTTACAGTGATCACCAGTTCAAAAAACATAGTTTTGAGAAAAACGTATTTAAAGTTTTGCTATCGATTTATGTAGAGTTATACGAATTATTTAATTACGAACGCTCCAGAACGCCCGAGCGCCCTTTGTTAATTGTTGAATAACTCGAAAAGTACAATATTTGTCGAATTCACACAATATTTTTAAAATATTATACACTATTTTTAAGATAAGAAAATGCAAAAAAATCCAATTTTTTTTAAATTCTGACTATCCCTAACCCCATAATTCTGGGATGATAGATTACGAGGTTTGGCCAATAACTATGGTGAAAAAACAAAATTGTGAGGGGAACTTCGGCTGTCACGGCACGGGAGTATTCGCCAGCCGAATTTAGCACGATCATTTGACATGTATTCACGCGCTCGTCCAATCAGTCGTTGTTCAATAGCAACGAAGCAGCATGAGCGGAGACTGTGCTGATTTTATTTTATATATCACTAACACATTCTTAGTTTTTTCGTAACCAAACCGATTTATAACTCCTGCTATGTCAGCCCATCAGCTGATTCTGTCAAATTCGCTGAGAGCCGGCTAACGGTCTGATATTGGCCACTCCCTCAAGCATCTTTTTACCATGGATGTAATTAATATGGAGGCATACACATGTACGTACATGTGTAAATATTATATGTCGCAGTGAAAATAATTAAAATATATAGATATATACACCAGTGTTCACAATAATAGCAAAGCAACATATTGCGGAGTTCTGATTATTTATAAATACATTTTTTTTTAAATTAATTTTTCTTCTCTTTTTATGAATTATTATATTATTTTATACCGCAGCAAACGCAATAGTACCATAGATTCATTAGAAGATTTTGGAGTTGAACCACACGTCGTTGCCCTGATAAAAGTTATACTCGTAAAAAGAAAGGTAACGGCTAAATTAGGCAGCACTACTCTAAGTAGACAGGTCTGCAGAGGCACACCGCAAGGCGGAGTCCTCTCCCCTCTTGTTTGGATGTTGGCAGTAAACTCCCTATTGCTGACCCTACTGCTTGCCCACGTCACTGCTTACGCAGATGGCTTAGCAATTGCCGTTAAAGGGAAATATCCTATCACCCTTTTGGAGATTCTGCGCTCTAACATGGCAAACTTAGAAGCTGGACTGAGAGCAGGGGACTCGGTATAAACCCCGCAAAAACTGAAATAATTCCCTTTACAAGAAAACATATTCTCCCTATAATCTCCTCGCTAATTTTTCAGGGTGTGGAGATTCCTTTGAAAGAGAATGTCAAGTACCTAGGACTCATATATGACAGGAAACTCACGTGGAAACCTAATATTGAGGAAAGAGTAAAGATTATATACTTGCAAAAAAGCGGTCGGTATTAAATGGGGACTAACACCTCGTGTTAAACATTGGCTCTATGCTTCTGTAATTGGGCCAATCTGAATACATATGTATATGGAATACTTGTATGGTGGTCATCTGCTCAAAAGGCGAGTAACGCTAAAATCATGAGTAAGGTCCAAAGAACAGCTGTTTTATGCATCTCTGGCGCTTTAAGGACTACCCCAAACAAAGCACTGGAAGTGCTAATCAATTTACCTGCATTAAATCTGGTAGGGGAAACACGTGGCCGCCGCCTCGGCGCTCAGAATCAAAAGTATAGCACTATGGAAAGACTGGTGGTTTGGCCACGCTTCTATTTTGCACTCTCTGAATAGTCACAAACAAGAAATAGACTACTCTATCCCTAGACTCACCTTTGAAAGACTCTTCAAGACGAGTATACCATCAAGAGGGGAGTGGCAGACACCAAGGCCATGGAGAAGGGGGGAATTAAATTTTTATACAGATGGTTCCAAGCTAGACGATAGGGTTGGCTATGGAGTTTTCCCGAAGGAATTAGGACTGGAACTATCCGTTCGACTACCAGACCACTGCAGCGTCTATCGGGCAAACGTTCTAGCTATAAAAGAAGTTACTACATATCTAAATACGCATGCCCTAACAAAAACGACTACAAATTCAAGCCGATTCCGAACGGCAGATATTTTTATGAGGAGCTTTTTCATGGCAGAAATACCCTCGGAGGTTTGCCATTGTCTGCCGAGTGGCGACCGCTTGTAGAAAAATTTTTTTCGTCATTTTGGTGTTTCACCGAGATTCGAACCTACGTTCCTCTGTGAATTCCTAATGGTAGTCACGCACCAACCCATTCGTTGCGGCTTGTTTAACCGATCATTGGCTATTTGGCAAGCATTCCTCGAGACTAGGAGTTTTCTCCCCTGAATATTGCAGAAGTTACAGAGATGAGGAAGAGGAAGAAGCAGTTGAGCACTTCCTTTGAATTGTCCAGCCTTAGCTAAAATCAGAGCAGGTTGGCTAGGTAAACACTTTTTCAATTCTCTTACCGAACTGTCTGGCGTGGGCTTGGGATCTATTCTACGTTTCTTAAGAGCTACAAAATGGTTCCTCGAAGTAAGGTAAATGGGGTTCGTATTGCAGCACAGTGGTATCACAACGGACATGTAAGGTCTAAGTGAGTTGGTCGTGCAGAGCGACTACTACCACCATAACCTAACCCAACCTGTACCACAGCAAAAACTATATAACTTTATTTAATTTTTTCGAAAAATAAAACGATGTAACTCAAGGTTTGGAGATTTGTACAAAATTAAAAAAATTCAATAAATTTTAATAAAATTTGAAAACTCTTTAATCAGTACCCTTAGAAATATTCTGGAACATGAAATATTCTGGGCTTGCAGTTTGGTAGTGGACGGAAATTCGCATTGATTTTGAATATTGTCTTTTTTTTTTTTGACAGTCATATGCATTTTCTTCCAACGACTGGTCGAAATGTATTACATAATACATATGTACATATATGGGGAAAATGCACAAAGCTCTCACAAGAAAAAAGTGTCAAAAAACAACGTGATTCTTAAGCCACTTCAAACTAACTAATTGAAGTTTTAATAAACATCTTTTGAATTTTTTAAAACTTTGAGTTACATAGGTTTTGTTGCAGTTTGAACTATATTTTTCAAAAAAATTAAGAAAAGTTTAATAAAAACTATATTAAATAAATAGTCAAATCTTTGCAACTTATCGCGCTGCTATTGTTGTGGAAACGTGGGTACATTAGCGCTTAGATACTCGCTCGTTTACAATATTACAAACATGTATCTATGTATGTATGTATGAATGTATGCACATACATATGCGTTTCTAACAACTCCTCACAGGTTCTAACATTTATTCCTCACTTTACTTTCTTCTTTGTTACAGATCGGCACTTTCTTACATCGCACCGGTTATCTGATCGATACACCCAAGGGTAGTGAGTTCTTTTGCATAAATTATCAAAAAATGATGCTGTTCAAGGAAATTGACGAAATGCATAAGAATTTTGAAAAGAAGCTTATGGTAGACAGCAAGGAAAAGGAAAAGCTACATCGATTGCCCGCTAACTCGTAAGTCATGTCAAGCAGATTCAATGAGCATTTCATTAACGAAAATGAACTTAATTTTACTTAAATATGTACAGAAATGTGCACTCTTCCTCACATAATTTAGCCACTTTAACATTTTATAATGTTCGCGAAATTTTTCAAGCTAATTCTTTTTTTGTTTTTGCTAATTTTGTTGATTGTTCAACAAAAACCTTATAAATCAAAGTTCCTAATTTTGTGTAAAATTCACAAAAATTTAACAAACTTAGGGGGCAGATACCTGTAAACGGCCATATTTTCCCTGATTTTCATTACAATTATTTAAAATGAAGCAGTCGATATATTTTTTTCAAAATTGGCATACAGTTTATTTATACATTAAATAATATAATTTTTTTTTTATTTTAATCATTTAAAATGGCGGATGTACACTCAATTCTTCCAGGAAGGTCGCAGGGGGCTTCTCAATCGGCGGGCATTGTAGCATCGGCGTCAGTGACCTGAATACAAAAAACCACAATTTTGTTGTTTATTAATGTCATAATTTCTATATGAATTAAAAAAGGAAATAAAAATAAAAATTCGCGGAATAAAATGCTTAAAAAAATTAATTTTGGGGCGAATTTTCCTACTATTTTTGCTTCGAAAAAATTATTTTTTCGAAAAATTTTCAAAAACTTGTAAATCCACATAGAAAGTGATATCATAAAAGAGACGTGTGCAAAATTTTAGGGACATCGGTCAATAACTTTTCGAGTTATCGTGTGCGCTAATTCGAAAAATATAGTTTTGAGAAAAACGCGTCTAAAGTTTAAATACAACGTAACTATGCCTCTCCCAGCGCTCGAACGCAAAGAATAGAGTCGTCACGGTTGACGATCTATAAAATAAGAAATACTTAAATTTACGTTCAAAAAAAATTTCAAAAATTTGTTCACATATTCTTAAAGGATTATATTAACATTTCATTTTTTTCGAGATTTTATAGGTATCTATCCCCTTAAAAAGATTGTTAAATTAACAACAACATTCAGCATTTCATTTAAATCAGAATTTTTAGAAAACTTCTGGGTATGCAGCCCATTGAATTTTAGTCCAATAAAATAAAAGTTTGAAGGCTCTAAAAAATTGTTTTTTGACATTTTCTGCATAGAACGTTGTGAACTCTCTTCCATTTGAGGCACATGTTGGAAATTTAATTTGTAATATATTTTCGTCATGCAAGCAATTATATTTAAGAAAAAAAAAAAATTCTCCATGAAAAATTTTCGCGGACTTAAATATGTGAGGACAAGTATGGTATATGTTTCCAAATATAATTTGTAAGAATGTAATATATTTTTCTTTCGACAATACACAGATTTTTCAAAGCAATCCAGTGCTTGCCACACTATTTACCGCCTCTCACACTATTGGAGTTGAAGAAGCAAAAATACGCTGACGAAAAGCTTTGTGAAACTTCGTCGCAATTTGCTGACTACTTCAATGGTGGCCGTATTTTTACGCCTGAAAATATGAGAGGTGCCATGCAACTGCTACTGCAAATTGAAGATATCGAAGTGCTGCAGAAATATCGTCGCCTCATACAAAGGGATGTGAAATTAAGTCAAAGTCACGGGCATCCACGCAAGTATAGTTTGAAGGTTGGTCCAGAACAAAAATCTGTACTTGAAAGTTTACAAATATAAAATTTTTTTTCGAATGCTTTGCGGCGATGTATAGTGCACAAACCACTTTTTATCTTGAAGCCTTCGTCCTTCGACAGGCCTATTTATGTCATAAAAAGCCATATCTTTCGAAGGTAAAATGAGAATGAAGAGTTCTCTATTTGTTGGGAAAATATATCCGTGTTATTTACGAATCGGATTGCAAAGTAAACAAGGCATTTAAAAAATATACAGTACATACCTCTATGACGTACATATGTACATACGCACACACTTGCATGTACGAATAGTTGGCATATTTCCAACTTTTCTTTTGGAGCTCACTTTGTGGATATAAAAACCATTGATGATATGGTTTACACAGAGCTCTGCAGGATCAGCTTTATGGGGTTATGTACAGTTGAAATTTGAAAAGGTCGAGCCAAGGAGCACCAGGAGATTTAGTGGCTCCTAAAACACTCAGGCTAAAAAGCCCATTGTATTTAGAGCTCTGGAAAGGGGGTAGATAGTCAAGGAGGGAACGAGAAAAGTATCAGAGCAAGAGATGGGAAAGAATAGAGGCAGAGATAAAGGTAGTTGTTAGTCCTGTGAGAATTTTCCTGATTCTTTGGCAAATCTGTAAATATCCTCAAGTTTTAGAGAACGAATATTACTCATTCTCACGACATCGGAACCCAAAACTCGTATCAGTGCTCTAGCAAAGGCAAGATACTCACAGAGAAAGTGCTCATTGCTATCCGCCTCCTCCAAGCAAGAAAGGCACATTGGATTCTCAATGATTCCAATGGTGGTCGTATGCTGACCCCATGGGTTGTGTCCTGTAATAATACCGTCCATCAACCGAACGTGTTTCCTTCCAAGTTTTAGTAGAAAGTTCGACAGTTTTCTGTTTGGACTTGTCACAAAACACTTTGCAGTTCTGTAGCGTTCTAGATCGGACCATCGCTCTCTATGTAGATTGCATACATAATCGCTGATCCAATTCATGATTCCTACGGAACTCATTCCGATTATTGGCTCTGGCCCTTGTGGGGAAACCGCTGATCCACGGTTAGCCTATTCATCGGCAATTTCGTTTCCTTGAACACCGGAGTGTCCTGAAACCCATATACATAAGTACAAGCCTGTTCTGTTTTGCGACACAATTAAACTTCTTAAATTCTTGCACAATCTTTGAGGTTTGCTTCGCGGTCTCCAGGGCCTTCAATGCAGCCTGACTGTCAGTACAAACTATGCACAGTTAGAAGGCCGAAAAAGGCGAATTTTCCAGAATTTCTTCTGAGAAAACTTTTAAATTTATTGACCTAAAAATGTGTACACATATTATGTTATCTTTTAACTGTATTTTAAGACTTAGTATTAGTAAAAATATTTATTTGGAAAGGAGCTACAGCTGATCTCCGGGAGCTCCTCTCAAAAAAGACGTTTTGCGGTGACCACTCTGAACTGGATCCTCTGAAATTAAAAAACCAAACAGATTTCCTTATAGTAACGTTAAATCTAGTAATTAATCGAAGGAATAAGCAAAATACATTTTTTTTCGATGGCGGTTTCTCAAAAAAAAAGAAACGATTTTTGACCAAAATTTCGGCCTTAAATTGTTAATAAAAAAATATATATTGCATTATCGGTAAAAAAAATGTTCGATTAATTACTAAAAATATATTGTATATTTAAGGAGCTCGCGCTAAAGTTTGAGACTAATCGGTTTAGCCGTCTTCGAGTAATGTTGCTCACCGACTTTGAAACCACCATTTTGAGAAAAACGCGCTACCGCTCCGGCCTTCAACTTTCAAGCACTCTGAAACGCCTTTTCAAATTTGCGCGTAACTTCGAAAATATTCACCGGAACGATATTAAATTTTCTGTATATTCTTAAATAAAGGGTGTTTTTTAAGAGCTATAGGAAAGGTTTTTCAAAAAAACACACGTAAAATTCAGAACAATGCAAGAAATTTTTATTTAAATCGATAATACAGTCCATATAATTTAATGTTTGAAGATTATTTCATGCAAATGTTGACCGCGACTGCGCTTCAAATGGTCCATCCGCTTAGTCCAATTTTGGCATACTCTTTCCAATGTTTCGGCCGGTATCTCACATATAAATGCTTTACTGTTGTCTTCCAATGCGTTAATTGAAGCAGGCTTGTCTGAATAGACATGAGCTTTAACATAGCCCCACAAAAAATAATCTAAAGGCGTTATATCGCACGATCTGGGTGGCCAATTGACAGGTCCCGAACGTGAAATAAAATGTTCACCGAACTCGCCTCTCAACAAGTCCATTATTACGCGTGCTCTGTGGCATGTGGCAATGTCTGGCTGAAACCACATGTAATGCAAGTCAAGCTCTTGCTTTTTGGGCAAAAAAAAGTTGGATATCATTTTACGGTAGCGCTCACCATTCACAGTTACGTTGCGATTCGCAGCATCTTTGAAGAAGTCCAATGATACATCCAGCCCATAAACCGCACCAAACTGTGACCTTTTCTGGATACATTGGTAGCTCTTGCAATTCTCCTGGCTGATCTTCACTCCACAATCGACAATTCTGCTTATTTACGTACCCATTGATCCAAAAAGAGCTTCGTCGCTAAACACAATTGTTCGATAAAAAAGTGGATCTTCGGCCAACTTTCCAAAAGCCCATTCACCAAAAATTCTGCGTTGCGGTAGATCGTTCGGCTTCAATTCTTGCACCAGCTGTATTTGAAAGGCTTCAGACCTAAATCCTTTCGCAAAATTTTCCACGTTTTTGAGTAACAGAGGCCCAATTGCTGCGAACGGCGACGAATCGATCATTAACACTGGCCGATACAGCTGCGATATTTTCTTCGGTTCGCACTCTACGTAAGCGTGTTGGTGGTTTGATGACCAAAAATGTAAATTTGGTTCTAAATTTAGTCACAATAGCTCGAATAGCCGCTTCAGTGGGTCGATTAAACCAGAGAATGTATTAAACTGATCATAAAATGGAAGAAGCGCGCGATAAACTTTCTTAACAGAACACGCATTTTTATAATAAAATTCAATGATTTGCAAGCGTTGTTCGTTGGTAAGACGATTCATGGTTAAATTATAGACCAAACTGAAGATGTTTGACAGTGAAACAAAACACAAAACGGGAGTCAGCTGTTTAAACCAACTGTTTAAAAAGATAATAGCTAAAAAAATCACCCGTTATATGTACATAAAAAAAATAAAGTAAAAATAAGAGTCGATTTATTGAAAATTCTAACTGTATATAACCCCTTATGATGAATGGAATAGAAATTTCAAAAACGAATTGCATACTTTTATGATATAATACACAGACGCATGACTACCATTTTATTTAATCATAAGTGTACTTTCTTACAAGAGCAACCAATTGAAGGCAAGGTTAAGCCATGCCAATGCATTTCTGCCTCGAAATTTTTCAAATGAAACTCATTTGCTGTTCACAGACAGTATTCAATTGTAGGAGATCTCTTCTTTGTTTGTAGGGCAACATCAAAATGCATCCAAGAACGTATGCGCCAATTATATTTGTTTCTACATTTCTATTTAGTTTTATGGAAGTTTATTAAATATTTAAAATCTAATTTCATTCATACAGCTTGCACGCAAATCCCGAAAAATCGGTTGCTCAAACGAAGCCTTACTAAGTCGGTATAATCACGTATTGGTAATCCGCGAATGTCCCATTACAAAATCAATTCTTAAAGATTTTTTTTTGCCATTTTTATTGAGTGGTTCGATGGAGCTAAATCTGCCTGGTAAAGCTATTGGACCAACAGTTATTGGCCAAATTGACAGCATTGTTGAGAGAACTGTGACTTTCATAACCGAAATTGAATTGCCGGATCCCAATGTTTCCTATCTCATTATATTTTGCCCAGCTCGTCTAACACTGCGCTATCAATACGCTGCGCTTGAGTTGTATGGCAAAAAGCAGGCTATAATGCAGCGTTTCCTGTTTCCCAATCACATGAAACCGTTGGTTCTTCTTGAGATGAGGTGAGTAGACAATTTGTTACTGAAATTTTCAAAATTAAAAAAAATCATTTCTTCATTTCCGAGTACACTAGAACGAACTTATTCTTATATATAATTGAATCACATAACCTATAATTGAATCATGATTCTTATGTACATATGCATTTTTTTCTAATCACTTCATTCCTCCTCTTAGATTGCGTTTCTATGACAAAAACATTGCCGCCAATCCCGAACAAAAGCAGGCAGTCCACAGTATTGTGTCAGGCAGCAAATTTGGTCTACTGTTCACGCCATTTGTTATATTCGGTCCACCTGGTACGGGAAAGACCTCAGTGGTCGTCGAGTCTATACTACAGCTGCTGCTGCACGAACCGAATGCGAAAGTGCTTGTGACAGCCGGTCCGAACTGTGCTTGCGATGAGGTCGCTTTACGCATTTGTAAGATGCTCTCGCTGAATAAGGAGCCACGCACTGAAATATTGGCGCGTATTTATTCTTATTCACAAGAACGACGCCGTGAAAATATTGATAAATTAGTAATCGAATATTCGAATATGTACGAGTGGCATTTCTTACCGGATGTCAAAGAACTGCAGAAATATCGGGTGGTTGTGTGCACATTGGGCGCAGTCGGCAAATTCTCTACGGGTGATTTTCAACCTTTCACGCATGTTTTTCTCGACGAAGCTGCCGCTTGCTCTATGTCCGAATCCTTAGTTGGTATTATGAATACATTAAATGAAAAATCAAAATTGATAATATCCGGTGATTATAAACAATTGGGAGCGATATTAAATTCCAAACGTGCCGAAAAGTTAGGACTTCATGTAACGTTTATGGAAAGGCTACTGCAGCGGAAATGTTATGAAGTCGATGAGGCAAGTGGTGACTACAATCGGTGCATACAGACGCAGTTACGTCGGAATTTCCGTTCACATCCAGCCATCGTCAAGCTATTCAGTCAACTGTACTACGACGATGAGCTGCAGGCGATGTCTACCGCTGGTAATGATAACTGGTTGCTCTTTGTTTTACACGTTTCCTATTATCATATTTTAATTTTAGATGATACTAACTTGGCTGCTAAATGGAGCCGGTTGAAGGATCCGAATTTCCCCATATTATTTCATGCCGTACATGGAAAGGAGGAAGTTGATGATGACACAGGCAGGTAAATAAAATGAATGAGCAACAAATATATGGTGTATATGTAAAAAAAATGGTGTAACATACTTTGGAGCGATGAAACAAAAATATATTTATTTGGAAATGATACTGGTGCGGCCTCGGTAGTGTAGCGTAAGTGCATTAGCGTGCCATCCCAGAGGTTGTGGGTTTGAATCCCACGTAAAGCACGGTCCTTGCACTTTTCCAAATTTAGCTGCTTTCCCTGTTTCTTAAAATAAAAATAAAAACAAAAAAAAACTCATTCCTCAAACCCAAAACCTTATGCATTCCATCCTTACTCCCGCACAATAGTCAGCGCATTATTTGCATTGTGGCTGCTAAAACAAGCAAAACAAACAGTTACACATTGTATTAGTGGCGCTAGCAAGAGGAAACGGGTAACCGCGGTAGAAGCGCAGGCACGCTAAACTTAGCGAAGTTCTCAACCATCTGGTAGAAAAATGTGACACAGAGATGGCACTCCAAGCAGTAAGCAGATGACCTAAAGGACAAGAGTTATCATCACGGAGCAAAAAACAAAAAAAAAAAACAAACAGTCAAGCACCGTGACGGCGACACCACGAATTGGAGAGGTTTCTCTTGGTATGGAGTGGATCTATTCATTATCAAATTATCAGCCAGAACATACTTCAAGAAGTGATGCTACCATTTGCTCAGGAGAAAATGTCACTGTTCTGGGCCATTATCATGCTACACAACGATTGATTGGACGAGTGTGTGAATATGTGCATAATGAGCGGGCAAAATGCTGATGCCTTATCCCCTTATACTCAAAACGGTATGACTTTTACATAAGTCATTCAATGGCGTTAAAATTTTGGTAGGAATGCTAATCCCACATGTGCAACATGTGGCAACCTAACACAACAAAAAAAAACAGAACTAAAATCAGTGCACTTTCAGCTTCGTCTGGCGGTTATTCCGGGAACTTTTTGATCAAGGAAAAGCTATGGGGTTAAAATGTTCCAAGAAATGTATTCACGTGAAATTTTATTATAGAGTATTGAGAATAATTCTTTATAGATCGATTTATATAGACAAGGTGGAGTCCAAAATAAACAAGACTGGCGTCATAAAAATGTTTTGAGGGTGCTACCTTTTTAGTGAGTTAGTGCCTTGGAAGCTACATCCCTAGCTGACTTCCAGTGAAAGCCTGGTGACATTCGGTTCAGTGGTGGAAGCGAAGTTATTGCGTCTAAAGTGTCAGTGTGTTTGTGTCATCGGTACAAAAATTAGTTTCGAACAAAGAGCTACGAGTAATATCAAATTTTGTTTTAAAATTCGTAAAACGTTTACCGAAACATTTGAATTGATGAAAGAAGTTTATGGCGATTATTGTCTATCTTGTGCCAGAGTTCATTAGTGGTTTACACGTTTCAGAGAAGGTTGATAGGACATAAATGACAATGAACATACAGGCCGCTCAAAATCAGTAATCATCGAAAACTCCATCGAAATTGGCGGTAAATTAATCAAAAAATGAACCGAAATCATCGTTGAAAATCATGGAATCGGAGTTGAATATCTCCAAAACATCGATTTATCGCATTTTAACTGATCAGAATTCAACATTCGAAAGACCTCATTAAAGAGGCGAGAAAAGACGAGACCTTCCTTTACAACTTTGTAACTGATGATGAAACGTGGTGTTTCCAACATGAACCTGAAACTAAGCGTCAAAGTGCCTAATGGAAGGCCCCAGACGAGCCACCACCCAAAAAGTCGCGTTTGGAGAAGTCATGGCAAGAGTACCACAGGCACACTTCAAATAGCACTTACGTGTCGTTTTGATACCATAATGTGGACCGGTGCAAGAGAAAACCTTCTATAGCCATCCAGTGTTGTTGATGTTGTGGAGGAGAGAAAAGGGATCTAGGCTGGAGAATTTCATCAAGTCATCCCCAAAGGGCACACAAAGGAATCTCAAGCGCTTAGCCGCCAGAGCCGGACATTTGCAGAAAAAGAGTTCAACAGTCTCTTTCTCTGCAGGATCCCCACAGCTTCTGCAATAGGGGTTTACGGAATTCCAAGCTTCTCCGCATGAGTACCGAACACCCAGTGACCAGTGAACACCGCAATGAGTTTGGAAATTGAATGGCGGGGGATTCCCATCACCTTAAGCGTTCTGTTTCTATCGTATTGGGGCCATAGTGTTTTGGAAATAGCACATGATGAGACAGACCTCCATCTGTCTTGTGCTTTTTTTTTAGAAAGAAATTGTGTAGTTTCCCTTTAACAACGGACAAAGGGACACCGATGTCTGAGAGGGCAGCAGCTGAAACCAGTTCTGTCGACCCCTTCCTGGCAAGCTCATCGGTAATTTCATTTCCCTCTATATTCCTATGGCAGGAGCCCAGATAAGGGATATTTATATAATTTTCATGGCCAATGTTTGGAAACTTTGACCTGACCCCCGTAAAAAGAAACATACCTGCTGGAAAATATCTTTGTTCTACAAAAATAGTCCACTCTTAATGTATTTTCAGGTTCCAAAAAGGCTTTTGGACGATGTAATTTTTATTATTCTCTTTTACTTGAGTATTTTATATTTTTTTTACTTGAAATTTCTTAAAATTTATATATTTTTAGTGTATATTTTGCATATATAGGGTTTTCCAGTAAGAGCGCTTCAACTTTTGAACTTTTTTGAATAAAACACAAACGGTTTGACTTTTTTAACTAATTTTTTTTTTATTATCGAGTTTGAACATATACATTTAAGTATGAAATTCGATTTCTTTTGCATGACCACCGCGTGCACGTTTTACGAAGTCCAATCGTTGAACCCAATTTTCAACCACTCTTTTGCATAAATCGGCCGAAATTCCAGCAATTTCGCGTTCAATATTGGCTCTGAGCTCACAAATCGTCGCCGGCTTGTTACTGTAGACCAATGACTTCACATAACCCCAAAACGGGACGGCTTGTTAAATGGACCGTAAAATGGCAGTAATGCTCTTAAAGTAGCAGAACAGAACGATTATTTTCATAAAAAATTTGCACGATTTGCAATCGTTGCTCAAGTGTGTAGCGTTCCATGATGAAATGTATACTAATGAAGTTTACAAATGACAAGGGAAAAATAAAAAATATTGCGTCGTTCGCCCTCCCTATCGGAAAAAAGTTGAAGCGCACCTATTGAATAACCCTATATATATATTTTTTTTTTATATATATTTTTTTGTTAAATGCATTTTTTTCTATATTTTACTTCCAAGTGTTTCCAACACAAAAGAAATCGATGAGGTCTTAAATTATGTTCACATTTTGCTGGAAGAAGGCTTGGGTGGTGAACGTATGTTGGACGAAAGTGACATTGGAATAATATCACCATATCGCAGTCAATATTTGGCGATTCAGGAGGATTTGAATGCGTTAAGAAAATTTCGCATCGAAACGGGTTCAGTGGAGACATACAGAGGCAAAGAGAAGTCGGTAATAATCGTTTCATTCGTACGATCAGATTCTCACGGCTTAGGTTTCCTAAGCAATCCAAAGGTTCGTATTATGACGCTTCCTTATAAATTCATGTTTCAATGCAATATACATATGTAAATATATATTTTTTTATAATTGTATTCGCAGCGTTTGAATGTTATACTCTCGCGGGCCAAATCTCTGTTGATCCTCGTTGGAAATGACGAAAAGTTATCAGAGCATAAAGATTATGAGTTTGTTATAAAAGAGTGCCAACGACACGGAAATTTCATACCCGCTCCGCCTAAAATTAATAAGATTAGTTCTACAAAATAAGCAAAAAACAAATAACAAAAACAAAACCACTACTACGTATACATAAATACATACTTGCACTTACACATACATATGTATATGTACGTCAAGAGTTTTGTAGTGTTGCAGGCAAAACATATACGTCATAATAAATAGTTTTTTATTCTTTTTCAAACATATTTATTTATTCGAGTTTTACTGTCATAAATATGTAATATGAAAATTATTGAAACAGAATAGTACAAGTCACAATTTCGGCGAAACTGAAGAAAAAATTACTTTCAACTAGCGAATTTCGTTTTTGAATGACTTTTTTACTAAATAAAAAACAAACAAAATTTTTTTTTTAATAATGGAAATCTTTATTTTGACCTTTTACGCACTCCACTGCTTGACTATTTGTATACCGCAGCTGTCTAGTTCACAAGTGTCGAAACATAATTGACGTACGACGCCATTTGCAAGTTGTATAGCACGATTTTTTTCGACATCGTTTCTAGCAGATTCGGATTCCACATGAAATTCTTAAAAAAGTCTATTAGAACATAGCTCTAAAGTCAATTTCGAGGCTCCCAAAATTTGAAAGAGGTTGAGCAATTAACTAGCATGTGATTGATGCATACCACAGTACCCGGGTTCTCCAGGTGTCTATCCTCTCTCACATTAAGAATGAAAATCACGTCCTACAAGAGGTAACCCTGTCGCTTGAGGAGCACTGTGGATCTAGACTCGGACCCTAATCGAGGGTTCCACGCATGATGCTCTGCCATAGTCGACCTTCCGCTTACCTTTACTTCTGGTCACCGAAAAGCCTCATTCATCTAAGAAGGTGGTCAAAGAACCTGATGAAAATTTCATAAAAAGAAATAGTCTCAGACTACTGCACAAGAAAAAGTGCACGGTACAAAACAATGTAAATCCACCTACTCGAAAACCGCTCTGACGACGCCGAGAAGGCCTACATGGTTCGTCAAAACTTCAAACCAGCCTCTTTAGTCTTCGACTCTCACAAGTAGCAAAGCTAATCTCCTTGAGGAAAATCCGCTGCTTGGCGAAAATGGGCAGTGGGTAGTGGTAAACCTTGTGAAGAGAAGTCCAACTATCATATAAGGCGTGTCGCCGTAGATCCAGCTCGATCGCTTTAAACCAGAGCGCTAAAGTTGCCGGTCAAGAGTCGAGTCCTTGGCAGGCGAAAGACAGCCCCCAAGGCATGCATCAGTCGCACAGGCCAACATTAGATGGCCAAAGGAGCCCATTTGGGAGATGACTAAACATGTCAGTTCTCGTGTATTAGCTGATATTATCACCGGGCACTGTCTGAAGAGAAATGTATGGGGTTGTTCTAATGAATTCAGTCGTATCTATAGAAGCGCGAGGAGGAGGTGGAGAGCATTGAACATTTTCTCCGTCAGTGTCCCACCTCTTGCCAGAATGTGAAAGTGCTGTATTGGCTCCTTCTTCTTCGGATGTTTGGAAGACTTGCAATCCGAAGTCAGCCATAATAAATGCGCAGTAATTGCAGCGCTGGCAGCACTGCCAATGTGACAAGTGTTGCAATTGATAGATTGGCAGTATTAAAATTTTTCCTGCAAATAATGCGTGACGTTTGATACAAAAATGGCGTTTTGGAACGCGATGCATTTGCAGTACTGCCATATTTGCATTTCTGAACGCATTGCCAACACTGCAAAAGTACGTTGCGCATTATAATGCGTTATTGAATATACCCATAGTATTTCATTGCCAATAAGATGCGGAACTTAAGACGGGCATAAAAAAGTTGGTATCAAAATGAGCCTCCAGACCTAAGCACTTTGGTGTTAACCACCTAACCTAGAACACGTATTGTTTCTCACTTCATTTAGATCCGACATAAATATTGTGAAGGTTGAATAGAAATCACGCCCTTTTTTTATTTGTTGAGACTAAATTTCGTCCGTCCATTTGCTACAACTCTCATTGTCACGGACTTGTTTGATTCCAAAAATTAAATTTTACTAAAATATGCACGGATATATAAAGTTCAGTCCGAAGCGTTTTAACTTTTTTTTTATATAAAATTTTTTTTATTCCAACTTCCAACTCTTCTTCATGATTGATTCTACAACCGCGCTCTTTCTTTTTGTAGCTTCAAGTGTAGCATAGTCGTTCCATATTTGACCTCTCCAATAAAATAAAAATAAAAACCCTTTCCCTACTCGTCTGCCACCACCACAGCTAGTGTCATAACGAATGTTTCATTTCAATGCTTCAACATCTTTAGTTATTTTTCCTGTTGACCTTGAAAAGTTATCGTTAGCGAATGATAAAAAAAATCCTGCTAAAAATATAACAAAAATTTTCGGTATCTTGGCGTGATACTTGACTCCAAACTCCATTGGAGGGTACACATTGAAAATCGGGTAGAAAAGGCCAGTATAGGGTATATTCAGAAACGCATTATAAATGCGCAGTAATTGCAGCGCTGGCAACACTGCCAATGTGACAAGTGATGCAATTGATAGATTTGTTGACGATTTGCAAAAAGATTTGTTGCATTTATGAACGCGTTTTACACTAAAATGGAAGTATTATTGAGTTTAGTTGTTGACGATATATTTGAAGTAAAAAGTGATAGTTTTTTGCTAAATTTAAGAAAAAAAAAGACGTGTAAAGCTAAAAAGAAGATCACATATAGTAAGATGTTCATTAAAACGAAAAATTCCCAAAAATAAATCTTTTTTTCCTAGTCGCTAATGCTTTTTAATTTATTGTGATTGTAATTCATTACTTTTCCAATTTTCAAAAAAAAAAAAAAAATCTTCTTTTGAAATAATTAGAAAATTTTCGCTGCGCGATTTGCCCGTCTATTTTCAAATCTTTATTCACTTTTTTATTTCTACCGCCACCTTATTCCACAAAACACTCTTTTTCCTCCTCCCTGAAGCAAATCCACTTTCCATGCTCAGTCGGACTCTGAGAAGCAACTTTACTTCCGATGTACTTAGATAATCGCTAAAATCAAGAAAAATGTAATAAAATATTGTTTTAATAACGTATATTTAATATATCTTTACATTAAAAGCTAAAAAAATTAGTTTTATACTCACTTTTCATCAGACATCATATTAGCGTAATCAGCGGCAGTATTAAAATTTTTCCTGCAAATAATGCGTGACGTTTGATACAAAAATGGCGTTTTGGAACGCGATGCATTTGCAGTACTGCCATATTTGCATTTCTGAACGTTGGCAGTCCACTGCAAAAGTACGTTGCGCATTATAATGCGCTTCTGAATATACCCATAGCCTTCTACTCCTGCCAATCTGTGCTCGGCAAAATATGGCGACTCAAGTCGTGCTGTCGATATACAACGTAGTGGTTCTGCCAATTTTGACGTATGGATTGCCGGGTTTGGTGGGAAGCTCTTCGGAAGGGCTATAACATCACTAAACTGGGAAGGGTACAAAGGACTGCATGCATTGGCATGACCGGAGCTTGTAAAACTTGCCCCAGTACTGCCCTCAATGTCGTTTTCCACTTATTTCCATCGCAGCTCACCGTCCAATCACCACCGCATCAATCTTCTCTATTATGTATATCAACAGCTCTGGATGGCTGTAGATATCTGCCTGTTGGAAGTCTCATAATAGTATCAAAAAGGTGCTTTAGTGCTACTTGGGTACTTCAGCCAAATCACCTACCTATACCAAAAAAAACATGGTAAGTTTGCGCTGCTCTCTATCCGCCCCTGTTTTGTTTCCCTCCCTTTCTTTCATACCACCACAAATAAAAACACAATTCCCCTTATGGGCTCAAAGAGCCAATCGCAGCTAGCAATGAATAAAAATTTTTATTTTAAAAATCAACGGGGTATATAATATATGGGTAGGAATGCATGTACAAGTATGTTGGTATATATGGTATATAGGGTTAGTATAATAATAATAATGGGGTTTATGATAAGCAATACATTTGTTTTAGTAAAAAAGTAAATGGGATTAAAACATATATATATTTTTTTTCTTTGCTGATAGCTTCAAAATTCCGAGAAATGCACGCTGGCAAATCTAAATAGCTTTTCTACGACTCTTAGTAAAGGTAATTGATGATTAATTTGTGTTGACAGAGATATACTTAATTTTATATGCTCATTTGCTCAAGTTTACCATTTTTACTTAGTGAGGCATAGTAAATTGAAAACTTTAAAGCGGACATTCGCTCGACATTTTGGTTTTTTAATTATGACACTTTTGCACTTTATGACACTTATCACTTGAGTGATATGTATTTTTTTATTAACGTATTTCTTTCTACAGCAATTACTTTCTACATTTCCTAAGAACTGGAATAGGTGTCTTGCAGTAGACCTTAAAGATGGTACTGTTTTACAATGATCACCTTTTTTGGCCTTTATTATTGTATTATTATTATCATTATAAAGGCGAATACGTGACCAGCTAACCTTTAGAAATTAATTTTTTCATTGCAAAATTTTGTTCAAAGATGGTTTTATCAAAATTAGCTTGTTAAAAAAACAAAAACAAAAAAAAAATTGACTTGTTAAAAAAAAAACTTTTAAACATCTTAAAAATAATTTCTTTTCCGACAGCTTTTAAGTGAAAAGGTATATTACAAGGCAAGCCCAACTTTCTTGGCCCGGAGCCCGTTCTGCCACTCCATTCTGCAGCCATCAAAGCCACGGTTAGCAAACAGGTTACTCTAACCCACAAGCGAGCTTGACAGGCTGAGAGAGGCTGCAGATGGACAAAACTGATCTTACCTGTCATGTCCCTCCGACTGTCACTAAGCAGAAGGGACTGTAGGAGGCTGGTTGGACTGATGACGGGCACCTTCTATGAGCAATGCACATGGAAAAGGTGGGCATCTCACACAGTGCACTCTGCCCAGCATGTGGAGAAGAGGATGAGACGGCCGACCACTTTCTGTGCATCTGCCCGCCTTCGCTCAAATCACGCTTGAGGTATGTGGCACTGATGTGTTTAAAAGCGACCACCTTGGCTCCCTGGCACCACAAAATCTACTCAGATTTCCTCGCAGGTCGAATAGATTTAAAGAAAATTAAAAAGGGAATCCGAGTGCAGTACGGTACAATGGATTTAATTGTGTCTGAATGTTGTACTTGCTAGACTGTCCCAACAAAAAACAAAAAAAACGTGTCAAGGCATATCTATACAAGATGGTACGTAGATTAGCTGATTTTTGAGTTTTTTTTCTTTCGCCTTGCGCATTAGGATGTCGTGACATTCTCTTGTCCAGAACATTGTTGTTGGTTTAGTGCTACCTCCTTGTATAGATTCGCCTTGTTCTGAAGGTAGTAAATATTTTAGACAAGCCTCATAAACAAAAAGTAATTCATTTTCAGACAAAAGAAATTCTAACGCATAAATAAAAAATAAATAAATTCATACACCCCGAGATGTACTAACTGCCAGAAACTAGGGCATACCAAAAAATTGTGTCGCAACTCAGAAGTATTACAGGTTCTACTGTGCTCAGTCTCCCCTGCATAGTTCATGCACTGGCAGCTGGTGTGTTAATTGTACCAAAAAAATTGATAAGTCGTTTAGCTCTGCATGTCCTACCTTTCTTAAGCATAAAGATAAAATTTAACATTGATGCACAGCGCGACAAGCATGGAAGTTATACAATGACAACCCTGGAGCTTATAACACATTCAACCATACACACAAAAAATCAACGTTAACCATGGCGAATCGGCTCTGCTAGAAACAAGAGAGTACACCCTTGGTGTGTTCGTAGACATTGAAGGAGCTTTTTACAATGCTACCTTGGACTTTCTCTTTGCTCTTCTATCAGAACTTATGGAACAGAAAAAATTATTTTCAGATATATTCACTCTATATGTACTATCGAAAAGACGGCTTACCATGGATAGAGAAGGCGATAAAGGAGTCAAGGTTGAGGTTAAGAAGGGTTGTCCACAAGGCGGTGTACGCTCTCACCTACTTTGGTGCTTTGTTGTGGACTCTCTTCTTAATGATCTGGAGGAAATTGAACACATCCAAACCTACACAGACGATGTGTGCTTATTAATCTCACTTGAAACGCAATATGGAAACCTGTTACTACCCACATTGAAAGAGGTAACACTGCAACTGTCTTCTGAGGTTAAATAAAGGGTTTTCCAATAACAGGTGTTATTTAAATATGTAAAAGCCTATCGAGAGATGATTAATGATTTTTTATGGTCGGAATTGGATGGTATTGATCTGGACAACCATTATTTTAAATCACAGGTGCTATGAGTACGACATCTGGTGATGATGCCCTTAATGTCATTCTGAACTTGCAACCCCTAGATCTTCAAATTCGAAAGCAAGCGATGAAGGCGGCGTACAGGCAGAAGTTAAACGGAGTCTGGGGAAATGCAGAAAGCACTGGCCACTGTCAGATATACCACCAGTTGTCGGAGCGGTGTACACTGTTCTCGATGCAAAGGACAATCGGGTGCCTCTCGTCGGCTTCGGTAGGAAGTATGATGTTTTGATCCCAGATAGAGATCAATGGGTAAGTCCAGAGAACCTATTAACGGGATATCAGCATACTTTCTACACCGACGGATCCAAAACCAGGGATGGTAGCGGATCTGGGTGGTACTTAGATGAAGATACTAAGTACTCCTATGCCACAGGACAGATGGCCACGGTATTCCTTACGGAAGTCTATGCCGTCTTGAATGGGGCGTACTGACTAATTGAGAAAAAGTGGCGGGGCAACAGTATTGGAATTTGTAGTGACAGTCAAGCTGCACTGAGAGCCCTTGCTAACCCACTCGAAGTTAGTTGGTGAATGTAAGACAAAACTGAACAGTGTTGCAAAACACAACAAAGTTAGTCTGATTAGGGTGCCTGAACATTGTGGTATTACAGGAAACGAGTTAGCTGAGAGACTAGCTAGTGAAGGCTCTGCAAGTATGCCACTAGGCGCTGAGCCCTTTCTAAGTGTCAATTCTGCATCGATTCAACTATGGGTTGACGACCTCATGAGTTCTACCCACAGAGGACGTTGGTCTGGGTTGAACTCGTGCAGAGTAGCCAAGTGCTTTGTGAAAGAACCAGGAATAGGAAAATAGCGACCTTTCTCTTAAAACTCAGCAGAAAAGACCTGAGAGTACTGGTGGGTGTAATCACAGGGCACAACGTTTGTAGTCAGCATATGGCTTCTAAGGGGGTCGTCGATAGTCCGATATGCCCATCCTGTCTTGAGGATCACGACACTGCAGAGCATTTTCTCTGTACCTGTTCTGCATTTTCCAGAATCAGACTTTAGATATTGGGTTGAGATGTACTGAGTATGGATACAGTTCATACTCTCCTCTTCCGGATCTCTGAAGATTCATCAATGAATCCAAGAGATTTGTGGAAGAGTTACCTCAAACTAATTTTTCCGTCTTCCCACCCACATTTTATCTTTCCTATCTCTATTCTTTCTACTGAAATCTATCCGGGTGTAGTATAATTGTCTCCTGACTGAGTGCTTGGACTTGTCCAACCCCCCCACAAATCTAATCTAATCTAATCTAACCATGGCACAGGCGATTGTTTTAGAAAACGCAATATGTCCGCAAAATCTTTGTTTATTTACCAATTTATTTGTTTTTCAAACAACTTTTGATGCAAATGAAATCACCTGAAGGTAATAAAACTTTAAGATCTGTTTTACTAAAAAACAAAATCTTTAAAAGAAATTAGTTTTTCATCTCAGTTTTATAAAATAGAAAAAAAACCTCAAATTCCTTCAAAAACTTTGTTTTATAGCGAAAAATCGCCAGAAAATTTATTTGCTTTTGAAACGACTTTTGATTCAAATGAAATCACCTGAAGGTAATAAATCGTTAAGATCTGTTTACTGATCTTTAAAAGATATTAGTTTTCCATCTCAGTTTTATAATATAAAAAAACCCAAATTCCTTCAAAAATTTTATCGCCAGAGACTTTGTAGCTTTACAAAAATGTTTTATTAGGCGATAAATCAAAACAATTAGAAAATAATTTACTTGAAAAAAAAATGTCTGCCAAAAGAAAGCCTTTTAAAACAGTTACAGCCTGAATGCCCAGTGTTATAATTTTAAACGTCTGATTTATTTGGCTTTATAACCAAATTAACCAAGCACTATAAACCACAAAGCCTGTGAAAATAATCTGCTTCTCCGGCAAATGCTCAAATTGGACGCCTCAACGGTCAGCATTTTTCGCCTGAAAGTCGTCGCACAATAAGCCAACCGACCGGCCTAATGGTGACTCTTTACACTTCATATGGCGCAACAGCCACCTCAACCTAACCTGCATTTCTCGCAAACGAAATTATGTTGCAGTTATTTTAGAACATAGAGAACTCCTCCAATAACGGTGTGATCACTCGCACTTGATTACGCATGAGCGAGGTGCCTTTGCTCACGCCACTAGTTGCCAATATTCGATGCTTAGGCACCAAAGAGTTTTCACGTTTGCAAGACAACTCGACTGATCAAAATACTACGACACATATCGAAACGATAGAAATAAAATAACGGTATTTACTCATAGAATATTTCAAGTTAAGAGTGTTAGATTGCCATATTGAAATATCGAATCGAGCGGAGTATCTATGTGTATATTCGCGCTCCTAATTGGCATCTCATTTTAAAACAACTGAACTGGCAAAATATTTTGCAATAAAATCGAAGCTGCTTTCTTAGCAGCCTCATAGTAAAACTACTTTACGCGAGCCAACAAAATAATTAAAATGTTTGTTTTTGAAGACTTCGCTCCACACACACACACACACACTACACATACGTAAAACTTACTAACTTGGAAATATTACTGTTCACAAGCTGTTTGGCGTACAATTTCACGCTCTAATGGTTTTTTTTTTTGTATAAGCGATTCTACTCCAAGAGCGTGCCAGAATGGCAAGAAAATATAAAAATTTAAGAAAAGTTGGCTAACGGTGGGTGATACAAAGAAAGCAAGTTCGTCGGATTATAAAGTAGACAAACCGATGCAATTCACTTAATATATCCATTTCTGCCTAACCTTTCTTCACGCTCTCACAACATTTGGAATCACCGATACAACAAGACTACGAGCAAAACTCAAGGCGACACAGAAGCGGCGACAATAGAAGCCGCTATCCGATATTCGCCCATAAACTTTGCATAAAAATAAAGAAAAAAATATAAATATAACTTTGCGAGTTTGCATAACTTCCACGGTTAAGCGATAATGCAACTTTTCTTCGAAGACTTCGGCTTTTGCGTTGGCTGTGTGTGAACACGCACATATCTGGAAGATGTCGGGTATTCTTCGTGGCCAACAAATACTCTGCCGTTGCCTGTTGGCTTCCAAGTCGACTGAACATAAGGCGGGGCAGTTCCACTTATAGTTGTTGATGGTGGCTTAGTGTATTCTGAAGTCGTGGTATATCTAATTGCACTTATCGGAGTCTTTATAGAAACATATGTGGACGTATTCTGCGACTGAACGTTATTCTTGACTGCTGTGTCGTTATTGTTGGCTGCTGTGGTCGTATTAAGCAACTGAACGTTGTTGTTGGCCGCTGTAGATGTTCTACCTCCCTGAGCGTTATTGTTGGCTGCTGTAGACGTACTACGCCACTGATCGTTGTTGTTGGCTGCTGTGGACGTACTACGCCACTGATCGTTGTTGTTGGCTGATGTGGATGTTCTACCTCCCTGAGCGTTATTGTTAGCTGCTGTGGACGTATTACGCAACTGGTTCTTATTGTTAGCTGCTGTAACCGTACTACGCCACTGATCGTTGTTGTTGGCTGCTGTAGACGTACTACGCCATTGAACTTTTTTGTTGGCTGCTGTGGACGTATGGCTTTCAGTTGCTGGCTCACATGTTTGCCTTAGTGGTAGCGATTTCTTATGTAGCTGATTCAAACGATCTCTAATTTCTTCTAAATCTTCGTCAAAAGTACTTGGTCTAGGGGGTATTTCAAAATTGTGTTCATTATGTTGGTGATGCTGGCGTTTTGGTACACGTGGCAACTCTTTCAAAAAGTCATCAAGTTCTGAATTTTTCATTGCAGTATTGATATTGTTAGCAGTACTGCTGTTGGCACCCTCGTTAAGATGCAGATAGTTTAAGTGGACACCCTTGTAGAGCGCAAATGTTTGGCGTTGTTTTTTTGTGGACGCTGTCTTAACGGCTGGAAAGAAATGAGAGAAAAAAAGTGATTTTATTACCCATATAAAATGAGTATTACACAAAGCAGTTAGATACTTATAATATTTGCAAATCTCACAAAGTCTTTATCGTATCCGTATAAAGGGGTTCCACTAGTCTGATGTGAAAAAGAAACTACGACTCGTTCTGGTTTCGTTATTTTAACAGCACAAACTTTTGCGGAATGCTGCTGGAGTAACCGAACTGTAGTTGGAAAATATACATAATTACTTTCTGTTGTTGTTGTGCAACCTATTGAATCCCTGCCTAGGCCGGTTAGCGCAACAATTGTAAGCTGAAGACACGACTTGTTTCAATATGGTCGCACCAACTGAAAATAGGCGTCATATGAGTTCGTTTCCAAGGACAATTGAAGAGATGGTTAGTTTTGCGAGGCTCCTTCATAAGCAGGAACGATATATAGTCTGTGTCAGAAGAAAAGAACTGGCTTTTTTTTTGTAACTTCAAGATATATTTCGTTCTGCTTTTTGCTGCTTAATAGTCCCACTCAAGGGCTATGAGTATGAGTATCAACACCATCGAACGTCGACTGAAGTAGGCGAACATATCCTACAGTCCCCCATCATCAAAACCACTGCTCTCAGAAAAACACTTTGAGGAACAACAAAACAAGGAAATGGTGTCATAGTTATGGAGTGGCCTTCCCAGTCCCCAGACGCCGACCACATTGAAAAAATGGGGGGAATCATGAAAACACATCTTGCCGGAAAGCCAGTCCACGATTTAATTCGCAAAATCTGGTCCTATTTGTCGACGAGCTACGCAGAAAAGCTGGTTCAAATCATGAAGAAGATGTCAGACTATACTCGACAACGATGAAGACTACACGTCTTATTGAGTAATTGCGACTCGTAGTTTTGTACATACTTTCATGTAAAAAAAATTTTAAATATATAACATTTATATTTCATGTATGTCGTGCATATTGGAGTCAAATTTGGATGAGTGGGATTTTAATCTGCTACTATATTTAGCATATAATCGTACACAATCGGTCAAGTGACTCAGTAAGCTGCTAACTATGAAATAGCTGCCGTAAAACTCCCTAGAAATTGAGCCATGAAATACCTATTAATGGTTTAACCCAAATCGAAATGTTGGTATTCTTGTTGCCGCAACACTATCAAAACCTATCAACTAAACTACTAAGTGGCTTCTTCAAAACTGACGTGAGAAGGCGCCTTCAACACAGGCGATGGTACATTCTTCAATAAAAAAGAGTCCGTAACACGAAATCATTGAAAGACTACACCGCGACACAGTAAGGTATGAATGACATGGTTTTGAATTGCCACCCACCTACCATCGATATTGAGGAGACAGGACTACCGCGGGATTCGAGGAGCACGCTAAGCCAACAGAATCGTGTAGCCGTCACAGGAGTCACCTCGCGAGAGTGTTCCGACCTACCCAGCATGCGGACAGAGCTTGTACAACAAAAGAAGTATCTACTCGTGTGCCACTTCTATGCGACATCTTTGACATCGGAAACTCCCTCTCATTACACTAAATAATGAACCCACAGTCTCACCGAGTCGTTAGACGGCGCCGATGACACCTGTAGAAAATCGCTGAAAGAGTTATTGTTGCTATAACAACAAAACGCATTTAGCGGCATTCATGAATACCACCACTTTCATAAAGAAATTCCCAGAATATATTCAGAAAATTCAAAAAACCAATTTCTTCCTCAAAAGTGATATTATCGCCTTCAAAGTACTGCCCATCAACTGCAAAGCTCTTTTGCCAGCGTTTGGTGCCATCTCGAAACATTTCTCGAGCTCCGTCTTCGATTTTTTCATTTCTTCCTTTCGACTATTAAAACGCCTTCCCTGTAGTGGGTTTTTTTGACTCGATCAAACAGAAAAAAATCGCAGTTGAATTCGATGGTTGTTGGGTGGTGTTCGTTTCGTTCTTGGGCCAAAAATTCACGGACGGATAATGATGAAGTGGAAGGATTGTGCGACGGTGCGTTATGATGGTGCAAAATCCACGAATAGTTGTCCCAAAAATTCTTTCTTTTGTGGCGAATTGCTTCAGGTAAACGTCTGCCCAAGTGCCCGTAATGCCGGAACTAAACAAATCCATGGTGTCACTGTCCGGGCTGTGAAAAACCTGACAGGCCTCAAAATCCATTGTCATTAAGTTGGTAGTGTACGTCTTTATGCCCATTCTGGTGCTGCACACCTCGCATAACCTCTTTTCTGTGGCACCATGTGTGATCAGTTTTGATCTTTCCCAAGGGCCAATGTGTCTCTTGTCCATGTAAGAAACATCAACGCAAGTTTCTTCGTTCCGTGCCAACGGTTTGCGACTTAAAGCATTTACATGGATCAGGTTCGCTCCAATTCGATGTTGAATCGTGTAATGGAATTTTTCCAGTGCGCACCGGGCTATTCGGTGATTGAACTATTTCTTATTGAGAGCCATTATGAGCGTGTAAACAATTTGAACGGATATCATTCATTGAATTTTACTCTACTTAGTCCTGCCACAAGTTATGTTACAAGTTAAGGGGTCCTGATGGTCTAGAAATTAAAAAAAAAAACAAGATTTTTTGTTTTTTCGATATTTCGAAAGTATGGTATCTTAAGAATATACTGTGAAATTTTCATGCGGAAATTCCCAATATTATAAAGGGTTTTCTAGTAAGAGGTGTTATTTTGATAAAAGATCAATAGCTTCGTTGCTTGTGTGGCACGTAGCGCCGAAAATAAACGTTGTCCAGATCCGACAACCATCCGATTCCGGCCATAAAAAATCATTAATCATATCTCGATAGCGAAATCCATTCACCGTAACTATTGCTCCAGCTTCATTTCCAATGACTCCGTCGGACTATAAACCGCACCAAACAGTCATACGTTGAGGATGGAGAGGCTTTTCAAGAATAACTCTTGGATTTTCTGGGCCCCAGATCCGACAATTTTGCTTGTCGACGAAGCCACTGAGATGGAAATGGGCCTCATCACTCAAGATGATTTTTTGATGGAACTCCGGATCATTTTCATGCATTTCAACGACCCAATCAGCAAAGACACGACGTTGTTGATGATCGGCCAGCTTAAGTTCTTGTGTTTACTGGACTTTATAAGCCTTAAGACCCAAATCTTTATGCAAAATACGGTGTAATGTCGTTTGTGGGATGCCTAATTCCAAAGAACGACGAGGAATAGACAAACCTGGGTTTTCTTCAATACTTTCAGCTACAACGGCAATATTTTAGGTTGCTCTTGAGCAACGTGCACGGGTTTTTAACACCTCGAATTTTTCACAAATTTCTGTATTGCGGTCTGACAAAAATGTTCGAGTTTCGTAAAACGTAAAACCGTCACTGCCAAATTTTCTTTATAGTGAATTTTAATAATTTCAATGCGTTGTTTAAGCGAGTAGCGTTCCATTTTTATTAATGGCGTAGTTTCTGCTTATCAAATATCAAAAAATTACAGCTTCTAAAGTGACATCTACCGAAATAGCGGCCTATTCAAATGGCTTCTACAGCCCATTAACTAGGAAGAGAGCGGTCCGCGCGCTCCTGTCCCTCAAACTTAAACTAAGTCGAAACGACTTTTTTCGGTCTGTTGTTGTCAAAAAAAAACTATTCAACCGAATCGTCTAAAATTTTAATGTTTTTCACAACATCAATGACTATCGCCCATACTAGAATCATATTACTATTTCGAATTTTTTTTTTTCATATCCAAAAAAAATCCTGAAAATACCCTAAATTTTCGAGCTCTAGACCCTTAAGTCCGTTATAGATATGAAATATTGATACTTTTTTTAATGAAGTTAGTTTTATTTAATCATGTAAATATTTAAAAAAAGAAATCAATTTCCCTTCGAAATGGTCACCATTTGTTGTTGCAAAACACACGGCTTCCATGGATATTGACGTCGCTGCTTGAACAAAATTGTTTGAGACTCTCCAAATTTCTGTGAGGTCTTCGACAGGCCACGTTCTCCAATTCTGGCCACAAACTGTAGTCCAATGGATTCAGATCTGAACTTCCAGACGGTCAATCTTGTGCGGCTATGAACTCAAGAATATTGTTTTTTAGCCACTCCTGTGTGGTGCTTTCCCTTATGGTTTGGAGCGGAATCTTGCTGGAAGATCCAACGCTCTCCATTGAAGAAAGTGTACTGCTCAACTGCTTCACCACGCCTTCCAAAACATCCTCCTGGTACACGTTTGCCCCGGTCTTAACTCTTTTTCGTAGAAATGAAGAGATGTAACGCCTTTACAAGACACTCCCCATCAAACCATTACGGGGACTGGATGGTGAACCCTTGGAACAACATTTTTTGCGTCTTTAGAAGTTTTACCATAGATCCTGTCGCTTTGCTTTTTAAAAACTTCTTCAGCAGTGAACATTTTCTCACCAGTGAAATGAATATTTTCATTCCCGTTGGCCGCGTGCTACCGAAGAAGCTGCTTGCTCGACAGTCTAATTTTCTTCAAGCGCGTAGTCAAAGGATGATCAGTTGTGTGACGGAAGGCTTTCATATGGAGATCATCTCCAATTAGTCTTGGAGATAATTTATTTCCCTGGACATGATTTTCTGCTTTCTAAATGAATTTCTGCGAATTCTCACTCGAACGGTTTTTATGGCTGCACTGGTTCGAACGACGCGAGGACGACTACTTCTTTTTCTGTCTGTCACTTCAGACGTTTTGGATAAACGATTGATCATGCGGCAAACAAACATTCTCGGAATATAAAGTTTTTTTCAGCAATACCTAAATCTCACTTGCACTTTTACCCCACTTTTGTAATGCAATCACTGTAATGCGATTTTCCTTAGCTCCTCACCCCATTGTTAACAAGCGAAATTCGCCACACGGCTGAGTATAATTTATGAATAGACCATGCATACGAACAAAAGTAAACATAATGGAACTTTTTTCAGCGAATTTGTTCTCATCGTATGCATTGTAAACATTGTCACAGAATTTATGGCAAGGCAATAATAAACGCATTTATCTGCTTTATGTACTTACGTTTACTGTGCGTACTATTTCTACTACCTTCCTACTATCATTTTTGCAGGGGGCGATCACATTCTTCGCCTCTCACCCTACTTCCGAAATGCGACAATAGATTAAGGAGGATCAAATTTCAGTTGTCACTGAATACAGAACCTTTTATTATTGAATCATGTCTGAAACCTCTAACTGAATGCATGAAAATACATCCTTCACTGCAAAACTGTCCTAAAGGTTCAGACAGAAACCGCGAAAATCATTACTCTCACTTGCATGTGCTTTTATATACAAAAATTTTATTACCAAAAATCTACTTTGCACTGTATAAGCATAGCTATTGGCCAACAACAAAGCCAAACATCAAACAGAATAATACATATAGTTTATTTTTTCCACATGAATACAATTCCACAAAACGTTAATAAAAAGTGAGTTAACCCTTAGAGTTAGTTTTTTTTTATAACTTCATATCTTTCCCTTTGGGTTATCGAGTTCTATTTTAAATTTAATTTATTTTTTAATAACCTCGTAAATAATTTTTTCTCTCTCTTTCCATGTAGGTTAAAGAGTTTTATTTTAAGTTTAATTTTTTTTAATAACTTCTTAAATAATTTCTTTCTCTCTTCTTCCCGGTAGGTAATCGAGTTTTATTTTAAGATTAATTTTTATTTTTTTTAATAACTTCGTAAATAATTTTTTTCTTTCTTCTTTTATTTTATGTTAAATTTTTTTTTAATAACTTCGTAAATAATTACTTTCTCCCTTAACGTTCCTTTTAGGTTAACGACTTTTATTTTAAATCCTGTATAAAAACCTATTAATGACATTCTAATATTAATTTGTTTATAGTTAAATATAAGGGGAACCCAAGTTGCCCCCCTCTTCGTCCTTTATATTATAAAATAGACACCGTACTCTAAGGGTTAAACAGACGCAAACAAAAAATTTGAGCGATCATGCCAAACGAAAGAAAATAAAATTTCACTCATTGCATGAATCGGTTGAATCAAATTATAAAATTAATACAATACATAATTTAAATAAGCAAAAACATTTCACAAACAAAAACATAAAATAAAAGCTTTTTAATCTCTTAACATTTAAATAAAAGTGTGATTGATAGATATGTATGTATGTATGTGAATATTTATGCATGTAAGTATATATGTAGATGTGTATATGCATGTATGCATGTAAGTATATATGTGGATGTGTATATGTATGTATGCATGCAGATATGTAGATGTGTTTATGAATGTATGTAGGTATGTATGTGTATGCATGTATGTATGTATGCATATCAATTCACATCAGCCAGCTTAAAAGCAAACGTGTCACGAAGGAAAACATACACACGCACACATACGAGTACACCCTTTCACCGTTCACACTACAACTTCCTCTTAACTTTTTTAAGTTTCACAATTCTCAGTTTACAAAAAAACATGTGAGCTCTTACTTTTGAATGTGCTGCTGTTCTTGCTTTTGAGCGCATCATCCGCGGCCGATGCACTTTCATTCGCTTGCCCGCCAACTGCATTCCCCTGGGTCTTTATCCATTCGTTTAAACTTATGATCTTCGGTTTTGCACCGTTTTTTTTGTCCTCAGCTAAATTCTCTTTGCTAACATTTAACTTCTTCATAGATTTCGCAAGTTTCTGCGTTGCTTCATCGTTAGTTTTATCATTCTGCGACGTATTCGAACCGCTGATATCACTTTCATGATAGGTGGCACCCACCAATGTTTTGTGCAGTTGACATTGTTCAATGATATGCTTGAAATCGTCGTTTATGCTCAAAGTTTTCGGATTGCCAATGAGTATCAGTAACGAACGGGCGCGCGATAGGGTCACATTTAAACGCTGCAAAGTGAATAGATTGAAAATAAAAGGAATAGAAATTTAACTATAATAATAGAAAATTTAAAAATATACTCACTTTTGGACTGTCCAAAAATCCCAATGTCTTGCTGAACGAACGTACAAAGGAGACAATTATTATGGTTTTTTCTTTTCCTTGGAAAGATTCGACAGCACCCGTTTCGATCTCATACCAATTACGTAGATTCAATTCCTCCTGAATGCGCATATATTGTTTCTTATATGGCGAAATAATGCCAATGTCCTCCTGCTTCAGTTTTTTGCCCTTAATACCGAAATATAGTAGATCGCGTACATAATCCATCACGACGCTAATCTCTAGCGGATTATATCGACTGTAAAAAAAAGGTGAATCGGTTGGTAGGTTGTAGATTTGTAAAACATTAGTTTGGGGGGGAAAAAATCCTGCGCAAAAAAATGTCTGCGCAATGGTTAAAACTGTTTCATGGTCGATCTTTAGTTCCCGGACAATGGTAAGACTACTAACATGCCGGTAAACTTCGATTATTTCTGTGATTTTATCGACATTATAGAAATTTCCTTTAACATCAAAAATGCTTGCACGGAATCGACGAAACCAAAATTGCACGTAATTAGCTGTTACAGTATCGACACCATAAACACCATTCACGATTTCAGCGGCTTGCCTTGCATTTTCATCTTTATCACAGAAAAACTTTAAAATGTGTCGCATTTTCTCTTTGTTGACTTCCATTGAATGGAACAAATAAAAAAACAGCAAAATATTTTTACTCAGTGTGAAATGTCACCTTGACAACGAGCATAAACTTTAAATCAAAGCGCATTTATTGAAGGTGATGTCACGAAACCAACAACAATGTTTTGTACCTTTAATTGTCACAGCAAGGTATTGGCGAAGTAGAAAATAAAAAATTAATTCGCCTTGTTTTATTCTGTGCTGACAGCTACATGGACACGGCGAAAGAAAAAAAAACAAATCAGCTGATTTACCAACACCACCTTTAAGTTATCAAGCTCTAAAAAAACACCCGATTGGAAACTTGAAAATAAGTTGATTTTTTGTAGTATAAACTATATTTTTATACCAAATTAACGAAAAAAATTTACAAGAAAGACATCTGTCACCCCTAGATATCTTCTTCCGCTTTAAGACTCAAAGCGAGCTCACAATGGAAGACTGTCACACATGGGCATACAACCATCTTAGACTCCTATACGGATATACCCAGTGACTGTAATTATCACCCTCCCATTCTCTGACTGGAATGGTTTGAAGAAGATCCAACACCCAACATCCCCGTTAAAATTTACACGGACGTATCTAAAATGGATCAGAGTTATATTGCGAAGAGCTTTCTGTCAGTGAATCCTTTAAACTACCGGATCACTGTAGTGTTTTTCAAGCGGAAATAAACGCTATTCATGAAGCCTTAAAATGGTTAAAGATAAACAGAATATCATTAACGACTATCTGCATTCTATCGGACAGCCAAGCTGCCCTACGAGCCCTGGATGCACTCCAAACAACATCAAGGAGTGTCTTACGTTGACGCCAATCTCTTAATGAGATGTCCAAACAATATCGTATAATCTTATGCTGGGTTAAAGGCCACAGAGATATACCAGGGAACTGTAGGGCAGACCAACTTGCAAGAGAAGGTACCGGTATGCCAGACATAAGTAATTTTATGGAGATACCTCTCGCAACTTGTAAGCTTCTCATTAAGGACGTACTAGTCAGTTCTGCAAATCAAGCAATTAGCGTTAACACCTGTGAAATTGCTAGACAAACATAGCCAAGGATAAATCTACGTCTGTCCAAGAGTATTATAAAATTGAGTAGACTTCAAATTAGGACCTTAGTAGGGGCCCTCACAGGACATTGTCTCATAGGAAATCAAGCAAGGAGATTAGGCGTTTACACGCATGAAATGAGGAAGAGTTTGAAACAATTCAACACCTTTTTTGCACATGCCCAGCTCTAGCCAGAAGCAGGAACCGATATTTAAGATCCTATTTCTTAACGAATATAGATAATCTACACACTTTAGGTATCAACAACCTTTTACGCTTTGTCAAAAGCTCAAGATGATTCAATATGGAAAGGGAATTGTAGCCCAGTCCCCGCGGCTCACAACGGACCCATTTCGTGGCCTAAGTGGCATCGCTGTCTCTATGTGCGATGCGGATGCCAAACCTAACCTAACCTAAGACATTACGAAGCAGAAAAGCGTGAAACGTTTATAAATTTACTGAATTCGACTTGGTTTGGCGCTTCAAAGTTTGTCACCTTTCATAGCCCTACACTTTTATATTGCCCATTGACGACCAGATTATCGACCGGATTATCCATAAGGCAGTGTAGGCAAACTGCCCACTAAGCGAGAAAAACCAAAAACTTCTGCTCTTTCATCGCTTGAAAATTTAATTTGAAGATGTGTATGCTCAGTGACTGGTTTCGCAAAGGGCCGTAATGTGCAACTTGAATAGTGATCTTGAGACATGATGTATTTCACCTGTCACTGTCGATCTCTCAACTTGAAAAATGGGGATCGACAGCCGACTTGCGGAAAATGAGAATCGCAAAGTGGAAAGGCGTAACAGAGGATCGTTCCAACGGGGGCACCGTGGTTGTGGAAGCCATGGTCTGCACAAGACTGTAGTGCTATTGATGATGATGATGATTCTCAGTGATGACATTATTGCTTTATTTATATTGTATTACAATATCCTATTTAGCTATAGAATGGATATTCGATTTTTACACGGCGATTTTAATGCCAACTAATCAGCTGAGGGTACGGCAAGCAAAAGCAAATGCGGATTTTTTTTTCAACGCAAAGCGCTTTAAAAATTCTATATCATGAATGCACAAGAGCTGGACCATGTATTAATCCACTCTACTCCACTCTATGGTCATGTCACTTTCAGACGGTTGGCAGTACTGCCAGCACCAGTTCACAATGGGAGAATCCCCGATTCGTTGGATATGTCATAAAAATGTATTTTAGAAAGTTAGAAAATGGTAAAGGGCCGCCAAGAACCGCACCGTTTAGAGTCGTCGATACAGTTAACCGGTCGTGGGATTTTTATAACAGAAATGTATTCTGAATTGATCATTACCTGTCGAGGAGCGATCGCATTTTTACATACAGGGTGGGCCATATAGCGTTTGCTTTTTAAACCACCTATTTGTTTGGGAATGGTAACACAAATGACATGTCAAATGTGTTCATAATTTACTTAAAGGTTTGACATTTACGAAATGGGACGCTATACGCTTGAACAAAATTGGGAAATATTGAAAACCTATTTCCAAAGTGGTGAGTCTTCTTCTTCTTTTCTGATTTTCACATCGGTGGCTACGTCAATAAGCAAAATTATCGGATTCGGGGCTCAGAAAATCCACACGTTACTGTAGAGACGCAAATGCATCCACAACGAGTCACTGTTTGGTGCGGTTTGTGGTCTGGCGGCATCATCGGGCCATTTTTTTTCGAAAATGAGCGAGGAGCCGCGGCTACAGTAAATGGCGAGCGTTACCGTGACATGCTCAACGAGTTGTTTCCAAAAGTTGAAGAGGATGATATGGACGACATTTGGTTTCAACAGGACGGTGCAACTTGTCACACTGCCAAAGTTACACTAGAACTTTTGGCTTCCGTTTTTGAAAACCGAATAATCAGCCGAAATTCCGATGTCAATTGCCCGCCTCGGAGTTGTGATTTAAGCCCGTCGGACTATTTTTTGTGGGGAGCCGTTAAGGACAAATGCTATGCGAACCATACAGAGACGATTGATGCTTTAAAACACGAAATCGAAGTTGCCATTCATGAAATTGGAGCCCAAACAATCGAAAATGTGCTTAAAAATTGAGTTGATCGAATGGCCTACAGTAAAGCCAGTCATGGCAGTCATTTGAACGATATTATTTTTCATTCATAAATGACAATGTTCAATCTTCAAAATAAAAAAAAAATTTGAAAAAAATATTGATTAGTTTTGCTTTTATAGCCGATTCAAAAAGCAAATTTTACATGGCCCACCCTATATTTATAAATATACAGTATGTACACTTATATGTTATGTATAATTTTTAAGTTATTTACTTACCTCGTCGAATTATTATCACGCTGTTCATGACCAAAGATAGAATGAAAAATGATGGGATAATCGGGATTGGGTGATCGACTCCAGTCGCGACATAGTTGCTCAACGGCTGTGAAAATACAAATATTAAATAAAATAAAATACACCAAAAATACCAAATAAAATGAAGTACATAAGTGCAGCACTTTTTTCTACTCATTTTTTTTTAATAGAAGTGAAAGCAATTATTTTGAACTGCTAAGTTAGCTGCGAAATGCAATTTGGTTTCCGTGGCGGAATGGGTACAAGAGAAGCTTTATTCTGAGTAAAGGTGCTTGTTGAAAATTGTAGAGATGTAAAAGAAGATGTCTTTCTACGTTTCGTAGACTACGAAAAACCATTTGACACTGTGCAACATGAGAAAATGATCAATATTTTAAGATCTCTGAATATCGATGAAAAGGAAATCCAAGCAACTGAAAATTTATATTACCATCAAACAGCGCATATTTTAATTGATGGTGACCGCACTGAAGACATACTGATTGCGAAAGGTGTTCGACAAGGCTGCATACTCTCTCCACTGCTCTTTAATATTTACTCCAAAAGAATATTTCAGGAAGCATTAGAAAACATTGAGGATGGTATCAAAGTAAATCGTGTGATTATAAATAACATCAGAAACTTCAGGCCTTCAAAAACTAGTCGACAAAGTTGCAATGCAAACACATACACTTATTTAACAATCAACAATGCTCCTTAGAAAGAGTAAATAAACTTACATACCTAAGTTGCCTTCTCAACGAATACTGGGACGCCTCAACTGAAACAAGATGTCGC
Organism: Anastrepha ludens; assembly: GCF_028408465.1. Classification (NCBI taxonomy): domain Eukaryota; kingdom Metazoa; phylum Arthropoda; class Insecta; order Diptera; family Tephritidae; genus Anastrepha; species Anastrepha ludens. The sequence continues at coordinate 114,333,550 of NC_071502.1, forward strand.
ATCGAAATGGCAAGATCCGCATTTCGTATATATGGCAATGTCCTAAAATGTCGCGACTTCAATCTTCAACTAAAAATGCGCTTCATAAAATGCTATGTATAGGCAGTTTTGCTATATGGCATGGAAATAAGGACCATAAAATTCTCCGACATGAATAGACTGGAAGCACTTGAAATGTGACTTCTCCGGAGATTGCTCAAGATACCATGGACCTCCAACGCTTCTAATAAAGAAGTGCTGCGAAGAGTTCACGACAACAGACAACTAGTCAAGTGTATCAAACGACGAAAAACCTCATATTTGGGGCATATTCTACAAAACCTCATATATGAACTGTTGCAACTCATATTGCCAGGCAAGATTGAAGGAAGAAGAGGTATCGGGCGTAAGCAGTTTACTTGGTTGAGGAACATAAGGCCACTGCCTTATACAACGTGTGGATGCCTTCTTTTAAGCAGCTAGAGACCGCGAATCATTTTCAAATAAAGGGTTTTCCAATAGCAGGTGTTATTATGGAATGGATTGCGCTATCGAGAGATGACTAATGATTTTTTATGACCGGAATTGGATGGTATTGATCTGGACAACGTTTATTTTCAACTAGGCAGCGCTACGTACCAAACAAGCAGCGAAACCATTGATCTTTTACGGGAAAAGTTTCCGGACCGTGTTATCTCTCGAAGAGGTGATCACAATTGGCTACCGAGATCTTATGATTTAACACCTTGTGACTTTTTTCTTTGGGCCACGTGAAATAGAAGGTCTACGCCAACAGCCCAGGGTCGATTCAAGATCTCAACTATGGAATTCGTGAGGCTTTTGAGGACATCGAGTGCAGCCACTTTGCAATTCGGTTATGGAAAATTTCATCAAAAGGATATTGTCCTGTAATCGTGGTCGTGGTGGTCATTTGCCTGATGTTATTTTCCACTATTAACGACATACCTTCCTCTTTTTAATGAAATAAACATCCGATCATTTATTTTATTATTTATTAAGAAATAGCATTTTTCTTTGAATATCAAAATAGCACCTCTTATTGGAAAACCCTTTATATGTAGTTCAAACTTTAAATAAAATAAAAAAATGTTATTACTTTTAAATTGCATAATCGCTCACATTCGATTACAAATAGCAAATAAAGAAGAAGCTAAGTTAACTCGTGTCTTTTATTTTTTGTTTAGCTCGAAGGCCACTTTTATCGTATTTCGAGTCGCTACAACCCACGGTGATGCTGCACAACATAAGGTAATAAGCGGGCAGCGACCGCTGATTGAACTGTCCAGGAATAATATCACAACAACAGAGGCAAACTAGAGTGCTCCCGCCCCTAAGAAGCGGTCCCACAGATAACTCGTAGACGTGTCAGACTACAAGGGTTTCAATACCTAATAAACCTAACGAAAAACAAACTGATAACGCTTATAGGCACCCTTTCTTGGCAGTGCAAGTTGTGAATTCGTTACTTAATTACGAGTGCTTACAAATTCACAGACTCGCATATAATCGAAGAGCTCATGTTGGTTTTCGACTCGCTTTTCATTTCTTTTCATTTCTTAGTAAAAATTTTACTTCGGCTAATATAACCTACTCACCTGGATCGGCTTCTGCCTTCAACTGGCCATCATAGTACATCTTATTATACAAATTCACAATTTCGTGATGTGACCTGTAATTCCGGCGCAATCGTGTCTGTACTGCCGGATTGTAGTTGCCCTGTTCATCGACACGATAGCAATCACGTTTCAGTAGGCGTTCCATTAGCGACACTTCTAAACCCATTGCCGCTGCATGTGTTGAATTCAATATTGGACCCAACTGTCGATGATCGCCAGATATTACCAAAGTGGCTGTTGGGCTGATCGTTGGCATAAGCACCACCAAAGCTTCCGCTTCTGTTGAAGCGGCTACCTCATCAATAAAAATATGTGTAAATACACCGCTACCGTCTATTTGCTTGCCAAATTTGCCCGTTGACAAGCGCCCGACAAGACTCAATGTACACACAACAATACGATAATTGTGCAACACTTGCACATCTGGCAAAAAATGTTCTGCATATAAATTCGAATACTCCAATAGCAATTCATTTATGTTATCCGAACGATGCTCATACGAGCGCGAATAGATGCGTATTATAGCTTGTGTCTCATCCATTCGTGCCAGCACATTGCAGAGACGTAGCGCGATCTCATCACACGCACCATTCGAACCGGCTGTAACGAGTATGTGCGACTGTGGTTGGAGCATATAAATTTGCAAAATGGCTTCCACCAACGTTGTTGTCTTTCCGGTGCCTGTGATTGGACAAGAGTAGAAAAATAAGGGATCATATATGTGTTGTATACACATATTTATGTGTGTATCGGTCTCTTCTATTCGCCACTTTTCTATGCTCAATTAACTTGAAACATATGAAAGCAACAACAAAAGTGATGGAGTAATATTCGCTCATCAAACTGGTATAACTCATTTACTTACAAACACATGTAATTTAAGGCAGCTGTTTTCGAGTGTTGCCAAGATATGTTCATTTATATCAGTTGCTTTATTTATTCGCCTCTTGCTAACGCTTGGCGAAAAGAAGAGACCTTATGCTTTTTTTTTTGAGCTTCTCTCAATTATTTCATACCTGGCGGTCCGAATATAATGTATGGTGCTGATTTCTCTACGCTGTTATTCACCACATACTGTATGGCCTGCAACTGTTCCGGACTAGTATTGATGGCTTTATTAAACAGCTCCAAACTGAAATTGCAAATATAAATGGTATACTCCAATTTGGGATTTAAATAAATGCATTTCCAAAATGTTCGCCATACCTTAAAGCTGGTAATTCCTGCACCATGACTTTCTCGGGGAAGAGGAATTTTTTCAAAACCAACGGTGGAATGGCTACCAACTGTTCTAAAGCGCGATATTGGTATCGAATAACCATACGTGCTGGCCGGAAGAGTATCGTGTAAGTTTTGTCAATCGGTATGTCTCTGGCGCATTTAAATGCTACTCGCCCATATGAAATACTTTCAATTCGGCCGAGGAAGGGTTTATTCTTCTTGTTTGACGATTTCTTAACCCCAGGCTCATATACAAACTGTTCCATTTTGTTCATTATATCACCCAATGTTTGTGGTACCTCGTCAGGCGGCAAAACAATGACATCATCATAGGGAAAAATTACATTCTCGTAACGTGTATTTTTCGGTATTTTTAGCTAAAAATAAGTACAATTTTAAATTAAATGATTTTATTTTTCGGACATTAATTTAAAAAATTAAGAAAATATATAATAAACACTGAAGACAACATGAAATAAGAGAGAATTCTTTCCCATTTATGGGAGTCAATACAAACTCATACTGAACACATTAAAATTTGGCGCATTGAAAACCATAAAAGATTGACGGTTACCTCAATTCAAGTAAACGCTGACGAACGTAAGCAATTATTCGTCAATGGTAAAAAACTGCTACTCGACCGCACTAGAGACGTACCCCGCAAATCGGTTACCTGATTCAACCGGATTTAAATAAGGAGCTAAATATGATAGATTACAAAATTGCGCCATCCGGGAGAGTATTTATGGCTGAGACGTAACAATTGGATAAACAAGAAAGGGAACACCGTAGTACGATAAATTCGCTCGTTAATAAAAATTCAAATGAAAATCAATACAAGAATACAGGAATAAAATGAAAAGAAATGCCCAATTATTAGTTCCGTTCGATAATAAAATTAGTCGTTACCAGGCTTCACTCCGAATCAAGAGCGTAAGCAAAAGTGCTCTCGTAAAGAGAAGAAAAAGAAAACAAAAAATTACCATCACTTGCAAAAAGCGGTAAAGAAGACATATCAGCTGAGTTTGTTTACAAATTCCTGTGAAAAGTAAGAAAAATTTACTTATTTACTCACGTTTTTTGTTGATAAATTTTACATTTCATTATTATAAACTACGAGCAAAAGTGCACAAAACACCAGCTTTTACAAAGTCTAAATTTGTTTACTAAAAAAAATTAAAAAGTTTAATCAGTTGACAGGATATCAGCTCTCGAACCTCGTGGGTTTTCTCACAGGCCACTATGCGCGAGGAATGCATGCTGTGAGACTTGGAATTACCACGGGTACTTTTTGCGCTGGATGTATGAAGGAGGAGGTGGAATCATCTCAGCACCTTCTCCTTAGCTGCCCTGCTATGGCGGGGCTAGAATCCAGGCATCTTGGCTCTTACTTCTTTGCTACGCCTGCTGGTATAGCAGGCGTTGACATTAAAAATCTACTGAACTTTATCAGCAGCACAAAGCGGTTGACGCAAACGCAGCATAGTCATCGTTAGTAATCCACACACTCTAAACTCACTCTCCTAACCATCCCAGTACCACCCCTCCCCGCCCTCTCCCTGTATCCCATCGGTCTTTCTCTTTCACCGCACGTCCTTCATAATGGTATCACAAAGAACGAATCCATTTTTCTTCGTCCAAGTGTGCTCATTCCTTGGGCAACCATACCAACCTAACCTAATTTAAACATGTCCTTTCTGGTCGTATATTTTCGTGATGGATAATTTTTGTCGGCTAAAATTTCTTCAACAAAAAATCAGCGTCTTTCTTGTATCCAACTGCCACTTTACTTTCTCAATTTTTGAGTGACGGATCATTTTTTGCATTCACGAAGGCCTACTTGCAAAAATTAGGATTAAATATTACACATTTTTGTGTTATCGTATTACATCAGCAAATCAGGTGATTCTGGGCTCGATCGAGTTGCAATCACAACTGCTGTGTTGCAGATTTTTTAAACTGTGGGTTTTAAAGTGAAATTCTGGTAACTTTGGCAAAAGTATAGCGTTCTACCTGTCCAAAGTACGGCCATTGTTGCGCGCAAAGTCTTTTAAATCGGCGTGTCAATACCGAAATTATTAAGGAAAATATCAAGGCGAATCTATAAAAGGTGGTGTCAGTAAATCAGCTCAGTTGTTTTTTTTTTTCTCTTTCGCCGTGTACATGTGGCTGTGAGCACAGAATGAAACAAGGCGAATTCATTATTTGTTTTCTAGTTTCTCAATACTTTGCTTTGACAATCAAACGTACAGAGCTATATTGTTGGTCTAGTGCCACCCTTTAATGAATGCGCCTTGGAAAATATTTACAAAAAACTTTATTATTTTTATTTACGTTTTTACCTTCTATACAAAATGTACAAAATAAGTGCCAAACATTAGTAAGTATCAGCTCAGCATTGCTAACGACTAAAAGAGTTGCAATGCTGCCGCTTTTATTGCATGCCTCGAACAAGCTCTCACTGAGAGCGGGATAGCGGTTCGTAGATGTAGCCAACTTTTGTATTTTCTCCGCCGTGACTTCAGCAAAAATTTATGGGGAATATTTTATGTTGTTACAACAGCAACCGCTACAAAGAGCGCAACCAACACAGAAGCATACTATTAATATCATATAACAACAAATCACGTGAGAGAGGCCGTTTGAAAAGGGGTAAAATACGAGTCAATAAATTTGGCAAATGGTTTACTTTGAATAGCGACGAAACCTTACAGTACGATTTATTACTGCTGCTAGAACAATAACTACTGAGAGTAGATAAAAACTGAATATCGCATGATCCTATGCTTAAGCTAAATCTTATCTTATTAACGCTGACATCAAATACGGAATTATCATAAAACGTATTAAAATTTCTCACCTTAACAATATATTCGCCTCCATATTTTCGCAATTTAACGTTATGCTGCACCAGACTCGAATACTCCTGAATTGTATCCGAATCCTCGATTTGTAACAGTTTTAACATCGCCTCGCGCATATTTGATTGGGTCATTGTTCTGTTGTTATCCAAATAATCTTTAAATTCATTCGAAAGTTCTGCAAGCGACGATTCAACGATTTGCGATTGTAGAGCATGGCGAATTTCCTTTGGCGGCATATACGTAGGAAGGTTAAATTTCGGTTTAAATTTACTGAAAAATATGGAATAGGGAAAAGAAAAGCAATTAATAAAAAATTAATAATTAATACAATAACACATAAAATTAAGGTTACATCACGAAAAGGACAATTGGTTGCATTCATGTGACGGTAATTTACTTACATGCTATTTGATAAACGACAAGGATTGATGCTTAATTTAACCACTGGAAACTCCTCAACGCGCTGTAAAAATTCAAGGGAAATAAATAAATAATAGATAAGTATTACTTCTATTTTTTTATTTTTTATTTTTTTGAGATTCATTTCATTTACTTACACAAAAATGGTGCTGCTCTACATAACGCATCTCCTTGCTGGACTTGTCATGGAACACCACAACAATCGGCTGTACAACACTTTTGCGAAAAAGATGACTATCCACGAAAAAATTATCTTTGCCGTCCGCGCCCAACTCATATGGCACACGTGTATTGTGTACATAGTAGAAGGAACGCGACTGTACAATCACTAGCTTATCTATGACAATATTCGGACGTGTTGATTCCAAATTGAAGCGAAAATAATGGGAATTGATGCAAAGATTGTAGGAGAGTTTGAATATTGGCGAAGCGCTAAAATTAAGCGAATTAGAGATTTTGTTAGAATACAAATACAAATATAAAAACTAGATACAAACATATCCGATTACACTTACCTTTTGGAATAATCCTTAAGTATCTTAAAATCCGACTCGTCGCCATGTTCTTCCACATGATCTTCAAAGCTTGCCGGCGAGCTGAAATTTAGTCGGCAAACATAGCAACCCATGCTGCTGAGCTGAAATGTGGATGTATGCTTCTGATGCATACTACCCTCGTAGAGCACCTCATGCATTGGTGCATTTTCGTCCACTTGCAGTAATGCTATGACATTTCAAATGGTATTAACAAATAAAATACATGCATATGTATGTATGTATAAGTAAATACATATAACACATGGGTCGAAAAGTCACCGGCCTTAAATGACACTAATATTATTGCATTCACCTATTTTTCAGTTAGTATTAACCTTAAAAAGATAGCTGTTCAAATTCAAGGATATTCTATTCATTATTTCGTGAGTTATGGTGCTAAGAGTGAAGCTACTTTTGTTATTTTCAAAACAATGTGGATCAAAAAGAATTTCATGCTTGTGGGGAAAAATTCCGTTTCCTGATGGAAAAAATACCGTTTCAGCAAAGCAATGGCTTGAAAAGGTTTATGGGAACTACGCTCCATCAGAAACAACAATAAAACGATGGCTTACTGACTTCAAGTGAGAGAGAGTGTCGTAGAGACATCGATGATGCACAACGCAGTGGACGTCCAAATGAGGCGGTAACACCAGAAAACATAAAAAAAATCCACAAAATCGTTTTGAATGATCGAAAAGAGAATTTGAGTGAGTTGACTGACATCGTAAAGATATGAAAAGAAGGTGCTGACTTTATATTGCATGAGCATTTGACTTTGAGAAAGCTCTGTTCAAAGTGGGTGCCGCGTTCGCTAACTGTTGACCAAAAACAAGTGACCAAACTACATGAATTGAACTTCGAATTGCTCCCACATCCAACGTATTCGCCAGATTTGGCTCCCCAGCGACTACTGGCTGTTCGCAAACCCCAAAAAAAAAGAGAACTCGCCGCTAAGAAATTTCGCTCGAATGACGAGGTTATCGCTGAAACTGATGCCTATTTTGAGACAAAAGACAAATCGCTTTACAAAAGTGGTATTGAAATGTTAGATCGGCGCTGGAATGATTGCGTTGTGCTTCATGGAAATTACGTTGATGAAAATGAGCTAATTTTGAACAAAAACAAAACGTGTTTTTTTTCTTAGCCCGGCACTTTTCAGCCCATGTATTATATTAGACTAAGTAAAAAGTGCTGAATGTTTTCCGCTAGATGTAGGGATAAAAAAAAACATTATTTAACAAATTTGTGTTTAGTGCAACCAGTTGCTTGTTACAGCGTGGCAAAATATAGTAAAGCTAAAAAAAGACGAATTGCGAAACATTCCTCAGTAACACAACCAAGTTGAAAAGTCGGATCATGCGGCTAAGAAAATGTGTGCTGTTTATGTTATGTATCAAATATAAATCGGTGATGCGAACAATACCGTGCTGGCAAGCCAATCGTCAAAACTCTATCCGACATGTGAGCACTTCTTTAATTTGCCTATGGATTCAAGAACATTTGTATGAGAATAATTATAACTGTATTAATTACAAAGCCCAAGTAAAGCGAAAAACATTGAAAGCTGTTTACTTCCGCGAATGTGTGTGTATATACAAGGTGGCGCAAAATTAATCACCCTATCGGAAGATTTATGATTGTTTAACATACGTCAATGTACGTTAATGGCATTGCACGCCAATCATATTGAGTACTTGTGAACTACACAGCCGTAATTTACAAACGACAAGCAATAGAGCGCGAAAAGGTCAAAATAAAGATATCCATCCCTCGAAATCAGACGTTATTCAAAAACAAAATTGGATGATTAATTTGCACTACCACGTACGAATATGTTTACATACCCATCAGCGCCGGATCGCCATGTATCATAGTTTTGTCATCGTCGTCACGTGCCATACACCCAGTCGTCGTTTCACCATTCTTTTGCCTTTCGTCAAGTTCCTCCATTTTCTTATTCATATACATAAATAAAGATAAATTTCTGATCCGAAAATGGTCACTACCGCGTTTTGTATTGATCAGGTAATTGGTGCGAAAGAGTAAAGTGCCGATCTGTAAGGAAGATAATATGGAAACATTGAAATGAAATTAATAATAATAAAATTTAACTGTAGAAATGGTAAAAGCATTAAAGTGCAATTAAGGGGACAGATACCTGTAATATTTCGAAAAAAAAAAAAATTTGTTTCATAAAATGTTAATATAATCCTTTAAGAATGTATCAAAACAATTTTAGAACGTAAATTAAAGTAAGTATTTCTTATATTACAGATCGTCAACCGTCACGACTCTATTCTTAACGTTCGAGTGCTGCCGACTTTAGACGCATTTTTCTCAAAACTATATTTTTCGAATTGGCATACACGATAACTCGAAAAGTTATGGACCGATCTCCCTGAAATTTTGCACACATCTTTTTTAAGATATGTGAATTTACAAGTTTTCGAAAGGGTCAGGTTTGAAAACTAGTAACTCACCAACCCACAATCTGATGAAAATTTAAATATTTAAGTATATAATACTTAAGCATACAAGATGAAGTCCAAAATAAACAAGACTGAGCTAAAATAGAAACGACAGTAGCTTTTCTCTGATAACTTCGAGTTTATTTATTCAAAATAGTCCCCTCTGGCCTCGATAGACAGTTTTGCGCGATCTAAAAGCTTTTCGAAAGAGTGTTTCAGGTCATTGACCGGAATGTCCGTCCTTCAGAATGTCGGTACAAGCCTTTTGGATAGTCTCTACGGACGCAAAATGTTTTCCTTTCATGGCCAAATGCAATGTTCCGAATAGGTAGAAATCACAGGGAGCCATATCAGACGAATACGGTGAGATATTCATGGTTAAAATGCAATTTCTAGTCAAAAAATCAGTCACAAGGGTCAACAAACGCTTCAAAACGCCAAGATAGAAAATTGCATTGACGGTTTGGCCTGTTGGCATGAACTCCTTGTGGGCAATCCCCTTGGAGTCATAAAAACAAATGAGCATCGACTTGATTTTTGACTTCTCCAAACGTGATATTTTGGATGGTGGCTCGTCTGGGGCCTTCCATTCGGCACTTTGACACTTATTTTCAGGATCATGTTGGAAACACCACATTCCATCATCAGTTACAATGTTATCGTCTTTTCTCGCCTCTTTAATGAGGCGTTTCGAATGTTGAATTCGGAGCAATTTTTTTTCCTCAATTTAGTTGTGCGGAATGAAACGTGCACAGACCTTTCGTATGCCCAAATGATCACTTAAAATGTGATAAATCGATGTTTTGGAGATATTCAACCACGATTCCATGAATTTCAGCGATGATTTCGGTTCATTTTTGATTAATTTACGGCCAATGTCGATGGAGTTTACGGTGATTGCTGATTTTGAGCGGCCCGTGTGTTCATTGTCATTTATGTCCTATCAACCTTCTCTGAAACGACAATCATGCCCATACACTTTTTTCTTCAATTCAAATGCTTCGGTAAACGTTTTACCGATTTTAAACAAAATTTGATATCAGCTCTTTGTTCGAAACTAATTTTTGTACCGATGGCATAAACACACTGACACTTTAGACGTAATAACTTCGCTTCCACTTAACCGAATGTCACCAAGCTTTCACTGGAAGTCAACTAGGGATGTAGCTTCCAACGCACTAACTCATTAAAAAGATGGCGCCCTCAAAAACATTTTATGACGCCAGTCTTGTTTATTTTTGACTCCATCTTGTATAAAACATGTTTTGCATTAAAAATATCTGTTTTCTTTTAAAAGTGCCTTTTTTCTTTTAAATTTGTCTTAGATTTATTTTGTGTGCACTACTCGTCAGCTACGTTATGAAGGCATATTGGGTAGTTAAGGGTTAAATACCCATAATTTTCTGCAAACAACAAATTAACACTTTCACTATCACTGGCCATTCTCTGCAATCCTAATGGTCCTGGCTTTTGGTCACTCATTTTAGGAGTTAACTTGAAATCAACATCAAATATTATTTTTACTCACTTCTAATATTATTTTTATTTCATACCGTCTTGTCCTTACGACTGCCTTTTCCAGACTGACTGAGAGTTGCAATTCAATATAAGGCCTCTTCTATTCGCCATTTCCCCGCTCGCTCTCTTTATGCTCGATTAACTTAACGAAAAATTTGAGTGCGAAGGCAACAACAAAGTGATCGGGTTACCCCATTAAACTGGTATAACTCACTATCTTACAATTAGGCCTCTTCTTTTCGCCAAGCGTTAGCAAGTGGCGAATACCTGAAGCAACTGGTATAAATAAGCATATGTTGGCAACTCGGAAGTAGAGCTGCCTTAAATTACATGTGTTTGTACGACAGTGCTGGTGGTCACACTCACCAACGTAAACGTATGCCCGTATCGGCTGACATGATGAAACTAATGAGAGCCCCATGTAAATGAATTCTCAGCACCGTTTCGTTCCGTAGTATCGTAGATCGTTGTTTCATCGTGTCAGCTAATACGGGCGTTCGTTGATGAGTGTGAGCACCATGAGTTTACCTCATGTCCATACTCGTTAACGACGAATGTTACTCGACAACTTTGTTGTTGCTTTCACACGCACATTTTTCGTCAAGTAAATCGAGCATAGAGATAGCGAGCAGAGACGTGGCGAATAAAGGGCGCCTATAATTGCACACATGTTGTGCAGTCGACCTCAAATGGGTTAAGAAGCCGATTTTTTCTGTGGAAGCGAGAAAGCTGCTTGAATACAGAACCTTTTATTGTTGAATCATGGCGCATATATAGTATATGTGGACGATAAACATGAATGTGTTAAAATTGAAAGAGTTGATTGCTCTATGAAAATTAGAAGATTTGGTTTCTGATATAAAAAACCATTTGTGTTTTTTCTTGAACGCCTGGTATTTTGGATTTTTTTACAGCACAGAACATACAAAGGTTAATCAAACCAACCCATAGACTTAAAATTGGAAAATTTGCACATTCATGCTTCCGCATAAAGAACTTCAAAATCAATTCAATTTCCTCCTAACAAACTCGTTGCTTTTGCATTACACCTATATTTGATGTTATTCAGAAAAAAAAAAATGAACCAATAAAGCAAATACAAAATAAAGCACGAGATGTACTCGTGCGTATGTATGAACATGCAAATGTGGCTTAAAAAATAAGCGGAGAAATATCGAATAGAAAAAAAAATGAGTGTGAAATCGTATGTTGATGATTCATACACTTGCATGGGGAAACTTGGAGAATTGAAAATGCTGTATAAATTTGTGCGTATTATTAGACTCAGATGCAGTTTTTTGTAATTTGCACAGTTGGCACAAAATTATTTTAATATTATATGTAGTGCATACCATATTTTTTTTAATGAAACTACTTATATATAATTTATGAAAATATATAAAGGGAAGTGTGACCAGATAGGTTAGGATAGGTTATACTGGCTGGCCGAAGCCACGCAGAGACCATTTTGGTCCATAGCGATACCAGATCAGAGTCCTATTTAGCGAAAATATGCATCACTCAAGATGCGCCTACTGTTCGCGAATTTCAGGAGTCGCTCGAGTCCCAGTTCAGGGATAGATTCTAGCCTTTCAAAGCTGTAAGCACCCAGGTAGCATAGTCTAGTTTTCGAGAGAGGTGGACAGTAACATAGAAGATACTCCAAGATTTCTCTGGTACCCGGCTCATTACATTTCCTGCACGCGTCGTTAATGGTTAAATTTAGCATTTAAGCGTGTGCTGCAACTAGGCAGTGCCCTGTTAGTATACCAACTAAAGTTCTACAGTTTCTTCTATCGAACGATATTTACCGATTTAGTATACTTGTCATCATATGCGTGTTTCCACATGATCCTGGCAACTTTGCAGTTGGTTAAGCTAAGCCATCTGCCTTTTGGCATTCTTAGCATGCGTTTCTCTAGTTCTTTTTGAATTGTGCGCAATGGTTTAGTATCTGACTTATTTGATCCCATGCAAGTTTCGTGCCTTCTTTAGCTATTCCATCCACTGTCTCGTTTCCCTCCATGCCTTTATGCCCAGGAACCCAATGAACCGAAAGCCGGCGGTTACGGACGAGCTTGTTGATTGCTTCCTTGCATTCAAGGACGTTTTTGGATGATACACAGTATGATTTTATCGCTTTTATAGCCGCTTGGCTGTTAACGTAGAAGTTTATTACGCAGTTAATTGCTGCGTCTGTACATACAAGTTCTACTGCTTTCTTTACAGCAAATATCTCAGCTTAAAACACAGGAAAATAGTTAGGGAGTTTAAATGCTTTATAGATGTTTAATTCCGTACAATATATACCAGGTGTGACCAGATAGCAATGATACTTTTTTCAATCAATAGCTCTGTTCATGAAACAAATATGTATGTAGTTTGTTACAATTCCTACAAATTATCACATTTTGGTGTTCATGTATCCAAAACACTTGCAAAGTAGGGGAAAGTGGGAGAGCAAAATGACATTTCATTTTGAGGGGAAGTTGCAAGTTTTTACTGGATACATTTTTACTTGTAAAAATTTGCAAGTGAAAAAACAGCTGATCGCAAAGTAAAAACAAACACGAACACGAAAATTTGCGAATTGATTAAAACTCTAAGTTTAAATAAAAATGGTGATTAAAATGGAAAATGTAGATTTAAATAATATCTAAAATAAAATTTATAAAGTTTATTTGAAGTCATAAATTAGGAATCGGCCAATGATATAGACATTGCAACACTTCTGATCGAAAGCATTGAAGGTATCTTTTGTGTTTTATGCTTGTTCTGCTGGGTTATTAGCTAATTTGGCAATATATGTACATATGTATATACATAGACGGAAGCAAGGAAAATATGACGTAAGCTGTGCCACAAAAACACAATGGTCATTGGAATGTTCTTCATCTAACAGCGATGATGAAGTGGAACAAATTATTATGGACAAAATGAAATCATGTGATTCCAAAGCTTATTATTTTGCATTTTATTTGCTTTAAATTTTTTTAAATTTATTACGAGGTAGCTCAAGTGAAAAAAATTTTAATTTTTGTGATTTTCCTGCCAACAATTTAATCAGCCGTAAAACTTGCAAATTGTTTTACTGGTTTTGCGTTCCTTTTCTTGTTTTAATATTTTTCTCTTTGAGAGAGAATTCTTGGAAATTAAGTGGCAAGTTACTAGATAAATTTTTCATGATCAAACCTAATATGTTTTAGCAGGCAAGGTAAACCGCCGAGTGTTTTTTGCCATGAAAAAGCTCCTAACAAAAAAACCATCTGCCGTACAGAGGCGGCACACAACTGTAGATCTTTCCACTTGTGGAAAAACGTCAAAACGCCAACCATAAATAGAAGGAGCTCGGGCAAACACCCAATAAAGGGTGTGTAAGCGCCAATTATTATTATCATAATAAATTTTAATGAAATTAATAGCGCCAATTATTATTTTTTTTATCATAATAACTTTTAAGGAAACTAACGAATGCAGGTATCAATAATAATATGATCACCACTGTAGATTGAAAATATTTGAAGCAGAATATAAAAACAGCGCATCTAAAATGTATGTGCATATGTATGTAGTTAAGTTTGAAACTTGTCAATACACAAATACTCGTACATACGTACATATCGAGTAGTAAATTTTATAATAGCAGCATTGCATGTTTAACACTCCGTATCTAAACACTGTTATTAGATAGAAATTACCTTTTTCTCCAGGAAAAGCTGTGAGTTATGAGAACTTTTATTTATGAACAAATATGAACGGACGTAAAAAGTAAATCAATGCAATAGTTTGGAAATTCCAGTGCAAAAAATCACATGAAAACGAAAAATTCCAACAACTAATTGAAAAATTTCTAAAATGTAAGTTTGTATGCAGGTACATGGCTAATCGACTAATTAGTGAACCTTTACTTGTTTACCTCATACTTCATAAATGAAAATATAATAAATACATATGTACATAGGTATGTACGAGTATGTAAATCGAACCAAAACAGTACATACTTATCCCAGCGATAAAAGGCTCAGTCACGTTACCCAGTGAAGTGACGTGCATGCATTGCTTTTAAGCCGGCACAAAACGCTCTAAGTTTCTGACATTATTGAAGCGCGGTGATAACAGAGCAGCTGATTTGCAGGTAATACGTATTTTCAAAGTGATAGAAACCAAGGCAAATCTATTCAAAGTGGACCAACAATAACATTTTGTACACTAGACAAAAGAAAGTAATTTTGTGCCCGAGTCCGAGTTATTAAGTTGAAAAACCAAATAATAGGAAAATTGTTTATGGAACATAGAAGTCCAGACATTTATAAAGGCAAATTCTCTTTTACTTGAGCTTTGCAAATGCAATAGCAACATACACACACACCTTTTTACTAACCCATTCACAATTCTCTCATTGTCTTCGTCACGGCCTACGATTTTGCGCAGGGAGTAATTTGGCAAATGATCTGAGGTAACTGGCCAACTCGGCGACGTTTCCTTGTAATTCATAAAAGAAAACAAAACCTTATCACTAAAGAGCGCGGAATTCGGAGAAATCTATTTGAATTTGAATATTTTGGTAACTGTTATGAAAATATTGTTCTGAATCTGGAATTACGCGAATCTACTGGCAACAATAGCAAACTATTGAGATACTAAAACCAAAACCTGAATGGTTTTCAACAGATGATGGGTCAGAACTCGCAGGAAGTCAAGAGCTGCCGAATATATTTAAGTAAGCAGGCGTTCATGCGCATCAGCTGTAAGTTGAACTTACAAGCGAATCAATCAAAAGTAATAAGTAACACAGTCTTAAGGGGTTATATACACTTAGAACCAAAAAAAAATTTTTGTTTACATTTTTTTTTTAAATATTTAAGAATACACACAGACAATTTAATACCGTTGCGGTGAATATTTTCGAAGGCGTTTCGGAGTGCAACGACAACGCGAGACCTCATACCGCAAGGCAAACATTAGGGAAGCTGAACGAACTCGAATGGGAGCTAATGCCACATCCACCATACTCTCCGGATATTGCACCTCGTGATTATCACCTTTTCCATGGACTTCAATCCCATATGAGTAACAAGGACTACTCCTCAAAAGAAGCTATAAAAAGGGATATCGAATCGTATTTTGGCTCCAAGGACAAAAAATTTTCTGAGCAGGGAATTAAAAATTTGCCTAAACGTTGGGAAGACATTGTAAATAATGAAGGAAAACAAATTATTGATTAAAAAATACTTTAAACATCTTTTTTATTAATTTTAAAACCACCTTTAAAAAACGCACGGACTTATGGACTGACCTGATATAAGGCAAACTTTAAACGCGTTTTTCTCAAAATGGTGTTTTCAAAGTCGGTGACCAACTATGACCGATTAGCCTCAAATTTTAACGCGAGATTCTTTAATATATATTTTTAGTAATTAATCGAAGATTTTTTTCTCACCGATAAATATATATATATATATATACAGTCGAACTTCCTTACAGTGAACTTCCATATAATGAAGCTCTCCTTATAATGAACTGGTTTCGAAGACACTGCTTTTTCGTTCTACTTTCGGTGTATTTTTGTCTCCTTATAATGAATTTCTATATAGTGAAGTTTTCTATATAATGAACAAATTTTACAGCTGGAAATTCAAGCGTCCTAAGTTTTTGTCTCCATATAGTGAATTTTTTCAAAAGTTTTCTGTTGCAAAAATTACAGTTAGATGTGGACAAACTGTAATGAGGGGAATCCCAAAATGAAAAGAGAAAGAGCTGAGCTGTTACAGTTTTATTCAGTGATTGAAGTTAAAATGACGCATCGAAGCAGCATTTCGCTTGAAAAAAAGTTATTAATGATTAACAAAGTTAATGAAGGAAAGAAAAAAAAAAGATATTGCCAATGAATTCGGAGTTCTTCCCAGCACTTTATCAAATATTTTAAAAAATAAGGAAGTGATTTTAAAAAATGCGGAGGATTTGGCAGTAAATACCAAACGCAAAAGACTTCGGCCTTGTCATTTTGAGGATATTGACGAAGCAATGCTGAAATTGTTACTCGTTGCACGTGGTAAGAATCTCCCTTTATCTGGACCATTATTGAAGCAAAAGGCCAAAGATTTTGCGGAAGCACTAGGACACCACGAAGTTGAGGCAAGTACAGGTTGGTTAGACAAGTTCAAAAGTCGGCATGGCGTTATTCAAAAGACATTATGTGGGGAAAGTGCTGACGCCAACATAGAAAACCGTGATGAATGGGTAACGAGCGTCTTACCGAAATTAATTGAAAATTACAACATTAACGACATTTTTAATGCCGACGAGACTGCTTTGTTTTTCAAATACTTGCCAACTAAAACACTGGCGTTCAAAAATTAAAAATGCTTTGGTGGGAAGCAAAGCAAGAAGATAATAACTGTCCTGTTGGGAAGCAATATGACTGGATCAGAAAAGCTAAAGTTGCTGGTAATCGGAAAGGCCAAAAATCCGAGGTGCTTCAAGGGAATAAAATCTTTAGGTGTCGATTATGAGTTTAACAAAAAAGCATGGATGACCAGTGAGATTTTTACGAAACGGATTGTAAAACTCGACAAAAAATCTTGTGATCAAAACAGAAAGGTGTTGTTTTTTGTTGATAACTGCACTGCCCACCCTAAAGATGTAAGAGACAAGTTGAGAAACATTCATCTCGCTTATTTTCCTCCCAACATGACTTCGTTACTTCGCCACCAATGGACCAAGGCATTATCTACAACATGAAACAAGATTACAGAAAACGAATTTTAACGAATATATTGACTCAAGTGGATGAGGGAAATTCTGTTATGGCCATAGACTTGCTGCAAGCAGTTCGAAATCTTAGCAATGTATGGAATGTCTATGTTAAACCAGAAACAATTGCCAACTGTTTTAAAAAGGCTTGATTTTCAAAAGATGCTATGCAGATTCCATTTGAGCATTGGGATGAAGATGTCTTCATTTAAAAAAGTAGCAAATATCGAAGCATCGTTTGATGACTACGTAAATGTTGATAATGGTGTGCAGACTTGGGACAACCCATCCGAAGAAGATATTCTCAACAGCATTTTTGAAAGTCGCGGAGTTCCAGCTGAACCTGGTAAGCATTTATCTTTTTATAGTCTTGCTTGTATGCTTCATCCATTAGCGTAATTAGAACCTTTGTTGAAATGAGGAGTGACGTGCCGATTAATGTTTTCAACTCTCTACATGATTTGGAAGCTTTTATTGAAAATGAAAAATGGAAGACTGTAATTCAAACCAAACTCACTGATTATTTTTAATTAAATTACATAAAAAATCAATGTTTCTTTATAATGAAGTTTCTATATAGTGAAGTGATTTTCAGGTCCCGTGCGAATTCACTATATGGAAGTTCGACTGTATATATATTTTTTTTATAAACAATTTAAGGCCTTTTTTTTTTGAGAAAGCACAATTTTATCAAAAAAATTATTTAGTGTATTCCTTCTGTCTGGACGTCTTGGTATCTATCAAGGCGCATTTATTAGAGGGGGTTGTACTAGACCAACAACAAAGGTTTGTGCGTTTGATTGTCACGGCAAAGTATTCGAAAAGGAGAAAAAAAAAATTAATTCGACTTGTTTTATTCTGTGCTGACAGCCACAATGACACAGGGAAAGAAAAAAAACAAATCAGCTGATTTACCAACATCACCTTTAATAGATTCGCCTTGGTATCTATCACTTTGTTAACCTTGGGTGTGCACAATACAATGATTTGAAGACAACTGAAAATACTTATTACCTGTCAAACAATAGAAAAAAGTAAGCACAGTTATAAAGACAAATCATTTCTACCTGCCGTTTACACGGAACAGTTTTGCAAATCCACAATTCTCTCACGATCTTCGTCACTGTCTATGATATTCCAAATACAATAAATTGGCAAATGATTTTAGGTAACTGGCTAATTTGGCGACGTTTCGTTGTAATTCGTAAAAGAAAGCAAAACCCCAACACAAAAGAGCGCGAAATTTGAAGAAATCTATTTTAATTTGGAGATTTTGTTAAGTGTTATGAAAATATTATTATAATCTACGCTTCACTCAAATGTATACCGAAACGAATCGGAGTCAGAGTCAAGGACACTAACGGATTTTGCAAGAATGCACACGGCGAAAAAAAGGGTACGTAAATAAAACGCGTATTTAGCGCGTCCTTTCTTCCATAAGCCTAGAAGAATAATAGCACGATGTATAGAAGGCAGAGCTATGCCCAACATCTGACCATTAACCGACTCTCAGCGATTTTGAAGGAATCACCTAATCGGTTGACAGCGCGGGTTTATTTACGAAAATACTGAGCTTGTGTTGGTGATATACGAAAAAATCCACATAATCTCCGTTAATGTCACATCGTTGCTGTTGATGTCTTCTGCCCAATCCCAAGTCACGCGACCGCCGAAGTTACTCTCACTATTTTGCTTTGGATGGCCAAACTTTGTAATCTATCTGTCGATCCACATAAAGCACAAGTTCGGTAATCTTTTATATGAACGATTGCATGATATGGACTTTTATTCAGCATTTTCCAACAAAACAAAAACAACCACATGCAAATGCACAGTTCATTGGGTTTCGACAGATTGGGAGTAGGCGTCTCTTATAACATAACAACAGCAAGCAACCAGTTCAATTTTTTGCTGAAAAACGTACATACCTACTTATCAACACTTATGCATATCAACATTTCATAACTACATACATATATTCATATTTGTATACATTCATGCATCAGTGAGTAAACCAAAACCATAACTTCACAATTTATAGTGAGTTGTTGTATAGGTTATGTGTGTATGTAAATAATAGTTTCAAGTTACTAAAAGTATGTATAGTACAGACTTCAGCAAAATACCATACATAAACGAAATGGTTGAAGTCTCTTTGGACAAAGAACGTGAAAATGTTCAAATTAAAATAATTTCAAAAACTTATCCAGTCATTGAAGCATTTTCCTAAAAAACGGTATTTTGAATGAAGCTAAAAGGCGTAATATGCACTTATATGGTGGAATGCCCTTGATAAGGGTGTGATCGCCAATAAACTTGATAAAGTTCAAAGACTATCATCTTTTCTTATAACCGGTGCTATGTCAAGCACACCATCGAAAGCATTATATGCGACATTAAAGTTCCATTCCAGTAGATCTGTAGGCTCGATATATCGCACGCAGTGCGCCAATAAGGCTGAACAGTATAAGTAAATGGTCATACACGGATTACGGTCACGGTAAAATCCTAGCTGGCAATTTGGGGCTTCCCGGACTGGTGGACTATGTACTCACGCCTATACCTGCCATTCTCTCTTCAAGAGAAGAGTGGGAACGGAACGATGTAAGACAGGACGAGTCCATTCATGTATACACAGATGGCTCAAAGCTCGAGGGCTGGGTGAGCAGAGTTGTATACTCCGAACATCTGGGGATCTCCTTCAATGTTCGGCTCCCCGACTACAGTAGGCTGAACTGATGGCAATAACGAAAGCCGCCGCGACACTGGTACAGTGTGATGCGATATCCAGAAATGATGTCTCCATTTTCACTGATAGCCAAGCGGCGATAAAATCCCTCACAAAGCAGTCGACAACCTCCAAGGTAGCCATGAAATGCCGCATATCTCTTAACAAGACGGCCGAGTCATTTCACCTAAAGGTAACATGGATTCCTGGCCATCGCGACATTGGGAGTTAATTGTAGAGCCGATGAACTAGCGAGACTTGGCACCAAGACTGATGAGTACATAGACAATGACATAGGCATTCCGTACCAACATACAAGCTACTTATGCTTGAAGAAATCGTAAGAACTGCGAACGAAAGATAATGGAGTAATGAAACCACATGCAGAATCGCCCGACAACTGTGTGGCCGACTCTTAATGCTAAACGCATAGAATCTCTGCTAAGCCAAAATAAGCATAGTCTTAGCACAATGATTTCAGTCATAACGGGGCACTACCTAATGGGTCGACACGTCCATAGGCTGGGTGTGCAAACACATGACTTCTGTAGCAGTTGTCTAGATGAAGATGAGGAAAATACAATCTCTGTGCCATTGTCCTGCTCTATCCAAACGTAGGTTTACTATTCTAGGTGGAACATTTTTTAATGAGTTGAAAGATTTCAGTTCTGCAGAAATCAGAAATATTCTAAAATTTCTGAAAAGCACACACTGCTTTTAGGGGAGATAGGGACAAGCTCCCCACGCGGCATCACAATAGGCTACTATGAGCCTGAATGTGTCCCACAGGACAACCGCTTCAACCTTACCTAACCTAAAAGGCCACTGTGAAATCAGCAGATGTCTTAGAAGTGAAGTTTTAGATTTTTGATACAAATTAATTTAAAAAAATCAATCTAGCATATAACTTTAAGCACGTTGTGGAGGGATGCCGTAAACATAACGGAATAGCCGTAACCATTACCATAAGCAGGTGTCGATTAGTCATGCCATAACTCTGAACAGCTGATTTGAAATAGAATTAATGACAACATTTTGCAATAAAATTTCTACAAACACCAAATCGTGATCGATTCGCACCAGTAGAATCGATAAGATAATCAGACTGCATATACATACATATGTATGTACATAGATATTATTGCTTATTCCGAAAGATCAGCTTAAATTGTTAATAAATCTACCTGTAAAAAATCTATAAATCATAGGTATACAAAATACAAAAGATATGAATGAATGGTAAAAGAAATTGCAAACACCACAGTTACATATAAAAACATTCGAAACACGAACTGAAAGCCCTCTTATCACGTTTTAAATAGTCTTTGTGTTGCAGCCAACTTGCGTTTCAGTATTCAGTTTATATAGCGCATATGTATAAGTATGTATGTATGTGTGACAATACAATAAATCTCGCATGATATATTTTTTGTGCATGCTTAGTATAAATGCTTGGAAACTTACATCGCATGTACCGTTTGCCTCCAGAAATCGGCGACGAGTTTCATTTCCTTCAGTTTGGAGGTATTTTGTAAACTTCGCTCGTAAAATATGTTTACGCACCAACCAGTCGGTGCGCCAACCAAAGACCAAATTCTGGAACTCTTCAAACAGAAACTTGCCGATTAATTCGATTTCTGAAAACAAAAACAAAAAAAATTCACATATTAAATTTATCATTGCCACTACATAATCGTATCAGTCCACGTAATACGCCACTTTGAGTTTGTTCAGCACTTTATTCTAAAAATTTCTCGCTTACCCCATTCTTCAGCTTTATGAGGTTTTAAATTTTTTTCATTATTGGCACTTTGTCCACTCATTGTAAAATTATCACTTGATGCTTTCTCAAATCTTAAATCCGAAACGATAATAAAAATAGTAGCACATAGAAAGCGTACAATTACGTAAAAAAAAACCGTCCATTCACTTCAAAGTTCGTTTTAGCAATGACAACTACTGCATTTGCTGTTTTTATTTACACTTCTTTATGCATTACGGTTTAATGCAGCAGCGTCAGTGGATTCCCCGAATTACGAAAGCGCGTTGTATCAAGGCACATAACAGATAGCAGCGGTAGAAGAAAAACAATAACAGCAACGTATTTTGTTTTTGCTTTTGAACTCTAGAATGGCGAAACCCCAGAATGATAGAATAAGAGATTGTGCCTTCCGAATTCGTAGTGACGTCAAGCTGCGAGAATATACACACAAAAGGAAGGGGAATTGCTTGTTTGTGAACAGGATTAGTAGGTGAAAGCAAGAAATTATACGCACGCACACACATTCTTGGTGCGGAGTCTTCCGCTTAAAAATGCAGAAAACCCGCATTTGGAGGTATTTTTATAATTTGTGCTTTCACAACTTAACTCGCGGCACTTCGCTTTCATTAATTTGTTTAGTTTAAATATCATATGTAAATCACAATATTACCAAACTACACTAAGCACTGAATTTTTACAAACATGTGATTTATCTGATTCTTTGTTTTGTTTACTTGTTTTTTATTATTTGGTGATTATCAAAATCACGAAAAAAAATCGGGTTTTCTCATAAATGAGACGTTTGCCTTCAAATTTCAGTTAAGGCGTATTTTGCAAAATCTCGGGCGAACCCATACCAGGTTATAGCAATGCGAATTGAATAATATAGGTGGCGCCTTCTCAAAACAGTTGCTTTATTTTTCGCGATTTTGACAAATCTGACATCAAACAAAAGGAAGAGAAAATACATGTTTATGAAAATACAGTGAATGGCTTGATAGTATTGTGATATGTGAGATTTAAACTAAACAATCTAATGAAAACAAAGTGCCGCATGTTGAATTTTGAATGTACAAAAATTTAAAAAATACATCCAAATGCAGTTTGCGTTTTTATGCATTTTTATATACAATTTCTTGTGTTTCGTAGTTTCTATTGCTTTCGCTTGCTCTTCCTCTTTACAAACATGTAATTCCCCTTCCTTTATTTCGTATATTCATGGGCTCTGATGATATAGCGAATTCGAAAGGCGCAACCATGAATTCTAATGCTGAAAACAGTGAACGACGTAAACGCAGTCCCCTGTCAGCTGTCACGATCAAACTAATGAGAACCACATGTAAATGAAAAATTCCTTCCTTCCGTATCGTAGTATCGTAGATTTTATTTCACAATATTTGAAAATTCCCGTAAAACCCTGTCAGCTGATTGCTCTCTCACCACACAGTGCTGCCAAGCAGTACATTTCGAAATCATTTACAAAATAACCTTAGAAAAATTATAATTTTTATTAAAATAACTTAAGAAGGTTGTTGATTATAGATAAATGAACTATTTGCATTTGTTGGTTTCTGGCTTTGGTTTATTAAACAATGAAAAATTGTAACTGATAGCGCGGATGTGTGAAAAAGTGTGTAAGCAAATATATCAATGGCAACATTGTGTAGATACAACCAAACATATACACACACAAACCGATGTATTGTGTAAATATGTAATTAAAGGAATGCCGTTGTTCTCACGGGATGAGTTTTTGTGCTGGTTAGGGGCTGCGTACGTCTTTCACTGCTTTCAACATAACATCCTTGAGGTGATAGCACTAGTACATAAATACAATTGACATACATTTAGTAGATGCAAGGCGAATCTACACAAGGTGAGGTCACTAGACAGCCACAATATTTACATGTCATCAGTTTTGGTTTTTCAATTTGGTGGCTCGAATGACAACATTTCAATCAGAATGTAAGCAAACAAACGACATTCACTCCACCTCAAATTATGTTAGGTGTTCTAGTAAAAGCATCTTATATCAATATGCCTTGGTTAGTTATTTAATTTTGTTTCGTTTTATTTGTGTTTGCGCCATTTTGACGGTTGGTCGGGCGAATCTATTAAAGGTGGTATCGGTAAATCAGCTGATTTGTGTTTGTTTTTTTCTTTCACCGCGTTCATGTGGCTGTCAGTCCAGGGCGAATTCATTTTTTGATTTGTACTTTCCCACTAAGTTGCTCAATTCTGTTTCGTTTTATTTGTGTTTGTCCCATTTTGACTGATATAGCTGAAATTTTCCAAGGGCCCATTCACGATAGTCTCTTTTGCAACATTAATAATTAGGTGGAGTATCGCTAAGTGAAGTTGACTTGGTGAACCATGTTGAAAACGAAATTGTCATTTCAAGCTTTCATACGGTTAGCCAACCCCATCATTATTCAACATTAAAAACATTATTCACCAGACATTGGGAGAAAGGTCATTTTATTTGATAAATGATTCCTTATTTGATAAATTTAGAAAAATTTTAAACGAAGCAAAATGAAATATTTTTCAATAAATGTATTTTTGTCCGCCTGAAAATAACTTTTGTATTATTTATTTATTCCGGATTCAGTCTAGAATTAAGAGAATAAATCACGATTTATCCGAAATAGAAATAGAAATGTTTACAAATACGTCCATTTAGATCCAGCTAATAAGATTGTTCATTTTTCCAGATCCTAGGAAGAATGAAAATAAAGCGTTAAGAATATCAGATAACATTTTATCCGGGACGTTCTAATGTGTAAGTAATACGATCTGTTTATTTCAAACATTTGGAATTGACAAAGAAATGCAGCCATTGAATAACTACAAAAACAACTACACTGCCATATATATCATATGAAAACAATATAATAATTTAATTATTATTATAGTTATCGATTTTATATAATCAACTACTTTTTATCGAACAATTATCGACATGCAACTATCCCAGTTCCCATTGCGACGCTGTGTTGGAATTCCACACGAATTACCCAAAGAAACAAAAACGGTAGAAACCCACACATTCGTCATTTTTTCTGCTTCATGCAGACGAAATTTTTTCACAACGTTTTTTTTTTATTAATTGCTGAAGTTAAGTCAAAATTTTCTATTTGCATGAATAAATCAATGAAAATAAGAATTGAATTAGAAGTATAAATATTTCATAGTGAACAATAATTTATAGATTGTGTGCAAACAAAGGTGGATAACATACGAGTAAAGGAAGAAAGAAAAAGTAGATAGCCAAACGCAAGAAGAGCAATAATGGAGTTACGTACACGTTCCAAGCCAAAGCTGGCACGGAGTTGTATAAATTTATTTGCAGTTTATTTGGTTATTATGTCAACATTCACCGCATTCAGCACATTGAAGGCACATGTGGATGAATTGACCATAGATGAAGATTCCTTCGGGCAAACAACAACTCCATTGATAGAGTTGAATGAAGACAATTGGCAGTTAATGCTTCATGGGGAATGGATGGTGGAATTGTAAGTTGCCTACCAAATGATATAGTATATAAAGATGCATTGACCTCCTGCATTATAATACATCTGGTATTGATGTTTTACAAGCTGGAGTGAGTGCACGCAGTCAGGGTAGCAGATGTCGGAAATGAATGCTACGTATGTATGTACCTGCATGCACACATATAATACAAATGCGCGTGCTTTTACATACACACACACACACACAGCTTATAGGTTACATTCAATAGTTTGCAGCCGGCAGAAAATGCACTGCCTGAATGTAGCCTGACATTTAGACATCTAACCGCCAGTGTCTAGAATTCCATATATAATTCATTATTATTATTATTATATTTAATTACCACGTCACTACTACTTCAATCCTATCATGCGCATACATTTTTTTTTGTACAAACTTGATGTGTATCTTTGTTGTATTTTTTGTCAGACTGTGATTCATTTGTAAATTGATTTGCGGGGTTGCTTTCATATGTGCATATATATGTCGGCTGCAGTTGCTAATAATTATGGTAATTATTTAGTTTGTGGCCCGGGTGCGAAAAGTGGTGAAAAATAGTCGGTATGGGTACCAAATATTAATATGTTCTTTTAAACCGTTCAATAGTTATTATCTAACAAAAAACTGTTCCGAAAGAAGGGTGTTGTTTTTTGTACATCTTTCTATTACGTAGTCTTCCGCTTGTTTATTTTATTTATAAGGAGTCTACAATATTGGGCACCAGATTTTTGTAAATATAAATTTGACGGTGAAATTCATGTTGGATATATAAATCAGGTCTTATGCTCATTCTGTCAATAGAAAAAAGTAAATCTATAAATTCGTTTTTATACATATAAAGATACTAAATTTATACATATGTATATGATAATGGGTGTACAATCACAGGTAGTGGTCCACATTATGGTATCAAAATCGCACGTAAGTGCTACTTGAAGTCTAACTGGGGTACTCTTGCCATCTAACCTACCTACCTATGGGTGTACAATATAACAAGGAGACCAAAATTCAAATGGGCGTTCCCATCACCTCGAACGTGACAATCGTATGCATTCAAACTGAAAAACGCGTCTTCCGAAACGTTTTTCCATTTTGAAAATAGCCTTAACTTATATAGCAAAGCTTAAATAGCCCTATAATTGGTGCTAAAATTCATTAAATCGGGAAATTCTGGGCAAACAATTCAAGCGTCGATATCAGTAAGGCAATATTTCAGTGTGATTAAGGATTGGTGTGTGCACGGTGGCCCATTCACTTTTTTCAAGAAATATTAGAAATATTTAATGAAATTCCAGGAAATATTGGATTATTTTTTATTTTGGTGAAATTAACAGCACCACCGATCAGTTAATAATCAGTTCAGTTTGCGCATTTTTCCTTGCAGTGGTTCTAAACAAAGAGTGAGTTACTCTGACAAAAAAGTTAAATAAATAAAAGTAAAAAAATTAATAAATCAAATGAATAAAACTTTCGCATCACCTCCAGAAAGTTAGAATCTAATTGAGTTACCTATGAAGAAAAGAGTAAGTCAGCCCTTAGGGAAGCTGTAAATAAGTATAAAATGGCGTCACCTGCATAGAGATCCGTAACGTTAGTAGACAACAGTGACAAATGTGTTTGCAAAAGACAGAAGAGAACAGAAAACAAAACATTCACAGGATTCTATGAGCTTTCTCAAGATGGTCGCTTAATAAAGAAGTATAAAATGGCGTCGTCTGCATAGAGATCCGCAACGTTAGTAGACAACAGTGAAAAATCTGGTGTTTACTAAACGAAGAAGGCAGAAACAATTTCACACCGGAAAAAGAGACTGAAATGGAAGTTGAAACAGCGTGAGGTAAAAATGATGTCGCAAAATGACATCCTGCGTCAAACAGTATTAAAGCAACCAATAGCAGACAATAATGCAGATCTGCTGAAATGAAACAACAAAAACAATCATCACAAACAAAAGAAATTGCAACGTGACTGTCGACACGATTGGGCACCCCTCTAATTTCAAAGGGGAAATGTCTGACTTAGTAGACACATCCATGTGCCCTAATATGAGAGACAACAAAATTACAACAGAACTATCCTGTACAGTCAAATAAAAAATTGAATGCACTAGGAAAATCTCTCCATACGTTTATTTAAAGATTTATTTATTTAAATCATAGCTGCAAAAAATATTCTGAGCGATCACAGAGTCGCTCAAAAAGGTTTAAGGTCCTTCGTTCCTAGAACGGTCTTGAAAATGTATGGTGTTGCGAGATGGACTTCTTAAAAAGCGCGCAATCGACCAATCCAATATTATCTGCTAAGCGCTTTACCCGATTAGACATCCTAAAATTTTAGTTTTCAGGGAGCGAAATTCCCAGAAACATATTTTCTAGACCCAGGCGATCAGTGACTGGCAGGGCTCGATGAACTGCTACAACAACAACTTTATACTTTTATTATAACTTTTGAATGATAAAAAGAATTTGAATATTAATATTCGGTCCAAAATGCGTCGATTGGTATCCATATCGACTATTTTTGAACAATTTTCGCACTCGGGCCGTAAACTAGATAATTATCATAGTTAAAATTGATTGTTATAATTGATAAAATGTTAAATTGAAACAAAAATTTATTTTTATTTCACTTTAGCTTCGCTCCATGGTGTCCCGCATGTAAAAATCTCGCGCCTACTTGGGAGCGTTTCGCCAAAACGGCCACGGATCTACGTGTGAATGTGGCCAAAATTGATGTTACCACCTCCCCTTCGTTAAGTGGGCGCTTCTTTGTTACTGCACTACCTACAATCTATCAGTGAGTTGAGGCGGCGCTACATACGCGAAGTACCATTAAGGCGATCAATTTTCTATTTGTTTTCTTTTGCATTGCAGTGTTAAAGCAGGCGAATTCCGTCAATATCGTGGCTCCCGCGATGGCGATGCCTTGATGTTGTTCCTGAAGCAAAAGCAATGGCAAAAAATTGAACCTATTTCAGCTTGGAAAAAACCGGACACCATCCATATGTCGATATTGTCATATTTCTTCAAGTTGTCGCACACTCTGAAGGTGAGTTTGGTTTATGGATTTGCGGATTGATTGAACAAGTAAAGTGGCAAACTTCAAAATACAAAACGCGAAAATCTTTGCGCGAAGAAAAGAATTCAAAATAATCTCTATTTGAACTTGGGTGTAAAGTAATATTTCCAAAACCACATTTTTTAGTTTTCAACCTCGATTTTTCATCTTCTAAAATCATTGAACAGCGACTAACCGCCTGTTCATTCAGAATTGGTTTCTAGACAATCGCAAAATAAATTTGTTAACTACGAGATCTTAGTAGATTAGATTCTTTACGAGGTTTGCACTTCGACCGTATGGTCTTCTGTGCCCTTTACTCATCACAGTACCTCATCCAGACCCAATTCCTTTATTAAACTCAGAATGGAGTTGGGTTGGATTGAGCATATTCTTCTGGCTGCAGTTGGCCAAGATGTCTCACCCTGCTCCCCGCTACAACGCTGCATTCCAGAAGAAGGTGCATTGGAGTACGAGATCTTATCACACTTTACTATTTTTTTGTGTGAAATATAATTATTTGAATAGTTACAGAGATGCAACAACCGGACATTTTCGATTTTTCCTTCCTATACTTGTTTTTTTTTTTCGTTCTTATCAAGTAAATGTGTCTATTAACAACTTATTGAATCATTCTGTATGACAGCCTTAATGTCCAAGCATCATTATAACCAACATAATTCCTTAATTTATATAATTTATCGACTTGATAGGACGTCAATATACATCTACAAGAAAAATACGGCCTTCCAACCTGGGGAGCATATGCGCTATTCGCCATTGGCACCATTTTCGTGGGCGCTGCTTTGGGTTTGTTGCTCGTTTGTGTTGTTGACTTTTTATATCCACCAAAGAAATCGCAACGCCAAAGCTTCTCCGAATCCAAAGAGAAATCTGCTGGATCAGATGCCATCGAAGACTTAGCTGCCGACGAAATTGAAGATGAAAACGATTTGGCCGACGAACAGGGCGATGACGATGATGACGACGAGGACGATGACGAGGAGCAGGACAATGAGAATGAGAATGGCGGTGCTGAGGATGAAGACGATGCGGATGGCACTTCAGAGGGTGAAAAGAATTCGAACGCCAGCGAATCGGATGAGCCGGAGAGTGAGAAGGATGCCAAGAAGACGGCTGCTGATGACGGCGCACCTACACAAACGAGTATTAAGAACGATAACAAGGATGCGAGCAGCACTAGTCCGGCCGAGGTGCGCAAACGCAAGCCACGAAAGGCCGATTAAGGGATTGGCAATAAGCAGAAAACTATGCAGAAATGCTTATTAAATATATATATATTCAAATAAAATTTATTTAGCATATGGAGCTTCATTTGAGTGGCGAGAGCGCAGCTCCTGTTTTCACCATAGTAATTCTAATTTAATTTAACATTTCGAGTTGTATGCGTGCGCTGGAGAGAATACGAAATTGGCATAGGTTTGAAAATGATTTGTGATTGGTACGTTGAATGAAATGAATTTGAATATGCAATACTGCATTGCAGAAATTTCATGCCGACCAACTATTTCAGACCATGCAATGCAAAATAGCTTTTTATGTGCACACAAAATTTGTATCTACGCGGTAATATGCAATTTTCAAACAATCGAATTATTGGTTGCAAAAAAGCTGAAATGCGTGTTGTATACGTAACATAACTGTACATCTATCAATGCTTTGAATTTTAATCAATTGTCAAACTCGAACAAATTAGCTATTATTGCTAATACTCGTACAACGCACAAACCTTAATTGTATACTTTTCAACTTAAATATCATTGAATGTAATTTAAAACATGATTTTTCACTAATCCTAATTTGCGCCTGCAGCGTTTTAGTTTCCTTCAACATCTCAAATAAATAACATATTAAATTGTGCGAATACATTAAACAAAAAAAATTTGCCTTATTTAAAAATGGAACATGAACGAGCTATGTACGAAAGCAGGAAACGAATACATTCAAAATGCTTAAGAACTGACAAGTTTTATAGTAGTTTTAGTAGTTGCAGCGGTGTACTAAAGCAGATAATTAACGAAATGGAAGGCGTAGGCGGCGAAGCAACTGCAAGCCTAATAATCACATAAATGAGAAACTGAAAAACTACCATGTAAAAAACTATACTAATTTAATTTAAAACTAAACAAATTATTATATATTCTAAAATGAAAACGAAAAAATACTTATTGTGTAGTAGAGGAAGTCTACATAACTAACTGTTCATTAACTTTTAAGGATGCTGCTTCCGTTGCACCATTTGCAGATAGTCGACATGCAGACTTCTACACTTTTTTTTGCATTTTTGCGTGTTGGAATTTGTGTACTTGAAGCTGAGATTTCGTGCTTAAACAAACGATTACACCATCATCACCACTTTACTGTGCATTACAAGCAATTATTGATCTTTTTTTCATATATGTAGGTACATATATACATATAATTTTTTCACTTAAAATATTAAATACAATTTATTTCATTCTAAAAAATTCTAACTTGCTTGGGAATACGTATTAAAAAAATTAAGATATTTACATAAATTTTTCGTGTACTAAAGTATTTTTTCACTTGACAACTCGAATTTGGCGACGCAGTGCCAAGTCTTAGTTGGAGTTGTTGAGTCTCGACTGTATTCTGTATTTCCTTTTTTAATCTTTAACACTCCAAAAAGAAAGTTGATTTACGCAATTTTAAACGATAACGAAATTTTCAAAATGTATAATCTGTATAAAATATATTTTGCTAAAAATGTACAACTATTTTAATAAAAAAAAAATAATAATTTTTCTTTTTATAATTAACTGAAGCACTCATTTAAATAAAGGTTTCTTTTTTTAATATATGTACGATGTGTATTTTATTCTAAACATTTTGTGTGTATTTAAATTTTTTAAAAATGAAAAAATAAATAACGCCGCATTTCAAATGTACTTTTTTTTAAATAAATTTAAATTAAATAAAAGAGTTCAAATTATTTATTTGGTTGGAGGGAAAGTGCTGTCAAATTTAAAAAATTTGTTGAAGTGAAACTTCTTAGGCGTCGATGGACGAGAGAGAATGGAGTTTAAAATTCAAGGCCATGCAACGTTTTGGGCATTTTCGTTCCGCGAAAGAGAAAAAAAGATATAACGTAGAGGAAAAGGAGAGAGAGAGCGGGCTTTTTCGAGGCACGTAATAAAAGCGGCAATACTGCTGCACTGACGGCAATTTGCAACACTGTTGCAATTTCTCAACTAATACTTTTCTGATGTTCGGCAAACAAAAAATTTTTAATGCCGATTTATTTGTATTCGCGCGCAACATTTGCCGAATTTTTGACACTTCGGTCGTGATGCTTTTGATAATGTTGCTAGAATTTTGCATCGAACGAGATACTTCCACAAATTATGCAAAACTGCGGTTGTGATTAAGGCACGAACAAGCCCTGCTATACCTTATATATATCTTAGATATACTTGAGGCTATTTTTCCTTGTGGCTGCTAATTTCTAGTGAGAAATGACACTGCCTACTTTTTGGCGCTTGTTTGTTGGTGCAAACTTGTAGGAAATATATTTTTGGTGCCTACTTTTTTGGCGTTATATTTCCTCGGTGTTTTTTGGTCCCTTTTTTCGGCGTTTTTTGGTGCCTACTTTTTGGCGCTAATTTCCGTTTCCTGGCTTGTGCTTGTGCGTACTATAAATTGCTATCCATTCCGGCGCCGGATTTATTGGTATTGTCTTGCGGTAATTTGTGCCGTTGCTGCGGTCCTGAAATCGCTGCGATTGTGCGGGTGATAAACGCTCGGAGTAGTGCGAGTTGTTGCCACGGTTTGTGTCCGGCGTTTACCTACACCGGTCGACCCTTCTCCGTTTTTTTGTAAATTTTGTCTATGTATTTGTATTCTCTGCAAATGTTGTGAACTTATTTAGATATATATTCTTTCTCTCTCTCTCTCATTCTCTCTCGGGTCTCTCCTTCTTTCAATGTCTGCCTTGAAAGTTTCACTTCTGTTATGTGTACTACGCTACACGCACTTTTTTTAAATAAATTTAAATTAAATAAAAAGAAGATCAAATTACTTATTGGAGGGAGGTTGAAGGGAAAGTTCTGTCGTATTTTAAATTTTTTTCTTGCTCACTCCTCTCGAGAGCATAGGACCTCAATAAGACTTGTCTTGCGTTGGTTTCGTTAATCTATTTGATTTCTGACAGTGTAGGTGATTAGACTGCCCCTAAATAGGCCGTATTTTAAATAGGCAGGTAATTTGTTTTGTAAATAAAAAAATCATCTGGCTAGTGAGTCATTGCGATTTTTTTTTTGTTTAATGTGATCTGCAGCAGTTGTATGATGAATGCCAAAGCTTCTGCAATTTCTCGACTTGTTAAATGTGGATTATTTTCCAACATGGCTCGCAAAACCTCATTATCGAGCTTGGATGATCGCTCAGATCAATCACTTTCTTGGAGGCTCAAAATCCCCGGAACGAAATTTGCTAAAGCACCTTTGATAAGTACGAACATTTACAATATCTTTTCCAAATACCGCACATAAATTTTTACATGCAACCGATGCGCTGGAATTCATACCAAATACAGTATCGTATATGCACTTCATCTACTGACTTGTTTTTGACTTTAAATATCACAGGTAAATGATGAACGGTAGAAAGGGACTCCTTTCATATTATACAGCAAGTAAAAAAACAAAAAAAAAATCCCAATCACTCACTACCCAGATGTTTTTTTTTATTAACAAAAAATTAAAACGAACTTTATAAATTGTATCTAAAATATATATAAGTACTTTCATTTTACATTTTAATCGCCATTATTTATATTTAGAATTTTGACTCAATTCGCAAATTTTAATTTGTGTTTATTTTTGCTTTGCGATCAACTGTTTGTGTCACTTGCATTTTCCCCTACTCTGCAAGTTTTGTAGTACATGAACACCAAAACTTGATTGTTGCCAACTTTAATTGTTATTATTATTTACATATTTAAAGAAGTAAATAATTATAGATTTAAATTTAATTTCCAGCACTAACTAAAGGCTAAAGGTCTTCGACTAGAAGAATTCTTACAAATTATTTGCTTCATGAACAGGCCTTTTATTTTGATCTTTACCCGCTCAATGGCTTGTCTGTTTTTATACTGTAGCTGTCAAATGGCTGTATTGAATGGCGTGGTCGTACATTTGCAAAAATTATAAATCTTTCAATAGGGTGATTAATTTTGCGCCACTTTGTATAGGTAACAAACAATATATTGCGGTTAAACTCACACTACTTTATAAACATTTCAAATGTAGAGCTGTTACATAAAAAATGTATTTTGAATGTAAACTAGAAATTTGTCTACCAAAAAATTTAGTTAGAAGCGCATGCGATTTGAACAATTTCTCATAAACAGAAAAAATAGAATTAATATTTTAATATTATATTTATTATTATTATTTATAGGGGATACATACAATATAATCCTAACTTAATTAACAATTAACAAATGCATAGAAAATGCCTCCATTTGTAAATCGGTACAAATATTTGTTCACCCTACACCTAAAATCATTTACACACATTTAAAATACTTTTATTTAAAATTATATTGAAAAAAATGTATTCATGAACTTGAGTTCCAGTTTGAAATTTCATACAAAAATTAAAATATAATAGGTAAGTTGCAAAAAAAAAGTTAGCGGCAGGCTAATCACCTCCGCTGTCAGAAATCAAATAGGTTAACAACCAACGCACGACAAGTCTTTCCCAAGAGAAGTGAACAAGAAAAAAAGGTTGAATTTATTTGCGACGAAGCGCGCGCTATTGTTGTTATTGTATTGGTTGAACACGGATGCATTGGCTGAAGAGACTGCGACCTTGTAATTAATGCGACTCGAGCCTTTCCTTGCCATGTGACGACACACCCTGAAGAAGAAGCTTAGCCGCAAAGCCACGTAGCCTGGCACCAAATTGTGAGACTACGCCATTCGAAGTCTTTACATATACAGTGCACTCGCGATAACTCGAACTAATTAAAACAGGCGCTGTTCGATTTATCGAATTTGTTCGACTTATCAATTGAGTGTGCTATGTTAAAAAAACAGTCATCGATATCGATTTTTCGATCGATTGTTGAAAATGGAAGCCAGTAGAAAATTTCTGTAGCATAGTTTCGTTATACGAATTACATTTTGGTCCATTGGCTGGATCAATGGTGTCACATTCGGCGGCATAAACATAGTTAAAATTAAACCATCCTCGGACTTTAATTCGATTTCGTTGGGATGTGATGGGGCATTATCAATTAGAAGAAGAGCCTTCTCAGGTAGTCCCCATCTTTCAAATTTTTTCTTACCTAATTATTAAAGTCATTTAACTTGGTTAAAAAAATTGTTTTAATGAATCTGGATTTTACCTGCGGCACGAACGAATTATGAAACCAGTCTTTGAAAATCGCCGAAGTCATCCAGGCTGATTTGGAATTTTTGTACTCCACCGGACAGTTAAAATTTTTGAAAACACGAGGATTTCTTGCTTTGTCAATAACGAGAAGTTTAAGCTTATGGTTGCCGGTAGC
This sequence comes from Anastrepha ludens, assembly GCF_028408465.1. Classification (NCBI taxonomy): domain Eukaryota; kingdom Metazoa; phylum Arthropoda; class Insecta; order Diptera; family Tephritidae; genus Anastrepha; species Anastrepha ludens. Next base: position 114,368,565 of record NC_071502.1, read on the forward strand.
GTTAGTGCAAGCCATAAATTGCCTTATCTTTCTTTTTTATAAGACTTATGGTGGACTTGGCTACCCCATATTCCTTCGCTAGAGAAGTAACACTACGTCCACGTTTAATTTTGTTAAGGACTTCAGCCCTCTCTTTTAATGTTAAACACTTCAACCTTTTACGATCCATTACTCACGTGCACTGATATACTACAAATGACAAATTTAAAGCAATTTGGTCAATGCAAGATGTTGTTCCCAGAAAACTAACGGGATATTAACGCCGAAATATTCATATGGACAATACACTAGTATACATATAATTTATATACATATACTATTACATATGTATCTATGTACAAAATGTACATGTTTGAAAAGAATGTGTGTACAAATAAATTTGTTTTTTTGTTCGAGTTATAGCGCTTTTTTATTGTTCGAGTTACAAAGAAGTCAATAGGGGAAAAAATGTGTTCGAGTTAGCACGTCGTTCGACTTAGCGGCTATTCGAGTTACCGCGAGTGCACTGTAATATAATTGGCTCTTACGCCATTTATTCAGTGTTTCGCTGGGGTCCTCTTCCTATTTGTGGTGTGCGTGATTAAGGGTCCTACATTTTTAAGCCGACTTCGAACAACAAATGGTTTTTTATGAGGAGCTTTTTCATGGCAAAAATATGCCTCGGGGGGTTCGCCATTGCCTGCCGAGGAGCGACCGCTATTCGATTAAACGTTTTCCACTATTTAGTGTTTCATGCACGGAGATTCGAATCTGTGCACTTCCGAAATGGGAAGTCCATGGCCGCCGCTATAAGGCGAAGCCCTTACTGGAGGGTACAATGAAAGGAGGTTCAGGTAACTCATAACCCTCCTTAAGGAAAAACTGATAATGCTCACGGGCAGATTGCGTAGGCATCTGCACAGGATTGAGATATAGTCCACTGACTGCCGTCGTTTCTGCGACCAGTCCCAGGAAACTCCAACACACACCTACTTCTCAGCCGGAAGGCGCATATGCTCATCGCAACCCAACTCCACCTTCGTCTTACTGAACTAACTGGGTTTCGATGAGGTATTGCGATGAGTAGATGGTCGAAGTGTAAACCTCATTTTTAATCATGCATTGGTTGAACGCTATCCAGCTCAATAAATGTATTCATTCTTGGTTGTCGTCTCTGGAAGTAATATTTGCAGCAGCGCTCAATCGACTAATTTCATAAAATTTTCACTCTATGTGAATACCTGAAGTTCTCCTTTGGTTTACAAAGTCAAAGTGCAGGACAGTTAAAGAATATTGAGGTGATTGAATGAACACAAGCACTCTGGCTCTGAAAGTATTCTATGCGGTACCAGCTGGTGATAGCAGAGGAAAGATCAGACGGAGAAGGGATTGGTTTCATTTGGTGTATCCAACTGGCGCCGGTTAGAAACGTACGGAAAGAAACACTGGTGACCAAAATCGCGTCAATCAAGAATAAGAAGAAACACGCACCAACCCATTTGGCAACGACGACCGCCCGCCCTCACCCTTTACCAAGCAAAAATCGGTACTTCATCCCGAATGTCTCTTATTACTACATCACAATGTAATCTGGACATTATAATGTTCATATTTCCATCTAGTCGTCCGAAGGGTTATGTGCCTTCTCGTTCAAAAATAAAAAGTTTTTATTTCAATTTTGCAATATATTAATTTTTTTAGAGTTCATTCCTCTCTTTATTGGCGCTTTATTCATTTTTTAATTACAATTCATTTTGTATGTATATTTAGACCTAAATAAAGTATACTAAATTACTTAATAAGAGTTTTACAGTAAATAATTTTTTCATATCAATTTAAAAAAAAAAAAAAATCGCCAGACTAGTAAAAAGCATAAAATGCGAAAGTTACATATTTTTACATAAGAATAAATGAAACCAAAAGAGGAGCTGGTTACCAAAATTAAATAAATTAAACATAAAATATTTTTTATATGTTATTTTTTTATTAAAATAAAACATCAATATTAAAAGTAAGAGTAAAAATTAAAAAAGAAAAAAAATCCCTGCAATTTCGTTTAACTACAGCTAAGTTGTTTGTAAGTGTATGTGTGTGGGGGTGTATGAGCCAAATCGTTCAGTTTTATGCCAAATCTCAACTATTTCGATTTGTGGTGGTAAAAGTGCGTATGTGTATTACATATATATTTGTATATACCTGATTTGCATACTGTTGTAAGTGCTGTAATTACAATTACAAATGTAAATCATTGTACTGCAGTTAAAAACATTACTTTTTATTGATGTAAGAAAGTTTAGCTGTTACTGAGTGAGAGTGAGAGCTTAGATATAAAAAAAAGTGACCCTACCTGAATATTACTGTATTTGTGCGCCATTTTCAAGCACATTTTTCCCCCAGTGGCCTCTGCTGGTCTCCTCTTCTAAACTAGGGTTTTCGACCTTCGTCTTAATAACGAACACATTTTAAGTATTTTAGTAATTTCTCTCGTTTTTGTTGAATACTTTACTCAACAAAATACTTTCGCACGATAGTGGAATTTTCAAATAATAATAAAAACAAAAAATAGTTTGCTTCCACAAGTGGCAGTTAATCTCACAATTGTTTAGTTAAAGCTGCGCTTGGATTTGCCTTGCAATTTGTGTCGTCGGCGCCTTCAGTGGATTACTCCTACTTTGGATAACTCCCACTATTGCATGCTTTGCTCGAGTACTGTTGTTACTTCGTCGTTAGAGTAAAATTGTTCGATTGGTTGCAAAACCAAAACGTTCTAATTGCGTAGACTCGAATGTTGTAGACATTTTGTCGCAAATCCTGCTCCTGTTCGGCCCAATTATGCGATTATAAATAATTGGCGCATATATCCGTTGTTAGCTGTTTGGCCGAGTTCCTCCTCCAATATGTGGTATGCATCTTGTTTTTTTTTTTTTTTCATAAATAAAGGGATTTGCGTTTTATGTCGTCTACGAACGACAAATGGTTTCTTATGAGGAGAATTTTCTTGGCAGAAATACACTCAGAGGCTTGCGCTATTGTCTGCGGAGGAGCGTCCGCTATAAAAAAAAACTACCTTAGTGTTTCATGCCTGGGGTGTCCAACGGTGGTCTTATCGAATTGCAGTCACGCACAATCCATTCGGTCACGTCGCATGCATTTATAAGTACGAATCTGCCGATTTCTATTTTCACCTCAAATAAAAACTAATTTTCAATCTTCTTTTATGCATCAAATTAACATCGCTCTTTCAATATCGATTGAAGTACCTCACTTTTTGTGCACATTTTCTCGTTTGAGAAGAATTATTTAAAGCCTCTTTTGCTTACTCCTGTTCTACCCCTTAAATAAAAGTATTTCTTCATTCAGAAATACCTATCCTTTCTCGTCACCCTATTTGTACATTTTCTCCTAAAAAAAAATACTATTTGGGCCTCAAGCAGAGCATCACTTTGGCGGCGTATTTGGCTTCGATAAGTATACAAAAAATGTTAAGAATAATTTCAATTTCAAAAAAAGGTCGCCCTCAAGTGAAAGATAATCGTTTCTATTTCTTTTCCCTTTATAAATCCTTTCAATTCTTTACCTTAAAAAAAAATTAATTTTCTGTTATTTTCTCGACATTATTTTCATCTTATAGTTAACTTTTCCTTTCTACAATTAAATGTTCCACTCTTTCTTATCGACATCAGCGTAATTGCTCTCTTTCTATTGCGATTTTATCTTTCTCACTCATCTCTTTGCTCGCTTACATCAGTTTTCTTTTTATCATTTACTGCTTTTTGTTATAAAATTATTGCCTATTGTTTATTTTTAATATTTATAGTTTTTGTTTTAACGGCACTTGCGTGTGAATCAACTGTTCAAAAACTGTATTTTGAAATAAAAAAAAAACGTCACACATTATCAATCTTTATAAAAAATGTTTAAATACATATTTTCAATATTTTTTCTTTTTTTTTTTTGTAATTATTATAAAAAATCCCTGGCTATTGCATATTTGGTCTATTGTAATTGGGTGTATTCGGGGGTTAGTGTGGGTGATATTGTATGGGGTTCAGGGTAAGGGGTAGTTATGTTGGGTAGGATATTCAAGGTTCGGGATAATTATGATATTTGTGTAAATATAGTTGCTCTATTTATAAAAAATATTTTGATAAAAATTGTACTATTGCAGTGTGTGGAGGATACTATTGGGGAGTTATGCATTTTAATGCGTGTTGGGATATGTTTGTATGTGTATGTGTTTACGGGTTTGTGGGAATGTGTTGTATGGTTGTGATTTTCAAATACTTCAAGTAATTGTTGTGAATAGAAAATTTCATGTGCGGTTAATTCATAACAAGAATTTGGTAAAATGGAACGAAAACAGAGTTACAGTTACGTTTTTCTTCCTTTATGGAACTAAAATGAATCAAGCGCAAGAGTTCAGGTAACGTCTTATGCGATGTGAAACAAAAGATTAATAAAAAAAAAAAAATTAGGAAAAAATCAACACTTCGATTTTTGTTTCCAACAAAGCGAATTTACGAACTGTGCACTTCTTTTTGACGAATTCAACCACAAGATAACTAATATTTTCAATGCCAGAAGTTAGAAGCATTACTAAAAAAATATTAATGTGGAAAAAGCTGCATAAACTACACGCGCCGCACTTTCGCCTTAATTCATTTTAGTTTGACACATTTCTGTTTTCATTTGTTGTTGTAACAGAAAAATAAAAATGTTTCGTTTAATTACTTTAAATATTCAAAAACTATTGTAAACTTGTAGTTTGCAATTCAAGAGTTTTAAATGAGAAGAGTGAAATTGTGCTGCTCGCGTTAATCTAAAATTGTCTACCATTTAAAAATACAAAAAATTTAACTGTAGCTTCAGCTTTTTAAATGGCCTAAAAATCATTTTACTCTCAGCTAGTCAAGTCATGCAATTTTCGCATCAAAGTAGTCATCATTATAAAATAGGCGCTCTTGTTGATTTAATGCTTTCATAAATACGATTATTTGACAAAGCAGTGTCGAAATTCAAAATGTCGACTTTTTTCATCCCCTCAAACTCCGAGCAGCACTTCAACACCTCACATTCATAACATTTATAATAGGTCTTAGATACTATGGGAAAACTTAAACAGGCAATTAAAAAAGCTTTAATATTTAAAATATTAATGAGGTATATGTGGTGGAAATTTTGAAAATTGAATTTTGTAAACCGGTCTATTGCATAAAATTGCAGGATTGTCAGTGCATGCTGCTGCAGTAGTCTTGAGCGTTGGATGCTACAGCAGTTGCACTTCTAAAGAATAGTAATAGTAAAAAAAAAATTAGTACAAAAATGTACGTCGACATATCGCCGTATGTGCAGCGCTCGGTTTGTGAAACGCGTTTTTCGCGTTCCCCTACCGCGCTATGCCACAAAGTCCAGCGGCCGATTAAAGCCACCTTTGCGATTCATATATTGACGATACTTGCGCTTTAAGATTACATGCACTTCTCCGACGTCGTTACCTTCGACCTTCTTGTTTTTGGTTGTGTCGAACGTGCAGAAACCCATTGTTTTCAACATTTCAACCTCTTCAGGGGATTTACCCTCCAAATCGGCTTCTGTGATTTTTGGACGTTCAGTGGCAGCACCACGTCGCCCCGATGACGTTGACGCCGAAGTGGATGGATGACCACGCGAGCGAGACCTATAGCCAAAGAAGCGGTTTTAAAGAGATGATAATATTAAGCCAAATAAAAGTACAAAGCGTAAAAATAACAAATTAAAAAATAATTGCACCGGCACCATATATTATATTAGATTCTCTAGATAAAATCGTTTCGCTTTCCCGAAACTAACGCGAAACATTCCAAATCTGGAAAAATTACAATTCCAATACAAAAATACCAACATATTTTGAGTGAATCTTCAATCTCCATGCTTGATGAGTCAACATAGTAGTAATCGCCTTTGTACACTTTTCCAGCATTTTATTAGAAAAATACATAAATTGATATTATAAACTAACATTAAATTTATTCTGAAATAATTTTATTACCAAAGTCTTTACACTTCAATATAATTTCGATTTTACATTTAACGGCATTTAAGACATTTCTTCAATAAGAGCAGCACGCAATTTTGTTGTGACTGTGCTCGGCTGTGCTTGGTTTAATTTGAACACACTCTCAATCACAGACATTTCTGTAGCGGTGGAACTCATGCCCACGAATGATATCCAATCGTTCACAACCATACCAGCTGCTAGAACGTCGCTGCCCTGATTTACTGTACCCGCCACCAATGGCACTTGAAGCAGTGACGATAATTCATTTTGATCCTGTATACTGGTTTTTGGATGTACCATTCCACCCTGATTGCTGAGCACTGTATAGGTACCTACGAGCGGGTTCTCGGCTATAGTTTGCCGAAACACTTCCACCTTTAGTACATCACCGATGATTTCTTCTGTTTCCTTATCAAGATCGGGATGCACTAAGGCGACATAGTCATTGCAAGCGATTACGTTTCCCAACGCCGAAAGTCGTTCTTCGACGCGTTGGATTTTAACTGCATCCGGTAATGTATTCCGCAAATGTTGTAGCTCCACATCGGTAGTGGAATGTGGTACAAGTAGTCCATTACGGTTGCCTACCGTAAGACGGCCAATGATGCGGCAACCACCAATGCTGGCATGCACGACCGGTATGGTCTCTGCCAATTCAGATTCATATACACTGTAGAATGCCTCGGAGCCGCCGATGGCAACTAGGCAGTATGCGTTTGTAAGTTTGCTGAAAACGCCGATGTCATCGTTGTTCTCAAATTGCACACGAAATGCCATTTTGTTTATATTCTATTTAATATTACACTTTTTCACTTGATCTTCTGTACGCGTTTAGTGTGGTTTATTTACTGATGAAGTTTATTCTGCCAAAGAACTTTATAAAACGTGCAATTAAATTTAGTGATGAAATTCGCTGATATTACTCTTCTAATTTCATCTGCTATTTCACTTCACGTGGTAATGAGCTGAAATGTCAAAGTCGACATAAAATAACGCAACTGAAGCAAAAGCGAGGGAAAATTAACGCGCAGGGTTGTAATCACACTAACACTTTAAATGTTTGAATCAATTGATTTGCGTAATTTTCGAAAAATAATGTAATATATAACTTAAAATATAATTAAAAATTTGTAAAAAAGTTTTATACTTAGTTCTGTGACGTTTCTGTCTTGGGTCAATACACTACACTTTACTATTCACCTCGAACGCCGACGGCTCGATCTATCCCGCTCATGGCTGCGACTTCGGTCACGATCACCACCGCCTCCTCTATCCAGTGAACGTCTACGCAATGCACGGCTACTGCTACCAGCACCAGTTTCACGTTCGCGCTGGCGTTCTCGTTCTCTAGAACGGCGTTCTCGCCGCTTTTTGCGTTCGGAACGCTCTTTTTCACGTCGCCGATGTGACGGCGATGGGCTGCGTCCCATTCTTTTGGGTGAGGTAGCTGTCTGTGAAGGTATATGATGGACGCTGAGGGTTGTTGCAGCCGAAATTTGACGCTATTCTATTCAAATTTGCAGGCGCCTTGCAAGTATAAAGCGTTTAATATTTGTTGCTGCTTTACTTAATATATCATTTGTAGATGCCTGAGAAACCAAATGTGGTACATATATATTTATATACAACTTACAGCGTGTATATTGAAATTAATTATGAAACAACTTACCTTTTCTAAATTGTGTCCTACTATAAAATTTCGACACCGGCATTAATTATTTTTAAACTTAAAAACTAAAATAAAAAATTATCACACCAACCGCGGCGTCTCGTCCACTTTCATCAACTGCTTCTTCGCGTCAACAAACGGCCTTGCAGTTCACAAAAGTGTAATCAACTGTGACAGGGTGGTTCAGTGGAGGAATTTTTCGTTGTGCGGGATAATCGAAACCTAATAATCTACAAGTCAAGTTTATATAGGATTAATAAATAAATATATAATATCAGTCAGAAATATAATTGGTTAATTTTTCGTGCGATACTTAAACTTTTTATACATATTTGTTAAGAATGTATTTAAGTTATTGGTAATATTTTTGGTGGAAAATGCAGTACACATATAAAGTCAGGTTTAGTACAATGTCGCATTAGTAATTTTAAGCGAGAGTGTAATTATTTATTTAACTAAAATATGGTGGAAATGTTAGGGAGATGTTCCTGATTACAGTTTTGCAAAATGCCTTCAGCAACTGCACTATAGTTTGCCGCATTATATTATATTTTCCTATAAACTTCACTTATTATACTTATATTCAAATTATTTCAATGAAAATTATTTGCAAATGCGTGTGTGAATATTTCATGTTTAAAACGTCTTATACCCGAGGAACATTGTTTCAAACTGAAGTTACCAACATGCAATGTTACGGTCAATGTTACTGCTATGTAGGTGCATGTTTGAAGCAATGTTGAAGTTACAGTTGAGGTTATTAAATTTATTTTTGGATTTTGAGGCGTACTGAAAACAATGTTACTGTGAGGATGGGATAATTTTGTTTGATACCTGGAGAAAACTTCCAGAGCTTGGGATGGTCAAAATTGATTAATAATAAAAACAAATTAAAAAAGAGAGGCTTTTGAAAAACGTCTTAAAATTAAAAAAAAAAAAAAAACATAAAAAAAGTGCGTGTAGCGTTGTACACATAACAGAAGAGGAACTTTCAAGGCATACAAAGAAAGAGGGAGGGACCCGAGAGAGAATGAGAGAGAGAGAGAGAAAGAATATATATGTAAATAAATGCCCAGCATTTACAGAGAATACAAATAGATAAAATTTACAAAAACGGAGAAGGATCGACCAGTGTAGGTAAACGCCGCGCACAAACCGTGCCAAAACGAGCACTACTCCGAGCGTTTATCACCCGTACAAACGCAGCGATTTCAGGACCGCAACAACGGCACAAATTACCGCAAGGCAATACCAATAAATCCATTCCCATGGCAGCCGGTTCTACGTTACCGGAATGACTCGGGTTTTTCCCGATCAAGGGCTGCCGCCCCAGTACACATTCCCATGGCAGCCGGTTCTACGTTACCGGAATGACTCGGGTTTTTCCCGATCAAGGGCTGCCGCCCCAGTACACTAGCCCTGTCTAGTGTATCGTATATCACCCCACCCCTTACGTCACAGGAGCAAACTCCCGCAGCTAACCTGCTCCAAATACTTCTCCTCAGGGCTGGAGTCGAATCCAACCCTGGGCCAGAGGTATTCTACTGCTGCGTCTGCCATCAACGGCTCCACCCGAACTCCACCTCGGTTAGGTGCAATAAGTGCAACGGGTGGAGCCACCTTAAGACCTGCTCAGGCCTTAAGTCGCACAGGGAGTGGTCCACACGGTATGTGGCCACGTGTTGCTCCCGCCAACAGGCGTCTGATGCCTCCACGGCTACCACACCCCCTGATAGGCCGGCACTACCAACCGCCACCACAACCCACACCTCCACGGTGAGGAGCCTATCGGAGCAACACAACTCCCCTTTAACCCCTCCTATCCCTTCCTGCTCCAACCCCAGTGCGGGGACAAACCAGCAGCTCCTGGTCCCCCGTACAGTCTGTTCCGTGTGTCAGACCGTAATACCTCGGAATCTGGTACCAGTCCAGTGCAATTCCTGCAATGGCTGGTGCCATTTTCGGAGATGTTCCGGCCTGCGCACCACCCGTGAGTGGACAACTGCCTACGTTGCCCCCTGCTGCAGAGCTCTGCACCCACTACCTCCCCCGGAGGAGCGGCCGCCCACCACTATCAGGCCGCAACAACCACAGTGGATTGCACAGCAGGTCCAACGTGGACAACCCCACGCGTCCCTCACCCCCCGGATTACACTGACCTCACCGAGAAGCTTCAAGCTTCTCCAGTTTAACTGCAACGGACTTACGAGTAAGGTCGACGAGATAGTCGACTTTATGAACCGGCACAGTATCAAGATAGCTGCGGTCCAAGAAACAAAGTTGCACGCTAGGTCATCTCTGATCACCAGGGATGGCTATAACGTGCACAGACACGATCGCGAGCGAGACAACGGTGGTGACCTAGCGTTTATAGTCCACCACACTGTGCAGTATCGTCTTATCGATGAAGGAATCGACCCCAGGGACAGCACCTTAGAATGTCAAGGCATAGCTGTCCGGTCAGGCGATTCCGAGCTCGAAATTTTTAATATATACATACCCCCTGTCACCTGCTGCCCGGCAGGATATCACCCTGATATAGGTGCGCTCATCAGAGGTGAAAACCGATTGGTTGTAGGTGACTTCAATGCGCATCACGATCTTTGGCATTCAAGCCTGCCAAATGATCGTAGGGGACAGCAATTGGCAGAGCAGATAGACGACTCGACATTCAGCACAGTGAACGACGACGCCCCCACCAGGGTAGTGGGCAATTGTAGCAGCTCGCCTGACCTAACAATAGCTAGCGCGGGTCTGATAAATAGCATAACGTGGCGACCTATGCTATCGCTTGCATCAGACCACTTGCCCATTATCGTCTCGATCGAGAGACCTGCCGATTTCGTTTCCGCGAATCACCGGTCCTATTTTAACTTTATAAAAGCTAATTGGGCCGGCTTCACGGAATTCACCGAGGACACCTTCGCCGCTCTTCCCATCCCCACTGATGTGCGCGTCGGCGAACGCGCATTCCGCAAGGTGCTCACAGCTGCTGCGGCTCGCTTCATCCCAGCTGGATGTTATAAGGACATCCGTCCCCACTTCCCAGCAGAAGCAGCCAGTTTAGCAAACGAGCGTGACCACCTACGCCAGGCCAATCCCGGGGATCCCCGCATAAGGGATCTCAATTTGGAGATCCGGCAACTGGTAAATCAACATAAGCGGACTAAATGGGTTGAGCACCTGAAGACTTGTAACCTCACCTCCGGAGTGAGTAAGCTCTGGTCCACCGTTAGGTCCCTGTCGAACCCGACGAAACACAACGACAAGGTGGCTATCACCTTCAACGGTTGTACTTCGTCGGACCCGAAGAGATGCGCGAGCTATTTTAGCCGGCTGTTTACACTGCATCCTCCGGGCGACAGAACCAAACGTCGTGTTACCAGAAGGCTGCACAAACTGACGAACGACAGTGCGCCACTTACTTTCTCCGGTGATGAGGTTCAGGGGGCCATCAACAAGTCGAAATCATCGAAAGCCATTGGCCCTGACGGACTTAACGCGCTGATGCTGAAGCATCTGGGACCCCTGGGAGTAGGATACCTCACAAGGGTCTTCAATTTGTCTCTGGCCACTCTCATCATCCCTGACAAGTGGAAAGCAGGGAGAGTGGTCCCACTATTGAAACCTGGGAAACCCGCCAACCAAGGGGAGTCTTATCGGCCGATAACTCTCCTTTCCCCAGTAGTGAAGACACTTGAAGCCCTCCTACTCCCATTCTTCACGACCCACCTGGCCCCAGCCCCACATCAGCACGGATTCCGACGAGTGCACAGCACCACCACGGCACTCACCGCCATAAACGCCCAGATAAATCGCGGGCTTAACCAAAACCGCCCCTGCGAGAGGACTGTCCTAGTAGCGTTGGACCTAAAGAAGGCTTTCGATACAGTCAGCCATTCCACGCTACTAGATGATATTTATCAGTCGACACTCCCGCCAGGGCTGAAGAGGTGGTCCGCGAACTACCTGAGCGGTCGGCACTCGTCAGTGATTTTTCGAGATCAAATGTCAAAGCAGAGGAAGATTAAGCAAGGCGTACCGCAGGGTGGTGTCCTTTCACCCTTGCTTTTTAACTTCTACATCTCGAAGCTCCCCCAACCACCAGCGGGAGTTTCCCTGATCTCATACGCTGACGACTGCACGATAATGGCGTCGGGCAATGACATCGATGGCCTGTGCTCCAAAGTGAACAACTACCTCACCGACCTTTCTCGCTTTTTCACTGCGAGGAATCTCCAACTTTCCCCCACTAAGTCCACGGCGACCCTTTTCACCACCTGGACAAAGGAGGTCAAGCTGTCCCTTAAGGTAAAAGTCGACGACACACCAATTCCGACTGTGAATAACCCCAAAATTTTGGGTGTAACCTTTGACAGCTTGCTCTCCTTCTCTGCGCACACAACCGCAATTGCCACTAAAGTCCAAAATCGCAACAAGGTCCTCAAATCGCTGGCCGGCAGCACTTGGGGCAAGGACAAAGAACTGTTGCTTTCGACATTTAAGGCAATTGGCCGGCCGGTTCTAAACTATGCTACGCCTGTCTGGTCGCCTGGTACTAGTGATTCGCAGTGGATAAAGCTTCAGACATGTCAGAATACCGCCATTCAGACAGCGACCGGGTGCCTCCTGATGTCACCCATACAACACCTGCACAACGAGGCACAAATGCTCCCAGTCGCGGAGCACAACAAATTGCTCAGCAAGCAGTTCCTGCTGGGGTGTTACCGCAGGTTTCACCCCTGCAGACACCTGCTTGAGCCTGAGCCGCCTCCCAGGCACGTCAGGAGACACCTCCTCGACTACGCTGACGAACTCCAGTACAAAACTGACCGAGACCTACTGGACCGGACAGTATTCAGACAGTCAATAAACGACATTCACCGGGAGTCCGTTACCACCTTCATGAACTCCCGTCCCGTGAATGCCGTAATCGGAGTCCAACCACCACCCATTGCAGATGAAGAGCTCCAGCTTCCCCGTGAGACTCGTGTAACATTGGCACAATTGCGTTCTGGATATTGTAGCAGGTTAAACTCCTACTTATCCAGAATTGACCCTGACATACCAAACACATGTCCGGCATGTGAAGGTACCCCGCACGACACTAACCACCTCTTCACATGCCCCCTTAATCAGACTCATCTAACCCCCCTCTCCCTCTGGACCCAACCCGTCGAAACAGCATGTTTCCTGGGCCTACCCCTAGATGAGCTAGACGAAGACGACAGATGATATACCTACATTGACAGGGCTAACTATGCTGTTAAAACAACAACAACAACAACAACCAATAAATCCGACACCGGAATGGATAGCACTTTATAGTACGCACAAGCACTAGCCAGGAAAAGGAAATAACCGCCAAAAAGTAGGCACCAAAAAACGCCAAAAAAATTGGGACTAAAACACGCCCCAAACGGTACGCACCAAGGAAATATAACGCCAAAAAATAGGCACCAAAACTATATTTCCTACAAGTTTGCACCAACAAACAAGCGCCAAAGAGTAGGCAGTGTTATTTCTCACTAGAAATTAGCAACCACAAGGAAAGTTTCAAAGTTTCAGTTTCATTTTCAAGATGCCGAGAGAACAGTTGATATGAGTGTTACTTGTCAAAGATATGCTCAGTTAATACAATTAAGTAGAAAATATGCTTCTACACTGATGGTCAATTAGAGTGTGTTAGCATCAGGGCCGTAGAGAGCATATCCGGGCCCCGGGGGAAAATTGCAAATGCGGCCCTTTCCAATTATGTCTAATTCATATAATTCGAATTACTCTCGAGTCCGGGCCCCTTTGAGAACTTCGGGCCCGGGGTAAAAAGTCCCCGATCCCCCTCCCTGTCGTCTTGGCTGGTTTGCATTACTGTGTGAAGCTTCAAGATAATTTTGAACAAGTCATACGACGTTAAGCCTCAGCCTTATATCCGGCCAAAAACTGTCGGTTCAGCATCATTCCCACAACGTATATGGAGAAACTTTATGATGTTGCAACAGCAACATCAAGAAAACTCGATTCTGAAAAAAAGTTCACGAAGCGCAATAGTGAAAAAGAACTGTAAAAAATAAATTTTCATTCTTTCAATTTACTTGAGACTTCTTTGACTTATTTTTAAATTTGGTATTTTATTTATTCAATTGCAACCCTGCTTGTATCACAACATCCCGTTATTTCTCCAGCAAACTTCAAAATGACATCATCTCGATTATTTTCTGATCAGAATGAGTGAACCAAAATCAACCGATTTGCATATAGTGTGTACGCATTTTTACCTATAGGGAAGTGGCACCGGAAAAGTGACGCGAATGCAATTGGAAAATCGAAAGGTAGGAAATTTTAGGCGAATCAGAAGAGCAGAACAGCAGAACAGAAGCAAAAGCGGAATCGAACGAACGTCGTCGACTCGAATGTTTGAGTGTTTGCGCTGGAATAGCTCAAAGAAAACGAACGTCGAGAATTGTTGTAAGGCTTTAATAAGTCTGTTTATAATTTATAATAAATTAGGCAAAATCTAAATATTCTTTTCATTTTAAATCGGCGAAAAAAACTTGAATTAACGATGTGTGTGTTCGGCTAGTTGGTATATAGAAAACAGTCTGAAGGGGAAAGTAGTTGCGTAGAAAAAATGTTGTGCGCCGCGATTGAAAGTGAAAATTGGTTTGAGAATATTAGCAAGAACGAGAATTAAAAAATCGATTATCATCGGTAGACGGTGCTCGTGATATCTATTTTTTATAGCAAATACTATGCGCTTGTGTTGAATTAAAAACCGGCGAAAGCCCACTATGATCATTAAATGTTATCTGGCATTTTGCTCTCTATTGAACTTCGTTTGTGACTAAAATGTCAGCAATGACATAATAATTTAATCGTGCCGATAACTTACATATAATTTATATTATCGTTCATGTAGTATAGCTCTCTGCTTTTAAAATGAGCATTTGCATACATCCATATCTAGTGGTCATTCCAATAAATATTTTAATTACAGATTACTCTACCTCAATTGGGCGTATGCTCCGCCACTTTTTTCTGTTGCCTTATAGAAATTTCCCTATTTTAAATACAGAGGGAAATTTTATTAAAAAAAAAAAAGCCATAAAAAAGTGTTTTTGTATTGCGCGTGCTATTGGCGTCCGCAAAGATGCCGTTTATAATTTTCGGACAGTTGAATAAAAAGATTTCTGAAATCAAAACTGTTAATAGAGTATTTCGAATAAAAATCATATATATGTTGTATCACATATATTATACCATTTACTCTTATTTTCTCGTTTTTAAATCTTGCTTTCATTTTCTTTTATTCGTTTAATGCGAAAACATATTCACTTTTTCTTTTATTTTCCAAATGGAAAATTCCCTTTATTCCCCTTTTCTTTTGGCCGTCTTGTGTCGCGTTGATTGGCTTGTGAGTTGAGTGAATTCGTACGCAAAGGCACACGTAGACGCAGTCGTTTTATCATTTAATTCTGGTATTCTGGTTGCTCTATTCGCTTGTGAGTGCATGTTCGGACGTAGCGGTCAGTTTGTTTCAGTGGTAGACGCCAAATTCCCCAATTGGATTTATTAGCTGGGGCAAAATATTAATTTAAATATAAATTAGGCGCGCCTGTGGTTGATTTATAATTAATAGAAAAAATTAATCTGATTCTATCTAGTGTTAATTTGTGCGAAATTGTGACAGCGTCATTCAAAAATAAAAAAAAACATTCTATAAGAAAATTGACTGTCGTTCCGCGCAAATATATTCCGTATTTTAAGAGAAAAATTAGCAGCGGACGACAACGACGGCAGCTAAAGCAACAGAAAAAGTGAAAAATTTGATGTGCTTATTTGTGTGTGTGAAAATTTCAAGTTTATAAAACAATTTATTTGAGAAGATAATAAGAAATTATAATAAATTAAATTTTTTACTTCTTTCGGTCGAAGAACGGGTTGAGTTTGAGAGCAGAACAAAAAGAAAATAAATAGCTATAATAAGAGAATTCGTAAAAAGAAGACTACAACAATAGAGAGCACACGCACTTGTGAAAGGGGAAAAAGGTGTGAGAGAGAGCGAACGCGGATCACGCAATAAAACGGTAAGTGAGAATCGTGCTTAAAGGGGAATATGAAAAATTTAGCAAATGGGTAAGCATACATTTCATCGGGATTTTAATTTGATCATACTGTTAGGGTTGGGTCGGCAACAAAAAATAATTGCTTGAAAATAAAGGAGTTGTACGATTTATGAATGAGGTTTTTTTATTTCATTTTATTTAAAAAAACTAGATTCAAACTTTATCGCAAATTTCGGGAACTAGGCAACTCACATTAAACAAATGTATTTAACAATATGTGATTGAATTTTACTGTGCTCTCATAAGAATTATCATTGCGACTATTCTACCCATTTTAATTACTTTTTTGGTAGTCCCTCAAAAGAGAGAGGCTGTGTTGCCAACGACTCTTTAATTAATTCGTCTTGGGAAGTATCAGTAGATCAGTTGAATAGATTTTTTTTCTATTCATTTGGTCTCTTAAATGTCAAATTTTGTTTAGATTACTCTAAACTGTCATTATTTGTTTGTAAATTTTATCATTCTAGGATGTAAAAGCAAAAACAAAATACAGTGCTCTACTGCCACTACCTGTTTATCTGCCTTGGAACTAGTCGGTTTTTTCTTTTTTGTATGTATAAGAAAAGTTATTTTAAGAAAATCTGCTAATTACTTTATTTTAAACCCAGTCCACTAGTTTTTAAAGATAAAGAAATTGTATTCAATGTTTTCAAATACGCAATGAAGTTTACTCTACGAAAAACTATTCTAAGCTTATATTTCTCTAGTTCAGTAATACGCTGGTAGCACGCTAGCGTAAAATGACGTCATATTTTCTTAAATTTGCTATACACTACCGCCCTACACAGCCCCAATTTCGGGTAATGCCATACCGCATCGAATAAATTGCGGCTTTGCTTGTTTTTGTTGTTGACATTGCTTTCGGCGTTCGCCATTCGTTCGTTTTCTCATGTGCTCTATTGCTGTTTATTATTAAGCTCTTTCTTTCCAGTTATTGTTGTTGTAATTGTGTGTTGTACTGAGAGTGTGTAGCACAGCAAAGATATACTAACGAATGTCATCATCAACTGTTTCTACTTGCTGCCGCTATTCCTATTTTTTTGGGTTTGGTCATTTTTCGATTCCGTTTTGACGTCAAATACGTGCTATTTGGTTTTTGTTTTACCTGTAAAATAGGAAACATGTATAGCGGAAGGTTAAAAAACAAATGTTTTATTCGATTTCCCACGAATGAAATGATCACAATGTCCACAATGAAAGTAATAAATTAATCAGAACCAATGCATTACGTAACTTTAGCTATGTATGTATGCATTTTCCTGTTCATCACCCTGTATAAATTTGTGTCGTCACCTTTCTACTCGGTATGCTGCATCCGCCGTTATATTTTTACTGTTTTTGTTATTGCAATTGGTTTAATAATTGCAACGTCATGCCATCAAAGTCGTCGGCGAGAAAGTGGTAGACCTGGTGGGTAGCTCAGCGTGGGCGGCCATGCACTTTGAAAGGAAACGATAAATTGAAAGTACCTATTTTTAAGTTGCTGCAAAAACAGATGATAAGAAATAAGAGCCATTGTGTGCAAAAGTCTACATCAGAATGTCTGGATATAATAACATGAAAAGAACAGTGGTACGATATTTTGACAGTGGTGTTAAATTTTTTTAAAATAATCAAAGAGTATAATAGTGCGAAAATGAATTTTAACCATTTGTTTTAACATCATTAACGATAAGGCAGAGTATTTAAAAGGAAATAATGATTACTAGAAGCAAGACAAAATTGCAAAATGTTTTGCATCGGCTATTTTGAAACCAATATGTATAAGAATTGTAGTTTTAGTAAGCCAAAGGATCGTTCCTCCGGCTCTTTAAAGCTTAAGAAGCTTTATTTGTATTTGGGTAGTTAGGACTTTAACTAACTAAGTTAGACTTTAACCGGCAATTCTAATGTTTATAATGTTGTTTCAGCAACAATCCATTTGATTTGCATGACCATTATTCAGTTTGCAATGTACTTATTGTAAAACATGAAATAAAAAACAACTTGTTTGCTGATTTGCACTCGGCAGTTTGGTAGACACACTTTGTTATTGTTGTGAGCGCATGTGTGTAAATGCGTAAAAAACACCATAAAGCAAAGTCATAAGAGATGTTGGAAATCTGGGTCAAACCTACAAAGCGAGGCACGCGACACCGAAACTAACACTATCACTAAAATGCCGACTCGCGGTTGCAGTGGTCACTGCACTAAACACATTCGGCGTCCCAATGGCGCCTACTACGAAAACCACAGCAGGGCGTGAGGCAGGTTGAGATAGATAAATCGCCAACCAGTGCCGACATCAATATTTTGTTCAGATGCACTTAGTGTAGTGCCTAACTATTCTATTACATTTGTAAGGCAAATCAAACGCACAAAAACAAATAAACAAAGAACTGTTGCTTGTTTCTAAAAAAGAAAAATATATGTATACAGCTGACTTGAACTGTTAATGTTGCCATCAGAGCTGTAGGTATTTGTGAAAAAATATTTAAAATGTGAAATTCACTTTTTCTATGAAAATTCTAAAATAATGTATTTTTTTAAAAGGTAGTTATTAGCATTAAAAATTCTACATCTTATCAAGATCGCACGAAATTCGCTCGCTATCTTATCGCCAAGTGTTGATAGCACGTCGATAGTACGTCAAATATTGTAAGCAGCAATAAGAAAGAAAACCGGCCGGCTGGCGGGACGGCCACAAGTATTGCAATATGTGCATACATACATACTACATATATGTGTACGTAGTTGCACATATAAGCGTGTGAAGTGAATGCAAAAAACAAATTACATTTTTTTTTTATTTTAAAAATTAGTGTAATGATAATACAGTGCACTCGCGATAACTCGAACTAATTAAAACAGGCGCTGTTCGATTTATCGAATTTGTTCGACTTATCAATTGAGTGTGCTATGTTAAAAAAACAGTCATCGATATCGATTTTTTTCAATTAAATTTATTTATTTATTTACATATGGATATGAACATGAATATGTTTAAAATAATTAATTCGTTTCAATATTTTTCATCAAATATTTGGCAGTCTTTGTGTCAGTTACACAAAAAAAGTCAGCTTTAACAGAAAAGTTAGGCCGAAAAGAAAGTTGTAATGTGTGTTTGTCTTTTCTTGCCTGCAGCAATGTTGAATATGACTTTTTCACGCAGCAATTGAAGAGTGTTAACCTTTGCGGGGCTTACTTGTTCAGTTGTGGCCCACTGAATTACCTTATTGATAGAGCTAACTGCCTCCTCAGATGAAATCCGCTCACATGTCTCAGTTGTGTTGTTAAACTCAGACTCAGAATCACTAGTTTCAATTATTACTTCTGTGTCGGTAAATTCGGCACCATCATTCCATTTGTTAACATCATAAAGCGTAAATTCGACCTGTAAATTATGTTTTTCATGTTATGTTCTTTCAAGATGAGTCCACTTATTGGGTAATTCTTTTTTCTTTGGGACAGAAACCATTTGTATAAAGCGGCTTTCATTTTAGGAAACTCAGAAGCTTTTAAAGTTCTCCTCTTCCCAGGACCCAAAAACGTGTTGTTTACTGCTTTTAAAATTGCCTTGTCTTTCTTTTTTATAAGACTTATGGTGGACTTGGCTACCCCATATTCCTTCGCTAGAGAAGTAACACTACATCCACGTTTAATTTTGTTAAGGACTTCCGCCCTCTCTTTTAATGTTAAACACTTCAACCTTTTACGATCCATTACTCACATGCACTGATACACTACAAATGACAAATTTAAAGCAATTTGGTCAATGCAAGATGTTGTTCCCAGAAAACTAACGGGATATTAACGTCGAAATATTCATATGGACAATACACTAGTATACATATAATTTATATACATATACTATTACATATGTATGTATGTACAAAATGTACATGTTTGAAAAGAATGTGTGTACAAATAAATTTGTTTTTTTGTTCGAGTTATAGCGCTTTAATATTGTTCGAGTTACAAACTAGTCAATAGGGAAAAAAATGTGTTCGAGTTAGCACGTCGTTCGACTTAGCGGCTATTCGAGTTACCGCGAGTGCACTGTACTTACAAATAATTATTTATATTCCTCTTAACCACAATTTATAAGGTGACATTTACATATCTGTGTCGGGTTGTAACAGCAGAAAGCATCCCTCAGAAATTTTTGAGGAATACCACTGAAGTGTTAGTTCTCGATAGTATTCTCAAAAAAAAAAAGTATGCTTTTACAACAACAACATTCCTTGGCGAAACATGAATCCGTGTATTTCTATGCGTGAGCTCGGGACTTTATCAGTTATTGTTGTTTTTGTAAAAGTATAGAGTACACGCCGAAATCTACTGGAGTGTTGATTTTTGAGTTGATATGCTTACATCGTACGGATAATGTATGATGTACATATATCCCTTTAGTTTCCTCGTTCCTATTGTTATCGAACGGGTATTCACAAGATATAGTGAATTCATGTGTGTATGTAGATGGAACAATAGTTTGAATAATGCTAAAGTGTGTTGTAAAAACAAATGTTACAGTTATGTATATAAAGCTCCCCTTGTCTTAATTTAAGTTTGAAGTTTAATTACTTTAATATTTTTTATATCGAGAAATAGAAAGCGCCACATTGTGTCTTAGTTTTATATGATTCATTGTATCTCCATAGATTTAGTAGGTGTTGGTCGTTACTCATACCGCTGCTACGTTTACGGACCAGAAACCACATGTTTGTTTGTCTCTTCCTCATTTCTACCTTCGCGACCGACTTGCGCAATATTTCATTTGCCTGAGTAAAGTGTGTATTATTTGTTTAGCACTTTGCGGATTTTTATATTATTTTTGTTTTTGCTTTTTTCAAACCACATTATCTTACCCACATTTGCTCAGTGTGTATTTAGCAACAGTATCAGTGGTGATATCAGTTGCGCTCTCAGCTCAACTCACCTCTTTGCATTTTTTTCACTTGTACTAATTATATTTTACCCCGCCCAAAAATATGTTGTATTACGTAATTAAGTACTATTTAACGCATTCATTAAACGCACCGTTGTATATATGTATGTACTATATACATAGATGTACATACATATATTAATACACATGTATGTATTATGTACATATGTATACAGCTCATTCATACTTGAGGTTTGGTATATATTTTTCTTAATTTTATTCCCCAACGACATTTTTGGTCTGGAGTGAGGCCACTCAAACCGGCTCTCCTACTTCTATCTATTGTTAGTTTGCATTCCTCGCTCTTTCATTCTCTTACTTATTCTGCTGGACCTACTTGCAATTAGTCAGAGTGTCTATACATTTTTTGATCAATTTTTTTTACTCAATTTTTGACTATTTTATTGGCTATTTTCTCACTTTGCAATTTTTTTACCGGTTATCTCTTCCACTTTTCTATTTTTATTTTATTTATTATGCTAACAAATTTAATTGATTGTTTAACAATGTTTGAAAACGCAAAGGAAGTGAAACATAACTTTGGAATTTTTCTATCTTTTTTTTACGTTATTTTAAAATTAAGCTCTCTACGTTTCCAATTAATACTGCTGAAGAATAAACTACTAATTTTAGTGAGAATTAAAGGCCCTTATTATGAGCAACATTCGATCTTCGACTGTAGTCGAAAGTGCTGATCGAACGAATTTTCATTTGGTATTATGGCGCTCATTCGTTGAAGAATATGACTATTGTGAATTTCGATCGCTCGACGCATTTACAATAGATAATTTTTTCTCAGCTGATACAGCAAATCAAAATAAAAGAACAACCGATTGTGTTGAAATTCTTTGCTAACAACATTTTTAAAAGTTAAAAAAAGTATTTTTTGTGAAAATAAGTACAACGGAGTTGTGGTTCGACTATTCATCGGACGATGAAAGATTAGTGGAACTAGCTAGAAGTAGAAAACAGTGGAGGGGCGCATCCAACCCCCTAGAAATGGCTTCCACTGAGTATGTTTAGAATTTTCAAAATGTGTTGACGTACTTAATATTACAGAAATTTCCTTACAGATTTTTAAAGAACTTTAGATTATCTAAAGAGGCGTTTATTAACCTACTGCCCAGCACAGAAAACCAGTTGCAGCAGTGCACCCGAGCCAAATCCATTCCAAATATGCTAAAGCTAGCCACAGTTCTCCGATTTTGTGCTCAGGGATCGTACCAATTGAGTATTGGTAATGAAGGTATGCTAGGACTTGCTCAACCCACTGTGTACGATGATGCTGAAGATATTGAAGTGGAGTCAAATAACGGAGAAGTAGAAAACATAAGAAATGAAATTTTGAGAATATTATAGAAAAATCTAAAAAGTATTAAGGGGGGAAGCTGGTCTAGAGCGCAAAAAATGGGCATATTTTATGAATTTATTTTGACTCAACAAAGGAATCTATCGAAAATCTGTGAAATAGGTTTAATAATATAGCTTTCATGGTACAAATACAAAATTTTTCGTCTGAATTAATTTCAAAATGGCCGTTGTCCAGCAGTTCTCCTAAGGCGCCTTTTTTTCTAGTGGGTCCATTGCCGAAGACGTAAACTCCTTAATTTTTGTCCTGGATCAAAAAATAAAATTTTTTTAGTTTCTATATAACAACAGAAAGAGACGTACGTAGGATTTTTTCGATATTTTGTTTTTTCGCGAAATGGTGCACGTTTGAACAAAAAGTTACAATTTTCACTATAAAGAACGACATAAAATTGTTGATTAAAAAAAAAACTATGTAATATAAATAAAAAATCCTACGTACGTCTCCGGAGAAAGGTATTTCGAATGTATTGTCAAAATTTCGTAAGAATCGGTAAAGATTTGTTCGAGTTATGTCTTCGGCCAGTTTAAAAAAAGTGATTTCGAGAAAAACGCGTTTAAAGTTGTAAGTAGCGTTCGGGGCATACCTGCGAGTCACTGCCGTCGAATGAAAAATTTGGGCATTTAGACATTTTTGCTGGCATCCCTCATTTGGTATATTATTTCTAAGACCCTAAAGCACCTTTTAAGACAAAAAAATTTTTTAGATTTTTTCAAAATTCTAGACCAGCTTCCCCCCTTAAACAGAAACCTTTACGCCACAGTTTCTGTTTTATTTTTGTTATACATTCTTTATTCAATTCTTCGTCATTCGATAAAAATATGTATTTCAGTTCCTCTACGTATTTCAGCTCATACCTACCAAGGGAAAATAAAAATGTACAGTGCACTCGCGATAACTCGAACTAATTAAAACAGGCGCTGTTCGATTTATCGAATTTGTTCGACTTATCAATTGAGTGTGCTATGTTAAAAAAACAGTCATCGATATCGATTTTTCGATCGATTGTTGAAAATGGAAGCCAGTAGAAAATTTCTGTAGTATAGTTTCGTTATACGAATCACATTTTGGTCCATTGGCTGGATCAATGGTGTCACATTCGGCGGCATAAACATAGTTAAAATTAAACCATCCTCGGACTTTAATTCGATTTCGTTGGGATGTGATGGGGCATTATCAATTAGAAGAAGAGCCTTCTCAGGTAGTCCCCCATCTTTCAAATATTTTCTTACCTAAATATTTAAGTCATTTAACTTGGTTAAAAAAATTGTTTTAATGAATCTGGATTTTACCTGCGGCACGAACGAATTATGAAACCAGTCTTTGAAAATCGCCGAAGTCATCCAGGCTGATTTGGAATTTTTGTACTCCACCGGACAGTTAAAATTTTTGAAAACACGAGGATTTCTTGCTTTGTCAATAACGAGAAGTTTAAGCTTATGGTTGCCGGTAGCGTTAGTGCAAGCCATAAATTGCCTTATCTTTCTTTTTTATAAGACTTATGGTGGACTTGGCTACCCCATATTCCTTCGCTAGAGAAGTAACACTACGTCCACGTTTAATTTTGTTAAGGACTTCAGCCCTCTCTTTTAATGTTAAACACTTCAACCTTTTACAATCCATTACTCACGTGCACTGATACACTACAAATGACAAATTTAAAGCAATTTGGTCAATGCAAGATGTTGTTCCCAGAAAACTAACGGGATATTAACGCCGAAATATTCATATGGACAATACACTAGTATACATATAATTTATATACATATACTATTACATATGTATCTATGTACAAAATGTACATGTTTGAAAAGAATGTGTGTACAAATAAATTTGTTTTTTTGTTCGAGTTATAGCGCTTTCTTATTGTTCGAGTTACAAAGAAGTCAATAGCACGTCGTTCGACTTAGCGGCTATTCGAGTTACCGCGAGTGCACTGTATTTCTATAAACATCACAAAAAACAAAAAACCATTATTAAGCTTAACCCATTTTGATGCCGTTCTCACTGGTGGTCCCAAGCAATTCAGCTCCGTAGTAAATTCCTCCCATTTTTTTGCTGCTTGAGCTTTGGTGCAAATCCCTTTTGCGAATTGTGGATTCGCATTTCTAATTGTTGTTTGGTACCCACGACTTTCGACCTGCATAAAATTAACAAAATTAGTATATATTTATTATTTGGTTACTATAAAACCATAAATATTCGCAAACAACTTACACTTTAACAAGTTTTCCCACAATACGCTACACGATCGAAAGCAAAATTGCATTCGACTCTAAATTCGGTAAACAACGAAATTTTCGATAGCGAATCCTTATCTATTTTTAATTTTATTATCTATAAATGTTTACAATGTATTAAGTAGATTATTGTTATACGTATCTAATATATTCGCTGTAGGTTTGTTAAGTTTTCTTTTAATTTAATTTTTTTTGCCATACCCTTTTCTGTTTGCTCGTTTTCCCCTTCTTTGCATTGTTGTCTCATGATGGGCTTCTTCAATCCAGGCGCGTATTTGTATTCCATTTTTTTTTTGTGTTTCTACTTGGCTGTCCATATTTATTCTACTAGTTAAATGTGCGTATAATAATTTTGAGATATTTTCTGTTCACAGCAACTTTCTCTCTTAACCTGCCTGTCATTAGTTCATCAATCAAACGAATTATCCAAGTAGCAACGTTTCGGGCGTCTTTTGTCAGCGTTGCGTTTGCTTGTTTACTTTTCACTCTTTACCTTTTGCCTTAAACAATTTTTCTGTGTGGTTGTAATAATTGACTTCATTTTTCATGCCTTTCTAATGTTTTTGTTGTTTATTTTTTGTTTCAATGCATTAATTTTAGATTCTGTTTAATGCTAGCATTTTGACTTTTTTTGCTAGCATTTTGGAATTAAGCTATATCAAGTATTTTTAAGGGATTATTTGGCGTGAAAAGTATTTTATTTTCTTTCTCCAGTAGATTTTGCTGTTGTATAGGATGCATGGATAAATACAGTTATACAATATATACATAGCCGTCGATTAATGATGGCACATCCACATTTTGACCAGCTTTGACTATTTTCCTTTTTTGTTTTCGAAAGTGCAGTATTTTATTTTACAAAAATTGGAAAAAATTCCTTAGATCTATTTCCTATTTTGGCACAATAAAATCGATAACGGGTAAGGTACAGTGCACTAGACAGGGCTAGTGAACTGGGGTGGCAGCCCTTGGTCGGGAATAATCCGAGTCATTCCGGTAACGTAGAATCGGCAATTAGACCTAATGTGGATTTGTATTCTGAAGTCACCTTGGGTACTGTTCAGCATGAGAGCTATGATCGTGATATTGGGGCCCAAAAGCTCTTGTTTTTCGCAGTTTCTATCTCTCAGCATGTTACCCAATATCTTTTGAATATAACTTTAATTCAAATAGATTTAATTTGGCTCATTCTGTTCTATCGATCACTAGAAACTGCAATTAACCAGCAACTATGTTATCAGTCAAACCAGTAGTTGGCAATTCGCCTAACTGTCAGTCTTACTGCTTGCAAGCCTGTCACCTTTTAATCTAGCCTAATTTTTTTTGCCAACACCAGTGTCTTAAGCTACTCTTCCTCTAGCCACCAGCCGTCTGTCTCACTGTTTCACTGCCTCGCTGGTGGTTGACACAAATTTTTAATCTCTGAAATTGTCGGTTTTCTTGCCTTCATTGCAGCGACTATTAATTTATATTTTTCCTCGCATACAGTTTGCGTCTTTAATCGCTCAAACATTTAACGGTTAGTAGCAATAATTCAACGACCATAAAAAGAAGAAATTCTAGACGTGGCTATTAGACACTGACCTGCCTCGTCACTGGGTGTGTACAAAAGTGTGTGGGTCTTCATCTTTTTCTCTATAACTGCAGTAGAAGTGTTAGGCGAACTGCTGAAACATCATTAAAATCTCTTGCCATACTCATACACACGAGTTTTGTAACTACGTGTTTTAAGTACGACTACAAGGCAACGTGTACAATATAAGACATTGCCTGCCATTTGTTGTTTGGGGCATGCCCGCGATCATCTACCTACCTACCCATGTCTGTACGTACTTATGTACTCGTACACACATATCTACCCACCTAAGACAGTTAGCTTGCTCATCCATTTACATTGTAAATACCAAAAGCTTTGGCACACTCGCCTCTAGCACTGCTTGCCACTACTGCCTTCCTGTGTCCCATGATATTCGCTTCCAAAGTTGATGTTGATAAAGAATGTTGTTGGGTTGCTGGATGGCAGTGCCTAGACGGCGTTGGATGGCCAAAGCGAGGAATGACACGTCTAACGAAACGACTTTGTGGACAAAGTTGATTGAATTGGTGGTTGTATCTTAAAGTACAGCTTTGCTCCAAAAAATAGGAGTGAGTATATTTTGGTAGCGGTTACGTTTAAACAAAAATAGTAAGTATGAAATTTAAAAATTTATCCTATTCGCTAAATTAAATTGCGGACTGTCGATTTGCGTTAAATTATTAAACAGTTTGGATTTTGCCCTCATTACATAACTTGGTAGGAAATCTATTTTGTATATTTTTTGTGTTTTGAATGCCTAAACAATTAACAAAAAAAAAAAAATCTGCTATTAGCTATATAGATAATCATTTGAAGGTAAATGTGCTATATAAACAACTCTTTCAACTATAAATTTTCACATTTCCATGGAAAATTCGAAAGGCGTCGAACACCGCTGGTCTGCCAGACTAGAGCTGGCCACAAACAGGGTAGAATCCCCAGCGATTTGTTGCAGTTGGAGAAAATCCAATGTGTATGGCGGAGTGCGGGCACAAATGCACAAATCCAAAGAAATTGAACATTTTCATTTACCTCAGATTTGTTGTGTGGATTTTCTCATTTTTTTTTTATTTTTTTACTGACCGTCGCCGAGATAAGAGTAAGTGAAAAAATGACAAGTGTTAATAAAGTTTGTTAAGAAGAATTTATATAGTGTTTCAAAAATTAGCCATCATTATGCCAAATAAAAAGTGAATTATTCAAAACCAGAATGGGGAAAAATCCATCAAAACTTTAACCTGAGGCAAGAAATCTGAACGTCGCAGAAAGTTTTTCATTTGGCGTGATAGCTTTTCGCATTTGAGTATGCTTTTTTTTAAAGTATAATGACAGGTGGCGCAAAATTAATCAATTATGGAAAGATTTATAATATTTGCAAATATCGTCCTACGGCAATCATATTTGACACTTGTGAGCTAGACAGCTACAGCATACAAACAGACAAGCAATGGAGCACGTAAGGGTCAAAATAAAGATTTCCGTCATTCAAAATAATTTTTTTTTAGTAAAAAGTTGAATGGGGTAGTCAGAATTTTAAAAAAATTGGATTTTTTGTTTGCCTTTTCTTAAAGTATAGTAACTTAAAAATATTATGTGAGAATTTGAAGTGAATCTGACAAATACTTTTCGAGTTATTCAACAATTAACAAAGGACGCTCCGGAATCGATAGCAAAACTTTAAATGTGTTTATCTCAAAACTATGTTTTTTGAACTGGTGATCACTGTATCTTAATCACTTTTGACAAACATAAAAACCTCGTGCCTGATCGAAGGATTTTTTTTTTTCAAAATTTCGATTTTTTTAACCATTAATTGTCGGTTTTTTTTTTCTCCTTTCATAATGCACATGTATAAGTAAATAAAAACAAGAAAACTTACGGAAACATTCAAAGTCCGATTGATGCAAGCTTAATTTTACAAGTCTCTCTCTTATTTTTACGTACAATACTGTATATAGCATACACACAGTTTGCGCTTCGGATCTTATGTATGTATATATGTACGTATTAATACCTTACACGTTGCCATCATTTTCATTCTCAACATTGCCATGAGCTTTTATCATTATTATTGCATTCTACCACATTCAAGCGTCTGTCGTAAGGTGTCAAACCAGCTGTCAGGATGCGCGTTTTTATACCCCTTTCTGAGCCACGTTTCGCAGTCGCTCGTGAAAGTTAAGTGGGATTTTCATGCATTGATATTTTAAGTGACAAAAAAAAATCTTGAAGATCGATTAAGCTGGTATACAGTATTCCAGATTTGTAGTAGGTTATGCGTTATAGTACGGAAAAGATAGCTGGTCAAGTTTGTAATTCATAGAGGGCATATATTTTGAAACACAATTTTGTATGTTTAATTTTTTACACGTCTGTCGATGAGTTTGAAGAATTTGTTTTTTGTTTCGTTCTGTGTTGGTGTTGCTGCACTTTACTTCCTCCTAACTGCTGCTGCAAGCTTATTATTTAAGCCCAACCTTTATGCATTCATCTCGATGTGTCTGTTATGGCGAGTAAGTTGTGGAGTTTGCTTATTGTTGCTAGAAATTTTGCTGTGGGATTAGTAACTCTCTGTCTCTGCTCATCTACGATTTATGTGCTTCTTCATGTTGTTTGACATATGCGCTGTGGTAATTGTTGTTTCTTTTTTATGCTTTTATTTTCCTCTTCATGGCCACTCGTGTAAATCTGCTACAGCCAAGCCAGCTTTGCTGCTGCTTTTTCAGAGTTGAAGACCCGCTGGGCTCCACGTTTTTTTTCGAAACTGTACATTTGTTTGTTTTTATAACTGGTGGTGGTGGTTGCTGTTGTTGTTGTTATATCATCTTAATCTTCTTTTGTTTGCTTGTGCTTCTTTTTATTGTAGTATTGACTGCTACCATTGTTTTGTAACTGTTATTATTATTGATGACTTTTTTACAGTTGCTTGCTTGTGTTTTCCTCAGCTTCTTAACTCCCTCCTCTAGCCGTTTGTTAACATTATATGTGTTATACATTTTTTGTTTTTTTTAAAGCGATTTTTTTTTGTTTTTTTTAAAGCGATTTTTTTTTGTTTTTTTTTTTTCATTTACCTTTTCATTTTCTTTCAGTTTTTGTTAAGTTTCGAATTATTTCTACGCATTTCAACTCAGCAGCCTACTTAGCGTTTAACTGAAGATCATTTTGAGATCGAGTTTTTAGAGAATCCTTTGCGTTCCCACGACAGTCGGTACTTCGTGACCGGAACGACCCGGATTTATATCCGGCCTGGGGACTGCCACTTCAGCAGCATTCCTCGTATATGTATGAGGAATGTTTATGGTGCTACAACAGCAACAATTACAATCGTTCACCATAATATTGTAACGTCATTCTTCCTTCGATAGTTATATCGTTGCAATGTATCCGCTATCTAGTTCGATGCGTTGCATTGCTGGAATGGTGTGCCGTCCCAGTTTGTGAAATTCATGGATAATATTATATTGGTGGCGTAAGCAATCTTCATCCTGCTCACTATAGGCTCCAAATCTGTGTCTAGGAATATTGGATTCTGTACGGAACCTGGGAAATAAAATCATACCAGAGATTCGAATATCTCTAATAAAAATCATAATATGTGACTTAAAATATAACTTTCATTAGCAAAAGCAAATCGAAAACATACAATTTATGCAAATTAATGTTAGCTCACACATCGAATATTACAACATAAGATTAAATGCATACATAAATGAATAATAAACACAGCTGCTGTCAAAGTCCATGCATATTAAACAGAGCTTCTTACTATGCAGAAGGCAAGCGCATAAAATTACTTGCGAGTTTTGTGGTTAGCTACAAATGTTGATCGTTGTTTGATGACGAACACTATTACTACCACTACAAATAATACTGTTGGTTTTTATGTAATCGACATTTCCATTTAAAAAATAGAGAAGAAAAAAAACATAAGGAAAAAAAATTTAAGAAAAAGATAGTAATAGGCTGGTTGCCAGCAAAACAATGAAGGAGAAACGTGTTGAAAGTAATGTGGCAAAGAAAACGAGATCTTTCACGATTTTTATTGTATTGTACAACAATAATGCTAATATTGAGGCTATAATTTGCTTAATCGCTTTTTGTTTTCACTGCACACTATGCATTTCTTGTTGTTGTGTGAATCGTACGAAGTTGCATGATTAACATTGAGCCACAATTGTTGCTACGGATGTGACGGTTAGACTACACAGGCGTTCAGTAAAGAGTAGTGAAATAATGGCAGCAGGTTCCTATAAAGCAGACTTGGTTTGGTTCCGCTTTAAGCAATATTTGTTGCAATTTTTTAATCTGTTGCGTGTGTATACTAATAAAATAAAATTCACAACCATTTTTATGCTTTTTGTTAAGTAAAGGAAACTTGCATTATTTCATATGATTATTAAATTTTCACTCTGTATCTATACATATTATATTTAATGTGGTATGGTTGCGTGGTGTAGCGAGGTGTTAATAGTCGAAGCAATCACTAAACGCAAATTTGTTTGCATTATCTTCAATGAAATTACATATTGGTTTAATTATTTCATTTCTTGCTGATTTAAATTGCGTAGCTAAAAAGCTAGCGAAGTAGACAAAACAATAAAGAAATACATTAAAATGAAAACTTAAATGGATCTACTTTTTTTTTTTTTTTTTTTTTTTTTTTTGAGTCCATTGTACTACACTTGGATTCCCTTTTAATTTTCTTTAAATCTACCCGATCTCCGAAGAAATCTGAGTAGATCTTGTGGTGCCAAGGAGCCAAGATGGTCGCTTCTTAACACATCAGTGCCAAAGACCTCAAACCTGATTCGAGCGAAGGCGGGGCAGACACACAGGAAGTGGTCCGCCGTCTCATCCTCCTCTTCACAAGCTGGGCAGAGTACACTGTCTGAGATGCCCAACCTTTCCATGTGCTTTGCCCACAGAAAGTGGCCCGTCATCAGTCCTACCAGCCGTCTGCACTCCCCTCTGCTTAATGACAGAAGGGTTTGCGACAGTCGATCGGACATGACAGGTAACATCAGTTTTGTTCATCTGCAGCCTCTCTCAGCCTGCCAAGCTCGCTTGTGGGTAGTAGTTACCCATTTGCTAACCGTGGCCGTGATGGCCGCAGAGGGGAGTGGCAAAGCGGGCTCTGGGCCAAAGAAGTTGGCCTCAGAGCCCATCTTAGCTAAGGAGTCAGAGGTCTCGTTACCCGCGATACCCACGTGTCCCGGGACCCATGTTAGCATCAGGCTGTTATGTCTGCCGACATAGTTCAGCCTGGATTTACAGGACTTCACTACCCCTGATGTGGTTTGAGGGCTGTCTAAGGCCATAAGCGCTGCTTGGCTGTCGCTGCAGACACATATAGATCTGCCTCTCCATCGTTTTTCCACAACAAAGTTCATCGCTTCTTGAACTGCATACACCTCCGCTTGAAACACAGATGCATGCATTATGGATCTACTTACTACTACTGTAATGCAACGATTTGGTACAATTGTTGTAAGTTTTGATTTTCAATATTACACATCCAAAAATTTATTATCAACAACAATTAATAATCAAAGTTTGGTATAATATTTTTTGTCTGTTTGCAGTTACATTATAATCTTACACGCGTTCTTATTTATTTTAATCATACTCTTAATTCAAACTTAGTATTACTCTTGTATATATTTACTTATGCTTGAAATTTGAAATTACTTAGGCTTACTCTTATTTAAAACTCTATTTTATTCTTCCACCCACACTCAACATACTTACAACAATCATTCGTACATTCATTACTAGCTTTATTCTCTCCCATTCTCATTAAATGTATTATCTAATTTTAGTTCAGCTTTAAGCTAAGAAGAGTCTTTATACAATTGGGAGTTGATTAAAGTTCTTTGTGACATGAAGACGTCTAACTCTATTTCTATTTCTATATACATACATAAAATATATTTTCTTAAAAAATTAAAAATAAATACGAGCAAATTCATTTTAATTTTTTTATTTATATTTATATTATTTTCAATTTATGCTATTTACGTCATTGAAATCAACAGTTTTTCACACAATTACAAAATTTGCAATTTGTTGTCCAGTTCGGCGAGTCAATAAATACTGCAAGTGAACTGGCATACACGAACGACAGCGTTCGTGCGTTTGTTATTGACCGATTGGGGGTGGCTGCTGGGTTGGTTGTTGTACTGATTTCTGAGTAACTGTTGCAGTGCGCGTACCTACAGCGGCATTATTGCTGGTAACAATAAATAGCAAAAAAGATGATGTCATGCATTGCGAATACATGCATGTCTATGCACGTACGTACACTTGGGCTTACAGCATTAAACCGCTTTATCATTTTGCAAAATTCGTAAATATTTATCATATATTTTTATTTATTTTTAAAAAATTTTAAAGTTTTATTTATTATTAAACATTTTTAAATTCGTACTTATTTTTAAATTTTTATTTATTTAAATATTTTTTTTTAATTTTTATTTTTTTTTTTTTTAATTTAATTTTTATTTATTTAAAAAAATTTTTAAATCTTTATAATTTTTTAACTATTTTTACTTATTTTTAAACATTTTTAAACTTTTAATTATTTTTAAATCTTTATTTATTAAATTTTTTTTTAATTTTTTGTAATTTTTTAATTTTCAATTTAATAATTTAATTAAATTTTTATAATTTTTGAAAAATGTTTTAATTTTTATTTATTTTTAAACCTTTTTAAAATTTTTATTTGGCTTTACAATAAATGCAGTGTTATAGCTAGCTCATACAGTGAAGTCGCTAAAAAATCGCGTTGATTTCGGATATTTTTTTTGTATACAATGCTGAGAATTTTCTTATACATAAAAAGACTTCCGCACTTATGCGAAAATTTGCGAAACAATTTACCATGAAAAATTTGACTACTTTTGTTAAAAGATGAAGTCACTGAATTATATAAGCAGAGGTGTATATACACAAATATTTTTCCGCAGCACACTTATTGTATTATTAATTTGGAGAACAAGTATGTACATTTGTTGCTTACGAATTTTTTTTTTTCATTGCAAGTGTTTTTTCTCTTAATTTTTGCGCATCTGGAAATACATACGCCTATGCTCATTGTTTACAAATTAAATTTCGTATCTACAAATTTCATGCATTTGCTGAATTTTTTTGTTTTTTAGTTTGTTTTGAGTGTTTTCCTATTCACCTGATATCTATTCATTTCCTCTCTGTGCAATTTTGCCTGCATATTTGCTTTGGCAAAATTTATTGACTTCACAATTAGACGCGCCGATAAAAGCAGAACAAACTCAAAGTCGATTTGCTTTGGCCGCACAACTCTGTGTAAATAAGTACTACACTAATACATACATACATATTTGCTCAGCGCTCATGTGCGCTTGCATAGACGGCGTTGAATGTGTAAATTGATGTGCAATGAGGACAGCAGGTTCGGTCCTGCCTAGTCCGGTTCGCTTATCCGCTTTCGGTAAAAGTCTGCGCTATTTTAGGGAAAGTTTCTAACGTTTGTTTGCTTAATAATTCCTTAAAAGTAATTAATTTTATGGCAAAATTGCAATGCAAATAGATTTATCGCTTTTTAACGTTAATTTTTATGATAAAATATATACTCGTAGTACATATAGTACATATGTATGTATGTGTATGTTACACAAACGCCTAAGCAAGTTTGCTTTTTGTGTTATTTTAGCATAAATGCTTTTTGTAGATTTTTCGTGTGTCCAGTCGTTAATATTTTTTCTGTCTTGGCAGCTGATGACGCAAGTCAACAAGCGTGGTTAATTTTCATAATTGTTTTATTTAATTACTTAATTTGCTTTTAGATGTTGGGCAAACAAATTTGAAAGCTTAGAAATCGGAAGCGGTTATTGGCTCTACGGTAGTCAGGTATGGTTGTAGCACTGTGTTCATACTTAATTCCTTAAAACGTCTGGTGGTACCGCCAGGCGCCCATCTTTTTCTTAGATAACAGATTGGTTTTTGTTTGCGTTTTACAAGATTTTTCTATGCGATCAGTTTAAACGATTTCTAATAGGTTTTGCCATATATGACAATTACGTATGTATGTACTTTTTTACCGAAATATGACAAATTTTGTTTGTGTATTTTAAATATGCATTTTTAACATGATGCAAAGAATAATGAGATGGCGCCCATCGTGGTCCCGTTACTTTGCGCTCAGCGAATTTGACAACTAGTTACGTGATTTTAGCTCCAGTATGGCCAGATTACCATTTTCGTAACTTGATTTAGCATTTTTTTTTTGTTATTTTTATTATTTTTTGTCTCGGAGTTTTAGTTCATTCCACATGACATTTTTCTAGCCTATTCTAATTAAAAGTAATGTTTATAATTTTGTAAAATATACATTTTTTAATAATTATTTAAATAATTCACTCAGTTTTATTTAGCTTTACTTTTTTTTAACATCTGGTGGCATTGCCCGCGATTGCCGGTGTTGTTGGTGTTCTTCTGCTTTCGGCAGTCAAATCTCTCTCGCTACTGCAGAGTTGCCTAGCTTTGCATATAAAAACGCACTAAATGCCCATTTAAAGAAAATAAAACACGAAATTTTTATTGTGTTACTTAAAGAACTTTGTATGCGTGACAAATTGTCTGTAGAATGTGCGTTTTTTTTAAATAAATGTGTTATGCTTGTGTACAATTTAATTTATGAGTTTTTTTTTGTTAAGCGAGACTCTTGTATTAGGGGAACGACTTTTTTGCTATATTTGAAGTTATGTAACTAGATAAGGGACTCTTTTTGTAAAAATGTCAGTATGGTTTCTTTAGTATTTTCTGGTATTTTGTTGCTTATATTTACTATGAATACACCTCTTGATGCTCTATGTCTCACTAAGGATTGATGACCGGAAGAAACGATTACACCTCTATGGTTTTAATTCGCATTCAATAAATTCAAAAACTTTTTGAAATGTGTAAAAAGGTTTTCAATCTTAAGAAGAGTTGAGAGCGGGGCATTTAATATTTTTGCATAGCCTTAAATGGAGCCAAAAATTAAATTTGCACTTTCAAATTATCAAATTTTATAGGAGTAAAAAAATTTTCATTAGCACTAAAATCTTCTCAGAGTGGCCTTTTTTAAACTTCTTTTGTATAATAATACAGTTTTTTTTTAACCTAAAGTTTCGCTAGCCTTAAATTAAAAACAAAAAGAAACAAACACCCAACTTAAAAATTGTCGCATTTTCGGTATAAAAAATCACTAAATTTATTGCGAAGAGCAAATGGTTGGCAATACTGCCCAACTCAGCAAACGTGACGTCACGTACGCTCTGATGGGCGCAATCTTGTTTCTATCATTCTTGCATTTTTAAAATAATGCAAAAGTTGTCTACTGAATGCGAAGAGAGAGAGAGAGAGAGAGAGAGAGAGTATATTGACGACCCAGCAATCTCACAATTATTAATTTCCCCTATTTTCTGACAGCTATTTTGTACAACTTTAATTAAGTTTTAGTTAGCGCTTTTAAACACTTTTTGACACATTTCTTATTTTCTTTAATCTCTTTCCAGATATTCGATTTTCGGACATAAAAAATAGTTTTAACATAATACTACTTTTACGTAATTTATAAATATTGTATTAATAGGTAAGTTGATGTCCAATTTCGATAATTGCTTTAGGTGATAAGTGATTGACTGTTTTGCTTTTTTCTTATGAGATTGAAGATTGAAATGATAATGAAATGTATGTTTGTAGGTATATAGTTCTTTCTGAGCTCATACAAAAGCACATCTACACATATTTGTCGTATTTCTCATCTTCCCCTTCCTGGTGGTATATGAGATAGCATAATGGCAATGATTGATGTGCCCAACCTAGCTATACATACACACACGTACACATCCACGTGCGCATTTATTTGGATAACTAGTTCCGTTGATGTCCATTTTGCGAAGCTCTTCCGTTCATCAACAACTGTCACAACCAGCCCCACTTACCATACATATTTAGATTGCTATGTGTGTGTGTATGATGTGCTATACCAACATACGAGTACATTGCGCACATACGAGTATAACCACTTTCCGGTCATTTAAATCTAATTGTGTCTAAAAGCGCGACTGAAGGTCTTGAGACTGGTCGGTTCTTAGTGAAAACTCTGTCTGACTGTTTGTTTATTGCTGAGATGACTGAGCGAGGGCCACACCCGCCGCTCTTTCGAATTAAAAGCAGCACTCGACAAACATTTTTATGAGCTTACTCGTCGACGAGTCATCACAATTTTGTTTGCTCGTCGAATTATTTCGACTTTTTTGAATATGTTTTTTGTTTGTATTATTTTTGTTGTGGCTGTGATGTCGTGTGTTTCTCGAATGTTAACTTTTCTGTTAAAAGTAAATTTTGTAATTATTTTAATTGGATGGTCTCATTCATTACTTTGTTTCATTTGAATATAATTTGAAGTATTTTAATGGTAGTAATTTGATGAAAACCTAACACATTTAAACGTGGCTGAATTTGCCAAATTGATATGGCGGAGGGAATTGTTAGCCACTAACCAGTTTTGTTGTAATTTGAATGAGTACCTCTCGTCAGGCTGTGGGCATGATTTCTAGTGTGAAATTGAAGTTCAAAGTGCAAAGCCGGATCAAAGGAAATGTTCATTACAGACCAAATGCTACTACTATCCATGTGCAGATAAGTTCCTTTATATGGAAGGTCAAGCGTATCAGGATTCTTATAAAATTCGATAATTAGTACCAACAGCGGAATACATTTTCAATATCAGGTATTTTTGCGTAACTAAAATATGTCTAAAAACGAAAAACAAAGTCGACCGAATTATAACAAATTCCAAATTACTCAATATTAGAGCCAAAGTTGAAAAATTTGGTGTAAAATGTTCACCAAAATTTCTAACTTTTTCGTCAGAATTATCAGAAAAAATATAGGTATGCAGTTTTGTAGCCCATTCAATTTTAGTATAATGAAGTGTAAGTTTGAAGTCGCGAAAAATACGCGCTGTTTGTTTTTGTTGATGGTGTTATGCATTTTCTTTCATATAACGAACGTTTGTACTTTTTTTTATGTACTAAATACTAAAATACTCAACTCGTAACTAAAATAGGCGAATAGTAGAAAGTTTTTATGTGCGTTTTGTGTATCATATATGTATGTATGTATATATGTGCATAGCCATGTATGTATATATGTTAAAAAAAATTTTTTCACGTTCCTCCAAAAATATTGTAGAATATCAAAGGCAACGCACTCTCGTTGCATAGCACGCTCTCCTTAGCTACATCATACCACGCGCAACCAACCAAGTGTAGAAAAACTGAAAAATTTAATAGAAATAAACTTCAAGTGCAAGTATGTAAACTTTTTCGTTTACACACTTTCCAAAACGTCTAGGCTAAAGTTTCAAAACATTTTTGTTGGTTATGAGGAAGCAGCCGAAGTCACGGTCAGCAAAACAAAATTTATGTAAAAAAAAATTAATAGAAATAATTAAAATACATATGTACATACATATGTGGAAACCACTCAACACCAAAAAAAAAAAAAAAAACGCCGAAAACCACCAACACCACCTTCGCCATCGTGATCGTCATCACCGCAACCGTTGCCGTTGCCGTTGCCGTTGCCGTTGCCGTTGCCGTCGTCGTCGCCGCCGCAATTGGGAGCAATCGCACCAGTTCGAAAAGAGTTCGTTTACCTTCGTCACACTTGAAAATATTCAGCATTGCTGCGGCCGTGCATGAAGTGCTTTAGAGTTGAAGTGCTTTTGGTTGCCAACTTTTTTTTGTATCGGTATTTGAAGCTTTGCCCATGGGGAATGATGAGCAAGTATTAAGTAGATACATTCTTTGAAAAGAACTTTTATATAATTTGCTATTTTGAGCTGATGGTGTAGACTGCGTGGTTAACTGCAGTCGTGATTCACAAAAACCAGGAGTTGTTCTATTAATCAATTTCCTTTTTAGAATCTTTCCATTTTTTATATACCGAAATCTTTGAGGGAGATGAGAGCATTCAAAATGAATTTCTACTAAAGCGATTAAGAAAAATTTAGAGTATTGAATGAAACTACTCGACGTGTATATTATTTAAGAATTCTAAATGCATTAGTAGAAATGCCACTTTAAACAGCTGAGCCAATTTACTACAGTCATCCGCCTTAGCTGCTTAATTATTGAGAACCAGCATACTTTTTCAATTGAATTTAAAAAAATTCCTGGCGAGTGTAGTTTGAGGTCGTGGCCGGGTCGAAAGCATTATTGTTACGGCGAGTAGCTTTGTTAGACACAATTTTTTAACCTTCACACTACGTACTTACGTGCCTCTATGCTTTGTGTGTATTTGCGTAAAAAGTCGTATGTACAAAAACCGTACAATCGTTCTTCTTGTTCATTATGACATACTCGCACATACATATGTTCATATTAGTTCGTTCACGAAATATGATATCACTTTGGTCAATGTCAAAAAAAGCATATCGCACTAATGAAAATATGGTGTGACTTTATGAACTTAATTTAAAAATAGAAGAAGACTACAAACTTGTTTTGTTTGATACACTTTTTCGTTCGTTTGTGTTGCGGGGGGCGGGTGGATCGCACAAAAGAATGTGCACTACTTGTGGAGTAAGAACTTGAATGAACGAATGTTAGGGTCGCTGGAGCTTGGAATGAAGGTTAGAAAGTTTGAATTAAAATTCCAAGGCGATGAATTATTGTTGGATTTTAGAAATGTATGCTTATATATCGAATATGAACGATTCCCCCGTTAGAAAATGAATTCATGATTAGACTCAGCAAAAACAACTAAAAATACACGTAGATTAAGATGATTTAAGATAAACAAATAATGAATTTGAATAAGACCATTTTTTACACTGAGTGAAAAAATAACAATAATAATGCAATGAAAATGAGAAACAAATAAATTAAATAAAATAAATAATTAAAATAAAATAAGGAGGAAAAATGAAAATAAAATAATATAAATGATAAAATAAAATGAAATAAAATAAAATAAATGAAATAAAATGAGAAAAAAATAAAAATTAAATATAAAAAATAAATAAATAAAATGACATAAAATAAATAAAATAAAATAAATATGAGAAAAAAAAAATAAATGAAAAAAAATAAATAAATGAGAAAAAAAATGAAAAAAAATAAATAAACGAAAAAAAAATGAAAAAAATAAAGTTAAATTAAATTAAGAAAAGTGAAGTAAAAGACTGTAAAGTAAATAAAATAGGCTAAAATTATATAAACCAAAAAATAAAAAAGAAAAAAATGCATTGTCTCCTCAGAAGTAGATAAGGAATCGTTTTAGTTGCCACACCACACGACGCTAGGCGATGATCGCGAAGGCATTTGGAACCCTACTCACCAAAAAAACAATGAAATCAAATAAAAAATGAAGCAAAACAAAAAAGAAAAAAATTATAATTTTTTTAAATTAAATAAAGTAAAATAAAATGAAATAAAATATAATTAAAAAAAAAAAAAAATATGTATAACCAATTAAAATATAATCAAAAAATAAAAAAAATATAAAAAATATAAGAAAATAAAGTTAAATTAATTAAGAAAAGTAAAGTGAAGTGAAAGAAACCGAAGTGTATAGTAAAGTAAAATAAGATAAACTGAAATGAAAAATATAAAAGAATTAAATTAACTGAAATTAAAGTAAAGTAAAGGAAAAGTAAGTTAAAGTAAAGTAAAGGAAAATAAAATAAAATAAAATCAATTTACATTAATTTAAAGTAAAGGGAAATTAAATAAAGTGAAACGAAATGATATAAAATAAAAAAATGCAAAGAAAAGTAAATAAATTAACATAAACTAATATTAAGTCAAATGGTAGTGACATAAAAATAAAATTAACAATGAATTCAAACATCATCGAAATTAAACATAAATTACCATGAAATAATTGGACTCAATTTTGAATTTAAGAAAATTAAACAAACTAATTTAGTAATTAAAGCAAACTTAAAGGAAAAAGTATCTAATTAATTTATGTTTAGCTATAAGCGGGACCCCTAATTCTACAAATACTTACTAAGAACATTTTTTTAGTTATCGATTTGTTGCTTTCAGTATTTTTTTTATTTATTTCATCTTATTTGCTTTTTTCTATGACATTGATTCTTAACATTTTTTTGGATATCAACGAATTCGGCCACCTTAGACGGTTCATTTATTTAATTAAACTTAACAATCCAACAGAATCACAATGAAATTTGTATGAGTAGTAAAAAGGTGGACATGAACAACAAGTGTTTAACGAATACTAATTTGCATTTGACAACAATGTGCTTATTGCCTAGCTTCCTATAGACTTTGTAAACACTTGACTTATGTCTTTCCATACAAATGTTTATACGAAAGAGATTCGTAGCTAATAGGCATGACATCATTAAATATTGTAGACGCGTCGCTTTAGTGTGTAAAATTCGAACAGTCATCAAGCAGCTTTTAATAATGCACATTATGCGCGTACACGCTTGTTTATGAATATATGAACTTAAAACAGTAAACACAGCTTTTAAACATAGCTATGTAGCTGTGTATTACAAAAAAAATAATTACAAATTATGAACACATGGAATTTGTAAATATGTATTTGTTGCTTGCAAAACAGCAACCATCGTCGCAGGTATTGTTTTTCTTTTCTTAGTTAAATTCAGACTCGAATAATGGCAATAGTTAATGGGGAAATTTATGTAAAAATAATAAAAAAATATGAATTCAAGTAAAGTTGTGCTAGTAATTAGAAATTTGTTTCGTTCAAAATATTTACACAACAGCGTAAAATATGCATTTCATTTAGAATTGACTACATAAATACGTATGTATGTATGTATATATGGATTTTTTAGCAAATTGCATTTATTTCTGGCTAATAATCTTGTGCATTTTTAATAGAAAAATATACTCGTTCCTGAACGTATGCACATAGAACTATTGTTGTATGCGCTAAAATTTTTAATATTTTACCCTCTTTTGTTTGACCCTTTCGCCGTGCTCAGCTTTTGCGCCGCTTACTTTATATTCACCTCAGTTTTCAGTTTACTCACATTTTCCGTTTAATGCACGCGCAGTAACATTTGCCTAAAAATAGCTGATTCAGAAATTTTCTTAATGTGTGTGTCTATGTAGCGCTAATTTGTTGTCCTAAGAACTTTCGCCGACACGGCAGACTCTCACACCTGCAAGAAATGATTTTATATTTATATTAACCTAAGATTTTAAGAACTTCTTACAACGGAAATAATGAAATTTTCGACAACATTTTTCCCCAAATTAAAACAAATATAATTTGCATAATAGGAATAATGAAGAAGTGAATATTCATGAACTTGGTGGCATTACAACATAGCGGACAAATTTGACACCTCCAACAGGACGAATTTATTACAGGTAATGGCATCCGCATATATGTAAGTAAAAACATACGTGTATTTTGTTTTTGCTTTTTGAACTCCATCACCTCAAAATCGACATGCTTTGCTCTTCACTTGCCGTTTCGGTTCTCCACCAGGGAAGTCAAAAATAAAAGGTTTTTGTTGTATCAGCATAAACATTCCCCATACATAGACGGGGAATGCTGTAGAACCGACGGTTGTGGGTCTGTCAAAGAAGGGCGGTCTTTTACCCCGTTTGACTTTTTTCAAGCCCAATACACACTTTTTCATATTTTTTTTGGTAACATTTCCCTTAAGATAATACTTGATCCACCAACTATAAATTATTTATGTACACAAATGGCAAAGTAAGCACACAGATACAAACAACAAAACAAAAAATTTTAACGTCAGCTGGGTGGATGCCTGGAATGAATCCGCCTTGGCTCCAACTCTGCATTGATAATTATTATTTTTTATTATCTCTCTTGGAAAAAGATAACGGTATGTGATATGTACATGCCTATCTACTGATTTAAGATAGAAATTTTCAAGTGAATGTACGTACTACCATTCCATTTGCCCAAAAAAATTATTGCATAAAAAACTACCCCAGCTCATAATCAGATACTCCAATGCTTAATAACGGCGCACAAGCGTCAATGTAGCGCTCATCGCGTTTTGGTCTTCGTTTCTACGTTACCGGAGCGTCTCGATTTAACCCTTTAATGTCAAATGTTGCTTATAGGCAACATTATATATTTCTACGCGTAGTTTCTATAGTTGTTGTTATTTTTGCTAACGGTTTTTTTTTACAGTAGCTAATGTGTGTGGGAATTTTCTTGAGAATTTATATTTAGAAAAGCTTAACCGGTGTTCATTTGCGAGCTAGTTGAAGTGGTGTGCTGACGTGTGCAAAAAAAAGTGAAAATAATCGTTCTATAAAAATTCAAATAAAAACGTAATACGTAAGATATTTTTATAAAAAGTGAATTTTATTATAAATAACAGGTAAGAAAATCAAATAAAGTTTA
The DNA here is from genome assembly GCF_028408465.1 of Anastrepha ludens. Lineage (NCBI taxonomy): Eukaryota > Metazoa > Arthropoda > Insecta > Diptera > Tephritidae > Anastrepha > Anastrepha ludens. The sequence continues at coordinate 114,410,907 of NC_071502.1, forward strand.
CAAAACTAAAATAAAGTTTTTTGTTTTATGTCAGGAATTTCGCGAACACAATGTTGCTTATAGGCAACATTTGGCCATAGTAGCAATAATATTTTGTATTTTATTCTTTTAGAAATGCGTCCAAAAGGTCTTACAGATCTAGAAATAAAACAGATAATAAACTTCGATTGGAATAATTCTGATGATGAAGAAGAAGAAGAAGAATTATATGATTCGAATCTGGAGAAATTCATTGAAAAAACGATGGATAAAGTAATGGAAAGATGGGAAAACGTTGAAATAAATTTGATAGACGGTATTGTTGGAGAAGATGAGCATGCTGATGAAGAAGTTGAAAATGTTTCGGACACAGAAAATATCGCCGAGGTAAATTATGAAAAAATCAATCTGGAGAAATTGAGATGGGGGAACGCGGGCCTAACCGTTTTTGAAACTGCTTTTAAAGAAGATCAAGTTTGTCGAGAAGTCAAAGTGCCAATCAAATACGTCAATGAATTCTTCGATAATGAAATAATAAACAAGATTTGCAACGAAACAAATCTGTATTCAATGCAAACTAAAGGAGTAGAGCTAAACTGTTCGCCATTCGAAATTAGGCGATTCTTTGGTGTACTTCTTTATTTAGGCATTATACAAGTTCCAAATTTGAGAATGGCTTGGATGCCAAACTTCAGGTTAACGGCTGTTGCAGATTCTATTTCAAGAGCGCGTTTTGAGAAAATCAAAGAATCTTTCCACATAAATTATAATTCTCAACAGCCGGAGCGCGGATCAAATAATTTTGATAAACTCTATAAAATACGACCATTATTAAATAAAATGAAGGAAAAATGTAACAGAATAGACCAGGAGGAATGCCAAAGTATTGACGAACAAATGATTAAATATAAAGGACGTCACAATTTGAAACAATACCTTCCAATGAAACCCATTAAATGGGGCTTTAAAATGTTTACGAGAGCTGGAGTTTCAGGTATCGTATATGATTTTGCTCTCTACGTAGGAGAAGGAACATGCCCATCTTTTGGACTAGGGATATCATCAGATATAGTATTGCCTCAACTGTTCCCTCAAACAAAAATTATAAATTGTTTTTTTTATAATTGGTTCGCTTCCATAAGCCTGATGATTGCGCTAAAGGAAAAAGGTATATTAGCAGCAGAAACAATGCGAAGCAACCGGATGAAAAACTGTTGCCTTACGGATGAAAAGGAACTTATGAAAGAAGGTCGTGGTTCTTATGATTTTAAATATGAAGCAACATATAATTTAGTTGCATGCCGCTGGTACGACAACAAGAGCGTTCAACTGGTATCAAACTATATAGCTGAAAATCCAGTTTCAGAATGCAAACGCTGGTGTCGTAAGCAAAAAAAGTACATAAATATAGCTAGACCTGCTATTGTTGGCTGTTATAACAAGCATATGGGAGGCGTAGACCTAGCTGATATGTTGCTAGAGTTGTATAAAATCAACCACCGTTCCAAGAAGTGGTATATGCGTATAGTGTACTGGTGTCTTAGCACAGCAGTAGTCAATAGCTGGTTGATGTATAGAAGGGGCCTAAAAAATCAAGCTGAGAAAACGAAACATATGTCATTGTTAAACTTTCAACTGATGATATCAAACGAGCTTTTACACGCGTCTGATATGGAGCCAGTAAACCAACGCAAAAGAGGTCGCCCATTGGCAGCTTTTCAAGCATAGACTCAGATTCATCATCACCGTCGTCTCCAGCACCATCAAATATTTCAAACGTTTCATCACAAGGTTCATCGCAATCTACAAAACGATCATATATATCTAAGCCTCCAAAATCCATGCGCCTCGATCAGTCGGTCATTGGGATGAATGGGGAGCAAAGGGAAGGTGTAGGTTATGCCATACCGGGATTCCAAAATCCAAATGCTCAAAATGTAAGGTATATTTATGTTGTAACCCCCAAAAAAACTGTTTTGTTTCATACCATACACAAAAAGTTAATAAAAGTAATAAAAAAATAAATAAATATCAATATTCCTTTGTGTTTTGAAATATACCACTATGGCTAAATGTTGCTTATAGGCAACTTCTCATAACTGTAAAACCAGAAGTCCTAGAACCTTGAAATTGATATCAGTTCATATTTAGGACTCTAACATCAACCTAACGTAGTAAAAATATTTTTAACCGCGCCCACTTTAATTCTGACATTAAAGGGTTAAGACTGGTCAAATATTGTCACAAACAACGAAAGACAAAAAAAAAAAAAATGAAAGAACAATGGAAATGTTGAAACCAATGTGTCCATTTATTTCAATTTTTCTCAAACGTTTCCATTTATTTCCCTTCTGAAACGCTTCCATTTATTTACCTTTTTCTCAAATTAGCTTTCGTAAAATCAAAATTTTTTTATTTTATGAAAATGCTCGGTTTTCGAGTTTTGTGCATGTCAACATTTTGTTGCATGCTGTTTTCCGCTTATGTTTCTTTATTCGTCAATTTCTAACAGCATTAAAAATTGAACAAATGGAAAGAACATTAACTAAACCAACTAAATATTAAAAAAAAGTAAAATAAAATGCACCCTCTACTGTATGCTCCCGCTCTTATTACTTTCTCTCCTCCTTACTTTCTAATATTCAAATATTTATTCAAGTATTTCTCTGCAATAATTCACTGATCTCGTAGCTGTGAATCCACATATGTGTGTATGTATGTCTGCATGTATTCGATTTTATTTTTAATTTCCTTTTGCATTGCCTCTTTTCGTTAATTTTTTCCCCAGTCTGTGGTCTGTCTGTTGGTTTGAGTGTCAAAAGTGTCGACATTTAAGTCGCTAATTTACGTTTGCTCTAGTAAACGTGATTTTTTTTGGGAATTTTATTTTTATAGGTTTTGTTGTCCTACCATTGTTATTCTTTAATGCCATTTACTCGGGTGTTGTTGGTTTATTTTTATCTCATTTCACAGTTGTCTATAGCTTATTTACTCTATTCGTTGAATCTCTCAATGCCGGCATTATTCATTTAATAAATAATATCTTTTTCTATAAAATGGTGTATTTTTCTATTATACATATCTCTAGTTTTTTGCTGTATTCGCTATTTTTCTCTATTCTCTAGTTATTCTCTTCACATTAGTAATTTAATTTTCGTTGTATTTCTTGGATGAAAGGAATAATCACATGTTTGCCTTTATTCTTATGCCACATTTTCTACTTATTATTCCTTCAACCGCTTTGTGTATGCGTATTTATTTAAATTGAAAATTGGGAGGGGCCGCTTGATTTGGCTACTTTTTCTCCAATCATTCGTTTTCCATTTGTTCGCTACAAATCGTGTCTATTATTATTCTCTCTTATTTCATTTTGTAGTCATTTCCATGTTCGCTTTTTTTTGGCTCGTGTGCGCAAATTTTGTGCATTTTAGGCAAAATTAAAATCTAGTAAACGTGTGCTGTGAATTGCTTTGCCCGGTTTGACTAATCATTTATTTCACTGTTTAGTGAGATGATGAAAACATAATAGGAGTACATTAATTTTTTATGGAGGAATAAATATGTAATTGCAATGTAATTATATAAGAAAATAATGACTGCCGGAGACACACAGATCAAAGAAAACTTAATAAACCGTTTAATACACCACTCATTAATACTGAAAAGGCGGCTTTCCCACAATTTATATCCGGCCTAGAACTGTCTCTTCAGCAGCATTCCCTGTATTTGTATAGGGAATGTTAACGCTGCTACAACAATAACAACTGAGAAGGCGTCTAAGATTTTGCCAGATTTAAAGCAACTCTTGGCTCCGATGTGATGTGTTCGAGAGAGAGTAGTTGAGGGAGGGCTGTTTTTTTTTATTATTATTTCTATTCAGCTTTGTGACGAACGCCAGTTGTTATTGAGGAGTGCATGCAAGCTTCGGGGTTAGCTTTTACTGTTACTGTTAACTTTTTCCTGTTATTTATTAGATGTTTGTGATTTATTAAGGTAGCCGATATGTGGATGACTCTCCGCCTCATTAATTATAAACATTTTCTATATTTTATTGCTTGATTTTTTTTAAATTTATTTATGCATTTTTTTTTTTTTTTTGAATTCTTAATGTAGCAAGGTCTGGCAGTTTTCGTATTAGCTTCATTGATTTTATCGGATTTCGAAATATCGGCTCTGGATGAATAATAACATAACTGAAGGGGAATTAACACACACTTCCCCATCTCATATTCAACTCTCCTCTTTATATTCTCTATCGCGACTCCACACTCGAATAGCAATAGTACGAACAAACAACAATACAACAATAAAATGGAAACAAATGCCCATTTATTACTTCAGCTCAATAGTTGATGCTGTGAAATTCACTGAGAGTGCGATAGCGCTTATCGGATGTCACCACAAAACAAAGGGAAGAGATAGAATGAGCGAAAGCAAGTGCAAGGAAAGTAAAGAAAATGCATTAGACGTCAGCACAGAAACAAAACAAAAGAAACAAATAAATAAAATGCATTTTAAGGCTTTAACAAGATTTGTTTATTTTCTGTGCTGACGTCACAGCCTTGGGATGGCGCAATCTTGTGTGGTATCATTCTTGGAAGGTGGCGGTATTATAACGGCATTCAGGAGGCGAAAGCTCGTGAAGTTGTTAAAGATGGACCTTTGGGTCGCTTCAGATTCTCTTTCGTCTTTGCATATTATGTAAATGTGATGCATTTACTTCCTCTCATACCTTCGATTCTTGAAATACTTCTAATAAAACCTTACTTTCTTGCAAAATACAATATTCAGAGTGCCATTCATTTTATTTGAATTTTAAATAGCAGGAATATGCAAACAACGTGTGCCACTAATACGTGCATCAAACACTTCATATGTATATCCATACTCAGCCAGACAGACCACCAAACAGTCTTTTTAGTTGGTTGCAATTCCAAAGAATTTTTTATACAATACCTTTTTTTTAAATCAAAATGCGAAACAAGGAATATAATTTGAAGTACACTTCGGAATTTCGAATTCAGAATGCAAAAATATATTCAACAGAAAGTTGGACTGCTGTCCAACCAAATGCACGGACTTGAAGTGCAATTGGTGGCATTAATAAATGCTTTAGAATGTGCATCAGATGAGTGAAGGATGACACAAAGCACCAGTCAGTCAGTCCGGCTATCATCCATCAGCCAGTAGCCACTTTCAAGTATATATTGTGCAATGGCTGTGTGCTGTCTGTCAGCAAATCCATTGAGGCCGGCAAGAAGCCAGCGACCGACCCACCCATTAAGCAAATACCAGGCGGCACGCGCGCGCTCTACTCATCAGTACCGTTCCCATTACTCGCAAGCTCTTCCTCACAATTGGTAGTATGTGGCTACGAGTGTAACTCTCGAAGCGGTTTTGCTTTCACGCTTTTCTTTTGCAATTTGCTACAATGCCCATTACGATTCCTAGTCACGTAATCGGCAATAATAAAATATGCCAAGGCATGCCATAAATGCAGAATGGGGAAAAGTCAAATAAAATGAAGTAAAATAAAAAAATTATGAATAGGGGCAATATTTGTTTTTTTTCGGTAAAAATTCAAACCAACTACAAATTTGTTAACGAAAAAGAGATCATTGTTGTAGGTAAACTTATGATGGAGACATTTTGGAGACAAAGGAATTTATTGGTTGACAAAAAAGTATGCAAATTTGGTTGATGATATTTTTAGTGAAAGTAAAAGTTGAAATTCGTACCAATTTTGTATGAGGAAAAATTAAGTTCATTGCAAGTTAAAGTGTAAGGTAGAAGGGGCTAGTGAAAATAGCAAGCAAGGGGTTTAGTTTTTGTATTAACTTTTTAGTTATGAAAAAAGTTGGCTCAGACCCGCAGTGTGATAACAGTTATTAAAGGTAAACGATTTTGCAAGTTCTGAAAGTCAATTTGCCTTAAGGCTTTCGGTAGCTTGGAATTGAGTAAATGTAATTTTTCGATATCCCTTATCTAACTTTCAATGAAAACTATTGTAACTTGGCTCACTTTAATGCCTTGAATAGGATAAGATAAAACGGCTTCAGCATCAGAGCTTTGTCGAATAAAGTTCAAATGGATCTGGTGTCTCTCTGCGCAAGTGCTAAGTTTAGCTTAGATTAGATGAACTGTTCTTCACTTGGAGTTCACTTGGTGGCCAAAGTGGCATTTTTGAGTTTTCCATGTGGTGGTGCAACCTTAAGGCGAGAATATTTTCGGTCTTAGCATTCCACTTTGCAGCACTACTTCCAATTTGTGTAAAATTGTCTACTAAACAGCTTGACTAGATTGGATCAATTCGATTTAAATGTTGTGCGCCGCTTGCTTCGAGGTGGATCACTATTGAATTGCCTGCTGACTCATTTACCAAATCCAAAGCGCTAATTGTTTGGAAAATCCGAAAAGCTAAGCAAATGTTATGTAAATAGAACTAAATTATGGAGAATATGCACATTCGCGCATACAAAATCTATTGGTTTCTCTGCCTCCCTTTCAATAATCGTTCACATTTCATGGCAACTCGGAAAAACTTTTCTACCTACTTGGCTTCATGACTCATTGTTTTTTTTTTCTTTTTTCTTGTCGTTTTTAATCCCACCACCCAATTTGTGCACAAGTGGAACACGATGACATCATTCCACATTCCACGCCTCTCATTTGTACACACTATGACGTCATCTCTGCGTGTATCCTGTGCCTGTGCCTGTGAGAATTCATGTTGATTGTTTGCACCGAAACACCATGACAATTGATGTCTTTGCAAAGTGACAATGAACCCAGAAAGCCGGCCGGTCGATTTGTCGCCCACATGTCGAACGTATCAAGCTAATGGGTGTACAAGTTTGACTTTGTGTGGCACTCAAACCTTTTTTGTGTATGCCGCGCGCCAAAAATGTGGCGCCAGGATGGTAGAGTGGAACTGCTGATGCTTGTGCCTGCCAAGCTTGCTGTACTTTCGGCGACAGCGTGATGTGGATGTGGGTTTCGAGTCCTTGTTTGGCACTGAGGTGGTTGGCGTGCGCTACTTTGTTTATTGCTTAGCTACCAACGGTAACCAACAAGCGGCAGCAAGTAAAGTTAATAAAATATTCAACATAGTTTGAAGGAGTGGCAGAAAGCTATAAAGAAAGACGGGGAAAAGCAGCCAAAGAAAGTCTTCGTAATGCCTCAATGCTCCGCAGTGGCGACATTTAACATTTTCGTTTATTTTTTAATTCATGTGTTTTGGGTATGCAGCAAAGAAATTAATTAAAAATTTACATGGCCACGAAGCCTTTGCATAGACTTCCGCTCGTTATATGGGAAGGAGGGAAATGTACTGTATATAGCAAGAGACTCCCAAAGTCGTACAACTATTTTTTATGAAGTATAAATGAAAACCCCAGGTTTTTTTTATTTATAATTATATATATATAATATTATTTATATGATTTAAATAAGAGAAAAAGGCGCAAACCATGCAATAATAAAAATATTTTCTTTTACTATCAAATATCTAATTTCGAATTTCTATTTTGAAGGCCAATTTGGAAAAATGGAGAAATTGATTTTTTTTACTTATGACTCAAACTCTTAATAAAAATTGTTGTCTCATAGCCGGAAAAGTTTATTTTGCCGGAAAAAAAATCTATTTATCCAGTGGGGCGACGCATCATATCTGACGAAGTTTCTTGATCCAGTAGAGTTCCAGTTCCGTTACTGTAAATTACTGAAACTAAATATATAACCAAGTCAAAAATGACGAAATTTTGCAAATTTAAATAAAAAAGCAACACAATAACTAAAGTAATAAAACTATAATAAACCTGAAAAAAAGAAATATAAGAAAATGGATAAAAATAAACTTGAAAAAAAAGAAATAAAAAAAATTAATAAAAAATAAGCTTGAAAAAAAAAGAAATAAAAATAAAAGAAAAAGACTATAAAAAAAATTAAATAAAAATTTAAAAAAGTTAAAAAAATAGGGTTTGATTGAAAAGTAATGAGCCTTCCCGCGCGGAGCGTCTGCCAAGCGATCAACCGAATCGGCTGGTGGGGGAAAATGATCGTTGTACCTTCCCCTTCCACTAGAAACCGGTCCCAGTTCGCTGGCAACAGCGGTGCAGTCAACATCGCTCCGCGCGTGACAGCTATTTTAAAAGTGTGTTAGGATTTTGCAGTGGCGAAAATGCAGCGATCGTTGGAGCAACGTTACTCGAACAAATTTTGCGTAAAGCTAAACAAAATGAGTACTGAAACCATTGGACTACTCAAGGAGGCTTACGGGGCCAATCTCTGTCCAGTGCCCACGTAAAACGGTGGCACAAGTCGTTCAAGGAAGGCCGGGAGGACGTCGAAGACGAACAGCGATCTGGAAGGCCTTCGACGACTCAAACAGACGAAGATGTGCACCGCACACCGCCTTCCTCTGCACCTCTGCATTGGCCAAGATGGGGGTTCCGGTGCTTCCCCACCTTCCCTACAGCCCAGACCTGTCCTCTCCGGACTTCTTCTGGAGGCGTTTCGTCTCCATCGAGGCGATCCAAAAAACTGTGACAGCCGAATTGAACGCGATTCCGGCGGATGAGTTTAAAAAATGTTTCCTGCAGTGGAAGGACCGCTACCAGCGGTGCATTGACGCTCAAGGGTCCTATTTTGAAGAATATTAGTTGTATAAGCCAAAAGGTTTAATAAAACTGCCTAAAAAAAAGGCTCATTACTTTTCAATCAAACCCTGTATATTTGTATATATAAATAATAATAATATAAAAAAATAAGAAAACTAATAAAAAATAAAAAAAAAATTTAAAAAAAAATATAAATAAAATTAAAAAAAAAAATGACAAAAAAATTAACGAAAATGTAGAAAAAGAAAATTAAAGAGAGAAAAAACTTAAAAAAATGAAATTAAAAAAATTAAAAAAAAAAATATTAAATTAAAAAAATTAAAAAAAAAATTAAATAAAAAAAAAATTAAATAATAAAAAAAATTAAATAATAAAAAAAAAGTTTGCGAATTGTACAAGTGAATCAAAAAATTATGAATTTTTTCTATGGTAAAATATTATCTTTCAAGCGTTTTTTGTGCACCTCTGTAGAATGTAACTCGAGTCGCAGTACGCGCCTTCCGCCACCCACATTCACTTTGTCTATTACCAAATTCTATTTACCATTGTGCGATGATGAGATGTACACATTATATATTGTAGAGGGTTGGTTTTCATGGCCTCCCTGCCTAGGAAGCATACGCCATTTACATATATAAGGCGGTGTGGGTGGTGGGTGCCTGAGAGGCTTTGGGGGTTTAGCTGCTTATTGTAGGCACAAAATGTCGTTGAACTTTGCTGCTTTCATTGTCGCCGACAGCGCCATAGGCGGTGGTCATGATGATTGTGGGTCCCACCACACCTACTACCTACCCTATTTGTTTTAGGAATATCTTTTACAATGTCGCCCTTTCTGTCGGCGAATGGTTGCGTGCGCGACATGTGGACGCCATTTGGCATAACATTATGTCATAACCGTACATTCGTGCTGGTGTTCAACAATCAACGCACAACTTTCCGGCTTTAGCTACCGGCTTTTTCTCTATCCTTTTGTTGGATACGTATATTTTTTGTATACTTTTACGACCTTTTCGGCGCCTTTTTCATTACAATGTTGTTAAATGTTTTTGTTTTTTGGTTGTTTTTTCCTCCTTTTGTTTGTTTCTTGCTGTAGGCCAACTTCGTTGGCTTCGTTGTTGGTCGGGTGTGTATCCTTGCATGTTTTCGTGTACTCTGCTTTAATTTTTCTATTGCTTTTGCTTTCTTATTTTCTACTATCGTGCCACAAAAACAAAAAAAATCAATAATAACAACATAAAACATAAACTGGTTTTGAAAGTGTGGTTGGGTGGTGGGTTATTCGGTTGGATATTTGCGTGGTTGCGTGTGTGCGGTTACCGTTAAGCACTCGTTTATATCTTTTCTGTAGGTATTGATAGTTAACATAAAGTAAAGCAAAATAATTTGCGCCATTTCCGGTTTCTATTGCGTGACTTACGCCCCTAGTCGAAGACAATTGTGCGGTGTTGCTATGCCAAAGCCAAGCCCAGCAAGTATCCTTGTGAAATTTTTGTGTCTGAAATCTATGTTTCTTATTTTTTCGCTTTAAATTTACTATTTATTTCGGCTGTTTTTTTATCTTTTCGAAAAATTCACCCTTTTTATATGGTGGTTATAAACCATATTATGCTATTTATTCGCTGCCACTACTTTTAATTGCATAATTGCATATTCCTAAATTTGTTCTTTTATTCCACCACTGTGCACTTTAACTTAATTACTTCCTGGTGCATGTATCCTTATCACGTACCGTTTCATGGCATAATGAAATAATTATCTTTATGGGTAATTACCTGAGGGATTTAAAGAAAAAAATTCCGGCTATCACTTCAACTATCTTCTAATTGGGTATTGCCTTAGAACGGTTTCCATATTGGCTAAATTTCACTCTTTGCTTTGCGCCTGTACACTTTACGTCCTATTAACTACAACTGCACTTTCTCACTATTTTTGCAACAAGTAACTTAAAAGCGAATTATTGAAAAAAAGCAAGAAAAATTAGGATGATTCTTTCTTCAGAACCTCATTGGCAAATAATTTTGGGATGTTCATAAACTCGAACGGGTATTTCAATAAATAACTGCACAAGCCATTTGAGAAGCGCAGGTATTGTGCATTGTGCGAATTTAATAATAAGCGCATGGTGCGTGCAATTGATCAATTCCAACAACAATTACAGGCGCTTTACGAGTATTATTAACACGTTCCCTGTCCCAATACAAAAATGCAAAATTGACCGACAAGTCCAATATTTCACAATGTAAACATGTCATACGAGTATAATCGGTTCTCGTCAACATTACGTTGCTGGCACTTTGTTGATAATGAAGCTCCGAGGGATCAAAACGAACGTCTATACAAAATAAAACCACTTTTGGATCTTGTTATCAATAACTGGAAGAGCTTACTAATACCTGGTGAATGTATCGTCATTGACGAGTCGATGATGCCGTTTAGAGGCAGGATATTTTTCCATCAATACAACCCATCAAAAGCTCATAAGTACGGCTTGAAAATCTATAAACTGTGCACAGAAGAGGGTTTTGTCTGGAATTATGATATTTACATAGGGCGTGACCCCGAGATCGCTGATTTGGATAAGCCTGGGAGTGTCGTAATAAGAAATAACTAAAAATAATTTGTGATTTCTGGGTAAAATAAAAATATTTTTTCGTATTTCCCGGCGTTTTTCTTTACTTTATTATCGTACCAGCACGCCCAGTGCAGAAACTGTACAGTTCCGTTACGTCCAATTTTGCTTTAGAAGTTTCATATACCCCCTGACACACATATGGCTTAGAAACGTATCAGTGCTTATCAGGCGCACGTTTCCTGAACCATATGTGGCTCAGCGAACAGGGAACGTGTTAAGATTAATCTCATTGTTATTTGAGGCAGAGTTGAAACCAGCAGAGGCAGCGCCGTCAGTATAAGAAGTAGCCGAAGAATCACCTACAGCAGAAAGTCCAATATTCTTTATACATCCAACAGGTGCGTGCAGCTAGCATTAGTAGGCGCAGCAGCAACTGAGCGACGGCGTCGTCTCCGCTCGCACTACTTTATTGGAGCCAGCAGCATTAGAGCTCAATACCGTGAGTACAGTGGGATTCTCATTGAGCGATACGTTCATAGGCGAAGGTGGAGACAAATTAACTAAGAGAGGCGGCTCAGATTTTGCAGTATTGCCTTTGTTGGTTTTGCAGTCAAATTCTTGCTATTATCTTTCTTAGCTGCAATGGGATTGGTTGTATTTGCATAGTTAGCAAAAACATTGTGTAAACTTGCAATTTCCGAGGTTAACGAAGAGATGACCGCATTGTTGTCATTGTTAATTGGGTACAGAGAATGAACTTCAGCAAACAAACTATCATACTTTTGGGATAACTGAGAATTAACACTAACTACTTAGAGCATTTACTACAGTAAGTATTTGCGCATTTGAGGAGCGCAGCGCATTCAGAGCTTTGGATTTATCACTTGTATTGTCACTATACTCCAAGATTTTATTAGCAATAGACACAGGAATTGGATATAAAAATGAAAATGTCACACGGATTTTCTCGCAGCTGCTAAAGACAAAACTGCTTTTTTCTTGAATTGTGTTTTTTTTTTGTTGTTATTAGGTAGCTAAAATTATCCTGTCAATTATTGTTAAAATAAATAACCAAGTCACAAAATTAGTCAATCTCCAACACACTCCCCTGTGTCGTTCTCATTTCTTTTGTTTGTACGATTTGTTTTGAAACGAAGACGTCGCTGCTCGTTCTCGCTCGTTCGCTTCATTTGTTGTTAGGTCTGTCGTCATTACTTGCCATCACATTCTTATTCATTTCTGTCTCAAAGTGCATTTTATGTATTTGTTATCGTATTCGCGCAATTTATGACTTTTGCTCTGTGCTGAGCGCGCTCTTGTCTTCACTTTCAGTTGCCAGTTACGTAATCTGCTCCAGAAGCACTTGTCGCCTCTTTGCCGCTCCAGCCGTCGCAGTTGCGTTTGAGTGTGAGAATAATTGCATACTTGAATAATTTAATTAACATAATTTTGTAAGCCACAGTATTTTTTTTATTGTTTCTGTTTCATTATTTCACATTTTTTGTGCTGTTCTACTTTACTCCACAATGAGAACAATTAGTCATAATGATAAGCTCAGTGCATATATGACGTTAAATGTATGTACATTAGGGTGTCCCAGGCTACAAGGGGGAATTTTTTTTTCGGATTTTCAATACGCATACCCTTTATTTTTTTTTCATTTGACTCTAAAAACTTAAATATAAAATATTATTGAGATCGGATGTCATTAACCCGTGCCGACTTGATGTCAAACTTTAAGTTTAAAAGTTAGTATGAAAGCTATAGGCTCACAATAGAGAAAAGTTTAATTGAATATTTAGATTAATTAAATAAATAAACATAAAACACATATTTCGTATTTATTTTCTTTTTATTATAAAAGGACATCAATCATCGAATTTTCTTTTCAAAGTTTGCTTTTTACAGTTGGGATATACCTGTCTGTGTTCTTGTACGCAACGTAATAAAAATTGTTTTTGCTCCTCTTGAACAGTGATCAAACCATGGAAGTCTTGCATTAACTTAACCGCTCTTTCTGCCGTATCATTAACTGCTTTCAGTCCTAGCAGCTTCTTTGGACGCAAGCCACAGAGTTCTTCTTTGGATGCAATGTAACGTTTATTGTGGGCTGTTGGGGTTTCTCTAGTTAAGTTAGCAATCATTTTTACTTTAGTTTCTAGATCGACATCATCATCAAATAAAGCCAGAATAGATACTTCATCTGTCAAATACCACAAATGCTGGCAAAACTTCTGCAAAGCTGCTTTTGAAATGCTGTTGTCTATTGTTTCGTAATTTTTCATGGCCTTCAAAAAACACAAATCCTGATACGGCGCCTTTACTGCTAAAATACATTGGAGCCAGGGTTTTACGTAGGATGTCACGATGAACAGACATACGTCCAACAGAGCTGCCTTATCCTTGTTTGAAATTCTGAATTGAGAGCTAAGTAACGATATTTTTAATGAATAAATGGCTCTCGCCATCCATCGAGCCTGGTGCATAGCACCTGGAGGCCGAATCTTATATTTCTTCTCTGAATCTCCGCCAAGAAATATAATTGAAAGCTCAATTAATTCGCGATAGTCGTCTCTAACGATTTCTTTGGTTAATTCAATTTTGTAGAATTCTAGCAGCTTGTCAATTTCCGAAACATTAAAACAAGATAGCTTTTCTGTACAGCTTTGTTTTTTCTCGGGATCGATATTTTTCCAGTTTTCTCGGAATTTCTTGAATAATGGGATGTCTGGGCTTGTAGTTACTTGTCTGATTTTCGCTTCAAACACGCCTTTAAGTACTAATTCGTAAACGTGACGACGGCAAGCAAAAATAAGCACTTCTCTACCCAGTTTTTGTTCGAGAAGCACACATGCTCCATTTATGCGGCCTGTGTTAGAAGCAGTAGTATCACAACAGAGAATCTGCACTTTGTCTTCAAGGTTCCAGTTCGTAATAGCATCCCAAACTGCGTCTGCCTGTTCCCTTCCTGTCGAGCTATCCAATTTAGGAACAGCAATAATTTGTTCTTTATTATCGTACGTAATAACTACCGGTAGGTTCTTTACTTTTACGTGAATCTACAGCTGGCAACAGTTTTCCGTCCCAGTGGACAGTTACCGTGTCCGGGACCTTGTTTTGAAAATCAATTTTTATAGCTTCAGCCCGTTCTTTTCGCATTTCCGTACGAACTCTATGGATAGAGGACTTGCTTATAGGGAATTCATCCGTATTGTGCCCCAGAGCCTCAATAGTAGCTTCATTTATAAAGACAGAATCCCTCACACTTAACTGACATCTGTCCAATGCGGCAACTAACTTGGGAGTTATGATATTCTTCCGCATAGAAGTTTTATCGGGCTGAGAGGAGGCTTCTCTTGCGCTGGGCCTATTTTCTTCTAATTCTATTATTTCAGGATCAGAAGATGACTTTTCTAGTGGTGGTTCGCAAGTTGATGTTGATGGTGTTAAGGATGAAAAATTTTTAGCACGTCGCTTTTCCTCCTCGATGATTCTAAGGCGCGTCCTTTTCTCTTTTTTTTTTTGTTAGTTTTTTGTCCACTCCGGCTAAGTGACCGGGCCGACCTGGTTCTCTTTGGCGCTACAAGAAGATCTTATCTTCATTTATTTTAATCGATTGAAGAGCATTGGCATGTGCGATGTCAAACAAATTGTTTAAGTTTGAAACAAACTCCTGTCGACGCTGTTCAAACACTTCTTGAGTTTTTTTCGCATTTTTTTGCAATTCTCTCCAAACTTGGTATAAGTTAATTAGTTTCTTAACACATTTAGATATTGATCTCTTCGGTATACGTGCCTTTTCCCAATAAATAATACACTCACGAATTGTGAGATTTGCACTTTCATTGACACTTAAGTTCACTTCACGAATATTATAGAACAAAACTGCCAGTACTTGCCCGTTAGAGGGAAGTTTAGAACCGGTAATTTGATGTTTTACGTCCCCTATTAAAAATATCTCCTTTTTGGAACTTCGTAACTCCACTGACATGTTGACTACACGAAAAACCCGCGATTACTAATTACAAACAAGTAATTACACGCAATCAATCCGACAGTTCGCGCGCGCCGTACTATACAAGTACCGTTAGGTTTCCGCGCAACTCGGCACGGGTTGCCGTGATTCTAAATAGACGAAACTTTATTTTTAGATGTTTTGAGACCATTCAAACAAAATAAGAGGGTATGCGTTAAAAAAACACTTTAATTTTTTTTGGGACACCCTAATGTACATACATACAAAGAAATATTGCTAATGAAAGTTTTTATACACATATTTCTATAGATTTTCGTTTTTTTTGTTTATAATTGCAACAGCAAGTTCATTTAGTCATCCTCCTTACGCTATATCGATAAAGTTACCGAATCGAATGTTATCCGACTAATGTTATCTCTTAAGGGGAATTTGTATACCCCTAACCTAAGAGAGTTGTACTCTCCCAGTTGCGACTTTGCTTGGCGTAGTCCCACAGTTAAGTTTTGTAGTCTTAGCTCTTCACCTCTCAACTCTTCATTGATGGTTTGTTGTGCGTAGCCCCTCTATTCAATGCAATCGCTAACTATTTTCCGAATATGGCCTTGTAGATCATTCGGTCTATTGAATAATGGCCTAAAAGTCTCTCTCTCTCAGCTCTCTTAGGTTACATCTTCTTTTTGATTGGCCCGATAACCGCGAGATTAGATTAGCATCTCAAGCTCGTCGCACTCACGTATTTTGGCCTCTCGTTTCTTTCTTCTGATAATACGTCTCCCTTCCTGTTTTAACTCTCGGTAACGATCGCAGCATGGTTCTCTAAGCAGCATCCTTTCTTTGCGCTGCAGCATGACACTCCTCGTCGTATCAATTGTTTTTTCGGGCTCGCCGAAATCCGATTTCTTCTTCGGCGGCGGTACGTAAAGAACGAGAATTGTTGCGCCATTGCTCGTACATACCGGATTGTTCGCGTATGCCATCAAATCGTAATGTTTAGTTCGTTCGCAGTGGTCGTCATCAGTGTAGGCAGTTCTCATCCGAGGCTTTATTTTCGTTTTCATTGGAGAGGATTACGTGGCGGGTCTTCCACGCTTCGCCATCTCACATTAGCTCCAACTTTCTTTTCCTTACCCCTAAATGCTGTCGGCTAGCGACTTGAGTAGTGGTGATTGTGCGTGTATGCCTCATAGACTTGCACTTTCAGTTGGAGCAGGTCGCCCTGGATTTAGCAGGGCGCGTGTTTAGGGTCTGTGAGAAAACAAAGAGAGAAAAAGCGAAAACATATCGGAGGGGAAATTGCTTACCTTTGAAAACAGGCCATCAATGTTATTGCCGGGGGCCAATATCGAACAATCATCAGCGTAAGAGATCAATGAAACTCGCGCTGGTGTTTGGGAGAGCTGCGAGAATTGTGGAAGTTCAATAGTAGTAGTTTTAAAAACATTCAAATGAGCTCAGTAGGCCAACTGATTTTCGAGCTTTTGATCTTCGTACATATCAACAAACAAACATTTATTTTCATTTATATCTGTAGTATAAGAAGAAGATTTACATACATGTTCCCTTACCGGTTTTTACAATTCATATATGTATGTATGTGTGTATGCACATTTCCTTTTCGTTCATTTATTTGTTTATTTCATTTTTATTACATCTTGTTCGGCTTTGTTGTGACGCCAATTTGTCTGGCGATTCTACACATAAAAATCTTGGCCGTGTTTGGAATTGGAAATTTCCGTACAACAAAACCATACAAGCCCTGGCTGCAGCCTTAAAAGAGCTTTTACTTATACCTGCAGCATGTGGGCCATTTTGTTTTTGTTTTGCTTCTACTCTTTTTGTAACCAAACAATGCCGCGTCTTCTCTGTGTCTTGCATACAAAACTCTTTGCAATTAAATCAGTAATAAAAACTGGGGGAAAAACATGTTGGCAAATAGGCCAACTAAAATCCGTGGAAATATGCAAATATCGAATTCAGAGTTGAATGAAAATGAACGATATACATGTAAAACAGTTATGCAAAACGGGTATGTATTTTTACTCTAACAGGCATAAAAAGTTTAAAATAACTTCTTTTAAATATTTGTTTTTGTTTTTCTTTTTTGTTACTAAAGCTTTTTTTGGAAATCTGTTAATTTTTTTTTTTTTGTTTTTCTGATGTTATATTTTTCTTAATATTTAAGTTTTTGTCTGTTTAATAAAATACCGAAATTCAATTGAATCGCAATCTATTTAAAAATTCTGCATTCACCCTAAAAGACCTACATTGTCTGTTTGTTTGTGTGACTGTCCATTACTTGTCATCGGCCAGATATTCTGCCAATCAAAAAGTAAAATAAGTTCAAAATTATTGTACATTTTTTTCTTTTGATTTTGTGCAGCAAACTTGACTCACTTGGCCGCAATTCAAAGCCAATAGTCATGCATGCCATGCAGTCGCCCAAACGTATTACACATCCACGTACCCATGTACGTGCATCTACATGTATATATACATACACACATCCTTGCAAACATATATACCTACATATAAACATACATACAAACACATCCACATAAACATATGTACGAAAGTCGAAAGGCAAATAATTTACATTAATTTTTGGCATATCCCGTCGTCTGCGTCAATTCAATGAAATACTTAAGTATGTATGTGTATATGCATATTCGCATAGCCTGTTTTATACACAATTCGGCATACATATATACATACTCATAGTTTCGTTGTTGACCACTCTTACATATGAATGGACGCATATTTCGGTACTACAAACCTACACAAGTTTGCCAACATTTTTTTATTGCCTCTCTTCTCTGCTCTTAAGGTGCGCTCAGACACGACAATAAACTCCCGAAAAAGTTATTTTACTATGTACATCTGAAAAGTTTTGTTAGAAAGTTTTTCTCGACTAATCGGCAAGAAATTTCGAAAAGTGGACTTGAGGCGTTCACCTTCATTTATCAGCAAGAAAATAACTGGAAAACATTTCGTGCACTATTTAGTTTCTTATTTTGTGGAAAGTGCTATCAAACTACTTCCGTGTTGTCGCCTGTTATTGCTAAAATATATAAATAATTATTACCAGAATATGTAGATGATAGCCAAATGCGAAACATGGGGAACAGTGAACGCGAAACATCCAGAAGGAAGGAGGAATTGTTTTAGTGGCCACACCACTCGACGCAGTACACGACGGTCGTGGTTTTAAACCCTACCTCACCCACAAAAAAAAAACAAAATCGTAGTCTAATGTAAGTTACTTGAGCGCGTATGCCACTCTTTCTCCTTCGCTGATTGCCAGAACCAAAGGTTTATTTTGCTTTTGAATTTGTCGGCGAGAATTTTTTGCAATTCATCAAATTTATTTTCAATATAGCTTTACAAATGAATTAAAAAATTTGGTCTCTCTCTGCCCTTGTGTACACGTTATGACTTTATTTTGCATACACGGCTCCCGATTTCCTACGTTTCTCCTGTTCTTTCCCCTTTTCATCGACCAATCAGCGATCGACACGTATTGCAGGATTGCAACTGAGCCACAGTGGAATTTACCCTGACCATGCTGTCAGACTATTCGTAACAAACTTTACCTAAACAGTTTTACCTAAAATAAATAAGTTTCTCTTTTTAAAAAGAAATCGTTAACATTTATATGATAATGTTTAATTTCCTTTGACAAGGGAGCAATAATACACAATGACACAATGGCAATTTAATTTGAATTGGTGCAAAATATACTGCAGCAAAGTATTGGCAAATTGGTTTCAGAAAGTTAATCTCCAAATTAATTGTTTTCAAAAATTACAACGTTTTATTTGCACAAACTATTCTTACATCTACAACGGGACTGCTACTGCAATTATGTTCCTATTTCTGTTTGACAGATTTGCTGTTATTTTTTCATGTTCCGTCTGACGGCAGCTTTATTGCTCTGCTCTACTTCGGCTTTTTGGGAGATTTGCATTTGCTTTTTGCGATTTCTCCGCACAAGTTTTTGGCATATATGTGTGTGTATGTATTGAACGTTTATGTGAACTGGATTTTTCCTCGTTTTTTTTTTTTTTTTTTTTTTTTTTTTGTAACTCTGTGTAGTATTAGTTGAAATTTTTGAATGTGGGCTGGTCTGACAGGCTGCGAATGGACAGTTAACATGATGACCAAATGTTGAAAGGGGGTTTGTAATTATACTGTGAAGTTAATGGTTGAACCAGCAACATTGCAACTCACCTCAATTAACCTTTTAAAGGCTACCAGCGAGGCCCTGAAAGACGGTAGTCGGCTCTACGTTACTGGAACGTCTCCGATTTACTCTGGCCAAAGACTGTTTAGCAGCATTCTCCGGTATTTTAGGAAGAATTTTTATGCTGTCGCAGTAGCAACAATAGCAAGTGCTCATATAAATGGTTCTTAAAATGGATTGTAATATAAACAGAAACATGGATTCCAAAGCGCAGAGTGCTGGATATGATTTTTTTTGTATTAGAAATATCTACCAAATAAATGAGATATTATAAAATAATGCGTTGCTCAATGCTAATGCTAATAATACTCGTAATTAGGGAATTCACTCTTGCCTCTTAAGCTTTTAAGGACAGCCTTAAAAATTAGCACATCATAAGAAATTTTTTAATTACACTGCACAGAAGCACAAATGAAGTAGACAGAAACCAGTTAAGCAGCTTTAGCACCTCGAACAATTTCATACCGGATATTGGTGCAGCCTAAAACCCTACTTATCCAGAATCGACTCCGACATACTGAACATATCGCACCCTAAATACAAAAGGGTCACAACTCAAAACGTTCTAGTCTAAGATCCGGCTGCAGATTTGGTGTAGTCATCGAGTACATGCTGAAATCCACATTTTTACCCACATTTATGATTAGGAGAATAAAAATGTGGCCGAAAGTATTTTTAATTAAATTATTGTTAATTGATTTTGCGGGAAAAATTTAATTAATCTAGTTTTGAGATAAAATATCGTTCGGTTTACTGCAATAGGTGTAAAGACTTAAAAGAACCGTAGTTGCCGTTGCGCGCTTGGCCGCACCTCTCCGCAGCCAGGTATAAACAGGTATGATTTCGATATATTTATACATCCATAACGTATATTGATCTGTTATAGATCAAAATATTGCTAGTTTTTTTCTCATTATTATGATATACGGCAACCTAATTAAATCTGGCCGCAAGTTAGGGTTGCTAGCAGTTAAAGATGGGAAAAATTGAAGGTTGAGTGAGAGGAAGCTAGCGCGTAACATCACTAGTTTAACAAGGATAGCGATTGCCAGCTGTACGACATTTTAAGGCTAAGAATAAGAAAATAAGAATAACAGTTTTTAACGAAAAATACTTCGAAATTAGCACTGTATAATTTTTGAATCTACCGAGGATTTTGGATATCATACAGAGTGCCATAAAAAAATTACAGTTTTAAAACAAAAAGATAAAGAAGAATTTGAAAATTTTTGCAAAACACTTACAGTAAGTAAAATTTCAATTTAATACAAAAAAATACAGGTTATAGTTATAATATAAATTATGCAGTGCTAATTTCGAAGTATTTTTCGTTAAAAACTATTATTCTTATTTTCTTATTCTTAGCCTTAAAATGTCGTACAGCTGGCAATCGCTATCCTTGATAGACTATTGATGTTACGCGCTAGCTTCCTCTCACTCAACCTTCAATTTTTCCCATCTTTAACTGCTAGCAACCCTAACTTGCGGCCAGATTTAATTAGGTTGCCGTATATCATAATAATGAGAAAAAACTAGCAATATTTTGATCTATAACAGATCAATATACGTTATGGATGTATAAATATATCGAAATCATACCTGTTTATACCTGGCTGCGGAGAGGTGCGGCCAAGCGCGCAACGGCAACTACGGTTCTTTTAAGTCTTTACACCTATTGCAGTAAACCGAACGATATTTTATCTCAAAACTTGGTTAATTAAATTTTTCCCGCAAAATCAATTAACAATAATTTAATTAAAAATACTTCCGGCCACATTTCTACTGGCACCGTGGTGAATTTTTATTCTCCTAATCATAAATGTGGGTAAAAATGTGGATTTCAGCATGTACTCGATGACTACACCAAATCTGCAGCCGGATCCCGTACTATTCCTTCTGCTCAAATATGAACGAGACGTTATCAATAAAACGGTCCGCGGATGACATATGGCAAAAATAAATTTTTTGTTTTTTGGTAGGACTGTTATAAGCTTACATGGCAAATTTCAGCGTGATATGTCACATAGTTTGTTTTCTGTGCTACTGTAAACAAGTCAAGCTCGAGTGTGGAAAATTTTGAGTTGTGACCCTTTTGTATTTAGGGTGCGATATGCATGCCCGTCCGGTATGTAAGGAGTACCTTTACATCCGCATAACACTAACAACTTATTCACATGCAACCTTAAAACAACTCATCTAACACGCCTTTCCCCTTTGATCACCTCAAATCGAAACAGCGTCGTGAGTTACCGCTAGATGAGATTGACGACGACGACGACGACCGAAGACTTCACTGTGCTCAGCAGAACTTTACATGCTGCTACAAAAACAACAGTACTTCATACACATAAAACTCACACTTGTGTTTGCCTTGATTACTTCTTCTGTGCTAGCCAATAACAAAATTCCTTAACTATTGCAAAATATTATCACTTTATAAAGTTAAATGTTATGATATCTTGGAAATCCCCTATTAAAATAATATTAAATTCTAATATTTTTTCGCAACGAGAATGAAAGGAATCAGAATTTATAGCGCCAGTTTAATTGCATTATCTTAATTAACTATCATCCTATCAAATCTCTGCAGCAAAATTGAAATCGTTTTTTTTATTATTTTGCCTCATAAACGCGACTTTTTATTCGTATGTTGAGCAAATAAATCAGAGCACGTTCACGTACATGTATATATATACCTATATATATGTGTGTATGTGTATGTGTGCGTGTATGATTAGCTTATATACTCATACGTATATAGTATTATTATTTCAATCAGATCCATCACAATTGTACCATGACGACGAGGTCAAATCAATTAATAACGCCAGAGTGTGAAATGAGCGGGGGCGAAGTGTAATGTGAACACTGGTTTTATAGTAAAAAAGTCATATAAAATAATAATAAAGGAATGAAAGTAAAAAAAGAAAAAATAAACAATACAAAATAACTGTAAAAAGTGGATCATTTACTTGTATATACATGAAATGGTTGCATTCATTGAATTGACGTAGAATATATGAATGAAAAGCTTTTCATGTGAATTACAGAAAAAAGTACTTGGCAAATACACTGTTGTTCGAAAAAGTGGCACACATAAAAATTCAACGTTAATATTTAAGGGGGCAGATACCTGTAAACGGCCATATTTTCTCTGATTTTCATTAAAATTATTTAAAATGAAGTATTGACTTCTTTATTTCAAAATTGGCATACAGTTTATTTATACATTAAAATAATATAATTTTATTTTATTTTAATCATTTAAAATGGCGGATGTACACTCAATTCTTCCTGGAAGGTCGCAGGGGGCTTCTCAATCGGCGGGCATTGTAGCATCGGCGTCAGTGACCTGAATACAAAAAACCACAATTTTGTTGTTTATTAATGTCATAATTTCTATATGAATTAAAAAAGGAAATAAAAAAAAAAATTCGCGGAATAAAATGCTTCACAAAAAAAGTGAATTTTATATCGAATTTTCCTACAATTTTTGCTTCGAAAAAATTATTTTTTCGAAAAATTGTAAATTCACATAGATAGTAATATCATAAAATGTGCAAAATTTCAGAGCGATCGGTCAATTACTTTTCGAGTTATCGTGTACGCCAATTCGAAAAATATAGTTTTGGACAAAACGCGTCCATAGTCAGTCGGCAACGTAATTATACCTCTCGAACGCAAAGAATAGAGTCGTCACGGTTCAGGATCTATAATAAAAGAAATACTTAAATTTACGTGCTAAAAATTGTTTGACATATTCTTATAGGATTATATTAACATTTTATGGAAAACAAATTTTTTTTTTCAAAATTTCACAGGTATCTGTCCCTTTAATATTTAAATGTACCTCCTTTTTTTTAATTAAGTTTTGTTTACTTTCCTTCAATTTTTTTTTTGTTTTACTTAAATTTTTATTTAATTTTTTTTAACACAAACATTTTTTTCTTAAATTTGAAATTAAATTTTTTTTCATTGTTTTATTTACATAATTTTCTCTTTTCTTTTATCAATTAATTTTCTTTTATTTACCACTATTTTTTTATTTATCATTAGTTGTTTTTATAAATTTTTTTTTCCTTAAATTTGAATTTAAATATTTTTTTGTTGTTTTATTTTTCTTTTACCATTCGTTTATTTACCATTATTTTTCTTATATAAAAAATCGTTTCCTTCAATTTGAATTTAAATGTTTTTTTTTTATTGTTTTATTTATCATTATTTTTTTATTTTTCTTTTATAATTATGTTTCTTTTATTGTCATTATTTTTCTTTTATTGTCATTATTTTTCTTTTATTTATCATTAGTTTTCTTATATAAGCAATTTTTTCCTTTTCCGTGTGAATTTTAATATTTTTTGTTGTTTTATTTATCATTATTTTTATTTTTCTTTTATCAAATCTTTTTCTTTTATTTACCATTAATTTTCTTTTATTTACCATTATTTTTCTTTTATTTATCATTAGTTTTTTTATAATTATTTTTTTTTCCTTAAATTAGAACTTAAATATTTAAATATTTTTTGTTGTTTTATTTTTTTTTTTACCATTATTTTTCGTTTATTTATCATTATTTTTCTTATAAAATTTTTTTTCCTTAAATTTGAATTTAAATATTTTTTTATTGTTTTATTTATCATTATTTTTTTATTTTTCTTTTATTTATCATTAGTTCTCTTATATAAACAATTTTTCCTTAAATTTGAATTTAAATATTTTTTTGTTTATCATTATTTTTCTTTTATTCATTCATCATTATGTTTCTTATCAATCATTTTTATTATATTTTGTTTTTGTTTTTGACGCTCTCTGTCTTTACTTTACAAACTAAACTAAGTTTGCAGTCGCAATCGGAAGCCACTTCTTTGAGAAGTTTTATGATTTCAATCTCTTCGGTTTCGGCCGTCGGTCAGATTCTTCACGCTTGCGCACATTTATAAAAAAAAAATTCTTGAAAGAAATATTTTGCATCATATTTCGATATGCTATCGGCCGCGGTAGCCGAATGGGTTGGTGCGTGACTACCATTCTGAATTCACAGAGAGAACGTTGGTTTGAATATCGGTGAAACACCAAAATTAAGAAAAAGTTTTTTCTAATAGCGGTCGCCCCTCGGCAGTCAATGGCAAACCTCCGAGTGTATTTCTGCCATGAGAAAGCTCCTTATAAAAATATCTGCTGTTCGGAGTCGGCTTGAAACTGTAGGTCCCTCCATTTGTGGAACAACATCAAGACGCACACCACAAATAGGAGGAGGAGCTCGGCCAAACACCCAAAAAAGGGTGTACGCGCCAATCATATATATATATTATATATTGCAAATTATGCAGTTTTTATAGTTGCCAGTGTATTTCCTTGCCACACAACTGAGCTTTTTCAGTGTGACGAAATGTGGTACCAATTCTTCATACTGCCGTTTCCATCATTCGTCACACACAATCTCTGCGATTCTATTTCTCTATTCAGTTACTGATATTTACATATATATGCACATGCTTACACATATAAATAATGCAATGCTGATGAGGCAGTGTTGAAGTGGTGATTGGCGGTGGCGCTTTGAAGCTATTGATTGCTATTCTGCTGTATAGGGTAGAAATGGAGAATGGTAGGTTGCGGCTGGTACGCTGCTCAAAAGGAGGCTTCACTTCGAGTGACAAGATAATAAATGTATTTTTCTGTTTTCAAATTAAATGCAGCGTAAATTATGACACTTAATTATGTGCTGTAAATATTATTTATCGCTTGAATAAATTCCATTAATAAACTTGTGAAAAGCATGAAATTATTGAGAAATTTGTATGTGCAGACAAAAGTACTGGTTATCGGTAAGAAAATATGGATATTAAGCAAAAATGGGATATCTATGGAAAATTGATAATTATGCCGTAGCTTCTTTGATGGGTTCTTATTAAGATAGTTTTTCTTTTGATAGTTCCGTTACGCCAATACAGTTCTTTGAAGTATTTCTCGTAATTGTTAAGTGGGAAGTAACCTTCTTGATTATGTCATCGTACTCTTATAGCTTATATTCTATGGAGGTATGTTATGTGAATCAACTTGAAACCAGATTTACAGTTGTAGACGAAATATGCATACCCTCAAGCTCGTTCAAGTGGGTCGAGAGTGAACCTTTATTTGCAAAAAAGAAACTGTTTGCAGCCATTTCCCCGACTCTTGAATGCGCCTAATCTTAATTTAACAGTCTGTAACTACAGCCTACGTACATAAGTAACTCTTGTAATCATATATATGTGGAATTTAAGGCAAGCGAATAAATGCTCACCATTTTGCTCGATACGGCTCTTTTTAGCGTTTTTTACCATTACACCACAAGCTCCTATTTCATCTCGAATATTCTAGAAGAACTTTAGCTGCTAAATGTAGTAGTCTTCTTCCACTTTCTCCTTTAAACATCTCCATAAAAAAGGCGGGAACGGTTAAATTCATATGTAATATTGTTTGGTCTCACTGTGCCCACCCCACCCTGTATAAAAAATATTTTTTTTATCTATAATTGAATGCGTCCAGCGCAATATTTAACCTTCAATCCATTAACATTAAGCTTCCATGCGTAGACAACAACTACAACGTACAAAAATCTTAATCGTTTGAATCATTAATACAACCTTTGCGCCGTATTCTGCACATTGCCTGCCTTTAATGAAAATACCCCATTTGGAAGTACACGAACAGCCAACTGCTGTACTGCTAGTGAATTTAGAACCATTTTTGTTCCGTTTTTTCATTTCAACAACTGGTAAAATTTGCACCACACTGCAAGTTAATTATTTCGCTAGTTGGGGTTTTCCCTGCAGGGAGTTGCTAAAGGTAGTCTGTGTGTACCTTTTGTTCATATTTTACATGTTTTATTAGCAAAGACCAAAGCTCATGGCTCATAAGAGTCAGCACAAAATTACATGGCACGATATTACCAGCTGATATTAGCGAGTACATAGTTTTACGCGCACGTTTGAGCAACTAGTGCTCGCAGCCGTTAAACTCATTAGTTCTAAGGTTACCAACTGCAGGGCTTTATTCATTTTTTCAACTTCCATTTTTATTTTAAATTTTTTGCGCTCATAATTTTCTTCTTTGCTTTTCAAAATTTGTTTTTATACTCTTAAGAATCATTTGATGCCGCTCGCTTTGTTCATCGGCTTTTTATTCTTACTTCTTTATTTTGTGTTTTTGCTAGATGGAGATTGGATTACATTTTATTGCATTGAATGTTGAAGGTCTTTGAACGATTATGTACGTGAGTTTTGATTGTTTTTGATGGTGATTTTAAGGTTTTTTTTTTATTAAAGGTTTCCTTTTTTCTATTTTTTGAATAATAAGCGCAAAAATGGACTAAATTTACGTAACTTTTCGTTGTATGTATGCGGTAAGGCCCTGAAAAAATTAAAAATTTGTTAAAAATAAAATGTTTTTCTAATCAGTGGATATTAGCCCCACATATTTTGGGTATTACGTTTCGCATTCAATTTTGGAAATTTTTCAATAATTTGTACCAAAAAAAAAAAACTTTCCTGTATTTTTGTGGTTTATTACAAAGTTTTGCTGACTGTCGTTATTGTACTAAAATTTGTTGAGCAAGTTGGGCTCAAAGAAATACTCTGAATTCATGAAGCGGCAACAATTAATATTTCAGGTCGTAGTGCGGCCAGGCGGCAAGGGTTGCCTCCTTAAGGGAATCGATTAATCTTTATTCTATGAGTCATAAAACTTTAATAAACACAATTCCTGAAGGAATTTTATTATATCCTACTTAAATAAAAAAAAAATATATAAAATAAAAAATATATTGTATATAAAAACAAAAAAATATATATATAAAAAATAAAAAAATATATATGAAAATATAAAATAAAATTTAAAATTTAAATTTACGGCGGCCGGCCTAGCGGAATGGGTTGGTGCGTGACTACCATTCGGAATTCACAGAGAGAACGTAGGTTCAAATCTCGGTGAAACACCAAAATTAAGAAAAACATTTTTCTAATAGCGGTCGCCCCTCGGCAGTCAATGGCAAACCTCCGAGTGTATTTCTGCCATGAAAAAGCTCCTCATAAAAATATCTGTCGTTTGGAGTCGGCTTGAAACTGTAAGTCCCTCCATTTGTGGAACAACATCAAGACGCACACTACAAATAGGAGGAAGAGCTCGGCCAAACACCCAAAACGGGCGTACGGGCCAATTATATATGTATTTATTAAAATAATGTGGATTTCACCTTAGGAAATTGGTAGAAGATGGGGGAAATCGGCACATTCTTTTGTTCGCAATTTATGTTCTAGGTTCGGTACGTTAATTAGAAACAAAAGTTCATACATAGTATAACTGTGTGATAGTCTCGTTGGTGCTACACAATGCTCTTGCTTTCATTTTCAATTCATACGAAATTTTACCCATTGGTAGATGCTTAAAAAATAAAACTGTATTGTGGTTACTAACCCTCACCCCCACAGGATAATGATGCACACTCATATTCTCGAATTTAAACTGTACTCTGACCGGCGGTCGACCTCAATAATTTCTTGTGCGCACTTTGCAAAACAGTAATGCGCCGAACGTCATCACAGTTACCATCAGCACCCCGACCCAATCAACTACAACGTCAAACATTGCCTTTGGTTTGGCGCCCCTCTTTACATTAGCAAATACTGACTGACTGACCATTAAGCTCAGCCGGTTGTTGTGTACCTGTACACCTAAGACAATTATGCAAAACGAGTTCTGTTTTGAACATTTTTTTGTGGTTGTTTACTAGTGTATGTTTCGTTTTTTGTTTTTGTATTTTTTGCACTCAACAAGCCTCGTACTTTGTACGCTTAACTTGTCACCACCAGTAGCGGCTTTGGCTTGGTCTTGGCTTGGTTTGGTTTGACTTGGTCCGACTCGACGGCAGCGGATATGAGCTTGGCGGTTTAATGGTTTGCGGTTGCAACGACAAATGTGTACGAGTCGAGTCTCATAAGCATGCAATAAACTCATATACTTATGCATATGTATGCATGTGTGTTTGTCAATACTGCTGCTCTCTAATGCATTCATTGGCCGCTGGCTGTTTAATTTCCCCTTCAGTTTAGTGTTTTTATAGTTGTAAAGTGTAGTTTTGAAGCTTAGTGCTGCTTTATTTACTGATTACTGCTCTCAGGTTTTTTATTCCAGCGATTTATGCTGTTATAATGCCTTCTCTATATCTCTCTCGATATCTGTGCGAATTTTGTCGAGTGTTTTGGAAATGGAAGCCACTGAGTACTTGAAACTACAACAATTTTACTTGGCCACTTGTCTATGACATTTAATTTTTATTTTACTTTATTTATTTATTTGATTTTTATTCTACTTAGCATTTCATTTAAATATCTGTATTTGCAAATTTGTCCATTACCGTGTTAGTAGTGGTGCTCCAAATTAGTATATGCGGTCGTTCAATGTATCGTTTCTCCTTGATGTCTCCAAAAGAGGTTTACAGATTTGTCTCCTTTTAAATTAATCTACGTTTTTGGAAGCAAAATTCGTTTGTTTTTGTTCTCGCGCTTTAATTCTTTTTTTTAGCGTTTTCTCTTCGCTTTTGTATGACTTTTAAAGTAGAAAGAGGGTAGTAGTTTTTTATTTACTTTTAAGGTTTAGCGATAATCTTTAAACGACTATTGCTCCATGTTTGTTTTTATTGTAAGTATCGATATTCGTTATATAGATATGCTATAATTTAGTATCGTCGTAATCATTATCAAAACAAAATGTATTGTGGTAAAAATTTATACTTAAATCAATATCAGGGAAATGTAACATATTACGTTCATGTTTGTTTTCTTTTGGTTATTAGATTAAATATTATTTTATACTTACTGGTGGCAGAAATTAAAAAAGGGTTAGTTGAAAAAATTGGAATTTAATTCTCTCCATCAAGTTCAAGTTAATGAAACAGAAACATATAACGGTATTGCAAGCCAAACGTATAAGCGTCAAGTGTAGATGCTGCCGTCGCGATCAGTCAGTTTAGACTATCAGTTAATAAACGATTGAATCAATCGCTAATGCCGCTGCTTGAAATTGATACTACAAATCTGAGCAAAAGAACAAAAATGATGTCTAGTACACAAACATAAGCCGCCGCTTGGATGTTGGTTTTCGCTAAGAGACTAGAAGTTCAGTTGCAAAAGGTTTTGTTTTATAAACAGGGCATCCTCTGTGCCACATGTTACACTTTTGCATAGCGATCGATTACATAAACAACTGGCGTGGCATTCGACGTGCTGACTCGTTGTTTTTGTCTGACTTTGAAACGGACAAATTTAGAAAATTAAATGAATGAAAAACTACTACTCGTATTGCCAGCGTAAAATGGCTGAACGAAATTCGCCAATTAGCTCAGGGTAATTTGGAATATGCATTGCCGAATGAGTAATGTGAAATGAGGTGAATAAAAAATCTGTCTTTTGCCTGCTTCAGTGGTATCTATGGCGGGAAAACTTGTTTTTTCATTATTCACTATGCAGAGGGGAAGTAATGAATTTCCACTTAGACGAAGTAATAAAACGCTTTCCGCAAATTAAAAACTAATTTGCAATATATGCACTTTGATTTTCAGACTACATACTAAATAAGTCGTAAATTTTTTTTAATGGTTTAATCTCAAATTATGTTGTTTGTACAATTAGGTTCACCTGGTTTTAGGTCTAAGAATTTTTTGTTATAAATAAGAGTTTTTACTGAGGTGGATAAGGAAAAAAACTTAACTAAAAATCTTTTATTCCAATAAATATTGAAATTGAAAATGTGAAATACAATTTATAAAATAATAAATTATAAAAATATAAAAATACATAAAAAACACGTGAAAGAAATAAAATAAATGAAAGAAAAAGTAATTCAAAAACAATAAAAGTAGGAAAATATAAATAATAATGAGAAAAATGAACATAAAATCAAAAATATAAAATTTAAATAATTTTAAAATTATGACTTGACAAAAGTATAGGGAAAATAAAAGCAACTGTCTTGGTTTAATGTAAAAATAAAAATATGTGAATAAAAAAAAGAACAAATTACAAAATAAAGCTAAAGTAATAAAAATAAATTGTTGGAGGTCAACAACACGCGGTTCCCAAGCGGTTCCCCATCCAAGTACTAACCGCGCCCGACGCTGCTTAATGTCGGAGATCGAACGGGAACCGATGTATGTGATCGTGGTATGGTCGTTCGGAGTCGACTTAGAACTGTAGCTTCCGCCATTTGCGAAGCAACATCAAAACGCACACCACAAATAGGAGGAGGAGCTCGGCTAAACACCCAAAAAAGTATAATCGCCAATTATATACATACATATATAATACAAATAAATTCATAAAAATTTTAGAATTAAGTTATTGGAAATAATAAAACTACGTAATGTGGCAAATAGACTAAAAATCATTTTATTAAAAGTATTGAAAAGTTATAGAATTAGAAAATAATAGTAAAAAATATAAAAAATGAAAATAAAAAAATTAAAGAATAAAAAATGATAAATAGTAAACACAGTTTAAAAGCAAAACTAACAATAAAAGTAAAAATTTAAGAAACATTAATACTAAAAATTAAAAGTAAATGAAATATATAACTGAAATACGTTGAAAATGAGTAGAAAATAATGAATAATTAAAAACAACAAAAAAAAAAAAAATATATTATTATTATTATTATTTATAGGAGATATATACAATATAACCCTAACTTAATTAGCACACTGGCTACTAGGGCCTTCAGTGCTTAATGACGATTCCAAAATGAATTATTTCTAACTGTACAATTTAAATATGGTCTGATATATTAATACATTTCATATAATTGTATATTTTAATCACATTATCAAAAGTAACATTATTTAATAGAGTGGATGGTACCATAGTTCCGAATGCAGTAGTTCGTTTGGTGGTCAGTGTTGGACAGAGGCCTAGAATGTGTTCGATTGAGAGATGCTGTAGGAATCATAGCAACCCATGATTGTAAGAATCATAGCAAACCACGATTTGTAAGAATCATAGTTTGCCATGTACATTTTGTTCAATCGTTATTCTTAGTTTTCATATGTATAGTTAGTTGAAATAAAGCAACCGTAGTAACCGGTAATATAACCTTACAGATGCCCTCCACAAAACTGACAAGTCCGGGAAGGAGAGCCGAGAAGATGTTCGTGTGTTAGTTTAGTATGACCGAGTCTCAGACGTATGAAAGTTGTGATCTGGTGTTTGGAAAGGAAGCTGGGAATAGGGGTTTTGTACAATCAGGATTTATAAGGGTGTATGGATGATTAAATTGAAACCATTCCACCTTTTTCAAGAGGGAAGAATGGAGGTTGATAGTTTTAAGGATGCCATTCGAGCAGAATGTGTCGAAAGTGATGGAGGATGATACATATGTATATATATGGAAAAAAATTAGAGGTTAAAATAAAAAAAAAAAATTAAAGATTAAAATAGAAAAAAAAAAAATTAAAGATTCAAATAGAAAAAATTTTAAAAAATATTAAAGATTTAATAGACAAAATTAAAATAAAAAAAATATTACAGATATAAGAAAATAACAATTCAATTTAAACTTTTAAGAAACATATAAATATTAAAACTACAGGGTGCGCCATCTTTTATGTCGGTATGTAAATGCTGAATAACTTTGTCATTTACCAACCGATCGACTTCAACATACATACATACATGTTTTCGATACATCAATTCAGTACAATTTCAACCATGAATCGCTTTACACCGAAACAACGCGAAATCGACGCTATAAAACCCAAAATGCTTGACGAGGCGATGACAAAGGCAGAAAAAAAATTGCAGTTTGTGATTGCTAATAAAGGTGGCCACTTGATTGATATTGTATTCAAAAAATTGTTTTAATTAATTGTAAATAACCAAACCAAATAAACCCCCTACCTTTTTTAGTTAATATTTTATTTCATAGCATTCTTTAAGCGACTGCTTCAATATTCTGCTATTTTCCCGCACACAACAATTTCCCCTAACACATATTGCGGACCATTCAATTTCGAAATTTTCAAATAGCAATTCATAACAACAATTGAACAATGAAGATAATTAAACTTTGGGGTCGTTGTTGTTGTAAATTAAAACTCACTTGAATTGCAGTTTTGACTGCAGAGCAAAAGAGTTACTTCCAATCAAAGTTCAATAAGCAACGATCAATCTACGCCTCTTCTTGTGCATTGTACACAAAAATCGTGAAGCAATCAAGCGTCTCGCCTTCCAATCTAGCAAACCATGTACCGTTACTACCTACCACCGACCAACCAACCTACATTACTATTGGTCTCCACACTTTCTTCCAGTATTGAGTCTTTGGTTGCTCACTGCTGCTGCAACTCTGTTGTTGTTGCTACATTTGTTGGATCATCGATGCGCCAAATCGTTTGGAAAACGGTGTGCAGTTGATTTTTGAACGGTCGATTAGGCAAATGACTGACTCATACTTATTAGTCTTCTTTTTGGTTTTTTTTGCCCATATACTTCATATATTAATGTATGTGTGCTAAAGCTAAAGCATTCAAGAGACGCCCACACTTTGTGCAACTCATGTTTATAGACAAATTAAGTGAAAAAATAATGAACAAATCAGAAATAAAGTAAATAAAAGTTAAATTAAAATGAAGTAAAAACCCAAATTGCGCTTTTTCGCTAAACCAACAAAAAAAACGTATTTTCTCTTTTGTTTTAATACTTATTTTGCTTGCTTTTTCTCTAGCCTTTTACAGTGGATGATTTCAATACATTTGCTTAGTTAGTAGCTGAGTGGAAGTAATAGACGAGGCGATTCAAAGTAATAATTTCTGCGGTAAAGTTCGTTTACTCTTCGGAGACAGCAAAGACCAAGACCTAACGCGCGTAGCTTTTTTATATGCCTTCCTCGTACAGGTCAATCTATGTAGAGTCACGATAATCATATCGGCCAAATAAAATCTTTTATTCGTTCTTTCATAAATCTGATCGTTTGCGACAAGCAGTCGCTTCCTATATAGTTACAGTATTCACTAGAGAGAAATCGGAGCGCACCATAAAATGATTTTTGGAAGATAGTTTTTCCATGTCCTTGATTTGCGTATAATTTGGGCGCCATTTTTTGGTGGTTAGGCCAAGCGACTTCTCGATGAGTACTTAGTTCCAATTGCTGAAAAGTTAGATTTATTTTGATTTCAATTACAATAATTTTTATTAACTTAGTTTTATTTGCTTTAGCTAAATACCATCGATTTATTTCACTATATCATCGCATAAAGTTCATTTACCTGTTCTATATATTCTTTCTAGCATATTTTTTCATAATTACCCATTAGTGTTTGTATCATTGTTTCAAGTACTAACACAAACAGAACTGCGCACGGTGTGGGTATAAGCGCACAGCGCAATCTGCAAAACCCATC
The DNA here is from genome assembly GCF_028408465.1 of Anastrepha ludens. Taxonomy (NCBI): domain Eukaryota; kingdom Metazoa; phylum Arthropoda; class Insecta; order Diptera; family Tephritidae; genus Anastrepha; species Anastrepha ludens. The sequence goes on from NC_071502.1 coordinate 114,444,723, forward strand.
CGACGCACACTTTACTTCTGCGAACTCTAATACTGTCACTCAAATCACGCTCGGTCAATAGGTAGATATCTGCCCGCATTGTTTTTATGTAAGTGCATAAATACAAACGGTGACACTTGGCTAAGCACTAACTCTCACTCGCCGTTTGCCTGAGTAAGTGTGAGTGAGTGAGTGATGATGGAGGAAGTTCTTTGACGTAATCGGCATCACTTTCCGTTCACATATTTCCTATCTAACAATACGAATTAACAATACGCCGTATGACAACAACACAATTCACCGAAAACAAAAGAGTCAGCAATATTAGCATAGCAAAGCTAGATAGTGGAAAATATATGCGTAATTAACATAACTGCACTTTTGCGTTACAGCAAAAATTATGCACTTGCCCTGTACCTCCACACACTGTACGTGCCATGTACATTTTCTCGCTCTCCTACCAATCGCTTTCCTAACCAATTGCTGTAAAATGCACAAACACCACTGAATAACGAATTAAATTCGACATAAACTTGCTGGGAGTGCACTATAGCATAACAGTAATGTTCAAATACTGCGATTGGCGGCAGTTTTTTGATAGGAGAAATACTCATAAGGGAAGTTGTGTGGAGTGCAATCGAAAATTAGTTTTGTTTTTCTTTAAAAATAAAAAACGGTGGCGTCCATTAACATTCCGTATGAATATTAAACGTAGTTTTACTTTATAAAATCAACTGTAAAACCGTTCGTAAACGCCTCTTATATTGGAATTAACGTTTAAATCCGATTCAATGAGAAATCAGCTTACAGCTTCGTCTAACCTAACATAAAAATCTGCAAAAAATATGTTTGCTACCTGTCTATCTCATTAAATCCTGCTTTACGGTGTTGATTAATTGCGAAAAAATGACGTTCAAAACGACACCGGTTGCTGATGACTGTTACACTTGACAAACGGGTGACACTGCACGAATGAACTCAAACGTGAAGTGTCGGCAGTATTCTTTTATTTTTATTTTTGCGTTTTTTTTAATTCTTTTATTTATTTTGCATTTAGATTTTTTTTTTTTTTTTTTTTTTTGAGTTTTCTTTTGTGCCTTGGTGCAAAAATGTAAATGCTGAGTACTGTTTAGGTTTGCGGCGTGGTTCGCTTCGTTTGTGTCAACTCACATGTAAAGGGTAAAGGCAGTAAAAATTAAGAAATAAAAACAAACTGTTTTCGAGCTTTTACACAAATGTATGCAAAAATGCCAATTAAAATAAATATACCGTAAGACTCCAGCTAATTAAGCCATAAAACATTTCGTTTCCTCGCTTCCACACTTTTCTTATCTTCGGGATTTCTTTTGTTTTAAGCTTATTTTTTCTTAATTAAGCACTTTTTATTACAAAGTTGAACGGGTATGGCCTTCACTAAACGAAAAGAGCTTAAAAGGTTTTTACATTTTTGGGATTTTATATTACTTAAATGCTAAAAAATAATTATTTTATGTAAGGCATCTGTTTTTGTTTATTAAATATTTTTGGCGGGTATTTAAATTGGTATTTAAATCTTAAACGATTTTCATCAATTACACTAGTTCGCGATCTTTAATGTATTTCAGCTCTAATTAAATATACCATTTTTTTCCAAATGTTTTTAGTGCTGTTGTGTGGATAATTTGGAGATGTCCTTCTTCCTTGAAAGTGAACCATTCGTCAGATAGATCCCGCAGCTCGTCATTGAAAAAATTTGAAGCGTGTGTTTCCTTTGTAGAATTAAAAAAAGTCTCTTAATTCGTTATATACGGCGGAAAAATTGTATTTCTCTAAATGCGATTCGCCATTATTTTCTCTCTCGAGAGCCACTGTAGGTAGCGCTTGTGATTCAACAACAAAGGGAATGCTTCGATTGCTTCGATGTTTTCGAGACTCATTTTATTCATAAATCGTAATCATTGAAATTCTCTAATGCAATTAGCTGGGGGGGAAAGTTTCGGTAATATGAATGAGCGACTCAATAGTAAACATTTTGTAAGTTATTCCAAAAATAGTAATTGTCAGTTTTCGTTAATAAGATTTGCAGGAAATCACCGTTCTAACATCTGTCATTTACAATTTTTCTACAATTCTAAAATAAAATTTAGCAGGCACAAAAATACTATATGATATCTAATGCATTGAACAGAAACAAAAAAAAAAAACAGTTTGAAATGAAATGAAACAACCAAATTCAAAAATAAACAGACGAAAGTGAATTTTAGCGGCCACCAAAAGAATCGAGCAACAGATTGAGACGAGAACCGTCAACCGAACGAACCATCGACGAACTACGAACCATATGTACACGCACGACAGCGCAAACTGTGCTATTCGTTTAGTTGTGTGTATGTACGCACCTATGTATGTAGGTGTGCAAAAGTTCGCCGGCCGCAAGGCGAGTGACGTGTGACGCTGGTGTGTTTTTCTGTGGAATGTTTACGTTTGGTTAAAAAAAAATATATAAATTGAAATTAAACCAACAAAAAAGAAAAAATAGTTTAGTTTTGTTGACCGACCGACGACAAGCCGTCCGCGGCTGTTGCGATGCGTTCTACTAAACCTCGAACGAAGAATTCTATTTTTGAGCACATATTTTCCGATCTCAAGCGATATGTAGGGAAATCGAAAAGTGACAGCAATGCAGTAAAGAGCAATAGAAAAATCTAAGCAATTTATATGGAGATCACTTCAGTGGAGAAAAACAATTTTAAAAGAGTGGGAGTGTGAACCGAAACAGCTGCCTCTTGCTGCGGAGCAGGGGCAGGGTTTGAAATTTGTAAAACAAAAACCTGAAATTTTTTAATGGATTTAGAGATTTTATAGCTTACCAGCAGCGCGACATGTGCACAACTTTCAGACAAATAAATTAATAAAAATAGTAGAATGCATGAAAAAGCTGTTTTTTTATTGCAGTTACAGTTGGTGTTGGGGTGGGGCAAGGTGCGAAAAAAAAAGTAGTAGCTTAGGTATTCGTTCGACACTTACAGAATTTTGTAGATATATTTGCCATGTACACCTGTGTTCGCAATAATAGCAGCCCGAAATATTGCAGAGTTTTAACCCAGATTTAGTTAGAGCCAAGGACTGTCACCCCAGTAGCATTCCCCGAAATTGTATGCGGAATATTTATGCTACAACACCAACAACAACAAAGCTTTGACTGTTTATATATTTTTAATTTTTATAAAAATATGGTTCATACTACAACAAAATCCATACAAATCAAAGTTTTTAATTTTATACAAAATAACAAAAAAAAAGAGATTCATAAAAATTTCAAACTTTTTGGTCAAAACTGTTAGAAAATTCAATTTTGTTATAATATTCACGTTTATCTAAAAAAATTATTTTCTCAATACAACGAATGTGCTCGAATGATTTTTTGTGGAGAAAATACCCAGATCGCAAGCAAAAAAAATAACATTTTTCAAAAATCAGCGCTATTTTTGTGCTACTTCAAACTGGCACAATATTTAATGGGCTAAAAAATGCAAACTCGAACTTCTTCTAAAAACTCTGATTAAAAAGTTTTAAATTTAGATGGAAATTTTTTGAATTTTGAACTCTAAGTTATATAAAACATATGTATAAAAAATATTGTTCGAAAATAAAAAAATTAAAATATAGAAAAAAATAAGAAAAATTAAATACAAAAACAAATAAATATTATAAAAAAGTAAAACTAAATATTACAAAAAATAAAAATAAATATAAAAAGTTAAATATAACAAAATAGAAAAATCAAATATTATAGAAAAAATATATATTATACAAAAATAATAAATTAAATATTATAAAAAAATGTATGAAAAAAAAATAAGTTAAAGAAAAAAATTAAATATAAAATACAATAAATAAAATAAAATAAATAAAATAAAATAAATAAAATAAAATAAATAAAATAAAATAAATAAAATAAAATAAATAAAATAAAATAAATAAAATAAAAATAATTAAATTAAGTAAAAATAAATAAATAAAATAAAAATAAATAAATAAAATAAAAATAAATAAATAAAAAAAAAAATTAAATAAAGAAACAAAAAAAAAATAAACAAAAAAAAAGAAATAAAAATATAAAAAATGAATTAATAGAAAAATTAAATTTAAATATTATAAAAAAATAAAAAAAATTTAATTGAAAAAAATTATTATTTAAAAAAAATATATATATAAAAAAAAATGTATAAAAAATATAAAAAAGTGGAACAAGTAAAAAATATGGGAAAACATAAAATTTATATATAAAAACACAAATAAAGTTAAAATACATAAATCAAAATAATAAAAAAGAAAAAAAATTAAATTCTATATAAAAACCACAAATAAAAAGACTTAAATATTATAAAAAAATGTATTAAAAAAATATAAAAAGGGAAACTCAAATAAAATAAAAAAAATAAATAAATAAAATAAATAAAAAAATTAATAAATAAAAAAATAAATAAATCAATAAATAAAAATAAATAAAAAATTAAAAAAACAATAATAAATAAAAAACAAAAATATATATAAAAAATTAAAATTATATACATATTATAAAAAAATAAGTATTATACAATAAAAATTTGTAAATAGTCAAAACTATGCAATATATCGCGCTGCTATTATTGTGAACATGAGTGTATTATATATTCCTCATATTTTTTAAACGATTTTATGCAAATCTAACCTTGAAAATTGTTGATTAAGTTCGCTGCAAACAGCTGGCTGAAGAGTGTGGGTATTAAAAATGCTTACCGAAATGTTTGAAAACTTTCAAGTAGAAATAGAAAATTTTCATAATAAATGCTTATAATAAAAAATTGTATAGGTAGATATGTATATATACTGTAGACATGAACGTACGTATTTAGATAAAAGAGTAAAGGTGTGTAAATTAAAGATGATGTTAAAAATATATAAGTGACGGTCAAGACTTTTGTGATTCAAAATTGCATCACTGCTTATACATTTAAAATTAATAATCCATTAATATTCGGTAGAACATTTAGATTAATATTTTTTTATATTTATTAAGTTTGGAGGGACACCGTACAAATTTTGATTATATTTTTAAAGGTTTAACGTTAAATATTTCATTGAATTTTTAAAGGATTTTCTTCATTTTGGTATTTTTTAAAAGTTTAAGGGGGAAGTCTACTGTGAATTTTAAAAAAAATCGATTTTTTTTTATTAGCTTAAAAAATACTTTGAACCCTCTTAAATAAGGTACAATATGTGTTACAGCTGGCTAAATTTTTCTTCGTTGAAATTTCGACCTTTTCCCGAAGCGCTCCAAAGCGCGTACCTGCTATACTGAAACTTTAAACGCATTTTTCTCGAAACTAAGTTTTTGTATACGGTGTACACGATATCTCGAGTTCTGATAAATGAATCAGCTTAAAAATTTAATTATATATTCTCTGTAATAGTGTCTCTCGTCTGACATAGGATTTTTTTGATATCGTTATTTGTTAAATTGTTATAAACAATAGTAACATCAATTTTAGGCAAAAAAAAAGAAAAAAAATTCAAGAATTTTTTTTTCAACGCCAAAATTTTTTATCGACATAATCCTACGTCAGATGAGAGTCAATACTATGTATATGATAACAATATTTTGTTTTTTTGTTTTAGATCACCGAAACGTAAGATTTCATGTACACCGTTTAGGCACCTAAGAAAAGCGGACCTGCGCTTGCAGAAGTGCCACAGCGGCCATTTTGAATATTTTGACTTAAAATTTTTTTTTCAAAAACTTAAATATATAATAAAGATAAGAGTTTAAATAGATTTTATGTACGAGCAATATTTTGTTAGAAATAAAATCCGGAAAATAAGCCTGTTTTTTCCCTTGTCACAGTAGACTTCCCCCTTAAGTTTTAAGTGACTTTAGATACGAAAGGCACTCAACTTCAATGCAGTAAAATCTGCTTATTCGTACATATCAAAAAAAAAGTGTTGCTTGAATTCAGATATTCACTTAAAAGGGGGTGGGTCTTAACCGCGGTTTTTGTTTGTAGTAAATAATTTCAAGCATAATTGTAAAAATACTTATTTAAAAAAAAATGTTGTGTTTATTTTCTTATAACCTGCGAATATTTATGTGATATGAATTTACCTTTTTATTTCATTTAATTTTTTTTTGTGAAAAGTATATTTTTTATGTTCCAATAGTAGTTTAGAACACAGTGAAGTAATTTATTTACTTTTTGAACAATGAAAGAAGCTGTTTGGCATTTCTGTTCCGAAATTAAATATAGCCAGGAGTGTGAAGTCTTAATCCGTTCTTTACTTACTTTATTTTACTTCAAAATTGTTGAGGAATAGATTTAAATCATAGATACATTTAAGCTTTAGTTTTGCCAACTGTCCTTATATACCTCTCCACTCTGCACCCTTTTTTTACCAGCAGTGCCCTAACATTTCGTACTTTGACCTAAAGTACCTGGCGTCTTTGGCAAAATAAATACACAAATTCATGCTATCTTCCTTTTGTCCTCCCTGCACCAACAACACTATTTGCATCCAGTTTATGTCAGCTTTTAATTGGGGTCAAATACTCAAAATCTCTCTTTTTCTCACTCTGCTTAACCAGTTGATTGTGTATCTGAAATGAAGCGCTCTTGGTCCTTACCGATTACGCTCTTGATGTATTGCCATATGTGCTGAAGAGCGGGAGAGAGAGAGAGAGAGGAATGGTGAGAGGATGAGGGTGGGTGTGCGAGAGTAAATGCACTTGATGCACAAAACTATCTTTGCGGTTGCCAGCTTCGCATGTTGCATTTTTCTAAAATGTCTCCTCAGCTGTGCCATCGTTAATGGCAGTCAGCCTCCTCATCTCGCAAATCTCGTGCTTTGTCGTGCTGATGTTGGCTTTTTTAAGGTCACTGCCGATGTTGCGACGACGAGTGTAGTGTATTCTATATCACGCAACCTCATACGCTCCTCGTCCTCCCCTCCTTTCAGATTTCCATTCTTTTCATTTGCTAGACGTCCTTCGGCCTGCATAGACATTCAGTCTCCTGGCATACACATAGGCGGGCGGTTGGTCGTACAGACAGGCAATAAATAGGTTGATAGGCGTTTTTCGTCAGACGGTTGTTTCGAGTGTCCCTTATTGTCTTGTGTAGCTCTATCTTTCTGAGTTTGATTGTGAACGTGCACGTTTGTCTGTGTCTATATTACAATTATTTAGAGTATAATATTTTTTTTTTTAACACTTTTTCTCTATTTTATATCTCTACAGCATTTTCTACACCGTTTCAAAAAACAAGAAGATAAAAATCAGCAACAGTCGAAATTTTTGTGCAGCAAAAAGCCGTAGCAGAAAAAATATATCCACACAACAAAATAATAAATATAAATAAATATATATCAACGTATATATAGCAGCCATAAATAAGCGCAAAAACAGCAACAGCAACAAAAATGACCGAAGTTGAACAGCAGCCACCGCCACAGAATGGTATAGACTTGTCCGCCGCCGAGGAAGATGATAGCAGTAAAGCGCGACCAGCAGATATTGAGCAGGTACATATGCACTCCATCAAACCTCCATTTCCCCTGCTGCCCCCTTTGGGGTGACTAATCAGCAAAGACACTGCAGGCAGTGCATTACATTCCACCAACTGCTTGCAGCTGCATCGATTTTTCACACTAATGCACTTTCACTATTCCCCACCCAAGGCGAATAAAGTAATTCGCCCAACACCCAACCACCATCGTCATCCAATCACGCATAAAATTATCGTTTATTTAATTTGTTTACTAATTAATTTTTTTTTCTCTAAGGATATGCGCGAAATGGAGCGCCGCAAACGTGTTGAAGCCATTATGGGTTCCAAACTCTTTCGCGAGGAATTGGAACGCATCGTGGATTCAGCACGTGACGGTGGCGGCATACTGCAACAGCTATCGGACATAATGGGCGTACCGACATCGACGCGTGTGGGTAATGTCTTCAAGGCTACCAATTGCATGCTGCCAATCAATGATATACGCGGCGTTGAATCGATGGGCTATGCCAAGGGCGAGAAGATTTTGCGTTGCAAATTGGCGGCCACATTCCGTTTGTTGGACTTGTATGGTTGGACGCAAGGCTTGGGTGCACAAATTACTGCACGACTCAAGGTCGATCAGGAGAATTTCCTGGTGAATCCGTATGGCATGATGTATCATGAGATCACGGCGTCTTCCTTGAATAAGGTTGATATGCAGGGTCAGATTGTGGAGCAGGGCACCACCAATTTCGGAGTGAACAAGAATCGTGAGTGCTGCAATGCAATATATTTATTTAGATGTACTAAGAACGTGTACATCATCAGTATTTTTGTGATTTAACGGGTTAAAATTTGGAAATTTATTTTACTGGGTAATATCAAGGATTTTTACGCATGGTTGAAAAATTGAACGATTTATGGAATATACAATAGTAATAATGATAATTGGTGCAACAAAAGCTGTAAGGCCTCGCTCCTCCTCCTTGGGGTGGGCGTCTTGATGTTTTTCACTCCAAATGGAGGGGAATGGAAATACACTCGGAGGTTTGCCATTGTCTGCCGAGGAGCGACCGCTATTAGAAAAAACCTTTTCCAAGGCGCATTCATTAAAGGTGGTGATACTAGACCAACAACAATGTTCCGTACGTTTGATTGTCAAAGCAAAGTATTGGGAAACTAGAAAACAAATAATGAATTCGCCTTGTTTCATTCTGAGCTGACAGCCACATGGACACGGCGAAAGAAAAAAAAACCCACCCTTAATAGATTTGTCTTGACCTTTTCTATATTTTGGTGTTTCATGCCCGAGGGTTCGAATGGTAGTCACGCTCCAAACCATTCGGCTACGGCGGCTGCCAATACTAACCAGTAAAAAAATCTAAAAGTTTCAGCAAGTAATTCGATTTATTTTTGTTTTAAGAATTTTTCTGCTTAGTATCCTCAGTTCGGATTGTTTAATCAGTTTTATTATTTGTGTTTTCTTTTTTCTTTATTCAGTAATTCAAAAAAAAAAACATTTAGTATTGTCGAATAATTTTTAAATTACTATTTATTTTCCAAAAAAACTTGTACATGCTTCAGAATCGGAAGGTATATTTTTAAGCTCATACAAAAGTTTAAATTCTTAGGCGTAGTACCCATCATAAATAAGGATTCGTCCTTATCAATACAAGATCGTATTCAGGCAGCAAAAGTATGCGCTGGCCATATCAAACTTATGAAGCCTTCATTGATATCAAAGGAAGAAAAGCTCCAGATGCACAAAACTATAATAGGACCGGTTCTCACCTACCACCTAATGACGTGAATTTATTGATGCTATTTGAAAGAAAAATTCTCAGATAAATATTCGGCCCTATAGGATTAGAATACGGTATAACCACGAGCTCATTGTTTTAATCACGGGGCGAAATGTAACGCGGTTTATAAAGTCACAAAGATTACGGTGGTATGCACACGTCCTAGGAATGAGCAGCGAAAAGCGACCAAAAAGTTTTTGAAGCAAATCCTGAAAGAGCAAGAAGAAGAGGCCGGCCAAGGCGACGATGGCTGCAAGACGTGGAAGACGGCAGAAGTATGATGAGAATCTCACCACATAGAGCGAAATCGGACTGTCGAGAAGAATGGAGACGTATTGTAGAGGAAGCAATTGTCCACCCTAGACTGTAATTCCCATATGATGATGATGTGCACGCTTTCAAGTTCATCTTTGCATCTAAATTGTCATTTTCGAAAATCCTTTCTTACTAATTACTATTCACAATTTTCTACATTTTCACAGATTTTGCCTTGCACTCGGTGGTGCATGCCGCCCGCCCCGACATCCGTTGCGCCATCTACATTGGCTGCACACCCGTCGTTGCCGTCTCATCGCTGAAGGTCGGCCTACTGCCATTGACCCGTGACGCTTGCGTTCTGGGCGAGGTGACCACACACTCGTATACGGGCACACAAATGGATGCCGACGAACGTGATCGGTTGGTGCGTGCACTCGGTCCGAATTCGAAGGTGTTGATACTCAGTAATTATGGTGCATTGTGCTGTGGGGAAACCATTGAGGAGGCATTCTTTGCTGCCAGCCATATTGTGAAGGCATGCGAAACACAATTACAACTACTGCCAGTCGGTGTGGATAATTTGGTTTTGATACCGGAGGAATCGCGTAAGGCGATTTTCGTAGAGGCCCGTCGTCCACCTGAGGATTTGGAAAAGAAATTCGCCGCTGCTGTGGCTACGGTCGAGGCAAATGCCGCCGAGGCCGCTGCTGCTGCTGGCTCCGCTGACGGTGATGCTGGTGGTGCTGTGGTCGCCGCAAAGACCACTACCGGCGCACCCAAGTGGCGTGTGGGCGGCGCTGAGTTTGAGGCGCTAATGCGCATGTTGGACAATGCCGGCTACCGTACTGGCTACATTTATCGTCATCCACTGATCAAGTCGGATCCACCGAAACCGAAGAACGATGTTGAACTGCCACCAGCGGTTAGTTCGCTGGGCTATTTACTCGAGGAGGAAGAGCTCTTGAAGCAGGGGTAAGTGAGAGGAGATTTACTTAGATAACAGTTGAACACATTGAGAGTTAATTGCATTTTGTTTTTGTTTGCAGCATCTGGAAGAAGGGTGATTTGCGTAAGGGTGGCGATCGCAGCCGATGGCTCAACTCGCCAAATGTCTATCAGAAGGTTGAAGTACTGGAAACTGGCACACCCGATCCCAAGAAGATTACAAAGGTAGAGATTATTACATTTGAAGATAAATCTGAAGCAAGTCAGAACTAAAATATTAAAAAAACAAAAACACACACAAAGATGCTACTAAAAATCTGTGCAAACCAAAAAAAAAAAAAACAAAAAAAAAAGAAACCAAAAAAATCAAAAACCCCAACTAATCAACCGAACCAGCAAGAAATACATATATGAAAATATGTACGATTTAACGCTACAAATATTAATACAAATTGTAGGAGAAATTGTTTTTGGGGAGACAAGTTTGTTAATTTACCGATTAACAATATTTAAACTATTATAAATGTAGCTTTTATAGGAAACGAATACTGCTAATACTTTGCTGCCGCCGCTCAATGTTTTTTTGTCATTATATCGAAATATAAACACTGCGTTTAATATAATTATATATATGCAGATATGTAAGCATGTGTGTATATTTACTTTATTTGTGTGAATTGCAGTACTAAAATTATATAGCCGTTTGTTTTTGATGGAATTTCGTGGATTTTCAATTTGCGCACAGATTTGACTAGTAAATTCAAAGCCATAGTTTAAAATGCTTAACCATTTAGCCTAGTGTACGATGCCCAATTTCTATACGGCGGACGGAAAACAGGTCTGAAATTCCTTGAAATTGGCAGCAGAAGCCATGTAATTTAAGCAAAAAAAAGACAGGACTTCAAAAAAATAAATAAAAATATATTTTTTGTGCTGTACTTGTTTGAGTGAGCTGCTTTTAAATTTAAATTTTTCCTATTAAGCTCTCTTAATTTTTTTCGAAAGATTTCGCAAGGAAAAATGATGTTAAATTGATTTTTAACGTTTTGAATTTACAAAACAATTTTCAAATAATTTAAAAAACGAAGTCCTCACAACCTGGCCACACAAACTGGCACACAAAAACTTTACTTACATTTAATTTTAATTTGCATTCGTTTATTTATTACTTTTTGTAAAACGAAATTTTGGATGCTTAAGCATTTAAGTAATTTGCAGATAATCTTTTGAATTAAGTTGATTAAAAAGTGAAAATTCCATATTTACGCAAAACTCGAATCAAATTGTGGACATTTTTTACCGTAAACTTCAAAACAAAATTTTCTTAATTTTTTTCGAAAGGTTTCGCAAGAGAAATTGATGTTAAACTGATGTGTAACTTTTTTGTAATTACAAAACAATTTTCAAATAATTTCAAAAACTTTATTTTTTTTGCATTCGTCCTTCTCTTAATTAGATTTACAAATTTAATTACGTAGTTTACGCTGCTTCAGCTGCCATAAATTATTTTAAATAAATTTTAGCTAGTCAAAAAGACTTTACATTTAAACTTTTGCCAAAAAATTGATGGACTCTCAGCCAGTGCGCTTTTCATAAAACTTAAGAAGAATATGCAAAATTCGCAGTTTTTATTTGGAATTAATAAAGTTTTAGTTTTAATGAGTTCGTGAAATTCTTTTTAGTATTTACTTTTAATTTTTTTAATTTAAATTAAATATAAAAAGTTTTGAAGTAGCTTTTCACATTTCTTGGTTTCTAATTTTCTGTCTTCTAATTAGTCATATAGATTTTTTTTTTTAATTATTAATAAAATTTAATATTATAGCATATTTTTTTGGAATAATATAAAAATAAATTTTTTTGTTTGTATATATTAAATATTTCGAAATTTCCATGAACAAATAGGAATTCAGGCAGTGACCATGCCTCCTTTGTTTTCATTAGTTACTTTTTTTTTGTTATGAAAATTTATGAAAACATTTCGCTTTTAATCTACTACCTTCTTCTCTTCAAAATGGTCAAAAACAAGTTAGACGTTGATTCTGTCTGCATGACTTCGAAACTCAAGTTTGTCCCCCTTTTATGTGGATTTGGATATGTTCGAAGACGATTTAGGTAATATAGACACCATCTTGTTTTTTTTTTTGTTATTTTTGTAGAACTAGAATGGTTTGGAAAGCATTGATTTTTGAAAAAAAAAAAAGCTTTCTACGAAATAGTTTTCTGACAAATTTTTTTGGACGAAATTTTACTTTGGTAAAATTATTAGTATTTTGTTGAGAAAATTTTCCTTTTTAAGATTTTTTTTTTGTTTTTAAAATTTATTTTTTCAAAGATTTTTTTCCAAAGACTTTTTTCTTTTTAAGCTTGCTTTTTTTGTTTTAAAGATTTTTTTGTTTTGTGTGTTTTAAAATTTTTTTTTTTGTAAAGATGGTTTTTTGGTTTAAATGTTCTTTTTGTTTTAAAGATTTTTTGGTTTGAAAGATTTTATTTGTTTTAAAGTTTTTTTCTTTCAAAGATTTTTTTTGTTTTAAAGATATTGTTTGTTTTAAACATTTTTTTTTGTTTTAAACATTTTTTTTTGTTTTAAAGATTCTTTTTGTTAGAAAGATTTTTGTTTCTGTTTTAGGTTTTTCTTAAGCTTCTATGTTTTTTGGTTTTAAGAATTTTGTTGTTTGCTCAGAGAGGTTCTTAGAAAATCGTGTTGGGGAAAAGAAATCAATAGTTTTTTCTTATTTAATTGTTTTTTTATTTTTTTTATTTAATTGTTTTTTTTTTTAATTGTTTTTTTTTTATTTAATTGTTTTTTTTAATTTTTTTTATTTAATTTTTTTTTTTAATTTTTTTATTGAATTGTTTTTTTTTTTTATTTAATTGTTTCTTTTTTATATATTTTTTTTATTTTTTTTTTTAATTTTATTTTAAAATTTTTAGGAAGAGCATAGTTTTTATTGTTCTAATTGCTTTGTTCTTTTAGAATTTTCCGTTTAGCTTAGTGCGCTTTTGTATACATAAATAATTTTTTTGTTGTTTGGGACGTTTTCGATTTTATTGACGGAACTGTTTATTTTAATTATTTTAGTTTTTTTTTAAATCAACAATGCCTTTATTTTTATCCTCTTGTAATTTCGAAGTAAAAGTTTTGGCGCCGGCAATAATTTAAAATAAGTGCTGTTTATTTCCGTAGATACTCAACATTTATTATGAGGGAATTTAACACTACGACCTCAAAGACATTAAAACTCTTGATATTCAATTTTTATAATTTAACGTAATCGTTAAATTTTTAATAATTCTCTGTTCCTGAAACACTTGATTTTTAGATTTTATCATATAATTTTAAAGCAAGTTTTTAATGTTTATAATTCATTTCCTTTTTTTTGTTCCTTTTAATTACACCGTAACATTCCATAGCGATTTTTGCTTAGCTTCTAAATAAGACTTTTGTTTTTGAAACTATGTTAGAGCAAGTAAACTCATTTAGAATAGATGGAAGGCATATAAAATATTACACACACAAAATAAACAACAACAAAAATGTTAAAAAGAAAATTATTAACAAATGGAAGAAGTTTTAAATTAGCACATATTACGCAAGGATCGAAAAATAAGTGAACAAGGGGAATAAAAGTCAATATATTATTAAAAACACGAAAATAGGAATAAAAAGAGTAATACAAATTTAGTTCTTATTTAATTTTTTTGTGTATCGGCAATCATTTAAGAAAAAAATTAGAAATTAACGAGAAATATAAAGTTAATTAACATGTTTTGTATGTCGGCAAATATTAAAGAAATTAAAGAATAAAAAATTCCAAAAAAAAAAAAGAAAAACAAACGAAAAATATAAGTTTAATTATTTTTTTTTTTTCTATATTGGTAATCTATATCGGTGAATATTACTATAAAGAAATTAAAGAATATAAAATTCCGAAAAAAAAAACGAAAAATACAACTTTAATTAAATTTTTTTTTCGATATTGGCAATCATGCAAAAATAACAAGTTCAACAAAGAAAACAAAAAAAAAAAAAAATAAATAAATAACTAAAAATAATTAATTTTTCCCCTATATTAGCAATGATTAAAGAATAACGAGTTCAACCAAAAATAAATAAATAAAATTAAAAGAATTAAAAGAAATTCAATTAATTTTAGATTAAAAGATTTAAAAAAATTCAATTAATTTTTTATCCTACATTGGCAATCATTAAAGAATAACAAGTTCAACAAAAAGCAAAAGAAAAAATTTTACTTTTATTTTGTTTTAAAGATTTTGTTTTTGTTTTAAAGATTTTGTTTGTTTTAAAGATTTTTGCTTCTGTTTTAGATTAAAAGATTTAAAAAAATTGAATTAATTTTTTATCCTACATTGGCAATCATTAAAGAATAACAAGTTCAACAAAAAGCAAAAGAAAAAATTTTACTTTTATTTTGTTTTAAAGATTTTGTTTTTGTTTTAAAGATTTTGTTTGTTTTAAAGATTTTTGCTTCTGTTTTAAAGATTTTTTTTTTTTAAAGATTGTTTTTTTTTTGTTCTAAAGATGTATCTATGTTTTAAGATTTTTGTTGTTTGTTTAGAAATGTTTTTACTTTTAAAACACAGTATTTTTTTTAATTTTTGTTTTTTTATTAAATAAAAATATAATTAAATTTTTTTTTCTATATTGGCAATCATTAAGGAATAACAAGTTCGACAAAAAAAGAAAAATAATAATAATAAAAAAATATATCTTGTTTTCTATATTGCCAATCATTAAAGAATAGCAAGTTAAAAAATAATAATAAATGAAGAAAAAAATAATAATAAATAAAAAATAAATAAAGAAGTAAAATAAATAAATAAATAAAATTAATTCAATTGTTTTTCTACATTGGCCATCATTAAAGAATAACGAGTTCAAAAAAGAAAAATAATAATAATAAAATAATTAAAAAAATTCAATTAATTTTTTTCTCTCTATATTGGCAATCATTAAGATTATTATTTTTTTTTTGTTTTAAAGATTTTAGTTTTTGTTTTAAGGATTTTGTTTTTGTTCTAAAGATTGTTTTTGTTCTAAAGATTTATCTATGTTTTAAGATGTTTGTTGTTCAGAGATGTTTTTATGTTTTAAGACACAGTGTTTTTTTTTTAATTTTTTTTTTATAAATAAAAGTATAATTAATTTTTTTCTATATTGGCAATCATTCAAGAATAACAAGTTCAACAAAAAAAAAAAACAAGATCATTAAATTGTTTTCTATATGAAAGTCACATTTTTCGATCCTTGTCGCGCTTCATAGAGCTAACTGCATATGTATATATCTATAGACAACTTTTTCTACTATTACTACTTACCTACCTATTTACAGCCGTGCATACATACATATATAAACAACCTATCGCAATTTACAGGATAACCATCCATATTTAGTACCATAAAATATTACTTAGCTTTCCAGTAATTCAATAAAAATTGATTAATACAATTAAATGCTTAATACAAAAAAGGTATATATATATTTATTAGTTAAGTCAATGCTTTATTGTGTATGTGTAAACGGTAAAGCAAAGCAAGTGAAATACATAAATAATATATATATTGATGAAAATTTTTTGTTTTTTAATTACTAAACAAAATAATACTGTGCCATTGGATTTTGATTTTGGTCGATTTAACTCTTTGGATTGCTGTTTAAAATATAAACAAAATTTCGCTTGAGTAATAACCTCTAAAGGGAACGCGCTAGAACCACGTTGCTTGCATCCGCATACCAACAATCAATCATCCGAATAGTGCTCGATTGTTTTTTTTGCCCAATTTAGTGGTTTGGCGAAGAAATGTGAGGGGGGCAGCGCAATGTAGTTTGATAATGAAATCAAAACCGGAATGCAATCTAAAATATATGTAAAAAAAAGTCGCGCTATGCAATGAAGAATAATTTCGATTCGATTTTTTTTTGTTGATTTATAAAATTCTGAAGGTACCAAATATAAAGAACAAGCTTTTGCTTCTTATTTGTGCTGACATTTATAATAAAAATCCTATTGAAACAATACAGAAAGAAAGAGAAAGAAAATGTTAACACTCATTAACGCATAAAACATATGTATATACAAATAATATCATAATAAAATCAAAACCTTTGTAATTTTAACATTTGTATAACATTTAAATATAATATATATTTTTTATGTAACCCAGCTGTGAGCAGTCGAAAATGCTATCTTCTAGTTGCATGCATACATATTTATTATGTATGTAAGTGTATGTACATATATAACCCTTCGAATTGTACATATCGTTGTACATATCGCCGGCACGCAGGAAATTTCTTTTACAAATGTCTATAAAATATTATAAAAAAAGCAAGCTGTTCATTTCGAATATTGAAATTTGCCTTACGACTAAGAAGAATGAAATTGATTTTCAATTTTTAGCAGCAGATCTGAGCATTTGAAGTCAGCTCTATTATTTAAATTGGCATTTGTCGCTGTTGTTGTAACAGTGTGGAAACTCCGCAAAGATTTCTAAATGCAATGCTATTGCTACTGGAGTGGCAGTTCTCGGTCGGGTATAAAACCGTGTTGTTGTTGTTGTTGTTGTTGTTGTTGTAGCGGCATAAACATTCCCCATACTTGTAAGGGGAATGCTGCTGGAGTGACAGACTGACTGTGTGGAGTAGAAACGACTGTCGTGGGAACGTATTCGGTAGTGAGAACTCATCCGGTCGTGGAAACGTATCCGTGTCGGTCCCGTGACGTATACCACCCTACTGTCATGGAAAGTGCTCCAGAGATTTTTTGTTAATAATATTTGTAGACATTTTTCTATGAAATTGCTTGCGCACTGGAAATCGATAAAATAACTAATAATTATATGAATTGTTGTTTGTCTTCTTTGCAATGTTTTACCGCTTAAATAATTTTATTTGTATATTTCGCTGCATGCTTGCATGATTTTTCGATAATTATTTCGGCTTTATCTTAACTGAAAATTTTAATTTGTAAAAAATAGTAGTTCTGTTGCGAGGTCTATCGTCGTTGCTGTTAATTTAACTGTATAAAAAAATTGCTTGAAATGCTGCTGAAACTTAACAAGTGTTGTTGTTGCTGCTGTTTTAGCAGCATAAACATTCCCTCGTTTATGTAAGGGGAATGCTGCTGAAGTAGCAGCTCTTGACCATCAAGTGTCAAAATCACTGCTGTAGTCACATAGCCTCTCTTATCTCATCAGGGTTGATTAGTGTCTAAAGCTATTATTTTAAGAATTAAGATTTTCCTATAATTTTACTATACCTCCACCCACTTTGGGTGGCTAAAAAAGTAGTTGTGAATTTTAATAGGGCTTTTTTTTTGCTGTTTTTTTTTTCGAAATTTATTGAAACCCAGTCAGCTGTTCAAGTTTCAGTCTGTTTATGAAGTTCTTTTAGTAATTACATTATGGCCAGTTGCAATTGTCTGCGTTTGTTGATAGGAGAAGGGGTTAAACCAGTCGAAAAAAATGTATAAATAATGAAGATAAAAATTAGTTTAAAAACAGAACTTTTTAACAATATTTATATTCAGTTGTTTGTGGCAAATTATTATGGAGTGAACAACTCGTTAAGGGCTTGCTTAATTCCGTGGGAATTCGTGTATTTAGGGCTTTCCAAAATTTTTAACAAAGAAATCGTTGCCAATTAAATTTATTGGGTTTTTAAATTCCAACTCTCTTAGTCAAATTCCAACTCTCTCTCTCTGTTATTTTGAATACAGAATCATGATTTTGTCAATGCAAAGGGAACAATTTGGAATAGGAGCAGCTGAATCGGGTAACCACCCGCGAGAAATATGATTTGGTCTAGAAATCAAAACAAAAATCCACAAAAATGTCGTTCACAATTAGTGGCGATTTGAATGTTGTATTAATTGCACTGAGTAATGGGCACACAATTATTTTGTTTAAACAGTTTTATTTCAAAATTTTGTTTACTATTTATTATTATTATTTTTGTATATATTATTTTATATATATTGACTGGTTTGCTTTGCTTTACTTTTACTTGCTAACAAATGAACAATTCTAAAATAAAAAGAGATTGAAGAAAAATTAATTTGAAATATTAGATAAATATGTAACTTCAAAAATGCATTACTATAAATAGTGTACAATTGACAAAATGTTGTACTAAAAAAACATAACTCCAAATATGAAATATTTAATTTTTTATCCTAAAAAATTTGTAGGCTATTTTTGATTTGCAATTTATGTTTACATGAAAAACTGTTTTTTTTTTTAAATTTAAAATATTATATTAAACAAAAATTAATGAGAAAAAAATTTTAACAAATATTTTCTTTATTTTTCAAGTATTTACGACTAAATTTTAACAAATATTTTCTTTATTTCTCAAGTGTTTACGATTTTTTGTCATACAAATAAATTTCGAATATTGTGAATATTAATTTTGGTTTTCAAACGTGTAGATTTATTGATATGTTTTGCGCGAAGTTTCTTTTTGTTTTTTAATAAAATTACTTCTTATACATATCCCTGTACATACATATATCTTAGTTGGCTTTTTGGCTTGTCCTATTCGAGCAACTGAAAACATGTTTGCGGGAATAGAAAAAAAATCATAATAATAAAAAATAAATAATAATAATAAAAAATAAATAATAATAATAAACAATCTGCAAACTTTTAAAATTTATTCACCTAGTTATTAATTCGAACAGTGAATATGATTAAAACCAAAACTTATCAATATTTTCTTTCTCTTTCTTTCATTGCATATTTTATGTCAAATTACAAATTGTCGTCACATTGCGTTGTCTCAAACCCCAAATCTCCAATTCTGAAAAACCAAAAAAAAAAAAAACCAACTGCCATATCCTACAATGAAATGCAATTTAAATTCCCATTTTCGAATTCGATTTTCCGTATACATTGCGAAAAATTCGAACTACCACTACTACTCCACCAATTCCAATGCCATCAATAAATACCACATACCTGCTCCCATAACTGCTTAAACTTCGCGTTTACCACACATACCGTTGTCAGTGGGTCGCTGAAGGTTCACCAACACACTCTACACCAGTACGCATCGAAGATCCCTTGCAATTTGTGCCAGCGGGAACAAACCCGAAAGAATTCAAACGTTTGCAACAACAGGTAAGATTGTGTAATTTATTAGAAAAATAAAATCGAAACACAAAAAAAAAATATCCCTCTAGATCAAAGACAATCGTCGGGCTGATAAAATATCCGCCGGTCCACAATCACACATCCTCGAAGGTGTTACATGGGACGAAGCCAATCGTATTAAGGATGCCACCGTTTCGTCGGCCGGAGATCATGTTGTGCTAATGGGAGCCGCCTCCAAGGGCATCATACAACGTGGCTATCAGCATAATGCAGCCGTTTATAAGGCGCCATATGCTAAGAATCCATTCGATAATGTTACCGATGATGAATTGAACGAATACAAACGCACGGTGGAGCGTAAGAAGAAGAGCATTCATGGTGAATGTAAGTGTAATGTATATTTATAAGTCACGAGCGGAAATCCTCTTATTTCAAATTTCACATTTTCAAAATTTTTGGCTTAATTTTTATTTTTGCACAGATACCGATACTGATTTCTCCGAATCAGAGCCACTGAGTTCGATGCCCATCTCAGCACCACAACAGACGAAGCAATTAACAATTACAACTGCCGCAGTTAGTCAATCAGAACCAGAAGATGTTTCAGGTATTTGAAATATATGACGCAGAATGCCCCGTGTCAGAGTTAGAAATTAAAAATAATTACTAAATTAAAAGTTTATGTTAATAACTAATACAAAGAAGACTAGCGTGGACTTTATTTTTTTTTTAATTATTTCCTCTAAATGTTAACCGTTACGTCGGATACACTCTTGGAAGCTGGGCTCCACACTCTTTGTCACTTGCTGGAGAAGTGATGTCGGGAGGCTATTAACTTGCTTTATTTACTTTTGAGGTACCCCCGCAGAAAAAAGTCCATAGGGGTAGGATCGAGCGACCTGGGCGGCCAGAATATGTCGCCGAAACGGCTTATCAGTTTGTAAGGAGATAAATCAGGTAGTGACGCCATGCTCTCTCTGGCTGTGTATGGCGTGACACCATCTTGCTGAAGAGAAAGATGTTTTTTCATTATTGGCAGAAAATAATCGTTAAATATGCGCGCCGATAACAGCCACCGTCCGCAGAAATTACTTGCTCTAGACGATTTTCAAAAAAATATGGTTGCTGATGCTGTAGCAGCATAAACATTCTCCATACATATACGGGGGGAATGCAGCTGAAGTGACAGTCCTTGGCCTAACATTAATCCCGGTCGTTCCTGCTACGTATAACCGACTATTGTGGGAACGAAAAATGTATAAAAAAATATGGTCCAATTATGCACTACTTGACACAGCACACCAAACCGTCACTTTGGGGCTGCGGAGTGGCTGTTGATGTTTTAATAGTGGGGTTTGTACTTTAAGTTACCAATAATAACAATATGTATATATATATATGTACATATAATTGGCGCGTACACTCTTTTTGGGTGTTTGGCCGAGCTCCTCCTCCTATTTGTGGTGTGCGTCTTGATGTTGTTCCACAAATGGAGGGGGACCTACAGTTTCAAGCCGACTCCGAACGGCAGATATTTTTATGAGGAGCTTTTTCATGGCAGAAATACACCTTCGGAGGTTTGCCATTGCCTGCCGAGGGGCGAATGCGAAAAATGTTTTTCTTAATTTTGGTTTTTCACCGAGATTTGAACCAACGTTCTCTCTGTGAATTCCGAATGGTATATTATATTAGTTACGCACCAACACATTCGGCTACGGCGGCCGCGTATTACCTATTTCCTTTTATTTAATCGTTTACAGTGATGCCCATATGTTTGATCAGAACAGCTGATTGCCATGGTCACGGTTATGGCTAAGGTGCGGCACCACTAATCGTAGCTTAAATATCCCGCACGAGCAGGGTTGGGCATTTTGCACTACCACCAATTTTTTTAGTAGTAGTTAAAATAAGGGTTTCATTATCATCTTCAGTGTTTCAGTGTTTTAACTATTCGCTTATTGCTTAAGGGTTTCATGATCACTAAATCTTATTGTATTAATTATTTACCGCACTATACCCAACTCTGCGTATAAGTAACAAAGTTAAACACCGTTCATGAACTCATTGGTTAGGAAGAAACTTTAAATTTAACCCTTTGCGCTCGACGACTTTTTCGTTCGGGTGGAGCAACAACTCGAGACGATTTTGCGCATATATTACGAGTGTCTTATAGGTAGCAGGCAATGAATTTATATACAGATTAACATACGAAAACGTTATATTTTAAACCGATATATGGAAGACATATTTTGGCCTTGATCAAGTTGGATATTTACATTTTACCGTAAACTATTCAAGAGAGTTGAAAAATAGAGCAGGTGTTTACACAAATACAATAGAAGGAAATTGGACTGCAATATAGAGAGCTATCCCATACAGAAACAGAAAACTAAAACTTATAAAATTATATCTTTTTATATTTATGTTAAAAAAAGAATTCTTCAACTGGATTACTAATAGAATTAATAAAGTTTTTAACTTGAATGTTGTTATTTTGTGATGAATTTATATATATTATTCCACTTACTTTATATTCCATATTTTAGTTTTCATTATGAATAATTCTTTTACAAAGCATTTTTGGAAAATAGGGGTAAAATTGTTTTTCGTTTTATACCAAAATTCACGAAATTTCCTTTACATTAGCCTAATATCTTTATTCATAAACCAATAGTGAGCTTCTATGAACTGGATATAAAGAACTCTAGTCTAAGCAAACACTGTCGCCTCTCACTCGCCTTTCGAGTTGCTGCATGAAACATCGTGGCGAGTGAGAGTCGCCACTCGAGCGCAAAGGGTTAAAACCTAATTCTGCCACGGGACACCCTGTATTTTGATTTTCCATTTTTTTTAAGCAATTAATAACACTTGTTTTATTTATAGAGCACCAAGTGATGAGAATAGAAACCCAACAAGCGCCAGTTCCAAGCCAACCCGAAGTAGTATTGAGCGATGGTAAGTCCAAACAATCATTATCTGCAATAACGTTTACAAATATAAGTTCAATTATGAAAAAAAGAAAAAAAAAAATCCAAGTTTCTTCTAAAACATAAAAATTTCTAATATACATAAATTACAATATGCTGTGCGTAAAGCAAATGTGTTTCTTTGTCTTCGTTCAAAATATTTTACTGCGTTTTGTTCTTGTCTGAAATTTTGCTTTATTATACATATATTTACATAAAATATATTATATACATTTATTTTTTCTCCATTTCTTGTCTGTTACTTAGTATACATTTAATCGTTTAAAACAATATTTTAATTTGTTTGAGTATTTTACTAAAATTTAGCTTACGATTGTTTTGTTCTTTGTAGCCAATAATTGCGTTTTCAAGTTTGTTTATTTTTATATTATCAGATTTGTGGTTACATTTATATTTTTTGGTACTCATAGTTGTCAATTATTTTTGGCAGCAGGTAATGTTAAATATAAAAACTCCTGAACTACGTAAAAAATTTAGCCGCTTTTTGAAGCATGCCTTAAAGAGGCTAGTTATACTAACTCAAGTCTGAAGCTGCGGGTAGCCATGAGTGCTTCTTTTTTGGATACACTTTGGATACTTCAATAGATGCTGCAGAAGAGTGTGCAAAGAAAATTTTTGAAATAAATATGGCTACCTCGCAACATTAAAAACTATATAACCATTTTTTTTGCTACCCTTCTTATATACCCTTAGCTGTCTTTAATTTCTTATTAAGTACTATTTTTATTTGATTTTTTTATATTATTTAAGTTTTAATTTATTTATACCATTTTGTTTTCTCTTTCCCTCTCTAACACCACCACAAAAATAATCTCATGCCACTTTGTGCTACAACGTAAACACTCTTTTTAATATTGAACGTATTTAACTTTTGTTGACACACACTTTATTAGTTGTTAGAAAGAAAATATTACCCGTACTTGATAGCGTATCTGTAACATTTCTGTAGAACGAACAAAAAGAAAAAAAAAACTACGAAAATTATACAATATAACAAATGATTACATTGCTTATACTCTATCTATCAGTCCTCTTTGCGCTCTATTACTTAAATTTACAAATACTTAACTCTATTAATTATTTACATGATTTTTAAATTGTTTCTATTTTTACTCATACTATGTACGATTTGTTTGCAAACAGGCCCAACATGTTGTACGGCGTGTATTAAGTGATTTATTATTTTCTGCTACTACTACTACTACTACTATTTCTACTACTTCTTCTTCTACTACTACCACTACTATTACTTCTGCTACTGTTTAAACACCAAACAACTTTACACATACTTCGTACAGCAGCCACTACTACTGTTATGGCGTGACTCCTCCATTCTAATTCCCTTCGAATGTTACACTTTCCTTATCGACATTAAATTATTTCTAAATTTTTTTTCCGAAATACAATTTTCCTCATTTCTATATTGGCACAAGTTTTTGTTAGTATGAGTTTTATGTGCAGCTGCAGTTTTTTTTTATCGATAAAAACATGTTTTTATACATATACAATTTTTAATTAGTTGTGAATCCGTGTTAAATTTTCCTTTAGAAAATTTATGACTTTTTTTTTTAAATTAACCAAAATTTATAGAGAAATCCACGTTTTTCAGTACACATACTTTTTTATTTTCAAAAATTTAATGAGTTAAAAAAAGTACCTAAAAACGAGTATTCATAGTCATTGTAAGGTGAATTAATTTTTTGTATCTTTTTTTAACAGCAGACTTACAGTATTCCTCCTAAAAACTTTATTCCATATCTCGTTCTTCCCACTTTGAATGAAGACCACAAAAAGAATCGAGGAAATTCTAGGTCTCACAGCATGCATACCTTGCAGATAGTGTCTTGTGGGAACACCCACGAAGCCTATTAATTTTTTGTAAAAAATTTATTAGAAGATTCACAGTATTTCTAACAAAGTTTATTCCTTCTTCAATTATTCAAGCTAGGCAGAGAGAAGAGTGCTTTGGATTTCAGTAGTCTGACGAGAAAAGGAGAGGAAAATCATTCTACATGCATTCAGCTGTACTCGCATCTAAAAAGAATACACCGAGCCTTTCCACGTGTGGAAGGAAATGCACTGTTACTTTTAAATTCCGTTAGCAGTAGATATACATACATATAATATAATATATATACATTTATTCTTCTGCTGAGAGTACTCACTTTTCACAATTGTCTCCAATTCTATTTGAACCTAATTATAAGTTATATTCCTAGCCGACCTGCTTGGCCATCATGCATATCTTAAGGTCGTGTGAGCAGTTTGGAAAACCCTGCTGCAGTCAGGCAGCCGTATATGGATTCGGCTGGTGTACTCTGCTAGAAAACACCAGCTCCGATGGCAGCTGGCATTGGCCATGAATGAATGGGAATGACTCGAGGGTTTTTTCCGACCAAGGGCTGTCGCCCCAGTAAACTAGCCCTGCACCGTAGCTTGCTAGTTCCTTTATTCCTATTTTTAAGCTTTGAGCACTCATTGTAAATGGCTGCTCTATCAGATACTTTTCGGATAAGAACTCGGCAAAATATTATGTTAAAATGGTACATAAAATTCTCGGCACATACTCTTAACAGTATATACCAACACTGAACTTAAAACAAAAAACAACAAAAGGAACTTGAAAGACGGGTTACTTTTAGAAAAGTTTCACTTTTATTTTGCGTATACCGAAATATTGGTTGTCTGCACCTTCAGCCGAAAATCCGATGCAACTAATTTCAAACACATTGCTTAAAATGATTTAATTCTTAAATAATTGAGGGTAACTTTATATGGCAATGAATACTCGCTTATGCATTTTTTTAATGTTATTTTGATATGTTTTAATCCAAATTTTGTGAACCTTTGTTATGCGAATAAATTAGAATTTTTGAAAATTCGTTTAACTACAAACACATAAATTTATCTTCTACCCCTCTTCTATTTCCTTTTACCTGTTATATTTTGTAGCCAGCTCCAAGAAAAAGTGAATTGGTAAAAACAAAATTTAAGCACAAAAAAAAATTTATAACAATATATGATTTTAATTTTTATAAGAAATAAATTCAATAACAAATTTTAAATACTACCAAATATGCATTCGAAAGCTTTGTAGTTTAATAAAGTGAAGTGGCGAAAGTTATGTAATTCAAAAACAAAAAAACAAAAAAAAAAAAGAGGTTTCTCTTTATTAACACCATAATTTTTTTTACCCAGCCAAATTCCATAAACCAAAAAAGCTGTCCACCTGTGAGCCAAGTTTAGTCCATTTAGTCTAGTCGAAAGTGTTAGTGATGAATCGTTAGCTAGTCAGTTAGTTTTTAATTGGTAAATCAATTGTACGATCAGTTAGTGACGGTTAGTAGTTAGTCAAATCAATCAACCAGTTGGCGTTCCAAATAGCGAATCGAACCCCTTCGATCTGCTGCTGCTGCTGCTTTGCGTATGTGTGTGTGTTATGACGCCGCTATAATTTATCGCTAGCTTCATATTGCTATCATCATCAACAACAACAACACCAATATCACCACCGTGTTTATAGGACCACATTCGAATGGCAGAAGTATTTTGTAATGTCACAGCTACAGCCACTACTACTACTGCTACTATTACTACTGTTATATTACTACAATATTTTGTATTCGTTTTTCTACTACTAAATACTAGTACAATAATTACCTACTATTTTTCGGCACAACGTAAATAAACAACAAAAATAAAAATAATAATGAAACCCAAAAAACCTATAACACAATACAGCTCAACAACAAATACTCGTTTGAATATTTACTGACAAAAATGTCGAAACTAAACCCACTGTACAGGCAACCCCGCAGAGGTGAGTTGAAACTCGAAAGTGAAAAAAAGTAACGTTCACCTTTCCACAATCGCTTAGTGAAAATTTCTTAGGCGTTTAGTTCATTTTCATTGCGCAACTAACACCATTTTCAGTTAGAAGAAAGTACTGTTTTTTTTTTAGTGTAATATTTTGAAGTTGCTTTAGTTAGAATCGCTCACATGCCTGTATTAAATTGAAACTGTCTAATAATGTTACTGGAGGCTTCGATTTACTTTTGAAATATGAAGATGTAATTTATTAAAAACCAATGCAACATTCTTCTTCTTGATTGTCGCGATAACAGCTTACGCTATTTTGGCCGAGTTTAACAAAGCGCGCCAGTCATTTAGCAAGGCAACATTAGGCTTTTTAAAAAAGCTACATCACCGTTAATACGTCTCCCGTCAGACAAAACTTGCATCCACCGGCCATTCACTTAACAAAAATGCAAAATAAGTTTGCAATGCACTGCTAAGAAGGCTCTAGGCGTTCATAGACCTTGAGTGAACTCACGCTACTGCGGACAAGTGCTATTCATCTTTCAGATTGTCCTTCCATTTTGAGTTACGCCAGTGGCTGAAAATAGCAATTCCCCTATTTCTTCGATGTGTCTCAGAAAGGCGTTGAACTGCTTATTGGCCAATATTTTCAGGGGTTAAACTTTGTATATTCCCATCTACTACAATTTAATTTGCTTTTGCGCTGAATGGGTTAAACAAAAATTATGCAACTGCCGAGCTTTCATGCGATTTTGTGAGATCTTCTTCAAATTAGTCACGGGCGCAGTTTTCTATGACACCACTTTTTCCTATGCGGGCACTGCACATTTTTCTGAAATTGTGTCCACATAAATCTATTCCGGCTGACTTGTACAATATATTTCAAATTATTGTCTTGTTTAACAAGACTAAAGTGCAACATTTGAAAAAAACTGATTTTTGAGGTTAGTAGGAATTTTGTAAGTGAGTTTAAATTTAATTTTACTTAGAATAACCAAGTTTTCATGCGTTTTTCATAGCACATTTTTAAGAAATTACTTCTTATTAAACATAATTCTTCCGACATTCTAAACTGAAAGTGGTGTATTTCCATCATTCACCTTCACAAATAATGCCATTAAAATCTCATATTCCATTTTTGTTTTTGATAACTGGATAACTTTGTTTTTCCATTCATAAAAATAGTTTATACCTTTCACTCAATATAAAATTGGCCAAAATTTTCAGTTACACAAAAACACATACACACACAACATCGTTCAACTCGTTAACATTGCGTCTTGTATATTACAAAACAAAAAAAAACACAATAATCTCTAACCTGGTTGCATCTGCCACGCATACTTACAACGTTGGAAAATTAAACAAAAAACAAAAATATTTTTTTATTTCAACTTTTGCTAGTATACATTTTGTTTTTTTTTGAGCAAACCTTTAGTGCATACTCTGTTTTTGGTAGTTATGTAAAGAGTTTTACTTTAGACAATGCGGGATAGCAAATATTATATTTTTTCTTACATATTTTTATGGCGTGTATAAAGACTTGTGCTTTACGAAATTTGAAAACAAAAACAAAAATTTTTTCAACTAACTTTTGTGTACGAATTTTGTTTAGAATGTAATTTTTATTTTGTTCAATTTTTTGTTACATTTTGTTTTTTTTATATTTTTTTATATTTTTTTATAATTTTTTGGTTTTATTTTTATTTTTATATTTTTTTTGTAATTTTTTTTTCTTTTTTCTGTTTTTTTTTTGTTTAGAGATACATGTACTGCGAATTTGAAAGAATTCAATTTGGTGTTTTAGTTTTTCTTTGTTTTTTCAATTTTATTTATAATTTCCTTTGCTTAAATAATTCAATTTGGTTTTTTAATTTTGTTTTTAATAAGTGAATTTAATAATTTTCATTAAATAATTTATTTTGGTTTTTTTGTTTTTCTCCTAATAAGCAATATTTTTTTAAATAATTTTCTTTGCTTATATAATTCAACTTGGTTTTTTAATTTTGCTTTTAATAAATATTTCTTTTTAATAATTTTCTGCAATTAAATACTCCTTTTGACTTGCAAATTTGTTTTTAATATTTTTTTCTTAAATTTGATTTTTTCCGTTTTTTTTTTAAATTTAACAATTTTAAAGTTTTAATTGAGCATAATTTTTTGTGACATCATTTCATTGTAAAATTCAGTTTTTAATATTTTTTCTTTTTCTTTGATTTCACTAATTTATAGTTCTAAAAATTTAAATTTTTAAGACTTTTTTTAATTCATTTTTAATTTCTATGGGTTTATTACTGTGATTGCCCCAATTCTTCTAATTTTTTTCAATGAATCTAATTTTTTTAACTTAATATTTGTTAATACTCTTATTTTAAACTCGTTCATTTATTCAATTTTCAAGATAAATGTTTTAATTTGAAACATTTCTGGGCCGATAGGGCCTGCTCGATTATAATATGATTATATTTCAAGTAAATAAATAAATAAAAATTTTATTAAATGCAATTTTTTGTTAAATAATTCTTTTTTTATTGTTATTATTTTTGTATAATGTTTTTTATTATTTGTTTTTCATTAATATTTATTTTGATTATTTTATAATTTTTTTTTACTATTTTATTATTTTTTTTTTTTTTGTATTGTTATCTGTTTAATTGGTTCAATTTGTGATGATATAATTTGAAAATTTTCTGGGCCGTTAGTCTTTGTGGCTAGTTGCCTTGACTATGTAATATGTAAAATATAGTAAAAAATTTAATTTAATACATTTTTTTAATATTTGTTTTGTGTTTTAATAGTTTATTTTATTCCTTTTTTTTGATATTTTATATTATTTTTTAATATTTTATTTTATTTTTTCGCATAGAAAAATTTGAATTTTTAAAACTTTGTTATATATAAGTTTTTTTTTGGTTTTTTTGATATCCAATAAGTTTTATTACCATAAATGACAAGTTCTTCTTTAATTTTAACAAATTAAAATTTAGTTTGCCTTAATTTTTTTTACAGTTTAATTTAGTTTTTATGTTTTTATTGTTCAAGAAAATTCTTTATTTTTTTAATTTTTTATTTTTAAGTTCGAACTATTTTTTTCTTTTTAATTTAAATAAATTTTAATTTTTTAATTTAAATTTTTTTGTTTCATTTTTTAAATTTTAATTTTTAAGTTCGAACTATTTTTTTTCTTTAATTTTAACAAATTAAAATTTTGTTCATTTTAATTTCTGTTACAGTTTAATTTATTTTTATTGTTTATGTTTTTACTGTTCAAGAAAAATCGTTTAATTTTTAAGTTCGAACTATTTTTAAGAAATTAAATTTTCAATTCGAATTAATTTTAGAAAATTAAATGTTATCAAAATTTGAATTTTCAAGATTTGGCTTAATTGAAACTTTTTGATTTTATTTAATTTTTTTTAATTTTTTTTTTTTAATTTTTTTATTTCATTTAATTTTTCTTTATTTAATTTAATTTTTATTTTTAATTTTTTTTTTATTAATTTTTATTTTTAATTTTTTTTAATTAATTTTTTTTATTTTATTTTATTTTTTTTTTATTTTTTTTTCTTTTCATTTAATTTTTTTATGTAATTTTTTTTTTTTTATTTTATTTAATTTTTTTTTTTTTCATTTTTTTTTTTTATTTTATTTAAGTTTTTTTTTTCATTTTTTTTTTTTTTTTTTTTTTTTGTTTTTTATATTTTGATATATATATAAATTTTTTTTTAATTTTTTTATTTAATTTTATTTAATTTAATTTAATTTTTTTCAAGTTTTTGATACCAGCCGCCTTTTTTGTTTCTAATATTGCCAGTGTTTCCCCATTATTATTATAATTTTTTTTAATCAATCTAGCACTCCTTTTAGTATTCCTTAGGGGTTATTGAGTTCTAGGTTATCCCTTTGTTACAGTTCTGTTGTCTTCTGTTCATTGTATTAACAATTGCGTTTTGTTCCTATTTAGTGGTAGTTTAGTTTAGTCAGTGCTGCAGCTGTAAGTTTCGATAGGTGCACACAAGACACTTTTCTGACGCCTTTCATATACTTCTATTAACGGTTTTGCACATTTGAATTATGCAATTATTTATGTTAAAAAAGATCGGTGCAAAATGTATGTAATCGAAATGCTTTTGTACACTTTTTTCAGGTTATACAAAAGAAAAGAAAAAATTAAGTGCATTATTTTTACTATGCAAATATTTGAAAGAAAAAGACCAACGCACACATTGTTTGTTATATTATTTTGTTATGCATATTTTCACTAAGAATCCTTTAAGCATTCCGATTTTACTATATAATTAACAAAAACGTACGATTATCAGACACAAATTAGAAAGTTAGCTAAGATGTGACCATTAAAAACTAATCAATAATGTTTATGATACCATATTTTTTTTTATTTCTCATTTGTATATACCTATAAATTATATATTTGGTTTTATACAACAAAAAAAAATATTTCAAAGATTCAAAAAATTACTTGCATTTGTATGTATATTCTTTTAGCAACTCTTAGTTTCATAAATGGCGAACGTTCTCATACGGCTGTGAATCGCAAACCGCCTACGGGCCGAGGTAATCAAAATTTGTGCGTTTTTACTAAAACAGAAAATGGCAAACATAAAAACGCTCACACCTACTTTTTGTTGTAAAATATCCTAACCCCATGACCATAATAAATAGAATTTTATCAAATAATAACCCAACAAAATCACCAAACTTCGTTTTCCGTGCATCAATATAACTGCTGTGTTTTGTAAATACCGAACACGCGTACAGCATAGCTTTCAATATTCACTTGTATACAAAATATATTCATAGGTGGTGTCTTTAACCTGTTGAAATAAATGTCGGCGCGTTAAAAAAATTATATAAATATATTTAGTATATCTCGTATATATATAAAATATCTTCTTAAGATTCATAAACAATTTCTGGTGTACCGCCATTCCAATTCACTTTTACCTGCATATTGTAAAAATTCTCTTCTCTCTTCCTTACCACCGTTGGCACGAAAATAATATTCTATATCTATTTAGTGCCGAACCTAATTAACTACCATACATATAGATTAATTAACCTTTACTTGAAATTAGAAAGTAGAAATGTGGTGTAGTGTTTTTTCTTGTAAAAAGCATGATTCGAAACTAGTAAAAAGTACTAATCCCTTAATGCTACTCTACTAACCTACAAACATACGTATATTAAAACTCTCAAAATTCTTCAGCTCGATGGTAAATTCTATCATATTTTAGTGAAAAATAGTATTTCAACTATTTTCCGTTTATACAGAGCAAGAAATACTATACAACAAATATACAACTCAACTTAGATTATAAACTTTAAGAAAGTTGCCTTCAATGCTATCTTCTTGTCCACATACGAAACCTTTTCTCAGATAATTCTTATAGTTTGTGTTAGATTTGAGCACGAATAGTCATGATAAGTCCATAGTAATTGAAAAAGATGAAAATTTAGTGAGCCACAAAACAGTCATGAAAGTGAGCAGTTAGCCATTTTTGGGCTATTCAACTTAAAATTACAAAAAATACTGCCGTGATTTGGACATCACATTTATATTCTACGCAAAAAATCCTACAAGAATCAGGCCCAGTTTTTTTGAAACAGAAAACAATGTATCAGAATCAATGGTAGTCACATACCAATTCATTCGGTCACATACCTTTTATATTGGGTTGGGGAATAAGTTCGTAGCGTTTTTACAGAAGACTTTTATTCAAATAAAAACCAATAATTATATCATACGTTAATCAATTATATAATCGCCTTTGCTGTTTACAACCTCTTACCACCTCTTAATTTGTTGATGCCGTTCCGCCAAAATCGCCTTGTCTGGTGTTAAAGAAGTTGTTGACCCAGTTTTTAAGGACCTTTTTGTTATTGAAGGTAACGCCCTTCATATGGTTTGACAGGGAGCGGAAAAGATGAGAATCGGGCTGTGCAAGGACCGGAGAATACGGCGGATACTGAAGTATCTCCCATTCGAGCTGTTGGAGTGCGGCTTTGACGACTTCTGCAACATGGGGCCTGGCGTTGTCGTGAAGGAGTATGGTTTGACCATGTCGATCAGGTATTTTCAAGTGTTATTTTGATATTTAAAGAAAAATCTAAATGATCGGGTTTTTATTATATTATAAAGAGGAAGGTATGCCGTTAATAGTGGAAAATAACATCAGGCAAATAACCACCACGATCACGCTTTCATGAAATTTTCCATAACCGAATTGCAAAGTGGCTGCCCTATGTCCTCGATAGCCTCACGAATTCCATAGTTGAGATCTTGAATCGACCCTGGGCTGTTGGCGTAGACCTTCTATTTCACGTGGCCCAAAGAAAAAAGTCACAAGGTGTTAAATCATAAGATCTCGGTGGCCAATTGTGATTACGTCTTCGAGAGATAACACGGTCCGTAAACTTTTCCCGTAAAAGATCAATGGTTTCGTTGCTTGTGTGGCACGTAGCGCCGTCTTGTTGAAAATAAACGTTGTCCAGATCAATACCATCCAATCATCATCTCTCGATAGCGCAATCACATTTAAAATATAACTCCTGTTATTGGAAACCCCTTTAGCTGGGCAATGTAGAGCGCCTTGTTGACCGTGGTATTCTTTTCGAGCATTTCCCAGTGCACCATGCCCTCCCAGTACCACCAAACACATATCATGATCTTCTTTGGATGACGATCGGACTTGACTCTTGGTTTTCGCGTATCTCTTGGAGCCACCCACTCCTTTCTTTGCTTCAAATTGATCTATAGGCACCATTTCTCGTCTCCCGTGACGATTCGGTACAAAAAGCGCTGTTTATGACCGCGTTTGGCTCGATGACGGGCTAGATCCTGAGAAGAAATTTGAAGGCGACTTTCTTTGATTTTTTTCATTGAGCACATGTGACACCCAGGCTCCCAGTTTTTCAGTAAATCCCATTGAATGAAAGTGATTGAGAATCGTTTTATGATCACAGTTCATTTCTTCCGCTAATTCACGACTGGCCGCCAGTTTTCTTCTTCATCGAATTCAGAAGGCCGGCTGGCTGACTGTGGGACGTGTCATCGACGTCAAAGTCGGTACCTTTGAACTTTGCAAACCATTTCCGTGTTGTAGACTCGCTTATAACATCTTCTCCATACAATTACAAATGTGCCGGGCTGCTTCGGCGGCTTTTTGACTTCGATGAAATGCAAAGAAGAGCAGATGTCAAAAATGTGGATTTTTGTTTCTTGGGTATTCCATTTCCTTAAAAATAATAAAAAATTGAACTCAAAAATACAATTAACATAGTTTTGTAGAGCAAGAAGAGTTCTATTGAATGAATACTTGCCCTTTGCTAAACAGCAAACAACTCGTTGTAAAATAAAAGAAAATATAAAAACGCTATGAACTTATTCCCCGACCCAATATTTGTATCTCCCCATCAGAAAGTGATCATGTGATTATCCGCTCTCAATCAGATTGTTAGAGTATATTATATTCACAACCAAATTCCACAGCTCACTCTTACGGGTTCGCTGTTGTAGCGTTACGACTGCGGGTGCTCCGTGTAAACTCACTTAACCTGCTTGTCGCCATACAAGGGTCGCGAAACGCTATAAAGAAGTTTTTTTGAGCTACCTCACTTTCCTATAGGACTTTAAATTTGAATTAATGCAGATTAATTTTCTGCGAACTTAAAATATTGGTGCTTTATTGGATTTATCATGGCTCTTTTTATTTAGACTTCAAGACTATATCTCTTTCAGATCCTAATGCATCAATTGAAGATGTCGCTTGATTTTCTTATACAGGGTGGGCCATGTAAAATTTGCTTTTTGAATCGGCTATAAAAAAAACTAATCAATATTTTTTCAAACTTGAAACTATGAATGAAAAATAATATCGTTCAAATGACTGCCACGACTTGCTTTACAGTAGGCCATTCGATCAACCCAATTTTTAAGCACATTTTCGATTGTTTGGGCTCCAATTTCATGAATGGCAACTTCGATTTCGTGTTTTAAAGCATCAATCGTCTCTGGATGGTTCGCATAGCATTTGTCCTTAACGGCTCCCCACAAAAAATAGTCCAACGGGCTTAAATCACAGCTCCGAGGCGGCCACTTGATATCGGAATTTCGGCTGATTATTCGGTTTTCAAAAACGGTAGCCAATAGTTCGAGTGTAACTTTGGCAGTGTGACAAGTTCCACCGTCCTGTTGAAATCAAATGTCGTCCATATCATCCTCTTCAATTTTTGGAAACAACTCGTTGAGCATGTCACGGTAACGCTCGCCATTTACTCTAACTGCGGCTCCTCTCTCATTTCCGAAAAAAATGGCCTGATGATGCCGCCAGACCAAAAACCGCACCAAACAGTGACTCGTTGTGGATGCATTTGCTTCTCTACAGTAACGTGTGGATTTTCTGAGCCCCAAATCCGACAATTTTGCTTATTGACGTAGCCACCGATGTGAAAATCAGAAAAGAAGAAGACTCACCACTTTGGATTTTTCAGGTTTTCAATATTTCCCACTTTTGTTCAAGCGTATAGCGTCCCATTTCGTGAATGTCAAACCTTTAAGCAAATTATGAACACATTTGACATGTCATTTGTGTTACCATTCTCAAAAAAATAGGTGGTTCAAAAAGCAAACGCTATATGGCCCACCCTCTATATTCGTTTGAAGGTAACGTCCGAAAGTGTGAACGATGCTAATCGATTGAGCGTTTATTTCTCGATTCGATCATTAAAGTACTTACCTATACTTCCAATTTTCGACATTCTAATGGCCATCTTGTTGTGTGAGAAAATCAGGCTTGCAAGCAAGTTAAAATATTGTTTATAAATTTGAATTTTGGACTAAATAAGTGTTGCTTTAGAGGTAAAGTATTGCAAAACTAATAGAACACTTTTGCGTAATTTTTCTAGTTCTCCAAACCCAATTAAGAGTCTAATTATGTTTTAGGCTCATAAAAAATATGTTATTGAATAAAAATTTGAAAATTTTCATAACTAATTTAGTTAGCCATGGGTCTGGAAGGGATAGTCTTCAAATAAATTCAAATTCTTCTCGAGTGAAATAAATACCCACAGTAGAATTTTATGAAATGAAATGACTATAGAATTGTACCTATGTATATTCTCACTCACATTTCGCTTTTATCCAACCATTTGTTATTTTTCAATCCAATCCTTTATAGACCTAGAGGAAACCGTTAAATATTCCGAAGAAGAAGATTGTTCAAGTAGTCAGATATATGAAAAGATCGTTGAGCAATTGAATTCGCACAAAAGTTCGGCCACAAACAATATTTCGAATATGAACAACAACAGCAACAATCAATTTTTTACGCATGAAATTCACGAAGTGTATACGAATGTTGCTGCTGCTTCAGAATCGGCAAATGAACGCGCGCATCAATCAAATAAAGAGAATTTCTTTTGTGGCAATACTAACATCCAACGCAACACAGCGCTAATTGCCGAACTTAAGAAAGATATTTTATACCAACGTCAAAGGCAAAAATTACAACCGCATGAATATGAGTCAAAAGAGTGCACAAATAGGCAGGGCAATAGTAATATCAGAAATACGCGTTCGAAAAGTAGTGGTAGTGAAAAGAGTCCAGGCGGCGTTGGTGGTGACAGTGGTGGCGAGCCAGTGGGTTCACCTGTGAATGAATCTTTGGGGGGTGACACGCAACAGCGTATCAATGTCGAGTCTATAGGTTTTCGTCCCATTCATCCAATAGATCCGCGTTCGGATGTACCCGATGTTGTAACCCAACAACCGCATTTTAGCTACATCGATCCTAATAATAATGGTAATGTTGGTGGCTATCATCAAGCTGGTGCTGGGGGTGTGCATTCCCATCTTTACCATCATCACTGCCGTCACTACCATCAGCGCCAACGTCAACAGGCTAGCCCGGCAGTAGGTATTGTCTCTTTACCGCATTTCGAACAGGCTTTTGGGCATTTGTTGGATCGTTCCGCAAACAATTTGTGCGCTATCTGTTATGATAATTATGCGCCCTGCTATGAGTTAGCCTATGACAGATCACAATATCCAGGCACTACTAATTACGGTTCCATTGCCAGTACAGCAACTGACACCACCACCGAAGAAGCTGAGAATCCTTATAAGAAGTCAAATGCGTGTTGTACGCCTGCTGTTTGTGACAGTATTTTTGAGTCGTTGCGTCGACCGGCTTCAAACGAAAACAATCTCATTTTCAATATACCATTCACTACCGAATCGCCTGACACGACTACCACCGCAGAACTTAGCACGCCACGCAAAACTCGCACTGATTTGCCGCACAAGAGCAACGCTAGTGGTGGCGGCAGAAAAAATGTGCAACCACCGGCTGCACACAGTCCCTACCGCACACTCTCCCACTTCGGTTTCAATTCACCACAACGTGATCCACAGCCCGAGCATAAGCATATACCCTGTTCCACAGAGCAAAAGAAATATGTGCCCTTGCGCAAATCGATTTCCTATGAAGAGATATTTTCATCGCCGCGTTATGTTGACCTATGCGAGCACTGTTTCGAGAAGATAGTACGTCTGAAGCCCGAAATCGCGCAGCAGACACAAATGCGACTACGTAACCTATGCGAATGCAATGGCCATGAGCCTGGCGGTACCTGTGCAGGAATTGTGTATCAACCATGCTCGGACAACATTGCATATGACTATGTGGAGTATGCGAGTTCAGACACCACTGAGGAGACGCTGCCGCCGTTCTCATCACAACTCGAACCTGTCTTAGAGGTTGTAGAAGAAGTCGACGCGGATAGCGCTGAAGATGCATGCAAAACTAAGCAGGCACCAGCAACAACGATGGCACACACACTTGATCGTACGTCCTCCAATTCTAGTTTCATTGAGAAGATTATGCGACTTAACTATTCCGAGGAGTCGGCGGACTGGAACTTTGCACCTGCGCCACACAAA
The DNA here is from genome assembly GCF_028408465.1 of Anastrepha ludens. Classification (NCBI taxonomy): domain Eukaryota; kingdom Metazoa; phylum Arthropoda; class Insecta; order Diptera; family Tephritidae; genus Anastrepha; species Anastrepha ludens. The sequence goes on from NC_071502.1 coordinate 114,482,090, forward strand.
GTGGCGGGCAGTACCAATCTCACTTTGGAACTAGAACGCGCCTTCATGGAGAAAAGCCAACAAGAGCAGCAACAGTCTCAAGAGGGAAGAGACTACGATTTGAAAATGGTAACAAAACACTATAATACAGAGAATCAAGCTGAGTTGGACGAGCTAAATAGAATGAGCGCTGTGACAGCAGGTGTGAATGTGGAAGGCGAATCGTCGGATTCACCGCGTCCTCTATCTATCACAGAAATTTGGGAATTTATGCAGTTGCAAGATGAATCTGATGAATCACAGCAACAACAGTTCGCTGGTATCGATACAGCAGATTCATATTCACAATCTGCGACAGCCAATATTCCCCGCAGTGGTTCCATTTGTTTATACTACGAACACGCGCGAGAGAGCAACATCAATAAAACGACTGAAACTGCAATTACATTTAAGGAAAATACTCCGCAACAATATGACGGCAACGTCCCATGCAAGGTATCCGGCGCAACCGTAACATCGTCTGCCGCAGCATCTGATGATTCGGCAAAACAAAAACGACGCCGCTCCTTGATGACGCGCGAGGAACGTAGTCGTCGCAAACTCATCTTCCAGGAGTTATGGGAAGATCACATCTACTTTCTTGATGGTAAAGAATTGAATGCATTGAGCGATACTGAATCAGCAATTGATGGGCAGCAAGAGCAAAACGTAGCTTGTGTACAAACAATGGACCGAATTGGTGTCGATAGCGATGCTGTCAGTGCTGGTGTGGAACAAGCTGTTACGGAGGAGCTTGCCGAGCGCAATGAGTTAATAGTTGTGCAGACGGAAGAACACAATTTACTGGCCGGTGTGGCACCGATGTCCGTACCAAGCACCGTACCCAAGCTACTTGAAGCTGAAGTATTTAACACTCGTAGTATTATACTAAAGAATTGTTCTAGCAATACTGCATTGAGAATGAGTAACGATTGTCCTGATGACCTGGACAAGACCACCCAATCGGAGACACTATTGAAATTGCAACCTACCGAAGTAAAACGTTTTTCACTTAATAATCTAATAAATACTCAGAGAGAATGTGAAGTGGTGCGGACTCCAACATCTCAGATAGAGGCGTCGGAAACTGTAGACGATGAAGCTTCTTTTTATTACGAACTTCAACCACGCACTGATGATGGCGAAAAATGTGAAATTTCCTCCACACCAACGCATAAAGTGCCCACTCCGGAATCTAAAAAGTGGGAAAGTTCAGCTGCAGCTACCCAAAATATGTCCGATGCAGTTCAATTTTCGGTCAACAAAGAACGATTCGAAAAGTTAGTGAAACCCAAAATTTTTCAAGTAACAACTACACCTATTGAAGCAGCACATTTCACACCTTCCCTCCAAGGAGACAGATTAGAAGAAGTTTATGCAGTTGAAGACGATCCATCGCTCGAATCAACACTACTAAAAGGCTCCCACAAGGCCAAAGAAGCACTGCCAGTCAAATTGGCACCCGAGAGTTCATTACATTGTAAATCCAAAAGGTCTCTTACAGAAACCTCCGATGAAAAACGTTCAACATCTGCATTAGCAGCTCAAAAAACAAAAGTTTTCAGAAAGTCTTTTGTAGAAACTTCTCCTATGCCTTACTTTAAAGCAAAAAAGATTCCACCTAAATCAATTCTGGGAGTTGAGTCTGACAGGCCGCCGACACCTAAGCCGCCAACAACCAACTTAAAATACCGAAAACTGTCAACTCCTGAACCCCAATCCACCATTCTTGAGTTTGAAACAAAGTTAGCACATAAATACGCGCGCCTGGTTGAAGAGAGCGCTTCAGAAAGTGATAGCAATCAATCGGCGCGCACATACAATGTCCCCACCTTACAGGAGGATGCATTTTTTCGTGAATATCAGTTGGACAACACTGTTACTGTCGCTACTGCTGATCGAATGGATATCGAAGATGACGAAAAACATCTCAGTACAAATGGGGCAAATGTAGAAGGAGCCAATGCAATGGAACACTGCATAGTTACATGTGCAGAGACTGAATCTAATATAATTGAAATAGATAAAAGCCCATTTCTTAGGCTTGAAAACAATACTGCTGCAGCGGGGCAAACCCAAAACAAATCAGAACTGGAAGTTGCAGAAATTTTAGTCAATGAGCTCAGTACAAAAAAACTGGAGCGTGCAAAAGCCGGAATGGCACTACCTATTGACGAACAAAAAATGAAGTCGGATCACGACTCGGGCGTTGGAAACATTCCGCATGTAGCGCGCGTTGCTCAGCTAACAACTGAAGCACTAAAAGAGCCTCCAAGTAAGGTATATGTCGCACCAAGAATAGCAAAGCGGCCACGAAGAAAGACAAATGTGCTAGCCAAATCGACCAGCCAGGTAGCTTCAACATCTCTTCAAGCAGCACAACATACAGCGGAAGAGCTAAAGTTGATGTACGAACCCAAGCTCGCTGCCAAGTATGTGCTCTTCAAACAGGATTTTCCTTCGAAAACTTCGACGGCACATGCAGTCGAGCGGAGCAGAAATGCCGAAGATTGCGTGAACGCATTTGATAGAGGCGAAATGGAATTCGCTGAGTTACTAGAATCCGAGGAACATGAAGATCTCACCAAGTTGAGCGAAGAATTCGAAGAACTATTGCTAAACGTTGAAAATTTGCAGCTGCAACCGCAAACGCGTGAGGTTGGCGGTGCAGAGCCACATGTAGTTGAAGTGGATGAAGTAAATGATTACGAAAAAATCATAAACGAAGCTGACAGTCATTTAAATGTAATGGAACAAAAAATCTTACGCAAAATCAGAGAGAATCAGTTGAATAAGAGTGATGAAATTTTTGGTAAAATCGAAGCCACCATACGTAATAAAATGACATCTTCACAGATTGAAATGCTGATCAAGGAACAGTCACTACTAAATGAGGCTGATAACAGCCTTGATGAATCAAAAATCTTACACAACACTTTCACTGCATCAACTCCAGAGCGGATTTTGTCTGCACACAGTACCTTTGGTGAGTCGGGTGGTGATAGTTTTGTGCGGGAGCAGATTTCTGGTATACCTGAAACCGGTACGGAAGAAGCAGTGACCGAATTGGAGCCAAGTAGCAATAGCATAGGTATAGTGAATGCAAATGAATCTTCCACTCTAACACCACAAAGTTCGCGCGACTACAGCCGCAAATTGTCGGGCTCGAACTCTACACGAGGCGAGTTTTCGCCGAAGGCGCCATCCTTAGTAACTATAAAATTACGGCGTTCGCGCTCACTAACACCGTCTACCGGAAATTGTGAGCTTTCGTCCCCACCACCTAAACTAAATAAGACTACAACACCACCCCAGGAAGTTCGCAAGTCTTTGCAGGCGCGCGACTCTAAAGCTACTCATACGGATGGCGGCTCAACGTCTAAGGTAGGTGCACGTACCTTAAGCAGATGGCCCCGAGCTAGCAGCTCTACGCCGGAAATGAAGCCGTCCAAACGTAATTTTATATTAGAAAATATACGCAATGCTTCCTTACCGCGACACAGTGGGGTTAGTGGTAATGTTGGTCCAGGTAGCAGTGTCAAACGTTTACAGGGCAATGCACAGGCGATATTTTGCCATAATCCCTTCGAATCAGTAAAGGCATCTGGCAGTTTTGGCAAAATATTGATGAGCAATATGTCCAACAGCAGTTTTGCCAGCTCCTCGACTACCTCATCCAGTCGCACGCTTACCAAAAGCAATAGCCAAGCAAACAAAACAGGCAAACAACTGAGTCCACGTAATTCGTCGAGTGGTGTTTATACCTTCCAATCGAAATTGGTACGTGGCTCGCCACGCTTCTGGGTGAGTCTCACACAACCAACCGCCAAAAAGTTACAAGCACAGAAGCGACGAAGGCGCTCACAGACGCATAATCATCATCGAACGATGCGTATTGAGCCAAACGATTCTACAAGTAGTTTGCGCGAGTATGCGGAGTGGATCGACAATGAGCAAGAGGAACAGTTGGAGGAAGAGGAGGAGGAGGAGGAGGGTGAAAGCGAGGAGCTATATGAGTATTTTGAGAAGAAGAGTACTATGAAAAACGAGACGGTAGAAGAGGTAGCAGGGATGGACTTGGGTGCCATAGGGCCACAAGAAATGTCTAATGAAATTGATACCAGTGTTGATGCTGCCGATGGGATTAGTGGTGTGGAACATGAGATTGCCGCTCTGGGCAAGGAAATACAGCAGCTCCAGCCGCGTCTCGACAACTACAAGCGCAAAATGAGCGATTTCGGCGATCATGTTGCCAAGTGTACGCGTCATATGGACGATTGTATTACAGTACAGGGTGACATTGCCGAAGAGCGGCGTCAGCTGCGCGAACAAATGGCTTTGCAACAGTATGCGGAGCAAATTATGTGCCAAGTGCAAACGTATTCGCTCTCTGAGACAGAGGATTAGGGTGTGATTAGTTTTAGGGACATTGGCGGGAAAAGAAGAAGAACGTGAGGTTTTGTGTGTAGAGCTTGGACAGTTTTTAGTGTAAATTTTTCATTCACACTATTGGAATAATTTTTGAATTTAATTTTCAGTTTTTTCTTCCTTTTTTTTGTTTTGTTTCCAAATTTTACTTCGCAACATTTGAGATTACAAATAGTGGTCGAGTTGAATTAAAAAAATGTTCAAATTAAAATTTAATTAAAAAGGTTTTTTAAATTCTAGTTCATGTGAAGACATGCGTTTTTTTATTTCATTTACCTATTTTTCTAAATAAAAATTAATGTTAAATCAAAAATAATTTTCGAAATTTATAATAATATTAATTTTCAAATGATAAATATTTTTTTTTTTTTTTCAAATAAGAAATGCATTTTTTTCTTCAAATTAGAAATAGTTTTTTTTCTTCATATCAGAAATAATTAAATTTTTTTTTTCAAATTTCAAATTAGAAATAGTTTTTTTTTTGAAATTTATTTTTATTTGTTCATTAGTTATTTTGCTTTAAAAATACTTACAACTCGAAAGTTTAACTTTTTTCATTTTCTCAAAAATTAAACAGAAATCTCAATTTTTTTTATTTAATTTTAATTCCAAAATCTTTGTGTAAAATATAAGCTGAATTTTTTGTATTTCACTGCGCTTTCAAAGCAGAAATATAATATTGTGTTCGATTAACCTCTTAAAATATTTTTTTGCCATATTGTTTATTCATTAAACTTTTAATTTATTTATCAAAAAAATTATTTTACCACTAAAAAATTTGAATGTTTTAAATGAAATAGAGAAAAAGACATTGAACATTTTTTTTATACATATAAATTACATACATTTTTTTTATTTTAGAACATTTTGAGCAATTTTTTAATTTAATTATTTTATAATGTGTTTTTTTTTAATTTAATTATTTTATAATTTTTTTTTAATTTAATTATTTTATACATTTGTTGTGTTTTTGTTTTATTTTTTTATTTTTTTTTTTTTTTTGTATTTCTTTAATATAGCTTTTTTTAATTTGAAGAATTTTTTTTGTTTAAAACAATTACAAATAGTGAAAATTTAAATATTAAAAAAAAATAGTTGTAGATTTTTTTCTTAGAACATATAATTTTGGATAAAATGCATTTTTATGGTTTTAATATATATTTTTTTTATTTTTTTAATATTTTGTTAACAGCAAATTAAGATTTTTTTTCATCTAAGAGAATTAAAAATAGTCAAAATTTCAATAATTAAAAAATAAATAATTGTAGAAATTTTTTGTTTAATTTTAGAACATTATCGATAATTGTTTTGTTTCATTTTTTTATAGTTTGTTTTCATTTAATTTTTAAATTTTTTATTTTTTTAATCTTTTTGTTTTCAGTTTTGTTTTTATTTTTGAATATTTTCTTATTTTTAATTTTTAATATTTTTTTTAATTTTTTTAAATTTTTTTTATTTTTTTAATATTGTTTTTTTTAATTTAAAGAATTTTGAGTTCATTTAATTAAGAGAATTGCAAATAAATAGAATAAATTAAAATAATTAAAAATTAAATAATTATAGATTATTTGTTTGTTTTAGAACATTTTATACAATTGTTGTATTTAATTGTTTTTTTTTTCAATTTTTTTTTTAATTGTTTTGAGTTTTTTTTTTTAATTTTTGCTAGTTTGTTTTTAAGTTTTTATATTTTTTTTATTTTATTTTTTATTTTTTTTATTTATTTTTTTTTATTTGAAGATTTTTTTTGTTTTTTTTTTTTATTTGAAATCTTTCTTTATGAGAATTAAAAATAGAATAAATTAAAGTAATTAAAAAATAAATAAAGAATATAAAAAAAATAGTAATAGGCCGTCCTCATCAAAATTTCTCTCCACAATTGTCCCGCCAAATGCCGTCAAGTATCATCTGTCAGCGACTGAATTGTGCACTCTTTCCCAAGTCTTAGTTTTTTTCTGCTTCATTCATTTCGTATGATTTTTATTGTATTCTTTTAAAGCATTTTCTTGTTAAAAAGCAATATTTTATATCAACCGGATTGTTTTATCAAATATTTCTTGTTCTCTAAACATCAACACCTATTTCTTATAGATATTTTTTTAATTTTTAATACAAAGCATCGAAAAATTATTATAATTCAAATTAGCACATGTGGAAACACGTACTATTTTTTATGTATTGCACAACTAAATCTGTAAACATCCAAAGAAAATTCTAAAAACAAAAAATCATTTAAACCTTTTTTAATTGTTTCAATCCGTTTGTATTTAATATATGTATTTATGTATGTATGAAAATTAATTGCACACATGTATGTATTTGTAAAATGGTTTTGGGTGTCTTTATTCCTACACATGTATGTGTATGTATGCGTACCTATGCACATGTCTGCTTATATTCCTCATTGTTTCTGTAAATGCATTAGAAGAAGCAGTACTTTTGTGGGGCGTTATCACTTTACGTTTGTATGTGTGTAAATACATTGCTCCATATTTATCTAAATATTCTTGTTTGCTTATGATGAATATTCATTAAATATTTATTATTTTTTGCTTTTATTAATTTTGCTGAATTATTTTTCGGTTTAACTAACTTTTTGTTATATTAATAATTTTCTGCTCATGAGAAAATATGTATGTGGAAATTGATGCTTACATTGCTACAAAAATACTAAAATCTATTTAAACCCTTAAAATGGAAATGTGTAATTTTTTCTGAATAGGTCATTTCAAAATAATTTTTGTACTTTATCACTTACACCATTTATAATAAAAATTTCATTAACTGAAATCTTATAGTTTTTTTTACATACTTAGTTTTAATTTATAATATAAGTATTTTTTAACGAAATTTTTTTATGTAAATAACGTCGTCGTTTAAGTAGTTTATAGACTGAATTAACTAAGTCAAATATGTTTTATATGAAAGCCGGAATATTTTCGCAATAATCCAAACGTAGTTTTTAAGTAATATTTAAGTTTGTACTTAATAAATTTTAATGTTGGAGTTACACAAAAACACTTGCAGAGAGCATCACTCACTCCGCCGTATACGAGTGCACTCCTCTCCTTTTACGACGCTGTAAATGTACCCAATTTACGAAAAAAATTGAGTAGAAAAATGGGAACGTCGTGTAGAGTATCTGAATACACTTTTTGAAAAAATTTGATACCCACAAGTTCATGTTTCTGTTAAAGCCATGATGGAAAGAATAATGAGATGGCGCCTATCGTGGTACCGTTACTTTATTCTCAGCGTCGTTTTAGCACCAGTACAGCCCGATTACCACCATTTTCGTAACTTGGTTTAGGATTTTTTGTTGTTGTTTAGTCTCGGAGTCTTAGTTCTTTCTTCATGACATTTTTCTAGCCTGTTCTAATTAAAAGTAATGTTTATAATTTTGTAAAATATAAATTTTTTTAAATTAGTTCAATAATTCACTCAGTTTTATTTAGCTTTATTTTCTTTTAACATCTGGTCGCATTGCCCGCGATTACAGTTGTTGTTGGCCTTCTTCTGCTTTCAGCAGTCAAATCTCTCTCTCGCTACTGCAGTGTTGCCTAGTTTTGTAAAATGCCGTTATAGTTTCTTCAGTAGTATTCTGTTGCTTATTTTTACTATGAATACACCTCTTGAGGCCCTATGTCCCACTAAGGATTGAGAACCGGAAGAAACGATTACACCTCTATGGTTTTAATTCGTATTCAGTAAATTCAAATGCTTTTTAGAATGTGTAAAAAGGTTTTCAATGTTAAGACCAGTTGAGAAAGGGGCATTTAATATTCTTGCATAACCTTAAAAGGAGCAAAAAATTAAATTTACACTTTCCAAATATCAAATTTTATTACCAACCAACAAATTGTCATTAATCATTAATGTCAAATCTTCTCAGAGTGACCTTTTTAAACATTCTTTTGTTTAATAGTCAAGTTTTTTTTTTTAAACTTATAGTTTCGGTAGCTTTAAATTAAAAGTAAGGAACAAGCACCAATTTAAAAATTTTCGCATTTTGATATATTATATAAACGAGCACTAAATTTATTGCGAAGAGCAAATGGTTGGCAACACTGCACAACTCGGCCAATGTGATGTCACGCACTCTCTGATGTGCGCATTCTTGTTTCTATCATTCTTGTGTTGAAGCATTATTTTGTTTTGACAGTTGCCACTATTCAATGGCTGCATTTCATTTCAATAAGAAAATCTACAATTCACTAAAATTAGTTCGATTACGCTCGTCAATTAAAACCCACATGCAACAGAGATATCGAAATATGTTAACTATCAACTTTTTGCTGTTTTGTCGGTATGAATGTCATTTACTGTAAAAAAAAGTACCAGGGAGAAAAATTTCACTATATTCAGTAATTGCCCCATTTAACACCTTGACCTATTTTCTGCCAAGTTGTTGCAAAGATAAAGTTTATACAAACAAACAGAAACCATTGAAGCTTCAAAAGATAAGATTAAGTCTAAATGTCATAGAAAATTTTACCAAAAGAATGCACAGTGTTGGGTTAGGTCGAAGTGGTTGTCCTGTGGGACATACTCAGGTTCATAGCTTATTTCGGAACTTGTTCCTATCTATCCTAAAACCAGTGTGAGCTTTTCAATCCATCCTTAGGACGTGCCTACCTATTAGGCAGTGCCCCGTTATAATGGAAATCAGTGTGCTCAGATTGTGCTTATTTTGGCTTAGCAGAGATTCTGTGCGTTTAGCATTGAGAGTCCGTCGCAATTGTGGGGCGATTCTGCAGGTGGTTTCATTACGCCATCTTTCGTTCGCTGTTCTTACGATTTCTTCAAGGATAAGAAGTATACATGCTTGTAAGGGTATGCCTATGTCATTGTCTATGTACTCATCGGTCAATTTGGTGCCGCATCTCGCTGGTTCGTCGGCTCTGCAGTGGACAGTGGACTGTGTTAACACGACGGACATTTGGAAAATATACTTGTATTTACCGATGAAGTGTACAACTTCTTCTAAATACTTAATATAATAAACCATGTTAATAAAGAGTTTAGGAATTCCTATTTAAATGATGCATTTAATTTGAATTTGAGACAGAGTTACAGATAACTAGATAATTCTTCTGATGTCTAGGGCATTATGCATTTATTTCACCTACAACCATTCGACGCCATCCCAGCTTGACTGAACTTATCTAAAGCTCGTTGCCTGATAAGCAAAGTGTAATTAGATTCCACATTTGCCGATTATTTGACCTGTCGTTAAGTTATCAAAATTTATTTTTAATTGCATACCCGATGTATATATTTACACTTGGATTGCGTACCAGACCAGTTTGGAAGAAGTTAGAGTATTCAATACAGACCTCAAACTATCCCACTACAGACACACACACTCTCGCCTTTCTACCTATTTTCTGTACAAATTATTTCTGAAGATTGTGGCATACTCCCCAAGTGAAAAATAAAACCTTATTCGTCAGTTAAAAGCCTTAGAGCTTATAATGCCGCCCAAAGACGCTATATGGCTTCAGCCATGGCAAATAAATTGTCGATTTACAGCTGAATTGTCTTCGCGAACGCTGAAATGTTGTTAGCAGCGAGCTGCTGCTGTTGTTGTTGTAGCAGCATAAACATCCTCCATACATATACGGGGAATGCTGCTGAAGTGACAGTACTTGGCCAGATATATATCCGGGTCGTTCCGGTTACATAGAACCGACTGTCGTGGGAACGTAGGAACTACTGCTCGAACCTAACGCCAAAATTGCGTTTCTTACATGTTCCATGAAAATTTAGGTGGTGAGAGGAAAGTCTGAAATCCCAATTCCTTGATCTACCACCGGAATGGGGGTATTTACAGTAAGTATTCTGTTATCCTTTTAACATTTTTTCCGTGGCGCACAATTGTGTGGAAAATCTGGGTCTTAAAACCAGAATAAATCTCTTTGTAATCTAACTATAGCCGGCTGCTGTTTACATCTGCTTTCTCCCGATGAACTGCCTTCCTGGGATTTTTATAAACTGAAGCTTATAATTTCTTTAGCGTTCATCAGATTTATTCTACTTTATCTTGACTCGTTTTTACGCTCCATAATTAAAGGATCGACAATAACCTGCGCCCTCTTATTTCCGCGCATTGAGCAATTAGAATCCTTCTTTTCAGTATTTAAGCATCAGGAGTAAGAGAGGATTTATAATAAAATAAATTGTTTAGTTCTTCAGAAGCAGGGAAAACGTATCTTAACTTTTTAAGAAGGGCATAAGCCGGCGCTAATAGAAATTCACAACAAATACTCTTCGAATTAACCAAAAAAATCCCTTGAAAATTTTAGTCTATATTCATACTTCGTATCGTGAACGTATCCCTTAGTTTTGTGTGTAATTATTGTTCGTCTGTCGTCCTTGTCTCGTCAGCGTGTTGCGTGTGCCCGATGTATTGCCTATCGTGTCTTGTATATACAACCATATACCATTTCTCATACCATTACAGCCGGTTACCACAAACAAAACACCTCACCAAATTCATCATCGATAACACAAATTCATAAAAATTATACACATCAATTATATGAAACTTTCTTACCACATAAATATTCTCTAAACAACAACGAGATAACAAATAATTACGAAAAGCTAGTAAATGTTGCCGAAAAATATGCTTTTTTGTATAAGCCAACGATGGTAAACTTAGCTCAGACTCTTGCAAGCCAGGAGTTAGTGGTGTTCAATGTTTGGATGATTCATAAAATTGAAATATTTCCACACTACACATATCCACTGCCAGATGGTGGAGGCAAATTACAGCTGAACTTCAATGCGAACGACTCCTTGGAACAAAGTGAGCGTCACCCTGGGGATAGACAGAATCAAATCGCAGCGATGGACAGCCAGCTAACAAGCGCAATTCAATGTAGCCATCAAACCTCCAGCCTCTCATCATCTTTTCCTACCAGGAGCACCAGAGCATCACCCTATCGCACCTGTTCGCATTATGGTTTTAATTATCCAATGACTTATCAACCTAATATCACCATACATCCAGCCCATCTACTCACCGCCGTACAGCTACAGCGTGAAAAGGTAATCGCTTTCATTAAATCGACTGCAATTAGTTTAAATACTGGTTATTTTCAACCACGTGAACATTACGCGCTTCTACAGCCGCGTGCACCACGATTGAAGTCTTGCGAAACGCTATTGGTATCTGTTAGTAAGCAGAGAGCAGGAGCAGAGCATGTAACAATACATAACGACGAAGACCCACAAAATATCGATTCCAATGGCTCATATATTTCGGTGAAAGAAATAAAATTGGAGCCTACTAAATGCCGGCGCAGCAGCAAGATGGTGAGCGATCATGAATGCGATAGTGTAGTAGGCGATTCTCAACGATCGCTGCATGAACGAGAGCTGCACACACCACAGTTGCTGACACATGACCACCATCAACAGGACTCACTCTCCGAGCAGTTTTCATCGTTGCTTTCCATCGGCGGCACTTCCTATCCAGCTGGCTCGCATAGCCATACCGCCGATCTTGCGCACGATCATGAAGAGGATCACGAACAGGAGAGCATTCATCAGCAGCACTATGACGATTCGGGTGATAATAATAGTTCGATATTTACGCGGCCAACATCAACCACACAACGCGCCTCATACGTATTACGTGATTTTTTACCCGCACATGCACAGGCACAAGCTCAAGCACTTGATGCGCCTGAGCATAAGCCCGAATCAGAGCAGGAACTACATCACACAGACACCACGAATTTTGTAACGTCCACACCAATGGCGCGCCAATTACTCAATATGCGCGACGGTGGTGAGGAGGAATCGGATGATGCTCAGCTTCACGCACATCATTCACACAAACAAATCAAATTGACGTTAAATTCAAAGGCAAAATCCGTTGCACTAAAGCGCCGCTGTTCGTATTCCCCGCAAGAGGCCGCTGGTAGCGTTGGTCCACCGCACGATCGCTATCGTCATGTGACTGCTTCGCTATCGGAAGCGGGCTCTTCCTCGCCTACGTCGTCGTTACGCTCTCTGGAGATACATATCAATATCAATGTTAAGAATTCGGATTGTGCGCGCACTTTACAAACTCATGAGGCCGAATTCCGTCGCAAGTTGGAACGCATCATTGACGAAGAAATTAACTTAATTGCACAGCAATTGAGCGGCAGTGCTCAGTCCACCGCCACCAACAATAATATGGGAGCAGTGCATAATGAGCCCACCGAAATGACCACAGCCGGCACGCGCCATCTGCTGCAGCACACCACACTCGCGGAAACTTGGAACGATTTGCGCTTTGCTGGTAATCATCTGGCAACTGGGCAGCAGCGCTGTAAGTCGTCGAAGAGCACACAATTGCAATCTAAATCAAAACAGCATCAGACGAAACCACCACCTCCTTCCGCTACTGTCACCGCAGCCTCTTCCTGCTGCGCTGAAGCCGATTCCACTGCAGCTGATACACCACCGCCGGATCAGCATCGTCAGCTGATTGCTGTGCTCGAACAGGAGTTGGAGAGTCTGTTGAATGGCATCATTTGCGCCAATGCGTTGCACAATCACGCGGTCATGTGCGATTGCAAAATGAAGGTGGCGCAAATTTCAGAGGAGCTGCGTGCTTCGCTTAGTGCGAGCAAATAAAGCGCCATAGAGGAGCGAAGTGAAGTTTTTTGTTTTGTTTTTGAAAATAATCACAGCTTAAAAAGCTGTATTCTGAATTAAATAGTGTATATTTTTTATAATTAAAGGGTATTTCTTATGTTCCACTTTATGCGTAAATACAAAATAAGGGTATTTAGCGAATTTAATTCATCCATTTATGTTAAATATTGCATTTCTTAATTAGCTACGTTAATTTTCACTTTCACTGCTTTTCTTGTATTTGTTTTTCTCTTATAAATAAAAATGTTGTGCTTTAAGTTTTGTAAATATAGGTCATGAAAACTGCATTCAAATGACATACTTTCAAATAATTTAAAAACAAACTGTTAGTCTAAATGAATTCATTCACTCTCAAACTCACGCAAACCTTGTGAACACTTTCGTACGGTTCATTTAGTAATTTATGCTCGCAACCCACTAAATTTGAACTCATTGACTTTGGGTGAGTTCACTCTCATAATATTTACGCACACTTAGTTCGATTTTGGGAAGTTACATACTCGTACATACATATGTATGCATAAACGAAAATTCAGTAAGCAAGCGTGCTCACGAGCAGACTACGCGTGAGTATTTCGAGAGCCAATGAGCGGTTCTGTATAAGGCGATGTAAGGAGATCAGTTGATTTGTTTTTGTTTAGTGGTTTGAATGTCAAAATTATGAGTTATTTGTTGTTTAGTTTTTTTTTTTACATTCTTATTGAAATTTTGACATTGCAAAAACAAAATTCATATTTATTTGATACCTTGGCTGGATTCGCCTTGAGCTGAGCCGTCGTTTGCGAATGATGATTGGGAAATATCGAATTGCAAAATTGTTTAGTTATTAGCTGTGGTATTTATATGTTTTTGTTTTTTTAGAATTATTCATATTTATTCTGGTATACGATGGGTGCTTTTCAAGAGTAATGCGAATCTCAATTCGAAGTTTTGGTATTCTCTTATGCGATGAACCAAGTATTTTACGAATAAAAAACGGTGGATAAAAAGTTCGCACGTTCGCTGCAGTAGCTGTCATTCGCGATAAAGCAGTTGCGGATTTAAATAACAATAAGAGCAATTAAATTTTTATATTTTTTTATAGAAAACTACTAAATTGTACACGGAGACCAAAATCGGACCGCAAGCCGTGTACAATTTTCTTTATTTGTTAAGAAAATGAAGGTTAACGGTGAAATCGCCAAGAACGTAACCAAACAGCCAAACTGTTGTTATTTTCCGTTTTATTAAAACTCAAATATTTATAAATTGTAACCATTTTTGGCAACTTTCTTTGTTAAAATCATAAATTAAACGCAACTCACAACTCGGCGCACTGTAATTTAACAACTTTCTGACAACAGATTCTTCTAAGGGAATACATGAAGTAGTAGACGGATACCAGAATAGGCTCGAATATTTTCTGACTTTACTCTCTTCTCAATAATATAAATATTAAAGTGCTGAACATTTCTTTACTATACATCAACGCTTGAATGGATATACTTAGTTAGGATTACTCGATTTAGATCAAATATGCGCCATTTTGTGCGCTAACTTTTGTTAGTTCTGAAGGCAATTCGATAATTTCGTGATTGAAGAAGTCTTTCAATAAATGTGAAAGGTCTATAAATGTTGTGGGCCTTGAAATAATTTGTGATCATTTGCAAAATAAATCTGAAAACAAATGCAAAAACGAAAAAGCGGCAGAGTGGCAGTTGAAAGTTAGTAGACCCATGTGCTACATATACATACGCATATATTATATGTATGTGCATATGTATATAAAACAAAGTTGTGCGTATGTAAGTCGGCGTATTATATTTCAATTGGGATGAAGATAAAGCTGATGAAAGCATATTCCTGTTAACAGCCGGGGACTCAGGTATATCTAGCAGCTTGGTGTTATATATTTTTAATTCTACTATTTTAGCATAGCAAAGTTAAATTAAGCTCATCATATATGTATGTACCTATATAAAGCACATCCTTTCAATACATGTCCTACGCATCACTGCACACTAAATTAAGTTTAAACTACAATCAACTAACTTTAAGCTGCTCAGGGCTGGTTTGCCAGTGTTAGTTTAACTGTGGTGAATTTTTTAAACTGAGTTTAAGTCTGCGAAATTGGGCATATAAATTCAGTTTAACTGGAAATCGTACAGTTCAAGTAGCACTGAAAAAGTCGGCTCTTAATGTACAAGAATGAAGAGGAATCAGAATCAAAAGTAAGAAGTCTACAAATTAAGCGCTCAAAAGCATTCAACTACTCGTAGAACATAAGAATTTAATACTGCAAGAGAAAATATTAAAATATTAATTATAAGTGCCGCATTAATCATATTGGAACAGGTAACAATAATTTTACGTTTAATTATTTTTAATCTGTAGTTTAAATTTAATTTTTAATTTTTACTTAATTTATAAACTTTAAACTTTTATAACTGCATGCCCGTGTAGCAAATTGTTACATGCAAAACAAAAAATGACTTATTTATAAGTTTAATTCCTTAAGTTTTTGCTTTTTTTAATTATTATTTTTGGTTTTTACATTTTCATATTTTGTATTGTAGCCTTGTGTATGAACTAGCCTGAAGTGTTTACAATTTTTTTATGTGCAAATATGTAGCTTTGGTGTTTGTTGGCGCGAAAAAAAAACTACAATATTAATATAAAATACATGCATGCATATATACATACATTATATATACAAATATTTACAAATATTATTCGTACAACTATTTGCAATCACGCACACTTACAAAAATTTCCTCCAACACACTCCACACCCATATCCATGTCATTTAAGCATTTTAAGTAGCTTCATAAACTATTTAATATATACACACATACACACCTATTATGCACATACTTTCCAAAAATCTCATTCCTTTCATGCCATTCCTTAATTTGTGTACACACATTTACATATAACTAGCAACTTGTAGTTTAATTGTTGATTCATTTGTTTGGCATCAGCAGCTTTCATTTGCGTAAAAAAATGAATATTAACTTTTTTATAATTAAATACTATCTTATTAAAATTTCAATTGAAATTATTATTTCAGGTGAGAATGTACAAAATGGCGATCACTCTGAGGCTCATTTGAGCACATTTTCACAAAGCAGTAAAGAGGTATGTAGAGTTCAATTATTCTCCTTATTATAGAGATTTTGATATTTTTTTATTTGAATATAATTTTTTTTTACATTCTGGTAATTCCAAAATGTCACTTAAAATTTATCATCAGAGCGAAGCTCGTAGTGAATAACCAACTTTTAGATTTTATTACAATTATGGTCGTAATAAACCTTCTACCAGACATTATTGGCACACAAAAACAAAAAACAGCAAGGCGACACCATTTTTTATGGTTAAAAAAAACATTTTGAGGATTTTAGAGCGCTATAAAAATTGGTTAAAATATTTTTTTTTTTTTTAATAAAATTATAGAGTATCTTTTTTCGACATTACTGAACGGAAATTAATAATATTAAATACATATATTGTATATAAATAATACCGATAAGTAACCATTTTATATCACATTTACGGAAAAGTGAAATTTTTTCATCCACCAGTCATGCTCGGCACACCGCTAGAATTAAGAATTTAAAATTTTTTTAATTTGACATTTTTGGGGATTTCAGGGTACCTATAAAAAATAGTTATAAAAACTTTTTTTTGTAATAAATCATAGAGTATTATTTTTTCGACATTTGCGAATTTTATACCAAATTTACGGAAAACTGAATTTTTCCAATAGGAATTTCGTAAAAATTAAATAACACAGAAAAAAACCACAGGTACCAATTTTTTGGCCAAAGAACAAATTCCCTAGATTTAAGAAAAAAAATTATTTGGTCCTTTGGAATACTCTATATGTATATAATATTCTTGTACCAGTAAGGCAATATACCAATAGAGGCAGTCAAAATATAACTGTGTAAGTGCTTCTGCTAAAAATTAGCAAAATCAACTTTTGATTCATGCCTTTCATAAGAATTATAAATTTCAACCCATTTTTTGTTTGTAAAATTTGGCATAGATGGTACACACCCTTTCAAGGGGAAATTAATTTAAGAAATAAAGCCTATTTATCATTTGAAGCGTCGCAACTTCACCGTATTGGCTCTGCTAAAGTTATATTTTGTAGCTGCACGCACCGAAAAGCCCCACTTTTTTTATTTCGTGCAAAGCCCTCAAATAAAAGCCACTTGAGTGTCTTAAAAGTGGAAAAATAAGTTCAGCAAAAAAAGAATGTTAATTTTCGACGTAGCCTCCTTTTAATTCGATACACTTCATCCATTTTTTTAGGCCGTTAAAAAAAGTTGGTTTCATAAATTGCAACCCTTTCATCGCCCGAAATCTCGTCCGCGAAGCTATTCCTTAATATTTGACAACAGGAAATTTACTATAGAATATACTAATTCGCGCAATTTCGACATGCGCCGGTGTATTGTTTTAGCGGCTCTGCATAATGTTGCGTGCAATCGCACGCACACCGAAAATAAGTGACCATGATTTTCTTGGCCAAAGAGTCACCTTGGTTTCGTTCACGATTCCGAAACTAGGCAAAAACTCTTTCGGATCGACACACAACACTTCTTTGAATTGGTCAAAAGATTTCGCTTGTTTACAATTTTGTTAGCGCCCTCCACCTTGTGAATAGCTTTTTCATATCTAAATACTTGTACAAAGCTTCAATAATCGATCAATTTGGTAAGTATGTAGCCTCTTCAACTTCGCGCACCTTCACTCACCGAACATCTGATATCAAACCTTGGATTTTATGGTGATTTGATCTCAGGCGATCAGTACGTTCCAATCGATTGTGAAGAATGGCCTTGATCTAGCCGTACTGGCAGAGCTTGATGAACTGCTACATCAACAACAACAACAACAATTCCCATAATATTTATAAGCTCGAATTTAGTTCGGGTGATTATTTTTTCGCTCAAAGAGATTGCATTTAATCAGCAGAATTCGGAAGGAAGAATCACCATTCTTCTTTTTTCTCTTAATTTTTATTCTACAGAGTTGCAATAAATATAATTTATGTGCATTTCGGATCGGTTCAGACTTCTTTGGTTTTGTTTTTGTGTTGTTTTTTTTATTTTTTTGTCATTCGATTTCATTGTGAAAATTATTTTATCTGCATGTCGGGGCAATTCCAATTGATTATTTATTAACTTTTTTATTTGTTTATGCGTAGACTAATCTCCCGCATTCATTCTATTCATTGAGTGTAAATGTCTACGTATTTGTACACTTTATACTAACGCAGCTACAAACGATATTCTCATTGCAAATTTCTATTACGGTTCCAGGATGTTTCCACGGATGGTTCGCCCAAGAAGGACAAGAAGAAAAAGAAGGGACTTAGGACACCATCGTTTTTGAAGAAGAAGAAGGAGAAGAAGAAGACCGAAGCTTAAGTAAAGAATGAAAACATTTAAAAAAGCAAAATAAAAGAGGGGAGGCGAGTAAGAAAAGTAAAAAACAACTAAATTAATGCAGCTATATGAAAAGTGTGAAAGAAGAGGATAAAACAAAACGCAATGATGATTTATTGTTGAGCAGCTGTTTTTAAATAATAAATAAAGGAAAAATAAGAAAGCAAGAAGGAAGGCATGAAATGATAAAAAATTAAAAATGACAAAAACAAAAACATAAACATAATAAATTATTTATGCATGCATACGCTAAGCAACAACAACAAAAAGAACAACCGAAAACGATTGCATTTGAAGAATAAGGCAGCAAAAGCATAACAGCAGAAAAGCAATGCTGCACGAAGAACCAGCGAACATTTAAAAATAACAGTAAAGCGTAAAGAAAATAATAAAATCATCAAACAAATAAAATAAAATATAATAAATAAAATACATTTAAGCGACAAAGCGACGAAGGGGCAATTGCAGCAAAGCAACAAATAGAACGAAGAATGAAATGAAATATTATATTTTGCCAAGGGAGGCGAAATGCAAATTGTTTAAGTGACAGGACAATGGAGAGCAGCTCTTAAATTTATATATATACATATATATGTATATACTATATACATATGTATTTATAATTTATAAGGACAACCACAAAGGCAAAAAACATGTAATACACATAAAATAGAAATTTTTTCAGATGAGACATTAATACACATGATGATTATAAGTGAAAATAATGATAATTATTTTATTATTGTAAACAAACAAAGCAAAAAATACGTCAAGCAAAAACAACAAAAACAAAAACTATTTAGAACACACAATACAATTTTTTTATAATACAATACAATTTTTAATATACGATTATATGTAAAGAAACAAAATTGCAAATAAATTTCGACTTTGTGAAAAGCATTCTTTCACGGCAGGTAACAAAAACAGATATGTATATGGATTAGTCTTGGTAAATGTGAACGGTAACAGTTGACGGCATTTAAACGAAGTGCATTCGCTAATGATGAACGAACGGGTGATTATGTATGTATTGTAGAAAGAGGTGGGAGGGTGGTAAGAAAGTGCAGCGAAAAAGGGAAAATCAAAATATTAAACAAAAAAAATAGCATTAAATTAATGTAATGAATTGATATAAAAAAACAAGTGCAAAGCAAATAAATTTATCTAAAATGTAATAATTAAAAATTTTAAATAAAAACCTCAATTATATTTGCAAAAAAAAAAAACAAAAAAAAATTTCCAATAAAACACGACGCATTATGTTGCATAAAAAATTGTTTGAAGAAAGAAAGTTGTAAAAAACAGCGCATAGCTTTTTTGTTTTTGTGGAGAAGTAAAACAAAAATAATGCAGTGCAACAAAACTTTACGGTTTATCTTTGCGCTAAATATACTGCACACACACACATGATTAAAAAAAAAAAAAAAAAAGATTGCATACAAAATATTATTTATATTTGAAACTAATACACACATGTACGTATATAGTATGCAATATTTGTTGGCGTAATGTCTACACATCTATACACACACACACACACACACACACACACACTAGAATGTTTTTTTTATTTATTAGTTAAGGCTAATTTGAAATGACTGGACAAAGTTTGTCTCCATACTTCCCATATAAACCAGAAATTTACTTGCTGTAATGGCAAGCAACAATCGATGGGCATTCCCACTACTTAGGACTGCTAGCGGCAGGCTAATCACCTACCGTGTCAGAAATCAAAATAGATTCACGAAACCAACGCAAGACTGAGTCTTGTCAAGGCCCTATGCTCCCGAGTGGAGTGAACAAGGACAAAAAAAATGGTGTGCCCAGTCTCAGCTCTCCTACGGGTACCGACAACAGATGCATTTGGGAGCCATCTTCGAGCCTTCCCAAGATTGTGTGTTTGCGCGTTATGCTCTGGCTATGTTGTACATTGGAGCGAATGGTGTCTGTCCTAATCAAACAGTAGCTAGTGGCAGCCTTTTTAGGATAGAGATTTTCAGTTATGCTGATCGTCAGAGAAAGTGTGCTAATTAAGTATACCATTTTCCGTATGAAGAAATACTGCGTCAGCGAATATCACAAATACAGCACAATTTTCTGGAAGGGCGTGAGTAGGCAATCTATTGGTCATTTTCGTGGCAATTAAAAAAATTATTAAAAATTTAAAAATAGTTCAGAGTATTTGGCAAGTGAAATATTTGGACTTTCATTTATCATAAAGGTATTCTTCAAAGCCAGAAAGTATCAAAAATCTACAAATAATGTGTGTAAAAAATACGAGTACAGTGTACTCTCTCATAAGCGGACACCTAAGGGTCTGAAAAATTTGTCCGCTTGTGGAAGGTGTTCGCTTATGAGAAAAGTGTATAAAAGTTAATAATATGTTATAGGAGAGTTAACGTGTTAACGTCAAATTTCTGCTTGTTAAAATATTTTCAGCCAAACGGCATTTTCGACCTCCAACCACTTCACACCAATTTCTCCGAGCGCGCGCAAACTAACGACTATGATTCCATTTGATAATTTGATGGCAGTTTAGTGTATTTGATAACCGTTAAAATACTCGTAATTGTAGTAATGCTAATTATGGCATTTAACAGAAAGTTTTTTTGTTTTTTTGCAAACAGCATAAACACAAATGCTGTGGTGGCAATTTTAGGGCATGTTTTGATGATATTATTCTTTAAAAATATAATGTAGGCCTTAATTAGTATATTTGATTATAGCAACAAAATTATAGACTGGGTTCTATCTAAAACATGCAAACATTAGCAAACAGTTTTGTTTAGTCTCCGCCTTTATATTGACGCATTAACCTCACATTTGGCGCATATACATTTTACTGAGACTCTTTCCATAATTCCGACTAAGTAGAAATTCTATGTAAAAAATGTATCTCTATACAAATTACTGTATAATGAAAAAAATGTGGAATGCTGCTGATCTTTGTGTAACTGTTACATAAAAAAAATGCACCGAAGACGAGATAATTGCATGAAAAATACAAATACATCTACATACATACATACATACATGTATAAAATACATGACAAACATACAAACACTTTTAGATAGGTAGTAGCGCCCAAAACTTATTACCACCCAAAACAACAAACATAACGAACCACCAACAAACAACAACACAAAGGCGCGACTAGCCACGCTTCAGTGTAAATTTATACAGCGAAAAAGCATAAAAAATAAAATAATAAATTATCATTCAAAACACATACACACATAAATAAATAATTATTTAAAATACCACTTAAAACAGAAGCTATTCCATAATAAACAACGGGGCGGGGAAAAATTCATAAACTTACACACTTCATAAAAAGCAAAAACTATAAACTCAAACAGTAGAAGTAATAAATCCATACTCCCACACTTACATGCATACACACACAAACAAAATCAAATAGTTAAAAATATAAATAAAATATATATTTAATAAACTGCCATAGCATGTAAAATATAAGCAACAAATAATATATACTTTTTCTCATACAACAACAACGTTTAAACAAAACAAAAAACAAAAACAAAAGAAATCACGTGGTAATATGTAATAAAATATAATTTGTGCTTAAATAAAAAAAGAGAAAAAAAATAAATCTAAATTGGAAAATATACTTTAATTAACGTAGAAAGCTATTTAGACTAGAGAAGCATCCATTAAGTAAGTAAATAGCGTTTTGGTGTATTGCACAAGCTGCGATTTCGTTTGCTTTGATGAAACAAAGCATTTTCCAAAGCCGCTTCATATTAAATTTTGTTCATACGAAGAACCTCCCCAAAGGACATTTCCAAGCAATTATAATTATGGCAAAATTTATAATGTTAAAAAAAGTTTTAGGGCTTAATTTTTTCTGATGTATTTGTTTTCCTTTTTGAATTTTTTTTAATAAATGAGCCTGAAAACATACTTTACTAATGTTTTTTCGAACTTAATTCTCCTCTACCGTATTTTTGTTTTTTGCTAAGCTTTCCTTTTTACCAAAGCTCTTTCTGAAGTATTTCTATCGGAAGTAGGTTTTAGTGTGTTTAAATTTTTTTGAATGCTATTTTTTCTCGTTTTTTTTTTTTCGTTGTTAAACCTTTTCAAAGCACATTTCCAAGCAATTATAATTATTTCGAAGTTTAAAATGTTAAAAACAAGTTTCTAGGCGTTAACTTTTTCCAATAGTGGTTTCAAAGCACTTTCTTATTTATCTGATTTTTCGTTTTTTATTTATTTTTGTTGTTTTTTTATTTTTTTAATGCTGCTTATTTATTTATTTTTTGTTTTTATTTATTAATTTTTTTTTTTTTATTTATTTATTTATTTATTTATTTATTTATTTTTTGTTTTTTTTTATTTATTTATTGTGTTCTTTTCCCCTATTTATTTTTTGTTTCTCCTCAACCTATATTTTCAAGCTTACACTTTTACCAAATCTCTTTCTGTAGTATTTTTCATCGAAAGTAGGTTTTAGTGTGCTTAAATTTTTTGAATGCTATTTTTTCTCGTTTTTCGAATCAACCAATAATTTTTTTCATGTTCATTAACTGCACAACACAACGTTCGAATGCACTTTGAATTTTGCTGCTGCCACGACAACGGTTTGCAAAGGCTTTTATCACAGAAATCGCGCAACCAAGCTTTTAAATACAACAAACAAAAATGCTTGCTTAGTCAAGTTTATAAAAATTTATATAACATTTTAATCATCAAAATCGAATCTTTTTTTTTAAACTATGAATTGAAAATTTCTTGTTTGTAGTTCCTGCGTGTGTTTTGTTTTCCGCATACGTAACTCCAACTTTCATGATTGCTTCAATATAAATATCTATAAAATATTTAACAAGATAACCCAAAAATTTTTGTAAATCTTATGAAAATTTATATGTTTTTAAATTTTTTTTTATGCTTAGCTTACCGATAATTGTTTACTTTTTTATTTTTGACAGATTAAAATTATCGTTCTCACATTGAATGCAATTCACTTTTATAGCTGAGAGAATTTTTTGTTTAGTTTGTCTCTGCTTTTTAATTAGTTTAACTAAATTAAAATGTGGTGTTTGTTTTGAAATTCATGTCCAGTTATACGATATTTTTGTGAAAATGCAATTGATAAGATTATTTAAAAAAAACGAGCAATTCTGCAGCTTCAAATTTTTACATTATTTTAAAACAAAAAAGAACAACTGATCCGCTGGCAATTTTTGTTGTAATATTTTAAAACTTAAGTTTTATGTTATATATTATATATAAAAAAAATATATATGCATATTAAAAGGACGCAATGTATGCATTTTATACGATGTTCATTAATGCTGTATTTTTCTTTGATAAAAGAAGTACATCAAGAGTATTGTTTTCTGTTTTTTTTTTAATTGAGTATCATAGGTTCAGGCACGAAAGCGTGGCTGTTGGAGTATTTTTGTTTTTGTAATTTGCATTTGTGCTTTGCACGTGATTTTTCTGATATTTTTTTTAACTTTCAAGGTAGTGAATTTTTAAATAGTTATGATTCTGATTTATAATTGTAGCATGAGAAGGAGCGCAAAATATTTGATAAAATGATCTTTTTTAGCTGATTTTCAAAAAGCTGTGCACTTTTCCGAAAGTCGGTTTCACATACATTTTTAGGAATGTTTTAGCAATTTTCTTAACTTGCATTATTCCTTTTTTTATAGTTCAGTAGATGCGTTTACAACGTCGTTACCTCGATTGCTGCCACAATTTCGAAAATATTATAAATTTGCTTACTTATTCACTAATTCGCATGCTGAAAAACTATAAAAATTGCACCATAACAGAAGCATATTTCTAACAATTTTTTGCTAAACCAGCAAAAAAGGAACTTAATTGCTTAGAAATACTGAGGACAACATTCTGTAATAGGCAAATTGTGTTGCACATTTATGCTCGTATCTAATAACTTAAATGAGTTGTAAATTTGTTAACTCACCTTTTTGAAAAGATACTAGCAAATACTCTATTGTCAAAATTTAATATTATTATTATTTATAGGAGATATATACAATATAACTCTAATTTAATAATTTATCAAAATTTAATTTTCTCAGTCCTTATTATTTTCAAAAAATTTTAAAACAAGTCATAACTCATTTAGCACTCACACAAAAAACAGCACAACTGCAAATTATTAAAAAAAGATATTTAAATACAGCAAAAAAAAGAAATATACTTAAAAAATAACACGCGCGTGCACGCAAAATTCACAATAATTTTAACAGCCTTTAATTTGCGTTTGATATTTAGCTATTATATATAAAAATTTATAAAATTAAATATACGCCTATGAAAAAATTTCAATATATTAAGAAAAATGAATAAAAATTTATAGAATTGTACAAAAAAGTTTACAATTTAAAATAATTGGCTGTGTTTTCATTGCTTTGTTAAGTTTCCTAATGCTATGTTACGTTTCCTAATGCTATGTTACCACGGCACGTAATTCGCTTCGCATTCTTAATTCACTCTCCCAATCGTAATCCACTTTCCAATGCCACTTTGAAAATGGAGCAAAAAAAATTCAGAAGATGTAGTCAACATCAGACCGTTAACCGGCTCTCAGCGAACTTAAAGCAATCAGCTGATTGGCTGACGCAATCGGGCCACAACGAAAAAACTGAGATTATGTTGGTGCTATACGAAAAACCCCTTACACATCATAGATGACTAGATGTGAAACTTATTCATTTTGAGAGAGAGCGCGCCCATGAGGACGTTTCAAAACTTGGCAGCACTCACACATAATGGGATTTTGAACAGCTGATAGGCGAAATGGCAGACTGCCAGAAGAAACGCGCCGAAAATAACTGACGAAAACAGTTCGTTTTTGCTTAATGGAGAAATGACGTGTTGAAATGTTTATAATTATTTGTCTTAAAATTAATTCAATTGAAACGTAATAATTTAAATTGAAGGGAGTTTTAGAATTTTTCAAAGCCTTTTATATCCTTTTCAACTTCTACTTTAATTAGTCTTATGCACATATGCATATGAATACATTTTACTCGTACATACATGTACTTTTATTGAAATCTGTATGTTGGGTTATGTCTGTAAATTGGTATATACGTAAATATTCTATGAGTGAAAAGCGTAGGTAAGGGAATTTAATTTGAGTTTGAGATATTTTACGAAGATTAAAAGTAATCTGCTTTAACTTATTCTGTTCGTTGTTTGAGAATTTTTGTTTTTTGTTACCCACTTTCTGTGTTATATTAAAAAATCGCAATAAGTCATGTTTTTAATTATAACTTATGTTTTTCGGGTTCATAACTTTATTATTATTAAATTACTTATGAATATCAGTTTTAAATAATTTCATTTACATATAAATTTTTAAATTTTTTGCTTATTTATGTACATATTTCATCCGGATTGTGCTTATTTTTAGTATATGTTGGGGGTTACGAGTGATATAAGGCTATTGGGCAACCGCACACTAAATACTAACCTCAATGGTGGTATGGAAACTAAAAATTCCAGACCTTTGGTTCAAAAATACCCAATTCATGTTTCTACCGGTGTGGCAATATTGGAAAATGTTAAATGCACATTTTCCAGCGCTCTCACGAGAAAAAGAGTTTCACATCTAGTCATCTATGTTACAAGAATGATATAAAGAAGATTGCGCCCATCAGAGCGTACGTGACGTCACGTTTGCAGAGTTGTGCAGTATTGCCAACCATTTGATCTTCGCAATAAATTTAGTGATTTTTTATACCGAAAATGCGACAATTTTTAAGTTTGGTGTTTGTTTCTTTTTGTTTTTAATTTAAGGCTACCGAGACTTTAGGTTAAAAAAAAACTGTATTATTATACAAAAGAAGTTTAAAAAAGGCCACTCTGAGAAGATTTTAGTGCTAATGAAATTTTTTTTACTCTTATAAAATTTGATAATTTGAAAGTGCAAATTTAATTTTTGGCTCCATTTAAGGCTATGCAAAAATATTAAATGCCCCTCTCTCAACTCTTCTTAAGATTGAAAACCTTTTTACACATTTTAAAAAGCCTTTGAATTTACTGAATGCGAATTGAAACCATAGAGGTGTAATCGTTCCTCCCGGCCATTAATCCTTAGCGGGACATAGGGCATCAATAGATGTATTCATTGTAAAAATAAGCCACAAAATTCCAGAAAATACTAAAGAAATTATACTGACATTTTTACGAAAAGAGTACCTTATCTAGTTACAGAACTTTAAATATAGAAAAAAAGTCGTTCCCTTAACAAAAGAGTTTCGCTTAACAAAAAAACTCATAAATTAAATTGTACATAAGCATAACACATTTATTTAAAAAAAACGCACATTCTACAGACAATTTGTCACGCATACAAAGTTCTTTAAGTAACACAATAAAAATTTCGTGTTTTATTTTCTTTAAATGGGCATTTAGTTCGTTTTTATATCCAAAGCTAGGCAACTCTGCAGTAGCGAGAGAGAGATTTGACTGCCGAAAGCAGAAGAACACAAACAACACCGGCAATCGCGGGCAATGCCACCAGATATTAAAAAAAAGTAAAGCTAAATAAAACTGAGTGAATTATTTAAATAATTATTAAAAAATGTATATTTTACAAAATTATAAACATGACATTTTAATTAGAAGAACTAGAAAAATGTCATGAAGAAAGAACTAAAACTCCGAGACACAAAATAATAAAAATAACAAAAAAAAATGATAAATCAAGTTACGAAAATGGTAATCTGGCCATACTGGAGCTAAAATCACGTAACTAGTTGTCAAATTCGCTGAGCGCAAAGTAACGGGACCACGATGGGCGCCATCTCATTATTCTTTGCATCATGTCTATGTTACACATGCCGTCTGAAGAACGACTAATTGGATGAGTGTGTGAATACGTGCGAAATGAGCGTGCATAATTCTGCTGCTGAGTCTTCGGTGGCAGCCGAAGTTACTCGCTCAAATTCGTTTTTCACACATCATTCGACGGAATAATCCGCGCGCAAAAACTCTCCTACCAGCAAGAGCGGAATAATCCGATATACACTTTTATTGTTAAAGTTTGAGGGAAATAAATAATTTTGGTAATCCTGTAACATTCTTTTTAGAAAAAAACAGTAAAAGTCTTGTCGACGGAAGTTATTATGGACACAAGGTGTTTTGAGTAAATGTCGCATTTCAAGCGGTGATGCAAAAGGGTTAATAAACCAGAAAAGGTAGTTTATAGTAATGGAGGCCAAAAAAGAACTGTTATACAAATTTATTATGTCGTTGAGTTGCTGACAACTTCAAGAAATGTGGTGTATTTTCGTACCCACTTCCATCACCGAGTACACAAATCTTTGGTTTTGCAACTCCTGCACCATTTCTACAAATTAGTGGCTGTTTTTCCGTCAGCCATGCAATTGGTTTCTTTTTTTCGCCCAATATCTCTATCAGCACCCTTTCCCCGACCTGTTCCCATTTATAGGCACTTTTTATTGCTGAAAAACGGAATAAATAAATGAATACAAGCTTTGCTATAAAATAAAGTAAACTCTTTTTGTCTTTAAATCAATTTTTTTTCTTCATCACCGATATTCACAGCAAATAACAATAATAAAAAGCGAGTGAGCGATTGGTGAGCAGCCAAAGCGAATTACTCTAAGTAAAAAGAACGGAGTGGAGCCGAAGAGAGTGAATCACGTGCCATGGGAGCATAGCATAATGTCACTGCACTGAGTTCTTACACGGCTCCCATTTTGTCACAATTGCCTTTCCGACATATGTACATAACGCTCGTCTACTACAAGAGTGTCATAATCCAAGCAAATTTTTCTTATGTATGTGTATGTATGAGAAAATAAATTTACTACGCGAAAGTGTATAGGTACCTACCTAGTACCTAACTTTGTATACATATGTTAACATTTCATTGACAAATCAAAGGTCGGTTTATTGTTTAACACGGTTAACACGATCCATAAATATCCCGATCTGCAGACCATGAGATAAATATTGACCATGTAAGTGCTTTGAACTGTTTGAGGTTTTTTTTTAACACTAGAAATGTGGTGAATTTTTCTGTTCCATTTTTTAAACTTTGAAGCACACGCAATAAAGATTGAACGTATACAGTGCATTTCGGGCGGAACATTATTCGTCAATGTAACATTTTTTTCGTCAATCCAAATAGGGTGATATTTATTGAGCGTGTAGCGTGCGCCTAAGAATGATCACTCCTTGAAGGCACAGAAAAGAAAGTAGAATGTAAAAAGCACAGTTATAACGGTACTACCTATAACATACAATATGTGCTATAAACCAATTTTTTAGCAATAATGCAGTGGCTGTCAAAGTTTTAAGAGATTCTCATTTGTGTAACATTCTCTGGTGTAACTAAATATATAGGAAAACAACAATAAGCAAAGTTATTCGAATTATGCGGCGTTCATACTAAGCACTAAATGCGCATTTAGCACTTTCGAATATTTCTTTTTCGAAATGGGTTTATACTGCCGTATTTACGAAATGTGCATTTACTTACATACATACATTCAGAATCATATGCTTGTTTTTGATTGTAAAATACTATATGTACATACTACAGTCGAACTTCTCTACAGTGAACTTCCATATAATGAAGCTCTCCTTATAATGAACTGGTTTCGAAGACACTGCTTTTTCGTTCTACTTTCGGTGTATTTTTGTCTCCTTATAATGAATTTCTATATAGTGAAGTTTTCTATATAATGAACAAATTTTACAGCTGGAAATTCAAGCGTCCTAAGTTTTTGTCTCCATACAGTGAATTTTTTCAAAAGTTTTCTGTTGCAAAAAATTACAGTTAGATGTGGACAAACTGTAATGAGGGGAATCCCAAAATTAAAACAGAAAGAGCTGAGCTATTACAGTTTTATTCAGTGATTGAAGTTAAAATGACGCATCGAAGCAGCATTTCGGTTGAAAAAAAGTTATTAATGATTAACAAAGTTAATGAAGGAAAGAAAAAAAAAAGATATTCCCAATGAATTCGGAGCTCTTCCCTGCACTTTATCAAATATTTTAAAAAATAAGGAAGTGATTTTAAAAAATGCGGAGGATTTGGCAGTAAATACCAAACGCAAAAGACTTCGACCTTGTCATTTTGAGGATGTTGACGAAGCAATGCTGAAATGGTTACTCGTTGCACGTGGTAAGAATCTCCCTTTATCTGGACCATTATTGAAGCAAAAGGCCAAAGATTTTGCGGAAGCACTAGGACACCACGAATTTGCGGCAAGTACAGGTTGGTTAGACAAGTTCAAAATTCGGCATGGCGTTATTCAAAAGATATTATGTGGGGAAAGTGCTGACGCCAACATAGAAAACCGTGATGAATGGGTAACGAACGTCTTACCGAAATTAATTGAAAATTACAACATTAACGACATTTTTAATGCCGACGAGACTGCTTTGTTTTTCAAATGCTTGCCAACTAAAACACTGGCATTCAAAAATGAAAAATGCTTTGGTGGGAAGCAAAGCAAGGAGAGAATAACTGTCCTGTTGGGAAGCAATATGACTGGATCAGTAAAGCTAAAATTGCTGGTAATCGGAAAGGCCAAAAATCCGAGGTGCTTCAAGGGAATAAAATCTTTAGGTGTCGATTATGAGTTTAACAAAAAAGCATGGATGACCAGTGAGATTTTTACGAAATGGATTGTAAAACTCGACAAAAAATTTTGTGATCAAAACAGAAAGGTTTTGTTTTTTGTTGATAACTGTACTGCCCACCCTAAAGATGTAAGAGACAAGTTGAGAAACATTCATCTCGCTTATTTTCCTCCCAACATGACTTCGTTACTTCAACCAATGGATCAAGGCATTATCTACAACATGAAACAACATTACAGAAAACGAATTTTAACGAATATATTGACTCAAGTGGATGAGGGAAATTCTGTTATGGCCATAGACTTGCTGCAAGCAGTTCGAAATCTTAGCAATGTATGGAATGTCTATGTTAAACCAGAAACAATTGCCAACTGTTTTAAAAAGGCTGGATTTTCAAAAGATGCCATGCAGATTACATTTGAGCATTGGGATGAAGAGGACCTTCTTTCAATATCAGATTTGGCTGCTTTACAGTCTTCATTTAAAAAAGTAGCAAATATCGAAGCATCGTTTGATGACTACGTAAATGTTGATAATGGTGTGCAGACTTGGGACAACCCATCCGAAGAAGATATTCTCAGCAGCATTTTTGAAAGTCGCGGAGTTCCAGCAGAACCTGGTAAGCATTTATCTTTTTATAGTCAAACAAAAATTTAATATGTAAATATTATTTCAGATAACGATGAACACGATTTGACCGTTGAAGAATTGGCAGAAACTGAGGAGGCATTACCTACGTTGATACAAGCTGCTTCATCCATTAGCGTAATTAGAACCTTTGTGGAAATGAGGAGTGACGTGCCGATTAATGTTTTCAACTCTCTACATGATTTGGAAGCTTTTATTGAAAATGAAAAATGGAAGATTGTAATTCAAACCAAACTCACTGATTATTTTAAATAAAATTACATAAAAAATCAATGTTTCTTTATAATGAAGTTTCTATATAGTGAAGTGATTTTCAGGTCCCGTGCGAATTCACTATATGGAAGTTCGACTGTATATGCGCTGATAGGTGCTCTACTCTACAGTTTTTAAACGCATACTTTCAGGTGGGAGGCTTTGAAAACAATGGAACTGAATATCATTATGAGCGATATGTGTTCTGGAGCAGAATGTTTGTCTTTTATATGTATTAAGGTGTAATTCCATTTGGAAATCAGTATAAAAAACATCAAATGCAGTTAAATTTATTTATGGTAAATCAAATTTACAATAAAGGTGAATTTGTC
This sequence comes from Anastrepha ludens, assembly GCF_028408465.1. Classification (NCBI taxonomy): domain Eukaryota; kingdom Metazoa; phylum Arthropoda; class Insecta; order Diptera; family Tephritidae; genus Anastrepha; species Anastrepha ludens. The sequence goes on from NC_071502.1 coordinate 114,513,485, forward strand.
TACAATTCTCTATTTTAATTACAATTCACGAAATAAACATCTTGATTAGCGAAATTAACAAAGTTCGTGCAACAGTTTGGAAGCCTTGGATTGTTAGAAGAGCGCTCAAAATGCTGTTCGAATTAACGAAATGTTCAAAGATTACAGAGTTGCTTTCAGCAGTCGAATTTTTAATGCAAAAAATATTTAGCATATGGGTGCCTTCAGGTAGAGAATTTTATATGTATAACTGAGCTAAATGCACATTTATCGTTCAGATACCCTACTACTTCATTCTATTTAATAATTTATTAAATCAACTAATTCGAATAGGAAAGATGACGTTTCACGAAATAAGTAGTAAATTACTAATTTCAAATGCTATTTCACATTCACAACAAACATCTGGCACCACTCATAACTGTGCTTTTTGTCTTTCGTCGTTGTATTTGGCCAGCAGCTGATACAGTTGTTTTTATTTCTTTTTTCATTGGTCATCGTTTTGTTCAATTCGTTTTTTATAAGTCGATTTTGTTGAACCCATCACTTCTTTCTGCCTTTGTTTTAAATTCTAGCTCGATAACATAAATAAAAGTATAAAGTGAGTCATTTCAGCATATATATCAGCAATTTTCGCAGCTTCCACAGCCTGTGATTTCACTTAAATTACAGCGCAAATAAATAGCTTTAGTGCAATTATTAACTTGGAAAGCTAACTGCAACAGCAAACGGTAAATAAAACAGAATGTCGCTTGTTTCTGATCAAGAATGGGAGGAATATAAGGTAGCTATGCTAAACTTAACTCTTTTAATTGTATGAAATGACTTTTGATTAATTTGTATTAAAAATATAAACGTTTATAGGCGAAGTTCAAAAAGTCTTACCCTGATCCTGAGGAGGATATAATGCGTCGTGGAAGGTATATAAAATCCAAAAACATGGTGGAGGAACACAATAAGAAATACGAGACTGGTGAGGTAACCTGGAAAATGGCTATAAATCATCTGTCTGATTTAACGGAAGAAGAATATGCTGCGCGTTGTGGTAAAAAGATGATTCCACCAACAAGCACATAAATTAAATGTTGATTGACGGCAGTATTGCTTTTTTTGTTTGTTTGTGCATTTAAAATCTTAACTTCGAAAAATTATCACAAAATGTGTTTTTTATGTATATACATATGTATGTCCCAAAGTATAATTTTTGTATATCTGTTTAATGTGAAATGAAAAAACAACTAACATCCCGGAAATGCAACACATTTTCTTATTTCAAATAACATTGTGGTCCTGCTTGACGCTACCGATTAACGGAAAATGAAGCTGGTACGATTTTCGCAAGTTTGCGTCAATATCGACAACAGATTTTTGAAGCGTATTTTCATATTTACAAAAACCATGATGTAGTATAGTAGGAAAGTTTAAGACTACTTTTTCAAAGTTGGAATCATTGTACTTGAAATTTTTAAATTAATATCTTTATTTATCAACTCAACCCATAGAAACATGTTTAAATATAACGAATTAGTATTGGCGAATAGCAGGTGGTACATGCTCCACGCTATTGTCTAAAGGTGTGTCGATGACGGCACGATATTTAATTTTGACTTCGCCAGTATCGCAACAAATCCATGTTAAGCTGTGTTTACGCCAATGTTCATCCATTGGTCTTTTCCTTTGACAATCAACAGGCTTGCTATAGTCCTGCAACAAAGAGAAAAATAGGTACTTGAATGAAACTAACAACGTTAGAATATTTAAACTTGTGAATCGTAATGGGCAAACAAATAATAACAAATTATGTTTGCTCTGCTTTGCATTTCATAAATATCTTATCTGTTAATGATTTTTCCTACATATTCATCAACACGGTCCTTAAAGTCTTCGCGCATATGTGAGCCGCGTGATTCCTTGCGATTTTCAGCGGCAACCATCGTGCACATGGAGTTCACAAGTAAATTCTGTAACTCCAATGTTTCGATTAAGTCCGAATTCCAAATTAATGACCTACAAGCATTTTTTATTTGTAATATACATATTTACAAGAAAATTTTTAGATTCCAGTATAGCGCAAGAAATTCTACTCACTTATCTACCACGCGTATATTTTTTTGTTCCTTAAAAATCGCAACGATTTTCTGGACACCTTGCTGTAGGTTAGGACCAACGCGAAAAATCCCGGCATGCTGATGCATAGCCTTTTGCATTTTTAAACGCAATGGCGCAGTGGTGGTACTACCATTAGCATGAATCAATTTGTCAAGATTAGCCACAGACATCTCACCAGCATTCTGTAGAAACTCATAAATAATTTACGAAATTAAATAAAAGAAAGATACGATCGTACTTCTTTTAAATTCTGAGCTGGACATCCAGGTAGATAATTCTCGGAAATATGTAGAGCACAGGAACGTCCCCAAATCATCAAATCTAATAGAGAATTGGCACCCAAACGATTTGCACCATGCACATTGCATGACACCTCACCAGCCGCATACAATCCCACAACGGGACAGTCATTACCATCTGTATCGATGGTTAATACTTGCCCCCTATAATTCGTCGGTATGCCTCCCATATTGTAATGTGCAGTCGGTATAACTGGAATTGGTGCCTGTGTCGCATCTATGCCAGTGAATATTCTAACCGTTTCTAATATACCCGGCAAACGAGTAAGTAATTTTTCTCGTGGCAAATGATGTAACTGCAAAAAAATATGATCTTTTTCAGCTCCCACACCTCGGCCTTCCATAATTTCCTTAGTCATAGATCGTGCAACCAAATCACGAGGAGCTAAATCTTTTGCTTTCGGAGCATACTTTTCCATGAAACGTTCACCTTTCGCGTTTACCAAATAACCACCTTCGCCGCGACAACCTTCAGTAACAAGTACGCCGGGTCCATACAAGCCCGTCGGGTGAAATTGCACAAATTCCATGTCTTGTAATGGTAAACCTTGCCGTGCTACCATTGCATTGCCATCTCCCGTATTTGTGTGTGCAGAAGTGCATGAAAAGTAAGCGCGCCCATAGCCGCCTGTAGCAATTATGGTGTTAAGAGCTCGAAAACGATGTAATGTTCCATCTTCCATGCAAAAGGCGATGACACCGCAACAAGCTAAATTCTCAAATATCAAATCCAAGACATAGTACTCAACAAAGTAATGAATGTCGTAGGCAAGTGATTGGCCATAGAGAGTATGCAAGATGGCATGACCAATGCGATCAGCGCATGCGCATGCACGTCGGGCCATCCCTTTACCGAAATGTTTAGTATGTCCGCCAAACGGCCGTTGATATATCTTACCGTCTGGTGTGCGTGAAAAGGGCATACCATAATTTTCAAGCTCTAAAATAGTGCGTGGCGCTTCGCGTGCCATATAATGGGCAGCATCTTGATCGCCCAACCAATCTGATCCTTTGACTGTATCATAGAAATGCCAGCGCCAATCATCCTCATCTTGATTTCCTAGCGCCGCATTTACACCACCCTGCGCAGCTATAGTGTGCGAACGTGTTGGAAAAATTTTGCTAACAACTGCCGTTTTGAAGCCCAACTCAACCAAGCCGAATGCGGCACGCAAACCAGCGCCGCCAGCACCAACAATTACAACATCGAAAACATGATCGACCACGGGATATGCCTTCGATATTCCATCGCTAACCTTGCACCCAGATTTTGATTTACTGGCACAACTCCATGTACGGAGGGGATACTAAAACGGGGGATGATTAAAAAGAAAATGATTTCAAATATACATATACTCCAGTTTAACGTATGAATATTTATGCTCTTACAACTCCTTGGACGCGTTTCGTAAAAACTAATGGTAAAATCTTGAAAATCTGCATTCTTAAAGAATAGCACAACATTTGAAATATTGTAATATCTTTATAAAAATTAAATTGAAATTGAGTAAAACTTTTATCTCTGATTGACTTTTCTTATTTGTGGTTAAGTTTTTCAATATTGTAAAAAAATGAACTAAACTACTTTTTGTTTTAAAGTTTTTTATTGGATTATGCGCCAGGTCTTTATTATTATTATTATTTACAGGGGATATACAAAATGTAACCCTAACGTAATTACACACTGGCTACTAGGACCTTAAGTACTAGCTATTTTTTATTGTTCATACGCATTGGATGGTCATTAGGCTTCAGTTCTTGCACCAATTGAACTTTGTAAGCCTTCATACCGAGGTCTTTATGCAGCGTTTCCACGACAGTCGGTTCTACGTTACCGAAACGACCCGGATTTATATCCAGCCAAGGACTGTCACTCCAGCAGCATTCCCCGTATGTAAGTATGGGGAATGTTTATGCTGCTACAACAACAAGGTCTTTATGCAAAATTCTCCTCAAAGAAGTGCGTGAAATGTTCAATTCTTGAGAACGATGATGAGTTGAGGTTGTTGGATGCTCACGCACATTTTCGGCTACAGCAGCAATGTTTTCGGGTGTACGCACTGTAGGAGCACGTTCACGTGTTGTTTTATCCATTAACGATCCACTTTCACGAACACGATTAACAAATTGATCCACAAACTACCTTGTTGTCAAATCTTTTTTTGGAATTTTGACGTGATAACGTCTTATAATTCGATTTAGCCGGCTGTACGCACGAAAAAATGTGTCGTTACCTTGCTCATTTGTCGTTACCTTGCTCATTAGTGTTACCTTGCTCATTTGTCGTTACCTTGCTCATTGCCGTTACCTTGAATGAACTGCAAGCGAAAGCGCGGAACGAACAAAGCAAACGAACGGCAACGATCGACATCCTGCTCTCTCCTACTTAAGTGTATGTACAGTGGCTCACAGCTTATTTCGTGTGCCCGTTCATCAAAATAAAAAAGTTTAATATTTTTGTATAAACTTTATTTAGAAAAAAAACTTAAACGTACATTCAAAGATAAATTATTTCTTGTTACAAACATACATAAATAAACTTAAATTATTTCTTCTTAAGTAATATATTTACAGCAAAATCAAAATTATAACTAAATCCACGTCACACCTTATTTCGTGTGCTTAACCAAACTAGAAAAAACATGTTTTTTTTTTAAATTTATTAAACTTTTACTAATCTAATATTTTGTAGGGGTAGCCTTTTTGTTTTAATACAGCTTTTAACCGGGATTGCATGGAGCTAACAAGTTTTCCAGTATATTCAGGAGATATTTTCTCCCACTCCACTTGCAATGCTGTTTTTAGATCTTGTTTGTTGCTTATGTTATGTTTTCCAATTTTTTGATCCAGAATATTCCATAAATTCTCAATTACATTGAGATCAGGTGATTGTGCTGGCGTTTTTACCACATGAGGGCAATTCCATATAAGCCACCGTTGCACTAATTCCTACTTATGCTTCGGATCATTGTCCTGATAGAACCTGAACTTGTCCCGAATGCCTAATTTTTCAGCACTTTGTAGTAAATTATTTTTTAATAAATTCAAATAAACTGTTTTATCCATAATTTCGTCGATAAAAACCAAGTTTCCGACACCAGCTGTTGACATGCAGCCCCTAACCACTACATGGCCCCCACCGTGTTTTACTGTACCACGCAGATTCTTCGGGTCCAGCTCCGGGTTGGGCTTACGCCAAACGAAAGACTTTCCAACGGAACCAAAGAGGTTTAATTTGCTTTCGTCGGCGAAAATAACGTCATTCCAAAATGTTTGGTCTTTATTAACATGGTTTTCGGCAAACTCCACCCTTAATCTTCTGTTACGCTCATTAACAAACGGTTTGTTTCGAGCTGTACGACCATGGAAATCAGCTTTGCGCAGAATTCTTCTTATTGTTTCAGGATTACATCACTTATCAAGTACTTTTTCAACCTCTTTTGTCAAAGCTGGCGCACTAATTCGTGGGTCTTTTTTAATTTTTCTTAATATCCACCTTTCATCAGCTTCTGTAAAAATTTTGTTTGGAGCTTGGCGGCCTTTGTCAACCACTTTTTTTTCACGAGAAAAGCGTTGAATAATGTACTGTACTGTGGAAGTACTTAAATTTACAATTTGAGCAATTTTTTTCTTCGACTTTCCATTTTTGTAACGCGTAATCACTAATTCGCGCCTTTCAATCGACGTACGACGACCCATCACGGTATTTTTAAATTAAGCTGGACAACCGACTACTTTCAATGTGTAAACTAAATAAGGATATAATCTAATATACTATGCAAAACAAATTTCTTATAATTGCTAACCGGTTTACTGGCGCCGATAACGGTAAAAGTGAACACACGAAATAAGCTGTGACGTCAATTTACCTAGTATTCTGTTTTTGTTGTAAATATTCTACTAAAGCAGAAAAAATTGGAATGCATTTATACATGTTTGTAATTAGAAATAATTTATCTTTGATTGTGCATTTAAATTTTTTTTAAAGTAAATCAAATAAAAATAATTTTACAATTCTTTAGTTTAACATACAGCCACACGAAATAAGCTGTGAGCCACTGTATATGCGCATATAATAATATAAATTCACGTATTTGTATTTGCATATGCCTTCTTATAATATATACTAATATATGTATATAAACATGCATATACATATACAATTTCGCGCAATTTTCAAAAAGAACAAATCTATATGTAAAGATGCATACAAGTCATATGGACATATCAAATATACGAATCTATTCCGTACGCAAGCAAATGTAAGCTAATGTGCTTGAACTGCAAGCGAGAGCGCGGAACGAACGACAAAGAGCACAATCGGCCCCCGCGTTCGGCAACGTTCGACATCTGGGTCTGTCCTACTTGAGTGAGCATATATATGTATGTATATGCGCATATGTAGGTATATAAATTCACATGCTTGTATTATATTTGCATATGCCTTCTTCCTGTGTGCATGGTAATGAACCATTTCTCTGTTGAGAATAGGACGATGAAAAAGTAGGAAATGAAAGGGAGTGTTTCGAGTGTAAAGTGTCTTGAAAAAGGCAAATCGATGATGGTACCTCTTAGTGTTGTTGACTTATTAACGTCTGATGCACAATCAAAATTGAAGATATCTTTCATGAATTTGATATATGTTTCGTCATTTTTCACGTTTGTGTAAATGTAACTGTTCCATTGCAATTCCATTTACCTCCTCCTCTATATCCATACAAAATATCTATCAAACAAATAAAATTAAAATTTTGTTTTGAAAATTGCAACCATTCCATCAATATTTTCTTATGACGTTGTCACGTTAAACTATCGTCAGTAAACCGACTTTACAGACAACCTCTTTTTTTCAAATTTCTCACAGTTTGAGTAGGAGACTCACCACTTTGGAAATAGGTTTTCAATATTTCCCAATTTTGTTCAAGCGTATAGCGTCCCATTTCGTAAATGTCAAACCTTTAAGGAAATTATGAACACATTTGACATGCCATTTGTGTTACCATTCTCCAAAAAATAGGTGGTTCAAAAAGCAAACGCTATATGGCCCACCCTGTATTTATTGAGTTCCGACCGTTTCCCTTTGATTATATAGCTGAAGTGGTTGCAGCCGAATTTCCACACGTCTGCTTCTGTTCGCTTAAAAATAGTTTTTATAAGTTTCGTTTTAGTTTCCAAAAAGAACAAAAGCCTGGTATAGTTTTTTGTTTGTTGTGCTGCAATTATTTTGTCATATTTCGGTAATCTCTAATTCTTTAAAAAATAATTTTAACGTTCTTCGCGCTAACAGATACTTCTCTGCAGATACTGTACACTTTTAAACCAATCATACGAGTTACCCTGCTCGCATTCATGATAATTGCAACCCTGTGCGTCAAGAGGAGAAATTTGTTTTTGATATGATTAATTTTAGCTCCATTTGCATTGTATTCTAGTTCTTTATATTTCTCTACAATTTACGATTAATTGTGGTACTCTGTACTAATTTTAATTACAACTGGTAACTCTGTAATCAACATTGTTTTTGTTTTCCCCATTGGAGCATTGAGTATCAGCAGTGGTAGCCTCTTCTCATCAGTCAATCTGTGCGAGCGCGAGAAGTTTCATAGAATTGACAAGTAAATTAATTTCAAATTGTCGAAATAATAGAAATTCATTTGAAAAATCATTAATCGGTTTAATTTCGAAACAGGTGCAGTGAAAAAACGAAATAACATTCAACAAGCGGAGAGTGCTGAAATCTAATATATACCATTAAAATGGCGAGCTTAATACGTGTACCATCGATTTTGGCCAAGAATGCATCGGCAATGGTAGGTTAACGCAACGGAAGTAAAACCTTAGGAATTAATTTATCTAAAATAGTGTCCATTGTCCATGTTATGCAAAAATAAGTGGATATTTGTGTTCACTACATTAACCGGTGTGAAATTTGTATGAGATGTTTGTATTGTTGGGATTACACAACCATTGTTGCACACAAAGCCCAATCATTATGAGTGGGCCGAATATCGGGTGAGGGGTAAGTGCCAAATTTTGAGGGCGATTTGCGCATTCAGGATGCAATGCATAATATGTGCAAACAAATGCTGTATTGGCGTAAGCATTGTGAAATTCGTTTACTACTATATTTTGAACCATTTTTGGCTAAAACGTTAAAGAGGAACATGCATAACCCGATCAAAATAAGGCCACTGTAACAGAAAAGACCGCATGTTTTCGCAAGTTTATGACGGCAGCGAAGCGTCAGCAGCCAATGAAGAAACCAGACGGTGTTGAGTACTTTTGTTATGTAACTTTCTTTTGCGCAATTATGCGGATTTTCTTCAATAATTTTCCATTTTATATAATTCTATCAAATATTCCAACTACATTAAAAGTTCCGCGCATAGATTTCGAATTCTTATGATGACGATGATGCAAAATATTCAACACGGTGAATTTTATTTTGATACGTTATCTACCTAGGCCTCTCACACTTGCAAATATTCAAACTTAGCCACTTATACAATATTTATATTTTGCATTTATCAACTAAAAACATGCATACCAACTAAGGCGAATATTTGTATTGTTATCAGTTAGAAGCATTCGGATAGTTTGTAGAAAAGGTGTGCCTTTATAATTCGAGTAATTGCCGAATGCTTTACCCTACAATAAATTAAATATTCAATTCTTTAGGGTATAAAAATAGAATTTATAATTTCTCTTTTTTTTTGTTATCAATTATTATAAGCATTTGAAGAGGTTGTAGGAGAGGCGTGTCTTTATGGTTGTAGTATTTACTGAGAGTTTTTCTTTTATAAATTATTAAACATTCAATTAATTAACGCATATAAATAGAATTTCTCAGCTGTTTTTATTTTTGTTCCACTCTGTTTGGAAATCTTCAAGTTATATTTGCATATTGTATTGCTGCTTTGGTAGTGAATTCGAAAAGTCCTTAATATGAAGCGTTAATAACTTTCTAAAATTCAATAACCAATCTGCAAAGTTTGCAATTTAGTTGAAAATTAATTACCCGTCGGGTTAAGGATATTGGATATTATAATAACATACAGCTTCGAAGTGAAAAATACTGTTTATTTGCCTTCAAGAATTTTCGAATTGACCTGAACTTTTAATGTGCGCCACGTAGAAACCAATACTGGAATAAGTTATTTGAGGTTATGAAAAATTAATATTTAACTTCCTTAATTATATTAAATATCACACTGTGCTACGACCTTCGCTAGTTTGCCAGCAATGTTGTTAGGAAGGCTCTTTTACTCGTCACACCGCATTCCACAACTTTGCTACTTTACAGATTTTGTTTTGATAACTGCTACGGTGTGTGTCATTATCTTTTCTTCTCTTTCGTTCATATGATTATGGGTTACCGGGGTTTTTATTATTGACGTCGGACAACTAAGAGCTTGAGTACAACGAACTCCACGAAATAGTATTTGCCCTATAGTAAGTCGTTCTAGACTATTTTTTTTGGTTCAGTATTACTTTCACTATTATATTTTTTATTTTCGCATTAGCATAGCCACATCTTATATATACTTATTTATATTTACTACATACATACATATGTACGAGATTTGCTAAATTTATTTTTCAGGCTGTCACTAAGTGCGCAGTATTAAATATTCTAATTTCTAATCGCTGCTGACAAATTACTGAATATTTCATTAGACATTATCTTCAACTTTTTTCAATTTTTATTGTACTTAATGAAGATTACAAGTGCCATAATATCAAGTACGAATACAGTCAAATCTGGATAAGCGAATTTATACTACAAATTCCAATAACTCCATCGCTTCAACACACGGAAACTTGTACAACCGAGAAACAAAAGCCCCATTTATGAGAGAGTTTTCCAGATGGGTTGGTGCGTGACTACAATTCGGAGAACGTAGATTCAAATTTCCGTAAAATACCAAAAAATTAAGAAAAAGTTTTTTCTAATAGTGGTCTCCCCTCGGCAGTCAATGGCAACCCGAGTGTATTTCTGCTCCTAATAAAATATATCTGCCCTTCGGAGCTGGCTTAAAACTCTAGGTCCCTCCAGTTGTGGAACAACATCAAGACGCACGCCACAAATAGGAGGAGCTCGACCAAACACACCAAAAGGGAGTATGCAACAATTATATATATACATATATATATATATATATATAACCAATCAAGACACCGTCCACTTTTACTCTCGTTAATCCCGGCTTAACTGTACTTGCCGCAATCGGTTCTTTAATCAAATGTTACATATAATTGCCTAATTCGATGAAGTGCCGGTAGTTTTTCAATTCTATCAAATGCGTCACTTTTATTTGTTTTATTTTAATTGTGGCTTGTAAACAATTAATTAATGCCACTTATGGTGTCACTCACTACACAGGCACAGACAAGACCAGATTGTCCGTTTGTTTGAAAATGATTGGCTATACATGCATACATACATATGTACATAGCATCATATTTTGTGCTACATAGGAATGCCTATTGCGGCGCGACTATAAATGCGCAAGGGAGTTCGGGATTCGCGATACTCGTGATGCAAATAAAAAAAAATAAAAAAATGTGGCGAAGCTATATTGCCATTTCGGTTCTGTTATGTGTGGCAGAGCGTTTTGTATGCGATTCCCAACGACGGACGGCAGAAACACTCCAGATGTGCTATTGACTGCCCGAAGGGAGTCCGTGGTTCGAAAAAGTTTGATGTTCCATGGCAATGGTTGTTTTTTTTTTGTTTTGTTTGTTAGTAACTTTTTTTTTATCGATAACCGATATACACACATAATTGAGTATAGATCGTTCCATGAACTTATGCCAAATAGTATTTTTGTTAATTTAATAATACTACTACAATAACAAAGACTTCACTAAAAATTCCCAATCGAATCGAGATCGATATCGGGACATATTTGGGTCTGTTTTCGGGCTTAGTGCAAATAATTTGCAGCTCGTCCAATAAGATGTACATATGTATGTATATACACTCATAGTCAAAAGTATTTACACAAAGTTGCATTTGTCACAATGTTTGCTAGAAAGATTTCGTTTGTTGTTAAAGAACTTTACTAAAAAAACAGTTGCTGTTATCGTTGAAATCTTAAACTGGAATTTATGCCTCCTGTCGTTAAAACTATTCAAACTATTTTATTTGCATCAAACCGCCAACCGCATGACACCGCCAAAACGTAACTGAACTGCTTTCGAAACTGTTGAGAGGCTGCAGGGCTATGTTTGGTGGCAAATGCATGAATTTACTTCCAAATGCACCATAAAACTAAAGGATGAGTCCCCAATCTGTCCAAAACACATTATGACAGAACTCAATTGGCTTCGGTATGTACTCCTTAGCAAAGGCGTGTAGCTTGGATTTGTTCGCTGTACTTATGTCGATCAGCTTAAGGGCAACAAAATTTTTGATTTTTGTACTTTTTATTCTGCGTCGTACTGTTGTTTCACTTACTGCTTTTCCAATCATTCCTACAGAGTTTGCTGTGAGGACAATAGATCTTAACGAAGAATTCTCCTTGATAACCTTCATTAGTATTCTGCGCTCTCTATAGTTAGTAATTGGCTTGTGACCAGTCCTTGCTTTATTTGCTAAATTTCCATAGGTTTTCTTCTTTTGTATTAAATTGTTAACAGTTTTTCATGAATTCGGTTAGATTTTGGCTGATTTCCGCTCATATTTCAATGCTTAGCTCCAGTGTTTAACCACTTTAATAATTTCATTTTCAGAACAAATAGTTTTTCTCACTAATAAATTTAGCAGCAACCAACACATTTTATCAAAACAAAATCAAAACTAGCACTTTTTAGTGCTGTGTAATTACTTTTGACGCAGAAGGCATATATACAAGCGCTTGCTTTAGCGGGTAGTTTACCGTTGTATTCTTTGAATTTGTACTATTTTTATTTGCATACTCTGAAGATTTCAATAGTAGCAACATTTTTCAATACAGTTGTTTGACAACTGCTTGTTTTTAGCAATTGTTCGTTGAACAACTAATAAATAATGCAACAAAATCGGCTTTGTGCAAATACTTTTGACTATGGGTGTATGCATGTCATACGAACACAAGCGTGTCAATATGTAAAGGGAAAAAACAGCTGTTAGTATGACTTAATTGCGATTATGGAAATCTGATAACAGCGTATTGTGTAAAGTGGAATATTTTAATTTTTTTATTTGCAGTTTTTGCTTTACTGTATTTTAGTGTAGTCTATTAAATCCAAATATGTATTTTTATTTCAAATGACTCTTTGCACCTTGGCGCCGTCTGACTTTTTGTTTTTAAAAATGAAATTGTTTCTGCTTACAGTTAGTTTTATTATTATTAGTGATGTTTGACAAATCGAATTTGTTTCATCAACTATTTTTTATAAATATGTATGTGCATACATACATATATTTTTTGCTGAATGTGTTGCGAGTCTAGTATAATTAGCGCACATTGATATTTATGTAGCAAATTGAAAGTAATAGTAAATAATTATTGTGTGATGCAATGAATGAGTAATTAAAAAAAAATTGGTTTCGCGAATTCCATACAAAATTTCGACTAAAATTCAGATGCGAAGAGAGGCACATACGCTCAGCCCAGCCCTCTACCATCTTAGGTTTATTGAAAATAACTTGGTTGTACCATCAATCGTCGTCTATCTCATCTAACGGTAGTTCCTGGAAAAAAATTGTTTCGTCAGGGCGAGACCAAAGGGAAAGGCGTATTAGATATGTGGGCTTAAGGGGGCATATGAAAAAGTGGTTAGTGTTGTTGTAACAGCATACTGGTTAGTGTCGTGTGCTTTGGTCAATTTTAGATAAGTGAGAGTTCAACCTGTTACAGTATCCAGAACGCAATTGTGCCAGAACTGGACATAGATAAAGTATTGTGAAGAGTAAAGGGCACAATAGATCTTAACATCGAAGTGCTTATCTCTATTTTTCATAGTTTATTTATTCCATCACTAAAATTAACACAAATCTTTCAAGTAATGTTTAAAATCTTAATTTTTTCCGAAAATATCTGGATTTTCAATTAAAATTATCAAATCAGATGATACAAAAATAATAAAAATTGTCGTGTGACTGTTCAAAAATTAGCATTCCTTTCTAATACCCAAAACGGGTAATATCCGTCGATTCGACTAACACTGTTAATCTATTTCCATTTTTCGCTCTATTCGATTCTCTTTATTATTATTAAGAATAGTTTCTTATTATTAAAAGTTGTATGGGAAAGTTGCATGCCACATTTAGCATACAAAAAATTGAAAACAAAGAGGAATTTATCGATACGATGAAGATTACTTTTAAAATACATATGTAAAACAGCGTTACGCTTTAAGGGTTGGAGATCAATTATTTATGTCTTATTGACCCTAATTTCTTCATTTTCTACATATATGTATGTATGAGTATTTACCAAGGATGATAGGTTACTAGGTTTGGCCAATAACTATGGCGAAAAACAACAATGTGAGGGGAACTTCGGCTGCCACGTTGTAGGGGACTCGGCAGCCGAGCTCTGCACGATCATTTTACATGTATTCACACACTCGTCCCATCAGTCATTGTTCAATAGCAACAATATGAGTGGAGAGTTTTGACTTTTTCCATATATTACTAACGCAGTTGCACAATTATTTCACATATATTCACACACTCGTCCAATCAGGCGTTGTGCAGAGATGGCAACGAATTGACATTGTGTTAATTTTTTCGTATATGACTAGCACATTCTAAGTTTTTTCATAAAGAAACTGATTCATTAGCCCCGCTACGTCAGCCCATCAACTTATTCAGTCAAATTCGCTGAGAGCCGGCTAACGATCTGATATCGGCCACACCATTAAAAACCTTTTCACCATGAGAATTTACTATTTATCTACTACTTCATCATCAAAATTGTTTATTGTTGAGGACTTTAGTTCATCGGAACTAGACATCACTGTATTCATTTATTTGGGTTCACTCGCTTTACACGCAAGTTTCAGTGGAATTGTTGTACATTCATTGTAACTATAATACGAATGGCGATTTACATGTAATGCAATTGGTCATGTAATGCAATTGGTCATGTAACCAACGTTTATTGTAAATGAGCTTAGTTTAAAGCTTATATAATATTTGCCCCTTTCTAATATTCTCGTGATTTCAGTCGTAGTAACGTAAACTTTAGTTCCCTCCTGTGAAATAAATTGCAAAAATGCATTTGGATATTTGTCATGGCCTGGGGGGAAACAAGTGCTACAAAATATCTATAATATTGATCTCTTTCAACTCGACACCGCATCGGCCGAAGGGTACAGTTTGGGCTAGCAAAAATTATCAAGCAATAGATTCCAGAAAATTGTAGATTGTACTATGTACTTCGGAAATGAAAATGTGCTGACCGGTGTGCGGCAACAAAATTGGAATGGTTTGCATGATTAATTTACCAATTGGAACGGTTTGCATGATTAATTTAGTCACGAAAATAATTATATATATATGTATAACAATATATATATAGTGGCACGATAAAAAAGTAACTACCGAATTCAAAAAACATTTTTTTTTTAATTTTCTAGAATAATGACTAATTATGTTTTTTCAACTATTGTTTGGTGTTTTTTTTTTAGCCCATTTGTCTATAGAAAGTTATTTGTACTAATACGGCCTGCACCTGCTTGAGAAATATAAAATAACTACATGACAATTTTCAATTTCGCTCGGTTCTACCTTATCGGAAACAATCCGGATTTTAATTCGGCCAAAGACTGAAACTTCCGCGACATTCCAATTTAAGGGAAATGTTTTATGTTGACAAGACAATGGCATAGATCTTTTAAAACTGAGCGCTTACGATTGCTGCAAGGTGACTTACGATAAAAAAAAACTGTTATTAGAGATCTCCACTTAACTCAGACGCGCTGGGGTGGTTTTATAAGGCGGCCTAACATTAACACAAATATTTTTAGGAGATTGTAGCATACTATTTATTTTTCTTTTATTTATAGCAATTTATACAAAAATAAATTACAGTACAAATTTTAATGTATAAGCGACACTAGCTACGAGGCTTGCAGTCGTAAAAATGCCAACAACATGCGGTGTTTACCAAGCGGTCCCCCATCCAAGAACTAACCGCGCCCGATGCTGCTTAATTTTGGTGATCGAACGAGAGCCGTTGACAATTGCAGCATATAAAGGGTTTTCCAATAAGAGGTGTTATTTTGATATTCAAAGAAAAATGCTATTTTTTAATATAAATGATCGGATGTTTATTTCATTATAAAGAGGCAGGTATGCCGTTAATAGTGGAAAATAACAGCAGGCAAACGACCACGCTTACAGGACAATATCCTTTTCATGAAATTTTCATTACCGAATTGCAAAGTGGCTGCCCTATGTCCTCGATAGTCTCACGAATTCCATCTTTGAGGTCTTGAATCGACCCAGGGCTGTTGGCGTAGACCTTCTCTTTCACGTGGCCCCAAAGAAAAAAGTCACAAGGTGTTAAATCACATATCTCGGTGGCCAATTGTGATCACCTCTTCGAGAGATAACACGGTCCGGAAACTTTTCCCGTAAAAGATCAATGGTTTCGTTGCTTGTGTGGCACGTAGCGCCGTCTTGTTGAAAATAAACGTTGTCCAGATCAATACCATCCATCGATAGATAATACCTGTTATTGGAAAACTCTTTATTTGGAACTTATAGAGCACTTTTGGCTCTACGCTGCACCCGAAGTTAAAGCATATTATATATATACATATGTACCTATATACATATAGTGCATTTCAATCGCCACTCTTTTCTTTCTGGTCCGACTCGTCGAATAAGATTTCAGATTTCAACAGCGTCATTTAATAATGATTTTAAATGAAATTTTAATATTAAATAGACTCTTATGAATTACAATTCAGTGGGGGAATGTGCAACGCTAATGTTTATATTGGCAAAAAATCGGCTACACAAATCTGATTTTTCTGAAAAGTAATAATTATACACAGTTTTACGCTCATTATACAATTAATATTGATGTGACTAAGTTGCGCTAAAAGCTTTGTCAAGTGTCTGACGCAAATTGTTGCATTTACTTCAATAATGGCATAACTCAAAAAACCAAAATGTCGACAAAAACGGTTTCAAATTTTTCAATTTACTTTCCATCGCTAAGTAAAAGTAAAGATATATTTTCATCTAATGGTATACTGTTAATAGATATCGCGAAGAAATGTTTACACGACATAAAAGAAGAGCTTATGTCAATTTCCGCATATTTATCTAAAAAAATTGTTTTTGGGTTATGACACTATTGAAGTAAATGAATGATAGGTAACACTTGCACATGCATTAGAATGTTCGTATTTAATGATTTCGATACCTAAGCACTTAGAAAGATATGAATACTTAAGGCGGATTGCTAAGATTAAGCAGGAACCGGTTCAAGGGGTTGGTAGGTAGCTAAACACAAATATTTAACTCTTCTTAATGTCATCATGTCCTATACAAGTATACAGCTGTCCACAAAATAATAGGAGTGCCGATATGAAAAATATAAGTGAGTGCACAATTTTTTTTATCGCTAACGCAAGTGACACCGATTAATAACGGTACACCTAACGGGTCACTAGTATTGAAATGTGAATCGAAATTTATTATTGCTTTCCCTATTTTAAAACTGTAACACATTTTGTTGTAGAAGGTTGTTATTGCGCCACACAAAATAATAGGAGTGCGAACTTTGTTTCTTAAAATATCGATAAACTAGCAAACATATTTACAAAAATCGAAAAGTAAGAAGGTTACTAGTAATTTCGAAGAATTATTGTTAATATTTGGGTTGATTTATTTTGTCTTAGTGGGTAGAGGAAAGCATTGTACGGAAGAGAAGCGAGCTTTAATCAAAAGTCTCAAGAACAGCGGAAAAACGTAAAAGGATATTCAAAATATACTTGCATGTTCTGCACAAATGATAGCAAACGGCTTGTATTATAAAACAAAAGCTGAAAAACGCGGGCGAAAACAAAAACTTTCCTCTAAGGACGATCGCAACATCATACGCACCTGGAAAGGTAACCCATTTGTTTCCGCAAGGAAAATACGCGACGATCTTGATTTACCAGTTAGTGCTGAAACTGTACACAGACATTTGGTCAATCATAATTTATACGCAAGAAGTCCCCGGAAAGTGCCCCTTCTAAAAAAGAAGCATGTGCAAGCCCGTATAGAGTTTGCACAGGAGCAAAAATCTTGGCCGGCTAGTAAATGGCGAAATATTTGGTGGTCAGATGAAAGTAAAATCGAGTTGTTTGGCAGTTCAGGCTCCAGAAAGTATGTTCGACGCCCACCCAATATGGAATATAATCCTCGATTCACAACAAAAACAGTGAAGCATGGTGGCGCTAAGGTCATGGTATGGGGTAGCTTTTCGTATGGCGCCGTAGATCCAATATATTTAATTGAAGGCATGATGGATCAAAAGCTTTATGTGAGGATATTAGAAGAAGTTATGCTACCATATGCCACATGGAATATGCCTCTAAAATTGATATTTCAACAGGATAATGATCCTAAGCACACGAGTAAGTCAGCGAAAGAATGGTTCAGAGTCAATGGGATTGAGCTTATGCGCTGGCCTGCTCAGTCTCCCGGCCTCAACCCAATAGAAAATCTATGGACCGATATTAAAAAATGTGTTGATCAACAAAAACCCACCAATTTGAAAGATTTATGGAAGGTGGTAAAAGAGGTATGGGAAGGAATGCCAATTAAGCGTTGTCAGGATCTCACCGACTCAATGCCACGAAGGTGCAAAGCAGTGTTAAGAAATCGAGGATATACCACGAAGTATTAATGTCTTTAAATAGTTTTGAAGATCTTTAAGACCATTTAGTGTTAAAAGTTTAGAGAAACTAAGTATTATACAAATCACTCCTATTTTTATGTGGAAGCAATTTTTTATATATCTTTACCCGAATTAAATTTTAAGTTTATGTATACGTTTAATTGAAATGTTTTAACTACGAATAGATATATATAGCTCATGTGATTAATGTTACGCTAAAAGTTTTGAAATAAAACCATTTTATTCTAAAAAAATGAACTTTGAACATTTTTCATGTCGGCACTCCTATTATTTTGTGGACAGCTGTACATATGTATGTATGTATGCACTTGATATTGCGTTCAAGACTTGAATTTGAAAGAGGTGAACAGAAAAATTACAAGAAGAAAATTTGGAATTTATGTGAGTGGCAAGATAAATTCATCACATATTGATAATTTTTTGACTATACCTATATATATTTTTTTTTTGTTTTTTTCCAAATTAATTTTAATATTAATAATAATAAAAACCATATAAATCCAACTTTCAAACTTTGTGCTACATTTTTAAAATTTCATCCAATTTACATTACAAATTCACATTTTTCCATTCATTATTAAAAAAAGGCTGTTTAATTTTAGTATAATTATGTGCAAGTTTAAAGAGGTTCAAAATTCTCGTTGATTTTTGAAAAAGTTTCTTGATTCCATCACTTAAAAAAATTGTTTCTTTAGTAAAAAAAGTTATTTAAAAACAAAATTGGATGATTAATTTTGCGCCACCTTGTATTTTACAAAACTGAATGCAGCTTTGCAGATTGGGTTCAGTTTAAAGAGGTTCGAAATTCTCGTTGATTTTTGAAAAAGTTTCTTGATTCCATCACTTAAAAAAATTGTTTCTTTAGTAAAAAAGTTATTTAAAACCAAATTAGATGATTAATTTTGCGCCACCTTGTATTTTACAAAACTGAATGCAGCTTTGCATTCTAAGTTCATGCGCAAATAATTGTAAATTTATCCTGCAAAAATCTGAAGGCAATCTGCATTCGCAGTTTGTTCGCTAACAACCGTCAATTTTTCCTTCATCAATATTATCCGTTAACCCCTTAAATAATGATTTTTTCGTATATTGGAAAAAAATATTATCTCACTGTTTATATGTATGTTTTGTATATTTTCAGCTGCGCACTGCTTCTGTGGTGCCACAACGGGAACTACATATTACACATGGCAAAAATGATGCCAAAGTTCGCACCGATGCCATCTCAAAGGAATACCCAATAGTCGATCACTCTTACGATGCGATTGTTGTTGGCGCAGGTGGTGCCGGTTTGCGTGCCGCTTTCGGCTTGGTTGCCGAAGGTTTCAAAACAGCTGTCATCTCCAAGCTATTCCCCACCCGTTCGCACACAATTGCCGCCCAGGGAGGCATTAATGCCGCCCTTGGTAACATGGAGGAAGACGATTGGAAGTGGCACATGTACGATACGATAAAGGGTTCAGATTGGTTGGGCGACCAAGATGCCATACACTACATGACCCGCGAAGCACCAAAGGCTGTCATTGAATTGGAGAACTACGGCATGCCTTTCTCGCGCACACCCGAAGGTAAAATCTATCAACGTGCTTTCGGTGGCCAAAGTCTGAAGTTCGGCAAGGGTGGTCAAGCGCATCGTTGTTGTGCCGTGGCAGATCGCACAGGTCATTCGCTGTTGCACACACTCTACGGTCAGTCGTTGAGTTACGACTGCAATTATTTCGTTGAATATTTCGCCTTGGATTTAATTTTTGAGGATGGCAAATGCAAGGGTGTTTTGGCATTAAATCTGGAAGATGGCACATTACATCGTTTCCGCGC
The DNA here is from genome assembly GCF_028408465.1 of Anastrepha ludens. Lineage (NCBI taxonomy): Eukaryota > Metazoa > Arthropoda > Insecta > Diptera > Tephritidae > Anastrepha > Anastrepha ludens. The sequence goes on from NC_071502.1 coordinate 114,533,544, forward strand.
ACACAACACCGTTATCGCCACCGGTGGCTATGGACGTGCTTTCTTCTCATGCACCTCAGCGCACACCTGCACTGGTGATGGTAATGCGATGGTCGCACGTCAGGGATTGCCTTTGCAAGACTTGGAATTCGTACAGTTCCACCCAACTGGTATTTATGGTGCAGGCTGTTTAATGACTGAAGGTTGCCGTGGTGAAGGCGGTTATCTGGTCAACTCGAAAGGTGAACGTTTCATGGAACGTTATGCGCCGGTAGCCAAAGATCTCGCCTCACGTGATGTTGTTTCACGCTCAATGACCATTGAAATTATGGAAGGACGTGGTGTGGGTCCCGAAAAAGATCACGTGCACTTGCAATTGCATCATTTGCCTCCAGATCAGTTGGCTCAACGTTTGCCTGGCATCTCCGAAACCGCTATGATCTTTGCTGGTGTAGATGTGACACGTGAACCAATCCCAGTACTCCCGACCGTGCACTACAATATGGGCGGCATCCCAACCAACTACAAAGGCCAAGCATTGACCATCGACGAGAACGGCTGCGATGTAGTGATTTGCGGTTTGTATGCCTGCGGCGAGGCAGCCAGTTCATCGGTGCATGGAGCTAATCGTTTGGGTGCTAATTCCTTGCTGGATTTAGTGGTGTTTGGACGTGCATGTGCGCTGACAATTGCCGAAGAGAACAAACCTGGCGTGCCAGCACCTAGTTTGAAGGATGTGAGTGGAATAATAATTTGCCTGGAAATATTTATATTTATTAATGCCCACACATTTTTCAGAACGCTGGTGAAATGTCTGTTGCCAATCTGGATAAAATAAAGCACAATGAGGGCAAGATCACTACCGCAGATTTGCGCTTGAAAATGCAAAAGACCATGCAGAGCCATGCCGCTGTATTCCGTGATGGTCCCATACTGCAGAAGGGCGTTGAGAAAATGAAGGATATCTACAAAGAGTTCCAAGATGTTAAGGTTATTGATAAGTAAGTCTGCATCAAGTGGAGAAATAGAGTGTGCAACACAACAATTCTCTTTTTACATATTAGGTCGAATGTATGGAACTCGGACTTGGCTGAGACGCTTGAACTGCAAAATTTATTGTCCAATGCGCAAATGACAATTGTTGCTGCTGAGAACCGCAAGGAGTCACGTGGGGCACATGCGCGTGAGGACTACAAGACACGTATTGATGAATATGTAAGCTACCGGTCGCGCTGCACGTTGAGTGTTCAAAGTGTAATTCCAAAATATTTTTGTTTTTGTATTTCCATAGGACTACAGCAAACCACTTGAAGGTCAACCTAAAGTACCATTGGACCAACACTGGCGCAAGCACACATTGACATGGGTCTGTGGTGATGCTGGAGAGGTTACAATCAAGTACCGTGAAGTCATTGATAAGACATTGGACGGCACCGTACAAACTGTGCCACCAGCAATACGCTCCTATTAAAACGCACGATTAGTTTTTGCATGGGACATCAGAACCACCAACACCACAAACTTCTTTGGAGTGACATACATTTGTTATTAAATGTCGGCTTAAGTTATTCCTAAATATTTTACACGCTTTGTGTTCTTTGGATTCGTGAAAGTTCCAAAAGAGCTGAATCTTTACAACTATTTAAAATGATAGACGCTATTTAAGCAGCGTAGTTAACGCCTTCCCTCTACTTACGAAACTTATAATTTATTAACTAAAACGAGAAGAATATCTTTTGTGCCCTCCAAACTACACTTACACACTCGCAACACTTCTAAAGGTATTTTGCATTGCATACTTAAATATGCAAAGTTGAAAAACAACAAAATCGATTGTTTTATTTACTTAATAGTTTTATTTTTTAGTATGTAACTGGTGCACGATAAAGCAATGCGAAATTGCCTTAAAGTAACGCATTCGTATTCGTTCGAAAACTCAGCACTGTCTTAAACGCTTTAAAAACTTCATACTATTCTGCTAGAAGTGGTGTGGTGTGTATTGGAGTATGTTTCCGCTACTTCTAGTAATTTGTTGAAATTTTATTAAATTATACCTAAACATAAATATTTAAAGATAATGAAAGGAGGAAGGAGAAAATTGTATATGAAAGAATAAATGGCGTTCAAAATATGAATGGAATTTAAAAAGAAAAAGGACAATTATGGTTTCATTATTTAAATTATCCTTTTATAGGTAGGTATCAATATATTCTTATAAAATCTCAAAAGCGAATACTTTTAAATAAACACATATAAATAGCTACGAATCGCTAACACCAAAACATATATGCTACATAATAATTGTTTAATTGATTTAACTTATTCTATCCCTGAAAAATGTGTACATTTTCCGCATTAAATTTTAAATCTTTCAATATATTCTCTGTCGCTTCACTGAATCCACTGGGCCCACAAATCGCCACAAAACTAGCATATTCTGGTGTGTTTTTTGTCATCAGCGGGGCGAGCAATTCATTGCAGATGCGTCCACGCAGCCCCGTCCACTCTGCGTCAGCCTCAGAAAGCACGTTCAATAGTTGAAATCTGCAAGCAATAAGGAAAATATTTTATAACGTATTTATTGCGCAAAGACGCCACCAACTAACCTCTCATCAGTTGCCTGCAGTCGCTCCAGCTCATTGTGGCACCAAATGTCCGCTGGAGTTTTATTGAAATACAAAAGACGTAAATAGTCGCTGCAAAGATAAGAAAGTGTGAAATTTTCAATAAAATAAGAGCAGCGTAAAAACTCTGAGTAGGCAACTCGACATAAAATTTCTAATTTTTTCAAGACGCCCGATTCCACCAGACGAAAGTAGAAAAAGGGTAGGTAGAGATTTTCTTGTGCGCCGTTGAAGCGTTTCAAACTTTCAAATATCACTAACTTCAAGGCGCATTCATACTCGCCTAAGATGATGTTACTAGAAGAGCTAAATTGTTTTTTGGTGTGGTACCCACAAGGGCTGGGGGCGCCAGATGGCGCGAGCAACACACATACCGTGTGGATCACTCCCTGTGTGTGTTACGGCCTGAGCAGGTCTTAAGATGACACTGATTGCATCTAACCGATGTCGAGTTCGTTTGGACCCGTTTTTGGCAAACGCAGTGGTAATAAACCTCGAGTCCAAGGTTCGATGCTAGTCCTGAAGAGAAGTATTTGGAGCAGACTTGCTGTATAGGTCTGCTCCTGTGACGACAGATGAGGGTTAAGATACGGTACACTATACAGGGCTAGTTTACTAGGGCGGCAGCCCTTGGTCGGGCAAAATCCGAGGCATTTCGGTAACATAGTACCGGCTGCCATGGGAATGTAATTTGTGTTTGCTTTCGTTTTGGTGGTGTGAACATGAAAGTGATCGGTTTTGTTTACATTCTGATTAATATTTGTAGAAAGTAGTCAGCTGACTTCGATATTGGGAAAATACCCATTTGGTCCCCCGCCTCTTTTAAAAAAAGGGGTATAAGGGGGGGTAGAGGGGGTATTCTACTTTCTAAAAGTGAAAACCTCACTTGGCGGCGGCTTATAGTTTTTAAGTTATTTGAGTTTAAAAATTGTAAAATTGACCAAGAATTCTCCTATTTTGGTTACTACAACCAGCCGAAGTGCTGCCAGACATCGTATAAATAAACAATTTTAGAAGATAATAAATGAATAGAAATACAAAATTTTACAAATTATTTCTATATTATATACGTCTATTCATATATATATATATATATATATATATATATAGGTATATTTATGAATATATGTATATATTTATATACATATGTATATTAATGCTTGATTTTCAGTAAAGTATGTTTGATTGTATGCATTTTGAATATATGATATATATATATGATATATATATTTTTAATTCCAAATTTTCACTATATTATGAATATATGATATATATATATACATATATATATTTAAAAAAAAAGAAAAAAAAACCGCCGCAGGCGAAAATTTGGAATAAAAAATCGCGCGATTTTTAATTCCAAATTTTCACTATATTATACATATGTATATTTAAAAAAAAAAGAAAAAAAAAGCGCCGCAGGCGAAAATTTGGAATAAAAAATCGCGCGATTTTTAATTCCAAATTTTCACTATATTATACATATATATATTTAAAAAAAAAGAAAAAAAAGCGCCGCAGGCGAAAATTTGGAATAAAAAATCGCGCGATTTTTAATTCCAAATTTCCACTATATTATATTGTACATATATATATTTAAAAAAAAAGAAAAAAAAAAGCGTATATATATATACATATATATATTTAAAAAAAAAGAAAAAAAAAGCGCCACAGCCGAAAATTTGGAATAAAAAATCGTCTATGCTGTCCACAGTATTTTTGCGTAAAACTTTCTTCTGCGTAGGCGGCCTTCGGCCGCACTTCAAAAAAATAACCCTCATCAGTCCAACTCCGGCTACGCAATCCACAGTATTTTTGCGTAGAACTCTTTTTCGCGTGGGCGGCCTTCGGCCGCGCTTCAAAAAAATAACCCTCATCAGTCCAACTCCGGCTACGCAATCCACAGTATTTTTGCGTAGTACTCCTTTTCGCGTAGGAATTTTACGTGAAGCTGAACTGTATTTCGAAAATCATATCGATATTGTATTTATATATATTTATGAACTCAATATATACACCTTAGAGGTTGTAAACCCCCATTCCCTTATTATTCTAACAAAAAAGAGTGTGTGGAAATTATGTTCCTATGTTGCTTCGTTTTCAATCGCATTCTATTTTTTTATTATTTTTTGCTTCTGGCAGCACTCCATTCAGCCATGCTTTTCAGTTATTGTAAATTTAGCTGGCGCGTCAAGTGCATAGATGACTAGATGTGAAACTCTTTTTCTCGTGAGAGCGCTGAAAAATGTGCATTTTTTATAACATTTTCCAATATTGCCACACCGGTAGAAACATGAATTGGGTATTTTCGAACCAAAGGTCTGGAATTTTTAGTTTCCACACCACCATTGAGGTTAGTATTTAGTGTGCGGTTGCCCAATAGCCTTATATCACTCGTAAACACCTACATATACTAAAAATAAACACAATCCGTATGAAATATGTACATAAATAAGCAAAAAATTTAAAAATTTATATGTAAATGAAATTATTTAAAACTGATATACATAAGTAATTTAATAATAATAAAGTTATGAACCCGAAAAACATAAGTTATAATTAAAAACATGACTTATTGCAATTTTTTAATATAACACAGAAAGTGGGTAACAAAAAACAAAAATTCTCAAACAACGAACAGAATAAGTTAAAGCAGATTACCTTTAATTTTTGTAAAATATCTCAAACACAAACTCAGTTCCCTTACCTACGCTTTTCAACCATAGAATGTTTACGTATATACAAATTTACATAAACCAACACACACTTTTCAATAAAATTACATTATGTACATAAGACTAATTAAAAGTAGAAGTCGAAAAGGATATAACGAGCTTTGGATTCTACAAACTCACTTCAATTCAAATTATTACATTTCATTTGAATTAATTTTAAGACAAATAATTATAAACATTGCAACACGTCATTTCTCCATTAAGCAAAAACGAACTGTTTTCGTCTGTTATTTTCGGCGCGTTTCTTCTGGCAGTCTGCCATTTCGCCTATCAGCTGTTCAAAATCCCATAATGTGTGAGTGCTGCCAAGTTTTTAAACGTCCTCATGGGCGCGCTCTCTCTCAAAATGAATAAGTTTCACATCTAGTTATCTATGGTCTTCTGTCAAATGCATAGATAACTAGATGTGAAACTCTTTTTCTCGTGAGAGCGCTGAAAAATGTGCATTTTTTATAACATTTTCCAATATTGCCACACCGGTAGAAACATGAATTGGGTATTTTGTTAAATAAAAATTGGGAATTTTTAGTTTCCACACCACCATTGAAGTTAGTATTTAGTGTGCGGTTGCCCAATAGTATATTACTCGTAAACACCTATATATGTTAAAAATAAGCACAATCCGTATGAAATATGTACATGAATAAACAAAAAATTTAAAAATTTATATGTAAATGAAGTTATTTAAAACTGAAATACAAAAGTAATTTAATAATAATAAAGTAATGAACGCGAAAAACATAAGTTATAATTAAAAACATGACATATTGCAATTTTTTTATATAACACAGAAAGTGGGTAACAAAAAAAAAATTCTCAAGCAACGAACAGAATAAGTAAAAGCAGATTACCTTTAATTTTTGTAAAATATCTCAAACACAAATTCAGTTCCCTTACCTACGCTTTTCAACCATAGAATATTTACGTATATACAAATTTACAGAAACCAACACACAGTTTTCAATAAAATTACATTATGTACATAAGACTAATTAAAAGCAGAAGTTGAAAAGGATATAACGAGCTTTGGATTCTACGAACTCACTTAAATTCAAATTATTACATTTCAATTGAATTAATTTTAAGACAAATAATTATAAACATTTCAGCACGTCATTTCTCCATTAAGCAAAAACGAACTGTTTTCGTCTGTTATTTTTGGCGCGTTTCTTCTGGCAGTCTGCCATTTCGCCTATCAGCTGTGCAAAATCCCATAATGTGTGAGTGCTGCCAAGTTTTGAAACGTCCTCATGGGCGCGCTCTCTCTCAAAATGAATAAGTTTCACATCTAGTTATCTATGGTCAAGTGTTTGCAAGTTATAAATGCAATTTAAATTGTTAATTTATGGTATATATCAATAAAAAGAGTTAAAAACGTGTGTGTATGTTAATGTAGTTTGAATATTTATTAAAATAAATGTGATAAGTGCACTTATTGTATCAAAATTTGGTGAAGGTAAACGACAAATTTTATCAACAAATAACTTAAAAACTATTATTAACTGAATAGTGTTGGTGCTAGTTTTAGCAAAATAAGCACGAAATCAACATCTCCTGTGAATTTCATTGGAAAATTCGTAATATTTCTCTCAAAACAAGTGAGGGGATACTGCATGGAGTCGGAGCCCAACAAATTAACAGTTCTAGTAACACCACTAGTGGTGGCAAACTATCGATGGCACTATCGATAGTATCGATGGGGTACCACTATCGTTACTATCGATGGTCCTTAACTATCGAAAAAATACTATCGAAGTTTTTTACTTTATCCAGCTGTGAAAATTTACCATCACTATTCTTTGTTTGGCGCGTTAGTTATTTTCACTTTTACTTGTAATATTATTTTTGCTTAAAAGAAATTTTCAAAATGGACAAGTTTATAACAATAAACGGAAAAGGTAATAATCTATTTGGTGAAAATATATCTATTAAGCCGTGTGAAGATTGATTTTATTACTTTTAATAGGAGCAAAAGAAAATGCAGTCGAATGCGTGTGTTCTTCGGAAAGCGAAGAAGAACGTGGTGGCAAAAAAGCACGTATTAAAATATCTTCAGTGAGTGAATTCTTAATTCTTATATAACACATTTAACTATTTTATATTTGCAAAGGTATGGAAATATTTTAATAAGTCGGATGACAAAAAACTGGCAAAATGTGTTAAATGTGCTCGTGAGTACAAGACTAGTGGCAACACTACAAATTTAAGAGACCACTTAAAAAGGATGCATCCAAATATTGAAAAAGACGAAGATGAGTTTTCAACAACTTCGTCAAGCTGTCGCACAAGTTCTCGGTCAGTGAGTTCTTTTTTTAAAAGGGCTATAGAATATGATAGCTCTTCTCAAAGAAAAGCTGACATTGACGTTGCACTAGCAAGTTTGATTGGTGAAGGAATGCAACCATTTAATCTAGTTGAGGATACTAGTTTCCGCAACTTCGTCAAAGTCTTGGATCCCAGATATGTGTTGCCGTCCAAAAATACATTGAAAAATGTTTTTGTGAAGAATATGTATGACGAAAAAAAAAATCAAACTTTAAGAACATTTGAATGCAGTTGAGCATGTGGCAATCACTACGGATCTTTGGACGTCTGCCGCAAATGAAGCATTTATAACATTGACATGTCATTTTATCGAAGAATCGTTTGTGTTGAAGAATGCTGTACTGCAAACAAAAAAATTAAATGACGTTTTGAACCACAATGCACAAAACATTGCAAATACAGTTTCTGATGTGCTAAAAAAGTGGAACATTTTTAATAAGGTTATCTGCATCGTTACTGACAACGCAAAATCAATGTTAAACGCATGTGATATATTGAAAATTGCACACTTACCTTGCGTTGCACATACTTTAAATCTCGCTGTGCACGACGCTTTGATGCTGAAGGCGGAGGATGGATATTTGAAGCCTATTATAACAAAATGTAAAAATATTGTACACTTTTTCAAATGCAGTTCTATTGCGACTGAAAAATTGAAAGAAGCGCAAAATACACCAACACCATTGAAATTGATTCAGGATATGCCCACAAGATGGAACAGCACATATAATATGCTAGAGAGATTGTTAACTTTACACGATGCTGCCGCTATTGTTCTTTTAGCTATAGGTAAAGCTCCTCCACCTCTTTCTGCTGAAGAAAAAAATTGTGTACGCGAAATAGAAAATCTGCTTCGTCCTTTCAATGAAGCTACAAAAACTTGCTGTGGGAACAATGTCACCTTGTCTTTGATAATACCCATTGTGTATGGCCTGTATCAAAGGATGTATGAAATTAAATGCCAAATAGAAACAATTGAAGCCATAACTCTATGCGAAAACTTAATTGAAGGACTGAGAAAGCGAATGTTTCAATATGAAACACGAACTGCTCCACGATTGGGGCCACTTCTCGACCCTCGGTTCAAGCGTGAAGGATTTATTTCTAGCAGCAACGCAGAACAAGCAACCATTCGCTTAGATAATGAAGTTATGAGTCTTCTCGAAAATGAACCGCCATCTTCAACTAATAATGCACCACCAAAAAGTGTTTCTCTTTTCGCATTTATAGAGAAGAAAAATGCGGAGAAAATAAAGTCGAAGAAAGCGGATGCCATCATTCTCAGGCGTCAATATTTAGAAAGAGAAAATACGGCAGAAGATTCAAATCCTTTAGATTTTTGGAAGGTAAACTAAAATTATGAATTAAAAAAAAAAATAATATGTATAATGAATTTTTTTTATTTGTAGGTAATTGAAAATGATTTTTTTCCTTTAAAGAAGTTGGCTTCAAAATATTTATGTATACCGGCCACATCAACTGAATCGGAAAGAGTTTTCAGTAAGGCCGGTTTAGTTATAACTGAAAAAAGATGCCGCATAAAAGAAAAAAATGCAGATATGTTAATTTTTTTAAATAAAAATACTTGCATTAATTAAATTTTTGTAAATGTTTTTTTCTGTACTCTACATTTAATTTTTATTGAACGCAATCGATACTATTGAAAGTCTAACACTATCGGCACTATCGATGGTGAGAAAAAATACTATCGTTCACTATCGATAGTGACTAAAATACTATCGCCCACTATCGATGGTGCCGACTATCGATAGTTTGCCACCACTAAACACCACCATATATGAATTCGCCTTGGCACTAAGGAAATATTTTTGCAACACGTTCCACAGCAGCGTGGCCAGATGTCAGGCTGTGTAAGGCTGAAAAGCATAGAAGATGTTGCAAAGCTCACAGCACAACTATGAGGGCCAGTCTTAAAACTTTTATAAGAAAATTGTAACTATATTTTTAACTTATATATATCGTACGTTTCAAGGAAAAAATATCGAAAATACATTTTCAAAAAAATTATAAAAATTGTAAAAAGAAACTGTTTTGGAACTAATCAACCCGAACCAATTTTAAATATGGTTTAAGCGCTAATGACTGATGAAAATTTTCAGCCACAGCTTCTACACATTGAGTTGTCAAATCTCAAAAGTATAGAAGAAACAGTTATATTTGTAAAAGTGTGTTGCGCTATACTGTTGCTTCAACAGTTCTTCGAATTTTAGTAGAAATTTAAAGAATTCCATTAATAATTTACATTAGTTAAAATCAAAAATATTAAAAAGTCGTAGTTAGTCAAAAGTTTCCTGATTTTATATGGTTCACAGCATGATTGAGAGGATACAGAAAGTGTTCGCGAATTTGACAGAATCAGCTGTTGTTTCATGGGTGACATTATTGTGTTTATAAACAATTACATGTTTACATAAACTACCTCTAAAATTACGTCATGGCAGTAGTGTTTGCATTAGTAGAGAAAAAGGTGTTACGAAATTATGTTCGAAATAAATGTTGCGGAGTAAGGTTACTGACCGTCTGCCAGAATTAGTACCTCTCTTTGATAAAATGAAATATATTACTTAAATAAAAATTTGGAAAATTTCTTTATGAAATTTTGGGAAAAATAATGACGGTGGAGAGAATTCAGAAGGTGTGGACAACATCAGACCGTTAACTGGCTCTCAGCGATTTTGAAAGAATCAGCTGATTTGTTGACGTAACAGGGTATGTGACAGCAGTTTGTGTACGACAAAACTGGGATTGTGTTAGTGCTATAAAAAAAATGGACGTGGCCATTACTAACGTTACTTTGTCGTAGATAACACTTCGTTGCTGTCTCAATAACAACTGATTGGAAGAGCGTAAAAATACGCGTGAAATTAGCTAACACAATTCTAGTGTCGAATCCCCCAGCCGTGGCTCTGTCACAGTTTTACTTCGGATCACCAAACCTCTTAACCTTTCATTCTTTTATTCGTCTTCATACTTAACTAATTTGCTTTTTTTTTGTTTTGGTTTTTAAATTTGAACTACTTACAGGCGGTTTGCATTTCGTTTCAGCAAGTGGTCGATGATATTAAGCATGGGGGTCAAGCCACTGCCAGCTGCGATAAGCGCGATTTGACGATGCGGCAGCAAACGTTGAAGTTGAAAATTTCCGCGTGGCGCTGAGAGTAACAGCATTTGACCGGTTTTCAGTTGACGCAAGTGTGTCGAAAGTATGCCATCGTTATAGCTTTTAATAAGGAAATTTAGATTTGTCAGAGCGACTTCATTGGCAGTGGATGATTGCTGCAAAAATGTGTCATCAACGGGCGTGTAGCTGCGGCGTACTAAATCACCTGTAAAAGTAAATAAATAAGAAATTTAGGCACATTATTAAGAGTGTTAGTCGTCGAACACTGAGCGCTCGAACTATTTAGCTAACATCTTTCGTTACCATTTATAAGGGCCGCCACTGTTACGTGATAACCAATCGGCAGCACCATCAACGCATCCTGGATCTCTCGCAAACTTAACTCGAATGAATCATTATTAAAATCAACACATTTGGTTACTTCGAACTCATATTGTAGTTTCTCGATTGCATCGGCTGAACCGATTGACGCGGTGTGCGCGCCATACGTCGTCCACAATGCTGCCTCAAATTTTGTAAGCGTTAGCTCAACTTTTCCACTTTCCCTATTCACACACACCGATTTCGGCGGCCATTTCACTTCGTTGTGCAGCTCAAAAGCGAAGAGGTGATGAGCCTGATCGATTTGCACATGCAGTTGGAGCGCAGTTGAGTTGTTGCGACGCAAGATCAGCCCGGGATTACAAAGCTGACGTGTATAAATATAGATTGTAATATCTTGACGCTTCTGTATCCAATCAAAACGTGGCACTACTTTGGCGCTGGTGGCAGTAACTGAATTGCTGCTGGGTGGCTTAGTAAAGTTAGCCGCGGGCACAGGCGGTTTCCCTTCAGATATGGAGTTCAATTTCACCAGCGTACGCAGTGGACCAATATAGCATTTGACGAGTAATTGCTGATAGTTCACCCAGGCGTGCACATCATCGAAAAGTTTAGTGGCATCACGACCAACGCCGCGCATCAATTCATCCACACCTGTGTAAAATAAAAAAAAACTATGCATACCTCCTTCTTTCAAGTTGAATTCATTTCACTTTGTACTAACCACCCGGATGAAAATCCATATAACGCGTCACATTGTACACTTTGCCACGTATCGCGAGCCAAGCATCTTCTCGCTTATTATGTAACGCCAACTCATCAGTAGTTACCGGCGTTACTCGACCACGGGTGCCCGCTAAATCCACACCTGAGTTGCCAAGTCGTATCCAATCCATAAGCGAGTGACCAGGCTTGAGTGCGCATTTGTTGCGCGGGTTACCCGTGGCGGAACCAGAGTTCAGTTTTTGTGGTGCAGTGCTAGCGGGAGCCAACCTTTGATCCGTTGTAATAGTAGTCGGTAGCTGTAAACTGCTCATGGACGAAATATTGTTGGAATCAGACATTTTGTACTATTAAGCTGTAGGGGTGAAACAAATATTGGTCATCGATGATTGTTTTCTTGTATTTTTTTTAAAGAATACCGCAGTTCCGTTATAGATTTAAATGTTTAAAGTGCTGAAATAGCTGAAGATCGCCTTAAACTTACAATAAGTATGAATCCACACATGTAATTAACCTTTCTTAAACATCATTGCGGTAGGTTCAAATAACGCGCATTTCCGTTTATTATCATTTATTTCAACGTTAATATGGCATCACACTTCCGTCGCCAACATATTGGAGCAACACGCTAAATAATACGTGTACAGCTCCCGTATCAATTGATTGCCAGCTTTGAAATATTTTTCCTTTGTTTAAACGAATTTTTTTACGCAATTTTTTAATATCATTTTACGAAAGCTTTTCTACAAAATAAAGGAATTTCTGGCAACACAGCTCGTACTCAACAACGAATACGTCAATTTTCAACTGTGCTTTCATATGCTCGTTCCAAGGCGAATTTATTAAATTCGCCTTGGCTCGTTCTTTACAGGAATTTTGTTAGTTCAAAGCTAGTAGTGTGTATTTAGTTTTTAACGAGTCGTTGCGTTGATGAAATGTGAGTTGAATTGTTTAGCAAATAAAATAAATAATAAATGCTTATGAATGCTGTTGTTTGTATGTGGGAGAGAGCGCTCCTATTGTTAATTATTTTTTGTTTAGTAGTTTATGTGTATGGATATGTATATGCATATGTGCTGAAAAATTAAAAGTGTTTGTAAAGAAGAGTACGGAAAAGGAAGTAGGTGGAAGTGGTAATAACCGGCGTCAAAAGACTACTGCCGGAATATCGAATTATCAGAGAATTCTCTTAATTTATTTAGTGAAAATAAGAAAACAAATCGATGAAAAGCAATTTTGTGAAAACCAAAATCGTGAAAAATTGACCAAATATATTAACGATAAATGTAAAATACATACATACATATGTTATGCAATGCTTCGGGAAGTATCAGTTATTTTTAATGATTAGCTTGTATTTTACATCTTTCTCCACCGTTTACATCCATGCATTCACAATACACATTTTCATATTAGTTTGCATAATGACACATCCATATATATGTACACATGCAGTACATTTGTACAAATCATAGCTGCAAAAGCAGTTAACTCTACAAAAGAAAACTTGTTACTGTTTGTCTGCGCAGGCGGCGTCAATGTATTTCTTATCATGCAAGTGCTTTTAGTGTACAATTAAATATTTGTATAAGAAAATTGTTTCGAGGTGTGTCACACAACTGCCGGGTGGTGTTGGTATAGAACAGTTGGAGGGAAAAGAACAAAAAAAAAAAAAAATAAACAAACTTGACCTTAATACGCACTAGCTCGGGAGTGAAACTGACCTTTATACAGGGTGGGCCATGTAAAATTTGCTTTTTGAATCAGCTATAAAACAAACGAATCAATATTTTTTCAAATTTTTTTTTTATTTTGAAGATTGAACATTGTCATTTATGAACGAAAAATAATATCGTTCAAATGACTGCCACGACTGGCTTTACAGTAGGTCATTCGATCAACCCAATTTTTAAGCACATTTTCGATTGTTTGGGCTCCAATTTCATGAATGGCAACCTCGAATTCGTGTTTTAAAGCATCAATCGTCTCTGGATGGTTCGCATAGCATAGCCTTAACGGCTCCCCACAAAAAATAGTCCAACGGGCTTAAATTACAGCTCCGAGGCGGCCAATTGATATCGGATCTTCGGCTGATTATTCGGTTTTCAAAAACGGTAGCCAAAAGTTCGAGTGTAACTTTGGATGTGTGACAAGTTCCACCGTCCTGTTGAAACCAAATGTCGTCCATGTCATCCTCTTAAATTTTTGGAAACAACTCGTTAAGCATGTGACGGTAACGCTCGCCATTTACTGTAACCGCGGCTCCTCGCTCATTTTCGAAAAAAATGGCCCGATGATGTCGCCAGACCAAAAACCGCACCAAACAGTGACTCGTTGTGGATGCATTTGCTTCTCTACAATAACGTGTGGATTTTTTGAGCCCCAAATCCGACAATTTTGCATATTGACGTAGCCGAAAAGAAGAAGACGACTCACCACTTTGGAAATAGGTTTTCAATATTTTCCAATTTAACCAGCTCTCAGCGAATTTGAAGAAATTAGATGATTCGCTGACATAACAGGGGATGTGACGGCGGTTTAAGACAAAACTGAGATTGAGTTGGTGATATAAGAAAAACATAATGCCATCACCACTACTCATGCTACTTTGTTTTCATCTGAGCAACGACTGATTGGACGAGCGTAAGAATACGAACCAATGATGATGGAATACAAGATTGCATACATCGCACAACTTCGCATACATTTTAACCACACATCTGCAGCTTTCATATTGTAGATTATATTAAAAGCGTTCTGTTAGGACGGAAATGTCAGGTGGAGACCAAGAATTTCACTGTAAAAACACTGGTTCATCAAATATCCTGCCATTACTGCCTAAATATCGACTATCATTCCGTAGTGTGACAACTCTATTTACATTTTACCGCGCCGTTTACAGACGCAAATAAAGCGATCCGTCTGCTTGATGGCATTTTGAAAATGAAATGTTAAGACGGCAAATCAAAAACAAATTAAAAACAGAAATTAAAACATAAATTTAACAGATGTTAAAACACATTTGGTGGAAGGTGTAGATGTGGGGTAAACTGTCATATAAAAATCAGTTGAATGCATTTGCAAGTGTCTGATTATACGGAAATTAGAACAACGTATGAAAAATTAGCACCTGTTGAATTTAGATTTTGCTGAAAGTTTTGTTAAGTGACATTTCCAGTATTGATACCAATACACATATTTTTACAAATATGCATAAAAAGCATATTAGCATATTATGTATATTATAATAAAAAAAAGAATCAAAACATATTATGTTATTAAAAATAAATAAATAAATAATTGCCGCGTACACCTCTGTTAAGTGCTCGGCCAAGTTTGATGTTGTTCCACAAATGGAGAGACCTACAATTTTAAGTCGACTCCGAACGGTAAATGGTAGTCACGCACCAATCATACGGCTCCGGTGGCCGATTTCTATATATAGTATATATACGTACATACATATATCGTATGTATAAACCTTAAGATTTCTAAAGCTATGCAATGTTGTAGTGAGATGTATGTATAATCAGACCATTAGTATCCTAGGCATATGCATTTAGTGGACGCAATTTGGATATTAACAGCAAACATTCGTCATATGGCTCATATGCAAGTGTAAGAATATACATATATACATACTTATATGACTTCATAAAATAATAGCCCATATGTATGTACACAAGTTTTATATTTTCAAATTTCAACGTAGAAGTTCGCTTTATCAAATTAGATTTTAAAATCTCGTATTTGTGCAACAACATTCGTGAATACATACATACACTCCCTTTGTTACAAGGTTGTCTTTCTTAAACTTCTCTCCCACTTCATTGCCACACAAATGTTCTTTGTATCTAATTATCGGGTATTTTTTAAGAGCTTGAGAACTTCGAATGACAATATAAAACAGAAATATTGTTGGAATTGTTTTTTTTTATTATAATTTGGTCGATAATTTCATGGTATTGATTTTTTGACTATGATATCCTGCATATGTTCGCCTCGGCTACGGACGATCAGTCTAATTTTTTACTACTTTTTCCAATAAATCTGGCCGTATACCGTCAATGGTGGCTTGAACATTCAAATAAATCGATTGTTAAGCGCGCTTATGGGAAGTTGTTGTTGTTGTAGCAAGTCGCGCCGTGTTGTTCGAGGCAAATTTTTGGAAACAAAGTTTCAGTCAGCATGGCTCGATAACGCTCGCCATTCACCGTAACGGCAGCTTTTCCCTCATTCCGAAAGAAATAAGCACCAATGATGCCGCCAGCGCTCTACTAATTTTGCGCACAGATTTAGTTTCAAAGTAAATTTCCACAATTTGGAAGCGTTTGTCTGGCGTTAAGCGATGCGTGATGTTGCCAAACCTTATTGAATAGAAATGTTAACAACGTTTGTCATTTTCAGTTGTCAAAACATAGTTATCGATATCGACAGTTCTCATGCAGCTAATAAAAACACCCGATATATTGTATTTTATCTTGTGAAAATAAGAAAACGAAACCAAAATAGCTGGTTGGTTTATTGTTTATTAAGGTACACATACATATGTATAACTGTATGTAAATATGAACATCCCACACGCAACTCTAAAGAAATACGAGTTTTTCATATATGTAGTAGTCACCCGGTGGTAGCAATTCAGTGGAAGTTTCCCAGCAACAATATAAAAAAATGTCAATCACACTAAAGAAAATGAAGCAGCAAAAAATGGCAAAGCAACCACAAAGATTTGGTACGCAGAGTTACAAGCTTTACGCAAGGTTCACCTGATATGCAGTTTATTAATGCTCACTGGCTTGTTGAGAAATGCACCACCACACAAATGCATATTTATGTTATATCCATACATATGTATGCATGTAATTAGATACATTATATGTGTTGTGAGGGACATTCAAAGAAAGCTTTCAGATTAAATTCATGACTTTGGTAATTGACCCATATACTGCATCATACTACAAACATAATTATTCATGCATACATATTTATTTTAAATCCAATTTCTGCATACATATATATGTACATATGTGCTTATCGATATTTCTACCTCAACTAATTAATATCAGATGGTATCAGCTATTCATACATACATATGTATGTAAATACATACATACATGCCTAATTTGTCTTTGTATGCATATGCTTTTCTGATTCTGGAATGAGGATTAACTAGCATAGAGCACTGACAGTATGCCACAGTGGCGGCAACAAAATACTGATGTCATCATTAATGTCCACGTCAGCACGATTAATGGCATTAACATTTTTATTAGAAATTCGTGAGCGGGAGGCTAATTTTGTTGATTAGATGAGAAGCATATACTCCTTTATGCATATATGTATGTATTTATATACACACGCTAGTACTAGTGTTAAGCGCGAAAAGTAAACCACAATAAAATTTTGGTAATAAGTAGGTAAATACATTTGTATGTTTGTATGTATATACAGCAGTTGCTACTGCGTAGTTCAAGTTGCGTGTGGCAATATGGTTACAAAGTCCAAAATTATTACATTTTTTTAGTATTTCGATAATTTTACTATATTAGAATATTTTTTCTTTTTTGTTTTTTTTGATTTTCATCAACCGTAGAGCGAATTTTTCTAAAGAACAGCATTATAAATATTGATTTTCACTCTAACATTTAATTGCCGTGAGATGGTGGTGTCAGACTCTTTTTCATGGCTGAAATACACTTGGAGGTTTGCCGTTATGCCTGCCAAGGGGCAAAAACCACTTAGACTTTAATTCTCCTTAATTGAAAGCTGCTGGCGAATTAAGCTTTGTAGGCATCAATGTTCACATACTAGCAGCACTACAAAACTATAACGGTATTCAACAGTACTAACCACGTCATATTGATAGGAAGATTGAGAGATAATATAGATATAGATATACGCATATGTATATGGCATCACTAGGTATGCACTTCAATCAGAAAACCTCCTCTTTACGATACTTCGCTCATACTAAATGCATTTATGAAGTCTAAGAGGACTTTCGATTGTAGCCAATAGACGAGCTCTCTCTTTCGCTACGGCCAAAGACTTTCGAGGTCTTCTCGATAGTTTTTAAAGGCAAACGATTCAGTCGACTATATCGCGCAACCATCCAAATGGTCTCACAGTTTATTGAGACTTGTTTGAATATCTCTAAATACCCACAGTTCGTTGGAGGTTAATAAAGTTTTTACAGCTTTTGAGGTTATATCCATCTAGTAGGTCTTTCAGTCAAGTTGTGCCATTGTGTGTTGCCAGTACAATTATTTTATGATATTCTCCTTAAGCTCTCTTTTATTGGTGATTTTCCTGGCCAAGAAGGTCTAGGATTGTATTGGCGTAGTTGCCGCAGCCTCTCTATAGCTAATTCATCATCTTCCTCGTTTCCGTGGTCGGGAAGACAGAGCCGCTGAATGTAGTTATAAATTCTTAAGCAGTTTAATTTCTCTATGTACTCTAGGACTTTGGAGAGTTTACCTTAAATGATGAGAAAAGCTTAACTTAAGTTGACGATATGGTCATTAGCGTAGATTTGTTCTAAAATGACGACTTTTTCAATAAACTAAAAGTTGTACATATATTTTGTATTTTTGATACCGTCGTACGCTGTTTTGTGGGACTTGACCGTTTGACCGTGACGGCTATTACTTTTTAAGCTAATAGTCCAATAGCTTTTGTGAAGCTGCAATTCAAAGTACCGTCAAATTAACGAGCTCAACGTGAATATCGGCGAATCTTACTCGATAACTTTGTTGTTGCTTTCGTATGCAAATTTTTCGTTAAGTTAATCGAGCATAAAAATAGCTAGCGGGGAAGTGACGAATAGAAGAGGCCTTATGTTACAATACATCTGATGTTCTCTAACCTTAGGAAAATGTTACAGTCTGGAAGTGGCAACCTACAGATCGAGCTTTCAAATCAATATTAATATATGAAGATAAAAAAGTAAAAAAAAAATTTAATCTTCCACCCTTTTTAAATTCTTGAACACACATATTGCAATTATCAGTCAAACATTTTATTACAATATCAGGGAAGTAAAAGGCTTTCGTTGTGCGTATGCATCCAAAAAAGTGATAAGATAAAATATGAAGTTACAAATTAATGGGAATCGCTTCTTTATTGCATATAAATAAATCAATTTTGATGATAATGATATGAAATAATATCAAAACCATGTCGAATGTCCGCGTGTAAGACTATAGATTATTTTCTTGTAAAATCAGCTGCAACAAACTATCAGGAGCATGGCTGTCATGAAAAATCGGTTTAGAGCCCACAGGTTTTCAAAAAAAACCAAAACGCACACCAATACTTGTAGCGCAGTTCGACAAGCAGGCCCATATATATTTTTAATATGTTTTTATATTTATATATGTGTAAGTATAAATATATATATAATTTTTTTTTCTTACAGCCATTAGCTCTGTGAGTCACCATATATATATTCCATTTCAAAAATTGTGCTTACTAACAAGGCCACTTAATGAAAAGTTAATCTTATCGTAGAACAAAACTCGATCATAAAAATGATTCGATTATCCACTGTTCCATTGTTTTATGCTGAACATTCAACTCAGAAGATTATTCGATTTTTATTCAGCGAATAACTGTAGCATCTGTAGCGAATAACTGATTAAATTAGATTATTGTTTATGAAGTATTGCGAATATTACTCAATTATGCGCGCAGGTCGGTTTCAAGTATTGCTATGGGTGCCACTTACCAGTAAGAGGAAGAAACGTGCATTGTTTCGAGGGCATCGATTCAAAGCGAGGCTGTTGTTAAATGATTATTTTGATAGAAATGGTGGCAACGTATTATATCAAATATAAATATATAAGATTGTGTGTTCCTAAATGGAAGCATAAGTGTTTAACTATGAACAATATGCTCTGGCATATGAGATGGATTATGCGGTTTGCAGTATCTATGATATTCTCAAAGGCATGCAACTTCAATCTTCCACATATGCAACGTTCAAATTGACACCGTATAATTTAAATTTGTCCACCCAATTACTTCGCCTAGTAACATTTATGCCCTTTTCTCAAGTGTTGACTCAAGTCTTCCAGTTTTTTGCGGCTCAATCCTCCGATATTGATCGCGGTTGTATACGAGCAGAAAGATATCGAACTGTCCACAAAAATATGTGGTTTGTGGTGATTTACGGTTAAAATTGGCAATTCATTAACAACCAAAACAAACCCCAGCTTAAGTAATTTTTATACATACATACATATGTAACACATGGACTGAAAAGTCCCGGACCTAACAAAGAAAACACGATTGTTTTTTTGGTTGAATATCAGCTTTATTCACCAACGTAATTTCCATAAAGAACAACCAAATCATTCCAGCGTCGCTCTAACATTTCAATACCACATTTGTAGAACGATCGAGCGAAATTCCTTACCAGAGAGCATATTTTTAGATTTATAGGTTTGCGAACATCCAGTAGTTGCTGAGAGCCTAATCTGGCGAATGCAGTGGATGTGTGAGCAATTCGAAGTTCAATTTTTGCAGTTTTGCAATCAGCAACACGTTCTTGCTTTTGGTCAACAGTGAGCAAACGCGGCACCCACTTTGAACAGAGTTTTCTCATAGTCAAAAGCTCATGTAACATAACGTCAACGCGTTCTTTTGATATCTTTACGATGTTAGCTAACTCACGCAACTTCACATTTCGATCATTCAAAACGAGTTTGTAGATTGTTTTGATATTTTCTGGGACTACCACCTCTCATTTTAAGTCCGCAAACCATCGTTTTATTGTTGTTTCTGATGGATCGGAGTCCCTATAACACTCTTCCAGCCTTTGCTTCACTTGATCGGTATGCTTTCCCATCAAGAGGCAGTATAAAATTGAAACACAAAATTCTTTTTCATCCATTGTTACACAAGCACAATAACTTTTCGAATTAACAGCTGTCTTTTTAAGATTAGTACTAATAACTGAAAAAGCGGTAAATGCAGTAAAACTAGTGCCATTTATGTGTTAGGCCCGGGACTTTTCATCCCATGTGTTATCTTGCTTAAACCGTGAGGGAAATTGTCTTGTATTTAGAAGAAAAAAGTAAGACTACTTACCATAAGCCAGGGCAAGGCATTTAGAGTTCAAATTGCCACAAGAAAAACAAAGTATAATGCAAGTGTCTGTATGATAATTTGCTATAAAAAAGTGTCAAAGTCAGTACAAAACTGGATTAAAATGTTTTAGCTATTAGCTAAACAAAAGGTGTATATTGAAATAAAAACTAGTAAAACACCTTCCAAAGAGAAAGAAATGAAAAAAATTTCGAAACTGTTTTATTTGTATACTAAATTTTTTCATACATTAATCACAACCCTTTACCAGATGATTTTTTGATTATTTAAAGTAGTGAACAAATTTCGCTAGATCAAAGTCTCACAAAAAGTGACTTGCTATTAAGCGTGTAGTAGCTACAAATTACCTACTTGTATATATGTGTGTGCATACTGTTATAGTACAGTGTACGACTGTTGTAATATCTACAATATATACATACATATGTATGACACATTTAATTTGCTTTGTTAATGTGCAACTTCACTGCAAAAAGTCAACGCAATTAATTATCATATGGAAGAAATAATTGCATGCCTAGAAAGCCGCGCATTTTATTTTAATTGCAGTATACTGTCCAAATACTGTAAGCATGTTGCGTTAACACTCAAAAAATTTATTGTACAATTCGAGTTTTGAAAATATTAATAATAATAAATAAAAATCATATCATCAAAAAAAAAAAAAAAAAAAAAAACATGAATTAATAAAAAAATAAAATAATAAAAATAATGATAATAATAATTAATAAACAAATAAAATATTAAAAAAAATAATAATAAAAAAAAATAAATAAAAATCATGAATTAAAAAAAAAATAAAACAATAAAAGAAACGAAAGTAATTAATAAATAATTATAAAATAATAAACAAATTATAATAATAATTAATAAAAAAATAATATAAAATAATAAAAATAATGATAATAATTAATAAAAAATTAAAATAATAAAAATAATGATAATACTAATAAAAATTAATAAAAAAATAAAATAATAAAAATAATAATTAATAAAAAAATGATAATATTACTAAGCTTTTAGCCTATCACATAACGGCGTATTGACTTATGAGAATGATTTCCATAGTTAGAAATGCACTTGGAGATTTGTCATTACCTGCCAATGAGCAACAGTTTTTTTGTTTTAATCTCTTTTTAGCACATTTACACTGCCAAATTTCTACTAGTTGATTTAAATTTAAAATTTTCGAAGAATTTGCGTAAAAATATGTTTAATATAAAAATAATAAATACCCTATTCAATTTCAAAATGCTTAATTTTATGTAAATGAATGTTTTACAACCAGCTGTTGAATATCTTACTTATAAACTAGTCAACATAATTCTGACATAATACAATAACATAATTTCCCTCCTGGTCACAAACTTTATAATTTTATTACCTTATGTAACATAGTTTTTCTAACAGCGGTCACCTCTCGATAGACAATGGCAAAACCTCCGAGTGCATTTCGGCTATGAAAAAGCGCCTATAAAAAAAACCATCTACCGTTAGGAATGTTAAATCTAACGTAACAGAACCTTACATACTACAGGTATAAAATGAGAACAAGATAAAAGAGATAAAAGTAGTCATACACGACCGGCATATCTTACAGACTAGAGGTGTACAATTTTGCTTACAACATTCGTAAATGTTAATAACATCTCCCATAAAACAGCAATGTAAACTAACAGTACAGAGCGTTAATGAAAGATTTAAAAGCAGATCTCGGAAATGAAAAATCAATATGCATATACAGTCGAACTTCGATAACTCGAACTATGACATGCCACAAAAAAAAATCGAGTTATCAAGATTTCGAGTTATCAAATATAACATACATATGTACATACATACATAAAAATCCATAAACAAAATAAAACGTGATGGAAAAATAAAACAATCCACAAAACTCAAGGGTTAGCAAACAATTTTATTGATAAAACAGTACATGCTTCGAATTATGTATAGTTGCTATATAATATTGTATGTGTATATTTTAAAATTATATATACATAATTAAGAACATAGTACGAATAGATGTATAGCTTTCATTCGTTTAAAGTAAAAAAGTCAGTTATTTGGGATTGACGAGAGGATTTTTTATTCTGATCTTCAAAAAAAGCTTCAATATTATTTAAGCCATTGTACAGAGAATCGGTTATATGTTCATTGGTTTTTAAATATGACCGCAAAATCTTGAATGAATTTGCAACTAGCTCGTTTGAAACTGGTTGCAGCATATCATCTTGCAAATCATCTTCTATATCACTTTCGCTATCATGCTCAAATTCGGATTTAGATCCCAATAGCTCTACAATATCTTCATCTGTGGGAAACTCTGAAGTAACAATATCGTCATCCACATGCATAAAATCATTAAAGGTGACACCTTCTGTAC
Source organism: Anastrepha ludens (assembly GCF_028408465.1). NCBI lineage: Eukaryota > Metazoa > Arthropoda > Insecta > Diptera > Tephritidae > Anastrepha > Anastrepha ludens. Next base: position 114,556,890 of record NC_071502.1, read on the forward strand.
CTTTGATATTTTGCCAAGCTTCATATTCATTCTGCAGTTGAATTTCTTCCTTACTCCTTTCTTTTATGCGTTCGCTTATGAAAACCAAAGGAATATCATCTTCTTCCTGCCATTCAGAATATTGACCGAAGCCGGCTTTTCTAAAACAATTAGAGATGGTTTCAGGCTTAACATCGATATTCCATGCATTAGTTATTTCATCAACACAGTCCATTAATGTAATGTTAAGATTTTTGTTTACTTCAAAGCATTTTATAGTATTTTTTAAAATTCTGCGACGATAATGACATTTTAAATTTTGTATGACACCTTGATCGAGTGGTTGTAATTTTGATGTCATATTCGGGGGGAAAAATGCAAGTTGGATAAACTTTAATCTCTGTTGGATGTCTTTAGGATGGGCTGGGCAGTTGTCAATAAAAAGTAGAATATTTCTTCCGGCTTTTCCAAATTGTTTGTCTAAGTTAAGAAGCCATTCTTCAAAAAAAGCTCCCGTCATCCACGCCTTTGAATTTGCTTTATAGTCGAGAGGTAACCATTTAACACCTCTAAAACAGCGGGGTTGATTACTTTTACCTATCAAGAGTAATTTCAATTTTTCTGATCCATCCTAAATACCAATTAAGTCCAAAATTTGCCACAAATGTTTCCAACTCTGAAATTGAAGGACTACTACTGGAAAAAAGAAGGTTAAGAAGAGAATGGCAACAAAACAGATCCCCTGGTGCTAAGCAAAGGCTGTCTGCTGCAAATAGAAAACTGCGATGTGCACTTCACTTGGACGAAGATCGTAAAAACAAAAACTATATTGAGAGCTTATCCAATACAAAGCACACAAATTTTTCTATATGGAAAGCAGCTAAGACCATTAAGACGCCAGTAGAAGTACAAAGCCCCCTAAGAAAACCTGACGGTACATGGGCTCGTAGCGCTGAAGATAAAGCGTCGATATTCGCCGATCATCTGAGTAATGTTTTCCAACCAAATTCTTCTGCAAATGAACAAATACTAGAAGAAAGTAGTGGCAACGCATCGTTAAACTCAGAACCAATCAACATAGCTCCTGAAGATATTCAGGCAGTTATTAACAAGAATCTTAAGGTGAAAAAGGCGCCAGGTTATGACGCAATAACACCATTAATGATAAAAAATATACCACAAGTCGCTATAATTGTGCTGTCTGTAATATTTAATGCAATCATCGAGGTAGGCATTTTTCCAAAGAGCTGGAAAACGTCTTTAATAATAATGATTCCTAAGCCGGGCAAAGACTTAAATGTGCCATCGTCCTATCGACCAATCAGTTTGTTGCCGTGTTTGTCAAAATTATTTGAAAAAGTTTTGAGAAACAAAATGATGCCGATTTTAAACGAACGTAATATAATCCCTCCACATCAGTTTGGTTTTCGAGAACAACATGGGACAATCGAGCAAGTAAATCGGTTAACTGCGGAAATAAGAAAATGTTTTGAACTTAAAAAATACTGTTCAGCAATTTTTATAGATGTGGCACAGGCATTTGACAAAGTTTGGCATGAGGGTCTCATACATAAAATAAAACGCTGTTTGCCACCTATTACACACAAAGTTCTGGAGTCGTACTTAACAAACAGACAATTCAGAGTAAAATGCAACGATTATGTGTCTCATGAATATGAAATTGAAGCTGGTGTCCCTCAAGGCAGTGTACTAGGCCCAATTTTGTATTTAATTTATACTTCTGATCTGCCCGAGTGCGATAGTTTGACTATATCTACATTCGCTGACGACACCGCTGTGCTTAGTTCTCAAAATGATCCGTCTCTGGCATCTGGAGAGCTAAATAAATATCTCAGACTTTTAGAAAAGTGGCTGAAAAAATGGAGAATAAAAGTGAACGAAATAAAAAGTAAACATGTCACATTTTCGCTTAGAAGAGGAGACTGTCCCTCGGTTACCCTTAACAACGTATGCATACCACAGTCTGATCACGTCACATACCTTGGCGTTCACCTAGATAGGCGTTTAACATGGAGACGCCACATCGAGGCAAAGCGGCTTAATATGAGAATCAAAGCTTCAAACCTTCACTGGCTAATTAATGAGCAATCAAGATTGAGCCTTGACTGTAAAGTCCTCTTGTACAAGGCAATTTTGAAACCAATTTGGACTTATGGAATCCAATTGTGGGGAACGGCCAGCAGTTCCAGTATCGATCTTATACAGAGAGCACAGTCGAAAATTTTAAGAACCATAACTGGAGCGCCGTGGTATATAAGAAACGACAACATCCATAGGGACCTAGATGTACCGATGGTGAAGGAAGTATTCAAAAAAGTTCGTGAAAACTATCAGTTGAAATTGCAAGATCACCCGAACCCGTTCGCACGTCAACTCCTGAGTACGCAACATACGACCAGGCTTCGAAGAAATGACCTACCACCCCGATGAGTAGAGGGCCATTTGATAATTATTTATTGTAGAAAATGAGATAAAATAAAATTTTTCTTTTTAGTTCTAAGATTTGAATACTTATTGTGAGGCCTTTGAAAAGGCAGATTCAATAAACAAATAAAAAGTTAAAAAAAAAAAAAAAAAAAAATCCATGTTTGCGGCAATCATCAACGTAACGCTCTGTTTACTGTGCTTTCCTCCATGGCATTTCTGGTTTTTAAGAGTTAAGGTGTTATCTGGAAGACATTTAAAGAATAAGCCCGTCTCGTCTGCATTGAATACGTCCCGTGCTTGATAACCTTCTAATAAATAAGGTAAAACATCACGTTGCCATTTCATACAGTCTTCTTCGCTTACATCATTACTCTCACCTCACGCCTTTTTATGACATATACCAGATCTTAGAAAAAAAAAGTAACTTTGGGTGCCAGCTTGCACATTTATTTTATGAATGTACATACCTTCGTTTCCAATTACACAGGCCGACAAAATTTAACCAACATTCAGACCCAGAAACCAGACTATATATTTCCGAAGGTTTATGATGCGCTGAATCCAAATCTGGCCTCAGAATTGCTCTATTAGTTTGAGTTTTCGAGATATCCTAACCTAAAAGTGCAAAAAACCCCATTTTTGCCCATATTTGAGGTTATGTAGCCTTGCAGATGTTTTCTTTCACCAAAATTAAAGGATGGCATCTTTAAATACAATCCTCCTTTTTTCAAATGGCGTTTTGTTTGCTCAAATATCATTTTTTTCGCAGATATCGCATTTTGAAATTTTCATGTTTCGAAATTTTCCTACACCTGAAAATCGATTAAGATAACATAGACATGATATATTCGATTACTAATTTTCTTGAATTGAGTCTTATTTTTCTTAAAATTTTGTCTCACACCATAAGTGTGCTGACTCACCACATCCCTACACTATCTAACCTTTGGGTACCGAGTCACACACAGCCCTAACCCCTAGAAACCACCCCTATCATACCGCGAGCAGGCTAACCCACATAACCGCAAGCAGGCTTTCCCACAAACTCCAAATTTACATACTATTAATCCATATATTTCAGGCCCTCAAACCCAAGAAAATTAGTAAGCGACTATATCATGTCTATGTTATCTTAATCGATTTTCAGGTGTAGGAAAATTTCGAAACATGAAAATTTCAAAATGCGATATCTCTGCGAAAAAAAATGATATTTGAGCAAACAAAACGCCATTTGAAAAAAGAAGGATTGTATTTAAAGATGCCATCCTTTAATTTTGGTGAAAGAAAACATCTGCAAGGCTACATAACCTCAAATATGGGCAAAAATGGGGTTTTTTGCACTTTTAGGTTAGGATATCTCGAAAACTCAAACTAATAAATTAATTTTAGTTATCAATCCGAATTTTGCATGGACAGAGAAGCAGATATTACTTTAAATTATTTCGGATACTTTTCCTTGTAGACTAGTGTTATCGAGCCAACCAGTGCTTGCCTTGAAATTCGGTTGTTCTAATTTTTGACTAAATTCCAATGCTGTTTCTTTAAGTAATCCTCCGGATATAGGCAAATTCCGTGTTCTTGCCGATTTAAACCATTCTAAAACTGCTTTGTCCACATTTACGTATGTTGGCTTTTTTAGTCTCTTTGAACTCCCACTTGCACCACCACTTTCGATTGCAGTAATAACCGTTTGTTTATTTTTGAAAATAGTTGACACTGTATTTGCCGGAATAGCATACTTTACAGCTACATCTTTTTTTCGCGCACCCATTTCTACTTCCTTTATTAGTTTAAATTTTTCATCAATAGACAAAGTTTTTAAACAACGTTTTGAAGACATATCAACAGAGTTTATTTTCGCGTAAGAACTACTAATAAAATACCTGTGGACTTAAACAGTGCAGCAACCCAACTGCTGACATCTGTTTTTGCTATAAAATAAGCAACACGTAATAAGGGGATTCCCCCGGAAATTCCTGTGGACTTAAACAGTGCAGCAACCCAACTGCTGACATCAGTTTGCTATAAAATAAGCAACACGTAATAAGGGGATTCCCCCGGAAATTCGACTTATCAAAGCTGGCGCCAAATATTCTGTTCGAGTTATCAAGATATTCGAGTAATAGAAGTTCGAGTTATCAAGTAAAAATAACACACAATTCTCACTCTAAACGCTATTGCCAAGCAATTTGGTTCGAGATATCAAATATTCGAGATATCGAAGTTCGACTTATTGAGGTTCGACTGTATATTTTTTGAGACTATAATAAATTTGGAACACCAAGAGCTTTACTAGGTATTTTAAAACTAATCAGCCCGAGAAATTCAGAACCATCAATGGAGTTACTGATTACGTCGTAAATAAGCATAAGAGAGTGAATTATTATTCCGCTTTCAAGTGTATTTAAACTAATTAACATACAGCGTGAACTATGAGAGGGAAATGGCTCTTCAAATTTTATTCGGTTGGTTGCAAACCGAATGAACTTACGTTGCACCAATTCTATTCTAGTAGCATATAAATTATAGATCGAATTCCATATAATAGAGGGGTACCCGAGTTTTGAACGAATTAAACAGTTGTAGAGAAGCTTCCTAATATACGGATTTTTGAAGTCCTTTGTGTAGCGGCGCAAAAATGCTACTTTACTGTAAACCTTAGGAAGCACATAACAAATTTGATTTTTGAAAGTAAAACATTTATGGAAGACAACTCCAAGATCAACAAAATCCCGATCCCACGACAGTCGGTTCTACGTTACCGGAACGACCCGGATTTATATCCGGCCAAGGACTATCACTTCAGCAGCATTCCCCGTATGTATGGGGAATTTTTATCTGCTACAACAACAACAACATCAACAAAATTATTTACTGAAATAAGTTGGTATTAAAAACAGTATAACACGCAATTATAACACAACAATAATATGATAACACACAAAAACTAGCAATTAAAGTAGAGGTTTTTGCATCACAAACTATTGTACTTTTTTTGATTTTTAATATATTGAAACTAAATTAAATTAAAAATATTGACAATATGAAATACTGGAGATCGAAGAGCGCATAGATTCGAAATTGCAGGCACGCTTTGCTAAGCATGATGGAAAGAATAATGAGATGACGCTTATCGTGGTCCCGTTACTTTGCTCTCAGCGAATTTGACAACAAGTTACGTGATTTTAGCTCCAGTATGGCCAGATTACCATTTTCGTAACTTGATTTAGCATTTTTTTTTTGTTATTTAGTCTGAGAGTCTTAGTTCTTTCTTTATGACATTTTTCTAGCCTGTTCTAATTAAAAGTAATGTTTATAATTTTGTAAAATATACATTTTTTTTAAATTAGTTCAATAATTCACTTAGTTTTATTTAGCTTTACTTTTTTTAACATCTGGTGGCATTGCCCGCGATTGCAGATGTTGTTAGTGTTCTTCTCCTTTCAACAGTCAAATCTCTCTCTCGCTACTGCAGTATTGCCTACCTTTGGATATAAAAACGCACTAAAATTCCCATTCAAAGAAAATAACACAACAAATTTTTATTGAATCATTTAAAGAATTTTGTATGCGTGACAAATTGTCTTTAGAATGTCCGTTTTTTTTTTAATAAATGTGATTATGCTTATGTACAATTTAATTTATAAGTTATTTTTGTCAATCGAGACTCTTTTGTTAAGGGAACGACTTATTTGCTATATTTGAGGTTATGTAACTAGATAAGGTACTCTTTTCGTAAAAATGTCAGTATGGTTTCTTTAGTATTTTCTGGTAATTTGTTGCTTATTTTTATAATGAATACACCTCTTAATGCCCTATGTCCCACTAAGGATTGATGGCCGGAAGAAACGATTACACCTCTATGGTTTTAATCCACATTCAGTAAATTCAAACGCCTTTTAAAATGTGTAAAAAGTTTTCAATCTTAAAAAGAGTTTAGAGAGGGATGTTTAATATTCTTCCATAACCTTAAAAGGAGCAAAAATTAAATGCACACTTTCAAAATGTCAAATTTTATAAAAGCCAACTAATTTTCATTAGCACTAAAATCTTCTCAGAGTGGCCTTTTTTAACCTTCTTTTGTATAATAATACAGTTATTTTTAAACCTAAAGTTTCGGTAACTTTAAATTTAAAAAAAAGAATCAAACACGAAACTTCAAAATTTTCGCATTTTCGGTATAAAAAAGCACTTTGCGAAGAGCAAATGGTTGGCAATACTGCACAACTCAGCAAACGTGACGTCACGTACTCTCTGATGGGCGCAATCTTCTTTCTATCATTCTTGTTTGCTAAGAATATAAGAAAACTTGGAGACTGTAAGAAAGGAGAGAGAGAGAGAGATGTTTCTGGACTGATTGCTTTGCTGATGCATTCGATACGACTTGTAGATATTTGGCTTCAAATTACGAATTTTCTTTCAACGAATACAAGCAAAATATGAGCGGCACAGCTTCAGCGAATAGTTTTGTATTCTTCTTTGTTTGAAAACACTTTATTTGATTAAAACTAATATGCTTTCGTCATTAAAGCCGGCTCAGTTTAACTCGCTATAATTTGTTGTGTTGCTGTCTACGAAAATTTAATTGCAAGTATTTATTTACAGTTTTTTTTTCTTTCATTTTTCTATGACATAAGGTATTTCTAATGCAAAACAATATTATTCGTCATTGTATAATTGAAATTATTTATGATTATTGATATTATTAGTTATAGTTTATTATTGTTATGTAGTAAAAGGAGTGTGTGAATAAATGAATGAGTGGAAAAATGTATCAGAGATTATGATGAATGCATGGTTTTGTAATAAAGGTATCGGAATTTTTTTCTGTAATAAAGGCACCGGAACTACGAATTGATATTAGAAAAATTGAATCTAGTTTGAGATTTGACTAGAATGTAACACAGCCAAGAAGTTTAATCAGAAATCAGCGTTTACTCTTCTAAAAATCTTTGACGTGCTGAATTCAAATTCGGGTTCATAAATGATTTGATAAGCGAGATTTTTTAACATAAAATTGCAAAACACACGATTCAGGCTTATATTTGAGGTTATGTAGTATCGCAATAAAAGAGCATTTTCGTAAACAAAACCAGCAAATCCATGCAAAGCACAGCATTTTGCTGTGGAATTTTCTGTTCATGTAAAAAATATCCAGTAACTTAATTTCCGAGCACTCGCTCGCAAAGAGAAAAATATCAAAAAAAGTACATGAACGCAAAACCAGGAACAATTTGCAAGTTTTACGAACAGCTGATTAAATTGTTGGCGGGAGAAATTACGCGAATTAAAAATGAATATTACGCTAATGAAAATACCGAATATGTTTTTTTTCTGTACTAGTAGAGTGTTGAATATAAAGAAATTTATAAATTCAGAAATTTCGAAGTTCAAGAAAATTTTTAAATTCAAAATTTTTTTAATGCGTAAAAAATCTGTAAAACAAAAACAAATTTGCGATTGCTATTTGTGTTACAATAACTTATATCAATAGTAAATGCCCCTTCTTAATTATCAATTGCGATCACCGTAGCCGAATAGGTTGGTGCGTGTCTACCATTCAAATCCCCAAGCATGAAATACCAAATGATGGAAATGGTTTTTTTCTAATAGCGGTCGGCTCCAAGTGTATTTCTGCTATGAAAAAGTTCCTCATAAAAAAATATCTGAATCTGTTCGGAGGTGCCATAAAACTGTAAACCCCTTTATTTATGGAAAAAACAGCAAAACGCGCACCACATGTAGGAGGAGGAGCTCGGCCAATCAACCAATAAAGGGTGTAAGCGCCAATTATATTATATATACATTTATGTCGAATTGCACATACAAACAAATAATGATGGCTAAATGTATTCCTAATGTCGTTCCAAATACTGTAGTGTGTGGTGTATCAAATAATCAATACCAATGGACAGCTATCACGCAGCTAAAGAATGTTCACATTTTCGAAGTTCATATACATTATGTCGGATACACGAATAGTCCTGTGAACTTTGCAGTTTCAGGTAATTATATAACAAAATATTTAATGACTGCCTCAATGTGCTGAACGACTTTGGAACCATACCACAAAGGAACATAACAAAAATTAAAACGCCCTCCCAAAGTGACTGCAAAGGTAAACGGTTTATAACCTTCCTTATATGTGTGGGGAATGTTTGTACTGTTAAAACAACATCAATAATAACAACAACAACATAAAAGGTTTAACCGACACTGAACATAATGTTGAAAACAACTAGCCTGTGCTCGGTTTATGCTTCCAACAGAGGAGGCAAAAACACTGTTTTAGTTAGACCATTTTAGGTAGGCTCCGTAATTTCAACAGAAAGGGTCATACACTATACACGAGGCACTGGCATAGGAAGTATCGAAGCTTATCGAAATCATCGGCATATAAGATTAGAAGGGTTCACAGAAGTGTTTCGCAATAATAATTCATGAAATACCTCGTGCGGTGTGTCATAATGTAAACTAAAATTACTACTAAACTTATAAACTAACAAAAAGGCGGAAATAAAAATTGTAAGCTTACTTTCTTTCAAGCTTTATTTCTGATGCTGGTTATAGGTATGTGCGCATATCTACATGCATACTCACATACATATGTACACTAAAGATAGATGTAAAAAAAAACACGGCAGTTGAGTAATTATTGTTATGGTGTGTATTTAGCTAGTACAACAAATCAACAAAAACAAAATATAAAAATTACAACCTAAAAGAGAACGAGCGAGACCGGTAAGTTGGAGACTTGCTAAAGCAAATCGCAAGTTTTTATCAGAAATACATAAAATGAATATGCATGAATGTAAGGACGCACTATAAATAAAATAAATAAACACACGACCATAAAATTATAACCGACAAAGAAATTGTGCTGAGTAGTCAAAGTCATCAAAATCGACAAACATTTTAACTAGTTTGAAAAGCCACTTATAGATAGACGAGTGATCAGATGAACTCTTTCATGCATTAATACAATAAAGTCCTACAAAAAAGATATCGGATCACAGCCAAGATCATCTGCGTTCAATGTGCAATAAGCAGCTCCACGTGGTATTCAAGTAATTAGCTCTTTGAAGCCTGCAGATGAAATTAATATGATCTGTATTGAAATTCATGTCGAGCTATAAATATCCAAAATATTATACCCAATCGGTTAACTCTTTTTTCGAAATTTATTAGACATAATTTAGGTCGACAAGTATGATTCAAAACTTCAGAATGCTTTAAAGGTTACCTTAGAATTAATTGCTTGATAATTATTCGAGTTAGGGAGTTGTTAGAAGTCCAGCACAGCGGCTTCTGTAAGAGTTGTAAAAAAGGAAGAACCTGAGAGAGAGAGAGAGTGACAAATTAAATTTTCGAAAAATTGGACTAACTAACACCTCTTTGAAAACGTTGACTGGACTCTCTCAGTAGAATTATTTAGATATACACAGATATGTACATATGTAGGGGCAAGTTCGAGAAAGTGCTTCTTTCCTGAACATGGCAGTGACTCTTTGAGGTCCCTAGCTGATTGATTTAAAATCAGTCTATGTTACTTATGTAAACTAACCAAAGAAATGAAAAAATCTAAATTTTTACATGCCTTATTTTCGAACCACATCTAGGCGAATGTTTTGAAAGACCCTTTATACATATGTATATTATAAGTTACATATATATTTGGCACCTACATTTTTGGGTGTTTGGCCGAGTTCTTCCTCCTATTTGTGGTGTGCGTCTCGACTCTTTTACATAAATAAAGGGATCTACAGTTTTGTGCCGCCTGCGGATGTTTTTTAAGAGGAGCTTTTAATGGCAGAAATATATTCGGAGGTTTGAGATTGCCTGCCGAGGAGCGAATGCTATGAGAAAAAAAACTTGTTCTATCATTAGATGCTTCGTGCCTGGGGTTTCGAACCTGTACACTTTCGAATGATAGTGACGCACCAAACCATTCGGCTACGGAGGCCGCAGCTGCTAACTAACAAATCTTTAAATTTGAATGAATCACAAAACAGGGCACCCAATGACGATATTGAACCCAACAACATGCACTCGAAACGCAAGCACAACGCATCACACTCTAAAAGCCTGTTCATTATACTGCAAGTACACCCGTAATATTTGGTAACCTAAACCCTATATAGAATCCCGAATTTTTCGATTTGAATATTTCTTTAGAAAGCAATTTTTCATATTAGCGAAGGCTGCCATGAGAGCTCTTTTTTCGCAATTTTTCCCATTTTTTACGTAAACGCAACGTATTTAGTAAGTAAATACTGCTCGCTTAGTAGAAGCTACTAAACTAGTTTTTCGCGCTGTGCGCAACAAGTAACTAACTATGCAGTGTAGTTACATACCCACACATGTACTCGTTCACACATATGTATGTGCATGTATGTATGTACATAAGTAGCTTCCCAATCAGTCAAGCGGAATTTTCGGGTTTTCAACCACACAACAACAACAGCCAGCAAAGTGAAGTAGTCAGAAGCCAGCAGCCAACCAGCCGTCTATTGCTTTTGTTTGGGGATTCATCAACGCTGGCGTCGTTGAATGGCTTTCAAGAATGAGGAAATGTGCCAACAACAAGCTATCAACTTTCGCAACCATTACACTTCCCTATAGGAAAAACTTGAGTTAGTGAAAAAAAAGTTGCTGGTTTAGAACTAGTACGATTTCGGCAAATTGAAGAGCAATTCGTAAGTAGTAACGTCTGACTTTCGAAGGTGATAGAGGCAAAAAAGAAAAGTAAAAGCAAACAATCGTATTGCTTACACATTGCTTACTTGGAAATTAATTTCAGAACCTCGCCACATCTCTCAAAATCAATTGACAAAAAGTTTCAGTGAAATTCACGAGGAAGTGAACCTACAGATACAGAACCTGCCCAATAAATATATGTATGTATGAGTACGGTGGTTGAGGCAATATTACGGTTACAAAAATTCAGATGCTTTCCGATAGCAGAAAATTGCCGACCACATCAAAACAAACCTGACCTTTTGATCTGTTAAAAACAAATTAAATATGTCATATAATTTACATTGTAAATTTCTGCTCAGGACATGTCTAATAACACAACAAAACAAAAAATTCAAAATCGAATGTAGGTATGTTGCTTGCTGTTTGAATACTACTCGTATATCATGGAAATACAAAAACTACTAGTAGTCTGTAATAACTTACTCGGAAGTACAAAATAAATAATAATTTCAAAATATCTAAAAAAGGAGCGGGGTTTACTAAATCTCATCCGTCGATTTAAGTACTTACTAGTTTTCTACTCTCGAAAGAGTGATGGAGCGGAGACCAAATGACACTTTCTAGAGCATCGGCGTATAAAATCATTAGTACAATCATTGTACAAAAAATAGAGGGAATACGAACGAACAAGTCTTGGTGCTGAATTCACTAGTAGGAGTACTAACGCATTTCCCTGCATGGTTTCTCTTAATACTCATGCACACACACACTCGTATGCCTCCCTACAATGTAAGCATACATGTGCAGCCAACACTTCTGTTGGTTTATCCATATTTTTCTTCGTCTCTTCTATTCAATTCAGTTCATTTTGAGTATTCGCTTTGTACGGTTTGATATTTCTCCTTTATGCATTATTGTCATGTACGTAAATATGTTGTGTTTGTGTATAATTTCTGGAACTTTGAATACTTGTTGTATTACTTATTGTAATCATATTTATTTCGTCTTTATCATACAATTCTTTTGTTGTTTCTTTGTTTGTGTGATGCAGCAGTTTTGTTGTCATAATCCTTTTGTTTGCTTAATATTGCACACGTTCTAGCAACAAATGAAAATACGGTGAATCAGTGATGTGCAACAACAAATCTTTATTTATACAATCCCATACGTATGTATATGTTTAGCTTCTATGAGTAAAAACAATAAGTCACCATTTACAACAACATTTTACTTGTAATCAAAGTCTTGTATGGATAACATAGATTATTGCAATTGGACACTTGAAAGTGAATTGCTGCACTCAGTTACAGACATACATACATACATTCATATGAATGTACATATATACAATGTAATGGATTATTAGTGCTTAAATATTGCGCAATGAAGTAACATCGATTCACATAGAAGTGGATAGGTATGCGGTTATGAAAGCAACGTAGTAATTAATTAAAGTATTGTAACTTGAGTGGAAATACATATATACTTATTTATATATATATGTATGTATGTACATATGTATGTATGTATGTATATTTATACCCAGTAGAACTTAGGATCATCATTCAAGTGTTCCCTGTAGGCTTTCTATTTTCAAAAGTTAAGAAGCCTAGATCAGCTACTAACGGCAAGTGGACTAAGCTGAACTTCTGCATAGGTCAAAAAAGAACGTAACTCTCAATTTAAGACTTCTCACGGAAATACTAACACATACTGGACTCCTTTATAGTCGCCACCTTCCCAAAGCCTGCATAACGATTTCTATAGGAGCTATACAGATAAGAAATGAGTAGAATACGCTCAGCATTTTCTGCATGGTACTTCCAAAAATGAGGTTTAATTGGGATGTACAGCCGTTGAAAATACTTAAAAACGATACCCAGTTCTCTCGATTCTACTCGTAGACTTTTTTTTCAATAAAATCACTTGAATGTTTTGCATGTTAGGTTTTATTTTATAAATTTAAAATGTTGTTAATCTGTATCAGTTTTTTTACCTAAGAAAAACATAAATTTTTCTGCTTCATTTACAAAAGTTAATAAAAAAATAAAAATAAATAATTGTCGTTTACACTTCTGTTAGGTCTTTGGCCCAGCTCCTCCTTCAATTAGTGGTGTGCGTCTTGTTGTTGTTCCACAAATAGAGGAGCCTACAGTTTTAAGCCGACTCCGAACGCCAAATATTTTTTTTGAGGAGCTTTTTAATGCCAGAAATATACTTGGAGGTTTGCCAGTTTCTGCCGAGGGGCGATCGTTATTAGAAAAAACTCAATCTTTATAAGAAATAATAAATCATTTCGTTTAAGGGGACAGATACTTGTAAACGGCCATATTTCCCCTGATTTTCATTAAAATTATTTAAATTGAAGAAGTCAATATATTTTTTTCAAAATTGGCATGTAGTTTATTTATACATTAAAATAAATTAAATTTTTTTTTATCATTTTATCATTTAAAATGGCGGATGTACACTCAATTCTTCCAGCAAGGTCGCAGCGGGGCTTCTAAATCGGCGGGCATTGTAGCATCGGCGTCAGTGACCTCAATACAAAAAACCAAATCTTTTTTGTTTATTAATGTCATAATTTCTATATGAATTAAAAACAAATGAAAAAAAAAGATATTCGCGGAATAAAATGCTTAAAAAAATGAATTTTGGGGCGATTTTTCCTACTATTTTTGCTTCGAAAAAATTATTTTTTCGAAATTGTAAATTCACATAGAAAGATGTGTGGAAAATTTCAGGGAGATCGGTCAATAATTTTTCGAGTTATCGTGTACGCCAATTCGAAAAATATAGTTTTGAGAAAAACGCGTCTAAAGTTTGAATACATAAGTATACCTCTCAGAGCGCTCGAAAGAAATACGTAAATTTACGTTCTAAAAATGTTTGACTTATTCTTAAAGGATTATATTAACATCATATGAAAAAAATTTTTTTTTTTTAATTTTACAGGTATCTGTCCCCTTAAATTCAATCAATTAATATTAATAAAAAATCTTTTTCTATCTTCATAAGAAATAATAAATTATCTCGTTGAAATGTCCGCTTGTCTAATTAGTTTCTCACAACTTCGGTGCATTCAATCAATTAAATTAGCACAAAAAAAGCTTTGGGGACGGCATGCCTGAATTTTTGAAACTACCACCCAAATTCCTCCTTATTCATCGATGTGAGGGACAATCGGAATCGGAATTCTTTTCTTTAGCTCTGCCAAAAGGTCTCCAATTGATCGGTAGTTGTTCATATAGAATTAAAATTATAAAAAGGAATTTTTCCTACTCGAACCTCTTCCGTACTAGTTTCGAGCGATGTTTCGAGTGGCTATCGCGCATAAACTCCCTTCTTAAGAAACATTTACTCTTTGCAGCTTACTTATGCAAAATGCTTTAGTTACCAACAAATGGCATAGTCAACTGTCGTTGCTTTATAATTTGCTATCTAGGGGCAATCGCTATTGGAAAAATGTCTATAATTTTATATTTTATGATCTCAATGAGCATCGAGTGTATTTGACAAAGAGAAGTGAAAAGTGTGAAAATTATTAATATTTATAACTTAACAATCACTTTTTCACTTTCAGCACGCAATTGATGCGCCAACTATCAACGGGAATAGTAAATAAAAGAAGAAAACAAAAACAACACCAACACTACCACCACTAGTTTAGTATCGCGACTCTACTGGAACATTTCTTTTTTGATTTTTACTACAGTCCTATTATAGTATTTTTACTACAAATACTAGAAATATAATCATTCTACGTGAAAATCTTAACTACAATAGACGCATCGCAAAAACATTCCAACACTCTGTAAAGTAGTTGAAACTCTTAGAAATAAATATCCAACTATTGAAAGTACAAAATTTCCATTTTTGAGTAAAAAAATAAAATAAACTACAAGTAAATAAGTTAAAAGAGAAGTTCGACATAACTGAACGCAATGACGGAAACTAATGCATTTAATAGTGAAGAAAAATCGAAGCGGAGTAGACGCCACAGTAGTCGGCGCCATAGTAGTAGTAGCAGTGTTAGCAGCGGCAGAAGACATCGATCGCAGAAACGTTGTTCCATAAGCGCGTTTATAGCACAAGTATTCTTCAATTTCATCAGCAAGATCATACGTCTCGTATTCCAACTCATCTATGGCGTACAGGGTGAAACAATGCCCACCATCACTGACCCCATACTGCTCGAGTCTGCCACATCACTGGCGCGTAAAATACGCAAACAGGAGGTGAGTTTTAGTGAATTGACTTATTGATGAATTGATGAACAAAATTAATACCGTAATTTGTCTTTACATACAGCTCACTAGCGTGCAAGTAATGGAATCATTTATACGCCGCGTTAAGGATGTGAATCCGAAACTGAATTGTTGTGTGGACAATCGTTTCGACGAAGCACTGCAGGAGGCAGCCGAAGCTGATAAGCTAATCAAATCAGAAACACACACCGAAGCGGAGCTGGAAAAGTTGAAACCATATTTAGGGGTGCCAATATCGACGAAGGATTGCATTGCGGTGAAAGGTGAGAATTATTTTTAATTCTCTTGTATTTGAAAGGCAAACTTGAAAGGCAAACAGAATACAGTTGATCCTCTTTTTCGAGTCGGCTTTTTTCAAACTCCTTGTAAGATCGAATGGATTATTCGCATTCCGTTGATTCATAGGCAAAACATTTGAGACCAAAAACAAATTCATTTGGCTCCGAGAAGGAAATTGTAAAGCCGATGAGCTAGTCAGGAAAGTTACTACTCTTCAACTGCTCAGTGATAGAAGTACTATTAGGTTACCTATGGCCACGAGCTAATTAGTAATTAAGAATAACATTATCCACGAGGCCGGGGGCATGAATGGCTGAAGACACATGTGTAACAGCTAGGTTACTAGGGCCGCAAATAAACAAGAAAAATACAAAAGGAACTGCTGCAAGATAGGATATCTCGAAGGTCATGGCTTGTATAACCGGTCATTGGCTATTTGCAGGCAACCCTTGAGAATACGAGTTTTCCCCTATGAACATTGTAGAAGTTGTAGAGATGAGGAAGAAACAGTCGAGCACTTCTTTTGCAATTGTCTAACCTTAGCTAAAATCAGAGCAGGTTGGCTAAGTAAACACTTTTGCAATTCTCTTACCGAACTGCCTGGCCTGGGGATGGGACCAATCTTGCGCTTCGTATGGTTCGTAATGGTTCCACGAAGGAAAATAAACGAGGTTCCCGTGTCGTACAGTGGTATCACAACGTACCTGTAAGGTCTAAGTGAGTTGGGCGTACAGACCAAATATCACCAAACCTAACCTAACCTAAGCGTGGCTCCGAGAAAATTATTCGTAGTTAAGAGCAGGTTAGTAAATGCGTAAATACGAAATCTTTCTAATTTGAGTTCTTAAATAAAACGTTCGTTATCCCTTTATTGCCAAAGGGAATTTGTGAATGATAAATCTTATTTTTCAATGCATCGGCACTTTAGGCATAATTGACACTGTAACTCGGCAAATTCCTTCAATCCGTTTTTTTTCTCATAGAGACTCTTTCTATAGGCTGATCTCACAGAAAATTGTCGAGGGTCTTAAATCGGGCGATCTTGGCGGCCAAATTGTTGCAGAATATCATGAAATTAATCTTCACGCAAATCTCTCGTTTGAATCTCGAAACTTGACTACTTCATTTGTTGTGTCCGATGCGATGTTCTTGGCTTAGGCCTAACTGCTGTCATCATCATCATGATCGGTTCCTGTTTCTCCCACTGGAGCAAAGGGCCTCAGTAAAACACCTCCTTCTGGTTGTGTTTTTTTGCAAGAAACTTAACGTTTCAACTTCCTTGTGGACTGTCCTTCTCCAAATATTTTTGATATTTTTTGCCAAAATCGGCTGAATTTTGCACCTCTCGTATATATCGTCGTTACTTATGATGTTGTGCCACCAGATCTTCAATATCCTGCGTAAACATCTGTTCACGCAACTTTGAGTTTTGCTTTAAATCCAGTTGCTTGTGGGCCAGGTTTCCGATCCATACAAGAATACTGATAGTACATTTGACTTAAAAATCCGTAATTTTCTGTGTACGCTGACGATGCTCGACGACCAAATAAATCGGAGCTGTGCACACGCGCCGTTCGCTTTATTTGTTCTGGCGTTAACTTTTAGTTTCGCACTATCTTCCGCGGCAATGATACTACCCAAGTAAGTAAAGGTGTCTACGTTCTCAATTTGATCACCATTTAAGAGGAACGGGCGGCTACTCATGGACCGAATTTTCATGGCTTTCATGGCGTTCTCTCGTGATTTATGTTTAGTCCTGCTGTCGACGCTAATAGACAAAATTTGTTGTTGTTGCTGTTGTTGTAATGGCATGAAACATTTTTAAGTAATGCTGCTGAAGTGACAATTCTTGGGTATATTTAAATCTGGAGTCTGCCTATAACTCATCTATCCTTTGTTCAGCGCACTTATTTTTTCTACCGTCCCATAATAATAGATGACAATTTCAACTGAAAGGCTTAGTAAAGCTGCTACAAGAGCAATGTCGGCCGAGATCACTTGCTGATAGAAAATCTTCAAGATTATGCGTTTCTTCTACTTATAAGAAAATGCGATCTGAGATGTTCTAAAATCTGAGTTCCCATTTGTAGTGCCTGAATCCTTTCCACGGTAGACTCTTTGCCAGAAACATATATGCGTTAAAATTTTTATTAAGTTCTAAACGTTATTTTTTTAATTCTTCTCCAGGCCTCCTACAAACTGCCGGTCTGTATGCACGGAAAGATGTGCGCGCCACAGAGGATGCTACTGCCATGGCATTGATGCGCCAAGCGGGCGCCATTCCCTTCGCCCTCACCAACATCTCGGAGATGTGCATGTGGTGGGAGAGCAACAACACGGTACACGGACGCACTCGCAATGCCTACGATTCGAATCGCGTCGTTGGCGGTTCCAGCGGTGGTGAAGGTTGCATGCAATCAGCTGCCGCTTCACCTTTCGGTTTGGGCTCTGATATCGGTGGCTCCATACGCATGCCAGCCTTCTTCAATGGTGTATTCGGTCACAAGCCAAGTAAATTAGTTGTTTCGAATAAGGGCCAATTTCCAATGCCCTTCTCCGCTGAACAGAACTCATTTTTGGGCATTGGGCCAATGTCACGTTTTGCCGAGGACCTGAAGCCAATGCTGCGAATTATTGCTGGCGATAAAGCGCCAGAACTGCGTTTGGACGAGCCGGTGGATTTGCAGAAAGTGCGTTTCTTCTATCAGGAGAGTGACGGTGGCGGCCGTTTGGTGTCACCGGTGGACGCCGATCTGTTGGCTGCCATGCAACGTACCGTACAACATTTGCGACAGACGGTGAAACCGACATTGGTGGAGAAGGTGCAGTTTGAGCAATTCCGTCAATCGTCTATTATTTGGTTTGCCAATATGAAGGATGACTCAGGCTTTACATTCGCACATCAATTGGGCGATCTAAAAGTGGCAATCAACCCTTATGTGGAGTTGGTCAAATGGGTCTTTGGTGCTTCTAAGCACACATTTATCGGACTCTTAACCGCAATTATGGATAGGACACAAGTGCAGTATGGCTCGAGCAAATATAAGCATATGGTAAAAAAGCGCGATCAATTACGCGCCGAAATACAGGAACTACTAGGCGAAGATGGTGTTCTGCTATACCCTACACATCCCACCGTTGCACCATACCACAATGAACCCATCTTCCGGCCCATAAACTTCTCTTACACCGGCATTGTGAACGTATTGGGTTTCCCCGCTACTGCCGTGCCACTGGGACAGCTCGGGAGCGAAGGTGTGCCTCTGGGCTTGCAGGTGATTGCCAACTTTAATAACGATAGGCTGTGCTTGGCAGTTGCCGAAGAATTGGAGCGAGCTTTCGGTGGCTGGGCGCGTCCTGAAGTGAAGGTTTAGCAGTGTCTTGCCCACGTCACAAACTAGGTTGATATCTTTATATGTACTGTAAAGCTGTTATACTACTTGTAATGTTCTTAGAAGAAAAAATGCATGTTTTTATATATATGTAAATGGGCATGTATTGATTGTATACATACAAACGTACATAAGCTCATACTATGTGCGAGTATTTGATAATATTTTTCTAGAGCTGAATTGTACATAAGCTATGTACGGCGATGTGTATGTTTATAATCATCTTTGGAGTATAACTTAAATAACTCAGTTTGATAAGTCTTATGTAATTTAATGCATACATACATACATGCATACATATATACGTATAACTTTATACATATACTTATATGCCTATAAATATACTGCAAGTAACTGTTAAGCATTTAAATGCGTGAAGTAGACTAACTTGTTGATATCGTCATAAGTTACCAGTAAACTGTATTTAAATACTATACTCGTATACGTGAATTTGATTGTATTGTATTAAAGTAAATATTTTTATAAAACCAATGTGTGCGCACGCCTGTGTGTATTCTTCACGAAATGAAGTAAATCTATGTTGAATACTTTCTCAAACGGCCGTGTTAATATTTAATAGTGTAGGCAACTGTGTGTGAGTTAACACTTTTTCTTCTAGTTGGGTGAATAGCTGGCTGACCAACTCGACGCCAACATTGGCTGACAGCAATTTTCCCTGATTATAAGCTTACCAACAACGTTCTTGTTGTTTTAAAGTAATTTAAATAAAAAAGTGCAGCAGAGTTGGGGGACAATTTTTTTCAGAATTCAGCAAGGCGTCTTTATATTATATATGCATTTTTGCCAATAATTATAACAAAAATGATGAATGTGTAAATGTATATACGAGGGTCGTTTGGAAAGTACGTGAAAACATAAAAGCCACTTAATAGTTTGGGGCAAACCGTTTTTATTTTTCGACATAGTCTCCTCTTTGGCAGGAGGCAAGGCATCGCAAACATGTTTACGGATGGCTCGAAGTTGGACGGAAAATTTGGTGGGGGAGTATTCTACCAGGAGCTGCCCATCAAACTCAAATTTAGGCTTCCGACCACTGTAGTTTTTTCCCAGCGGAAGTAGCCGCAATTAAGAAAGCACTGGATGAATTGCGTACTTCTGTAACTATTGGCTTGGCAACTACATAAGTAATGATTTTTTTTAGAAAATCAAAGACAATTTTTTCATGGAACTAAATAAGTTTATTCTGTCATGTTTTGCCCATTTTGATCTGATTTTGACCTTTTGCCATCTTTCAGGCAGCATCATAATCCCTCGTTCATAAAACTTCTGGTTTTTATTAGCAAAAAACTGAATCAGGTACGATTTGACACCATCATCATTATTGAAATTTTTACCACTCAAGGAGTTTTGTAAAGATCGAAACAAAAAGTAATCAGATGGTGCAAGGTCAGGACTATATGGTGGATATGGCGAAACATCCCAACCAAGCTCGAATAACTTTTGCCGAGTGGCCAAAGATGTGTGTAGCCTTGCATTGTCATAATGGAATAAAATACTTTTTCGATTTGTCGGGCCGCTTTTCTTCAACTGCATTGTTTAATTTCGTTAGTTGTTCAATGCAGACATCAGAATTGATCGTTCGGTTGGGTGGTAACAGTTCCAAGTAGACAATTCCTTTGTAATCCCACCAAACTGATAACAAAACCTTCTTTTGATGAATATCAGCTTTTCATGTTGTTTGAGTTGGTTCACCTGGCCTGCTCCACGATCTTTTCCGCTTGATATTGTTGTTAACAACCCATTTTTCATCGCCAGAAAATGGACCACTGTCATTACGTTTCTTTAGCAAATGCGTTGACGAAAATGTTCCTTTTGATTTTCCATTTTTCAACGAACGCCAAACCAAAACTACGCAACCGATCACACAACTTTTTTTACTGATTAACAGCTAAATTGCCAACTATCAAATAACAAAATGTCTTTTACATTTGTACTACGTCTGCAAACCTAAAAATTCAACTGAAGCCATCTATGAGTGAAGTCCGCAATTACTTAGTTGCCAATCAATACAATAAAGAAGGTAAATACCTACTCCAACAGCTAAGCGGCAATTATGTCCTCGGGGCTCATTGTTTGTGCGTTCGAAATTAGTCGGGGAATGCCTAACTTCACTCTCAATTGCATCCGAATACTTCGATATTAGGCTCATTTTGGTTCCCAGTCACAGCGCCTCTGCTGGGCTGATGAGTTGGTCAGAGGCCGGACCCTGGAGACAGTTTCATCGCAAAATGAGCGGATTGGAGTTCAATTGAGAACCTGTGGTCTGCTCCTGAAAAGAAGGCTACCGTATCAACTCAGCGAGCGTTGGGCTAGAGCGCAAACGTTCAGTCGCGAGATCCTTTTGGCCACGGGTAGACCGGAGGCACTCGTGGGACCTTTTAGAGCTAACCAAGCCACAGCTCTCGAATATGCTTGGTATCCTTACTGGACATTGTCCGTTAGGTGTTCATGCGGTGAAGCTTGGGATTGCTTCAAGTTTTTTCGGAAGAAGCTGGCTAGAGGACGAGGTGGAATCATCTCAGCACCTTCTTCTTAGCTGCCCTGCTCTCGTCGGGCAAAGGTTTAAACATCTGCGGATATTGCGGGTGTAAATATCATACACCTGATGAAAGTCATCAGCAGCTTGAAGCGGATCATACGAACGTAAGTCGCCGCCGTTGGTCGTCATCATCTAACCCGAAGCCCATTTTTCCTGTTCCTTCCCTTCTCCTTTCCTGTGCCCTCCCCCTGTATGGTACTCGTATCACAATGGACAAATTTTTGAAGATTTGTCCAAGTGAGCCCCTCGCAAGGGCAGACATTTATCCTAACCTAACCTTATTTTTGGCTTATACGCTTCTTCCAACGCTGCTTTCGTTTGTTCATCCCTTTTGAATAATAGGATTTGCACAAGTCTGAAAAATATCAATTCGTTTCTGTAATCACCTCCTCGTTTGAATAAAATCTCTTTCATGCCAGCCATTTCTTCAAATAGGGGAACAAATAGCAGTCGGAGCGATGCAAAGGGGCCAAGCGAGCCAATCTGGAGAAAAGCGGGGCTATGGAACGAGTTCAAATCCTATTTCCATTAATTTTGCGTCCACAACTACTGAGGTGTGAGCTGTAGTGTTGTCGTGAGGGAAAAGAAAAATCACTCGACTTCTTCGACTCAAACGAATGCCAAACAAAAAGAAATTTACTACTCTGGCTGAAACTTAGTGTGTGTACTTCGAAAAGATACTATTAACTAAACGTAATCTCTAATTAAGGAAATACAGTTTCGAGCAAGTTATATACCACTATTATCCAAATTTGATTGTTTACAAGGCAGTGCCATTGAGAGCAAATGTAAAAATATTACAAGTGAAACAAATTTCAAGCCAAAAGAAAAAAAAACCGGGTCGAGATGGTCAAGCGATTTTGGTCGAGCTTATCAAAGCGCGGCAGTAGCTTCTTCTTCGTGCTGATCTTTCCATTTCAATGGCATAAGCATGCCAGCGAAGCCGCTCAATCTTTGTTCGCTGCAGCAAGGCGTGCATCAAGCATTTGGTATTTCATCATCCTTGGGTGTACATTACACGGTGTATTTTATCATTCTTGCACTGCACGATGTCTATGCCGCCGCAAAGCTCATACAGCTCGATCGTTTGCAACATTCGCCGTCGCCAACGCGCGTGTTATTTTTGTTCATCGCGAGAGGAATTTACTACTCAATTGCCTACTAAGTCCAATGTCTCATACATTGAGTAAAAATATAATATCAGGTGAAATTTTGATGAAAATTTGCAGAAGTTTTATAAATTTCGTACAGAGTTCGAAACTTAGCTTTATATGGTTTTTGTTATAGTATAAACTATGGTTTTATGAAAAAAATAATCGAAATTAAAACTTGTCAATATGTGGTGTACACTTTCTTTTGACGCCGACTATATGTCTGGCATGTGAAGGTACCCCTCACGACACTAATCTCTTATTCATGTGCACCCCTTAAATACACTCATCTAACACCCCTCTTAATTTGAACTAATCCCAACGAAATAGCTAATTTTCTGGGCCTACCGTTAGGTGAGATTGACGATGACGATCGATCTCTTCATCGTTTCCACGACATTCGCTTCTAAGCTGCCGCAACGACCTAGATTCATGTCCCGCCTATTGGCCTCTGGTGACGATACAGCATGCTTGACTGAGCTTTGTATGTGTTAGTGCAGTCGGGTGGCGTCGTGTCACACATACTTGTTGTCGGTAAAAATCAAAAATTTTAGATATTAGCGTCAAGCACCCGACACGCACACATATAAAGTTCTTGTCAAACAATGCTTGACCGTCACCAGAGGCCATATCACTGTTAGTCCAGCAGCATTCCCCAAACATTCAAGGGGAACACCAAAAACAACGCAAAGTTGTATCACTATAGTGATTTCAGAAAGTTTGGCAAGTTGTTAGAATAGCGTCACTACTGAAGTGTGGGAAACTCGTCAACCAATGGGAGTCCTTTTGTCAGATATCTTTTTGTTGTTATTGTAGCAACAAAAACATTCACCATTCGTGTACCGGGAGTGCTGCTGGAGTGACAATCCTTAGCCGGGTATAAATCCGAGTCGTTCCGGTAACGTGCAACTGACTTATACTGATACAACAACAAAAACATATGAACCCTTCAACAGCTCTTGCCGTATTAATGGCATTATCGGCGTTAAACTGACAAAATTCAAAATATGAAACTTTTCCATATTTCCAATGCTTCGGATTAGAAAAAATACCTCGCATTTTATCATCGGAGGCCATAAGCGATTCACATGGGCGCAGAAGTATTAAAAAGCTATGCGCAAATAAATATTCAAACATTTTTGGTATTATGTAGATTTTATTAAAAATGTTATGTTGCGATATATATAATTAACTTTAAAACTAAATAGGTATTAGAAAAAATAGTACAAGTATGATTAAGGGCGAGGAAATGCGATGTGTTCAGAAATACAATATAAGTTTGTATGTACGTGTTTAGCAAACCCAAAGCCTATTGGATAGCTCACTGGATAACTGACAAAAAAAAAAATACAATATTTATATATTTCGAGTATGTGTGTGTGTTTGTGTGTACTATTTTCTTGCTGATAAGCATAAATAAATAAACATATGCAATACGCAACTGTTAAAGGAATTAATAGCATCAGGAACTAAGCGGTACTTCATTAAAGTCATTGGAAAAACTAAAGCTAATGGGTTTTAACACTAGGGGGACAAATTGTTTTTGTTTCACATGCCTTTTTTACGTGTATATATATATACTTATTATATTTTAGTTTCGATTCCTGGGTGCTCTGTAAATGAGAATCGCCCATCATTAATACCTTTTCAAAAGGATATTCGTTTTTTAGTGGAAAAAAATTTTTACACATTTTTAAAAGCTAATAGATTTTCCCCAAAATCATTTAATGTAATAAACTTAGTATTAAACAAACCAAATTTCAAGCGAGCCAAAACTCCAATTTCATTTTGATGTAATTTCAATTTTAACGCAGAAGATATTTATTCCGTATGTCTTATTTTCTATTATCTATCCCTGTGCTTTCCTAAAAAAAAAAAATGACTTGCGGACATTTTTCGTCATTTTCTTTATTCAATCCCCCGAAAAGCCGCTTACTAACAAATTATCTTTCTTGCGTTCTGCCTGGCGTAAAGCTCTCTGCTGTTTTATCGTCAATAAGCAGTTATTTTTTAATAGGCAGTTATTTTTTAAATTTTTCCTCCTAACGATTGGATCAATTTCAGAAGTTCTGATCGTTTGGCGCTGATCGTATCCTGATGCAACGGTTCCACACCTTCCACACACTCGTACCGATTTACATAGTCGGCTATATTGTCTGTCATGCATATTACATGTATTCCACAGTCGTATCCATTTGCCTGCTGCAGGCAACGTATTGGTTTCATATGGCATTGGCGACAATTCAACGCATCCTTGATTCGTTGTACGAATTGGTGTGATGCTATTGAGTTATTATTGCCCCACGAATCAAAATGGAAGAAAGTCTTTTCCGGTCGTGAAAAAACTAGGAGTGACCAGTGAGTGCCACCTGCTTGGGTGGTTTCGTTATCGTTGAGTGCAAAGAAAATAAATGGTTTTCGTGGCGCCTCCAACTGATTGAGTACAGTTTCCAATTCACCATCGTCCATCAGTTTCATGCATTGTGTTACCTCTGGTGCGACAAACAATAAATCTGGGTTATTTTTGTATTTCAGTTTTTCGAGATATTCGTAGTAGAATGAAAGTATTTGGTCATTCAACCAGTGTGGTCCCTGCAGTAATTGTACATCGCTCATACGCAGGCAAGTCTCGTTAAAGCTGAGCGCGATGGGATCCGCGTGTGAGTAGGAACTCATTTTTACCGTTGTGTCGCCTTCTTCCCGAGCGCTACCGTTGCAGCTGCAATTTTTCTTCCAATTTTTCAATTTTTTCTCTTTCCACACACCGTTGTTGATGCAGAGGAAACGTTACAATATATAGTTGATAACTTTTATCGTAGTCCCAATATGTGGTCGTCGCCAAGGAGTTTCGAAGTGTATATGTACATATGTATGTATGGTATATTATCGGAAAGTTGTGGTTGATTACATGAAATTTTAATACGAAAGCTTGTTTTCCTAAAGAATTTTTTTGATATTAATGAACTTTTTATAGGTAAGTCAGAATTTACCTTGCGTTATAGTTTGCGCAAAGATGGCGTTTTCTTTTTTAAAATCCGTAAATAATTGAGAAACGAGAAACTTTAAATTCACTTTTACTTTCTTGTCGGCAATCGTTCTTTGCGAATTAATACGCAATACAATAAGCAAAAATGCAATTCTCTCTTTTCTATTTTGTTCTAGATTTCGCTTTCGGCATCTAAAAAGAATAACAACGAACTACGGCAAATTTATAGAAGGTGACTTCGCTAG
Organism: Anastrepha ludens; assembly: GCF_028408465.1. Lineage (NCBI taxonomy): Eukaryota > Metazoa > Arthropoda > Insecta > Diptera > Tephritidae > Anastrepha > Anastrepha ludens. The sequence continues at coordinate 114,582,898 of NC_071502.1, forward strand.
CAGCGACATTTACATGCAATTTGTTTTTGCAATTTTAAGATTTGATTGTCTCAATTTCAATGAGAATGTAAGCGAACAAGTAAGGCAACAATTAAGAAACCGGGGGATTGGGCAATCAAATAAGCAAATAGCAAAAAACAAGAAATTAACTGCTATAGCGAAGTCACCTTCTATGAATTCGTTTTACCTGAAATCAACCGAAGCGGCGAATTGACTGATACGAGCATTGCCAGATATGCACTGGCGTCGTCATTTTGAATAATTTTCGCACTTATTGGCGATTGTACTAATGAATGACGATTTGATACCACATTTCGTCATATGCCGACTAGGGTAACCGGATCTCATAGAGGGGGAAAAATGTCGGAATTTTGTTTGGACCCCACAAAACGATTCTCCAGATATTGAGAAATTTGGGCTCGATTATACGACGTTAACCCGTGCCGCTCGTCGCTCACAGTTTGAAAAAATCCAAAAAATCTAATCAGGATGGTGTTAGGCCAAAACACTGACTGCTACTTGGTAAGACCAGCATTGTGGTTGTTTAAATCCCCAGAAAATAAATTATTTCCACTAAGTTTTTTCTACAATTCTTAACATTATAAGTAATATTATCTGTGCTAATTTCATTATGTGTTTTTAATGCAATTTAATTACTAACACTTTTAATTGCTTTTTTTTATAGTTATAATTAATATATTGGCATTTGAAGACAAATTATATATATCTTTCAGGAAACAAGACATTTTATATAAGACACCCTGGCAGCACTCTATGCGAAAGGAACCAAAACAAACACGAAGTTGGCGAATGTTCTGCGGTTGCTTCTCGTTAACCGCGAGATAAAAAAAACCGGAGTGAAGGTAAGGGAAGGTATTGAAAAAGTATACTTTCAAGGTAAGAGTGATGGAAACTTACCGGACTTTTTATTTTATTTCCAATATTATTTGAAGTATTTTTGCACTGAATTCCTCAAATATACACACCTCAATTAGTAAATATCACTGCACTTTATAAAAACTTCACAAATGTAGGGAAACAAATCTATAACAGCTGTTGTAACGAATTCGCCGCAGAAAAGAGAGGCAGCAGAGTTGCACACCGGACAGATATTTAAACGTGAGTGAAGTAAGTGAGATTGTTATTAAGGGGTTGGGGTAGTCAGAGGCCCGAAAAAATTATGATTTTCAATAATTTTTTTTGCTAGTAAATTGCTTTATTTTATAAAAATAAAAACATAGCATTAATACATCATGTTTCGTCTTGACTTTAGAAAAAAAAAAAATTTATTGTAAAAGTGATCGCTGTTTGTGTGGAGCCCGTTTCTCTAGTAGTCTTTTGCGGTGATCATCACAAGACCTTGGAGATGCATCTGAAATCAATCACACAAGGGAAATTAGTTTTGATAATAGATAATCTTGTGCCTGATCGAAGCTTTTTTTTCAAATTTAACAATATGGCGGCCTCAGGAAATATTTTTCAGATTTTCGGGAATAAAACCGGCCGTTCATTGTTTAAAAAAAATCGAAATTTTTGTAAAATAAAAAATATTTTGACCAGACACGAGTTTTTTATGTTTTTCAAAAGCAGTATAATTTTCATTGAAAACTACCAAACGGTTTTTAAGTTACAGTGATCACCAGTTCAAAAAACATAATTTTGAGAAAAACGCATTTAAAGTTTTACTATCGAGCATTGCAGCGCCTGACCGCTCTTTGTTAATTGTTGAATAACTCGTAAAGTATTTGTCGGATTCACTTCAAATTTTCAGATAATATTTTTAAATATAATATTTTAAGAAAGTGCAAACAAAAATTCCCAATTTTTTGAAAATTCTGTTTACCTCTAACGCCTTAAAGAAGAACCAGGAAATAATGCTGATACGGTTATAATTTTCGGAAATAGCCTAGAGAGACGGCGGCGTTAATCGGGATTAATGGCCCAGCAATTCTGATTAAAATTGAGATGTGACAGATGGTTGTTACGCGGATTAGTGAACAACTGATTTGTTTATTGGATAGTTTTGTTATTAAAAGATGAAACGGATATAAGCTGCACTAATACTAAAACATAACTATTAAAAAATCATAAATTGTAATTTCGCGACCTGCTCCGAAACAGTCTTTATTGTCCTTTTCCTTATAAGTTTCATTATTTTTCATTCTCAATAAACATTAACTGTAATTTTTCGACAATTTTATCATCGAAAATTCCCCTAATCGGATTAAATTATAAGAATTAGTTGTCAGTCTGCATTACTTGCATTTAATTCCTGAAATAATTCCGAACTATGTTTCACATACAAAAATATATTGTATGAGGTCAGTCCATAAGTTCGTGCGTTTTTTAAAGGTGGTTTTAAAATTAATAATAAAGATGTTTAAAGTATTTATTAATCAATAATATATTTTCCTTCATTATTTACAATGTCTTCCCAACATTAGGCAAATTTTTAATTCCCTGCTCAAAAAATTGTTTTCCCTTGGAGCCAAAATAAGCTTCGATATCCCTTTTTATAGCTTCTTTTAAAGGAATAGTTCTTGTTACTCATATGGGACTGAAGTCCACGGAAAAGGTGATAATCACAAGGTGCAATATCCGAAGAGTATGGTGGATGCGGCATTAGCTCCCATCCGAGCTCGTTCAGCTTGCCTAATGTTTGCCTTCCGGTATGAGGTCTTGCGTTGTCGTGGTAAAACAAAACTTTGCGCCTATTCACTAAAGACGGTCGATTTTTTTTAAGTGCCTCGTTCAGGCTTGATAGCTGATGGGAATAATAATCAGCAGTTATCGTCTGGTTTGGTTCCAGAAGTTCATAATAAACAATGCCGGCCATATATCACCAAATAGACAGGATAATCTTCTTGGGGTGAAGTCCATCTCTCAACCGACCCGGTTCTGGTGTTTCATCTTTATCTAACCATTGGCGATTGCGAACAGGATTATTGTAAAGGACCCATTTTTCATCACCAGTAACGATACGGTTAAAAAAACTTTCATTTTCCAGCCGTTGCTGCAGCTGAGAACACACATTAACTCTCTGCTGAAGGTTAGGGACGGAAAGTCTATGCGGAACCCATTTTCCCAGCTTTGAAACCTTTCCCAACTGAACCAGGTGCCTGTGAACTGTTCCATGCGATGAGTTTAACCTCTGAGCTATCATATCGACTGTCAAATTTGGCTCAGCTTCCACAAGTTCGAGCAAGGCGTCGGAGTTAAAGACTTCAGGGCGACTAGCGCGCGGGGCATCCTCCACGTCGCAGTTACCACTTCGAAATTTTAAAAACCACTTTTGCGAAGTCCTTACACTCTTGGTATCCTCTCCATGAACAGGGTTTATTTCTGCAGCAGCAGTTGTTGCATTTTTACCACTTTTATAAAAAGAATACAAAATACGCGTTCGAAGACTCCATTTTATTTTTTAACAACACGTGCTTCTATCCGCGATTAAAATCACTTGTTGAGTGCACAATATATTAAAGAAAATATAAATAGTTCCGTTATATTCCGCGAATAATTTTTATGCAAAAATCGTACAAAAGTGAAATTATGGGTAAAATACGCACGAACTTATGGACTGTCCTGATACTTAATGTCTAGCGTAAAATGAAGCGTAATACGGCAACATTCCTAGAGAAAATAAAATAAGTACAATAACTAAAAGTCTTTTATTTTCGGTACATGAATAGACAGACTACAATTCGTAGTACATGCTACGCTTTTTCCTATAAATGGAAAACGATTTCATTTTATGTTGCCTTCAAATAATTAATGGTTTTATGAGACTTTTTTAAGGTAGAAATGAAGTCAGTGATTTTCCATTGTTTGTCCAAAGCCAGCCGCTATTACAAATAAACATTTTTATCAGTTTAAGATTGGAATCGATTCCTGCCCTTTTGACTGCTATGCCACACACAGAGACACTTGGTTACAATAGCAACAAAAAATAAGTGACAAATTTCCAAACTCTGTAGAAATAAATTTCCAACAGATACCATTTAAAAACAATCTTTTTTGTGTTTAGGGGTTTCTGCTTTTTAAATCAGAAATAGCAAATTTCTTGATATTTCAATTACAAATACAAAAATTAACAAACATTTCTTATTTAGAATCTTCCTTCACTAAACCTCTTATCCTTCTAAAAATGTATGATGCAATATTTACTTGATATTTCATTAAATTTGCTTTTCTGATTCGAAAATTATCTGGTTATAAAATGTGTTTTTTTTTAGTATTGCAATGAAATTGTATAATATTTTGTCTGTCTTTCGCCAAGGGGGTCACACATGGAGTACAAGAGATTTGTTTTTAACGCAAAATAACATTTTTTAATTTTTTGCACTCTAAATCTAATCAAAATGAAAAATGATAGAAAAGTAAATAATACGGCTTCTAAATATATTTTATTATATTAATAAAAAATTAAATATACTTATGTAAATATGTATTACACTGTACAACAACTGAAACCAACCCAGAAAGTAGAAAACGAAAAATTAATTCGCCTTGTTTTATTCTGTTCTTCTTAATATATTTTATTATATTAATAAAAAATTAAATATACTTATGTAAATATGTATTACACTGTACAACAACTGAAACCAGCCCTGAAAGTAGAAAACGAAAAATTAATTCGCCTTGTTTTATTCTGTGCTGACAGCCACATGGACCCAGCGAGAGAAAAAAACAAATCAGCTGATTTACTCACACCTCCTTTAATAGATTCGCCTTGCTTTCTAGTAATAAAAAACTTGATGGAATTGTAAAAGTTAGCTTGATTTTTTACGAACTCCTAAAGTGGTTTTCAAAAAAGTGGAAAATTTGATTAAAGTATATGCGTGAATGTCTGAAATGAAAGATTCAGTCATATTCAGCAAAATTCAATTTAGTGGGCCGTAAAAAAAGTTCGAGCTCCATCCATCGGGTGTTTTATTATATATGTATATAATTGGCGCTTACACCCTTTTTTTGGGTGTTTGGCCGAGCTCCTCCTCCTATTTGTGGCGTGCGTCTAGGTGTTGTTCCACAAATGGAGGGGCCTACTGTTTTAAGCCAACCCCGAACGGCAGATATTTTTTATAAGGAGCTTTTTCATATAAACGAGTGTTTTATTACTGGATATTTTTAGAAAATATTAACGAAGTTGGGGGTGGTTTTAGCTGCCATATGTGCATATATAGAAATGTATGCATGTACAAAATGAACACGCAGCTCTTATTACACATCTAACCTCGGCCTCTTGCCACGTAGCATGACTTATTCCAGTCTATGCGTCTTGCATACATATTTACTTAGAATTGTAAATTTACAAATGAACTATTAGTTTCATGCCTTAGAAATTTTGTGTATTTGTTTTTACATGTTCTTCAACACAGCACTATACATATATGTTCATACATACATACATGCTCACGCATTAAATGATAGACTCTGAAAATCGACTCAGCGTTATCAGTGAAATATGTATGTACATATGTATTTCATTTGCTTTATTTCAAGTTATTTAAATTTTTTATGCTTTTGCGTTTTTTCGCCGGCTGCAATAAACATCGTGAAAAAACAACAACTGTCTGCCAATTTTATGACGAGTTCACCATTGAGCGTGTTTTGTTTTAATATCTCTGCCTAATAGGTTCGGTGACAGTACTTTGTTTCTATTTGGAAGTTGTTTTCTGAAATCTGTTAATACAAATGTACATATGTACATGTCATGTTATATGCATAAGTTCTTACATATTACATATGAATAAAAATATACACTTTTCTAATCATCATAACTTTTAATAAAGGGTGTTTTTTTTAGAGGTTAGGTTTTCAAGTTGGCACTACTTTTTTCGTAGATGGTCTTTTTGACAGCTGTCATTTGATTTATGCTCAGTTTGGTTTGCCATTTCATAATGAATAGACTTACACCTGAACAACGTTTGCAAATCGTGCAAATTTATTACGAAAATAATGGTTCGGTTCGCGCGACGCATCGAAGAAAATTTTGTTCAGCGATGAAGCTCACTTTTGGTTGAATGGGTATGTCAATAAGCAAAATTGTCGCATTTGGAGTGAACATAATCCACAAGCCATTGCTGAGACGCCGTTACATCCTCAAAAAGTCACTGTTTGGTGTGCTCTATGAGCAGAGGGAATCATTGGTCCATATTTCTTTAAAAATGAAGCCGGCCATAATGTTACAGTCAATGGAGAGCGCTATAGAGCCATGATTAATGACTTTTTCGTGCCTGAATTGGACGATGTTGATGTGGACGACCTTTGGTTCCAACAAGACGGCGCTACATGCCATACAGCCAACGCAACAATCGATTTATTGAAGGAAACTTTTGGTGAGCGCATTATCTCGCGCCGTGGACCTGTGGCGTGGCCTCCAAGATCGTGCGATATAACACCGCTGGACTATTTCTTGTGGGGCTATGTGAAGTCGCTTGTCTACGCAGATAAGCCCGAGACGATTGATGTTTTGGAAGGGAATATTCGGCGCGTTATTGCTGACATACGGCCCCAATTGCTGCAAAAAGTGGTCGAAAATTGGGCCTCTCGGCTGGAATTTATTCGAGCCAGCCGCGGCGGCCACTTGCCCGAAATCATTTTTAAAACATAATGGCAAACCTTTATCTTTATAATAAAGCTAAATTCTTGGCCATAACATTAAATTATATACGTTTTATTTCATCTTGAAAACCTAACCTCTAAAAAAAACACCCTTTATATAAAAGTGTCACATATGCTATTTACTTTCCGTGGGAAAAAAGCCCACCCGATTTTCGGGGGTCACATACTAGTTAACTATTATTAACATTATTAAGATAAAATTTGCCTATAAAAGTTCTTTGGAGTAGTTAATTGAGAGAAATTTACAAGGTGCAGACACCAAGTAGCGAGCGCAATGCGTAGAACATTCCATAGAATCCATTCCATATAAATCAGCTGTAAAGAAGAAAAAGCCGGCGTTATCGCTCAAAAATATTAAGGCCCGTCGAGCATTTGCTCGAAAATACAGAAATTGGAATGTTGAAGACTGGAAACGGGTAATTTGGTCGGATGAAGTAAAAATTAATCGTTTTCAGTCCGACGGAATAAGCCAGGCCCGACGAGAGGGGGGGATAGGGGACTTTTTCCCCCGGGCCCGGAGTTTTCAGAGGAGCCCGGACTCGAGGGTAATTCCAAGAAATTTCCTGCTTGAAAAAATATAGTAAATAATACTTCTACCAGACTTCCGTCACAGACTTTTGATGTGTCGGAAGAAATCTCAATTGAGATGTGTCACGTGAAGAGTGTGTACAAGGCGAATTTTACTGGAAATTCGGAATGTTGTATGCCTCCGTTCGACTTGTTGAATGCCATCACAGCTAAAAACTTGGATACTCTGTTCCCGAACATCTGCATTGCTTTGCGAATATTCTGCACCCTGCCAGTATCGGTTGCCGGCGCCGAAAGATCGGTCAGCGCTTTAGCAAGGATCAAAGACTACCATCGTTCTTGTTCAACTCAGAGTCGAGTAACAGTATTGGCAACTTTGTATTTGGAATCTGAGTTAGCAAGGAAATTCGACTTCGATGATATTATAAGAGCTTTGCCTCAGCTAAAGCAAGAAAAGCAAAATTCTTAGCATCGTGGCAGTCATTTTCAAATATTTGTAAGGCTCACAAAATAAATAAAAAATTTTAACTTTTTTCAGCTGCGTTTTTTATTTCAGATCTGCTGAAGAGTTTTCTAAAATTCATTTTAATCAATATTTCATGATTAATTCTATCAAAAATTTTATCAATGAGTTTTTCAATGTTTAATTGTTATATCACTATAACATAATACGCATTTTGATAAGTAAAAAAAATTTGAAGGGGCCCGCATCTCAAGCTTCCCCCGGGGCCCGAATACTCTCTCCACGGCCCTGGAATAAGCTATTGCTGGCGCCGACCTACAGAAAGGATCTAAAGGCATCACGTGAAGCCAACTGTTAAACATGGCGGTGGTAATTTGATGGTGTGGGGTTGCTTCACTTGGTGGCACATCGGACCACTCGTTAAAATTAATGGTATTATGAAAAAAGAAGATTACTTACATACATATATTGCAGACTAATTTGCCAGAATTTGTTGATATGAGCGCTTACCCAGAAGAGGAAGTTATCTTCCAACAAGACGGCGATCCCAAACATACCGCCAAAATTGTTAGAGAATGGCTGTCGCAACAAAATTTTCAGGTAATAGATTGGCCTGCACAAAGCCCGGATCTAAATCCAATTGAAAATTTGTGGACAATAACCAAACAGCGGCTGGGAAAATATCGCAGGGCTCTTGAGAACATGACAGAGCTATGGGACCGGGTACAGCAGGAGTGGAACCAAATACGCGCACATTTATCGAGAATCTTGTCGAAAGTATGCCCAAACGCATTAAAAGTCTAAGAAAAAATAAAGCCCTATGGATTAACTATTAAAATTTATTAGTTTTTAGCCATGAGTGCCAGACGTGCAAAACTGAGTAAATATGTACATTTTTATATTATCGCCTCCTTCTCATTCCTACATTGTATTTGATGTTTTTATTTAAGCCGTTATTTTAAGAATTAAGCAACGAATAAATGCTGAAAGTTTTGTTTCATTAAGTTGTGCATTTAGATTTTTTCAGAGACTTTAAAGTTAAATCGCCCAACATGTGCTCACTATTGCACGCTACTGTATGTATTTGATTTGTTTTATTTCGGGTTATTTAAATTTTTTATGCTTTTGCGTTTTTTCGCCGGCTGCAATAAACATCGTGAAAAAACAACAACTGTCTGCCAATTTCATGACGAGTTCACCATTGAGCGTGTTTTGTTTTAATATCTCTGCTTTAATATTTTTCGCCAGGCTCATTTAACCTAATAGGTTCGGTGACAATACTTTGTTTCTATTTGGAAGTTGTTTTCTGAAATCTGTTAATTCAAATGTACATAGACTTCATTATTAGTATTACACACATATACATATGTTTATTAAACGAGTAGCCCTAACGTTCTCTCTCTCATTTGAAATCTTACTTTACTTTCGCTTGAACAGTGCAACTCTGATTTGAACCCACACGCATTTTCAAATGAATTGAAAGTGCTTTTATTTTCTCTTAACTTTCATCATTAACTATTATTATTAAGATAAAATTTGCCTATAAAAGTTCTTTGGAGTAGTTAATTGAGAGAAATTTACAAGGTGCAGGCACCAAGTAGCGAGCGCAATGCATTCTACAGTTTTATTTGTAAAGTACTTGTATGAACAATGTAACTGTAAATAGGTAACTGTTGTTATTATCAATATCAAGTATTTATAGACTTGTGTGCAACGTGATCTTCGCCACATTCCTTATGGCTACTAAAATAGAAAAGTGCCATTAGTAGACTACATACATCAAAATAAGTGAACATAGTTTTCTTCTTATTTTAATTTCAAAGTGCAAAATAAAAGTAATCAACTCTATACTCCACAGATAAGGAGTCATGGCTTGGGTGCTTGCTGCATACATACATATGCATGCATATGATTTCTATTACATATAAATCTTATAAGTAGATTATACAGCTCATCTTATTGGTAGTGCTCTCCATAAGCTTCTATTTAATAAGAGCACTAATAGCATCGCTACTGACAATCGCCCCAACTCAGACGGTGTTTATCGCCTTTAAATATGTATATATAATACTATTTGCGTCATCGCCATAACCGATCAACGAATTAAAACACACGATCAGTGTACTTATAAATCGAAGCCGCATACTGCCAATAAAATCAGTTCAGTTTGGAACACCTCAATAGTTGAACGCATTCTTTCTGCTTTCTTACGAATTTCTTGCAAGTGCATACAGATGTATGACCGGTCATTTGTCAAATTTGTTAGATTAGCCGCCAAAGTGCTTATTTGCTAGTAGTAAAGCATTGTGATTACATTAAAACACATATATAAGTGCATTTCAGTGTTGAATTCAAGTTAAAAAAAAAAAAAAAGTTATCCCTCAACGGAACAAGGCTATATTATTTTGTCATTGTATTGAACTAAAAACGCTTGAATGGTGGTAATAAGTAGTGCCGAATATCCAAACCAGCTGTCAAATTTACAAAGAGAGCGAAATTGCTTACAAGACTTATTAAAAAGTGACTTTACAGTTCAAAAATATTCGAATTTTGGTGATAAGCGCATTATTTGTGATCTGCTACTAAAAACTTGTGAAGGTATGTGTTAACTTATTTTTGAGTTGATAAGTGGAAAAATAAATTTGTGAAATTAAGGCAAACAATTTTTTTGTTTGTTTGTGTACTCGTATAAGTGAAGGGGGAAAATTTTTTTGTTAAAATTAATAAAACGAACATTATTTTTACCAACAAATAAAGTTATAATAAAAACCAAGAAGCAAATTTGCAGAATTAATTCAAACCAAATCGGAAAGTTTAATTTTCGAATGAAATCTAGATCGAAAACAAAAAAAAAAAAAAGCGGGTATAATGCGCCCCTGTTAGAATTTCATATCTGTTTTGAAAATATTTTAAATTTAACACACAGATTCATGCAAATAATAATTTGGCTTGTTATTGTTGTTGTAATGCTTATAAAAAAGTTTCCAGATACTCTCACGTGGCAAAATGGCATGTTTTTTAAGAATTTCGTTTAACAATACAGATTGTGTTGAGCCAATCTCCTATTAAAAATACCACATTGAAGCAATATTTTTGTAATTTTTCTTTGCAAAATATTGCAAATTGTGCAAGTGATAGTGAATCTCGGTATTTTTCGGTCTACCTCATCTGAAAAACAATGAAAATGCACTTGTTGAGGCAAATATTTCGCGAGTTAGTCCTACTAAATTTTTCGTAGCTCCTAGAAGCCAGAAAACTGGATTTCGCTAAAAAATCGGCTAATTTGTTATTGTAAGACTCATAAATATTAAAAAATAAATATACTTCAGGGATACCTGGTAATTTGTATGAAAAAGTACTCTGCAAAATTTCATAACGTTTGGTAGAGTAGATTTATTTAGTTAACGCGAACACCGACTTTTAAAATTAGAAGTTTCAGAAAAACTTTTTACATTCGAGCAGGTATAGAAACCCAGCCTGAGTTACGCTCGAATACTTATAACTTGTCAAATTTTGAACTGAATGACTTGAAACGACGACAGTCGGTTCTACATCAGCGAAACAACCCGAAGTTACTATATACATACATACATATCCGGCCAAGGACTGTCGCTCCAGCAGCACTCCCCGTACATGATGGTGAATGTTTTTGCTGCTATAACAACAGCAGCAACAAAGGCTATACAATATTCATTAGATTTTATAATTTATTTAAAAAAATTAAAAAAAGTTGTAATACCTATAAAAATACTTGTAATAAAACTCAACTCACACTATAAAATACTGGAAAAAAGATTTTAAAAATAATTAACCTTTTTTCAAAATTAATATTTTTTAATTAGTATAGTATTTTTTTTTTTGTTTTTAATATTATAGTATCAGTAACTTAAAAAATTTAAACAAACAAAAACAGGATTGTTGGTAGAAAACTGATACTTATTGAAAACGGTTTTATTCCAAGGAGTAACTCCATGTTCAAAGAGCAACTCTGAGTTTACATATGTTTATAGCAAGTCTTGTTTACTTAACAGCCTTGATAAAACAAAAATCCCATGTTGGTAATACGAAATATTTTTTAAGTTTTTTGCCAATTAAAAATTACCAGTTTGTCACATCTGCAATGCATAAAGTGAATACTATTGTTAATAGCTAATAATAAATTAATATTAATATAACCTGGGAAATTATGCTAGAGAGGTTTGATATGATAATCCTATTATAAATCGTATGAAATAAAGCAGCGTTAAGCAAATATGGCTGGCATTTAAGCTTAAAGATGAAGTAGAGAACTACCAAATAGGAAGGCTTAATCTTTTTACAGTCCTCATTGATTCTTATGTAGTTACATGTATGTACGTTTGTAGTATGTATTACTTATATATTTAGCAATTTTTAAATTTATATGTTTGTGTTAGCCTCTCTTACTTTTTCAAGTTTATCAATTGCGTGGCTTCACCCAAGTGACCCCTAGTTTTAAATTTAGGTTTTTAGCCTTTTCTGAGATTAATATAATATTTAATTTATTGTAGCAATATGATTTCCTAGTTAGTGAGATAGAAATAGATTTATTTTGACAAACCATTGTTTGGTTAAAGTTCTTTACTGAGTGATGAATTTGTTCTTTCTAAAATTCTATTGCTGTTGTTGTAGCAGCCTAAACATTCCCCATACGAACGGGGAGTACTGCTGGAGTGACAGTCCTTGGCCGGATATAAATCCGGGTCGTTTCGGTAACGTAGAACCGACTGACGTGTTCTAAAATTCTATTCCGGTCACACGCTTCCAGACATGCTGGAGTTCAAAATAAAATTGTAATTAGAATATGTAGCTGCACTTTAAGAACCAAATATCCACTATACTCAAGTATATCGTGATCTTCTCTTTAATGAAATTATCTATTACATTTGACTCTCACTATTAGTTTTTAAGCTCATATTTGCTAACTAAGTAGTAAGAATTATGTAACCTTGGTAATAAAGCTACCTTCGAAAAGGACAGATTATTAATATATTAAATAGAAGAAGAAGAACCTAGAGGAAGAATTCAGTTATTGAAGAAAGCTATGCAGCTTCGAGATATTCCACGTACGTTCAAGGTAGAGAGCGCGTATAAATGTGCTTACTATGTTTTGTGTTTTACTATCAGCATTTTGCCTCTGACATATGGGAGTTCTATGACATGGATAAACGTTTTCAAGACTTAGTTGAAGCCTCCGGTATACAGAATGTGACTGCTTTTCCTAGGTTAGTTACGCTTTTATGCCAATCGAATTTCTTTGGTTACTTCGGCAGATGGCGGTAATTATTTCCTTTTCTATTAGTTTGATATGAGTAGCAAACAGCGCTTATTTCTTGAAAATGATACGCAGAGGATGCCAAGAGCGGCTGGCATTTCTTTGGATAAAATATGCACATGCAAACACTTGTGGCCACATAATTAAGTCACTCCAACTTTTTACAATATTCCGAATATTTGTATAGTGAAATATTTTTTAGCATCTTTTTTCTTAATTTCATTGCTTAGTAAATCTTATAAATCCAAGTTCTAAACTTTGTACAAAATTAACACAAATTTCAAAAATTATTATCAAAATTTTCAACTTTTATAAAACTTGTGGCCACATAATGAAGTCACTCCAACTTTTTACAATATTCCCAATATTTGTCTAGTGAAATATTTTTTAACATCTTTTTTCTTAATTTCATTGCTTAGTAAATCTTATAAATCCAAGTTCTAAACTTTGTAAAAAAAAATTAACACAAATTTCAAAAATATTATCAAAATTTTCAACTTTTATACAACTTCTGAGCATTCAGTATTAAGCCCATCCCATTTTAGCAATTTTTATTCTTATTTCTTTTCTTCTTTCGAAGATAATTATTCGTTAAGACTGTCAAAGACCTTTGCTATGTAATTTAATCTTGCATTATTTTGATCTTTCTCATTTCCACTTACAGACTGCACAAAAATGGCCGCTTTGCCGCAAGGAGCATTTGCCGCATGTAAATTGCGGGAATTACGTGATAGAGATTTATTGGTTGCTCGCTTGAAGAGTCATACCGAGAGAGGGGAAGCCAAAAATATTAATACCAATAAGAAATGTGAGTTGAAAGCTTTTATGTGATCACACATACATGCATGCATAGGCACGAAAACCATGGAATTGATTTTTTATTCACATACAGTGACTGAATATACGCCGGCCAAGTATAATGATAAGTTGATGAATTCAATTTGGGGCTTCTACAATCGTTACTCCCCTCACAACATAAAAGGCAACGAGTACGAATCTACGCAGAAGGACTATATTATGCAACAGCAGTAAGTATAAATTGATTTTTGAAATTTTTGCTATTTTTAAGGAATAAATTAAAAGTTAGCCTACAGAAATTAGACAAAACTATGCAACCGGAGAAAAAAGAATGCTATGAACAAAATGTTTTAATATAAATTATTTAGTTCAAATTAAATGTTCTAAGCCTCATTTATTTGCCTTTTGAAAACTATAAGCTTTTATTTTTTAATCTGAGTAAAAAATATTTATAAAAAAAGCTAAAAAAGCCTTTAAAGCCATTTTTTAATTAGTTTTGAGTGAAGTAAGACTTCCACATTTCATTTTTAACTAATTTTTAAATATAAATTATAAAGAAAACAAAATCTTAAAATTTTTCGATTTATTATTTATAGCTAGTAATTAAAAATATTTCTTAAAGTATGTCATCAAATAATTAAAAAATAATGATATTTACTTTTCTTTTTGGTAAAAGTGACAATTTACTGTTTTAATCTTTAATAAAGTTAAAACAAAAAATGAAAAGTTTTCATATTTTTTATGAGAATTAATTAGCTATTTCTTTTAATAAGATTTAAAAAAAAAATATTCCAAATTCTCAACTTTTTTTGGAATTTGATTGCTACTTTCCGGGCCAACCTAATCATTGACGGGAACTTTTAAATAGTTAGTCTGAAATTCTTTAAAGTCAACGGTATAGGTGCAGCTGAGTCAGTTTATACGATAGTCAAAATATTTAATTTAAGATAGAAGGGTGTTTTTTTTAGCTGCATGAGACCTATCGATATCGATAACTATCGTTTGACAGCTGAGAATAAATGTGCTAGCGGAGTTCATAGAGCACTGGCGGCATCATTGGTCCATTTTTCCCTGGAAATGAGGAAGGAGATGCCTTTGCAATGAAGGGCGAGCGCTATCGAGCTATGCTGACTGAATTTTCGTTTCGAAAAGTGAATCAGTTAAACATCGACGGCACTTGGCGCGACTTGCCATACAGCACGCTCAACAATCGATTTATTGCAACATTTAAGCTAACCATTGACGCCATACGGCCTGATTTATTGGAAAAAGTAGTCAAAAATTAGGTTGATCAAATGGACCATGTACCTCGTAGACGCGGCGGTCATAAGCCGGATATCATATTAAAAAAATCAATGGCATGAAATTATCTACGAGATTATAATAAAAAAAAGTATGCTAAGATTATTTCTGTTTTGCTTTATCATTATAAATTCTCAAGCTCCCAAAAAACACCTGATACAAGCTGCCGCGAAATAAATCACCCTATTGGCAGATTTATAATTTTTGCAAATGGCGTCGTACGGCAATCATATTTGATACTTGTGAATAAACAGTTGCAGTATACAAACAAACAGGCAATGGAGCGCGTAAACGTCAAAATAAAAATTTCCATTACTCAAAATAATTTGTTTTATTTAGTAAAAAGTTATTCAAAAACAAAAATCTTAGAAAATGTTCGTTATTATTGTAAATATTCATAGAAACCTTTTATACTTCAGTAGCAATATAAAGTTTTAAGTTTCTCCATTTGTTTGTTTTTTTGGGGAAAAATATTTTATGTGCGTAATGTTACTGTTATTCATAATACTATTTTAGTTGTTGCACGTAAATTCCTTTCATCTAATATTGTCTTATATTTCTCTTTCAGCATTGCTGTTGCTTCCTATGCCATTGCTGAAGACTTAGCAATGGGCCTACGCTCCGGCAAGGAGTGGGACTTACGTGAGAAGTGAAGGCAATTTATATAGTTATTGTACAACAACTTACGAAATTTTTTATATATGCTGAAATATACACGTTTATTATTTTATATTTATGAATATTCATATGAATATTCAATTATTCAATGGCAAAAAAATTAATAAAATTAATAACAAATGCATTTATAAAGAAAGAAAATAAAAATGAAAAAATATGGCATCATTAAAAATCTGTTATTGCACGTGTAAGTAATAAATAAATTTTATAGTAAATACTATAACTAAAATATACTAAATATATAGGACAAATTGAATGAAATAGGAAGCAGCAAATCACTTTATATACACTTTAATTCAAATAACACGACTCATAAGTAGGCACCATATATTTGATATTTATAAAAGCATCTTCGCCGCCATGCAATTCCAGTACTTGCAAAGTCTCATCGATGAGATCGCCGAGATTCATATTGGTGCGCTGGCCATAGTCAATTTCATCCCCACAGTTAACTGTTAAGAGGTGGAAAAAAGCTCATAAATATATTGTACGTATATATATGTATATATTTTTTACAAGCGCATATGCATATATATTATTTTTGGGTTCTATGTACTATAATTCTCTCTCTCACACTCGCACAAGTTTTGATTGGCCACTAACACATTTTCGAAACGCTCTTAAATACCATATGACTAAATCATATTCCAAATTACGGCACTCGCGATTTTAGGAATCGATGCATCGGTTTATACTCTCATAAGGGAAATGTTTTTATGTGTAATTTTGTTCTTTTGATCTGTCGGTTCGGGGCGACACCAAAAATCTTCACCAATTATCTGTACCTAATTCAGCCAGTTATTCGGCCCGAGAGAGGCAAGACATTCGAAACTTTGTGGGCTATTTGAGACGAAAGCATATGGTTTTTTCTGGCGTCTTACATATGAGGACAATCAATTTCCAACTAAATGCGCCATTGAATGGAATTTTCCGTCAGGTCGAAAGGGGTACATATTTCGACACATGCAATATATGTATGTACATGTCAACCTATAGCATGTTATAAGTAACACATAAATGTACCATGGATGTTGGATGTTATATGTGAGATGCAATTTCATAATTTATAAAATCATGCCTGGTAAAGTCAAAAGCAATGAGTATCCCAAGATTTGTGAAGGTTGATGTAGAGATATGCATATTTGCCGTTAGTAGGCAGTGACAGTGGAGTGACGCCTAGATGTCAGTAATGATAAATTCCTAGACGGTACCTTTTATTTATCTCATCTTTGACTTTTGTCAAGTAGACAGATATACAATTTTACACGTTAGAACAACGTGTTAAAAATATTTAAACTTATTATGAAAATGGTGAATCTTTAAGAGCAACGTATTGCGAAATTCGTGATTTTTTTAGTGGAAATATTTAGTCGAATCAGCCGACAATTCAAAGGTTAGTGAAAAAATTTCAGGAAACTGGTTCTGTCGAGGATAGAAAAAGAACCGACAGTCCATTCTGTTGAAAATATTGCTGCTGTAGCGCAGAGCATTGCTGAACAACTTTCAACATTGCTATCTCGACGTTCTCAACAATTAGGCGTTCATGAACTGTTTGGCATATATAACACTGTGCGACAGTGAAAATATACTTTTATGGAGGCCTAGCACAACTTGTAGGTATAGTAAAACTAAGAAAAATGGTATAGGAGAAATTTCCAATACACCCCCAAAATCTCATTTTATGGCCATAAAACCGTTTTTCAGTAGGTTGATGTGAAGAATAACTCCTAACTTCGCCAATTTTCATCCGATTTCGAATTTGCTTTTTTAGTTCGAAAGAACAAAAACAAGCCTTTTTGACAGTGTGTTGACATTTTTTCTGAAATGACAACTGACGAGACTGTAGACGGAAGTATTTGGAATTTTTTTATTTTTTCTCTATTTTTTCAACTTTGACATAATTTTTACGATATTATCCGATATTGAGGATTTTTTTCAGTACCCTATTGTTATAGTAAATTTAATTTTGCGTCAAATGAGCTATATTTGACTGTAATTGAATTAAAATTAATAGAGTTGTGTGAGTTTTAAGATTTTATTTTTTTTTTTACTAATTTGGTATGTAGGTATAGCTTACGCTAAATGGGAATAAGGACGTGTTTTGATGCGTTATTATAGATACGTAATATTTATTGGAGTGTATATGTATACATAAAAGTACATTGTACTGCATACAACAGAACTGGTTACAACTTACGAAAATATCTGACATATTATAGCACTTTTTTTTTCAATGGAAATATGAAAAAGCTCCCAAGTGTACCAAAGTTCACACTGTACATTGATTAACAAAAGAAGTTTGTTATTATAATTTAACCTTATTAAAACGTCAAAGTTTTATTGTTTGTTTCATTGAAATTTAAGAGATCTAAATCAAAACGTTGCCAGAAAAGTCGAATTTCTCAATATTCTCCTATGATGTGGCATCATCAGCCTTATCATAAACCAGATGATTGTTATTTTTGTAAAACGGACGTAAACGGTCATCAATACAAAACTCGAAATCACATAAAGTATGCTGATGTTGCAACTTTTAAGAACCCCGTAGTCTTGGACGATATGATTGACTCAACTGCAGGTCATGAACTGAAGGAAGTTCAACTCATTGCTGATGATGATCAAACTGATAACAATAAACCTGATGATGAAGAGTACTTACCGTCTGGTTCTAAGTCTTCAGAACGACACATTGTATCAAATTCAGATTTTCAAGATCTTTCTCGTGATTTACTTCTATCGGGAAGACAATCTGAAACGCTCGCTTCACGATTTAAACAATGGAATTTAGTTGATGACGACTTAAGATGAATGATGATGATCGAATTTCTTACAGAGAAGTATTCAAAACTGATGAAGAGAATGACAAATGTACCGTACCATACTAAACTCCAAAGGGCTGTTTCCAATGCATTTTTAAGTTTGGAACCAGTTCCGTTGTGTACTGCACCGTACCGCACCGTACCATACCGTACAATGCTGCACTGCACAATACTCCAATAAATATTATGTGTTTATAATGACATTTCTTATCATTTTCATGCTTCGAAACGCATACCAAATCTCGTAGTAAAAAAAAAGAAAAAATCTTAAAACTCACACAACTCTATTAATTTTAATTCAATTACAGTCAAATATAGCTCATTTGACGCAAAATTAAATTTACTATAACAATAGGGTACTGAAAAAAATCCTCAATATCGGATAATATCGTAAAAATTATGTCAAAGTTGAAAAAATAGAGAAAAAATAAAAAAAATCCAAATACTTCCGTCTACAGTCTCGTCAGTTGTCATTTCAGAAAAAATGTCAACACACTGTCAAAAAGGCTTGTTTTTGTTCTTTCGAACTAAAAAAGCAAATTCGAAATCGGATGAAAATTGGCGAAGTTAGGAGTTATTCTTCACATCAACCTACTGAAAAACGGTTTTATGGCCATAAAATGAGATTTTGGGGGTGTATTGGAAATTTCTCCTATACCATTTTTTTTAGTTTTTCTATAGCCACAAGTTGTGCTAGGTCTCCATAAAAGTATATTTAATTTTTTTTTTTTGTCACACTGTGTAATTTCTCATATATAATTATTAAAAGCTATATTTTAAATAAAAAAACAGTGAATCCTGAATTGTTTATTTACAAACAACATCTAGGCGCGTCTTTTGTAGGACCCTTTGTATGGCATGCTCCGAAATTTATGGATTACTTAACATTTTACACCAGTGATAATTCGACTATTTCTAACTAAAACTTATTTATTACCGATGTTATTTGTATGGGCGCAAAAGCGAAATTGCAGAGCAAAGTTGTGAGAGTAACTTCGGCTGCCAAGTTAACGGCAGAACGGTAGCTGAATTCTATCTCATCATTTCACACGCATTCACACACTTGTCCAATTAGTATCAAGAGAGTATTATAGTCCAAAACAAAAATAAAAAAATTTGGATGAGTACGCAGAGATAACTACCAGCTCTTCTTTTGCAAAAAAATCGTGACGATATCTATTAGCAGTAACTCGTTCAAGGAAAATTTGTCTTTACTTTAAATTAGACCGGCATAATAAAAAGAAAACTTTAAAGAAGTTTTTCGCAATTTTTATTTATTGAGTTATGACACCTTACAGTAAATGTGTTATATATTCTCCGACGCCATTTGGGTAAAAAAAATTAGGAAATTCGCTCTACCTATTACTGAAAGCTGTTTTGTTTTGTATATTAATTTTAAAAATTACCGTTATATGCTAAGTGGACGCGGTTAGTTTTCGCTTTTACTAATTTTCAATATTATATTAATATTATAAATATGAGCCATTGAGTAAGCACTGGAAATCCGCATACAGTATAATTTCTATTCGAGATTGTGACTCAATAATTTCACTCCTCTTAACGTGTACAGACAGACGAGCAGCACATTTTGTTATACATATCGTTCTCAAATCCATTGGACTGTTACTAGCAACTGTTTTGTGAACAAAATCGTAATAACCCTGAGCACTTGTGTGATCACGTACAAAAACAAAGTTTAACGTCATTTCAATTAGTTGAGGACCACTTGGTATTCTGAAGCCTTTGATCGGCGGGATCTGCATTAGTTGATAAGACAGGTTCAGTAAGTCATCTCGCGTACCATATTACTATAATATAGTTTTTTATTCGCCTATCCCCTTAGTTACTGGTTGTGCATTTATTTACTGCATTATTGGCACAAGGTTACTCTACATATAGGCGTACTTACATATACATATTATATGTACTTATGTATAGGTAAAGGCATAATATGTATCACAAAAATACATGTGTCCGGGCGTAAATTGTATTATCTGCAACTGTATTAGAAATACATACATATATTGTTGTTTTCATAATATTAACCATAATACAGTTAGACTGATGCCCTTTGCTGATATTGTTGCAGAAAAAACAAAAAGGGGTTAATTGACAGACGATAATGCATTTGAATATGCTTAGAGATGATAATTTTCATATTTTTCAATAAAACACTATAGATTTTTATAAACAAGTAAGTGCAGCGAATTATATAGTTTTTTTTTAACCATATATATTTTCCTACCGTTTTTATTATAATAAACAAACTTTATTTTAAATTGACATTAACACCCCTGAGTTTTATTTGCTTTAGCCAGATTCTCAGGTGGGACAGGTTTGAAAATATTTCTAAATACAATATTTAGCTGCTTTCGATTTCATTTTGCGAAAGTGTAATAGTGGTTTTTGCGCACTTCTTCACCTGCGCTTATAGTCAAAAAAAACAAAACAGCGCACATCGACAATTGTTTACAATCCGTGAAAAATTTGGCATCACTATGCAACAAATATCACATCAATTTTATTGATGTAAATTACGAACTGAAAAATGCAAGGGGTAAGAAAAATTGTTAATTAATAGCAAAATTTGTATTGATACATATAACTTAATTGTTTTTTTAGAATTCTGAAAGTGGTTTGCTCGTGAACCTACGTCTGCTCTGTTGATATTTCGTGTAATATTGAAAATATTGAAATGAGACACTCTACAAAATGATATGTCGCAAGACTTGAATGTCAAACAAAGCTAAAAAATAAAAAAATTTAATAAACAAATAATAATAATTGCATTAGTAAGACCAATACTACTAATTATAATAATAATAATGAAAAAAAAAACAATAAAATGATAATAATAGAAATCATAATAGTTATAAAAACATTAATAGTAATAATCATTTTGTTTAAAAAGCTCAATTTTTCTCAACCCTTGATTTAAAAGCGCGCAATCGCCAAATAAAATAAAACAGCCTCAACTCAGTGTTCTCGTAAAAGTTACGCAATAATAGGTTACCATTCAGAAATCTGTATTCCATTTCAAAATTGTTTTTTAAAAGAATATCGAAATTTTTTATTTCAATATTTTTACTCATTTTCTGTGACGCTTTATTATTATTTTTTTTTTAGATTAGATTTTAAATCGTTTCTTTTACTCACCATTTTTCACTTTGTAAGCATTGAACATTGGCAGTAGCTGTCGATAAAATGGCACCAAGGCAGGCCCCACCATATCGGACGACATTACAAGCTGCTGTATTATCCTTAAAGTGGTGCACATAACCTCTAAATTACGTGTACTAAGGGCGTCTAAAACAATAAGAAATAATGACACACAATTAATTTATTATTATTTGTCAAAGCTTATAAGGTTTCTAAGGCGCTAAAACAACAAAACAAATTTGTTTCACCCATTAAACGCCTGCTTGCGGTAGCCTATATTTGGGCGCACGCGATCACACTTAACCATTCGCACACATTTTCCAATACTTACTTACTTACTTTTAAGTGGTAATATTAATTGCGGTACAACAGGATGAATTTTATCGCCACCAGCAACCAATAAATCGGAAACACCTTGTCGAGCGTATGTCTTGTAGGGGTGTTGTGTTTCCGAGAGACCATCGAAGAAGAGAGGCAAGTAGAGGCTGTAGTCGAGTTTGTCAATATCCACCTGCAAAAAAAAGGCCAAAACAACAAAAACTAAGTAAATGTTATAAAAATAACTGTCTAAATACTACCCATATTCACGTATATTTACAACAATAGCAATAGCAAATGGTACACGTTCGTGCTGCATGCCAAGCACGCCTTTGCACGCAACAAAAAATGGAAGAATGCAAGAAAATATTCAATTCAATTTCAATTACTCGCAACACTCGCCCATCTGCTTCTGCGAGTGTGTACCCTTTAACTGCGAAAAATAGGTTCTTTCTGCATGTGTGTATGTAGTGCATTATGCATTTGTATATGTAGTACGCCCACATGAGCAATAAATTCGCAGTAAGAATTATTATTTTTTTTTATACTTTTATGTAAATGTGACAACACTGTCGTGCTAAATTATTATACTCTTTTATTTAGTCGCCTATGTGTGTGTGTGTTCATATAAAAGGTTGATTACTGGCATTTGCATTTGTTACAATAAATTATGCATCAATCAAAATGGGGCGATGGCGGTGATGCATTACGTTTGCAACGGAAATTAAATTCAAAATAAAATAGTTACCCCGTTATTTGCTGTACTTTTATAAATAACTGCTTGTCAAATACACACACACACACGTGTATGTGCCATTTTTTAAGAAGTAGTGGTAAAAAACTAGTTCCAAATTTTGTTAAAATTGTTGACCACTTTTTTTCCTTTGTTCTGAAGCTATGTATTTGTAAGAAATAAAAAAATTCGCGCTGGCGATTTTGAAATATGAGGCTTTGTTTAAGCCATCTGGGTTATTTGCACTTTATGAACACAAAGGCGCTCATTTTTGAATTTTTTGCCTCTCTATCTCTCTTCGGCGCTGTTAAGCTGATATGATACGGCGCTTTCATTCGCAGATAAGCTATTTTTGATCCCGTAATTATGACTCAGTTTGGTTCACATTCAGGATATTCCATAGGCTCCAAACGTGATAAGAAATTTCAAACTAATGAATTCGAAAGCTGGCGCTGTAACTGAAATAAATACTGATTTATAGAATAAAGGTGGGTAAAATGGAGTGCGGCAGGGGCACAAATTACCAGTTTATTTTAACTTCCAAAAGTTAACTCTTCCGTTATTTGCGCTTAATTTCTTCGTTTATTTGCGAAAGTTGTATCGGTTCAAAGTATTATACAAATCTATAAATAATTTTATTTATATTTTTAACTCTCTTGAAAAGCGAGATAAACCATAGAAAATTTCTCTCAAGAAATCTGAGATTATAAAGTAATCCTAGGCTATAACCATACTTTTTAAAAAACAACCGTGTGTTTTCTGTATTATCGATAATTATTTTTACGAATGTTAAGAAAAACTAAATAATATGGACGCCGGCAAAGAAAAGAGGTTTGGAGGCATAATTCTAATAAAATTTTTGTTAGATGTTATTAATTAAGCATTCATATTACAGAAAAAAACTGTGTTCATAGACGCTCTGGCCTGTTATTGCTTATTAAAAAATGTAATATCGAATTTCGCCTGCGTATTGCTGCCATCATTTTTTGCAACCTCAGTAAACGTCGTTTACGGATTTCCTCCAACTGTTTATTATTAGCAGCCAATTGGGCAATTGAATTAACTGCTCCTTCTCCTTGTCTTTTCTTCATTTCGTTAATAATAAATAAACAAACCAAATATTCCACCAAATCAATTTCTATGTAGAAAACCAGCACTGGCAGCTGATTGTTAATTTTATAGGTATCTGCCATGATTCATATATTAATGGTTTGCTCAATAGTGACATTCGAATGGTACAAATGGAAGTTTAGGAAATTATTTCACTTAATCCAAAATTTTATTTTGTGAATTAATTTTTAAATTTAAAACGGACCGCGAAGTTGCCAAGTTTCGCCAATATGAAACTATTTTGATAAAAATAAATAAATAATTCGCACGTACAATTATGTTAGGTGTTGCCGAGATCTTTCTCCTCTCTCCACAAATAGAAGGACCTATAATTTTAAGCCAATTCCGGTAGATGGTTTTTTATGAGAAGCTTTTTCTTGTTGGTACTGTGTTTGCTAAGCCTCCACTGGATACTTCATCCATCCATGGGAAGGTGGGCTCATTGGAAACAAGTTCCGTCAATCCCAACTTTTTTATAATGAGGTCTGAAATGTGACGAGACTATTCAATTATTTTCCCTGTCGTAACACTTTGAGAAATGCTAGGTCTTTGCTAAACATGACTTCCGTCTAAATCATAACATCATAAGAAATAAAGCTTTGTAAATTCTCCACTCATCCATCTCGGATTGCGTCATTTACTCTATTATGTTCTGATTTAAGCGGTATATATTTCATGTCATACTACCATAGTTTTGAACATACCGATGAAAACTCTTATCGAGTTGTTGTCTGCTTACGAGCCCATTTTGAAAATGAAATGTTTTTTCTACAAATTTTACATTTCCTCCACTTTTTACTCAAAATTTCTAGAGCTAGCAACCCAGTGTCTTGCTAAGGGAACCGATATGTCAAGAGAGAAGGAGAAAGCTGCTTACTGAGCAAACCTTTTATCATTGAATTATGGGTATCTGCCATATTTGAACGGGTAGATTAATTTTGTGGACTTATTGGTGATAACTGCATATGTGAACGTACTTTTACACTCTTTTCGGATGTTTGGCCGAAACTTATTTGTGGTGTGCGCCTTGACGCTGCTCCTTTATTTCGCAAAACTAATCGATGTTACAGAGTTCCACATTAAAAGTTGTTCTTTTGGTAAACGAATATTTTCAACAGTCTTTTTAAATATGAATTGAGAAATCAAGCTCGAAAATGCAGATAATCTACCATTTGTAAACTCTCGCACTCAATATTCGAGAATTGTTAAAACTAATATTATATATGCATAATTTAAAATTAACCATTTGGAAATTGAAATGCAAAATAATTGTTGGTAAATCAAGAATTTTAGATATTTTTGCTATATTACCGTTTTTAGAAAATTTTAATTTTATTTCATGCTCTGTCAAAAAACTGCACATATGTAGAATACCTTATTTGTAGGCTTGAACAGTGGTTCGAATTGAGCGCTCAGTTGGTGAGGATATTTATTCATTTGCAATGATACTGCAAATGAATAAATAATATTAATTAGATAAGTACTTGTTGTTATTAGTTATTAAATGGTTTTAGTTTATTAAATGTTATATAATCAAGTGTGTAACTAAAATCCGTTATTTCTCTAGCAGGGCAATTGGACCACCACTAGTCCATATTACTCGCACAAACAATTCTTGTATTTCTGCATTTGTTCGCATCTCTTTAGCTGATCCATATTACCCTCCAACTTCCAATTATAGTATTATATATTTTGTGTTTGGAGTTACCATATATTTTAGCAAAAAAAAATTATAATAATAATCAGCAAAACTAAAACATAAACCGAATTCACTTATATGCAATAGAGTTTTTTTTTGAAATTTGGAGACCTTTATGTTTTTACGATAGAAAAAGTTGGGTAATCCATCATAGCACTAGTTACGTCGTTAAGTTAAAAAAGTACCGTTAAACGAAAACAAACAAAAAATTACTTTTGTGTTGCTGGTTCATATTCGTATAAGAGAATTCGCAGTGATTTTTGTGACTTTGCAGTAACTTTAACTAATAAATATTTACTCTGCCCTTTTTTTAATTCTTGAACCAGGAAGCAGCAGGAACTTTTAATGAATACTAAATTTATTCAGTTTAGCTGAAAGGCAGGATTGTACTAATATCATAAAAACTGACCTAATCTAATCTTATATTAAACCCCTTTTCATAATTCAGACTCACCGTCCAACCAATTTTATCCCCTCCACACAAATATTCCATCTTGATTGGCAGATCTCCTCGATCGAAATACATACGAAATGTTGTTGTAGAGCGTTTGTGGCCAACACTACCAAGTGGACTACGTCCCCGCAAGTCCAATTCCAATGTAGAAATTGCTTTCTTTTTGCTACTTTTTAGAGCTGAAATGTATGTATATGTACATGCAAGTATATACAAGCATACAAAAATACATATGAGTAGTTAATTTTTCTTGAGAAATTATTAACATTTAAATTCGGTACACACTTTTCATATTCACTTTGCCGCGTGCGCTAGCCGGCGCCGCTGGTTCCTCTATCGGCCCATGCACAACGACGGTATTTTTTTGTCGTGATTGCACTGAAAATGGTGGCACACAACGCGTTCGTTGCAAAGGGCAATTTACGAAAGGGTGCGTCGTTGGTGGATTTGCGGATTTGGAACGTTGCTTTGATGATTGGTCATGAACGGAACATTCGTGTAATTTGGTGATATGTGCGCGCGCCGTATGAGACATAGTTTTATATCGCTCTCAACTGTATTCAACTAAATTTTTTAAAAACTATTTTTTTTTTTTATGAAATTTGTATCTACTTTGGAAGTCTAATGGCGTACTTCTATCACTTTGAAGAGTAAACAATAAACTGAAGTTATAGTAATCGCAACTTTTATACTACCAAATCTAAGGAATTTTCTAACGCGACATTTACATATTGTTGTGGCAAGTTAGTAGCGTCGGAATGGGCGTAGCGAGTGGTTGGGTGGTAATCAAAACAAAACGTTGCTAGGTTCAAATTCAATAGGATAACCAATAACAACAAATTTGATATGCTCACACAGAAAAGCATGCAGTTTTGTTTTTTATTTCCATAGGTAATTGCTGTTGTGGCGGTAGTCGAGTAGAAGTTATTGAATAAAAGATCTTCTAACGAAGTGGTTTATAATTCGGTTTATTATCTTAAATTTGTTGAACCAATGGTGTTAAAGCCTTGGAGAAAAGGAAACGTTTATGCGGTTGAAGTCAATAACTGCTTTCAACCAATTTACTTTACTAATCACCAAGTTTCGTTTAATTATAGTTTATAAAAAAAAAAACGACCAATAAAAATATAAATAAACTGACCGGTGCGCAGTTCAATTTTTATAATCTAACGATATTTTCATGCCGTTCAAAATCTGAAAACTATCAAAAATTGATAGTTGCCACCTTAACACTAGATTTAGTGCTTTTTGAAAATTACAGTGCCCTTTTTGTGTTTTTTTTCAGAACTCAGATGCAATGTACATTAAATTCTCCTAGATAGTTGAAAACTGGAAATATTTAATATTTGACGTGGGTGGAGAAATATTAATCTAATACAATGGGATAATACTGCTCCTACTTCAGAATTTTGAATTAAAGAAACGACTTTTAAATACCCGGCTGATATTAATCCATTGGAAAATATGGCAATTCGGCTTTTGTCACTACTATACTCAAAAATATATAGTGAGTGCGTTTTTAGAGCAATGAATACTTAAAACAAATTCGTAACCATTTGTGCCATCTTTCTGTAAAGGCAATACTACACATAAAACACGAATTAAGAAGCGAAATTTGTTGTTGATGAATTAAATGATGAATTCTATGTTTTTTTTACTTTTGCTGCGTACAGACAATTGTGAAAATAAGTATTCTTTGATTAAAAAAAAAAATTGGTGTTCTTGTTATTGTAAAATCATAACCACTCCCCATTATTGTTTGCGGAATGTAGCTGGAGTGACAATTATTGGCCCGACTGTCGTAGTAAATAAGTTAAATCAGTAGTAGTAAATTAATTAAAAAATTAGTGCTTTTAGTGTGGTAGAACGTTTTTTGCCAAGTTTTGGTGATTTTTTCAACTCAAAAGTTGGCAGCACCACAAAAATCATACAAACGATGGCATCATTGTTATACCGTCAGCATCTGCTTTACCAATGCACCGCCATTTTTTCGGAGTTTCGCCGCTCGCTGCTCGCTGCTCGTTCACAATTCTTCTTTCATTCGCGGAACGACAACGAAATCAATTTCACGTTCATAAATCTGTGTGTGAAAAAACGTTAAAAGCTTGTTAATTTATACACAAAATTGGTGAAAAATATTTTAAAAAGCTAGTACAATTGTTATATTTAACATTTTCAATGGAAAAATATACAAAGTTTTGAAATTATTGCGAAAAGAACGCATTGAAAAAATTGTGCGGTGTAATTGGTGTGACTTCTCGCCGCTGAAGTCTTTCTATCAGCACCACCACTAGGCATTCGACGAGTAGAATAGTAGCAGTCGCTGCAGCAGCGGAGCGAGAAATTTTGGCATTCGCGCCGTTTCTCGTTTTGTGCGACCGCGAGTGACCGCATTTTTGTTCATTTTGATTTTGACTCATTTTACATTTTCGGGTAAAAAACTCCTGCTTGAACATTGAAGAGCGCGTTTAAGAAAATTAGTGAATTTTGAAAAAAAATAAAATTGTATAATTGGCTTGAAAGTGAAAATAAGCGAACTGTGCACATTTTGGCACAATTACCAACATGGATGCCGCCAGATTGGATAAAATGAAGGTGGTAGACCTTCGAAAAGAGCTAGAAACTCGTGGTCTTGATACTAAAGGTGTTAAAGCTGTATTGGTGGAGCGGTTGCGAGCATTTCTAGAAGGTGGAAGTGATGGCTCAGGTAAGCAATAGTTTTAGGTTATAAAAAAAAGAATAAAATAAATAGTATGAAAAATAAGGTGTATGTTTTAAGGACCAAATATTTATTTATATATGTTTCATATGGCTTCATTTTTGATATTAATTATTTCCAGGTGGCGCTCCGGGCACACCTGGTACTCCGGGGCGACGAAGTCGACGAACCCGTTCAATGACTCGGTCGCCATCTCCTTCCCCGGTAAAGGTTGCAGCAATCGAACCTACATTAGAAACCCTAGCTGAAGAGGAAGGAAATGCTGACCCTGAAGAAGAAGAAGCTCTTGGCGAAGAAAATGCAGGGGATGCTGTCGTAGAACCAGCGGTTGGAAGTGAAGAAGAGGATGAAGAAAAAGAAGATGAGGAGGAGCATATGGAAGCTGAATCCAATCAACAGATAGAAGAGAATGGTGACGAACAGGAAGAGGACGTGGAAGATGAAGATCAAAGAGAGGAATTAGAAAATCAGCAAGAGGAAGAGGAAGAACCTAACAAAGAAGCTGTTGAGCGTCCGGAAAAAAATGACGAAGAGAAAATGGTAGTCGATGAAAATAAAAATGAGAAGGGTGAAATTGAATCGAAGGATTTAAATGAGACTGTTGAAAGTAAAGCAGACTCAAGTAGACGTAAGCGCTCTCCTTCACGATCACATTCCAAAGAGCGTCAGGGTCGTTCTCATTCCCGTTCGCGTTCACGGTCACGGTCGCATTCACGCTCAAGATCACGATCGCGGTCACGCAGTCGTTCCCGTTCTAAATCACGATCTCGCACTCCAAAACGTCGCAGTGGCGCTGGTAGCCACAGTACGCCGTCAAAAGCAGAAGAGGCCACAAATCCTGAAGATGAGCCCACCATCGAGGACAAGCAGTTTGGCTTGAGTTGGTGTAAGTTATACTTCATAATATACGAGTACACATTCAAATTTAATATAATAAATTTTAATTTATGCGTTAAACTTAAAATTTTTTTTCAGTTGATTCCGATTTACACTTACGCATCGATCCAGTAACATTCACATCGGCGAAACCTATGTCACATGAAGTATATTCATTGATTTGGTCCGGAGCACGTACCAACTACGGGGTTCGCGAAGGCAAGGTATGTTTTGAAGTGCGATTGGCAGAGGAAACCCAATTAGGGCGTTCACATCAATTCCGGGATGAACCACATGTGCGAGGTTTTCGTGTCGGATTCTCTTTGCCAGACACAACTTTATTGCTAGGTGAAGCAGAAAATTCATTTGCCTATTGCGAGTCTGGCCGCAAAGCAACTAACTCAGAATTTACTGAGTTTTCCAAACCATATCAGCTAGATGATGTAATTGGCTGTTACTTGGATTTAGATAGCACCCCATGCAACATAAAGTACACGTTAAATGGAGAAGATCTCGGTGTGGCTTTTGAGTTTGATAAGAATATTTTAGGTGAAAGTGGTGCTCTATTCCCGCATATTGTAACAAAGGGCTATGAGTACCATGTAAATTTCGCTGATAATGAGAATTTACTAGCCAACGTGGAGCGTCCGAAACGTATGCGGCGCAAACCAAAAAAAGAAAAACCTGTCGAACAAGAGAAAGAAAAGGAAGAAGAGAAGGAGGAAGATAAAGAAAAAGAGGAAAAACCTAAGGATGAAAATAGTAAGGTGATTGAAGAAGGTGCTGAATTGGTTGATGAAGAAAACGAAGTTTCGAACGCGAAGACTACTGAAGATGATGATGTGGAAATGAAAGAAACCGAGGATGGCAAAGAAATATCGCATAGTGAGGAGAAGAGCAGCGATAACGCGGAAGGTAAGACCTGTTTTAATAAATAAAATAAGGGTAGAGAGTTCGCAAATTAATTTCTTTCATTTGCCCTGCCGGCAATCCTTGCAATTGAAAAAAGATAAAAATGTTGGTTGTGACAATAACACAGACGAAATGGGGGATGACTGAATATTGTCTAGTGATACCTTGAGTTAAAACATTTCATCTTTTCTCTGATACGTCGGTCTTTTGGGGTTAGAAAAAACATATGTCGTTTTTATGGTGTTCACCGGTGCCGTTATTTTAATTTATTTACGCTTAACATCTGAAATGTCGTTAACTATTTCCTTAAAATTGTTGAATATTTGTCCATGCATTATATATGTATAATAATAATAAAATCGGGTTTGTTTACATATTTTTTGATCACATTACGTCGATTTTGAGATATAAAAATAAGGCGTTTGTTTAAGTGAAAAAATATCTTTTTCCAGAACCTAAACCTACCGATGAACAACAAGAATCTAAATCTGAAGAAAAAGTCGAAGAAAACGGTGTCGCCGCTGCAAAAGCAGATGAAGAAAAGCCTATTGAGGCAACAGACATCGTTAAAGAGAGCAAGAAAAAAGATGGCGAAGAAGGGGAAGAAGGACCCACGCCGAGCAAACGCAAAAGACTTGATGATGGGAAAGATAAGCGTCGTGACTCCTCCGAAGATGATGAGTATGAGGAAGTCATTCCAGAACCACGTGATCCCGTCTCATTGTTGCCCGACTATGAACTTATCGCGTTAATACCAGAAGAAAAATATGTACCTGGTCCACAACGACCGAACAGTCGAAAGGAATGTGAAGTTATTCTTTTGGTTGGTCTACCCGGAGCAGGCAAAACTCACTGGGCATTGCAACATGTTAAGGATAATTTGGAGAAACGATATCATGTAATTGGTGCAGATGCATTAATTGCAAAAATGACTGTGAGTGAATTGAAGTGTAATTATTTAAAATTTGTAAGATTAATTTTGTTGTGATATCATGCATTTCAGATTGACGGTGAACCTCGTAAATCCGTGCATAAGGGTCGTTGGGAACGTGTTTACGAGTTATGCTTGAATAATTTGTCTCAACTAGAGGAAATTGCAACGAAGCGACGTCGCAATTTCATACTTGATCAGGTAATTCGGTACTATTCGACTGTGATTAGGTTCAGGATTGAAAAGTAACACAGGATTTTGGAACAGGTTAAGGCATACAGTGACACAATTGAAAAAATAGGTGAAATTGATGAAAGTGTAACTAAAGATTGTCAGAGTAAAACTAATTACAATTTAGGAGTATTAGGGGAGAACTAGGGGAACTAATTTTTTTGTGTTACGAAGTTGTATATACTTTTTTTGGTTAGTGAGAAAGCGAAGAAGAATGTGTGTGTATATGTATGTGTGTGTACTACGTGGCTTTTTCCTCAGATAAATACACATGTAGTGAGTACCTAAACCACTTTATGATGTTGTAGCAGCAAAAACATTTACCATACATGTACGGAGAGTGCTGCTGGAGTGGCAGCCCTTGGCCGGATATATAATAAATTTCGTTAACGTAGAACTGTTGGGGGAACGAGCCTCTTATTGATGTAACAGCATGTTTGTGTTTGGGAATTCTACTGGATTAAATTGAGAAAAAAAAAACAAAGGAACGACAACTATATATTAGGGCAGGTAAAAAGTTCTGAATGTTTTCCGCCAAATGTCTTTATTTGTCGCCACAGATCACGATGTATGCTCAACATACTGTACGCCGATTTAAACGTGACACGTTTCCAAAACTTTCTTCGATAATTTGTGTATCGTGAAGCTAGTTGAGCCTTACAACAATCCAAAATCAATCTACAAAAGTATCATTTGGGCCAATGTGAAAGGTGAAGTTGGGCGCTGTTTATATACCTAATACGGCATTGAATGCAGCAGCAAAGCGGTGATTTTAATGACTCGGTGCTGGTAGGTCAATCTTCGAAAATATGTATAAAATTCTTGGAAATCGCCAAGCCGGACCGGCAAGTTTGCACTTATTCCATTGCCCAGGAATTGAAGATTAAGCGGAAAACTATTTGAACTATTTTAATTTATTCATCGAAATGAAGCGAAAAACTCTTAGAACTTTTTACTTTACCTAGTATAATACATAGTATCACAAGATGTAGATGGTCATGAGAGATGCCTATTTGCCAAAATTGATGATAGACGAAGCTTTGAATTTAAACGTTATACTATATATATATGAAGAATTTCCACTCCTGTGAAAAACTGAAGCCGATAAAGACTTGACGAAGCATAAACATCGCTCTGGAACTTACAGATATAAAATACTAGCAAATCGTATGAAATCCTATTAATCAAAAATTGTTGGAATCACAATAATTTATAAGATTTCAGATTTATGACAAATAATTTGAAAATCCTACTATGTATAAAAAACATGCCACATGACCACGTATAAACATATATATGTACATATATCACAAATATTTTTTTCTTTGTTTTCTGCGGCCTCACTAATAGTTAGTTCACATCAAAATTAGACTAAATTCGAAAACTCCATCAGGGATTAACAACTCGGCTTGGTACGGCTACAATAATGCCGCATTTGCTCAGTCCAACCTAGCTCCATTCTAGGTTTACTGAGGGAACTGGGTTTGACTGAGAGCTATGGTGAGTGGAAGGCACTCAAAAGATCTGACAGTTGAAGTGCACATCTCCCTCTTTTTCATTTCACTTAGTTTAGAATCACTAAAAATTTATGAATTTATCCACGTCCGTAATTTTCTTTGTCCGTATATTAATTTAGTCACAAACACAAATCAATTCCTAATTTTTGGCAGCTGCGCAGTCATATAAATTCCATATACCCATAACATATCGCATGTAGTTTAAATTATAGCCTATTATTTTCAACGTCACTGTATGTCTTAAAGCAGTTAAGTAAAAAAAAAAACTAAAATTAAAGTTGCAGAGAGTGTTTGTTGAGCCATTAAAGTTCTCGCTAAAGACTATTTCACTACCTAAGTAGGTTTAAATTGTTTACAACATTTTTTTCTATTAAATTTAATTTAATTTATTGATTCCCTATTTTCTTAATAGTTTCCACATAATAAACACAATAATTTTTTTTTTTTTTTATACTAAGTAAACGACACAAATTCCTTTGCCCCATAAAATTATGAGTGCGTCCTGAAAGCGCCTTCATGAACACACTTTTCAAATTTTATAAAAGTACATATTTGTATATTTTTTTTTTGTTTTTTTGTTAATTCATTTAATTTCGGATTTTAAAAAAGTCTAAAACTATAAAGCCCAACTGCCTTTGGACTATTGCACCAAGTGCATATGTACTTAGGCGGCACCATGTCAAATCAAGGTGGGTCTTAGAAATGTAAGTTGCTCATATCACTATTATGTATGTATATACCGTTCACGTGAGTATAATTGAGTTGCAGCACCGCGGCATTATTAGCAGCAAAAGCAGCACAAATGGCGGCAGCTAAATCAATGTAGTGAAGCAAATAGAATTATTTATTTGCCTGTGTTGGCGGAGGAGCGTGCGGCAAGGATGCCTGTAAGTACATAGAAGCCAGCAACATTTTTGCAATATACTACTACTGGTGGCGTACTCGCTTATACTCGTATTATTATAAACTTTCCAAATATCTTTTGTCTAAGCAGTCCACTACATACGTACATATGTACATACATCCTAAATGAATGGCGTAAATTTTTTATGTTCAACAAGGAACATGAAAAGCATTGAAATAATATAATATTACATGGTTATTTGCTGCGCATATACATAAACATTTATTATATTGGTGAAAATGAGAACAAGGTATGTTTGTAGTATTAAGTTATATATCACTATCGGTTTGGGTTTATTTCCATACTTAAACAAGAAAGAGAGAAAGAGAGAGAGAGAGAGAGAAACGGTTGCCGTTAAATTTGAATTGTAACAAAGATGTGTGAGGAAAAGTATACAGTTAAATCAGAGATGTTAAGGCAATGTTAAATGTTAAAGCAGAATGTTAGAAATAAAATGCGCCAATCAACACTCGCAACAACTCGAGCAACAAATATGAAATGTTTGTAACTTCTACCTACTACTATTACTACTACTACTACCAACTGCTTCAAGTAGAAGCAAAAAATAAACAAAAACATGATAAATCAAAAACTCAATTTCTACAAAACAACTACTACTACTACAACAACTTGTCATCAACATCTTCATCCACATGTGATCATGATTTTGTAGACAAATGCTTATGCATCCGCACAACGGCGCAAAATGAAAGGTTTCGGCGACTTCAAACGCATTGCAGTTGTTTGTATACCAGGTGAAGATGAATTGAAAAGGCGCAACACTGAGAAAACTGAAAAGGGCAATGCTAATACAATTAGAGAATCAACATTAAATAATTTACGAGGTAATTATCACAAACAAAACAAAAAAAAAAAAATTAAAAACGTAAGCACGCAAAAATCGATAAAGAAAAACTGGTCCAAAAATTTTGCCTATTTTAGAATAGTACTACAACTAAAATTGCAAAAAAAAAAAATGCGAAAAGTGTTTGTCTCTTATTTTTTTATTAAATTAGGTTTACAAATTACACTTTCTTCCTTTTTTAATTTACTATTTTTTCGTATACATATGCATATGAGCAAGTACATATGTATGTATAAAGCAGCGGCGCATTTTTTGTGCACATCTGCTATTGTTATTACTTATCAGCGTAGGTGTAAACATATTTAAATTTTTTTAATTTGACTTACTGTATTTTATTTGATTATTCTATTATCACATATATTTTGATTTTAATTTGCAGGTTTTAAACACAGTACTATGATGCTTTGCACTTTATAAATATGTATATGTACATGTAAATATTTTATTTCCAGTGCTCCCCTAGTACTAAACTGGTGTATTTCTAATGAATTTGAAATTATGACTATATCGTGTCGTGCTCCCTCTATTTTCTATGTAAACATGCCTTATTTTTCAACTTAGTATTTGACAGTAAAATTTTATCTACCGAAATATGGCAACATATATATCTTGTAAACTAACCTGTACCCGAGCCCGCTTTTACGAGCAAGGTGATTGTTGTTACAACAGCAGGAAATGTTGTTGTTTTTTTGTAGCAGCATAAACATTTCCAACATATACGGGGAATGCTGCTGAAGTGACAGTCCTTGGCCGGATGTAAACCCGGGTCGTTCCAGTTACAAAGAAATATAAAGCCCAACTGAACAGCAGAAATATTTTGAAATGCTGCTTGAGTGATAATCTTTGAACGGATATAAATCCGGGTCATTTGGGTAACGAAAAACCAAAAATCCTAAGTAGGGCGATTGTTTATTTTTAAACACAGAAGAGGTTTGATATTCTCCAAATTGCATTAATTAGTTCTAAAAAAGGTTGTGCATAATTGCATTTTAAAGGAGTTGAAGACTTCTTTAGTTTTCAAATAAAACACTACTCCGAATATAAATTTTGGCCTTATGGTAATGCAGAGTCGAGATGTCGACCAATCTGTGCCTTAAAAATTATCACTGTTGCGGTTCCCAAATACCCAAAACATCCTTGATTTATATTTTATTTTAAACGATATTCACCGAAAGGAATTCAATACCTTCTTAAATTTTTTTTCCTTGAATGCCTTAATTGTTGTAGCATCATAAACATTACCCATATATATATGGAGAATGCGGCAGAGGTAACAGTCCTTGGCCGGATATAAGTCTGGTCGTTCCGGTTACGTAGAACCGACTGTTGTGTGAACGTGAAGGCTATAATTCCTGGCTGCAGTTGGAGGGTTATGAGTTTATTAAACCTCCCAGTAAGAATTTCGCATGGCGCAGCCACATAGTTTGGTGCCAGCAAACCTGCCTTAGCCCTAGCTCTTTACTCCTAAGCTTCTCCTTGATAGTGTGTTGTCCCATAGCAAGAAAGGGCTCGGGTCCCATGAAAGGCGGTGCCGCAACCTCTCCCGTCAATGCGTCCGCTGTTTCGTTCCCAGTTATACCCCTTTGTCCTAGGACCAAACTTTGTTCATATTTAAATTCGAGTCGTTCCCTCATCATAGGTCTGACTGACTTGGAACTACTCTTGGTAAAACTTCGAAGCGAACGACTAATTTTTCTGAATCCTTCGCGCTATCTATTCCTTAAAAGCGGGTTTCTGCCCCTAAATTGTACTTATCAGTATCTTAAAAATTTTAAAATTTTTTTAAATTTGTCTTATGAAGTCGGCCAACAAAACTTGACTACTCTCAGGCTGCACGATTTATTGTCCAGTTCCATGCATCATGCCATTTTCTAGATTACCTTTCTGTGGCTTTTGTTGGCTGGAAAATGCTAAAACTGGCCGTTATTTGCAATATTTATTTCACTTTTATTGCGCAAAATTTATCGTATAACACCGCGATTTCTTTTCCACGATTGGTTCGAATTCTGATTCGAAATCGAACTAAAGCACATAAAAAATCACTCACAAAATTTGAACTATTTTATTGCCCAATTTCCATTTCGATTTTCAGAGTAACTCCCTAGCGAATGTTAAACTTTTATGTAAGTGATCTGTTTTAAAGGCAGTGGAGTTTTTGTTTTTTTGTCTTGCAATTTTCCAATAATACTGATCGCACACGGCATCCAGTTCAAGTGAGGAGAGTATTGAAATATTTCATCGCAAACTTTAATGTTTCAATGTTGTGAAATCATCCGGTGGATTCGATCTGGTTAATTTCCAATTGCTCTTGGGATAAGTGTTTTTAATTCTGAATTGGATCAATCTAAAGGTGTTTCAACGCAACTAAGTATTTTGAATGGCAATCACAATGACAATGACAAAAATACATGGAGATGAAGTGAAGTGAGTGCTAACAGCGCGCTGCTGCCAAGCGGAAATCGAAGGCGTTTGGATACCAACGGAAGAACGAGAATTTCCAATACCTTTCAAACAGATCACTATATAAAGTGTTATACTTTTTTCCAATGCTCTCTCGAATCAAAGTAGTTTCTCTGTCGTCGCTTCAAAAATCATCTTGCTTTCCAAATTATTCCTCCCTTCATGGTTCCTCTGAGCTGCCCTCACCTACTATTTAATCTGGTAAACTCATTTTACCGAACTCAATTCAGTTATTTGTTTAAGGACTTCCTTTCAAACAGTGTTTCACACACTGTAGTTTTTCTAATTTTCTTGCTGTAGCAAAACACAAAAATATTTATTTGGTTATTTAAGTCAAACTCAATAATTTTTATTCCTTGAAAATTTGCTTACAGCCAACTTTACTCTGCCCTCAACTGATCTGGATTGGTTCGACGAGGTAATCTACACTGACCTCAGTGGCGATGAGGCTAAGGCCGAGGTGAAGCGTTACAACGAGAAGGGTAAGAAGGCGTTAGATGAAAGCCAGCCGAATAAGCGTAATCGACGTGATCACTATCAGCGCGGCGATGATCGTCGGCATCGTGATGGTGGTGGCGGCGGCGGTGGCGGTGGACGACGTGATTTTCGTCGTTGGAATGATCGCCGCGGCGGCGGTGGTGGTGGCCACTCAGGTGGTGGCGGAAATCGCTGGGGCGGTGGTGGTGGTGGCGGTGGCGGTGGCTACCGTGCTGGTTGGCGTGATGACCGTGCCTATGGTAGCGGTGGCGGCGGTGGTAGTGGTGGTCGTGGCTATGACAATCGCAACAACCGATATAGCAATGGTCCACAAAATTGGGTCCAAAACAATCGCGGTGGTAATCGCTATGATGATCGCTACAATCGCTCAGGCGGCGGTGGAGGTGGTGGCCGCTACGACTCGGGTGGCGGCGGTGGACGCTACAGTTCGTATGGTGGTGGTAGCAGTGGAGGTGGCGGCGGCGCCGGTCGTGACTATCGTGATCGAGATCACCGCGAACGCAATGCAGGTGGTGGCGGTGGCGGCGGCGGTGGTCGACGTGACAACTATCGCTCGGGTGGTGATAGCCA
Organism: Anastrepha ludens; assembly: GCF_028408465.1. Taxonomy (NCBI): domain Eukaryota; kingdom Metazoa; phylum Arthropoda; class Insecta; order Diptera; family Tephritidae; genus Anastrepha; species Anastrepha ludens. Next base: position 114,621,356 of record NC_071502.1, read on the forward strand.
GCGGGATTTTCGGCCTGGCCACCGCGACAATCGTACAGAAGATAGTCGCGGTGGCTATGAGCGCTCGGGTGCGGCTGGAGGCGCGGCAACAAAGTACGGCAGTAATACCAACAATGTCGGCAGTAATAGCAGTGCCCATGGCCATGGTGGCAGTTATCATACGCAGGGGCATGGACACCACGGTCAGTACAATAGTAGCAAATCAGCGACAACGGGGACGGGAAGTAATAAGGTGAGAGCAAGGGCTTTGACATATAAATATATTTATTGCCACTGATTGGCCTTATAATTTTTTTAATTGGACATTGCCATTTTTTAGGGTTCATCACAAAGTGGCGGTAAATGGACCTCTTATGGGCAGCAACAGTCACAGCAACAACACCACCAGCAGCAACATCAGATGGCCAGTGGGGGGAATTGGCAACAACAAGCGTCACACCATCAACAGTACCAACAGCAGCAGCAACAACCCGCCGCCGCGCAGCAACAGTACTGGGGTTACGGGGACATGCAAGGTGAGCAGAAGGTATATTGATTTTTTATTTGTTTATTAATATTTAAAATGCATGCGCCACAGGCTATGGCAACGCTCAACAACAACAGCAGTGGGCAAATGCTGATCCTAACCAACAGCAGGAGTGGCTAGCTTGGTGGCAGGTATTATTACCCAAAAGACTTTCCAATGAAATTTTGTTTAGAAAAACTTCTTGTTTGCTTATTTTTGCAGCAAAATCAGCAGCAACCACAAGCAGCGGCAGGTGCTGGCAGTACCAGTGATGCGAACCAATACTGGTCGCAATACTCCTATCAGACAGCGCCAACGGGCAATGGAAGTAGTGGTGGTGGTGGCGGTGGCAGTGAGGCTGCTTCGAAAAAGTGAACAACTTTTCAATATACGCAGTGACATAGTACAATTTGAATATACAGAAAAACAAGTTAAATGAGATAACACATTTTATTAAAGTACACATGGCTACAACAATGAAACCCCGTTATACAATCACATTATTCACAAGCGCATACACATGCACACATACAAAATGTATGAGCGTTGAATATAACGCTGCGACACTTTAAAACAAATGTATAAAAAGAAGATACAGTACTAATTTGAAGGATTGATTATAAGCTGGCACATGACAAACATCCAATCATACAAATTTGCGGATACATTTTTATTACTTACTGCACTAAGCCGCAAGAGACTTCTTTACACGAAACTCTTAACCAGCCATAAAAAAGTCATACATTCTAAACATGAAAAAATGCATTCAATAGAAAAATATATACAAATGTGTGTATATCCCTCCGCCTAACTACTTACTACGACAACATTTAATGCACCACCAACTTCCCGGAATTTTTTTGTATACTTAAGGTTAAGCAAATTAGCATGTAGAAAGTATGAGTAACATCATGTTTTAGTTGCTTTCTTTTATATAATTACTGCTATTACAACTATTACTTCTTCTTTCTTTAATTATTGTATGGTTTTGTTCATTTTTGTCGTGTTTCTTTTTTTTTTTTACTTAAAAAGAAAAGTTTTGTTTTTCCATTTTTTTAAGAATCTTGAACGTTTTCTCTGTGAAATATGATAGCGTTCATATTTGCCTTTAATTGCTTTTTGTTACATAATACAAACAACTTGTTGTACTGAACAGTTGTACTAATTGTATTCTATTTTTTAAATAATTATTTCAATTGAAATGTTTGCAACAAACTTCATATATTAAACAAATAGCTGAAGCAATAGTACACTTGAAGAAAGTAAATATTGCGTAAATCAAAGAATAATTGAAAATTCAATAAATCGTAAGAATTGCTAAGTACATGCCGTAAGTGGTAAAGAAAAACAATAGAAATGTGTTTATTCTCTTTGTGTGGTGTTGATGGGAGGGCATTGCTAAAATGGTTTGAGAGTTTGACATGGAAAAATTAAAAACTAAAGTCCGCCGGTAAAAGGATAACGGGCTTGGCGTTTGACCGAGATCCTCCTCCAATTTGTGAAGGTGTATTGGTTTTGTTCCACTAATTGTGCGCTGTAATTAATTTCTTCACTAAGCAAGAAAAAACAATTTACAAGTGGCAAAGTCTATTAGAGAATATTCGGGAACGATCCACACACTTGTTGGCTGGCCGATTCAGCTACCAACCTCTGGCATGGTTGGAAAAGTCAACAAACTTTTTATGGAAAATAGATGCACGATTGAAAAGGAAGCAAGCCGCAGAGTGATTGGAATATCATATACGGTAGGCTTTGAACCTCCTCGCTATGCTCAAATGGGCAGTTCTAAGTTCAGCGCAAAGAATGTTCACTTGAATTTCTATCTGTGTGATGATGAACCAGAATGGATATAACTGTTATTGGAAACGAAAATTGGATTCATCAGTATGAACTGACATCTAAAGGGGTTCTACGTTACCGGAACGACCTGATTTAGATCCGGTCAAGGGCTGTTACTCCAGCAGGATTCCCCGCGCATGCTTACGGAATGTTTATGCTGGTAAAACAACAACAAGGAACCCATATGGGACACCCTATGGCATGAAAACCACTCATGAAATTCAATACTTTCATAATCAATCATTTTGGCGATTCAAAAGGCATCTCAATGGTAGCTTGTGTTGAGAAGAAGGTGTCGCTATTACGAGCGGGTACTATGCTATGTGCAGTTTTAGGAAATCTATAAGATGCCATTAAGAAAAATAGATGGAGAAAATAAGCTCAAGGCAAGGTGCTTCTCTTGTGTCACGAGACGTCCGTTCATGAGAAGTATCTGGCTGTTAATTCCGTGTATACTCTAACCTTCCCTCCTACATACATACATACATACATGTATTTTTCAAGTGCTACATATCTTCATCCATACATACATACATACATGCATGTGTATTGTAGACTTCGTCTAAAACAACTTAATTCGACTTAGCGTTTTGCCACTACAAAATAATAAATTAGCTGTGTTCATGTAAAAATTATTCAGTAACTTAATTTCCGAGAATTCGCTCTCAAATAGAAAAATATCAAAAAAAGTGAATGAACGCTAAACCAGTAACAATTTGCTAGTTTTACGAACTGCTGATTAAATTGTTGGCGGGAAAAATCACAAAAATTTTTAAAAATTTCAGTTGAGCGTCCACCAAACACAAAAGATATCTTCAATGCTTCCGATTTGTATTTCGGAAACTGCAGCAACGTTGGCTGGAGCCTAGAGGCAGAAGTACCTACATACCTCTATATCATTATCCCATTCCTATTCAATATATGACTTCAAATGAACTTTATACATATTTTCTAAAATATAAACATATATTCCCCATATTAATCACCATTTATATTTAAATTTAGAACTTCGACCCAATTGGAAAATTTTTATTCGCGTTTATTTTTACGTTGCGATCAGCTGTTTTTGTCATTTGCAAATTCTTACAAGTAAAAGTCTATCCAGCAAAAACTTGCAACTTCTCCTCAAAATAAAATGCCATTTTGCTTTCCCACTTCCCCCAACTTTGTAAGGGTTTTGAATACATGAACACCAAAACTTGATAGTTTGCAACAATTGTTACAAATTATTTGCTTCATGAACAGACCATTTATTAGGTTTTAAGTCATTATTTAAATTTTAATTAAAAACAAAATTTTAAATACATATATGAATTCCGTATGTATGTATTTTTAAATAAATTAGGATTTATTGCAATGAAAAGCAAGCAAAATCTACTAAAGCTACTAATGCTGTTTTGTCAAAAGTGCACAGACACATGTGTATATGTATGTACGCGTATTGCTATATTAATACTAAATAACACTTTGTTGAAGTGCATTGATAATTTGCGATCGCTTAGTGACGATACCGGAGGCTATGGATGACTGTATGACTAATGTATGTTCGAAGTAAGTTTTAGATAATTTGATTGAAAAGAAGTGCATTCTGAGTTTGTACCTGCAGTTATTGCAAATCAATTAATTTCGTTCTTTTGTAGTAAAAAAAAATATGTCCACTGTTACTAAAAATGACCAACACTCAGTGGTGCCCACATGGGTGCAAGCGAAACTCTTCGAGAGTGTGCTCAAGAAGGAAGTGGACAATTGCAAGCAAATAAAAGAGTTCAAAGTTTCCCCAGCTTGTGCGCCGGGCGAGAATTACTCAACAGTAATGTTGAGAATTGAAATAACCGCAGAAAAGCAGGGTATGCATACACCTACACACACATAAATTTAGCTTCAGAATTATAATTATTTCGAGTATACAAACTTTAATTTTAACCCCATGCAGACGGCGCATCGGAGGCGTTGTCTTTTATGCTTAAAGTGCCCCATAATCATGAGTTCATGAAGGAAATGCGTAAAAAGTTCAATGTATTTGAAGTTGAAGATTTCATGTATCGTCAAGTTATGCCAGAATTGGAGCAACTGTATATCGATAATGGGCTCGCTGTGAAATTCAGTCCCAGAAGTTATCAATTGCCAACAAACCACGATTACATAATGTTGGAGGATTTGCGTGTGCGTAATTTCAAAAATGTTAATCGTCTTGCGGGCCTCGATAGGGTGCATGTAAAAGCAGTTCTGTTAACATTGGCGCAATATCATGCTGCCAGCGCTAAGCGTATTGCTTGTCAAGGAAATTATCCGAGCAAATATACCAGCGGTTACTTGACCGAATTACATCGTCCTATGTTGGAAGGTATATACAGGGATACATGTGCAGTGTGGTTGGAGTGCGTCGCTGAATATAAGGGTCACGAGACTTATATAGAAGATGTGGTATGTATGGTGAGATTTAATTAATTGTGAAGTGATTTTATAAGGAATATTTGAATTGAGTGACTTTAAAAGAAAGGTATCACTTTTGCTTCAGAAAAAAGAAAGATGTTAAGGAGAGATAAAAGGCGCAGTTAAATGGGTTTTGAAAAATGGTTGTGCATTATTTAATTGGAAACGCTTATTTCTGGTCGCTTGTGAACTTTTTAATTATTTACATAAAAATGTGATTTCTAATTGGATCCAAGCAGTTATACTTTAAATTTGGGTCCATTTGCCAAGATGGGAACAGTTTAATAATTAACACAAAGATGTACAATAAGCTTTGAGTAGCTAAATTCCAGATGAAAACTGTTCTGTAGTAAAAAAACATTGAGATAAGGAAAAGTCTATGCCAACATGTCAGCAAAAACAGTTGTATTAGGTAGGAACAGTGGTATACTTATTCCCCTATTTGCCCCCTTGGATCCGCCCCTGATAAAATGCAGATGAAAACTGTTCTATAGTAAAAACACATTGAGAAAAGGAAAAGTCTATGCCAACATGTCAGCAAAAACAGTTGTATTAGGTAAGAACAGTGGTATACTTATTCGCCTATTTCCCCCCTTGGATCCGCCCCTGATAAATTGCAGATGAAAACTGTTCAATAGTAAAAAAAATTTAAGAAAAGCTACAGTTTATGCCAACATGTCGGTAAAAAAGGAGTATTAAGTGGGTGCAGTGGTATACTCACTGCCAAATTGTTGCACCAGCATGATAATTGTTCAATTTAGCTCCAAACAGTTATGTTTTCAATTTTGGGTACATTTGCCAGGATGGGAACAGTTTAGTTATTTACGTAAAGATGTGTTAGAGACTTTGAGTACATGAATTCCAGAAAAAAACCTTTTCATATTTTAAGAAAAGCAACAGTCTACGCCAACATGTCGGCAAAAAGGCAGTATTAGGTGGGAACAGTGGTATACTCACTGTCAAAATGCTGTAACAGGGTTATAATTGTTTAATTTCGCTCCAAATAGTTATGCTTTCAATTTTGAACACATTTGCCAGGATGGGAACAGTTAAGTTATTTACATAAAGATGTGGAATAAGCTTTGAGTACATAAATGCCAGATGAAAAAGTGGTATTAGATGGGAACAGTTGTATAATTGATGTTAAAATGTTGCAGTAGAGTGAAAATTCTTTAATTTAGCTACAAAAAATTATATTTTCAAATTTGAACACATTAAGCGAGATGGGAGCAGCTTGCTTTTGCTACATGAACAATAAATCAAAGTCACTTTGAGCGCTTGTACTCCAGATGGGAACATTTTAATAGTTAGAGAATATGTAGTGGAAATTAAAAGCCGCTACAATAAACTAAGTAGCGTGGGAACAGTTAAAGTGCTGCAAACAATAAAGACGTTGAAGAGACATTTACTTGTCTAAGAACAAAAACATTTGGTTTAAACTGTTCAATTGCATGAATTCAGTTGCATTAAAAAAGGAATAGTAATAATTTTTAAGTAATTTTTTTTAATACAATTATTATAGAGTGGTAATAATTTAAAAATAGGTGGATGATCAGTTTCTCTCCACAGATGTTTTAAGTTATTTAACTGATTTGAAAAATACATATGGCTAACAAAAAAAAAAAAAAAAAAAAAAAAAACCTATGCAGTTTTGCCTTGAGATTAGTTTATTTAACCAGGTATGATTTGACATTAAAAGACTTTATCTCATTCGGCTCAGCAAATATTTACTAATCATTATACGAGTGTTGATGTCATCATTATTTGTTGGCCGGACAAGGAACAAAACTGTTCTCAGGTAAATATTGCTGACCTTCTATGATATAAATATGTGGGAATAGTTGTACTTCAAAAGAAATGCCGCTTTTTTGAGAAAGATACTCCTAATTTCATGCCCCAGATCAGGTTTTTTTTATTTAGGAAGTATTTATCAAAATTAAATGAATAATTGGCGCGTTCACTTCTGTTAGGAGTTTGACCGATAAAAATAAGCTAATTATTCCCTTTAACTTAAAAACGCACTTAAAATATTTTTGCATGGAAAGTAGATTTAATATCGTAGGCCTCAGCAGAGAAGCTGTTTGATTTGCTCTATTTTTATATAAAAATTTTAATTCTGGCCCAACGCCTGGTAACAGATAGAATAGGCAGCTTCATCATTTGAGGGAATTCAATTATTATCATTATTATTATAAATAATTAAATTATTATTATAATAAAAAATTAATCACCGAATTTTGTTTTTGAATAACTTTTTACTAAATATATTACAAAAATGAGTTTGAATGATATAAATATTTATTCTGACTTGGCTGTTTATATACTGCAACTGTCTAGTTCACAAGTGTCAAATATGATTGACATACGACGTCATTTGCGAAAATTATAACTCCTCAGGTAGAGTGATTAATTTTGCGCCAAATTGTATATGTAAATCTTCTAAGCATTTCTTGCGACGGAAGAGAAGCATTTTAAACTAATCACGTCCTTGCCGCCTTTTTTAGAAAAATTATCACAATGTTGTCGTCGGTGAGTTTTTCAAACTAAATAATGTCGATGACAGCGAGTTTAACGTGCTAAATCATGGCGACTGCTGCATCACTAATATTATGTTTCAATATGACGAGGCGGGCAAACTATGTGAAACCTATTTGGTGGACAATCAACTTCCACTATATGGCACACCAGCTTTTGATCTAATCTATTTTATATTCTCTTCGGCGCAAAAAGAAATTAAAATACAATACTTCGATGATTTTATTAAATTTTATCATGACAAATTAATTGAACATTTGAAGTTATTGAAGTACCCAAAAACGCTGCCAACTCTGAAGAAGATACATATGGCGCTGATAAAGTACGGCGGTTGTGTAGGTAAGAGCGGCATCAAATTACTTTTTTCTGTGAATATTTTTTTATTTTTTTTACTTACCTATTACCGTTGAATTTTCAGGTTATACTTCCGTAGTCAACGTAATGGGTGCTGTCTTATTGCCGCCCAGCGATGATGCACACTTTTCGAAATTCGTGGCTGCTGGAGATGAAGCTCACCGCTTCAGAAAGCTAATGTACTTGAATGAAAATTTTCGAAAAAATGCAGAAGAATTGCTGCCTTGGCTGCACAATCGTGGCGCTTTGAAGTTGAACTGATCAGAAAAGCAATAAAAGTTATGAAAATAAGGAATATTGACACTTTTTCTGGTTTGGTTTCTTTAATATCATAACAAAATAATTTTCTGTACACAATGAAACAATTAAAAAATCTTGATAATTAAATTTGTAAATATTAAATGGACAAAAAATACAGTATTCTTTCAAAATGCATTAAGATTATAAATATATGTATAAAAAAACCCTTTTCTTTAATAAAAATTAAAATTTGCTTGCAAAAGTAAGACAAAACCGTTAAAAAGTTTATAAATTTATTTTGTATTAAATCGGTTGCTGATTCTCCAAATAAAACACCCTCAAACACCGGTTTAGTTATAGAGATACAGGTTACGCTAAACTTACGCCCCCCAATTGTCATCTAACACTTGCCGATATGCTATGAAAATACAATTATTTTGAAGTGCATACATATGTACATACATATGTATATAATTTGTTTTGCTACAACAGTAACAGCGATGATTCATCACGAGCGCAGATAAGCCATTTACAAAAGGAAAGGAACTGTGGAATTTTCAAGCGAAATTTTTAAACACGAATTCTTTTGTACTTATCTCTACCTCTCGTTAGGCATAAGAAAAGCTTATCAATTTTATTTGTTTCCTCTTATTTATTATTACTATCTTATTACTTCATTATTATAAAAACGTTTACCATTTATTTCGTGTTGATTATGTGATATATACGCATATTTTATGCAATTTATATTTTAATAAAGCGCTAACGCTGCAGTTACTTTCAAATCAAAGCCATTTAATTCCATAAACATAATATGTTGCATACGCAGCTAAAGATATGTTGAATAAGATTTTTTGTTTTATATTCCGTTTAATTCGAATGCCGAAATTTTCAAATTTTGTAATTCATTTTATTAAAACATTTTGCTCAATCTATAAATTTTTAAAGAAACTATAAAATCCATTATACAACGGGGAATGCTTAAAAGAAAAAAGTTTAACAGGAACTCAGTATAAAATTTTAGGTATCTATGTGTATGTATGTATCGATTAAACTATAATTTTACTCATTTGCAGCAAAATATACTTAAAAAACTAGCATATGCGTGTGTTAAATATATAATGTATGCGTCTATTACATAAATATAAATTTTATTAACAAAAAATTTACTATATTCGCTTAGCATAATTAGCTGTTCTTTCATATTAACGCTCCTTGCCGTCGCTCACTTTTTACCCAGCAATTTGTACATTTCCTTATTTTGCTTATTCATTTTCAGATCAACATCTTCGACCTTATAATTCATGTTGTCCAGCAATTCGTTTTGCGATTCGATTTCACCACCCAAATCAGTAGCCAGGCATTTCAAGCGCGACAAATTATCGCACATTTCCTCTAAATTTGCTTCCAATTGCGTTTCGAATGGATTATTGCGCCGCTGTGCTTGTACCTGTTCTCGTTGTTTATATGCAGTGGAATCATCGCGAATGCGACTGATTGGATGATTGTCGTAACGTTCGGTAGGGGACATAACCCTTGGTGATATGCTATTATTGGCGGCATTTTCTTGTGAATGTTGTTGTTGCGTCGACTGAACATCACAACCCTGCTCGCTAGGTGAACGTGACGGTGGCACGTCTCGATTACCAGATAAATAATTTTTTAGTCCACCAAAAACGCTTTTTAACCCATTTAAATGACGTTGACTGAAACGTAATGTTGAATTGATTTCGTCCAACTGTCGTGATGTATTCTCTAACTGTTCGCGTTGTTTGGCCAATTCAACTGCGGTCGCTTTACCAACGTCTTCCGTTTCATATAGCAAGCCTATTCAAATAGAGAAATTTATAAGATTTTATAGAGCTTCATCACCGTAAATTATGAATGTTAATGTGTTTATTATTAACCTAAACTACGTTGCGTAGACTCCAGCGAGCGTGCTTCAATCTCCCTGCGCCTCTCGGCATAAATCTGTTGTGGCTCATCAAATGGGTTGGTGCTATGCCCACCCATGGCGCCACCAACTCCACTGCCACGTCCAGATAAACTGCTATTTGTTCGCGAGTTATTCAAAAAAATATCATCATCGACATCTTCTAGGTCAGTGGAATTTAGATCAAAATGATTATGCACTGGCTGCAAATAATTATTTGCCATGACTTCCTGCTTCGTGGGGTTTTCCGATGCTGCTATCAACTTTGTTCCTTTATTTACAAACAATTTCTGATCGCCTATGTTTTTAATTGCTTACGCTTGAGTTTCTTGCAATATTGCTTTAGGTAAATGGAAGTTATCTTAAATTTTGTAAAATTGGTACACAAAAAATTACAAGATAATTTTTGCTCTTTCTTTTCTACACAATGAAAATTTCTTTATACTACTCCCCCTCTTTTAACAAGAAAAACACTACAGCTGATTCACGTTGCCGGACTGTGAGAATTTTGAATCATGGTCCGCCACTACAACTCTGTGTTATGTTTTCGCATTTATTTGTTTTCATTCTATTTCAGATGGCAGCTGTATAGGTGTGCATCTGTTTGACCAACACTGATTTGGCGCCAAACATTTCATTTGTGATACAATTTTACACAATCGTCAAATATATTTTATATTTCGTGTTTACTTTTGAATAATGGCCTATGATCGAAGTTCGATGCGTTATGCGCACACCGATGGATTCACCAACGTTACTTTCACCGATGACGATGAATTCATAATTACTTGCGGCTCTGACGGGGACATCCGCATGTGGCGTGGCATATACGACGATGATCCCAGCTCCACTTGCCTTGGTGAGTTCGTTGTGTGTATTGCACATAACAACAAACGTCTACTGGCTTCCACCGACAGAAATACTGTACAAGCATATACATATCCTGACCTGGACAGTGATGGTACTTTAATGCGCTTTACTGCACCAGTGACTTGCCTTCGTATGCATACAAAATATATAGCTGCTGGTTCAGATGATACAAACATTAAAGTCTTAAAAAGTGATGACAGTAAAAGCGAATTGCATTTACAAGGGCACAGTGGTCCAGTGCTAGGGCTGGATATTTGCCACAAAGGTGAATTGCTCGCTTCCATAGCAGGGGATGGTTATTTGAAAATTTGGAACCTAGATCAGGGAGGAGCAGAAGTGAAAAGTGTCAGTGGCTTGCCGAAAACAAATAGCTTTGAGAATGCCGAGTATTTCGGAACACCTTGCTTCGAGCCACAGAACAGCAAAGCATTGGCTTATGTTCAAGGGAAAGAGGTTTATGTACTGAACACAGACACATGGGAAGTGAAATTTACACTATCCGACGACCGTATCAAAGGAGATTATACATGCTGTCGCTTTTCGAAAGATGGGCAATTTCTTGCAGCAGGTACAACAAAAGGCGAAATAAGTGTTTTTGATTTTTTGCGCAAGCAATCTTTGAAGACGGAACCTCCCGCAAGCGAATGTCAATCCATCACTTGCATAACTTGGAATGCAGCAGGCAATGAATTGGCCTATTGTGATGTAACTGGTCAGTTAGGTACGCTATTTCGTACGAAAGGCACAAATGGAGGGGTATTTGCAGATGGTGAATCGGAGGAAGTTGATTTCGGGGACATTCAATTCAATGATGATAACGACGATTTGGTTAGCGGCAGTGGTTTGGGCGCAGATGAAGAAAATCGTGGAGATTGCGATGACGATGATGGCATTTCAATTGAACGTCTAAAAAACCAAGTGATGCGCAAGGCTGATGGCTACGGTGATGGCCTGGAAGAAGACACAAGAGACTCTTTACCCAAATCTGTGAATAGCGATATTGAGACACAAGCATTAGTAAAAACGTTCAAACAACAACCTGCTTTCCAGCCTGGCTCCACACCATCTAATCTGGAACATCGTTATCTTGTATGGAACGATGTGGGCATTGTAACCGCTCACACAGAAGGAGCGGATGGTTCATTAGACGTGGAATTTCACGATGCCAGCATACATCATTCACTGCATATTCCGAACTACAGCAATCACAACATGGCTAGTTTAAGTACTAGTGTTCTGGCATTGTCAGCGGAAAACGCAACAAAGTTGGTTTGCATTGCACTGGCTGCATCCGGCAATAAGGAATGGTCAGTCACATTTCCGGATTGTGAAAGTACCGAGGCGCTGGTCGCTACGAACAAATTGGTGGGGGTTGTAACTAGCATGCAATTTTTGCGTCTATTCACCGTAATGGGCACACAGCGTGAAATAATTTCTATACCCGGACCAGTATTGGCAGTTGCTGGCCATGAAGACCGTATAATAGTGGTTTATCACAGCGCACCGCCTGGCACCTTTCAACAGCATTTGTCCGCTATGCTTATACAAACGGCGGGAATGCAGTTACGCACGCAGCACCTTGCAGTACCTTTAACCCCAGAGCGGCGTCTAACATGGTTAGGTTTTTCGGATTGCGGCTCACCAGTATTTGCTGACTCAATGGGTTTGTTGCAGTTGTACAGTCTTAAGAGTCAATGTTGGTATCCAATCTGCGACACTTTAAAACAAAGTCAAAGTGTATCGAACAATTACTTCGTTATTGCTGTGTCTGAACGTACCCAAATTATACAAGCGGTTTTGTGTCGTGGCAGCTCATATCCAATGACAAATCCGCGACCAATGACACAGGAATTGAATATGCAGTTGCCCATATGTGATGCCGAAGTGGAAAAATCTGAATTGGAGGATACTTTGGTACGTACTTCTATTATGTCCGTGGACAATGCGGAGAAGACCATCAAAGAAACCGCAATCAAGCTTTTCGCATTAGCCTGCCGTAGTGAAATTGAAATGCGCGCCAAAGAACTGATTGAAACTATAGCCTGTCCCGAATTATTGCTGTTGGCTGTGAAATACGCTACAAAGTTGGGTCGTATTCATCTTTCCGATCGTTTGTCAGAGCTAATGCCCCAACTCGAAGAGCAAAATCAACGTGAACAACAGGAGTTGCACGAATTTCAGCAACACCACAACATCATAGCATCGCCCGTCATGCATTCACAAAGTTCCAGTTTGGGTAACAACCCGACAAGTAGCTTCCGAATTGCGCCAAAGGCCATGGAATTAACACATGCGAGACGTGCTTCACTGAAACGTTTTGCTCTATCTAATTCACCGGCTACTTTTGGCAAAAAATCTGCAACAATGAATACGGCTGAGCAGCCATCATCTCCAACACCGACAACCACAATTTCCGGGTCAATTGAATCGCAAGAAAATTTTCCTGACAAAAATACAGAAACATTAGACGTCAGTAATGGAGAACTAAAAGAAGTCACGCGTACTCCTCTTAACGCAGTGAATCCATTTGCGGCCAAACGCAAGCACTCAGAAGTAGATTCAACGAATAAAGGCGGTGTTTTAATTAATGGAGGCAAGCTGAAGATTGTTAAAAAATAATTAAGTTAAATACTAATACTTTGAAATCATATAGTTTGTAGCCTTTTAAGTATAGTATTGTTTTTTTGTGTTTTAAATATATTGACTTTGCACTCATATTCAGACAATCATGATTTTTTTTAATATCACTAATTTCCAAATAAGTGCACTCATATGTTATTTTGGAAAAAAGATGTAATAAAAAACGAATTTCGGATAAAAGTTGAACTTTGTGCTACATAAGCTCCTTTAAGGTGTTCCTGTATTTTATTTTATCTTTGAAAACAACGGATCCCAGCCTATCTGCCGCGCAGAGTTTCCCATTTCGCTTAGGTTTAGTTGGCAACGCTATGCCTACAATACAAAACAGCTGTTGATTACAAGACAAGCAGCAAGCAGCTGTTAGTAGCATTGAGTTATTCACCGGTCACATATTTTATCGTTACATGATTTTTTACTTCGCATTTGTGTAAATTTATAAGATAAAATGTTAACGAATATTCGGCAACTAAGTACAAAACAACTGCTGCAAATCTTTAAAGTCAGTTGGTGTGATAACTCAAAATCAGTTAGTCGATACAACTCATCACTCAACTACAGCACGCAACCAGTCTACCAAAACATTTTCGATAGAAATGCAAAGCGTTTGCAAAAAGAACGTGCAGCGCGAAAGTGAGTTTGTCATAAAATCTTATAAAACAATAAAGTGTTGTCACTTGTTATCATCACAGCCCCGACGTAGAGCTTTATGACTACTTGAAGGAAGAGGTTGGTTTCCGACTAGCGGATCGCATCATTGATATTAAGCGTGAATTCGCAAATGCCGCAGATATTGGCTGCAGTCGTGGATTTCTCTCCAAACACATTATGGCTGAGAGTGTACAGCATCTAACGCTGTGCGACACTAGCCCCACAATGCTAGCACAAGCACAGGGTACGCCGGGTTTGAAATTGACCAAGTTAGAGCTGGATGAGGAAAATTTGGATGTAATGTTATAAAGAAATGTTTGAAATTTCCATAAATAATTATTTAAATATTTTCTTGCAGTTTCCTGAAAACTCGCTAGATTTGGTGATATCCAGTTTGAGTTTGCATTGGGTTAATGATTTACCGGGTTGCTTTTCAAAAGTAATGCGTAGCTTAAAACCTGATGGCGTTTTTATAGCATCACTATTTGGCGGTGATACGTTGTATGAGCTACGTTCATCGCTGCAATTGGCCGAAATAGAACGCAAAGGCGGGCTGGCACCGCATATTTCGCCCTTCACACAGGTACCTGAGGGGTCAAATTAGACTTATCTACAACATAATAACTTTGGATTTGTTTCATTTACATAGATTAGAGACGTAGGTGCATTGCTAAACCGTGCTGGCTTTACTATGCTAACCATCGATACGGACGAAATAGTAGTGGGATTTCCAAGCATGTTTGAACTTATGTGGGATTTAAAGGGTATGGCAGAGAATAATGCAGCTTTCAATAGACCAGCACATATTAGTCGCGAGACTATGTTGGCAGCAAGCGCTATTTATAAGGAACTATATGCTAAGGTACACTTCATTTCATATTTTTTATATAATCATAAACCCACACATACATATGTATGTAACTACAACTTTTATGTATGGCTTTAAGGATGATGGCGTGTCAGCTACATTTCAAATAATATATTTTGTCGGTTGGAAGCCGGGCCCAAATCAACCGAAACCCTTGGAAAGAGGAACTGGTGAAGTTTCCTTAAAGGATTTGGGCAAGATTATCGAAACAGGTGGACCAAAGAAAACGTCATAAATCGAAAGTAGCGCAGTTCAATGATGTTGAAAAAAACAAATGTTTGTAAAAATTTAAACACAATTGTAATAGGCTTAAACATTTAAAATTATATTTTAAAGAAAATTTGTTGGCTTTTGTATTATAGCAAATGCTGTCTTTATTATTGACTTTAGAAATAATAGTCTTTAACTGTATTTGTAACTAAACACTATAATATATTTGTATACGTGTGTTTGTATGCGTATGCATACAAAGTGCAGCAGTTTTTGTTATACAAAGTGTTGATTTTATAGTTCCAAATTTGCTTTTGAAAAAATAAACATTAGCGAGTATCACTTTGGTTTAAATATGTTTCTTGTTTTATAGATGACAATTGAAAAAATAAAATATATACATATTTGATCAATTGTTGCACGCTATAAGCATTCATTTAGCACACTTAGTTACTAAAACATAAATAGTTAGGGAGATATAATAATGAAATAAAATTAAAAGAAGATGAAAAACTAAAATACTAAAAAAGTGAGTCGTTTATATTGAATCACTTCAGTGCATCAGAGAAATATTCTCAAGAAATTATTTTTTAACAAACATATGTATACTTATTACATTTTTCAATTCAATTTTGCCCGGTATCATTAAATGACTAATATTTGCTTTATACACATTGATTTTTTCTCATCGTTTATTATTAGAATATTTGTTTATTCTCTTATAAATGGACGTCATACATTAACGCTTTTGTTAATCATTAGTGTCACTTGCAGCGCGTTTTTTTTTATTTTTTATTTTTGGTTTTCAATTCAATTAATATTCAATAATCATATTTTACAAATAACATTTTTTTATTTTCAACTGTGAACTGTAAATGTATTAAACTCTGCTGTATTGTAAATTTTCGCGTAACCTTTGAATTTTTCATACTTCTCGTATATTTTTACTTTTGATTGCATTGTTTTATTTTTATTTCAGTTTAGCTTTGCAATTATTAAATCAAATATATGTATGTAAGTATGTATGTAACTATCTATGCGTTAATGCTATTGAAATTGTAAATATTTTGAGATTCGCAATTTTTTAATGATCTGTCTACATTGCTTGGTATTTAATTTTATTAAACAGCAGTAAATTTTGTATGTATTACAACTTTTAACTTGTCTATGTATGTATATGGATTTTCAACATTTTTTGTTTTTGCTTGACTATGCACTATTGTATATTTTTTGCATAGAAAAAAGTATCTTTTTATACGCTAAAATGCAGAGTTCGCTAATGCTTAAATTATATATGGTACTTATAAAAAGCATTAACAAAAGTTTAAATTATATTTCTAATGGCTTACACAAAACTTAGTACTTTATCGTTAAAAAGAGGTTAGGAATGGAGATGTTTTCTATTTTTGATTATTAAAAATTTAATCGGGGGAAAATGGAAATATTATTTTCTTAGAGAATGCATTAGTAAATACAACGCTTTTATAAAAAGTCGTACTCAATTGCAGTTAATAACTCTCTTGACAATTGAGCTAAACCTGCGTGGTCTTTTGAGAATTCGCAATCTTGAATTTTTGTTTAAAAAGTATGTACGTCTGTAAGTGTATGTATACGGCAGTTATCTTAAAATGTAAAATTATTGTAAATGAAATATTTTTTACATCATTCTTAAGGCAAAGAAAATTAAGCGTTTTAATTTTGTAATACGTATTTTTGTTTCGCAATAGCTCTTCTATTTCTTATGGAACTCAGAAAAAAAAATTTAGTGTGTTGAAAATATAACTCTTTTCCCCATTATGTCCGACCAAAGATTGTCATTCCAAGGTTTTTTTTTTATGAAATTGATTAATGCTGCTACAATGAGAATTTTATTCATAACTTGCAATCGCTCGCTAGCAATTTGTCATTACAACAACAAACAGCACATGCAATAGTTAAGACTACGTAAGCAGTTTACGTCACTTTTACAGGAAAGCACCATAAAATATGTTTGCTTTATTGAAAATACAAGTAAATGGTGATAGTTTTGGGTTCATAATATAATTATAAGTGCCCAAAGACGGCGATGGAACCTTAACGGACTGTCGTTAGCTCCAAAAGATAATCTCTCAAGTATTCTTCAAGCTGTAATTTACGGCATCAGCGCTTCTCGTAAAGAGAAGCACTTCTTAGAAAAAGAAGAAAACTAAGAGAATTTCACTTTAGTCTCAAGAATTTTTCGCCTGAGTACAACTTGAAAATGTGGAACATATGCGAACAGATCCTTGATTGAAAATTTATTTTCCATTCTACGGCAGGTCCACAAAGACTTTATACCACTTCCCCTGATTGTTGGTTATATGTTAACGGAATGTCCCGTATTTAAAACAACAACCATTTCGGGGAGACATCAGAAATATGATAATTGCTATGCCCATACACTCGTTTTCACGAATACAACCTTTTAGACATTTTGACAGAAGTCATTTTAGGCAAAGAATTATGAAGAGAAAAAGGCACATAAACCTCTAAAAGTCTCATTCTGTAATTTCGGTAACAAATAAATAGTATGGAAGAACAAAAAATAGCGGATCCTCGTAAATCTACGAACAAATTTCTGCTATTGGTCGAACGTAATAGAGAGCTTAAAACATATTTACAACAACAAGCCAAGAAGGATGAAGGTATTGAATTTCGATAGCAAACAATTTTGTCAGCACACGAATCGTTCTATGTATGCACCTAAGGTTAAAATAAAAAATATTACCTAAAAACCTCAGTTTTCGGATTCACAGATAGCAATAAGTCAGAATAGCTTATTTTACCAGAAATCCACAAATTTGTTAAGTGGTGACAAAATTACGAAAGTTTTCAAACGTTTCATATTTTCTGAAAAAATATAATAGTTGGAATTATTTTAACAAAATGCAAAAAAGTTATAATGCTAAATTAAGATCTTGTATAACAAGAACCAAATTGAAATTTGTAAAAAAGGTACAATGCATTTTATGTACGTGTGTAATTGAAAATTATTCAAAAACCAAATTAATACTTAAATCGTAGTATCCAAACCTTAATTCCTTCTTTGCATGAAAAGCACTTTGAATATAGCTAATTCTAATAATTTTCGAATTGCTGAATTGTTCTTAGACACAATCTTCTTCGACAATTGTGCCATTTGGTGAACGCATATGATAAATACCGGTTAATTTTTGCGTCACTTGATGATGATGTTGCTGCTATCCAATTGGCAACACCGCAGCGCCGCCTGCACGTCGTAAGGGCGATGTTGCTGTTGACGTTGGCGCCGCGGCGAGTATTACTGTTGGTTGGCGCGTTGGTGTTGGCGTTGAAGTGGGTGTTGGTGTTGTTGGTGGCGGTGGTGGTGTTGCAGAGGGCGATGTAAAATGTTTTGTTGGTGTTGCCGAAGCCGATGATGTGGAAGTAATTGTTGTAATTGATGTACCAGCCAAACTTGTAGCCGCTATTATGGATGTGCATGACGTTGACGTTGTTGCTGTCACAGCCGCCAGATTTGCCTGTCGTCAGGTGGTGCTCAGTAGCAACATATCACGTTGTGGCGTATTTTGTAAAGCATTTGCCGTTTTTAAGTGAATACTATGTATGAAGTGTAAGTGGAAAAGGGAGAGAGAGAAAAACTAATTATTTATTAAAGGAAAATTTAATAGAATGAAATAAAATTTAAAGAATGTAAAAAACGACAATATGCATGTATAGAAATAATTAAAAAACAATACAAATTAGATGACTATACTCTGTACTAAATTAAAAACAAAATATATACTCACTTATTGTCTTCCAGCGAGAATGTATCCGATGAACCGTGCGAGGCCACCGAAGTACCTGCAAGCGAACTTCGTATTGAGTGCGAGTCCTCGGGTACGTTTAGCGTTACTAGCATTTTTATTATATGTATTGTATTTAAATTTTGTTTTTGTTAAATTCAAAACATTTTTGGTGACGGGTTTTTTGTTGATTGTTGGTATTGTTATAGCAAAAAAAATTGTAGTAGCAAGTGTGTTTTAAAAAATTTTTGGAAATTTTTAATTTGTAAGTCGTACATTTGAAGTAAATTTGTCGTAGTAATTGTGAATGATTGTTATTGTTGTTGTCAAATTTTTAACGTATCAGTGAAACATCAGACGAGTTTATTTTTTGTTTTAATTTTCAGTTATTTATGTAGTGCGTACATGTGTGTTTTTGTCCAATACGCGTTTATTATTATTTTTATTTTGGATTACAACATTTTTGTTTTAACCAAGCCAATATTGTTGCGAAAGTATTTACAAAAGCGAAAAAATACCAATCTTTTATTAATATTTTTGATGTAAAAAATTTTCGTTTGATTATATATTTTTCTAATCAATATATGGGAACTACTTTTTTGCAATGTAAGAGCAAGAAGTTTTTTCAAAATACGTAGGAATGTGGTAGTTTCAAGTATGTGCGTGTGTGTGGCGGTGCGCCTAGCTAATATAGAGAGCGAAATCGTAGTTGGGAAAAGGGTGTGTCAAGATGTTAGTACTGAGTAGGATTTAAATAGTTTAGTGTTACAATTAAATGCACTGTTATGCAGAGGTGGCAAGCTATTTGACAAGATTACGTAGAAGCTTGTGTGTGAGTATCCACAAAACCAAGTAACCAAAAATTTGAAAAAATTCAAAACCATTTGCACGGTAGTTTAATGCTGTTGTATAAATTCGGTAGGATTTCGATAATTTTGGTTCAGTGGGTTATCACGAAGTCACTGTGTGTGCGTGTACGAGTGTGTACGGCGAGCAGGAAATACTTGTTTAGTAATGATATTTAAAAATCAGTAAATTTGTAAAAAGGAACTTAAAATAATAATATAATAATAATTATGTTCCGCTGAATATTAAAAAAAAAAAAAAAAAAAAATTATTGCATATTTTTAGTGTAAAGTTTTGAATAATTCTTTAAAATAATATAGTGTTAAAAATTGTTTCAAAAATGCAGTTAACGGTTTTTAGCATTAATAAACATGCATAATTGTTAGTTAAACTTTTCGTAGCCGGCATTAAAAAAATAAAGGAAATCACTTGCACACAACTAAAAAAAGAGATAAAATGCTTCAATAAATACAATATAAAATTGAATTTAAGGGAAAACATTACATTTTTAGCCCCCCTTTAATGATATGAAATAATTTATATTAAAAAAATCTTTAGCTGCATAACTTTTAAAATTGCATTTAACTATTGTAATTATAGGCTGGTTGCAAAACCTCTCATTTGCATTTCTCAAAACAAAACAAAAAATTAAAAAAATATATATATTTAATAAAAACATATTTCAGAAAAAAAAACATAAAACTAAAAAATAATAGTCAAATACAAAAAATGAATATTGAAATAAAAAACAATTAATATTCGAATCAAACAACTAAAATTCAAATTAAAAGAAAAGGAAATAGTAATAATAATGAAGTCATTCTAGGTACGGTACACTACCACAAATCAGCTGTTCGCTGCCAACCGATGTACTTTACATACTATGCTACGTTTAGATTAATAGAGATCTTCGCTTCTAAGGCACGAGTTCATCGTTACACGTTATTTTTTCTGATTCTTCCATTTCATGCCATCTCAAAGCACCCAACAATTCCCTGTCAGAGAAGAGTCTTTCAAAAGAAAGAGAGAGCGCTCAAGATTATTGTTATCACAGTCATTTGAAACGAAAGCATAGGAGAATTTTGAGTGCTACAAAGTGAAAAGTATTAGAGGCGCTCCTCACCAACAATTATACCATCTGCATCAAAATTCTATTAGTTCGTATCAACACAAGTGCCGCAAAGCTTTCTACTCGCCTAATTGAGGTAAAAAGACCGCCACGATACGATATTGAGCGATCGGTAAATGAAGCTATGCGAACTTGAAGAGCCGATTATATGAAACAGTGACTTCAGTTTTGCATAAATATTTGGACAAAAAAATCTATCCCTAAATTAATTCTTAATCTTGGACGAAACAGGAATTCTTTACAACACATTAGAAGTCAAAGAAAAGTGAAGACTGCGGATTCTCGGTTTCGAATATGAATAAATGGCTTGGCGATACGAGATTGGGATTGAATGAAAAAATGGGAGAAATGTTGAATGCAAAGCATCGTACCGAGCTAAAAGAAAATTATGTTGAAAATAATGCTTTCTTTTATCAAATTTCTTCTACAGTGCATTATTTTTAGAAAATGGCGCGAGACCCTGACAAAATAAAACAAAATTTCCATAACTTCTGTTCGGGCTAGAATACGAGTAAGCCGCGGAAAAGAAGTGACTGCGCCTACACACACCAAATAAGGAGTAAACTTTCACAGGACATTGGAAAAACTGAAATTTCTCTATGGAAGAAACTATAAACTACATAGTATTTTATAAAATTTCGCATTACATACAAAAGTTGACTGAATGAAGTATTTTGCCGAATGTCGAATATAAAAATTTTATATTACAAAAAATGAAAATGGACTAAATACTGTTTTTCTAAAGACTACCCTACCCTTTTTGTTTCTTTTAACTAAATTTATAGTTCCGCTGTTGGTGACAATACTGGCTTTGATTTGCCGTTTCCACAGCATTTGTTTTTACCAAATATTTCAAATTCGGCTCAGTTATTTCTTCTTGGAAAACACGTTGGACGGCTGTAGCGGTTACTAAAAGAAGAAAAATATGAGTAAGTACGTACTTACATACATACATACACATGCATACAAACGTGCAACAAACTCTTTACCCATGAGTCAGGAATAAAATTGAAAGGTCAATGAATGAACGATGTGGACCACAATTGAAAATCAGACTTCAAATATTTCAAAGTAAAATAACTGAATTATATACAGCAATATCTAAAATGATAAGCTTAAAAATGCTATTATTAAGACAGAAGGGCAACGTATCCAAGCTTAAAATTTAAAAAAATTAAATTTTCTATTCTATCAGACACTATTCGCAACGCGTATGGTAAGAATTCGTAAAGTGTAAAAAAAACCATAAAATGTGTACTTATGCGAAGTGGAGACAAGAGTCGAAGACTAATAGGATGGGTGATTTTTTTTTGTATTGAAGGGTAGAACTAAGAGTGTTAAATTAACAAAAAAAAAGTAAATCATCTACAGCCAATTCTATTTACTATTGTTGTTTAGATTGCTTTGACGAAGAGTATATAGATGGAGTTTAAATACTGAAGTACGAGTCTTGCCTTTTATATACCTATGCAGTATTTGCAACACCATTTCTGATTAACTGTAATTCGATATTTTTATCGAAATTTTTGGTATTTTTAACACACTTTTATTAGGTCGGGTTGTATGTATGTATGTATGTATGTATGTAACGGAATCTTTGAGCTTCATTTTCACTGGCTTCTAAAAATCTGATCGACTTGAAATTTTGCATACCTATCAAGGACCGATGACAATGCAATAATTTGATAAAAGTTTTCCATTATCGTTATTAGGATTGTCAGGATTAATATTTTCTTTTTTTTACTGTGGGCAAAAAGTAAGGTGAATTTGGTTGTAAAATGAAAAATCTTTATTTATTCTTGTAAATCAGTTTCTCAGGCTCCCTCCACGAAATAGTTCTTCATCCCGATTACTTCTTTATCACGGCCGATAACTGCATAGCTCTAGACTCACAGTCGATAAGAAAGGAATTAAATATAACACGAATATATCGAATCATTTATTCACTGACTGCAATGATAACAATAATTTTCATTCATAATAAAAAAAAAATTGTTTAAAGAAACTAAAAAACACGCTTTTTTGCTAATCGAACTAAAAAGTAGAAAATAAAAAATAGTTTAAAAAAACTAAAAAGCACGCTTTTATTGCTAATCGAACTAAAAAGTATAAAATAAATTTTAATGACAAAGAGACCTATAATGAAGTAATAGCAAATCGAACGATCAGTCATAGTCAACTACCTCAGAACAGAATTATAACAAAAATTAAGATACAAATAGAGTAATTCAAATTAGAGTTAAAAGCGTGGGATGCATTTTGCTTCACTTTCATAACCCTCTGTACATAGGTAGTTGCCAATAGAATGATTGTAATATTTACTATATCAAGCATCCCACGCTTTTAACTCTAATTTGAATTACTCTATTTGTATCTTAATTTTTGTTATAATTCTGTTCTGAGGTAGTTGACTATGACTGATCGTTCGATTTGCTATTACTTCATTATAGGTCCCTTTGTCATTAAAATTTATTTTATACTTTTTAGTTCGATTAGCAATAAAAGCGTGTTTTTTAGTTTTTTTAAACTATTTTTTTTTAGCATAAACTTACATATGACGTTTTCCTTTATGAGCTTTATTTGTTCTTTTTTCAGTGAGTTGTAAAATTCCTGTCGCCCAAAAGAGGGAATTAACTCGTGAATATTTTCGTGCGTCAATTTGTTACAATTTTCGACGTGGATTCTCGAGAGAAGAGTGTATTAATCAACTAACTTCGACTTTTAGTATTGAAGCACCAAACTCTTTTTTGGCTACTGTGAAAAGCTGGTAAAATTAGCTTCAACGTGTCCGTCGACCCTTGCAGGATGAATTTCATGAAGGTCATCGGTTATTGAGCCAAAAACAATCGATGATGTGAGTGAATTCATAACGCAAGGCCGTCACGTGACATATCGCATGCATTAGTGGATTGCAGGAATAGTTGGTCGCCAAGAAGATTTGTTATCATTGAATACCGCATTATTTAACAAGTTGTCCAAAGAGAATTCGAGCCTATTGGTGTAAAGAAATGTTGAAGAAATTCAGACGCGTTAGTTAAGCTTCATTGGTACATCGTATCAGGTGACGAAGCTTGGATCTATGTATATGAGCCGCAAACCAAACAGCGAGAAAACAAACGGCAAAAGTTGTTCCCGGAAGAAGCACCTCAAAGTAAATGGTCGCCTGTTTTTTCGGAAAAACTAGTCTAGGAACTTAAAACAGTCAATTCTAAGTGGTACACAAGCATTTGTTTGCAAAAGTTGTCGGAGAATCAAGGAAAACCGAGACAATGCACACTCTCACGTAACGGCTTACACAAGAGAGTTTTTGAGCACTCAAAAGATCGAATTAATGGGCCATCCGTCTTACAATTGCAATTTGGAACCTAATGATTTCTTTTTGCCACCGAACATCGAAAATAAAATGCGAGGTCTACGTTTTTCAACGCCTGAAGATTCTAAGTAGCAAAAGTGCTTTGAAAATTGTTTAAAGCGAATGCAGAAGCGTATTGATTTCCAAGGAGAATATTTTTAAAAACAATAAAGCCATTTTCAGTATTATTTTACTGTTTTCATTATTGGGCGCAAAATATAAAATGCAGCCCTCGTATATTTATAAGCTATGAAAACCAGTGAATCGCATCAATGGAAGCTATACCGAAAACGAGAAGTTCTGCATCATTCGTTAAATTCATCAGACTGTCTACGTTTTTCTATCTATCACTTGTTTCTATAGATGCGAATGCCTGGTCTGCAATTCTTCTTACATAGGTTGAAGAAATGAATAATAAACATTTTTGAAAATTAACTTTAAAATTTCAGATGAAGCTTATACACAACAAAAAGAAAAAATCCGTTACTCGAAAGTCAAATAATTTATTTTTTGATCTTATTTAATAAATATTCTACATAATTCAGTACATTTTTTTATATAACTGCTAATGACACACTACACTTCAAGGTCGGAAATGTAAAAAATGTTCTATCAATTTGTACAAATACTTTAATGCACTATATAAATCGCATTTTTTGAAAATATTATTTATTTTTGATTTTTGAAGCACTTTTTGCGCCAGGCGAGCAAAAAGCGCCAGCTAAATGACATTACAAATTCAGTTGTACAAAAGAAATATAATTTGTTTGTAAATAATATATAAGTAAAGTATATATTCAGTTGTAAAAAATATCATAGTACAGGTATACAGATTATATTATATTGCAAATATAATGAATATGTAGATATATAACAATACATAGGAATAAAATAGGAATTACAAGTTGTTTGTTATTACCAAAACGAATAGAAATGCATACAAATTAAGTTATTATATTTTGAAAACATAGGCTTCAAAGCGATAAATTAACGAAAGGTAGCGTAGTATGGCAGGCATACGGGTTCAAATATTTTATAAAATTTTACATAAACGCGCAGCCTTAACTTTGCGTACAAATGATACGGTATTCTGGAATATAAATGGAATTTAAGTAGTATTTATGCACTAAAATACATATGTATATACGTATTAAAATACATATGTATATATGTATTTTTTTAAGTTAATTAGCATTTGAAACACAAAATTACTTAATATTCATTGTACAAAAAATCAGTCACAAAAAGTCACAATGATTTTTAGAATTTTCAACAATTTAATTCAATTTCATCAAATTAATGTTTTTGTTTTTACTTTCTGTTTATTTGTATTACCGAAAAACCAATTTCTTTGTTTTAATGTTTTAATTATGCTACGTTTACACAGTGCTGTAAATTGACAGTTACAATTTTATAGTTTTGCTTGTTATGTTCAAGAATGTAATAAGAGTTTTCATACAAAATACGCTAAATAAGATTTCGGAGAAATTAAGATACTTAATTTTGGAAATTCAATTTGTATGGCAGCTTCAAATGCTATTATTTAATAAGTTTCGCAAACTAATATAGGTCAATCGCGAATACCGGGATTTTTTCACGGTGTTTATTTTCCACTTTGGAGGTTTTTATTTTTTAATTAGTTACATATATTAATTGTGGAAAATAATTTGCTTGGGACATCGCCTTGAATACGAGGGTGGTGTAAAAACTATCAGCATAAGCAAGAAAACATTTACTAGAATCTGAACTATTGATTTTTGACAAATTTTCAGCCAATTTGTGTCACTCTGTGTATTTTTGGAAAGAGTTGCATTTAGTTTCGGGTGTCATTTTTTATGGCATCCCAGCGGCAGGTCGAAAAGAGGCCGCCAGAAATAGCGGATAAAGTCCATACATTCAAAGATTACTGGGGTGCCTAGACCTGATAACGGATGGAAAATACATATATCGATGAGTATTTGGAAACGGCGAATCTTGGCTTCATATATAACCATTTTGATTATTTCATCCAACAAAGCAACTAGAGAATAAGGTACACTCGAAGTAAAGGATTTATCAGGGCGAGTGGCGACCACAGAAGGCCAATGATGGATAGCGATGGTCCCCCCTGACGAACCGATTGTCATTACTCTGTCACATTATTGAAACGATCCAGATTTATATATATCCGGCCAAGGAAAAAACATCCCAAACACCCAAAAAGGATGTATGCGCTAATTAAATATATATGAATATAAGGACTGTCACTTCAGCTAGTAACAGTACAACATTCCTAAAAAATGTATGGGGATGATTTATTGTGCTATAACATTGTCGACGATTGTTTTTTAAGAATCTCATCGATTACTTCGAAATTATTACTCAGCGTTGTTGCGCCGATTCGACGATGCTGCTCTTGGCATTCAGTGGATAGTTCTTTCGGCATCATAAAGAAATAAATATTCAGGCGAATGAAATGGTGCGGTGACCGGAAATAAAAAGAGATTAGGTAAAATAAATTTTCCGAAATCGATTACTTTTCAGTCGACCCTCGTAATACATATATTTAAATAATTCAATCATAAAACTCGAGTACGTTTTCAATGAAAATTTTCGTTTAAAAAAATAGCTAAATGCTGTGGGGAGCTACAGGAATGTTCACAGTAAGCATTTAGACGGCTTGAGGAAAATGGTTTAAGAAGGTTAAATATCGTTTAGGAGATTCGAAGGTTTACAAATTCTTATAAATCCGATTTAAATTTTAAAATTAACTTAAGTCAAATTCATTCACAACTTTTTTTTCAATTATCTTAGCAAACAAAAGCAAGTTACAAACAAACTGTGTAACTAAAATTTAGTATTATAAAAAAAACTATATACGATGCAAAGCTACGAGTACAATTTTTTTTAAAGAATTTTACTAAACAGCAAGCAGTACGTATAAATGCATATATAAGTAAAAAAAAAATGTTTAAGCATTAAAAAAAAAATGTATACGCTATTTTTTAATATATAAATGCAAGAATATAACATTGCGATTTTATATTTAAGCTTAATGCTAGTTAAATTGGCATATTGTAAGAACTATTATATTATATTTATTTATTATTACGAGTAGGCTTAAATACGTAAGTAGTATTCTGGTAAATATGGAATTACTAAATTTGTATTATTTTTTTTTGTTTTTCATAGCCGAGTATTCTGTACGCTGAGCTCATCATCGTCAATGTCGGCATTTTCGTTAAAGTCTGGCGGTAAATCATCAACGTTCGGGTAGTCAACTTCAGCGTCAGTATGATTTTGTAACTGTAACGTTGTATGGCTGTAACTATAGCTATTACTGTGCCTATGATTTTGCATGTGACTGTGGCTGTGGTTGTGACCGTTATTGTATGCGTTGTTGTCAATGTCATTGTACAATTTATTGTTGGTGGTGACAACAAATCCATTACTATAGAGTGAATAACTGCTAACAGCCGGTGAGGTGGCTAAACTAGTGATACTTCGATACGTTTTCATTGAATATGCATCACCTAAAAGAATTGGGGCGAAGACGGTGGAAAAGTTGTGTGTATGTGTATGTGTAATTTTTTTTATTGGTTGGATGGAGAAACAGAGAAAGAGAGAAAGTAAAGTAATCATCATAATAATAATCATTCACTAATAATAACAATAATAATAATATGTGTAATATGTATAATAAATAATATGTAATAAACTGGTTGTCTTATTATATGTTGAAAACAGTTTGCAACGAATGTTGTTGAAATGGGTTAAAAGACACAGATTAAAAAAAATGGAAAATAAAAAATTTATATATTGCGGTTAAATGCGATTACACAGATATACAAGAGAATATGACAGATGAGAAAAAGTATGAAGTTATGAATTTGAAGTTCAAGTGAAGCTGTAGAAGTTGACAAAAGGAGATTAAGTACATATACATACATATGTAAGTGATAAGCTGTAGTAATGGATCCATTCAAGTAGCACCAGTATTCCATAGTTTGTAGGCGGTATGTATGTTACAATATAACTGTACAAGTAACGGTTAGTATATGTATTTAGTTTCGAGATAAAAATCGTGTTTCATTTCTTGTATACTTATTTTTGTGCACAAATAGAAGCATAATAACGTACGAGGCGAATTCGTACAAGGTGAAGTGATTAGAGCAAAAAGAGCATTTTGCTTTTACAATTTGGTGAGTTGAATGCCAATATTTCAATCAGAATGTAACCAACAGAGCAACAACAAAAATATGGATAATTTTGAAATTCAAGCCACCAAATTTAAGAAAAACAAAACAAAAAAAAAAGAAATCAGCTGCTCTAGTAACTTCACTTTATATGAGTCCGCCTTGTAAATAGGCCTTATACAAGTATTCATTTATCGTTCAAACAGTTCAACTTACAACAATGAAATTCGCTACAGGCAGATCAACCATGGACCGGTAACCGGCTCTCAGCGATCTTGAAGGAATCAGCTAATTAGCTGACGTAATTTTGACCCCGACAGCGGTTTGTTCACAAAAAACTGAGATTGTGTTGGTAATATACGAAAAAAAAAAAATAATCAGCACAACCTTTATTTCACTCACTTGATACTTCGTTTCCGTAACGATTGATGGGACGAGTGTGTGAATACTTGTGAAATGAGCGAGAAAAACTTGTTGGTCACACGAAGTTGCTCACACAATTTTGTATTTCACCATGGCAGATTGGCCAAACCTGGTATTCTATCAACCTTGGATAAACCGGTTGGTGAATTTCATATTCAGCGCCAATTTTTGATTGGTTAACAAAGTGAATGGTGAAATTTTTATAGATAACAAGTATTATTATAGAAGCCGTTATAGATAACAAGTATTATCATAAAAGTGTTTTCTTTGTTAGGACCGGAACTTTTCAGCCCATGTGATACTTCTGGCTGCCGACGACATAGTCAGGACTTCTGTATTTTGACTTACACACAGACTAACAAAGAAATGGCGGATTTTTCTGAACTGTATGTTTATGTAATATAAAGGAAGTGCACAATCTTAATATTTTAACAGATTTTGCTATTAAATTGAAACAAAAAATAAAAGAATGATTTAAAGAATATAATTATTTACAAACTGTATAAGAATTGTTGTTTTTTTGGCATTTTAAAGACAATGAGAGATTTCTCAAGGAAATGATGAAGAAAAATGTTCGGTTTTCTGTTGGAAGCCTGCATTGCCTTGTGCTCTTTTCAAAAAAAAAAAAAACAAATAACACATAGGGAAAATAGTAGTAATAAATGTTGCAAAGTTTTTAAAAACTGCGTACTGGATAAATTTGACAACATTTTTCTTGAGCATTCCTTAAGCGTTTTTTTATATGTATTTTTCGAGATCTGCATAGGGGCTTTAAACGAATTTTTCCGATACTCGCAACTACTCGCTACTTTTATTTCACACATCGATAATTTTTTCCAAATGCGTTTAATAAGCTTAAGGAAATGTTCGAATTGTATTTAAAAAAACACTAAGGATCAAATAAAACACGATTTTTTTGTTTAAAAAACCCACTTTGAAATAACGACTAATTAGATGTAACAGTATCATTACTTGGTTAATATTCAAAATAGTTTAAGGATTAGTAGAAGCGAAATATATTTGCAGAAGCCTTTTTCTATTGTATATTTTTCTAATAATAATAAATATTGGTTAAGATACTTTTTTATTTATGTATAATAATCAATATCAACAAGTATGAAACTATTCGTGGTAAGCAAACAAAATTATTTCTTAATATATAAGTTATTGAAGTTAAAATTCATTACATTCAAATCAATTACAATAAATATGGACATATTTAAATACAATTTATAAGAATTTCTATTGAGCTACTTTTTTTCTTTTACTTTCCTGTTAAAATGTAAGTATTGGGGAGCACCCATATTTGAAAAAACAAAAATAATTATTGCAAATGTGGTACTAATTTGTAACAGCTATTATTAGATTGATAAATCTAGATTGGAATGAAAATATCAGAAGCATATAATGTTTTGGTAAATTTTAGGAAAATGAACAGTAATCCACTATTCTCAACCATATCAACAAAAAAACCAATTGAGATTAAACTTCCGCACAGGCTCACGAGCTATCGGCAAAACAAAAATTAAATAGTTGCTATATATAAACACAGTATAAAGTTTTCAGATTCAAATGATGCTTTGCTAAATTTTTAAAGAAAGTAACCTATAAACTTTTGCACAACCTCAAGAAATAGTTTGCTATATATAAACACAGCATAAAGTTTAATGCTTTGTGAAAAAATTGCATTAGAGTTTACAAAACAGCCCGTATTCAAAGCTCAATTCGATGAATTTGAGAACGTCGGTAGCTGTATTAAGTATATCAACAATTTATTTAACTCAATTCGGATACAACATTCGGCGAATTAGGAATGCTTCAGTTTTTAAATCATATCATTTGCCGTATACATACATCTTTTTATATTATTTATTCATTTCATTCAAAAATATATGTAAAATTAAGCTGGTTTTATATAAAATTTCATTGAAGATTCTGTGTTCGTGATAAGTTCCCGAAGTAGTGTCCCGATATGTACAAAATAAGTTTTAAAATAACACATTTGTGCTACAGCAGAACATGGGGGTATTTTCTTCATGAAATTGAAATAATTAGTATCTTTAATATGATATAAAACTTAATCCCCTCCTGCCAAAAAAAAAACGACTTTCCAATGGGCAGCGCAATTCGAAATTCTATGAAAAAAAGAAGTAAAGGGTTTTCCAATAACAGGTGTTATTTTGAATAGGATTGTGCTATCGGCAGATGATTAACGATTTTTTATTGCCGGGATTGGATGGTATCTGGACAACGTTTATTTTCAACAAGACCGCGCTACGTGCCACACAAGCAACGAAACCATTGATCTTTTAAGTGATCACAATTGGCCACCGAAATCTTGTGATTTAACACCTTGTGACTTTTTTCTTTGCGGCCAGGTGAAAGAGAAGGTTTACGCCAACAGCCCAGGGTCGATTCAAGACCTCAAAGATGGAGTTCGTGAGGCTATCGAGGACATAGGGCAGCCACTTTGCAATTCGGTTATGGAAAATTTCATGAAAAGTATATTGTCCTGATGTTATTTTCTACTATTAACGGCATACCTTCCTCTTTATAATGAAATAAACATCCCATCATTTATATTAAAAAATAACATTTGTCTTTGAATATCAAAATAAAACCTCTTATTGGAAAACCCTTTAGTCCTACATACTCTTATCATGGCGATGATCGTTATAATATTTAAAAACATACCAACCGTATTATACACACAGAGCTCGTTAATTAACGGAGCATTTAACGGGCTTGGTAAAAAATGTTTGTGAATGCCCAGGAATGATAAAATACAAAATTACACAGAAAATTAGCTTAAATGTGCCGTAACGTAATTGCAGATGAGAAAGAGTGTCTAAAAACGTCAGCTTTTGCAAACAAAAATTAAGTTAGGTTAGGCTAATGTAAACAAAGCAATGAAAGAGAGAATAGAAAGAAAAACGTGGTTTATAAACGAAAAGATTCTAACAAAACTACAATTACGACGACTCAACACCTGCTTCTGTGAAATTCACGCTCATTCTAAAAAAAGTCTAACAAAACTCTACAATTACGCCAACTCAACAGCTGTTTCTCTAAAATTCACGCTCAACTTTCTACATTTTCTCAACCCTTTAACTTTTAACAGCTGTTAACTATTTTTACCAGTTGCCCTTCAAACCATAAGTCCAAGAGACTTTTGCGGTTTATTACATAGAGATCTACAACAAAAAAACCAATTTACAAGTTTCCATTTAAGCAAGTAATGAATTACTATTCTATAAATCGTATCGCACTTGAATGAAACTGAAAAATTAAATCAGAAATACTTAAGCGACAATAAGAGTTATGAATCAGCAGCCAAACATAATTATGGACTAACAGTGACATGACGTCATTTTATTTTCTTAAAAAATATAAATAACACACGCCGTCGATAGGAGTAATAACAAAAATAACGCAATTAAACTATGATAACAAAAAAGCAATCAATTATGAGAGAAATTCCAAGATACATAAAAAGCACACGATGAAAGAGAGGAAAATGGCATAGTAATTGTCAGTGCATTAAAATAAAGTTAGTTTTGTCGGGCAAACTGAACCCATTATTACTTAAAATATAAACAAATAATCAGAAATAATGCACTGTACATGATTTCAATTGAAGCAGAGACTAGAGGCGCAATGATGCAATAACTGAAGAAAGCATTTTATGTAATCTCGGAAAAAAACTAATAATTTTACAAGTGGAATGAAATTTTCAGCTTCTGAAGTACCCACAAACAATGCAATAATCAAGTTGGCCCACCATTTATTTGCACGTAAGTATATATTGTCTATCATCATTGAATGGAAATATAATATAAAAATTAAAATAAACACTGTATAGTATGTCATACAAGCAGTAATTGGCAAACGCACAGAGTGCAGTAAATAAAACAGAATAAAATAATATATAATTTTTCTTAAATATTTATGTCTTTCATGCGATATTCATTGTTATCAACTGTTTATTAAATTCATGCACAAACATGTGAAGGGTTACCAGATAGCAATGATAGTTTTTACAATTGTTTTTTTTCAGCAGCTGGCAAAGTTATCAATGACATCTAACTGTCAAAATATCCAATAAGATTTAGCATTTTAGCATGCGTCGTTTTATGCCTGAAGAACGTGTAAAAATTATTAGCGAAATTCCGGCACAGTTGTAAATACGCAACGTGAATTTCCTCGCGCGATCGGTCGCTATTAAGGCTTCAGGGCGGCGATAATTTGTCGCACCTGAGTATACCATTTTGAACCTTTAGCCATCAATCAAAGAGAGATTCGAGCAAAGTGAAGGACACCTAGCTGCCGTAGCAGCTAATATTGAAGAAGACCCAGCAATGTCGATGCGGCGATGGGTATAATATTAGTTTGGAGAAAAATAAATACATTATTTTCTCTTTAGATGAATGTAGTGATCGATATCTCGTAAAATATTGAACAAACCATTTCAAGTTTACGCTCGTTGTTAAGGTGACATTTCATACTAAAAAAAATATTTTGCTGTTGTTTTGTTTGTTCCATTCAGATGTGAGTTACAAGGTGTTAACAATGGAAGTAAACAAAGAGAAGAGAGAGAGTCGGTATATTTTGCAGTTTTTCTTTGATAAAATGATATATGATTTTATTTTTTATAAAATTAAAAATAAAGAATAGAAATTTCTGGATTTCGAATCTGAAAAGACAACTTAGTAGATGTAGTAAAATTTAGAAGAAAGCGGCGCGCATTTGGCGA
The DNA here is from genome assembly GCF_028408465.1 of Anastrepha ludens. Lineage (NCBI taxonomy): Eukaryota > Metazoa > Arthropoda > Insecta > Diptera > Tephritidae > Anastrepha > Anastrepha ludens. The sequence continues at coordinate 114,654,894 of NC_071502.1, forward strand.
ATCATCACAAACGGCCCTGAAAAGATTTTTCATTTAACTTTTTATAAGTCATGCTTCAAATCAGGAAAAAAGTGTGAAAGCGACTGACGTTATATGATACATAAAAGGCGTTTCACCTACGAATGCATTCATTCTCTATTCGATTACTATTAGATTTAATTGACTACTAGAGCTTCTGTGAAAATGTGGATGAGAATTATAGACAAAAAAATGTAACTGTTTTCCAAACGGAAATCTTTGGCATTCAGAAAGTAGCAGATTGGATAATTGAGAGGAGATGGAGCGGAAAACAGATTGGAGTCTTTAGTGACAGTCAGGCTGCACTAAAGGCTCCGAAGAAAGCAAAGCAAATCTAAAAGATTGTTCAAGAATATAAGAAGAAGCTTAATTCTGTTGCTAGACAGTCTAGAACGCTACAGAACTGCAAAGTATTTTTTGACAATCCCGAACAGAAAACTGGCGGACTCTCTTCTAAAACTTGGAAGAAAAGACGTTCGGTTAATGGTTGGTATTATTACAGGACATAATCTATGGGGTCAACATATGACCACCATTGGAATCATTGAGGACCGATTTGCCTGTCTTGTTTAGAGAAGGCTGATAGCGCAAAGCATCTTCACTGTGCTACAGCAAGGCTGTGAATTTTGGGTTCCGATGTCATGAGAACGAGTAAAATTCGTTATCTCAAAGTGGAGGATTGTTTCAAATTTACCAAAGAATCCGGAAAATTCTCATAGGTCTAACTACCTCTATTTCCTATGTATTCTTTCCTTTCTTTTTCCTCCTGTTACTTCTCTCCTTTCTTCCTTGCCTATCTACCCTTTCACTTTCGAAAGCTTTCCATACCATGGGCTATGTAGCCTGAGTGTTTTGGAGTTACCAAATCCCTCGGTGCTTCTTGGCCAGACTTTTCAAATAAAAAATTTAAAATTATAAATAGTGTAAACGCACTACAAAGTTTAATGGCACACTTATTTTCTTGCTTCGTAAAAAAATGGTTTAGCTAAATAATAAATAATAATACATAACATAAAAATAATAAATAAATAAACATAAAAGTAATAAAATAAATATTTTACATATATACAAAAAAAATATTAAATTTTTGCATTAAATTCGAAGTACCGTAGTTTACTATATCAAATTACAGGAAAAAAATTAAAAATCTGCCAATTGATCTAAAAACAAAATAGTTAAGCCTCTATTATTGAAAACAAATACATGCATACTACTTTAAAAAAAAAAAAAATATATATTTTTTAGATATGTGTATGATTTATTTATAGATATACATATATAAAAAAAAATTAAAACTTGTATAAATATGCAGCATTTTAGTAATAAAGTAAGCTTCTTAAAAACAAGCCTGCACCACACAGTGAAAAGCGATTTATTAAGCCAAGATATTAAAATTTACTGTTAGTAATTCATGAGGAATATTTGAAACGAAGTTCTAAAATCGTACGGCCAACTATAGAATTGTATATTCAAAATAAAAATTGAAACTCTTTAACAGAAAATTAATATGAAATTCTTGCAAGGCATATCTATTAAAGGTGGTGTTGGTAAATCAGCTGATTTGGTTTTTTTTTCTTCTTCTTTCGCCGTATTCATGTGGCTGTCACCTCAGAATGAAACAAGGCGAATTCATTATTTGATTTCTACTTTGCCAATACTTTGCTTTGACAATCAAACGTACAGAACATTGTTGTTGGTCTAGTGCCACCACCTTTAATGAATGCACCTTGAAATTGTTGTAAAAAATTACTATAAAGAATTTTTTTTTCTAATTGGACACCTTCATCAAAAGCAGAGTAATTTTGAATAAAGAAAATTTTTCGGTTCCACCGTTACACATTTTAAAACTTCATTTTCTTTATTTCGACCAAAGCACTATTATTATGTAGGTGTGTATGTATGTATGCACAATGTAATAATGCTTGTTAATTATAAATTACAAAGAGCAAGGGAATAAAGTTAGAAGTTGAGTTAAGTAGTTGAGTGAGTAATAGTGATACTGAATTGAAGAGATAGTGGAATGCATATAGCAGATGGAGAAATGAAAATTATGGAATGAAACTTACCCGTAGCGCATTCAGACGTCTCATATGACATTGTTGATTGTACTTCTACTGCATTTTGCTCAGATCTGAAAAAGGACAAAAGCAGTTATATGCATATTTATGATCTTACAAAATCAAATGTGTTAACTTAATTAAAAAAAAGCTAATTATAAATACTTATATGCTCGTAAGCAGGTAATCCATGAGAAAAACATCATATAACCGAAGGAATATTAAAAAGAGGTTGTCTGTAAAGTCGGTTTACTGACGATAGTTTAACGTGACAACGTCATAAGAAAATACTGATGTAATGGTTGCAATTTTCAAAACAAAATTTTAATTTTATTTGTTTGATAGATATTTTGTATGGATATAGAGGAGGAGGTAAACGGAATCGCAATGGAATTGATCAAGTTACATTTACACAAACGTGAAAAATGACGAAACATTTATCAAATTCATGAAAGATATGTTCAATTTCGATTGTGCATCAGACGTTAATAAGTAAACAACACTAAGAGGCAACATCATCGATTTGCCTTTTTTAAGACACTTTACACTCGAAACACTCGCATTAATTTCCTACTTTTCCTATCATCGTCCTATTCTCAACAGAGAAATGGTTCATTACCATGCACACAGTAAGGAGGCATATGCAAATATATATGTGAATTTATATACATATGTGGATATACATAAAAAAATAAATAATTGGCGCGTACACTTCTGTTAGGTGTTTGGCCAAGCTCCTCCTCCTATTTGTGGTGTGCGTCTTGATGTTGTTCCACAAATGGAGGGACCTACAGTTTCAAGCCGACTCCGAAAGGCAGATATTATATGAGGAGCTTTTTCATGGCAGAAATACACTCGGAGGTTTGCCATTGCCTGCCGAGGGGCGACCGCTATTAGAAAAATGTTTTTATTAATTTTGCTTTCACCGAGATTCGAACCAACGACCTCTCTGTGAATTCCGAACGGTAATCACGCACCAACCCATTCGGCTACGGCGGCCGATATACATACATATCACTTAAGTAGGAGAGTGCCAGATGTCGAACGTTGCCGAATGCGGGGGCCGATTGTGCTCTTTGTCGTTCGTTTCGCTTGCAGTTCAAGCCCAATGAGCAAGGTAACGACGATTGAGCAAGATAACGACGATTGAGCAAGATAACGACCATTGAGCAAGATAACGACACATTTTTTCGTGCGTGCAGCCGGCTAAGTCGAATTATAAGACGTTATCACGTCAAAATGAAATAGTGACCAAATGATAAATACTAGTAATGCACAATTAAATACTCCTCGTTGTACCGATTCACATTTTGTTTTCGGTTTATTGCGCTCGAGCACTAAAGGGGCTGATAAGGTTCAAAGACTAGCATCTGCTCTCATAACCGGTGTAATTTCAACTATAACATCAAAAACTTTATATGCGACACCAAAACTTCTTCTAGTAGACACTAAACCTCCTTCTAGTAGACCTGCAGCCAAAATACTTATATATCGCTAGAGATGCGGCGATAAGATAGAACACTTAATGGTCAAATATGGGTTACGACCACGGTAAGATCCGATAATTTGGAGCTTGCCGGACTGGTGAACTATACAGTCACACCTGCAACTGCCACCACAATGTTCAAGATCCGCGCACCCTCAAGGGAAGAGTGGGAGGGAGACGAAGTAAGGCAGTGCGGGTCCACCCATGTATACACAAATGAATCAAAGCTCGAGGGTAAGGTGGGCGAAGCCGTATATTCCGAAAATCTGGGGATATTCTTCAACTTACGGCACCCCGACTTCTGCAGTGCTTTTCAGGCTGAACTGATGGCAATAATATCTACGTTTTCACTGATAGCCAGCCGGCGATAAAATCCCTCACAAAGCTCGACGGCTATGCTAGCCATGAAATGCCGCACGCCTCTTAACGAACTGGCCGAAGGTAACCGTGGGTTCCTGGCCATTGCCAAACTCGGCACTAAACTGAATGACAGGTACGCAGACAACGGCATAGGCATACCCTTACAGACATGTGAGCTACTTATTTTTGAGATAATTGTAAGCGAACAGCGAACGAAAATTGGCGTAATGAACACACCTGCAGAATCGCCCGACGATTGTGACCGACTCTCAATGCTAAACGCATAGAATATCTGCTAAGCAAAAAAAAGATAATCTTAGCACACTGATTTCCGTTATAATGGGGCAGTGTCTAATAGACAGACACGAATAGAGGATGGGCTTCTGTAAAATATGTCTAGATGAAGAAGAGAAAGAGACGATTTTGATCTGCTGTGCTACTGTCCTGCTCTATTCGGACGCAGATTTAACATTTTAAGTATACAATTTTCCAATGAGTGGCTCATTTTTCTCAGCTCGGTGGGCTTCTGAACAAATCACATTAGTTTAATGTTGGAAGCACGGCTTTCCAATTGGCTATGAGCCTGGATGTATCCCATTGTAGACAATCTAACCTAACACAGAGCTCGAAATGAATGCAAATGTTCGTTTCAATCTTACTAGAAAATCCAAAACAAAAAAGGGAAAGAACCTGCATACAGAACAGGAGTTATACCGAAATCTTAGAATTAGTTAGATTAGTTTGGATTGAAAAAGTATTAAAGAGAATTCACATTTTAACGAATGATTCACTTAAATAAAATCCGAACCATGATATGCAATATAGGCTGAATGTGTCCATGTGGTGTCTATTTGAGCGGTTCTACATTATTCAGCTCTTCTACAAAATGATGCCTCCTTATAACTTGAAAGCATAATTTGCAAAACGAGGCATGTTTTGTTCCAGTTAATGACCTTCTGCTGGGATATCTGGCATACCTAGCATCACTTTATGGTCTTAACGACTCAAGCAAAGCTTATTAATAATTATATTAATTAAAACAATTGTTGACCCGGTCAAGGGCCGCCAAATCAGCGGCGTTCACCAAAAAAATTTCATCGGAATTTTGTATCTCCGATATCAAACGGCGGCTAGAGGTGGCATAAAACGCTATTGGAGTTACAGTCCTTAGCCGAATATAAATACGAGTCGTTCCAGTAAACATACAATAGTGGTGTTATGGATATAAAAGTATTAAAAACAAAAACATGATTCCACTTACCTTAATATCACATCAGTTATAACTTGTTTCTCCGTATCGGTATATTCGGAACGTCGCCGACCAATCTTCTTCTCAATATCAGCTTCTAAGAATTGTCCCAACGGTCGGGCGGGAAATTCGTTCGCCTTGGGTGGTGGAGCTATATCCAATTTCAATTCCTTTAACTTCTTCAACATACGTTCGAGTGCCTCGATTACGTAGTCATCGTTGTAGCCGAAATTCTTATGCAATTTCACTTGCAAATATTCAATAATTGAGTCCATATCGTTGAGACGCAACAAATCGTGCTTGTGCAAATAGAGTATGGTGACGGCCATGGCGCTGACGACACGCTCACCCTCCAGCAGATAAATGTCCCACACGCGTAAAGCTAAACTAAATGGTATCTAGAAAGAGAAGACGACAGTGGGGAGAGAAGAGGATAAAACAAAAATTATGAAAAAGGTGAAAATGTGAACATTGACACTTTAAGCGGTTTGGTGTATGCATAAATACGAGTTAAACAATGAAAAAGAAAGTGAGGTGGTAAGCTCATAATCAAAGCAGCATTAAACGCATTTGGTGACAGACTACCAAAGATGGATGGAAGCCAAATGTTTTCACAATGTGCGCAATATAAATTATGTAATTTTTTATTGACGATTTTTGTTGCAAATATAGCGCTTTGTAATGCTTTATACTTATAGTAAAAAAATTACTGTTATAAAACAAAAATTTTGAGGGAATAAGTGAAAACGAAGTGGTTGAAAATAGAAGGGAATCAGAATAAGTATAAGTTGGAAACGATCTTTTAAACCAAATACACATATTAAGAATATCCCATTCCTCGTTTGAGCCGACAAAAGGGTACATGCTTGAATCGATCCCTCTAGTATTTCTAACGCTTCGGTTGATGTTGTTGTTGTAATATTATGTATGGAGTGACAATCTTAACTAGATATAAGTCTGGTTCGTATCGAGAAACGTACCACAGATTTAAAATTGAAACATCTGTACGTTTTCCTAATTACTGCAGTGTCATCCAGTCGAAAGTACTGGCAATTGGGGAAGCTTGTAGATTACTATTCGCAGATTACACTGTTAAGAACAATATCGCTATTCTTTCGAATAGCCAAGCTGCAATCCAGGCAATGGATTCGGCTACAACAACCTCTAAACTGGTGGGACAAAGTAGGATTAGCCTTACCATCTTGAATGAAAAACATAAAGTTACCTTAATCATCGGAACACTGAAGGTAACGAAAAAGTAGATGAACTGGCTCTGCCAGGGATCTGCTATGAATAACGTTCTTGCAGTACCGGTATTCACACCATTAGTGCAGTCAAGAATGCAATTTCCCTAAAATACTTTCGAATCGCAGATTGTAGATGGAGAGACCAGACGAAATGCAAAATTAGCAGAACGTTATGGCCCACCTACAAACTCAAGCAATCGTCGACATTGATAAATATGAAACGACGGGACGTCTGTAGACTACCGGCAGTCATCACTGGCTTTTGGTCTTTGGGAAAACAAGCAGTCAAAATGGGCATCCCTCACAACACACAAAGCCACAGTTGTAAACAACGTGAGAAAAAGGAAGCGATTTTCCATTTCCTCTGTGAATGTCCTGTCTTATGGGAGGAGAGAATGTTAACCCTGGGCAAACCAATCTTCGAAAGCCTCGAAGAACTATCTGGCTTAGAAGTCAACAACCTAATAAGGTTCTTAAACTTACTAGACTGGATATAGTCATGCTGTAAATAACCGTTAAACAAGCTCGTAACGGGGATGTGGTAACAAAATGGTGCGGAAGCGCTTCTGGATGAATCACCACTTTAACGAACCAACCAACCAACCGTAAAACATAGAACGGTCTGTTATGGGAACGTTGCATTTTAATGCATATCCTAATTGACTGTGCCACAAGTAAGTATTAACTGGTCGGAGTTGCAAAATCTTATAATTGATTCTTATTGCCCTAGGAAGTAAAATAATTGGGCACTAAAACGAGCAAATTAAAGCGGATGGATGTGGAACGTGCGAAAAATAAATCCGCAATTATTTGAATACAACAACATTATATTACAACAAATACCAAATATAAAATATTATAATTATTCACCTAATTTTTCTATAAGTTTTTATATATATTTTGTTTTCGTACTCACCCGCTCCACAAAAATCACAAAGAACCACTTGATCGAATACAGAATGGCATCGACATTATGCTTCATAAAATGCTGATGTAATTTACGCATCATCTTCGACAATATCCGATCGTGATGCTCAAGGAAGCGTGTCAATTTCGGGAAGCCCTCAATGAATAAGCCATGCATGGCATACTTACGATCAATGATCAATTGATTGAGCGCCCAAAATGCCTCCTCCTCTTGCATATAGAGCAATAGCACACCGGCCAAACAAGCCATGCCTTGACAGTAACCCAATTCGGGATTGTATATACTATACGCATTTAGCACATTAAATAGGGAGCACTGTTTGACGCTATACCGTTGGCGGTAGGCGAGATTATCACGAAATTGCCGATTCACATCGGAGTCGATTTGTCGCACCTCGGTGGAGTATTTGCGCGCCAATGTTAACATAGACGCATACGTATCACGATTTGCCTCAATCAATTCGTCAACATTCAGCAACTTTTTCCATGCTGGCCAACGCATGCGATCCGGTATACCTTTGAAGACACGTCGTCGCACCTTTTCGACGTTCACATTCCAATTGGTAAGCATTTTTACCCATTTCTTGTCGCGCTCCAATTCGATTTTGGTGCGCTGCAGTTCCTGCGAGTCGCGGGTATCGGGCAGGCGGGAATCGTGCATGAAGCCATATCTATGCGGGCAAAGAAGAAGAAACTACAGTAACTGTGCTTTATAATGTAAAAAAGTTGTAAATGTAGCCAAGTAACAGGTATTTATTTATGTATGTATGTATGCATGTTTGTGTTTAAAGGTTTCATTGTAAAAGAGTGGAATGTGGCACGAACGGAAGCAAGTTGTCAATGGGAAATGAAAGAAGTACACGGCCGTGGAACACACGTTTTGCATTAATTTGCAACATAAAAAAACAAGAAAATAAAAACTTTGCACAATTAAGCACAAGTTGTTGCTTTTGAGTTTAGTTTCATATTTTTTATACATACACTTATATACATTTCATATTTTTAAGAGCTCTTATTATATAGTAACAATATAAATCGCAAAATGGTAGGAAAGAGGAACCAAGTAGACGACTTAAACATTAATCTGACGTGAATTGGCTCAAGTGGCAACTGCGCAAGGTGCAAGCGGTCATGCAAAACATTGGCAAATTACCAGGAAATGCTTGTGGTGGCCAACATACAAGCATATAACAACAAAAGGGAAATGCTGCTAACCATAAGCGATGACGAGGCATCGAAGGCGATAGTACCAAACGCTTAAATCGGTATTTGGTAGATAAGGCGGTGCTTTTGGGAATTTCTTGCTACTCACTTATATTATGAATTTGATGAATTAAGTTCAAATAAATTTTGTTTATGAAAATAAATGCGTTTTTTTTAATTATCTTTTATCTTAGTTTACTTGCATATCAATTAAAAACTGGCACTAAAGCAACGAGTGAATGAATTAATTGTTTATGAAAATAAATGCGTTTTTTTTTTAATTATCTTTTATCTTAGTTTACTTGCATATCAATTAAAAACTGCCACTAAAGCAGCGAGTGAATGAATTAATTGTGATTTATTAATGCATTTTTATTTTAGATTCGTGTCAAATGCACACTTAGTTCTGCTGTCATTGCACTCACCCTACACACACTCACACTATCACTATTTTGAATGTGCATAATTATTATTTTATGTCGAAGCCTATTGTCGGCATCAAACTGTGAAACAACATCAAGTTGAATACCACAAATGGGAGAAAGAGCTCGAGTAAACACCGAACAAAAGACGTACGCGCCAATAGTATAGGTGAATATGTTAAATAGTGGCAGAGTGCTGTCTGTTTCTCAACTTTAATACGATCAAAAAGGTCATTTGCGCAAATTTTTCCTTTTTAATCTTACAATACATACATACGTAAGTTTGTTAGTGTGCGCGGAATAGCTTATCCTGAAATGGGTATGGGTGAATTTGAAAAGCGTCCGGGATGAATCATTCCAACAGAACGAGCGGTGAGTTAAAACATAACCATACATAGATGTTATTTAACAGGATATGAGTGTGCCAGTTGTGTGTGAATATTTGCGAATTTAAGTGTTATACCCATCAGCCGTGGCATGTTTTTCAACAACTTCACATTCTCATACACATCCGTATATGTATGTTACACACGTACATATGCCCTTATGCACATAAAAATGTTTGCCAAGCCAAAGCAATAAAGTATTAAACTTCCATTTGTTTATATTTACATTTATTCAGCATTTGCCGTATTTTTAGAAATACGAGAATCGATAACATTGCAAGCGATAAAAAAAGAGCACTTTAAAACGGATTTCCAGCAAATGTTTAAAAGGAATGCAAGCAAATGTATTTTTGAACAAAAATATATTTAGAGCCGAAATGGTGAAATCACACAAAATATGTCCGTATCAAGTGGGCTTTGTATTATACATTTATGGCAGCAATGTTCCTTCCATATTTTTCATTATTTTATATTAATTTGTTACCAAAATGCATAATCATTTTTACTATTGCGAAGCAACTACGAGTGCATATGTATGTAAATTTTAGGTATATGCATGTAAAAACACCAAATTGGATAAACTTATTAATTACGCTATTGGCTGATATTATAGCCTTAGTTCTTAAATAAGGTTCAAATATTAAGATTAATAAATTAATTAATAATTAATAAATTATTTAATCTGAAAAATATTACACTTCCTTTGTTCATTCCATCAATATCAAATGTGACTTAAAGCATTTTAGCGTTGGCCGTGTGGTGAAGGTCATGACGTTACTTAGTCGTTTATTCTTACTGAACAGGCTACTTGCGTGAACACAGATTTAGAAAGACGAGTGTAGAGCAAACCACACCGCCTGGAGAACAAAATCACTTATTTTGTACATCACTCGAAACAGAAAAAAAGTTATATATGTATGTGCATACCTATATACCACACAAAAACAAACAAAAAAACACATTCATGTGGCGCCTTAAAAGCCATAACACGCTTTCAGAGTGGAAATGAACAATTACACAATTGCCCCAAAAAGTCAATTGATGCAAAATTAATTTAATTGTCAGACTCTTGTAGTATTCTACCACTTAATTACCTTCCTAAACTGAATTGAATATTACTTATTGATTTTAGGGCTTTGCAGTATACTCACTTATCTGTAATATGATATAGCTCATATGTGGGATTCTCCCAAGGGTCGACCACATTCTTAGGATCTAAACCGAGCGAGTAGCGATTGAAAATAGCTTCACGTTCATCGGCTGCACGTTGCAGCAACGCTTCTTGATCATCGAGAGCCGTTGTGTTTTTGCTGCTGATTTTGTTGGTCATCAGCGGCGTATTTGCCGATTCCCCTCCTGCCGTTGAATTCGAAACTGCTGCGTTACTACTTGTCGTTATGTGCGTAGTTGTTGTATAGTTCGTAGCGGCGGGTGCGGAGGCGGGCAAGCTGTTCGTATTATTCACATTGCTGTTGCTGGTGTTTGCAATATTGTTGGTGTTTACGCTGTTATTGTGATTATAGCTATTGCTGTTGCTGGTAATGATAGTGACGCTATTTACGTGCACAGTTGAACTCATGTTGGCAATTTTTTATTTTTTTTATTATACTTCTGGTTTCTTGATTTCTGCTAGACAATGTGCGGTTGTGCGGGTGTTGATTCGCGATAACCGCTGCCACTGAACTACGAAGGCTGCTATAAACCGAACTGTATGTCTTGAAATTACTGATTGTTGGGCAATATTGTTGACATGGATAGCAGAAAAAATGCGTCCGAAATTTATACTCTGAAAATTTTCTTGTAGAATAAATTTATTTAATTACTTGCACCTACGTTGTGATTATGTATCGACGAATCTGCAATTCCTTTTGCTGTTTCTTTAATTGTACTACTGTTGTTGGTATTTTGATGGATTTGGGCCATTGATGTTATTTTCCTGTTTACAACCCCATACATCTGCCTCAGAAATCAGGTTTCATGACAGCAACCATTAAAAATCAAATGTTTGGACTAAAGTCGCAACCTAAGCACTCATATTTTGCGAAGCCATAAGCAGAGAAATATGACGCCCCCGCGTTGGCGTGAAGGCATTATTAACGGCTAATGTTCTAGTTTTCACCAATTAGATCAAGTTCACCCTGAATAGCACTAGCAACAATTCTTAAAATGTTTTTTATATTCAATTAGCCATTCACTATATCATTTCCAAGATTTTATTAATAAAGTTATTTGGAATTAATATATCTTAAATATTTTTATATATTTTCTTATCGCACAAACTTCGTTTGCTTTGCTTTTAATTTTGCTGTTTTTCCGTGCACAACCACATAACACACACGCAAATGCATACACGCACACGCTCTTAGCCGTCATCAAAATTTCTCCTTTTCGCTGGACTGCGTCTTACAACAGCCACTTTTCCTTTACTCCTATTTTACGCATTACACCGAATCGCACGTAATTTTATTACACTTCTATCAATATTTTGATATATCTTGCATGTTTTCCAAAAACAAATTCGGAATATGCACACAATTTTCAACAAATCTTAAATTTTTATCACTTTCCCCAGCTCAAGAGAATTCTAAAAACCATTCGGAATAGGTGAATTCTCTGACAGCACTGACAGTTGAGTTGCGAATGACAGCAGAAAGCGCAAGAAGGAAGTTATAAAAAATAACAGAAAATTATCGCCGACCAGTGTGGCCAGCACTTCTGTTGTACCAAAAGTTTAGAAATTTTCATTATTAACATATTTCAATTAATTTTCGCTTTCAAATAGGAAATTATATCAGGATTGTTAGATAATTTGTATGATCTAAGATATATCATTAATAATTGTTTGGTAGCTCTACAATTTTGTTGTTGTGGTTGCTGTTGCATTTTACAAAACTCTGCATTAGAGCTATCAGTCGTCGTTATTTATCTCATCTAATGATAAAGGCAAGTACAAAAGGGAAAGGGGTGTTGTAATAGGTTCACATATAACTAGATTATCTACTCTTTCGAGCTAACTCCCAATCCGCACTTAAAAAGCGAGATCAACCATAAAAATTACTCTCCAGATATCCGATATTACAAAATAATCTTAGATTATAAATATACTTTTTGCTGTACAACCCTGTGTTTTCTGTGTTATCGGTATTTATTTTAACTAATGTAAGGAGAAACTTAAAAGTAAAAACGAAGTAAAATGGATGCCGGCAAAAAAAAGAGCTTTGTGGACATAATTCTAATAAAATTTTTGTTGGATTTTAATAATGATGCAGTCATATTAACGAAAAAAGCCTGTGTCCATAGACTCTTGGCCTCTTATTGCTTATTATAAAATATAATACCGAATTTCCTATGCATATTGTTGCCATAATTTTTTGCTACCTCAGTACACTCCAACTGCTAGTACTAAACAGCAAAACAGCAAATAATCATTTAAATTTACTATTGCTTCTATTTCCTTTTTCCTTATATCGGTAGTAATAATTAAGAAAACTAAAAACAACAATTTATTTCATCAAACCAATTCCTATAAAGAAAAACCTTTCAAAACAATCTTGACAGCTGATTGTCAAATTTTCAACTAATATGCCATATGTAGACAGAGAGGAAAAAGATGACAGAGGTACTGTCTACTGCATGTAAGCAATAGGTATAAAGAAAGATAACGAGCTTTTATACCAATTCCGGTACTTTGGCGGTTTGTTAGGTGACAGTTCGGCTGTGTATTGTTGTGATTAACCTTTTTGGCTTATATCTGTTAGTTTTGTAATGCTCTTTCGCACCAGCTAAATCACTTGCAAATTAACTTCGCTTCATTCAGTAAAAAAAAAATACTCTTCAAATACGAAATTTTGACTGCAAAAATAACTTACTTACTTTTTCCTTTCCTTTTTGATATTTCAAACTTTAACTTCGTGTCTAGCAGCAAATGCCAATTGTTAAAAAGCTGATTGTTACTTAACTATATTTACAAAAATATAATATACGTAAAACTGCCAAGTAACGATGTTACGAACTCGATGTGCAGCTTCCTTTTATATCTAATAATACGAATATTTAATTATGAAGCTTGAATGAATTATTTTAAAAGCATGTATAATTTCTGCACTCATCCGGCAGCACGGTATATAATTTCAAAACAGAACTTTGGCAACCATTGTTACATCAGCCGGCAGAAAATTAGTTGGCGTAAAGCAAAAATAAACAAATCGGGATGAAGTAATTATTTCATGATTTTGTGTATTAATTCATCTAAAATATAACCCAATTTTCAACAGGTTAAGTGTCGACGGCTTACTCGTTTACTTTCCATACGAGTACATTTATCCAGAACAGTATGCATACATGCTGGAGTTGAAACGCACATTGGATGCGAAAGGCCACTGCCTGCTTGAGATGCCTTCGGGTACAGGCAAAACTGCAACACTGCTTTCCTTAATTGTAGCCTATATGATTGAGCATCCCGATGTAATTCGCAAACTAATCTACTGCTCGCGAACAGTCCCAGAGATCGAAAAAGTTATTGCCGAGTTACAAAATCTTATGTCTTATTATGAAAAACATGCGCCAGAACCGCCCGGCTTGCTGGGACTAGTACTCAGTTCACGCAAAAATATGTGCGTACACGCAGAAGTGAGTAAAGAGCGTGAAGGTAAGGCTGTCGATGGTAAATGTTATGGTCTGACTGCGAGTTATGTACGCGAACGACATGAGGTAGACCCCGAAAATACGCCAATATGTGAGTGTGCATTAAATCAAATAAACAAAACGCATTCTTAATAAGGAAAATAATATTTGCTTCCTTTTAGGCCAGTATTATGAAGGTTTCACCCTGGAGGGAAAGGAGTCACTGATGCCGCACGGTGTTTATAGCATTGATGATCTGAAAGAATATGGGCGCATGCGTAATTGGTGTCCATACTTTCTGGCACGCTTTGCGGTGTCCTATGCACACATTGTTGTCTACAGTTATCATTATTTATTGGACCCGAAAATTGCGGAAGTCGTCTCCAAGGAGATGACGAAACAATGTTGCGTCGTTTTCGATGAGGCGCATAATATTGACAATGTTTGCATTGATTCGATGAGCGTGAAAATCAATCGACGTATAGTGGAACGTAGTACAAATGCGCTGAATGATCTGCAGAAAAGAGTACAAGAGTTCGTAGCTAGCAGATATATTTTTAAATTCTTGCTAAAAGATTTTTTTATATTATACTTCTATTCCTTAGTATGCGCGAAGAAGGCGCTAATCGATTGAATGAGGAGTATCAACGCATGGTACAGGGCTTAAAAGATGCACAGGTGCAACGTGAAACGGATATGGTAATGGCCAATCCCATATTGCCCGCAGATGTGCTAAAAGGTAAACATTGATTTCAAGTCGAAATTTGGTTGATGCATTTGTGACTCGAATTCTTAGAGGCTGTGCCGGGAAATATACGAAATGCTGACCATTTTTTAAGTTTCCTGCGCCGCTTTGTAGAGTACATTAAAACACGTCTGCGCGTGCATCATGTTGTACAGGAATCGCCTGCTGGCTTCTTAAAAGATGTTGCTACGAAAATATGTATCGAGCGCAAGCCATTGCGTTTCTGTGCCGAGCGTTTGGCGAGCTTGTTGAGAACGCTGGAAATTACCGACATGACAGAGTATGGTGCGCTAACATTGGTAAATTAAATATAATGCAATTGTAAATTAAGTATATCATTGACTAAGTACATCACTTGCAGATTACACATTTTGCTACATTAGTGTCGACCTACACAAAAGGCTTCACAATCATTGTTGAGCCTTTCGACGATAAGACGCCTACAGTTATCAATCCGATACTACACTTCAGCTGCTTGGACTCCTCTATAGCCATGGCACCAGTGTTCAAGCGCTTTCAAACAGTTGTAATTACATCAGGCACACTCTCGCCCATGGATATGTACCCAAAAATTTTGGATTTCGATCCAGTTATAATGAGTTCCTTTACAATGACGCTGGCGCGTCCTTGCTTGTTACCAATGGTATGCAATTTGTATAATTTAAAGAAGCGAAAATTATAAATACGTTAAAATCTTCCGTGCAGATTGTGTCCAAAGGAAATGATCAGGTCGCGATTTCGTCGAAATTCGAAACACGTGAAGATACAGCGGTTATACGCAATTATGGACAGCTGTTGGTAGAAACGGCAAAGACAGTGCCCGATGGTATTGTGTGCTTTTTTACTTCCTATCTCTATCTCGAATCCGTCGTTGCTTCGTGGTACGATCAAGGCATTGTAGACACTTTGCTGCGTTATAAGTTGTTATTTATTGAAACGCAGGATAATGCGGAAACCAGCTATGCACTAATGAACTATGTTAAGGTAAACTCGAAATTGAATCTAGAAAAAATAGAATTATTTATATTTTCCCTATCCGAAGGCTTGTGATTGCGGTCGTGGCGCAGTGTTGCTCGCCGTTGCGCGTGGCAAAGTGTCCGAGGGTGTTGACTTCGATCATCATTATGGGCGTGCCGTGCTTATGTTTGGTATTCCCTATGTCTATACACAATCGCGCATACTCAAAGCGCGTCTTGACTATCTGCGCGATCAATTCCAGATAAGAGAAAATGACTTTCTCACCTTCGATGCAATGCGTCATGCGGCGCAGTGCGTGGGCCGTGCGTTGCGTGGTAAAACCGATTACGGTATTATGATATTCGCTGACAAGCGTTTCTCGCGCCAAGATAAACGCAGTCGTTTGCCCAAATGGATACAGGAACATTTGGTGGATAGTTTTTGTAATTTGAGCACAGAAGAGGCCATGCAGTTGGCACGACGCTGGCTAAGACGCATGGCGCAACCGTTTACGCGCGAAGATCAGCTGGGGATCTCGCTGCTGACTTTGGAGCAATTAGAGAACTCGGAGAAGGAGAAATTGGAGCGCCAGGCGCAAGGCAAGGAGGGTGTTGGCGGAGAGGTGATGGAACACTGAAAACTTAAAATAGGAGGAATGGAAGATGAACAATAAAATGTTTCTTTTTAAGTCAATTACTTTTTCTCCACTTTCATTTACCAATAGCGGTAAGGGTCGTCAATTCATTGATTTATTGTAATATGAATTTAATTCAACTGGCGACAAGCAGTGTTGTGTGAGACACTAAAGATGCGAATTATTAAAACAAATAAAAATGAAGTATAAAAATCAGGTAACTTAAAAGCATAAAAAATAAGGAAAAAGAAAATCATTCATGCTTCAAATTGCTCACCGTAAAAATCGCAGGTTCGTCACAGCTGTAAGTTGCATTTGTTTTCCGGTTAGCAGCGGCCATCTATTGCCTGTTGTTGCGCAGCTTTACTTATTTTTAGGGCTGTGTTTACCTTTTTGTTTTTGCATGTGTTATTTATTGTTGTTGTTCGCTACCAGCCCACTATACTGGTTTGCAGACCCGCTCGATAACCAATTAAATCGACATTTTAACCGCCATGCAAAAAATTTTAATGACATTGGGCGTTTTGTGCAATTCCAATACCTTTACCTTTCCTTCCGCCCAATTTGTATCAGTAATTATAAATTTTTTGTATTTTTGCCTTCTTAATAATTTAGCATTGGCAGAGATTTACTCTTTACTTTGTTGCTGCGTCTTTCCTTTCTAATTTGCATACATATAAAAAAAAAAATAATTAAATTTTGTACTTTTGAGATTCTTATATTTGAATTTTGAATACATATTTTTAATTGTCTGCTTAAAAACCTCGGCATCCGTAGAGTATCGTGTTCACTTTAGTCAGCAACTAATGAATGGGGTGAGGCTTTTCTTAGGCATACAAAAGTGACTTAGTCATATTGCTGTAACCTCGGAGACTCGCACAATGACTTCTGTAGAAGTTGTAGAGATGCGGAAGGGGCAAAGCACATTTCTCCCTCACAGCGAGAACGTCCATCAATTCGATGTACGAATTTCGAATTTTGACGGAACAATTATTCGCGCATCTGAATTTCTGGATAGTTTAGCGACCAGAACCCAATGTAAAGAAAGAAATGTTCTGAAATTAATTGAAATGTGTTACATAACTTAAATTTACTTTCGGTGAATGTTTTTTTTAATGGAAACTTTTAAATGGGGATTTTCGGTACGAATAATAATTATTTTTTTTATATTAAAACTATTTTTGCCTGATGTTTGAATGTTATTTCTTAATAGAAACTTGTAATTTTGGATTTTCAGTACGAATAATAATTTTTTTATATTAAAACTGCATTTTTTTTTTTTTGCAAGTTTTAGTTTGATTTTTGAATGCTATTTTGCAACAGA
Organism: Anastrepha ludens; assembly: GCF_028408465.1. Classification (NCBI taxonomy): domain Eukaryota; kingdom Metazoa; phylum Arthropoda; class Insecta; order Diptera; family Tephritidae; genus Anastrepha; species Anastrepha ludens. The sequence goes on from NC_071502.1 coordinate 114,672,532, forward strand.
AACTTTTAAATGGGGATTTTTGGTACGAATAATAAATTTTTTTTCCTATACGAGTATTAAAACTATTTTTTTTTTTTAATTTCTGTACCCTCATTTTCCTTATTATTTTACTGTGTTTTCATTATTGGGCACAACCCTCTTATATACCGGAAATTTGTTACACACAATACCTTTGACCCGATCAGGCATGATTTGAAATAATATTTAGTGCATTGAAAAATCGCGCGCCCATCTCCTGCACAATAAAATTTCTTATTTTTATCTGTCCGTTTGCCCATGAAATCAATAGCTGGAGTAAAAATTGCGATACTGTTGTCGCAACCCGAGGGAAATGATACGTTTGGGAAACGGCTGGTTGCTAGATTAAACGAGTTGAAGCGGCTAACAACAACGCCTACTACCCTTGAATCAGTAATTTTCCCGTTTACTTCTTTTTACAATCTTTAGGTAGCGAAAAAGTTTCCTGGAAATGAAAATTTCATCTTTACGAAAACTTTTACGACTCGCTGTACTCCATAGTACAGTAGAATATTTCTTAAGCAGGTATTAAATATTAATTATATGTATAACGAATTCACTTGGAATTAAGTATAAAAAAATAATGATTATTAGTAATAATCATACATTATGTAGCTCGAAATTTTCACGCAAAAAAGCGCTAATTAACTACAAATTGTATAATTATCATGTAATTTGCGCCCATTTGTGCTGCTGTTGTTCGCAAGGCTGCTTTGTTGCTTACTTTGCGGCTTACTAACTTTAGAATGCTTGTGGTATCCGTGATTCATTGATTCAATCAGACAGGCAACATTTGCTTCCACAAAGTTTCCAGAGCGCAGGGTGATTTTTCTCTGAAGTCTTTCGGTAATTTCCGTTTGCGACTCAGTTCTGAGGCTATTGAAATATTCCAAAGAAAAAACTAATATGTAACACGATATAGAAGGGAAAAGTATTTGTGCAATGTATTTTTTTTTTTTATTTTTTTTTTTTTTTTTTTTTTTTATCCGAAGGGGGAATCTTACATAGATACCGTCAATATAGATGGCATGCATGATTCATACTGATCGCTAAGGGTGCACCTCATTCGGGACCACGCACAGTCAGTATTACTACTAAACTGGACTTGCGAAACAGTACACCTACGTACTAAACCCTAACTCCGACTTCTGTAGCTTTAGTTTGCCCTGCGGTACCGCCGTTTAAGCATTGCATCGCAGGGCCAAGCTAGCCATTATGGCTCTTCACTTATATCTCTCTCTCCGTCTACCCTTCATTATTTCTTTGTCTTCTTTCTTTACTGCGTTCCCATTCCTTTTTTCGCAGTTCCTGTAACGCATTTGCGGACCATTCTCTCATCTTGGCCCACACCAACTTCGACCGCAGCATGTGATCTACAATGTTGCCTGGGGTTATTTTTTCTTTTATGATTTCTTCAATGCACATTCTTTCAGATGCGTATCTCGGGCAGGAGAAGAACACATGTTCCACGTTCTCACTACCGTTGCCGCAGAGCGAGCAGTCAGCTGCGTCCTCGTGGCCGAGTCTTTGGAGATACTCTCTATAGCATCCATGCCCCGTCAGGAACTGTGTGAGGTAGTAATCTGTGTCACCATGTCCTCTCTCAACCCAAGCCTGTACGCTTCTGATAAGCTTATGCGTCCATCTTCCTTTTGTCGCTAGGTCCCAGCGATTTTGCCACTCAGTTATGCTCCCCAGTCTTTCTTCTTTACGCTCTTCCGCCGTTAATCTCCTGTTTAGGCTTTTGGCTTTGTCGTACACTCTACCCAGTTCAGAGGCCATTATATCTGGTGGCATGATACCCGATATGACACATACTGCTTCAAACGACACAGTCCTGAAAGCACAGGCAACTCTAAGGGAAATAAGTCTAAAAACTATTTCCGCCTTCTTCGCGTATGTTTTCTGTATCAGGGCTTTACCCCATATGGGTGCTGCATACATGAGTGTAGACTGGGTAACTTTAGCCAGGAGCGCTCTTCTACTCTGAGTGGGACCACCGATGTTGGCCATGATTCTTGACAGTGCCGCCGTCACCATGGCTGCCTTTCCGCATGCTTTTTTAATGTGCTCCTTGAAACTTAGTCGAGCATCGATCATTACACCCAAATATCGTAGTGCCGCTTGTGTTGTGACGTTAAACCCATCAATGTTTAGTGTGGTCGTTTCTAACTTTTTTCTACTCGTAATGAGAACTGCTTCTGTTTTTTGCCCTGCTAGCTGTAGTTTAACCGCCGTTAGCCATTGTTTGACCTTCGTTGTGGCCTCGCTGCAGATTCTCTGAATCTGAGGGATTGTTTTGGCGACTATGGTTAACGCAATGTCGTCTGCGTATCCTATTATTTGCACTTCCCTCGGCATTGGGAGTTGCAGTACCCCATCATATAGTACATTCCATAGGATCGGGCCCAGCACAGATCCCTGCGGTACTCCGCCCGTCACTGCATATCTCTTAGGGCCTTCATCTGTATTGTACAGAAGTACTCTTTCCGACAGGTAACTGTTTATAACCCGTACTAAGTATGCTGGGTTTTTTTTCCTTCAAGAGCCTTTATAATATGTGGCCAGTATGCCGAGTTGAAGGCGTTCTTGACATCCAGAGTGACAACTGCACAGTATTCTTTATCACCATGCATCCACCTGTCACCCTCAATAGCCTTACTTGCAATGTTTGTCACCCTCCTGACGGCATCGATGGTTGAACGACCTTTTCGGAAACCAAACTGATGTTCGGATAGTTCAGCCGGCGCTTTCTCCAGGTGCTGTTCCAGGCGTGTGCAGATTAGTTTCTCCAAGATTTTACCCATAGTATCTATCATGCAGAGTGGCCGATAAGAACTTGGGTCACCCGCTGGCTTATTTGGTTTCTGAAGTAGGACCAGTTGTTGTTTCTTCCATACTTTCGGAAACGTGCCTTCATTTATACACTTGGTGAAGTGTTCTGCAAATGGCTTTGTGTTGCGCCTGATAGCGATCTTCAGCGCCTTGTTCGGAATTCCGTCAGGTCCTGGAGCCTTAGCATTACCGAAACTTTCCGTTGCCGAAATCACCTCTGCTTCACTGATTGTGACACTATTTTCTGCTGCGTGGCACTGGGTCTGGCTTGGTTGCATGTCTTGCTTTGGAAAGAGTGTCCGTACAATCTTTTCCAAAAGAATGGGGCAAGTTGGCGCCTGTCCTCTACCTCCTTTGACCTTGGCCATAACGAGTTTGTAGCCATCACCCCACGGGTTTTCGTCCACATTCTGGCACAGTTCTTTAAAGCTAGCTGCCTTGCTGCTTTTAATGGCTTTCTTTAATTGTTTCCGCTTCTTTTTATAGTTCTCGCGGAGCCTGTAGTGTTCTGCCAACCCATAGCTTCTTTGGGAAAGGCGCCTTGCTTTTTTGCATTCGCTTCTTAGGGTGCTGATCTCCTCGTTCCACCAGTATACAGGCTTTCTGGGAGCGCTCTGTATTTTCCTGCTCATAGCGGCATCGCAAGCTCTGCTAACATATTTTACTAGCAGTTCCGCCTGTAGTTCCACATCGTTGGTGCTAGTTGGGTTCTTTTCTAGCATGATTTGGAACATTTCTTCATCAAGTGTCTCCACCCTCCAACCCTTATTCTGTTTTTTCTGTACGGTTTCTTTTCCATGCGAAAAGTCCACCGTAATGGCAAGGTGGTCACTGCCTGTGTAAAAATCATTCATTTTCCAGCTTGCTGATCGTATTAGAGCCCTGCTGGCGTAGGTGATGTCGATTATTGATGCACGACCATTCACTTCGAAGGTGTTTTTTCCCCCAGTGTTTAGCAGAACCGCATCAAGCAGTGAGAATGCCTTAATCAAGGCATCTCCCCTTTTATTGGTATATCTGCTACCCCATTCCAGGGCCCACGCATTGAAATCACCCGCAATCACGTTTGGTGTGGTACCACGAGCGTTTTGCACAAGTTCATCCAGTAAGTTTTCGAACTCTGCTTGCGTCAGTTTCGGTGGCGCGTAGCAACTGTAGAAATATATGCCACGTATTTTTGCTCGGGTATAGTAATCACTGTGGGTGTGCGGTTTGTCCTGCAGGGTATTTCCTCCACAGGCCCAAATAGCAGCTTTACTTTTCCTGTCCGAGACCCACGTTCCGGCGTTTAGATTTTTATGCTGGTCGCTGACTAGCACAACATCCACCTTATTTTCATATACCCTTTGTTTTAAGAGCTCTTGTGCAGCCTCGCAATGGTTTAGATTGATCTGCTCAATCCTCATTTTTTGGTTTTAATATACGCCGCTTGATACAGGGGGCATTTTCTGCTTCCAATCTGATGGCTTGTGTCTTCTCGTCCATTTCTTTTACAAGCTCCGCAGAAGGGCTTTTTCTCGCATACTTTCGCTTGGTGTCCCTTTTCTCCACATTTGAGACAGTTCTGGCTTCTGTCGTCTTCGTTTTTGCATGCCCTCGCTAGGTGTCCATACTCCAGGCATCTGTAGCATCTCCTCAAGTCAGGCTTTTCTCTTATTCGGCATACTGCCCAGCCGATTTTCAATTTTTGCTTCTCAAGCAGTCGCCTTGCGTCCAGTGCTGGTAGGCTTATCACTGCTGTTTGCGTGCCTGCATACGCCGCTCTAACGCTTTTTATTGCGTTTTCACTAAATAGGTTAAGCTCGTTTACTTGCGTTCGTATAGCCTCACCTATGTCCTCTTTGGTTGTGATTTCATCTAGGTCACGGATCTCAACCAACATCTCGTGGGTTAGGACCTTGATTTGCGCCTGGTCACCTAGCACTTTGCCAATCTTCTTCTGATATACTCCTGTATTGGCCATCTGCTCTTTTTTCAGTTGAAGCAGGATTTCGCCTTTGGCCGTCTTTCTGATGCGCGTAACGTTTTCGCCAAGTTCTTGCAGGGCATCATCTTTTTTAACCACCCTGAGAATGTCACTGTACGTCATTGCTCCGGCACGCGCAATGACAATCGCATCCGGCCTCGGGGGTGGTTTATTTGCCACTTTATTCTTGGCTGGTTTGCGCTTGACACTAATCCAGCCATTTTCCACAACCCCGTTTGTCCTCTTAACATTTCCCTCTCCTTTGACTTTCTTGTCTGCACTTGCTGACACTTTGTGTTCTTCTTCGCGTGTGGTTTTACTTTTCTTAGGTGGCGTTTTTCTGCCCGGCTGTTTATCGTCGCGTGGTCTTTTTGGTGTTCCTTCCGCCATTACACTTCCAAGAACGTTTCGCTTGGCTTCCTTGCTTTTTGCTTCTTCCTGAGCTTTCGAGTGCAGCTTGGTGATCGTTTCAAGGAGTTCTCTTATGTTGTTGTTAATTGAGCGTTGCGGTAGACGCATTGCTTCAGTCAGCTTCCCAATCATCTCACCAAGAAGCGTTAAGGTATCATTACCCGATTGTGCTGCTTTTTCATTGCTTTCTTGCAACGCAGGTGGCGACGATTTTGCTCTCTCAGGCCTTTCTACACTGAGCGTCTTGATAGGACTCCGTCTCAGCTTTGGTGCGCGCTTAAAAGGATCAGCCCCCGTGATTATACGGCCTTTGGGGGTCTTGCACTCCTCGGTTAGGTCCACTAGTAGATCACTCGATCCACTTGCTCCTGGTACCTTTCTGTTAGCCTCTTCCAGGCTTTCCTTTTCACTGCCCATAATGGCTCCATATATGTTACTGCTGTTGTTGGTTGTAATTATATTTCTCATTTTGTTTTCCATTCTTTTTTTGTTTACCAGCGCATCGTGTGTAGGGGGGCGGGCCGAAATAAACAGGAACGGGTATACCCTTGGGGACAGTGCCCCTACCCCAGTTCCCTGAGGCCTGTTCTTCGCTTTACTGGTCCCGGAAAACACGGACGGACCGGAGCTCACCCGGGGCAACGCATACTACTACCTCTGCGTCCAATACACACTCCCTGACTAGGGCCCGAAGGGGCTGGTCACTGATACACCCCGCAGCTAACACCTCGGCAGAGCAAGCTCACATCACTCCCTTCACTTCAACAACAGAGATGGTTCTTGAAGTGATGAGAGACTCCCAGTGCGCCACGGCATATACCGGTCAGTTAGCAGCCGCACCTAACATGGTGAACAGACGCTGACCAGGAAGCCGTCCACTATGGAAACCGCCGCGCCTGGATTTTTTGTTTTGTTTTGCTCCCCATGGCCTTGGGGGCCCTTGGGGGAACTATTTCTCAGAGGCATTGATTTTCGGCCTCTGTCACCGGAAGCCTCATCGGATGGGCTGTCATTTAGCCGCGTCCTCCGCTTCTGGCCGCTCATTGTCGGGGATTGCTTATTCGCTTAAACTTATTTCGCAACTAACCTGCTACTACAGGCCTTCCGGCTATCCGCAACCTGCCGACCCCCACGGTAGCTTAGAGCCCAGCTTAGTCGTTCAACCCGGTGGAGTGAACAACCAACACTCAGGTGGTGTCTACGTGTGCAATGTATGTACATACACATATGTGTGCTCATACAGTTATGCACACAAAAATTCGGACAACTTAAAATTGCATATTTTATGTACTAGGTTTTTTGAACATTTTATTTTTTTTAATATTTTTTTTTTTTATTTATGCCATATTCAAAGCAAAAACAAAACAGATGCTACAACAACAACAGTAACTAAATTTTTACCTTTTAGTTAATGAGCTATTAATAAAAAAGAAAATTGGTTCGATATAAGAAATGTTAAGAAATTTTTTAATGGAGGTTTCTAAATTTTGCAATACTTTACAGAAATTACTCACTTTTTGAATTAAGGTACCTTTCTGGTCTAGAGACGTGAAAATTAAAGGTGTTGAAAATTGAAGAAAAACAATCGGTATCAATTGAAAATCGCTTTTATTCTTTAGATCAACTCTTTATTTACAAAAAAAAAAATTTTTTTTCACTGGCGTTACTGATTGCGCTGCTCAGGTGCGCCTGAAAAAAAAATTCGGTCGATTATTCATCAGGAGATATATCGCTATGGTGGGTAGCAGATTTACAAAAAATCTTTTGCTAGATATTTTATCTGTTAATTGGAAAACAAAAAAAAGGATTTTTTTCACGTTCTCGCTATAAAAATTGATTATAAAATTATAATTCTGCTACCCGCGACAGCCACAAGTCTACTCAATAATATATTAAAAATTCAAATGAATCGGTTCAGTACTTTTTGAGAAATTACCAACGCCAACTCGAAAAAATTAATTTCAAGAAAAACACGGTTACCGCACTTATAAAGGGTGGTTAAGTTTCAAGGGCCGGTGTTGATTCTGAATAAAATACAATTTTTTCAGGAAATTATTATCATTTCTCTTTATTGTGATAATATTGGTATGGCTCAATTACGTATGAAACAAAATATCGGCCAAATAGCCGCCGTGGCCTCGGCGGCACACCTCCATCCGATGGTCCAAATTTTCGATCACGCTGAGGCATAATTGAGGTTCTATGCCGTTAATGTGCCGAATTATCTCATCCTTTACCTCTTGAATTGTTGCTGGCTTATCGACGTACACCTTTTATTTCAAATAACCCCAAAGAAAGAAGTCCAACGTTGTCAAATTACGGCCAGTTGACATCGCCGCGACCTGAGATTATTCGGCCATCAAATTTTTCGCGCAAAAGAGCCATTGTTTCGTTAGCTGTGTGACAAGTGGCTCGTCCTGTTGAAACCACATATCGTCCACACCCATGTCTTCCAATTCGGGCCATAAAAAGGTCGTTATCATCTCACGATTGCGAACACTATTCACAGTAACTGCCTGACCGGCCTCATTTTGGAAAAAATACGGCCCAATGATGCCGCCGGCCCATAAACCGCACCAAACAGTCACTCTTTGTGGGTACATTGGTTTTTCGGTAATCACTCTTGGAATATCAATCGCCCAAATGCGGCAATTCTGCTTATTGACGAATCCACTGAGGTGAAAATGTGCCTAATCATGCATTTTGATTTGAACGCCCGTTTTCATAATAAGCCTGAATAACTTTTACGCGTTGCTCGATTGTGTATCTTTCCATGACTCAAATTGAGTTAGTCTGAAATTGAAAAATGTCAAATGAAATGTAGAAAAAAACTTGAAGTTTAGGTGTGGTTCACATTCAACTTCGGCCCTTAAAATTTAACCATCCTTTACCTGGGCGTCGTACACCAAACCGGTCTCGTTTTAAAGGACCGTAACGTCTAAACTACAACGACCGCCAATCGATGCAACCTAGTTACACATTTACATTTCAAGTTACATAGTTTACATACATACATACTATACATAGTAAAATATACTTTTTTGTGCAGCTGCTTTTTATAAGTTTCTATAAATTTCTGCTTAAAATTTTCTTTGAAAACTCACAAATGCTCCTCAAGCGGGTCTTCCTTTTCGGTATTTATTTTCGCACCCACTGCCTCCTCATGCCCCTTCAAGAAATATTCAATTACCAGATATTATTTTTTCACTTACATATGGGTTTCCTGGATAGCATATTTTTCTTAGGAGTAGGTCCAAAATTTTCTCTTGTCAAGCCTTCTTTTGCGTTGGACTAAGTCTGACTGCAACATTAAGTTAAATTGAAATATTTTGTTGGATAATTATTTTAACGAATTTCAAAAAGTCTCTTTTGCAGTTGAAAGTAATTTTTCTACTTCAGTCAATAAATCAATACGTCGGGGATTTGTAAGTGGTACTCCAGACAATTTGCAAAGTTTGGAACGTGTTCAGTTTAGTGGAGCCAACAGAGCGTATACGTAACTAAAAAAATTACACCCGAAGAGTCTTTTTCGAGTTTTTATAATTCCGCTGCTGGCGCCCAGTTGGGTTCTCGTATGAAATGAATTATATTAAATTAACCTCTTGCGCTATAAATTAATTTCCAAAAGCGTGTGACTATCCCGTGCAAAAAAATTCCAAATGAGCTTTTACTTGGAATAATTTCTGTTAAAGCTTTAGGCAAATCGCGTGTGCGAAATGCACATAATTCGACTATTTATTATTTAATATGTAATACATATTTTATATGTATTTATTCATTATTTTTAATAAAAGATTGGCTATTTTTTACAGTTCTTTATTAAGTAAGGAGCACAGAAAGCTCTGAAGACGTGCGTGACACGTCTTTTAAATTTTGAGACCAAATTTCGTTGGACGTGTATAGGACGTCCAAATAGCGCAAGAGGTTAAACACTTACCAACACTAAATTTTTGAAAAAGAAAGACAAACTATTTCTGTTCACAAATTTTTTATTTATTTTTTTGTAAGTATGTGCATTAGGGTGTGTCACTGTACATACAAACACAATTGGGACTGTCTTTTCACGCTTCTTCTTCTTGGCGCGATAACCGCTTACGCGATTTTGAACAAGTACTTCTCGACCTGATCTTTCCAAAGCAGACGAGACCTTTCTCTTCCTCTGCTACCACCAGCTGGTATCGCATCGAATACTTTCAGAGTCGGAGCATTTGTTTCCCTTCGAACGACATGACCCAGGCCGTTGGCTCTTTATTCATTGCGCTATGTCTACGTCGTCGTAAAGTTCATACAGCTCATTGCTCCATTGCCTGTGATATTCGCCGTCACCAACGTGCAAAGGTCCAAAAATCTTCTGCAGAATCTTTCTCTCAAACACTCCAAGCGTCGTCTCATTGGATATTGACAACCTACCAGCGTCTGCGTCATACGTTAGGACGGGCATGATGAGAGCCTTGTAGAGTGTTAGTTTTGTTCGTCGAGAGCGGACTTTACTACTCAGTTGCCTACTTAGTCCAAAGTAGTACTAGTTGGCAAGAGAGATTCTACGTTGGATTTCCAGGCTGGGATTTTATCGGTGTCAATGCTGGTTCCTAAATAAACGAAGTCTTTTACAACCTCGAAATCGTAACTATCAACAGTGATGTGCGTTCCGATACGCGAGTGCGTCGACTGTTTATTTGATGACAGGTGGTACTTTTGCTTTGCTTTTTTATTCAGTTTGGAAAAGACGAAACCAACAGCTCGAAAATAGTCATATTTTATTGGGTTAAAAAGGAACTCTTAGATTGGAATATCCATTCTTTCTATGGTACCAAAATTTAGCTCTCTTTTCTATGTGTTTTGTCGATTTCAGTATTGAATCCACATTTTTTGGAGTTTAGAATTAATTCTGCTCTGCGCCAGGGATGTACAATTTTCATGTTCTTTTCTCAACATATTCATGAAGTTGCGTGTTCTTTTCTCAAAATCTTGCACCTTTGCTAGAGCAAATTATAGTACTTCCTACCCTCCATAAAAAGTCTGCTGTCCAGCTGATTTTAATTCATTTCTGTCACATGCCTATTAAAAAATTGAAGTGTTATAAACAAAGGATATTAAATTTAGATGTATTAAATTTTTATATTTTATTATTTTCAATATATAAGAAAAATTTATCACCCTAACGGAAGATTTATGATTAGCTGTCGTTATTCAAAAAAATTTAGCCACCTATAATTATAATTTGCTATATAATGAGGTGATATTTTTTTCGAAAAAAAAACAAGCACTATTAATTATTTTTACTTGGGGGAACATCCCCAGTCGTTTGGTGACGTCAAATTCTTTCCTTAGAACTTTTTGTTACGTATACGCAGAGTTCACTAAGCTAAGAGCCTGCATAATTATAAAAATTTTGCTGAAATTCATATGAATTAAAAATAAAAAAAAATATTATGAATGGAATATTACTGACACACCAATGAACTGCTTCATACTATATATACTTCCTCTTAAATTCTGTTCCTCAACCTTGTTGTTGTATTTTGCGGTTTAATCGGAACAATGTTTTAAAAGCAAAACAAATCAAATACAGCACTGAAGCTAAAACTGTAACTGCCACTAACTAACGAAACGAGCGAAGCACGGTGAGAGCCGTGAGCAATAATTGTGGTGTGAGTGAATTTCAGTCAATGAATCAGTCATGACCATTGTTGCGCCGCGACTAGTCCAACTTGGTAAGGAGATATGACATAGAATTGAACTTGATAGCGGAACTTACCCCCTTGGCACACAAACGAAGCAGAGTGAGCAGCTTTTCTGTATAGTGTATGTGTGTGCATCGGTGTGTTCAGTGAGCATTAAGCTCAAAACAAACTTCAATGTAATTTGCAGAACATTGAAGAGCGGTATTGGTTCTTTTTTTTTTGCAAAATTTACAACAACAATACAGAGAAAATATAATAAGAATGGTAATTGAGAGCTAGAAGAGTGAATGCCTCAGCAGCTCTGAGGCTTTGAGAGCCTAACGTTTCCTGCAGTCCTCCAACGAAACTAATTCAACAGCTTGAAGTAACAAAAGCAAAAGCTAATATATAAGTGTAATTGAAACCGATGTTGACACTGAGCGGAAAATCAGTTGCCGAATTGGCAACGACTCAAATGCAGAGCAATAAAACAAAGCGCCGACAACTAAATACAACAACTGCATTTACATTAACGATAATTGAAGCAAGAAAAAAAACAACAGCGCAAACTCATACACACATGCTTATGTATGTATGTATATTCGCGTAACCAGTGACTGAGCAGGAGACAAGAAGCAGTAACAACTACAACAAAAGCAAACAAAACAAAAAAAAAGAACTTTCGATTTTTCATAATAAAAAGGTTTCTACTAAATGACGAGCCGTTTAGTCGGCTATCGATGCTGAGGAAAGTGAAACGCGACACGCCAAACGCCAAACGCCAAACGTTAAACGCAAACACCAAACATCAACAGTATAAACTCGCCGCAACAAAGATTGTGAATCGTGTAAAAAACCAAACAGATACGTAAGCACTCAGTGTACGAGTACGTGACACTTAACAAAACTAACGTAAACATAACAAATTCGCGAATAGAGGCGATTAAAGATTTTAGAAGTAAATCTCAACCACGCAAAGGCAGTGCGCGCAATTGTTTTGATTGATAGTGCGACTAAACAAAAACGACTTTTAGAGTGAGATTGAAATTTTTAATAATTTTAAAGCTGCACACATTTTGAGATACAATCCCCAATCGTAACTTTTTACAGCCAAAAACAAACTCGTTCAAATCTCTTTAACAGTATTTCCAAAGGAATTCTTATACTTACCCTCAGAAGCTGCCCGAGTTTTTTTTTCTTAAACAATTTTGTATTAAAAGCAAAATACCGTCAAAGCTACCTAGAGTCAATATGAAGCAGTTAAGTGAAACAGTAAGTCAGCAGCAACAGAATGGCAATGTTACCACAGGCCAACAACAGCATCAGCTGCAAGAGCAACATCAGCAACGTCATTATGGGGAGGATCTGACAAGTAACGGCGACCAGAAGCAGCTTCAAACACAGCTGATGCAGGCACCGCCACCCAATAAGCATGGCTTGCAGCTGGCATTAACGATGAATGGTACTGGGTCCAGCAGCAGTAGCAGTACAAACGGCAAGATTGGCAGCGAAAATGGTGAGTGGATGCATAAATTTTTAACTATCGTATTAGCATACAAGTGTAATACAATGAAAGCAGATAAAACGTGGCGCAAAAGTAAACACCCGCGGCTGAAATTGTTGTGCCTTTTGGCTTTATTTTATAATTTTTCTGATATTTTATGTAATGAAATCAAAAATTATAATTTAAACTAACGAATAAAACCATTATTTTAACCATGAAAAATCGGGTGATTTATTTTGCGCCACCATATAGTATTAACTAGGTAGCATAAACAAGTAATATATGAATGCACGCTGAAATATTTAAGTGTTTTATACATAAACATCCTTATTTTCTCATACTCTTAAACATTTTTTTTTTATTTACACAACCGTGAAAATAAAATGAGCACGTACTGAGCTGGCGCCCAACCACCCAAAACATTGCTCAACTCTGTTACCAGAATTCTGTTATACTGGTGGAATAACTACCTTAAACATTTCCTTGCTTATTTCTATTTCCAGCCCTATATCAAATGCAAGTTCCGATATTAAGTTTAATATTAATAACTGGTAATACGTAAATTTTCAGAATTTGTTCGCTTTCTTCAATTTACTCTCCATCTTGGCAGCTGTAGCAGAAGTCACTCAATAGACAACAAATTTATGCGCTATCTGCATTTATGCCACACTGTAGGAAATGTTATGTTTTCCGCATTTTTATGTCCAACAGGCGAACAGATTCGTAAAAGAATATCTATCTTTCACTTTATGCTGGCTTAATTTATCTTCTTTCTCATGCCACAACAAATAAAGCGAGCGCGTACTAACTTAACACTCAGCTATAAGAAATATTTCGCATGTTAGCACTGGTCTGTTAACAGAGATCTGTTAGAGTGGTACGATGACTATCGGAAAGGTTTTAATGAGCATTTTTGATATCAATTTGACTTCGAATGCTGTGAGTGTTTAATTTAATTATAAAAAATATATTAAAAATAAAAAAATAATGGAGTTTGAAAAAATTAAAAAATAAACCTCTGCTAAGGTTTCCCGAAAATACTAGAAAATAATCCTATCCTGATGAACTGAGAAGGTGACTTGTTAGCCGCTCAGCTATATGAAAAGATTAAATAAATTCGTTTTGCAAAGCTCTCTCAAGGCTCATTTTTACAAACCTATTCTGCCAGCCCTCAAGCCCGAAATATTGCAAAGGGGAGCTTTGCGACAGGCCCATATGTAAGGCAGGCCCGCAGGGTTCCACTAAATATATGTATATGCAAGTATTTCGAACCAAGTTGGGGGAACCTGCGTTCCAAACTTCTTGCTTGAAAATTCAATTTTCAACATAGAACCGACTTATCAATTGCTTTTGAACTGGAGCTACAGGTATAGCGCTGCGTTGCCTCATTCACACAAGTGTAGTCAACAGTGAATATGTAGGTTGAATCGAATTTAAAGGACTTCCGCCCACCTGACTCAGAATTTTGGTAAACGTTGATCGTTCGCCATCTTTACGATGACAAAAAAAATGCAATGACATTTTTACATTGCGATATTTGACAGATGGACCTAGATCTTTGACAGATGGGCCTACATAAACTATTTTGCACATTATTTTACCAATGCCCCAGATGTTAGCCAATGATTATTCACGTTTTCTTGGTTGCGCGAGTGAATGGTTGCTATGGATCATATCAATTGTTTCAAATAGTTTTGTATGTATTTCATTACTTGCAAATTCTTATCATTTACTAAAATTCTTATCACTTACAAATTTATGTGCGAATTAAAAATATATTTTTGAGCGAAGTCTTAGTTTTATTTTTTATGCACAAGAGAATTTTCATCCACATGGGATCGCAATGATTTGCAGCTTCGATAAGTTGAAAATGCGATAATTCATAACACTGTCGGATATGTAATTTGGTTCCATCATATAACTCGAACTTTTTTTTCAACCGAACGACCTCGTTAGTTTTTGTCTAGTCGTTTGTGTCTGGCTAAAAATACTCTTCAACAGGTACTTTTTATTTATTGGCACTGATTTGACACCACGCGCACAAAAAGTGCTCCTCCACTTGGAGGTTGCACCTTTTCTTGGAACAATTGGATTTTAATGATGCCACACATATATTCCACGTTAAGCATTTTTCTTTCTGACAAAGTCTCTAGGGCTTTTTTGGTGTTCAACTGACTACAACATTTTCTGGATGCAGAAAGATACCTTAAACAAATTTGAATTCCAAGTAAAATGTGTATCGAATCCAATGAAGCCCCGTTTACGATACACAAACGTTTGCTGGTTGGTGCGGAGTGCATATATGACTTGTATCCTACACATTTTTGAGGTTTGGGGACAACAGAAATTAACTTTTCTTATAACCTTTTTCACATCTAATCAATGAAGAGAGCTTTTCTAATTGAGCCGATAGGCTATTCCTAACTTTAAAACGCTTCTCTCAATTGGTAGAAAAACTCGCTTTGGTTTTGAAATTCTTCGGCTAACCGAAATTATTGTCAGAAATCGGTGGCGAGGTTTCTCTCACCGGACAATGTCACTGGATCGCGAGTGTACTCGAAACAATTATCCTTAAATTGTTTCTTTAGACTCCCAGACCGGTGTAGTGTCTTTCAAGCTAAGATCTACGCTATAGACAAAGCAGCAAAGACGATAAGACTAATGGGCTTAACGCCGTTAAACTTTACCATTTTTGTTGACAGTCAAGCAGTGATCATGGCACTGGCCTCAGATGAATTAATTAAACATCTTCAACAACACAACAACCCACTTTACTGGGTCCCCGGCCACTCTGGAGTGGAGGGATCTGAAAGAGCGGATGAGTGTGCAAGAAAAGGCTCTGAATTGGACCTTCAGCGAAAGGTAGAGGGCATTACCATTCCTCTAAACAAACTGTATACTGCGATTGACTTGGGCGTATTCGCGGAAGCCAATAGAAGATGGTCTCTGACTACTAACTGCAGGGTTTCAAAGCACTCTGGCCAAAACTGAACCCTAAAAGGACAAAATGTCTGCTTGTATTCAACAGATCAACTACCGGCGTCCTCATAGGTGTTATAACGGACACCATAGCCCCCTGGCCAGTAGAATGGGTGAACCTCACAATGACTACTGCAGGAGTTGGGGAGATGATGAAGAACTTGAGTCGGTACCACACCTCCTCAGTGAGTGCCTTGCACTTCAAAGAAGATGTGCCAAATATATTGGCGATTTCTTCGTCGACCTGGGAAATTTGCAAAAAGTCTCACTGGAGGGACTAGTTACCTTCTTAAAAAGATCTAAGTGGTTTAAGCAACTTAGTTAGGGGATGGAAATCAAATGCAGGTATCACAATGGGCCTTAGAGCCACCGAGTGTCTTGTCTTAGACAAGCAACTTGACTAATGTAACCTTCGCCGTCCGTCAACATACAACTATACATTTTACTGAAAAGTTTTGTGGACTTGAAATTGAAATTTAGAAAGGTCGAGCGAAGGAGCACCAGGAGATTTGGTGGCTCCTAAAACACTCAGGCTAAAAAGCCTATTGCATTTAAGGCTCTGGAAAGAGGGTAGATAGTCAAGGAGGGAAATAGAAAAGTATCAGAGAAAGAGATAGGAAAGAATAGAGACAGAGATAGAGATAGTTAGTCCTGTGACCTTTGGCAAATCTGTAAATATCTTTCAGTTTTAGAGAACGAATATTACTCATTCTCACGAATGACATTCTCACGAATGAGAGACTTAAAACCAAATAAACGCACAGTACCGCTGTATTTTTTATAAGACATTCAAAAGTGTAAAGTGTTTGCAGATGGGGTGTGTGAGGGAGCTAAGAAGAGTACATGAAAATAACGAAGATTTTTAAGCAAAAGAGAAATTGTAGGTTAGGCTAATTTAAAGAAGGAAGAAAAAAGAAAAGAGAAAAGGAAAAATGTGTGGATAAATTAAAATTTGTAAAGCAAACTCCACAATTACATCAACTCAACAGCTGATTCTCTCACGTACACTGAGAGCCGAGTAGCGGTACCGCGTTATGCGCAACCACCTGTATTCTCTTAGCCGTGGTCAAAAATGTTACAACTTTTACACTTCATACGTCTGGCAAGTCTTAACTTTTTGCCACTTTACTGCTAAAATTACTATTTTTTATTTGTTCACTAAGAAACCAAAATTGCCTTGAGTTACCAAGCCAGCGGTTTCGCCTTAGAACTTAGCTCCTTTTACATAAAAATGCGCTAATTCATATTCAATGTCAATACCAAAGCTTTCAAAACTAAGGTCACGCAAACACATGCAACCTTGCACAGCACCGTGAAACCACCAAATCATGCCGTTATATAGAAATATATTAAAATGCACCGTTATTGTAGGGTGGCTACGTGGTTACGGTTGTATCTTCTTTTCCGCTTCAATTGAGATGCAGTGCAATTACTGACAAGTAGTTACACACATACACTCATACATGTATTTACGTGCATGTGCATGTGTATGTTCAATGTCAATTTGACGCCATAAAGTTTTCAGATTAAATTTCATAACACAAAGGCCTTTCACACGAGTCACAAAATGGTTGCAATCAATAGCAATATGCATTTGCGGTTTATGCGCACTTAGCCAGATCCTAACATACAATGGATACTTTTCATAGAAACAACATTAGAATTGTGCGGCTCTAAAAATTTCTATTGCCCATTAAATGCAAACAATTTCTAACAACTATTGTAAGGCAACTAACATTCCAAACCCATGCACACTTGCACATACATATGTATGTATGTATGCAGTATTTATGAGTAGCTATCTGAGCTTAAGTACACATGTTCCTGCATATGCTGTGCCGCCTCATAGGTAGAGGTGACCCTTTACCGCAATACCTGTTTACATACAAGCATACCCGAACATTTGCGCTGATGAAATGCCCTCGAAATGGTAGCAATTGGAATCATAAAATAATCTCAAATTGCGGGTATTAAAATAGCTTCGACACGTGCAAAGAAAATACAAATACAAAATACTTTGCTCGTCTTATGAGTAGATAGTATTTAGTATACAAATTCACAAATCTGAGTGAGGTAACCAGGAATAATAACTCAGCCCAATGGAATGAAGGAATAGTGGGCATGTGAGAAGGAAAGAGATAAAAATAATTTACAATAAGTAAATATTATTTAAAAACAAAAAATATGTTTCCTGGTTCTCATTATGAGAATCCTAACCTCACAAATACTCGTACACTTTCTACTAAATGTGTCTTAACTTCTATGACATTTTTGTTTCGACTTTGTCCCGTTTTCCCATATGAACAGCTTAACATGTAATTTTCAAAATGGTATCAAGCAAATCAGATCGCATGCAAATTATGCGGTAAAATGAAAAGTGACTTATCAAACTACGAAATGACAGTTAATGTTAAGACTGTGGTGTGAGCGATTCGGTAAGGCAGATATGTTTTAATAATGAATTCGCGGTGTCCCCCAGACATTTCTGCTCTAATAGAGGCTTTTTTCAATAATCTATACACGATGGAGATGTGAGTTAAGGCTTTCCAGACATTTTAGAGTTTTATGAGCAGAAATAATTTCTCAATTAATTTCAAGCGTTTTTCTTATGTTTTAACAATGAAATTCGCGGTCTCCACCTGACATTTCTCTTTTAACAGAGGCCTTTTTAAATAACCTATAGAAGGTGGAGATATTTTACAGCTTTATGAGCAGAAATAAGCCATTTGCACCATTTTTTTTTTAATTTTACCCATATCCATTATGTACATATGTGTTTTATCAAAGCACCAATAAGCACCAAAAAAAGTTATTACAACCTTAGATAACTTCAGGTGTGTTCATGAAGCAAATAGTTTGTAACAATTGTTGCAAACTATAAAGTTTTGGTGTTCATGTATCCAAAAACCTTGCAAAGTAGGGGAAAGTGAGAGAGCAAAATGGCATTTCATTTTGAGGGGAAGTTGCTGCAAATTTTCACTGGACAAAATTTTACTTGTAAGAATTCGCAAGTGAGAAAAACAGCTGAAAACAAAGTAAAAATAAGAACGAATTAAAATTTGCGAATTGCAATCGCTAATGGAATGTTTTTCATCTGACAGCGATGATGAAATGGAACAAATTATTCTGGAGAAAATCATGTGATGCCGAAACTGGTTTGCTTGAATTTTATTTGCTTTATTATTTTTTTTTTTTTAATTTAACACGAGGTAGCTCAACTGAAAATGTTTTTAATTTTTGCTATTTGCCAACAGTTTAATCGCCTGTTCGTAAAACTTGAAAATTGTTACTGGTTTTACGTTCATGTACTTTTTTTGATATTTTTCTCTTTCATAGAGAATTCTCGGAAACTAAGTTACTGGCAAGTTATTGGATAATTTTTACATGAACAGACCTTTTATTATTCTCAAGTGAATATACAGTGCGTTTAATAACTATATATAGAACAGGCGGCCGCCGTAGCCGAATGGTTGGTGCGTGACTACCATTCAGAATTCAGAGAGAATGTAGGTTCAAATCTCCGTGAAACACCAAAATGAAGGAAAAGTTTTTTCTAAAAGCGGTCGCCCCTCGGCAGGCAATGGCAAACCTACGAGTGTATTTCTGCCCTTCCTCATAAAAAATATGTGCCGTTCGTAGTCGGATTGAAACTGTAGGACCCGCTGTTTGTGGAACAACATCAAGACGCACGCCACAAATAGGAGGAGGAGCTCGGCCAAACAACAAAAAAAGGATTTAGGCAGGGTCGAAACGATTTTAAAATATTCTCAAACTTTAAATGGGTAAGAACCTCACCTTTCTTGATATGAAGCTTGAGGTTATGATATAATGTGAAGAACTGGCGCTTACGGTGCCTAATTATATATACAGGGGCTTGTTGACAACATTTCACAATTTATTTGTTTGTTATTTAATTTTACCAATTTTCTTTAAAAATATAATTCCATCTACTACAAAAACTATATAAGTCTTTGTAGAAATTAAGAAAAGGTAAAAATTAAAAAAAAAAAAAAATTGGAGTGTGCCAGTTTATATCTTTTTGAATTTTAGTGTAATAAAATGAATGTTTGTCAATAAGTGCCTTCGCCAATCATCAAATTCTTCTGGCCCAATACAATAACAAATGACAACCTGTGGCACTTGAGACAACAGCAACCGATCAATACAGAAATTGTAAAACGATTAGGATTGGATTGGTCACACGCTAGGCAAACCACTCTACTAAATCGCTACGTGGAACCAACAAGGCAGCAAATGTAGAGGAAGACCAAGGGAGAAGGCAGCTGGAAATCGAAATGGAGAATCTCCAGCTAGGTTGAAATGAGATCAAAACTCATGCAAACGACAGAACAGCTTGGAAAAAACTTGTTACTTGGAACTTTTATATATAAAGTGTACGTTTGAGGTGACTTCTCGCCTCTTGAAGCGATCCATGAATCGATCGAATTTTTGACTTATTCGCAAGACTGAAAATGTTGATTATTGAAAGCTCTGCCATAAATCGAGATAAATGTTAATACTGCGGCCGTTAAGCCGGTACTCGGTCTCCAAATCTTATTGTCTTTCACTGCTCATACCACTCTTTCACTCATTTACAGTCGCATCATGATTCTCAGTTGCAGTTTTCCTCGAAAGTGAAGAGGATATCAAATTATTGACTGAGAATAAATTTGTTAAGAAAAAAGTGTGAAAGTTCTTCAACAACCCAAAAAGTCTTGTGCAAAGAAGTGACCCCTCGACTAGTTTCTTTTTAAAGCGTACACCATTTTGGCACTGAGAGAGCTACTTAGTGCTCAAAGGGGTGTCAAAAACTCCGTGTTATATGCAGTGAACCGCTTTACCAGATTGCTTTAGAAGATGAGATGTTATAGATGGACTTTAATGACAAGTTTTCAAAGAGTGGACACTACCCAATTTATACTGCAGATGAAAAGAATTTTCTGTATTTGTAATTTTTTGCTTTTTTTCGAGAAACTTGTTTTCATGCAAATATCAGATTTATGTTTGTATGTATGAATTTATTCTATTTCTCGTCAATCATTACGTAATTTTCCAATGGTTCTGATGGTGTCACTTTAAATTATTAGCATCGTAATAGTGATTAGCTGGATATAAAACTGAGAATTTAATAGGTTTCTCTTGTAATTGTCGACTATTAACTTTCTAACGTGAATTTTAATAAGTAATTACAAATTACAAAAGAGTTACTCATAAAAATCATTTGCCGTTCACAATCGGCTTGAAACAGTAGGTTCCTCCATTTGTGGAACTACATCAAGCCGCACGCCACAAATAGGAGGTTTTTTTAACTTCATTCATGTGATTTATTATTAATATAAGTTTTTAAAGTCTGAATAGTTTCTAGTTTGTCAGCATAGCATCGATCGATGGCACCCCACAAAAAAGATTTAACCGTGGAAAAATGTGTCATGCAGTTCCATTAACATCACCATTAAGCGTGCATAGCGCCAGCTAGGAAATCATAACTTGCCACGTTTTTCAATGTGCTGCCAAAAACAAAATACGGTTTGAATTTCTCTGTTACTTCCATCCTCGTTTGCGCAAAAAAATTGGTCAATAATGCCACGCCAAAAAGTTACTTGGCAATTACGGAAATGTCCATTGCTAACGTAATCGCTGACATGAAAATATGTCTTAACAGAAAATATGTCTTCCATCATTTTCTCAGGCGTTCCATTTCGTACCGCGGATATATGAAAATGATAAAGTTTAAGATTAGCAGAAGACTAACGGCAATTTTAACTTCATTTAACCTTCATAATTTCTCAACTTTCCAGTATTAATTTCTGCAAAGTAGTAGTCGTTAGAGATCCAACTCGAAAAACAGTCCTATAATCGTTTTTTTTTTTTATATTTGTAACTTCGACATTAAACTACATTTATTATATCCTCATTATTGTCGGATAACTTTCCAACCAATTGTTTTATTTTTTTAAACAACCCTGTGCCAGACTCTGGGAGTATGGAGATGTTGGTGTTTCAAATTTAATTTGTGTTCTGTAACTTTGTTTCTGGGTCTTAGTTTTTTTTACAAAGGAGGTTAAAATCGAAAATGTCAAAAACATCATCAAAGATGCCGTCACACTAATAATATAGTATGTGGGGCATACTCCCACTAACCTTATAACATTCCTCTCCTCTGGGCTAACTCCACCCTGGAACTGGTAAAAGCATTTCATCAAGGTGAAGCCGTGTTTATGCCTTTTAGATACACCAAGTACCTGCGTCCAGGTTCCTCTCCGAATTGCGTATTTGTGACCAATGGAGCATCGAAAAGTTGCAATATCGTTGCTCGATATCGACTTGTCGTCTGTTTGGGTTCGCCTTGAGGCTTTACCTCACGCGTTCGGCTTGTCGTCTGTTCGTGAATACAACAAACCCCACAGGAAATTTGTTTTAAAATGGTTCCACTTTGCGCTCCCATTCTAAAATTCGGAGCTTTATTACTGTTCTTCTTGTCAACTTCTTTACTGCTTCCCATTTGTCTTTCGTGCTTAGCATTTGCGTTACAAGGTTATCTGGTGTGGGGACGACTCCGAAGACATTTGCGAGCTCTAAGCACTCTTCATTCTTCTAAGCATTCAGGGCAGTTCAAATTATCTGCTAGATTAAAACGGTGGAGGTACGCAAGAAAGCCAACATGTCCGCTGAGAATCTGGGTTAGATAGGTAGGCAGGGTGGCTGTTGCAATGACACACTTAGACCTGTCGTAGATCCATTGTGATGCCACTGGAACTTATCCTTAAACTATAGGTTAGATAGAAATCTGTTTCGCCGTGCTTTCTGCTTATCCATTCATCCAACTTAGTTGAAAGCATCTTTCTTCCACTTTCTTGAGGTCCTCCAACGTTTGGTGGCGTACGCATGAGTGCGCTATTCACTCTCATTGCCTTGTAACTGGTTATTTTTAGATACTCCTGGAAGGCTGTGGATACTCCTTGTCGAATTAAGCTGCATCACTTGCTACAATTTTATTTCAGATGCCCATCCGTCTCGATTAATATTCGAGGATTCCATTATCGATGCCACATCTGACTTCTTTCTGTTCTCAAGATGATCGCTAAGAATGTGCTATATAACCATTGCAATCAAGTCCAGTTCAATAGCAATCACTTTATGTGCCAATCTTGCATCTTTGCTAATTTAATGTTACTTTTCTCCACAGATAAATTTCCAATTTGTAAACTCCAAAACCACATGTTCACATACTCTGTTGCTATATTGTTGTTGTAACGGCATAAACATTGTCCATACAATGGAGTGGTAGTCCTTGGCTGAATATGAATCCAAATCGTTTCAGTAAAGTAGAACCGGCTGTCGTGGAAACGGGTCACATACTCTCTCTCACTCTTTAAATATTTCAGCAGAATTGAGCTTACGTCGAAATCTGTAAAGAATAAAAATGGAATATCTGCAATTAATTTGCACTGAGTCTTCCTCAGTAGATTCTTTTATTTTCTTGTCTCCATGTTGACTTTTTGAAAAGAAGTTTCCAATGCAAAATAAATACTTTCAAATCATCTGACATTTTTTGATTTGTCAAAAATGTGTTTAGCGTTGCCAACTAGCGAAATTTTATTAGGCTCCTCGCATGCAACTCAATAATAGTTAATAGTTTTAAAATTATTTTACATATTAACCACTTTAGTCATTTATTGTCTTTGTCTTAATAATAATGTTTTCGCGTGCAAAATAATTATAAATATTTATATAAATTAAGCCTAAGTGTATTTTATAAATAATTTTGCTAAGAATGTTAATGAAATTAATTGCCGCGCAAGTATTGACCGCAATCATTCATATGTGAATTAACTAAAATTCTCAGCTTGCATGCATGTATATGTGTTTGTATGTTTTTCTGCATACGAGTATATGTTGCTAGTGTAAATCAAAGAGCCAAAACCAGAGTTGGCTGGCATTCAACTGCCCGTTATTTTATTGCCAATGTGAGGCGTTGTAACTTTGACTGGCGTTAAATAAAACAAAAATACGCGCCACACAAACAAACAAATATAAAAACAATAATATTGGTAGTAAAACTACGAACGGCCGTCAGCTGTTGCTGTGCAGCCAACGCCAACAAAAACAAGTAGTTATTCTACCTATTTAAAGCTCATATTAACAAGCAACTAAACAACTTAAGAAAAGAAAAAAAAAGATTTAATAAAATTAAAAATAACAAAAATGCAGCCGCTTAGTTGACTAGGTAATACACACACACACACACACACACACATATGTATGTACTAAGTACGTGTATGAGTCAAGCATTTAACCTTCAAAGAATTTCATGTCCGCCGTAAGCATTTAAAAGTAGTTCACTCGCACACGTGTTTACAAAAAACAGAAAAACAAATACAAATAACTAATTCGTAATATATTTAAGATTTCTGTGCATTCTTCTGCGGCTGCTGCTTCTATCTGCACAGCCACTTTACTCCACCCCAACACTGTATACTGAGCCTAGCCAATCGCGCGCTCACTCACTCACAGGCACACACACATACATTCAACGACACAAATACCTAACAGTCTATCAATCATTTTATCGTGTGCGTCTGCTCGCCTCTTCTCAAATTTCAACTACACTTTATTTCTGTGCCTCTGTTGAACCATTAATACGCGATTAGCGGCTAGATTAAAACATCAAGTCATTTAAATATTGGATTTGTACTCACGTCAAATCCACAGCGAAGTGATCATGTACTTTTTTTCTTCAATTGGCTTTGTTGAATTATACCTGTGGCGGATAGTGATTGTTGCTTTGTGCTGCTCACGTTAACTACAAATACTATATTTTTGTTTTTGCTATTCATATACACACATTGTGCATACAACCATATTTATGTGTTTGGGGTAAGAGTAATGGTGCTCGTATCGTGATTGTGGTTACTTGCTTCAAAAATATTACCTATATTTTTTTTTACTTTTTTCAATGTCAAAGTCAATAGCAGTTTTAGTCATTTTTCAACTTCCGCTGCCTTTCTACTTATATTTACTTTTCGGCTTTTTAAATTGCGTTTTTGGCCAGCTTCAAATATGAGCGCCAGGTTTTTTTTTATTTTTGTTACTGTTTTGTTTTCTTTCTTTCACATACCAATTAGAAACAGTAAATAAAGCCAACATTTTTTAAATTTTTTTCGAAGTAGAGGAGAATTCTCTCCTTTCCCTTGCTAACACGAATAGCAAGCTATGAAAATATTTGGTCCTATAGAGCATTTAAAAGCATTTGAATGAAATCATATGACAGTATGTTGTCAGCGTTTTCGATAAATCTTAAATTAGTAGGGCGGATGCACTAGCAATGCATTTAAATTTATTGGGCTGACCCACATTGCAAATCTCTCCAGCATTACACTAAATAAAAAATCTAAACACTTTGGGGCGTCGCGTAGAAAACGCCACTAAACCCACCCGTGCTACAAGTAATATGCGACTAGTGCCAGAAGTCTTTCACACACTCTCCAAAAGTTCTTCTCACTAAAATTTCTTCTATCTTCTTAACATTAAATTATAAAGGTTTGGTGTGCATGTACCCAAAAACCTTAAAAAGTAGGGGAAAGTGAGAGAGCAAAATGACAATTCATTTTGAGGGAAAGTTGCTGCAAGTTTTTACTGGATACAAGTAAAGTGAGAAAAACAGCTGATCGCAAAGTAAAAATAAACACGAATTCAAATTGTCAATTGAGTCAAAGTTCTAAATTTAAATAAAAATGAAAAATATAAGTAAATCACCACATATTATAAAACAAAGTCGCTTTTTCTGTCCCTATGTCCCCGTATACGCTTAAATCTTTAAAACTACGCAACGGATTTTGATGCGGTTTTTTTTAAAGATAGATTGATTGAAGAGGAAGGTTTATATCTATATAATGTGAAGAAATATATAAAGGGGGCGTGGCAATCGGTCAAAATGTGGCAAAAAAACATAATTTTTTTGTTTTCACGGCCATAAATCATAAACGAATCAACCAATTAAAATGAAACTTTCTTAGAGTTTAACTTTGAAATATTTACTTTCGTTCTGCATCAAAAAAAAAAATTGATATATTTGTTATTTAACCAAAATTGTTTAAACAAAAGCAGCTCTTTTTCCAAAAAAAACTGTTTGTGTGTTTGTTCGCTGTCAACCGAATGAAGCAACAGGCGTTAAGCGATAATCTCACCACACCTCATTAATGTTGAATTACATCGTATGGTGACGTATGTATGTATGTATTTACGAATCGCTCGCATTATTTCATTTCGGACGTATGTACATATGTATCTATGTATGTACTGAATTCCATGTAATTATATGCACATACAATTTTACAGCGAAATAAAACGCTATTTTCACGTTCTATATTAGTAAATCGCACATACAGTATGCAAAGTTCGTATTAGTACACCCTCTTACAAATAAAAATACCACGTATATTTTCAAATTTACTTTAAAGCAATTGATTTCAATCGTAGTGCGGTATTGTATAATTCATAAAAAAATAGAATAATAACAAAAACTCCGAAACATTTGCATAGAATTGAAAAAAATAGCTTTAGTAGCAGTGTAGCTATTTCTACTGCAGGCAAAATTCGTATTAGTACACTTAGTATGCGTTGAATTTGTAAACAATTTGTTGGTATTTACCTTTATTTTCGAAACGATTCAATGTTTAACCTTGGGCAGTTGCGTTTAGTAGCCATTTGTTCAAGTTCGCGGAGTTAGCTTGCAATGTCGCCAAAGTCAAACGAAACTAGGAGATTAATAATAAATATGAACAAAAACGGAAAGTCTTTACGCGAAATTGCGAGAACATTGCAGAAAAGTGTGTCTACAATACAAAACTTAGTCAAAATTTTTAGAGACAGTGGAAGGATTGACAAAAAGCTTCGAAATGTGAGCTTGGGCAGAGGCACAAGACTTATTTGAAACGCCTTATGAGAAAAGACCCCACCGTCAGTGGAGTTTCACTAGCTGCAGAACTAGAAAAATACTTTTCTATCAAAGTTACACCTCAAACAGTGCGCAATTATGTAAAAAAATTGGGATTTAGAAGCAGAACTGCGGTTAGAAAACCGTATGTAAGCTCAGTCAATAGAAGAAAGCGTGTTATATTCGCCAGGCAATATTTAAACAAAAATATGCGGTTTTGGAAAAGGGTAATTTTTTCAGACGAGTGTAAATTTAATATAAAAATGTCCGATGGACGCATAAAAATTTGGAGAGAATGTAATACTGGCTTTCAAAAACGAAATCTGCAGCCTTCTTTCAAGCACGGTGGTGGTTCTCTGATGGTATGGGGATGTTTCGGGGCAAACGGAGTAGGAAAGTTGCATTTTATTGATGGAATTATGACTGCGAGGCAATATATTGATATTTTAAAAAATAATCTACGCAAAGGTGCCAAAAAATTGGGTTGCAAAAAAAAATGTATATTCCAACAAGATAACGACCCTAAGCACACGGCGTTGGATACAAGGTTATGGATGCTTTATAACTGTCCAAATTATCTCAAAACACCACCACAAAGCCCGGATATTAATCCCATAGAAAATGTATGGTCGATTTTCAAAAAGCAGCTGGAACATCATCAAATAAGGAACCGAGAACATTTAAAAAAAGTCCTCAAATCAGAGTGGAAGAAGATTTCTCCAAATCTCACAAAAAAATTGGTGGAATCTATGCCGAAGAGATTGTCTGCTGTTCTAAGGCAACGAGGGTATCCTACAAAATATTAATTTTCTGAACTATTTTTTATTTACTCTTTAAATCATTAAAAATACATGTGTACTAATACGAATTTTGCTTCTGTGAAAAGTGTTCATTTTTTTCTTTCTTATTTTTTTTTTGCATTTCAATACACTTTGTGAGCGGTTTTTTTATTTGGCCTTATTTTAGTTAATTATCTTTAAAATAAAACGGTTTCAAGCATTTGTTTTAAAATTAATTTGAAAATATACGTGGTTTTTTTATTTATTAGGGGGTGTACTAATACGAATTTTGCATACTGTAATTAAAATACAGTTTTTGAATAGTTTTTATTGATTCGGAGCGCGTTTAGCTTGCTATCGATTCCATACAATAACATTTTTTGTCATTTACTTTTTACGACAACTAATAGCTTATTTTCGAAGCGATTTCAACAAATAGGTACAACATTAATCCTTATCCAATTAAATACCTTAAATACATTGTTGTTTTCATATAGATCTATGTATATGGCTCTTTACAGCATATAATTAAAAACAATATTTTTCAAGATATTACATCAGTAGTTAGTAATTGAGATCTACCGGAAAAATTGCGTTAGCTGTTGCGTCATCCGGCATTGCCGCTACTCCTTTGGAAGGAGGCCGAACCGCACACTCTACATTCAAGCTCCCGCTGAAAATCGCAACCGATGATGATAACAGCGTCTGTAGTGTTTCTGGACAGAGCAATACAGAAAAATTGATGCGTGACTGCTCATTAATAGTCTGGGACGAAGCTATCATGTCAAACAAGACGTCTGTGGAAGTATTGGATAGGACAATGCCCGATTTGAGCAACAAAAATTCACCTATGGGTGGATGTACAATTCTGTTCTCAGGAGATTTCCGTCAAATCCTACCAGTTGTGACTCGAGGAACACGTGCTGACGAAATAAATGCTTCGCTAAAAAGATCCCACCTTTGGTCGCATGTCAATAAATTAGATCTTAAAACTAATATGAGGGTTTCGTCATCTTCACGTGAGAACAGGCTATTTCCAGAGATCCTGCTAAAAGTTGGCAATGGAGAATTAACACAAAGTGAGGGAAGGATTAACCTAGAAAACCTTTGTGTTTTGATAGACAACATCCAAGAGTTAGTCAACAATGTCTATCCTGACATTGATAACATAAGTTATAAGACAATATCTTGGTTTAAAGAAAGAGCTATTCTGTCACCAACTAACGAACAAGTAGATAAAGTAAATAACTTGATTATTTCAAAGATTGATGCGCCGACGAAAATATACTACTCGGTCGATACTGTTCTCGATTTGGAAGAAGCTGTTCAATTTCCTACAGAATTTCTAAATTCTTTGAACCCGTCTGGACTCCCTCCTCACAAAATGGAGCTGAAAATAGGTTGTCCTGTTATTTTATTAAGGAACCTAAGTCCACCTAAACTTTGCAATGGCACGCGTTTGCTGGTAAAATCACTGAAAACTTTCATAATAGAGTGTACAATACTCACAGGATGTGGTACCGGAGAAGATGTATTGATTCCCCGAATCCCTCTGATACCATCGGATCTACCACTCCAATTTAAACGCTTACAATTTCCGGTAAAGACATCTTTTGCAATGACCATTAATAAATCTCAGGGTCAAACCTTCAACGTTGCAGGCTTAGATTTGAGTGTTGACTGTTTTTCACATGGCCAACTGTATGTCGCTCTTTCAAGAGTAACCTCTAGAGAAAACATGTTTGTATTGTCTAATGACAAGAAGGCTATGAACGTTGTATATAAAGACATTCTGTAATATAGTAATTGTTGTAAAAATAAAATAAATACATATGTAAAAATGCAAAAAGTTAATATGCAAAAATGTAGGGTATGAATTTAGATATCCCAAAGATAGCAGGGAATCTTCATGCTATAAAGAAAGGGGAATTGTTTTACTCCAAATTTAACGCGGGCGGGCCACGGGCAGTAATGAATAAGCCAAAACTACTGGATCGATTTTAATCATTTTTTCAGTGAGTGACTTAGGGTATATATTTTATACCCGTGCGAAGCAGGGCGGGTTGCTAGTATTATATATTTTAGATAAAATGTATGAAGTTTATGTGAAGTAGTTATGTATAATAAAAATCACCCAATAATATAGAGTACATACTATACATCTTTGAACTACAGCCTCCAGACACCGTTGTTGCAGCTTCCGAAATACAAATCGAAAGCATTGAAGGCATCTTTTTAATTTTTGTGATTTCTCACGCCAACAATTTAATTAGTGTACGTAAAACTTGTTAGCTGTACTTGTTACTGTACGCAAATTGTTACTGGTTTTGCTTTCATGTACTTTTTTTGACATTTTTCTCTATCAGAGCGAATTCTCATAAACTGAGTTAATGGCAAGTTACTGGATAATTTTTACATGAACAGACCTACTTATAATTATACTGTGGATGAATCGCAGAAATGCTCTGACTTATGCAGCCCCCATTCTGCTCCATGTAAAATTTCCTCTTAAAACTCAACAAAGCAGTTGGCAAAGCGTTGCTTGCCATCATCACAGGTCGCTGAGCAGAAGTTGCTTTCTGCAGAAGTTGTTCAGCTGGAGAAGGGGCGAAATAATTATTACGAGAAAGTAAAAGTATGGCGTAGCTTAGCGTTAAGTAGAAATTACGTCTATCGGATCATCACTGATTAAAATCGCACAGATTTTTCATATGCGAAGGTGTAGCTTGCGACCTAAGCTACTTAGTGCCAGTAATGATTCATCCACTCATTACTAATAATACTTGTTGCGACATTCAGAGGTAGTAAAAGTGGCTGTTTTTTATTTTTATTTTCCTCATAAGCAATTGAACTTATGAACAATAAACTTAGTATGTCGATTGAAATGGAAAATTCTTTCGACGCGAAGCATCTAGGCTGTGATCAAGTACCTCGTTTCGAAAAGTAGTACGCCGAAAGATAGGATTTGATGCGAAGAAATCGGTGCTACAAAATTCTGTGCCATCATCTATGATGTTAAAGAAGTAGTCTCGCTTTTTTCAACTTGGTCGAGAACACCAAATCTTTGATTTCTTTTCTCTTGGAATTGTTTGTGATGATGATGATCATCATCATCATTTCCTCTAAGTCTAGGGGAGCACAGGGCCAATGTGAAATATCTGAACCGAGTTAGATTTTTTTGCTAAATTCTTTTTGATAATTTTCCAGCATTCGCTGCCTTCGCCTTTTTTAGCTGTCCAGTCAAGTAGGGATTCCAGTTAAGTGCATGGTGACAGATTTCCCCTGAAGGTTTCCGTAAAGTATGCCCTATCCAATCCCATTTTCGAGGTTTTACGATTGTGGCGACTGTTTCAATGTTACAGCGTTGGTATAACGACGAGTTAGCCTTAGTGTTGGACCACCAAATTTTGAAAATGCGTCGCAGTCCTTTTAGAGGCTTGAAGCGTGCTTGTAAGGTTGTCTTTAACTATTTCACAAATGAAATTGAATTCAACCTTTTTAAAAGAAATTAGCTAAATTCGATTTTTGTTGTTCAAAAAACAGAAGAGTTGAAAGCAAAGGAAATGTAGATATACAATTTTACGCAAACTTTAATGACACTAAATGATCAACTTGGAAATAAAAATGTTTTTCGATACACCAGCAAAGTTAAGTTGAAGTCACCTTTTATTTGCTTGAACCTAGCACCAGGTGCATTGTAAAAATTATTATTATGCATTATTGCAATAATTATTTCAAATCACCTTTTTCCTAAAGCAATAAAACAGAGGTTTTTTTTGCCTTTATTTTTTGTTTTTCATACAACATATTTTAGCAATTCAAATACCGGCTGGTTTAGTTTAAATTGCTCCCATATAATACTTTCACCACACCCATTAACAGTTCAACTGCTTTAACACTAGTTTACAAACGATTGTAATACACCCGCAATTTTCATATGAGCGTGAAAATTTTAATAATTTCTTTTCTTTGTAGATGTTTTCGATTTTAAAATATTTTTATATTTTTATTAGCAAAGATCTCAATCTGTAAATCTCCACGGTGGTCAGGAAGTCTGAAAGCTTGCCTAATTACCAAATATGGTACCGAATTATCTTGTTTGAATATCTTTTTATTCATTTGCAAATATTTGAATTCAGTCAACGCATGAAACAATATTGAGCGCCCTGCCACTTCATTAAATAGAATTTACGATGAAAATTGCATATTATTTTTTTAGCTGTTGAGTAGTGTAATTAATTCTGGGGTTTCCCGAGCCACTTTTATATTTGTAAAATCAATGCGCGGATAGATGCACAGCTGTTTATGGATTTGTTTACATCCGCTTTTAGTATCTTTATTTTATTATTACTTTAATTTTTTTATACATTTTTTTTGCCGGGTGTTCGGAATTTAACGATAATTGCATTTGCTTTTTGAATAAATGCATATTGATTTTATGCTATTAGAAAAGTTTTGAAATAAAACATATTGATCGTGATAGTTCTACATTTCTAGTTTATTTTTGTTGCATACATTAAACTCGTGCTAATTGTAATGAGCCATTAAGCGAGGGAAAACGTTCTCATTAAAAAATAATGAGATTAGTCTAAGCAGGTTTTTTTGCTTTCATAATTTAACAATTTTTTATAATCGCTTAAACTAAGGGACATGTTCGGCAACATTAAGCACCAGCACTTTTGTTGCGTGCATTACCCCTTTGCGTTAGGGTTTGGTCTATGCAGCATAAGAGAAAGAGAGATAACTTCTTTGTTGCTGTTTTTTTGAAGTGGAGTTCTGTTAGCGGTGTAGTGAAAACAGTTCTCATGGGAAATTTCTTGTGATGCAACGGATATGCTTATTCCTCAGTTGGACTTCTCTCCACCCTCTATTTCTCCAATATTGAAAATGGATCGTCGCAACGGTAATGCCTGGAAAACATTTCTACGATTACTTGTGCTTCCTGTATATTAGAAGTGAATCGACATAACTCCGGTAAAATTATACATTGCAGGGCTACTGGTGGCAGAATTAGGTTTTAAAGTTCCTCCCCAACCACTTAGCGTATGAGCGCGAGGGAGGTCCGCGTTAGCTTCATTACCCGTGCCTGAGAAACCGTGGCGATACTGCCTGATTTCTTTCTGATAAGTTTCAAACCAGGTAACGTCATTCTTATGAACTTAAAAAACTGCTCGATTCTTATTTATTTTCTGAAAGAGATGTTTTTGTAAAAAATCGTGCATTTTTTTCTGCTTCAATTGTTTTTCTGTTGAATGTGTACTCAGGTCGATTTGCTGCTTATATTGTTGTATTTTTACGCAAATATACACGGACCTGAAATACTTTTTATGAAAATAACCACAGCACATAAGGGTCCATCCCTTTTTGTGTTAAGCGCTCCTCACAGGTTGGTCATGGGTTCTCACGTTGCTCAGTGGTCGCCGAGTGGTCGTCGAAGCCTCAAGAGCGATAAAAAATTCAAGTAAATATTTATTGGATAGCATTTAAAAAAGATTTATTCAACCTTCTATGCAACTTTGAAGCTTAAAATCGTTAAACTCATTCTCTTCTGCCTTATTTTGTTCTATCCCAGGAATTTTCAATTTTCAATTCTTCGAATGCGAATTGATTTGCATGAAAACTTAACGATTTCGACACCCACTGAATCTTTGGTATACATTAACATATTTTTTATATGTGTGTATGTATTGCACATATCTACATTGAGGTGCTTCAGCCTACAAATAAAACAAAACAACAGCACTGACTTTCTGACTGGTACCAAAATATAGTTTTTGATGCAATACAGGGTTATGCGTGAGCTGAATACTGTTTAAAAAAGCTCTAGATATCGAATTTTTAAGGATAATAATTTTTATATTTTATTGTTTTTTTTTAGTAAAATATCCGAGATGCTGGAAAATATTTAGCTTATGAGTTTTGTATCAGAGTTGTTAATGACATTTTCTGGCGTTTTTTTAATAATAAATAATTAAAATACCAAATTCTAATATCCAGTGAAGAAAACAACAACACTTTTTCACGAGGCGCCCTAAAATCCATACGCGCGCACATAAAATCTAAATATCGTGGATGACTTGGAAAATAAATTCCAATTTGCTTACAAGATTGAATTGACAGATTACCAGGTTTGGCCATACGTGATAGTGAAAAACAAAATTGTGCGAGTAACTTCGGCTGCCAAGTCACCGGCTACTCGGCAGCAGGAGTCTGCCCGCTCATTTCACACATATTTACACACTCGTCCAATCAATCGTTGTTCAGATTTCGTTTTCGTATATTACCAATAAAATCTCAGTTTTTCGTAAACAAACTGTTCAAGATCAAGATTACATCAGCCAATCAGCTGATTCTTTCAAATTCGCTGAAAGCCAGTTAACGGTTTGATCAAGGCCACACCTCGAACATCTTTCCACCATGGGAATAATATGTATATTATTTTTATTCAGTAAATTGTTTTTGTTTTCAATATTTCTAAATTTTTTTTAAAGGGCAATGCTATTTAAACTGAGAATGCTCTCGCGCAGCGATAACCTCTGACATTTTTCATTTCTCCCCTTTGGGGGAAAGTATGTATGTATAAGTAAATTTTCTCAATGCGATAAAGCTTGAGTGTAGTTTGTGAAAATAAAAAACAAAAACATTGATTAGAAAAATGTAATATTTTTTTCAACAATAAATACATATTATATTAAATGTATACCCCTAGTCAGTGTTTCAAGCTGCAGTTCATTCAACTATGCTATGAAAGGGGGGTTACAACAAAAGTTCGCTAAGTAGGTGACAGTGAATCAATTTTTGACAACTCAGAAAATGTTAGAGTATTGTAATTTTTCGATTTTAAGATATATGGAGAGCGAGCACGGTAGATTGTCTCACAATTAAACGTGACTCTGAGGAACTCCAAAAGAGCGAGCACCGCAGGTCCACTCACAATTAAACGTGACACTGGGGAAATCCAAAATTAAGAAATGCTATCGAGAGACAATTTTTGCAGTTACTAATGAGCACAAATAGTACCTATTTACTTAGCACCTATATAAGGATATTAAGCTAGTTTTTTGTTATCGCGAATGAAAATGAAAAATGATTTTCAACTTAGGCGCTTATTTTTTGTGAATAAAAATTTTATAATATCATGTGTTATCCTATAATAGTGGAATTTTGCCACAAACTTGCGTATATCATATTGAATCATATCCAAACTGGGCATTTAAGGAGGCTGCTTGCTTTTGAAACTTATTTCCATTAATTGAAAAAACTTCTAAATCAATGGAAATTTTGGTGTTCAAATCACTACGCACTTTTCTTAAATATATTCCTTTCAAATAAGACTTTAAGTGAATCTTCACCTTAGCTAACAGCAGTGACTGCCTGCAATTGGCTATTAATTAGTTGGCAGTTGCTGTATTTTTATCCCATAATTGATTTATGTATGTAGTAAAACCTTATGAATGATAATTGCATTTATGGGTGTACTAATTGTGTCTCATATGATTACTCAGTTCTTTAGCAGTCAATGACAATAGTTATTTATATATTACTTACATATACATATTTTTTTTGTGCCTTTTTTTTTTTTGCTTATAAACTTGTGTGGTTTCTCTGGGGGAACAACGTCGGAAACTTTTCACCGCAATAAGAATGCGACAATTGGAAATGTCTTAGTAATTTGATTACATGAAATACTCTTGCTGATTTTCGTGCTTAATTATCGAGTTTAGTAATTCCGGTATTTTAAAAATAAACATCATAAATACATTTGTACATATAATAAATCCGAACACGTGTTTGCGGTTTGACAGCTTCCGCATAATTTTTTTTTTTTATATTTACAAAATATATTTTATTTTTATATCTATTGGGGATGTGAATCAATTCTTGCTGTTTCCCTGCTATTGTGGACGCTGTACAAAAATAACCTTCATCAGTCCGACTTCAGTTTCCCAACTTACAGTATTTTTGCGCAGAACTCCTTTTTCTATATGTGCTTATAGGACCTTAAGTTGATTTGGAGTGAAAATAAATGCCGCCAATTTTCTTTCTTTTTTATGATAGGTTTCCCTTTGCAAAAAGAGAAATTAATGTAATGCAATGTTTTTTGGAAACTAAAACCTGTACGCTATCCCTTTACACTGGATGGTAATCAGTGAGACTTCCACAATTGTACTGTACACTTTTTCCAAACAAATTTTTGTACGTCCCGTGCCTATATTAAATTGTAAATACAATTAATGGGCATTAATGTGGAAAAGTAAAGCAGTGTGATGTGCAAGAAAAACGTTGATGATGTCTACACATATATAGTTGACCGCCACCATATATGTATATCTAGGTATTCTTCATTTATAAAAAAATTACTCACAGAATATTTGAACTGTTTGTTTCTTATATAATATTTTAATTTATTTTTTTTTATCTTGTTTTTTAATTTTATTATATTAAATTTTTTAAATGTATTTTATTTTATTTTACTTTATTTAAGTTATTTTTTTTTTTTATATTTATTTAATTTAATTTTATTTTATTTCACTTTATTTTATTTTATTTTATTTTATTTTATTTTATTTTATTTTATTTTATTTCATTTTATTTTATTTTACAATATTTTATTTTATTTCATTTTATTTCATTTCATTTGAGCTTAATCCATCTCGGCTATTGCCGGAGATTACACATCCCGGATAAAATTTTCAAGGGATTGTGCTCTGGTGGAGCGTAGTCCAAGTTCTACGCCCATGCGATTACTATTGCTTAAATATTTAAAATTCTACGAACTATTGCACATGTGTCCAGTATGGTCGACTTCTGCATGTCTTCTAAGAGGTGTTGGCAGTCATACTTCTCCAAGTTTTTTATTAAATGCTTAGGCACTAATCCAGTGGACGATATAATTATTGGTACATCCGCTTCAGTTCTATGGCCAAAGCTGCATACTTCGATACTTTGGTGGAGTATGTGCTTTGGATGTTGCGATTAAGGGGCACCGCTATATCGATTACTTCGATTGTTTTATTTATCTTGTCGAACAAGATGATGTCAGGTTTGTTGGCAGCAGCGGTTTTATCTGTGGAACTAAATCTGTCCCAGTACAGTTTAAAATTTGCATTTTCCAATATTGCCTTTGGTTCATATTTAAAATACAAGACTTCTGCTTGTAAGCGACCGTGTTTTATCGCAAGTTGTTGGTGGAGGATCTTTGCTATATTGTTATATCTCATGACATATTCACGAGGGGCAAGTACGCTACATCCAGCAATTATATGGTCGATTGTTTCACCGTAAATGCCGCACCTTCGGCACCTATCTTCTATTGCCTCGCCATGTATCGACCTTCGGAAATTCCTTGTTGGGATAACTCGGTCTTGGATAGCGATTGCTAAACCTTCTGTTTCAGAAAATAGCTTCCCTCTTTTCAATCATAAATTGGATGATTATTTTATTTTATTTTATTTGATTTTATTTTATTTATTTATTTTTTTTATTGCATCCCAATAAAGGAGTGATTTACATTAATTGGCGACAGCTTTGCTGCAAGCCAATAATTTATGACAGGTACAAAGATTACAATTAAATTAATATCTAGAAATATTATATAAAATATTTAACAATTTTACAAACAAGAAAAACGTTTACTGTAAAAAGTTTCGGACTATATGAGAAGAATTGAGTAAAGCTGCTTTCTGCATGTCGAAAATTAAATATTCTGGGAGTTGAAGAGTTTTCATGTTGTCAGCTAAGTTTTTATGCACTAATCCGTGGGCTGAGATGATAATTGGTAGTAAGTGCACCTTCCTTAGCTTCCACTGGCGTTTGACATCAATGCCTAAGTCAGAATATTTGGATATTTTTTCTGCATATGTTTTTTGAATGTTTCTGTTTAGAGGAACAGCAATATCAACTATATAACCAGTCGCTTGGGATTTATCAATAAGGAAAATATCTGGCCTATTGTGGTCTCTTGTGGCATTTGTTAAAGTTGTTCGGTCATAATATAGAAGGTAGTTGGAGTCTTCTTGAACAGGTTCTGGGGTGTATCTGAAGTACGGTATTTTTCTTGGACTGAAGTTGTACATCTGCGTCAGTTTTATATGGATTATTTTCGCGATGTCATTATGTCGCTTCAGGTACATAGAGTTTGCCCGTGTGGTGCATCCTGCTAGCACGACTATTGCATCTGCTTGCAGCGACATTTCGATCTCGTATTACGTATTTAATGTAATTTTTCGTTGGAATCACACCATCTTGTATGGTGAAAATGGTACCCTCCGCTTCGGCAAATATCGACCTGTTGGTAAGCCATAAGTGCGACAATTTTTGGTCGACATGTGGGCTTAGCAAGTCTTTTCGATATTCGCCGTGGACAGCCATTTCAGACCATCTTTGGATTTTTTCATCTATTGTGGTTGCGTTCCTGATTTCGTAGGATTGATTCATCCGAAGTGGGGTATAATTATCATCCGCAGCACTTGCAACCTTGTGCAGATCGGATTGGGAGCACTTATGTTGGAAGTATGCTCTTATGTTTAAGGGGGTGGTAGGGTTTAGCGCTAAAAAAAAAACACTTTTTTTTTTAATTTTTTACAGAAATATGGCTTAAGATACTTTAATAAAATCAGTTGCATGTTATTGTACATCTTTTCAATAAGTTTTTAAAATTAATAATAAAATATTGACAAATAAGCCCATGACAGAGTTTTTTTGGAGATATGTTTTTCGAGAGGTGCTCTGCGGTGCCAATCGGCATTCGTCGTAGAATCATCTGAAACTAAAAAAGTCGAATTTTTCAGTTAAAGTATGACGTAATGCTCCCCCCCACATTAAGATAAGTTTGTCATGCAGTGCTCCAACATCAATCTGTCCCCTGCCGCCCGTTTTCTAGGTAGCATCATTCGAACGACAGAGCTTTTTGGATGACGTGACTTGTATTTAGTCATAATTGTACGTATTATTCGTTGTAGATTTTCTATTGCAGTAGATGATCATTTTACAATTCCGAAGCTATACGATACCACCGGGACGACAAATGAATTAATAGCGTGGATTTGGTTTTTCCCATTAAGTTGGGTTTTACAGACAGCGTGAAGGCGCCTTTTAAATTCTGCTATCAGATTTTTCCTCATTTGCATCGTATTTATGCTGCTGCTTTGCATAACTCCAAGGTACTTGTATACCTCTCCAGGCGCCATTTCTGTCATGTCGAGTCCGCTACTTTCTGCAGTTACATGTCGAGAAACCACTTTACCTTTAACTATTGTGATCTTTCGGCATTTATCAAGTCCAAAAGGCATTTTAATGTCATTGGAGGAGGATTCGACACATCTCAAAAGCTTATCTAGATACTTGGAATTGCTGGCGTAGAGTTTCAAATCATCTACGTCAAAAAGATGGCTCAGTCGGAATCTTCCAGACTGTCCGTGTTTTAATATTATACAAACCCATGTCCCGTCTCATTCAGGATGTGACTTAAGGGGTTCATGCTGAGAACAAACCAGAGCGGTATCACCGAGTCACCTTGAAAGATGCCATTTCGAATGTTTATTTCGGTTGTGTATTGAGAGCTTTCAGGGCCAGGTATTTTTATTCTTGTCCTCCAGCGTTGCATAACTTTTTCTAGAAAGACTATGATATTGGGATTGAAGTTGTAAATACGAAGTACTTCAATAAGCCAGGAGTGTGGAACCGAATGAATGCTTTCATCCAGTCGATATAAGCTGCATAGAGGTTTCTGTTCGTCTGTTTACATTGCCCATATTTTATTTTATTTTATTTTATTTTATTTTATTTATTTTATTTTATTTTATTTTATTTTATTTTATTTTATTTTATTTTATTTTATTTTATTTTATTTTATTTTATTTTATTTTATTTTATTATTTTCCCACATTTCCAATTATTTCTCCCCATATGCCTTTTTAGTTTATTTTATTTATTTGTTTTTGTTTTTACTCCATTCAGAGTGTTATTGAATTGCACCATTGGCCTTCCGTTGCCAGTCACGAGCTTGCCAGTCCCATGTGCAGCCATATTAGATTTCTTAAGTGTATTTTCCTTTTGTGTACTTTTTTTTCTCTCTAAAGTGTTAACGTTCTTTTTGGAAGTGAAAGTGATTTAAGTGTTTCCTTTGCTATTGTTCGCTTCACTCGAGTTGAATTGAGCTCCGTTGGGTTGCTGAGAAGCTGCATATGTGTGTATGTATGCATATTTAGTTAGCAAAATTGATTGATTTTTAATGTATTCAATTGCTTGATGGCTGTGTGTGTTTACTATTGTTGCTTTTGATCCATTACTATTTGCTACCTGACAGCTCTTATAATATTTCACAACACAATTGCACAATAGAGTAAACAAAGAAAAATAGTAAAGAAATTTAGAGAAGTAGAATTAAGAAAAACCTTAAGATAAAGAACTTAAAAAACCAATGGTAGTCACTCAGATACATTAAATGTAAGTATGTACATATGCTCCATGAGAAAAAAAAGTAAGAAAAGTATAACCTTGAAGAAAAATGGCAAAGTAAATGTATGCAAGGCAAATGGCGTGGTCACTAAACAAAATGGTAGACGCCGTTAGTGGGTGGTTAAATGTTAATTGCATAACATAACACAAGCGAATTTTCTGCATCATCAAAATATTTAAGAACAATAACAACAGAGTCGACCAAATATGTGGCATAACAGCCATTTTACATAGAAACACGTAAATTTGCTAAATCAAACACTCTGTTTCCATACCAATACATTAATGTTGGCTGAGTACATGATGCTGCTAAATAGCAAGAACAAAGCTAGCATTTTATTTACACCTACGACACTCTTGCATACGAAAGCAACAGCAGAATTCTGCACGCTATAACAGGTACTCGCGCCCATCCTCTGCTTTAAGATCGTAACAGTGGCGTCAAGCAATACTTACTGCTGCCTGTTTATTTAACAGCCGACTTGTTGCTGCCTCATGCCACCCAACGCGCTGTTAACAGTACTCGTCGATACCAATAATACATATGCGCTGGCCTGCACATCTACACCATATAGCAAACGCACTATTCTCTTTAATATGATTTCTCTTTCGTTTTCACCAAAGCTTTGTTGAAAATTGTAAGCTTTGCTTGAATAGTATACGTGTACCTCAACACAAAAATTGTTTCCAAAAAGTTTGTTTTTTCAATATTTTTGATTTCAATGAGCGGCGCCGTACCATCACAGCCAGAGAAATCTCAGCTGAAAATTTAGTGTTTGACGGTATTTTAAAACGTAAAGGTGTCTAAATTGCGCTCTCGCAGCCGACAAATCATACCGTCAAATTGAAAATAAAATAACAGTTATAAAGCTGCACCACAACAGCTAGTGAATGATTCGACGAGTAGTGTGTTGTGTATGCGTAGAAATCTCAAACTGATTCCGATTGTGAGATTACAAAAAAGAAAAAAAACATACATATATATCTTGAAATTGCAATATTTGTATAAAAGGCAGCCACAACGGTTGGCACGCAGATAATTTCATTTTAATATTCATTGCAAACACACACGTAAACCGCACATAGCTCACGCGCTAATCGACGACTATACTTATGTATATACCTGCATACACAAAATAATAGCGACAGTGTTAAATAAATATTAGTTCTTACAACAAACAAATAATAATTTTAAATACATATTATACAAAGTGTACTTTCATTTATTTGTTGTTGCTTTTAGTGTATTTAGTCAAAATTGCTTTTACAAAAAAAAAAAATAAATATAATATATACAACAACTGAATAACAAAAAGTGCATTTAAGCAAGAGAAAAGTACAAATTATTAAACATAGAATTTGTAACACTACAACAAAGTGCTAAAACAACAAACAAGCAAATCATCTTCTAACTAAATACCAACCACCAACTAGTCGTTTTAAAGAGTGCATTGAATTCAACAATAAACTGACGTCGAACATGAATTTCACACGCCAGCTATCGGAAATGAGCGCCAGTGAACTTAATGACGCCATTGACGACACCAATTTCCCACAGGCGCATATCCTGTCACGTGGCCGCAACAACAGCGTCTGCTCGACAAGCTCCGCTTCGGGCATAATACCGCTTATGGATCGTGCCCTCTCGCAGACAGATGAAGTGGTTGGTACTACCACGGCCAACAGCATTGGCACTTCTGCTACCACACCAGGTGGCGTCAATACGAATGTTGGTGGTGGTGGTCCCACTAATGCGCTAGTCAACGATGCAGTGATTACGACACCACCTGTCGCCTTTACACGCCCGAAATTGATGTTGAAAACAAATGGCATCATACCCGAGCATGAGGCGGACGCACCAATGACCCCAAAAACTCCGCGTACATCGACGACACCAGGTGGGTAGGCTGCTACAGCAAAGCAAAGTGTAGTGTGGACAAAAGGGTGGATGCTGTGTTGTGTTAAATACGAGCATGTCGCATTTCTTGTGTTGACAGTGCCCTTGGGTAAAAACAATGCAACGTCACGGGTGTTGAATTTTGTAAAATTGGCAAATAGCAAACCTGTAAATTTACTGTATTGGTTGAGATAAACACACACAACAAAGTGAAAATATAGCTAAGGTGACGAAGAGAAGAGTGACATTAGATGATTTTTTTGCGTTCGTCGTATCAACAAAATTCAATTGTAAAAGTATTTAGAACTAGCAAATTATCAGAGGTAAACACGCCTACCTTTACTACGAAAAAGCTGTTCAACTTCTACATTTCATCTTTCTTTCATTAGACTATGTAGGCAAACTCTAGGCCGGTTACAATGTGACTCTGATTTCGGCAATTAAAAATTGTCAATTACACTTTGTCACTTTACTTCTTTGCTAGAATCTTGAAAGGAGAAAGGAAGTTTTAAAATCTACTGTTTGCTCAAAGCTAAATTAAGAGAGGCTACTTTTTGTTTCCTCGAAACTCCTGTGTTAGCACAAATCTTTTATTGCTACTTCCCAAGGCGAATCTATTAAAGGTGATAGCAGATGATTTGTTTTTTTTTGCTGTGGGCATTCGGATGCCAGCGCAAAATGAAATCAGGAAAAGCCATTCCATTCGCTCTGTCGTCGTATGCTTCTAACTTCAAATGAATGTCGGCAATTCAACGTATCCTTTTTTCCTTTTCCTTTTCTATTTTTTTTGTTTTGTCTTGCTGGGTTGCTAGCTCTAGAAATTTTGACTAAAAGTGGAGGAAAAGTAAAATTTGTAGAAAAAACATTTCATTTTCAAAATGGACTGCTTACGAGCAACAACGCGCTCAAGAGTTTTCATCGGTATGTTCAGGACTATGATAGTAAGACATGGAATACATACCGTTTAAGTCAGAACATGATAAAGTATTTGACGCAATCCGAGAACGAGATGGAGAATTTACAAAGCTTTATTTGTTATGATGTGGTGATTTAAACGGAACTCATGTTTTGCAAAGAGCTAGCGTTTGCTAAAGAGTTACAGCAGGGAGAATTATTGAATAGTCCCGACGCAATCGATTACATTGCAGACCTCATTATAAAAAAGTTGGCAGAACTTGTTTCCAATGAGCCCACCTTCCTATGGATGGATAAAGTGTCCAGAGGAGGCTTAGAAAAGCACAGTACTAGTATGAAAGAGCTTCTCATAAAAAACCCACTTCTACCGGAATCGGTTTAAAACTGTAGGGCCTTCCAATTGTGGAACGCGCGCTATAAATAGGAGGAGGATCTCGGCGAAACACCCAACAGAATTGTACGTGCCAATTATTTATTTATTTTTAACAAAATAGTTTCATATTGGCGAAACTTCGCGATTGGTTTTAAATTTAAAAATTAATTCACAAAATAAAATCTTGGATTATGAGAAATAATTTCTTGTTTTAATATTAGACTTGGCAATGTCTGCTAATCACTTCTATCTATACCATTATTTACATTCAAATATTAATTAAAATTTATTTTTTAAGCCGTTCGCAGTTTGTTTCCATTTAAGTAACAAAATACTATTTTGCTACCATTTTTACCAAAAATGATTTAATTTTTTCCTTTTTATGCACGTTCTTAAATACAACCTTTTGTAAGGGAGTGTCAAAAATCGAATGTCACTAGAGAGCAAACCTTTAATAATTGAATCATGGTACACTTCTAAAAATCTTTCCATCATGCCTATTACCTATCCATTACCCCTTCTATCTCGCGTACTTTCGCTCGAATCAATTTTAGCGCCAACAACATGGGCATATCAAACTCTTCTCACTCTTCTCACTTTTTTAGAGCAGTGCTTGTTGTTGTTCTTACAGATATTTCCTGTCAAATATTTTCCGATCTATTCTAGCATGTAAAAGTTGGTGGTTTGAAGTTATGTCAGCAATAAATTTGGAAATACCTCCTTAAATTCGCAATAGAAGCAGGAAGAAACACATAACTAATAAACGCAACCAAGTCAACCAGTTCAATCTAACCGAACCTAACATGTAAAAGGTGAGAAGTAGGAATTTCAAGCGACATTTATTGGCATTAGTCAGTCTCCGTTGTGAAGAATTCAGCATTTAAAGAAATAATTTGGTTACTATTTTACTTTGCAAGC
The DNA here is from genome assembly GCF_028408465.1 of Anastrepha ludens. Taxonomy (NCBI): domain Eukaryota; kingdom Metazoa; phylum Arthropoda; class Insecta; order Diptera; family Tephritidae; genus Anastrepha; species Anastrepha ludens. The sequence goes on from NC_071502.1 coordinate 114,716,185, forward strand.
TGGGTTGGAACTCCCCTGTGTTGAAGATACCATCACAAACTTTCTTAGATTATTATCAACATTCGTTCTACAACTCCTCCGGCTTTAGAAATCTACTTGAGCTAACCTGATTAATGCTAAGAGAGCATCGCTAGTTCTTGAAATTTTGACCCAACGCCTGGTTGTACGTACCTATTTCATTATTCTGTATGTCGCAACATGAAAAAATGAAAATCTTATTACGTGTAAGGTTTTTCATGCCTGAATAGTTGAAACTATTGTAGCCATGTTATGATTTTATATAATACACAATTCATTAAAATTAGCTAGGTGATGATCTCTCGAGATTTGACGCATGAAACAATTGCAAGTTTGTACCGATTTCCGTTTACTAATCCTCTAAAGAATTCCACTTTTTTACTATCTCTCTTTTTGTTTTTTTCATTTTATTTTATTACGTCTATAATTGTGAATAGAGTGATCGAATTGCAGGCCTTATCTTCACTATTTTCTTTACTTTTTTAGAGTAGGTTCGTTTGATTCCGCTTATCATCTGAGTCGAGATTAAATATTTATTTACTATTATACTTTCTTGCATTATTCAATTAAATTTTTTAAAAAATATTTAATAAATAATTAAATTATTAAAAAAATTTAAAATTGTTAACAGCTAATTTTTATTAAAAAGAAATAAAATTTAGCTCATGCATACTATATGTGTAATAATTTTCACTTGCTGTAAGGGAAAAAGTTTTCATTTGTGTAAAACTTAAGTGAAAATTTACCATATTCCAGTATCTTCTCACCAAATGGTACGCGAAAGGGGAATTCGTTCAAAATGGTGGCACCAGAGCATTGGATTTTTTTTACTTTTATCTACCGATTTGGCATTTCTAGTCACCTGCTTCTTTGTTGTTCCTTTGTTTATTTGTTAACATTCAGATTGAAATCTGGACATTCAAAGTACCATATTGCAAAAACAAAATACATGTAAATGCTGTTGTTGCTCTAGTTTCACTATCTTGTCCAGATTCATCCTGCATCCGTGCCACATCGACACCTATAGATTCTGTTAAAAAACTCTGTTAACATACATACCTATAAATGTCAGGTGGAAAGCGCGAATTTCACTGTTAAAACGTACCGACTTTCTTGGTTTAACTATCTTAACTTTAGCTGTCATTCCAAGTGTGATTTGTTTGATGTTATATTTAACATTGAATATTAAGGCGCTCACATGAGAAAACGGGACTAAGTCAAAACAGAAATTTGACAGATGACAGAAGACAAATTTACAGGTAGGTGGAAGGGGTAGATGTGCAAAAAATGTTTATTATCAAAAAATGAAATTTGGCTCTGCTTTTTTCTCTAAAATTTTCAAATAAATTTTGTTGGCAAAAAATATTTATAATTTAAATTACTTTCTATTTATCACAGATACACCATGTCCTGGTGATTTATGCATTGATATTCCATGTTTAATCTGTGAATGTGCAATAAATCTATGCATCATAACGGGATGTTGTTTTTAAAAGTGAAATTTTTAATGGCTAAGTGGTAAATAATTAATTTTTATTTATAATTTTAAATACTTAAAAGTAGTAATCCAAGGCTTAAATAAAATCTCTCTTAATTGCGAGGGTGAGCTAAAAACTTGCAAGTATTGGTTTCAAAGATCATTCAAATTTCCAGCCAACAATTGCCTTAATTTTGAGCACAATTACAAATACAAACGGTTTTCTGAAAAATAACTGCATATATGTATTGCCAGCCTTAAGTGATCGTTTCTGCTTTAACTCTGCAAAGAAGCGGTCGATTAGCTCTGAATAGTATTTGCCGAAGCTCATTTCGAAGCTACTTTTTTGGTAGCGGGTCTATTTATGTCCCCTTTTCACAGAAGAAGTCCACAACTTTAACTGTTTTTAGTTCGATGTTGTGCATCACCGAGTTAACTATATGAAAGCCGTTCGTTTAACCTAACCAAATCTAAATAAAGTTTGATGACTTCTTTGACTTCCTTTGTAGGCCCTGCGACCGAATGAAATTGAATAGAAATTTCCTATATTTCGTTGCTGATGTCGACGCTACATATTCTTCGTTATAAAATAGAAAATTTTGGCGATAATGCAAGAGCTGTTGGATTAGCAGGGAATAAATCTGAATTTGATTCAATTATTTAACAACTTGTGCTTAATAAATATAAATAAAGTAACTTACGCGTAGGTCATGCAAGGTGTACAAATGCCCTTATAGTCCATTGAAGCATATCTGGTAATGTAAAAGCTCTGAAACTACTAGGGCACATCAAATCGAGCAAAAGTGGTTCTTAAAAATGGCTAGTGAGTGGTAATAACATAAGAAAAATATTTGGTTTACACTCCCCTAAAGGATACCCACTAAAGCGGACAGCTCCCATATACAGACTCTTTTTTCAGCACCAAATAAATCTTTAAGGACTTAAAAAAAGTTTTGTCTTTGGTGGACGACACTCCCATAACAGGATACGCACATTTTTCCCCACACTAAACTCCTTTTTTTGTTCCGCCAAAATTTTTCAGGATTCAAGAAAATTTGGTCTCTTGGATGAACCATAACAGGACACGCACACTTTTTCCCCACACCGAAGGCATTTTTCCTCCCTCATAAACGGACAGCTTACGCCACTATATTTATGCAGAAAAACTTTTATAAAGGGGAATCCCCTAAATACAAATAGCTGTTGTCAAAATATGGTAAAATAGAAACGTATATATCTACATACATAGATACTTATTGTATACATTCTTGAAACGCTATACCAAAAACGGTGTTGACAAGCAAAGTTAATAAACTCATTAAAATATTCACTCGCGTGTTTACAAAAAAATCTAAGATCAGCAAGCCTCGTGCTGATTGCCTCATCAAAAATAAAAACCAAATTTTAAGTTCGTGGGTAACTGCTTTCAATCCAGGCAGAAAAAGGAGTCTGCTAAAACTCTAAAGCCTTAACATGGATAAATTTTGCTTTGAATGGTTTGTGAAAGTTCGAAATAAGACCACTTTCAGTGCATCATCTTGCTGGCTGGAATGTTTAAAAAATCAGCGTAACAATTCGTACTTAAGCGGACAGATATGCCTGTAAACGGCCATATTTTCCCTGATTTTCATTGAAATTATTTAAAATGAAGAAGTACATATATTTTTTTCAAAATTGGCATACAGTTTATTAATACATTAAAATAATATAAACAATTTTTTTTATTTTAATCATTTAAAATGGCAACGTAACTATACCTCTCCCAACGCGGAGCTGGGTTGACGATCTATAAGAAATACTTAAATTTACGCTCTAAAAATGTTTTGGCATATTCTTAAGGGATTAATTAACATTTTATGAAAAAACAAATTTTTTTCTTTCGAAATTTTACGGGTATCTGCCCCCTTAATTTCGTACGATTTAAGAGAAACCGCTGGTGCGACTGGCTTGTTTGAATTTTTCTGCATTGTCCGATAAAACATTTGTATTGAAAGCTAGAAAATGCAAGGTGGAAAATAGCTAAGTACGTCTTTTTGATTTTGGAAAAGCTGCAAATCCTCAAGCATTTCGCAACACTTATTTGAATAGTTTACCTGTTACGTAGCGATCAAATAAAAAAGGCTTGGATGACGTCTGAATTGATGACTGATTTTCTAATGCAATTCGATAGAAAAATTGTACTTCAAGCACAAAATGTCTTGCTATTGCTATGCAATGCGCCTTCTTATTCGCACGCTCTTAAATTTATAAATATTGAAGTTATTTTTCTCCCAGCTAAAACAACTTCTTCCTGTCAGCCTCTGGATCAAGACGTTATAAAGAAACTTTAATTTCTTGTAGAAGTCGTTATTTTTAAAACTAATTTTGCAAATGCAAATAAAAAATTAGAGTAAAAAATTGTTTCAGAAAAGCCGATTTTATAAAAACAGACATCCCTAATAACGATAGCGGTAGGAACGCAGAAGATAAATTTCCACTACCAGCAGCTGTTCAGTTCTCGGACATTATTAGTCCAGTTCAGAACTAAATTCAAGTTAACATCAAAAACTATAGCAATTTAGTTATTGAAATTTTCATAAGTTGTGAAAATATAGAAAATATTAATACTGCCATAGCAATTATTTCCCAAGAATCTCAGACCAACTCGTCTGAAGATTTATTAAAGTGGAAATGAGATTGACGACAAGTTAAATGCATATAAAGAGTATTATTAAGCTATAACAAAATTAAAAGCTTACTTTATATACAGGGCGGCGCAAAATTAATCATCTTATCGAAAAATTATAATTTTTGCAAATGGCGTCGTATGTCAATCATATTTGACTCTTGTGCTCTACACAGCTGTAGTACACAAACAGACAAGCGTAAATACCCCAATAAAGTGTTCCATTACTTGAAATCATTTTTTTGTTATTTAGAGCGCCACCTTTTTTCACAGCGAGGTGTTGAATTGGCTGCTGATATTCCCATAGCCCAAGGATATTTGAATACCTTGCACGATAAAATTCGTTTTTTTTTTAAATTTCTTCTAAAAATATATTAATAAGACTTCTGTTAAATAATTAAAAATAAAAAAATTGGCGCATAAACTTCTGTTAGGTGCTTGTCCGAGCTCCTCCCAGTATTTGTGGCGTGCGTATTGATGTTGTTCCACAATTGGAGGGACCAACAGTTTTAAGCCGACTGCGAAAGGCAAAGTATTTTTTTTTATGGCTAGATTATTCATGACAGAAATGCACTCGGAGGTTTGCCTTATTTTGGAAGTGAAACTGATTAACGACTTTTTCTACACTTTTCTCATAAGCGCACAAATTTGTTAGTCCCCTAAGTATCCGCTTAAAAGAGAGTGCGCTGCAGTCACATTCATACCACGGATTCATTTTCTTGTTTAGAGCAATTACTTTTTAGCCCACCCTCGTAAAATTTTTTTTTCCTAAATTCCAAGTAATTAGCATATACATATGTAAGTTTTGCAGTAATTAATACCACTATTTTTTCAGAAAAGCACCTCTTCACAAGTGTGTTTCAAACCATCTACTGTTACCCACCTCTAAACGCACAGTTATATCTAATTATATAAATCCTGGTAACTGTCGATTACTTACTAGATATTCAGACAGAGTGTTGTGAAAATGATAATTGAGTTGTTGGTAGATTTAACAGATAAGTGTTTTCCATTATTTATAACACCTTGAGTTACGTTTAATAATAAAATGAATAAAGAAGCTATATTTGCTTACTTTAAATGTCAGGTGTTTTATTTAAAGCAAAATTTGATGAAAAGGTGATGATTTAATGAAGCTTAATGTAGCAAACAGTAAAGCAAACCTAATCGCGTAAAAAATTTAATTAACAACTCACTATTTCCTGGACTTATACAATTTTATGCTCCCTCATTTCTGATTAATCGTTTGGCAAGTTACCGCTTAACTCACGCTCTCTTTAAGTATATAAAAAATAATAATTACTATGTAAGAATGCATGTAACTATGAGTGTTGAAGTATTCATGCATTGAATTTCGTTTGCAAAGCTCCAAAGTACTAAAAATTACGCTCTTCGTATCGCATTTTGTTTTATTTGCGTGTAACTGTAAAAATGTGCGCTTATTCTTATTTACTAATTTTCATTTTTTATTACTTTCTCAATTCTTAGGTCATGAAAATTGCACATTCCATCATGACCTCGAACTGGATCACAAACCTCCTACGCGTGAGGCTCTTTTACCCGAGTTGTCGCGTTCTTATCGCCTCTTGCTGAGTGGTCTGGGTGAAAATCCCGAGCGACAGGGCTTGCTGAAGACACCCGAACGTGCGGCAAAGGCCATGTTGTTCTTTACGAAGGGTTACGACCAGAATTTGGAAGGTAAGTACGCCTAAAAATTTTATGTTATTGCTAATTTTTTTCGGTTTTTAAGTCATTTAAAGATCGTTTGAGAAGTAAGAAAAAAATCAGAAAATATTTTCATTTCTGAGGTCACTTTAAATGTGATATTTTCTATACTAATATTATAAAGAGGAAAACTTTGTTTGTTTGGTTGTAATGAATAGGCTCAAAAACTACTGGACCGATTTTAAAAATTCTTTCACCATTCGAAAGCTACATTATCCACGAGTAACATAGATTATATTTTATTTTGGAAAAAAATAGGGTTCCGTAAGATATTTGGATTTTTCGGACACAAACTGAAAAAAATCTCATATATAAAATAAAGTCAACTTTTTGTGTGTGTTCGCTAACCGGCCGTGTCTTTGCACCGAACTAAACCAAACTTACACACATTGTTAAGAAGGTATTGAAGATGGTTTCCGTATAGTTTGGATACCTATTGGTGGATAGGGTTCGAGATATAGGTCAAAACGTGGACCCGGGTAACCTTCGGATGTGTATGTACAATATGGGTATCAAATGGAAGCTGTTGGTGAATGCTTTAGTTCAGAGTATTTTTCATGCCGCTCCGTGAGTAGGGTCTCGAGATAGAGACCAAAACGTGGACCCTAGAATGTGTTTGTACAATATGGATATCAAGTTGAAGCTGTTGGTGAATGCTTTAGTACAGAGTATTTTTCATGCCGCTCCGTGACTAGGGTCTCGAGATATAGGTCAAAACGTGGACCCGGGTAACCTTCGGATGTGTATGTACAATATGGGTATCAAATGAAAGCTGTTAATAAGTGCTTTAATACGGGGTAATTTTCATACCTATTGATGACTAGGGTCTCGAAATATATGCCAAAACGTGGACCCGCCGTGTCTTTGCACCGAATTAAACCAAACTTACACACATTGTTAAGTAAGTATTGAAAATGGGTTTCGTAAAGTTTGGTTGTAATTCGGAGCACTGGCAACGGGTACAGCGTTCTTTTGAACCAGCCATAATGTCGCTTACTTTTTTAACGCTCGGGGCGGAACTGAACTGTCAAATTGACAGTGTGAGTTACAATGTGTCAATATTTTTTTCTGATTTGGATGCCATAAGGAAAAAACGTAAGCGCAACATGTAAAAATTGTTTGTGAATTTTTTTGGAGTGGATTTTGGAAGAGTGAATAATTTCTTACGAAATTTGAGAATTTAATGTGAAATCCGAATGAAATTATGTGTTCGTGGAAAAAAAAAATTTTTTCGTGTTTTTTTTTTTTAAATATAAATGGATAGTGGTTAAAAAAGATCCAATGCTTAATAAAACATATAAATTGAAACGAAAAATTCATGGATGATCAGGAAAAAAGACGATTGTTTCTTAGTTATTCATATGCGTTGATTTGAAATTTAAAAACAATCTTCTTTTTTCCTGATTTTCAATTTATATTTTATATTTACTCAAAAACAAATAGAAAAACAAAAAATATTGTTTATGCCAACGCGCTTGAATGAAGAATAAAGAAATAAATAATATGAAAACCATATATTTTCTGTTCTAAACCATATCTATTCTATTTTAGTGTGCCCAGCGAAGGGGGCCGGGTTTGCTAGTGTATATATAAATATGTATATCTGAGGAAGACTTTACTCAAGAAGTTTTGTGTGAAAATTAAGTAGTTTTAAGTAAATTTTATTAAAAAAATATTATTTTATAAAAAAACATTTACTTTTATGAAACAAAAAAATTTACTTTTTTATAAAATTACTTGTTTTTTTAAGTGTATGGTTTCTCTTAAAATGTTAAAAAACTGCATTCGTTATTTAAAGTTTGTCCTTTCGAATGACTATAACCCCAAATATTGTAGAAGCTTGTGAACAAATTGTTGTGTAGATATAATTAATATTTAAAATTTAATGAAAAAAAAACTAGTTTTTAAAATAGTTTCTCAGCAGCCAGGTTTAATGTCATTAACTCGAGATGCCTATATATGGTAGCTCCGAATGTTTTTGAGAAGATCTGATATTAGTCAAGGCGAACTCATTAACAGATTTGCCTTGCCATTAGTGCTCGGAGCTGTACATACATGTAGAAGGTGGCGCGAAATGAATCATCCTATCGAAAGATTTTTTTATTTTTATTTTGCAAATGGCGTCGTACGTCAATCTTATTTGACACTTGCGAATTAGGCAGGTGCAGTTTAGAAATAGACAAGCAATGGAGCGCGTAAAGGTAAAAATAAAGGTGTCCATCACTCAAAATATTTTTTTTTTTAAATTTAGTAAAAAAGTTATTAAAAAAAGACGATTAATTTTGCGCCGCCTTGTGCATGACCAGATAATGGCACTGAAACACATGAAGGCATTCCAGCTCTGCAAATGTTCATTGAGTTAGCAATAAGGATAAAGAATAGCAGAGGCCAAAATAGCTAAGGCGGTTAATGGCGAAGAATAAGAATACTATTATTATTAGATGCATTTGGTATGTGCACACATGCACTTATACATGTGCATAGTATATCCTTTACTTGGGCTTTAGTTGGGCTTACGTTTTATTCTCTTCTTCAAACACTGTTGTTGTTTCTGTGCTACATTTTATTAACATCGACGCTGTGTATACTAAAGAGCACCTCCTACTTGAACATACATAGTTTCGTAGCCTCTGTTATATCTCTTCTTAGCTGTGTGTATGTGTGTATACGTGAATGTGCGCTTTTAGCCACTTACGCCCACTCAATTCACTACTATTCAGAGTTAATGCGGCGTAAAGTAGTTAATTGTGTGACCATCTTGTGTATGTCAAGCTGTCAATGTCAACACAAATACGCAGAACGAGGAATGTTAACTGGCAACAGAGGTTTGCTTAATGCATCCATGAAGTAGCGTTCGTTTTTTATGAGTGAAATATGTAGCAAAGGCGTTATGTAATGTGCTTCTTAATCATAACATCGTGTATATTGCTTTCATACTATTATTATCATTACAGATACTCTTTAAATTTATGTTAAAAAAATTCAAATAAACCGAAGCAACTTTTGTAGAAGGCATGAAACACCAAATGATAGAAAAACTATCTGCCGTTCGGTGGCTGCATAAAACTGTAGGCCCCTTCATTTGTGGACTGTAGTTCCTTCAATTTGTGGGAAAAGACGCATACCACAAATAGTAGTAGGGTGTAATTATATGTATATACTTGTATATAGCGAAAGGCATTAATTTCTAAAATATTTAATATAATATATTTAGGTTAATTTCTTGCCGAAAGTTGAGCGATAAGAAATATATTTGCATATAAAAGTCCATGCAAAATAAAAACTGCTTATACACTTCATCCAACGCTGTTTTAGTTTGTTGATCTCTACTGAATAATAGGATTTGTCCAAGTCTGAAAAATAGTCATTCGATTCTGCCAGCCATTTCTTCAAAATGTGATAGGTGTCCCGAGGGATCCGACTAAGCCAAGTCTGGAGAATAGTGGTGATGTGAAACGAGTTGGAAACCTATTTCCATTCATTTGTGCCCACAACTGCGCGCAAGGCGCGAGCTAGTGCGTTGTCGTGAAGGAAAAGGAAAATCACTCGACTGCGATCACTCGATTCAAACGAATGCCAAACAAAAAGAAATAGACAGATCTGGCTGAAACTTGGTGTATGTTCTTCCAAAAGATTCTGCTAACTAAACATAACCCCGATACGCGCCAGTAGTGGCATTTCTCTGACTGTGCACCATTGTGAGGTGTACTACCTAGCAGACCGTTATTCGGCTCTGAGCGAATTTGACAGATATGCCGACGTCACTCGTTTTGTGTTTCAATAAGCTAAAGCTAAAGCTAAATTTTGTGAAACACAAAACGAATGACGTAGAATCCAAAGTTCCCCTCAACATTTTTGTTTCACCATACCTAACGAACAAACCTGGTGTCTATCATCCTTGACTGTGCACGAACTTTTCAAATGACCCTCACAATTCTCTACAGCAACAATAAATTAGAAATGGAGACCGCCATGTTTGTATGTATAGTTGACACTGGCTTTTTTTCTCCACAATTAAGTGGATATTAGCTATTGTATTTTACTAAATCCAATTTTTTTTCATATTCAAAATTTCAAAATTCATATTAAAAATAATAAAAAGCAATACAAAGAGGACTATTTCAACACGCTAATGCCACAGAGTTAGCGCTTTAAGTGTTATAAATGTCATTACGGATAATTACAAGGAGTTTTCTACGAACGAAACCTGTCTGTAAATTTTTTGATAAATTAAATAAATGAAATTCTTTGAAACGGTACACATTTTTTCGATAAATAAGTGTTTTTTATTTGCATTAAACAAATTTATTTCATTATTTTCATTAAATTAACAAAATTTATTTCATTATTTTCATTAAATTAACGAAATTTATTTAGCTCTCGCACAGCCCATTGCATGGTTATGTTTAGAATCAATTTAATCATTGAAATCATAACAATTATGGTATTAAATTTTTAATTATTTGATTTTATTACTTATACAAGGTGGCGCAAAACTAATCATCCAATATTGTTTTTGAATAACTTTTTTTGAATAAAAAAATTGATTTGATTATGGAAATCCTTATTTTGACCTTTATCTTGCAAAAATTATAAGTCTTCCGATAGGGGAGATTAATTTTGCGATACTTGGTAGTAAGCACTCTATACCAGCCGATAATTATAAGCGAACCAAATAATCTAAATACATGCATTAAAGCTAAGTTAGAAGCTAATTTTATGTTATGTAGTATGGAAAAGCACACCGAGACGCAGACCACAAATAGGAGGGGGAGCGCGGCCAAACACTTAATAGAAGTGTACGCGCCAGTTATTTTTGTTTAATAAAAATAATAAAAAAATACGCAAAATGCCGTAAATTCTTTCTTTTCGCTTAAGTTTGAGAGAAAAATCAAATAACCCAATTTAATATCCACTTTTGCTTAGTATGTCATCTCATGCGGTTACTGAGAATTTTGCAAGGCATTCAAACTAGTTTCTGCCATTCTTTTTACGCAATTTTCTGCATTTTTGGTACTTTCCTGGCAGCTAAAATTCCCAGGCTAATTGACTCATCGTCAAGAAACTGGTTGCGGCGTCAGAAAAGGAAATCCCCATGCTCTGGACCACAAGTGAGTGCATGCAAATGAAATGTCACTAGCACACACATAAATACACAAGTAAACTTCCACAAAACCAGTGGGAATTGTCGCTTGACAAGAAAGTGGGTATTTTACACCAAAAAAGAATAGTGCAAAATTGGATAAGTAAATAAAATATTTTTGTTAATGGGTCGAGCGTTATGAACGGCGAACCAGTGTTTGACACAAAAATCTGTTGAGAAATGAAGATCTTATGAAATACAAATTTTCTACAAGCATCCCTACATAAGCGCATGTACGAGAACTCGCAGGTTTGTAGAAATGCGTATGTATGTATGTGCATGTGACAATATGCTTAAAAGTAGACATAGTCTTTTATGTGCATAAATATGTATGACAGCTACTCATTAACGAAACGAGTTATTGGCATTTAACGCTAATAAAAATTGTTTCCGCAAAATAATTAACACTAATGAGAGACAATTTGTTTAACAAATGATTTCAATAGGTGATCACTGATCAGTATGTATTAGGAGTGGGATTATTTTCGAATAATATTCGAATAAACATTATTCGAATAAAACGAATAATACTATTCGTTTCAAATAATTCGAATAGTTCATTATTCGAATATCTTACTATTCGAATACCTCACTATTCGAATACCGTACTATTCGAATACCTCACTATATATTGATTTATATCAGCGAGAAAATGCTTTTAAAAATATTGTATAAAAATTACATTGGCTCTTCTCATGGTGCTAATCAGTTTTTCTCGATTTTTGAACATTGTGATTTTTTGATTTGACCGCTTCATGTTTCAATTAGCTAATATGATAAGATTTCTTTGGTATTGTTCTTGATAAAACATCGACAGGTATACATACTTATATGTATGTGCATAACTAAATATGCATAAAAACATCAGAGTGTTTCTAAAAAAATATTTGGTTTTCCCTCGTAACAATTCTTGTGTTTAGACGCCTTAATATTAATATTAGGGTGGCCCGCATCGCACTTTTCAATTTCCCATATAATTTGTATGGAGAAATATGATTTCACATTTTCTATGTCCGCATCGTATTATACGATAACGGATCGAAATAATGGTTTTCTCTCAAACGATAAATATGGAGCCTTAAAGTCTTCTTTTGCTTAATCTACAGATTCAGAAGTTATTCAAGGTCCATAATAGGATAGAATTATATACTTATTTATGTACACATGCAGATTGCTTTGAAATTGGATTGATGCGCAAATGCATGTGTGTATGTATCTATGTATGTATGTAATTTCAAAAAATTACGCTATAGAAGAAATAAAATTGTCCCCTTAGTATTAAAATAGCCTATAAATTTTTTGATGTTTTGAGAAAATGAATTTCAAACTTTTTGTCGAAAGTAGCTCTCACTCAAATCTCGTTATGTCTGTAAATATTTATTATTTTTTGACTGACGTTTTGACCCACTTTGTGGAACTAGAATTTGACAAAATTTTGACCACATATAAAATCGACGATGGAGAATCCAAAAATTCAATAAAAAAATAATAGCCTATGAGCACATTGGCTATTGTTATACTAAGGGGACGAAATAAAAATATCACTTACTTTTTGTTGCTAATGTGTGTACCTAAGCTCGGTATTGAACAACAGATACATGACATATGTATATGTACATGTGCCTACCCTGCTGAGTGGTCAATTGTTATTGTGACATAGGAATCCAATGCCCTTGAAGTCCAACCATCTGTGGTCAGAGCTATATGTGGCTCAACCTTCCCAATGATACTTTGAGCTTTGACTAATTCATCAGAGTACAAAGCCTCAATTCGTTTTCGAATGGTTTTCCGACAAGGAACTTTGTACCCTGGCTCCAAAACACGCTTTAACGATCTAAATCCTTCATTTTCAACAAAGGATGTCGGCAGCATATCCATTGTTAACATTTTCGTTAACGCCTGGGTAATTAGTTCTTGGCGGTCTTGGGTAATACTTGTGGAACTGCTGGTTGAAGTACTAACCCGTGACTGCCGCTTCCGGTTTGGAGGCAAAATTCCTTCTGAATCATCTGTAGCACGGCTGCTCGAAGGTTCCGGTTGATTATCAACTCCATAACTGAGTTTATGCTTAAAGTTATAATGGTTCCATAAACAAGTGGTGGATCCCATACATTTCAGCATATCACCACAATAATTGCAGGAGGCCTCACCGGTATTTTCCACGATTGTAAAATGTTGCCAAACTTTGCTTCTGGGCATTATTATTATTTTTTTTTATTTGTCTTGATTGATGATTCGATTGGCTGAACGTTCTTGCTTGAGGTTCTTGATTGTTAATGAGTGATCTAAGCGCGGGATTTAAAGAAATACAAAGGAAATATGTATACATAAGCCCCCCAACTAAACTCAACCCAAAGAAAAGTTTGCCTGAAATGTCCATCTATATATTTCTCATCGCCAGTTATCTAAGCGTATGCATGGTCGTAGGACTGTCTGCACTCGTTTATCGGGCTTAGTTCAGTCAGTAGCAGGTAGAGTATATGAGTATATGTATGTGCATATAATAGTACTGCGAAAAGCAAAAAACCTATAAGAAAATAATTTCACGCCTCAAGCAAGAGTAGTCCGCTAATCTAAGTAAATATTTACCAAAATATGAAACAAAAACAAAGCGCCGACACAATAAAAAGTAGGTAGTATTTTCATTTAATATAAGCCTTTGCGTGGTTTTTGAATTTGCATACATAGGTGCATGCACTTGTACAGAAACTGATTAGTAGTCCGCTAATCTAAGTAAATATTTACCAAAAATATTCGAATAGTGAAGTATTCGAATAGTGATGTATTCGAATAGTAAGGTATTTGAATAGTGAGGTGGTATTCGAATAGTAAGGTATTCGAATAGTGAGGTATTCGAATAGTGAGGTATTCGAATAGCATTATTCGAATAAACGAATAAAAAATTCGAATAAATATTATTCGAATTACGAATACCTCTCGAATAAAAGATTTTATTATTCGAATAATTTTTATTCGAATAGTCCCACCACTAGTATGTATGAGTACTTAAAATCAGATAGCAATCAAAGTCCGGCACTCATACAACAGAAATTTTGATTTCTGGCAGTCTATCGGTTTTCCTAGGTAGGTGTACGCATGAGTCGATCCCAAGAATGATAGGAACAGAGGGTGCGTAGCGTCACTTTTGCCAAGTTGTTTGCCAAGTTGTGCAGTGTTGCCAACCATTTGCTCTTCGCAATAAATTTAGTGCTTTTTTATGTATCAAAATGCGAAAATTTTTAAGTTGGTGTTTGTTTCTTATTTTTAATTTAAAGCTACCGAAACTATAAGTTAAAAAAAACATGATTATTAAACAAAAGAATGTTAAAAAAGGTCACTCTGAGAAGATTTTAGTGTTAATGAAAATTTGTTGGTACTTATAAAATTTGATCTCTCAACTCTTCGTAACATTGAAAACCTTTTTACACATTTTAAAAAGCGTTTGAATTTACTGAATGCGTATTAAAACCATAGAGGTGTAATCGTTTTTTCCGGTCCTAAATCCTTAGTGGGACATAGGGCGTCAAGAGGTATATTCATAGTTAAATAAGCAACAAAATACCAGAAAATACTGAAGAAACCTTAACGACATTTTTACAAAAAGAGTACCTTTATCTTGTTACATAACCTCAAAAATAGCAAAGAAGTCGTTCACATTTATTTAAAAAAACGCACATCTTAAAGACAATTTATCACGCATACAAAGTTTTTTAAGTAATTCAATAAAAATTTGGTATTTTAATTTCTTTAAATGGGCATTTAAGTGCTTTTTAAATCCAAAGCTAGGCAACACAGCAATAGCTAGAGAGAGATTTGACTGCTGAAAGCAGTAGAACACCAACAACAACTGCAATAGCGGGCAATGTGACCAATGTTAAAAAAAGTAAAGCTAAATAAAACTGAGTGAATTATTAAAAAATATATATTTTACAAAATTATGATATAAACATTACTTTTAATAAGAGCAGGCTAGAAAAAAGTCATGAAG
This sequence comes from Anastrepha ludens, assembly GCF_028408465.1. Taxonomy (NCBI): domain Eukaryota; kingdom Metazoa; phylum Arthropoda; class Insecta; order Diptera; family Tephritidae; genus Anastrepha; species Anastrepha ludens. The sequence goes on from NC_071502.1 coordinate 114,731,201, forward strand.
AAAGAACTAAGACTCCAAAACTAAATAGCAAAAAAAAATCCTAAATCAAGTTACGAAAATAGTAATCTGGCCATACTGGTGCTCAACGATGTAACTCATTGTCAAATTCGCTGAGTGCACAGTAACGGCACCACGATAGGCGCCATCTCATTATTCTTCCCATCATGAGTCGATCCCAACAAAAAATGTGATGTAATATCTCAAGAAACTTGGTAGCAACTTGGTAGAGACGACTGTTTAGTTTAGTTTAGTAGTAAATAATAAATAAGTAAAGAATTTATTTATAAATATTGCCTCTTACATTTCAATAATTTATACAATAATTAATTTAAATATATAAATACATAAAGAAAGAAATAATACATTTGTGGCAATAACAATATTGTCTGTCACAGCTCAAATTATTCAATTAATCAAAAATTAAATCTGCAATAAGAAAATCTCTGGAGCGTAGGACTGAGCATATAAAGCAAGTTAGTATTTTCCAATTGTGGCCATTAAGTATCATATATCTATTACTTCTGCTTCATTTAGCTTCGCTGCGTTTAGGTATCTTGTTCTGATCTCCTTCAGTACCGGACGTCTTCCTAAGAAGTGCTGCATATCTTCTTTCTGGTTTAAATTGCAGAGGGTGCATATTTTCTAAGCATTTCCATACGTAGTTGCATTCAGCTTCAGTAAACCACATCTTGCTTTGAAAATTGTCGTAATGTCAGCTAGTCGCATATTTTCTTTAATATATGCTACCCCTTTTGAGTAGTCTAAATGTTTACAAATTCGCGTCGCGCTTGACTGTGCTTTTTGCCTTGCCATGTTGAGATCTTTTGTTTTCATTTTAGTAAGAAGTTGCTCACAAACTTCAGACCGAACTCCATTCCCATGTCGCTCAGATGCTTAAGCCAAAACACATTTTTACTTAAGATGCCTTGTTTTAGTTTGTGTGGGAGTCTGTTGCAATTGTATTTATAAATGGTGTTCCAGATATACTTCATGTGTAGCTCTCAAGAATAAATGTGGCTATCTTCACAGATTCCATTCCTTCTGGAACAAATTCCATTTTGATTTTAATGAAATCAATGGTTTCGCTAAAAAGTCGTTCCATGTGCAATTAAAACTAGCTTTTGCTGAAGTATTTCTGGCTTCTAAGTGCTTGCCCAATGCCATTTTGGGTGTGAGAATGACACCAAAATATTTATATTCCGCCACCAATTTAATTTCTTTATCTTGGTACCACCTTTTTTCTGCCTGGGAAAGTCGTCCATCTCTTCTAAAGACCATCATCTCCGATGTATTTGGGTTTACTTCCATATTCCATTCGGCGCAGTATTTCTCCAGGTTATTAATCATGGATTGCATGACCTTAGGGTTATCCGCCAGGATAACAATATCATCGGCATAAAGGAGAAGACGTATATTCATGCCTTCAACTAATAGTCCACCTTCCAAATAGTCGTGCAAGTCGTTTAGATATAAAGTGAACAATAATGGCGACAACAGACATCCTTGTTTCACACCAGTGCAGGTTTCAAAATAGTCGGATACTTCTTTTCCCGTCCAAACTGCAAATCTAGTATTCTCGCAGATATTTTCTATGAGGTTCGTTATGTAATGCGACTGTGATTTTTAACACCCCAAGCCATATTTCAGTTACCATTGATATTAGAGATTTGGAAAAAAATATTTAAAACCATATGTCGAGCATATAAAGTGCGGTTCCACACTTCTTTACTGGTTTTTAAATTTAAAATGGAACCATTAAAAAAAAAACAAATATAAATAAACGCACATTTATGCATATAAAAACTCACTTGAAATGCAAAAACCGGCTTTGGTGCCCTAAGAAGCTAAACAAAAAACTATCTTCTTAAAAAACCAAGTAGTTCAAATTATGTAGACAAGTCTTACAGAGCAATTATGCCGGTTTCGTTTAGGTTAGCAATCAGGTAATAAGCGGCGAAGAGCAAAGATACAGCAGCTGGATACCTGTCAAGACAATCAGTGAATTTATTACGATTTTATAAATCCAATTTGTAAATCCACCTTGAGCGAAAATTCAAATATTTTTTAATTTGATTATATACAAACATATGTATGTATGTATGTGTCTCAAGCGCGAAATTTTATGGCTGAATTAAACATTTATGTTAGCATCAATTTTGTTCGGTATTAAAAATATATTTTCTTTAACAAATATATAGTAAAGAGAAACGTGACGTCACAGTAGGGAAAAATATAGAATATAGAATATTTTTTTTTTGCTTTTTAATTAATTTAATTTTATGTAGGGAACCTGCTACCTAAATGTTACGTAAAGCTAGGCTGGTTTATTTGCGTCCAGCGAGCACAACTTTTGATTGCTTTTTAACTTAGAGTGGCCAGAAACAAACAGTTCGCACACGTGTTCCATCGATTTTCGGACCAAAACCAGTAAAACTGACAAATAGCGAAAAAACTCTCACAAGGGGGAAAAAAAGGAAATTAAACGAGAAAAAGTGCTACAACGCCGAAAACCAAGGATGATAAATAACCGGGCTTGGTCATCCGAAGCGAAATTGTGAAAGTAACTTCGGCTGTCGCTTCACCAGGAACTCACCAGCAAAATTCTGCCCGATCTTTTAGTGTAGTAACACACTCATCCAATCACTTGTTGTTGTTGTTGTAACCATATACTTAGCCCTGTCAGTTTTACGTAGATCACCACCGGTCGTCTTCGTCTAGCTCATCTAACAGGAAACTTGCTATTTCGACAGGTTGCGTCCAGAGGGAAAGGTGTGTTAGATGAGTGGGTTTGATGGGGCATGTGAAAAGGTGGTTAGTGTCGTGCGGAGTGCCTTCACATGCTGGACATAAGTTTAGTATGTCGGGGTCAATTCTGGATAAGTAGGAGTTTAACCTGCTACAGGGTCCAGAACGTAGTCGTTGTTCAGACGACAACAAAGTAACACAAGGCGCCTGCATTAAAGGTGATGATATCAGACCACTTTTTGTACATTGGAATGTCACGACAAAAGAAAATAAGAAAAGAAAAGATCGAACTGCGTTGAACAGTTAACACGCTAAAAGCATGCGAATGGAACGACTTTTCGTTATTTCATTTGGTGCTGGTATCCGAATGTCTACGGCGATAGAAAAAAAAAAAACAAATTAGCCCGTCTCCTAAAATCGCCTTGAAGTATGAGTGCTGATTGCGTTGATTTCTTTCGTATATCACCAATACAATTGTAAACAAATCGGCGTCATAACCCTCATTACGTCACCGAATCAGCTGATTCCCTCAAAATTGCTGAGAGCTGGTTAACGGTCTGATGTTGGCCCCACCTCTACGTTCTATACATCGTGGTCAAAAAACAATTCTCCTGCAAATGAAAAAACATCAAACGGGTTGTTTGAAAAATTTTGAAATTCTTAACTATAAAATAGTTGTTTGGGTATCAAAACATTTTCTGAGAATTTTAATCGGAATACTCAAAATCATAAATTAAATTTTAAGGCCCTTAACTGCAGGTGTATCACAATTAATTGATTGAAAATTTATGAAAGCATTAAAAAAATTGTTTAAAATAACGCCCAAGTAAATTCAGCTACAATGTGTAACGACAGTCAGTTCTACGTAACCAAAACTTATATCCGGCCAACGATTGCCACTTCAGCAGCATTCCCCGTATATGTATGGTGAATGTTTATGCACAATACAATAACAACAATTCGTAATCTAGAAAAGCCACTAAAAAGTTTTGAATATTTTGAACCTCAAGGAATGCTCTACCCGTAATTGAAACAGAAAATCTGTATCTGTCACTCAACCTTAGAAAATGGCGACATGTCGGCATTATAACTTTTTGAATAATCCATTCCTTAAAGGGTCCCGGTGGTCTAGAATTTTCAAAAAATCTATTTTTTTTTCGACATCTCGAAAGTATAGGCTTTTAAGAATATACTGTCAAATTTTTGGAAGGATTTCCCAGTATTTTCGATTCTACAGCCGTTTTAGCCGGTAGAGCTAGATTCATCACGCGGCCACTCTCAAAACTGTAAACTCAGTTATCTCGAAACTACTTTTTTCGGCCTGATGTTGTAAAAAAAATATTCAACCAAATGGTCTGAAATTTGCCTTGTTGTTGTATGTTGTTCATAGCATCAATGGCTATCGCCCGTACTAGAATCTTATTATTATTTCAATTATTTCGTATTTTTTTTTATTAAAAAACTTAAAAAACCCCGATTTTTAGAGTGTGAAATTCAAAACCATTCGCCAATTCGTCAAATTTTTTTTATTCTAGTAAGGGACATAGCTACAGTCATACTGGTTGATAATTTTTTTGGTTTTTGTGATTCAGATCTAAGATTTAAAAGTATTAAAATTAAATTTTTTTTTTAATTTTTGCATGTAAAAGAAGTTAAATAAAAAGCCTAAAAAATTTTAGTATTGTTTTTAATTTTTTTTTTTTTTTTTAAATTCATAAAAATACCCTAAATTTTCGAATAATGTACAACAAGTGGTTGGTGCAAAAGAATGTGTAACAACCTACGCCCACTACCAAACCCAAATTTAATAGCAGCCCAGCTACATCTGCGGATGGGGTGTGATTTTCGAGTTATACTTATTCAAATACCTAATTGGGGAAAATACATCGGTGCACACTGTTAAGGCAGTCAAAAGTTGGAGTTTGCGCTCATTTCAGTCTATGTCCATGTGTGCTGCTCTCTCTTCCTTCTCTCACTACTGTGGCTTATAAGCTCAACAAATCTACTGTTTTCATAAATTCTATCAGTTCTAAGACATTTTTTGTTATACAGTTTTTTCACTTCTCGAACCAACCGAAAATAAATAAAATAAGCTTGGCCACAGTGGCATGCCTTGGTGAGAAAAGTCAATAAGCGTGAGAAGAGTAGCTGCGCAAAATTAAAGGTTAACAAAATGCTTTTGCTGTTTTTGTTTTTCTTGCTGTTGGATGTTGATGAGTTCGTAACTTTTCTGAACCTTTCTTTAACAAGTATGTATGTATGTACTTTATTTATCTTCTTTACATCTCTTTCTGACAGTAAATTACATAAATTACCGGTGGATATTTGTGTATATTTATGCGCATAGTGATTGCCTTTTTGATGAATGCAAATCAGTTTAAGAAGGGAAAAGAACAAATTGTGGGTGGGGAATTCTTAGGTAGCAAAAAATATTGATTTATTCTTTAATGCTTTCAACTGATGGGAAAGTGCCACGTAATTTTTTGTTAATGCTGAAAAAGAAAAGTTTTTTAAAAATTTAATTTTAATTAGAATCATAAAAAAAAATTCCGGACAATTTCCGTAATGGCGCACTACAAAAAAATTTTTAATGAGGCAAAACTGCAGGTTCTAGGAAGCCAATTGGCATCGCTGCTTCGACTGATTATGCAATTTTCGATGATAGTGCGCGAAAAATCGAATGGAAGGTTGACTGTGGGACACGTAGCATATGTATATGAAACTAAATATCATCTGTGTAATCTCCTTTGATTTGGGAAAACAAAAAATCGGTTAAAATGGCGCCGTAACCCTCGGTATTAACTGAGACTGCCCTGTTTTATCACTTATACCAAAGCATTGACGCGAGCAGATCTCAATGGCACAGCAATATTCAGGATGAATTCGTACAAGGTGTTAGCAGTCAACGCGCATTTACTAAAGGTGGTGGAACTCGACCAACAACCATGTTTTGTACGTTGATTGTCACGGCAAAGTATTGGAAAAGTAGAAAACAAAAAATTAATTCGTCTTCTGTGCTGACAGCTACGTGGACACGGCGAAAGAAAAAAACCAATCAGCTGATTTACCAACGCCACCTTTAATAGATTCGCCTTGGTAGCAGTAGTACAAAACAAATTTAGATGCATTTTGTTTTTGCCATTTGGTGGTTTGAATAGAAAAATCTGGCTGATTACTTTGTACAGGTTCCATGCAATGTGAATTGACTACTGAAGGTGGCGTCTTCCCAAAACTGTTACTTTATTTTTCGCGATTTTGACAAGTCTGACGTCAGGTCTCTTACCAATACAAGACAAACAAACGAAAGGAGGAGAAACTGCATGTTGGTGAAAATTCAGTGAATGGATTGGTAATATTGGGATTTATGACATTTAAACTAAACGAACTAATGAAAACGGAGTGTCGCGTGTTATATTGCGAAAGCATGAATTATAAAAATACCTCCAAATTCAGTTTTTTACCGTGGCAGGAGAGTATGTGCGTATAATTTCTTGTGTTTGTTTGTTTGTTTCCATTGCTTTCGCCAACTCTTCTTCTTCACACACAAGTAATTTCCCTTCCTTTTGCTCGTTTATTCATGGGCTCTGACGACAAAGCGAATTCGGAAGACGCAACTTTGTATTCTATCATCCTTGGGTTCCATGAATCCCACGAATTTTCCACATATTTCACGAATTTCAATCAGAATGGCGAATCTATGCAAAGTGGCAGAAATGAGAAAAGAATCTATGCATCAGCTGATTGGTGCCTGCTTGTCAAAGTGAGAGTATTTGTATCTTCTCTCCCTCTGCCTCTTCGTCCTTAATTTGAAATTTCATAATGGTCCACCACATTGTGGTATTTTTGGAATAGATGATAGAAACAGATCACCTTCACATTCAAACCACCAAAAAGAAAAACATTTAATCAGCTGTTCTGTTAGCAACATCTTATAAAAATATGGCAATATTAGTGTGAGAGTTTTCTAGAATTTGATTCCAGATGCCGCTGCCAATTAGTTAGAAATTTTTTTTTATTATAAAGGGTTTTCCAATAAGAGGTGTTATTTTGATTTTTTCCCGTAAAAGATCAATGGTTTCGTTGCTTGTGTGGCACGTAGAGCCGTCTTGTGGAAAATCAACGTTGTCCAGATCAATATCATCCACTTCCGGACATAAAAAATCATTAATCATCTCTCGATAGTGCAATCCATTCACCGTAACTGTTGCTCCAGCTTCATTTTCGAAAGAGTAAGGCCCAATGACTCCGCCGGAACATAAACCGCACCAAACAGTGACACTTTGAGGATAGAGAGGCTCTTCAACAATAACTCTTGAATTTTCTGATCCGACAATTTTCCTTGTTGTCGAAACCACCGAGGTGGAAATGGGCCTCATCACTCAACATGATTTTTCGATGGAGTTTCGGATCATTTTCATGCATTTCAACGACCCACTCAGCAAAGACACGACGTTGTTGATGATCGGCCGGCTTGAGTTCTTGTGTTAAGTGGACCAAATCTTTATAGAAAATACGGTAAAATGACGTTTGTGGAATGCCTAATTCCAAAGAACGACGAGGAATGGACAAATCTGGGCTTTCTTCAACACTTTCGGTTACACCAGCAATATTTTCGGCTGATCTTGAGCGACGTGCACGGGTCTTATTCTTTACATCACTAACTTGTCCCAACAGCTCGAATTTTTTCACCAATTTCTGTACTACGGTTCGACAAGGTGCTTCACGATGACTCAAAAATGTTCGAGTTTTACGAACCGTTTCTGCCAAATTTTCACCATTTTCACAGTGAATTTTAATAATTTCAATGCGTTGTTTAAGCGTTTATCGTTCCATTTTTATTAATAGCGTAGTTTCTACTTGTCAAATATCAAAAAATTACTGCTTCAAAAGTGACATCTACCGAAGCAACAATAGCGGGCTATTCAAAATAACACCTGTTATTGGAAAACCCTTTAGTTATTCCCATATATTTGGTAAATAAAATGTGTGCCTTTCATTTATCCATTCCCTTGGAAGCATTTGAAATTTTATATAATATGTATAAATTTTTGTTTCTGACCTTTTTTTTATATCTTGAAGGCAATGTACTTTCATTTCATATTTGAATTTATAACCAAAAGTTAGCTTTATGTGACACGTTTACAAAATAAACGCATGCATGCATACATATGTACACAAATATTAATTGACGCAAAAGAACGCTACAAATCAATATTAATTAAAAATCTGAAAAATAAAAGAAAATATAAAAACTGGAATTAGTTAAAATCTAAAAATCGCTCAGTACAGACCAAAACAACCGGTTTTCAAACCTGTTCAATTTAACGTTTTACAAAATATTTGCCGTTTTTCATGTTTTGTAAGTACATACGAGTATATGACTTTTGCTCCAAAAATACAGTATTTTACAACAAAAATGCAACTAGTTGTCAACATAAATGTGTAATATGAAGAAAACGCCTATGTTAAGTTGCATTTGTTCAGGTTTTGAAAGGTCAAATAGCTCACGCTGCCAATTTGCTAGTAGACATTCCAACATACATACACACAAGCATTAGATACACTTAGTAATGTCTACTTCTATAAATTTTAATTCTGACTAGTTTAACACGTTGGCTGCCACGTATCACCGGTGATCACAAAAAAAAACCTCCCCCAGGTGCCAAGTATCACCGGTGATCACAAAAAAAATCTACCCCCAGGTGCCAAGCAAAAAAAGTCATGTTCCCGTTTGAATTTTAACGAGATATTTTTACCAGGAATAAAAGTCACGCTCCTGACGCGTATGAGCATGTTTTTGTTCTGTGTTCACTGGTGACCACTTGCCGTTTTTTAAAACGATTCTTATTTTTTTTTGAAATGTGATCACCGGTGATCACATTTCGAACAAGTAAATCAAAATAAATCAGTATCAAACTTGAGTTCATAGCGAGCAGTTGGTTACAAATTACAGTGAAAAATAGTGAAGTGAAGTTGTGAAGTTATGAATTCCGAGGAAATACGTGATGCGTTGAATTCAATGGAAAATTCCAGTGGTAGTGGTGAGGATTTTAGTCCAGATGAAGATGAGTACATCCCAGATTCAGGCAGTGATACAAGGAGTGATGACAGTATTGATGAAGACCTCGATGTTAGTGCTACAAATGTTAATAATACTGCAGATGAAGAACAGACGGAAACTACGACAGCATGGACCTCGCCTGCTACCGGAGAGACTTTGAAGAATTTCGAAGAATTTACCAATTCACCCCAGGTTTTGCAATACGATGCCGGTACGCCATTTCAATATTACAGAAAGTTTTTGACCGATAAGATATTGGATATTATTGTTGAAGAGACAAATAGGAATGCAAACTCTCAAGTAACTGGCATCGGTACTCGCAGCAGCAGTAGGATGAATATGTGGAAAGATACTGATCGCCAGGAGAGAGCTACTTCCATCCTGGCCATAGTCATGTATATGGGAATGGTAAAATACCCTGCAATAATCGACTATTGGAAACCAAGCACATTGTTCAAAAACGCATTCGTCCCACAAGTTATGGCTCGTAACCGGTTCCAGATCTTGCTCAAATTCATTCACTTGGCAGATAATGCCCAGTCCTCTGAACCAGTGTCAAAAACTTATAAAGTTGACAAGGTCTTGCAGGAATTGATTCTGGCCTTTAAACAAAATAGCGCGCTCACCTCCGCAGGGAAAACACTTTTTAATAACGTCGACAGAAGCAACAAAGGATGGTAGGCGCAAGAGACATCGTTGCGGCATGTGCTATTCAGAATTAAAGACGACAAACTCGTCGTCAGCCGCCAGGAAGAAGGCCAAACTAGTGGCAATATACTGCACCCAATGTCGAGCGTCACCATACCTATGTCTTAAACATTTTCAACAACTACATTAAAATTAAAAACAAAAAATATAGTTTTTTCTGTTTCCAGAATTGAATTGAATTTTCTCATTTTTAATTTCGTATTATTTCAAAACTTTGTATTTTACTATGAAATAAAATATTTTTTCTTTTAAAATACACTTTCATTTTTCTCAAAACTCCTTCCGTTAGGGTCCCAGCCCCTAAAATCTAGGGGCTTAGGCGTGTATCACTGGTGATACATTTGCACCTGGGGGTAGTTTTTTGAAATGATCACCGGTGATACATTGTCACCTGGGGGTAGGTTTTTGAAATGATCACCAGTGATACATTGGCAGCCAACGTGTTAAGCAACAATACCAAATGGGCATTATTTCTAAATCTATTGCTCTTCAAATTTTACGCATGCCGGCTACGATTATTACAGTTCTTGTCTTTGTAACATACAAGGTGAAGTCCAAAATAAACAAGAGTGAGCTAAACTACAAACGGCAGGAGCTTTGTACTGATAACTTCGAGTTTGATAATTCAAAATAGTCCCCTCTGCACAAGTCGGTACAAGCCTTTTGGATGGCCTCTACGGACGCAAAACGTTTTCCTTTCATGGCCAAATGCAATTTTCCGAATAGGTAGAAATTCAGAGAGCCATAACAGGCGAATACGGTGAGTGATTGATGGTTAAAATGCGATTTCTAGTCAAAAAAACCGCTCATGACCTCTGGCGCGGATCTGTACAAGGTGGCGCAAAATTAATCACCCTAACGGAAAAATTTAAACTATTGCAAATGGCGTCGTTCGTCTATCAAGCAAAGGAGCGCGTAAAGGTAAGAAAAAAAGATTCCATCACTCAAAATATTTTTTTATTCAGTGAAAAAGTTATTCGAAAACAAAATTGAATAATTAATTTTTCGCCACTTTGTGCAAGCTATGTTAGTTTTTTGTTACATTTTCTTTAAAATATACAAAAAAATCTTAAAAAAATATAAATATAAGTATGAATATTGTTATAATCATGATTATTTATATTAGTTATGATTAATTTATATATATACTAGGATCGTCTATACGTCGAAATTTGACGTTATTCGACGTAATGTAAATGCGGAGAGCAAAATTTAGTCAGATAGTCATAAAAAGTATTTATAGTCATAGAAAAAAGTTGAAACATATATAAATGGATAGCTTATGTTGAAACTTTTTACATGATATACATATGTGAATAGATGTAATATAGTAAAATTAAATGTAAAAAATATCCCATTTTACCTGTATTAAGCGATCCTATATTTGTGTATTTCAAATATCATAATTTTTAATTTCATGTATTACGAAAAAAAAATTAATTTTTTTGAAAAAACATAATAAAAAATAATCATTAATTAATCCATGACCATCATAACTTCGGAATCAAATTTATAATAGTATTGATTCACAATATATGATATAAGTTTCCAGTTGTTTCATCAACTTTAATATCACGATACATATTATAACATGATATATCATAATACAGGTAAAATAATGTGATTAATTTTACCTGCACCTATTCACTTATGTACATTGTACAAACCGTCTCCACATATGCTATCCATTGGTATGTGTATCAACTTTTTTCTCTGACTATAAATACTAAAAAAGGTACGACAAAATTTTGCTCTCCGTATTAATATTATATATAGATATATACATATATATACATTTCCTTGTTCACTCCACTTGGGAGCAAGGGCCTCGACAAGCCTTAGTCTTGTTTTGGTTTCGTTAATCTATTTTTGCTTTCTGGCAGGGTAGGTGATTAGCCTGCCGCTAATAAATTTATACATACTCATATAATAATATATATAATAATTTCCATCACACAAAATCCTTTTTGTTATTTGGCAAAAAATGTATAAAACAAAATCAAAAACTAGATAATTAATTTTGCGTCACCTTGTGCAAGCTAAGTTAGATTTTTGTTACATTTGGTTTAAAATATACAAAAAAATATTATAAATATTGTAATTTTTTTCATTTAGTAAAAAAATCAGTCAACAACAAAATTGGATGATTAATTTTGCGCCATATTGCATATTAAATAGTTATTTTTTACAATCCATAACATCTCTAGCGGTACTCTTATCGAAAAATTATTTAATACTAGCCCAAGAAAATTCTTTTTGTTTTGTTTTTCAAAACGAATTTTTGTTTTTGTTTTAACTTTGCCTTATAGAAATTTTAAATTTTAATTTATAACTTCTATATCCTATTAAATTTAATAACAATTGGATTTTGTTACTGAAAACGATAATTTGAATCTATCGCTCGATTATCAAAATCGGTTTACATTTGACTTATTTAATTTGGGTTGATTTTGAATAAAATAAAATTTTTTTAGGAAATTATTGTCATTTCTCTTTATTATGACAATATTGGTATGGCTTAATTACGTATGGAACAAAATATCGGCCAAATCCTCCATCCGATGGTTCAAATTTTCGATGGCGCTGAGGCATAATTGAGGTTCTATGCCATTAATGTGCCGAGTTATCTCATCCTTTAGCTCTTGAATTGTTACTGGCTTATCGACGTACACCTTTTCTTTCAAATAACCCCAAAGAAAGAAGTCCAACGGTGTCAAATCACGGCCAATTGACATCGCCGCGACGGCAGCCATCAAATTTTTCGCGCAAAAGAGCCATTGTTTCGTTAGCTCTGTGACAAGTGGCACCGTCCTGTTGAAACCACGTATCGTCCACATCCATATTTTCCAATTCGGGCCATAAAAAGTTCGTTATCATCTCACGATAGCGAACACTATTCACAGTAACTGCCTGACCGACCTCATTTTTGAAAAAATACGGCTCAATGATGCCGCCGGCCCATAAACCGCACCAAACAGTCACTCTTTGTGGGTGCATTGGTTTTTCGGCAATCACTCTTGGATTAGCATTCGCCCAAATGCGGCAATTCTGCTTATTGACGAATCCACTGAGGTGAAAATGTGCCTCATCACTGAAGATAATTTTCTTCGAAAATTGGTCATTCACTGTTACCATTTCCTGCCACCATTGTGACCATTGACGACGCCTGAAATGGTCAAGAGGCTTTAGTTCTTGAGTCAATTGCACCTTGTAAACTTGTAAATGCAAGTCTTTATGCATAATGTTCATCAACGACGAGCGTGAGAGGTGCAATTGTTGGGCACGACGACGAGTTAAGGTGGACGGCTCTTCAACCACACTATCGCGAACAGCAGCAATATTTCTGCAGTACGAGCTGTACGAGCATGTACTGGTGTTTTCACATCAGACCCGGTTTGCTCAAACTTTTGCACAATTTTTCCGATTGTACGCACATTTCGACGATTAAATTGACCGAAAAAATCACGAAGTGCGCGATATGCATTTTGATTTGAACGCCCGTTTTCATAACACTGCGTTACAAAAACGAACTTTTTTTCTGTCCTGTGAACCAAATATACTTTTTCGAAAAGGGGAGAAAAAATAAAAATACACGTGTATCGGCGATTTTCATGTACACGTCAGAATTTTTTTTATGTATAAAATATAGAGCTCGTAGTCCGCCTGTGTGAAATGGATAAATTTTTAACCCTTTTTCCGTGATCCAATCGCGCTGAATTTCTGCAGGCAGAGTCGTGGAAATGTTTTTATTATGTAAAATTAAAAAAAAAATTTTATCAATTCTCAGATTATCTTGAATTTTTTTTTTTTTCTATTGTACATTTTCGGCATAACTTGAAGGGACTCCTAATTTTTAAACAACTTATTAACCCTTTCGCGATATTGTTGCCATATGGCAACAGTAAACTTTAAAAGGCAGTCAACACTCTCTTGTAAAAAATATCAACTTTTTTGTTCCATATTTTCAAAAATTGAAGTTTAATAGTTAAACAGAAATAAAATAAATAATAACCCGCCATTATATGTCGGTAATACAACATTTTTAAAGAAAGCCTTCTGGCATATAGCACTTCACTCTGAAATTTGTGTTTTGCACTTTTAGATTTTTGAGGCATTTTGGGCAAATGTTTTCAACAATTTTTGAATAAAGTATGTAGAAAAATGTTCAATCTGTCATTTGGCATATAAATATTTTTTCGCTCGCAGCTTTAAAAGCTGTGCTAACTTTTAAAACTAAGCTTGTTGCCATATGGCAACAAATTTCTCGTAAGGTGTTAACTTGCATTAGATTGCAGAAGAAGTTTATTTGTGATTGAAATTGGTAGCAGAATATTATTTTGCGGAATATTATTTTCAAATATGGCAAGAAAAATTAGCGACAGTGTTATAGAAAAGATTTTGGAGAATTTCGAGGACTCAGATCTCTCAGACTTTAAGGATTCGGAATCGGAAGAAATATTAGAGGATTTATTTGAGGCATTTGACAATAATGAAACTTTTATGATGGAGGAGCTTAGTCGTCCAGGTCCGTATGATATAAGCATTACAAATATCAACGGGGAATGTAATGACGAACTAGTTTTGGATGAAAATGGCTCTAGCTCAGAAGCTGGTACTTCGAACTATCAACCAAAACAAGTTAATGAATTTCGATGGAAAAAGACTTCGTGGGCTCCTCCTCAAGCTGAGTGTTATTCAAGTAACGCTGTAAAACTTTCAGTACAGTACTTTTTGGAGTATTTTACTGTAGAATTTTTTGAAGAAGTAGTGCAGGCGACAAACCAAGCCTCTCTTTTAAAAGACGGTCGACCATTTAACTTAACGAAAGAAGATTTTTTTAAGTTTCTTGCTTTGGAGGTTATGATTGGGACAATTGGTTATCCCAGATTGTCTATGATCTGAACAGTGCCCACAGATATTCCGGCATTTCGTCAAAATATGACAAAGAATAGATTTCATTCCTTGCGAAACAACTTGAAGTTCACAACAAGTGATCCAGGCAATGACAAACTTTTCAGGATTCGTCCATTAATAAATATCTTTACTAAAAAGTTGTGTACTATCCCCAAAGAAGAGAATCTTTGTGTGGATGAAATGATGGTACCTTTCAAAGGAAAGACTGTCCTTAGACAATACATGCCTAAAAAGCCAATAAAATGGGGAATTAAATTATTTTGTCTATGTAGTTCAAATGGCATGTTGTATGACTTTGAAATATTTCAAGGAAAAAATACCGTTATTTCTGGACCAAAACTAGGGTTTTGCTCCGATATTGTAGTTCATCTCACAAGAACTATTCCCGAAAACAAAAACTTGAAGCTATTTTTTGACAACTATTTTTCTACACTTAATTTGATACTGTACTTACAGGAAAAAGGTATTTGGAAATACCTAAATTGTGGCTGTGTACAACAAGAATATGGGAGGAGTTGATAAAATAGACTTCCTTCTTTCATTGTATTGAATATCGATACGGTCAAGAAAATGTACATTTAAAATATTTCACCACTTTATTGACCTGGCCATATGCAACTCATGGCTGGAGTACAGGAAGGATCATGAGGGTAATAATAAAGGCCAAAAGCAGAAACACATGGATCTGCTTGAGTTCCGCAACGACATTGCTGATGGTCTGCTGGCGCAAGCAAATAAGGACGCATTTTCTCGCAAACGTGGACGGCCAAAAGTCTCTTTGAATGAAAACATCGACAGCCCATCAACTTCTCGAAAGAGATATGAAACAGCACCATCAGATTCTGTCCGATATGATGGAAATCAACATTGGGTGGAGACACTGAGAAAAAAAAACACAGATGCAAATTAAAAGGATGTTCAGGATTTTCCAGATACAAATGTTCAAAGTGTTCGGTTCACTTGTGTCTACCCAACGGAGATCGCGATTGCTTTAAGGATTATCACTGCAGCGACTAAATTCTTGGTAAGATACTTCTTTCCTTTGTATTATTATAAGTAATTTTTATGGCTATAGTTTTCTATAATACTTTTTATGCTAATATTTTATGTTTTTAGTTTATATCCTTGTTCACTTTTTAATATGTATGTACGAGTATATTTATAGTATTGAATGGATTTTTTTATTTTAAATATTTTGTTATTGTTGGAACTTTAGTTTAGAAATCTTGATTTATAAATAAATTGAAATTTTGATGTCAAACCAAATTTTAATAAATGTACGAACCTTTATGCAAAAACCAAAAATAAAATGTTTTTCTTTACTATACAAAACATTTGTTGCCATATGGCAACATTAAAAAAAAGCACTTAACAAAAAAAAATTTAAAAAAAAATTTATGTGTATTGTTATTGGTCCTAAAATAAATACTCAGACAAAAATTTGGATTTTTTGGATGGCGCAATAAAAAGATGTAGCGAAAGGGTTAACCTTTAATTTATTGTTTCATACAACACACTCTGTGCCGTTTGTGTGTTTGTTATAGTTCCGGAAGTTCCGATCATCTGACAGTTGCCCTACTAAGAGACGTATACTTTGACAATTGTTTTAAGTTCTGTTGTGCGAAAACGGCTTTCTGTATATTTCATCTTACGAAAAATGCAGTGCCCGACTCGAAATAACTTGTGTTACGTTTGTGGCTTATTCGCACCGAGTAAAAATTTTAAAAATATTACGGAAACAGCGGTTAATTCGTTTCAGGAAATATACAAGACTGCTTATGTTCCTTACTTGTGGTATACTCCGGAAGTCGTGTGCGACTATTGCTATAGAAATGTATGCAAGTTTACTGAAGGAAGGTCAACAATAAAGTACTCTGTACCAACAAATTGGCTACCACGTACGGAGCACTGCAGTGAACTGTGCTACTTTTGCGTAACTTTTACTCAAACTAAAGGGTACCAATACTTTCGCCGCAACAAAATTCGCTACGCTAATGTAGAATCGGTTATTCCAGCGGTTCTGTACTCACCAGAAGAACGTATAGCGGCTTCAACGGAGATTTTTGATGATGTTCCCGAATTAAGGGATGGAGAACCAACAGTAGCACCAACAATGCTATCAACATTTCTTGCATCGAATGCGAGATGCGGGGAACCAGAAGTATCGGAAGCTGACAATTATAAAAATATTGTTACAGAAATGATTTCAGCATATGGCGAAATGGGCATATTAATGTCGCTAAAGATCTATTTCCTTCACAATCATTTAGATTGTTTCCCTGGTGATTTAGGAGCTTGTAGCGATGAACATGGCTAAAGGTTCCATCAGGACATTGCGGCTATTGAAAAGCGCTTTAAAGGACAAGACATTACGCATATGCTTGGCGAATACTGTTGGTCTATTTGTCGCGATACTCACACAAATGCTTACAAACGCAAAAACAAAAGGCCTAAATTTCTTTAAAAGCATTAAAATTTTTAATGTAACAATTTCTAATTTTAATATAATAAAATTAATAAAAAAATTCGGGGTTTCATATCTCTATTGTAATGTGGAGTGAAATACCTTTCTTTTGATACCCACATCGGCATATCTCATGCAATTTTTTTTTTATTTCGAACAGGTGGCAACCCTGTGAAACATTGTCAGTTGCAACACCTAGGTAAAAAGTCTAGAAATGTGATACACTATCTGTGTGCCCAATTTCATTTAAATCCGTTAAGCTAATCCTGATATCGTGTGGCTATACAGATATGCATACAAGAATTGCTCGTTTAAAGTTATAAAATACAAAAAAAAAAATTGTGACGTGTACATGAAAATCGCCGATACACTTGTATTTTTATTTTTTATCCCCTTTCCGAAAAGGTATATTTGGTTCATAGGACAGAATGTGTGTAACGCGGTGTAATAAGCCTGAATAACTTTAACGCATTGCTCGATTGTGTATCTTTCCATGCTTCAAATTGAGTTAATCCTATGTCAAATAAAATGCAGAAAAAAATTTGACGTTTAGGTGTGGTTTACATTCAAGATCGGCCGTTAAAATTTAACCACCTCTTATTATTATTAATTTGTACATACATAAATTAGTGTGAGCCAGTTATTTACGCTTGCTATGCCCGCACTCCGCACTCATATGGCTAATTTACGCAAATGTTTAAGTATGACTCCGTGGCGCAACGGTAGCGCGTCTGACTCCAGATCAGAAGGTTGCGTGTTCAAATCACGTCGGGGTCAACAATTTGATTAACTGTTCTTTTTATTACAAATTAATATTTTTTTTAGTATTAGAAAAATGTATACATTTAAAAGACAAAATAATATAAAATGCAATATTTAAGTTCCTGTATGTACTGAAATCGACGTATCGGCATTGTACCAGCATTTATGTACATACATAGAATGTGTAACGATGCTGTTATTATTGTTTCCTTAAAGGTGAAATCGTTAATTTACATACATATAAGGCAGTATAAAAACAAATAACAGAAAATTTTAGAATACAAAATGCTATGTAAAGATTGCAAAATGTTTGTTTTTATTGCAGCCTATTCACGTCATTAGCTCTATCGCTTGAGCGCAATTGCTGCACTTAACGTGCATACTCTTATTATATTTATAAAATAGATATATTATTTAGCTCGTTTTTTTGTTTAATTATTTGGTTAGAAACAAAAATTGCCAAATTTAAATACTCACGCCAAAACAACTCTCTTATTCGCATGAGAGGTTCCCTGCAGTTGAACATTCAAGAGAAAATCTATTTGTTATCAGCTCTTTATCTCTCCAGTCTCTTAATGTTATACAAGAAAAAGCTCTTTTTAAAAGCTTTGAAAGCAGTGTGACCAGATGTTAAAAAAAGACAGAAGCTAAATTTTGTAAAACAAAATGAAATATAATATTAGATGACATGAAAAATACATTGTACAGCGAGAAAAAATTCGCAGAATAAAGTTTCGCTATTTTTGCTTTTGCTCGTATGCATTGTCTACTCATAAATTATACTCAATTTCATCTTGTTCTTAAAAATGGAGTGGGGAGCTAAGGAAAATCGCATTGCAATGATTGCATTACAAAAGTGTGGTAAAAGTGCAAGAGAGATTTACGAATTGTGGAAAAAACTTAATATTTCGAGAATGTGTGTTTACCGCAAGATCAATCGTTTTTCCCAAACGTCTGAAGTGACAGACAGAAAAAGAAGTGATCGTTCTCGCTTGGTTCGAACCACTACAGCAATAAAAGCCGTTCAAGAACTCGGAGAAATTTCCTTTCAAAGTAGAAAAACATCTCCAGGGAAATGATTGAATCGATCAGATCCATGTCAAGACTAACCACATTAAAGCCTTCCGTCGCTCAAGTGGTCAGCTTTTGGCCACGCGCTTGAAAAAAATGTGGATCTACAGATGCAGCAGCTTCCTCGGAGGCTATGAAATTTATTTTCACAGATGAGAAAATTTTCACTGCCGAAAAAGTTTTTAATAAGCTAAACGACAAAATCTAAGCTAAAACTTCTAAAGACGCAAAAAATGTTGTTCTAAGGGTTCAGCGTGGCCGGCATCCAGCATCCGTAATGGTTTGATGGGGAGTGTCTTGTAAAAGCGTTACATCTCTCTATTTCTGCGAATTAGGGGTTAAGACCGGGGCAAAATCATACCAGGAGGAGGTCTTAGAAGGCGTAGTGAAACAGTTGAGCAGTACTCTCTTCAATGGAGTGCGTTGGATCTTCCAGCAAGATTCTGCTTCAGCCTATAAGGCAAAAACCACCCAGCTGTGGCTAAAAAACTAAATTTCTGGGTTCTAACGGTAGAAGATTGGCCCCCTGCCAGTCCAAATCTGAATCCATTAGACTACAGTTTGAGGTCAAAATTGGAGAAAATGGCCTGTCGAAGATCTCACCGAAATTTGAGGAGTCTCAAACCATCATTGGTTAGTACGGCGATGTCAATATCCATGGAAACCGTGCGTGCTGCAATAGCTGATTAAATAAACCTCACTTCATTAAAAAAAAGTGATATAATTTTATATCTGTAATGGACTTGACTTGTAACAGAACTTATGACAAGGATAAGTATAATTAAGTGTTGATATTTTTTCTACATAGCTTCAACAGTAAACTTCTAATATCTAGCAGCGATTTAAGTATTTATATTTATTTACTCGCAAAATAGTTATATAAATAATTATATAAGAAAAAAGGCAGGTATTAAAATTCTCATGTACTGAAAATTCTTTTCACTTCATCATTACTGAGTGATAATACGGAAAAACGAACGTTCCCACGACAGTCTATTCTAGCTTACCGGAACGACCCGGTTTTATACTCGGCCAACGATTGGCAATCCAGTAACATTCCTTAAATATTTATTGGGAATGTTTATTTTCATAAATGGTGGGACCTACAGGGTAGAAACCTGCACAATTTGATAACATTAAGTAAAAAGCAAAAAACCTAAAAAAATGAATGCCAATTTTGGGGATGCGCTGGCCAAAAGTACATCACCTCTATCCAACGACTTCAAAACAAAATCCTACGGAGCATAGTAAACGCGCCATACCTTCGTGATTTTGGCATACTAACTATGACTGAAGGGATGCAGTTAATTCCCATATTTCAATGCGCTAAAATTATATCTCACAAACAACGAGTAAAAAAATCATTTCAATTGCAGCATTCAGCTTACGTCGGCTGAATTCATCTCGAAGACATTTAAAACGACAACGGCAGCAGATCTTATGAAGCGCGAATTATCTAATGAAAATTTCCGACTAGTATATATAGAATAGGTGCAATTTCACAACGCTTCTAAACAATTTATAAGAATCGTTAATAAAAAAAGAAAGTGAAATTAGAATTCATATGTTGAGGTTAGAGTAAAAAAATAAATCATAAATACAGCATCGCAAAGAGAAACCTGACCACACTGAAATCAGAGAATGTTAATGCAATGAGAAGGTGCAAATGTTACTGTGAGCTTTTTTTAGTACAATTGAGATTTGAAAGATTTGTAGTAAGGTCATTTAGCACACCGAGTTTATAGACACCTCACTGACTTTTGCCCACACAAAAATTAGAAACACCACACATCTTTC
Organism: Anastrepha ludens; assembly: GCF_028408465.1. Taxonomy (NCBI): domain Eukaryota; kingdom Metazoa; phylum Arthropoda; class Insecta; order Diptera; family Tephritidae; genus Anastrepha; species Anastrepha ludens. The sequence continues at coordinate 114,751,723 of NC_071502.1, forward strand.
ACCTCAACACACAACACATTTCTCACCTCGACATTAAACCAATTAAATTTGTACTATTTTCGTATTTTTGAAATAATAAGCGAATACGTAAAATTTATTGCATAATTTTTCTTTTTCAATCACATTAAAAAAAAAAAAAACGATTTTAAAAAATAAAATTTATAAAAAAAAGTTTGCACCGGGAATTGAACTCGAGTCTAACATGTGGCGAGGAAAAATAGGCGGTGCGTTTATTTCTTCGACTGCTTATTTTTTGACCATTTTGTTACTTTTGAAATGATAAGCGGATACATAAAATTATTACAAATTTTTTTACGATTACATTAAAAAAATAAAAATTAAAAACGAAAAAAAAAAAATTTCCACCGAGAATTGATGGCGAGTCACGTGGGGAGGATAAATACGCAGAGCGTTTATTTCTGCGCCTGCGCCTGTGAACAAAAGGTTTTGTGCATGCGCGCGACGCGAATAAATTTTAATAAAGTTCTGAAAGTAATTCATGAAGTTTTTCATTACACACATATGTACATAAATGAACGTATACTTTATATGTAAATAAATGATGGTATATGAAATATACATAAGTACATACATAATATGTATGTACATGTCAATAGGAGGTATTTGCATTCAGAAAAAAAGAATGGTTTAAGATAAATCAACACTTATTTTATATTGTATGTCAATTTATAGTTTATGTATTCGACAGCATTTACATACATATGTATGTATGTACATTTGTATATGAAAAACAATAATGCACAAGCGCAAGAACATCATATCACATATGCAAGTATGCCCAAATAACCTTGACTTATGTATGTACACATGTCATACCACATCACATTCTTACAAGAAATCAAATACACATGCGCACTAGTGAACGAGTTTCTTCCTAACAAGTGCAAAAACAATTCTGCTCTATGTATGCATATATACCGACTTTATGTCCTAGCATATATACATACATACATATATACCTACTTGCCTTCTAAACTTCCTACAAAATAATTGCATTCATATGTTACTACATCCATGCACGTTCATACATTCAAGCATATATGCGCGAGCACAGCGCTCCCTTCTTGCTTCCGTGTACTTTTGTCTTTCACCAGTCGATATTCCTAATACTGTACTTACAAAAACACAATACTTTGATAGACGCAAAAGCAACAGGAAGCACAACGCGATGGCCGCTTTGCCACCACACATTCTAAAATGTTCTAGAACACAACAAAAACACATACATACCTCACATGCGCATGTCGCCCAAAGCTAAAGTCTAAGCCTAGCGACTACAAAAACAAAATACATTCGTAGACGCAGTCGCAGCGGCCATGATTCTATCAGCGACGGCGCTGAACAATTTAGATCAAAAACAAAAAGCTTCATTCATAAGTTCGAGCTCATATTTCAATTTCATTCATAAAACGAGCCGCCCATATGCCAATTTTCGCGACCATTCGAAAATAGTCAATATTGGAATATTTCGAGTGGAATTATTTGCCAATATTTGATAAATCTTAAATTTTTGTCATGTCGAGTGGCCGCGGCTCCGTATGTATGTATGCACCCTTATATGTATGTAAATATGTCTTCTAACTGTGCGACAGTCGCGAGTTAATGCGACTTCCAGCGAATCACACATTGCTGTCCGCAAAGCCGCATATATGTACCTTATGATCAGAAAGTACCGGGAATGTTTAAATTAAACAAAACAGAGTTAAATTTAAGGCAAATTTACATTATCTCCTTCAAAATATGACTCGTCTGAAGCAACACACATGTGCCAACGTTTAACCCAGTCCTCCAAACACCCCCGGCAGGCCGATTTGTATTCTCTTTGATCAGTGCGATGGCGCGTTATCATCATGCAAAATCTGAGAATTGTTTGCTCACATTTCCGGCGGTTTGCGACACACAGCATCTCTCTAAGGTTTCAAAACGGATAAATAATATTCTCTATTGACTGTCTGGCCCGATGGAAGGTACTCATGGTGGGCTATGCCTTGGCAATCGAAGGAAACAGTCAACATCACCTTCCGGTTCTTTTTGCTCATAGGGTATACATATCCCATGTGTCAAGTGTGCGCAGAAGCTTGTGTTCTGGGTTTGTTAGAATGGTGGTAGTTTGTACATATATTTATACACATATGTGAGTATGCGCGTTAGGCTTCCTGGATGGATATTAGAATATTTTCTCATCAATATGTGTATGTAAGTAGTTCAGATTTGACTGAAGAGATTAAATATAGGAATGCATATTCATATGATTGGCTTTATGGCTGTTTTACCTATAAATTAATTCAAAAGAAGTATGAATAATGTTATATAGAAAATAAATTTCTAAATAACTGGTATTAGAAAAACCTGAATACACTATTTTAAATCAATTTCAATTAAACCAAATATAAAAAATGAAATAAAAATATCGAATAAAAAGCTGTGCACAGGATTTGAACCTGAGTCAAATATGAGACGTGTATTGCATACACGAGACGTCTTTCACGATTGCACTAATCTACAATTATTAACGATCTTTTCTTAATCACTCATTTATTCGATTCGCAGTTTTATATGCACATATTCTGCGTTAGTTGAAAGTTTGTATGCGTAATTATATGAATATGCATGTGTGTATGCGCGTTTGGCTTTCTGGACGGATATTATATTAGAATGATATTTTCTCATCAATATAATTTGGATTTGATGAAATAGATCATAGATATATGTACATATTTTCTGTTTTGATTGATTTATATAAAAGTCAGGTCATATCCAGTATGAACTATTTTATACCGAAAAGAAATTTCCATTTATAAAATACAAAAAAAAACAGTATTTTAAAGAAATTTTAATTAAAATAAACTCAAAAATTTTACCAAACTTTCCTGGTTTGAATTGTAAAAAAAAAATGTGCAAGAAAAAAAATATGACTTCAGGACTTGAACCTGAATTATATACGCGCCAAAAACAAAACGAGTAATTCCACCGACTTTAGCTTCTGCACCACAAACTAACTGCCGCGCGGCCTTCTTAATCGCAAATTTATTCGCTTCGATTTCCTTAGTAGTGTGCCGAAAAATCTTATGAACTTCCTCAGTAGTCTGGTAAACGCAGAAAATATCTGAATTCTTGTCCTAGCGTGGTAAGTAAATATAGAAACCCTCCACTCGCGTCAATCGCGTGGTAAATATCTGCAATTCCCCACTCGTGAAGATAGTTGAATTTGAAATGACCTTATTATGAATCTATAAATTAGAACTCGAAAAAAGCTCATTTAACATTTGCTCCTTCTCATTGCATTAACATTCTCTGCTGAAATTATGTTCAAGCATAGTATGATTTACTTACCCAATGGTTCAAGTTTCAAAAGCACACTTTCATTCTCTTGTGCTTCATATTGCTTATTCAGGTTGTTTTTAAAGCTTTTACATATTGATTAAGCGATTGGGCTTAAATGCGCCGTTTGCGCTATATTAATATAAGACTCCGTGGCGCAACGGTAGCGCGTCTGACTCCAGATCAGAAGGTTGCGTGTTCAAATCACGTCGGGGTCAACGAAATCTTTATGATCTCATTTTTTTTTTAATTCATTTTTTTTCTTTTCGCAAGTTATGCATAAAAAAGTAATTATAAATTAGGCGTTGGTTTTTGGAATAATTATCATTTGATAAAAATAAAACAATTGCAAAAATTGAACTCAGGTATGGCTATTTAAGCAATTTCAAAAACATTTAAATTTGTGGATTTTCATACTCAGCAGCCGATTTTACATAGAGATTAAATGGCCTGGTGCTTGGGTAAAAAATTACTTCCAAATTTTTTACTTCTTCTTTAAACTAACATTTAATAAAAAATTAACAAAAAAACCTCAAAAGATATGACAGTTATTCGCTTGAGAATAATGAAAACTAATTTTATTGAAAAATGAGGAATGAAGGAAATATAGAAAATTTAAATACCTTTAATTTGGTATATCCCAAAATTTGAAATGTTTCTGCTCTAGTTTGTTTTCTTTAATCCAAAGCAGTTATTTGGCGATATCTCGAAAACCACATGACTAAAAAAAAAAATTATTTAGATTTTCGAAAAAAAAATATTTAGGTTTTGGGGTGATTTTGATAATGATGATCACTTTTTTCTTGAATAAATATATCTGAAATGCAATTTTATAGTCACTTGTCATGAGAAAAAGAAATCGCGACTTCTACCGTATATTTTTGCCTGCCATTCCACAATGTGGCACAAAATTAATCACCGTATCGGCAGATTTATAATTTTTCCAAATGGCGTCGTACGTCAATCATATTTGACACTTGTGAACTATGTATCAGCTGCAGTGCACAAGCAGATAAACAATGGGACGCGTAAAGATCAAAATAAAGATTTTTATCACTCAAAATAATGTTTTTTTTTATTTCTTAAAAAAGTTATTCGTAAACAAAATTGAATGTGCAATTATTAGGTATTGCATGTATGGGTGGATATTTAATATTGTTTTTATCAAAAAACTTTCAAAGTCTCACCAATATTTTCTCTTCAAACTGCCTTTTAATCAATGCGCTAAAATTATTAGACGCCTACTACTAAACTATAGCTAAAGCAACATCACAAAAATAGGTACTTCGTACAAATAAAATCTAGTCAAATAAATAATTTGCGGATGTAATAACCGTAAATAGCTGGTAACAATAATTGTGAATGAGCACTTAAAATCGTGTGTTGATGAGGGGTAACGTGCATGTGCTTGTGTAGCACATTTGCTGAAATTTATATAAATGACTCCGTGGCGCAACGGTAGCGCGTCTGACTCCAGATCAGAAGGTTGCGTGTTCAAATCACGTCGGGGTCAAATCGAAATATATTTTTTAAATATTTTTTTTTATAATTTCAGTTTTATTTGAAAAAAAAAAAATCTTTTAACTTTTAATACATTTGCGTCATAATATTTAGTTGCCATATTAGAAGTAATGCAATTTTGCGTTTTATTCATAGTATTCTTACAGTATTTATTTACTTATTCCAGATGTTCTTAACGGCGCTGTCTTCGATGAGGATCACGATGAAATGGTTGTCGTCAAGGATATTGAAATGTTTTCCATGTGCGAACATCATATGGTTCCGTTCTATGGAAAGGTTTCTATTGGCTATTTGCCGTGCAATAAGATTTTGGGGCTCAGCAAGTTGGCAAGGTATGTATTAAAATGCTATATACTCGTATTTTCAAATGCATAAGCGTGCCTGTACGTGTACTGTTCTTTTTACAATACTAAAGCTTAGTAAGTGGCAATAACTTAAGTTCATAAATTCTGTATTCAAACCAGAATAACAACTGTGGAATAAATAATTTTATATTTTATTCGATTCTTATGAATTCAATATTTTTCATTATTTAGAATTGTGGAGATCTTTTCACGACGCTTGCAAGTGCAGGAACGTCTGACCAAGCAGATTGCCGTTGCCGTCACACAGGCCGTACAACCAGCTGGAGTAGCTGTTATCATTGAAGGAGTGTAAGTACTATTTTAAAGCAAAAAATTATGTTATTAAAAAAAATGAAAAAAAATAAAATAAAATGCAATGAAATGAAATAAAATAAAATAGTATAAAATAAAATTAAATTAATTTAAATTATATAAAAAAATAATACTAAAATATAATAACGTAAAATAAAAAATATATATAAAAAAATAAAATAAATTAAATTAAATTAAAATAAAATAAAACAAACAAAAAAAAAAAATGAAAGAAAACGAAATGATTTTAAAAAATAATAAATATATCTCTGTAGTCGATATGTTTTACTAAAATTGTGTTCTATAGGGTGGCTCAAAGTTAATCATCCAATTTTGTTTTTGAATAGTTAAAAAAAAATTCCATTCCTTTCTGCTTTTTTGATTTTTTTTTTAATTAAAAAATTTCCATTGCTTTCTGCTTGTATGCAGCAGCTATCTAGTTAACAAGTGTCAAATATGATTGACGGCGCCATTTGCAAAAATGATTAATTTTGCGTAGTTAGTAATTTTTTGTTTTGTTTTTGAATTTATATCATAAACAATTTTTTCGAGTACAGACATTGCAAATTTTATTTAATCGAACTTATTTATTTTATTTATATTTTTTTTTTAATTTCAGTCACATGTGTATGGTAATGCGAGGCGTACAGAAAATCAATAGCAAAACTGTGACCTCAACAATGTTAGGCGTCTTTCGTGACGACCCCAAAACCAGAGAGGAATTCTTGAATCTCGTCACCAGCAAATAAGTACTTGCACTTGAATATTTGGACTGGAGATGCGACAAAACATTCCGATGAACCGAAGTACATAAAGGCGGAAATTTTTATAACGAATGCTGCTATTATACAATATTTTAAAGAAAACTATATATGTACTTAAATATAAATTGCATATTGTATAAGAAATAATATACATATTAATATACATACATACATTTATATAAAAATACTTAACCCGAAAAGAAAAGAAAAAAGAAAAATAAACATCCAGAAAGAGAATTGTATTGTACTTAAACGGCCAACACGAAAGTTACCGTGAATGTTGGAGAAGTAAATATTTTTTGAATGTCGTACAAGACAAATGAGCGCATTAAAAAACCTAATAAACTTTAAAATAAATATCAAGGCTAGATGGATTATGGAATATTATTTTGTGAATTATACAAAAAGTGAGATAAAAATAAAGAATAGTTGTATTCGATGCAAAATTAGCCCATCACAAGCCAGCAATCCAAATCAAGAGCGTAAGGGAAAATTCTCTCTTAAAGACCAGAAAAAACAAAAAAGTTAAAGAACGCAAAATTTGCTATCAGTGGCGAAAAGCGGTAGAAGAAGAGTTGTCAGCTAAGATTGTGTAGAAATCTTGTGTATTTATCATAAATATGATTTGTATACAATTTCCGTTTTATTGCTTCTAGAAAACTAGAAACTGCCCATTTCAGGCGGACGCAGGAAAGAGCAAAAGTGTTGAAAAGACCAGATTCACCAGAAATAAATTTGTTTGCTTGAAACAGTACAATCATATATGTAGTATGCTTTAAGATGATATGTTTTTGTGATGCTTAATTTTTGCAGCCTCTTACATCGAACTGTCACTTAGCTCTAACTTTTTAAGTGATTGATGATGTTTCAGTGTAATCGAACACCTATTTGCAAAAATTATGAATAACTATTACACAATTTTGTATTATCGAACGCAACTAAAGGGAATAATCGTGTTAAAAATTATATGAAAAGTAAAAATTTGATTAATAATAACAATAAAAATAATTTGAATAACAACACAAATAACACAAATGTTATAATAATAAAGTTTGGAAAACTTACAGGAAATGCACTAAAAGAGTAACATTTAATAAAAAAAGAAGCTGTAAGATGAACCTGAAAATTTTTGATAAAACTTACTTTAATGAAATAAGCAACGAAAAAGTGCGGCAATCTTGCATTGTTACATTCAAGCTGAATTATCTATTAGAAAGACCTATTTTGCGAAATATAAAAAAAATGTTTTTGTTGACTTAAGTTAATATAATACTTTTACCATTGAAAATATATTTCTTAAAACTATGCACTTAAGAAAAGGTTCTTAATAGTTAATAAGGTGTTGGAGAATGGAAAATAATTAATGTTAATTTATTGTATGAGAAAAAGAAGAAATCTGCTTGCCATTTATAAACTGCAAAGAATGGAAAAGACGCATAAGGACTTTGTAAAAAATAATCATACGTTCTAAAATATGCTTTCATGTAAAAAATATGCCTATATTTATAACAAAAACAAAAAAAAAAAAAAAAAATTAATAATAATAGTATTGAAAGAATGATCAAAGCACCTTTCGCTGCTGCAAATCGTTTAGGGAATTTACACAATCAAACGAGTTTACAAAGAAATTATTGAAAAATATCGCATGAGGTTTTACATAATTATATTATATTTACACAAAAAAATATATTTAATCTTAAGCAAATATTAATAAAAATTATCATTTGTGCTAAAAATGCATAATAATTGCTTTCATGACACTTACGTGGTAGAAAACGAAAATTTTTTATAGCGAAAAAACAAAAACAAATTTATGTGTTTGAGGACATTTACTAATGAAACTACGAAAAATTCCTATACAAACATACATACATACATCCATACTTCGGGACATTCGTTTATATATAATATGTTGTTCATTGTTGTAATACTCGTTAAAGTAGAAAACTATAAAAATAATTACAAATATATATATATATATATTCAGTACTGTTACTTGCAGAGATATGTATTAAAAAAATAAAATTAAAATAAATTTGTTGTTATTACAAGCAACATTTGACTTGCATTTTTTATGCTTGGGAAAGTTCAAAGGAATTTAATTTCGAAAATTTAGAACGATATTCTGGGATATTTTACCAAACAATAGACACAAAACCCAGAAGTTGGCTACCGACTGAAATCGAAATATCGACCGACTAAAGAGAGTAAAGCAACTAATTATCAAGGATGATAGATACCAGGTAGGTAGATGTTCGTTAGGTATGGTGAAAAAAATGTTTGAGGGGATCTATGGATTCTACGTCATTCGTTTTGTGTCTCACAAAATTTAGCTTAGCTTAGTGAAACACAAAACGAAATTTAGCTTAGCTTAGTGAAACACAACACCAATGACGTCGGCATATCTGTCAAATTCGCTCAGAGCCGAATAACGGTATGCTAGGTAGTACACCTCTCAAAACCTTTTCACCATGACTAATTATTAATATTATTCTCTGCCTCTCTCTTTCCCTCTCTCTCTCTCTCTTAGCTTCACAGTCTGTTCTCCTCCAATTCAGTCTCTCTCTTGCCTCATTTCTCCAATTACGAACGTTCATAGCTTTTATATCTGCTGCAACATCATCAATCCATCTCTTTCTTGGTCGGCTTCTCTTTCTTCTTTCTATTGGACACAAAGTAAACACCCGTTTTTGGACTCTTTAGTTGGTCATTCTTATGTTGCGGTCAATCCAACTAATCCGCTGCGCTTTAATAATCCGTATTACATTTTCACCACCAATAAGGTTTTCAACATCGTTGCTGTAACGAATGCGATACGTGCCGTTTTCAAGCCGAACCGCAATAGCTGGTTTTATATCATTAACTTTCAGTGTCCAGATTTCAGCACCATAAGTAAGAATCGGACGTATCAAAGTTTTATACATCTTAATTTTCTGCATTCGTGATAAAACCTTGGATCTGAACAATTTAATATATGCATAATACACAGATTTAACTCTTTCATCTATTGCAAATGATGTGTCTTTACTGATAGAACGAATCCCAAGTATTTGAATTCGTTTACACTTTCCATTTTACGTGCTGAGCGAAATTGAAAAACAGAAGCACGATTTCAATTAAGAATAATAAAAAATTCAAAATAAAATCTTCTTTTCTTTCAATTTAAAATGATAGATATTGTAGTTTTAAATAGGTAACTTTTTTGAAATATTACTTAACATTCAAGAAAAATAAAAGTTATAATTCTAGTTAAACAAGAACTTTCTTTATATAAATATATATTTACTGTTCAGTTTTGTTATTAGCGAAATACATTTTGTTGTTGTTTTAGCAGCATATCATTCCGACAATATTTTTGTTTTTTATATGTTATCAAAATGCTTTAAAAATCTTTTTATACATTTATTTTTATAAATTATTTTATCGAGTTGAAAAGTAAAAATATTATACTAAACTCTACCGATTTGTTTACCACCCAGCAGTGTGTAATCAGCCTTCTTTGACATTGTCGTGAACTATTTTTCCATACATGGTTGCATTCAGTAGAAATATGGGATAATAATGATTGTGAATTTTGGCATCATCTTTCGCTAGCTTTTAGCTCTTCTATAACAACGCTGACGCTTATTTAGAAACTTTCAAGTGATTAGTAAAAACTATTTAACAGCAATAAATAGGCGTAATTTTACGATCTCATATTCTTATATGAAATAATTTTCTAAAAAAACTTGAAAACAATATGGTGGAAAACAGTTCATATTTTTCGTTGGGAATGCATTCGTGTGTGAAGCTGTACAAGGCAATGAACACATAAAAGTGCACTGCTCTAATTGTGCACAAATGAACAGTTAGTACGAGTGTATTTACAACTAGACTGCTGTTATAATTGTTATGCAAGTTTAATAATATAATAGAATATGCAAAGTTTAATAATTAGAACCTATTCAGTGAAAATGTGACTATACTAGAATAATTACGAATTTTATTGTGAAATTTTTGTGTAGTAGTCGTAATTGTGTAAAGGAGGTTCCGAGTGTAAACGAATGAAAACGATTATCCTCTTGTTTTACCGCTGCATGCCGCGCTGCATTGGTACATAACGTGATGTTTTCGTTGCTCTAGCCATGCTTTGCTGCTATTATGCTACTGTGAATGCAAAGTACTTGTTGGTGTATGTATACATGTGTGCAGCGGCGATAGCTATTGTGAATGCGCTCGTTTTTCCGCTATGGTCACGTACTCTTTCGAGCTGTGCAATTTTGTTATAAATTTGGCAGTTTTCCTTGGCAAATATAGTGTGAAATATCTTTGTTTACAACAAGTTAAGTACAATTCTTTTAGTGAGACTGAGTTAACTTTATATGAAATGATAACGAAGTGAAAATCGCTTAAATGGAGCAATTAATTAGGCTGACATTGATTGGTAAGTCGTTTTTGTACTGTTTTCCTTTTTTATCAATCTCTTACACCTCTATTTACTTATGTACAGACATTTTTTAACATCTATACTGTTAATTCGTAATTAGTGTGAAAAAATAGAAGTAATTCAATCGATTTATTGCCAATCAAGAGCGTGTGCCGTGCAACTTGAGTGATGTGAAAGATTTACATTTTCATTTGGGTGGAGGGAAGCAAACTTTTATACAACTGAAAGATTAGATTTTTCTTTACTACTTTGTTTATTTATTTTCCAATTAATCCCATTAAACGTCTACTCCACTTGGATTGCTGATTGGTTGTGTATATTTGTGTAGAATGTGTGTCTGTATGTGCTTGCAGTGTGGTTATGTGGACAAATATGTTATCTAGATGGTGTTTTCATAATAGACAGGTGTTTTGTTTTTGTATCCACCTTGCCAAGCCCCCTTCTGCGAATATTTTTTCTTTCATTATGTTTTCTCTTGATTTTTATTTTATTCGTACTACAACTGCTCTTCTCGTTGAATTTAGTTGGTAGAATTAGGTTAGGTTAAATGGCTGCCCATAGAGGAGCCCAATGGGACAAAGAATAAACTTTGTCCACTGTGATACCATATAACCATAGAGAGGAAAACAGAGGGTGGGGAAAGAACAGAACAGAGGGGAAAAAGAAAGAGGGGGGGTTTGGATTAGAGAAGAATGATGACCACACGGTGGTTAATTACAATTATGTTAACCGTTTCCAGATACTGATGAAATGCATCAGGTGCATGATATCTAAATTGCTTGAATTAAGTTGTAGCAAAAAAAGTGAGAGCAATAAGACGCAGTCTTCGCGCGTCGAAGGCAGACCAGCTGAGGAGAAGATGTTGGGATGATTCCACATAATGCTCCAGGTAGCTGCTGCAGAAAGGACTTGAAGCAATACCAAGTCTCTCTCTCTCCGCTAAGGAGAGCTGCGGCTTTTTTAGCCTTACATTTTAATCACTTGTCTTTTTGTAACGTGAGGAATTATGATGAAATGGCTTAAAAATTGCACCAGTCCTGCCAAGTATAGCAAATGCTAGCGCTGACCAATTATTTAAATTGACATCGATAAAAATTTCTTCTCTATTAAATATGTTTTAGAAATATTAATCTGTTCAAGAAGCTTTTGTTGATTTAAGTTAAATGGAAATACGAAAGGTTAGCATTTTTATAAGATACATTCGCAGTGTTTTTTTTTTTCATTTAGAAAACTTTCTCTTATAGTGATGCAAGACGTTTTAAGTATGAAGTCTGTTTAGTAATCTATTAAATGCATTAATGCAGGAGCTTTGTTTTTATTATTAAAAAATAAATATTTTTTCCTCTTAATGTAAAAAAATAATAATAAAAATAAATAACACATGTCTTGAAGGATACTTTTAAATAAATGTATCTAAGGATGCCTTAGAAGATAGATATATGAAGAAAAAAAATTATAATAAAAATAAATAACACATGTCTTGAAGGATACTTTTAAATAAATGTATCTAAGGATGCCTTAGAAGATAGATATATGACGAAAAAAAATTATAATAAAAATAAATAACACATGTCTTGAATGATACTTTTAAATAAATGTATCTAAGGATGCCTTAGAAGATAGTATATGAAGTTTCACATGTCGACCTCCTGGTTTTTTGTGCCCTATACTCGTCACAGTACCTCATCCAAGCCCAGTTCTCTTATTAAACTCAGGATTGAGCGCATGTGCCTTTCCTCTAGCTGCAATTGGCCAAGATGGCTCTACCTTGAAGATAAAAAAAGGTTTTCTAAATCATGCTGGAGCAGCGTAGTTTACAGCAGACCGATTGGTGGCTTTTGTAAGGGTTTCTTTAGTTCGTCTACCATATTTTACGGATGACTGATCTTTTCCCAGAGCTAACTGGTTCTTACTGAGAATTTAACGGTAGTTAGGTATTAAAAGTCAAAGGGGTACCCATCGACACGTATTGGCCAAAGTATTAACAATTATATATTTTAATCGATATCGACATTTTTTTAACTAATTTTGGTCTGGACACCATCAACTAAATAAATAAACGTGACACGGTTGCCAATTTGCTAAAACATCTAATTATAACCATTTCAATAACCAGATCCGAGTGTAGGTTCCATAAATTTATACGGCAATTTTTGTGTTTTTTTTTGTTTTTAAGAAGACCGCGCTAAAAAAACCACGAAAACAAAAATGAAAAATGTAAACAAACATAGCAAAACAAATATTCATAGTACAACAATTCACAATGGATCTTTGCTCTCAATGCGTCGACGGAGTGAAAATAAAACGATTTTTTGCACACTTTATTGGTTAGTCACTTCAGCATAATTTCAAAAAATTAATGCTCTATTCCCACCAAGCATTTGAGCTTTAAATAAGAGCTCCGCTGCATTTGAGAAAAATCACGTGTTCAGAGTAGAACTGACAACACCAACAGCTGATTTTTGTTTATATATAACTGACTGACTGAAATAATGTAAAAAAAAGTCTAATCTGCAAATGTGCGACTTTGTTTTTGTTTTGATTTTAGTATTTATAATTTCAAAGCAGTGGAAACATTCACTTCGTTTATTGGGTAAGATAAGATTTTATTTAAAAATACACGTGAAAGTAGTTTATAAAAATTCGGCCTAATCAAAAACTTGCGTATCAAGTTGCGACTGGATGTATACTGTACAATCTTGGACGTGTGTAATGTAGTTAAGAACATTTTCTCTTTGTCTATCGTAATTCGGTTAATTCTGTTTTGTAAGTAAATTTTGCAGTTAATTGTGAAACCTTATTTATTTGTGAAAAATATGAAATGTAAAGTAAATATAAACTTTTGGCACATACGACAATATATTCGATAAAGGATCTTCCAACGCCTAGTTGGAGCATAGGGCGACAGAAGTAGCGACTCGCAAATATAGTGCATAACCACCAGAATAAAAATTATGTTCTGAAAAAAATTATAAATTACTGCTACTTGACCTCCATTCAGCAACCCAGTGAGTATTGATTGAAACAAAAAAATTCCTTTGCATCCAAACTTGTTTATGATTTGGCTGCACCAGATTTGTTTCCCTGTACTGTTTGGTAATTCCAATGCTTTTTAAATCAGTCCGCCTGAACGTATACAAAATGTTTGATCGTGTCGTTGGACGATCTAAAGGCAATCGTCCTACTCCTTATCACATTTCGCCCAAATTTTATGTAATTCCACTGCTTTTCCAAGCATTACATTAATTAAAATATAATAAAAAATGTCCCACTTATACTTTGAAACTGGAACCTAAGCATATGGTAGTGAGCTAGCTAGCTTATCGGCTATAAACGAATTTGCTTGATCATAGCTAAATTGTTGTTGCTTTTATATGCAAATTTTTCACTTAGCGTGCAGCGGAATTCGCTAGTGAGCAGGAAAGTGGTGAATCGTAAGTAATTAAATATTGTCAGAATGCCTTTCAAATTAAGATATATTGTTTCAAGTTTTCAAGTAAAGTTGTTTATTTAAAAAAGGAAAATAATATTGTTTTATAAGAATAAAATTATCGTGCATTATCACATTTAAGTGTACATAGATTCATAAAAAGTTTGGTAAAATGTCATATTTCCTACTTCAGTGGCAACACTTCCTTTGCGAATTGTCGCCAGCAAACTTAGGAATAGATTTAATTCGGTGACAACGGCAGCCTGTAGTCGTGCTGTCGTCAAAATAATTGCTGCCTGAAGACCTGTGTAGTTTAATATTTGACAGATGCTACCTGTCGTTGCCGTCGTCAATGTGTTTATGCGCTATTAACTACGAAGTGATAACATGAGTGCCGTGGTTATGCTGAATTTTTTTTTTTGGCGCAGCCGTAGAATTTGTTGTTGCATCGAACACGAAGAGACGTTTGGCCGACTCTCACAGGGAACCAAATTTGGCTGACCAAACAGCCGTAGTGTGTTGCCATGCACACATATTTTTGAAGATTGCATCGTAAACTAGTACAGCAAAGTAAATATCGTAATCTAGTGCATGTACAGTTTTGAAATTTAAATAATTTCTCCATAAATGCTATGGATTTCCTTATAAAATTTCTATAGTCTTCTGTGCAAAATATGAAATTTTTCGCATACCTGTTTATCGTGCGTATATTTTGTTATCCATTTTAAACGCTTTCTGTGGTTAGTAAATATAAGCAGTGATGGTAAATGGTTTTTTGAAAAATCCCTACACAGCCCAAAAAAATCCCCTACTTTTCCCTACTCTTACAACAAATTTTCCCTACGAAATTCCCTACATTTTTTTCTCCTGTGTTTACACTATAATGAGGCAATTGCAACGTCAAAATTGAATTGTTTGCTTAAGATTTTTTAAAAATTCCGACAGAGCTACTGCAGTGCAATCAGTTCTTATTGGAACTAGATCCATCCGCTTAACCACAAGCCGCTCGCTTTCCTCGTCGAAAAATCTCACCATGAGACACATACGCTTATTGAGTGCGATGTCTGTGCTCTCTTCGATCATTATGGAAAATTTTTTTTGCCAATTCATTTTTTATTATGCTGGTGCACTTCTTTCTTCCTAGATTTCTTCAGATTTTTTTATTATTTCAGAATCGGGCACGATTTCTTTTAAGAGTGGGATTAAATGGTCCACCACTTGCAGCGCAACATTATGCTCAGCGAAGAACATGCTAAGTCTTATTTCGAAATTTCTGGAGCCATTTGGTTTACTCGCTTTTTTTAAAAAAAAAATGTGTATTTTAGATGTCTTTTAATTGCCTTAGTATTTTTTGGTGCATTTTTGTTTCGGCGTGCTTCTGTAAATCAGACTTGCCACAGCTCAAAATTTTGTCGCACGCAGTGCATTTGCATTTGAATGGATCGTTAGCCACAGCTTCAAACTAGCCACTAAAATTTCGTCGTCAAGCCACTTATTATTGAACTTTTGTTTCCGATACTTGCATTGTTTTTCCTGGTGTTCCTCCGAAGAGTCAGTCGAAGAGCTCATTTCTGTAAAATATATGCATTTTAAATATAAAAAAAGCTAAAACTAAAATAATTGCAAACTTACTTCAAAAGTGAAAAGCACCAGAAAACGTGGGACAACTAACAATTTTCGCGCAAAGAAAAAATCGTGCTAGCGTTAATGAAGTAAAAAAAGGCAATGCTGCCGTATTAACGCCTTTAAAAGTATGCAGCCATAAGGAAAATAAGTCTGGCATGAAATCTTACTGCCGATTTTTATTCCAAAAGGAACTTTTTTAATTTTACCACGCTATTTTAAAATTTTTTCTGTCCTTCTTGGAAATTCCCTACATTTACAGAATTTAAAAAAATCTGTCCTTCTTTTCCCTACACCCACATTTTTCGACAAAAATCCCTACATGTAGGGAATTTTCCCTACATTTACCATCACTGAATATAAAACCTCTTCTATTCGCCATTTCCACGCTCGTTATCTCTATGTTCGATTAACTTGACGAAAAATTTGCATGCGAAAGCAACAACAAAGTTATCGAGTAAGATTCGCCGCTAGCGATTATGGCTATAGCTCATTAGGCAGCACTGCCTTACCAACACATGTAATTTAAGGCATGTTCATTTGCTTCATCTATTCGCCACTTGCTAAGTCTTGGCGAAAAAAAGAGGTCTATAGTAATTCAATTAGTGTTGCCAATAGAAGAAAAACATTGCTCAAACTAAATATCAATTTACCAGAATGCATCTCTGTAACAAACCGCACTAAACAGAGCAAACACATTTCGTGTGCGCCGAACAAATGTCGTCCAGCATAACCGCGGCCTATGCCGTGACTTAATTGTGAATTATGTGTGTGAGAGAATGAAGAAGAGGAGAATGCCCGGCTTTTGTTAATAAAAACTCAAAGTGAGGTTAGGCTAAAGTCGAGGCGAATTCATATAAGGTGATAGTGGTAGTACAAAAACAAATTTTGCATGGCTGACGAATTGATGAAACTAAGTTTTTCTGAAAGTATAGGTTGTATATTATAATATATAAAGAACGTAATTATTAGTGTGAACTTTGGTGCAGAAAACATAGAAAATTTCCCTTAAAAATTTTTGTTTTTCATTTCATTTCATTATTGTTATATTAATTACTAAATTTTTAAAATTTTTAATTTTCTTTTAATTTTTTTTTTAATAGTTTTATTTTTACTTTTTAAATTTCTTTTAAATTTTTTTTTTTAATACGTTTTAATTTTTTTTTTAATTTTTTTGTTTTATTTTAATTTTTATTTTTTAATTTTTTTTTTTTTTTTTTTTTTTTTTTTTTTTTTTTTTGTTAAGAATGCCATAAAATCTTGTTAATGTACGAAACGCTCCCTTTTTTCATTTTTTCATTCATTAAACTAAACAAAAATAATCATTAGTTTTTATTTGTCTTCAACTTGCTGTACATATTAAGACAAATTTGGAAATCCATACTTGTACATTTAGAACTAACCTTGTTTTCGTTGGAAAATTCTTCATATTTATTTTTTATAAAGAGAAAATTAACGGAATCATTTCCAATATTCAAAAAGGAGTATGGATTATACGAAATATACATATATATATTGGGTTGGGGAAAAAGAAATGTCGTATTTTGTCAATTGAGCTCGACATTTAAACATATTTTGCGTTGTACTTATTGCATCGGGTCATACTAAACGGCGATTTGAAGACGACAATCTGTACTACAAGTGTCTCTTTGACAGAGTTGTGATCGTACGTTTCAGTCTTAAGTTATAGCGGGGCATATTTGACTTGAATCGGATAATTCTAAGTACGTTAAATAAAGCGTCAAATTTCAATCACAAATACGAAATTTCTTTTTCCCCAACCCAATATGTAAATCAAATTATCAATTCGACATTCTATGCGCTATGGCGATCAACAAATCAACTGCTATAGTAATTTCCCGTTGTATGTAAACAGGGGAGATAATAGAGAAGACAATAGTAAGAAAATAGTTGTGTGAAGAAAAACAAACATTACTATATAATTTCGTGCCAGCTCAACAGCTGATTCTGTCAAAATCCCTGAGTGGTTCTTTCAATTGTGCGTAGGTTTCTTTAAAATCGTTCGTATTTTCTTTCATATACATACGTTAAACTATCCAAAAAAGTGGATTAAAAAGCTTTCTAACTCATCAATTAACAAATAAAGGCTAGGAAAAATTGCACACATATTCGTTTTAATAATTCTTATCACATCTACGCCACTCGCACAGTTAAACAGTTCACTGAACTCTGAAAAGTAGGTAAATATTTATGTATTTTCATAATTTTGTAGTCTAACTGAAAACAGCGAAGATGCCAAAAATGGAATAGAATAAAGTGAAATAATTTGTTGTTGCATATCGATTGTATTATAGCCTTTTCAATTCATATCTTATAAGACAAGCAACCCTTAAGTCTAGGGCTTGTGCAGAGCAACCAAAAATTTTGTACGAACCATTTTGGAAGTTGTCATTCTTTTTGTTTTTATTTTTCTTATCATTAAAGGCGCTAAGAATACCTTGACCTCAGACAAAAATTGCCTCGCCAGACTATTAGTGGTAGGCAGGCGCAGCATATGTATTGTAAAATAGGGCCCCTAACAGACTGGGTTCATTTAACGCACGTCATTCGTGTTTCGTTAACCCTTATCAAATAAAATAAATATTTGCCAAAAAAAAAAACACAAATTGAATATACCAATCAGCTACATATGTACTTTGTGTTTAAAAATAAAACAGACGGCGCTGTTGCAATGAGAAATGTTGACCGTTGCGTGATCAGCCTGTTAAGTATAGTTGAGTATACGAAAATGTGTTTGGAGTGGTCATAAATTCTAAAAGAAAATTACCCCCAAACTTTTAAGTTATAAAGTTCCATTGCCTTACCACTAAGATCAGTTTATTGTTGGTCACTTTATTACGATGCCATGCAGGTTTAGATTGGAAAATATCACTTATCAAGTATCGACATCTACTCTAATCGAAACTATTCTAGTTATATTATATGAACTAATTAAGTTTAATTTTTATTTTCTAAGTTATAATCATCCTCTAGGAATTCAAAACTCCGAATGATAAAACTTAATAATGTAGATACTGAAAATAAATAAAACATCACTAAATAAAGGGTTATCTAATACGAGGTGTTATTTTAATATTCAAAGAACAATGCTATTTTTTAATATAAATGATCGGATGTTTATTTCATTATGAAGAGGAAGGTATGCCGTTAATAGTGGAAAATAACACGGTTCGGAAACTTTTCCCGTAAAAGCTCAATGGTTTCGTTGCTTGTTGGCACGTAGCGCCGTCTTGTTGAAAATAAACGTTGTCCAGATCAATACCATCCAATTCCGGCCATGAAAAATCGTTAATCATCTCTCGCATTAATGGATTAATTCATAACACCTGTTGTTGGAAAACCCTTTATATAGTAAAAGTTTAGTTTAATGATGAGTGGTATTCAATAAGGATAATAAATTGGAAAAATTATAAGAAAGTTAATTTCACTCGTAGAGAAAAATTTATTCAGCAAATATTTCTGCGAAAACTGTTCGCTTTTGTTGTGCATGACAATAACAGAAGTTTTTTCAAAGTGCTTGCCCGTCAGCCGATTTCTGACGTGTTTAATATTGTGCCAGCTTTGGAAAAATATCATTCGCTAGTCTCCGTTTCATTTAGTATTCGCCAAAGTTTTCAGCACGAAGAATAATACGTAGAGTTACTCAGTGACTTTTACTTCGCCCTGAAATGTCTGTATCGAACATTCATCTGCTTCCACTTGATCATTCGGGCGGTGTATACGTCGCATTGTATCCACTTTGGTGGCTGCTCGTGGTTTTCGCCGGCAATTAAGCAGTCATAAAGCACAGGACGGTTCATATTAGGAGTAACAGTTGATAAAAAAATTCCGAACCAAAATTCGCCATAGTATTGGTTTTCGACAACGAGTATTTTGTTTTTTTCGATTCTTACTGAGTACTCAGTTCGAATGTATCGATATCAAAATTAGCTGGAATAGTACAAAAAGTGTCGAGTATCCAAATTAAGGCTAGTAGAATTTCCGTTCATGAAACATGAATTCGCCACCAACATGCATTTGGCTTGCCGTGAAATGTTGCTACAACATGGATTGTCAAATGAGAAGAAACGTCAAATTTATGAGCATCGCCCCAGAAGCAATTGGAAAATTTGAGTAAGAAAAGTGTTTTTAAACAAATGAATACGCATATACATACATATATTGGCACAAAAAATATGATGAAGATTTACTTACACTCTTTGTGAAGATGTTCCAAATGCCATATCTTCGGAGTATTCGAACTTCACTCTCACACTTCACTCGCAAACGAACTGTCAGTTTTCGCTCAATTTTAAGGGGTTATACGCAGTTATGACTTTCAAAAAAATCGATTTTTTTTATTGCATTTTTGTAATGTACATATCGTCCCCTTAGTATAACAATAGCCTATGTGCTCGTAGGCTATTATTTTTTTATTGAATTTTTAGATTCTCCATCGTCGATTTTATATGTGGTCAAAATTTTGTCAAATTCTAGTTCCACAAAGTGGGTCAAAACGTTAGTCAAAAAATAATAAATATTTACAAACATAACGAGATTTGAGTGAGAGCTACTTTCGACAAAAAGTTTGAAATTCATTTTCTCAAAACATCAAAAAATGTATAGGCTATTTTAATACTAAGGGGACGATATATTCAAAAGTATACGCACGAAATTTGAAGTAGATCTAAGCAATACTTTCGGAGTTATACCTAAATATGTAGAGATGCCTCGGCACGTTTTAAGGTAGGTATTGAAACTTTAAACGTGTTTTTTTCAAAACGGCATTTTTCAAGTCGGTGTACCCGATATCCCGAAAACGGCTTGTTTGATCGGTCAACCGTTTTAACTCAATCTTTAAAGACACATTTTCTAGTAATTAATCGTTCCTTTTGTAAATCTGATACTTATCATTTCTTTTAAAAGCTGCCATTTTGTGAAAATTCACTATTTTGATTAGCCGAACGATTAATTACTAGATAATCTAATATATTATATTAACAAAATTTGTTTGGTTTTTTGATTTCAGATAATCCAATCCTGAGTTACGATGTACACCGTAAATCGTCTTTTTTTAAAGGAGGTTCCAGAAATCGCCTGCAGCGCGCTCTATAATCAACATTTTCATAAATAAAAAATTTTGTTACGTTCTTGAAGGATGCTTTTATAACCGCCAAAAATTTTCAAATTAAAATATTCTGAAGTTTCTTCAGGATAAATCCTTGACAACCCGTCTTTTATTTGCTTCATAACTGCGTATAACCCCTTAAGGGGGAAGTCTACTGTGAATTTTTCAAAAAATTGATTTTTTTTATTAGCTTAAAAAATACTTTGAACCCTCTTAAATAAGGTACAATATGTGTTACAGCTGGCTAAATTTTTCTTCGTTGAAATTTCGACCTTTTCCCGAAGCGCTCCAAAGCTTTAAACGCTGAAAACTGAAACTTTAAACGCATTTTTCTCGAAACTAAGTTTTTGTATACGGTGTACACGATATCTCGAGTTCTGATAAATGAATCAGCTTAAAAATTTAATTATATATTCTCTGTAATAGTGTCTCTCGTCTAGGATTTTTTTGATATCGTTATTTGTTAAATTGTTATAAACGATAGTAACATCAATTTTAGGCAAAAAAAAAGAAACAAATTTCAAGAATTTTTTTTTCAACGCCAAAATTTTTTATCGACATAATCCTACGTCAGACGAGAGTCAATACTATGTATATGATAACAATATTTTGTTTTTTTGTTTTAGATCACCGAAACGTAAGATTTCATGTACACCGTTTAGGCACCTAAGAAAAGCGGACCTGCGCTTGCAGAAGTGCCACAGCGGCCATTTTGAATATTTTGACTTAAAATTTTTTTTTTCAAAAACTTAAATATATAATAAAGATAAGAGTTTAAATAGATTTTATGTACGAGCAATATTTTGTTAGAAATAAAATCCGGAAAATAAGCCTGTTTTTTCCCTTGTCACAGTAGACTTCCCCCTTAAACATGTGCATTTTGAATAGATGTGAAAAAATGTTGTTGGCATGTTTCGCGTGAGATACACATGAAATTGCACGCATATTTCACGGCAATGCATTTTGTATGGATTTTGACAGCCATTTCATAAGAAACGCTAACTAGTACTACGCTTTAGTTTAGGACATAAGGAATATACAGGATATGTTTATAGATGGGTGATTGTGTATTTCTTCGCTGGCCCTATAAATTACTCCATTTTTTATTATCCTTACAACATGCAGATACAAGCGTGAATGATACCCGCCTTCTGTGCTGTGCTGAGTTGTATTCTTTCCTTTTGTTCAATTTTTTGGTAACTCTGTAAGGGATAAACAGTTCAATGCACTACAACACGCAAGCAAATATTTGCTCCTTCTTTTATGTTAGCAATGCAATGTGAAAGTAAATATTTAAACGTAGAAGTCCCAGGACACTATGCCGTTTCTATTACGATCACAGGACACTACCGAAAATATGTACCCAAACACATATAAAAAAAAGGAAATAAAATAAATTTGAAAAAACAATTTTTTTTTAAATGAACAGTAAAAATTTAATTTAATAATGAAAACAAAGATGAAGAAAAATTAAAAAATAGGATGTAAAGATAAGCAGTAAAAAAGTAAAAAGCAAAAAAAAAAAAAAAATAAAACAAAATAGTATATTAAAAAAATAAAGTAAAGTAGAAAAAGTAAAATTAATAAAAAAAAAAATAAAAAAATAAAAATAACAAGTACAAAAATAGAAAATAACAAGTAAAAAATAAAAAATAACAAGTAAACAAATAAAAAACATAACAAGTAAAAAAATTAAAAAAATTAGTGATAAAAAAAAGATAAAAAACTTGAAAAATAATAAATTACAAATAGAAAAAATCTATAAAAAAATACAAAAATAAAAAAAATAAATAAAATTAAAAAAAGTACATAAAAAATAAAACACAAATAGAGCCAATAAAAAAAACTATAAAAAAATAATGACATAAAAAAACAACAAGTAAAAAAGTTAAAGATAAACTTAAAAAAAATAAGAAATAAAGGAAAACCAATAAAAAATAAAAAATGAAAATATCAATAAACATAAAAAACCAATAAAAAAATAAAGAAATGATGAAAAGATAAAAATAAAATAAAGAGTAAAAATAATAAAAAGATAAAAATAATAAAAGGATAAAAATAACAAGCAAAAAAATTAAAAAAAAAATTAAAAAAAAAAATAATAAATAAAAAAATAAAAAAAAAATTAAAAAATTAAAAAAAAGAATTTAAATATTTAAAAAATTTTAAAATATAAAAAACTTAGAAAAATAAAAATAATAAGTAGAAACAAAATAAAAAAATTATAAGATAAAAAATAACAAGTAAAAAAAAATGAAATATGAAAAAAAATAAAAAATGAAAAAACCCAATAAATAAATAAAAAAAATATAATAAAAAAACCCAATAAAAGAAAATAAAAAAATAATAAAATAAAAAATTTTAAAATTAAATAAGAACCCCAACACATTTCCGACTCCGCAACAAGAATAAAGGAAATGTAACTTTTGATTAATTTTAGCTTTGTCCTTCACAACTGCTTGTCGCTCATTGTGTTGGCAGGAAATCTTAGTTCCCTCGTCTGTGCGGCATTTTAATGAAAATAATTTTCACACAACTTCAAATGTATGCATTTCCTCAGCCAATCTGCACTCTATCTGTGAAAGCGAGTAACTTTAGCCCCTGTACTGCCTCGTCGTCTTGCTTATATTCCTTATATCCTCTGAAGAGGAAACAGTATAATATAATATTTGAACAAGTTGTCCTCTTAACGCTGTGTACTTTTTGTGTTCGCTTTGCTTTGCTGTTTTCTTGCTTCCTTATTCCGCTATTCACATTCATTCCCCTTGTTTGCTTGAAATATGAGCCGATATGTCAACGCGTCGAGTGGTCAGATTGAATTTCAATTTATATATATATTTACATACATACTCGCATACTTTTTGTTTTGTGTCCTGCGTCATAGAGTATTATTCGTATCTGCTCCTTTATATAACAATAAATTAAATATTTTCCATTGTATGTGCCCCCATGGCAACCTTTATTTTTGCTGTTCACTCGACGCCTCCTTAGTGATCCCAGACAGCTGAATTTGTCATTATTACCATGTCCTTGTTGCGTTGTTGGTTGTTCAGAGCATTGAAAACGGAAGCTATCACCTTTTTACATATGTATGTGTCTATGTATGTATGTATGTCGCTTCTGTAATATCACCCTCAATTTTTGTCCTTTGAAAAGCGCAGCCCGAGTTTGTCTTGTAAATGAGTTTTGTTTTTTTCAAATTGTAAAGTTGCTTGGCTATAACTGTAAAAATGTTATATGGCTTACTATTTGCATGCAGCCGAAAATGTTTTGTTTCAGCAAACAGAAGTTTCATGAGAGGTGTGTTAAATTTATGCAAAAGCTGAACAATGTGAATAAATAAAACGATTTCCTTTTCCCTTGTTCCTATTTGTCTTGGCTATAGATTTTAATTTATTACTATTTATGTTTCCGCACTTTTTTCTCTTTTGTCTATCCGTTTTCATCTTCTCAGTCTTTATTGTTTCCCAAGTGTCTTCCGTTCAGACCATCTTCAGTGAAACTCTAAGGGCAGTGGGGGATGCTCGCTCTTCTTTAGATCTAAATTTTGCGTTGTATTCGATTATTCGTTCTATGGAATGAAAAATGCATCAAATGGTCAACAAAAAAAAAAAAAATCGCAGAAATCTATCGGAATTTTTAACCACTTTAAATTCGAATAATATTATACTGAAATTGAATAATATAAAGTTGCATACCCAAAATTTTTCTCAAAATTTTAACTAAAAATTCTCGTTGCTATTATTTTGACCGCCACTGTATGTCTCCTACTACAACAACAACAACAATATCCTGTTGCGTCTGGGCGTAAAGGCCTTTTTCCTCTCTACATTTCTTTTAAATTTAAATAAAAATATAGGTTAGGTTTGAAAATAAATTAATTCTTTCTGCATGCATCCCATTTGAAACTAAAAAAATGGTCAAAAATAAAGTTCACGTTGCTATTATTTTGACCAGCACTGTACGTCTCCTACTTCAATAACAACTGCAATCTCCTCTTGCATCTGAGCGTCCAAGCTTTTTCCTCTACGATTATTTTACATCGTAGTAAGCTAAGTAATGCAGTATAAGCTCGCGCTCATGGCTCTAGTGTCTCTATTCGACTTCAAGAGATCTCAGCTGGCAGCTGCTAATTCCCCTTCTCTTTTATATATCGGAAAAGAAAAATAATTTTTTATTTAATTTCAAAAGCTTTTTTCTTTATACCGTGAACTTTCTGAACTCTCCTCATAAGTAGAGACTTCATTGCCAAAACTAGATTTTCTCAATGTTTTATATACAAACTTCTCCTTCCAAAGTTAATCTTAATAAAGTTACAATCTTAATAAAGTAAATCTCAATTTCGCCCTAACTTCGTATGTAAGTAATATTTTTTCATGGACTAATAAATAAATTATATTACATATGTTTGGTTTTCTCCTTTAATGATTGTCTCAGTCCATCACAAGTTTGAAATTCGAATCATTGGAGCTATGCACATTTTGGCTATTAATGAAGAAGATAAAGACTTGTCCTAAAAGTTCATTCCTAAAGCGCTTTGAGGTGTCTGAGTTCGGCCTTCAAAGTTCTGGCTTAAAAAAGGGGCTAATATCTGGCATTCGCAGAAAACATCTCTTGCGATCCCATCATTAACCTGTGCAATATGTATGGATAATGTGCCTGTCTCAATATTTTTGTGCACAAAATTTTAAATATAATTTTAAATCCCTGATTTAAATTACTCAATTTATGCTATTTTGTTACCAACGAATTAGTAATTCGCTATGAAATTTCCAATACAGATGGAGTCTTCGTGCACTTAAAACTGATTATCCCAGTCAAAAATCCCGATAGTTGCCACCGACATTCGCTTCAAAACCTTGCATGCAAATAAGATCGTGCCACAGGTGCCTAATATTCAGCATTGATAACTGTGCATATATATTCCTACATATTTACACAGAGTGCGAATCAGAATATCTGAACTTTAGTCTACCGAAAGTAGAGCTGCTGAAGAATAGATGTTGTGGTGATTTCACCTTATTTGAAATATCGACGGTTGGCCTCAGCAGCTCACTCGACCACTTGTGAACCATTTGTGGCTAGAGAGACCCTTTAGCGTTCGTTGAGCTGGCTTAAGGCCCACTTTCCCATTTAAGAGAAAGCCCCAAGTAAGTAAAGGAGCCTCCACACTACCGCAAGCCAGTTTAGCCACAGCTTATCAGCCAATATAGTTTCCTGCAATGACATTTTGACATAGCCTCATGCTCTTGTAAGTTTGATAATAGAAAGTTCGAACTGTGCGAACTGAAGAGAAGTTTGTCGCTCTCCGACTAATTTCAAGCGCGCTATCACTGACCCTATGGCTTTAATTGTCTCCTATAGCCTCTTGCTTTCAGTTTTCTGCTTTAATCTTATGCTATCAGAGCTTTTGCTTCTTTATGTAGTTAATTTAATGTTGTTTTATTTTTGACCAATGAGTTCCAAAATTTAGTAAAACCACGTACCAACAAAATAATCCTAAACGAAGCACTTTAATATAATTATTTCTATACTTTATGACAGTTTAATTCTATAGGTTAGCAAAAGGTCATTATTGGAAACCAACCAACAGATGTTCGAAACGAAAATATAAATATCACCAAGCTCCAGCCCATTTTTATACAGACAGATGCATTTCGTTTTGTTTGGCTTGTATGGTTTATCATTTACTCTACGTATGTGGCTACAAACTGTGCATATGTATGTTATCTAGGTATGTACTTAACAGTGCTATGGAAAATAAACAGCAGGCATCCTCGTATAATAATTTTAGAAATGTCAACAGCTGATATGTAGCCAAGTCAAATGATGAATGATGTTTTTAATGAAAATCTGCTTGACTAAAGTACTGTGAGGAAGGTGGTAGTAGTTTCAGAATGCAAGAAATACCTAAGTTTAAGGAGAGAGGGAACAGGAATTTAGAAGATCATGAAAGCAATTATTAGTGATCAATTGAGAGATGATCGCAAATTTTTGCTAGGAATATTTTCTGGCGTATTGGCAGAATATAAGGCGATTTAAAAGGGTGAAATGAGGAAAGGAGTTTTTTTACAGATTTGTGTTCGGTAAAGAGAGTTGTATGTTATTATTATTATTAAAGATCTAAAGATCTACATATGTATGTGCCTCCTTCTTGGACCCAGCGTATTTTTCTGAGCCGAACTTTTTCAATCAAGTTTACCATTTGACCTATTTTATTAATATAGTTTTATTTCCTCCTCTGGCACTCAAAGCTCCAAACTTTGTTGAAAATTTACAAAAAACAAAAACAAAAAAAACACCAAATTGCATAAAAATGTACAACTTTTTGTAGAGAATTTTTGGAAAAATTCTTGGTATGGCGTTTTATAGTCCATTAAATTTTTAGTATAGCAGTAATAGGTTCTAAAATCATAAAAAAAAAAAATTAATAATTACAAAAAAAAAAATTCAAGTTGGTTGTTGTTGTAGCAGCAATACTAAACCCTGTAAATATAGTGTAAATCACCGCTCGTCTTCGTCTAACTTATCTAAAGGTAGGCCCACAATGTTCACTAGACAGGGCTAGTTAACTGGCGCGGCAGCCCTGGGTCGGGAAAAACCAGAGTCATTCCGGTAACATAGAACCGGTTGCCATGGGAATGTTTAAAAATTGGGATTTCGTCGCGCTCTTTTTATTGTATTATTACACAATTGTAGGTGAAATTATTTTATAATTTTTAGTTCGTAGAAAAAAGTTTTAAATTAAATTTGCTTTCTTTTATTTAAATAATTTTTAAAAACTTGAATGCAGATGTTCTAAGTTCACACTTTTCAATCATCTAACGCCATTTAGAGGAAGCAAAAATTTTACAATAGATACATTTTTTAATCGAAAAAGCGATTTTTATATGCACAAAGCCCCACCATACACACACACACAAATAACCCCAAAATATTTCCCTGGGCCAATGCATTTTGGTCAAATTTTATGACTCGCTTGCAAAGCATTACTGAGATATTTTCGGAGACAACTTGTTGTTGATGGCGTTGTTGTAGCAGATCTCTAGGCCCTACCAGTGCGATCTTGTCATCGATTGTCATCGTCTAACTCATCTAACGGTAGGCCCAGGAAAAGTTCTCTTTCGAGAAATTGGGTCCAGAGGGAGGTGAGTGGGTAACTTTTGATCCATGCATACTTGCGTGACTACCATTTGGAAGTTCGTAGGTTCGAATCTTCGTGCATGAAACACCAATCTTATAGACAAGTTTTCCATTCCCACGTCAGTCGGTTCTATGCCATCGGAATGACGCGCACAATTCCCCCGCACATATTTGCTAATTGTTTACGCTGCTACAGAAACAACAAGTTTTTATGGCTTGAAACTGTAGGTCCCTCCATTTGTGGAACAACATCAAGACGCACACCACAAATAGGAGGAGGAGCTCGGCCAAACACCCAAAAAGGGTGTACGCGCCAATTATATATATATATATATATATATATATATATAACGAAGGCAAGACATTTTTTTTATATAAGAAATGTATGAAAACTACAAGAAGCAACGGAAAAGTAGTTAAAACTGGTCAAAATATAGTGAATTTATGATTTCGATCGTGAGTGTGTGTGTGTGCATCTACGCCCGCCATATCTGATCATTAGTGTTGGTACGCGCGCCACACAGATGTCCTTTGCTCGCTACAGCAGCAGTTTGTATGCGACTAGCACACACACACATATGCACTGCATGCACATATAACATCAAATTTTACAATGTACTCATGTATATCGCTTTATCCATCGCTCGCAACATCATCTGCTACATATCGCTGCGATCCTTTCTTATTTTATATCCTTGAATACAATCAATGCAACAGCAGGCGTACCAAATTTTCTACTTCCTATTGCAATGAATTGGGAATGCATGTTTTTTTTTCTCCCTTTCAGGTTTTTCAATTCGCGCATGTGCATAGATCTATTGTGGTTTTCATTGCTGCTGCTGTTGTTGTTGGCCCTTACATATACATACACATATTATCGTTTGAAGCTATACTTTTCCTATTGAAAAAGTACTTGGTGTACATGTTTTTTCTCATTATTAATTTTTTTAAATTTTATTTTTGTTGTTTTTGTTTCTACTTTATTCCTTCATTTGGCTTCGTGCGCTGTGGCGTCAGCCGCTGCTGTCAGCTAAGAGCTAACAGCCATCAGCCGGCTGTTTGCACTGTGCAGACCCAACCCAAGCTGTGTGTTAGTTCTTAGGTTCTTAGGTTCACGCTCTGTATGTGTGCGTATGTGTGTGCCTTGTGCATGTTTGACGCTCTTAACCACCGAACATCTGTCCATTTTTATGCACGTCAGCCAGCAGCGCGAGTTCAAGCACTTTAATGTCTCGATCGTTGGCTGTCCTGATGAATTGTATTATTGGTCCTTATTTGTCCTCTGTGCTCTTGTTGCTGTGGCATTTTTCGTTCCTTTTGTCATGTTATGCTTTGTAGTTCCCAAGTCACCGACCGACCAACGACCGGTGCAAGTCCTACATTATTTTAGCCTGCCCTTTTTTTCTTTTTCTTGCTTTCCATACGATTCGCCCTTTTGCTGCAGTGTGTCCGTGTCCTGTACGGTGTGTTTGCTCCGTTAAGGCGGGTCGTTGACGTCATTATTTTGCTGTTATTCACGCGTTGCTGTTATTGTGCCATGCCGTTGCTGTCCCATATGCCTGCCACTCGGTCGTCCTCTCTGACCAACTCCTTCTCGTCGACACTTTTTCAGGTAGGTGCCTGCCTGGTCGTTCAACCAACCAATCGACCGACCGACCGTCCGCTAGTACAATTTACGTTTTTGTTTTTAAATTCTTTCAATTCTTTGTTTTCTCCTTTTCCTTGTTTGCTGCATTGTATGCGTAAATAAATATCCATCAGCTGCTCCACATTTAAATACCGGCAGGTGGTGGCTGCTGAGTAGGTGAACGTTTTCATAGTACCTACGTGGATACACTCGATTTGTTACTGAGTTTGCTGTTGTTGTTTTGGTTAACTTTATCCGCCTCCAAAGCAATAGCTACAGCCGCTACGTGTTTACGCACTGAATATGCTTACGGGAATGACATGAAGTGCTGCAAAGCGCTATGGAGGAGCACATACTCGGGGAAAATGTGCTTTGAAGCGGCACCTCACTTGACCTAGCCCAGCGCTAGAGGCATCCTCGGCACCTTGGTGGTTGTTTTCCACCTTCACTATCATTTCACTCCCTTAACTTTTGCTTTTCCTGCACTTCTCCTACCCTCTACTAGTCCATGGAGCACACCCTTAACTTGTTGGCAGATTTCTGTTTGCCTTTTTCACGACTACGAGACGAGACTTTGGCTAGACACATGTATTATTGCGTAAGCTACAATCACGTGCCACCATTGCCTTTTGACACTTCCCGAAATCAGCTGTTTTGAAGCCTATATTTACAAGGCATTTATAGGCAAGAGTATTTGGTATATTATACTACGTACGATATCTCTCGATTGTTTATCGGTGTTGCACTGATGCACTGGTTGCCTTGCCGCTCGTTGTCATCGTCCTCGTCCTCGTCATCATCATCGTCATAGTCATCGTTGGTGGTGGTATTTATTTTTGGAACCAAACAACCACCAGAGTCGTCAGTACTATTGCTACCACTGCCACAGTGCTGTGCTATGCTGCTGTTGCTGCTGTTTCCACCACCAAGTTTGTTGGCCATCATCAGAGCAGAAGCAGTAGAACCACCACCACTGGAGGCCAGAGACCGCCGGAGACCTACTAGCAGACTGACTCTTCTGCGTTGCTCTGTTTTGCTGCTAGTACGTGCATACATACATACGTAAAGGGTGGAAATGAGTGAGCACAATACAACCACTTATGCTTTTTAGGTGCAAGGCCGTTCGATGACATTCATTGCCGTTTACTGTCTGCCATCCTTTCTCCAATGCCGTCGCAGCACGAGCAACCAACGCATGCAGCACTATGGCCCACTCAGGGCACATGTCATGTCCAACACTTACTATTTCGGTTAAACAATTTACTTATAGATATATTTTTTGGTTAGAAAAACACCACTAGAATCACTTTTCGCCAACTTTCTCTTATCAGTGGCGTCTGTATGGTGGCGTTGTGTGTTGCATGGGATTTCCCCAAAATAGCTGATACGGACACCAACAAACAATCGTGGCGTTGATTTGTTTGTCAACAAAAAACATATGCTTCACCACCAGCCAAACAACAACCCGATGGATCCTGTTGGTGGTTGCTGCTCACTCAGCGAGGAATCACATTGGAATTGCCATGCCGTCTAGCTGACTGACTTGCTGGCTTGGCTAGCTGGCTGAGTTGTTGTCGGTGGTGGCCACCACATTTTAGGGGTTCTTCTTATCGCTCGACTTGGATTCGGTGGTAGTTAGTTGGTATATGGTATAAAATATTTGTATACTCGTACCTATATATTGCAATTACTTGCCATTCATTCATAAAAGTCCAAATGTGCTCTCATCGCTCATTCATTTCATGCCGATACTGATAGGATATAACGACGTATAAATACTTATACCCACTTTTGTTTATTTATGTCCTTGGGATCAGGTGTAATATGTCTGAGATTAAGGGTAGATCTTATGTGTTTATGTTGCTTTTGTGCACATATATGTATATTTTTTTGGTGTTGTTTTGTTGAAAATTGTAATGACCTAATTTTCTTGTGTTATATTGTTAAAAGTGGTTGTTGACAAGAAAAATCGCACGCTTGAGTGTTGTCGTGTGACTGAGGTTGGAATTTTCATACGATTGGGGGCTTGGTTAAGTGTTAGTAAGTAAGACACTTTGTGGCAGCTAAGGTGATAATCGCTTCGAATTAATAATAATACCAGGAAAAGGTGCGGACAGTTCCTTTACAGATGTTAATTAAGTTTTATCTCCTACTTTGTATGAAACATTTTCAAGTTAGACGAATATTTTTTCAAATTAAGCAAAACATTTTCAAGTTAAATGAAACATTTTTCAAGTCAAACGAAACATTTTTAAATTAAAGAAAAAATTTTACAAATTAAACGAAACATTTTTCAAAATAAGTGAAACATTAAAAAAAAAATTTAACTACAATCGAGTCTGGATGTAGCGAGTATTGAAATTTTTACATAGACTACTCTAAATGATAAAGAATCGAGAACCACTAAATAGTGAGCAACAGTTTAAAATCTACTCCAAGCAGTAAGCAACAAAAAAATACACAAAAGTGCTTATGTATATGAGAGACCCGCTTATAAGCACTTAAATAAATAATTAAATAATAGGCGCGTACACTTCTGTTAGATGTTTGGCCGACTGACCAACAGTTTGAAGCAGACTCCGAACGGCAAATTGTTCTTTTTTATGGAGATCTTTTTTTCATGGAAGAAATTCACTCGGAGGTTTGCCATTGCTTGCCGAGGGGCGACCGCTATTAGAAAACACTTTTTCTGTCATTTTGCTGTTTCACGCACCAGCTCATTCGGCTACGGCGGCCGATTAAGCCGTTAAGGGGTTATATACCTTGTGTTTTTCAAAAAAATCAAAAGAAATTTTATTTCTCTATCGTAAAGTACAATCCCTTGAGAACATTTTCCAAAAATTTCATAGAGATCTGAGCAATAGATCGAAAGTTACAGCGTTTTAAATTGTGCGTCGTCACGTCCTGAGCGTACGGCCTCATGCGGCGCTTGAAACTTTAAACGCGATTATCTCAAAAACGTGTTTTTCCAAAAATGCTTTTGCGGTGGACGCGATTGCAAAAAAAGTATTCAACCGATTTTTATAATTTTTTTTTTAAATTGTTCGTAATTGATGTCGATCAACTTTTTATGTATAAATTTTTATTTTGCAGATATGAATTTTTTAATGCCAATTTTAGGACTGTAGAAGTGGAGTTTTTTAAAAACATGTTCCTATTTTCACAAAAATCAAAATATTTAATATATTGATCGTTCACTAAGAAGATATAACCCTATACTAATGAAATCTTTTCGATTTTTTGATTTCAGTTGACTTGGTGGACTTGAATCGCGTCCACCGCAAGCCTCTTCCAAAAAAAGGGTCTTGGGGGAAAACGCCATAACTCCGCCATTTTTAAATATTTTTACACAAACAAAGCCTTTTTTTTTTCTTTAAACATTGTAATATCCAATAATAAAAACTTTTATACAATAAAATTATTGCTACATATCTTTAAAAAAAACCCAACTTTCGCTAATTTCACCGGACCACAAGGTATATAACCCCTTAAGCATTTACTCTGCATATATTCAAATCCTTGCTTTCAAGCATTACCGGCGCATCTAATTGAACGCAATGAACGACCGTAGGAATCGCACTTGCCGTCATTTGCTAGAGCCTGAGCCACCTCCAAGGCGATCCAGGACCAAACATAACTTCAAAAATTAATTCTTTTTTTTATTTTCATAATTTTTTTTTTTAATTTTCATAAATTTGTTTTTTTAATTTTAATAAATTTTTGTTTTTTAATTTTCATACATTTATTTTTGTTTTTTTAATTTTCATAATTTTTTTTTTTTATTTTCATAATTTTTTGTTTTTAAGTTTCATATTTTTCTTAATTTTGATAATTTTTTTTTTTTTTAATTTTCATATTTTTTTTTTAATTTTCATAAATTTTTTCTTTTTTTATAATTTTTTTTTATAAAAATTTGCTTTTTTATGAAGAAAAGGAGCAACAACGTCAGGGAAAACATTTATGAAAAATCAGCGAGATTTCAAATTAGCATTTTGTTATACTATTTTATGTTGGGACATTTTTTTTTGCTTTGACCCAAATATCCGAAATTATTTATAATTGAGGAATACTGGCGCCTCTGAACCTTATCAATTTGAAGTATCCTTCAATCCGTCTCATTTTCGGGATGTTGACTTTCATACAAGCTTTCAACATTAATTTTCAAAACTTATGCATTAAAAGTACTAAATATGTGTTTATAATTTTTTTCTCTTTGATTCTTTTAGTTTTCGGGATATTATTTTTGAATATTTATAAAAGATGCCAGTTTTTATGGCTTTCAATACGAACAGAATTGCCAAAAAGAGAGAGTAAGAATGCAATTTTCCGATTTTTCCTTAAGTTATCGGTGTGTTGTACTCCTTACCATGAAATCCATCATAGAAGGTTAGTATTTCTCGTAGTACGGCTGCTTTTTCACTCTTATTTAGTTGAAGTACTTAAGTGGGTTCTATTGCAATACTTAAATTTGAGT
This sequence comes from Anastrepha ludens, assembly GCF_028408465.1. Lineage (NCBI taxonomy): Eukaryota > Metazoa > Arthropoda > Insecta > Diptera > Tephritidae > Anastrepha > Anastrepha ludens. Next base: position 114,785,857 of record NC_071502.1, read on the forward strand.
ATACAGACCAGAATCTGTTGATTTTCTGCTCAACATAAATAGATCTCTAACCTAGTTCTGGGGGCAAGAAATTTAAAACAGGGCTAGTTTCATTTTCGTTCTGGATATTGCAGCAGGTTAAACTCCTACTTATCCAGAATCAACCGCGATATACTCAATATATGCCCGTCATGTGAAGGTACCATGCACGATACTATGCGCCTATTCCCTCTTAAGCCCATTCATCCAGCACCCCTCTCCTTCTCGGCACAAACCGTCGAAACAGCATCTTTCCTGGACATAGCGTTATATGAATGATTTCGGAATTGGGATTTTATTCCTTGCAAAAAATAAAGAAATTAATAAATAAAATACTATTTCCATTTATCTTCAGAAAAGGAAATGAAAAAACTCACCACGGCCTGCTTTGCCCACATTTCCCTACCTGAGCTTTAAAAATAATATTAAAATTTCTCAAAATAGTGAAAAGTTTATATTTTAATATAGAAATTTGGACATACTTCAAATTGTGAATACTTTGTGTAGTTGCCGTATTCACTCAATAAAAAATATATTTTACTCAATTAAAAAATATTTTACTCAAAAATATGTTACTCATTTAAAATATATTTTACTCAATTAAAAAATATTTTACTAAAAATCATCAGACTCCTCAGGTGTGACTACAGATATATCTGCCAAAGGAATGGAGCCATCTGCTTTTGTACGGTGTTTGATGTAGCTTTTTCTATAATTAGTCGTAAGCGTGTAAATTTTGTTCCAAAAGTGGAGAGGTCTACAATTTAATGCCGCCTCTAAATGGCTGATGGTTTTTATGAGAAGTTTTTTTCATAACATGGAAATGTATTCGGTATTCTTTTATTGACTGCCGCAGGGCAACATCCATTCAGAAAACGTTTCGCAATACATTCGATTCTTCTATGACTCATTATCCATCATTGTCCTTTTCATTTTGTTGCAGGATGACGAAATTCTTTAAATTTGCAAGCAGATAACTAAGAATCAAAGAATTAAAATTCGAAATAAAAAAAAAAACCCTCAAATTCTATATCTAAGACATTGGCAGTAGAATTGAAAAATTTAGTTTTCACGCAAAAAAATATTCAGCTTCGGTTAGAAAATTGCTTTAAAGAAGTTTTCTCGCCAATCACTGGACTTCATTTTCTTAGTAAATCGTAAATTTAAATACACGTACGAGTAGTAGTGGAGAATACACTCCAAATGCTCCTGTTTGTTTCCTGCTGCCGTTCCGCCATCTTAGTCGCAATCTCTCATCACTGCAGTCGTCAATTCCTCAATTCATATACGAGTATGCATGGAAAAAAGTATTTTCTAGTTTTCAAAGTTTCATTATCCTCTTTGAAAAGTCTGCATGCGCCTGTATCATTGAATTAAAAGCAAAGGGTAGAGGAAAATGCAAATGGCCGCTCCATCATAAACAGGATAAAGTGCCAGAGTGCTGCGCATATATAATTTCCTTTCAAAATGGCAACGAGAAAACGAAATGAAAAGATAAAAAAAAATTTTGTGAATTATGCGTCGACTGAAAAAAAAAACAAAAAACATACATACATACATAAGCGAAAAAAAATTGGAAAAAGGAAATGATATAGCCGCGAAATCCGCTCGTTAACTGACGCATTTGGTCTGACGCATTGGGAAAAAGCATAAATTTCAGCATAGCATTAACACTAAAAGCAACAATATGAGCTTGCTGCGAGCTGGGCAAATGCAAAAACCCACTCCCTCCCACTTTGCTGCGAGTTCACTGCCTTCCCCCCACCCCACACAATCACATCAAGAGGAGTTTTAAACTTTTTATGTACATGATTTTCAACATCTACATGGTCTCTTTCATCGCAGCGTCTATATATAGGTGTGAGTATGTGTGCGTGTGTGAGATGGTAGGTGGGAATGGAACCAACTTAGTGGGTATACATACGAGTATCTCAAAACTAAAATTGGATATTGCGCGTACGCGACAAAGGACACACAGGGGACCGAAACAGGCAATTACCGCCTTGTGAGAGAGAGAGCGAGAGAGAGAAAGAGATAGATTGTGGCAAGAGATAGACTGCCAAATGGATGGAAGACAGAGAGAAAAGCGAAGGAAGGACAAAAGTGAAAACTTGTTTTTTCTGAGCTTGCGCAGAAGGGAGTTGGGAGTTTGCTGCAGCGTAACAAGGATACAAAATAACGAGTAAAGCTATGAGGCTGATGGCAGAAGGACAATAATGCAGTGCATAAACCGGCATGCGAATAGACAGACGGACGGACGGACGCAGAGGAAAACAAAGAGACAGTCAGCCGCATTTAGTCAGCCAGCAGGAAAATGCTTTGAGCGCATTAAGCGACGTGTTGTCGAGCATAGTTGGCGATTTCAACGGCTCTGACTTAGCAGTAGTAGCAGGAGCAACAGCAGCAGCAGCTTCGAGGGGACGCACGCTCCTTTTTTCGTGTATTTTTATTCGGTTTTCCTTTTTGGTATGCGCAATTGCTGCTACTGCGTATAGTTACAAACCTTCAGCCAGCCAGCCGCCTCATCGAGCAACGTCGAGGATTACGCGACCAGCGGCAAAGGTTGTGGCAACTTTGTGCTGGCATACATATGTACATAAATACATGTGTACTATGTATATTACAATCTACTTTTAAGTGCTTGCCCGTGTTTGTGTGTGTGTGTGTGTGTGTGCTTTTGATGAAACGTTTTCTGCGCGTAGTTGTAATAAAATATAATTTTTACTACACACATTTTTATTTTCATTTCATTTCTCGTTCGTTTCGTTGTTAATGTTTTTGGTTTGTGCTGCTTTCCTATTTCTATCAGCTTTTCTAATAAGATTTTATAGCATTTTATTTTTTTCCTTGCATTTTTTATTTATGCTTGCTGTCTTTATTGTTTGTAACTTTTGTCGTCGCACACTACGGACAGCTCTAACGGCAATTCAGGGTAATGACTGCCTGTCGGGGATTAAGTGCTGTTAGTTGTGCGCATATGTGACTTTTCGAGTCGTTGCACGTTGAGAATTTGCTTGTAGGTGGTTTGCTGTTTTGGATTCAATAAATAATTTAAAGCGATTTTGGATTTTCTACACTCGCAGGACATTTTCACCTTCTGATTTCGGGCAGTTGAATGCGCTAGTTGAATAAACGCTAATAAATATGAAAGAGGATGTCTCCAGGATCAACTTTGCCCAAAGCAGTACTAGCCTAGAGGATCTGAGTTTTTTTCGGAGGGCTGAAATTTTAAAATTTTGCGCGAAAGTGCGAATAATTTATCGAAAATATTAAATATAAACGACCTCCAATATAAGGCCTCTTCTATTCGCCGCTTCTCTGCTCGGCTCAATTGACGAATCTCTCACTTGTCGGGTGAAAGCAACACAAAATTATTAAGCTAGATTCGTCGCTAGCGAGTATGGTTGTAACTCATAAAACTGGTAAAACTCACTATTATACAAACAAATGTAGTTTTATGCAGCTTTATTCCAGCGCTGCCAAGATATGTTTGTTTATACCACTTGCTTCATCTATTCGCCACTTGCTAACGCTTGGCGAGAAGAAGAGGCCTATAACTACTGTCCTCAGACTTCTTATGAATTTGGGAGTACATTTCAACCCTCTACCTCCTAGTGAAATGGACAATTTGTACACCTTTTCAAAGCAGATATAATGAAATTTCGTTAACAAATGGAATTAGTCTGTTTGATGCTTGACAACAATTTTAAGCAGACAATTTTACTGCTAGTTTTTTTATTTTTTTTATTTTTTGGGTATCCCTCACAATACACTGTCACAGTTGCAAACAACCGGAGAAAAAGTAGACAATCTTCCTTTTCTTCTGAAGAAGGGGTTATACGCAGTTATGAAGCAAATAAAAGACGGGTTGTCAAGGATTTATCCTGAAGAAACTTTAGAATATTTTAATTTGAAAATTTTTGGCGGTTATAAAAGCATCCTTCAAGAACGTAACAAAATTTTTTATTTATGAAAATGTTGATTAAGAGCGCGCTGCAGGCGATTTCTGGAACCTCCTTTAAAAAAAGACGATTTACGGTGTACATCGTAACTCAGGATTGGATTATCTGAAATCAAAAAACCAAACAAATTTTGTTAATATATTAGATTATCTAGTAATTAATCGTTCGGCTAATCAAAATAGTGAGTTTTCACAAAATGGCAGCTTTTAAAAGAAATGATGTCGATTTTTACGTTAAAATTTGGCCGTAAATTGATTATAAAATGGAAAATAAGTATCAGATTTACAAAAGGAACGATTAATTACTAGAAAATGTATCTTTAAAATCTTTAAAGATTGAGTTAAAACGGTTGACCGATCCAAGCCGTTTTCGAGATATCGTGTACACCGACTTGAAAAATGCCGTTTTGAAAAAAACACGTTTAAAGTTTCAATACCTACCTTAAAACGTGCCGAGGCATCTCTACATATTTAGGTATAACTCCGAAAGTATTGCTTAGATCTACTTCAAATTTCGTGCGTATACTTTTGAATATATGTACATTACAAAAATGTAATAAAAAAAATCGATTTTTTTGAAAGTCATAACTGCGTATAACCCCTTAACCATGGGCCAACCGCTGTTCAAGAATCTCGAACAACTGTCTGGCTTAGATGTCAACAACCTAATAAGGTTCCTTAACTGCACAGACAAGTTGGTAACGAGGATGTGGTAATAAAATGGTGCGGAAGCGCTAGTTGGATTCTGGAAGAATCAATCAACCGAAGGCTTAAGTTGAGCGCACAAAACAGTTTCGTTCAAGCAAATTTTGGCACATTTGGTGTAGGTAAATTGTAAACGCATACCATCCGCTGACATGTTTAAAAGTATCGACAAGGGCGGATGAATGCGTGTCCAATGTGCGATAGCAGGAAATTAGTTGTATTTGTAAAAGCTTTACACAAACGGGATATTACTTCGCTACTGCAACATAAGGTTTATACTTCGATCAAATGTTGTTACTATAGCAGCATAGTCAATCCCCATACATAAGTATACCTGATGTTAGATAGAAACGCTCAATATTGATACTTCCTAATCATTTTCAGACCTTTAAGACATAATTTTGCTACTATTTTAAGAGAACTGCGTAAATAATTTCGTACCAAATTTCTCACAGTGTATACATCAACGCATTTGCTACATCTACATTTTGATTGCTGTATGTGTGGCATGAAATTTTGATTTGATGTAGTAGACACGATTTCGCCATAGTTGCTTGCGCGCTGTGCTTTTCTTTGTTAGTGTCACGCAACAACAAGAACAAAATAACTACAAAAACAAGCCAAAAAAAGTGAACTCAACGAATGCCATTTTTATTGCTGTTTCATTGTTGTTGCTCAGCCATCGAATTTGCCGTGCACATACACGCATATGTATCTGGTTTAGACAGCCGAAGTACATACATACATACATACATACATACATACATATACATATATGGACGTGGCAGAAGGAAATTTAAATTATTTATTGTGCACGTGAATCTAGTTGGCTTTTTGCATCAAACACGACGCACACACACACACCGCATACGCTATGAAAAATTTTACACGCTGGTATGTGTTTGTTTGTTCGCTTTTCTATCGCCTTTGCGGAAGGGGCGCCATCTCCTGCCTATGTCCTGTTATTCTGCCCCTCACGCTCTCGCGTTTTTAACGTTAAAATTTTTACGAGTTTTATGAGTCTACGTGCATACATATTTACATTAGTATACATGTACGTATGTACTTATGTATGTATGTACCTATGTTTTGTATGTATGTACAAATCTACTTTGTGTAGTCAGTTCTCATAGTTCCGCTTTTGCCGAGCTTGTGTTTTTTGGTTATTCTTGTTTAACTAACTTGTTATTGTTTTTGTTGCTGCTATTGTTGGCCACATTTTTTGGTTTTCATTGCGCGTTCTATTCCTTGTTGTTTTTATAACTTTTTTTTGTTTTCTTGTTATCGTGTCACTGACCAGAACTGCAAATTGAAAATCGAGAGTAGCGACAGAGGAAGTTAACGGAGAAGGTGAAGGGGGAGAACTTGACTTGACAGCGCTATGTCGTTGGAAGTCTTTCCTCTACACATACATACACACATAGGTAGCGGCCATCGCTGCGTGAGGTGGCATATTGTTGTTCTTGTATTGAGTGTCTCTTCTTCTTCTTTGTCACTTTGTCAGTTAGTTTTCAATTTTTCCCCCACCAGCGGTCATTTACTGGTCTATAGTTTTTGGTAGTCTTTCGTTATGCTTTCAGTGGTACAACAATTATGTTAACCCACACATTGCAATGTCCGCAGCAATCAACGGAAACATAGTGAAGGTAATAAATAAGCGGATGGATGAATCGTGGTAATATCAGTGGAGTCGTCGATGCTGAAACATTTCTGAAATGTCTGTGAAACCCTGCAGGGGAATTATTATAGGGTAAAAGTACGGTAATCTATCGTTCACTATGGCAGATTAGCTGCAAAATTGACAATCAGCTTTCAAGACTGTGTTTTGAAAGGTTTTTCTTCATAGAAATTGGTTTGATGGAATATTTTAGAGTTTTTGGTTTGTTCAATTACGATAAAGCATATGGAGAAAAGGCAAAGAGAACCAATAGCTAGTTTCAGTGCGTAATTTGCCGCTAGTAATAGATAGTTGGAGGAAACAACGTCTACTGCGGTTGCAATACGCATGAGCAATTCGATATAACATTTTATAATAAGCCATAAAAGGCCAAAGCGTCTATGGGCACACACTGTAAAATGAATGCATAATACAAAATATCTAACAAACATTTTATTAGAATTATGTCTACAAACCTCTTAACTTTGCCGACATCCATTTCATTTAGTTTTCACTTGACGTTTTTCCTTATATTCGTAATATATATTCGAAATAAATTCGAGATTTGGCGGATAGGGATTTTTTTTAAATGGTTTCTATTTAAACTTAAAATATTTAAATTTTTTTTTTTTTAATTTCAATAATATTGTATTTAGAAGCCAATACCACTATTTACATTGATTTAAAAAATTATCTCGTTATCTAATTATATATTTATTCATTCTTATTCATAAAAGTGTGACACCATTTAAATCTGCAGGTCAGTTAGTCGTTTGCGCTTGAGTCTTCTCGTCTCGATTTCCTCTTTTAATGGAAGTTGCTAAATTTCCCTGTTAGAATGTTCTAGTGGCCGATTTGTGATTCTTAAGCTGTTGTATTTCTTTATGGACATTTTTACTTTAAGGTCTCGATGGATATTATCATTTAGTAACATATATATCATTCTGCTTTTGATATTATACGAAGGATCTTACTTTGCGTTTGTTGTATTGTTTTTTACATTTGTACTGCTTACAGTTTCCCAAAGCTCTGATCCATATTTCCATATTGGATTGTGTTGTTTTTTTCTCTTGTTAGTGTTTGTGGAGGGATAAGATCCAGGCATCTTGGCTCTTACTTCTTCTGATATAGCTGGCGTTGACATTAAAAATCTGATGAATTTCATCGGCACCACAAAGCGGTTGACCCAAACGCAGCACAGCCATCGTTCGTAATCCGCACACTCTATACCCACCCTCCTAACCATCCCAAGTGTGCTCATTCCTTGGGCAACCATACCGACCTAACCTAACCTAGTGTATGTGACGTGAGCGGTTTTATCGTCGCTTATTTTAATTCCTGATTTCTCGAAGCATTGGGAGTTAAGCTCGAAAATGTAGATAATCTAGTTATATGTTAATCTATTATAAGGTAGACCTGCAGTAAATTGGCAAGAGTTCAACTTATTACGAGGGCAACTAAAAACTTGTTTTTTATACTCTAAAAGATAAATCGTTTAGCTATATTTGCTTGAGTATATTTCGGCATATTCGCAAAATTTTTTTTTTGCATATTTCAGAAATAAATGAGAATCTAGTGTATATTAAAAAAAACATTTTTTTTTTATTTTGTAAATTTCAATTATTTTGAAACTCATCACTCCAGAACTCTGGGTTTACCATCTTATTTCAAATGCGAAGAAAATGTTGTTCGACTTTAATAAATTCGCCTTGGTACTACTGCCATCACCTTGAATAAATTCACCTTGCCACTGATTTTATAAGTTCAAAGAGAAATTGTTATGAAGAAATAGCGCTGTAAATTTTTCACCTGAATTAAAGTCCGTTTTTAACAAAAATAAGGGCTTTGCTGTATTAAAAAATATTGCAATTCAATTCAACTCATCCGATAGAAATGTAAAGGATGCGTGATGCGGATGGGTGACACATCCCGGACTCAATTAGCACAAAAAGTGCCATTTTGGTGTGCGTACCGTGATGCATATATGTGACAAATGGCAGCTCTGGGGCAAGTGGTAAAAGGCAGAAGGGCGAACGAGCGAGAAGCAGTTGACAAGCAGGCGTAAAGTCGAGGACTCTACAATTAATTTTTAAACTTATTTCATTTCTTTTTTACATACAATTAATTTTGAATTTATTTCATATTTTTACATTTAACATTACGTACATATGTGAGACTATAACTTCCCGAAACCATTATTTTTCTTTTTGTTTGTCCTTAGACATGACATGAAGAAGGACTACAACTTAACTCAAGAAATGAAGAGACATGCAATTATTGTTGCCAAATGTGCTAATCACAACCGATTTACAAATCTCTAATTTTCTAAAGTGCGTCAGATCATTCGTTCATAAAGTTCGCCGTGAATTAGAAGCACCAGTTCATGTCTCAGTAGTTTTGGTCGCAAAATAAATGGAAATAGGGTCCCAACTCGTTTGGGGATGTACCCCCTTATTCTCCAGACTTGGCTCGGATCCCTCGGACTACTATTTGTTCTCCTATTTGAAAAAAAGGCTGACGGGAAAAAGGTTTTATTCAAACGAGGAGGGGATTTGCTGAAACGAATGACTTTTTCAGACTTGGAAAAATTATATTATTCGGAGGGGATCAACCAACTAGAGCAGCGTTGAACGAAGTGTATAAGCCAAACCATTAAATAGTTTTAATTTTTGTATGGACTTTTCAAAGGACTCTCGTATTTAAGAATGTATTCCGTGATAACAAGCAATTATTTCTTCTTGAAAATTTTTCGAATTATCTTTTTGTTTACTGTAGGAAAAATATTTAAGCCAGAATTTGCATTTCTAATTCTATACATGTGAGTGAATATGCTTTGAATTGGTAATATTATATTTTTACCAGTATTTTTGTACCACTCTTTTGAACAAAATTAGATTTTTACACAGGTAAAATTTAGCAACTTTTTTCTTAGATGCAAGTTTTTGATATTTTTCGAGCAAATTTTAAGCGGCAAAAATATTTTTTTTTAGAAAACAAGGCTTTTGGTTCTACAAAACTCTGCTGCCTTGTGTACTTCTTTTTGAAATTTAAATTAGAAAGTTTTAGTAAAAGCTGTGTATGAAGTATAGTAAATATCGAAATAAAGTATTTTTTCTGTGTTTGTTTGGGTAAGTAAACAAATTTACTTCTTCATCATCTACCCTGATCGACAACCTTATACACATACTTACATACTTTTTTTTTTTTTTTTTTACGAGGAGGAAGCATCGAAAGCCTGTACCCCGTCAGGACTTTAACCCAACTAAACCTCCTACCGTATACATACTTACATACATATGAATACATTTGTACACATACAATTTGATACGTAACTAAATATGCACGTAAACACACACATGCACTTTTCCGTTAGGCCTCAGCGCTTTTTGACGCTGCGCTTAAAACAAGTTTTCGGAATTTGCTGTTTTCCTCAATGCCTGTGGACTGCTAAGTGATCGGGCAAGTGAGCACAGCATGTGTGCGTGTTCTTCACTAATACTCACTCACACACACACACTCTATATTCAAGCCAAGCAAAGGATAAGCGAGCTCTAGTCTAGGCTGCAAAGAGCCGAGCCAACTGTGCGAGGCGTAACTTCTACTGGTTTCGTAAATGTGTTTATGCGAGTGTATGAGTGCATATGGTATATATGCATAGGTGTGTGTGGCTGTGTGTAAATGGAATTTGTGGTACGTGCTCTTTGCGCAATGCTTTTGTAGCCATGTGCACTTGGTATTTCCAGCCATTGCCTGCAATGCCACAACAACAACAATAACCAGCACGCATACACACATTCATTCGTACATAGCGTGTATTTTTACTTGTGTGTCAATTATGGAAATTACTCTGTTTCATTTTCCAATTTTATCCCCTTGTTATTTTTTTAAATTTCTTTTTATCTTATTTTTATAGTTGCATGTGTCTCGGCCAATATCTTGCATGGATAAAATGGAAAATACGTGTTTTTGTTGTCGCTACTAAATTTGAATTAGAAATTTAAAATTCCACTCAGCTGTCGTAATTATCCTTGTTGGAGTGCGTCGTCCATTCTATGTGCGCATAGGAAGCATGCGTTTGGTCCTCGCTTGTGTTTCTCCTAATTTGTCTTTTAATTATAAACGAGATGCCGCGCGCCACAAATGCCACAAATACATGTAATTACTCAGGCGCGTTTTAAGTTGAGACGCTTGATATTTTGCGACAGGTGGTAGTCCTTTTAATCCTGCCGTTCTTTGGGGGGAGTTGTCGTGCTTTGTAATTGGCAAATAGGCGGTTAATAATTGTCATAGTATAAGTGGCCAAATTGACCACATTAGGAATATTAAGTAGGCTTGTAAGTTGCGCAGAGGAGGCTTTAAGCGAGTTACGTACAGAGAAGGATATCAACTGAAGAAGGAGTACACGATTTTATGTAGAGATGCTCCCAATAATTGCATAACGACATTTTCCTAAGTTTTGACTATTTATTTATTTGTTTTTTAATTAAAAAAAAATGTTGTTCTTATTTTTTACTTTTTATTTTTGTTTTATTTTTTAATAATTAATATATTTTTTGTTTAATAATTAATTAAAATTTTGTTTTTAATAATTAATTTAAATTTCATTAATCATGAATCATTTTTTTTAATTTTAATAAATTTTTTTTTTATATACAATATTAATTTTTGTATCTTTCTTTATTTTCGTTTTTCTTTTTAGTTGTACTTTCTTTTAAGTTTTTTCTATTTTCAAATTTTTTATTTTATAGTTTTTAAGTTTTATTCTTTTAATTTTTGTTTTTAAATTTTTTATTTTTAACTTACATTTTATTAATATAATTTTTATTTTTATTAATTTTTCTTGTTTTTATTTATTTTATTTTCGTTTTGTCAATTTTTTCATTACTAATAATTAAATTTGTTTTTTTTTTTTTAATTTTTTTTAAATTTTTTTTTTAATTTTAATTTTTTTCTTTTTGTTGTAATTTTTTAATAAAATTTTCAATATTTTTTTATATTTTTATTTTACTTTTTTCCTTTGAATTTCTATTTTGTTTTGTTTTTTTTTCCTGTTTTGATTTTTAAGTTTTTCCTATTTCTAAATTATTTATTTTTGTTATATTATTTTTGTTTAATAATTTAATAATTTTTAATTTAATTCTTAATAAATCTTGTACATGATATGAAACTTTGTGTGATGTTATATTTGCCGTATATTTTTAGAAAAATGTTTGAAAATTCAACAAAAGAAATAAAAAATTTAAAGTAGTCTAAACTGGTCAAAATATCGGGATTGCAATTAGCCATGGTTTGTGTGTCAGCCATGGTTAATTATATGCTCAACTCTTTCAGTTATCTACTACCACCTCCATTTTCATGAAGCTGTCAAAAAGTAGCTCGATTCCTGTGTGGACTAAAAAGGGAGTCATTCTTGTAAAATATTACGAGAAAGTAGCGACTAGGGATGTACAACATTTTCAAAGCCATATTATTTTCTATTTTTCTGCAAAAAATATTTACTTTATTTCATAAAAGAATTACTAATTTTACAGAAGATTGTTTGCTCCAATAGTTTTTATAATTTTTTTTCAGTGCTTTACTCGCTCGCTATCTCTATAATTTGTTTCAGTTTAGTTTTCAAAAAGGTATTTTTTACTTCCTATTCTTAAATCCTCTATCTAATGAAGTTTTTTATGTACATACATGCATACATATATACATATATACGTAACTACATGAGCTTCTCATCGCAGAAGGCCCATTATTGTTAGCAAAAATCTACACTCGCATTTGTTTGCAGATAGCAAATAGATAGACGGCTGGCTCCCTTTTACGTTCAACCACTTTCATCCATTATTTTATTAAATCATTTGTGCAATATTTCATTAATCTTCCTACCGCATCTAATCCAATTCCCTAGTGCCTGCCATCTACTCATATTTGTCTAGCCAATCACTCAAGCATTTAATGTGAGTAGTTAATGTTCTTTATTTTTCCCAATAATAAGTACAATCCTATAATTTCACTAAATCATCGCTATGACAATCAGCTATGCTGCAACGCCATTATTCTATTACATTTTATTCACTTTTTCTCTCCGGTGCGGCCGCATCTCATTGTCTAGTCGGGAGGTTGTTGCTACTACTATTTTTGTACGTTTTTCCACCAAATATCTAATAGACTACTATTTTTCGCTTTCATTTCGCTTTTTTCCTTGTTTTGTTATCTCCGTACTATAACATAAATCCCTTTTACATTATCACAATTTTCTGCATTTGTCGCGGTTACTTGAATATAATTTTGTTAAGCAAAAAAATATAAGTAAAAAAACTAAATTTGTCCACATACATTTTTATATATTTCTTTTACATCTTCACTTGTATAGCACCTATATTCAGACTCTATACGAGCCACTAATCGAACTAATGTCTGAAAGAGTAAATAGCATGAAAAGTGCATAGAATGAGGATGATTACATAGCGCTGGCTACTGCCGCCTGTGTGAAGAGATGCTGAAACATTTTTGGTAGATTCGCTGCAGCTGCTAATGCAAAAATCAAATTATATCAGGTAGAAGTGTTTGTGAATGTTTGTGATTGTGTATCTGTTCATACAGTAGAGGAAAATATATTATCAAACTCATACATTTGTATGTATAAATGTTGGTATATCTGTATGTAAGTCAGACTCATATATCATGGCAACTGCAAAATTCGATTTGGCGTATGACTGACGACATACACACACATACATGCGTATGGTAGTATGGGATGCTCGCACTTATCCGCAAGGACCTTCTCGCCACATTGCCCTAACGCTGCCTCTTCAGCTCAATATCAACTTTACTCAATGCATTGAGTGCTGCGTTGGCGTGGAGCTTTTTTCGTGTTTCAGTTGATGAAGTGTGAATATGTATTACAATATATTTATTGTTTATTTTCGTTAAAAACATTAAATAAAGCTTTTCGCAGCTAGGCCTAGCAAAAAGCAGTAAACTTTGTTATATTTCCTAGCATCTTTCGGCTGAATTATATTTTCCTTCTTTGATTACGCAAAACATGGCGGCTTGTATTAATATTTAATAGTTTATTTAACTGAAATTTCTTGAAAGCAGACATTTTTTCATCTTTTATGGATTCCTCTCCAAATAGTTTTCTTGAACTATCAAAAGGCTCACCAGTCATTCTTAGTCAAGCTGATAGTTAGTTATACAAAATGGAACCTCCGCTGTTCTGCGGTTCTCTAGTTCTGTCATCGTGTAACTCATCTAACGGCAGGCCCTGGAAGCGTGCTGTTTCGACAAAGAATTCACAGAAATCCCCTTAGAAAGCAAAAAATCATGTCCAGGCGGTTACGTTAATTCATGGAAAAAAAGGCACATTTTTATGATTTTTTTTTTTATGACACAGTTAAAATTTATTCGTCAAATCTTTTACTACATAAAACTATAGCATTTGAAGTATATTTTGTGAAATTTTCATCCAAAAATATTCAAAAATACGGCAATGGCAGAAATTATTCGGACGCATCTCAAAAAAAAGTAGTTTTGCGGTGCCCCTCATAACTCCGTGTTAAATCATCTGAAATCAAAAAACCAAAGGTATTTCGTTAGATAATCGTTTTCTCCGGGTAACGCCGAGGGTTTTTTGAAATGAAAAATTTTTCGATTTTTGGGAACACGTTAAAGTCAAAAACACGATTTTCGCGTAAAAAATCGGTGAATTCTTCTTCTTCTTCTTAATTGGCGCTATAACCGCTTACGCGATTTTGGCCGAGTTTAACAAAGCGCGCCAGTCGTTTCTTTCTCGTGCTAACCGGCGCCAGTTGGACACACCAAGTGAAGCCAAGTCCTTCTCCACCTGATCTTTCCAACGCAGAGGAGGCCGCCCTCTTCCTCTGCTACCACCAGCTGGTACCGCATCGAATACTTTCAAAGCCGGAGCGTTTGTATCCATTCGGACGACATGACCCAGCCAACTTAGCCGCTGGATCTTTATTCGCTGCGCTATGTCTATGTCGTCGTAAAGCTCATACAGCTCATCGTTCCATCGTCTGCGATATTCGCCGTTGCCTACGTGCAAAGGTCCAAAAATCTTACGCAGAATCTTTCTCTCGAACACTCCAAGCGTCTCTTCATCGGATGTTGTCATCGTCCAAGCTTTTGCGCCATACGTTAGGACGGGCATGATGAGAGCCTTGTAGAGTGTTAGTTTTGTTCGTCGAGAGAGGACTTTACTGCTCAGTTGCCTACTTAGTCCAAAGTAGCACTTGTTGGCAAGAGAGATTCTACGTTGGATTTCAAGGCTGACATTGTTATCGGTGTTAATGTTGGTTCCTAAATAGACGAAGTCTTTTACAACCTCGAAATTATAACTGTCTACAGTGACGTGGTTTCCAATACGCGAGTGCGCCGACTGTTTGTTTGAAGATAGGAGGTACTTCGTTTTGTCCTCGTTCACCACCAGACCCATTCGCTTTGCTTCTTTATCCAGTTTGGAGAAGGCAGAACTAACAGCGCGGTTGTTAAGGCCAATGATGTCAATATCATCGGCATACGCCAACAATTGTACACTCTTATAAAATATTGTGCCTGAGCGATTAAGTTCTGCGGCTCGTACGATGCTCTCCAACATCAGGTTAAAGAAGTCACACGACAGCGAGTCACCCTGTCTGAAACCTCGTTTGGTATCAAACGGCTCGGAGAGGTCCTTCCCAATTCTGACGGCGCTGCTGGTGTTGAGCAACGTCATCTTACATAGCCGTATTAGTTTTGCGGGGATACCAAATTCAGACATCGCGGCATACAGGTAACTCCTTTCCGTACTGTCGAATGCAGCTTTGAAGTCGACAAAAAGATGGTGTGTGTCGATTCTCCTTTCATGGGTCTTTTCCAAGATTTGGCGTATTGAGAATATTTGGTCGATGGTGGACTTTCCAGATCTGAAGCCACACTGATAAGGTCCAATCAGTTGGTTGACGGTGGGCTTCAGTCTTTCACACAATACGCTCGCTAGAACCTTATAAGCGATATTTAGAAGACTAATCCCGCGGTAATTGGCACAAATTGCAGGATCGCCCTTCTTATGGATTGGGCAGAGCACACTTAAATTCCAATCGGCAGGCATGCTTTCATCCGACCATATTTTGCATAGGAGCTGATGCATGCACCTAACCAGCTCCTCGCCGCCATGTTTGAATAGCTCAGCCGGCAGTCCGTCGGCGCCCGCGGCTTTGTTGTTCTTTAGCCGCGTTATCGCTATTCTCACCTCGTCATGATCGGGTAGCGGAACGACAATTCCGTCGTCAACGATTGGGGTATCGGGATCTTCACTTTCTCGGTGACATGCGCAGCTGTCACTGTTTAATAGGTTCGAGAAGTGTTCCCTCCATAATTTAAGATTGCTCTGTACGTCAGTCACCAGTTCGCCGTCTTTGTTCTTACAGGAAAACGCCCCGGTCTTGAAACCTTCTGTAAGCCGCCGAACTCTCTGGTAGAATTTTCGGGCGTTGTTCCTGTTGGCCAGCAATCGGTGAATTAGTTACCGTAAAAACAAAAGTATCAACAAATTCGAAAAAAAACTCTTCGGCGTTACCTTGTAAAACATCTACAGAAAAAGTGTTCAAAATTTCAAAAGGATCGGTGCAGTAGTTTTAAAGTTATGAGGGGCACCGACTTTGAAAACGTAAGTTGTGGGAAAAACGCTTTAAAGTTTTAAATACAAAAAAAATCACAGTAGCAACACTTACATGGCTGTATCTTTGTAAGTTTTGCTCCGATTCATCTAAAATTTTCACAGAATATTCTTGAAAGGTTCTTCATTTAAAAAATCAAATAAAAAAAATGCAAAAAAAAAAAATTTAAAAACGTTACGTTATGTATGAATGTAAGTCGTCACAGTGACTTGCCTGAGACGAGCTGGCCCAGTGGCTTGCATGGATATTGTAGAACCAGTGACTTGCCTGGGTTCCTAATGAGGAGGGACTACTATCATGGTGAACATGGTTGATGCTGCCGAATGTGCTTCCTTGTCCCCGGGAGCCTTCTGCCTCCATGGTCTCATACTGACAGATCTGAGCTGGTAATTCAGCCGGAAGTCCATCCCTCTTACGGTTTCATATGGATTTTCATTGATACCCAGGTTAAGCTTGAGTTCTGCATCCACAACGCCGCTGCTCAGGATGCACCACGCTTCTATTTTTAGGCCGCCGTTTTGAGCCTTGAGTAGCCCTAGTTGCAAAGTTGTCTGCGCTCCTCGGCTGATACTCCTCCACATTAAATGTAGGAGGTGTGTCATCCCCCATTTTGGTGTTAAGAACCCTTCTCTTCCACAAGCCTGGGTGCCACGCCTGCGAGCCACTTCGCGCCCTTCTCGTACACAAGTAGAAGAACCGGCCTAAAATAAATCCCGCAAGAGGCCAGCCGGTGTAGGTAAGGTAGGGCCGAAAGGTTTTCTTCCCGTAGCGTCTCCGTTAGGTAGCACAGCTACCATTTCACTTTCGCGCCACTCAACTCCGTCCTTCTGGGGTCATCCAATGCGCCTGGTTTCCCTTGCGGCGGGAGAGTCGGGCGTCAGATATCGAATTTTTTCAGTAATTTTCAGTCATAGTGTGGAGATGTATATTTAGGAAGGCAGTGGGTGATTTGATGTTTGTAGAAGACAAAATGAATGCACGACAATATTTGAATATTCTGCAATGTCATTTCTCAAATAGTGCAATAAAATTTTTCTTCATTGTTGACAACAAACCTCAGTTTCAAGCCCAACAGCTTATTTTTAATTACAGTAAAGTATTGGTCATAAAAATATCTGCCGTTCGGAGTCGGCTTGAAACTGTAAGTCCCTCCATTTGTGGAACAACATCAAGACGCACACCACAAATAGGAGGAGGAGCTCGGCCAAACACCTAACAGAAGTGTACGCGCCAATTATTTTTTTTATTTTTAAAGTATTGGATACACGAACAACAACTAGCCTGGATATTCCAATTTGAAATTTGTGAGCATATTTCAAGAAAAAAGTAGCAAAAAATACTCAAAAAGGTCGAGCAGAACTCAAAAGGTTTATTTTAGAGGGATGACACAATATACCTCAGGATTATAATGCTCAAAAATTGATTAATTCTATGAGTAGCAGTCCGCAAGTCATACAAAGTACTGATTCACATTTCACGTATTTTATACTAGTGGCTTATTCATTATTTACATATGTGCGTCAACGAAATCCAAAGATTGAAAGAAAAACATGAAAAATACAAATTTTCTTAAGCAATATGTCCGAGTTTCGCTAGATTAGTAGGTACCAAAACTTTTCTTTGACAAACCTCATTAAATAATTTGTTTATTTTTTTTTTTTAATAAATTAATTTTTTTTTAATGAATTTACTTTTTTAAATTAATTTATTGTTTTTTTTAGTTTATTTTTTTAATTTTTTTTATAGACATATGTATGTACATATATATTTTTAAAATTTGTTTTTTACTTTTTTTATTTATTTATTAATTTTTTTATTTTTTTTTACTTAATTTTTTTTCTTTATTTATTTCATTTTTTTTTTTTTATTTTTTATTTTTTTTTTATTATTATTTTTTTATTTCATTTTATTTACTTAATATTTTTCCCTTATTGTTTTTTTTTTGTTTTTTATTATTATTATTTTTTTTTTTACTTTTTTCTTTATTTTTAATTTTGTAATTTTTATATATATTTTTTTTCTTTATTTTTTTTAATTTAGTACGTTTTTGACCGAAATGGCTGACCAAAACTTGAGGTTGTGTTGACGCTAATGCAGTGTGACGTCGTTTAGTCACGATTCAATCTCACTTTTTATTGCTTTACATTCGCTTGCTGGCAAGCTTTGAGGAGCGATTAGGTGTTTGAAATCAAATTTGCAACCGGATGCTGCTTTGTCATTTATTTTTTGCGGGTATATTTACTTTGGTATACAAGTTTTCTTTATTTTCTTTTTGTTAGCTTTGCATTCCAAAGTGTCTCCTTTTCTTTTTCTGTTCTGTGTTGTTTTTTTTTTAATTAAACTTTTTTTATAGCGCTTTTCTTCAGCTTTTCTTGTTCTTTAGCTTTATTTACTCGTATTTTTTTTAATGAATGTTTGCTCGCCAAGAGCCAGCTAACGTCGGCGCATTGCCGGGGACCGTTTGTTTATTATTCCTTATTTTCATCCGTCGTTTATTTATCGCCTCGTGCGCTGCTTTCTCCCAGTTGTATAGCGCTTGCTGGTCGCCGTTTATGTTTGATTTCAGGTACTAACAATTTTCGCATATTTGTATTTTCCACGTTTGCTTGTGTCTTCTTTTCTTATACGTATTCGTATTGGTATTGCAACGCTTGCATGCCTTTCTCGCTCAAAATTCATTGGTCTGCACAATAAGGACATTGCTTCCTTGCAGACTTTCGTGTCACTCATTTCGCATATTCTCTGGAGTCGTTGGTTTGTTCCGTTTTCACCATTTTTGCTTCTCATTGTGTGTGTGAGTCGTTTGTATGCCCACCGCACGATTTGTATGTTTCCGTTTTGATCCTGTTTTTCGTTCTTGCGCTGTGCTTACACTCGAGAGTTTCGGCTACTTCAGCAACCCTAGTGGATTTCAGTTTACTCGCTGATCTCAGACACGCTAGAGCCTTGCAGACAAGTATTCGTGGTGGGCTTCTAGGCTGCGGGCGTTTTTAACAAAAAAGAAAAATAAAATATAATAATAATAAAAAAATGCACCATTCAATTGTGAAAAAGTGTATGGCAAAAATTGAACCAAAAGAGAATTTCTATAAAAATAAGTGAAGTGGTGCGCATAATTTTTTACTTGCCTCCCTATATACGTATGTATGTATATCCATACAAGAGTATATATTTTTTACTCAAGCTGTGTGTGCGTTGTCTTCATTCAATTAATCTCAAATGTTTGGTGACTTTTTGCGCATTGGAGAAAATTTGGCTGTTTCCAATTGAGAAGTCGCAAGAAAAAATTTGGAAAATTTTGAAAACGATTTCAAACAGAAGCAGAAGTAGCGTTGTAGTAAAAACAAAAAACATAAAAGGTCAAACTTTTGTATGTCTCGTGCAATACCATTGTCAAACAGAGGAAACACAACAAAAAAAAAAAAAACGAAAAGAAATAAAAAATCAACAAAAGTGAAAATTGCTCAGTTATATTCTTCATAAGCATCCTCGCATTGCAGTGTGGGCTGTTGAAACTACAGTGTTCTAAATCAGATACATTCAATATATACAAACCCACCTTCGCATATCACGTAAATTTTTTAGTTGTTTTGTGAACACAAACAAAAAACATTTTTCTCACCGCAAAAAACTTCCAATAAGTAGCAACAATTGCGTTACTAAAATCGGTTGACGTAGCCAACTAGAAACTTTGTTTTCACAAATTACAACAACACAAAAGCACTAGCCGCAGTTTTGGAATAAAAACGAGAGCAAACCCAACCGCAGAAGGAGTACAAAAAGTAGCTGTACAAATGGGATTTGAATAGCAGCACCATTGATGACATACGATTTTTTTGAATACGAATTAAAAGTGAGTTTTACTACATAGTACATTTTTTCATGTGTATGTACATAATCGTATATTCCCAAAACGATAGATTCGTAAGATACTTTTTTTTTGTACTGGCAAGATACACGCTCATTAAACGTTTAATAAGGAAAAAAAATCATTAAAATAAGGTGAAACAAATTTTACAAAAAAAATTTGGTCCACACTTCGGCTTAAAAAATTAACACCTACTATAGTTCAGTGCAACCTTGTCTGTGTAATTTCTTCCCTTTACTACACCAAATGTTTTACTATCTAAAAAAATAAAAATCAAAACAAATATTTCGTGAACTTGTAAAAAAAATAGACACATACGCAACATATTTCGCATTTCGCCAAAAATAATTTACCCTCACACTACAAGAACGTTGCCTCTATTTTTTAGTATGCGCCTGATTGGGATTCTCTTTTTCAACTATATGGTACTCAACAATTTGCTACTACATCTCTGCCATACTTATTTGCACTCTCTCTCTCGCTCATTTTTAAGCCTCTTTTTTTACTCAATTCTCTTTTTAAACTCACACATGCATACACTACTTAGTAGCGCCTTTCTCTCTTTCATTCCTCACTTGCTTTCGCATGTCCTTATTTCACATACTTCGCCACTCGTTCCTCTTGCTCTCTTCTCCATTTTGCCATTCGCCTTTTATATGCATATTCCCTGTCCGTTTTCTTGCTCTTGTTCAACAACACTTTTTGTAACGAATTGTTGGTATTGAATTCTTATTGTTGACGACGACGATGAGGGCACGAGATGACAATGAGCGTACACATGAGTACGAATTCGAATACGAACACGTACAGGAACATGCTGATGATGATTCGACATTTACGATGCTTTGAAAACGTACCAGCTTTTTTTGTATAGGGTTTTGTCAGAACTTTGTGAGCTAACTACTATTATTGTTGTTGTTGCTGGTGCTTGCCAATATCGTTGGGTGGTGGTACAGTTTTGTTGGTACGCTATTTTGTCGCCCGATCGCCGCCTCTATTTTTAATTGTCTGCTATAGTTGGCATTTGAATGTGTGTGTGAATGCCCTGCAACAACGTACTCATCAAGAAGGATAGCATTTTGAATTTCATGTATTTCTTGTTATAAACTAATATATCGACATATATGTATGTATGTATTATCTTTCATGCAACTTCTTTGAAAAATTTGAATGTATATGGAATCTGGCACGGAGCTAATTGTAACTTTAAGCTGTAAAGTGGATACTTACATATTGGCTTACAAACTTTTCTTGAATCAAATTCTGTGAAGGAAATTTTGTCCAATTACTAGAACATATACATACATAGATCCTTTTATAATTATTTTAGAACATAATGCTGAGAAAACTGCAGCAACTACAATAATATTCAAGGATTACTCAGTTTTTACTTACTTTTCCAGAATCAAACTCAAATAAACGTTAGAAGACAGCTCAAGTTCTCTTTCTGTTCATACTCTGGCTATTGAAAGACATTTTTTTTAAGTACTACTTATGTAGATACGTTTTACAACTTTAACCAGCTCTAGCTTTCTCTGCTTGATTGTAGAATACTAAGAATTCAAACTCTTCGAAGATGTCTCTCTATTGAATTACCACTTCCTTTCACAAACTTAATGATAGTCTTTGCAGACAAGGTTGAAATTCTCGTCGGGCTTATGCAACATGTAAATTGCTTTACACGATGCTTAGCGCTTAATAAATACTTAACCAGAAGTATAAATGAATCATCTGTTCCTAAACCCGAAGTTGGTTTTATATTACCAGAATGACTCGTGTTTATATCCCACCAAGGACTGTTACTCTAGCAGCATTCTCTAAATATTTATGGGGGAAAGTGTATGCCGTTACAACAACAACATCAACGATTCGGATAATATTTAATCAAAGATTAGGAATACTGAGAATACAGGCAACACTGGTTGAAGAGTTCAGGACAAAGGCAGGCTAAGCAGTTTATGTCACCCTCCCGAAGAGCACCAAAAAGGTTCGCAAATCTGCATAGGGAGGGCTTATGAACTCTCACTGGATACTGCACCGGACATTGCAGTTCTTGTTGTAGCAACACATTGTAGTCCTCGTTACTCTAACCCACAAGCGAGCTTGGCAGGCTGAGATAGCATGTCTGATCGACTATCGCAGTTCCTTCTGTCACTAAGCGGAGGGGACTGTAGGAGGCTGGTTGGACTGATAACGGACCACTTTCTATGGGCAAAGCACATGGAAAAGGTTGGCATCTCAGACAATGCACTCTGCCCAGCATGTGGAGAGGAGGATGAGACGGACCACTTGAGGTCTTCGGCACTAATGTGTTAAGAAGCGACCATCTTGGCTCCTTGGCACCACAAGATCTACACAGATTTCTTCGGAGGTCGAGTAGATTTAAAGAAAATTAAAAAAGGAATCCGAGTGCATTACAGTGGACTTAATTGTGTCTGAGTGCTGTACTTGCTAGTCTCCCCGGAAAAAAATGGCCTCGTTATCACTTCAGGAAATTAGAATTAGTACATAGAAAAAGGTGTCTGTTGTGCTTTTGAACTGGATGATTAAATTCCAGAGCAGATTCTCTAAAGCGGTATGGAACAAAAAGCTTAAAAAGGTACTCAAATTTAACAAACGCCTCCAATTTTAGGCTTGTGGTCAAGCACCATAGAACACATCAGAGGTCGCAGTGCATTATGGCCCAATAATACAATAATAATGGGTGCTGGCAGCACTAAAACTTTTGTTTTGGTAGCGTGAAGAAGAAGAAAAAGTAAAATTTGTTACATTTGTGTCAACCACGAAAATAGCTGACACGAAGTTGCTGAATTTGTGCTGAGTTAAAGCTGCAGTATATAAATGTCATAAAAGAACAAGATAACTTATCTCTAATGTTTGCCATCAAAACGAGGTGTCACGAACTTCTAGATTTTTAATAAAACTTTTGCCACAAGGTAATAAATAACATTTATACCAATCACCATCGACTTTTTCAAAAGCTAACCATTAAACATGAAATTTATCTCTGAAGTAAAAGTTTTTCTAATTTACGGCATATAACTTCATGTTTATGTATAAATTCACTTGCCAGTGTTAGCAATTACAAAAGGCTGTGCTGTCGAACTAATGACGAAAACTAAAACGAACAGAACGTATCATAAATTGCGCCAGATCTCTACAAGGATCGCATTGTTGTTGTTGCATTTACGTGCAAAAATTTTATCCCGAGCATTGACCATTGGAACACAGCATACTAGCTTCTGAAATTATTATGAAGTATATGCATTCAAGCATTTTGAACTTTGAAAATTTTCGAACATTCAGAGCATTTCTAAAAATGTGTAAGAATAAATAAGATTTAAAATATTAAGACAACGTCTAAAGCTTAGTATTAGTGCATAAACGGGTAACATTTAAAATAATGGTCAAAATATTTAAACGTCGAAAATTTTCGACCATATAGAACAAGTCCAATAATTATTAAAATTTGTATGCGTGAATGAAAACTAATAGAATTTCCAAATATTTTGAACTTTGGAAAGTTTCGAACATTCATATGTACATAAATACAGTGTGGGAAAGTCTAAGACTTAGTATTTGTGTACAAATTGACAATGCGTTAAATAATTTTCAAACTATTTCAACTTCGAAAATTTTCGAACACATAAAACATGTCTAATAATTAGTAAAAAGTATATACAGGAATGAGAACTAATGGAATTTTGAAATTTTTTAACTTTGGAAATTTTCGAACATATGTACATATGCAGTGCGGCAGCTTAAATAATCCGCAATTATTTCGGTAATTAAAAATTAAATCTCTAATATTTTGAGGACTAAAAAATTTTCAGTAAACAGTTTCGAAACATATAAATATATCTTTTTTAACGGAAAAGAGAGTAGCTAATAAATTGCGTAATAAATTTTATAATAATTTAAATTTTACTTTAGACTCTGCTAATTTTTTTCGCTTTGCAATATTTTCTCAAGCTAATTTTATTGTAACAAAGAATTTTATCTTTCTAAATTCGCAATCACTAATTTCTAACATAAACTGTAGGTAAAAAGAAAAGAAAAATTAGCGGCTTAAATCTGCTAGAAAAGAAAAGATTAAAACAGAGAATTCATACCTGAATGCACCTTTTATAATTGATGAAATTTCGTGCTTGATTCCATAATTACCGTTGAGCGGTTAGATTTCTGCCAGCTGACTGATGTGATGGCTGCATATGTTGTTTGCGACGAGGAAAGTGAAGCCTGCTAAGGGACTTATGGATGGTATTCACTGGGCTGGCAGGCCAACAGAGCATATTTGACAGTTCAAATATGCTTTGAGAGGCACTACTCGTCGAGTGCCTGACTGTAGTGTGCAAGCAATTGTAGCACCGACAATAACAAATCAAGCAAGTAGCAACACCGGTGCAAAACTCATTGGGTGAACGACGCATGGTTGGCAGCGGCTTGCAGCTGCTATTATATTTTATATGGCCGATTTTTGTTTTTCTCTTTCGGCAACCGAAATACTGCGATGGATGCGATTAGAACAGCGCCGCGCATTTGTGAAGTGCCCTCGTTTTTGGGCGAGTGTGTAAATGTGCACACATTTGTATATGTATTTGTGTGCTTCCTTTTTGTGGCTGTATGGGCGTTTGTAATCCTGATTCCTACTGCTTTTGTTGGGTTTGTTATA
This sequence comes from Anastrepha ludens, assembly GCF_028408465.1. Lineage (NCBI taxonomy): Eukaryota > Metazoa > Arthropoda > Insecta > Diptera > Tephritidae > Anastrepha > Anastrepha ludens. Next base: position 114,810,409 of record NC_071502.1, read on the forward strand.
GCTGCTTTTCCAGCTTGCATTTATTTATACCTACATAAGTCATACACTTGATGAGGTTTTCCCATTTTCGAAAATCGAGCAGACTGCAATTCGAATGAATTTTGTTTTTGCTTTGTTTTTGGTTTTTTTATTAAGTTCTCATGTTCTGGTTATTGTTGTTTTCTTTTTATTATCGGTTTCTTTTCTATCATTCTATCATTGTTGTTGGGTTGTGTGTGTATGTGTGCGCTTTAAAGTGCGCCTGACCTAGTGTGCGTGCGCTCTTCACGGTATATGCACTTCATTGGCTTCTTTCACAGATATTTTACCTTATACAAATTGAATTTCACAAATTTTTGGTCTAATGCTCAAAAAATACGAACACACAGTTTGACGTTGAAAAAGGTTTTGAAAACTATTTTCTCTATACATTTTTATCTAACCACTATTTTTTTACAGCAATTTAAATATAATAAAATACAAAATAGCCGCTTTCAAAACGGTTAAAGTGCTTGTGTAAAAAATATTGCACTTTGTTAAAGTTCGCAATTAAGCAACATAATAAAAAACAAAAAATGTCGAACTCCAGCACAGAAGTACCTCGCATAATGGTCTTTCGACCTACGTGGGAGGAATTCAAAAATTTTCCTAAATACATCGCCTTCATGGAATCTCAGGGCGCTCACAAAGCTGGTCTAGCCAAAGTGGTACCACCACCAGAATGGGTGCCACGTCGTAGTGGCTACAATGATTTGGATGCGCTCAATATAACTATACCGGCGCCGATTTGTCAAGTCGTCACCGGCAAACAGGGCCTCTACCAACAAATTAATATACAAAAGAAGCCTCTTACAGTGAAGCAATTCAGTGAGTTGGCGTCTACGGAACGCTATCAGACGCCTAAACATTTTGATTTCGAAGATCTCGAGCGTAAATATTGGAAGAATATTACCTATGTGGCACCGATCTACGGCGCGGATGTTAGTGGTAGTGTCACTGATACGGATCAAGATGTAAGTATATGTTTATAAAAGAATAATGGAACTATGTCTGAACTCATTTCCTCCGCCTCCCACGCACACACAAAGAGCTGGAATATAAATCGTCTTGGTACAATTCTCGACTATGTCAACGAAGATTATGGCATACAAATTGACGGTGTGAATACAGCCTATTTGTATTTTGGCATGTGGAAGACTACCTTTGCCTGGCACACTGAAGATATGGATCTCTATTCGATAAACTATTTACATTTTGGCGCTCCAAAGACGTGGTATGTCGTACCACCCGAACATGGGCGCAAATTAGAAAAAGTAGCTAATCAATATTTTCCGGCGAGCTATGAAAATTGTAATGCTTATTTGCGGCATAAAATGACACTGATAAGCCCGCAAGTGCTTAAGCAACACGACGTGCCGGTGAATAAAGTAAGTGAAGTGACTGGAATAAATTTTGTGTGCTTAAAACTGGCATAACTGGAGTTATGGGAAATAGTGAAATTTACATGTGGCGAAATAGTGTTGAAATTTGTTTAAATTAATTCTGCAAAATCGGATCGACATAGTAAAATGAGAACAAACATTTATAGAAGTAGGTTTTCGAAAATTATTTTAATTATTATTAACGACCAAACCTCGGGACGTAATAATTTGCTATTATTCTTTTTTGTTATTGCTCTTATACTTTTTAATATTTTCACAAATCTGCAAATTAATAAGACCTTAAAGTATGAGAAGTTATTAAAATACAGTTTTTACTTTTAGTGAGAAAAAACTAAGAATATCTCTGATTAAGAATATCTTAATCTGCATCTGAAAAATTAGTAAATAATAGGCTTTAAATAGAATTCAAAACTCTTCAGTACTGCTCTAAAAATTTAGGACTGCGCCGGTTATGCAAAAATATTTAAATACATATATTTAAAAGTAGAAAAAAAAAACAGATTTGAACATTTCAACTTCTTTTGAAAATTTTTCGAATTTCGAAAAAGCCCCTAATTCTGTATTTAATATCTTTAAAAACAGTTAAATCAAGTTATTAGGGCACTTCAACGAACTTCGAAAATATTTCGAACTCGAAAATTTTCCAACTTCAATATATTTATGCAAAAATATTTAAATACTCATATTTAAAAGTAGAAAAAAAAACAGATTTGCACATTTAAACGGCTTTTGAAAATTTTTCGAATTTCGAAAAAACCCCAAATTCTGCATATAATATCTTTAAAAGTAGCTATTATGAATCAAGTTATTAGGGCACTTTAACAAACTTCGAAAATATTTCGAACATCAATAAATTTGTAAAAAAATTAAAGAAGAGAACCTAATTCCCCGGAACACTGTTAAGACCAGGTCCCAGTTATGCGGTTTTCTGCTGAATAAATATTAGGTGAAGAAAAAAGTTCTGCACGTTTTCCGGTAGATGTAGTTAGTGAAAAATTTCTCACGATGTGCATATACATTGCGTCGAGGCTTACTGTACGGCGATCAAAAACTGGAATTATGCTTCAAAAAAACTGTTGAGGAACAGTTCTGTGTTTGGTGAAGCTAGTTGTGCGTTACAGCATTCAAAAATAAAGGTAAAAAGGAAAAAATCGATATATTCTGTCTTATCACTATGACTAAGTGGAAAAGTCGTAGCAAGCTGCAAAGCGGTGAATGCCATGACTCCGTTCGAAAATGTTGATAAAAGCGTTGCGGACCAGCATGTGAGCACTAACTCCATTGCCCAGCAATTCAAGTTTAGTCAGAAAACTGTTTGAAACCATCTACACAAGGATAAATACACCTATGCACATTGCAGCGTCGAAATAAAGAGAAAAAAATTTGAGAACTTTTTACTTCACCTAATATTTGCAAATTTTATAAATTTGCGTACCCATTCCCCACATCTCTACCTCCGTACAGATAACCCAAGAGGCTGGTGAGATAATGATCACATTTCCTTTCGGTTACCATGCCGGTTTCAATCATGGTTTCAATTGCGCCGAGTCAACCAATTTCGCCATGGAACGGTGGATTGAATATGGAAAACGTGCCGTTCAATGTACCTGCAGGTTGGCAATTGCACATACACATGTTAATCCAAGAAACTAATAAATATTGAAAACATATTTTCCATATAGTAACGACATGGTGAAGATCTCCATGGATACATTCGTGAAACGCTTCCAGCCCGATCGCTATCAATCGTGGTTGGAAGGAAACGATGTGGGCCGACATCCCGAAGATCCGCCCAGTGCCATAACCGCTGCGCCATTACCCTCACATTTAGATGTAATATGCAATAAGAAGTAAGTGTGCTATGCCTACCCAGGGGTAGTTAATTTTCGTGTTATTTTTTTTTTTTTTGTTGGCGCTTACTAACATTTTGCTTTCTTTTTCAACAACATCACTGCCATGCGCGGCCCTCAGTCATGGGGCTGGCAATTTACCAATGCACGCATTACATAGAATGAAAAAACAATGTAATCCCACAAAGAAGAAGTCCTTCAAAGAACGCAATCCTGATTTGAATTTAGAGGAGATCCAACAGAATCCCAATATACCCGATGAGGTGAAGGCAGTGCTAAAAGAGAGTGTACTAACGCTCGACGCTGAGGACGAAGAGCCAGCCATAATCGGTGATGGAGAAGCTGAGATAATGAGTCAATTAAGTCCAGCTAATTTGAAAACCAAAAAGGAATTACTCGACTACATTGATGATGGCACAGGTGGGTGCCACATTATATATATTGTATAATCAACTAATTATTTTATATACTATATATATATTTTTTTTTTTTATTCAGATGAAGATGAGGAGGAAGAATTCCGTAAACGCCGTCATAAGCGCAAACATCATTCCGACTATGATGATGATTGGTTTGCCAGTAAGCGGCGCATAAATGCGCGTAATAGCAGCAAAGGTCGCAGTCCGCGCAATAGCAATAAAGACGATCGCTCCATATCGCCGGCATCATCATCATCCTCATCGTCACGCGCACGCCGTCAGCCATGTACAACACCCGGAAAAACGCCACGCAAAACACCAAATCGTAGAAAGAAAGACAATGCCGCCTCTGCCGCAACAACACCTAATGCCTGTGCTTCTACTGCGGCGATAGCGATGGCAGCACCGGAAGCAGTGGCGAGCGTACTGAAAAGCGCCGCTGCAGTTTCGCAAGCACTGGGGAGTCAAAGCAATGGTGGCGCGAGCTCACCATCGGCAATTGATGAAGCGCCAACAGTGGCCGTAACCGTGGCAGCTGTAGCTGCTGCTGATGCGGTGGGAGGTGAGGCAATTAGCGAAATAAAGGAGCATTCACTCTTTATCTCATCCGCAAATGGCTACAGCAAGCAAATGAATAAATCCTAACTGTCCCCATAGAACTCACAAATCATGATTTCCACTTTTTTCCTTTTTTTTTTTTAGACATTTACCAAATACCATACTTTTATATTTAATGCCTTTTTTATTTTTAACATACATACATACAAGCAAGTAACAAATGTATATATATATATATATACATATATTTGCGCATATTTTGTATTTACGCTGATTTTGTTCTCAACATTTGACAAACTCGGCCGAGCATGCGCAAATATAATATGTATTACTGCAAATCTATTCTAATAATAGGACTATGAATAAGTTCGTGCGGTTTTTTTCGAAATTTGAAACTTTATTGACGTAAAATGGTTACAAATTTAATATTCAAAATATTGTCCATCGCTTACTACTACTTTTTCCCATCTTTCTGGCAATTCACGGATTCCCTTTGTGAAAAATTCGGTCGGTTTTGCCGCAATCCACGAATCGATCCATTTTTTGACTTCATCGTAATTACGGAAGTGCTGGTCAGCCAGGCCATGTTGCATCGATCGGAAGAGATAGTAATCGGATGGCGCAAGGTCTGGACTATACGGCGGGTGGGGTAGGACATCCCATTTGAGCGTTTCTAAGTATGTTTTGACCACTTGTGCAACATGTGGCCGAGCATTGTCATGTTGCAAAATAACTTTGTCGTGTCTATCGGCGTATTGCGGCCGTTTTTCTCGCAGTGCTCGGCTCAAACGCATCAATTGTCGTCGGTAGACATCCCCCGTAATCGTTTCATTCGGTTTCAGTAGCTCATAATACACAACACCCAGCTGGTCCCACCAGATACACAGCATAACCTTCAGGCCATGAATATTCTGCGCCGACGTCGATGTTGAAGCATGGCCAGGGTATCCATACGTTGCCCGACGTTTTGGATTGTCGTAATGGACCCACTTTTCATCGCCAGTCACAATTCGATGCAAAAAACCCTTTCTTTTGTGCCGTTGAAGCAGTTGTTCGCATGCCATAAAACGGCGTTCAACGTCTCTTGGCTTCAATTCATACGGCACCCAATGGCCTACCTTTCGGATCATTCCCATGGCTTTTAAACGTTTGGAAATGGTTGATTGATCAACTCCCAAAGTTTTTGCAACCTCTTCTTGTGTTTGAGCCGGATCTTGATCGAGCAATTCCTCCAATTCGGTATCCATGAACTTTGGCGGCGCACCCTCGCGTTCTTCGTCTTCCAAGCCAAAATCACCACTTTTAAAGCGTGCAAACCACTTCTGGCACGTTCGCTCAGATAGAGCATGCTCACCATAAACTTCCACCAAGATACGATGACTTTCGGCTGCTTTTTTCTTCATATTAAAATAATGAAGAAGAATTCCCCGCAAAAACACATTATTTGGCACGAAATTCGACATTTTCAAGTGTGGTAAAAATATTGTTGTTTACGCTTCAAATAAAAAACTTATACTGACGTTTGTGCCTTACGACAGTAGCTCTCCAATGAATGTTTGGAAATGTGGATCGATGGAATAATAATCAAGTTACGCCATCTGTTGTAAAACCGCACGAACTTATAAATAGACCTATTATAATGCAACTTTCAATTATGCAATCATGCGATTCCATCCATTGCAACTTTTCATTACATTTTAGTATTTATTTTAATTTATTAGTCTTTAAGCAATCATTTGTGTTTATTTCATTAACACTTTTATGCAATTGATTTCATTCTTTTATGCAGGATTTTTACAATAATTTAGGTTGTAAATATACACATGAACACTGCGCATACATACATACATGCAGGTATACATATATCCATACATACATACATACATACATATACACGAGTACAATCGTTCATTATAAATATTAATGACTAATTGATAGATAATAGACTAATTTTAAACGCTAGATCCAAAGCAACTTCATTGGAAGAAAATATAATTTTTTTAAATTATGTATATCTTAAACGCTACTCTTTGCCGCCTTTCGTTTCTCTGTGTTGCTTTTAATTCCCTTTTGTGAATTTATTTTTAAAACCGTTTTTCTCCATCTGGTTCTTTTATTTTGTATTACTCGAGCTTTCTTTTTATGAAATCTATTTTGTTTAAAGCGCCTATTTTTGTTTGGCAACTCTAAGCGATATTTAGTGTATATTATATGTTTGTATCTGCTCCGCAGTATAGCGCGCTTGTGCGTTGCGCTCATTTGTGGACTTTGTGGAACTGATTAGACGTTGTCATCACTTGTCAAATTTCTGATTTGTTGTTCTGATATGCTCATCGGAAAAAATATACTTTTAGTGCAAGCGAAAACTGTGTTGTTTGGTCTTTTCTTTCATTTGTTTGGCCCTTTGAAGAATTTGCATAGTCTGGGTATTGGTAAAAATTGAAATATTGGCAAAATTTTTCTTCACTCATTTGTCGACTTGGATTGTATATGCTCGTAGTTTTATTGTTCCTGGGGCTAAGATATTGAATGCAATCGTTGATAGGGAGTTTGACAAAATTTTGGAATTTTTTACGTTGGAGGATTGATAAAGTTATGGGTTGTTAAATGTTCCTGTATGTCCCAAAGATCTCTCAATTATGCGAAAGTGCTTGTTCAGAAGTTTGGGGAGTAGAATTTGGCACTGAAACTGAAGCCATAAAAGGCACAAACAAAAAAGCCGTCGAGATATTTGGTACGCAAAAAAGTTGTATACTCGAATAATAAAAATATTTTTTCTAAAATTAATAGCACCTCGAATTTTGAGCTAGAATTTCCAACCTCTTAAATTCTTGGTGCACATTGTTTGAGTAAAGAAAATAATATTTTAGTAGCATTGTATTCTCTATTCATTGCATCGTCATTTGTGTCTTTGATGGCGTCAATACCTACGCTAGCTGTTCCCATGTAAAAAACTGAATGCTATGGCAATTAAATTTGAGCTTGTGGTTGTATTCTTGATTGACGTGCAGCGTGCAGATAGGCTTTCGCCCTCTTCTTATCCCTACACCACCACTCTGCCACTCTTTCCACCATCATCAACACACCTTTATCCTCACCATAATTTCCACCAAAATCTCTTGCCACCTTTGTGAGCGTGTATCTAACCAGCAAAAAGAAAAACAAAAAACAAAAAACGCAAAATTTAACAATAAGTAAAATTATTGTACATTTTCTAATACATCATTTGAAACCAAAAACAAAGAAACCAAAAATAATCCTTGTACAAAATTTTACAAACGAAAAGAAAAAATCAAAGCGAAATTGTAAAAATTGTACAAAGCAAAATGACCGCTTAAAAATGTGAGTCTTTATGACTTTAGCTATTGATTGTCATAATTGATTGCCTATTTTTCAACACTTCTTACAGGCAGCAATTCAGTAGCCACAAACACAATCGCAAGAGCAGCAGTTGTGGCATCAGCAATTGCTAACACCAGCAGCAACACCGAGTCGGCAGTTGCAGCAACAACAAGTTCTGCTATATCAGCACCCGCACCCGTCATACGCGTGGTGCACAAGCTGAGCGATCAGTTGTGTGTCAACAGCACTGCAACGGGCAAAAGTAATATTAATAATAATAATAACAATAACAACGATCTCCCCTCCGTACCGCCAGTGTTGCATTTTATGCAACCCTCACGCAAATTCGAGGGTAAAATACCAAAAATCAGTCAGCAAATCAATTTGCAACACCCAGAACTGATCATAATGCCATCCACATCGAACGCTGCTGCCTCTACGGCTGTTGCCAACACCACCACAACCGCCATAACGGCGTCTAGTCAACAGCAACAGCTCGAACAGGAGCAACAGCAGCAGTTGCAGCAACAGCAACAACAACAACAAACAATTGTTTATACAACCATGTTGCCTGCGGCAAGCACTCTGAATGGCATTGCTGCTCAGCAATCGGGGCAGCAGCAAACCCAATATATTACGATACCCGCCTCGTCGGCGTCAAGTGGCAATACTACAGACGGCACTGTCTATCAGCTGCAAAGCGAGATTGTTTGTGATGCGGCGACATATCAGCAACATCAGCAGCAGCAGCAACAACAACAACAGCGTCAACAACAGCAGCATGGGCAGCAGCAGCAGCAGCAACAACAATTGACTGCCCAAAGCATCAACGGCAATACGATTGCGGTGACGTCGTCCGCTGCAGCGCAAGGTAGGTTCTGCCCCACAAAACGTGGGAATGTCGATTTGTTTAGTTATTTGTTGTGTGTAAAATGGTTTTGATTTGATATTAACAATTTTTTGATTTAAATTATTTGTGTGTTTGTATTTGTATTATTTAAATGTAGTTGTCTTTGCTTTTATAACCTTTAATCCTAACTTAATTCACGTTTGGCATTTCTTTGGTTAAAACTAATGGATTTACTAACACTGACAGCTCGCTCATATTATTATATATTTTTTTGTTTTTCCTCCGATTTCAAAGGCAGTTGGTTTTGTGGGAAACTAGGAAAATATGTTTTGACTTAGCTCTTCGTTTTGGAAAGATCGAACTGCATACCGATTCGATGATGCATTCACATCTTATCGCTTACAGAATTGAAATGAAATAACACTCGTTTGCTGAAAGAACGTCCTAACTCAAAAAATAAAAAAAGTCCGAGCAAAACGGCTTCGAAGATCTCAATTTACTGTGACACCCTAAATAAAAGTTATTTAATTAATTAACATAAACGAAAAAAAAGAAACAGAAGTAGAAAAAGACAAATTAACAGAAATTGAAACATAAGAAAGTAACGGAAATACAAAAAAAATTAAAAAATATCTGAAGTAGAAAAGTAAAAAATTAACAAATATAAAGAAAATTAATAAAATAAAAAATAAACAGAAATAAAAACAAAAATTAACATTAATTTAAAAAAAAACATAAAAATTAACCGAAAGAGAAAAAAGTTTAGATAAATAAAAAAAATGAACAAAAATAAAAAATTCTAAATTTAGATAAATAAAAAAAAAACAATAAAAACTAACAGAAATAACTAAATAAAAAACTAACAGAAATAAAAAAAAAAAATTAACCGAAAGTGGAAAAAAGAATAAAAAGAGAACAGAAATAAAAACAAAAATTAGCAGAAATGGGGAATAAACAAATAAAAAATTAGCAGAAATAAAAAAAATTAATCGAAAGAGAAATGTAAAATTTAAGATCAATATAAATAAAAACTAAACAGAAATGAAAACAAATAAAAATTAACAGTAAAAAGGGACAAAAAGTGGACAGAAATAAAAACCAAAATAGAAAAAAATAAAAATGAACAAAGGAAACTTAATACAAAATTAATAGAAATAAAAGAATAAAAAATGAACAAAAAAAAAAAACAAAAATTAGCAGAAAATAAAATTAAAAAATTTAAAATTAACCGAAAGGGGGAAAATATTAAAAATTTAAAGTTAAAAAATTAACAGAAATAAAAAAAACAAAAATGGAAAAATAGACAGAAATGAAAAAATAAACAGATATAAAAAAATTAACAGAAAAGCTAACGGAAATAAAAAAAATTTAAAAATAAAGAAAAATTAAATAAAAAATTAAAAAAATAAACAAAAATAATCTAAACACGAAAATTTATATGAAAATATTCACACTTCCTGCTCAATAAAACCAACTGTCTTTTATGTGTTTTCATCCATTTATAATTTATTTTGAATGTTTAATGATTTCGTTTTTATTATTAACTTTTTGAGGCAATATTGCGTACATACTAAAATCGAAATCCACTTAATTTTTGTTCATTCGCTTCCACAAAAAAAATCCAAGCTGCTACTGCAATACTTGCGTTTTCTTCAATATTTCTCAATTCCCTCTGCTTTACTAATACGCAAAGTTTTACATATTTTTCCATAAGCTAGAAAAAAAGTTATTTTTTTACTAGTACTGTTATTAAAATTTGCGCAGTATAGCTAACTTGTTGTTGCTGACATTTCTCACTTTTTTGTAGTCTTTCCATATTAAGACCAAAATGAAATGTTGATTAAATTGTTAAAATACTTATTTGTTATGATTCAGTCTAAAAACAAAAACTAAAGCGCAGCCACCCTTAAAAAGAGTTTTCTAATATAACATTTTTCGTATTGTTTCCTGACTCGTAAGTCTAAGTTTAACCATATTTTTTGTTGGCTTTTATTTTTTTTAATGTGAATTTTCGCAAAGACAAATGCAATAATAACAGCTAAAATTGTTTTTACATATTTTTGGTCTACCTTTCACGCATTTTATATTTCATTTACTTTCGATTCTTCAAAAAACAAAAAAAAAATCAAAATAAAGTTTTAGTCCGACAGCTGATCAGTGCCAGAAATTCGTAAGTTCCTTACAAAACCAATTTGTTCGTAACACATTTTTATCTACAACATAAGCAAAACTGAATCACTGTCACAATTAATATTCTATCCCAACAATTGAGTTTCATTTAATTTTACTCGACTGCATTTTTTTCTGTCGCACTATTATTTTTATGAGCAGCAATACTTGCGCTAATGACTTTAGGGTGGTCACTAAAAGTTAAATGTAATTTTCCATCACAATACACAGCGAATTTTTTTTTTCTTTTTCCAAACGAGAAAAGGGTTAAACTACAAAAAAAATTCTTGTTTTCGAGTAGTTTTTCCCACAGAGAAAAAAGAAATCTGTGTGTTTTCATAAAAATATGTGTACGCCCTCACAAAACGACATTTTTTAAAAAAATATATTTTTGTTTTTCTACCAAATCTAATACAGTCCTCATTTGAAAACATTTCTTCACTAACTTAAGGCAACGATTTTTGAGTTAAAACACAATCGAAAACAAACAGCGTAAAAAATAAGTGAACAGAAAACACGCCAAATCGCATATTGAGCAGCAACTTTATAACAAAATTGAAAAAAATGAACATTTATAATATTTTTGAATAAGTTTTTATTTATTGTTACTATCTCTTTTGAGTTGTTATTGTCTGAAAAAGATAGTTTTTTATGTACACTATTATTACCTTGTTTCATTTTTTTTTTATTTATTTTACAACTTTAGTTTTAAGTAATTTTTGTAAAACTCTGGTACGATCTTTTGATTTAAGTAGTTTTCGAATTGCCAAACGTTTTTTCTCAGACGATTGCTACCTATACTTCCTCTAGTATTTATCTTTTTTCATTTCTATACAAATTTCAATGCAACAAAAGCAATTTACAATCAAACCACTAGTGTTCATTTTTTTTGCCAACAAGCGATGAGCAGAAAATATGCAAAGCGTGCCACAGGAAGGCGATTCTGAAGTGATATAGCGCGGAGTCTCTTGCCACCGGTGAAGCATCTAACCGCCCGCGATGAATTAGAAAGAATTAGAAGAAAAAATGCCCATCAATAATTTCATCTTTTTTGTGAAATATAAAATCGAAAAATTTATAAAGAATCCTGCAAGATTAATTTACATTGAATAAAGTTGGAAAATGTAACGAAGAGGATGCACTCAAAAAGCACTTTCTTATAATCACTTTTGTAAAATGTCACACTGGACTGCAAATGTTTCAAAAAATTTTGGTATAGGTAGATAATATAGATTCTTTACTCGCATTTTCACCGTCTCAGAAAAAGTTAAAGTAAAAAAATATAAGACTTGGAAAAATTTCTTGTTCCAGGAAATCCATCTCAGTTCCGCTTATATTATGGAATGCAGAAATTGCAGAAAAAATTCGGATTTGCGCCATAACGAAAAACAACTTTCATGCGGAAAAAAAATTTCATGCCAAAAAGTACAATAATAAAATTCAAGTAGTAATAGATTTTGTCATGTAAAAAAAAAACAAAATAATAAAAAAAACCACAATAATAATAATATATAAGCAATTAAGAAATTTAAATGAATAAAAATTAACAGAAATAAAAACAAAAATTAGCAGAAATGAAAAATAAAAAATAAACAGAAATAAAAAATTAATAGAAATAAAAAAATTAACCCAAAGAGAAAAAAATTTAAAATTTAAAATGAAGATAAATAAAAAAAAAAAAATAAAAATTAACTAAACTAAAAAAAAATCAACAAATATAAAATATTAACACAAACAAATCTGTAAAAAATTAACAGAAATATAAAAATAAACCGAAAGAAAAAAAAATTAAAATTTAAAATGAAGATAAATAAAAAAATAAAAATTAACAGAAATATAGAAATAAATTTTAAAATAAAAAAATTAACCGAAAGAAAAAAAGTTAAATTTAAAATGGAAATAAATATAAAAACAAAATTTAACAGAAATAAAGAAAATAAATTTTAAAATAAAAAAAATTAACAGAACTAAAAAAGTAACAGAAATAAATAATAAAAAGTAATAATAATAATAGTAAAAAAAAATAATAATAATATAAAAACAATGGATTTCGAATACATCAATAAACAGCCAAAAAAGTATTAGTTGTACTCTGGAAAATTAGGGGAATTGAAATAAATAGTTGCAACACACAGAGATGCCACATAAAAGAATCGAATGTTGTTGTTGTTGTTGAACTAGCATAAACATTCTCCCTAAAAGTTTGGGGAATGCTGCTGTTCGGGTAGACAATTAGAGAGTATTCACACAATAATTCAATTTCAAAAATATTTTGAAAGATATGAACTTAAATAATAGCAAATAATATTTTCCTAAATAAGAAAGCTAAATTTAGTCACTTGTCAGGTCTACGATAGCGGAATTGTAGGGTTTATAGCATAGAGTATAGGACAGTTACTACAGTAGCATACATTTTTATGGAGAGTATTTTTCTACCATGAATTCTAGGCCTCTGAATGAGGTTATCGGAGTCCAATCACAGTACACGAAGAGCTTCAGTTAGCGCGCATGGCCCGAGTTAACCTGACACAATTCGTTCTGAATACTGTAGTACTCGTATATAAGATTCCTATTTATCCAGAATTGACCCTGACATATAATCGGCGTGTGAGTACATACTCATCCAACACCTTTCCGCCGTTGGGGCCCCACTCTGTTGAATCAATTCGTTTTCTAAACCTACCCTTAAATTCGGTTGTTATCGACCACTGCTGCCTTCGCCGATAAGCTTTTACAACTACAACAATAAGGACAACATGGTGGGGAGTGTTTTAAACTGTTATTATCACCATCATCATAAATTCCTAGAGTTCCAGTGTAGAACATAGGGCCACAAACTGTTATGATAACAGCAACCAGTGACTACAGAATACAGTTGATTTTTGGCAACTTTTTTTGTTGATAGTAATGGCTGTTTCTTCCATAGAAAAAAATTTCAGCTTGTATTTGAAATGAAGAAAGCGGCCACTCAGCGAAAAAAACTGTCATAAATCAACGGTATGCTGCAGTCACTTGAAACTTGCACTTTATTAGACTAAAATTCAGTGGGTTATAAAACTGAATATCCAGAAAAATTCTAGAAATTCTAGTTAAAAATAGATTTTAATGAAATTTTTAAAAATGTTCTATAAAATTTGAGACGCGTTGCGTTATATGGTTTTTGCTGTTGTATTAACCGTATTTTTACAAAATCTAGTGGTGTGCTTATAATTTTGAAACGGTGTGTATATGAGAAGAATTAGTAGGAATACGAGTTAATAGTGGTTAGGGCAGGTCTAGGAGTCTAAATAAAAGTTGTTTAAAGTTATAACTTAGCAAAAAAGGATAAGAAAAACATTAATCTTAACTACGGCACTAGTTTCATTTGGATTGTAAAAAAGTTGCACGTTGCTATTGAAATTATCTACTATTCTCAAAATTTTACTCTCTTAACGATTGTTTCTGCAGTTTCACTCACTTTTGAATTATTTCATTTGATACCTTCGCTGTCCTCTTTTTCATATTCACTTTTTAAACGTAAATTATGTTAATTACTAGTTTGCGCTGTGAAAGCATTGTTGAATACACGATTTTTTATCTAAAATATTAGTTTTACTTCTTGTATTTTTTGTTTTTTTTTTTTTGTTTTGTAAAAACAAAAACATTCAAACAAAAATCGCAAAAACTGGAAACGAAAAAGATTATTTACATTTATACACATTTGAAACCAATTTTTAAAAATTAAGACAATGTGGTCACCACTATTAGTTCGTCCCCTATACTGCTCACCTCCACCACCGCCGCCGCCGTCGCTGCCGCCAACAACAACCAACACCATCAATTCCACCTTCAACCACAACACCACCACCACAATTCTGCTGCTGCCTCCACATCCACATACACCACAACAACAACCACTGCCACACCGCTCACCACCATCAAAACCGAGTATGATGATGAACCGAAGCACATTGTGGTCAACGGCGATGGCACCACCACCACGCTGCAGGCGCAGTCGCAGCCTCAGCCCCAATATCACTACATTACGACGACAGGCGAAGATGGACAAACTCCGACCACAATCGTCTTCGAAAACTACAACGGTGAGGTCACCGAAGTTAATGGTGGCGGCGCCACGACGATTATTAAATTCGAAGGCGACGACAGTGAGTACCAGGAGTTCCGTGTGATAAAGCACGAGGACGATGGTACGAATGGCATAAATAATGATGCCACATCATTGGAACAACAACAACATCAAACGGCGCAGCAGCAGCAGCAACAAACACAGTTCACTTACAAAACTATAACGAAACACGACGAAGAAATGAATCAAACCATAACTGACACGATTGCGGTGCCCACGAGTGGCGTAGCAGCGATACCGCCACAAAAGCAGAAACGAAAGCGAAAAACGCGCCTAATTTCGCCGGACGAACAGGGCGAGTATTTAGAGCGAATGTCAGTGCGTGGCCTGGACATACAGCGTTACGAACATATCATTGATGGCGTGTCGTACTGTCTGGTGTGCGCCAAGAATGACGTTTTCAAGACCTTCAAGAACAAGTACAGTTTTCAGCGACACGCTTATCTGTTCCACGAGGGCGATAATCGTAAAATTTTCGCCTGCCCCATTTGCCATAAGGAGTTCTCACGCCCCGACAAGATGAAAATGCATAAAAAGGATAAACATGGCGATATGCCGGTACCCGACGGTAATCTTACTCCAGCGGCAACACCAGTGAAACAAGCATCCGATGCGAATTCTGCTAAGCGCTCGCGTTCCACAAGTACGCGCACGCCACGCTCGCGAAAGCCGCGTGCCAACATCGTAAACATGCCAACACCCAATAGCAGTAGTAGTGAAGAAAACGCTGTGGAAGCGAAGCGCAAGCGTCTGGCGCAGATTGATAGCGTTTTGGATGTGGTACAGCAACAAGCCTCCGACGCGAATACGTCCCATGAGCAGACGTCTACTGTGAACATACAACTGCAACAGCAATCAAGCGCACAGCAGGCGCCACAGCAAGTACAGGTACAACAACAACAGACGCTACCGCCCATCGATTTGAGTGGCATGATTTTGCCAGGTGGCGCACAGTTGGCGTTGGCCAACCCTGGCGCTACGTCCGCACTTTTGCAGCAGCAACAACGTGCCGTCCAACAACAGCAGCAGCAACAGCAGCCACACACACCGCAGCAACATATCGCATTGGCTGCGCAAACAACACAAGTGCTGCAGCCGTCAGCAACAGCCGCTACTGGCACTAGCGCCGGTGGCACCACTCTTATCTATTCCAATCAAATTGATTTGCAGCAGGCGTTGCTGCAGCAACAGTTGCATGGCCAGAGTATTATGATACAGGATCAGGCAGGTAATTTGGTGCCATTGCAGTCGCTGCAGGCGCTAAATGCGACAACCGCGCTAGACGGTACACAAACGATTTACACCACGCAACCCGCGCGTCAGGCGCAGCCACCACAGCAACTGCTGCAGCCGACGCACCAGACCGCGGTAGGTACACCGGCAAGTGCCTATCAGGGCGCGACGCAGCAGCACATACAGCTGCAAGCGTTGCCAAGCGCCTCGCCGCAAGAGACTATCATCACGACAACATCACCTGCTGGCCAATCGCAGCAGCAGCAACAGCAACAGCTAAAAACGGAAACGCAGCAGCATACAAATACAATCGCGACGCAACAACAACAACAGCACTACGAGCTGGAGAATGTCGCTTATCTGTCGTCGACAGCCACGACCCCTGCGCCAACGGACCAACAACAGCAGCAGCAACAGCAACACCACGTCATCGGCACTGTACAAAGCTATCAGATACTCACGCCGGATGGCTTACAGAGCTACCCCACCGCCACAGCGACAACAACCAAATTGGAGGCAAGCGATCTGGCGGAACTCTGTCCCTACACCTCAATGGCCAACACCACGCCGCATTATACGTTCACAACGCATGCGGGTCATCACGGCGCGACGGCGGACGCGCAGCAGCTGCACCAGCAGGTGGCCGGTGTTACTACTAGTCACACCCAACAGCAGCATCAGTTGACGGCGGGTGGAGGAGGCGGTGGCCAGCAGCAGCAGTCACAGCAGCATCATGCGCAGCAACACCACTTCATGGAGTTGAAGAACGATTTGCTCATTAAGAGTGCGGCAGACGCATACGCGTTGGACGCAAGCTCTATGTATCACCTGCCTTTCTCGCCGTCGTCGATGATTAGCACGGTGAACGACGTGAATGCGCCGTCGCTGCTCGAAACCAAAGAAATTAGGTAACAAAAAAGTTTATACGCACATTTCTTTATTATTAGTTATTAGTTTTTTTGTTTTTGTGTATTTGTACAAGTAATATTTGCAAAGTTTGTAGGAAAATGCAAATGAAGTATATCGTAGAAATTTGAGTATGAAACAACTGATTTTAATATAACTTTTTTAGACTGTTGTTATTGATTTACAGCGCTGCGATTGCCTGACTGCCTGCCAAAACTATCGCCGGCGTCTGTGCCAACGCTAACAAGAGAAAGAAAGCAAAAATATATTGTACTAAAAGTGTTAGAATTTGTTTCTTGATTTCTCAGTATTCATTTATTACTGTAATGCTAACAAAAAAAAAATAATAATAATTAAATATATAAATAAAAAAAGTAATAAGTGCTTTGTATTGTATTCAGATTTATATTAGCAACTGTTTTACATTTTATATAATTTGTTACGTTGATCACTTTTAGTTAAAAAAAAGTTGTAATTATTTTTTGTTGTTTTGTTTGTATGGTAATATTGTAAGACTTGAAGAGTATTTATTTTTATCAATGTACAATATACAAAACCGTCGAACGCTGTTGAACTTGTGCGGCATCAAATAAATATGTATGTCAGTGCGTTGTATTGTTGCTGCCCCCTTTTTCTGCTACTTACAGTCTATCACAACACTTTTACTCTCTGCAAACGCTACACTATACTATATAAGTATGTAAACAAGTATAATATAAAAGTTGGATATACGGTTTCATTTGATATACTGTTTATTTGAAAAGCTTATGCAACGATTGTGTTTCTTATAATAATTATTTTTTTTTATTTTATATTTTTTTTTACTTAAAAATTGCTTGATAGTGAGGCACTCTTGGAATAGAAGAAGTTCCAAAAGATAAATAAGATTTTAAAACTTCAGTGCCAAATCAGCTTAACATTTTTTTCGATTTTTTTTATCTGCGCTAGTTGGTAAAGTTTTGTTTATATTTGTGATACTCTAGGAACACAGGGCACAGCAAGCTGGCTTTATTGCTCTTTTACTTTTGGGCTGTGTTGACGAAAATGCCGAAAAAGTTAAAATTCGGCGCTTCTTTTCTTGTCTTTACTTCGAATTTTCGTTTCAATTTTGTGTGTATGAAATTTGATGAAACATTAAATTTTCACACATCGCCTAACAATCCCTCTCAAAACTAAAAAAAAAACATAAATAAAAAAGTTAATTTTAATTTAAAAAAATTTTGTTTATAATGTAAAAATTTTTGTTGTATTTTTTATATTTTTTTGTTGTATTTTTTATATTTTTTTGTATTTTTTAATTATTTTAATTTAATTATTTAAATTTAGTTATTTAAATATATTAAATTAAATTTTTAAATTGAAAAAATTAATTAAATTAAAAAATAAAAAATAAAATAAAAAAAAGTACAAAAAAATACAATAAAACATTTTAGATAAAAAATTTTTTTTTATTAAAATTAACTTTTTTTTAACTTAAAATCAACTTTTTTATTTAAATTTTTTTTGTATAATTTTTTTATTATTATTTTATTTTTTGTATTTTTTTTGTAATTTTTTATTTTGATTTTTTTTGTTTTTAGTTTTGAGAGTTAAAATTAAAAAAAAAAAAATTATATTCAGGGTCCCTAAAAAAGTGTAAATAATTTTTTAAGGACCACCCTAATATTCATACATATGTAAATGAAAATGAATGCTAAGCGGCATGACTTCCACTTCAACGTCAATTTGAAGTGGGCTCTTTTTTTAATTTTAATTTTTTGTTTTTTACCTGACCTCGTTTCAAGCCAGCGCAATAAAATTACCTTAAAAAGTATGAGAGATGTCTAGAAAGCCTATTTGTCAAATTGCGCAGAAGGAAGAGCAGTTGAACGATTCTGATTTTCTTTTTTTGGATATTTATGAGAAGAAATAAAAGGAGAAGATCAAAGATAAAAAAATTAATTAATTAAATTTTAAAATGTTAGCGGTATGCGTAAATATTAAATAAAATAAAGAAAAAAAACAGGTGTCTAATTTTTTTAGCCTAGAAAATGGTCATAAAGAAAAAAATTTAAATTTTTGAGCCATCTTAATGTTCATAGAAAAAACCTGTTTTGTTTTTAGTCCATCCTAATGCACATAGAAATTTCACCAACACAGTTCAGAGAATGTGAAGAAACATTGAAGCTGATTTGGCCGCGTCTAGGTGTTTTTAAAAATATTTTAACTCAAACATTAGGGGTATTCACGAAGTTTCCTTTTTTTTTTCAATTCGAAAAAACTACAATCTTGCCTTAAATTGTTTAGTTATAATCTCAGTTTAGTTTTTACCACCGTTTTTCTCCTTCAATAAGTAGTTCCGAAACAACGACCAATGGTTTATGTTGTCGTTGAATGGCGCATGTGAACCTTTTTTATGGCAGCCCGTACTGGGAACTGTACAATTTTTCGATAGGTTTTAAAGCGTCTTGCTCTAGATATTAGAAGCGAAACCACACACAATCAACCATTTTTCTAATATTCCACATGCATTCGTTTTGACGGTCTTCTATTTATTATAATTTTGGTGCTTTGATTTTATTACTATAATTGACCGATTGCGGGAACACCTCTATTATGGTATTTATATGATTAACTCTCTAAATTTCCTCTAGAAAATAAATTGCTTCAAAAAAGCTTTGATATTTGCCTTTTGTTAAACCTAATTTTTAATATTTTTAATGAGTTTTTGATTGCTTGTGAGTTTTAAATTTTATTAGTTCATCGTGTTTAAAAACTCTTCTTTTTTTACACAGAGATGTAACTCAGAAAATGGGTTTTTTTTTCGTTTTGAAAAAACTTGCTTATCAGAAAATCTATATTATTTGAAAAAATGTAACCCCTGTTTTGGGCAAAAGATTCAAATTCTTTAAGGTGTTTATTACTTTTTTGCGTAAGCTTCCTTTTAGTGTTGGTTGGCATTGAAAAGAAAAAGTGTGATTTATTTATTTTATTGTTTTTGTGATTTATTTTTATTTGCGTCTATTGCAGCAATTATTTAGTAAAATAATATCAAAAACTTTATTGCCATTTTTATTAACAACAATGTTTTAATAATTTTACTAATTTTTTAATTCAATTTTATTATTCGATGCGGACATATTTTATTTTATTTGGAATGTAGATTTTTGATTCAGTTTTAATTTTTACTTTCTGCAAGTTTTAGTTGGTTATTGGCATTGCTTTTCGTATTGTAACACGATAAGTTGAGTTTTGCTCTTTTTTTAGTTTTATAATTTAAAAAATTTACATTTAAAAAGTTGCAATTAAAATTTTTTAGTTGGTTATGTGCACTGCTTTTCGTACTGTAGCACGTTCGATGAGTTGTTTTTGTTTTGCTCTTTTTTTTTTGTTTTTTTTTAACGGTTTGTTTGCTCATTTTTAGTTTGTTTTTTCTGTTTTTTTTCCTTCTTTTTTGTTTTTGCTGTTTTTGCTAGTATTTTTGCAGATTCTGTAATTCGCTTCAGCGTGAATTTCATTGCAGTTTCCAGAAAATTTCAATGAAATTCGTTCGCCAGTCAATTGTAGAGCCTGCCAGTTAAAATAGGTATATGTAAACTGGCAGGCTCTACAATCGATTTATTTATTTTTATTTTTGGGCTTTATTATTTTTAACATTTCTTAATCGCTCAAACTTTTGCCGTCAAAAAGTAGTAAATGAAACGTTAATAAATAAGCAACTTGAAACTAAATAACTTTGCATAACTACAAAATACTATCGATAAAGCATCAAAAATGTTGCATATTTCTAAGCGCGCAATTAATTTACTTTGGCGATTAGGATTTTGCGATAGCGGCGACCAACTATTCTGCTGGTTGTTGTGCGTTGAATATTTTAATTTTTTATTAAATTTTTTAGTCGCTAACTCCTCGTTTAGTCATTCGAATTTGCTAAAAATGAGTTTTAAAAATATTTATGTATGTTTGTACCTGTAGTTGTATGTACTTGCGCATACTTGTTGAGTTACTTTGACTTTTTTATGTTAAATTCATTTGATTCAAATTTAATTTCCATATATTATGAAACACAATTTTTGTTAAAACAATTAATTTAATTGATTTTTTTTTTGTTTTCTTCTCTTTTTCTTGTTTTCATTTTCTTTGTTGTTATATAAAAATATGTAACTATGCATAATGACCGATTTCTACAACTCATTCACGACTGCGATCAATCAACCGAAAAATATGTCCAACTCATGCGCTCACCCACACAAACACACACACACACATGTATATATACGCAACTGAATAAATATTACAATACAAAAAAAATAAATTAATTGAATTCGCAGTTACGATATCACCGAGGCGGTTCTGTTAGCACTGTAATAAATAAATCGTACTCTGTAAGTGCTGCAAAGGACGAATTATCAAGAAAAAATAAAAAAGGAAAGGAATTATGACAGGTTGATATTTTTCGCAAGCATATCTTACATGCAAATATATTACAATTACAAAAAACGCTATGCACTCACAAAAAACATAAACAACAAAAAAAAAACGCGAGTGTGCGTACCTCGCATCATAGAGTCGCCGCAAGCTAAAATTTCGATAACGCCCGTCGATTAACATATAATATTTATTTATATTAAACTTATTTTCGCATTCTTGCCAACATTTGCTGCATACTACTACTATCAATAAAAAGTTTTACCAAAGGTATGTCTTTTCATTTCAAAAATTAATTAAGTTTTTTGTTTTCGTATCTTTTTCGTGTTAACGCTTGTAGTTGATGACGTCTTCCAACCAGTTGATCCCGTTTTTGTCTTGTTTGCTCTAGGATTTTCCATGTTACCTTCGGCTGAAAATGTGTATTGGGATGTTTAAGTTCGAGTACTGTAACTTAGGATATTTGTGTTGTTTACGATTTGTGCAAGGCTGCAGAAAGTGTGCAAGTCGAGAGCGCTCAGCTGGTGTCGAATCGAGTTTCGAAACGTATTAAATGAAGTAACGGATGAAGCAATTTAATCAAGTTTCAATCGCAAGTTGCTTTTGCTGGAGTGAGTCAATCGAGGAAAGAGTTGCTTTAAGCTCGATTTGTTTCTTTTTTTTCTTAGATTTTCTCCTAAATTTGAGTGTATTAGAGATAGGGCCTCACTTGCTTCTAAATTGCGGGAATCCCTTTTAAGAACCGTGTTTTGCTTTTTGAATTCTATCTCTAAATTCGTATGATGTATTTATCGAACGAATTGTGCCTCGCTAAAAACTGTCATCTCTCCACGTTTGTAGTGTAAAATTGCTAGACTTTTTTGATCCGAAATGTTGTATGTGTCTTCTTAACCTTTTCTGCAATTTAGATATAAATTCGTCGTATGTATGTATGTATGGATGTCCGCCTGCTTTTAGCCTATTCGTTCTAATAAACTTAGATTATAACTGATTTTCTAATGTTTTAACCGTTTTTCTGAATAGCGCAAAAAGTTTCTGATTGTGTCTTCCGCGTTCCTATTCAATCTAGGGATTATTGAATGCTTCTGCTGTGTTTAAATTTTTGGGATTAAATCGAAATTATTTTTATTATATATTCGATGGAAATTTTTTTTCTTTATTTTATTGGCATTTTTTTACGTTACTAATTTATTTGAATAGCCTTAATATTACGCCCACATTACACAATTTATTAACTTTTTTATTTTTATTCTTTATTTATTTCATTAAAATCCAACAATTCATACTAAGGAATGCGCATTTATCATTTACACACTCACCCGTGCAAAACATTTTCTGTTTTGCTTGTATGTATGTATGTTTGTATGACATAAAATTATTAAACGCATTAAAAACATGAAACCAAATTTGATTAACACTAAACGTTTTTAAAATTAAAGCAATTTTTTTTTTTTTTTGAAATTTGACATATTTTAATATAGTTTTTTTTTACGCTTTGGTAAACAAAAAATATAAAAAGATTTAAGTTTTACGGCGTTAAGGTAAACAAAGCATAAATTGCTCTGTTTTTTGTTTTTAAACAAAAGAATTTAAATATACCTACATAACACCGGAAATACAAAATCCTTTCATTAATTTTTTGTTTTGTTTTTTTTTTGTTTCTTGCATCATACTCTTCCTTTTGAACTAATACATTTTAATATTATGTTATCATTTATTGCTCAACTGACCCAAAGTGTAGATAAAAAATATTTTTAATAATAATAAGTTTTGAGTTTATTAAATTTATTTGTTTTTTATGTTCCTATATCTACAATAAACCGATTGCTTTTATCATCCAACACTTGCAAATCATAGAAACTGGGGCTGAGAAGTTGATCAATCTACGCATAAATGTATTTAAAAAAATATATATATTTTTCAAATAATTTAGGGCAATGATGGCTAAAATTTCTAATTAAACTTTTCTAGTATTTAGCAAGAAAGGAATATCAAAAGTACATAGAAAAAATATATATTTAAGAAAAAATAATATTTAAAAATAAAATTAATTAATTCATCAGAAAATTTAAAAAATATATATCTTATCTAAAATAAGTGGTTGCATTGGATTGTATAATTCCATTCGATAAAAAAAATTTTTAATTTTAAATTTAAAAAAATTTTTTTTTCATGAAATCATACTGTTAATTGAATTCAAAACTAATACAAAGTAAGATGAATCGCGTAATTTATGTATTCAAACTCATTCAATCGATAAAATTTTTTGAAAACATAATCGTGTTTTAAGTATAATCTATTTAAAATAAACTGCAGCAATTCTTATTATTTAAGGTAAAATATAAATTAGCGATTAATGTTTTTTTTTTATTAATTTATCTTTAATTTTATTTGCTTTAAAAACAGAAATAAGTTCACAATTAATCTAAATTGAGATAAATGAAATGATTTCCTTCATTCATTCCCTTCGAATCTTCTCCTGACTACATCACTTATTCAAATATTATAATAATTATTAATACGAGTTAAGCTATAATCGATAACAACTCCTATTAAATTTTTAATCGATAAATAATAATCGATAATTCATCGTTCGATTAAATTTGTAATCGTTAAATGATAATTAATAATTATCAATTCGAATTGAGTTACAATCGATAAATAGCAATAATACAAATTGATCATTCATAATTTGGGTAAATTTATACTTGGTAAATAATAATATTGTAATATTATCAATTTGAGTTATAATCGGTAAATAATAATAATCGGTAATTTTTATGTTAAGAACTATAATTACTAATAATTATTATATTATATATAATCGATAAATAATAACTATAATAATCGATAATTAATAATTCGGGTAAAGTTGTAATCGGTAAATAATAATAATAATCAAAAATTATCAATTCGGGTAAAGTTGTAATCGGTAAATAATAATAATCGATAATTATTAATTCGTGTTAAGTTATAATCGATAAATAATAATAATACAAATTAATAATTAATAGTTTATAATTGATAACTAATAATAATAATAATCAAAAATTATCAATTTGAGTAAAGTTGTAATCGGTAAATATAATAAAAACAATAAAAAAAGTAAATTTCCAATCGGTAAATGATAAGATCGATAAGTAATAATCTGAGTAAATTCACAATCGATAAATAATAATAGCAATCAATAGTGATTAGTTCGAGTAAAGTTGTAATCGATAATTAATAATAATAATCGATAATTAAAAACACGTGTAAAAATTCCTTGTGTAGTACCTTAATAATTTATTTAAACATTTTTTTTTAATTTATGCAGATAAAAGAATCCAATTCTATTTAAAATAAAAAGTTATATGCACATTTTACTCGTATAACCCTAAAGAACATTTTATTTGGATTAAAATTTCATTCAAGAGTATTTTGATGAGTGTGAAAAAATTAAATCGGCTTAATATGGTTATTGAATATACAGGGTGGCACAAAATTAATCACCCTATCGGAAGATTTATAATTTTTTCTAAACCTGCTAAGCTTTAGTAAGTTGCTACGACAACAATAACAACAACATCTATAATTTTTGCAAATGGAATAGACAAATAATGAAGCGTGTACAGCTCAAAAACATATTTGCATCAGTTAAATTGTTTTTTAGTTAAAGAATTCTTCAAAAACAAAATTAATTCATGATTAATTTTGCGCCACCTTGTGAAAGCTAAGTTAGATTTTTGTTACGTTTTCTTTAAAATACACAAAAAAGTATTATAAAAATATAAATATAAACATAAATATAAGTGTAATTATGAAAAATAAATAGGAAAATTTTTCTCTTTAATATGAAATTTATGCTAAGAAAAGCGGTCATATTAACTTATAAAATAAGGCTGACAATAATTACTTGAAATTCCATTCAAAATTAAAATGCATCATTTTAAATAATCGTTTATTCGATCAAACGCACCGCAAGCAGCCCCAGTTTGAAAGCATCCCGGTCCCATTTCTCCACCAATATGTAAATTCTAGTTATAAGATTTTATTTTATTTTTCTTAGAATGAAATTGAAATGACTTAAGGAAAACTAATTTATTTTTATTGTCTTTTTTCTTATTTTTTACATGATGATTAATTTCTACGCCTGTGTTTATATTGTGTCTGTATGTCTACTTCTTGTGTTTTGTGTCTACGAAAAACGAATCAAATAGGTTTTTCTAAAAATCAACCAGTTAGCGATACCAACAACCAGAATAAACAAAACAAACAGAACAGCAACAACAACAACAATGACAATCATAATCCTCTCATTAACAACACAAATTCTCCCTTCCAACAACCAACACCACCACCCCCAGTAAAACGCAAAGTTGGCAGACCTCGAAAATATCCAGCAAATACACAAAATCCACTACAGACCTCTTCTAAGTCAAAACCCGGTAGAAAACCAAAAACAGCATCTGCACAAACACCAGCAACTACTCCCAGACCTTCAGCAACATCATTAACATCACCAATACCATCATTGCTTGCATCTCCCACTATCAGTGATAACGCCATCCATCATTTCAGCAGCACCACAACAACAGCACCACACTCATTATCAACGACAGCAACTACAACAACTACAAATACAGGGTCTATCAACGATAATACACAAACCAAGACCGCCACACAAGCCATACACAACAGCACACTACCAACAACAATAACTACACATATTACACAGCCACAATGTAGCAACAGCAACAACAATGCAGCAACAAGTTGGCCTCCAACACCTCCACCATCATCGACGTCAGTGCCCATCAACATGGGTATTGTTGGTGGTGGTGGTGGAGGTGGTGGTGAGGGTTCCTTTGGTGACAAGCACAACAGCAAGAGTCAAATGGGCGCAGTCACCAGCACAGGCAATAGCGGCGTTAAATACAACATCAACAACAACAACAATATGACGAATAGTTTCGTTGATGAATTTACTGATTTTGTTTTGAATGATCGCTATGGCGGTAAACTAACCACTACAAATTGCTTTTCCCACTTTCAAATACCATCATCACTCCTACCAATCAAAACAAACGAACGCTCCACGCGACATAGGACTATCGTTGGAGGTGAGCCGGGCAGCACGATCATTCGAAATGGCAACAATACGGTCATCACCGCCACTAACAGCAATAATAACAAGAAGTCGTCGTTGCAGTCGCGCACAGTGCAATTGCTAGTGACGCGGCGTCCCATCATCACAAGTGCCAGCAATAACAACACGCAAATCGTTGCCGCCAACACCAGCGCGGCCGCCACACAAACGGCTACCATAGTCGCGCCCGGTGTGCTAAAAATCACATCGGCACATACGAACCCGAACAGCAACAACCACATTATCCAAACTGCTTCTGGTACGGAGACGGTCGTTATTGAGGAGGAAGACGATGAGCTGCTTTCCGCTTCGGCGGGATCGAGTGGTGATGATGGCTCAACTTCGCCCGGCGCGCTTGCCATGTCAGCGACAACGGCACAAATATTACGGAAGTTCCGTATACCCAAGGGCACCGCATTGACGGCGAAAGTGAGCGGCGTTGAAGCGGTAGCTAACGCGTCGGAAACTCTGATCTGCAGCGCATCGACATCACCAGCACCATCGCCAATACATTCCACTACCTGTTCGCCTGCACCGTCGGCTGCAACACCGAACTCCGTAGATCTGGTTGAGGAAGTGATCGAGACAGATGAGAATTCGACGTGTCATTCAAATGAAGCGCTAATGCCAGCCGACACCACCACCGCAACAGCTGACACTATAACCGAATGCGATACGGAAGCAGTACAGGGCGCTGATACCAACACCACTACCACCACAGTTTTAGTGCCAGCTGGCAGTGATGGCGGCCCAGTGACAGCAACTACCGCTACAGCGTTACCACAAATCCAGCTGCAAACAGTGCAACCGAATGGCACGGTAACCTGCATCAATTTGCCGCCTAATACGATTCTACTCACCGCGCCGGATGGTTCCACTATACTTGCCACAGCGACGCCGCAACAGCTCAGCAAACTTACACAACCACAGCAGCACCAGCAACAACAACAAATCATATCGATGCAAGATTGGAATGGCGGTGGCGCTGGCGGGGGTAGTAGCACCACTGTTGATGGCAATACAGCAACTGTGCTGCAAGCTGTGCAAACTGCAGCCTCACATCATCACCAAGCAGCTACGACAACACAAACATTGCTACTCACCGCCGATGGCACCGCAATACCACTTATACAGTCAGCACCAAGCGTTGCCACCAGCGCCACTGGCACAACGACGAATTCGGCGGCGGCAGCAGCAGCGGCCGCTGCGCAAATCGTAGCCGCTCAACAAGCTGAAGCGCTGAAGGCTCAAGTGTTGGCGTAGGGTTTGGCCGGTGGCCAATTAGGGCGATTTTTGAACAATGCAACAATTTTACCGACGACTTACTTTTTCTAAAGAAAGCCAACAACAAGGTAATATGGATATGTGTGAGTGTATGAGTATTTTTAAAATTTGCTTTTTATATATACATACAAATGTAGTTGAAATTTTGTGTACGAGTATGTGTTATTTGAATTCATTTAAAGTATTTTTAAGTATTATATTTATCAGTGAAATTCGTCTAATTGTGTAACTTGAATTTTGTCTTTTACAAGAATTTGGTTTTTAAGTGAGTTAACGTAAACTTTTTGTTCTGCAAGAATCTAAAATCAATAACTGCACATACAAATCAAGAATCGCTCCAATTAGCCGCAGAGTCAGCAATAAATAAAAAAATATATTAAAGAGCGAAATGCCACGCTTAGAGATGAAACTGCTCAGTATTTTTTGACTATTCATAAGGAAAAAGTTATTTAGTTGGAATATGCTGGTCGCGTTTTCCGAAGTCCTTTCAAATATTTGATAATTTCGTTGTGTGAAAAATAAAAATCAGTGGTCTTTTAAAAATCTGATAATTTATTGATTTTCTTTACGAAAATATATGCAAAATACCTTAATAAAAAACGAAACCTACTAGACTATATTTTCTTATTATTGACCCGACAACTGTTAAAAATCTATGATAAGTTCGATATTATACTGTATTAAACCTGTTGTTGTGGCCGCCGTAGCCGAATGGGTTGGTGCGCGACTACCATTCGGAATTCACAGAGAGAACGTCGGTTCCAATCTTGGTGAAAACACCAAAATTTAGAAAAACATTTTTTTAATTGCGGTCGCCCCTCGGCAGGCAATGGCAAACCTATTTCTAGGCGCATAACAAATAATTATTTTTTATTCATAACCAATAGCCCTGGTAGCTAGTGCTGTAAACATATTAATTTACAATTTTAATTCGTCCCCTTAGTATAACAATAGCCTATGTGCTCATAGGCTATTATTTTTTATTGAATATTTGAATTCTCCATCGTCGATTTTATATGTGGTCAAAATTTGGTCAAGTTCTAGTTCCACAAAGTGGGTCAAAACGTCAGTGAAAAATATTAAATATTTACTGACATAACGAGATTTGAGTGAGAGCTACTTTCGACAAAAAGTTTGAAATTCATTTTCTCAAAACATCAAAAAAATTTATAGGCTATTTTAATACTAAGGGGACGAATTATAATTTAATAAATAAATAATAATAATATTTTTGATTCAACCAACCCAAAACTATTCCAAATCTACATTGGAAATCAAAGCTAGTAGCAATTTTAGTTTAAAAAATTGCAATAAACTAACAAGTCGAATTTAAAAATAGTTTGTTAAATATTTTGTCATTAGAGAACGACCGAACTTCGACTTCGGCTACGGCTAATGTTCGGTTCAATCGGAAAGTTCAATCCGGTTTCGGTTCGGCTTCGGCAAAGAAATAAGCCGAACTTTGGCCGAACACTTCTTTCATTTCTTCTTTTTTTTTGCTAAATTCTATGCACTTTTAGTTTCTGTAAAATTTTCTAAATAGAGTAGAATGGGGTAAGATAGGTATGGGGGCACAATAGGTAGGTGGGGTTTTCGTCGCACTGTTTTTGCAGAGGTCACTCGTCTTATGTGAATTGAATACGTGGTGGGGAACAACGTTTGCGACTGTCATTTCGGCCGTCACCATTCATTAGTTATCCTAGTTCTGGCGTCGTTTAGTTTTTTGTGAGCTTTTCTCCGACATAGCATTTTTTTTATTCTACGGTGCAGTGCATTTAATGTAATATATGTAAATATTTGTCAGGTGAGTTTTATTTTACGTAGAAAATGTGTTAGTTTTTTGATATTATTGCTTTAAAAAAAAATATCGACACTAACATAAAACATGTGCTTGGGGGCACTATAGGTCAGCCGTCTGGGGGCATTATAGGTCACTACTTTTAATTGAATAAAATAAATTTTAATTGTTTTTGCAGCAAAATGGTGCGTAATTATGTGTGAAAAACGCCGAAACGAAATGAAGAGGATGTAAAAAACGCAATCGCGGCAGTCCGAGATGGCGCTAGTGTTCGATCAGCCTCTAAACAATTTAAAATTCCGTTCGAAACATTACGTGCTCGCGTGATGAATTAAAGAAAAATTCCTAACTTTTATAACATGTGCAGTGTTCATACTCTATAAATAAATGTTAAAACGTTAATTTCCAAGCCATGTACATTGTTCTTTTCCTCTCACACATAGTGACCTATCGTGCCCCCCGATTTTGAAAATATCGAAAAAAGTACCTTTGTCTTATTGAATGCAGCTTCCAAAAAATATTTAGCCAAACATAAGTCAGTATAACCAAAATGTTAGCAGATAAATAACCTTTCAAAATCTTGCTTATTTTTCAAAATCAATGCAAAAACACCGTAGCAAGAGCTCTCCAAAAAAAAATGACCTATCTTACCCCATTCTACTCTACTGGTAACGCGAGATCCACATTTTTAATCGACAATAATTGAAATTGCTTTGAAATATCTATCTATCTGACTGCTCCTCTATCGAGTGCGCCTAATGATCAATTGTTCAATGCTGCAGGTCAGCTCTGTACCGATAGACGGTGCAAGGTGCAAAATATTCGGTTCGACTTTGGTATTTGGTCCATTTCGCATCCGAGTCGACTTTGGCGGTGAATTTAACATATTTCTATTATAGCTACCGACTTGAGCTTCCAGGTAGTTTTCCTAAAAAATATTTTTTTATTGATTTATGGATATAACCTTTTGAAAAACATCCTCGAACAGGACGAAAAAAGGACAGACCCGGGTGCCCGGATGCCCGGAGAGTTAAAAATCGATGTGCGCTCGTTCTCTGTTCTCTCGCTCAAGCAATTATATAGTAGCCGGGACTAAATTTAAAGTCGACTTTCTTATCACCACAAATACGCTTCAAATGAAAGTTGGTTCAATAGAAAGCAAAATTTATTTATTGTAATATTTTACTCAAAATTTCGGCAAGTAATCTTTGCTTGATAAATACAAAGATATCAATCCTAAAATTTTTTTTTAATTCTTTATGAAATTGCTGAAAAGCTCCTTCATAAAATCTAAAAAACAATTTTCATTTCTCAAACCGGTCTGGACGTATGGCATTCAGCTATGGGGATGCTCAAGCGAATCTTGCATGTCTATTTTATCCAACGATTCCAAAATAAAGTGTTGCGCAACATCGTCAATGCTCCATACTATGTGAGAAATCTCGACCTCCATCGTGATTTTGGTATCTTACCCATCACTGACGTGGCGAAAAAGTACGCCATGGCTCACAGACAACGTTTAAGTACACATGTCAACGCTGAAGCATTGGCTTTGCTTCAGCCAAATACTCATCGTCGGCGGCTCAAGCGTAAAACAGTTTTAGACCAGATGGGGACCCAGTAGCAGATGTACCTTATATATTTATACATTCATAATGAATTTATGAATATTGAGGCATCTTAGTTTTTTCCTTTTTTAATATATATGTTCAATAAAAATTGATCGTTAGTATCTTTATTTCGTTGTACTAGTTGTAATTTCTAAACGTTATTCTGCTTATACTTTAAGATGCGTTAATAAAAAAAAAAAAAAAAAAAAAAAAAAAAAATTATTGGTTTTAATTTTAATTTCAAAACTTTAACAATCAAATATTAAAAATTTTGTGAATGTCTTTTTTATTTATATTTTATATTAAATTCCAAGTTATTTATATTTATTAGAGTAGAATGGGGTAAGATAGGTCATTTTTTTTGGAGAGCTCTTGCTACGGTGTTTTTGCACTGATTTTGAAAAATAAGCAAGATTTTGAAAGGTTATTTATCTGCTAACATTTTGGTTATACTGACTTATGTTTGGCTAAATATTTTGGAAGCTGCATTCAATAAGACAAAGGTACTTTTTTTCGATATTTTCAAAATCGGGGGGCACGATAGGTCACTATATGTGAGGGGAAAAGAACAATGCACATGGCTTGGAAATTAACGTTTTAACATTTATTTATAGAGTATGAACACTGCACATGTTATAAAAGTTAGGAATTTTTCTTTAATTCATCACGCGAGCACGTAATGTTTCGAACGGAATTTTAAATTGTTTCGAGGGTGATCGAACACTAGCGCCATCTCGGACTGCCGCGATTGCGTTTTTTACGTCCTCTTCACTTCGTTTTGGCGTTTTTCGCACATAATTACGCACCATTTTGCTGCAAAAACAATTAAAATTTATTTTATTCAATTAAAAGTAGTGACCTATAATGCCCCCAGACGGCTGACCTATATTGCCCCCAAGCACATGTTTTATGTTAGTGTCGATATTTTTTTTAAAAACAAAAATATCAAAAAACTAACACATTATTCGTGTTCAGCATCATTTTCTACGTAAAATAAAACTCACCTGACAAATATTTACATACATTAAATGCACTGCACCGTAGAATAAAAAAATGCTATGTCGGAGAAAAGCTCACAAAAAACTAAACGACGCCAGAACTAGGATAACTAATCAATAGTGACGGCCGAAATGACAGTCGCGAACGTTGTTCCCCACCACTATTCAATTCACATAAGACGAGTGGCCTCTGCAAAAACAGTGGGACGAAAACCCCACCTACCTATTGTGCCCCCATACCTATCTTACCCCATTCTACTCTATAGTTTCAAAAATTTCCGAAAAAGTGCTTAACACGGCGAATTTGCTTACTGCCCTGCCAGTCGGTTAACATCGGAAAGTTTTCAAGAAATCATTAGCGCATGCTTTTGAGGTTATGCAGTCCATGACGGTAACCTAATAGACCTAACAGACGCGAGCGCTCATCCTGGGCCTACCGTTAGATAAATAAGACGAAGACGACCGGTAATCTACACTACACTGACATTTACTGCTAAACAACAACTACCATACTTCCGACGCAGGCTAATATTCGTCGAAGTCTTGACATGTCACCAATGTTATCTAAACTTTTTAGGAAGTAATTTAGGTTGTGACAATAATAACAACAACGATTTTCGTTAATTTTTATGAAACTATAATTTATATAAATATTTATAATGAATTTTGTAGAAAATTGCTTAACCTCACTTTTTAAAAAATTTGTGTAGTAAAAAAAATATGTGCAAGCAATTTATTTCACAGTTATCTAAAGAGATTTCATTTAGTTTTCAAGCATATTTTCATAATAATAATTTTTTTAACATAGTTTTTTTTTGCAGTATGAAAATTTATTATCATTTTATGCCTTCTTTACAAGAGTTTTTACTAATATAAGTACTATATGGCATCACCATGGACGATTTTGATTCTTTGTCCAAGTGGGTCTCCCGCATGGGGGCCATTTATCCTAACCTAACCCAATATCGGGTGATTTTTTAAAAGCGTGAGAACTTAAAATGATAATACTCAACAGAAATTGAGTTGTTGAAATGAATTTTGTTTTCATTTTAGACAATTTTATGGCATTTATTTTTTGAGTATCGCATCCTGCATATGTTCGCCAATGTTTGACTTCTATTTCCAATAAATGCGAATAATAAATCCAAATGAGCACAATCAGTAAAAATACTAAACAAACAATCGTCATTTGGCTTGAATTCGTGCACAAACTGTATTTCAGAGGCACGTAAGCCAAGATTCTTACGTAAAATTTTCCACGTAGTCGAAGAACAAATGCCACTGAGCTGAGAGCGACGATGAATCGAAATTTCGGCGTTGCTGTTGTAGCAGCGTATACATTTCCGGGGTATGCTGCTGGATATAAATGTGGCCCGCATATAAATCCGGGTCGTTCCGTAACGTAGCACCAACTGCCGTGGAAGCACCTCGGCGTCTTTTTCAACACTTTACTCTGTAAATTTTCGAAGAGATTTGTTTTTTAAGTAAATTTCCACAATTTGGAAGCGCTGTTTTGAAGTTAAACGAGTCAAACCTTACAAAACAGAAATGTCAACACAGTTTGCCATTCTCAGTTGTCAAACCATAGTTTTCGATATCGATTGTTCTCATGCAGCTAAAAAAACACCCTCTTTATAGAGTAATTAGTCTAAACCTTTTGTAAAAAATTGCATTAATCTATGTAGCTCATAATTACTGATTTTTGTTTTTGTTTTTTATTGTGTTTTTTTTTTCTTTTTGGACGCCAATTGAATTTTGAGATTACCCAATTTATTGAGAGAAAATTTGTTTTGCTTGTTTTCATTTCGATAGTCGCGACATTTTTAAGTAGTATAGTAACTACAAATTTTTAAGTTTTTCCAAGCAATAATAAATAATAATAGAGGAAAAAAAGTGATAATAAAGGAAAGTTGATAAGAAAAAAATACAGTACTGGGATTCATAATTAAGTGCAAATAATCAGGCATCACGACCATCGGTTCTACGTAACCGGAACGACCCGGATTTACATTCGGCCAAGAACTGTCACCTCAGCAGCATTTCCCGTATATGTATGAGGAATGTTTATGCTGCTAAAACAAGAACAACATTTGCAAACTAAAGGGAGATTTTTTAAGAGCTATAGCAAAATTTTTCAAAAAACCAAAAAAGTCAAGCTCTTGCATTTTGGGCAAAAAAAAGTTGGATATCATTTCACGGTAGCGCTCACCATTCACAGTTACGTTAAGATTCGCAGCATCTTTAAAGAAGTACGGTCCAATGATACCTCCAGCCCATAAACCGCACCAAACTGTGACCTTTTCTGGATACATTGGTAGCTCTTGCAACTCTTCTGGCTGATCTTCACTCCAAAATCGACAATTCTGCTTATTTACGTACCCATTGATTCAAAAATGAGCTTTGTCGCTGAACACAATTTTTCGATAAAAAAGTGGATCTTAAACTTTCTTAACAGAACACGCATTTTTATAATAAAATTCAATGATTTTCAAGCGTTGTTCGTTTGTAAGACGATTCATGGTTAAATTATAGACCAAACTGAATATGATTGACAGTGAAACAAAACACGAAACGTGCGTCAGCTGTTTAAGCCAACTGTTTAAAAATATAATAGCTAAAAAATCACCCGTTATATAATTACATATAATTATGCACATTTAATTGTTCTATTGCCATGGCAATTTGCACATGCCATGGAGCCAGGTTATTGCCACTTAATTGTGAACTGCCCTAAAATTTTCAAAGAAGTACGCCCAGCAATTTTACGAACAAAATAAATTAATACAAATTTTTAATTATAATTATATAATTGTACAGTAAATACATATGTAATTATCATTAAAAACAAATTCGAAATTCGTGACCAGCATACAGCTCTGAATTAATTCACTCAAACACGCACTGTAACGTATTTTGACATTGTTTGGTAGTGAAAGTGGTCCAAATTAATTATCAATCCTAAGCTAAATAGTTTTTAGGAAGTTGTGTAAAAATTCGTTTGCCATAATGTAATGAAAAATTTAATCTACTAAATGCCGACAAAGTATATAAAAATGGACAAGAAGTTGACGCAAAAACCAACTAAACCAAAAAAATACGAAATGTTTATACGATCCAGATGTGAGCGGAAAACGAAGAACTAAATCATACTCGTTGCGTAAAATACTACAAAGAGAAATGAATAGAGATGTAGCTCTATTCATTCTACCATATGATTACTATCAATATGTATGTATGTACGTGTGATTGGTATATAAGATAAAGAAAAAATGCAATTAAACGAAATTTAGTTTTTCATAAGCCATAGTTTTTCGTAAGCCATAGAAAGCGATTAAATATGGAGAATTTATGCCAGTTGCTAAAATACAACAAAAACTAAGAGTTATACCGTTATATTATCAATAAGTGCATACACTGATTGCCACTTTTCTAAAACTGTTATAAATAATTTCCATTTGTTCAGAAATTCTATATATATGAAAATGTATGTACATACATGTGTTGAGTTGTGTATGTGTGCATTTTAGTAAATGTCATACCAAAAATGTCTATTAAAATAATATAAAACTAAGCGGTGGTGTAGTAGCGTGCAACAGAAAAAAATCACTTTGTAGCAGATGCTTATCAAAGTGTTTATATGTAACTATTATATATATATAACTATTCATGTACGTAAACTATACACTTTTCTCTAAAGTGCGGCAATCAAAAGGGAAAATATTTCTTGTATTAAAAAACAAACTACACTTGTGCATACATACTTCCATATATGTATATTATGTACACACACACAAATGCACTTCGTAGTAGATGACCATCCAATTACAAATTAAGTTTTTTTTTTAAGCTCAAGTAAAGCTTAAAAAAGCTCCAACGATTTTGCATTGCAATCGTGCAGAAAAAATAGGGATGTTCACAAGTGTGACTATCGAGCATTAGAGGTGTTCTCAGCTCTAACTATCGAAACCGTCGTAACAAATCGGCGAGTTCCGTTTTGATAGCCTAATTTGAGTTAAATTGGATTATTTCGTAAAAGCAGCGCACAAGTTTTGATAAAAGTGGGTCTCTTCGGAAATGCAACACAATGTGAAGTACATATGCGTGCGCAGAGCTAATATTGACATTTTGCTTGTATTTTGATTTGCCTTCTTTGAGTATTATTGAATTTAATAGTTGGCTGTAGATGATGCGGCAGCAGTGGCCCACCCAGGACTGTCATGTTAAGAAAGAAGAAGAAGTAGATGTGCGACGGCAAGAAGTTATAATTTTTTGTTCGGTTTGAGGAAAAAAGACAGAAGCAAAGCAAAATAAAAAGGAAACGCTTTATTAAAAAGAAAATATATCCCAATAGAGAGAAAAATTCCTAAAAAGAAATATATATGTTTTGAATTATCCCTTTTTATAATATCCTATATACCATACCCTAATGATATATTTTATTCTAATTTTCGTACGAACCGATTTTCTAATACTTTTAACAAAAGTTTTGGCATAACTTTTTAGGAAAGGCTATACAAACTTGATCAAATGTTTCCGGGATATATTCAGAAAACTCAAAATACAAACAAGTTTATTCCTGAGAAGCTAATTAACGCATTCCAGGTACTCCCCAACAACTACAACGCACTTATGCCAGCGTTTGACTCCAGCTCTCGCAACATTTCTGGAACTCTATTTTCGGTATAACCATCAGAGACGTCTTCAATTTTTCCATTACTACCTTTCGGCAGTTAAAACGCGTTCCGCCTAGTGGTTTCTTAACTCGATCAAACAGAAAAAAGATGGCAGGGAACCACCAGAATTTCATGAATTTATCAGATGATTTCGCTGGCTGTTGGTTGCTATTCCCTTCATTCTTGGTCAAAAACTCACGTGTAATGTTCGCACTGTGCGACGGTGCGTTATCATGGTGCAAAATTCACTGGTTGTTTTCCCACAAATCTTTTCTTGTTTGGCGAATTGCTTCACGTAAGCGTCTCATAACGCCCAAATAACAGTCCTTATTAACTGTCAGACCTACTAACAAAAATTCGTGTTGTAAAATACTGGTGTAATCTATTAAAACCGTGAGATATACCTCTTTCGTTTTTGACTGAAAAGATCGCGAGGTTTTTCGGTTTTGGTTCATTCATTCATTTGAACTTTTAAGCCCCCTTTGCAATCGTATGCATTGGTTTTGAAGGTTCCTCGTCAACGATCGCTTGCACTGGTTGACTAAATTCTGCAGTGTTCGGTCAGTGTTCGAACTTTCCTCGTGTTGTTTGCGTTTTGCAACAGACTCTGCATCGCCGCCTGATGCTTCCAATCCGTGACGGACCTTATGAACGAATGAACGGGCGCACTTAAGAAAATTATACAATAGATCTCTGAATCGGTATGAATTGCGCATATAGCGACGATAGCCGTATCATCTCTACATTTCTTGCGTTAACGTGAAGTTCTGCAAGTCTTATCTGAAAGAGAGCAAACATTTTTTTTTATTACGGGAAGTTATGGCCATATAATATGCATGTCCTCAAATACTGTGTGCACACTGTATATATATATAGTCTCACAGGAAAAAAAATTGGTAAGAATTCAACACTATTCAAGTAAACCTTGTTTGAACTCCTAAAAATAGCCTTGAAGAATTTTCTTATTACACTCTAACATAAACAAAGCATAGATGGCCAGTTTTCCTCACAGTTTTGTTTTTATATTGTGCTTTACCCTACAAAATTCTTGCATTAAGGGTAGGTTATCCTCAGCACGCAGTTGATCTCCCACTGAAAAGTCGCTTCTTACTACTAAACCTACTTATTTGCCGTCCTTATTACTGTAATAGACATGTTGGCACTTGGTTCCGTTAAGTTTTTATGAATACAACTAGCATCTAGTTTGTTTTTTATTTATCTGTTTTTCCGGCATCGTCTTATTATTTTAAAAGTGTTTGCTTTTTATCTTGATTTTAATGCAGTTGCATATATTTTATTGATTTTATTCAAAAAGAAAAAAATTGTGCTCGAGAAAAACTTGTAATGCTATATAAACCTTTTAAAAAGTATTATTCAGAAATAATTGAAACGTATTGTTCAAAAATTATTAGAAAATCAATCAAAATCAATGAATTTACATTATTTTTGCAATGCTGAAATTCGTTAAAGCTAATTTCTTGCTCAAAATTTGCTGGTTGATGGTCTGGTAACGTTTCCTTTGCACTCATTCGCTTAGCTAACTTTTTCTTATCGAAAAGCTGCTCACTTTTTTCTTAGGAAAAGCGCCTAAAAGACGCATTTTCTGCTATGTAGCAGATGTTGCATACTTTTAGGCACTAAACTCATTTGCTCCGCAACATTTGACAGACAAAATTTAACAAAGTGTTCTGCAAAATTCTTAAAAACACAAGAAAATTAAATTAGATTTTCACCACAGATTGAAAAATAAAAGTTAGCTAAAATAAAATTTAAAAAAATACCAGAAAAAATTTTACAAATAAAATTTGCGCAGGGCATAAATTACAAAAACCTATCTCAACATGGATTTAATATATCACAATAATGTGCATATAAATGCGTATTCAGAAACTAAAATTTATACTAAAATAATATTTATATGTATGTGTGTAGATATACCTACATACATGCCGTACATCTGTTTAATTGCAAGTATTTTTTTTTTGTTTTTGTGTAGATTTTTAATAATTGGTTATATGAGTAATATCGGTATTTAATAATTTTTAGTTTTCAAATATAAAATTACAAGATAATATTTAACAACAACAACAACAACTGACATGTATTTTTAGTGCATACACATTTCCTAAAATGTTAAAAATGTGTAATCTATATTACATTTAAGCGATTATTGATAAGTAAACCCAATTAAGCCAAGCAGAGCAAACCACGCGAAAGCAGATACGAAAAAAATGTTTAAAGCAAAAATGAATTTGAAAAAATAAAATAAGAAAAATAAAAATAAGTAAAATAAATTTAAGTTTAGTTTCAATTTGAATTCTTGTGCGCTAAAATTTTACATAAAATTAAAGCGAATTTATTTTAAATTTATTTATATTTTTAGCATGAAAAATATGTATAAAATTTACACCCCATTTATGTAGTTAAGCATACAAACTTAGACAGGCATCTCCCTAATAAGCGCCATAGGGGCGCGCATAACTTATTTTAAAATAAAAATAAATGGAAAATAAAAAAAAAATACGAAAAACAAACCAATGATTGAGGATTAGTATAAAGTTGATTAAATTATAAATTAACAAATAATTATAAGAATATTATGCTAAAATTAGAAGTTATGATTTTCAAAAACAAATAAAAATACAAACATATAAGCAAACAAATGATTCATTTATATTAAAGCAAAACAAAAAAAAACAAAAAAAGAATTTAATAAACTGTTGTAAGGACTTGTAAAATATTTTAGATGTAAACATTGAAATGACCCATTCATATGTATGTGCGTGTGTAGCTCAATTAAGCTACGAACTAACTATATACTATTCTAATACTAACTAATGGCTGCACTGTGCTAGCCAAGAATCTGCGAGCATCCACACACTCAGCTGGTAGTGACCGCATGCACTTACTAGCCAAGTGTCGTTGAATGCTCAAAAAAAAAATTTAAAAATACAAAAAGTTCCCGCTTCAAGCACAGTGTAATTATATGAAAGATGAAATTGTCCCCTAATATTACATATTGCATACATACAAGTACGATTATTTAATAAAAAATAAAGTCGAAAAATTATTTCATAAATTTGCTCTATTTTTTCTTTTTCTTTTGTGGAGGGGGAAATCGATGTAATAAAATTTTACCAAGCTTCAATTATTAAAAGTTTACTCAGTTGGGACATTAGAATTCTGACACTCCCATACAAAAGGTAGCATTTAAGAAGGGATATGGAAGAAAATGGATAAATTAAATACCTTTTTGGTAAAAAAGGGTAGCAAAAAATGTTTTGTTTTTACTTCAATTATAAATGATACAAACGAAAATTGCTAAGAATGATATTAAAAAAAATGGTTATTAAGTTAAGCCCAGAATGATATTTTGTGAATTAATTTTTAAATTCAAAAGAGATCGCGAGGTTGGGAAGTTTCGCCAATATGACGATTATATATATTACCTAAGCATTATGACCCTAATGAATTCTTTCATAGAAGCGGATCATAAATTTAGTTGACTAAAAACAATTTTTGAACATACTCACGCCTTGCTTTACTATGCTTTGCACACGTAAGTTTGGAGTTTTGATCCCCAAGTCTTGATTATTCATACATATGTACATTCCTAACATTTTTGCATTGCTAAAAGGACTCTTGTTGTTAACTTATTTATTTTTAAAGCAACCTAGTGAGTAAAGGGTGATTTTTCAGCTATTATCTTTTTAAACAGCTGACGCACGTTTCACTGTCAAACATCTTCAGTTTGGTCTACAATTTAACCATGAATCGTCTTACAAACGAACAACGCTGGCAAATCATTCATTTTTATTATAAAAATGCGTGTTCTGTTAAGAAAGTTTATCGCGCGCTTCTTCCATTTTATGGTCAGTTTAACCCACTGAAGCGGCTATTCGAGCTATTGTGACTAAATTTAGAACCAAATTTACATTATTGGACATCAAACCACCAACACGCTTACGTAGAGTGCGAACTGAAGAAAATATCGCTGTATTGGCCAGTGTTAATGATGACCATAAATTATCGATTCGTCGCCCTTTGCAGCAATTGGACCTCTGTTACTCAACAACGTGGACAATTTTGCGAAAGGATTTGGATGTGAAGCCTTTCAAAATACAGCTGGTGCAAGAATTGAAGCCGAACGACCTACCGCAACGCAGAATTTTTGGTGAATGGGCTCTTGGAAAGTTGGCCGAAGATCCACTTTTTTATCGAAAAATTGTGTTCAGCGACGAAGCTCATTTTTGGATCAATGGGTACGTAAATAAGCAGAATTGTCGATTTTGGAGTGAAGATCAGCCAGAAGAATTGCAAGAGCTACCAATGTATCCAGAAAAGGTCACAGTGAATGGTGAGCGCTACCGTGAAATGATATCCAACTTTTTTTTGCCCAAAATGCAAGAGCTTGACTTGCATGACATGTGGTTTCAGTAAGACGGTGCCACATGCCACACAGCGCGCGTAACAATGGACTTGTTGAGAGGCGAGTTCGGTGAACATTTTAGTTCACGTTCGAGACCTATCAATTGCCCACCCAGATCCTGCGATATAACGCCTTTAGATTATTTTTTGTGGTGCTATGTTATAGCTCATGTCTATTCAGACAAGCCTGCTTCAATTAACGCATTGGAAGACAACATGAAAGCATTTATATGAGAGATACCGGCCGAAACATTGGAAAGAGTATGCCAAAATTGGACTAAGCGGATGGACCATTTGAAGCGTAGTCGCGGTTAACATTTGCATGAAATAATCTTCAAACATTAAATTATATGGACTGTACTATCGATTTAAATAAACATTTCAAACATTTTTCTGAATTTTACGTGTGCTTTTATGAAAACCTTTCCTATAGCTCTTAAAAAATCACCCTTTACTTCCGCAGCCTATATTTGAAAAGCATTGGGCTCAGATTGTCAAAATTTCCATTTTCCATACGCATTGCCCCAACAAGAATCTCTTTGAAATCCTGATTTAAGCCGCATATCAGGATGTACTCCACATTGTTTTGGTCCTGGACGTATTAGCAAGTTCTTGCTCATAGCACACCCTTTTGAAAATGAAAAGTTTTTCTTATAAATTTTACTTTTCTTCCACTTTTACTGACTGAGTGCTTGGACTTGTCCAACCCCCAACAAATCTAATCTAATCTAATCCACTTTTACTCAAAGTTTCTAGAGTAGCAACCCAGTATCTTGCTAAGGGAGCGGATTTGTCAAGAGGAAACGAGAAAGCTGGTTACTGAGCAAACCTTATATTATTGAATCATGAAATTTTACTATACAATGCTTTTGTGTACAATCATGTGCGATAAAATGGGTGTGCGCGACATAATAAGCAGTTTTGGATAATTTTCATTTTTTTCTTTAGTGTCTATTGATTTTTTTTATAAAAGTTTAACTAATTATACATCAAAAGCTCAAACTTTTTTCAAACTTTAAGCAAAAATTATGAAACCTCGAAATTTTCACCAAAATTTCAAAATTTTTAATCAGAATTTTTAGAACAATTTTTGGTACGCAGTTTTGTGGCACATTCAATTTTGGTGACTACCATGTAACGGAGAAACGAACTCGATGTGAAGACCGCGATTGTGTTTCATCGTATCGAATTACAAAAAAAGGGAGATGAAAAATACATTAAAAGTATTTTATTACATAGGGGTTACTTAACAGAATTCCCAGTAATTAAATAATGGTGCTTTTTTGGCGGGGTTGCCTGGGAGAGTGGATGTGGGAGAGGAATGTCAAAAGACTCGAATTGGATTCAGCCAGTAAAATGGTGATCTGACATAGTTGCTTAGGCAGTAAGTGAAGAGCTGGTTGGTTAGTGTCATGCGATTGCGTTGAGTACATAAGAGGGGTTTCTCTGGGATGACGTGCTTGAAAATATGGAATATGGTCAATAACTTCGTTTCATTTGAACCATTAAATAAACAATATTAAATTTCAAAGTAGTCCTTATTAAATAAAAACTTACTGCACGATAGTTCACGTAGGCTCTCTCTATGACCTCTCGGTTAAAGTCAGAAAAATTGTTGCTTGTTACACATGACTTGAACCTCACACTCGTGCCCCCTGCCAATGAATGCTGTATTAACACTATTTTTTTATGCATACAAACAGTAAAGTAAAAACAAACTAAATAAAAATAATATTTCTCTTTCACACTCGGAGAATCTGAAGTGCTTTTAAATATTTGTCCGGCAAGTCAGGCGAATATGTAAACAAATTGCGGCCTAGGGGACCGGCAAAAGCACACACCTCTCCAAATAACGTTGCGAGTATGGCGCTAAGAAGTGAGTGCCAAACCTAACAGATAAAATACTTCAATTAGTCTAGTGAAGAAAAAATTAGTAAAAAATAAAAAAAAAATAAAGCAAAAGTAAAAACGGGCATTTAATATTGAAATTATATTTAGAATAAAGTTAAATGGTATGAAATAAAATTTTTGTAATAAAAGCTAAACCTTCTTATCAGCTTTGTTCGATTGCTATTGTTTTATTTATAGCTGTAAGGGTTGCTTACCTATTTTTGTGTCTTGCTTGCTCTGCCTGACATTCGTTCAAATAAAGTCAGAGAACGTTAATGTATAACGTTCTCTGTAAAGTGCTCCAAACGAGCACACACACAATTGGGTTGTGTGAAGCGCGCATACTTACGTGAACATCCATTCAAGCAATTGCAGAGAGAAATAAATATAAAACAAACTTCGTGGTGGTCAAGAATGATAGAAAGAAGATTGCGCCCATCAGAGCGTACGTGACGTCACGTTTGCAGAGTTGTGCAGTATTGCCAACCATTTGCTCTTCGCAATAAATTTAGTGCTTTTTTATCCCGAAAATGCGACAATTTTTAAGTTTGGTGTTTGTTTCTTTTTGTTTTTAATTTAAGGCTACCGAGACTTAAGTTGAAAAAAAAACTGTATTATTATACAAAAGAAGTTTAAAAAAGGCCACTCTGAGAAGATTTTAGTGCTAATGAAAAGTTTTTTACTCTTATAAAATTTGATAATTTGAAAGTGCAAATTTAATTTTTGGCTCCATTTAAGGCTATGCAAAAATATTAAATGCCTCTCTCTCAACTCTTCTTAAGATTGAAAACCTTTTTACACATTTTAAAAAGCCTTTGAATTTATTG
The DNA here is from genome assembly GCF_028408465.1 of Anastrepha ludens. Lineage (NCBI taxonomy): Eukaryota > Metazoa > Arthropoda > Insecta > Diptera > Tephritidae > Anastrepha > Anastrepha ludens. Next base: position 114,854,326 of record NC_071502.1, read on the forward strand.
AATGCGAATTGAAACCATAGAGGTGTAATCGTTTCTTCCGGTCATCAATCCTTAGTGAGACATAGAGCATCAAGAGGTGTATTCATAGTAAAAATAACCAACAAAATACTAAAGAAACCATACTGACATTTTTACAAAAAGAGTACCTTATCTAGTTACATAACTTCAAATATAGCAAAAAAGTCGTTTCCTTAACAAAAGAATTTCGCTTAACAAAAAAAACTCATAAATTAAATTGTACATAAGCATAACACATTTATTTAAAAAAAACGCACATTCTACAGACAATTTGTCACGCATACAAAGTTCTTACTTAACACAATAAAAATTTCGTGTTTTATTTTCTTTAAATGGGCATTTAGTGCGTTTTTATATCCAAAGCTAGGCAACTCTGCAGTAGCGAGAGAGAGATTTGACTGCCGAAAGCAGAAGAACACCAACAACACCGGCAATCGCGGGCAATGCCACCAGATGTTAAAAAAAGTAAAGCTAAATAAAACTGAGTGAATTATTTAAATAATTATTAAAAAATGTATATTTTACAAAATTATAAACATGACATTTTAATTAGAACAGCTAGAAAAATGTCATGAAGAAAGAACTAAAACTCCGAGACAAAAAATAATAAAAATAACAAAAAAAAAAAAAGCTAAATCAAGTTACGAAAATGGTAATCTGGCCATACTGGAGCTAAAATCACGTAACTAGTTGTCAAATTCGCTGAGCGCAAAGTAACGGGACCACGATGGGCGCCATCTCATTATTCTTTGCATCATGCGTGGTGGTGCTTTTAATGCTCTAATGTTTTCGAACAGCTGTTTGCTGTGATTTTTCGGCTACAGCATAGCCTCCCCATGATGCAAAGAATTTCTTTCTATCATTCTTGTAGCCTCCCAATATGCACAATACAACGTTATCTTTGAAACAGCTTCCCATCTTCGCACTGTGTCAGTAGGCGCCCAAACATAAAAGCATTCGGTCCATTAAATTGCCTTCAGAAATTAAATATACACAAGTGAGCACGCACGCAGCAAGTGATAGTAGTGAGCAGCGTTGTCGGAAAATTGTGAATAATTTCAGTTCTTCGTTATAAGTTTTTGTTTGGCTGTGAAACAAATTCCAGAATGGATCCAATGAAAGTTGAAGTGAAACGCATTGAGGACCTCCTGAAGTTAGATGGCTATTTGAAGCCATTCGAACGTGAAATCCGACGCAGGTGAGTGGAACTATGCAGTTGAAGAATTTACATATAATGAAGCCGAGTGCATTGTTGCGACGTTGCTACTACGTCTATTGACAAAGTTATTAACCGGCACTGCTAAGTGATATTCAATCGGGCTTATAAACTCTTCAGGGTGTGTTGATTTACTTAATTAAAAGGTTTTTAATGGAACGTCAACAGCGTCGAGTACTTTGAAAGTCATTTTTTCGGTGTGATGCAAACAAACTATGTGCATAGCTTTCAAAGTCAGTTGAAGGTTAAATTTATGAGCGCACACCGGCAATTTGGCCTTGTCGCCTTTGGCCATTCCGCCATTCCGGTGCGTGTGTATGCGTGTATGTATGTATTTTATAATTGTAAACAAAAACTGTTATCAAAGTAATTCGTAGCGGATGCAAGGCTAAAATCAAATTATAAAAATTGTGAAAAAAAATGAATGTATGTACATATATGTATACTTATGTGGTATATACATATGTACGTGTATATGCATACTACTTACAATTATATTATAAAAATAATGAACTATTTCTTTACAGATTTGAAATAGACTTAATGAACTTGCAGCTTGCTCTAATCAGAGTTTGAATAATATATGTGCATACATCACATAGTATACATAAATATGTGCATATATGTAAAAATATATATGTACATATAAGTTATAAATTGTTGAAGCGATTACCGTGGACATTGAACGTAGCGTAGAGATAACTAAGTTAGATTTTGTTCAATATTAGTTTGCTAAAAAATTGCATTAAAATCCAATTCGAAATGGATGGTGGCGGTTTCATACAAACCGTGCACAAATGGGCGTGGTTAATTCTCGATGAATTTAAAAATCGACATACATATTTTTCTACGATAGCTTAGGAATTTTGATGATTTTAGCAAGATCTGGCAATTTGCTGTATGCCCAAAATTCTTAGGTATATGCGAAAGCCATTCACCTTGGATTTGTGTCATGGTAATACGTACAACAATTAGTACAACATGAGTATTTATCATATTTTACCCATTCGGTACACAAACCGACTCCTCTGTTTATTTTCATCCTTTTACATTATCCTCTCCTTCCCCTTGTCTCCAATATGCATAACAGATGAGTTCCCACGACAGTCGGTTCTACGTAACCGGAACGACCCGGATATACATATATCCGGCGAAGGACTGTCACTTCAGCAGCATTCCTCGTATAAGCATGTGGGCTGTTTGTGCTGCTACAACAGCAACAACAACAAGATTACGCTATAATTGAATGTAACAATAACAGATTTTAAATACATCTACGTTATATAGAAGCCCAGCTGGATATATGTAAAACTTGAAACATCGTCTCTCCATGTCCAATTAATTGTAACAGCACAAGGTATATGAGCCCAATAAAATTGAGGATTCTCATAATTTTGTTTAATATATATTAGAACTTTTATTCAAATGAGGCATATATCATACTGAAGGGTAACTCTCGAAGAATACATTTTGGTGTTTTTATTTAAAAAAATAGTATTATTATTGCCTATATCGCCCCTCGCCGAACGGTTTATTTACCCAAAAAATATTTTTCTCGATATGAAAACCGCTTTGCACCAAAAAAAAAAACGATTTATGAGGCGTTGAAAAATTTAAAAAAAAAGTAATTCCAACGAACTATGCAAATATTTATAAAAAGTGAACCGTTCAGATTCACGAGGTTGTAATTTCGAATAATTAAAAAAAAAGTTTATGCAAATCGGTCAAATAGTTGTTGATAAATAACGATCACCGCGACGGTAATTTTCAAAAAACACGACTTCGAGATAATCGCTTCTAAAGTTTTGCGTGCACTTCATTTATGGATAAGCTCACGCGCATTCACGGTCTGTAACTTTCGTTCTAGTGCTCCGATCTTTTTAAGATGATGTACAATACTTTTAGAATATGCCATAAAAAATTTTCGATTTTTTAGTCCAGCACAAGGTATATAACCCCTTAATTAATTTTTTTTTTACATTTTGACTATTTAAGCATTATATTTAATATTCGAGATATATGGCCACTACAACAAAGAAGGAAAACAAAAGCAAACAAAAAAAAAATATATGTTTTATTTAATATGCTAATATATTATAAATTATCAGTATATTAACTACATATTTATAAATATATAAATATATATTGTATATGCATATAAATATAATTTAGTGATATTTTTTATTTTTATTTTATTTTTTTATTATTTTTTTTTTTTAAAGCTTACATGATAATAAAATTATTAATAAACTCAAGCAAACGCAGCGCTGACAGCAGAGGCTTTCGGCTGGAGAGTGATAGTTTTATTTCTAATGGATTTCCAATTTTATTCGATTTGTGGTAAATACAGGGTGGCGCAAATGGTTTAAAACTGTTTATGGTCGATCTTTGCCTAGGCGGCGATGCTCCGACTACTAACATGCCGGTCAACTGCGATTATTTCTGTGATGTTATTGGGCCTGCCTCTGCGAGGTGCATCTTTGGCATCAAAAATGGCAAATATCAAAATGAGGGTTTTCATCAGTCAAAGTCAAATATTTTTTATTGAGTAAAAAAGCGATTCACAAACAAAATTAAGTTATGTATTTTGCGCCTTGTATTTGCATTTTGTGGCCGGTTGAATAACCTGCATTTTTTTAATTTCTACTTTATTAAATTCTACTTAATTTCTGTTTTATTGCCTTTTATTTTATTTTTGTATTTTATTTTTATTTATTGTATTGTTTTTATTTTCTGGTTTTATTTATTGCATTTTACTTAAGTTAAGTTTATTTGTTTTATTTTATTGTGATTTATTTTTAACCTACATTTATTTTACATCTTCTATTTGTTTGCTTTTGTTTATTTTATGTAAATGTATTTTTATACCCAATCTAGCCGGCAAAACGTAAGCAAGCAAATTCATTGCCAAGTTTGATAACGTCATCTGGCACAACTGCCACACGTCAAATGCTTAAGCAACTGATCCCAGCATCATACGCGGGAGTGAAATTACATTTAATTTCTTTTTGGAAATGTAATTTCTCCACTATAAAAAACATCACTTAAAAATTAGTGTCACGCCAACTTAAACAAATTTCGTTAGTATAATTGCCAAATTTAAATGTAAAGATACAATTCCCTAAACAATATTTTAATGAAAATTAATCTAAAATACACATAATGAATGGGTATAAATATATACATATAGATATACATATACACTTAAAAGCCAAACAACTTTTTTCCATATAAAAATCAAAGTTTTATAACTCATATTAAGTTATTTTTAAGAAACTCTTAATTTTTTAAGATTTTATGTCATTTACATATTCCTCAAATAGTTTATTTTATTTATTTAGTCACTTAGGGAATTGTAGTCTAAAGCAAATATTAAAAAAAAAAAATTAATAAATATATATAGTTGCTCCATATCTATTTATAAATGTAGGTATGTATGTATTTCTTATGTCTTTTTAAATATTCTCAGCGTTTTTCATATATCCAATCCTTGTGATTTATAATTAGACATGTGTTTCAATTGATGTTTTTTTCTTTATTATTTTGGCATGGAGTTTTGTTTTTGAAAATCTCTGGCGCGATGTGAGCTACTAAGCAAGAATATAAATGTAAAATACTTGGACCGTTTTTTATGACAAAAATAGGAAACACAATTTGTGTTTGAAATGAATCAAATTGAAGAATGCGGTGCTTCAGCTGTTGAAAACATTTTAAAAAAGCGTTTCTTAGCTGGGAAAACTTTGGATAGTGGTCGGGATAGGATAGACAGATATGTTATGTTGTTGTTGCTATTTTAACAGCATGAAGCATTCTCTATAATTTTTTAGGCATTCTGCTGAAGAGACAGGCTTTGACCAGATTTATATCCGAGTCGTTACGACAATGAAGAATAGAGCGTGGAAAGAAAGAATCGCGTTACGATTAATGACACACTACAATTTTCCAAAAGCTTCTCCGATTGTTACAAACTATCAAGTTTTGGTGTTCACGTACGCAAAAAACTTGCAAAGTAGGGGAAAGTGAGAAAGCAAAATGGCGTTTCATTTTGAAGGGAAGTTGCAGGTTATTACTGGATAAATTTTTATATGTAAGAAAGTGAGAAAAAACAGCTGAAAGCAAAGTAAAAATAAACACGATTTCAAATTTGCGAATTGAGTAAAAATTGTAAATTTAAATAAAAATGGTGCTTAAAATGAGGAATGTAATTATATATTTTACAAAAAATGTATAAAATTCATTTGAAATCATATATTAAATAGGAATGGGCCAATGATATAAAGGTATATATGTACTTCTGAACGAGAGCCTCCAGTCACCGTTGCTACATACATATGTATATATGTACATACATAGACGGAAGCAAGGAACATATGAAGACAGCAGGGCCGTGGAGAGAGTATTCGGGCCCCGGGGGAAACTTGAGATGCGGGCCCCTTCAAAGTTTTTTTATTTATCAAAATGCGTATTATGTTATAGTGAGCCTCGAGTCCGGCTCCCTCTGAAAACTCCGGGCCCGGGGAAAAGTACCCGATCAGCGTAATACAGGGTGGGCCATATAGCGTTTGCTTTTTGAACCACCTATTTTTTTTGAGAATGGCAACACAAATGACATGTCAAATGTGTTCATAATTTACTTAAAGGTCTGACATTTACGAAATGGGACGCTATACGCTTGAACAAAATTGGGATATATTGAAAACCTGTTTCCAAAGTGGTGAGTCTTCTTCTTCTTCCGCGGTTACAGTAAATGACGAGCGTTACTGTGACATGCTCAACGAGTTTTTGTTTCCAAAAATTGAAGAGGATGACATGGACGCCATTTGGTTTCAACAGGACGGTGCAACTTGTCACACTGCCAAAGTTACACTCGAACTTTTGGCTACCGTTTTTGAAAACCGAAATTCCGATATCAATTGGCCGCCTCGGATCTGTGATTTAAGCCCGTTGGACTATTTTTTGTGGGGAGCCGTTAAGGACAAATGCTATGCGAAACATTCAGAGACGATTGATGCTTTAAAACACGAAATCGGAGCTGCCATTCATGAAATTGGAGCCCAAACAATCGAAAATGTGCTTAAAAATTGGGTTGATCGAATGGCCTACTGTAAAGCCAGTCGTGGCAGTCATTTGAACGATATGATTTTTTATTCATAAATGACAATGTTCAATCTTAAAAATAAAATAAAAAATTTGAGAAAATATTGATTAATTTTGTTTTTTACATGGCCCACCCTATATTTGCAATTTGTTACTGGTTTTACGTTCATGGACTTTTTTTTTGATATTTTTCTCTTTGAGAGCGAATTCTCAAAAAATAAGTTACTGGATAATTTTTACACGATAAGCACTAATTGGAATTTACAGCAATATTGTGTTGCCGGATGCCTGCAAATGAAAATAAAAATACGACCTAAAACGAAGTATTTCAGTTCAGTGTTGCTGATGGGGATCGGGGTTATTGTGCATCCTTGCTACACACACCATAGATAATAACACACGCATTTGACGTTTTAATTTATGAGGGTTATTTTTTTGCAGTGCCGCCTACACGAAAAAAAGTTCTAGAGAAAAATTCTATTAATTTACGAACCGCGTTCTAGTCAAGTTTCAAGTTTTTGTGGGTCATTGCGTACGAATCTACTTCTATAAAATCGGCGCACAACAGAACACAAACACCTCCACCCTACCAGTGAAAATCGCTTTTTCGCCAGAGTAAATTTTTTTCCATTTCTATCAGGTGCACTGAAATGCACAATATGCAGCCGCCACATTTATTCTAAGAATCCGCAAACCAATTATTTTAATTTTTTTTAATTCATTATAATTTTTTTAATAATTCATTATAAATATTTTAGTTTATTACATATCTATTTTACATTTAAATTTGACTTTTACTTAACGCCCCACAGACATGGCGTACTCAAGGAGTGGATCGGTAAAATCGATCAACTTGAAGGCGGTATGGACGCTTTTTCACAGGGCTACAAACACTACGGTCTACACTTTCAGCCAGATAACTCGGTGATTGCGCGTGAATGGGCGCCCGGCGCGCAGCAAGTTTACCTCACTGGCGATTTTAGTGAGTAACTAATGTTGTAGTTTCCATATTGGAATATACATGGAATATAAAATGAATTTTTTGTTTTCTCTATTCTCTCGCAGACAACTGGCATTGGGAGGCGCATCCCTATAAAAAACTCGATTTCGGCAAGTGGGAATTGCATTTGCCAGCCAATGCCGATGGCAGCGCACCCATTAAGCATCTTAGCGAAGTGAAGGTGATCATACGCAACCAGGCTGGCCACTTGTTGGATCGCCTCTCACCCTGGGCCACATACGTGCGCCAACCGCCCAAAGAGGCCAATCAGGGCGTCAACTATAAGCAGTATGTGTGGAATCCACCGCCAACGGAGCGCTACATTTGCAAACATCCACGACCCAAACGTCCCAAATCGTTGCGCATATATGAATGTCATGTGGGCATAGCTTCGCAAGAGCCGCGCGTCGGTTCATATCAGAATTTCGCTGAAAACATAATACCGCGCATCAAGCGTCAAGGTTACAATGCCATACAAGTGATGGCTATCATGGAGCATGCGTACTACGCTAGCTTTGGCTACCAGGTGACCAGTTTCTATGCCGCCTCAAGCCGTTATGGCACGCCCGAGGAGCTGAAACGCATGATCGATGTGGCGCATGAACACGGCTTATTTGTGCTGTTGGATGTGGTGCATTCACATGCGAGCAAGAACGTGCAAGATGGGCTAAATCAATTTGATGGCACTAATGCGTGCTACTTCCATGATGGTGCGCGCGGTGAGCATGCATTGTGGGATAGTCGACTTTTCAATTACGTGGAGTTTGAGGTGTTGCGCTTTTTGCTCTCCAATTTGCGTTGGTGGCATGATGAGTACTTCTTCGATGGCTATCGGTAAGTGAGATGAGCAATGAGTTGCGATGTGTTAGTGTTTAATTAAAAATTGTCTATTTAACCAGTTTTGATGGTGTAACTTCCATGTTATATCATTCGCGCGGCATTGGCGAAGGTTTCAGCGGTGACTATAATGAATATTTTGGCCTAAATGTTGATACGGACGCGTTGAATTATTTGGGACTAGCCAACTATATGCTGCACACACAGAATCCAGAAGTCATCACCATTGCAGAGGTGGGTCACTTTTTGCTTTACTAAGAAATACAAAAAATATTTTCGTTGACACACCGCAGGACGTCTCCGGTATGCCCACTCTTTGCCGGCCGGTCGACGAAGGTGGCATCGGTTTCGACTACCGTCTAGCCATGGCCATACCTGACAAATGGATCCAACTGCTGAAGTTGCACACAGATGACACCTGGAATATTGGCGACATTGTGCACACGCTGACAAATCGTCGCTGGATGGAGAGCGCTGTCGCCTATGCTGAGTCGCACGATCAGGCACTGGTGGGTGATAAAACGATCGCCTTCTGGCTAATGGACAAGGAAATGTACACGCACATGTCCACACTCTCTGAGCCGTCGTTGATCATCGATCGCGGTATTGCGCTGCACAAAATGATACGCTTGATAACGCATGCACTTGGTGGTGAGGCGTATCTCAATTTTATGGGGAATGAGTTTGGCCATCCTGAGTGGTTGGATTTCCCACGTGTGGGCAATAATGATTCCTATCACTATGCGCGTCGTCAATGGAATTTGGTCGATGACCAGATGTTAAAGTACAAATTTTTGAACGAGTTCGATCGTGCCATGAATGAGGCAGAAGAACGTTACGGTTGGCTGCATTCGAATCCGGCATATGTGAGCTGGAAGCATGAGGGTGACAAGGTAATTGCGTTTGAACGTGCTGGCTTAGTGTTTGTATTCAATTTCCATCCGACGCAAAGTTTCACTGGCTACCGCGTCGGCACGAATTGGGCTGGTACTTACCAAGCTGTGCTGAGCTCGGATGATGAATTGTTTGGCGGTCATAATCGCATCGACAAGAGTTGCAAGCATTTTACGCGACCTGAAGGCTATGCCGGACGGGAGAATTTCTTTGAGGTAAGTGAATGGAATGAATTAAAAACAAAAATATTTAAAACAAATTAACTTACCTGCACTTCCCAGCACTCTTCAGAGTAATTATGGGAATAGATCAGATCTAATCAGCTCTAATAGCATCTCTACAGCAATACTAAGTTTTAAAAAATTTAAATCACCAGGTCCTGACGACATCATTCCAGCGGAACTTCAAGAAAGACTGGAAATTCTACTGCCTTGGTTAACAAGGATCTTTAACAAGTGTTTAAATCTCTCCTACCTTCCGACAATTTGGAAGAAATCGAAGGTAGTATTCATTCCGAAAACGGGGAAGCCTTCACACTGCAAACCAAACGACTTCAGGCCCATTAGCCTAACCTCTTTTTGCTTAAAGGCTTTTGAAAAAGTCTTAGATGAGCAAATCAAAACCCAACTTGATACTAAGTTGATCTCTGAGGCACAACATGCCTACACTAAAGGGAAATCGACTGAAACGGCACTTCATTCACTGGTGCAAACAGTGGAAACTTCCCTTCACAATAAAGAGTACTCTCTTGTCGCATTTATGGACATAGAAGGTGCTTTTAATAATATTGAACCCAACGCTATTTTGTCTGAAATTGCCAAATTGGGTATCAATTACTCCATCCGAAAGATGATCAAACAAATGCTCCAAAATAGAATAATTACTTCAGAGCTTGGGTTAAGCCGCATGAGAATGTACGCTGTCAAAGGCACTCCTCAAGGCGGAGTACTTTCACCCCTTCTCTGGAATCTCGCTGTAAACAGTTTGCTTCGAAATCTCGAAAAAGCAGGCTGCAAGGTTGTAGCCTATGCAGATGATATTGCTCTCTGCGTGTCAGGCAAACACCTGAATACCCTCACTGAGCTCATGCAACGCTCAATCAATATTCTGTCAAAATGGTGCACCGAATGCGGACTAACTGCGAATCCAGCAAAGACAGATCTTGTTCTCTTCAATAGGAAACAACAAACTCCTCCACTGCAAACAATAACTTTAAAAGGGGAATCATTACTTCTATCTGATTCAGCTAAATATCTAGGAGTTATTCTAGATAGGAAGTTGAGTATGAAATTGAACATCGAAAACAGATGTAAAAAAGCTTTCATAGCTCTCTATACTTGTAAGAAAGCTGTAGGCAAAACCTGGGGTTTTTCACCTCGGATCATTTATTGGATATATACCTCGATCATCAAACCGATACTTTTCTACGGTATGGTTGTATGGTGGACAGCACTCGAAAAACGGTGTAGAGTAGCCACAATTGATCGAGTTCAAAGAACAGCCTGCCTCCTGATAACAGGATGCTTAAGTACAACACCTACTAAGGCTCTAAATACGTTGCTTCACTTGTTCCCTATCGATTTGGCTGGCAAAGCGATTGCAGCGAAAGCAGCGACACGCATGAATGCTATATCGAAATGGAATAAGTATCTTGGCCATTCGGCCATACTGAACAGGAACACTGTTTTCTCTTCCGACATAGACTATCATGTAAGTCTTCCATCACCACCCTTGCTATTCTCCTGTTCACTCCCAACTAGGGAAGAATGGAAGACAAATCTTACCGAAATCGATGGCCCTCTGATTATATATACAGATGGTTCAAAACAAGACGGCAAAGTGGGATTTGGAATCTTTTCCAATTCCCCTCACATCAATCTATCATTTAGATTACCCGACTACTGTAGCGTATTCCAAGCGGAAGTATGCGCTATCTGGTATGCTGCGAAAACTCTCTTAGAAAATAGAATATCACTAGAGGATATCCGCTTTTTCACCGACAGTCAAGCGGCCGTTCGAGCACTCAGCTCCTCTTATACCCACTCAGATGTGGTTCGATCCTGTCTCTTATCTCTTAACGAGATAAGTGTTCAGAATTTTGTTCAAGTTATCTGGATACCGGGTCACAGTGGATTCGAAGGTAACTGCAAAGCTGATGAGCTCGCAAGAGCTGGAGCTGCGCAATCAAATGTTAGTAACTTACCCACAATCCACATTCCGCTCTCAACATGTAAAATGCTCATCGATCGAGAATTTCACAGCATTGCTGATCGGAGGTGGCGAGTGGAAACTACTTGCGTTACGACCAGACAAATCTGGCCATCCTACAATCTGAAACAGACAAAAACCCTTATAAGTCTTTCAAAACACGAACTAAGGCATATAATATCTCTTATCACCGGCCACTGCCTTTTGGGCACTCACGCACGTCGGCTCGGGGTTCCTCAAAACGATCTGTGCAGATACTGCGAGGACGAAGATGAGGAAGTATCGAGCAGACATTTGCTGTGCAGTTGTCCCGGCCTAGCCAGAAGTCGACTCGCTCTTCTAGGCTCTCCAACAATTGACAATCTTTCAGTACTCTCGGACCTGAAAATCGAATCTCTCATAAAATTTTCGAAACGAATTAATATCTTTGACCAAAATCTACAATAAAAATCTCGGTTAGGTGGGGAAATCATTTAAAATAATGAGCTCTAAGGCAACACAACGGACCCAACTTGCGGTCTATGTGGCACTCCGATGCGGGGTCACCCTTAAACCAACCAAAACAAATTAATTGAAAAAATAAATAAATAAAAACATTAATTAAAGAAAAAATTATTAAAAACAAAAATAATTAAAAAAAAAATATTTAAAAAGAAATTAATTTAAAAAACAAAATTAATTAAAAATAATAATTACACAACAAAAGAACTTATTTAAAAAAATCAATTTAAAAAAATTAGTTGAAAAAAGTTAATTAAAGAAAACATAATTAAAAACAAATATAATAAAAAAAAATATTTAAAAAGAAATTAATTAAAAAACAAAATTAATTAAAAAATAATAATTACAAAACAAAAAACAAATTAAAAAAATAGTTAAATAAAATTAATTAAAGGAAAAATAATGAAAGAAAACATAATTAAAAACAAGAATAATCAAATACAAAATTTATTAAAAAAAATTAATTCAAACAAATTTTGTAATTTATTAAAAAAATAATAATATAAAAAATAAGTAAAAAAACTAATTAATTTAAAAAGAAAATAATTAAAATTTATTAATTAATTAAACAATTAATTAAGAAAAAAAATGTATGAAAATGGATTAAATAACAAAAAACAGTGAAGTAAAAAAAATTAATTAAAAATCAAAAATTAGTTAAAAAATTTATTTAAAAAAAAATTATTAAAAAAAAATTATTTAAAAAAAATTTATTTAAAAAAAATATATATTTAAAAAAAAGTTATAAAAAAATAATAATCTAAAAAAATTTATTAAAAAAAAACAATTAGTTTAAAAAGAAAATAATTAAAAGTGATTAATAAATTAGAAAAAAAATAATTAGAACAAAATTAATTAAAACAGATTAAATAACAAAAAAAAATATGTAAAAAAAATTATTAAAATTGATTTAATAACAAAAAAATGTATGTAAAAAAAATTTATTAAAAAATAAAAATTAGTTTAAAAAAATAATAATATAAATAAAAAATATTTTTGTAATCAATTTTTTTTAAACAAAAATAAAAAAATGAATTAAATGCAATAAAAAAAAAATATACATATACTATATATGATAAAATTTAAATTATAAGAGGATTTAGCACTGCACCTGAAATATTTATTTCGCCCTATAATTTAATAAGCATAAAAGAAATAACTGAATAAGTTTAAGTATTAATAAAAAAATCCCAGAAAGTTTTAATTTACCCGTAATTTTTCTATACATTTTCCAGGTTTATACACCCTCCCGCACAGCTGTGGTTTACGCGCATGTCAGCGACTAGATGCTACTTGTGTAACGGCATCCTATAAGTTATGCGCACATAGTACTCATATTTTTGTAGTTGTAATAAGTTTCAATTTGTATTAGGAAAAGTGGTATCATAAGCAAAAAAAAACAAAATTGAAAAGTTTTCTATTAAAGGTAGAGTTAAAAAAAACGAGTGTTTCATTTGCAAAAGAATTTATTATTCGATTTGCTAAAAAATTACAATTGTAATTTTTTTTTAATATTTTTAAAATTTATTCCGCGTCTGCAAGTGTTTAATGGATTCATCTAAGAAACATTGATATTTCTTTTAAATTTGACTTAAGACGCCTTTTGAATCGAACGCACAAAATAGCAAGCAATTCACACATCGAAGAGCTAATAAATAAATAAATATATATTTACTAGCAACCCGCCCAGCTTCGCACGGGTATAAAATATATACCCTATGTCACTCACTGAAAAAATTATTAAAATCGATCCAGGAGTTTTGGCTTATTCATTATTGCCCGTGGCCCGCACGCGTTAAATTTGGAGTAAAACAATTCTCCTTTCTTTATAGCATGAAGATTTCCAGCTATCTTTGGGATATCTAAATTCATACCCTACATTTTTGCATATTAACTTTTTGCATTTTTACATATGTATTTATTTTATTTTTACAACAATTACTATATTACAGAATGTCTTTATATACAACGTTCATAGCCTTCTTGTCATTAGACAATACAAACATGTTTTCTCTAGAGGTTACTCTTGAAAGAGCGACATACAGTTGGCCATGTGAAAAACAGTCAACACTCAAATCTAAGCCTGCAACGTTGAAGGTTTGACCCTGAGATTTATTAATGGTCATTGCAAAAGATGTCTTTACCGGAAATTGTAAGCGTTTAAATTGGAGTGGTAGATCCGATGGTATCAGAGGGATTCGGGGAATCAATACATCTTCTCCGGTACCACATCCTGTGAGTATTGTGCACTCTATTATGAAAGTTTTCAGTGATTTTACCAGCAAACGCGTGCCATTGCAAAGTTTAGGTGGACTTAGGTTTCTTAATAAAATAACAGGACAACCTATTTTCAGCTCCATTTTGTGAGGAGGGAGTCCAGACGGGTTCAAAGAATTTAGAAATTCTGTAGGAAATTGAACAGCTTCTTCCAAATCGAGAACAGTATCGACCGAGTAGTATATTTTCGTCGGCGCATCAATCTTTGAAATAATCAAGTTATTTACTTTATCTACTTGTTCGTTAGTTGGTGACAGAATAGCTCTTTCTTTAAACCAAGATATTGTCTTATAACTTATGTTATCAATGTCTGGATAGACATTGTTGACTAACTCTTGGATGTTGTCTATCAAAACACAAAGGTTTTCTAGGTTAATCCTTACCTCACTTTGTGTTAATTCTCCATTGCCAACTTTTAGCAGGATCTCTGGAAATAGCCTGTTCTCACGTGAAGATGACGAAATCCTCATATTAGTTTTAAGCTCTAATTTATTGACATACGACTAAAGGTGGGATCTTTTTAGCGAAGCATTTATTTCGTCAGCACGTGTTCCTCGAGTCACAACTGGTAGGATTTGACGGAAATCTCCTGAGAACAGAATTGTACATCCACCCATAGGTGAATTTTTGTTGCTCAAATCGGGCATTGTCCTATCCAATGCTTCCACAGACGTCTTGTTTGACATGATAGCTTCGTCCCAGACTATTAATGAGCAGTCACGCATCAATTTTCCTGTATTGCTCTGTCCAGAAACACTACAGACGCTGTTATCATCATCGGTTGCGATTTTCAGCGGGAGCTTGAATGTAGAGTGTGCGGTTCGGCCTCCTTCCAAAGGAGTAGCGGCAATGCCGGATGACGCAACAGCTAACGCAATTTTTCCGGTAGATCTCAATTACTAACTACTGATGTAATATCTTGAAAAATATTGTTTTTAATTATATGCTGTAAAGAGCCATATACATAGATCTATATGAAAACAACAATGTATTTAAGGTATTTAATTGGATAAGGATTAAGGTTGTACCCATTTGTTGAAATCGCTTCGAAAATAAGCTATTAGTTGTCGTAAAAAGTAAATGACAAAAAATGTTATTGTATGGAATTGATAGCAAACTAAACGGGCTCCGAATCAATAAAAACTATTCAAAAACTGTATTTTAATTATGTGCGATTTACTAATATAGAACCTGAAAATAGCGTTTTATTTCGCTGTAAAATTGTATGTATGTACATATAATTACATGGAATTCAGTAGATACATATGTACATATGTCCGAAATGAAATAATGCGAGCGATTCGTAAATACATACATACATACGTCACCATACGATGTAATTCAACATTAATGAGGTGTGGTGAGATTATCGCTTAACGCCTGTTGCTTCATTCGGTTGACAGCGAACACACACACAAACAGCTTTTTGGAAAAAGAGCTGCTTTTGTTTAAACAATTTTGGTTAAATAACAAATAAATCAATTATTTTTTTTGATGCAGAACGAAAGTAAATATTTCAAAGTTAAACTTCAAGAAAGTTTCATTTTAATTGGTTCATTCGTTTATGGTTTATGGCCGTGAAAACAAAAAAATTATGTTTTTTTGCCACATTTTGACCGATTGCCACGCCCCCTTTATATATTTCTTCACATTATATAGATATAAACCTTCCTCTTCAATCAATCTATCTTTAAAAAAAAACCGCATCAAAATCCGTTGCATAGTTTTAAAGATTTAAGCGTATAAGGGGACATAGGGACAGAAAAAGCGACTTTGCTTTATAATATGTAGTGATATATATTTTAAGTCTACATAACTTACTTATATGCTAATATAAGTATAATACATTCTTGCTATTAGAAATAGGTGGTTGGCCAAATTTGTAGCGTGGAATGTGCATGAACTCATAAACTCTGCATATTTAGAAAATTTATTGTACAGTAGTTAAAAAACTTAAGTTTAAACGTAAAACGATTACAATACTATTTTTTATATTTACGTGTGTGCCTGCACATTCCAGTGCAGAAAAAACTTTATGTATTACAATTTTATGTGACGCCAATTTCCAATCTAAGCCTGTATCTGTGACTTCATTTAAGTGCCAAGTTATTCACTTAAAAACATGTTGCAGTAGAATAGTAATGTTTGACTTATTATATAAGCAGACTATCTCATAAGCCTTGACATCTGCGTACGACGGTCTGTTGTAAAAACCAAAGGTACTAAGCTTACAGCACTTCGTTAGCCACACTTTCAATTACATCGAAAGCTTGTTTGATATCGTTGGCGGTGAGTAAGCGGTTCACAGTAATCCGTATGCTATGACGTATTGGTTGCTTTTCCAAGTTCTCCAAATAGTGCGCCTCAACGATAGCGATATCGCGTGCAATGCACTGTAAATATATAAGTTGATTATGGTTCAATAAAATTAATCAGGTGCAGATAAAATAAGTGTACGAACCTTGTTGGCGATTTCGGTGAGCAACTCACGTTCCTTATCAGCATTCTCACGTTGCTCGGCGATATACAAATGCTTGACTGGTGAAAGTTCGCTTGCGCACAATTTTAATTTTGAGAATTTGTTGAATTCCTCCTGCACTTTACGCGATATTTCCTGTAGCTCGAAAAACATTTGCGGCTCGCGCTCAAAACGATCCAGCGCTGAGATTGCTGCTTGTGTTAGTAGTGGTGGCAGTGAAGCTGAGAAGCAATAACCGAGTCCAGAAAGTCGCTGATGTTCGACAATGAAGTGCGAGCCAACACAGAAGCCACCAATTGTGGCCAAAGAATTTTCCATGCCCGCTATAATGAGGTCAACTTCAACGAGCTGTAGAAGAAGGTTGATAAGTAAAATGCGAAATACAATCTTAGGTGTGCAAATCAATTACATCGACATTAAAGTGTTCGGTGAGACCATGCCCGGTTTTGCCAAGTGTGCCGAAGGAAATACTTTCGTCTAGGAACAAACGCAACTTATACTTGGCACGCAGCGCTACCAATGCGGGAAGCGGGCATATTTCGCCAGTGTTCATGTAAATACCCTCGGAAACTATGAAGCGGCGAGTTTTTGCGGCTTTATTTGGGTTCTAGCGCATATAGAGTAGACAATAATGAAAGTTAATAATTTTACAGATTATTTTTTCCTTAAACAAACCTTTATATCGCGCTGTTGTTGTTCGATCAATAAGCGCTCCAAATCAGCCATATTATTATGCTTGTAGTAGTAAATTGTACTACGCGATGCATCCAAACCTTTTTGTATAGCAAAATTAACCTTTTCGTCGCTTTAAAATGAATTTATCGTATGTTAATAAAAAAATTTGTTTCACTTTTAATTTAATACAATTTTTCTTACGCAAATATCACGTCACCACGCTTTGCATACGCTTGTATGGCACTTGCTATAGTAGAAAATCCATACGAATAGACCACTGCCTCTTCCATTCCCATAAACTTTGCCAAACGATCTTCCAAATCCAAATGCACGTCCATAGTTCCATAAAAACCACGTGGACCACATGAACCTACTCCGTACTTCTTCAAAGTGGCACAAGCATCCTCTAATATTTTTTCATCTTCTAGTAATCCCAAATAGTTATGGGTTGCCAAATTAAGACAATCATGTCCATCAACCACAACACGTTTGCCAACTTTCGATTGTACCAAGCGGGTTTTCAGTAGCGGATTATCCGGATCGGTTTCAGCTATGAGTGGTTCGGGTTCGTATTTGGAAATAATTTCTTCTTCCTCTTCTTTGCTATAACGCTTGCCGCGCCCATTACGCTTGAAAAGTAGCAACCATATGACCGAAAGAAGTAGAAAGCCTTCCAACACAATCACATAGAGCGGCGTCTGAAACAGTGAAGCATGGCAATTGTTTTAATTAATGTGTATACAATATGTATATGTACTTACATTTTGAAAAATGCGTTCGATCTCGTTGAATAAATAAGGTATAGCCACCATATTGCCTCCGGTACTCAATAGTCTTAAAAAACAATCAATTAAAATTAATATAAGCAATTCGTACGCTCAATTTGCGTTATAATAAAACCCCCGAATGCGTCATACAATGGGTGCCAGGAAGAACTTATCAAATTCTAAATTTTAAACATATTTCTGTGATAAGATAAATTGATTAGTTTTTTAAAGAATTGGATAAGAGAGTTGCTCCGTTTTTGGAAGGCTCATTTACAACACACTGAAACACTAGCTATTCGGGTTTTCACAATGTGTGAATTGTGCCAAATTTTTAAATAATTATATTAAATCTTTATATACCTTTTTTCTTTTAAAAGTACAATTTAATATTAATCAATTGTGCTGCAGAAAATAATTAATCTGAAACCTGCAGCGTGCAAGATAATCGCAAATTACAATATTGCCGTTTTGTGAAAACGAAATGTCAAATCCTATTTATCAACAAAAATGAGTTGCCAACACCTAGTAAGTGCTGCCATATTGATCCTTTGTTACTACGACAAGAAAGATTATTTGCACGTTCTATATTTGATCAGCAAAAAACGAAAATAAACTGCATTGAGGTATTTTTATAATTAGTGCTCCCATTCGTCGCACTTCATATTTATTTGTTTGCTTAATCTAAAAATAAAAAATCTTAAAATTACAATATTACCAAGCCATTCACTAAATATTTACTCAACATCTCGATACTCAATTGTTAATTTTATAAGAACTGTTACATTTTCTTGAATGCTATGACAATAATTTAAGTGTAGGCATTGCCATGTTATGTTATGGTCATTTTGAAAATGTCGTCAAGTAAGTTAATGGTTGTGCCCGCGTTCTTAATAGTTTGAGAGCATTGATTTATGCCATGAAGAGGACAGAAGGGGCCGAGATTCTGTGTGACTCCTTTCCTGCAAGGAATAGAAGTACAAAGACTTGAAAACTAAACTTGTTCAAAATGCTGCCAATGTGAGCGTAAAAAAAAAACCAAATGGCTGCGAAACATGCAAAATGACAGCTCACTGCTTCACAGATGTTGGCAATATATGACTTAAGAATATTTCATGTCATGACTCGCCAAATTCATACAATTTTCTGTCTCGATTGGGAACTGCATTGAAATTAGACGTTGTAAGTAGGGTTTCTCTCCCGGGATTTCCCGTTCCCGATATCCCGGGTAATCCGCAAAAATATCTATTCCCGATTTCCCGAAAAAAAAACGTAAATTCCCGGGATTATTTAACATTTATTATCATTTAAAATGAAAAATTCAAATTACTTTTTTTATTTAAAAATATTCAAAAACAAAGTAAGCTAAGCAAGCATTGACTTTCTTGTTTTCGTGATTATACAGCTGTGCAACACAAATATTTGAAAAGTCAGCGTTTGGGTGTCTTTACTTTTTATATTTTAAAAAGTTATATATTAAAAGAGGTTAAAAGATTTCTTTGTGAATTAAAGTAAGTTTAATTGAATTTTAATAACAATTAGTTATTATTCCACTGATATTTTAAATATTAAAATTAAAGGGTTATTAAAAAATACGAATGTCGTCAGAAAGAAATTGGAGATTTTATTTTACCATTGATTCTACTAATAAGGACAAAGCAAAATGCAATAAATGTAATCAAGTGATTATGAGAAAGGGAGGTTCCACAAGTGGAATAAATCGTCGTATGCAAATCCAACATGGAATAGATTTGGTTACCAAGAACAATAAATTCGACGCTCCAAGTACTTCATCGCCGGACAAATCTGATAAATCAATTTCAGGAAATCAAAATTCCATTTTAAAATATGTAAAGAAACAATCATTGGAAGAAATTCTTGCAAAACTAGCAGCTGTAGATGGAATTTCCATCAATGTTATTTCGAAAAGTACGTTCATTCGTGAATCTGTTTGTGCGAAAGGATATTTTCTTCCTAAAAATCCTTCACACATAATGAATCTTATATTCAACTATTATGCCGAAGTTAAATCAAAACTTAAATATAGATTTTCAACTATTCTAAATGCAAATCAAAAATTTTGCTTAACTGTAGATGAGTGGACAAGCAGCCGTAATCGTAGATACATGAATATCAATGTTATGTCCAATGGTGGGATATTTGAAAATTTGGGATTAATAAGAATTGAAGGAAGTTGTGGAGCTGAAAAAACATTAGATTTAGTTAATGAGCGGTTAAAGGAATTTAACTTGAATTTATCTACAGATATTATTGCAATCATAACTGATGGAGCAGCCGTTATGGTGAAATTTGGAAAGTTAGCTCCTGCCTTCCATTTACAATGCTACACACATGGGATTCATTTGGCTGTTCTGGATACCCTTTTTGGTTCTACTAAGACAGAATTATTATTGCAAAAAAATCAGCAGCACCAAGTAGACCAATTATTAGATTCAGATGATGATAGCGACATTGATAATTATGATTGTCTTGACAAAGACGAAAATACAACATTTGAAGGGATGTCATATGAACATGATACAAATATAAGTGACCTTAAATTCAAAGATCTAAAACCTCATATCCAGGATGCAATAAAACAAATCCGCAAGATAGCATCATTTTTCAGAAAATCGCCAGTACGTAACACAATTCTTCAGCAAAATGTCAAATTAGAATATGGTAAAGAATTAAACCTATCATTAGACTGTACGACAAGGTGGAATAGCTTATTAGATATGTTGGAAAGATTTGAGCAAATAAGAATTCCGATTAAAAAAAGTCTATGCGAAGTTAATGCTACACATCTACTTGAAAAGGAAGATCAGCTGTTCCAAATTGTAAGCACATTAATTACTTGTTTACGTCCAGTAAAATTAGCGTCCGATGCATTATGTCGACGTGATATGGATTTAATAAAGAGTGAGGGAATACTATCGTTCCTAATAGAAACGTTAAATGCGTTAGATAATTCAATATCTCGAGAATTATTACAAAATTTTAAATTCCGTATGACAACTCGAAGATCCAACATTTTAATTTCATTGGTAAAGTACCTAAATAATTCAAGTTTATTGTACTCCAATCAAGATGATATGTTTTTTGAAATGTCGTCGAAGTCTGAAATGGTTAAATTATCTAAAGAATTGTTACACCGCCTATTTCCAGTTAATATCCTTGAAGACACCACTGTACTTGAAAATGAAGAAAGCGTATTGATTTCCGAAACGGAAATGCCCGCGAATGTTTTGAAACGAAAGCTTGAAAGTGCTATAAATAGTATGAGCGCCAAAAAACAAAGTACTGGAGATACAGAATATAAGACTATATTAAAAGAATTTAATTTATTTGAAGCTAGTGGAAAGTTAACCAAAAATTTGAAAATGCTCTTAGATGCTCTTCTTTGCATTAAACCAACTTCAGTGGAAAGTGAAAGAGTATTTTCGACTGCTGGCCTTTTTGTCACCAAAATTAGGACAAGACTCAACGACAATTCAGTTAATGCGCTAGTTTGTCTCAGAACTCATTTTAAAAACTCTTCTAATAAATAACTTTTTTTTTTGTTTTATGAATTTGAATAAATATGAATTTTTTTGTTTTGTGAATATGAATAAAATATGTGAAAATGAATTTTTTAATTGTTTTTAAATTAATAAATTTATTTTAATTAATATAGTAAATATAAAAACTCGATTTTCCCGGGAATCCCGGGAATATTTTCGAAATATTCTCGTTTCCCGGGAATCATTATGTGACGGGAAATGAGAAACCCTAGTTGTAAGTATAAAAAATGTAGTGTAGTAATTTTATGACGTACAAAACATAGGAATAACTATTACAAATATTTGTAATATCGAACATTAGAAAATGTAGTGAAATTGAGAACTTTACACAAATTTAATTCATTGAATGCGTTTTTTTTGGTTGTTAATAAGTTAACCAATTTTGCCCATCTGTGCAGACAATCATTGTTTATATTTTCTTGCAATGTAGTCGCTGAATCGTTATAATCGCTGACGCCTAGTCTGACAGACTTATCAGTATTCGTCTTTGCTATCAACTCCTAATTGTGTTTCTTTGTTTTTGTTTGAATGTTCGGTTTGGACCACCACAAAGAACGCTAATGAACGTTCTCTTACCACCAGTAGTACTATTAATAAGATTGTTTACGTTTCTTTATTTCAATAATATCATCACGCCATCCGCTCAACAATATGCTGCCTCTATCTCTGCTTCTGACGTCGCTGCTTTCGTGCGGTCTAAATATGTACTTTGGACTTTTCTTTTGTTGACTTCTCTCTTTAGCCAATTAGCTTTTTGCATTTAAGAAGCGATTGTATTACGGGTTGGTCGAAATAAATTAATTCTGGTTGAAAAAAAATTTCAAAGTACAAAATGATTAATACGGGAAAATTAGCAGGACGCACCCTTTTTATTACCGGTAAATAGTTGTATTAAATGATTGAAATGAAATCGACTTGAAACAAAAGTGTGCCAACTTTCTTTTTTTCGTTTCTCTTCTTAGGTGCGTCGAGAGGCATTGGTAAGGCCATTGCTCTAAAAGCAGCTCGTGATGGTGCAAATATTGTTGTCGCAGCTAAAACCAGCACTCCACATCCTAAATTACCTGGAACAATTTATACTGCGGCTGAAGAGATTATAAAGGCCGGTGGTCAGGCGCATCCCTGTGTAGTAGATGTGCGTGATGAACAACAAGTGCGTTCAGCTATTCAGGAGGCTGTTGCGAAATTCGGTGGTATTGACATATTGGTAAATAATGCGTCTGCAATATCATTAAGCGGCACATTGGATACCGACATGAAACGTTACGATCTCATGCAACAAATCAATACGCGTGGCACATTCCTCGTATCGAAGGAGTGTTTGCCATATATATTGAAAAGTAATCATGCACATATTTTGAACCTTTCCCCACCGCTAAATTTGAATCCTGTTTGGTTTGCTCCACATGTTGCCTATACAATGGCTAAGTATGGTATGTCAATGTGTGTGCTAGGTATGGCTGAGGAATTCCGTTCTGCCAAAGTCGCTGTGAATGCTTTGTGGCCGCGTACTGCCATTCACACTGCTGCTATTGAAATGCTGACCGGACCAGATAGCTCGAATATTTCACGTAAAGTAGATATAATGGCTGATGCTGCGTATGCAGTTTTAATTCGCGAGCCGACTCAGTGTACGGGTCGGTTCCTAATCGACGATGAAGTATTAACGGAAGCTGGTGTGACTGATTTGAAGCAGTATGCTTGTAACCCAGAAAATGTAGACAAACTAATGCCCGATTTCTTTTTGGATATCTCGGAGAGTGAAATTAAAGCCATCAAAGAAGATATTAAGCAACAAAAACCAACAGGTGCGTCCTCCAGCCAAATACCGGCATTATTTGGAAAAATCGAAACATTACTGTCGCCGGAACTAATACAAAAAACACAGGCTATTTACCAATTCAACATTGAAGGTGATGAGAAAGGGACTTGGCATTTAGATTTGAAAAATGTACCAGGTTCATGTGGCATTGGTGAACCTAAGGTTGCACCCGACGCAACTCTGACAATGAAGGCTAACAATTTCCATGATATGTTTTCAGGGAAATTGAAAGCTGCAACTGCATTTATGACTGGTAAACTAAAAATCTCTGGTGATTTAAATAAGGCAATGAAGCTTGAAAAGCTTATGCGTTCATTGAAGTCCAAATTATAGATGATAAAACTAAATTTAAGCTGTGTTGTTTTCTTTAAATAGGAATAAGTTGCATTTTTATATATGAAATATAGACTAAATTTTAGAAATACTGTTGGGGTCTCAGTAATGTAAATCTCTTGTAAATAATTGAATCATAGGAATAGAAGAATGATAGATATTCCACAGTGTACCGGATGCCGAAGGTAATGCCTTCCGAGAACCGATACTTTATTTTTCACAATTATCACTACATCATGATGTTACTACCCAATGCGAATCTAAAAAATGTAATAGATATAGAGCGTCAATAACATTTACATGCATTTTGTATTTGCAATTTGAATTTTTGAAAGAAAAAAATTGTTCATGAGAATGCACACAAACAAACACCCTCGCAAAATCACCTGCTCTAGTCCCACAATACAAACCAAAAGAATGATAGAATTTTCTTTAATTTGTGCTTTCACAATTTAACACACGCCACTTCGTTTTATTACTTTGTTTATTTTCAACAAAAATGACAATATTACCAAGCTACTCATTGGATTTTCCCAAACATGTAATTTCTCCTCCTTTTGTTCGTTTATTTTGTATGGGAAAGTGATTTGACGTCGGATTTGTCAAAACCGCGAAAGATAAAGTAACTGGGGCCGTCTTACCTACGGTACTCAATCCAGCCTGGTTGCATTGTTTGCTTTTTTGCAAGGCGTATCTATTAAAGGTGTTGTTGGTTTGTTTGTTGTTGGCTTATTTGTTTTTTCTTCCGCTGTGTCCAAGGTGGATTTAATAAGGTGACAGCATTCACCCAGCTGAATTATTCGCCGTAGGGATGGCTTACGTCAAAATGATATGCTTTGTTTGTATGTATTGGTATGTCTATATTCGTATGTTTACATTTGCTTGCTGATTTTGACATGATGCTTGCACCAAACGCAACAACAAATACATGTAGGGTTTTACTTATATGTGTTTGCTGTCACCTGTAATAAATTCGCCTTGGCTGTGTCCATGTAGCTGTCAGCACAGAATAAAACAAGGTGAATTCATTTTTTGTCTTCTAATTCACCAATATCTTGCCGTGACAAGCAAACGTACAAAACATTGTTGTTGGTGTAGTGCCGCCACCTTCAATAAATGCGCCCTGGTTTTTTACATAAATGTTGCGTTTACTATTGTGAACTCTATGAATTCGCTCCGAAATGCACTTCGCTTAATTTTCTTCAGCGAGGAAAATGGTAAATAAATTTTGAAAGATTTGCAACTCTACTCAATTTCCTCTTCTTCTTCCTCGCTTTGGCTTTTGGTTCAAGTTTTGTTTGCCGCTAAATTATTGGAAAATTTAAGGAAATTTAACAAATAATGGATGAGATGAATAAATTGGAAGACGACTCCATTCCTAGCAGTTGCAACTTTCTAAAAGATCCGTTATCAATTGGGTAATTTCCTATAGCATAGCAGAATATCGCAGATAACTATTTCTTTTGTGTCGCAGGGACCTCATAGGACCTGGCACAACTTTTGAGATAAACACAAATTTCGACGAAGGTTTCAGCAATGATATATTTGAAGAATTAAATTTGGGTTCCGACGAAGAGGACGATGCGAAGACGGCCTTAGATCGCTCTGCTTTGGTCTCGCCATGGACGAAATCATTTGACGAGCTGCGGCAACAAATGGGAAAGGTTAATGAGCACATTTATAAAAAAGTCACACAGCCAGGATTTGCTGAGTATGGCGAAGTGCCGTTAAATGCACGTGTTTGCATACGGTACAACGCCTACTGGGAGAGAGAAGGTGCACCGTTCGATTCGTCCTTTTTACGCGGCTCTTCATATAATTTTTACACGGGAAGACATGAAGTGATTGAGGGTTTAGAGGAAGCAGTGCGTACGATGCATCGCGGTGAACAGGCACAATTCGTAATTTCATATCACTTACTATTCCGCGAGATTGGCTGTCCGCCACGCGTAAAACCTCGCGCTGACGCACTTTTTATCATCGAGTTGGTTTCATTCAATCCCGTTGGAGATTTGGACGCCGATCAGAATTTGTCTGCAGAAGAACGTGGCAGGTATGCGGCAGTAATTGATAAAATACGCGATGTACATCTCAAAGGGTTAGATTTCTTTGGGCAAGGATTGCATAAGAATGCATGCCGCGCTTTCGAAAAGGCAGTAAATATGCTGAACAGTTGTCACTTGGCCAACGATCAAGAGCAACGCGAGCAAACAGCATTTCTGCTTAAACTATATACTAATTTGGCTGTTTGCTACAATAAAGTAAATTTGCCGGCAAAGGCGTGCATTATGTGCAAGGAAATACGCCAATTGACTGAAAATAAACCTTCGTGCAAGGCACTGTTTCAAGAGGGTCGTGCATTGCTTTTGCTGGGTGAGTGCGATTAAACATATTTAGGCATATGTCTATTGCGTTATATAAAAACAAAATTTATTAATTGTTGCTAAATTTCCATATTTAAACAGGCGAGTATGAACGTGCACGACACATACTTATACGTGCACAGCGCATGGAACCACAAAATGAGGATATTAGTAAAGAAATGAAGCTGTTGGAGGAACGGTATGCGCGTTACAAAGAAAACGAGCGCGGCATTTGGACGAAAGCGATGGGGATAATTAAGCTAAATGAGGGTGGTAAAGAAGCTGACGGCGTAAACGATGAATCTCGCAGCATTTTCGAACAAGAAATGGCGGAGTTGATGAAAAGTTTTAAGAATAATATGGATTTGAATAACTTCAATTTGCCAACCGGCTTAACTAAAGCCGAAATAAAAACTGTCGATGAGCTGGCACGTAGCATGGAGCTGAAATTAACACTCTCACCACTTGATAATACCACCTATACACTTTCTAAAGTGAATAAGAATTAGTACGGTCATTCAAAAACAGCCATTTCCGTCAGTAAAATAGGAGCAAATATATTTATATTCCAACTAATATGTGCGCTCAAGGCAAAAAGTACACTAAGAAGTAGTACGCAAACAAATTTTTTTCCTATACAAAACTAGCACGTAATTTCACCAAAATCTCTATTGCCACAACGATATATGAAAACGAAAACTATTTATCTTATGAGATGTATAGTTTAAATGAATTTATTGAATTTGACTAAGCAAACGCTTGCCGTAATTTTTTAAATCGAAAATAGTCGATGCATATACATATGTATATTATATATATTTTACCGCGCGTAATGACACAAAGTGTTGGCCTGTTGAAAGATGCTTAATAAATGTTACAGAAAATGAAGTTTTTTTGTATTTAATTTAGTTCACTCAACGACAATGAAACGCATGTTTTTTTTTTATTTTTAGTTAAAACGCATAAATGTATTTCATTATTTATGTATAATTCATAAATAATACTAATACTGTACTTAGTGTATTATTCCTCATGGTTCACCTTTTTTAGTTTATTAATATTGCAACACAATTTCACATATCTGAATTGGTATAACTTAAAACATTTATGTATGTATGTATGCAGCAAGTATTTGTGTACACACAAGCCTTTTTGGGTAATTTATTCTTTATGTATATATGTATGTATGTAGCTAAACGCCACATGAGGTTATCATTTCTTGAAGTTTATCTGGTTAATGCTTGTCTTAATTTATGTTAAACTAGGCTTTTGTGGTATCTAATGTTATCTTGTATTATATATTTTGTTTCTGCTTTCAGATTGACGCTATGCTTATTCCTTTTTTTATTAGTTGGTTGCTTACAATTCTTGTATTTAATTATTGTTTTGTTTTTCTATACGCTGTAATTTCTTCACTTAAAGTTTCGAATTAGCTAATTTTTTTCATTTAATTAATTTTTTTATTTTTCATGGTTTTCCATTTCATTGAGCTTGTATTTATTTTCTATACATACAAATGTTTTTAACCAATTTTTCAACCTATCGATCTATCAACTTTATAATTTTGATTATTTTGCATCTCACTGCAATTGTTTCGTTTTTGAATGCGTTGTGTGTATGTGTATGGGTTTTGCTTTTTAATTACTCGACGTTGATTAATGAATTTGGAGGTAATCCAATTTTGTTTCGAATTACATTTAAAGGTTTTAATTTAATTAATGAAACATTTTTTTCAAGCCTCGGAACGTATTTTTCGTAATTAAAATGCTTTTATAAAAAATACTAAATAGTTTTGTTTATAAATTGCTTGTATTTGAGCAACTTTTGGACTAATTACAATTTAATAGTGTTTTATACACACATACATACATATATTTTTGACGATTTTTTTCATTTCGCTTAAATAAATTAATCATATTTTTATTTTGTTCTTATGCATTATTAATTTATTTTATTTTCATGTGTTCGGAAGTGATTTATTTTTTGTTTTGAATTCATTTGCAAGCTTTGCAAAACTTTTGTTTTATTATTATTTTTCAGTTATATATAAATTGCATTATTTTTCTCTTGCCGTTCTTATTGGTTGTTGTTGATGCTGTTGTTGTTTTATCTGCATAAACATTCCGCATACATATACGGGGAATGCTGCTGGAGTGACAGCCCTTGGCCGAATATAAATCCGAGTCGTTCCGGTTACGTACAATCGACTGTCGTGGGAACGCTTATAGGCTCTTCAAGTTATTTGGTACTTGCCGGAGCCGAGTGGGATTTGTGCAAGGCGAATTGAATATCGCATTCTACCGTACGCGTATTCTGCCATTGGGATTTGTCTTCGGAATTGAATAGCGGCGCTTATTTTTGAATAGCGACTGTCACTTGGCCAGAAGGAGGGGTTATGCAGAAGTTTGTCACTTAAAACTACCTGTTTTTCGTAGGGGAAAACAACGATAGGTGTAGGATAACAACAACAAAATGCACATCACACATTTGAGGAGAAGATCGTAATAAAGTACATATCCATATGTACATGTGCCAATTACACAAATATATGTGCATACATGCATATATACATACATATGTATGTACTTACTCCAATATCTGGCTTTAGTATTAGCTTAGTAAAATTATATAAAAAAATAATAAAAATAATATTGAAATAAATGACAGTAATACTCCAAGCTTTATGTTTTTCTGCCTAATATGCAAAATACAGTATTGAAATAAATATGTACATACTTACATATACCTAAAATATTTATACGTAGAAGAGTTATTGTGTAAATTATGAGTAAACGCAAAAGAAAAAGTAAAACAAAAAAAAAATTGTTTGAGCACGTTAAAACCACGTAAATCGAACAAATTTTTTATTTAAAAAAAGAAAATTTTTCTTAGAAGACTTTTGCACTTAAACTCTTGCATCAAAGTATTTTAAATGCCTGTTTATTTCTTTTTTTGTTGGTAATTTTTTTGCAACCAACTTTAATGTTAACCCGAAAGCACCTGTAGGTAAGATTTTCAATAAGATTACGTAATTAAATTCGCCGAGCGTTGTTTTAATATAGAAAATCACTAATAATGCAAATTATTGCTTTTTGGGAATAATTCATCTGCTATGGCATTATGGGAGCCAAACTATCGCTAGATAATTATAGATAGAAAATAATAATAAAAATAACAAATAATAAGAGCAAACTATTGACGTGTAGCATGTTGCGTTGCCAATTTCTCAAGTTAAGTCTAAACTAACTGAGCTTAACGAACGAGGATTGACTGCAAAAATTTGCGCCAATAGCATTTCCAGACTGAGGTTTTGTAATAGCCAATTAAATCACGATCTAACACATTTACATTTTTACTGTGGTTCTGGTCTGGTTACTCTCTATTATACATTTATTATTTATTAAAAATAAATTTTATGTTGTTTATAGTTTATTTTTTGTTGAATCAATTTGTTATTATTAATTGAATTGACTTACGCTTTCCCGATTGTTTTTATAATAAAATATTATTTCTTGGGGGTTAAACATATTCGATTTCGAAATCGATAGTTAGTATTTCAGAGGCTGCTTAGAATATTTTTCTTTTTTTTAGTATTTATTTAATAGCCTCAAACTTTCTCTGCCATTTTATATTGTTTTTTGTTGACAGCCGCAGTCGAGTGAGTTTTTGTGTGACAATCATTCGCTTGAACTAGGGTTCGATGCTCACTATGGTCATAATGATCATGAACAGCAAATGATATGCAAACCGTTTCTAATACTGATTGCCATGGGAAAGCGGGGAAAATGTCTAATAATAAAATATTTGCCTTTCGGAGGTGGCATTAAATTTAAATATCTGCCTCTTTAATTTGTAGGATAACATAAAAATGCACCCACAAATCGCAGGAGAAACTTGGCTACACCCACAAAGAATGTACGGACCAATTATGTATGCGTGCATACATATACATATGTACTTATATTTTATATTTTATATTTTATATTTTATATTTTATATTTTATATTTTATATTTTATATTTTATAATTTATATTTTATATTTTATACTTAAAGTTTTATTTCTTTTTTTGACCTATTTTTATTGTAAACCTTCTGAATTTTAATTAATCTTAATTTTTTCTCTATATTCTCTATTTGCACACATCTTTGGCACATTCAACATGCTCGTACATATACAAGTAAATATATTTCATATCACTAATTTATCATTTTTTGTAGTACATACATGAGTTTCAAATACATATATACATTTGTTAGTTATACATATGAACATATGTATTTGTATTTTTGAATCTTTATATCTTTTTGATATCCATTAAAAAAACAAGGCATACAAAAGTTTTTTCTGGTTAAATTTTTTCTAATTTTTTTAAGGTACATACATCAAGCTACGTTTTTTTGTTGTTGCTATTGTTTGACTACTTTATTATTTTACAAATACAATTTTATCTTATATTAGTTAACAGCCATTTATAGTTCATTTGCGGTTGAATTTTTTCGGCAATTTTTGTAAGCCGTGGTTAGTGATACTATTTTATACGAGTATTTCTACTCATAATTTTTTTTTTAACAACTATCGGTGACAGATTCAATTGAAGTAAGTTTTCTGGCATTAAGAAAATACTATTTCTTTGGAATTGCACAAGAAAAAAAAATATATAACGGGTGATCAATTAAGAGGAGTTTTTTTCATTTGCGTTTTTTTTACAGATCGCGCGCGAGTTGTGGCAAACTGTCATCGTGGATTTGTTGAACAGCGTTTGGCATTTCATCATGGAAAGACTCACACCGCAACAACGTCTACAAATTGTTCAACTGTATTATGAAAATCAGCGTTCTGTGACAAATGTTTTTCGTGCGCTTAGACCGCATTATGGTCAACATAATCGGCCTGCCTTAAACACTATTCGACATACCATCAACAAATTTGAATCCGAATATTCATTGGTGGATAATTCTCGACCGAATAGACCACGTCCAGCAAGAAGCATTGAGAATATAGCGGCAGTAGCAGAGAGTGTACGTGAAAACCGCGATGAATCGATTCGGCACCGTTCTCAGCAACTTGGACTGTCGTATGGAACAACTTGGTCAATTTTACGGAAGGATCTTCATTTAAAAGCATACAAAATACAGCTCGTACAAGAACTAAAGCCAAATGACCTTCCTGCACGTCACCGTTTTGCTGATTGGGCTCTTGAAAAGATTGAAGAAGATCCGCTGTTTTCGAGCAAAATTTTGTTCAGCGATGAGGCGCATTTCTGGCTCAATGGTTACGTCAATAAGCAAAATTGCCGTATTTGGGATGAAGAGCAACCAGAACAGGTTCAAGAGCTACCTTTACACCCAGAGAAAACAACGGTCTGGTGTGGTTTATGGGCTGGTGGAATCATCGGTCCATATTTTTTCAAAAATGATGATGGCCGCAACGTAACTGTGAATGGTGCTCGCTACCGTACCATGATATCGGACTTTTTGCTACCTGAAATTGAATCTAATGATCTCTACGACATTTGGTTTCAACAAGACGGAGCCACTTGTGCCATACAGCTCGTGAAACAATGACTTTATTGAGAAGTCATTTCGGAGAGCAGCTGATTTCACGTTTAGGACCTGTGAGTTGGCCACCAAGATCTTGTGATATCACACCTTTGGACTTTTTTCTTTGGGGATTCGTGAAGTCCAAGGTCTATGCTGATAAACCAGCTACGATTGAAGCTCTGGAAGCCAACATTACGCGTGTTATTCACGACATACCAGTCGAAATGCTCGAACGAGTGATTGAAAATTGGACCTTCAGAATGGACCACCTTAAGCGTAGTTGCGGCCAACATTGGAATGAAGTCATATTCAAAAAGTAAATGTCAAAGAATGTCCTTTCAAATGATAAATAAAGGTTTTGAACATAATTTACATTTTTGTTTTTTTTAACTATTGAAAAAAGCACCTCATGATTGATCACCCGTTATATATAAAAAAAGTGTGGAAGACTTTGGTGTACTAATTGGAAGAATAAAAATTAAAAAAAGAGCTAAAAAGAAAAAATAAATAATTAAATCAATGAGCTAAAAATAAAAAATAAATAAATAAAATGAAATAAAATAAGAAAAGTAAAAAATAAAATGTAGTAAAATAAAACTAAATGATACGAAATAAAATGAATTTAAATTAAATATGATAAATAAAAAATTTAAAAGCAGAAAATATTGTAATAAAAAATTAAAATCAACTAACATGAATTAAAATAAAAAACTAAATAAAATGAAATTAAAATTTATATAGAAATAAAAAAAATAATTGGCGCATACACTTCTGTTTGGTATTTGGCCCAGCTCCTCCTCCTATTTGTGGTGTGCGTCTTGATGTTGTTCCACAAATAAAAAAATCAAAAAAAATAAAACTAAAATTATCTAATGAGGCTAAATTATATTAAAAAAAGTAATAAAATAAAATAGACAAAAATAAAATAAAATAAAAATTAAACTAAATAAACTATCGTAAGATTTTGAAGACGACTTCCGACTGAAGTCTGAATTAGACTCAAATATACCATAATATACATAATAAGGTTAAATTGTATTTATTATTTATATATTTATATTATTATTTATTATATTTATTATTATTATACAATATTATTAAATATGATAAAGTTAAATTACATTACATAAAAAAACTAAAACAAAATGAAATCAAATAAAAACAAATAAAAAAATTAAATTGAAAAAAATGGAATGGAAATAAACTAAATAAAATAGCTTAAATTAATTTAAATAACATAAAAAAACAAATAGAAATAAAATTAAATAAAATTGGATCAGGTTAAATTATATTACGTAAAAAATATAATAAAAGTAAAATAAAATTAAATATGATAAAGCTAAATAATATTACACAAAAAATAATATTACATTAAAAAATATAAAAAAAAAATAAAAAAATGAAATTGGAAAAAGGAATGGAAATAAAATTAAAGATGATAAGGTTAAACTAATTTAAATAAAATAAAAAACAAGTAGAAATAAAATTAAAATGAAAAAATGATGGGAATAAAATAAAATTTAATATGATAAAGTTAATTTATATAACACAAGAAAAGAAAACAAAATTTCATGAAAACAAAAAAATAAAATAAAATGAAATCATTATTAAAATTAAAATTAAATTTGATTGGATTAAATTATATTACATGGAAAAATTAAATTAAAATATATATATATATGTATATAATTGGCGCGCACACTCTTTTTGGGTGTTTGGCCGAGCTCCTCCTTCTATTTGCGGTGCGCGTCTTGATGTTGTTCCACAAATGGAGGGACCTACAGTTTCAAGCCGACTCCGAACGGCAGATATTTTTATGAGGAGCTTTTTCATGGCAGAAATACACTCGGAGGTTTGCCATTGCCTGCCGAGGGGCGACTGCTATTAGAAAAATGTTTTTCTTAATTTTGGTGTTTCACCGACATTTGAACCAACGTTCGTTCTGTGAATTCCGAATGGTAGTCACGCACCAATCCATTCGGCTATGGCGGCCGCATATAAAACAAATAAAATATAATAAAAAGGAAGTAAAATATTTTTTTTCCTTGTTCACTCCTCTCGGGAGCATAGAGCCTCAACTAGACTCTTCCCGGTTTTGTGCTGTTGTTTTTGAAGCACAAAAATAAATTCAATTAAAAGTGATAAGGTTACATTTTGCAATGAAATTAAAATATAATTAATTTAAATATGACTAGGCTGACAGCATCATTCCTGCACAACTGCAAAAATCAGTGGAGGTATCATGCCGTTGGTTGAGCCCTATTTATGCGAGCTGCGTAGCCAGGGGCTATATACCGAGGTCATGGAGGGCCGTGAGGGTTGTCTTTATACCCAAGGAAGGCAAGTGCTCGCATGTCTCCCCTAAGGACTTCAGTCCAATCAGTCTCTCATCTTTTTCGCTAAAAACCCTTGAGAGACTGATTGACCTGCACATAAGAAGCGAAATTCCTCGGGGTCGGTTGTCGCATACCCAACATGCTTATTGTAAGGGAAGATCGGTGGAATCTGCCCTGCACACAATTGTGAAAGAGATTGAGGAGTCTCTTTCTCAGAAGGAGCTTGCGGTGGGCGCCTTCCTCGACATCGAGGGGGCTTTTAACAACGTCCTCCCGGAGGCAATCACCAGGTCTCTGGGTAAACTGGGGGTCGAAACCGATCTGATCAGATTTATCTATAAAATGCTTAGCGACAGAACTGTCGCGGCAGAATGGGGCGGCATCTCCATTTACCGGCAGGTGAGTAGGGGCACTCCGCAAGGTGGTGTTCTCTCGCCTTTCCTCTGGGTCGTTGTTGTAAATGACTTGCTGGAGGAGCTGGTGAAAAGGGGCTGCAGGGTGGTTGCCTACGCGGATGACGTCGCATTAATCGTCAGAGGAAAATTTGTGGATACTCTGTACAACCTGATGCAGGGATATCTTAATGTAGTTGTTAGATGGGCAACGAACTGCGGCCTGTCGGTGAATCCTCTTAAGACGGAGCTCGTCTTATTTACGAGGAAACATAAAATACCCAGAGCTTAACTTCCCTCACTAGGGGGCGCTCCTCTGATGCTTTCTGATAAGGTTAAGTACCTAGGTATTATCCTTGACAGCAAGCTTACATGGAAGCCCAATATTGAGGAAAGAGTGAGGAAGGCAACAATCGCCTTGTATGGATGCAAGGGCGCAATTGGTAAAAGATGGGGCCTCTCGCCTAGAGTTGTTTTCTGGCTATACAATACTATTGTAAAGCCTATCTTGTTATATGGAGTCATAGTCTGGTGGAACTCACTAGAGAAGACGACATTGGTGAAGAAGCTGGAGAGAGTCCAGAGGTCAGCACTCATTGGAATCAGTGGGGCGCTTCGAACGACTCCTACTCTGGCGCTCAACGTAATGTTAAATGTGGTACCCGTAGACATCGCAGGTAGAATTGCCGCCTCGCTTACCGCAATCAGACAGAGGGGCTGGAGCTATAAGCTTAACCTCACTTATGGGCACTCAAGCATTCTCAGAAACTTCGAGTTCATCCCTCTGTCAACGGATCAGTGTATACCCTCGTTTAGTCCAACCGGAACCTTCTCCACTTATATTCCGTCAAGGGAAGAGTGGAGGGAGGGCTATACTGGGGGGCAGGGCCTGGTGAACTTGTTCACGGATGGATCGAAGTTGGAAGGAAAGGTTGGCGGAGGAGTCTTTTGCGAGGAGCTCCCCATCCGACTCAAATTCAGGCTACCGGACCACTGCAGTGTGTTCCAGGCAGAGGTAGCCGCAATCAAGGAGACAGCCGATTGGCTGCTCAAATGCGTATTAACGGTCAAGAAAGTAAATATTTACTCCGACAGCCAAGCGGCAATAAGGGCCCTCGGGTCTATGACGGTGCATTCGGAATTGGCCAAGGAATGCTTGACCTCGCTTTCGACTGCGTCCGAATTCTTTAACATCAGCCTCATCTGGGTTCCTGGTCACATCGATATTGCTGGAAACTGTGAGGCGGATGAGCTGGCCAGACAAGGGACATGCGAGGTGATTTGCCCGCGAAGGCAGAGAACCAACTCAGCGAGCGCTGGGCAAGTACACAAACGTGTAAGGTCGCGAAATCCTTCTGGCCACGTGTGGACCGGAGGCGCTCGGGCGAGCTTCTGAGGCTGACAAAATATCAGCTCTCTAATCTCGTGGGTTTTCTCACAGGACACAATGCGCGAGGAATGCATGCTGTGAGACTTGGAATCACCTCGAGTCCTTTTTGCGCTGGATGTATGGAGGATGAGGTGGAATCATCTCAGCACCTTCTCCTTAGCTGCCCTGCTCTGGCGGGGCTAAGATCTAGGCATCTTGGCTCCTACTTCTTTGTCACGCCTGCTGATATAGCTGGCGCTGACATTAAAAATCTGATAAATTTCATCAGCAGCATAAAGCGGTTGACGCAAACATAGTCATCGTTCGTAATCCGCACGCTCCTAACCATCCTAGCACCACCTCTCCCCGCCCTCTCCCTGTATCCCATCGGTCTTTCTCTCCCGCCTCACCCCTCCATAATGGCATCACAAAGGACGAATCCTTCTTCGTCCAAGTGTGCCCATTCGCTGGGCAACCATATCAACCTAACCTAACCTAAATTATATTACGTAAAAAATATAAAAAAAGTAAAATAAAATTAAGTAGATTAAAAACAAATAAAATAGAATAAATTGAAGGAAGTCTAGAACTAATAATAAAATAATAAAAAACTTGTAAACATATTTTATTTGAGAAAAAATGAATGAGAGATCTTCTAACGATGGAAATATGGGAAAATTTGGAAAATTAATGACACTAAAATTTCAAACGAAATTTATGCATTTCAACTTTTGCTACTACAAAAACGGTTACGACCATATGTATATTAAACCATACAAAACCATAACTACAAATATTACCTTTGCTCTAGAAAGCAAGTCATATAATTTCGCCATTTAATTAATATACCATTTAAATTAAATCCTCGTCATGAAAAGCTTCTCATAAAAAACTTCGGTCGTTCGCAGATGGCTTAAAACTGTAGGTCCCTCCATTTGTGGAATAATACGAAGATGCACACTACAAATATGAGGAGGAGCTCGGCCAAACAGTCAAACAAATGGTATTTGTATCCATGTATTTTGAGTCATGGAAATTTTTATTTTGAGTGGAGTGCGCATTGTTTCTCTGTTTGTATATTGAGCTGTCTAGTTCACAATTGTCAAATTTGATTGATGTACGATGCTATTTGCTAAAATTATAAATCCTCCGATAGGGTGATTAATTTTGCGCCACCTTGAAAATACAAATATTAATTTTGAGTTGAATATTTTTAGTTTTTTTTTTGCGCAAATTGTTTAAAACTGTTTTATGGTCGATTTTTAGCTCCTGGGCGATGCTACGATTACTAACATGCCGGTCAACTGCGAGTATTTCTGCAATTTTAACGACGTTATCGACATTTTCTTTAACCCTCCGTCCGTTGGGCACCCGGGTCTAGGCAGAAAAGGTATTCTTCGACTTTGAATGAGAATTTAACATATTTCTACGAGTATTATTGCTAACGATTTGAGCTTCCAGGTAGCTTACTAAAATTCAATTTTCTATTGATTTGTGGTATAATTTTTTAAAAAGGATCCTCAAACAGAATTTAAAAAAGGTGTCCAACGGGGGGTTAACATCAGAAATGCCTGAGCCGAATCGTCGAAACCAAAAGTGCACGTAATTAGCTGTTACAGTACCGGCACCATAACCACCATTCACTATTTCAGCGGCCTGGGTTGCGTTTCCGTCATTATCAAAGAAATACCGAATTTTCCCTTTGCTCGCATCCATTGTTAACACCCTTTAACTTACAACTGAATGGAACAAATAAAAAGCAGTAATTAGTGTGAAATATCAGCTTGACAACGAGCATAAATTTTAAATTGTTTGATCGATACTTTACGAGACATCGATCACTAGAGCCATCTACTGAGAAAATAATGCACACCAAATGCTCTTTTTACGCGATATATAAGTTGCCATTTTTTTGTAAAAAAATTATGTAAAAAGAGAATTAGGTGAAAACAATATTAAAAAATCTTTTTAGAGTTCACTTAAGAATATATTTCGAACTTACACATTTTAATTCAATAAAAATATTATAAGAAATAAACTATTAAACGGCGAGAGCAAAATCTACCGCGTCTCAGAGGCTTTTTCTGAGACTAATTTAAACGAAGCGAATTCAAACCTGCGTCGAAAAATCTCACTCCATTTGCTCTATGAGATTCAAGAAAAAATCATAAAATATTGAAAATCATGTTAAAAAAATACAATTCGTTTAAAAAAATATTTCTTTTTCTTTTTAATTCATGTTAAATTAGATTCGTGTAAAAAGAGAATTAGGTGTATTTCTTTTAACTCAAACTAATATATTTAATTATATCCTATAATCAATCAGCCGGAAATCAGTGGTTTCAACAAAAATTTATTTAAATTAAATTGAACTAAAAATTATTATTATTATTATTATTATTAAATTTGTAACATTCCAACATTTTAATTTAACCAATAAAACTGAAAATATTAAGCACTGCCAAAAACGCATAAAAGTATGCAGTTTAACGGCTATTTGCACGCGTCACTCTTCTTCTTTGTTTTATTTTTATAAAACTATGGTACACTTTCAAAAAGTTTAATTTGTTTTTGTTTTACTAATTTATAGCACAACATTTAGGTACACAATTTCAACAGCAACTGGTTTTGAAGTATTTTCTCTTATTTTTTTCTTAGTCAACTACGATTTTTCGGATATATTTTAATGATATACATATGAATCACTCGATTTGAATACAACAACAACAATGATAATGATATTCAAGTCCTAATTAGTGGCATGCTTGTAATTCATAAAAACTGTGTCTAAAATGAGACTAACACACTTATTTGACTTGGAGTTAGCTACTAGTTGCATTGCTTGAATTTTCAGAATAGCCAACATTCAGACGCCAATTTTGAAGTTTTTCGTTATTGATGAAGCGGTCAGGTGGGGGGGCGGTTACGGAGTTTTGAAATCAGGCGCAAAGTCTAGTTTTTTATACTCGTACGCATATAGATAGTTTTTTGTTTCATCAATGAAATGTGTTTCCAATCTCGTCTTTATATGCAGTTATAATTGCTTGGATTTTGTTGTTTTCAAAATCACTGGGGATGTTTGCAATTATTTCGACTTGCAAATATTTTCCATATGCAACTTAATTTTCCACTTAGTTTTGATTTTTTGTATGAAATTTTCATTAAAATGTTGCATAACAGTTAAATTACGTGTTGTTATAACAGTGTTGCTGTATTGTTATACTCTTGTTAACGCCAATTAATTTACTGTTAAATCAAATATCACAATTTGGATTTGCAATAACGTTGTCAAATACTAACTTAGCCTTTTTTTCTAAATCTCAATAACTTTTTTTTTTGTATAACACACATACATATACATATGCATATGCATGTATTGTTGATAAAAATCTTTTTCATTTTTAATTCATTTATTATGCATTTTTATTGTTGCATATTTTTGCTAGTGTTGTATACAAACTAACTACAGGTACATCTATGCATGTAATATAAATATGCCTCATATGTCTATATGTATATATATATATATTTATTTGATATAATTAAAACACATACAAACGTATACAAATGCCTATTAGCTACTATTTTCTATAATTCATATAATTTCTATTTTCCATTGCTACAAATACACCGTCAATGTTGGTGTGTACGTGTGTGTGTGCACATTTATTTGATAACAACAAATCGGCAACACACTAACTTAGTACGCACAACTACACAATCATACACATACATACAAATATTGAATATTTTCCATTTTATATTAAAAATTGCGCCACAGTATTTTCAAACTTAATATATTTTCATTATTTTCTATGCCAACAACAATTTTTACACATTTTGTTTTATTGTACAATAAATTTGTTGCAATTATTTTATAGGCTTAGAAATCATATTGTTTTATTTTTTAATTCCATTTTTTTTTTTTATACAAAATATTTCTTGATTTTTGCTTATTTTGTCCGTTCTTCAAGTGAATTTTATGCTGAATTTTTTTCGCTCAAATTTTTATTTTGCGCTTTAAACGCAATTCCCATGAAATTATCTTGACTTTATAAAAGTAAATTTTTTTAACTAATTTTATTTTCCGTTTTCGTTTTTGTCTTTAAGGGGGCCACCATTGTGATTTAAAAAAAAGATCAATTTTTTTTTTTTAGATTTTCTTAAAGTAGATAATTCTTAGAGTAGGTAATGTCAAACCTTTAAGTAAATTATGAACACATTTGACATGTCATTTGTGTTACCATTCCCAAAAAAATAGGTGGTTCAAAAAGCAAACGCTATATGGCCCACCCGTTATTCGAAAATATTTAAACAAAATTTTTACTTAAAATCTTTAAATTTACGAAGTTTTACTTTACATATCATTTCAATTATCGCTACTTAATACTGAGCGCTCTCACTGAGCGCCGCCAATGAAAACTTTAAACACGTTTTTCTCAAAACGACTATTCTGAACACGGTGGCCTCGATTTCTCGAAGACTTATGAACCGATTTTAAAATTTTTTTTTAATTTTTGTACATAGGTATATTGGCTACAGTCGTACATGGCCCTTTTTAAATATTCCAAAAATTAATATTTTTTCAAGCCTTTCGAAAACAAAAAAAGGGTAAAGATACAAACTCGTTTTTCAAACCTGCACGTACGACGATAGCCATTGATGTATAGATTAAGAACTTTTTTGGTTTTTTGCTTTCAGATGATTTTTCACCGCTGTATCGTGGCCAGCGTGCATCAGTTTTTTATGACGTCAAAGCATTAATATTAATAGCAGTTGTAATTTTTAATATATTTTAATAAAAAATTGTGTCAGTATAGCTCAATATATGTTAAATAAATTATAATTTGTCCGATGCTCAAATAATCATCCCTACTTATAAAAAAATCATCAAAATCACCTGATTTTCACGCGTTCACAGTGGCGTTCCCCCTTAATTGATTTTTTATTTATACTTGAGGGTTAAGGAATTTTATAGTTTTTAAATTTTATTTTGTAGTCAAATAAATTTTCTTACTTTTCTTCCGTTTGGGTTGGTCGAGCTCACATCCTATAATGCCTAGGAAGGCAAGTTGAGGGTCAAAAAATTTTATAGTTTTTTATAAATACATTTTCTTACTTTTCTTGT
This sequence comes from Anastrepha ludens, assembly GCF_028408465.1. Classification (NCBI taxonomy): domain Eukaryota; kingdom Metazoa; phylum Arthropoda; class Insecta; order Diptera; family Tephritidae; genus Anastrepha; species Anastrepha ludens. The sequence continues at coordinate 114,895,140 of NC_071502.1, forward strand.
TTTCTAGTTTTATAGCTTACAGTTTTTATGAGCTGTAGTTTTTTTAATATTATTATTTTAGTTTTTTTTTACATTTTTTTCACTTTATTTGTATTTTTGCACACCTTTGTTTCCATTTCATTTTTTCATTTTTATTTTGTATTTTGTGCTCTTTCTGATTTTATTTACCTTGTTTTTATTTTCCATTTACTTTTTTGTTCCTCCTTTTTTCCTTTTTTTGCATTTCTGCACAATTTTGTTTCCATTTAATTTTTTTTTTTTTCATTCTGTATATGTGTGCTCTTTCTGTTTTCCATTCAGTTTTTATTTTCTTTTTGTTTGCATTTTATGCGCATTATAAAATGACTTTTATTATTTATTTATTATTTAAAAAACAATTAAAATAATTTTTTTCACAACTTTCGCGACATGTTTTTCACTGTATTTGCTGTAATTTTTTAATTTGATTTCTCAAGCATATTTTCTAAACTCGTTTTATTTTCGCAATATTTCAGAAACATTAAAACATAAAAATCCCTTTAATATAATTTTATCTTTCTGAAATATTTTTTCTTAATATCTGTCTTTTTAATTTTATTTGAAGAAAATAAAGGTTCAAACTCAAATTTTGATGAATTAAATTTTTAGCAACTAATTTTTAAGTTCTTCATTTTGTGTTAACTTTTTTCTTAGCTTTTTAATTATTGTATGTTGAGTTGGCGTTGTTTTTGGAATAATTTCTTGATTTTTTTGTTCGCCTTTGTTATTTTGTTCGCCTTTACATCTCTTTCAAAGAGATGCCATACGTTTTTCAGCCAACTTTTTTAATTTTAAGTTCAATATTTACACTCTGCGACAAAATGGTAGCACATCAACCGATTTCAATTATAACCAACTTTTCATTTTGTTCTGTTTTTACTGTCCATGAAAGTATAGCCCCTTGTCTAACAAAAACCATATAAATTCAGTTTTGAAATTTTATGCAAAAATTAGAAAAATTCCAAAAACTTTTCGACCCAATTCCACAGATCAGTTTTATTAACTAAGGCTATTTACGTAAAGGAAACAGTTTTTTAGTTCAACTTTCACACAAAATTTTGGAACTAAAATCGATTAGTTTGGCAATACAAATATTTTCGTCCACTTTTATTTTTCCTGCTGTTACATAATTTTTACTCATATTTAAGATTCTAATGGACTTTTTATATATAATAAACATTTATTTATTATAAAATCATACTTTTTAATTAAAAATTATTATTAAATTATTACTTTTATAATAAACATTTATTTATTACAAATAATCATAAAAGACAAGAAATATGAATAAAAAAACACAAAGCACACAGCTGATTAAAAACAAAAAAATTTGGTATCTGTTAAATTCATTTTCATTTTCCATTTTACATTAAAATTTCCATGTTTCATTCAATTTGAATTCGGATTAAAAATTAAAATTGAAGCCTAACAAAACAAAAAAAAAAGTATATATATTAATTTTTTTCAAAATTAATTAATTCAATTTAAATATTGGCTTAACTCAGAAAAAGTTAAAAAAAAGTCAAAGGATTTAAATTTATTAATTTATTTATTAAAACGTTCTTTATTAAAAATAATTATTTAAAATTTGAAAAATTACATTTATCAATAATTATTTTAAATCGTACCTGATCTATAAAAAAAACAATAAATAAATAAAAAAAAAAATTTTAAATAATGATAGATATTAAAAATATTCTTTAAAAACAAAAAAAAAAATAAATAAATAAAAAAAAAAATAATAAATAAATAAAAAAAAATTAAATTAAAAATTCTTTATTAAAAAAATTATTTAAAATCTGATCGATTAAAAAAAAAAATAAATAAATACAAATTTTTATTAAAAAAAAATAAATAAACTAATTTGTTGCTTTAAATATTTTTTAAATTTTAAAAATTGGGCTAGAAAAAATTAATTTAAGTCGAAGCTGATTGACAAAAAAAAGACAATAAATACTTTGAAAAACAATAAATAAATAAATAAATTTTTTTTGAATAATTTTTTTAAATGTGCAAAACTACGCTAATAAAGAATTAACTGTTTTTTAATAAAACAAACATAACTAACTGATCAACAAAAAAACATTAAGTAAATTTAAAAACAATAAATAAATACAATTTTTTTAATAATTTTTTCAAATGTGAAAAATTTCGCTAATAAAGAATTAATTTCAATAAAATAAATTTTAATAAAATAAATATAACTAAGTACGCTAAAAAATAATTAATTTAATTCGTACCTGATCAATCAAAAAAAAAAATTTTAAAATTGAGGAGAGTACAAAAAAATAAAATAAAAATACAGTGGTAAAAGCAAAGTCAATAGCTTATGGAAAATTAAATAAAATAAGCTGGAGAAAACTGCACAATTCTTGATTGGAATTTCAATCAGAAATTCAAGTTTTGGAGTATTTAAAGAAAAAAAATTATTTTAATCGATTGCTGTTTCAAAAATGCATTTGTTTTCATAAAATTTTAATTCTATAATAAATAAATTTGAAGAGTCTTGTTGTAGCCCTATGTTCCCGAGAGGAGTGAACAAGGAAAAAAAAAATTAATTTTATATAACATTTGAAAGAAGGCAATACAGAGCCTCTACAAACTGCTGCTGTTGCATGTATTTAGGCTTAGCTTTTATTTTTAGCATCATTGGCAAAAGAAAAGGCGCTTTCGATTCGCCACTTCTCTGCTCGTTACCTCTTTGCGCGCCGCACTTGAAATTAATAATTAATAACAAAATTAACCATGACATTAACAAACTGTTTTCCTAACACGTGCTGGGTTGGCTTATTGACAATGGAGAGCAGTTTTTAGTGCAAATTTCTGCTTTTCAGCTTTAACTAAAATTATGTTTATTTCAATACCTGTCGACCAGAATTGGTTGAGCGGTGGTGCAGCAGTCGGGATATTTTTAAAACTGTTTTCCTGCGAAACATTGCTTCATCAACGAAATTTTGTAAATAAGCTGAGCGCAATAACTATTTGTTTCTGGAAAATATGGAAGAGAATATCTAAATCTGTTCGTTCAAAAAGTTGTCAGCCTTCAAAAAATGGTCTTCACAAGGACAAAGGACACATATATACCCTGTTCTACTGAACCGATTTTGATGAAATAAAAATTGAATGACGTAGAATTCATGTCGTTATTGTGTGAACTACGAGCATTTGGGGAAAACTAATTTTAATATTTTTTTCGGGCCCTTAAAGTAAAAAAAGTGCGTGTAGCGTAGTACACATAACAGAAGTGAAACTTTCAAGGAAGACAAAGAAAGAGAGAGAATACACTTGCAGAGAATACAAATAGACAAAATTTACAAAAAACGGAGAAGGGTCGACCGGTGTAGGTAAACGCCGAACACAAATCGTGGCAACAGCGCACACTACTCCGAGCGTTTATAACCCTCAAAAACGCAGCGATCGCAGCAACGGCACAAATTACCGCAAGGCAATACCAATAAATCCGACGCCGGAATGGATAGCACTTTATAGTACGCACAAACACTAGCCAAAAAGTAGGCACCACAAAAAACGCCAAAAAATTGGGACCAAAAAACGCCCCAAACAGTAGGAAATATAACGCTAAAAAGTAGGCACCAAAAATATATTTCCTACAAGTTTGCACCAACAAACAAGCGCCAAAAAGTAGACAGTGTTATTTCTCACTAGAAATTAGCAACCACAAGGAAAAAGTCAGGAAAAATAGCCTAAAGTGTATCTAAGATATATATAAGGTATGGCTCTCTCTCTCCTTTTCTTCTACGTTATATCATTTTTCTCTCTCGCGGAACGAAAATGCCCAAAACGTTGCATGGCCTTGAAATTTTACTCTCCATTCTTGCTCGTCCATCGACGCCTAAGCAGTTTCACTTCGAAAGCCAAAAAGCTCAAGTAACGAAATAATTTAAAAGTTCTACATCTTCTTCTGAGTTTTTGCAAAATAATAAAATTTTAAGCTAGTTGAGGGTCAGGTGCACGGTATAGTGAAGCGCACTTAAGTCATATAGCCCATTGTGGGTGTGCCAATTTTGCTTCCTCATGTGAGGACTGTGTCTATTGGCCTGGGCCTAGAAGGCCGACATTCTACTGATACCGAATATTTTAGGGGAAAGTAAGTGAAGGTTTGCAGAAGTACTTCATCTATTTCTCTGCATTTAGTAAATTTAGTGTCTTCAGTTTTTGCCAAAAATTTTCAAATTTCACTTCCTATGCATTCAATGCGCTCGCGGAACGAAAATGCCCAAAACGTTACATGGCCTTGAAATTTTACTCTCCATTCTTGCTCGTCCATCGACACCTAAGAAGTTTCACTTAAAAAATGGGTCAAAAAACGGGTTTTCAACTTTGAACGTACGCCATTTTGTTAAATTTTATTTTTTTTAAAGATCGACATTTATACTGAACAAGAAACTTTTTGTCTTTTTGATTTCAGACACCTGTGAGTCCTGGTATCGGCCGCCCGCGACATACCTGTTTTTGGAAGACTATTTTTTGAAGGCTAACAACTTTTTGAATGAACCTTGTATGGCTAAAAGAAAATTTTAATTTTTGAACAATGGATCAAGAAATAAAATACTGAAAACAAAAATAAAAAGTCTTTTTTCATTTCCGTTTTACATACTTTTAAAGAAACATCCAAAAAACACCATTTCAAATAAGGCGAGGGACCTCACACTAAAAATCATTTCGTTTACATTTAAATTACTTTTAAAATGTATTTTATTTATTATTTTTTATATATTGTAAATTATTTTTATAATTTGTAACTAATTTTTGTTTCACTTTTGTTATAACAATGCTTTTTACACAATAGTTTTTACTGACGTCATTATTTCGTTATTTTATTTCATAATTTCATAATTTCAGAATTGAAACAAAACTAAAAATAAACTTTATTGAAAGTATGAAAAGCATAATCCCGCTAAATAGCTAAACAATAAATGTTTATCTTAAAAAATTGTTATAATCATATACCGTTAACTACTTAATTTTCTGCATTTTGAAACATTTGATTTAATTTTATGTATATTTTCTAGTCACTACCGGTTAATTTGATTGACTTTTCAAATCCACTTCAATTTAATTTTTTTTTTTCAATTTGAATAATTTATGTTGCACATTCAGCATTGCTCGGCCAGCTGATTCTAGTTAATATTTACATAAAACATTGCTACTGACGCTTGGATATACTTTTACATAATTTTTTTCCAATAGATTTTTGACACTGACACTCACTTAACTGGCTAACCACAATTTTTGTATTTGTGTACATTTTTATTTTTTATTTTAACATTTTTCTTGCATTTATAATTACATAGTGTTTTCTGTTACATACAAACATACAATTTTCAAATCTTAGACATATTTTATATGTATGGAATATTTTTAATATTTTTCAATACCAACAACTATATGCATTTTTATTAACTATTGTAACTACGCAACTTTTGATCAACAATTTTTCTTATTCAAATAATTCTTTCGCACGTGTGCAACTTATGTGTGTGCGTGTGTGTATGTATTTGTATGTATGCATGTAAGTACGCTAGTATTATTTTCATATCAACTAGTACAAACTATCTATGTATTAGTATAAAGTAGTGTGTTTTCATATATGTATAGCGGTAATACATGCAGATACCTGCATGTATGTATGTATTTACTTATTTTGCTTGATTTGCTCTAAAAGGTACTTGAGTCTCTCATTATTTTCGGTTGCTTTTGAAAACAGAAGAAAAAACGAAAGAAAATTAATCTAAACTCATCTAGAGAAAAACTGCCATAGTAAATATTTCAGACGACCAACAACAAATTGCCATGCCCTTTCCGCACACATTCCCAAAATTGTATCTAGTAAATGTTTTAATGTATGTAACTATGCAATATTCATTTCCACCACTTCACCTAACTTCTAGCTGTAAATGTCATAAAAAATATCATTCAAAATTTACTGCCTATTTCTATTAATTGTAATTGCTAGAAAATTGCAATATTCAATAAAAAAGGAATATTTAGGAATATCTGTTTTTAAGTAAATAGTAAATATTTATTTGCTGATTTTTTTGTTTCTCATTCCATGCTCACTTCAATGTGTATGTGTGTCTGCAATGCGTGTGTCTTTCCAGTATTCATTTTATCTCAATTCAAACAGAAAAGCAGCTACTCAAACACCTAAAGGTAGGCTAAATTTATAGCGGCTTGTGAGCGAAAGTTTTGATCTTTTGGACGCGCATAAATTCATATTAGCACGCGAAAAGCTTGTCAAACTTTTTTTTGTTGCAATCGATTATCCAATTTTTGTAAAAATTTCGCAATAATGCATAATATTTGAGAGCAAAAATACAGTTTTGTATGAAAAAAATTGCTTTTAAAGGTGCTTGCACAATGAACCAAAAATTAACTGGGGAAACTTATTTGTTCTGACTTGAATCCTTTATAACTTGTGAACGGTTCAATCAATTTTCAAACGGCAAAATTAATATAAAGTATTTTATTATAAAAAACGAAAATAATATAATATTAAAATTATGTGGTAGTCTTCCAGCAAAGAAAACAATAACTTAAGGGGAAAATACCTGTAAAATTTCAGAAAAAAATGTAAACAAAAAATTAAGGTTGTCCCACTTTTTATTTACTTTGAAAAATTATGCTATTATTATTATGCTACTATATAACAATTTAGTCTGCAGAGTCGCGTAGTACTACTAGTTTTCTCCCGTTATATTTTAGCTTTCAAACCCATTCGAAGTGATTCAAAACTGAAATTTCTTTCTTTGAGTGCTTATTATAAAATTGGTTTAGCCTCTGCAACAGCGTACAAAAATTCCTATACATTTTTGGGGCACGATGCTGAAGTGACTGCCTTGACTGGATTTAATTCCGGGTAGTTCAGTTAAGGTAGAGCCTCTACCAGCTGCTGCTGTAAACAACCATAGCCGTTGCTTATATTTAGGCTCAGTTTTTATTTTTAGCATCATTTGAGAAATAAAATTTAGGAAATACATTTTAAAATTCCACTATTAAAGTTCAGAAATTAGTTTAAGAAGTTACTAAATGCAATATGACCTGCACCTAAAAGATGCACCATGAAATTAGCAAATTCTCTTTCTAACGGAAGAAATTTTATTTTATATTGCAGGCTTAACATATTTTAGATATGTCTGGGCGCAATTTTTAGGGATTGACAATTAGGTGCAGTTTTTTAGTGCATATTTGCCTTTGCTTTTCAGCCAAGGATGATAGATTACCAGGTTAGGCCTTTAGCTATGGTGAAAAACGTAATTGAGCTAGTAACGTCGGCTGACACGTCAACGGTTACTCGGCACCAGAATTATGCTCACTCATTGCACACGCATTCAGGCACTCGCTAATTTGACGTTGTTCAGGCAGCGACGTGAGCGAACTTTTTTCGTATATCACCAACACAATCTCAGTTTTTTGGTAAACAAGCCCCTGTCATGAGCCAGGTTGCGACAGACTTTCAGCTGATTCTTTCAAATTCATTGAGAGTCGGGTAACGTTCTGATGTTGGTCACAATTTTTTTCACCTTCTGCATTTTTTTCACCACGCCTTCCAGCTAAACTAAGATTAATTTAATTTTAAAAACTCACCACTGCTAAACTAGCGCTGAAAAACCTGGACCTCAGTGAAACGATTTTCAGCATTATATCGTTTATTTAAAATACAGCAGCTATTCAAGCGAACATCTGCAAAAATAGTTTTACTATCTAGGAAATCATTGACTTTCTTTTCATACGAAATAAGTTTAAAAAATATCTATGCATGTATGTATGTATGTGTATGTAGTTAACAATCATAATTGCATGTAAATAATCTATCACTGTTTAATCTATCCATTATTAATTTGCCTATGCTCGTTCACATCTTCAAGCATCAACACGCAAGCCTCTCCTCCTTCCTCCTTGTACTATACGTTTCCTAATTCCGCTCACTAATTTGCACTATTTCAGGACTACTACTCGAATTCAATATACATTTCGATACAATACAAATTAATCTTGAACGGATTTTCACAACAATCATGAACAACAACACTACGCCTCTGTAAAAGGGAAAATACACACAACTCAACCCAGCTGGAAACTGTTTTCTTTCATACCCAGAATGGGCCAAAAATGCCCTTTAAGAGCAATACATTCAAATTGGCTTACGTGGTTTATATTTGAGCGAAATAATAAAAGTGAAAAGTTAAAGGGACAGATACCTGTAAAATTTCGAAAAACAAAAAATGTTTTTTTCATAAAATGTTAATATAATCCTATAAGAATATGTCGAAAATTTTTTAGAACGTAAATTAAAGTATTTCTTATATTATAGATCGAGTGCTGGGAGAGGTTGAATTTTCATGTATTCAAACTTTAGACGCGTTTTTCTCAAAACTATATTTTTCGAATTGGCGTACACGATAACTCGAAAAGTTATTGACCGATCTCCCTGAAATTTTGTACACATCTTTTTTATGATACTACAAGTTTTCGAAAAAATAATAGGAAAATTCGCCCCAAAATTCATTTTTTCCATTTTTCAATTTTTTTTCCATTTTTTTAATTCAAATAGAAATTATCGCATAAATAAACAAAAAATGTTTGATTTTTTGTATTCACGTCACTGACGCCGATGCCCGCCGATTGAGAAGCCCCGCTGAGTGTACATCCGCCATTATAAATGATTAAAAAAAAAAAAAATTTACCTACATTAAGTATAAAAAAACTGTATACAAATTTTGAAAAAATATATTGACTTCATCATTCTAAATAATTTTAATGAAAATCAAGGAAAATATGGCCCTTTACAGGTATCTGTCCCCTAACGGAATTTGAACTTAATTATTTAATTTTATTTTTATGTGTTTCTTTTAAATGAATGCATAATGACTAAAGAATATTGTGTTGGAAATCCAAGTGGATCGGAGCAAAATTGACGAAGTTACGCGTACATAAACGTCCGTTGGCTCAGACCGAGTTTCTATGGTTTTCTGCTCGATTTTAAACTTTTTTGTAAAGCTGATTATTTTTAAACTCCAACTACGCCATAACTAAAAATCTAGTGGACCAAAACTACTCGCTTTGAAATTTTACAGACTAATTTTTCACAATTTCAGCAGGTATGCCTGTTTCAGCTTCAACTTGTCGTCTCCACATGTTGGCTGGTCTTCCGCGCCTGCGACTCCCTTAGGGGTTCCAGTCTGGTGCAGTTCTTGTGATATCATCTTGGGGTTTGCGCAACGTATGCCCACACGACGTACGACACTGGATTTCTATGTGAACTGGTACTTGGTGTTATCCCAAAGGCCTGCATTACTTATAACATTGCGCCAGAATATTCGCATAAATCTAAGTTTTAATTTTTAATTCTAAGTAATTTAAATTATTAATCTTTTTTTTTTAAGCAAATCGGTTTTTTGGCTTCCAAATACTACGAAAAATAAAGAAATCGAAAAAAAATCCCAGAGGTATTTCGATAAGCATCTCTTTTAACAAGTGCAGTTTGATTTTTTTGCATCAGCTGATTTTTTGAGAACTATGTCATACGCCGCAAATACGATTTTTTCGAGGCGCCTTCGGTGATTCACTGTCACTTGCTCTATTTTCAATAGCTTGCAATGCAAATTGAAGAAAAAATTGCTTAAATAATTATATTATATGGAAATTGACTGGATAAACTAACACAATCTGTATCGCCATCTGCAGCTGTTAAGGGTGGATGGGCTATTGGATATATCCAATTACAGTGCTGCTTGGTCTCAATAAATACATAGATGACGTTAGAGTAAGCCTTATCACGCCAATTAGGAAGACGAAAACGTTAGCGACATTACTCATATAAAAACAATTTCCAGCTGGGATATGCCTTATAATCTCGCACACTCTCTTTTTATAGGCTTCAAAGACTTTTTTGACACCGTTTCATTTTTATCAATTATCAGTGCGTACATATTAAGAGATACATACTCCTTTTAGTTAAAACATATTTTACACATAATGACATCACACACAAACACCTACTTCTATCAATATATAAGTACTACATATCATTTTAAGACATACAACAACAACTTTCAAAAAATTACCCTACTTTTCATATCTACTAACTACAGCTAATGTTTGAGCATAACCAAGTAACTTTCAGTTAGATTTTTGCTAACCAGCGATTTAATAAAAAATAAATAAAATATTAATTACTGTGTGGATTTTTTATGTTCCCTATACAAAAGCACAAATATCGAAGGACTTTTTCGAAATAATTTTTTGCTGCATCCCACTGCTAGGCAGCCACGCATACGTTTCTTAGCTCAATTTGTGATTTGCAAAACATATAAAGCAGTGTAGCTGTCTTTCTATACAAAGTTGTACTTTATTATGTACTTATAGATACACCTACACCATCTGAATATTGAAGAATTTTAAGGTTCAAAACTCCGACTCTGTTGATTCTCAACAGTCTTCCATATTTTTTGCAACCTGTATGCGCCTACTAACAGATATGTGGAGATATTGCAACGCAGCTGTCGGGAGCTGTTCCATAAAATTAGGATATATGAGTTCATTCATATGCACTTCAGTACATAAAAGCATCAAAGAACTATTAACGAAAAAGCTGGGGGAAAAATGCGGTCTGCGTCGACGGAAGCATTTCATGTGATCTGTCTGCCCTCGTCAGATTTGCTAATAAAATAAATAAGGCTGCACAACGCCCTGAGTCATAAGAAGCGAAAAAGTACTATGCACTTCCTAAAATACAGTGTAACCTGAAAAAAAATTACGCATCACGCTTCACACAACAAAGGAATGAAATGACATATGGTATATTTCCAAATGCTTCGAATCATCAGTGGATGTATCCAGGGCTCAAAAATGGACTACGGAGTCGATGCCAGCGCTTGCTTAGCGAATCTATATGTTAAGCGGGTTCTTGCGACGATTATGCTCAGCGAATAATTTTCGGTCGACAGCAACTATTTTTATTGCCAGACAACATTAACAGCTTTTGACTCAACAAAGCGTGTATCAAGTTTCGTAAGTCGGGGATGCATTACGGAGCTTGCCAGTATTAGGAGCTTGTGATCTTCCAATAACATTAAACGTTCGCCAACTAGCATTAAAATGAATATAAATAATTTCTGCTTATTGAATTTACGAAACATCAGTAGATGATTCTAACTTTTAGCGAGTTTTATCTTAGACAACTTTGTTTTTATTTTGCCATTCTTTTCAGGTTGAATCGCGAGTTCCATTCAAGGAAAGAATCCATGTGATCCATCTAAATATTTTAGATCCAAAAAAAGAAAGCAAAACCATCCACAAAGAGAGAGTTTGAGCTGTCAAACAGATAGAGGTCGATTACCGAATTCAGGCCGGGTTAAACAGAAAAGAACCTATAAGGAAAAAACAACTGATCGGCAACTGTCAAAAGTTTTTTTTTTTTATCGAGTAACACCGTAAAATAACATGCCACGTCTGTCTACAATTAGACAGAATGAGGCTGTAAGCCTTTTCTTATTTTCAAGAGGTTTCGGCGGCGGGAATCCAACCCTATAGTCGGCTTCTCACAATTACACAATTCTCACACCTATACTCAACTAAGACAGGCTTCGCAAACTCGGAGATACGAGTTAGGCTTGCGCAATCTGTGATTGAGGCAAGCAGCTTTCTTTGACTTTCTTCGAAAAATCTGTGATGGAGGTTATCTGCAGGTAGATTCTTATTTTTTGTATCAATAAACTTTTGAGTGCCTTGAAAAGCACGAATTGTTGCGTGAAGGAAAGGAATGAGGAGGATTGATTCGATATGCTAACGAGCCCATTTGATTCACATTATCAAGCTAAACTAACCTAGCTTCCACATGCAGCTCTTTCAATTTATTTGCCCCATTAAGACTTAAATTTAGTGAAGACTTGAGTCGAAGATTTGCTAAAGTTTATTCTTATTCACTAATTCCAGCTTTTACGGTAAACCTTTCCATTTTCTTATGGCAGCTGAAATTATTTTCGCAAGTTTCACTTATGAATACAAGTATGTATGTATGTATATGTATATGTACAAGCACATATGCAAGAGTAATTGTTGTTTCTAGTACTTAGCCCATAACTTGTTTGGTTTTCTTCGCTTGTATATACGAGTATGTATGCTTGTAAGTAGTTAGGTTAGGTTGAACTGTACGCTTTGAACGCCTTAAATTATGCCTTAGAAATTAAATTTTTTATATTTATGATAAAATTATGGGTACACTTCAGATTATTTATGACTGAATTGTAGTAGTTTATAGTTTTTTTTTTCGAATTTTCGTTTTTGTTGCAACTTAGCACTTGGAAATATTTGTGAGTAATCTAAAATAGTTAATCTAGTAGGCGCTTAAGTACTTACTTCGTTAATCCGCTGTTTTAGGTATTAAACAGAGAGTGGCCATTAGCTTATTTTTATATACTCGTACACTTGTGGACTGAGCGGGTGGAAGGGAAGTAATTATTTTGCATACAATTATTTTTTGCCGGAATTATTCGTCTTAGTGGTACTCGTAGTAGTAGTGGTGATTACACTTGTTGCTGTTGTAGTCACTGCGCTTGTTGGTTTTGTTGTTGTAGTTGCGGCAACAGTTGTTGCTATTATTGACTTGGCTATAGTAGGTGCTGTTGCTGCTGCTGTCGGCTTTGCAGCTGTTGTTGTGGTTCCCGTTACCGGTTGTGTTGTTGTTGTTGCTGATGCTACTGCTATTGCTGGTTTTACTGTTTTGGCTGCAGCAGCTGTTGGCGCTGTTGCTACTGCTGTCTTTGCTGCGCCAGCTGTTGTTGTCGACGTTATTGCTGCCGATGTTGCCGCCTTTGTCGTTGCTGCCTCCATCACTGGCAACTTGGCGTCTGCCGTTAATGTTGCTGTTAACACTGTTGGCTTCTGCATGGCCGTGGTGATGGGATTTGCAGTTGTGCTGACCACTTTCGTGGCGGCAACTTTCGTAGGCTGTGCGGCGAGGGTGGGGGCAACAGTTACAGGCGCTGGCGAAGTGCTAGCAACACTCGATTTCGTAGTTGTTGGCTTAGGTGCTGTTGTTGTTATTGTAGTTGTGGCTGGTGCAGATTGCTTTGGTGCTACAGTTGTTGTTGTTGACATTAAATTTATATTGACCATTGATAATGGTGTTGTTGTTGTAGTTTTGGCAACAGTGGCGGCCACTTTGGCAGTTATTGTTGTAGTTGTTGCGGGTGGTGTACTCGTTTGTGCGGCAGTAGGAGCAGCAGAGATAGCTGGTACTAATTTACTTGTTATTGTTGTTGCAGCTATTGTTGGTGGCTTCGCAGCAGTTGTTGTGGCTGACGATTTGCTTTCTGGAAGTGTTTTTGTGACTGTTGTTGCAGGATTAGTATTTGTTATTGCTGTTGCTCCAGCCGCCATTGTTGTAGCTGTGATGCTCGGTTTTGCGGCTGTGATGCTCGGTTTTGCGATAGACATTTGTCCTGTCGGTGAAGTAATCGCTGTAGTTGTTGTTACTTTTTGTGTCGCAGTTGTTTTTGCCGCTGGCTGTACTACTGTTGCCGTAGTTGTTGCTGTTGTAGTTTTTGTCGCTGCAACAATTGGCATTTTTACTGATACAGCAACTGTAGTTGCTGCTGCCGTTGCTGTTGCCGCCAGCTTTGGCTTGGTAATTGTTGCTGTTACGGCAGTAGTTACAATTGACGCCGGCCGTGCAGCAACCGCCGATAAAGTGGTTGTTGCACTTATACCGGGCTTAGTAGTTGTAAGCCCCTTCGCGGCTTCTGCTGCTGCCGGCTTTGCTGTTACAATCGCCGTGGGCTGCTTAGTTTTTCTTATTGCTGCTGCTGTGTCTGTTATAGTTCCATCTGGCAACTTAGAGTTCATCGCAGTTGGTGTCGCCGCTTTTGTTGTCGCTGCGCTTACGGAAAAAGTTGTTGTTGCTGCTGCCGTCGTTTTGGCCGCTGTTGTTGTAACTGCTTCTGCACCTGGTACTACGCCACGTTCACCAAACGTGGTGAGCATTCGTTCGCGGCCACTGCTCATTGTGCCAGCGACCAACACTTGTGTTGTTGCTGCTGTGGTGGCGGCACTAGCGCCTGTCGATGCCACTGTAGTGGTCGGTAATGCCGATTTCGTGGGCAATACAATGCTGGCAGTCACTTTTGTAATTTTATCATAGCCATTCGTCGTTTGCACTTTGCGCTGTGCCAATGCGGCTGCCTCATTGAGGAACGAGCCGACACTATCGTTGGCACGGAGCTCCGCTTCTATTAACGGTTGGCGGCTGGGACTCGACTCGGGCTGCGACTGGCCTTTGGCACGGCCATTGCTGGCTGCCTGATTACTCTTTGACGTCTTCAGTATGCTGGGACCGGGCAACTTTGTAGTACCAGCCGAGCCGGGTGTTTTGATGGCCACTGAGGTGCCATAGTCAGAATGCTGGAAGCATACAATCTTAAATTATTTAAAGAAATATTAGAACTTCAACAATTCTTTCTAACTTACACTTCCGTTTCTGATCGTTACAGCTGCACCGCTACCTTTTCTATCGCCACCTCCTCCTCCACTTCCTGACCCATTACCGCTCATTCGCAGTCCTATGCCATCGTCGACGTGATCACTCATGCGCACAATAGCAGTGGATGTCTTTGTTGCTGCTGTCGCTGTCGACGATGCGCTCACTCGCTCTCAGAGTTGCATCGCCTCATCACGATATCCATTGCTGTTGTCCTCATAGGGTGACACATCGGCGGGTAGGCCATTAATTAGTACTTGCGTATTGGCGACGACGTCGTAGTTTTGGCTGTCGTAGCGTTCGGCATGCAAATTGACGCATGGTCTACCAGCCGGTCCCCACTCGGCTGTGGGACGAAGTAAAAGTTTTAGACGCTCCTTGACTGTGAGTTGCTTAGGTGCTTTGCAAATTTGTTGGAAGGCAATTAGGAAAATGAAGAGTACCGGTAGTAGACCGATGAACCAACCAACCGCATCGGCCCACAACGGGTAGACGTAGTGGCCATATGAGGCGGGTTTATATTCGACCCAGTTGAAGAAGAGGATGAACTGAAAGAGGGAGTTTAAAATTTAGTTAAAAATATTTAGCATAATTGGTTTTGGGAAGAAAGTTTTTGTGACTATAATTTGTTTCTGCTATTATTTTTGTCGTTTTATAAGTTCTGAAGAGATAGAAGTGAGAGAGAAGTCCCAGCTATGAATACCAAGGTTTACACTTATAACAAACTTGCTAATTTTTACCTTTGTCAACCAAAAGTTGATGTTTTTAAACCTGAATTGACCAACCTATTTAATAGTTTAGTATGAAGGCTAATAATATTGAGATTTGTTACAGATGATGGGGCATATCTGGTAAGACTACTTTTTGGGCTGAATATAGGCTAGAGGCTAAATTGGCAAGGAGTAGATGTGGATAATTTTCCCTGTTCGATCAACCATTGAAGATTCTTACTTTTCATAAGAGACTAAGTACAGCAATCCCGGAATTTCAGGATCCCGGCCTTTTTTAAGTCTCGAAAATCCGAGATTTCATACAATGAAGAAAAACCATTCACCCTGTTTATAAGAGACTAAGTATATCAATCCCGATATTTCGGGATCGGAGTATTTTTAAGTCCCGAAAACCCGAGATTTCATACAATAAAGAAAAACCATTTACCCTGTTCATAAGAGACTAAGTACAGCAATCCCGGAATTTCAGGATCCCGGCCTTTTTTAAGTCGCGAAAATCCGAGATTAGTTCATAAGAGCTCACAATGCTTATCATTTTTCTAGGCCCTTTTTCTTCCCAAAATTGGCAACCTACTTCTTCCCATTTTTAAAACGCCCTTCCGTTACTTACCAACAGTGTTGCTGGCGTTATATAACGCCACATTGTAGACCAAAAAATATTCCAGAATCTTGATCTTTTACCAATCATACCCTGTATATCGTTTAAGAAACGCTGAGAGCCGTATATCCAAGCAATTAGAACACACTCAGATATGGCGATAAGCAGCACGGACCAATTGGCAGCATACTTATCCATTAGCTGCAGCCAATACATGCCGCTCTGCGGAGAAAAATATTTTAGAAAAGTTTCCTTTGAACACAGAGTTGCATTCCACTTACATTCGTGGTAAAACCGAGACCACCAATATAACCGAAAATTCCAACAAAAAGCACAACCCATGTTTTGTATTGTCGTAAATTAGGGAATTTATCCAATATGGCAGTTGTAACTGTTTCCATGAGCGCGAACTGAAAGGTGAAAGGGAGAAAGTGAAAATATTTAGAAAATGATATTACACTATACTCGAAAGTTTCACCTGTGAGTCCAGTCCCAGCGTAAGCAACATGACGAAAAATAGCACCGACCACACGGGCGAGACTGGGAGACGTGTCACCACCTCCGGATAAACAATGAACGCCAGGCCAGCCCCTTGATCGACCACCTTCTTTACTTCCACCTCTAATTCGTGTGCTAGAAAACCGATGATCGAGAAGATGACCAAACCGGCAAAAAAGGAGGTGGCTATATTGCAAATGGCCACAATCAAAGAGTCTCTGGAAGTGATAGACACATTTTGTTCAGAAGCAAGCGCCATTTTTTTTATTTTTAAAAAGTCATAGACTTACTTGTAACAGTTGTTAGAGAATTTGTTGTAGGAAGACAAGGTGATCAAACCACCCCAAGCGGGGCTGAGCGCAAAGAATATTTGTACGGCAGCATCACCCCAAACCTGTGAAAAGAGGGTGAAAATAACAGGTGTAAGCGGATTATGAAGCGGCACTCTATTTTTATATTAGCACACTAAAACGTGGTAAAAAGAACGAGGAAGAGCACGCAAGCTCTTTCTCTCTCTCTCTCTCTGTTTCTTCGAAATAGTTCGCTCAGTTCACCTACCTGTGCATTAGCTAACTGCTTGAAATCGGGCGTTAAGTAAAATAATATACCCGTTTTAGCGCCTGGTAGAGTTACACCTCTGAAGAATAGTATAACTAATACTACATATGGAAAAAGCGCCGTAAAGTAGACTACTTTGCCCGAAGATTGCACGCCTTTGCAGAGGCATAGAAAAACTATAGCCCATGCAACGAAAAGACAAGCAGCGAGTTCGACTTTTATGCCGCCAGTTTCTTCAATGCCCGAAGATAAGCCGAGTACGTGATTGCTGGAAGAAAGAAAAATCGTTAAAAAATGAAAAAGAATTCAGCAGCACAGATGCATGTTGATTCGCGCATATTTCGCAGTTTCTTTAAATCTCAATTGCCTTTTGGGAACGCCAAACATGACAGGGCGAATCGAAATGCAGTACATGCCTGATAGTTACAAGAAATATAAATTCTAGAGGCACTAATTTGTGTGATACTTTTCCACTTTTCAGATCTTGTAACCTACGTGAAATACTCCTCAGCCGGTGGACGCTTCAACGCATGCAACGCCAACTCGGTGATGTTATGCTCCTCAGCATAGCTAATATTGTAACATTTTCTCAAGTAGAAGGTGCCATTGACGGCATCACATTGATCGGCCATCTCGTAGGAAAAGCAGTCTGGAACGAGACAAGTTGAGAATAAAATAGAAATATTCAGTGGAGAAATGAAGTGAAGATTATACGATTAAAAATGGTTAGAATATGCGCGTACGTATAAGCGATGCCATGTAAAGTGATCCAAGTATTTCGGATAAGATCTAAAATTTTTCTAAAATTAACTTATTTGTAGACGTGAATGTGATAAGAAGTAAACTGAAACAATTTTCAAATATATTTTGAGATTCATTCAATGCTGAAAATGTTCGTATGGAGTTTTTAAAATCAAATATCTTCGGTTCGTTTTTGTTTTCACCCGAGCTTCAGGGTGAATACATTTTATTTCATGAGAAAAAGATATAGCATACTTATACGATTAATATATTTTTGAAATATGTGTTTTTGCAATTTTTTTTTTTTAAATGTGTAATTTTCCATCTCAACTTTTCCTCGGCCGCTTCCTAAACGATCAGTTTTGCTTTTGTGAGTATCTATGAATGCACGAATATATTTCTACTAGTTTTTGAAGCACGTTTACTTATACAAGGTGGCACAAAATTAATAATCGCTATATGGAGAAAGTTATCAACATTTCCAAAGGAAAAAACTATCACAAATCAACGAGAATTTTGAGTAACTTCACATTTCCACTTTATTATACTACAAACTGCAAAAGTAATAATTTTGAATTATCAATTCGAATTAGGCGGTTCGAATTTTGATAGACATCGGAAGAGCATCACTAGACAATTTCGTTCTCTTTCAAGTTGGCAAAATCTTGCAATCCGGTGCCGTAAAGTAATGAACGCAAACTTTTTCGCCTGGTTTCAATGAAGTGTCGCACGATTTTATACTATCTTTTCTTTTCATTTTGCATTCAGGAAGATGAAAAAACTTAAGGGATTATACACTGGTAATTTAAAAAAAATAGATTTTTTTTCATTTTCGGAATGTATATATATTTGAGTATATCCTCTGAAAATATCAATTCGATTCGTTAAATATTTTCCGAGATATAGCTGTAATTGTAAAGACATTTCTGAGGGTCGAAAAATAGGAAACGGAGTAGCAGTTGCATTCACTGCGCGCACTACCTGCGATATCTTTGGCCATTATTTTTTCGCTTGAAATGCGAATACAAAAGATTCATAGTATACCTGAAGGTAAAATTTAGTTATTTAAACTTTTAGGCATCAGTATTAAATAAAGCTCTGCAGCGTTGTAAAGTCGTTTGTTCTGGTCATCTTACAGTTCTTGGTTTTTCATTTTATGTTTTATTAAATTTATTTTAACGCACTCTTTTGTCCAAGTTTTGTGGCACAACAAAAACAGTATTGCCTGTTAACTTTCTTAGCAAAAATTTTCATTTCTATGCTTTTGCGTACTTTTGCTATGGAATTTAAGTTTTCATAGAAAAAGTGGCTACTTTCCAATGTCCTCTTGGACGGATTTACTAAGTAGTTCAAAATGACCGACACAAGGTGAAAATTAGACATCTAACATCACCTTTAACAATTTCTTCGAGCTGTTTTTCCACATGAGAATTTACACATTTTTTCTTCATATTTGGTCATACGTAGAGTTGCTCTTTTCCCACATGAGAATTTTTAAAATTTTTCCCCTATTTTGTCATGCGTAACATAATTTTCCCACTTCCTATCAGTCATACACAACTTGCTAAATGTTTTCATTCTTCCAATAAAATTTACGTCCTTGTATCTTTTTTCTGATTTTCCATCTTGGCTTTCATTTAAATTCTAAATTGCTTCATTTTGGGCGGCTACTTAATTTCGCATTAAATTTAATAACTCCATATTAATTTGTTATTACCCATTTGCTTCACATTCAACATACATACATACATACATACATATGCATGTCTTTCAGCCTTTTCAAGTTCCCCTCATCCTTTCTGGCATCTGTACTTTTATTCACAGAATAATATCCTTTTGTGCCCTTAATGATGTTGGGAATTGCCAGCAATGCCGTTGGGCTTTTACTGCCGCCCCTTGATGTATAAAACGGCTTATGCGAATTTGTATGTATTAGAATACATATCTACATGTGCAGATCTGCACATAAATCATGCAGTAGTAATGTCTATGTTAAAGCAGTGGGTACGCGTCGCAGACATCTTGCCTACTTCCGTTTCCAGCTGTACATAACACACAAATACAATTTTCTTAAAATGCTCGCCTTTGAATTCGTTTTTATTTGCTCAACATTCGACCCTAATAACAATCTTCCGCATCATCTGCATTCACTTTCTATGGCGGCTAAATAATTTCGCTCCATCTTTTATTAATTTGCTAGAATTTCAGTCCTAAGTATTTTGGCTTTTGTCCCTTTGTACTTCAACCGCGTTTGCCTCTCTTCACAGCTCGCACATTTCTTTGCTATTCTGTTTCATTGCCAATTCTCCTTCTATTCTCTTATGTATTACGGCTCGGTCAGTTGCCTTTTTTATGCTTTAAGCAACCCTTTCATGCGATTTTTCGCACTACTTCAGTTGTTGGTCGGCCTTTGTTCTTTGACTTCTGATTCTTCATTTGATTTAATTTTTGTGGACTGGTTTTTTCTTTTCTTCGCAAAGCACTCACTTTTAGCTTGTTTAGTTTTAGCCTTCAACCTTCTAATTAATTTTCCTTACTTTTTTCTGTTTGGACAAGCTAACTGTTAATAAATACAATATGAGCACAAAGGTTTTTTCTTTATTTTTCTTCCGTTTGCGCTTCATGTTGTTTCCTTTCATAATTCATAAAAATATTAAATTACTCAAAGGAACTCAAATTATTCATAAATGATTGTCATACTTGTATTCAATTTGTGGAACGCCGGAAATGAGACAAATGGCAGTGTCAACTGAATGCTATGAACTTGTAAATTTTTCTTTTTAAACTGGGTGGATGCTCACTAACATAAAAATGGTTCGACGGCAATAAGGAAAAATAATTGTTTGTTGAAAAGGACATTTTGGAAAATATTTGCATAAAAAGCGACTTAAAAAAAGCAACAAAAAGTAGTATTTATATTTATAAGGGGGATTGCCGGTAAGTACAGGCGCAGACAACACAATGTTTGATGAGCCGGCCCAAGTGGTGTTCGAGATTTATGATATCTTGTGTGACTACAAATATCGTGGATGATGAGACAGTAGGTTTCATGAGCTTTAATAGGGTTATAGACATCAAGTCGTAATTAAATAAACTCTGCTTGCAAGCTGAAGTCAAATGCAATGGATGCAAGCGCTTCGGCGCTGAAAATATTCCAAGTGCTATCTGCTGCTGTTCGTAGATGCCTCCTGGTGCCTCCTCTGCGTAGAAAAATGCAAACGAAGAATGATTTGGCTTCACTTGGGCTTTCTAATTGCCTTGAGTTAAACAGATACGACTGGCTTGCTTTGTTGTACTCAGCCAAAGTTGCTAATCTAAACCACTTTTTTAAATTATCCAAAGAATTACTTTCTGCGTAAAATCAAAATGAAGTCACATAAAAATTAATGTAATAAAAAATTGTTTATCGTTCTTTATGTGCGTCTCTTAATTCATGCGTTATTATTTATGAAATAAATCACTTCATTCCAATTCTCCACTTAATTTTCCTCTCCCGCAAACGGCATAAAACACTTTTAAATTTTAGCACCGTTACTGGTTTGCGTGAAAATGAGATTAGTGTAAACAGTAAATTTCGCTGTAAATCCTTTACATAACCACATGCTTTCACATCCATCAATAACCGCTTACTCTTTTTACCTTCAACAATTTATGCTATGGGCCTACCCGACGTATGAGCAACACACATTGAATGGCAGCGGATGTGCAAGCATTTGTACAGGTGCATGTGTAGTTATGAGAAGAAGGATTTAGCTGTGAGTTATGCATAATCTTACAATTTGTTTATTTATTCATAAATTGTTTACAGGCAAATTGATGTGAATATGTAAATAGACGCACACAACCGTATGCTTGTAAGTCCACAGGTATGTACATACCTATACCTATGTATGTATGTACCCGGTGGGTATGGTTATTTTGCAAGCGCATTAGAAGGCTTTAATATCCTGCCAGCACATTCGCCCTTGCTCCAATTTTTATGTCAGATTGCGTTATTTGGTTGCCGTAGATTTGAATGGTGAAACGTAAATGGGGTCACATGTGCGAGTTCGTTCATTGGAAATGTGTTAATTTGTGCAAATGTGTGCATGAACTCGCATAGGTTAATGCAAGGACTATTTGGGAGCTGCTGTTGGAGCAGTGAAAATTTTAATTTCCTCTTGAAACCACAAATCATGAAATAAAAACATTTGATTGAAGACGGAAAATAATGAATCCGAAAAAATTTAAGTTCAGATATTAGAAAAAAAGAAAAATGAAATGAGATAAAAAAATTACAAAAAAATGAAAGAAAAAATGAAAGAAAAAATTAAATAAATAATGAAGTCAAATAAATTAAATAAGAAGTCAAGGAAATTCAGTAATTTAATTAAAAGATAATAGAAAGAATTGAAAAACTTATAAAATTAAATAAAATAAAAGGGAAAAGACAAAATAAATAAATAATAAAAAAAAATTTTTTAAATGTAATGAAATAAAATAAAGTAAATTAAAATAAATAATAAATTAAAGTAAAATAAAATAAAATAAATAAAATGAAATAGGTTAAAAGAAAATTAGTTGAAATAAAACAAACTAAAATAAAAGAAAATCGAATAAAATAAAACAGAATAGAATAGAATAAACACAAGAATAAAAATAGTTAAAATACAGTAATTTAATAAAAAAATAATATTAATAAAATAAGCTAAAATCCAATAAAATGGAAGAAAAATTGAAAAAAATTAAGCGAGAAATAATATAAAATAGATTAAATTAAGATACATATAGTGAGATAATATAATATAAAATATATTTATATATATAAACTAAAAAATAATAAATAATTAAATAAAGTAAAACAAAATAAGCTGAAAAAGAATAGAATAGAACAAAAAAATTAAACAAGACATAAAATGAAGTAAATTAAGATAAACCAGATTAAATAAAAGAATATAAATTAAGAAAAAATAATAATAAATAATAAAATAAAATGTATATAAAAAATATTAAAAAAAAAATAAAATAAAATAAAACGAAATAGCTACCAATCCAAGGTGGAACAGCATACGCCGAGGGATGCATGGCTTAGGGTGAGCTAAGTCGCTAGTATGCGGACTCTGGGGCACCTGTCGCACCCCAGTTTAAATTCGACTTACCACGGCATAGGGCTCTGCCGTGGCGAACCCCATTATTTCCCTACGAATATCTCTGGTTACGACTGCTGACTCGTCAGCTGAGTGACCGCCCCGCAAAAATGAACAAAACTAACATAAAACAAACAACACAACAAAAAATTCCTTCCCGACGCGGAAGACCCGTTGGCTCCACCAAACTTATGGCGGGGTCAAAAACCACCCCTTCGGTGGCTAAAGTGCTCACTAAGAGCAAGACCGTCAAGGAGACACCACCGCACTCCCAGGTGGCTTCTACTTCCTCCAAAACCGACTCGGGTGCGGAGAACCCATTGATCACCAAATCTGTTTTGCCAGAAACTGGGAAAACAAGTCGGACAGAAGTCTCCAGAAAACCTATCCCTCCTCATCTCCGTCGATACAGAGATCGAAGACGCGCCACTTTCCTTACGGAAAAGTTCGGCAAAACCCCTGAGGAGGAGCTGTCCGACCAACAAAAGTCAACTCTCGGTTGGGCCCGGGAATTTCTTCGGAAGTATGAGGCGTCCAAAGAGAAACCGAGTGCAGCTAAGCGGCAGCGGTCTTCAGAGGATCCTTCTAGCTCCAACGACCCCAAGAAGCATAAAGCTTCCTCTGAGGTCAAATTACGCAAGTTCTGCGAAGTTGCCAGAGATAGTCTGGTCATGGCGGTGGTGGATAAGAGCCACCCTGACGGTTTCATCTCTCCATCAAACTGGAAGATTGTGGAGAGAAAACTCCAGTTGGGATACCTGGACGTTCTGAAGCAGAACCCAGGGCCTCCTCCTTTCTGCTCTGACGCGGGATGGTTCCAGGCAAGGGTCAAGTTGATCGCGTGCTCGGATCAACGTTCGGTCAGCCTGTACGGCAAGGCCCTCGACCGACTCGGCGAGGTATGGCCCGGAGCGAATCTCCAACTCATCAAAAAGAGTGAAATTCCCAACAAACCCCGCGGCAGAGCAAGAATACCTGTAGAGCCATCCGATCCGGAAACCATCCTGGAGCTACTGAAGATCGGAAACCCGAACCTACCCACCGAAAACTGGAGGGTAGTTAAGGTGGAAGAGCCTTCAGGAAACTCCAGACATGTCACGCTGCTCCTGGACCAGGAAAGCGTTCAAGCACTGGACGACCGCAAGGGGATTGTGGCATTCGGGTTCACTACCACTACCATTTGGACCTATCAGCCGAAAAATCTCCTCGCACCCAGCGAAGAGAGTACGGCGGCCCCCGAGATGGATGTCGATAAGCCTCTCTCACAAGATTCGACGATTGAGTCCGACTCGGAATCAAACAGCGAACTTGTGGGAAACTTATTTAACATTCAACTCGGGGACGAGGATAGTCTTTTAGATAGCGGTGATGACGCGAACGCCACAGTCATCGAATGTCCGTCTAAAAGTGCTGCAGATTAATCTGCACCACTCTAAGGCTGCCTCGGCAGCCCTCATTCTTCGTCTCTCTGACCTCAGAGAAGACATCATTCTCATCCAAGAACCTTGGATATCAAACAACAAGATATGCGGCCTGAAAGATAGGCACTACACCTTGTTTCAAGGTGAGGCTAACGTTAGATCGCGCTCTTGTATTCTCATTCGAAAACATATTAATGCTTTTCTTCTTCCCTTTAGCAATGCTGACACCACTGCCATAGAGGTTGAAGCTGTCCACGGCCCGATTTGGATTGTGTCGGCTTACATGCCTTACGACGCAGCGGAGGCGCCTCCTCCTGAAGCAGTGAGAAGGCTCGTCAATACGGCGCATCTGATCCAGAAACGCGTCATTATTGGAGCAGACGCTAATGCACATAATACTGTTTGGGGCAGTACAAACAACAACACACGAGGTGAGCAACTTTTTGATTATATTCTAGCGAATAAGCTTGATATATGTAATAGAGGTGATGTCCCTACGTTTCTTAACTCGTCTAGAAGAGAGGTACTCGATATTACTCTTGCTAGCGAATCATGTACACAACTGGTGCAGGACTGGAGCGTTGATAAACAGCACTCTTTTTCCGACCACCAATATATAACATTCACTTTAAAAGCCGAAACGGCAAAACCCATGAAGTACCTTAACAAAAAGCGTATGAATTGGATCAAATATAAAGAACATCTTGCCAATGGACTTCCTGATATCAGGCAGTTTGAAATGGCAAATAAAAACGATATCGAAAACGCTGTCAACATGATAACGAAGACGTGTCAAAGCGCAGCACGACAATCTTGTCCCCTGACAAAAACAGGAGGTAAGCATAAACCTTTTTGGTGGACTCCAGAAATCTCAGAACTTCGCAATCGAACTCGGAAACTCTTTAACCAATCTAAAATAACAGACGAATGGGAAGAATATCGACAATGTCTCAAAGACTTTAAGAAAGCTGTCAGAAGTGCAAAACGCACATCCTGGCGATCATACACTCAAGAATTAGAAAACACCTCAGAAGTAAGCAGACTACGCAAGATTCTTGCTTCAAACCCAGTCTCTCCCAGTTTTATCATGACTCAAGATGGAACTTGGACTACTTCAACTGACCACACTCTTAGAATACTTCTAGAATCTCACTTTCCAGGCTGTGTTGCCAACTTACCTGCACTTCCCAGCACTTTTCAGAGTAATTATGGGAATAGATCAGATCTAATCAGCTCTAATAGCATCTCTACAGCAATACTAAGCTTTAAAAAATTTAAATCACCAGGTCCTGACAACATCATTCCAGCAGAACTTCAAGAAGGACTAGAAATTCTACTGCCTTGGTTAACCAGGATCTTTAACAAGTGTTTAAATCTGTCTTATCTTCCGACAATTTGGAAGAAATCGAAGGTAGTATTCATTCCGAAAACGGGGAAGCCTTCACACTGTAAACCAAACGACTTCAGGCCCATTAGCCTAACCTCTTTTTGCTTAAAGGCTTTTGAAAAAGTCTTAGATGAGCAAATCAAAACCCAACTTGATACTAAGTTGATCTCAGAGGCACAACATGCCTACACTAAAGGGAAATCGACTGAAACGGCACTTCATTCACTGGTGCAAACAGTGGAAACTTCCCTTCACAATAAGGAGTACTCTCTTGTCGCATTTATGGACATAGAAGGTGCTTTTAATAATATTGAACCCAACGCTATTTTGTCTGAAATTGCCAAATTGGGTATTAATTACTCCATCCGTAAGATGATCGAACAAATGCTCCAAAGTAGAATAATCACTTCAGAGCTTGGGTTAAGCCGCATGAGAATGTACGCCGTCAAAGGCACTCCTCAAGGCGGAGTACTTTCACCCCTTCTCTGGAATCTCGCTGTAAACAGTTTGCTCCGAAATCTCGAAAAAGCAGGCTGCAAGGTTGTAGCCTATGCAGATGATATTGCTCTCTGCGTGTCAGGCAAACACCTGAATACTCTTACTGAGCTCATGCAACGCTCAATCAATATTCTGTCAAAATGGTGCACCGAGTGCGGACTAAATGCGAATCCAGCAAAGACAGATCTTGTTCTCTTCAATAGGAAACAACAATCTCCTCCACTGCAAACAATAACCTTAAAAGGGGAATCATTACTCCTATCTGATTCAGCTAAATATCTAGGAGTTATTCTAGATAGGAAGTTGAGTTGGAAATTGAACATCGAAAACAGATGCAAAAAAGCTTTCATAGCTCTTTATACTTGCAAGAAAGCTATAGGCAAAACCTGGGGTTTTTCACCTCGGATCATTTATTGGATATATACCTCGATCATCAAACCGATACTCTTCTACGGTGTGGTTGTATGGTGGACAGCACTCGAAAAACGGTGTAGAGTAGCCACAATTGATCGAGTTCAAAGAACAGCCTGCCTCCTGATAACAGGATGCTTAAGTACAACACCTACTAAGGCTCTAAATACGTTGCTTCACTTGTTCCCTATCGATCTGGCTGGCAAAGCGATTGCAGCGAAAGCAGCGACACGCATGAATGCTATATCGAAATGGAATAAGTATCTTGGCCATTCGGCCATACTGAACAGGAACACTGTTATCTCTTCTGACACAGACTATCATGTAAGTCTTCCATCACCACCCTTGCTATTCTCCTGTTCACTCCCAACTAGGGAAGAATGGAAGACAAATCTAACCGAAATCAATGGCCCTCTGACTATATATACAGATGGTTCAAAACAAGACGGCAAAGTGGGATTTGGAATCTTTTCCAATTCCCCTCACATCAATCTATCATTTAGATTACCCGACTACTGTAGCGTATTCCAAGCGGAAGTATGCGCTATCTGGTATGCTGCGAAAACTCTCTTAGAAAATAGAATATCACTAGAGGATATCCGCTTTTTCACCGACAGTCAAGCGGCCGTTCGAGCACTCAGCTCCTCTTATACCCACTCAGATGTGGTTCGATCCTGTCTCTTATCTCTTAACGAGATAAGTGTTCAGAATTCTGTCCAAGTTATCTGGATACCGGGTCACAGTGGATTCGAAGGTAACTGCAAAGCTGATGAGCTCGCAAGAGCCGGAGCTGCGCAATCAAATGTTAGTAACTTACCCACAATCCACATTCCGCTCTCAACATGTAAATTGCTCATTGATCGAGAATTTCACATCATTGCTGATCGGAGGTGGAGAGTGGAAACTACTTGCGTTACGACCAGACAAATCTGGCCATCCTACAATCTGAAACAGACGAAAACCCTTATAAGTCTTTCGAAACACGAACTAAGGCATATAATATCTCTTATCACCGGCCACTGCCTGTTGGGAACTCACGCACGTCGGCTCGGGGTTCCTCAGAACGACCTGTGCAGATACTGCGAGGACGAAGATGAAGAAGTATCGAGTAGACATTTGCTGTGCAGTTGTCCCGGTCTAGCCAGAAGTCGCCTCGCTCTTCTTGGCTCTCCAACAATTGACAATCTTTCAGTACTCTCGAGCCTGAAAATCGAATCTCTCATCAAATTCTCGAAACGAATTAATATCTTTGACCAAAATCCACAATAAAAATCTCGGTTAGGTGGGGAAATCATGTAACATAATGAGCTCTAGGGCAACACAACGGACCCAACTTGCGGTCTATGTGGCACTCCGATGCGGGGTCACCCTTAAACCAACCAACCAACCAACCAAAACGAAATAGCCTGAAAAATAATTCAACAGAACGAAAAAAAAATTAAACAAGATAAAAAATAAAAGTAAAGTATTGTAAATTAAGATAAATATAATAAATAGATAATTACTTGGCATGTCGAAAAAGGGAGGTAAAAATTTTGATGAATGGCATGAAAGCAGTGAAAGATTACAGTAAAATAAAAACTAAATAAAACAAAGATGATCGAAAATTAATAAAATTGAGTATAGCTAAATGATATTGAATACGACGGGGTGGTGCCGTTGAAGCTCTCGCTAATTTGGTTGTGATGTTGTTGTTGTTGTAGCAGTAAGAGAATCCCGTAAGTGTAGAGTATATCATCGGTCGTCCTCCTCGGGCTCATCTAAAGGTAGGCCCAGGACACATTCTGTTTCGACCGGTTGGGTTCAGAGGAAGAGGAGTGTTAGATGAGTGGGTTTAAAGGGCATGTGAAAAGGTGGTTAGTGTCGTGCAGGGTGCTTTCACATACCGGACATAAGTTTGGTATGTCGGGGTCAATTCTGGATGAGTAGGAGTTTAACCTGCTACAATATCCAGAACGTAATTGTGCCAGTGTTACGCGGTCCTCGGGGAAGCTGGATCTCTTCATCTGCAATGGGTGGTAGTTGGACTCCGATTACGGTATTCACTGGACGGGAGCTTATGAAGGTGGTAACAGTCTGCCGGTGAATGTCGTTTAATGTCTGTCTAAACACTGTCTGGTCCAGTAGGTGTCTGTTTGGATCTCGACGGCGTAGTGTATTCCTCATTCATTCCCATGGCAGCCGGTTCTACGTTACCGGAACGACTCGGGTTTTTCGCGACCAAGGGCTGCCGCCCCAGTAAACTGGCCCTGTCTAGTGAACAGTCTTTAGTTGTGATCTCGTTTATGGGTTGCTATTTTGGCTAAAGGTGCACTATGCGTTCAAAAACTGCAGTAAATAGTGCATCTGTAATTTCCTTTTCTGATTCTAGCTTAGACTCCACGAAAACTCCGGTCTTTTGCACAAAAAACAGAAAAATATAGTAAAAGAAAGTAACCGATTGTTCGTCTGTACGCATGAGATGAGACTCCATTCTCATTAAGCTCCGTGACTACTTCTCAATTCAAAAGGTCTTAGCTTGTTAATGATGAAGGAATGAAATTTCTAAAATGAACTCAAGGAACATTGGGACCTGAAAGCTGTCTCTTCACAGTTAGGAATATAGTCTGTAACCTTTAGAGCACTTATAACCTATATAACTCCTATAGTATAGCCTCCATATTGTACAATTTTTTTCCTTTAACTTCTAATAGATCAGAGGGCGTCAACTATGCCTCTTCGCCAAAGGACACGGTTTTGAGCTACATATCCCAGTTCATTCCACGTAAGACCAAGAGAGTTCATTCCAGCTTCTGTTGTGCATCTCCTGGTGGTACGTGGCCTACCCACTCCTCGGCTAGCTTGTTGGAAGGAGTCCCAACGCATGGTCTGCCTAACAACATTTTCACCATTTTTTCTAAGCGTGTGTTCTATTCACTGCTACTTCCTTTTTTCGATTTTCAGTCTCCACGCCAATCTAGTTAGCTTTTCTTAGCAAGTCCAAAATACGGCGCAGGTAGCGGCTGACAAGTTTTGCGAGCGTCTTGTGATTGCCGTGGTTACTTTCCATGCGGTCCAATCATATAGAACAGAATAGGTTTGACATGGGTGTTCAATATGCGCAATTTAGTATGAAGGTTGATGCTGTTATTTTGCCACAAAGGTGCTTGGATGCCAAAAGATGAAATAGCTTTGCTAATCCTACATTCAACATCTACCTCAGAGCCATCTCCGGGGGTGACAATACAATTTCTCAACAATTTCGCACTGTTCTACGTCCACTGGAAGAAATAGAATAAGGTATTCTCACTAAACAACTTCGACACTACAGTTTATACAGATGGCAGTAAAATGGATTGTGGTGTTGGAGCTGGCATATATTCTCATAGACTTAAAATTGAAAAATCTGTGCGTCTCCCTAATGCTTGCAGTGTCTTTCAGGCGGAAGTACTGGCAATTGGGGAAGCTTGTAGGCGCAGATCCCTCTTTTAAGGGCAATATCGCTATTCTTTCGGATAGCCAAGCAGCAATCCAGGCACTAGATATGGCGACAACAACCTCTAAATTGGTGGAAAAAAGCAGGACTAGTCTTACCTTAATCGGAGCATTGAAGGTAATGAAAAACCAGATGAACTGGCAAGAAGGGGATCTGCCATGAATAACGCTCTTGCAGAATCGGTGTTCACACCATTAGGTGCAGTCAAGAGTGCAATTTCCCTAAAACACTTCCGAATTGCGGATTGTAGATGGAGAGACCAGACAAAAAGCAAAATTACCAGAACGTTATGGCCCACCTATAACCTCAAACAATCGTCAACATTAATAAGCGTGAAACGAAGGGACGCCTGGACACTAACGGCAGTCATAACTGACTTTTGGTTTGTGGGAGAACAAGCTGCCAAAATGGGCTCACAAAACACACTGTCACAGGTGTAAATAACCAGAGAAAAAGAAAACGACTGTATACATTTCCTCTGAGAATGCCCTGACCTATGGAAGGACAGAATGTTAACCCTGGGCAAACCGCTGTTCGAGAGTCTTGAACAGCTGTCTGGCTTAGATGTCAACAACTTGATAAGGTTCCTGAACCGCACAGACCGGATAAAGTCATGCCGTAAATAACTGGTAAACAAGTTAGTAACGAGGATGTGGCAACAAAATGGTGCGAAAGCGCTAGTTGGATTCTGGAAGAATCATCACTTAAACCACGCCCACTGCAATCAGCTCTGATGTGACCTCATTGAAATGCAGTACTTTCGTTTTCTTAGCGTTGATCTTGAGGCCGGTACCGTGCAGATTTTCGGCATGTGTTAAGTAAGCAGTTTTAGCTTGCAAAAGTTTATAAGCTAATAAGCAGATGTTGTCCTTGTATGCCAGGTATCTGAGAAATCGATTGCTTATATGCCACTGAATGCCTTTCTGCTGATTTTCATTACAGAAAGCAGCGGACATGCCATTTTCGATGACCAGAAGAAACAGCATTAATATCCTCTAAAGCTTCTGTAATATCTATGAGAACCAGCTCTGAACCTGATACTGGGGCAGTAGCGGATTTAAGAAGTGAATAGACCAGTGAATAGAATTAGTGACGGCATCAATACCTTTGACAAATGCTGAGTAATTCGCATAGCAGTCATTGGGTTTTGCATTCTACATCTTCCATAGCTCCCCTGCTAACATCTATCCTTTCTGTATCTTAACTTGATTCTATTTACAATTTCTGTTTTACAATTTCACTTTCAAAAGTTCATCAAGCAAATCATTGAGCTCATAAGCAAAGCACAAAAAATATATATAAATCACAGTGGAGTGGAAATGATAAGCGCACCTGAGACGAAGGCAACACATAAAAAAATTAACGAGAATCGAATGCGAAAGGTGCTGCGGAATGATATAAAATTGCATATAAAATTATATTGACAACTAAAAACGTGGGAATAGAAAATAATAAAAAAAATTTCAAGTATCAATAATAATTCAGTAAAATCGAATTTTTCTTCTATCGACCGAACCCTTCCTTAGAATAACTTATCCAAAATATTTTACGAACGAATATATGTACGATTGAAAGCGACCTTCCCTTATGACCTTCAAACTTTATCTTCTGCTTTGACTTGTTCCTTTTCAAAGCGTAAAGTAAAAATATTTATGCGCTTGTATATGTGAGATTTTTTGTTTACTCATCATTGTTGCAGCATTTTATCAATGCGACGGTCTGACAAGTTATCCATATCACAAAATCTGCCCGAGTGAATTCCTTTGCTATTGAACTTTTTACACAGAAAAACAAACACACATTTGTATGCGTATAAATATTTATTACCCTGTAGGGAAAACTTCAATTACTGAAGTATAGGTAAATTACTACTTCATAACTGGCAAAATTTTGCGGATTGTGAAATATTTCGCCACAAATTTTCGGAAGGTTCGAATCTTCGGAATTGGGTTCGAATCTTTCTCGCAAACACTATAAGGGATGCCTTATGGGATGTTGTCCAAGCTTTTGCCCCATTCGATAGCGCGGCCATAATGAGAACCTTATAAAGTGTTAGTTTTGTTCGTCGAGAGCGGACTTTGCTACTCAATTCCCTACATAGTCCAAAGTATGATATGTAGCACTTGCTGGCTAGAGTGACCCTCCGTTGGATACGAAAAACTGAAGCAACACAAATAAGCCATTGATCTCAAATCACCAGAAGCGCATTAGTTAGGTACTACTACGTATTCCTGCAGGGTACCTGCAAGTATCAGAACAAATGTTGTTATTCAACGCCAGTGCCCGAGCCCAGAAACCTTTGCCATCTCAATCATTTAACCCAAACATTCCGCCACACTCAAGCACGCAATCACTCATTCATTCCGAGTTCATTAAAGCGATTGTAAGTTTGATTAACGTGAAAATTTGTATAGCCAACTGACACATACACATTCAAGTCGGAAACACATTCGCGTGCAGACTTCGCATACTTATGAGCACAATTGTGTGGCTGCCACAAATGAAAAAGGATATTGCAAACCGCACTTTTAATGGGGAAAAATTGATGAATTGAAAAAGGAAAGCCCCAAAACATACGTCCCCGACTACGTGCATACTTGTGTATGTGTGTGTGCGAATGATGGGATATCAGGCCATTGACATTTGGGGAAAAAAGGTTGTAAAAAGGCGGCAACTTGCAAATGACAGTCGAGCAAAAAAAGTTTGTTAACGAAAGCGTCTCCAACTTTTCAAATTTAAAATATCTAATAAAATGTGTGGCAAATTGAATGAAAATTTAAGTACGAAGAGAAAAGTGATGACAGAACCAAAGGATTTAAAACTTTACATCAGCTGGCATACTCAAGCATGGCTGCAGCCAAAATTAATTTCTTGCATTATTTTAGGCGCTTCCTCCACTCGGAGGAAAGGTAACGAAAGTTAGCTGACAGCAGCCGCCTTAGCGGCAATAGTTTGCTGAATTGCCTTTCTCTGTTAGTTGACACTTCCTTCGCCACTAGTCAGCTATCATCGCCTTTCATGACCTCTTTCAACCCGGCTTGTGATTAGCGAGGAAATTATCCTGCAACTGCTAAGTTTTCATAAACAATTGATAAAAGTGCGCAAAACAGGGAATTCCTGCTGGCTGAGACAAACCTGTTCTGTTTATTGTTTTTGTGGTCATTGTGTGACATTCTAATCTGAACTAATCACTTGCCCACTTGCCCCTTGATGACGGTTGCCGTATTTCTTTTCAAAATCTGAGCTCTGTGTCTGAAGCCGTTCAAAGCTTACTCGCATTTTACAACCGGAGTGCCATGAAGCAGGAAGTTCGCTGTCGGTTCGAGTCGGGTTGGAAGATGATGCGATTTTTTTCAAATTCAGTAACGAGAAGTAAGTTATTGTGTCACGTTTGAGTTCTAATAAAATTTAAATTAATTTGGAACTATGTATTAAAAAGTAAATGCATCTTTTAGTGAAAAGCCAAAGTACTCAGTAAAATTTTTTAAAAATTTATGAACAGGTTTTTGATCCCAGTTCGATGGTGACTGTGCCAGTTGCCCAATTGCCCACAAGGCGGTCATGCCAAACAAATATTATTCTACTATTGTTAATAAAAATATTTCAAATTTTAAGTGTGCTGAAATGAGAATTAGACGGATTATACCAAGCCGAATTTATTTAAGGTGATTTTATGTTTTTTTTTATCTTTCGTTTTCGTTGTTTGATTTTTTCTTACTTTGATTGGAATTCGTGGCATTACCTTTCTAGTTTTTTTCTCACAAGTAAATTGCTATAGAAGTAATACTAACTTACAGAAAAAAACCAAAAAGTCAAAAGTTCAGACCAACACATTTTTTTTTCTACGAAGAGAAAAATGCTGACACAACCAAAGGATTCAAAACTTTACATCAGCTGACACATACAAAAAATTGATTTCGAGAAATCAGAACAAAATGTAAATTTTCGAATTCGGCGACCGACCGATTTTATATAAGACTTGAGTCGTCTGGCTCTTGGGTAAAAAAAAAATTATTTGTAAGCCAGTGCAAACGGCTGATTTGAGATTCAAACCACCAAATTGAGAAAGTGAAAATACAACCAAATTCTTTTTCTGGAAATATTAATGGAGTAAATTATCAGTTTTTTTTGTAGGTATATCTATTTTGGACTACTCGTGGACGTATGGCGCAGAAGCGTGGACGATGACAACATCCGATTAAGCGACGCTTGGAGTGTTTGATAGAAAGATTCTGCGGAAGATCTTTGGACCTTTGCACGTTGGCAACGGCGAATATCGCAGGCGATGGAACGATGAGCTGTATGAGCTTTACGACGACATAGACATATCGCTGCGAATAAAGATCCAGCGGCTTCGTTGGCTTAGTCCGAGTGAATACAAATGCTCCGGCCCTGCAAGTATTCGACGCGGTACCAGCTGGTGGTAGCAGAGGAAGAGGAAGGCCTCCTCTGCGTTGGAAAGATCAGGTGGAGAAGGACTTGGCTTCACTTGGTGTTTCCACCTGGCGCCGGTTAGCACAAGAAAGAAACGACTGGCGCGCTTTGTTAAACTCGGCCAACATCGCGTAAGCGGTTATTGAGCCACTCGTACTTCGTTAAATCCTGTAATACTACGCATTTACTGATAGGCTGATCAGTCTGGCATTTGACACTTCGTAGGACGTCGTCATGCTAAAAGTGCCAGTCGCTAATATTGTAAAAAGCGGCCGTCGTAGCCGAATGGATTGGCGCGTGAGTTCGAATATCCGTGCATAAAACAGCAAAATTATGGAAAAAGTTTTTTTTAAGGCAAGGTAAGCAATGCCAAGCCTTCGAGTGAGTGTATTTCTGCCATGAAAAAGCTCCCCATAAAACAAAAACCATCTGCCGTTCTTAGTCGACTTAAAACTGTAGGAGGAGGCGCTCGGCTAAACATCTAACAAAAAGAGTACGCGCAAATTATTACTGTTTTTTTCTGAATAAACAAGAAAAGCTACAGAAACTTTTGACTAAAAAAACTGCAGTTTTTTGTAGCTTTGAAAACCGTTGGAAACGCCTATAAAAATATAGATAATTCCTGCTATCAAAAGAGAATTTAAATTATGCAAGTAATTATTTTTGTCCCTGTTCAATGGTGAAAGCAGCGAAAGCCACAGAGAAGACGAAACATCCAAGCTCCCAATTGATGCGAAGTAAATTGTTATAGAGGCTGCATAGGAACTGCCGGCTGAAGTACTCAAGCTCGCTGATAAGGAATACTTGACGATTACCTTCACGGTACTAAACACTTCTGCGCATATTTACTTAAATAAACTCATCTAATACACCTTCCTTTTGGCTCGATCCTGGCGCAAGATTACCTTTCTTCGGCCTACCGTTAGATACACTCGTTCGTAAAACTTAGTGGAGCGCCGACCTATCAAAACTTAGTAAGGCTGCTATAAACACAATGACAACAACAGCTTATATAAACTTTGTGATTAGATGAGAAACTCGGCCAAAGGCTTTTTGGCCTATCCATAGCGGTCACCGTAGCCGAATGGGTTGGTGCGTTACTACCACTTGGAAGTAAGCCAGGGTTCAAATCTCCATGCACGAAACACGAAATAATAGAACAAGTTTTTTCTAATAGCGGTTGCCCCTCGCCAGGCAGTGGCAAGCCTGTGTAGGTATTTCTGGCACGAAAAGGCTTCTCATGAAAAACCATTTGCCGTTCGAAGTCGGGTTAAAGCTATAGGTGCCTCCATTTCTGGAACAACATTTAGATGCACACCACAAATAGGAGGGGGAGCTCGGCCAAACACCCAATTATATATAGGTTCTAGCGAATCAGAGCTCGAAAATCATGGTGTATTCTGGGCTATCCAAGCTTTTATATTGATCAAAAAAAATATTCTTTAACAGCACGGAAATTCAAAGCGAGGTTTTGCTAGTTATATAAAAAAATACGAACGTAAAATTTATATGAAATTAAATTCACCTGCGCCTTTATTCAATTAATTTGTATATGTCTTTGTTTGTTTAGCTTCGACAAAAAGTGAAAGAGCAGGCCAAAACAAAAACAAATCCAACTCTTAAAACGCATTTTAATCCAAGGCTTGTGATAACTGACTTCTCGGCATCAGCGCACAAATGAATCAAAACAATAACAACAAATGAAACACAGGTTAAACGCTAACTCAATGAACTCTTTGATGTCTACAAATGTAGCCACAACAACAACAACACCAGCAGCTACCACAAAACATCCTATTTAGCTGAATAAATAAATAGTTTGCCGCTATGTAGCAAAATAAAATACGAGAATCAACAAAAACAAAAAAAAAAACAGAGCACGAAATGTATGATGCCAATGAATGCTGCTCTATTTTTTGAGCTAGAACTGTATTGTGAATCTTGCAAAATAGAACAGGCTATAAATCAAGTGGATCCAGAAAAAGTACTCAGTGGCACTCGGTGGCTGCATTTCAATTTCAAAATCAGTGGGAAACAGCACAGGGATACAATTAAAGGGTGATTAGATTGGAGGTACTTCTTCCAATGGGGTTTTTTTGACAGATCACGAGTGACTACTGTCAAACTAAATACATAATTTTTTTTTTCAATGTTCATTGACATTTCACCATGGGAAAACTTACCCCTCAACAACGTTTACAAATCGTACAAATGCATTACGAAAATCGACACTCTGTGAAAAGTGTTCATCGCGCGCTCAGGCCAACTTATGGTGTATATAACCGTCCTACTGAACGAACTATTCGGCAAACCAGCGGCAAAATTGAGAACAATTTTACATTATTGGATGATACTCGACCTATTAAACCACGTATAGACCGAAGTAAAGATAATATTACGGCTGTAAATCAGAGTTTTGCTGAAAATCCGGGAGAATTGACTCGGCACGGATTTCAAATACTTGGCCTATCTTACGGCACTACTTGGGCGATTTTGCGCAAAGACCTTGGTTTGAAAGCGTATAAAATACAACTAGTCTAAGATTTGAAGTCGGCTGATCTCCCGAAACGTCATAATTTCATTCGTGGGGTTCTAGAAAAACTCGCCGTAGATTCGCATTTTGGGACCCGAAATTCGTTAAGTGATGAGACACAGTTTTGGCTGAACGGTTACATCAATAAACAAACTACCATGTTTGGGCTGAAGAGCAACTCGAAGCCATTCCAAAAGAGCCATTGCATCCATTGAAAACAACCGTTTAGTGCGGCCTATGGGCTGGAAGAATCCGAGGCCTATATTTATTGAAAGACGAGGCTAGCGTCAATGCAATAGTGAATGGCGAATGCTAACGGGCTTGATAAAAGACTTTGTGATGCCTGAAATTGAAGCCCCTGATCTCCACAATATTTAGTTCCAACAAAACGGCGGACGGCACTACTTGCCATACAGCCCGTGAAACAATGGACTAACATTGCATAGTCATTTCGGTGGGCAATTTGTCTCTCGTCTCGGACCAGTGGATTGGCCACCAAGATCGTGTGGTATTCCACTTTTGGACTTTCATTTGTGGAGGTATGTAAAGTCTAAATGCTCTGCGGATACAACAACTTCGATTGAGACATTGAAAGCCAACATTACTAAAGTTATTCACGACATACCGACCGAAGTGCTCCAGCGAGTCATTCAAAATTGGTGTTCACCGATGGCTGAATTACGGCACAGTTGCGGCCAACATTTGGAAGGGTTTATCTTTCAAAAATAAATGTCATGAATGGTTCTACACAAAAATAATAAAGTTTGTTCAAGCAAATTGAATTTTCGTTGTTTTATTTCAATGTGAAATCCGATACCTCTACATTGATCACCCTTTATGTGTATGCATGTCGACTATCTTTTATTCAAGCAAGAGTTTTGTACAGTTATGGTTTGGGCCTTTTGTCTTTACGAGCGTTGTTAATTCATCATTTGCTCAGGCACTCTTTGTACACCAAGCGATTTGCTTTGCGTTAATTGCTGGAAGTAACCAAAAATGCGAACAGCACAGAACAGAATCCTATACTCAAGCTAACTTTTCGTTGGATTTGATGATACGTAGATATCAAACACATACAATATGTATACTTTAAGGGGCATAAAAACGTACATAAACACTAAGGTGGGTCAATTTGTATGGAACGATTTTTCTAGATTCGGTTTTTCAAGCAGGTTTGGTTGCTACATGACATTCTAAGAGAAAGAGTCCATTCGAGCATAGCTCTAGAGTCAATTTTGAGCCCTCTGAATTTGAAAAGGCCACCCTTAATTAATATGAAAATTGTAAATACGTTGTTAATTTTACAAAAAAAAAAGTTAAGAAAAAATATGTTCAAAGTACTGTAAAATTTAGTCGTTTTTGGTTCAGAGAAAAAAAAAATTGCATGCGGTCACTTTTTCTTTCACGATATTAAAAAGTACATGCAGTTTTGCAATGCTATAAAAAAGTATGTATTTTTTGGTTCTTAAAATATAAAATAAGTATCAGAAATAAATTCTTCGTATCAAAAAAATTTCAAAAATATTAAGTTTGTTTTGAAAAAAAAAGTTGGTCAGTATAAATTTTCATATTACTGAAAAGTAACTTCTTTTAAAATTTGGGAGGTCAAAACTGAGCTTAGAGCTATGCTCTGGTGGGGCAAAAAAGGCCTAAAGGAGTCCCGGTTGTCTAGAGCTCGAAAATTTAGGGTATGGTCAGGAATTTTTTTACAATAAAAAAATAAAAAACGAAATTTAAAACTTTCATGCTTTTTATTTATCTTATTTTACAAACAAAAATGAATTTTTTTTTAATTTTAATAATTTCAAAAATGGCGTTGAAGTTGACCCTCTTGAAAAATTGGATCTGGATGGTGTTGTCGATTTTGGCTCTTCTATTTATCTAAAACATATAAGCCAAAAAATTATTAATCAGTATGACTGTAGCTATGTCCCGTACTAGAATTAAAAAAAAAAATTACAAAATGGCGCGGTTTTGAATTTGACACTCTAAAAATCGTTTTTTTTTTTAGTTTTTTAATAAAAAAAAAAACGAAATAATTGAAATAATAATATGATTCAAGAACGGGCGATAGCCATTGATGTTGTGAAAAACGTATTCAAATTTCAGACGATTCGATTGAATTGTTTTTTTTTTTTGTTTTGGCCGAAAAAAGTCGCTTCGAGATAAATGAGTTTAAAGTTTGAGGTACAGCAGCGCGCGGACCGCTCTCTACCCAGTTAATGGGCTGTAGAAGCTATAATATTGGGAGTCCCGCATCGAAATTTCACAGTATATTCTTCAAATATTATGCTTTCGAAATATCGAAAAAAAATCCTTTCTTTGAACTTTCTAGACCACCGGGTTCCCTTAAGGTTGAAGTGCAAACCTCTCGCTCTTTTCATTTCATGCTCTAGTAGACTTTGTTTCCTGGAATCTTATGTAGAATTTGTATCTACTTAGACCGTTGTCAAAAAAAGGAAAAAAAATGACCCACCCTAATAAACATCCTTGTATGTAAATATGTGTATAAAAAAGCCATTCCGAGAATTTTGTTTGCATCAACGTAAGTAATTACCTATTAAATTTCACGGCCATTACTATTACGACCTTTTTCGACATTCGATTACGGCATCTTTTGCCCAATCATTGGTTGTTGTATAAACACATAAGAATGCAAGAAGTGTTGCACAAACATACTTTGTTATACAATATTTGATATTTGGCCGAGCCAATTCAACATATTATTATTCAGGACATATTTTGTGAAGAATGAAATAAAGTGAGAAAAACAAATTTTGTTTTGTATGCATTGACATTATTTATTAAACAAGATTTTAGGCATGTGGCAGCCTTAGCGGTGATCGTAGAAGGACATCCTCTCAGGCCAATTTTCTAAAATGGGCGACGATTTTTCACTCACTTCATGTGCATCGAGCGTCTGTCTAGATAGGTA
Organism: Anastrepha ludens; assembly: GCF_028408465.1. NCBI lineage: Eukaryota > Metazoa > Arthropoda > Insecta > Diptera > Tephritidae > Anastrepha > Anastrepha ludens. Next base: position 114,935,004 of record NC_071502.1, read on the forward strand.
GGTAGGTGGGTTGGGTGGTCGTCGTAGCGACACACTTAGACCTTTAACAAACGAGCAGAGCTTCGTTAGTTTTAGATGCGCTATGTCCGTTACATTGGTTAAAAATGCTGTGTCAAGAGTGCGCAGCCTCCTCATAGCTAAGTTTTCACACTCACCTGAAAGGTGTCTGACTGTTTCTTCTTTTTCTGTATTAAGACAGCTTCTACAGAAATCCAAGTACGGAAGCCCTAACCTTCTAGCGTGGCTGCCTATTAAACAATGACCAGTTAGTACTCCTATCATTTTTCTTATAGCTTCTCTGTTAAATCTTAACAGGATTTTCGACCGACCGTTGTTCCAATTCGACCATGTCTGTCTGCTTAGTTCGCATGTTGTAAGGTTTTGCGAGCTTTTATTTACCTTTTGTCTATAAGTAATTTACAAGTGGCTATAGGCATGGGTATCAGCGTCTTATCCGGTTGGAGATCGAGCGCTGTACCGGTTCGAGCAAGTTCATCCCCCTTGCAGTTTCGTACTATATTCCAAATAAGGTGCACTTTGTAGCGCTTAGATACGTCATTTAGAAGTTTAAAACATTGTAGGACTGTTTTTGACGAGTGTTTTTTAGATTCAAGCGATTTTATTGCCGCTTGACTGTCCGAGTATATGAAGTAGGGCGGGTCGATTTAAAAATCGCTCATTGCTCTGTGAAAATCGTATTCTAGGGATCAAAATAAGAAACTTTGCCGAAGGAACCATACCTCTAAAACGAATTCTGATGTTCCCCAATTTAAAAATATCACCATTTTTGGCATTTACATGAAAAAATCAGCTAAATGGCTATGTTTTTTCTTTATTTTTATTTATTTATAATAATATCTATTTCTTCTCTTAAGAAATTTATTTAGTCAGAACATATGTAAATGAAAAAATTAATTTAAGTGAGTTATAGAAAAGAAACTAAAAAGTTCGACCCAAATTGGGGGACATCAGAATTCGTTTTAGAGGTATGGTTCCTTCGGCAAAGTTTCTTATTTTGATCCTTAGAATATGATTTTCACAGAGCAATGGGCGATTTTTTTGCCTCCCAGCTATTTGCTTACCGAATTGCTCTATTGGTAAAAGGTTACGCATAATATTTTGTGCCTCTGTGGGTGTAGTCCTAAGGGCAAAGACTGCAGATGCAAAGACTGGCCATTCTTTGTACATGTACCTTGGTTCTTTTAATATATAACTTATCTAAAGCCGGCCACCATACTAGTGCACCGAATGTTAGGATTGGTCTGACAATTGCTGTGTAAAGCCAATATACGATAGATGAGGAAAGACCCCAACTTAGTCCTATCAGCTGTTTACAAGAGTAGAGTGCTATTGTCGCTCTTTTTACTCTATCTTCGACATTTGCCTTCCAACTTAGTTTTCTGTCTAGTATTAGACCTAAGTAGCGGGCCTCATCACTGAATGATAGTGCCGTTCCACCTAGAGTCGGGGGAGTTATATTTGGAATTTTATGTTTCCTGGTAAATAAGATGAGTTCAGTTTTATTGGGGTTGACGCTTAGCCCATTTGCTTTTGACCAGTTTTCAACCATGTTTAGTAAATCTTGCATGACTTCCCTAAGTGTATGGAGAAATTGCCCTCTTACTACCATTGCAACATCATCCGCATATGCTACGACGTGTTGTCCTTTCTCCTCTAGGCTCTTTAGCAAGAAGTTTATTGCCAGCACCCAGAGGAGAGGGGACAGCACACCGCCTTGAGGTGTTCCTCTACTAACTTTTTTCCTGATCTTTAAGGTCCCTAGGGTTGCGATCACAAATCTGCTCAAGAGCATGTTTTTGATGAACTTAACTAGCGTATATCTAAGACTATTTTTAAAAAAGACTTAAAGAGGCATAGAGAATTTATGGGAGGCCATTAACATAATGAATGCCATGCAGGACGTTTTTGTATGACATCTAATACTTCCTGAAGTACCACGTCGCATGAAAGCGTGTGTCAGTTGTTGTTTTACATAAGATCTCATCGTGAGCTTTTGTATCACACTATTTCGATTTTTTTATACTTTTAAAAAGCTTATATTTGCAAACAATTTTGTGCCAATTTTCATAGCCCTATGATAATCTTTACGATTCCTGTTTAATAAAAGGCCCCGTCATACGACATATAAAAACTGTCATCAAATCTAAAACAAACAAAAAAGCTGAAAAGCAGATTGGGCTCCTTCTTCAAATCAGCCTGGCACTCAAAGTGTTAAGGGAGCAGTTTTCGCAAGAAATGGGCAAATAAGGCCTCATTGTGGAGCAGAAAGTATGGAATAATTTTATAAAGGTTTCATAAAGCGGGCAGATTTATTTTTGAAAACAAGAGTAAGTTCGTTTGAACAAAACTTTGTTTGAAATGAAATGAAAATGGCTTAATTATAAGATCGAAATATTTATATTTATTGCAAACGGCGTCAGGTGTCAATCATATTTGGCACTTGTAAACTAGGCAGTACCTGCATAAAAACAGATAAGTAATGGAGTGTGTAAAAGTCAAAATAAAGACTTCCATCACTAAAAATCACTTCGTATTTTTATTTAGTGACAAAGTTGTTAAAAAAAAACAAAAAAAAAAAAAAATGGATGATTGATTTTGCGCCACCTTGAAATTAAGAAGAAAGCTAGGATTGCTATCTACATAAAAAAATACTTGAATCTCTTTTTTTGTATTTTAAGTACCATAAAAAATTTAAAGAAATTTCAAATATTAGCAGCACAAAAATTTGAATTTCGTTTCGTTTTGTTTTTAATTTTTAGTACCATAGAACGAATTTAGGGGGTAGCATCAAGACACATTGTTTTGTTTGTTTTTGAGTCATCTCAATATACAGTAGCGGACACGGAAATCTTGATACTAGTACAACGATCAATTACAGATGCATTTTGAGGGATGAATTAGGCTTACAATTTTGTTTGACATTATTTGAAAGTGCATTTGGTAGGTTGTGAAAAAAGTGGAAAATGTTAAACTATAAAAAAAGCGAAAATTTTAACTTTAAGTCGAGAAAACTACACCCTTCGCGAAGTTAGTGCTTTAGTTAGATCTAGCAAGGTTATAATTTTCCCTCTAACTAAAAACAAGCACCCTTTTTGGGTGATTGGCCGAACTACTCCTCCTGTTTGTGGTGTGCGTCTTGCTGTTCTTCTACAAATGGAAGGACCTACAATTTTAAGCCGAGATTCCGAACGGCAAATGGACTTATGCGGAGCTTTTTCATGGCAAAAATACACTCGGAGCTTCGCCATTGCCTGCCGTGGGGGCATCCGGCATTAGAAAAAAAATTTCTACTTCCAAGCATTAAAAATGTTATGGTTCCTTAAAAAATACACCTATTGAAGCCTGTTAAGAACTATAAAAACTTGTTTCCTAAATATCAATTAACATATATCGGCTCTTAAAAATGATTCCGACATATTATATGTTTCACGTGTGCAAAAATACAATAAAACTGTTTAAAAATCTAGATTCCGTCCGGATATCAGTGAATTTCTAGAATTTTGCGTAATGGTGTAACACAAATACAGCCTTTTTTGTATCCATACAGCCATTTTGTCTGCCTGCTTCAGATACTTTAACACGCGCGTACATACACACTACACGCACACACATACACACATACACACATGCTTCCATTTCACTGATTTTTGCTGACTCAAACTTCCTTCTGTGTTTCGACAAATCCATTCGTTTACTTTTCTATTCGCTAAATAAAACCACTTTCACTTTCTTCTCTTCGTACCAGCATTCTCTTTCATCTTCGCACTTCACTTTCATGCGGATCTAATCAACCCATCTGCCCCATCTGTCTTTAGGAGTATCTTTTCTCAGTAAATGAAGTGGAATGGGTTCGCATTTGAGAAAACTCAAGTGGGGAGTGTTGTTTGATGTGCAGAAAATTATCGAAAATCTATTAAGCGACCAAAGGCATCTTCGCTTGCTTGTTTGATATTATTTAATCAGCGTTTTACTTATGCAAATATCGAAATGATTAGAACTTATAATTTTCAGCATGGAAGAATGTTTACCATTCACAGTAATTATTTTCATGCGGGTGTGACTTTACGGGAACAAAAGTTTACGCGTGTCGTTTGAAAAATAACGTGCAACAATAAAAATTACTTGATTGTTTGGGGTAAATCTTTTTTGTTTCTCGACATAGTCTTCTTTTAGGCTTATACACCTCGTTCAACGCCAATTGTGTTGCCTTTTATTCCTGAGTGATCCGGAACTCAGGAAAGTACATTTTTATTTATTGTACTAAGTAAATTAGGTGCCACAAGAAGTGCTACTTTGGACTGAGTAGGCAACTGAGCAGTAAAGTCCTCTCTCGACGAACAAAACTAACACTCTACAGGGCTCTCATCATTTACGACCTAACGTATGGCGCAGAAGCGTGGACGTTTGAAGTGTTTGAGAGAAAGGTTCTGCGTAAGATTTTTGGACCTTTGCACTTTGGCCACGGCGAATATCCCAGGCGATGGAACGATGAGCTGTATGAGCTTTACGACGACATAGACATAGAGCAGCGAATAAAGATCCAGTGGCTACGTTGGCTGGGTCATGTCGTCCGAATGAATACAAACGCTTCGGCCCTGAAAGTATTCGACGCGGTACCAGCTGGTGGTAGCAGAGGAAGGGGAAGGCCTCCTCTGCGTTGGAAAGAGCAGGTGGAGAAGGACTTGGCTTCACTTGGTGTGTCCAACTGGCGCCGGTTAGCACGAGAAAGAAACGATTGGCGCGCTTTGTTGAACTCGGCCAAAATCGCGTAAGCGATTATCGCGCTAATGAAGGAGAAGAAGTTGATTACGTTGAACTGATTGACTTGACCTAGACCGGTTCGCTTCATAGCGACACCAGCTGGAGTTCATTAGCTATGTGTTTTGAAATAGTCCATCCGAATGGTGCCTGTTTGAATTCCGAATTTAAGGAGACATTTCCAACCTACTTTTGAGATATCTTCCAATCCATCAAATAGTGGTGCCCCCAAATATTTCCATCCTATTTTGAATAACGCAGGACATCTGCAAAGGAGATGCTCTACAGCTTTCCATGAGCCCTGCTCCTTTAATTTCTGCACTCCTCGCGGTCCGAGATTCCTATCTTATAAGCCTGCGCTGTTACTAGGTGTTACAAAGTACCACGAACACTTATGACCAAGCGCACACAAAACGGGGAAAAACAACCGGCTTCAGTTACAGAATTTATTCAAGTGAATTCTTAGTTCTAACATTTATTATGTCAAGTCTTTGTAAAGGTAAAAAAGGAGATAATGGCAAAAGACAGAGAATATGCGTTTGCATTGTAGATTTATTCCCGCACAGATTGAAATTGTTGAATTTCTGCCTGCTCTTTGCCCATTGGTTCGTGCTTGGTCCATATACTCTCGCACCGTCTCCAGTATTTATTTTCGAGCCCTCTGTGAATCATTCGGGACAATCGCTATGATAACCAGGCTCTCACTTTAGTTCACAGAACGCGTAATTCAAGTGAGAATTTGTCGGTTGTGATAAATGAAACTTAAAGCGGTCGGTTCATACTCTTGAGTATTGACGCTACTTATCTGGTTTTTGCAAATTCACCCTTCAAACAACCAATTTACCAAGTATTGAATTTTTCCATTGAATGAAAGAAGCAAGTTTTTTTTTCATGTTGTTATTTGCTTGGGTTGAGATTTTCATGTTATTTGACACACACGTGTCACGCAGCAGACATTATGGAAGTATGTATGTGAGATAGTGACATAAAAGCAACAATAATACTATATGCAGCAACAATAGCGAAATTAAAGTACAAGACAAATACTAAAGCTTGAGTGAGCGACGCTTTGTTGAGTAGCTTAAGAGATATACCGTTCTCTGAAAGAGTTGGTGGAATGAAGGGCGTGAGAGACGTAGCGTACGAATATGCAAACATGCATGTTTGTGTGTATGTATGCGGAGTGGGCAAGAATTTGAACATGTGCTTGTTGTTGCTATGACAGTCAGATTGCCCCATGGCTGAGTGTGTATGCTCATATTTTATGCTTGAGTATGTGTGTCAATGTAAATATTTACAAGTCCATGTATGTGTAACCGCTGGCTGGACTAAACGCAAATACATATTAGATAAACGCCACTGAAGGGTTCGCTCAACGCCAACTGCCAAGTGTAAAGTCGCAACCAGTTTTGGGGAAGGCTCACGGATATATCCGCTTGGTGATGTATTGGTAAGCACGAGCAACTCGTGCTAACCGACCAAAAACATCACATTATTTCAACCTCCATAAATGACACTGGCGTTGTGATGACTTTATACTCCTATTATGTAAATATGTACACATGCATGCGCGTGGGAACATATATATGCACGTGAGTGTTGTAGTTGTGCTTGCGTCGGTTTGCTGTCATTTTGAGACGCTTGTTACAGCGTTACAACTACAAACAGTTATGTCTAAACTGCTGATAAATTTGAAAATAATTTCGCAAAGGCGCACGGTAGATTTGTGCTTAGTTGTGTCGGTGTGTGTATGCATGCGTGAATCTGTGCACACCGCCAAGAAAGTGACAAGCAGGCAAGTGAGTTGGAAGATATCCTACTTATGGATCTATGTGTGTATGTGTGTGATATGGTCCTGCTCACGTTGGGCTGTCACAAGAAGTAAGGGACAGCAGAAATGACAGCGGAAAGCACTAAAAGAATATAATAAAAGCGCACGAATTTGAGGTGTATTGGTAATCGGTAAAAAATGGGAATAAGCATAAGAAGCGTGAAAAATCAAAGTGACACTCGCAAGGCGTTCGAAAGTTATAAATCTTGTTAATAAATATAATTAAGAAATAAATAAAAGGTAACGCAAAAATACCATCCAACTTGAATTGGTTTTTGTTCGTCCATTTAACGGTTACGAAATTTATTTTGTTTCAAAATGGAGCGGTATGGGGTGGAAGGAGAGCGGCGTTACACCTCGTTTTCGTCGACTACCCTACCGCTTTCGACAGCATTTATAGAGGATGCATATGGGGCGCCATATATCGCCGAGGCATTGCACCGAGATTAACCAGCTAATTAAAGCCCAGTGCGATAGCTTCAAATGCAAGGTTCAACATAATGGAAGTCTATCGTCCACCTTTGACTCTATATCTGGTGTTCGGCAAGATTGGCTGATTTCTCCTATGCTGCTCCTAATTGTGCTCGATGACGTGATTTCAAGATATGTACGCGGATGCCGCGGAGGTATACAATGGAGTAGCTCAAGCTCCAGTTCAGGGATAGACTCTAGCTTTTCAAAACTAAGAGCACCCAGGTAGCATAGTCTAGTTTTCGAGAGAGCCGGACAGTAGATTCGAACATGCTCTAGGACTTCTCTTGTACCTGGCTCCTTACATTTGCTGCAAGAGTTTTTTAAGAGTTAAAATTAGCGATATTAGGTACTTCCTAAATTAAATGTTAGGTAGAGTAAACAATTTTCAATGTTTTTTCGTTTTATTATGATTATGAAGTTAACATACAGTGTTGTTAATAACACTAACACAGGGACAATTTTTTAATTTAATTTTAATATTTTTTTATGAAAATATAATTCATTGCTGAGTCTTGATAATTTATTTGTTCTTTATTTAATTTTAATGATTTTTTGTGAAAATATAATTCATTCTCCTACGAAAATCATATAATTTTAAGCTTCAAACTTCGTGCAAATTAAAAAAGAAATAAACAAATTTTCAGTAAAATTTTAAACCTTTTAATATTACTGGTTATTTTCCCGTCTAGGGAAGAGTGGAACACTAATCCAACATGGATAAATGATGACTCACAAAAATGGTACACAGATGGTTCCAAAACGCTCCAAGGAGTAGTGGGGCCTAGAGCCCGCAAATCCCTAACACTAAGTACAGATACCACAATATTCAATGCGGAGCTCTACGCCACAATGGAAATAGTGGAAATCATATCCAAAAGAGGGTTCGAGAAAGTAAAAATTAAAGTACTTTCGGACAGCCAATCAGTTCTCAAAGCTTTGAATAGCTTTCCCAATCAAGTCAAAAGTCCTAATAGAGTGTAACAATGCACTCAACAAACTGGTCACTCATAATCAGGTCTCACTGATTTGGCTAGCAGGACATGAGGGACACGAAGTAAACGAGAAGGCAGACTTTTATGCCAAAAAAGGGGCAGAAGGGCTATTTATTGGGTCAACTACATTTTTCGGCTTTAACAAAAAAAAATCTAGGGTCTGTCAGACTCACGCATGGTAGAAGTGAAACTTCTAAGTTGGTTGTTCCATGCATGGGAGCCCAACAGAAAGAACGCGATAAACCAATTTACCGGGGCTGTGTATTAATTACGAGTTTAGTGAATTTTCTATTCAAACCCACACGTTAACGAGGTTATGTATTCAAAATCCCTCATTCGTGATGTATTTCATCGTACATTTATGTGATATATTTTTTGATATATTTATTTGATATATTTACTTAATATATATTTACCTTGGATTGCCATGTATTTCATCAGGCATATTGGAGACAACTATCTGTTGGGAGTCGCATCTGATGCGCAAGTTTGCGTCACATCAGTCTCACTCTGACTCATTTTGCCCGTAACTTAATTGTTCACCAACACACACTGAATTTAAGAATATCGCTTCGTTCAGTGCGAATCACAGTTCAACGCAATATCCTAACCTCGCTTCACACTTACTGAACGGCTGATGCACGGCGTGGGTAGTTTGCTATAGAGCAAACGGGAGAGAAAGAAAGGCATTCGAGAGAGAAGGGGAGAGACGGCGTGTCTCGGTGGCTCCCTCACATCGTTCAGCGCTTGCGATGCGAGAGAGCGACAGAGAGAGCGAATAGGCGAGAGTGGGAAGGAGCAGCTGCTCCTTGGCCCCGCCCATTTGACGGATTTCGGTAACGCTCCGAACTTACCGTTTCACTCGCCTATTTTCAATCTGCCTTGGGGCCCCCGACGCGCCTAAAGAAGTTTCACTTCAATAATATAAAACAGGAAACCAAAAAATGGATCTAAACTAAAATCAAGGAACACTCGAACGTACAAGCGGCCTTAATCACTCCAAAGAGTTTTTGGAGTTCAATGCCAACAGAGCAAAATCTGCTCTACCCCTAGATAAAAAGGGCCTCATATTACTCTGTGGAGCACTTACAGGTCACTTTGTCTGTAATAAACACACACAATAGGGTTATCTAGTACAAGATTATGCAGGTTCTGCTGTGATGAAGAGGAGTCTATTTAGCAGTTAATCACCAACGGTGAACCATTAGGCCACATGAGACACAGAATTCTGGGATCGTACCTACTAGAGGAGGAAGACCTACAATTGGTCCCTCTTAAGGAGCTGGTTCGATTTCTCTGTATACTAAATAATTATAATTAAGTAATTACGGGCACACAATAGATCAATCTGGACGCAGTTCAACCTTTTAATAAGAAATTTTAGCAAAAGTTCATGTATCCAGTTTGAAATCCCATTGAATTTTAATATAATAAAGTGCAATTTTTATATGGGTCAAAAATCTCGTTGTTTTAAGAAGTTTTTGTTTGCTGACGGTCTTGAGTATTTTCTCCATATAACGAATATTTAAATATTTTATTTCAGATTTTTTAAGTTTTTTTGAGTTTTTAAAATATTCAGAATTTTTTATTCTTTTTTTTTAATTTTGCTACTGCTTAGTACTAGATTCCTCCTGTAAGTTATTATGTGGGTTATACTCAATAAGGAACTCTTCAAAATGTTTAACTACTGCGAACATTGAGAGTTTATGTATCTCACGCCAACTGCCCCAGCCAACCACTCGTGACATTTTCGCCTAGTGGCAGGGCAATTTAACGTTTTCATATACACACCTACAAAATTCAAGTGCCTTTGTCGAATGTGTACGGAAGGAGGCAGAAGGTAAGCTTTGAAGAAAGTTGATGTTGTTCGCTTGAAAAAATGAAGGCAACACTGCTCTATTTAATATCGTCCTAGTGGGCGGATCACAGCCACATGACGCACTCAGATGGCGGTATGGCATAGAGCAACCGCAAATTGTCTAAAGTTTGAGTTGCCTTTTAAAAAGCGAAATAATAATTTATGATTTGTGGCGGTTGCGTGTGGAAAAAATGCGTGCGGAGGTGAGCAGTGAAAATGAAATAAAGTATGAATGAAAAAATAGGTTGCGGCAGCGTAATTTTCGAAAGCTCTTGCCGCATTTCTCATTTTGTGATACTTAACTTTGTGAAGCGTTTAAGATGTTTTATCATCTTCGAGTCCTCATATTTGCGCCATTACTCATCATTATAACCCAGTCTCCTTGGCTTTGCTTTTTCCATTTGTATAGTCAAATATTGCCAGCTGGATGCCAGCGCAAAGTTTTAGCGCCTAAAACCGCAATAACAACTCCAAGCCACTTGGTGTTTCTTAATGCTATTGTTGCTGCTTGGAAGCCTATTACTTTACTTGCAGCAGCTTGAAGTATTTTTCTTTCGTTTGTTTTTTTTGCAGCGTTTTTTCTTCCTTACCTCCCTTCTTCCTTCTCACCATTGGAGCTGGTGTTCTATGTTCCAGCTCAGCGAGCAGTTTACTGTGCATTAATTTTTGCTGAGGCAGTTATAATTTTATAGCTTAAAGTAATTCTAGTGTGCGGTACTCAGAGAGCAGTCATATGTTTATTAAGGTTGCCGCGAGAAATTACATTTTGGAGATTAACCAGAGTTAAAGGTTTTAGTGAATTACTAAATTTACACCTCGTGCCAAAAAATAGTGAAGAGTAGATGAATTTTTATATCTTTCTAGACGGACTACCGTGCTGAGTGCTCACTTTAAATAACGGATATCAGACAGTGAAATTTACATAGTAAGGAATCGAGAATCAATAACGCTCAGATAGCGCTTCTCGATTCCACACTGGCTAATCGAGTGTAGGGAATAGAGACGAAGGGAGTGTCTACTCTGTTCAACTAGGGGTTCCAAGTTTGTTACGGCAACTCGACCACTCGAACGATCAATATGGAACCAGAAGTGAATCGGGACAAATTCCAAGCGTCCGTCTGGTATGCATGCCTACTAACTCCATGTAAGATATTTGACAGCAAAAAAAAACAATTCATCAACTGAGAGGAGGTTCGTCATGACGCTCATTAGTTGGAAGCTCCTAATTTGGAGGTATTTTTTTTTAAATGAGTGTAATTGCACAACGGAGCCAAACTCATGTGACTGGGGTTGAACATGAGGATATAGCTAATGGGCTATTGATTGGGCAAATTCTTATCGTGAGACACGCAGTACGACAAGGCGCCACAGAAATGTTCCACTTGATTTGACTGCGTGGAGAGGTTTAAAGATTAGTAGGGAGTTCGGATCTATGCGGTAGCTGGAAGGGTTAAATTTCGGGACGGAGTTCTCAATGGCCAGCGCAACTAAACTAAATTCGAAATAAAGAATTTTCAAAGCTGAATATTAGGTTTTCAAAAAAATGACAATTTCAGGGTCTATAAAACAGAGACCGAAAGCAAATCTGAGCGCGCAAGACCAGAAAATATATGCAACACTAAACAGCATAGTCGCTGTTTGGTGTGAATGAGTTTGCAGAAAATATTTCCAATGCTAGGCATCGGAGGCAGGACTTAGAGGACATTAATAAAGCGAACACGCAGTAGGTCAAAGAATTACGCAATTGTTTGTGGACTGGCAAAAATTCACATTGCAAAAAAAAAAAATCACATGGGCTAATAGTCCTCAATCTTGAACTCTTGATGATTTGAAAATTTGAAGATTTTTTCTAGATAAGCATAAAATTTAAAGAAGACTGCCTTTTCCCAAGCTTTGAAGCTTTCAATTGAAGCTGGTTTTATGCGATATTCCCAAGCTTAGGCATAATTAGATCTTGGGATATTTTATTTAAGAATAAATTTCTTTAGTGAGCCACTTGCCTCAAGACAAACGCCTGCTTGAAGCTGCACTTACTAGGGACAGACGTAGTAGAACCTGGTAAGTTCTTCAGCCGAGTACGTCGGAGTGGTTCAACGAGATTCTCCTCTTCACTTTATCTCGCTCTTAAATGGAAGTTTGGTGGTTATTTAGAAGTTACTTGACCGAAGTCAGAAGGTGTAAGCTGCTTGAGCTGAATTAAAAAGAAACATTTCTGGTTGCCTCCAGATGAATGCTGGTCAAAATTTGTGCCACTTGCGTGGACTTCTCCATGCGGTACTACATCAATTCTTTTAAAAGTAAAATGAATGTGAGGTTAAAGCGGAAATATTTTGGAAAATCTGTGCTATAGAGAACATTCACGCAATATTAGATTAAAATATTGGTTACTCCCCCAATAATAATTGACAATGGCGATGAATGTTCGGTAGTGCAAAATTTATTAATCCATCCAGCATTGAAAAGGTTTACTTTCAAATAGGTGAAGTGCTAGCCCACAGCCGATTAGTATCTACAACTACGTGACCATTACCAAAAGTTTTTTGTAGGCTTCAAGCCTACCTCTTTCACACAATTTCGTGAAGACAATCCCACATGGATTCAACCATGGCTGTGAAGTAGCCAAAGGGAAGTGACTTCTGGAGGTCAATCGAGATCAAAGAGATTTAATCTGGGTTGTTGTTGTTATTGTAGCAGTATAAACATTCCCCATGCATGTGACAGTCCTTGGCTGAATATAAATCCGAGTCGTTCCGGTATCGTAGAAACCACTATCGTGGGAACGATTTATGTTGAGTCTGCTTGCTTGGCTTGGGATGCCCGATTTGCGAAGAATGACATTCAGAGTTATTGGTACGTTCCGAAGCTAAGCGAGTTGTTAAGCGATTTGTGCTTAGTATCATACTTTTCTCGTCTGTAAGTATGCAGTTTTCAGCAGCGGTTTGCACCATTGATATTTCAGTCACCTAGCACAGGTCTGCACCACTCAATACACAATTATGTTGAACACTCTCGGTTCAATACTCTTCAATGCGTCTCCGAGAAATTTTTGAATGTAGAGTTAACTAACACTACGTATCGTATTAGTGTGTGCACAAGTTAACCTTTATCAAATACATAAATAATCTCGCAACAAAAAAGTACTCACCCGCACACCACTATATTTTCCATGATGGAAAGAATAATGAGATGGCGCCTATCGTGGTCCCGTTACTTTGCGCTCAGCGAATTTGACAACTAGTTACGTGATTTTAGCTCCAGTATGGCCAGATTACCATTTTCGTAACTTGATTTAGCATTTTTTATTTGTTATTTTTATTATTTTTTGTCTCGGGGTTTTAGTTCTTTCTTCAGGACATTTTTCTAGCTGTTCTAATTAAAATGTCATGTTTATAATTTTGTAGAATATACATTTTTTTTAATAATTAGTTAATAATTCACTCAGTTTTATTTAGCTTTACTTTTTTTTTAGCATCTGGTGGCATTGCCCGCGATTGCCGGTGTTGTTGGTGTTCTTCTGCTTTCGGCAGTCAAATCTCTCTCTCGCTACTGCAGAGTTGCCTAGCTTTGGATATAAAAACGCACTTAAATGCCCATTTAAAGAAAATAACCCAACAAATTTTTATTGAATCTCTTAAAGAACTTTCTATGCGTGACAAATTGTCTTTAAAATGTGCGTATTTTTAAATAAATGTGTTATGCTTATGTACAATTTAATTTATGAGTTTTTTTTGTTAAGCTTGACTCTTTTGTTAGGGGAACGACTTTTTTGCTATATTGGAAGTTATGTCACTAGATAAGGTACTCTTTTTGTAAAAATGTCAGTATGGTTTCTTTAGTATTTTCTGGTATTTTGTTGTTTATTTTTACAATGAATATAACTCTTAATGTCCTATGTCTCACTAAGGATTGATGACCGGAAGAAACGATTACACCTCTATGGTTTTAATACGCATTCAATAAATTCAAAGGCTTTTTAAAATGTGTAAAAAGGTTTTCAATCTTAAGAAGAGTTGAGAGGCATTTAATATTTTTGCATAACCTTAAATGGAGCCAAAAATTAAATTTGCACTTTCAAATTATCAAATTTTATAAGAGTAAAAAAATTTTCATTAGCACTAAAATCTTCTCAGAGTGACCTTTTTTAACCTTTTTTTGTTTAATAATATAGTTTGTTTTTTAACCTAAAGTTTCGGTAGCCTTAAATTAAAACCCAAAGGAAACAAACACCAAACTTAAAAATTGTCGCATTTTCGGTATAAAAAAGCACTAAATTTATTGCGAAGAGCAAATGGTTGGCAATGCTGCACAACTCAGCAAACGTGACGTCATGTACGCTCTGATGGGCGCAATCTTCTTTCTATCATTCTTGTATATTTTCTCTCTACCGCGATATCTCACTCTCACTAAGTTAATGATGCTAATTACTTAGCATCAAGAAAGAAACCGCACATGATGAAGAGAAATGTTTTTCTCTCAACACGTGAACTTATTGGCTTACAAATTAAAAAAGAAGTGCATGTAAAGTTACTTCTTTTTTACTTTGCATTACAGAATGCATTTCTGTTGTTTTCTCAAACAAAATTTTGCTCATTAGTATGTTGAATTTAAGAAGAGTTTGAAAGGCTAAAGAACTGAAAAAATAAAGAAGAAGAAAAAATGCGAAAGTTAAGCTTTGAAAAGAGATGCTGCTAAAGCGAGAAAAGTTTAACCGACACGAAGTTGGAAAAGTTTAAAATGCAAAGGTAAGAAATGAAAATTTATTGAAGCAAAACGAAAAAAAAATAGGAAAAAAACTAACAAAGTGAGAAGTCAGGAAAACAGTTTTTACCTGCAGAAAGAAAAAAAGAAAGCTTCGCAAAAGTTAAGTGCTTAAATTAATTTTTCAACGACAGATTCGTTAATTTCTTTTTAGTAGAGAATGGAAATATTGAGAAAAAATTAAACATATTATTTTCAAACTGCCTTTTTTAATATCTATATTATATCGAAAAATTGGTTGCTCTCTAGCGTAAAATTATATGTAGCTGCGGTGTAGGTAGGCATAATTTTGGTAAAAAAAATGACTAATATGAGACCGTTAACCGGCTCTCAGCGAATTTGAAAGCAGCATCTGATGAGCTGATGTAACTGGGGTCAGGACAGCGGGTTGTTTACGAAAAAACTGTGATTGTGTTGGTGATATATGAAAAAAATCCAGGCAGTCTTCGCTCACGTTGCTTCGTTGCCGTCTGAACAACGGCTGATTGGACGAGTGTGTGAATACGTGTGAAATGAGCGGTCAGCATTCTGTTGCCGAGTGACGTGGCAGCCGAAGTAGTTAGCACAATTTTCTGCAAGAAGGATAGAATAAAAGATTGTGCCTTCCGAATACGTTGTGACGTCAGGGTCCGAGAATATACAAACTACTAATGGAAGGGGAATTACTTGTTTGTGAAGAGGAAGAGTAGGCGAAAGCTAGTTAGTTTTTACTCGTATAAAATCAAAAACGAGGCATTCTCGTTTAGAAATAAAGCAAGGCTACCCTGTAGTGCTTAAAAAAATTTTAATTTGCGTTCGTTTGGGATTAATAAATTTGCCAAATTGTGTGAAATGAAACAGTATTCTCGTGAGCAGTTGGAATATATGAAGATTAAAATGGTGAAATGTTTCTTAATATTTCGCATGAAAGCAATTTCGTGTCACGTCCAGTCTCTTAACCATGTTTTTTCATGGTGAGGCAGTCATGGCCCTGGCATACTCAGACAGATTTTGCGCCCTTCTTTTAACCGAAAACACACTTACACACATTTGATTGCCTTCGCTTGGTTTCTGCAACTGATTACCGCGATTTAAACTACAACAAAGTTGCCAGCAGTATCATTCGGTTTGATTACTTTAGAATTGTTTGAAGACAGGAAAGAAGAAAACTCAACAGCTAGAAGCGTATAAACTAGAAATGCGTGCAATAGTGCTGCCGTACAGCAAACGGCTTTGCCTCACTTCCATCTCTGTTTTCAATTGCCTTTTAGCAAACAGAAAATTGCCTACCTCACCCACTTTCATTCTCACACGCCCAATTTATTGCCTATCAACTGTGGGGGCCGTGATGTTATTGCTTGCCCTGTTTGCTGTTACGCTTTGCTTGTGAATTGTGTGCGCGCTTGGGGGCTGTCTGTGTATTTACTTATCTGACCGTCCTACATTTCAGCGCTTCTTTCATAGTCATTTGCTAACTTTTCACTTCCGTTTCCGCAGCTAACTGCTTTTGCTTTCTGAGCACGCGAGACGAGAAATCGATAGCTATGAGTTAAAGACGAGGCAACGTGTCTCGCATGTTGCAAGGCATCAATGGCAGAGTGCCATTGATAATGCGGCCGGAATTATTTACAATATTCGTTCATGAGCAGAAGGCACAATGACAGCGGGAGAGCAGTTATGAACGAGATGCGTGGATTTCTACCTTTGTCTAGATGAACTTTTTGTGTGTTGTGTACCTGTAAATTGTAGTTGTGTGTATGCACGCATACATACACTATACTATATGTCGGTACAAGTACATTCCCCGGGCGGCCTAAAGTTATTTATTTTTCATTTGGTAATAAAAATGTTTTATAAAGCGTAAACATAATAATATATTTAATTATACCATAATTTTATTAACGCGTCATTGTCACTTGTAATTCTGTGAAAATTGAATATAAAAATTTGCATAAAAAATCAACAGCCATAAAATTTATTTATCTCCAAATAATTGCATATACGAACGGGTATAAAAAGATTGGCAATTTTTTCTAGGACTTTCACAGCAGTTTTACACTTTGTCGTAAAGTAATGCATAATGAAAACAACCAAGTATATTACACGAATTAGCAAGTGTTGCCACCTAATTGGAAAAGGAAACCAGTAATAAAGGAAAGAATTACTAAAAATAATTTGTATCTTGCAAATTTGTTGCGAAATGAGTAGCAAGGCAGTGGCATATAAGAAAGTTTTAATCCAAACGGCAATATTTCCACCTAATTTTTAATGGCAAATATAAATTAAATACGATATTTGTTAAATTACAATAATAAGATTTGGTATCAAACTAAAAATGTTCAAAAGAAAGATTTTATTAAAATATTTTTGTATCGCGTTGCCACCTAACTTCAAATGCAATGCGAAAATAGTAACTGGTTGAACTGCTGGATTAAGTATTAGGCTATGGCTAGCCCACAAGGGGTAAAAAAAATGTTATGATGGCGTTGCCACCTAACTTTTAAGGGACAAATATCCATTAAATATGAAATTTGTTCAAATGTTAAGATTTTTATGAAATGAAAAGTATTTAAAATAAAGGGTAGTAGAAAATGGATTTTTATTGGCCTTGCCACCTAGTTTTTAATAGAAAAGTAAAAAATAGCTACAAATTCAAGTAAATATTAGAATAACGGTGTCAGAAGAAATATTTTCAAAGAAGAAGAAATTAACTTCAAATAGTAACTAGTTGCATAGCTTAATTAGGTATTAGAAGAAGACCATCACGCTAAAGATGATTAAAAAGTTTTTTTAGTAGCTTTACCACCTAATTTTTAATGAACAAATATAAATTAAGCACGAAAATTGTGAAAAATGGCACTGCCATCTAATTTTTAATATAATAGAAAAGTAGAAATTAGTTACAAAATTCAATTAAACATTAAAACTGCGGTGTCAGAAGCAGTATTTTCCCTAAGCCACCTAACTCTAATTAGTAGCAAAAATATTAGCTAGTTGTACAGCTGAGCTAAGTATAGAATGTGACTATCAGAGAAAAGGAATTTAAAAATTTTTTGAATAACTTTGCCACCTAGTTTTTAATGGAAAAAAATGAACTAATTACGAAATTTAATAAAATATTAGGTTATGAGCATCAAAGGTATCAAGTGTTCAAAGAACAGATTTTATTTAAAAATTATTTTTGTACTGCGTTGCCACCTAACTCTAAATAGTAGTAAGAATAGTAGCTAGTTGCACAGCTGAATTCAGTATTAGAAAGTGGCTATCGTACTAGAGAGTATTAAAAATATATTTAGAAAGCGTTGCTACCTAGTTTTTAATGCAAAAATAAAATTTTTTTGCAAAATTTAAATAAATATTAGGTTATAAGCATCGAACGTATCAAGTGTTCAACGAGCAAATTTATTTAAAAAATAGTATTATGCCACGTTGCCACCTTACTTTTAATGCCAAATGGTAAATATTTATATAGTGATCCTATGCTTCACTACGGAGCGAAAGGAATAAATATGTATGAGTATTTAGCTCTAATAAGTATTAGGATGTGGCTAAGCACACAAAATTTGATTGAAAATATATTTGAATAGCATTGCCACTTAATTTTTAATTTAGAAAGCATTAGAAATGTCCGCAAATCTAAAAAATATCTGCTAAATCTACTCTCACGACAACATTGAAATTGACTGGTACTTAACATCGCCTCTTAAAGTTTCATAGTTCTAAACTATCGCTCGATTTATATTTTTGAAGCTTCTGGTCACACTTGGGCAGTGATATTGATAACAAATAATTATAGAAAACTTTTTTACTCTCAGGTTACACAAAAGTTGCAAAATTATCTCTTTTCTTCCTTACATACAAAATTGTGTAGGGGTGGCCAATCTCATTGGCAGTACAAAAATATTCACATATTCCTCCTTAAAGACAGAGCTCAGTGTTGCCAACGGGAGGGAGTCTGAATATTTATAAATATTTCCTTCACGACGAGTTTATTAATTCTTCTCGGCTTACTGAAAATAAGATAATTTCACGCCTTTGCAGGGAAGTGTTATTTAAGTGCGTACTCATAAGTCAATTAAGGCACGCACACAAAAGTTTCACTTAATCGGCTAAACGCAACACGCCATTAAATTAAATTTAATATTTACCTTTTCAAAACACTACGCAAGTCAACAAAATGAACGCGAAGTAGGATGTCTTGTGAGCCAACACAAGTAAATATATACTCTTTTATACATATACACATATACATGTACATATAAATCTATAATAAAGTGGTGATTTTTGTTTGTACTCACTTTTAGTGCTCCAAGCAGGCTCACAATTCTGCCACGGCAACTGACGACGAAATGAGGCGCACATATAGAATATTGTCCAGGCAATAATCAAATTATAGTAGAGCATTACAATTGCCGAAACGATAACCATGCCAGCGCCGAGACCACGAAACAGCGGGCAGAAGCGGCGATAAATTGCTACTGGGCCCAAGGCGGCATACTGGCCGAACGATAGCTCCATGAACATGAGCGGCAGACCGGCGATAATTAACATTATTGTGAAGGGTATGAGAAAAGCGCCTGTAGAAGAAAGCGAGATGGAGAAGGAGACAAATAGCGATATGTGAAATAAATAATTCTGATTGGATTTACAGCTTCACACTTCAAACTTACCACCGCCATTGTTATAGCACAGATAGGGAAAGCGCCACACATTTCCCAGTCCCACCGAATAACCGAGTAGTGAGAGTAAGAAATCGAAGCGTCCAGTCCAATTGCCACGCTCCGGTTCGTTTGACTCGCCTGTGTCAAGTGCAATGAGCGCAGCGCCAGAATCGCCACCGCCAATGGCTACTTTGGCTGCGGGTGTGGTGGGTGTGTTCGGTGGATAGGTGATCACATCAATGGGTTCACACGGAGTAGGCCCACCTGGACCATCCCCTCCACCACCATCGCCGCCAATACTGATGCTGATCGATTTGCCAGGTTTGCTGCTGCTGCTGCTAGCGCTAGCGGGTGTGGTACTTGTAGCAGCTGTTGTCGTGGCACTGCTATTGTTCGGCATTTTGACGCCGGCGGGCAGTTCGACGGTGGTGAAGCGATCCTCATTTTGCTGCATACAGGGAGTGAAAGTGAGAAAAATGTAGTATTTAGTATGAACATATTTCTTTTCTAAACTGCAGTTTACTGGCAAATGTTTAATAAGGCTGAGGCAAGAAAATCTGATATTTATTTAAACTGCATTCAAGTAAATTTTTTAGGAAACAACAATAATAGAAATAATAATAATATTAAATACTAAATTTGATTTTTCTTTTACAGTTCGTATAGATAAGTAGAGGTAACCCCATTGTGAATCGAATAGTTGTTTATTCCCCACACAGGCAATTGCATTTTCCTTTTTTTTGAAAACTTTGTATTTTCCTTTTTTTTTGAAATTTTTGAAATAAGATTTGGTATACAAGTAATAATTTTGAAAATTTTTATATAAGCACCATTTTCGGAAACGTTCTTTAAATGTTTTTCCGTTTAGCTGCTTAATCATTGATACAAAAGGCATACGCGAAATAGTGAAGGAAATAATGAAAGAAAACCTGCAGGCAGGATAGGAATCATGAAAATTGTATAATTTTGGCAAAAAACAAAAATAAAAACAAAATATAAGAGTCTATGCTAGGCAGCGAGTCTTTGAATTCCTATTAGAAAAAGCTGTTGCATTTTGCTGTACACCTGAATAGTACTCACGCACCAACCCATTTAGCTACGGCGGCCGCCAAAGTAAAGAATTTAGTTCAATATCGCTAAATTCGATGCTTCTGATTTGTCTAAAATCAACTAGTCAAAATGCAACCGAGTATCAAAGTGACCTGTGGACGATCAGGTTAGGAAATATGTGAAATTTTTTTACTATCGCAAAGTTTCTTAAACAAATGTATAGCTTACAACTTTGCGAAGAGGTTTCCAAACTCAACATCGCTAAAGCTCTATGGCCGATAATGAATCGAAGGTTAGCTTTGATTGGCAATTTATATAGAAAGACCCAAACACTTACTAGGGGGCGTAATCACCTATTGTGGCTGCGCTCTGTAAGTGCTTCGTGCTGACTTATCCCGCAGTATTTGGTTCCCGTAATAAGTCAACGTGTTGGTCTTTTGAAATTTAAATAATTAAATACTAACTCTGAAAATGAGCCCGGAAAATACTGTTTTCGCTCTTTAACGGATGGCTTCAGGACCGAGTACGGTTTCGGCTTTGATGTCTACATGGAATCTACGCGAGACAAAACTGCACTTTGTTTTTGGAATGCATGCATCTGTGTTTCAAGCGGGGGTGTATGCTATTCAAGAAGCAATGAACTTTGTTGTGGAAAACAGATGGAGAGGCAGATCTGTATGGGTCTGTTGCGCTCATGGCCTTAAACAGGCCTCCAACCACTTCAAGGGTAGTTGAGTCCTGCAAATCCAGGCTGAACTAAGTCGGTAGACATAATATTCTAATGGGTCCCGGGACAAGCGGGTATCTTACTCTTCAGCTAGGATGGGCTCTGAGGCCAACTTCTTTGGCCCGGAACCCGTTCTGGCACACTCTTCTGCAGCTATCAAAGCCGCGATTAGCAAACGGGCTACTTCAACCCACAAGCGAGCCTGGCAGGTTGAGCGAGGCTGCAGATGAACAAAACTGATGTTACCTGTCATATCCGAACGAATGTCTCCTCCCGTTATTAAACAGAAGAGACTGATGACGGGCCACTTTCTATGGGCGAAGCACATGGAAAAGGTGGCATCTCAGACATTGCTCTGTGCCCAGCATGTCTGCAGGAGGATGAGTCGGCGGACCATGTTCTGTGCGTCGGCCTGGTCTTCGTTCGAGTCAGGCTTGAGGTCTATGGCACTGATGTGTTAAGAAGCTACTACCTTGGCTCCTTGGCACTACAAGATCTACTCAGATTTCTTCGGAGATCGGGTAAATTTAAAGAAAATTAAAAAGGAGTTCCGAGTGCAGTACAATGGGCTTAATGTTGTCTAAGTGCGGTAATTGCTATATGTCATGACAAAAAAAAAAAAAAAAAAAAAATTAGTCCAAATTAGCACTTGTTGCCGCATTTGTAGGAGCAAGGTTGCGAATTTTAGGATCCGATGTCATGAGAACAAGTAAAACTCGTTCTCTCAAACTGGAGGATATTTTTAGATTTATCAAAGAAAATTTCCTCAGGTCTAACTACCTCTATTGCTCTATTACATCCTATCCTTTTACTTTTGTTACTTCTCCCCTTTCCTTCTTGACTAACTACTATTTCACTTTCCAGAGTTGTAAATAAAATGGGCTTTTTAGCCTCTGTGTTTTAGGAGTTACCAAATATCTCGGTGCTTCTTGGCTCGACTTTTCAAATTAAAAAAAAAGAAGAAGTTTAAGGGATTCTACGTTGGATTTCAAGGCTGACAGTATTATCGGTGTGAATACTGGTTCCTAAATGAACGAAGTCTCTTACAACCTACCGGTCAGCAACTTAGTGCTTGGTTGCAACTTAGTGCTTGGCTGTTAGGTAGTGTAAAGAAAATTGAAGTTGCTTCACCAAAGCCCGCAGATTTTAGAAAAAAAAATTGGATTTTTAAATAATTTTGAAATTTTTTATATTTTATTTTCAATTCAAAGCTATTTGTTTATATGCATCAACTCGTTTCTCCAGCCTGAAAGTGAAAGAGAAAGAAATGCGTAATCCCATCGAAGATTTTCAGCCCCACTTAAGACCAAGAGTGCGTGCCGCTTGGCAAAAGCTATTTCTTGGAAAAGTTGAAAGTATGTACGAGTACATATTTATAACTAAAATGAAGTTATTGCGTGGAAATATGGCATACATTTTACCCTATCGCAGGGCTTTAGAATTCCTACGCCTAGCGAGTTGCCTAAGTAGTTGGTGGAAGCGTTTGTTTTTTGTTTGTGTTTTCTGTTTATTTTGAGTAAGCGCAAATCCGCTGATGAGCGCAAGTATTAGTTGGCTGTTTAAGAGCAGACTTTTCGCCGAAACTTAATCCTCTTACGCACACATATATAATAGTATACACATAGAAGTGCGCACTGAAGCATTCTCACGTCCACAAATTCATGGCCGTAGGGATGCACGCAAGTGTGGTATGAAAACCCACCTACTAAATCCACTGTAGCTGTGTTGAGGCTAAAAGTAGATTTTAACTTAAGTTATTATAATTATTGTAAATATTAAGTTTTTTATACGATTGAAATAGCAGCAGATGCGGGAGAATATTCACAGCTATGGATGAATCTATGTGTATGTGCATGTAGTTCACCACATTTCTGTTTGTTGCCGTAAGAGCAAATACTGCGTTTATTAAAAAACAAAAACAAAATATGTATATAAAAAAGGAAACAAAAAACCAACATTTTATAAAAAATAATATCTTATGGAAAGAAATATATGAATGTAAAAAATGAATCTAACATTGCTACCGGAAGCTGAAAAAAGAAGAGAGACGTATTATCAGAGGAAGGAGCTTGAGATGCTGGCCAAAAGGAAAAAGGCCCCAAAATTCTACCAGAATGTTCGGCGGCTTACAGAAGGTTTAAAGTCAAAGACTGACATGCCGAGGGAACACTTCTCAAACCGGTTAAAAGGTGGCAACTACGCATTTCACAGATAATGTGAAGATCCCGATAACCCAATCGTTGACGACGGGACTGTCGTTCCGCTTTCCGACCATGACGAGGTGAGAATACGGATAACGCGGTTAAAGAACAACAAAGCCGCGGGAGCTGACGGACTGCCGGTTGAGCTATTCAAACATGGTGGCGAAAAGCTGGTAAGCTGCATGCTTCAGCTCCTCCAATTACCGTGGAATTAGTTTTCTAAATATCGCTTATAAGGTTCTAGCGAGCGTGTTGTGTGAAAAGTTGAAGCCCACCGTCAACCAACTGATTGGAGCTTATTAGTGTGGCTTTAGACCTGGAAGGTCTATCATCGACCAAATATTCACAATACGCCAAATCTTGGAAAATACCCATGAAAGGAGAATCGACATACACCATCTTTTTGTCGATTTAAAGCTGCATTCGACAACCTCGCTATTCGTTCTTCCTGCCCATGTTGGATAAAGAAGTAAAACGTAGGGGTCTGGTGGTGCATGAGGACAAAACGAAGTACCGCCTGTCATCAGACAAACATTCGGCACACTCGCGTATCGGCACCCACGTAGTTGTTGACAGTTATGATTTCGCGGATGTAAAAGACTTCTTTTATTTAGAAACCAGCATTAACACCGATAAAAATGTTGGCCTTGAAATGCAACGTAGAATATCTCTTGTCCACAAGTGCTACTTTCCACTAAGGCAGTTTAGTCCTCTCTGGACTTACAAAACTCACCCTCAAGGCTCTCATCACGCCCGTTCTATCGTATGCCTCAGAAGCTTGGACTATGACAACATCTGATGAGGTGTCCCTTGGAGTGTTTGAGATAAAGTTTCTGCGGAAGATTTTTGGACCTTTGCGCGTTAGTGACGACGAGTATCGCAGACGATGTAACGATGAGCTGTACGACGACATAGACATAGCGCAGCGTCAATTTAGAAGAAGAGAGCTTAACATTCCCATATTATGAAATAAGTGTGACATTTGAATCTAAATAACTAATTTGTCAGCCTGCTGTATACTGCGTTCGGGAAATGAGTTTCAAAATTATGGTAGCGTATTGACATTTTTGTTGAAATCTTCGTAAAAAGCATTGAAAAATATAAGGCGATGATTGTTCTTCCCGTATATAAACTTGGGCGTTACCTAATTGTCAATTTCAAATGGGTAAATAGAGCCTTCCACGAGAAAAAGTAGATTGCCCATACATTGAACTAACACCCCAGATATTATTGTATGAAATGGAATATAATTCCAGATGTCACAGATAACTGTATTTTATACAAAATTTTTATTCTATATTCGATCCGACTAAGGAGAAATTTGGGTAGGAAAATCGTTGCCGATAAAGCATGGAAATGTTTGGGTCATTTCCGCATATGAACACTTTTTTCATTGAGCGATTTCATGTAAAGTGATCCAAGAAGTTTGGACATTATCGTCAATTTTTCTGAACATTTTTTGCTAGTGTTTTTTACAAATGAAGAACTTTTTTTTTGGCTCAATAAATTTTGAATGAAAATATTATACATACTTTTTTCTCTAAGAATTTCTGTAGATGCCGATGCCGAATGGGTTAGTGCTTAACTACCATTCGGAAGTACAAAGATCTGGAACGTTCGTCATTAAACCAAATTACAGGAAATGTCGTTTTTGATTGTTGATTGAGCGATCACCCTTTGGCGTGTATTTCCGCCTTGATATGGGCCAAAAATAAGGAATCACTCAAATTAGAAGACTATTTAAGGCTCTTGATCAAGCATAACAGACCACATCGGAGGTCGCAGGGCACTCTGGCTAACACAATTTGTTTGTAGTTTCATCAGCTACCAAGTCAGAAAAACAGAATATTGCCGGTTGGGTATACTTGTACAGGTGGAGGGGCATGTGGCGCGCTGTACAAGGCTTCGGCAAAGGTACTTTTTCGACTGCTAAGCACAACCCTTTACTCATTTTGCAATTTTAAGGTAAGCTAAAAGAATCAATGACAATTAAATGAGCTACACACATCCAAAGCGGGCCTTGATATACTCCAAGGGGCAAAAACTGGGTTTCCCATTTTGTGAGTTCCTATTGTTTTAAGTACGAAAAATGTCGAAATTTCCTGCTTCATGCGAATTTTGTTTCATTTTCTGCTTCTATTGCTGATTTCTTGTTCTCTATATTCGCCACTCTTCTGCTTTTCCTATTCTATTAGCTGCAAATTATGTATGCATGGCATAATTTCTCAATATCTCACCCACATTCGGCTGTCCACAGTTAATACAATAGCGCAAATGAAATAAGGCATATCCATTGTTTCACACTTAGCCATTGAAATCCGGTTGAACGGTAGCATTGAATCGATAATTAAGTTTATTAGCATCAGGCGTCAATCTCGTGTGCACACAAACACACCCACCCCATTCGCTATCTATCCACGCTAATGCCTATAAAATATCGAATTGTGAGCACAATGTTGCGCCGTCATATTTAGTAGAGAATGGAATACTATATCGCATAGGTTCAATCCAATTTTGTAATTATATGCACGCTGCGTTTTCGTCGCTTGCCTCACATTTGACCTTTGAAGAATTACGTGAAGGCGAGTATTGAAAATTTATAAGCAAACCAAACTAAATGCCAATCGATCGCGCGCATTAGCTATTGCACTCCCACAGTCAGCCGAAGGGATAGCGAGTGGGCATATTTCAAGAGTGAATTTGCAACGAATTTGTGAATTCAAAGCCATTATATGGATGCATGTGTGTGCAAGTGTTTGTTTAAAAACTATTTGTGCAATAAATAAATTTATATTATTCGCTTGGAAATTGCTTAATTATTGACAGATGACGGCAATCAATACAAATGCGCAAACGCTCCACCGCCCAATACATCAGCGCATTCGATATGTGCGTGGGGAATACGCGGCGATGCAAGCAGCTGCTGTCAGACACAAATGCATAAACAATGATGCAACGAAATGAATGAATGAATTGCTTACATCGGTGCTGCTGACATGAATGCAGTGTTGTACCGCGGGGCGTATGAGCAACAACTGTCAGCACCTAATCTCCATGGGCGCTGAGAAATGAGAAATTAAATAAACAAAGTAATAGAGAAATGTTATGAAATGAAAATGCGAGAAGTAAGAGGAAAATGAGCAGTGAATTAAATAAATATTGAAAATTGATTTATATATAGTAATGGCTGAAAAATTAGGAGTGGGAGGAGAGAATGTTATATGAATGCACAGAAGAAGAAGACATACTAAATGGCCTTTCAAAAGACGTGCTTATTTATTGTTTCAAAAAAAAGATATGTGAACATTTAGAAGCTTTCAGGTGTCACTAAATTATTTACTGTTAACAATTATATGTGAAAAATGATTAAACGTCCACCATGAGAACGTCTACAGGTAAAATCCGCCAAACAGTCGATTCATAAATGTCTAACTTTTGAGAACGTGGAAATATCGATGTTGAAGTTTGTTCACCAACACTTCAGCAACTGCGCTCCAGCAGCAATATTCTCAACAGAACGCCCAGTTTTAGGTCTGTCCGTCATTTTCCTATACTCGACAGAACCAGTTTCTTGAATTTTTTTCACCAACCTTTGAATTGTCGACGAAATGATTGATGATAATTTTCACCAAAAAAATCATAAATTTTGCGATATGTTGTTCTTAAAGATCGACCATTTTCATGAAAATTTTCATTAAGTTGTGATTGATTTTTTAATTTTTTTGTCTACTTGACAAATACCAAAGATGACATAAAAAAGTAGGTGCCGTCCTGGAATTATTTACTACTGAGATCTAGGCGTCAGGCGGACTTTAGCTGTAGACATGCTTATGGCGCACATATTTAAATTATTTAATTTTTCACATATAATTGTTAAAAGTCGCATTTTAAAAAAAAAACTTGAATTAATATAAATTTTTACATGTTTTATTTTAAAACTAGACCAATAACAATGTTTTGTACGTTTCTTTGTCAGGGCAAAGTATTGGCAAAGTGAAAAACAAAGAATGAATTCGCCTTGTTTTATTCTGTGCTGACAGTCACATTGACACGGCGAAAGAAAAAGTAAATCAGCACATTGGTATTAATCAAACATGTTAAATTCCAATTAGAATTAGCAATTGATGCAATTGGTTTATGTTCTCTAATTCATCAAACAATTAGAACGAGTTCAACTAATTCCCATTAGAGAATTGAAATTTTTATTCCAATGGTAAAACTAATTGAAATTAGTTGCCATTAGCAAAAAAAAAAAGGTTTACCTTTACAATTAGAAATCTAATTGACTTCTGCTAATGCAATTAGATATTCAATTAGCACGAATTAGAACCAATTATTTTGATATTTTGAAAAACAAAAAAAAAACTGAAATATTCATAATATGAATTTCACATATATATATATATATATATATATACTAGCGGACGCTCTGCCTGCTTCGCTAGGCATATCAAAATTAGAAATGAATAATGAACACTCGATTTAAATTCACTCTATGTGTATTTATTCTTTTTTTACAATATAAAATTAATGTTAATTTTAAACTTAAACTAACGCAAAGCCTTTTCGTAAACTACATGTGTTGTTTTGCCCTGAGTTGTGGTATAAATAAACAGAACTGATGGCTTTCCTACACGTGAACATGATACATATAATTGTCCGTGGGAGAAGCATGGGTATTCTAAGTCAATTCCGCATAATTCCAGCGATTGTCCTTGTACTTTCTTTATTGCCATTGCAAATGCAAGACGTATTGAAAATTGCAATCTTTTGAAGTCAAAAGCTAAATCTGGTGGAATCAGCGAAATACGCGGAATCAGTACGTCTTCACCTTTGAATTTTCCTTTTAAAATTGTTGCTTCAATAAGATTATTCATGACCTTTTTGACTGCTAATCTTGTTCCGTAACACAATCGTGGCTGATTTAAATTTCTAAGTAAAATAATTGGTGCACCAACTTTCAATTGTAAGCGATGAGCCGGCAGTCCAGGTAAATCTAAGGAATTTAAAAATTCTGTTGGATAATTTACAGTGTCATCTTGATTTATAACTGAATCAATTGATTTAAATGTTACAATCTCACCAGACACATCATTTAAAATATTCGCATTCAATTGACCAACATCCTTATTTTTCGCAGCCAGTATTGCTCTTTCAGCTAACCAATTGTGATTTTGATAATTTTGAAAAACACTTGAAACTAATTCTTGTTTTGTGTGTGCGAAATTACAAAAATTGTCTGGCAAAGTGGTTAAGCCAGTAGCAGCATCAATAGGAATTTGTCCATTTCCTATCTTCAGAAGTTGTCTTGAAAATTCGTCAGCCGATGCATAATTTTGCAAATAAACTCGCACATTTGTTTTCAAAGTCAAAGTTTTTACGTGCCTCCATAAATGGGATGTCTTTAAACATGCTTTTAATTCATCTGCTGGTGTTGAACGGGGAATTACTGGCAAAGTTTGACGAAAACCACCAGACAATAATATTAAAGCGCCACCAAATATTTCTTGATTATTACGTAAATCTTTTAAAGTTCTATCCAATGCTTCTACTGATTTTTTATGTGCCATTGTACATTCATCCCACACAATTAATTTGCTCGTCGGCTTTCGCGTTTTCTTTTCTTGGTTTTAGACTTTCACCACAAAAAAATTACGCAAACCCATGAACAAAGTTATACTAATAGAAACCTGATCTTAATAGTCGAGCTACCATCAAATTAACACATTTTATTTTTTAAAAGAACATTTATGGCGACTGTCGATCCATATTGATGGATTTTAAAAAATGGATGGATGCAACCGCTGAATAATTTCGTATATTTTAAATCCATATACATGAACTTTTACATTTGCGCATTATATATATGAATTTAACATTTAATTTAAGTAAACGTTTCAATATTTGTCCAAAAACTTTGGACTTCGAAAAATACAGGCGTATGGTTATTAATGGAATCAAATATAATATATTAAACGAATTTTTATTTTATCTAAATCATTAAACGTTCAAATGAAGCTCAAAATATTTTTCCAGTTTAAAAAAAAAGCAATGTGCTTTGATGCCGTGTCACGCATGCATAAAAAGGAAAGAAAAGAGAGGACAACTATTGCGCTACGAATAATACAGTCGCATACGTCACTCGACATCGAAACAATGTTATTCATGTCTGTGTATATTCTATTCATTTGCGTGTATTCTCATTCCGTATACGTAATGTCCGTATAAGGGAAACACGCAAATATTGTATTTTTCACACTTACACAACGCACGCATACTTTTACCGATTTCTTTAAAACTTCACATAAACCATCTATGGACCAATACCAATGATCGGTGAATGCGTTTAGGCGTGAATCGGCGACTAACGAACACAAAAAAACGTCTCCATTTTTATATATAAGATAAGATTTAAATTTCTAGGCCTTAAATACAGTACTTTCAAAAATTTCTTCATCTATTAATTTCACACACAATTGGAAATGTGAAGATTATACAAAGAACAAAAATAAAATAAAATTGTACGGATAATATTTTACTAAAAGTAATAATGAAAAAAGTAATTCAGTAGCATATAAAGTTAAATACAAAATATTTTCCAGTAGAATAATTTTTCTATGAAATATCTACTCTTCTGCAGACTAGTTGCGCAGATGGCATTTAAATATCCCGGGCTGGGCTACGTTGAATATTTCAGTTTTTTCTTTAAGGGGTTACGCCACTCTAGCTACTATAAAAAAAGCAGTTTTTTAAGGATTTTTTTTACATTGAAAGAAAGGTGCTAGGAAAAAACTTTTTAAGTATATTATTAAGCATGTATTTAAGTGTAATTACAAATATTTTTATTGAAAAATATTACAAAATGGCGCCTTTGGAGTGAATCTCTGAACGCGCCCTGCGAAAAAGGCACTTCACGGCACGCAGTACAACTGACGTAAATGTCCACCTAAACCAAATTAAAAAAATTCTTCTCAATCGACGTGAGTATAGCTGTAGAAATACGTACGGGATTTTAGAAATATTGAAATTTGTGTATTTTGCAGATGTTTGAAGTCAAAAGTAGAATTTTTCATCTAAAATGGAACCGTTAATTGTTTATAAAAATTTTTATAATTAATTAATAAAAAAATCCGTACGTATTTCAGTGCGGAATAATGTTCTAAAGATCCTTGTACAATTACAAGTGAAAATATTAAAAATTGTTTGTGTTATGCTGCGTGCAGTTTTGAAAAATCACGTTTTGAGATAAACACGGTTTAAATTTGAATAGTCGTGTCAGAGACGTCAGAGGCGCTCGCGCAAAAGTGCGAAATATTAGAGATAAACATTTTTTTCACGCATAGGACTTTTTGTTTTATATTCTAAAGAGTTTAAAGCATCTTTTAAGCAAAAAAAAAAAATTTCGATATTTTGAAAATCCTAGAGTGGCCTAACCCCTTAAACAATTTTTTTTTTGGTAATCAACTCTTTTCACGCTACTCTTTTTCTCTTCTTTGTTGATTTTTTTGAATAGCAGAGTTGGTCCACTTTACCTTCAGTATTTTTTTTGTCAAGGAATAATAGTTATTCTGTGACTTTTGCATTACGTTGGGGCGACTCATGTGAGGCTTACCTTTTTTATATTTTCTGCCCCATACTAATGAAAACACAGTAAAATAATAATGAAAATGGCTTTATTTATTTTCAAAATATTCTCCCTGGAAGTCAATACACTTCTGCAATCGCTTAAACTAATTCTCAAATCACTTTTGCCACTCAGAAGTGAATAGATCCAACACGAACTGTTTAAAGACCTCAGCAGGCGTTGGAAAACGTTGGCGTCGCATTTAATTTTTGAAGTTCGGGAACAAAAATAAATCATGTGAAATGAGGGATGTAATGCGGATGACTAACTGATTCGATTTTTTGAGTGCTCAAAAACTCTTTTGTGTGAGTCGATACGTGAGAGCTCGCATTGTCTTGATGGACGATGGATGATTCGTCTTCAGTGGTTAGTTTTTCTTAATTCTTTGAAAATTTCTAGGAAGTAATTAGTTGTATGCCACTCAGAATTGACTATTGGACATTTTCCTGGTGATACAGTTGCAACATGACCAGATTTTCTGAAAAAAACAGGCAACCACCACTTGCTTTGAGGTGCTTCTTCTGCGAAGAAATTTTAGTGGTTTAAGCTCGTTTTGGGACACGCATACTGTCGACTGCTGCCTTGTTTTCGGTTCATATCGAATATTCGTCGCCTGCTACGATGTCATAGATGTGCTTTGAACCACCGCGGCTAAATGTCCTAACCCAATCCACGAGTTATTTTTTGGGAAATTTATGCCAGTTAAGGAGAATAAGAATGTCTGAGGGCAAAAAAAAACCTTTGTAATGATTCTATTTAAGCGGGTAGTGCTTAATATTGTTCTCATCTGCAGTTGTGCAGCAAATTGAGCCTTTTATTTATTATTTAATTTGCCCATCAAATCATGCTGCATTTGCATCAAGCTCTCATAACGGTAACGGGCAAGGGTCAAATCAAGCTAAAGGTAGCTAGAAACATTCATTGGTGTGCGCTTACCTGCGCCACGAGCTATAAAGCCCAAATAAATAACACAGCAAATAAGCTCACCATGAAGCTCACGCAATCCTTTGTCATTAGTCTGAGCTCTCCACAATCCCTGAGCTAATCAAACTTGAAAAATGCGTAAAAAATCGACCAGTAAAAAGGCACCTGGTAAACTGTTACTTTAATTATTATCTTCTCAATCATAAATTCTTGGTTGTTATTATAAAATTAATCGCAAAATTATACAGATATTCATCGCACAGTTTTATTAGATACTTAAATATTTATTCCTGTTTCAAAGGCACTGAATACGATGCTGACCCTTAACCCCATTATAATTTATTATATTTACTTGTATATACGAGTTTGTATGCATGCAATTACTGAGAACGAGCAATTAAGAAGAGAATAACGGAATTTCGAAAGCTTGAACTTGAATGTCATTAAACAAAGGCATTAACTAGAGAGTGCCGACAAACAAATAACTCAAGGTAAACAACCTTGACGGAGAGGCGGAGGACAAGCAGGTTTTTGGTGGATATTTGCGAGCGAATGCGGAAAAGTTACATTCATAGAGAAGAGTGGAAGGTAAGACCGAGAAAATACTCAATTGAAACGGTGCTGAGCACAATAAAGCTAGTCACATACCTACGAACAGAGATAGAGATAAGCGCTTGAAAAATATGCGGAGGCAGTGTTGAAGGCACGAAGGCGAAACAACAACAATAACACGAAATACTTATTTGATATAAAAGAACACTGAGGGCACTAAAAGGGCTATGAAATGGGTGTATAAAAAGAAAAACAAAAACAAAAAAAAAACACATAAAACGAGGGCAAGTGTGCGGACAACTACCGGTATCGCAGCAGCCATGTTGCTTTTGGCTATCAAATTGGTAACACTTGTCGTTGACACTTTGAAGGCGTGATCAAAGGCAAAACGAAAAAAAAAATGAAAAACAAAAACAACGGCCAACAAACATGAAATATCAACACCCCTTCACACACACTTTCGCTCAGGGTTTACTAATTTTCAAAGTCATTGCGATGTGCAAAACAGGCTCGTTCGGAGGCTGAGCGGAACTGAGTAAGCACAATAACAGCAATTTGGCGAGCAGCCAACAGTCCATGACTAAATGCCAAAAAGCGACACGGCCCAAATACAGCAAACGTCGCGACACCCGCACGGTCAGTTGATGGCGCTTTTATTTCGCAATTCAACCATAATTTACTGTCAAGTGCGAGCAAAAAGTGCAAAAACAAAAACACACAACAAAAATGAAACAATCAACTAACATTTTTGCACTACAATTAACCTTCACTTTGAATTATCCATCCATAGTGGGTTTGTTCATTTCAGACTCTCCGTTTGCATTCTAAATTTAAGGGCGACATTTTTTTTATTTCGCAATAATTTTTTAGTAGCGTTAAAAATGTGGCTCCGAAATGAAAATGTGCACAGTTTTAAGAGAGTGAGAGTGAGTTTAAAGTGTATATAGAGTGAGAGTGGGTTCGAAGTTATGATAACTGTTGGGGAAAGCTGAGGTTCTGTCCGAGGATAAATGGATCGCAATGTGTAAAGTTCAACGTTCAATCAAGGAGTGAGAAGAGAAATAAAAAGTAAAAAAAAAAAAATTGCATTAAAAACAAACGCATTGTTATTTACACAGAGTTGCTAATTTAAATAATAGTGGGTGTTTTTTTAAGAGCTTGAGAACTTAAAATGATAGTACAAAACAAAAATGTTTTTGAAATGAATTTGTTTTTCTATTATAAGCTGGTAGATACGTTTTTATACCAAATCAAGAAGTTGAGAGTAGAATAAAAAAGCACTTTTGCCTCCCTAAAGAAATTACGGTACGCTAAACATATTTCAAAGTATACCAAACTTCGTATTTTCAGTTGAAATGTGAAATCGATTATGTTTTATGGGAGTGAAACATGGCACATGCCAGCAGAACTTCAAACATTCGCCAATCAATGTCTCAGAGTCATTATTCGTATATGGTAGCCAGATACTTGGGTTTTAAACCAACAACTGCTCCAGCGCAGTAAAAAACAACCAATTCATTTTGAAATTTTGAAAATTCGGGAGCACAAATGGAGATGGATAGGTCATACACTACTTGAACCTACTTCCGAAATCAGTGGAACGGCCCTTGAATGGAAAGCAAGCTGATCGCGCAGAAGTGGACGACCCAGAGGCTAATGCAGACGCAGTCTAAATAATGAAATTAGTACCACCGGACTTAATACGACGTGGTCTCAAGTCAAGATAAAGGCTGAAAACCAAAGCGATTTTGTAACATTTGGGAAGCCATTATGCACCCACCAGACGGCTCTATAGCGTTAATTAATTATTATTATTATAATTTTTTCACTACTTTTTTCAATAAATCTGGCATTATGAAGTTAATGGTAGCTTGAATATTGCGATCTTTTGGCTGATTAATTTTTGTTAATAAGAAATTAGTCAGCATGGTTCGATAGCGCTCGTTTATCCCCGAAATGGCTGCTCCTTCCTCATTTCGTAAGAAATATGGGCCAATCATGTCGCCAATGCTCTATGAACTTTGTGAACAGATTTATTTATTTCTTTCAAAGTAAATTTCCACAGTTTGGAAGCATTGTTCTAGCGTTAAACTATTCATAATGACTTGACAAACTTTACAGAACAGAAATGTCAACCTTCTCACATTGGAGACCCAGCGTCATTTTGAGTTCACATGCTAGTGACTACTAATCCCTCAAACTACTTACCTATCACGCGGCACTTGGTGCTGCACCTTAGATTTCTCTGATTATTGGAAAGGAAAGAACAGCTCAGAGGCACATCAAAAGGATGAAGAAAGAAGATAATCAGTTTTCAGATTGTGCTTTGAAGTCTGACCCTCATTTCTAGAAATTTCCTTCTCTTCGTCCGAGTAGCATCCGTATGACATAAACTATGGACATATAATCAGTTATACGATAGCAACAATTTTAGCTGTGAATACAAATACTCCTGGTATCGGTGATGCTAAATATTTTGTGAAAGTTTGCTTTTCCTTTTACGATTGCCATTTGTTGGAAATATAACCAAAATTAAAGGCTTATTACTAGTCACAGTAGCCATTGAGGAAGGCATAACCGAAAGTCTGGTCGCGCATGCATACGGATACGATCCCAAAAAGAGGGGAAAGATGCCTCTAATCCGGTCACCTGATAGAGATCCAACATCCTAAGATCCTCTTGGTCTAGCATTGTCTTGCTGTATTTTTAGAGGTAACCTTTTTTCAAAGAAATGCAAAAAAAGGACTAAAACTAGAATGAAGAATATGACCACATTGACATATTTGTAGAAAAGAGATACAGGATTTGAAAAAGAAATCTTCACACTACACAGGTGGGGATCGCGAGAAAGGATATAAAGACAAGAACGTACAGTTCCTTCACTGTTTCGCTAACAAAATTTTGTTGGGAAATCTACAACTCAAAACCCAATTGGAACTAAATAGAGTCAGTGGCTCTATGCTTCAATTTTGAACTTTAGGAGCTGATGATGATGATGATAAGAGTCAACTTAGAGTAGTAGTTCGAATAGTTAGCGGAATTCAGGAGTTGGAGAAGTGAATAGAGAAGGTTTGTTTGTTATTTCGAACTAGAAAATTGTTTTAAGCGCTCTTACAATTAGGAATGTCGCCTGTCGGCGGAAATTTTCAATGATTTCCAAACGTTGTGCAATCATGTGAATAATTACGATAAAAGCGTAGGCGCAAGTGGCCGCTGTAGTCAAATAGGTAAGAACTGGACTGTCATTCGGAATTGTCCGGGTTCGAAACTACGGGAATGGAGCACCAAATGATAGAACAAAATTTTTCGAATAGCGGCCGCGCTCGGCAGGCCAAAGCAAATCTCCGAGTGTATTTTTGTTATGAAGAAAAAAAAGCTCTTCATAAAAAAGCGGCATAAAACTGTTGGATCCTCCATTTGCGGAAACATCAAGATGCGCCACAGATAGGAAGAATAGCTCCAAGAAAGGGTGTTAGTATCAATTATATGCCTTGAAAGACGTTTTGATACCAATTGCCTGATTTAAGAGGGAAAATTGAGGGTACATCTGCCTTTGAATACTCAATGATTGTTATTTCTATAATTTAAACAAAAAAATTATATATTGCAAATAGTACCAGAGCCATATATGTAAGTATGTATGCATTTTTATTCACAACTACTTACCTCCCATAGGTCCACATCCAATGCTGTGCTCGACTCTTTGTTTGATTTCAAACGTTTCGGTTTGGTTTTTGATTTCGCTTTATTCTTTTTATCCATATTGTTATGATTTGTTATGTTGTTTTTGTAATTTATGCTAGAGCAATTTTTGCCTCGGCACACGAAGTTAGTTTTAAAATTTTGCTTATTTGGTTAATTATTGTTGTAGCAGTTGTTGTTTCTACACCGAGTTCCTTTAAGAAACAAAAAACGTTCAAATTGATTTCTAATATTTGATTTAAAAAAATCAAATTTCTAATTTTTTCCGAACCCTAAATTGTAAATTTTTTTCGTTTTCCTTTAAAAAATAGTTGCTATATTTTTGCTGCCTCACTTTTATAGCAATTCCAATACCTTTTACACCTTTAAAATTTGTTAGTTCTTAGCTGCTTCAGCACTGCTTTTTGCATTGTAACAAAGTGGCACTTTCATAGTTGTTATTGTATTGAGTCTACTATGAAACAATGAAATGATAAATTACGGCAAACCTTTTTGTTATTGTTTACCAAGGAATATGACAAAGTCTTAGCCAGCATTCAAACCAGCTCGCGTAAAAAACTGCTTCGATTGGATAGTTCTGCGCTCGCTGTTGTTGTTGGCTTTTATAGTATTTTGTATTTCTAATTTACTATCTTTTTAAAATATTTTATTATATTTCATCTATATTTTTACTTCTCTTTCTTCACATTATTTATTTTATTCCCGCATTTTCATTTTAATTTTAATTTTCACTTTGACTTTATTTGCCAGCTCCTTTTTGTTTTGTTAATTTATAGAAAGGCTAGTTGCGCTCTTCTGCTTTCAAAATTTTTCTATTGTTGTTGTGGTAGCTTTTGCTAATTTTCACTTATGATTTATGCTCCTCACTGTTGGTGTCCACTGGTAATATTGGCACCATGTGGCTCACTGTTTTGCTGCTGTGGTCTTGTCTGTTGCGTGTCGCTTGTCGTCTGTTGTCGCCTGTTGTTTGCTGTTTTTGTTTCTGGCTGCAACAGTGGCATGGAAGGTTGTGCAGCACAGAGTTGACTGGGTTGGTTTGATATTCAATACGAATGTAATTTAACCAAGCAAATTCGGTCAGCAATTAACCAATGAACTGTAGCGGACACTGAAATAAGTTAAAGAAAGGATACAATAAATTTGATTACTTGAATAAGTTTGTAAGCAGAAATTGTAAAATATGAAATTTCTACTAAAACAAGTGCTTTTTTATTTAAAAAATAAACTTATGAATTTAATTAGTTTAACATGAATTTCAGAGAGTTCAAACTTGGTCGTAGTCGAAATATAACGGAACCACTGCTCATCAGTGGAGATTGCTGCGAAGCGTAGGAATTCGTGAAAATTAAACCAGAAATGTAAATTAATTTTTTTCGGCTTCCAGAACTAACTTCTTGAAACCAATTGCAGCCGAGTGTAGTTCGAGTTGGGTTAGAGCCTTCTGTTGCAAGTCAGAGGCAAAAGAATACAGCTGTTATTATTTATTTTATGCTCCTCAAAGAAATAATTTATTGATTAAAATTGTTAGAAATTGTTAAAAACAAAAATAATTATGTAAAAAAATGATTTAAAAAATATCTAAATTAAAAAAAAAAAGAAGATGTTTAATAAAAAAAAAAATATAATATATAAAAATATTTAAATTTTGTTTTTATGTAAAAATAAATTTTTGTGTGCTTTTATTATACACATAATTTTGTTATAGTATCCATAATTCAAAAAAAAATTTAAATAAAAACAAATTATGTAAAAATATGTAGATAAATCAGAAAAAAACATAAATAAAAAATATGTAAATTAAAAAAAAACATATATGTTAAAACATATATTATTAATTTAAAAAAAAACTAAATTACAAAAAAATGTAAAAATATGTAATTTTTTTTGTATGTAAAAATAATTTTTGTGTGCTTTTATTATACACATAATTTTTTTATAGTATCTATAATTTAAAAAAAAAATGTAAATTAAAAAAAAAATTATGTAGGTAGGTAGGTAGGTAGGGTGGTTGTCGTAAGACACACTTAGACCTTCGGCAGGTCCATTGTGATACCACTGGAGCTTATCCTTACTCTACGTGTTCCTTTTCAAACCAACCGGTTGCTTTAATAAACGAGCAGAGCTTCGTTAGTTTTAGATGGGCTATATCCGCTACATTGGTTAGAAATGCTGTATCGAGAGTGCGCAGCCTTCTCATAGCTAAGTTTTCACACTCACATAAAAGGTGTCTGACTGTTTCCTCTTCTTCTGTATTAAGACAGCTTCTACAGAAATCGAAGTAAGGGAGTCCTAACCTTCTAGCGTGGCTGCCTATTAAACAATGACCAGTTAAAACACCTATCATTTTTCTTATAGATTCTCTGTTGAATCTTAGCAAGATCTTCGATCGACCGTTGTTCCAGTTCGGCCATGTCTGTCTGCTTAGTTCGCATGTTGTGAGGTTTTGCCAGATTATATTTACCTTTTTGATGGTTTCCCTGTCTATAAGTAATTTACATTATGTAAAAATATGTAAAGTAAAAAAAACACATAATTAAAAAGTATGTAAATTTGTTTCAAAAAAAAATTATGAAAAAACATGTAAATTTTTTACAAACAAAAAGAATGTAACAACATGTATTATTATTAAAACAAAAACCAAATTTAAAAAAAAAAAATGTAAAAATATGTAAATTTGTTTTATGTAAAAATAAATGTTTGTGTGCTTTTATTATATACATAATTTTTTATAGTATCCATAATTAAAAAAAAAATTATGTAAAAATATGTAATTTTTGTTTTTATGTAAACATAAATTTTTGTGTGCTTTTATTATACAAATAATCTTTTATAGTATCCATGTTTGTTGGAAATTGATGCTATTAATCTTACTTCTTCTAGCCACATTTTATTAATTTTATTCCTATTTAAAGCTGCACCCTACGCCCATTACCGCTACGTGCGCATGTGGCACCACCTTTCACATTTGTGATTTTCACAACTTTGTGCTAAGTAATTGGCACTAAAAATAGTAAACTTGCGGAAGAAGAAAATTTGTACATAAGGCTGAAGAATTCAAGCGCTAATTGTGTGGGACTGAGATGATGAAGAGAAGGTGACTACATGTGAATAAGTGACTCACTGCAGGCTTACTTTGTAGTAAATCATTACTTTATTTCTAATTTTTTATTTTTTATTCTTTGTTTTTTTATTTTTTATTTTTTGTTTTTTAATTTTTTTTTATTTTTTTATCTATTTTTATTTTTTTATTTTATTTATTAAAACGTTTTTTTTTTGTTCAAAGCTGCTATGCGTTTCTCTCAAATGATGTGTGTAATTTTGTTTTGTACTTTTCTACCATTTCATTACTGTTGGCTAATCACTTCAAGGAAAAGCGCTAATTCGACTTGTCACTTTTGTAATTTTCATTGTCTTATGAGTAATTGGTAAGAAAATTGTGCACATAAAAGTTTTACAATACTAATTAACATTGAATTACTCATTTTATGAATGATTAGAATTTCCTTTGAATTCTTCACGTTTTTCAATGGAAGCACTCAATTTTGTAGGCGTTCAGGGTCATTTATGTAGATAAAAATAGAAGCTGTTGCAAATACAAGGAGCTTAAATTTCTATTTTGAATTTTTAAATCCCTTTCAAGTCTTTGGGACTCGTGCAAGCTCCAGTCAGATCTGAAGATAACGTCGCGGCTTGGTGTAATAAAAATCGCCTTCACCAGAATTTGTTTTTGTTTTTTCCCCTTTATTTTATACATCTGTCCATTGACATTAAGTATGTTGTTTAACAATTTGACCAGGATTTACATACCTAGCTTAATGACCAGTGTCAAAAGCGATAAAAATTAAAATAAACGAATTAATACACAAATAAATAATATTCAATATAAGTTTCATTTTACATAATTACAATTGTATATTACAACAATATAGCATCAATTTTTCGAGAAGTTTGTTGATTTCTTCATTATTGCGTTCGTGTATTTTGTCAAAGTGCCTTGTTGCTCTTTTTTTGATTTCTTCGTCTACTGTTGCTATATTAAAAGTCCTGTGGATGGCATCATTTTTCGTGTACCTGTCGTGACATGGTCAAAATTCGATGAATCTTCGATTGTTGTCGTTGAATGTTTATTATATGAGACTTTTTAACCGTTCTCCATACCTATAGTCCATATAGCCAGATTGGTTTAATCATAGTTCTGTACACTAACAGCTTGTTCTATATAGTAAGTCTGGATTATGTGCTGACTAACCAATGAAATTGTCAAAGTTTTTCTTTTATTTGTTCGATCTTTTGCTTTATGTGGTGATTCCAATTTTTTTTCGAATCCAAATGAATTCCCAGGTATTCAGTAGCGATAGTTGAGCTTTTGTCCGATGCCCATAGTATTGTATCGTCAGCGAACGTAGCAATTGATGAATTAGCTTCGCAGGAGGTGGTATGTCTGCGGTGAATAAAACATATAACAGTGGTCCAAAAACGCTTCCTCGCGGAACTCCAGCTGTTATTTGATGAATATCTGAACATTGATTGTCATTTTTAATATAGAAACTTCGGTCACTTCGGTAGCGTTTTATGATGAGATAGTCATAGGTGGTAAAAAGCTATCATTATTTTTATTTTGTGGAGTAAGCCTTTGTGCCACACTTTGTCAAACGCTTTAGCTACGTCCAGAAATACTGTCGCACAGTAACGATTGTTTTCAAGGTCTGATTAGATTTTATTTGTAATTCTATGGATCTGTTGGATAGTCGAATATTTTTTTCTAAATCCAAATAGATGATAGGGTATTAAACGTTTTTTTTTTCCAGAATTTGCATTAGTCGAGCATCCAGTAATTTTTCAGCAATTTTAGATATTGTCGGTAGTAAGCTTATTGGTCTATAAGATGATACGGTAGTTGGATCTTTACCCGGTTTTGGCAATGCAATAATATTTGCCACTTTCCAGAGTTTCGGAAAATATGTTAAGTGAAACATTGCATTAAAAACGTTCCGCAAAGAAAAAAAAAAATTTGTATTTGCACATTTCGCGAAAACATTTGCGGAATAAGGATTTATGCTTTTTGGTGCGAATTAGAATGGTCTATGTCTCTTATACTCCGCTGCATAGAACGATGAAATAACTTAATGAGACTTCAATGTCAACCCTGGACAAAGCATTGTTCGAGAGCCTTAAAGAACTGTCTGGCTTAGACGTCAACATCCTT
This sequence comes from Anastrepha ludens, assembly GCF_028408465.1. Classification (NCBI taxonomy): domain Eukaryota; kingdom Metazoa; phylum Arthropoda; class Insecta; order Diptera; family Tephritidae; genus Anastrepha; species Anastrepha ludens. The sequence continues at coordinate 114,976,322 of NC_071502.1, forward strand.
ATAAGATTCTTAAAATGCACAGACTGGATATAGTCAGACTGTAAATAAACGTTAAACAAGTTGGTAACGAGGATGTAGCAACAAAATGGTGCGGAAGCGCTAGTTGGATTCTGGATGAATCACCACTTTAACCAACCAATCAGCCAATGCGACTTCAAATTTTTTAACTTTCCATTTTTCATCGTCTAAACAAACTTTACTCAATGAATTACTTAGATAAGTATGAACTACCTGGTTTGGTGGTAAGCTCTTCAGAAGGGCTATGATATCACTAAACTTTCCAAATAGGGGGGATTGGATCGAGGGAGAAATCCCCACCGAAACTTACACCTCTGTCATCACTGACGACTCCAAGATGGAATCACAAGCCAAAGCAGGAGTTTTCTCTAAATCTGCCAATTTATTTACCTCCTTAAGATTACTAAAACTGCTAGTGTTTTTCTGGCAGAAGTCTTTGCGATCCTGCTTGCTTAAGGAACGTGGGAGCAAAGGGAGATATTAATATTTGCTCCGACAATCAAACCGCGATCAAGGCTCTGACGAAGCCATGGTGCAGAACCAAACTAGTAAACTTCTGTGTGGAGGAGATCTCTTGGGTGAGATCTCTAGAGGGTAATGAAACTGCTGATGAAATTGCCAGGGAGGAGACTGAATTGGCCTGAAAGACCTCGCACCCGGTGACCGGCATCCCCCTGACTGTTGTTAAAGGCGAATTGCGGAACTTATTTGCCAGGAAAGCGCAGAAAAGATGGAGCTCCATTTCTTCATGTGCTATTTCGAAAACCCTTTGGCCTCAGTACAATAGCAGGAGGACTCAGAAAGTCCTAGGAACGCCATTCAATTTCCTAACTTCTAGCTATGCTTACCGGTCACTGGAGTTCGGAACACACGTGGAAAAGTTAGATTTACCATTTAACATCAATTGCAGAAGCTGTCGGAACCTTTCAGAGAAAGAGACTGTTGAACACTTTCTCTATAAATGTACGAGTTTGGCTGCTAGACGACTAGGGTCGCTGGGTGCTCCTTTCTTCAACAGCCTGTGGCAGTGCGACATCCTAAATCCCATTAATTTTCTCCATTATATCAACGGCTCTGGCAGGCTGTAGATATCTGCCTGTTGAAGGTCTCATAATGGTATCAGTTCTATTTGAGGAGTGCAAGAGTGGTACTTCAACCATTTCAGCTACCTGCCTATGAACTATTTAAGTTCGGAATGTAAAGCCGGCAGGATTTTTTCTATACGCGTATATTTGGCATACCTTTTTATAGCAATTTTTGAAATTTTTGTTTTTTTAATTTAGCACGTTTTTATATTTTTTTGAAAAAATTTTTAGAATTTTTTTTTTTAATTTTGAACTTTTTCAAAACGCGCTCTTTTTTGAAAACAATCGAGATATGATGTATAATCGGACATTTTTTTAAATTAAAAATTAAAAATATTAAATTACAGTTTCAGTTGGTCGAGACGCGCATCCGATTGGCTTAATATTTCATATTCTGCCAATTTTCCGGTAGCGCCACAATTTTAAATAGTGTTCCGAACAATATCAACAGTTTCAGAAATAGCGACTACCCTAATGTGCAATTGTATGCGCGAAATTCACTTCCAAGTGCCTTCACTTTGTATACAATTTTTATAATTTTAGTATTTCCAATTAAAGATTTCACGTTTTCCCCCGAGTGGCTTTGGTTTCTTCATTCATGCACTTACTCATGCACTCGCCTTGGAAGTTGTTTTTCAAATATCTTTACTTTTTAGCATTTATTTGCAAACAATTACGCCCATTCACACTTGTAATGCAGTTAGCGCCTTGTATTTACGATTGGCCTCGATTGAATGCATTCGACTCTCGACTCTTCGCATACATACATACATACATGCCTACATATGCACGCACTTAATAATTTTTTATGACCTACTGACTTCCTTGATTTTTAATTGTCTACTTATGCTTTGTTTACATGTTCTGTCCTCCGTTTTTTCTCTGATATTTTTATTATTTCATTTAATTTTTTGTTGTCTTAAAATTTGATGTATTTTGTTTTTCTTTTTGTGTTCTTTTTTAATTATGCCTCCCTTCATGTCCCATAAACACTTTTATTTACTCTTTTATATAAATTCATTATTTTTTCTATTTGATACGCGCAATTGTTATTGACATTTCACAATCCCGCGCAATTTTTGTTTACTTAGCAATTTCTGTGACCTTTTGTCAATAAGCGCCTACAATAAATGGATGTTCTGCGTATTTGCATTTATGGTGTTTTTTTTTTTTTTAACGAAGGGGGAATCTTTCATAGATACCGTCAACTTTAGACGGCATGCACGATTCATACTGCTCGCTAAGGGTACACCTCATTCGGGACCACGCACAGTCAGTAATTTTCATACTGTCTGGACTTGCAAAACAGTACACCTACGTACTAAGCCCTTGAACTCCGTCTCCTCCACCACTCTCCCTGCGGAACTGCTTCAACGTATTACTTCGCAGGGCTGGTTAGCTATATAGCTTCGTCAATGTCTATCGCCTCATGCGTCTCATTTGCTCAATGTATCTGAGTTCTTTTTGAATTCTAGTAGCGTATGCAGCTATCTCCTCCCACTTTTCTTCCGATTGCAACATGAACTCGACTACGTCAGTTGCATTTGGAATTATTCTTCCTGTTCTAAAGCGTGGGCAGTGGAAGCTGGCATGTTCCACGTCTTCTTCTACATTGATGCACACAGGGCAGTAGGGACTGTCATCATGCCCGAACCTATGCAGATATTTCCTAAAACCTCCATGTCCAGAAAGGAACTGTGTCACATGGTAGGTTGTATCTCCAAAACTCCGATTTAGCCATGGTCGCAAATCGGGAATCAGTTTATAGGACCATCGCCCTTTACTGGAGGTATTCCATCGGTCTTGCTACCTTGTTAGTGACACAAGCCGCTCTTCTTCTCTCACCGCTTTTTTATTTATTTCGGCATCTGCTGCACACCTGTCATAGACTCGCTTCATTTCACTCGCGAGAATGTCCGCTGGTATCATACCAGCTATGACAAACGCCACGTCATCCGATATTTTTCTATAGCCGCAACATGCCCTTAGGACACTTAGCCTATATACAGACAATAGCTTCCTTTTGTTATCCTTCAGTTCCGCCGCATGTGCCCAAACTGGGGCTGCATACAGGAGGACTGAAGTGGCCACATTTGCAAGCAAATTCCTTCTAGTTGACTTAGGACCACCTATGCTAGGTAGGATCCTTGAGAGTGCCGCTTGTATGCTAGCGGTTTTCTCTACCGCGTAGTCAATATGGGCCTTAAAATTTAACCTACAATCTATCATAACTCCTAGGTATTTCAGAGCCGGTTGTGAGTGAACAATTTGCTCTCCCACTCTGATTCTCATCTGCTCGACTTTTTTCCGACTTGTTATCAGAACCGTCTCCGTTTTTTGCTCTGCCAATTTGAGTCCCGCCTGTTCGAGCCAATCTTTCACTTGTTTTATCGCTCCATTTGTAATCTGTTCCACTTCCTGTATGTGCTTAGCCACCGTCACTATCGCTATATCATCCGCAAAGCCTATTATTCTTACCTCTCTGGATACCGGTAAGCGAAGGACTTTGTCGTACATGATATTCCAGAGTACAGGACCTAGAACCGATCCCTGCGGTACGCCAGCAGTAACTTTGTACCTTTTTGTTCCAGCACTGCTCTCATACATCAGTTCTCTATCAGAGAAGTAACTCCTTAATATTCTGAGAAGATACGGCGGAATGCCAATTTCGTACAAGCTATTCAAGATGTGCGACCAGCTTGCCGAGTTAAAGGCGTTTTTGACATCCAATGTGGTTACAGCACAGTATTCCTTGGTGCCCCAACGCCACCGCTTTCCTTCTATAGCCTTAATAGCCGCTTTGACAACCGTAGTAACTGCGTCAATCGTCGAACGGTTTTTCCGGAAGCCAAACTGCATTGTACTCAATGCTCCCTTCCCCTCTAGTATAGGCAATAGTCTATTGCAAATAATACGCTCGAGTATTTTGCCCGTGGTGTCCAGTAGGCAAATCGGCCGGTACGAGGACGGATCATCGGCTGCTCCTTTTCCTTTTGGTATCAACACAAGTCGTTGCAATTTCCACTGTGTAGGGAAAACACCTTCGTCTAGGCATTTTTGTAGTACTGCAACAAATATTTCGGGACGCAAACGGATAGCCGCCTTAAGGGCTACATTTGGTATGCCATCCGGCCCCGGTGCTTTTCGGTCGCCGATTTTCTTGCACGCTTCCATTATCTCTATTGCGGATACGACTGGAATCTGTTGGGTGTTTACGGTATCTGCAGATTCTAATCTATCTATACTCGGTCCCTGGGGAAATCGCATCACTACAATTCGATTAAGAATAACTGGACATACGACTGATGGAGCTCGTTGTACCGCCAGTTTCTTTAGTACCATTTTGTATGCAGTACCCCATGGGTTTATGTCCGCATCGTTGCACAGTTGTTTAAAGCTCTCGACTTTACTTATTTTAATCTCTTCTTGTAGCGCTTTCCTTGCCTTTCGAAAGTGCGTTAGCACCGTTTCATAGCAAGCTCTGCCCCTGGACCTTTGCATTTTACGCCGCGCTTGCAGGCAGATCCGTCTCAGTTGCGCTATCTCCTCAGTCCACCAATAGCAGGGCGCTCATTGTCGATTTGGCCTTCTTATTGGCATTGCTGCATCGCAAGCTTTAGACAAAATGCTCGCACACACACTTATATACCTAGTGACACTGTTTGATTGGCTGTGTATTCTCTTTCCTTCCGAGCAATGCCAAATAAACTGATTAATTTTACGCTCGTTCTTTCAGGATTTCAGGGAGAAAAAAGATCGAGACGAATAGTAAACGTAGTTAGTAGACTTTTTAAAGAAACTGTGCCAAGTGGTTACTCATAAAAATGTGCTTAATGCAGATCGGTTTTTGATGGATTCTTTTCCGGGCCTAAAATCTTACGGTGAGGGATTCTATGTCAAGCCATTGAAGTATTTTGAAGATTGCTATTTATTGAGTTTTAGTACAAATACACTAAAAGTTGTTTTTGTAATTTTTTTTGTATTTATAAGGGTCCTTTAAGATTTAAAAGAAGTTTTTTTCAAAAAAGGTTAAAGGTTTTTGTTCACAATTATAAAGAGAAATATTTTTTTGCCATTTTTGAAAAACACACAGTCCAATTCTTTGCTTTTTTTCCGCTATAATTTTTCAATATAACTCGAAATGCTATGGGAAACCCTCTAAGAAACTTTCAGCGATTACTGGGCATAGTATCAGATGTGTCAACTCCTTGGCGGGATCCAGTTTTCAATCACTTTCGAAGAAAAAAATCTAAGGAGGGGCTGTTTTTCAAAAATGACAAAACAAAAATTTGTGAAAAAACTGTTGAAGTAAACTGTAAAGTTTTAGAAAAGAGAAAAATCTTCAATTATTTTTAACATTTAAAATTTTTTTTTTTCGAATTTTTAGTTTTGTTTTTTAGAATTGATTTTGCCATTTTTGAAAAAGGCCCTGTCACATTTTTTTCTTTTTTTTCGATTCGCTATAATTTTTCAATATAACTCGAAATGTAATGGGAAACCCTCCAGTTGAAGTAAACTGTAAACATTTTTGTTCCAAATTCCAAATTTTTTGACTTTTTTGAAAATATTAAAAAAAATTTTTTCCAATTTTTTCTTTATTTTTAGAACTTTTTTTGCCATTTTTGAAAAACACCCAGTCAATTTTTTTCCTTTTTCCGATTCGCTGTAATTTTTCAATTCGAAATGCCATGGGAAACCCTCTAATAAACCTTCAGCGTTTATCTGTAGCCTGTTTTCAATTACAATCGATTAAAAATGTAAGACAAAAATCTGAGGAGAGACTGTTTTACAAAAATGACGGAACAAAATTTTTCTCCCTAAAATTGTGAAAAGCCAGTTTTGAAGCAAACTGTAAAAACTTGTTAAAAAGGAAAATATTCAAATATTTTTAACATTTTAAATCTTAATGAAAAAATATTCGTCAAAAAATTTTTATTTCTTTTGAAATTTTTTTGTTAATTTTTCACAATTTTTTGTTAACATTTTTCTAATTATCTTTTATTCTTTTCATATTTTTTTCTGGTTCTGGCTGTTTTTCAAAAATGTCGAAACAAAATTTTTCTCCCTAAAATTGCTAAAAGCCAGTTTTGAAGTAAACTGTAAAAACTTGTTAAAAAGGAAAATATTCAGATATTTTTAACATTTTAAATTTTTATGAAAAAATATTCTCAAACAATTTTTTATTTGTTTTGCAATTTTTGAAAAGGACTACTCTCATTTTTTTTCTTATTTGTGTGTCAAATTGTGTAAACCCAGTTCTGAAGTAAACTGTAAAAGCTATTTAAAGAGAAAAATCTTGAAACCTTTTTAACATTTTTGAAATTTTTTCTAATAAAATACGCGTTAAAAAATTAAAAAAAAATTTTTTTTTTTTAAATTTTTTTTATGTTTATTTTGCTTTCATCCGTTTGCTAAAAATTGTACAAGCAAATGGATTCTTTTTTGAATAGGCTGATGCTTTTAAGCAACCTTATGAATTAAAAAAATCAATGAAAACCTTCGTTTCGAGAGTTGTTTCACTGACTCGAAATCACCAATTAAGTAGTCGAGTCAAGTAAGTCGAGTCTCAGTTTGGTTGTGCAAAACAAAATACTCAAAATAGCAGGTAGACTTTATGAAAAATGCGACACGTTTGTCTCTGCGCTCCAAAAGGCGACAGCCTACAGCAATAGCAAGCATTTTTGTGTAAGCAAAATTCGTTGCAAGATTAGGCAGATGTAAAAAGCTTTTTACCTCCAGGATCGCACCGAAAGCTCTTTTTCCAATACACCATCCATGGAGGAGTTTGTGGTGTATAGGTCAGATATCGGGGGTGGAAAAGCTCGAGAGGTTCAACAAATTTTATTTCATGCTTTTTTGCAAACCATAAAAAATTTGTTGAGTTTTGTGAGCTCATAAAAATATTTGAACAAAAATTTGAACTGAGCTGAAATTGTGCTTATTTTCCTTGATACATTTTGAAAGTACACTGTTGGGAGCAGCACCTAATTTACATGACATAATTTAGGTATAGGGTTAATTGTATAGTTTTTATTTAATAATTTAGTATTGTAGTCTAACTTATAAGATTGTAATATTTTTAACTCGTAACACCTGGTCACCCTAATCCTTGTACTTGTCCTTGAATTATATTAATACACATTATCCTATATTTGTCATTTTCCTAACGTTCGTATCAACGCATTCTTATGTACATACATTATATATAAGCTGTGCTAAGCAAATATTTCGAGACTTGAAGCTCGACATCAGCTGAGGCCGGTGAACTTAACATTTTGTAACAAACACACGAACGCGTAAACTCTGTGAAAAATAAATTATAAAGTGGTTTAAAAATAAAAGTGTTTAATTTGAAAACTATTAGCTGCCAAAAAAGCTTGGTGGTTTAACATTTTTGGTGACCCCGACGTGATATTCGTGTGTTCTAATTGTGTAAAATAGAAATTATTATTCAATATAATAACATTTGTTATCCCTTCGAAAATATCGTGTTACGGTAGTTAATTATTGTCGCGTAGTCGTTTTAATACCTACCCAATAAATAAAACCGTTTGTTAACTTTGTGCGGGACTTGTAAAACAAAACAGTTAAAACCGCAACCTATATTTCTATTTACTAACTTTTTCAACGGTTTCCGTGTACATAGAACCGTGCCTATAAATTCGTGCGCTATCAATATAACCGGTCAGTCAATTTTAAAAGTCAAACGTTGAAGATGTCGCTCAGTCCAGGTAATGGTACCTTCATTAGAAGCGATTCACCACATACTGTACCATCGAGTGGGCAACCGTCTTCAGATCGCGTGTCGTATTTAAAGCTGAAAACAATGTCAGTCTTTAATCGACTTGAGCATACAGCAGCAGAGATGAACACCGAAATGCTACAAGGCATGGATGAGTACGGGTTGGCAGCAATCATGGAATCAGTGGGAGATTTGAAAGCAACATTCACCGCCGCTCACACCAGTTTGGAGGAAATGGACTTTGAGTCTATTGCCAGTGACCTGCCCTGCAAATTCGATGCTACATTGGTGAAACTTAAGGCGAACCTGCAACGAGAGATTGGGAGACGCAGCACAGGTCAGCACTGCTCGACATTCAGAGCGAACACTGGTGACTCGCAGTCGATCATCGTGAATGCCAATCGTTCTCGCTTGCCTTTGCTAATGCTACCTAAATTTAGTGGCGCGTATATCGAGTGGAGCAACTTTTTCTCGATGTTCACCTCCGTCATTGACAACGATGGCGACCTGACGCAAAGCGATAAGCTGCAATACCTGCGTTCCTGCTTGAGTGGTGCTGCTTTGGATACTATCCAATCTCTGGAGATAAATGAAACGAATTATAAAAATGCATTAGATTTACTCAAAAAACGTTTTGATAACAAGCGAATTATATTTCAGGCACACATCAGACAGATCTTTGGGCTGGACAGGGCAGATGCATCCGCAAGCAAGTTGCGGACAAGGTTACATCACACATACGCGCGTTGCAGTCGCTTGGGTCACAAGAACAAATCGCTGACTGCATTATAGTTGAACTACTAATCCAGAAGTTGGACAAGGCTACTCAATCCAAGTGGGAAGAAAATTCGTGTGTCGTACCCTCGAAAATGTGGAGCATGCCATACAAACCCAAACGGATCAAGTTGACAGAAACGGTAAAACTGTAAGTACAAATATAAGAAAATCATTTGTCGTTTCGAATGCCTCAGTAGGTGGTTGCGCGTTTTGTCGGTGCCCAGATCATAGAATTTACCACTGTCAGCAATTCTCCACTCTTTCTCCAAACCTTCGCCAAAAAGAAGCCAAGAAGCTCTCGCTTTGCCTTAACTGTCTTAAGGGTGGCCATCAGATGAGGGATTGCAAATCTGGATCCTGTAGAGCTTGTCAATTGAAGCACCATACGCTTTTGCATTTTGACCGCACATCTTCTGCTTCAACTTCTATATCAGGCCCAGTCACGCAACCACCCACATTGAAATCAAACACCATAGCTGCAACATCATCTGTCCCTGGCCATGCCCTCACTTCGAGATCTCCATCTGATGCTGTGCTTCTAGCCACTGCAGTAATTTTTGTCAAAAATCGTGCTGGTAACTTCGTGCCATGTCGGGCGCTTTTGGATTCGGGTTCCCAGCTTCACTTTATTACAAATCGTTTTACTAATCAATTACAACTTCGTAGGACCAAATATTCGGCGGCAGTTTCGGGCATCGGGGATGCCAACCTGTCAACTGAAGGCTATTCGGTCAATGTCGTACTGAAGTCGCGGACTTCAGATTTCTCAACGCACATCACTTCCGTCGTTGTTCAAACAATCACTGACAATCAGCCTGGTTTTTCAGTGAGCATCGCGGACTGGAACGTCCCTTCGAACATCCAACTAGCTGATCCCAATTTCAACATACCTCAGCGTATTGACTTGCTCATCGGAGCAGGACTATTTTTCGAACTTCTCTGCGTTGGACAGATACAGTTGGCGCCCGGATTTCCAGTTCTTCAAAAAACTCTTCTCGGTTGGGTGATATCAGGTGGTGGTCAACAGACTTCTAAGCTTTCGTCATTTGTGGCCAATCAAAGGTCTTCGAGAGACATCGACTCTGATACCCGACTAGACGATTTGGTACGTCGCTTCTGGGAAGTAGATCACGTTTTTGAGCCAATCACTAAAACAACAAGGGAGGAGCTCGACTGCGAGGCGCATTTTCAGCAAAATGTTTCGCGTTTACCTTCAGGCGAGTACTCGGTTCGCTTACCTTGGAAACTCGTCACAGAATCATTAGGCGAATCATACACACAAGCAAAGCGACGATTTGAGAGCCTTGAGCGCAAGGAAGATAGCTCCACAACAAAGCTCAGGGTCGTTTTTGATGGTTCTGCTGTCACAACTTCGGGCCTCTCATTAAACGAGATTCTAATGGCGAGGCCGACCATACAACCCAAACTTTTTGATATTCTTATTCGCTTTCGTACGTTTCCCGTTGCACTTATTGGAGACATTTGCAAGATGTATCGTTGCGTTCGCGTCTCTGCAGCCGACAACATTTTCCAGTGCATTTTGTGGCGGGACCTTCATCACATTTCTGATGCAGAAAGGGAAACCTTCCTTAAATTCGATGACGCGCGACACCTTAGAGGCACCAGAAATTCTAAACGGTCTGCACTATCAACAATAGCTCGAAAACCTTTTGAGCACATCATGACTGATTTGCCTAAGGAACGCATTCAGGCCTCACGAGCCTTCATCGTCACAGGAGTGGACTACTGCGGTCCATTTTACTTCAAACCCGAAACCCGCAATAAGTCACCCCAGAAATGTTATATCAGCGTCTTCATCTGTTTCGCAACCAAGGCCGTATGGAGGGAGCTAGTGAGGGACCTTCCAACAGGTGCTTTTTTGGAAGCTCTCAAGCTATTTACGAGAACACGCGCCATGCCAAGCTGTATTTGGTCAGACAACGCAACCAATTTCGTAGGCGCTAAGAACGAGTTGAGAGACCTAAAACGCCTACTCCTAAGCCAAGAGCACCGCAGTAAGGTTCACGTTCACTACCTCAACAATGGTTTCGACTGGCGATTCATACCACCTCGTTCACCACATTTCGGCGGCTTGTGGGAAGCCGCAGTAAAAATGGCTAAACAGCACCTGTACCGCACTCTTGGCTCTGCAATTCTTGGTTTCGATGAACTGCGTACATTGGTATGTCAAATCTCTGCTATAATTAACCTCCTGTACCTCTTTCAGAAAATCCGGAAGACCTTGATGTTTTAACTCCAGGTCATTTTCTTATTGGCGGCCCGCTTACAGCTGCTCCTGAGCCTAACATCACGCATTTGAATTACAATCCACTTAGTCACTGGCAGCGTGTCACATACTTCTAACAACTATTTTGGAAACGGTGGAGCGAAGAATACCTCACTCTTTTTCAACAAAGAGCAAAATGGCGCACCCCTCATCCCAATGTGCAAATCAACGATATTGTATGCATTAAAGCGCCTCTTAAGTGGCCTCTTGCGCGCGTCATCGAAGTTATTACTGGTGAGGACGGTGTTGCACGAGTAGCTGTTCTACGTACATCCACTGGCCTTACACGTCGAGCTGTTACGAAATTGTGCCTCCTTCCGACTAAGGAATCAGTTGAAAGCCCTGAACTTTCAACGGAGGGGAGGATGTTGGGAGCAGCACCTAATTTACATGACATAATTTAGGTATAGGGTTAATTGTATAGTTTTTATTTAATAATTTAGTATTGTAGTCTAACTTATAAGATTGTAATATTTTTAACTCGTAACACCTGGTCACCCTAATCCTTGTACTTGTCCTTGAATTATATTAATACACATTATCCTATATTTGTCATTTTCCTAACGTTCGTATCAACGCATTCTTATGTACATACATTATATATAAGCTGTGCTAAGCAAATATTTCGAGACTTGAAGCTCGACATCAGCTGAGGCCGGTGAACTTAACATTTTGTAACAAACACACGAACGCGTAAACTCTGTGAAAAATAAATTATAAAGTGGTTTAAAAATAAAAGTGTTTAATTTGAAAACTATTAGCTGCCAAAAAAGCTTGGTGGTTTAACATACACCAATAAAAAAATTTCATCTCATGGTAAGAGGATTCTTCAACATGGCAACATGAATAGTTTAACGTCTAATTAATACGCCCTTGCCGACTAAAAACAAGAAATATCAAATGAACCGAGAAATAAAAGGAAACTAGTAAATATTCTTGGGCAAACAGTGCATTAAATTAACGCCTTTCCAGCAAAGCTCAGCAGCAGCTGCTGTAGGACGGAAGAGCATTATTTATAAAATCACATCACTCATACGCCTACGTGTGCTAAGAGAAGCGCTGCTGGACACAAGAAAATGTGGACTCAAGCAGCATACAATTGGCGTACTTTTCAAACATAAACCAAGCAATATTAGTGGAGAAATCAACGCAAGGAAGGCGAAAGGTGTAAAGCGCAGAAAAAAGTTAAGTAGCACAAAAAAGGTAAATAGAAAAGGAGAGCGCGAAGGATATCTAAAAAAACTATGTAGAAAATTTTAAAATTCAGAAAAATTCAAGGCACCAAAATAAGATAAAAAAAAGAATGCTGTACAATATTGCCATAGCGACTAAGAATAATGACGTCAGTTAACAGTAAAAACGGTCGAGCATGCACGAGCCATAAATACAAGTAATATTTTACAGCAAATATTGATATTAATTTTTTGCCTTTATAAAAGTTCTCATTTTTTATTATAGGTATTTATAGCCATTCCTTCTTGCTTGAAATGCGTTGTAAATTTTTTGTTGCTTTAATTGCCTTTTTTAGCTACTTTGCGTTTCTGTATTGTTTTGTATTTTATTTTCAATTTTTTTCGTTATTTTCTTAGCAGTTTTTATTATTATACAGCTTTGTTGCTGTTTTAGCTTGATAAATACGCTTTAATTTGTAGTCATAAATCTGCACTTAGCCTCACTCGCTACGATTCAAGCACGGATAACCCAAATATTTTAAGTCTGTTGCAATGGCTGTAGATATATGCGAGCAACTGGCATATGCATGTGTGTGTGTGTATGTGTGTAGATGTTAGGGTAATATAGTTGAAAATGTGGGCGGTTAAATTTATATTGAAGGCGAATGTTGGATGAGCCTGAGTAAATATGTATGGAATAGTGTGTCGCACAAGAGAGGAGCTTCAAAATTTTCAATGTCATGACCGACTGAGCGTTAAAGATTTTATGCAATGAAGATTTAATTTGCCTTTTTTAATGTGATTTTTTTGCCACATTTTCCAAACAGAAACAACAGATTTTAAATGTTGATAATTTTAGAAAAGCTTCACTTAATAAGGATTTCTGTAACTAGAGAGAGTTTCAGCCAAAAACGATTCATTCTTTGCTGCATTTATTACGAATTTCTAGAAATCGATTTTTGTGTTATGTGTGTTTTGTGCAAATATGTGAGCCTTTTGACGACTGTGTAAATCTCAAAATAGTATATGTCAGAAAATAACTTGCTGTCTCCATTACTGCCAGGCTTCAAGCCTAAGCACCAACAATAAATGACGTGACACTGGTAGAGTGTGATACCTCGAGATGATATCTACATTTTTACTGGTAGCCAGAAGACAATAAAATCCCATACAAAGCATTCGACATCCTCTTTTAATGATGCTGATGGCTGAGTCATTTCACCTGAGGGTAACTGCAGAGCCAATGAACTAGCGAGACTTGGTACCAAGTTGACAATGATGAGTACACAGAAAATGTCATAAACATGGCTTTACAGACATGAAAGTTACTTATCCTTGAGGGAATCGTAAGAGCAGCGAATGAAAGATGTCGGGCTAAACTCAGAATTGCCCGACAATTGTAGCTGATTCTCAATGCTAAATGGACAGAATCTTTGCTAAGCCGAAAAAGGGATAATCTTAGCACACTGATTCTAGTTATAGTAAGACCCTGCCTAATAGGCGGGTACGTTCATAGGATGGGCGTTAAAACACATTACACCTGCAGAAGTTGTCGAGATGAGAAAGAGGAAGAGACAATCTCGCAACTCCTGTGACATTGTCCTGGTCTATACAGACGTAGCCCTACCCGGTTTAGGTAGACAATTTTTTGGAATATCTCAGTACTGCGGAAATTAGCGATCTTTGGAAAGTAATGTTTTTTACATGATTTCACAAACGAGGCTTGAAGTGCCTCATACTCGAAGAGGAGTATTAAGGTAATCTTCAGCAAGAAAAATGTTCAATTAATTATTAATTATTATAAAATTAAATGTTAAAGTTAATTAAAGCTTCCGCGCTATTTTGTTGCCATATTCTCCTTACCAACAAGTTATACCGTTATTCCTTCACGACTATAGGTAGTTGTACGATTGAGAATCTTTATAGGTTTGCTTACGTCTCTGCCGGTCCGATCTGCGAAGTATTCAAAAAGCGGTTTGCCAAGGGTTAACATTCTCGCCTTGAGTGCAATACGAAGTAGACTGAGAAAATGTTTATAATTTTTAGATTTATTTAATGTTGAAAATTTTGGTACCGAGTATTTTAAAGTGCAGTGTTTAGAAGTAGACTTAGCCAGAGAAAGTACTCTTCCGATTGCTCAAATAACCCTCAGCCAAGCAGCCATCAATGCAAGAGCAGCTGTAATGACAAACTCACACTGCGTACGACAATGCCGAAACAGTTGGGGGAGCTAGGAGCTGAGAAACAAGCCGCCATCTACTGGGTTGCAGAGCACAAGTGAATTGAAGGAAACGAGAAAGTAGATATAGTAGCAAACAACGACTGGATATAGATGCAGCAATGATTCAAGAAGAGAACTCAAGATGGGGAATAATCAGCTCTTGCACCAGCTCTGTCACTGTACTGCACTTAGCAAAACACGAATAAACTGCTTAGGTTCTGCACCGTTTTCAACCTTAGAAAGTGTGGCAGATTAAAAAATTACCAGCCTACTTAAATTATCTAAGCTGTGTATTAGAGACAAAATATAAAGTTCTTAAGCTCTCCATACGCACTTGGTATCACTTGGATCAATTTCTGGTCTATGTGCAATCTAACCTAACCTAACCTTTTTGAAGTGAACTACTTTCGATTCTTTTTAACATTCTTATAATTTTTTTAAATTGTTTTGCAATACAACTTAATTAAAAATTTTAAATTCTTTTTAATAAATTTTATTTTTGAATAGTTTTTTTTAGTAAATTAAAAAAAAAATTTTTTTAATAAATTGTATTTTTTAGTAAAAATTATTGGGGAAAAACTAAATATTTTTTTGATTGAAAATTGTTGGAAAGTGTTTTTTGTCTGTTTGAAAAATACTACCCCCATCATATTTTTATGTAATTTTTTTTTATTCATAGCTTAGACTATATTGAACTATCTCTGTGTCATAATGGGAAGCTCATAATTTTTCAAGTTAAACAGAGTGGCGCAAAAAAAAAAAAATCAGTGATGGACATTTTTATTTATAAAGGCGCTACTTGTTGGCTTGTGTAAGTTAGTGAAACGTCCTAACTTCCCCAACATATTAAGTAAGGATTATTAAAGCCACCACTGTATGTTTTCCTCATTATCACCTTTAAATACTCACAATGATTTTACGCGCTCGCATTGATAAAAGTTCATTCAGAAAATAGTAAGAGCGACAACAACAAGAGTTGAATGAGAACGAAGCCTCACTACAACTATATGAATGATCTTCATTGATTGCAAAGGAAAATTGCGGGAATGGAAAAGGTTTTGCACACGGCACGCTAAAGCGGTAGATAAATTCTTGGAAAATGTTTTTTATGAATGGTATTGTATGGAATTAGCAAAAACATATTTACGATTAACGGTTAGCAAAATTGGATAGGCTTAGCTTAAGTAAAATATTGTAAAAGAAGAACAGAAGAAGATCGGCTTTGAAAGTGATCGTGTCGGAGAATAAAATTATCAAATAAATAGAATTGTTTAATTGGCGCCCACGAGAGGCCTGTTGCAAAAATTTTCAACCGTAAGAGGACTACATAAAAGTACAGTCCCAAATCGAGAAACGGCCGGCAGGATAAGGACCTCACTTGCTGAAGGATATAAAAATTAAACGGACCAGAACTT
This sequence comes from Anastrepha ludens, assembly GCF_028408465.1. Taxonomy (NCBI): domain Eukaryota; kingdom Metazoa; phylum Arthropoda; class Insecta; order Diptera; family Tephritidae; genus Anastrepha; species Anastrepha ludens. The sequence continues at coordinate 114,992,039 of NC_071502.1, forward strand.
TGCATAAGATCAACCCCAAGAGTTATCAAAAAGAATTTTTGTAAGTAATTATTCAAGATTATTTCTTGTTGTGATTTTTTTGTGATGTGATTTGGATTTCAATTTGAAAATAAATTTTTGATATTAAATATAAATTTGAACTACAAAGTGATTTTACCAATAATTTTTGGAAGAAACAAATAACTAGATACGCTTTTTGAATACTAATGCTTTTTGTAATTTTCGAAAAACTTTTGTTTAAGTTGTAATTTGAATACTTAAAAAATACCTAAGTAACATTTTAGGTTATATTATTTTTCGTTTTCGTTTATGTGCTCAGAATCTTGTAAAATCGCGTAACTTTTCTACAAACTTTTTTTTTTCCATTGACCCACATATTTCGTTTAAAGCGATAAGGTTTTGGTGCTTTAAAAAGAATTAATAGTAATATAAGAATAAAGAATTAAGCTAAAATGAGTGTTACACGTGAACAAGTGTTAGAAATAGTAAGGAATTGCTATGAGGAGGCTAGGAACGGATTTTCAGAGGAAATTAATCGCCTCTCCGAAGCTCTCAATCGTTTACCTCCACCCAGCTAAACTACCCAGCTAGAAACTTATTTGCCGGTCGCCATTGATCCTAGTGTTAGTTCAGATAATACGAGCTTAGATTTAGTAAAGTCCCTTCCGGAATTCAAGGGCGATACTTCTGCATACCCTGCTTGGCGATCTGCGGCTCATTTCGCTATGAATTACTATAAGCCAAGTTCTGAAAAATATTATGTAGCTATGGGAATATTCAGAAACAAAATAACAGAATCTGCTAACACATCTCTTTCATCTTTCAACACAGTGCTTAATTTTAAAGCTATAATCGCAAGATTAGATCAAACCTATGCCGACAAAAGACCGCGCTTTACGTGTTAGAAAATGAAATGAGTATTTTGAGACAGGTTAATTTCGATAAAGTTGACAAGCAATTGACGCTTATTATTAATAAGCAAATCATAACACATAGCGGAAATTCCCAGGTTATCAATGTCCTTAACGATAGGGCAAGAGAAAATGCACTTCGTGTATTTATTTCGGGTCTTCGTAGGCCATTATGTGACATACTTTTTTCCACTAGGCCAAAGGATCTCCCCACTGCCCTTGCAGTTGCCCAAGAGCTTGAAACCAGCCATAAGAGGTACGACTTTCCCAGCACATTTGCTGCGGGAACGTCGGTAAAGCCGAATATCTCAGTTACTCCTCAATATCGGCAGCCATTTCATTTTAATCAGCAAAATTTTCGCGCTTATTCTAATAATAAGCCAACGTCAATGGAAGTTGATCGTAGTTTACCTTCTTCTCGACAACAAGCTAATCTGCCAACCAATAACGGTTTCCAAAAACAATTTCACAAATGTTTCACGCCCCCAACACAATTCAAACTCTTTTCAGCCTGTGGCTTTTAAACGTAATCGCGAGCAAACATATTCTAATCGATCACCTTTTTACAAAGTGCAAAAAGTCAACTATATGCCACATGAAATAGGAAGCAATCTCAACAAGGGAGAGTTCGAAGAATACATCCCTAATTCTGATCAGGATGAATATGGCTGCGATTATCCTGAAACAGATAGGAATGCTTATGAAAGTCTGGGAGATATTGATGGTAATTTTACAGATGAAATTAACCTTTTAAACTAAATTCGCTCCTGCCATTTGTTAAGAAGAAAGCAACAAACGGACAGGAGCTACGCATTTTAATAGATACCGGTACTTCCAAAAATTATATCAAAAACTTTTAATTTCTGAAAGGCGTAAAAAATATGGATAAGCCATTTAACCTAAAATCTATTAATGGTGTTAACGTTATTAATAAAAAGTGTCTAGTAAATATTTTAGATAATACGGCAACTTTTTATTTGCTCGAGAATTTAAAAACATTCGATGGTATCGTTGGATACGACTTTTTAAAAAAATCAACGCAAGCATTGACATAGAAAAAGGGTATTTGTTGTACCACAACGGGCAGACAAGACTTGAGCATCTTCCTTGCAGTCAAGAGAATTTGATAACGATAGAAGACTCTGTTCCAGTTAATATTGAAAACGAGTTCAATGATATGATTAATATCAACATTAATGCGTTTGCCGAGGTAAATAGGGCATTGCCCTATAACACCAAAGTACAGGGCAGAATTCGTATGACCACAAATGAGCCAATTTATACCAAAAGTTATCCCTACCCTGTTTCCGCTGCAGAATTCATAAATTCTGAAATATCGACTCTCCTAAAAGATGGAATAATCCGCAAATCGTTTTCCGCTTACAACTCTCCCGTTCATGTAGTTTCCAAAAAAGGACTAGATGAAAATGGTAGAGGAAAATTACGAATGGTGATAGACTTTAGAAAAATAAATGAATACACAATTTTGGATAGGTATCCTATCCCAGACAATCAGTAATTTTGGCGAACTTAGGAAAGTCGAAATATTACACTACTCTTGACCTTAAATCAGAATTTCACCAGATTCTTTTATGTGAAGAGGATCGACCAAAAACAGCTTTCAGTGTCAACAATGGAAAGTATGAGTTCTGCCGCCTCCCGTTTGGCCTAAAAAATGGCCCTAGCATTTTTCAACGAGCCATCGATGATGTTCTTCGTGAATACATAGAAAAATGTTGTCATGTTTACATGGACGACATTATCATTTTTTCACCGAATGAACAAACACATTTAGAACACATAAATACGATTTTGCAAGGTTTAGAAAAGGCAGGAATGAGGGTGTCATCGGAAAAATCCAGATTTTTTAAAACTGAGGTTGAATTTCTGGGATTCTTAATTGCACGAAATGGCATTCGGACATGCCCAAGTAAAGTAAATGACATCCTCAATTATAAAACCCCAAATACTCTCCGAGTATTACGTTCATTCCTCGGGCTAGCGGGGTGCTACCGGAGATTTGTGAAGGACTACGTCGGCATTGTAAAACCGCTTACAAAATTTCGTAGGGGTGAAAATGGGAATGTTGGCGCGAATAAGTCCAAAAGTGTTTCTATAACTTTTGACTCCGAGACTATAAATGCATTTCAAAAAATAAAAAAAAATATTGGCATCGGAGGATGTTCTCCTCCAACACCCAGATTACAGTAAACCATTTGAACTTACCACAGATGCATCTTCGAGCGCCTTAGGAGCAGTTTTATCACAAAATGATAGGCCTATTACTGTGATTTCTCGTTGTTATCTAGTACAGAACAAAACTACGCTACCAACGAACGAGAGCTCCTTGCGATTGTGTGGGCATTAAAAAGTTTGCGCCATTATTTGTACGGTGTTACTAAAATTAACATTTTTACTGATCATCAGCCACTAATTTTTGCTATGTCGGATAAAAATCCAAACACAAAAATGAAAAGATGGCGCGCTTTCATCGAAGAATTCTCACCGAATCTACACTATAAGCCAGGCAAGGACAATAAAGTAGTCGATGCATTGTCCAGGCAATACATCCACAGCCTGAGCCAATCAAATGAAGTTGAAACCGTTCATAGTGAGAAGTCTTCTAGCAAAGTAATTAAAACAATCAAATACCCTGTCAACCAATTCAAAAACCAGTTAGTGATATCTAAGTCTGACCACTTCAGCAAAATAACAAAAATTCTTTTCCAAAGATTACGACGACATATCATTCGTTTTGACACCATCGAAAGGCTAATCGAATGTCTGAAAGATGTTATAAATCCAACAGTTACAAACGGCCTGCACTGTGAACTTGAAGTCCTAGCCAAAATCCAGAATCACCTAACAAAGCATTTCCCCGGGACAAAATTTGTTCACACCGAAAAGTTTGTGATCGATTTAGTCAATAAAAACGATCAATTAGAAACGATAGCCACAGAGCATAACAGGGCTCATAGGTGTCTCCATGAAAATTTTCAACAGATTTCGAATGAATATTTTTTTCCAAATATGAGAAAAATATTAAAGTCTTTAATTTCCAACTGCAAAATTTGTATGGAAAACAAATACCAGAGGAAGCCTCCTAACCCGGAGATAGGGAAACCCCCGATACCCAATTACCCTGGAGAAATACTCTACATCGACATATTTATTACAGGAAAACAATATTTTTAAAGTTGTATTGACACATTTTGTAAGTTTGCCATTGTCAAGCCAATAGCTTCACGTTCCACCATCGACATTAAGGATGCTATGCTAGAAATACTTTTAACATTTAAAAATACAAAAATCATTGTGTCTGATAATGAAAAAGCCTTCCATTCTAACTTAATAAAAACAATTCTAAGGGACAATTTTTCATCCCTACACTTCATAGCGAGAGTAATGGACAGGTCGAAAGGTTCCAGTCCACACTGCTAGAGATAGCTCGTTGTATCAAGGACCAACAACAAATATCTGAGACTAATGACCTAATCTTAATAGCTACACATAAGTACAATAATAGTATCCATTCAACTATTAAATCTAAACCCGTTGATGTTTTTCACAGCCCATCGATAGATACACTAGAAATTATTAAAAACGAATTAAGGTTAGCCCAAGAAAAAACTTTAGAAAAATTTAATAAGAAGAAAAGCACTAAAACCTATCAGCCTGGTGAAAAGGTGTTTCTTAGACGAAATAGAAGATTGGGAAATAAATTTGACAAAGTGTTTGTGGAAAAGGTAATTGAAAAAGATTTAGGAACTACTGTATTGATAAATGGCACTAGAATTCACAAAAGCAATTTACGTTAAAAAAATTATACAGAAATTTATTGTTGCCTCGATGAAAGGGGACTATCTGAGAAAGGCTAAGCAAGTGATTGATTTCGAAGCAAAACCAACAAGCATTTAAACTTGAATATTTACCATTATAATTTAATACCTAAGTATGAAAAAATTTATAAAAAATTTAAATGTTGTTTAAGCTAATTTAATATTGACGTGATAACGTCTTATAATTCGATTTAGCCGGCTGCACGCACGAAAAAATGTGTCGTTACCTTGAATGAACTGCGAAAGCGCGGAACGAACGACAAAGCAAACAAAGCAAACGAACGGCAACGTTCGACATCTTGCTCTCTCCTACTTAAGTGAGCGTATATATGTATGTATATGCGCATATGTACATATATAAATTCACGTATTTGTTTTTGCATATGCCTTCTTATTGATTATTATTAATTTGATTTACTTGAAGAATTTAAAATAAAACCAAGTTTGTTAATAATACCTGTTGTTTTAATGTTATTATTATTAATTTTTTTATTATATATGAAGGAAAAAAAGTATACCTTATAAGATATGTTGTATACTAATATATGTATATAAACATGCATATACATATACAATTTCGCGCAATTTTCAAAAAGAACAAATCTATATGTAAAGATGCATACAAGTCATATGGACATATCAAATATACGAATCTATTCCGTACGCAAGCAAATGTAAGCTAATGTGCTTGAACTGCAAGCGAGAGCGCGGAACGAACGATAAAGAGCACAATCGGCCCCCACGTTCGGCAACGTTCGACATCTGGCTCTGTCCTACTTGAGTGAGCATATACATATATGTATGTATATGCGCATTTGTATATAAATTCACATATTTGTATTTGCATATGCCTTCATCCTGTGTGCATGGTAATGAACCATTTCTCTGTTGAGAATAGGACGATGATAGAAAAAGTAGGAAATGAAAGGGAGTGTTTCGAGTGTAAAGTGTCTTGAAAAAGGCAAATCGATGATGGTGCCTCTTAGTGTTGTTGACTTATTAACGTCTGATGCACAATCGAAATTGAACATATCTTTCATGAATTTGATAAATGTTTCGTCATTTTTCACGTTTGTGTAAATGTAACTTGACCTATTCCATTGCAATTCCATTTACCTCCTCCTCTATATCGATACAAAATATCTATCAAACAAATAAAATTAAAATTTTGTTTTGAAAATTGCAACCCTTACATCAGTATTTTCTTATGACGTTGTCACTTTAAACTATCGTCAGTAATCCGACTTTACAGACAACCTCTTTTTTTTAAATCAAATTCTGTAAGTGTCAAAAGCCAATATTAAACGCCTTCGTGTGGCCGCTCTTGCAAACTTGTTGTTGTATGCATTGTGACAACCAAAACTTACGTGCACCTGCATTACATACATGCCAATAACCGTTTTTACCTAAAGATTTCACCACGCACACAATCTTGCTATCGAACCGCGGACGTTCCGATATTGAAAGGGGGGATAGTTAGTGGAACGTGCTAACTTCCCCAACTTATCACCTTTAAATACTCACAATGATTTTACGCGCTCGCATTGATAAAAGTTCATTCAGAAAATAGTAAGAGCGACAACAACAAGAGTTGAATGAGAACGAAGCCTCACTACAACTATATGAATGATCTTCATTGATTGCAAAGGAAAATTGCGGGAATGGAAAAGGTTTTGCACACGGCACGCTAAAGCGGTAGATAAATTCCTGGAAAATGTTTTTAATGAATGGTATTGTATGGAATTAGCAAAAACATATTTACGATTAACGGTTAGCAAAATTGGATAGGCTTAGCTTAAGTAAAATATTGTAAAAGAAGAACAGAAGAAGATCGGCTTTGAAAGTGATCGTGTCGGAGAATAAAATTATCAAATAAATAGAATTGTTTAATTTGTACTACAGCTGTCTTTAAAGTCAAAAACAAGGGCCAAAAGATGGTTGCTCATCTTTTACCATCCGCCATTTGTTCGTAGTTCACACGATTACGACATTCATACGGAATAAAAACCTTTTTATCATTTTGATTTCAGACAGCTGTGAGTCCCGGAATCCGTGTCGCCAGCGAAATACCTTTTTTTGGAAGACCAGTTCTTGAAGGCTGACAACTATGACTAAAAAAAATTTTTGTTTCTTAACAATGAATCAAAAAATTAAAAAAACACTGGAAACAAAAATAAAAAATCATTTTTCGTTTACGTTTTACGCGCTTTTAAAGATACCCCAAAAACACCATTTCAAATGAGGCGAGGGCCTTAAATATCCTCTGATAGGATAATTAGCCACCTTGTGGTCAACTACGTACAGTAAATAAGAGGAACAATATCTGCGTATCTGGTTACTAAGATACGTAGCGATGCCTCGATCGACTTACAAGCAGGCCTAATATACTGCGCTAGCACATCGCTGAAGCAGTAGCGCTCTACTCAACATGTTGTCTCATAATTGCTTTCATTGTGCGAGTAGTCTCATCAACCCCTTTGTATTTCATGGCAATCAATTTGCACATCCTTTGCTGCCTTAGAAGTAGGCACATGTACGTATATGTAACTATGTACATGTGCGTGTATAAGTAGATAAGCTTCCATCGCAGTTAAATCGTTTCCTTCGATTTCGTTAAGATTTCTCCTCATTGACGCTTGAGTGGAAAATTTGCAAAAGTCGCAACTTAATTACGAAAGTGGCAGATGAGGGAAAAGTCGGAGTGATCTATTCCTAAACATATTTTTGTTGTTTTTATATGACTTATATATGTTATATATATATGAGCATACTCAAGTGCATATTTATTTGTGATTATCATGATTTGTACATTTTTTTATAGTATCTTGCAAGCCATTGTTCGCCCGATGGAATCTCATCTCATAATCCATTCCGGCACTTTGCTTGCGCAAAATACGAAGAAATAAAGAAATAATGAAGAAAAAGCGCTGCTAGGCGCATACAGATGTGCGCTGCACTCGTTGACAAGCGCTGAGTGTCATTGACGTGAACGTCACTTGCGGCGGCCCGAACAGCGTGAGCACACTCATTAATCTTTAGGCAAGCCACAAGGGTGTGGGCCACCGTTGACAGATACTCGTATAATATGAGTACAATACACTGACACTTTCGTACTTTTTATACTCGTATGAGCGAAAGGCTACAAAAATGTGTTGAAATCAAGGAGAATATGTTGGAAATAAATCTGTGAGAAAATAAGAAAGCGCAGAAGAAGCAGAGCAAGTGCTGAAAAAATTAATGATAGTGTGCGTCAAATGCGAGGCAAAAAGCAAGAAGATGAAAAAAAATGGTGGCAAAGCAGTGGAGAGATGGTTGACTGGAATGCCCGCCGGCAGCATAAGCAGCTACATTTGTGGCAATTCATATATATATTTATAATTTGTTTCTACTTGTTTTTGGGTACATACACAGCGCTTTTACCCAAGACAAATTTTGCCTGCATGCCATGCGTTACATGGCGTAGTAAGTAGCATTTTTTTTTGTTATTTGTACTTTGTTTTTTTTTTTTTTGTTTTTTGCCATGCCTTGAATGCATGTAAAAAAGGCTTAAGTTGGCGCTGAACATGCGCTGTCCGGAAGCCGTGCGAAATTAAATTGTACGCAGAATATTAAGCAAAGCACTCGGGCGCAAATATGTGTGTTCGATAGCCGCAGGTTGCGTATACGCCGTGTTGGGCTACAACGCGCGATGTGTAGCGAGAGAATGTTGAATGTTGGAAGTTGAAAGGTGTGAAACGCCACCAATGCAACTTAATTAAAGTGCGACAACGTGAGTGAGCTTATGTTTATAAGTGTAAATACGTGAATGTGCGTGAGTGTATATAAGCTGCGGTGCGTATTTAAGCTGACCCCTGGCACTTATGTAAGTATGCGTCAGCTCAAAAATAAATGCATTGCCGTCAGGTAAATGTAGCTCGATGCTGAATGTTGCTATGGCAGTATAGCTATAGCAGTACAATACTAGCAACAGCAACAACAACAGTAGCAGTATCACAACTTAATCAGTAAACAAGCTGACAAATGCAATCAAGCGTGGAAATGCAATGAGGATATGGCTCTACGTGGTGTGCTACAATGTGTGAACGCAGTACGGATACGTCCTCGGGTCGGTTTTATGCAAATAACTATTGTAGTTCATATGTATATGAAGTGAGTATAAAGTGCGATAATAAAGTGCCATGCACGCATAGAGAAAAGTTTAGACAATTTATTTATTTCGATATTAATTTTTACACATTTTTTTATAAAAATGTATTTCATTCACAAAGAGCAAAAAAAAAAACTAAATATTTTAAATTTGCTCATCCAAGTAATGTTTAGTCTTACCATTATTTTCAATAACTTGAAAGGCGCTACATGGCATTTACTCAAATATCTTTTTGTTTAGTTCCATGCTCATGAATGAAGAATGACGTCATTGTTGTTGTTGTTGTAGCAGCATAAACATTTCATATTTACATACGCGGAATGCTGCTGGAGAGACAGTTCTTGGCCGGATATAAGTCCGGGTCGTTTCGGTAACGTAGAACCGGCTGTCGTGGAAACGGAATGTCATCCTTCAACTCTTCCTTTGTAGAGTACTGTTTATTTCCTTCCTAAACTTCTCGGGAAAATTGTTGTTCTTCATTATATTGAGATCTGGAAAAATTGATGGCCACTCAAGACAGGGGATACATTGTTCGGCAAACCTATTCCACGATTTTCGCCAGACTTCACTTTGAGAAATGGTAGCAATTCATTCGCAAGAAAGCTTCAATACGCTTCGGAATTTATGTGTGTTGATGGTAAGTGGATATACATCTTTCCCAGTGTACGCACAGCTCGGCACACCATTTCAGCTTCAAAATTTCTTTTTCAAAAATATTCTGCCTCTAAACGCATGTCTCTTCAATGCCTACTGAATCCATCTGTCCCATCAAAGTTAAATTTATTTCCTTCAGAAAAGATAACCTCAAAAAAAAAGTGAAAAAATTTGGAAAACTAATATATTTTTGGAAAACTGTTTTATTTTTTTTAAACTACCAGATTCCAAACGGTATAATAACGAGCGAAGGTTTTCCGTCTAATTTTATTGGCAGTCCAAAGCTTGGGCCCCCTCCCTTCATATTAGAGAATTTAATACTGCACGAGCGCTTTAAAACTCGACTTAACGTGACCCGAGTAACATTGGGGTTACTTTCAGCCTTGATATCATGTAAGTCCTTTGTCATATAAATAAAATTGGGTAGCTAATTACAATTGCGTTAACCACTTCCAGCTATTTATGCAATTCACCAGGTGTGTGGTATTTAAACCTCCCATATCCGCAAGTGTAGCAAACAAGTGATCCTGACTCTTGTCTGAGTTTTAGTCCGGCCAGAGCAGAACGGGTAAGGAAAAGGCAGCTGCTGCTCAAGGCAGCTGCTGCAGAAAGTACTTGAAGCGAAGGCAAATATTACCACAGGAATGCCTAACGTACAATGCCGGTGAGGCTACCCACACAATTCCAGATCTGCTGCTTAGTTGGCCTTAAAAGTTCTCTCGCAAATAGGTTATTATTATTATTAGTGCGTAGTAGCACTGCGACCAAAAGAGATGTATTGTGCAAAAACTGCTGAGATACCCTATATTTTGAGTTTTTCTTTTAATTCTGGGGTTTATTGTTCCATAAATTATATGTACGCAAGGCAATACCAATGAGGTGATTTAGCCATTTTTTGCTTAGCGAAGGATATTTAAAAAGAATGTGTCTTGAATTTTCAGTGTCCATTTCACACAACCGGCAGATAATGGTCACAGAGATACCAATTTTGTTTAAGTGATAACTCAGGCTACAATGGCCTTTAAAGTGACCAGTTAATCGTCTTAAGTCTACTCTGCTAAGTGAAAGTTGCTCATCAGAAATTCCTTTGTCCGACGTTAGGAATTGTTTCAGACTTCGCCATACTACGATCCTTAACCTGCTTGGCAATGAGACTTTTAGTCTTCCTTAATGAATAATTAAAAGCAATTCGACTATGTGGGAGTTGAGATCTTTCAATCTTTGTCTGATAAGTAGCAGATGTTTACATAAGATATGCTCAAATCCCAAGCAAGCCGGCAAAATGTTTCAGTAGGCAGACTTCACTTGGGCTTATGAAGACTCTTTCGATTGTTACCGGTGAGATAACTAATGAGGCCACGAATACCAATTTTACTTAACGAGTTAATCTTCCTTCTATCGAACGGATACCAAATAGCCTTGTATGGCTTATATCACTTTATTATTCTCCAGTTTTCACTTCACTCAGCAACTCTGAATATGAAGGATGATCAACTAGGGCCGCAGAATGGACTCAAATACCAAAATTCAGAGTGCTCCAAATATTCCAAACTATTTCAAAGAGGAGTCGAGAAAAGTATTTATCCTGCATACACTGACGTGCAAGACTATAAATTCAAATTCTAAAGAATCACATAAATTTGTTGAATAATCTTAGCCGTAACCGAATAATTTGCGTTTGTAACATAACCGGCTTGGGAGCCACTGTAGTTATGAGACGTCTGAGGGATGGAGGCAACTTTTGTTTTTCATTTTCTCCATATGAATTCGGGTTATCCTTTTAACCTGCTAATGGTATATTAGTTCGCTCCCACAACTCATTTCTCCTATGGGGTTGGTTTATATATTCAAGTCACTGCAATTTGGCGGCCGCCGTAGCCGAATGGGTTGGTGCGTGACTACCATTCGGAATTCACAGAGAGAACGTAGGTTCGAATCTCGGTGAAACAACAAAATTAAGAAAAACATTGTTCTAATAGCCGTCGCCCCTCGGCAGGCAATGGCAAACCTCCGAGTGTATTTCTGCCATGAAAAAGCTCCTCATAAAAATATCTGCCGTTCGGAGTCAGCTTGAAACTATAGGTCCCTCCATTTGTGGAACAACATCAAGACGTACACCACAAATAGGAGGAGGAGCTCAGCCAAACACCCAAAACAGGGTGTACGCTCCAATTATATATATATACACTGCAATTTGTCATAATGCCACAAATTTTCAATTGAATTGATGTGAGAAGATTCTGAATATGACTACAAATGGTGCAATTTTTTATTTTGTATCTGAACTTTGCCTACAGCTCCCGTATGCTTTGCGCTCCTGTGTTTCTAAAAATAACACAAAATAACATAGAAAAATCTATTTGTTCCACTACACCGGACGCAGCTTATTGCGGGATGCTTAGGTACTGAAGACAATTTTTCGAATTTCAACTCAACGCCATTATTGATCGCCCACTATATTTCGTGGATTGGTTTACATTAGCAGGAGGTTTGAATCAGAATGTGAGCACATATTACAGAGCCCAGTAATGAAAAATTTGCCGAAATTTGCGTGGGGCTGGTTTCAAGAAAAAGCTCGATGTACAAGAATTTCTCTAAACTAATCTTCTGGAATTTCGGTAAACTAATCTTCTGGAGCGAATTGATGCCTGCAATGCTTTGCAGAAGCGTGAGAAAATCGTCCAATTTATGAAGCTGAAGGTAACTCGTGAAGGAGAATAGCGCCCATGCACGAATCAAGAAGGTTTTGCCGCGCATTTGGTGTAAGTGGAAGAGAATCATCCACTATGAGGTACTTCTACTGGGGCTAAAGCCTTGATTTCGGACCTTTACCGTTCTTTACCTGACCAGTTTGAAGCAGCTGAAGTGGCCAAAATTGACGAGTAGGAATGTTGTTATGTTTCAGTAACATACCTGATTTATCATTTTTCTAAAACTAAAATTTCTTGGTCCACACTTAAAGCAAAGAAAAATAACAAGGAATACCCAGAGTGCCGCAACTAAATTTGTGAATGCCTTCCAAAGTTCACAAAATTGTTGCTGTGATACGACAAATTTTTGCTGTACAACATTCAGTTTCCACATCATTATCGTTCTCGTAGCGTAAAACTCTTCTGCTTAATGTTGAATTTCCATAAAAATATTTTTCATATTTGTACTTTTGTACTGCAAATTAATTACAGGCAATTTCTTGCCTGTGCAAAGAGTCAGTTAATAATCCACATTGGCGCAGCAGAATTCATGAATATGAGAATAATAGCAATTAACTGTCTATGTATGTATGTATACTATACATGTATGTGATAAATATGTGCAAGAATGCAAGCATCCTCTCACTTCCTCCGCCTGTGTGCGTACACTGCATATCGCTTGTTCAACTAAAATTTCAAGCACCCTTAAAAATTCCACCGAAATTTATTTCAGTCTTCACCCATTAGTGAAGGTAAAATGTAATATAGGTACTTATATTTGCATGCGTATGCATGTATGTGTGTATATAAAATTTCCTTTCACATGTATGGAAAAGCGTGCAAACAACCTTCGCCCCTATCTCAGTCTCGGTCTCCGTCTCGATCTCGGTCTCGGTCTCGGTAACATCAACATGCTATGCTGGCGATAATCACAATAAGAGCAACAACAATGCAATCCCCACTTTTTGGCATTTTCGTTTGCATCGCTACAAGTGCCTGAGCTTGATCTCTCTCTCAATGCAGGGTGAGTTTAAGGGCATGTGCAATAAGGTCGCTGAGGAAATGTAAAGCGCATAGCCACATAAATAAAATCTATAATTCTTATAAACTATAAGAATCTTGTTAATGTGAGCGCGTGTGAAAATTTCAAATAGATTGAAAATCCATGCAAGGAATTGGAAAATTTGTAGTGAGTGATGTGGAAGTAAAAATCGGGGTAGCACAAATTTTAGTACTCTAGGCTTGTAAAAATATGGATATATGTAAAACATCATACCATCTTAAAAAGTAAAGCCCTAAAATATACACTTACGTGGGCTATGCACAGAATGCTTAGATTTGCACAGTTGTTTTTCTTTTGTTGCAGCTAATCTTTTGTGGAACGTTTTGTTTTCGACATAACTTGCATAGACTTTCAGAAAATGCATATCAATTTGCCCACAAAGCATAAAATTTATTTACGAATTGCAGCAAGTCAAAAATGACTAAACTGTTGACCCCCAGTTCTTGTTCTGTGTTAACGTAAAGTGAAAAAATTTCATTTTCATTTTCACAGGCCCCTTTCACTCTGCCCTTTCATAAACGATTCTTTTTGCGATTCTCGTTTAAGCCATGATAAAAATGTTCCGTTCCCACTGTAGAAATGAAATTTTTACATGTGTGATATTTGAACTTCAAATGACGTTTATTTTGAAGCTGGAGTGGAGCTGGCGCGTACACTCTTTTTGGGTGTTTGGCTGAGCTCCTCCTCCTATTTGTGGCGTGGGTCTTGATGTTGTTTCACAAATGGAGGGACCTACAGTTTTAAGCCGACTCCGAAGGGCAAATGGGCTTACACTCGGGTTTATACTCGGAGGTTCGCCATTGCCTGCCGAGGGGCGACCGCTATTAGAATAAACTTATCCTGCATTTTGGTGTTTCACTGAAATTCGAATCTACGTTCTCTCTGAACTTCGAATGGTAGTCACGCACCAACCCATTCGGCAACGGCGGCCGAATTGTGAAAATTGTCTGAAGTGAATCCGATAAATACTTTTCGAATTATTAAACAATTAACAAACTTTGAATGCGTTTTTCTCAAAACTATGTTTTTTTAACTGGTGCTCACTGTAAATTAAAAACCGGCAGATTTCAAAAAAATTTATACTGCTTTTGAAAAATATAAAAAAAATCGTGCCTGATCGAAGGATTTTTTTTCAAAATTTCGATATTTTGAATTGGACAGATACCTGTAAAATTTCGAAAAAAAAAATATTTTTTTTTCATAAAATGTTAATATAATCCTATAAAAATTTGTCAAAAAAATTTTAGAACGTAAATTTAAGTATTTCTTAGACGCGTTTTTTTCAAAACTACAATATATTTTTCGAATTGGCGTTCACGATAACTCGAAAACTTATTAACCGATCTCCCTGAAATTTTGCACACATCTTTTCTATGATATTACTTTCTATGTGAATTTACAAGTTTTTGAAAATATTTCAAAAAAATAATTTTTTCGAAGCAAAAATTTTAGGGAAATTCGCCCCAAAATTCATTTTTTTAAGCATTTTATTCCGCGAATATTTTTTTTCACTTTTGTTTAATCCATATAGAAATTATGACATTAATAAACAAAAAATCTTTGGCTTTTTGTATTCAGGTCGCTGATGCCGATGCTACAACGCTCGTCGATTGAGAGCATCCTGGAAGAATTGAGTGTACATCCCCCATTTTGAATAATTAAAACAAAAAAAAAATTTATATTATTTTAATGTATAAATAAACTGTATGCCAATTTTGAAAACAAATATATTGACTTTTTCATTTTAAATAATTTGAATGAAAATCAGGGACAATATGGCCATCTACAGGTATCTGTCCCCTTAAACAATTAATTGTTGTTTTTTTTCTCGAAAATCTGAAAAAGATTCCCTGAGGACGCCATATTGTTAACTTTGAAAAAATGCTGTGATCAGGCATAAGATTGTCTATTAATAAAACTAATTTCTCGTGTCCAATTGATTTTTGATGAAGGGACTTATGGAGAAACGGGCTTCACACAAACAGCGACAACTTTTATAATTAATAAGTTTTTTGTTTTGAAATTTTGCTAAAGTCAAGTCGAAACATTATGTATTAATTCCATGTTTTTATTTTTGTAAAATAAAGCACTGACTAGCAAAGTCAGTCAGCTGTTAATTTAAACTATTTTTTTAATTTTTAATTCGCAAAATCAATAAACAAAAGCAATAAAAGTGAAAAACACGTACAGTTTTTCTCCTACATTTTTTCATATGAAGTTATTGAGAAATAAACAATGTTTGAAGTGAAAAGAAATTAAACTTATAATATTTTTCCGTCATTTATGAAAAATAAGATCATTAGTTATTTAAAGTGATTAAGCAAAAAAAGCAATTGAAAAAAAAATTACATTCTATCTCAAAATTCTCTCTCACTCTCTCAAAATTTTTTTCACATATCAAAAAAATAAAGGATCAAATAAATGTGCGTAACTATTTTCATGTTAATATTTGGAGTGACCAGCATCTATTACCGATTGCAACCTCTTGAGCATTGATGTAATTGGTATTTTTAGATCATATTTTCATGGGTGCAGGTTGCTCATTCCATTCTTCTTTGATGCACCGTACCAAGTTTTTTGTGTTTGAAATGCGTTGAAATCTGGGCTTTGGGCGGGAGAATTTAGCATTTTTGTGCAATTATGTAGGAACTAAGACCTGCATAAGTAAGAATTGTGCTTGGGATCATTGCCTTGGTTTGGTTTCAATAACAATCATTTGGATCAAGATCACTGATTTTTGCGAATTTCGTTTAAAATTATTACTATTATTATTACATATATGTAAAATATTTAAATAGATTTCTTTTTTTATGTTGTATCCAATAATTTTAATTTCATCAACGCCTCTGCTAGAAATGCAACCCCATATCATTACACTTCTTCTTCTGCTCAAGCGATTTTGGCCGAGTTCAACAACCAGTTGGAAACACCAAGTGAAGTCAAGTACCTCTTCACCTGAGCTGAAGCTGGTACCGCATCGAATACTTTCAAAGCCGGAGCGTTTGTATCCATTCGGACGAGATGACCCAGCCAACGTAGCCGCTGGATCTTTATTCGCTGCGCTATGTCTATGTCGTCGTAAAGCTCATACAGCTCATCGTTCCATCGTCTGCGATATTCGCCGTTGCCAAAGTGCAAAGGTCCAAAAATCTTACGCAGAATCTTTCTCTCAAACACTCCAAGCGTCCCTTCATCGGATGTTGTCAGCGTCTTAGCTTCTGCGCCATACATTAGGACGGGCACGATGAGAGTCTTGTAGAGTGTTAGTTTTGTTCGTCGAGAGAGGACTTTACTGCTCAGTTGCCTAATTAGCCCAAAGTAGCACTTGTTGGCAAGAGAGATTCTACGTTGGATTTCAAGGCTGATATTGTTTGTTTGAAGACAGGAGGTACTTCGTTTTGTTCTTGTTCACCACCAGACCCATTCGCTTTGCCTCTTTATCCAGTTTGGAGAAGGCAGAACTAACAGCGCGGTTGTTAAGGCCGATGATGTCGATATCATCGGCATACGCCAATAATTGTACACTCTTATAAAATATTGTGCCTGAGCGATTAAGTTCTGCGGCTCGTACGATGCTCTCCAACATCAGGTTAAAGAAGTCACACGACAGCGAGTCACTCTGTTTGAAGGAGAGGTCCTTCCCAATTCTGATGGCGGTGCTGGTGTTGAGCAACGTCATCTTGCAAAGCCGCATTAGTTTAGTGGGGATACCAAATTCAGACATCGCGGCTTACAACTATCTCCTTTTCGTACTGTCGAATGCAGCTTTGAAATCGACGAAGAGAGGGTGTGTGTCGATTCTCCTTTCGTGGGTCTTTTCCAAGATTTGGCGTATTGTAAATATTTGGTCGGTGGTAGACTTTCCAGGTCTAAAGGCACACTGATAAGGTCCAATCAGTTGGTTGACGGTGGGCTTCAGCCTTTCACACAATATGCTCGCTAGAACCTTATAGGCGATATTTAGAAGACTAATCCCGCGGTAATTGGCACAGATTGCAGGATCGCCCTTCTTATGGATTGGGCAGAGCACACTTAAATTCTCATCGGCAGGCATGCTTTCTTCCGACCATATTTTGCATTACCTTTACAGTAATTATAATAAATCAATTTCCTAATTTTTTCACTCCCATGATAGCCCGCCATTATTGCAAAAGGATTTCAAAGTATTAATTCATTGTCAAATTTACTAAGAAAATAATGAGAAGATTTTCGGAGTTCTTTTATATTGCTCTCTCAAAATCTCCTTATGCTCAAACAGCTTCTATTACTAGAACTTTAATTGAGTTTAATAAAATCTCCAAATTTGTTGAGATAGATTTTTCATTTTCAAAAGACCACCTATTGAAATTTTGGAATATTTATTATAAATTTCATAGTTCAATTCTACTTCCTTCTTTTAATGCCCATTAACCTTAAAATATGTCCACAGAGCCTAACAAATCTATTATATTATAAATATTACATTGTGAAAAGAATTATGAGACCAACTGTACATACATATGATATGCACGAACACCAATAAAACCTGCACCACACGATCCATCAGCCACAAATGGAAGGCAGCAAATTTGCCCTATTTGTTTTTTCTCAGATAAGTAGGCAACCAGGCATACACGCTCACATACAGCGCACAGCCGTTAGAACAAAGTAAAATATTACTAACACAACAACAACAAAAAAATAATACTTGTTACCACAACAACATGCCACAACTACTTCCTATAACAAAGATAACAAAAGCTTGACTAAAAAGTTGGCAGCGCAACACAATTTTTACGGCTTGCACTTTGCTGCTTCCATGTTTTAGATTCTTAAATTTCAGAAATCGATTATTGAATTTCGCCAGAGTAATGTGCGCTAGCCGCCAATATTCCCTTACATGCAATGCACTTGTTTCGGCCGCGCTTTGGTGCCGCGGGGTATGCAAATTTTGAAAAGAGAAGAACATCTCTAATCTGTATGCTACCGTTGCGCTATTGTGCAATCGCATGTGAGTGTGAGTGTGTATTTTTCGCCTGACATTTTTTTCTCGTTTCTCATTTCTCATTTCATCTTGCTTTCACTTTTGTTCCACCACTGAGATGAATGCTTTATGATTCTGGTCGGTTGGTAGGTTGATTGCTCGAAAGAGTTTTTGTGGCTAAAGTGTAAAACGGGGTAGTAGGAGGCAGGAGAAATGGTTGCTTTGTATGGTAGATGAAATTGTAGCTGCTAACATATGCAGAGTGGTACTAAATACGTATGACTTTACAAAGTTGTATTCACATTTTTCCCATAAAATATTTTTGCGAATTACATTGAAACGCAAGCGCATCTCTTTGAGGTTTATTTTTTGTATTAAAAGACAGTAAAATCAGATAGCCGATAGTTCTCGTGGGTTATAATATTTATTGTGAATTTATTTATAATAAATAAAGATTATTAAAAATAATAAAAGATAGTAAAAGTCCTCTAAAAGTGCTAAGGCATGAATTGCTTGTGAAGGTTGCTTTATTTACTTTGATTTTTTGCGCATTTTTGATTTGGAACAAAAAAAGTACACAACTCTGAGCTTCTCTCCATATATTCGTATCTTTTTAGATAACATCATAAAATTAAAAAAATATATATATTTTATATGCATTAAATCTTTAGCGTCGTTGGCAGTATATCTATTTACAAAACAAAAAAACACTACATCGGCTACTCGGTATCGCCTATGAGATGTGTCTCAACTATCAAATTTCCGCGCATATACGTACAGTTTGTCTAATGGAAGTGTGACCGCAAAATTCAAACTTACATTACAAAAAAAAAAAAATACCAGTCTAACGGATAGACGCGATAGAAGTGAAACCTTCCGTAAACCAAACTGAGAGAGAATGAGATCAAAAACAACAATTGACGCGGTATTTCAAAGATATGTTGACAACATCGAAACCAAAGCATTTGTATCATATTTTAGCTATCATAAGCCACTCGTATCATTTGTTGAAATTGAAAACATTGAGGATGAATAATAATAAAATGAAGAAAATAAAATATGAACTTTATAGCAATATTATAATGAACCTATAATTATCCCGCTCCTAATGCTGCTTTCGTCTCATTCTCTCTCAGTTTGTTTTACGGAAGGTTTCACTTCTATCGCGTCTAACCGTTAGACTGGTATTTTTTTTTTCTTTTTGTTTTTTTTTCTGTCGAAATTCACCACACTTTTCTGCATTATTTTTCGGTATAATTGCGGTAAATATTTAAAAATGAAAATATCTACGAATATAAAAATACGGACGCAATACAGCACACGCGGTTGCTATTATGAGCGTCGTAACGCGTATAATACACAGACGTACTAACATACACGCAAACATTCGTAGGACGCTTGGTTTGAATTTTTTATACATATGTATGCTATACTATGGCCTAGCCTATGTACGTACATACATATTTGTGTTCTGAACTTCCAGCAAAACAATGCTTATTAATATACACATATGCATCTACATACAACCGCACACACAGGTCACTCACTTTATTCCTGTAAATGCGTATGTCGTCCAAAGCTAAATTTCTATGCCTAGCGACTACAAGAACAAAATGCATTAATAGGCGCAGGCGTAGCGGCCATCATCCTAGTTGCCATAGCGCTGAACAGTCGCGGCGGCGCCGAACAGTTTCAACTATTGTACTGTGCAACAAAAACTCATCATCAAAAAATTGATTTATAAATTCGAGCTCATAGTTCTAAGAGCAAGTACTTTCATTCATAAAACGAGCCGCCCATATGCTAATTTTCTCGACAATTCGAAAATAGTCAATATTGGAATATTTCGCGTAGAATTATTTGCCAATATTCAATTTTTGTCAAGTCGAGTGCCCGCGGCTCCGTAAATATGTTTGCACCCATATATGTATGTAAATATATGTTTCTAAATGCTCGACAACCGCAGCTGCCTGTTCAAGGTTACTGTACATTAGGCCGGGTCGATTTGTGGGAGGGCAAAAAAATCGCCCATTGCTCTGTGAAAATCATATTCTAGGGATCAGAATAAGAAATTTTGCCGAAGGAACCATACCTCTAAAACGATTTCTGATGTCCCCCAATATGGGTCGAACTTTTTAGTTTCTTTTCTATAACTCACATTCATTCATTTACATATGTTCTGACTAAATAAATTTCTTAAGAGAAAAAATAGATAATATTATAATATAAATAAATAAAAATAAAGAAAAAACATAGCCATTTAGCTGATTTTTTCATGTAAAGGCCAAAAATGGTGATATTTTGAAATTGGGGGACATCAGAATTCGTTTTAGAGGTATGGTTCCTTCGGCAAAGTTTCTTATTTTGATCCCTAGAATACGATTTTCATAGAGCAATGAGCGATTTTTAAATCGACCCGCCCTACTGTACATGCAATGCTGTGCCTATGAATGTGCGCTGTGCCTATGAATGCGCGCTGGATTTCTTGAGAAATTTTACCGTATGTTTTGCTGTGGCGATGCACATATGTACATACACACAACATATATACATATATCCGCATATATACATACATATATAAATTCACAAATTTAAATTTGCTTATGCCATCCTTCTGTGTGCCTGGTAATGAAGCATTTTCTATACATACATATATATACGTATATATTTTTTCTTCTTCTTTTTGGTGTCGCTTTTTCGTTTCATCGAGTCCCAAATCACTCCCAACGATTCTAAAGAAGTTTTCATTTCAAAAAATGTCTGATAAATAAGCGTATCGTTTAGGCAATACGCCTTATGCTATTTGTTAGTTTTGTGAGAAATTTGGGAATTTTGTTTTTACAAAATTAGTTCCGCAGTGTTGAAGCAGTGTTCCCATGCACACATCCTAAAGATCCAAAAATGTCACATACACATCTGCAGCAAAATATTTGAAGAATTCGAAGACGTTCATGAATAAATTGGTGCAACGCTATACCGAAGTTGAAGAAGAAGAAATGTTGACCATTTTCCCGGACGAGGCAAGAAAAAAAACAAAAATCATCATTTATCAAATCATTAATGATTTGTTTGTGGCAAAGTTGAACTTTTCGGTGGGGGAAGCTGTAGTTGGATAAGTAGAGTTAATGTAATCAAATACAAGATTTTTGAACGTTTAATCGCAGTAGACCTCACATTCAGGATGACATTGAAAAAAGACTTGCATGGGCTAAGGCAAAATCAAAACGGAATCGGACAAATGTAATATTAACGAATTAATCTTTTTTGCATGTTTAGGCGAAAAATTACATGCGTCAGCGACAACTTCAACGAACTGTTCAACACCCAGTTAGGGCTCACATTTGGGACTGCTTCTCTGAGAAAGTATTTGGCCATTTATTTGTATTTGTCGTCAATTTGAGTGCAGTTTTGATGAATACAATTTACCAAAAAGCATTATTATAGAAAGCTGCAACGATTTTTGGAATGTGCGTAGCGTGAAAATAGCAAAATAGGATTGAAATGTTGGATTAGCCTTTCCAGTCACAGTTTTGAGCCGACCGAACGGCAGTTGGTTTTTTATGAGGAGCTTTTTTATGGGATAGGGTTAGTTCGGTGAAAAAATGCATATTTTGAAAACCGTTTTTGCAATACAAATAATATTTTTCTACATAATAACAGCTTAAGACACACAAATCGACTACTAGAACATTCTAGCAGGAAAATTGGGCAACTTCCATTAAAAGAGGAAACCGATACGAGGATACTTGAGCGCAAACGAGCTGCAAATTTAAATGGTGTCACCCTTTTATGAATAAGAATGAATAACTATATTGTATAATTAACTAACGAGTTAATTTTTTAAAAGAATTTGTCAATAGTGGCATTGACTTCTAATTATTATTAAAATCCAAAAAGAAAAAAAAATATATATGTATTATAAGTAGAAAGAGAAACAATAATAAAGGGTTTAAAAAAATACTTAAGAGGGGGGTTTTCGATTTTTAAATTCTTCGCATCTCTAGGAAGCGAATACCTGATTTTCGGAAATCGAATTGGCTAATATGTTAATAATCATTAAAATTTATTATTAATTATAAATGAATGTGTTATTAAAAATAATTAACCTAAATAATCCATGGATATCTGGTTGTTGTTGTTGTTCTGTTGTTGTTGTTGTTGAGGTGGTTGAACATTTCTCAGCTGAAATGCTCCTAATTAGTGACCAGCACTGTTTTACTACCACTATCTCGTGTGATGATGATGTTTTTTTTTTGTTTTTTTTTTCCAAGGCAGATCCATTTAGTGAGGTCCAAGTATACTAGCAAATCCTTTATCTCGCTGTCTGAGATCTCCTTAATTTGCTGTAGGAAAGGCTTACCGAAGGATCGGAGTCGTGCCCTGGCTAGTCCCGGACATTCACATAAATAGTGGAACAGACTTTCCTTCGCCCCTTCCGCTTGACAGCTTCTACAGATAGGGTTGAAGGGTAGATTGAGTCTAGCTGCATGATCCCCTACTTTCCAATGTGTTGTAAGGGTTGCAGTGATACGTGAAATGTTTGGCCGAGAACATCCTAGCAGGTCATTCGTCCTTTGGATTTTGTATGACGGCCATGTGTTTTTTGTTGTAATACATGTAGGTATTTGCCTCCATCTTCTTTCGGCTAAAGCATGATAGTGTGAAGCAATGGATGCTTTTAGTGTGTTCAGTGGGGTGGAGACTGCCACCGCCTCTGCTATGTCTAGTGTCGAGCCCTTTCTTGCTAGCTCATCCGCTATCTCATTGCCCCGTATGTTCCTATGACCGGGAACCCATATCAGGGTAATTTCAAGCCAATGGCTGAGCAGTTTCAGCTCCTCTCTACATTGTAGGACCAGTTTGGATGAAATGTAGTTGGAGTCTAAGGCCTTAATAGCTGCTTGACAGTCTGAGAAAATAGCTACTCTTGCACCAACTACCTTGTAGAGTTCTAAGGATTTGCATGCTGCTCTGATCGCTAAGAGTTCTGCCTGGAACACGGTGGCATAATCAGGAAGACGGATTGATTGAGATAGGTTGAGTGGCTCCGAATGGAAGCCAGCTCCCACACCACAGTTCATCTTAGAACCATCGGTGTTAATTTCGATAACGTGTCTTCCAATCACCTCTCCTTTGCTCCGCTCGGCTCTCGGTGGAAAACGTACCGTAAAGCCTTTCTTAAAGTTGAGGTCGGGGACTGTGTAGTCTGATCCGTTTTTAAGCAGCGGGGGTCCCTGTAGGAAGATCTTGTTGTGGCCGTACGACCTTGTTGTCCAGCTTCCTATGTCTCTGAGTCTCACCGCGCTGCAAGTAGCTATTGTTTTAATGTGTAAATCTAATGGCAATAGATGTGTTAGTACATTGAGCGCTTCAGTAGGACTGGTGCTAAGCGCTCCTGTAGTTAAGATACACGCTGTTCTTTGTATCTTGTTTAGCTTAGTTTTGTTGTATTTCCTTTCTGTTGCAGGCCACCAAACTAGTGCCGCATATGTTAGTATTGGCCTAACAATGGCTGTGTAGGACCAGTTGGATAATTTTGGTTGGAGACCCCATTTTTTCCCAACATTCTCTTACACGTGTAAAGTGCTATATTCGCTTTCTTTACCCTGTACTCTACGTTGGACTTCCAGCTGAGTTTGGGGTCCAGGATAACCCCTAGGTATTTCGCCTGTTTGGTTAGCGTGAGGCTGACGCCGTTTAGTTTTGGGAGATTAAAATTTGGCACCTTGGTTTTCTTGGTGAATAGCATCAGTTCAGTTTTTCTCGGATTTACACTTAAACCACAGTCCGTGGCCCAATTGCTGAGTAATACCAGAGCTCCTTCCATAATCTCACTGATTATGGTTGGAAACATTCCTGAAACCATGAGCACTATGTCGTCCGCGTGCGCCACCACTTTAATTCCCTTTCGGTTAAATTTGGTGAGGATGTTGTTGGCGACTATTAACCACAGCAGAGGGGATAAGACTCCTCCCTGAGGGGTTCTCCTGTTGACAGAGCGTTTTATCGTGCTGCTGCCTACCTCACCGATGATTATTCTAATTTTGAGCATGTTCTCTATCCATTCGTTGAGTCCTATGTCTATGCCTAACATGTTAAGAGCCTCAATTATAGATCTTGTGGTAACATTGTTGAAGGCCCCCTCTATGTCGAGAAAAGCGACTAGTGAGTATTGCTTGTATTCTATGCTCCTCTCAATCGCACTTACAACCTCATGAAGAGCTGTCTCTGTGGATTTTCTTTTGAGATAGGCATGTTGAGATGGTGAAATCGTTGAGTCTGTAATCTTTTCCCTGAGATATACATCCAACAATCGCTCGAGAGTTTTGAGGATGAAGGAGGATAGGCTGATGGGTCTGAAATCTTTCGCTGTATCATGACCGCGTCTACCAGCTTTAGGGATAAAGATTACCTTAACCCTCCTCCAGCTTTTTGGTATGTGCCCTAGCATAAGGCTTTTCCTGAAAAAGACCTCCAGCGAAGGAATCGTCGTTTCTCGAGTATTTCGCAGCATGGTTGGGAATATCTCATCTGGACCGGCTGCCTTATATGGTTCAAAGTTTTTTATCGCCCATAATATTCTATCTTGGGATACGATGTGGTTGATTATAATGGGTGATAGTTTGGATGTTTGAACACTGTCAGTATTGTTCTCAATATATTCTGTGTTACTTGGGAAGTGTGTATTTACAAGATGTTCTAGTGTGTCGGCTGATGATTTTGTCCACTCTCCGTTATCTTTCTTCAAGAAGGAAGGGCAGGAGTGTTCCTTGGATAAAAGCTTGCCTAGTCTGGCCGTATCTTTGGTCGATTCTATGGAACTACAAAAATCTCTCCAAGCCTCTGTCCGAGCCTCTTTGATTGCTTTCTTGTATTCCCTAAGGCAGTCTTTGTAGGGTTTGAAGTATTTGCGTTTGTAGCAGATATTGAAGATTTCTCTTGTCATTTTCCTGAGTTGACTTAGATCTTCATTCCACCAGGTAGGATAGGTTGTTTTGCCATATGTGGTGGGACATGAAGCTTCAAGTCCTTTCGTCAACGAAGTTTCGAAAGCTCTTACTTTCTCATCTAGGTCTTCCCTTGAAGTTATGGTTCTATTTAAGTGTTGAAGTTTAGACTGGGTCACTCTACGGAATGTGTACCAGTTTGTTCTTCTAGGATTTCTATATGGGGAAGGTTTCTCAAGCTTAAGATTAATATCGAAGAGGATCCAGCTGTGGTCCGAAAAGGACCTCTTGTCGGATACCCTCCAATTTGTGTGGATATCTGGTTAATTCTGTGAAGAATTACCAGGCAAAATTTCCAATCGTTTATTGGTATAGTATATTTTTGATAATTATAGTACACACAGACTTCAAAAATTACAAGCTTCAGGCAAATATTTTGAAGTCTAGCAACTATAGAAAGGCAGCTCATAGTAATTTTACTCCGATCGATGTGAAATGCTATTCTTGAGATGGCATGCATTCAAATAAATATAAAATAAATATAAAAATATTTAGATTTATCATTCAGATTTATTAGAAAAAAGCGAAAAATTGGACTTATTGAATGAACCATGCAACTCCCTGCCGCGGCGGGCAAATGTCGCAAAAACAAATGCCATGAAACTATCTAGCAGATTAAAATACAGTAGAAGCCCGATAAATGCAATACCGATAACTGCAATTTCGCGGAAAGTACAATTCGATTTTGAGTCCATAGAAAACTCGAAAAGAGCAATAAAAAATTGCAATTTTCGGGCGCAAAAGAATTCTTGTTCGAAGAAATTTTTTACTTACTTACAGCTTTATAGCTATGCACAGTTATGGTTCTCGGAATTATTGTAACCAAAAACACTGTTCTCACGCTTTGTGATTTTTGATTTTTACAAATAACTGTAAAATTGTAGCGCTGATATCATAAAATATGGCTTCGAATCGTTTGTGACATTCAACACGCGTTATTTTCAAGCTGGTTCTTGAGAGTAAAACAATCGTTCGGAGTTTGAATCATTTTTTTTTTGTTTTTATCAAATAAAATCATGGGAAAAGTGAAAAATAATCTACATTTTCTTACATTGAAAAAAAGAGATGAGATTCTCCAAAAAATTGAAAAAGGCGTTAAACAACGAGATCTTGCATTCGAATACAAAGTTGATTGCGCAACGATTTGCCGAATAAAAAAACAATCCCGTTCATTAAAAGAAAATGCTTACAATTCATTTTCACTTGGAAATAAACGGAAAACTTTGCGGTTTGGGAATCATCCAGAGCTCGAGAAGCGTTTGTACCAGTTTTTCATGAATCACCGGCGACGAAATGCTCCTGTTTCTAGCTTGATATTGAAAAACAAAGCATTAAAAATATTTGATGAAATAAAAAAGGATGGAGAACAGTTCAATGCAAGTGATGGATGGTTTTCGCGATTCAAGAAACGCTTCGGACTTCGCTATTTGACTGTGACTGGTGAATCATTATCTTGTGATCCAGAAGCCATTGAGCCATTTAAGGAAAAATTGACGGCGAAAATCGCTGAAAAAGGATATGTAACATCACAAATATATAATGCTGATGAAACGGGGCTCTTTTAGAAACTTTTGGCAAATAAAACCTACGTTTCGAAAGATGAAAAGAGTGCTCCAGGCAACAAAGTTTCAAAAGATCGAATCAGTGTTCTTTTGTGTGCAAATGGTGATGGCAGCCACAAAATAAAACCATTAATGATCGGCAAATCTATGAATCCGCGTTGTTTTAAAAATTTTCATCTACCGGTGAATTATGCTAGCAACAAGACTGCTTGGATGACGCGGGATATTTTCAAAAAGTAGTTCTTTGATAATTTTGTCGAAGAAGTGAACAAATTCGCCAAAGAAAATGATGTTCCACCCAAAGCATTACTCTTGCTGGATCAAGCCCCATCTCATCCGCCCGAAGAAGAATTAGTTTGTGGTGAGATCGAAGTGATGTATTTTCCTGCCAATTGCACAGCGATTTTACAGCCAATGGATCAAGGTGTTATTAACTTGACAAAAATTCAATACAAAACATTGCTAATGGAAACCATAATTAGTGAAAAAGATTCTTCATTACATGAACTATTGAAGAAAATTGATTTGAAAACCGCCGTGATCATGTTGAGCCAAGCATGGGGGAAATTGCTCCCTGAAACGATCGCTAAATGCTGGAAAAGCGTATTGGGTACAAGCCCAACAATTGACGCGATTATTGAATCTAATCCAGACGATATGCCATTGGATATCGAAATTGACGACCCCCTTCTTGTTGGAGGATTACAACGGTTAAATGAGATGGTCGAAAACTATGTGGGTGAAGCAGACACAGATGAAATCCGCAATTGGGTTTTGGAATTAGGAATAGATGAAGGTTATAGTGAAGTCAATGAACCCGCAGATACTACTCAAGAAGAAACAACCGAAAAAGTCCAACATGAATCGATTTTTGGCTGTGTCAATACAATTTTGAAAAGGAATGAACAGAACGATGTACTGTCATTCAATCAGATCGCTTGTTTGCATGATATCCGATCAAAAGCACTTGAAAAGTGTTACGAGAAAACGCAATCGAAAATAACAAAGTTTTTCCAAAAAAAAATAATTGAATTTTGGAGCACACACTCATATGTCCTTCCGCATTGATCTCTTTGTATTAATTTCAGTAAATATGTGTTCATTTTTCTTGAATATCGACCTTTTGAGCTCATTAATTGCATTGAATAGAGTTGAAATATTTTTCCCTAGGTATTCCTCGATCCACAGGAGAAATTCGCAAAAGTGCAATTTTTCGCTAAGTGCAATCATTGCTGAAATTTTCCAATTGTACTTATCGGGCTTCTACTGTATTGTAAAAAAAATGCAATATATTTGTTGTGTATTATCATTTTAAGTTCTGGAGCTCTTAAATAATACCCGTTACAAGGTGGCGCAAAATTAATCACCTTATCGGAAGATTTATACTTTTTGTAAATGATGTCGTACGTCAATCCTATTTGAGATGTGTGAACTAAGTTACCCAAAAAAAAAATTTAAGATTACCGTTACTCAAAATAATTTTCGTTTTCTTCATTTAGTAAAAAGTTATTCAGAAACTAAATTGGATGACTAATTTTGCGCCACTGCACACAGTGAAAAAAATAAAAATTAATTAAGTTCTTACCAAATTAGATTAAAAGAGGAACAGATTAAAGTCGAAATTATTGCTTGCTTTATTTTAAACGTCTTTCCTGTAATAAAATAAAATTGTCTCACATTATTTATAGAATATAACAAACGGGGAAACAAGGAGTATTACATAAACATGAAATGTACACGTAAAGTCATGCCGATTGATGAAACCTTGAGATTACAGCGCCACATATGAATATATACAAACATGCATAAGTACAATACTATGCACCACACACACACACACATGTTTGTACAAAGCTTGTAAATATGATGTAAGCGCCGTAAGTTCATAAATATTAAAAAAAAACTGAGAGAAGCACAGAATTGCAGTGAGTTCATAAACAACGTTTTTTTATGGATGGAGGAACTAATATCCTCTTTCATACATACCTGGTTACATACAACAGATATTGATTGTTTGTCATTGTGCTCGATTCTTTTGTTTTACATTTTGTTACCGTTAGCTGGTAGGGCAAATCACGCTTTCATACGTGCACACTCACTAACAGCTGAAGTAATTTTTTTACACACGTGAGTGTATGTGGGTATGCGATGTGTGTTTGTGTTGTGAAAGTACACAAAGAGTTGCAGAAACAGTTGGGGAATCAAGCGAAAGCTTTAATCGAGTACGAGCAAAAAATGGCAAATCTGATCAACAGGAAATACAACGCGGTAAAGAGAAATGCCAATACATATGTATAGTAATAGCTGTGTGAGCATGTTACTGTGCATATTTTTAATAAAACCAGCTCTCTTTTTTGAAAAAATAAAACCATAACATTTTTTGAAATAAAGTGTTTACTTAATTCATTTCATCATTTAAAGAACGATTGATAGAAATTTTCAGTACATGTATATTAAAAGGGGACTAGCCATCCTACTGTTATACACTACCTGCTAGAGACTCGGCGGAGATTTCTTTGAGGGCCATTATAAGCTCAGGTCCATGGGTATCGGGTAGCTCGTAAGCAGTAATCATGTAGAGCACATATTTGGAAGTCTTTTATATGAAAGAAAATTCGTAAATATTGTATGCGAAAAAAATTGTGAAATATTAACGTGATTTTTGAGGCATTTGAAGCTTTCACCTTATTCTACAAAAATGTGACGATCAACAAAACTGCATACCCAGAATTTTTTTTTACAAATTCTGGTTAAAAAGTTGAAATTTTTGGTGACAATTTTTTGGAATTTTTTAAATTTTAGTGAATTTTGTGCAAAGTCTGGAATTTCGATTTAGACAGTTTTTGTTATGCAACGAACTATATTTTTATAAATTCTATATTATATTGGCCATGTGGAAATCCCGATCTGAATCCATTGTACTACTGTTCGGGGTCAGACTCTGAAAACATGGCCTGTCGAAGACCGCACAGAAATTTGGAATGTCTCAAAAAACCTTTGGTTCGAGCAGCGACGTCGATATCAATGGAAACCGAGCGTGCTGTAATAGCTGCATTTTTTTTTAAATTAAAAACTTGATTAAATAAAACTAACTCCATCTAACTATAATTTCATATCTATAATAAACTTAACTTGTAACAGGACTAAGTAAAGGGTTTTCCAATAATAGGTGTTATCTATCGCTATTGAGAGATGATTAATGATTTTTTATGACCGGAATTGGATGGTATTGATCTGGACAACGTTTATTTTCAACAAGACGGCGCTGCGTGCCACACAAGCAACGAAACCATTGACCTTTTACGGGAGAAGTTTCCGGACCGTGTTATCTCTCGAAGAGGTGATCACAATTGGCCACCGAGATCTTGTGATTTAACACCTTGTGACGTTTTTCTTTGGGGCCACATGAAAGAGAAGATTTACGCCAACAGCCCAGGGTCGATTCAAGACCTCAAAGATGGAATTCGTGAGGCTATCGAGGACATAGGGCAGCCACTTTGCAATTCGGTTATGGAAAATTTCACAAATTAGTTGTGGATTTGAAAAATTAGTGCAGCTGAATCCTGCACTATTATCGGAAAAATTTATAAAAAAATTATTTTTTCTTTAAACTTTTCCATTGTTCGAAATATTTTGCCCACTTATTTTACTTATTTTTATTAGCGAAAAAATTTAATTTTGCAGGCCTGCGGAATTTCTTCCTTGGAATTTTTATGTGCATACGAGCACTTAAATTTAAGTTATTTTCTCATCTAATATTCCGCTTTCATATTCATTTAAAATGTTCATTCCATTTTTTCCATTACATTTCTGCTATTTTTTTAGGTTTTTGTGTTACATTTCTCTTCGCTTTAGTGCTGCATTTATTTGCTGTCACCGTTTTTAGCTGAGCACACAAGTGTACGTGTTGTTTAGCATTGACATTCGACAAGCTGCAGCTGTAGCAATAATAAAACAAAAGCAAAAGAAATTTCTTCCCCAGCAACAACAACAACAACAGCAAATCACAAAATTCACCAAGCACATGTGTTTTATTACTTTATTTCACTTTCCCCATTGAACAGTTGAGTAGTACGCTGCGCTTAAGTGCAATTATATGTACATATGCATGTATGTGCGTTTGTGTTCAGCTGTTCATATGGTCGCTCATACGCTCTGACAAGCCAGCGTGATGTGACATGTTTTAATGTAGAAGAGCACAGGTGTGGGTTTCTCCCTAAGCTCGTATGCACGTATGCGTGTATGTGTAAAGAACATACTTGCAAGATACTTACTCGTGGATGAGTAGTACATGGAACAAGCAAACAAACAAACCAGCAAAGAAAACAGTAACAACAGCGGAAAGAGTAATAGCTAAAGAAGAGAGTAGTGTTTGCATTACATGAATGTAGGGCTCTTATTTACTAAGCTATTTATGAACGCAAGTTAACGGGAAATACTAAGCAAGCGCAAATTGAATGGATCAAAAGTGCAAATCATGATTTATTTTCAGATGTGTTATATGGTTGTGTATGTTTAGTATTTCGATGATTGAACATGATTTGTTATGTTTTTGCTAAGGCGGTAACATCTCTTAAGTGTTTGCGAAAAATCAATTTTTGTGTGTTAAAAAATAGCTTTCCGACTTTGAACCAAATAAGCCGTTAATCTTTTAGTTATGAATTTGTTTTTTTTTTTTGTGTTTTAATTTATATTTTGCATTTTGCTCGTAAAACTTTGAAAGCATTTTTTTTAAATCTGTTTTTAAAGTGGGCTGAAAGTTTACTAAAACATTCTTACATGGATTGCATATAAAATCTACAAAAGATGAGATTTTGATCTAAAAATTTGGTTTTGCGTCGTTTGGACACGAGTAATCATGAGCTTAAATTTTAATAAAATCGTTGATTACTGCCATAGGTAAGTGTTAAATGCATTAGTGTACATTGAAGAAATTATTTTCAACTAATGTAAATATGTGGGTAAGTTGACTTTTTTGAAATTTTCAAAATTTTCAGCTTTGGTGTATTAATTGTCTTTTCTTTTTTGTTTTGTATTCATTGCCAATAAATTGAAAACAAAACAATTTAAAATTACAATTCAATGACATTCCTAGTCGGAGCCTGCCTTACTATGCCCAAAGACTTAGGTGAGGTCAGGTTAGTCAGGTTGCTTGCTTAACATTAGGCACTCGGTGACCCTAAGGCCCATTGCGATACCTGAATTTGTTTTCCTTTCCCTAACTAAGTTGCTTAAACCACTTAGATCTTTTTAGGAAGGTAACTAGTCCCTTCAGTGAGACATTTTGCAAATTTCTCAGGTCCTCAAAGAATTAATTGCCAAGATATTTGCACGGCTTCTTTGAAGTGCAGGAAATTTACAGAAGAGGTGTTGTGCCGACTTAGTTTCTTGTGTGGTTTATTGGCTAGGGGGCTAGGGTGTCAATAGTTCATTGATCCGTTTTAACACTTGTGAGAACGCATTTTGTCCTTTTAAGACTCAGTTTTGGCCAGAGCGCTTTGGGGACCCTGCAGTTAGTAATCAGAGTCCCCCTTCCATTGGTTTCCGTGATTACACTCAGGTCAATCGCAGTGTGCAGTTCATTTAGAGGAATGTTAATGTCCTCTACCATTCGCTGAAGGTCAATTTCAGAGCCTCTCCTTGCACATTCATCCGCTCTTACATTTCTCTCCAGTACAGAGTGGCCGGGAACCCAACAAAGTGTACTCTTGTGTTGTTGGATGAGCGAGAGCGACCGCCTGCCAAAGATTTAAATCGCATGCTTTTGGTAGATAATTTCATGACATTTATTTTTTGGTTATTACATCCGGCATATGTCCGCCGTGGCTACGAGCTACATGATTGATTCGATCAGTTCAATTTTTGACGACTTTTTCCAATAAATATGGGCATATGGCGTCAATGGTTGCTTGAGTATTGCAATAAATCGATTGTTAAGCACGCTATATAGTAAGTTGAGCTCTCTTGCCATCGATGTTTAGCTGTTTAAATTTTGAAAATATTTCTCATTTCCAAAGAAGTAAGGACCGATGATTCCGCCAGTCCTCTATGAACATCGCGAACAGATTTTTTTGGTTTATCATAAATGCTCACAATTCAGCTATTTTAGCGTTAAACGATTCAATCTCAACATAGTTTGCCATTATCAGCTGTCAAAACATAGTTATCGATATCGTTAAATCTCAGGTAGCTAAAAAAGAACCTCCTTATTAGAATTTTATAACAAAATTTGTTGTGGTAAATTTTAATCCGCTATATCCGTCTACTTTGAGTATTATTGGAGTTTTCTCGCAAAAGAAGCAAAAATGCCCACTTAATAATGAGTTAGAGAGTTAAAATGCTCTACAAATATATTCACCGTTGTTTTTTTTCTAAAACTGCTGAGCACATTACATATCTTAAATCTAAACATAACATAGGTTCCTATGTCGGTTTCTCAGATCAAGTTGTTTTCTATGCCGATTTATTAGGTAAGTGTGTTATGCTGTAAAGAAGGTATATGAGCCAAATACAGGATGTAGGATGTCTGGCACGTAAAAAAGCTTACTGCTTGAATTGCTTCAATGGTGCTCACTCTAATATAATACTAATAAGGAATAATACAAATAAAATAAACCTGTTTCATTTTGATAGAAAAAAAAACGTTTTATACTTTACTGCCAAATACATAGAAATTTTATTGAGAGTCAGCATTGATTTTGCTTTTATTTATTTCATGGACTGGGAGGATACCCTCACATCATGTGTGATTCATATCGCATCATATCTAACATCATATCTACAAAGATTATTTGATATATAGCCACGTGACAATTTAATAGGAAATACTATAACCCAAATATCATTCATCAACAAATTATCATGTGATCCACCATCACGAGAATGTCCAAGTACCACATAAATACGAGCTAAGTATGGCAAGTTTACGAGTGTATATGATTACATGTGTGTCATTAAGTTACATATGATGTGATGTAACATCACGTGATTATTTAATATCATATAACTACTATATTTGAATTATCATAACATGAAT
This sequence comes from Anastrepha ludens, assembly GCF_028408465.1. Classification (NCBI taxonomy): domain Eukaryota; kingdom Metazoa; phylum Arthropoda; class Insecta; order Diptera; family Tephritidae; genus Anastrepha; species Anastrepha ludens. Next base: position 115,025,911 of record NC_071502.1, read on the forward strand.
TGAAATCAAAATATCCGCATTATTGTTTTCGTACGAGTTTTTTGGTCCTCATAGGACGCGATATTTTCGATTCGACGAAAGCAAACATATCAACAATGCCTTGCATCACACGAATATAACTCATATGACCAAAAAATACGATTACAGTAAATTATGGAAAGTGTGTGCTAAAAAACTATGCTTGAAATAGACAAGTCGAGCAGGCATAGCCTTAAGATCTGGAAGATACGATTAACTTTAGACAGGAGCCGAAATATTGACCGACCAAATAAATAAAGCAATGGAAATTGTGTGTTTCGTTTTAGTTCCAGACATGAGCTCAACGTATTGTAAATAATGAAAAATATACAATAAAATTTGGCGGTCAAACACAAATGAAACGAAGATAAACATTTTTAGAATAACTATTGTAATTTTTGAGGTTTTTATTTCTTTTTTTATTTAATTTACATTGTTTCACCTTAAGGATAATTTAAATAATTACTTAACAATAAAATCAAAATTAAATTTAGTGGTGAAGAAGTTGAAGTTGAAGAAGATATTAAAAAAGGAAAGAAAGATAAAAATAGTAGTATTAGAAGTAGGGATTAATAGAAATAGATTAAAATAATGAGAAACCATTTGAGTACATTATGCAACATACGGCAACGAATGAAGCAATCTCCGTTTGAAGTTCTCTCTTATACGTATACTTTTTCGGGTTAAGTTATTTCAAAGACGGACAGAACGGACGGACAGAACACAAAGTATTGGCGTTCAGTTACCAAAAAACTGTATTTCATCGAGACTAAGTTTAAAAAACGGCAAGATTTTGAAAACATAAGTCGGTCTTTGAGGTGTCTGAGTTCCTGAGTATTTGTAATTTTCTAGAATGCAATTTTTTTCCTATACAAAATTCAATAGAAATAATATAGCAGCCGTTTTTCTTCTCATACAAATATATTACTACATATTGGTATGGTGGCGCAAAATTTATAATTTTTGCAAATGGCGTCGCACATCAATCATATTTTACACTTGTGAACTAGGCAGCTGGGATTATGGGATTTTTTTGATTAGTAAAAGTTATTCGAAAATAAAATTATGCACCTCCGTACTCATAAAAATTGCTAAAAACTTCCAAAAATTTCCCTGTTGGGTCTGTTTACTATTGAAACAATCTAAGGCATGGGCAAATCCAAAGATAGACAACAGAACTGACACATGTCAAATTACATACATGACCCCGCCAACGTAACAGGGATTGCTCTGTCGAATGGCTGCCGAGACTTCTTAAGGCGCATCGCCTATCGCTTGCTGCACACCCAAAACCCACAGCGGCGCCCATAAAACCACACTGCATACATTTTATACATTTTGTTTACATATACATACATATGTACATATGCGTATGTGTAGGGATGTACACAGTGCATATTTAATGCGATTGTACGTAAGTTCATCCATCAGCATTTCGTTTTAGTGGATTTGTGTGCTTGTTTTGGTTTTCACTCCTGGTTTAAATTTTTATTTATTTTTTTATTGTTGTTTTTGCTTTATTTTTTACTTTAAATTTTTATTTATTTTTTCTATTTTTTTATTGTTGTTAGTGCTTTGTTTTTTACTGAGGTGAAAGATTTGCAACGTTTTTGTGTCTTGTGATTAATGTTATTGTTTTTTTTCTTAGTCCTGTTTGTGTTTATGCCTGTTTGTTATTGTTGTTTTTATGGCGTGCAATTGCGTGCATCTGCATATACTTGCACATTGACATTTACATATGTATGTACTTTAGAATTTTTTGCTCCGCTAGCAATTTTTATTAAAATTTTTGATTGATCATAAAAAGGAGTTAACGAAGTGGCACTATTGTTATGGACTGTGGGTGGGATATCACAAAGTAAGGGGCGGGAATTGGTAATACATAAATGGGAAAAATAATATTATATTAAATTAAGCGATTAACATTTGTAGTTTTTGTTCTCCATCAACTTGTTTGTATCATAACTGAGCGAAGAGGGGAAAAATGTCAGTTGCAGAACTCGTAAATGTACAGATAGAATAAGAGAGAGTGAGCATGAAAATATATTCAGGATGAGAACGTTGGAACTTGCAATATCGCAAATTTTATAAATCAAAATTTAAGAAAGTAGTTTGAGAATAAGCTGTTGCATTCAGATGCAGCCCATTTAAATTTGAATCTACTTTTCTTTGTTTTGCATTGAGTTCTCCCTCATCTGCTACACTGCGATACCTTTTAGCGCTAAAGAGTTCTTTTCTATGACGACTGTTATTTGTTTTTTGTTTTGTTACTTTTTCAACATTATTGCCGAATTTTCTTAATTCAATACAATTTTTCTATAAAAAATAAAGTCCATTGCTAATTACTTATTGTTCTTCTTTGACTAAAGCTTTCGCCGAAGAAACTTCACCAATGGTAGTTTATAGTTAACGCCTCTGTTGTCTCAAATGCAGATGATGCCAAGGAGAGGTAAGCTAAAGTTGGGGTCCCCGCTCTCAAAAATAGGTCGCTCAGCACATTTGTAGCACTCAGTTGTCCCTAACTATTTTTAAAGTAGTGGACCCTAGCACAGGAAAAAATCTGTAGAAAAAACTGCCTTTGATATGTTAGGTTAAAATAAATGGCTGCCCTTGCGAGGGGCCCACTTGGAAAAAAAATTGTCCGTTGTGATACCATACAGGGGAAGGGGAGGGGAAAGGAAAAGGGAAGGAACCACAGGATGACGGCCAACGGCAGCGATTTACATTCGTATTAACCGGTTCAAGCTGCTGATGAATCACTCCAGGTGTATCATATTTAAACCCACAATATCCGCAGGTATAGTGAAAAAGTAAGATCCGAGATGTTTCAATCTTTGCCCAACGAGAGCAAGGCAGCTGAGAAGAAGGTGCTGAGATAATTTTACCTCCAACTCCAGATAGTTTCTAAAAAAGGACTTGAAGCAATTCCAAGCCTCACCGCACAGATACCTAACGGACAATGGCCGGTAAGGTTATCCACAAAATTCGAGAACTGCGCCTTTGTTAGCCTTAGAAGCTCCCTCGAGTGTTCCGATCTACCCGTAGTTAGAGGTATCTCGAGACTTTGCACGTTCGCGCACAAGCGCAGCGCTCCATGAGCCAACGCGAGGTCGATCTTTTCAGGAGCACAGTGCAGGTTCTCAGGGGAACCACAATCCTCTCATTTTGTGACGAAACCGTCTCCAGGGTCCTTTGTGCATCCGGGCCATCAGCTCAACGGTTTCCCTTTATGCCGCTGGGACCGGGAACCCAAACCTGGCTTTGTTGAACTCGCTCAAAATCGCGCTAATTAAAATGAACTGAAGGAACAATAAGAATAAACGCTTGCTCCCTTTAATCTATACGCAAACTTTTTAATAAGTCCAAGAATGTGTATATCTCAAGTAGCTCAACAGCAATGCTCATAACATTAAAGAGAAAAGAAAGCTTAATCCAAATTCAACCCAAGCGCTAGCGGATACTTCTAAATTTCGAGGCTGGTAAGAAGAAAAAATATATAATTTTTTAAACTATCCAACATTTAGGCCGAAATGTCTGTTTCTTTTTCTCGCTGCGGCATCGCAGTCGCTCTATACTCGGTTCTTCATTCTTTTCTTCTAGGCTTTCAAGTTTCAAAGTGGCAGGCATAAATAGAGATATCCGTTTTGTATACTTAATTTCATATCTAGGAAATAAGTTCAAATAATTTTTTTATGTTTATATAAATACCAACAAGAACGAAGGTCATATATGTATTATTACATATACATATCTTTAAGAAATATTTTTTTGGAAAACATTTATTAGAAAATTCCAAGTATATTTAAGAAACATTTTTCAAAGGACATTTTGGTATTACATTTGTTTTGGCGAGAAGTAAAACAATATATTTTTTAATAGCTGACGATATTCCCTTTCGTTTGGTAACCATATTAATATCGCACAAACAGTAAAAGTATTTAAAACAATTGTTTGAAAATTTTGTGTTTTGAAACTTTTGAAGACTTTAGTTAAATTTGAGTAAATGAAAAACTGAGTATGCAGCGTTTTTATATAAAATGGTCTCATGTGCATACACAATTTTTTCTGTTTACCTTTTACTGTCGCACGATGCCATCATCATTGCTAATCAATCTTTGAGAACCTATGAAAAATTATTCTTTCCTCTAGTTTTCTTCGTTAGTTTTAAAGTTACGATTCAAAGCTAATTTTCAGGGTTAGCTAATTTGACTATGGACTACCACCCCCTTTATATGAGAAGTAGTGCCCTTCTAATGAAAGCATCTATCTTTTTGGGTCATTTCGATTTGAAGCTATGTTGGCTATGAAGCTATGGCAAAATGTAAAAATAGCAACATTTTGACATTTTGTGCCGAATTACTGAACCAGAGATTATTGTCTTTTCTACTTTCACAGTTCAATCTCTTATACAATTATCCCACTTCCTTCTGATGCATTTGGTAATTTACATTTTCCATCCAGTTTCGTAATCGTCATGAACTCAACGCATTTACCTTCTCCTCTATTTGAGCAAGAATCTCTTCGCTCAACTTATGTAAATGCAAAGTTGATCCCCATGTCGTTCGCTTTTGAATGAATATTATTTTAGCCAGTCGCTTGTTAACAATGTTTGCTGCTTGCATCTACCCTAGTTATGCATGCATATATATATCTGCACCACTAACGGGTGTGTTTTTGTGACATGCACGATTTTCGATGAACCAGTAGCCGAAATAAGCGTATGTCAGTATACTCTGACAAAGTATCATTGGAAGGTCTACGTAGTGATGTTGTTAATTGCGATATTTGAATTGAGAAGAATCCTTTACGTTACTATTAGGACTTCATTGCATTCAGAAGTGAATAGAGAAGGTACCAATTTCTCTGTCAATAATCAAAGCCTCAGGCAAATAATTTGCGATTTTCTATTCTCCTAATACCGATTATCTAATATGAGGCAAAATACTATACCAGGCAGCACTTAATAATCAGAACTTTATCATCTTAGTCATCGCACCACTTTGTTAGGATGAATGAAAAAACAGAAGCATGATTTTTAGCGAAAAACTCTTTCCCGCAGAAAATGCAGGCGATAAAAAGTAAATACCAAACCAACCTTCTCTACAACCTTTTTCTTCACAGAAGAAGAATTTCGTCTTAGTATAGCAGACCAATGCTTTGCGTGGTTTAACATCACATACATTTTTATTGTCTTCTTTCCAAATAAGTTCAGTTGGGATAAGAAGCATCCACACCTACAAAAGATAGTCATATCCCTCTTATTTTTGTACAAAATCTACTACTCGAAGTCAGTGAGAAACTCAAAACCTCTCGCTGCTAGATACAAAACACTAACGTCGGAAATTCAGTTCTTGGGGCATGTGGCTCGACTTTGCAATTCTTGGTGGTGTGCTGATCGATGTGTCGGAGCAGTGTTTATGGTATGCCATGTGGAAGGCTTCTATTTACCAGTACGTGTCAAAGCAACTTTGCTTTTCAGGCTCAGGTACATGCCATAGAACCATGCCTTAGATGGAAGGCAGGCAGTGGGGTGACCAACAAATACATCTAAGGCACTCTTGGTCTTGAAAGCACGCGAAGTGTGTGCGACTGTTTTTAACTTTTAAAGGAAATCGCACCCATGAGCAAAGTAAGCCGCGTATAGCTAGTGGATGCATTTACCGTGAATCGCAATATGCCCACACTAAGAATGGGGCTAATCTCTATAGATCCCACATCCTTTCTCGTCCTGCTTTATTAAGGTTTATTAGGCAAAATCTTTATATTTGGTTGAACAAGAACACCTAATGTTGCTGGATGAATAGGGAAGATGGAACGAAAAAACAATAGTCGGATATAGCAGTTAGTAGATGGCCATGTGGCCGTCGTAGCCGAATGAGTTGGTGCGTGACTACCATTCGAAGAACGAAGAATACCAAAATTTTTTTCTAATAGCGGACTCTCCTCGGCAATCAAGGGCAAACCTCCGAGAGTATTTCAATCATGAAAAAGCTTCTCATAAAAGGTATCTGTCGTTCGGAGTCGGCTTAAAACTGCACGCCGCAAATAGGAGGAAGAGGTCGACCGAACACCCAAAAATGGTGTAAGCGCCAATTATAGATGAATAGATGACTATGTGATGCTTATCAGGCCTAGACTGGGCTTCCTTGGATCACGGAACCTATAAGCACATGGTCTAAAAGACATCTTATAAAAGAACTTTCCGAACATCCTTAATGCCACTTATCTCGCTGAAGATCCGTGTAACCGAATAGAGTATTTTTTATAACAGATCAAAAGTGGACGGTTTGCAACTTACTGCACCTAAAAACACCCACTACTTACATACTTATATGCGTCTACTTATTTAAATATTTAAAGCTGACCATTGTACAGAAATCATCGATCTTGAATATTGATGAGTAAGAAAAAACATGTTGTCAGCCTTTATGAGAAGCGCGCGAGAGACAGAAAAAACGTAGAATTTATGTAACCTAGTTTTCACTATTTTGTGCTACTTTTGTATCACTATTTCCTCCCTCTATTTCCACTATTTCTTCCTCTACTTGTTTTTTTTTTTTTGTTTTTGTTTGCTGACTAGAATTTTCGCACTAGTTTAGATATTCGCTATCCGCTGCGTTTGCAATCGGCGAGATTCAACGAGATGCAGCTCCGTAAACTTGCTTTAAATAACTGAGTGGAATGAAGTGCAGTTTTAATTTTTCTCATTTGACTGCCTGCCATGCAACGCTAAGCCGCTGCAGGACAAAGCTCATATTTTTGATGCTGCTGATTTCTTGCTTACGCGGCAATGATTTTCAAAATTTCATAAGGGGTTAACTGGGCTATGAGAGAACATGCATAGATAGTAGCGATAAATTGACGGCGAGAGGTGAAAAAGCTCGCGCAACGGGTTTGGAGAAGAGATGGGAGAAGTGGACCTATTTAGCGGGGCGTAGTTGGTCATTCAATGCATTTACAAATACCAAGTTTCAGTCAAATCTGTTGATTGAAATTCAAGATATAGACGTAAAAACAAGTCAGTCTGGGAAAAACATAAATTATGGCAAAAATTGTGTTTCATGCGGCAAATGAGTTCCTTATTAAGCAACGATAGAAATGCTATCTATTTATGGATACTCTTGCAGAGGAAAAATAATAATTTATGCATAGATGGCACAGACAATGTAAATGAGTACTAGAGTCGACTGAAGACGATTAGCGCCCGAGTCTATGTCTTGGGATGATAATTTAGAAAACATCTCTACTGCTATGCCACACTATCCATATTAGAATCATTGACGTATATAGATGATAGGGAAATGGAGTTTTTTTCATGCGCTCTGCTACTCCTTTTGCACCCTCTTCTTGAGGTTTTTCCCTAAAATGTTTTTCATACATTTTTGTTTGTCCAAATTCTACTCTAAATTAGGAGTAGGCAACATTATCACTAGTGGCGTGACGGTTCGGGTTCAATCTTGACCTCCCTCATTAGCTTCAACCAAGAATCTCGATTCTTTGCAGACATCCTACAGTTTTTCAGTCAAAAAATCTTGGCGTCACCATTAACTGTGTAAATCCAAGTTTTCCTAGAGCGACCCCGTTTTTGTTTTTTTTGGTAGGTGAGATAGAGCCTTCACACTTACAGCGACCGTGGTCTACTGCGCCGAGTGGTGTGGCCCCTAAAGCAATCCCCCTCCTCTTTTGGGGAGACTCCGTTTGCGGAACTACTTTCTGCATTACATGAAATGTACCAATTATATTCACCCACGTCTGGGTCCACTATGCTTGTAGCCAGCTTCATGCTATAGGCTCATCCTCTTATGTCTCTGGCTGTGAGCTCTCGCTTTGTAGTACTGCGCCGAGGTCTATCTTTTTTCTACGTAATACGCCTTCAATGTATCTTTTACTCGCATTCCAGTTATCCTCGAGTTGAAGCATCTTGTCGATCACATTGGTCGGCACGATGTCGCCAACCTGTTTTCTCAACGAGTCATCTGTTGCAACTAGTGAACGTGTGTTCGGCGTCATAGCTCGGTATAGCTCGCAGTATATGCACCTATTGGTGGTATCTGAAGTAACCACTTTCACGAAGTACCTTTGAATCTATTTACCTATTATAAGAACCAGCTTCGCCGTCCATCTGCCACTCGAGGCACTCGTTTGGGTCCTGCTGAAGCTTGATGTAGCTGGTGATTTGAAAGCCGTTTAGCTTAGCTGAGTATTCATTGCTGTAACGTAGGCGATAGTTGATGTGATCTGTCCGCACCGATCCAAGAATGCGTTGTTGGAGACTTATCGCTCAAAAACGTTACGGTTTTTCTCATCCGCCTTGCGCATCTCCCATGCTTCAAAAGCATAAGCAACGCAAGACCTGATTATTGTTTTATAGGCTTTCAGCTCTATTCGCTTAAAAAGAAAATACCACACCCACCGCACTATCTTTTTGTTTGGATGTTACGCCCGCGGAGATGATGGATCCAATCAAATTAGCTGTTACTCAAATTATAAATTTCATTACCGAATTCCCATGTACTTGAACTATTGGAACTGTTTTCACGTGCAGGCTTCCTACGCAAAAATGTTGGATAATTTTAATAGGAAAATCATGTTGACTTGCGACTGAATAGACTACCATTGAGCTTAATATTTACATGCGCAAGTATTTCTTTGCATATATGATTTCTGAAGAAATAAATCATATGCTCGTAAATTTCTCTGCAGTAGTAAAGAAAACTATTTACGAGAGAATTCATTACAGTGAAATACTTAAAAAAATGCATTCCCGAGTTGACAGCAAATAAATAATACTCGCAACGAAATGGTGAAATCAAAACTATTTCGTTTTAAATTACTTTCATTTTATTTCGAATTGAAGCTGTCAAAGTGCCTTATTATGATTTGCTGCAGCGGAACGAAGTCGTTGGGCCATGGAATGTCTATGTGAAAAACCTGCGGAGAATTTTTGTACTCGCATATCTGTATGTGCATATGGGTGTGTGCGCGCAAAGAATCTATTAAATGCATAAGTTTTGTACAATCAAAATGGGTTCGCATAAATAAATATACTCGTATGTACATATAATCGGATATGCGCACTGTTGACTGCCTGCGGCTGTTGTCGCCGCTGACCCTTGCCGCCGCTGCTGCTGCTGCATATATTTGTGTCAATTCAACTGCAAGGTGTTGTGAAAAATATGAAATTCACACGAATCAAATTGCATTAAAATTGCAAATTAAATTTACCGTAATGTAGCCGCAAGACAGGAGTATTGCGCATGCACGCACACATGCACAAAAATTCAACGTGTTAGTGTTGCTGCTCTGATGGCCACAAACTATTTATATACACAAGCAGAATTTGAGGAGGGTAAAAAATTTGAAAAATAAAATTAACTGTAAGTGATCAAATAAAAAGTTTCAGAGTGGCGAAATAGAATAGAAAGTACTGTAAAGGTAGTTGTATTTATTTGCGAGTAAATGTGCGGATATGCCCAGTAAGAATAGTTTAAATCCTTTCGTAATTGAGTTAGTTTTGCACTTGGTTGATTCACAAATAATGGCACAACTGAGTAGTTTAAATCAAATGCTGAAATCAACCACTTTGAAGAAGTTTTCAATATTTTTTTTAAATAATACTGGAATAGTTAGAATTACATATGTTAATCATTATGTCCAACATCACGCATAGCTTATGCGTATTGTTTAGCCTTTCAGACCTCAAAATGTGGCCTTTAAGATGGAAAGAATATATTTAGTAATATCACCTTAGTTGAATGGGTTGGTGCGCGGCTACCATTCAGGAGTGCTCGGCTTCGAAATCCAGGGTATGAAACCACGAGTGTATTACGCCTTGAAAAAGTCCTTCATAGGTCCATTTGTAGGTCCCTCGATAAGAAAAACATCAGGACGTGCATCCGAAATAGCAGGAAGATCAGCCAATTCAGTTACCTACAAATAGGAGGAGTTCCAACAAACATCCACTAAAGGGTGTAAGCGTCAATTTTATATATTAGTTGGAGGAACAAAAATCGATTATTTTCTTGGTAGCTGGTTGTAGTGATCGAAATCTCTTATATAGGGTGGGCCATGTAAAATTTGCTTTTTGAATCGGCTATAAAAAAAAAACTAATTAATATTTTTTCAAACTTTTTTTATTTTGAAGAATGAACATTGTCATTTATGAATGAAAAATAATATCGTTCAAATAACTGCCACGACTACGACTGGCTTTACAGTAGGCCATTCGATCAACCCAATTTTTAAGCACATTTTCGATTGTTTGAGTTCCAAATTCATGAATGGCAACTTCGATTTCGTGTTTTAAAGCATTAATCGTCTTTGGATGTTTCGCATAGCATTTGTCCTTAACAGCTCCCCACAAAAAATAGTCCAACGGGCTTAAATCACAGCTCCGAGGCGGCCAAGTTCGAGTGTAACTTTGACAGTGTGACAAGTTGCACCGTCCTGTTGAAACCAAATGTCGTCCATGTCATCCTCTTCAATTTTTGGAAACAAAAACCCGTTGAGCTTGTCACAGTAACGCTCGCCATTTACTGTAACCGCGGAAGAAGAAGAAGACTCACCACTTTGGAAATAGGTTTTCAATATTTCCTAATTTTGTTCAAGCGTACAGCGTCCCATTTCGTAAATGTCAAACATTTAAGTAAATTATGAACACATTTGGCATATCATTTGTGTTACCATTCTCAAAAAAATAGGTCGTTCAAAAAGCAAACGCTATATGGCCCACCCTGTAGTATCGCTGAAACCATTTAAAGTTTATGCTCGTTGTGAAGGTGACATTTTAGACTAAAAAAAACTGTTTTCCTCTTTTTTGTTTCATTCAGTTGAGGAGTTACAGGGAGTTAACAATGGAGTTCAGCAATGAGAAAATTCCGTAGATTTTACAGTTTTTCTTTGATAAAGCCAGGTCGCTGAAATTGTGAATGGTGTTAATGGAACCGAACGGTTTCGGTGCCCCAGTTTTGGTTTCGTCGACTCCGCTCAGGCATTTCTGATGTTAATTAAAATGTCGATAAAATCACAGAAATAATCGAAGTTGACCGCCATATTAGTAGTCGTGGCATCGCCCAGTAGCTAAAGATCGACCATAAAACATTTAAACCATTTACGCAAAAAGAATGGATTTCTTTTTCCCCAAACTAATGTAAAGGGTAATACAAACTGTATTAAAGTCAACAAAAATTCTAAAATTTACTTTTCGCTCACTAAATTTTTCTCTACCCCAACCTGCTCTCTTTGCCAACTAATTAGCCTTCCTACACTTGAGGACAGAATATCCATTTTGGCGCGCTCATTTGTCATTAGCATCTTAGGTGGCTCAATTGACTGCTCTTCTCTTTTAGAAAATATTGCGTTTTAATATTCCCTCTAGAATTCTTCGCTATTCGGAATTCTTTAAAATTGTTTTTCTATAGAATCGCATATCTAAAATCTCTGCCGAACTTAGTCTTCAATGCTTTAGATTTTCAACCATTTTTTTGCACAATCAAGGTCTACTTTAGTCAATTATTTGGGAATGTTCTTATTTGTGCCACATCATTGGTGTTTTATATTAGCTCATGTATTTAATATTTGCCCTAATTTTAAGATTTATCTACACTTAGATTAATATTAGCAGTGCGTTCTGTAAGAATATTTTGTATTCCAAGACTTTATATAAACAAATATAAGTAAATATATAATTATCGATATATTGTTGTAAGTAAAATATATATATATATATCTATTCTGTAAGGTTCTTGTAATCATAGACTCAAATAAATAAGTAAGACAAATAACACGTTTTTCCAGCTGGTCTCAAAGTAACTAGCTGCGAACTGGTTTATTGTAAACTAGTTTAAATAACTTTTATAAGTGGTTTGAAGCTGAAAATTTGCTCGTTCTTAAATTCTTCTTTTCAATACATCTTTTACTCAGAAACTTGTTTTAAACTCTTATTGAATCAATTATAGTAAGTAGCTAGTTTATATATATCTATATATATATATAATTGGCGCGTACACCCTGGGTGCTTGGCCGAGCTCCTCCTCCTATTTGTGGTGTGCGTCTTGATGTTGTTCCACAAATGGAGGGACGTACTATTATAAGCCGACTCCGAACGGCAGATATTTTTTATGAGGAGCTTTTTCATGGCAGAAATACACTCGGAGGCTTGCCATTGCCTGCCGAGGAGCGACCGCTATTAGAAAACTGTTTTTCTTAATTTTGGTGTTTCACCGAGATTCGAACCTAGGTTCTCTCTGTGAATTCCGAATGGTAGTCACGAACCAACCCATTCGGCTACGACGGCTGCCGAGTTTATACCTTGTATATAATGTTGTAGCAAAACCGATAGCCCTGGCAGCTAGTGCTTTCATTAAATATAATTCTTGAATTGTAATTAGTTATAATAAAAATAAAAAAAATTTTAAAAGTGCCTTTCCAAAACTAATTTCACTACAGCTTCTTAAAATATGCAAGAGCATGTCTGTTGGCGGTAGTTGTTTCTTACATTAATCTACTACTTTTACTTACTTTATCGCCAACGTATGCACCAATTACAAGAAATAGTTCGAGTGCATAACAGCAGTTCGAACACAATTCATCAAGAATTCGTACTACTTCCTGGTTTTCATACCTTAAAAATGTATAGTTTTACATTCCATTTCATTATATTTCAAAATTGAATTCCACTTAAGTTTATATCCATAATAGGAGTTTTAACATATATATATATATATATAATATCCTTTTTGGGTATTTGGCCGAACGCCTCCACCTATTTGTGGTGTGCGCCTTGATGTTGTTCCTCAAATGGTAGGACCTACAGTTTCAAGCCGACTCCGAAAGGCAGATATTTTTTATGAGGAGCTTTTTCATGGCAAAAATACACTCGGAGGTTCGCCATTGCCTGCCGAGGGGCGACCGCTATTAGAAAAAACGTTTTCTTAATTTTTTGATCTTTCACCAAGATTCGAACCGACGTCTTTTAACATTCGCACATAATTACTTGCATCGAAAATGTGGCAGCTCTCATCAAGCTGTGTTTTTTTTCCCAAAGCCTACATAAATCAACACAATCTCATTCCATTCGGGAATTGTTTCAACAACACCACTGACGGACGCCTGCCCAATGCCAAGTTTAAAATTCTCAGTCAAATCTATGTGAACTCAATTGAGAATTCTGTGGTTCCAAACAACAACCGTCTGAGTTGACTCAAGGAAAAATCGAGTAAGCTAAGCTATCAAGTTTTACTAACAAAACCTATTTCTAGAAGATTTACGTTCCCCTATCCCCATAACTATGATTTTTTAAGAGCTCTTATTAAAAAAGAAATTGGCTTCGAAAAATATGTAGGCATATAGAGAAGCTTTTTTCTCTTCAGCGATTATTTCTTGACACCATAAAAATTATCATCGAATCATAAGTTGTACAGCTTGTTTCAAACTATCTTCTTATTCCTCCTATTAGCATAATTCCGAATATATTATATATTCATACACACACACTCTCGCTCTATTTTCTCTTCGATTTCCAATTCTAACTAGAAGTAAAGTTATCGCCGTAGGAACTCGTTTCAACTATGTTATTCCAAAAATGCTCGACATTTTTTATTCAATTTATGTACTTAGGCACAAATGTGTACGTGTGTCTACAAATCCTTAGACACACCATGCACGTAGATATTTTTGCTTATTCACCCATTGCAGGTGCAAAGTTTCGATGAACGATTGTATCAGTGAAATTAAATTCATGTCAACAACTGAAACTTTAGCACTTTCACTTGTAAAACTAAAATGGAAATTGATTTTAGTTTCTCATGTCCGTATATAACTTAATATTTGAAAAGTGCAAATATGAGTGTGTGTCGAGTTGATGGAAATGTTCAAGGAGAATAAGAGAAAAATATTGTTGTTACTGACATACGAGGGGTGTTCAAAAAGTATCGCTAATTTTGAATTTTCTCAGGTTACGTTTATTCGAATTTTGATTTTTTTGAGGCGATATTGTGATACTCATGCCTCTCACTCATGCCGACGAGTTCGGCCATTTTGAATGTTCAGTTAATTGTTGACAGCTGCTTTGCTTGCACGTGTTTCGGCTCGTTTTCGATTTTTAAATAATATAAAAAAAAAAAAAAAAAGGATCAAAGAACCTGTATCAAATTTTGTGTGAAAAACGTAATTAAGTGCGCGGATGCATTCCGAATGTTGACTGTGTCATACGGAGATGCTACTTTGGACCAAATCAACGTTTATCGGTGGTACAAAATGTTCTAAGAAGGCTGGGAAGATGTTAACAACGAAAAGTGTACCGGCGTGCCGGACGCCCGAGCACTTCAACAACAGACGAAAAAATTGATCAAGTGAAGCAAATGGTATTGGCCAATCGTCGAATCACCGTTAGAGAAGTTGCTGAGGACTTAGACATATCGAGTGGCTCGTGCCATTCGATTTTTTTTCAATGATTTGGGCATGAGACGGGTAGCCGCAGAATTCGTACCAAAACTGCTCAATTTCGACCAAAAGCAGCATCGCACGAACATTGCTAATGAGATGTTGGACTCCAAATTTGCTCCAGAGGGTCATAACTGGTAACAAATCGTGGGTTTATGGTTATGACGTGGAAACCAAAGCTCAATCGTCTCAATGGAAGCTGCCGCACGAAGCAAGACCGAAAAAAGCGCGCCAAGTTCGGTCGAATGTAAAGGTTTTGCTTACCGTTTTCTTCGATTGCAGGGGCGTTGTGCATTATGAGTTCTTGCCACAGGGTAAAACGGTCAATAAGGAATATTACCTGCAAGTTATATGCAATTCGCCAGAAACGCCCGGATTTGTGGAAGAACAAAAATTGGCTCTTGCATCACAATAACGACCCTGGCCTTGTGCGCGATTTTTTGGCCACAGCCACCGTATTCCCCAGATCTGGCCCCTGTGATTTTTTCTCGTTCCCGAAACTGACGACGATACGCTACGATTGACGAGATAAGGAAGAGCATCGAAGGCATCGAAGGAGGAGCTGAACAAGGTAAAAAAAAAATGATTTTTTGAAGTGCTTCGAAGATTGGAAAAAACGTTGGCACAAGTGCAAAATATCTCATGGGGATGACTTTGAAGGGTACAAAATAGATATTAATGAATAAATAAATAATTTTTGAACAAATACAAAATTCGCGATACTTTTTGAGCACACCTCGTATGCTTTAAAGAGATCGCACAAAAGTAGGCATCTGACTCAGGAGTTGCTTCAACTTGGTGCAAAAAAAAAAAAAGAATAACTAAGCATACTTTGAAGTGGTGCAGCTCAGAGCTGTATTTCGGGAAAATGAAAGTGAAAGAGAGGGAGTATTTGTGTTGTTACAGTTACATAAGGTAACACCTTAATTTCGACTCTTAAATTCTTTTTCTGCACTCTAGGCAAAGAAAGTATCTAACAGGACATGCTTGAACAAGGTTTGGAAGCCTACACACCGTTTTTTATATCAAACTCCGTCTATATCAAAAAACGCGTTTAGATGTTGTTTTAAAATTACAATAAATATGTAAAAAATTTGATTCTTTCAAGTTTCGCTATTTTTATTCAAATTAACATACATTGCAAAAACAAAAAATCGGCTATTGATGCCATTTATCTTTCAATGAAAGCAAATTTCGGCAATGAATAGTTTTAAGTCCTGTCTAAATTTGTTCCCATTTTTTTAATTTTTTTTGTTTTTCGTTATTCAACAAGCTTGGTTTTTATGTGCCCCAGCGAAACATTGATGTGACTTCAACAAAGTGAAAAGCGATGTGTGTGCCACATTTTTTTTAGTACTTTCAGAAATATGCAGCCAAAACGAACAATTCGCTAACCGCCACTTAACCACAGAAATGTGGCCACTGAAAACACTCGTTTTTATGTGGATTTTAATACTATTTTAGTTTTTTATTCCATTACTTTGCGGATTGCAGCGAAAGTCAGAAACTCACGAAATAATTGGGGTAACCAAAAAAAGAGATGAGGAGAAATAGTAAAAAATTGAGAAAAGCGAAGGGAAACCAGAAAAAGTAATGCGCAGGTATATATCATTTGCGTGGGCATATAAATGAACACGAATGCCAAGGGCAAGTGGGGAATATGTACGTTTTCATTTATTTAGTACTTTTATACAGTGCGTTTAATAAGTGAAATACAGGGTCTTATTGATTGAAACCTATTAAAGTTTGCTTCAAAGAAGCTAAAGTAAGACCAGATGAGGCAGTTTCGATGGAACTTCGCGAAATCGTATCCAAAACTACCGATATCCGCAATGGAATGTAACTTCAGAGAAAAGTGGCTGCCTTATTCCCCCTTGAGTAGGTTAACTGCTTTTTAGTTGCTTTTGTTTGCCGAAAGTAAACAGTTCACCCAATGTGATGAAAGACCGGAAGCAATGCTACAATGAACCCAAAAAAACCAACAATAAGTGCTAATATCACTAAACTATTCTTCAGAGATGTGTACGTATGTGTGTATGTGTGTACGTAGAGTATGTGGATGTGTGATTTGTAGCAAATGTATTCTTAGTGAGAAATTCAACGAAATGCAATGTGTGCGTATGCGATGTGATTGGATTGTTCGAGGGTGACAAAAATACAAATTTACTTAGAGACAGAAAAAACGGAGACAGTCTGGAAGCTGGAATATACATAACTCCTATATTCTGTGAAGGAACTGAGCTTCCTTTATGGTTTTGAATACACTGAACGCTTTAAATAGGAGCGGTTATCTGCTTACTGTAACAAATATTGCTCCACCGTCAAAGCTGCAGAAAGTGTTGATATTCTTCCTAACAAAGTTCTTCGAAAGCATTCTTCTAGCAGCTGATCTGAGAAGTATCAGTTGAATATGAAAGAGATTTCAAAGCAGTTCACAGCAGCAGAAGAGTTGACTGTAAGATAGAGAAAAATTTCGCATTAGTTTCTAAGGAAATAGTGATCGTTCATTTGACACATGAACAACGAAGAGGTTATTGCTGGAACTGTGGCTAATTTAGAGGCTAAAGATGAGTCCTTCTACCAAAGTGGTATTGAAATGTTAGAGCGACGCTCGAATATATGCGTTCTTCTTGATGGAAATCACGTTGATCAAATACAAAAGAGCGTGTTTTCTTTGTTAGACCCGGGACTTTTCAGCCAATGTGTTGGGATCCAGAGACCGAGGTAAAATATTTGACTATTTATTTGCATTTAATTTTAATAATCTGTTTACGAAAATATAGGATGGTACTTCCAATTTTTAAAGTTTTGAATTTTCAGAATACTCTCTCGTGTGCAGTTTTATAGCACCTGGCATTTTTGCAATAAAGTGCAAATGTAAAGTGGCTCAAAAATCGTATTGATTTTTGAACATTTTTTTGCTGGCGACGGTCTCTTGCATTTTTTTCAGGTAATGAATGTTCGATATTGTTTTACAAATGCTAGATTTTCATTAGGCACGAGCAGTGTTAAATACAGGGTGGCTGATGAAAGCCGCTACCAAAAAAAAATTGAATAACTTTTTTTCTTTTTAAGTTATCTGTTCCATTTTTGTTTTAATTTGCAGATTGATCTTTAAAATTTATTAAAATGGATAACTGGGACACGCAAACAAGAATTTGGATAGTCCGCCGCTATCACGCACTGGAGTCCGTAGTTTTGGTACAGAGAGAGTACAGGCGGATGTTTGACGGCGATCACCCGAGCAGATGGACCATAATGAGGCTGGTGAATAATTTTGCTGAGCAAGGAACAGTCGCAAGAAGGCCTTATCATCGAAACCCACCAGTTCGGACGGAGGAAACGATCGCTGCTGTTGCTGCAGCTATACAAAGCAATCCAAGGGTTTCAACAAGAAGCTTATCTGCTCAACTTGGTGTCAGCCGACAGTCTTTGCAAACAATAATGCACAAAGATTTAGACTTATTTCCCTACAAAATTCAAATGGTTAACAAACTGAATCCAGCAGACTTGCCGATTCGCTTGGAATTTTGCCAGAAGATCCTGCAAATGGTGGAAGAAGACCAAAACATGTTAAACTGCCTTTTCATGTCTGATGAGGCCCGTTTCGATTTAAACGGCAATGTGAACAAACAAAATTGCCGAATATGGAGTACTTCTAACCCACAGATACTCCACGAGACGGAATTGCATCCTCTTCGCGTGACAGTGTGGTGTGCGGTTTCTTCACGCTGTATTGTCGGGCCTTATTTTTTTGAAGAAAATGGTCACACCGTTACGGTTACTGGAGACCGTTATTTGAAAATGCTGAAAGAATTTTTCTATCCAGAACTACGCCGAAAGAGAATTCCTTTCAACTCTGTGTGGTTTCAACAAGATGGGGCAACGTCTCACATAGCCCAGACTGTTATGACAGAGTTGCGACGAAAATTTCCCAATAAACTGATTTCAAGAAACTCCGAATTTCGTTGGTCCCCCAGGTCGCCTGATCTTACTGCACCTGACTTTTTCTTGTGGGGTTTATGTAAACAAGAAGTTTATAAAACAAAGCCAACAAATTTGGATGAACTAAAACAATCCATTCGGGCAACAATTGCGGCTATTCCTGTCGCAACTCTCAAAGCAGCAATGAACAACTTTTTACTAAGATGCCGCACTTGTGTCAACGAGCATGGGGGGCATTTAAATTCAATTATTTTTAAAACTAGTTAAGCTACATTTAATAAAATTTAATGACCTTCAACTTGAAAAAAAAATAAATGAATTCCATACACTAAAAAAAAAGTTATTTGAGTTTCTTTATGTAGCAAAATTCATCAGCCACCCTGTATAAATAAAATGCGCTTGATACAACTGAGAAGGTGGATTGGAGGACTGGACGTACGTGGAGGAGGTGGATTGGACGTACACTTCGCAAAGACGCAAATGCAGTTCGTCGTCAAGCACTGGATTGGAATCCACAAGGTGTTTGCAAGGTTTGCCGTCTAAAAATGTCAAAAATATTTGAAGGAGAACAGTCCCCAAAGAAGTTCAAACATCAGGAAAAACTTGGAACGAAATCAAGCTTCTTGCAAAAAGTAGAACCAGATGGAGGTGTTTATCTGAGGCCCTATGCTCCAATGGGAGATACAGGAACCGCTGATGATGACTGTTATTGCTTGTACACAAGTGTCAAATATGATTTACGTATGACGCCCTTTGAAAATATTATAAATCGTCTAGGGTGATTAATTTTGTGCCGCCTTTGCATATTTTTTCGGTTTTTACAAACTTTGTTTTCGAGGGAGATTTTAAAGATTAGTTGATGTCCAATAAAAGACTATGACGTCTTTTTTTCTTGTTCACTCCTATCGGGAGCACTGAGCCTTGCGTTGGTTTCGGTAATCTATTTTGATTTCTGACAGGGTAGGTGATTACCTGCCGCTACCAGTCCTAAGTAGTGGGAATGCCCACCCGTCGTTGCTTAGAAACAACGCCTTCTTACTGCTTGGAGCGCCATCTCTGTTTCATTTTTTTCTGGCAGAAGGACCCTCACAGATGATTTTGGTGTGTCTGCGCTATTACCGATTGCCCGCTTCCTTTTGCTGGCGACACTGATTCAATGTCTAACTGTGTGCTTTTCTTTGTTTTTAGCGTGTTTTAGCAGCCGCAGTGCATGTAATGCGCTAACTTTTTTGCGGGAGTAAGGATTGTGGTCGTTGGGGTTGTGGAAATTTTTTTTTTAATATTTTTATTTTTTTTATTTTTTTTTATTTTATAAACTAGGAAAGTAGGTAAGTTTGGAAAAGTGCGAGGACCGTGATTTGCGTGGGATTCGAACCCAAAACCTCTGGAATAGCAGGCTAGTGCACTTACGTTAGACTACCGTTGCCACCTACAGAGTCTACAATAACTATTTTCTACCACACCAATTTTTTTCATGTGATATCTGAGTTTTGAATGTCCTGCTAGTAGTTCAGTGTAGAGTTTTTTGTTTTTTCTGTTAAGATTTAGGATTGCATCTACCTTTATACGCTCTGGATCAATGAGCCTTTTCGATTGCCGTATGCTCGTTTTGTTTCTCCAGTACTCGATTAAGTTTCGTTGTTCCCGCTCACGTAAAAAGGCACACTTTGGAAGCTGTTGTTTACCCCGCAGAAAGGTTCAGAACCAATGAAGGGAGTATTTGGATTTTTTTTTCGTTAAAGTGTTCACAATTTCATTCCCTTCGTGTCCCTCAAGTTTTTATACCCACATTATAGTAACAAAGTTTCTTGACGCTACAGTTTTGAGAATTTTCAGACATTCCCAGACCAACCTTGATTCAAACTAGAAACTGTCTAGCGATTTTCGAGCTGCTTGTCTGAGCTGATTGTCTGAGAGAATGTTTATATTTATTATACTACGAAAACACTTCCTGACATATAGTTATAAGGCGTGAACCTCCGCCTGAAAATGGAAGTCGTTTTTCCCATTGTAATTGCTTTCTTGAAATGCATTACATTTTGGACCCATCTGTAAACCACACCTGCGCGTTCTGTTTTAAGCAACATTTCTTTGTTTCTCTATGCGGAGCGCTCATTGATGACCACCTTGAAATTCTTGGAGAATTCTAATTTTCTTTCCATCTTATCACAGACCGTCAGGCACAGAGAGTTCAGGATTGGACTCAGAATTCTTACATACCCTGTAAGATTGCGTTCTTTAAGATGAAATAGATTAGGAAGCCTTTGGACTGCTCTGGCTGCCAACCGTTTGACTACAAGGTGGAGTGGATTGAGTCCAGTGGCCATTTTTTAAGCCGTTGTGGAGCAATTTCGCATTGCAGGCTTTCGTTTAGCTTTAATAAATATGCTAACCTTCAGGTAGAGATACCTGTATTAGCTGGTGCAACATCAACATATTCAAAAGCGACATTCCAATAGCCAGTTTTTTTCTCTCGTCAAATTACGGAGTAAAACAGTTGATGTGAAATATTCTGAATTCCAAAACTATTTCAGACTATTTTAGAGAACATACACGTCTTGTTTTTTTAGACTTTATATTCCAAGAAGCTGTTTAAAATAATACCATTTTCAATAAAAGGCGTCATGGACTTCGAAGTATTTCATGGTAGAACACCATCACTGAATTTCTCATTACTAAATAAAAAACTTAACAAAGAAAACAGCAAAACAACATCTGTTGCGGTAGTTAGTTGCTAGTGGCTAAAAATGCTTTTAAACAAATTACTTAGCTGAGTGAAGTCATATCTCCTGGGCGCCACATTGGCCATCGAGTGAACTCATTTCAGGAGCAGCTTGTCTGCCCAAAACTAATGAAGGGAAAGTACTAAATAATGTTCAAGTGAAAAGTATAGAATAAAATTGTCTAAAAAACAGCTGCGAACTCATAACTTTCTACATATATACAAATATATGCATTCACATACATAACTTTGCTGATGAATTTTCTATGTGAAGCATTCAACAGAATTTGTGCAATTTCAACTTTTGTTTCTTTGTGTAAATTTGTCATTGCTTTAATAATTTAGGTAGCAGCTAAGTTAGATGTCATTTTGCAGTCGCCCAAAAGCGTCCCCAGAGCAACATTTACTTACTTTTTTCATTTGTCAGCTGGCTGGTAAATTCATGCTCAGTGTCACTTTTATTTAATATGGATGCAATTGTGCATATACTCGTATTTTGTGTATGTGTGTGTGAGTGTGTGCAGTTCTCCCTTAAGCCAGCCCCCATCTTGTGTGGCAGACTGCGCGTATGACCGCCAAAGCGCCAGTTTATTGTGTCTGTCGTTGTTGGCGTTGGTGTTGCCTACTGGCTGTTCCCTCATGGCTGCTGCATTCAAGGTCAATGTTACTTAGTATGCACGTAAGCACATATATGATTCATATACACATACATATAAGTGAGTACATACATCTTTACTATTACTCAAACACACACGCACACACACTCGTATTTTAACATTTTCAGTGCATCGTAAATATGTATGCGTTTTTGTATGTATCACTGTTAGCACGGCCTAAGGGCAAAATGGCGCTTTGTTTGTTTCAAAAAACAAAAACGAATATGAAAAAGGCACAAAAAAAGACGAGCAAAAATACATGAAATATATAAAGAAATTCTACGCTAAAGTAAACAAAGCTCGCCCGAGCTCGCTTATAGATTTCACACTCCAGTTGAGCAAGCAGCCTGCGGGCACGTACAAGTAAGTACCGTTTTTCGTCGCCGTGACGACAGTGCAAGCAGTCAGTGGTAGTAGCCGGGGCAGTGTGGTACTACATTGCGTATACGTAACACTTTGCAATTGAGATTTTTGTTATACGTTTCGCACGAACGGAAATGTTCGCTAGATACCAAAAAAATGGGCTCCAAATGATCAAACCATCAAGCTGACAAGATTTAGCTTATCTTATTTGTTTTCTCTGAATCAGTAAGTTTACTTTTTCAATTACTGGCTGGACCCAAAATTTTAAAATTTTTCCGCTTAAAAATATGAGACCTAAATTCTTAACATCCTTACAAAAATTTTTTTCAGTTTTGGGATATTGAAATTTTTTACCAAAAAAAAGGATAAAATTTAGGTTTTAAGCTAATTTGGAACTGGCAAAAGTCATTTAGGGGGCATGATTATGAAATTAACTCAGAAATAATGATAAGAAAATAGGCAGATATACAAATAGTTAAAAAAACTTTGGGTAACAGAAAAATACATTGGACTGCAAGAGAGTCAATATAACTTAAAAGATCATTTCCTTTCCAATATCGTCATTCTAAGCTTCCAAGGACCTTTCAGATTCCCAAATGAAGAATATAATTTCTTGGTTGGCACTTTTCCAACAATAATAGGATCTGGAAAACATTTCATAAAGATGCTTGCCACAGATTCAGCCTAGGGTCATGTCCTTCAGACATACTTGGCATTTTCCCCCTATATATGAACGAATCAGAATTAAGTTGAAAGTAGAGGAATTTAGACAAAACGAGCTACATGATTTGGCTAAGTTGACAGACCAATCGCCCAATTTGCGAAAAAATGACACGAATAACTCCCACCACAGGCATAAGTGGTGTCTACTCCTAACAGTAACTAGTTCTGAATATCTACATGTGTTGGTCTTTAATAATATCGCTGCTTCTCTGAATCAGTGGGTTGGCAAGAAACATACCTCAACGACTTGAAAATATTTCATCTTCATTAAGTTGAGCTGAAGTTTTTCTGCTTGCGAATTGTATGGTCTATCAGCAGGAGACTGAAACTAGTGCACTCAGTTGAGCCTCCCAATGATTCATCTAAAAAACTTATTTTCAGCAATTTACGTTAGAGAATTTGTTAAAATTTTCAGCCGAAATCTTGAAACGTCGAAGTATCGGCTCACTTCAAGACTCGGTTACGTTCAGTCGTTTGTGAAAGAGGCCAATGTCCAATGCAGAGGTCCAAGATAAAGATTTTAAAACATTTGAAGTGCCTTTATGCGATTAGGGGGGTGGATTTTATATCACTTTACAGCCAGCGCACGCTATGTGGCTAGTTTAGAGTGATGTCAAGGTGTCTAACTCATTACAACAAAATATTTAGAATTAATAATTCGAAGTCCACCGTGAAAATGAAATATTAAGTTAACGAAAAAAATTCTAATAAGGATCCGGCAAATATCGAATCAAATTTTTGCTAAGAAAAAGTTTCTCATGAAATTCCCCTACCGTTAGAAGTCAGCATAAAATTGTAGGTCTCTTCATTTGTTCGAAGAAATCGGGTAGTGAAAACATAATTTAACTGAAGGTCGGCTAAAAACATTTTCAGAGAGCAATAATGACGATACCTGGATAATAACCGTGTTTTATATATCCTGTGATTACTTTTAAATTCCAAGAACTTTAATTTAATTTTAGTTTATTTAATCAATCGCGTCTACTTGTAACACGTTTTAGCGCAAGAAATCGACTGCCTCACTTCTGTCTTCCACATCGCCTCTCGAAAACCTTTTGTCCATTTCGCCCATTCGCTCGTTCGCTCGTTCGCTCATTCCTACATTTGCGCTTTTTATTCATTTGTATGTTTGTTATTTTTCACTCATATTCATTTTTTGTTTTTAAAAATGTATTTTTCCTTCTTTTCCCCATCTCGGTTTCACTTAGTTACTCATACGCCATGCTGCACCACACAATTGGAGGGTGAAGCTACATTTCACGTTTTCTACATATATGCATAATACCTCCTCGGCGAATTTGCAAATGCCACGGTTCTGAATGGCTCTTAATTGCTGTTGGTTACAAACACACAAACAAATTTAAAATTTTTGGAAAGTACCAGAAAGTTTAAAATTAAAAAAAAGTTTATCCACATTTCATGAAGCCTATTAATGCTTGCTGCGAAAACTAAGTTTAAACTGTAAATTTAAGAGGAAATGAAGAAATTTCGATAGAATTTTGTGATGTTTTCCCAAACTGTCAAAATCGGCCTTGAAATGCAACTTCAGACAGAAGCAGCTGCCTTATTCACCCTTGAGTAAGTTAACTGCTTTTAAGTTGCTTTTGTTGGCCGAGAGTAATCAGTTAACCCAATGTGATGAAAGACCGGAAGCAATGCTACAATGAACCCAGAAAAACCAACAATAAGTGCCAATACCAATAAACTATTATTCATCAGAGATATTCACGTAGGCGTGATGTGTGTGCATAGAGTATGCGAATGTGTGCTTTGAAGGAAAGATATTCTTAGCGAAAAATTCAACGAAACGCAATGTGTGCGTGAGGTGTGAGTACATATGTCTGAGAGAGAGGCTGGAGGCTGGAATATACATAACTCCTAAATTTTGTGAACGAACTGAGCTTCCTTTATGGTTTTGAATACACTGAACCCTTTTGACGCGAGCGCCTATATGATTAGTGGGTAAAATATTGCTCCAAAGACAAAGACGCAGAAAGTTTTGATATTCTTCCTAACAAAGTTCATCCACCGTATAGTCCGGATCTCGCACCAAGTGATTACCACCTATTTCTGTCCATGGCGAACAGCTTGGTAGTCGGAAGTTGTCCACAAGAGAGTCCTGTGAAAATTGGCTCTCCGAGTTTTTTGACAATAGGGAAGCGAGCTTCTATAAGAGGGGCATTATGAAGTTGGCATCTCGTTGGGAACTCGTCATCGAACAAAACGGCACATATTTGACTTCAATCGCATTATTATAACCAATTTTATGAATAATTGAAAATTCAATAAAAATACCGCAAGACTTTTTTGACAACCTTATATTAATCTGTGTTTGACTCCAGTTTTTATAAAAGCATTGAGCGTAAAAGCTGTCTACTGAACTCACTTTTATTGAATTTAAGATATACCTATAGCACAGGACAAATCACGTGGTACCCATCGCCCGAAACTAACAGCTACAGTTAATATTAACCTACGGATTTATTTGAGAAAATATTTGCATTTGGAACGGATTTAATTTTTCGTTGCTCAGAGTGGTATTTTACATACTTACATTTTACCGAACATTTCAGGTAAGAAATCGTTTATTTCTAGAATATTAGTGACATTTAAAGCAATTAGAATTGCGAAACAAAAATAAATTAACAAAATCAAAACGCGTCATCCGCTGCTAAAGCAAACAAGTGCATGACGTTTCGCAGACTTCAAATGTACCCAAGAGGTTAATATCCCAAAATATCTACAACTCCAAGAATTGCTCATTTAAAGTAGTAAACAGGGCAACCCAAAAATTTTCAACTTGTTTGCCTTAATCGCTATCGAAGAAACGCTCAGCCAGAAATTGTGTGTGCTAAATTTGCTACTAAATAGCCTATGTACATGCATATATCTGAGCAATTTTTAGCAATTTTTGCTATAAGGGCAGTTTTGGCAAATAAAAGCAATTTTTAGAGCAATTTTCCAAGAACTAAGTCGCTCATGCGTGGACTTTGAGCTTTGCACTCTGATTCTGCTTGGTTTAAAAATGAGTTTGTGAAGGCACCTACATGAGTTACTTATTTTAGGGCCAGTGAGCCAGAGATTTCACCACCCCTGCAACTCAATAATACCTGCGGGGCTACATAGCTAGAAGCAGATAACTTCAAGGCCAAACAGTTGGAGATAAATACAACTCATTTTTACGTTGTTGAAATCAGTATGTAGAATCAAAAAATGTTAAAATAGCCAAAGAACTATTTTGCGCCGAGTACTTTACACAGATTTCTATTGTTATTTATTTAATTTAATTTTGGATTTCTAGCCCCTAGCAACTCAAACATAAGTTCTATAGGCAGTAGAAAAGTAGAAAGATTATTTTGTAATAAAGCGAATTGCTAAACAAATTTCAGCACAAGTTATTAATATGTAAATTGGAGCAAGTATTGGTTATTAATTTTTTTTATTGGGTCAATTTTGAACATGCTCTTCTTTTTTTCTTGGTTCCTCTCTTCAAGTTCAGAACTGTTGAGCAAGTACTTGATAAATGAACAAGTTTTGACTAAACGCTGCTAGATTACAAGGTTTGACCATCCGCTATGCTTCTGCTGCCACGTCATTGAGTGCTCGGTAACAGAATTATGTCCGCTCATTTCACACGTTTTCACGTACTTTTCCAATCAACAGCTATTCAGACGGCAACGAGGCAACGTGAGTTACATTTCGTATATCACCAACATAATCTCAGTTTTTTCTTAAACGAATCTTTGTCATGTCCTATGTGAAACCAATCAGGCATTTATTCAAATTGAGAGAGCCAGACTGAATTGGCCAAAATTTTGAAATCTTTTCACTATGACTTCGAGCGGGTATCGAGCTACTCGCACTGCTCAATGTCTGGCTATCAGCAGCTTAAGCTTGTACCCTGTCACAAAGTACTTTGACTGGGATATTTCCAGTGTATGATACTTTCAGGCGTATCTTCGTACTTTCTCTTCGCTATTGGGCACTTCTTCAATGGTGCATTGACCCGCCTTCCAGAAGAGCTCGCTGCTTGCTAGTCTCTCAGTTTCCTTATTCCTGCTTGTGCAAGACTGCATAAGAGTTGAAGGTGATTGCGTATCGCCATCAAGGAGTTTAATACCTATATGTGCTCTACGGCTATTGAAGATTCCGCTCGAAAAATAATAGAGCCTTAGTGTAGCCTGGCTATCATTTAAAATTATGATGACTTCATTACTGTAGTTCCTCTGAAAATCAGTCTCTGCGCACAGGTTGCTGTTGTACGTCTGCTTTGAGAGTCTAATTGATTGAGCAGCTTTCTTTGTCATACAAATTACACTGTGCGACAGCGATTTTATACTTTTATGGAGACCTAGTACAACTTGTAGGTATAGTAAAACTAAGAGAAATGATATAGGAGAAATTTCCAATACACCCCCAAAATCTCATTTTATGGCCATAAAACCGTTTTTCAGTAGGTTGATGTGAAGAATCACTCCTAACTTCGCCAATTTCCATCCGATTTCGAATTTGTTTTTTTAGTTCGAAAGAACAAAAACAGTGTGTTGACAATTTTTCTGAAATGACAACTGACGAGACTGTAGGCGGAAGTATTTGGAATTTTTTTATTTTTTCTCTATTTTTCAACTTTGACATAACTTTTACGATATTATCCGATATTGAGGATTTTTTTTAGTACACTACTGTTATAGTAAATTTAATTTTGCGTCGAATGAGCTATATTTGACTGTAATTGAATTAAAATTAATAGAGTTGTGTGAGTTTTAAGATTTTATTTTTTTTTTTGTACTAATTTGGTATGTAGGCATCGAAGCATGAAAATGATAACAAATGTTATTATTATAAACACATAATATTTATTGGAGTATTGTGCAGTGCAGCATTGTACGGTATGGTACGGTGCGGTACGGTGCAGTACACAACGGAACTGGTTCCAAACTTAAAAATGCATTGGAAACGGCCCTTTAGAGTTTAGTATGGTACGGTACATTTGTCATTCTCTTCATCAGTTTTGAATACTTCTCTGTAAGAAATTCGATCATCATCATTCATCTGAAGTCGTAATCAACTAAATTCCATTGTTTAAATCGAGAAGCGAGCGTTTCAGATTGTCTTCCCGATAGAAGTAAATCACGAGAAAGATCCTGAAAATCTGAATTTGATACAATGTGTCGTTCTGAAGACTTAGAACCTGACGGAAAGTACTCTTCATCATCAGGTTTATTGTTATCAGTTTGATTATCATCAGCAATGAGTTGAGCTTCCTTCAGTACCTGCAGTTGAGTCAATCATATCGTCCAAGACTACGGGGTTCTTAACAGTTGCAACATCAGCATACTTTATGTGCTTTCGAGCTTTATAATGATGACCGTTTACGTCCGTTTTATAAAAATAATAATCATCTGGTTTATGATAAGGCTGATGATGCCACATCATCGGAGAATATTGAGAAATTCGACTTTTCTGGCAACGTTTTGATTTATATCTCTTGAATTTCCATGAAACAAACAATAAAACTTTGACATTTTGTTAATCAATGTACAGTGTGAACTTTGGTACACTTGGGAGCTTTTCCATATTTCTATTGAAAAAAATGTGCTATAATATGTCAGATATTTTCGTTAGTTCTAACCAGTTCTGTTGTATGCAGTACAGTGTACTCTTATGTATACATATATACTCCAATAAATATTACGTATCTATAATAACGCATCAAAACACGTCCTTATTCCCATTTAGCGTAAGTTATTCCTAAATTAGTAAAAAAAAAAATAATAAAATCTTAAAACTCACACAACTCTATTAATTTTAATTCAATTACAGTCAAATATAGCTCATTCGACGCAAAATTAAATTTACTATAACAGTAGTGTACTAAAAAAAATCCTCAATATCGGATAATATCGTAAAAGTTATGTCAAAGTTGAAAAATAGAGAAAAAATAAAAAAATTCCAAATACTTCCGCCTACAGTCTCGTCAGTTGTCATTTCAGAAAAATTGTCAACACACTGTTTTTGTTCTTTCGAACTAAAAAAACAAATTCGAAATCGGATGGAAATTGGCGAAGTTAGGAGTGATTCTTCACATCAACCTACTGAAAAACGGTTTTATGGCCATAAAATGAGATTTTGGGGGTGTATTGGAAATTTCTCCTATACCATTTTGT
This sequence comes from Anastrepha ludens, assembly GCF_028408465.1. Lineage (NCBI taxonomy): Eukaryota > Metazoa > Arthropoda > Insecta > Diptera > Tephritidae > Anastrepha > Anastrepha ludens. Next base: position 115,054,947 of record NC_071502.1, read on the forward strand.
TTAGTTTTTCTATAGCCATAAGTTGTGCTAGGTCTACATAAAAGTATATTTAATTTTTTTTTTGTCACACAATGTTATTTGTCTTATTTTAAGTTTAAAAAAATGTCAGTATCATAAAAATTGTTGGAAGAAGACTCAAATTCAGTCGCTGTCATACTTTTAAGAAATTATAAATTTCTCTTATTTCCTGCATTTGTGCAAGTTGTTCACTGCTAACGCGCATTTGGCGTACGGCCAACGTGTTAAATTTTTGTTCAGTTTATTTATTCTTGGGGGAAAACACATTTTTTGCATTTATGTAAATTTTTCTATTTTTTAACTCAACACAAAATATCAAATAAATAAATAAACTATGATGGGCATAAAATAAAGTAGCACAAGCAAAGAAAAAAGGAGAATGAAATAAAGCAAAATAGCAAAATTGAATGAAACACAATGCGAAGTACATAACTAAGTACGGAGCGACCACAGCAACTCGAATTGAATCAGAATCAGCGCCGTTAGTGGCCTTTTGCTTTTTGTGGCAGTTTACTGTTCAAAATTTTAATTTACTTGTTTAAAATAAATTTCAGTTTGGAGTGGCTTAAGATGTTTAGATCAAAAGTTTGATTTTTGTGGGAGTTACTTATACTACACAGGTACATACATATATAATGGGTGACCAAATGAGGGCGAAAGGAATGAAAGGTAGTGAGAAATCAAATTGCTTCTTGCCATATTTTTAAGCTAGGCATTGCACAATGATGCCATTATTTATGAGATCAGATCTCAAGTAAATGACTTCTTCACTTGCGTCTACAGCACTCTTTGAGTCTATTTTTATTAATTCTATCCAACATTTGTGAAATTGTGCATGCACCGACCTGGTCTGAAATGGCTGCTTTGTTGTAATAAATAATACAGAAATTGATTTAGTTCAGTTTCTGTGAAAGTTATCGTGAAGTGTTTTCTGTTCGGCACTAACAAAGCCGCTTTGGAATATCATTCAAATGCCCAATTTTCTTTTCAGCAAATCGAATGCAGCGTGAAATAGAATGGAAGCGAATTTTTAACGGCTGGTAGTTGCCCCAAGTAATTAGGCGATATTTCGCATTACGCTTAAGGGGACAGATAGGATTTAAAAGGTAAGAGATGGACAGGTGGGATAAGTAGTCATTATTGGTCAGCAAACTTACCAGTTTTTGTCATGAATTTTGGTAGCTTGTCTAAGGAAAAAGAATGTAACTTGTCCATTTTCACTGCATCCGACCCAGAAATATACCCTATGATCAGAAAGTACCGGAAATGTTTAAATAAAACGAAACAAAGTTAAATTCCAGGCAAACTTATTTTATCTCCTTCAAAATATGACCCGTCTGCACATGCACTCCTGGTAGGCCGATGAAGGAAAGGCCTTCTGCTTCCTCGCCGCATTCTCTTTGATCTCCTCTATCGACTAAAATATCCTTCCCCGAAGTGGTAACTTCAACTTGGGAAACAAAAAAAGTCGCACGGGGTCATATCAGGTGAATGCGGTGTTTGTACGTTGGTATTTACTTGGTGTTTGGTCAAATAATCCAGCACAATTTGGGGTTGGTGCGATGACGCGTTATCATCACGCAAAATCCAAGAATTGTCCGCACACCTTTCCAGCCGTTTGCGAGGTACAGCATCTCTCAAAAGCTTCAGAACGGATAAATAATATTCTTTACTGACTGTCTGGCCCGATGGAAGGTGCTCATGGTGCACTACGCCAACAGTCAACATCACCTTCCGATACGATCTTCATAGTCCAAACAAGATTCCTATGGTAATCATCAGACAGTGCCACGTAATTAGTCCTATCAGGGCTTGTAGCTCACTCCTCTTCTATCTAAAAAGAAAACTTGGTACCATACTGTCATGTTTTTTCAGGAAACACTTGGTTGTCTTGCAGGTGTCCGTACTTCACTAACGGTTCTCATGAGATTTGGTACTGGTCAGTTTGATACACCCGACTGTTCTCGGTATATTTGTTTTTCAACTTGGCTCCTGTCCAATTGAACACTACAGGGAAGTACATTTTGCCAACTCAGCAGACAATTCGTAACCTCGAACAGCCTGACACCTATGTAAGTTCAAGCTCATGCTGTCTTGCAACAGAGTACCATTTTGGAAGAGGTGCGAGCGGTTTCTAAGACCTCAGAGCAGCCTGACTGTTACTAAAGACCCTGATTTTGATTTTTGATTCCTTGGCTCCTTCCCCAACTACCACCATGGAATTTTTAATAATAGATTTGCAAAGTGGCTGCCCTATGCCCTCCATAGCCTCACGAATTCCATCTTGAATCGACTCTGGGCTGTTGGCGTAGACCTTCTCTTTCACGTGGCCCCAAAGAAAAAGGTCACAAGGTGTTAAATCACAACATCTCGGTGGCCAGTTGATAACACGGTCCGGCAACTTTCCCCGTAAAAGATCAATGGCTTCGTTACTTGTGTGGCACGTAGCGCCGTCTTTTTGAAAATAAACGTTGTTCAGATCAATACCATCCAATTCCGGCCATAAAAAATTGGTAATCATTTTTCGATAGTGCAATCCTATTCAAAATAACACCTGTTATTGGAAAACCCTTTATTTCATCTGCGTGACAAGGTAATGTCCTAGGAGACAAAGAAATATTTTCAATAATAATGCCAAGCAAAATTTGCTTCAACATTTTTTCTTCTTCTTCATTTTCTTCCTCTGCTTGGGAAACCTATTTCGTGAATAATTCTGGAGAATTCTTTTTCTTTTCAGTAAACAAATTATCGCTCTGAAAGTAATCTATGAAAACTATATTAGTATAGATCAAAAAGTTCACGCAACAAGCGTTAGGTTTTGGTTGCCACATCTGTGATTAGCATTTCTACCAAAATTTTGAGTAAATCTACCTCTGGACGTGCTTTCGATTTGTTACAGTTCTAAAATTATTTCCAGGGCTTAGTACGACGCAACATTCATCAAACTCATCATTACTGGAGGCGAGATATGGGTTCATGAGTACGAAACGCAATGCAGATATCAGGCGAATGAGTGGAGGGCTCCGAATTAACGAGGTCCACTGGTTTCACGAGGTTGACTGGTTGACTGGTTTCAGTCAAAAACGGAAGTGGAGCTCAGGTTTTTGTGCATTGCATATGTGGTATTGTACACCACAAATTTTTCTACGAAGCTCGAACAGTTAATAAGGACTAGCATTAGTTGGAAGTTATGAAACCTTTACGTGAAGCAATTCCCCAAGAAAAGAAAGAACTTGTAGGAAAATAACTCGTGGATTTTGCACCATGAAAACGCACTGTCCCATAGTGCCATCACTATTTGTAAATTTTTTAGCAGCAACGAAACGAATATCTTACAACAGCTGCATGGCTTCATGCAATTTTTTTCTGTTAGGTCCAGTCAAAAAACCACTACGGGGAACGCGTTTTAACAGCCGAAAAGAAGTAATGGAAAAATCGAAGACGACTCTAATTACTATTATGAAAATAGAGTGCGAGCAACGTTTCGAGGTCTCGATCACACGCTAGCATAAGTGCGTTGCTGTTGATGGGCGAGTACTTTGAACCTGATGATATCACTTTTGAGGAATAAATTTGTATTTTGAATTTTCTGAATATATTCTGAGAACTTTTTAATCAAGAGGGTAATTCGTTTTGGTTACTATTTGGTTATACGGTCTGCGCTTAAACAAGCCACAGCAATCATTTGTATTACCCACAAAAAGATTTCTCCCGACCTGTACCCAAACCATCCAGATCTTTGGTGAATTTAACAGCTCTCTTAAAGACGCTTTGATTCAACTGCTCTGGCTCTAGAAGAAAGTGGTCGCTAGAACCATGAGACGCATTTTTCAAAGCATACGGCACTTGCACAGAACACAGCAGAGTATATGTATCTTTCGCGTCTCTGTAGCTTCTACCGAAATCATTATGAGCGATAGGCAGCCACACATTTTGCGACGGCATCATACATATGTGTGTACAAACTTGCCTTGTACCTCAGTTGCAGTAAAATATTTATTCGTCCAGATTTTACTTTTTAAAATAATAAATTATTTAAAAAAAATACAATAGTATATCTTCTCAATATTTTTACGCAAGTACACCTGAAAAAAGTGATTTTCTTTTCTTGCACACCGGAGCTTTCACTGCTAGAAACTTTTTCTATTACGACAAAATTAGCCATAAAAAGCAAAAAAAAAAAAAAGAACAAAAAAAAAATCAAACGTGTACAGCCACAAATGCACTTAAGTCTTATAAAATGTGGTTTGACAACGAAAAAGTATAAAAACAGTTCAGCAATGAAGAATTTAGTATAAAAGAAAAGAGAGCTCAGTTAGGAGTAGATAAGGAAGAGTTAAGAGGCGCGAAAAAGTTGTTAAGTACAGTTTACAGCCTTGCTTGCATACACAAGTCATTTGATGTTTTCTGAAACAACGGGATTTGTTGTATGTTTTATGCTTATATATGTGCAACTTTTTGTTGATAAAGTAGACAAAACAAAATTTATGGCGACTCTCGTAAAATTCTTTATTGAACATTTTATTTAACTTTTTGTGCTATTTTAAATTGTTCTCTACATGAAGAGGCTTGATTGTAAATAAATAAGTCATTTATTGAGCGACAACTGCACCGGAATGGGGATTTTGCAATATGGAATTGAGGTTTGGGCCACTGCTGCAAAAAGTATTCTAAATCAGTATACTACAACGAGTCCAGTCTAAAAGATTTAGTACCATGACCGATGCACCTTGGGACATATCTATCACAGATATTCAGTGCGGCCCCGATATTGATACTATTTGAAGAGCCAATACAAAGCGCAAGCAGAAGACTCTTAAGCAGACTATTGACGCACACAAATTTTATGATGAAAAGGCTACTAAATAGAGTGAAAGCCACCCAAAACCGACTTAATCATCAAACACTATTGGATCTTGCAAAATCTATAAAACAAATGGGCTGAAAAGTCCCGGCCTTAACACATAAATGGCACTAGTTTTATTGCATTCATCTCTTTTTAAGTGAGTTCTAAGCTTAAAAGGACAGCTGTTACAATTTCTTAATATTCTATTCATTAGTTCGTGAGTTGTTGTGCTAAGAGTGACGTTAGTTTTGTTATTTTCAAAGCAGTGGCTCAAAAAGAATTTCGTGTTTGATGGGGAAAAATACCATTCAAGCGAAGCAATGACTTGAAAAGTGTTATGCAGACTCCGCTCCGACAGGAACAACAATAAAACGATGGTTTGCTGACATCAAGCGGGGTCGTAGAGACACCGATGATGCACAACGCGATGAATGCTCAAATGAGGCGGTAACACCAGAAAACATCAAAAAAATCCACAAATTCGTTTCGAATGACCGAAACGTGAAGTTGCGTGAGTTAGCTGACATCGTAAAGATATCAAAAGTACGTGCATGAAGATCTGGCTATGAGAAAACTCTGTTCAAAGTAGGCGTTGCGAAATAATGGCAAAACTACATAAATTGAACTTCAACTTGCTCCCATTGTCATCATATTCTGCAGATTTTACTCCCAGTGTTTACTGACTCTCGCAGACCTAAAAAATGCTCGCCGGTAAGAAATTCCGCTCGCAAGAAAAGGTTGTCGCTGAAACTGAACCCTTTTCTGAGACAAAAGGTAAATCGTTGATATTTCTTCTAAATGAGGTTGGAGGAATTGGCTATTCAATATCGGCCTTCATTCCATCTTTTTGTAAATTAAATTAAATAATAATAATATGAAAAATATTAACCACTGCGCCTCTCAGTGGCTACTTTGGGTATAAAATGTGGTTCAAGCTATAACCTATCTTTCATTTGTCATTACAAGTGTAATCAATATTGATTCAACCTTTCTGCAGGTTAGTTTGAAAGAAGATCCTGTCCTTCAAAATCACTAACAGCTACCTCTGTATGCTACGCCCGTGTAGATGCATAGGCAAACGCATTTAAACAGGTATATTTTCCCATTTCTTCTAATTGAAAATACGAAAAGCCGGCTATCCATTTGCTATTAATCCTTTTTCCAAGAAATCATCAAAATTTGAACAAAAACAAAAAAAAAATACCCACTTACTACCTTGTTAGCCAATTTAACAGTATTAAATCGTACACTGAATAGGCAGCTACAAATTCTGAGTAATTGTTATATGTGTACATTTATTGGAAGTGGGTGGGAATTAAGCGTTTGAAGTAGTGGCGTTGTGTCGATTTGCAAATGAAAGTCATTCACTATGCATAGAATAACCGCAACCGCTACCGTAGTAACACCAACACACACACACATACATCTGGTTGAAAATGCCTCAGCAAAATCAACTATTAATTATAGCAACAAATGCAAGCGACAACAAAACCAATATAGCGTGCACGTACAAAGAAATAATCAATAATGCGTAAGTATTGCAACAATTACAACAGCTATAACAGCAGGGTGGCAGCAATGTATGACAGTCGGTATTGTGCTGGGTAGTGATTTAATTAACAAACAAAAGGTCAACTGATGAATAGAGATTTGAATATTTATTTAGGTATGTATGGATAGGTATTAATGAGCTTTGTGACTATTTGCTCAACAGCCAGGTATGTATTGTTCGCAAATTGCCATGCCAGTCACCCGGTCACTCAGTCACTCAGTTACTCAGTCACTCAGTCGCTCAGTCACTCAGTCTACCAGTCAGACGCTCTGTCATTTAAAGTGAAAGTTCAACATGATTTTACAATTCATAAATTGGCTATCGTGTGGTGCCGTGCCAAGGGAGCGGACAGCTTTGTAGCAGCCTGCTGTGCTGTGCCGGAGCACATACTCACAAAATAGTGTAAGTGTGTAGATAAGCTTATAAGTATGTGCAGCTTGTTTGTACATTTTTGATTGCTTTTCATGCTTTTACATGCATTTGCAGTCGTTTGTGCTGCGCCTCAGTTGTTTTGGTTATTTTAGTGACTACAACGTTGGTGATACGTTGCGTATGAATGACTTTTTATGGTGAAATATCTAGAGCACATTTCGTACGGCACTCATACGCCATGGTGACGGTATACATTTAGGCTTTATTATTTAATTGAAATTTTAGTTTTCGATGGTCCCACAGAAAGCACCCACAGCCCTGCATACGCATATCTAAGTAAGTAAAATTTAATAATTTGCTGCATTTCAGAAAAATTACACAACATTAAAGTAAAATTGTTTCGTGTATATCACTTGCTCACACAGCTGATGTTACTTTTGAATGTTTTTACACTATTATAATGTTGTTGAAAAAGATATTGAAAAATCTAAGAGATACACACAATGAGGTTAAAATATTTAGAATTTGTTTTTTTTTTTTTTAAGGCAAATGAAAAGGCAAATTCGAAATGTATTTGATAAGAATGAAAGAATTTATTTAAAAATAGCGAAACTTTTTAAAAAGTTACTGATCTGAAATTCACATTAAAGGAAAATAACTTGCATACGAGTTAACTACTTATATAAAAGTAGGTTGAAAAAATAGTAAATTATCTACATTATTTTGGGGAAAAATAGATCCATTATTTATGCGTAAAACTTTTGCGTAAATGGTTTAAAATTGTTTTATGGGCGATCTTTAGCTCCTGAGCGATGATACGACTACTCGCATGCTAGTCAACTACGATTATTGCTGTAATTTTATCAACATTTTCGACGACGGGCCTGCCTGTGTGAGGTGCATATTTCACACCAAAAATGACTGAACGGAATCAACGAAACCAAAATTGCATGTAATTAGCTGTTACAGTATCGGCACCATAAACACCGTTCATAATTATAGGAGCCTGTCTTGCGTTTCCGCCTTTATCAAAGAAATACCGAATTTTACCTTTGTTGCCATCCATTGTTAACACCCTTTAACTCACAACTAAATGGCACAAACAAAAAACAGCAAACGAACTTTTTTAGGGGAAATGACAACCTTGACAACTTTAGATTGTTTGACCGACACTTTACAAGATATCGAGCACTACCGCCATCTGCCGAGAAATATTTGAGGGCTTTTGAATTTGAAACAAATTAATGCTGCACTTTTGTCTGTAACTGCACACTCTTTTCGTTCGAGCAGGCCCCAAATAAAATTTTTTGGAAAATATTTTTGTGGAAAATATGAATCCTTTTAAATCTTAATATTTTTATAGTTTTTGGAAATAAGGATCAAGATGACTCACATAGGTAAGAAATATTGCAATAAAGTATTCTACAAAAAAAATCAACAATAAATTTTATTATAAAATTTATAGAAATATTTGGTTAAAATGTTCCATGAAAATAAAGACGATTTTAATTGTAAACGTAGTTGTATAGGAGCTTTTTTTTAATAGTTCAGAACAACTTGAGACCAAACTTCAATGAACTCTAATAAAATTATGAGGATTAGGAACAGAATGGCTAGTAGCATTGCGACCACTGTAACCTGCTCCCGTTACGGTGGAAGTTTTGTCACTTAAGTGAGTATTGTGTGTATTCATATTCATCTTTTTCTTGCTACCACCTGCTGGACGAGGCGAGTGCTGTGGTCTATGGATATAAAGAGGAATTCAAACGGTCCACCACGGCAGCACCCCAGATACTCCCTAAGGCGGCCCGCTATTAGGAAGGCGCCGTTGAAATACAGCCGGTCTGGTAAACCCTCTGCCTGCAAACCAACCAATGGGCACCGTGTCGCATACCACTATGGATTAGGGGGTGGACAAGGAGAGGAAATAATGGGATAACAGGGGTTTAGGAATAAGAAGGGATCTTCGTCGGTACGGTGATCTTCGCATGGTGATTGGATGACCACCAATTTCGCCGTAAAGCGGATGGATGGCTAGCCAATCCACATATGGAGCTTCCCTCTTAGTTCGTGTTGAGTTGGTCCCCATGATATGGGGCTCAAACCATCTTCGCAGCCAGGAGACCAACATAATTAATTAAAATAATATTAAATATTTTATAATATTAAGATTTAAATAAGTTTGCATTTAAAATAATTGGAATTGTTGAAATAATTGAAGACAATTTTTTTTTGTATTTTATTAAGGCAAATTTTCATAAAAGCCCATTAGCGGAAGATTAAAGGACCAAAAAAAATCGAGAAAATTTTTCGAAACTTTCCCAATTTTGCTTGAAAAATGTTATCACAATATTTGGTTATCTAACCTATGACAGTTGATAATGATAATATGCAAAGATTTTTAAAAAATTGTCAAAAAATATGAACATGGCAGACCACTCTCTTGCTACGCAACTAACAGTCAGAAAGCTGGCCCTTGGCAGAAGTTAAATTCAAAGCTCAAATTAATAAAACAAGGAAAGCGTTGTGTGTAGTTTCAAACGCGCAAAAAAGTAGAATTAATAAAAGCAGCTGTCAAAATGCTTACCTTGTCAAGGTTTAAGTTTTGTTCGAACTGCGTGACTTTTTCACCAACAAATCTGGGCGCCAAGCTCTTTGTAAATTGGTTTTCAGTTTATTTCCTTGGAATCGTACGACCTTTCAACGAAGGACACACTGCTATTGTTTCTGAAAGTATGCGTGCTGCTGCTGCCGCTTAGGGTTGCCTTTTTGCAGTCGATTTTACAAAGCATTGCCTTAGCCTGTTTTTAATTAAGATTATGTTCTGTTTAGACACCTTTTTAAGATAAGATTGTTCTTCCGCCCCCTCTTCAGCTGTTGCTGTTGACATGAAAGTACTTAGGTACATATGTTTATAAGTATGTTGGCGTCTACGGGTGCGTAGGTGCTGTGACTTGCCCGCGGCTGGCCTTTGCCTTTAAGTTGCACACTGATTTAATTAACTTTTATTTTACTTGGTTTTTGTTTTTCGCTACACATCCACTTATTTGTTGATCCTGTTTGCCTTGTTTGCATGTTTATCATCTTTATTTATATTTTGTTTGCATTTTGTTAATTTGTTTGTGTTGCTGACACTTTTCAAGCTGTTATCACATTTTAAGCTTACTAAAAAATGCTGAAAGATAGCAATTTTTTTTAATGTTTTTGCCATTTCGAAATTTTGAAATATTTAATGTATTCTCCGTGTTTGTTAGAACTTCTTTGACTTATATGAGACTATTAATATGCAACACTTTCGTGCTGAACTCTTGAATAATAGAACGAAAATCAAAATATATAAAACACTGATTTGACCAGAGGCATCATATGGATGTGAAACGTGGACACCGAAACCAGATACAATTGCACAATTAAGCAATTTTTAAGCAATTAGAGAAATAGTGAGAAGAATACTGGGCCCAGTACGAAAAGGAAATGGTCTCTATCGCATCAGGGCTACAGGAATTCCTAAAAGGAGAAAATGTCGTGTGGCTTGTTAAATCGTAACGCATTCGATGGCTGGGGCACGTTTTCAGAATGCCAGATGAAACACCTCGCAAAGTTTTGAATGCACGGAAAAATGGGGTAAAGTGAAGAGGGGAACCGCGAGAAAGATGGTTAGGGATGGTATGTTGAGGACGATCTTAGAATCATAAGAGCGGCGAATTACCGTAGTATGGCTGTGGAATGAGATGTTTTTTGAAGTGAAACTTCTTAAGCGTCGATGGACGAACGAGAATGGAGAGTAAAATTTCAAGGCCATGCAAAGTTTTGGACATTTTCGTTCCGCGAGAGAGAAAAAAGATATAACGTAGAGGAAAAGGAGAGAGAGAGCTATACCTTATATATATCTTAGACACACTTTAGTGGTAGGTTGCTTTTTTCTAGTGAGAAATAACACTGCCTACTTTTGGGCGCTTGTTTGTTGGTGCCAACTTGTAATATAGGTTTGGTGCCTACTTTTTGGCATTATATTTCCTTGGAGCCTACTGCTTGGGGCGTTTTTTGATCCCACTTTTTTTGGCGTTTTTTTTGTTTTGGTGCCTACTTTTTGGCGCTAATTTCCGTTTCCTGGGAAGTGCTTGTGCGTACTATAAAGTGCTATCCATTCTGGCGTCGGATTTATTGGTATTGCCTTGCAGTAATTTGTGCCGTTGCTGCGGTGCTGGATTCGCTGTGCGGATGAAAAACGCTCGGAGTAGTGCGCGTTGTTGCCACGATTTGTGTTCGGCGTTTACCTAGACCGGCCGACCCTTCTCCGTTTTTTGTAAATTTTGTCTATTTGTATTCTCTGCAAATGTTGTGAATTTATTTAGATATATATTCTTTCTCTCTCTCTCTCTCATTCTCTCTCGGGTCTCTCTCTCTATCTTTGTCTGCGTTGAAAAATTTTACTTCCGTTATGTGTACTACGCTACACGTACTTTTTTCTTTTTTCCTTGTTCACTCCTGTCGGAAGCATAGGACCTCGACAAGACTTGCCTTGTGTTGGTTTCGTTAATCTATTTGATTTCTCATAGGGTAAGTAATTAGCCTGCCACTACCAGTCCTAAGTGGTGGAAATGCCCACCTGTCGTTGCTTAGGACCAACGGCTTCTGAGGACTTCGCTAAATTTCGTGTGCCTGCGCTATTACCGCGGATGCAATGTGTAACTGTTTGTTTTTGCTTGTTTTAACAGCCACAATGCAAATACGAGTAATGCACTGACTATTGTGCGGGAGTAAGGATGGAATGGTTTGCGTTTGACAAATGAGATTTTTTTTTTTTTTTGTTTTTTTAGAAACAGGGAAAGTAGGTAAATTTGGAAAAGTGAGAGGAGCGTGTTTTACGTGGGGTTCGAATCCACAACCTCTGGGATGGCAGGCTATGGTACCTACGCTAAACTACCGAGGCCGCTTGGAATGAGATGTATGGAGAAAAAGTGTGGAGGAGGCTAAGGTTCACACCGAGCTGTAGTGCCATGCATGATGATGATAAGAAAAATTCTGATAAAAAGTTTGAAATTTTGATGTAAATTTTTTAATTTTTGTTTTTGAAATTTGCACAAAATTTGAAGCTAAACAATGAACCATATTTGCCTAAAAAGTTTCTTAAAATTAAATAGGAAAGAGAAAAAAATAATAAATTGTCAAAACTTGTCGATAAGTTCCAGTGCTATAGTTATTTAATGCACTTTATAAATGGCGCGCGCAGATACATATATTTGGTTATATTTCTCTGAACTGCCTGCCCAATTTATTGCCAGAGTCTTAATATTGGGCTGCATTTTCACGAGAAACTTTTTCATGGCGAAAGTACTACTTGACTCCATTGGCCGATATAGTTTTACATTTCTATTTAATATATTTTCAACCATTTTGAGCTTCCTGATAAACACAGCTCACATAGCTCTCTTAAAAGCAGAATTGTAGAAAATAAGAAATAAAAATAAAAATTGCAAATCACTGCGTAAAAAGTAAACAAACAACCAGGTTAAGGTGGCATAGCAAAACTCGTAAGCGTAGAAGAGCGACAATGGCCCAACAGATCCGGTAAACAAGTTGCTTCTTAATAAACAGCAAGGAAAAGAGAGAGAGAGAGAGAACCACAAAACTTGTAGGAAAGCAACAGCAACACCAATACAAAAAGTACAAAGGTGAAAGAGGGTACGCACCTGCACGCTACTACACTTCGAATAGGAGAAAAAGCTGAAACGCCACTACTTGCCTACTTACCCAAAATTGATAAAATCATCAGCAAATCCTGCTTAACCAAATCAACCCATTCCACCGCACTACACCACTAACCAACAATAACCTTTCGCTCAAGCGGAAAAGCTTGTGGTGACTTCCGAAACAGCAGAAATAATTATGCAAAGTAGTAGAAAAAGTAGCAAAAGCACACAAATAAACAAAAAAAGAGAAGAAACAAAACATCTAACAAAAAAAAAATGCAGGGGAAAATTGGCAGAATGTAATGAATTTGCAATCTCCACTGGCTTTATTATTATTTCGTTGTCCTTCGTCTGGCAGACAAAACGAATGCGTACAATATGTAAGCAGCGGGCACTACAATAAAAACAACAACAATACTACGCAACATGAGGATGATAGTCGTATGACTGTGCAACTTCAACAGCGGTTGCCTGGAGGCACGACGTAGTAGAGGGAGGTCTTTAAGAAAGTTTCTTTATTTTCAAGCGGATGCACTTAGAGTCAGAAAAGAGCAAGAGCACTTTTTCTGCACTTATTTGCTAGAAAAAGTTGATTTTTAATTTTTAAAACTGGTAAATCGTAACTTGGCATGTTGGGTAAAGTCATTTTAAGATTTAAAGGAAATTCACTACTGCAATTTGTTTTTGTTTTTATTCTAAAAGCGTATGCACCTACTAAGTTCGAGTAATAAAAAAAATGCAGATGATTCTATACCACTATTGATCGGCGGATACAAGGTGGCACAAAATAAATCACCCTATCGGAAGATTTATAATTTTTCCAAATGGCGTTGTACGTCAATCATTTCTGGCATTTGTGAAGGGAGCGCGCAAAGGTCCAAATACGGATTTACATCACTGTATTAAAAAAATGATTAAAACAACAAAATATGCATGTAAGTATATACTAACGAAGGTTCTAGGGCCTAAAACAGATGCTAGAGATTACACGCTTGGTTGGTTCTTCGTTTTCAAATCTAAACAACAGACCACTTCTATGCACTAGTGTCGCCTGTGGTGAAAAATTTGACAACAAATTAACAATGCTCATAGTTAGGTCTGCCAGCGAAAAAATCGAAAAACTTTTAAAATATTTATACAAAAAATATTTTACTTTACGAGTTTAATGAATGTGGCGCAAAATTAATCATCCAATTTTGTTTTTGAATAATTTTTTTTAACGTAAAACAAATATTTCGGTGATGGAAATCTCTATTTTGACCTTTTCGACCTCCATTTCTTGCATTTTTTTATGTACCTATTACAGCTATTTTCTTCACAAGTGCCAAATAAGATTGACGTGTGGCGTTATGTGACGGCAAAAATTATAAATCTCCCGATAGGGTGATTAATTTTGCGCTACATATGTCTTCAATCTAGCGTCAGTCTCTTTTCTATTTGTTTTTTGGAAACATTAAATTTGCGTGCCAAAACTCTGCCTGAAGCATTTCTATTCGGCTCGAATGCCTTGAACACCTACTTTTTGCCTTTGGACGATCACTAGAACCAATGGCTCTCTCTACTTATACAGTCAAATGTTGTTCAAATCTGAACGTAAATAAAAAGTCAATTTTCAATTTTTAATGCAATGGCGATTTTCGATAAGTCTTTATTTTGCTCTTTGACGATTCGTTACCAAATTAGATTCGAGTAAGGAGGGCGGCCGCCATAGCCGTATAGCCTACCATTCGGAATTCACAGAGAGAACGTAGGTTCAAATCTCGGTGAAACACCAAAACTAAAGAAAAACATTTTTCTAATAGCGGTCGCCCCTCCGCAGGCAATGGCAAACTTCCGAGTGTATTTCTGTCATGAAAAAGCTCCTCATAAAAATATCTGCCGTTCGGAGTCGGTTGAAAACTATAGGTTCCTCCATTTGTGGAGGAGGAGCTCGGCCAAACACCCAAAACGGGTGTACGTGCCAATTATATATGTATATCTATACTATAAAGGTGAATTTCTGTACGTTGTCCGCGCATCACTACGAAACGACAACACCAAATGACGTAAAAATTCTTCCTTCCCACACCCCCTAGTCCGCACCACCACTCTCATTCGTCACTAATAATCGAATATTTGCTTAAATTTAATCTAAAAAATCTTAGTTTTTCCTATTTCCCACTATTTATAGCACACTCTAGACTTCATAATCCGCATCAGCTGTTCAACTATGACCCAAATGCAAAGTTCAAAAACGGTTTGAGATAGAAAATTAATAAAAATAATTTTGCTTGATATTTTTCTGATTGGTTGGTTTGATTTTATTCAACGAGGCATAGCAACGGATGCCGGGTATTGTAATATTATGGTTATAAATAAAAAATTATTTTCTATGAAATTATTGTTTGTAATTCTTTTACAGGGCCCGCCATCTATCGTTACGGATTTGAAATAAGTATTATTTGAAGAATGGTAACACTTAACTGTCATCTGATTTGACAGAAAATTAGTTTTATTCTTCCGCTGAACGAAAATGGTTGTGTATACGCTCAAATAACGCTGGGAAATATTGCGACATTACTTTGAAAATCATGGTAATGTTGCAGAATGTGTACGAAAATTACGTACGGCAATGGGAAGAAGAAAAGCACCGAATGAAGCGTATGTGCGTTACTTTGCGAAAAAAGTAAGAGAAACTGGGTTGCTTATTGACAAACCAACGCGTGACCGACCAAAACCGTGCGTACACCCGAAAATATTGCTGCTGTGGCCAAGAGTGTTCGTGAATCACCAGGATCATCAGTTCACCGTCGTTCTCAAGAATTGGACATTTCGGAGACATCATTGAGACGAATTTTGCGTAAAGACCTTGGTATGACTCCGAGGCAGCCATATGAATGAAGGTGTGTTCCATCATAAACCGGAAGGATTGTACTTCAAAATAAAAAAAAACAGTTTGGAAAAATATTGAGTAGTTTCTTTTTTATAGCATTTTTAATTCCGTAAAGTTATATGGCGGACCCTTTATATACATATCCTAAATCCCTCAAAACTACTCCTTTGCGAGCGGCGTCGCGGGTTAAAGCTAGTATATATATATAAGTAGGTTACTAGCCCGCCTAACCTAGCTTGGTGATAGATGAAAACTACCTACACCCCCAAGCAGATGTTGCCCGTTTTGGCCCACGAGTGGTAATTTATTTTCCACCTAGCTTGCATATCTGCCGAGCGTTCCACTATCCGCCACTGGGGACGCGACCGATGGGAGACAGGCAACTCCACAGCTGGATGAACAGAAACTATGGCTCATAGTTGACTGTTGTCGACTATGTTGGCAATGTCATCTTTAGATTTTTCAATGCTATTTAGATCAATTTGACCGTCATCTGAATTGAAATCAGCTTCTAAATTAATTTGATTTTCGCCTGCATTTAATAGCAGCTTCTTCAACATTTTTTTCTGTTTGCGCTTCTAAAGAGTTTGAAGTCCAAATTTGAATTAAGTATAAAAACTTAAAGCAGAAAGCGCAACAAAAATTACTATTACTGCTAAACCAATATAAAAGGCGAGGAACTCGAATAACGAATTTCTAGTTATATCTCGGAAGCAAAACAGCTCGCTTAGCAACCTATTGCGGGAACTCGAATGCTCGAGCTAATACTTGAATGATATTTGTATGCTTAGATAAATAAAACTTCGCATTAAAAACTTTGTTGCACCTCTTGGGCGAGCTTAAGTGAGTGAAAAACGGGCTTGCCTGATGCGACTCTTTAGATGTTAAGAAATTTCACCATTCATTATAGCAGTACGTGAAATTATTTTTCTAACTTTTAATTCTAGGCCATAATTCACTCACTGTGGCTCGACTTAGTTGGTTGTGCTTGCTCTGCTTTGAGCTGGTATTGTCATTTCATTGCTATTGTTGGATAACAGTCTGTTTTTCATCTCTTCTTCAATTTCACTTCATTTCTTATATCTATTCTCCTTTCATATTGTATAATGCGGTACAACTTTTGTTATTCTATCGGTATTCCTGTAGTAGTTGTTTTCTTACGCATAACAACCGCCAAGTGGCGTTTTCTTTTTTGGTCTCTACATTTTCTTATCATAGCATCGCACCATTTTTAATTTATTTCTTGTTTGCCCAATCACGTTCAGTTGCAAAGTTAAACAGCTTTTCTGTGTAGGAGTTGCAAACAAGTTTTTTTTGTTTTTGTTTTTTTTTTTTGTGTTTGCTTTGTTACTCTTTTTGGGCTGCTGCATTTTTTTTCTTTTTTCGTGGTGTGCGTAATTGGTAGGCCTTGTTGCTTTGATTATAGAAATAGTAAAATCTATTTAAATCAAATTTCCCTCTTAAGAAAAAACGTATCTTCTAGACTTTGACCGCTTTAGACCTAGTATTGCGCGATCTAAAATTTCAAAGCGATCCCTCATTAAATCAGTTGGCGATAACCCCAAGAGAAAGATTCGTATTTAAGGCTGAAAATGAATTTGAGTGTTGAAGCCGTGGCGACTGCTGTGAGAGTATCAAATCAAGCTCGCTTTGATTCGAAAATTGTCAAAATCCAGCTTTGCTTCATCCGCTTGAGAAGCTTCTTGGTTTTCTATGGCTCTGATCTCTATTCGCCAAAGCAAGTAAAATAAATTTGAATTGCATCGGTAACTTTAGATGGTTAATATGGCACTATGACTCTATAAGCCACACAAACGCGGGAAGGGTATTTATAGCGTTCACTATTGTTAGAGGCAGAGGTAAGCAACCTTCTTCTATTTTCTTACATTTTTGTACTCCCCAGAATTCATGCTTGACAGTGAGCAACATTGCTTGTTTTTCATTTCAAATTAATGTCATCGTCTCGCGGCCAGCTTCGAGCTTCTTCGCTGGCACATTCCAACATTCTTTCAGCCTCCACGCCAGTAATTTGTTCTTGCGGGCGTCAATTATGAGCATTGAGTGAAGCCAATCCATTATCCACTTGGGTTTTTCAACACAGAGAAAGCCATTCTCTTTCTCTACCGTCACCAGTATCACATCGAATGCTCTCGGAACTGAAGCGGTAGCAACTATTCGTGGGACTTGATCTGGTCAATGAAGTTGCCGTACTTTTTTCTCCTCTACTCTGACTGTAAAGCGTTTGAGGTTTCATGTGGTTAGAAACTGAGCATCTGAGGGTCCATCATTCGTTATAATACTTGGAATACAATGAGCAGACTTGTTGACTAGAATGCAAAACAGCGAGATCAGCTGCTTTTCGAACACTTAGAAAATTGAACATATTTGGGTGCCTTACTTGACTTTTAATGAATTTGACTGAATGAGTATTTGAGGTGAGGTAATTTTAGAAGTCAGTTTATACTTTTCTGCTTACAAACAACTATTGCCCGTTTCTTGACTATAGAGTAGAGTCTTATGGACAAGCTTTGACAATAATATATTTCTTATTTAATTTTTATAATTTTCGTATAAAGTTTCAGTTTCGGTGTGCAATTCAGTTTTCTTCGGAACCATATAACTCCAAGCTTCAAATTTAGTGCAAATTAAAAAAAAATTTCATAAAATTTTTGAATTTGAATTTTGAAATAGTTAAATGCAGATTTAATGTGGCTCAAAAATCTTATTGAATTTTTTTTAATTTTTTTATTTTTTTTTTTGGCTGGTAGTCTTGTGCATTTGCTTCGTATAATGGATGCTCGTCACTTTTTTATATGGAAGAAACGCCCAGCAAAAAAAATTTGCAAATTCAATGAGAGCTTTGAGCCAATTTAACCTTCCACTTTATTAAATATTTTATATTAATTTTTTTTTTGCTTAGCTACTATCTGTGGAGCGCCTTGTTGTTTTTCACAAAATGGAGGGACCTACAGTTTTAAGTCGAATCCGAACGACTGATGTTTTTTTATGAGCAACTTTTTATGACAGAAATATACTCGTAGGCTTGCCATTGCCTACCGAGGCATGCCGCCATTAGAAAAAACTATCAATTGGTGTTTCGTGCCTAAGGCGCACATGTTCGGCACTTGCGAATGGTAGTCACGCACCAACTCATTCAACTACACGTTCCCACAACAGTCGGTTCTACGTTACCGGAACGACCCGGATTTATATCCGGCCAAGGACTGTCACTTCAAATATATGTATGGGGAATGTTTATGCTGCTACAACAAAAACAACAGCTACGTCGGCTAAAATTTAATGATCTGAAAAACCGCGTACCTCATTTTTTTTAAACTCTGATTAAAAAGTTTGAAGTTTTTTTTCATTCTTTTTCTTAATTTCCACAAAGTTTGAAACTTGTATTTATATGTTTTTTTAATCGAAAATTAATCTTTTTTTCACAAAAAATAATTAGAGTTGAATAAGGGGCAACTAAATTCTTATCTTTTCATTGGTTGGTGTTTCTATGTGGCGGTTCCCAAACCAAGCACAGAACCAAATATCCTGGGTGGTTTCGCCTTCTCACATTAGCTCGCTCTCAAACGGATGCTCGGAAGCTATCCAGAGAATACTTGGGCAACGCCCGGAAGTTGTGAGTGGCTTGTACCGCATGCAGAAGAACCGCGCTCTGATCACTACCAAGTCAATGGCGATCAGAGACTTCGCCCACGTGCGTGAACTTCTACACATGGAACCATCCTTCCACCTTTACGAAGATATTGTCATAATCAAACGAGTCGGCCTGCAGCGACTAAGGTGGTTGGGTCATGTCGACCGTACGGGAAGAACTGCTCAGGCGAAGAAGTTGTTTGAAATGGTAATTGGCGGTCGACGGCGAAGAGTACGTCCTAGTTTCCGACGGAAGGACCAAATTGAAGATGATCTGGCTTCTCTTGGTTTAAGAAACTTAAAAAGGTGTGCGGAAGACAGCGACACCTGGCGATACATTATTCGGCAGGCTGCAACTCGGTAACGGGTTGTTGCGGCCAATTTAGTAAGTAAGTGAAGAAATTCTCAAAATGTGTGAAGGAGTTTCTGTGCTATAGATATTAAAAATACTATACTTTCTTTCTATTCCGTTAACCTAACCTAACTTTTCTGATTTGTTTATAAAATATAGCTTTTCTGACACTTTCGCTCTCAGTTCGTTCTCGGAGCTTCTTTAATATGATTTCACGGCAGATTACACAAACAATTTTGCTTTCATCCTGCGTAGTCTTTTATTCTCGATTTATTTCAGTTTAATTCAACTTGATGTCAGCTGTGTAATGCCTGCCTGTCATCGCTATTTTCGAACAATTGAAAATAATTACGCAAGTTTTAGCACACAAATTCCAGTCATGCATGCACTGTCAAAACCATGTCAACTACAACATTCACGGTGACTACTAAACTATCGTGTTATCGTTCCACCGTCACATAGAGCCTACTTAGCTTCTATTCTAAAATAGTAAAAAATAGATGTCATGCACTAATAAAGGCCACGGAAACTATTTTTGTTCGCACGAACCGCCCGTTCAAACACAACTTCTGGTGTGAACTCCAACAACACCTACCCCAGCAAACTTTAAAACTATTTTAAGGAAACCACCAATCCCACCACACGCGACACAATTCTACATGTGTATGCCACACATTTTACTTTCTTTTGCCGTGTGGATTTGTCTGATATTTGTGCCCACTTTCGTCAGCTCTTTAGTTGTGACGCCATGTGAATGGAGGGCCTGTTCTGCTACCCTTTCTGCTTGGCAACTCTTCTGTGTCAATTCCTGTCTCAAATCCTCCCACAAGATGCACGATTGGTGAAATTGAAATTTTTCAGTATGAGCTAGAAAGTAAAACAAGTGTCTGCACGCAATAGCCAACACGCAAGCACGAACTATCTGACGAGTCCATTTGTAGGTACGTAATCAATATGTAGAAATGACAGGGTCGATAAGTTCGAAGAAAAAACAAAAATGCATCTGATGAGAATGGAGCCAACTTCTAAGTATATAGAATTAAGGAGACTCAGATAATTCAAGCATTCAGCACCGCGAGGTGTCGTTTAGTCGCTAACCAGCTGCAATAGGAGTCGATAAAGTGATGAGTGTCGCAGATCTGAGTGAATGAACAAGAAAATCAAAGGCAACCCAGCAAGTTACTTAGTTGTATGAAATCGAATGAAGCATTAGCCTTCTGCCGATACCACCTAGCCGGTTAACTATCAGCAGGCTAACTATTTTAATTATCTGTGCGCTTGTCACCTACCACCCAAGCTGCTCTACAACCCAACCCTCGCAGGCATCCCAGCCAAACATATAAGTCCCATGTAAGTGTGCTGTGTGTGTGTGTGGCTTTATGCAATTAAGTAGTTCAAGTTCTGGCGCTCTCCACAAACGCGGTCTCTCCTAACGCTACTCACTCGCTTTCTCTCTTTGTATTCCTTTCTTGCTCTCTTATGGCGCGTTGTTGCTTCTTTTCGCAAATTTTTTCTTCATTATCAATACTTGGTTTTGCAACAAATTTGCACTAGGCAAAGCAGCAAAAAAAAGCAACAACACAAAGAGTATATAAAACTGGATAACAAAGTCTGCAATTGGCAGCGGCAACATATGATTGGCGCTGCCTTGCTGCTCGCAGAATAATTTCTGTTTTTGTATACGTGTATGTGCGCCTTAAATGCCAAACACCAAAGGTAGTAGTTGTTGGTGATGAGAAATGGAAGGAAGTGTGACATTAATGTGTATGGAGCAATGAGCGTGGGATTTTTTATATATATTATATATAGAAATGTATGTAGGTTAAATACCGTAAGTGTAAGTATGCATGTGTGCATGTAAGTGATTTTATGGAAAGTATAATTAATAAGCGTTTAACGAGCGTTTAATTATTGAAATTTGTCATAGTTGGGGTTGTTTGCTGTTTAGAGTGGGTGAGGGTGGAGTAAAGGCTTTCCCGTTTCATTACAAAAAGGGAAATGTTATGTGAAACCGCTCGACTATGAGTGCTTTGCACGTTTTATAGTAGCAAAATAATTTTAAACTTTTTTCAATGGATTAATAGCCGTTTGTGGCTTTTTTATACTAAATTATTTCCAACTAAATTTAAAGCTAAAGAAAACTATATTTATGGTCTATAGCCGTATGGTGGCGTTGCTGCCGCAATGGGCGGTAGTAATAGAAAAGGTATTCCACAGGAGGACAGCGGCCAAACAATCAACAAAAGATGTAACCGCCAATTGCATATACACTGCAAAACGTGAACAAATTTTTTTGTGCATTTACTACTCTAAAACGTGAAGTAGACGAGAAAATTCTGTAACATGAACAATAAACGTTTCAAAGTTTGCATGTAAATAGTTTGCATTGAGCTCAAATGATTCTGAGCTTGGGGAATCCCCTAATAGTAAGTTACGCGCTCTATTTGTGGTGAGGAGTTACGCTCAAAGCATTTCAGTCGCAATAAAAAAATAAAAAAATATTAGACTGAAATAAAAACGTAATTAAAATGTAAAAAATAAGACAAAATAAAAAAACGAGCCATTTAAAATAATAAAAAAAGAATTAAATTTAATTAATTTTCTCCGAAAGAGTTGCTATTAAATCATAAATTGCAAAGGACACAGAAATATTGGTTACATTTCGATTTACATATTTCGTTCAGAAAAATACACTTGCCTTCTATTAAAAGTTACGGCAATTATTCGAGTTCCATTTCATTTGAAATGGTGTGTTTTTTATCAGATTTGCTGCATAAAAATGAGTTCTCAGAAATCTGGGTTTTGGGCAATAAAAAATGGAAACTGAAATGCTCAGTTTTTACAGAAGCGATCGAGTGTCACGTGCTAAGTAGATAGCATGTCGTTGTCTGTTTTAAAACAAAAATGGGGTGCTTAACTTCGCTCCTTGATGTGCAATATCGGCGAGTTAAATCCTTGCACAGTGCATAGATATGTACAAAAATATGTGAGTTATTCGAAATTTCGTTGTTATTAAAAATTTCAGAGTGAATGAATTCAACCATTCAGGAGTGGAAGGATGATATTGACAATAGACATTGCGGACAATGACAACGACCATGAGAACGAATCCAACGACGATGACTGCATCTCAGAGTGATCGGAGTAGTAGTTCTGATTTTCAACCAAGTCGTACGCCGCCGATTCAGCGCTTCGACTTAAGGGCTGTCCCCTGTAAAATTTCGAAAAAAAAAATTTTTTCATAAAATGTTAATATAATCCTTTAAGAATATGTCAAGAAAATTTTAGAACGTAAATTTAAGTATTTCTTAGACGCGTTTTTCTCAAAACTATATTTTTCGAATTATCGTACACGATAACTCGAAAAGTTATTGACCGATCACCCTGAAATTTTGCACACATCTTTTCTATGTGAATTTAAGTTTTCGAAAATTGTTCAAAAAAATAATTTTTTGGAAGCAAAAATAGTAGATAAATTCGCCCCAAAATTATGTTTTTTTTTTTTTGTTTAATTCATATAGAAATTATGACATTAATAAACAAAAAAATATTTGGTTTTTTGTATTCAGATCACTGACGCCGATGCTACAATGCCCGCCGATTGAGAAGCCCCGTTGCGACCTTCCTGGAAGAATTGAGTGAACATCCGCCATTTTAAATGATTAAAATAAAAAAACAAAACATTTATATTATTTAAAAAAAAAATATTCTTAAAAAAAAAAATTTATATTATTTTAATGTATAAATAAACTGTATGCCAATTTTGAAAAAAATATATTGACTTCTTCATTTTAAATAATTTCAATGAAAATCAGGGAAAATATGCCGTTTACAGGTATCTGTCCCCTTAACAATATGGCGCTACGAAAGACCCAATGGTTCGGCCACTCTTCTATACTATCACACATACTATGACTACTCGTCGACTACTATTTCCCGAAACCCACCTTTAACAGGCTCATCAAGACTAACATCCCGTCAAAAAGAGGGTGACAAACTTCAAGAGGGGAAATAAATTTCTACACCGATGGCTCAAAGCTAGAAAATAAAGTAGGTTTAGGAGTTTTTTCTAAGGAATTAGGACTGGAAGTATCTGTCCGACTCCCGGACTTCTGTAGCGTGTACCAGGCAGAAGTCCTAGCCATAAAGGAGGTAAATGTGTACCTTAACACAAACGCCGTTAAAAGTACTACGGTAAATATCTTCTCGGACAGCCAGGCGGCCATCAAATCAGTGAAGGCAGTTATACTAAGATCAAAGGTAGCTCAGGAATGTTCGGCAGCTCTAAATGATATTAGCACTGTCTTCAAGGTCAGCCTT
Organism: Anastrepha ludens; assembly: GCF_028408465.1. NCBI lineage: Eukaryota > Metazoa > Arthropoda > Insecta > Diptera > Tephritidae > Anastrepha > Anastrepha ludens. Next base: position 115,078,623 of record NC_071502.1, read on the forward strand.
ACATGGGCTCCGGGACATAGAGATATTGAAGGAAATTGCAAGGCCGATGACTAGCGAGAAAGGGCACTAATCTTCTTCTGCTTGTAAACAGAGGCAATATTAGAATTCCAATGGCCATTTAAGAATATAAAATAATATTTTCCAGGAGACCAATAGATCATGGAGAGAAGAAAATATTGTGTTACAACCAGACTAATTTGGCAGCAAAAGATAAGAGAAGATCAGGAGAATTGCTTAACCTCTCAAGAGAGAACATCTAACAGGTCGTGGCTTGTGTCGGCGCCGGTCATTGGCTGTTCGGTAGGCATTCTTTTAGGCTAGGAATATTTTCGCGTGAATACTGAAGAAGTTGTAGAGAAGAAGAGAAGAGGAAAAAACAGTAGAGCACTGCCTTTGTAACTGTCCAGCCTTAGCTAGCAGTAGAGCAAGGTTGTTGGGAAAATGTTAATTTCATTCTTCTACAAAACTATCCGGTGTTGGGATAAAAGCTATCATACGCTTCATAAGAGAGTCTAAATGGTTCCATGAAAAATACACAGTATGGTTCCCGTGTTACACAGTGAGACCACAACGGACCGGCATGGTCTAAGTGAGTTAAACCGATTGCCACAAAAGCCTAGCCTAACCTAACCTAAGCTCACTACTAACTGCAGTCAGAAAATAAATGCCTCTTCAAGTATCCCCTGGTGGTAATAAGTGGCATTGCCATGGGTCAATAATGTTGCCCAATCACAGAGAACAGTTGCTGTGGCGCGAGCTACTAATACATGCACATACCCACAGTTGACACGGGTAATACAAAAATTCGCTTAAAAATACCTTTGACTAGCTGAGTTGGTCGTTTATTAATATTTTGAGTTTTTTTTTTTAGATTTTTTATAGGGTAAGTATTGGTAATAGATACAAATTTTTCTAACTTCAATATTTTTTTCAATCTTATACTCTCCTATATTTTTTTATTTGCTATTATTTTTGACATTTTAAAAATGTAATTTTTTTTGTATTACTTTATTAAGCTAAAATAACTTGGCAGATCAATCTTGATTTTAGAAGATTTATTTTTGCATAACTTTTTTTCTAATTAAATTGAATAACTTCTTTACGAAAAAACAAAATATGTGACTTCGAGTTATGGAAATCTTTTGACGTTTACTCGCTCCAATGCATATCTGCTTGCAACTGTAGCTCTGTAATTAGCTCCAAGAGTTGTAAAAAAATTTTTTTATGGTTTTATTTTCTGGCCCTCTTTTTCGTTATTCTCATTAATTTGTGCTTAAAAATGTATTGCTGCATATACCTTTATTTGTATTATATTTTACTATATATATTTATGTACAATTAAATTTTAGGAATTTTACTAATTTTTTACTTTGTTTTCTTGCATTGTTTGTTTTTTTTTTGCAAAACGATTATTTTTTATATTCTTAAATAAATAATTTTTTCCAAAATAATTTTTTTACTTTATTTAGTAATTGAAACTTTAGTTTTTGAAATCAGGTATTTTTTTATTTAATTATCATTTCAAAGTTTTTATATTTTTATACTGTTTTTAAAAGTTTTCCATTCTTCAATAGTCTGGTTAAGTTGCTTAGCACTAAATTTCTTCTAAGCTTTTGTTTCTGTGACTAGTTTCGAGGTGCAGGATGACATAATTGGCACTCACAACCATTTTGGGTGTTTGGCCGTGCTCCTATTCCTAATTGTGGTGCGCGTGTTGTTGTTTAAAAATCATTGTTAATTATATTAAGTCATTTAAGTTGATTTCCTTCCAACAAAAAAACAAAAAAACAAACAAACAAAAAAACAAAAATTAGAAAGAAAAACTTTTTTATTAAAACAACTTTTTTTATAAATTTTTTTTATTACATTTTAATATTTTTTTGTAATGTTAATATTTTTTGTTCTGATAATGCTGAATCAGGGTGGAGTTAAGGTAGTAGCATACGCCGATGACTTGGTCCTGATGGTATCGGGACCGTATCCCTCAGTCATGGCTGAGATATTGGAAAGGTCACTGGCTGTACTCAGTCGCTGGGCTGCCACTTGTGGCCTCCGAGTCAACTCTGATAAAATGGAGCTGGTCCTATTTACCACAAAACATAAACCTCCACCTTTTCGACTTCCCAAATTAAACAACCACGTTCCCCCGCTGTCATCGAAAGTTAGGTATCTTGGACTGATACTTGACTTCAAAGTCCATTGGAAGCTATACATTGAAAATCGGGTAAAGAAGGCCAGTATAGCCTTCTACTATGTTCTACTATGCTAATCTATGTTCGGTAAAAAATGGGGACTCAAGTCACAGGTCGTGCTGTGGATGTACAACGCAGTGATTTTGCCAATTTTAACGTATGGATGCCTGGTTTGGTGGGAAGCTCTTCGTAAGGGCTATAATATCACTAAACTGGGGAGGGAGCAAAGGACTGCATGCATTGGCATCACCGGAGCATGTAAAACTTGTCCCAGTGCTGCCCTGAATGTCCTTTTGCACTTACTTCCCAACGACTTTTCCGTAATTTCCATCGCAGCTCAAAGTGCATTCAGGTTAAAGGAGATTGTCCTCTGGAGACAGTCTCTCAAGGAACATGGTAGCATTTTCGGGCAGTTAACACCGTATTTTTCCGAACTTCGAACATATCTTTCTATCCGCAAACTAGAGTTTGAGTGTCGTGCTAGGGCAGTCTTTCCAAATAGACAGGATTGGATCGAGGGGAAAATCTGCACCGAAGCTTACACCTCTGTCTTCACTGACAGTTCCAAGATGGAATCGGGAGTCGGAGCGGGGGTTTTCTCTAAATCAGCCAAATTATCTATCTCCTTTAAACTGCCAAACACTGCAAGTGTTTTTCAAGCAGAAGTCTTTGCGATCTTGCAGGCATGCAAAATGCTTAGGGTTGTACAAATTATTTCTCAGGAAAGCGCAGAAAAGATGGAGCTCCATTTCTTCATGTGCTATTTCGCAAACCCTTTGGCCTCAGTACAATAGCAGGAGGACTCAGAAAGTCCTAGGGACGCCATTCAATTTCCTAACTTTTAGCTATGCTAACCGGTCACTGGACGTTCGGTATACACGTGGAAAAGTTAGATTTACCATTTAACCCCCATTTCAGAAGCTGTGGGGGCCTTTCAGAGAAAAAGGCTGTAGAGCATTTTCTCTGTAAATGTCCGGGTTCGGCAGCTAGACGACTAAGGTCACTGGGAGCTCCTTTCTTCGACAGCCTGGGGCCGTGCGCCAACCTAAATCCCATCAATCTTCTTCATTACATCAACAGCTCTGGCTGGCTGTAGATATCTACCTGTTAGAGGTCTCATAATGGCATCAAAACGGCACTTTAGTGCTACTTGAGGAGTGTCAGGTGCACTTCAACCATTTTACCTACCTACTTTGTAATTTATAACATTTTTTTAAATATTTCTCAAATCTCTCTTCCAAACAAAAAAACACGAAACAGAAAAATATTATAAAATTGAAACAAAAAATATTATTTTATTTTATTTTTTCTGGCTCTTCATAAAAAGGTTTCTGCCGTTCAGAGTCGGCTTAAAACTGTAGGTGCCTCCATTTGTAGAACAATAGCAAGACGCGCACCACAAATAGGACGAGGAGCTCGGCCAAAGACCAAAACAGGGTGTATGCGTCAACAAATATTTATTATTGGTATTCTATTTTTTTTAAATTTGTTTAACAATTTCAGAAATCTCTCTTCCAAAAGAAAAAAGAATATTTTAAAATTAAAAGAAATTATTATTTTCTGATTGCATTCAAATTTTTTTATTTAAAATTTTTTTTTTTTTATTTCCAAAATCTTTCTTAGTTGGGGATTAAATTTTCGAATTGTTGAACGTTAAAATTTTCTTTAGAGATTTCCTTCAGTTTTCTTATAAGTTGGTTGGGACCCTAAAACTTTTTATGAGTTTCTTTATAAGCAGTTTTTGTTAGTATTTAATTTCAATTATTTGTATTTTTCTTAGTAATAAATTAAGAGTCAATAAATTTAAAAATCATTTTTGTTTGAGGAAACTGGCTGCAGAGGTCTTCATTCCGTAGCTTTGTTTTTTTAAATATATAAATATTTTGATTTTTGTTGGAAAAGTTACTTTTCGTTATATAGTTTTTTATTATATATCTTTAATATTCTCTAAGAATTTTTTTTAAATCTTTTTTCGCTTGGTTCAGCCACACTAACAATTATTTTCCAAGTTTCTAGAATTTGCTTGCTTCTTATAAAATTTAATTTCTTAATATTATTTTTATTTATTGTTCTTAAAAAATTTTTACTAAATATTTTTGTGACTTTCTGTTTTCAAAAATTATGTTTTCCTGAACTTTGTGAATGTTTTTTAATTTTTTCTTCGTAAATTGTTCTTATTTTCAGTCTTTTTATTGTTTTCAAACATTTAAATATGTTTTAACGTTTTTGGTTTTGCATTGGTGAATATTATATTTTTTGTTTGTTTTTTTTTCATAGTTTTGTAGTTTTTCTTGGTGCGAATATAGAAAAAGTATTACTTCTATGATTATTTAATTTATAAAATTATATTTTCAATTATTTTCTTTCGAAATTTTGATTGTCAATTTTTCACTTAGTTTCTTCTTATTCTGCTTTACCTTTTGATTATATATTATTGCACTTTGGTTTTCTTGGTTACATTTTATGGTTTGGATTAGTTGTTTTTTTTTTGTGTTACTCTTCCGGTTATTTCACTTTTCTAGCTCAGAAATTACATTTTAGTACCTTTGGAATTTTTTATTTTTTTTATTTTTTTATTCGAGTTTTCTAATTGTTTCTCAAATTTTCTTATTATTCTATATCTTTTAATTTCAAATTAATTCACATACTTTCTTTTCGGAATTCTTTCTTTTATTTCGTTTATTTCAAGTCTAAAACGTAACGTTTTAAGGGCTTGAGCCAAAGTTTTTTACTTAATCAAATACTGTTTAATTTTTTATGTTCCTAGTACTACAAAATTCGCCTCTCATTCTGTTTAAATTTTCAACTTTACAAATTTCTCCTCCTTTCCTTGCATCAGACCACTTATTTCTGCTCTATCGCACAAATTTCGATTTCCAATCATCATTCTTAATATTTCAATTCTTCAATATTTCCATTTTACAGTTATTTATTTTTATCGAATGAAAAAATAAAACCAATAAGTAAATATTTTTATAAATATGTCTTAATGAAAAAATTGCCCACCTTTTTAATTCATACCGAAAAACAAAATTCTCCACTGGCGTCTTGCAAATTTCACCTTTTATGTCATACACTTTTATACACAAATACCAACGCACAGTTGCACACATATAAGCGCATTTACAAGCAAATAGGCATACATATATAAGTATGCACTTCAGCTATTCACACATACGCTACCTACATACAACTACACCAGTGTATGGTTATATGTAACGTTACACAAATATCCGTTGAAAAGCACAATTATCATTTTAAAGCGTCTGTATTTGCGAACATTTCAAAAGCAACTGAATTGAAATTTCATCTCGCTCAGCCAGCCGTAGCAGAAGCGGCAGCTGCAATGGCAACTAAACAGCAAGCTGAGTGAACGAGCGAACCGTAACAATAACAAAAAAGCAACAGTACACGCCACCCACCCACTATAGTGATTACAGGCAGGCAAAAACAAAACTTAAGCAACAGCTTATTGCTGCGATTCGTTCAGCTGCTGCGAGCAAATATTTACCCACTCTCCAGTTCGTTCGAAAGTGTGTCGTCGGCTTGAATTGTGGCACTCGGCCGCACCAGTGCGGTGCGTCGTATTAGTCGAAAAAAAACAAAACGGCACTCAAGCTAGTTTAGCTGCAGCGGGAACAATGAGAGCGCAATAGACGCAACTACACACACGCACAAACGACGCGAGCTAAGCACACAAACAACAAGTGACACCTATCCTTTTGGAAAATTAAAAAAAAAAACGATAGTAGTCCCTTTTCCCGAACGCGCACGCAACCGGATGAGTGTTGAGCGGAAATGAACTCTCATGTGTGCATGCAGAGTGAGATTAGCTGTGATTTCTCATAAATGTTAGTGGGAATGCTCTCGCACTCTCACACTCCCACTCACGTTTTTATTACGTTACAGCGATTGCTGAAGGACTTCCTTTCTATTTTCTTTCCTGAACAGTTATTGACTTTAAAATTAGCATGCAATTTTTACTTTTGACTTTTAAAAACCCTTTTTGCTTCATGGCATTATCTCCTTATTATAACTTTTACCACTTGGCCGTATCGCCACTTGGCATAATTTATGTTTTTGCAAAACGTTCACATCCATTCGCTTTTCTTTTCATAATCCCAGATCTCTGCTTTTTTCGGTCTTACTTTCTTTTCATATTTCTGCCTTCAAGCTCCTCCCCCGCAAAGCGCACTATGTCATTTGCTCTTGCCGCTCATTTCTGTGTGCGCTCAATTCGGCAGCTAGCTGAGCGTAAATTTTTTAGAGCCATGAATGCATTTTAGGCTTGTGGAAATGCCATTGCTTTGTTATGTAAAAAAAGTATTTTTGAATAAAAAACAAATAAATATCAAACAATTACTTAGAAAAAATTACTAAGATTTTGCTAAGAAAATCTCCTCCTCGTCTTTTGCGTGCCTTAGATGTTGCCGCTGTGGATGCAGACTGTGCTGTAAGTTTCGAGTAAAAAATCCACCGCCAAATGCTTGGGCAACGTAAAGAAAGATTGCAGCCGCGCAATCCCCGTTTTGCTCAAGTGTCTCATTTGTTTCATCGGTAATGCGATTACCCTGTTCAATAGTTCCGTGTTTCTCACGCATCCGAAATTCATGTGTTGATATTATTGGTCATAACCGAAAAAAACAGGATTTATTTTAGATATCAACTTTTCATTAATTAATTAATAGAGGGTCCAGGTTCATGTCTCGACTCCCATAGTCTCTTATGGCCAAACATCAACCTCAACCTACCCGTGGTGTCACCCGTTTCACCAGATAAGGAGAAGGCGGGAGAGTTTTCAGCGGAACAATTGAACTTCCATCTGATGTTTAAAGGAAATGTCGGCCTCAACATAGCCGATCGCTTGATAGGATCGGATGTCGAATCGCAGCAACACTTTTTTCTTTATTGTACTAGACCTGACCTCGATGTAGGTGAGTATGGACGAAGGGAAAATGTTTTCTGATTTGAGTATATACAAGAAGAAGAACTAGCACCAGAACCATGTCAGATAACAGTTCGACGGCAATATATCGCTGGCGACACGGATTCCGGTACGCTCAGGTGTCTGAAATCAAAAAGACAAAGAGTTCCTCATTTCTGTTCGGTAAGGTTTGGCAAGGCGGCCGCCGTAGACGAATGGGTTGGTGCGTGACTACCATTCGGAATTCAGAGAGAATGTAGATTCGAATCTCGGCGAAAAAAACACCAAAATTAAGAAAAACATTTTTCTAATAGCGGTCGCCCCTCGGCAGGGAATAGCAAACCTCCGAGTGTATTTCTGCCATGAAAAAGTTTCTCATAAAAAATATTCGCCGTTCGGCCAAACACCCAAAAAGGGTGTACGCGCCAATTATATATATATAAGGTTTTGCAAGTCATCACGAATCGTATAACGCCAGAACAAAGCTTCCACATTATGGAAGTTTAATTTGAAAAAAAAAATCTGTTTGCGAAGTACATAGAGCGTCGTAATGAAGAAGATGCCGAAGTGTTGATTTGGCCTTTGTACTTCAATTACGTGAAAAATTGTAAAAAAGAAGACTGATCGAATGGACCATATAATTCCTAACCACGGCGGACATATGCCGGATTATATTATAATAAAAAAAATGCATTCCAAAAATATTTCTGTTCTGTATTATAATTTGAAGTTCTCAAGCTCTTAAAAAAACAGCCAAACACAACAACAATTAGCATGCCTGTTGCATTGTATGCAAAAGAATTGCTTATGAACATCTCCATTAGGTCTGCTTTAAACCGATGGTTTGAGGGTTTTCGAGCATGTAAATTTTCGTGAGTTTGTGACCTTTACCAACTGAAGTATTGAAAAAAAAATTTGAAAAAGCTAGATTTTTTTTGTAGTTGTAAATTTCGAGTGCCAATAATAGGTCATTCTAAGTCATGCCTACTTCATTTGAGTGTGTTTGTGTGATACAGTTGTTGTGACACTAATAAAGTTAAACAACAACACAACAACATTTGTCTGGTTGTCTGGATGCTGCCAGAGAGCAACGGTACACTCACTGGAGTATACATGCAGCCGAAAGCATATCAGTCCTGAAGCGAGTGCAGATGAACTTGAAAATGCTGAAAGATAAGAATTGCTGAGAGTCAGAGAGCAGAGAAGTGAGCTAAACTGAATGACACATAGATATGATGAGGAGAATAAAAGCAGTTAGAGTAGAATGAATTCGTAGAAAATTAATACAAACACATTTTTTTTGCAGGCTCATTTTCATTCTCTCACTTTCTCCCTCCCTCTCTCTGATTACATTCTTGCTAGAATATAAATAGCAGAGTTGCCAGCTTTAAAGTTTAAAAAAAGTGTAAAAAATTAAAAAAAAAATATAATTTTTTTTAATCAAAGAATGTTTTTATTCATAACTGTTTGTACTTAACAAAAGGAAAAATAAATGCAAAATGTATCAATAATTCAATAACACAAATTTTATAAAATTTTAATTTTAACAAAAGAACAAATAAACACATAAGGAATCATACAATTCAATAACAAAAATTTTATAAATTTTTATAGGGTGGGCTATGTAAAATTTGCTTTTTGAATCGGCTATAAAAAAAAAACTAATCAATATTTTTTCAAACTTTTTTTTTATTTTGAAGATTGAACATCGTCATTTATGAATGGAAAATAATATCGTTCAAATGACTGCCACGACTGGCTTTACAGTAGGCCATTCGATCAACCCTATTTTTAAGCAAATTTTCGATTGTTTGGGCTCCAATTTCATGAACGGCAACTTCGATTTCGTGTTTTAAAGCATCAATCGTCTCTGGATGGTTCGCATAGCATTTGTCCTTAACAGCTCCCCACAAAAAATAGTCCAACGGGCTTAAATCACAGCTCCGAGGTGGCCAATTGATATCGGAATTTCGGCTGATTATTCGGTTTTCAAAAGCGGTAGCCAAAATTTCGAGTGTAACTTTGGCAATGTGACAAGTTGCACCGTCCTGTTGACACCAAATATCGTCCATGTCATCCTCTTCAAGTTTTGGAAACAACTCGTTGAGCTTGTCACGGTAACGCTCGCCATTTACGCCAGACCAAAAACCGCACCAAACAGTGACTCGTTGTAGATGCATTTGCTTCTCTACAGTAACGTGTGGATTTTCTGAGCCCCAAATCCGACAATTTTGCTTATTGACGTAGCCACCGATGTGAAAATAAGAAAAGAAGAAGACTCATCACTTTGGAAATAGGTTTTCAATATTACCCAATTTCGTTCAAGCGTATAGCGTCCCATTTCGTAAATGTCAAACCTTTAAGTAAATTATGAACACATTGGACATGTCATTTGTGTTACCTTTCTCAAAAAAATAGGCGGTTCAAAAAGCAAACGCTATATGGCCCACCCGTACCTTAACAAACTAAAAACACAAAATTTACCAGTAATTCGTTAAAAAAAAAATAAATTTTTAATTTTAACAAAAAGACATAAGGAATCAAACAATTCAATAACATAAATTTTATTACGTTTTTGTAAGAAAATATACATCTATACTTCTAAAATATACAAGTTACATATATGAAAAATTATTTTCAAAATCTATTTCCTCATTTTCATATCATATTTCTCAATTTTCATTTGATACGGATAAAACTGACTGCAACTCAGATTTAAAACTTTGATAAATGGGTTTACAATCGATATGACAATTAACAACATCGTGTATATTATAATTGTCACAACAATAATTCCCCTCATTTTATTCCACTTTTTATGTGGAACAACGTATTTGCTGAAAGAAGGGATTAACGGTTACGAACTTCCTTTTCAAAAATATTCATTGCGCTAAAACATCGCTGATCTTTTGCATTTGAGCACGGCAATGCCAAGAGCCAATTTCCCAAATTTGCCGCAGCTTCGAATGGAGTCAGACCAGCCGGGTCTTAATGCGTCTTAACTAGGTCATATTTTAGGGAAGGGAAGTTTGAAGATACTTGTACGTTCAGTGCTGGTACCGCGCGAAATATTTCAATTTATATCACATTTCAAACTATTTCATATTTTAATTAATTTTGTATTTTAATTAATGTATTAATTAACTTATCTATGAGAAATGCAAGTAGATTGCATTTGAGTTTAGAAAAAAGTACTAAAAAGGTACTAGGCACCAATCCCGTTTATATTTTTAATTTTGAAAAAGCGTTACATCTAGCGCTTAAAGCACGAAGTCGGCAACTCTGTATAGTTAATAGAGTGAGTGCCTTCTATATTTTTGAGCATTAATATTTGTTTCCAAAAAACTATCGCTCTCTCTCTCTTTAGTATACTCACGGTATGTTTTCCATTCTATGAGAGTCAAAAGTCCTTTAATTTCTTTTGCAAAGTCAAAAGGACACTTAGTTGGGATTAGCAGTGTTGCCTTGCATAATTTTTCAATTACTGATTTTCTAGTTGTTTATGCTTGCTTGGAAGACTCACCACCCCAAGTTGTGATGGAAAAACAAAGTAGAAAAAATAGTTGTATTTTATTTTTTACGAAAGTGTTGCTTTTCTTCCTCTTCCTTCCGCTTACTTCATTCATTACTTCGCAAACACATGTAGCTCGTAACTATTAACTGTTTGCACTTTTCTAGCAAAACACATTTTCCAGCTCTCATTCACTTTCACTCTCTTTCTCCCACTACCGCTCATTCCATGCACGCTCTCAGCATTGACATTGATTTCTTGCGCATTGTTGTTGTTGGTGTATTACATTGTATGCTGTATGCTGTACGCTCCTGGCTTCTTTCACTTTGAACTCTCAATCGACAGGCAATCAGACCAAGCTTGGTCATGTCATACCAGACGGCCACGACCTCAGCAAAGCTGGATGACATTGTTGCTGTCTCGTCAGCTGTTTTTATTGTTGTTACCATTTTTGTTGTGCACATAGATGTGGGTTGATGCTGCGACTGTCGTTGTTCGGAAATTGTCGGTAATATACAAGTACATAATTTTGTTATTGCTGCCCTTGCACTTTCATTTGCTTGCGTCTCTGGACTCATCGGCATTTTGCCCTTCGCCGCCGTCGTCATTTGTTTGTTCGTTCGTGTTCGGTCGGCGGTTCTAGGACAGCCCATTTAATCAACCTTGCAGTGAACTGTGGATTTATGGAAATACATACATACCTACATACATATGAACATATATATGCAGCCAGCTTCATATCATTATGATAGTGTGTATGAAAGTGTGTGTGCGACCCGTCACCCGTCATCAGTGAAGTGGGTACACTATCAATGTAGCGATTTTCAATGTACAGAGTGAGTAGATTTATGCAAAAGATTTTATATGAGCGCGTATGTTTTCATGTTTATGTGGGCGGAGTGCAAAGACCAAGCAGGCTTTTGCAGATTACCATTTTCAGATTTTTAACTGCAAATGGCATAGATTCTTGAACACAGATACATTTATTGATAAATTTCACTGGATCACTGACACATAAACAAATAAACATGCATACATATACTTTTTCTATTTGAATAAAACTTTCTAAAGGGCATTGGACAAAATTTATTTAGATATTTTTACGTTTTGTGATTATATAGGATTTAGGATATGTATATAAAAGAATTACAAACAACGATTTCATAGAAAATATTTTTTTATTAATAACCATAATATTACAATACCCGGCACCCGTTGCTATGCCTCGTTGAATAAAATCAAAACAACCAATCAGAAAAATATCAAGCAAAATTATTTTTATTAATTTTCTATCTCAAACCATTTTTGAACTTTGCATTTGGGTCATAGTTGAACAGCTTATGCGGGTTATGAAGTCTAGAGTGTGCTATAAATAGTGGGAAATAAGAAAAACTAAGATTTTTTAGATTAAATTTAAGCAAATATTCGATTATTAGTGACGAATGAGAGTGGTGGCGCGGCCTGGGGGCTGTGGGAAGGGAGTTCCATCATAAAACATGCCTATAACCTTCATTGGATGAAAATATAAATGTATAAAAATTTTTACGTCATTTGGTGTTGTCGTTTCGTAGTGATGCGCGGACAACGTACAGACCTATATAGTATAGATATAAGGATGGCCCAAAAAAAAATTTTGTTTTTGATGCAACTCCTACCAATTTTTCTTCGCACAAAACAACGGCAAAATGTTGTGGTTTTTTTTTATATTTACTTATTTTCCGGTGATGCCAACGCTTTGAAAATTACCATTGAATTTGCATGGGAAAAATGCGTTTTTTCGCAAATTTAATGTACAAAAATTACATATTAACTAATATTTTCTTTCAATTTCCTCTCACAAATATCCAAATATCCATATTTATTTAATTTTAACTTTTTATAGGGACCCTGAAAGCCCCCAAAATGTAAACATAAATGGTAAAAATTAAAAAACAAAAATTAATTATTACACAATATTAAAATTCACTTCAAAATATTTTCCCTTCCAAGAATCTCAATAGCAGAGGTACTGAAGAATTCGTTTGTAAATAAATAGGACTTATGTCGAATAATAGTTGCCTCCCTCCGCAAATCCTGTGAAAGAGAGTACAATATGTAAATCACTTGAAATATCTAGTTTTCAGGGTGCAGACGTGCATGCCACATCAAGCCGTAGAATGTTTTTTCTGACAACAGCTCTGAAATGGACACTTTTTTCCAAATAGTACAGAGTTTGCTAAATTCACAGGAGCTCCATCAAAAACAAATATTGGACTCGAAGCATGGCTACGCTATTGGTGCTCCAGTCATTCAGATCTCTGCTCGGCGCTGCATGGGTACCAAGCCTAGTAACTGAAACGAAAATTTGAACCATAGAAGTGGTATCACTCCAATGGGAACTAGGCTGCTCCATCGCAAGATAACTCACTGCTGTATTCAAATCGGCTGAGCTTCACTGCTTTCCCAGAATGATTCTGATGAGTAGTAACGTGAGCGGGTGTAACATTTGGAGGCAGGGCATGATAAACATGTTTACGGATGGCTCGAAGTTGGACGGAAGAGTTGGGGGAGTATTCTGCGAGCCTTCCGGACCATTTTGGTGTTTTCCAAGCGGAAGTAGCTGCAATTAAAGAAGCAGAGGATTGGTTGCTTGCTTCTATAATTACTGTAAAGGATGTAAATATCTACTCCGACAGCTAAGCACTAATTAGGGCCTTGGACTATTTGTTTGTGCGTACGAAATTCGTAGTCCGGGAATGCCTGACTTCTTTCTCGATTGCATCGGAATACATCGATATTAGGCACATTTCGATTCACTGTCACAGTGGCATAGAGGGGAAACTGCTGGGCCAATGTGCTGTCTAAGGATCCTGTGCTAGACAGAGGATCCTGGAGACGGCTGAATCGCAAAATGAAAGTATAGGTTTTCCCTTGAGCACCTGTGGTCTGCTATTGGAAAGGTGGACTTCACGTCAACTTAGCGAGCGCTGGGCTAGTACGCAAACGTGCAAAGTCGCGAGTTCCTTCTGGCCACGGGTAGATCGGGAGCGCTCGAGGGAGTTTCTAAGGCTAACTAACAAACAATAATTTGGTAGATATCCTTACCGAACAGGGTCCGTTAGGTGTCTATGCGGTAAGGCTTGGGATTGCTTCAAGTCCTTTCTGCAGAAGATGTCTGGAGGACGAGGTAGAATAGGCTGATCACCTTCTTTTCAGCTGCCTTGCTCTCGTCAGGCAAAGGTTTAGACATCTGGGCTCTCACTTTTTCGCTACACTGGTGGATAATGCGGGTTTAAATATCACATATATGGTGAAATTCAGCAGTAGGTTGAAGTGGTTAATACGAACGTAATTCGCCACTGTCGCTCGTCATCTTCTAATCAAAGCTCCTTCTTCTCTTTCTTTTACCTGTTTGGTTCATTCCCTTCTTCGTTTGCTCTCCACTCCGTCTGTATGGCATCACAGCGGTTAAATTTTAAATCTTTGTCCAAGTGGATCCTCGAAAGGGCAGCCAATTACCCTAACCTAACCTAACATTCTAAAAACTGATAGCGCCAGAGGAGAAAATTTGTTTATGAGATGGGATTGGAAGAAATTAAATTTTTGATCACTTTAATCTTCAATTACTTAAATTGAATTTCATAGCAATTTCATTAATAATTAAATCTTTAATTTATGACGTTTTTCGTGTGCTATTTGCTTTCGCCGCAAAGGTTTTATAGACATCCATTGAAAGCTTACCATTGTCTATTTCAATTTTTTACCCCATCTGCAATTTTTTTTGTATTATTTAATTGTTTTATGTTCCTAAAAGTTCTTTCTTTTTGTTGCGGCACAGTAATGTCACTCAATTGTTGTTGTACGTCATAAATGTATTGTTGTTGTGGCCGAAGTGAGGGAGTAAGAATAGTGTACATGCCCTACCCCACTGCAAAGGCTGTATAGCTAAGAAGTGGTGTTGGTGTTCACTCTGGGTTTTCACTCTCCATTCCACTTGCTCTCATTCTCTCTCTACCATTCTTTCAGGATGAGCTGCTCCAGCTGTTATGCAGCTCTCACCATTTTAACTTTGTCAATTTTGTGCGCAAACATTTCGGGAGAGTGTAGGTCGCAAACGGCTGGTACGGATACACACACGCATACATGCGCTTACATACATATTTTGAAGTTTGCAAGGTTATGAATGAAAAGCTTTCCGGGTAACTTGCTTTGCTAATAAACAATTGCATAAATGGGTAAATACTTATACATAAATGTGTATTCATGCTTCTATGCATGTGCTTATGTATGTGTGGGTTAGTATTTTTTAAGTGTTTTGTTTGCAGCTGTTGTAACTTGTTTTGCGTATTTCTTATTAGGTACTCAACCACCCACACAAAATGCTCAATAGTTCTATATGCGCGCTCTAAATTAAATACATACACACATACTTCCACTTATACATATTTCCCACTCCTCCACTTCCCACTCCCAGTAGCCAATCAGGAAGCCAGGCAGCCAACTGACAGCGTATTATGCACGTGTGCACAGCATTGCTGGCCAGCGCAGGGGGCGCAAAAAAGCAAACACTTTTTTCATACATACTGACATGCATAAACTCACTTATAAATATGTGTATGCATATAAGAATATTTATCAGGATATTGCGCTGCAGCCAAAGGCGTATTTGTAAGCCAACGGCCAGTTCCCAGCTCGCAAATAATTCACATATAGATTTGCATAAATTGCACTCGTGTGCTTACTTATAATATGTGTGTGTATGCGTATGTATATTTGCATATATTCGAGTAAATATGTGTATGTAATTGTAAGTATGCAAATGAGTTATATGTGTATGTGAGTGTGTGAATTTTGCACATTGTCCTACACAGCATTTATGACCTCAGCATATTGTAATTCCCTTTTGCTGACGTCGTAAGTCGGTCAAACCTTCGGATGTTCGATGGAAGGGCTTTAACAGAAAATTACAGAAATAGAAAAATATCTGCGGGATAACCTACATACAAATGTACATACGTGCATGGTTAAATTGAAACTAAATCAGTGGAGCTGCTAGCGGCTACTGTAAGAGAATTATGATGTGTTGTAAACCATCTGTGCGGCTTACATTTATTATTGAGTATAAATTTATAACAATAAAATAAATATTCTGTGAACTTAGTGCAAGCAAAAAGTGCAGAATGTATACTGGTAATAATTTTTTAAAGTATTAGGTGCGCAACTAAGTTCTCGCTGTTTTTTTTTATGAAAATACAACTTTATTCTGCAAAAATGGTTTTAAGTGAATCATTGAATCATCGCTGGTTGCTACTTTTCCCCATCTTTCTGGTAGATCTCGTATACCGTCGCGGTAAAACTGTTCTTCTTTTGAGGCTATCCACAGATCAAGCTATTTTTTTATGTCTTCATATGAATGGAACTGCTTGTCAGCTAGACCATGCGCCATCGATCGGAACAGGTGATAATCGGACGGCGCAATGTTTGGAGAATATGGCGGGTGGGGTAGGATTTCCCATTTCAGTGTTTCCAGGTGGGTCCGTGAGGTCGAGCGTTGTCATGCTGTAAAATCATTTTTTCATGCCTCTCCGCGTATTGCGGCCGCTTCTCGGCTCAATCGCACCAATTGAAGTCGATACCAACCCCCAGTGATGATTTCGCTTGGTTTTAATAGTTCATAATAAATAACACCAACTTGGTCCCTCCAAATACATAGCATAAACTTCGCAGCCTGAACATTTGGCCGAGGCAACGACGTAGAAACATGACCGGGCAGTCTCCATGACTTTCTTTGCATTGGCTTGCTGTAATGGATCCATTTTTCATCAACCGTCACGATGCGATGAAGAAAACCCTTCCGTTTTTTGCTGCTGGAGTAGTTGTTCACAGGCGAAAAAACGACGTTCAACATCCCTTGGTTTTAACTCATAAGGAACCCAAGTCCCCTGTTTCTGAATCATTCCCAAAGCATGCCATCGCTTGGAAATGAAAGGACGAGTAACTCCTCATACTTAACAAGCTCTTCTGGCATTTGACACGGATCCTCATTGAGCAATACCTCCAATTCAGCGTCTTCGAAGGTTTTTGACCTTCCTTCACGCGGACGAGACGGTCGTCAACATTAAAATCACCGTCTTTGAAGCGATGGAACCAATCTCGACACGTTGTTTCACTTAAAGCAGCATCTCCATAAACTTTTTGTAGCTCTCGATGCGCTTCAGCCACCGTTCTTTTCGAATAAAAGAGGAAAATCAACACTTCCCGCAAATGACGATTATTCGGCACAAAATCAGACATTTTCATAAAACCAAAAGTATAAGATACCAAAACAAAATCACTAATGTGTCGAAGCAGTTTGCTTACCATATGTCTAAGCTTGGTTTATGACGTTTAGGTTATGTTAGAATCGACTAGCACACACTGCTGGCGGCATTTATTGACAAACAGCGGGAACTTAGTTGCGCACCTAATCTTTTTTTTTTAATTTTTCTCGAATTATTGGAGAGCGAACTATGTGTATGAAAGTAATCATAGGCAGGTGGGGCGTATGAGTAATATTTTATATCTGTATAAGCAAAAATTGAATGCTGTTCTTTGGTAAATGCATCACTCGAGAACTGGTAGGTTCAATTTTTAGATGCGCGTAAAGTAGTTTGTATTTTGTGTAATGCGTAAAATTTTCCCGAAAGTTTTAAAACTCAATTGACGCCATGTAAGTGCTTGTACGTAGCGAGGCCTCGATCGATTTGCACATGGGCGCTGGAGCAGTATTTTTAACTGATTTGCTGCCCGTATTTGAATATAACTCGAACCGGTATTGGCAAACCGCATTTTGAAACTTACAGTGAGATAGCATACGCTCAGCTATTACTAAGAAAAAGAAAGAAATCTGCAGTAAATATTCAATAAAAAGTTAATTTACCCCAAAATTCCTTTTAAAATTCATTTTAACCTAAATAAAAAAAAAACTGAAGGTATTTCATTTTAAGAATTCTAGGTATACCAAAATTTTCCTCATTGCATACATCTGAAAATTATTAAATTTGTTTTTGTTTACTTCTCATTAACGGTTAATTACAGTCTGAGAATATCTAGTCTGTGTAGTGTAAGAACCTTATTAGGTTGTTGACATCTAAGCCAGACAGCCGGTCGACACTCTCGAAGAGCGGTTTGCCCATAGTTGACATTCTCCCATTCCATAAGGCAGGGCATTCACAGGGGAAATGGACACAGCCGTTTCCTTTTTCTCTGGTTGTTTACAACTGTGACAGTGTGTTTTGTGAGGGATGCCCATTTTGGCTGCTTGTTCCCTGACAGACCAAAAGCCAGTTAAGACTGTCGTGAGTCTCGAAGCGTCCCATCGTTTCATGTTTATTAATATTGACGTTTGTTTGGGGTGTAGGGGGGTTCTCGTTATATGCAAATATATGAAAATTATATGAAATAAACCAATTTTGAGAAGAATTGACAACAATTTCCAAAATACAAGGTGGCGCAAAGTTAATCATCCTATCGGAAGATTTGTAATTTTCGTAAATGGCGTCGTATGTCAATTTAAGCAGCTGCATATGCAAGCAGACAAGCAGCCAGTAAAGGTTAAAATAAAAATTCCCATTCCTCAAAATCATGTTTTTTATTTAGTAGACAATTTACTCAAAAACGAAATTGGATGATTAATCTTACACTAGCGTGTACTTGAGTCGCTTGCCATAGAAACGCTGATATGTAAAAGAAGGCATAATTTAATATTGAACTTAATATAAAATATATGAAACGAAAACTTTCAAATAAAATGATATAACCCTCTGTTGGACACCTTTTTTAAATCCTTCGGTTGGATACGCGGGTCTGGCCTTTTTTCGTACCTGTTCGAGGATACTTTTTAAAAGTTTATATCCAGCAATCGATAGAAAATTAAATTTTAGAAAGCTACCAAGAAGCTCAAGTGGTTAGCTATAACAGAAATACGTTAAATTCACGACCAGAGTCGAAAAAGCTAGTCTGGCCTGACCCGGGTGCCCAACGAAGGGTTAATACAGAAATATTTTTAAATGGAGCTCCTGCTTACCTATAAAATTTAAATTAGTTAAATGTTTCAGCTATTTATAACTAACAAATAATGTCATTTACAAAAAAAATGTTACCATGGTTGCCACTTATCTAAAAAATTCAAACTAATTAATCTTTTAAGTTCCTCAAAAAATATGAAACGAAAATTAATTACGAAGAAAAAATATTCCCCAATCGAAAACTATTTTGAAATAGGGCTGCCACTTACCTACAAAATTAAGATTAACAAAATATTAAAAAAATTTTAAATTTTTATTTTTTTATTTATTAATTTCTTTTTTGTAAATATCTGAAAACTTAAAACTACGTTCATTAAAATATATGAAACGAATGTTATTTTGGAATAAAAAAAAATACTAGAATCTAAAAATATTTTTAGACAGGGCTGCCACTTACCTACAAAATTAAGACTAAAAAATCTTTAAATTTATTAAAATATATGAAATGGAAACTATTTGAGAATAAAAAACTACAGTAATGCAGAAGTTGTTTAAAAAGGGCTGCCACTTACCTAAAAAATTACAATTATTTCAAATTAAAAAAAAACTATTTTCCTTAAAAAAATGAAACGCGAGTTATTTAGGAATCAAAGAAGTGCTATAATCCAAAATTGTTTTTAAACTGGGCTGCCACTAACCAAATTCAAATTAGCAAAATCTTGAAGTTTATTAAAATGTATGAAATGAAAAATATTTAAGAAACAAAAAATAAAATTTTTAAATAGGGTTACCACTAGCTAAAACTGTACAATTAACTAAAAACTACATTCATTAAAACATATGAAACGAAAGTTATTTACGAATAAAAAAAAATACTCGAATCCAAAAATATTTTTGAACTGGGCTGCCACTTATCCGAAAAATTAAGATTAAAAAAAAATTCTAAATTTATTAAAATATATGAAATGACAACTGTTTGGTAATAAGAAACTACTCTAGCGCAAAAGTTTTTTAAATAGGGTTACCCTTATCTAATAAATTACAATTAACTAATAATTAATCCAAAAATATTTTTGAACTGGTCTGCCACTTACCCGTAAAATTACTATTAAAACAGAATTCTAAATTTATTAATATATATGAAATGAAAACTATTTGAGAACAAGAAAATACTCTAATGCAAACATTTTTTTTAAATAGGGTTACCCTGATCTAAGAGGTTACAATTACCTGAATAATAAAAACTATATTCATCAAAATATATGAAACGAAAGTTATTTATAAATAAAACATACTCTAATCCAGAGCTATTTTTAAACAGGGTTGCCACTTACCCGAAAAATTAAAATGATCAAAATATTTAAGTTCATTAAAATGTATGAAACAAAAGCTACTTAAGAATAAAAAATTACTCGAACGCAGAAGTTGTTTAAAAAGGGTTGCCACTTACGTAAAAAATTACAATTAACTAAATACTAAGAATTATAAGTATTTATATTCATTAAAAGGTTGCATATCTTTAAAATAACAAATTATAAAATATTTAAAAATAAAAAACCCAATTCAAAATTATAGCCAACTATTTAAATAATGGCGCACACAAAAATCAATATACTCGGGAAACTGGAGCCCAAATAGGTATAGTAAAACTGCATTCCAGTTTTTCTTCCTTACGGCGGAATGTTTTTTAAAAGGATTTTGAAGCTTCAAAGACCCGACTAATTAAAAGAAATTATTTAAATCAGTTCCTAGACTTTACCGATACTGTTCCTACACCTTTTTTTAGCACTTGTAAAGACTCGAAAACAGAAAAAAAGGCATAGCTTACTTTTATGAATTTTTCAAAATTCTTTGGATTTTGTGAAATATAAGGGCAACGTAGTGCTGTAGTGTTTTTTTTTTACAGATTTACTTATGTATACATATATGTACATATTGTAAATCCTTGGAGAAGATAGTGAACACGATAGGTTTACCAGTGTTGAAAAATTAGTGGTATACTTTTGTTCGCTATCGCACACTGTTTTGGTCTGAGAATACTCAGTAGGGGATTTTTGGGAAAATATTTTTGTAGAGCCATCAGACCTACAAACTTAATATTTTTCACATTTAAAAAAAAAGGAGCTAAATAACCGATACGGGGAAGAAATATTGGGTCAAAATGTTTTCAAAAATAAGCACCACCACATTTGGTTATAGACTCTTAAGGGGGCAGATACCTGTAAACGACCATATTTTCCTGATTTTCATTAAAATTATTTAAAATGAAGACGTCAATATATTTTTTTCAAAATTGGTACACAGTTTATTTATACATTAAAATAATATAAAAAATTGTGTTTTATTTTAATCATTTAAAATGGCGGATGTACCCGCAATTCTTCCTGGAAGGTCGCAGCGAGGCTTCTCAATCGGCGGGCATGGTAGCATCGTCATCAGTGAGCTGAACACAAGAAACCAAACATTTTTTTGTTTATTAATGTCATCATTTCTATATGAATTAGAAACAAACGGAAAAAAATCGCGGAATAAAATACTTAAAAGAAAAAATTTATTTTGGGCCGAATTTTCCTACTATTTTTGCTTCGAAAAAATTATTTTTTTGAACAATTTTCGAAAACTTGTATTCGCATAGAAAGTAATATCATAAAAAAGATGAGTGCAAAATTTCAGGGAGATCGGTCAATAACTTTTCGAGTTATCGTGTACGCCAATTCGAAAAATATAGTTTTGAGAAAAACGCGTCTAAAGTCGCCAACGTAACTATACCTCTCCCAGCGCTCGAACGCAAAGAATAGTCATCACGGTTGACGATCTGTAATATAAGAAATACTTAAATTTACGTTCTAAGTTTTTTTTTTGGCATACTATATTCTTAAAGGATTATATTAACATTTTATGAAAAAAAAAATTATTTTTTCGAAATTTCACAATTAAAAGACAATATTAATGGAAAGGATTTTTTTTTTCAAATATAAATCAACTTGAGACCAAATTAGGATAACTGCAAAACACTGTAAAAAAATTGTGAAGATTAGCGACAGGTTGGTCTAATATTCAGTGTACAACTGCAGTTTCAATATTTTTTTGTCCCATTTTGTCGCGCAGTGTTTTAGATGATTTCTTCCACAATTTTAATTTAATTTCTTCCTTCCATTCATTCACTCATTTTCTAGGCACACATATTTTTCGCTTCTCAGCTGCTATGATCTTTCACGAATTTATTTTTCCTTTCATTAATTTTAACACCCGTTATGAAAGGTGCTTGTACTTGCTAAGCAAGAAAGTCCACCACATTAAAGGCGCTAGCTTATTTAAGATAATCAAAAAGCTGCAAAAAGCTTAAGAGTGGCTGTTAAATAATTCCATGCTCATCAAAATACATACATACATACATACGCATGCATGTATATGTGATCACAAGCGGCGTACTTGAATTGCGAAGATCATAAAAGCAGCTGGGCGTAGAGAGTAGATGCAATATTCATTGTGTGACGATCGTTTGCAAAATCTCTCACACACGCATACGAACACAAACTCACACAACGTCTAAGGTGCTAGCTACCGCCAAAACATCCATAAATAGCGGCTGCATTGACAGTTTTATAGCAGTTTGCGACTGTTAAACGTACAGAGTTGGTTGGTAAACGTCCAATAGCGCGAGCAAAAACCAAAGAGTAACGTTTATGGAAAAAGTAGTAAAATTTGGATTTTGCAAATTAAACTTCAAATGCAAAGAAAAGTGAAGTGCTTGCAAAAAGTGTGCGATAAAACTAATTTTTGGCGTGAATTTCGAACGAAACGAAACAGTATTAATATGAAAAGCGTGATTTGATTCGAATATAATTAAAAAACTTCTTACTAAATAAGAGAAAATATGAAATTGTGCGTCAAATAAGCAAACAATATTTGTTTCTTTCAAGATATGCACATTATTCGTCAGGAAGAAAGAAGAAATTTGAAAGTGAAATAATCTTTGAAATCTACCAACGCTTCAATTCCGGGCAGTAAATTTTTATCTACAGCTGATAAAACTTATTTGCTTTTGTACGTAAAAACAACACCAACTCGTCAGTGCTGTTTGAGCTTGTAGACAGCACGAAAAGCCGCTAACATGCCGACTGAAAGGTAAATAAGAGTATTTATATAAAAAAAGTAGGCAAAAAAAAATGAAAAAAAAACAATTGAAAAACCCCAAAAGCAATTAAATCTTAAAACTAAGCTTCCATATGGGCTGAAAATTGACGTTTTATTAAGCATGTAAATCCAATTAGACATTCAAATGAAAAATAGAGCACTCAAAGTTGCACTATTAGCATTAAAATGCATGCAATGACTTGCAACAAAGTTCTAACATCTGACTGGCACCCAACTATTGACCGCGCAGCCTGGCTTCCGATCATTCGAACTGGTTTAATTTGTAAGATTAGCACCTTGTGGCATTTTTTCTTCTTACTTCTATTTATTATGCGGTTTTTTTGTTTTTTTGATTTTGTTATGAGCTCTTCATTCATTTACTCAGCCACTCTACTTCCAACAGGTTTTTGCGGAGCACGAGTATACTTGCTGATATACATACGTCGTGTAGCAGTTAAGATGCTTCGCTTTGTTAAGTGATTCCTAAATGCCAGCCTCCGCTTATTGACAGCTGTCGCAGAGATTAGAGGCTAAAGTTTTTTTTAATTATGCCCATATCATTACTTTGTTCACATAAGGTAAAAGGTGGCTCAAAATTAATCATCGAATTTTGTTTTTGAATAACTTTTTTACGAAATAAGAATAATGATTTTGAGTGATGAACTCTTTATTTTACGCGCTCCATTTTTTGGCTGTTTGTAAAATGCCATTTGCAAATTTATAAATCTTCCGATAGGGTGATTAATTTTGTGCCACCTTGTATTTAACCGCATAAAGGAATCGAGTTAGACATTGACATGTTATTTTATTATTGTTTTGCTGGAAACTTTTGATTTTTCCCTTGCAAAATTTTTCAATTAAAATTTTATATTTATTTTTTTTCATTTTATTTTTTATATTTTTATTTAGCTTATTTTTATACAATTTTTTATTTCTGTTTTGCTGGAAACTTTTGATTTTTCTCTTGGAAAATTCGTGCATCCATTGAATTTTTTTTATTATTTTTAATTAATTTTTTTTATACATCGTTTTATTATTGATTTAATGAAAACTTTTGATTTTTCTCTTACAAAATTCTTCTGTCAATTAATTTTTTCATTTAATTTTTTATATTTTTTTTATAAACATTTTATTATTGTTTTGATATAAACTTTTGATTTTTCTCTTGCGAAATTCATCTATCAATTAAACATTTTTATTTATTTTTTATATATTTATAAAATTTTTTTATACATGTTTTTATTATTGTTTTTCTGAAAAATTTAGATTTTTCTCTTGCAAAATTTTTCCATCAATTAATTTTTTCTCATATTTTATTTATTTATTTTTTTGTTGGATACTTTTAAATTTTTCTCTTGCAAATTTTTTCAATCAACTAACATTTTTTTGTTTATTGTTTTTCGTTTTATTTTTTATATTTAATCTTTTTATAAAACTTTTTATTTTTCTCTTGCAAAATTCTTCCATCTACTAAAATTTTTTATTTATTTATTTTTTGATTTTATTTTTTATATTTTTATTTAACTTATTTTTATACAGTTTTTTTATTTTTGATTTGCTGGAAACTTTTGATTTTTCTCTTAGTAAATTCGGGCATCAATTGAATTTTTTTGTTTTATTTTTTTTATTAAAATTTTTTTTGTAAAATATTTTATTCTTATTTTGATAGAATCTTTTAGTTTTCTCTTGCAAAACTCTTTCACCAACTAAATTTTTCATTTTTTTTTTATTTTTTCTTAATTTTTTTTATATATTTTTATCTAATTTTTTATAAAACTTTTTATTATTGTTTTGCTAGAAACTTTTGATTTTTCTCTTGCAAAACCAATTAAAATTTCTCATTTATTTTTTTCTCTTTTTTTTATTCTTTTATTTAATCTTTTTTTTATAAATTTTTTAAATTATATTGTTGGATACTTTTGATTTTTCTCTTGCAAATTTTTCCAATCTTTAAATAAATATTTTTAATTTATTGTTTTTCGTATATATATTTTTTTATTTATTTTTTATATATATATATTTTTTTTTAATTTTTTTATACACATTTTTTTAATTGTTTTGCTGGAAACTCTTTATTTTTCTCTTGCAAATTTTTCCTATCAATTAAAATTTTTTGTATTTTTTATTTTTCATTTTACTTTTTATAATTTATTTTTTTGTAATAACTGTTTTGTTGGAAGCTTTTGATTTTTCTTTTGCAAAATTCTTCTATCACTGAAAATTTTATATTTTTTATTTTATTTTTTATATTTTTTTTTTTATAAAATTATTTATTCATCTTGTGATGGAAACTTTTGCTTTTGCGCTTGCAAAATTTTTTCATCAATTAACATTTTTTATTTGTTTTCTTTTTTCATATTTAATTTAACTTTTTTTATTTTATAATTTTTTTATATTTTTCTATTTTGTTTTCATTTTTTTTTTTTTCTAAAATTATTATTTTTTCTAATCAAGTTGTCTTACTGTATTTTAAATACTTTTACTACTGTTTTGATGGGAACTTTTGCTTCTTCTTCCTCTTCTCCTTAAAATTTCCGCTGTCATTTAATT
Source organism: Anastrepha ludens (assembly GCF_028408465.1). Lineage (NCBI taxonomy): Eukaryota > Metazoa > Arthropoda > Insecta > Diptera > Tephritidae > Anastrepha > Anastrepha ludens. The sequence goes on from NC_071502.1 coordinate 115,103,922, forward strand.
AATTAAAAAATTTCATACCCATTACCTCGCTAATTTGTTTTAATAGTTTTTATTCTTATCTCGCGTCTTGGCACTTTATTTAAACACTAAACGTCTGCGATTTTTATTTTTGTTATTTTCTGTTTTATTTTCTTTTACTTTCATTCGCACCGCTACCCAGTGCTTCTATGGCTATTAAGTATTGCTAAGCTGTGCCTCACATTTGTTTCTTTATTTTGTTTTTTGTGTGAATATTTTGTATAATTCTGCGCTTAGGTTCCATACATTTTGTGGGCACCTTTGTCGTGCAGGCTTATCAGCAAAGCAAAGTTCAATTGAAATATGGTTTGTAGTGAATCGCTGCATTGCTGAGTGATTAAAGACACCATCTGGGAAGCAGAGGTAAACGTTCTGAATGTAAAAGTTGCTTGCTGTAGATAAATAGATTTTCGAGTAATAAACTTATTTAGATTACTCAGATTTATCGCCACTGTAAAAACCAGAAATGCACAACAGCCGGGTAGCAACCAAACGTCGATCTATGTTAGTACCAAAAAGTTTCCAAATATTGTCGTGGAAAGCTACTCTATAGAGGCTATGGCCAAATATGTTTTATAAAGATGATCACTAAAAATGTTTGCCTCTTCTTCCAAATACTGCTACATACCTACAGTGAGTCAAAAAATGTTTAACACAGTGTATTTTTTTTACATAACTCGCAATGTTTTTCATACAATCCACTCAAAATTATCTTTTTTATTTTGTAAAAAATTATTCAAAATAAAATCTTCTTCCACCTTGCATATTCCATTCGTACTGAGAGCAAGTATCTGTTACTACTTTCTCACGTTCCACTCTTTTTGCGGGACGGCGTCCCTGTAGAGCGAACTCTCATAAGTACTGGCATGGCTGTATGCCTGACTTGAACCTCGCAACTCTATCGCATATGGACTTTCCGCTACTACGATATCTTAAAAAATATTGAAGCTTAATTTCAAGTGGCACATTGCAAACAAGCACCGAAACATATAATTTAAGAGGGTACTTGATTTTCAATTGAGAGAGGAAACACGTTTTGTGGCAAAAGATAAGAGATTGTGCGTGCAAGTGGGACATTCCCATGGAGAGAAAGCAAAAGTGTCAATTCAGTAAATAAATTAAAAATGTTTGAGTTTTGAAATGCGCAAAACAAAATATTTCACGAAAACTGCATTGTTTTTTCATTTGAAAAACAAAAAAACATATTTTTCCTAAATTCTGTCTCCGCGTTTTCCAATAATAGAAAATAGCTCACAACTTTTTTTTTATTGTTTAATTTTCTATATAAGTAAATAGATTTTTTTTAAATTATTTTTTTTGTTTAAAAATCACTTAGCCAAACTTAGGGGGAATACCACTGTGAACGCGTGAAAATTAAGAGGATCGGACAAATTATAATTTATTTAGCATACATTCAACTATACTGACACAAGTTTTTATTAAAAAATATTAAAAATTACAGCTGTTATTAAGATGAATGCTTTGACGTCATAAAAAACTGATGCAGCCTGGTGGCCACGATACAGCGGTGAAAAATCATCTGAAAGCAAAAAACCAAAAAAATTCTTAATCTATACATCAATGGCTATCGTCGTACGTGGCGGTTTTTTTTTGAATTTCTTATTTTTGAGAAAATGGTGTAGATTTGAAAATTGAGTTTGTGTTTTACCCTTTTTTTTGTTTTCGAAAGAATTTTTTTTTAATTTTATTTTTTTATTTTATTTTTTTCTTTAAATTTTTTATGTTTAAAAAAAAAAAGCTTTACATCTGTATCATTTCAGTTTTCAAAAACTGTATTAAAATTTTGTTCTTTTCATGTTTTTCATTAAAAATAATCAAACTTAATTACATAATTTAATTTTTTTATGAAACATTTTTATAAAAATAGTCAAACTTACCTTTATGTAATTTTTTTATGAAAAATTCTTTTCTTTCTTTTTTTATAAAAATAATCAAACTTAACTTAATGCAATTTTTTTAAGAAACATTTTTTTTGTTTATTTTCTTTTTTTATAAATTAAGTTATGTTTGCTTTTTATAAAATAAATAAAGTTAAATTTTTTTATTAAAAATTTGTTTCTTTATTTTTTTTTATAAAAAGAATGAAACTTAACTTAATTTAATTTTCTTAATAAACATTTTTTTCTTTATTATTATTTTTTTAAATAATAAAACCGAACTAATAATAAAACTTAGCTTATGTAAATTTTTTTATGAAATATTTTTTTCCTTATTTTTTTATAAAAATAATCAAACTCAACTTAATGTAATTTTTTTATGAAAAATTCTTTTCTTTCTTTTTTTATAAAAATAATCAAACTTAACTTAATGTAATTTTTTTAAGAAACATTTTTTTTGTTTATTTTTTTTTTATAAATTAAGCAAACATACTTTTTATAAAATAAATTAAGTTAAATTTTTTTATTAAAAATTTGTTTCTTTATTTTTTTTATAAAAAGAATGAAACTTAACTTAATTTAATTTTCTTAATAAACATTTTTTTCTTTATTATTATTTTTTAAATAATCAAACCTAACTATTAATCAAACTTAGCTTATTTAAATTTTTTTATGAAACATTTTTTCCTTATTTTTTTATAAAAATAATCAAACTTAACTTAATATAATTTTTTTATTAAAAATTGTTTTCTTTATTATTTTTTTTTAAGTTGTCAAACCTAATTTTATTTTTAAATAATCAAACTTAACATAATTAAATTTTTTTATGAAAAATTTTTATCTTTATATTTTTTTATAAAAGTAATGAAACTTAACTTAATTAATTTTTTTTATGAAACATTTTTCTTTAGTTTTTTACAAAAATAATCAAACTTAACATAATTTCAATTTTTTATTAAACATTTTTTCTTTATTTTTTTATAAAATTATTCAGACTTGGTTGGTTGGTTGGTTTAAGGGTGACCCCGCATCGGAGTGCCACATAGACCGCAAGTTGGGTCCGTTGTGTTGCCCTAGAGCTCATTATGTTATATGATTTCCCCACCTAACCTAGATTTTTATTGTGGATTTTGGTCAAAGATATTAATTCGTTTCGAGAATTTGATGAGAGATTCGATTTTCAGGTTCGAGAGTACTGAAAGATTATCAATTGTTGGAGAGCCAAGAAGAGCGAGTCGACTTCTGGCTAGACCGGGACAACTGCACAGCAAATGTCTGCTCGATACTCCCTCATCTTCGTCCTCGCAGTATCTGCACAGGTCGTTTTGAGGAACCCCGAGCCGACGTGCGTGAGTGCCCAACAGGCAGTGGCCGGTGATAAGAGGGCCATTGATTTGTCTTCCATTCTTCCCTAGTTGGGAGTGAACAGGAGAATAGCAAGGGTGGTGATGGAAGACTTACATGATAGTCTATGTCGGAAGAGATAACAGTGTTCCTGTTCAGTATGGCCGAATGGCCAAGATACTTATTCCATTTCGATATAGCATTCATGCGTGTCGCTGCTTTCGCTGCAATCGCTTTGCCAGCCAGATCGATAGGGAACAAGTGAAGCAACGTATTTAGAGCCTTAGTAGGTGTTGTACTTAAGCATCCTGTTATCAGGAGGCAGGCTGTTCTTTGAACTCGATCAATTGTGGCTACTCTACACCATTTTTCGAGTGCTGTCCACCATACAACCACACCGTAGAAGAGTATCGGTTTGATGATCGAGGTATATATCCAATAAATGATCCGAGGTGAAAAACCCCAGGTTTTGCCTATAGCTTTCTTACAAGTATAAAGAGCTATGAAAGCTTTTTTACATCTGTTTTCGATGTTCAATTTCGAACTCAACTTCCTATCTAGAATAACTCCTAGATATTTAGCTGAATCAGATAGGAGTAATGATTCCCCTTTTAAAGTTATTGTTTGCAGTGGAGGAGATTGTTGTTTCCTATTGAAGAGAACAAGATCTGTCTTTGCTGGATTCGCATTTAGTCCGCATTCGGTGCACCATTCAGACTTAACTTAATTTAATTTTTTTATGAAAAATTTTTTTCTTTATTGTTTTTATAAAAATAATCAAACTTAACTTAATGTATTGTAATATTTTTATGAAACATTTTTTTCTTAATTTTTTTTTATAAAAATAATCAAACCTAACTTAATTACGTTTTTTTCAATTTCATGTTTTTTCTTTTGCCTATGAAATTATTTTTTCAAAAAATTAAATTTAAAGCTTCAAAAATAATCAAACTTAATTCAGTTTGATTTCCATATAATTTGTTTTTTATTCTAGGCATTTAAAATACGTTATTGAACGTTTCCTCTTCTCAGTTCAGTTATTCTATATTACCAAAATGTATTTCTTATGTAAACCGATTCAAAAATATGCATTCACTCTCAGAAGCCTCCAATTAAAATTTAATTTATTCAACTAAAATTGTGACACTCCATTTAGCACCCAAATAAACAATTGTCCAACGCGACACCAATTAAAGTGAAATAAATTAGTAATTGATGCAAGCCACTTAGCAGGACACAGTGCAGCAAACATGACGAAGTACTCGACAAACTACATAAATCACAGTTAAAAACAATTCACAATTCACAATCAAAATCAATAAACGTTCGACACAAAAAAACAAAAAAAAACGATATGCACGCAAAACAAAACACTTCGAACAATCACAACAAATCAAAGCACATCAGATGACAGTCAAAGTTTTGTTTTCAATTGCAAGTACTTTGTGGCAATTCTGCAGCTGCAGCCTAACAATCAGCAGTCACAATACTCAATTACTTGTTTAACAACCGACGACGTATTTGTTTGTTTGTTGCGGCTGCTTGGAAGTTTCTAAAGACACACCAGCAAATGTGGAAGCAGATAAAGCCACATCAAAAGTCAGTTATATTTTATAGGCATGCAAGTGTGTGTGCACTGATCGTCGATATCGCGTTTTGCATATTTGCATGTTTGTATATTTGACGTCATTAATAAGTGACAAATTCACCGCTTATCATATCTTACTGCGCTGGGCAGAATTCTCAGTGAGTTATTTGCTTAGTTACTCAATGAGACAAGTGAAGTCACACATGCACGCAGATGTATTACAAAAATTTCATAATATTTACTGTTATTTACATGTAAATACGAGTTATTGCTTACTAATAATATACGAATGGATTAATTGTACTACTTTTCGATGCGATCGTGCCAGACCGGCTTGGCCTGCCAGCTGTGGGGCAAAACTTTATGGATATGCAAGCACAGATTCTTAGACGAGAAAAATCGAAACTCATTATTTCTTAAAAGCAATCAGTCTTCGGCAGTTCTTCAAGTTCGTTTCAAACTCGCCTGTTTGCTTGAGGAGGCATAAAACCACAGAAGGGCTGCGATTTAAGCGATATCAAAAAGAATCGAAAGCGCTAATTTGGTACTCAATTAAGGTATCGCTTTAAAAATCCTGGCACTCATTGAGACTAAATTAAAAAGTCACGATGCTTTAAATTACCATAATGAATTTGCAAAAACAAGCCCCTATATTTTTCTAAATTCCACAGATCCCTCTCAGACTACCATTTGTTCCCCAATTTGAAGAAATGGCTGGCGGAAAAAAATTTTATTCAAACGAGGAGGTGATTGCAGAAACGAAGACCTCTTTTCAGGCTTTCAGACAAATCCTATTATTCGGAAGAGATAAACAAACTGGAACAAAACGAAAAATAAAAAAGGTTTACCAAAACCAAGTAAGTAGTTTTTGAATGGACTTTTCAAACGATCCTCGTACAAATACAGATAATCAATTTAGCTGTCAGTTAAATACGGTGCCAAAATGCACTCATTCTCGTGGATCTTTAAAACAGAACATTGAATACTGGTAGAATGATTTTGAATGATCATTACGACCGAAAATTAGAGCAAATGCTGTTAAATTTGTGATCACTGCGAGTAGAATTTCTGTTTGTCAAATATACAAGGTGAAGTCCAAAATAAACAAGACTGAGCTAAAATAGAAATGATAGGAGCTTTGTTCTGATAACTTCGACTTTATTTATTAAAAATAATCACCTCTGGGCTCGATACGCTATTTTGCGCGATCTAAAAGTTTTTCGAAAGAGTGTTTCATGTCATTGACCGGAATGTCCTTCAGGATGTCGGTGCACGCCTTTTGGATGGCCTCTACGGACGCAAAACGATTTCCTTCCAAAGCCAAAAACAATTTTCCGAATAGGTAGAAGTCGCAGGGTCACAGTCACTTAAAAGTGCGATTTCTGGTCAAAAAATTCTCCTTCGCGGTGTTCAGGGCGAATTTGACGAATGCGATGCACCAAACGCTTCAAATCGCTAAGATAGCAAATTGCATTGCCGTTTTGGTCCGTTGGAACGACCTCCTTGTGGACAATTCCCTTGGAATCGTAAAAACAAATGAGCATCGACCTATTTCTGACTTCTCCAAATGTGATTTTTTGTGTGGTGGCTCGTCTGGTGCCTTCCATTCGGCACTTTGACGTTTAGTTTCAGGTTCTTGTTGGAAACACCACATTTCATCACCAGTTACAATGTTTTAAAGGAAGTTCTCGTCTTTTCTCGCCTCTTTAATGAAGTATTTCGAATGTTGAATTCTGAGAAATTTTTGGTCCTCAGTTAACTTGTGAGGAATGAAACGTGCACAGACCTTTCGTAAGCCCAAATTATTACTTAAAATGCAATAAATCGATGTTTTTGGAGATATTTTTACTCCGATTCCATGAATTTCAACAATGATTTCGGATAATTTTTGAAATCGGACAATTTCGATGGAGTTTACGGACAATTTCGATGATTTTGGGCGGCCCGTATATTCATTGTCATTTGTGTCCTCACAACCATCTCTGAAACGTGTTCATGAGTGATGAACTCTGGCACGAGATAGACAATCATCGCCATAAGCTTTTTTCATCAATTCAAATGTTTCGGTAAACGTTTGACAAAATTTGATACTAGCTCATTGTTCGAAACTCATTTTTGTACCAATGACACAAATATACTGACACTTTAGACGCAATAACTTCGGTTGCACTGAACCAAATGTCACCAACTTTTCACCGGAAGTCAGCTAGGGATGTAGCTTCCAATGCGCAAACTTATTTAAAAGATGGCTCCATCAAAACACAGTTTTATGACGCCAGTCTTTTCTATTTCAGATTTCACGTTGTATAAGCCTTTAATGAAGTTTTTCCATTTTCATATCTTAATAAATTTAAGTCTGCGTTTGCATTTTAATTTATAAAATAATTATGTCCCCATTAAAAACCCCCTAAACCCCCATTAAAACCTCCCTGTACGCGTGATGTCTTAAAAATCAATAAAAAGTTATAACATAAAATATTTTGTAGAGCCTAAAAACCAGCATTTTAAGAGTTCAGGCAAAGGTCTGTTTTAATATTTATTTTACACTTTCATACTTTCTTTATTTCGTAAAACAGCTGTCCAGCTGTAGAAGCAGCCATATTTCCTCACTTAAATTTTTATTTATTAGTACATTTTAGTATACATAAATAAAGGTTTTTCAATTAATTTGTTTCAAGTTGATGACTGCAAAATTAATTCATTGCTTCTCCATGACTATTTGCGGTTTCGTAATCTTGTGAATGAATTATAGGGAAAGTGCACAAGCGCAAATGAACGAGTTGTATGAAACTAATAACTTTGAGTTATTTCGAAATTCCTCGTGCTTGCATATCGTACATTTGATCAGTGATTGACATGTTTTCAAAATCCGACAGTCACAATGGTTTGTAAAGTATTCCTCGAAATGAATATTCAATTTAACACTTCGGAGGCATTATATTTGTAATATAAGTTTCCATTGAAATGAATAAAGTAATTTTTGTTAAAAATATCGCTTTAATTGATGTACGATTTACTTTTTGTAAATAATGAAATATTAGGTGCGCACCTAAGTTCTCGCTGTTTGTCAATAAATGCCGCCAGCAGTGTGTGCTAGTCGATTCTAACATAACCTAAACGTCATAAACCAAGCTTAGACATATGGTAAGCAAACTGCTTCGACACATTAGTGATTTTGTTTTGGTATCTTAAACTTTTGGTTTTATGAAAATGTCTGATTTTGTGCCGAATAATCGTCATTTGCGGGAAGTGTTGATTTTCCTCTTTTATTCGAAAAGAACGGTGGCTGAAGCGCATCGAGAGCTAGAAAAAGTTTATGGAGATGCTGTTTTAAGTGAAACAACGTGCCGAGATTGGTTCGGTCGCTTCAAAGACGGTGATTTTAATGTTGACGATCGTCCCGTCCGCGTGAAGGAAGGTCAAAACCCTTCGAAGACGCTGAATTGGAGGTATTGCTCAATGAGGATCCGTGTCAAATGCCAGAAGAGCTTGCTTCAGTATTAGGAGTTACTCGTCAATCCATTTCCAAGCGATAGCATGCTTTGGGAATGATTCAGAAACAGGGGACTTGGGTTCCTTATGAGTTAAAACCAAGGGATGTTGAACATCGTTTCTTCGCCTGTGAACAACTGCTCCAGCGGCAACAAAGGAAGGGTTTTCTTCATCGCACCGTTGATAAAAATGGATTCATTACAGCAATCCAATGCAAAGAAAGTCCCCGGTCATGTTTCTACGTCGTTGCCTCGGCCAAATGTTCAGGCTGCGAAGTTTATGCTATGTATTTGGAGGGACCAAGTTGGTGTTATTTATTATGAGCTGTTAAAACCAAGCGAAACCATCACTGGGGATTTGTATCGACTTCAATTGATGCGATTGAGCCGAGCACTGCGCGCGAAGCGGCTGCAAAACTCGGAGAGACATGAAAGAGTGATTCTTCAGCATGACATTGCTCCGCCTCACGTCGCCAAACCTGTTAAAACCCTCCTGGAAACACTAAAATGGAAAATCCTACCCCACCCGCCATATCCTAAAGATATTGCGCCGTCCGATTATCACCTCTTCCGATCGATGGCACAAGGTCTAGCTGACCAGCAGTTCCATTCATACATAGACATCAAAAAATGGCTTGATCCGTGGATAGCCTCAAAAGATGAACAGTTTTACCGCGACGGTATACGAGATCTACCAGAAAGATGGGAAAAAGTAGTAGCCAGCGATCGGCAATACTTTCATTAATTCACTTGTAACCATTTTTTCAGAATAAAGTTGTATTTTCATCACAAAAATAGCGAGAACTTAGCTACGCACTTAATACAATTTGTTAAACATAAAAAAAAGCCATGTGTTGCATTAAAAACACATAAATCAAATAAACAATATAATAAAAACAAAAAAAAACAACAACAAGAAATTTAACAAGCTTAGCGCACGTGCTGCATTTGAACTCTGTAGAATTTAGAGCTTTCCGGATACGAAAATTAATACTCAAACGTCGTTAATTTTTTGTCACGAATAAGTCGTTAATGTGTGAACTTTTTTTGTTTATTTTTTACACCTACCAATTTAAAGGAATGCTGGTATTAAAAGTTTGTGAATGACTTTCACATTGAACCAAAATCCCAAGTTCATCCGGATATATATAGATTAGATCAGATTAGATATGTGGGGAGTTGGGCAAGTCCTAGCAGTAGAAAGAATAGAGATGTGGTAAGACGAAAAAATTAGTTTGAGATCACTCTTCCACAAATCTTTTGGAATTGAATTGATGAATCTTAAGAGATCCGGAAGAGGATCCATATCCATACTCAGTATATCCCAACCCAATATTCTAAATGTGATTCTGGAAAACGCTGGACAGCTACAGAGAAAATGCTCTGCAGTGTCGTCATCCTCAAGACAGGATAGGCATATCGGGCTGTCGACGACCCCCATTGGCAATCATTTGCTGACCACAGGCATTGTAACCTGTGATTACACCCACCAGTGCTCTCAGTGCCCACCTTCCTGTTGAGTTTTATAAAAGGTCGCTTTTTTCCTGTTTGGTTCTCTCACAAAGCACTTGGCTACTCTGCACTAGTTCAACCCAGACCGACGTCCTCTACGGGTAGACCTCCTAAAGCCGTCAATCCATAGTTGAATCGATGCAGAATTGACACTAAGAAAGGGTTCAGGGCCTAGTGGCATACTTGCAGAATTTTCATTAGCCAGTTTATCAGTTAACTCGATCCCTGTAATACCACAATGTTCAGGCACCCAAATAACGACTAACTTTGTTGTGTTTTGCAACACTGTTCAGTTTTGTCTTACATTCACCGACTTACTTCGAAGAACGGCGTAGGTTAGCAAGGGCTTTCAGTGCAACTTGACTGTTACTACAAATTCCAATACTGCTACCCCACCACTTTTACCAGGATGCCACATTCAAGATGGCATAGACTTCCGTACAGAATACCACCTTGATCAAAAAGTTCCCGGAATAAATTCAGAAAACTCAAAATGCAAATTTATTCCTCAAAAGTGATATTATCGCCCACAAAACACTCCTAATTAACTGCAACGCACTTATGCCAGCGTTTGATCCAGCTCTCGAAACTGTTCTGGAATACTATTTTCGGTATATCAATCAGAGCCGTCTTCGATTTTTCCATTCTTTCCATTCGACTGTTAAAACACTTTCCCCGTAGTAGTTTTTTGACTGGATCCAACAGAAAAAATCGCAGAAAGCCATATGAGGTGCATTTGTTGACGGCTGAGTGGTATTCGTTCATACTTGGTCAAAATTTCACTCCACTCTCTTGCCTGATGTTTGGATTGCGTGTCGTATTCATAAAACCACGTCTAAACTCCAGAAGTGATGCGTTTGATGAATGTAGGGTCGGGCTCAGCCTTGGATGTTTTAGGCCATATCCACTCATTCCCTTTTCTGCATAAAATTCAGATTATTTGGTATCAACTTTGCAGCAGCACCATCTTTGCGGAAAATCAAATCATTAACTACAATGTTCTGAATGGATCCATAAGCAATGTTCAAGTCCTCTGTCAGCTCTCTGATGATTAATTTGCGGTTACTGAACAACTTTTCGTTCACTTTATTGATGTTTTCATCAGTTTTCGATGTCGACGGTCTGCCGCTACGTTTGTCATCCTCGATGGGCTCACGCTCTCTTCTGAAGCATGGATGCCACTCGTAGACGGGTGTTGGTTGTTTTCTTTAGCGTAACATCATCGAAACAGTTCCTAACTTTTCTAAGGTTTTCGCACCATTGGATCAATTTTTAACTCAACGTTTACGTAATTTATTTAATTTAGTTAATTTTTTTTAGCTGTGAGAACTACAATAACACGTTTGATGTCTTAGAAATTGATTTTATGATTAGTCATTCACAAAATGGGTCACTTTTTACTTGAAAAAAGATTACGCCAATGATTATAAAAGCAAAAGGGTGTAGCCGTGATTTGATAAGATTGAAGGTTAAATGAAAAAGCTGGTTGTAGTCACTGCGTGCAAAATTTATGTTAACATATCGTCGCTAACCTTCATAAATACTGTGCGAAACTGCGGCGGGGATATTTGACGCATTTTTATAAAACTTTTAGAAAGTTAGAAACTTAAGTTATTGTAGTATTTATTATAGATTAAACTATATTTTGATAAAAAATATTTGAAGCTAAAAAATAAATAATTAAATAGTCAAAACTTTCAATAGTGCCTTTATAATAATTTTGAGTATATATATTTTGAGCGTATATAGAGAAATCGGTCTCGGAAGTCTAGCGTAAATGCACTAGCCTGCCATCCCAGAGGTTGTGGATTCGAACCCCATGTAAAGCACGCTCCTCGCACTTTTCCAAATTTACCTACTTTCCCTGTTTCTAAAAAACACAAAAAATAAAATCTCATTCCTCAAACACAAAACCCTATCCATTCCATCGTTACTCCCGCATAATAGTCAGCGCATTATTTGCATTTTGGTAGTTAAAACAAGCAAAAACAAACAGTTACACATTGCATCCGCGGTAATAGCACAGACACACCAAATTTAGCGATGTCATGAACCATCTGTGCGTCCTTCTGCCAGATAAATGTGCAGCACAGATGGCGCTCCCAGCAGTAAGAAGGAGTTGTTCCTAAGCAGGTGGGCATTTCCCCCACTTAGTACTGTTTTCTCGAAAGCCAATTTTTTTTGTTTATAATAAAATCGTCAAATGCAGACATTTTCATCTCCACCTGCTCTTAATTCGCTCGAATTATCAAGAAACGCCAATTTCTCGTACGATTCGCTGTTGCAATCGCAATCAATGAGTAAGCATATTTGAAAAAAAAATTCAGAATGCGTACATAGAAAGATTTATGTAAGTATAAATGAAGTCTTATGCAAATACGCAATTTGTAAAAATGCGATTTTTCACGCATTTCAAAACGATGCCTGAGTTCATGGTAAGAAGCTATAAAAATAGGCAATTGACATTCATTTGAAAAGCCAAGGTTTTTATTATTCAATAAAAAAAAACAAATACGAGAAGAAAAGCAAAAGCAACTGCAGCAATTAACTAATCATTCTAACAACAATGCCACAAAAAATATAAAATATTAATGATTGTTTGATTATACAAAGCAATTGCGCTTATCAATCAGCTGAGTACGCACTTGATATTACAGAAGCAACGAAGTGAACGGTAGCGAGTACTTGTAGTGTTGCCATGTGACCAAACAAACAAACTATTCGAAAGTGATGCACACATTGCAAGCACGCACACGCCCTTATCAGGCAATCAAATTCAGACGGTAATAAAAGTGAAGACGCGAAAATAGCTAATAAATACGATTTACGATTTACGAATGCAACTGGATGAATGAAGATATTGATTGGTCTGACCTTTGAATGGATTTTATAAAATCAGTATCTACCTCTGTACATACCTATGTATATATGCACTTCGTTCCATTTCCATTTCCATCTCTATTTCTCCATGTGTGGCTCACTTAAGGTCCTCACCTCATTTGAAATGGTGTTTTTTGGGTGTTTTTTTTTAAGCGTGTAAAATGGAAACAAAACAAGGTTTATTATTTTTGATTTTAGTATTTTGTTTTCTAATCTACTGTTAAAAAATAAAAAAAAAACTTTTACTATACGAGGTTCGTTCAAAAAGTTGCCAGCCTTCAAAAAATGGTCTTCCAAAAAAGATATGTCGCTGGCTATACGGATTCCGGGACTCACAGTTGTCTGACACCAAAAAGGAGTCTTGTTCAATATGAATGTCATTATCATGTGAAATACGATCTAAACAAAATTTTACAAAATGGCAGACGTTCAAAGATGGAAAACCGTTTTTTGACCCTTTGTTTTTGACTTTAAAGGTCGAAATAAATTCTACAAATTTCTAAAAAAATGTATAGTTCACACAATAACGACATCAATTCTACGTCATTGCAATTTTATTTCATCCAAATCGGTAAAGTACAACCGGCTATATCTGTGCCCATTGTCCATGTGAAGACCAATTTTTGATGGGTGACAACTTTTTGAACGAAGCTCGTGTGACAAAGACAAAATTTTTATTTTTTAACAATAGATTGGAAAATAGAATACTGAAAACCAAAATAAAAAACCTTTTTTCGTTTCCGTTTTACACGCTTTTAAAAAAATACCCAAAACACACCATTTCAAAAAAGGCGAGAGCTTTAAAGTCTGGAATAATACGCGTTTTATGCCTTCAGGTTCAATATTCTTCAATTTAACAACACCGACGTAAGGAGTTACTGGAAATGAAATGACAGATAAATTTGCCTAGAAAGGGGCGGCCTCCCCGTTTATAGACTCAGAGCCAATTTAGCATCTAGGAAAGGTTAACTCCTCTATCATTCAGCAAACAGAGAAAAGGCAAAGAAAATCATACTGAGACTACTAAATTTAGTAGGCACTTTGAAGATTTAGATACGCCATAATAGCCTAGACAGACAGCGGGGTCAATCGGGATTACCGATGCAGTTAATGCTGATCAAAATTTAGTGTGACAGACGGTTGTTACACGGATTAGTGAACAGCTGATTTTTTTGATTCGATAATTTGGCAATAAAAAATGGACCGCAGTTATTAGCTGCCCTGATGTTAAGAAATCATTATTTATTTAAAAAAAATCTTGAGTTGGAATTTCTCAAACTGCGCCGAAATACCAACACAATTCATGTAATTTTGAATGGCTTAGTGAAACCTATCACTGCATCCAGTCTTTCTTGTTCTTCTCCTTAAAAGTGTGATAATTTTTCATTCACAATAGATTATATCGAAAATTTCCACATAAGTTGCTCTGAATTTCTAAAAAAAAAAATCCTGCTTTTTTTTTAAATACCAATATTTTTGAACATCCCTACCTTTTTTGCGATTTAGACCAAGGTGCATCCATTAAAGGTGGTGACACTAGACCAACAACAATATTTTGTACATTTGATTGTCAGGGAAAAGTATTGGCAAAGTAGAAAACAAATAATGAATTCGCCTTGTTTCATTCTGAGCTGACAGCCACATGGACACGGCTAAAGAAAGAAACAAATCAGCTGATTTACCGATTCCACCTTTAATAGGTTCGCCTTTGAACAGACTATCGAAATGGTCATCCAGTATTTCATTTCAGTAACAGTTTGACCTCATTTGCGTACTTTAATTTTGAGCAACTGATTTGTTTTTTTCCTCCTCGATTTGGTGCTTTGAATGTCAAAGTGATCAGGTTTTTATTATTATTATTATTTTTTTTTTTTTGCTGTTGTTTCGTTTGTTCGCTTGCATTCTGATAGAAATTCTAACATTCAAAACACCAAATTACAAAAACAAAATTTCATTTTTGCACTACTGCTATAACTTTTTATGGATTCACCTTGTGCCTGCATCGACTAATCGATGTAAAAACTTCAAAACAAAATTCCTACTTTAAAAAGCACCTCAGTACTCAAAATCTTGCTGCATTTAGCAGTCTGCATATGAAGCGTAAAGTCATTAATAAATATCGCAATTTTAAAGCAATCGGATATACCAAATTGTCAATTGAGACCAAGAGTGTCATGACTGTAATGAGTACAAGGTGGGTGTAAGGCGGATCGCCACAAATCGTACGATAGAGTTTCTCACCACTTCAGCTTACTTGATTGACCTTGATCACAGAGGCCAAACCACAAAGTGATAATAAATTATACCGCCGTATTAAATGAACGCTGCAACAGTTGATATTCTCTTCTTTTTGCCACAAATCTGTTAACAAACAGCATAATTTTTTCAGTTAGAGTTGTACAGAGCGTCTTCCATTTAAGGCTTTGATTCAGAAGTATCAAAAAATATTTCCAAATTTGGGAGAATTGTTAAAAAATCTGCTCAAAGTCGACTTATTAAATTTTACTTTCGCCTATGCAAACGGAAACTGAATGGCAGCTCGAACTACGTCGTTCGACGGACCAACTTGCAATAGGGTGCAAACATGACAACATAAAAAGACAGCTGGAGGAAAGTACTTCGACTCAATCGCTTCATCCGCAAAATCTTCAGAGACTGACCGGATTCTGACTGTATTCTGCTCAGAACTTGATATTCTACAACTGTTGGAAGCTCCGGTGAAAAGCTCCCGAATTAATACAGTATTTGCCAAGCCGAGGTTTACGCTGCAAATTCCACAAAAATATCTTCATTTATAGCGGGCAGACATTGCCTGGTTGGACACAGGGGAATAGAAAGGTTAGGTTATGTTAAAAGGATTGCCCAAGAAGTGGGCACAATTGGACGAAAATGGGAATTGACGGAAATGAGTGGGTACATCTGCTGACCGAAACCGGCCAACCTATCATCGATCAATGTGCAACACCCAGTTATCTTAGAATGGAACTAGACCTTACATTCATATCGAAATCGAGCTCCTTGTGGGATGCGTCAACATTTTACAGCACTACCAAAATCTTGTTTCACTCATACAACATGAAATCATCGCCTATCTGTACACAATTCGAGGTTAGTTTGTATACCAGTAGTTGGAGTACTCTCGGGCTACCGCCTTAGAACAGATCACGGGGCGAAACTAGGACCTAGGCACTAAAGTCTGACTTGCATTGAATATTTTTTTAATACCAGGCACCGGTTTTGTTCTATGTCAGATCAGTCGAGTTGATCAGCCAAGTTAATCTAACTCAGGTGTCATATTCTACCACGTTCACTCTTCTGTTACCTTGTACATGCTTTGTTTCTATATACAGTCTAGATAATGGCAACGGACTACCCAGCCAAATTAGGGGCTATTTAAGAACTCCATGGCCCAGAACTCTTTTGCGCACTCACCTAAACCCACATAAAGGAATTTATCAAAGATTTGGAAGGCAGGACGTTCACAGCACTCTCTCGGTTTTTTTCGTTTTTGTTTGGAGGAGGAAAGCATCCTTCCGGAACTTTGCCGTTAAGTAATTTGTCGGGAGGCCGTCATGGAGTATGTTAACTCAAATTAGTCAGTATCTGTCAGTACGAGAATATGTCCGGTGCTCGTCTTGCAACGACTCTTCAGCACTTCTATCGGCCTGGCGATCAAGCTGTTATGGATCCAACGATCATTTTTTGAAAGGTCCAAGCGTTGGTGACACTCTCTAATGATGCGCTGCCCCTCTTCTTCTTTAATAACACCATGCGGTATTTCTCGTGGTAGATTATACACCTCTACAACTCTTTGTTTGATAGATCTATAGGGATTTTCCTTCACATTGCTATGGCATCGACTGAGTCCGTGCGTTAAGCGCTCACCACTTTAAGCGGGCTTAGTCTATGTGTGGTTCTCATTTATTTCATGCCCATTTTTTTCGTATCTCGCCAGATGGGCGCTGTGTGTGATGACAATTGAAAGCAGCTGTCGTTTCTCTTCCAGAGGCCTTCCTATATTTGGCATGAGTCTCCACTCTCGGTGGAGAGTCTTGAACAGAGGCTGGCTAAATAGTTTATCCGTCCATAATAATATCATCAAATAGATCCTTAAACCTAGATAGAGAGGGTTTTAGAACACTCACTGGATACTACGTACGGCATTGTAGTCATTCTTATCATTTCGTTATCAAATGTCTGTCGTTTTTGCGAAGTGGATGAGAAAATTTCAGAACATATTCTCTGCGAATATGCAGCGCTCGCAAGGTGAAGACTTACTCACCCAGGTGGTGCGACTCTAAATCCATTAGTGATCATCATCATCATCATCACAGCATCGCAGTTCGGGCTGAAACATTGCTTTCGTTACAATTCGCCTCCACGTCACGCGGTCATCAGCTTTGCGTTTGATAACAAATATGCCCATAGCTCCAAAATCGCCTTCAATGTCATCTCGCCATCGTTTTCTCGGTCGATCCCCTCTTCTGTCGTCTTGTGGATTTGTTTCGAAGATCTTTTCTATAGCTCTGTCGCTGCTCATTCGTAAAATTTTACCATATTATCGAATTCTTTGTGCTGTGATGTACCTGGCTACATTTGCACCCCTGATAAATTTGTCGAACTCGTCGTTGCACCGAATGTGGTAAGTACCGTCTTCAAGTCGTGCAGGTTCATATATGTATTTTTTCACACATTAGTGCTGTGAACCCAAACACCCATGAATGTACTAAAATTCATAAGAAGTCTTCAATTTTAGGCTTGCGGTGAAGCACAATCGACCACATCAGAGGTCGCAGTGCACCAATAGTTTCGGATAGATCCTCTTTGGATAATTTTTTACTTTTCAGTAAATATTTTCTATTGCATAAGTATTTCCTTACAATTGTCAGTCATTTCATAAATTACATCAAACTATTTTTGACGACAAAAACAATTAGTGGGGTTCCCCAAGATCGGCAAATCACGATCAGAGGAGTTTAAACTCTATCGAAAATACCACAAACTTTTTATTTATTTATTCGAATGTTATGTTCTAGGAATGAATCACTATTCTCAACACGTATACGAGTATTTTTAATTATTTCAATGAATACAAATGAACTAAGTATTTTTAATTAAAAAAGGTGACACACTTTTCCGGCATATAGTGATTTTATTAGAAATTTATAAAGAAACCTATCGGATGTTCTTTTATAAGAAAATTATATTAAGCCTACATTTGCATGCGCTTTGGAAGGAAACATTCATAGACATTGGCACACATTTTAATGCATGCTTTTATAGGCATAAGTAAAGATACGAGGGTTGAACACGCAGTATCTAAAACCTGCGATAAAAAGGTGACATTCTTCTGTTTCTTGTTTTTTTCCTTTTTTTGTTGAATGTTCATTAGTCTTTTTATACAAAAACAGAAAAAAATCTACAATATTTTCACCCGAATTCCATGCATTTAATTGGAATTTCTAAAAAAATTCTCATGCAGCTTATAGCTTATTAATTTTTATTCAAGGCGAATCTTTTAAAGGTGATATCGGTAAATCAGCTGATTTTTCTTTTTTCTTTCGCCGTGTCCATGTGGCTGTCAGCTCAGAATGAAACTAGGCGAATTCATTCTTTGTTTTCTACTTTGCCAATACTTTACCAAGACAATTAAACATATAAAACATTGTTGTTGATAAAGTGCCACCACCTTTAATGAATACGCCTTGATTTTATTTAAATCCCACTGATTTCTTATAATTTTTTGCGTAACGGTGTTGCGCATTTTCTTCATATGGAAAACAAATGTCATTTTATAGGCCATGTGCATGAAGTTTCATTAACGGTGACGAATAGGCACAAAATCCAATATTGATTAGGAGAATTTGGTTTGCACCTCCTTCATTCATAATCATAACCGCAGGCGTGAGTGCTCTCCATTCCGAGAGAGTGACTTAGAGCGAGCAGGCGAACTCAAGTAAAGTGGGCTTTTGGAATTAAACAGCGTCCGATTAAGTTTTTCCGTCAAGGCAAAGACTTTATTCAGTAAACGAGAAGTTTTTCGAGCTACGATTAAAGATATCTCGTCGGATCTTTACAGTCGGCTTACAGTTCATTCTCGCCTCTGGAGTGATTGTATAGTAGTAAAGAGGCTAACCTTGGTTTAGGTACCCACTCAGAAAGGTGCGCATTAAAGGTTGATTTGCAAATGGAAGTGGAGTGTTCAGAACCACGCTTATCTAAATTCTGAGTATAATTCCAAAACTCTACCCTCTACACTTCAGCATAGTTTGTAACCTAACCTAGCCCTATTATGAAAATGGTCGATTTTTAAGAACAAAATTTGAGATTTTTTGAAATGTATAATAATAATAAATAATCTTCCGAATGAGTCGAAAATTCAAAGGCTGGTAAGAAAATGTTCGGCTTTGACGACTTGTGCAACATAAGGCTGGTAAGAAAATGTCAAGCAGATGCTTCTGTCGAGGATCGAAAAAAACTGGCAGTCCAAAAACTGGACGTTCTGTTGAGAATATTGCTGCTGTAGTGAAAAGTGTTGCTGAACAACCTTCACTGTAGCCTTGATACTCCAATCACAGTTAGTACCTTCACACAAATTCACCGTTGAACCTTGCTTTTCGGTTTCCAAAACTCTTCAGTGCCTACATAGGTAAAATAAAGTCGATAGTCTCTACCACAACGAGGAGATAAAATTGTAAACTCAGTTGCCATGAAATTTTCGCAGCAAGAAATTACTGAGCAGTTTATTTCTAGTGGAAAAGAGATACAAAATACGGCGTTTAGAATTTGAAATATCATTTTGTTAGATAAAATACAGAATTGTCAGTGTGGGGAGTCGGAAAATCGATGAAGAAGCTGATGCATCCACTAGTGCCTCTTTGATGCGGAGTCTCAAACATGAGGACTTTTTAGACAAACCAGACACACCAGCGGCCTTCGATTTTGCCGTAATCTGCGTTTGCCAAGGCCTGCCATTTTATGGAAAACCACAGAAATCTCGTGATACAACTCATTGGCAAACTCACAAGCCCTCTAATTTGTCAAATATAAACCCTAATAATTTGACAAACGGAAAGTGATAGCAGCAGCGTCAACTGAAAGTGCAAGTACAAATTGAGCGACCCTCAAACTAATCCGCAACGAAAACGTGAATGTTTGCATTGCTTTGGCTTTTGCGCTCTTCGCCGTTTGCTTTCCAGAAAGCCAGCCGCTTGTTCTGATGATATTTTCATTGTTAGCTTAGCAAGTGTTTGCATAACTTTCCGATCTTTCCATAAACAATTAACGAGCCACCAATAAAATTGAAAAGCAATAACAAAAAGACAAAAAAAAATCGCACACATACAACTTGGCGAGTAATTGCAAATTAATTAATGAAAGATTAGCAATTGCAGGGGAAATTGAAAGAAAGACACAAAAAAATGTCCACTTTGCTTAATAATCCAATTGCGTTTGCTCAAGCCACACATATATGTACATATGTGTGTGTGCATACGCATGTAAATAACTTTTCGCAAAAATTAATTAAAAATGTCAACAAGCTCACAAGCCTTCCATATATAATATATACATACGAGTACATACAAACAATTTTTCAAAATGCATAAGTCAATTAAAGCAAATATTTTTTTTTTTTTTTTTTGCCCACAGTCGTTTGGCATTAGAAGTAAATGCGATGGCATTGAGACAACTATTTTAGAGCTCTGTCAAAATATTTGCACTTTTAATTAGTGCGTGTAGACTTTCATTTATTTATTCGTTGCTTTTTTCAAAAACGCCTCTTCTACTTTTTCTTCTTCATTATAGAGAACGCCTGGAAGAATATAGTAAATTTGCGCCACACAAGCACAAATATGAGATTCTCCCGTTGACCGATAAGGCTCGTGAACAAACTCAACATTATCAGCACGAACAAGCGGTACTACAGCTACAACAACATAATCACCTCAATCATCATCATCATCCTCATCATCAGCAGCTGCTGCAACAACAATACTTTCCGCAAAGGCGTCGCTCACGTCTCTCATCGATCGCTTCATATTTGTCAGCGGTGCCGGATGAAAATGCTGCAATTCGTGGCGTTTTCCATCAGGTGAGTTTGTGGTCTGCAAACTTTTATGTGGAAAAGGGGCTTATTCTGGGATTTCTCTAAGTATTGTGAAATCAAGTAGGTTTTATATTGTAAAGATTTCGTAAAATTGTACCATAACTGCACTGATAATACTCGTAAGACAGGAGTAGACCTTAGGTAATAGAGAATTTCGAAAGTGAGAATATAATAGATAATAATGTCGATATTCGAAAAGCTAAAAATTACTACGATTAACTACGCAGAATTTTTAAAGGAAACGTTAACTAGAAAATGCATAATAAGAAATATATAATAAGAATAAATATATATTTTTATGCTAAATATAAATTGTTTAACTCTGATACTGATATAAAAAAGGCCTGTCAAGGCGCTTGGAGAAATAGTCATGCGTCTAACGCTAACAATCGCCGGATGTTAAGTGTTGACTCTTCTCTTGCTCATGTTTCTCTCACTTCTGTAAACAAATAAGTATGAAAGTAGTGATTCGAGTTTTTGTTTCGCTGGAATAAATATATATATAACAAATATATTGCTACTGAAACTGAACCTGAAGTTGAGGGAGTTAAATCAATTGACAGTAATAATTAAGGTTAAACTCCTTGGAAGAATAAACATGTTTAAGAAAAAATGATGTGCATTCTCAAGACAAGACAACGGCTCATTCCTCATTGTCAAGAGGATGCTAACCCATGTGACACCATCCGCCTTATTTGCCAGATCTTACGCTTTAAAACTGCAATTAAAATGACAAAATTTCAGATGGTTGAAGTTGGAAAGTAGCTGGAAGAAGAATATTTCCAGCTCTTTTTCACATAGTTGAAAATTCACATAGCGCTTCTCATGTGGAATGATGAGACAAATCCGATGAGAGGTGTATACTCACTAATTGTTTTCATTTCCTCTTCATAGTTTCAGTGGTCGGCATAAAAACAAAGCATGGGCTAATGATTTACACGTGAATAGAATAAACTTTACGTTCACCGATTTTCGCTACAGCTTCAGTGGCGATGAAGGCGTAGAAAATGTAGAATTACAATGCCACTGACTCCCTCTACCTGAAGAGGAACTACACAAATTTGTGATATACGTTTTTCTAGTTATTTGATCAGAACTCTCCTGTATGTTAAAAATCTTTCCATTCTAATTTTTGCTTCCGAAACTCCCACGACCTCTATTGCTTACCTAAATTAGTGGCGTGAAAATGATATCATACAGTCATTACTAGCCTAGAATTTTAAATTATTGATAATTATGATTTGAGTTCAGTGCACCAAAGCAATAATGTAAACAAAATTCACTTGTCTATGAAATACTATAGAAAAATAAATTTGGCCATAAGAGGATTACGGAAGGTCAAAAAAGTTGTAAGGAAGACCAAATTTAAATGACGGCAAATTAATAATGTCAATAAACTCAGTTTCTGAACATGCAGAAAACAGGTGTTGTGGAGCAGACACAACAAATACGGCAAGGTGCTTCGGAAAAGGCAAAAAATTTAAATGAAAGCTTCCAAACGTGGAAAGCCCACAATAATTTCGTACGGAAATAAATAAGCGCGAAAAAAAAAACAAAAAAAACTTAAACGCAGCGCAAACCATAGCAAATGACGATAATAATATAGATAATAAAACAAATTATGTTTAAATTTAATGGGTTTGATTACTTGCTGAAAATTAAATTAAAATAAAAAATAAAACAAAAAAAAAATTTGAAAAATGTAATTAAATTAAGTAATATAAAGTAGAGTTAACTAAAATAAAATATAATATAATAAAATCAAATGAATATAAATTAAAGTAAAGTAAGGTATAATAAAATTAAGTGAAGTAAAGTAAAGTGAAATAAAAATAAATAAATTAAAAAAATTGGGGTAAAATAAAATAAAATAAAAAAATTAAATAAAATAAAACAAAAAAAAATGAAATAAAATAAAATAAAAAAAAATAAAAACAGAAGAGAAAAGTATAGCATGTCTATGAAACGCAAACAACATAATCGCATGTTTGAAAACAATCAAAAGCTATTTTTGCGACAACTAAACAAACCTCGAACGTTCAAAAGCAGGCGCGACAGGAATCAATGGATGAATTTAGATCATACTGGTCGTCTATTTGGTCCAAACCTCAGCAATATAACACCTCGGCAAACTGGATAGCAGAAGTGAAGGAAAGGTACCCTAGTATTCCAATACTCGGTTTCTCAGCCGTAACACCTGAAGAGGTTGCGAAAGTTGCTCGAAGGTTCGACAAACTTGCAGTCCTCTTCACCAAGATAATAACCGTTGAAGAAGAATTGCCAAATTTTGCAACGCTTAGTACGACATACATATATGGTTCCAAAATGTAATGAAATTAGCGATCCTTGAAAATTCTGCCAGTTATTTACAAAATATTCACGTCGTGCATAACTAACATCTTTTATGAGCATATCGAAGCACATAGTCTGATTGCAGAAGAGCAGAAAGGATGTATACGTGCAACACAAGTTTGTAAAGAGCAACCGATTATATGTAGATCAAGTTGTCCTTGAGCAATCTAAACAGAAGAACAGAAACCTCTATGCAGCTTATATTGGCTGGATGACACCATTCAATTCGGTTCCACACACTCTTGGCTTACTGAAGTACTTCGTATTTAAAACTTCAATCCCAATATCATCCTCTTTCTAGAAAGAATACCTGGCCCTGAAAGATCTCAATACACAACCAAAACAAACATACGAAATGGCATCTTTCAAGGTGACTCGTTGATTCCACTCTGGTTTGTTCTCAGCATGAACCCCTTAAGTCACTTCCTGAATGAGACGGGACATGAGTTTATATTAAAGCACGGGCAGTCTTGAAGATTCCGGCTGAGCCACCTTTTTTACGTAGATGATTTGAAATTCTACGCCAGCTTTACCAAATGCTCTGCGGCATTGCTGAGAAATCCTTAATGCCCGATTCACCTTCAGTGAAACGCGTGTCTCCCAAGTCAGAAAGAAGAAAAAGTAAATCTAAATTAAATAAAATTAAATCAAGTTAAAAAATTAAAAAAAAGATATGAAGTATAATAAAATAATCTTTTAATAATATTGAACCCAAAGCTATTTTGTCGGAAATTGCAAAATTGGGTATTAATTACTCCATCCGGAAGATGATCGAACAAATGCTCCGAAATAGAATAATCACTTCAGAGCTTGGGTTAAGCCGCATGAGAATGTTCGCCGTCAAAGGCACTCCTGAAGGCGGAGTACTTTCACCCCTTCTCTGGAATCTCCTTGTAAACAGTTTGCTTCGAAATCTCGAAAAAGCAGGCTGCAAGGTTGTGGCCTATGCAGATGATATTGCTCTCTGCGTGTCAGGCAACACCTGAATACCCTCACTGAGCTCATGCAACGCTCAATCAATATTCTGTCAAAATTGTGCACCGAATGCGGACTAAATGCGAATCCAGCAAAGACAGATATTTTCTCTTCAATAGGAAACAACAATCTCCTCCACTGCAAACAATAACTCTAAAAGGGAATCATTACTTCTATCAGATTCAGCTAAATATCTAGGAGTTATTCTATATAGGAAATTGAGTTGGAAATTGAACATTGAAAAAAGATGTAAAAAAGTTTTCATAGCTCTTTATACTTGTAAGAAAGCTATAGGCAAAACCTGGGGTTTTTCACCTCGGATCATTTATTGGATATATACCTCTATCATCAAACCGGTACTCTTCTACGGTGTGGTTGCATGGTGGACAGCACTCTAAAAATGGTGTAGAGTAGCCGCAATTGATCGAGTCCAAAGCACTGCCTGCCTCCTGATAACAGGATGCTTATGTACAACACCTACTAAGGCTCTAAATACGTTGCTTCACTTGTTCCCTATCGATCTGGCTGGCAAAGCGATTGCAGCGAAAGCAGCGACACGCATGAATGCCACATCGAAATGGAAAAAGTATCTTGGCCATTCGGCCATACTGAACAGGAGCACTGTTATCTCTTCCGACATAGACTATCATGTAAGTCTTCCATCACCACCCTTGCTATTCTCCTGTTCACTCCCAACTAGGGAAGTATGGAAGACAAATCTTACCGAATTCGATGGCCCTCTGATTATATATACAGATGGTTCAAAACAAGACGGTAAAGTGGGATTTGGAATCTTTTCCAATTCCCCTCACATCAATCTATAATTTAGATTACCCGACTACTGTAGTTTATTCCAAGCTTAAGTATGCGCTATCTCGTATGCTGCGAAAACTATCTTAGAAAAGAGAATATCACTAGAGGATATCCGCTTTTTCACTGACAGTCAAGCGGCCATTCGAGCACTCAGCTCCTCTTATACCCACTCAGCTGTGGTTCGATCCTGTCTCTTATCTCTTAACGAGATAAGTGTTCAGAATTCTGTCCAAGTTTTCTGGATACCGGGTCACAGTGGATTCGAAGGTAACTGCAAAGCTGATGAGCTCGCAAGAGCTGGAGCTGCGCAATCAAATGTTAGTAACTTACCCATAATCCACACTCCGCTCTCAACATGTAAAATGATCATTGATCGAGAATTGCTGATCGGAGGGGACGAGTGGAAACTACTTGCGTTACGACCAGACAAATCTGGCCATCCTACAATCTGAAACAGACAAAAACCCTTATAAGTCTTTCGAAACACGAACTAAGGCATATAATATCTCTTATCACCGGCAACTGCCTTTTGGGCACTCACGTACGTCGGCTCGGGGTTCCTCAAAACGACCTGTGCAGATACTGCGAGGACGAAGATGAGGAAGTATCGAGCAGACATTTGCTGTGCAGTTGTCCCGGCCTAGCCAGAAGTCGACTCGCTCTTCTAGGCTCTCCAACAATTGACAATCTTTCAGTACTCTCGGACCTGAAGATCGAATCTCTCATTAAATTCTCGAAACGAATTAATATCTTGGACCAAAATCTATAGTAAAAATCTCGGTTAGGTGGGGAAATCATATAATATAATGGCTCTAGGGCAACACAACGGACCCAACTTGCGGTCTATGTGGCACTCCGATGCGGGGTACCCTTAAACCAACCATAATAAAATAAAATTAAACATAATAAAAATATTTACTGCGCTCTTACAATGTTTTGACATATTTTTTTATTATAATTAAAATAAATTAAAAACAATTTGACTGAAT
The DNA here is from genome assembly GCF_028408465.1 of Anastrepha ludens. Lineage (NCBI taxonomy): Eukaryota > Metazoa > Arthropoda > Insecta > Diptera > Tephritidae > Anastrepha > Anastrepha ludens. The sequence goes on from NC_071502.1 coordinate 115,129,889, forward strand.
AAAACAAAATAAAAAAATCTAAAGTAAAGTACAACAAAAAGAACTTTTTTTGATTTGTTTATAAAATTAAAACAAAATTAAATTAAGTTGAAAAGAAATAAGAAAACGTAAACTAAAAAATCAAAATTTAAAAACAAAATATGTTTTCCAATTAAAAAAAAATTCAAATAAAATAAAATCTAAACATTTTTTAATTTTTTGAATTAATTAATTATTTGAAAAAAAAATTAAGATTTTTTAATTTTTTCTTAAATGGTTTTTTTTTGTTACTAAAAAAATATTGTTTTTATTTAAAATAAAACAAAAACGAAAATCCGCTGAATGTATTTAAATCAATTAAAATAATATACAACAATAAAATTTAAAAAATTAATTTTAGTAAACTGAAAAAAAAATATTAGAAAAAAATAAAAATGTAATTAAAATGAAAAAAAATTAAATTAAAATATACTAAGATAAAATAAAAAAACGAGCAGTTTAAAATAATAAAGAAAATTAAAATTAATAATTTTTCTCCAAATCATAAATTGATTTACATATTTCGATCAGAAAAATACATTTGCCCTCTCAAAAGTTGCGACAATTATTCGAGTTCCGTCTCATTTGATTTGATTTAATTTTGTTTTATATCCATCGTGACTTTTACTCATACTAAGTAATTTAAAGCGACACTACTGAGTGTCACACTAATTTACAAAAACAAACAACAAAATAACATAAACAATTAAGACGACCTTCGAACGAAGCGCATAACAAAACATTCCACCACGCCAATGGAATTACTATTGCAATCTAAGTTTTAACACGGCGCACTAGTAGAAAGAAGTCAAATTGCTAAATTAATTAAAACAAAAAAAAACACGTTTAAAAAAAAAACACATTTATTTAAAAAACACAGAAAAGTTAAAAAAAATGCTTCCCATACCGGGAATCGAACCCGGGCCTTCTGGGTGAAAGCCAGATATCCTAGCCACTAGACCATATGGGATATATCAATATCTCTTCATAATACGCTAAATGAATCTCGCTACTTTGCTCATACTCAGGGCCGTTATGTCAAGTCAAGCAACTTGTTCAAACATAGCTGGCTGGTGTGCTACGTGAAGAGAATGGTTAATACAAAAATAACTTTGTCCTCTTGCTTATAAACTGCGCTGTTCCACTGGCCCAAATGCAAGCGCTGCTCTCATGCAAGAAGAAGCACAGCAAGTGTACTTTGTCAATGTGGTCAGGTAACATGTACATATATGTATGTACGAGGATGTATTTATGTATGTATGTGATACATGTGCGCTAAGCATGTTTCAATGAATGAATGGCAGGGGGATGATTGCTTCAAAGCATCGCTGTGTATTATTATTATTATTATTATTATTATTATTTATTAGAGCAATATGAAATATAACACTAATTGATAGAGCACACTAGCTACTTAGGCCTACGATGCTTTCGCTGTGTAATTTGTCAGTGCTGGACGCTTTTCCGATATTAGTTTTTTTTTACATATCAGTTACATATCTGAAAATTATTTTTCGTAAATGCAATTAACGAATTTTGTTGATCATAGTCGGGCAAATTTATGACTTCTTCATACATTTTTCTTTATTAAATTTTCTTAAAATTGGCGTAATTTTCCGGAAGTGAAATATGAATTATTGGGTTATTCTTAAATTTTCATACGTTTAAGTGGTCCTCCGGTGGTGAGTTCTCACATAATATTTAAGTAATTGAGGTTTAGTAGCCCTTGTTTGGTACTTTTTTTGATTTTCGCCACCTCCATGGGTTCTGTAATAAAAATGTCAAAATTTTTTTTTCCTTTCCTTCGTGTTGAGCATAAATTTAGTCACTGTGCGTACGTATTACCTGTACGTTTACTTTACATTTGTAGAGCCTCGCTCAATCCCGCTCAGTAGAGTCTGGTAAAACAGGGCATCAAAATGTACAAAAAAATAGCAGAAAACTCCTATGAAAATGTACATATAAACAAATATATTTTCAAATTCCTTATGTGTTGTGCATACATATCTACGTTTAATATTCAAGTAGCACTAAATTAAAAGAGTTTATTAAATTCAATCACAATTTTGCAATTCGCCTCTTTTTCTTTCTCTTCTCTCATGCAATACGAAAATGGGTGCATCATCAACCACAAAACAAAAACCAACAACGACACACCCATACACACACCCACACACACCCCCATAACAGGTTCTATCCACCTGCGCCGTTTTGCTGCTCTCAGCCGCCTGTGGCATGCCCATCGGCTATTCGGCTGTTCTGTTGCCACAATTATCGGATGTGAATTCGACCACAGCGGAGATTGCCATTAATATGGAAATGGGCTCATGGATTGGTAAGTACTTAGTGCTTATGGATGACTATTTCCGAAATTTTCTTAAATTCTTTTTTTATATTTTCTTGAATTTTTTCTAGCAAGCGTTCATAGCTTAGCAACACCTGTAGGCTCGCTAATCTCGGGCCCTTTGGCTGATTTTGTTGGTCGCCGCTCCACTATGCTGTTGTCGATTATTCCTTTGTGCATGGGCTGGTGTACGCTCGCTCTGAGCCGGTCCTTTTCAGTGGTCATAATTGGACGTCTGTTGTGCGGTTTTTCTACCGGACTACTTGGTGGACCAGGACAGGTGAGTTGGATTTTGATTTTTATTTTCGGAAACTGAAAATCGATTTGGAAACTAAATTAGCAAAATAAAAAAAAATGCTTTATTTAAAATTTAGTAGGGGACTCAAATTAGTAATATATTTCGGAAGCTTACATTATAGAGAGGTGTGTATGTAACTCGAGTTGCTCCTCCAATTTGGTTGGTGCGCCATGATATGGTCTTAAAAATGGAAAACCCTACAATTACACTTAAGCCCGAACTGAATTTCAAAGAGCTTATGATGAAAAAATTGCCTTCTTATTTTGTTTTCATTTTCTGCAAAGCAGTGAGCGCAATTAGAGTGTCTTCCTTGATAAAGGTGCTTCAGCGTTAGCCTCGGGCAACATTACCTAGATCTTTATTTAAAATTTAGCTACAGAAGTGTAAAGTAGTTTGCAAGAAGCCTTTTCGTCCCCTCTTTCAGTAGTTGTTATGCCTTTAAGACCTTAGGTTAGGTTAGGATAAATTTCTGCCCTTACGAGGGGCTCACTTGGACAAAAATTCAAATTTTGTCCGTTGATACTATACTATACAGGGAGAGGGGAGGGGTAAAGGAGAAGGGAAGAAACCAGAAGGGACTTTGGATTAGAGGATGACAAGCAACAGTGGCGATTTAAGTCCGTATTAACCACTTCAAGCTAATGATAAATTTCACCAGATATGTGATATTTAAATCCGCAATATCTGCCGGTGTAGCGAAAATGTGAGAGCCCAGACGAGATCAGGGTAGCTAAGAAGAAGGTGCTCAGATGATTCCACCTCGTCCTCCAGACAGCTTCTCTGGAAATGACTTGAGGCAATTCCAAGCCTCACCGCATGTACACCTAATGGGCAGTGTCCGATAAGGAAGACTACCAAATTCGAGAGCTGCGGCTTTGTTAGTCTTAGAAATTCCCTCGAGCGCCATCGATCTACCCATGGCCAGAAGGATCTCGCGACTTTGCACGTTTGCGCACTAGCAGAAACTCAGCGCTCGCTGAGTTGAGGTGAGGCCCATTTTTCCAGTAGCAGACCACAGGTTCTTAAGGGAACCCCAATCCTCTCATTTTGCGATGAAACCATCTCCAGAGTCTCCTGTCTAGCCAGGTCATCAACCCAGCAGGCTAAATGTCGTTCATACTTAGCTGATTAATTTTTGGAACTAAACATTCGATACGCCATTTTCCGTAACTGCAGCTCTTTCCTCATTTCGAAAGAAAGAAACACCGATGATGCCGGCAGTACTCCATAAACCTCATACACAGATTTATTTTTATCAAAGTAAACTTCCACTATTTGGAAGCCTTCTTCTTCTTCTTGCTTGGCGCGATAACCTCTTACGCGATTTTGACCGAGTTTAACAAAGTGCGCCAGTCATCTCTTTCTCATGCTAGCCGGCGCCTGTTGGAAATGAAGCTGAGTCCTGCTCCACCTGAGCTCTCCAACGTAGTGGAGGCCTTCATCATCCTATGCTACCATCAGCTGTTACCGCATCAAATACTTTCAGAGCCGGAACGTTTGTTTCCATTCGACAACATGGCCCAACCAACGTAGCCGCTGGATCTTTATTCGCTGCGGTATGTCTATGTCGTCATAAAGCTCATACAGGTCAGTGTTCCATCGCCTATGATACTTGCCGTCACCAACGCGCAAAGGTCCAAAAATCTTCCGCAAAATCTTTCTCTCAAACTCTAAAAGAGACACCTCATCGGATGTTTTCATCGCCCAAGCATCTGCGAAATACGTTAGAACGGGCATGATGAGAGCCTTATAGAGCTTCATTCTATCGTCAGTTCAACATCTTTCTCGAAAAATTTCGCTTTTAAATATACACTGAAAGATTTGACCTTACACAACCACCCATCCATGTGTGCACAAATCAATTAGGCCAGCAAATGATTTAATGGTGAATTGCACAAATTTTCAATTTCAATGTAAAGTTTTTAGAGCAGGTCTACATTAAAGTGGTACTCGTATCACCCAAACTTGATTTATGCGTGTAACAGAAATGACGCCACCTTAATGGGAAAGCAAACGCACGTATACAAATTCAATGCTATTTCTAGTGACCCACAAATATGGGTCATTCACACCACGCACATTTAACTATTTCAGTAATTTTATTTAAATGATGACCTCGTGCACCAGTGACACACTCACCGAGTAAACCAAATTAACAGCGGGTCTGACGATGGGCGATGGGCAGCCAGCGGTTGAAGGGAGTGAAGAGATTTTCTAGAAAATCAGTTGAACGTATTTAGTTATTCTAAACGTATTCGAGTACCAGCTAACTGCGCTGATTATTGGAGGCTGTATAGACTGCCTTGAACTCTCGCTTGCATGCGCTCCAGAATGTTTGAATAAACCAGAGTGAAGTCTATTGTATTTTCATTTGAATGCAAAGAGAAGTGAAATTTACGTGATCCTACTTAGAGTCTTACCACTCCAGTTGGAACCCCACAGTCGGTGCTTAATTGCAACCCGCCGGAGCTCTAAGTAAATGCTATGCGCACTGTAGGGGACTGTTTTATTTTCTTTGTATTTTCCATACGATTATCTCAGCATAAGGCGAAGCGCTTTGTACATTCAGTGATTGTGCCGGCTGCTTCCGTCAACAAACAATCAACCACTCATGCCAACAATTCAACTTACGCGCTCCTGCTATGCCCAAACCAATTCAAACAAATTTGATAATACAAGTAAAAAAATAATACAAAAATGCAAAACAACTCATTTTCCCATTCACTCACTCTCCCTCTCATTGTGTGAAATTGGCGCGTAATTCTTTCTTTCGTCTCGGCTTATCAAGTCAATCGCCTGTTCGTGCGCATCTTGCATCTTATAGATACGGCCCTGATGTGTCAACGCCTTTTATCATACACCAACAACAACAATCAGTGACAATATGCGCATAGATTAAAATACATGCGTACGTACTTACATAGGTGTATTATGATGGCGCATGGATAATTTTTATCTACAGTTCCGGAATCTTGACCTTAGACTATAGTTTGACTTGGAAAGCTGAGCAGCTGAGGCGGCGGCGAAAGTCTAAGTGGTGAATCTTTCGCGCTGCTAGTAATGAGTAAAAAAAGTGAATTTTATTTATAGTTACTTCAGGCGAAAAGCGCAATTTATTTCAGCGTCACCGTCAGCTGCCGCATATTTGGCACGTAGTGTAGCGCAGTTTGGTTATTGCGTTGTAATGTACAGTTATTTGCATATATGTAACTGTAACACTTTACATCTTCCATTCACACTTTGCTTACTTAATTTGCGACCCTGCCACCCTATTGAAATTGTGGTGCGTAGGTGTTGTTTACATTCGCGCTTCACCTTGAGTTAATCATTCGCTTTTTGTTGTTGTGATTCATTTGTTTGCGGAACTGTGACACCTCTTCCATGTCTATTTTGTGTAATGAAAGTGTTCGTGGGTAGGAAAATGTCTACTTTTAGTATTACTTACTAAACTTAATATGCATAATTTCTTTTGAATAAAAAAAAAACACCCCAGTTGTTGAGGAAATTCGCATTTTTCTTCACGTAGCCACAGAAAAAGAGGTCCATTGATGTGAAATCGCGAGATCTCGGCGGTGATTCGAACTCATTGTTTCGGAAATTTATTTCGCCATATTGGCATTATTTTATGCGCTGTGTAGCAAGTGTCACGATGCTGTTAAAACCAAATCCAATTCCATCTATTAGGCTGGGGTATAAGTTTGTAGCGTTTTTACCGAATTTTTATTCAAACAACAAACAGTAATTATATCAAAAGTTAATTATACCGTTGTAGGTTGTAGCCCACCTCTCGGCCAATTTGTTGATGTCGTTGACCCAGTTTTTAAGTATTGTTATCGACGGACTTCTTGTTATTTTGACAGGGAGCAGAAAAGATGGTAATCGGTCGGTGCAAGGTCCGGAGAATACGGCGGATGCTGAAGGACCTCCCATTCAAGCTCTTGTAGTGCGGCTTTGACGACTTATTCACGCGGTGCAGCTGGGCAATATAGAGTTCCTTGTTGACCGTGGTATTCTTTTCCATTATTTCCCAGTACACCATGCCCTCGCTGTCCCACCGAACACATATCATAATCTTCTTGGGGTGAAGATCCGGCGTGACTCTCGGCTTTGAAGTATCTCTTGGAGCCACCCACTCCTTTCTTTACATCATATTGATGTATAGGCACCATTTATCATCTCCCGTGACGATTCGGTACAAAAAACGCTGAAGGCGAGATGCTGAAGGCGATTTTTTTTCCTTGAGCTTGTAGGGCACCCAAGCCCCCAATTTTTCGGTAAATACCATTGAGAATCGTTTTATGATCGCAGTTCACTTTTTTTGCCAATTCACGACTGGTTTGGCGGCCGTAGACTGCAGAATGTCTTCCGCTGCGAGATGTGCGCTGCTACGTCAAAGTCGCCATTTTTGAACTTTGCAAACCATTTCCGTGCTGCAGAATCGCCTATGACACCTTCTCCATACACGTCCCGAATGTCTGTGGCTGCTTCGGCAGCTTTTTGACCTCTATGAAAAGCAGAGAAGAGTAGGTGTCGAAAATTTAATTTTTGCCTCCTGGATATTCCATTTCTAAGCCTCAAAACTAATAAAAAAATTAAATAACTCAAAAATTCAATTGAACATGGTTTTGTAGAGCAGAAAGAGTTCTATCGAATGAATAGTTTTACTCTTTGACAAAAAGCAAAAATATCCCTGTAAAATAAAAGAAAATATAAAAACGCTATACGCTTATTCCCCAACCCAATAATTTCTTCTTCTTCTTAATTGGCGCGATAACCGCTTACGCGATTTTGGCCGAGTTTAACAAAGCGCGCCAGTCGTTTTTTTCTTGTGCTAACCGGCGCCAATTGGACACAATAAGTGAAGTCAAGACATTCTGCACCTGATCTTTCCAACGCAGAGGAGGCCTTCCTCTTCCTCTGCTACCACCAGCTGGTACCGCATCGAATACTTTCAGAGCCGGAGCGTTTGCATCCATTCGGACGACATGACCCAACCAAAGTAACCGCTGTATCTTTATTCGCTGCGCTATGCCTATGTCATGGTAAAGCTCATACAGCTCATCGTTCTATCGCCTGCGGTATTCGCCGTTGCCAACGTCCAAAGGTCCAAAAATCTTGCGCAGAATCTTTCTCTTAAACACTCCAAGCGTCGCTTCACCCAATAATTTAGGCCACACAAAGTTTGTTATCATGTCGCTATGACTACGTAACAACGTTACCGGGATTATTTTCGGAGAAGTACGGTCCAATGACCGCGTCAGCTCAAAAATGAATGATATGTGGATATTATATTTTCAGTACACCAAATTCTGCAGCTTTACTTGCTAATGTATCCGATTTGAGCAAAATGCGCCTCTTCGCGCATGATGATTTTTCACTTCGAGCAGAACGAGCTTTTACGCGTTGTTCAACTGAGTATCGCTCCATGACTAAGTTGGTCAAAGCCCGTAGTACCAATTGCTTCAAAAAAATACTGATTGCTGATTTGCAACGCACTTGAATCACTCTGTAGTTTTAAAACTCAGTTTCCGATCGTAAAATTAACTTTCTTATACAAATATCACTTTAATCGGGACAATTTTTCATTAAAATATATATTTTTAACTTCATTCTAGGTCTATATTGCCGAAACAGCCGAACCCAATCTGCGCAGTATTCTTATCGGCGCTCCCTATGTCTCCTACTCCCTGGGCATACTCATCATTTATTCACTCGGCTCCGCATTGCATTGGCGTCACGTGGCCTGGTGTGCCAACATTCTGCCACTCTTCGCAGCCATTGCTCTCTCCTGCATTCCTGAAACACCCGCTTGGCTAATGCGTAACAATAAGTTGGCCAAGGCGCAAAAGGCGCTCACTTTCCTGCGCGGCAGTGAGATCATCGCACGCAAGGAGCTGAACGATATGACCGAGCGATTAAACAAAGAGCGCGCCACTACTAAAACGAACGAGAACATCTTCAAATTGTGCACCGAACGCTGTGCCATCAAACCGCTCTTCATCGTAATCACCTTCTCGCTGCTGCAAATGTTATCCGGCTCGTTCATTGTCATCTTCTATGCCATCGATATTATTGCCGATTTTGGCGCCGACATTGATACCAAATCGGCTGCCATTTGGACGGCGGCGGTGCGCATGTGCTGTTCACTCATTTTCTGCGTAATTTTGTTATTCGTGCGACGTCGTCGCATCTTGACAATCTCGAGTATCGGTTCGGGCGCTAGCTGTTTGATTTTGAGTGTGTATATGTATACGCGCGTGGGCATGGCGAAGAGTGGTGCAGATGTGCTCGTAGCGGCGGGTTGCCTCTTCGCCTACATCGCCTTCAATACGCCACTGATGGTGCTGCCGGGCATAATGATTGGGGAACTCTTTCCGGCACGCATCCGAGGTCGTACAGCGGGCGGTGTGTTTGCCGCAATGAATGTGGGCCTCTTCGGGTTGACAAAAGTTTTTCCATATGTGCAGTCAATTCTAAAAATGCGCGGCGTTTTTATGATCTTCTCAATCGCCAGTTTTGTGGTGACGATCTTCATGGGCTTCTTTCAACCCGAAACGAAGGGGCGTTCCCTGGATCATATTGAGGATTATTTCAATGAAAATAATTGGTTATGGTTCAAACGAGATAAGCGGTACAAGCAGGTGGCCATGATGGAGAAGGCAGCGAAAGCCGGTTTAAAGGGTGAGGCAAAAGCGTAAGGGATAAACATAAAGGGGCAGTTGTATATATCTACAAATGTGTGCGCATTAAAAACTGCATTAAGAAATTGTGTATAAGTAGTAAATTGCCGAAAGGACTATGATAAAGTAGTGATAAGCAAAAAACAAAAGCAGAACATGCCAAAAAATAGCTTTGCTCTTCAAAGAAAATGATAAGCTCACTAGGGGCTTAATAATTCTAAATAGAAGACTAACTTTCCAAAAAAAGACAGCCTATGTACGAGTATTGCTTAATAAATAGTAATGAAAACTAATCGTGGTTATTTAGTAGTAAGTTTCAGAATAAACTAAATAGAATAAAGAATATCTATAAAATCCAGAAATGCCATAAACTGTGAAACTGATTTGCATTTACATTTTTTCATTGAAAAAAATATACTCCAAACTAAGTAAAACGAAAAATTATCTCAAACATATGTAAGTTATTGCTTAAGTCGCTGAATTACCTCGTACATTTTGCATTATGCGTAATAATAGGTATGTTCATGAAGCAAACAGATTATCACGTTTTGGTGTTCATGTACCCAAAAAACTTGCAAAGTAGGGGAAAGTAAGAGAGCAAAATGGCATTACATTTTGAGGGAAAGTTGCAAGTTTTTACTGCTGATCGCAAAGTGAAAATAGACGCGAATTCGTGTGATTTCGAAGCTCGTTATTTTGTATTTTATTTCCTTTTTTTCTTTTTAATTAAATAAATACGGGGTAGCTCAAGTCAAAACATTTGTTTTGTGATCTTTCCTGCAAACAATTTAATCAGCTGTTCGTAAAACTTGCAAATTGTTACTGGTTGTGCGTTCCTGTACTTTTTTAGATATTTTTCTCTTTGAGAGAGAATTCTCGAAAATTTTGTTACTGGCGAGTTACTGGATAATTTTTACATGAACAGACCTAATATCTGACGCATTAGAAATAATAATTGACAAATATTTTTAAGATTTTCTAAGTACTTCTTTAGTTGTAAAAATATTTAGAAAACTATGCTATAAAAATTGTTATAACACTGAAATTTTATTAATAAAAAATATATACATACAGAAATTCTTTTTTCAAATTGTATAGCAAGGCGAATCTACATATTAAAGGTGGTGTTAGTAAATCAGCTGAGTTGTTTGTTTTTGTTCTTTCGCCGTGTCCATGTGGCTGTCAGCTGAGAATGAAAGAAGGCGAATTCATTATTTGTTTTCTAGTTTCTCAATACTTTGCTTTGACAATCAAACGTACCGAATAGTGTTGTTGGTCTAGTGCCACCACCTTTAATGAATGCGCCTTGTTTTATAGTGAGAGTTAGGTGAGGTCTTGGTCAAAGACTTCAGGCCTCTTTTATTCTGAAGGTGAGAGAATGATCGACTACACATTCGAGAGCGCGCTGAAGCCAAATTATCTCCAGCTCAGCATGCTTACCTGAAAGGGAAATCTACCGAAACAGCCTTGCATGAGGTAATAGGGACTGTGGAGACACCTCATGAAGAGAAATAATTCACTTTTTGTCGGCCTTTGTAGACATAGGGGGCGCTTGCAATAATGTTAGAGCTGATTCAATTGTCACTGCACTAAAGAAACTAGAGTTAAAAAGAGACCTATCTGTCTCTTGAAATTAATGCAGTGGTAGAAGGGGCCAGAATCATTACATTTGTGCATAGGGGTACACCGCAGGGTGGTGTCCTCTCGCCTCTGCTTTGGGTAGTAACTATTCTAACTCCTTTAAATAGGGGTGAGATTAATTGGTTGGCTGTGAAGGGACTCACTTTTTCGGGTCTTCGCCTGCTGCAGCATAGGCCTCCAAGTATCTCGGTTTCGTGCCTGCGTCCTCAATACACAAAATTCCAGAAAACCTGTGTCTTCATCTACACCGTGGGTAGCCTTGTTCTATGTCTGTGTCACTTTCCAAAGAGTACTTGTTGGGTTGGATAGGAGGGATGGAGATTTAGAGGAGCAAACTGATCGATGACCAATGACGATTGTGTCAACCACTGCATGCTACAGATAGGATTCAGCAGGTGGCTAACAACTTTGTCTACTAAGTCCGCAAGAATAACAAACAAGTGATGTCTAAATCTTAGGCTCGCGAGGACAGCATAGACAGCAACGAAGCGACGTGAGCGTTTACGTCAGCCAAGCAGCTGATTCTTTTAAATTCGCTGAGAGCCGGTTAATGACTTACAACTTATGCATTTTTTCCACCATTAGATGCTAATCCTCTCATTATGCGCATCCCCGCTATAGCTAGCTCATTTTTGTTCTTAACAAGGTGCTTTTTGGAGCACTGACAACATCTAATCTCATATGCTTAAGCCCTCTGAAAACTTTTGTGTGCTGCAAGGTTTTTTGGCAATAACAACAGTATCTTCAGCTGGTCCTCAATTTGTTTATTTAAAATACGGAGGAGTCTTCTGGCTTTATCCATCCTCAGTGATTCCTTTTACGTTTGCCACATGAATGATGGAAATTCGCCATTTGGATGGCTCATCTCGACAACTGAGTAGTGAAATATGACTTTTTCCTATATTATCGCCGGACTAAAGGCGTTTTCGTTTTGGAGGCATCTACTGCTGAGTAGCAAAAATGCTTCTAAAATCTACTCAAGCGAATGCAGACGTGTATAGGCTTTCGAGAGGAACATTTTGGAATATTGTACAATAAAACTATTTTCATCCTTATTTTACAGTGTTTTTATTATTGGACGCAAAATATAAAAGACAACTCTTATATAAGCTTATATTATTACTTTTATTTTCTTATTTTTTTGGTCTATGAAATTAGATTCTTCCAAACTACGTTTAGCACAAAATATTTGAAAATATATAATCATATCAAAAGGTAGAAAACCGAATGCAAAATTTCCAAAAATACTCATCATGTTGGTCTCCTTGCCGCGGGGATGAGGCTTAAGTGGTGGTTTGACCCCCATATCATGGGGACCAACCCAACACGAACTAAGAGGGAAGCTTCATATGAGGATTGGCTAGCCATCCATCTGCTTTACGGCAAAATTGGTGGCCATCCAATCACCATATGAAGATCACCGTACCGACGAAGATCCCCTGTCAATCCTAAACTCCCATTATTCCATCATTTCCTCTCCTCGACCCCCCCTAACCCAAGGTGTCATGCGACCCGTGCCTATTGGGTGGTTTGCAGTCAGGGGGTTTTCTGTCCGACTGTATTTCTACGGAGCTACCTCGATACCGGGTCACCTCGGGGTATAACCATGACCTTGCCGTGGTATGGGGCGCTGCCACGGTCGACCATTATGTTTCCCCTTTCTTTTAATAAGATCACCATGTCTGCCACGGTGGACGGTGATCGTACGAAACAGATGGAGTCCTTCAAACCAAAAATCTCAATGGACAAGCAGTCTTTAAATGCAAAGGAAGCTATAGCTTCCACCCCCAAATCTGGATCAAACCAGATGTTTTCTAGTACGGCGGAAGCTGGGATACTCAAGCCTAGTGGAAGTGTCAGTACATCCAAGCCCTTCACGGCTAGCCCATTTCGTACGGCGGAAGCTGGCGCTGAGGACAAACCTGGCAACAGCAGAAGTGGCGGTACTTACAACAAACCTCTGGCCAAGAAGTCATCTTCCTGTACCACCAATACCAGGACTAGCCCTGGTAAAGGTGGTAAAACTGAGTCTGAAACGACTGATACCTCCGCAGTAGCAGAGCCTGCACGGCATGGCTACAAGGAGAGACGTGCTGCCTTCAGGCTACTGGAGCGCCTAAAAACGATTCCAGAGGGGGAGTGGTCTGACAAGCAGAAGCACTCTTTTAGCTGGGCGACAAGGGTAACGGAGGAGTCCCCTCGGGGTTCTGAACCGAACCCAAAACGTCAGTTGTCGGACGACCCACCCAGCAACCCCAGCACGTTGAAGAAGCCCCGAAACACCAAGACTTCTCCAGCCACATACAGCGAAGCTGTCAGAGGCCAACAACTATGGGCGGTGGTTGACAAAAGCAACCCTGACGGCACTATTTCGCCTGACAACTGGAAGAAAGTGGAAGCCAGGCTCTCAAGCGTTTTCTTCCAAATTCTGAAGGAGAATCCTGGTCCTGCTCCTTTCTGCCGCGATAGTGGATGGCATCAGAGCCACGTGAAGCTTATCGCCTGTGCCGATCAGAGATCAACTGATCTATATAAAATAGCGATTTCAAGGATCGGCGAAGTGTGGCCTGGGTCTAAACTCGAGGTAATTTCAAGGGATGACATCCCCAGTTTACCAAGAGCTAGGGCCTGGTTACCAGCGGAGCCATCGGACCCTCAAAGGATCCTTGAAATGCTTCGGGTATGTAATCCAGAGCTTCCTACATCGTCGTGGAAGGTCACAAAGCTGGACGATCCCAAAGGTGAGTACCGAAGCGCTACCTTCGTAGTCTGCAAGGGCTCCGTGGACGCACTGGCGCGATCTGACGGTGTAGTAAGCTATGGGTTTTCGTCCATAACACTGAGGGTCTATAACAAAGACAAGACGTCTAATTTAAAGGACCCGGTTGGAGCTGAGATAGCCCCCACGGCGGAATCTGGCTCCGGTCCTAATACGGCTACAGCGCTAAGAAAGGCATCTGCTGACGGCAGTATCTCTTCCTTGTTAGATAGAGTACTCGATACTACTCTCACTGATGAGGAAGAGCTACTGGCGTCAGATTCAGATGAGCCCAACAAAACGGTGGTGGAGAGGAAGCCCAGTAACCATGATGTTACGGGTTCTTCAAATTAACCTTCACCACTCAAAGGTTGCGTCCGCCAACCTCATAATCCACCTGGCCAAAGGTGGACATCATATTGTCCTGATTCAAGAACCATGGGTATCACATGGACTTGTGTGCGGACTAAGGACTCAAAAATATAAACTGATGTATGCTCGTAACAAAGGTAATCCTAGAGCGTGCGTACTAATAAGAAAAGGGGTAAATGCTTTCATGCTCTCTAATTACAGCGACACCGATCAATTGACCATTAGCCTGGAGTCGGGAAATGAACGGATGTGGCTATCTTCCTGTTACCTCGCACATGACCACGAGGAGCTACCGAGATCAATATTCAAAGATCTGGTAGCGCAGGCGCAGAAGCTTGGCGCAAAGCTAATTATTGGTGCGGATGTAAATGCGCATCACGAGATATGGGGCAGCACTGATACTAACGCTAGAGGTGAGTGTCTCTTTGATTACCTGATAGGTACTAAACTACAGATTTGCAATAAAGGTAATAAACCTACTTTTGTCATTAGTAATAGATAGGAAGTGTTAGACGCTACTTTTGCTTTTGACTCCGTTATTGACAGAATTAGGAACTGGAAAGTTTTGGAAGAACATTCCTTCTCTGATCATAGATATATTTCGTTTGAGGTTAGCAAAAATCTACCGAATCCTAAGCCTGGTAGAAATATCAGGAAAACAGACTGGGAAAGGTATATAGATTGTATCGGGGTTACCCTAGGAACATGTCCATCAGTGGTACCGCAAAGCATAGAAGGACTAGAAAATTTGGTGCACAAAATTACCTACAACATGAATGCTGCCTTAGCGGAAGCCTGTCCCTTAAGAAGACTGAGGGGTAAACCCAAGCCTAAGTGGTGGACGGTTGAACTAGGCAAGCTTCAAAAAACAAGCAGAAGTGCTTTTAATAAGGCAAAGAAAACACGTCTCGCAGAAGATTGGGAAGATTATAAAGATGCTCTGAAAATCTACAAGAAGGAAATCAGGAAGGCCCAAAGGCAATCTTGGAAATCCTTTTGTGAAGAGGTTGAGGGGCAACTGAGACCTCCAGACTTCGTAAGATCTTAGCGGGAAGTCCTCAAAATTGGGAACTGCTACAGAAAAGTGATGGTACGTTCACTACAACCAGTAAAGAGTCCTTAGAACTTTTACTCGACACTCATTTTCCAGGCTGCTCAGACATTACTGGGCATGATATGGAAAATACAGTACACTGTTGTGAAGTCAGAATAGATGCTATATCTGAGGATCGGCTCTTATGGGCGATTGAAAGTTTCAAACCCTTTAAATCACCGGGTCCAGATGGTATTTACCCAGTGGAACTGCAAAAGACCGCCGGATATCTTGCACACTGGCTGCTAGCAATCTTCAAAGGTTGCTTTCTCTACGGTCATATACCTCTTAAGTGGAGGCAAGTCAAAATTGTTTTCATCCCAAAAGCGGGTAAAAACTCACATACCCATCCAAAAGACTTAAGACCGATATCTCTTTCTTCCTTCCTATTGAAAACTTTGGAGAGGTTGATAGAATTTCATTTAAGCCTAACTATAGATAGAAATCTTATCTCTACGTCACAACATGCCTACACGAAAGGGAAATCGGTAGAGACGGCTCTACATAACCTTATTTACACGGCAGAGAGTTCACTGCACAAACAGGAATTTACTTTAGCCGCTTTCCTTGATATTGAAGGGGCCTTTAACAATGTTGAAGGGGGGGCAATTACTGCAGCACTCACTGATCTTAGGGTAGAACCGGGCTTGGTAGGCTTCATTGGCAAAATGCTAAATAGCAGAATCATTGAAGCGGGACTAGGAGAATCGGTGCTCAGGAGATTGGTAAGTAGAGGTACACCTCAAGGCGGAGCCCTCTCACCGTTTCTATGGAACGCAGTTGTAAATAAACTTCTGTTAATACTGGAATCGGTGGGCTGTAAGGTGATAGCTTACGCCGACGATGTTGTTATTGCTGTCTCTGGTAAATTTGTATCTACATTAAGAGACCTAATACAAAATGCTCTAGATATATAGTGTGGTCTAGGAGTCGACCCAGACAAAACACAACTTATATTGTTCACTAGGAAACACAAAATCCCTCAACTAAGTCCAATTATGCTCAAGGGGGAAGCTCTTGTGATTTCGGAAGAAACCAAGTACTTGGGACTAATCATAGATAGGAAACTGACTTGGAAGTCAAACATCTTAGAAAGAGTCAGGAAAGGGAACCTAGCTTTTTATGCCTGTAAGAGAGCTTTAGGTAAGACCTGGGGAATTAAACCTAAGATTGCTCATTGGCTTTACACTGCTGTCGTCAGACCCATTCTTCTATATGGAAATGTTGTCTGGTGGTGTGCTATGCAGAAAAAAACCTATTCTAATTTATTGAAAAAGGTGCAGAGATCAGCGGAATTAGCAATATGTGGCGTCATGAAAACCACGCCATCCATGGCTTTGGATATCATACTACATCTGCCACCCCTAGATCTCTTCTGCAAATACTTAGCGGCCTGCTCCGCTGTAAGGCTCAAAGCGAGCTCACAATGGAAGACTGTCACACAGGGACATTCGACCATCTTAGACTCCTACACGGATATACCCAGTGACTGCGATTATCATCCTCCCATTCTCTGCTTCGAAAGGAATTTCCTAGTGAAAATCCCTTCTAGACTGGAATGGTTTGAAGAAGATCCAACACCCAACACACCCGTTAAGATCTACACGGACGGGTCTAAAATGGATACCGGTGTAGGATCAGGGTTATTTTGCGAAGAGCTTTCTATTAGTGAATCCTTTAAACTACCGGATCACTGTAGTGTTTTTCAAGCGGAAATAAACGCTATTCCTGAAGCCTTAAAATGGCTAAAGATAAACAGAATATCATCAACGGATATCTGCATTCTATCAGACAGCCAAGCTGCCCTACGAGCCCTGGATGCATTCCAAACAAGATCAAGGAGTGTCTTACGTTGTCGCCAATCTCTAAATGAGATGGCCACACAATATCGTATAACCTTGTGCTGGGTTCCAGGCCACAGAGATATACCAGGGAACTGTAGGGCCGACCAACTTGCAAGAGAAGGTACCTGTGTGCCAGACATAAGTAATTTTATGGAGATACCTCTCGCAACTTGTAAGCTTCTCATTAAGGACGCACTAATCAATTCTGCAAATCAAAGATGGATTAGCGCTAACACCTGTGAAATTGCTAGGCAAACATGGCCAAGGCTAAATTTACGTCTGTCCAAGAGCATTATAAAACTGAATAGACTTCAAATCAGGACCATAGTAGGGGCCCTCACAGGACATTGTCTCATAGGAAATCATGCAAAGAGATTAGGCGTTTACACGCATGATTTCTGTCGTAGCTACAGAAACGAGGAGGAGTTGGAAACAATTCAACACCTTTGTTGCACATGCCCAGCTCTAGCCAGAAGCAGGAACCGATTTTTAAAATCCTACTTTTTAACGAATATAGATAATCTATACATTTTAGGTATCAGCAACCTTTTACGCTTTGTCAAAAGCTCAGGATGGTTTAATATGGAGAGGGAAATGTAGCTCAGCCCCCGCGGCTTCACAACGGACCCATTTCGTGGTCTAAGTGGCATCGTTGTCTCTATGTGCGATGCGGCTGCCAAACCTAACCTAACCTAACCTCGTGGCAATGCATACTCTATTCCTTGAGTTATTCCTGATGTACGGATGCATCCGTGGCTCATTTTTCCGATGAGGAAGATAATCTGATAAAAAAAAATCCACTTCATCGCGCGACATATGAGTTGTCAACTTTGACGACAGAAAGTCGCACTGTGTACGGACATGTAAGCGTATCGTCACTATCGTTGCATTAAAATAACATGTCGTGCCGATGACGATACGACAATGTTACGAGCCGTGTGCAAAGGGCCTTATTCTACGTTAAAAATATACAGTGTTCTTAAGTGTGTCATATGTTTGACACCGACTGACGAAATTTAAATTGAATTTTCCATCTTAATAATTTTTTCGTTCATCTTTCAAGAATACGTAATACAAATTCCTTTTGTAATTTTATTTATTCTAGATAATCGATTTTTGCATTCTATACTTTGGCAATATTTAAATAAAAATTTCTTATTATCTGTGCGCAAAATTTGGTGGATAAAATGTTGAATGCGGAGAAGGAAAAAGAATTCTTAACACAATTTATGAGTAATAAAGATGTCCCGTCTTGGTACTGCGGCACATCGCTATTTCAAATTGAAGCTGCCGATCAGCTGTCTAACTCGATACGTGATGACGTCGAACAAGAAACATGTCACCGGGTGCGTCACTGCCTAAACCGACTAGGTTTATCGCCATCGGTGGCCAATAAGGATTTAAAAGTGCTTATGAAATTGAGTGGCGGCAATGATTTGGCATTTTTATGGTTTCTCATGGAGTTGTACTATAAGACGCCAGGTGGTCAATATGACAGCATCAATGAGCAAATAATACTAACGTCCATATCACATCTTGATATGATTACAACATTGCGTGAATTGGATCGTATTTTACCGCCCGGTAACGCATCGAAACGGCAATTGGAACAGCGACAGAAGCGGCAACAGAACAATAGAACTTGGAAAACGCCACCTCGTAGAAAAGTCAAGAAACATTCATCGCCCTACTTTAACCGGTTAGAACGACCAATACAATTTGGCGAGTCACTGGCTCTCGAACGACCTGATTTTAAGGTACGTTTCTTATTTTATGACATCTATAAGGATCCAAATTATGTGCCTCCAAACGAAGTGAATCGTTGGTATGCTAAACACTTCATGCAAACACCAAAAGGTATTACGGCTAGAACATTGAGTGAATACCTCAAAGAACTTATTGCAGCTATGAACTTTTTCCCAACAAATAACAAGGATGTCGTTAGCATAATTGATTTGGCATTAGATCAAATGACGAGGGCGAAAAAGCGTACAGTTGTGTGCAAGAAACATCAATTAGAAGAGGCGGAGCGCAAGTTTCGGCTTCAAATAAAGGAAGTGGAGCATAGGCAAAAATGTTTGAAAAGTCTTGAGCTTTTTCCTAAAAAACAGCAGGTATGTAAGTACATGTATACATACTTTCGTGTGTAAATTTTAACTTTGGATAGGTAGTAGGTAGCGAATATTCTATTACGAGGGCTGCTATTTATATTTTTATCTTTGGACACTTCTAGTGTTATCAGGCACCATCTGAAAATTCCATTCGAAAGTTTAGCATATTTTATGGAATAAGTGCGAAATAGCGACACCTCATCCCGCAAAAAATTAAAAAGTGGGCATACATACATGGTATAATATATTAATTGAACACGAGTTAGTTAAATAGAGATACGATTATCTTTCATTTGAGATGTAATAGTATATATTTACGGTAAAATTTCTTAAAAACATTGTTGCTTCACTTGGGTCCGAACGCAGGTTTTCGGACGACAAGGGTAGTGAAATTCAGTACATAATACTTTTGCGGAATTTCTTAAAACAAATTATAAATCATTATTTTATTATTTATTTGCACAAGAAATGTTGTGCAACCCTGAAATCCGTTATTCCATTTTTTCCTCGTTGAGGTGTCGCTAGTCTGCACTTCTGCCTATTTAATTATAAACGTCTTCGTGTACGAACCTTAATTGAGTTGTTTACAGTGGCTTTAAAAATTCATCTCAGCGAAAAAAGGTGGAACTAAACAATTAAAATATTCGTGCCATTATTTTTCACAATTGTCGACTGGGGGTAACAGGACTAAGAACTAAAATCATTATACCACAAGCAAGGAACATCCTTTAGAACCTTAAAAAACTGGTGCAATGAGGGCATTGTACAAGTTAATCACAAATAACTGCTGGCTACCTACATATACGAACGGCTCTCTGATAAATTCCCACTAGCGAACATCATATGCACATGGCTTCACAGCATCACTAGTTACTGTGGAGAGAGCAGAGCTGGGAGAGTGGCCATTGTAGTTAACAGCGAATATCATACGCATACGACTTTAGAGCGTTTCTAACAGTTGCAATACAAGACTGTGCGAACTTCACTGAGCACCAGTGCAGTTAACAGTGAACATTATACGCATCGCTTGCAGTTGCAATGCAAGTGTTAACTGACTGATGGGAGAGCGACCAGAGCTGTTAACAGCGAAGAGGAATTAAGTGTAAAGCGCTGGCCTTCATCCAGTTAGAATTTGTAAGTGGAAGCTGTCTTGCAAATGGGTCAATTTGGAGATCTTAGGGTTGCTAAAGCTAGTTTAACTTACATATTATATGGCATTTTTGTAAATTCAAATTCTCCATAAATAAATATTTCATAATTTATATAAAAAAGTAGTTTCTGATAGTGGCTGTCACCTGGCAGGCAGTGGCATATATCCGAGTGTAGTCGTACTGTGAAAAAACTGTTTAAAAGCATTGGATTTTCAGAGATGACATTTATCTGCATTGCCTTTTGATTTTCTTGCGACATTGATTTTTAAATATTTGGCTATATGTCTTGGTCAACGTGAGCTATTGAAACTTTTCTATAATAAGCTACCAGCTAGCAAACAACTGATTCTAAGATATTTTCTTATTTTACAAACAAATGTTTTTTCAATGCATTTTACGATTATTACTCATTAACGCATCAACCTAGACGGTAGGGCGAATTAGGTGCGCTTAATTTTGTTGACTTGGTGACCACAGTCGACCTAAGCCACGTGTTAAAACCAAAAAAAAAATAATTCATGTTCAAAAATACGAAATCTTTTTATTCAAACCTATTGCAAAATCTAAAAGGGTTCAGAGGCGGATAGGCAACCGTCAAAAGTGGAAACGTTTTTACATTTTACTCTATTATTTTCATAAGGAATAAAAAAAGGGAAACTACGCATACCGGCGTTTGTTTTACACATTGAAAAATGCTTGGTTAATATTTGTTTCCCCCCCCTTGTTCATTCCTCTCGGAAGCATAGGGCGTCGACAAGACTTGTCGTGCGTTGGTTTCGTTAATCTATTTGATTTCTGACAGGGTAGGTGATTAGCCTGTCGCTACACTTTTTCTTACCACAGCAGCAAAACATCGATAAGAAATACATACATATACATATATGTATGTACATCTGTTTTCCACATTATAGGCACGTCTTGAAAAGATACAAAAAATGTTGGAAAAGGAGGTCGAAATGCATCGTCTTCAATATCAGCGAAAACTACGCGCTCACATGGGCGGCCACAGTTACGTACGCGTTCTTGGCCAAGATGGTTATTGCGAGCACTTAATTGAAGATGATCAAGAAGAAGCATGTGGCGATAAACAACAATGTGCAAAAACGGCTTCTGCCGCATCGTTGTCAATTCGTCTCAATAATAGTTTACAAACTGTCGTGCATACAAATGATTTTAAAACGAGCACCAACGCTGACAAGTTGATCGCTAAAAATCATCGTTTGTCATTTGGACGAGAGGAAGATGAAAAAGATGACGATTTAAATAACGTCTATTGCGGAAACTTGGCTACGCCACAATCATCGGAGCGCTTCTTTATAGGCCCAAACAAAAACAAACCATACAAATTTGATTACCCGAAAATTTTCCATTATGAGGAAAAGAAGAATGACCGAATTTTCATTAAAAAGAAATGCGTTCAGGCACTGGATGAAGAAGGCAAAGTAGTAGTTAAGAAGATGGTAGATCAAACACCGGATTTGGCTGATTTATCAAAGAGACAAGCCGATGAAATATGGAATCAAGAACAGCAAGCATGGAATGCAGCGCATGAAGAGCGAACGCCAAGCGCAGTATCTGATCCTTATCCAAAGGATATGCCTCGTTTGCCATTCTACGATTGTGAAGATAAGAAACTAATGAGCGAAATGTTGAAAATTGCTTTACTGGAGATGAGCAAATATCCAAAATTCGTATTAGCTTCGCTTCCAAATGCTTACAAACTACCCATGCTTCGCGAATGGATCTATCAACGCTACGGCAAGCGCTACACCCAAAGACAGCGTTTAAGCGAAATAAGTAATTCACTTAAAATAATGAGTACGTTGCAAAAATTGAAATTGCAAACAAAAATTCCGAGACCGTCTGCAATTGGCGTAAATACGGAACAAAACTATGGATGTCACAAATATATTATGAGAAAAGTGAGTACAGTGCTTTCAATAATTATGTATGTACAAGGTGGGCCATATAGCGTTTGCTTTTTGAACCACCTATTTTTTTGAGAATGGTAACACAAATGGCATGTCAAATGTGCTCATAATTTACTTAAAGGTTTGACATTTACGAAATGGGACGCTGTACGCTTAAACAAAATTGGGAAATATTGAAAACCTATTTCCAAAGTGGTGAGTCTTCTTCTTCATCCGCGGTTACAGTAAATGGTGAGCGTTACCGTGACATGCTCAACGAGTTTTTGTTTCCAAAAATTGAAAAGGATGACATGGACGACATTTGGTTTCAACAGGACGGTGGAACTTGTCACACTGCCAAAGTATAATCAACCGAAATTCCGATCAATTGGCCGCCTCGGAGCTGTGATTTAAGCCCGTTGGACTATTTTTTGTGGGGGGCCGTTAAGGACAAATGCTATGCGAACCATCCAAAGACGATAATTGCTTTAAAACACGAAATCGAAGTTGCCATTCATGAAATTGGAGCCCAAGCAATCGAAAATGTGCTTAAAAATTGGGTTCATCGAATGGCCTACTGTAAAGCCAGTCGTGGCAGTCATTTGAACGATATTATTTTTCATTCCTAAATGACAATGCTCAACCTTCAAAATAAAAAAAAAAAGTTTAAAAAAATATTGATTACTATATTTTTTATAGCCGATTCAAAAAGCAAATTTTACATGGCCCACCCTATAGTAGCACAGTGACTTATTTAACATGTTTGACAATTTTTTTATTTCTTTTTTTTAATTTTAATATTTTTTCTATGAAAATTAAGTTAATTCTCCCACAAAATACAAAAGTTTCAAATTTTGTGCAATTAAAAAAACCAAAAATCAACAAATATTTAACAAAATTTCAAACTTTCTGATCAGAATATTTAGAATTTTGAACTATGTAGGGTTGAAGCCCACTGAAATTTAATTTAGTACAATATAAAAAATTGCAAGTTTAGAATGGCTCAAAAATTGCTTTGAATTTTGACTTTTTTTTTTTTGCTGACGGTGTTCGTTATTTTCTTCCATATAAAAGTGTCGAGCATTCGAGAAATTGAACCGCCACAGCCGAATGGGTTGGAGCGCGACTACCATTTGGTAGTGCTCGGCTTCGAATCATCGGGTATGAAACACCGAATCACAGACAAAGGTTTTGCTGATAGCGGTCGCCCCTCCGCAGACAATGGCAAACCTCCGAGTGTATTTCTACCATGAAAAAAGCTCTGCATTAAAAACAGTTTGGAAGCGGCATAAAATTGTAGGTCGCTGCATTTAGGGAACAACATCAAAAGGAGGTAGATTTACTCAAAACGGCGCAACTTTTACAAACGTCAAGCAATGGCCATACAAATTTTGGTAGGAATGTTAATCACAGACGTGGCAACCTTACAAAAAAACCGAACTCAAATTAGTTGACATGGAGCGTCACCTGGTACTTTTTTATCAAGGAGCTATTCGAGACAGGTTTAGCTTCTTTAGATTACCCATCAATGCTTCGAATTCATTACAGTTTACTGCACAAAGTGAAGCATACATATGTAAGTGTAAATTGGCGCAAAATTAATCATCCGATTTTGTTTTTCAATAACTATTTTACTAAATAGATAAACATTTATTTGAGTAATGGAAATCTTTATTTTAATTGTTACGCGCTCCATTGCTTGTCCATTTGTATAGTGCAGTTGTCAATTTCACAAGTGTCAATTATGGTTGACGTACGAAGCCATTTGCAAAATTTATGAGTCTTGCGATTTTTGCGTCACCTTGTATTTGAAATTGCAATGATAGAACTAAGCCGACCATCCGCCAATCTAAGTCTTGGTGCAAATGACGCCGTCTTTTCAAGTTATCACCGGTTAAAGGCAATGGAGAAGACGGCTCTAAGACAATTAAGTTTCAATGCTCTTAACTCTGAGGCTCTTAATTCTGCTTTCCATTGATAACTTCTACGATATTTTCTAAGATTTCTGTTAAATTTTTATCCAGTGCTCAACTCAGTTGATACATCTGACATAAAATATTTCAAGTGTTGCTGTTTTTTGTTTTCTTCACTATTCCAGGTCCACATAGCTAGACAAGCTTATTATAATCACCTAAATACGGAACTCTTGAGACGCGCACGTTACTTTTGGTTTGCGATGCGTAATTTTCTCTGTGCACTACCGCTTAATGCAACATTTTTTGCTTATTTGCCATCAAGAAAAGCTGATAATTATCTCTTCAAGCCGTGGAAATTGCACGAGTATATGAACGCTAAAGCGGAATGGGATTTAAGGCGTTCACAAAAGAAATTGGAAATGTAATTTGATGTAAAATTTAATAAATATAAATTTATGTTAATATGAACTTGGATATGAATTTTCTTTATTGTCAATTTATCTTTTAGGGAAACATTCTTAAACTTATTTTTACTTACTACTATTTTAACATTCAAATCTTTAAACATGATTTTGGAAGATAATTTAAATTGAATTCTTTGGGTATGTTCTTACCTTTTGAACGTATGATGGAGCAAATTCATGTCCGAATAAAAGCGATGACGGTTTTCAGTATGACTTAAGGTATCCAGAATCTACCATCGACCAGTATTTCCACGTTAAAGTTGTTGGAAAACAATTGAAAATTTGGCATTTTGAAACCTGGACACATTCCGCTAATTCTGTATTGCTTAAAGAGAGAAAGAGAGGGAGAGCTAAGTGTCTGTAATAAAGGTAAGCAAATATGAATAGGATTATATAATCAAGACGAATCTATGCAAGGTGATATCGATTCTACAAATATAACTATTTGGTGGGCTATTATCAAATTTTAGCTAAAGGAAAAAGAGGTAAGAAAATACAAATACTCTCACTTTGACAATGAAGCATCAATCAGCTGATGAGTCTTGGATGTAATGAATTATTACTGCAGAACGACCGGTAATCGATTTTTTAGGCCGAATAGAAATCTATCCGGACATTTTTTGGGCCCTAGTAATAAGCAAACGAGAAAAAGGAGTATTTTTTATTAATAAAGAGGCAAAAAATCAATCACAATAATTTCAGTTCATACATACGAATACATATGTACGTACTCATGATTACAAAAATAACAACAAAAAACCTTGTTTTTAACTGTGCACATGTAGTAATTATTTAAGCCTCCATTGGGCACCCGGATCGGGCCAGAATTTTTCGACTTTGGACATGAATTTAACATAGTTCTATTATAGCTAACGACTTGAGCTTGAAGATAGCTTCCCAAAATGTAATTTACTATCGATTGGTGGATATAAACTTTTAAAATGTATCTTCGAAGAGGACAAAAAAGGCCAAGCCCAGGTGCACAACCAAAGATTTTAAAAAAGGCATCCAACAGAGGGTTAAGTTTAATAATTTTATATTATAATAGCATGGCTTATCGGCTTTTTCACCTTGCAAGTGGCACCACCTATTAGTATAGAGCTGGCCTACCCACACAGAACAATTCATCACCTCCCATACTCTATACTTATTTTAGAGTAATTTTTTCAGCAGAAACTGTGGGCTTTGATACCAGTATTCTGTAAGTATAATATTAGAATTTCTTCTGAGTAGATATTCACATGAGGTACAGAAGGCGCTCATCTCATACCGCTATTCCGCTCTCAGTAAACTTAACAGAATCGCTGTATATGTGACTTCACACTTGTGTAACTTATTCGGGTGTTGTTTCTGTAATTTTTCCCCATTTTTGCATTTTTACTTGCATTTTCACATTTCTCTCAAAACCAAACCAAACTAACTTTTTTGGGCGAACATGCCTCTAGTCCATGATGGAAAGAATAATGAGATGGCGACTATCGTGATCCCGTTACTTTGCTCTCAGCGAATTTGACAACGAGTTACGTGATTTTAGCTCCAGTATGGCCAGATTACTTACTATTTTCGTAACTTGATTAAGCATTTTTTTTTTGTTATTTAGTATCGGAGTTTTAGTTCTTTCTTCATGACATTCTACATGCCATTTTCTAGCCGGTTCTATATTAATTAAAATGTAATCTTTATAATTTTGTAAAATATACATTTTTTTTAATAATTAGTTCAATAATTCGTTCAGTTTTATTTAGCTTTACTTTTTTTAACATCTGGTGGCATTGCCCGCGATTGCAGGTGTTGTTGGTGTTCTTCTGCTTTCGGCAGTCAAATCTCTCTCTCGCTACTGCAGTGTTGCCTAGCTTTGGATATAAAAACGCACTAAAATGCCCATTTAAATAAAATAAAACACCAAATTTTTATTGAATCATTTAAAGAACTTTGTATGCGTGACAAATTGTCTTTAGAATGTGCGTTTGTTTTAAATAAATGTGTTATGCTTATGTACAATTTAAGCGAGACTCTTAAGCGAACGACTTATTTGCTATATTTGACGTTATGTAACTAGATAAAGTACTCTTTTTGTAAAAATGTCAGTATGGTTTCTTTAGTATTTTCTGTTATTTTTTTGCTTATTTTTACAATGAATACACCTCTTGATGCCCTATGTCCCACTAAGGATTGATGGCCGAAAGAAATGATTACACCTCTGTGGTTTTAATCCGCATTCAGTAAATTCAAACGCCTTTTAAAATGTGTAAAAAGGTTTTCAATCTTGAGAAGAGTTGAGAGAGGGACATTTAATATTCTTGCATAATCTTAAAAGGAGCAAAAAATTAAATTCACACTTTCAGAATATCAAATTTTATAAGAACCAACTAATTTTCATTAGCACTAGCCATTCTCAGAATGGCCTTTTTTAACCTTCTTTTGTATAATAATACATTTTTTTTTTAACTTAAAGTTTCGGTAGCTTTAAATTAGAAAAAAAAAGAAACAAACACGAAACTTCAAAATTTTCGCATTTTCGGTATAAAAAAGCACTAAATTTATTGTGAAGAGCAAATGGTTGGCAATACTGCACAACTTGGAAAAACGTGACGTCACGCACTTTCTGATGGGCGCAATCTTCTTTCTATCATTCTAGCCTGTAGTCGAAGTGTGACATTTTTTTTTTTTTTTTGTTAATATGTTTTATTGGGCGCTGAGACTGAGAATTTAAAATGAATATGCTTCTGAGCAAAGGTAGGCTCTTGTTTGCAGAGAGCAGCTGGTCTACTACCTGTTAGGCTGATTAATGTCGACATTAACCAAACAGAGTTCTGAGATGAGCACATTTGGTTTGTTAACACGGATCAGTTTTCATAAGTGTGGCAGGAATTGTATAGGTATTTTTTTAAGAGCTTGCGAATCTATGATAAAATGATAATATGAAACAGAAATAGCGTGAGTTCTCTGTATTATAGCCTGTCTGAATTTATTGTTTATAGACCAAATAAAAAATTTCCGCAACGTTTTTTCTGCAAA
Source organism: Anastrepha ludens (assembly GCF_028408465.1). Lineage (NCBI taxonomy): Eukaryota > Metazoa > Arthropoda > Insecta > Diptera > Tephritidae > Anastrepha > Anastrepha ludens. Next base: position 115,157,507 of record NC_071502.1, read on the forward strand.
CGCCCAATTAAAGAATTGAAACAGATGGATTGCAATAGCCTGCCACGTAACTTTCAGTTTGTCTTCACTAGCAATACTTTTCATATTTTTTTTCAACTTTGCTCTCTTTCTCTTTTGGGGTTTCCCATCGTGTTCGCACGCTGCTATTCCGTTGCTCGCAATTGTTTTAGCTTTCAGTCTGCATCCAACAACAACACTGAGAAGAATAAAAACACAAAGCGAGCTGCCGGAGCACAAGCAACTCATTGTCCGTCAAATTTTACTATTTTTAATAAATGTTTTCTATACAAATTTCTACTACGCAGTTTTATAGCTCATTGAAGTTTGGTTTAATAAAGTTTAAGTTGAAAGGCCTAATCCTTCCTCCAGCGTTGGAAAGATCAGGTGGAGAAGGACTTGGCTTCTCTTTTTGTGTCCAACTGACGCCGGTTAGCACAAGAAAGACACGACTGGCGCTTTGTTAAACTCGGCAAAAATCGCGTAAGCGCTTATAGAGCCAATCAAGAAGAAGAAAATAGTCGAAGTTTGGAAGTGACTCAAAAATCGCATTGGTTTTTGAAAAAGTTTTTGCGAACGATGTTCGATGTTTCCTCCATGTAACGAAAACTCGAAATATTTTTGTTTGTTGCATTTTTTTAATTTGAAAAAAGTTGTAAACTAGGATTTATGTGGTTTTTGTAGGAAAATGAACTATATATACAAAAACTACTAAAATTGAATTAGAATGAATAGATTATCAACCCTTTTTAATAAAACCCTGTGCCATGGTTTTTTAACGTATGTCAATCAGTTCGCACTTTATTTACCTTCATTTGCAACAGGAAGAAAATCATTTTACACCACTACTGTTCTACTGTTTTATTTCAAAGAAAATCATTCACACTTGAATTCTATCCTCAATCCTTCAAATCAACTTTCAAACCATTGCCAATTTAAGTTTCCATTTTTTAATTTTTTGAAAAACAATTTTTTTTTTTGTGGAGCATTACAAATTTTGCCAGCGTGGAACTAAATTTATTTCGTTTTTAAATTTTCAAATTACAAAAATTAAAAAGTTGTATTCTTTAATTTCGGACATTAGTTAAAATTCTTGTATGACAATGAATTCAAAACGTAGATCCACCTCTATCATTAGAGAAAAGGTATTCGTCGAAGAATTCATGCGCTCCGTGGACCTACCCGATTGGTATCGTGGCATTTCGTCGTTTCAGCTGCAAGCTGCCAACAATTTGTTGAATGCAATACGTGATGATCTCGAACAAGGCACCTCCCATCGTGTGCGTGACGTTTTGGATACGATTGGACTGCGCCCAGCCATATCCAAGGCGAAAGCACGATTTGTAATGAAACTCAGTCGTGGAAATGATTTGGCATTTTTGTGGTTCTTGAAAGACCTGTACTACACAACGGAAGGGCCCGGTTACAGTTTAAACGAGCAACTGATTTTTTCATGCATTGCTCATTTAGATTTGATTTTTACTATACGCGGCCTGAATGATATATTGCCACCAGAACAGCCACCAAAAAATACAATAAAGCCATACCGCACAAAAATGCAGGAGAGCGCAGCCAAACTTAAGCTACTAAAACATGTGAATCGTAGACCCAAGTACAAATCAGGTCGAAGAAGGATTAGCACAGTGAAAATATTATACCATTTGCCATATCTTGACAATCTGCGAATGCCACGCCCTTATGGAAAATCGCTTACGTTGCAACCACCTGATCATGTATTGCGTTTGGAATTCATTGATGTCTACAAAGATCCCAATTATGTAATACCGAATGAATCCAGTCGTTGGTTTTCCAATTACAACCTTAACTATGCGCGTCAAACAGCGAATAGTATCATCAACGAAAATTTGGATACGATTTTTAAAGAAGTTATAGTTAAAATACCCGAAAAAATTTTCGATGCGCAAATATTCAACCGTTTAAGATTGTCGAAAATACCTTCAATGGCGAACATTGCACTTATTGATGAGATGGAGAGGAATTTGGAGCATGAACTGCGTGTGATAGCACGTGATAAATGTCGAAAATACTTTGATGTGAAAACGCCCAAGAAAGAGGTACATAAAATGGGGTATGTGGGCAAAGGAAGTACATAATAGGTTTGGAAGGAACTGAAGCAACCAGGAGCACACATCTATCTAGTGACAATCAGGAAATTTTCGTATGATATTTTGCACAGTCATGGTTGTTTATGATGTACGGACAGTAGACCTTCGGTTCGATAAACACGGCGAAATTTAAACATCCAAAAGTTAGCAACCATCGCCCCTCTCTAGACAACGCTTAGCCGCCGAGTGTATTTCAGTCATGAATACGTCTTTTTATTGTTTTTTATGATCATTTGCCGTCCGAGGTCTCCTCCAATTCTAAGACAGAGTCAAGACACTTAATTCATATTCAAGGAGCATGTTTGCTTAAGCAATCTGCATGCATCCTTGCGTCAGTCTATTATAGCCGTCGCGCTTCGGCAGGCAATGGCAAATCTGAGAGTGTATTTCGGCCGTGAAAGAAGGTTGTCATAAAAACCCATCTGCCATTCGGAGGAGCAGCTGGGCCAAACACCCAGTAAACGGCTTTAGAAAAGTTTCTACTGTTCGGTGCTTCGTGCCCGGAGTCTAGTGCTTCATACCCGAACATGGGCATTACCGAATGGTAATCTCGCATCAACCCATTCGACTAATGGCGACCGCCGTAAGTTTGCGTCAGATTATAGTTTGGCCCAAATTCATTGCGATAGTTTATTTTATGTGACTATAAGCATTCCGAAAAGCAGCAGACGTCGATTAGAAGTTAATACAAGGTTCTGCAAGACTTTTAAGAATTAAAAAAAAAGTGAGATCAAAAAAAGTTTTTTTTTTGCAAGAACAAGATTTTCCTTGTCCTTCACATTTCTACATCCACAAAACTCTTCTATCAACGGAAAATTAATTTTTTCGAAAAAGTGTAAGTCGCACGGTCCCAGTAAAGCGTTTGCTAGAAGCATTTCATAACTCTAAAAGACAAAAATGCGAGAAAAATAGCTTCAAAGTTATCATTCACAATGCCCCCGTAAATAAAAGTAGAGACACATTTTCTTCTATTGAGGTTTTTTTGTTTTGGTGGGTAAGGGTTCCAAATGGCTTTGCTCTTACAGCGATAGTCATCTTGGTGTGGTCACTAAAACAGGAGGGATTGTCTCCCCTCTTCTAGGGAGACTCCCTTCCTGGAACTGCTTTCTGCATTACTTCGGTAGGGCCCAGAAAGATATCCATAGGATGAACCGGTTCTATTCACCCACAACTGGGTCTACCATGCTTGTCGCCAGCTTCATACTATAGGCTCATCTTCTTATGTCTCTGTCTGTGAAGCTTCGCTTTGTCGTACTGCGTCGAGGTCTGTCTTTTTTCTCCGCAATACGACTTCAATGTATCTTTTACTCGCATTCCAGTTTCCTCGCGTTCAAGCATCTTGCCGACCACATTGGTCGGTGCGATCTCGCCAATCTACCCCCTCAGAGCATCTCTTTCAACTTGTGAACGTGTGCTCGGCGTCATAACTCGGTGCTTCGCAATATATGTACCTAGGGTCACTGACTTCACCCATGCGGTATAGGTATTTCCGGAAGTATCCGTAGCCCGAAAGGTTAATAGATATATTTTATTATTCCACTCCAGTAGCCATTGCTTCTCTAATCGCTTATTCTCAAATATAAGTAAGAATATAAAATATACAAAGCCACGCTTCGCTCCTACTCCGATCTTTCTTTAGAAACGCATCTTACGCCTTCGCGAACAGATCGAGAGAGACGTCAATATGCATTTGATGGAATTTAAGAAATTGGCAAATAAATCTCGGAGCCAACTGCTCGTATCCAAGGAGAACTTACATGAGTACCCTATATCAGATAGTTTAAGTTGTAACACAAAAAGTCGCCATTGTAGCGGTCAAGATAACAAATATAATAGAGAGCCACACACTCGTTATTCGCTAAACGAGTGTGGTATTGCGCGCAAACGAAATAATTGTAACGATAAACAGAAACCGTTAAATGCGAAGAGTGAGAATATTATTCGTACACCAAATCGGAGAAAAGCAAGTGAAATGGAAATTATTGGCGATTGCCTAACCAGCAACGCCTTTAGAAAACCTTCAATGAAGGATATATCACCGACGACCCAATGCAGATTTTGTCGTTGTCAAAAGACTTGTAAATCGCAAGGTGATTTACTGTGTGACAGTTCTTATGACTACATAAAGAACTACGACTATGGGCACTCAAAAACGACCAATGATAATGGGCCATTTTTTAACGCACCCAAGAAGCATCGTCCCTTTAAATTTGATTATAATAAAATTTTCGATCTAACACTAGCTGATGAGCAAGCGCGCGAAAGCGTGAGGAGAGCATGCGTGGGCGCTATTAAAAGCGAAGAGATGTTGGGTATTATAAACTCGGAGTCCAAAGAAAATGTAGATGCAGCAATTAAAAAGTATGCCTTTCAAACATTTAAAAATAAATTAAAAAACTTTAAAGAAGACTATGGTGAAGCAGCAGAGGATCTAGGGAAAGAGGAGATGAATACAAAATTGAAATATTATGATCCAGATGATAAGGAATTGATGCATCGAATGTTACAGGAAGCACTTGAGCGACTGACCAAAGATTCTAGATATGTCTTACCCACATTACCCGATGCACATAAAGTGCCAATTTTACGCTATTGGGTATATCAACGCTATGGCAAAGTCTACACCCAGTATGAATTGGCGCTCATATTCAACAAATCGGCACAACTCTTCCGAGCAATTAATAAGATGACTATGAATCAAAATCTACCAGCAATTAAAAATCTGGGACGTGCGATATTTATAAAGTATAACTGTCATGATTATCTTATGAGGAAGGTGAGTATGCAAATACGTATATAATAAAGGGTGTTTTTTTTTAATTAATGAGTTTACTTAATTTTAAACTGAAAATTTACTTTCTTAGTAAGATAATTTTATGCTATTCGTGTTTGAAAATAATTTCGGGCATGTGGGCAGACACAGAGAATTCAGAAACTAAGGTCAACTTCAGACCTTTAACCGGCTCTCAGAGATTTTGAAGAAATCAACTGATTTGCTCGCATAACAGCGGTTTGTTCACGGCTAAATTGAGACCATGTTGGTGATTAAAAAAATATGTGGTCACAATTTCGAGCCAAGCTCCCAATAAAGGGTGGGCTATATATGTAATATAGCCGTTATTGAAAAATGAAACCTTTACAAAAAACACCCTTTATGAATAGATTCGGAAATAAGAATCGTATTGATATGTAAAACACTATTCAAGGAGACACATTTTAATTTATGCATATTTTCCAGTCCAAACACGTACGCAATCTCTTTTATAAAAGCATCAATAATTCAATTATGGAGCAATCACGTCGGCTTTATATTGCCATGAGTCCGTACCTTTGCACTGGCCGATCACAAAGCAAAACCATATTCGCTTATTTACCGGCTCGTCCCAGTGACATACAACATATTCACTTGTGGAATTCTCGCAGTCCAAGAAGAAGAATGCATTCTACATAGTTGAATCCAAGGTGAATCTATTAAAGGTGGTAGCGGTAAATCAGCTGATTTCGCCGTGTCCAAGTGGCTGTCAGCCAAGAATGAAACAAGGCGAATTCATACTTTTTTTTCTACTTTGCCAATAATTTGCTTTGACAATCAAACGTAAAAAATATTGTTGTTGGTCTAGTGTCACCACTTTTAATGAAGGCGCTTTGGTGGAATCTGTCTATTAAAAGCCAAGAAGGAGCTGTCTATATTTAAAAAAAAATGTCAAAATATTTTAATAGTTGACACTGCATTTCTTGTGTAAAATTTTAACTTTGAACTTCCAAATTCTTTAATTCAATTTGATACACAAGCACTTTTGTTTAGTATTCCAACTATGTTGTGGAATTTGATTAGTTTATTTTTTAAATTGGAGAAAGTGAATGTAAATCTTTTTTTAATTTAGTTGACACGTTTTTAATACAAAAAATTTTAATTTACTGAAACATATAATTTAGTACTCAGTTTTGTAAATTTACGTTCAATGAACGGTATACATTTTCATAATGGAATTATAATAAATTTATAAACTATATAAACTTTAATACTTTAAATTCGAAAATCGCATGTGCTTGAAATGTGGGTCGATAGTCTGGAATCCGCATTACCAAATTTACATATGTAGTTAAGCTAGAATACATTCAAAAAAAAAAACCTTTGATAAGACTACCTCATTTTTGAAGCATTATAAATTTTTCCAAAAAAATGTTATTAACACTTGTCATTTTTCCGCTTACGCTTATCTCGACGACGATCAGATACAAGTCCCAGGTAAATGAAAATGTTCAATTACTTGTGATTTGTGCCCGCACTTCGCCATACCCGATGGATTTTCTCCGAACTGCAACAAATCGCTGGAATTGTGGCCTGTTTGTGACCAGCTTTAGCTATCAGGAAGGAGAACACTCGTTTGCGTTTGAGTGAAATACAGATTCTATATAACTTTTATTAAAATCTCCTAATTATGAGAGGTTTTGCGTTCCTTCGGGAATTACAAAACCGAATTCGCGAAATGTAACCTAATTAGCTAGTTATGTCAAATCAATTGCCAAATTTACTGTCTTCAAAAAATCATAGCCAGCTACGAAGACAATCGCAGATTTGTTAATGTATTATATATATATATATAATATATATTATATATATATATATATATATAATTGGCGCGTATACCCTTTTTGGGTGTATGGCTGAGCTCCTCCTCCTATTTGTGGTGTGCGTCTTGATATATTAGTAAAGTGTAAAAACCACAAAGCAAAACTTAAAAGCATTAGATGTAATCCCAAGCATGTAAAAATGCGCCAAACAGCGCTAAATTACTTATATACTGCAATTCTGGCTACTGCTAAACTATTTTAACTTTTGAACTAACTGAGCTTACAAAATGGCGATCAAATTTCCGCAATACGATGAGCGCACAAGAAATGAATGAATTTCCGCCATCCTACGGTTTTTCCTATTTTGATTTAATCATTCACAATGGACTTGAATGAGTAGCTTTTTGCCATCATTCGTTGGTTTTGAATTTCAATTTGCAGTTTATAGAATAAACTTAGAATGGAGTTTACGAAAATCTAGCCCACCTCTGATTCGATATGAAAATATCAACTTAACTTTTAAGCGTATAATTCAGCTACTTAAATATTGTTGTTTAAACAAAATTGCTAATGAATTAATTTTCGGTCGAAGTATGAACTAGGTATTTGGGGGAAAAAAGCAATGTTTGTCAATAAAATAAAATTGAAACACTTGTCATTTATAATTTCGAAGTGATTTTCAATTTTTCATGCATATTCAATTTATAAATTTTTTGCGTTAATAAAAAATTCGAACTGTTAACAAATTTTATTAGCAACTTGTTTGTTCTGTTAAGAGAAAGTTTAACTTCTGTCAATATGTTTTCCGGCATTGCCCTTATGAAACCCACAACCAATGTGGAAAGAGAGAAGATAGCACGCAATAAGCGAATCATCGAGAAATTCGTAAAGACTGCAGATGTACCGAAGTGGTATCGTGGCTTGTCTCCGTTTCAGCTTGACGCGGCTTCCCAGTTACATAATGCAATACGTGATGATTCCGGACAGGGTACAACACATCGTGTGCAATCTTTATTAAACCGTATTGGTATACGGCCAACCTTACCTAAAACTGAAATCCGTTTTGTAATGTTTCTTAGTGGCGGTAATGATTTGGCGTTTTTGTGGTTCATAAATGAATTATATTACAACACTGAGAGTACAAATTACAGTGTAAACGAACAATTACTCTTATCGAGTGTTGCACATTTGGATTTTTTATTTACCCTTCGTGGCTTAGATAGTATTTTGCCGCCAGCGCAACCAACGAAGGCAGAACTTCGTCGCATTGCAATTGAAAAGCAAAAGATATCCAAAAAGAGATTACAAAATCAGAGTTCTTTTAGTGAAGATAAGACGGTTAATAGCATGCGAGTCAGATACAAACTACCCTACTTCGAAGAATTGGTACGCCCTCGACTGTATGAACACCAGCTGACCGCGTTTCCATCTTCGTATCAGACCAAAAATCCACATGAAGATGTGCTTAAAGATCCGAATTATGTGATACCGAATGAAAGCAACCGTTGGTTTGCCAATTATAATCTTCACACCGGAGTGCGAACAGGAGTACAAATATTGAATGATAAAATGGATCAAATGTTTAAAGAAAATTATCCAAGACAATCCGAACTGACGAGAAATGTTTTTAAAGAGCATATTTATAAACGAATTAGAATGACCGAAATATTAAGTCACGATTATAGAGATGATGAAATGCAAAAAAATATATGCGTGCATCATAAAAATCTAGCTGAAATGGAGAAAAACTTCGAACACGAGTTGAGAGTTAGAGCACGTGAAAAATGTTTAAAATATTTCGATATTGAGACACCTAAAAGGGAGGTGAGTAGGCACTCTTACTTTCTAGCAGAATAAAGTTCGTGGGGTTGATCTTACGACCTGGCTTACCTGAGGCTATTGCAAAGGTGCCTTAACCAACATTGTTCCATAAAAGTCCATATAGTTAAACTAAGGCGAATCTATTAAAGGTGGTGTTGGTAAATCAGCTTATTTTTTTTTTTTCCTTTCGTTGTGCTCATGTAGCTGTCGGAACAGAATGAAACAAGGCGAATTAATTTTTTGTTTTCTACTTCGCCAATACCTTGCCGTAACAATCAAACGTACAAAACATGGTTCTTGGTCTAGTACCACCACCTTCAATAAATGCGCCTTGAGTAAAACCAACTCTCATTCATTAACCGGACACAGTTCGATAGGGACCCATGCGTTGCGATTAAACATTATTTCGAAGTCCCTTTATTTGGTGGATAGCGAGCTGGAGGCGACTCTCCGTTTTCTCCTCACAGCTATACTGCATTCGTGAGGCTCCGCTTCTAATACATTGTTACTCGCTTCATTAAGACTCTTGAACCTCTATCAAGTTCATATGATATTATAGGTGTTCTCCAATAATGTTAAGTACCCAACGTTCAAAGTTTGTATCCCGTTCGATATTTTCCTTTACACATTTGAGTATGCTTTTATTCTACCAATACGGCCAATCCAAATGTTAGTCTTTGTGTATGGCGAGTTATGTCTGCCTTTATTCAGTCTAATCTCTGTCTAGCAAAAAATATATATTTTTGTTTTTAATCAGGAGCGTATTGCACGAATCCGCAAACAGATTGAAAAGGACGTCAATCTGCACATGGTGCAATTCAAGAAAGTAGCCGATCGGACTCGCAGCCACTTAGAACTTTGGTCTCAAGATGAAATTCGTGAGTGTGTTACGAAATCAGAGGTTTGCTTGTGCGGTGGTGAACACCCAATAAAAACAATAAATGGTCTTGAAGAATATGTTGGTGCTTGTTTGAAGAAGTGTACCGGTGAAGCTTGTGTGTGCAAATCAAGTGCTGTCATGCGTAAACGCCACCATTCGAGTACCAATACGTCAAAAATCGGACGGGTACGCGATATACTACATCGCACACCATGTGACTGCGGTTATAGCTATGTGAGGAACTATGATTATGGACATCCGGAACAGTCACAAGACGAAACCAATGCATACTTTAAGGCACCGGGGAAGCATCAGCCTTATAAGTTCAACTATTCGAAAGTATTTGAATTTGAAAAGCAGGATACTCGACTAAATGTGCAGAAAGAATTCTTAAAAATTATAAATAGTGATTTAAATTTGAATAAAAACGATCTGGAAGCACCAAAAAATTTGGACGAAGCTATAAAACAGTATGTGAAAAAAACGTTCAAGGAAGGTGTGGCGGCTAAAAATGAAGAATTGGCGAAGCAGGAAACAGTTCAGTTACGGCGATATCCATTCTTAAACGTTGAATTAGATTACTACGATCCAGACGACGAAAAATTAATGCAAAGTATGTTAAAAAATGCTCTAGACTACCTGGCTAATGACCCTAAGTATGTGTTAGCCTCTATGCCGGATGCGCACAAATTGCGCTCACTGATTTCTTGGACACAGACGCGTTACGGTAAAGTATACACCCGTGAGCAGTTGCGTAAGGGGCATTTCGATTCTTTGGCAACAATTAATGCGCTGGAGCAGATGACCGTAGACGTTATGCTGCCTACCACAAAACCTCTTGGTGGGGCTACATTTGTCAGTTACAATTGTCGCGATTACCTTTGGAAGAAGGTTAGTAAGAGATGTGTATACAAAAAAGGTTATTTTTATATTTTTTTTTTTTAGACTAAAATGCTGCGTAAAAAATATTACGATAGACTGAATGCTTCCGTTATGGATCAATCGCGCACTTTCTACATGGCAATGAAGCCGAATATTTGCAGAAATCCAAGGGACACCTTCTTCGCGTATATGCCTTCGCGCGAAGCAGATATACAACAATTCCGTATTTGGCGTCCACACGAATACATGCCCGCCAAGGAGGAGTTCGTTAAGCGAAAGTGCCGTGCTATGAAATTGGCCACTACTGTTTAGTAAGCGGCGCTGTCGATGAGGTTAGGCTGTAGTGCAGTAAGCGTAAAGGATGTGTCAAAGAGTTTATAACTTTGTTTTTAATTGTTGTCAACGGATAAGAAAGGTTCTATATAAATTAATGAATGCGGTTGGTTATAGAAACTTTGCAATAAGCGTTTTCAACAAAATATGAATTCTTGTTAAATTAATTGCAGTTGAAATTGGTTGCAGAGTTTTTTTAGTAAGACATGATTTATAAATTATTTTCAAAAATATGAAAGAAATCTTCGGTAAAAAATAAAAGCTATTTTTTTGCTTGCTTTAAACTTTTCGCTATAGTTTTAGCTTTCTTCATGTGAGCGGTACAGTTTCTTGGTCGTGATTAGGGGGGGAAGGGCAAGTTTTTAAGGCAACCGCTGGAAACTTCGGTCAATAATGATCGGAATGTGTGTCATGAAAAAAGTTATCATTCATTTATTATATTTTTTTTTTTGTAAGTAAAACTTCTTAGGCGTCGATGGACGAGCGAGAATGGAGAGTAAAATTTCAAGGCCATGCAGCGTTTTGGGCATTTTCGTTCCGCGAGAGAGAAAAAAGATATAACGTAAAGGAAAAGGAGAGAGATAGATACTCTTTAGGCTATTTTTCCTGAGTATTTCCTTGAGGTTGCTGATTTCTAGTGAAAAATAACACTATCTACTTTTTGGCGCTTATTTGTTGGTGCAAACTTGTAGGAAATATATTTTTAGTGCCTACTTTTTGGCGTTATATTTCCTTGGTGCCTACTGTTTGGGGCGTTTTTTGGTCCCAATTTTTTTGGGCTTTTTTTTTTTGGTGCCTACTTTGTGGCGCTTATTTCCGTTTCCTGGCTAGTGCTTGTGCGTACACTAAAGTGCTATCCATTCCGGCGTCAGATTTATTGGTATTGCCTTGCGATAATTTGTGCCGCTGCTGCGGTCCTGGAATCGCTGCGTTTGTGATAAACGCTCGGAGTAGTGCGCGTTGTTGCCACGATTTGTGTCCGGCGTTTACCTACACCGGTCGACCCTTCTCGGTTTTATGTAAATTTTGTCTATTTATATTCTCTGCAAATGTTGTGAATTTATTTAAATATATATTCTTTCTCTCTCTCTCATTCTCTCTCGGATCTCTCCCTCTTTCTTTGTCTGCCTTGAAAGATTCACTTCCGTTATGTATACTACGCTACACGCACTTTTTTTATTTCATTGAAGAAGTTAAACAGGCATGAGCGTTTAAGAAATACCAGACCCCTGCTGGAGGTTGAGTTTTGAAGTGTACAAATTAAAACAAATTAAAAGTTCGTAGAGATCGATCAGTCAACAGCATATAAAATAAAGAAGACTCCAGCGAGTTGCAAGGACGAGTTTCGAAACATTGAAATTAAAAGTATTTAGTACATAGTATAATAGTGTCCTCTTTTCCAGCGTCATTTCCACTACGAGTCCCATTGATCTACATTAATTGGATTTTACTGTACTGAGAACTATGTTTTTGTGACATAAACCTTTTGAGATAGATTAAAACTGTTTATTACTAGTAGCCAATCGCGCAATTAAATTAGCTATTCCTTCTCCTTGACTTTTCGTCATATCGTTAATAATAATTATACAAACCAAAAACTCCAAAATATTCCACCAGAGTAATCTCTATGAAGAAACCCCTTTCAAAACTGTCACTACTGGTTGTCTGCTGATTGTCAACTTTGCAGGTAATCACCATATGTGAAAGGGTACATTTATTTTGTGAATTTATTGATAATTACTGCATATGCGAACGTACTTTTAGTTTATTTGAATTTGCTTATATATTCCCTTTTACTTTTTTAAAAGTTAATATATTTTTTGCTTTTTTATTTACCCCTTACCACAAATAAGTTTATTTACTCAACTATTTTCCTAAATTTATTTTACTATAATTTAATTTTTATTTTTTCAACTACCGCCTATGGGTTAATTACACACACACGGGTTGTACGAATTCAAATATTCACAATAAATATAGTTGGGCGACAAACAGCTGTTTCGGCAATTTACGTTTGCCTCTTCTTCCTATACCAACAACATAGATTATTTCTTCATTTATCCGAAACAGTTGAAAATAATCAATAACAAATGATATATTCGTGCATTAAAGTGTAATAAAAATGAATCGCAGTAAAATTTCCTTCGGGAAAATAAATCTTAATCCCAATAAGCCTGCCGCAGCAGTAGAAACACCAGCAGAAATAGAGGATGAAGCCACGACTTCGGTGAACACCGGCGGTGGTTTCAAGAAAATGGGAAAAGAGCAGTTGATACGTCAAGTAGAAGAGGTGACAGACGACATGGAAAGTCAGCACCTTAAAGAAGTGATGGGAATAAGCGGGTTTGGAAGGAAAACCGCGAAAGTTTTCGATATAAATGTAAGTAATCAATAAATGGTGTGATCACTGAACACAGACCAGTACACTTTTATGATGAAAAAAAAAAAATGGAATATCCTGGCATTTTGTGTATTTTCATCCTGTCATTTAAATAATTAAAAAAAAAAGAAAACTAAACTATTGAATTTTACAGGAACAAATAGCCAAAGCACGTGAAGTCGCGCCCTCAAAGCCACGTACAGATACCGACCAACGTAAGGCTGGTGAGGATGATGATTCGGATGATGAACCTGCATTTGGTCCCTTACCTACTGACGCTGTAGGTGCTGCAGCAGACACTAATAAACAATCAGTGACCAAGTTGAAAAAAACGAATGCAGACAGTGATGATGATGAGGATGACGACGACGACGAGAATAGTGACGATGGTGGACATCTGGAGCGCAAGATACCGAATACACATGAAGTGCAAATGCAGCATGGTTCACGTGCGGTGCTCGCACTTGCCGGCGATCCCGCAGGAGCACGTCTCGTTTCCGGCTCAATCGATTATGATATGTGCTTTTGGGATTTCGCCGGCATGGATGCGGCAATGCGCAGCTTTCGTACCATACAACCTTGTGAGAACTACCCCATACGCGCTCTACATTACTCCGTTACGGGCGACATGATTCTGGTGGTGTCTGGTAATTCACAGGCAAAAATACTTGATCGTGATGGATTTGAGAAAATGGAATGTGTAAAGGGCGATCAATATATTAGCGACATGTCGCGTACAAAGGGCCACACCGCACAACTTACCTCCGGCTGTTGGCACCCTTATACACGTGAAGAGTTCCTTACAGCGGCACTCGATGGCACGCTACGAATTTGGCATGGCCTTAAGTCGAAGGAACAAAAGACAGTAATTAAAACACGAGCGCAGGGCGGTTTGCGTACCAACGCTTCTGCGTGCATCTTTAATCGCGATGCAACGCTAATTGCCGTCGGTTGTGCTGATGGTTCGATACAGATGTGGGACACGCGTAAAATGTTCGTCAACACGACACACTGTTTGCGTGGTGCGCATCAAAAGGGTTCCGAAATTAGTTCCATTCAATTTTCATACTTGGGAACGCATTTGGCAACACGTTCCAATGATGAGACAATGAAGTTGTGGGATTTACGAAAGTTCAAAGATCCACTGCATTCGTGGACTGATCTATTTTCACGTTACGACACTACCGATTGTTGCTTCAGTCCGGATGATAAAATGTTGTTAACTGGCGAATCATTACCAAAAGGTGCGAAGGAAGCGCAACTGCATTTCTATAGCACACAAACCTTTGAAGAGGTGAAACGTATTGGTGTTACAGACTCACATGTCATAAAAGCACTATGGCATCCGAAGCTGAATCAGATATTCGTCGGTTGCGGCAATGGTGTCATCAAGTGCTACTACGACGAACTACTCAGTTCGCGCGGTGCCAAATTGTGCGTGGTCAAGACACATCGCAAGAAAAAACACACAGAAATGATTGGTGTATCGCAAATTATTACACCGCATGCCTTGCCAATGTTTAGGCAAGAAAAATCGAGGTCATCACGTAAGAAAATGGAAAAGGAACGTTTGGATCCAGTCAAATCGCGGCGACCAGATTTGCCAATAACCAGCGGCCAAGGTGGACGTGTTGCGAGCTCAGGTGGCACACTCTCCTCATATGTCATAAGAAATTTGGGCTTGAGCAAGCGGGTCGATGACGACCAAGATCCACGTGAGGCGATTTTGAAATATGCGAAGGAAGCTGAAGAGAATCCTTATTGGATAGCGCCGGCATACAAAAAGACTCAACCAAAACCGATATTCACGGAGAGTTCAGGCGAACCCGATGCAAAGAAAGCCAAGGAGGAGTAATTAATTTAGTTAGATTTAGACGATGAAGACTGCGGTTTGGTACGTAAATAAAGAATGTGAGTGTGCCCAACAAGTGTTATATTTTTTTCCTTTTGTTTCGCATACAATGTGAAGTGTGTTCGGGCAACCTCAATTGTGCTTCCTTAATATACTTAAACTAATTTTCCGCACGTGCCAGTCCATCTTGCAGTCGATAACAATCACTAGCTATTTTCCACTTATCTTCCTGAGCGGTAATGATGAACGTTTGCTGAAAGGGTCTAACGCCTTCATCGGCGTAACGTACAGTACCGCCGGCCTGTATCATATAAGTCAGCTGACCGCCCACAGCGTCATCGATAATAGGTTGTGCATCCAAGTTAGTTATTGTGTGCTCTGATGTAGGTAGTTCGATTAGATATTTTTGTATGTTATCTTTACCGCTCGAGCCATTGCCATTCCAAACCAGCAAACCATTATCGAGATACATGCGACCCATATGCTAAGGCAGACAGGAGAAAATAAATTAGCAGGTGAAAATGAATTCGAATTAGAAAGAAGCCTATACTCACATGCCGTCGCTTGTCAAAGGATGTGTAGTATAGTTTTGTGAAATCCTCAGCCGTCCGGCAGCATGACTCCACTTTGCTACGAAGTTCCTGCGGATGTTGAATAACAATGTTTTAGTTATTGAAGCTTTAGAAATATCATTTAACTATTTAATACTAACGTTATCCATTTAAATATAAATATATTTTGTTTACAAGATTTCCTAACGAATTGCAAATAAATGCGAAATACAATTGGTTAAACACATTTGTTTTGACTGTTGACGTTTACTAAAGCGGTGCGAAGGTTGCCAGCCTGGTAGATAGGAAATGTATATATTCTCATTTTGTACGTTATGACTGATGCAAACTCCAATCTCTATTTGGTTATGCAAATCTAATCGTAAATACTGCATAAAAAAATTACAATTTGTTGTTTGTGTTCAAATAAAACTATGACAACAGTTAAGTATCAATTAAACTACATTTCTAGAATATATATTAAATGCGACATTGCGACTAAATGTATTAAATTTAAATTAGCATGAGGTAATAGATACATCAACTGGCTTAAATGAACATATATTGGCAACGCGGGAATAGAGCTGCCTTAAATTGCATGTGTATGTAAGGCAGTAGGCCTGTTATATTCGCTATTTAACCAAAAACGTGGATGTTGCTTTACACAGTTATCGAGCAATTCGTTGTACATACAGTATGGTTGTACCTCATTTGACTGGTATAACTCGTTGTCGTACAAACACATGCCATTTAAAGCAGCTCTATTATCGCGTTGCCAATATACATATGATCATTTATACCATTTTATACTTCATCTATTCGCCCCTTGCTAACTTTTAGCAAACAGAAGCGGTCCTGTGAGTTATACCAGTCTAATGAGATACAACCAAACTCCCTAACGGAAAATCTTGCTTAATAACTTTGTTATTGCTTTCACATGCAAATTTTTTATGCTGGAACATAAAGATAACGAGCAAACAAGTGGCGAATAGAAGTGATCTACTGTGTACTTGAAATTTGGCAGCACTTTGAATATTATGTAATACAGTCATGAACTAACTATTCCTAATTGCATAAGTATAAGGCTGGTTCATGGGTTAACATTCTTTAGAAAAAAAAATAATTCAAAGTAACCTAAAAGAAAAAGGTATGCCAGTTTTTCTTCGATGAAGCCTTTATTTAAAGCTTGTAAGGCTGGACCAGTTGTGGAACAACATCAATACGAACGCCACAAATAGGAGGTGGAGCTCGGGCAAACAACCAAAAAGGGTGTACGCATTATATATATCGCACCCTAAATACAAAAGAGTCAGAACTCAAAATTTTCCACACTCGAGCTTGACTTGTTTACAGTAGCACAGAAATCAAACTATGTGACATATCACGCTGAAATTTGCCATGTAAGCTTATAACAGTCCTACCAAAAAACAAAAAAATTATTTTTGCCATATGTCATCCGCGGACCGTTTTATTGATAACGTCTCGTTCATATTTGAACAGAAGGAGCATTTTGAGTTGTGCCCCTTTTGTATTTAGGGTGCGATATATATATATATATAAGGCTGGACCAGTTGAACTTGGAATTTTTAATCTCCCGAGAACAATTGTTTTCTAATTTAATTGTTTGCCAAACCTGGTAAATTTTAACTCGGCATTGTAACTTTTCACCGTAACAATTAAGTAAATTTTTTCCTTAGCCGCTGTTGTTGAACATTTTTATAAAAATGTAATAAAGAGATCATTTTACACGTGGCACTCAGAAATGTTTCATACATATTTTCTAATAATAATGAGATCTGAAAATTATACAAAAAATACTTGCTAGATGTGTGTAAAGCGTTCCTTACATTATTATTTCCACCATACATTAATGTGAATACATGTGGAGTTATATATACTTGTTGTGTGTAATGTATATTTATAAAACATGTTTGGTAATTTCTTTATTTTTATTTATGTATATATTTGTTTCATTATTACGAGACCTGAAAATTATTTTCTAGATGTGTATAAACCTCTTCTTATATTATTATTTCTTCCATACATTAAATACATCTGGTTTAGTGTAATTTTGTGGAAATACATGCATATAGATTTATAAAAAATAATTGGTAATTTATTTTGGCATTTTTTCAATTTATTTTGGTATATATTAGCCGTAAGCCCAGGCAGCTAGTGCTCCTTTTATTGTAAAATAATAATTTATTGTTATTTTTCATATATTAAATAAATAAATAAAATAAAAAACGAACTTGACAACACTATACCTGACGCCTTCACTATTGTGACTTGATCTTTTTTGATTCTTCGTGCAGTTGTCAAGCGTGTTGAGTTATTTGAAGCGCGGCGTTGATTTAAGTTTTTCTAGCGCTAAGCTCTTTAGTTTAGTTGTTCATTGGATTGTAAATTTTCTGCCTTTAAATTGTTAAAATATTGCATATTTACTCAAGTGATTGCCGATATTCAAGTGATGGCTGATACACTCGAATACAGTGATATTACCGCAGAAGTGCGCGGCGTGCTGGTAAGTTTCAACTAATGTCTGCGAAATACCGAACTGCGGCGTTACGAGTATTTTCATTAATTCACACCTGGCTTAATTTCAGACACCCGGTCGTTTAAAACTCACCGATCAACACATAATTTTTAAAAATAATAAAACGGGCAAAGTAGAACAAATTGCAGCAGACGATATAGATTTGATAAATGCGCAGAAGTTCGTTGGGAATTGGGGTTTACGTATATTTACCAAGAGTGGCTCGCTGCACCGCTTTTGCGGTTTTCGCGATTCGGAACATGAAAAGTTGGCCAAATTCTTGAAGAAAGCCTATAAGCAAGATATGGTGGAAAAGGAGATGTGTGTTAAAGGTTGGAATTGGGGTACGGCACGATTTCTTGGCTCTGCGCTCAGTTTTGACAAGGACAGCAAAACTATCTTTGAAATACCATTGCAGCACGTGTCCCAATGTATGACAGGTAAAAATGAAGTGACATTGGAATTTCATCAGAGCGATGATGCACCGGTCGGTTTGCTAGAAATGCGCTTCCACATTCCGGCTGTAGAGTCTGCGGAAGAAGATCCAGTCGAGAGTTTCCAGAACAACGTAATGAGCAAGGCTTCGGTGATATCGGCTTCTGGCGATGCGATTGCTATATTCCGCGAAATACATTGCCTTACGCCGCGTGGTCGCTACGACATCAAGATCTTCTCCACCTTCTTTCAACTGCACGGTAAAACTTTCGATTACAAAATACCCATGGATTCTGTGCTGCGCCTTTTTTTGTTGCCACACAAAGATAATAGGCAAATGTTCCTTGTGCTCTCACTGGATCCACCAATCAAACAAGGTCAGACACGCTATCACTTCTTAGTGTTGCTATTTGGTCCGGAAGAGGAGACGTCTATCGAGTTGCCCTTCTCCGATGAAGAGTTGAAAGAAAAGTATGAAGGAAAAATCGAGAAAGAACTCTCTGGCCCATTGTATGAGGTAATGGGTAAAGTGATGAAGGTATTGATTGGGCGCAAAATCACCGGACCTGGCAATTTCATCGGGTGGGTTGGATTTACAATATTTAAATTAAATAGTTTTATTAATTGAAATTAAACTAATATTTGTTTTTTACTTTAGACACTCTGGCACTGCGGCCGTTGGTTGTTCATTCAAGGCTGCCGCCGGTTATCTCTATCCGCTTGAGCGTGGATTTATCTACATCCACAAGCCACCAGTGCATATACGCTTTGAAGAAATCGCCTCGGTGAACTTTGCACGTAGTGGTGGTTCCACGCGCAGCTTCGACTTTGAGATTACTTTGAAAAATGGCACCGTACACACATTCAGTTCCATCGAAAAGGAAGAGTATGCCAAACTCTTTGACTACATACAACAAAAGAAATTGCGTGTCAGCAATATTGGCAAAGATAAGGGCGGCTACAATGATGTAGACTTTGGTGATTCGGACAATGAGAATGAACCAGATGCCTATTTGGCACGTGTGAAAGCGGAAGCGCGCGAAAAGGAATCGAACGATGATGATGAAGGATCTGACGACGAGTCAACCGATGAAGACTTCAAACCAAATGAAGCGGAATCAGATGTGGCGGAGGAATACGATAGTAATGTACAAAGCGATAGCGAAGACTCGGACGGCAGCGGAGGCGGTGGCGGCGGTGCTGGCAGCGACTCGGGAGCAGAAAAGAAGCAAAAACCTAAAAAAGAGAAGAAGGAAAAGAAGGAGCGCAAAGAACGTGTGGTGAGTAATGGATTTTTAGGTTCCTGCATTACGTTTTAGTGTCGCTAAACCTTTTATTTTGCTTATTTTTTACAGAAGAAAACGAGCAAAACCAAAAAAGATGCTAACAAACCGAAACGTGCCACAACAGCATTCATGTTGTGGCTCAACGATAGCCGCGAACAAATCAAAAAAGACAATCCAGGCATCAAAGTAACTGAGATTGCAAAGAAGGCAGGTGAAATGTGGAAGGAGCTAAAAGATAAGTCGAAATGGGATGAATTGGCAGCCAAAGATAGGCAGCGCTATCAAGACGAAATGAAAGATTACAAACCAGCGCCTAGCGAGGATGCTGACGACAAGTCGTCTGGTGCGGCCAAGAAGCGCAAGAAGGAAACGCCAACGAAAAAATCACCGGCTAGTGCTGGTGGCTTCAAGAGTAAAGAATACATTTCCGATGATGAATCATCTTCAGATAATGAAGACAAAAAGGGTGAACCGGGCGCTGACTCGGAGCCAGAGAAAAAGAAGAAGAAAACTGTAAGTTGACGAAATTTTTATTTGTAACTGTTGCTAATTATTTGAAACTTATTCATTTTATGATACAGGCCGATAAATCTAAAGTCGATAAGGACAAGAAGAAGAAGAAGGAGGAAAGCGAAGAGGAGAGTGAGGGCTCTGCGAGTGGTGGTAGCGAAGAGGAGGACGAAATTGAGGAAGACGAAGCTACAGATGACGGCGAAGGTAGTGACTAGGCGGTGCTTAGTCAATAGCAAATATGGTTTAATTGTATTTTATACTTCGTCTCATTTGTAGTTTAAGCGCTTAGTTTTGTGGTACTTCCCATATATTTATGTGAATATTAAAGCACTTAATTGTTACCGATGTATCAGTGATGAGAAGGTTAATGTACGCAACTTTGACTTTGCTGTAATTTACTCATACTAAATATGATACTGGAAAGCAGACTAAAGAAAATTGGAAATACCAAAAAAAAAAAAAATACAAAAAAGAGTTAAGAAAAGAAAATACAAAAACAAAAAAAAAGAAATTGTAATCTCGTTTTAATTGCCTGCTTTTGTTGAAATAATAAAATTTAATTAACTCTATGAGTTAAGTTGCGCTAAAGCACCGTTGTTTGGGGTTTTGTTAAACGAAATGTAAAAGCGCCACACGCAGTTCTAAGGTATTTAATTGATAATTTATTTTGCATAAACGAAAATTATCAATTTTGGTATCGATTATAGCTTCTTTTTGGCTTTGAATCTATTGCAATGAAATAAATGTGTGAATGTATGGCAAAAATTACCATATAATGACCACAGCTGATGGCGCAGAGTAGATTATTCGCTAGTATGGGTGTTTTTTTTTTTTTTTTCTATAGTAATTATCGCTTGCTGTTGGCGTTGGCCGTACGTGACGCGGTCTTTATAACAAATTTGGTTTGGGTGACATTTTCTAAAACTCCAATATTTATTTGTAAAAATGCCGACTAATAGACGCAACTCCTGGCCTCTGCCGCACTTAACGATCTTACCGCTGATTTTTATGCAACTTTTTTGTTATGTAAGTAATTTAGAATTCGCAAAGACTAAAAAGTGTAAATAAATTGTGCGTTTGATAATTTTAGGGCCTTTGCATTGAGAAATTTACGAACGTGCAATGCTCCACATTTGATGAAAAATTTGTAGAATTCGAAATGTGTCGCTTGCGCGCAGTGAAGCGTGACGTGAATGAGTTGTCGCTGATGACGAGATTTTTAAACACAACGGAGCTGACGCGGAATGTGACAGTGAGTGGGAAACAAACATTTTGTATATTTGTTATAGGGAATTCTAAAATTGGATTTGTTTTTTTTTGTGTGCTCTGATTTTAAATAGATTTTTCATAATAATTTACAATAATATATAAAAAAAAAAAAGATTTTTTTTTAATAATTTATTATAAAAAAAATTATGTAATGAAATTTTGTTTAAATATTTTTTTCTTGGTAGCTTAAACTTTTCAATCATATTCCTAAAGAAGCATAGTGATACCAAAACGCCGACGTAATAGGGAATTCTAAACGTGGATGTATTTTTTTTTTGTACTCTGATTTTTTCAAGATTTTTCAAATTGTTTGAAATTAAAGAAAAAAACAAAATATCCCAAAAATTAAGTAATTCAACTTTTTTTAATACTGTTTTTCTTCGTAGCTGAAATAGAAAACTTTTTCAAACGTTTTTTTTTTTAATTTGGGCATGCAGTTTTAAAGCTCATACAATTTTGGTATACAATTCTGTCCAAGGCGCATTAAAGGTGGTGGCACTAGACCAACAACAATGTTTTGTACGCAAAGTAAAAACAAGGAATGAATTCGCCTTGTTTCATTCTGGACTGACAGACACAGCTGATTTACCGCTACCACCTTTAATAGATTCCCCTTGACTCTGTCAGTTTAATGCATTTCAAAGTTCGCAGTTTTTTATAAGGAAGAGAATGCAAAATCGCCATAAACAAAACGAAGTGATCGAAAATCCAAGCAAATTTTTAGCCATTTGAAACTTAAATAGGCGAAAAAACTGCATACTACAATAATTTTTTTCTATAAATTCTTACTAAAAAGTTCAAAATTTTGAAAAAAATTTTAATTAATATATTATATGTATATTTATTAATTTTGTGAAAGGTTTGAAATTTTGTGTTAGTATGAACTATAGGTGGTGCTTGACTACCATTCGACAGACGTAGGTTCGAATCTACGTGAAACACCAAAAATTAGAAAAAAAAAATCTTCTAATAGCGGTCGCCCCTCGGCAGGAAATGGTAAACCTTCGAGTATATTTTCGCTATGAAAAAGTTTCTCATAAAAATTGATATTAAAAAACTTCTTATAAATTGGCAATCAAATAAGAAGGCATGGACGACACAATGACTGATGGAGTTCGACCGAAAAATGGAGCTGCAAAACAGAAAAATACTATTCTTGCTGGACAACGCAGCAGCTCACTCAAGTGATAGGTGCGTTTAAAGAATATCAAAACAATTTGTTTACCAATTAATACGACTTCAGCTTGCCAGCGTTTGGATCAAGGAGTGATTCGAAATTTTAAAATTTCAAGTTTAGCATATCTTGGTGAGCTTAGACACTTGCTCGACTAAAAAAAATATAAATGTCTTAGAGGCAATACATTTCGTGGAAGAAACCTGAGCAAAGGCTCAAACGGAAACCATAAAAATTTGTTTCGGGTTGGATTTTGTAACTGATGAAAGCATGGAAACTATTGACGAAATTAGTACTGACACTGAGTAGCCAATTAAATAAAAAATTAAGAAGTTCTAAAATAAGCTACAATCCCCTTGACTGGCGGTGAGTGTCCGCCCATGGGAGGCTTCACTGTACATAGTTATAAAAATATATAAATTAAATAGAAAAATATAATAGTGAAAACTGAAGATGAAAAGTATGTCGTACTGCTATTATAGTGCACACAGGTGTATGCACTTATGCACTACGAATGCACAGTTGCGGCCTCATAATTAAAAAAAATCCGTAAATAATAACATTTTCTAATAATCAAAATTTGAGCCCCCACGAGTTTGTCTGACAACAACGAGAGCTTGTGTTTCTTTACGCACCAATGCATCTGTGCTTACGGCAAAAAAAAAAAAAAATGCGCATCGATAATTGCCCGTAACTCGTAAAAACATTTTTCATCACTGTTCCACAAATATTAGGCCTCTTCGATTCATCAAAAACACTTTTAAATTTTAATTAAATTCAGTTAAAACAAATTTTTTTAAAAACTAGTATCATTTTTAATTAAATCAAAAAAATATTTTTTTTTTATTTTTATAAATTTTAATTAAATTTTTAAAATATTTTTATAAAAAAAATATTGTTTTGATTTAATTAAAAATGAAATTAGTTTTTAAAAATATTTTTTTAAATTTATTTAAAATTTAAAAGTGTTTTTTTAATGAAATTAGTTTTTAAAAATATTTTTACCAGAAATCATCTCAGAAGACAGAAGAGCCTGAACTTAAAAAGATTGCATAAAAATGCTTAACAATTTTATCAAAGGAATCAAAATAATGAGAGATTTTTGGGGATATTTTAAAATTGATCCAGCTCACATAAATATTAATATTTTTCCAAAACATTCGGACGAAGGTGTTAAAATGTAATAAATTTTATATTTCCGTTGGGAAAATAATACCAATTTGTTTTTTTTTTTGGTATGAGGGGGGTGATACACTCTAATATACATTAGTTTGTTAAATTTTCAAATTTCTAATTTAATTACAGAAGCACATGTACAGTACTTTGAAAAATTAAATATTTATAACTTTCCATTGTTTTTTGAAGTGATGCTAGAATATTTGCTTAAATATTTTTCCTCAAATATCTTCAATGCTAGGGTATATGAAATTGTATTGCAAATTGTAAGCCAAAATTAAATTTATAATTAATATTCATTTGAATATTTACAAAACAAATTTAAATTTGTTTTAACACTTTTTTTAATTAAAAAAAATGCTTTTTTTCAACATTTTTTTAATCTAAAAAAGTATTTGTTTTTAACATATTTCTTAATTTAAAAAATGTTTTTTAATCTAAAGAACATTTTAACATTTTTTTAATCTTAAAAAATATATATTTTTTACAATTAATTTTAATCTAAAAATGTATTTGTTTTTAACATATTTATAAAAAATATTTTTTTTTTAATTTTTTTAATCTAAAGAACATTTTAACATTTTTTTAATCTAAAATAATATTTTTTTTAACATTTTTTTAATCAAAAAAAGTATTTGCTTTTAACATATTTTTCAAAAACATTTTTTTTAACATATTTTTTAGTCTAAAAAATATTTTTTTAATCTAAAGGACATTTTAACATTTTTTTAATCTTAAAAAATATATATTTTTTACAATTAATTTTAATCTAAAAATGTATTTGTTTTTAACATATTTATAAAAAATATTTTTTTTTTAATTTTTTTAATCTAAAGAACATTTTAACATTTTTTTAATCTAAAATAATATTTTTTTTAACATTTTTTTAATCAAAAAAAGTATTTGCTTTTAACATATTTTTCAAAAACATTTTTTTTAACATATTTTTTAGTCTAAAAAATATTTTTTTAATCTAAAGAACATTTTAACATTTTTTAATCTAAAAAACATATGGGCATTTCTCCAATGTCGAATGCGACATTCGTACGCATTCAAAGTGAAAAAAAACATATACCAAAACATTATTTTATTTTGACAAAAGGCGAAAGCTATAGCACTTGATGAGCACTATGATTGGTGCTAAGGTTGATTTTGGGAAATTGTTCGTTTTCAAGATAATTACAAAAAACCAAGCCATTCGCACGCGACAAAAACAGAAGTCGCTTTCAAAGCAAAAAACTCAAACACTTTTTTCAGCGAAACCTGAAGAAATATATTAATGCGACTAATTTTTAAATATTATGCATTGATGTATCTTAATAATGCTTTTTATTTTATTCAAAAATATTAAGTAGTTTATTTTTTATTTAATTTTAATCACTGTCGCACGCGACATGTCGCATTTTGTTCCATCATACTTTTTATGTTTATTTTTTTACTTTTTATGTAATTAGACATGAAAAAGATGATTATAAATGATTTTTAATATATTCAATATATTTATTTTCACAACCAAAATTATAAACTTAACAAAATATCTTCAATAAAGAAAAACAAAAATAAGTATATTAATCTTATATACTATGTAAAAACAAAGAACGGAAACTAACTTAACTGAGAATAGTATTACTAATGTCAAATAAAGTTCTTTCAGTGGAATATGCAGTCCTAGCTGCTTCTAACTGTTGACCATCGCAACAAAACGAATGCAACTGGGATATACCTGGAATATTTTTCACTTCCTTCCATTTTTCGTCCAACTTATAATGAAGAGACAAATTTTCAATTTGAGCAGATGGCATAAAATACATTTTAATTCCATTTGTGTTGTTTTGTGCACATTGATAAAACGATAGTGCATCTGGTAAAACAACGTTTTTAGATTTTGTTATTTGCCAAACTTTTCTTTTAATGACGGCTCCAACTCCATCAACGGCTCCCTTTCCGTGAGAACTAGCAAAAAAATTCCATTCCATATATATACATCCAATTTGTTTAATAATGTCATTCAAGCTTGTCAAAATGTATTTATTTTTAAATTGAGCGCAGCTTCCATCAGAAAATATTAAAATTTTTGAAAAATGCCCATAATTCTTTTTAATTTCGATTAAAAGGTTTAAAACAAAAACAAATACGTCGTGTTTATTATGCGTAAGTTTATCGCTTATAACTGCAAACGACTGAGAAGCACCAGTGAACCAAGCTACGCAAGTAAAAATTTTTACCTGGCGGTAGCTGAAATGAGCACTTTGTATTTCGTTTTGGTGCGTCAACCTATAATTCTCGGCAAAATCAATTTGAAGAACGAGCTCGGAAGGCTTTAAGTTAATTTTTTTTATTCCTGAAAATGTTTTTGCTGAGCTCTTTTTACAAAAAAATGGGTTTTAAATGATGGTAATTTAGTTTCCGTTTCAATGACTAACTCAGATAAAGTTGAAGTTGAATTTGACAGAGCTATGTGGCTATCTATTTTACGCCATTGTTGCCAGTTGACTTCATCTTCCATATTAGCCAAATATGCAAGAGGAATAAATTGATCTTTTAAATCTGTTCGGCACTTCTTACAGTTACTTGTCATGCAATATTCATTCTGAATATCGCCGCAAACTGCTTTAAGAAATGTTTCAAAATCTCTGGGAAAAGATGGAATACTTTTCGAGCAGCTTTCCAAAAGAAAGCCGAAATTTGCATGATACATGCAAACACACATATTTTGCGGCATTTTATTCACTAAATGGACATGGCGAGGTCGCATTTTAAAAAAAAGTTGATTTGCCTACCTCTTCACTGGGAAAATCTTTTTTAAACAACTCATATGATTCAGACACCGTCATTAACATAAAGCGCTTAGCTACTAATTTGCCTTCAATTATAATGGTGTCTTTCTTTCCCGAAGCTTGCACACTAATATTATCATTCTGATAAAAAGCATTGATGGCATTAATTAGGCTTTCTGGCACGGTTCTGCTGGATTGGTTAACGTTTTTCTTTTCTTCAAACTGCTTATATTTTTTTACCAGGACTTCAAGAACTTTTAGCCTTCTGTGCATGTCTTTTGGCATCGCTTTCTCCACTTTTTTAACAGCTTTCGCCAAGGTTTGTCCACATTCGTAAGAAGCGTTTTGGCTTTGACGTGCATATGACTTTCCATTTTCTAAGAGTTTTTGGCGCCTCTCTCGTTGTCGTATGCGATTAGATTTCCATTTTTCTTGAATTATATCTTCTTTGCCTTCAGCCAGTGCTCTCCACGTCTGCCTAGCTTTCCGCATTCTTTCCTTGTTTCTTAA
The DNA here is from genome assembly GCF_028408465.1 of Anastrepha ludens. Lineage (NCBI taxonomy): Eukaryota > Metazoa > Arthropoda > Insecta > Diptera > Tephritidae > Anastrepha > Anastrepha ludens. Next base: position 115,184,580 of record NC_071502.1, read on the forward strand.
TTTATAGTTTTGTAATTTTTTTTCATCATCCTTTAACCTTTCTCTCCACCGTTTACAGTTCGCCTTATTTTTCTCGCCGCCGTTTTTACTCATCTACATTCAAAAATTTTATCTTTTGTATTTACATATACTAATAAAGATATTTTCGAACGAAAATTTATTTTGAATCTGTACATTTTACACTTACGATGTCGCACGCTACAAACTTTAAATAATATAAGTAAAAAGAGCAAAGCGCTGATTATTTTCCAGCAAAGTTTGGTTTATTTAATTAGCAATAAAAATATCTATTTGCTACTAATATTTGATGCAAATTGTACAAATACCTTCGACTCACTGACAACAAATGTTCTTTTTCAATGTCGCACGCGACATCGAGTTATACGGTAAATCAAAGAAAAAATTTACCGTAATTGGCAATCGCATCGTTCCTTTTACATTTTTCTTACATTCTTTACATATAAACCGAGATTTAAAAAAGCAAATGTCACGGCATAATATATCTCATCAAGATCATTAATCAAAACAAAACATGCAACAGAAATCTTTAAAACGGAACTTTTGCACTGATTCGACTTTGCATTCGAATATTTCAAAATGTGGTATGTACAAATGTAAAATTTGTTTACTTTAGTTACATTTGATATATTCCCTATAAAAATATGTTAAAACAACATAATTTTATAGACTTTGAATTTTTTGGCTTCGGTTGACATTTCTGTGGAAATGCCCATATATTGTTTACAATTAATTTTAATCTAAAAAATATATTTTCTACATTTTTTTTAATCTAAAAAAGTATTTGTTTTTAACATATTTTTAAAAAATATTTTTTTTTTTAATTTTTTTAATCTAAAGAACATTTTAACATTTTTTTAATCTAAAAGAATATTTTTTTAAACATTTTTTTAATCAAAAAAAGCATTTGTTTTCAACATTATTTTTAAAAACAATTTTTTTTAACATATTTTTTAGTCTAAAAAATATTTTTTTAATCTAAAGAAAATTTAGCATTTTTGTAATCTAAAAAAATATATATTTTTTACAATTAATTTTAATCTAAAAAAATATATTTTTTACATTTTTTTTAATATAAGAAAATTTTTTTTCATGTTTTTTAGTCTAAAAAAATATTTGTTTTTACATTTTTTTAATCTAAAATTAATTTTTTTTTAATTTTTTATAAATTTTCTTTATTTAAAAAAAATATGTTTATGTTATGTTTATTTTTCTTTGTTTTTTTTTTTTAATTTCAAAAACTATTACATTATTACCTTCATCAATTTAAAAAGTTTTCTATGTTGTAAAAGCTTTTACTTTTTAACAAATCTGCGTTGAAAAAGCATCCATATCTAATATTTCCCGTTTATCTCCTCCTCAGATACGCCTACAACTCATGAAAAAGGCCAGCGGCTATAAACCCTTTCTTTATGATATAAGCGCCGATTTGTGTGAATACATGGACAAGCGGAATCACACTTTTCTCAACATTATTTTCAATGTATTCGGTGCTCACACGTGCCCTCTGAGTGTAAGTATTCGAACTTATAACGAAAAAGTAAGCTTTCTTTAAAATCTCTCTCTCCCTTTGGCGTTTAGAATGAACTCGTCATTGAGCACATGAAATTTCCCACCGATATGCTGAAGGTGCTGCCTCTGCCCTTAGGTGAATATGCAATTTTTGCCACACTCGCAACGGGCGGAAAGAATCGTGCCGAAGTGAAGGTATATTTCATGTTGGAGAATTTTAAGGCATAAGGCGAAAAATTATAGCCACATTTGTACGTGTGAAATTTTTTTAATATATGTACAATAGTTTATAATATATAACATATGTATGGATGTATGTATATTTTATTAAATAAAGGCAAAGAATTCTGTAGAAATACGCAGCAATAAGAATACCAGATAATACGAGTATTTGCAAAATCCATCACTTCCTCAAATGGCACTTCATTTTTTAACAATATTCACAATATTTTTCATGATAAATTTGTTTCGTTTTTGTTTTTTATAAAAATATGTTTCATTGTATAATACAAAACTTATAAGTCAAAGTTCTAAGTTTTGCCAATAATTCAAAAAAATTTAGAAAATTATCATCAAAACTTTTCACTTTTTAATCAGAATTTCTAGAAAGTTTCTGGGTATACAGTTTTGTACCCAATTGAATTCTATTTTAATGAAGAAAGTTTGAAGCCGTTCAAAAAATACGCTGATTTCTGATTTTTTTTTTGCCCACGTTGCTGTTCATCTTCCTTCATATAGGGTTTTTAATAACAGGTGTTATCTATCGCTATCGATGGCCGGAATTGGATGCTATTGATCTGGTAATCGTTTAGTTTCGGCGCTACGTGCCACACAAGCAACGAAACCACTGATATTTTACGGGAAAAGTTTCCGGACCTTGTTATCTCTCGAAGAGGTGATCACTATTGGCCACCGAGATTTTGTGATTTAACTCCTTGTAACTTTTTTCTTTGGAGCCAACAGCTCAGGATCGACTCAAGAGCTCAAAGAGGGAATTCGTGAGGCTATCGAGGACATAGGGCAGCCACTTTGCAATTTGGTTATGGAAAATTTCATGAATAGGATATTGTCCTGTAAGCGTGGTCGTGATGGTCATTTACCTGATGTTATTTTCCACTATTAACGGCATACCTTCCTCTTTATAATGAAATAAACATCCGATCATTTATATTTAAAAATATCATTTTTCTTTGAATATCAAAATAACACCTCTTATTGGAAAACCATTTACAAAGCACTTGTTTAAAAGACTTTTATGAGTGGTATGAAAAGGAAAATATTAAAAACTGCTGTCTACGCTTTGGCCTTTCGTTCTTGATTATGCTTGCGTTTCTATAGATATTTGAAATATCTGATATACAGGGTGGGCCATATAGCGTTTGCTTTTTGAACCACCTACGTTTTTGAGAATGGTAACACAAATGACATGTCAAATGTGTTCATAATTTACTTAAAGGTTTGACATTTACGAAATGGGACGCTATACGCTTGAACAAAATTGGGAAATATTGAAAACCTATTTCCAAAGTGGTGAGTCTTCTTCTTCTTTCGCGGTTACAGTAAATGGCGGGCGTTATCGTGAGATGCTCAACGGGTTTTTGTTTCCAAAAATTGAAGAGGATGACATGGACGACATTTGGTTTCAAAAGGACGGCGCAACTTGTCACACTGCCAAAGTTACACTCGAACTTTTGGCTACCGTTTTTGTATTCCGATATCAATTGGCCGCCTCGGAGTTGTGATTTAAGCCCGTTGGACTATTTTTTGTGGGGAAGTTACCATTCATGAAATTGGAGCCCAAACAATCGAAAATGTGCTTAAAAATTGGGTTGATCGAATGGCCTACTGTAAAGCCAGTCGTGGCAGTCATTTGAACAATATTAATTTTCATTCATAAATGGCAATGTTCAAGCTTCAAAATAAAAAAAAAATTTGGAAAAATATTAATTAGTTTTTTTTTATAGCCGATTCAAAAAGCAAATTTTACATGGCCCACCCTATATTTCAAAGCACTTTTTTCTAAGAGTGCTAGAATAAAACATACCGCAGATCGGTTTTAAATAGTAGAAGAATAAAAAATAACGAATAGTAATAGTAGAGGAAGCAAAAAAAAAAGAGAACTGAGAACTTTAAAGCATTGTTTAAACCCAAGATCAAACTCTTTCCGTCTTGCAACGGAGTTAAGCCTTAACTCACAATCCGTGTACTATTTTTGAGGAAATGCAAGCAGTTTCTAAGGCTTTTATCTCCTCGTCACCTATCGCCAATTATTCACTCTGCATTTTTCTATTGCAAACATTTCCGTTAGCATTTCATGCTTACAACCAAGGGGTGGGTATTTCACAGGGCATTCTTTCCCTTATCCTTCCATGTTACTTCTTGAAATGCATTGAATGCCTTGCGGGATGCGTCAACCGAGCAATTTTGGGCATCTTTCAAAAAGTAGTCAAAATTAAAGAATTAGGATGCTTTTGGTCAGCACTCATACTGAAAGAGTTCCATCAGTATACATTGTACATTGCATTAAGTTGTTAATTCGCAACAATTGCTTTATTGTTGAAATCAGTAATTTTATTTCAAAACATAATTTAGTAGTTCGGAAAATATTCATATGCCAACAAGTGCTACTTTGTGTAGTGAATTCCTCTCCCGACGAGAAAAATTTACATCGTAGGGTGTAAAAGCTTGGACGATGGCAAGCGCCCGATGAGGCGTTCCTTGGAGTGTTTAAGAGAAAGCTTCTGCGGTAGATGTTTGGTTCTTTGCATGTTGGCGACGGTGAGTATCGTAGGCGATGGAATAAAGCGAATAGAGATCCAGCGGCTACGTTGGCTGGGTCATATCGTCCGAATGGATACAAACGCTCCGGCTCTGAAAGTATTCGATGCGGTACCAGCTGGAGGTAGCAGAGGAAGAGGAAGGCATTTTCTACGTTGGAAAGATGAGGTGGAGAAGGACTCGGCTTCACTTGCTGTGTTCAACTGGCGCCGGTTAGTAAGAGAAAGAAACGAATGATGCACTTTGTTGAACTCGGCCAAAATCGCATAAGCGGTTATCGCGACAATCAAGAATAAGAAGTTGGGAAAATATTCCAGTAATAATATTTTTTTTTAATCTTGAATGTGAAAGTGCATGAATGACGCTTAGCCCATCCTTCCAGGAGATGATTACAAGTAGTTAAGAGAACCACAACTTTTTGAGTTCGCGCGGATACTACCTCAAGGGGCACGTGCACAGCTTAGTGCCAATAAACCAAGAATATGTGTGAATCATATTTGACACTTGTGAAATAGGCAGCTTCAGTACACAAACAGACAAGCAGTGGGGCGCGTAAATAAAAATTTCCCTCACTCAAAATAATGTTCTTTTATTTAGCAAAAAAACTATTCAAAAACAAAAAAAATAGATGATTAATTTTGCGCCACAATGTATGTATATACTACATATGGATATACGAGCTGTGTTCAAAAAGTATCGCGAATTTTGGGTTTTTTCAAAAATTATTTATTTATTCATTAATATCTATTTTGTCCCCTTCAAAGTAATCCCCATGAGATATTATGCATTTGTGCCAACGTTTTTTCCAATCTTCGAAGCACTTCAAAAAATCATTTATTTTTATCTTGTTCAGCTCCTCCTTCGGAGCCGTCTTTATCTCGTCAATCGTAGCGTAGCGTCGTCCATTCATAGGCCTCTTCAGTTTCGCGAACAAGGGGGCCAGATCTGGGGAATACGGTGGCTGTGGCATCATTAGTGTGTTGTTTTTGGCCAAAAAGTCGCGCACAAGCAACGATGTGTGAGCAAGGGGCGTTATCGTGATGCAAGAACCAATTTTTGCTCTTCCACAAATCCGGGCGTTTCTGGCAGATTGTTTCGCGCAATTTGCGCATAACTTGCAGGTAATATTCCTTATTGACCATTTTAGCCTGTGGCAAGAACTCATGATGCACAACGCCCCTGCAATCGAAGAAAACGGTAAGCAAAACTTTTACATTCGACCTAACTTGGCGCGCTTTTTTCGGTCTTGGTTCATGCGGCAGCTTCTATTGAGATGATTGAGCTTTGGTTTCCACGTCATAACCATAAACCCACGATTTGTCACCAGTTATGAACCTCTGGAGCAAATTTGGGTCGTCGCAGACAGAGCCCAACATCTCAGTAGCAATGTTCATGCGATGCTGCTTTTGGTCGAAATTGAGCAGTTTTGGTACGAATTTTGCGGCGGCCCTTCTCGTGCCCAAATCATTGAAAAAAATCGAATGGCACGAGCCAATCGATATGTCTGGGTCCTCAGCAACTTCTCTAACGGTGATTGGACGATTGACCAATACCATTTTCTTCACTTCATCAATTTTTTCGTCTGTTGTTGAAGTGCTCGGGCGTCCGGCACGCCGGTACGCTTTTCGTTGTTCGCATCTTCTCGGACTTCTGAGAACATTTTGTACCACCGATAAACGTTGCTTTGGTCCAAAGTAACTTCTCCGTATGACACTGTCAACATTCGGAATGCATCCGCGATACAGGTTCTTTGTTCCATTTTTTTGAATAGATAAAAATCGAAGACGAGCCGAATCACGTGCAAGCAAACCCGCTGTCAACAATTAACTGAACATTCAAAATGGCTGAATTCGTCGGCATGAGTGAGAGACATGAGTACCAACATATCGCCACAAAAAAATTGAAATTCGAATACACGTAACCTGCGAAAATTCAAAATTCGCGATACTTTTTGAATACGCCTCATATGCAATGATTGACTTGTGCGCAAATCAGACAAACAATCAGTGCAATAAACCGATTAACCGATATTACGCATCGTTGTACATTTGATTTATATGGCGACAACAAAACAATAACTGCCCTAATACGATCACTTGCCTGTATTTGCTTATAAATATTTATTAAGCAAAACGCAATCTGCTGAAAACCGATTGCAAATTCATCCAAAACGTTAATTAATATTTAATTGAAGGTAGAAATGAATGTGTCACACAGTCCATTGTTACAAGCAATTTGAGAATCCATTTCAACAATTTGTAACTTTTTTAAACGCATTTTTTAAATATGCGCTTAATGCCTATAGGAAAAGCTCAATGCTCTTAATTGCTATTAAATTACTACTAATACTATTACGCATGCAATGATTATACTTTTACTGTTAGTTTCCTAGAAAACAATGGAATATTTATGTATGAAAGGCAAACTTATTTCACTAAAGTTGTAAAGTTTACTATTTTGAAAGAAAATTTTCACTACAGAATAAAATTGGCATTAAAGTAAAAAAAAGTGGTTCAAATTACTTTGCAAATATTGAATTCAAAAGTATGATAATTGTAGTACTTAAAAAAGTAGAAATAAAATTACCCCTTTGGGTGCTATCACTGCTAATGTTGAAATATGACTCCGAAAAGCAATTGGGGGAAGAAATTCCGAACAGCAATAGAAGAAAAGGGATGGAAAAAAGGAATGAAACCTAACCCAAATACTCTTAATATATTTACTGATGGCTTGAAAATGTTAGACGGAGTAGAGGCAGGGATCTATTGCGCAGAGCTAGGCATCAGGCAGCCATTTAAGCTTCCTGACCACTGTAGTAGCTTTCAAGCAGAAGTCTTTGCTGTAGGTAAGGCTGCGGAAACAGCATTCGCAAAGTCATCAAGCAACTCCAAAATAAATAAATACGTTGACAGCCAAGCTGCGATAAAAGCAATTAACTCATATGAAATATCATCTAAAAATGTTCTAAGAAGCAGGGAAGCTATAGAGAGATTAGCCGCAGACAGACAGTTGCATATCTATTGGGTACGCGGACATAAGGGCATTGCACAACTTGCTAGCGGCGCACGCATACAAGATAGGAATTACAAACAACGATAGCTGCAGATTTTTCAATGAACTAGAAGAGAAGGAAACGCTAGAACACCTTCTATGCTCCTGCCCTGCATTAGCTAGAAACAGATTAAAATGCTTAGGAGCTTTACAATATGAGAAGATAGAATATCTCTCGGGGATAGAGCTCCAAAGTTTACTTAGATTCGCAAAAGACGCAGACGTATTGCAAGATGTCTACTACAAAGGAACCTAAGGGTCTATCTCCATCTGGTAACGCTAAGGATCAATAGGTCTATGTGATGGCTTTCAGCCAGCCAGGTCAACCTAACCTAACCTAATGTTGACATGCCTGAGTGGATTCCTTATTGCATGGATTTCACTTCCACTTGACGAAATAATGCCGTCACCTTTCGTCTTATCAGATTCAAAGTAATATTCGTCAGAACTGTCACTATCTAACGTATCTTCTCTAGATCGCTTAGCCATCGTGCGTCGGATAAAATATATACAAAGCCCCTGGCAGTGACTCCGAGAGACTGAATCGAAGAACTGAAATTCGTTCTGACTCTACCGTCGTCTCACATCGTAAGTTTACATTATAAGGAAGATAAGACTTTATCGCTAATGGCCCCTAATGTCTTTGAATGAAAACGTGGCTCTTTTACTATACCTAAGCGTATCTTATCGCTCAGAACGACAGACGTCGCGAGCCTTGCAGCTACGAACTAATTTCGGCGGCTATATACCGACACTTGTCCCAAAGAGTTAAAGGAGCCGATAAAAAGCACCGCATGAGCAAAGCTATAATTGCTTGCTTGGCTAATATAGATCGTTAGTCCATACGACTAAACCAGAATGAGTACTACTTACTACCAATTTAATACTCCGTATTGATCTCATCACGTTTTTGGTGAAATAACGAATTTTAATTAGAAACTTAATTGCATTGAATCAGCTATAGCCATTTGGTATAATCGGCAAATATTTATTTCATACATTTTATGATATTATTTATTAATGCATTACAAAATAAAATTTAAATGAAATCACGCCCTATGTTAAGAGATTGACCGAGCTCCTCCTCCTATTTGTGGTGTACTTTTTGATCCATGATTTTTCCACAAATGGAAGGACCTACAGATTTAAGCCAACTCCGAAGAGCAAATGTTTTTTTATGCAGCGTTTTTTTTCATGGCGGAAATACTCACGGATTTTTTCCATTGCCTGCCGACGGGCGGCCGCTATTAGAAAAGGAAATTTTCTATTATTTGAAGTTCATGCACGGAGACTCGAACCACCGTACTTCCGAATGGCAACGGCGGTTGGCTCCCTTAACACTAAAATAATATTCAAAATTAAAGCCACATTTTTTAGAAAATTATATTATATTTTTATTTATAAAAAAATGCTTATAAATTAATTTTTGTATATTTTTTTATGCGTTTCTAAATTTTTTGTTCAAGGAATTTAGCTTCCTTAAAACTGAAATATTAGCACAAAAAAAAAATCAGCAAATCAATTATATTATTTTATTTCAAATATTGAAAACAAAATTTATTAGGTTGACAAAAAAAAAATTATTTATTAATTAATTTTGGTACATTTTATTATACTTTTTTAAATTTGTGTGCAATGAATTTAGCTTTCTTAAAACTGAAATATTATCTAGAAAAAAATTTGTTCAGAAAATTATTTTAGAATATTAATTATTAAAAAATAAAATTTATTCACTTGGCAAAAAAAACTATTTATTAATAAAATTATGAATCTTTTAAGTGTTTGGACCCTATTTGTGTATTTTATTATCCAAATTTTGTCAACAAGTATTTTCAAACCTTCCCAAATGTCTTGTTTTTTTCGTCTGTCATCGGTTAACAATATTCAGTTCATTGTTTGTTACGTTTCATACAACAATCCATTTTTGTCGCTCTTAAAAATGTCGAATTTCGTGCCTTCAAACTACGATTTGCAAACATCGTTGATTTTCTGTTATCAATTGAAGAAAAACGCTTCTCCCGGTTCAAAAGGAAGTTTTTTTTGTATCGAATCGTTACGGGTGTATTTCTCCAATCCCAAGCGTAAACGATCGTATGGTCCGTCCGGCCACAAGCCAAAAACAACGGCCAAACCAAATCGCTTCGGCCGCAAGGAAATGCTGTGTGTTTTCTGGGATCAGCGTGGTATGATTTGGTACGAGCTATTAAAACCAGGTGAAACAGTTGACGGTGCACACTACCAACGATAATTGACCGATTTGAACAGCGCTATACACCGAAAACGCCCAGAATATGCCGATCGGCGTCACAAAGTAATTTTTCTTGATGACAATGCACCGCCACATCGAACAAGAGCGACTCGGGAATTGATGGAGACGTACGATTGGGAACCGCTGGTGCATGCGGCTTACTCACCAGATTTGGCGTCTTCCGATTATGATTTGTTTGCATCGATGGACCACGCACTTTCCGAGCAGCGCTTCGATTCTCACGAAGAAGCCAAAAAAAATGGCCCGATGATTGGTTTGCGGCCAAAGACGGCCAATTTTTTTGGCGCGGCATCCACAAATTGCCTGAAAGATGGGATAAATGTGTCGCTAGCGATGGCTATTATTTTGAAGATTAAATTTGTAACCATTTTTTGTTAATAAACGTTTGAAATCGAAAAAAAGTCTAATTTCATAGGTATACACCGTTTATATTGTATATATAATATATATTATTCTTGTGAACCGTGACGACTCTATTCTTGGCGTTCGAGCGCTGGGAGAGGTTGAATTTTCATGTATTCAAACATTAGACGAGTTTTTCTCAAAACTATATTTTTCGAATTGGTACACGATGATTCGAAAAGTTACTAACCGATCTCCTTGAAATTTCGCACACATCTTTTTTATACTTTCTATGTGAATTTACAATTTCAAAAATTTTTCGAAAAAATAATTTTTTTGAAGCAAAAGTAGTAGGAAAATTCGCCCCAAAGCTCATTTTTTTGAAGCATTTTATTTGGCGAATTTTTTTTCCATTTATTGTTAATTCATATAGAAATTATGACGCCGATGCTACACTGCCCGCCGATTGAGAAGCCCCGCTGCGAACTTCCTGAAAGAATTGAGTGTACATCCGCCATTTTAAATGATTAAAAAAATAAAATGTTTATTATTTTAATGTATTGAAAAAAATATATTGACTTCTTCACTTTAAATAATTTTAATAAAAGTCAGGGAAAATATGGCCGTTTACAGGTATCTGTGTGCCCTTAAGTTAATAAAAAAATTTAATGTAAATAACATTCTTTTAAATCCGCTTAAAATGTAATTATTGTACAATAATACAAAAATTTAAAAAAATTTTTCGAATAACATTTTAATATTCAAGAAAAAAAATTATTCTGAGTGATGGAAATCTTTATTTTGAACTTCCTATGTGATGAGAAAATATTTTGAAGAAAAACATGTTCTTAAAATGGAAATATTATAATATAACAAGAAAAAAAGAAATTATGTAGAAAAAAAAATTCCAGAAAATTTTAAACTTTCAACTTTTTGGAATTTTTGCATAGCTTTAGAACGTAATTTATTTACCTTTACATAATAGGACTATGAATAAGTTCGTGCGGTTTTTTTTCGAAATTTGAAACTTTATTGACGTAAAATGGTTACAAATTTAATATTCAAAATATTGTCCATCGCTTACTACTACTTTTTCCCATCTTTCTGGCAATTCACGGATTCCCTTTGTGAAAAATTCGGTCGGTTTTGCCGCAATCCACGAATCGATCCATTTTTTGACTTCATCGTAATTACGGAAGTGCTGGTCAGCCAGGCCATGTTGCATCGATCGGAAGAGATAGTAATCGGATGGCGCAAGGTCTGGACTATACGGCGGGTGGGGTAGGACATCCCATTTGAGCGTTTCTAAGTATGTTTTGACCACTTGTGCAACATGTGGCCGAGCATTGTCATGTTGCAAAATAACTTTGTCGTGTCTATCGGCGTATTGCGGCCGTTTTTCTCGCAGTGCTCGGCTCAAACGCATCAATTGTCGTCGGTAGACATCCCCCGTAATCGTTTCATTCGGTTTCAGTAGCTCATAATACACAACACCCAGCTGGTCCCACCAGATACACAGCATAACCTTCAGGCCATGAATATTCTGCGCCGACGTCGATGTTGAAGCATGGCCAGGGTATCCATACGTTGCCCGACGTTTTGGATTGTCGTAATGGACCCACTTTTCATCGCCAGTCACAATTCGATGCAAAAAACCCTTTCTTTTGTGCCGTTGAAGCAGTTGTTCGCATGCCATAAAACGGCGTTCAACGTCTCTTGGCTTCAATTCATACGGCACCCAATGGCCTACCTTTCGGATCATTCCCATGGCTTTTAAACGTTTGGAAATGGTTGATTGATCAACTCCCAAAGTTTTTGCAACCTCTTCTTGCGTTTGAGCCGGATCTTGATCGAGCAATTCCTCCAATTCGGTATCCATGAACTTTGGCGGCGCACCCTCGCGTTCTTCGTCTTCCAAGCCAAAATCACCACTTTTAAAGCGTGCAAACCACTTCTGGCACGTTCGCTCAGATAGAGCATGCTCACCATAAACTTCCACCAAGATACGATGACTTTCGGCTGCTTTTTTCTTCATATTAAAATAATGAAGAAGAATTCCCCGCAAAAACACATTATTTGGCACGAAATTCGACATTTTCAAGTGTGGTAAAAATATTGTTGTTTACGCTTCAAATAAAAAACTTATACTGACGTTTGTGCCTTACGACAGTAGCTCTCCAATGAATGTTTGGAAATGTGGATCGATGGAATAATAATCAAGTTACGCCATCTGTTGTAAAACCGCACGAACTTATAAATAGACCTATTACAATTTGTAATTTTTATAAACATTCACATTACCCTTTATTGCGATTAATCATTTTGCAAACACTTCTCACTAAAATGTATTTGTTAATTTCCACTGTATCAGTAGCAAGTGACATACAAAAAAAAAAATTAAAAAAAAAAACAAAAAACGAGAAATGAAAAAAAAGTACTCGTATAAAGCAAAATGATTAAAATTTTGTCAACAACTCGCTCTATAAATTAGCTCACAGTTAAGACGAATGTTTACTTGGAAGCAGGAATTACTTTTAATTATTTAAAAAAGGAACAAAGGAACAAAGGAACAACAAAACTCATATTTTCCGAAGGTTGTAGAACTTTGAACTCTATTCTAAATGAGTGAGGCACAAAACTTGTGGTCAGATGACGCATGAAATTTTACGTCTCCTATGCAATGTCAAAATGCATCGAGTAGGAAAAAACAAAAACAAAACGACATGAGAGAACGACATATTGTGGAAAGGTATTTTAGTTAAGGGCACGAAATTCACAAAGTTTAAAATTTTTTATTTTTTGTCTCCCTGGTAATAAACTCTTAACCCATTATAGAGAATACACATTTTCTGAGCTTGAAAAACAATAAACTGCAAATATAGGTATTAAAATTTTTTCCTCAGTCTCATTTAGTGGAGTTTATTTTTTCGGAAAAGCATTTTTTTTAGAAAAGCATTCAGTTTCATTAAGGCAATATGAGGCGATTCGGAGCCAGTGTCACCTAGCGAGTTGCATTTGAATTAAATTATTAATTAATTATTAAAATTAATTTAGACATTTCGAAGGTGAGTATGGATAATAAAATTTCAAAAATCTTTATTAGCTTGAAGAATTCCTCACAGTCTCATAAGGAATGATCGATTTTTTTTATATGGAGAAAAAAACCCAACACCCTCAGCAGGAAAAGTTGTCAAAAATCAACGTAATTTTTGAAGGGGTTTTTAATAGGGCGGGTAGATGTTGAAATGGAATAAAATGGAATAAAATTTGCTGTGTGGCACGTAGCACCGTCCTGCTGGAACCACATGTCGTCTAGGTCCATATGGTTCAAAGAAATTGGAAGAGCCACCACGTCTACCGACAAATGGGCGCAATGATTTGGCATAAACAAAAGATTTGACAGACGTCACCAAATCAAAATGGCTGCCACAGGGAGCCAAAATCGACCCGCGCCAATTGAAAAACGTTTGCGTTAATGAACACTCATTTTGATAATAAAGTTTTATCACTTGAACGTGCTGTTCAATCGTGTAACTTGCTATGATGATTTGGCATAAACAACTGAATAATAAACAAAAGATTTGACAGATGTCACCAGAACAAAATGGCTGCCACAGGGCGCCAAAATCGACCCGCGCCAATTGAAAAACCTATTACTTGAAACTTGCACTTTGCCATAACAAAATTCAATGTACTGCAAAACCGCATACTCGAAACTTTTCCAGAAGTTCTGATTAAAAAGTATGCAATTTTGCTAGAAATTCGTCGAATTTTTTTAAATTTTGGACAAAGTTTGAAACTTTGAGCTATATAGTTTTTGTTGTAATATAAACTACAGTTTTATAAGAGAATTGAAATTTAAAAATAAACAAAGAAATATTCAAAACTTGTCAATATGTGGTGCACACTTTTAACTTTTGATGCTGACTTTACATAGCCGCATTTTAATGAAGAAATTCTTTAAATTTCCACAAATTTCTTTAGATTTTCCACAAAATATTTATATTTTTTGTGTTTTGCTGGCCTTTTTCATTTCGTGATTGAAATTGTTATTTCAAAAACATTGTTTACCACTTTTTGATTTATGAAGTGTTAACCGACCGCGACGTTGTCGGAAGTTGCATGTTTACAAAAATCTCATAAAGTCATAAAAACATAATTTTAATGCACATTGCATTGTGTGTGTAACCAAATATGAATAATAATGATCTGTTATTAATCGAAGTTGGCGCATCCTCAATTGAAAAAGTCATGCTGCAATTCGATTATCAAATGAATTTGTGGTTGACCTCGCACTCCTGACATTACAACATTGTACTTGTGAGGAAAGACAAAACGAAATGGCAAGGAAAAAATTAAAAAAGCCATACATCAAAAATCAAACAGTAAACTCATACATATGCAAACGGAAAGTTTAAAATGATAAGAAAATAATACAATATAAAAATATATTTTTGTTATTTTAGTTAGTTGACGAAGAAAGAGGAAGAAATTAATGGGAGAAAAGACCAACAAGCAATGAACTGGAAAAAAATATATTTAAATAAATCATATCAGATTTAGATTACAATTGTATAATTCATCAAACCGATTTTAAACAGGAAAAAATTTCATTATAAAGAAATTCTAGGTCATTTCTAGATTACAGCGATTTGGGGCTTTGCTAAGGTTTAGCCGACAATAACATTTATAAGCACCATTGCTGTTCTTAAGTCTCGTAAGGAAAAAATAATATTTGTGTTAGTAAATTTACAAAACGCTCGGTCAAGAATAGTTATAACCCTTTTGGGGAACTGTTTGCAAATAGTCAAGGCTGAGTCAGTGGATAGCCATTTGAATTATTGAATAACTCAAAGTTAATTGAAAGATTTAGTACTTATAATTAAAGAAAAAATGTCAGAAAATATTGAATGGTGTTTGTTCATAGCATTTCTCAAAAGAAACCGACATATGATTTACTCTTTAGCTTTAGTACCTCCAGAACTCACCTTTAATTATTCATATTAAGGTAAATGCTATAAAAATTACATTGTGATATGTGCAAGAGCATTAATTTGTGGGGCTACAATCCTCACAACGCTCTTTGATCTACACTCATGCTTGCAAAGCAATTCCACTGCATTTAAGGAGAATGCGTAACTTTCATTTAAATATATCGAAATAAAAGCTATTTAAAATAATTCTCTTTTTTCCATAGACAATTTAAATTTTATTCACATTAATTTTATGTCGGAGCTGAAGCATGTAGTAAGCACCCCGATGTCTTCGGAAAAATTCATTGTCATCACCAACATCTAGAAGGTGCGTTAGAAGAGGCAAAGTCAAATACTCCAGAAGCTTTGCAATGCGAGTGGATCTTCGAGTGAAATCGATGAGTTCAGTCTTCTCTGTGACAGAGATTGATCGATTCTATCGAGGCCCAAAACATGGTAAAATAACTATATAGCTAGACTCTATTATAAAAAGCTTTATCAAGCTAAATCATGTCACTCGATCAGAAATTAGATAACAAAGCAATCACGCTGGGATATGCCGAACGTATGCTTTCAATGATCATTTATCCTAATATTGACTTTAATTATCATCTTCATTGTCCTCAAGTGATGTATTTGTAGCGTTCAGTGTAATAAGGAGGTAAAGGGGGGAAAAATAGCTTTAAGAGTTATTCAGTGTGGAAAATTATGGTACATATAGAGTGAAAAAGTGAAATTTCTTCTTTTCTTTGTAATATTGTTGTAAAGTTTGTTTAATATGTTAAGATAAAACATACATAAGAAAAGTAATATATTTAAAAAGTTATAAATATTTTTTTTTTGATAAACTAAACATTTTTTTTTTAATTTTTGAGATAAAATTTGCTTAAAAAAATGTTTTAAGAAAAATAGTAATAATAGAGTATTTTTTGTTACAATTTTTGCTAATTTAATCAAAATTATAGCTTTTTGGTACTTTTTGATATACACATATAATATTTCAAACAAATTTTATAATTTTTGAGATTTATTCAATATTGTAAATTTAAAATTTTTATAAATCTGTGTTTTACGTTTTGATTAACAATTATGAGGAAAACAATGTTTTTGGCCATTTCGGGAAAACAAAGTAACAGATTTTTTTTATTATATGAAGGATGGCCAAAAACCTTCGAAGACGCTGAATTGGAGGCATTGCTCAATAAGGATCCATGTCAAACGCAAGAAGAGCTTGCTTCGGTATTAGGAGTTACCCGCCAATCCATTTCCAAGCGATTGCATGCTTTAGGAATGATTCAGAAACAGAGGACTTGGGTTCCTTGTGAGTTAAAACGAAGGGATGTTGAACGTCGTTTTTTCGCCTGTGAACTACTACTCCAGCGGCAAAAAAGGAAGGGGTTTCTTCATCACATCATGACGGTTGATGAAAAATGGATTCATTACAGCAATCCAAGGAAAAGAAAGTCATGGAGACCGCCCGGTCATGCTTCTACTTCGTTGTCTCGGCCTAATATTCACGCTGCGAAAGTTATGCTATGTATTTGGCGGGACCAAGTTGGTGTTATTTATTATGAACTATTAAAACCAAGCTAAACCATCACTGGGGACCGGTATTGACTTCAATTGG
This sequence comes from Anastrepha ludens, assembly GCF_028408465.1. NCBI lineage: Eukaryota > Metazoa > Arthropoda > Insecta > Diptera > Tephritidae > Anastrepha > Anastrepha ludens. Next base: position 115,201,150 of record NC_071502.1, read on the forward strand.
TGCGATTGAGTGGAGCCCTGCGCGAGAATCGGCCGCAATTCGCGGAGAGAAATGAAAAAGGGATTCTACAGCATAATAAGGCTCGACCTCACGTTAAAACCTACCTGGAAACACTGAAATGGGAAATCCTACCCCACCTGTTCCGATCGATGGCACAAGATCTAACTGACCAGCAGTTCCATTCATATGAAGACATCAAAAAATGGCTTGATCCGTGCATAACCTCAAAAGATGAACAGTTTTACCTCGACGGTACACGATATCTACCAGAAAGATGGGAAAAAGTAGTAGCCAGCGATGGGCAATACTTTCAATGGTTCACATGTACCCATTTTTTCAGAATAAAGTTGTACTTTCATCAAAAAAACAGCGAGAACTTAGTTGCGCATCTAATAGTTTATACGATTTTCAGTAATCTCTGAAAGTTAGACAAAATGACTCCCAAAACTTCTCGAATTATCAAATACATACAGCAAATTAGAGAGAAGTACTGCCTTAACAAAACTCTAGCATACAATTTTATGTGCTTGTTCAGGTGCTAGAGTAATGCATTTCATTGATTTATTGATTACCTTCATTAGATAGGCAGTTTTTTTCAATTTTTCAGAAGAACTAACGGCAATGTTCAAAATACTTGGATCACTCGACTTGGACTTACTCGTATTAAAAATCATATATTATAATGTTGCTGTCTTTTTTTCTTATTTTAACTTTTTTTATAAATTTATAAATATTTCCCATCCTTAACTAGTTTTTGCTTTTCTTTTCCCCATTAAATTAATTTGTCTGCCATTGCGACAGTTCAAGTTTTTCCAATTGACCCCTGTCAATTTCGTTCACATGTTAATTGTGCATGAAGGCACGCTATCGCTTGTCAATATAAACGAAATCATGAAAAAATTTCAGAATTTAATTAAAATTATTTAAAAAAGGTCACTTATTTGTATAAACAAGTTGATTTTTGTAAATTATTAAGAAAATATAATTAATAAAGGCGAAGTGACAACAATGCATTTAAAAATGTGTACACGTAATTAAGAGTGTTTTTAAAAATTGCAACAACAAACACGCAAAACGATAACTAATTGGAATATTGAACTGATATGCAAATATCTGTATATGATGTGTATGCATGTGTGTGTGTGCTTTGTATAAATGAATGAGCACTCTTCCTACAAAAACGACCGTGATCGGTTAAGGAGTTGGGGTTAAGGAATAAATTAAAAGAAAATAACGTACGTCACTTAATGAGTAATCACGCATCTTTGCTATTGAAAAGAAAACTTATTAAATTTTTTTTATTAATGAACTATGAATAAGTTCGTGCGGTTTTTTTCGAAATTTGAAACTTTATTGACGTAAAATGGTTACAAATTTAATATTCAAAATATTGTCCATCGCTTACTACTACTTTTTCCCATCTTTCTGGCAATTCACGGATTCCCTTTGTGAAAAATTCGGTCGGTTTTGCCGCAATCCACGAATCGATCCATTTTTTGACTTCATCGTAATTACGGAAGTGCTGGTCAGCCAGGCCATGTTGCATCGATCGGAAGAGATAGTAATCGGATGGCGCAAGGTCTGGACTATACGGCGGGAGGGGTAGGACATCCCATTTGAGCGTTTCTAAGTATGTTTTGACCACTTGTGCAACATGTGGCCGAGCATTGTCATGTTGCAAAATAACTTTGTCGTGTCTATCGGCGTATTGCGGCCGTTTTTCTCGCAGTGCTCGGCTCAAACGCATCAATTGTCGTCGGTAGACATCCCCCGTAATCGTTTCATTCGGTTTCAGTAGCTCATAATACACAACACCCAGCTGGTCCCACCAGATACACAGCATAACCTTCAGGCCATGAATATTCTGCGCCGACGTCGATGTTGAAGCATGGCCAGGGTATCCATACGTTGCCCGACGTTTTGGATTGTCGTAATGAACCCACTTTTCATCGCCAGTCACAATTCGATGCAAAAAACCCTTTCTTTTGTGCCGTTGAAGCAGTTGTTCGCATGCCATAAAACGGCGTTCAACGTCTCTTGGCTTCAATTCATACGGCACCCAATGACCTACCTTTCGGATCATTCCCATGGCTTTTAAACGTTTGGAAATGGTTGATTGATCAACTCCCAAAGTTTTTGCAACCTCTTCTTGCGTTTGAGCCGGATCTTGATCGAGCAATTCCTCCAATTCGGTATCCATGAACTTTGGCGGCGCACCCTCGCGTTCTTCGTCTTCCAAGCCAAAATCACCACTTTTAAAGCGTGCAAACCACTTCTGGCACGTTCGCTCAGATAGAGCATGCTCACCATAAACTTCCACCAAGATACGATGACTTTCGGCTGCTTTTTTCTTCATATTAAAATAATGAAGAAGAATTCCCCGCAAAAACACATTATTTGGCACGAAATTCGACATTTTCAAGTGTGGTAAAAATATTGTTGTTTACGCTTCAAATAAAAAACTTATACTGACGTTTGTGCCTTACGACAGTAGCTCTCCAATGAATGTTTGGAAATGTGGATCGATGGAATAATAATCAAGTTACGCCATCTGTTGTAAAACCGCACGAACTTATTCATAGTCCTATTACATTTTTTATTTTGTTTGAAGTTGAAGACAAATTAAGATTGCAGGCTTGGAGAATCAGCTATTCAATGTGCTTCAGGTAAAAGGATAAAAGGCCTCTCTATGGTAATGCAATTGTTAGTTAAGGACAATTTATATATTATACACAAATTCGCTTCCATTAGTAGTTTGCTCAAAAAAATTTAATTTTGAAACTGCTAATGCGACCGGATACTTCAGGTGATGCCTTCACCTTTCTTCACCTTCACTAGTGCCGCGATTGCATTTTTTTCTAATCACAAAGGCACTAGAGTGTTATGATCAGGTGATTTTCATAAACCGAAGACAAAAAAAGCTCTATGGGCATTCTATATACTAGGTTGTTCAATAAGTTTAGTAGCTCGATAAGAAAAAACACAATTTTGTGGTTTGAAATACACTTTATTATTCAGTTTAGTCTCTCTGAACATCAATACACTTCTTCCAACGAGATTCTAATTCATGAACTCCACCCCTGAAGTGAGAACCTGGAAGGGCTGACAAATACGCTTTCACAGCTGGTATGACCGCATAATTTGATGAAAAACGCTTCCATGCACACATTTTTTTTATATGTGAAAATAGATAAAAGTTGCTTGTAGTCAAATCTGGTATCATGGACTTTTAAGCACACACCACATAAAGCCAAATGCCTCACTTCGATTCTACTTGTATTTGGGAGCATTTTTAAAGGATCCAATTTTCTTATGATGAGTTCTAAATTTTCTTGAAATCTCCTTTGTCATAATTTAACACAACCTTTCACCGTGGAGCTCAGTTGCAGTATTACATTTCTACACAAATACCTCAAAATCTCGCCAGTCTACAGAGAGGCTACCATCCAATTGAGGATAACATCCACAATACTTTTCCTTTATTAGTTGCCCGGAACTCCAGATAAATAATAATATTTGTTTTACTCGCAACTTTACTCCATTCAAAAAATAGAAGAGCGCAAGTGTGAGGTATTTGGTGATAGATTAGATTCTGAAGTAAAAAAATTATGTTTGGTTGTGGTTGGCCAACCTAAAGATAGAAGAGAGCGAGTGTGAGGCAAAAAACCAACCAAAAATGAAAAACATGCATGAAAAACTTCAAGAACAGAAAACGCTTTATTGTGCATTTAAAATTAATTTAAATAATTTCAAATGACATTTTGAAAGCTATAATTTGTATAACACTATTAATAAAAAATATACGTTTTTATAGAAATTCATTTTAAGGAATTTTAGAAATTTTTCACTTAATTAACTTTTGTTAAATTTTTGTGCACCTTGAAATCATAAATAATACAATAGATGTCAGTGATAATCATCTCACTTCAGTTCATTTAGCTTAAAAGCACTTGGTTGGGAATTGGTCGAAAATATAATTTTAGGAAAATGAAAAGCAATTTATTTTATTTTTTGTAAACGTGTTTGTATATGTAGGACTTATACTTTTAGAGCACAACAACACACATGAAATTACATATATAAATATAAAATCAAGTTTTGAGTCTAACATAAAAGAAAAAATTGCGAAATTAAAAAAAACACATTAAAAAATAAAATAAAATTAAATAAAATAAAATAAAAAATAAAAAAATAAAAGAAAAAACAAAAATAAAAAAATAAACATAATAAAATAAAATAAAATGAAATAAAATAAAATGAAATAAAAAATAAGGTAAATTTAGTCATTCGAAAGAAAAACAACACAAACCACAATTTATATAAATAAAAAAATTAAAAAATAAACAACAAAAGTATCTAAGCAATTTTTTTCACTATATTATATATTTGAAATATGTTTTAAATAATTACAAATGACATTTTGAAAACGCTGATATGTCAAATATAACAGAAAGTGAGCCTCACTCACACAACTAAACCAATAGAAGCACTCTAATAAAAGACTTAAGCAACGAACTTCATTTGCAGTACCGACAAAGTGAAGTAAAACGCAAAGTAACACCTGTGGGAAAGCAAAGTTTTTAGGATTATGAGCTAATTGTTATGAAAAAATTACAGAAATTTATAATTAATAAATAAATATAATGTACACAAAAAAAAAAAAATTACAAAAATTCAATATGACATGTCATAAAACTTATAGTTTCCACATAATAGCCAATATTACAGTATTAATGTTAAATACAATAGCCAATATTATTAATAAGTATTAGTACCAAAGACCATTTATTATTACACTACTAAATCCGTATTCATCTATATTTAACCATTTAATCCCTTTTAAGTACCAACTCAATTAATTTCGTTTATTTTCAGAAGCAAATGAAACTTAAAACATATTGCCCCTTCAAGGTCGTTCAGGCACTATCTTAAGTAACCGTTTTAACTACACAGCTTACACATCACATACACATACATAATTTGTGCTTGTGAACCGCATTTACTTTCTATAGAACGCTAACGACCCACAATTAATCAAATCAACAACACTTAGGCACAATTTAGAGCCAATTAAGCAGCGAATTATGTTTGGAACACCTACACGCGTTCGCTGTTTAAGACTTTTTTTCGTCAAAGCGTCGAAATATTATATTAATTTATTCATACAGAATATGGGAAACTAAATGCGAGTAATTCTTTTATTCTTTTCAGTTTCAGAGTTTAGTTGAAATTTTTTGATTTTTTACACACTTTTTGTTCTGGTGTTGTTATATGGCTGGTAGATTTTTTTGTTTGCCACTGTTGTGCCGAAATAATAAATTTTGGCTAAAATTGCTGTCTACATATTTTGATTTCTCAAAATGCAGGGTAAACTATTTTTGAGTTGAAGTAAATTAAATCAAAATTTGGATTTTTAATGAACTCTAAATAAGTTTTTTTAGTTAATTGAAAAAAAATCTTTAAAATAGAATTCTCATAGTTGCCGAATGTATATAAAAAAAAAACATTTTTTAATTTATGTACTCTGACTGTAACTAAACAAATATTATAAAATATTAGTGACTTTGTCAATTGATATCAATATTATTATGTTCAAATGATTCTAAACATTAAACAATTTATTTATCGTCAGCTATATGAATATGTTTTCATGCTCAGTGGGCCTTAATTACTTTATATCAATCATTAAATTTCTTATACTTTTCTATGGTCCTGCACTGTGTATTTTGTCCCTCTTAGATCCCTACAAAACATTAATTTGGATAGTCAAGCATTATAAAAAATGATTTTTTTGTGCAAAAAATTCTGTATTTGTTAAAATAAAATTCCTTATTATTATTATAAAAAAAGGTGTACTTTCTCATCCCCGTGAGTGGCTAACTTTTATTATTTATATTTACCGTTATCTGAACTTTTCTGCCTTTCCACTTTATCTCACGTTTCACTATCTTTGCCAATCTTCTTCTTCTTAATTGGCGCGATAACCGCTTACGCGATTTTGGCCGCGTTTAATAAAGCGCGCCAGTCGTTTCTTTCTCATGCTAACCGGCGCCAATTGGATACACCAAGTGAAGCCAAGTCCTTCTGCACCTGATCTTTCCAACTCAGAGGAGGCCTTCCTCTTCTTCTACTACCACCGCATCGAATACTTTCAGAGCCGCAGCGTTTGTATCCATTCGGACGACATGACCCAGCCAATGTAGCCGCTGGATCTTTATTCACTGCGCTATGTCTGTGTCGTCGTAAAGCTCATACAGCTCAACGTTCCATCGCCTGCGATATTCGCCGTTGTCAACGTGCAAAGGTCCAAAAATCCTGCGCAGAATCTATTTTTGTCAATTACGAAACTCAAATTCATGCGTGCGTACCTATCAAAATATTATCTAGTCAGCCCCGCCATCTTCAATACCACCTCCATCTTCAACTGCGTCTTCTTCTACTTGATTGCCATCATCGCGCTCATTATTACAGTGAACCTTTTTAATTTTTCCATAATATACGTTTTCTGTTAATTGGTCGTCCTATATCACTTTCTCCAACATTTTTGGTACTGTTGATTCAATTTTCCAAAACCATTGCTTTATAGTTTTTTACCTTAAAATTGTTTTAAATAAATTTTTATTATTTTATAAATATTATGTGACTATACTTTTAATACAAGATGGCGCAAAATTATTCATCAATTTTTTTTTAATACATTTTTTACTAAATAAAAAAGATTTTTGAGTGACGTAAATCTTTATTTTGACCTCTACGCTGTTTATCTGTTTAAAACTGCAGCTGTGTCAATCCGATAGGATGATTATTTTGCGCCACCTTGTAAGTACCATTCTAAAAATAAGAAGAAGCATTAATATAAAAAAATGTATATATTTTATCATATCCTCCAGGGCACTTCAGAAATGACGACGTTGCGCATGAAATTTGAATTCAGGAATTTGAATGAGTTTTGACAATTTTTTTCCGTCTTTTTAATTTGCATTACTTTTTTTATAAAGTTTATAACAAGGACCACATAAATTGCATTTTCAAAGTTTGTACAAAAATTAAACAAAAAGAAATCAAAAAAATTCTATCAAAATTGCCGATGTTTCATCATGTTTTTTTTATTAGAATTTGCAGAAAAACTTTTGGTATACAGTTGCATAGCCAATTAAATTTTTTATATAAAAGAAAGTACACAACACTGCCAACAAAAAAAATTATCAAAAATTAACGGGATTTTGTAGCAACTTCAAACTCTTTTGGCATTGCAAAAATCATATGCCCAATAGCAACTCTAGTTTTTAACGATAACTGGTTATATTTTGATCGGTTAAGGGTTGCCGCCATACATTTTCAAACAACACAAAAATGCGGACAAACGTTCATTTCCTCTTGACAAATCGACTCCCTTAGCAAGACACTGGGTTGCTAACTCTAAACAATTTTAGCAAAAGTAGAAGAAATTAATTCACTTAAAAGGTAAGAAAAAGAAAAAGGAACAAACACTGCTGCTACGGCCTTCGGCTATATACAAAATTTTGTTTTCAAAAGGGTTTGTAAGCACAAGAACTTACTTGGTATGTACATAACCAAAACGTTATGAAAAACTTCCTGACATACATACAGCTTAAATCAGGATATGATAGAGCATCTTTTTGGGGCTATGAACGTGAAAGATGGACGTTTTGACAATTTGAGCACGATGCCTTTCAAATATAGGTTGAGGAAGTACTCCTTTAGCAATATGTAATAAATCACAGCCTCCGGATGGCAGATGGCAGAAATATACCCGGAGGTTTGCCATTACCCGTCGTAGGGCGACGGCTATTACAAACAACATTTTCTATCATTTGGTGATTCAGGCCCACGGTTTCGAACTCTTGCATTTCCAAATAGTAGTCACGCACCAAGCCATTCGGCTACGACGGCTGCCGTCGATATAATAATAATTAGTATAAATAAGTGTAGGTATTTCGTTAAGTATTGTAAGAATAATCTTGACTGGGTAATCAAAACTCCAAACTTACGTGGTAAAGGAATACTAAAGTAAAGCGCCGTGAGTATGTTCAAAGTTTGGTTTTAGTCAACCAAATGTATGATGAATCCGCTTCTTCTGTGAAAAAATTCAAAGTCATAATACTTAGGTAACATAATAGCGTCATATTGGCGAAACTTTGCGATCAGTATTGAATTTAAAAACGAATTCACAAAATATACTTCTGCCATTAAGTTAAATAATTTTTCTTAATATCATACTTGACAATTTCCGATTATACTATACATTTTTTTATAATTTAACTAAAAGAAGGACTATTTTGCTACCATTTTAAGCAAAAAGTTATTTAATATTTCCATTTTCTTCATCCTTTTAAGTGTGACCTTTTGTAAGGGAGTGTCAGAATTCTAATGCCATAAGTGAGCAAACCTGTAATAATTGAATCATTCCTGTGACAGGGTGCGAAAAGGCTTTTCAAACATTTTTTTATGAAATTTGAGCTTTGACTGGATTTAGCTGAATATTTTTGAAGACCAATTTAATAGATCCTATGACGGTTAGGAATACGGCTATAAAGAATTTCTGAGACTTCATTAAGATGCCTGAAAGGGCCTTGTCTATGGGGGGTTATGGACTTTATATCAGTATACAAAAATTTTATGAGTCATAGTTCTATGCTCTGTTCCTATGGTGTCCAATATCTTTAATATTATGTTTATCTAACCACTTAAATCATTAATAATTTTTTTTATATCGGTTATGTTGTCTTCGTTTTCTTCGAATTACCGGAGTTTCCTAATTACAGATAAGTTACACTTTTCTTTTCTTTTCTTACAGACATTTAAATATACTTACACAATGTTTGTTGGCACTACAACTTCCTCGTTAATGTGGTTCTGGAGCCTAATAGAGTGGGCTTCTGCTTGGTTTCTAATAACATCAGCAAACGTAGGGGTTTTAAGGTCACGATGAATATCTACATTGCGAACATACGAAGGTGCGTTGACAATATTTTTGAGCATTTTATTTTGAAGTCGTTGGATTGTGCTGATATTATTTTGACTAGCACAGCCCCACATTGGTTTAGTCATTTGATTGTAGATATATCATTATTTTGTTATATATGGACGATTTTGAATTTCATCCAATCGGTCAGTTCATTTTTGTAATTTTCAAAGCAAGATAAGTTACAAGTTGGCTACATAAATTTCAATATTTTCATAATGACCTTTTCCAACTAAAAAAAATAATAAAATATGAAAGCAAATTAATACAATCATCTACAAATTATTTGGGAAAATAAGTCGTTCAAGATATTTCAGTAATTTTCTTTCAACCTGAAATGTATTAAGTTGATTACAAAATCTAACCAAACCAAGTAGGAGAATCAAGCAAAAGCAAAAGCACAAAAAAAACATATTTATGATGTCACATAAAAATATCACTAAACCCACCAAAACATGAGAAATGTAGCCACAAATAATCAAATCAACGATGATGCTCATCAAATACCGAAATGGGAACGAAATTAACAAACACTTACCAAATAAAAACAGGAAAGACCGTAAGCGCCAGAAATAATATTACTAAATACTCAAGATAGAGATGGGTAATGGGGAATGTAGCAGCCGTCTGTGTGTGTGAGAAAAAGCATGCCGAAACAACCGTTAAACAACAATGCAATATTTAATAAATTATTTAAATTTATTCTCAAAAGGCAAGTTAAATATAGAAAAAAACATGTGTGACAACCAAAACAGCTAACCACTTACCGTTAACTAACCCTTGACAATGTTGTTGCAGGGGCAAGAAGTGAGCGCATCGTAGTGTAGCGCACCAATTCGAACAAGCTTGGCGGATTACAAATTGAATAATGGGTTCAAAAAACTAATGCCAAACGAATATTTTAATAATTTCTGTGCAACAGTTAGTTTGAATTTTTTTCCCCCCGTTCAATAGGATTTTTAAAATGTGATGAAGCAGGTTTTCGTCGTGATTTGTAAATAGCTGCGATTTGGCAATGCTACACACAGAGCCAATGACATAAAGATGAACGTTTTTTATCGCCAGCAAGTGATTCAGACATGACTTTTAGTGGAGATGCTAGTTTTTTTTTATTTTTAGATACAAAATTATGTGTGCTTATAATTTTTTTTTTAATTTTACAATTTTGCAAAAATTTTCTGCCACCGTTACATGCCTGGCAACAGCGGAAGAGGGCGGTAATAAATTTGGTGCATTTGCGGTGAGTGTGGGACCCTTTCCAGCATTTCACAATTCTTGAGTTATTAGTGTAAAAATTATTAAGCAGCAGCCTTAACCTGCCACGATGTGGCTTTTGTTTGAATGTGAGCACAATTATTTGCATCGATTCATTGTATAAGAAATAACCACGAACGGATTATATTTTTTGTTTGGCAATCTGGATATTTTGATATCTGGATATTTCAGGGCGTCTGCATGCAACTTAATGTTTTCCATGCAAAGAACAAATGTTTTCTAAATTTAATCCACATTTAATTCATCCCAAATCCGAAACGAATAGGAAACTTAAAGCGATTCAAAATTGAAACTGAATTTAATTTGAATTGAATGATTCGAATTTGCGTTGGGACTATATCTTCTGTGTAGCTTTTTTCACGTAAAAATGTTCATATAGCTCGTTTTTAATACTAACCTTTTTACGACAACTCGGCATTCCATTAAAAAGTTGCGTTGGCGGTCGGTATTAGAAATAAAAAAAAAATGGTAGAAATATCTCGACGCTATTGCCTCACATTCAGTGAATTTTAAATTAAAATTTTAATTCAATATATTAAATACAAAGTTGGGTACATTTGATCATCCAATTTCGTTTTTAATTAACTTTTTTTCTAAATAAAAAAAAAATTTCTAAATAAACAAAAAAAAAATTATTTTCTAAATAAAACAAAAAAATATTTTCTAACTGAAAAAAAAATTCTAAATAAAACAAAAAAAAAATTATTTCGAGTAATGGAAATCATTGATTCCCCCTTTAGGTGCTCCATTGCTTGCTGGTTTGTATACTGCAGCTGTCTACTTCGCTAGTGTCAAATAGGATTGACGTACGACGCGATTTGCAAAAATTATAAATCTTTCCATAGGCTGATTAAATTTGCGCCACTTGTTATATATATGTATTGCGGATATAAACCGGATTGGATTGTAAATACAATTAAAAAACATTTTAAAATCACTCTCCGGAAACCAGCACCATCTATCCGATTTATTCGCCATTCAAATGCAACTATTGGAAATATTTTAACTCCAGCACTACCTATCGAGTAAATTTTTAGATAAAACATTAAATTTTTGGATAAAACACTATTATTTTTTTTTTTTTTCATCTATATACTCTGAATACGAACCCGATCGGATGACCAATGCAGGTTTCAAAAATATCTTGAATCCAGCTCCATCTACCTACCTCTCAAATTCTTACAACTATTAGAAATATTTCGACTCCAGTGCCACCTGTCTAGTAAATTTCGATTGTGAATAAAACGTTTAGGAATACATTAAACATTCCTTTCACCTAACTAACATATTCCGAAATCAAATGGCACTGTAAATTCAATTTTTGGGGTAATTTCAGCTCAAAAATGTTTTTTAAGTCAATAATATAAAAAAAAGTCGGCTGTAAATGCAACTTCTAGAAATATATCGAATCCAACGACATCTGTCTGTCTTTCAAATGCAGCCATTAGAAATTTTTCTATTTCATCTATTTCATCATCAAGCCAGTTTTCGGTGAAATTAAAATATATTCTAAATATCAATCGATTCGGAACTTTACTATTTTTATGAATATTCCGAAATGCTTAAAAATATTATATAATACTTCTGAATGAAAATCAAATGGGACTGCAAATAGCTACAAGTTTTAAGGCCCTCGCCTCATTTGAAATGGTGCTTTTTGGGTGTTTCTTTAAAAGCGTGTAATATGGTATTTCAGTATTTTAGTTTTTGATCCATTGTTAAAAAATATAGTTTTTGTTTGGCCATACGAGGTTCGTTCAAAAAGTTGTCAGTCTTCAAGAAGTGGTCGGACCTTTAAAGTTAAAAAAGGGTCAAAAAACGGTTTTTATCTTTGAGCGTCTACCATTTTGTTAATTTTTTTTAAAGCTCGTAGTCCCCACGATAATGACATTCACACTGAATAAGACCCTTTTTGATTTCAGACATCTGTGAGTCCCGGAATCCGTGTCGCCAGCGGTATACCTTGTTTTGGAAGACAATTTTTTGAAGCCTGACAACTTTTTGAACGAACCCGTATCGCCAAAAAAAATTTATACTTTTTAACAATAGACCATAAAATTAAATATTAAAAAGAAAAATAAAAAATCATTTTTCAGTTCCGTTTTAAATGCTTTTAAAGAAACACCCAAAAACACTATTACAAATAAGCCGAGGCCCTTAAAACTATTTCAAATCCACTACCATAAATGGTGATAGTTTTAGCCCAACAGTTTTTTAATCTTTTTTAATAATATTTTCTGAATATTAAAAAATTGGGCTGAAAATACAATTTGTAGAAATATTTCGAGTCCAGCACAGCCTATCGAGCCAATTTTAGTTAAAAATATTAATTAAAATAGATTCTGAATATAAGTCAAATCGGGCAAGTAAACAGAATTTTTAAAAATAGTCCCACGCCAGCGCCACCTAACAAGCAAATTTAAGGCCAACATATTTTTTCGCGTAACTACTTAATATAAATACAGTAGGTTCTGTTTTTATGCGGTAGATACGTTCCGCAAGAAACAGCATAAAAAAAGCTACTAGTTCTATAGTAAAACTATAGATACGTTTCAAAAGTACTAAAACCGCATAAATCTGAAATAATGTAATAAAATCGCATAAAAAAGGGCACTAGTCCCATATTATAACTATAGATACGTTCCATAGACCGCATGAATCTGAAATAATTAAATAAAATCGCATAAACAAAATATTGTATTTTTGCAAATTATATCTTTATTTAAGAAACGTCAGAATCGAAAAATAAAGTTAAGTCAGAAATAGAATCAGACAATACCCACATGTTGCGCGTTCGTTTAGGATTTGGCGTAAAATCACTTTCGTCACTTGAGGAAATGTACATGTCTGATCTAGATAGTTATGCAGGCGGTTCCATACTTGTAGGGTTAGCATTTCTGATATAATCTGTGATGAGTTTTTGCTTAGCTGGTTTAGAATCTTGTTTATATGTACAATTCCCGATAGGTCGATATGCATTTTGTAATTTAAAAAAAACCGCACTATTTCAAAACCGCATAAAAAAAAGCCGCATAAAAACAGAACCTACTGTATATATATTTTTTTAATTTGCTTACGTTTTTGAATTTTTCTGCTATGATTATATCAAAATGCTTGGACGCGCGCCTTCCCTCTATCGGAATGTGATCGATTTAAACTCGAGCTTTTCGGTCTTGAAATAGCCGCATAAGTCTTTCATAGGATTTATCGTGCTAGTAGTCGATCAGCCTACATTCCTTAGTGAAACTTCGTCGTGAAGGCTGAATTTTCCGATTGTGGTCCTCTCCTTCCTTTTCTTCCTTGTCGATCCTCAGAAGAAGTTCGTAATCACATACCGGGCGCGTAATCATAAGCGCTCATAGAAGTAAGCTTTGATTGCGTCATTATTCTCTGTAGTAGAGTGTTAGCGTAAATGAGTGAAATGTCAAAGCATCTCTGTTGTTTTTAATTTTTTTTGGCAGTGAGGTTGGGTTCAAAATGCCTTCGCACCATTAGTAACCGTCGTTATTACGTGGGGACTCCACTAAAATCATTCCCCCTCTTCTCTTGGATTTTTCTTCTTGACGTGTATTGTATTGCTCGGAGTGAACAGAAGTTACTGGTGGCGATTTCTCTCTACGCTTACAAAGCCAGCACCGAGTTTGCGCTCATTTACATCGCAGCTGTGGGAGAGCGCTAATAACCTTCTTAATGTGCCCCTTTAATCGCATTTGTTGGGTGACAGTTATTTCAGCCTTTTTGTGGGCATCAACTATGTATATGGGCAGAAAATATTCCGGGTAAGAGGTCCCAAATTATGTTCCTTAAGCCTTCAAAAGTGGTTTATTTCATACAAGGTTTTGTTTTGTTTCTCATTGGAAATTATTTTCACTTGACGGATCCGTAGTTGAACTAGTTTCTGGGGTATTTTATTTAAGGTCACGTTTGCTTCAAAGTAGACGCTCGGTTAAAGCTGCACATGCCAATGAATAGACGCTGTAGACTCTAGTGAGCCCTTAAACTGAGTACCTCCACCTTAATTCGCCTGTAAACGGGTATTTGGTTGCTACCTACAGAGGGCTTGACCGAACTCGAAACGTATGGCAAATAATCGTTTTTTGCCATTCTCAAGTGAAAAGTGCTTGACGGAGAAAAAATAGCTTAACTCGCTTACCGTTTGCAACTGGCTCTACGGGCACTTCAACACCTTAGCTTAAAGTGCTGTACCAATCTTCGTCTGATACCTCAGCCACTGCTAGAATGAACGCTAGCCATTCTGTCGGCATAGCCTAATTCTTCATTGATGCACGCAAGTCCTTCTACATATCATCGACCTTTTTTTAGTTAAAGAAACATCCAGCTCTCAACTGAAACCTTTCACGAGAGTGCACAGAAAAAACTCGTAAGATCTTAATAAAAAATGGTGATTTTAGAAAAGTCGCTGACCGCCTACCTATACATTTACTTTATTAGGTTTCTTGACCCTTACCCATTTACCTGTGTCCACGCGTGCACCACGACAGCCTATACTCTGCTGAATGTTCTGTGGCTTGCAGGCGGTTTTTTAAATAATTTTCTATGCATAAATATATCTTTTGTATCAATTTCAAGTTCGCTTCCCAATTAAATGTTGACAATTTGCTGATCATTATTCAAATTATGCATTTCTTTTTAGTCAAAAGTACTAATTACGTTGAGCGTTGCTTACTCATTTCAAGTGTATTTACTTGCAGCGCTTTTTATGTGGCACTCGTTCATATGGTGACTGATAAGTGGGCTCAAACACCCGCAGGGCAATTATTTCAGCTTTTTATGTTGTTGTTGTTTTTGTTTTTCTGTTTACTTTCACGTATTTGACGACATTCTTCTGGTTCAATGCGCTAGTCGCTATTTTTCATTTTGTTCTTGTTTGAATTTTTATGCACACATACATACATACATACAGTATTTTTTAGTACAGAATTTTCGACAAAAATTGTTTATTTCGTTTTTTGTCGTTATTTATTAACAACAATGAACCTTTAACCCAAATCGAACATACATATTTTGCTGGAATTTCATTACTAAATACTTGAACTATGTGCAGTAAATACCCGAAGTGCCAGCTTCCCACTTGCCGCCACACTTACGCTGCACTTCACTTCACTATCATGGCTCCTATTTCTTGGTGTTTGGGTAATGCGTATGAAACTTTCGATATCTACTCATCACATGACCTCATCCAGTTCACTTATTACACTTCAGATAGAGCTGAGTTTAATTGAGCGTATGTGCCTTTCTTTTGGCTGCAGTTGGCCGAGATGCTTCCACCTTCTCTGCGCTATAGCGCAGCATTCAAGGAGAAGGTGCATTGGAGTCTCTTGGGATTTGTGACAAGAATCAGTGAATCAGCCCCATAGTTTGGTGCCAACTAGCCTCACTTAGCCTCCTAAGCTCTTCACTCATAAGCTTCTTCTTGGTGGTTTGTTGTCCCATATAAATAGCAAAAAGCTAGAATTTTTAAAAATTTTTGAATGACGAAAGTGCAGCGGAGCAAAAAGTTGGCATTAACAAAGTCAAGATCCGGCCGTGAGCAACAAAAGGAAAATATATGGCGAAGATCAAACATCTGAATCTCTAATCTATAATTGTAGAAAATAACTGCTTTATAGTGAAAGATTTCGGCTTTTTGAAAGTCAACGAGACCTATGAGTCAGCCTTAAACCGCAACGCAATCTCTACGACAAGTTTCGTAAACAGTAACTGAAGTAGGCAATCAAGTAACTAAAGAGCTCTAAAATCTCGTTTTATGATTATTTCTCAATGTCGAGTTATTGTAAGCGACTAAAGCTGGGATCATTGAGTACACCGTATGAGATAACCCGTGGAATGTTTAAGTAAGATTCTGGTGATGATATCCGGGCTTTTTCATGTTAGCGCCGGAGCAGACTTCGACATAGTGCAGCAAGGATATGAGAATAGAGAATAGAATAGGTTAGGTTAGGTTGAAGCGGTGGTCCTGTGAGGCACACTCAGGCTCATAGTGTATTGTGATGCCGCATGGGGAGCTTGCCCTTATATCTCCTAAAACCAGTGTTTACTTTTCAAAATTTTTAGAATATCCCTGATATCTGCAGAACTGAGATCTTACAATTCATTAGAAATTGTTTAGTTAGAATAGTACACGTACGTCTGGATAGAATAGGGCAAAGGCACAGAAGGTGCGATGTCATCTCTTCCTCTTCCTCATCTAGCCAGCTTCATGTCCACCCTTTGGTTGGGCATGTCTATCAGGCATTGCCCCGTTATAATTAAAATCAGTGGGCTAAACTGTGCTAATTTTGGTTTAGCAGAGTGCGTTTAGCATTGAGAGTCGGTCACAATTTTCGGGCGATTCTACAGGTGGGTTCTTTATGACATCTTTCGTTCGCTGCTCTTCAAGGAGAAATAGTTTACATGCTTATAAGAGTATGACTATGTCATTGTCTATGTACTCATCCGGCCGATTTGGTGCCGAGTCTTGCTGGTTTATTAGCTCTGCATTTACACTCAGTGCCACAATGGAAAATAATCCATGCAACCTTTAGGTGAAATGACTCGGCCATCTCGTTAAGAGATGTACGGTATTTCATGGCTATTTTGGAGGTTGTTGACTATTTTGTGAGGGATTCTTTTGCCTTGTGGCTATGAGTGAAAATGTAGATATCTTTTCCAGGTTCATTATTGCCTGATGAGAATTAAATAATTTATTAATTAGAATTTACTATGTTTACAATGCTGCTGTTCATAAAGCCGCTAAATACTTTGGTGCCAGGTCAAAGGAACTTACCAGACAGCAGGTGAATTGGCAAAGAAAAAACTACTCTTACTACTACTCTCTGCCGCTTTGAAAGCGATATGGTGTTAGGTGGGTCTGAGCAATGGTATCACAATGGACCCTCTGAGCGACTGTATGCATTCCCTCTGGTTATTGAAGGAAGAAAGCCACTATAGTATAAGCTAACCTAGAGTCTTAAAAAAAACTTCACTTGCGCTCAAAGGCTTCAGCTATTGACTTTCTTCTACTAAATAATTTTAAATTGTTAAAATGAATACGAAACGCACTCAGTAAGGTACTTTATTCTTTATAAATTATAAAAAATAAATTAGTGAAAAATTGCCTTTGAAGGAAGACCTGCTCTTTATCAAGTGCGTGCAGGATTTCGAAAGTCCTGGAAACTACCAGCAGCTAATAAGAAGAAAAATTATTAATTTTTTCGAACGTGCATTATCTGGGTCTGAAAGGAAATTTATTAGCCATCAACACTCCCATTTTCCACTCAACTGCACCACAGAGCTCAACAGTTCATAACGCCTTGAGTTGTTGCTGAGTTGAATTAAAATTTTGCAAATAAAGTTATCTCAAAGTGAGCTTCATTTGAGTGAAATTTGGGAAACCTCAAACAAAAAAGAAATAGCGAATGCAGCTATTTTCGCTTTCGTTGTGATAACTTGGCCTTTTCGTACAGGTACACAAAATGTGGAAGAAAAGTAAGAACAGAAGCAGTCATAATTGTAAGCAAAATGTAATAAAAAAAATTACAACATATATATTGCGTTTAGCATGATCTCAAAAATGAGTGAGCGTGTAAATATGTGAACACACATAAAACAATTGGCTAAGCTTTAGCTAGAATAATGGCGGCTCTAAGCGACGGCAATGGCAACGGCAACAACGACTTAAGCAACTGACAGAAGTGTTAAGTATTTAAATTTACAATAAGTTATAAATATCACGGCGTACATATGTATGTAGGCAAGCATGTACATCTATGTAAGTATGTGTTTGTGGAAGCCACTACTCAGCTAGAGTCATACACTTTTTGTTAAACGCGCTTGCGTAGCCAGTCAGTGATTTTGCTCACCTTTCTCGTTCAGCTTTGAAACTCGCTCTCAATATGAGCCGAGCTCTCATTATGAACAGAAGCGAAGCTTAGAAAAGAAACTTTGGTGTTTACTGCTTCACTTTTATTTTATTTCATTTATTTATTTTTAATTAACTAGACTTTGCTAGCCTTTGCAAACTTGCTAAGTTAAACAATCAAACAGGTTAGGCGGCAGAGGAGAAGAGAAAAGCGCAGAGCGAGAGCACGAGAGGGAGCGAGAGAGAAAGAGAGAGCGAGAGTGCGAGAAAACGATCGTGAATATGCGAATGTTAGTTTACAACTTCAACAACTGCTCAGCGTTTCCCAAATTTGCTAGCTTATGAGCAGCCCATAAATGTCGGCCCTGCAGCTGTTCGCAATAAACACAACAAAAGCAAGCAGGCAAGAAACAGTAGAATAGCAACAAGCAAAAAAGCTACTTACTAACTTGACAGACAGTTAGCCACGACTACCTCACTAGCCATCTCATGGCTGCTACATAGCTACATAGCTTCCACAGCTGTTGGCTTGCTACTCGCTCGCCTTGCTTTGGTCAGCTTTTCTACGCTCTTTAACTTCGGTCTTGGCTTTTTGGCCAAACTATGTACGGGCGCTTTCGAGTGGTCTATCTCTACTAAGCACTAGTTTAGCTTAGCTTTGGCTTGTGTCTATTTTACGCTCGCTGTGCACTCTCCTCTTCTACATTTGTCACTGCACTGCGTCCAAATTGCTGGGTTTTTGATTGACTTGGCGGCGCTGCAAAAGCGTTCGCTGACTTCAGTGTGCGCCGACCAGTTTAAGCAGGCAGACGACGGCCACTATTCGGTTTTTGCTGAGAGTGTATGTGTGTGTAAATGTACGTATATGTAAATGTGCCAACCACATACAGCAACGAGCATTTATTTAGTCGTTAACGCGTCCCCGTGTGGATATTTTTACTTGTTCAAGTAAAATTTAATAAAAAAATTTAATTCTAAAACGTTCTCATTCTTATTCGTTTGTTTGTTACTTTCGATAAAAAAAGTGAGTGAGTGTGATTTTTGTTAGAGGGGAAAAATTGAAGAAAAGCAATTTTTGCACTCAAAACATCTACAACAAACAAAGTGAACAACAATTGCAAGTGTTGTGCAAAGCAAAAGTAAAAGAAAATATATGAAAAAAAATGTATTACGAAAAAACAAAAAAAAAATTAACGCAGCAGTAGTCAGCACGACGAGCTATCACGACAAAACGGCAGCATTCGAACACAAAAACAAAAGCAACAACAACACAAACAACTTTAACAACGCCTGTGGCTGCTGTTTTTCCTCCTCTGCTGTCAGCAGCTCACTCACTTTTGGCTGCCTGTTGCAAAATTAGCCAATAAAAAAATTGAACAAAAAAAATTTTTGCTTTGAATTTCAAAAGAAATAAATAAAATTTCTGCAGCATTGCAGAGAGGTGCGGGAGTAATGCGCAGTATTCGAAAGCTGAAGCTGCAACTAGATTTGAAAAAAGCAAAAAAGTAAAAACAAAAAATTTAGAAGCCCCAGAGTAGTGGCATTTGAGAATTTCAATGAAGCTTTTTTCGTTGAAAGCAAAAGTAAAGTAAATTTTTTTTCCAAATCTATGACAACAAAATCGTTGCAAAAGTTTATTGTGCTGTTGAAAAGTGAATTATATCGGCGCATAGGAAAATGCCTACGTTTCAATGACAACCATGGACGGATTAAGATTGGAAAAATGAGCAAAGTGAGTTGTGAGAATTATTTTTCTAATCAGAAATGAGGGCAACTGAAATTAAATAAAAAAGCAAATATACTATAAAAAATCGACATGGAAAATCAAGTTTTCAATGAAGAAAGTTTACGTAGGAACTAAACCCAGGCACTATAAATTTTTCTTTTTACAAACACACTTTTATTGTCTACTGTATTTATGGATTGAAGATACTCGTACAACGAACCATTTTTGGAATTTAGAATTTAGAAATTATGCGTCTTTCTCAGTTAATATGCACTGAGAATTCCAAGTGTAAATATAAGCTTGAACAAAACTTAGAAAAAAACATTACATAGAAAAATTAACCCCTACAAAGGTTAATCGTAAAGCAAATTTTCCCCATAAGTTATTTTCATATTTAGTTTTAGTGCGAAAGCTATTTTCTTGTTGTGAAATCTTTTTTTTTTTTAAATAAATATAAATATTAAAAATACCAAAAAATTACACAAAACTACTTTCTAACCCCACAAGGGTTAATCGTTAACGCAAATTTTCACCTTAAACTCTTTTCATATTTGTTTTCACAGCGAAAAGCTAATTTTTTATACTTTTTTTAAGAATCAACATTTTTTTTCAATTACCAATTCATAAAGTCTTAAAAAATAAAAAAAAAACATACAAAAAACTACTTTCTAACTCTATAAGGGTTAATCGTTAACGCAAACGTTCTCTTTAAGTTCTTTTCATATTTACTTTCAGTGCGAAAAGCTAATTTTTTCGATAACCAATTCGTAAATAAAGTATTAAAAATAGAACAACAAAAAAAATTATTTGTAAAAAAAAATTTAAATCCAATTCCGTGTAAAGGGGCATAATTGCCACCAAATAAAAAATAGCTTTTTCGATTTGAAAAAAGTAGTTTACTGCTCAAAAACTATGGATCACTTAGCTTTTAGCCGTAGGTGCCAGAATTTTTTCTTGGTGTTTTTTTCAAGTAAATAGGCATTATATTTTACTGCGCATACATTTCAAAAGACCACGAGGTGTCATAATATTTTCTTGGTTACTTTTTTCAACTAATTCAGCTTTGTTAGTGAAGTAAAAAATAAAAGAAATCAAAATTAAAAAAAAAGTTCCAAAGACAAATTTCTTTTTCTAAAATATTCTTTTGTTTGTTTTTTTAAGCTTTATTTCAAACGCTAATTCTTAGGGCAACCAGTTGAAGATTATAACAGTTGCTAACATTTAAGGTTATAAAAAATCTTTATAAATTGAACAGCTTAAATGAAATGCTAAATAAATTAAAAAAATGCTAATTAAATAAAAAATTTGTCCAAAGAAATTTTATTTTTGACTGTAAGTAATTTTTTTAGTAGTATTACACGTAAAAAATTAAAACAAAAAAAATTCAAGTTTTTTTCCAAAGACATTTTATTTTTGGGTCTAAATAATATTTTTTTTAATATGGCATTTCAAGAAATTTTTGATTAGATAAAAATTTTTAATTTATAAAAATTAAATTGCCTTTTAATATATCTACGAAGAAATTTAGCTACACCTTCAAATTGCCTTTTATCTACAAAGAAATTAGCTTCATTTTCTAAAACTTTGCTTCTAGCGGTGTTAGGGAGCATTGCAATTTTTGAGTTCCTGATTCTACAAAAAAATAAAAGCGGCAAAATTTAAAAAACAAAACAATTTTTAAATTTACTGTTGTTGAGTATGTGAAAGTTTTAAAAAAATTAAATTAATTTTCAACACAATAAGTTATTACAAATTTTAAATTTTTTTTTTGTTTTTTTGGAAACCAAATTTTATTTGAGTTTACAGAATAAAAATACAGCTGTTGAATGTATTTTTGGTTGGGCAAAATATTTTAAATAGATAATTACATCTTTTATTTACAAAGAAATTTAGCTTCAGTTTCTGAAATTTTTTTTCTCAACTGGTTTTAATGGTTTTTCGACTTTTCCGTCATATTCATTGCACCTCAAAGTGCAATCAGGTTAAAGAATTTTGGCCTCTGGAGGCAATCTCTCAAGAGACATGGTCGCCTTTTCCGGCAGTTAACACCGTATTTCTCGAACTTCGAACAGATCTCTCTATAGGCAAACTGGACTTTAAGGGTCGTGTTAGGGCAATCTTTCCATATAGGCAGGATTGGATAGAGGGGAAAATCTGCACCGAAGCTTGCACCTTTGATATTAACATTTCTTCCGATATTCTAGCCGCGATTAAGGAGGAGATCGAATCTCTTGGTTGTGCAGGTAACATTTCTCTGATCTGGGTTCCAGGACATAGGAACATAGAGGGAAATGAAATTGTTGATGAGCTTGACAGGAAGGGGACTGAATTGGCCTCAGAAACCTCTTACTTGGTCATCGGCATCCTCCTGATAGTTGTTAAAGGGGAATTGCACAAATTATTTCTCAGGAAAGTGCAGAAAAGATGGAGTTCCGCTTCTTCCTGTGCTATTTCGAAAACCCTTTGGCCCCAGTACAATGTACGGAGGACTCAGAAAGTTATGGGGACTCCACGCCATTCAAAAGCCAAACTCGTAGTTGTGTTTACTGGTCACTGCACGATCGGCACACACGAAAAAAAGCAAAGGCTAGCATTTAACCCCCATTGCAGAAGCTGCGCGGACCTTTCAGAGAAAGAGACTGTAGAACATTTTCTCTGTAAATGTCCGGGTTGGGAAACTGGGAGCTCCTTTCTGCGACAGCCTGGGGCCGTGCGTCGACCTAAATCCAATCAATCTCCTCCATTATATCAACAGTTTTGGCTGGCTGTAGATATTTGCCTGTGGGAGGTCTCATAATGGTATCAAAACGGCGCTTTAGTGCCACTTGAGGAGTGCCAAACCGAAACTTCAACCATTTCACCTTCCTACCTACTGGTTTTAGTGTGTCCTGCAGTTTTCGAATTCCTGTTTCTTAAACGAAAATAAGTATACAAAATTTTCAAAAAATTAATTTTAAAATTTACTGTTGTGAAATATGTTAAAGCTCTTTAAAATTAAATAAATTTCCAACACCATAAGTTTTTTAAAATTTTGCTTTTACAATTTTTTGAGTCAAGTTATAACTGTTACATAAATTTTTGATTAAGACAATTTTTTTTAATTTTTGGCGCATGAAATATTAAAAATGTGGGAAAAAACTTGTAGGCAGCTATTTGTGTAACATGGTTTCATGGGTATTTGTGAAAACAGTTTTAAAAAGCACAGTTGCTAGGACAAAAAATTGTAATAAAAAATTTGTATGTTTTTTTAATAATAGTAATTAATAAAAAATAAAAATAAAATAAAAATTAATAAGTAATAATAAAAATATAAAAAAATAATAATTAATAATTTATAAATAATAATAATAATAAATAAGTAATAAATAATTTTAAATATAGTAAATATAAATAAAATAAAAATAAATAGTAAATAATAAATAATAAATAATAAATATAAATGAAATAAAAATAAATAAAATAATAAGTAGGTAATAAAGTTTTAAGGATTTTAAAAGTAAGAAAGTAATTTTAAAACTCTCTATTGATGAGTATTTGATAGTTGTTTAAAATTAAACAAATTTTAAAATTTTTTCAGCTAAATATTACTTTTTTATTTTTAAAGCTACAACATTAAGATTACAACTTTCATATATTTTTTTGTGGAATTTGCAAAAATTTGCAAAAAAATAAAAATTTTCCAAAAAAAATTTATTAACTTCTGGTAATTTGGCAGTTATTAAACTATTTTTGTTTTGGTTTTAGATTTGGAACTTTGTTTTTAAAATAGAAATATTTTTTTTATAATTTGGTTGAAAACTGTTGATTGTTAAAATCGTTTGTAAATTTTTCAAATTTGGAAAAACCAAATAAGGCAAGACCCGTTTTATGACAATTATTGTGTAAGCTGCTCATAAGACTTAAAAAAAAAAATTTAAAAGTTTGCGTTATTTTATTTTTAATATTATATACAACTTTTTTCAAACATTAAAAAATCTTTGCTATTAATCAGACTTCATAAATTTTGCCAATGATGCAAAAAATTATTTGTAAATAATTTTATTTGAACTGTTCATTAAAAAAAAAAAAAAAAAAAAAAAAATGTTTTTTTCCTTCATTTTAAAGTTTATTCATCCAAAAGTTGTAAACGGTGCTAAAATCTATGTTAAAAGTGTGAACAAATAAATATTTGAAAAAATAGCTTAATGAAACTTCTTTTGTGAAATGCTATTGGAATTAAAAAAAAAATGATTGGTGGAAGAAACGACAGTGAAGCTAACTTACTGGTAGACTAAATAAACTGTTTTGTTTATAAAAAATACTCTAATCTCAAATTATAAAACTGTAAAATGGTTTTTGAACGAAATTAATTCGTAATGACTCAGTGTAGAAGAAACCACAAAATAATAAAAAAATTATAAATGAAAATAATAATGGCTTTTTGTCATTTAGAGAAGCAGTAAAAAATGCAAAAAAATATTATGCGATTGCTTTTCTAATTACATATTTTGATTGTGTTTGATGTGAAAATAAAAAGTGAGGAGTAGAGAAAGAAAAGTTTTTTTAATATTTTAAATTTCAAATTATTATTAAGACTTACCTGTACCTGATGTGCCTGTATGCCAAACATAAGTAATTTTATGGAGATACCTCTCGCAACTTGTAAGCTTCTTATTAAGAGCGCACTAATCAGTTCTGCAAATCAAAGATGGATTAGCGTTAACATCTGTGAAATTGCTAGATAAACATGGCTAAGGCTAAAACTACGTCTATCCAAGAGTATTATAAAATTGAGTGTACTTCAAATACGGACCTTAGTAGGGACTCTCACAGGACAATGTCTCATAGGAAATCATGCAAGGAGATTCAGCATTTACACGCATGATTTCTGTCGTAGCTGCAGAAATGAGGAGGAGTTGGAAGCAATTCAACACCTTTTTTGCACATGCCCAGCTCTAGCCAGAAGCAGGAACCGATATTTAAGATTCTACTTCTTACCGCATATAGATAATGTACACACTTTAGGTATCAACCACCTTTTACGCTTTGTCAAAAGCTCAGGATGGTTCAATATGGAGAGGGAAATGTAGCCCAAACTCCGCGGCTCACAGCGGACCCATTTTGTGGCCAAATTGTGGCATCGTTGTCTCTATGGGCGATACGGGTGCCAAACCTAAGTTCACCTAACCTTAAGATTTAACATTTTTTTTATTGTGTTTTTAAGTTTTTATCGTTATTTTTTTAGTCTTTATTGTTTTACATATTTTTTATTTTATTTTTTTATTTATTTATTGTATAATGTTTTTTACTTATTTTGTTATTACTTGTTGTATTTTTTTTTTGGTATTTGTGGTTTTTGCCTATAATGGTTGCAATCGCTCATTCGATATTCTCTATAGTCGATTCGACTTGTCTTGGTTAAATTAACATAAAATATGTGTATTTTCCTTTGAATTATGTAACAGTAAAATTTTTGTAATCAAATTATTTTTCAATTATTTCTAATTATTTCATTTTAACGGCAAATCATCCTGCTTACTTCTTACTAAATCTAATTGTCATCCAATACGAGTCACTGGGTTGTGAAAATAAGCCAATTATTTTTTATCGTTAATAAAAACACTTAAACAGTACTAACTGTAGTCAAAATTTAACCGCTCTGCGCAATTTATTTACAACCAGATAATTATAGCCAGCCGTGCATCTGAGTAAGAATGCATTCAGCAAAATTCGTTCAATAAAATTTCATTATCCAATTTCTTTAATAGATTCCAATAGCAGAATTGGAAATCTCATGGATTTATGGCCATTGTATGACGAAATTTTTTTATTAAGCTACTTTTTTTTAAATTATTTTTCTCACTTAACAATACCTGCCGCTGTCATGCACGCCGAACTCAGCTTTGAAAGTGGGAAGTTTTTATTTCAGAACCATGAAATTTAGCGTCAGGCCTACAGCAGCACTTTTACCAGTCTGGTTATAATTTTCATTGATTTCGGGTATTTAGAATTTGAAGAAATTTTTGGATAGTAATTTAGCAAAATTAGCGCTAAGAATAAAAGTGATTTAACTTTTTTTTATATTTTTTTTAATTTTTTTATATGGCTGCTAGAAAATGGTTCAAAAAAGTAAAAGCGCTTTTTCTTGATGTTACACTCGTAATCTGTTTGCCAAAACACTGCAACTTCCTAATAACATACAAAAGTTATTAGATATCAACAATAAATTTTCTAAATACTTTAGAAATCATTTAAAAACAAAATAGTAATAAATTTCTTATCCAAACAATAAAAAAGGAGATAAATATTTGTGTTTGTTAAGGGGGAATACCGCTGTGATTTTTCAAAAAAATCATTTTTTTTGCATTTGCTCAAAATAGATATATTGAAAAATATGTAAAAAAAATTTTAGCTTAAAATCTTGAAAATTGCAGGTAGTGAGTTACAACGGCCCAGTGGAAACTCTAAACGCGTTTTTCTCTAAATGACTTTTCTGAGCACGGTGGCCTCGATTTCTCGAAGACTTATGAACCGATTTTAATTTATTTTTAAAAAATGTTGTACATGATTTGGCTACCGTTTTTAAACATTCCAAAAATTAATATTTTTCCAAGCTTTTCGAAAACAAAAAAAGGGTAAACACACAAACTTATTTTTCAAACCTGCACCATTTTCTCAAACCCAAAAAATAAAAAAACCGCCACATACGACGATAGCCATTGATGTATATATTACGAAGTTTTTTGGTTTTTTGCTTTCAGATGATTTTTCACCAGGGTGCATACGTTTTTTTATGACGTCATTGCATTAATATTAATAACAGTTGTAATTTTTAATATTTTTTAATAAAAAATTGTGTCAGTATAGTTGAATATATGTTCACAAAGGGTGTTCCCCCATAATTTAATTTTTTTTTTTAATTGTGTGGGGTTTTGAGTGTTCCAATAAAAATAGTTAACTTTTTTTAATAAAGCATCAAATTTATTTTTCATATATTTTTATTTGTATTTTTACTTTTCCTAATAAGTACATACATGTATACATACATATTTATGTTTAAAAATGCAAAACCGCATTCTTGTCGGAACTTAACTCGGTTTTGTTTTTTATTTTAGATTTGTAAAAAAATGTATTAACATATTAGTCATCGACTAAACTTGTTTTTCGGCAACTTTTTCACAGAATTTTCTTTCTCTCCATGTTTCAATTTTTAGCAGTAATAAAATTAATAAACACATTTTTTTAATTCCGTAAATATTTTCACGAAATAACAGGCCCTTTTGCGTCTTATTTAATTCAATTTATTTTTTTAGCAAAGTTTCCAACAGATTAATTCGATACCTGCATTTTTTATAATACAAGAACATTTAGTGGATTACTAAATTATTGTAAAATAAAAAGTTCTGGAATATTAGTGGAAGCCATAATCGATTTTTTCCAAACACTGAGATGTCAACCAAGCAAGCTTTTCAATGCCAATGACAATGCGAAAAAAGCAAACAAGTTAGAAGACTCTCTAGCAGAAATAAAAATATCATGAAAATACAAAAATATAGAATTTCAACTTTACTCAAAATTAACCAAAAAAATTAATTAAAAAATATGAAATAAGTGAGTTGCAAATTCCAACAAATAAGAGAGTTACGCACACCCACACACGTACGTTATTCCAAGCTAAGGCAATAAGAGCAGGCAAAAAACGGTGAGACGTCAGCCATTGGGATGCGTTGATCTTCGTAATGAGCTGCGGGCAATAAAAAAATGTACAACAAAAATAAAGAATATTAAGTAACAACAAAAATATAAATGTAAAATAACAACAAAAACCACAAACAAGAATAAATAAAATAATCGAACAAAAATTAAAAGCAGCAACACCTAAAAAAAGCAATTACTTTAGCCTGTTCCGCGCTCATTACATTAAAAATTCTTGATTGCTGGTGTTTTTCTTTTTTGTCTTGCGAGCTGTGTGCTGTGTGTGTATGTGTGCTCAATTTTGTATGATTTTTTTTGCAGCTGCATCCTCTCACTCATTTGCCAGAATGAATTTCATACGTTTAGTCTTTGTGTACTTTTGCTGAATTTCTTCTCAATTTCATTTAAATTTCTTGTCATTATTGTTGTAATTTTATGATTTTTTTCCTTATTTTGATTTCACGAATTTTTCGTCTTACTTCATTTGCAAAATTTTTTGAGTTACTCCAAGTGAAGCGTATTTAATAATTGCGTTGCGCCTGCAGCTCGCTTATTCGCACGAGTGTTCTTAACCTGATCTGTGGTTATCCGCGGCGATCGACGTTCCGCGATCCTTTTTGGGCTAAACCATAAAATCAAAACCATAGAAAGCTAAAGTCAATACACAACTACTCGAAAAGTCGATACGATTTTGCAACCGTCCGTAGCGGTGCGTAACGTAGCGGCCAGTAGTAAAAAGACCAGTAGTAAGCTTCAAATTCGTTTTTGATAAAACAAAAAGGACTAAGTGAATGAATTGTAGCAAGCAAAAAGAGAATTTCACAGATATCGTGCGAAATAGTATTCGTAGAACTTTTGGTTAATTTATTGAAATTTCCCAGGAAGTTCGAGTTAATTGCGTTTTGTACAAGTAGTGATTTTCGTGCGCGCTTTTCAAACACCTTTTGGATATCACCACGATCAAGGAGTTAACAGCAACTAATTGTAAATATCACAAAAATTATAATTTCATATGAATTGTTATTAGTTTATTTTTAAAAATGAGTTCAGGGTATTAATGAATTTAACTTGCTGCTGAAGTGTAGGGGGCAGTGATCAGTGGAGCTGGAATTGCAAATATACGAAATACCAATAGAGGATGTTTTAAAAAATGTATGTGACAATTGATACAAAATGTGTTTAAATATACAATCAGAAAAAGCACGAAAAATTGGAGCTTACACATAGTAATTTAATTAATGTAATAATTTAAAAAAGTTATTCAAACAAATGTTTCTAAAATTGTTTCTAAAAATTTACTAAATTTTGAAATACTACTTGAAAAAAGTGCCAATGTAGTATGACAATATATAAAATAAAAATTTAAGAAAGTCTTAAAAGCCTTTCTGTTAAAAAAAATGCATTCACGTTTTTAAAAAGTACGAGTAGTTAATTTTTTTACTCAAGCGAAAATTTTTCAGTTTTTTACTTTGAAACATATCGTATTCGTTTGATTACATGTTTTAAAAAATATGTTTGAAAATCGATTACAACAATAGCACATTAATAAATAAAAAATTACATACACCTACAAATATATTAACTGTAAAGTCACAGGGAATATAAATTATCTTTCCTAAATATTTTTCATTAATATGAAAATAAAAATTTTTGAAAAATATCGGGGAAATTGCATAGAATTTCGTGTTCCTAATTATTTTTTGTTTAATATGAAAATTTGAATTCGTTTTAATACTTGACAAGTATCCTAGAATTGCTTGCTCGTAAGTTCTTTGTATTAATATAAAAACTGAACACCTATCACTCGGATAAAAACTTTTTAAAAACATACTATAATTTTCAAAAATATTTTCCTCCTAATTTTTTTATTAAGTACAATTTTTTTAGATTTTATTTGTATATATACATAGATACATATACATAATTGGTGCTTATACCCTTTTTGGGTGTTTGCTCAAGTTCCTTCTCCAATTTAGGCCGACT
The DNA here is from genome assembly GCF_028408465.1 of Anastrepha ludens. NCBI lineage: Eukaryota > Metazoa > Arthropoda > Insecta > Diptera > Tephritidae > Anastrepha > Anastrepha ludens. The sequence continues at coordinate 115,230,655 of NC_071502.1, forward strand.
CCGAACGGCACTTATTTTTTACGAGGAGCTCTTTCATGGCAGAAATACACTAGGAGATTTGCCATTGTCTGCCGAGAGGCGATCCCTATTAGAAAAGATCTTTTCTTCATTTTGGTGTTTCATGCACAGAGATCAAATCAACGTAATCCGAATGATACTTACTTACCAACCCATTCGCTTAGGCGGCCACCGTATTCAATTTAAACTGTAGGAAAAAACTTAGTATCAGTACTCTGTTAGTCATGAAAATATTTAAAAATTTAGAAGTTGTAAATTAGTTGTGCCCGAAATAAAAGTTTAGTTTTTTTACTTTAAACTTAGTATAAGAACCCTGCTGGTCATGAAAATAATTTCTTGTGTAAAATTACATAAGTCACGGAAAACATTCAAAGATTTGGAAATCGAAATATTGGCATAAAATTAAGATACAAATTTTTGCATAATTATTCCTTAAATAACAATAAATAATTCTCCTTTTAAAAAATAAAAATATAATTTTTTATTTCCTGTGTAAAAATATTTTAAAAATAGTGGAAATATTTTAAAATTTGGACGCTGACAGGTCGGCACAAATACTTATAAAATTATACAAATAAATATAAAATAGGGGTCAATTAGAGCAAAAATTGTTCTTTAAAATTCAGAAAAAAATTTTTTTACTATAACTACTGAGTAGTGAAAAAAATAATTCTTAGTATGGAAAAAAAAAACCATTCTTATAATATCCACATTTCGTTGTTTTTTCGATCATTTCTGTCTTTGTAACATACCTCTCCAGCTTTGACAAAACCAGTCAAGTTAACTTAGCACATTCTATATCCTAGCCTCAAAATTATTCGGTTGTAAGTAATGCCGCCGTAGCCGAATGGGTTGGTGCGTGACTACCATTCGGAATTCACAGAGAGATCGTAGGTTCGAATGGCGGTGAAACACTAAAATTAAGAAAAACTTTTTTCTAATAGCGGTCGCCCCTCGACAGGCAATGGCAAACCTCCGATTGTATTTCTGCCATGAAAAGGCTCCTCATAAAAAACTATCTGCCGTTCGGAGTCGGCTTGAAACTGTAGGTCCCTTCATTTGCGGAACAATATCAAGACGCACACTACAAAGAGGAGGAGCAGCTCGGCCAAACACCCAAAAAGGGTGTACGCGCCAATTATACATATAAGTAATGCAATATGAAAACTATTTGTAGTTAATGTTGCTAGTACTTTGGTTGCTTGAAGATCTCAGTATTCGATATGCTCCATCATATCAGTTTTCGTTATTTATTTTTTCTCTTTGCCCAAGCTCAAGCCTTCCCAAGCCTTTAGTATCCTTTCATTCCTGTTTGATGGTCTTCCTGTTAACAGGTGCTTCCTCATATTATCACCAATACCTCAAAAGCAAAACCTATAACTTCTGCTAGTTTTCCATTTGCTCCCATTTATCTTTTGTCGGCCACCAACGTTGCTGTTGAACAGCATTCATTTTTGGACAGAACTGCTGAAATTACAGTCATAGCTCGTTGGCTCAAATAACACCTGTAAATGCTTTGACTACATGAATCCATTGCTGGAACTCTATAGACTGATTTCGTGAACTCGTAAGATACGCAATTGTGCTGAATTTTTGCTGCAATCCAAAACATTACTTATCCAACTTCTCAGTGCAAGGTGAACCCAGATCGAAGTAAACAGGTAATTTAAATTTTTGTTTCGAAAGAGTTATTGGTTTTTTGGAAAATATCAAATTTTTCAATAACTTCGTAAAACACAGGTGAAGGTTAAAGGCTTCTTGCTGTAATTTATTGAGGTAAAAACTCAAAACATCCCCGTATGAAAAAAGAGCAGAAATTGAAAAAAGCAATAAAATGTGCAATAAATTTTAATATTGGAAAATTTAACTAATTCAAATCGAACCAGATTTAAAATAATTTAATTCAGTACAACAAAACAAAAAAAAAAAAGAAAAACTTAAAACAAAAAAAAAACAAAAAATAGCGAGAATTGAGCAAGAAGAAGACATATGCGTGTTCATGCATATTAGGGTGATTCGCTGTTTGGTTGCCTAACCATATATTGCAAGACATTGATATATACATATAATTTTGTATATTAAAAGCTTATTTATAGCATTAAAACCTTAAAAAAAAAAATTATAAACTATGAGCCTTGGTTTGTAATAAAAAAGTTTTTTCAAAACTTAAGTTTTTTTAACATTTGAAAATAAAAAAATTATAAAAAATAGAAAAAAGTGTAAAGAAAGATTTAAGGTTTGGAACTCAAGTTTTTTAAAAACTGTAAAATAAAAAATATACAATAGAAGAAATAGGAAAAAGTATAAATTAAGATTCCTGGTTTGGAACTCAAGTTTTTTTCAAAACTTTAGTTTTTTTTACAACTTTAAAATAAAAACAATTATAAAAAATAGAAAAAAGTGTAGAAAACGATTTCAGGTTTGCAACTCAAGTTTTTTAGAAACTTTAAAATAAAAAAAATTATAAAAAAATAGAAAAAAGTATAAATTAAGATTCTTGCTTTGGAACTCAAGTTTTTTGATTGCGGGAAATTAGTTATCTTGAAAATTTTTACTCTTGCTTAACTTTGCTCTATATGTGTTATCACCTATTATCCAGAATATTGCTTGAAGTTCTCAAATTATAGTCTAAGTACGTGGAAACTCTACCTGGCATTAACTACATTTTCATATGTCTTTAGCCAATCGAAATTTGTTACACTTTTGACCTAGTGCCGAAATACCACTACTGGAGTCTAGGCACATTCCATTTTCATATATTCCCATCGCCCTCTATTTTTTGGTGTTCAATTCCAAATTAAGCGCAATCCGGCGATAAGTTTCTATGTTCCATTCTAAGAGTGCCACAATCTACGAAGGCAAAGTAGGCACCCTTGAAAGCGGTGTCAGAGGAATTGGTTGCCCCGAAAATCAGCTGCCTGCTTACAAAGTTAATATTAAGAAATGTGTGTGCGGACAGAGATAGATTAGATACATATTCGCAGTGTTTTGCGCTCTTTTCTGAGTAGGCAGAAAAAAAACATGTTTTTACGTGGTTGAGTGTAATATTTAAATTTTTACTCAGTGGAAGAGCTACATTTTTTCGTTCAAATGAAAACACCGTAAAATGCATAAAATGCTGCTGCTTATATTTATTTTAAATGTAAATTACCATCAGTGGCTATAAAACTTGTATCTCTTTCAGCAGAGTTATTGTGATTTTGGAGATATTAAGACCGAATTTGATACAAATTAAGTTAGTACTTTAAATATCTTGAAAATTTCCTCTAAAAATTATATAAAAATATATATTTGCTCTAATATGTATAAATATTTTTCTAAGACATATCGACTCACCCTAATGTGCATATATATTTTTAAATTACAAATGCATCACACTGATTAACTGCAGCTTATGAATTAGAGCTTACGAAGTAATTGAACTTTTAATGTCATCAACCAAATTTAATCACATGGGTTTTGTTATAAAAAATATAAAAAAATTAACCAAGAAATATTGCAACAGTTCAATGTGGGTCAAACGAGATCCCATTAATTGTATTACATGTATTATACAATACATGTATGTGTAAACATATCGAATTAATTAAAACAAAAAAGTTCATTCTAATACTTTGAATATTTAATTTAGCACGCATTTGTGCCCTTATATATGTATATATGTATATACTCGTATATAGGTATATCTTGCAATTAAATTTTTGTTAAATTACGACTTTCAAAAAAGTGTTAATCAGAGCGTTAGTTTCGCTAAGAGAATAAAGCAAGGAAAGAGCAGGGGCATGAGGAGTGCGGAAAAGCAACTAAGTATGGATAAAATGTGCGAGTGAGTAGTGGTGAAGCAGTAGCGTAGCGCTGTGAGGCCGATAAGCCAGTGACCTTTAAAATAAAATATCACCAAAAAAAAAACAACAATTGATTCTGTTTCTCATATAAATAGTAACCAACAAAGTCCACAAAGCTCTCAAGGTTGCTCTTGAAATTAATACACAAACAAGTATATATATGTATGCATATGCATACATATAAGTATTTACATGCATACATACACGTACGAACGCTAACACTTGGTTGTGCATTGTGGTAGCTTCTGCTTTGGTCTTCTCCAACTCAATACCTTTAGCTTTCAGTTTCGACTCAACTCTCTGCCCATTTTGATTTATATGCATTTGAGGTGCGAACAATTCATTAACAACTGCCGCAAAATATGAAAATATATGCATGCACGTGTATGTTAATACTTAAATGTAAGTTTTATTAAAACAACTTTGCAGTTGCTCGTGCTAGTGGTTTTAGATTTTGGAGACTATAGTTCGGATTAATAATTTTTCGCATAGCGACATTCTTCGCTCTTGCTAAATACTGTCCTCGCAAATATAGTGCCGATTTTGCACTAATCAAAAAGTTGCTAAAGTAAAAGGAGCAAGAAATGTTTAAATTGCAGCGCAATGCAATATCCATAAACCACTTCCCTCTCTCTCATGGTAATCGCTGTGAAAGGCAAAGGTAGCAGCGCCTTAAGACTTGCAGCTTAGCAAACTATTCAATATTAAGCTTAGGCAGTACAAAAGATAAAATCTAGCGAATGTTGGTTTATAAGTCTAGTCAGAAAAATTAAATGTATATCTCTATACAGAATGTTATATGTGACCTCACGCAAGACCTTACTAAGCTGCATCTGTCAAATGGGAAAATGGTGGTCACTTTACCGACATAATAAAAATCAAGCCTATGAAAAACATAACTTATTGATACAAATATCTGTGTCTTTTGGTAATAATTAATTAATTTTTTGGCAAAAACATAAGTCGAAAATTGTCCTGTCATAAACTATTTAATTCCACCACCACCACCTAGATTATATTAGATTCTTTATGAGACTTGCATTTCGACCTTATGGCCTTTTGCGCCCTCTACTCATCACAGTACCTCACCCAGACCCAGTTGCCTTATTAAAGGCTAGAGCTCGGTCCCAACCTTCTCCACGCTATAGCGCTACATTCCACGAGAACGTGCATTGGAGTCTCATGAGATTGGTCGCAGAAACGACAAGAGTCCGTAGACCAAATCCCGATCATATACAGATAACTTCGCAGTCTGCAGTGGCTTGTGAAAATGCACACCATTCGAGTGAAGGTCTCATTCAGCAAATTGCTATGTTGCCGAACTTCCTTCAATCTCACAAGTGTCCGAAAAGTCTTACTGTTCACTCATTATTTTATATTATTTATATGACGTTGATATATGTACATTAGGAGGGCTTAAAAAAGAAGAAAAATAGAGTAATTTCTTGATTTGACTCCTAAATTTGTTCTTGTAGTATAAAAGTAATATATCACCGTGCCACCAATAATTTGAAAATTACTATTGCATTTGCTTCGGAAAAATGCACTTTTCCTTAAATTTTGTATTAAATGTTTACAGATCGATATTTTTTTTGTTTTTTTATATATTTTTTACTTTATAAAAGTTAACATGACAATACAGTTATTATACAAACTAACGGAGCATCAACTAACTAGCATCAGATGCTTTCGGCTGTGCAGGTTGATATTATTTAGTCTAATTTTTTTGTGTCTTAGTATAATTTTTTGGACATTTTTGAAGAGAAACTAAAGGAGAAGTTGATACAAAATCGATCTGTAAACACTTTATACGAAATTTCCCGTGGGAGTTCAATGGTAATTTTCTACGCTTATTTTTATATTTAAAATGAATGTTTGTCTGTATGCCATCGATGAACTCAAAAACTACTGGACCGATTATTATAAAAATTGGTATATATATGTATTTTTCCACGGAAAAGGTTTGTAAAATATGCTCATTAATGCCACTCGCCACCAGGTGGCGCTGCAGAGTAGCAACGCTCGCCGGGTATAGCTAGTGTTAAATAAAATAGAAATATAAAATAGGTGTACACTTTTATTCGGCGGAACTAAGACAACATATTTTTTTAAATCATATTAATGCAGTTGAATCACGCTTTACCTGACCTACAGTCAGGGAAATTCTCACTGTGACTCATATATAAGTATTTTCTTCAAGTTTTCAGTTTTATGGGACAAATGGGACTATGCAGCTTGAATCTATGGAGTATAGAGATCTCAGTTGTCGAAATGAATTCTGAATATCAACAAAATTAATTAAAGGGCAGATCAATATTCGTCTCTTAAAATGTCCCTATTATTATCCGATTGTTAAAAAGAATCACATTTTTACACCCAAGATCTGAGTAGCCTCTCCAACTATTATCAGATCTGGCAGTCACCAACTCTTATGATAATGAAAAAAATACGAGCTACTTTCAAAGAGCAAATGTATGCACTTCAAGATATGTAAAACGAGAAGTGACGCAAGAAGTTGTTAAAGCATTTTACTTTTATGAAATAATTTCTATAAAATAAATAAAATATTGCTACGAATCATTCCTCCTGTCTGTAAGTTTATGGGTAGAAACTACTTTTCAGAAGCCCTAAAAAACTATAATTAATTCTGGTCTTCGGGCATTGACATCTTTGTGGCGTCTAACAACGAGCCGGTGGTCATCAATAGATGACGTGTTATACTACTATCTTTTTTAGTTTTTTCTGTTCAATTCACATGTCTCCTTTGTTCACTATCAAAATGAAAGCAATTTAGAGCATCTCTCTGAACCAGAGTCCTCCAAGCTCTAAGGTGGTTACCGCAGCTGAAGTTCACTCTCGCTGATCTGCCAGTTCGGTGACACCAAGTGAACTCTAACATCAAGTCTCATCAATGTAGATGAAAGAGTAAGCAAAAAGCAGCTGTGCATTTTTTATTCTCATTACGTTTTAGCTTATCAGGGTATGCATGTGGTATTGGTGGATAAGGCTTACTCCTCTGGACTTTTACTTTGTAAAACTGAGTTCTTAGAATATTTTACAGTGAGGTATTTTGTAATCCGGCATAGTGCGCTAGAATTCTTAAAAAATGTGTTGTTTTGTCTAAACTAGACAAGGCTAAATGTACCGTACGTAGCTACAAGGTGGCACAAAATTAGTCATCGAACTTTGTTTTTGAATACATTTTTTACTAATAAAAAAATTTGCAATTCAGTGATGAAGTCCTTATTTTGGCCTTAATGCGCTCCATTGCTTGTCTGCAGCTGTCTAATTCACACGTGTCAAATATGATTGATGTACAACGTCATTTGCAAAAATTATAAATCTTTTAAGGGTGACTAATTTTGCGCCACCTCGTAGCCACCTGTTCTATCAAATGGAATGTCAAGCAGCCGTACTGTATGCCTAAGCGCCACGTTTCTTAATACTTTGCAACTCGCCTAGCTTACCTCTTCGCTTCTTTCTCCTTAACAACTACAGCCAGTAATCTTTCACGCTCTTCTCTGTATCGGTTTAATCAGTTTTCTGCTCTTTGAACGTTAGCCGATATTGATAGCTAGACGCTCACTAACTCTATTACTCCAAGTATTACTGCTATTCGTGATTTATTTTTGCCGTTGTCATGGTTGTAGTTGTTGTAGCTTATGTCTGCTATTTGTTAATATAGGTTCGTATATCGATTATTTTCCATACACTTTTGATTTTATTATTTTAGTTGCATTGGCTTGTGTTGATTTGCTCACAATGTTGTAATAATACGCGTGGTATTTGTTGTTGTTGCTGCGCAATGATATATGGTTTCGTAGCTGTGTTTTTTGTTTTTGTGATATCATAATTAATGTTGATTTTGCTGTAGCAGTTTTAGTTATTTAATGTTGCTTTTGTTTTTCATTGTTTTTCATCGTGCTTTTGTTTTTTTGTGTTTTTGTTGTGCTGGCTGCATTTTTGCAGTTATTGTATATGAAATTGCTATATTTTCTGCAGCTGTTTTCATTTTTAATCAAGTTTCCATTGATACGATATTTCCCGATGTTACTGCTGACTTCTTTTAAGCACGGCTGAAATCCTCTGCCTGACTTAGTTCCAGTGTTATGAGTGTAGCTCATTTCTCATGAGACGATTAATCGCGCTTGGCTGTTGATTCATATTAATTTCCTGTTCACAGTTCGGCTCTATTTCCCCTAAATTGGTTTAGTTGTTAGTTTATGGTTCTTCAAATCCAGATGCCACTTTCTGATTGAGTCTTGAAGATCGCGAAAAACGATAGCAAATCCACATTTCAACTAGTTTTGACTATTTTTATTTTTATAATATTCATTATTTTATAAATGTATAGCTTATTGGCTAACAGAAATCAAATAAAAAACCATATAAATTCAAATTTCAAATTTTATACAAAAATTAGGTAAATTCTATAAACTTTTTATCGCACTTTCATGGTTTTTAAATAAAATTTATAGAAAAAACTGATATAGTCTTTTATATTTTAGTCCAATAAAATGCAAGCTTGAAGTTACTGAAAATTCTGTTAATTTTTTTTTTCAATTTTTTCCTTGTGTGGGTTACCTTCACATGCCAGATATATATTGAGTATGTCAGGGTGGTTTCTAGATAAGTAGGAATTTAGCCTCCTACAAAATCCATGGCAGCTGATTCTGCGCATCGGAATGGTTTGACTAAATTCTGCCGGCCTAGAAGACTAGCTCTGTCCAGTGTGATGAATCTCAAGTTTCACCTAGAGGGAGTATTCTTTGACTCTGTTTTATCTTTGATATCAACAGCGGTGTAACTAACTGACTGTCCTCTTCTTTAGGAGTGCATTTATTTTCATATTTTCACATTCCAGAAAAAAACTAGCGGAATAATGCTTTAATATTTCTGGAGGGTTTAGGGTTTTTGAAAGATTTAAATAAGACTTAAAATTCTTTGGCTTTCGATTTTTCGACCTCTAGGCAAACTTTTAAGATGCCATTAAATAATTTATCTACATAGGTATGAATTATTAGCGTTAAGTATTTTTTACGACCGCCTAGCCGAATGGGTTGGTATGTCAGGCGAAACACAAAAATTAAGATAAACAAAGTGTACGTAATATATAGTAGTTTGCCAGAAATTGTCTGTTTCTAGATATACTTGGAATAAATAAATAAATACTTGATTAAAAAAAAATTAAAAATTAAAAAATTTTGCGTTGAAAACTTTTGAGGAAAGCTGCTTCCGTAATATACCTTGAAGAATTATAAAAACTTTTAGGGCAAGCTATTTACTTTCATATTAACCCTCAAGCGATTTGCTTCGTTGGGGTACACCCAGCTTTTTGTCACCTGCATTCCCTAGCTTTCCTGGGGCAGCTATTGAGCTAATGCAATGCCATTATTCAACAATCATACATTTCGAAACTTCAAGAGCTACGCCTGATATATAATTTTTTTCCCGATAACATTTTTTTATTTGTGTTTTTTATTTTATATATATATATATATTTCTTTGTTTTGTGGAATTTTTACAATTTTGCTCATATCTATCCTGAAGCTTACAAAACACTTTTTTCCAATACAATACAAAATACGAACAGCAAATTTTTCTGGCTTTGAATATTGCACTGTGATTGCAGCGATTGCTCCAACTGGTTTTGCGTGTCAATGAATATTTTACTGTACAAAAGCAACAAATGGAAAAGTAAAAAAAAAGTAACAATGAAGTAGTAAAATAGATAAAAACAAAAGCAACAACAGCAGACATATGCATGTATAAGTGCAATATTCAACTAGTATAAGTATGTACACGTATATGTAGATGTGCGGGTGAAAGAGAAAGAGCGAGTGAAACAGCTGGTGAAATCAATGAAACGCTTAGACACAGCAGGAAGGGGAAGAAAAAACTTGTTGTGGAAATATTGGATACTACAAATGCCACAAATATGTATATAACTGTATAACGTACAACAATAAACATATGTATGTGTAAATATATATGCACACAAAAACATACATACATCAAAATGGGTGTGCATATGCATGTGCACATGAGCGGTTATTGTGTATTGAATGTCCCCTTATTTTCACAGTTTAAGTAATTTTTACAAATAATTTTATGCATTATAAGTTTGTATGTCCATTTTGTGTTATTCATATGCACAGTTTTTTATGATATATATGTGTGGGAATAAATATGTATATGCATATATGCATAAATATACCCTAGAGGTGACTTTCCCAGCTGGAAAGAAGCTATTTTCCAAAGTCAGCAACAAAATTAATTTTTTGTGAGTTATTGTCCACTCTGTAGCAAATCGTCTGACACACACACACACATACACAAAGATTAGCCTAGTAAATTTTTGTCTGCGTTTACTCTTCTGTTTCATTCATTTGTGGAACAACATCAAGACGCACACCACAAATACGAGGAGGAGCTCGGCCAAACACCCAAAAAGGGTGTAACCGCCAATTATATATATATATATATATAACTCTTCTGCTCACTTGGAACCGGTCAATTGTTTTTGAGTAAAGTGTAGCATAAATTTGCCTAAGGTTAATAATCCAAGTGAGAGGTTTATATGGCAAACTACTTACATGAATGGACACCCTATGTGAATTTCTATACAAACGAAACTAGTTAAAGGTCAACCCATAGTAACGACTGTCACTTTCACTTGTATTCTTTTTCGTTCTAAGGGTAAAAAGAAGAGGAAGTGTGGTATTCCATATTCCATGATATTCCTTAATTAAGTTAAGGAGGCATTCCTCTAAATAGAATTGGTTAAAAAATAAGTTTAGTAAGAAAATCACGGACCATCCCTACATCCATGGGCAATCACGGATCCAGTCAACCCTTGCACTAAAAGTCTGACTAACCAATCTAAATGCTCGAAGAAGTGATTCCCCATTAATTTGAAAATGATGCTGTGGAGTGCGGGATATTCGCACAGAAAGTATGAAAACCCCTTGGGGGTTGATTACCATGCATGGGCAATATCCTCTGCAATTAGTTTGGTTGAGGAACTAAAATGGTTGTTTCACTGTCTAATTAACAAACTTCATTAAAATCCTCCACGATGACGTGTCTACATAGACTTCACAACACTACTTACAACCCTTCAGGGTAAAATTTCGACTGGGTTGGGTGCCTGTCAGTCTATATGCTTGAGCGACAAATATATAACAAACTGTCATTCATGACTCAATAGTGATGACGCCAATATAATTGGCACTTCCAATATGCAATAAAGACAAAAAAAGGCAAAAAAAGATAAAAAAGGCAAAAAAAGGCAAAAAAAAGGCAAAAAAGGCAAAAAAAGTCAATAGCAACTACAACATTTGTTTGAATGCAAACTGAAATTATACAGCTTTTGCCGCACTTCACATGTCAATAAAACTATCATAAATGCCTTCACACGAGGGCATGGAATGGGGGTGTGGCGGGAACAGATTAAAACAAAAAGATTAAAACAAAAAAAAACATATTCAAATATCAAATCATTTGCGTTTGAATATATCTAGCAAGTAGTTGTATAATTTGTGGGTATTCTCAGTATATCTGAGGATTTCTGGGAATATTTTTTGTGGTGAGTGTTGCATGAAGTAAGCGGTATATAAATCCGGGTCAATTCGCTATTGGAAATCATTGGAAACTAATAGCCGTGTACCAATAAATGTTCAATTATAAATGGATAATATAACAAAGAAAAAAAAAAATTATATAGAAGCTGAAAAGTGCATGCTGCTACTAGTTGAGACGGTATTCCGAAGTACACATTGAAACCGAATTAAACTTTCGACTCTTTCAAATTATATAATAAGCCTGGCTGCTGATATGATTCGAGGCGCCAATAAACCAAGCTGTTAATGCATTGATATCGTTTTGTCATGCTCTGATTCAAGTATATGGCTTTTTCCGGCGACCAAAAGGTGCCGTCCAGTGATACGTGAGTGCCGCACCTACCAAAAGCATTCTCCTCATCTTGGACTCATGATCATCATGATTTTCTTCATACGATTTTCTTAAAAGTATGCGAGAAGCTACAATTCCATGATTTTCTTCTGTAGCTTTACGAAGGATTGTGGATGTGGATGTGTAATTATTGAAACTGGAGAAAATAAAGTACATATTTGCCTGAGACTTTTTTCTGAGAATTTGGGTACAATTTTTATTCTAAATATTTTTCGGGTATAATTTTCGGATATAATAAATATTAAATTTACTTTTTGAGTATAATTTTTGAATATTAAATTTTTTTTAATGTTTTCTGAATACTTTTTGGGTGTAATTTTTGAATAATAATATTTTAATATTTTTTAATAATATTTTTTTTAATATTTTCTGAACACTTTTGGAGTATAATTTTTGAATATTAACATTTTTTTTTTTAATTTTCTGAATACTTTCGGAGTATAATTTTTGAATTGTCAATTTTTTTTTTAAATTTTCTGGAAACGTTTTGAGTACAATTTTTGAATATATATATTTTTTGTTTAATTTTGTAACAATTTTTAAGGCTCAGACTTTTTTCTGAGAATTTAGGCACAATTTTTATTCTAAATATTTAGTTTTTGAGTATAATTTTTGAACATTCATTGTTTTTTAATATTTTCTGAATACGTTTTGAGCATAATTTTTGAATATATATATATTTTTTTTTTAATTTTGTAAATATTTTTAAGGCTGAGACTTTTTTCTGAGAATTTAGGTACAATTTTTATTCTAAATAGTTTTTGATTATAATTTTTGAATATTCAATTTGTTTTTATATTTTCTGAATATTTTTTGAGTATAATTCTCGAAATTTAATTTTTTTGTAAATACTGTCTGAATACTTTTTGAACAGTAAATTTTTTTTAATGTTTTCTGAATTTTTTTGGAGTATAATTTTAGGATATTGCATTTTTTTAATATTTTCTGTATGCTTTCTGAGTATAATTTTTGAACAGGAGTTTTTTTTAATACTTTCTGGATATTTTTTATATTTTATCTTATTTTATTTTTTATTTGTAATTTACTGTATTTGGATAGTAGCTATGACATACAAGGTTTACTCTTAAAAAGTATTTTTTACGTTAAAACTTTACTAACTTCGTGCCTTTCATGTTTCTCTTTCCAGCACATTGACGCATTGAATTCCTAAGAGAACAAAAGAAAAGCGGAAAACAAAGAGTCAAAATCAAAGTGAAATTTTGTGTTTAACAAATAAGAAATACTTGCGCGAATAAGTAAATAGCAAAAACATATTTGTTTAAAAAAAATAAAAATTAAATTAAATTCAAACTAAGCAACCTAAAAAGAAAATACACAGCAACAAAAGGGAGGAAGAGACTCTAAAACAACAGCTGCTTGTAATTAATATTGTGTGCTCACTCGAACAGTTTCACTTTCAGTTGGCGGTGTTGTAATAATAAAAGCAAACGCCTCAACAACAACAACAACTACAATAGCCGCAAAAAAAGTGAAGTGCGAAGTGCAAAATTCAACGCCAACAACGTGAACATATTTCCATAGCACAAACAAAAAAACGCATTTATTCATATTTTCCAATTCGCACATTTTCCAACTTTACATTTTTTCCACTTTTCGCTATTTCGGCTTCGTAAAATTTTCGTCGTTTCGCTGAAAAATCGCGCGTGACGCGGCGTCCTCTTTTCGTTCAACTTTGTATTTACGTTGCTGCCACTTCTTCGACTAAAGCTTAGTTTGCACTGCTGTGTTATTTCTTGCCACTTCGCTTTCGGTTGCAAATTTGCCACACACAACTGTACCGCCCGCTTGCCGCTCACTACGTGTGCAAATTCGCTGTGCAGAGATTTTTGCGCGGGCCTTCAGACTTCAGACTGTGGTGAGTTCATGCATACTTTAGCATACATTTTGCCACATATGAATACTTATTCATATATACATTTGCGCATACATATATATGTATGTACAAGTGCTTATGTGCATATGTTGTTCTTATTATTATTTAATTTATGAATTTTTATGCAATATGCACATAAAACAATAGCAAGAAAAATGCAAGAAATGAATGAATGTGGAAAAAATGAGCAAAACAATGACTGCAACAATTTAATTAGTTTGTGTTTATGCGTTGAGTTTTTCACTATATTTCTTCTTTTTGTTTTGTTTTTTGCAAATTTTTTGTTGCATGCAATCGAGAAAAAAAATAAAAAATAAAAAAATGATGTTACGTATACGCCATGTTGCACGTTTTGAAATTATGTTTCTGCTGTTATTGTTTAGCAATAATTTATTTTTTCGTATATATTATGAAGCTTCAAGTGTAGCTTACTAGTTTTTGCAATAATTTTTATAATTTATTTATAATTTTTATTTTTTGCGCTTCATTTTTATATTTTTTTATTAATTTTTCCATTACATGTTTTTTAGTTTTAGTAGAGTAAGACCAACTTATTTTTCTTTTTCTGTTTTTTCGTTGTTGTTTTTTGTTTCTTTTTTTTGTGGGTTGGATATAGTATTTCAGGCATGCAAATATTCGAACTATTTAACCCTAATTTTTTAATAACCAAAATTTCGTTTTTAATTGATATGCCCTTTGTAGCTGCTTATTTTTGCGCATTTATTTTAAATTTTTTTTCATTTTAAATTCTTAAATAACTTAACTCATTCTTAATGAGGTCTCAAAACTGTTTGTTTTGTATTTCGGAAAAAATTAAATGTATTGTGTCATTTATTAACCCTTTTTCTTTAATTTTTAATATTTCTTGGCACAGTTGCTCTATGAGGATGTAATGGGAAATAGTTTTTAAGGTTTATTACATAGTTCTAAAATGTTAAATTTTTTTTATAAATTACACAGGCCGACAAAATTTAACCAACATTCAGACCCAGAAACCAGACTATAAAGGTTAGATAGTGTAGGGGTGTGGTGAGTCAGCACACTTATGGTGTGAGACAAAATTTTAAGAAAAATTCAATTCAAGAAAATTAGTAATCGACTATATCATGTCTATGTTATCTAAATCGATTTTCAGGTGTAGAAAAATTTAGAAACATGAAAATTTCAAAATGCGATATCTCAGCGAAAAAAATGATATTTGAGCAAACTCAAAGCCATTTAAAAAAAGAAGGCTTGTATTTAAAGATGCCATCCTTTAATTTTGGTGAAAGAAAACATCTGCAAGGCTACATAACCTCAAATATGGGCAAAAACGGTGTTTTTTGCACTTTTAGGTTAGGATATCTTGAAAACCAGAGCTGATAGAGCAATTCTGAACCCAGATTTGGATTCAGCGCATCATAAACCTTCGGAAATATATAGTCCGGTTTCTGGGTCTGAGATGCTGTCGGCCTTTGGTTTTCTTGGAAATGATGCTTTAATATATTATATAAAAAAAAAATGGAAAAAACAAACGCAAATAATTTGTCGATTTGCAGCTTTTGACTTTATCTGCTGCTAAGTGAGCGAGTTGTCAGAAGTCGTAAAATCGTCATACAGGTTTCGTCTCCATGTTTTTTTGTCCTCATTGAACCAACCTGTGGTTTTAATATGTCTAACAAGGCTTGTCGTTTTTAAATTGGCTACTTCGGCCTAGTTATTCAAGGAAATTTTTCCTAAAATATTGAACCTTCTTCTATCCAGAGCCATGTACCCGCATAGGAAGTGTTCTATAGTATCTTTTCTTCAATGTTGTTACAGCCTTTGCAACAGTCGTTATAGGGTAATTCCAATCTATTGGCATGACCGCCAATCCATTCTCTTCTTAATTGGTGCGATAACCGCTTACGCGATTTTGGTCGAATTTAACAAAGCGCACCAGTCGTTTATTTCTCGTGCTAACCGGAGCCAATTGGGCACACCAAGTGAAGCCAAGTCCTTCTCCACCTGATCTTTCCAACGCAGAGGAGGCCTTCTTCTTCCTCTACTGCCACCAGCTGGTACCGCATCAAATACTTTCAAAGCCGGAGCGTTTGTATCCATTCGGACGACATGACCCAGCCAACGTAGCCGCTGGATCTTTATTCGCTGCGCTAATCCCTTAGTGCCCTGTTAAGATCCCAAGAAGTTTAGTCTGTCCTTCCTGTTCAGTTTCAACAGTCGGTTTGTGCGGCCCATGCTCCATTTCATACTTGTTAAACAGGTCATGGACCAAGTCCATAGACATATGTAAGTGTATACTTTTTGTATTTGTATAGTATTTTTGTATTTACAAATTTTGGGTTTTTTTTTTTTCTAAGAAGTACATTTTTTATGCCCATAAATTTTTATAGATTAGTGTAAAACATGTTTTAATTATTTTTTAATATTGATTTTAATATTCATATTTTTTAATATTCATTCAAAATTAACATAAAAAATGTTTATTTTGAAAAACCACTAGTTTATTAAATTTCTTAAAAAAAATTATAATTCTAGTAATTAGCCTAAACTTACCTTAGCCTCATTCATTTATTTTCTTAAGTTTTTTCATTTCAAATACTGTAACTTAAGTCTTGCGATTCTTGAATCAGTTGCAAAATTAAGCTTTCTATTTCAACTTAATTTCTACTTGGCCAGCGTTTTCCATAGTCAGGTGCAGTCACATTGACCCTCAAAGCTAGAAATTTCACTTTCAACTTTACATGCAAATTCAAGGTTGTAAAAAATATATTTAAGCTGAAGCACACATTTACCATATATGTATGTACATGCGTGTGCATGTTCGTTCATTTTGCTATGCTAGATTTGAATTTCTTCTTCATGAGACCGGGTGCGAATTTGATATGTGGTACAAAAAGTAGATTAAAAATAAGAGTTTTTCATTCACAGTTATTTCTGAGAAGTTGCGTTTCTTCAGAAGTTATTTTGTACTTAGCATGATTTAGAGGAAAATTAGTTGGCAATTTTTTGAGTAAATAAAAAAAAAAATATATTATTATGTTTTTTTTATTGTTTAGTTCCACTCAATTTTAATTTATTTTATTTCATTCTATTTTCTTTTTAATATTTTTTAATTTTTTTGTTTTTAATATTTATTTATTTTTTATTAGATTTTTTTTCATTTTTATTTTCATTTATTTTATTGTATTTTATTTTACTCAACATAAATTTTATTTTATCTTATTTCAATTAATTTTTATTTAAATACATATTTTTTATTTATTTCATTATATTTTTTATTTAATATCTTTTTTCAATATTTTTTTAATATATTGTATTTTTTTTTTATTAGATATTCTGTCGTCATTATTATTTTCATTTACTTTATTTTATTTTATTTTACTCAAATTTAATTTTATTTTATCTTATTTCAATTAATTTTGTTTAAATAATTTTTTTCTGCTTACTTTTGGTTTTTATTTTTTGTTATTTTGCTTCATTTTATTTCATTATTTTTTATTCTATTTTTTATTCAATAAAAATTTTTAATTTAATTTTTATTATTTTGTACTATTTTTCTTTATTTAATTTTACCCAACTACGAGTATAATATAATTTATTTTATTTTAGTTCAATATATTTTTTTGTTTAATTAACTTATTTTTTACTTTTTGTTTTCACACTTCATTATTTTCCTTTATTTGATTTCATTATATTTTATATACAATTACATTTTTGTTGTTTTGGGTTTTTTATTATTTTGCTGTATTTCCATTTACTTATTAATTTTTTTTTTAATATATTTTTTTATTCAATTAGACTTTTTTGTTTGATTTTTTTATTTTTTAGTATTTCACCTAGATTTATTTTATTTTACTCAGCTTTAACTTATTATCTTTTTCATTATATTTTGTTACTCAAATACATTTTTATTTTTTACTATTTTCTATCATTTTATTTCATATTATTTTACTCCACTTTAAATTATTTTAGATAATTTCGTTTTTTTTTTTTAATTTTATTTCATCAGATTTTTTATTTAAATATGCTTTTAGTAGTATGTATATTCCGGACTACAACGCAATATCAAAAATATTAAAATTTTAACATTTATTATCATTTTAACTCAAAAATATTAAAATTTTAATATTTTTATCATTTTAACTCAAAAATTTAACATTTTTACCATTTAACTCATTTTTTTAACTTACAGTTACTCAAAATTTTAACATTTTTTAACATTTAACTCATTTTTTTAGCTTATATTATCTCAAAAAAAAAGTTAAAAATTTTGAGTTGGGTCGATTTAGTCCACCCCTAAATTATAGTTACTCGTAGTTAATATTTTTAAGATATTAAAGATATCTATTTTTGATGTACTAGTAACTATAATTTAGGTTGGTACAGTTAAAATTTTGAGTTGGGTCGATGTCTATTAAGTGAAAAAATGTTAAAATATTGATTACAAAATATTTAAAGTAATCTATTCAAACAAAAATAAAAAAAAAAGTTAAAAATTTTGAGTTGGGTCGATGATAATTTTAAATATTTATTACAAAATATTTAAAGTAATCTATTCAAAAAAATAAAAAAAAAAGTTAAAAATTTTGAGTTGGGTCGATGATAATTTTAAATATTTATTACAAAATATTTAAAGTAATCTATTCAAAAAAATAAAAAAAAAAGTTAAAAATTTTGAGTTGGGTCGATGATAATTTTAAATATTGATTACAAAATATTTAAAGTAATCTATTCAAAAAAAAAAACAAAAAAGGATACATTTATTTTTTAAAGTACCTTTCAAAAAAAACGACGAACTCCTCAAAACAAGAGTCTTTGAGTCAGATTTGAACTTGCAACAAAATTATTGTTATAATTCCAACTGCTTAACCAACTCATCTAAACATCATATTCTAAAGTAATGCAATTACAGCTGAGTAGTATGCAAAGCAAGCAATGCTGATCTTATCAACATTGCTCACAATCTATAAATAGAATAAGCATAAGCACAAACCAAAAAAAAATGAAATACTGTTGAATATGTTCACTTTGTGAACCGTTGACAGAGTCAACATGAGTCACAAACTGCAAGATAAGCATAATATTTGATAAGCTTTTATACATCAACACATGTTTCGACTCTGTCGAAACCGTTTGACTTTGTCAAACATGGTTACAAGTGCAGTATGTATTTAGCGTTAGAAGAGGGTGGACGCAAAAAAAAATTGAAACTTCAAATTTGAACTCTTTGAAGTTCAAATTTATAAAATTTACCCAATATTGGTTCATAATTTAAATCTCTTATTAAATATGTTATTGGATTAGATGGATAAATTTTACTAATATAAAATATTTCTCGAGTCCAATTATTTTTATATTTGTTTTCAAATTGTTTTTTATGTGATTGAATTCTTACTTTTTCTCCAATTTTAAAAACTGGTTTTTCTAAATTGTTTCTATTAATTTTAAAACAATTATCAAAAATTAATTGTTCATTTTTTTCATTTACTTCACAAGGTTTCATACCAATAGTTCTATGTACATCTTTGTAATTATATTCATATAATATTTTATCAATTACATCAATCCAATTAGTATTTTTCTGAATTTCAAATCGTATTTTTAGTTTTTCATTAATGGTTCTATTAAATCTTTCTACAATTGATGATTTCTTTTCACTAAATGTTTGATACATGTTAATATTGTATTTATCTAAAACTTCTTGGAAATGTTTATTTAAAAATTCTTTACCAGAATCTGTATGAAGTAATTTTGGTGCACAACCTGCTTTTTTAATAATATTTAAAAATGCTTCAGAAGTTGTTTTTCCATCTTTCTTTTTTAATGGTTCTATATAAGCAAATTTAGAAAATGTATCAATTACATTAAGCATATATTTGTATCCTCTATTAATTCTAACATTAACTGTTGTCATAATTAGTAAATCTGCTGCCCATAGTTCATTTATGCCTTTAGTAATAATTTTTCTTCTTTCAAAATTTTTTCTTACTGGTTTATGCAACTCTTTTGCTATTTTAAAATCATTATTTTTAGTATCAATAAATTCATCTTTATCCATTTCAAAAATATTTAAAATTTATTTTAATTAAATAACAATGATATCAGATAAAGTTTTAAAAGAATATATTAAAACACAAAAAGACTTAAAAAATAAACTTCAACAATTTAATTTAAACAAAGTAATAAAACAAGAAAAAATTAATGAAGATCTTCAAGCAATTATTCAACCATTAAATCAATCAGTTATTAATGTTCACAATTTAAATGATAGCTTTAAAAATTTAATAGTAGATTTAAATCAATCATATAAAAAAACAATAGATGGACATTCACAAAGTGAATATGTTTCAACGGAGTCGAAACCGTTTGACAATAATATGAATTTACAAACTAATGAATTTAACGAAAAGCAACTATCACCAATTAGAAAAACAAACAAACAAAAATTAGTTGAAAGTACACCAACAACTAGCACATGTTCACGAAGCGAACAGTTAACTCCATCAACATCAAAAGACGCTCTTTTGCGTAGTGCAAATGAAACGTTATCTACACCAGTACAATTTATTTCAGACAAAATTGGAAATATGGCAATGAAATATTTAAATTTAAATAATTCTGATATGAAATTATGTGACAATATTTTTGGTCTAAGATCTGAAGATGGAAAAGATTTATGGATTGGTAATACTGAAGTAAAAATTAGTAATAATGATATTATTTTAAATAATAAAACTTATAATGGAACAAAAGGGTTATGGGAATTAATAACTTTAAAAGAACCATCAACAGCTGTAACAAATAATGATTTACAAAATTATGAAGAAATTATATTATCAACATATGCTTACATGCAAAATAATGACAAAAGTTCTAAACGTATTAAATCTAGCGTTGGAAATAAATATATGAATTTTATTAGACCAATATTGATTAAAAATAAAATTATAAAAGAAAAAGTAGGATCTGGTTTAAATTCAAAAAATAATCTTTCAAAATCATTACAAAATTTTAAAATTAAAACTAGTTTACCTACTGAATATGTTCGTTTTGCGAATAGTTCACAATCTGAACGTGTTTATTGGAATGATATTAATGAATTAAAAGATAGATTAAATTTGTTAATAGGCGAGTATAATGCAGGAAATGATAGTCCAGAAATACATAATGAAATTATGAATATTATTGAGGAACTAAGAGAAGAAAATATGTTGACTCTCTCCGAAGGAAACGTATTAACTGTTTAATTAAATTACATATAAATTTAAATAAATTAAAAAATTTTTTTCTAATAAATGGGAATTGATAAGTTTGGACAAAAATCTTTTTCAGAAATAAATTCATCTAATGAATATTCTCTTAATAGAATAATATCATTAGAAAATGAAGTTGAAGAAATTCGTTCAAATAGTGATCAAATGAAAGATATTATTAGTAAATTAATGGAATTAAATCAACTACTTCAAAAAGAAGTTGAAAAACAAGAAAAAGATAATGTGGTAGCTTTTGGTGTTGTATATAAAGAAATAGAACAATTAGAAAATAATTTAAATCAAGATATTATTAACATAACTAAACAAGTAGATTTTATAGAAACAAATATTGAAAATTTTAAAAACAGTTTAGAAAAACAATTGGATAGTTATTCGGAAAAACAAATTTTAATTGATAATTATCTTAAAGATTTAGTTTTACAAAATAAAGACAATATTAATCAAAATAATATTACTAAACAAAATGATGAAACTAATAATAAGATTGATAAAAGTATTCAAGTAGATGAATATATAAAACAATTAAATATTGAAGAAAGTGAAACAGATATTGAAGAAAGTAAACTACAAATTGAAACAAATATAATTCAAAAATAATTTAAAAAATTCATACATATATAAATGATAAACAAAAATAATAAATCAAAATAAAAATTCAAATATTCAACATCGTTGAAATATGTTCACATCATATTTCATTTGAAATTAAAAAAAAAAACTTAATCTAATATAATTAATAATTTAATGTATAGTAAATAGGAGGGGTTCGTTTTAGTTACCTACATTTCCTATTTCATAATGTCCCCAGGGTAATTTGTAAGTCTTATTTAACTTATCGTTATCATTATTATTCAACTTTTTATTGAAATAAAACTTATCATCATAGGGTGACAATCCTATTTTATTCTCTTCTGTAGTATATAGTTTATTATCATATGATCTAATATTATGAACAGTTTCATTTTTATTTTTTAAATTAATTAAACAATTCTTATAATCTTCAATTGTTAACTTTTTAATATTATTTTTCTTTATTCCTTTACAAACTTTTTTATCACAAACATCGGTCTTAAATGCATACATTTTACTTCTAAGTCCACAAAATTCTCTAATTGGTATTCCATTATATTCATCTTTAAATTTTCCTGGTACTTTTTTATTAATATTAGATTTTAAATCTTCAATTGGAAAATTATCTATATAATCACTGGTATCATAATTATCTAGATCATCTTTCATTTCAGAATAAATATCAAAATCATCATCAATATGTTTACCTTCAAAATAAAGAATAAATGAATCAGTATCTGTTCCTAATAATTTCATTCTATTACCATATTTAGTTTTAAGTTGTACATACATTTTAAACATTAATAATTTTGATAAATCTAAAATATTTTGACCTCCAAAGATAGGTTTATTTAATTTAATATTTGTATTTTTACCAAACACTACACACATATTATGATCTATTATTTTTCTTGATTGATATGTATTTCTACTTATTAGTTTTCTCATAATTTTTTCAGTTTTAACTATTCTAACATTAAGTCTATTTCTAACATTTTCCATTTGCTTACCATATACACTATTATTCATAAGTTTGAAAAAATCTTTTTCAAAATCGTTTTTAGCTTCTTTTCTAAGTGTTGTATTTTTTTCAATATAATTTTTTAACCATGCTTCTTGTCTACATTTAATACCTCTATGAATTTTAGTTAAAATTACACCATTATTTAAATATTCTTTTAATAATCTTATATCAATTATATAATTTTTCTTTGGTAACAACGTACACATTAATTTTTTAATTTTATCATTTGGTTTACTACCAATCCCTTTATTAATTAAGTCTGTTTGATTTGGTGATAAATCTTCAAATTGTGGAACATAATGATGAGGTGCTGGAGCATAATCATTATAAAAGTTGTGTAATTCCGGAGGAATACTTATATCAACTTCTAATGTATATCCAATATTATTATCATCAAAATCTTTATTTAAAATATTATCAACATTACAAAAATATTTAATTTCATCTTCATTTAACCATTCATGATTACCAACACTTAATTTTTGTGACATGGCCCATCCATATAAATTATTTGCATCTAAATATAAAATATAACTTGTTAATTTTTTAGAATCGTATATACCTTTAAGAGAAGCTTCCTCTTTACTTAATTTATAAACTTGTTCTACAATATCAGCATGTTCACTCTGTGAACCGTTGACTATGTCAACATGTTCCTTTCGGTAACCGTTGACATGGTCAATATGTTCACTCTGTGAACCGTTGACAGAGTCAACGTAATAATAACAATTATTAGCTTTAGCATAGTTATGTGCAATTTGTGATATTCCACCTCTAGTTCCACTTTCATAAAATTCATACATATCTTGATCTGTTAATAATTCTAATTTTTGTTTGGTTAATTTTAAAGCAGATGAATTACTTAAATGTGGTGAACTTATATAATGTATAGGATCTAAATTATAATTTTTAAAACATTCTTTTCTAAAATTATCAAATACATCACTTAAAAGTATAACATCTAATTTCAAATACCAGTTATGATAGTCTCTAAATGTTTTACAATTAAAATGTTTCCAAAATTTATTTGCAAATTTATAATCGTTAATATTAATATTTCCATTTAATGATGAATTAAAATTTTCAAGATTTGGAAATTCTGTTATACTTAATTTTTTATAATCATCAATAAATTCATATGGATATACACCTTTTCTAAGTAAATAACATTTATTTTTTAATGATAGATTTTTAAAAATATTATTAAAGTTTTCTAAATGATCAAAATTAATAGGTTTTATATTTTTAGTATTACAAACTGAACAAATACTACAAGCATATATTTTATTCTCAGTATTTTTACTAACTTTATAAGATACATAATCCATTTTTCTTATTTTCTTACATGTTACACAATATATATCATTAACATCTAATAAATTTTTAACAGCTTTATCTAATGAAGTATTTATAAATTCCATTGAATCTATAAATCTTAATTCTATTTTTTCGACAACTGTATATAATTCTAAATCTGTTGAATTACAATTACGACAAGTGTTTCTTGTCTTTAAATTATATTGATATTTACATTTTTCATTTTTACATTTTAAATATTTAGTTTCACCTACAATAACTGGTTTTTTAATTTGTTTAAATTTTTCAGTACTCGTTGCTAGAACACTAGTTTCAGTTTCAGGATGAAATTCATCTAAATATTTTAGAAATAATTTTGAATCATAACCTTTTAAATTATGAATAATAATTGGTAAAAATTTTGGCATCTTTAACTTTAGATTACATTTATTACATAAAGCCATTCTATATTTACCAGTTGTATGGTCATGATCCCAACATTTTTTATTTTCTTCAGAAAATGGAATATCACAAATTTCACAATTGTTAGTATTATCAAACTTTAATATCGATTCTTTATCCTGAATTATATTATTCAATTTTCTTACTTCATAATAATCTTTAGCATATTTTATTAAATTATCTAAGAATGATTTCAATAGCACTTTTCTATTAGAAGTATTCTTTGAAATATATTGTTTGTTATAAGTGTTATAAATACCATAACTATTTGGAATGTGTTCATGAAGTAATATTGTATTTTTACATTTGCCAGATTTTTTTTTATTAATTTTTTCCAAAGTACATTCAAAATCAGCATATAAAGTATATGGATGAAATAATTCTGCACCATTAGATTTATATTTTAAAATATTTTCACCCTCTTTAGGTAACTTTATATTTTGTATTATATTATTATCATCTTTTAATAAATAACATGTTTTTATATGTTCTTCTAATTCATCAGATTTTTCAAAATGTTTAAAACATTTATTACAAATATGTAGATGTTCATGCTGATGATGAATTTTACCACTTAAAAATCCAGATAAATTTTTAAGTGGTACAAAGTGAGATTTGTATGTTTCTTCTGTAATATTTTCTTCTATATATATAATATTAACATGTTTTTTTGGCAAACCATTAACGAAATTACGAAAAGAGTTACTTTTATACATTAATTGAATTTGGTAATATTCATCATCATTTTTTTCTGAATCATAATGATAAAAATTCATGGTAATATTAAAATAATCTTCTAATTTTTTAACATTTTCTTCATTAATTATAAATGGAAATTCTAAATTTAGATTTTTAAATTTATCATCATTTTCTAAATCTTCAAGATATTTTTTATATTTTGTTGGTCTTTGAGGATCTTTAACAATTTCATCTTGATGAATAGAATATAAAATACAATATAAAATACATTTATTATCAGTATTTTTAATATTAACACAATTTCTATTAGTAAATGGAATATATGATCCAGCAAGAATTTGAGACTTATCTCTACTAATATGTGTTTTTACTATTCTAACAAAGCTAGCTGTAGATCCTTTTGTACATTTTTCTGAGAATTTATTATTTATTTCCTCTATCATTAAATAAAATTCTTTTGTATAGTTTAATTTATTAACATAATGTATTTCTGATCTATACCAATATTCATAACTTTCTTTAATTTTATTAGTTTTTTTATCAATAATCACAATATTTACCGCTGTTCCTAAAGACACTTTAAAATTACTATATTTTTTAAAACCTTTGAAAAAATATTTGAAACAATTTCTTTTTATTAATTCTAAATGTCTTTGAATATCAAATTCTTCATTATTTGTAAACTCTAAATCAGCAACCATATTGTTAAAACATGAACCATTTAATTGTTTTTCTTGAATATCAATAATATCAAAATCATAATCATCAAAATTTTGAAATATATTTTGAATAACATCATTATTATGCTTTTCTATTAAAACATTTATTATGTTTAATAAACTATTTTTATTTTTATTATACCAATATTTTGGCAATTGAAAAATATGTTTATTTGCTCTAATATATTTTTTTAGATTTTTTAAATTTTTGGATTTCAATTCTTTAATATTAAATGAATTCATTTTTATTTATTTGATATTTTTACTTAATTTTTCCTTATTTATATAGAAAATTTTTTTTTAAATATTTTGAATTATCGCCAATAAATAATATTTAAATATTAATTACTTCATAATAAATTGTTAATTATTTTCTTTATTATTAATATATTTAATATGAAATTGAGAATTACAATGACGTTTTTTATGTGATACTGTATACCACATTCCACATTCACACTTTAATATTTCAAATCTTGATGGTAATGAGTTATAATATGCAATTTTTTGATTGTAACAGTTTTTACAATATCTCTTATTCGAAATAAAATTAGAAATAGTTTTTTCTTCTAAACATGAAAAACATATTTTTTTACCATCTATAATAGACAAACATATTTTTTCACCATTTATTATTTTATGATATAATCTTTGTTTTGGTACGTTAACTTTATGAACAGTTTCTTTCGGAAAAATAGTTTCTTCCTCTGTCACATTCAATTTAGCGAATTGATTGTTTAAGACTTCAACCATCTTAATTTTTATATTTATATCTCAAAAATTTTTTAAAATTAATTTACATTTCTAATATTTAATCTTATACTAATTTTTTCTTTTCTAAAATCAATTAAATTATTATCCTGATCAACTATATAAATAGTTATATTTCTAATAGTATTTGTATTTACTGGATAGTATATTAAATTTGTAGGTATTTCATTTATTTTTTCACCAGGTTTATCATTGATAAAAAATTCATGAATAATATTTGTTTGTTTATTATTTTCATAACTACCTCCTACAATATTACATTTTATTCTAATAGAATTAACATTCATAATATTTACTGGTAAATCAGATGATACTAATGTATTAGGTTGAATAATTTGTTCACTAAATCCTAGTAATGAAGCTATGGAATTTTTTTGTGTAAAATCAATAATATAATCACTTTTAATTTCAACTTTTAATGTTGTCATATTTGGTTTAATAGTAATACCCTTTATTTTCTCTTTTATAAAATTGTTTATATCATTTATTTCATATGAACCAGTTGGGAATGTAATTATTTTGTTAACACTGTTAATTGTTTGTAAATTATCTTGTGAATCATTTCCTTCGAAAATATGTTCACTTTGTGAACCAATGACAGAGTCAACATAATGTAAAATATTATTTTTTAATTTTTCAGATATGTTCGGTATAGAATTATAAGTAGAAAAATTAAGCAAACACATTTCAAAATCATGTTTATTATCTAAAATTATTGGTTCATCAAAATTACATGAAATTATTGAAGTATTTCCATCTAATGATATAGTCGGCATTATTTAATTAAGTAAAAATTTTAAACATAGATGACCACAAATTATTTCATTTATTTCTTGATCAATATTATTATTAAAAATTACAGTATTTTCATTAGTTTTGAAATATTTTTCTATTAATATTGGTAATTTATTTATAGCAAAGGAATCATAGTAAAAAATATGATTATTATATTTTTTATATGCTACCCAGTGTGTACCATTACCATTATTATTATCTAAATTTATTATTCCACATTCTATATCTTTTATCTTTTTTGGTAATCTATCTTTCATGAATACACCTCTAAAATTTGCTATATTAAATTTTCTAGCATATTTTTTTAAATCATAATTACTTAATGGTTTAATTGGAATTAATTCAAAATCAAATTTTTTTTAAGTAACATACCATTACCAGATTTTTTAAGTAACATACCATTACCAGATTTTATATTTTTTTCTTCTAATGCTTTATTATGACGTATTTTTTCTTCTAATAATTTATCGTTAGTTTTTTTATCATTATATGCTCTATATAATGTTGTTCCTGCAGTAACTGCAGCTCCTATTGCTGGAATAAATGGTAATAGTGCTGGTAAAAATCCGCCAATTTTTTCATTATTAAAACTTTGTAACTGAGACATAGATAATTTTAATATAAAAATTTTAAAAGTAGTTTTATTATTATCTAAATGTTTTTTTATTGAATTAATTTGTTTTCTAGTTAATGGTAAATATGTTTCATTCATTACACTTTCTTTAGTTCTTTGTAATTGAATTGGTTCTAATTTTATAGTAATATCTGTTTTATTTTTCATAGCATCATAAACTTGTTTTTGTTGATCCTCATTTAGAGATATTGGATATTTAATATATCGTCCACATTTTGGAATAAAATTAATTTCATTTTCATTTGTATTATGTTCACTTTGTGAACCGTTAACAGAGTCAACATTTATCAATTCTTCAGTTAATGAATTGTGAGTTGTTAAACCCATACCCATTTTTCTTTTAAATTTCATAGCATTAGTAGTTAAATATGCATTTACTTTTTCTGATAAACTAGCATCTTTTGCTGAAACTCTTGACCATGCTTTATCTTCTAAAATTTTATCAGCTTCATGTCTTTTCTTTATATCGTTACTTTTAGAATATGCAATATCATGTTCTTTAGCTGCTTCATCTAATTTATTAATTGGATGTATATCTTTTTCAAGTTTTAATTCAAGATTAGTACCAGGTCCTAAATAATTATATCCTGGAGAATGTAATTCAAATGGAAGATTATTTATAAGATTATTTATAATACCACTACCATAATATCGCACCATTTATTATAATAGAAAATGTGATGTATTTATTTATTTATTTGGATAATTATTAATCATGAACTGAAGGTAAACTTGAAATATCATCATCAACTTTTTTATTAATATTAGACAATTCGTTTTTATTTTTCTTATTTATTTTAGTTACATTCTTTAAAAGTTCCTCTGTTAAACTATTTGATTTAGTCTGTCGAGAATTGTATTCATTTGTCGAGAATTGTCGAGAATTGTCTTCTTTTGTCGAGAATTGTCGAGAATTGTCTTCATTTTTAGTGTTTTTGCCAATAATTTCAATACCAAGTAATTTAAGTCCATTATTAAGAGAATCGCGTGAAATATGATTTTGTTCGCAAAATTTTACTTTAGTTAATTTTAAAGTACTAGCTTGTTCTAAATAATTAATAGCTAAATTTCTTTCTCTAATTTGTTTAAGTTCTTTAGCATTTTTTGGAATATGAATATTTTTTGAATTTCTAAAACTTTTTGTTTTCCCTTGTAGTGATACAAGTGGTGAAACAGTTCTAGTAGAAGGGCTTGGACGATTGTATAAATTAGTTATATTCTTATACATTTTATTAATTTTAATTTATTTATAAAAAAATTTTTTAAAATAATTATATTTTTCTTAGTGTTTCAATATAAAAAAATATTAAAAATTTTTATTATAATAAATGTCGAATATACATACAATTGAAGAATTTAAAACAAATACTGATGTGCCTATCTTGAAATTAAGAGGATCTAGTATAAAACTATTAAATAAAGAAGAAATAGAAAAAGAGGTTAAACAAACACAAGAATTTATTAGGCAACATAAATCTCAGTTTAATAATAGAAGTGGTTTTGTTCAATGTTTAAATGATGCACTTAAAAATAATGATCATGTATGGCATGAATATGCTGTTTGTATTATGAAAAGTGTTAAAAATATTAAAGATTATAATATTGAATTACATTCAGAATCAAATAAAATATTAGTAAATGAATTATTAAATGAGAAAGCTATATTAGAATTTAGTTTAATGAGTTATGAAGAAATTATTGGCAAATTAAATGATGATATGTATGAGTTACAAGTAAATTATGATATTCTTGAATCAGAACATAATAACCTTATAAATAGCATTGAAAATAAAAACGCTGCATTATAGGACTATGAATAAGTTCGTTACGGTTTTACAACAGATGGCGTAACTTGATTATTATTCCATCGATCCACATTTCCAAACATTCATTGGAGAGCTACTGTCGTAAGGCACAAACGTCAGTATAAGTTTTTTATTTGAAGCGTAAACAACAATATTTTTACCACACTTGAAAATGTCGAATTTCGTGCCAAATAATGTGTTTTTGCGGGGAATTCTTCTTCATTATTTTAATATGAAGAAAAAAGCAGCCGAAAGTCATCGTATCTTGGTGGAAGTTTATGGTGAGCATGCTCTATCTGAGCGAACGTGCCAGAAGTGGGTTGCACGCTTTAAAAGTGGTGATTTTGGCTTGGAAGACGAAGAACGCGAGGGTGCGCCGCCAAAGTTCATGGATACCGAATTGGAGGAATTGCTCGATCAAGATCCGGCTCAAACGCAAGAAGAGGTTGCAAAAACTTTGGGAGTTGATCAATCAACCATTTCCAAACGTTTAAAAGCCATGGGAATGATCCGAAAGGTAGGCCATTGGGTGCCGTATGAATTGAAGCCAAGAGACGTTGAACGCCGTTTTATGGCATGCGAACAACTGCTTCAACGGCACAAAAGAAAGGGTTTTTTGCATCGAATTGTGACTGGCGATGAAAAGTGGGTCCATTACGACAATCCAAAACGTCGGGCAACGTATGGATACCCTGGCCATGCTTCAACATCGACGTCGGCGCAGAATATTCATGGCCTGAAGGTTATGCTGTGTATCTGGTGGGACCAGCTGGGTGTTGTGTATTATGAGCTACTGAAACCGAATGAAACGATTACGGGGGATGTCTACCGACGACAATTGATGCGTTTGAGCCGAGCACTGCGAGAAAAACGGCCGCAATACGCCGATAGACACGACAAAGTTATTTTGCAACATGACAATGCTCGGCCACATGTTGCACAAGTGGTCAAAACATACTTAGAAACGCTCAAATGGGATGTCCTACCCCACCCGCCGTATAGTCCAGACCTTGCGCCATCCGATTACTATCTCTTCCGATCGATGCAACATGGCCTGGCTGACCAGCACTTCCGTAATTACGATGAAGTCAAAAAATGGATCGATTCGTGGATTGCGGCAAAACCGACCGAATTTTTCACAAAGGGAATCCGTGAATTGCCAGAAAGATGGGAAAAAGTAGTAGTAAGCGATGGACAATATTTTGAATATTAAATTTGTAACCATTTTACGTCAATAAAGTTTCAAATTTCGAAAAAAACCGCACGAACTTATTCATAGTCCTATACAAATGCGAAATATTTTCGACTGAATTGATTTATTCCTTTGCTCATTAAGAGTTGATTTAGATTAAATTGGGTTTAATTCTGTTTGAGGTTTGCACTTCGCCTACATGGTCTCTTGCGTCCTCTGCTCATCACAGTACCTCATCCAAACCAACTTCCCAAGCCTCTTTTGAGTTTTCTTGTTTCGGTTATAATTTTTAAAACTTAACAAAAAATTCTTCATCATCAAAAATCACTAAATAACGAAACATCACCGAAAAACATTTCTATTAACTTGCAGCACTGCTAACGTACATATAAGAAGCAGTTAAAAAAAAGAAAGAATTGACAAATTTGATGAAAACAGAGCGATAGCAAATATTTCAAAGTTTTAAAGCCAAAAATCAACACCCCAATTGGTTGGGTAATTTTTGGTTTGTTGCAGTTCGAAATGTAATTTTATGATTTTTTAATATTAAGGGTAGTTAAGTTTTAAGGGTCGGTGTTGATTTTGAATAAAATACAATTGTTTTAAGAAATTATTGAAAATGGCTGCCGCGGCCTCGGCGACACACCTCCAACTGATGGTCCAAATTTTCGATGACACTGAAGCATAATTGACGTTCTATGCGGTTAATGTGCCGAATTATCTCATCCTTTAGCTCTTGAATTGTTGCTGGCTTATCAACGTACACCTTTTCTTTCAAATAACCCGAAAGAAAGAAGACCAACGGTGTCAAATCACATGATCTTGGTGGCCAATTGACATCGTCGCGACGTGAGATTATTCGGCCATCAAAATTTTCGCGGAAAAGAGCCATTGTTTCGTTAGCTGTGCGACAAGTGGCACCTCCTTGTTGAAACCACACATCGTCCACATCCATATCTTCCAATTCGGGCCATAAAAAGTTCGTTATCATCTCACCATAGCGAACACTATTCACAGTAACTGCCTGACCGGCCTCATTTTGGAACAAATACGGCCCAATGATGCTGCCGGCCCATAAACCGCACCGAACAGTCACTCTTTGTGGGTGCATTGGTTTTTCGGCAATCACTCTTGATTATCTTTCGCCCAAATGCGGCAATTCTGAAGCTGATTTTTTTCGAAAATTGGTCATTCAGTGTTGCCATTTCCTGCCACCATTCTGACCTTTGGCGACGCTTGAAATGGTCAAGAGGCTTCAGTTCTTGAGTCAATTGCACTTTGTAAGCGTGTAAAGGTAATGTTCATCAACGACGAGCGTGAGAGGTGCAATTGCTGGGCACGACGACGTGTTGAGGTGGACGGCTCTTCAACCACACTGTCGCGAACAGCAGCAATATTTTCTGCAGTACGAGCTGTACGAGCATGCACTGGTGTTTTCACATCTCCTACAGACCCGGTTTGCTCAAACTTTTGCACAATTTTCTGATTGTACGCACATTTGGACGATTAAATTGGCCGAAAAAATCACGAAGTGCTCGATATGCATTTTGATTTGAACGCCTGTTTTCATAATAAGCCTGAATAACTTTAACGCGTTGTTTGATTGTGTTTCTTCGGTTCGCATTCAACATCGGCCCATAAAATTCATCCACCCTTTATTTTGGCTGATAGGGACGTCTCTTTTGCAAGTTCATACAATCTATGTCCGGCAAAACCTTTACCGTTACCATCAAAAAGTTTACTTAATATTAGAGGTCAAATTATTGCTAAAGATAAAGATGGTAAAATATTAGATAAACTTAATCCTGATAAAATAAATTTTGTGAATAATGGTATAATAAATCTGTTTAGTAAAATTACATATTTTATTAATTCAGTTGAAATTGATAAAATTGAAAATCCTGGAATAACAACAACAATTAAAGGCTTAGCATCATTTTCTAATGATTTATCATTAAATAATGCTGGTTGGCAAATTGTAAATAAAGGTAGTGTTTGTAATAAGAAAGGTTATTTTTCTGTTAGCATTCCATTATGTATATTAATTGGGTTTTTTGATGATTACAAAAATTTCATTTTTAGAATTAATCAAAAATTAGAATTAATAAGATCAAATGATGATACAAATTGTTTAATTATTGATAATAGTTTAAGTGATCATACTTTTTCTATTGATATTAATCAAATTATATGGAGAATGCCTCATGTTAAATTTTCAGTTGAAGTTGATCATGAAATTAATAAAAAAATTTCAAATAATACAAACTTTCAAATGTATTTTAGAAATTGGAGATACTATTGTACTACTGCAATTCCAGCTGTAAAGACTTATACCTGGAATATAACATCATCTAGTGCTAAACCTAGATATTTTCTTATTGCATTTCAAACATTAAGAAATCAGAATAATTATAAAGACAATAGTAAATTTGACCATTGTAATTTAGAAAATGTTGTAGTTAAATTAAATACAAATAGATATCCAAACTATGATATGCAACTATCTATTAATCAAAATAAATTTGATACATTATATAATATGTTTCTAGATTTTAAAAATTCATATTATGGTTCTAGTATAAATAATTTACCAATAGTTAATTATGATACATTTTTAAAAGAATATCCAATAATATGCATTGATACATCTAAACAGAATGAGGTAATTAAAGAGGCTGCTATTGATATTAAAATTGAATTTAAATGGACAGAAGATTTTCCATCAAATACAGTCGTTCACTGTTTAATTATTAGTGATGATAGTTATTCATATAATCCACTAACAAATCAAGTGATGCATGTTTGACTTGTTTTTTTAAATTTTTATAAAATTAAAATTAACTAAAAATTAATTGAAATAAATATGTAATTAATTATATTAATAGATTAAAAAAATTTATCTAAAATTCTAAATTATGGATGGTCATTTAAAAGTTACTAAATTAGATAATAAAATTAAATTAACTATTCAAAATTTTGATACTCATAAACCAATAAAAAGATTAAATGAAATATTTCCGAATATTATTAGAGCAATTATTTGTGGACCAAGTAATTGCGGAAAAACAAATGTATTATTAAATATATTATCAAAGATTTATTATTCTGATATAATAATTTGTTCAAAAACTTGCTATCAAGAAAAATATAAATTTTTAGAAGATATGATAATTCAATTCAATAAATTGTGTGTTAAAAATGATTTGGAATCTAAAGATATAAAATGTTTATCAATTCAATCTCTACCAACACCTGAAAATATTAAACCATATTCTGTAATAATATTTGACGATATCTCTACAGAACAACAAGATAATATTGCCAATTATTTTGCTTATGGTAGACACAATAACATTTCTTGTTTTTATTTATGTCAAACATATTCAAAAATACCTAAACAATTGATAAGAGATAATGCAAACTATATAATTTTATTTAAACAAGACAAGACTAATCTGAAACACATATTTAATGACCATTGTAATGATATTGATTATGATATTTTAAAAAATATGTGTATTCAATGTTGGAAAGAACAGTTTGGATTTTTAGTAATAGATAAAGAACAAGAAACAAATGATGGTAGATATAAAAAAATGTTTGAATTTTTCTTTACAATATAAAAAAATGTTTGAATTTTTGTTTGAATAAGATTTTTATTTTTTATTATATCCAGTTATTTTGGAAATCTTTATATTTTTCATTTTTTTCATCAAAAACTATATCTAATATTTTTCTATATTTATATAATCCATCAATGGTTATATCTAAATTTTGCAATTTTTGGTATTGTGTTACCAAAAAGCCTATATAACGTAATTTACAAGCATAGCTTTCGCTTATCTTAAATTTTTTATATATATCTTTCATAGTTGTATATTTACATTTTACACCAATTTTTTTATAACCTTTTTCTAATTGCAATTTTCTTGCATATTCTTCTAAAATTAATCCTATTGTACAATTTATATAAAAAGTATTTTTCTTATTTTGTAATAATAATTTATTAATTTTATATAATTTTGTAATATTATCATCAATACTATCTTTTTGTAAATTTTGTATAAATTCATTATCAATTTTAAAATCTAAACCAACTGGTTTAGATTGGTTTACACGTTTTGATTCCAATAATTCTTTTAAATCGATGAAATCAAATTCTCTTTTATCTTTCTTATAATTTTTTTTATCTTTTTTATCCATAAACATATTATCCAAAAAATTTTTATATTTTTCATTTTTTAATTTTAGGCCATTGTCTTCAAATATATATTTTTCTTTTAGTTGATTAAAAGAAGAAATACGTTTTTCTATACAAAAACTGGTGAAGGTTTCAAGATCTTTAAAAAATTTTTCCCCTTCTTCATCAAATCCATCCTTGCTTTCATCGAAATCCATACTTTCTTCTGAAACAAATAAATAAATTAATAAAAACTTAAAAAATTACAAAAAAAAAAACTTACCAGCCATAGTTATAAAATCTTTTTGTTTTGTTTTTTTTTTTGCGTCCACCCTCTTCTAACGCTAAATACATACTGCACTTGTAACCATGTTTGACAAAGTCAAACGGTTTCGACAGAGTCGAAACATGTGTTGATGTATAAAAGCTTATCAAATATTATGCTTATCTTGCAGTTTGTGACTCATGTTGACTCTGTCAACGGTTCACAAAGTGAACAT
This sequence comes from Anastrepha ludens, assembly GCF_028408465.1. NCBI lineage: Eukaryota > Metazoa > Arthropoda > Insecta > Diptera > Tephritidae > Anastrepha > Anastrepha ludens. The sequence goes on from NC_071502.1 coordinate 115,266,289, forward strand.
ATTCAACAGTATTTCATTTTTTTTGGTTTGTGCTTATGCTTATTCTATTTATAGATTGTGAGCAATGTTGATAAGATCAGCATTGCTTGCTTTGCATACTACTCAGCTGTAATTGCATTACTTTAGAATATGATGTTTAGATGAGTTGGTTAAGCAGTTGGAATTATAACAATAATTTTGTTGCAAGTTCAAATCTGACTCAAAGACTCTTGTTTTGAGGAGTTCGTCGTTTTTTTTGAAAGGTACTTTAAAAAATAAATGTATCCTTTTTTGTTTTTTTTTTTGAATAGATTACTTTAAATATTTTGTAATCAATATTTAAAATTATCATCGACCCAACTCAAAATTTTTAACTTTTTTTTTTATTTTTTTGAATAGATTACTTTAAATATTTTGTAATAAATATTTAAAATTATCATCGACCCAACTCAAAATTTTTAACTTTTTTTTTTATTTTTTTGAATAGATTACTTTAAATATTTTGTAATAAATATTTAAAATTATCATCGACCCAACTCAAAATTTTTAACTTTTTTTTTTATTTTTGTTTGAATAGATTACTTTAAATATTTTGTAATCAATATTTTAACATTTTTTCACTTAATAGACATCGACCCAACTCAAAATTTTAACTGTACCAACCTAAATTATAGTTACTAGTACATCAAAAATAGATATCTTTAATATCTTAAAAATATTAACTACGAGTAACTATAATTTAGGGGTGGACTAAATCGACCCAACTCAAAATTTTTAACTTTTTTTTTGAGATAATATAAGCTAAAAAAATGAGTTAAATGTTAAAAAATGTTAAAATTTTGAGTAACTGTAAGTTAAAAAAATGAGTTAAATGGTAAAAATGTTAAATTTTTGAGTTAAAATGATAAAAATATTAAAATTTTAATATTTTTGAGTTAAAATGATAATAAATGTTAAAATTTTAATATTTTTGATATTGCGTTGTAGTCCGGAATATACATACTACTGCTTTTTTTATTTACTTTACATTTTTATTTTTCAATATTTTCTTTTATTTTACTTAACTTTATTTACCGCGCTTTAATAGTATATTTCAATATATGTATATGATTTTATATCATTATATATTTTCTTGTTTAGTTAAATATTTTCATTTAATTTAATATTTTTTTCTTCCCCTTAACTTAATTTCATTCCATTTTATTTTATATTTTGCATTTCGTATATAATTTTGTCTTTCCTACTATGCAAAGTGCACGTTTTTGTGAACTTTCGAATCGAAAACACGAACAAATTTAATGAGTTGTTAATAATTTTGGGTGTTCGGTCATCAATCCACGACTGGTCTGCTTGTCAACATTTCCTCAAACTTCCGCTTGTAAAAGAAATTTCCATTTACTTTGGCGTAAATCTCTCTTTTGTCTGTTTATTGTTTTTGCACTCGTCTGTAAATAATTACTTAAGTCCGTTGATTCGGCCATCTTATGTTTGTCTGTTGCTGTTGGTTTCGTGTTTTGTTTGGGTTTTGGCCGATTTCATTTTGCTGATAATTTTTGGCAGATAATTTAAATTCAATTACCGAACAACTGTAAACACTTTTTTGCCATTTCGTTTGTTGCTGTTACGAATACTCGTTATAGTCGTCGCTTGTCAGCCACTCAATCAGCTAGTAAAGCAGTGAGACACATCCGTGAATACTAGAGGTTAAGCGGGAAAAAGTTGTTTTTGTTGCTGAATTTTGTTTGAATTTTTAAGGTTTTTATTTTTGGGAGATTAAAAGGTGATGATGTCGGAGTTTTTTTTTCTAAATTTCTTCACAGATATTATTTTGCATTGTCGAATTGCTTTCAGGTTTTTACTTATTTTTTCTCTCAAAACACATTTTTATTTATTTTTTATTCATTTTGAATTTGGCAGAGTTTTTTGATCTTACCTTACATTTTTTCAATAAGAGTTTGCTTTTGTATTTTTTTCTGGCTAATTAAGTAAATTACATTTTTTTCTAGTTTTTGTTTGAACCCGGATTTTAAAGCAATTAATTCCCACATAATTTCTTTTAATCCCTAATCAACTTTTGTCCCTTTGAATAGTTTTATTTTCTCGAGTTGCGAGAGAAGGTATTAACCCTCAATAACTTATGGGGCTTAGATGGCAAATCAGATATCTAAATATCACCAATTTGAATTTGTGAATAAATCGGACTTTACAGCGGTACAATTTTTGTCACTCAATATGTAATCTTTTTCAAGACACGCAACTCAAAAGTAGTTGCCATATATGCCGATCACGTTGAACCGTCCGAACTAAAAAAAAAATGATCTGCCTCGTAAATAATACGAATTAACGCCTCTTCAATGGGAGCAAATTTTTAATATTTATGATTTAAGATTAAGTGAAACATTCTTCTTCTTCTTAATTGGACCGATTTTGGCCGAGCTTAACAAAGCGCGCCAGTCGTTTCTTTCTCGTGCTAACCGGCGCCAATTGGACACACCAAGTGAAGCCAAGTCCGTCTGCACCTGATCTTTCCAACGCAGAGGAGGCCTTCCTCTTCCTCTGCTACCACCAGCTGGTACCGTATCGAATACTTTCAAAGCCGAAGCGTTTGTATCCATTCGGACGACATGGCCCAGCCATCGAAGCCGCTAGATCTTTATTCGCTGCGCTATATCTATGCCGTCGTAAAGCTCATACAACTCATCGTTCCATCGTCTGCGATATTCGCCGTTGCCAACGTGCAAAGGTCCAAAAATCTTACGCTTCATCGGATGTTGTCATCCACGCTTCTGCGCCATACGTTAGGACGGGCATGATGAGAGTCTTGTAGAGTGTTAGTTTTGTTCGTCGAGAGAAGACTTTACTGGTCAGTTGCCTACTTAGTCCAAAGTAGCACTTGTTGGCAAGAGAGATTCTACGTTGTATTTCAAGGCTGGCATTGTTATCGGTGTTAATGCTGGTTGCTAAATAAACGAAGTCTTTTACAACCTCGAAATTATAACTGTCTACAGTGACGTGGGTGCCGATACGCGAGTGCGCCGACTGTTTCTTTGAAGACAGGAGGTACTTCGTTTTGTCCTCGTTCACCTCCAAACCCATTCGCTTTGCTCCAGCGCACAAACGTGATCGATCTGGTTTCGCGTTTTTCGATCAGGAGACAGTCAGGTAGCTTGGTGTATATTTTTATGCTGGAATCTGGTGCTGCAGACTACCATTTTTCGGGCCCCGGCGAAGTCGATCAGCCTCTATCCGTTACCGAATGTTTCGCTGTGCAGGCTGAATTTTCCGACTGTGGGACCAAAGATTCCCTCCTTGCCCACCCTGGCGTTGAAGTCGCCAAGCAGCGCTCATAGGAACGTTCCAAGTGCTCATAGAAGGAATCTTTGGTCGCATCGTCCTTCTCTTCCGTCGGGGCGTGGGCGCAAATTAGCGAGATGTTAAAAAATCGCGCTTTGATGCGGATTATTGCGAGACGCTCGTCCACCGGAGTGAACGACAGTAGTTGGCGACGAAGTCTCTCCCTCTACAAATCCGGCACCGAATTTACGCTCCTTTACATGGCAGCTGTAGTAAACGTCGCAAGGTCCTATGTTTTTCTTACCTTGCACCGTCCATCGCATCTCTTGGATGGCAGTGATGTCAGCCTTAACTCTAACGAGGACATCAACCAGCCGGGCAAAAGCACCTTTCCCATTAAGGGACCGGACATTCCAGGTGCATGCCCTCAAATCATATTCCTTATTTCGTTTGCAGGGGTCGTCATCAGTAAAGGCAGTTGTCATCCGAGGCTTTGCAGTTCTTTTCATTGGGGGGGGATGGTGGCAGGTCCTAAACCCAGCGCACAACCAGCTATCCTGCATTGCTTCGCCTTCTCACGTTAGCTCACTCCCGAACGGGTGTTCGGAAGCTACCCAGAGGATACGTGGGCTAATCTCGGACGTTGTGAGCTGCTTGAACCATATGTAGAAGAATCGTCCTGGCCACTCCCAAGTGAATGGCGATCAGTAACGTTCCCCACTTGCGTGGACTTCTACACATGGAACCATCCTACCTGCATTAGCCTGGCGTAATTGCAACTGCTTTTCTCACCGAATCATTGACCGACTTTATGAAGGATGATTTCGAGCATCCGAAACGGAAATGGATAGTTTGTTTCAGGCCAACTTCCCCTGTTATATGGAAACATGTATACCAGTTACGCTCATGAATACTACCGTTAAATTTCCGTTAAACAATTTATCTTGTTTAGGCTACTTGCATTTTTGGATGAATTCTAAAACCAGAAATTGCTCCTGAGCGTATTTGCTATCTCCATAGACAGGTAAGCACTTCTTCTGTGTAGGTAAAGTTTTATGAGTTTACAACAGCTGAAAAACTACCTCTGTTTTTCTATAAAGCTACGAAGGCTTTTCGGAAGCGAACCATTTCGAGGGACACAATGAAATTTGTCAGAAGCCTTTTTTCTATCTGACATGGCTTCGGTAAACCAAGGCTTCGAGAAAATATTTTCCAGAGCATATTAAGTCTTGTTCTGTAATGTGCCGGGCAGTGAGAACGCAGCTCTTAATTTTCTTCCTACTTATCAGCAACTTCAACAGTAGCTTTGATGATGCTTCATTCTGAAGGCAATTAAACAGTGGCCTGTGAGGACACTTGCAAGAAAGAAGCCTGTAATTTCCTTAAAACACAGAAGAATTGTCATTCAACTTTTGTCATCAGAGGAGCCTGTGTGTCGAGGAATTTTAGAGTACGTGAAACGTTTTCATCACTATTTATTTATAGAAACTATAGTGTTCTTTTCATTTAGTTTGAAGGTGGTGATTGAAGTATTTATAGAATCATTCGTTTTCATTTCCAATTCTTTCACTTTACATATACTTCTAAGATCTTAGAGTGTAAGCACTCATATAATTTGAGTAATATGTATGGTGCTGCATCATTTCTTTTAAAAGTCAAGAGTATTCAGTAGTAATTTGGCAGGTCGATGCGAAATTAGTGGAGTCTTGCCAAACTCGTTCTTTATTCAATACAGAGCTCAAAGCAAAATATTCTTCAACTGACGAATCCATCACAGCGCTGATTGTCGCATCTACTCTGTGATCAACGTCGATCGGTCTCAGCTGAGCACTCAGTTCGGTTTTCAGTGGCCAATCTGCGGATGCGTTAAGGGTTTTAGAGGTGCTGTAATATCATAAGAAATCATTGGTGGATAATTTGAACAAATTCAAATTTAGAGAGTTGCTTCCTTGTACTTTTTGCAGTTAATTATTTTCTAACTCTTGGCCTGCTAGACTAAATCTTTGTAGAATAGAGCAGGACAGATTAATATTATTTTGATCAGAATGCAAATTTATTTAGTCCATGGGCACTCATTAGCAATGGCAAACTTTTTTCTCTCATGAATATGAAGTCGACACTCTTTCCGGATGAATGAAATCGCTCAAAAATTAGTTAATTTTTATGCCTATATTCGGCTAGAGTATATTGTCGGCTTGCTAAGGCCAAGTAAGCTCAAACACTCAGTTCCACTCTACTTCCTTTAGGGTAACAGTAATTCACTATTTGTTCTGCTTACAATAATTGAAGTCTTTCTATACATTCTGAGTCTATATTCCTTTCGACATTCTTGTTATGTGCAACTATTTTGTTTATCTTAAACAATAATTATTCCTAACCTAACCCAGCCCACGCATTCAAGGTGCAAGTTCCGTTTCAGGTCGGCATATCTTACAAACACCTGAACACCTGAAAACCACAGCTCAAAGCAAAACCGTTGCCTTTTCCAATTGCATTGTTTTGTAAACAAAGAGTTGGAAACTATTTTTTTCTTTAAGCTTTGTTTTTTTTGTTTGTTTGTTTTTTGAAATCTAATTTATTTAGATTTATTTGGTAATGTTTCTGTTTGTTTTTTGTTTTACTTTGAGAGCAGCTGAGACAATGCAATTGTTAAATTGTTGCATCAACAGTGTAAAAATCATGCATGCAAGTAGGCAGATAGGCAAACAGAAACACCGACAGCCAGCCAGATTGGTAGGCAGATAGGTGCCAACAAAGCAGCAAAAAAGGCAAATAATCAGGCTGCGAGCCAGCGTAGTGCAGCAAAGGGGTGAGAGTGCGATTCGTGTCTTTACGTAACTTTTTGATATTGGAATTTTTCTCTTTAGTTTTTCGCTTATTACTTCTTAATGTAGATATATGAGCGTGCTTATGCGCATTTTCATTTTCATTTGCAATGATGTCTGCATAAAGGCATATTTCCATGGACTTTTTTCAATGCCTTTCCCCCTTTAGTAGCCTTTCATGGCTTAGAGCTGTGCATTGTTAAATTTTAGAGGGGCACAACAACTGGGAAAACAAAGAGCAAAGGGTGAACAAACAATGAAAAATTTAAAAGAAATAACAAAAATATCTACTCAATTGCATACGAATTAATGAGCTGTTTTTCGATGATTACATTGCTATTGAAAGCTAGAGGTGAAAATTGTTGTTATTCAATAGCTTTCTTTTAATTTTTTTTCTTTAATTTCTTCTTACTAAAATATGCTGTCAGCAAACATTTCTTAAAAAAATATGCATATTGTTACTTTTAATTAGATTTTTTGAGAGTTGATAAAGGTTATAGGCTTTCTAGCTGAACATTTTCTCAGAGTTTAAAGATTTCTTATTACATCAGTGTGCATGTGCTTTTATGACTGATTAAACACAGTTTTTTTTTTTATTTAACTCTTTAACCCGATTTTTTTAATTGCGTCAAACTGTCTTGAGTTGAAGAATTGAACTGTTACTGATACGCCTGAGGGGAGAGTATGCAGCGCTAGGTTAAGCAGATTGTGCGTACTTGTCACAAATACATATATATGTATATGTATAAATAGATAAATAAAGTGCGTGCTACGACTTTATCTCAGGGACTTATTGTCAAGTTTTGAAATTTTTTTTTCATACTTTTTTTTACATTTTTTTGTGCAATCTAATTCATTCCACTATTAAAATCATAAATTTCCGAGTTTCGAACTTTGCAAAAATTTAAAAAACAAACTCAACAAATTTTTATTACACCTTCAATTATTTTAACCATAATCTTGTCTTTTCGGTGTGGATTTTCTCTTCCATATAAAAAACTGTCCAGCCTTCATTATATGGAGAAAGTCCACAAGACTACCAACAAAAAACTGCTACAAATCAGCGCAATTTCGATCCACTTTAAAATTCCATTCTGTCATATCAAAATTCAGAGGACTATAAAATTGCACCCTCGAAATTTTCTAACAAATATGATTAAAAGGTTTGAAATTAAGATGAAATTTTGTTGAATTTTTTTTTTTTTGAGAAATTTTCTCAGAGTAAAATGTTTTATTATATGATTTTTATAGTAGAATTATCTAAAAAAATATAGAAATAAATAAATTATTGGCGCGTTCTGTTATGTGTGTGGCGTGCATCTTAATGTTGTTCCACAAATGGAGGGACACCGTTTCAAGCCGATTCCGAACCGCAAATGGTTTCTTATGAAGAGATTTTCAATGACAGAAATACTTTCGAAGGTTAGCCATTGTCCGTTGCAGCTCAATACCGCTATTAGAAAAAAATTTTTTATAATTTAGCTTTTTCATGCACGGAGATTCGAACTGCGTACTGCCGAATGGTACTCACGCACCTATCCATGCGGCTACGGCGGCCGGCAGTAGAATTGTCTAGTTCGTATCAAATAAAAAACTCAAATTGTATATGAAACAAATAGTTTGTCAAACCTTGCCAATAAGCCCCTGCGCTGAAGTTATGCAACGCAATTTCGTATTTGAAATACAAAAATTAATTAAGTAAACAAAATGATCGAAAATCATATTTATAAACAAATGCCAAGTGTCAATCTGAAAATCACCAGCACAGCTCGCATCAGCTCAGCTCAAGCCACAAAATAACCGAAATCAGTCTACTTTTTATACAAAAAGTGTTTGCTGCTAGTCTGCTAGCCACTTGTCACAGTTGTCACCAATGCCCTGCCCAACAACAGCACATACCTACTTATGTATGCACATGCATGTATGTATGTATATTGTCATTTAGTGAAATGTGCTGACATTGCAACATATCGTTGCAGCTCAATACAGCTTAGCTTGAGTCAGTGCGGCTCAACTCAGCTCGAAGCGGCTCATGGTTTGGCTGTGTCTTGAATTCGGCTTGGCTGGCATTAATTGACATTGACAGCAACAGTTGCTACTAAATTAAATAAATATGCAAGCACTGATATTGTTGTGATTGTCAATTCTTAACGTGTTTTTGTTTTTCTTTTAAATATATTTTGCTTTGGGGTTTAGCAAAAAAGTTGCTGATGTCATTTGAAACACGATGGCGTCGAATTGGGTGACACCTGTTTTTTTTTGCTTTTTCTTTTTGTTTTTATTCCGTGGTCATGGTTATTGGCTAAAATATGTTTGGCGGCGGGAAGTTTTAAAAATAGGCAATGAAAAATATTCGAATACATGAAATGTGTTTGTAAAGCAAAAAGCGGAAAATGAAAAAGAAAATAAAAATAAATAAAGTTATCGGAGTACATACGAACATATATTTAATTAAAAATAAATATTCTTTCTTAGCAAAATAGGCTGTACTAAAATTTTTCTATTTCATACTTCATTACTTTTTCTTCGTATGGCAGCTCCCATGAAAGGAACAATTTTAAATGCACAGAGTATCCAGCCGAAAGCCTCCGATGCTAGTGCTGAGTTATTTTGTAACTTTATATATTATAATATTTTATTTGTAATATAAACTTTTATAAAATAAAAAAAGCAAAAATTTAAATGAAAAAAGTAAAAAAAAAAATTAATTAAATTAAATTTATGTAATATTTTAATTGTTGTATAAACGTTTATAAAATAAAAAATAAAAAAATTAAATAAAAAATAATAAATGAATGAATGCACACAATGCCCCATAAATGCCACCCAAAACATGAATAAACTCAGTATAGTAAATTTTCTGTGAATATCTATGTTAATCGTATAATTTTACGCACAGTAGACTTTACGGCCAACATAGCCTACTACACCTGTAAATCTATGTTCAACAAAAAATGGGGTCTCAAGTCACCTGTTGTACTTTGGATGTACAACTTAGTGGTTCTGTCAATTTTGACATACGGTTGCCTAGTTTGGTGGGTAGCTCTTCAGAAGGGCTACAACACTACTAAACTAGAGAGAATGCAGCGAACTGCATGTACGGGCATCACTGGTGCTTTTAGAACATGTCCCACTGCTGCACACAACGTTATTCTCCACTTAATTCCTGTGGATCTGCAGGTTAAATCCATTGCTGCTCAGAGCGCTATTAGGTTGAAGGAGATTGGCCTTTGGGGACAACTTCATGTAGGACATAGTAGCATTTTCAAGCAGATCTCCCGTTCCTTCTCTGATATTCGCACTGATCTCTCCCTCCGCAAACTGTGTTATGAGGGTTGTGCTAGGGCTATCTTTCCGAGCAGGCAAGATTAGAAAGAGGGGAGAGTCGGCACGGATATAGATACCTCTGTTTTCATTGACGGATCCAAGATGGAGTCTGGAGTGGGAGCGGGGGTTTACTCTAAATCAGCCAGCATTTCGGCCTACTTTAAAATACCACAAACAAGCAGCGTTTTTCAAGCAGAGGTCTTCGCGATTCTGCAAGCATGCAAAATGCTTCGGAACCGCTGTTGGGAGGGAGACATTAATATTTTTTCCTACAGTCAAGCTGCGATCACGGTCCTGTCGTCGCCGTATTGCAGCTCTCTTCTGGTGAACTCCTGTAATGAGGAACTCAAACGTCAAATTTCCCTTATCTGGGTTCCTGGGCACAGGAATATAGAGGGAAATGAAATTGGCAACGAGCTCGCCAGGAAGGGGTCGACAGAACTGGTTTTAGCTGTCCCCCTCTCAGAAATCGGTGTCTCCTTGACCTTTGTTTAAGGGAAACTACACAATTTCTTTCTAAAAAAGCGCAAGACAGATAGAGGTCTGTCTCATCGTGAGCTACTTCGAAAACACTATGGCCTCAATACGATAGAAACAGAACGCTTAAGGTGATGGCAATCCCCCGCCATTCAATTTCCAAACTCATTGCCGGGTTCACTGGCCACTTGGTGATCGGTACTCATTCGGAGAGACTTGGAATTCCGGACAACCCCTATTGCAGAAGCTGTGGTGATCCTTCAGAGAAAGAGATTGTGGAACCCTTTTTCTGCAAATGTCCGGCCCTGGCGGTTAGGTACTTGAGATTTCTTAGCCTGCCCTCTGGGGGTAACTTGAAGAAATTCTCCAGCCTAGATCCCTTTTCTCTCCTCCACTACATCAACAGCACTCGATGGCTGTAGACGGGTTTTCTCTTAATCTTTTCACAGGTAATGGTCCACATTTTGGTATCAAAACGGCACGTAAGTGCTACTTGAAGTATACCTGGGGTACTCTTGCCATCTTATCTACCTACCTACCATACTTTAATGTAAAAATACTTTAACGGGCATGTTGACGCCCGTATACATTAACATATACTTTAGATTAATTCTAGATGAATGTATAGAACACCATAAATAAAATTTTAAGTACTTGTTATGTGAGCGCATACGTTAACGCATACGTTCATATAAAGATACGTTAAAGGATTCATACGTTAGCATGTATTTCCAAGTATTTTTTACATAAACGTATACGTCAAAGTGTAACGCATACGTTAATTTCATTTAATTTTAACGAGCGCGTTATACTCTAACATATTCTGCGTTATAAGGTATACTATAATATTTGTAACATATATTTTAACGAGCAGTGTAACTTATATAGGGTTTTTCAGTAAGAGCGCTTCAACTTTTGAACTTTTTTGAATAAAACATAAACGGTTTGACTTTTTTAACTAATTTTTTTTTTATTATCGAGTTTGAACATATAGTTTTAAGTATGAAATTCGATTTCTTTTGCATGACCACCGCGTGCACGTTTTACGAAGTCCAATCGTTGAACCCAATTTTCGATCACTCTTTTGCATAAATCGGCCGAAATTCCAGCAATTTCGCGTTCAATATTGGCTCTGAGCTCACAAATCGTCGCCGGCTTGTTACTGTAGACCAATGACTTCACATAACCCCAAAACGGGACGGCTTGTTAAATGGACCGTGAAATGGCCGTAATGCTCTTAAAGTAGCAGCAACAGAACGATTATTTTCATAAAAAATTTGCACGATTTGCAATCGTTGCTCAAGTGTGTAGCGTTCCATGATGAAATGTATACTAATGAAGTTTACAAATGACAAGCGAAAAATAAAAAATATTGCGTCGTTCGCCCTCCCTATCGGAAAAAAGTTGAAGGGCACCTATTGAACGACCCTATACTTTTACTGATGTTTCAAAGTGTACTTCATGATAAACTCTATCGTATGCTTCTACGCATAATTTGATGTGTAAGATAACGGTTTTTTATATATTTTTTTGCAAAAGGCCTCACCTTTGAGAAAGGCTTGAGAAAAGTGTAAAAATAAGCTAAGAAAACAGCATATCTTTAAGCCAAACTACGCATGTTTGGCAAGTAGGTTAAAAAGAAGAAAAAGAAAAAGGTGTAAGTAAAAAAAATAATAATAAAGTCTTTATACGCAGTTGATCACCAAAAAAAGTAAAACCACGTAACAGCTTAGCTAAGCTTAACAGCTAATAAAAGTGTGTACTACACAATAATAACAACAATAACATTTTTAACTTAATCAAATAACAATACCACAGAAATGCCACACTCAACAGGGGTACAAAATCAATGCAAATGCAATTGACTAACAACAGAGAAGGTGAAAAAATGCAAAGTGCGCCTGCCACTACAAACATACGTATGTTTTTGTATGATTGTATGATTATTTGGCTGTGTGCGTATGAAGCCGAAAAACTACTTCTTGGCTTCCGCATCATTATGCCAACACTTGCAACATGCCGCCAGCCTGGCGACCGGCGCAGTGTTTTATTATTATTAGAGTTTTTTTCTATTTTCATTGCTGCTGAGGACGTATGCTATTGTTGTTGTGGCAGCTGTGAATGTTGTAGTTATGGTGGTGTGTATTTTTATTTTTTTATTTATAACTTTTTGTCTTTCTCTTTAACTCTCGTCAGCTGTTGCGTTTGTTATTATTTTGCATACATTTTATTGTGATATTTCTTTTTTTGGTGCGCGGTTAGCTAACCAGCCGGATGGACAGGCAACCACCACTCAGCCGCTCAGTCACTCAAGCGGCCAGGCAGTAAAGCGGCTGGGCTGCTGAGCTCCAAAGACCAAGTGAGCCAGTCAACCACAACATTGGTTTAGCAAATACAATATAACGTAATTTAATTTCGTCTTTCACCTTTCTTCTTCCTGCTGTCACTTGGAGTTACACATTAATTTTTTTTTTTGTTTTCGTGTGTTTTTTCATCATTGCTGCCGTCATGGTTGTGACATTAATAAAAGATGGTAATATTTGCATTTTAAAAGCTGATTAGTGGAACACAGACAGTGAAGTGTGGTTGAGTGGTTGCTTAGAGGAGTGAATGAGTGGGTAAGGACAAATTGTAAAAAGCTAAGATTTTGAAAAGTAATTTATTGTGAAGAACTTTCAAATGTGTACAAGCATATGTTTTATTACAAATTTCACAACTGACTGTTGGAGAATTAGCGGGCCTTTTCTCAACTAACTAACCTATACAGGTCACTTTAACGTCGCGGTAAACACATTTTCATTCACCCAAATATTTATTAAACTCTCGGCCCGATATACTTAAAGGCCAGTTGATAAATATTCCTTATAAAATTCGGTACCTTTTTGTTTTTGTTTTCGACTTTTTTTAAGTTTATTTACAAATAATAAACCCCTATTATCCAATTTGAGTTTAAATTGTAATTTTTAAATAAATTACTCGAGCGGTGGCGTAGTTCCGAAATTTACAAATTTTTGCTAAAAGAATTACAGAGGAGGGGGAAAGAATAAAATGGCTTTAAAGTTAGACACAATTATCGTTTCTGTTAGTAAAGCGTCCGCAATAAGTAAGTTGAGAAAATTACTCTTAGGAATATAATTCGGCTCAAATCTTTTTTTTAGAAAAATGTTGGAGCATATAAAATTTGCTCGAAGGTTTTCTATGTTATTTTCACTAAGAAATCAGTGAAAATAAGCTCCAGCAGGAATTTGCCAAACTTGAAAGGGTAGTCGTAGCCCAGTGTTTTCTAATGTTTCTGTTTTTTTATTTGGTTGTTTTAGCATCAAAGTTATCTTTGAAAATGAAAGCTGACCAAAATACGCATAACCTTCGCACACTCATTTCTATTACAACGGGGCACTACTTAAAACGCAGGCACACCCAGAGGCACTTTCCGTGCCACTGTCCAGTTCTATCCAGACGTAGATTCACCACTTTAGGTAGATAATTTTTTATTGGGTTGAAAGATCTCAATACTGTGGAAACCAGGGATCTTCTTCTTCATAAAGAACTAAATCAAAAATCATAAAATTTTATTTTTATTTTTAATTTTTATTTAAAAAACTAGTTCAAGATGAATAGACCGTGAGAAAACTACAAATGTAAATTTTTGCAGCCTACGGCTACCAACAAATTAGATACATTTATTTTATATAACAAAAGCCAAATAGACATAAATAAATCACACGCCTGTCATTCGTTCGATTAGGATCCGGTAAGCACTACTAATTATCGCCATTCGCCATAAACTTGCCATTCTGGTGTAATCGTTATGATTTTTTACTAAATTACTTCCAAATGAGCCAAAGGGATTGAAAATTAGCTCAGAGCCATGTTACAAGAAAACAAATCATTACAAAAAAATAAATACATTTGACCCCAACAAAGCTTATTCGGCAAGGTGCGTCAATGCCATATATACAAGTAATTAGCCAGCCTAACTAGTTTGAGATGTTTACTGGGAACAAAAAAGCAGGCAAGTCAAAAGAAGCAAAAAAAAAAAACAGAAACAAAAAACAGAATATTAAATATTAAATAAGAAATTGTGACTTTAAAAACAAAATCAAATACTTAAAGTTAGCTGCAGAACCAGCGCAAAAAAGGAAATCAAGTCGAGAAGTTAAACGGTTTGCTTTTGCTGAAAAAGCTGCTGATACGAGCTAACATTTAATGTTTAACATTTCTATACAAGTAAATGAAGAAAACCCTGTTTTGAGAATTCTGAACAAGTTTTATTAAGAGAAAAAATCGCTGTTTAAGAGTTTTTTATAGCCACATATTAAAATTCACAAAAAAAAAAATATATTTTAATGTAAAAATGCCTAATTTACACAGAAAGAATTTTTCTTGTTGAATATACTGAAGAAAAAGTATTGCTCAGAGTGTTTAGCGCCAAGTATATATATGTATGATTGGCGCGTACACCCTTTTTGGGTGTTTGGCCGAGCTCCTCCTCCTATTTGTGGTGTGCGTCTTGATGTTATTCCACAAATGGAGGGACCTACAGTTTCAAGCCGACTCCGAACGCCAGATATTTTTATGAGGAGCTTTTCCATGGCAGAAATACACTCGGAGGTTTGCCATTGACTGCCGAGGGGCGACCGCTATTAGTTTTGGAGTTTCACCGAGATTCGAACCAACGTTTTCTCTGTGAATTCCGAATGATAGTCGCACACCAACCCATTCGGCTACGGCGGCCGCCAAGTAGTTGATGAAATAAAGAACAAAAAATGGTCGATATAAATACATACTCACACACATATATATATTATATGAGCATCATTGCTAGGCCAAAAACGCCGGCAAAGCTGGTATTCGAAGCAACTGCTCTTTCTCGCTCTACAGCAGTCGAAATATTATATTTTATTAACCCCTGGGCTAAACAAATTAAAATACAAAAAAAAAAATTAAAAAAAACTAGTTATTTCACTTAATAGTTTGTTAAGTTGTGTCACTAAAGTTTGTATCTGCTTTATCACCCATTTCCTGGAATTTAAATTAATTTTTTTGGTATTCATTTTTGCTGCCTTAAAAATATACTGAAAACAATTTTTGAAAGCATATTTTGTAAATTAAATTTGGTGATTAATTGTGCGCCTCTTTCTATAATCGTACTTTATATTAAGGAATAAAACTTTATCTCACTGCAAAAAGTTCCAAAGCAATAAAAATAAACAAGTTTTCGTAGATGCCTTTACATTCACACTACTGCGTACAAAAGACTTAAGGCACGAACTTCCCTCAATTTTATTTCCTCTTAAGATGTTTCAAAAGCTATGTCTTACATTTACGAGCACTTCCTTCTTTAAATAAGTAAATATATAAATATCCAAACGCAACTTCCGTCAAAGCTTAACTTCCACGGAAATGTTTACTAAATTCGTATCTTGCGCAAGTTTCACAAAAAAAATATATTGTATTTCCTAATAGAAATATATTATTAATGAGAATTGATTGAATTTTTTATTCATTTCCGACATTTTGCGTCACCTCCAATTTTTTTACCTTTTACTTTGCAAAATTTACTACTGCGAAAATACGTTTTTTTATAATAGATATATAAGTAAAAAGTAAGAAAAATTAAATTAAATTGACCAATTTTCTACTCAATCTAAATGCGAAAGAAGTGTATCAAATTGACTTTGATTTGCTTGTAATTTTTCAATATTGTAAAAGAAATTGTGGGTAATCATATAACATATAACTGTTAATATGCAAATTGAGTGGTATATTTTTTAGGAAACATGTAGAAAGTATTTTATGGATAAGTAAAAATGCAAGAGCGCATTAAGCATAGGAGGAATACTGCAAAAGGTAGCTGAGTATGCCAGAAATATAAATGTAGAAAAAGAAAAATGGAAAGTCAGGTTTGGAAGTTTCTTTCTTTTCGGTTTTTCATATTGAAAAATTGTTATAGTTTCCGTGTTTGAATTTTGGGAATGACAATCTGGATTTTGGTGTGGCATAGAACAGCTGAAGGCTGAGCAAGTCAGCCTATCAACACAAAATTGGAAGATTTGCACATTCATGTTTCGGGCATAGGAAATATATATTCATGATGACAATCTAAGCCTTATTTTGTTTATTGCAGTAACTATTTTGTTGATGGAAACTTTTGAAAATTGTTCATAATTTTTTTCTTTTTTATTTTGGTCATACCTGAGTTATAGCAGAAAAACTGGGTTGGACACAAATGACACAAAATGTTAATGAACTTTTTTTATTATTATATTTAATTATTTCATTTTTTTGTGTTCAATTAAACACTCAAGCAAAACGTTTCAAACTGCATAAACTTTTCCTCAAATCTGTGCTTTTCTTTTTCCTCTTTTAACTGATAACCAAACAAACGCAAGCTGTACGAAACTCCAATTAAATTCGCATTTATAAATCGGAAAATTCGCCACAAGTAATTCGAGTATTCACTAAAGTAAGAAAGGCTTACAACAATACTTTTATTGCATAAATAGAAAAGATAGTCTTGCATGACGTGTCTAGTCTGTAAGGCATTAAAAGCGCTTTCCGAATTTTTAACAGCCTGAAGACGGGTAATACGCGCCGAAATCAGTACAATGAGAAAAAATCAAAATTTGAGTAGAGCGTAAAAATAAAGTAAAAGTTAAATATAAACAAAACCGCTAGAAATATTTGCCCGTTAGGGTTAAAAAAGTAGGGGAAAAATTTAATCAGAAAATTCGTTAATATTGCATAGAAGTAGTTCACAATTGAAATGAATAACTAGATATAAAATATATATTAAAAAATTAAAACCTTAAGAAAATAAAAAAATAAAAATAGCCTAATACTTTGTTAAAAAAAAATAAAAATAGAAATTTAATAACCTAAGAATTTGTTCAAAAATCAAAATGAATATTAAATAATAAAATTGATATTTATCAATCTAATAAATAAAAATTAAGTTAAAATTAAATTAAATTTAATAACCTAATAATTTGTTAAAAAATAAAAAAAGCAAAAATTTGAGAAATTAAATAAAAATTTTTAATAAAAAATAGAAATTCAATAACCTAATAATTTGTTCAAAAATAAAAAATGTAAAAATAGGAAAAGTTATATAAAAAAATTTAATAAAAAATAGAAATTCAATAACCTAATAATTTATTCAAAAATCAAAAAAGTAAAAATTAGAAAAATTAATTAAAAAAATTTACTAAAAAATAAAAATTCAATAACCTAATAATTTGATCAAAAGTCAAGAAAGTAAAAAAGAATTGAAATTCAATAACCTTATAATTTGTTAAAAAAAAATTTATAAAAAAATTCTTATTTATTAACCTAATACTTTGTTCAAAATTTTAAAAATTAAAATGTAAAAGCAATTTTTATAAAAAATAGATAAAAATAGAAAAAAATAGAAATCCAATACAATAAAATTAATATAATAATTTGTTTAAAAATCAAAAACATAAAATGTAAAAATAGAAATTCAACAACCTAATAATTTGTTCAAAAATCAAAAACCAAAAACAAAAAAAAGATTACGATCTTACCAATTTTGCGCCTCTTCTACTGTGTATGTCAATATATGTATGTCAAATAAATACGACTTTATTGTGCCACAATAATTCACAGATATTTACTATGTATAAATATATGAATATTTATGTGCATGGACAAACATGAGCATGTGATAGTAAGAAAGCTAATAATTGAATACTTGTATAAGAGTATTTCACACACACATCAACACTTTCGTACGCATATTGTCTCCGACGAAATAGTGTGTGCTCTATGAACAGCATAAATGCATCTATCTGTATGTATCACCAGTTATATGTTTATATATGCACAAACATAAATGAGTTTTGTATGCCATTCACTCTTCCGATTCCGTGTATTCCTAGCACACAACTGCATATGGGGATTTATTTGTGCCAACCCGGTACTTGGAGTCGTTCGCAAGTGGCACAGCACTTGCGTACGCCTACTAATGCACCACTTGCCTACACACACACACATACACAGAAAATGCTTTTCTATTCATCAGTGAGCTGCATTCGTTACATATTTTTTTTATTTATGCTACAAAGTACCAACTTTTATTTCCTTTCTTTTTTGCCTTTATTTTGATACCAACATCACTATGGCCCGGTGGTGTATCAAATTTTAAATGAAAGTGAAATTTTTTCCATTGACTTGCTGTGCGACGTGTTTTTAGTTTCATATATATATATTTTTTTATTATTTCGCTATTTATTTTCGCAAAATTTTATTTGTCACGCTTATATTATTAATGGATTTTTATTTTGTAATGATTTTTTATGCATTTTGTTTTGATTTTTTTTAATTGACGTAAACTTAATAACCCATTTATGTGATTAACTGGAAAGCGAAACTGCAATAATAGGAAAAAGTAGAATTAAAGAAAAAAAAAACGGAAACAAAACAAACTTAATTAAAATACTTTAAACAACTCAGGGGAGGGTGTTTCTGTAGTATTCCAAAAATAAGAAAAATAAAAACTTGAAAATAACTCAAAAATCGCAAACCTAATACTTGAAACATTCTTTTTAGAACAGAGTCTACGGATCACTCCACTTACTCTGAGCCAACTATCGATCCACGTTTTGCTGAAATCGGTGGGTGCATCTAAGACTCAAGAATAATTCATATAGTTATTTACTATTTATGGAAAGCTTGCAGATTATTAATGAATGCGCAACGCACCTATCCTTTAAGTTCTATCTCTTGGCCTCAAGTGCAATGATCAATTAAATACCTATTACATAATTACATAATTTTGACATAAAAAAGGTAGAGTCTAGGAACTATTCACTACCGACATATAAGCGTCACTTTTGAAGGTTCCTTTATTTGAAAGAAATTTATATATGTGCTTGCCATGAGCTAAAGTGCTGCCCTCACTAATTAAGTGGTGCTTTCTCTGAGTTCAAAAGTATAAATAAGAATTCAAAAGTTTTGTTCATCTGCTTTATTCGCTTTAATTCTCATCGGGTTCATGAAACATTTAGCTGATTTGATTTGTGCTCTCAAACCATATTAGCTTCTTGGCTCTTTTTGATGGTCTCAACAATTGGCTTCCAACAATGCATAGGTCATGATCCGGCCACTTAACACCGACTTTAATACCTTTCCAGTCCGGAGTTTTGCAAAAAAAAACCATAAAGCTCAAATTAATCGATTTTAGAAATTACAGTAAACTTACAATAAATAACTTGAAATGTAAGCTCGAGCAATAGCGAATAGCTCGTTATGCAGCTGTACTGCTCGCTTTTTCTCCCTGAAACCGACCCTCCATTCGCGCTTAACAAAACAGAAGGCCACTCCATTACCAATTTGATAGAGGCTCTACAAAAAAAGTTGGTTTTTTTTCTAATAATTCAAGTGCACAATCGAATTACCATAAAAGTGTTAAAAAATCAGTCGTAATAAAAATACAATTAAATTTTGCAAATATTTGAATTTTTAACATCGTATTTTTTATTTTATCATTTCACATATATTTACATTTAAATATATATATTACATATTTCTATTCACTGACCACTAACCCTTTTTGTTACCGCTAATCAATAACGATAACTTTAAATTTCAATATACATTCTGACCTTCACTGCAAACTTTGCAAACTTCACTGTATTGTAAATGATCAGTTTATGAATTTTAAAACAAAGACAATAAAAACTTCCAACACTAAAACAGTTGGAAATATTAATATATCGTAAATTATGTATATGTATTTTTCCAATCATTAGCTTGGGTTTGGCGATCACCTAATGATTACCACCTGCGCAGCTGCTGTTAGTTAATGATTATTGGCAGCTTCCGAAGTGGGAATTTAAATTGCTGATTTTAATCTAATTTACATTTACATGTAAGAAGGGGAGCAAAAATTAAAAGCTTCTTAAGTGTACTGGTTAGTATTGTTTGTTAAAAACAAAAACAGCAAAAAAATAATAATAATAATTTCCTTTGTTTTACTTCATTTCGGGGTGTTGGAATTACTAATCCGTATTTAATATTTGTATTTTAAAGCTATTACTAATATCTCGTGTAGTAATAACTCTTTTCGAAGCGCGAGTGGCTGTTTAGGAATTTTTGAAAGGGAAATGAAAATTAATGTAAAATTTGTTTAGAATTTTTCTTAACTGCTGTTGTTTTGGTTGCGATACAAATTTCATTTTTTATCATTATTATCTATTTAAGTAAACATAATAACATAAATATTTGTATTATATATTCTTAAATATACAAATTTTCAAAACTTGGTTTTTAATAATATAATTGTGGAACTGGATTTTTTATATCTTTTGAAAGATTTTGCTGTTTTTTTTATTTTTCAAATACAAAAATTTTCATAATTCGGGTTTTCATACCATAATTGAAGGACCGGACTGCCTAAATCTTTTATTCCCTTGAAATTTATTTATTTTTTTGTTAAAACTTTTATATCTATGTTGAGAGGAAAATCCCTTATGTTTAACTAAGCAAATTGTATGGTTAAGGCAGATTAGGTAGCCCCAAAGAATGGAGAACTAACTTAAGCTTGAATTTTTATTCTTGCATCGAGATTGTGACTAAGTTTATTCATAATATTTTTTCAATTATAAAAATTATTATATCTGCGTAAACGGCACACAACTTCACCGAAAATATTTTTCTTATTCTCTCTCTCTCTCTCTCTCTCATGAAATAAATTTGATATAAATATTGTACCGGCCTCCTAGCTTATGGAATTAAATTTAATTTAATTCATAATATTTTTTAATTTTTTTTTCATTAAGAATAAGAAGCCATGCCATGCCATTTCAATCACTTCAGGTACTGGGTTTACAGTACTATAAGCCATTCTGTCAACCTAATTTTCCAGTATATTTTCATGATTCCCGATACTTGCATAAATCACTATTGACAATCGTCTCTGGCAAAAAAAAAGTTTTAAATCAAGGTGGTTTTAAAGTCACATCAAACCTGCATTTTATCCTTACGAAATTCAATAGGCCGTAAATCACATAACTTTTATTTTTATTTCGTAATTAATAGGAACAAATTATAAACATTTTCTTTTTTAATAACTTTTTCCTAAAAAAAAAACACAAAATGATTTTCACTTTTACGCTCTCCATTACTTGTTTGTTGAAAAAATTATGAAAAAATGGTTGAAGGAAGTAACCGTAAGCTTTGAAAAGGGTGTAAACTTGAACTCATATACAGATATGAAAACCTTCTGTTTTTTTTTTTAATATGTGTCTATAGAATTCATAGTGCAAACAAATCTATTTTAACGTTGACTTCCTTAGTAATGGAGTGTTTCAACTCACTATGAGTAGAGACTAACTGTTTCTAAATCGGTATGCGAAAGCTTTTATACTACAGCACGGTTTTATAGCGACGATTTCGGTTGTTTCGGTGTAAAGCAATCCATTGGTTGGTAAATGGCAAAATTATTCAGCGTTTACATACCGACATAAAAACGGTGCACCCTCTATTTACTTATATATTTGTGCGAAATCATTATTTTTAAACAATTTTAATTATTATCTTGTTCCACTATTATATTTTTTTAACTTTTTACATGCCACTAATCAAACAATCTCCGTCTTTTTTTATTTCTTTACAGTTAACCTTTAGAAATTAATAATTTAATTAGAAATCAGCATCAACATTTTATACAAAATGTCACACAACATTGCAATTTCATTGGCGATCATCGCGTCAATTGTCACAATATGCACATCACTGCCAGATGTAAGTATAAAAAATATTTTTTTTTTTTATTAAAGTACATTATGAGAAGAAAATAATTATTTCGGGAACAAAGTAATTATGTTGGAAAAATAGGTGGGATACAGAGTGCTTTATGAGGGAAGATGTATTCTTAGCTTAGCTCTTTGAATTGACTTATTTATTGTGGCAACTTTTGCTAAGACTTCAAGTCACTTGTCAGCTTACATTCTTCAGGATAATAATTTGAATACAATGAGCTACAAGATAATCTGTGAGGCAGCTAAAATCTTCAAAGTAGCGCTACATATAATTTGCAGTTTCCAGCTGTTAGAAAAATAATCTTCTTAGAATTAAATGACTCATACTTGAAAGAAAATAAAAGAATGACTCAAGAAAAGGGCTTTACAAGGGATCTGGGGCGGTTTCGAACACTTCTCAAAGTAACCTTCTCCGGCCAAAGGTCTTATACTTAAATTTTATTGACTACCAGCTCAACTAGACTAGACTAGCTCAAATAAAGGAGCTTCCAATAGGCACAGAGCGATTTTGAGCTCATCCAAAAGTTAATTTTTTAGAGCATAGGTTTCATACATGGATGATAATAAAAGCATGGCTCGACCAAAAAGGTTTTCAATAGAGCTATACAAATTTGCGTTGTAATGCAAACGTATCAATAATTACTTTTGTCATCTGGCCATGCAAAAACGTCGTTTAAGATACATAATTTTATCGAGATGTAAATATGAAAGCAGCGTTTGGAAAATTTGAAAAGTCGCTAAAATTACTATAGAAATTTTGAGCTGGTGGTAGGCACATCAAGTTTTTTTTCAGATTTTCTGTTTTTGTTGTAACAGCATTTAATCTTTTCCAAAAAGGGTGGGGAAATACTATTAAATTGACAATTCTTGGCTGAGTTCAAAGCAAGTTTGTTCCGCAAGTTAAAACCGACTGTAGAGCAGCTATTTATGTTGTTGTTGTTGCTGTTGTTTTTAAAGCATGAAATTAAAGTTAGAAAGGTTGAGCGAAGAAGCACCAAGAGATTTGGTAATATCTAAAACACTCAGGCTAAGGAGCCTATTGCATTTGAAGCTCTGAAAAGTGAAAGGGTAGGATAGAATAGAGAAATAGAGGTAGTTAGACCTATTAGAATTTTCCAGATTCTTCAGTAAATCTAAAATCTCCAGTTGGAGAGAATGAAATTTACTCGTTCTCATGGCAGCCTGACTGTCACTAAAGACTTCAATCTGTTTCCCGCTCCATCTTCTCTCAATTATCTATTCCGCTACCTTATGAATTGCACAAATTTCCGTTTGTAAAACAGTTGACATTTCTCCCACAGCATAATGATATTTATACCTATCGTTTAAGTACCATCTGGCTCTAGAACTTAGTTCATTCTTGGGCCTTTCGGTAAATTAAATATCCGTCAAATCTTTTTGAGTAGAAATTTAACATCAAATTTCTAAAATTTCCTAAATCTTGAACATTCACCATAAATGTTTGGTGAATGCTGGTGGAGTAACAGTCCTTAGCTGGCTGTGAATTCGTGCCGTTCCGGTAATGTAGAACTGACTGGCGAGAAAATCTTTAAGTATGTTGTAGCAATCGTCTCATTGGGCAGGCTGTGCTGAATTACCTATATAGTGGGCAAATTCTTTGAGAGCTAAGGTGCCGAAAATATTGCAGCCGTTAGTTCTTGTGCTCAAAATGGGCTATCACATGGCCTTCCCACTAACTAGAAATCCAGTTCACAATTTTTCCATAAAAATCTCAGCCTCATATCAGTAATTAGTTTTTATTATATTTGTGCAAACTATAAAAAGGCATACTTTAGTTTTTTGCATTATTTATAGACAACACATCACAGACCTACCTGATACACCTATTTTAATCTAAAGCAAAAATACTATGCATGGCCAGCTGCCCATTAGATTAGACGCGCACAACATGACTGCCTCCAATCAAACGATATTTACATACTTACACGCATTTGCTGCTACGCTTGGCTGTGTCATTAACAGCCAGTACATAGCATTGAATACTAAATACGAAACAAAGGAGATAGCAGCAAAATGCGCAAAAAAGCACAAGCAATAGCAAAAATTGAAGAGACAAACGTGCAGTGAGTAAAGCAATGCCAGCAATAACGTGTCTGCGCGGCTGCGGGGCCACTATGCAAAGCAGATGAAGGAGGAAAACGAAATATTACATGCAAAAAACAAATAAAGTAAATGCGTGCAAATAAAAATAATGTTTTTTCTAATATGTAAAATAGTAGTATAAATAAATAAGGTAGTAAAAAGAGTAATAATTATTAAGCAATCGTGTAGTACGAAAAAAAAGAGAAAAAATAAACAATTAAATTGGTTGAAGAAGGGCGCCACCCGCCACATAAGCCAAGCTACTGTTGCATTTAGAGGCGACTGTGTGCTAGACAAGTACGCATGCGCGCTTTACCATCCACTTTGATACTTAGACTTGTGGAGAAGGCCATTAGTGCGATCGCACAATGCCTCCAATTGTTTTTTCCTCGTTTTTTATAGCTTTTACATTGCCTATGCGCTAATTTGCCTTGTGATTGTTGTAATTTATATGTGTTTATGTATATATGCAAATGGTTAAACAAACGCCTACGCAAACGCACAAGCACTTCGAAGTCAATGAACATCAGCACTTGAGCTCCGCACAAACTCACTCACTCAGCCAAGCGCACGCTGAGTGGTGGCCAATTGTCTCGATCCACAGACAAGCAGTTACACAATTGTAGCTGAATGGGGCGTTTTGCTGCTTAGACAAAATAAATATGCTGCCATTTTGGTTGACATATTTCTTATTTTCAAATTTACATTGAATAATTTTTTATTTCTAGTTTTTTTGCCAATTTTATTACTCTTTGCTCAAGCAATTCATTGCGTTTGTATGCCGGCAAAAACAAATTAAAAAACCGGCTGAGATGCTTAATTTGGTTTTGGCTGAATTATTTTATTTATTTAGACTTCTGTGTGTATTGCAGTTACTACATTTTTTTATTGCATATGTCGACTATTATAAAATAAAGTTAAAGCTTTTGCTTTAATCGCAACTCATTTGAATAACCCCAAAAAAATATGGTCAAGGCTGTATGACGCTTCTTTTGGCCAAGAAGTTCTTTGTTGTTATAATTTATTTTTTATTTTTTTTTGTTGACTTCGTCTTGCGGTAAATACTGATAAGATCTGCTCTTATGATTCATTTGCCAAAATGCAAATCTTAAATGAAATTCGTTTGGCGTGACTTAAAAAATGCAATAAAATAATAAAAATACAATAAAAGTTTCAACTCTTATCGAACGGTACGCATTTCTATTTATTCATTTTTAGGTCGAAATTTTTTTATTCAACTGCATGCTTTTAATTTATTAGGTGCAGTATCTGTATAATTTTGTTGTAGAAAAACAAAATTGCGGTCGAGTGTACAGACAATTTGGCAGTTTTCTCAATACAAAGTGAGTGGCATATCTCTCATTGAAAAGCTTTGAGTATTTTTTGTCTTTTCAAAATAATTTTAATATGTTTTTTTTTTGTTTTTTCGATAAAAATATATTTAAGCTTTTAACACAACTTATTGTACATAAGTTCAAGACTCTAACTTTGTGTGAATTTTTGAAACATTCCTCCATTTTCTTACATTTTCCTACATTTTATTCAGAATTTTTAAATAATTTTTGGGTATATAGCTTTATAGCTTATTTAGTTCTAGTAATAAAGCATGCACAACATTTTTTTTATGTGAAGAACATGTGCAGCACCGTCTCGAAAGAAATGTTCAAAAAAATATTGAAAATTTTGAGCCACTTCCAATTTGTACTTCGTGATATTAAAATTTATTGAGCTATAGAACTGCGTAGCCAGATTTTTGTTTTTTGTAATTCTGATTAAAAAGTTTTGATGAGAATTTAAATTTTTGTAAAAATTGATCGCATTTTTATAAATCTTGTACAAAACTGAAGCTTGAAAAATGGTTGTAAGCGCCGATTTTATACTGGGTTGCCCATATTCGACGGATCCATGTGTTTTTTTTTTAAATCAAAGAAAAACACAATTTTTTTGATGTTGACGATAATAATCATTTTACTTGGTTCAAGTAGATTTGTTGACATCACTTTTTGAATATGATATCTCTCAAATGGCCGCCTTGAGCCTGTACGGCGTATTGTGCCCGTTCTGCAGCATTTTCCATAGTTTTAGCTAACATTTCGGCTGGAATAGCGGCTATTTCCTCACGGATGTTGTTCTTGAGCTCTTCTATGATCTTTGGCTTATTAATATAAATCTTTGATTTTAAATATCCCCACAATAAGAAGCCAGGTGGCGTTAAATCCGGCGAACGCGGCGGCAAGTCAAAATCGCCATTTTTCGACATCAAACGACGAGGAAACAATTTCTTCAAAAAATCGATTGTGGAGCGTACTGTTTGTGGTGGAGCGCCGTCTTGTTGAAACCAGAACTGCCTCATACGCTTTCGATTCGATGAATAATTGGCATCACAAAAGTGGTTATCATATCGCGATAACGCTCCTGATTGACGGTAACATTTTCGAAGAAAAACGGCCCAATAATTGTTTTCGCACTAACGCCGCACAGAGACTTTTTCGTCGTAAAGAGGTACCTCTTGAATTTCGTGAGGATTTTCAGTGGCGTAAATACGGCAATTATGCTTGTTTACCGTCCCATTCAATAAGAAATGAGCCTCTTTTGACTTCTTTTGCTGAATGTAAATTTCAACAATTTGGACGCGCTTGCGTGGTGTGTACTGTTCCATGGTAAAAATCTGCTTGGACTGATGCTTCCAACGCGGTATGTCATTAAGCGATCTGATGTCTCTGTCAAAAGATACAGAGTTGCCAGATTGGTCCGTCGAATATGGGCAACCCTGTGCATTGTACTCTCCCTTAAGCGGACACCTAAGGCTCTGAAAACTTTGTCCACTTATGGGAAAGTGTAAAAAAAATTAATAATATATTATTGGAGGGTTGCCTGCTCCGAAAAAAATGTATTGTAAAAAAATTCTTAAGGACCTGTGGTATATACTGACAAAAAATGTTCGCTTAAGAGAGGCGTCCGTTAGGACAGAGTAGACTGTATATAAAAGGTGGCGCAAAATTAATCATCCAATTGGGTTTTGAATAAAAAATGTATAATAAAACAATAATATTTTGAAAGATTTAAATCTTTGTTTCATGCAATCGATTTCTCGGCCTTTTATACGACGCCCAATTTTTCTAAACACTTATATTAAATCAAAGATGCAACAGAATTATATGGCGTGAGACTCAAAAATATCTGGAAAGTTATGTTATTTTACCAACGGAAGGTAGTCTCTGACTACTAATTGTAGGGTATCCAAAGCGCTCTGGCCAAAATTGAATCTTAAAAGAACAAAACGTATGCCGGGATTCAACAGTTCAACTTCACAGGTATTATAACGGGTCACTGCTCTATTGGCACCTTAGCCAGTAGAAGGGGTGTACCTCACAATGACTTCTGCAAGGGTTGTGGAGATGAAGAATAAATTGAGTCGGTACAACACCTCCTCTGCCGTGCCAAATATCTCGGCGATTATTTCTTCGCAGACTTGGGAAATTTGCACAATGTCTCACTGGAGGTCTAGTTACCTTTTCTTAAAAAGATTTGAGTGGTTTAAGCAACTTCCATCCCTAGGAAACTAAAAAGGTATCACAATTGGCTTTAGGGCCACCGAGTGTCTTGTCTTAGACAAGAAACCTGGCTTAGCTAACCTAATATAACTTATGTTATTTTTCTTATAAGTCTTGTCGAATAAAACAAGAATCGGAATTATGACATTTGCAAAACACCCTCCAAAATTTTCACTTTACTGACTGATTAGAAACAGGTTAGAGACTTATGACCCTATAACTCACTTCATGGAGAATAACAATGAAAATAAAAATATTTTTAATAAAAAAAGTTAGCTCGATATTTTTTGACAGAAATGTGCAAATATCTACCTTTTTCCGACAAATTTTCACCATTTTTATAGTAAATTTTAATAATTTAAATGCGTTGTTTAAGCGTGTATCGTTCCATTTTTATTAATGGCGTGGTTTCTACTTGTCAAATATCAAAAAATGACAGCTTCGAAAGTGACATCTACCGAAATAGCGGGCTGTTCAAAATAACATCTGTTATTGGAAAACCCCTTACCACCTGCTTTTACTACATAGTATTTTTGTGATTATAAAAAAAAACCGAAAATTGCACCATTTGTTTTGCGCCAATATAAAAAAAATTTATGTAAATGGAAATTGTATTTATTCACTCAAACTAACATACGAAATATTTACATGCATGCTCGCGTATGTACGTATATACCTACTTATAGTTACATATGTGGCCATGTGCATGACCGTTTGTGTATTCACGCAAAATTACACAATTCTACAACTCATCCTTCCTGTGGCCTCAGTGCTTTGCCATAGCTAAGGGTCAAAGTCAAGTTGGCACATTCATCAGCGGGCAATTTACTGTACGAGTATTTACATGTGTCAAAAAATTTTGCATACATGATTGTGCATGTGTTTGTGCATGTAAAGAAAGAAAAACAGAAAAAGCTGCATAACAATGAAATCGTTTAACTATTTCTGTTTCGTTGTTTGTATGTTGTTTTTGTTGAGAGCATACAACACTTTGTAACTTTCCTGGAGGTTAACGCTATTAATGGAATTTTAATGGAGTTTCATTTTAGTTCATACAAAATTATTGTTGATCTATGTGGCAATGATTCTCAAATAACGGTCTTGAAATAATTGTGGCTTATTTTCATAGCGATGAAGGCTCGTGTAGCGGTTTATTTCAAAATCAAGTGAGGACTAGATGGAAATGGGTGTAATTTACTAATCCTGACAAAGCTAATAATCAGTGAACACCTCAAGAATGCTTTTATGCCTCCTTTGTAAATTTCAAAATTATATTTGTAGTATATTTTTCTTCTAATTTCGGAAGAATTTTTCTTTATAAAACTAGCAAATTGCCTCAAGGTTGATGTGAAGATGCAGGTGTAACACTGTAGCTCTCATTAATTTAATTAATTTTCTTCAACCTGCTGACCTCACAATTATCCCCTTCAAAATGGCCAGCCTTCTTTTCATGGTCAACAGTAATTCCTTTTGTCCCGAATGGAACATGGGGCCTCCCTGAGGTTTCAGTTGTAGAAATATTTCCATGTAAACACAAATTCTGCACCTCGAAATACGAGGTGCATACTGCCGTAGTAGGTGGATTTTCCACATCTCTGTGGGTGGCACTTAGAGACTGTATTCTTCGCCTGTTTGAATTCATGTTTTTATATCTGTAGCTCGAGAAACGTGGCGTGCATTCATAAGTTACAAGCCTAACGAAGATCTGGTCAGCTCCACGGGTAATATGCCCAGATACTCAATAGCACGAGGCCGCTTCTAACTTGAAGAACACACGTTTTTGCAGCCGCTTGCTCCAAGATAGACGCTGCAAACTTCGGGAAGCCCTTAAATGATATTTGTCAAAGTAGCCCCCTCCGAAGTTTCTACTTTCGTTAGCGTTGGCCATGCCTCCGATGCGGCTTGGTTATCTCGTCTTAAGCTATGGTTGCTCAGACTACCAGGGTGTACCACGTTGAGGTAAAAATAGGAATTCTTCTTCTTTTTGATTGGCGCGATAACCGCTTACACGATTTTGGTCGTTTCTTTCTCGTGCTAACTGGCCCCAGTGAAGTAAGTGGTAAGTGAAGTCAAGTCCTTCTCCAACTGATCTATTCAACACGGACAGCATGACCAAACCAAAAGTAGGAATTGAGGTTATAAAATGCTGATAGCTGCTTTCTCAAATTTCTAAAACCCCCTTACACCCATTTCTCGACACAATATTCAAATCAGTTACCGCTCTGATACTAATTATGCCGTACATGCATTTATATATACTCCTCTTTTAAAGAATTATAAAAAATAGTTCATAGTGATTCACTGTTTCTTGTCCATTTGCTTATTCCATTTCCAATTTACACTACTCTTACTTCCACACTTTATTGGAAATACCTTTTTTACCGAATTTGTCATTGCACTTCTGTGGCTACTGAGTCACCGATTAGCCAACAGTGACAATGACAACACCCAGAGTCATTTTAAATCATTTTAATTTCAAAGACCAAATAACTAGCAATCGAGTTTAAGGCGCAATAAAAAAACCTAGTTTTTAGACTTGCATTTGGTTGACAGTGAGCCAGTAAAATGCCATTAACATGAGTGGCCGCCACCTTTGAACAACACGTGACCACTGAATAAGTGAACAACTGCATAAAGAATAAAAACCAATGCAATACTTCCCAGTAGGTGCATAAAAAAATCTCAACTAAAAACACAATTTTACAAGTTCAATTTTCTAAGGCAAGGCAGCGGGGCTAAGCCACACATAAAATTAGACTATGAAGGCAAATTTGCAAGTTATAACGAGTGGACATGAACTCTGACCTGTACGGCATTTAGTAGATCTGAGTGTCACTGACATTTTTGAGACTGTGATTTGTATTCAAATTTTGAAAGCAATTCATACTAGAGTAAAAAAATAAAATTTATGTTTTTTATTTATCTAAGATATGTGGGTGTGTATGCGTATGACTTTAAGTTTTTATAATACACCTACAGAATGGAAGTTAAAAAAATTTCGAAAACTTAATTCTAGTACAATAGAATGGAAGGTTAGTTTGGGATAAATGGCTGCGCTTGCGAGAGGCCCAGTTGGACAAATATTCAAAATACGTCCGTTGTGATACCATACAGGGGAAAGGGGAAGGAAGGGAACCAGACAGGTGGAAGAAAGAAGAAGGGAATGTAAACTTGAAATTAAAAACTAGCAGTTAGATATATAAAGCCAGTAAGTCTAAGTCGAGTTTCTTATAATAACATTTAAGACTTGAAGGCAAGTGTTGAGAAGAGTAAGCTGCTTAAAAATAAATATAAAACAGTGGAAAAATAAATACAATAAATAAATCGAAAAATAAGGCAGTTAATCGCAATGACATTCATTTAGAGAATTAAAATAATTTTTAATCACCTTTTTTGTATTCATAGCAGACTTGATAGATTCTGGAATGGAATTCCAGAACCTCACAGCATTAATGAAGAAATGCCTTGATGAGGACGAGCAAGAATATTTAGGGAAAATCACAAGGTTGGTTGGTTGGTTGTTGGTTGAAGTGGTGATTAACCAAGAATCTAATTTGTGCTTCCGCACCATTTTGTGGATTTTGTTTCCACATCCTCGCTACCAACAACTTATACGGTCACTCCTTCCCGACCATATCAAGTATGTGCGTTTAAGAAACCTTATGACACAAGGGCTGAAAAGTCCCAGACCTAACAAAGTAACCACTAACTAAACTAAGTCAACCTAATTTCCAGCACGACATTCCATTACAGCCTCATTTGGAAGCCCACTGCGTTGTGCATCATCAGTGTCTCTACGACCAGGTTTGAAGTCAGCAAACCATAGTTTTATTGTAGTTTCTGATGAAGGCGAGTCCGAATAACACTTTTCAAGCCATTGCTTTGCTTGAATGGTATTTTTTCCCATCAAGAAGCAGTGCAAAATTAGGGCACAAAATTCTGTTTGATCCAAGGTTCGAAAATAACAAAAGTAGCGTCACTCTTAGCACAATAACTCACGACTTAATGAATAGAAAGAATATCATGAAATTTTAGCAGCTGTCTTTTTAAGCTTAGTACTAACTGAAAAAGAGGTGAATGCAATTAAACGAGGGCCATCTATGTGTTAGGCCCAGGACTGCTCAGCCCATGTGTTAAGGTTATTTAAGTCTTCGAGGTTTTCACAAACCGGTTTGCCTAGGGCTAACATCCTCACCTACCATTGAGTAGAGCATTCACAAAAGAGGTGGAAGATAATTTCGTTTTTCTCGATTGATTATAGTAATACCGATTGATTGCAATACCTATTTTGGCTGCCTGATCTCCTATGGGCCAGAAGCCAGTAATCAACCTTCCACTTTTTTGTTTCCTTCAATGTTGCACTGCCCCCGGACTCAAATCAAAGTAACGCTATGGTTTACGCTCAAGGTGGTAAATCTATTTCTGCTTTGTTCTACCAGCTTACAGGTTGTTGTAGCCGCGTCTAGTGCCTGAATTGCAGCTCGGTTATCCGAAAGAATAGCGATGTGGTCCTTAAAAGAGAGAAAAGAAACTAGAAGGTATTTTTGAGGTGAAACTGTCAAAAATGGGTAAAACATATGACTTGGCCGCATTTAAGCACAGACAATTAACGTGGCCCCATTGTGAACTTGCAGAGAGGCTCGGCAGACAGACAGGTAATTTTAAAACATAAATTTTCAACTAGACCAATTCTACTGGACAAATACAATTGAATATTATCATCATAAGCATGGACATTGATTTACTGACACACTGAAAATATATAAGCCACTAAAAGATTAAATAAAAGGGGAGAAAGGAAAGAATCTGCACATCACCTTTTGAGTTCTTTTTGAAAGGTAGCTGGTCATAAGCTTGACAGAGCCATCAAAAAATAAGCAAAAGTGACAAACTGCAGCCTTATGCCATCAAGTATTTTTATCACAGCCGTAGAGCAGCTACAACAGCAATAAATGCGCACTTTGATTATGTAATTTTTTAAATATTAAGGCATCTATTAGTTGTGGAAGCTACGGGCTGCACAACAGTGATGATTATGATGATGATTATTTGAATTTCTACAGTACACTAACTCCATAGCATAAATTTACATAATTTAAATTAACTCCTGGCATAAATTTTTACTAATCTGAAATTCTCATCCTAAAAATATAAAAGAAAATATCAGATGAGTACTTGAGGTCTGTAACTAGAAAACTAAATTTAATTTGTTCATTTCTTATAGCAACAACCTTAGCAAAAATTTTGCTTCAAAAACAATCAGACTAACGGTGGTCAGTAACATTATTGTATACAACAAAGTTTTATAATCTAAAATGAACCTTTATAGCAAACAAAAAATTTTGTTGTAACAACGAAAAATGTACTATAAAAGATCTTCGATTACTTTTCATTTGAGTTCCACGCTTAACAGCACGCCACTGATGTTGCATAACTTTAGATGCTCAACAAAAACAAATTTTCCGCGCTACCTTAGGCGATGTAATAGTAGCGATTGTGGCATTCGACAAACCAAACGTTTGATTCCAATTATTTTTCCCCCCTCCATATGCCAGTTGGTAGATTTTTGCACCGATATATTGAAACTCATGACTTTTGTTCCCACTTTCCCAGCCGCCAGTAGTTGTCCCAGCAGCGTTCCATCAAACATCTCAACACGTACGACTTAAATAAATAACTTAAATCGAATTCATGTGATTACCCAATTAACCGAATCCAGCTTACGCACGAAGTGCTTAGGTAATCGCAACAAATCGAAATCACAGCAGGTGCGACTACCCGCAGGATAAGTGAGCCACATACAAACATGGCGAATTAAAGGAGTTTTATTGTAAAGCAAAAAAACGGTTAGCAAATATGCAACCAAAGCAAATCAGCGCTAACAATCAAGTGGCGCGTCAAATTACTAAAAAAAAAAGAAGTACAAAAAAAATTGAATAAAAGAAAAATTTGTAACGGCAGTCATTCAAGTGTTGAGCTTTGCAGACAGTCTTTTATTCGACGATGCCAGTAAGGTGACAGAGAAAATAAGAGTGTGCGAAAAGCAGAAGGAAATATAATTAAAAATAAAATAAAAAAGTTAAATAAACAAAAATTGCTTACCAAAACGCCAAAAACCTTAAAAGTAGGTAGTTGAAAAATTTGCCAAAAAAAACCGCACTTCAATTAACCTAAAAACCCAAAAGTGCGGTAGACAATCGTGCGGTGGTTTGCTCCAATTTCCAATTTTCAAATCGAATCTCAATCAGACAAGCAATTATTTATATATGTGTGCATGTATATGCATTTTTTGCTTTGCAAGTTATCATTTTTTTGCCACAAACCTTATTTGTTGACTTTTTAAATTTGCTTTTTATTCCATCGAAGTCAATTAAAACACACTCAAATTGTCACTTGTCAGTCAAACTTAAATTATTTTGGGAGTCAATGTATTTTGAGGGATAGGGTTAGAAAGAAAAAATTATAGTTGTGGAAAGAAAATTGTTTGCATTAATAAGAGAAAAATGAACTTAATAAAAAATAAAAAAAATTAATTCTAAAAATTGTATCTCATTTTGAGTTTTTCTCAACATTAACCATAGGGGGTTCCCCATATTTTATGTATATATTTATAAATAATTGGCGCTTCCACCCTTTATTTGATGTTTGGTCGAGCTCCTCCGTCTGCTTGTGGCGTGCGTCTTGATGTTTTTCCATAAATGTTGGGGTTTACAGTTTTAAGCCACCTCCGAACGGCAGATGGTTTTTTTTTATAAGGATCTCACTCAGCCGAGGAGGGGGGATGTTATAGTGTTAGTGGGAGCATGCCCCACATACCATTGGTGTGACGGCAAAAAAAAAAAACTGCCCACCGAGGGGCAACCGCTATTAGAATAAACGTTTTCTATCATTTCATCGCTTCCGAATGGTAGTCACACAGCAACCCATGCGGCCACAGTTTCACATAAAAATAAGTATAATAAAAGCAGAGCATCTACTCCATGCTTCCTTATAATGTAGGAAAAAATTGAGGACACCATTTTTCAGTAATAGTAGAGCTTTGGGTGAGTTAAAATATGGCTAATAAAAAGAGCAGTTGACTCTACGGACTGATTGAAGAAGGCGTAGAGGTTTTGTAAAAACAGAAAGCACCCAAATGGCATATTTTATGCTCTCTCCTTTTTTTAATTTTTGTTTTATTTAATACTAAACTCAGTGGTTACCCTCTTAATAAAGATAGAGACACAAAACGACGAGCCTACATCATGACAGCTGGCTACAAGTATGGTGGACCTAGATGTGGCGGAATAGAATTGGTCCTTTATGGATACCGTTCTGGGCCCTCCCGAAGTAATGCAGAAAGTAGTCTCGCGAAGGGTGTCTCCCCAGAGGCGGGATGGTTTTAGTGGCCACACCACTCGATGCAGTAGACGAGAGTCGCTGTAAGTGCGAAGGCATTTGTAACCCTAACTCACCTACCAAAACAAAAAAAAAAAAATTGTGACCCTCTTCCCATCCAACCAACAAGTGGTGCGCAGTCCAAATAACGCTGAGCCAAGAAAGACAAGAGCTTGTTAAGCGGCTACTTCTAGAAATGTTCAGCCTAAAAAAAAAATGTTTCAACTGATTGAAAATTATTCAATTATTTATTGAAAGAGGAGAGTATCGGTTTTTTAACAGCGAGAAGGGAGTCCGGTATATCAAAATGCTGGGATCAGAACTAAAATTTTGTCATAAGAATCGGAATGGCTCATTTAGTTCCTTATTTATTTTACATGGCTTAACAAAATGTGACCTAAAGTGGTACTCGAGACGGCAAATTAAGGTTAAATTGTGGCAGACAAAATTGGCTAGAAATCGACCTTGGGACCCTGTAACCCCATCTTGTTTAGTCTGATAAATGCGGCTGATACCAAGCTAGCTAAAACTATTATATTTCTCTTCACAAAGGAAGGAAAAGTCCTTCAATTTAAGCTCCTACTACTAAAGCTAATCTAACACCCTCAGATGAAGTTATATATTCGGGCAACCTTCGTTAGAAACCTGAGCTGAAAGCATTGGTATTCGGAGGGAATGAGAGAAGCAAACGCCGCCTCCCATGCCTGCAAGTTTGCATTAGGTAGAAAATTACAAAACAATAAACACCTTAGCAGGCAACTTGGCGGTCATCCTTAGATACGTTTGCAAAGAGTCTTTACTATACTCCCTGCGCCAACGAAAGGCCTATGAATCTTACTTAATCTTCATCCTAAAGTCATTTATAGCAAACTTCAGCCAAGTTGTGGGGCAGTTCGAGTCGAAAAAAATTAGTGACTCCAAAATTCGAAACAACTGCCCCGCAAATTTTAAGCACTTTAAAAAAATAGTTTTCCCTTTTCCCAAAACTTTTAGTTTTATTGAGCTTATTAAGACTTTGTTGTTTCTTTTAGTCTATACCCTTGCCTCCCCAAATATTTTATATTCCTTTTTAACACCCTTTATACTGTCCGTAACCTAAGGATTTTCGTTGGTTTTACTACTAATAAAGCTTTATGAGAATGTAATCCGAAAAACTCATCGTCTGAGATCTTAAGTCATTAATTTATGCACACATCTAAAGTTTAAAGAGAAAGATGTAGTCAGAGAGCCAGAAAGATAAACTGAGCGAGTGAGCTCGAGTGCTTTAAAAAAAGAATTAGTGAAATATTGGGAAGAGACAATAGACTAAGAAAAAGCTATTGGACTAAATGAAAAAGAGTGGCAAAGAGAGTTTTGGTTAATCAGCATAAAAGTAAAGAAAAAATGCAGAAGACCGCTGGCCAAGAGAAAGAGAAAATTATGTAACAAATTAAATGAAATGTAAAAACATCAAAAGCAAACGCAGCACTGCTGATGGCATTCAAAAGAGAGAATATGAAATACATATATATATGCGTGTGTATATATAAAAGAGAGTAATTTGAAGTAAGTGAAAAATGAAAAAGCGCAAGAGTTAAATTGGGCAAAAGCTTTTTGGGTAGGCATACAACTATAAGGCGACTTTGTATGAGCAGAGTATCTACGCAGGTGGATAATTATTATTTTTTACTACTATTTTTCTGTATTTTGTATTTTATATTTGCGCTGTTTCATGTTTTGTTGATATGCTATGATTTTCATCCGATGTTGGCGTATTTGTAGTTTAATTTCAGTCTAAAACAAAAAAAGAATTAATAATATTTTATTACTTTCCTTAGCTTGACGGTGTGATGAAAAGTTGTAAGAAAAATGATTGAAACTTTTCCCCTTTGCTTCCTCCACATGCTTCATTATCAAGAAAAACTTAGCTCATTAGCTTTGCTGTCTTCTTCACTTTGCAATCACTATCATTTATTGTACACATTCGAATATTCATCGGGTAACAAAGTTGTCATATTCGTTGCATCAGTGCAGGACTTCCACATCATCTCCCCATTCACTTGCACTCCAGCCAACATTTTTTTACGCTTTATTGTCACTTTTGCTTTTTTATTATCTTAAATTATTTTTTCCCCCAACTGCTTGCTTGTGCTCTTTGGTGTCGCTGTCCATCGCAACGCTTCTGGTTTTTACTGTCACTTGCAATTTTTTCTTTTCATTACTATTTTTTGTTGTTGAAATTGTGACGTTGGCTTGCATGTTGAAAACACGTTTCGAATGAAAGTAAAATTTTTCGATATGTGAGCGTCCGTCTGAATGCGTGCCGCCAGCAATAAGCAACGAGTAAACGGCCGACAAAAAGCATAAACAAAAACAAAGACAAGGCAATGGCAATAGTTGTGTGCTTACTGGTGCGCATGCGCAGTCATTTGCCTCTGCCGGTCAGCCAAACTGGTTATTGGTTGGTTGGTTACCTGGTTTGTTGTTAATTTGCAGTTTTTTTCGTGTTGTCGTTTATTCCTTCTTGAGTGCACTTTCAGTTTCGATTGGCACCTTTGGAAGGTATGGGGAAAATGCGAGTTTAATTTTGTTTAGAAAAATATAAATAAGATAAGTAACAAATTATGGGAAACGAATAGAAAAAAATATGAAAATTAAGATTAAAATTAAATTTAAAAACGAAGTACTAGGTAAAAGTGTAGATAGAATTAAATTAAAACTAAAATAGAAATTATAGCTAAAATTAAAATGAAAGTAGAAATTGAAATAAATATTAAAATTAAAATTAAAACTTAAAACTCAAACCGAAAATAACAATTATTTAATTCTATTAAAATTAAAACTTAAAATTAATATGAAATAATAAAATTAATTTTAATAAATAGTTAACTAAAAATTAAAAATAGCGTAAATCTTAAAATCAAAATTAAAAATTAGATTTAAAATTAGTATTAAAATTAAACTCACATTTAAAATTTTAATTAAATAAATATTAAAGTTAAAGTGAAATTTTAACCCAAATAATTTAAATTAAAAATATTAAAATTCAATATAAAATATAAAATTTATTAATTTAAAAATATTAAAATTAAATAAAAGCTAAAAAAATTGAGCCTAACATTGAAATTTGCATTTAAATAAAAACTTAATAATATATATTTTTTAAATTAAAATTTTTTATTTTATTTTTACAATTATTATTATTAGACGATTTTATATTTTGTTTTTATTACAAAAAGAAAACAAATAACCTCTTACTTTCTCCTTCTTTATGTATGATCAAAGGTGAAAACATGCAAAAAAATTAAAAGAATTAAAGAGTGTATAAAAATTAATTTTTTTTTTTTTAATTTAATTTTTTAATTTTAAGGTAAAACTATTTTTTAACTGTGATTGTAGCTAAAAAAATGTAAATTTGCACAACATTTTTTTTTATAAAAAATTTTTGGGTACAAAACAGAAAGGTTTCACTGAAAATGGTTGTTGTTGTTGTATACTGGGAATGCTGCTGAAGTGACAGTCCTTGGCCGAATATAAATCCGGGTCGTTCCGATAACGTAGAAACGACTGTCGAAATGGTATTTTCCTTCCCTTTCCCTTATTGGGAAAGAATTAAAAAATTCTCTAAAAAATTTTTTGAATGAATGATTTTTTATTCCAAGAATCTTTTGGGTTTTCGTTTGATTTCAAGAAAAACCTTGTGCTTCAAACATTTCAAAATAAAAATATGAAAAAAAAAATATTAAACGAACTTAGAAGCAAAGTTTTTATTTTGGAGAAAACCAAAAATTGCAGGTTAACATTTTTTTCCTCAAACCCAAAATATAGTAATTTTTCTATGAAAATATAGCACATATTTATATATACAAATTATACTACCTACATAACGACCTAATAAAAAGAGACTTAAAACTATTTGCAAAACAGTTAAGAAGCATTTTATCCGCAGCGCTTACAATAGAAAATTGTAGACAATTACAAACATTACATCTCTCTTCTCCCTACACAATAGCAATACACATAATTTACTGGGAATAAATAAATAAATAGCTGTATAATTTTTTTTATTCATAACCTAAAATGATTTAGTAAATTTATAAAAATTTGATTTCTTACCCAACCACTTTCTACCCATAAATCCATGTGCTTATAAAATTATTTAACTTTTTCATTTTCCTTTTATTCATTCTGCACTGGATTGTGTTTGTATATTCTTTGTTAGTTGTACTTAACTTTGAATTATTTTTACACCATTGTTCCTGAAATGCTTATCTCATCTCTTTTCATTTCCGTGCATTATTCGCCTGAGCTGCCCTGCAGGCCTTTCTGACCTTTAACGTTTTGTTTTTCTTTCCATATTTTGCTGCAATTTTACTCACCTTTAGCTTCGCTTTCAATTCGTTTCGAGCTACTGACTGTTACGTCAGTTTGCTTAATAATTTTTGGAGCGTAAATAAGTTGAGAGCCAACCATTACCTTTGCACAAAATCAATTTTTTTACGCACGAAATTTGAGTAGGTAATGGAAAGTGTTGGAAATTGAGGTCAAGTTTATAAGCAGTAACTAGACGAAAAAAAAAAAAAATTATAAGAAAGTGCGTGCAGTAGAATAAAAACTGTACTATACAAAGATAATTGAAGTTTATTTCTACAAAATTAGTTTTACTACAATAAATGGGGAAGTTTGTTCTAAAAGCTGAATACCTGAACTTAGTTAAGCAAATTCGTTCGTTCAATTAAGATCGAGTGTTAGTAAGTGATAGAGTGATTTAAAGTATTTTGAATTAACTTACTTATAACTAACTACTACTTATAAATAAGAGTGAAATGTGTGTTTTCAAAAAGACTTAAGCAGCGAACTTCACCAATAAATGCAGTAGTGAGAATTTTCTAATTTTTATTCAATAAGAGTTGCTGGAAGGAGACTTCAACTTCTGTTGCGCTGCGTATTTTCCAACGATATTTGAAGGTTGGAAACTTGTAAGCACTGAGAACGATATCAGCTTCCTACGTATATTATCCTATAAGCAATACATTGAGTTACTTTCTTGGGCTTCTGTTCCATATCTCGCACGGATTAAAGTGAGCGAGTCGCTTAATATTACTTCAAAGAGCAACTGATTGCTGAAGAATTCAAAATTCGAAAATAACTTTCTAATTTCTCTACATCTGAGATTAAAACAGTGTTCTGTAAATGGTCAGACGACTTAAGCAATAAACTCCAGAGCACTAAGAATACTGGTCACCGAAAAAAATATGCAATAATTCATGCAAAGTTAATCTTAGGTTTCGTTTAATGATTTAGTTAAAGAAAAAATAAATGTTTTGAGCTTAGCATTTCATTTACTTAGCATTGGTTTGAAGTTTCTTACGGGCCAAATATATAATATAAAAAACGGAAGCAACATTTGAAAAATCTTCATGAAAAAATATATTACATTGACAAAAATACAAATCTATCAGCTATCAAGCTCAGTTACATGTGAAAAATAGAGTAGTTCCATATGAATAATTCATTCAATTATAGGTTCACAGCCAAGCGCAATAAGGTGCACAATTGGAGGTTACATTGCTGAGTGGCCCAAAAAAACTAAACTAAGTAACCAAGCTTTTTGTCCTCTTATAATCGTCTGTCCAGCTCTACGACTCCCAGACATGTTCCATAGTTTTAGAGTGGGCTCACAATACCTTTAAGGGTTCACTTTTACGCCTTGGCCCACGAATGTGGTGATTAGAGGAATTATTGAAGACTTTGAAAGCTGGTTACACAGTAAAAGTAATACACTCTGGCAGAGAAGAACCCGCTCTATAATTCCTATAAGGCTTATAAAATGTTTAACAGACTTGTTATGAGCTAACAATTCCTTTATATATATATATATTTTTTTTCTTTGTTTTGTTCTTTAACTCGAACTGAACTCAACTGAACTTCTTTTCTTCATTAGCTGAGCAATTCCACATCAGAAGATCCAAGACAGTGGGCATTGCTGTTAAGTTATCTGAAAAATTGTTTATTAAGAAGTAAACTAAACAATTTCGAATTTTTTTTTTAATTTGTATTTTTTTTTAATTTAGAAATTTTTTATATGCTGAAAATTTTAGTGTTTCTTAAAGTGATTTTTTTAAATATTAATTTCTTTTTGTTTTTGAATTTTTAAATAAAATATAATTATAAAATTAAGTATATAGTTGTCAGGATACCTAGTAAATTAAGTTAACTTTCAAATATGCTTGAAATTAGGTGCAGGATATGCTTAAAATTAAGCTAAACGTTAAAGGTATTCTTGAGACGCGTAAATCAATTAGTGACCGCTGAGTTCATCGTTAATTGATTCACAACCGTTGACGATTCAAAAATATGTTGACAACTGCTTATAGTTGCCATGTATCGCTATTATGTAAGGATGCTATGTGTTTGCACAATTAAATATAAAATATAATGCATAGTAAAAAAATATTATTTGAATTTTTGTCGTGAGAAATTTTGGGGCAATTTTTTTCTTTATTTTTGCAATTTATCAAAAGTACAACTCCTCA
Source organism: Anastrepha ludens (assembly GCF_028408465.1). Taxonomy (NCBI): domain Eukaryota; kingdom Metazoa; phylum Arthropoda; class Insecta; order Diptera; family Tephritidae; genus Anastrepha; species Anastrepha ludens. The sequence goes on from NC_071502.1 coordinate 115,307,523, forward strand.
GATTTTTTTCTTATTTTTCTCATTACTAACTGGAACTATGCCCAGTAATCCCTGAAAGCTTCCTAGTAGGATTCCCATAACTTTTCGGGTTATATTCAAATACGTACAGAGAACCTCTTTCATGGAAGAATTGCACTCAAAGTTATGTCGTTATCTATCGAGAGGCGATCGCTTTTAGATAAAAAAAATATATATTCCATAGTCCGATTGTTTGATGTAGACATAGAGCAGACTTTGAACCCATATATATATATATGATTGGCGCGTACACACTTTTTGGGTGTTTGGCCGAGCTCCTCCTCCTATTTGTGGTGTGTGTCTTGATGTTGTTCCACAAATAGAGGAGTTTTGCAGTTTTAAGCCGACGAAGCAGATATTTTTTTTTTATGAGGAGCTTTTTTATGGCAGAAATACACTCGGAGGTTTGCCATTGCCTGCCGAGGGGCGACCGCTATTAGAAAAATGTTTTTCTTAATTTTGGTGTTTCATCGAGATTCGAACTGATGTTCTGTCTGTGAATTGCGAATGGTAGTCACGCACCAACCCATTCGCCTACGGCGGCCGCCACTTTGAACCCATACGTACCGAAAATTAGTCTCTTATATTGCACACCTTAATTTTCGTTCGACTGTTCTTCTACACAAACAGACCCCCAGACACACAGGAAACTAAATGAGTTCCTTTTATCATTCTGTGAATTTTACTTGTAATTTTCTTTTACGCTTATGTGACCACATCCGTTTTGCTATTACAAACAACCGTTATGAAGTTATACTACACTTGCGTACAATTAATACTGAAATTAATTTATTTTATTTCTACTTTCCTTCGTTTACTGCTTTCCTGTCGTTGCGCAGCACTCAGTGCGTTTACGATACCCCATCTTCAACTATCACTTAAACAACAACAATACCAATAACAACAGTTAAGGTTTTGACATTTACAGACTTCCTTTAGTGTGAAGCAAACTTTTGCTACATAAAAATGCAGAGGAAGCGTCAGCAAAGAGGAAGCTGTATAAGAGCAGAAATGAAATAAAATGTGAGTGAAAAATAGGGGCCGAAAGATCGCTGTGTAACTTTGATTGCATATGTAGATATGTTACAGATATATGTGTGTGTATGTGCGTGTGTGCAAGCATTATTTTCATGCATAACAGATAACAGTAAAGCTGTGATTGCCTGCAAGTCTAGGAAATTATTTGCGTGCTTCTTTTATAGTTTTCGTTTACGGACTGCATTGCTTGTCACACTGCATTTGCTGTTATTTTATTTTCTTTCAACTTGTGTCTTTGCAGCCATTTTCTCACTTATGCAGCAGCCGCAGCTTCAGTTTATTTACTTATATTCATTTAAGGCTTGGCGCAGACACTAAAACTGCCTTTAAACAAGAGGCTGTGATTATGGTGCTTACACGGTCGCCGTTTTTCTACACATACACACATGCATACATACATCGAGGCATACATGCGACCACAAAAAGCTGGTTAGCGGTTTTTGTATATTGTTTTGCAAATACACACGTACATATACTGACGGTGTTTCTTCGTTAGTGCGCTTCTTCTTCCTTTCGCTCGAAATGCTTGCTTTTGGCAAGAAACATTTTTGCCAGCAAATAACAAAAAATACAGCAATAGCAACAACTTCAGTACTACAGTCGGTGTAGCGACGTCATTGCTTATGCTTATGCGTAGAAAATCGAAATTGCACCGCCTTTAGTTGTTTTTGCTTGTTGGCTGTGGCTCTTGTCTGTGCGCGGGACAGTCGGCGCAGAATGGTTACAGGGTCATTTGCTTTGAACCAAAGCGGCATGTTTTGCTCTGTTTGCGGCATTACTATAAGAAGTTGTGGGGCTGTTGTTCTTGTTTTTGTAGAAGCATCAGAAGCAAGATACATTTAAAAATCAGCTTTTGTACTTTGTTTAGTTTTTGGCTTTTAAATGTATGTTTTTTAGTATATGGTTATATACAATGGATTCGATTGTTTTTATTGTTTTTTTTTCACAATTTACGTTGAAACATTTGGGCACAAAAAGGCAGGCGAACGACTACGTTGTATCTAACATTTCAATCGATTGCGATTTCAAATAAAAATTAAAAACTAAGAAATTTTTTAACTTTTAATTTTTTCGCAAAAGCACTGAAATACCGAATTTGGTTGGTGGGTTGTTGGTTGAGTTAACAGGTCAAAAGATGGTTTCACAAAAAACCGAACATAGTTGCGAGACAAATTCACAGCTGATAGCTCTGGTAACTTGTGCTTAAATTTTGGATTGTAATTTTATTTATTTTATTTTGGTGTTGCAAAATTTAATCACATTTTTTCCACATTTTCATTTTATAAAATACAACAATTTTTTCGCTCTTTTTTATTGCGCTAGCAGCATTTGCCAACGACCTGTTGAGTGGCGATAAGATCAGTGACAAATTTTCAAAATTATCAAAATTTACATAAATTTGCATAGCCAAAGTAATTGACGTTCGCTGAGAGCGATTGGTCAACGGCTAAGTAAAGAGGCGTAGAACATTTTTTTTATTATAAAAATAATAATAAAATACACATTTATAAATAATTCTTTCAATATTTTGATTAATGTGCATATGTCATGGCATGCGAAATTGAGCGTAAGATAAATGGGTTTATGTTAACTTGAAGTAACAGAAAATTAGATAAAATAAAAAATCAATAAGTATAAATAAATGATAAAATATAGTAATGAACAACAAAATTAATAAGAAAAATATCAATTTCAACTTCGGTAGGCTTTTCGAAGCTGATACTACACTGCCGCTTGGCACAATAAAGGCTCAAGTAAAAATTTGTCGTTTCTTGTGGATACCAGTATCGATATCGTTTACTTATCATTTTTATGAAAAAGAGTATTAAAGTAGTGTATTACAGTATTAAGAGTAAAAAAAGTATATAAAAAGAAAGAAAATAAAAGGAAAGACTTAAGTAGCGAACCTGAAATATTTAAGCCACGAATAGAATGTTAAATAAAACGGATAAATTAAAGAAAAATTTGCCGGATTTGACTTTAAATTAAGAATAATTGGAACAAATAAGCGGTACTAGTGATTTTGATGACATCAGCGCTACTAGTTAATTGTTTACCTACTAAAATAATGGACTATGAATAAGTTCGTGCGGTTTTTTTCGAAATTTGAAACTTTATTGACGTAAAATGGTTACAAATTTAATATTCAAAATATTGTCCATCGCTTACTACTACTTTTTCCCATCTTTCTGGCAATTCACGGATTCCCTTTGTGAAAAATTCGGTCGGTTTTGCCGCAATCCACGAATCGATCCATTTTTTTGACTTCATCGTAATTACGGAAGTGCTGGTCAGCCAGGCCATGTTGCATCGATCGGAAGAGATAGTAATCGGATGGCACAAGGTCTGGACTATACGGCGGGTGGGGTAGGACATCCCATTTGAGCGTTTCTAAGTATGTTTTGACCACTTGTGCAACATGTGGCCGAGCATTGTCATGTTGCAAAATAACTTTGTCGTGTCTATCGGCGTATTGCGGCCGTTTTTCTCGCAGTGCTCGGCTCAAACGCATCAATTGTCGTCGGTAGACATCCCCCGTAATCGTTTCATTCGGTTTCAGTAGCTCATAATACACAACACCCAGCTGGTCCCACCAGATACACAGCATAACCTTCAGGCCATGAATATTCTGCGCCGACGTCGATGTTGAAGCATGGCCAGGGTATCCATACGTTGCCCGACGTTTTGGATTGTCGTAATGGACCCACTTTTCATCGCCAGTCACAATTCGATGCAAAAAACCCTTTCTTTTGTGCCGTTGAAGCAGTTGTTCGCATGCCATAAAACGGCGTTCAACGTCTCTTGGCTTCAATTCATACGGCACCCAATGGCCTACCTTTCGGATCATTCCCATGGCTTTTAAACGTTTGGAAATGGTTGATTGATCAACTCCCAAAGTTTTTGCAACCTCTTCTTGCGTTTGAGCCGGATCTTGATCGAGCAATTCCTCCAATTCGGTATCCATGAACTTTGGCGGCGCACCCTCGCGTTCTTCGTCTTCCAAGCCAAAATCACCACTTTTAAAGCGTGCAAACCACTTCTGGCACGTTCGCTCAGATAGAGCATGCTCACCATAAACTTCCACCAAGATACGATGACTTTCGGCTGCTTTTTTCTTCATATTAAAATAATGAAGAAGAATTCCCCGCAAAAACACATTATTTGGCACGAAATTCGACATTTTCAAGTGTGGTAAAAATATTGTTGTTTACGCTTCAAATAAAAAACTTATACTGACGTTTGTGCCTTACGACAGTAGCTCTCCAATGAATGTTTGGAAATGTGGATCGATGGAATAATAATCAAGTTACGCCATCTGTTGTAAAACCGCACGAACTTATTCATAGTCCTATACTTCAGCAAAATCTCAATTTTTCCTACGGGATGTCGAGAGCTTACCTCAAAGTTTCACTAAGCACTTACTTTATGGAAGCTGTGAGTTAAGACATTTTGGTTTCTACCTCACTCTGAGCATATTTCTTAAATTACTCAAAAGTATATTTGGTATGAAAGGTAGCTGATCTTAACCAAAAAAAAATCTTGTTAGGCAATAGGAATACAGTTAATATCGTCAGAATTAAAATTTTGATTCCATTTATCAAAATATTTCATTAAATGTGGCCATTAATTAATTAATTTTTTAGCTAGTCAAGCTTTATTATTTTTTTATTTTTATTTTGTTTAGAAGAAAACTCATTTATTAGCTATTATAAGGAACTCTGTGGTTGAAATGGATCGCATCTCTTTCAGAAAATTTGTAATATTTTATTAAAAGTTTAATTTTACAAACAAGAGCACAAACTGTAACAAGCTTTCAAATTGAAAAATAAACTGAAAAACAAATTCTTGGAAATCAAAAAAATTACAAGTGCGAAGTGTTAAACGTCGAATTTCAATGGGTGTTAAGACAATGATCTGAACAGCTAAAATGAATATCAAAAAATTCACAGTAACTCCAACAATAAAATCAAAGCCAAATAAAAAAAATGCAAAAGCAAGAAAACCATGAAACGAAAAAATGGCAAACAGATCAGTTAACAACAGGCAAACAAGATGTTTAGAGGCAATATTAGACAGACAGAGAGACAGACAACAAGTACAAGTGCACGTACTACTTACATAGACTGATAAAGCTACAGATACTTGCACTTACCAAAAAGAAAACTAAGTTCAGACAAATTCAGATAAAATAAGGTGAGCATGAAAAGTTTAATGCGAAAATAAAATGAATTAAAATGAAATAAAGTGAAGTAAAATAAATATAAAATAAGTAAAAAAATAAATTAAATTAAATTTAAATACTTACCAGATTGGCTGACTGATCAGCTAAGCCCAAGACAGCACACCCAACTGCTATTGAAGCTATACAACTAAAATCACTAAATAAAATTTGATGTAAAACAAAGCCTGTTTCAGCGCTGAACTAAACTAAAGCTGAACTGAACTGCGTATACTCAAACTGTAGTACACAGCGGGCGTGATTTACTTAAATGTAACTGAGCTCACTTAAAGCGGCGTGCAGAGACTGAAAAAAAAAATGGTATAGAAAAATAAAGGTAAATCACAATCAAAATAAAAGTAGAAGTAAAATCAATTGAAAGCAACAATAACTGCAAACACTATGTTATCAAGCAACAATAAAAAGAACAACAGCAACAGTGCCTATGACAACAATGATGCCGGGGCATCGGCGACATAGCGAAGACCAAAAAACCCTGCAGCGACAAGGCAAACCACATTTGGCCAAGCCAAGACAAGCTGAACTGTAGCACTGCTAGTCACATTCGCACGACTTTTACATGCACACATACATGCATATCATACAATACATATACACCTATATACGAATATTTACTGTATGTATATACGAGTGTGCATGCGAGTAGAGTTAAGGCGCGTCTCTGCTTTGCCTGTGGCCGCTTGTAGCGCTTTAAAGTTTTGCATTGCATTTTATTGTTGTACGAACAGTTCGTTTGCAGTTCACTGTTTTTTGTTTTTTTTTTGGTTTCTTATTTAATGTTTTAGTTTTTTCGGTTGACTTTTTTTAACCGTTTTAAAATGCCTCTTCGCCGTCTTTTGTTGTCGCAAATGGTTTAGTGCAGCGCAGCTTCTTCAGCGATAATTTGTTGTAGTATTTTTTTAAATTTAGTTCGTTTTTGTAAATTTCTTTTTTGTCGTTTTGTTATCCATTTTTTTGTTGTTCTTTTAAAATATATAGTAGGTGTTTTTTCTTTATTGCCGTTGTAACGGTCATTCAACGGCTTTTGCTGTTACATTTTGTTATACTCATATGTAAAATACGTTTTTTAAATGCGGCAGATTCAAGTATATTATATACGTCAAACGCAAAAACAAGACAAAATTATTGCTGCGTTGCATATATGTACCAATGTTATTGACGTAGCGCCCATTTGTTAAGGAGATAGCAGTTGCTCAGCAGTTTTATATGATGTTGGCGTTTCGTGCCCGCAATAGGTTTCGAACACGGGTTAGACCAAATGATAGTCATACACAAACGTAATTAGCTGTGAGTGCGCCATAATTATGTACTCTCACTTAAACGGACACCTAAGGCACTGAAAAATTTGTCCGCTTATAAAAGGTGTTCGCTTGTAAGAAAAGTATAAAAAAAGCAAATTATATGTAATGCGAGGGTTGCCCGCTCAAGAGAAAAAATTTAAGAAAATTCTTAACGATTTTTGCTATATAGCTACTAAAAAAGTGCCCGCTTATCGAAGTGTCCCTTTAAGAGAGGTGTCTGTTAGGAGAATGTAAACTGTAAATACTAGTTAATAACAAAAAAGCAAAATTAGTTTAGCACATGGCATTTCTTCCCCAAAGTTTTTAAATTTTATTCTTGAAATAAATATTACAATTTTTTTTTTTGTAGAAATAAAAAGATAGAATTATGAATTTATATACCTTATACATTTTTATAATTTCTTTCCAACTGAGAAAAACGGAAAAAAATTAAAGAAACGTGTATGAGAAAATTTAAAGACCTAGTATTAATAAAAATAAATAAAATAGTTTAGAATTAAATATTATTTTTTTTCTTCATTTTTCAAATTGAGTGGTTTCAAATGTTAAAAAACTAAATATTAATTAATTGAATTTAATTTAATTTTAACTAATTTAATTTTAATTTAATTTAATATAATTTAAATTTAATTTAGTTTTAAATAAAATTAATTAATTATTTATTTATTAAATTAATTAATTAAATGTTTTTATTTTTTATAACATTTTAAAACTGAGTAACTAATTTAGTTGGTCAAGTGTATGACTTCTTATGAAACATACTTTTTAACTGCATTATGTTGTTAAAATAAAGATGTGTTTGTGTTTTTTGTTTGTTTTCTGTTGAAACAAATTTTTGTAGTTTTTTTGTCTTTTTACTTTAATTTAATTAATGATCGTCAGAGAAATAATCTTATTTGTGTTTATACTTTAGTTCGCTTTCTCTAGAAATTGTTGCTTTTTTTTAAAAACTTGGCCAATGGAGGCTCTGTAGGAGACCGATGAGCCACCAAACATGTACTGCCAACATGACTAGCACTGCTGCATAAGCGGGACAATCACTTGGTGAACACATTTTACCAGAGCCTAAAATGGAACTCAGTAAAACAGGTCAAATACTAAAATTCATTGAGAATATCTTCCAGTCATATTTTGTGCTGATTTCGGTGCAAGTTGCGGAGGTAGTGTTTCTTTTAGAAGGGCACTCATTTCCTTTCTTCCTTAAACTTTGATTTTTCTTCGCTACTTTTAAGAAGTCCCTTATAATACTCTTGTCATAAGGCCTTTGTTAGTATCTATCTTTTTTATGGTCTGTAAGCAGCAGTAAATGGGTAAATAATCGTCTCCAAATTAGCCCAATTTTCCTTGATACTTGTTTGGTCGTCCATATTTGTTTTCCTTCGAGTTTTTGCTTAACTATTACTCAAACATTTTCAATAAGGTTGGCATTAGGCGACTGTCAAGACCAATCCAATATTTTAATCCCATTTTACTATTTTCTCTCTATACACCTGTGCCTTCGACGCTTGGGATTGCTGTCTGCTTGTAAAATCCAATAAATAATAAAATTGTTTTTTGGTACATTTTATTCATCAAAACTACATTAAATTTGGCGGTGAACCACCACAAATAAACGGTAAAATCGTTTTTCGGAGAAGCAGCCCCAAATATGAACCTTAACTGGATGTTTAACAGGTCGCTGAAGTTGTCGACTATGTGCAGTGCACCAGGACCGACACATGGAACTATTTGCCCAAAAGGAAGATTTATCCGTGAATATTACATTTGTTTAATTTTGTTCTGAATTTGTCTTAGCACATGCAAGCCCCTTTTTCAATGGGAGATAACGAAAGCAGCAGTTTTTTCAATGTGCTCCGGAATTGGAGTTCCTCTACATGTAAACTTCCTCTAATTGTGTATTTTCCTTAAAACTGTTCCTGCTTCACACAGCGATAAGTTTGACTTTGCCACAAACAAATCGATGGTCTTCTAATCTTGTTTTGGACAGCTCCTTTCTTTTGGGCCTCATCCGGGAAAGTCGCCAGCGTTTCTAACTTCGCTGCACCAATTTATATAAGAACGTCTTCGACTTCTTCAAATATTTTGCTGCAGATCCAGGTGTCCATTTTGGACTTTTGTGAGCATTGACGCACTGACGCTTCAAATCTGTACGCGAAACTCATTTTGAAAAAATAAATTACGATTTCTAAATTTCTCACAAAACTAAGAAATTGCACAACGCATAAGGCCAAAAAGCATCATTTACATTTTTTATATCCGAACTAAAAGCTTGAATTTTGCCGGTCACATTTCTATTAGATAGACTGTAAATATAAACATATTTTGTTAATTTTGTTTAACAAAATATTTTCCCACATTTCCTTTTTTTCAATAAAATATCTAGTAGTAATTGAAATACAAAAAACCGATTTTCTACAAACGATTGTATCAAAAAAATTACTCGAGTGTTATAAGAACACAAAAGTGAGCTATAAAAACTTACACAATACCTCAATAGGCAATGAACGCTCCCACTCACTGCGTCTCTGGGTCACTGCTCCGATTAACGAACGACTTCAACAATTTAAACCTCTGTCCTTAATGCATGCACAGCAAGAAGCCATTTGTTATCGCTTTATTGTATGTTTGCTTTTCTTTCTTTAATAGATTTTTTGTGCTTGTAAGTAGCTATTAGCCTAATTTATCGCAATTCACATACATACATACATACATATGCACAAATGTAAAGTGATTAACCAGAAGTTCAAATAAACATTAATGCGTCGGCCAGTGTGCAGTCTATTAGTACGCAATTAAAACGATTGCCCCTGACCTGATTCACACAATGTCATAGCATCAGTAGGAACTTGAACAAATTACTTTAAATAGTTGAAATAATAGTGGCGTGGCAGTGACTATCGGTAGAGCTGGTAGCGCTCTTGCTTAGAAGTATTCGGCTGGTAGTCGCACTTAAGAGGGTGGAGTAAGTAAAGGTGGCAGAGGTGTAACAGGTGACGCGGTAGAGGTGCTAGAGGTAGTGTAGATGATACACAGAATGGTTGGAGGTAATAGAATATTAAAGGCAATCAAGGTGGCAGCTCAAGTTACTGCTCAAGCCGGCAATGAAATCGGCGGTGCAGTGCTTTAGTGCGCCCACTATCAGCAGCTCTCAAGGTTTGTCAGTCAATTTACTACGAGCAGTCAATCAAATGCAGTCGAATAAAATTAGCATACAAATATTTAGTGGTAGATATGAATGGTTTGTTTTCTGCATTTTAATCTGCTTTTTACTTATTTCTTATGAGTAGGTATATACAGTATTTCGTTCTTGCTTTACACATTTTTCTTTGGAATTTAATCCCTTCTTTTATTCTTATTTGTTGAATTTTTTACGCTTGCAAGTGAACGTGCTTTGGGCTTATCTTGAAAAAAAATAAACTGGAAAAAGAACAAAAACAATAATGAAATAAATAAATAAATTACTAATAAGTTGGTTGGTATTTTAAAGTAGTATTTACATTTCGTAAATTACGAAAATAATTTTGTATAAATTTTGTATCAAATAAAAAGCTACTCAAAATCGAAATTTCTGAAGCATTTTCATTACTCTGAGCTGCCTTTTTGCACGTTCTTGCAAAAAAATTGTATACTTTTTTTTAATATTAAAGTAACAGATTTTTTTTTAATTAAATTTAATTAACTAATTAACAATTTTTTAGCGTTTTATTTCTTAAATATTTTTTATTTACCATTTCTGAATGAAAAATATTGTACTTAAATTGTTATATAACATCAAAAACTACTACTTTTAAATTTTTAATTTTTTAAAGTTCTGAACAAACTTTAAAAGAATTTTTAAGATATTTAAAAAAGTAATTATATTATTTTTTATTTTATTTTATTTTATTTGTTTGTAGTTGCATACACGTAGTTTTTGAAAACTATTTGAACAACTTTATATGCCTGTGTGATATTTTTATATTTGTTAACACCGTACCTGAAATTTAATATTATTTCGAAAAATTAATTTTTTTTTGGTTTTACATTAGTTCTTGGGTGTCTAACGAGTTTTATTGAATTAAAAAATATTTTAAATTTAGTTGTTCTAAATTTTCAAGCGATTATGAAAACAGTTTCTTTTTGGCTAAAAAATATTTTAAATTGAGTTGTTCTAAATTTTCAAACGATTCGCTAGTTCGCTAGTTTTGTTTTAATTTTTGGTATACATATAAAAATATTTTTTAAATTATTTGTTTAATATGGACACTCAAATTTCGAATGAAATTGTAATCCATTTTTACCAATTTTTATTTTTTTTTATTTAATTTCTTTTATTATTTTATTTCTTACTAATCTCCGAACACATAAAATTTTTTCTCCAAATTTCTCTAAGATCTGTATACACAGTTTTTACAACGAAGTTGTAACTAAGGTTACAGTTACAAGAACTTTCACTCTAAATTATTACCAATAAACATTAATTATTTAATTTTTTCATAATTTCAATTTCGAATGAAGTTTTTAGGACATTTTGACCAATTTTTATTTCTTTTTAATTATATAAATTTAATTTGTTTTTATTATTTTATTTCTTCCTTATTTCCGAATATATCAAATTTTTCTCAAAATTTCTCATAGAACTGAAAATTAAATTTTGTTGTGTTTTAATTCCGAAAGGAAATCTGCGGTCTGTTTTCACTTTTTTCGAATTTTTTTTAACAACCAGTGCATCAATACTTTAACCGATCCGATCAAAAAACTTTTCGACAGAAGCTTATTGATAGCTTCATATAGCTTTCATATTCTTAATTAATCTAATTATACAAATTTAAACACAAAAATCAAAAAAAACTCAAATTAAGAATTAAAAATAATTTTGCACTTATTTATATTACCCCGCCAACTCTCAGCAACATTAACTAATCTCCCTCTCTTTGCATTCATTTCATCTCTTTGCAGTATCACAAACAAATGTCACCCACACAGCTGCAGTCGGTATTCCATGTCGACAGTGTGAACGCTGTGCCGCACTATGAAGTCGTGCAGCTGCTACATCACAGCTTCGACGATGGCGTGGCGACGGCGTCACTGCCCGAACATTATCGTCGCCGTCGACGACGCAGCATAAACAGTGTGGCGCTGGACACGGATGCTCGAGCGACCCTCAAAGAGCCACATCATGTGAAAAAGGATTTGAGTAAAAATCCTTACTATAGCGAACTGAAGGCGGCAGCTAATGCGCCAGGCGCTGGCGGTGTGAATAGCTTAGAGCAAGCGACGCGTGGCAAATTCCCAAGCGATTTACGCGAGCTGAAAGAGCACAAAGTCTCGTTTAATGCTTTTGGTGAGAATTTGAATTTAACACTGAAACGTACAGATAGTCTGTTCAAAGGTGGTTCACCGCACACGTTGCGCATGTGGACAGTGCGTGACGAGGCGAATGCGACGCATGGCTTGGATATGGAAGAGGTGTACGATGAGGTGAGTGAAATAATAACAATAAATAATAAAAATAAAATAATTCGGCACTATTCAGCTACTTGTACTTGAATTCAGCGGGCTATTTTTACTTGATTTTTTATATTTTTTGCAACAAGTAAATTAATTCACAATTCGGCTTACTTGTAAGCTATTCAGCTGCCTAATTTTTGTTTCTAATCCTCATTCAGCTTCTTTGTGAGCTATTCAGCTTCTTTACTACTGTAATATGATTCAAAAATTCTTACATGCTTTGAATTAAATCCTCATTCAGCTTACTTGTAAGCAATTCTGCTGCCTACTTTTATTTGGTAATATTCATTTTTAAAATATAAATACAACTTTCAAAGAACTTGGAATGCTACTTCTGAAATTAAATACCAAAAACGTTATTTTTTGTGCCGGATGCGAATATTTGTTGAGTTTCTTTGTAGCTCCCCCCCCCATTTACTTCAAATTTGCGTTATGTGCCGCAATAAAATGCGTGTTCAGCACTTATCTTCCCAAAATGGTACTTCTGCTCGAATTAATAATCATTTTCTACTACTTAATATTTATGTTTTCCCCGCTTTTGGGCACGTGTGCCATACTCGCTGGTGTGACTGTTGGGATGCCTGCATTATTATTATTATAATTATTATGACGAATAAACTCGTACGCCCAACAGTGTGCTACTCTGAATATCCCAGCCAGCCTTTCTATTTTTATTATCAAAAATTTATGTATAATTGCGTGTGGTTGCTTTAACACTTTCATTTTTATGGTCATTTGCTTATTGAGGTTTGGCATACCTTTTTGCAATTTTAAATTACGCGATTTGTTGATGTTTGCAAGCATTCGAGTTTTAATAATTTGTTTGATTTATTTTATTTTACCTTTTTTGCCTCTGCTGTAGACTTTTTCACTTCACTTTCAATTTATTATAAGTATTTGTATATTTGGATTCAAATTCGTACTTTCGTCTTAAATATTTTTACTGCATTTCACTTTTGAGCCGCTCACGAGTAGGTATATACAATTTTTTTACATATTAATTTTTGCAAGTATTTATGCATGCAAGTGTACCTTCAGGGTGTGAATTTATTAAGCTATAAAAGCCGTTTGTGTACTACCGCTTCGAATTGAATTGGTAGTAAGTGGTTTTTAATTGTGTCTTGAATAGGATTTCCATGATGCTTTAAAAAAAAGGAAAAAAATTCCAAAATTTGTATAAGATTACCGGATGGTGTGTGGCGTTCTTATTCAAAATATATTTTACTGCACATTTTTGTAAAACTATAATTGGATCAGGCAGCCATGCTACCATCTTTTTATAAAAGTTATTTTTGAAATACCTTTTAGACTTTTTTGTGTTAGGGTTTTTTGTGAGGTTTGTGTAACCCTGACACAGCCAACTTTTGAGTGCTATTTTCCACCGGATTAAAAAAGTGAACCATAAAGTGTTTTTTAATGCTTTAAGTTTCTCAACTTTTCAGCAAAGAAAAATTTACTTCAAGAGTTAACTGTGAAAAAATTAAAATTTTTGAAAAAGTTATAATTAAGAACAATTTTTGTTTTTAAGTATACCAAATTTAATATAAAAATGCTGCTAAAACAGCCAAAGGCCTTATAGCTGGCATAAAAAAAACTTTTTATTTTATTAAAAAAACATTTATATTCAAAAGAAATATTTTTGACTTATATAAGATTTAAAAAAACCGTAACTTCAAAAATGAATTTTGAAAAATTAAAATTTGGAAAAAGATTATAAATAAAAAAAATTTTTTTTTAATACCAGGTGTGACACAAAAAAAGCTTCCAAAAAAGACAAAGGCATCAGATTTGATATAAAGCTGCAATTTCAAAAATCAACTTTCAAAAAATTTAATTTTCAATAAAAGTTGTAATAAAATATTTTTGAAATATGTAAAAAAGGTGGTAAAAAAGCCAAACGCCTTAGATAGGAAAAAATACTTCCAAACTTAACCTTATTTAAAGATTTTTTATAAAAAACTTAATATTCAAAAGAAATATTTTTGAATTAATATATATCAGATTTGAAAAAAAAATTGGTTCAAACGGCCAAAAGTTGTAGTTAGTTACTAAGTTGAATAAAATATTTCTCGGCTTTTCAGGTTTTCATTCAAAAAAACTTTCATTAAGAAAACTTTGAGTTGAAGATTTTTTTTAGATATTTTTAATTAATAATAATGGTTTAAAAAATTGGGTATTAAAAAAGAATTTTAAATCCAAAATTGCAAAAAAACTAATAATAAATCTGTCTATCGCCCACCAAAATGCATTTATTTTACAGACAACCCTTAAATCCAAGCGTCAGCTGTGCGACTGTATTTACTTTGTAAACATTTGCATCGTTTTTTCACGAAAGCTGGAATCACATCCCTCCCCTCCCCTTTCCCACTATCCTTTCAAAACTAAAGGAACCATAAAAATAGTATTTTATTTCTTGCCTACTTGCGCGGTTCAGCTTCAATTACAACTCAAACATAAGCTTCAATTCCTTTTTTTGGTATTTTTTTACTTGCTTGCCTTCTCGTTGTTTTCCCTGCTGTACACATTTGCGCTTTTATTCATTTTTTTATTATTATTGGCAGTTTTTCTTCTTGTTTGCTACAGTTGCATAATGCCCACCGAATGCTAAAAATCAAGAGCTGTAAACGAAAAACAAATCAAAAAATTTGAAAACATTTGCTAAGTTCACAGCGCTGGCTAACGTTTCCTCAGCTGCATGTTGTGACGAGTAATATGTAGCAGTGGCTGTAACAAATTTTCATTAAGTCCCACCGTGAGCAAGAGCTTGTAACTCCAACTGCTCAAGCTAAACCGCCTTCTCTCTTGCTTGCTCACTCCCTGTAACTTCGCTAACTCTATCCTGGCCCAAACGCTAAACCCTCATTTTGCCCTCACGCTCTTTACACCGCAACTCACTTGCTTCCTCACTCTGTGGCGCTCAATGTTTTTCGCCCGGCAGTTACAACATTCAATGTGCCTGCAACATTTGTTGCCAGTAAAAGTCTAGGCTACTTGAACTCTATTGCTGATATACTTTTTTTTTATAGTTTTTTCATTTTTGGTTTTGTTGCTCTAATTTCAAATGCGCATTTGAAATTGGCGTGCATAATGCAAATCGCCGCCGTTTGAAATGTTCGACGAAAAGCGATCGCGAAATCGATCTTAAAAAACTGTTGCGCACAAACAAACACTCAAATTATGTACACAAACATAAATATATTTACTCTATTGCAAGTGAACCCTTAGCGTGCGCTGTTTTATTTTAATGCTTTTTTTCGTCTTCCTTTCGTTTTTTTTTCTTGCGATTCGTTACTTTTAATTTTCGATTTTGCCTCATTACAACCGGCAATCGCATTAACATTAAGCCAAATAATAAGAGCAGAGAAAAAGTTCGTTACTTAAGTCTTTCGCTTCTGCTGCTACGATTTTATGTAATTGCCTGTTTTACCACAAGTACTCTTGGAAAATAGTAAATCAAATTAACCGTCGAGAAACAGGAAAAATAATTGTTAAATATACATAATGTTATTTCAAATTTATATGTTTTCTTATTTGTATTTTTTTATGTATTTATTTTATTTCAATTGAAGCACAGCTTTAACTGCACCTTAATATTTTTGGTTTTGTTAAACTAAAGGCAGTAAATGCCACAATAGAAGCAGGTGTGGGTGCCACCAATGCTTCCTTGTTTATTTTGTTGGCAATTTGGTAATTTACTCGTTTTGATATGCTCTCATAAGCGAGGTGTTATGAAAATACTTAGTATTTACATGGTTTATTTGCAAACATTTATTTTTAGTTTTAATTAAATGAGCTTAATGGTGCATGGGTATGATACATATATTTTTTATGGATTGCTACGTATATTTCTTTCACTTCTGACGTAGAATGCAACATTATTTCTTTTTTATTTATTAACATTTTTGCACCGTGGACAATTATCATCTTGTTTTTGTTATGCAAGAAAAATTTCATATGAATGCAAACTATAGTTCTTACATAGTAGTGCTGCATAATCCGTTTTTCATTTACTCACCAATTTGGTTTTTTAAAGGATTTTAAAGTGCTTCATAAGCCTATTGAAAATTACAGTGGATTTGTTATTTGAGTGGAGGATTAAAATATCTGTATAGTGCCACACGAATTTTCTGATTTAAAAAGAAAAAAATGTGCACTCAAAATTTAGTTAAACTTACTTTGCTGCTACGAAAATGTTTTTACTCTAATACACTAAGAAGTGTGTATGTATGTATATATTTCCCTAATATTTTGCTGAGACATTTTTTCGTCTTCATTTTTCTATAACTTTTCGACCATTGCATACATTTTCGATTTTTTTTATTATTATTATTTTATTTTTATTTTTATTATTTATTTATTTATTTTTTTTGCATTTTCATACACCAGCTGCACTACTTTATGCGATAATCTACGAAAGTGTTGCCTTTTAATTGTTTACGCCCTAGCAGCAATTAATTATTCAGCATTTCTTTCCAATTTCGTTTTTCTCACTCTGGTAAAAGTAACATTTTATAAATGTGGCAGTTAGAGGGGTCGCCTGTCTGCCGTCAACTCGAATGCGGAAAAGTTATTACCCGCCAGCAAGAAAGTGGTAATAGTTTTTATTGTTGTGCCCATTACTATTGTTGGTGGTCCCCAGCACATGGCAGACATTGTAGAAAGGCGTGCTATGCGTGGGTGGGTTCGGCAATAAAGGCAACGGAAAGTAAAAGCAATGTAAAAGGTAGGGCCAAAAATGAAGGTAAAAAGGAGTAATTATTATGAAGAAAATGCTACAATGAAAACAAAAAATGTGAATAAATAAAGGTCAACTTGTGCACTTTGTGTATCATTTTTTCGATTAAACAACTTTTGTGTATATTTTCATACAAATTTGGGTATGATTTTACACTCAGAAAAATGCCAGTTGCAGAAATTCTCTCATTAGCATTGAAATTGGCTATTATTTTTACGTCGATTCTTTATTAGGTCTTCTTTTTTATATGGCAGGTTTGAAAATATTTTATTTATTTAAGTATTGGTAAAGCAAAGCTGAAATGAAGCAAATTAAAAAAAAAAAAAAAAATTCCTAAAAATAGCATCTAAAATAAAGAAAAAACCCCTAATTTTGTACAGTATAATAATTTTAATTATAAATAAAAAATGTTTTGCAATCATAATAAAGACAAAAAATTAATAAATGGAATATTTATAACCAATTAAATAACGTCTGCAAAAACCGTAAACAAAAATATTCCAAAATGTTTGGCAAAAAAATGCCTATACTCTAAAGCTTACAACAATTTTACTAAATAACTCAAAATTAATGGAGTATTTATAAGAAATCAAATGACCTTTAAAAGGAATTTAGTTTTTCTTTCTTAAAATTTTCTTTCAATTATTTTTAAATCAATTTTTTTTTTATTTAAAACCTTTTTTATTAAGCAAAATTATTTTAAAAAACATTCTTTAAAAAATATTTAAAAAATTAAAAGAAATCGCGCTCAAAACTCTAATATCTAAATTTCATATCTAACTTTCGTATGCAAATTTCTCACTGCGTAGACTAATAGCTGCTTTTATGAAAACTTTGAAATGCTGGGGTACAGTTATACTTACTGACACTGGGGTACAGTTATACTTAATTCTCAAGGGCATTTGAAACCACCCACCGTTTTGGTGAAATTTACAGCGAAAATGTGAAAATTTCCTACACTGCGGCATTTCCGCATTTCACTGTCGTCACTCATGAGGTGGCATACGAACGACTTAAGACACAAACTTGTTAAGTAGTTTGAGTAGTTAAGTCGCAATCAGCCGACTGTAATAAATATCAATGAGTGGAGCTGTGAAATTGTTGTAATTTGCATCTTTTCACATTTTTCATGTTAGTTTCTTCGACTTCAAGTGTTCATTAGTATAATAGTTTTATGGATGGGGAAAGTGGTTCGGTTTGTGGAAGAGGAATTTGCATATGAAAATTAGAATTTTCAAATGATTTCTTTTAACTAAGGGAAGTTCATAAGGGCAAAATAACTATAATTTTTTTATTAAGTAGGATTAATTAATAAATTTGTAATAATCTTCATTTTCTACACCTCAACAATAATTTCTTATAGCCTTAGGGCAGTTGTAGTATCAAAGAAAGCAGTACAAAAAAACCACATTTTAATAATTTCACTGTCTAACATTTTTCGAAGAAAACAACTCGGTCTTATCACTTTGTGTAAAATAATAGGGAATATGAAATAAAAAGTGAACTTTAAAATTTTGATAGAAAAATCGCGAACTCTCCAACCACAATTTTAATAATCAATATGCGAATCTACTTCTCATAGCTTCAGGAAGAAATACCAAAAAAAAAAACGCTCTAGCACTGCATTACAAAGTGACTTTATGTCTATGTATCTTTTTTTAGCAACTATTTTAGCAACTATTTTAGCAACTATATGATATATTACAATTTTATAATCAAAATTTTTCATTACCTGAAGATAATTAACAGATTTTCTTACTTCAAATATTGTTATAAAATTATTTGTAATTTTATGTTTTTTTTTAATTTTTTTTTTCTTTCATGCCTTGTATTGCTCTTCTTAATTTTCATTTGTCTTTTTACATTTGACTCGCCATTAAGTTTATTCCACACTTTATTTTTCATAAACCACATTTCTGAGGTAATTCGGTCAAAAATATCTATCCAAATACGTGCTTTAGAGAAATGCTTAGAAAAATCATTTACCGTCGAAACCAGCCAACAAAAAAACTAAGTACAACTGTCTCTGCAGGCTAACATTTCACTTTCATATGCAAATATTGCGCAAAAGGCAGCATTAAGTGTACTTGTTTGCATTTTTTATATGTAAGTGGTGTGCATGAGAAATTGCTCGATATGCTACTTTTTGTAACAGTTTTATCGGGCATTAAAACTTCAACAAGTTGCAAACCGCAATATCAAAGAGCTATTTAAGAGCTGATGTAACAAGAAGATACCCAAAACGGTAAGTGAAAGGCTGATAAGTGGCAAATAAGTAAAGAAAATGTTTTAATTCCGTGTTGGAATTTTTTCTTTTGCAAAAAAGTACTCAATGTTTCAACCACTATTGGCCGTAAAGTAAATGAGCCTCGAAATAAAGTATAAATGCCATCAACATAGGCGACCCTGATGTGAAGTGAAGAATAATTCTTTTTAAGACTCTAATATGGATTAGGTAGGCACTGCAAAGCAATGAATGTTCTCCCTCAACGAATACAAATCTCGTTTCTAATCATGCTTGCTCATCTATATACCGCTGCAAAGTGTTGGCAGTTTTAACTTACTTAAGGACAATTAAAGTCCAACGGTTGGCGAATATACTTTTCACGCGAACGTGAAGCACTTCACTCTTGGTGATGAATACCTCATATGTACGCTCGCTCGTTCGTACTAGCATCTAAGATACTTTTTTAGTCATATATGTACACTAAAGTTGTATTATTTCCATTGCTACTCAAAGTGTAATCAGGTTAAAGGAGGTTGGCCTCTGGAGGCAAACTCTGAAAGGACACGGTAGCCTCTTTTAAAGCTAGGGCAATTTTTCCAATACACCGAGGCTGTCTTCACTAACGGCTCCAAGATGGAATCGGGAGTCAGGGAATGGGTTTTCTCTAAATCAGCCAATTTATCTATTTCCTTAAAACTGCCGAATACTGCTAGTGCTTTTCAGGCAGAAATCTTTGTGATCCTGCACGTTTGTAAAATGCTTAGGGAACGTGAGGGCGAAGGCCAAGGCTCTGACGACGCCATGGTGCATATCCAAAATAGTCAACTCTTGTAAGGAGGATATCAAATCTCTTGGGTGTGCAGGAAACATTTCTCTGATCTGAGCTCCAGGTCATAGAAACATAGAAGGAAATGATATTGCTAATAAACTTGCCAGGAAGGGAAAGGGGTCAACTGAATTGGTTTCAAAGGTTTCCCACCAGGTCATCAGCAACCCGTTACTGCTGTTAAGGGGGAACTATACAACTTATTTCTCAGAAAAACGCAGATCAGATGGAACGATATATCTTCGTGTGCTATTTCGAAAATTGTATGACCCCAATACAACAGACGCTGGACACATATAGTCCTTGGGTCTCCACGCCATTCAATTTCTCAAATGTTTACCTATAATTGGATGATCAGCACACACGCAGAAAAGCTGGTTTACCATTTAGTCCTCATTACAGAAGGAGAAGGAGACTATTGAAAACTTTCTCTGTTAACGTTCGGGCTTGGCAGCCAGACGATTGAGGTCACTGGGAGCTCCTTTCTTCGACAGTCTGGGGCGGTGCTCTAACTTAAATCACATCAATCTTATCCGTTACATCAACATCTCTAGTAGGCTGTATATGCCTGCGTTTTGTAGGTCTCATAATGATATCAAATTGGCGCTTTAGTGCTAATGGGGTCTATCAGTCTGCTACTTTAGCTAGTTCACCTACATTTAAGTTACGATACTATTTACCTCTTTTTTATCTATCTTTACTTGAGGACCATATTATGTATGCCATATTAATAGACTTTAACGTGTACATAAAGTCTTTGACCGGTACGCTTCGCATTTTGTGCTTTTCACTCATGCAATTCCAACCTATAAAGGTCGGTGCTTGCTTATCAACCTAAAATCTCTAGATAGATAGATAGGACTATTTTCTCCCTCGCCTTCATTTTCAATTTGATAAGTGGAATTATTGACTTTTCATCGTTACTCGAGAAAAATAATTTTACAATAATATTCCTGAGCGGAGCTTACGAAATCATGACACTTTGTGGTAAGAGATGGTTACAATGACTTCTGCTTAAAACGCCCCAATTTTCAGATCTTTCAAAGAGTTCAATCATATTGACCTAGATTTTTCTTCCACAAAGAATATTACTACTACTTCAAAATGTTACGAATCAACTAATTGTTTAACTAGATTATAAGTTTCGCTAATATTCATTATCTGTAAACTGCAAGAAATATAACATTTTTTTCATCAAACTGAAAGAAATATATTATATAATAAGTTTGGTTTAATTTTGTTTAAATTGATCAGCATTCATCTGGTTTTCATAGTCTCTAAGAAATACTGCATTTTTAGATTATTAAATATTAAATTGATTTAAATTAAATTTTTTATGTTGACGGAAAGATTCGTTTCATGGACCCACTACTATTTACATCTTAAACAAAAATCGATCTAACCCATGCACTCCCACAGCATCGCACAATCGCTTCCTACGGACCAACTTGTTTATGGTCTGATTATAAATAATATGCCTGTCTTATGCCGGTAAAGGTATATCTACGAAGAATAAATTGCATTTCAACTCATCATCACTATCAGTCATCACTACATTGCCCAACGTAGCCTCACCTCAAATGAGTTTGGCGCATCTCACTTCAATCAACCAAATACTAACTAACTTTAAGCTCTAATGGCCTATTCGTGCTTCATCCAACTGCGTCTTGCTTGACCTAACCTAAGCTAACCATTTTTAACAACAAAAAAATCCACACACAAATTTAAAGCTGAATGAAAATTATCGTAAATTGTTTTTCATCAAAGCATCAGCTTCAAATCTGCTTTGCATATCGGTACTTACATAATTAACAAAAAAAATAATATATTGAATCTGTGCCATTGGCAATAATTTCCAAATACTACCATTAAATACTTATGGATTTATGCTCCAGGGAAAAACCTAAAATACTTTTTTATTCTATTTAAATATTTACATGTAAGCTTTCGTAATAAATTCATCAAGGGAGGAGGAACAGAAATGTTGTTAATTTTTTTTATTGTAATAAACCGACATCAAAATCAAGTTTAGGGCGTGACAAACTACGAAACTTTCAATTTGTATGTTGCAATTGCTCGCAGCAAATTTACATAATTTAGTTCGGCACGAGCCAGTGATTTTCATATGCGATGAACCGTAGGAATGAGAGACTTAAGCAATAAACTTGGCAATTGAGGCTATTGAAATTGCAATGGTTAAATTTGATTAATTTTCTTTCTTGAGCGCATGAAGAAATACATTTGAACTGTCGCGAGCTGCATTCAAAAGTTATTAAAGCTATATATATGTTTTTACTTCCAATTATTCGTTATTTTTTCTACATAAATTTATTGCTTCAAGCTTTTTTATTTAATGCTAATTTTGCGCTTAAATATTTTATTCCAAATCAACATTTTTAAATAATTAAAAAAATATAAGCTGTTTGGTTTCCGGAAAATTTATTTTTTCAAATTTCTGATTTAACTCTAATTTTTCGCTTAAAAATTTAATATTAAATCAACTTTTCTAAATAATTAAAAAACAATTTTTTTTAGAAGCAATATTGGTTTTTGAAATTTTTGATTTAATTCTAATGTTGCGCTTAAATTTGTTATATCAAATATAATTTATTAAATAATTAAAAAAAAGAAATTTAGAAGCTTTTTTATTGTTCAACAAAAGTCTTTGCCTTAATTCTAATTTTGTGCTTAAATATTTTATATCCAATCAACTTTAAATAATTAAAAAAAAAAAAAGGAAGCTTTTTGATTTTTGATCAAACTATTTCTAGCAATTTCTGGTTTAACTCCAATATTGTGTTTAAATATTTTTTATCAAATTAAATTTTTTAAATAACCAAAAAAAATCAAACTTTTTGAAGCTTTTTAATTTTTGAACAAGTTATTTTTTAAACTTCTTGGTTTAATTCTAATCTTAATGTTTTATATCAAATCAACTTTTCTAAATAATAAAAACCAATTTTTTTATTTGAAGCTTTTTGAGTTTTGGATAAATCATTTTTTGAAATTTCTGGTTTACTTATTTTATATAAATTTTTTTTTCTTTTTTAAATGCTTACAATTGAAGTTGAAAAAAAAATGTTTGAAGATTTCTAATTTTTTTATGAATTATTTTTTGAAACCCTTTGCTTTAATTCTTATTTTCTGCTTGAATATTTTATATCAAATCATGCAAAAAATTTATTTTTTTAAATAATTTAAATTTTTTTAAGTAGTGTTTATGTTAAATTAAATCAAAAAAATGTCTTCACAATTTACGCACTTCTAAGTTTTTTTCTTTTAGTGGTTTTTTATTATCTCATAACATTTTTTGGTGCTTTACTTTAGTTTTATATGAAATTAAGAATTGTCATTCCGAACTACTTTCATTTCTAACATTGATAACTTCTTTAGTATCAAAGAAAAGTCGTTTTCCTTTTTATACCTTTTTAAATTTAGTCCATATCTCCATGAATTCCGCACTCCAACTCCGTACTCTTCTGTCGACCAATTTTTTTATTAAATTATATTTTATTATTTTTCTTTATTTGCCTGTTTTTTGCACCAATTATTAACACTCTCATTACCTACTTGTAATGAGACATTTCCGGTAAATAATTCTCGCAATTTTATGAGAACTCAATTTTTCCTTTGCCTTTTTGTGCGAAAATGCATTATAATTAGCGCAAAATGAAGTACGAAAAAATTGAGTACGAAATTCAGTAAAATCCACTAAAAGTGACTATAATAACAGTCAGCGATTTCTCTGCCGGCTGGCAATTTCCGGCGCCCATTCAATGCTGTTGCAATTTCACAGTGGTGTAGAATTTTCAGCGTACCCACAGTTAATAGTAGACAGGCTGACTAGCCATCGGAGCAAAACAAGCAGAGATATAAGGGAAACTGCTCGAAGGCGATAGCGATGGCAAAAACGGTATCGGCGTAACGGCGACATGTGACGGAAATTATAGCACGATTTCGCTGGTGCGCGTTCGTTGCTGAAGTCTTTTGTTTAGTGCAGCCTTTAGCTGCAGCTGAAGCAGCCTTGAGTTAAACTTAATTTTGTCGTTATTTTGCAACTGAAATGATGTGTTTTTTTTTTTGGAATTGGTATTTTTGTTTACTAGCAGAACTACCGGCGGTAATGCGCGACTGTTACATTTTCAACTTCAATTGGCTTTTTATTTGTTTTAAATTATCGCTATTCTTATTTTCGGCGGCGGAATATTATTTACGTCGCTGAGCAAAGTTCTAGCTCATTTTTTTTGTTTTTCTCGTTTACTGTAACGCTTGGCTACCTTGTGTTTAGTTGTTTTTTTGTTTTTGTTTTTTATGTTTGCCTTGTTGTTTTTTTCTGAAATGTTTGGTGGCTCCTATTTTTGGCTACGTATCGTTTGTCATGAAAATCTTGAGCGCCACTGAATTTTTCGCGAACTGGGTCAACCTTTATTATTGTATGGTAGGCAATGTTGGAATAATATCACAAAAAACAAGAAAGAAGAAAAAACAATATATATAAGCGCAATAGAGAATATCACTGCAGCACGTTTGGCAGATAATCGTGTCCACGAACACCGCAGGCCATTGCCATTTGCGACATTTTTCATGAAAATTACTTTTTCGTTAGTCACATTTCCAGGGTAGTAGAAGGAGATTTTATTTATATATGTACTGCATTATGAAAACCCATTTATGGAAGATAAAAATAAAAATTATTGTAATATATACCATACATACATACATAATGGTATAAAAATATTGAAATAGAAAAAAATTGTCCCTAAAAATATGCAGCATCTAACCGAAACCATCATCTGCTTCTCATGCGTACAAAATCCATCCATTTCTTGTTACATGTTTTTGCACCTGCTGATTATTTATTTAAGGCATTGGAGGCGGATCGAATTTTGTGAATCCAGTAACACTTTCAATAAAAATTGGTATTCAACGGCCGATTTAATAGCTTTCGTACAAGTACATATTGCAAGTAATTTTATAAATCAGTTCAATCGTTTAAAATTTAATAAGGCACTTTTTGCCCTGATAAGCATTGAAGAACTTTTTTTTTATTACTTCACGGCACTGCACCCGCCTAAAAATTTTAATTTCGGAGCAAAAATGATTGATACAGTAAAACATATAAAGCTTATTCCATTTTCAGGTTCAATAAGAGTGTTCTAACTTATTTTTCTGAGGGTTTTTTGAAAAATTGTCAAAAATGGTTTAACTGGAAACCACTGCCCACACCCTTTTACCCTTTTGCTGAACATTTCTAGAACAGTGAAAGAAAGAAATGAAAACAAAATAACAGAGCTCAACTAATGACACGAATACGGGATACTTTCATGTAATCCATAAAGGCCGCAATTCATTCAGTGACGTTACAGATCTTAACTGTAGAAGTTAGTAATGGCGGTAATTTTCATCTCGAAATTTCTGGATATTTTAGTATAATCCCAAAATACCGGGGTTCGTCTAGTTACATAACTTCCTTAAATTCAGGAAAAGTCCAAAGGGCTTATGCGTTTTTATAAAATATATAGAAACATTTTAAAGCTAAATTCTGCTGAAAATTAAATGGGTTTTTCGTGCTATGTATTCAGTTACAGATAATCTATAAATATATACACATTTTTAAATGTAATTACTCAGGTTTAAATTTAGAAGAGCGTAAAACTTTACACAAAAACAAGTTCGCCGTTAACTCTTCAGTCTAAAGCATTGATTCAGGGTCGTAGGGGTAGCCATTTTATGGTTTGAAGTGCCCCGTTCTAGTACTTATTCACCAGATCTATGTTCCTATCTGGACAGTAAGCCATCCTAGATCAAAATCTCACACCAAAAATCTTTCAACTTTTGCAAAGGCAGTATTTCAATTATTCCAGTAGAAATATTAATAAAAATGTTTTTTATTGTCGAATGTAGAGTTCTCCTTTTTAAATAAATATTTCATCAATATAATAAATCGTCAATGAAAAAACAAAATCTTTTTTTTTAACTCAAAAACCCAAAAAAAGTTCCATATGCCGGGATTTTAATTTCTTATGTGTGTTCTAAAAAACATAGCGCTATTTGTTTTCTCAAAGCAACGTGAGAGCTTTTTTTCTGCATTAGACACTCTGCAAGCAAGTTCTCCTAATATCTTTCTCGTATCTTAGGCCTCAATGAGTAACCACAAAACCCAGTAGTCACAAAATTTCCCGCTTCATTAATATATTTGAAATATTATTTTCAATGTTTAAAAACTGGGTCCCTTCACCCTTCCGTTTGAACCATTTAGCTCATTTTCCACTTCAAACTTAATTTACCCGTTAAGAAAAAGTTATAAAAAAACTAATATTGAAGCGAAAAAACTCGAAATTTTCTTTTGCAATTTTCTCGCTATTATCTGCATATTTACTTGTGCAAGTTATTCACCTATGGGGCTAAATTTTATTATTTTCTATACAAATGTTTACTTACAACAAAGTAATTTTTGGTTAGCGGCGCTTTTGTGAGTTCAAGTTGCCAATAAGTGACATGCAAACAAGCAAACATTTTTGTATTTTTGCTAAGAGAAAAATAGCAGCAAAACAATCGCGCACAATAGTTGCCAATTGTATGTCAGTTCATCGCCTTTTGGGCACATTTTTCGCGGTAATTTGTGCATTGCAATTTGTGGCTATTTTGCTGCCATTGTTGCATACTTCAGTTTTTTGCTTCAAATAGGCAAGGGGGTAGCAACATACTGAAACAAAAGGCTTTGCCGGTGGATAAGCGAATGAAAACGAATGGCTTTTGGTAGTTTGCTGCTGCTGAATATACTTCCAATTGGAGCATTTGGAAATCGTATTGACGTAGGAATTGCATGAGTCATTGTCTAAAAATGAGAATGGTGGCATTTTAATTCTTCTTTTTTTATTTTTGCTTAATTGGTGAAGGGTTAAATGCTTTCTGCGTAGGAAAATTAGAAGAATTGGGAAACAAGTCGTGTATTTACTTCCATCAATAGCACCAGTGTGTGCCTTCCCAAATCAGTCCTATCACTATTAGGCAAGAAAAATCGTTACTGAATATGCACCAAAGATGCTTACAGTAAAATAAAAGGGCCAAACTAGCTGATAGGCAGCCTAAAATAATAATAAAATAATACTCGTAACATGCAAATAGAACAGCCAATGAATCTCTGCTTCTCGCACGGCCAGTTATATGTTGCTTGCTCCACATGTGCTTATTTTAACTCAAGATGCTAAACACAAATTCTGGAATACACTAAAATATAAAAATCAAAAGCAAAACCACCCATATAATAAGCAAAACAAAAAAATTTAATCAAGCGCACGCCAATGCTAGCCGGATACTTAATAATTTTTTCTAGTATTTCTAGTGATGAATGAACTGGACTAACCTAAATTTTAATATTTGAAAGCGGAAGTATTTTATCCATAAATCTAAATAATCCCCGAAAGTATGTTTGATTATACTAAAAATTTTGCCCAATTAATCTTCACACTAATACTTAGCAAGCTGCGTTAGTAGACTAAAAATATAAAAAATTGGCGCGCAAAAATCGATGATGAATTACAGACAATAAATAGTAGTTTTCTAACAAAAAGTAAGCAAAAGCGGTCTGCAAATTCCAGAGCTTCAAGAACATTCAAGCATTTAAACGTAAACTGAAACTATCAAATATATAGAAATTAGTTTTTTGAATAAATATTGTAGCTATGTATAAAGTAAAATATGGGTTTATTAGCGAAAAATGCATGCAATTACTCGTACTTAGTATGCTAAAGCTAGAAAGTTCTCCACTTGTTGGAACAACAAATTTTTCAAGAACCACTGCGGGCTTTCTATTTTTGCTGGAGTTTATTGAGGCGGCATAGCATTGCGAGTTACAATATTGTAACAAGAAATCTATGACTCAAGCCACGTTCTAAATTATCGGCAGATTTAGAAAGTATTTTCGCAAGTGCTTGGGCAGGCACCTAATATCAAAAGTGATCATAAGTTTGAATGAAAATTATTATTACGAGAAAAAAACTTAGAGCTTACGGGGATTGTAGTAAGAATACTATGTAAAAGGCAACCTCAGCGTAATCACATTAAAAAAACAGTGCGTGTACGTAGTACATTTAACAAAAGTAAAACTTTCAAGGCAGACAAGAAAGAGGGAGAGACCCGAGAGGGAATGAGAGAGAGAGGAAGAATATATATCTAAATAAATTCACAATATTTGCGGAGAATACAAATAGACAAAATTTACACAAAACGGAGAAGGGTCGACCGGTGTAGGTAAACGCCGGACACAAACCGTGGCAACAACGCGCACTACTCCGAGTGCTTATCTCTCGCACGAACGCAGCCATTCCAGGACCGCAGCAACGGCACAAATTACCGCAAGGCAATACCAATAAATCCACCGCCGGAATGGATAGCACTTTATAGTACGCACAGTAAGCACTAGTCAGGAAACGGAAATAAGCGCCAAAAACTAGGCACCATAAAAACGCCAAAAAATTGGGACCGAAAAACGCCCCTAACAGTAGGCACCGAGGAGATATAACGCCAAAAAGTAGGCACCAAAAATATATTTCCTACAAGTTTGCACTAACAAACAAGCGCCAAAAAGTAGGCAGTGTTATTACTCACTAGAAATTAGCAACCACAAGGAAAAACTCAGGAAAAATAGCCTATTGTGTATCTAAGATATATATAAGGTATAGCTCTCTCTCTCCTTTTCCTCTACGTTATATCTTTTTTCTCTCTCGCGGAATGAAAATGCCCAAAACGTTGCAAGGCTTTGAAATTTTACTCTCCATTCTCGCTCGTCTATCGACGCCTAAGAAGTTTCACTTCAAAAATGTTTTCTGTTAATGTATGGAAATTCTGGAAAACCTCCATATCCTCTCTCTCTGCATCAAGATCATGAAATTTTTGAAATAATAATAATAACTGTAATTGGCTCTTACAGTCTTTGTTACGTATTTGGCCGAGTTCCTCTTGGAATTGGTAGTGTGCGTCTTCATGTTTTCCACAAATGGAGGAATCATCAGATTTCTGCCGCCTGCGACCGGGGGCTGGTTTTCTATGAGTAACATTTTCATAACAGAAATACGACCCCTTTGACGACTGCTGCTAGATAAAAATTGTTCTATTCTATTCTCATTTAGTGCTTCAAACCTGGACTTTCGAACCAGTGCATTACCGAATGGTAAGGCGGCCGCCGAAATACACGTCCAAAATTATTATAAAAGCACGATATACTGACTATTTTCAACTATTTACTTATATATCTATCAAGTTCAATTATTTTTTTATAAAAATATAGTTTTTCTGTAACAGAAACCACAATAATCTGAAATTTCAATCTTTGTACAAGACTTATAAAAATTTACCAAATTTTTTTGTCAGCGTTTAATTTAAAAAATTTGGGTAAGCACTTTTTCAGCTCATTAAATTTTAGTATAATAACATGAAAGTTTGAGGTATGTTGATTTCTGTTTATTTTTGATCATTTTTTTTCAGACGATGCTCCGATTTTTTTCCATATAAAACAATTTTGTGCATTCATCGAGTCAAATAAAATTTTTATTCAATTCTTAACTTTCTCTCTCAAAAACTAGAATATGATACGCTTGAATCTATCCCTGAACTGGAGCTTGAACGACTCCTACGATTCGCGAACAGTACGCGCGTCTTGAGTGATGATTACTTTTGCTAAAACAAAACAAAATACTCTGATCTGGGGTCGCTATGAACCAAAATGGTCTCTGCCTAGCTTTGGCCAGCCAGTAGAACCTAAGCTAACCTAACTCACTAATTGTTTATCTATTTTTGTTATCGTGCAGCTACTTTCGGGAATCCGCGTATATATAGCTGAACATTTTTAATGTATTTTTTTTGCTTTTTTTAACTAAAAATTTGTTTTTGTTTTTTAATTTTTACATTTTTTAATTACATTTTTGAATTTTCTAAGGGTATTTCGCGCAACAATATTAAAGAGTATCGCAATATTTTTTTTACTATTTTATATATTCTTAATAATTTAAAAAATTATTTCATTTATTAATTTTAATAGTTTGAAAAACAAAAATAATCTACTTTGACGTTTTTCATTTGCATACTTTAAGAGTATATCAACAACAACCACAAGTTTTGCGAATACCGCAATTTTTTTCGCTATAAACAAAATAATTTTTTTTTTTATTTCTTATAAATTGTAATATTTTTTTTAATAATTTTTTTAAATTATTTAAAAACAATATTTTCTTGCTTTTAATTCATATATATTTTTTTAAATTATGTTCACGTTTGCAAAGTAAAAAATGATGAATGAATGTCACGCGTCTGCGCGCACATTGACACCCACACCCAACATTGAGTTAGATGACAAATTTTCGAAAATGCCAAAACCGCAGAAAATGAAATAATTTACAAAATTTTTTTACACGCAGCCATACACACATACATAAATATGAGCATACATAAATACATAATTATCCAAACACACCATAGGCCAGCTTAAAACAAAAACGAAAAAAAAACACTTAGATCCGCCTATTAGACAAAATTCGATTGCTACCGCCCGCAAGGTCATACCAAGAAGCCAAGCCATAATAAACCTTGGCATTGACAAGGTGCATACGTTGAGGGCACACGACGCACAGCAAGTCACTAATTTACCCGTTAGCGCTTTCTGCCATTCACACGCATAAAATATGCTCATTAAGTTATAAAAATAAATATGTCTTTATTGCATGTGTGCAGGTGTAAAAAATTATATTCATATCAGCTACTGTAAGCGGCTATCTCTACAATCACTACAACAAATTTGTCTGCGTCCATTCATATGCAAATGGCTTTTCGGCTACCAACAAAGTGCCACATAGGTTAAGATAAACTGCAACAATTAAAAAATAATAATAAAAATTAATAATAGTAATAATAACACCGTGCGACAGTGATATTATACTTTTATGGAGACCCAGTACAACTTGTAGGTATAGTAAAACTAAGAAAAATGGTATAGGATAAATTTCCAATACACCCCCAAAATCTCATTTTATGGCCATAAAACCGTTTTTCAGTAGGTTGATGTGAACAATCACTCCTAACTTCGCCAATCTCCATCCGATTTCGAATTTGTTTTTTTAGTTCGAAAGAACAAAAACAAGCCTTTTTGACAGTTTGTTTACAATTTTTCTGAAATGACAACTGACGAGACTGTACACGGAAGTATTTGGATTTTTTTTACTTTTTCTCTATTTTTTCAACTTTGACATAATTTTTACGATATTATCCGATATTGAGGATTTTTTTTAGTACACTACTGTTATAGTAAATTTAATTTTGCGTCGAATGAGCTATATTTGACTGTAATTGAATTAAAATTAATAGAGTTGTGTGAGTTTTAAGATTTTTTTACTAATTTCGTATGTAGGTATAACTTACGCTAAATGGGAATAAGGGCGCGTTTCGAAGCATGAAAATGATAACAAGTGTCATTATAAACACATAGTATTTATTGGAGTATTGTGCAGTGCAGCACTGTACGGTATGGTACGGTGCGGTACGGTGCAGTACACAACGGAACTGGTTCCAAACTTAAAAATGCATTGGAATCCGCCATTTGGAGTTTAGTATGGTACGGTATATTTGCCATTCTCTTCATCAGTTTTGAATACTTCTCTGTAAGAAGTTCGATCATCATCTTTCATCTGAAGTCGTCATCAACTAAATTCCATTGTTTAAATCGAGAAGCGGCGTTTCAGATTGTCTTCCCGATAGAAGTAAATCACGAGAAAGATCCTGAAAATCTGAATTTGATACAGTGTGTCGTTCTGAAGACTTAGAACCAGACGGAAAGTACTCTTCATCATCAGGTTTATTTTTATCAGTTTGATCATCATCAGCAATGAGTTGAACTTCCTTCAGTTCATGACCTGCAGTTGAGTCAATCATATCGTCCTAGACTACGGGTTCTTAACAGTTGCAACATCAGCATACTTTATGTGCTTTCGAGTTTTATAATGATGACCGTTTACGTCATCGGAGAATATAAAGAAATTCGACTATTCTGGCAACGTTTTGATTTATATCTCTTGAATTTCAATGAACACTAGTATATGTAAGCTTAAAGAAATCGTTGTAGCCATCAACCAGAGCTTTATTACTCTGTAACTTCAAACAACGCTTTTGATCCACAAACCACATATGAAACAAAACTTAATGCGATTATCGCACACTTCTTTCTCACAAATTGAAGCAAAACAATAAAATTGTGACGTTTTAATAAGGTTAAATTATAATAACAAACTTCTTTTGTTAATCAATGTACAGTGTGAACTTTGGTACACTTGGGAGCTTATTCATATTTCTATCGAAAAAAAAAATGTGTGATAATGTCAGATATTTTCGTAAGTTCTAACCAGTTCTGTTGTATGCAGTACAGTGTACTCTTATGTATACATATATACTCCAACAAATATTACGTATCTATAATAACGCATCAAAACACGTCCTTATTCCCATTTAGCGTAAGTTATACCTACATACCAAATTAGTAAAAAAAAACAATAAAATCTTAAAACCCACACAACTCTATTAATTTTAATTCAATTACAGTCAAATATAGCTCATTCGACGCAAAATTAAATTTACTATAACAGTAGTGTACTAAAAAAAATCCTCAATATCGGATAATATCGTAAAAATTATGTCAAAGTTGAAAAAATAGAGAAAAAATAAAAAAATTCCAAATACTTCCGTCTACAGTCTCGTCAGTTGTCATTTCAGAAAAATTGCCAACAAACTGTCAAAAAGGTTTGTTTTTGTTCTTTCGAACTAAAAAAACAAATTCGAAATCGGATGGAGATTGGCGAAGTTAAGAGTGATTGTTCACATCAACCTACTGAAAAACGGTTTTATGGCCATAAAATGAGATTTTGGGGGTGTATTGGAAATTTCTCCTATACCATTTTTTTTAGTTTTTCTATAGCCACAAGTTGTGCTAGGTCTCCATAAAAGTATATTTAGTTTTTTTTTTTTTATCACACAGTGTAATTAATAAATAAAAATAATAATTAGTAATAAAATAATTAATTTTATTAGATTTATTAATTAATAAAATAAAAAGTTTTTCCATTTTTTTGTTTTCTTTAATTTCTCCCCCCGAAGGCAGCTGATTTTTATTTTTTTGATGAGTTTCTTCATGGAAGTACATTTTTCATGGAAAGAAATACACTTAGATATTTGCCATTGCCTGTGAATTGGTGACCACTATTAGAAAAAATGATTTCTATTATTTGGTGTTTCATGCACTGGGTCTCGCTGCCCGATCCGGTAACGAATGGTAGTCACGCACCAACCCATTCGGCGATGGCAGCCACTGTTTTAAGAAAAAAACCATATATTAAAAAAATTTACACATACAAATTTAAAGACAAATCTGGCAGAAAATATTCCGAAAAATTACCATCTCTCAAAAAAGTTTCTAGAAAATTGTTTGGTACGGAACAAGCAGAATATTTTTGACAAATTAAATGCCGGAGAAAATTTGAGTTTTAAAATAAATTAATAAATATTCATATACTACATATTCAGTAAAAAACCCTTTAAATTTGAAAATAAATCTATTTTCCTTAAATATTTGAAATAATTTTAGATATTTTGGCTAAAAACGAAATCAGAAAGAATTTTAATTTTGGCTCAGAAAATAGCCAAAAAAAATTTTGCTTTCGGAAAAAATATAAATTTTGCAGATTTAATTTTATTTGTAACCTTAATAATAATAATAAAATATTAAGCAAAGTACGCAAGTATTTTAAAACCATTTTCAAACTGTGTATATATTTTCCCGACGTTCCAAGGTGGAATTAACTTCAAAGGATTTGAAATTCCAATTTCAAAGTAGAATTAATGCGTTTTTTAACTTCTAGCAATTATATTTAGATATGCTAACTTTTTCAGCAATAAAGGAAAAATATATAAATACACACATATACACATATAAATGTATCTCTACACTGAATTACAAATATTTCATTAACCGCAATTGACCTTCATTGGCTATCGATTTGTGGCTGGCAATTTGTATAAAGATTTAATGGAAAATATTCTTAATATTCCTAATATGGCATTTATATGCTTGCAAGAATTCAGATATACGCAGTTAGACTTTAAGGTGTGACTAAATTAATCAATTTTTTCTATATACTGGTTCTGCTTCATTTTATTGCCATTTTTGCTTTAAATAGCGGATTTTATTGTCTGTCAATCAACAAAGCGATCCGATGGCAAATGGCTTAAAGTAATTGCTTGCTACCAAATGTGGTGGGCAGACAATAACTGTTGTTGGTAAACAAAAAAAACATAAAAAAACAACAGCAATAACAAAAAATAAAAATTAAAAAAAATTATTTGGGAAAAAGTTGGTGGTGATAAGCTTGAAAATGACTTGTTGGTATTTAAAATGAAAACTAGAGCAATAAAAATGAAATAATTGAAACGAAATGAGATGAGATAAATGAAAATCAACGAAATGGTATAAAATAGTGAAATTAATTCCTACCCTTGGCACCACAACACCTACTCAGATTTCTTCGGAGGTCGAGTAGATTTAAAGAAAAAGGGAACCCGAGTGCAGTGCAATGGACTCAATTGTGTTTGAGTGCTGGACTTCCTAGTCTGTCCGACAAAGAAAAAAGTGAGCTCTAAATAATGAAGTAGAGTTCTTTAACTTAAGAAACGTGGAATTTATTTAGGAATTCAGTAAGGCAAAATAATAATTTCCTACAAAAAATTTAAAAAAAAATTATAAATTCCTTAAGAAAAAAATATTGTTTCCATTTTTAATTGACGCCAAGTGTGCAAAATTGTAATTATAATAATGAGTAATAAAAATAAATATCCATTAAATTGAAAATGCATTGAGTTGGAGAGTTGCCATGTAAAAAAATTAAAAAAAAAAATTAAATGTATTAATATTTCATAGAGTTGCACTGCAAATACACACACAAAAGCAAAAAAGTAAATATATTTTATTTAATTTAATGCTATTCGCAATTTCTAAACTTAGTATTCTGCAACACTGAAACACAACTTCGAACAAAGGCCAAACTTCTCCACAACACTGGTTGCGAAATATCCACGTACACACAAGCAATTAGTGAATAAAAATACCGTTAAAAGTATTCTTATTTGAAAATAGATGTTTGAAAAGCGCTTATTTAACTTATTTATTTTTCTATATGACAACCCTAAAAATCAGTAATTTGCCAGCAATACTTTTTATTGACATTTATAACTTTTGTTAGAATAAACTTATCAAATGGCTCATAATATAACTTTAAGTGATAATTAAAAGGAAATATCTGGGGTTTACAAAAGGAGTGGACTTGTAAACATTAGTGCATTCAGCGTCCGGGTGTTAAGAGAAGGCATAAGAGTCCCATGAATTTTAAAGCCTCAGCTACTTTTAACTTTTTATTTTTTTGTTTGCGGATGAGGGGTTTTAAACCCACTCGCCCACTCTGGAACCGCTTTCAGATTACTTCAGCGCGGCGTTCCATCTTCCACATTATACTTATGTGCCTGCGTCCAGGACCCGCTATTTTATACGGAACACAAATATTTCCTCGCTACTTAGCATCTTGTCGATTACATTTTCAATGGTTATGTGACAGCGTTCGGCGTTCTTATTCCCTACGCATGCATTAGAAGAATGTGTGTTCAGAGTCACCTTGGGCTGCATCTCCGCATATGCATGTGAGGTGTTCGCTTTTCCCCATTTTGAACAGATTTTTCTGGAACTGGTTGCATAAAAATTTACTTCGCCAAAGTTCCTGTTGTTCCATGTGGCGACGTCTTTTATAAGCCTGACTGTCCATATGCCGCGTGTTTCGTTAATCCAGCGGTCTGGCCAAAGCCTTAGCGTTTCATCTCTTATTTTGCGTGCTGCAGCTTTGCTAACTCTTTCTTCTTAAATACCCATACCTTTTTTCTTTCAAAAGCTAGTAAGTTTATCGGTATTGAACCGCTGGCCCTGATTTTGTGCGGTAGGCGGACACAACTCTCAGCGCTGCCCTTCTTAGCAGCGGTGCTTTACGTTTGGCGCATTTGCCCACAGTTCAGTTCCGTATAAGAGAACGGAGAGCGTTATAGTTTTCTTTGGGTTTGCCATCAGTCTACTGAGTAGGGGTGTCATCTTTGCGGCTTTCTCTGCTGCGCGCTTTATTTGAGTTCAGAAGCTTAGTCTTGAGTCCAGTCTTATGCTTAGGTACATTAGAACCTTTTTTGGGGTTAGCGTGTTTGAG
Organism: Anastrepha ludens; assembly: GCF_028408465.1. Classification (NCBI taxonomy): domain Eukaryota; kingdom Metazoa; phylum Arthropoda; class Insecta; order Diptera; family Tephritidae; genus Anastrepha; species Anastrepha ludens. The sequence goes on from NC_071502.1 coordinate 115,343,672, forward strand.
CAAGTTTGCGTGCTGACTATTAGCTCTGTATTTTCTGTAGCTAATGTGAGGCCATGTGAATCTAGCCACGTTTTTTAACCAAAACAAAGATTATAAAAAAAACAGTTACATTAAAAACTTAATTTAATTTTATAAAAAAAATTACAAGGCAACTGTGTTGAGTGGTTCCCAAAATCAAGTAGATTCAGCATTTTCTAGTTTTGCATTACACTCGAAAAATAGTAAAATATTCAAATGCTTTTTCTGGTTTGGGTATCAAAACTTGGACCAAAAAAGCAAAAATGTATTCAAGAAACCAACCACCAAAAAAAAAACAAAATGTAGTAAACACTTTAGGAATTTCGAAATCACAAACAAAAACACAGAAAAGGTCACCAAAAAGCATGAATGCCCGATCAGCGTTGCACTTGGACGTTGATACTTCAAATGAGCAAAGAACAGCAACAGAAGCAGCAACATCACATCAATAACCCCCAAAAACAACAGCAACAGTAACGCGCTGATAGCAAGTTCTTGAGGAAAAATTATATTTGTTTTCTTTGGTTAGCCATGGCTAAATGACCGCACTGAGTGCTGCTGACCAGTTGGCCGCTAGCATGACAACAACAATATACGAACAATAACAATGCAATCCAGCTACCGCGCGCATACACTTGACGCGTTCTTTGCTTTACGTTGCCTACATTTTGTGAGCATTCATTTGTTTTTGCTTTTGTTTTTGTTGTTACCTTTTAACTAATTCTTTTCAAGATTAGGTTATATTTATTTTGGCTTAAATGCACATGGATTTTATTTTTATCTGTCGATTGTGTATTTATTCTTGCTAGAGTTTTTTATTGTTGCCTGTTTGCTGTTTCTTTTTTTATTTTTGTTGTGCTCGTTTCTTGTGAACAACGTTCAAGGTTGCCACCGGCAGCAATTTGAGGGTGCATTGGAAAATAGAATAGATAAAAAGTTAAAGCGAGACAAGAATGTGCCGTTAAGTGTTGTATTTGTTTTTTTGAATCTATTTTTCGGTCTAAACTAATAATTTATATGTTTTTTGTGAGTCTGTCGCTGTGCTAAGCGTTCGTGCCGACTCAACACGTTTGACGGTCAGCGTATGCACAGTCGATAGTTCTGAAAGCAACTACAACTTTATTGTAGTAACAAAAAACAAACAGCCACGCTGACATGATCTTAAGCGTTTGATAAGCACACCGATCTCAGTAGCCGCAGACTGATCGTTGTTTGGCCGAAAGGTTGGAGTGATATGACCGGGGCTATTAATTATCAGTGGAGTTTTTCTTTTTGCTTAGGAATTTTACCAATTTTGTTTTTACTGCATTTAAATGCTCATGGTTAGCTTAGGCAGCGCGGAATTGAATGCATTCATTAATGTTTTTTGTTCGTAATGGTTTTCTTAATTTTTCAACTCTGGTTTTGAAACTCTTGAAGAGTTTACCATGTAACAATTTTAACGAATATTAAAATTTATTTTAATGTCTACTATAAATATTTAACATTCTACTAGCACTTTAAAATATATATAAATTTTGTATGATTCGCAAATATTTGTTAAATATTTTTTTTTAGTAATTTTTCATTAGTAATTTGTTTTAATACTAAATAAGATTAATTTAATATTTGCGGCCGAATTTTTAAATAAAATAAATTTTTAAATAAATTTAAATTAAACCTTTTCATTTAAATAATTTTTAAATTTCTTTCACAAAATTCGCTTTTCACAAAAAAGCATTTAGCTTAATTTGTAGAGATTTCTATTGGGACTATTTAAAAATTTATCCGCCACATATCGCATTTAAATGAAAGCGAATTTATTTAAATTTAAATAAAAAGACTTTAACTTTTTTTTTAATAATTTAAACGTATTTTTATCATTTTTCTTCTTTTCTTAAATCAAAAGAAGAAATTTTAATTTTCACATTTTGTATAACATAGTTGTAACATAGAAAAGTTTTGTGTGTAAAATATGAATATAAAACTAATATTTATTATCTAATATTAATATTAAATATATTTATTATTTGTTATTAATATTAAATATTGTATAAATATTTAAATATTTTTTAAATTAAATAATATTTTTGAATTTTATTTTTAAATTTTAAAACATTTTTTTATTTTTATTTTCACATTGTTATGTACTCTCATCATGAGCGTATGTCATATAGCAATTTTTATGAATATTGTAATTTATTTTAATATTTAATGCAAATAATTAATGGTTTTTAATAATTTAAAAACGTATTGAATTGTTTCTTTTATATAATAATATTGTCTTTGTTTTTGTAATTTTTGCATTGCAATTCCTTAAGAGCATGCCACATATAAGTCACGGTTATTTATTTATATATTTTACAAACATTTTTTTATAATTTTTTTATTTATTTATTTTTTTTAATATTTAATTTATATTTATACATAAAACTTATATTTAATAAAGCTTATAATAAAGTGATAAATTAACAACAATTTTTAAATTTTTTTTGTTAATTAAAAAAAGTATTTTAGGTTTATTTTTCACAAAAAAATATTTTTTTTTTATTTTCATTTTCATAATTCCCATACTCTACCAGATATGAATTTCTACCCTGGATAAGACTTAAAAAAAAAAAAATAAATAAAAACATAATAAAAACTTAAAAAAAAAATTAAAATAAATTTCAAAATAAATTATAGAAATTGATTACGAATTATTAAAATATTTAAATACTAAATATAAATACTAAAATATAAAAAATGTAATATTATTTACATACAGCATTTCAAAAGACTCTTTACCTTTTCTAAATTATTTTTTCTATTTAAACACTTTAAAAAAACATTGAAAAATTGATGAGTTTAATTACAATAATTTTTGAAATAATTTTAGAATTTTCTATTTCGAACGCCTTAAATAAAACTAAATAATTTATCGATCTAAAAAATTTTCTAGAAAATTAAAAATTTTCGTTTTAATATTAATTTCGAATTACGGTTTCCGTTCGCTGCATATTTTTCGAATAATTCTTTCGCTTCATGCCCGCTCCAATGATAACTCATTGCTGCTTAACAGCGCTCAATCCATTTTCGTGCACCTTTATTAATAATATTGCCATATTTTTACTTTTTTCAGTTTTTTATTTATTTTTTAATTTGTTTTTTTATTATTTTTTCCGATATTGATTTATGCTCTTCGAAATGGCATTGAAAAGTGGTAAAATACATAACACTTGTTGGGCGGGCATTTTCAGCACTTAGTAGTTCTCTGCTAGTAATTTGTGCTGACCGCTTGTTCATAAGGGGTGGCTACAGCAAATTGCATTACCGTTTATTTAATGCTCGCAGTTTTATTATATCTATGTTTCATTTGGTGCGATAATTTTTGCCCAACTACAACATCAGATAAACAAGTGCACACATACACATACATCTACTCTATCTGTGTTGTAAAAATTGATTTATGTGCGGAATTTGATTGCAATGCGTGCCAAATGCGGTTATGAAAAATTAGCACTTTGCGTGGATTAAATCACTTCGAGGGGCTAAAAAGCATTAAGCTCATGCTTACTCAATAAAAGTAGAATAAATTATAGAACAGAAATGTTGCGAGCAGTACTCACACAAATGCGTTATCATCTTAATGGAGGCATTAAAAATTCAAATTATTATTATTGTTATTATAGGTCTAAACTATTACGTAAAAATAAAAGTTAAAAATGTAATGCGTAAAAAATAAATTGTAAATTTAGATTCTGAATAAAACAATTTTTTTTTAGGTTTTTTATTTAATTTTTTTTACATTTATTGCGAAAAATTATTTATTTGAGACAAGCTAGCTGTCAAGGAGTTGGACCAAAAATCAATAAAATTCTTATTTCTTTACCAACTAATTCAATAACTTCATCTTTGGTATTTTAGCAACAATTATATGGTAGGTAGATATTTGATGTGCAAACTTATTGAACATTTTTCAATAATTGAATGGCAGATGTGACATAAAATAGCAGAAGCTTCAAATAATTTTTTTTAGTTTCCTAAAATCCCAAATTTTGAAAAAGTTAAAAACTATATTTTCAAAAGTTATCCTTAAATTAGCACACATTTTTTCATTGGAGGGCATTTCCTACCATGTGTTCTACATAATGTACCACTTCATGTATTTTCTCTTAGTATTAAAAAGTATACCCATTAGAGAGTAAAGGAGCGAAGAAATTCGGGGATCCAACGTCTATTATCTATGAATCTAAGTTAAGAAGAAAAGCAACTGAAAAGTCTACAGATCCAAACAATATATCCCTTAGCATCATATCGCCTTCCAGAACACTGCAGCTTATTCGAAGTCGAACCAGTAGCAAGGGATGAGACTGTTAGCGGCCTACAGCTAGCTAACTGTTGTTCTTATTCTTCTTAATTGAGGCTCTACTAACTGTTGTTACAACATAAAAATCTGCATTTTCTTAGACGGCCAAGCTGTCCTCACGACACTTGCCTTTGTCACGATCAATTCAGCATCAGCAATGAACTGCTGATTACCCCTTAACACGACCGCCTATCAGTTCGCGCAGTCCGATTTCTAAATAAGTATTGTACTGGCACACTGTAACGTACTAGGCATCGAGAAGGTAGAACAAGCTTGCAAATAAAGCTATTTTCACATCACTTTCACTGACCTGTAAGAGGTTAGACCACCCCGTAGCTTCCTACAAGATGAGAATCAGGCTCACCAGTTCTCCTAAAAGAAGTGTAAGCGAAGGAAAAATGTATTGGTATCTACAACACAGGATCCTATATGGTCGGAATAGAACATGAGAATAGGGCAGGCATTGGAAATCAAGCTAAATGACTAAGAGTCCCTCCAATAGCTTTTGCAGAATCTGCTACGACAAAGTCGATCCAGAAACTATTACTTACTGCCGTCATTTTACTGCATCAAAGCTCGTGCTCGAATTCTTAGGCCACAACAATCACTTATACGAGTATAGGTATTCTACGGGTATTGGGAAAAAAATGGCAGATAATTTAGCCAGGAAAGGGGTGGCCTCCCCATTTATGGGCACAGGTGATTTTGTGGTCTAGTAAATAGTAGCCTCTGCTCTCATATTCATAATGTAGTAAAAAACAAAGAACATAATACTGAGACAATCTACTGGGTTTATTGCAATCAAAGTCAATGATAGGCAGCTTTAACCTAAAGCGATTTAAAGAAATGAAATGAAAATATTCTTAGAATAATCACAGGAAATCTCACAAAGTATTATAGACTGGATTATCATCTTGCTAGCCAGGGAATATACTCCAAGGAAGTGCATAGGTTCTGTAGGCATAGCCGCTAAAGGGTTTCAAATAAGAGGTGTTATTTTGATGTTCAAAGAAAAAAGCTATTTTTTAATATAAAAGATCGGATGTTTATTTCATTATAAAGAGGAAGGTATGCCGTTAATAGTGGAAAATAACATCAGGCAAATGACCAGCACGACCACGCTTACATGACAATATCCTTTTCATGAAATTTTCCATAACCAAATTGCAAAGTGGCTGTCCTATGTCCTCGATAGCCTCACGAACTCCACCTGTGAGGTCTTGAATCGACCCTGGGCTGTTGGCGTAGACTTTCTCTTTCACGTGGGCCGAAAGAACAAAGTCACAAGGTGTTAAATCACAAGATCTCGGTGGCCAATTGTGATCACCTCTTCGAGAGATAACATGGTCCGGAAACTTTTCCCGTAAAAGGTCAATGATTTCGTTGCTTGTGGGACACGTAGTGCCATCTTGTTAGAAACAAATGCTGTCTAGATCAATACCATCCAATTCCGGTCATAAAAAATCGTTAATCATCTCTCGATAGCGATAAATACACCTGTTATTGGAAAACCCTTTAGTTTATATGTGTTTGCGAATATAAAAATTCCTGTTGGCTAGGAATATAAAAACTTTAATTATTCAATTTTAATATTATTTAGGATATTTACATACCTTTTAGTAACGTACAGTTTTGAATAATTCTTGAATTTAACTATAACTACAAAAAAAAAATTTTTGTTTGTCTCATTTCAGGATGCTCAATCCAGCGATCAAATTGGTCAAGTCTACCAAGACGAAACCAACATGGCGGCCATATTAATGCGCCGTCACTTGGAGACTGGTGATTTAATAATGGTAAGTGCGAAACAAATTTCTGTATAAACCGCAGGAATAAGAGATAAATTGTGGTATTTTAAAAAATATATGGGATAAATTAAAACTCTTAATCGAAAAAATCACGAGAGGTTTTTAAAGAGAGTTTCAGAACTAAGTTATTTATAGCCCTCATAAAAACAAAAAACTAATTTCAATTAAAAAGTGAATAATTCACTAGGTGGTGATTTGATAATAAATTCGGGGGAGGTGTACTATATATAAGCAATAGTAAAAGAGATAGTTTAGTACACAACTGAATAAACCCGCAGATTCAATGCCATATTTTTTTCTTGCCTTCTGAAACCCCAAATAGGAAAGAGCAATACCACTTCCTAGTTACTTAGCATAGCCAGCAAACATTTAAATTGAAAACTGAAAGTGGTTACCGAAATATGACTATTGATTGATTATTTACAAAAACTTAAATGAATGACCTCTGAAAAGTCAAAATCTTCATTAATAATGATGTAAAAATAAGAGACAGCCCGCAGTTTCCAAAAACCTGCTGTTCAAATTATTGTAAACTTGTACTAACTTGGAGCCCAGCTATCAGGCGCTTACCCACAAGCTCCACGCATTTGTAGCTAAAATGTTTATTATTAAATGAAAAAAAAAATTAATTGTAAAAATAAATACTCTAAATACTAAACCCCGCACTCATACACAAATACATGCATATGTTGGCAAGTGTGTACTGCCCAAGAAGTTGCTGAAAGTCAAACAAAAGGCTTGAGCAATAAACCTGTGCTAATTCAAGCTGCTGTTTCACTGGTGCAGTGTTGCAAATTGATTTGTTTGGCTTGCTAATTTCGCCACAAGGTAACTTGAACAACCAAAAATAAATAAAACAATGTATTGTTATAATTTTTGTAGTTTTTTATGTGCTACGATTTTTTTTTTACTGTGCTTCGGTAGACTTGTAGCGACACTGATTTTGTAATGCACATTTATTTCTCAGTCGTTTTTTACTTCATCTAATAGCGCGTTAATTGTTTAGATACATACAAACATATATTGCTCGTTAGAGTGGAGTTTGTAACTGGAAAAGAAATAAAAATTTAAGAATTAAAATTGGAAACAAAAATGGCTGAAAATTTATGCAGCAGAATATGACGCACAAGAATCATGAAAAAAGTGGCAGCAAAAACTGCAAATATAAGACAGCAAATAAGAAGCCTAACAAAGGGCAAAAACTACAAAGCAATGCTTTTTTGTTTTTGACTTGAAACATGCATAACAAAGATTCTTTAAACTTTTAAAGTAAATAAATAAAAGTAGAGAAAATAAATAGCACACAAATAAAAATTAATAAGGCTTGCATAGAAACATAAAGCGTCGTATTCACAAAATTTCTTAATAGTGTTAGAAGTTCAATGAACTCATTGAAAAAATAAAAAAAATTGTAACTAGAGCTGATTTTTACTTCGAGTTTTAAAACTAATTTGAATATTAATAATTTTTACTTTGAGTTTTAAAATAATTTGAATATTGCAAAAACTGCAAATTTAAATTGATATTTCGAACCACAATTTAAAAACCTTGAAGGTGCAAAATGCCTCAGAAAATCAAAAGCATTTAAGTTGGTTTAGAAAAAATTGAATACTTGTACAAGATGGCGCAAAATTAAACATCCAATTCCGACATGGGGATTACCTTTACGTCATTTTGTAAAAATAAATATTGATTAAATTTTGAAAAATTCAACTAGTAAAACAAATACAGGAAATCAAAATGAAAAATAAATTTATAAATTTTATTAAATACTAGGTAAAACAATTTGTTTAATAAAAACTTTACACATGTTAAAATTTAAAAAAATTTTGAAACATTTCAAAGGCGTACAATGACCGAGAAAATCACAAAAAATGAAGTCAAAAAAGTTCAGCCAAAGAAAAACTTTTTAAACATTCAAACATAAAAAGTCGAAAAGAAAAAAATTTTAACAAAACGAACTACGAAAAAAGCTAAAAAAATGATGTAGGCAGCAAAAGCTTTTAAACATTTCTAGTATTACGAAATATTTTAGAAACTAAAAAAAAAACTGTATTTAAAAATTTTAACAAAAAGGCAGAAACCACTTTTAAAAAGTTATAGTAGTTCAAAACACTACAGAAAATCATAAAGGAAACTAAATTTTAAAATTAAAAATATTTAATTCAATTTAATTCAACATTTTTTTTACGAAACCTGTATACAAATAAAAATTGAAATAAAAACTTTTTCGAGAATTCCAAAGGCACAAGAGGCCTTGAAAAATAACAAACAATAAGATTTCAAAAAATCAGCCAAAGAAAGAAATTGTTAAACAAAATTGTTTTCAAAATTTTAACGAAAATGCAATAAAATAAGAATTATAAAGAAAAACTTTTTCAAAAATTCCAAAGGCACAAAATGCCTTGAAAAATCACAAACAATAAAATAAGAAAAATTCAGCCGAAGAAAGAAATTGTTAAACGAAGAAGCCGGTCTGTAGGCACAAAATACCTAAAACACTAAATTTTCAAATCTTCAAAAAGTATTACCTATTCTTATTTTGAAAAGTAGAAAAACAGTAGCTCGCTTCTCAAATTAATTCATTTTATTGGAAAAGTCAAGTTGAGGTTACATACCTGAAGATTGTGTTCAAACGCTCTCATAATGGACCCTCATTTCCTCAATGAAGATGAGTTGCACATAAAAAAGGTCTCAGTTGTACATTTCCAGCCAAACAGCTTCTCAATATCATTGTGAGATATGTATGTCTTGCTTTCTGGCATGAGTGCCAATAGGTAAGTGTTAATTAATAATGTCAACGAGCTTCGCACCGCCAGGCCTGCCCTAGGTAACAGACCAGAAATTTTCTTAAACTTGTTTTGGGTACATATGAGTTTGGTGATTCTACAGCCTAATATGCTACGCCATCCTTGACTTAATTGCTGGTGATGGGATGATGGGATTGCAGTAGAAGTAAATGCGACGCTTTATCAATCCAATTGACGCTGAGGCCTATTGTCCATTTGGGGTCATCAAGGAACCCTCTGACTATCTTCTCACCTTCTCATTTCTAGAATTATTTCATTAAATCTAAATTAAGTATCCCAAGAGTGCGAATGTAGGCACTACAGTCCTGAATTGCTTAATCAGCCACGATGCGGTTGGGAAAGAGGCCGGAGCCGAAAAATAGCAGAAAAAATTTCTCAGTAGCTTAACTCAATGAACTTGCATCATTCCCCAACTTCTAATCAATAAAGCCGCCAGCTAAACAAATTGCACGATCGCCTACATTGTGACATGTGTACATACATAGCTCCTCGCTTTAATTGCGAACAAAACAAAAGCAACAAACATATGAATGTGTGTATGAATATAAATTTCTATACAAACATACATGTGCATATGCATGTCCATACACATATGTATATATGTGGGATGTGTCGGCCAGCACTTGGTGGCTTGATCGCTTTTAATGATGCTGGTCTGACAGCAGTTCGACAAAGCTTTGGCTTGCAGCAGTGGCATTACAACAAACACATAGCTATCAGATATTTCGTAAATTAAAACATTTCTGTGCACATAATTATACTCGCATGGGTTGTTTGTTGGCATTTGTTAATGTTTTTCAGCCTGTCGCTCTAATTATTTGTGCGATGCGAGCGCAGAGACAAAAGGTCATTGATATAATTAGTAGAGATAAATAATCAAAAATATTGAAGAAAAAACGAAAATTTTAGATAACTCGTACAACAATTAAAAGTGACAAGCAAAGATTATATTTCAAGGAAATCTGAAAAAAATATGCACGCCACGCAGTATAACTGAGTTTTTTTGAATTTAAGGCATACTTTTGAGTTATTATTTTTTATTCGTCTTTATGAAAAAGTCTAAAAATGTCAGAAAGGGGTTAATGAGAATGTAAAGTTGTATAAGAAAAGAAAAATCCCATATTGGAAAATTTTTTTTAATTGCTCATTTTCGTATGTTTATTGGATTTACAAAGTGGCACAAAATTAATCATCTCATCGTAAGGTTCATAATTTTTGCAATTTGACACTTGGAAACTAGACAGCTGCTATATATAAGCAGACAAGCAATTGAGTGGATTAGATTGGATAGAATAAAGATGTCCAGCAGCATTGGATGACTTATTTTGCACCACTTTCTATTAGTGCGTAAAAGCAAAAAATAATTTTTTATACAATATATATCCAGAACTTTCACATATTTAATTTCATTTATAATATTGGTTTTTCTCCATAACTTCAATGCAAATTTTAAATTGGAGAATTTCCAACTTTAATGAAAAATTTTAAATGGAAATATATTATTTTTTAAAGAAATTTTAACTTTCATAAACCAATTAACTTAACATATTTTCTCGGTACTTGCTGTATTTAAATTATTCATCTGCTCAATCCGTCAAATTTTTACCACATTTCTGGCAATATAAAAATTATTAAAAAAAATTTTTTAAACAAAAATAAAATTTCAGTTAAAACTAAGTTGAGAAAAAAATGTTTGATTAAAAACAAAATTTGTTTTGTGACCCCTGCAGCTACTCAAAGAAAATTACTAAAAGAATAGTAAGAAAATTGCAAGGAATTTTCAAATTTCTTGCATAACATATGTTTTTTTTTATATTGAAAGAATTTCGAATTTTTTAAAATGAAAAAAAGGGCAAATTTTAGATTGGTAGTAAATTACTTTTCTAATTGAAATTATTTTAAGGGTTTCAGCGGAAAAAACACTATTTTTGGGAATTTTTTTCTTAAATATGGATTGGGCAATTTTATTAAAACTTTTTGCACATGATTAAGCATACTTTTAACTATATTCTGTAATATTCATGCGGAAATACTTAAAAATAAGCCGGTGACAGACCATGCCCGGAACGTCTTAAAAAAAACATTTTGCAGTGATCACTGTATCTCGGTCGGAAATTATCTGAAACTAAAACCTATTTTTGGTGGCGGTCTAAAGTGAAAACTTCTATTTTCAACGAAAATTTCCGTCATTTCGGGGGCGGGAAACCCCCTTTATGACAAAACAAAAAATATAAACTAAACGTTGGGGGGAGGAATTTTATATGAAGAAAATGTGTACCAAGTTTGGAATGAATCGGTCAAATAGTTTTTAAATGGCGGCGATCACCGACTTTCGATCCTCAGATCAGCTTAAAATTTTGGGAATATATTCTTGAAATGTTAAACCATAAGATAAGACAAAAAAATCGATTTTTTAAAGTGCAAACCCTTGCCCCCCCCCCTTAATTTAAAAAAAAATGTGGTTCCTGCAGAAAGTTACTAAAAGAATTGCAACAAAGAATCAAGCCATTTTGAAATATTTTGAAAATTTTGTTATTATATTTTTTTTATATTGAAAGATTTTTTTAATCTTCTTTAAATCAGTAAGTAAATTACGTTTTTAATATATTAGAAAGAATTTTACATTTATTAAACAAATTGGTTTGAGATATTTTATCATTACCTGTTGTATTTGAACTCCTACTTACCTCTTGAAATCCTTAAAAAAATTAACATAGAAAGTTTTCGAAATTTCTAGAAAATGAAAGTTTTGGATTTTTTCAACACTTTTTTCCTAACAAATTTCTTAACACTTTTTTTTCATTCAAAGCACATATTTTAAAATTTTTATAATTGGCAAATAAGGGTCAAGAAATTTCAGACCAATATATATATGTCTTTTACCAGCATTTGTTAATGCAATCTTCTTAATGAAATTTTTTCAATTCATAAATTAAATAAAAAAAACAAAAATTACCATATTTTCGCTGCTGTTCCTGCACTTGAGTCATACACTAACATTTATGCTCAATTGCCCAATTAAAATTACAAAAAGAAGTATAGAAATTTCAAGCTAACGCCAACGTCAGTGACAGAGCCACTGTCATTACCATGACCCCATGGCGGTCAAAACAAAATTTCATACATATTTGGCCGCCGCATTGCACATACAGCAAACAAGCGAATATGTTGTGGGTTACTGACCATCAAACAAACGTATGCGCAGCAAAATAAGTAACAAAAGAAAATTGTGCAAAATATGTAGCAGAAATGTGATAACAAACACCAAAAAAAAAAAAAAAAAAAAAAAACGAAGCAAAAATGTTGTGACATTAGAGCTAGTTCGGCAACACCTTGACCAAATTGCCGTACACTTATTTTAATATTTTTTTTGTTTTTGTTTTTTGCCAACTTTTTGCTGCTTTACTACAGACATACTTATTGTTATTAATTCTTCTATGTTTTGAAGCAAATATTTTAAATTTCTTATAACTACACTTTGGTTGATCATATTTCATGTGCGAACAAGTAAAAAAATTTCCACACACACCGCGTACATACATATCTCGTACTTTGTAGCTTGGAAAAGAGACTGCGCTTTTTTTTTGCATTTTTTTGCTGCTCGAAATTTGCTTTGCGTAAATTGCTCACTTCCAGCAATTGTTGCACGAACTGGTTGGCTGCCATAATTTCAGCTAATTATAAACGAGCTTAATAAATGTGTTTGAGTTTATTGTTTTTGTTTTTTTTTCTGTTCATTTTTTTTCTTGGCGCATTTTGTTTTTAAATATTTGCTATTAAACAATATGCAATTAGCATTTTTTACGGCTCGCAAAGTGTCACACAATTCATTGCGATTTCATTGAGGCGATTGTGACTGGGTCTGAGGCTGTGGCTGCCACACATTTGTTACGTGCGAATATTGTGGCCATTTTGCTCACTCACTCAATTCTTTTTTTTCTGCTGTTGAGAGGTTGACTGACTGACTACCGCTTTACATATCCCCGCTGATCTCATATCACGTCGCACGGCTTCTCTTCACTTCATTCCGCCTCATTTCATCTCCCATTACTTCATTGTACTGATGGTAACCTTGCAACATATCTGCGACTTGTAGCTTTTTCACACATAAATTCATGTTTTTTTTTGTTCCTCTTTCTATCAGCTCGGTTTTGCAAGATATTTGGTTTTTCATTTGCTTTGCTTTATAATAATTTTTGCAGCATTTTTGTAATAGTTTATCTTTGCTGGAATATTTTTTTTTTTTTGAATACCGCAACCTTAGCCAGTCGTCGACTATTGTAGGTAATACGTATTATTGCATTACATTGGTTTGGTCACCACCCATAATTTTTCTCGCGCAACACTTAACACCCTACCGCCAGGTTCGCTACGTAAGTATTTCATTACATCTCTGTTTACTTGGCTGTTATGATTATGATGATGGTGGTGGTGGGTATTTTTGAGGTATAAGATATAAGATATATGATATAAGAGATAAGATATAAGATATAAGATATAAGATATAAGATATAAGATATAAGATATAAGATATAAGATATAAGATATAAGATATAAGATATAAGATATAAGATATAAGATATAAGATATAAGATATAAGATATAAGATATAAGATATGAAATATAAGATATAAGATATAAGACATGAGATATAAGATATAAGATATAAGATATAAGATATAAGATATAAGATATAAGATATAAGATATAAGATATAAGATATAAGATATAAGATATAAGATATAAGATATAAGATATAAGATATAAGATATAAGATATAAGATATAAGATATAAGATATAAGATATAAGATATAAGATAAAAGATTTAAGATATAAGATATAAGATATAAGATATAAGATATAAGATATAAGATATAAGATATAAGATATAAGATATAAGATATAAGATATAAGATATAAGATATAAGATATAAGATATAAGATATAAGATATAAGATATAAGATATAAGATATAAGATATAAGATATAAGATATAAGATATAAGATATAAGATATAAGATATAAGATATAAGATATAAGATATAAGATATAAGATATAAGATATAAGATATAAGATATAAGATATAAGATATAAGATATAAGATATAAAATATAAGATATAAGATATAATGAGATAAAAAATAAAATATAAATATGTGAAAAATAAAAGATAAAAAACAAACTAGCTATAAATATTAAAAATGCCAACGTATAACTTAATCAGCCAACCAATCTCTCACTTTAGTTCCATTCTCCCATTCATCCATCACACTTCCGCTTCGCTAACTCTAACCCTTCCCCAGCCGCAGTTGGCTCACATCAATCACCTTGGCTTCAGGATATTTAATTTTTATTTGCTTATCATAATCTCACATCTCTTGCCATTGAACAAACAAATCCAAGTAAACCAATTTATTCACGTAATTAAATATTTTGCTTAGCTTATAATTCGTTCCATATACATACACTGTTTTTTCCCCATTTGTATACACTGTTTTTTACACATGTATGTATGTAAATAAATCTTCACGTGCTTAACCATGTGAATTTACCACATTTTGCCACAGACGGAAACGTGCTGCACACAAATAGACCAGCGAAGGCAATGAGTGTAATAAAATTAAAATTAATGTGAAAATGAGGCAAAGAAGTCCATTGAGGTATATTCAAAGTAATAAACACTTTCATATTTACCGTAAATTGCCATTTTAGTTTATTGTGAGTAAGCTTATATATTTAGCTCTAATGAAATAAAAACGAAGCGAATTGAGAGGTGTGGCTAGTTGCCTCTATTTCAAGATTATGATACTGAAATATGTACTACTCATGTTTATATGTATATATGTAGGGATGTAAGTTCATACATAGCGTTCTTACTAACGAACAACTTAAATAAATGCTAGAATACAGATTGTCATTTTTATAAATAAATAAATAAAAATGCAAATATATGGAATTTGTCTCTGTTAAATCATCTAAATTAGGTTTTGCACAAACCTCTAATTTCGGCCTACACAATTCGCCATTGTATTCCCGATCTAGGCAGTTACAGCTACAGTGAGTGGCATGAAATCGCTACAGTCGTAACTAGTCTGGTTGCGTGAACACCCTTTGCACTACACAGACAGAGGTTGGGTGGAAAATAGTCTACGTGTCCATTTTAATTAAAGCTGAAGATTGTATGGCGCAGCCCTAAATTCAAAAATTTCTATAGATACCACAGAATTGTAGAGCATCGCATGTTCAATAAGCCAAGCTTATCGACTGTTATGTTACTCGACTAGTTACCTTACCATTCGAAAAGATAGCAATATTTGCTTTGAAGCCAAGCTTGAGATATCCGACTAGTCCCTAGACTATCCGGAAAGAATAGTGGACTCTTGAAGTGTTTGTCGAAGCAGATCTTCGAGCATATAAAACTACGAATTCTCGCTATTTCCAGATTTGCCCACTTCCTCAACCACAGTTCTATGACTACTAAGTGGCAGCTCACATTCAAAGCCTCTATGAGACATTATCTGATCATTTAGTGATTCCAAAGCATACCTACTCTTGCAGCCCACCCTTCGTTCGTCTCAATGATTTTACAGAAAAATTACGAACCCTAAGAAATAACCCAAAGTATCCCCAGTTTGTACATCTAAGCCAAGAGTTCCGCTTCAGACTCTGCATGAATATTTAATAATAAACTCTTTGGTAATGTTGAACCGACTTTCATCGTAGGGAGACCTACAGGACTTATTACCTTTCGTATTCAAGCTCCAGTTTAGATTGAGTGCCACTGTATGAGGGAAAAAAAGAATAGCTTTGAATTTAATAATTTGACTCACAGGCAGAAGGCGTTCAAATCACTCGGCAATCTTCAAGGTGGCCATGAAATGCCGCATATCTGGACGGCTGAACCATTTCGCATAAAATTTGGTTCGTTTAGTTCCTCGTCATTGCGGCATCGCGCGGAATTGTAGCGAGATTTGGCAACAAACTTCATAAAAAACAATCAAAGTACAGAAGCAATCACAAAGGTATACCTATACAAACATGAAAGCTACTTATTTTTGAGAAATTTTGAAGTATAGTGACCAAACGATGGTGTAACAAACCCATCTGCGGAATCGCTGAAAAATTTGGCCGACTCTCAATGCTAAACTCGAAGAATCGCTGCTGAGCCAAAATAAGCTACCCTTCGCGTAGTGATTTCTTTTATAACGTGATGTTACTGATAGGCAGACACATTTCTGCAGAAGCTGTATAAATGTAAAAGAGGAAGAGACAATTTTGCGGTTTCGGTGCCACTGTTCTACTCCATCCAGCTGAAGATTCATCACTTCATGCAGATAATTCTTCAATGAATTGGCAGATCTTATCAATATGAAAAGCGGGGATCTGCAAAAGTTTTTGAAAAGTTCTAATTGATTTTTTTGGGAGATCAGGACATATGTGGCATTGCAATGAGCTATGAGCCTGAGTGTGGGCAACCGCCACAACCTAACCTAATCTAGCCTAGCCTTGGAATTTACTTGACACAGTTCTACAGCCACGCTTGTGAAGACAAATAAATTCATTGGTTTTTCTATATTTTTATAATTATAATTTTTTTATTATTTTTATTATTATTATTTTTTTTTTTTTTTTTGCTTTTGTTTTTGGAAAAGTTTTTCAAAGTCAATATGAGACTATTACTATTTATTAACATATCAATGGCAAAATACGATTCATACGAAATTCCGTTCCAATTTTTTGTATTTTTGGTATTACTCCATTTCGACTTTGCTTAAATAGAGCTAAAGCTTTAGCAAAGTAAACGTTATGGGTCACTTCATAAAGTAATATTTACAATGTGCACTAAACAAGTTACACACACACATACATATGTAACATAGATCCAATTTCCTAATCATAAATCGATCCCAATTTTTTTACTCATTCATTTGCCTTAGTAACTCCTCAAAGCACTCGCACTGCGCCACAGCCAACTTCAAGGGCTCACACACGGGCATGTGCGTTAGTGCATGTCATGTGGCAATCAGCAATCGCAACATGGAGGTGACCTTTACGCGCCACTGCGTATAAAAAGAAAATTATGTTTGTTCAAAGAAATAACCAGCCAAGTAACCTTAGTAGTTATGAGATAATTAGCCAGTGAAGGAGAGAAAATGGCTGTAAAGCAGATGAACAACTAACCGAAATTTAAAAGAAAAAATTAAACATAGCACACGTCAATCAACTGCAGCAAGCATTCATATGCACAAATACAAAAATTTATTAAATCGTTAATAAATAAAGATAGTATATTTATAAGCTATATTAATAGGTATTCATACCGGCATACGTTGTTGTACGTAGCGTTGTAGTTTACAACAAATCTCCACTAATCACACACTTCAGCTTCACCACTTTTGCTATGATTTGCTGCGAATCATTTCAAACTCCTTTTAAATGGCAATAATTCATTGTCTTGTCATCAGCTTAACGACGACAAAAACAAAAACAGAAATAAAAGTAAAAACAAGAAATAGTTCATAACAATTTCTGCCTCTGAAAATCAACCTCTCATAGGCTTTAATAGGCCTTTCGAATTTATTTTATGGATTCATTTGTTTCAGCTGTTTTTTTTTATTTCAGTATTTCAGTTGCAACATGCAACATTATTGCATCAAAATGCAATTCATATTATTGGCGCCTTGTTTTTTGATTTTTGTGCTGTCAGCATTACGTAATAATGTTTATTTAAATTACGACTGGCTACTGTGGTTGCTGTCTAAATGGCAGACAATTAAGGAAACACAATTTGGAAAATGAGATTCGAAAGTATACAATTTGAATTCCAAAAGGCGTATAAAGAAATATAATACCACTTTACAAAAGCATATTTGACACAGAAAGACGATCATATAATCCTGAAAGTAAATCCTGAGTAGATCGTGCAATTTTTATACAACGAATTAGATTTTCAAATATTGGTTATAAAAATCTCTATATGACGATTAAGAAATGAGTGGGTATTTCTGTAGTACTTTTGTCAACTGCAAGTAAATGCTTATATTGACGTCATTTGTGTCTCCGATAATCCCCCTCAATTCAATATTCAAAATAATTAATTCATTCTGACAAATATTTTCGTAGTGCATTTTATAAGAGGGATCTCAAATGTCTTATTAAAAAGGGTTTCTTCCACTTTTCTTAGAAAAGTGGTCAAACTGACTCATGAAAATGGCCAAACTGACTCGTGAAAGTGGCAGCTAGGGGGTTAAAATGCTCCACAAAAATAATGCTCGTTGCATTATACTGCAGAACATTCGAAAAATACTTAAATATCGACCGAAAACTCTTTCTAAAAGTGATGTACAGATTTCCTAATCCAAAATTTGAAAATTTAAACCAGTGCAAAACAGGATTGAGACGTATTTATTCTACAAAAATAAGCCGCTCATGATGTACTTTCAGAATTATATACATAGTTCATTTTTTGTTGCTATCAAAGAGGTAAAATTTGTTTGTACTGTTTTAATGCGTTCCTCGAATGCTGATTTCGGCATTTATTTTTCTATTTCTATTTTCTATATTATTTCTATTTTTCTAGCAGATACCTGACAGCAGAGATAAAGAGACAACAGATTACAAAAGATTAAAATTTGCATTCACGCGTATAAGAAAAATTAAACAGAACACAGTTAACAGAACAGCAATTGCCAGTGGCCACTTAGTTTTGTTTTTATTCCTGTAGTTGCTAAGGGGAACTCTCTTTACATCTAACAGCCATTTAGCTTAATAGAATCCACTAACAGGAACGCGTTAATGTTAACAGACAGGTGTCGACATATTTGCTTAGCAGCGCCCTTCAAATCTGTTGTTGGAACTCTCTTTGCACCTAACAGCTAGAGTTCACTAACAGGAACTCGTTAATACTATCAGACTGTAGCGGCCATATTTGCTTAGTAGCGTCCTTCAAATCTGTTGTTGGTAGCTAAATAACCATTAGTATTCTAATATATCCATTAAGTGACTAATTGATCTTATTGCGCCGCCTAGGAAAGCTGTCTTTTGTTTTTAAGTGGTTAAGTGGTAGAAATTTGAAAACAATTTTTTTTGTTTGCTTATAAAATCCTGTAGTAACCCTAAAAGCGATATTCTAAAAGTACTTATATAGGTGGAAAAAATGTCTATATACCTTCTAGTTGCAATTTTGGCGCAACGCCTTTCAAAACAATTAGTGATTCCCTAATACCTACACTTGCAATTAAATTCTCCATACTTTTTCCCCGAAGCAAGTAGTTTTTCTGCTCGATGCTTTTTTAGTACTTCAGTGCTTTTGTCTATATTCTCATGGGAAGCTATATGACTCGATTATCATTGCATAACCAAAATTTCTCTTTTTTACACTCATCTATCCTTATCCAATTCACCACACTTAATTCCCACAAAACGTATAGAAGGGTAACTCCCAATTAATATAGTATTGATTTACATGCAAGACAGCTTCGCGCGGCATTTAATGACTGCTAACTCACTAAGCGTACTGCGTACCTAGCCAACCGCTGCCCGCTCGTGCGTTCACTACGCGCGCTTGCATTCTGCTCGTAATGCGTGTGACTTAATGCGCGCTATAAACATTTTTGATATGAAACAAATTCACTTTGCTTACAAGTGGGCTAATTTGCATTTTAAGTATAAAGTGGTACGCAAACATATGTATGCCTACGCAGGTGTGTGTGTGTGCAAAGGTGTGCGCATGTTTTGCATAAAAAGTTGTTGAAGACAATTTGTAGCGGCCGCAAAACAAAGAAATAAACACAAACGAAAAAAGTGCTGATTTGTTGTAGAAATTACTAAATTGCACATTTCCTTTGCTGTGAAAATTAGAAAAAATTTGCATACGAAATGAGTTATGCTCGCAAGCAGTAAATTAAAATTGCTCTTTAGTTGGACATTGAATGCGTGTAGCGTTTGGCGGCAAGTGGGCGCACAGAAGTGATGTAGTGCTTGTGCCAGATATTTTTTTTACTCCCTTAGCACAGAAAAAAGTTTTAAAGCAAATGGTTATTTAATTGTAATTTTTTTAAGTTACGAATCAATAAAACGATTTAATTGATTAGTGCAAAAAATGGCACATTTTTAAACAGTGGCTCAGATTTCCAAAGAAGCCAAAGGCTTTAAAAATCATTGATTTTCCTTTTTGCCCTAAAATAATTATTTTAAAAATCATATTAAATGAAAAAAATTACACTTGAAATGGCACAAAAACATTTCCCAAAATTTATGGGCAAGAAACAATTTATATTAATAAAACATTTTTTCCCCAATACTTTTGGACAAAAATATATATATTTTTTAAATAATTGCTTAAGAAAGCATTTTTTCCTTTTTTTCTAAAATAATTTTTTAAAAAGCTTATTTTGTTTAAAAAAACTTTTCCTAAACATGTTGGTGAAAAAGAGTTTGGAGAAAAAAAATATTTTGTTTTAAATAATTGCCTTAGAAAGCAATTTTTTTTTATTCTAATTTATTTTATTTTAAAGCGCATGTTTTACCTTAAAAAATTCGAAAAAGCCTTGTTAATAAAAAAATGATATTAAAATTTACAAAAAAATTGTTCCCAAAAATTAAAAAAAAAAATTTTTTTGGCTAAAGCAAAAGGCCTTAGAAAGCTTTTTCTCTCTATCTTTATTATTTCAAAAGTCAAATTTTATTTTCAAAAATTTAAAAAACAAAATTTTAATGAAAAAATAATACTATAAATGACAAAAACAAAATTTTCTCCAAAAATTTTAGACAAAAAGCAAATTTTATTAATATTTTTTTCTCTAAAATTTTTAACAAACAAATTTATATTTAATTGCTTTAGAAACCATTTTAGACTTGGTTTCTAAAAAGTTATTTTAATAAACACGTTTTATCTTATAAAATCAAAAAATAAGCTTTATTACAATAATAATAAAAAGGACCCTCAAAATGTTTCCCAACATATTTTATCTTAAAAATAAAAAATAAAAATATTTGTAAAAATAACAAAAAAAGATGTATCCCAAAAATTTTTAACAAAAAAATTATTGTAGTTTTTACTTAAATAATTGCTTTAGAAAGCAATACTTTTTTCTAACATAATTATTTGAAAGAGCATATTTTATAAAAAAAAATTATTAATCAAAAAATTACATCAAAAACTACAAACGAAAAAATTTCCAAAATTTTGAACAAAAAAAAAATAAATATTAATAGGTCTATTTATAAGTTCGTGCGGTTTTACAACAGATGGCGTAACTTGATTATTATTCCATCGATCCACATTTCCAAACATTCATTGGAGAGCTACTGTCGTAAGGCACAAACGTCAGTATAAGTTTTTTATTTGAAGCGTAAACAACAATATTTTTACCACACTTGAAAATGTCGAATTTCGTGCCAAATAATGTGTTTTTGCGGGGAATTCTTCTTCATTATTTTAATATGAAGAAAAAAGCAGCCGAAAGTCATCGTATCTTGGTGGAAGTTTATGGTGAGCATGCTCTATCTGAGCGAACGTGCCAGAAGTGGTTTGCACGCTTTAAAAGTGGTGATTTTGGCTTGGAAGACGAAGAACGCGAGGGTGCGCCGCCAAAGTTCATGGATACCGAATTGGAGGAATTGCTCGAGATCAAGATCCGGCTCAAACGCAAGAAGAGGTTGCAAAAACTTTGGGAGTTGATCAATCAACCATTTCCAAACGTTTAAAAGCCATGGGAATGATCCGAAAGGCAGGCCATTGGGTGCCGTATGAATTGAAGCCAAGAGACGTTGAACGCCGTTTTATGGCATGCGAACAACTGCTTCAACGGCACAAAAGAAAGGGTTTTTTGCATCGAATTGTGACTGGCGATGAAAAGTGGGTCCATTACGACAATCCAAAACGTCGGGCAACGTATGGATACCCTAGCCATGCTTCAACATCGACGTCGGCGCAGAATATTCATGGCCTGAAGGTTATGCTGTGTATCTGGTGGGACCAGCTGGGTGTTGTGTATTATGAGCTACTGAAACCGAATGAAACGATTACGGGGGATGTCTACCGACGACAATTGATGCGTTTGAGCCGAGCACTGCGAGAAAAACGGCCGCAATACGCCGATAGACACGACAAAGTTATTTTGCAACATGACAATGCTCGGCCACATGTTGCACAAGTGGTCAAAACATACTTAGAAACGCTCAAATGGGATGTCCTACCCCACCCGCCGTATAGTCCAGACCTTGCGCCATCCGATTACTATCTCTTCCGATCGATGCAACATGGCCTGGCTGACCAGCACTTCCGTAATTACGATGAAGTCAAAAAATGGATCGATTCGTGGATTGCGGCAAAACCGACCGAATTTTTCACAAAGGGAATCCGTGAATTGCCAGAAAGATGGGAAAAAGTAGTAGTAAGCGATGGACAATATTTTGAATATTAAATTTGTAACCATTTTACGTCAATAAAGTTTCAAATTTCGAAAAAAAACCGCACGAACTTATTCATAGTCCTATTATATATTTTTTTAAACAATTGCCTTAAGAGGCATTTTTTTCTTAAAAGCTTAAAAAATTACTACTTTTTTATGTTGAAAGCAACCGAAGGTATTTCACTTTAAAGAACTCTGTACCAAATTTTCAACATGGATTGAGTCTCGAAATTCTTAAATATTTTTCAAAATTTTTTCAGTTTGCCTCTTATTATAGGTACCGAAATCTACAACTAAAACAAATTTTTGAAGAATTAATGACAATATCGGATCACGTGACATTCGAACGCGCTGCGGAATTTCACCACCCAAAATGACTTGCATGGCTTAACTTTATGCTGAATCCCAAAATTTTCATTTAGTGATTTTCCAGCGACCAGCATATTTAATGATATAGTTTTTCAATCACGTTTTCGATGAAGAAGTTTGTGAGAACAAGTTCGTATATTCCATCAAATATTTATTTATAAATGCAAATAGATGCGGAATCCGCCACGTGACGTCCAAGCGCCCAACGTTTCTTGCACACCGTCATTCTATTTAAACATTTCATTTTTCGCAAAAGCATGCAAATTATAATATATTCACATTCACATGCACATGCAATTTTATTGTTATTAGGTACCTATTTTATTGACTTCAACAAATTTAATAGTCATTAATCTTGGTAAGCTGCTTAATTACAGCCGCGCTACTCTTTGACTGCCAGTAGTTAGAAATAGTTAAAAAACAGGGAAAAAATTATTGTCAGCCAACTTGTTTGCTTAGCTTGAAGATGTACACTTTCGGTTTCATTACGTTTCGTTTTGTTTCTTCTTCTTCTCCTTCTTGTTCTTCATCTGCGTTAACTTCTTTTGCAAATATCAAGGCTATCAACTACAAGACATGCTGAATTGTCTGTAATTACAAATACAACTCAACTATGCTGAGATGCCAGTTGGCAGCTGGCGGTGATTGCAACAGCGAAGAACCAACAAAATGCCATCATCTTTTTCTTGTTTGTTTCGGGGTGACTATAAAATGTATGGTGGTAAGACGAGAACAACACTTCTTACTTGTTTTGCATGTGAAATATTAAAGTAAGAAGAAGCAGCTTAAATATGCAAATTGAGATTTAAGTTTCGGACAAGCACAATCGCCGCTGACCAACCGGCTTGACTGATTTGATTGGCATTTCATTTGAATTCGCCTACTTTGCGTGGAATTTTTTTTTCTAATTGTTAATGTTTTATAGATTTTATTTTTCATACTTTAAGTGAGTAGATTGGATATAAATTTATAAAATTCCTTATAGAAGGTCTTTAAATTTACATTATGTTTAAAGTTGTTTAAATTCAGTGTAAAATACCGAATATCTGCTTACAAAAGAGCATAGCAACGCTTCAATCGATTTGCGAACGGGCGGGACGTACGAGCTTCGCTAGAGCGGAGGTAATGAAATTAATGATGAACTCACTACCGCGGGGTCGACAGCAGATTTTCACAGTCCAGACCCATACTGTGGTACCAACTGGCCAGAAGCTTAACTCGGGGTAAATAGTTGAGAAAATATTCAAAGAATTAACCACTGGGAAGTCACAGAGAAATCCGGCAAGCCAGCCATTTTTTATCAGACATTTATCTACAATAGAAAATTGCTTAGCATGCGTAAAGCAGGCAGCAGGAAAATAGTAGGTTTTCTAAAAGGTCACTATAACTTAAATTGCCATCTCTCAAAAAGTATTATTAAGAATGAGACAGAGTATAGACTGTGTGTGGATGGTGATGAAGTCACAGAGCATATCCTTTGCAACTGTATTGCCTTGACAAAGACAAGACTACACATCTTTATCCAATTCAAAGGGAGACGAATGAAATTAAGAATACCCTTGTTGCAGATATTCTGAAATTTGTCCGCAAGATGGAAAATTTACTGAAAGAATTTGATTTCCAAACATTTCCCAGCATGAGGCAGGGAATATCTCGGTTAAATGGAAGCTGATATATTACTTTTAATAGCATTGGCGCTAGTAAATAAGACTGGTATTAACTACTTCTAAAACATGTAGTCGGGCACAAAAGATCTTTTAGGTCGAAGTGCCTGCCATTGGGCATAATAGAGATACTAAAATTATTATTATTATTATTAATTATTCGCTAGAGCGGCATTTTTCACTCATTTGCTTTACATATTCAATAGGAGCATCGGGAAATGCCACTAATAAGTTTGCAGTGATTTCTGAGCATAGTTTCAGCTATTAACGAAAACTATACGAAAAAATTCTGAAGCAGGCGCTTTTCGATAATACCAAAAAAGAAGGTTTTCCCAAACATTTTGAACAAAAAAAAATTTAAATGGATGTGAGTTTTAGTATGGTCTCAGCTATTGATAAAACAAAATAAGAAACAAAGTCAGACGGTAACGTTTTTGGAAAATACAAAAAAAATTGTTTCCAAACATTTTCAATACAAATTTTGTGTTTTCTTCTTTTTTTAATTTTTTTTTTTGGTTTTTTAATTGAGACTTGCAGAGATTTATGAGAATAGTCTCAGCTATTAATGAGCAAAATACCAAAACATAAAATTTTTTCGCCAAAGATTTTAAACAAAAATTTTGTTTGTTTTTCTTTCTTCAAAAAAAATTTAAATCTTCCGGTGATTTCTTAGCATAGTCTCAGCTATTAATGAGAAAAATAAAAAAGAATTCTGACGGTGTGTTTTTCGAAAGTTCTAAAAAAATTACCAAATATTTTGAACAAAAATTTAGTTGTTTTGTTTTTAAATCATTTGAAACTTATAGTGATTTCTGAACTTAGTCGCTGCTATTTATGAGAAAAAATAAATAAATATTCTGAGCGGGTATTTTTCGAAAATTCCAAAAAACTGCTTTTCCAAACATTTTGAACAAAAAACTTTTCTTGTTTTTCCAAAAAAGTTTTGAAACTTTGTATTTGAAAAAAAAGCAAAACCTTTTTTAAAAATTAAAATAAAAAAATATTTTTCCTTAATGACATCCATTGGCATTTGTAAATGTGTGTTTGTTCACCAGTATTAGAAAAATATTAAGCTGTACTTTTATCAATTATTGCACACTGTTTTCGTTCGACGGGACTTTACTAAAATTTTCCGGCGAATATTTTGATGAAACATTTTAACCCTACAAACTTAATATTTTTCAAATTTAAAAAAATAAGGGTCAAAATGGTCCACACGGGTAAGATATATTGGCTTAAAATGCTCCACAGAAATGTGCGCCATTAAATTTTATTATCGACTCCCAAAGATAATTAGTGGTAAATGTAATTTTATATGATTTTTTTTCAAATAATTTAGATCAACTTAAGATGAAATTAAGAAAACTTCAATGTATTGTAAAATAAGTGGGACGTTTAGAGACAAAAATGGCAAGCGACCCAATATTCTACAGATCTTTTAAATTAAAAAATTAAAAAACCCAATTTCTATAGGTTTATCTTCTTTTTTTTTGTGGGTGTGCTGCTTTCGCACTTACAGCAACCGTCGTCTACTGCGTAGAATGGCGTGGCCACTAAAACAATCCCTGCTTTCGAACCGCCATTATTTTGATCAGGCAGAAAAAAAATTCAAACTCTAATATTTCCCGTAAAATATTTATAGTAATTTTTATTTTTTTGTTATTGAATATTTCATCTTGCCCATGCATACATTTACACTCCACCATGTTCGATAGAGTTCTAAAAAACCAAATAATATTCAAATTCATACTATACAAATTATTCTCATACCTAAGAGTCAATATCTCAACGAGTTTTATAGTTCGCAGCACCTAAGGCTACTAACTCAAGCCTTATATGTTAATATCTTCACATTTTTCAAATTCTGACTTTTAACAGTTTGTGTTTTTATTTTTTTATAAAAAAATTCAAACTAACTAAAAGCGTAACCAACGAAATAACAAAAAAGTAGATCGTAAACAAAAGAATGTCATTAAAAGTAAAACTGTGGCACGCATATGTTGCACGCAACGTAATCATGTTCAAAAGCGTGGCAACGCAATGGCCAGCAACGCATGACCGACAACCAACTAACCCAGCAACAGAAAAATCTATGTTAACCAGCAACAAAAGTAACAATAACAACAAGCGCCATACGCGATCGAAACATCAGCTGCTGCGGCCAACGACAACTCAATTCGCAGACATTGTAAATGTTGTAAAAGCACGCGAGTACCGTTATTACAACAAGCGGCGCTTTACTTAAAGAAAAATCATAAAAAATTAAGAAGTATTAAGAGTATAAAATATATGTGCGCACATATGAACAGCCAACCAAATTACCTGCTTTTAGTGTGCCACAACGCCGGCACCTATGTTTATCAATGCGTCGCTTGTTGCACATTTGATTATGCAACATATAAGGCAGCAATAAGTCGCCTCTCGATTGCCGCACAGCAAAAGAACATAAAAACCGACCTGTACTTGTTGTGTGCCAAAAGTGGCGCAGCGCAACGCAATTCAATTGCTCGTCGTCGTCGACAAGTAGGTGTAGACAATTTAATAGGAATAATAAAAAAAAACCTACAAATGTAGAAATTAAATTAAGACAGACTTAAAACTTCGGCACTCACAAGCAGGAAGCCAAATACTGCTGCAGTTATTAACACTTTGGTGCCTAAGACAACAGCTTCGATAGCTGCATAGATCATTCACTTTAACCGATGGCGGCCAGTTTGTTGCTGGAGTCTTGCAGGTACATAGCTAACGAAATAGGTACCAGTATGAAAAAATTTTCAAAAATAAGTATTGAGTTGCAGTAATGGAAAAATATTAAGTTTACGATTTGCAGCGAAAAATTGAATGTTTAAGAGATTTAGAGAAACCATTACTGGGTGTTGAAGTTTGTTGATTGGGTAATTTGTCTTGAGATGATTATATACTATATGTAACCATGAAGCAAAGGAAAAGCCAGAGAAAAATGACTTTAATTTTCATAATTTTTCTTAAAGAAACCGCTTGCTCCACTTCGAAAAACAGCACTAAAAATCGGTATTTTAATATTCGATTGTTGTTTGATTTCTTTGCCCTTCTTGAAAAGAAAACAATTTTTATTGAAGGTGCTGAGCTGAAGGAACTTTGCAGAAAATATTAGTTGATGTCATCTCCAGTTCCTCAGCATTCACTTGCTCTACCAATATTGGATCCTAGATATTTGACAATATCGATATCCCTCACTTGAAATTGTTAGTCTGGAGTCTTCGAAACCATTTCGTGAGGGTTACAAGCTATGGTACATTTTCGTTATATAATATACTGTTTAGCACTCATTAAATAGTTTCACAGCTTTCAGGCTGTGAATGTCTCTCGGAGTTAGAGCTTCAGAGCTTACATTCGCAAAAGACACAAACGTAAGGTCAAGCTCCATCTACCCCACTAAGGACCAATAGGCCTATGTGATGGCTTTCAGCCAGCCAAGTCAACCTAACTTAACCTAAAGTTGTGCTGAAATCTGTAAAGAATGACAGTCTAACTCTTTTTCTGTGTTTGCGTTAGACTTTATACTGGCTCTTCCTCTGCTGTTTTGCCTTTTCATATGGAGAAACTCAAAATGTTAAATAACTTCTTTTGCAGACCACTTCTGGTTTCATACAGAATTTTTGGTCCATTTTTATTCCTGGTTTTTACTAGAAACTTAAAACTTTTGCTTTGGGGATTATTTTCCTTGAAACTCGAATTGCACAGAAATCGTATGAAATGATGAAATGAAATGATTTGAAATGCATAGCTCAATTGGCCAATTTCCAACAAAATTCTAATGATATGTCAATACAAAAACCACACAAATACTTGCCATTATGTTTCCCCCCATGTCCGGCTTTATACGAATTGTGAAAAGATTGCACTTTTTTATATGAATAAAAACTTTAAATGGCGATGCCGAAAAATGCAGCCATGAACGCAGTTGCATAGAGTTGACTAGCATAAATGGAGTACTGGCCACGTCTCCTTCTACTTTTGACACAACAAACAAAGGAAATTGGAGGTCAGCCGGAATATTCATTTTTCAAAGTAATAGAATTTTTATTAAGTTGCATGCACATATGGAGATATCATCAAACGTATGGCCAAAGCGCAAAAAGTCGGCCAAGTTGTAAAAACTAAAATTAAAATAATCGACATTCAAAGTGACCGTTGGCTGAAGAGGAATGCGTTTAATTCAATCAACGCCATTTGCTTGACTTCTCTAGGCAAAAAACTTGGCAGTAAATGGAATAAATTTTTAGAAATTGAATAAAATAAAAGTAAAAAAATTAATTTTAAATAATTAGTTAAAAAAATAAAAATAACAAAAGGGACTAATTGATTAATGGAAAAATAAAATTATAACTAAAATTAAAATTTTATTTTATTTTAAGAGTAAAAAATATAAATTAAAATTTAAGACTAAAATAAAATTTCAATAAAATCTAAAATTAAAACTAAATTTAATATAAAATAAAAACAAAAATTAGGGCTAAAATAAAAATAAAATTTTAAATTAAAACTAAAATTAATACAGGGTGGCTGATGAATTTTGCTACATTAAGAAACTCAAATAACTTTTTTTTTAGTGTATGGAATTCATTTATTTTTTTTTTCAAGTTGAAGGTCATTAAATTTTATTAAATGTAGCTTAACTAGTTTTAAAAATAATTGAATTTAAATGCCCCCCATGCTCGTTGACACAAGTGCGGCATCTTAGTAAAAAGTTGTTCATTGCTGCTTTGAGAGTTGCGACAGGAATAGCCGCAATTGTTGCCCGAATGGATTGTTTTAGTTCAACCAAATTTGTTGGCTTTGTTTTATAAACTTCTTGTTTACATAAACCCCACAAGAAAAAGTCAGGTGTAGTAAGGTCAGGCGACCTGGGGGGCCAACGAAATTCGGAGTTTCTTGAAATCAGTTTATTGGGAAATTTTCGTCGCAACTCTGTCATAACAGTCTGGGCTATGTGAGACGTTGCCCCATCTTGTTGAAACCACACAGAGTTGAAAGGAATTCTCTTTCGGCGTAGTTCTGAATAGAAAAATTCTTTCAGCATTTTCAAATAACGGTCTCCAGTAACCGTAACGGTGTGACCATTTTCTTCAAAAAAATAAGGCCCGACAATACAGCGTGAAGAAACCGCACACCACACTGTCACGCGAAGAGGATGCAATTCCGTCTCGTGGAGTATCTGTGGGTTAGAAGTACTCCATATTCGACAATTTTGTTTGTTCACATTGCCGTTTAAATCGAAAGGCAGTTTAACATGTTTTGGTCTTCTTCCACCATTTGCAGGATCTTCTGGCAAAATTCCAAGCGAATCGGCAAGTCTGCTGCATTCAGTTTGTTAACCATTTGAATTTTGTAGGGAAATAAGTGTAAATCTTTGTGCATTATTGTTTGCAAAGACTGTCGGCTGACACCAAGTTGAGCAGATAAGCTTCTTGTTGAAACCCTTGGATTGCTTTGTATAGCTGCAGCTACAGCAGCGATCGTTTCCTCCGTCCGAACTGGTGGGTTTCGATGATAAGGCCTTCTTGCGACTGTTCCTTGCTCAGCAAAATTATTCACCAGTCTCATTATGGTCCATCTGCTCGGGGGATCGCCGCCAAACATCCGCCTGTACTCTCTCTGTACCAAAACTACGGACTCCAGTACGTGATAGCGGCGGACTATCCAAATTCTAGTTTGCGTGTCCCAGTTATTCATTTTAATAAATTTTAAAGATCAATCTGCAAATTAAAACAAAAATGGAACAGATAACTTAAAAAGGAAAAAAGTTATTCAATTTTTTTTTGGTAGCGGCTTTCATCAGCCACCCTGTATGAAAATTAAATTTCAATTTGAAATTAAAATTAAAACTAAAATTAAAATTAAAATTAATTAAAACTTTAAATAAAAGTAAAATTAATATGAAAACTAATATTAAATTTAGAATTAAGTCTAAAATTTCATTAAAGTTAACTTAAAAATCATGACTAAAATTTAAAATTATATTAAAAATTATGATTTATGCAAAATTTAAATACAGTTTAAAATTTAGTTTAAATTTAAAGTTAGAGTTACAATTGAAATTAAAATGAATAGCAAAATTAAAATGAAATTCAAATTTAAACCATCATTAACTAAAAACTTTGTTTTGAAAATCACCAGAAAGTAGTATTGAAATACTTTTTTTTCAAGTCTCATACATTTGAGTGTCCTTTTTTGGTTTTTCGTGACTAACAAGCTAATTTGCTTTGTACCAATACAATGGCCATAAATATCAGCAGCAACAAAGTGGGTCTCAAGACATGCACAGTCGCTAAATTGATGGTTTTAAAGAGACATAAACTGACTTGCAGTTGGCAAAACTCCATAAAAACCTACTAAATGTCAGCTTTTAATTAAAGAAAATGGCAAAGCGCATATCTTAAGTGCTTGGTAGATTTGCCAAAATGCTGCACGTAACGCAGCAGAAGATCTACTTGATTGCACATTCGCCATTGTAGCTGAAATTACTAGGTCCGTGAATGGTGATTACAGCATATATTTTGAAAGTTTAAGTATTTTTTTTTAATATATAGTAAGGGGAGAGGTTAAATGAAATTGAAAAAAAACACTGCAATCTATAAATAATAATTATGTAAAAGTACTTATAAAACTATAATGAAGGCACGCCAATAATAATGCACATTAGCAGCAGGTTCGTTGCTTAAGTCTTTTGATGTATCACCAACTTTGTGTGAATTAAATAATTGCATTCTTACTGGCTTTTTCTGGGAGTTATAATAAGTAAATAATTAGGAAACCGTGAAGTAGAAATTTTGATAAAAAATGTAGATTACAAACACATTCAATTGTTAAAAAATTTACTTTATAAAATTAAAAAAAAGGTTATTTATAAATTTATAATTATTTTTTCTCAAGGAGAAATGATAGGCTTCTGTAGATAATAGCTGCTTAATCAAAAATTTTAAAGCAACAAATTGCAGTCAAAATGATTTCTCAAAAAACCACTGCAAAATTCTGAGATCCCCAAAACGATTTGTTCTTACAATCGCAATTTCTTGCTCATATAGCAGTTTTTCTTACTTTATATACCTTTGCATATTTGTGGTAAAAATATTTTTAATAACGGCTTATTTTTTAGCTATTATCTTTTTAAACAGTTGGTTTAAACAGCTGACGCACGTTTCGTGTTTTGTTTCACTGTCAAACTTCTTCAGTTTGGTCTATAATTTAACCATGAACCGTCTTACAAACGAACAATGCTTGCAAATCATTGAATTTTATTATAAAAATGCGAGTTCTGTTAAGAAAGTTTAAAGTCGAAAAATTGTGTTCAGCGACGAAGCTCATTTTTGGATCGATGGGTACGTAAATAAGCAGAATTGTCGATTTTGGAGTGAAGATCAGCCAGAAGAATTGCAAGAGCTACCAATGTATCCAAAAAAGGTCACACACACACACAAGTGCGGTTTATGGGGTAGAGGTATCATTGGACCGTACTTCTTCAAAGATGCTACCGTGAAATGATATCCAAATTTTTTTTGCGCAAAATGCAAGAGCTTGATCTGCATGACATGTGGTTTCAGCAAGACGGTGCCACATGCCACAAAGCACGCCTAACAATGGACTTGTTGAGAGGCGAGTTCGGTGACCTGTCAATTGGTCACCCAGATCGTGCGATATAACGCCTTTAGATAATTTTTTGTGGGACTATGATAAAGCTCCTGTCTATTCATACACTGTTTTAATTAACGCATTCGAAGACAACATTAAAGATTTATACGTGAGATACCGGCCGAAACATTGGAAAGAGTATGCCAAAATTGGACTAAGCGGATGGACCATTTGAAGCGCAGTCGCGTGTGTTTCTTTGAAAAACTTTCCTATAGCTCTTAAAAAATCACTCTATATTTATTAAATTATTATTTATTTATTATTATTATTTATTTAGTACTAAATAAATAAAGCGCGTTTCTAATGAATTCCGTGCCTCAATAACAGCACGAAAGAGTCTTTCTTACTAAAAACTGCTACAAACCTACAGTAAATAATTAAAAAGCCACTAACAACGCGTAAAAGATACGTCATTGATAGATTTACGAAATTATACAAAAGTATCTTTTTTTTATAAATTTCAAGATTTTAGATTACTAACTACGAACAATTTCCATTCATAAATTAGTAAATTAGGAAATTTTATCCAGCAAGTTTGCCACTTAAGTCTTTTATAATAAATAATTGCATTGAAAAAAAAGGTCAATAAAAACAATTAGTAAATGCAACAAAAGAAACCCACTCAAACGCAGGTAGCAATATGTAAATTGAAAACGACAAGTGTACAATTTCGCATACAAAACAAGAAATATCGAAAAAAAGTGTACAACAATAAAACAAAGAATTTCTTGTATGCTGGTACATGCGTGCCAAATGCCTAGCCGCAAATGGTTAATTGCGTGCCAAGAAAAGCCAAGCAGTCCAAAAACAAGCTAGAGAAACCATTAGCAAAATAGCCTGAAGAATTGCGCAGCAAACTATTTGAAGTAAATTTGAAAATGGTAAAAAAAATGTATTTACATGGGATTGTATTTATAATCTTTTTTTCGGTTAATCCATTCATATTTTTAATTTTTATTTTGTGTTAATCATTATCACGCCTCAAACATGGTTAGTCTTGTGCATATCCCTCCATCGATAATTGTGATGAAGGCAATTTGGCCAGCCACTACAGATAATAATTAAAAAGTGATTGCAACAATGCAAATACTTAGAAGAGCAGCAAAGCAATAGTAATATTTCAAGTATGGCAACTTAGCCGCGCTCATCGCAGCTTCATTAACCCCATTGAACATCAACGTTGATGAGTAGCATGTTTGTTTGGAATTTTGGGCGGCTATTTATTTTTTTTCTTTTTTTTTAATGAAGTAAATTTCAATACCTGTATTGCCAATGCCTTGTTATTCATCTTGCAATTTTATTCACATTTATTTTCTTGCTAAATAGCGAATGTTTCTTGTTTGAGGCTCTATTAAAATATATTTTTTGTATGCCTTAACACATTTCATTGCTGCGCCACTTTCCGAGCTAATTTGCCTGCGCCTGCTGGCTAGGGCCCTTTTGCCTAGTATTTTTTTATGCCCAAGTAACTTCTATGCCTCTAAATGCTTGTTTAACTTGGCTGACCTTAAGATTCTATTTTTATATTGATTGCTATACAAAACAGAGAAACAATAAAAATATTTGTACTAAATTCTTTAGTAGCGGTTAAACAGCATTGATGAGCACTGAAAGTGGCTGATTTAAACTTCTTTGACAAACAAATAAAAATATAACAGAAGCAAACTTTTTTTCATACTAAACGAGCTGCTTACAATGATTCACACCAGACATTTACGGATGCATTAAAAATGTATAGAGAAGTAAAGTCAAATACATATTCGGAAGCTCAAGTGGTTCAAGTATGAAAGTCTCGCAATTTTCTAGGATAGTTCAGCTACAAATTACCGGTATTTGACTATAGCTCGTCAATTGAGGTTGATTCAAGAGTCAGCTCATAATTCATATTGATATTCAAGCCGCTGTTGTTGTTGTTGTAGCAGTAACTTTGCCTGTTAGTGTAGTGTAATCACCAGACGTCTTCGTCTAGCTCATCTAACGGTAGGCCCAAGAAACTAGCTGTAGATGAGCAGACAAAATAAGCTGCAAATCAAGGAGTTGATCGAGTATACACTGCATTTCCTTTAAGCTACGCTATACGGCAAATTCGTCTTAAAATATTCAAGTCATGGCAACAGGAGTATGCCGACGATACTACTGGCTCCATTACGAAGACTTTCTTCCCAATTCTTGAAGACACGCAACTGTATCGGGATACTCTTTGGGATATCATTCGAACTGACACAGCTCTTTACTGGCTATAGTTTCTATAAGGTATACTTGAAGCGATTCAAAATCATTGATGAAGACTGGTGCCCGTGTGACCAACTCACTGTGCAGAGTATGCATCAGGCACGACAGAGGCATGAAACATTCTGTGCACAATATGATATTCCAGCATTTAATATTAAACAAATTGCAAAGTATCCTAGTTTGATAACATCATTCAATAATTTTGTCAAAAAATATATCGATAATTCAAAAAACTTCAATACTTCAAACATTCTTACCTCATGACTTAATCATAATAGTAATATAATAGAATAACTAATAAACTGCTTGTATCCAATCGCAGGCATTTTATTTCAGTTGGCTTTGTTAAACTATAAAATATGTAATCGAAAATATTTGTAATCTATCTGATTGTCATACTGCACACACATATGTATAAAAATATTTGCACTAAAATACAAACAAAAACAATCTTGAAATAATAAACTACTCGAAACGCAGTAAGCGCGTAGAGACCAAGGAAAAAAAACTAGCTGTTTCCACAGGTTGGGTCCAGAGGGAGACGGGTGTTAGGTAAGTGGGTTTGATGGGGGATGTGAAGAGGTAGTTAGTGTCGTGCGGGATGCTTTCACATGCCGGACTTTTGTTGTCTTTAAAAAAGACCTGCGGTAACACCCTAGCAGGAACTGCTTGCTGAGCAGTTTGTTATGCCGCTTCACAGCCATCATGTGGACCTCGTCGTGTAGGTGTTGTATCGGTGACAGGCCTAGAGCAAATATCAATCGAAACATATGCAGAGTATATGAGATCTCCATTGCCCGCACTATTAGGTAGAATCTTGTAAAACGATACAGGTCTTTAATCTCTTATATATAGTACATCTGTGTTGAAAATATTAGGAGCGCGATGAAGTACTAAGTTTTAACTATTTTTGATTTTTTTTTTTGCGTTTTTGTTTTTTGTATTGTGATATTTTTTTGTATATATTTTTCGGGACATTGTCTCACCACACATCACGCAGCCAAGATGTGATTAGTCCAGAGCGATGCGTGTAATACATGCAGCAAAGCAAATGCTAGAGGTACTTTGGAACATCTACTTTGCCACTGTTCTGCTCTTTGTAGGGCTCGACAAACGTGCCTAGGATCAACATATTTTTCATCCTTGAAGGATATTGCTGACAAAAGGCTGAACGGATTGTTAGAGCTTGCGAAGACGTGGATTAAGAAATACGTAAAATGATATCTTCGACTCCAAATACAAAGCACTGCTAACACAATGGACCCTAGCGGTCGAAGTGAGATCTTTTAACAGATCAGCCAGCACTACCTAATCTAACCTATGATTTTTATACAAAGTTTGGAACTTTGAGTTACACGGTTTTTGTAGAAGAATGCACTATACTTTTATGACAAAAAAAAAAAATAAAAATTAGACGAAACTCATTTGTTACGCTCCCATTAGTTTGAATACAGTTATAATAAAAGGTAATTTCTACCTACTTTTACCTGACTTAAGCTAGGAATGGCAAATAAAAAAATACTCCTTTCGTGATACTACCCGCAAAGTTTGTGCTAAGGGAAAAAAATGGGGCACTTATTTTTTATTTTTGAAGGTATCTGGGTCAGTCTACCTGAATGATTACTAAACGCCCCAACTTCTGCGCTGGATGTTTTTTTCATTCCTGGCCTACGTCACTGTTTATAGTGCCAAAAATCACCCTATCCCGCCATCGATCTACAACGCATGTCCGTTTATAAAACTGTCCACATCTTGACAGCCTAATAAATGTTCCGGTGTAGCCCTTGAAGTTAAGGAAAAAATATTATACCAACGCAAACGCGCTTATCCATAACTCCACTCAAGCAGTCCAATAATCAAATGAATAATCATTTGGCGCTTTAAATACTTACCATTTCCCATACAGCACAAACTTAACTGCCGCATCACAGGTTTCCACATACTTGTAAGTGCATCACCGGTTGCGGTCACTAGTCATGCAACTCGAGAAAATGTCAGAAGACTCCCATGAATACATTTAATAGCAGCGCCATAAACAAAACTAACGACAACAAATTGTATGGCAGTTGCAAGCAAAAGCAGCGCACGTTGACTAAATGCATAAATGTAAATTACAAAAAAAAAAAATAAAAATAAAAAATAAGCAATGGAGAAGAACAAGCACAAAAAAGAACCAAAGTGGTCGCGAAGAAGCCACAGCAACAGCGCTAAAGGTCAACAACTATCCAACGTGCTGACTGCTGATGACTCTTGTTGTTATTGTTGCTGCTGCTGGTGACTATTGTTGCTGTTGCTAACCTGTTAACGGTGGCTGGCATTCTCGATGACTTCAACTTGATTGAGTTGCTGATTGCCGGCAAATGCTTTGGAAAGGTACAATTCGTGTCAGTAGCATTTTCATAGATGTAAAGCGAAACAATTAATTTTATTTGGAAGAACTGGTTAAGTTTGAGGATATTTATGTAGTTAATTGTTACTGTCAGAATGTAAACAGTAAACAGAGGCTTGATTAAAAGTCCCTTAGAGATTTTATAAAAACTAATTTTAATCACCCTTTGCCAAAGTGTGCAGTCTTCAGCAAATATTTTCTGATACCAATACAACCAAGCGAGTTTGAATTATCACACCAACTCCTGTTATCAACTTTTACGATATATATAATGATACCTGCCTCTAAGTCTTTCTTCAAGAGCAAAAGCGACGCACGAAAATATTCAGGCAAACAAAAAAAATAAGCCCGTGAAAAATGTAGCGCCCCGACAACGATAGAAATGCAAGAAAGGATAAGTAAACTGGGATTATCAGGTTTTCTTTTGTTCTAAACCACGTACCCTAAAGTTTTGAAAAAGGCTTCTGAAGTGGCAGTCCCTGAACGGATATGGATCAGAGTCATCCAATGATTATTTTAAACTTTTTTCTTAATTTTTTTCTTGCAGTAGCTTAGTGGATCCTTTAGTAGTTAGACAATCAGAAGCCATAGTCAATGTATCTTCTAAATCTCTAACACGAGCTTACGAGCGGTTTCGAGAGAGTGGAAGAATTGTCAGGCCTTTCAAGCTGCTGATTCTACTCATTTTTTTTTTTTTCAAATAGAAATCTTAAGCCATAGATATGCAGAAAGTGTGAAGGAGTTGCATTCATATAGGGCTTGCTTTAGGAATTCAGAGAAACCGTAAGAAAGTTGGTCATAACCAAAAGAAATCTAAAATAACCAGATTGAGCTAAAATAAAAACGTCAGGAGCTTTGTTCTGATAACTTCAAGTTTGATTATTCAAAATAGGCCCCACTGCCCTCAATACACTGTTTTGCGTGATCTACAAGCTGTTTCGAAAGAAAGTCATTGACCGGAATGTCCTTCAGGATGTCCGTACAAGCCTTTTGGATGTCCTCTACGGACGTAAAACGTTTTCCTTTCAGGGCCAAATGTAATTTTCCGAATAGGTAGAAGTCACAGGGCGCCATATCAGCCGAATACGGTGAGTGATTGATGGTTAAAATGCGATTTCTATTCAAAAAATCGGTTACAAGCGTTGATCGCGGTATCCAGGGCGAATTCGACGTATGCGATGCAACAAACGTTTCAAAACGCCAAAAAAAGAAAATTCCATTGACGATCCCTTGGAATCCTGAACACAAATGAGCATCGTGGTGGTGGTGTCTCGTCTGGGGCCTTCAATTCGGCACTTCGACGCTTAGTTTCAGGTTCATGTTGGAAACACCCCATTTTATCACCAGTTACAATATTGTAAAGGAAGTTCTCGTCTTTTCTCGCCTCTTTAATGAGGTCTTTCGAATGTTGAATTCTGAGAAATTTTTGGTCCTCAGTTAACTTGTGTGGAATGAAACGTGCACAGACCTTTGGTAAGCCCAAATGATTAGTTAAAATGCGATAAATCGATGTTTTGGAGATACTCAACTCCGATTCCATGAATTTCAACGATGATTTCCGTTCATTTTTTATAAATCTACGAACAATTTCGATGGAGTTTTCGGTGATTACTGATTTTGGGCGGCCCGTAAGTTCATTGTCATTTCTGGCACGTGATAGGCAATCATCGCCATAAACTTTTTTCATCAATTCAAATGTTTCGGTAAACGTTTTACTATTTTAAAACAAAATTTGATATTAGCTCCTTGTTCGAAACTCATTTTTATACCGATCACATAAACATACTGACACTTTAGACGTAATAACTTCACTTCCATTGAATCGAATGTCATCAAACTTTCACTAGAAGTCAGCTAGGGGTGCAACTTCCAACGCACTAGCTCATTAAATGAATTGTGCCATCAACAAAATTTGTATGCCGTCAGTCTTGCCATTTTACTTGTCTTCACCTTGTATGTAAATCCATTTGAAAGGTTTATGATACAATCCTCATTACGTTCTTTTGATATCTTACATGGGAAGGCTTTAAATCATTATTATTATTATTCTTATTATTATTATTTTATTATTATCGAGGCACGCTTGACCGAGAGCCCATAATTGGAGGCTTCTAATAAATTCGAGAAACTGAAGTTTCCTAAAATAATAACGAAGACTACTATTTCCAATATAATATTAAATGAGCGTTCGTAAGTCTTCTCTATCTAGATTTGGGAGCCTATTTTAAGCTCTTTTAAAGGTAGATTAGGTTAGGTAGAAATGGTTGCTCTGGAAAAGGGCACACTTGGAGGAAAAGCAAATACATCCTTGTGGTGCCGTTGCAAAAAAATTAAGAAGGAAAAGGGAACTAATAGAACGAAAGGAGGTGGGTTGCGTATATTTTAGTGATGACCAAACGATGACTGAGTTACAGTTGTGCTAACCGGTTTATGCCGCTAATGAAGGTCAGCAGGTTTTTAATATCAAGGCCTACTATATCAGCAGGCACAGTAAAGAAAGCCAAGATGCTGAAATCTTAGCCTCGCGAAAGCAGAACAGCTATGGAGAAGGTGTTGAGTTGCTTCCATCTCATCCTCCATACAGCTGACGCAAAAATTTCTTGCAGTAATACCGAATCCCACAGCAGGCACAACTCGCGGAAAGTGTCCTGTAAGGGCGCCCAGGAAATTTGAGAGCTGGAGAGAGGTAAGGAAACGTGCCTTTTAGCCTGCCCCTACCCTAAACTCAGCATCCAGTGTCCTATAAATTCTTTGCTTATATAGGTTTAGATCGGTAATTGGCATAATAATACACAATAAAACCACTTTAGTTTATCAAGAGGGCAGCGATGATGTTCAGTATTCCTCCTGACTTAGGAGTTCACCTCTGTTTTGTATGTGCAACACAAAATCTACAAAACCCATTAGATTGCGGACCCATGTTGATTAATGCGTTTCTGCTCCTCTGCTTGGTCCATACTATTACCGCCGCATATATTTCACTGTATATTTACATTAATTTCCACCGACAATGCATCAAGCACACCAGTTTATGTAATACGAGTACCTGAAAAATGCAAAGAAAAGTAGTCTAACTACAGTGCAATAGTTTTTATTATTTTTTTTATTATTGTAACCCGCTTGCTAGTGCAATTAAACTTGAAATGAATGAATATAGACGGTGAATGACGCAAGTATTACTCGACAACCAACTTAGGCAACAAGACGCCGCATAGCTATTGGAAAGTTCAAGCCTATGCACCAAAAGCGGAAAATACAATAAAAAAAGCACACGAAAGGCGAAGTAGTAACGTAATAAAAGTGAGGGGAAAAAGTGAAAGATGCTGTACGCGTCGGCTATGATTAGAGTTGCATTACAGGCAGCTGCATCGGTAGAGGTGCATAAGCGCAGCAATTCGTCAGCGTCGAGACACATTTGAGACAACAATCAATTAGTTGTTGTTGCTTGCGACGGCCGCAGTGTCATCATTTTCTCATGGGCTATAAATAAATGCGGTACAAATAGCCGTCGAGCTATGCGTGTTATCAAAAGCGTGTCAGTGACGGTTCGTATTCGCATTCCCATTTTGATTTTTAAATTTGGATTTTCCGGCGTTGCTGAGTTATTATATCTCTTTCCATTATTGCTCCCCTCAAAAAATGTACAAATGTTAATTGCGGTGATGTAATATAGGATTTTTTTTTCTTGCAATTTTTATTGCCATTGCTTGCACGGTTGCCATAAAATACTATTGCAATTTCGAATTTTTATTAGGCAATTTTTTTTTTAGTTTTTTTCTTCATTTGGTAGGAAAAATGTAACAAAGCACTGTGAGTGAGCAAAAATTTATATGCCACATTTTTTTGTTCAAATATGTAGAGTAAATGTACGGTGATACTAAACTAAAATACTTCCTAATATATAGCCATTAAAATCAGGGCATTTACCTTTTTTAATTTTAAATTCTATGCTTTTATTCTACTTCAGCAATATATTTTTCATAGACAATTTGAGAGAAACTTTATGAGTATGAAAGATTTTTAATTTTTTTTCAAATTCAATTGAAATTTGAAAAGTCCAGCCAAGAAGCACTGAGAAATTTGGTAACTCCGAAAAAACTCAGGCTAAAAAGCCCATTGTATTTGAAGCTCTGAAAAGTGAAAGGGTAGATAGTCAAGGAGGAAAGGAGAGAAGTGACTGAAGAAAAATGATAGAATAGAATAGAGAAATGGAGGTAGTTAGACCTATTAGAATTTTCCAGATTCCAGAGAGAACGAATTTTACTCGTTCTCATGACATCGAAACCTCAAATTCGCTGCTTTGCTCTAGTAAATGCAGGCCACTCACAGAGATAGCAAGCCAGGCAAACCGAGTTCTCACTGACTCAAATGATAGTCATATGTTGGCCGCATGGATTATGTTCTGTAATAATACCGACCATCAACCGAACGTCTTCTCTTCCAAGTTATAGACCTCTACAGATCTACTTACCTAACATATATAAAAAAAGTAATCATTTCAAATTTCATTACGTTACGCCACACAATAATGACAACAGTAAAAATTAAAAAAAAAAACAGCTCACCAAATTGCTGAATGCATGCGCCATTTTCATGTAGCATTAAAAGAGACAGGAAAACACATGATTGCAACAATTTCCATGCCACACACACACATAGACTAACGCACAACTGCAACGTAAATGATCACTCAATCGGTCATTCAGTCAGTCGGTGTTCCTTATTCAAGCTGACAGGCAATTTGTGCACTTACTTCCTTTTGCAAATGCTTGACTCCATTTTTAGTAATGGATTAATTTATCAATAAGGCAGCAAATAAAAATAGTGTTAGTGATGGTAGCAAAAGCAATCAAATTATAGTTATTTTGTAGTGGAATGCATATCATTTTAATATTAATATTATGTAATATATCTTATGGGGTCACAGCTTCCAGTCCTTTTGAATTCCTTTTGGCATTTATGAAAATCGTTTTCATTGCAAAATCGTGCACCATAGTCTAAAATGAAAAAAATGTTCCCTACATACATATAATTACAGAAATTCACGTTGGAGAAATTTGTATCGAACCAATGAGCTAATAGTTGATATACTGCATACGCGCATCGAAATATGTATGACAAGAAATACGAATAATATTGGCACAGATTTTTCTTACAATTTAAACTTTTTGTGCTTCAGTTTCACTTTACTCGTATTATATATTATATTACTCGTATTATATATTATATTATATATATGGGGCATTCTTCGCCAACCGGACACCCCCATCTGCCCAGAACAGTTTTTATAAAAAAAATTTTTCCCTATGCCGAAATAAAAGCTTATGTCATGTACTTTAATTTGTCATGTGGCACTTTTTAAATATTCAAGATGGACGACGAATATTGACAAATATGTTGGAAGCTTAACAAAAGATTCGAGTCTGCAGCACCAGTACCAGAAATACTAAAAAGCCATTCCTTCCAAATCTCAAACAAAAAGGAAGTGATTATTAAAAGATTTTCCAATTCTCCAGAAGAAAAAAAAGTTTTACTGTGAAAAAAATCCTATATTATGAAAAAAAATTCCAATTTCAGCAATTTCCTTCAATATTTATATTAGCAGCGAACCCAGAAACCCCCGAGCATCATGTCAATATTCGTCGTCCATCTTGAATATTTAAAAAGTGCCTCATGACAAATTAAAGTACATGACATAAGCTTTTATTTCGGCATAGGGAAACATTTTTTTTATAAAAACTGTTCTGGGCAGATGGGGGTATCCGGTTGGCGAAGAATGCCCCATATATATATATAATTGGCGCGTACACCCTTTTTGGGTGTTTGGCCGAGCTCCTTCTCCTATTTGTGGTGTGCGTCTTGATGTTGTTCCACAAATGGAGGGACCTACAGTTTCAAACCGACTCCGAACGGCAGATATTTTTATGAGGAGCTTTTTCATGGCAGAAATACACTCGGAGGTTTGCCATTGCCTGCCGACCGCCATTAGAAAAATGTTTTTATTAATTTTGGTTTCACCGAGATTCGAACCAATGTTTTCTCTGTGAATTACGAATGATAGTCACGCACCAACCCATTCGGCTACGGCGGCCGCTCGTATTGCTGCTTACAAATTTTGAAGCTAAAAAAATGTATTCTCCGATTTCTAATTTTTGTGAACCTTGCACATTACCAGGAAATCATTTTATTTGCTTTCAAGTAGAAAGCGATTAA
This sequence comes from Anastrepha ludens, assembly GCF_028408465.1. Taxonomy (NCBI): domain Eukaryota; kingdom Metazoa; phylum Arthropoda; class Insecta; order Diptera; family Tephritidae; genus Anastrepha; species Anastrepha ludens. The sequence goes on from NC_071502.1 coordinate 115,386,589, forward strand.
ATAAAATTGAATTAAAGTTATTTAACAAAATAACTGTACCTAAGCTATTTTTGTTTTTGTCTTGAACATAAAATTTGTTCATTAATACTCCAAACAGCAGTGACTTTAATTAACTTTGCTTTAAAATTTTCCTATTCGTTTTATATCTTCTTACTTTTTGACAAAAAAATCTCGCTAATATTTCCTTATTTCGAGATTTTCAGGGCTTATACATATTTTACATAGATATTATCTAATATCGATCTATCTAAAATTATTAAATGTTGGGCGTATGTGAAAATGGATGCACTAAAAAGAGTACTAAATTTATGTATTGTATTTATATGTTTACATATATTTAATATACAGAAAGCGATTACAAAATGAAAAAAATTTTTATAGCTTTGCGCTAAAGAGCACTGAAAATATACTTTACCGAAAAAAGTGTACTAAAAATAAAAAATCTTACTATTTGTACTAAAATAATTAGTTTTAAAAAGTTTCCGCTTAAAAATGCACGTAAATGGTAAAATCTGTACTAAAACTCAAAAACTAATTACTGCGTTTGCACTAAAATTCTTAGCAAACGAGAAAAATGCCATTCGAAAAAATCGCTTCATGGAAATGGACGAAATTTCGAAAACGTTAACAATTTTATGAAATGTGCTAAAACCAGTACTAAATATATTTTTTATTATTAAAAATAACATATAAACTAAAAGTATTTTAAGAACTCGATAACCATTTCCAAATTTTACAGTTTTTTAAAAGTACAGTACTAAAACTAGTACTAAAAACATTTTTTAGTACAATTAAATTTTTTATTGAAAAATGGTTTTAAAAAGTAAGGTGAATTTAGTTGTAAAATGAAAAATCTTTACTTATTCTTGTAAATCAATTTCATCCCCTTCAAAATAATCCCCTCTCGATGAAATACACTTATGCCAACGATTTTTCCAATCCCCGAAACATGCCAAATAGTCCATTTCCGGTATAGCCATCAGCACCTTCTTCGATTGAGCTTTTATCTCCTCAATCGGCTCGAAACGCGTTCCTCGGAGTGGTCTCTTGAGTTTTGGGAATAGCCAGAAGTCACACGAAGCCAAATCAGGTGAATACGGGTTGCGGAACGATATGCGTGGAATTTTTGGCGAAATGGTCACGAAGAACGAGTGCAGTGTGAGACGGTGCATTATCGTGATGCAAAAACCAAGAGTTGTTGGCCCATAATTCTGGTCTTTTTAGACGAATTGCTTCACGCAAACGACGCATAACGCTCCAATAATATTCCTTATTAACAGTTTGGCCAGGTGGAAGGAATTCATAGTGCACCACACCACGAAAATCGAAAAAAACTGTCATCATGACCTTTATTTTTGAACGACTTTGACGTGCTCTTTTCGGTCTGGCCTCGCCTTTAGCATGATATTCGCTTGATTGGTCGGTTGTTTCAGGGTCGTAAGCATAAATCCAAATCTCATCTCCCGTAATGATGGATTTGAGCTTGTCCTGATAGTCTGAAAGCATTGTTTCACACACATCAACGCGACGACTTTTTTCCAAGAAATTGAGAGTTTTCGGTACCAAACGAGATTTGACTTTTCGTAGGCCCAAATGGTCTTTTAAAATGGTTTTCACAGATCCTTCTGATATTCCGATCATATCAGTAAGGTGTTTAACAGTCAACCGTCGATTTTTGAGCACTAACTCCTTCACTTTATTGACGTGTTGGTCATCTGTTGACGTCGATGGTCGTCCGGAGCGCTCCAAGTCATCAACACGTTCTCGACCCTCTTTGAAGTCTTTGTACCACTTATAAACATTTTTCTGCGACATGGTCGAATCACCAAATGCCTTCTGCAAGCCGAAATTTCATTCCGCAAACAAAATTTGACGGCACTTCTCTGCTCAATCAATTTTTACAATGTCTAATCGAAAAATGCACTCTTGGTCGTTTGGTAAACACAAGCGTAAATATATTACTGATAATTACATTCCATTGAAAGTTGGCCCAGATGTTATTAACAGTGCTGCCAACTCATGAAAAAATAACTATAGCGAAATTTTAATCCCGCGAAGTTTGACAAATAAATTCACCTTACTTTTTGCCCACAGTACACATTTTATAAAAATGTACTAAAGTTAGTACTAAAAATATTATTTTTACTACAATAAAATCTAAAGCAATAAAAGTATGTATTCAAAAGTGGTTTCAAAGACTAATAAAGCGCATTTCAGATTGCTGCACATTTTATAAAAATGTACTAAAGTTAGTTCTAAAAATATTTTTTTTACTACAATGAAATCTTTTATCCAAAAAGGTTTTAAAACAAGTGAAGCTATTAACAGATTCCTACACATTTCATAAAAATGTACTAAACCTAGTACTAAAAATATTATTTTTACTACAATAAAAAATACATTTAAGAATTCGTATAATGCTTAAATTCCTCAAAGTAATTATACCAAACCAGTACCAAAATTAATTTTAAATATTTGAGAAAACTAGTAAAGATTATTTATATTGCTACACAGTTTAAAAAGTTGTATAATAGTACTAAAAATAATATTCTTGCTAAAATAAAATCTTCTATTAAAAAGTGCCTTCAAAAACTAGTTAGATTGCTGCCCGTTTTATAAAAATGTACTAAAACTAGTACTAAACATATTTTTAGTACAATAAAATCCTGCATTCCAAATTGGTTTTAAAAACTAGTGAAGCTTATTAAAGATTGCTGCACGCTTTATAAAAATGTGCTAGAACTAATACATACTAAAGATATTATATCTAACTCAATAAAATATACAAAAAAAATGTATAAAAGAAATTTAAAGCGCTATAAATTCCTCAAAGTAATTATACCAAATCAGTACAAAAATTAATTTTAAGTACTTTTAAAGCATTTCAAGTGTATTCAGAAATTTTCAAAGTATGTAAATTTGTTAATAAAACTTTCAAGAGAGCAATTTTCAAATTACTGAAATATTTAATATTCTTATATTTACCAGTTTGATCCTAAAAAGCAAATTGAACACGAGTTAGGAAAAATTCGTGTACTAATTTTAAATACTTTGTCTAAAAATTTAAAACAAATGAGAAAAACTTAAAATCGCACCCTTTTTTTACCAAATTATTATTGTCAATTTGCTTGGCATTTTTTATTGTCACTTTGTTTGAAAATATTTCATTTTTATACATTTATTTAATCGCCATTTCGCCTTCTAGTCTCCAGTCATCCAGTTTATTGTTATATAAAAATTGCACAAATTCATAGCCGCAAAGCGGCCGGCACACCTACCAAAACAAAAATTGGCACAAAATATGAAAATATGTTTATCTGGGTGGACAAGTGTTATGCTACATAATTTAGCAGTGTTACAGTAGCCGTTGCTTATCAGCTGCTGGTGGAGCAACAAATGGCGCATGCTATAACAGTCTTGCTCGCTTCGAAAACTAAGCACGAGAGCTGCTGCTGCGGCCACTCCAGCCACTAAAGCAGGAAGTATTTTGCCATGGAAAATGCTAATTTTTACTCAACACCTCAAAATTTGAGAAAAAAGATCTCTAGATATTAACGTAAATAATAATTGGTAAATTTTCATATGAAACTTATTGCCAGTAATCGAGAAGAAAAAATCAGCGCAATTAAATTGCTAAATGGCGCTAATTGCTGAAAATTGCGTTTTGCATATTTTGCTCTAGGCTTCACTTTTCATTTTGTTTTTTTCAAATATACTGCACATCAAATTTTAATAATTTTATATTATTGCCAACATTTTTTAGGTTTCGTTTCATTGAAAAGCTTGTAATTTCATGCTAAATTTATTTTATGTATTTTTATCTTTGTTTGCTATTTTCTTACGTGTATTTTTATGCAATTTTCTTTGCAACAATATCAGCTACCAAATTGTTAAATAGATAAAAAGATAAATAAACAGCAGACAGTAGAATGGCAGAGCTAAGCTTTTAATCGACTTTCAGGCGAATAGAAATCTTGAAAAAACAAACAAACAGACAGGCAGACAAGCAGACATGCATACGCACACTGTACGCGACAATTGCAAGCACGTAAAACAAGACAAATGGACAAATCGATGCAAAGATAAATTGTACAACTAGGCGTTTGCACTAAGTTGAGTGAATTTGCAATATTTTTGGCAATTTTTTGTTTGTTTTGTCAAGCAAATAGATTTTCAATAATTTAGTGTCATTCCTCAACGAAACTTTTTTACATAGTTGCATATTTATGTCTTGAAAATTTATTTGCTTTTTCTCTGCCTCGGTGTGTTTTTCATTAAGATTTTAGTTGTGGAATTTTGGAACGAGTTTTTATGGCTAACAGCAACACGCGCAATTACACAAGAAACAAATAGAAAACAAACAAAAAAAAGTTGGAAAGGGGTTCTAAAGTATGTACTAAATATATGTACGGCATTCAAAACAAAACTTTTCTTCAAATCGATTACAATAAAAGTGCAGTAACCAGCAAAGTTAAACAAAATGAAGAAAAAGTACTAATATGTAAGAAAAATTTGTACTAAATTTGTACTAAAAATTTTCTGTGACGAACTCAAACTTACAAATTTTTGTTAAAGCTAAGACAACCAAAGTGTGTACTGAAAGTTGACTAAAATGAAGAAAAAAAGAGAAAAATGTGTACTAAATTTGTACTAATCTTTTTCTATGACGAACTAAAGCTCATACATTTTTCTGAAACGTAAGAAGTCAAAAAGTGCACTGAAAGTTAAACAAAATGAAGAATAAGTACTAAAATGTAAGAAAAAATTGTACTAAATTTGTACTAAAAATTTTCTATGACGAACTAAAACTTACAAAGTTTTGTGAAAGGTACGACAACCAAAGTGTGCAGTGAAAGTTAACTAAAATAAAGAACAAATAAGAAATAATTGTTCTAAAATTGTACTAAAAATTTTCTCTGACGACCTAAAACTTCAAAATTTAGATAAAAAAGTGTGCTCTGAGCGTTAGATGAAATGCAAAAAGTACTAAGATGTAAGAAAAATGTGTACTAATATAAATTTGTACTAAAAATTTTCTATGACGAACCAAAACTTGTAAATTTTTCTGAAACGTAAGGCAACAAACGTATGCACTAAAAATTAACTAAAATGACGAAACAGTACTAATAGGTAAGAAAAAATTGTACTAAAAATGTTGTACTGTGAATTAAGAAGTTAGGAATTTTTTTGAAAAATAAGTTTGCCGAAATTTTATTCAAATTTGGTCAAACTAACTAAAAACATTTGAAGTGTAAAATTTTAAAAGGTTTTAAATTGAAATTTCTCGCTAAAAGTAATCTTCTTCAGCTAATTTCGTACAAATTGCAAACAAAGATTTTCTTATTTTGCCGCCACTTACAAAAATACTTAGCTTCCGGCGAATTAGTATGCCGCAACAGTTTAAAAGTCCAGCTAAATGGAAACAAAGAAAATTGCTTGCTAATTTATCGCTGGCTTGCAGCAATTAAGCACAATAAACAAATAATTCATTATTTTTAATAAAAACAAACAAATACTGCAAAGTAATTGTCGTCTCGCCTCTAACGTTGGCCCTTAAGTTGTCTGGGTCTGCGACTGGTCTGGTTCGCATGATTAGTTGCACATATGCGAGTACTCTACACAGTGCACACAAGTGCAGTCCAACAGGCATGCAGAGGTACTTATGTTTGTATGTATGTATGCCCAGACCTATGCAAGCACAACAATGCTCTGATATGCGATTCCATGCAAGCTGTGCGAGCCCCAATACAGGGCATACATGTTTCGGCTACATTAATAACATTCAAAATGGCATAGTTAATTGCGTTAAAATCAGCACAAACACACACAAATGTTACCGTTATGCTTTTTATTGCTATCAATACTACTGGCGAGCTTATGCTTATCAGCTGTAGCAAATGACAGTGAATATGTAAAATGTGAATGAATGAAAGAGTTTTTTGAGCTACGACGATGTATTGACTGTTTTTGTTCCTACAAAGCCACAATTGTCATGTAACATTTAAACGTATAACAACGACAGAGTAAAACGGAGAAAAAAATTTAAGAAATATTTACTTAAAAGAAAAGATAATCAATTTTTTTATTCATTAGTATTATTCAAACAGTACAGCTTGAATTCAAATTAATGGAAATGCGAACATTGCATTGCTGACAACTACCAGACCAACTAAACTGATTGATAATGGCAGCGGTTAGCGGTTATTGTGCCTAAGTAGCATGCACCAGTACTTTTACGTGCACATTCCTACACATCAACCACTTTTCTGTGAGGAAACTCCCATTTTATTGTTGAGCTGTTTTACCTTACGAATGATTGATCGCCTTACTCAGTTTATTTGTAAGTATTTGCTCCACAAATCTCAACAAACACCGCTCATATGCCCTTCTCTCCACTTCTTAGCTTTTTTTTCACTAAATATTGAGTCTAGCACACTACTGTAAAATTTATGTGCATATATGTATATGCATATATACGTAATTAATTTAATGCGAATACAAAAGTGTTGTCGTTGTAATTAAAACTGCAACCACATTTTGATTTGAATGGAGTGAACATTTTACAAGATTTTGATTAGACTGGCGGTGCGCTGACAACAACCGTATCTATGGCAATTAGCAGTTGGCACTAATACTATCTACTGGTGACTGGCTCTGTAGCAAGAGGTGTAAGTGTAAAAAGTCAGATAGAGTACAAAAAAAATTTACTAATGGGATTTGTGCAAATGTGTGGTGAAATGCTTTTTTCTAAAGGGGAGAGTAATTAGAGAAGTAAAGTAACAAAATTCGCTATGCAAAAATTTATAAAGTAACGGAAAATTTAACATGTGGTTAAAATACTTTCAAAAACTAAAAAAAGTGGGTACCGTTTGGAAAGAAAAAAAAATATTAATAAAAAATAGTTTTACAAATTAAAAGGCGTAATAAAAGTATGAAAGTTAGTCCTTTTTTGGTATGTAAGCTTGGAATAGATATTAACTTCATTGCTTGAATTGATTAACAGAATACGCTGTGCGAAAATTTACGAAGGCAAAAGCTTAACACGTGCTTAAAATAATTTCTAAAAATCCCAAATAATTATTTTCGACGTCGTTTAGAAAAGAAAAGAAAAAATAATGTAATTCAAAAAATGTTATTACTCGTTCAAGTTACTATTACAAAAAGTACTAAAAAAAATTTAATTTTGTCGTTTAAATTTGTACGGTTGGACAAGATATTAACTTCAGTAGTTGGTTTTTAGACGAAAATTAGGAAGTACTAAAAATGTACTAAAAAATTAGTACCTTCTAAATAGTTACAAAAACGATTTTTGCGGCCCTTCGACAAAAAAGATCCTTGTATGTATCACAGTATTTAGCAAATATTGCAAATAGTAATAAGAATGCACTAAAAATTTACCAAAAACGCGAAAATCTTTTATAAATCCCAGTTTCTCTTTAAAATGAAAAAATTAATGAACTTGAGTGGTTCATTCTTAGGTGAAACTTAGCAAGTACTAAAGTGTACTAAACATTTTGTATTTCCTAAAAAAATGTGAAAATCTTTTTTACCCTCCAAGTAGTAATGTTTTATTTAACAAAAAAATTTATTGAACTTTAGTGGTTAATTTTTAGATGTAATTTAGCAGGTACTAAAAAATACTTAAATGTACTAAAAATTTTAAATTACATTACAATTACATACAATTCATCGTATTGTAAATATTAAAATTTTCCTACAAACAAAATATTACAAATAGTACTAAAAGTGTACTAAAAATGTCAAAATCTTTTTCACGTTCTAAATATGAATTTTTTCTCTTTCAAATGAAAAAAATTAATGGACTTTATTGTCTGATTTTTAGATTTTTTGGCGAGTACTAAATATTCAGTAGATTGTCTTTCCCTTCAAAAAAATCATTGTACTTATATGCATCAAAATTTTCTAATAATCAAATATTACAAATAGAATCAAAAGTGTACTAAAAATTTGAAAATCTTTATTAAGGCCTAAGCATCTATATTTTCGCTTTGAAATGAAAAAAATATAATTGCCTAAGTATCTAATTGATAAGTTGCTGGAAACTAAGTAAAATGATGTCCACAATCTGTTTGAAGTATTTAAAATAAAATTGTTAAAAAGTACTAAAAATGTACAAGAAATGTATAATGCTAATTTAATGTACGGGGTACGTCGTAGCCGAATGGGTTGGTTCAGAGAGAACGTAGATTCGAATCTCGGTTAAAGACCAAAATGAAGAAAAAGTGTTCTCTATAGCGGTTGCCCCTCGGCAGGCAATGGCAAACCTTCAAGTGTATTTCTGGCATGAAAAACCTTCTCATAAAAAAGTATCTGCTTGAAACTCTAGGTCCCTGCATTTGTGGAACAACATCAACACACGCCACAAATAGGAGGAGCTCAGTCAAACACCCAAAACGAGTGTATATTAAATTATTACTTAGGAGTGAATATTATGAGCATTTGGTGAAGTAATAAAAGTGTACTAAAAAAATTTACACATCGAAAAAACTGCCACTTACACATTTTGCTGTGAAAATCACCTCTTCCTAAAGAAATATTTATATACTGCCCTAAGGTTGTTCTTGTAAAACAAAAATTATTCATAACTACATTTATCCAAATGCCATATACTACGTTTTGAAGTTCAGTGACAGCACTTTAAAGCACCTGCGTTCAAAATAGGTATAATCTGTAGAAAGTTCATCTGTCGTTAATATTTTAATGCAAAGTTTAACGTACAATATTTGCCTACGTATATAATCTTCTTAGACATCTGGCTGTAGCAGGAATAGGTTGATCCCTAATGGCAGTTAAAGACCAAAGTGAATGAACTTAAGTAACAGAAAAACAGTTTCTAAACGCTATACGTATTTAAGTATAGTAGAGGCACTTGTCATGCACAGCAAATCGCTGCTGGCGTTAATCACTTTTAAAAACATTAAAACATCATTTCAGAAAAGTACAGCAATAGAAAGGATGACAATTTTGCATACATCACACTTTGAAATAACAGAAGAATCGTTTTAAAAAATATTACCACTCATTGGCAAATAAATCAAGACACAAGGACAAAAAGATAACAATAAAGCAAAAGCATTGCGACAAATGTGAAAAGACAGCTTACAGATTGACGCGCACAACAAAGAAATGACTGCGAATGTATGTAGATATTTGCTCTTAGAAAGGCATATTTGCAAGTGGCAGGCAAGCTGGCAATTTGTGAAGGTGGACGATGTTGCTTGAAGTTTTTCCCTTCTTATTTGCATAAATTGTCGTTTGCTCTCTAAAGTCTTTTCATTTTTTGCTTTCTTTTTTTGCACAGATTTGCCTGCCAGCAATACAGTCAATTTGCTCACACTACATGAGTTGCCATCAAATGTCATTAGCTGATAATAATAAAAATAAAATGTTGAAAAATTACTTAAGGTTCAGAACATGTTTGACATTTTGACGCGCTTGACTTGAAAAGGTACTAAATAAAATTAGAAAAAAGTAAGCTTGATTTATGTACCGCATATTGTATCTTCTTTAATACTTCTTCCATTCGCTTATTTGCCTCAAAGTAACTATCGTGTCTTTGTCTATCTACCAACTACCACTCTTCACTAAATGTCCACTCTATTGACTGTTGGAGAATTGCCATTTTAGTATAATTGTCACGTTAATCTGCCGCAAGTGGCTTAAAAGCAGATAATTTATTTATTTGAAAAACATCGCCAAAGACACGTGACTCGTGGAACAAACAAATAGTGGAAAATATAAATATGTAGGAGAAAAATAAAAACCAAAACTTAAAAGAAAATGAATTTTTATTTCTTTAGTTTTTTTTTTTTGCAGAATATTTTTAAATAGTCATTGGCACATGCTTACCGCAACTTATTATTAGCAGCATGTTGCCGCAACACATTATGTAGCTAAGTCAAATAATTAAGATGCTACCGGCCACGTAAGTGTTTGCGCATATTTCACTGTCACAGGCACAAATAGCTGTCGAATACTTTGCTATGTGCGCTATTTTTTTTTTTACTTTTCTCCATTTACTACTACAACAACTGCAATAGCAACAAACAACCATAGCGGCATTGAATGTCAAGCACGTTCAAATGCTTGCGACTCACTCAATTAGCCTGGCATGGCTGTCGATGGGGTTTTTGCGCTTTTACAGGCATTTCTCTCTTGTCAGCCACACCCACTACGCCTGCAAATAGGTGTTGTAGCATTACTAGGTATGTCAATTCACACTTTTTGATTGTTTGTCATAACGAGTAAAGAGTCACTTGATGATGGTTACTGCTTTAGTGTGCGGAGAGGAGTAGAGTCGTCATAGGCCTCTTTTTATGTATGCCGTCTGCTGAGCCAGCTGGTCGCTCGTGTTTATGTCACATGCCATAATATGCGTTTTGTACGGACATTGAACTCGAAAGCGCACACAAATGCCTCTAAATTTATTAGCAGCTTTTAAATTACTTAAACTTGTTGAAGCTTTTTCACTTCATTTTATTTTATCTTTCTCTTTTATTTTGTTATTTTAAGCGCGCTCTTTCATGTAATTTCCAATTATAATTAAAAAAATATGGTGCTAACTTACATAACACTTATTTTGCGTTTGCATTTTCACGTAATGAAATGAATCGCAAAACCGAGTTTGTTGCTTAAGTCTTTCGCTGAAATGCCAGGTAGGAAGACAAGTTCGTAGCTTAAGTCTTTGATGGTGATGATAAAAAAATGATTTAAGGTGAGAATATAAGAAAAGTGATCAGTTTGCTTGCCAAAAAAATTAAATATGTACAAAATGCTGTATATAACTATTCAAAACCAGACTTTTCACATCAAAATGGCAATGAAATGTGATATGTGACACCTCAGCAGTTATTGGCAAACTTCTGGCGTGGAGGATATTCTCATAAAAATAAGTAAATACGAGCGCATAAATTTGTAGGGCGTCTCTGTTAGCCAAATTTAAGTTAAAATCGTTGCCGAGTTTGAAATATTGTACTGAAAAATACTAGATATCTATATATAAAAAGAAGTTACATTTCCTTGGTAATCTTATAACTCAAGAACGGGCTCACCTATCCAAACCAAATTTTTAGGCTTTGTTTGGACTATTCAGTAGATGGTTTGTGTTTTGAAATTTTAAGAATCGGATACCAGGGTCTCGAGAAATAGGCCAAAACGGGAACCCGGGTAACCCTAGGATGTGTTTGTACAATATGGGTAGCGAATGGGAGCTGTTGATGATTGCTATAGTATAGAGTATTTTTAATGCCCCTCCGTAACTAGGGTCTCGAGATATAGACCAAAACGTGGACCTGGATAACCCTAGGATGTGTTTGAACCACATGAGTATCCATTGTAAGTTGTTGATAAATGCTAATGAAAAGAGGACTTTTCTTTTCGCTGGGTAACTAAAGACTCCAGATATAGACCAATTGGGAACTCGCCTTCAGGTTAAGAGATTGCATTCTCATGTACTACAACCAGTTAAAATGTTTTTAAAAATTCAGATCCGTTATCTACATATATTTCTCGAACTTTACAGATTCAAGGTCAAATATACCATAGAGCTGGGTCTTTGCTACCATTCCCAGATAGTGACCATCAATTTTTGCAAATATATTTTATTGGTGATGAGAATCGTGAATTAGATCAGCGCTGTGCAATTTCGACGAATACGAGAAGATCAATCGTGAATGAATTGCAAACAATGTTCCATCAACACAATGAATTGTGGAAATTGTTCAAAGTGGCACTCGATCTGATGCCCACCGATGGCCACAAAATCATAATAAAAGCCGATAAATCACCAATTGGGAGCACGCCAGACGATTCAATGTACCAACGATTGATGAAGTAGCTATTGTTGTTACAGTTTCAGCCACGAGATATTGTTTTGTATCGTAGAAATGAGCAATAACAACGTATTTCAGAACTCCATCGCTGTTATGATGCATTGCAATACCCCATTTTGTTTTGGAGAGGGGGCGATGGCTATCATATCAACATACCAATGATAAATCCAACAACTGGTACATACACATTTTATTTTTGTTTAAATATGATTTTTAAATAATTTTCATACGCTAATTAATTTTTGCATCGCAGGTCAAAAATCAACGAAAACCGTCAGTGCGATGAATTTTTATTCGTATCGATTGATGATTCGCCCTCAAGAAAACAATTTTATTTTGCGATGCAATCAACTTTCGCATCAATTTTGTATCGAATTGCAAGTCATTTTGGACGCAAATATAATAAAAAATTGAATGCTCCAGGAGGAACTGGAAGAACATTTTTAACTTTATTTATTTTAGCATAATTTATTTAGCGTAAAAAATTGAAATGGAAATTAAAGAATCAAAGTTTAATTACAAGTTTTTATCGGCTCTTTCACCTTTCCTGTATATAGGTGACCACCACAATCAAATTTAGAAAGTATGTTGAATGAAAAAAATCAACTAATTCAACTGTTTAAACATTTTACGAGTTCTATAAAGAAAACTTAATATGAAAAATTTCTTGCGATATAAAAAAACATTTTATGTATGGTGGTGCGAAGCCCACTGGGAAATGCTAGTGTTATTATATATTTTTAATAAACATTTCTTCATTACAAAAATTAAAATATATAAAAGTGCACAAAAACTGAATTAGTAAGAGCTTGCAAATTCTTCATTAAAAAAAGGTATTTGAAACATTTATAAAAGTGTACTAAACCTTTCGTAATATTGCAAAACTAACTAAAGCATCCTTCTGAACAACGAAACATTAAAAACTATGAAATAATATTGTCATTATCTTAGGTTAAAGATGCATTAGGAAGTTCTAAAGATGCACTAATAAGCTCGTACTATTGCAAGGCTGATTAAAGTTTCGTTTCGTTCGTAAAAGTGTACTAAAATTGAGTACTATTGCAAATCCGATGAAAGCTTATTTCTGCAAAAATAAGCATAAAAACCTTTTTAATAATACAGTCAGTATTATTAGTTAAACCTATTTAAACAAGTTCTAAGGGTGTACTAAAAATGTGTCACTAAAGCCCATTTTGGAAGAATTTAGCATTTTAAAACTGTCTGAAATCATTGCTAGCTTCTTTACATTTTCATTAAAATTGTATTAAGGCATTATAAAAATGTACTAACAATTTCATACTATGCCAAATATCATTAAAGCATGTTTCTGAATAATTTTGCATAATAAAACTTAAATTTATTCCATTTTTTTTCATTAGAAGTTCTAAAAGCGCTTTAAAAACAGTTCTATTACCAACACTCATTAAAACTTAATGAACCAGTCGTTGTGAATAATTGAGCATCATGAAATTTTAATACAAAAAAATGGGTTATAAGTTAGAAAATCTTTACTGCCTGTCAACACTCATGACTGTTGTATTATTAATATCAGCACAATTTACTAACCGAATGTTTTAGCAGGTAACTTACTTTCACGTCAACCAACGTATCGAAAATTTGAGGAGAGTTTTAGTGCTAAGCATGTACTAAATTTTTAGTACAATTTTAGTACTAAACATATACTAAAATTTTCGAAAATACGAAAGATATCGAAATGAAGTGCAAAATTTTTTGTTCAATTTCAGTACTAAACATATCCTAATTATAATTGAAAATAAAAAAGTATCGAAATCGAATTTTATTACAATTTTGGTACTAAAATTATACTAAAATACAGTACTGAACTATACTAAAATTTTCGAAAATACGAGACGTATCGAAATCAAGTACTAAAATTTTAGTACTCAACATATACTAAAATTTTAGCACAATGTAATATAAATTGGTTGTATAATTTATGCTCCAAGCAATTTTGATGACTTAAAAAATAAAAAGTTAATTTTTTTCAGAAATAGTACTAAGCCAGTATTAAGCACAAATATAAGATTAAAAATTGCTATAAAATTATCCAAGCGTGCAGCCATATGTTGCAGCTTATTTTTTATTCAACAAATTCTTAAAAATATAAATAACTCCACTTGAAAAAGTTTAAAATTGTAGAAAAGTTATTACGCACATACTGAACTTAAGTGACTCATATTACTATATCATATACCTGTAAACTCTTAAACAATGCACACTTTGATTATGTCAGGTTGAGTAATCAAACCAGCTACCAAGCAAACACCAAACACATGCATTCACTTTTAAATGTTTGTTGCTATTTTCGGTAATTTATCATTAAATTTTATTAAACCTTTAATTTCCTGCATTTTATGCCAACTCATCACTTACTGCAATTGAAGATTTAATTTCCAATCAAATTGTGGTCTGCATTATTTTTCATTGAAATATTTGATTGCCTTTTTATTTCACATTCGTAAATATACAAGCGTGAGGAGGTATACGCAATTTATCTGTGATTTATTAGTACTCCAAGCCTGAGACAGGAAATCATGTCAGAGTGAGTACATTTGAGCCACATAAAGTGCGTGTGAACCAGAAGCTGTATATTCGATAGTTAATTCCGTATGATAGCTAAGTTTGTTTAAAGAAACACTTTAAGTTAGCGAAATACGGAAGTAAACTTGATTAAGCGCTAACTGGAATGTTCACTGATTTTTTTTTTATTTACAATAGAAGTAAGTTGGTAAGCTAACTTTTTGGGTTTATTTTCTAAGTTTTTTTTTTTATTCGTTTGCTTAATTTTATTGCTGTTGTTTAGTCTGCACTAAAAATGAATTGCATTGCAATAAAGGTTTGATATTCAATTACTTTCGACTTATGAAATACCATTTTTTGCACATTTTAAAAATATTGGAGCTACTTATTGCCATTGAGTAAAAGAGATTTTTGTGAGGCTATCCGTTCTCTTATGCGCCCTTGAGCCATAAAGTTAACGGTGTTCAATCTATAGTCATAAGCTCTGCTAGTCTACCTGACAGCATAAATCAGGCATGCTAAAGCTTTTATGAAACAATACAAAAACGTCGCAATTTTCAATTTGAAAAGGATGTAAATATTTTTATAAAAAAGTATGCTTGAGTTTATCAATTCCTTGCTTTTGAAAAAAAGTTGATTAGAAACTAAAATATGTAGGCATTTCAATGCAAGTGTGCCATCCAACTAGTTAACTAACATATTTCCAATTGGACTTAAATCGCACAACAAAGCACAAGCAACTAAAGCACACAAATTTTAACTATTTTTATCTTTATATAAATATCTATATTTATTGCAGATGTATGCGTCGAATCACATATTTGTATGTATGTAGCTCAACAAACTCAGCGCCTTTTAGCCCAACCATCATTTGAGGTCACAAAATCACCTCTCAATTAAATGTGAATTAATCGCGTCAATTAGCCAATTATGGCGCAGTCGTGCGTATATACTTAATACATGTTTTGGCAGCCTACTACTTACTAGTGACCGATTTCTCTTTTATTTTTTGTTATTTACTTTAAATACATATTTGTACAAGGATAACCACGCTATCATACATTGACTTTGACAGTTGGCCGACAGAAAACAAGCCGAAAAATAAATTTGAGCAAAAAACAAAAAACAAGATTAATACGCTAAACTATTTAAATAAATAATTGTGGCATGCCACACGCATTAAATTTTCTTTTTTTGTTTTTTGTTCTTTTAATAAGCCAAGTCACATTGAACTTGTTGCTGCTGAGAATTTCGTGCAATAAAAGTATTAAAATATGACTTAGACTCAAATTATAAAAAACCAAAAAAACATACACTGCACAGCGGGCGTAGTTAAAAGCCAAAAACAAAATAAAATCATTGCATTTGAATTTAAGTTTTTCAATCGAACAAATATAGTTTTCAATTGGCATTACTATTTTTTCCATTGGCCACGCACTTTAAACTGAAATACTTCACAATATACTAAGAACTAATGCCAAGAACTTGTTCTAGGCCAACATTGCGGTGGCTGACGGTGATTAGAACTTGTGACTAAGGTCAATTGCAATGTCTAGAACTCACAGCAATACCAGGCTTTAAAGCTACCTGAGGCTACAAGTCTTTAAAAACTCGATCATTTTCAACTAACTCTCATTTTGTCTCAGCATCGCAACTTCATCGCCTACAGCGTACCAAGGGTAAAACGGCGCACAGCTTAGGTGGAGAGGTGGCAAAGCGAAGCTAATCTAAAATGCACTCCACTCAATGCATTTTCAATGTTAAAGCCAAATTAATACACCGCTTGGTTATTTCTTTCATTTTCTTCTTCTCACAAATGTTTGTAAGTATGTTTGTTGATTGCTTGCCAGCTCCCCGCCATTGCGTATACGTAACCTTCTGTAGAACTTGTTCTAAGTCGCTCACATTTTAATTACATTCGTTTTGTTTTGTTTTATTTTCCCAATTCACACTGCTATTGCTTTTGATATAAGTTGGTGGTGTTGCTTAATCTAGCAATTTCATGGCTCTGTTGGCTGGTTTCAATGGTCAAAGTCAGCATGTTGGCGGCCTAAAAATTAAATTTTATTAAAGAGACGCAGCCAAAGATTTGGTTCTGCGCTGCTACTCAGCTGCTTGTTTTCAAATACTCTTTTCTGCATTTACATTTAAAAATTTGAGCTTCTCAATAGGTTTAAGCTGCCGCTCATTTTATGAAGTGTTGATATGTTGTTAAACGCCCCACAGAACTACTCGACGCCTACTGCGAGAATTTTTGATGTTTTTTTATTAGCTTAAGACACATAAATGCATTTTTTTTTATTTAATTTTATTTTATTTAATAAAATTTATACTTTCCGTTGGCTTTGTAAACCAGCCATAATCAATTGAAAAATTGTATATTTTAATAAAAAAGAAAAATATAGCACAACCTTGACCAAGTGCCTGTAAGGCTTAGAAAACGACATTCATTTTGTTCATTTGTTGGTCAAGCTTTGGCGGCCTACTAAATAGTTTCTTATATCGCCATCAGATTTAAGCTGCAACTAAATTCAGTAATCATCTGCATACACGAAACCTAACTGGCCCTCAAGTTATCTGACACATCTGCACAAGTCTTCCAATATTTGCCGATACCCAAGCGCTGCACGTTAGTTAATCTGAATTTTATTGCCCGTTTTTATTGAACTTTTATTGTATTCAATTTTTTATATTTTTAATTTCTCACTTTTTACACCATTGATTGACAGTCGCTTTGCAAAGCAGCCGCACATTTGTGTAATTTCATTTAATTTCCATTCATTTATTTTTCTGAATTCTTGGTTTTTTTAATATTTTATTTCTTAGTTTTGTTATAATGACTACTTTTTCTTTAATTTCTTAATTCACGCCAATAAATTTTACACAATTTTTTCGGATATTCATCGAAACAGCAACGTAACGATGAAATATTTTAAAATCCCAAATTCAACTTTTGATTAATACATTTTTGCTTTGGCACGCATTATCAGCGACTGTAATTAGCGGATTTGCATAATGTGGATTTAAAGGGGGTATTAAATTTTGTATTTGTTTTTACTCAAAGTGGCTTAAAATTCGCATGTGTGCATGAGAAATGATTTTTCTTTGTATTTTAAAGTGATAGCCGAAGAGAATATTTTTTATTTTCAACAATTTTGCATACTATTTTGCTGGTTTTTTAATCAATCACAGATATGTGTACAAGGTCAATCAGGTCCATTAAATCAACGTGACTTAGTTGTTTTGCCTCTACAGCGCTTGACAAAGAAACATGTCTGTATGTCTATACATGTGAAGTTATTTTTTATGTGTGCACAAGTATTTCAAAAATGTTTTTATTGTTGCTAAAATTATATCGAGGGCTGCCATATTTTTTAAAATTGATAAATTTACTGTCCCACATTTTTTTTTTTATTTTCCAACCCAAAGCTTATAGGCCCTTCCATTGTATTCCATTTTTTGGTGTTGAAGTAAATTGTCTTTATTATTTTCCCTCACCTATAAGTAGGTAGGTAATTCTCAATATCCATTTATGCCATTTCAATCGTTTAGCACATATCTACATCTCTCAACTGGCTTATGAAATAGTGTATTAAGTAAGCATACTGCGCCTGTTTTTGTGAGTCATGTTTTTTTGTTGTTTTTGAAGATATCGAGGCACAAAGCTCTACATTTTGGCGGTACCAAATTAGTCTCCCGAACTATCAAGCTCACATAAATAATTTCGTTATAAAAAGACGCTTACTTGCCACA
Source organism: Anastrepha ludens (assembly GCF_028408465.1). NCBI lineage: Eukaryota > Metazoa > Arthropoda > Insecta > Diptera > Tephritidae > Anastrepha > Anastrepha ludens. The sequence continues at coordinate 115,404,735 of NC_071502.1, forward strand.
CATTCCTTCCGCTCTACTCTCTTCATCTGTGGCTCATGCTACCTAAGCTAATCATATTGCTTTTCAGTCGAAAACTTCAAAAACTTTCTGTCCTAAAATATATTCTGTATAATCTTTTTTATTAATTATTTAGTAGTAGTCCCCTAGAAAAGCGTTCAACACTGATAAATATTTTTTATTACTTCAAGCAATGAGTGGCTTATATAAAAATACTAAAATTCCGGTCCCAACAATTCATTGTCTCAAAAACAATTATGCTGTATGTGAATACCGGTGGGCCGTATAGCGTTTGTTTTTTGAACCACCTATTTTTTTGAGAAAGGTAACACAAATGACATGTCAAATGTGTTCATAATTTACTTAAAGGTTTGACATTTACGAAATGGGACGCTATATGCTTCAACAAAATTGGGAAATATTGAAAACCTATTTCCAAAGTGGTGAGTCTTCTTCTTCTTCCGCGGTTACAGTAAATGGCGAGCGTTACCGTGACATGCTCAACGAGTTTTTGTTTCCAAAAATTGAAGAAGATGACATGGACGACATTTGATTTCAACAGGACAGCGTAACTTGTCACACTGCCAAAGTTACACTGAACTTTTGGCTACCGTTTTTGAATTCCGATATCAATTGGCCGCCTCGGAGTTGTGATTTAAGCCCGTTGGACTATTTTTTGTGGGGAGCCGTTAAGAACAAATGCTATGCGAACCATCCAGAGACGATTGATGCTTTAAAAATTGGGTTGATCGAATGGCCTACTGTAAAGCCAGTCGTGGCAGTCATTTGAACGATATTATTTTTCATTCATAAATGACAATGTGCAATCTTCAAAATAAAAAATAAAAGTTTGAAAAAATATATTAGTTTTTTTTTATTTATATCCGATTCAAAAAGCAAATTTCACATGGCCCACCCTATATATAGGTATGCATACTACTTCGAAAAATGCGACACTAAGAAAACACTGTTTAGCAAAATAAAAGTAAAAAAATTGTGTCCCAAATTTTGTTTATGTCCCAAATTTTTTTTTGCTTTCTTTTCCATATACGTCTTATTATAAATCGTGCAATCCCGAATTTTGCACAGGTAATTCTTTTCTTATTTTTTGTTTGTATTTAAATAGCTAATAGCTAATAAATCTCGAATTAAAGTCCAAACTAATTTTTATTGCTTAATTTTTTTCAATAATTATGACAAACAAAATTTAGCTATAATATATTCCTTATGATTGTTTTTTTTTGTTTTTCTACCCTCGAATAAAAACACTAAAATGTATGTCCTAAATTTTTTGATTATATATAATTTTTAATAATTGTAATAAAAAGCATTCATAGCTTAAGAAAAGTACGAAAATATATGTCCCTAAAAGTTTCCAATATATAGGTACAACATTAAATAGTCGTGAAAACATCATTTCGCTAAGTGGGGTTTTTTAACTTTTTTTGTTGGATTTCAATCTCCCAAAGTCTTCTGTTACATACAATTTCTTAATAATCGTAAAATACAGCAAAATATATTATATATAACTAATAGCTCGGAAAGTTAAGAAAGTGAAAGTACTCGAACTTATGTCCCAAATCTGTTTTGTTAAACATATTTTTTTTAATAATCGTGTTCTTTTAAACAACTAATAAATAATTGTACAAATAAAAGTACAAAAATGTGTGTCCCAAAAACTTTTTATTATATGCAATTCCTCAATAATCGCATAACAGCATGCAACAAACATTTCATAGCTTAATAAATGTATATGAATCAGTGTCCCATAATTGCTTGCTGTCCCAAAATTGTTTTGCCTTCCAAAAATATCATAGACCACGTGAAAGTGCGTCGTTCTATAGGATTTACTAACGATTGTGGAAAAAAATGTCCTCCATTTTTCTTTCGAAAATATTTTTTATGCCAAAATGACCAGCAACACAAATTTTTGGACTACCAAATAAATCTCTTAATAAATCATTATGGACAAACTCTACAACTAAATGTAAAATTTCCTTTTCTAAATTGCTACAAAATAAGAAATCTAACTTTGCTTAACCCATTACGCACACTTCAATTAACATCAGGTTAAAGACACGCCACGCTTTTTTCCGAAAAAAGTTTTTTCATGACAGAAATTCACTCAGAAGCCTGTGGTTGCCTGCTAGTAGGGAACATGCTTTTCTATCATTTTATCATTTCAAATATTAGAAGTTGTATCAAATCTACTAAGTATAAGTTAATAGCCGGACAAGCACACTTGGCTGTGACAGCTGCTTTAATCCAAATAAAAAATCCAAACAAATCACTAAACCACTTAATTGTATCTTTCCGCTTAACATTGAGCTGTACTGTACAATTAAGTCAAAATAAGGTTCACCTCTTCAAAACCGCAAGCAAGCCACAATCAAAAATAAATTAATACCCGAAGCAATTAATTAAGAAACACATAAATACATTCATAATATAATACTGTTATTATTATAATTTTTTTCGATTCTTTTTTGTCCCTGCGTTACAGCTGCATTTATTTTTCGATATACAAAATAGAATTTTTGATGAATGAATTAAGGTCATTACGCGGTTTCTTTATTGAGTTCATTAAAACTTAAAGAAACTTGAGTGATATATGCAGAGCTATGCGTTTGTTTAGAGCGCCATAAATTCTTACTTGTGAGTTTTGTAAATATTTAAGTATTTTGCTTAATTATTATACTTATTCTTTCTTTTTTGTTGTTAACTTCTTAAATGACTTAAGGCAAACAATTTTTTTTTAATTTTTAAAATTAAATCAGGGACTAAAAAATAGTTATGGTGGAATTATATGGCGGTATCTGTAACAACGACAGCGAAATAGTTTCCTAGTTTTCGTGCTGAAAATTTTCATGTTGCAGACATCCCTCGGTTTGGTAGATCATTAACTTAAATATTCAATTAAATCGTGAAAAAAATATAAAGACGGGCATATATGTAAGTAGTCACAACAGCTTTGAACTATTTGAAAAAAAACTGAATGCAAGAAAACACAGCTTTAAGTGTGGCTGGCAGAAGAGAATTTTGATTTTGATGATCCCAATTTCCATTAGCAAAACTCTATTGAAAGTGAATGATTACTGGTAATAACAAAGGGGTTGCATGGGTTTCAAAAGCTCTCAAGTTAATCTCGAGTCCCTAAATTGAAAATTTTAAAGTGGGATATCTTTAATTCACGAATCGAATACGAGGTTGGTATAAATATTAATATTGATTATATGATGAGTGTATTTTTTTTAATAAAAATATGCTTACTTGGCCATTTTTCGTTACGCAAAATGTATTTTATATATCTATATTTTTATTAAAAGAGCCCTGTAAAGCCGCATTGTAATAGGAATAGTAACTGTGCTGTGTGTGAATCGACACAAAAATAATTAAATTTTATAATATTAAAAAAAAAAGTTTTTTTAAACATAATTTTGTTTAGTTTTTGCTTTTTTGGTAGAACAACATATCTACAGTTCTAGATTCTCTTTTGGCTTCTGATTTTTTAATACTTTTGCTCACATATCAGAATCAGAGGGATTTTTAAATGTTTTATATGAAATGTTTGTGTGCCTCAAAAGATTTAAACATTTATTGAAAATTTGTAAAATTTTTCACATAAAAAATTATTCAGTCTAAAATTATTTACATAGCTACCAAAATTTTTGCAAATTTTTAGAAGTTTGAGTTAATCTTTGCCTGTAAATGCAATAAAAATTATTTAAAAATTTGAGTTTGAGTTAATCTTTGCCTTGTAGTACATTAAAAACTATTAAACAATTTTTTTTATAAAAAACGGTCTATTCCAAAATCTTTACTTGTGTCCCAAAAGTTATGATTTGCTAATTTTTAGAAGTTTGAGTTAATATTTGCCTTATAGTGCAATAAAAATTATTTCAGAATTTTTTTTTATAAAATCAGTCTATTCTAAAATATTTACTTGTGTCCCAAAAATAATTTTTTGGAATTTTTTTGCATTTTGAGTTAATCTTCGCCTTATAGTGCAATAAAAATTATTTAAAAAGTTTTTCAAGAATTTTTTTTAAAGCAGTCTATCCCAAAATATTTATTGAGTTCCAAAAATTATTATTTGCAAAATTTTAAAAGTTTGAGTTAATCTTCCCCTTTTAGTACATTAAAAATTATTTGAGAATTTTTTTTTATAAACGCGCTCTATTTCAAATATTTACTTATGTCCCAAAAATGATTTTTTCCAATTTTTTTGAATTTTGAGTTAATCTTTACCTTGTAGTGCAATAAACATTTTTTAAAAAGTTTTTCAAGAACTGTTTTAAAAAGCAGTCTATTCCAAAATATTTATTTGTGTCCCAAAAATTATTATTTGTAAATTTTTAGAAGTTTGAGTAAATCTTTACCTTGCAGTGCAATAAAAATTGTTCAATTCATTGTTACTGCGGTTTATAATGGAATTCTATTTCAATAAAATGTACAAAAATCAATTACACATTGCGTTGAAAAGTCTGAGATTAAAAAAACATGACGGCGTGCGTTTTTCTCTACCCGCTGAGCTTTTGCAATTTAATTAACACTAACTGGCTGGCTACTATCTTTGGTATGGACTGATGAAAAAAAAATTAAAACAAAACTCACTTACTGCTATTTGCTGCAACGGCCGCCTTCGCCTGCAGGTATTCATATTACGTCCAAATTGAAGAAAAAAGAATCAAACTCTGCTCAAAAAGCTTGATTTTACCCCATTGCTTACTTTTTGAGTTTTTATTTTTGCCATTTACTTTGAATTTTTGAAAGCTGCCGATTTTTTAATTAAAGGCCTAAAGCCGACACTAAGCCAATTTGTTCATATCGACAGCTTGAACGAAAATTAACACCAAACAAATGAAAAAATACTAACTCAAGTCATGGATATGAGTTTTAAATGCAAGTAAATAAATTAAATTTTGTATTTATTTTGGTTGAAAGTATTTTGTTTGTTGTGTACACTTTGAAGTATACAAAGGAGCAGAAGCATCAATTCTAAATAATACAAAATATAAATAAAGAAATTGAAATATAAATCGAGGAGCAAAAGTTAAAAACTTAGTAGTTTAATTTCGTGATCTATTTTTTATATTTAAAATTTTCTTTTAACTTTTTGATCTGCTCGTGCAACCCGTTTTTGTTATTCCCTTCTATACCTTTGAAATTTTTTATTTTTCTTTATTACAGTACATTATTTTTTGTACCATTTTCTCCGCTTTCAAATTTATTTATTACTTTTATTCCTGACGACTACTTGTTTTGCTGTTTTCCGTGTTCTATTTTTTATTACTTTTTTTTTTGTACATTTACCCACTTTGCCAGTATCGGTGAAATGTTCATGTCAACTACTCTAACCAGCGCGCTTGTCTATTAATCTGTCTGCTTGCTGTTTTTTTCGTAAACTCATTTTCCTGCTTGCCCAGCAATTGCTTGGCCATTTGGGCCGCCGCCACCACCTCCAACTATTGCCACGAAAAAATTGTGTGACACCAAAGGCAATAAATTACTATGTGACACTAGATTTCCATTACATTTTGTGAAAACTTTTTTTTATGTTTTCAATACTTTTTTTTACAAATATTTGAAAAAAAATTCTTCTAGTTTTTTCCTAAAATATTTTCCGCATTACTCTGTGAAAAATCCTAATTTATTAAAATTTGTCTAGCACTGCTTGTTTGCTCAGGGCGTGGTGACCCAATCAGCCACCAGTTCTTGGCACCTCAACAGCTTTCAACGTGCATAGCTGAGTGCAGTTTATAGTGCTCAAATGCATGCACGGCATTTAGCCGGCACAAGTGATTGGAGAGATATTTAGATTTAGCTGTAATATTTAAAGTTAACGGCAATTTTTGCCATCAAAGTAAAGTTTAGCCAGGGCATAGTTCGCATTGCCTGCCGCCATTATTTAAAGCACCACACAACATTGTTTAAGCTTTATAAGCATGCGGCTATCGCGATAGGACAGTATCATTGTGGTCAGAAAAGGGTGAACTGAAATAGTTTTAATTAAATTTTTTTCACTTTTTTTCCATTTTTTCTGCAAAGCAATGTTTGCCAATTTATTTATATTATTTTTCATTTTAAATTTTTTTTTTTGAATGGCATAAACTAAACATGTAGTTCATTAATTTTATTTAATTCCCTTTTCTGTTTACCTTTTTTCCAAGAAAAAATACTTTTACCAGCAAATACGTTTTTTTTTACCTGCAAACTCAGTTTCCCATTGTTGAAATGTCGTTCGTGCCTTAAGTCTTTTGTTTCCACACACACACACTCACACACATATTGTTGAGGTAACAATGCGATACACAATAGGCGTTGTCGCAGGCGTATGTTCATGTCAGTGCAATGTATCGTTTGGCAAATACTTTCTGACAGTTGATAATTTGTGCAGTTTTCTAGTTATTTTTCCCTTTTTTTGTTAGTTTTCTCATTTTATTAATTTTTGCTTCTACAATTTTATTTTTGTTATTTGCGCTGTAGTGCATTTAGGCGCAAGTTTGTTTCTTAAATCTTTCATATGACAGCGTGATATGTGTGAGGTATATGGATTTACTCGTGAATAATGTAAGTGAAAAGATACGATTTTGGCATTACCTGTAAAAAATGACAGAATTTAAAAGTGAAGTAGGAAATGTTAATATAAAAAAAATTAGATGACCGAAATTAATTATAAAAAATAACTGCTGGATTGATTAATTTTGTGTTTCTTTGTACCAAGGAAGATTCTAAAAATTTCATAAAAATGCATGGAATACAAGTTTTTAAAATATTACTATAAAGATAAAATTTCATGCTTAAAAATTTATACTGAATATGAAAATATAAAAATTACAATTTTTTTTTTATTATGGGAAATATTTTTTTTTTATATGAAAATTTTAATATTATTATTTGAAATACAAATAAAAAGTTTTTAGAAAGTTTTTTCATTATTAAGGAAAATAATTTTTTTTCTTATGAAAATTTTTTTATTATTATTTGGAATACAATTTTTCCCCCCACGTTATTTGTAGATGAAAAACATTGCACAAAATAAAAAACAATTAAAATATAGCATTTTGATAAAGAAAAATACTTTGAATAAATAACTAAAAGCAGTGGAAATTTTGTTATGTAACAATGTCAAAAAATATTCTAAAAAATTTATGAAAAAATTAAATGTAGAAAAAATTAATTGAATAAAAAAATTTAGCATCTTTATGTAATCGATTTGGTAAAAAATATTACAATAATTTGAAGCTGTCAAATAATATTTAAAGAATTACATATTTTTATTTTAAATTATTATCTTGCAAGACAAAATCACATAAAATTCTAAAAAAAATAAAAACTGCAAGATGTAAAAAGATTAAGAAAAATTAATATTTTTATTTTTAAATTAGTTCACTTAGAAAAAGATATTTTAATACATTTACTTATAAAAAATATTTCACTTTTTTGAGGGCCGCAAAGGTGTTCAATATTAGGAAATATTAATTAGTAACATTTTCAAGCCTAACTTTTTCTTCAATTTTAAAGCATAATTTTTCAATTTGTCTCTTTGCGGTTGTAAAATAGTTTTTCTATGAAAATTTTCCTAATTCTTTGTCAAAATAACACGTGAAGGACCAAAACACATTTTTTTTTCATAACAGAATTTTTACGTCAAAAGTCACGTAGAGATCAACGAAAAATTAAATTCAAGTTCAAACACACCTAAGAAAATAATTGGCCCATAAAATAAAATATTGCAAAAACAAAAAATTAAAAATTGTATTAATTTGTACTAAAAGCGTGATTTGCAATTTTTAGCGAAAAAATGCAAAAAATATTAAAAAGTTAAGCAAAAGGTTAACATTTTGACGCCAAGTAAGACATTAAAGACTCAATAAAACTCAAAGATAATGGTACAAAAATGATTGCTAATAAATACAAAATTTACTCAATTGTATAAAATATAAAGAATCTACAGAAACACTTCACTTTTGCTTAATCATCAGCCTATTATTCGCAACAATTTAATTAAGCGACAAGAAAAGAAAATGATTTGCTTATTGCATTTTGCCATAAAAACCAACAGAATAAGAGAAAAAAAAACTATTTAGCGCAGCCGAATCGTGCTGCGAGATTTCCATGTGAGTACGCACGCTCGCGAATGCGGAAGGTGGCATCATTTAAAGTTCATTTGCCTTGCCCTGGGTGGGTGCAGTGCAGGCCGCCAGGCTGACTGAGCGGCTGTGCGGCCAAAGGAGCTGAAGATAATAAACATTGAATGACAATTACGTACATTTTTTGAACAAAAAGTTAAAAGCATATAAATGACTTTATTGCAAGAATGTGGTTCGCAAATTTATGGCTTAATATAGCAGTAACGAGAATTTATGCGCAAAATTTATGGAAATATTCTTTCAATCAATTGAAATTATTGCTTTTACAATACCAGGAATAAAAATATTTCTTTCTTGATCGTTCAAAAAAACAAAAACACTCAATTTATGACTTTGTAATTTTCCAAATATGTAAAAAAATAATATTAAAATTACTTAAAAAAATGTAAATGTCACGTATCCGCCGCGGTGTCAAGTGCATAGCTATTCAGGGCTTCAAGCCAAAAAGAACTAACTGTCAAACCGCAATAACAATAAAGGATTAGCGGAACTAGTTTAAAACGTTACAGCATGCACGCGATACGGTCAAATTAATTTTATTATTATTATTTATTTTTTTGTTTACTGAACTACCGTATGGCCTCAGCATCAAAATTCCAATGCTGACAATTTAATGGCAGGCATCAATGTGATTTTTGTTTTCTTTCTTTTTTACTGCATTTGCCACGGTTTCTGCATACATAATAAATATGCCGTTAAAAAATTAATTTATTAACATACTTGAATATGTAAATAATAGTAAGTATGCAATTTAATCAAATGCAGCTGTAAACTTTCAAGGCACATCAACGCTCAAGGAATGTCAGCTTTCATGGTCAAGTTTAATGTTATTTCAATGGAATCTTCCGTGAGATTTCAATGCCAAAGGCCAGAAATGTGATTGAAATAGTAGTAGGAAGAAGATTTCAAATTGAAATCGAAGAAAACCGTGTAATGTATGCGAAGTCAATGCATAATTTTGTTTTCTTTTATGCCACCGCTCAATATAAACACGCAATACGTTGAGATTTTTTTACTAAAGAAACTTAATTAAATTAAATTAGATTAGATAAAGAAGATGTTTAATTAGGAAGGTGTTACATGCTTCCACTCGGAAACTTTATTGTGCATTGTGTATACACTCATTGGTGTCCAACGAAAGCGCTTCTCCCTTATTAAAGCTGCCATTGAGCGTAACAGTGCTCGCACGGTTGAGCCTTCTGTTCTGTGTAAATGGGCTTAACATTATCTCAGTTATTTAAGGTAGTAAGGGGCATAGTTCTAAGTGCTTAAATTTCTGTGGCTGAATTATCAAAAAAGCGGTTGAAATTTTATTATTCTCGCAAATATTTTATAATTTTTGTTTTTTTAATTTTTTATACCGAAAATTTTACCTAACTTAAAAACTGCTTGAGAAGCATAATTTTTAATAAAGCTAATGGAAAATATATGTAATAAAATTAATAACTTTTAATTAAGTGTTTGCCTGCAAAATATAAAATACATATATTAAACAGCTGGCAGAAAAATACTTTTGACAACTCGTATCAAAAAATTTACAATTTCCACATTTAATTTCAAATTTTTTAAGAATTTTTTTTTTTTGGAAATACTTACTAATTTTAAAAGTAAATATTTTTTGAAAGTTTATTTTACCTTGAATATGATTACAAATTCGCTTGACCGAAAGTAATTGCAAAAACTGAAAACTTTCGTTCGCAAAAACTTAAGAAATGTTCTTAGCAAATCTCGCCTTCTACTGTGTTATTTAAGAATAATTAAATAATTTGTTCATCTTCTCTGTGCGCAAACTAACGTAAGAAATTTTCTTAGCAAATCCCGCCTTTTACTGTGTTATTTAAGGAAAACTAAATCATTTGTTGAATTTTTCTGGTATGCATTAGTAGTTTTGTGGTGAAAAATCAAAAATATGATTATAGTATTATTATTATTTTTTTTTTTTGTTATTATTATTCTATTAATTATTTTTATATACTTTTATTATATTTTTTTTTTATTTTTTTTATGATTACTTTTTTTAATTTCATGTAATTTTTTTCTTTTTAATTTTTTTTAAGCCTGTTTCACTAAAAATAATTTTTAAGTTACTTTTATATGACGACAGTTTTTTCTTCATTTTTAAGAACAAAAAGCTTAAACATTTTAAAGAACTTTAAAATAAGTGGAAATTTCTTGAAAATCACAACCTTTAATAAAATTTACGATAAGTATACGTAATAAAATTTCTTTATTTTAATTACATATTTGCCGGCAAAATATAAAATATTTAAAAACTTTGGCAGAAAAATACTTTCGATACTTCGTTTGTATCAAAAAATGTACAATTACCTACCCTATTCAAAAATTCCTTAATAATTTTTTTTACCACATATTTAACTTAAATTGTTTAAGAAATTTTTTTTAGAAATATTTATTAATAGTAAAAATATTAGAAGTAGATTTTTTGAAAAATCGTGTCAACTTGAATATGATTAAAAACATGTTACTTTTTCTCATAAGAAATGTTTATTACCAAAAAAAACAGGTTGAAGGTAATACCTATTAAGCGATTGCTTAAAAATATTTTAAAAATGTTGTCTAATTTTTTTTGCTTTAACCAAATGTTTTCAAATTTTATTCCTAACTTTTTCCATTTAAGAAATTTTTTGATGGCTTTTCGGTATTAAATGATGACTTAAAAATGTATCAAAATTCATGCCTAATTTGTATCCTTTTAAGAAAATTTTGATGGCTTTTCGGTATAAAATGACGACATAAAAATATTTCAAAATTTATGCCTCATTTTTATCCTTTTAAAAATTTTTCGAAGGCTTTTCGGTATAAAATGACATTCCAAATTCCAAAATTCATGTCCAATTTTTTTCTTTGAAACTTTTTTTTTAAGCTTATCGGCATAAAATAATTACTTCAAAATATTTAAAAATGTGTGTCTCATTTTTTTCTTTTGAAGACATTTTTTTAATCCTTTTCAGCATAAAACAATGACTTGAAAATGTTTCAAAAATTATGTCTAACTTTTTTTCGTTTGAAGAAATTTCTTAAAGGATTTTCGGTATAAATCGGTTATGTAAAATTTTTTTATGTTTTTCCGTTTAAGAAATTTTTTAAAAGTTCTTTAGTAAAAACGATTACTTAAAAATATTTCAAAGTTTATATCTGGCTTTTTTCTCCCCTTTCCTATATATTCACTAAATACTTCCACACTTTTTCTTCCTGCAGGAGGGCAGCATTGGCCATGAGATGGTAATAAAACCGCTGCCGCATGAGCTGAGCCCAAATCCAGACGCAGCACATCATGTCGTGTACAAACGTGAAGCGCAGCCACTTGAACATTTGAGCGATTTTGGTGAGTAGAATCATGAAAAGTAGAAATAAGGGAAAGCAAACAGTATGCTAAAAATATATATACATATAACTAATACAAATAAGCTCATGCAAATGTAGAACACTTGGCAATGCATTTAAAAATTGGCTTTTCATAGTTCATAAAAATGGAGAAACTCAGTATAGTGGTTTGCTTTGTTTTATTTTTTTACTTACTTTTTTTATTTTAGTTTCATTTTTTTTTTTTTTGTTTTTAGTCTTATTTTTAAATTGATTTATTTTTTAATTTTATTTTTTTTTGTCGCCATAAAACTGAAAAGTCACTGATTTCATAGATTACAAAGCGCATAGCCGCAGACAACCTTCAGCTGACATGCTGAGGCAATTCAACTGCCTTTTTATGTCTCTTAAAATAAAACTACCAAAAAAAATTTTCTGTTACTCATCAGTTACCAACGAAAAAATTAAGAATTAAAAATATAAAAAATATTTATAAACTTCTGGCATATTTTGTTCGCAATTATACGCAAGCTAATGAACTGCTAAAATTTTTATGGGTGCCATAATTACCAATAAGTTCACGTTGCTAGTGCAATGAGATGCATTGCTAAATTTTGCATTAAACGATATTTTTATTACATTATTACACTTTAAGATGGATGAAAGAAAAATGCATTGCCTTTGTATTTTTTAAGTGGCGCCTTAACGGTTATAGTTCATTATAAGTTCGACTACCGAAAATACGGAAATTTTCGCAAATAATTTCAGCAGTGAATAAAACAGAAAACCCGCCAAAAGTTTCAAGTTACTTTACCGATGAACCTATAACGGTAATATGTGTCACAGTACTTCATTCCTCCTGTCAATTTTTTTGTTTTGTTTGTTTTATTGTTGTTTTGTAATATTATTGCACACAGTTTAGTTATCTCATAATTGCACGAGCGGCAAGTCAATTAACCTTTATGTTACACATTCGTTATTTTTAATGCCATCTTAATAACTTCGCCTTACTTGGTTGCAGCTTTTATGGAGCCCGACGATTTGGATATTAGCGAAAAGCTTGAACGTCGCCAGCGTCGCTCTGCGCCATTTGATGGTGATGAAGCGTCGTTAGAGGAACTGGACGATGAAATGGAGACATTGTCAGCGGAAGCCACAAATACACGCAATAAACGCCAAGTGCCCTATATCATCTATCCTGAGGTGTTGGTAATCATCGACTATGATGGCTATCGGTTGCATGGTGGAGATAATTTACAGGTAAGTTTTTCTGCCAGGAAACATGAAAGGGAACTTTTTTTGTAAAATTTAATAAGAAAATATAACTGCTGATTGATAGAAAAGCATTCAGCCAAGACAGCAACTCATGACAAGGCGAATTGAGTTATCAGCTAATTGCTGCCAAACTTTTAGGCATCTGCGTCACTCTGTATAATTTCGAAAGTTGTTACCAAATTTAGAATTTCCGAAAGAAAAAATTTAAAACTAAAGTTCTACATTACTTGATCATTATACTCGTATTCCTGCTTTAGAACACCAAATAAACGTTGAAAGGAAAAATGTAATAGTAATTTCAGCTATAAAAGTTTTAGCTATAATACTAAAGTTAACTGCCCACGTAGTAAGATTTTTAATGATGAGCAACCAACCTCCGTCTAAAAGATGACACCTCCACACATGGCTAACAAAAACCACGAAATGGTAATGGTTAAACGGCAAGTGAAAGTAACAAAAAAGTTGAAAAAAATGGAATGCAATAAATTGAGCCTTTTGCAAAGTTTCGTAACTTTGAACGAAACTTGAATTCACCATAACACACCAGACATTAAGACACAAGCGGAGTGAAGTGCTCGCAGGCAAGCGAGACGGAAGCAAGTCAAGCTGAATTTATTAGTTAATAGACGTGGTTGGTAGTTAACTCTTATTTGGAAGGCATACGATGTAACTTATATCGATTTCCTAGAAAGTAGCCACACTCTCTGTTGGCACTTAGTTTAGATGCCCGTGACATAATTCACATCAAATACCTTGAAACTAGCGAGGTGAAATGAACAAGTAAACTCCAGGCTGTAAGCTCCAAAATACAGACATACAAGTGTACACTCGCCATGGAAAAATCGTACAACTTGAGCTGCAAATGAGTTCTGAATCCACCAAATTTTCTTCAGATGGCCACCTGTGAATTTATCTTTCCTAAACTAGAAGTAATCATTTTCTGGAAGAATTTGGTCAAATTAAGAGTTTATCTTTGGAAATAATGGCGATTTTTAGTGGCACTACTTACTAATCTTACAGCGTCGAAGTCATGAAAACGAATTATGCTGAATTAGAATGAGTTTACGTTATAGAAAAGAATAGGATTCACTGGAAAATGTGGAGTTTGCATGCTTAAGTCCAATTTGGCACACCCATAGTCCGTCGCATAATTATTTTCTTACTATTTAAAATTATCAATTACACTATTTATCTACCGCACATTCTCGCACGCCTCTTTTCCACTCCCTAATCATGCACTTCGTTTCGGCTTCATTGCTTTTGATAGCATCCGTTTCCAAGAAGTCAATCATTTAATCGGCTTCTTTGGCACATGCATCGGAATTTCTTACTTTATTTGCTTAACATCTCTTCAACATACGCCGTCATGCCATAAATTTTATTGGACCAACTCCCACAGACATATATTTTACTATCGCGTTTTCATAAATCAAATCTAGCTGGCTATTCTGTCGACACTTGTCAGCCAACTGCACTAAGCCAGCCACGCACGCTTAGCATCAGCTTTGGAGATATATCTTTCAGTGAACGAACGTGCGATTTTGTTTTTTAATTTTTTTTTAATTTTTGTTTTTTTGTTTTCTTAAAGGCAGATTCTCAATCGAAGCGTGTTGTCGTACAAAGCAAGATTTTCTAACCGCAGTTTTATATTTCGCACATTTATTTCTTTTTATCACTTTTTGCCATCTTCTAAATTTTTGCTTTTCATTTCTGCATTTTTGTGCTAGAAGGTGCAGCGTTTATCGTATTTTTGCTAATTTTTTTCTTTTTATTTCTTTCATTTTTTTCATTTTAGGTGAAGCGTTACTTCATTTCATTCTGGAATGGCGTTGATCTGCGCTATCGTTTGCTGAAAGGTCCAAGGATACGTATCAGCATTGCTGGCATCATTATTTCGAGGGTAAGTAATAAGTATATTATTAATCTTTCAATTGTTCAATTGTTGTATTAAGTTTTTCTTTCCTTGTACTACAAAAATTTGTACAAAAAATTAAAAAAATGGCGCGCCAAAATAACAGATTAAATTTGACTATTCTACTAACACTAGCGGCGCTAATGTACCCTAGTAGCAGTACAGCAGCAAATAAAGAACAAAGTCAACCATTTTTCTGCTCAAATAAAATCTCCAACTTTATACGGTGTATAGACTAATCTACGTAGTGTTGTAGCTAAGTCGATGACTTCGAAAGCTTATGTGGTTCTTCGGTGGTTTCTTCTTCAGCGGTGAGTGACGACTAACATAGGACTTTTCGCTCTAACATTCGGAGAACACGCATTCACAAGAGTCGTACAGAATCGCTCTGCCTCTTCCTCAACTCTAAAACAGGTTTACGTATTCTTGCGCTCAAATGACCAGAGGTAGTAATCTTAGATATTCTCGGACACATTTCTAGTTGGTTTTTATCTATTTTCGGGTATAGATCGCAACTAATCTGTCTGCAAGAGAGGCGAGTTTAGAAAAATTGACGTGAACCATGCTTACCAGCATAGTAGCCATCTGTATTCCATAAATCCCGCGTTGGAAAATGTTACAGTAATCTGAAGCTCTCCATGATCTAAAGCTTTTCCGGTATTGCTTTTTATAAGGTTTCCCTATAATAGACCGATTTATTCCAGTCGCATTTGTAGACATATTAGAACTAAGTATAAAACAATGAATTCAAAACAAGCAGTACCTCCCTCGCCTGCAAATTTTTAAACTTCTAATATAAATTTTTAGCGGTGCCCTGTATCTTCCAAAATTCGCAGTCGCTCCATTTCCTTACCACAACTTATACGCCATATGTACAAGGAATTAATTTTTCCATTGTTGGCTATCACAATTTACTGATTGTAAAAGCTAATTAATGCACAAATAACTTAATACGAAAATCATAAATTTCATGGTTGTTTTTATTTTTTCATTTTCATATTCGTTTAAATTGCGAATTATGATTTAACAACTTACGCGCCACTTGCAAACCAAAAACAAAAAAACAAAGAATATAAAACCACTTAAAGTTAAGTAGTGCGCAGAAAAATCGAAATAAATAATTGCTAACTGCAAGCAATGAAAAAGAAATATAGTTTAATTCAGCTACTTACAAATTATATGTTGCCAATAAACTGATAGCATTGGCGCTGTCGATGAACTCTTTGGATAACAAAGAAAAATGTTAGTAAGAAACACTTACAAGGCTTGGAAGGCAGTTAGATGCAAAAAATTGTGTATGCTTGCACTGAAATCGATAAATCAATAGGGGGCATACAAACGTTAAACCATCAATACACGTTGACTTCAAATGAAAAAACGTTATTTTAATGGGCAACAAGTGTGACCCATGTGTTTTTTTTTTAATCAAAGAGAAACACAATTTTTTTGATGTTGACGATAATAATCATTTTACTTGGTTCAAGTAGATTTGTTGACATCACTTTTTGAATATGATATCTCTCAAATGGCCGCCTTGAGCCTGTACGGCGTATTGTGCCCGTTCTGCAGCATTTTCCATAGTTTTAGCTAACATTTCGGCTGGAATTGCGGCTATCGGCTCACGGCTCACGGATGTTATTCTTGAGCTCTTCTATGGTATTTGGCTTATTAATATAAACCTTTGATTTTAAATATCTCCACAAGAAGAAGTCAGATGGCGTTAAATGGGGCGAACGCGGTGGCCAGTCAAAATCGCCATTTTTCGACATCAAACGACTCATATGCTTTCGACGAATAATTGGCATCACAAAAGGGGTTATCATATCGCGATGACGCTCTTTCTTCTTCTTCTGACTTCTTTTGTTGAATGTAAATTTCAACAATTTGGGAGCGCTCGCGTGGCGTGTACTGTTCCATGGTAAAAATCTGCTTGGACTGACGCTGATCAACGCGACGCTTAAGCGATCTGATGTCTCTGTCAAAAGATACAGGGTTGCTAGATGGGTCCGTCGAATATGGGCAACCCTGTATATGCATTCAAATTTTTTTCCGCAGGCTTACGCTTTTTTGAAAATTGAAAATATTTCAGATCAACAAAAAATAAAAGTATTATTAAAAAAATATTATTAAAACATATTTATAAACAAATATTTATAAAAAAAATATTAGCAAAAACATGTTATAAAAAAATATTTATAAAAACCAATATTTTAAAAAACTTATAAAAAATACTTAAAAAATTATAAAAAAATATTATCAAAAAAATATTATACAATAAAAAATATTATTAAAAAATATTTATAAAAAAAATATTATTAAAAAAATATAAAAAACTTTTTTTAAAAAAATATTATTAAACAAATATTCTAAAAAGCTTTATAAAAAAAAATATTATCAAAAAATATTATAAAAAATATTATTAAAAAATATTTATAAAAAAATATTATTAAAAAATTATTATCAAAAAAATATTATAAAAACTTTTTATAAAACAAATATTATCAAAAAATATTATTCAAAAATTAAAAAATATTTATAAAAAAAAATCTTATTAAAAAAATATTATAAAAAAATACTATGAAAAAATATTTATAAAAAAATATATTATTAAACAAATGCTACTAAAAATATTTTTTTTTGCTTACAATTTTCACTTGGCTGTATTAGACTCATTTTGTGCTTGAGTTATTACAACGCTGATTTGCGGTAAATTTTAGCGTCATTTTGCATATACTATTAGCTGCTGTTGGTTAACATAATTGACAGTGTTGCCAGCCTAATGAAATTTTATAGCAGTTCAAATGTTTACGTAAGCCATCAAAAATCTAAAAATTAGTAAAAATTATTACTCTTTTCTGCTTTAACTATTCTGCTGGTAAATAAGTTTTAGTGATAAAGCTCCTTAAAAAAATTGCACGCCACCGAAAATTATGATGCATTAAACTACTTTGATCGTTTAAGTGCTTGCCCGTAATTTTTTTTATTTCCAAAATGGCATATAAATACTTTTATCGCGTTTTGTAAATTTTAAATTTTTGCTAGTACTCCGATAAGATTTCTGATTATTTTTTCTTTCCTATCTCAACGCCTTATTGTCAACTTTGTTGTCAACTGCCAAATATTACGCCATCGAAACACTAATAACACTGTTATCTTATGCTGCAATAAAAAAAAAAAAAACAATAAAAAATAGAAGTGTGAAAAATGTGGCAGATAAATACATTTTTATTTTTGCAAATCTCGTTATGCCGCCAACAAGCTGCTTACCTTCCAAACGATTTTCGTGCTACCGTTTGAGTTGCAATTTATTTTATTTTTAATATTTTTATTTTTTCACACATTTTATATTTGCCTGTAATTTTTTTTGATTTATTAACATTTGATAAAGTGATTGTTTGTACGCATTTATGCGTTGGACGTTGAACAAATAGTTTGACGCGTGATTGCAACATAGCAACGCATTAACGTCGATAACTCGTTTAAAAATTTAACATGTGCTTTGTTTTTTATTTGTCTTTCTATTTCATCATTTAATTACTTGGTCAACTTTGTCAATTTGTTCATACTCGCATTTTCTAATTAATTGCAATTGTAAAAAATGGCATACGCCCATTAAGTGACTTTTGTTACTTAAATATTCTCGCATGTGTAACTCGCTGCGTGCAACTCATGGCATTGGCAAAACGTTGTTCTGACCAAAATTTATTACGCTTGCGGTCGATTAGGTGTCCTCGGCGTGGCTGTGTATAGCAATTTTTTTAAATTTATTTATTGAATTCGAGCAATTTATGTAGTTAATGATTTAATTAGGCTGTTCTTTAAATGAAACTAAGAATTATAAGGAAACTTTAGTAATCGAGAAATTTTAATTCAGTTGAAGGTGTATGAATTAAATACGTGTTGTTAGCGTCCGATGCCCTGGATTGGCGTTTAAAACGTGAATCAAAATTGAGTGGAGCTTTGACCGATCAGTTCGACTTTCTAACATATTTTTCCATCCCTTTTAACGTCGTTGGTTCGTTCAAAGTCGCTTGCGCTCTTTATTATTACAAGTGTTTCACTTGTTCGGTGAGGCTCCACAAGAACAATGTTACCCTTTGCTGCTCATTATGAGTTATTCTTTAAACATTTCATTTGAACCGTATAAATAGGACAACTATTTGGCCTGCCTTGCCGTCTCTTTTACAATCGTTTCATTTGTTTAATTAGGGTGGAAAGTTTATGGAATTTTTCTAATTTTTGTGTAAAATTTTAAAATTGGAATTATATGAGCTACAATTTTTGAAAAATAAAATAAAAATTGCTTAATTTTTAGCGAAGGCTGTATTTATTTATTTCATCAATTTTCCAGTATTAAAGCTAGAACTTAATTCGGTTACAATATTTGCCGGGTGAATTAACCGCTGAAAGCTATTACGCCTGGAACGGTTCGTATGGAGTTCTAGGTTAAGAAAAATGCCAGCAAATAGCTGCGCCTACTCCACATTGAGGTGGAATAGTTTGTCAGAAGACAATTCGGTATCTTCCACAAGTCTTGAGATACTCAACAACCTACTGAATTTAAAAAATGTATTGATAATATCTTTTGCTGCTTGCATTATTACAATTTAACTTTTTCTGGTTATAATTCAACTTTTACAAATTTTTTTTTGGTTTGCACATTCGCTTTTGCTTGGCAAGCTCATTTCGATAAATTTCCGATCAAAATTAGGTGAATGCAACGATTTGTCTTACAAATGAGGTAATTCGCTCCCAACATTTTCTATAGCGAATTGCGTAATTTGAATGGTAATTGAGAAGTGAACTACGAATGAGAGAGTGAATTACTAGCGAGAGAGCAAATTACGTGGTGGGAGGGTATACAAAGATGATAGATTAGGTTATTTGTCATTGAGCTATGGTGGAAAACGAAATCGAGCGAGTAACTTCGGTCACCACGTCATGAGGGATTCGGCAGCAGAATTCTGTGCGCTCATTTCACACGCTCCTCATGACGACAACGAAGCAACACAAGTGTAGACTGTGTTTTTTTTTGTATGTCATCAACAGGACCTCTGTTTTTTCGTTCACAAACCGATTCTTAACCCCTGTTACGTCAGGTCATCAGCTGATTCTGTCAAATTCGCTGAGAGCCGGTTAACGGCCTGATATTAGTCACACTCAAGGGGAATTGAGTCCTATAGGTGGCGCTTCCCTATACTTTATTTTCGCGATTTTGAAAAGTCTGACGTCAGTTACCTTTTCAATACAAAACAAATGAACAAAACTAACAAAGGAAGAGCAACTACATGTTTGGAAGGCGCAATCTCTTGCTCTACCATTCTTGTGCCTCCCCTGTAAAATTTTCTTTAAAATGGAGCATAGCATTAAACATATTTTGTCCTGTAGTGCCGTCTGTGTTTTGAACCAATTCACATGTTCAATGTTTGAAACTTCGACGGATTACAGCTTCGTGTGCAAATTTTAGTAGTATTTGACTTGTTCAAGTTGTGAAAATCTACACCTCAGGCTTTACTGCCTTCCATAACTATTCTACCTTTTAACTTTCTGAGTGCGAGGAGTTAATCTTAGCTTTAAGGCGACTTTTTCTTTGTATTCCTTCAATGGCATCCTGCTCTTAGAAAGAGCTCCCTTTTAAATTAAAAACGCGCGCTAAATAAACAAGTGTTTTTCATAAGCCTCTTAAGAATCGTGTGATGGATGAACGAAAAAGTTATAGCATAGAGCGCCTACACTTGATATAGAGTATCTACCGCACACTCATCTACCTGCAACACAAAAGACCAAATTTGATTTTCATAAAGCCAATTAATACAAGAATTTTGCACTCTGTCATGCGTTCCACTTGTTCACTGACTGATTCTCTAAACTAACGACCCTAAAGAACATGTTGAAGTCACACAAAACTGTCAATAAGTTGCATAATTATTATATTTATCAGGCAAATCAACTTTCGATTGCCTAAATACACCGGAGACGTTCATTCGAATTGTCGATTTGTCAGTCACATTTTACAAAATTAATCATTAAAATACATATTTCGTAATAAAAGCATTACTAAATATGGCTAATTTGCAATGCCTCTGTTGGTTTCGATAACTTTAACAGCCAAATGAAGACACAATTAAGCAAATGGTAGTAAAATAAAAATAAAATTAAAAAATAAATAAGAAAAAGCGCCAACATTAATTGAAGGTCATTTCGAGCGGCGGCGGCGGCAGCGGCGGCAGCACAACCAAGCAGTAGCGCATCACTCTCGCTTGCAACAGTTGTTTGGTTGGTCGTGCTCGGCTGACTGGGCCACCTACTTAAGACATCTTCGTAGCATACAAGTGCCACTTACCCACACACACACACTTACTTACAGTGACCGACAAATCTTGCTAGAAGATGCGCAACTGTACAACTTACGCAAAATCAGAGTCGCAGACAAGTTGGCCAACCAGCCATCTACAGTTGTTGTGTGTCAGTTAGAGCATAAGAACTGTGAAGTATTTACTTAGTTGTTGCTGCTGATGATGAGCAACATTTCTGGGTTGACCATTAAAAGTGGCATTGCGAAACTTCTGCTGATGTCGCTTAGAGTAGTTAGTTGCAGACAAATTAAAAAGCCGATTGCTTGTTATTTTTTCATTTTTTATATATATTTATTTCTTTTTTTTTGAATCTGGGTGTCTAGACGTTTAGAAGTTTCACAATTTACAAGCAAAGTTGTTGTCGGCTAACAATTTTTACTAAACTTGCTCGTGCATTTATACCTACCTAAATATGTATATAAAATACACTTTTTGTGTTAGTGTCTCTTTCTGGCACAAATTCTTTAAATAAATTTAATTTTTTTTTTCATATATGCAGTTCATGTTTTGCTGCTGCTAAAATCCACCCAGTGGCCAGCTGTTTTATTACAACACCGCTTGATTGGTTCACTGCGCCGCTGCTGCTGTTTCTTAATTAATTTACGCGTTCGCAATTAAGAACATGCGTGATTGCGCTTAAGTTGCTGTCATTAATTCTACTTTTTTCCCCTGCAAACATTCTAAACTTCAAGCGGGTCAAATTAAAATGTATTTAACTCCAGGTGTATGGCTGTTTTGGGTGATGGTGAAGCAGTTGCAAGTAGAATATTTTAAAGGCTTCTCGGTGAATTTAATTGTTCTTTTTATGGAATTTAATTGTTGTTTTTCTTTAGTCTCAATAACTTGGAAATTTCCGGATTTTTTGTTTTTATTTTGTTGTATTTACAATAGTATTGAAGCTATATCTCACCTTTCACTGATTTCTAAATTAAAAAAAAAAATCGTTTCTGACTTCTCAACGGACTTTCTATGGTTTCCATTCAAATATTCTCCTGAATATTAAGGTGTTTCTTCTTTTAGCTGCATAAGAACTATCGATATCGATTACTATGGTTTGACAGCTGTGAGCGGCAAACTGTATTAGCATTTCTGCTCATTAAAGTTTATTAAGTCATCATGAATTGCTTAACTTCAGAACAACGCTTACAAATTGTGGAAATTTCTTTGAAAATAGTAAATTTGTGCAGGAAGTTCATAGAAAACTGGCAGCATCATCGGCCCTTACTTCTTTCGAAATGACGAAGGAGCTTATTTCTAGAATTTCGATGGACCTTCGACATCAACCTCACTATGTAATTATAATGACTTAACCTATGGAACGTCCAAGACGGACCCAATATGTAAAAGTATTATTTTTTCTTTATTCCTTATTCTTATCTCTACTTTTTACTTCTCTTGGGCTGTTAAATCCAAACATAGCAAATCTCACATAGTGTTAATTGGTCTGACTAAAGCTTTGTATATCCAAAATGTTATTTTTCGGCCTCAGCCGGCCTCACAATCCATGTCTTGCTGAAGATTCTCCGACACTGTCCGGAAGCTTTCAACGCTTACGTAACTCATCAGCTTACCCCTTGATAGAAATCCCCAATTTATTTTATATTGTACTTCTCTGGTTTTGAATTTGTCTTCATGCTTTCTGCTTCCTTTTTATTTCATTTCATTAGGGAGCTATAAAAAGCAGCTGTCAGATCTGTATGTGTATGCAGTGACAGCAAAGCTGCGCTCATGGCCTTAGACAGCCCTCCAACCACTTCAAGGGGAGTTGAGTCCTATAAATCTAGGCTGAACTATGTCGGTAGACATAATATCCTAATGCTAACATGTGTCCCGGGACACGTAGGTATCGCGGGTAACGAGACCTCTGAGTCTTTAGTTCAACTTCTTTGGCCCGGAGCCCGTTCTGTCACTCCCTTTTGCCACTCTCTGCTGCAGCCATGAAGCTATTAGCAAACGAGTTACTTCAAGCTACAAGCGAGCTTGGCAGGCTGGGAGATGCTGCAGATGGACACAACTGATGTTACCTATCATGTCCGAGCAACTGTCGCAGTTCCTTCTGTCATTAAGCAGAAGGGACTGCAAGCACCTGGTTACACTGATGACGGACCTCTTTCTATGGGCGAAGCACATGGAAAGTGTAGGCATCTCAGACAGTGCACTTTGCCTAGCATGTGGAGAGGAAGATGAAACGGAGGACTACTTTCTGTGCGTCTGCCCGGCCTTCACTCGAATCAGACTTGAGGTTTTTGCCACTGATGTGTTAAGCAGCGATTACCTTGGCTCCTTCGCACCACAAGATCTACTCAGATTTCTGCGGAGGTCGCGTAGTTATAAATAAAATTGAAAAGGAAACCCGAGTGCAGTGCAATGGACTTAATGTTGTATGATTGTTATACTTGCTAGTTGTCTCGACAAAAAAAAGCACAAAAAACAAAAAAACTGACTTAAACGCTCTAGTGTCAAAACGGTGACGCTTGTTTTCTTTTTGTTTCATATTATTAGAGCGGCTCCAAAGATGACTGAGCTACTCGTTATAAGTCTTGAAAGTCTCAAAATAGTTTCCTTCTAAGGTCACCTAATCCACTCCCCTCTAAGCAACACTTCATTTGGCTTCATTCTCTAATCATCACTTTAATAGTGTCCCCTTTTTTTCTTATTACTTCAAATATGCTTTACTAACAACCAAGATTCTGATTTCCTGATTTTCATGATTCCAATTTCCAATTCTCGGCAGGCCAGCTATAACTTTTTGAGCAACAATTTAACTAATAACAGACTCACTTGTCATTAATTCCCCTCCCTCCCCAATCCAATACTAGGCAATCGTTCAGTGCTCCACAGCAGCTACGAGTATTCGCTAAAACTCGACTTCATATTACTTCAAATTGCTTAATTGGCATTTTACATAATTTTCGGTACGAGTATATTTGTCAAAGTATTGCGTCAATATTCAAGCCACACGCCTGTCATACTCGCAGCCGCATGCTTACAAATTAATTCCAATTGGAATGATACTAAGTAAATACTGGAACAAAAATCCCAGCAGTACGCCAACGTATATCCGCATATTCGAAATGACGCCTAAAAAAAGGTGGAAAAAACGTCGCACCAAGACGTTAACTTTGAATTTAATAAATATATATATTTGCCGATATGTTGCGCCGCATGTGGCACAGCGACCGCGGATGTAATTTTTTATAATTTTTCATAGCACACACACACACACACATCTCTAACGAGTGACCAAAACTATAACAGTGACTGCTTTACCGGTTTACTTTCGCAACTCAAATGACAGACAGAATTCACGCCTTTGACAACCGCCACAAAAACGTGTGATTTACTTATTTTTGGCTGTTTTATTTGCAAAATTTTTCCTTTTTTTGTTTTTGGAATTTTTAACTGGGTTTGGTCATTTGCACTCTACATTTAAACGCGAGATTTCCTTAAGGAGTACCAAAACTGCGCAGTGCAGCTTGTCACTTGAGCATTTTTCTGTTTCGCCTATTCATGCGTGTACACAAGTTCATATGCATGTGTGTGTGGATGTATGTGTATGTGTATAATTAAACGTGAAGCCACCAATGATTTATTGACTGCGGTTTATATTAATTTTCTACGCTTACAGTACTTTGCCTAAGTAATTTAAAAGTTCAGCTATTTAATTTATTTTCGTTTGAGTTAGATTTGCGCAAATTTGCTTATAGCCGGCAATAAATCTTAACGACTGTCAATGTGGCGTGCGTGTGCACTTCGTGTGATTGCTGGTGGTAGTAAAAAAAAAAAAAAAAATAGAAACAAAAACCAAATGCGATGGCAAACAGTTCGACGGTCGGCGGTTTTAAAAGTTGGAGGCACATGGAGCCACGTACGTTTTCACATATGCGTGTATGTATGTGCACATGTGTGCTAGTTAGTCGGCTTGTAGGCCCACGCGGTGATAGCTTTGAATTTATGTTTCACTTCTATTGCAACACACACACACCCAGCCAACTCAATTTCTGTTTTTCCTTAATCCTTAAATAAATAATTTAAAATATTTGTCTATATATGCAATATCTTATCGCCGTTATACAAAGTATGATGGCGGTTTTTCCGTATGTGCCATAAAACGCATTACAATTTTTGCGCTCGTTCGTGCTTCGGCCACTGGCAGCAGCTCCAACTGCCAAAATGCCGCGTCATTGGTGGCAAAGCCACCTCAGTCAAATGGACTCATATGTACGTAGCTGTGCATGAGCGTATTTTTCTTTTCATGCCATTTCCACTTGCATTTGTTTTCATAGCGGCAATTGTGCTCGTGCAAAATGGTCAATAATACGCCCACACGCGCGTCCGACAACAATGCGATTGTGCCTTTACAATAAACTTACAACAATAAGCTGTCTGCCATATTTCACAATGGCCCGCCACATTTGTGGAATTATGGTGGGGTCAAACTTTTGACTGTTACTCGGTTTAAAAGCCTTTTCCTTTTATCGCGTCGTTGCTAAAATTGCAAAATTGAATTTTTAGCCACCGCCTTTGCAGCATTATGTATGTACATACACATATATGTACACAGCTACCGGCATTTGCAAGTATCCATAACCTCAGGTTAGCATATCTTGGATAGCTTAAAAATGTATTTTATTTGCCATTTAACGTGTCACCACTGACTGCGGCGTACAATAACATGGTTACTTACATACATATGTATGTGTGTGTAACTTCTAGGGCCTTTGATGGTTGTTTTTTTTTTTTTTTGTAACTTACTTTATTTCCTTGTCTATCTGGGGTTGAGTGCAATAGAGCAATAATTTATTTTATGCAACACCTGGCTGCTGATATGCTGGCTAAGAGTAGGTTTCATATTTTATACCGTACATTGCTTTCTCGCTATCTATCCATGGAATTCCATTTTTTATACTCAACTTAGTGATTCTCCATACGTGGGTGTAAACGTGTGGCAGCGCATTCCTACTTCTTCTTAGCTACACAATCCGCGGTGGACCAAATCTTCATCAACAATTTTTCTCCACTTTATCCTATCCATGGCTTCATCTCTCCAGTTGTGTGCGTTCATTTCCTGAAGATCTGATTCGACGTCATCTAAACATCTATTTCGAGGGCGCCCTCTTTCTTCCTTCAATCGGTGTTAAAAAAAAGTTTTCCTGGCATTTTGCTGTTTCTCGTTATGCGCAGAACGCGCCCAAACCATCTAATCCGTTGGGCTTTGATAAAACGTATTACAGTTTTTCTACCACCAGCTGGTGCCGCATCGAATACTTCCAGCGCCGGTAGTGGATTTGTCTCCATACGTACGATCTGACTTAGGCAGCGAAGCCGCTGAAACCTCATTTGCTACCCTATGTCCATGTCTACGTGCATCTCTTATAGCTCTAATTGTTCTTACGCCTTCGAAATTTGGCATTCCCCGTTGCCTACGCAATAGCTTTATCTCGAACAATCCAAGAGCCGTCGCATTAGGAGTTTTTATGGTTCAAGCTTCTGCGCCATGCGTCGAGACGCGGACTTCACTACTCAATCACCTACTTAGTCCAAAGTAACACTGGTTATCACAAAGATTGACTAGCTAGTCCCCAATTTGCTGAACCAACCGGTATCTCTTATGTCTGCTGAATTTCATCCGACTTTTTAAATCAATATTTATCACCTGATTTCTTTTTCTACTTGATTGACGCGATAACCGCTTAAGCAATTTTGGCAGAGTTCAACAAAGCGCGCCCGTCGTTTCTTTTACGTGCTATCCGGCGCTAATTGGACACACCAAATTAAGCTAAGTCCTTCTCCACCAGATCTTTCCAACACAGAGAAGGTCTTTCTCTTCCTCTACTACGTGATTTAGAGTATCTAAAAAAAACGTATTCTGATGTACCGCTGCAAGCTTCAATGCATTGTGCTACAGTAACTGGAAACAAGAGAAATTCTGTCTTTTTCTCGTCATCCTGCAGCAGATTTGATAAAGCAAATCAACATGTTTACCTCTTTCTCTACTAGGCAAGGCCCTGTGTGGTCTCCGATTACGAAAGATAAATCTTTCCTTAAAGAGTTTATACTTATCTTGTGAAAGTGGCACGCTGTGAAAGTTTCTTCCAATAGTTTTCGTGATGTAGGCAACAGGGTTAAGTTTCGAATATGTAAATATTTGTTTGGGGGAAACAAATACATTATTTCTCGGTAGATGGCTGCAGTGATCCATATCTCGTAAAATATCGATCAAACAATTTAAAGTTTATGCTCGTTGTCAAGATGGCAATTCGCACTAAAAAAATTATTTGGTTTTTTGTTTGTTCGATTAAGCTGTTAGTTACAGGGTATTTTTGATGTTAAAGGAAAGCTCGATACTGTCGATAAAATCACAGAAATAATCGAAGTTGACCGGCATTTTAGTAGTCGTAGCATCGCGAGTTCGACCATAAAATCATAGTTTTAAGCCATTTGCGCAAAAATTTTACGCAAAAATACAATAATTGATTCATTTTTCCCCAAACTAATATTTTACACTTTTGGTGTGTCACCCCCAAGGGACAAGAGATACGAAAAAGATATTTTTCAATCCAAAGTAACTCTGGAGTAGCAAAGACATTGGTTATACTTCCTATTTAATAGAAAAACATCCATTAATCTAACCTGTTGAATTTTAGTCAATAAAATTAGTGACCAAATGCACAAAGAATTTAACTAAAAAAATCAAAAAAAAAAATTTCGACTCAGCTTGGGAATAGAGAGGTAAATGGGTATAAGAAATCCTAAAGTAAATTACACAACCAAAATTAAAAATATAAAAAAGTGTTAAAATGGGTAAGAGTTTAACGAGAACAAAATTAGTTCTGCTCAGAAGTACGGCATAAAAAATAGGGGCAAAAATAAAATTTGTGAATTTTTCAAATATTTATACATTACGCACCTTTAAAAAAACACCTTTTTAATTTTTATTTTTTTATTGTTTTTATTTATTTGTTAATATGTATTCGGCTTCTGAAGATTTCTAAGAAATTATGTTGCCACATTTATACCGTTTGCATCACAATTATTTTAATTAATTTGTTTTTGTTATTTAATGCATAGCAGCAACGCAAGTCTTTCCAACTTGGAACGGCAGCCAAGCTTCACCCAGTTGGGCATTCTACGCATGTCTTTCATCTTAGCAAGAAAACATGCCTTGTTTTCATAATTAATCACAAATTTGTATGGCTGCGCATGTTTGAATTGTGAATTGTGGTGCCATGCCGGAGAGTAGTGCTAATAGAATAGATTTCCATTTTTTTTGTTTTTTTTTTTCACCGAAATCCCCGCACATTTGCAAATTAGCAAATAAATTGTGGCGAAATTCGATGCTTACAAGCCAATGAGCACTTTAAAAGTTAACTGATTGTATAAATGGGTAAATGCTGGCAACTATTTCAAGGTCATTTGGCTCCGACTCCATGTAGTATCCCATCACTTGTTTTGAGAGAAATATTACGAATTTTCCAATGAAATTCACAGGAGATGTTGATTTCGTGCTTATTTTGCTAAAACTAGCACCAACACTATTCAGTTAATAATAGTTTTTAAGTTATTTGTTGATAAAATTTGTCTTTTACCTTCACCAAATTTTGATACAATAAGTGCATTTATCACATTTATTTTAATAAATATTCAAACTACATTAACATACACACACGTTTTTAACTCTTTTTATTGATATATACCATAAATTAACAATTTAAATTGCATTTATAACTTGCAAACACTTGACGCGCCAGCTAAATTTACAATAACTGAAAAGCATGGCTGAATGGAGTGCTGCCAGAAGCAAAAAATAATAAAAAAATAGAATGCGATTGAAAACGAAGCAACATAGGAACATAATTTCCACACACTCTTTTTTGTTAGAATAATGAGGGAATGGGGGTTTTCAACCTCTAAGGTGTATATATTGAGTTCATAAATATATATAAATTCAATATCGATATGATTTTCGAAATACAGTTCAGCTTCACGTAAAATTCCTACGCGAAAAGGAGTACTACGCAAAAATACTGTGGATTGCGTAGCCGGAGTTGGACTGATGAGGGTTATTTTTTTGAAGCGCGGCCGAAGGTCGCCCACGCGAAAAGGAGTACTACGCAAAAATACTGTGGATTGCCTAGCCGGAGTTGGACTGATGAGGGTTATTTTTTTGAAGCGCGGCCGAAGGCCGCCCACGCGAAAAAGAGTTCTACGCAAAAATACTGTGGATTGCGTAGCCGGAGTTGGACTGATGGGGGTTATTTTTTTGAAGTGCGCAGAAGAAAGTTTTACGCAAAAATACTGTGGACAGCATAGACGATTTTTTATTCCAAATTTTCGGCTGCGGCGCTTTTTTTTCTTTTTTTTAAATATATATATGTATATATATATACCATATATTCATAATATAGTGAAAATTTGGAATAAAAAATTGCGCGATTTTTTATTCCAAATTTTCGCCTGCGGCGCTTTTTTTTTCTTTTTTTTAAATATATATATGTATATATATATATCATATATTCAAAATATAGTGAAAATTTGGAATTAAAAATATATATATCATATATTCAAAATGCATACAATCAAACATACTTTACTGAAAATCAAGCATTAATATATATATGTAATTATATAAATATATACATATATCCATAAATATACCTATATATATATATATATATATATATATATATATATATATATATATATTGAATAGACGTATATAATATAGAAATAATTTGTAAAATTTTGTATTTCTATTCATTTATTATCTTCTAAAATTGTTTATTTATACGATGTCTGGCAGCACTTCGGCTGGTTGTAGTAACCAAAATAGGAGGATTCTTGGTCAATTTTACAATTTTTAAACTCAAATAACTTAAAAACTATAAGCCGCCGCCAAGTGAGGTTTTCACTTTTAGAAAGTAGAATACCCCCTCTACCCGCCCTTATACCCCTTTTTTTAAAATAGGCGGGGGACCAAATGGGTATTTTCCCGGCCATTTTTTCGCAAATTCTAAACAAATTAAATTTTTCACGTACGTAGTTGAAAAGTGCTTTATTTAGCTTTTGCTTGAACTAGCGATGTAATTGTTCTTCGATACCACTTCACAATTTCCTTATGTATCGAACATCGTAGTGCAAGGCGAATTCATTCAGGGTAATGACATTAGAGCAGCTTTTTTTGCGATAGTCAAAGTGACCTGCTGCTTAGTGGCTCCTGTGTTTCTTTGTTTACATTCCGAAGGAAATTCGGATATTAAGAATTACTTTTACAAAACACAAAAAAATATGTGCCTAACTGTTATTGTTGCTCAAGTGCTATCCCCTTTAATAGATTCCGGCTTGCTTTAGTGATGTGTTAAACAAAATTGGTGACAATTTTCAAATTAAGTTCAATTAAGTTGTAAGCAATGAAACAATTTTGGTTTTTATTTCCTTAATACCCAGTTTCAGTTTGATTGTACATTGCCGCCGACCACTTTTACGTGCTGCAAATTTCTACATGCGAAAAGCGAAAATAATGAATGTTTAATTATCAATCAAGAAGAACACAAATCGATACGTCGCCAGTTCACATACTTTATGCGCCTTTCAATTATTGAATTATAATAAAATTTGGTCATAAAATCGCATCAAGGACACATCCGAAATGTTAATAGTATCAGGGCAATATAAATGCGCAATAATGCATAAAAATGCCAACCCGCAGCTGCAGATGTGCTGCAAAATTTTTCGAATCACAAAATTAAGAATAAAATGCCGACATTGCGTAAAATCGACCGCCAACGGCGAATATTGGTGAATTACGACTGAACGATTGTTATGATTTTTGTTGTAATCAAAATTCAGCGCATCATTCCACTGCGTCATTTGAAGATAAACATAAGAGAAACAGGCACATACAACAATCAATAATGTTTTGTAGTCACTTGAAATTTGCACTATGTAAAATTTAATAGGCTATTGAACTGCGTACCCGGAATAATTCTAAAAAATCTGCTTAAAAAGTGCAAAGTTTTGAAGGAATTTTGTAAAATTTTGAAGGTTTTCTAAAAATTTTGAAACCTTGCATTGTATGGTTTTTGTAGTAGTATGAGCGCGGCCGCCGTAACCGAATGGGTTGGTGCCTGACTACCATTCGGAATTCACAGAGAGAACGTTGGTTCGAATCTCAGTGAAACCAAAATTAATAAAAACATTTTTCTAATAGCGGTCGCCCCTCGGCAGGCAATGGCAAGCCTCCGAGAGTATTTCTTCCATGAAAAAGCTCCTCATAAAAATATCTGCCGTTCGGAGTCGGCTTAAAACTGCAGGTCCCTCCATTTGTGGAACAACATCAAGACGCACATCACAAATAGGAGGAGGAGCTCGGCCAAACACCCAAAAAAGGGTGTACGCGCCAATTATATATATATATATGAGCTACATTTTTATAAAAAACCATGGTGGTATGTCAATAACTTTGCAACGTACTGTATGTGAGAAGAAATCATGGGGGTACGAATAAATAGTGGTTAGGGCAAGTATAACCTAAATTCGATTTCGCTCAAACTAGAGATTCTTCTACACTTGTTTTCTTTATTTTAAACTTTTGTGTTATAGAAACCTTCTTTTATGAGCATTGCCTTCAAGTGCAACACGATTTTGATAAAACACTTATTTTAGTATCATTTACAGCTTGTTAAGTGTTTGCCTTAGCTTGACACTTAACCACAACAAAAAAACAAAATTTACTGCATTCTATTGCAACTTATTCTCAAAATTTTCACGCCTCAAGAGCTCACCTTCAATGGCCATGCAACTGCATATAATCAAATTTCAATTTCAAGTGAATTGTACTGGCTCACGTACTCGTATTGATGTGTTCTACAAAGTGTATAGAAAACAAAAAACTCTTGCTGCTGATTGTTTGCCATTTGCAACGACTTTGACTTTGTTTCACTACGACGTATGTAGCCGAATGTTGCAGCAACTATTTTAGAAGTTTAACTGACACACATGGCCATGCTGCACAAAATAACAAATAAAAAAAAAGAAATAAAAAAAAGGACAGCAAAAAAAACAGCACTGTCGCTGCAGCTGTACTGCGGCAGCATCACTGTTAATAGCCACAAAATGCTAGGCGCATCACGTTTCCGCAAAGCGCCACTGCTACTATGAGTACTTGCCACAAGTACAGTAGTATTCTACCTGCTGCCACCAGCTGATGCCACTCCATATTTTTTCTTTTCTTTTCTTTTTTTCTTTTTTTCTTCTTTTCTTGTTTTTTTTTATGTTTTATTTGAGTTCGAGTTTTATTTTGCCATGCATGCGTATAACTGCAATTGCGTCTGTAACGGAAACTCGTTTCCGTTTCATGTTTGCCTAGCAATGCAAATGATTATCGCTCGTAGTATAAATAAAATTCAATCGTAAACCCGTTGCATCCGCGTCTGTTGTGGCTGCTGTCTGTGCGATGCACAGCTGCATCTTCTGCTTCTACTACTGCGGCAGCCATTGACACCGTTACCAAATAACGACGCTGTTACTCGCTTTTAAACTATCAACTCGGCAGTGGATTTAATTTTTTTTAAATGATTTTTTTTTTTTATTGTACACTTTATCACCGCGCTGTCTATTTTGTCGTTGGCGCAACACGAACTTACCTTAATGACAGCAGCAGCAGCAGCAGCAGCGGCAGTCGACGTGAATACCAACCACATTGCTATGGTCCACTGCCTGTTTCGGCGTGCTGTTGTAAATGTTAACATTTTCATTGCATAACACCACTAATATTCGATTTTAAAGGTTAGTTAATTGCTACAGCCACTTTGCTTTATGCTCTTTGCTTGTTTGTTTACTACTGCCCGGCAGCATAAAATAGCGGATGCGAGTGGCTGTATTGAAGATGTTACTCTTTATTATTGTTGCCACTTTAGTATTACTTTAATGTTGATAATAGCATTGCTGTTGTATGCCAAAACGTAGCTGATATTGTGGTGATTTTTCTTTCAATTGCCGTTAGTTTCACTCTTACTTCTGTAGTGTGTTACCCTCTGCCAGTTGGCACTGCCTCTGGTAAATGTTGTCACGAAAAGGTTAAACGTGAGCCAGATGACGATAGTTGCAAATGATTTGTTTGTTTTTGCTTTTTTTTGTTTTGGTGAATTCTTCGCCTTTTTTTTCTTTTTTTTTATTATTTCTATTCAGTTGATTTATTTCGTGAAATCTTCACCTTTGATTACTGATTCCTTTTGCTTGTTTATGTTTTCCATTTATTTCCCTTTAGTAGATAATTTTTTGCAAATAATGCACAACTTTGAAGGGGCAAAAGATGGTCGTAGCAGGTGCAGTTGGTCGTTATACTTAATTTTTAATAATCGTAATCTATTCTCTCACTTTTTTGCTTAACTCTGTAGTCGCCATCCACAACTCAGGCAAAGGCAAGGCGCGTTCATTGAAGTTCGGGGCACTAGACCAACAACAATTCAATCAAATGTACAGATTGTCAAAGCAAAGTATTGGCAAAGTAGGAAACAAAGAATTCATTCGCCTTGTCTCAATCTGGGCTGAAGCCACATGGACACGGCGAAAAAAAAAACAGCTGATTTACCGATACCTCCTTTAAGAGATTCGCCTTGGGCAAAGGCTAACTTCCTAAACGTCGTAGTGCAATTAGCACAACTTCGTATTATAAAATTCTGTGACGCGCAATTTTTTGTTAGTTCTGCCTTCTCCAAACTGGATAAAGAGGCAAAGCGAATGGGTCTGGTGGTGAACGAGGACAAAACGAAGTACCTCTTGTCTTCAAACAAACAGTCAGCGCACTAGCTTATCGGCACCCGCGTCACTGTTGACAGTTATAATTTCGAGGTTGTAAAATACTTCGAATATTTAGGTACCAGCATTAACACCGATAACAATGTCAGCCTTGAAACCCAACGTAAAATCTTTCTTGCCAACAAGAGCTACTTTGGACTAAGTAGGCAACTGAGCAATAAAATCCTCTCTCGACAAACAAAACTAACACTCTACAAGGCTTTCATCGTGCCCGTCCTAACGTATGGCGCAGAAGCGTGGGCGATGACAACATCCGATGAAGCGACGCTTGGAGTGTTTGAAAGAAAGATTCTGCGCAAGATTTTTGGACCTTTGCACGTTGGCAACGGCAATAATCGCAGGCGATGGAACGATGAGGTGTATGAGCTTTACCACGACATAAACATAGCGCAGCGATAAAAATCCAGTGGCTACGCTGGCTGGGTCATGCCCTCCGAATGGATACAAAGGCCCCGGCTCTGAAAGTATTTGATGCGGTACCAGCTGGTGATAGCAGAGGAAGAGGAAGGCCACCTTTGCGTTTGAAAAATCAGGTGGAGAAGAACTTGGCTTCACTTGGTGTGTCCAACTGGCGCCGGTTAGCACGAAAAAGAAACGACTGGCGCGCTTTGTTAAACTCGGCCAAAATCGCATTAATGGTTATCGTGACAATCAAGAAGAAGACGCGCAATATGCGTTTGCGATGCGTATCGATGGCTTGCTGCATGCATTTACGCATTCTTGACTTTTTTGTTTAGGAACATTTGACTTTGTGTTTTGGCAGCGCAACTGACGTTGGGGAAGTCAGATAAATCTTCCTTTTAAATTACAATCTTCATTGTCAGGAATTCAATAATTGTCTTTTTTTATTTTTATTAAAATATAGTTTATACTAAAACAAGATCTTATTTTTCCAAGGCTCAAACTTTTTACAAGATTTATAATAATTCGATGTCCATCAAAACTTAAACTTTTTAATCAGAATAAAAAAAAAAAACAAATGGCTATGCAATTTTTTAAAAGTCCAAATTTGAAGTTGCTCAAAATTCTGATTGATTTATACAAGATTTTTAAAAATTCGATTTTCAGAAAATTTTCGAACTTTATAATCGGACTTTAAAAAAAATTCAGGTATGCAATTTCAAAGCCTACTAAAATATAATATTAAAAATTCCGAATTGGCTTGAAACTCTCATTGATTTGTATACAAATTTTAAAAATTCGATTTTCGTGAAAATTTCAAACTTTTCAATCAGAATTAAAAAAAATAAAAACATCGTGTATGCAATTTTATAGCCCATTAAATTCTAAGAAAATAAAAAAGTCCACATTTGAAGAGGCTCGAAGTTCGCATTGTTGATTGGTATACAATTTTTAAAATTTTCGCTTTGCAGGAAAATTTATAGCTTTTTAATTAGAATTCAAAAAAAACAAAAAAAAAACAAAATCAGGTGGGCAATTTTATAGTCTATTAAATTCTGATATAAAAAAGTGGCTCAAAGTTCTGTTAGATTTTTAATAATGTCTAACGGCAGGGTATCCAAAGCGCTCTAACCAAAACTGAATCTTAAAAGGACAAAATGTCTGCTTGGGTTCAACTCCCACTGCATTATTAGCACCTTAGCCAGTAGAATGGATGTACCTCACAATGACTTCTGAAGGAGTTGGGGAGATGAAGAAGAAATTGAGTCGATCCAACACCTCCTCTGTGAAGCTGTGCCAAATATCTTGGCGATTATTTCTTCGCAGACCTGGGAAATTTGCAAAATGTCTTACTGGAGGGACTAGTTACCTTCTTAAAAAGATCTAAGTGGTTTAAGCAACTTAGTTAGGGGATGGAAATCAAATGCAGGTATTATAATAGGCCTAATGGCCACCGAGTGTCTTGCCTTAAACGAGCAACCTGGCTAACCTACCCTTAATAATGTTTTTCTCCTGATGGTGTTTTTAGCATTAAAAAATTGTCAATATGAAAAATTCTTTCACTTTGTTGCATAAAGTTGAAAAGTTAGATTAATAAGGTCTTTTTTATAAAAAGAGCTATATTTCTAAACAAATTATTAAAATTGATAAAAGATACTTTTTCAAAACGTATCAAGATTGCTTTAAGTCACTCTTTTAGTAGCACAAAACCAAACTGGTTCGATAGAACTGAACGTAACCGGTGTCTTGGTATCGAGGTATCTCTCGGCAGTTTCAGAAAATATGCCATTCCGTTGTGATCGCACCAAAAGAGCTCACGTGACAAATTGAGCTCCTCCTCTGCCAAAGATTGTACTTGACCTTTGCTAAAAGCATTCAGTAGACTATAGTCAAAAAAGGTGCTTCTTGTCTCCCACTAAATATCATTCCAAACTTATTAGTAATTCATCTGACACAAAGTTGTTGAACCGAGCGTAATTTTTAACCTAATCAGTGAGCGGCTAAAGACAAATCTAGAGTCTTGAATGGCAGTATAAAAATAAGTCTTGTTCCAAGATATGCAGAAATTTATCCGATACAAAGGTTGCTGTATTTTTTTACCTAATCCGTGAGCATTTAAAGGGCAAGTTTGGTTAATATCTCTATTTTTAAGCGTCTTTTGCATTTAAGGTTGCCATATTTCTATACACCTTATGGCAACTGCTAAGCTCAGATACTTAGTGCCTCAAGGATTCGAGTCGCAAAACCTCAAATATCGTTACTGTAAGTAAAAGGAAAGATATCAAACGTTATAATATCCCAAAACTCGGTAATGTGACTACTCTAGCTGTTTTTCGCATTTCAGGGATCATCATTTCATTTGCTCCCCCTGTGTCTAATTGTTGTATCAACCACAAGCCGCTTCCAAAATTTATTATTTAACGGAATTTAAATGCAGAAGCAAGAGTTTTACACTTATTTTGTTATTCCTGAAGTCTTCAAAGCCTTCAATCTGGTAAGCTCAAACCATAATGAGAGAATGCGAGATGAGTAAACGGCTAAATGGCTTGTGCATTTCATAGAGCTTGAAGAGGTGAAAGGGAGTGGAGAGGGAGTTCATCGTAGTGCATCATCCAATTCACCAACATGCTAACAGTGAAATCAGAGCTTGCCCTTTTTTGGGTGTAATTCTGAGTTTCTCTTTCTATTTGTAGTGCGCGTCAAATGGAGGGGTCTATAGTTTCATGACACCTCCGAACGGTAGATGGTTTTTTATGGGGAGCTTTTCCATGGAAAAATACCCTTTCGGAGGTTTGCCATTGTCTGACGAAGAGCGACCACTTTTAGAAAAAATAAGTCTTCGGGGCTTCAAACCTTTGTACTTCCGAATGGTAGCCACATACCAAGCCATTAAGCTACAGCGGCCGTTTTTTGCTCATGCCATAGGGATTACAAACTGACTGGCTTAGGGAAAGTTCAAAGATGAGACATTCAGGAGAGAGAGAGCGAGAGATCTATGAATTACTGCCCCACAAGGGTCCTTTATTTGATCATGTTGGCTCTAGTGGCTTCTTAAAACGTTAAAATATGGTGCGCCAAACTATTATTTATTCAAATACTGAGACTTGGAGCCCCATGGTCCCATATAAAGAGTTATGAAAGCGCCTTAAGGCTGCGAGCATGATGCCACATGAGCATTCCACAAACCATTCGAGAGGCACTAGGTAAAACCTAGCTAACCAAATAGCGGAACTTGTTGCTGATTCAATCGCTTATGATTCATCACCAGTTGCAAAATATTCGAATTTGTATCCCAGATACTAGCATATCAAGCTTAACAGCCGCTTCAGCTGAGAAGTTTGGATGCTTTTGCGCAACTCCTTCAGCTGAAATGATGTCTGTGATTAATTCGCTGCGCTAATAATAAAAAAATATATCTAATTATTTTAACGTTAATCATTTTTTATCAATTAGTTACAATAAAGGAAAAATATGTACCACACATTTACTTGTTCTTGTCTTGCGCTTGATTGGTCTTACGCCCGCGCAAGGTGTGATATCATTTTCGATCTACATTTACATTAGTTGATATTAGTATTTACGGACCGTTACCGGTCCTTTGTCAGCTCATTTAAATATGTATAAGTGCAAACATACGTACGTATAAGCATTTATTATTGTGCCACCAAGCACCATCGTTAAAGCACAAAACTTCTTAGTTCCACTATTAACACAGCTGCAGTTAGGGTATGATTTATATCGCGACTAGTGTTTTATTTACACTAATTTCATACTTGATTGACAGCTGCAGTTTTGAAAAATTAAATTTATGGTAATTTCGAACTGATAGCGTCATGCAGCATGCACCCAGGGCATTCTACAAATACTAGGAACAATAGCTCCATATAAGGAATTCGTCGTTCAATTAGCATAGGGTAGTAAAAAAATAAATTTTATTAAAAAATTCACTCGACTGAATGGCTTATAAAAATAACAATAATACAATAAAACAATAAAATGAATGCACTTAATTATTAAAATTTAATCTTTAAATCGATTAATGTGATCAAGTAGTATACCAAAGCGTAATCTCTGAGACGTGTATGAATTCGGGCTAATTAAAGTCAGCCGCGCCTAATAGCCTATCAGCTGGAGGTGCAATAAAACTAGCCAATATTTGGATATCCCACAAAGCATAGTTCAAGCCTTTATCCACTCACACATTTTTTTTTTTCTACCAGTTACACTTGACAACTTCTGGCTTCCCACACAAGCGCTGGCTTGCAGCCAATTAGGTGCCTGCAACACGTAACGGCTAGCCATAATGCTCCCATTTTTTCGTTACTGCGTTATTTTTATTTGTTAATACTTTTTTTAAAATATTTTTTCGTTACACAATAATTTTAATTTCGTTTTTCGTATTTTTGTTTATTTTTTTCTTTTTATTCACTTTTATTTCGTGCCCAAAATATGCAACGTCGCGTCTGCTTTTGACACATTCGCACAACAAACATATGCGTGATGACAACAGGGAAGAGATGCAACACCATACCTGGAGAGGAATCGTGTCGGACGAGATGCCATCGATTCAGCGGCTGCCTTAACCGATATGGGTAAATATTTATTCCGTGAGCGACGGTTGCCCGTCTACGATATTGCAGTGGCGATAACAAAGTGAGTAGCGCACAAGAAAAAAGAAAAACCAAAAACAAAAATTCACAAAAGAAATATAAAAAAATACGTACAAATACCAATGCATTACAGCTGAAAATGCAGGTGCAAAAATTTAATTGGCACATTTGCTGACAGCTCGCATTAGCAAATTATGGTTGATTTTCCCATCAATTTCAAAACTGTACGTCTACTTTTAAACTGTATACATTTTCCTGAGAATATTTTATTTTTTATTACTTTATAACTTTACTTTCTTTCCGCTCTTGTTTTTCCTGCTATTAAACTATTTGTCTATACTTTATTTCGTTTATCGTAAAAAAATCGATATACATATACTCAAATGTATATATAAAATACAGGTATGATATGTGTCGAAGACGTAAAGGCGGTCGTTGCACCAAAGGCACAGCGGGTAAAAATCTGAAGTCATTATTTTTTAAAACTAGTGTTTTAAGTAGTTCGAAAACTGTTTGCGTTGCAAATTAACCTTGTCTTGATTGAATAATACTTTGGAGGCTTTTTGTGGGGTTTATCGTAAGAACAAAAATTAATGGGAGCGCACATTTAAGTACAAACAAACATTTTATTTATCGAATTAAATACAAACAAACATTTAAATCACATAATAAATACTTATATATTCGATCAAAAACACATCTTGCACAACCACAACAATAACAGCAGATATTACGATCAAGTAAAAAGTAGTGGAATCACAAATCGTATTCACCCAAAAACAAAAACCAACAACAAATGGCACACCACAGCACACACCAACATGAGTAAACACACATATATACTATAAACGTGTTATACGAGCACAATTAAGGACACATACATTTACTTTTATAAATATCGTAAATCGGAATAGTTTTTAGTGTCAAGCGTTCTGGTATTTTGTGGCTTTAAAAATGCTTTCGCCTACTAAATGCATTTTTAACAGTTTTAACAGCTTTTGGTTATACAAATATTTTTGGCAAAACAGGCCATGAGTTAATATCGTAAATCTAGATTATAATTTTAAAGGATTCAAGGGTAGTCAAACGGTATTTGAGCAACAAAAAATTTACTTTGCGTTAACTGGGATGAGTATTTAATTGGAAATGGTATCTTGATTTATTATTTTTAATGAATTTTAAATAACTGTTATCGTTAAGTTTCAAGAGGTAGTTAAAATTTTTCATTTTAATTTTATTGATTCTTACGTAAATATCGTAACTTAACTTAAACTTGCAACGGGAAAGGCGTATTTTAACTGAGAACGTAAAAATCAAACATTCTACACCTAATATCGTTAATATAATATGTGATTTAAAAGCGTATAAGATACAAATATTTTTTAAAATGAAAGTCGTAAGCCTTACAAATTATTTAGAAGAACGCAAAATTTTAATTTTTCTGAAATATCGTAATATCGCAAGCACAATATATTATTTAAAATAACGAATATTTCTTAAACGAAAGTAAAAATCAAACATCCTAAGCCCAATATCGTAAACACAATATATTATTTAAAAGCATTTAAAATGAAAAATATTTTTTAAAATTGACGTAGTAGCAATAGAAATTATTTAGAAGAACTTAAAATTTTAATTTTTCTAAAAATAATATCGTAAGTACAATATATAATTGCAAATAATAATAGATGCGTATATTTCTAAAACAAACATCGCAAGCACAATATGTTATTTAAAAAAACGTAAGACTTGGATTTTTCGAACACTAATATCGTAAGCGCAATGCATTATTTGTGTTCATTTTATTGCTGGAATGGAATGCTGTTTTGAACCGCTATTAAAACATATGCGAATATCGTAAGCAAAATACGTAATAGGAAAATGCTTATGGTGGAAAAAATATACTTGTACAATAAGCAAGCAAATGGATAGCTTCCACTGACACCACATGATATCGTAAGAACATATCGTAAGCTCAAAACGTGATATATCAAGCTTTGGTAGTTAGTTATAACAAAAAATAGCACAATTAGTGCTGAGCAATTATTACAGGCCACAACAATCCTCTTATCGTATAATCATATTTGAGTTAATAGCGTAATTTATTGCACAATCTGCGTTTCTACGAAAATAATACTTCTCGATACATATAATTTTTTAATTTTTTTACGAGTGAAAAAAAATGTACGCCTAGAGAGTCAAATTACTATAGGAACACATTCTTTCAGTCAGTATTTACCTTCTACAACATCACCATCAGAAAAAAATGTCTTTCGCATTCTACAACTCTCCAATCTGTCTTTTACTTAATATATAATTCTTTTTAACCTATTAAATTCCTAATAATAGCAATATCGTATTTAATAATTTATTGTTTCCATATACGTAAATCAACGCGTTTTGCTTCGCAGACTTGATATGTGCAGACGTACAACAGCTCATGGTGAATGTAATCGTGGTACAGCAGGTAAATCTTAACTTGACGCAACGAATGATGTGTACATACATATATAAATATCTAGTTGAAAATAAGAAAAGAGCAGTGAAAAGATGATAAATTTACGAAACAAAAGTTTAAAACATAAATGTCATTTAAATATTCGCCACATCAAATCATTCAATCTGTGTGTATTTTCTCTTGAATACTCGTACAATCTTGAGCACGTCTCTACTACACAATTCTATCCGCTGGACTGTAAGAAAGCACGTGATATTCTTTGAAAACATTTCTCTCTTTGTAAAGCAAACAAAATTTAATTAATATTTCTTCTTTATGCTTGACGTGTAAATATGTTGAAGTGATTAAAAGCGATTTCACATATGCAAGTCTACCCCATATGATGCGCGCCGCTGATAACAACTACACGCCGTGCTATGATATTATATACATGCGAAAAGCTGACTTATTTTTCACTTTTTCTGGCACTCTATGTTTTATGTGAATTTCTAGCGAGTCGAACTTATTCACTTCTGTGTAAAAAATGTTATTTTTATTACTTTATATCTTTTTTTGGTATTTATGAAGCTAATCGTACTGAAGCGCATGCAATGTAAATAACAATGAAATCGTATAAATATATCTGCATTTATTGACCACTATTTTATAAATATTTTAAGATATTTTAAGTATCATACTTAGGGTTTTAATTAAAAAGAAAAGTTTTCTTCTAGTAACGTCATGAAAGATTATTACTTCTTTTTCTTTATTTAGATATTTATCTCTAATGAACTTCACCAGGTGTTTTATGACGTGGAACGCCACATTATTTAAGCCAAATTAAGAGAGACTTCGTATCGGCAGGCCTATCGGCATACCCACTCCAGATATACAATAAAATTAAAATGTTTTCCTATAGGGGGAACGCCACTGTGTGGGGGTCAAAATATAGTCGATTTTTGGGAATTTTTTTTTGTAAGTAAGAATGATTATTCGAGGGTCGGACAAAAGGTAATTTATTATATACATTGTGTAAAATAAGTACCCGGAATTTAAAAAAAAAAACACATTTTTTCATATTATTCATCATTATTTGTTGGATCGCCTTCAAAATAGGCTCCTTTTGAGCCGATACAAATATTCCAACGAACAACCCAGTCATCCATGGCCCACTGGTAGGCCGGCGCCGGGATGGCCTTCAGCTCCTTTAGCGAATTTTTTTTAATGTCTTCAATCGACTCAAAACGCCCTCCCCGAAGTGGCAATTTTAGTTTTGGGAAGAGAAAAAAGTCACAGGGTGCGAGATCTGGCGAATACAGTGGCTGTTCGATAGTATTTATTAAGTTTTTGGTCTTGTATTCGCGTACAATCAAGGCTCAGTGCGATGGCGCGTTGTCGTCGTGCAGAATCCACGAATTGTCCTTCCACAATTCGGGCCGTTTACGGCGAATGGCTTCACGTAAACGCCTTAAAACGGATAAATAATATTCCTTATTAACCGTTTGGCCCTCTGGAAGGAACTCAGAGTGCACCACGCCTTGGTAATCAAAGAAAACCGTGAGCATAACCTTCACTTTTGACCGGCTTTGGCGTGGTTTTTTTGGATACGGCTCGTTCTCGAAGCGCCATTCAGACGATTGCTGACTGG
Organism: Anastrepha ludens; assembly: GCF_028408465.1. Classification (NCBI taxonomy): domain Eukaryota; kingdom Metazoa; phylum Arthropoda; class Insecta; order Diptera; family Tephritidae; genus Anastrepha; species Anastrepha ludens. The sequence goes on from NC_071502.1 coordinate 115,447,668, forward strand.
TTTGCATATCGTACTCGTAGACCCATGTCTCATCACCAGTTATTATGCGTTTCATGAACGTAGGGTCCGTATTAGCTCGGGAAACCATGTCTTCAGAGACCTCCTTCCGATGCTCTTTTTGCAAAAATCCATAGTAAAATTCGCCAAGTAAACAAAAGATCAACTCACTTTGACTGCAGAATAAAATACACTAAGTAATAGATCCCGTTCTAATAAGGCTTGTGCATTCAAGGACATGTGTACCAACATGAAAAAACCAAATTTGAAGTGTCAGGTATTCCCGGGAGAGTTTAAATTATAAATTCCGGGTACTTATTTTACACAATGTATGTATTAAACTATGTTGATGTAAATTTTTATTAAAAAATATTGAAAATTGACAAATTTATGTAAATAAACGTAACGAGTTAAAAAAATGACGTCATCTGGTGGCAGCGATACAGCAATGAATAACCATCTGAAATCAAAAAACCAAAAATCTTATTAATCTACACAATAGTCAACTATAGTTGTACGTAGCCGTTGTTTTTTTTTTTTTTGCAAAATGGTGGCGATTTGAATTTCGATGTGTGTTTTTCACCATTTTTTTGATTTTCAACAGACCCAAAAAATAGTTATATTCAAAATTTTGAAAATTGGCTACGTACGATGCGATAACAAAAATTAAAAAAAAAAATTTAAATCGGTTCATTAGTCTTCGAGAAATCATTTCCACCATATCAAAAAAAGTCGTTTCAAGAAAAACGCGTTTGAAATAAAGCATCGTATCGTAAGCGCTACGGGGCGAACCGACGGGCGCTCACTTAAGTGCACATAGAATCGGAATAAAGCGAATTTCGCTTTAAATTTTTACCACATTTTTTTAAGTAGTTATATTAACAATTTATGCAAAAAAAATCGTTTTTTTTTAATTTTCACAGTGGCGTTCCCCCTTAACCTTAATCGCCACTTGGCAGCAGAGTGCATTTCTATTTGATTTCGTAGCCAGATTCCGCAGACTGATTTTGAAAGGCAGGTGTTCGGACTTATCACTCTTTTCTTTACGAATAAATCTCTTAATCGCATACAGTTGTTACTGTCTTCGCAGAACTTTAGTGATCTTTTTGTTTTTGATTTTTGCTGGCTGAGGTAGGGTTCAAAATGCCTTCGCACTTACAGCGACCGTCGTCTACTGCGTGAGTGGTGTGGCCATTAAACCCTCCTCTCCTTCTAAGGAGATACCCTTCCCGGGATTAATTTTGGTGAAATTAAAAGTATCATCGACTTTTTGTGAAACCGTCACTCTACCCGACCTCCTATCACGTTTAGGAGCCCACCAAGCATTCTCTGCTTCAAGGCACGTAGATAGTTAGGTCGATAGGTGTAAGTGGTAATCGTTCTTCAAACCAACTCACTTAGCCCTTTACCGATCGATTGTGATAACACAGTAGCAGTTTGCCAGCCTCTCCTCGTTAAACCATTTTGTTTTAAGTGCAAACCCACTGTTCTGGCTGACCCTTATATGTATCCCTAAGGTCATCAGTATCATTCAAGAACTAATCCCACTGGCATGCCATGCAAGACAGTGACAAAGAAGACGTCTGAGAGATTCTTCCTCCGCATCATACTTGCAGCTTGCATTCTTCACGATAAGTGAATTTGTCGCAGTTTACAATACCAAAATCGTCAACAAAGACCATTTGATTCTGTGTAGAAAGAATGGCACGCTGTCGCATTCTCCTGGCAAGTCCCCGTTTGGGTATCTCCATCTCGCAGAAACTGTGTAAAAGCATCAAAATGGAAAACTGCTTACTTTGAACTGAGTCAATGCACTGTAATGTTCGGTATAATAACTTTTTTCAATCAATGTAATTCAGTGTTAACTTACTGCATTTACTGTAGTTTTGTCGTACACAAAAGTTCACTGCACACAAATTGAACTCCGGTTGCAAATCGCAAAGCAAAATTTTCACAAAAACCAACTATTAACAAAAATGTAAAAATAAAAGCAAAACTGCTGTTGTCAAACAAATTATAGCGATAACAAATTGCTGCCAGTGCAATGCCGGAAAAAATATCATAAAATGCAACAGTTAATTGAGAGAGGGTGACAGTGCACGGCAGTCAATACGTAAGACTAAAATAACCAGTTTTTAATGATGCAGTTAATCGCTGGCGATTAGTAAAATTGGTAAACTCTTTTACAATTTAAATAAATTAAGGAAAGTTAAAAATTTAGTGAAAAGTTGTATATATCGGGTGGTTAAAATAAAAGTATATTTTTTAAGCACTAGAAACTTTTTTCTAAACTAAAGAAAATTAAATTTTTAAGAAAAATGAAATGAAATTTTTTAAACTAAAGAAAATGAGTAAAATTCATTATTATCTCTTTGTCTCGTCTTTATTAGCAAAAGTGCAGTTCTGGGAACTTTTAAAAAAGAAACTCAAGTTCACTTAAGAATTTCTACCTATCTAATATGCACAAAATTGCTGAGTTCTTATGTTAAACGAGTACTTCAGCTGCTAATAATCATCCTTAACCTTAGTTGGAGAATTTATCTCAATAAAATGGGGTATAAAGGCAAAATCTGCTACAAAGAGAGAAACTATTTTGTAAAACGTGTCTAGTCATAGTCCATTGCCATTATTTATGGGGCATAATACGTCACAATACAATATCTTGACAGCTCAATTTTATATGCCTTTTCGATGGCTTATGGCTCTACCTCATGAATTGCGTGGACAGTATCGGCGGTTTAGCCGTAAGAATTGTTGATATTGTTCTTTTAACAGCATACAAATTTTTCATACAAGTTTGGGGAGCACTGCTGGAGTGAGAGGTCTTAGCCGGATATAAATCTGGGTCGTTCTGGTAACGTAGAACGCAGCCATTCACGAGTCTTAATTGTTAATGGATAAGCCGGACAACTTCTACTTTTAAGAGTATTTTTGGGCATAGTTTCCATACAAAACTATTATTTTTAAAATTTTTTATTAGTTGAAAATCGTAAACTCAAAACTTTACCAAGAAGATTTTTTTTAATTTTAATTTAATTTTTACTGTCAGTGTTTGGCTAAAATTTTATTGATGATTTGTATTAATTCACATACCTATCCTAACTAAGAATAGAGAAAAAAAAATCTGGCCCTTGAACTCTAAACAGATTTTTTTTAATTTTAATTTACTTTTAACTGTCAGTGTTTGGTTAAAATTTTATTGATAATTTATTTTAATTCATATATCTGCTAACTAAGAACAGAGAAACAAATCTGATCATTAAACTAACATTCAAAAAAGTGCGTTTATCATACTTCTTCTTCTTCTTGATTTTCGTGATAACCGCTTACGCTACTTTGACCGAGTTTAACGGGCCAGTCATTTCTTTCTCGTGCTAACAGGCGCTAGGTGGAAACACCAGGAAACACCAAACACCTAATCTTTCCAGGCCTTCCTCTTACAACACAAGCAAACACAAAAAAAAAAAATTTAAATAAACTTTACAATCGAATTTCGCGAAAACGATTAAATTTTAGACATCATAACATGCAATCAAATGAATCAGAAATTACCTAAGGAGAAAAAGGATGACTTTCCCGGTAAAACTGGTTTTTAGCTTCTCGATATTCACGTGCGAGTTTGTCGCCTCGCAACTGACGCTGCAAAACAGCTGCTGAGATGATATGCCTCGTCAGAAAAGATTTATTTTTGGCAAATTTGGCGTGTCCAAATGGAGCTCCTAAGTATTTTGACGCAAACTAAGAATCGTTTACGGAGTGAATGTTCGTCTAACTTCAGTTAAGAGCCAGTCGGACCTTGCAAGCAAAAAACGAGATTTCTTATGTAAAATTCTCATGGTGCGTTAAATTTTGAGTTGTTGAGATCGGTGACTTGTCAATATTTTTGTTTTGAATTGCATGCGCTCGGCCACAGCAGTCACATTCTTATTGGTGCGTAGAATGGCAAAGACTGTGAATGTTGCTCGCAAGCAAGCCAGATTTTTGATATAAACTTGCTAGCTTGAGAGCTGCATTTCTGGCAACACTGCTTTGCAATAAAATCACTTTAGATGCTTTCCATTTCAATTCAACCGGGCTATTCGGGACATGTTCTTCGATTTCGATGTAACTCAAATATGTTGCTCTCTGGTCAAAATAATGAGACACATGTTTTTTTATTCGCCCGAAAAAATTTTTTTCAAGATTTATCGGCAATTTTGCTCTTCGGGTCAAAATCGATTTTTTTTAATTATATAAGAAAATTTTTTTTTTAAATGCCCATAACTTAGTCAAAAATGAACCGATTTTAATGATTCTGGGTTCAAAATGATCGTCATTACTTACACAAATGACTTCATGTGAAAATAATTGCAAAAAAGTATTTGAACATTTTTTATTTTCCAAAAAACAAAAAGTGCGAAACAAGTTTTTTACTCAAAAATTCATTACTCAAAACAACTCATTTTAGCTACTAGGCATTCAGCTCAATTGAAGTTTGAGGTGTCCTCTTGATGTGGAAAAAGTTTTAAAAAAAAATACACTTTTTGAAATATTGAATTTCGAAAAAATTTAAATTTTTTTTCTTTTTTGGAAAATAAAAAATGTTCAACTACTTTTTTGCAATTGTTTCTACATGAAGTCGCTCGAGTAAGTAATGACGATCACTTTGAACCCAAAATTATTAAAATCGGTTCATTTTTGACTAAGTTATGGGCATTTAAAAAAAAAATTTCTTATATAATTAAAAAAAATCGATTTTGACCCGAAAAACAAAATTGCCGATAACTCTTGAAAAAGATTTTTTTCGGGCGAACAAAAAAATACGAGTCTCATTATTTTGACCAGAGAGCAACATATTTGAGTTACATCGAAATCGAAGAACATGTCCCGAATAGCCCGGTTGAATTGAAATGGAAATCACTTTAGAAATAAGTTTTTTATATTTTCCCACATTTTGCAAACAATAGTAGATATATTTCGTTTCACCGAGCTATTTAAGTGTATATATACTGACAAAAATTCGCAATTGTAAGCGAAAAAAAGCTCCAGTGTCACATATTGTATTACATGATTCAAAAATATATTTGTATTTGGACCACCCTGTGGGCACTATGCCTTATGATAAGTAAGCGTTTAAATACTGAATTCTTCTAGGAGTGGGTGTATATATACATTTATTTAAATTTATTTTTATTTAAGTCTACTAAATAATACAGTAAAGTGTATTAAGAATATGCATTTCCTAATCAAATGACTTTATTTCTGAAGCTAACATAATTTTTTTTCTACAAAAATATACTAAACTGCTACTTGGGAGGAGGTGGAAGGTGAGAAGGTGTTATTAATCATACATACATTTACTATATTTTACTCAAAACCCTAAAAATTATTTATTAAATATCTATATAATGGGCAAAGAAACTTACTAAATAGCGTTTAAAAATTGCTTTGATCTTATCACAACAATTCACAGCATATTTTACAACACATTTTCGTTTACACAACAAAAAATTTAATTGATTGCTGATCGGTGTTCATACTCGAATTTTATGTCATAATTGCGCCACGCCTCAAATACATCAACTACTACGTCGCACATACACACATTCACACATACATATTGCACTAAAATTACGATTTGGTTGCCAGAAACAAACGGCAGCTGCAGGCAAAAAGCACTTTTTATACACAAACATTTGCTCTTTGCATATCCAGCACAAATTTGTTTCTAATAAAAACTGGTATTTTTTAATCTACATTTAGTTTTTTTATGGTTTTGGTTTAATTTTTGCGTAAATTGTCAACTTCCTTCTGCTTGCTTACAAAACTTCATGCACAAGTTTTTATATTAATTGCAAAATTTATTTTTATTTCTTCTCTTCAATCAACTATTTCGTTCTGCAAAAAACTTTGCTTCGATTATGTAAAACGCAAAACAAACAAAACATAAAAAATAAATAAAAAAAAGGTTTTGCGTATGTTGGCGGTGCCTGCGTTGTGAACAAGCGTTTGGAGAAAGTCAACAGTGTTGCCATCATTGAGGATACTGGTGGTTTCAGTGGCATCATTGTCGCTGCTCACGAAGTTGGACACTTGTAAGTAGAACTTAATTTTTTTGAATAATAGAAGTAGTAGTAAAAATAATGTTCTTATAGGTCTACAAAATTATTATTTTTGTTTTGTGCTATGCCACTGATTTAAATTTTTTGTTTTTTTTTTGTTACGAATTTGGCGCCCAAAAGTTACCATCACGTGATTGTTACGAGAAAGTGGGTGTAAAAAACCAACCATAAAAACGTGTTTGGTAAGGGGTAACCCTACTTTTCTCAAAACACTGATTTCAAGCAAACTGTACTCAACATAAAGCTTGAATCATGCACTCCAATAATAATTGCAAAACATAAACAGAATCGTGTTCTGCGCACAAAAATACATCGGACACTAGAATCGACTCAAATTAAAAAAAAAAATCGTGTAGAACTGTGAAATTAACCATATAAAAATTTCTTTTAAAAATTAAAAAAAAATTCACATAAACATAAATCAATATTAACTAAATACCAATGAATCTACTACTTTTTTAATATTGAAGCGACACGCACTATACTACTGTGGGCAAAAAGTAAGGTGAATTTATTTGTCAAACTTCTCGGGATTAAAATTTCGCTCTAGTTATTTTTTCATGAGTTGGCAGCACTGTTAATAACATCTGGGCCAACTTTTATGTGAATGTCATTGTCAGTAATATATTTACGCTTGTGTTTACCGAACGACCAAGAGTGCATTTTTCGATTTTTACACTGTCTGATTTGATTGAATTGGAATTTGATCTGATTGGAATATCAAAAGGATCCGTGAAAACTATTTTGAAAGACCATTTGGGCCTACGAAAAGTCAAATCTCGTTTGGTACCGAAAACTCTCAATTTCTTGGAAAAAAGTCGTCGCGTTGATGTGTGTGAAACAATGCTTTCAGACTATCAGGACAAGCTCAAATGCATCATTACGGGAGATGAGACTTGGATTTATGCTTACGACCCTGAAACAACCGACCAATCAAGCGAATATCGTGCTAAAGGCGAGGCCAGACCGAAAAGAGCACGTCAAAGTCGTTCAAAAATAAAGGTCATGATGACAGGTTTTTTCGATTTTCGTGGTGTGGTGCACTATGAATTCCTTCCACCTGGCCAAACTGTTAATAAGGAATATTATTTGAGCGTTATGCGTCGTTTACGTGAAGCAATTCGTCTAAAAAGACCAGAATTATGGGCCAACAACTCTTGGTTTTTGCATCACGATAATGCACCGTCTCACACTACACTCGTTCTTTGTGACCATTTCGCCAAAAATTCCACGCATATCGTTCCGCAACCACCGTATTCGCCTGATTTGGCTCCGTGTGACTTCTGGCTATTCCCAAAACTCAAGATACCACTCCGGGGAACGCGTTTCGAGTCGATTGAGGGGATAAAAGCTGAATCGAAGAAGGTGTTGATGGCTATACCGGAAATGGACTTTTGGACTGGAATGGAAATGGACTGCATTTTATAGCCGATGCATTGAGCAAAAACAAAATCGTATCACTCATCCCATCTATATCCGTTAACTCTTGCTAAATTTGCTCTCTCTCTTCGATCGCTCTCCCACTCTCCCACTTGGTAAGAGCGTGGCATGCTATTCCAACTAACTGGTTGCCTTGGAAAAGTTTGACAGTGCCTTATGACATTTTCAAGCTTTCGGGCTATAATTAAGGCAATTTCCATTTCCCTCTAACGTCTGTATTATTTTTTGATTGAGAGCATAACAAGGGTCTATGAAGTCTAACAAAATCGAATGGCATTCTATAGATTCGTGCTCACAAGTTAGCACTGAAATATCTTCATGTATACCTCCCTGAACACAGGCATTCTATTAACTGCTTGCAATATTGGCTTAAAGCGACTTTCGTTGAAATCCACTTGGACGATGACCAAACAGGTCTAGCCATAAATCTATGAAAAATACATAAGCTGCTAAACTAACTTGGTCGTTCTTCCATTGGTTCAGCAGTAGGTGCTAAGATAGCTGCTCCAGCGACAAATTACCTTACGCTCTGGCTAGGACGCCACTTAATTCGGTACAAAAATTCTTCTTTAAAACTAAAGCTTACTCTACTTTATACTTCGTAAAGTGAACTCAATAATTACACTTTGCGAATAAATAAAGGAAGAATATAGAGCCCACTCTTTCTTTACGATGATCCGTTTCTTAGCTCTATAGCCAACTAAACGATTCTCACTTCGCGCACTGAATGAATTCAAGCTCTTCCGTATTGGTTTCCCCTATGTAGATTAGACAGAAGAAGGAGAGCAACCATTATCTGTGGGCACCTGATCATTTACTTTCAGAGCTGGAACAATGTTGTCAACATCACATTTAAGGAAACAAAATTTCACCGATTTGCTTTTAAATATTCCGCAATAATAGAGCTCGTCTGAAAAGTGGATATTTCAAACGTTGGTGGCATCAGTGAATATGCTTCTCTGAGTAGTGCAGTTTGTGAGCAATTGAGCTTCTTCCCATGTGTAGATGTTAATAAAACTCCGTCAAATAATGATTTTTCGAGGAAATTCGTCATCAAATCGGACTTGGTTTAATACCCAAACGAAGAGGAGTTAGCGTACTGGTTAAAACTGGTGAAAACACCGCGCAACATTCCAGCAACATTTTTCCATACCTATTTAAAATGCACATCACATCATCATAATTGTTAGCACAACAATCCGGTCCGGGTCTTGGCTTGCTGATTTAAAATGTAATTTAAAATTGATCGAAAACTAACCGTTTGTTTCCGAGTAAAGTGTCTGAATTCCAATATGCAGAAGATATGACATTTTTAGGAGAAACGTCTTCGCAAATCTTCTTTATATTTTTTCTATCAATATATGTATGTGTTTATTTATTTGTTTAAAAACACTTTTCTTTCCAAAATTTGCCAATCGCTACCGCTCATAAATTTGATGTTATCACTCATTTGACAATCAATGTTGCTGGCAACATTTCACGGCAAGCCAATTTCATGTTGCTGACAAAAGTTAGTTCTAGGCTTAAGTCTCAAGTGATTAAGAAGTGATGTGCCAAGTTTTCGTTAACCATACCGTTCAATATAAAGCAAAATAAAAAAAATGAAATATAGATTTTCGATAACCCAATAACTCTCAAATAGGCAGCACAGACTGATTTCAAAGCGCATTTTTTCTTCTATGTATTTTCTTGCAAATTTATGCTATTTAAACAAAAAACAAAAAGCCATGCACATTAAAACATGAAAACTCACTTGACAGCGTTTCTAGCTAATCGCCCAGCCGAGTCATTAAAGCGATTTCCGTTGTCACTATTGACACATGCGCGTAAATATGCAGACAAACTCGTTTGCATTTCCTTCGTAAGCAAAAACAAAAATTAACGCAATCAAATGTGGCATTTCAACAAATACTATGTAAAGAAAAATAAAATTAAAATGTAGTTAATAGCTTTGTAACTACGCACACTTTTGCACAAATCAATTAGATTTTTTTTTTCTACAAATTTTGTTTTGCTATATTATTTTCTTTCTCATAGGCTTGGCGCCGTGCACGATGGCTCACCACCACCCAGCTACCTTGGCGGTCCGGGTGCGCAACGTTGCCGTTGGGAGGATGGCTACATAATGTCCGATCTGAGGCATACGGAGCGCGGTTTCCGGTGGTCACCATGCACCATACAGAGTTTCCATCATTTCCTTAAGTAAGTACACTGTGTAGAATCACCAAAATGTATAGAAGATAAATTTTTAATTTGAAATTTTCATTGATTACAGCGGTGATACCGCCACCTGTCTACACAATGCACCACATGAGGATAGCGCGCTGGGACGCGCATTGCCCGGCACACTGCTTTCGCTGGACGCGCAGTGTCGTCGCGATCGTGGCACGTACGCGTGCTTCAAGGACGAGCGTGTCTGTGCGCAGCTATTCTGCTTCGATGCGCAGACGGGTTATTGTGTGGCATATCGGCCGGCGGCCGAAGGATCTACGTGCGGCACTGGATTGGTAAGACAGAAGATTGAAGAAATTTCGCATGACTGCGTCGTGGCGGAGATTATGCGTACATGGATTAGCAGTTAAAACATGGATTTATTTCCAAATCAGTTTAAAATTTTGAAGTAGCGGAAAGTGTAGGCAAGAGGCAGGCATCAAAGGTAGCATTAGAATGGTTATTGGTGATAGAGAAATATTTTCGCACTAAATAAATACTGGCAATGACGGTCGCGGTAGCATTGTGTGCCTAGTCGTACTTCAAAGGTTCCAAAGGTTTCGAAAACGAAATAACGATCGTATCTCGAGAAGCAATGATAACGCCACGAACGCTTTTCTGCGCTACTCATGAAAAACATCTACCGTTTAAAGACAACAGAATATTGCAGGGTCCTTCACGTGTAGAGACAATTCAAAATGAAATACAAAGCTGTGCGACCTAAAGTAGGGGCCATAATGTGACGCTAAATTAATCACCCTTCGAGGAGAACAGGCAAGCAAGCCAAAATAAAGATTTCCATCACTTAAATAATTTTTTTGTATTCAGCCTTTAGATGATTAAATTTGGCCCACCATGTAACACAATCCTAATGAGCCGTACAATGTTTAGCTATTCACGCTATGAAAATTAGCACTTTCTTGGATTTACCGTTTCGTTTTTTGAAAAGAGTAAAGGCTTGAGAATCAAAGAATTCCTTCGAAATGGAATTTAGAGAGTTATTCAGCCGCAATGTATTTTTGAAGAGCTAAGAGTAGGAAATAATAGCGAACTGTTAAAATATCGAACTTTTTTGGCCAATTATGAAAAGTAAGGTTACGTTAATTTAAGTATTGGTTATATCGCACACTAAATACAAAAGCGTCACAACTCAAAATTTTTCTAAATCATTTTTTTTCTTATAAACTAACTCACAGTACACAACTCTAACTACTTAATTTTTTTTCATCACTATCTTCTTCATATCCGTTTTTGTGTTAATTGCGTCGCTTGCGCGATATCAACTAACGAATACTATTTTTAGTGCTGCCGCAATTTTTGCATTAAATATAGAATTTTATGGTGTATTAACTAAAGTCATGTATATTTATCTGAAAAAAGCGAGTGCAATAGAGGGACGGAACTCGATATAATACCACGAGCCAATTAAAAAAAATTCAGTGCAACTGTCCTAATTCAAAATTATCTTCTATTTCATCAGTCAAAATATACAATTAATAAAATATCAGCAAAACTGGCTTTATGTAACTCAATGTGACTATTATATTACATCAATCAATTTACAAACACTGTTTTGTGCCTCTTCTGACTCTTCTTCGAGTTGTGACTCTTTTGTGTTTAGTGTGCGTTTATGCATATCGCATATGCCATTTCCTTTCATACGAGTTGCCCTGTCCTTTCGAAAGCTCGATCTCTATTATACTCGCATACAAGACGAATTTCTCTATCATTCTTGACTTGCACATATGGCAAAAGTTTTTTCTAATAGCCCCTCGGCAGGGAATGCCAAACCTCCGAGTGTATTTCTGCCATTAAAAAAGCTCCTCATAAAAAATCGTTTGCCGTTCGGAGTGGGCTTCAAACTGTAGGTCCCTCCATTTGTTGAACAACATCAACAACATTTTATGGGAAAATATGTGCATTTTTGGTGGGTTAGGTTAGGTTGATTTTCGTGAATATTTCGACACTCGTGTCATGTATGATTACCGTCAGGGTTTTGTCATTGCATTCTACAATTATATATTTAAAAAAAAACTCTTATTATCCTTCTAGCAATGCCTGGACGGTCGGTGTACACCACTCACTTCGAATGTCATACCTGCTTATCGGTCTTACAAGTAAGTACTCGCGTTTACATTTCGCCAAATAAGAAGTTTAGAATGTGAAATGAATTAAAAATTAGTTGTTTTTTAGATTTGCAAAAAATACACTATTTCAAAAGTTTTTATTATTAAATTTTAATATTTTATAGATTCTTGATTATTTTTTACTTCAATTTCGTTATTAACTGATAATCAAAACTAAACTTGTAACGGTAATGGTCACTGCTGATTGTTACGGTTATAACTGATTGCAATGGTTAGATTTGTTTGGCATTCAATTAATAAATTCTGAAGCAAAATTTTTTAAGTAAAAGCACAATTTTTATAATTTTCTGGTTAATCGGATAACGTTTTTTGTATATTTTTTTTTTGTTTGCAAAAGATTTTAATGCCTTACTTTGTTGTACAAAAACAAATTTACAGCCTTTTGGTAGCGAAATTTTTATACATACATAATATATTTATATTCATATATAGCACTTAGATAATGTTATTTATGCCAAATGTACATACATACATACATACATACGATATGAAACCCAACATATACACTTATATATACACGCACACTGTAACACTCTTTAAATTTTACTTATGTATGTTTGTAAATTTGTATATATGTACATAAATACCTACATACGTATATTCAGTATGTAAGTTGTTTTACGACACAAAAATAATCAAACAAAATTTTTACATACCCAAATCCACAACAAAAACTCCAACAAACAACTGCTTAACAACTACACAAAAATTACAACAACTCTAACACAACACCACCAACCAACCAATACCCAAAAAAAAAAATTGTAAAAACAACATCAACAACCCAGTGAGAACAGTGCTTCCAGCAGCAGCGCTGAAAATATTGAAAGTAGTAGTGAGGAAGATGAAGATGGGGACAATGATGGTGGGGAGTATATTAATAGTGGCGAGCAGCAGAATGTGTTGGACGATAGTTCGCACCAGGGCCGGTTCGATGGTACGGTAGAAAAGACCTCACGCGAAATTGATGACTCTTCGGACCCGAATCATATTACAACAAAAACCGTAACCACTACCAATACGCACACACCAACACAGACGAACTCACTCACCTCAATCACTTTGGAGACACACTCACGACACGGTCACAACAAAAATAACAACAGACAACGGCAAGTGCAATATGGTACTTTTGAGTTTTTAGCCAGGTTCTTAGCACAAAATCCACAATGGCAACAGCTATTGGGGCAAGCCGCGCTCGCAGGAGCAGCAACCAGTGATGCTAATGTGCCATCTACGCAAAGCGCCGAAGTGGCGCTAGTACCAAATGCATTGATACAAAACCAAAAACAACAACAACCACAAATCAAGTTGTCACAGGGCACAGTAGTGGTGAAAACGAGCGTCAGCAGCAGCACAAGTAGTAGTAGTGGCGGTGGTAGTGTACACAGTGGTAGTAGCAATAGTAATGATAGGGAAACTAACGGTAATAGTAGTGAGGAGGATAGGCAGAAGTATGAGAAGCATACTGAACAGGGTAACGTGAAAGTTATGAGCTTTAAGAGCAATGAAAAACCGGCTGACGCGCATAAATATAATAGGAACAATGAGGAGGAAAGGGCGGATGTTAAGCAGAGTGAAATTATTGAGCGTAACGAAAGCAAAACACGGCATAAAATGAAGGAAGAAGCCGCAACAAATTCAAATCAAAAACAAAAAGAAGTAGAACCTCTAACACGAACCCCCCAACCTCAAGACACAACCGAACTACCACATCACACAAAATTAGCTAAATTAACACAAATTCAGCAACAACAACAACAAGCAAAACAACCAGTTACAGCACCCGCCTCACCAACCCAACAGCCTAACCTAATTCAGTTTTACACGCATGAATTACGCAAGCAATTGCAATATTATTTAGGGCTTTTGCAAGCGCACGCTAGCGTTGGCGTCACCGCTGGCGATAGTAGTAGTAGTAGCAGTAGTACAAGTAGTGTTGTTAGTAGTAGTAGTCGTACAGCAATAGATCAAAAATCAGCTACAACCGCAACAACTAATTCAAATTATAGCAATACCGTGAGCGCTGCCGCCAAATTGCAACAACATGCAACACTGCACAACAATAACGACAACAACAACGAAGATGACGTAGACGACACCGAGGACAATGTCGATGACGCCAACGTGGACGCTGACGATGACGAAAGCAATGAGGCGATTGACGACAAACAACAAAAACGTAAGTTTCAAACAGGAACAACAGTAAGCGCGAATGCACAACAACAAGAACACACACAACGCCTACAAAAAGCGCCGCCACCGTTAGCACCCACGCGCAGCAGTAGCAGTAACGACGGCAGCGGAGGTATTAATAGTAGCAGCAATAATAAAGCGCTGCAACGTCCTGCCACATTCATTGATGCTTACTTGAAAAAGTTGCAAGCACTTAATACGCCAACAGATGTAACGGCAACACTAACGGCCACCACCACGGGCACAACTGTATCGACATCGAGTGTGATAGGCAGCAATGGCAAGGCAGTTGCAACGGGAACGCATGAAAGTGAAACGGAGAAGCGCGCACAGCCGGAAACATTTGGCAGCCATTTTCTGAAACGTACGCAAAATTCAAATAGTAGAAGTAGTAGTGGCAATGGTAGTGTTGGTAGCGGTAGCAATAGCAACAGTAATCATAACCACGGTAATAGTAGTAGCAACAACAAAAACAACAACCAAAATAGAAATCACAAAAAACTGACACGTATTTCAAGCCACAATGATGCGGCAACATTGAAACCACAACAAAACGAGTATGACAATGTAAGCGAAAACGAACAAGCGGAACAGGTTGTGAGAGGCGCAAATAATGGGGAACTGCGCATTGCGACGACAACACAACAACCTGCTTATGTGACAAATTATATAGGCGATAATACAAATAATTTGCCCAGATTGCTTGAACAGCAGCAGCAGCGGCAACAAGAACAACAGTCATCCTCAACAAAAACAACATCAACAACAACATCCTCACAACCCAACCAACAATCACAACAACAACAACAAAAAGCACATAAAGTTAAAACACAAAAACTCATACGCCGTCAATTGTTGCGCACACAAATTAAATGAGCAAAATTATGCGTGAATTCACTCAAACATATGAGTATGAGCAATTGCAAAATATAGTTTGTATTACTATTTATATACTTAGCGATAAAATCTGCAAATGGATTGCATTTCTTTACCACAACATACGCGTCTCGTCTAAATATCGTTACCTTCAGCAACCACTCACTCATTCACACACCACTCCACTTCACCACACGTTCATAGATTTGGCCAAATTAGCTGTTGCCGACTTGCGCTTAATGGCAATAAGCTGTACGCGCAGAGAAGTCAGTTTAGACAAGTAAAAGTAACGCAAAGTGGCACTAAAAGTGAATTGCGCTCTTAAGAAAAAGTACTCCATAAATAACGGCAACAATTTAGGCATTCTAAGGCATCAGTCCACTAGCCACACTCGTAAGAATCACAAAAGAAAAACCACAACAATATAATTGTCACTGTCAGCTTTCGTTTCAAAACTACAGACATGCGGTAAGCCAAAAGAAATCCCTAATACAAAATCATTCTGGATATGGATTAGAATACGTGGCCATGGCAGAATTTAGTAGTAATTTAAATTAAAAACAAAAAGTAGTACGCTCATGGAATGCAACGGCATATAACACGAGTTAATAGAATGCTTCGCGGATGCTTCTTAAAAAAAATTCAGAAACTAATTATTCTTACTTAACGGCCTGGTTATAAATGAAACATACATTCATACGTATATTGAGCATGGATTTAGGTACTCTAAGGATAAGTAATTGCAACTCTGATGCATGCATCTAGTATTAAATGCGTTATTGCCATGGTGTAGAGAAAAGAGTAAGAATTTGCAGATTTGGGGCACCATTTTAACGCGCATTTTCTGATAACGCAAAATAACAAACAAACAAATTTAGCTCAAACTCATTTGCACCCTAATTTTAGTAAAAGGAATTTTGCAATCGCGAAATATACTTTTGATATATATATACATTTATAAATTTAGCCAATTAAATAGTTATTGTTTGACGCCTACAGTAAAAATTGCGGTTGCTTCGCCCCAAGAAAAATGGCTTATTAACAAAGTCGAAAGACAAAGGACGCATAAACTACGATTGCCTGGTATATGGTAGACGGACTTGGCGTTTAATGCGTTTTAATCTTTTTTTACAGTTGACTGCGCAATAAATCAACCCTGCATCTTAATTGTCACCGTTAACAATATATTTGCAACTTTACATATACAAAACATTTTGTGAAATAAATCTCATAATATGTGTTTGTTTTAAGTAATGCATTAAACCATAGTCACACACAAAACAATTGCATAAAGAGCACACACAAATACACCTACATACGCAAAATGCTCAGTTTATACGTATATTCAAGCGCATGAAACTTCTATTTTTTCTAGATATAATGCGCGTTTTTCTCATAGTTTCATTCTCTCTTTTCATCTTCTATACTTTGCAATCCATCCTTTCTATCGTTTTTCATTTACTACCCGCGCATGGCTTGTAGATCAGATCATATCAATTCAGACTTAACCCGGCGTACATCGGTACTGGGTAAAAAAATACACAAAGGTAATAAAACCACGTCTAAACCACGCGCTCCCTACGTTAAATAAATATTTAATTAATTATACACCTATATATTATGTGGTAATTTTTACCCGGTTGCGACCGTTTGTGTTCGTATTTGCCTAGCGACAAACCCCGGGCTAAGCGATTTCACCGTCCCTTGAAAAGGAAAGCAGTTGCTCGGAAGCATTTAAAATATCAAAACACAAAAACGGCTTAAGTCTCTAGAAACAGTTATTCAAATATTTAATAAAGTCAAATTATTTATTTATTAAAAAAATCTTTTATGCGCATATTTTCCATGTAAAAGATCAACTTACATTTTATTTCGGCCAAAATGGCTTAATTTAAAATAATATGAATTTAACGCATCGCAATTCGTTTCAGTTTCCCACGGTTTTCAAACACTTTAGCAGAACGCAATAACAGTAGCTCCACCAGAGAATGTTATTTTTTTAATGTTAATCTAAATGTTAACATTCATTCTCTGCCACCATCTTTAGCATTTTACTGCTATACCTTAACATTATGTTGTTGCGCCTGGCTGCTCATGCAGTGCACACTGCTAACCAATATGGCGGCGTAAGCACTAATTGAAAAATTCTAACGAACACTACACCATTCACGCACTTCGAATATGTGTGATGCAGCAGGTTTTAAAAGCACACATATACGCACATACAAGTACGCATATGTACCTCTTAATAAAGCAATTTAACGTACATATCAAACTACTAATTATATATTCCACTACCAATACAGCGCAGTTACAATGAGAGAATTCATACACTGTTGTTGATGCTACAAATCCTCGCACAAACACTAGATCACTGTTTATGTTATTTTTTAGGCGTTAGCTTTTCACTATACTCAATTATTTAAAAACGTAGCTCATCATCGCAAAATTCGCAAGCAATTACAAAACTTCCCAAAATTTTAAACGTTCCTCCCTTCACTGTGTCATCTTCATATATTCCGCTCTACATTACTATTTTGCTATTTTCATTAATGCATCTTTTATGAAATGAAGGCTCATCAAAATGAATTAAAACAGCAATCGAAAATATTTTAAAAGAAAATACACTCATCTATATGCATTCACACGCACAATCTGCTACATCTATGCAAATCATAAATACAACACATTGCCACTATTTTCACCAACACCGACACAACCATATGCCACACTACAATAATCAACAGCACAAAACACAACAACATCAAACGCACAGCTAATCAGCCATAAATTGCATTTCCAAATTAATACAAACAAAAAAAGGATAAATGGTTCAAATTTCAAAAAAAAAAAAGGAAATATCAATAGAGCTTAAGGAATCAAATCAAAATACACATATACATACTTACATACATCCGCATTATAGTATGTAGTGCATAAATTTAAGAGAGCAAGCATTTGAACGCATTTTTGGGCATAGCAGCAACGGAAAAATTTCACCTTATAACCATCCATTTATCCAGAAATGTTTACATATTTTCAATTGAAAACTTGTATATGGATTTTTAGCCAATTGTTATGGAAAGGCACCACAACAACTACAGCAGGTGGATGTAATCGCTTAACATATAGTGCGTATTTATTTAGATTCACTGGATTAATTGGATATCTACTTACTACTCTATACCGTTAACATACAAAGTTAACGTTCGAAAACGGGGTTGAGTTCCAACGCTAAGGAGAAGTATAAGAATCACGCACGACCACTTATAATGGTTGCATACGAAATTGCATCGACAACTTTTCGCATAAAATATCATTAAAAGAAAAAAAAAAAAAATAAATAAAAATAAACCAAAAAATACATTCAAGCGTTTCAAAATGAATATATATAATTTTAATTAAACCTAATACTATAACCTGCATCATCTTGAACTACGAAATTTTGCATGACAGTGGCGGCAAATACACATCACACTCATCATCAACTCAAAAAAATGTTTATTTGAAAATAGTTTTCGAACAAATACTTAACAAAAAACACAGAAATAAACAATCCTGGCGCCATTAGTAAATACATTATTGCATATCTTATTACGCATTTCAATTTTTTACGACTTTTATTTTTTATTATTTATTTTTATTTTTTTAGTACATATTTTTTGTTGTTATTTCCGTAATTTTTTAATTACATTACACATTAACATTTACTGACAACTTTCGATTTCCTTTCATACATGCCACCCTACGTTATGTTCGTTTTCTAATTGTATCCGTTTCCTCTTTTTTTTTTTGGACGCTGTGCAGTGGTTAACTGGAAGACGTTTCCTTTTTGATAAAACAATTCCGTTGCTGATCGATTGAAGGCGTAGTCATGTATTTTGGTGTTAATTGCTATGTTCTAGCAGCAATCTGGTGACCCAATTTTTAACAATAACAAACTTGTAACGACAAAGTACAGAGCATAGCAACATGTGTAACAGCAAATGGCGATGGCAGCAGCGGTAAAGTTAACGAGCATCTCAACAATAACAATCACGACAACCCTTTGACAGCCGACCAACAAGCAGATATATAAATTCAGGAAATGGATTAGCAGCATAGAAAACACCAACATCATAGCAATTTTGATTTTTTTAGAGAAATTTGTAATTATAAAAGAAAATAAGTTGTAATACAAATAAAACACAAGCAAAAAAGGGAGTTGTAACAAAAGCCTGCCAAAACACACTTATAAAACCATCCATAAACCCATGAAATGCATATAAATTCATTTAAATTTTCTATTCAGAAAACCCACACACTACCTACATACTAATAAAAGCATACATACAACCATGCGTCGTAATATTAGATAAGACATCGATCAAATATAACCACACTTGTGAGCATTCATATTTAATTTTTGCATATATTATTTGTAGTATATAAAGGAAAGCGAGCATAGTTAGAATTTATTTTGTTTTAGGTTTTAATTATTTAAACATATCCGTGTGTATGTTAATATACATATGTATACATGCATATGTGTATGCATTAAAGAATAGTTTTATTTATATTAATTGTATTTTTTTAAATAAATTCTATGTTTTTGTTTATTTGTTAAAAAATTTAAATGCACTTAACTGCATAGATTAGAAATTAAAAAAATGTTGAAGTATTCTGAAAAACTAACAACAAATCAAATTAAATTAATAGTATTGTGCGAATCCCCATAACTCATACTTTGTAAAATGAATATTATATACCAACCCATATTATTTGATATGTATTAATTTTCATGTCCGAAATTTTTGTCAAGCAACCATTTGGAAAAAATATTCACTAAATTCTATTAGCAAACTACTACATACACACACTGCATTGGCATATTGTTTAATTGTAAAGTGTTATTGTATTTTAGACGCACTTTAAACAAATACACTAAGTGAATATTTTAAGCGTAATTTACTTTGTATGAATATGTCATTTGACAAAGTATGTAAAAAGGAGCGGAAAATGATGTTTCTAATATAAATATATTTAGCTAAATACATAAAAAAAAAACTTAAACGTAGTTAAATGCGAGAGAATTGTGAAAATCATAAATTTAGAGATTGTAAAAATTAAAATTTTGTTGAAAATAAAATTTGCTTATAAATATATTTTATGTGTAAATTTGAAATTTTTTTATTGTTTTTCTAAATGACAAAGAATGTGGATATATTTATGCCAAGGCAAATCTGTTAAGGGGGGAAGTCCATGTAGAAGCCTCTAAATCGGTCATTTTTTAAACATATTTTTAAAGATGATAAAGTAATTATACAATATTATTTTGAAGCTTTAACATAACTTTATTTAATCTTTTGAGAGCACAAAAAAAAATTTTTCTTTTTTTTCAAAATGGCGGCTCAGGATTATTTCTTGTCGGCTGCCTACGGTGCGAGGTCCCAAACTGCTCTATTTATTACTCTTAATCTATCGATTTGAAACAAAAAAAAGAAATTGGTTTTTTTTTATAACATACTATATTAACGTAAAGGATGAACCTATTAAGAAACAAGTATAAAATTAATTATAAAATAAATCTTTGAAAAAAAAGTCAGAATTTAGCACTATTTTATTGAGATTTTTAACCCCCAAAAAGTAATTTATCAACGCGAAATATCTGAAATTTTAGGTTTATCCTTCCGATAGTAATGTACAAAAAGCCTCACCAAACTTCAAACAAAGCGGTCGATAACTTTTTGAGTTACAACACGAGCAGTTTTTAAAAATACAGTTTCGAGATAAATTAATTTAAAGTTTAAGGTATAGGAGCGCGCGAACCGCTCTCTACATAGTTAATGGGCTATAGAAGCTATAATATTAGGAATTTCCGCATGAAAATTTCACAGTATATTCTTAAAATACTATACTTTTGAAATATTGAAAAAAAATCGATTTTTTGAAAATTTTACATGGACTACCCCCCTTAAAGGTGGGGTTGGTAAATTATCTGATTTGTTTTTTTTTTCGCCATGTCCATGTGGCTGTCAGCTCAGAATAAAACAAAGCGAATTCATTATTAGTTTTGTTGTTTCCCAATACTTTGCTTTGACAACCAAACGTATGGTTGTTGGTCTAGTGCCACCGCCTTTAATGAATGTGGCTTGATTTATCCTTTGCGGCAAATTGAATATTTTTGAAACATTCGTCTACTAGTTAAATACATAGTTGGACTCAATGCGAGCTCAATCAAAAGAATACGGTAGTACCTAACATATACAGGGTCCGACACTCGAAATGTAACCAATTAAAAAGGCCATAAATTTAGTTTGGAAAATTACTTTTATTCAATCCAATAAAAATGTGTGAAAATAATACAAAATTAAGAATCACTTTACTTTTGCCTTGACCTTTACCATGGCCTTAAGATGAGCACTGTCTCATGATGGCCAATCGATGACTCAAATTCTCGTATGAACGGTCGGTCAAACTAACCCTATCGTGCTTTGGTGTAAGGTAATGAGCCTTTTGGATCTTGTAATGCTTGACTTTGAGATAATAATAACAACGCTGGATTGTCATTTAGCCAATTAGCTGCACGGTCATCAGCTGCGTGGGCGGTCTGAAGTTTGTTATACTTCATGTGCCGGACCCTGTAGTAGTATTGGCCGAAATAAAGAACGTTAATTTGCCGAACGAACAGCTGCCGAAGCTACATATGGTGTAAATATGTTTTTGTTATTTTTGTAAAAGCACTTTACCTCCACATCGGCTGTTCACACAACTTCTTTCTCTGGCTCCTCCAAACTAGACGGAAAAGCGCAAGGTTGTTGTTGATGTAGCGGCATAAACATTCCTCATACATATACGTGGAATGCTGTTAAAGTGACAGTCCTTGGCCGCATATAAATACGGGTCGTTCCGGTTACGTAGAACTGACTGTTGTTGTTGTAACAGTGTAATGTAATCACCGGTCGTCTTCGTGTAGCTCATCTAACGCTAAGGCCCAGGCAACTTGCAGTTTCGACAGGTCAAGTCCAGAGGGAGAGAGGTGTTAGATTAGTGGGTTTGATGGGGCATGTCGAAAGGTGGAAAGGTGGTTAGAGTCGTGCGGGGTGCCGGACATATTTTTAGTATGTCGGGGTCGATTTTGGATAGGTAGGAGTTTAACCTGCTACAGTATCCAAAACGTAATTGTGCCAAGGTTATGCGGGACTTTCGGGGAAGTAGGAGACTTTCATCTGCAATGGGTGCTGGTTGGACTCCGATGATGGCATTCGGGGGTCAGGAGCTGAAGAAGGTGGTAAGAGTCTCCCGATGAATGTCGTTAATTGTCTGTCTGTACACTGTCGGATGCAGTAATTGTCGGTCTGTTTTGTCCTGGATCCCGTCCGCGTAGTTAAGGAGATACCTCCTGACATGCCTGGGAGGTGGCTCAGGCTCAAGCAGGTGTCTGAATGGATGGGACCTGCGATAACACCCTAACAGGCTTTGACAAGTCTATAGCTTCATTCACTGCGAAGCACTGCATAGTTTAGAACCGGCCGGCTTATTGCCTTAAATGTCGATAGCAACATTTCTTTGCATTTGCCCCAAGTCCTGCCGGCTAGTGATTTGAGGACCTTGTTCCAATTTTGGACTTTAGTGGCAATAGCGGTTGTATGCGCTGAGAAGGAGAGCAAACTATCGAAGGTAACTCCCAAGATTTTGGGGATGTTAACAGTCGGAATCGGTGTTTCCGCTCCTTTGTCCAGGTCGAGGTCCAGAGAGTCGCCGCGGACTTCGTGGGGGAAAGTTGTAGGTTCCTCGCAGTAAAGAAGCGAGAAAGGCAGGCGAGTTAGTCGTTTACCTTGGCGCACAAACCAACAATGTTATTACCCGACGCCATTATGGTGCAGTCGTCGGCGTAGGAGACCAGGGAGACTCCTTCTGCGAAGTTTCGAGACATAGAAGTTAAAAAGCAAGGGTGAAAGGACACCACCCTGCGGAACTGCCTGCTTTATTTACCTCTGTTTTGAGATTTGGTCTCGAAATAGCACCAACTCAGGTAGTTCGCGGCCCACCTCTTCAACCCTGGCGGGAGTATCGACTGTAAAATATTATCTAGGAGCGTGGGACGGTTTTGGTTGAGCCCGTGATTTACCTGTGTGTTAATGACGGTGAGTGCTGTGGTGGTACTGTGCACTCTTCGGAAGCCATGTTGGTGTGAGACTGGGGTCAGATGTTTCGTGTAGAGTGGGAGTATAAGGGCGTCAAGAGTCTTTACTGGGGAAAGGTGAGTTATCCGACAATAAGAATCCTCTTGGTTAGCGGGAACCGACTGTCTACAGTTTCAGTTCAAAGTGCTTCTGCTGTTGTTATTGTAATAGCATAAAACATTATCCATCAATTCCTTAGGAATATCCTGAAGTGACAGTCCTTAGCCTGTATAAATATGGGCCGCTTCGCTAACTTAGAACCGACTGAGGTGGAAACGCCAAAGTAAATTTCGTTTCAAAGTTGAGCAGATATTGTAGAAGAGTTGAGAGATGTCAATACTTTTTTGAATGTTTCTCCAATTCCTATAAAAGCCAAAACAGCCACTAGCATTTTTAAACTGCTTTACTTGTAGCCGAATAGAGGATATAAAATGTCAACTGAATTTTTTGAAAATTGAGAAATAATAACAATAAATAATTAAAAAAAAAAATTAAAAAGAAAGCGCAGGGCTTACACCCTTTTTTAAATTTTTTTTTATTTTTATTTTTTATTAAATAAAAAAGTAAGTCGCTTAAATAAAAAGAACATCACATCCCAAGCTTATCTGGTATTTTGATATAAATCTTCGTTCCTCTATTCCTTCCGAGAAAGTCATCGATATCGATTTGTTCGTCCAAATATTCCTTATACATACAAGAATTGTAAAAGGCTGAAGCGACTGTAGCTAGAAATAGTGCACCATCGTTCAACTCATGTGTCAACCTATAGCGGGTACCCATTATGCCGGCCATTAAAATCTCAGTAGATAATTGAAGCAACGGACGTGGTGGATCTCTTGAATTCAAATAGGCACCATAGCTCAGCGCACTACCAACCACAACGCTTGCACCTAATTGAATGTATGAACCTGCAACACCCATAAATTTTATTATGAATCAAAGAGTATTATTGATAACTACTATTATCGATAGCTTTCACAACACCCAAAGCAGTATAAGTGCCCGCAAGTATAAAACCCATCATATCAAGACCCATCTATATTTGCTTGCGATTGCCAATTACAAAACAAAAGCAGTACGCGTGTATTATCTATCCTTTCATCAGCTTTCGCGTTTTTAATTTTTTATTTGCCTCGCAAATAGGCTCCTTTTTTTGGCTGTTGTTCAAGGTTCAAGTTGCTTGAAATCAGTTGCTGCTTCTGAAAGTCTTGCACTTTTATAAAAGAAATTTGTATAATAAAAATAGAAGAAACTTTATTTCTGACAACTATTGAAAGTAAATAAACTACAAATATACAAATTTCCACTTTAAAGTGCAATTCAATAAATGAGAAATTAAATGTCGCAAACCGAAAAACACCAATAACAGACGTTTATATGTATAAGAATGTACAAGAAGACAGTGGTTTCGTGCATAATTTGTCGTAGATTAATTTTATCGCATGGGCAAGTTTGTTCCACTGGCATTTATTGCAAATCTATGCATTTACTGTTGTCTTCCTGGTAAGGGCAAGTAGCGATTGTACATAACCAAGTTTCGCAGTAAGGCTGCCACAGATATCATGCAAATCATGCCAGCAGGCATTAATTTGCCAGTACGGTTCCAACGTGCACCCATCATGCCAGCTAAAAGTAGAGATGTGCCCAACTGCAAGAGTGGACGTGGTGGTTCTTGTGAATTAAAGTGTGCACCTACGCCAAGTATGGCACCAAAAGCCAACCCAGCCCCCAAGGAGGGCACGGAACCTACAACCGAAGCAAAATGTATGAATTTTTTGTAGCAGAGAATGAGTTGCACAATCTATATGCACACATACTTACCGGCTTTAACATAACCGATAATACCGCCAGCAGCTACAGTAGCAGCGTATAAATACCCAATCAAGTCAGTTGGCATTTTTATTACTTTGCTCTTTTATGTAAAACTTTATTCCAATAGAATAACTTAAAATATGTGTTAACAAAAATACCGATTGCAATCGTACGTATAAACAAGATTAGAAAACAATACGTAAGTTAATGAAATTTTTTTGAACGTTCTCTGTCATAGGCGATAGAGGATTTTAAGGAGATGAGGAATTTCGGATGTACATAGTGAGGAATGAATGAAAATGGCACAAAGAACTATTTCTATAGCTTCTACTTCTATGTATCAAAATTTACGAACAATAATGCAGTAGAGCACTTAAATTTTTTTTTTCAAGTGAATTTTGTTGTTTGGTTTGCATACATTTTGATTGAGGTTTTGACATTGAAACCACAAATTGCAAATACAAATTACATATGCATATAAATTTTGTTTTTGTACTACTTACCTTGTACGAAATCGCCTTGGTTCTGAATTAAGGCGCATCAACAAGATATTGGCGGTAGGACAACTGATTCGGTTTTGTTTTATTATTTAATTATGCTATGTTCACACAGCACGTAATTCGCTCTCTGAGTAATTCGCAAATTACTCTGTTTCCACGGCGCATTCATAATTCACCTTGATAGTTCTCATCCTTGTTACTATCGCAAAGCGGCGAACTCTTTCCCCTGAAGTTCTATTCAACAACAAACGAGTTCTATGCAAACAACGGAGCTCGCCAAAACAACGTTTCAGCATAAAGCCCCAACCAAGGCGGATCTATATAGCTGTCAGCCCAGAAATAACAAAGCGAACTCATTTTTTGTTTCCTACTTTATCAATACTTTGCTTGGACAATCAAACGAACAAAACATTGTTGTTGGTCTCGTGCCACCATCTTTAATGAATGCGCCTTGGACCCAACTGATCATTACATAATTTAAGCAAAGGTTAATGAAGCAGCGATTGGAAGGCTTACCTTAATATTTTCCACATTTGGTTTAATATTGATTTTCATTTTATTTTCGTTCATAATTTACATATATGTATGAATAATTTTTTTTTTAATAAATGCAACATTTTTTTACATTTTTTATTCATCCGCGGGAAATCTTAAACCAGCCTCTGTGATTCTAAATGGAACAATTTACCATATCTTGAGCCAAAAAAAGTATCATAATTTCTTAATCTTAAATTTCACGAATCTTAGGCACGTAGTTTGCTCAAGCACCAACTTACACAGAACACAAAACCAGTTAACCGAACACCGAATTCGGATGTCAAAACTAACTTCACAGTTGGTTAAATAGCGATTTAGGCACTTTTATCTATTATTCTTGCATTCAACTCATACATGCGATTCATGCACATAAAAATTCGCGAATAGAGTCATGCATTTAATCAACCAATTTACGGGTGAAATACTTTTTACTACATCGCTTAATTGTCATTTTTTTGCATTCGGCAACCATTGTTCCAAGCACCACATTATTGCGGCTACGTTCCATTTCTATGACGTTCCTCCGCCATTTATAATTTTGCGTGGAAGAATTCATGTGGTGTTCAGAAAATTTCCGCAAATTTGTAGCAGTAATATAGAAAATAAAAACCTTATATTTGCTGTGTATTGTACAGATAAAACTGTGCGGCAAATAGTTCTCTATATAAAACATTTGTTTAACCCAATTGGTGCTGTGTTTTGTGCATAACTTTTGAAATTAAAGTTTGCTTGGGAGTGTGGAGATTTTTTTTCAACTGCAGTGAAAAAATTAGAGATATCAAAAATGAGTGAATTTGCTGGATCACAATCCAATTTAAACCAATCACAAGCGTTTGCTGCTGCTTTACAACGAGCTAAGCAGGTAAATTTATATGAAAAAATATATTTTGGAAAATCAATTTCTACAGTCGCTTTCGCGTTCTAACACATATACCACACACTCACATGTATATTTAGATTGCCGCAAAAATACAACCAAATACCGCCCAGGGTAGCGGAAGTGTACCTAGCGCTGGGCCCCCCGCTGGTCCACCAGCTAACGTTGGATTTAAGCGTTCTCATGAAGACGGCGATTCGGGTCCCGAAATGAAACGCTTCACTAGTCCTACCAATGACTACAATAATTCTAACGGCAGTAGCGTTGGTGGTGGTGGCGGAAGTAATCCTGGCTCAACCAATATTTCGCAAGCATTGGCACAAGCTACAGCAGTTGCGCAGCGTCTCGCGGCTACAGCTGGCACTACAGTAGAAGAGCAAATACGTATTCCAGAGTCGCTTGTAAACTCGGTGCTGGGACGTGGCAGTACAGAAACTATAACTCAAATTCAGGGTGAATCTGGCTGCAAAGTACAACTATCGCAAGATCAAGGTATATAATAACTAAGATTGGCAATTATACTCTTTATAGAGAATATCGAAAAGTAATCTAATAATCTGAAGGAGCAAACTGTTTTTTTTATCCGTTCAAAAGTTATTAACAAAAAACAGTTTTTCATTGTTAATACACAAAGTTAATGCACTTCACTTCACTGAAGTTTGCCCCCAAATGTATTTAGGGCTGGAATTTAGAATAATGTCCATTGGGCAATTTTTGGCAAACTATTATGTCTTTATTAATGACTCTTGGTGGAGATGTTAGTGAGGTGTTAAGGAATACTCTTTATAACTCCAAATTATTCGGGAAATAATAATTTCGTAATTATTTGCCTTAAAAATGCCCTCGGGCACTTCACTATAATTTGCCTCATTACACTATATATTTTTTAACACTTCACTAAAATTTACCAAATATACACTCACACGCGTGTTTCTACTTATTTTTATCCTTATATTCGAATAATTTTTATTAAAATTAAATGCAAATGCATTTGCCCATACAATCACTTTCCAATTTTAAACGCGAAGGCCGCCCACGCGGAAAGGAGTTCTACTCAAAAATGCTGTGGATTGCGTAGCCGAGTTGGACTGATGAGGGTTTTTTTTAAGCCGACATGCGAAAAAAAGTTATATACATGAGGACCCATTTATAAAACTGATCGAAGCAATACAATACACTTATAAAACGTAATTTTGGCTTTTAATTACTTTATTATTTTTTGTGATACACTGTTCCACTGAACATCCCTGCATACGAACTTCGTTTTTATTTCAGGTGTATGGCAACACCAACCTTTCGCTAAATTAGAGAACTTTAACATTAAATTACTTATAAACTATAAGCTTCCGGCAGGTTCGGATTTCAGTTTTGAGATGGGGATACACTCCTCTTACCCCTTCATCCTAGACTTTTTTTTATACATTTTTTCATGTACTCCATAAAATGTATAATTACCCTTAGATTTAATAAGTATTATATGTGCTAAGTCATTTTTTTTTGTAATAGATCGAGTCGTAACACTACGTGGCTCACGTGAAACTGTAACGAAAGGACGTGAGCTTTTCCAGCAATTGTCTAATCGCAATGGAGGGGGCAATATTGAAGTGGTTTTGACAATTAATATGCCGCCGCCTGGCCCGACCGGTTTCCCTCCATACCAAGAAATTATGATACCTGGAACAAAAGTAGGTTTGGTAATTGGCAAAGGCGGTGATACCATTAAACAGTTGCAAGAGAAGACCGGCGCTAAAATGGTAATCATACAGGATGGACCAAATCAGGAAATAATTGTAAATAAGAATTTATTAATACTATTTCGTGAGCATTATAAATTTATAACTATGTTTTAGAAACCACTGCGCATCTCAGGAGATCCACAAAAGATTGAACATGCCAAGCAAGCAGTATTAGATTTAATAGCGCAGAAAGATTTGCAGGCAGCAGCACTCGCTGCACGCAATAACGGTGGTAGTGTGCAAGGCAGTGGTGGTGGTAGTGGTGGCTATAATTTCGGCAACACAGGAGAACAGTGCGAAGTATTTGTACCAAAAATAGCCGTAGGTGTGGTAATTGGCAAAGGCGGCGATATGATTCGCAAAATACAAACTGAATGCGGCTGCAAGCTGCAATTCATACAAGGCAAGAATGATGAACCAGGCGATAGAAGATGCCTCATACAAGGTACACGGCAGCAGGTTGATGACGCTAAACGTATGATTGACGGTCTTATTGAGAATATGATGGTAATTGAAAGAGGGGCTCTACAGTTGAATTTAATTTACTAATTTGGAGCTATTTGTATAAGAAAAAGTATTAATGTAGCTATTGCTTATCGTTTACAGCAACGACAACAACGCAACGCCAATAGTAATAACAATAGTAATGGCAATATGGAGGGCAACAATTCCAATTACGGTTACGGCTATGGCGTAAATCACGCGCAACAGCCACCACGTGAAGAAATCACATTTATGGTTCCTTCATCGAAATGCGGCGTAAGTAAAATTTTACATTCTTTAATTGATTTATGTCCTTAAAAATTTTTTTGTTATATTGTAGATCGTAATCGGTCGTGGTGGTGAAACAATAAAGCTAATAAATCAGCAATCCGGCGCTTATTGTGAAATGGATCGCAATGCGGTCAATCCACCATCTGAAAAGTTATTCAAATGTAAGGGTACTTCGGAACAAGTAGAAGCAGCTCGCCAAATGATAGCCGAAAAGATCAATATGGAGTTGCCAATTATTTCACGTAAGCCTATTAGCGGCAATATTCCAGGGCAGCATAACAACCAAGGTGGTTATGGCCAAAATCCAATGCAAAATGATCCAAATGCCGCTGCAGCTGCTTATCAACAACAATGGGGCGGTTATGCTCAAGGTTGGGGCGATCAAAGTCAGCAGCAACAAATGATGATGGGTGGGGCCGCTATGGGTCAAAATGCACCGGCAGCTGGTGGTGGACAACAAGCAGATTACTCAGCTCAGTGGATCGAATATTACAAGTAAATACCGCACCTAAATGTAGTTGCATATATCACAATGGATTTTTTTTAATTACAGATCAATGGGCATGATGCGCGAAGCCGAAATGATAGAACAGCAATTGAAAGCGAAACAGGGCGGTGAGTAATATTAAAGTAGAAACACTGAATGAAAACTTCATGTAAAAGTGCTGTTAATATAATTAGGTGGAAATCCGGGTCAACCAATGGGTGGTGCAGGTGGCATGCCACAACAGCAACAGGCGCAACCACAACCGCAACAACAACCACAGCAGCAGCAGCCTCAACAACAACAAGCACAGCAAGGAGGCGGAACCGCAGATTATAGCGCCCAATGGGCTGAATATTACCGCAGTATAGGGAAGATTGCCGAAGCCGAAGCTATTGAGAAGCAAATGAAGGTATGCCTTAATTATTTATTGCGCATGCGCACTAACAGATTTCATAAGTAATGTATGCCTGTTTTGTTTCTAAATAATAGCAGGGCCAGAATGGACAGGCAAATGCTGTTGGAGCTGCGAGTGCGAGTAACAACGCAGCAGCGGGCAACAATAGCAGTAGCGGCAACAATAGTGGTGCCGGCACTACTAATAACCCCGCCGATGGCGGCAACAATGCGGCGTTACAAGGTATGACACCTAGTCAATATGCACAGTATTCGCAATATTATGCTGCAGCTGCTGCCCAAGCAAGCCAGGCGGCAGGAGGCGCTGCACCCGGCTATCCACAACAAGCGGCATATGGGGGCTATGGCGCACCTGGAGGTGGATATCCAGGCGCGCCACAACCCAACATGACGCCTGGTAACATGGGTGGTGGCCCAAATGCCGCCAATCAAAACAAACAAAACAAAGGCGACAAGAATTAAAGTTTTTTTAGTATAAATATCGTATATGAGTGAAGAGGAGTAGCAGAACAAGCGACCGTGTGTAGGTGTAGCAGAAGTACCGATGTACAATACGTTGGAAACGAAGCAGATACATTGGGTGAGTTGTGTTGTGTTTCACACTTTGCTTATGTTTATGAATTTACTTGGAAAATGTAATGCTTTTTTAAAATTTCATATTTAAAACATTCGCAAATATCAATTTCATCATATTATACAAATTCATGGTTTCTCACATTTAAAACTTCTCGACATATGGTACAATTATGCATTTATATATGTTTATGAATATTTCAATTGAATAATTCCTCTACACTTTACTATTTGGTAGATTGCGCCTTATTACAATTGACAGCCAATTTACAATTTTGTATAAATTTTAATTTCACATGCTCACCGTTTACTATTTTTAATTGATTATTACTATACAAATCTATGATATGACATGCTAATATAACAAAATATATTCCAACATAAAACATTTCTTGCAGAGGTCACAAATGTCTCAATTACTTCTACTACTACTACTACTCCTTATCACTCACAGTATCTGTGAGAATGTGTTGGCGTGTGCGAGATGGGTTACATTTAATATTTAAACATAAATTTCTAGTTTGTAAGCATTATTCGTAGGAGCATCAGCACTAAAACGAAAGTAAATGCTGCAATAACGCGGTTATAGATCTTTAGCAAATGAGAAAAATATGAGATTTGAGTGCATAATTCATGATGAAATACGACAAATAAAAAACAAAAAACTTACAAGAGCCAAATGCAATTGGACGTAATTAAAGTGGCGAACAAGTTAAAACTTTTAGCGCACCAACAACAGTAATCATTTCTGCGTTATTACTTGTTAAATTGTTGTTTTAGATTATACAAAATTACAAAACAAACGAACAACGCAAAACCAACTAAAAGTTTTTGAGTGTTTTCTTAAATATATCCAATTATGATGAAGGAAGAAGTGTTTAATTAAAATTCAAAAAAAAAAAAATTAAAAGTTCGATAAGCATAGTTTTAGCTAAATAAAAATATGGAAAGTAACGTTTTAGTGAACTATGAACGCTCATAATTTTTTCCACAAATCTCGTATGAAAACTAAAACAAAATAAAATTGTATAATGTAACCTGGTTATACAGTAGAACAAGTAATTATAATACGTGGCTGAGAAACCAACCCGAATTAACGTTTTAACTTTTTATATTACCTGCAAAACCAAACATAAAAACAAGAAAAATATAATCTATTTGAATATAAACTAAAAAAAGCGATTTCCAATGTTCTTCCAACTGCTCCACCATAACAACAGCAACGAGAAGTAACAAAATCTGCATTCCACTCGTAATGTAAGTGGCACAGGGAAGCAAAAACTGGGTTGCCTAAATACGTAATGCCACACAACTACAAGAACCAAATTGCTGTACGCGCCACGCAAACATCGAACTTGGCTTCCAACAGACGTTTGTTTCATGCCATACTTCATGTCATTCAGTTCATACCGGCGTAGCAGTTCAGAAACACACAAAAAGTAGAAAAAATGAAATTAGCTGCGTGTGGTAAGCTTGGACTTATTGCAATAATGATTGATTGTTTGATTATAAATTTACTTATACTTACATACTGTCTAATACATACAAACATATATTTTATAAAATTTCTCCGCGTGAAGATGTGTGTTTATTATATTCTTAAAACAATATGAAATGTTTTCTAATAATTTTATTATTCATTGCCTAAATGCGTCATTACCATTTTGCGAATGAAATATGTCTCTGTTAATTTTCATAAATATTGAAACATGCAAATTACCATATATGTACAATATATTATAAGAAATTCAATATTTAATGTCAACATAAAGCCTATATACATACATATATAATACATATATGTACATATGTATACGTATATATTAAAACCTTTGAATATTTCAACTAATTTACGGTAAACATTATATTGTAGCGGGTTATTTAAGTGCAACAAGCAAAAATGAGGAAAATTGATAAGGCAAAAGAAAAATACGCGCACCAGCAACACATTTGTTGGCAAGTTTACATGCTAATTTTGGTCAAGTAGAAGACTCTCAGCTCCAGAGAAAAAAACTATTTCTTTTTTGATTTTGACTTAATTATTTATTTTAATATATTTTGTTTTTTAACTTTTAATTAATATATACTTTATGCATATATCTATATATAAACACTCTTGATTTCCCTCTTTCTGCATTGTAATTTCAGTTATATTTTTTTTTTTTGTTTGGGTAAAAGCGACTGCAAGTGTTGAAGTTGTCTAGCGCCTGTGCGACAAAAATGAATAGAATTGTTTAATTTTTATATTCGCTTAGTGTATCAACAGAAGTGTAGCATTGAAATTTGAACGAACCGTTTCTTTTCAGTTCGCTTAGGAAAATGAACACTAAATTCAAACAGATAAAAGTCTGTAACAACCGAAATGTTGTATTTTTGTGCTCACTTGACCGATCACCAAAGTGTTTATCTTGTGAGGAAAACTTCAATATATCACCACGTGGAGACTATGCGATTGAAGCACCTCAATTAAGTGATTGGTCATACAGTAAAGGCTTTGAAAGCAAGGAAAGAAGTGATTATCATACGCAGATCTAAACCATCACTAGCTAAAATTAGATATTTCTACTTTCCTCCAAATTAGCTACTTTGCTCAAAGGTGGAAACACGGAACCCCTTCCTTTTGCTGCATATTCAGCAATAGTACTTAAAAATCAACCAAGCAAGTAGCGTTCTATGTTTCCTTCGCCTGTAAGTATGCAAACTTTCGACTACCTGCAATCTTTTTCGTTCGCTTAGCACATTTCTGCTCTTCTCAAACGGCTTATTTAATGATATATCGTAAACGTGCACTGCTTGCATACTACAATTATGCTGATATGATTTCCTTTTAAACGCAAGCAACTTGTCGAAGTTAACCGCAAGACTCAATGTTTTTCGTTAAATGGTAATTTGCGCCAACATATGCGGTGTGCTGTAAAACTTCAATAAATAAATTCGCAATAGGCAAGTACTTTCCTCACATAACCTCACATTTTTTGCTAAAGTAATTAGGGTTGTTTTAGCAATTTAAATCACTTGCTGAAATATTTTGGGAAGTACTGCTGAATATAATTTCCCCAGCGAGTTATGGTGGAGAACGAACAAATTTTATATATCGTCGTTAGACATTTTAGGCGAGAATGAATAGTGAAGTTGAATGGTATTGTAGAAGGTTGCAATTCGGTTTCGAAATTAATTACTTCTAGTAAATTATTACTACAGCTTCACTGCGAAGTATCCGAAAATATCCGTCAAAATGAAAATATAAGAAACCCCTGCATTTCTATAGCGCATCTACCCTACCTACATAGACAAGAAACATTTTGGAGTTAACCAAATAAATCGGCTTCTTGGCTCTCGGGTTTAGGTGGCAATAAAAAGGCTGGGAGGATATCCTGCTGCAAAATATTTTAGCAAAAATTCATATTAGTTGCACAAGGAAGTTCATCGTTGTCTGAGGTGGACTTTAGCGCATATTTTCTATATTTTCTGTCTTGAAGAGCTATAGCAGAGTTGGTAAGGCTCAAGACATGACAAAGTGGCATACATACAAACCATGCATAAAACTGTTGACGTTGTGTGAGCTATGTACATTATTATTGATGCTGCAGCGTTTTAGGATGCTTTAGCCATTGGGAATTTACTCGAATTTTACTCTCCAGTTTTTGTATTGTGGGTCAGTATGAAAATAGGTAAATTGCTTTTTGTGATTTTTAAATGTATCCAACTGTTTATATACATAACTTCAAATTTCGTTTATTTATTAGCAACATTTAAACAAAATGTATGCAAAATTAAAAAAAAAAAAGTAATGGTAGATATGAATTCGTCACACTGATTTGTATGATATATTTGCTGATAACATTTTTCATTATTTCAAAACCGCAATATAAACTATGAAATGTTAGCTTTACTAATTTCTTTATATCTTTTTTTTTTTTTATATGTACATAAATGACCGATCGACTATGTTTTGCCCACCTTCCGCACGTTAAACCTTCGGGTCATTCGAATGGTCGGGCGATCGATCTTATACTTAAAGAAAGCTAGGAAAAAAGAAACAATGCGGTTCTTATATAGCATTTTATGGTAAGATTCAATACATTGCTATTTGTGGGTTGAAAAATTTACTGTCAAAATAAAAATATACAATATATACAAAATTTATGCAATTTTTCATATACCAAGTATATGTAACATATTTTTATGAAATTAAAATTTTTTTATTAACATATGTACATGATTGTGCATATTTCTTAATACTTTTAAACAATGTTTCGCTATATACTATTGTGCGTAAATCGGTATATACATATATATATATATATATTTACATTCATATAACTGAACTGTTTATACTTTTCTAGTAAGTTGGACGCAGTGTATGTGCTCCCAAACCATTTTGACCTGCATACATACGTACATACAAGCATTTGTCTATCTCTATATACGATGTTACTTGCATATACATAAATCTATTTCCAGTGCCACAGTTTCTTTAAACAGCTAAGAGCCTGCAGCGAATAATAACTTCTAGTATTCAAGTACAAGTAGTACTTACCACCCACCCACCATACCAACCTACTTCCTACAAACGTATGTACAATACAAAACAGCAGTAAATCACTTCCCAAATATGGTAAGCTGCTCTGCAAAATACCGTTGAAATTGTCACCACGTATGTACATACTATGTATTTTGTAAATTTCAAAACATATCTTTTAAATGCTGATTACGCTATATACATAAATTTTTTAAACAAAAATTCATATACCTATATAAAGCTTTATAAGTG
The DNA here is from genome assembly GCF_028408465.1 of Anastrepha ludens. NCBI lineage: Eukaryota > Metazoa > Arthropoda > Insecta > Diptera > Tephritidae > Anastrepha > Anastrepha ludens. The sequence goes on from NC_071502.1 coordinate 115,483,285, forward strand.
TCCTTTATTTGTTTTGACTATTGACCCTCCATTTGATTTTTGCTCATTTATACATTCTATTATTATTATTCTTATTTACAAACATGCATATGCGCATGTTAAAATACAAAAAAAAAAACAAAAAAAAAATATGCGCGCGAGAGTCTAATTAAAATGTTGCAACATTTTAAATGACCGAAATAGACATATAAAATATTTATTAAAAAAGAAAAACAGAGAAATACGTATATTTAAACATTTACTAATTAATATATGAACGGCACTTAAACGAAACAAAATGTTTGTTTTGCTTAGAGAATCACAAACAAAAAATAATAATTCATAATTTTAAGGCTTATATAGAAATGGCAAAAAACCCCAATAAAAGTCACTTTTAGCATAGAGTTACAAATTCGTACGAAGAATGCAATTGTTTTTGTCAGCGAAAAGAATAACAACAAATAACAAAAAAATATATATATATTAAAAATAAAACAAAAACGAACGCAATTAAAAAATGCAGTTACAAAAATCCAACATGGATTTGAAACAAAACACAGAAATAAACTTTAATAAAGCATTGATTTATTTAACACCCAAAATCAAAATATATTTATACAATTTTCAAATATGAAAATTTTATGAAATATATAAATGCGTATCCACATGTGTATTATTCAGTTTTGTCTACCATACTTTCAGCGTTTTGTGCATAGGCAGTAAGAAGAAGAGCAGGACAGCAGTTACTTGTTGACAGAAGGGGAGAAAGAGGGGGCGACAAACGTATGACAGTCAGTCAGTTGATCGATGATGATCGTTGCAGGCTGGGCAGTGGAGTGTGGAGTGTGCACCTCGGGCGTCGCATATTCACAGATATCTAGCAGTTGGTCATGTAGTATGTGTGGTTTTGTTGCGGGTGTATGTGCGTGCGTGTATTGATTTTAGATTTTCGATCAAAGCTTTAGGTTTGTTTATTCTATATTACATGCATATACATTTATATATGGATATATAATTTTTCTTAGAAATTTTATAATTACTTTTTATTTCACTATATTGACTGTAATGAAATATGCGCATAACTCTACCAACATACCTACGTACGTACGTACTTACATGCATACATAATTTTATCATAACTCCGATTGTTTATATACATACATATATAATTTCTTGCTATACCCAATGTAATAATGAAATTTTCGCTATATTTATATGTATATGTATATATAAATATTTCTCGTAGTTTTTGCTGCTGAGGCTGCTGTTGCAACTGCTGCCGCCATGATGCGCAACATTTTCCTGCATTAAGCCTTTCACACATTGCTCCCCTTCCTCCTCTACTGTGTGGGCGCGACAGTCTGCAGAGACATGTATGTATGCGTGTGTGTATGTCAGCCATACAAGTAGGTGTCAGCAGCAAAGTGAGCGAGCGCAAATGCACGTACATTTCTCATTTTTACATGCTATTTATAAATATTTGAAAAATATTATACAGTAGATTCTGTTTTTATGCGGTTTTGAAATAGTGCGGTTTTCTTTTTAATTAAAAAATGCATGTCCACCTATCGGGAATTGTACATATAAACAAGATTCTAAACCAGCTAAGCAAAAACTCATCACAGATTATATCAAAAATGCTAACCCTACAAGTATGGAACCGCCTGCATCACCATCCAGATCAGACGTGTACATTTCCTCAAGTGATGGAAGTGATTTTACGCCAAATCCTAAACGAATGCGCAACATGCGGGTATTGTCTGATTCCATTTCTGACGATGTAAATTTATTTTTCGATTCTGACGTTTCTTAAATAAAGATATAATTTTCAAAAATACAATTTTTTGTTTATGCGATTTTATTTAATTATTTCAGATTCATGCAGTCTATAGAGAACGTATCTATAGTTATAATATGGGACTAGTACTCTTTTTTTTTTATGCGATTTTATTACATTATTTCAGATTTATGCGGTTCTTAGCACTTTTGAAACGTATCTATAGTTTTTCTATAGAACTGGTAGCTTTTTTTATGCTGTTTCTTGCGGAACGTATATACCGCATAAAAACAGAATCTACTGTATTTACCTTTTTTTTGTGTACATTGATATGTAATTATATTTGGCTATTTTTAAGCATTCGTTGTTAGCCTAAAAGATTATGCAGAGTTGTAGTGGAGGTTGGATAGTATCATAGTTGCGCAGTGACTTAATTTTCGAGAGAAACTATAAAAAAATAGCGTACTGAGAAGAAGGTTTCAAAATAGCCAGCTTTAGAAATCCTAGATTGGTGGGTAGGCATGCACAGAAGATAATTGGAAAGAGAATATGAAAAAAAAAATGTAACCAAACATCTACAATGGCATCATCAACCGTTTTTTCCAAAATTTACTGAGAACCACGGAGTAACAGCACCGCGGTGTGCATCTAACTGCTGTCGTCTGGATATGGAAGCACGTTAAAGTCCTACTTATCCAAGGGGTGAGGTTTAGCGCACTAGACAGTGCTAGTTTATAGAGACTCTTACCATCTTTCTAAACTCCCGATTTCCGAATGTAATTTTTGGGGTACAACCACTACCCATTGCAGACGAAAATTTTAAACTGCATCGTGGGACCAGCGTGACTTTGGCACAATTACGTTCTGGATACTGTAGCAGGTTAAACTACTACCTATACAGAATCCACCCCGAAGGTACTTCACACGATAATATCCACCTGTTTAAGTGACCTCTTAAACTCACTCTCGCTAAAAGTCCCCTCCTTATGGACCCAACAGCAACAACTACTTATCTAAAATTGGCCTAGGCATACTCATATGAAGGTAGCCTGCACGACACTAACCACTTCTTCACATATCCCCTTTCCCTCTGGATTCGAAACCGAGTGATTTCTGAGCCTTAGTTGATATAGGCAACGACGATCGATGACTTGACTGGGCTTGGATGGGTTTTGTAAACTGCTACAACAATAACAACAACCGCATTATGCAAAACCTTCTGTATTCTTAGCTGTATTAAGTATTTAACTTTTTGATGGTTTAAATAGGCAAATCAGTAGTATGTGAAAAAGTTGCCAGAGCAAATTTTTAATTCAATTTGCTCGGTTTTTCAATCGAATCAACAATCAATATGTTTTTCCGTCACTTTCTATTTGAGTAGGTATTTGTTTAATGAGTATTGATGAGAATGAACAAAATATTGCAAAAAACTTTAAAATCGAAAATGTTAAAAAACAATATATCGAAAGTTGGTCTTTGTTTTTGAGAATAACTAATCTAAATGCCCTACTCTCATAGGTAGATTTTATTTTTTATTTATTTATTTATTTTTTTTTCGGAATCTTGCTTCGAATCCTTATCTCCATAGTGCTGGCATTTCGCACGTTTTTAATCAATTTTTGGGACTCCTGATTTAGATACAAGCCATAGATTTCTTGAATCGTGATAAAATAGCAGTCATTGGCCATATCTCTGCAAAAAAATTGCAATTCATTGCATGAAGCAGATTAAAAAAATAAATATCTCAAGTGAAGTAAGAAAAACTCATTAGTTCCTAAAAGAAAGAAACTCGCAATCCTAGTCACCCACAAATACGAAAAAACTCAAAAAAGAAAAACAATTTTTCGCACATAAAAATAAAATTAAAATTTGTTTCGCACATAAAAATGCATTCATTCATTAATCAATCCTTTAGTCCCTTCAAAATATTCCTCCATATATGTAGATATAACATAACTCCATTTGTGCCAGTGTTTTTTCCAATCCCCGAAGCACTTTTACATGGTTTTGCGCTCTTCTCGAGCTGTTGTCTTAGTCTCCTCTATCGAAGCGTATCTTGTTACTTTCTTTTTAGTTTAAGGTCCAGGAAGAAGAAAACCAAGTCCTAAGCTTTTCCTATAGCTCAACGCAACAGCGTATTTCCGTAACCTACCTTTCTTTTTTATTACAATAATTTTTTGTTTTTTTAACAAATCTCGTATATCTCACTAAGAATGAGCGGAAATTAGTTTTCGAAAATAATTATTACGAACACAAAAATTTTCTAAGACATTTGGGTCTGTTAGATCTTTACTAAGGTTGCACAATGGAAGCTGCTGCTCTTGGGAAGGCAATTCTGCATATTTAGTTTTAAGATCTTATATTTTACAGCCGCATTGGGGTACACAAAAATGGTAAAAGCTCAACAGGAATTAAAATGATGCGAGACGCTAAAAAAAGGAGTCATCTTTTAACGGAAATGGGAAGTAATCATAACGGTATAGTAAGCTTATAGAGTACAACTACGAGCCTCAGCTCCGCTTAGTAAGTATGTAACCGGCAGGGGCTGAAAGAAGACAAAATGTTTAACAAAATTTGCTATACATAAATGAAAATCGTCAACAGTTTCGCAATCAAATAAATGAATTTGAGCGCAATATTTCCATAATTTTTAAAATGGCATATTATTGATTGTCGTTAGCTATATTATAACTGCATATTGTTTTAAAATGAAAATATATGTATTAAAAATTGTTTGCTGACTTCCTGATATGCAACTCACCTTTTCTCTAATATGTGTACTTTCAGGATGTCGTGCACACGCATACACACACTTTAGCACATCCACCGATCGAATCGCTTTGGTTCTTGAATTACCTATCAACTGATTTAGAATAAAACCGCCTATCTTATCTTTCACATTTTAAATTTTCAAATAATGCATTGTATATTTTCTTCACAAATATGTACTAGACGAACAAAAATTGATGGATAAATTTCTTCAAATTTTTATAATTGATTATATTTGACTATGAAGATTGAAGTTATCAAATTTCGTATTTCGTATCTCTTTCAGCAAGCGCACACACGCATGCTCAAACGTATTTGTTTTTTGACCACCTCCTTCCATGCAATACTCGCACAACATCCTAGGCTTGTGTGTGTGTGGGCGTTCCGTAGATTTTTCAGTTTGTGTGATGCTGATCGTAGGATGTCTGTACAATGAAGACTAAACGAAAGGCAAAAAAAAAAATTATTAATCTACTAAGAGCAAAAGATATGCAAAAATGTGAGGCATCGTTTTTTTGAGTTCTTGAAAATCAGGTAATTTTATTTTCAATTGTGATTTGATTTTATGTCAACATTTCAACTATGTACATTTGTAAATTTGATATACATATTCAACATGTTTATAAGCAAAAAAATGAGGATATGCCGATTGTAGTGTAGAAAATCTTATTCCATAGATAGATGAATTTGCATGGGACCGCTTTAACTATTTTGCCTTAAATAAATAACTCTGATGGCTTAATTCGATGACGTATTACAGAAACTACCAAAACAAATTGAAGATTTTGAATTAATTTTTCAATATCTCGCTTGGATTTTGAGATATAAACAACGGTATGTCCACCTAACGCTTATTTGTAATAGCCTAAAGTAGTCGAGATATAGTAAATCGTTTTCCCATAAGAGGTGTTATTTTAATATTCAAAGATCGGATGTTTATTTCATTATAAAGAGGAAGGTATGCCGTTAATAGTGGAAAATAACATCAGGCAAATGACCACCACGACCACGCTTACAGGACAATATCCTTTTCATGAAATTTTCTATAACCGAATTGCAAAGTGGCTGCCCTATGTCCTCGATAGCCTCACGAATTCCATTTTTTGAGGTCTTGAATCGACCCTGGGCTGTTAGTGTAGATCTTCCCTTTCACGTGGCCCCAAAGAAAAAAGTCACAAGGTGTTAAATCACAAGATCTCGGTGGCCAATTGTAATCACCTCTTCGAGAGATAACACGGTCCGGAAACATTCCCCGTAAGAGATCAATGGTGTCGTTGCTTGTGTGGCACATAGCGCCGTCTTGATGAAAATACACGCTGTCCAGATCAATACCATTTAATTGCGGCCATAAAAAATCGTTAATAATCTCTCGATAGCGTAATCCATTTCAAAATAACAACTGTTATTGAAAACCCCTTTAGATGCAGACACAAACGCACGATATGCAGAATGCAGAGGTTCGGCCAACAGCATCAGACTGTTAACCGGCTCTCAGCGATTTTGAAGGAATCAGCTGATTTGCTGACGTAACCGGGGCTATGGCATTGGTTTATTTACAACAAAACTGAGAGTGTGGTGGTAATATAAGAAAAAATGAACTCAGCCTACGCTTATGCTACTTCGTTATTCGTCTGAACACCGTTTGATTGGACGAATGTATGAATGCGTGTGAAATGAGCGGGCAAAATTCTGCCGCCGAATCCCCGAAGTTACTTTCACAATTTTGCCTTGGTTGGCCAAACCTGCAAATATATCAGATTGTTCAGAATGTCTAGAGATAACCATGTTTGCCTGTTTCCTCTAGTGAAAACTTTTATATCTCGGCTTACAAATTACCCTTGGTCTAAGGTAAATCGGTATTAAAAATGAGCAAATACAAGAAATACAATATTCTTGTAATTAGTAAAAAGTGCCCTTCGTTGCACCCGAGTCGGGTCAGACTTTGGAGGTGAATTTAACATTTTTCTATTATCGCTAATGACTTGAGCTTCCAGGTAATTTCCTAAAATTTAATTTTCTATCGATTTATGGATATAAGCTTTTAAAAAGGACCCTCGAACAGGACGAAAAAAGGTCAGACCTGGGTGCCCAACCGAAGGTTTTATGAAACTATCAAACGAAGTATAATATGCGAGCATACATTGAGTTTGAAAGATTATGGGAGCATCCCCACCTGTCAGACTAATCTTTTGTTTTTTCATTTCCTTCCGTCTTGTTGTTTGTAGAATTTGAGAAATGTGAATTGTAATTAAGGGCTCCACCTACAACCCAGCATTATCTTAGGTTTACTAAGGGAATTTGGTTTGGATCAGGTACCGTGATGAGTAGAGGGAACTAAGTACCACGAGGTCGAAGTGCAAACCTCATTTTCATTCGGGGTACTGCTTGCTTTCAAGTAAATTGGCTTGCATTTTTGAAATTAATCCATACGACCCCCAACGTGATTGTCTGAGAGCAAATAAACTTCATATGTCATTCTGGCCGTCTATATGCTTGTTTGAGTTTATTATATTGTAATGAAAATTTAAAGATTTCTATCTAAGCTCAAATAAATCACAGTTGGTTAATATTAGGAATGCTCGTAGGCCGCATTGGCCAGCAGCCATGCAACCTTTCATGCAACAGAAATCTTAATTTGGTATATAAATGCAGATAAAGAAATGTAATCTAGGTCTATGCATAAACATAAATATTAAATTTGAATTTTTTAGAAAAAAAAAACACGCCCTCAGACTTTTTATATGTGCATATATACAGTGATGTGCGATAAAATAGAGCCACACCCTTCTTGTCACTTTCTAAGTTTCAATAACTAACTAGTTTACTAATCATATGCAATCATTCTGAAAAGAAATTGCGCTTTAATATTTTAAATACCAAACGGGTGTGTGTTGAAATAGGACCAAATAACAATAAAAGTTTTATTTCAAGCTAAATTCATTTTGGATTCTTTATTATAATTTTCGGTCGAACTCTTAAATTTTTTTTTTATCAAAAATAAGTTATAATTTCATTGGATGATACGTAATATTTTTTTTATTATTTTTTTTTTTTTTATTAAATCATGTATTGTTATGAAAATGTCAAAAGTCAAATTTTAACTTAACAGAGAAGAAAATATTGAACGCAAAAACGAAATTGCGCTAGAGTCCGGCTTGACACCTAAAAGTACACGGCGGAAACTAATATTTTTAACTAATATAGAAAGATGGGTATGTTAATTATAATACTAAAATCGAGTAGCTGGAGGTAAAATTTTACTGAGATATTTACATCAGACATCAAACATAGAAAAATAATTGTAATAGTTGAGTTCTGCACGAAGATGATGGAAAGTGCCGCCAAATGTAATTAATATACGACCAGCAAAGCAGCTGCTACTTTGCAAGAGCGAATTCTGCGTTTCGTTAAAAATTAGTCTTCTGTGAGGTCTTTGATTCTCAAAAAACAGTAAAATTCTGTAAAGTCTGTTACCTTAAAATCTGTGGTTCTAAAAATGTTCGGTTCTTTCTATTTCATCGCACACCACTGTATCTATGTATGAATTTAGGCTTAACCAAATTTCATAATTGGTTCTAAACCCCAACCATAAAATAGTTATTAAAATTCCTCGAATTTGTAATTTAAATTTTTTGAGCAACCCATTCCCTGTGTCTTGGAATTCGAAATCTATTCATGACTAATACTCCTACATTGTGTTTTAAACAAAAAATCAAATACACCCGTCGACAAAAAGAACCCACACACCTCTTGTGACTATAAATTTTTACACTTCAATTTATTTAATTTTCATTAAAAATATATTTGAATTTTTAACAAGAGTCGTATGGAAGAAAATACACAATATCATCAATAAAACTTATTTTTTAACAACCAGCAATTTTTGAGTCACTTCAAACTTCCAATTTTACTCTGGTTAAACAAAATTTCCTTAATTCATACAAAGTTTGGCACTTTGATTCATATGAATGTGAAAATTTATAATCTCAAGGGTGAATTTTTTTTTGTCGACGTAGTGATGGTAACTATCAAAGGTCCAGTTTCTGACGAACTGAATTATTTGTCTTTTTATCTAGCAGTTTAAAAGTGAGCATAATTTTTTTGTACTAAATAGTTATTTTGTATATACACTTTAGGCTCCATGTATTAATGTTATTGTTTTCCATTGAGATTCAAGGGGTTGTGACGCGCAATATATAGCCTATCCAATCCAAGTGTCAACCTCTCCTACGCGCGGTGAATCTTGTTATAAATATATGCGAGTATATATAGCAGGCGAGGCTCTGGCGACCCCAACTTTTTGGCGGGGGAGAAAATAGTTTAAAACATCGTAAAATTATGACAAAGAAGATCAAACAAAATCCGCATCCACACAACATTAATGACCGACTTTTCCTTTAACGTTTGCAAGATTGGTTGGCAGCTGAAGTTTTATTAAAGCTATAAAAATATATGTACGAGTATGCTAACAATATTTTAATGGAATTGGGAGCAGCCCAGCACGTTTGGAAATCCTCAGTGGCTACTTTTTCCGAAATTCGGCAATAAGTTTATTTCTTCAGCTTTAGCGACCGAAGCTTTGCTTGATCGGCAATGTCGGAGAACTACACACAACAGAAAAATTGTGGCCGTGATTTATGTGGTACTTTTTTAAACTGTGTAACAACGTGAAAATAAATATATGTATATCGCCCTACCTCATTAAAAAGCCGTACTGCACGGAAAGTGGAGAGCACAAAAAGGAGAGATGCAAGCGTTCAAGAGATCTCTTAATTGAGTTATTCAACCTCTAACTGTGTCGATTCAATGAACTTGTTGTTGTAGCAGTATAAACATTCCCCATACTTAAATACGGGGAATGCTGCTGGAGTGACAATCCTTGGCCGGATATAAATCCGAGTCGTTTCGGTAAGTTAGAATCGACTGTCGTGGAAACGACGTTGCGATCAACGTAAAACACAAAAACAAAACAAACCACTTGTGTACAACAACTGACATACGATAAAAGCATAGATATACCTCCGTCCTAATGGACGTCGACAAGACAGCCCAAACATGCCTGACAACCTCCTCGAGCTTGTCGAACTGGTTCCTGTCCTAGCTGTCAGTGGTGGGGGACAAGACAACCGCACTGACGGGATACGTCAGCAACTCAGACACCGCAAGGCAAACTGGATGCAAAGCTCAATTATCTTGGGCATCCTTACCACACTCCTATGTAGCGTCGGGATATATCTTCGCAAATACAGCAGCGAGAACAACTTCATCCAGAACAACGGCAACAGTGATACCCGTACAAACGGAAGACGAACCCGTGGGAGGTCAAAGTTTTTAATAGCAGGGCAAGACATGCCACTTACCGTAAAGCAGGCCATCGCAGAGGGGATATTGTCTCCAGCGAGTACCACGTCTACTACTCTTGCTCTGCCCCGGAACATGGTAGACGCTCTTGAAGGTGTAGACCTCTTGAGGTGCAACACGTTTGCCAAATATGAAGCAGACAACCCGGAGCTAGCCACGTTGTGGAAGACAGCTATGGACGTGATATACGGGACGTACCCAGTGACCCGAACCGCATCCCGTCCGCATCGGTGATATACGAGAAGGTCGCAAAAGATAAAGTAGCGAACAACACCAACCCGTCTGCTGAGACAGTCTTAACTCCGGTGTTCCCAACTTCCGTCTCACTCTACCTCTGAGGCTTATCAACGTTGCGATTGGTCGTCTTAGTTGGCCTTGGCCGATAGTTAGGCGCCGCCCTCTGTGAGGATCTTTTAACGGAACACTGATTTTGGATACACATTTCAAACACTATTCAAGGTAAGTCTTTGCATGAAGAAAAAAAAAATGCTATTGTAAATAAAGGCAGAAATTAATTGTCATGTTAAGGTGGCTGGTCATTCAAATTTATTAGATTGAAAGGTCCTAAAAGTATATATATACTAGCTTTAACCCGCGGTCCCACTCGCGTAGGAGTAGTTTTGAGGGTTTTGGATATGTATATAAAAGAATTACAAACAATGATTTCATAGAAAATAATTTTTTTATTAATAACCTCGTTGAATAAAATCAAAACAACCAATCAGAAAAATATCAAGCAAAATTATTTTTATTAATTTTCTATCTCAAACCGTTTTTGAACTTTGCATTTGGGTCATAGTTGAACAGCTTATGCGGATTATGAAGTCTAGAGTGTGCTATAAATAGTGGGAAAGAGGAAAAACTAAGATTTTTTAGATTAAATTTAAGCAAATATTCGATTATTAGTGACGAATGAAGTGGTGGCGCGGCCTGACGGCTGTGGGAAGGGAGTTCCATCATAAAAACATGCCTATAACCTTCATTGGGTGAAAATATAAATGTATACATATTTTTACGTCATTTGGTGTTGTCGTTTCGTAGTGATGCGCGGACAACGTACAGACATTCACCTTTATAGTAGATATATATATATACATATACACATATATATATTTTTTTTTGTTGTTCTTTAAACTGATAAAATAAAACTGGCCTAATCGAAAGGATGTTTTTTTTACAGTTGAAATGTTAAATATAACCGTGTGTATTCAAAGGGGTACTAGACTCTTCATAAGCGGGGAACTAAAGGCTACGCCCACGGCAGCGATGATTGTCATGCTGCACTTATTATCGATTGAGGTCTACGGCAAACAGCTGGCGGCGAAATCGGAACTTAGATTAAGATAATCTTCTAACTTAGCAGAAGAGGTCACGCAAGAATATATATATATATAACCTTTTGGGTGTTTGGCCGAGCTTCTCCTCCTATTTGTGGTGTGCGTCTTGATGTTGTTCCACAAATGGAGGGACCTACAGTTTCAAGCCGACTCCGAACGGCAGATATTTTTAAGAGGAGCTTTTCCATGGCAGAAATACACTCGGAGGTTTGCCATTGCCTGCCGAGGGGCGACCGCTATTAGAAAAATGTTTTTCTTAATTTTGGTGTTTCACAGAGATTCGAACCGACGTTCTCTCTGTGAATTGCGAATGGTAGTCACGCACCAACCCATTCGGCTATGGCGGCCGTTTGTTTTTGTTGTTCTTGTAACTGAAAATAAAACTGGGCTAATCGAAAGGATGTTTTTTTACAGTTGAAATGCTAAATACAATTTTTCTTTGTATCCAGAAAACACTTCATATGCACGTGAAACTATAGACTTTATATAGTAATGCTGCATACTCAGTTTCTTATTATCTTATTGATTAAATTTTTAAAAAAATTGTAAAGGACTTTAAATTGCAAAGACAACACGTATCCAGAGGTATCCATTGCGTATACTTAATATCGTAGGGAGAAAGTTTTTAATGATTCTTTTACGGTTTTATAAAACAGCAAGAACGAAATTATGTATGTATTACGACAGTTATGGATATACCTTCAAGATATTATATATACTATATATATATTGTTTGTTTTATTATATTATTTGTTTTTGAAAATAATTCATTTGAAAATTTTAACGATATTTACGGATACATTTTTCAAAGGACACATTTTCAATAAATATCCTCTTTTTCCGTTTCATATCCATATGAATATGATAGAGTCAGTAAAACTATTTAAAAAACCATATTTTGAAAATTTAATCCTTTGAAACTTTGCAGTCCTTTAAAAAGTTAATCAATGAGAAAATGGGAAACCGGGTGTGCAGCATTACTAATAAAATTCATAATTTCATTTTATTGGTTATGAGGTAAATGGTCCATACCAAGGGAAGCATTCTCAAATAAATTTTTCTACAATAAATTTTTTGTAAACTGCGATGAGAAGGACGTCTGACATTTCGCCTAGCTTCATTTCCAAATCAATATAGTTTTATTTCATCGCTCCAAAGTATGATATACCATTTTTTCATACCCTGTGGCTCACACCATGACTTGCGCTCTTGAGCAAAACTTTTGCTGCTCCTTAAATTTGCTTCTTTCAACTGTGGAACTTTACGAGCTATTCTGCCCAGTAGGTTCATGTTACATAATCGACGCCGTACAGATCTCGCTGATACTACGCTGTTTATTTCAGTTGCAATGGCCTTTGATGACTTGAAAATGATCCCTCTTGACAAGAGTCACAATTGAATTATCAGTAGTTCAAGTCGTTTTCTTTTTGCCATCACGTCGTTCTGTGAATTTCTTGGGCTTAAGGGCATTTATATCGAATTTAAATCTCAAAAATTTTCTCTCGTTCTAAATTTTTCCGTGCGGCACGAGGGAATCGATAGATAAGGCAGCGTACATATTTTAATGATCATAACTGTATGTATCTAAATTTTGTTTCCACTTTTTTTATTATTTTTTTTATAAACGTTTATAGTTTTGGTTAAATTTCAGAAGTACGTCATCGAAAACTGAAATAAAAACAAACTAATCGATTACTGAAAAAATCAGCAGCAAACACAACTTCGGATTTCGCCAAAGTCTCCAAGTGATACATACATAAATGCAACGTGTTGACAGCTCTAAGGTAACTTAACATATAAGTATGCAGATTGTTACAAAATAGAAATGTTTTCCTTAAGAATAAGAAGTGTTTAAAGTAAAAAACAAAAAAATTTTAACATTTTGCTTCAAAAAGTGATGAAACAAATTTATTAAATATGAGCAGCTCTGAGGAAAATTACCGTAGCATAAATATGTAGATAACTACAGATAAGAATATTTACCGGTTTTTAATAAGAAGTACTTAAGATAATAAGAAAAATCTACTCAAAAATTGGAATGAACCATACCCTTTTTATATATATTACAAAGTTGAAAGACAACTTTTCTGACTATTAATTAACATTTTAATTATTTATACTTATATTTGTATGCCATATTGTTACCAAAACGCATCCACGCGATAACCAGCATTTTATTCGAATTTTCTTATTTTTACAAACATTAGAGCATTAAACACAAAAATAACGACTTAACGAGTTAAGAAAAAAATTTAACACAAATTTGCTTTTTTTAGTTTTGTAATATGTTTTGTTTGCGTTGTGGTATGAAGTTTCAGAAATGTTTGTTACGAGCTTTGTGCATTTTGGTAACATATAGGCCACGAAAAGGCGACAAGGTAACCAGCGCCAAGGCGAAAAATGCTATACTCTTTTTAAGACACTTCTGAACAATATATATTTTTCTTGTTATGGCATAAACTTTCAATGTACGCAGGAAAAATGGCATAAAAATTGAATAATTTATTTTATTATTATTATTTAATTATTCATTTGAAATTAGTGTTCTGATGGCATATTAATTTTTTTTTTTCAGTTTCAAAAAATTATCTTAAAAACCATGTCAATTTTATGAAATTTTATTATGTTTTTTATCTAACATATTTTTAAAAAATTTTAATTAAACAATGAAATTTTATTTACAGCATTTGCTTACTATGAGTAATGCACACACAACTAAAGAAAGATCATATCGCAACAAATAACGAGTATTTTTGCTTAGGAGTTCAAGTGTTTATGAACTTTGATGCACTAAATAAGAAAAAAATAAATAAAAATAAAAATGAAAACTCGCGAATGAATAAATGGGCTTTTCCCACTTTTATAAACTAATTTTGAAAATAATTAAAGATTACATCAGATGAAAATTAACTTGTTATCATAAACAGGCAAAGAGCATAGCGCTGTAAAATGATCAAGTAGATCAAATTGATCAAGTAAATCAAATTCGAAAATGTTGCAGTTCAAAAACCCTTAAAGTTGTCCTTAGGGAAATCAAGTAGAGTTTTGTTGTAATAAGATCATGCACTACCGGATCGTCTTAGATTTTTATCCTGCCAAAAGCAGTTACACCATAAGCATTTCCCACAAATTTTTTCGGTGTTGGTTTTTTGGTTTGTTTTACCAAAATTTTCTTTTACGCAATTGCTTTTTTTTCTCTCTCTCTCTCTCTTTCTTTTTCTTTCTCTCGCAATTGTGACTGCGACAAAAATTCTTTTTAATTTTTTCCCCACTTTCAGGCATTTATTAAAAAAACAAGGTTTCATTCAACTTTTTTAACACATAAGTTTCCGTACTTTTCGGACTATTTAAAGTTGTTGCTATGGCATTGTGCGACAAATGACCATTTTCTTGCTTTTTGTGCACAACTTTCTCCGCAAGCTCACTCTTAAGCGAACAAATTTTGAAGAATACTGTAATCAAATAATTTATAAGAATTCTTTTTCATTTCTTTATTTTTATTTCAAGCTGGGCATCTAGCTTGTAAAGCAATTGTTTTATTTCTGATTTTTTACATGCTACGTACAAGCGTTTTTATAGGAATTTTAGTTTTAAACCACTGAAAGCAATTGTCATCATTCTTTGGAATGAATTAGGTGCTACCTTTAAGCCATATGGTAGTCTAGTAAATCTGTATGAACCGTTGTTGGTTGAAAAAGATATTAAATTTCTTGAATTTTTATCAAGTTCTATTTAATGAAATTCAGTCATTAGATCGAGACATGAAAAATACTTTGCCCTACCGAGTTGGTATAAAATGTCATCTATTCTCGGTAACGGGAATTTATCTGCAATTAATTTTTTGTTGATTTGTCTGTAGTCGATTACTAATCTCCATCTTTTTTCAACTGAGTTCGGTAGAGACTTTTTTGGTACCAATAGTATTGGACTATTGTATTCTGAAAATGATGGTTCGACTATTTTGTCTTCTATAAGTTTGTTTACTTGTCTCTCAATTTCATCCTTATGTGTGTGGGGTATACGGTAGTTCTTTATGTATACCGGATGTTTGTCTTTAACCATTAACTTTTGCTTATAAAAATTATTTGTTGTTATTGTTTCTGTTTCTAACCCAAATATGTCACTGTATTCGGAACATAGGTTTGTCAATTGTTTTTCATATGTTTTAGGAAAATTTTTTCTCAATTTGTTGAGAATATCCGTTTTTCTTTGTGCATTACCTGTGTCATTGTTTATTATTAATCAGAAACATTTTCAGTTAAAATGTTGCTTTGCTTTAAAGATACTGTATTATGATTTGTATTTAAAATGCGGATATAGGCGTTGTCAGATTTTACCAAGGTATTGGCTATAAATATTCCAGGGTGTGGTTCTTGATTTGGAATCAGTGCTTCATCCAAGGTATTAGGTAACTTTCGTATAACTTCTGACCTTGCGGGAATAGTTATTTCGTCGTTACATGTTGTTGTTATTGGTATTTCTATAATTTGTGTTAAATTGTCTGGTTTCAGAATTAGAGCATCGTAATTTTGAGTAAAGTCTAATACACAATTAAATTTTTTCATGAAATCCATGCCTATTATACCATCACATGGGATTGGAAAGTTATCTGGGATAACGTGAAATTTATGTGGAATTAAAAAGTTCGTAAATTTTAAATCAAAAAATATTGTACCAATAGAACTGATTTTGCCTTGCCCTATACCGCTTAATGCTGTAATGTGTTTTGTGTTTATTTTTTGAAAAGTGGATTTATTGAATTTTAAGAGTGATATATCTGCACCAGAATCTACAAGTAGTGTAATGTTTGTATTGTATTTAAATCTGCTATTTTAAGTTGTACAAAAATGCTAAAGTTAAGGTTAAGCGTATGTATCTTAGAGGCGTAGATTAGTTTTCCGAGTTGTTTTCGTCCGATTGGGCAACTCGTACATTGTGTGTCATGTTCCGGTTGAAATTTGGTCTGCCTTGTCGGTAACGATTTCTATTTTGATTATTATTTCCTAAATTATCAAAATTTGAACGATTTTGATTTCTGGGGAAGTTGTTTCTTCTTTGGAACCTTCCATTTCTTGCAAATCGTCCATTGAATGGTCGTTGACCAAAATGTAGTATTGTGTTTTGTTGTCCTGTAGCTTCAGTACAGCTACCAATGAATTTGCTTATCGCATCGTTCATATTTGTAAAATGGCCAGCTTCCATTATTAATTTGACCTTTTCAATGCTGCAGTTTTTGGTCAATGCTTTTACTGCAGTTTGTGTCGAGTATCTGCTTGCAAGTTCTGCCGACAACCCATCTGTGATATAGACACTTTCTAAGGTTTTTGTAAGAGCTTCTATCTCATTACAATAACTATTAGCTGGTTTGTTGTTCTGTCTGATACTCATTATTTTTGCAGCTAATACTTCTACCGATTCTCCTTTAACCGACCTGTTAAGTTTTGTAATTATTTCAGAAATTGTTTTTTCTGTGTCTATGGGATTTCTGGCATTCCCTTTTAATTTTGTTTTTATGAGTGAAACAGCAACAGTTTCGTGCTCACCCTTGATCACTTCAACTAATTTTAAGGAATCTAAGAATGACCGTAAATTTTCCGGTTTACCATCGAATTCAGTCACTAGCTTTGCAGCCGTGCTGAGAAACTCCACAACTGTTTGTGTCATTTCGCCTTCTTCTTCTGATTCTATTTCTGAATTAATAATTGGACAATCTGTTTCCTCAGAAACTGTTTCAAGCTTTGTTACTAGATTAGCTGGTAGGTTTTCAATAAAATTTATTGAAATTTTCTCATTAATCGAATGAGATACTTCTTGTTGAATGTTGTATTTGGCTAATACTTTTACTAATTGATCTCGTAGTTGCCAAAATATGTCAAGAGCTTCTTTTTGATGATCCTTTGTAAGTCGCTCGATTATATGAGTTAAATTTCTAATTGATTCTAATGCTAACACTAAATTTTCTAAATGTTTTTTAACTGTTTCCTGCTTTAATTGTATATTTTTATTAATGCATTTAAACGATTTTTTTAAATTTTCTTTTTCTATAAGTAAAGTTTTATGAATTTCGGACCATTTGTTCATTATATTTTGTCTAACTCATTAGATCTACTCATATACCTTTTCTTCAATTTTTTATTATGCATAGCATATAATTTTAATGATAATATCAATAAGGTTATTACCGTGATTATAATTAAACAAATTTCGATATTCATTAAATTTAAGCCAGTATCAACGACTACTTCGTTTACTACATTGGCATTGGGTTTATCAACTTTCGATAAAGTTTTTCCCATTACTGGAAAATTAGCTATTGGGAACCTTATACCGTAAATCAAATAATTTATAAATTTTGAAAAATTTTTTTTTTGTATTAAATGAAAATTTCAAAAAATTTTTGTTATTTTGTTTTCTGCGAGCGGTTAACGCTTGTCAGCCTATACTGTCTGCGTGAATCACGCACAGTTTTTTGTTTTGTATGTATTTATAATTTATTTAATTTGCTTACGCTGTTGCAGCAGGAATTCCAACTTTCAAATTCCAATAATGACATGCGACAACTCCCAACAGCAGAAAGGGCAAACTCTAGGCGGCTCAAACGACCAACCCCAACTCAGCTGATAACTAGAATAATTTAAAGCTATGTACATACCTACACTTGTAAACTCACACAAAAACTTAACCCAAATGTAATATTGATAATGATTAATGTTATAAAATCCAAGCTGCAGAAAGAATTACTTAGTGTCATACGACAGGTGTAATTAATAAAGGAGGCAAAAAAAAAAAAAAAAAAAAAAAAAAAAAAAAAAAAAAAAAAAAAAAAAAAACTTTGAAATGCGTTCCCAGATGGAGCAAGCCTGGTTCCAAGGTGGTGGTGGCTGAGTGTTGACTTCTCGTAATAGATATCCAATCTCTCGTTTGATGCGCTGGGTATAGCCGCCTCTGCGCTTTGGCTTCTTTACGATTGGGATGACTATTTCGGATGGTTTCTTTATTAGGTTATTTTTTCTTCTATACTCCTCAATGGAGATAGCTTTCGGCCCTTCTGTGGTCATCTATCTTCTGGTCTATTGGCCAGACCAGGAACTTCTACGCAGCTGGCAGATCTTATCGGCTGATCAATACCAGGACTTTGGAATTTTTTTTTTTTTTTTTAATTTTGAGTGCTGAACAATACATCACCAGTGCAACTGGATTGCACTTTCCGCCACTTGTGCAAAAAAATCTTAGCACCAAGCTGGCAGGGTCGCCATGTAATCAAATAATTTATAAGAATTCTTTTACATTTCTTTATTTTTACTTCAAGCTGGGCATCTAGCTTGTAAAGCAATTGTTTTATTTCTGATTTTTTACATACTACGTACAAGCGTTTTTATAGGAATTTTAGTCAATGCAAATCAATAATAATTTTTCGGTGTTTACTTATGTAATATGATTCTAGCACTTACGCGCCGAACATAAAAGAATTACGTTAGCTATGTTTGCATTTAATTTCAAGTGTAATGAACCTTTTTTAAGGGGGGAGATACATGTAAATGCTTAAATTTTCCTTGATGTTTGTGATTTATTTTTTTTTATTAAAGAGTCATTATATGTTTTTAAAAATTGGCATGTATTTTGTTTAAATATTAAAATAATACAAAAAAAATGTTTTGATTATAATAATTTAAAATGGCGGGTATACGTGAAATTCTTCCTGTGAAGGTCGGAGCGAGGCTTTTTAATCGGCGGGCATTCTAGCATCGTTTCTAGTGATCTGAAAACCAAAAAACAAAAATTTTTGTGTTTATTAATGTCATAATTTGTCGGTGAACCTAAAAAAATTAAAAAAAATTAAAAATTCACGAAATACAATGCTTAAAAAAAATAAAATGAATTTTGGCCCTAATTTTTCATGTTGTTTTGCTCTAAAAAAATTATTTTCTCAAAAAATTTTTGGAAACTTGTAGGTTCACATAGAAAGTAATATCATTAGAAAGATGTGTGCAAAATTTCAGGAAGATCGGTCAATAACTTTTTGAGTTATCGCGTACGCCGATTTAAAAAATGTAGTTTTGAGAAAAAGACATTAAAGTTTAAGTGCATGAAAATTCAATGATTATAGTGGCTTACCGACTAATCAGCAATTCCAGCGCCATATAACAATCCTTCTGAAGCTTCGTACAACTCATTTTGTTCAATTAGTTGCTGTTGATGTGCTTGACGAGATTCTTTAGAGGCTAATGAGCTGCGGCGATTTTCTCGGGTCACTCTCTGTTCGTCCATTTTTTTGGCGTATGATTTACATTGCCGGCCTACTATTATATCTGAGCAGTTCATTATTTGTAGTATTGATGTGTATCCTTCATTGAATAATCCAGCAGCAATGTATGAGACCATTTCAATGATTTTTGACCCCGAATGTAGGTGTTTTGGAGCGAGACGCCAAACGGTAGAGTTGAAACTCTCATTTGCATTTTGCGTATGACCACCCAAACATCTTTTAAGCAAGTCATCTCGCGATAAATCTAAAAATATTGGCTCTACATGCTTCTGGATATCTGGATGTAGTGGTGCAGGATGTTTAAAATCTTCTTTAGAAGCTTGGGCTTTTTGCCATTTGCACCAGCTGTCGGGACCAGGTGGACAGTACTCATGTTTTGGTTCGTAATCCGTAGAGCACATATGATAGTAGGTGGCCATTACAGCCTTTTTCATATCCTCGAGGTTGTTTACATTCCTACGAATAGCAAGCCCGTAGTATACTGATAATTTATTGATGAGAGCTTGCGTCAACTTGCCTTTTCCTCCGAGTTTATAATCCTTCGTAACTTTTCGGAGGCGAGTACCCATCCTCTTTTGCACGTGGCCAATACACTCACTTTTTACTACCGGAAAATCGTCGCCATATGGATTTACATCGAGAATTCCTTTAAATGTCTTTGAATCTCCATCTCCTATGTAATTGCCGTACTTCACGCCAAAAAGTTTTTCCGATCTCACAAACATTTCTTTGATCGATTCGACTTCCATTGCCCCCGCAGAACCTTGGTGATTCTCTTAACAGTCTGGCTGGTGTTCTTCATACCATTCATTATGTTCTGCAGTACCTTCTCTATTTTTCCATAATGTACACCCTAAACAATAGCTAGATTTCACTATTAGATCAATAACCTTACCACTGTAGTACCCAATGAGCGTTGTTACACCGTATAAAGATTTGAAGCCACGTTTTTTCCATGAGCCATCCCCTGATACTTTTAAATCTGTAGCTGGCCTGTCATGTTTTCCATTTTCTACTTTTTCTTCCTCTACAGCTTTTTTACAGCACGATTGAAATACGGATTGTGAGGCGTTATGTAAATGCACAACAATGTTATTATATGCAGTTTCACTCAAGCCGTCACACATGTCCATAAAATTACAAAAGATATTAATCCCCTCTCTGGCGACGCCCAAAAGACGCATGACAAATACAATCCTACGGTTAATTTCAAATCCATTATTAATAAATGGCCCTGAGTTGATATCTCTACGACCGCAACGACATAATAAAACAATTTTAAAACCCAATCCGCGATTGCCAGCTTCCTCAAATTTCAGTGTCTGATTACACTCGCGACACACAACAAGTTCTGATAACGCAGTAAACACCGTAAAAAACTCAATAAACTTATAACAATGCGTATTGTTGTAATGAATATCCTCACTAGTAGAACTAGATAATTTTCTGGCACTAGCACTCGATTGATCGGCTTCAGCACGTTTAGAATACTGATTTCCCTGAAATTTACGTTTTGACGGGCGTCCTGACCGCTTTGATGAATCTTTATCTCCTTTAGGATACGAACTCATTTTTATATTTATTTGATTTCAAAATCGTTACGTACAGGATGAGGTCCAAAACTTGACTGAACAAAACTAACAGAAACACAGAATCTCTAAGAGCAACACCGGTTTTGGCCGGAACTAATATACGCTTCAGCAGCTTCGAAAATGTCTAATGCTTGGAATTTGTTAATGAAAGTATTTTGAAACATTTGCCTAGTCACATTTTTACCAATAGAAAGGTTAAAAGGAAACGGAATTTAAGAGACAGGTAAAAGAGTCGGCCGCTGAAGTATAACCCTCCCAGCGCTCGAAGGCAAAGAATAGAGTTGTCACGGTTTACGCTCTATAATATAAGAAATACTGAAAATTATGTTCTAAAAATTTGGTAACATATTCTGAAAGGTCTATACTAACATATTATGGGGAAAAAAAAATTTTTTTTTTTCAACATTTTACATGTATCTCCCCCCTTAAGAAATATGATATTATTTAAACGGCACAGCAAAGTGAATGCATAAGTGGACAATAAATTATTTTAAAACCAAAACAAAACAATAAATGTTTATGAATATTAATGTTAAGGAATATCCGACTTATAATCATACTACAATACGCAGAAGTTACGCGAAAAGTGAATACGCCAGTTAATAATACAACAAACACTATAAATGTGTTCACAAATTTTTTATTTACAGTTAGTTTTACGCAAGTGATGACTAGATTTTTTCGTGTTAATTTTTTATAGCACCGTCAGACGGACGTTGACATCAAGCTTGAAAATTTAAATTATATGTTTTTTTTTTTTTATCAAAAACACTACATAAAAATAAATAAATTCCCAAATTCGCGCTTCTTTATGGTGAACACAGGTGCATATACATACATTTGTTTATTGTTGCCCACATATTGTGCAATTTGTATTAAAACATATTTGTTTTAAGAAAGATGACAAAACAGTTTTATGCTTTAACTCTTAACAAGTCCTTAGAACCGTTTGCATTTACTCGTATCAAGTTCATACAGCTCCTTATTCCTTCAACTTTTTCCAGCTTGATACATCTTTCTTTGGTGGGGCCATACTATTAGGTCCTTCGCGGCGTTTTGCCAAAACTCGATTAGCTCTTCCTTAGCGCATTTTGAGAAATACTGAGCAATTTCTGGTGTCTGCTATATTAGTTCCAGAAAGTGGCATACTGCTGTCGTGTTGTTACAACTTTACACATGATTTGTGTGTTATTGAATTAAAACTCAAGTTCTTTGTTAGTTGTTAGAGAATTATGTTTTATTTAAAATTATTATTATTTTTTTCTAAAGCTCCATGCTTAACACATTGACTGCTGACTAGAATGAAGAAACTGAAATAGTTTTTTTTGGAAATAATACACACTTTCGATAATATAAAACTGAAAAAACATATATTTTTTTTAAAAACTCAAAAGTAATGTCCTCAGGGCTAGGACGTCTAAAGACGCCGTCAGCCTCCTGCTAAAAAATTTTCGCTACAGGCGGGAGACGTGTAAAGATGCCTCGCATATAAATTATGGTTTGCTGGTATGGAGCACTATGTGCTCATTGAAAACAAACTAAAGGGTGTTTTTTTAGAGGTTAGGTTTTCAAGATGAAATAAAACGGATATAATTTAATGTTATGGCCAAGAATTTAGCTTTATTATAAAGATAAGGGTTTGCCATTATGTTTTAAAAATGATTTCGGGCAAGTGGCCCAATTTTCGACCACTTTTTGCAGCAATTGGGGCCGCAGCGCGACTAACGAGTCCGAGGGTTCCGTAAGCAAAAAAAATTACTTTTATTTATCAGTCCATTTTACAAAATGAATCCAACCTGTTCTAGAGCCCAGTTAAAACTGAAGCTAAAGTTACAAATGTAATACTTATAAGCTAAAATATTATTTAGAAGTTCAGCTGACGTCTGTTGAAATAAGTATTGCAAAAAAAAATAATAATTTATTAAATTGTTATTATTGCGGAAATATTGTTAAGTGAAAAAAAAACAGTTTGTCAAACTTTGCAGTTTATTGACATTTGAGAATTATTTGTGAAAAAAAAACAGTTTGTCGAACTTTGCAGTTTATTGACATTTGAGTTCATTAAATTGCTACTATTGCGAAATATTGTTAAATGTTGAAAATGCAGTTTGTTGACATTTGGGTTCATTAAATTATTGTTCCCAATTAATGGGTAGGGAGTGTGTTGAGTTATTGGAATGGGTAGTTGACGTAACTCCTCCCCCCTTTGACTGAAAACTCTCCTGAGTTTTTCTAGTTATCTCTATTTCGTTATGTTTTGATTTTTTATATATGTAAAATATGACTACTGTACCTAGGGCTATTAAACTGAATGTCAACGCTAGGCTATTAAAAATGTAGTTTAGTTTTTTGTGAAATCTGATTTCTTCGATCTTTTGAATGTTTTCGATCTGATTCGATACTAATTCATCAAACGTTAGCTGAGATGTAATATTATTTAAATTAAAATTATTATTTATTAAAAAGTGTTGTTCAAACTTATCTTCAGAATTATAATACAGATCTCCATTTATTTCTAATTTACAACCGTTAAATGTTATTAGTTTATTTCCACTTAAATTGAACTGTCTATTATTACAACTACTATTAGCTATAGAATTTACATGATTTTTTATGATTATTAAGCCAGGTTGTATTTCTATAGTTTCTACTTGTTTGTTCTTTTTTCTTAAGCAATTATTTCTGAAAATACAAAGATTAGACTTTTTTAAATTGCTTCTTTTTACTTCATTATTAAAATCATAAATTGAATTGTTTATTCTTAGGATCTCTCTTTTTTCAAAAACAAGTTCTTCTTTGTTTTCATTAGGTATAGGTACAAAAATTGATCTTTTTACTTTTCTTATATCTTTAGGTATTTGTATTATAAAAATTATTTTATTTTCTTTATAATGTCCTGCACTTAATCTTGTATTTTGCATTTTGTAGAGATCGATGTTGTAACGAATTATTTCTTCACTTGTTAATACATTATTATTCATAGTATTTGTCTTTGTGGCTACAAGATTATTTTGTATGTGTTCAATATTGTCTAGCAGAATTTTAATTTTTAGCAATATATCCAGATATAGGAGCTTATTTTCTAATTCTTTGTCATTCTTGGATATTTGATTTAATTTTGAGGTAATCTGCGTTCTGTCACTTTCTATTGCGTCTTTTAGTTTTGAAATTGTTTTGTTAAATACATGGTTTATCTCTATGTTTCCGTTAAGGGTTTTTATTATTGCATGATTGTTGTTGTCAATTGCTAGTAAATGTCTTTCTATTTCTGTCCTGTCAAAATCGTCTATTGTGCCATATAGCCATTTCATGCCTGTTCCAATAAAGTTTATTAGTCCTCTCGGATGTCTAGTAGGAATGATTGTCTTGAGTTTTGATTTTGCTTTTTCCAGTTCTGTATTAAGGAAGTGTCTGTCGTTGATATTTGCTATTACTTTTGTATTTTCTTCGAGTCCTTCTATGACATATTGAATTTCCTTGGGGTCAATGATGTGTAGAATAGTGTCGTAGTTGTAAGTTATGTCTGCGTCTTCTAGTGCTATTTCAGCGAAGCCATTTGTACTATTGATGTTTTCGACAACTAATGTGGTGTTGTTTACAGTGAAGAGCGTCATTATTATGGTTATTAGCAGTGTCATGTGTACCTGAAAATTTAGTAGTCCTTTTTATGTTAGTTGGGTGAATATTTGATAAATTCGTTTTTTTGTATCTAGGTTCTTGTTTATGTCGAACAGCCTTATAGTTTTTCACGTACCCTTCCTGATTTGTGTTTTGATATTCCTCCCTGTCAATATTCAACTTTGTAATTTTTCTCTCTTTTGTGGTCCGTAGTAAATTATAAATTTTGTTCTTTTCTATTTTTCCATTTGCTATATCTATTGGTCTTGTCTTGGTTACGGAATGGATGGATCTGTTGTACCATTCAGTACATTTGTATATTTTTTCCTGGACTGTTAAACTTGAATTTTCCATTTCTAACATTCGAAATCTTTCTGCTAAGGTGCTGTGAAACCTTTCGATATCCGCGTTTCCGGTATGAGAATTTGGCTTTGTAAAATGAATTTCCACTTGTTCTTGCCTAAGAAAATCTTTTACATTTGTTGAGTTGAATTCGTTGTCAGCTACTATGCGTTTCGGTTTTGAGGTGAGAGAGAAATATAAACGAAGTTTTTCTATAAGTGTTATACTGTTTCTGTCTTCTAAGTAAATAGTAGTAGCTTGTTTCGAAAATTTGTCTATGATGGTTAGAAAACTATGTTTCTTAATTACGTAAGTGTCCATGTGTATTATCTCATTCGTATCTGTGGGTGTTTCCGTTATAAAGAATTTCGGTTTATATGGTTTTCTGTCGTATTTACCTCTACAACAAATATCACAATTGTTAATATATTTTTGGATAAGTAGTTTCAAATTTTTAAAGTATATTGTATTTTTTAAACCCTGATAATTTTCATTTATCCCCGCATGTCCAGTTTCTTCTTTATGATATTTTTGAATATATCTGTAAGCTTCTTCCTCGTTTCTCATATCTTTAGCATGATATGAGCATCTGTAGAATTTTACACTACCATTAAATAATTCTATTAGCTTCTGTTGCACTATGTTGTAGTCTGAATCTGAAATTCCTGAATAAATTCCTACTTTCCCCGTTTTTATAAATCTTCTGAAAATGTCCGACATGAATCCACTCCTAATATCGTCTAGACTTACAAAAATTTTTCTTTTATTGTCAACTATTCTAATTTCTTCCGTCTTACTTTCTGTCAAGATTATTTGGGTATAAAAACGGTTAACGACTGAGTCTAATATGGGAAAATGATCGTTCAGTTCCTCTTCTTGAGAGTGAATAGTAGCGGTTGTACTTATATTGTCTAAGTCAATTTCCCTTGTATTTTCATCTACTGCACAAATTTCACCAGTATCTGCGTTAATTCTACTGAGAAAATCGGCTAGAGTATTCTCCTTGCCTTTGATATACCCGATGTTAATATCGTATTCACCAAGTTTGAGTAACCAACGTTGAAGCCTAGGATTTATGTCTTTTCCTTTATATTTTGTTTGTAGCCATTTTAGTGGTTGGTGGTCTGTCATAAGGTCAAAGTTTCTTCCATATATGTATGGCCTGAAGTAATTTACTCCCCAAACGATAGCCAACAATTCCTTTTCTGTTGTTGAGTATCTTCTTTCGTGTTCATTTAGGGTTCTACTTGCGTAACTGATAGGATGATTATCCTGTGTTATTACTGCGCCTATTGCGAATTCGCTGGCATCTGTTGCTAATTTAAATTTCCGTTTAAAATCTGGGTATTTAACGATGGGTGTATCGATTAGTAGTCTCTTAAGTTTGTAGAATGCATCCGTATATTGAGGGTCATTTTTATTAATCTTGGTATTCTTTTTTAAATATTTTGTCAAACCATGGGCAATTTTAGCATAGTCTTTTATGAATTTTCTATAATATCCTGTTATACCTAGGAATGATTTTATCTGTTTCTGATTTTCTGGAAGTTTTAGTTTTTGGATAGCCCCGATTTTGTTCGGATTAGGTTTGATTCCTTCAGTGGTAAGAATGTGTCCTAGATATTCGGTAGATTTTGCGAAAAAATTGCACTTATCAACTTGAATCTTAAGATTATGTTTTCTAAGAGCATTGAAAATTTTCTGTATACTATCCTTATGTTCTTGTATTGTGCTACTGAAAATTAGAATATCGTCAAGGTATACAACACATATTTTGTTGATATACTCCCTTAGTACTGAATTAATCAATCTTTGAAAAGTAGCAGGAGCGTTTTTTAGTCCAAAAGGCATACGAACGAATTCATAATGACCTAATGGAGTAGAAAATGCTGTTTTCTTCCTATCTTCCTCTTTAATAAGGATTTGATGAAAGCCTTTGGCTAAGTCGAGAGTCGTGAAGTATTGTGCTCGACCAAGCTTTTCTAAAATTGTATCAATATTTGGGATGGGAAATTTATCACTGACAGTTATTTCATTTAAAGCCCTGTAGTCTATTACTATTCTCCATTTTTTTTTCATTGAATTGTCCGACTTCTTGGGCACAATCCATAAAGGAGAATTGTATGGAGATATACTTTCCCTAATTATCCCTTGTTCTAACATTTCCCGCATTTGTTTATTGATTTCTTCCTCGTGGATCTGAGGGTACCTATATATCTTCGAATATACCGGTTTGTTAATCGTTGTCGTAATTTCGTGTCGTACTTCATGAGTGTGAGTAAGTAAGTTACCCTCTTGGAAAAATAGATCGGAATTTTTTTGAATAAGTTCCGTTAAAAATGTTTCTTCTTCTTTGTTCATATCATCACGTTTTAATCTATCTAAAATGTTATCTGATTGTATTTCTAAGGTTTGAATTTCTTCTAAATTGTATGGACAAGAATCTATAAATTTAATTTTATTGCCGTTTATTTGTAAGAAGTCTTCCTCAAGGTTTATGATTGCTGAAAAAGCTTTCAATATATTCTGTCCTATTAAAGCATCGAAATTTTTACCATTAAAGTTGGTTAATTTCCAGCACATAAGATTGTCTTCTTTAAATTCCCTAGGGAGGGGTGTGATAATTTCCTCGTCAATACAAAATTTACCATTTATTGTATTAAAGAATATGGGTTTTTCTAGTTTTGTCCTTTCGAATGTTGGTAATAATTTTCCGTTAAGCAATGAGGTCGTTGATCCTGTATCAAGTAAACATTTAATGTTCGTGTTTCCTATACTTAATTCTACTATCGGTAAATGAATCTTTGGGCTTGACACTGAAAATTTACCTCTCCTGTATTATTATTCTCGATGTGGTCTACTTCCATTGGGGTAGGCCCATTATTATTATGTCCAAGAGTTCTGTTCGAGTATTGGGTTCGTCTTGATTGCTGAGAATTATTTGTGTTAAAGAAAGTTTGTCGAAATTGAGCAGGATTGTTATTTTGACGAACTTGAGAAGGACTATTATGTGAATTTTGGGGTGATTGGTGTGTAAAAGTTTGTTTCTGTTGGTATGTCTTGTTCTGTCCGTTTTCGTTATGGTTTCCCTGTTGTTGGAATCGCTGATGTGTATTATATGTGTATTTCTGAAACCTATTGTTATATTGTCTTAGTATCCCTGTTTCTTCCAAGACGTAGTAAGCTTCCCTAAGGGTGGATATATTCCTACTATAAATAATGCTAGCCAAATTTGGATGTATACCGTTCAAAAATGTTTTTAGTACAATTGATTCGTTTGTAGGAGGTGAAAACTCTATGGGTTTATTGATGTCAAATTCATATTTAGTATTTAATTTGTCTAATATATTTTTAAGATTTTTAAAATATTCGCTTACATTATTGTAGTTTTTTATATTAATCGCCTGATGGTAAAGGTTGTGATACCCTTCCTTGATGCCAAAGTTTTTTATTAGCTCTTCCTTTATTTTTTCCCATGTTGATTCTGGTCCTAGGGCCCTTACCACTTGTAGAGCCGGTCCTTGGATCTTATTTCTAATGTACCTCTCGAATACAAACTGCTGTAGGATGGCATTCTCTTGGAATAATGGCAATATCAGCTCCACTTCTCTTATAAAAGATGATAGATCATAGTCTTTCGTACCATGGAATTCTTTGATCCGGGCAGCTTCCTTCATCAAGTCAGATCCAGATAGTACGGCTGGTGCTGGTGAGTTATTGGTGCTTTGTTGTGTGGACATTTTTGTAATGATTTGTTTTTTCTTTGTAAAAATATTGTCTTTAGACACTTCACAATGTAACGTTTTTTTGTTTTTTTTTTTTTTTTTTGTTTTTATTTTGTGGGTTTTAGCTCCCTTTTTCGTTATAGCTCTTTGGTGCTATATTGTCTTTAGACGTTGAAAAGGTTATTTAAATGAAGTCTGAAAAAATTATTTAAATGAAGTCTTTTGACTTTTAATGTCACTTTTCACTTTTTCGCAAGGATATTTTGTCCTTTTTTTTTGTGTTGCCGGATTTAATAGTGTCCTTCAGGATAATCACTTATTTTTCCGATATTAGGTTCTTTTACGTCGACTGCGCCACTAACGAGTCCGAGGGTTCCGTAAGCAAAAAAAATTACTTTTATTTATCAGTCCATTTTACAAAATGAATCCAACCTGTTCTAGAGCCCAGTTAAAACTGAAGCTAAAGTTACAAATGTAATACTTATAAGCTAAAATATTATTTAGAAGTTCAGCTGACGTCTGTTGAAATAAGTATTGCAAAAAAAAATAATAATTTATTAAATTGTTATTATTGCGGAAATATTGTTAAGTGAAAAAAAAACAGTTTGTCAAACTTTGCAGTTTATTGACATTTGAGAATTATTTGTAAAAAAAAAACAGTTTGTCGAACTTTGCAGTTTATTGACATTTGAGTTCATTAAATTGCTACTATTGCGAAATATTGTTAAATGTTGAAAATGCAGTTTGTTGACATTTGGGTTCATTAAATTATTGTTCCCAATTAATGGGTAGGGAGTGTGTTGAGTTATTGGAATGGGTAGTTGACGTAACTCGCGCGATGCGTCGCGCGAACCGAACCATTATTTTCGTAATAAATTTGCACGATTTGCAAACGTTGTTCAGGTGTAAGTCTATTCATTATGAAATGGCAAACCAAACTGAGCATAAATCAAGTGACAGCTGTCAAAAAGACCATCTACGAAAAAAGTAGTGCCAACTTGAAAACCTAACCTCTAAAAAAACACCCTTTATTAATGTGGTTATGGAGCACTATGTGCTCATTGAAAATACTAAGTTATTTTTTAAGCACTATGCGCTGTTGGTTTATTAAAGAGCTAATTACAACTAACAACTTAAAAATAATTTCACCTACTTATGTGTCCCTATTCTTGGCACAATTCGGCGACGGTGTAGCTCGCGCTGACGTTGTTGTGTTTTCGCCGGCATTGTTAGTTCAGGTTGCGCTAACGTTGTTGTTGTAGCATTCGCGCTGGCATTCTTGGTTCAGGTTGCGCTTGTAGCATTCGCAGGTAAGCTTGGATTCATGAGGTGTGGGAATACGCTGACGCGAGCAGTTCTCGCGCTTGCATTTTGGCAGAATTCCTAAGCTATCGTCTGCTCTGCAGCAAAGGGTTTCATGTGTCACGGTGCACAGTGGGGCAAAAAAAGTGCCCGTGGACAAATGAGGATAGAGGTCACAATTTTTCTTCTTTTTTAACTTAAAGCTGATAAAATTGCGCATAACGCCACCGTGTTTGTTTTTTGAAAAAAAAAATTTAAATAATTTAATTAATGTTCAAATTGAAAAAAAAATTTTTTTCCACTTTATACAAGTATATGTTCTTGTAAAATAATATTATTGTCTTAAGGAAGCTTAAAATATTTAAAACAATTATTCACAAATAAATTTTGATATTGGTTGCATTGTTAAAAAATTTATTACATTTGTTATAAACAAATAAGTGGACAAAAGCTGTTTTGCTCGAATTATGAATATTTAATTATTGAATTCAGTTGGATTTTCAATTTTTTTAGTCTAACAGTGATTATGAATGAAATTAATTATTATAAACAAACAAATGTAATGTTATTAACAGTTTTTATAAACATTATATTTGTCGAAGTTGTTTATCGCACAAAATTCCTAAAATTTTATCAACCATACACATAGTTATTGCTCAAGATTGACTATATTTATTTTATTTAATAAATTTTTATGCATAGCATTGTTTAAACAAACCTTAATTAACAAATGCCTAGTATTGTTGTTTTTAGTCGCATTAACTTTGTTTTCTTTTTTTTTAATTTTTGCTTATTTGTAAAATATTTTTTTAATCATTTATATAATTTGTCATCTAATAACATTTAGTATTGTTATTATCAATTTAATAAACAATTTTTAAGCATAAACAATTTTAGTTTAAATCAGGTCATTTTTTCAGCTTTAATTAATGACGTCAAGTGGAAAATGAAGCTACTTAAAAAAATTTCCTTATTAGTTAAAAATTAGACATTTGTTTATATCTTGCCTAATTAACAAACGTATACTCTTAAAATTTGTAGTCTTACAGTCTTCTTCTTTTTTAATTCAGTTCCTAATATTGATAATATTTTTCAAAACTCATTTCATTTCACAATGAGTAATGATACTAATGATTGCCATTACACAAAATTGTATTTATTGATAAGTAAAGCAATTGCTTCTGGCAGCAAGGGTTTTTGTACTTTAGGATACTCTTTTCTTAAGTTTGATATGTACATGTCTGCTGAAATCAAAAGGTAATGAATTAACTCGGTATTAGTTTCAATACGACTGCTTTTTCGGGTATTATCTTGTCTGCATCTTTTGAAATCTTTATTTTTAGCTTCTTGAGCTTCTTCAGATAATTGGCCAATTGGGACAACAAGAGAATCGATAATTTTCGAACCATGAACTAACATTTTGTGCATGGACGCAGGCATAAAGTACCAATCATACTTTTGTATGTATAATTTTGCGGTTTGTATTGCAAAGTTATGATAAGCTTTTGTGCAAATAGGTTTTCCTGATGCTAAAGTTTGCAGGAGTACATACAAATTTTTTATAAGAGCTTTATCAAAACCAGTGATTTTTGAAATTGTTTCATAATTTTCAAAGAATCTTCGTGCCGTGTTGCCATCATTAGAAGACCCAGTACCTTGTTTTGGTGTGTCTACTATTAAGCCAAGTTGCTTTTTAATTTCACCTTTAATCTGTAATTTCCTTTTGTCACGATTAGATTTTTCTTCTGCAGTCTTACACGACCATTTTTTAATTTGTATCCTGTAACTGATGTTCAGCACACATTCCATTAGACGAATCCACAAGTGTAAGACTTGTAATCCAAACGAAAAAGATTCTATCTTTTCTTCTCTATGCAAAATTTGTGACAAGTTATTCATTTCACTTGGTTTGGCTCCACAAACTATACAATTTGCTGCAGAAGAGGTCTCTGTTAAATGCTGACAAACTTTTCCATCCACCATTGTGCACATTAATTGATGCTCTACATAATAAGTGGTATCATTAATTTTAATTTTACTTGGTTTTAATTTTTTTATTTCATTTTTAATATTCCTAAATTCAGACAGTATTTTATCATTTGATTCTTTTGCGTACTCAAACATAATTGGTAAGCAATAATATTATTTTACAAGAAAATGTACTTGTATAAAGTGGAAAAAATTTTTTTTTTTCAATTTGAACATTAATTAAATTATTTAAAAAATTGTTTTTTCAAAAAACAAAAACGGTGGCGTTATGCGCAATTTTATCAGCTTTAAGTTAAAAAAAAAAAGTTAAAAAAGAAGAAAAATTGTGACCTCTATCCTCATTTGTCCACGGGCACTTTTTTTGCCCCACTGTGCGGTGGTGAGCGTTTTCATGTGTTAACTTATATAACATATTTATAAAACGAAATCTTAAAAAAATATAATTATAGCTACATGTTCTTATGAAACTCAGCGATACAAGGCTCGAAACACAAGGCCGGCTTTCCAGGACAAGATGGACAATGAAAAACAGTTTCCCTGCAAATCTTTGTTTTGTAGCAATTAGTGCACTTTCGATGGGCATGGTTTTTTTTCCTCCGGTTTGAGAATTTTTTTCTGGTACATGGTTCGTTGCACGTCGATTTTCAGCGAGGTTAGGGCTTTGTTTTTCAGGAAGTAGGTACTCAAGGACACAAAGCCGATATTCATACAAGGATACTCTTGGCTGCTCGTACTTTTTGAACAAAAAATAAGAATTTACTAAAAGCATATTGAAAATGTAAATTCCAATTTTTTTGTACCAACGCAAAGTTTTTCTATCACAGGGATAGTACGAAAGCATTTGATCTTTTTTGTCTATACCTCCCAAGAACTTATTATATTCGCAAATAGCTTTCGGTTTTTCTTTTTCCTCTTGGCGTCTGTTGTAATATTTTTTCAAGTTATTTCCAAATTTTGTTGATATATAGAAGACGTCCCTCTTGTCCTTCCATTTAGCGATCATAACTCCGTTACAGTAGCGTGCAATCGTTTCTCCTTTTTTTAATTTAGCATTTTTCACTTCAACTGGATTATCTTTTCGGTCAACTCTAAGAATATGTGTTTCTAGACAATAATTTGCACGCCAGGTGATAGCTATTATAAAAATTGTCTAAATATAGTGAATGCCCTATATCCAGTTTTTCTTGCATCAAATGGACTACTGCACTGGCAGCATGTCCTTTTCCGCCAAAATCATCTAGGGTACCAGTGTAGACAGACAATTTTAGACCCGTACCATCTGGCTCCGTTAGCAAATATAATTTTACTCCATATTTGTGGCGTTAATTTTTAATATATTGGCGAAAAACTAAACGGCCACGCCACAGCACCATCGAATCGTCCAGTGACAAATTGTTTCTGGGTAATAAACTTCTTGCATTTTTGTATTAAAATATTCTATAACAGGCATTATCTTGTATAATCTATGCGTCGGTTTTGCATCTTCAGGTCTTGGATTCCTTGTGAAGTGTAAACATCTTAAAATCAGCATAAAATGTAACTCGCGCACTTATAATTTTATCGTCTGTTTGCGGACAGACGGAATCATTGACCTCTTTATTTATTTATTTTTTCTCACCAAAAAAAATGTGTGCAATAAATTCCAGGTACCTTTATCTGCTGGAACAGGAATGTTTTGACCACTGCCCTTTTTTCGGTTTGATAGGTGATTCCGTTGCCTTGGTGTTCGCTTTGATGCTTGTGCGTGCTATTTGGTGCCCGGTACTGGTGTGTAGGTGCTCTTGATTCAGAAATTGCTTGTTAGTTTATTTGTCAAAGATCCGGCTCGAAGGACCATGTTATCATCGTAGGGCGACGCAGATGATAGGTTTAAAAAATGTGGGGCCTCCACGGTCGCTCCGATGATATATTTTGGAGAAATAGAAAAATAGAAAGGCGTGTCAGTTTCCGGTTATTATCAGTTTTTTATTATTTCTTAGTATGTACATATGTCGATATAAATGTATATCGTACAATATGTAATAACTCGGTGTTATTTATTTATTATTAGTATAAAATAGATATATTGATATGTAATTTTAGTTACCTTGGCTGACACGTCCTGATCCTTGGTTTATAAAAATCGCAGTGAAAGTTAAATTAAAAATTGAGGCGAAATAACCTCGCCGAACAGCGTTTAACACGGTAAACCTTTTAACTGTTCGGCGGGGAAATGCCAAGGTTAACGGCCTTCACGTTGCAGCGACTGGGAATGATGGTTTGCAACAGTCGGAACGGTCGGCGCAGTTACCATTAGGGTAATTTACGAGACTTTAGAGTGTGGCCTAAACACGAATGTTTTTCTATCTTATCTCTAGTCGAATTCTAGAATAGTTCTCTAACCTGGTTTTTGATTCGAGAAGCTTTAGAGAATGCTAATGTAAAATCTAAGCGTTTGCTTGGAAGACCTCTTTATATGACAAATAAAATACCTTAGTTTATGTTGCTAACCCTCTCATGGACGAATTAAAATGCGCGGGGCTAAAATTTTTTTGAGTAGATATATAAGATAGGGTTGACATCAATATTAATTGTTCAAAATTTCAAGGTCCTAGGTGTCCTGGTTCAAGAGCTACAGGATATTGAGTACATTGTGCAATGGTGGTTTATTTAGAAATAAGTTTATTTCTTTTACAAATGCCGTTAATTTATATTTTATGTATTATAAGACACGAAACAGTTTTTTTGGTGATTTGAACACAAGTGCACATTACATTTGCTGCATTTACAGCTTGGAAACCCAGTGGTGCATACTCTACATCTGCCTCTTGTTCCCCATTCCGGCCAATGATTATAACCATCAAGTCGTAGTGATTTTGGTGGGTCTTCAACATAAGCTCTTTTATAGGGATTTGATTCAGAGCCTGTAGAAGCAGCTGGTGATGATGGGGTGCAGTTCCTGAATTCATTGTCAAAAGGAGTTGTAACAGCCTACCTACCCAATAATTAATAAACATTAAGGGCCCGAATTTCGAGCATTTTTTGACGATGAATAAAAAAAAAGCTATTGATATTTTTACGATACATTTTTTTATCATTTATTTATTCATATATTAGGAGCACACAAAATAAATTTGAAAAAAAAAAATGAATTTTCATGGAGTTATGCGTCCTTGAAGTGGAAGGGGGGAAAAAAAGGCAGTGTCCCCGTCGTCACGATTTCTACCCTTGTGGTCATCTGAAAAAAAAAAATAGAAATTCTTAATTAATATGAATGTCATTATCGTATGAACCAGAAAAAACGGAAAAAAATTTTTTTTCCATAAAATGGCGGCTACTCAAAAAATTGAGGTCGATTTTTCTCTTATTTTTAATTCTGGGTTTTGACTGATTGCCTTTATTGAAGTGTTCACTGCGCAACTGTCTGACATCGACCCCTCTCTCACTACACTCTGTAATCGACATTGACCGCTCTGCACATACAAGTGCATTCATACAAAATGACAGATGTCTTATTTCTCATCTAATGTTTCGTTTATGCTAGGTAGTCTAAACGTCGTTTCCATTTACGGATCTCCACAGGAGTGATGATGGCCGACCTCTCTTTTTGGCGACAGCTGTAGTTTGAATTGCGTTCAAAAGTTCGGCAGCAACATCCAATTGAAAATTTATAAGCGGCAAGTAAAGTAAATTAAACACTTAGTTTATTGTTAAAAATTTTTTTATTTCCCTTGGCTTACCAAAGGCAGCCGGTCTCAGCGGATGAGTTGAAATAACTGGTTACATTAAAGCGACGCTAGCATCTAAATACCTACACTCTTGCCCTAATTTCAGTTACCGCACGTTATTAGCCTCGTGACTTCTGCACTTGCAATTGCTCGGCCAGTTCCGCTTATTGTCTTGTATTTGTTTTGTTGTTCCTACGCGCAAGCCTATAAGTGTCTCGTCGGCAGAATGTCCGTATGAGTTAGTAAAGCAGTATTGGACTTTTGCGTGTTGTTATATGCAAGGCTATAGACGCGCCGTCAGCAATTCGGTGGGAGCGGTGTTTTGGCCGGATGCGTTATTAAAGCGATATTGAACTTTTGCTTGTTGTTACGTGTAAGTAAGGGTACAAAATTTTGACAAAAAATATCAAGAGCACGTTAGTCTTACCAAAACGATAAAAGCTTTCAACGAAATACTTCTAAATGTATTTTTACTTGCACAAATAAAAATAATAGCACTTATGGTACAAATTGCCATATGAAAATGACAGAAACATCAATTTTCCCGCGAAAAATAATGTCATCAAAACGTTGAAGTCATATGAGTCGTTCCAACCAGCGTTGCGTTTTCGCAACACCTGTTTTTAAGAGTTTATTTTTGCAAGAAAACTTCAGCTGCATTAGCAGCTGGTATGGTAATGTTATTATTTCATATCTTATTTTTAAGAAACTAGTAGAAAACGTAAAAACAAAACTATTTTTAGTTCTCAAACAGTTTTATGGAAAAGTTATTATTTTGCACACTTTTTTCTAAACTTGTCCTAATTTGGAACAAATCCGCACACAAAAAATCTTAGAGCATAATTATAAAGTCAAAAGTCCAAAATACAATATAAAATATAACATTTTAGAGATATCTTTTTTTTACTGTAGCCACAAAGGTTCAAAGTTGCTATTGCGAAAACGCAACGGCGCACACACGGCAAAATGAGGAGTTTAGGAGGTCAAAAACTACAAATTTGAAAAAAATTATTCATTTGCACTTTTTAGGGTTCCTAACCAATACGTTATGAAAAATAATGATAAACAAGAATGAATGGGTACTCGGGAAGCCTGTACCTATTACCCAAAGCACTTTTATTATGTTGTTTTTGCACGTTGTTGGTGTGTGTGTCGTATTATTTATGTACATTAACTACTACATTTTCTTAATTGTGTTTGAACTTAAAAATACTTGTAAGTACCTAACTTCTAACCTATACAAACTTACCTACATAACTAAAAAGGAAAAGTGATAGGAGTAAAACAGTTAACAGAAATAAAAAATATTTATTTAGGAAAGGAAAAAAAGTAAGTATAGTTCAATACCTATACATGATACAATACTATATAGGTTGGGTCCTTATTTAGGTATATCTATAGTTTATAATGATTAATAATCAGGATGCTTCATCATCATCTTCATGTTCTTGGCCATCATCTTCGTTTTCGTCATCATCATCTTTATTGATGACGTTTTCTATTGAAGGATTTTCCAACATTTCTAAAACCTCCTTAGCAAATGGTTTCCTTCTTTTATAGTGGCTCCTCCTCTTCGATGCAATTATAGGATCGGAAGCTATAAGCATCCAGTGCGCAATGTCGGTATTGGTGTCGATCCTGGAGGTCTTTCTAGTATGGAAAAGCCGTACGCTTTTAAATTCCTTTTGGCTGGTCTCCAATACATCTTCGGAGAATAAACCTACAGGTAGTGGCAGCTCCTTAATAATATCTGCTCCATGTATCAGGAGTTTGTGGACAGAAGCACTCATTTTGTACCAGCCATACCTATCAATGCAAAGTTTTGCAGTTTCAATACTGTAATTTTTGAATTTTTCGTGATTTACGTTGAATCTGCATGATAATACGCTTAGGGTGTTGGCGAATCTTTTGATGATTTCCGTATCTATACCTGTTATATTAGACGATTTGGTAGGCTCAGCAAAAAATTTCCTGGCCGTATTTCCGTCATTGGAATTCCCCCCTCCTTGTTTCGGTTGATCCACCACCAATCCCATTTCTTTGTAGAACTTTTCAGTTATCTCGTTTTTTCTTTTTTTAATATTCTCCTTGGCTGCTGTTCCCCTGGCTTGCCATTGCTGCAACTCTATTTTATACGAGATGTGGAGTAGATACTCGTAACACCTTAAGTACGAATGGAGCACAGATATACCAAACTTGAACGGAGCCTTGGAATATTGTTTTCTCAAAAGCAAATCTATGTTGTTTAGCTCATCGGGTGATGCTTTACATATGTTGCAAGCTTGCGTTGATGATGTGTCAGTTAAAACGTTGCAAGTCTTGCCATCCATCATTGTACATACAGGATAATGTTTGAAAGTATATGTTTTGTCGTTAAAAGTTATTTGCTCTTCAATTTCGTCGTAATGCAGCTTCACAGATTCTTTTGTCTCTTTCTCAATTTGCAATCGAATAATGCGGCTATATCTTGAGGAGGAAGGACTAGGGTTTTGCCATATAATCTGTTTTCCATTCCTTGTTGTGTTCTCTGACATTTGTAATGGCACAATATTACACAAAATAATGTTAGTGTCACCATATAATGAGTTGTTTACAAAACATTGTTTGTATATGGAATGACCGCCACTCCCGTCAAGACCCCATTTGTACACCACTTTAATGGGTGCGTTCTCTTCGTGATCGTGGTGCGTAAGAAGTACATCCTGCTGTACATCTGCAAGTCTGCGTACCGTGTGGTCAAGAACATCTTGGACGGGGATTTGGACTTCTGTTTCTGATATTTTTATATTGTCAGGGTAGCACTGTTTCTTTGTCTGCGCTATAACATTGTATGCAGGATATATATTGGCACCCCGAGATTTCGCCCCTCTTTGCATGTGAATGTAATCTTCTTTACCCATATCAGAGTCAATGATGAACGCTAAAGCCTCCTCAGGGGAATAGGGTGTGATACCAGAAGTCTTTGGTGTATCATGAATTTGTTTTATGCGTTTGTATCTGCGTGGGCTGGTGGTCAATGCCAGGTTCACCATTCGTCCAGCTGTTCTTTTCCCAGATTTTGTTAGACTAGCTTCAGCGGCAGCACACAATACCTCTGGAGTTATTTTAGCAACAATTGGTTGAACACGTCTTCTTTTTGTTCATACAGAGCCCTCTTCGAAAGATTTTGATGGTCTGCCTTTAACACTTTTTATGTTTGAAACGTTGCTCACAGTTTTCACTGCTGGTAACTCCAAGTCGTTTTTTAACCATGCTGAATTGTACTTGGTGAATCTCTCAATCTTCCAATTCGAGTTCTTCCATTTTTTCAAAAGTTTCGAAACAAACACTTTGAGAACACATTTTATTCGTAACGCACTGTCTTCTGATTGTTTATAAATACTATGATTGTCCAATATGTAACTAGTTAATCGTTCCACACACTTAGACGATGATAATTTATAAAAGTTTTCATTTTGTAGCACTAAAATCAGATCCATTTTTCTAGCATGTATTTTCGAGTGACTTTGATCACTCCGACTACCTGTAAATAAAAGAGGATAGTGTCACAATGAGTTCGTTTGAGTTCTCAAAATTCACAATAATAACGGCCAACTAACTGTTAACTGCAAATATCGAAGACAGAAAACGGTACTTAGCGGAACTTTTTTTGTAAGTCTAAGTAAACATGAATTATAAAAGGAAATTTAACTAGACATGCAATATAATA
This sequence comes from Anastrepha ludens, assembly GCF_028408465.1. Classification (NCBI taxonomy): domain Eukaryota; kingdom Metazoa; phylum Arthropoda; class Insecta; order Diptera; family Tephritidae; genus Anastrepha; species Anastrepha ludens. The sequence continues at coordinate 115,522,758 of NC_071502.1, forward strand.
TTTAAATACTTACGATTACATTATTTTTAATTTTACTGTATTAATAAAATGTACATACCTGTAGATTCCATGTTATTGACTACTGTTGATATTTAAACACGAGGCGAAGGAAACAATGCGTATTGTTCATTCGACGGTAGAAAGCAAATTAAACGTACAATCATTTCGCTTATCTGCCGGGCCCTCCCACTCCTTTATTGTAAACATATTAAAGGTGAATTATTCGCTTTGTGATGGAACGACTATCAGACTCGAAAAATATAAACTAATTTAGACTTTATCTTCAAGTTGATAAATCGCTTTTTGACCTCCTAAAGTCCTCATTTTGCCGTGTGTGCGGCGCACAGTAGTCTCAAACGGGGTTGCGAGGGACATATCTAATTTCCGCCTCTTAGAGAAGAGCTACGGATATGTTTGATATATCATTTGAAAGGTAATTAAATGTACTTTTATGGAAAATTATAGAATTTTTTGTTTCTAATAAAGAAACAGTTAAAAAATTCTCCCAAAGTGACGATTTATTAGCCCTTTTTTCTTTTTTTTAAGAAAAGTATTAGTGAAATGGAAGTTCTGGAAAAAAATGATGACGTTTTCTTAAAGTTCAGTTAAAAAGCTTTAATTTGATATTGTAGTTTTTTCATGTCTGTAGGTGCTACAGACCCAAAGTTATGATACTTTAAAGATGTCGATTTTTTCATTTTTAATTTGTTTTTCGTTATTATCCAAAACTGAACCACAACGCTTAATATGCGATCAAAATATCAACAAAATTCTTATAAATACTTCAAAATTTTTGTTATGACTAATCTTCTAAATCCCCTATATTGCTGGTACTACTGAAAAAATATTAAAAATATACATAAAATTGAATTTTCTCTCAAAACTATCTTATATAATTCTTTAGAAGTTATAATCTTTGAAAAAATTACATTCTTAAGCTTAGGTATGTTACCTTAAAATGTACTCCTCCAGATCATTAGGGATTTCCATTAACTTTTGAAATTTTAATCGATTATTGAGGAACGTTAGCGATATTTTTGGGTCAGAATAGTATATTGCGTAATTAAAGACATCGGTAATTCTGTTTACGCAGCTGCTTTGTCGAGCATGATCTCGCATGTTTCTACGGTTGTGTTTATGCCACGCCTCGCTTGAATCCTCCGAATAATATGAAATAGGAAAACTAAATTGACGGGCAATTTCACATCCATGCCTTAAAAGTTTATGTACTGTTGGACTTAGTCTGGCCCATGGCTATATTGTGTAGTGGTCTTCATACGTGTTAAAACAAAGTTTTTCTAATTTATCCAAGTCAATTTTTTTTTTTGGTTTTAAAGCACAGTAAAATACTTGTTAATTTTTTGACATATTCTCCACCGAGCTCCAAACATTTCCCAAATTTTTCGGGTTGTCTTAGACATTTTCGAGCAACATTTCCTGTATTGCTTGTACCGTGACCTTGCAGACACAGATCGACTTTTACTCCGAAATTATCGAAAAGAGTGCTTTGAATTTTTTGTTTTCTTAAATTAAATTCATCTATTAAAGTTAAAATGTAAATAAAATTATATTTCATATAATATTGTATAAGAAGTAAATATTTATACGCGTTTTATACCATTTATAGATAGAATATTTATATCATAATCAATATCGAGTTTGTAATTCATTAGTTAATTCATTCACGAATAGTGTGAAAATTAATTTATCTTAGTATTAACACTAACCTCGTAAATTAGAAGTAATATCCCACTGTTTAAATGGCATGCGATAACTTAAGTTTTTTAAAAATTCAACTCTGGAGCATAGTGCAACTCCTTTGAATGTTTAATGAAAATATTCTTATTTAATTGAAACACTCTTACCACCATTGCATTTATGCTGTGCTTAAGCTTTCGGTTAAAAAATAAATGCTCGTCATTTGATGGCCTTATCATTTAGATGTGCGTTCCATCCACTGCTCCTACCACTCCCGGAATTCCGCATGTTTCGTAAAAGCTACGGTTGGCATCCTGTTTCTCTTCACTGCTCATCGAAAAAACGATATGTTTTGGACACAATACCTTTTCAATTGCACTGCAAACTTCCCAAAGGCAACTGGAAACGGTTTGCTGTGCTAGCCCCGCGCGATGGTCTTGGCCAATTAAATGCTGATACGCACCCTGAGCAAGAAACTTTAGGGTTGTTGCAACTTTTATGATGTCAGGTATAGCCGTTGCTCTCGTTGGAGATTTCATCTCACCTTTTATGCTATTTAGCACATACATAAAGGCTTCCTTACTAAGCCGAAAATTCTGCACAAAACTGATGAATAGAACAAACTGATGAATAAAGCATGAGTAATTCTTTAAAGTTTAATTTACCTTTGATCGCTGAGACTCATAACGTTGGAGTTATCTCTTATAAATCTCCGATAAATCCTTTCCTCAGATGATTCGTCCCATAAAGCTACAGAATCCATTACTTTATATTATTTAAATATAGGTACTTTACTTCCAATTGCTCGTTTGTTTTGGTCGCTTTCTTTGACATTTCTGTCAGTGATGCATACTAAAGCGAAAAATAAGTGAATAATAAAAAGAGCAACACTTTCAGCGATGCGATAGCGCTACAGAGTACCGACTACCCTTCGTAACGCAATTTATTTTCCCATCGCATTACAGAGTAAGGGCCCAGTAAGCAAAGGAGCTGTTGGCATTGACGATGTGATCATCGACATCCTCGCTATCGACTGCCACGATTGCTGTTATCATCGGAGTGCGACGCAATGGGCGGTTTAGATGTGGGGCCTCCACGGTCGCTCCGATGATATATTTTAGGAAAATAAAAAAGCACAAAGGCGTGTCAGTGTAGTTATTATTTATTTGCAGTATATACATATAGCTTTAAAGGCGTTACACATTGTACATATATATGTATATAGAAATATATATGTAATAGAAATTAATGATTAATAATTAAATTACCTCTGAGTCGGCTGACACGTCCTGATGCTAGGAATTAGAAAATCGCAGTGAAAGTTGGAATTAAAATTGAGGTGAAAGTAACCTTGCCGAACAACGTTTAACACGGTAAACGTTTTAACTGTTCGGCGGAGAAATGCCAGGGTTAACGGCCTTCCCGTTGCAGCGACTGGGAATGATGGTTAGCAACAGTCGGAACGGTAGGCGCAGTTACCATTAGGGTGGCTAAAAATTTATATTAAATATTAGGGTGTGGCCTAAACAATTGCAGTTTGCGCCTGGTGGAGGGCAGTCAATGTTGACATATTGAATCCGCTTATCCATCTAGCTAACTCGTCAGGTCCCCAGTTAGCGGCGTTCGGCAGGTTGACCATGCTACAGTTCACGCTCCGCATAACTCAATTCCCCGACCGGCAGACATTTTACTGTTCATCACCATCATACCGGGACTCTGGGCTGCATATACGTTGGCTGCCATTAACTTGCCCATATCGGACGATAGGCCAATGCATATTTTGTGAGCCAACTCCATCTCAGCACCTCCGATGTCTGAGCCGAGCCGAGAGTTCTCTGCGTTCCAGAGAAGTTGGGTATGTTGGTGAGAGGCTGTTGCCTCCATACGGGGACCTCTAGGGAACCTATCATAATCGCGACTCGATCGCGACTGTCGATCTACCAATACGACGATGACCTTAGTTAGGCCTGGTATCATCACCGAGTTTGTAGAAGGCATAACTCGCACTGTCATTAACGTGCCAGTGAAACCGTTTGTCGTGTAGGTCTGAAAAGCGCTGTAAAGGTGGTTAACGCTACCAGACCATAAACCACTGTCCAAAAAGCTCCCGATGTAAGGGATGACGCTACGCTTCCCCAGCATCTCTGATCTAACAGGAACGGCAGTCCACAGCATATCGGCTATATAGCTATGATGCCTGTATTAGCTGGGGGAACAAACTTCACCCTTGTGGAGACGTACTTTACGTCTCTGAGTCCCCGGATGAACCTGTAACTGTGCAGTTGGTCCTAGCTGCCGACATATCCATACTGGCGGCCATACATGCAAGCCGCATGGGAGCCGCGACCTCCAGAAGCGTACCCCCACTATTCAAACTCCCCTTAGCCAATGACAGTATAGACGGCCCATCCCTAATGGGGTGGAAAATGCCGTCTTTTTTCTGTCCTCTTTTTTAATTTGGATCTGGCGGAAGCTTTTCGCCAAATCAAGGGTAGTAAAGTATTGTGATTTCCCCAATTTGTCCAATATACCTTCGATATTGGGTATTGGGAACTTGCCGTCTATTGTTATTTCGTTTAGTTTGCGGTAGTCTATGACTATACGCCACTTTTTCTTTCCTGAATAGTCCATTTTTTTTTGGAACTATCCAAATTGGTGAGTTGTAGGGAGAGCTACTTTCTTTTATAATATTTTGTTGAAGCATCTCCTTCATCTGTCTGTTGATTTCCTCTTCATGGACTTGAGGGTATCTGTATATTTTAGAATATGCAGGGTTGTTGGTTTTTGTAATAATTTCGTGTTGGACTTCATGAGCATGACTTAGTGTCATACCTTCTTGAAAAAACAAATCCTTGTTTGCTTCGAGTAGGTTTTCTAATTTCCTACTTTCTTCTTTGTTCAAGCTATCTCTTGAGAGTTTATTGATTGTTTCTTCAATTCTTGAATATTCTAACGTATGAATATTTTCATAATCATTTGGGCAAGCATTGCAAAATTTTATTTTATTTGCGTTTACTTCAACATGTTCCTCACCCATATTTATGTTTACTTTTAGTATCTTAAGAATATTTTGTCCTATGAGGCCATCGAATGGTTTATTTTTGAAATTAGTCAACTTCCAACACATTAAGTTGTCGTCATTAAATTCTTTTGGAACATCCGTAATTATTTCATATTCTACTTTAATTTGTCCGTTTAATGTTTTGAAAAGTAAGGGTTTATCTAATCTTTTACGTTTATATTCTGGAAGTAGGTTTTCGTTTAACAAAGTGGTTGACGATCCGGTATCTATTAAACACCTGATTTTAATATTTTGAATGGTTAATTCTACTATCGGTAATTTTGTTTTGAGACTTGTGTGTTTTGTTTTATATAGTTAGATTCGTTGAACTTTTTTTTTTCTCGCTTTTCTTTTTATCGTAAATTTATTTTTGCTTAAAAAGTCCCTTTTTCGTCCCGTTCGATCTAATCCTTCGGGGCTAGATCCTACCGTCGACAGCGCCAGTTAAGTATCCTTAAGGATCTTTTCAATAAAAAAAATAGTACTTTATTTACGGAGCTTAAGCTCTTTATTCTTTCAGTTTATTATTATTACTAACTGCAACTTTTTTAAAATGCAATTTATATTTGTTGAAAATTAAAAGTGCTTATTCTACTTTACATATTAAGTTGGTTTCTAAAAATGCTTATTGCTTACCTAAGGTCTCTAGTTACAGTTTGTCGTTGACAAATGGTTCATTGGCTTTATTGCTTACTTAAGGTCTCTAGTTACAATTTGTCAACGACAAATAGTTCATTGGCTTTTGTTGGTTTTAAGAGTGTGTGCAATCGACCTTTTATTATTTTTGCCAATTAATATTTATTTTTGGTGAAGTCGGAGCTGCCTTTTACGTAACTATGGCCTGCTTTACTGTCATGTTGTTGTGATGTTTTTGCCCCCTTATTAGGACCTTGTTTCCCGTTGCTATGGCGGCCAGGTCTGCGCGCCTTAGAGTGCCCAGGATGGGTTGCTGTACCTCGCGGAAAACCGACCGAGCCGTTGGTTGGGGATGCACCAATACTGTTGGTAGATCTATGTTGTACACACTTGATACTGGACATGTCGACGGGTAGTTCTCCGATGACGATGGCATGAATTAAAACTGCGACTGTTCCTTGCTCAGCAAAATTATTCACCAGTCTCATTATGGTCCATCTGCTCGGGGGATCGCCGCCAAACATCCGCCTGTACTTTCTCTGTACCAAAACTACGGACTCCAGTGCGTGATAGCGGCGGACTATCCAAATTCTTGTTTGCGTGTCCCAGTTATCCATTTTAATAAATTTTAAAGATCAATCTGCAAATTAAAACAAAAATGGAACAGATAACTTAAAAAGAAAAAAAGTTATTCAATTTTTTTTTTTGGTAGCGGCTTTCATCAGCCACCCTGTATAATAACTTAAAAGCTAACTATATATAAAACGGTTTATGTCTTATTTGCTGGGAATATTGTTCCTTAATAAATTAAACGAGTTGCTTTGTTCTAAAACAAGATTTTTTATTTTAATATGCAATAAAATTAAATACAATATTAACTTACCTAAAACAAGAAACTACATTTAAAGTATTTTACTCGAACTTTCCCTTTTAACCTTGCAGCTTAAATGACTTGTTAAAACTCATGATTTGTTAAAAAATGTGATATAATGTAATATAATGTAATGTATTGTAATATAATGTAATGTAATGTAGTGTATTGTAAAATAATGTAATGTAATGTAATGTATTGTAATATAATGTAATAAAATATAATAAGAAATATAATTTCTTTACATTTCTGTCAAATATTTGTTTATTGTAGTTATGTGATTTAATTGAATTGCTTAATGCTAATTTTCTATCTTTGACCCATTCTACATCTGATTTATCTTTTTTAAGTTCACTTGGCAAAATTGTACCATCTAATAGGTATTTTGGTGCAAAACCAGTAACTGTAACATATGTATTGTGTTATTATATTGGTGTATACAATTATGAGCAATTGTCGTCCAAGCTTTTTTTTACTACTATTTTCATTTATCTTACATCTGATTTTGTTAACAATTGTTTGATTAAGTCTCTCATTTAGTCCGTTAGAAAAAGGGGCATTTACTGCGGTGAAGACTAATGGTATTGATTTTTCATTTAAAAATTGTTTAAATTCTTTTGAATTTATCCCAGGGTATTGATCAGCAAGAAGCATTCCAATTGAATATGATTCTATTGCGTTGTTAATTAATTTAATAAAATCATTAGCGTTTTGTGTTTTTGATGTAATTATGTACGCGTATCGTGTAAAGTGATCTACTAATAGATGTAGATATTTCTTTGTTGATCGTGTGCCTCCAAAACCACCGATCGTATCAATTGAGGCTATTTGAAATGGTTTTGTCGCCGGTCCTAAGTGTGACATAAGACCATATTTTTGTTGTCCTCTCGATTTAGTTTTTATGCATATCTCACAATTTTTGCACTGATTTTTAATGTTTAATGTTAAATTTTTTGCCGTATATACTGAACCTATTTTGTTTTGCATTTGTTTTACACCTATATGGCACATGGTTTTGTGTACATCATTGATTATTTTTTTTACAAAGTTCTTCTGATAAAATAATTTTATCTCTTTTTTTAATCTTTTTATAGTAAACATTCTGCTTTGAAATCAATTTGTCTTTTCTGTATTGGATTTGTTTATTATTTTTTTGATCTATAATAATATCATTAAATGTTATCAGGTTTACAATTTTTAATTGTTCACGTGTGTCTTCATTTGCTTCTAACACAGGATTCCTACTCAAACAGTCTGCTTCTATATTTGTTCTACCCGGTGAGTATTTAATTTTAAAATCATACTGTGATAGATAATATGTAAGGTCTCCTAATTCATCATCCGTTCTAGATTTAATATTTAAATTTTCCAATGGTTTGTGATCTGAATATACCGTAAAAGACTTTCCTATTAACCAGTATTGCCAATATCTTATTGCTTCCTTAATGGCCAGACATTCTAAATATATTGCTTTTTTTTCTTTTGAACTTGATTTAGTTTTTTGGAGAAATAAGCTACAGGTTTTTCTTTTCCATTTAACTGTGTTTGCTTTAACACAGCTCCAATTCCCTCAATAGATGCGTCCGTATAAATGTTTATTGGTAAATTTTGATCAAATATTTCCAAGATTGGTTGTGAGCATAACAATATTTTTATTTCCTCAAATGATTTTTGACAACTTTCACACCAAATAAATTTTTGATCTTTTCGAAGTAAATTATGGAGTGGTTCTAATATTTTGGCACTATTCGGTATATATTCATGATAAAAGTTAATTTTCCCTAAAAATTGTCTTATATTCTTTTGATTTTTTGGTATTGGAAAATTTTTGATTGAAATTACATTGTCTCTTATTGGTCGTACTGTGTTATTTTGTATTATATGGCCTAGATATTTAACTGAATTTGAAGCAAAACTACATTTAGTAAATTTAAGTCTAAAACCTTCTTTTTTTATAGCATCCAGTAATTGTGCTAAATGTTTTATATGTTCTGAAAAATTCCTAGAATACACAAGTACATCGTCTATAAAATTAATTGCAAAATCTGTAAGTTTGTATTTTCTTAAGATGTTAGTAAGTATTCTTTGGAATATTGCCGGAGCAGTCTTCAAACCAAAAGGTAAACATGTCCACTGGTAATGTCCATCCTGCGTTACAAAGGCAGTTTTCTTTCTATCTTCAATTCTTAGTGGGATTGCCCAGAACGCTGAATTAATGTCTAATGTTGTAAAGTATACCGAGCCTCTTGTCTTTATCACCAAGTCATTGATCAATGGGAATGGTTGAGCCTGCGGTACCACTATTTTATTGAGATCTCTAAAATCAATACATAATCTTGACCTTTTGTTATCCTCTTTCTTAAAGGCTAAAGTTACTGGTGCTGCAAAAGGGCTATATGATTCTTCTATGAGATTTTTATCTAGTAATTTAGCTACCTGTTCTTCTATTTCCTTTTTATCCTCAATTGAGCATCTGTAAGGTCTCTTGCTACAATATCTATCCACAAGTAGGTCGATACGTGCTTCATATTCCTTGACGGTGCCAATGTCATATTTATCTCTGGCAAAGATTGAACTATAACTGTCAATTAGGTTATGTATTTCTGTCTTCTGTTTAGTATTTAAATTACTCAGATTTATTTTTAATTCTTTACCTGCTATTTGCTCATTAAAATTCACTAAAACTGGATATCTTTTATTAATTTCTTTTATTTCAGTTTCATCTCTTTTCTGAGAAATTTTCAAATCTTTATCTTGAACTAGTTTAAATTGCTTTATGATATCTAATCCAATCAGAAAATCATATTTAAAATCCTCTCCATCAACAATATAAACATTTGCTTTTTCCTCAATGTCAAATATTTTAATTTTTATAGTTGTCAAACCATTTGTCTTCTTTACACCATTAATTGTAATCAAATTAGCTTTATTTACTTTGCTTTCATATTTTTCTTTTATTCTTATCAATTTGGAATTAATTATGGAAATATTTGAACCTGAATCATATATTCCATATATTTGTAACACTAGTCTACAAGGAAAAGTATCCGAAATAATTTAAACTAATATCTGCTTCTCTGTCCATGCAAAATTCGGATTGATAACTAAAATTAATTTATTAGTTTGAGTTTTCGAGATATCCTAACCTAAAAGTGCAAAAAACCCCATTTTTGAGTCTTATTTTTCTTAAAATTTTGTCTCACACCATAAGTGTGCTGACTCACCACATCCCTACACTATCTAACCTTTGGGTACCGAGTCACACACAGCCCTAACCCCTAGAAACCACCCCTATCATACCGCGAGCAGGCTAACCCACATAACCGCAAGCAGGCTTTCCCACAAACTCCAAATTTACATACTATTAATCCATATATTTCAGGCCCTCAAACCCAAGAAAATTAGTAATCGACTATATCATGTCTATGTTATCTTAATCGATTTTCAGGTGTAGGAAAATTTCGAAACATGAAAATTTCAAAATGCGATATCTCTGCGAAAAAAAAATGATATTTGAGCAAACAAAACGCCATTTGAAAAAAGAAGGATTGTATTTAAAGATGCCATCCTTTAATTTTGGTGAAAGAAAACATCTGCAAGGCTACATAACCTCAAATATGGGCAAAAATGGGGTTTTTTGCACTTTTAGGTTAGGATATCTCGAAAACTCAAACTAATAGAGCAATTCTGAGGCCAGATTTGGATTCAGCGCATCATAAACCTTCGGAAATATATAGTCTGGTTTCTGGGTCTGAATGTTGGTTAAATTTTGTCGACCTGTGTAATTGTTCATTTAATATTAATTTGACTCTAATTAATGGTGTTATTATTCGTTTTTTGATTCGTTGGTATTTAATTCAACATCAATCACAGAACTATTTATGGTTTTACTATAGTTTCTCTTTGGATTCTGTTCTTCCGTTTGTTTAAACCAGCACTTTCCTTCGGGATGATACCGAACACCTTTCTTCAAGTTCTCACAAATCTTGCATGGTTTTACTTGCATGCTTCTATCAGATAAGGCTTTTAAATCTGTAATGTTTTTTTTATTCTTAATAAAATTATTTTTCTTTGCTAAATATTCATGTTTTCCAATTTCACTGTAAAGGTTTGCAATTGACTTTAACGTTTCTTTATTAATTTTATCTATTATGCTATCAGGTAACCCCATAACAATAAGATTTATCATTGTTTGGGTGTCAATTTCTCTGTTGACCTCTAACAAGAGTCTTTCTTTCTTTGTGGCATATTCAAGCAGTGAACCAGCTTGATATCTAAATGTAAATGCATATTTGACCTGAGACCAACCTTTGTTTCCATATGTTTCACAAAAAATGTTCCTCCATTGTATCCAATCTGAATTCACCGTTAATTTTATAATCATGCTGCTGTACCAATCTAAGCATTGCTTTTCCAATAAATGTTTCAAAATCTCAATCTTACTTTCATCCTGTTGAATGTCGAATCTTCCACATTCACTTTCAAAGTCTCTAATCCATTGGTTAGCGTTCGATGTTTTAGTAGAGAACTTTTCCAATACAAATCTTTCAGCAAGTTTTCCCAGATTTTTGTTTTCTATGACATTATCATAGCTAGTTTTGTTCAGATGCATGTCATTCGTAACGTCATTGAGGTATTGGTCTCCAAACTGTAAATTTTCACCTTCATCTAAATATATTTCCCTTAATTTGGCATCTAATGGGATCCATACTGAGCGGGTTTGGTGTCTTTTTTTCAGCGAATTTCTGCCCGAGTGTTTATTAGCGGGTTTCAGTTCGTCTGGTACTTCATAAATATGGCCGTGTGGTGTTTCAATTGAGGTTATGTTGATCACGTTGGTTTTTCCGTCTGTAGACCCCAGTACAACAAATTTGAAGCGGAGTTTTTCCATTTTAATTTATTGATTTCCACTAGAAATGTAGTTTTATAAGACGGTTTATGTCTTATTTGCTGGGAATATTGTTCCTTAATAAATTAAACGAGTTGCTTTGTTCTAAAACAAGATTTTTTATTTTAATATGCAATAAAATTAAATACAATATTAACTTACCTAAAACAAGAAACTACATTTAAAGTATTTTACTCGAACTTTCCCTTTTAACCTTGCAGCTTAAATGTATTGTAATATAATGTAATGTAATGTATTGTAATATAATGTAATAAAATATAATAAGAAATATAATTTCTTTACATATATACTAATAGAAGATAGAAAGAGTGTTAGTAAGGAACACAGAACGATGTTGGTGTTCTGTGCGCAGCAAAAAATGTGTGTTAGTATGTCTTGTTTTTTCAATCAAAAATCTGAGTATTTTACGTTGTTTTTCTTGTTTTATGTTGTTCGCTATGACCTAGGTCTGCTCGTGTGTTCACTAAGATTATTTTTCGCCGCTGTGCCCTAAGGCTCCACCTGGAGTACTATCCTTCCTGTTGTCCATTACCGACGAAGGTTTTGATTCAGGGCTCTTCCCTAGCCAGTTTGGTTCGCGGATTCTATGCCAACTTTGAGTCATCACACGAGTGTTGAACCTACCCTAACAGGGAAGGCCACTCCTATCCACCTCCTGTTACGCACCCGATGAGAGATCAGGCAACTCCTCACGGGGTAATCTTTCTTAAATGTACAATTCGATTCAAATGGTAGTATTCCTTCACTGCTATATTTCTTGAAATTACAAGTAAACCAAAGTAATATTTGTATTAATTTTATTGCAAAACTAAAGGACAAATTCATGAGTACGTGTAGGGGGGGAAAATTGTTCATATATAAGCTATAACAAAAGTAATTTCACGTAAGATGTGTTTTCATGCAAATTACCGCGAGCAGCAAAATAGTAGTAAGTTAGTAAAATTATTATTGTTTCGCACTTGGTTCAGGAAAAAGTATAGTTCCATCGCAACCTGTTTTTGTCCACACGCTTTCAGCGATTTATAGTGTAAATATAAGGCCAAGCGCAATCCGTCTCATTTCCGCACGGCCACCATTTGGGGGCCGTACCCCAAAATCGGCGTAGTAATTCCACATCCCTCGGCCTGCGTCTCAGCTGTTGTACATCGGAGAAAAAACTGCCTGGCAGATGGATATAATATTCGTCGTGATTTATGGGTCCTGGTAAATGTTGTACTAAGGGCAAATGATATACGTTGTGAAGCATCCTGGTATTGCCGTTCCCAGGTTGCCACTTCCCTGCTTTCTACTCTAGCGGGTATAATCCAAGATGGCGACATCTTGAACAGAAATCGAGTCTGGATCTGCTGTTGTCTGTTTCCTCGAATCCTTTTGCGCGTCGTCTTTCGTGTGCGTTCGTTCGTGTATCTTTAGCACATCTGTTGTTACTCGTCCTGCCGTGGATCCTATCCCCACCGCCGCGACTCTCACGGGACTCTGTCTTCTGTGGCCATTCAACGCGCTCAGGACCGGTTTCGTTATGTAGTTTTTTTGCCACACCTAGGACGTCATTGAATGCTGGTGGATCAGGCCATTGTATGGGCGTGTATATTGTATAATTTTACTCGGTGAATTATTTCCGATCTTGCAGGAATAATTATATCCGAAACTTCAGATAAATCTTAATGAATGGGTAAAATGATCTCTTCATCATCAACAACGAGTGTTATAGTATATGTTTCTAAATCGATTTTGCAAAGGCAATCTTTCAGAAAATCCTTTCCCAATATTCCGTCAGTTTGTATAGGAAATTTGTCGTCTACTATATTGAATTTTTGGATATGCGATTTCTCTCCAAAATCTAATTTTATGTCTGTTGCTCCTTTTGAGTAAATAATTTCGTTTGATATCCCTGTTAATTTACATTTATCTTGGTCATTGAAAAATAAGTCGCCATTTAGATTTTTTGGCTTTATGATAGATGCGTCTGCTCCCGTGTCTATTATGAAAGTTAGCTTTGTATTTGAGTCTGCACATCTTAAAGAAATTATATTCGTAGCATTATTTGAAATTCTAAAAATATTTAATTTTGGGTACCCGGGGATTGACTCTCGTTCGTTTGTCCTTCCTCTGGGGCAAACTCGTTTCCCTGTTGCATTACTCTAATTCTGTTATTATTATTATTAAAGTTTCCGCGGTTGTAAGTGTTCCCACGGTTATTGTTTTGTCCCCTGTTGTGGCCACACAGCTTTGTTAGTTCAATTTGTAATTTATCAAAATTGTCAATTGGGTCTAGAATTCCAATTGCTGTCCTTACTTTGTTGTTCAATTTTACTTCCCTAATAAATTCTATAAATGTTTTTTTACTCTGTTCATTTAATGCCTTATAGATCAACTCTGTGATTTTTAAAAATGATGGTAAGTCCCTTTAGTTTCTAGTAAATTCTGGGACTACTTTTAACGATGTATTTATATTCGAATTCTGACATGTTTTGTGTTGAAATATTATTTGAACCGCTCTGTTCTGATTTGTCTTGATCGTTTTTCTGTTCTGTAAATCGTCCTTTTGTCTCAGTGTATAATTTCTGAAAATTTGTTTTTAAGATCGTGAGTTCTTTGTAATCTATGTCAGGGCTTTGTAATAAAGTTTCTACTTTATATTTTTTTGTTCCCTGTTTTTTTATGTTTTCTAATATCCATGACAAAGTCCTTACAATTTCTTCAATATTTTCCATTTAAAATGTAATTATAGATTTCATTTTATTGTACGATATATATTTTTTATTTTATTAATGCGTTTTTTTTTTTTTGTTTTTTTTTTTTTGCTTAGTATTTTTGTTTTATTTTTTTTTTGTCTTAAACTATCTGCCTACTTCTATTCAAGTGTTTGTGTAAGTATGTTTTATAATATTTGTTAATTCTGTGTACAATGTATAAAATTATGATAAAGATAGTGAATAAAATGATTACATCAAGGGTTATTATTTTGTTTTCTAAAAAGCTGCTGTTGTTGGCTGCTGTTTGGTTGAGGATGATTTCCTCCTTCTTTTCTGTTGACCACCAGTTCCCCATAAGCGTAACTTTTTGTATTTTCTATGATTTCCCAAATTTTATTTTTCCTCTGGTGTAGTTTTGCCTTAAGTTCTTTGTTTACTTGTTCTAGAGCTTGGTCAGCTGCTAACGCTTTTGAGAAGTTATTGCTTGCTTGTTGGTTCACTGTTCTTCTTTTTATGTTATGAAGTTTAGCTTTTTCCACTCTTAGGCGTTTTTTATATCCTCCTCGGGTTTTAAGTTTCAGATTTTCCTTGGGGATAGCCACACGATGGGTATCTTTGTTATCCCCAATTCTATTTCTGTACTGATGTATAAAAAGCTTCTTTGGACCTTCCATGAAGTTGTTAAAAAATTTAAAGTTTTTGGTTGAAAATTGAAAGGTATTTCAAAATGTAAGGATCGTCCGTAGGATCGCCATGAAAAGTACTTTTCTTCAGGGAAGAGCTTTAGAGCAAACCTGCCGACTAAAGGTTCCTTTTAAATAAAAGATTTCTTTTTATTTAGTTAGGGCAAATGACTGCCTTCCAACTACCAGGCTAAGACTGAATTGCCCGCCTTCTGATAGAATGGCTTTATTTTATACTTTATTTTAGCCTTGTCATCAATAAAATATATAATTACAACCAAACATTGTTACAAGTAAAAATCAATAACAAAATTGTAAATTCATAAAAATACTATACAATAAAATTTTGCTTAGGTTGACTTAAATTTTGCTTAGGCAGACTTACTTCACAGTAAGCTATGGTTTTGCTTTGGAGTGAGGTATCATATGACAAAAAAAAATGTATTTGGTGTGTGCCATGTGTTTACTTATGTTTCGGGTTTCAAAAAAAAGGAAACGAATTATGTCATTGAAATTAAAGAGTAGAGTAAATTGAAATGAAAAAAAAGGAAAAGAATTATGTAATTGAAATAGAAGAGTAGAGTAAATTGAAATGGTTTACATAATTTAAGTTTGAGTTCATTTACCTATTAAAAATATATTTAAAGAATTCGAAAGAAGTTTGAAAGTGAAGTGAAGGTACTCTACACATCTGATTTCCCAGTTTCCATGGAGGACGTCAGACTCACGAACAGGTTCCGGTCTACTACATTCTCTGAAAAGATAACTCTCAGTGACTCAGTGCAAGTCAACGTTTCCGTAAAGGCTCGATTTGCACGGGGATTTCCTGTTGCGGTCAAACTTTGAAAGCTGATTTGGTCGATCTATGTGCCATACATTGGCACGAGACCATCCTCGTTGGGTGATTTATCGAGGAGAATGGGAGCATATTGAGATGTGTTTGTGGACTCCAGCACATACAATAGAGTTGACTTCTCTTCCCGGTTGACGTGATATGCGTATTTTTGTTGTTTGAACACACGCACGAGGGGATAGTTCTGGAACATCTTTGGTGGCTTTAGAAGTCCCAGCTTCTCGTCCCACTGTACTGTCAGATGTGAAGGCACTGGACTATGTTGGTACCATGACCTGCTCGAAAAAGTATCCATTCCGGGGTAAGTCGATTCAAACCAGTCCTCATTGTACCCCTCCCACTCTACCATATCCTGCTCGAGCTCCGCGTGCATGACAACTCCATCTGTTAGCTCTTTTGTAAGGGTGCACAACTCGTGAAAACGCGAGTAATCATCCCATTCTGCGTTATAACCGGACCAGTCTCTGGTAGGAATTTCATTGGCCTGCAGGAATAAGGATGTGCCAGTACTGATGGCGACCGACAACATGTGGCTCCACGCGGCGATTGCATCTGGAGTAGAAAACGAATAATTTCCAGAACTGCGTTCCAGTAGCCCTAGGAAGATGGCAAGCATTTCATCGAGGACGTGTTGCTTAACGCGTTGCAAACTTTACCATCCACCATGGTTAATTGTTGTATTGCAAATTTTATTTATTATTTGGATATCTCAATGTTTTGAACTCAAGAATTTTTTCGTAACTTGGCAATAAGTTGTAGGAAACTTCTGAATTTATAAATGATCTAATGACCAAGTATTGGTGTTTGGACAACCCAATGTCGACGACAAGCGACAATACCTTTTCAATATTTATTTCAGTTACATTAAGGCTTGACTGAGAATCAGATGAGCGCAAAACAGAAGCTGCAGACTCATCATGCTTTTGTAGTAGGGATATTCGACGACGTTTCGTCCTTTTTGAGGACTCAACAAAATCCATTTTGGGCCGTCCACGACTAGAACTCAGATCAATTTGTTGAGCACTACCAGTAAGCTTCAGGACAATAAATTCTTTAGTTTTTAGCCATTCAGATTGGTATTGTACAACTAAACTTCTAATTCTTTTGTACTGAATCCAGAAGGCAACTATCTTTTTGCAAATGTACTGAATACATTTCTTAAGGTCAATCGTATTGACTTCGTAGCCTTTGCTTTTTATGTTTAGTGCCAGTAAATTATTTATGCCTTGCATTTTTTCGGCATTCGTGCCTTTTTCTTTGCACCAAAGATCAAAAATGTGGATGCGTGAAAACACACAGTTATAAGATGCTCCTATACAATCAAAATAAAATGTGCAAAGCAAACATAAATTAGTACAGTAAATTTAATGTAAGAAAAGGTACAAAACAAACGACGAAAACGAAACCAACAACACAAAGATCAACTGATAACGGTGGATAGTTGTCCCATGAAAATAAATAAGACTACTTTAGTTTATTTATGAATATAAGCTAATTAGCAACTTTTAGCAACTAAACTTTTCATGATTATTACCTTAAAACATTGACAAATACAGTGATGGCACTCTCAATGGGTGCATCCGGTGGCAACACAACTAAAACTTTTAGTAAACATAAAAAAGACGTGCACAAAATGCACAAAAAAGGTTAAGACGTTCAAAATCACACAAAAATGTTTGAATTGATCAAATTAATCTTTAAATAAACATTTATTAAAGTAAATACCTTCAATTACAAAATCCATTTTAAATTATTAATATCGGACCACTTTGTCAAACGTTTGATCACTTTGAAGTACGAATTTGCAATGACAAAGTACAAACAAAGCCCAGACGGGCTGCAAAAATGTACACAAGTTCATTCTTTCAATGCTAATTATTTTTAGAAAGTTCCGTTAGATTTGCGGAAAAACCGGTTTGGCGTTTTGAAGATTGAACATTTTAGTGTCAATTTGTGTTCGTTTTGTCCAAGTATTTTGTGATGATATTTTTGATTTTTGGCCTATGGACGCAACCAGTGTGCATTGTCTTGAAAGCACAACTTTGCCAACTTACTTGTATGCTTCGGGTCGTTATCTTGCTGCAGTACCCATTTGAGTGGCATTTCTTCTTCGACGAATGGGAGCATAACATCCTTCATTATTTTTACGTACTCATATTGGTCCATAATAGTTTTTATCCAATATATTGGCCCCACACTATGATATGAAAAACATCCCCATACCATAATACTGGATCCTCCATGCTTCAACGTCTTTGCAGTATATCGCGGATGATATTCCATATTTGGTGGGCGTCTTACAAACTGTCGAGAGCCTTTTCCACCGTACAAAACAATTTTTGACTCATCCGTCCATAAAATGTTCCTCCACTTTGAAATATTCCAATCAAGATGTTTTTTGGCAAAATCTAATCTACGTACCACATGATTTTTTTTTTTAAAGCAGAACCTTGCGTGGACTTCTAGCATAGAGGTTATGTTCTGGAAGCCGTCTTCTTACTGTATGCACACTTCATGGTAACTTCAGGTCGCGTAAAATTTCGACAGCTGACATTGTGGGATGAGTCTTCGAATATTTAATAATTTGACGTGTGGTAGTCGTTGATAATTTATGCTTGCCGCCCCTTTTTTCCGGTTTACTTTGATGTGTAATGGCGTTTCGTATCATGGTGGCCGAACTGTTTTTTCCACTTCTTTATACGTTTTCCCATTTTTAATAAGGACTTTGATAATTTCGTGTTTCTCGTGAGTCCAATGCACACCTCGTCCCACTAAAATTAGGTTTTGGTGTTACAAAAATTAACTTTTTAGTTTTAGGGGGTATTCTAGTCTAGAGGCCCGAATTTCGAGCATTTTTTGGCGATGAATAAAAAAAAGCTATTGATATTTTTACGTTATTTGTATGCCAAACCGTATGAAAAATGTCATACGTAATTAAGGTTTATGGACAAAACACTAAAAACATATTCCATCCGTACAATTGGTGAAAGGTGCAAAATTGAGTACATATAAGTTGTTTTTGTTTTATTCGCTCATTTCCTAGAATTTGTTCCTTTTTGTTTTGTGTTATTATTTATTTTACTAAGAATTGAATAAAAAATTAAATTTAAAAAAAATTTTGCGAATTGCTTTATTGTTGTTACTGTTATGCACTTGGAAGTGTACGGAGTACAAACATGTACTCATTTGTGCACCCCACTGTACATACATAAAAAACATGTTATATATATAAAAAAAAGTGTAAACGAAAAAATGTAAATATCAAAAATAAGTTCCAGACTTTTGAGTCCCAAAAGCGCCGATTTATTGGCTTTCCCCTCAAAATTATAGTGGAACATCAAGGCATCTGAGTACACGCGCTTCATTACTCCTTTGATGCATCCTTTTGCACCCCTCAGCTTCAGCAAAATATTTAGCTAGAAAAGATAAAATTAAGTTATTTATTTTATTAAAAATTTTTTGAGCTTATTTGATATTGTATACATCCATATGTATGCTTCTGAAATAAATATTCTAAGTTAAAATAAATTTTCCAATTTCTACAAATAGCCATACTTTTGAACACCCTATTGTACGTAATTTTATGTAAATCATAGTTGTTTGAGTGGAAATAGGTATCTCAAAATTTGTGAAATCTCTTATTTCGGCAAATTTTAAAAACGCTATACGGAGAATTCTTAGATGTTACAATTTTAGTTTTACAATTTAACTCAAGCAACCATGATCACATGTGTATATTGTATAGTAGAAATAATAGTTACCATTGCTTCGGAGCATGGCTTGGTATTCAAGAGCTCCTCCAGAGTATTAATCGCATCCTGTGATGTTATTGGGAGCATACTCAGGACTCAGAGCATCTCCCGTGATGCGCGCAATATTCTGGTCAACTCTTGTCATCACCACTTTTACCTCCCTCATTAGCTGTCCCTGGACCTGAGATTCCGCTCTTTCTGGCATCTAAATAATAAAGAGCTTATAAAGTTATAATTCATTACTTCAATAAGATACTTGTATAACCTTTTCCTTGAAATTCCTTTCCACCTTACTTTCTAGGTCTCTTAAGGTGGTCTTTATTTCCCCCCAATGATTCACGGATATCGCTCCGCATTTCTCTCAGCTCCTTTTGTAAAGAAGCCAGAGAAACTGGTTCACCTGAAATAAGTGTTTTTTTTTTTTAACACCCTCGCAAAAAAATAATGGTAAGAATTAAAATTTATTAAAATATAAAAAAATGTACTTGGAACCGCAGTAGCATGGTTGGATATCGTTGCGCTGGTGGAATGTGGGACTGCTGTACGCCTTTCGTAGGGCTGCGATACAGCAAACCGCTTACGCTGCACGGCAGAACCTAAAATGGAATTGGTTTTAAGTATGAATATAAGTATTTACAATTCTGTTAATATATTTTTATATTTATACCTGTAAAAATAGGGGGGCCCCAGCGTGGTGGGGAGATCACTACGCTTTCCGAAAAAAAAAGTCCTGCATTGTACTTAAAAAAAAGAACGAAATAAATTATGTAGAATGGGGACATGAATAAGCTTATTTCTATCATTTATACAAAAATATTAATAACTTATATCACTACGACTAATTAGGACTACATTACTTCATATTTCACCTATACAAATACCTAGCCCTGACATAGATTCTACTGGCTCGATAAAATAATTTTCTAAATTAGAAATAAGGAGCGCTTTAAAACTGTTGGTTTCCTTATCTAATCCATACATTGAAAATAACTATCTTTATCTTTGTTAAAATCTATTATAAAAAGGTCGTTTTTAGAAAGTTTGCTAGAATCTGAAATTTGTAATCTTTCCGATATTCTGAAAAACATTTGCTGCATAATTTTATTAGGTTTATTAATTATTTTTTTTAAATACTGCATGTAGTTCTCAAATTTGTACGCGGAAAAATTGTCTAAAGGACCAAATTCTCTAACACAATCCGAAAGGGGTAACAACCCGTGAACATTATAACTTATTAGATGATCGCCATAAATATTTCCGAACAAATCAAAAAATTCCTTTAACAATTCATTGGCGACATTCGATTCTACGGCGTGTAGTAAAAGAAAATGATAATATAAATCTTCATTAATGCAGTCTTCCAAAACAAATATCCCGGTATATAATAAAAACTGCCGGAATTCAGTTGACTTCCAATTACTTATCTGGTCAAGGTCTCGGCGAAGCCGGCTAAACTCAGACGGTACGAACCTGTTAAGAAGCAAAAGCTTCTCATTCATTTTCGTAACGTTACCTTTCTTGATAAGTAACTGGAGCAACTACTAAATGCATGGGTTCAAGAGGAAATTGTGAAACCATGCCAAAGTTAAAAGATTCTAGCAAACTTTCTGCTTGCTTAAATTCTAAACTATGATAACTTAAATCTATTCTATATTTAAATGAACTATCTGATCTTAAATCCCAAACTTGCTGGGAAGCTTACCCTTCTCTGTGTATAGACGCCCTCGATCGTGCATTTGGAACAGGAGTTCTTTGCCGTATGCGACTTAACTCCTGTAACAAATGCACGAGCGGGGGCGTCACAACTAAATAGTCTTATATTAAATGGCTTACAAACTAGATTGCTACCTACCTTAACCCCGTTCTTCCTCAAAAAACTTACTTCCTCACAAAAGTCTCTCAAAAAATCATTAACGCTACCTGGCTTACTCATCCCTGAAAAACACGCTATCGTAAATGGGCCTAACTTAGAACCTACGACATATCCTAAAATCGGCCAAAGACATCTATTACTACTCTTAAATAAATTTAACCCATCTATCCCAATATCAATATTTACTACCTCACAATTTTCCAATACATTAAATTCTGCACCCCATAAATAAAACTGATTACCTATATATAAAAACCTCCTGGAATTAATTTAATATTAACTTTTTGCCCACTTGTACCTAAAAGAGACCTAGCTGACTGTGGCAAACTTTCTACACCCATAAGTTTTAGAGTTCTAAGCAAATCGTCTACGCTATTCTGAGGAATATTATTACTAACCGCCCAGGTTGACAAAAGGAACGCATTTTCTAAATTATTATCCCTATCCTCTGAATAACTATCTACCTCAACATCTACTACATTTAAATCTTCAAAAAACACACTGTCATCTCCGCTATCTATATCATATTCTAAATTTTGCAAAGCTACTCTACTTGTTGATGGAAAATCATCGTCGTCTAATCTGTTGGGAAAGTTTTCATTTCCTTCTACGTTAACATTTTCATTTAATTTGCGAAATTTCGCTACATTTTCCTCATAATTTTTTTTCTTTTCCCTTACTCATTTTTCTAACTACGATACTTAACAAATACGTCCGCTGCGTGTAAGTGTGTGTGTATTAATGTGTTCTGTAAGAAAAATTAAACACAAATTTCAATAATTAGAAAAAATACATATGTGAAAGATATAACATCAGACTAATAACGCAGAATTGAAAAATTACAAAATACTTACACTGAATCTGCCCTGGTAGCTTTGCTGGATGTTGGTAAATGTTGGACGTTGCTAGCGATGCCGGCAATGTAAAACCCGCAAGTCTCCCTATTAATTAATTCGCTTACGAGCTACAAGTTAAGGTTAAAAAAGATTTATTAGTTTAATAATATAGATTATTTACATATACATATGTGGATATAACAACTTTTCACAAATTGCTTATATGTATATGCATATTTCTTATACATAAATGGAAGGTTGGAGGTACCGCAAAGCATATATTAGTGAGCGCATACAGTTCCGGATCAGCGAATTGCCTCTCTTTCCAGAATTGGAGTACGTTTGTGCTGATTCTTTGAAAAGATAATTTCAAATTTTCAATTTTGCTGTATACATCGATGTCATCGTCATTTCTGGCCTCCAAGTTTTGGCAAAGGTATGCATTTATATATTCGTCTTCATCTTCGCGATGCTCTTCATCCAATCTGACTGATGTGTTATTGAACGATTTATTTATTTATCCGATTTGTCGGATTTAATGCATCCCATTTCTTTTAGCCTGTCATAAAGTTTTTTCAAATAGGTGATTGCGTCTGCTCTTTTATCCGCTGTTAAGGTGTGATTGAAACGTGGATCCAAAAATAAACAAGCGTTTAGACTATCATTTGTTAGCAACTTGGACGTTCTAATTTCAATGTTGCGAAGCAGATTTTTTCCAATTGTGTGAGACAACGAATCATGTTTTGTGTTTGCAAAATTTTGTCTGTTAAAAGTTTGCATCTTAGCCATTGTGCAGAGAAATCACCATAATGCAATGCTTCTGCTTGAAATTTAATAATAGTTTTTTGAAGTGGTTCAAAAATTGTATAGTAACTTTTTATAAAAGCCCAAAAGTCATCGTTCAGTTCAAAGTTTTCATCCTGCGATTTATTTTTTACAGACTCAATGTTAACTAATACATCTTTGGAATTATATATGTTTTTAATCATATTGTAGGTTGATCCCCATCTAGTTGGGCAATCCAGTTGAGGTAGGGCTAATTTTTTTAGTTCAAAAATTTCACGGTAACCGTTGGAACTTTTTTTTATGTACTTGGTCAAATTTTGGCAGTTCATTAAATAACTTTTTATCACAGGATCTTTAGTGCTGTCTAATGCGCAAAGTTGAGCAGTATGTGCTGCACAGCGGCAAATCTCAATGTCTCCTATTTGTATTTTTAATGTGTCATTAAACATTTCTATGTTTTTCAAATAAACGTCATTGGCTTCATCTACATCGTCTCTATCTTCTTTTAAAACGCTGCAGTGCGATAAAATTTTTGATGATTTAATCATGTTTGCCCATTATCAGATGTGATGGACACAACTTGATTAAGACCGACACCATATTTGCTCAATATTTTCATAATTTCAGCAGCAATATTTGGGGAAGAACGTGATGCAACACCCTTGAGTTCTACCATTCCGAGAATTCTTGATTGAATATTGTAATTATTTATATATTGTGCACTAAGAGCAAATATATTACGTGATAGACGAGATGCACTATCGATTTTTAATGATATTAAGCGCTTATTTAGTTCTTTTTTGACTTCCTCTCTTGTATTATTTGCAACTTGTTTTAAAACACTTTTACAATTTCGGCGGTTTAAGGTAAACGGTTTGTTGCTCTTTTCACTCAAACCACGACAGATGAGATCTATAATGTTTCTCATACTTTTAGAATCTAACACATTAAATGGAATACTTTCCTCGGTGACCATTTCAATATAGCTTTTAATTAATTCCTTTTTGCTAATTTCAATTTTAACTGATTGTTTACGAAATCCAGTGTTAGCAATTCCACTACCAGAACTGCTTGAAGTTTCATCATCACTAATATTAACTTTATGTACATTGCTTAAATGATTTTTTAGATTATACAATCTATTTGTTTTTAAACTGCTGTTGCAAATATTGCATATAGTAATATTATCATCTTCTTTCACATTAAAATGTTCAAAAATTCGGGTTTTATTCAATCGCGAAGCCACGATGATCTACATACTAACAGCTGTATACATATATTAACTAAATATGGGATATGTATCGATCACTTAAATTCGCTATCCAAGCTATTGTCGCAGTTATTACAATGATGTATTCAAACAACTATAGTTCTTATAAACAGCAATAGTTAACTGTTATACGAAGAACTGTGGCTGTCGGCTTACACTTATTCGTCGTTTATAGTCGTCAGTTAAGCAGTTCGTTTTATTTGAGTGTTTGCATATTTCATTTCCCTTTTTAACTTTTTTTTATTCATTTCTTAAAAATTTAAATTAATTGAAATGCGTTTTTTAACTAACAATTTTTCACAAACTCGTTTTACTTCTGTAATGGTAGGGGTGAGTGATACACCATACCGCAAAATTAGTCGATAACTCTGACGTTTATCGCCATAGGGTAATACGAATGTTTTTCTATCTTATCTCTAGTCGAATTCTAGCATAGTTCTCTAACCTGGTTTTTGATTCGAGAAGCTTTAGAGAATACTAATGTAAAATCAACAGGGAGTCGTCCAAGGGAACGGAACGAGTAGTCTGACCATACACATGGGAATAAATCTCCCGACAAGGACTACCTTCAATGGACGAGCTAAGCTTTAGCTGCCATTGTCTGGCTTGGGGGTAGCAATTCATGGACGCCGTCATCCAGTCCACGTCCTCCATGTCAATGGTGTAATAGTCAGCCACACTCAGTGGATCCCGTGGCCACGACTCATAGATGGACTCAACAGAACGATAGATCAACATGCCTCTAAACATCTTGTCCGAAAAACCAGTAGTACCCGTGGGCGTCTTGTATAAATTAAGATAAGTGCACTCGCGGGTACGACTGTCTTGGGACGAGACTCTCATGTTAGCAACCTTATATCGAGGGGTCTTCCCAGACCAGTAGACAAAGGAGCGGTTGGCATTGACGATGTGATCATCGACATTCTCGTTATCGACTGCCACGATTGCAGTTTGCGTCTGGTGGAGGGCAGTCAATGTTGACATATTGAATCCGCTTATCCATCTAGCTAACTCGTCAGGTCCCCAGTTAGCGGCGTTCGGCAGGTTGACCATGCTACAGTTCAGAGTAGATCCGTTGGCTAATGGCTCTACGCTGAAATAAGCATTGAAACCGTTTAGTTTCCACGCTCCGCATAACTCACTTCCCGACCGGCAGACATTTTACTGTTCATCACCATCATACCGGGACTCTGGGCTGCATATATGTACGTTGGCTGCCATTGACTTGCCCAGATCGGACGATAGGCCAATGAATATTTTGTGAGCCAACTCCCTCTCAGCACCGGCGATGTCTGAGCCGAGCCGAGAGTTCTCTGCGTTCCATAAAGTAGACCACAATTCAGAGAAGTTGGGTATGTTGGTGAGAGGCTGTTGCCTACATCCGGGGACCTCTAGGGAACCTATCATAATCGCGACTCGATCGCGACTGTCGATCTACCAATACGACGATGACCTTAGTTAGGCCTGGTATCATCACCGAGTTTGCGAAAGGCATAACTCGCGCTGTCATTAACGTGTCAGTGAAACCGTTTGTCGTGTAGGTCTGAAAAGCGCTGTAAAGGTGGTTAACGCTACCAGACCATAAACCACTGTCCAAAAAGCTCCCGATGTAAGGGATGACGCTACACTTCCCCAGCATCTCTGATCTAACAGGAACGGCAGTCCACAGCATATCGGCCTTGTTTGCCTCAAATCCTGGAGGCACGTTAGTGGATACTTCCTGAGAGAGGAAGGCCACATAGGGGAGACCGGGGTAGCTTCGGCACTTTTTTTTTGAAACTCCATACCTCACTAGATATTCAACAAATTGTATGTTTGAACAAATCCCATGTTATTTAAAAATAAAATGTTATGGAGACATTTTTTGAAATGGTAGTGTAGACAAAATATTTTAAGGTCATTGGAAAAAACTAAAATTTGCTATGTACCCCATGGCGGGGTAGCTCCAGCACTTGACGGGGCACCTTCGTCATTCATGTTGTAAGGTATAGTTATTAAATAAAAAGTTCTTTCAAACATTTTTTCTTACATTATATTTTAATAAATAGTATATCAGTACAAACGAAAAGCATATTTCATTTAACTGTGGTGAAAAATAGTGCGTCCTGGGCCAAAAATAATAGAAAGTTATTTGATGTGGAAACTACTTAGATCAATCTCAAAAATATATTTAGTGCGACAACGTGATGTTGAAGCAGGATTCACAGGGTTTGGAAGTTTAAATAAAATTTCACTTTTCAAAACCAATGATATATCCTCGTTCTCGGGCTTTACAAATATACGCTGCGGAATGTCAAGCTTCCTAAGGAAGCTAACAGTGAATGTACATTCACTAAGACTCTCAAAATTTCAGCAATATAATACACTTTTTTTTTTTTTTTTTTTTTTTGAGGTTTGAGAAGGTAAGGTAAGAACGAAATTTCCTACACTAAGTTCGAAGTCGTTTGTCAATTTATCGTTTGAAAAATTGTCCACCTCCGGCGTTTCCTTACCATCAACAAAAGATCCAATTGATTAGTCAGTATCTGCGTATTCAATGCTTATGTTACTTTCGTCAGAGGAATCAATTTCCTTTCGAAACATACGTTTAGGCTGTTTGGTCTTTGGGCGAGAATCCTTTTTAACATTTTTAGTATTTTTGTCGTTTCGAACAATTCCTTTAGCTGAAAACCTTATATTTCTTTTTGCTGCTTGAGAATTTTTTCCAATAACTCTTTCTTCAATCCTTTTTTTCTCACAAGAACTAGTTAAAAGTCGAGAGCATCCAGATTGAGCAGTCTATTTAAAAGCGTTCAAACGGGAAATGGGACGAATTTGTTCTGGTGTTTTGGTTCCACCAACGCTTCCATCTAGCTGAAGTGGGTCTGCCATAGCTACACTATTATTAGACTGAAGCTGAAAAGGTTCAGTCAAACCACTTTCATCCGTTTGTTCTACCGCAGCGAACTCATCTTCGCTAAAATCTTGAGAGTTGTAAGGATATATTCCGGTTGACTGGAAACCACTGATTATATATTCTGATTTGAATGCTCTTTGAAATGGTAAATTAGATAGGCGTGCAACTTCGTATATCGTAATTATATTTCCTGGATTGTTTGTCATAAAATCTGTAAAAGATGTTTGAAGAAATTTTTTAAACGGTCCGTAAACTAATACGTCAGTGGCTGAAGATGGTGTGAAGTGTGTGGAGGAAACGACAATAGATTTATTCCATTCTCCCTAGAATAATTAATACCGCAGCATTGAGCAGTGAGATGAATGGTTGTCGAGAAGCAAAAGAATCGGTCGCTCTTTAGAGCACTTTGTGTTCTTTTGAATATGTTTAAGAATGTCTATGAATAACTCCGACATCATCCACCCACTTTTACTGGCTAATCCCAGCGACCCCGGAACACATCCATTTAAAGATTGAGGATTGTAAAGAACGCGTGGAAAAACGTAAGCTGGTGGAAGTCGATTTCCACTGGCGTTGATTATCCCTACAAGGGTTACCAAACTGCCCCTCTCGGCTGAAACAGCTTGCCCAACTTGTCGTTGGCCCTTTGCAGCAATTATCTAGAAAGTACCACAGATTAATTAAAAAAGTAAAAATTAAGATTGTTAATTAATTCACAAACCTTCGGCGAATCAATGACAGTCGTAATACCAGTTTCATCCAGATTGTATAAGTTAATTATTTTAATAAAACACCAATTTATTTTTGATGTAATTTTTATTTATTTCCCTTGCTAATGCAAGGGCAGCCGGTCTCAGCGGAAGAGTTATAACAACTAACTAACTTGGTGACTGCACCTGAATACCTAACTTTGAAATTTAGCTATTGCATGTGGACAACGCGTGACTTGAAGTTGCTGATAGAGCGTCTGCCGTATGTTGGTGATATCGGCTTACGCTCGCAGCTTGAACGTGGGATCGCTGCCTAACTGCCTGCTGCAATGTTGGTGATATCGGCTTACGCTCGCTGCTTGAACGTGGGATCGCTGCCTAACTGCCTGCTGCATTGCTTGCTCTGCAGATATGGTGGATATTGTTACATTTATTGTTGCGACTACTTTGTTATTAGAGCCGCAACATGGGTTATTGCTGGTGTTGTTGTCATGTGCCAAAATTATTATGTGTTAACTACTCCCCCACTTGAAGTGAAGCCGTCCTCGGCTTCCTTAATGGCCTTGTTCAACCTTACTTTGTTGTTCCATTGTTTAATGGAGATAAGCGCGGTAATTACCATGACATCTATTCCAAGGACTATCAAAGAGCTTATGGATTGAACTGATCGCGTATTGATCAGTCCCTGCAACTGCGATATGTGCTTCAGATTTCTTATGTTGATTTTTTGCAGGTAAGGAAGTGATAGTACCGATATGTGATCGGTAAAGTTAATATTCTGAGCGGGAGCGGCTTCTGGACGCGAACGGGCTATTTTATTCCAGTTGGTGTAAGTGGTGGTATTAATAGTTATTTCTCCTTCAAAAGTAATTAGAAAAGTGCCTTTGGTCAACTCTGTAAGGTTCCCGTCAAATATCGACGCGGGTTGGGTATTTATTAATACAATCCCATTATCGATTTCTTCAGCAACTACTATCTGATCGGCTGATTTCGACTTACAGTTTGCAGAGTGTTTATTTAGAAGTTGCATTGCGCAAGGACTCTCTTGCAAGGGCTGGCAAAAACTCGCCATCATGGTTTCTCTGCAATTATGGACTGGAACATATCTTCCGGAGCACTCAGCTACTGCATCGGTTTCCAAAGAAAGTATCTTCTCAGTGTGTACCACAGGCAATAGCTTTACATAGTTACAAACACTAGTTATTTTCGGAAATTTAATAATGAAATAAATACATTGCATATCTTGGAATATCTTAATTTTAGATACTTGTAGTATGTCACTTATGCTAACATTGGTAGAGTGCTCAGCTGCTAAAATATCATTAATTTCTAAACCATTCAACAAAATCGGGTTAATAACATTTATTTTCCCTAAGGTGACAGATGTTATAATTGTTTCCAATTCCATTATTACTGCCCTATTTCTCGCAGAGGCTAAAGCAAATAGATTGCCTGTATCTATCTGTATTTTTTTAGAAGTTCTTAATAGTTCATTAACAGTTTTGGTCAGTTCATTTATTCTTTTCTGTGTTTTAGAATTTATCGATATTTGTTGTTCATGAGATTCTATTAAGGTCTCAGTTTTGGTCTTAATCTCCTGGAAATCATCGAAGTCCGGCGTTCCTGCGATGTATTTTAATGCAGTTCCCAACACTTTAATACTACGAGCCTGTCGGTGATGAAGTCTTACTGCGTCGAGTAGTTGGGTAATCTGCTCCGCGTCATTTTGTAAGAGTCGTTTTATGTGTGTTTGTGGAAATTGGTCCAAGAGTCTGTTCGTATCATCAACTATTGCCTCATAATTCGATAGGTTGGTTTTATGTACAAGAAATCCGTTCAGTTCATGTATGGCTACTCTACCAGTAGTGATAGGAATGTAGTATGAACTGGTGTAATTAAGTATTTTTGCCTCAGTCCAATGGTCCTTTGTCAAGAGTAAAGTCACCAAATATAAAAATAGTAAAAATAGGTCCATATTAAGATGCTTGCTGGATTGTCCCTCGCTGGTCGTTGGATTGTGGATTGTCCCCCGCTGGTTGTTGGATTGTGGATTGTCCCTCGCTGGTTGTTGGGTTGTCCCTCGCTGGCAACGCCTCGGCGTGGCGTGCAAAGCCTTAATTGTTTTTGGTGGTTTTATTTTGCTTAAAATTTTTTGCTTCAAAATTTCTTTAAGTATTTTCACTTGATGATTTTATTCGTAGTTTTTTTACTTTGGTGGTTTCTTTGTATTTTCACCTGATGATTTTGTTATTTGTATTGTGGCACTTCTATGGTGACACTTAGTCCTTTATATAATTTTTCTGGTTTATTGTAGCACTTCTATGGTGGCACTTTATTTATTGTGGCACTTCTATAGTGGTACTTAGTCTCAACGTTTTAAAAAAGAAAATTTTTTGATTTTTTTTTTTTTTTTGATTTATTGTAACACTTCTATGGTGGCACTTTTTATTGTGGCACTTCTATAGTGGTACTTAGACTCAACGTTTTAAAAAAGAAATTTTTTGATTTATTGTAACACTTCTATGGTGGCACTTTTTTTATTGTGGCACTTCTATAGTGGTACTTAGACTCAACGTTTTAAAAAAGAAATTTTTTGATTTTTAGGAGGTGGGTCCGAACCCACGGCCAAAACTCGCGAGTCCTTTACAAGGATTTTTCTAGTTTGGCCCCACGTTGGGCGCCAGTTAATTATTTTAATAAAACACCAATTTATTTTTGATGTAATTTTTATTTATTTCCCTTGCTAATGCAAGGGCAGCCGGTCTCAGCGGAAGAGTTATAACAACTAACTAACTTGGTGACTGCACCTGAATACCTAACTTTGAAATTTAGCTATTGCATGTGGACAACGCGTGACTTGAAGTTGCTGATAGAGCGTCTGCCGTATGTTGGTGATATCGGCTTACGCTCGCTGCTTGAACGTGGGATCGCTGCCTAACTGCCTGCTGCAATGTTGGTGATATCGGCTTACGTTCGCTGCTTGAACGTGGGATCGCTGCCTAACTGCCTGCTGCATTGCTTGCTCTGCAGATATGGTGGATATTGTTACATTTATTGTTGCGACTACTTTGTTATTAGAGCCGCAACATGGGTTATTGCTGGTGTTGTTGTCATGTGCCAAAATTATTATGTGTTAACTTATATATCGTTTGATTGAAATGAATAGGCCATATAAAGCTTTTTTAAATTTAAATAAAATTCGTCGACAGCTTTTTTCGAGAAACCTTTCAACCTTGCTAAACTAGTTCGCTCTGGCTTTCGAAAAGACAGGCTCAGAAAAAGTTTCGTCGAATGTGCCCCAAGACAAAACACAGTATCTACCCCAACCCTTCCCTTTTCTCTATTTTTTTTACGTTTTGACATTTTGTATATCCCTTAAAATATACATTTTTACCTTTCAGTGACTATCAAAGTTTGTTAAAAATGTGAAATACAAAGGGCAGAAAACACTTTCTTGTAATAACCGAAAAACACCTTAAGCACTCGCGAAAACACAAAAACACGTGAAGCTTTATCAGCTGCTCAAATAAAGATGTGAAACTTTGAATCAATATTCGTTATTAGTGGTGAGAAAGTTTTCACCTCTATAGGGTGATGCCAGACTGCTCCTTCATACTGAAAACGCTATTGCCAAATGTACCCCACAGCCGAAGCTACCCCGCTCTCCCCTACCTGTCCAGAGCCATAGCTATGATGCCTGCGTTAGCTGGGGGAACAAACTTCACCCTTGTGGAGACGTACTTTACGTCTCTGAGTCCCCGTATGAACCTGTAGACTGTGCAGTCGGTCCTAGCTGCCGACATATCCATACTGGCGGCCATACATGCACGGCGCATGGGAGCCGCGACCTCCAGAAGCGTACCCCCACTATTTAAACTCCCTAATGTTGGTACCGTGAACTAGTGAGCCTAGGGTACGGATTTGGGTGGTATCAGTAAGCCGAGCTTTAAACTGCAAAAGCATTGCGGAGTAGGAAGAAGAGGGGTCCGCCTCCAGAAGGGTGGGGTTGGATGACACGTCCACATATCTCACCGGTAAAGTTTGGGTACATGCAGTGTACTCCCGGAGCTCAGATCTAGGTGTAAGTGATATCTGTGGTGTGGCTGTCCAGAGACAGATCATTCTGTGTCAAGGGGAGAGCATGCGATATGTGCGTGTATAGTTCCACAGCAAAGTGGTCGCAGTACTCAGGACAGAAAGAGCCTCATACGAAGTACTTCCAGGAGTCAGCTATGGCCTGCTTTACTGTCATTAGATGTTTTTGGCCCCTTATTAGGACCTTGTTTCCCTTTGCTATGGCGGCCAGGTCTGCGCGCCTTAGAGTGCCCAGGATGGGTTGCTGTACCTCCGGAAAACCGACCGAGCCGTTGGTTGGGGATGCACCAATACTGTTGGTAGATCTATGTTGTACACACTTGAGACTGGACATGTCGACGGGGAGTTCTCCGATGACGAAGGCATGAATTAAAACTGCGACTGTTCCTTGCTCAGCAAAATTATTCACCAGTCTCATTATGGTCCATCTGCTCGGGGGATCGCCGCCAAACATCCGCCTGTACTCTCTCTGTACCAAAACTACGGACTCCAGTGCGTGATAGCGGCGGACTATCCAAATTCTTGTTTGCGTGTCCCAGTTATCCATTTTAATAAATTTTAAAGATCAATCTGCAAATTAAAACAAAAATGGAACAGATAACTTAAAAAGAAAAAAAGTTATTCAATTTTTTTTTGCTAGCGGCTTTCATCATAATAACTTAAAAGCTAACTATATACTAATAGAAGATAGAAAGAGTGTTAGTAAGGAACACAGAACGATGTTGGTGTTCTGTGCGCAGCAAAAAATGTGTGTTAGTATGTCTTGTTTTTTCAATCAGTTTTTCAAAAAATCTGAGTATTTTACGTTGTTTTTCTTGTTTTATGTTGTTCGCTATGACCTAGGTCTGCTCGTGTGTTCACTAAGATTATTTTTCGCCGCTGTGCCCTAAGGCTCCACCTGGAGTACTATCCTTCCTGTTGTCCATTACCGAAGAAGGTTTTGATTCAGGGCTCTTCCCTAGCCAGTTTGGTTCGCGGATGGCTCCCTGATTCTATGCCAACTTTGAGTCATCACATGAGTGTTGAACCTACCCTAACAGGGAAGGCCACTCCTATCCACCTCTTGTTACGCACCCGATGAGAGATCAGGCAACTCCTCACGGGGTAATCTTTCTTAAATGTACAATTAGATTCAAATGGTAATACCACGCTCTATATCGTATGCTTATAAGATTGCATATGGTAGTGTTTCGCTTCCGACACAGGCATACATACACAGTATGTTCAATAAATAACATAAATTTTCAGATGTAGAATAAAACACGTATCGTACTGTGTTTGTTTCGATACAACGTTCAGAACGATCAACCAATTTCTGCATGAACTTTTTTATGTCATCTAAGGGAATGTTCTTTAACACCTGTGTCACGGCTGCTTGAATGGCTGGAATATCAACATAAAACGCACCTTTCATGGCAGTTTTCAATTTAGGGAACAGAAAATAGTCGCATGGTGATAGATCAGGAGAATACGGAGGGTGGTCGATGACACAAATATGTTTTTGCATCAAAAATTCACGAACATTTTTGGTTTTGTGAGGTGGTGCATTATCATGCAATAAAAACAGCTGCATCCCCTCTGAATATTCAGGGCTTACACGAACAATTCTTGACCACAAACGATGTAAAACTTGTAAATAGTATTCTCCATTAATAAATTGACCTTCTGCAACAAATTCCTTGTGTACAATACCCTTGGAATTGTAGAACATGATCAACATTATTTTGATTCTTGACTTCTGAAAACGCGATTTCTTTGCTTTTGGCTCCCCTTTCGTCTTCCATTCTGCAGATTGACGCTTAGTTTCAGGGTCATATTTGAAGCACCATGTTTCGTCACCAGTTATGATCGAGTCAAGAAAATCTGGATCGTTTTCAGATGTCTTTACAATGCTCTACACGAGCGATTTTTTGATCTTTATTTAATTGGTGTGGAACAAAGCGTGCACAAACCTTTCTTTTACCCAAATCGTCAGTTAAAATTTTCCAAATAGTACCAGTACACTCAAAAAAAAACTTCTTCGGTTCAAGTTAAAACGACTTTCGAAATGAGGAAATATGAGAATGATTTGGCGCCTAAGAAAAGTCATCCTCTTTTCAGTATCTGATATTTTCTCAAAAGGAAGAAAAAATGTTTACATGCTTTCGAGAAAAACTTTCCCGATTTAAGGAATTTGTTTTTATATATGTAATAAATTTTATGTTTGAAATAGATAATATTTTGCTAAAAGAAAATAGAAATATTACTCATTTTAGAGTAAAATTTGCTCGAATTAGGGAAACTGTTACTTTGTTTCTAGTAAAAATTTACTAAAAAAAAATAGATATTTTCTTAATTTTAGAAAATCTACCTGAATTTTCAGATTATGAAATGTTTTAAATATTGAATAAAAATGCAAAAAATTTGATTTTAGTTTTTTATTTTCTGCTTTTATTTTTGAAACACAAAATGGAAAAATTCATTAAAAAAACTTTTTTGGCCGTAAGAGTTTTTCATTGTTAACAATATACAAGTTACTCGTTTTTGATTTATAATATTTTTATTTATTCCCAGCTGCCGTCTTGGTCAGCTTTGAGTGTTTGAGTCTATCTTAGAACTAATAATCAATTACTTTCTATCTAAATGGTACTTAACCTACGACGTCGTACCAGCGCCGGAAAATCATGACGTTACCAGAACTGTAGCGTCGTTGGCGCCATGACTTTGAACGGTAGCAGAAGCCTGTTTGTAATATTCGAAGAATCGTGGTGCAAGTGATGTTAACATAGCGCCGGTGTTGGTGTAGTGACTTTAAGCGGTATCAAATGTCAATGCTTTACTGATACCGCAAAGTGTGCCAACAACCGTGTGGCAATTTGGTTGTTGGTCTGTTTCAGCTGAATACGTTCTTTGGATGAAGTGACTAGCTATTGCAATGTTGCTAGGGCGATTGACCCAAGTGAAGGTTGGGAAAAAAAAGACAGAAAGACAGCCATGGGAATTAACTTATGATAGCTTACACATGAATTGGTGGGTAGTTTAATTCATCTGCTTTTATAATTCTAAAATTTCCGCTCTTAAGGCCTACCTTAAAAGATAGGTAGTGATTTGTATTTATAAATTCACAAAATAAAAATATTTCTTCATTTACAATGAAAATTTCGAGAACTTGGTATGATACAAAGTTTGGATTATAATTAAATACAATATAGTCTTTTTTATAACTTGTGCCATTCAGTTTAAAATTGGAATAGCAAACGCAATTACAGATCACGTCGGCAGAAAGTAAATTTTTGATTTCGTTAAAATATAACGACGATTTTAACTCATATTTTTCTTCGCTTAGCTTGTAAATATCATATCCAAAATTATAAATGGTTTCAGAAAAGTTCATAGAAAACTTATTGCAAGAGATAGTGTTATGTTTTTTCTGGAACAAATATTTTTTGTATACGATTTTAGCTCCCTATGTTTTGATTCAAAAGGTAGTGTCCATAGGTACTTCAATGGGCCCGACTGTTGAATAATTATACAATAGTTGTTAAGAAAGTGATATTTTGCTTTTAAACTATCGTTAAAAAGTTTTGTATATTCTCTGTTATGAAAAATAATGTGTACTTTTAAGTTATCTATATATGATTTGGTATATTCAGACAAAACTAATAAGTCCAGAAGTTCTATAAGGTTAGTCACGAATTTCCACAGTACATCGTCTTCTTTCACTGCATCTCCTATAATTAATGGAAAAAAATGAGCAAATGTTAACATTTCTCTCCCAGAAAATTTTAAATTGGACGATTTCAAACCGGTGCGATTGTATTGGTGGAGATAAGTTTCCAATTTCCGTCTCGCCATATGCAAATGTCTGTTTACGAATATTTAAAAGCTCTAAGTCAAAAGTTTTGGTTTTAATATAATGCATGATAATATTAGAAAAGCCATATTTAAATATTCCCTCAAAGATATCGTGCAGTATATCAACGGAGAAATTTTCAGTTGCGTGGAAATTAGAAATATTGTTAAAAATAGGAAACTCTTTTATTCCAGTATTTTCGAAATCGTTCATAGATATAATTTCTTCGTAATTTTGCTGATTTCTAAGTTGTTCAATATTTTCACAAAATGCAGATTTGGCTTCGCTTTTATTCATTTTACAAAACCTACAATAATGCTTGGAAGAAAATGACCGTGAAAATCCTAAAACTTTGTTAAGGGCTAAATTGTCTCCGATTATCAAACCTGGTTTTAATTTCAATGCCATTTTTTCCAAATCATTTAAAATTTCTATTAACTTGTAAAACGATTTACTATTCCCGAACTGTTTAACATCCTGACGGTTAACAGAAACAAACTTCTAGATTGTGTACAGAATCGAAAAGTACACTGAAATTTTGAGAGAAATGAACAAACGGTAAAATTTACATGCATTACATGATTATATCATTTTTTTATTACGAGTTTAGTTTGTTTTTGAAAAGAATTCAGTTAGTGTCTTTTGCTTTGGAGTGACTTGAGTTTTATTCTTTGCGAAAAGAAGAAATTGGCGCAAACGAATCGTGTCAGCCAAGCCGGCTTCATCTTGCATTTCATACCAGGCGCTAAATTTCTCTAAATTTGATGCAGCAATTTTGGCTTCTTGTCTTAGAAATGAAGCAGTAGGATTGTGACCATTTTCAATATTGTTATCTGTTCCATCGTAATCATCATTATTTTCTTCTTCATCATTCACTTCATTAATTATTTGTTCGCCAGTCAAAAGCTCATAACCACAATCATTTTCGTCACAATTCAACCATTCATTGATCGTTTCACTATTTTCCAATGGCAAAGCCGAAGATGTACTAGTCACAACATCAGCCTGTGAGACATCGTCACTTATTCGAAGGCGATTCTGTAATTGGCCATAGTTTGTTCCAACATTTTTCCAATGTTGTCGACAATAACTCAGACCATGAATCAGCTACATTACACTGTGGTACAAAAAAAAAAAGTTCCAAAAAAACTTTGGATCGGACATGGTGAGGGTTGTAGCTTATGAAAAACTGAAAAGAATGGTATGTATTAAATTTTGAATACACCCTCAAAATCTCGTTTTAGAGCCAAAAAACCGTTTTTAGGCATATTCATGTACAAAATACATCGTATCTTTGCCATTTTTTGACGAAATTAAAATTTTTTTTTTCATTTTCCAGCTAAAAGTTTAACCTCTCCAACCGTGAAAGAATTTTTTTATTATCTTTTGAATTCATGGAGATAGAGACCAAAAACTTTCAAAAAATTTAATTTTTTTTCTTATTTTTCAACTTTGAGACCAGTTGGTAGCTTTAATTTTATATAAAACATCTATTTTCTCTTACTACATCAAAAGTGTATTTAATTTTGCTTTTAATGACCCCTAATTCAAAAGAATTCGTTAGAAATTATCCAAGGGATTGCGTTTATAAGATTATAGTCACTTTACTAGTTTTACAAGTAATGTGATATTTTTTCTATTCTTACTTCCTCGTATTTTTTTTTTTGCATTTTATGCACTTTTCTATACTTTTTCCACAAAATTATCAGTGTGTAGAGTTTAATAATATGTTTATCTGATATTATATTGTAGAATAATAATAAATATTTTCGTTATATAGAAACTATAAAATTTATTAATTCCATAAACCATTTTAATCTATTAAATTATCTAACAATATTCAATAACACAAAATATTTTTGACAATGATGAAATTAGTACATTTTAATCTTTCAAAATTTAAAAATGCTTATTTAATCTTTTTCTCTTTAACTTTGAACCGTCTTCTTCGCGTTTGAGCGACCAACAATACTCTGAAAGCATATTAATAGTGCTTTTCCCCTGAAAACGTTTTTCAACGGCTGTCATTTCCTGATGGAATCTTTCCCCTTGCTCGTCACTCATTTGTCCAAGATTTTCAGGAAAGAAATCTAAATGTGAGTGCAAAAAATGAATTTTTATGGACATGTTGCATCCCATTCCACCATAAGCACTTAAAAATTCCTTTACGATTGCTTTGTAATCATGACTTCTATTGTTGCCAAGAAAATTCTGACATAAGGAAACAAAACTGCTCCAAGCTCGTCTTTCTACATCATTCAATTTCGATGGAAAAACATTGTCGTTCGTGATTTTTCGAATTTGTGGACCAACGAATATACCTAAAATTTTTTTAAAATCTACAGTATTTTAAAGTTACAACATGACTACTTTAACGTATTAAGACTTGAGTTTATTGTAAAAAAGCTTATATTTCTAAAGATTACCTTCCTTCACTTTGGCGTCACTCAGCCTTGGAAATAGTATTTTCAGGTATCGAAAAGCTTCGCTGTCAACTGAGAGAGCTTTAACAAATTGCTTCATATATCCAAGTTTTAAATGCAAAGGAGGTAGTATTATGTTTTCTGATCGCACTAACGGAATGTTCAATACATTTTTCTTCCCAATCTTAAAGAATGTACGAATTGGCCACTCTGTTTTTTTCATATTTATTCGGTGCTCGACTATCCCACTCGCAAAAATAGCATGGATTTTTGGTATATCCGCCTTGCAAGCCGAATAAAATTGTTAAAACTTTTAAATCTGCCACAATTTGCCACTTATGTTCATTGTATTTTATCATTTGAAGTATTTTCTCCATTGCAGCATAGGACTCCTTCATGTTTGTTCCGCACGCTACAGGAACTGACGGAAATGAATTTTCATTGTGTAATAACACAGCTTTCAGACCTTAAAAAATAAATTATCATTAATTTTTAAAAAATATATTTGTCAATCTAAAGTTAAATTAGAGTGTTCATGCGGTACATAGGTGTGATCCAAGGCAATAAACAATCCATTAACATCTGTACAATAAACAAGAGATTGGTTTTTATCTTCTTCAAAAAGTAGTTTGAAGAACATTCGATCTAAATCATTGCGACCGGAGGTGATCTTGAAGTCACTATCTACCACATTCCACTGCTTTAATCGTGAAGCAAGACCTTCGCTTTGTCTTCGAGAAAATTTAAAATCACGTACAATATCTTTGTAATCTGCATTAGTTATTAGATGGCGTTTAGGTGAATGTGATGTAGAAGGAACACTTTCTGTATCACTGTCTTCACAATCTAGTATATTTACAGGTTGGTGATCTTCATTACAATTTAATTGATCATTTACAAGCATTGTGTGCAAATTGTCAACGGCTAGTGGCACAGGTTTTGTTACGGTCAGAACATCAGCATATTTTATATTACAACGTGTTTTGTAATGGTGACCAGTAACATTTGTTTGGCAAAAATAGCAATCTTCTTCTTTATGATAAGTTTGATTTTTCCATATCATTGGACTCAAAAGTTGTAGATGATTGTTATTCTTTTCTGATTTTGCTAGTTTTAATTTTGAAGAACAAGCCACACAAATATACTCTGGTTCATACCATTTACTAGTTACGCATGCGCGGTTAAAAATTTCATTATACACTAGAACCATTGCTTTATTGTTTTCAAATTTTAAACGATGCTTCTTATCTATAAACCAGCCGCAAATGTAGCAAAAGCTATTTCGATTTTCGCAAATCATTTCTGATCACACGTTTTTTGTATCTTTAGCACATAAACGACATGACATGATATTGATTCCTTATAACATTGAAGATAGCAGCAAACAATTCTTTCACGCCAAAAACGAAATGAAACTTCATAGTTTATATCGATATATGAATAGTTTTGCTATGTAATCAAATTTTTGACCGCGCATACGTAAGTATGAGGGAAAATTTATTATTATTCTATAGTATCAGATAAACATATTATTAAACTCTACACACTGATAATTTTGTGGAAAAAGTATAGAAAAGTGCATAAAATGCAAAAAAAAAATACGAGGAAGTAAGAATAGAAAAAATATCACATTACTTGTAAAACTAGTAAAGTGACTATAATCTTATAAACGCAATCCCTTGGATAATTTCTAACGAATTCTTTTGAATTAGGGGTCATTAAAAGCAAAATTAAATACACTTTTGATGTAGTAAGAGAAAATAGATGTTTTATATAAAATTAAAGCTACCAACTAGTCTCAAAGTTGAAAAATAAGTAAAAAAATCAAATTTTTTGAAAGTTTTTGGTCTCTATCTCCATGAATTCAAAAGATAATAAAAAAATTCTTTCACGGTTGGAGAGGTTAAACTTTTAGCTGGAAAATGAAAAAAAAAATTTTAATTTCGTCAAAAAATGACAAAGATACGATGTATTTTGTACATGAATATGCCTAAAAACGGTTTTTTGGCTCTAAAACGAGATTTTGAGGGTGTATTCAAAATTTAATACATACCATTCTTTTCAGTTTTTCATAAGCTACAACCCTCACCATGTCCGATCCAAAGTTTTTTTGCAACTTTTTTTTTTGTACCACAGTGTTATCAATTGCGTTTTTAATGTTGTAATTCTTCCTGTTGTTGAAGGCTCCATTTTAAATGTCTGCTCATCATGAAATTCAAATCAAACTGAAAATCTCATTGTACTGAATGTCACATCGAAAAAGAATTCCAAGAATTTGTTTTGGGTAGAATGGACAAAATAACAGCTACTGTGCTTTGCTGCGTTCACACGCATTTCTATCGAGCGAACGAAAACAAAAGAAAATCAATGAATAAAGTGAAAAACAAAAGTATTGCTCGAGGAGTTTTGTTCCAACATGATTTCGACCGTTTCATGACTATTATTGCAATATGTATTGTGGAAAATCTTAAAACGGTGACGGTTAGGTGACGGATAACAGAGAGACGGATAATCCAGGGAGTACTGTATGTATGTTCGTAAAAGTTCAAAGTTAAAACGATGGAATTAAGGGTTGCCAAATGTTTTGATTAAAAATGAAAAAAATTTAGGAGTCTTGTTATAATGTTATAAAACGCTTAATATTTATGATAACCAAAATTATGCATGACAATCATGTTTTATTTCCAGCGGTAAATTCCTGGCTTTCCTGGTTATCATTTGCTTCTAGCTGAAATGAGTGAAGTATAGAAATACAAATGTATGGTTATGATTAAATTTAAGTAATGTGCGTAATACATACCTACATATGAATAAGAGAGAAAGCGAGCATATATTAGTGGGCATGGGCTCTTCAGGTGTCTATGGGGTTTGGTAAATTACTAAAGAGTCAACACTAAAATGTCGAAAGATGTGTCAACAATATTAAAGCTAAAAATTTTGTATGTGCGTTTATTCTTCAAAACGTAAAAAATGTGAGTTAAGAGTTTCGCAGATAATAAGTTGCTTGGAAAAAGTTAAATTTCTTTCAACTTTCTTGCTAAGCAATGTTCAATCGCTCAAGAAATTGCACATTTTCAAAATATATTATATAATTTTCAAGATTGAAGAAGTTATCCGAAAACATTTCTTATTGGCAATTGATGGCAACAATGATATTTTACTTAAAATAACAAAGACAAAAGTAACATCAAAATGAGGACTACAGGTTTATGTTTCAAACACATTTATAGTCATTTAAAAGAAAAATTACTCAAAAGCGATATAATTTAACGAATTTGGAAGAGTTCAAAATATAGAATGGTTTTCTTTATTTTAGGGAGGGAATTTTTTCTGAGTGTAGATGAATTTAATTCTTCATCCAACATTCTTACAGTGAAATTTCCGTCAACAGCAATGATTTCGCGGACTTTTTCCACCAATTCAGCACGATTACTTGCTTCTGGACGACCAAGTCTTTCATCATCATTCAAATCTTCACGACCATTTTTAACTCGTTTAAACCAATTATATACGTTTGAACGAGCTAAACAATCATCACCATAAACATTTGGCATGAATTCGTACGTCTCACTAAATGTTTTTCCAAGTTTAAGACAGAATTTAATATTTGCTCCATTTTTTTACGACACAAACACGAAACATATCATGCACTTTGAATGTTCAACATGCAAATTTTTAATGTCTGAATTGCTGAGTAAGAATGTAATTTGTCCTTGGAGGGATGTTTTCGTATGTGCATGTAGTAAATTGTTGCTGAATTTGATTTCATGAGATGGGTAATTACGCACATTTTTAATATACCTTAAAATTGCGATCCTCCTGGGTATTTACATTTAACATCACAACTTTCGATCTCGCACCTTATTACAGTTGTTTGATGGTATGATTTTGTTGCATAAACCTGTAGAACTAACTAGCA
Organism: Anastrepha ludens; assembly: GCF_028408465.1. Classification (NCBI taxonomy): domain Eukaryota; kingdom Metazoa; phylum Arthropoda; class Insecta; order Diptera; family Tephritidae; genus Anastrepha; species Anastrepha ludens. The sequence continues at coordinate 115,564,557 of NC_071502.1, forward strand.
TCAGGATAATTGTACCAATAATGGAAAGCACTAATATAAATGCAAAGTACCAATATAACTTTATTTAACTTCAATTGATTATGATAAATTACAGTGAGATATATGTATGTATATGCCGCGTGTTAATGGAAAATTATATGCTGACAGATAAAAAGATAGTGAATACAAAAATGTATTGAAAGTAACTTTAATTAACGATAATGATAATATATAGTAAGTTTACAGGAGAGTTGCCACGTATGAATTATTATGGCTAAAGATTTGAATGCATAGATAACTCCACCAGATTTGACATTAAGGGGTTACATAGGGGGTTTTTGGAAGGGATAACAATAGAAATAAATATACACAAATTTTATACATTGTTTATTAGTACTTAAACTTTATAAAAAAAATTATTTTAATATTTCTTCACAAAAATTTGTATATAAAAAACCACGTTAGCCAAAGTACAATGAAAAAAGTTGCTCCATGAGTGACCTCACAACTCAAGCCCTCCGAAGCTGGGAAACGTTTTTCAGTCTCTGATGAGATTGCGATAGCCGTCCCCGTCTCCTCCAAGATGCGCTCACGCTCATACAGCTGAGAGACTTGAGTAATTGTTGGGGCCTCCAGAATCCATGCCCTTGCCGCCGAAGCGCGTGGATTGCCACTTGTGTGGGTTCCACCTGGAGTACTATCCTTCCTGTTGTCCATTACCTTCAGACGGTTTAAGTTCGAGACTTCTCCCTGGCCAGTCTGGTTCGCGGATGACACCCTGATTTTATGCCAATTTTGAGTCGAACGGCTCCCGCCATGTACGCAATTCTCGTGAAATTTCTTTTGAAAATTTATACTACGCGTCTTACAGGAGAACTTTTCGTTTTACTCTTTTTCCACGGCGCGAGTAATCAAGTTTATTTTAATTTGAACGAAAATTACTAAGAACATAGGATTTAGTTTTCTTCTCGAACACCAAGCACCTACTGGTGTGCTCTATGGGATTATGGTCCGGAGAATTGTCAGATTAAAATTATCCAAAATAGCTGAATTTAAGTAGTTCATCGTTGCTCCAAACTTTTCATTTATTGCTTTTACCTATAAGTACCATATTACATATTAACGGTATTTTTATTTAATAGTTTATGTTAGGGTTTAATAAGTTACTAACCAAACAAAGCACATAAATTTACTTACTATTATTTTTTAATATTCAGCTTAGTTCGCCGATGTTCGCCCTTGTTCACCCTTTTTAGTTGCTTGCTGAACACCCGCTGCTTGCTTGCCTGTTGATTTTAAACTGGAAACTGAAGGAAACGGCTTTATAAAAATGATGTGCCGTTCCCCTTTTGGCTTTCAGGTAAGGTTGCAAAATATAGTGTGGTGAGTTCGGGAAAAATTGTGGCGAATACTTAATCGCCGTCTAGGTGGACTAAATTTTTACTCATGACCTCAATATTGATGTTGATTTTGTACAATAATTTTTTTTTTTAAATAATTGTGTGATGACACAGTGGCAAAGTGTGGTGCTCCAACGCCAAAAGTCGAAGTAAGTTGATCGATGCACTTCTGTCTCGATAATTCATGTCGAAAATCGTAATAAATCATCCCACGAAAATTTTCACGACTTAGTTCCATCTTTTGGGTGAGATGGATTTTCCAACTCACTGAAAAAAGAATAAATAAAACTCGTAAGTGGAAACTTTATATATATACAGTATTGGCCAAAACCAAAGCACCCCCCTAATGGCATTTCAAATAATGTCAAATAACTCAATAAAACAACATCGAATATTACTTATTTTTACACCTTGTTTCTTCTTATTATCTTGGTGATTAATAAACATAACAAAAAATTTTCAACATTTCTTATATTTAAAATTAAATTTAAAAATTATAATATTATTCAAAACTTGTCTGGACAAAACTAAACATTAAAAGCGAAAATAATTGTTTTTATTCTTCAGTATTTTGTACTAAACCCATTATTTTTGATAACTTCGGAACATCGTTTTGGCATAGAAGATATTAGGTTACTAATAATTTCCGGAGAAATGTTGTACCAGGCTTCTTTAACCGCTTCAAACAGGGCTTCCTTTGTGCTGCAATTTTCCCTATTAATTTTCAAATTTACGATCTCCCACAAATTCTCAATGGGATTGAGATCGGGAGATTGAGTTGGCCAGTCTAAGACCTCTATAGCACTTTGCTGTAACCACGTTTTACAGTGCCTAGAGGTATGCTTCGGATCATTATCTTGCTGGAACCTCCATCTCAGTGGCATTTCCTCCTCAGCGTGCGGTAACATTACATCTTTAAGGATGTTTGTGTACATGAAACGGTCCATAATTCCCTCTATTCGATGAATAGGCCCGATACCCTGGCCAGAGAAACAACCCCAGCCCAAAATGTTCCCCCCACCATACTTGGTAGTTCCGATACAATACTTCGGATTTAGTCGCTGTTGCTTTGGCCTTCTTACTCGCCTTATTCCATCTGAATGTTTCAAATTATATTTGGATTCAGCAGAGAATAAAACAGCTTTCTATTTTTGAACTGTCCAATTAATTTGCAATTTCGCAAACTCGAGTCTCGCTTTTTTGTTTTTGGCGGAAATAAATGGCTTTCTAGCAGGTCGTCGACTGAAAAGTCCGGCCTCCACTGCTCGTCTTCTGATCGTTCTAGAACTTACCGGCAAACTTAAATCAATTTTTATTTGTTCAGAAGAGACTGTGGGATCACTCTGAATTTTTCTTTTAATCGTGGAGTCGTCTTGTCGTGTAGTCTTTCGTGGCCTTCCTCCACTATGGATTGCAGAAATAGAACCCGTTTGTTAAATTTTTTTTATAAGTCGCGATATTAAACTTCTATTTATTGAATATTTCTCACTAATTTTGTGTCGCGATAAACCACTTTGCCAATCACTTATTATTCTATTTTTAAATTCATTTGAATACGCATTTCTGGCCATATTTGCTGATTTCCCGTATGAAATGTTTTGCCCTACTAAATCCGCACGTGTTTTGCACAAATTACTTTGACTCAACTTTAAATACCGTTAGGAAAAGAAATTAACTTAAAACCAACAAAACAAAGCCGTAGTTAAGAAAAAAAAAATGTGGGTGCTTTAGTTTTTACCATTCAGTTTTTAAATAATATGAACATTTCAATTTTTTTTTTTTCAGTATAACCAAAACGCTGTATATTTATTAATATTATATTTTATAAATACTTAAGTAACAAGGAAACACATGGCATATGTATATTCCATATTTCAAAATGTTTGATTGAGAGATTTAGCATTATTTAAAATGCCATTAGGGGGGTGCTTTAGTTTTGGCCAATACTGTATGTGGGAGCAAGTGAATAGCGAAAACGATGTGTTCACTTGTACGGCTCGATCCAAAAAGAACGAGACCGAAAATTATTTCGTTTATTAGCTCAACAGTACAAAGCGAAAGAATGAGAAGTTAAAAGGAAATGAAAAGTCACACATGGTTGCATTTCAAAGTATTAAGAATGAATAAATTAAAGGATAACTATTAAGAATGTTATAAGCTTAATGTAGTTGTGGTGTCCCCACATATATAGTATGTTGTGAAACCGTCTACTTTCCTTATATGAATTTGATAATTAAACGACGTGCGTCTCTTATTCTCTCTTTTCCGGAAGTCCCCTTTCTTTATTCGATACATTCATTGGGATGCCGATTACATGTTATCGTCATACAATGTTTCATGCTTAACCTAAGTTTCCAATTTTTCCTTTTTACAATGTTAAGGAACGCTCGCTTTCCATTTTTTTTTTTTAAAAGCGCAGTGAATTTCGGTGCGTAGGTTTTGTGATTCCAAATTCGACTGCCATTTTTGTGTTTCTCTACCTCGCACCGAACCACACTCGACGACAACGCTACAACGCTGTAGTCGCGCTATAACGGTCCTTCTTCAAGCGACAAAATGCAAATAACCAATCACAGCACAATTAGCGGCTGATGCAATATTACTAATGTGATGAAATTATGATTCTGGTGAAATACCTAAAACAGAATACTCATACACTCACACATAGAGTACGCATCAACACGCGCATACAGTGCGTGCATACAGCACGAATTTTATATTTTACTCAAGCAGGGGAATTTTTAAAAAAAGAAAGAACAGAGATTACTTTTGCCTTGAAGGGCTTCTCAACAACTAATTTATTATTTGTTCAATTATTACATTCAGACTAGTGGTGGCAAACTATCGATAGTCGGCACCATCGATAGTGGGCGATAGTATTTTAGTCACTATCGATAGTGAACGATAGTATTTTTTCTCACCATCGATAGTGCCGATAGTGTTAGACTTTCAATAGTATCGATTGCGTTCAATAAAAATTAAATGTAGAGTACAGAAAAAAACATTTACAAAAATTTAATTAATCCAAGTATTTTTATTTAAAAAAATTAGCATATCTGCATTTTTTTCTTTTATGCGGCTTCTTTTTTCAGTTATAACTAAACCGGCCTTACTGAAAACTCTTTCCGATTCAGTTGATGTGGCCGGTATACATAAATATTTTGAAGCCAACTTCTTTAAAGGAAAAAAATCATTTTCAATTACCTACAAATAAAAAAAATTCATTATACATATTATTTTTTTTTTAATTCATAATTTTAGTTTACCTTCCAAAAATCTAAAGGATTTGAATCTTCTGCCGTATTTTCTGTTTGTAAATATTGACGCCTGAGAATGATGGCATCCGCTTTCTTCGACTTTATTTTCTCCGCATTTTTCTTCTCTATAAATGCGAAAAGAGAAACACTTTTTGGTGGTGCATTATTAGTTGAAGATGGCGGTTCATTTTCGAGAAGACTCATAACTTCATTATCTAAGCGAATGGTTGCTTGTTCTGCGTTGCTGCTAGAAATAAATCCTTCACGCTTGAACCGAGGGTCGAGAAGTGACCCCAATCGTGGAGCAGTTCGTGTTTCATATTGAAACATTCGCTTTCTCAGTCCTTCAATTAAGTTTTCGCATAGAGTTATGGCTTCAATTGTTTCTATTTGGCATTTAGTTTCATACATCCTTTGATACAGGCCATACACAATGGGTATTATCAAAGACAAGGTGACATTGTTCCCACAGCAAGTTTTTGTAGCTTCATTGAAAGGACGAAGCAGATTTTCTATTTCGCGTACACAATTTTTTTCATCAGCAGAAAGAGGTGGAGGAGCTTTACCTATAGCTAAAAGAACAATAGCGGCAGCATCGTGTAAAGTTAACAATCTCTCTAGCATATTATATGTGCTGTTCCATCTTGTGGGCATATCCTGAATCAATTTCAATGGTGTTGGTGTATTTTGCGCTTCTTTCAATTTTTCAGTCGCAATAGAACTGCATTTGAAAAAGTGTACAATATTTTTACATTTTGTTATAATAGGCTTCAAATATCCATCCTCCGCCTTCAGCATCAAAGCGTCGTGCACAGCGAGATTTAAAGTATGTGCAACGCAAGGTAAGTGTGCAATTTTCAATATATCACATGCGTTTAACATTGATTTTGCGTTGTCAGTAACGATGCAGATAACCTTATTAAAAATGTTCCACTTTTTTAGCACATCAGAAACTGTATTTGCAATGTTTTGTGCATTGTGGTTCAAAACGTCATTTAATTTTTTTGTTTGCAGTACAGCATTCTTCAACACAAACGATTCTTCGATAAAATGACATGTCAATGTTATAAATGCTTCATTTGCGGCAGACGTCCAAAGATCCGTAGTGATTGCCACATGCTCAACTGCATTCAAATGTTCTTGAAGTTTGATTTTTTTTTCGTTATACATATTCTTCACAAAAGCATTTTTCAATGTATTTTTGGACGGCAACACATATCTGGGATCCAAGACTTTGACGAAGTTGCGGAAAGTAGTATCCTCAACTAGATTAAATGGTTGCATTCCTTCACCAATCAAACTTGCTAGTGCAACGTCAATGTCAGCTTTTCTTTGAGAAGAGCTATCATATTCTATAGCCCTTTTAAAAAAGAACTCACTGACCGAGAACTTGTGCGACAGCTTGACGAAGTTGTTGAAAACTCATCTTCGTCTTTTTCAATATTTGGATGCATCCTTTTTAAGTGGTCTCTTAAATTTGTAGTGTTGCCACTAGTCTTGTACTCACGAGCACATTTAACACATTTTGCCAGTTTTTTGTCATCCGACTTATTAAAATATTTCCATACCTTTGCAAATATAAAATAGTTAAATGTGTTATATAAGAATTAAGAATTCACTCACTGAAGATATTTTAATACGTGCTTTTTTGCCACCACGTTCTTCTTCGCTTTCCGAAGAACACACGCATTCGACTGCATTTTCTTTTGCTCCTATTAAAAGTAATAAAATCAATCTTCACACGGCTTAATAGATATATTTTCACCAAATAGATTATTACCTTTTCCGTTTATTGTTATAAACTTGTCCATTTTGAAAATTTCTTTTAAGCAAAAATAATATTACAAGTAAAAGTGAAAATAACTAACGCGCCAAACAAAGAATAGTGATGGTAAATTTTCACAGCTGGATAAAGTAAAAAACTTCGATAGTATTTTTTCGATAGTTAAGGACCATCGATAGTAACGATAGTGGTACCCCATCGATACTATCGATAGTGCCATCGATAGTTTGCCACCACTAATTCAGACTTAAGCTAATGTACATATGTATTTGCTTATTGAGCATTTAATATTTAATTTTACAAAATTATTGTCAATATCTTATTCAGCATTTCCTTTCCCACACTTTTTCAAGTAAATCAGACTGTTGCAAAACAGGAAATGCGTTTCCAATTACTTTTACTTATTGTTTATTATTTTAGTTACAAATTCGTCAATTTCGTCTGTTTTAAAATGTGAATTTGTCCTTGGAATTGAATATGTAACTTCTCCCCCCCTTTAGATTAGAATTCTCCTGAATTCTTTTATTTAGATTTATTTTAATATATTTTAGTTTTGTTCTCCAAATGACAATTATTAATATTATTGCTAAAATTAGAAAGAAATTACACCCGTATATGATTTTGTTATGAATTTTCAAATTAGATATATTTTTGAAATTTATTTTATTCTCTTTATCTATTTGTTCGAATGTAAGTTTTTCTGTAAAATTCTTTATATTGTCATATTGCAATCTCATAATATTTCCTTCGAATCTTTCAATCCAATTAGAGTAATAATAATCATTAATTTTTATTGAACAATTGTTAAATTGGATTGCGTAATTTCCGTTCAAAACAGTGTCATTTATGTTACATGTGTGATTTACAAATAAATTGAATGCATTTTTAACTAGGACTGTTTTTTCGTCTAGTGCTATAATTTCTAATTCTTTACTTGATATTAATTTACAATTTTTACTTTCGAGAATTTCGAAAATGTCTCTTATTACTTTAATATGCTCAGTTAAAGAAGTACTACAGATTAGTATATCATCTAAGTATACTACACAGGTTTTGTTAATATGATCTCTCAAGATTTCATTCATTAGCCGTTGGAATGTGGCTGGCGCATTTTTAAGACCAAATGGCATTCTCATAAATTCATATAGACCATGAGGAGTTACGAAGGCAGTTTTTTCTCTGTCTTCCTCCTTTACTAAAATCTGATGATAGCCTTTCGCTAAGTCTAATGTCGTAAAATATTGCGCTCTACCTAATTTGTCTAGAATTGAGTCTATATTGGGTAAAGGATATTTGTCGTCTAAGGTTATTTCATTAAGTTTTCTATAGTCGACAACTATTCTATATTTTTTTCGCCTGAAGTATCCGTTTTTTTGGGTACGACTATAAGTGGGCTTGCATATCTTGAATGGCTTTTTCTAATTATACCTTGTTCCTCCATTTCTCTGATCTGTTTCCGTACTTCTGCTTCGTGTTGAGGTGGGTATCTATATAGCTTTGAATAGATTTGCTGTTGGGTAATGGTTTTTATCTCATGCTGAATTTCTGTTGTATTAGTTAATAAATCGCCTTCTCTAAACAATAATTTGTTATATCGGTTTAGTAATTTTATAATTTCACTACGTTCTTCATTATTTAAATGATTTAATTGAAGCCTTTCGAATTTAGGATCACCAGTTTCAAGCATGTAAATATGATTAAATTTATATGGGTTATTAATAAAATAAGATATTTTTCCATTTAGTGTTATTTATCCTTTTTCTATATTTATTTGGGCATTTAAAAAGTTTAATATATCGATACCTATAATGAAATCATAAGTTCTCCCTTTTAATGGGGTGATCTTCCAACGAATCCTGGCATTGTTAGGTAAATTAAATTGTTCCGAGCTTTTTGTGTGTACTTCATAATTTATTGTATCTTTATTTGTTAATGTACTAAATGTTATGGGATATTTTAATTTATGTATATCAAAATCATTTATTTCCTTATTAATTAAACTAAAACTGGCACCTGTATCTATTAGTGCTACGTATTCTTTATTTACGATCTTTAATGTTATCTTTGGCAGGCATTCAGTGGCTGCCTCGTAAAAAAAATGGTATTATTAATTTCAGGTCCTTCTGGGCTTTGCCTACCTAAATTTAAGCGATCTTGGCCAAACTTATGATTAGGGTGTCCTGCCACTCGAGGATTGTTATAACATCTTTCAATATTGTCCACTTCCATGGGTTCCGTGCGGTTTTGTCTAGGCGGTTGACAGCGAACTTGGTTGGAATACGGCCTAGCGTGTCCCATTTGTGGCACACGTTGGAACTGTCTTGGGGTGTTATTATTTCTTGCGTCATTTTGGAATCTGTATCTTCCCGAATTATTTAAAGGATTATTAAAAGCGTTTTGCTCTTCGCGCCTATAAAAATCATTAGTCCACTTATTTCTTTCTTGAAATTGTCGGTTATTTCTTTCATCCCTATTTTGATTACTATATATCCTATTCTGATTATTATACGATGTTTTATTATGAAATTGTTCTTTATGTTTTTCTTCTCTTCCGAATCTCTTGTATTCGGGTCTTATGCACGTGTCTTCAAACCTTCTTTGATTCATTATAAACAAAATATCTTTTAATTGTCTTTGTTCGTAAATTTTGTCGAGTAATGCCCCTTGGGTCATCTCTTTTATAGTATTCACTAACAAGCTGTCTATGTTTGTCAAGTCTATGCCAAGTTCACCATTATAATATACTATTAACTCGTCAGTTTTATACTTAATATTCTGAATTACAGTAATTAACTCACTTACCGTATTGACTCGTAAATTGGCAACTTGCTTGTAGATTTCATGAGGCACTGTGTCTGGTTTATACCTCAATTTCAGTGTGTCTTTAATTAGTTTCCAATTGTCCGGTTCCGGTATGTTGATGATTGCGTTTTTAGCTTCTCCTTGGATTGTTTTGTAGTATATGGTTCTTACTGCTTCTTTTTCTGTCCTTCATCTTCGAGCGTTGATATTAAATATCCTACGCTACTGAAGAATGAGTTTATTGTTATGTCTCCGTGTCCTGTGAATGCTGGAAGGTGGTTGATGTTCTTCAATATTCTGTCCAGTCTGTGTTGATCTTGTTGCTGCCTTTGTTGTAGATCTAGGTAGGCCAATCTTAGTTGCTCGAGTTGCTGCTCCCTTCGTGCGAGCTGCTCTACTAGATCTACCGGGGCCATTTCTTGCTGGGCCTGCTCCATCCTTCTCTTATCACATTCCTTCTGCCTGGCTTGCCGAATTTTAGTACTTTTCTTGTGGCTTTTCACTTGATTATCGTTTAGTGGTTGGTACACGGATTTTCCTTTCCTGTGTATTCACTGCACTATTGAATAACCCTATATTTTGTGGTGTCCACTGTTCTTTGTAATAAAGAATTGTTCACTGCACTTTATCTTTAGTGGTGTTCAATTTTCTTTTATTGAATCAATGTTCACTGCACTTTATCTTTAGTGGTGTTCACTTTTTTTTTGTATTAAATAAATGTTCACTGCACTTTATCTTTTAAGTTATACGTATGTTAAGTTATACCCTGGAGGGTCCGGTCAACTCCTGAGTTGGCTACGGATTCGCAGGATTAGATTTGGGTGTTATAAAAAATGTTTAGTTTATTCACTGCCCGTATTTCGTTTCACTGGATCCTTTTACTTCTTAAAGGATCCTACCGACTGCGCCAATTTTATATTTTACTCAAGCAGGGGAATTTTTAAAAAAAGAAAGAACAGAGATTACTTTTGCCTTGAAGGGCTTCTCAACAACTAATTTATTACTTGTTCAATTATTACATTCAGACTTAAGCTAATGTACATATGTATTTGCTTATTTAGCATCTAATATTTAATTTTACAAAATTATTGTCAATATCTTATTCAGCATTTCCTTTCCCACACTTTTTCAAGTAAGTCAGACTGTTGCAAAACAGGAAATGCGTTTCCAATTACTTTTACTTATTGTTTATTATTTTAGTTACAAATTCGTCAATTTCGTCTGTTTTAAAATGTGAATTTGTCTTTGGAATTGAATATGTAACTCACGCGTCGACATTAACATATTGATGCTAACAAGGAAGTTTCTTGAACTGTGGTGTAAAGAAAGCCACATGTGCTTTCGCTTAATACACATATGTATTTAAGGAATAGTATTTTTGGATTTGTTCAAATCCATTTATTCCGAAATACTATCATACTTAAATTCTCAAAATAAAATGGAGAATTATAAGTTTTACCCAAATAACATCTCTCAATAACTCCTCTGAGTTCGATCACTGGATTGTTAAATAAAAGTCTCAAATGAATGACCACACAGCTTACTTGCTTTATTTTCAGTACTTAATCGCTCTACTATTCTTTTACACGCTCACACGTTTAACTCAAGGCTTGCACTCGATGGTTACATGCCATCACCTGTCTACAACTGTGTGTGTAGCTGAGTGACTTTTGGAATAAAACATAGACTTTTTGATAAATAAATCATTTTATTTTTCAATGTAGTCTCCTTTGAGTTCTATACACTTTGTCCAATGCTTATCCAATGTCCAGTGACCACCAAATCGGTTTTTCCTGAATTTCCTGTTTTATTTTATTTTTAAATTTTCAGCATGCAATTGTGCAGCTTTTTGAGCTAGGCTGTATGGTACTTCAAACTCGGTTGTCATTTGGGGAATGCTCCACGTTTTTGGAACCATAGTTAAAATTTCTATTTTGCGAGATTTGCTTGGATTTTTTTTCAACTCCTCTTTAATCTCATCGATAAGACCATTGAAATCATTTTTCTCATCTTCAGCTTCTACATATTTAAACACCTTTTTCAATTTATTTTCAAAAACTTCGCGAATTTCTCTTACCTTTTTCTTTTGTGCCGATTGCGTTCGAAGGTCTGTGCTGCTAACAATTGGGGAAATATTTAACATCAGTAATATTTCATTTAATTTTTCAATATCTTTTTCTCTCTCGAAATCGCAAATTATATTATTTTCTGAAACATCTTTATCCAAATCATCAGGCTCACAGAATTCTTCTTGAATACTTTCTTCGAATACGTTTTCAATCGAATTAGAAGAATCTTGTATCTCTTTAGGGATTGGGAAAAGTATCCATCAATACGGTTTTTATTTCATATGCCACTTCCGGGTTACAAAATATTCCTGTAACCAATTTTGGATTTAATTGTTTAGAAAGAACAGGTATTATATTTTCTGGTTTATCATATTCTATTAAAAATCTAGTGTTACCGAAGATTAAAACTCTTTCTTGGGTAGTAATTTTTGCACCTTGATTTATTAATATTTGCTTGTTAGTTTCCCTAATTGAAATTTCATCACTACTCTCGGCTGAATGCTGTGTATTCGCAAATGAATCATCAGATTCTGAAATTTCATTATTCGATTCTGTTAAATTATTTAACTGCTGTCTCGATAGTGCATCTGCTACAACATTTGTTGCTCCGGGTTTATAGATTATTCTTGGCGAAAATTCTTCAATAAATGCCCTCCATCTTTTCATTTTAACATTAGGGTTTCTTTCAGATATCGCAAACGATAGCGGTTGGTGGTCCGTATAAATTTCTAAATCTTTTACAGCATAATAGACTAAGAGCCCGCGACGCCCAGACCTTCGTTAAATTATAAAAGTTGGAAATTTTTCTATATACGTCTCCTATACAGGTATAAGCAAACCCAGATTATTAAACCTGGGTCGCGGTGGCTTTGGCAGGTAACAGGCAGTAAAGGTGAGTAAAATTGAGTCTCAAATTTGTAATAGTATAAAGCTTAGTTTTTATACATTTCAACTTACAATCATATCAGAAACTGCCTCGTCCATTGGCGGACACTTAGGGCGGTAACAACCCCTCCCCAGACACCCTAACATTCTAATTATTTATAAATCTACTTTCGTCATAGTATAAAATCTAATTTTTATATATGTTATTCAGAGATCTATAAAAATAATGTTTTCACAATCCCCAGACAGTTTCGATGGTTCCCCTATCTTCCCAGACATAATGAAGTCCACTCCAGGCGTGAGCGCGATGAATATATATGTACGTTGGCGCGAGTGAAATAGTGCGATCTGTTCTCTAAATTTATCAAGAAAATTCATTATATACATTTATAACAGATAAAAAAAGTAAATTTTTAAAGGAGAACGCAGAAAAATTTTCATATTAACAAATTATTAAATCAACAATGCGATTTTTATTGAGTCAAGTGGAGATCTACGAAAGTTGTAAATATCAATCGAAAATTTTTTCTAGTATTGTGCAGAAAAAAATACGAAAAATCGACAGCTGATGGTAAAATTCTAGAAGTTTAAAGTTAAAAAGATAAATTTGTATGCATGTTAGTTTTACTGTAAGGAGAGAGAATAATTTAGATCGTAATTGAACCAATCGAAAAAGATTTCAATTATATTTATAATTATAGCCATTACAATACAAAGTAAAAATATAATGTGTCAAACATTATTATTAAATCAAAAAAAATATTTAATCAACTTCATCGTCCTCGTCGGTATCTCGATTATCTTCATCACCGTTACTCCATTCTGCGGATTTGTCCTCATGAATGTCATCGTCTTCATCAGCTTCTGTAATAATTAAAGCAAGTTAGAATAATTATGAATGGTTGATAATTTCTTCATAAACAGTGAACATTATAACATACCTGACAAAGTTTGTAGAGAATCACTGACATAAGTAGGTAGCTGATCTCCTTCAAACCATTTAAAATGGTATTGATCATTTTCCAGTACCCAGCCATTATTTTCAGGTTTATGTGAAGTAGGTTTTCTTAAGTGAGCATTGTTCCAAATCGTACAAATATAATTAGCCCGTAAAAAATGCTGTAGTAGCTCATTTTCACAAGGTGGTAAACTGCTAGCATCAAAGTTTCTCAATTTTTTTCGATTGAAAGCCTCATTAATGTCGGAAACTTTGTATGAGTCTATAAACATCTGAACTCGAGCAGAATTGACATCAATTGCATTCCGAACATTATATACACTGCATATATATTTCTGAATACTATTGAAAATGTTCTTCTGTTCACTGCTGTCCTCTATTAACTTATTTTCGCCGAACTTTATAAAAGCTTTTTGGAATTCATCGTTTTTTTTTAATAGTTTGTAAGGTCTTAGTTTTCCCTTTCTAAATAATGCCGGATTGTAATCGCACCCTGTTATTGCGTGGAAACCAGGCAAGCTTCGGCAAATGGATTCTCCTAACTGGGCGTGTATCTTTGTTAGATTCACGTACCTCACATTGTTTCCAGTACCCGTCAGCATCCAAATGGTCGAATCATTTTTTAAGCGATGTAAATGAGCAAGCATTATAGCGGCAATATCAGTGTCAACAGTTCGAATTACTATATTTGCTTCAAAGTTGTAATTACAGATATGAAATATAATTTTGGTATCAGCTTCCTCATGTTCCGGGCATGACAATTCTTCATTAATACCTGATAAAACTTTCCGGGAATCATTAACAATGAAAGAATGACATTTTCTAAAGTTTATGTGAATTAAAGTGTTACCAATAAATGGTGCCATTTCATCAGTAGCCCAATGTAAAATAAAAAAGTTTACAAGAGCTTCTTTAAAGTTGGAATTTTTTAACTCCTTTGTAAAATTACTTGGTACTTTTTGGTCTGGTGAAGTTATAATGTAGTCTAATTGTGCTGATTCAGACCGTTGAGAATGCTCGTAATCTTTGATTGAGGGTGTAAAGTATTGGTCAAAAATTACATCAACTCTCAACGCCTTTAATTGTGTAAACATTTTCAACAGTTGCGTTGAAATTCCTCCAAATAGTTTCGGGACATTTTTCATTGTATGCAATAGAAAGAAACCATCAATAATTAAAACATCAATATGACGTGGAGAATCATGTTGTACCTCCTTCTCCAAGCACTTCATCAGAGCGGCTTTTCTTTTTTCTTTTTTTCTGCGTTCTCCTTTAAAAATTTACTTTTTTTATCTGTTATAAATGTATATAATGAATTTTCTTGATAAATTTAGAGAACAGATCGCACTATTTCACTCGCGCCAACGTACATATATATTCATCGCGCTCACGCCTGGAGTGGACTTCATTATGTCTGGGAAGATAGGGGAACCATCGAAACTGTCTGGGGATTGTGAAAACATTATTTTTATAGATATCTGAATAACATATATAAAAATTAGATTTTATACTATGACGAAAGTAGATTTATAAATAATTAGAATGTTAGGGTGTCTGGGGAGGGGTTGTTACCGCCCTAAGTGTCCGCCAATGGACGAGGCAGTTTCTGATATGATTGTAAGTTGAAATGTATAAAAACTAAGCTTTATACTATTACAAATTTGAGACTCAATTTTACTCACCTTTACTACCTGTTACCTGCCAAAGCCACCGCGACCCAGGTTTAATAATCTGGGTTTGCTTATACCTGTATAGGAGACGTATATAGAAAAATTTCCAACTTTTATAATTTAACGAAGGTCTGGGCGTCGCGGGCTCTCACTCTATAAAGGTAATGTCGCAATGTTTTCAATGCCCAAACAATAGCATAAAGCTCCTTTTCGTTAGTTGCATAATTCTGTTCGGTTGAATTCAAAGTCTTTGAAATAAATGTCATGGGTTTTTCTCGTTGTGATAATACAGCCCCCACAGCTACATTTGAAGCGTCGGTATTTAAAATTAATTTTTCATTAAAATCAGGTTGCGATAATTCAATGCACTGACATAATACATCCTTTCCTTTCACAAGCGGCTATACCTTCTTGGTCAAGATCAATCCTTGTCTTTTTTGATACATGCTCCATTTTTTCCTTTTAAGTGCTTTGTCAGTGGCTTAGCTATTGTAGCGTAATCTTGAATAAATCTCCTGTAATATCCTGTTAATCCCAAAAAACCCCTTAATTGTCGTAAAGTTTTAGGTATGGGATAATTTTTTATCGCTTCCACTTTTTTTGGGTCTGTTTTAACAACCTTATGAGGTACTACGTATCCCAGAAATTCAACTTCTGTTTCTATAAACCTTGATTTTTCAAGAGATATTTTCATATGAGCCTCCCTTAATCTTTCAATTATTTGTTTTAACTGCTGAATATGTTCTGTCAATGTCTTCGAAAATATTATAATATCATCAATATACACTTGGCAAAATTTACCGATATATTCACGTAAAATATCATTCATTGCACTCTGAAATATACTAGGGGCATTCCTTAGCCGAAATGGCATCCGTAAGTACTCATATTTCCCGTTATTAACTGAGAAAGCTGTTTTTTCAATATCACCTTCCTGCATTAAAATCCGATGAAATCCTGACTCTAAATCAATTGTTGAAAAATATTTGGATTCCCCCAAATTCGAAAGTATCACCTCAAGATTAGGCATGGGGTATCTATCTGATATTGTTTTTTCATTTAATTTTTTAAAATCTATGACCAACCTTAGTTTAGGTCTTCCATCCTCGTTCATTCCCTTTTTCGGAACAACCCAAACAGGAGAATTATAAGGACTTTTGCTATTCCTTATTATACCCTTTCTTAGTAAATTTCCAATTTCCTCATTAACAAAATCATTGACAGACACAGGATACGGATACTGCTTCGACCATATGGGTTTGTCATCCTCAGTTCTAATTTCCGCTTTTAGGTCTGTCCTGAAAGGCAAATCCATGTCAATGTTCTTATGTGTTTCCTTTATAATTCTAATAATATCCTCTCTCAATAGAGGAATATTAAAACCTTCACTTTCACCAATATTTTTTTCATATTTCTTAGAAAATTTATTCCTTATTTCCAAATTTTCAACTTCAAAATTATTTAACATATTGCTGGAATGATCTTCAGCGGGCGCTTTAGAGGTTTCTTCCTCCAAAGTTAATTCTTTATTTGTTATTTTATGCTGGTATGACTCATCAGCTGGCGTCATAAGACAATTTTGTCCCATGATAACTTTTGTATTTCCAAAGCATTCCATCTTTGAATTTTCATTTTTTCCTTTTGTATTGCCGGTATTACCTTCGGCGGGCGCTTTAGGACTTCCGTGTCCCAAAGATTTTAGTATCGTTCCTGATTTTCCTATACAACTATCTTCATTGTTACTTAAAAACCGTAATTTTTCTGAATATTCGTTCCCATAATTAATTAACTCCTTTTCCATATCAATCTTAGCTCTAATCTTCTTCAAAAAATTAAGTCCTATCAAGAAATCACTTTCTAAATTATCTATTTCACATATGGTTGGCCAAAAAGTCTTGCGGTATTTTTATTGAATTTTAAATTGTTCATAAAATTGGTTATAATAATGCGATTTAAGTCAAATATGCGCCGTTTTGTTCGATGACGAGTTCCCAACGAGATGCCAACTTCATAATGCCCCTCTTATAGAAGCTCGCTTCCCTATTGTCAAAAAACTCGGAGAGTCAATTTTCACAGGACTCTCTTGAGGACAACTTCCGACTACCAAGCTCGTTCGCCATGGACAGAAATAGGTGGTAATCACTTGGTGCGAGATCCGGACTATACGGTGGATGCAAAAGAACCTCCCATCCGAGCTCCCGGAGCTTCTGGCGCGTCACCAAAGATGTGTGTGGCCTGGCGTTATCCTGATGGAAGACAATTCCGCCTCTGTTGATCAAAGATGGCCTCTTCTGCATGAGTGCTGCATTCAAGCGGTCCAGTTGTTGGCAGTACAGGTCCGAATTGAGCGTTTGGCCATAGGGGAGCAGCTCATAGTCTTGCGGTATTTCCGCAAGCTTGTCTTTGCAATCGCGTAGTTCTAGTTGTATTCGTCGCATCGGTTCACGCTAGAGCTTTTTGGAAAGCTCTTTTCACGTGCTAACACGTGTTTGATTAATTGTTGTTTGCTTTTAGTCGTTCGTGAGTTATAGCGTCGCAAACATGGAGCAAAATAAAGAGAAAATACGGCATATTGCATATTTTACAGTACTACTACGATAAAGGCAAAAACTTGGAGCAAAATAAAGAGAAAATACGGCATATTGCATATTTTACAGTACTACTACGATAAAGGCAAAAATGCATCTCATGCTGCCAATAAAATTTGTGCAGTTTATGGACCCGATACAGTTTCCATTTCCACCGCACAACGATGGTTTCAACGTTTTCGTTCTGGTGCAGAGGTGATCGAAGATGCGCCACGGTCCGGAAGGCCTGTCGTCAAAAATTGCGATAAAATCGCTGAATTGATCGAAAGAGACCGGCATAGTAGCAGCCGTAGCATCGGCCAAGAGCTGGGCATGAGTCATCAAACCGTTATAAACCATTTGAAGAAGCTTGGATTGAAAAAGAAGCTCGATGTATGGGTGCCATACGACTTGACGCAAAAACACATTTTTGCCCGTATGGATGCATGCAAATCGCTTCTGAATCGCAACAAAATCGACCCGTTTTTGAAGCGGATGGTGACTGGCGATGAAAAGTGGGTCACTTACGACAACGTGAAGCGCAAACGGTCGTGGTCGAAAAGCGGTGAAGCTGCCCAGACGGTGGCCAAGCCTGGATTGACGGCCAGGAAGGTTCTTCTGTGTGTTTGGAGGGATTGGCAGGGAATCATCCACTATGAGCTGCTCCCCTATGGCCAAACGCTCAATTCGGACCTGTACTGCCAACAACTGGACCGCTTGAATGCAGCGGTCCATACATCCCAATAGATGTACATTATAAAACAAATCAATGACGGTCGAACCATGAATAGTCCTTACTCTCTTCTTAATTGCTAATTCCTGTCCATTGTCATACACTCCCTTTCTAATATAACAACTAGTAGCACCGGTATCTATTAGTATCCTAATTACTTTTCCGGTTTGCAGATCTGTCCGGAATATGTAGGGCAGGTGGAAGTTTGACCTAAAATAATTTTCACTAATATTATTGATCCTCTGAGCCTTTGCAGGTGGTTGACCACTAAAGTTTGTAATATCATTTCTTTTTATCGGTGGATTAAACCTATTTCCAGAGAAAGCATTACTCTGTTGTGATCTTGCAAACATCCCTCGTTGCACCGCAGGAGCATTACCAGATGAAGTATCCATGGGTTCTGGCTTTGAGAAATTTACATTTGTATTCTGTCTTACTTGTGGATATCCCACCACCTATACTGTATGTTTTAGTTTCAGTGCGGTTAGGTTTCCCAAGTCCCGATTATTGTCGGGACACAATTTGTCCTGAAAGAATTCGGTGAATTCATCAATGATAACCCCTCTCTGTTCAACGCCGAACAGAAGGCGGCTAGGTGTGTCCCGACATGTGCTATGGGTTGAGTTGTTTATAGCGTATTCCACCTCGAGAAGTCTCTTGACCCAGTCGTCATGGGTTATATCGTTGGTTAACTTCCCTAGCATGGTTTTCAATATTCTGTTCACTCTCTCCACCTGCCCGTTGGCCTGTGGGGAAGCAACAGCAACCTTCACGTGGCTTATGTTTTGTTTCAACAAGAAGGAACTAAATTCCATGGATGTGAAGCAGGACCCTCTATCACTGATAACTCGTCTCGGTCGGCTGTAGTAACTAAAGTATTTCTCGAATGCGGAAATTACCTCTCGAGTGCTAGTGGAGTTGGTCGGGTAGAGTTTGACGAACTTTGTAAAAGCGTCAATCACCACTAAGATGTGTTTTCGTTTTGACCTAATAGACGGCAGAGGTCCGAAGTGGTCTATGTGGATGGTGTCGAAAGGCAATGGGGTCTTAGGGATGGGGTATAAAGATTTCTCCTTAGCTGACGGAGGTGTAGCGTACATGATGCATTTTAAGCAGTTCCTAATGAATTTTTCTACTTTTGTTCTCATGTGCGGGAACCAGTAGTAAACGCTTAGTTTGCTAAGGGTTTTCTCTACCGATAGATAACTCAGTTTTTCATGTATCAATTGTATAATATTATGTTCCATTTCAAAGGGTACGTACAGTGCCTTTTTGTTTGGGTGTGCAACTAAGTTTTAAAGGTTTTTTTTTCGATTTCAAAAATTTATTGTTAAAAATTGGTACAACCTATTTTATCCAAAATACTGTCCATCACTAGCTATAACTTTTTCCCACTTCTCTGGTAATGCATGGATTCCGTCCCAATAAAACTGCTCGCTTTTGGAGGCGAAGAACTCATCAAGCCAATTTTGGATACCTTCAACCGAAGTGAAACGCACTCCCGTAAGGGCATTCTGCATCGACCGGAACAAATGGTAATCTGATGGTGCAAGATCTGGGCTATAAGGCGGGTGGGGTGGAACTTCCCATCCGCTACCATCGAGATAGGTTTTGACCACTTGTGCGACGTGCGGCCGAGCATTGTCATGATGAAAGATCAATGTCTCATGCCTGGTTTCCCATTCCGGACGTTTTTCCGCAATTGCTCGCTTCAATCGCATAAGTTGTTGTCTGTAGAGTGCTCCGTTTATCGTCTGACCACTTTTCAGTAATTCGTGGTAAACGATTCCCTTCTGGTCCCACCAAACGCAGAGCATTACCTTGCTGCCATGGATATTTGGCTTTGGCGTCGATGGTCCGGGTTCGCCACGCTTAACATACGCTGCCTTACGCTTCGGATTGTCGTAGTGAATCCATTTCTCATCGCCAGTAATAATGCGATGCAAAAACGACTTCGCTTTGTATCGTTGAAGCAGCATTTCGGAAGCAGTGACACGACGTTCGATATCCCTTGGTTTGAGTTCTTAAGGCACCCAGTTTCCGACTTTCTGGACCAGTCCAATGGCTTTCAGCCGCTTTGAAATGGCTTGATGAGTCACGCCTAACGTTGTCGCAAGTTCTTCTTGGGTTTGACACGGGTCTTCGTCCAAAATTGTCTCCAATTCGGCGTCTTCAAAAGTTGGTGGCCTTCCTTCGCGCTCCTTGTCGGCTATGTCAAAGTCACCACTTTTGAATCGTCGGAACCAGTACTCGCAGGTTGAAATTGATGGAGCATTCTAACCGTAAGCCTCACACAGCATCCGATAACTTTCCGCTGCACGTTTTTCAGATGGAATCAAAATAGCAATGCTTCCCGCGAATGAAGTTTTGTAGGCACAAAAGCTGACATAGTCTTTGTATAAAAAAATTTTTTGTTTACACTTCGACGAAATGACACAAACTAAGAAACGACACTTAATGATGACGCTTTCACATGAAACTCGTTACACAAATACTCAGTACAATTTGACACTAGTATTACTATATGTTTTAAATCCTTTAAAACTTAGTTGCACACCCATACAAGTCTGTCCATCAAATCATAGTCTTTCAAGTCACCGTTTTCTAAACGACGCCGTGTTGGCTCGATAGTTTTATCTCGCTCTTGAGCGATCTGCAATTGGAACTCGACATTGTCGGGGTTTATAATGTGGGCGATTTGTCGTCTACTAAGGGCGTCAACGTGACCCATGGAGGCTTCTCGTCTATGTCTTATTTTGTAGATGTAATTTTCGAGCTCGAGAGCCCATCTAGCTATTCGCGGGTTTAGTTGTTTTTTCTCCAGGGTCATGGTCAAGGAGTTGCAGTCAGTGACTATTGTGAAGGGTATGCCTTCCAGATAAGGTCTGAATCTTCTCAATGCGTAAATTATGGATAGGGTTTCTAGTTCGAAGCTGTGGTACTTTGTACGAGACGGGGTGAAACTTTTTGTCGTCTTGGCGCTGCAAGAGTATTCTACCGAACCCTACCCTGCTGGCGTCGCAATGAAGTTCTGTTTCCCGTCCTGGGTTATATATTGCAAAGACTGGGCTTCCTCATAATCTAAACTTAAGCTCCTGGAAGGCATCAAGACAGCTCTCATCAAAATCAAATTTAGAATTCCTTTTTAGTAAATTCTGTAGTGGTTTAGCGATTTGAGAAAAGGACGGCACAAAACGGCGGAAGTATGAAAATAAACCTATACATGATTGCAATTGTTTGGAATCGGTGGGTATTGGGAAGTTCTGTATACTCTTAATGTGGGAGTTATTTGGACGTATTCCTGCACGGGTTACGGTATAACCTAAATAGTCTATTTCGTCGTATCCGAATTTACACTTGCTGAGGTTAAGCTTCAGTTGCCGTAGGGTGAGTCGTTCTAACACAGCTCTTAGAACATTTTCATGTTCGTTGAGTTCCTCAGTTGCGACAAGTATGTCATCCATGTAAATGATGATTTTTCTATCATCGATCATATCCCGAAAGATGGTATTTATAAAACGTTGAAATACCGCTGGCGAATTTTTCAAACTAAAAGGCATTTTTAGATATTCGTTCTGGCCATTTGGGGTCACGAAAGCAGTGAGCTTGATTGACTCAGGAGCCATCTGCACCTGGTGGAATCCGCTCTTCAAATCAAGTACAGAGAAGAATTTTTCCCCTCTAAATAGTCGATGCAGTCGTCGATCAGAGGTAAGGGGTAGTTATCCCTCACGGTTAGTTTGTTTAATGCCCGATAGTCCACACAAAGTCGTAATTTACCGTTCTTTTTCTTTACGAGTACAATGGCCGAGGTGTAGGGAGAGTTACTAGGTCTTATTATACCGTCTTGGCGCAGTTCGTCTACAATGGATTGAACCTGGCTGCGCTCAGCGTAGGAGAGTCTGCGGGGAGCACAATGGAAGGGTACGTCACTAGTCAAATGTATTTTCATTTCATATTTGAAAGGATCAGGTTCTATTTCACTACAGAGGTAAGTATCGTCGATGAGTCATTTTAACTCATCTTGATGGCTTTTGCTTAATTTCGGATTTATGTCGACGTCCCTGTCGTTGTGGAAAATGTCGATACTAAAGATTTCTGGTACTTGAGAAATAGCGGATTCATTATCCTCCTGATATCTTTCTGGAATTTTTCCTCCTCGGCAAAGACTGTCATCTAAATACTTCGGTAAAACAACGGCGAGGCATACGTCGGAACCAATTACAGGTTGAGTCAACATAGGTTTAGAGCGATCTCTTATTTCTAACAACTTTTTCTTAAGGTATCTCTTTACGCTATTTCTTAGTTTAATATTAAAACTGTGTAGGAAGTCCCGTCCCAAAATGACTGGTATGTTCATGCTCTCATTTGGTATAACGTTTAGTTCGATTTCATTTAATTTATTCAAAAATTTAATTTTACATTTTATTTTATTTAATACATGTATATGTTTCCCCCCGATGCCCTTGAAATTTGATGTGGCTTTATTGGAATTCATTTTAACCAGCTCTTTTGGGACAAATGACTCCTTTATGAAGCTAGCCGGACTACCGGTATCAAACAAAGAAAATATTTTATCACGAGTTGCATTCTTATAGCTATTACTTACTATACTTACAAAATTAAATGCGCCAATGCCGTCTTCTTCTTCGGTTTCATCTCCGATGAATGCTACGTCATCTCGTCGTTTTAGTATTTTTGCAGAGTTTGGGCAAGACCGATGGTCATGGCCCATGGGCCAGCAACGAAAACAGGACCCGTCAGGCCGAAGTGGATAGGGACAGTTGGGCTTCATGTGCCCATGCCGTGAGCAGTTAAAGCATAATATTGCATCAGTTGTCCCCTTTGTAATTCGCTGCCCTGTGGTAGACGGCTGTCTAGCAGCAGTTCCAGGAACGTTAGTTGCTGTGAATTTATGTTGCTGGCGATTTGCTAACGCTTTTAACTCCTCCAAAGTACGTGCCATCATTAGTATTTGTATGTTCGGGACCGAGTTACCCATGCCATCGATTATGAAGTCTATGACTTCCGTTTCCGCAATGTTGGCGCGCTTTGCCAAGGCCTGCATAGTCAGTATGTAGCAATGAATGGACTCGTCTTTCCTCTTCCATTTTCGCTGTGCTAGCATTTTGTAGATTTCTTGCCGGGTAATTGCTTTGTCGAACTCATTAATTAGTGAGTTTTTCAACGCATCGTAGTTTAATGCGGTGGTCGTCGACAAAAAGACTCGTGCCGTTCCTTTTAGCGAGCGGCGAAGTGCCAGGAGCTTGAAGTTGTTATCTGCCCCCGAGGAGTTCATTATTTCCTCGAAGTCGCGTATGAAGTGCAAGACTGGGTACGACACGTCATCCCCATTGAATTTCGGGAGGGCGTGCTCGATATCCCCGAAGTCTAGGTGGCGCTGATAGGCGGTGAGGCCCCGGCGCTCAAGTTTTTCAATTTGGTTGACGAGATTCAATATCTCAAGCCTCTTTTTCAGCGCGTTTATTTCTTCGTCTATTCCCCTGGTTTTTTATCAAGTTTCCCTGAGTGATATTCATGAAGGTGGCAGTGTTGGCTTCAGTAGTTTCGTCAGAGGTGTTATTGGTATCAGAGTCAGCGGCAGTAGGGACAGTAGTGGTATAGGCGGCAACGGCAGTAGGGACGGCAACGGCATTGAGGTCGGCGTCGGCAGAACGAACGGCATCGGCGTGCGGAGCGTCATTGATAGATTCCTCATTGTCGGAAATGTTGGCAGTACTTGCATAGGTG
Organism: Anastrepha ludens; assembly: GCF_028408465.1. Taxonomy (NCBI): domain Eukaryota; kingdom Metazoa; phylum Arthropoda; class Insecta; order Diptera; family Tephritidae; genus Anastrepha; species Anastrepha ludens. The sequence goes on from NC_071502.1 coordinate 115,588,411, forward strand.
TTTGCGGTTACTCCCACTACGCTCTGTAGCAGGTTGCGCAGCTGCTGCGTTGTGGCTGATGATGGAAATTCCACCCCGGCATCCGTAAGAGCGTTTGGTGTGTCTTGCCTTGGATTGGCCATTTTCCTGGTATTTGATATATAGTTTGGTGAGATATTGCGATGTCCACTTGCGGTGGGTATTAGACCTCACGCCTGAGTTGTAATTTATAAATTAACACTTCCCAAAAAATATGAATAATTAAAAACATGTGCGTCTCTTTTCCGGAACTTCTTCTTTTTTTTTATTTTTCCGATACATTCCTTCGGTTGCCGATTACATGTTATCGTCATACAATGTTTCATGCTTAACCTATGTTTACACTATGACACATACTTAACCTAAGTTTACAATTTTTTCCTTTTTTACACTTCATTATAATAATCTATTAGGGATTTTGATCCTTGTCTTAAAATACTCATCTCTTGATCAATTACATGAATTGGTCGTCTGTCAGCATATGCAAAGTCCAATCTAGCAAATATGGCCTCTAAATTCAATACAGCCCTATGATTAGTCAAAATATCGTTCGCCTCTCCTACAATTTTATTTCTTAATATAGTTAGTGCGCCAAAGTATCTTCTGCTACCTTCAATATACAAACTCATAGAATTTTTTGCAACCTCTCTCCAACTCACATATGATTTACCTGAAAACACGGGCAAAGATCGAATTATATCCAAGCTTTCATTACACATTAATGCATCGTCAATAGTCTGAGTCCGATACTCAGTTACCTGAGAAGCTGTGGTCAGAGCCCTAATTTGGTTATTCAATTGACCTATTTCAATACGTAAGTTTGCGGTGTGAGTAGCTATTAATCTAGCTATATCTTCCGCAGATAAATTATTCACTGCCATTCTTGCAAATCTAACTATTATATCGTCCAGTGTATATTATTGTATTTTTTTTTTTTTTTTTCAAGGTCCTTTCCTCACCTTTTGCACTTATTCTCTTGATAAATCTTTCACTCAATTACACTTTTTCACTATCTTCTTATTTAAGTGTGGGCACTTAGATTCTTTGTGATTACTGCCACAGTAACTGCAATAATACAGACGCACGTATTAAGGGGTACTTGAACTATTTCCCATTTACCTTATTTCTACGGTTTTTTTTTTATGATAAATTCACAGCTATATTATCGCATTTCTTATAATTGTTAATAATAACTTACATTAATATAACCCTGATTCTGTTGTCGTCCTGATAATGTTCCTTTGCTGGCACTTAGATTCTTTGTGATTACTGCCACAATAAATTAATATAACCCGGCTTCTGGTGGCGTCCTGATAATGTTCCTTTGCTGGCACTTAGATTCTTTCTCCTTCCTCCAACTATGCATTCAAAAAATTTTTCCCGAAAATTTATTTTTTTCACCCAATTCATGAGGTACTTTTTATTTTTACCGCAAAATATATTGTGTTATTATTTTTTTTGTTTTTTCGCCCGGTTCGTGGGGTACTTATTTTATTTTCACCGACCGTATGCCCTCTCGCACGAGGATCGCCAATTAATGTTCTAACGCGGGTGAGCGTTAAAAAAATAAAACGCTTGCATCCAAACTCAAACTTGAAGTGCTTATTTTATTCATACGTTATTTCTTTTATACACAATTTTTGCTTACTCTATCCTTAACAAATACTTGTTTATGTTTACAGTAAATATTTCACTACTGGATGAGCTTATTTCATCATCCTCTAATTTGTGCTTATGCTAGCTTTAAAAAGTTTTGTTTACTCTAACTTTTTGTATATATTTGCCGTTATGCGGCTTACCAGAGTAGGGTATTAACTTGCATACTTTTGATGGCGGATTTATCTGGCCTCTTTATCTGAGCTTGCTCTGCTATCGCGTAAAGCAACTCTTCCTCCGAATTCAGTTCTGTTATAAGGCCCTTGCATTGCAGCGTGATGCAATGGGTTTTTAGGTTGACTGTTGCAACACCATCCAGGGCTTTTTTGACAGCAGATTGACAACTAGATGATTCGCTGTCCTTGTTTCTTTTGAGCTCTATCAATAGCCCTCCTTTTTGCGTAGGTCTCATTGTCCTAACTTTATCGCCGAATCCGCTTAGCATAGCGTTCGATTTGATAGCGCGAAGCATGTCCGCGTATGTTGTACCTTCCTCCTTTCTTTCGATAATGATCACATCGGAACGCGGGCAATGTGAGTCGCTGGTCTTCCTATTGTTTGCTGGCTTCTTTTTGCTTTGCACTTTTTCTCTATGATCCTTGGGGGGTAAGTTCTGTGGAGATTTCGACCTTCTCCTCTTGGTGTCTGGCGATATTTCTGTTCCGTGGACTGCATTAGGACTAGTTTTAGGTCTATCTCTACCTAGCAGCGGTGGTGCGCTCATCGATTTTCTGCTGTGCTACACATTTTCCTGATGTCACCATGTACATTTCGATGGGATTCAACGTACTGTAAAAGACCGTCGATATCCCTTCCCATGCGCTCTATCAACTCCGCTAACACCCCTGTTTTGGGCGCAGGGTTGCTAATTGTCAGAGTTCGTTGTCCATTGCTCACCTTTGGGGTGAACACTAGCTGCTGCTGGTGGCTTGTCGGAGTACCTGCCGATCCACCGAGGCCAACTGTATGTGCAGCCATTTTGTTTGCCCGTCGTTGGCTGGCCGCCAGGTTTGCTGGACTACTTTCCGCTGTTACTGTCACCGGTGTATTACATGTGGTTGTTGCTTTTTCTGGAGGTGTCCTGCTTATGACAGAGCTCCTCCTGAAGGGAGGTGGAATTTCGACCTTGTCCTTGTAATTAATATAATATTACTGCTGTTTTTTTCAATTATTTTTTTATTATTTTCCATGCTATAGGGCCCAACCTTACAGCCGCTATCGCCGCGCGTGTATGTAGTACCCGTAAGTCCTATGGTTATCTATGAAAACAGGGAGGCCATACTAGGGTTGACACAGGTCCTTATGGGTACCTGTGTTCAGAGCCAGACTTCGATCCGGGACTAATGTGGAGTTATCTCAACCCAACCTACATAGTCAATTAAGATTACGCGCCTTGAGCGCTCTGTAAGACCTGCCAGGTTTTAATAGGGCGGAGAAGTAGAGAACCCTTCTGTAAGTCGTTTCAGCAAGATTTCACTCCGCTTACTTGGATTACAGAGGTTCACTGCTCCAGCCCGTTTGTAATCTGCTTCCACTCCAGTATGCCATAATCAGAATCTTACTGGAATCGGTCCTGATGGCCCTCAGGCCACGCCATTGTTTTGTAATCAGCCGCTCCTAACTTGGAGAACAGACGCCGACCAGGATAACCGCTCATTCTGAGTCCGACGCTCCTGGATTTTTTTTTTTTTTGTTTTTGCTGGTTTTGGTCCACGAGTGGTATTTTATTTCCCACCTACCCTGCATATCTGTCGAGCATTCCCCAATCCGCCACCTGGGGACGCACCCGATGGGAGACAAGGAACTCCGCACGGGCTTGTTTTGGTCCGCGAGTGATATTTTATTTCCCACCTACACTGCATATCTGCCGAGCATTCCCCAATCCGCCACCTGGGGACGCACCCGATGGGAGACAAGCAACTCCGGATGGACTTGTTTTAGTCCGCGAGTGGTATTTTATTTCCCACCTACCCTGCATATCTGCCGAGCATTCCCCGATCCGCCACCTGGGGACGCGTCCGATGGGAGACAAGCAGCTCCACATGGATTTTTTTTTTTATAGAACGTCCAGTGAGTCAACCTGAGCTATTGGGATGTGCGCAGAGCGTCCAAACATGACTGGCATTAACTTTTGACGATGCTCAAGTCAGTATAGGATTTCCGCATATTATAGAGAAAAGCTGAACCAAGCCAGCCCTCAGAAGAAGGCATCTCAAATGCAGTTGTCGCAGTAATGTTGGCTAATACAGCGCGTCGCGTAGTCTGGTTATCTACATGGGCACACGGAAGCTGACCAACAGAACCCATAGACCCATAAGGGACAGGGAAAAGTGGTAATCTAGCTTGAGTCAACTTTAGATGCACCGCCGACAAAATTTCATTATTGATTGGCAAGTCTGAGTTCTCAAAAGAAAACTCACCGAGACTTACATTACAGTTTTGTAGAAAAGCTTGGTGCTCGCCACTTAAGTAAACAGCTTCTCTATATCCCAAGCAATTTTGATTAATTGGATGATTAGCATAGCTAAATTCCTCGGGTAAGTCCCACTCGGGTGGACGGTCGCGAAAACGCGATCGGAGAAGGTCCTGAACGATTTTCGTCACATATACTCCTAAACATGGATAGCTAGAGTACAAAGCTAAGTTTTCGTCTATACGTCCGAAGAAGCCAGGAATCTCAATCTCTTGGTGCTCACCAAAAGTTATCGTCCCAACCTCTAACGTTGTTTTATGCACAGCGAATAACAACTCGCGTGATTTTGGAGCTTTTGTGTTCCCCATTCCTGACAAGTATAGGGATATTGACTTCGGGTGGACGTATTCGGATTGCGCAAACATCTCTAAGAAATTTAACTCTCCTAATGTTACGCTTCCTCCATTCCTCTTATGCAAGAATAACAGACGGTAATATACGGCTACGGCAATGTATTAATCGTGAGCACAATGCGGTACTTGCTTCGCGTAACTGGGACTCAGAGAACTTACACGATTATAAGTCTCTTCACATAGCAGTGCACTATGGTCTGAAATAGGGATGTGACCTCGAGTCGAAAAAATCGATCATTTAATAATCGATTTTTTTCGTTTCAAGATAAATCGATTTATAAAAAATCGATTTTTGAGGGAATAATCGATTTTTGTGGATATTTCGATTTTTTAATACGAAAAATGCATATTTGATATATAAGTATGAAAAAATATCTAAAAGGACGACTTTAGATTATAAATACATATTCAAATTAATGATACATATATACATTTTTTAGTACTCTTAAATATTTTATTGCAGTAAAAATAATAATATACAAAACTATAAGAGTACAAAATATAGCAATATAACAAACAAAACTAAGAAAATAAAAGAAAGCTATCTTCAAGCTTTTAGTTTAAGTAATAAAAAAATTCAATTAAATAATTGCCACAAATGTTTTGTATCAATTAACATTCGACTAGAATCAAAATAAAATTAAACGATTAATTTAAGTATTAAATATAACGAGAATTGTTGGGTATGAACATTAAAAAAGAAAAGGAAGCTTCCTCCAAACCTCAAATCAAAATTTATCAGAAACTTAAAAAATTATTGCCATAAATCTTCAGTCAAAGAGTTTAAAAATAATAGTTTTGGTAGTCGCTTTCCTAAAATACGGTTTCGAGTTTTTCTGACAATATTCCCAGCCTTCGAAAATAATCTTTCAGGTGGTGCAGAAGTGGCCATCACTGAGAGGTGTTTCAAAGCTAAGTCTGTTAATTTTGGAAAAGTTCCCTCAGAACTTCTCCATACATCGAGAGGGTCTACTTTAAGATTTGATAATGGCGCTGCGATATATAAATCTATCTCTGTATTTTTTGTCATTGACGTATTAGCAGCCATTATTTTGTTATGGTGTACCTGCCATATATCTTGATCGTCGCTGGCAACTTGTGATGAAACAGATGATTCAAAATCGGTCACCAGTATAGTATCATCATTCCTAGTATTTAAACTTAGGCATCGGTTGGTATAATTAATTGTTTTTGACAAAGATAATGGCTCATCTAAATGAATTTTTTTGAATCTAGGATCCAAAAACGTTGCGACTGAGAAAAGGTGAACTTTCTGTATGTTTTCAAATCTTTTTTTTAGTTCTGTTTGCAATGAATATTTGAATTGATTGGCCAAATCACTGGTTATCGGTATAGCGTCTAACAAAGTTCTCAAGCACTTGATAATAGGTATAGCTTTACTAGCTGTCACATATTTTTCAGCGCTCATTTCTTCGGTAACATTGTGAAAAGGCTTTAAAACTTTTCCAATTTCTTTGAGCACAACGATTTCGTTTGCTTGAAGCATTTGGGGTGCATTCGGATGGTTTATTAAAATAGATCCAATTGTGCTGCTCATTAACACAAAACGTTCAATCATAAATAATTGTGAGTTCCATCTTGTAGACACATCTTCGACCAAATGCTTCAATTTTCCTTCAACAACGCTTTCCTGCATTTGCATCTGTCGCAATTCTTCAGCGCCTACACCACTTTGGTGGAGCCAAGTTACGATTTTTCGTACTTTATCCAAAAAAAGTTTAACATCAGAGGAACTCACAGAATTTTCAACTACTAGATTCAACGTATGTGCTAGGCATCGAATATGTTTTGCTCTGCCGAAAGTAATCTCAATAGCTTTAACCATGTTAGCGCCATTGTCTGTAGTAACACTCACAATTTTGTCATGCGACAAACCCCAATCTTCACAAACATTAAGAACCATCTCCGATAAATATTCGCCTGTATGATTGTCATGAAGCGGTTCACATGCGATATTCACCGATTTCATTTCAAAATTTTCTATAAAGTGAACAGTCACGCCTAAAAAACTTCTTAACTGCATATCCTTCCATTCATCTATTGTAAGATAGACGTTTTTAACAGACCGTAATTTTTGTTTAATAAGGGTCTTTTTTTCGTCATATTTAGTATCAATGAGATCTGTGATAGTTTTACGACATGGAACCTTGTACAAAGGAACGATAGTTTTCATTAGCTTTTTGAATCCTGTTCCTTCCACCATATTGTAAGGAAGACTGTCCCGGCATATCATTTCTGCGATGCTGTTTGTTATTTGTTTATTTTTTTCTCCATCTGAGGCATATGCTGAAATTCTTGAAAAAGCCGCTCCGATAGTTGATCTAGCCCGTTTTGGAGTTAACGACGAAGCCTCAGTGTCTGTCAATGGCGAATGCACCAATGAATCATTATGCCTCAAATTGGTAGTATCCTGGACATCAACTTCATGTGAATTCTGCGGTGATAAAAATAAAAACAAAATATAATTTAAAATATTTTAAATAATAACTATTACATCAAATAATGAGTTTTACCTCGTCAGCTTGTAAGACATCAGAATGTTTTCTTTCCATGTGCTGTTTCAAGTTTGTAGTGTTATTGCATGTTTTTAACTCTTTTGGACAGTATTTACATTTTGCGGTTGCATTTTCCTTCCTTATTGTAAAATACTTGCGCCAGCAGCTTCTGGGTGTTTTAGCAGCGGAAGACATTTTTATGGTTAAACCAATATTTATTTCGACACTTCAAAGCTTCCAAGAAATAAATAAAGGCAGGATCACAATTCATTACATATTTGTACGTAAAGATGGCACTGATTTTTATCGACTTGTTCACATTAGTTAGCTTACTTATCCATTTTATCATCCGTCGCACAGATGGCACTATTTACAAAAATCGATTTAAAATGTGTAATTCATATAATCGATTTATTAAAAATCGATTTTCGCCTTTAATAAAATCGACTACAAAAAATCGATAATAAGAAAAAAAATCGATTAAAGCAAAAATCGATTATTTTTTAACATCCCTAGTCTGAAATTCAAATTTTTTGGCATAAATTAGAAGGAGTGGTACTAGGCCATTGAAATTTCGCATACAGGTTATATATGACTTAGCTAAGAAAAATTTCAAGAATGGATGAAATCGGTCATTCCCAGGGGTACCTCCCTTGGACCTATAGTAAAAATTTTTGAATTTCAGCTTCAAAAATTGCGATATCTTAACGAAAATTGGTAAATATGTTATTCTCGTAATACGCATCGACGATACCAAAAATAGTTGAAATCAGACAGTCCCTAGGAGTACCTCCCTTGGACCTATAGTAAAAATTTGGTTTCATAAAATGAAAAATTCGCATATGATAGGCAAAAGTGATCAAATAATTTTATTATCCAACTATTTATACATATGTTTTTACTGAAACAATTATTTTTATAATAACATTAACTGTACATCTGAAATGAGAGAGAAGTTACAGAATTATTAAATTCACTTGAATATAATACAAAAAGTTATATGTACCAAACAAATCGTTCGAAATCACAGTCTTCCGTATCTAAAACTAAAGCGTTCTCCACAATGTCTGCTTCCGATATATCGGAATCAGAATTATCCGAATCGTATTCAGATCCCCCTGGCAAGTGGTTGCGGTATGGTCTAAGAGATTTTGCAGTGATACTTCTGCTGAAGACTCCGACACAGATAAATCCTTAGGCCGGCAAAGTAGCTTACATTTAATTATTTCCTCATAGCTTGGATATATATTGCAATTCCTTTCTTTATTTAACAACCTCATATTGATATATTGTCTTTTGCTTAAATCATTTTCAAGTAAAAATGCGAGTGCTTCTTCCGGAGTTAGTGGAACTGCTTCGGGTTTTTTGGAGGTAACAGCTTTTCTTATTTCGCTTTGTTCTGCTTGATGCGCAGTTTTCTTCAAAATAAATGCTAAATCACTTTGTTTTGATTTTTTTGCCGCAACAGTAGTTGCATGAATCAAAAAATCAACATCGTCATTGTTTTTACAAGAAAGATCACTTGCCAGCTTCCTCTTAAGGCGATCTTTTGCATCTATGTAGCTAACCTTTGGTCGTCCTGCTTTACTTGAACAGGGTTTTTCAAAATCATTCTCAGAAATTTCAATAATAGTTGTTGCGGAAACCCACTGGGGGTATTTCTCTTTAAATCTATTAACCATACGATTACATTTTGATAATTTTTCGCTAGCATATGCTAATAAATTTTGTATTTTTTTTTCTTATTTCATCTATTTTCTTTAAACTTAACTCATTAGTATTAATTTTTTTAAAAACCCAATCCAAAACAACATTAGTTTTGCGATCGCCCTCTATCCAAACTCCAAGCATTTCTTCGTGTTGGAATTGAAAGGTTGCTGAAAATTACAAATATACTTAAATGGGGCAAAAACGGGCAAATATTACATACATGATTTTAAAGAACATACCCCAAACTTCCACCGAACATAAAAATCTGGAACAATACGGGACAATACACACAACTTTCACTCCACAGAACACAGGTTAATTCGAAATTTTCGGTTAAAAAAGCTATTAAACAAAACTCCACACTATACAGATATGACACAATAAACAACATTTTTTTTCATTAAGTTAAAAAATAGATACCTTTCTTATATTCTTCCATTATAAATTTATTTCTTTTTTTTCCTTTTTAACTATTTTCGAACAGTTGTTTTCTTACAATATTTTACTGAACTGCTTACAAATTTGTTGTTGCTTCAGAAGCATCATGTTTTACAGCTCATATTTAGAACAGAGTTGCCATATCCCAATAATTTTTTGTATATTTTAGACTACTGAAATGTCTCAATTAATACTGCGTACCTATTTTTTTTAAATAAGAAAAAAAAAATTTGGATTTATGCCAAAAAATTTGAATTTCAGACCATAGTGCAGTGGAAGGACTGTGCACCCTGAACAGATTTTTTCCGGTGGGCAACCGCTCTAAACTCCTCAGATGGACCAGGGAAAAAAGCCTTTTGTGAGAGTGGATCATTTGTTAATTCTGATGAGGTTTTGGATAAATACTGCCCTTGAGGAATCGGCTTATTGCTTCCTCCCTTATTCAACCCTCCTGGAGCGTTCACATTAGTGGCAGGAATTCTATTTCCTTTTTGTCGCTTACCTCAGGACTTGCTGTTGTTTCCACGGTCCGATGTACTCGCAGTCTGCGAAGTTGCAGAACTATCATCAGTTTTCACTTGTTGTTGATGTTGCTGGGTATTCATGTTTTAAAAGTTTTAAATTTACGCTTGCTTGCGATTTTTGTCTTAGGATTTGGCAACTATTAAAGTTTTAAAATGGGTTCCTTAGAGTTTGAAGCTTCCTCGTCTTATTTTATTGGTAGGGTTTTCTATGTTGATACACGTCAACCAGATCCAAGTTTTTTTAATAAATGAAGGCGTTAATAAATTTAGGCTTCTTCGTCTCTTTATAGTCGGATTTTTTATGTTGATACAAGTCAGCCAGATCCTTAGAGATTATTGAGTCCTTAGTTCTTTTAAGCCTTGAAGTTGGGCGCCAGTTAAGTTTTGTGTTGATATTGGTATTTTATTCACGGCGATATGACTCGCTTCTTCAACTCCAACTTTACAACCGATCACTTAAAATTAAATGCTTCTAACTCTAGCCTATTATTTTCATGCTATTGCTGTACCGTAATTCCACATTCTTTAGCAAAGTCACATTGTTTTAAGCCGCCCGCACAAATAAACAAAAATAAAGTGCTAAGCCGGTTTTGATACTCTGTTATCAAAAACATTTCATTTAATGATCATTATCGCTCTAGTTAGATAAATTAACCCAGCATATATATCAAGAGTAACAGCATATGGGATACTAGCTGCTATGTTAACTTATATATGTATATACATATGCACATATGTTACCAGTAGTAACGACCAGCTCATCGCTAATCTATTACACTGCCAACTACGCAGTATATATATATATATTAAATATTACCAACAACAGTAATAGCGACCAGCGGAACCTGTTCTACATACTATCCTGTTGTTTGTTAGTCCATGTTAAAATATTTAATTAAATTTAACCGCTTCCAATTCTTAAAATAAAAAGACCACCACGCTTTATATTTCATCAATTTTTATTTCAATTCTTTTCTTCTTTTACGACCCGTCACCGCAGAAAATCATATACAAATTGAACGCGTCTTAACCGACAAAATCAAATTCAAGACAAAGAAATAAGAACATAAGTCCCGCTATAATTCATATATATGTATACATAAAGAGTCTTAGGAATTAGGTATTTATGTAATAAAATGAAAGCCTACTATGTATTAAGGCCGGTGGGCCAATTAGATGTCCTAAATTCAGTAGTTTTCGCGAAGCGTTGTAGGATGAGAAAAAAAACAATTAGCCAAATGAAGTTTTGGGGATAGTTTAATATATATTTGAACTAAAAAAAAAAAATTGTACAATCTCCAACAATATATTGTAAGCCGAGTTATCAATAGATTCCCAGAGCGCCTTGCCACTGAAGTATCCAACTTCTGTACAAGATACAACTTGCAATTTTCATCTCGCTATCAAGCTATCTCGTTTTAACCAAAGCAATTAGTCTTGTTCATTTTGCATGTCACTGCAACAAACACACACATATGTACATATGTGTACATATCACATGAATTTATATTAATATACATATAAGCGTAAGGAAACTTACATTAGGTTGTGCCATCTCAATAAAGCGATGTTTGTTACAGTGACTTCAACAGTCCAGTATGTTTAGGGGCATTGTCTTGTTGAAAAATAACTTTTTCAACAGCAAGACCGGTTTTTTGGATGGCAGCAGGCAAATTTTCTTGCAAGATCGTCAAATACTGCTCCTTTTTCATTCGTCCTTCGATTTTGATCAAAGGACCCACACCATTGCAAGCGATGCACCGCCAAACCATTATGTTGCCACCACAATGCTTCACTGTTTCTTTCACGCTTGATTTTGTTAACTGCTGGGGATCTTTTGACCAAAACCATGAACAGCCATCCGATTCAAATCGGTTGATTTTTGTTTTCATCTGACCATATCACCTGTAAAAAATAAAAATATGCATTAAATGATATTAATTATTGAAGCCTTACTGCTTAGTACCTGCTGCCAATCGGTGTGTACTTCAGCAAACTTTTTTCTGCTCATTATGTTTTTTTTTAAAGCAGCGGTTTTTTCTTCTTTTCTGCAGCTTTCAATCCTATTTTTTTCAAATTTCGTCTCGCTGTCCATTTGCTGACTTTCAAATTCATTCTCTGAATGCCTTCTGACAGTGTTTTGCTTAACTTGTAATAAATCATGTTTTTTTTAAGCCTTTGCACTGTGGTGTGACTAACTTTGAATTTTTGGGCATATTCTCGAATAGACAACCCGTCCCGCACAGATTTTACAATATTTTCTTCAACATTTGGTTTCATAGTTTTATTTATTAATGACTTAACACTTTACCACTTTATGACATCAATTCCAGAAAAAGAACAAAAGAAACCACAGCCAAATTTAGAAAGAACCGTATAAGGGGTACGTGGGTACAATAAATGGTGAGTACAATAAATGAAAACTTAAAGGTTAAAAGAAAATAGCGTGATATGTTACATATATATATAAGTATATGTATGTGTTAGCAGTAATAGCGACAAGCGAAAGTTGTTCTACTATACTGTCAATTACATACATATTCCTGGAATTAAATATTATTGTATGTATATATATACATATGCATATATGTTACCAGTCGTAACGACCAGCTCATCACCAATCTATTACACTACCAACAACACAGTATACCTATATATTAAATATGTACTAAATTTTTTTTTTGTCTTACAACTTTCGTTGTAATTTATTTTTTTGTTGTTTTCTAGTAATTAGTAGAGAATCAAATACTAATTTAAAAAAACATGAAATTAAAATATATTGTTTTGTTATAAAAGACTGAAATAAAATCCATATTATAACAAAATGCTTTGTACACTTTATTTTGACGCTCAGAGTATGTTTTATTACGATCTTGGGCTTTTTGTTCTACCTCTCGAGCGTTCTTAAAACTTTCTGTAATTTCTTCAAATATGGTGTAATTTGCGGAATGAAATTTTCGTTTTCTGTTATAGCACGTATATCATGTTCTACGTCATCGAAGGTGCGCAACTCTTCCAAAAGTGAGATAGGTTGCTGTATAGCTAGTGGATTGACACTTTTCTGAGTGCATTGCGAATCGTATATAGGGTAAGCCTGTTTTCCAAACGTTGTGCTGATTTTGAGCGATGATCGCTAGTTGAGCCTTAAGGTCTCTGTTTTTCCGTTCGATTGGGTTACTTTCCGGATGATAAACTGGTGTAAAAATGTGGTTAATTCCCATGCAGTAAACTATTTGCTGCACGGAGGCCGTGCAACATGTCTGCAACAAAATTCGTTCTACCTGGCGTATAGTCAATTTTAAAATTGTGTTGCTGTATTTGCAATGCCCACCTTGCTTGGCGGCCTGTAGGTTACTTCACGGTTAATAACCATTTCAGCAGTTGGTGGTCAGACACCAATAAAACTTCGGCTCCTTGTATATAGCCTCTGAATTTATAACATGCCCATACAATAGCGAGGGGTTCGTGCTCTGTAGTCGAGTAATTTCTCTCTGCGGCTGTCAGAAGTCGGCTTGCGTATTCAATAGGGTGTTCGCATTCTTTCTCCCCCTGTATTAACACAGCTCCCAATGCATATGCACTCGCATCTGCTTTAATGATGAGAGGGACATCATCTTCAGCTTGCTTCAAAACTGGAGGTCAAACGAGTGTTTGTTTAAGCTTGTCAAAAGCTTCTATTTGCGGAGTATCCCATCTCCATACAGCATTCTTTTTCATTAATTCCGTAAGCGGTTTAGCAATTTCAGCAAAACGGTCAATGAAACGTCAATACCAAGAGCAAGTTTGTATAAACGATATCAATTCTTTGATATCTCTTGGCTCTTTCCGATGCGTGATCGGAGTCAACTTGTATGCCTTCGGTTGTTAACAAATGGCCAAGGTATTTAACACTGGCACAAACGACATTTGGCAGAATTAATGCGCAGCTTGAATTTCTCTAACTTCAGGAATACATCTGAAAAATCTTAAGGTTTTTTAAGATTATAAGTTATTTTGGGGGAAATGCGCGAATACAACAATTGCCTGAAATATTTTTTTTTTGTGTAAATATTTTATTTGCAATCTATCTTAATACAATGATATTCAGCAAATTAGATCTTATAATCTAATAGCAGCGGTAGTATTTGCATAAATGCAAAACTACATATAAAATTACGATATTTGTTCAAATCTTATATCTTAAATGTATTAAATTTCTACTTCATGTTTATATAGAATTTCTTAGCCTAAACTTAACTAATGGACTAAATATAATTAAGAGAAAATTTATTATGTATTTTATTTTACGTTATGTTATCTATGTACTTTGAAACGTACGTTGCTTTGAAACGGTCAATCAATCTCTGGAATGTCGACGGTGCGTTGCGTAGACCAAATGGCATTCTTTTAAACCGGAATGTACCAAAAGGCATAATAAGGCACGTCTTATCTCTGTCCCTTTCTGCTACCGCGATTTGAAAGTACCCGCTTTGAAGGTCTAAAGTGGTCATAAATTTTGTAAATTGTGTAAAAGGTCTATTCGAGCCAGTGGGTATCGCTCGGGTTTTGTTATCGCATTTAGTACATAATCTACACACACACGAGTACCACCATCTTTCTTAGGCACCATAACAACAGGTGATGACCACGCTGACTCACATTCTTCTAACACATCGTTTTCAAGTATTTTGTGAATTTCGACTTTAAGTCCCTTTAACTTAGAAAATGATAATGGTGCAATGGGCTCGTGTTCGCCAGTATCTATAAAATGCTGTGCATACAGTGGCATAGTAAAGTCTACATACCCCAATGAAAATCGAGGTTTGGAGATTCTGTGAACATTGTAGCATTAGAATATATTCCAAACAAATCCAATCTAACAACAAACCATAAAATTTAACAAAAAAAAATTTAATCCAAAAATATTTATTAACAAAAACAAACAAAATTCATTTTCCAAACACAGAAAAGTCTGCATACTTTGTAAAAAGAATGTGTTTCACTTAAAAGGAAATAAAGAGACAACAGAATTAATACTTGGTGGGTCCGCCACGACTTTCTAGAACAGCATTTAATCTATTTTGCATGGAATTTACCAATACTTTTGTGTAATTATTCGAAATTAAATTCCACTCTTCAAGTAAAGCATTTTTGAGGTCCTGTTTATTTTTAATTGTCCTTTTCCTAATGCGACGATCCAATTCATCCCATAAATTCTCTATGGGGTTCAAATCCGGTGACTTGGGTGGGGAATGAAGTTGATGGGGCACATTATATAGTAGCCATTCTTTGACAACACCAGCGGTATATTTTGGGTCGTTATCTTGCTGAAAGTACCAACCCGCCGTAAGACCCAGTTTACTCGCGGATTGCTTCAAATATACCATGCGATCCATATTAATATCAATAAATGTTAAATTACCCACCCCAGCCGCTGACATGTAGTCCCAAACCATTATGGAGCCACCACCGTGCTTCACCGTAGGAAGCAAGTTTTTGGGCAATAATGCTTCATTATTTCGACGCCATACTTTTTGTTTGCCATCATAGCCAAACAAGTTGAACTTGCTTTCGTCACTAAATAAAACATTAGCCCAAAAATCTTCGTATGCATCAATATATTTCTTAGCAAATTCGACTCGTTTCTCCATATTTATTTTGCTGATGAATGACTTCTTTCGAGGCACACGGTTGTGGATTCCATTGCTTCTTAATGAATGTCTCACCGTTTCTGGATGCACTGAAGCAATATCCTGATTTTTCAGGGTTTTTGCAATTTCTATTGCTGTTATTCTTGGATTTTCTTGCACGTCTAACAATATTTTTCGCTTAGCACGAGGAGTCAGTTTAGGTGGGCGACCACTTCTTGGTTTGTTTTCTACACTATTAGTGTGATTATATTTCCGAATAATTGTTTGAATGCTTGATTTTGGATGTCCGACCAGTTCTCCAATCTCTCTTAAAGATTTTTTTCCTTATAATATTTCACAATTAGCTCACGTACTTTAACACAGATTTCTTTACCCATTTTGGTTAAATTAACACAGCTACAATATTAATATCGAAGAACTAAACTTCTTTCTAACTAACGGTATCTAGTAAAGACGCCTGAAGTGATTGGTAGCACTGTTTGAGTACAGAACTGCATTTTGTGTACTCCACTACAAAGCCGTATGCAGACTTTTCTGTGTTTGGAAAATGAATTTTGTTTGTTTTTGTTAATAAATATTTTTGGATTAAAATTTTTTTGTTAAAATTTATTGTTTGTTGTTAGATTGGATTTGTTTGGAATATATTCTAATGCTACAATGTTCACAGAAATCTCCAAACCTCGCTTTTCAATGGGGTATGTAGACTTTACTGTGCCACTGTATGTTACGTTTTGTCACAAGCGTACATACTTTTATACGTTCTATAACATTTAGTTCGAATGGCAGTGGATCAACGAAATCAAAATGTTGCGTTGGGTTATTTTCAAAGTACCAATATCTTTGACCCATATTTAATACGATTTCCGCTTGTTCTAAGAAATCTGTTCCAAGTAATGTTTTGTTTTCAATTGCATCAGGCAATACCATGAACTGAATATTAAAGCTACGCCCACCAATTACTATATCGCACTTAGTTGTAAGGCATCGTTGGAGTTTCGTACTTCCGTCGGCAAGTGTGATTTCGCATTCAGCTTTGCGGTAAGTGCACCCCTTAAAATCCATTATGTGCTTCAAGTTTGTGCTAGCTACACTAGTACGACCGCCACTATCGAAATAAATCTGTCCAGGCAAACCGAACAATTGAACATTAGCAATTGGAATCGTTTTCCAATTGGAATGGTTAACGAATTAAAACTTACCGATCCATGGCTGGTGGACGATTTATTCAAACATTTCGGACAATTTGCGCGTGTAACACCTGGTGCATTGCATCCATAACACGAATACGACGGCTTTGTCACTAAAGCATTTGCAATCGCTTGTGTTTGCGCTGTTTTGGCCTCTTCGTTTTTCTTTTTGAAGCACACTTCTGTGTAATACCCCTTTTTGCGGCAAAAACCACAACGTACCGGACCACTTGTACTATCGACGGCTTTATCGGCGTTCGCGGTAGTCATTTTGTGTTCGCGCAAGGTCATCTCGGCTTCTCTAGCTTCATTCAATAGATCATCGAACGTAGTAATGCGTTTACCGACTAACCCTATCCCTAATTTGTAAATGGATCATACCAAACAAAAGATCGATTTGGCCGATTTCACTAGGAGCATTAGTGAGTTGTGAAAAGAGAGCACGTTTTCTTCGAACAAAAGAATCAGTCGGCTCGTTTTTGGCTTGTTTGCTTTCAATGATTTCAGCATAGATTCACCAGTCAGGCTTAGGGGGACAAAAAGCTTCACGCAACATACGCACAATATCCTCAAAAACTTTGGGCTTTGGCTGTACACCGCGCCACCATTCTGCTGCGTCACCCTCTAAAATCATGGGCATGCCAGTAATAGCATCCGCGTCACTTATTTTCTCGACAGCTTTAAACGTCCCTACAGCAGCAATGAACTCCTCAACTTTTGTGGAATCGCGTTCACCTGCATAACGAGCAGTACAGTTGCTCAACGAACCACTACGTACATTGTAATGACCGACAGCTTGCCGACAAAATTGTACGATCAAACGTACTTACCTGAGTGAAGTTCGATCGTAGCTGTCTCGTCCGAAGATATCAATACTTGTAGTAACGACAGTTGCCAGATCTAATCACAACATTTCACAATTCTAAAAGAATTTTGCGAAATTCCGCGCCAGATGGCAGCCCTATATTCGACCGCCATCATGTTTCTCTTCTTCATTAATTTTACAATTTACGACAAATCGACCAGGGGTCTACTAAAATTACGAACGAATAATATTTCCTCGTTTCGAATTTTAGGGCGGGAGGGTTTGATATCTTCTGACGAGAAAGCTAGTATAATTACGATCGAACTTCACTCAGTTAAGTTCGTTTGATCGTATTATACAATTATACCACACTGTCTCGTCCTCGATATCAATACTTGTACTTATTTACAACCACTAGCGATTTGTCTTAGTTTTTTATTAAACTTCAACTAGTTATTCATTTTTACATTAACAATGGAAAATGCAAAGTTAGCTTCCTCCACTATTGGTCGCTGATAAAAACGGGCAAAAGTCTCCGAGTCCTTCGTCCATCCTGCAGCTTTACGTATGGTTTCCACATCTACACCATTTCTTAATGCTGCTGAAGTAGCTGCATGACGTGTGCTATGCGCCGTAAACTAATTTATGTCAAGACCGCTCTCTCGCATAACCTGTTTTATCCACCTACTAATTGTTTGCGATGATGCCTCCCGATGAGGTTTTTTAAACGTTATGAACAGGCTATCTTCACCATGACTTCTCAAGCTCTTAGTTTTTTCTAGGTATGTTTGCAGAGTCCTTACCGGGCATATTTTCTCATTTTCTGTGAACGACGGAATGATCAAATTAGGTTGCATGCTGCCACCTTTAACATTTATATTGGAAATTTTTATTTTTGATAAGTCTGATTGTATTTGGGACGTTGGGGTTTGAGCACTGATACTCCTTTGCAGAACCTTTTTATTGTAGGATCTTTCCCAATATCCCACGTTGATAATAATGAGATAGCCGATCTATAGGTATTAAGAGTTCCATATTTTTTCACCCCTGTTGCAAGTGGTGATAAAAATTCCAACACAGTCGCCACGGTCGGGTCAAAAGGGGAAACGTTTTTAACTTGACAAAATCATACCATGCTAAAATATACCTATGGTAAAGACTCTATTGGTGCTTGTTTTTTTGATAAAAGATTCCCTGATAATCTGCCTGCAATTAGGTTTAGTGATTTCCACGAGGGATGGTATTCTCTGAAAGGAGAACGTAGAATATTAATATTTCTTTCAAAGTAGATAGGTTCTTTTATAAGCAACTCATTGAAAAGTGGAAACCACGGTCGTGATGGCCAATTTGGTACTACCAAGATACCCTCAGCTTTGTCGTTAATTATTTTTCTAATGACTCTTAGAATTACCGCAAATGGAGGAAAAGCATAAAATTCAAGATTAGCCCAATCTACCGTAATGGCATCTATCTTGGAAGCCTCCGGGTCTGGAAACCATGAGAAAAAATTTGAACATTTGGTGTTAACATTAGATGCGAACAAAACGACCTTTGGCTGACCCAACGTCAGTACAATTTCATTAAAGGCATAACCCGCAAGCTCCCATTCTGTTTCATCTGACTTTATATGCGACTCTTCATTAGCTTCAATATTTTGCGATGACTTTATGTACGTTGCTTGGATCCAAAGCCTTCTTTCTTCACACTACTGCCAGATTTCTTTACTAATATATTAGATAACACTTTAATTCTATGCGAAGAAATACAGACACAGTGTGCGTGTGCAGCAAGTCAGCATATAAGCTCGGGATTCCCCGTGAGATGTGTAAGTTAATAATTAATATGCTCGGACTGTTCACTTGTGATCTCTGCACGAAGTTAAATCAGCGAAATAGAATTATTATTTGTTCGTTTATTGGTCAAATCCGTACTGAAATATAAATGACAAAATATTCTTAACATAAGCTAGCCCTGACCTATAATCGCTGTGTCAGCGATTATGCTGAATGGATTATGTTTCAACGTCGCGACGGCGCATGGAATGTTGACGGCAACGTATTGTGGAGTTTGGCATAATTGGCATTAAACATTGTTGCAGCTTTGCTGATCGTGCAGAACTGCAGTCGTTGACTTTGTCTTACCGGATGTGTTAACTTGTACGTGTTTAATGACAGTCGCATTTAGTAGAGTACGATAAAAAAAAACTTATTTGGAAAACCGTGTAAAATCGAAAACGTGTAAAACAAGTACCGTGTAAATCGGGGGATAGGTGTATTTTGAAAATTGATTGTAGGCTAATAATTTAATGAGCCATTCACAACAAGAAAGAGTGTTAATTGGTCGATGAGCACTAATAAGGATGGAATTTTGTACCTTTTTAATTGAAATGATCGTTGACTTTTTTAGAACATCTGGAAAAACTCCATTTTCAAATGATTGATTTATAATATTGGCAATTTGAATTCCCAATACAAATACCGCATCTAAAAGTACGCTTGGTTTTATGAAGAATTACATCACATACATTAATATCATTTTTATTTATCTTGTGTGTGATCGCTTAAATAGTTTTATTACTCGTTTGTTTTGTTTTTGGTTTCATAACGATTGCTGGCTTAATAGATGTATTCTCTACGACACCGGAATATGACGGTATTTCGACCCTATGGGTACGTTCGCGAAAATGTATAACTGCAGCAATACAGCAACCCTGTTGCTTATTCTGCACTACACTGCTGATACTCAGCTGTTATATTGCTGTAATGTTGCAGGTATCAATTTGAGAAAAAGTTTTGATTTCAGATCGCAGTAGAAATGGAAATTAATTTAATAATAGATGAGATTGAGAAAAGTGCTGTTAGTTTTTTAATAAATTTTGAAAAAAGGAGGAGGCACGCAAACAAAAAAACGAATTTTCTTTTTGAAGAAACTCTTAAGAGAAGACGAATCGTAATGGTCCAACATTTTTTTATCACGATTGAACTATACGACGCTGACGTATTCCTTTCCCACTTTCGTATGACTCGTGATAGACTGCATGTAAGTATTAAATTTGAGAAGTTATGGCTTTATTTATAATTTAATTTTAATAATGTGTTTAGAAACTGATAGCTGCCTTGCACCCTTTCTGGTCAATGCTGGGTACAAGATATTCATTGAAACAGGCAATGTACCTGACTCTATGGAAGCTAAGTAACAGCCGAATTACATTTCGTCAGCTCTCTGACCGATTCAATGTGGGGAAGGGTGGAGCTCATAAACTCTTTTACAAGACCATTAAAGCAATATGCTGCCTTAAAAGGGAAATTTGTTGGCCTACGGTCGCAGAGCAACATAATGTGATGGAAAAGTTCCAGGAAAAACGACCCAGTTCGTTTCCCCATGTTGTAGGATGTATGGATGGAATTCACTTTAAAATAAATACTCCAAAACAAGATGCAGTGAGCTATTACGACCGCAAGGGGCATTTTTCCATAATAATGCAGGTAAACAATGTATATGTACATATAATGTAAGTTAACGTGTCCCGCAGGACATCGTTCAAAAAATTAAAGTTGCGGGCCAACCACTTGGCCCGTTACGCTATACTTACTTTCTGCGTAATATAATTAACCCTTAGCCACCTAACGTGTATTCCAGTAACACATCCACCTAACGTCGGTCATGGTGACCGCTTGGGTTTAAGTACTATTAACAAGGTTAAAAAGTCATAAATTGGCAAAAAATTAAACCATATTAAGTTCTTTAGTTGTTTTTATTTCAAATTGTTTTAATAAATTCTTAAAATTAACATTTTTTTTCTTTTTATTATTATTAATCAAAGTTCACTTACAAATATTTCAACAAATTATAGGTTCTTTATTAAACTGAGACCTAAGCAATAACAATCAATGAGATCAATATTTTTTTAATTATTTTAGTAACTTAAGTATATAACCTCTTATATAAAACTATCATTGGCACAATCAAATCACAATCATTACAAAATTACAGCCCCCTAACATTTACAATTTGTCGCGGCAGCTTATACACATTTTTTGAGAACATTCAACGCAAATTGGATTTTTGCACTGAAAACACAAATGGAATGTTTTACGTTTACGAACAAGCACGGATTTGTTTTGCTTTGGTACATAAGACACCAATGTTGCATCTGACGTAAATCCAAAAATCGAAGAGCCAACGTCTCGGTGACGGCTAGGTAGAAATTGGGGAGGTACTTCCCTTTTATTTTTTTTAAGGGTCCCTACAAGTGTCAGCTGTTTTTGCTTCAGGATTTTCATTAGCTCTACTGAAGTAAACCAGTTATCAGTCGTAACATTTCTGTGGGTTCCTTCAATCGATGCAATCAGTCGCAAAACTGATTGCGTGGGTTTGTTCAGTCGTTGGTATTCATCGGGCAAGCCTTGGCTATCTGAGTCTTTTCCCAAGTATATGTAGCCATCAACAAGATATCCATTTCTGGCGTCAGTCATGCACATAATTTTTAATCCATATTTGTTGGGTTTTTTCGGCATGTACATTTTGAAGCCGCATCTCCCACGGAAAGCCACCAATATCTCGTCAATACAAGCGTAACTGCCAATTGAACAAACTTCTTTGCAGTTTTGTATCAGCTTACCAAACAGCTGAGATATAGGTGCAGCTTTGTCAGTGCTACGGCGTTCATCTCTGGTGCTCGCATCATCAAATCGAAGGCAATTCAGCAGTATTTCAAACCTGTTCTTGCTCATTATACAACGATAAATCTCTCTTCCTGTGCCATCTGTGCTGTACCAACATGTGTAATGTGTGTGGTTTTCTTTGAAAATTGCGGTATAGTACAACATACCGATCAAAGCTTTTAGCTCCATTACGTCGAGGTCATGAACACATGTCTGATTTTGATAGTTTGGTCTTATCTTGATAATTTTTTCGTTTGTATACTTAACAATTTCTTCTAACATATCATCAATGAAAAATAACTGCCAAATATCGGATGGTTTTGTATTTCTGTTCAAAACATCTCTGAAGTTCCTTTTCAATCCTGGAGGTTGATGAATGATGTTGTGTTGCAAAGTCCTCGATCGCGAAACTGGAGGTTGGCTCGACCAACGGAACCGATTTTTTCCGAAATAGTTCCGGTATCTTGCCAATGGAACATCGTCATCTGAAGATTGATCATCAACTGGCACATCACCATCATCATTATTTTCACATAACTCGTCAACATCAATTTCAGAGTCTGATTGACATTCACTTTCAATCACGTGGTCTAAAGGTACATCTTCTACGTCACTGCAGTCTTCATTTGGCAATTCCGGCTCGTCCCTTTGATCCTCAGCATCTGAGTCACTCTCTTCTAACCATCTACAGATATTTCGATCACGTTGAGACATGCTGAACCTAAAAAACGATAAGAAAATGTTAACACTAAAAGAAACGTAACAACCTAACGTCGGTCACCAGGACCGCATACGATATATATTTACCTGATTCTTTTCACTGCGCGCACGTGTTGCTTGGCCGAGCGCAGAGCGCAAACTGAAGAGGGAGGAGAAAAGGTACACAGAGTCACAGGCGTGGGGCCCGCGTAGTAACGGAAATATTTGAAAAAATAGATCGCTCAGAGTCACCGTGACCGACGCTAGGTGGTTAAGGGTTAATTCTCCTTTTTTATTGTATGTATTGAACAATATATTTTATTATATTTGCTGAATAGAATCCCGATTGAATACCACTGGCGCAAGACTGCTCGCGCCGCGCCACACTCAGAACCTTTTATACTTAAACTAGCCTTATTCCTACCCTAACTCTGCTGACACAGCGGTTCCCACAATGTTGTGCATTTCAGGTGAAGTTGCTGTCTGCCGGATGCTCGTGTGGATCACGTTGCATTAAGCAGACGCACTGTCAGCATATTTCAATACACAGGTGTGCTACTGCTGCAGGTGAGCGAGTTAACTGTGGTGTTAACTTGTATATAAGGGGCATGTGAGTAAATTTTTTCAATCTTCTTAGGCTATTTGTGATAGCAGTCTTCGATTTCGAGACGTTTTTATTGGTTATCCTGGAAGTTGTCATAATGCTAACGTATGGAAGAATAGCTCAATTTACCAAAAGATCACGTCGGGAGAAGTTCTGCTCGCTAATGGGGCAATAATTTTAGCAGACTCAGCTTATCCCATAGCAAAATATTTAATGGTCCCATTTAGGGACAATGGGCATCTTTCTACCGAAGAAAGAAGATTCAACTACTACCTCAGTTCAACGCGTGTATTATGTAATAGAACAGTCCTTCGGCGTTTTTCGAAAAAAATTTAAAATACTAAATCACATTGATGCATCGTATAAAGAAAGCTTCAAAAAATTATATATATATTACACGATTTTATCGTAACCCACGATGGCGATTCAAGTTCAGCGGATATTTTGAACAGCATTAATTTAGATCAAAGCATAATTTCTGCTCATGTTCAAACCTTAGAAACTGTCGAAAATATTACTGAAAGCAGTGAAGGAGTCATAAAAAGAAACGATTTAAAAATGTTATTTATGTCTTAAATTTGTAGTTAAAAGAAATAAAGGTCAACAAAAGAAAGGTACAATTTAATTCATATCACCACATATGTGTTTTTGTACTACGTTTATAAAACATTGCAAAATTATCTTCAAAAATTTATTTCGTATCAAAATTTATTTAAGCATTTACGTCCTCTTAGCTAAAATGTCTCGCAAAGAGTTTAGCACACCAATTTTCTCCTTTTCAATCTCAAGCTTTTCCCTCTCTAACCGTAGTACATCCTCATAACGGTTTTGTTCCTTGCTAGCTTCTTCCTTAAAAAATGATATCGCCTCATTTGCCGTTTTCTTGGAACGTTTCCTTGCGCTGCCAACCTGCTCTTCCAAATCGCACTCGCTTTCATCACCCGATGGGCCTGCCAAGAAAGACTGCAAATTTTCCTCTGGTGGCTCAACTGAATGCCGACAACCGTACATGGCATCAAACTCGTCGAAGTACTCCCAGGTGGTTGCGTCCCGACCTGATTCTTTATTTCGCTTTTTTATGCGTTTATACGATGCTAACAAATTAAGAAATTTTCTCTGGAGTACTTCCTTACTATCAGGAACATCTGGATTTACTGCCTTCATGGAATCTAGGACTTTGCCCCAGAGAACAGATCTTTACTTTTTACCGGCAGCGCATTCGACCTCCATGTCCAGCCGGCATCTAATTAGTAGCTTGCTCTTGGCAGTATTCAGTATTTCGCTGCAAATAAAGTAAAAATATATTAAATTAATCGGTATTATAATTATTAAAGTGCATAAAACATTAAATACATAACAATTACGCTTACCTTTCTTTTTCCATTGCATTTGTGTTAAGCTTGCAGACAAAAATTTTGTGTTGCCGGTTATTGAGGTTATTAGCGCGCGTGATGAGTAAATAGAACGTTTGACTTTTGCAAGTGTTGCCACAGATACAAGAAGAACGTGATACTTTGCAAAATTTGCAACACTGCTGTTCTGATTGCCATCGCGAACGTACCCTATTTTTAGCATCTTTGTTGTTTTTATTGTTTTCTATGTAATTAGTGCCAATTTTACTTTCTAATGAACGCAATTTTTGTTCAATGGATGATTGTAAATTACACGATTTTTGTTATTGTAAAATCACATACATTTAGATGGGTGCAACTGATGTTGGTGTGTTGCCCTTGAATTTTCAGAGCCCCACAATCTGCAGTTTTGTTTGTTGACATAACCATTTAAATGGAAATGCGCTTCATCCGACATCAAAACATTATTTAAAAAATCAATTTGTGTAACTAATTGTGTAAGAATAGAAAAACACGATAATTTTAACGTGTTGTGTTGTACTGTAGGGTTCCATAATAAATTTCCAATAATTCAATTATAACCAACAAAAAGAGAAAAATAAATATGTTAAAAAATAAAAAAGTTATTTATTTGTGCTTAACATAACAATAAAAAGCAAACGGTTTTAAAGCATTTAAGAAAGTTTACATATTTGTTTTTATTAAAGGCTTCTTAACATTTTTGTGATAAAAATATTTACTTTAATTTAATATTTCGTGGCTTTCCCCCCTTGCTGTTAAGACGGCCGCAATTCGTTGAGGCATACTGGCTATGCACTGTGTTATCTTCATCTTAAGATTTCGGTCATTATACCACACATCTTCGATGTTTTCCTTAAGCTATTGTATTGTGGTATTATTCCGCTGGTATAAGGGGCAGCCGATAACGCTGAATGAGTTAAAACAACTCATTAATTCGGTGAGTGCACCTGAATACCTAACTCCCTGACCTTGAAATTTAGCAATTGCATGTGGAAAACGCGTGACTTTAAGTTGCTGATAGAGCGTCTGCCGTATGTTGGTGATATCGGCTTACGCTGGCTGCTTGAACGTGGGAACCACTGAAGATCGCTGCCTAACTCCGCGACTGAATTAGGCTATGTTCAGAAACGCATTATAATGCGCAGTACTTGCAGCGCTGGCAGCACTGTCAATGTGACTTCATGCAACTGATAGATTTGTTGAAAAATTGCAAATAGATTTGTTGCATTTATGAACGCGCTGTGCAGTAAAATGGAATTGTTACTAAGTTTGGTCATGGACGATGTATGTGAGGAAAAAACCGATAGTCTTTTATTAAATTTAAGAAAAAAAACCGTGTAAAGCTTAAAAGAAGGACATATCTTGTCAAAAGTTTAATATCAAAACGGAAAATACCCAAAAATAAGTATTTTTTTGAAACAATTTAACTTTTTTTACTTCATCTACGACCTTAGCCCAGAGCACGCTCTTTTTCCTCCTTCCCGACGTGAACTCGTTCTCCATGCTCAGTCGGACTCTGAGCAGTAATTTTATCTCCGATGTACTAAAGTTATCACTAAAACCAAGAAAAGTATAATAAAATAAAGTTTAAATATCTTATTTTTCATCAATTTTTGTATTAAAAGCTAAAATAAATAATTAAATACCCACTTTTCATCAGACATTGTACTAGCGTATTTATTGGCAGTGTGAAAATTTTTGCTGCAAATAATGCACGACTTTTGATACAAAAATGACGTTTAAGAACGCGTTGCATTTGCAGTACTGCCATATTTGCATTTTTGAACACACTGCTCACTCTGAAATGGTATGTTGCGCATTATAATGCATTGTTGAACATACCCATAATGCGTTTCTGAATATACCCTATGGTCCGCTGAGACGGATGATGAAAATGGAGTTGATAGAAGAAATTATTTAAAAACTCTTTTCTCCTTATAAGTAATGATTTAAAATCATGAACCTAATTTAATGTAATCGTAAATAGAATACTTTTTTAATTTTTGTACTGAATTCATAATTTAAATTTTTTAATTATATTTTATTCAATAAAATAAATAAAGTTCATATCACATAATTTTAATTCACTATAAAATAAAAGGTACATTCCACAGCTTCGCTTAATAAAGGAAAATAAAAAAAAATTAAGTTCATCTTCGTTTTGTTTGTGGTAAAAAAAAAATCACTTTTGCAGACATTGGCTCAAAATCGATTTTAAGTCCAGAAGCGTTTTTATTCGTTCTTTCTCCAATTCAAGCTTCTCCTTCTCAACAGCCAATACCTCATCGTGTCGGGCCTGCTCTTTCATCGCCTCGTCTTCTAAAAAATGCATCAGTTCGTTGTTGGCATTCCTTCTGGATTGGGTGGTTCTTCGACTTGAAGTTGGTGGAGAATTTGTCGGTTCATTATCATTTCGTTCCAATAATGGCGACGATGGCAGCTCAAGCGAACTCTGCAAGTTTTCTATGGGCACATTAATGGAATGTCTGGTACCATACACCTCATCAAAGTCTTCAAAGTGAAGCCACGATGTAGCTTTCCTACCGGATGAGTTGTTGCGTTATTTTATCCGCTTATAGGTTACCAGCAAGTTAGAAAATTTTCGTTGCGCGATTTGCCCGTCTATTTTCAAATCTTTATTCACTTTTTTTATTTCTTCCGCCACCTTATTCCACAAAACACTCTTTTTCCTCCTCCCTGAAGCAAATTCACTTTCCATGCTCAGTCGGCCTCTGAGAAGCAACTTTACTTCCGATTTACTTAGATAATCGCTAAAATCAAGAAAAATGTAATAAAATATTGTTTTAATAACGTATATTTAATATATCTTTGCATTAAAAGCTAAAAAAAATAGTTTCATACTCACTTTTCATCAGACATCATATTAGCGTAATCAGCGGCAGTATTAAAATTTTTCCTGCAAATAATGCGCGACGTTTGATACAAAAATGGCGTTTTGGAACGCGATGCATTTGCAGTACTGCCATATTTGCATTTCTGAACGCATTGCAAACACTGCAAAAGTACGTTGCGCATTATAATGCGTTATTGAACATACCCTTATGCTGCGAGTATTGTTACACATGCTGCATTGCTTGCTCTGCGGATATGGTGGATATTGTTAATGTTGAGATATTGGTGTGGTTAGGTAGTGAAATAAACATATAAATATAAACTATTAATTATATTTATTTATTAATATTAATAAAGAGCGCGTGCGGGCGCTTGCTCTTTACTAGCCGGGTGCTCGATCCAATCTAATCTGTCTCAACGGCAACGACAAGCGGGCAAGCAGAGTGACGCTATCCCCACTTACTCACTTCATACATATATAGATAGATAAGCGCAGAACGCAACTGCGCAACTTGTATGTATAACATATGATGTATCAATATAATATATACTGTATAATATAAATGTATATACCTTACACATTCTCGACAGTTACATTTATTGTTGCGACTACTTTGTTATTAGAGCCGCAACATGGGTTATTGCTGGTGTTGTTGTCATGTGCCAAAGTTGAAATTATTATGTGTTAACTTATACTGCTGATTTGAGGTATGCCCAACAATTTTCGATGGGGTTAAGGTCCGGTGAATTGCCAGGCCATGGCAAAACCATTATTTCCATTGAATTCAGACTATTCACGCTCATCCTGGATGTGTGGCATGGAGCTCCATCTTGCATAGAGATGTATTCGTCTCTCGGACACTTCAGGGTTTATAAATATGGCAGCAAAACGTTTTTCAGCACGTCCACGTATTGGACAGAGCGCCTTCTTCCCGCAACAAAATGTAGCGGACCTGGTCCCTCTGAGGTTATACAGCCCTAAACCATAATACTGGGGGGGTGTTTGACCCTTGGCAGCACACAATCTTCAGAATATCGTTCTCCGGCTTTTCTGCGAACAAAATTCGCTGTGACCCCTTCCAATCGACATTCATCGCTGAAGATGATCTGTTAGAAGAAAAACAAAACCAGAAAAAAGTGTGAATATTCACATCTTCTTACTGCTATAAAGGAAAAAAATGTTTTTTTTTAACTTACTTTTTTCCAATATTCCCCGTCGAAATCTCTGTGAGGTTGTGCTCAAAGTTTCCGCCAATTTCGCTTACACGGTCCTTTTTTGCTGCTGTTTAATATAGATCGGTTTGTTTGCCTCTACTTCCTTCTTGCAAGCTATGCAGTTGATGGATGGTCATTCCCACTTCCCATGGTGTCCTATATAACGGTGAACATCACCTAAATGGTGATGAACGGCTATCAAAGGTGACTCCAAATACAGCTCCAACGGTGGTAACAGTTCAAGTCACCACCGTGAGTAGGGTAGTGAAGAACAATAAATTTAATCGACGGTTAGGTCGATTACATTCCTGTTCATATCCTCAACACACCTATTTTTTAATAATTTCACGCTAATATCTCTGCTCGGGCGCCATGAAAAATCAGCACTATTTTGTGATGATACAACTTAATATCACTCTATTAAAAAAATAAGTCCATAAGTCCATGTTAAATGATGGTGGTGTAGTTATAACCAATTAGCCTGCAGTTGGCTATCTTTACTTAGGTCGGAAAACTCGAATGGAGCCTTAACGTGGAAACAATGAAATTCTTCACTATTTAACACAAAACATATTTCCTTTACAATAAATCAACTATCTAACCGGTCCCTCGATATTTCTGCCTCAGGTTTACGAAACGTTGACTGGGAGGGCACAAAACGCGAATAGGCGCTATCGTGTATCCCACTGGCGGTGTCGCGGATATCAGAACATCCTTAAATGTATTCGAAAAAAGCGACATCCGAAGCCTAGCTACCCTCTAGGTTTTCTTCGAGAAGGAAGCCTAGCCTGGGCATAGCTGAGGGAGCCATACTCAGCCAGAATCGCAAATCGAGAAAATCGTAATTAGTAAAAATATTTATTTGGAAAGGAGCTACAGCTGATTCCGGCTGATTTGCGGTGACCACTATATCTCTGAACTGGATCCTCTCAATTTAAAAAACCAAACAGATTTTGTTAAAGTAATGTTAAACCGAGTAATTCATCGCAGGAATAAGCAAAATAAATTTTTTTTGACAAAATGGCGGTTTCTCAAAAAAAATTATTTTTGACCAAAATGCCGGCCTTAAATTAGTATAAGTAAAAATATTTATTTGGAAAGGGGGAGCTACAGCTAATCTCCGAGAGCTCCTCTCAAAAAAGACGTTTTGCGGTGACCACTATATCTCTGAACTGGATCCTACTAGATTTCCTCGCAATAGAGTTCCACTAATATGTCTTCATGGTCCTGAATTTTCTCTGTCACCTCCACTCTTGGAACATATTATTAATTTTTTTATAACAAATAAAGTTAAATTAATTAAATTTTCCACCTTCTTCTACTTCTGGGTTTAACAATTCGGAGCTGGAGTAAAGGACACCTTCTTGCCGGAAATTTTCTGCCATTTCAAAGATTTTAAAATTTGTTTCCATAGGGTTTTCCATGAAAAATGTTTCCAAGGTATTTAATGCGGATAATGCCTCCTTAACACTAGTGGCTTTTGAGACATCATGATTCTCTTCTGAGTTTTCATCTCCACTACTGATTTCAGATGAAGGCACATCGCACAGGTTCGCAACAATTTGTTCATCTGTAAGAAGTCCTCTACATTGAAGCTCGTCATCGCAATGTATGTATTCTTCGGTGTTTGGTATTTCCTCCAAAATACCAAGCTCAACTTCGCAGCTTACCACATCTGCGTTTGTATTACAAATTCCTGCCTGGAAGATATGTAATCATAAGTACAGATATGGTTGCATTCATGTAACGACTTCTTACCTTCTTGAAACAATTACAAATTGTTTCAGGCTTCACTAACCACCAAGCCCTTTTGATATAATGCAGAACGTCCAATATAGATATTGATTTAATATAAGTTTGAAGTGGAACTCCACGTTCAATTGCACTTATCTGTTTTCGAACAAGAATTTTCCTATACTCTGCTTTGAATGCGTGTATAATGCCCTGGTCAAGGGGTTGAATCAAAGCAGTAGTGTTAGGTGGGAGAAATTCTATTTCTATGTTGCGAGGTTTGAAGTTTATTTTATGACAAGAAGCGTTGTCAACGAAGAGTAAAATATTTTTGTCTTTGGCGACCATATCATTATCAAGTTCCTGAATAATTTCAGACCACAATGTTGACGTCATCCAAGCTTTTACATTTGCAAAATAAGGCAAAGGTGGATTACGTTTTTTAAAACAGCGAGGATTTTTAAATTTGCCAATTGTGTATATTTTTTTAAATGTTCCGGTAGCATTACACAAAAATAGTAGTGTAAGTCGAGATTTTTGGGTTTTCCATCCGGTTGGTTTTTCACAATTGGTCATAAACGTTGCATTTGGTAGGGCTTTGTATAAAAGTGCACTTTCATCAGCATTAAAAATGTCATCAATTTTACGGTTTTTAAGGATGTTAGGTAAAAATTCGTTTTTAAAACTGGCTGCGCTTACTTCATCATTTTCTTTTCCTTCACCATGAAATCTTTTAAATTTAATACCATAACGTTGACGCCATCTCCATAGCCAGCTTTGAACAGGATCAAAATCATCTTTCAACAGAATGGCAAACTCTTTTGCTTTGTTTAGCAAAACATCACTCGATAATAAAGCATTTTTTGTTCGCTGCTGATTAAACCAATTGAAAAGAGCCTCTTCCACTTTTGTATGAACACCCTTTCTTTGCCTTTTTCGCTGTAAATTTGCGGAATTACTAACTCTGGTTATTTCTTCTGCCATTTTAATTGTTCT
This sequence comes from Anastrepha ludens, assembly GCF_028408465.1. Classification (NCBI taxonomy): domain Eukaryota; kingdom Metazoa; phylum Arthropoda; class Insecta; order Diptera; family Tephritidae; genus Anastrepha; species Anastrepha ludens. Next base: position 115,619,856 of record NC_071502.1, read on the forward strand.
GTTGACCGTGCTGATATTGCACTTGAATTTGTTGGCAACGTCCTTCTTTTTTGTTCCATTTTCACAAAGATTTATAATTTTTAATTTATCTCTTATAGACAACGCAGTAACTCTTTTATTCATTTTCGTACGAACAAGTGAAAATATGTATGAATGTACATACATATAAATATATGCACGAGAAACAGACTACAAGTTGAAAAGAGAGTAACATTGTGTGCATATAGCTTGCATTTTTGTGAAGTTTTTCAAGTGCTGAAAAGAGATACATAGATCTATTGTAGATAAAATTAAGTTTTGAAAATTTTTAGTGCTGCTAAGCGAAGTATTTTTCATACAAAGCGACCAAAACTTCCTAAAAAACAGGGTTGTTAAACGGAAAAGTGTTGCTAAGCGAAAATGCAGCTAACCGTTTAATTTTCATACAAAATCCATTTTGTGTGACACATTTTTATAAAATTGTGCACGTAACCAGTAAATGCACCTAAGCGAATAGGCAGCTAAACAGAATATACTGTATAATGTTTTGGCCCTATATTATTCGTTTCATGACTATAGGACATATAACAAAATAACAAAAGAAAAACGGTTTAAAATTATTTGTTTATTAAATTGTGTTTCCATTCGTTTGAATAGATTTGAATATTCTTTTTGGCATAGAATTAATTAAATTTTTAAGGAGGTTTCCATCTAAAGCATCCCATTCTCGTAGAATGGCAGCTTTTAAATCGTCAACTTTATTATACTGCTGATTTTCAGCATAAACCTTCCTGGCTAGCAGGCCCCAAATATTCTCTATTGGATTGAGATCCGGAGAGCATGCTGGCCAGCCCAAAAGAGGGATGTTTTTGTCTGAAAACCACCCTTTCGTTTCCCGACTACTGTGGATTGCAGCATTGTCCTGCTGGAAAATCCATGACTTCTGCCTGTTTGCATTTAAAAAAGGCAGCAGACTGCATTGGAGCACGTTTGTGTAGTCCCGGCTATTCATTTTGGAGGAAACGAATTGCAGCTCCAACTTCGAATCCATCGAAAAAGCTCCCCAAACCATAGCCGATCCACCACCAAAATTTCTCTTAGAAAAAATTTGGGGCTCCTTTCTTAAATCTCTCCAATAGCCACGGTTGCCATCAGGGCCATCAAGATTCCATTTTTTCTCATCTGAAAAAATTATCTAAAGTGATAGAAATTTTTTTACAATTACCATTTTTTGAGTGTGGTATTACGTACCTGAGACCAGTCCGTGGCCATGTGTTGTTTGGCGAATTCCATTCGAGCAGCTTTGTGACGAGCAGTCAAATGCGGTGCCAACTTAAGTTTTTGGCGGCATATGTTTGGGGCTTGATGGAGCACCCTCCAAATCGTTGATTTTGACACCTTTTTTGAAGTTAAATTCACCAGTTGCGAACAACTTGTAGATTTATTACTGGCATTTTTTATTATTACGCGACGGTCCCGATCAGAAAGCTTCGGTTTCGGTCCTCCGCGTCGTTTTGTGTCATATTCTGCCGGATTTGATAAAAAATTTGTCACCACGTGTCGGCTGCGACTTAATTTTTTCGCGATTTCTGTGACGCAGAAACCCTCCTCATCCAACGCAGTAATTTTACCTCTCTCGAATTCGGAAAGTTTTGAACCACGTGGCATATTGACATTTATTGTCTTTAAAAACTATTTTAATTAAAAGTAGTACTCAGCGAACACGTGTATGCACTTTAAAGCTTCAATTCCTAATGCGTTCTATAGTTATGAAACGGGAAAAGTAGTGACGAATTGCTCTGACTCGTGCTCAAAGTAACGGTACAAACAAACACAAAAACACCACGATGAAAAGTTGTTGTTTATTGATACTAAGAAGAATAACGGTATTATTCCATATATTCATTTATTTTTACAGAGTACCTACATATTTTTGGAGTAAAGATTAAATATTCATGTTATGTGTCCTATAGTTATGAAACGCACCTTATTCACTATAACAGGTGATCAATCATGAGGTGCTTTTTTCAATAGTTAAAAAAAAAACAAAAATGTAAATTATGTTCAAAACCTTTATTTATCATTTGAAAGGACATTCTTTGACATTTACTTTTTGAATATGACTTCATTCAAATGTTGGCCGCAACTACGCTTAAGGTGGTCCATTCTGAAGGTCCAATTTTCAATCACTCGTTCGAGCATTTCGACTGGTATGTCGTGAATAACACGCGTAATGTTGGCTTCCAGAGCTTCAATCGTAGCTGGTTTATCAGCATAGGCCTTGGACTTCACGAATCCCCAAAGAAAAAAGTCCAAAGATGTGATATCACAAGATCTTGGTGGCCAACTCACAGGTCCTAAACGTGAAATCAGCTGCTCTCCGAAATGACTTCTCAATAAAGTCATTGTTTCACGAGCTGTATGGCAAGTGGCTCCGTCTTGTTGAAACCAAATGTCGTAGAGATCATTAGATTCAATTTCAGGTAGCAAAAAGTCCGATATCATGGTACGGTAGCGAGCACCATTCACAGTTACGTTGCGGCCATCATCATTTTTGAAAAAATATGGACCGATGATTCCACCAGCCCATAAACCTCACCAGACCGTTGTTTTCTCTGGGTGTAAAGGTAGCTCTTGAACCTGTTCTGGTTGCTCTTCATCCCAAATACGGCAATTTTGCTTATTGACGTAACCATTGAGCCAGAAATGCGCCTCATCGCTGAACAAAATTTTGCTCGAAAACAGCGGATCTTCTTCAATCTTTTCAAGAGCCCAATCAGCAAAACGGTGACGTGCAGGAAGGTCATTTGGCTTTAGTTCTTGTACGAGCTGTATTTTGTATGCTTTTAAATGAAGATCCTTCCGTAAAATTGACCAAGTTGTTCCATACGACAGTCCAAGTTGCTGAGAACGGTGCCGAATCGATTCATCGCACAGTGGTCCCGCTGCGTAGGAAGAGCGGTCATAGGAACTTTTGGCGTGATAAATGACTTTTTAGTACGTTTTTAAGTTGATAAATGTTTTTATTTGTTAAAAAAACATTAAGACATATAAAAAGTAATATATATATAATAAGAATATATATAAGATATAATAATAATAATATATATATAATAAGAATATATATAAGATATAATAATAATAATATATATATAATAAGAATATATATAAGATATAATAATAATAATATATAATAAAGTAATATATAATTAATATAAAAAGTCAAAGGAAAATTAGGTACACACATTTTTTACATAAAATTTTTTTGTTCCGTTTAAGATTTTGCATAAATCTTAAATTATAAACAGTAATAGAAAAAAACATTAAATTCCGAAAGGATGAGTTAACTTATTCTTATATATGAAAATAATAAAATATTCACTTTCCAAAAAGTTAATGTACTTAGAAATACAAAACTTTTAACTCAGTAAATCTAACACTTCTCTTGACATCATAGATTTCTTTTTACATGGTAATTTTCGTAGACTAGATATAAATGGATCGGAATTAAGAAGAAGCCTGTGTAAAAGATCCGTGCTAGTTACAGTTCTTGAGTGCTTTCTGGTATAGTCACGTCTGAATTGTTTCACTAATTTATAACATGATTCAGCTGCCTCCTCTGATAATTCTCCAATTGATAATAAACAATGATCGATTACCTCCGACCCATGAATGAGCACTTTATGAACTGATGCAGGTAAATTATACCATGAATATTTACTAACTAGAATTTTAGCAGTGTCTAGTGCGTATATTTTGAATTTATTCGAATTAATTTTAAAACCAGATGAAAGACATTGTAGGAGATAACTACATCTGTCTATAACGTGTTTGTCTATTCCTGTGATTTCGGATGATATGGTTGAATGAAGGAAAAATTTTCGTGCTGTATTTCCATCATTAGAGGTGCCACTTCCTCCACTTCGCGGTTTGTCAACTATCAAGCCTAATTGTTCTCTAAACTCCCTCTGAACGAATTCCTTTCTCTTAGCTAAAAGTGCTTTTTCCTCAGATGAACGTGCTTGCCACCTTTTAAATTCGATTCTATAAGAAACATGAATAAAGTATTCAAAAAATCTAATCCAAGAATGCAGGGGTGATAAACCAAATTCAAATCTATTGGAGTTTAATTGTTTGTTTCTACACTTTTCTACGTTATTCATTTCTTTAGGTGTCGCACCACAAATCTAACATTTACTCGTAGATGAGTCACATAGGTACAGATTAGACCCTATATCAAGCGCAGTCGCAGGTCATCGCAGCTGGAAACTATTTTTCCTTAAAGAGGACATATGTAAGAATATTTAAATGTATGTTTCATTTGTGCGAATTCGTGCGAACTTAGTTAAAACTTTACAAACTTCTTATAAAAAAAAAAAAATGGGAAATTTTAAAGTACGTATTTCGTACGGTCTGAAAACCCATCAAATAATAATTAAAAAAGATAAGAAAACGTTCAACATGTTTTACATACCTTCAACTTGAATTTCCATTGTACAACAGGTCATAAACACAGTAATTCTTAGAAAAATAACACTTCCCGGAACTGCGTAAGTACGGAGCGGAGACCACGCTAACTATCACTTTTCAAATTCTCTTACTTTGGAGGCACAATTATAAGTGAAGTGTTTGTGCAGTTGAAATTTCTTTTATACTCTAAGTTACTATGACTAATGAACTAACATTTAGCTAAATATTGTTGCATAATTTTAACATGACTATTTTCATCCAATGTCCTATGGCGGAACCACTGTGCATCGCGGTTTTCACGTACACTCTCTGCTACTGCCGCTATATTCTCAATGCTTCTTGCTGGACGTGGTCTATTCGGTCGAGAATTATCCACCAATGAATATTCGGATTCAAATTTGTTGATGGTATGTCGAATAGTGTTTAAGGCAGGCCGATTATGTTGACCATAATGCGGTCTAAGCGCACGAAAAGCATTTGTCACAGAACGCTGATTTTCATAATACAGTTGAACAATTTGTAGACGTTGTTGCGGTGTGAGTCTTTCCATGATGAAATGCCAAACGCTGTTCAACAAATCCACGATGACAGTTTGCCACAACTCGCGCGCGATCTGTAAAAAAAACGCAAATGAAAAAAACTCCTTAATTGATCACCCGTTAATTTGAATAATTATATGAACACTGAGAACTTGATAAACTGGTTACGCTTAAGGGGTTATACGCAGTTATGAAGCAAATAAAAGACGGGTTGTCAAGGATTTATCCTGAAGAAACTTCAGAATATTTTAATTTGAAAATTTTTGGCGGTTATAAAAGCATCCTTCAAGAACGTAACAAAATTTTTTATTTATGAAAATGTTGATTATAGAGCGCGCTGCAGGCGATTTCTGGAACCTCCTTTAAAAAAAGAAGATTTACGGTGTACATCGTAACTCAGGATTGGATTATCTGAAATCAAAAAACCAAACAAATTTTGTTAATATATTAGATTATCTAGTAATTAATCGTTCGGCTAATCAAAATAGTGAATTTTCACAAAATGGCAGCTTTTAAAAGAAATGATTTCGATTTTTACGTTAAAATTTGGCCGTAAATTGATTATAAAATGGAAAATAAGTATCAGATTTACAAAAGGACCACACGACATTCAATTGTAAACCATATAATAATGATGTGGGGAGTATCTCGTATTTATTAACTTGATCAATCAGTTTCCAAATACAGACTAAACTTATAAGCTATGAGAAACTTAAATTAGGTCTTAAAGAAATATTCAAATGTATGTAAGTATTAATGTGTTTAGGGAAATTCAGCAATGGAAGTACGTATATATGTGAATGTGTATTAACATTAACATTACTAAAGCTAAGAGTCTATGTCAAGTTTACAGTAGATGTAAGATAACAAATGTGAGTGTAAATGCAATAACAGTAGATTGACCTTATTGAGAGTTTATAAAAGGTAAGTATGTTTAATACTATGTATGTACAATATGTAAATTAAGTATGTGTGCATGTAACGTGTTAAATGGTAAGAAAGACTAAGTACAATTAAATAAAAGAGTATGGTTATGATTATAAGTAAGTATAGTAGGATGTAACATTATAATATAACTATATAAAACTTAACCTTTATATACCTTATGGACCGCCCTATTCCCTTTAAAAAGAACTGTGGTTCCTAAATCTTTCTCCACAATCTGTTCTTCGTAAAGGGGGGCTAATTTATTTCCTAGCCTAATGTTTCGCTTTACCATAACCTTATCACCTACACTAAATGTACGTACTATTCGGTTTTTGTTATGAGTTTCTAATTCGGATTGCTGCGCCTGTCTTATACAGGCCGATATTTCGTTATTTATATTTTCTGTAGTGGGTCGAAATATGCCGACTGGACTTTTGTTTGTTACAGAATGTATTGTTTTATTATACTCTATAGTTGCAAGCAATATCAAATCCTTTGTGTCGTCAATGCTCCTCTCTAGCTTCAGGCACCTAGCTATCTCTGCCAGCGTATTGTGAAACCTTTCCACTTGGCCGTTAGAGGTACTGTGAAGAGGTGGAGCATTTACGACTTGGATACCGAAACTGTTGGCAAGAAGATATCTGACGGTATTTGAGTTCAATGATTTCTCATTATCGCAGAGAATAATTCTGGCCTTAGGAAAAACGTTCAAAGTATATTCTGCCGTTTTCACCCTTCAGAATGTCAGTTAGAGGCTTGGCTATACTGGCGAAGTCTTTCACGAAACACCTGTAATAACTGGCTAATCCTAAAAACGATCTGAGACTGTACAGTGTTTTTGGAGCCGGGAAATTTAGCGCTTACTTTATCCGAACATGTTTTAATGCCATTCCTTGACACTACGAAACGGGGTACTTCGTTTAAAGAAATTGAATTTTTCTACTGAAACCTTCATGTTAGCATCACATAAACTTTTTAAGACAATAAACTCACCTTTAATATAAATAAAAATTTAATTAAAATATAATATGTCGTTCCATGATGATCCAAATGTGAGAACCATACGCAAATTCTGATGGCGCTCTTTCTTTGCCGTGGTCCAAGGCTTACTTGTGGGTGGCCCATCCACTAAATTGCCGTCACTGGTAACGCGTACATGTGGACTTTTTTTTTTACACGCAACACCGAAATGCCAACAAATTACCACTTAACACTTTTGTAATTAATATAAAGCCCGATCTGAAATTTTTTTAGCGCGACGATTTCTCACTGGGCAGAAGAACGTCAAGTTCTAACACTACTCACTCGCACATTTGTCACCTTTTTTTTTTCAGTATATATTCATTAATGTTTATTGCAGTATATACATAGATAGATATACATATAGATATGTGCATAGAAATATATATGCAATACGTTGCTTACGTATTATTGTATATGGATTATTATATTAAGTATAATTAATAGTTGATAACATATTACCTGGTTGGCTGACACGTCCTGATGCTTCTGATTGGAAAATCGCAGTGAAATTTATTATTAGAATTAAAGCGAAAGTAACCTCGCCGAACAACGTTTAACACGGTAAACGTTTTAACTGTTCGGCGGGGAAATGCCAGGGTTAACGGCCTTCACGTTGCAGCGACTGGAAACGGTGGTTAGCAACAGTCGGAACGGTCGGCGCAGTTACCATTAGGGTGGCTAAAAATGTATATTGAATATTAGGGTGTGGCCTAAACATATGTCTTTGACATGCTGTTCTTTCGTGGGTGAGAATATTATTACGTCATCCACGTAAACATAACAGCTCCTACCTATTTGTTCCCTAAGAACGTCATCTATCGCTCTCTGGAATATGCTTGGCGCGTTCTTTAGACCGAATGGTAGCCTACAGAATTCGTATTTTCCGTTGTTTACGGAAAAGGCTGTTTTTTCTCTGTCACGCTCTGCGAGAACGATTTGATGAAACCCTGATTTCAGATCAAGGGTTGTAAAATACTGTGACCGACCCATGTTTGATAAAATGGACATAACGTTTGGTATGGGGTATTTGTCGTCACACTTTGGCCAAAACTTCCGGCGATAGGTCCTCACATTCTTGACGGATATTGTCTTTAAGAGCTGCAAGAGTCTGAGGCTTGTTGACATAAACCCGCGACTTCAAAAAGCCCCACAAAAAGAAGTCTAGAGCGGTCATATCAGGCGAACTTGCTGGCCAGTGCGAATCGCCAAAACGGGAGACTAAGCGCCCGGGAAATGCATCCTTCAGCATATCGGTTGTGGCACGTGCAGTGTGTGCCGTTGCACCGTCCTGTTTGGAACCACATGTTTTCCAATCCCAATTCATCAAGTTGCGGCAAAAAGAACTCGTTGATCATTGCTCTGTAGCGCTCACCATTCACAGTAACCGTTTGGCCCGCGACGTCTTCGAAGAAAAAAGGTCCATCGGCTCAGGTTTTTCCTGCCTACCATTATAAATAAAACTGCGCTTTTGTTGCCGATTGTTATTGTTTTGGAAATGAGGGTTTTTTTGGCCGCCTGAATTGGCTAATTGATTATTGCTGGTTTCAGCTACTACTTTTTTAATAGTTTGACTTTTGCTATTTTCATCGAAACGCTGTGAAAAATTTGTTGCAAAAATATAACGTTCATGATTTGCCTTTACCTCCTGAGCAAGTGCCAATGCAGACGGTAAGTCGGCTGGACGTGTAGAAAATAAAATATCGGAAAGAGGTTTTTTTAGGCCGGAAATAAAAACACGCAGCGCATCCATTCTGTACTTCTCGTTTATAGAGTTTGCTATATGACCTTCGTAAGTCATTATAGTCTTATTGGTAAGAAGGGTGAGCTTTCTTTCGACCCCATAGAACTTCAATACCGTCAGACTTGCCTTAAAGTACTAAGTTCCTGCTCTATTAAATAAACCGGTCTCTTATCGGCATAAGTAAAATCTAGCCTCGTTATTATGGCCTTAAAATTCAACACGGTATTGAAGGAAGCCAAAATACCATCTGCGGCGCCTCTTATTTTCTTTCTGATCATTGCGACCGCTTGGTAATGCTTTGAGCATTCAATCGTACCTTTCGTACAGTTTGTAGACCGTGTGAGCCGCTTGCCTCCATGAGACATAGTTCTCTTGTTTGCGTCAAACTCAGGCAAGGATTTTACGAGGTCAAGGGTTTCATCGCATTTCACATGACCTACAAACACCGATCCAGTTCTCTTCTTTCCTCTCTAGTACTTCGGTCATCAAAACGAAGGCAACGCATAAGTGTCTTGAATCGCTTAATATTCATGACAAGGCCAAACTTTCAATCCCATCATCGTCTATTCCCCAAAGTTCTTCCAGATATTGACGATTCCCCCTGTATGCTCCTGCAAGGTATAATAACCCAATAAAAGCTCGTATTTCTATACGGTCAGTGGGTTTAATGTCCCTTTCTCTAGAAAAATTGTTTCTAATGGTCTCAATGTATTGGTTGGTGTATGTTACTATTATGTTTAATTTATCGTCGGCAAAAATATTATTCCATATATCAACAGCAGTACTAGCATTTCTTGCATTCCCTTTTACTCCAGGTAAGTGAATAATTATGTTGTGAGGTCCTCTGCGTGCACTTTGGAGAGGTGGATTTTGATTCCACTTACTGATCTTATCTTTTCCTAGAAAAAAATGTATGTCTCCAGAATTTTCATCATCTAGGTCGGTCTCATCATCCTGCTCTGTCTTGGAATTTTCACCCCGTTCTTCTACCTCGTCATCTGAAGCAACATCGCTTTCCTCCCCAAATTCGTCTTCCATTGTGGGATCGTCGTCATCAGCCACCAGCAAATTTATAACTTCTTCCACGTCTTTGGACTCATTTAAATTGAAGTATCGACGAGACATTTCTATCAAGAATATAAAACAAATTAAAACATAAAACCTTTGTAACGAGTTTGGGCGCAATGTGCCCTGCAGGCCACATCAATAAATCAGGTTATTTTCAACTAACTATTAAAAATTAATAAATTATTTAGTATTAAAATGGGGCAGTAGTTAATTTGAAATCAGTAATTTGGAAAATACTTACTTTAAAAAATGTGATGAGTTAGGGCGCAATGAGCGTCTCCGATCAAACTGCGTATAACTTCACTTTGGGAAGGGAAAACACAAATTGAGTTGATTTGATATAAAGAGCACACCATAAGAAGCAGCTATTGAGCAAAAGAGTAGTAAACGGTAAAAAATAATAGAGTGAGACAAAAAAATGTGGGAGCTGTGCCTCACAGATCGGGTGCGCCCGACGGAGGGTTAACTACACTGAGCATATCACTTACATTCAATATTACATATAAGCTCCTTCCTTTGCTTTGACGCCGCTGCTTCAGTTGCCTCCGGTTTTCTTCCTCCTTGAATGTCATTCAAGGTCGACATGAGTTGCATTGATAAAATATATGACTTTATTTTGCAACTGATTAAGTTGCTTCGTTTTGGTGCTGCTTTATTTAAATCAGTATTTAACTTGTACTTGATTTTATAATTTACCCGGCCCCACGTTGGGCGCCAATTAAACAATTATATTTGATATAATATTAATTTATTTAATAAAGAATACTTTTGTATCATTCGTACATCTTATTAGTCCAGTTGCCGCAAACAGAAAGAAAGCTTAATTCTAATTAGAATACCCTGAGGCCACCGCTGCTCACATTCCGCTACTCACTCTCCGCCGCATATCATAATATCTTCAACCACCAATACTCCAATAAGTTTCTGCTTACGCCAAAACTCCAATGAGATTCTGGTCTTTTACTTCATTACCAATTAGAACGACTACCAACAAGACCAACTGGTGTTCAGTCTCCGCTGCCAGCAATAGACACCGCTCTCCCAGCATTCAACGTACTCTTGCATTGCAAGTGTTTGCAAAGCCATTAACTATTTTACTTATTTACAATGCTGGAATAATGACCAGAGACAAAATATGTTACGTGGGTGACCATCATAGTTTATTGGCTTAACTTATACCCACATCATGTAAATATCGTCTGGTAAAGAATATCATAACACAACATCAATCCCACCGGGGGATTGGTGTGTTTGTATGTTCGTATCAGTTTGCCACGCGCACTAACACACAAATAGCTAGGCATGCTAGCAACGGGCGAAGCCCATGTTTATGCTATAAATTAATATTTTATTTTGTTAATTATATTTTTAAAAATAACCGTGGACTCGAAGTCCACGTCTTTATTTTTATTATGTCAATTTAAGACTAACTTTACAATAATTCTTACTTCTACTTAACACCTAAATTAAGTCACGTTGAACTTGCATGTGCTGGGAAAATCTTGAATTTGGCCAACGCAGCGTTATCTGTTATTGTTGCGCGTGTGGTGTCGTTAACCCGTGGGATACAGTCGTCATATGTTATTTGATGCCTTATTTTGCAGTGTCTCCGCTGTTGCAACATTAGATGTGTTATTGCAACATTAGATGTGTGTTATATCATTACATTAATACTATCTTCTAAGTTATAATAATATTTTGAAACATAGATATAGGTGCATTAAATATTAGATTTTGTGGATCGACTGACATAAAATGAGTATATAATTATTCTATACTTAATTCATTATAAAAAAGATCGGTTGTCTGTAAAGTCGGTTTACTGACGATAGTTCTACGTGATAACGTGTTTTTTTTTTTACAATTTTACAATTACACAGTGATCACGAACTATTTGAAGTGTCTGAATAAGTTTCAAAAATCTTTATAAACACAAAGCAAAAAAACCAAAAGATACCACGGTGCTGCTGCTTATTGGATGGCTCACATCGTCCATTGGTGGTAGTCCAAAATCTTCAGCTATTGGTAACAAAATCAAAAATATTAAAATTTATTAAATCTTCGCGAAAAGTTAACTGGACAAGTGTAAAATAGCGTACTCTTTCTAAGTTAAATTTGCAAAATAAAAAATCAGCTCAATATTGTAAACAGTAGCGGCCAGCTGTTCTCATATGAAGAATTGCCAAATGCGAAAATGACACAAAAAGCGCCACCTGCCGTGGCTGTAAAATCTCCAAATACAACCCCTACTAGGAAAAATACAAGGAAAAATTTTTGCGCATCGTTAAAAATAAGAAAATGGAGATCTTAAAAAAGAAATTAAAAATTTAAAATTAAACTCAGAGAAAACGAGCGAACCTCGAATAGAATATTTTACTGATGAAGATGAGGTTATCAAAGAGACGGAATTCATTCTCAGCAAGCGTGACAACGTGATAAGAAAATACTGATGGAATGGTTGCATTTTTCAAAAAAAAATTTTAATTTATTTTTATTTGTTTCATAGACATTTTGTATGGGTATAGAGAAGGAGGTAAATGGAATCGCAATGGAATTGATCAGGTTGCATTTATTTGTACGCATAAATACTGTACGGTCAAACTAGTTTGTTTGTCCGGCGGCGATGCTGACAAAAACGCTATGATTCGTTGAACTCCAAAAATATACTGTCTTTATTCTGTTACAAATTCTCAATTTATATTCTATGGTAAATACATTGTACATAAATTTGCGTATGCCTAACAATGCATAAGTATACAAACATTTTTGCATATTGTATTTGGAAATTTGCGGAAAACAGTACCCACCAAACATATTTATGTCACGCATCCACGTTTCAATCAGAATCAAATAATCAACGTGTCTTTTTCAATATTTTCAATATCTGCAAAGTGAGCAGGCAAACTCTGTGAGTTAAGGTTCGTTATTAGAGTTTGTCCTGCATTGTTTGAGTCATTACAGAATTTTACTGCATTATCAGTAATTGTTCGAAGTGTGTCTCCACGAAGTCGAATGTATTCGTTACGGATATCTCTTGTTGTCTGTGAATCGTTTCCCTCCCGTCCGTGTTTAAAGCGAAATGGAGTATCTTTTTCAGTGATAATATACAAGGAATTTAACATTATTGGAGAATTACGAATAAAAATACGTCATTTAGAATTCAACCATATATTTAAATTGAAAATATGGTTTATTGGCGATACTGGGTATTTTTTGAGAAACTTGATAATCCTTTTCCTCCCTCCTCACTTTGGGAATTGTTGTGATTTGCTCCGCTACCCCCTTCAATAGTTTCTGTACTAATTCATGCTTCCGATCGAGTGGACTGCTTGTGATAAATGTTGAGCGGATCTCGGCCTCCTTCCACCAATTTTTCTTGTCCATCCCTACAATCTTCTTGAAATTGTAGAGATCGAGCTTCACCACTTGGAATCCAGTTTCGCCTGGCGATGTCCAAATTACATATTTGTCGTCCGTTCCTCTTGAAATAGACTGACAAATTACACCAGTGGTCGACGCTGAAGTTGATACTGGCAATAATTCGTCGAGAAAATCGTCTATCGATGATGGCACATCTGCAGGAATAATTGTGATAGGTGCAGTCGTGCACGACATGTTAGTGGTGGGGAAGATTGTTTTTTTTTTCGTAAACATAATGTAATATTCTCCTTTGTGGAGACACTTCTGAAAATCCTCGAATTCTGTCGTTTGGGCTTTCAGCGCCTTTAATGTATTGAAAATTCCTTGTTGCATCAAAGACACATCCCTCTTCCATAGAAGGCTGCGTTCTTTGATACAGATCCTCTCTATCATCCTCTCAACACATTTATTATCTTGAATAAGAACGTCTTCTCCCACAATAGTTCTATTAATTCTAGAATAGAGATTAATTGAATCAATCCACCGTCTTATAGCGTCGGTAGTGTTTCCTCGCAACATAACTCCGCCAATATGTCCTGCGTCTCGCGAATATCCACTGGATGATCCTGTATCTTCTTTGTATCTCCATGCCTATAAATAAATTATTAATTTTTTTTTTAAAGAATAATGAAAAATTACTATCTTACCTTTTTCTATTTCGGAATTGATTTGTTCTTCGTCGCTTATTGTTTCGACGAGTTGTTTCCGTGGAGCATGAATGAAAGTTACTTTTTTGGTATTGATCTTTGTTTTCACCATCTGCTTTTTTTACTGAATACGAATACGAACTCTCAGAAGTACTTATGATTTCACTTTGATGGTCGCAAGACATTGAATAATTGTAGTTATAATACAATTTTAGCCTTTATATGTCCCCATCTCATGTAAATATCGAGTGGTAAAGATTATCATAACACAACACCAACCCCACCCGGGGATGTTCGGATGTTTTTTTTTTTCAAAAGTTTAAACAAATATTTGACAAAAATTGAAAATACTGTTGTGATTATTTTTTTACACATTTTACAAATTATTAATTCATCCCCTTATTTTTTATTTAGCCAAGTTTGTAGAAATAATAATTTTGACAGCCGTTTAGTTGTCAGTCGGTTTCTTTTTAATGTTGCGGTGGATCCGGCCTTGGAGAACAACCGTTCCGCAGGCACTGATGTGCCAATAAAATGGCAATAATTTTTAGAGACTTCATAGAGCTTCGGATAAACTGTTTTCATGTCATCCCAAGCATCTACTACGTTCGATTTAAGTGGCAAAACTTGGGAGTTTAAATAAAAAGAGAGCTCGTCTTGAGGTTGCACATCGTCACATGCTCTCTTTTTTTTTTGTGCGCGAGAGTTTTGTGTGGAGCCCAGAAATCAAAATCGTGTTCTGATTCCATCGATGACTCACTTGCTGTTTCCATATTGTCATCATTTTTGGTCATTTCAGCACAAATGTATCGTAATACCGACGCCAAAGCCACCGGATCTTTAAAATTAACCCTTTTAAACCTTGGATCCAAGAGAGTGGATGCAGCTAAGAGAAAAGACTGTTCTATGGTGGCAAATCTTTTGTCAAACTGCTTTAAAATTTCTTGCTTCAGGTTTTGTGCTGCTGGTTGACATGGGTGAATTTTCGAAATTTGCTCATGACCGCAATGAACTAGTGGTATTATTTGGCTGAGAGTTCCATGTCGTTCGGCACTTATCTGCACTGTCATGGCCTCTAAAGGTCTTGAAATTGTACATATTTCCATTAGTTCATCCTTCTCTCTTGACGTTATCATGGGCGGAGAATCCGGGTAATTTAACAAAATTTGGCTGACGTAGGCGCTAAGTTTGATGAACCGCTCGATCATATAATAGGTGGAATTCCAGCGCGTATTTACATCTATTAAAAGTTTTAAAAATTTACCCTCTGGTACGCCAGCAGCTGCTTGCACCTTTCGCATGTCGTCATTGGCTGTAACGCTGCGTTTGAACCATTTCACAATTGTTTTGCATTTTAAAACAATGCCTTGTACAGCAGAAATATCTAATGAATTCGAACAAACCAAATTCAGCGTGTGGGCGAAACATGGAATATGGCGATTTCTTCCGAATTTTTCATAGATTGCATTGACAATATTTCTTGCATTGTCTGTGACAACAGCCTTAACTTTATCTTCCTCAATAGAAAATGTTTTCAATGCATCGGACAAAATCTCAGATATATGGGAAGCTGTATGGGACTCACTCAATTCATACACACCAATTGTTCCATTAAATGGCTTTGTTTCAAGAATAACCCATTAACGGTTATTCCCAACAAGCTTTTCATGTCTATATTAGTCCATATATCAGTGGTCAGGGTTACACAATGCAAATTTGAAAGCAATGACACACATTTTTTTTTTCCTCTTCATACAGTTTATCAATTTCAGCCTTTATCGTGCCCCTTAATGGGACTTTGTAAAGTGGGAAATTTTGCTTCATAAAGTTTAAGAAGCCAGCACCTTTAATAAAAGTTAAATTTTTAGAATAAAATAATAGAACAATTAATGAACACAAAACATACCTTCGACAAAGGTAAACGGCAAATTATCTTTGACGATCATGTGCATGATTCCATGTGTAATTTTGTTGCTTTTTGTTCCGGAGGAAAAGCTTCGAATGTTGGTGAATGCTTGTAAAATTAATGGCTGACTGGCGCTACTACTCGGCCTATCATCTGTGTTACCTTCGCATACATTTGTCATATCGACCACAGTATCCACACTATTTTCATCAATGGTTTCCCTGTCATCGTCATTTGTTTTGGAATCAAGCTATAAAAAAGTGCATTACGCACTCATTCTTTGAAGGAAAACAACTATTTGATCTTACATTATACTTATCAACTTCAGCTGCATGTTTCAATTTCAAATGCTGGAATATGTTTGAAGTGTTGTTTGAAAATTTTAACTTTTTTTTGCAAAAATTACAAACAACCAGGTTGTTATTTTCTTTAATGAAATATTTCCACGCTTTACTTTTGATGGGAGTAATTTTGAGTAATATAATAATCTTAGTGATGAAAGAAATAACAAAGAAACAATGCTGCCACGCACAACGATTATTTTGCCATTTAATCGATTAAAATTGCAATTAATTGAAAGTAAGTCTACGATACAATTAAATCATTAATTGTTCAAAATTAATCGATTATTTCAATCTTTGCGATTAATCTTGCCATCACTACATATGTGGTGAGGGTCAATTAAGATTCTCAAAAGTATAATCTAGCCCTGTACGTGATATGTTACGTATTGATCGTTAGTTTATAAATTTCAATTTTGGCCGCGTAAATATAGAATATTGACTTATGTGCAGCGTCGAAGTACTTCTTGATGGCAAAAGGATTGGCAATGGTAGAAAAGGGTTTGGGGATGGAAGAGGAATTGGCGATGGCACAGTGCTTGCCGGCCACTTGATAAAATTGTCGGGTTGAGTGATTATGCAATGATACACGATGGAAGAGGAGCCAGCAATATAGTAGCATGAGTCCAGAACTCTTAATAGTTTCCACATCGTTAACAGCACCCATTACAAAAGTCGCCTTTTGCTCAGAGTCACTTATTGCTTTGCTACTTGGTCCACCGCCAGGAAGTCTTTGGCTAATTTTTAAGCGCCTTTCCTGCATGCGCACTTGACTATTACACACTCCCAAAGTCTGCAAATGAAAATATGTTAACATATACATACTTATATAGAAATGTGATACATATTAAGGTAGTAGTCCGGTGTAACGACCGAAATTTCGACGTTTTTTCATGAATCTCTTTTAAAGTTTTTACATGTTTTTATTGGTGTTTTGAAGTATATAAAAAAAAAATTTTAAGTTAATTTTATATTAATTTGTTTCAAATTTTTGACGTCAAAGTAGAGTCCTTAAAAAAAAAGATGAGTTGGTTCGGGGAAACACACAGCCTTCCAAAGTCATCTGAAATAAATTACCTCTTTTCATTTAGCTGCAGTGCGAGGTGGCCATCTGCATGCGTTTAATTGCTCTGCTAGCTGCTTACACAATCTTGGATTTGCTGGGGCGGCCTTGGATTATTTTTTCCCGTACCAATTTCGGGGTGGGCCCGGCAAAATGAAACATACGCCTCTAATTGCTCGTGCATAGCACATTCATGTTGTATTTCCTGAAAAGGAATTTAAAATAATTTAATTTAAAATTAATGTAAAGTAAAATATAAAATATACGAACGTTGAAGAACATTCCATTTCGCACTAAACAGCTGATCTATGTGTAGATTGTAATGTAATGCTTCCGCACGCTTGTAAACAATACTCCGGACTCTCATTTAGCCAACTAACAGACAGTTGATACCCAGGCGTCAGCTGCGCAAGCGGTCTGAAGTTGGTTACCCCTCTAGTGCCGGACCCTGTAAGTTTTATCAATATGTGCCCAGAATAGTAAAATGTTTGTTACTTGGTAAAAATCTCTATTAATTATCAATATTTTGTTAACACTAGAAGGGTCGTGTATCTAACTATACCTTCAAAGACCGCAGCCGTCAATTGACAGAAATTAAACAAAAATATTTAAAATTTTATTTTTATTAGTAGTTACAAATTAAGAATAGCACTTAAGTCGAGTAACATTTGTAACAAATAATATTTTTTTTTTAAATCTTTTATGCATCTACCACAAACAGCTTTTTTACATATTGTGCAGTTTTCACACGTTCTATTTTTTTTACAATTATGATTGACTTGACATTGCCGCCTCTTATTAGCGCCTTTTGCACGATCACACTGTGTGACAAACATGGTGTGATGAAAAAAAAAATTGCTTTCGTTTAAACGGTCACATATGTTGTCATACTTCATTTCTCTGTTATTTGTGAACGAAGCAACATGGCACGCGCATTGGTTGCAGCACTTGTATTTGACATTTTAGAAGAAGACGAAATAGAACAAAAAAAAGCAAAAAAGACAGAGAAAAACTTGGGTAAAGGAATGGCGATCAAGAAGACTAGTTTTTTCACATATAAGTTTATTAAAGGAACTTGAACAGTCCAGCCCGGCGGACTACAAAAATTTTCTCCGAATGGATCCTTCTGTATATAAGGAACTTTTGGAAAAAGTAACACCTTATATAGAAAAACAAAACACTCTTATGCGAGACGCAATTTCGCCTGATGAACGTCTCTCTGTAACATTGAGGTATTTGGCAACTGGAGAGAGCTATGAAAGTTTGAAATTCCAGTCGTATATTTCAACTGCAAGTTTAAGCAACATAATTATTGAGACATGTGAAGCGTTGATTAAAGTTCTTAAAGATTTTACTTCAGTAAGTATATTGCATGAAAATTGACATAACAAAAATAAAATATTTCTTGAAATCATTAAAAAATAAAAATAAAAGTTTGCTTCAGAATATTCAGCGTCGTTTAGCAAGTCCGAAAATGTCCGATATTCTGTGTTGTTTCCATATTGTTGAGTATTTATGGTTTCCTGTGGTTGTATATTGATGCTGGAAATTTGTTGATATTGCTGTGGCTGAACTGTGTTATGAAATCTGGTGTACTGAACTTGAGATGCAGGAGTAGATATCAATTGCGTTGGACTCGAAAGTGGGGGAGAAATTATGTATTCCGGACGATTTTGCACTGTTCTTGCAACAAAACATGTGGACGAGTTGTCGCTATAAGAAAAAGGTGTTGATGAACGATTTTCCATTGTTCGCTTATCAAAACATGTGGACGAGTTGTCGCTATAAGAAAGAGGTCTTGATGAACATCTTGTGTTTGGTACGTTGAACAATTGATGGGAGTTTTCGTTCAACTGACCCAAAGCTCCTTGGTACAACACCTCCATAATGGTTTTATTCGCAAATAATTGTTGAGTAGGGTCAAGTTCCCTGAAGAGGACTTCCCAAGTCGAACTGAAGGTACTCGCATCGTCATTGGGCCGCGTCGAATCTTCTAAAGCTTTGACTGCTTTCTTAAGCAACTCTTGCTTTTCTTTTTTACCAAATTCTGTTTTGGCTTTTTTTGCGCCAGGTGCATTCTAAAAATAATAAATAAAAATAAAAACTATTATCTTTTCAGTTACCGAAAAGTGAAGAAGAATGGAAAACGATAGCTTCTGAATTTTATGAACTGTGGAATTTCCCGAATTGCCTTGGCGCTGTCGATGGAAAACATGTAAACATTACGAAACCACCGCACTCTGGAGCATACTATTTCAACTATAAGAAGAATTACAGTATTGTTTTGATGGCCATAGTCAATGCAAAATATCAATTTATAATGGTTGAAGCTGGAGCAAACGGAAGAGTGTCTGATGGTGGTATTTTGGGAAATACGACATTTTCGGCTATGTATAATGACGGAAAATTGAAAATACCTTCCCCAACAAAGCCGCCTGGTTTTGAAAAAGAGCTGCCGTTTGTTTTTGTAGCAGATGACGCTTTTGCACAAAATGAACATTTTATAAAACCGTATAGCCAAAGTGGTCTAACTCGGCATCAACAACAATATAACTATCGTCTGTCACGGGCAAGAAGGGTGGTTGAAAACGCGTTTGAAATTATATCTTCCAGATTCAGAATACTGCTGACTACAATACATTTATCTCCCGAAAAGGCATCAAAAATTGTTTTAGCAATTTGCTATTTACATAACTTTTTAAGCACAAAAAGTACTTATCTTCGAATGATAAATGATATAGGTGAAAGGTCGGAACCTGCTTTGATGCAAATAGAAAAATCCAAATATCGGATTAGTACTACCAACGCCAAGGAAATTCGAAACTCATTTTGTGAATACTTTAATGGTGTCGGATCAATGTAATTTCAAATTTCTTTTTATAAATAAAAATATATGCACAAATAAATAAAAATGTCCTGTTCTTTTTACTTACGTCTTCGAAAGTAGTGTCCTCATGTTCTTCATTTTCTATTGATGACAAACCAGTCATCTGTGTTTCTTGTTCTTCCAAAAATGATAGATCATCAAAGTACCACAAAGATGACACATATACGTCATCAACTCCTGCTCCAGATTTCTCACTTTGCTTTAATTTTTTTAGTTCGCGTCGATAACATGAGCGAATAGAGTTTATTTTATATTTTAAACTTTCCACAGTTGCTTTTGGATCTATCTCCTTATATTTTTCTAGAAGTGTTTCATAGGCAGCATTCTTTTTTATTTTATTTTTGTATTCTTCGCTTTTAATTTTCCAGATTTCTGGATAGCTTCGATATACTTCGAAGAACTCCTTCCAAATTTCTTTGTTTGCCCGCGATGCCATTACTCTCCAATTTTTGCTTATCGACTGAAAAAATACACTACGTGCATGATGCAAGCGTTTACACTATCACACATGTGTGTCACACCATCATGTTTGCCACACAGTGTGATCGTGTAAAAGGCGCTATTGTTTGTAGTAGATTGTTCACTTATTTCAAAATTACTTTCTTGCCTTTGAGTCGTAGCTGAAGTAGTTCTTTTTTTTTCAAATACTCTGCACGTAGATCGTTCACTAATTGTAAGATAAAATCATGCCGAGAAATATTTATTCCTGTAACTTTTCGGTACAGAATCCATGAGTTTATAGCTGCTAAATCAAGTATATTATAAAAAACATGAACTTCGTGTTCCAGCTCTTACGGTGTACTTTCGTGCCATTTGGTCAATGATGTCAACACCAAACTTCGTTTCATTATAAAATTTTACTGTCTCGGGAAGCTTTTTTCGATCAACTCGTATGCTCACATTTGGGTGCAAAGTACTCAAAATAATAACATTTTTTCCTGGTTTTCCTTGATAGACAGTAAGAGTTGTATTAGTCTCTGATTTCGAGTTGTATTAGTCACTGATGCCGTATAAATGATTCATATCGTGTGGTACGAATATTTTTACAAATTGGTGGTACTTCTCGTCTTGCACGCCGCATTGTTCCAACAATACTAGTCTTTTCGACCATTAGTTTTTTAGCCAGATTTATCGACATGAAAAAGTTATCAGTGGTAACGTTTCGCCCTTTTTTGAAATAGGGTTCTACTAGTTTCAAAACCACATGTTCGGGTAATGAAATATCGTTCGGACGGTTTTCGTCTTTTCCTAGACAAGGGAATCCACCACATAGATACATACTCTCGACATCCACCAGCAGCCAGAACTTTATGCCAAATTTATCCGGTTTGTTTGCAATATATTGTAAAAATGGACAGCGAGTTTTTGCTGGAAACAACTGCTCATCGACTGTCAAATTTTCTCCAGGAATGTAACACATTTGACAATTATCTATAAATTTCTTCCATATGTCAGAAATCATTGCAAATTTATCATTAGCTAAACGAACAGAACGCGTGCTTCTCATATCAAATCGTAAGTATTTCATGATTTCCTTGTATCTATTTTTACTCATAGTCTTATTGAAAACGCGTAGCCCCCAATCTTCAGATCACAAGATATCCAAATCAAGATGGCTTATGTTGTAGGCTCCACGAGCATAAATCAGAGCAATAAAGGCATCTAGTTTGTCTAGAGATAAGTTCCAAGTTTAATTTTGACTCTTGTCATGTGCTTCCTTTTCAGTACATTCTTTTATACGTCGAAGAATGTACTCATCAATCAATAGCCTCCACGCAGAAATTGGTTTGTTATTTTCAATATAACGCTTGGCGTATGGAGTAGGTCCTGAGATTTCTCTAAGTATATTTTGCTGACTGCAACGTCCTACTTGAAAAGCGTTCGGCGAAATACAAGTCCATTCTGTGCCGTCACTTGCTTTCTGCCCAGTAACGCATATTTTGCTTGTTGACAAAGCCATTGAGCCAAAAGTGAGCTGCATCACTAAGATGATTTTTTGGAAAAAATCTGGATCATTTTCGAGTTGATCTTCAGCCCAATTTACGAATCGACGTCGCTTCAAATGGTCAAACGGCTTCAGTTCTTGTGTCAGCTTGATCTTGTACGGATGTAGGCCAAGATCTTTTCGCAAAATTAGCCACAATGACGACACAGAAAGGCCCAATTGTTGAGAACGTCGTGTGAGCGACACATTTGCGTCTTCTTGAACTGAAGCCCTGGCGGCAGCAATATTTTCAACACTTCGTGCACTTCTTGCTCTCACTGGCACCGGAACATTATGTAGCGAAAACGTATTTACAAAATTAGCGCTAATTCTATATATGCGCGTTTGTACATATGTACACGAACAAGAAACAATGAAATAGGAACTCTGCATTAGTGGTGGCAAACTATCGATAGTCGGCACCATCGATAGTGGGCGGTAGTATTTTAGTCACTATCGATAATGAACGATAGTATTTTTTCTCACCATCGATAGTGCCGATAGTGTTAGACTTTCAATAGTATCGATTGCGTTCAATAAAAATTAAATGTAGTTCTGTACTCTACATTTAATTTTTATTACATTTACAAAAATTTAATTAATCCAAGT
Organism: Anastrepha ludens; assembly: GCF_028408465.1. Taxonomy (NCBI): domain Eukaryota; kingdom Metazoa; phylum Arthropoda; class Insecta; order Diptera; family Tephritidae; genus Anastrepha; species Anastrepha ludens. Next base: position 115,642,460 of record NC_071502.1, read on the forward strand.
ATTTTTATTTAAAAAAATTAGCATATCTGCATTTTTTTCTTTTATGCGGCTTCTTTTTTCAGTTATAACTAAACCGGCCTTACTGAAAACTCTTTCCGATTCAGTTGATGTGGCCGGTATACATAAATATTTTGAAGCCAACTTCTTTAAAGGAAAAAAATCATTTTCAATTACCTACAAATAAAAAAAATTCATTATACATATTATTTTTTTTTTAATTCATAATTTTAGTTTACCTTCCAAAAATCTAAAGGATTTGAATCTTCTGCCGTATTTTCTGTTTGTAAATATTGACGCCTGAGAATGATGGCATCCGCTTTCTTCGACTTTATTTTCTCCGCATTTTTCTTCTCTATAAATGCGAAAAGAGAAACACTTTTTGGTGGTGCATTATTAGTTGAAGATGGCGGTTCATTTTCGAGAAGACTCATAACTTCATTATCTAAGCGAATGGTTGCTTGTTCTGCGTTGCTGCTAGAAATAAATCCTTCACGCTTGAACCGAGGGTCGAGAAGTGACCCCAATCGTGGAGCAGTTCGTGTTTCATATTGAAACATTCGCTTTCTCAGTCCTTCAATTAAGTTTTCGCATAGAGTTATGGCTTCAATTGTTTCTATTTGGCATTTAATTTCATACATCCTTTGATACAGGCCATACACAATGGGTATTATCAAAGACAAGGTGACATTGTTCCCACAGCAAGTTTTTGTAGCTTCATTGAAAGGACGAAGCAGATTTTCTTTTTCGCGTACACAATTTTTTTCATCAGCAGAAAGAGGTGGAGGAGATTTACCTATAGCTAAAAGAACAATAGCGGCAGCATCGTGTAAAGTTTACAATCTCTCTAGCATATTATATGTGCTGTTCCATCTTGTGGGCATATCCTGAATCAATTTCAATGGTGTTGGTGTATTTTGCGCTTCTTTCAATTTTTCAGTCGCAATAGAACTGCATTTGAAAAAGTGTACAATATTTTTACATTTTGTTATAATAGGCTTCAAATATCCATCCTCCGCCTTCAGCATCAAAGCGTCGTGCACAGCGAGATTTAAAGTATGTGCAACGCAAGGTAAGTGTGCAATTTTCAATATATCACATGCGTTTAACATTGATTTTGCGTTGTCAGTAACGATGCAGATAACCTTATTAAAAATGTTCCACTTTTTTAGCACATCAGAAACTGTATTTGCAATGTTTTGTGCATTGTGGTTCAAAACGTCATTTAATTTTTTTGTTTGCAGTACAGCATTCTTCAACACAAACGATTCTTCGATAAAATGACATGTCAATGTTATAAATGCTTCATTTGCGGCAGACGTCCAAAGATCCGTAGTGATTGCCACATGCTCAACTGCATTCAAATGTTCTTGAAGTTTGATTTTTTTTTCGTCATACATATTCTTCACAAAAACATTTTTCAATGTATTTTTGGACGGCAACACATATCTGGGATCCAAGACTTTGACGAAGTTGCGGAAACTACTATCCTCAACTAGATTAAATGGTTGCATTCCTTCACCAATCAAACTTGCTAGTGCAACGTCAATGTCAGCCCTTTAAATAGCCTATAGCCCTTTTAAAAAAAGAACTCACTGACCGAGAACTTGTGCGACAGCTTGACGAAGTTGTTGAAAACTCATCTTCGTCTTTTTCAATATTTGGATGCATCCTTTTTAAGTGGTCTCTTAAATTTGTAGTGTTGCCACTAGTCTTGTACTCACGAGCACATTTAACACATTTTGCCAGTTTTTTGTCATCCGACTTATTAAAATATTTCCATACCTTTGCAAATATAAAATAGTTAAATGTGTTATATAAGAATTAAGAATTCACTCACTGAAGATATTTTAATACGTGCTTTTTTGCCACCACGTTCTTCTTCGCTTTCCGAAGAACACACGCATTCGACTGCATTTTCTTTTGCTCCTATTAAAAGTAATAAAATCAATCTTCACACGGCTTAATAGATATATTTTCACCAAATAGATTATTACCTTTTCCGTTTATTGTTATAAACTTGTCCATTTTGAAAATTTCTTTTAAGCAAAAATAATATTACAAGTAAAAGTGAAAATAACTAACGCGCCAAACAAAGAATAGTGATGGTAAATTTTCACAGCTGGATAAAGTAAAAAACTTCGATAGTATTTTTTCGATAGTTAAGGACCATCGATAGTAACGATAGTGGTACCCCATCGATACTATCGATAGTGCCATCGATAGTTTGCCACCACTACTCTGCATTGACCGTTACCTATTGTGCGGACATACTCGTGTGTACAAACACACATGCATAGAATTGCGGGAATCAAATACATAAGGTATACAACAAATAATTTTACAAGTAATCAGGGGTTCCCAACACCACTTGAAATTTTAACAGAATTTCATTTACGGTCTGTATAAAATGAAACGATGGTTGCCAGCCCATTCTCATGGTCCCAAAGTACTGCAAGCCCATGTTGAAAGTGTGTTGATGGAAGCACAAGTCAACATATTTTATACCGGCTGTCTTTTTTACACGACATTGGCAATACAATAAATTGATGAAATGTGTAGAGCCAGCCCATTCTGATTAGAGGTGGAGAAATATCGATAGTGGACGCCATCGATAGTGGGTGATAGTTTTTTCGAAACCATCGATAGTGACTGTAACAACCTACCTATCTGATAATTAATACACATCAATTAATTCTTATTTTTGACCGCTTGTCTCTTTATTTACGTGTTCGCTTCGCCACTGTCTGACAACGAATACCACTCTCAATACACTCTTTATCGACTCTGACCGCTCTGCACATACAAGTGCATACATACAAGGTGACAGATGTTATTACTTATAAAATGTCTAAACGTCGTTTTCATTTACGGATCTCCACATCCCTCCCTCCTTATAAAGTTTCAAGCGCAACTTGGATTCCTCAGCAGGGGCGTCGATTCCGGGTCGGTGGGTGGCGAGGTGGTTTGGGGTTCCTGAAGATGTGTTCTTTGATGGCGCCGATGTCGGTGCAGCTGAATGTAAAGACGTTCCCGGGGCAGTGGATGGAACGGTGTCTTCAACAGTAGTAGTTACATCGTCGGGGTTGTGTGACGTACAATATGGCAGCTTTTTTACCTGGCTTATATTTCGGCGAACTCTTTTCCCATTCCCCATCACTGTAACTTCATTTCCATCCCGATCTAAGACCTCATACTCCGTGGGGTCAAACGTTGGTGTTAGCTTATGTGAGAAAACGACATTTCGAAGTAGTACTTTATCCCCCGGAGCTATATCGGACGGCTTTGCTTTCCTTGCCATATCCCCTTTCTCTTTCCCTTTTTGCTTGTTCATTATGTCGAGGTCTCTAGCTGCCGAGTCCAGCATATCATCCGTTATGTCGTGTATTCCAGGTATTTTGTCTCTAATAACGCGATTGTACATGAGTTCTGTTGGAGCTGTCCCTGTGGTGCTGTGTGGAGTGACATTGTACATTAGTATGAACTTGTGAATTGCCTCTTTATAGTTTGTTTTGTTGGCATGAGCAATTTTCAGTCGCTTTACTAAAGATTTGTTCATGTTTTCGACCTCCCCATTTGCCTGAGGCCAATAAGGAGGCGTGGTGATTAGGGTTATGCCATTATCTTTGCAGTACTCTCGAAACTCATTACTCACAAATTGCCTGCCATTATCTGCCCTAATAGATTTAGGTATACCCAGGCGGCAAAAGATTTCGTTGAACACCTTAATTATTGCTTCGGATGTAATGCTTCTCAAAAACTTGATTTCTTGATATCGAGAATAGTAATCGATTAGTACAAGAACGTATTCATTGTTAGGTAAAGGTCCTAATAAATCGGTGGACACGCATTGCCAGGGACCATTAGGAAAAGTATGCCTTTGCATGGGTGCTGGGTTATTAGGCCTGGATACTATCAAACAATCGCGACAGCTTTTTACATAAGCTTCTACGTCTCTATCGATAAGAGGCCACCAAACTTTTGCTCTAACCCTTCGCTTCATGGCGGACTCTCCCGGGTGTCCTTCGTGTGCTAGGTCTAAAATTTTCTTTCGTAACAGTGTTGGTATTACAATGCGAGTTCCGCGCAAGATGATGTCGCCTACTGTTGACAGCTCATGACGAAATGGATAGTATTTATTCTGACCATCGCGTGGCCAAGAATCACTCTTAACAAATTCAATAGCGTCAGTAATTTCTTTCTCTCGAGAACTTTTTCCGGAAATTTCGGTGATGGTTACGGCCGAAGGTATTGAACAAGAAACTATATGAAAAATGGATTGCTCCCCGTTTTCATCGAAACATTTGGTGTTCTCGATTTTACATAATCTCGAAATTGAATCAGCAATATTTTCTTTTCCCGGACGATAAATTACTTTAAATTTATATGATTGAAGCCTAAGCAGCCACCGTTCAATCCTAGCCGGTGGTTTAGACATTGATTTAAATATAGCTTCAAGCGGCTTATGGTCCGTTACCAATTCAAACTCCAAACCAATTAAGTAAAAGTAAAACCTTTCTACAGCCCAAACCAGTGCCACACTTTCCTTCTCAGTTTGGGAATACCTTTTTTCAACGTCCGAAAGGCTTTTACTGGCGAACGAAATTATGTGTACTTCGTTGTTAGAGTCGAATTGAATAAGAACGGCGCCAAGGGCTACTGGACTAGCGTCTGCAATTACTCTAGTCCGGTTTTGTTGGTTAAAGTACGCTAAACTTGGTATGGTCGATAAGAGCTGTTTCAGTTTTTCGAACCCTTTTTGTTGTGGGGCACCCCACTCAAACTTAGAATTTAACTTTAGTAAGCTCCTCAAAGGGTCTGTTATATCAGCCACGTCTGGGATGAATTTCGATACGTAGGTAACTAACCCCAGAAAACTCCTGGTTTCTTCTTTTGTTTGTGGTGCCCTAAAATCCAGAATAGTTTTTATTTTGTCTGGATCGGGAAGTATGCCAGCATCCGATAGTATGTGCCCCAAAAACTTGAGCTTTGTAACACCCCATACGCATTTCTCATGATTAAGTAATATATTATTTTTTCTGCATACCTCAAGTACCGTTTTTACACATGAATCGTGCTCTTCTTTAGTGCTTCCATATATAATCACGTCATCAATGTAATTTAAACAATTTCTGCATGTTGATAATAACTCCTCCAAAACGCGTTGAAAAATCTCCGGAGCAGAGCTAATGCCAAACATAAGTCTCTTGTACCGAAATAATCCCTTGTGGGTTATGAAAGTGGTAATCTCACGACTTGATTCCTCAAGCTCCAATTGATGATAAGCCCATTTGAGGTCTAGGCGAGAAAAGAACTTGGCTTCCTTTAACTTTGTCATGATGCTATCGAAAGTTGGGAGTGGGTAGTTTTCGCGCAAGACCGCCTGATTAGCCCTACGCATATCCACACATAGGCGTATTTCTCCACCCTCGTTGAAAACAGCAACAATTGGTGAAACCCAACCGCATGGCCCCGTAACCGGCTCAATAATGTCTTTGGCTAGTGCTTCGTTTAACTTGTCTTCGACCTTTCTCTCAAGTGCAATTTGGATACGACGTACTGGTTGCTTAACCGGTTTTATGGCCGGATCCAACGACAATTTGATTTTTACATTTGAAATTTTAAGAAACGGCTGCATCATCTCAACGTTGTTCACCCCCAGACCCAATTGTAATACTTTAAGCTGGATGGCAGTATCGCGACCAAGCAAAGATTGCTTGCCATCTTTAATAACGTAGATCTTTTCTGATTGTTTTCTGACCCCCACTGGTGCCTCAAAAACATACAGAACTTTCAAAAGCTGATTGGCCGCGTATGCTTTAAATTGATTTACAGTTTCAGTGCGAATGTTCCACCTAATTGCTTTGCTACTTTCCAATTCGTCCCAGGCTTGTTGACTTAACAAATTAAACCGCGAGCCCGAGTCTATAATCATAGTGACTTCGTGCCCCCCGATGTTGCATTTTATAAATTCATTCATTAACGTAGAAGTTTCTACCTGAAAACAATCATATTCACCTGAGTTGTCTGAAAAATCGTCTTCGAGTTTCCCAATACACCTTACCTTTGATGGTTGAAACTTCCTTTGTTTTGAGGTACCCGACTCCGCTTCTTCATGTTTCCGCTTTAAGCTTTTAGTTTTGCATTTCCGAGCATAGTGCCCCGCTAACCCACATTTGTTACATTTCGATTTCTTTGCCGGACAGTTTGTGTCAAAACTCACATGACCAAGTTGGCCTCATCTGGAACACTCACCACCACCTCGTCTACCCTTTTGCATAGTTGAATATACTTTATTAACCACTTCACTATCCTGCTTAGAAATCATGCTTTGCGATTGCTTTTGGATTTGTTCATTAATCTGGCACGTCTCAATAATTTCATTTAAGCTTTGCTCCTTTTCAAGGAGACGTTTCCTTAAATCTACGCTAGCCCAAGAATCAATAATTTTGTCCTTCAAAGCAATGTCTTCGATTTCACTTTTGGTTTCACCAAAACAACATTTAGAGGATTGGTGTCTTAAACGCAATAAAAATTTGTTAAATGGTTCTCCTTCCAATGGCGCAATGCTTCTAAACAGATGCCGCTCGAACGTTGAATTTCGCTTTGGTGTAAAGTAATTGTTCAACTTTTCGACCAAAACCTTGAACACATCAACTTTATTTTCAGCGTCAGCTTCTACCAGAGCGCCAGGAGTATTGAAAATAACTTCCTGCAGTTGAGGTCCACCTAAATGAAGGAGTTTGCTTTTTTGTTTAACCGCGTCTTTTATATCTTCTGATTGAAGGTACAAAGTGAAGGACCTTAGCCATTTTTCCCACTCACTTCGTAATAACGACTTGTCGATGCTATCGCAAAGGAATGGTCTCATTTCAGTTGTCATATCGCTTGATTTTCCGATCAAATTTGGTTCACAGTTTAACTAACTGCGCCCTTGTTATTAATGCGACCAATTGAATGGATTGCCCCCTGCTCCTTCTAGGACCAATTTAATGGACGCATTGAATTATCTACAACAAAATGTAAAGTTTTAAAATAAATCTTTGCATAATATTATTTCCAATTTAATGGAATGACATTTACCAATTGAATGGTCGATTTTCTAATAATCTTTCGCTTGCTTCACTTTTCGATTTTTCCTTTTCTATTGCGTCACTCTCGTTGCTTTGCGTTTGCACACCAAACCAAAATGGCTGATGCAATAGTATTCGCTTTGTCGGAAAATAAAATTTTTACCACGTGGATTCTTCTTTTTTTTCTCATTAACTATCTAAAAGAAAGAAGAGTTAGTGGTTTTAATGTTTTACATATACCTTTATTGTAGAAGATCCCATCCTCGTCGCCAATGTAACAACCTACCTATCTGATAATTAATACACAATTGCAGGCAATGCCCCACACTTCTTTGTCAACATTGGTTTACTATGTACATGATTTAAAACTTTTTAATCCAAGTTTGATTGCATGTCTTCGTATTGTACTTGAATCAACATTTAAATTAAGAGTTTTAAGTATTTCTTTTGAAGAAATAAATGGGTTTTTTTAAATCAATTTTTTAATTTGAATATCGTCACGATAAGATAGTTTGCGTAGAGGCCCGCCACTTCTTAATGTTGTAGCATTACCAGTAGTGTTAAATTTATGAATCTATCTAGAAACCATGCATTTATTAATTTTCAATGATTTTGAAATATCAGATTGACTTTTGCCAGCCTGGTCCATCGAAATAACATAAGATTTAAAGCTTTTATCGTATTTAACACGCTGCATGCTTTAATTTCACAGTTTTGGCACAATTGCAACCTTTTCTTAAAAGAAAAAGAATATGCCTGTATATTTTCTTTACAGTTGCTTAAGTTATGCACAGCTTAAAATTGAGTTAATTTTGTTTTGTTTGAGAAAGAATTGAGAAAGAAGTTGTTGTTATTTTAGTCATTATATATATGTTTGTACTCATATAAGTAATGAATAAAAATTATAATACTCACCGTTTGACTATTTTTTTTTTCAGAGTAAATAGACAGTTTATTGAAACTTGGTGCGAGTTGCTTAGCATATGCACAGCAGTGTATATATGTAAGTTAAACTCTTTACTCTGGGAAAGAGAAAAACAAATAATTTTTTGGGGAGCTATGCTCCTTTATTGAGTTGCTATTAACAAACTGAAGTTTATAATTATTTCTACCCTACTTATACGAGGGCGGGTCAATAAGTCCGTGATTTTTTGTATTTCTGACCTCTTTACTGAAAAAGAAATACTGCTCCTGTCAACAGGCATCTGTCAGTTGACTCCTGCCAAAATTTGAACGTGCTGCGTCAGTTAGTTTGTATTTTACAGATACCTTTATCAGACTACCCAGTGATTTGAGGAGAAAATGGAAAAAACTGAATTTCGTTATTTTATTAATGGTTTTTTTTTTTTTTGTTTTTAATTTTTGCTTAGCATTTTTATTTTTTTGTCTTAAACTATCTGCCTACTTCTATTCAAGTGTTTGTGTAAGTATGTTTTATAATATTTGTTAATTCTGTGTACAATGTATGAAATTATGATAAAGATAGTGAATAAAATGATTACATCAAGTGTTATTATTTTATTTTCTAAAAAGCTGCTGTTGTTGGCTGCTGTTTGGTTGAGGATGATTCCTCCTTCTTTTCTGTTGACCACCAGTTCCCCATAAGAGTAACTTTTTGTATTTTCTATGATTTCCCAAATTTTATTTTTCCTCTGGTGGGTGTAGTTTTGCCTTAAGTTCTTTGTTTACTTGGTCTAGAGCATGGTCAGCTGCTACCGCTTTTGAGAAGTTATTGCTTGCTTCTTGGTTCACTGTTCTTCTTTTTATGTTATGAAGTTTAGCTTTTTCCACTCTAAGGCGTTTTTTATATCCTCCTCGGGTTTTAAGTTTCAGATTTTCCTTGGGGATAGCCACACGATGGGTATCTTTGTTATCCTCAATTCTATTTCTGTACTGATGTATAAAAAGCTTCTTTGGACCTTCCATGAAGTTGTTAAAAAATTTAAAGTTTTTGTTTGAAAATTGAAAGGTATTTCAAAATGTAAGGATCGTCCGTAGGATCGCCATGAAAAGTACTTTTCTTCAGGGAAGAGCTTTAGAGCAAACCTGCCGACTAAAGGTTCCTTTTAAGGTACTTGACCACCTTGGAAAGCTAAAAAGTACAACATATTCAATAATTTTTTTTTCATGTTCTGTATAATATATTAAAATAAATTTTTTTTTTAATTTTTATTTAGAGCTATATAATACAAAAAAAAATTGATTTATTAAAATTTCTTTTTTTAACATATATCCAGGAGGCGCCAAAGTCGAGGCCTGAAGAAAATCATGTCTTGCGGCGGACAGTTAATCTTAGAAATGGTAATTCTAAAACAAAAGAGAGAAACAAAATTTTCAAAAGGAAGGTTCCTTGCGTGAGAATTTACCACAAACTGACAAAAAAAAAAATAATAAAAAAATGGCGGATGTTTGAAAAAAAGTTAAGAAAACACCCCTGTTTTTCACAATGTTATGCTTGTTGAATTTGAAGAGGTCGAGCCAAGGAGCACCAGGAGATTTGGTGGCTCCTAAAACACTCAGGCTAAAAAGCCCATTGTATTTAAAGCTCTGGAAAGGGGGTAGATAGTTAAGGAGGGAGGGAGAAAAGTATCAGAGAAAGAGATAGGAAAGAATAGAGACAGAGATAGAGATAGTTAGTCCTGTGAGAATTTTCCAGATTCTTTGGCGAATCTGTAAATATCCTCCAGTTTTAGAGAACGAATATTACTCATTCCCATGACATCGGAACCCAATACCCGTAGTCGCGCTCTAGCAAAGGCAGGACACTCACAGAGAAAGTGCTCAGTGCTATCCGCCTCCTCCAAGCAGGACAGGCATACCGGGTCCTCGATGATTCCAATGGTGGTCATATGCTGACCCCATGGGTTGTGTCCTGTAATGATGCCGACCATCAACCGAATGTCTTTCCTTCTAAGTTTTAGTAGAAAGTTTGACAGTTTTCTGTTCGGACTTGTCACAAAACACTTTGCAGTTCTGCAGCGTTCTAGACCGGACCATCGCTCTTTATGTAGATTGCCTACATAATCGTTGATCCAGTTCTTGATTCCTGCGGGACTGATTCCGATTATTGGCTCTGGCCCCTGTGGGGGCACCGCTGATCCACGGTTGGCCAATTCGTCGGCAATTTCGTTTCCTTGAACACCGGAGTGTCCCGGAACCCATATAAGTACAAGCCTGTTTTGTCTTGCGACAGAATTAAGCTTCTTCTTACATTCTTGAACAATCTTCGAGGTTTGCTTCGCGTTCTCCAGGGCCTTCAATGCAGCCTGACTATCACTGAAGACTCCAATCTGTTTCCCGCTCCATCTCCTCTCGATTATCCATTCGGCTACTTTTAGGATGGCAAAAACTTCTGTTTGAAAAACAGTTGCCATTCCCCCCATAGCATAGTGATACTTATTACTATCGTTTAAGTACCATCCGGCTCCAGACCCTATTTCAGTCTTGGACCCATCGGTAAAGAAAATATCCGTCAAACCTCCCTGCATGCATTCTGGATTGCTCCATTGCTCACGCAATGGAAATCTGACATCAAATTTCCTTCCGAACGAAACTGTGGGTATCAGGTCATCTTTAGGTGCCAAGAACAGTGGATACTGCTCCGACAGCAACTTAAAGATTTCTCTGTGTCCCGAAGTTCCATCTTCGTGCCAGAAACCATATTTATGGAGTCTACACATTGCTTTTATTGCTTCCTGTTGTATCTTAAGATCCAGGGGGAGCAGATTAAGCATAGCATTTAGGGCATCACCAGAGGTTGTACTCATGGCACCCGTGATGCATAAACATACACTTCTTTGCAGCCTGTATAGTTCCCGGATTGTGGACTTAACCATGCTCCGTCGCCACCAGACCACAGAAGCGTAAGTGATGATTGGTCTGATAAGTGCCGTGTATATCCATAGGACCACAGCAGGTTTCAGACCCCAAGTTTTGCCAAAGGCTCTACGGCATTGCTGAAAAATCTTCAATGCACGATTCACCTTCAGTGAAACGTGTGTCTCCCAGGTCAGCTTCTTATCCAAGATTACTCCTAGATATTTAACTTCGTTGGAAAGACCAAGTGTCACACCTTTCAGTGTTGGAAGACTGAGTCCATCCAATTTCCGTTTTCTCGTAAACAAGACTATGGTTGTTTTGTTCGGATTAACGGAAAGACCTTGTCTCATGCACCAATCATCGATTTTGTCAAGGATACTCTGCACTTTCGTGCAAAGCCTCCTTAAGGATTTATCCGATGTTAGCGCACAGACGTCGTCCGCATATGCTTGGACGTGAAAGCCGAGTTCCTGCATCTCCGCTAATAGGGAGTCTACGACGAAGCACCACAGCAGCGGAGAAAGAACACCCCCTTGGGGACATCCTTGCTTGGCCCTGACTGTGATTTGCTCGTCGTCGCTTCCACCAGCGGTTAACAGCCTCTCAGAGAGCATGGAGTATATCCATTTTATAATGGCTTGATTAACTCCGTGTCGTTCGGCAGAAGAACATATCGAGCCGAAAGTGGCATTATCAAAAGCCCCCTCAATGTCCACGAACACGCCCATTGTGTATTCGTCAGCTTCCAGCCCAGCTTCAATCTTGCTAACAAGATCGTGTAAGGCTGATTCACATGATTTTCCACTCTGGTAAGCGTGTTGATTTCTACTGAGTGGACTTCTCGGCAATACCCCCACTCGAATATGTTTCTCCACCACTCGTTCCAGACTTTTCAACATGAACGATGTCAAACTGATTGGTCTGAAACTTTTTGCTAGGGAATAGTCATCTTTTCCTGGTTTTGGAATAAATACTACTCTTACGCGTCGCCATTGGGGTGGTATATAACCAAATGCAAGACAGGCTGTGAAGATCCTTTTCAGGGCCTCAATCAGCCTGTCTCCTCCTTTTTTAAGCATTACTGGATATATTCCGTCAGGTCCAGGGGACTTAAAGTTGTCAAAGGAAGATAAGGAAAACCTTATCGATTCCCTTGTCACTATCCGACTAGCAATATACCAGCTGTACCTAGAGGTTCCACCGTTGCCACCGTCATTGTTCATGCCACTCTCAGCTTCAGAGAGAGTTCTACTACCCGGAAAATGGGTTTCGAGTAGAGCATTAAACGTTTCCGATTTGGAAATGGTGTATGAACCATCAGGTTTTCGAATGGAATCCAGCCTTACTGAGCGGTCTAAATGAAGGACCTTACAAAGTCTCGCTGTTTCCCTCATTTCTTCGACGTTACTGCAGAAATTTCTATAGGATTCAAGTTTGGCTTGCCGTACTTTTTTCTTATATTCTCTCTGTGTAAGTCGATGATTGGCCCAGTCCTCTTCTGTTTTGGTCTTCAAGGCCTTATTAAGAAGTTTCCTGGACCGTACACGAAGCTTCGACAGTTCAGGGTTCCACCAAGGAACCGCTTTCCCCTGTCTGCTTTGCCTGAGTGGACACAGTTCCTCAAAGCAGTTGATTAAAGTACCTTCTAATTTCTTAGTAGCATCTTCAATCATTTCTGCTGATTTGAGTTTTTTCAGGTTTGGTAATCGCTCTGTTACAAGCTCACCATACCTGTCCCAGTCCACATTTCGAGGATTCCTACCGGAAGGTATTGATATTGTGTCAATTCCCAGTCGGAATTCGATAAGACGATGATCAGAGAGAGAGTCCTCTTCCAAAACTCGCCATCGGTTGATTTGATTTCCAACTGACCTATTGGTAAGTGTTAAATCAATCACCTCTTGTCTCCTTCTGGTCACAAAAGTTGGTTTGTTACCAGTGTTTTGGATGACCAAATCGGATGACAGGATAAAATCCAGTAACTTGAGACCTCTGGGGTTGCATTTGCTGCTTCCCCACACAATGTTCTGTGAATTTGCGTCACAGCCCACTATTAGCCCCAGATTATTGGATTCTGCGTACTTGACCACTTCTCTTAGCTCCCTCGAAGGAGGTGGCTGTACAGAGTCATAGGGTAGGTAGGCCGAAACTATGATAGCTTCGACACTGTTCCCACTTTTCCAGTACTTTATTTTTGCAGCAACGATATCTCCAGAGCATAGCTCTTTTAACATCGTGTGTTCGATCAACCTCGGCATGATAATACATGCTCGCGGTCTCACATTCCCTTCACAATGAAGTATTTGTCCCCACGACATAGCACTTAGACCACAGATACGCTTGTGACATACCCATGGTTCTTGTATAAGAATTATGTGTGGGTTTGTTTGCAGTTTTGCATGCCTACGGCACAAGAGAGCCGTAGACGCTTTGCTATGCTGCAGATTAATCTGTGTAAATATTACTTCAGTCATGAGACTGAGTATATTTACGCTTTGTCCTCCACCTTATCCTGGACGCGGAACTGGATCCGCCCCAGATGTAGGTGAGGACGGCAACCGTACTTCGACTTAAGCACCTTGAGGGACCCAAGATCGATACCCAGTACCAGGTGGGAACCCGCCTCCGAAGTGGTAGCGGATTTCTGCCTGGTGCACGAGTATACTCTCCAGAGAGTCGTGTCAAGATCCTTATTCTGAACACGGATGCGTTTGAGGAGTTCTGCTGAATTACAGGAAGGACCCGGAATCCAGACACTCGCTCGTACCAGCCTTTCTTTGCTACTCTCAACAAGAATAAACTTGCTGTTTTCGCAGGCTGGAATCTTTGCTATAACTTTTTCTAGCCATTCTCGGGAAAAAGCATTGGAACAGTGCACCTTTACGATGCCGTCTACCACGCTTTTCCCCTCGAACGTCGGCGCGTCTTTCGACTCACCGATAGCTTTCCAAAGATAGCTGTCAAGATAGTCTTGTTGCCCTTTGGACAGTAGACCATCTTGTTTGTCGGTATGTATCTCCACCGTCATTGCCTTTGCTGCCATTCTCGCGAATGATTCGCCAGACGTTGACGGAAGAGTGTCATTCGACATTTGAGGTTCCTTAGCCTCTGCCTTGTCAGGCAAAGGTTTGTCTGCCTTGGATTGGGTCGAGGATGCAGGCATTTCCGAATTCCGTCTCTCGACTTTCCTCTTCTTTGCCTTTCTCCTCTTCCCGGTCGTTGGCACAGACCCCGTTTCGTTTCCGGAAGAGCGCAGCGCTACAGAGGAATCCTCTGTTCTGCCACGCTTTCCCGTTTCCGTTACAGGTGTCGAAGTTGACGGAGCTTGAGTCCTTGCCTTAGCTAGTGCTTCGGCTTGCCTCGCCTTCTGTCTCCTTCGTTTGATCTGCCTTGCGGTTAGACCAACACCTGCGTTCGAATCTCCAATAACTTCGGTCTTTTTACCGGTACTTACCTGATTCGCACCAGGTTTAACCGTTGTCAAAGACTTACTCGGTACCAGAGATCCGTCTGAGTCTACTGAGAGATTGTCCGCCATCTCCACATCCTCCACAACTTGTTCAGTTGCTTCAGATCGTTTCGACGGCGGTGTATCACTCACACTCACTCGGCTCTCCATTGGCATAGCCAATGTGCCATGTTTCACCACTAGTAGTTCGCTTCCTCCGGAACCCTGGGTGTCAGTTCCGGTCATAGGGGAGTGTGGGGTTCGGGCCTGCACATCCGATGCCCGAGCCGTCGATTGCTCGACGGGAGGATTTCCCAGAAGTGGGTTACCTCGTGCAGAAAGATCCTTGTTTAGCCTCCACATTGTAAGAAAATGCATTTTATACCTCCTGCCAGGTTGTCGGTACGGTACTCTCCACATAGTACTTGGGTGGCCACCAATTCCGCCGTTCCGCGGTTGAGTGGATACCCAATTCCTATATGGAGCTGCCCTCTTAGTTCGTGGTAAGTTAATCTCCATAGAATGGGGTTAACTCGCCACTTAAGCCTCATCCCCGCGGCAAGGAGACCGACATGACAAGGAATGTTATGCTTAAAAAGCAATACTTTATTAACTTTTTTTTTGCAAAATGTAGTAAATTGGCATACAAAACATCTTAACAAATAAAACAAGACCAAAATCATTAAAATCGGCTAAGCAGTTTCGGAGATAAAGTGTCCGCCATTCGAAAAAAAGTAATTTCTGGAAAAACGCGTTTAAAGTTAAAACTTGCTATTTTCTTTCAGCTGAGTCAGCAAGTAATGAGTGCAGGATGCGCCTGCACATTTTCACTGATTTCACTTTGTTAGAATTCGAATTTAAAAAAACAGTTTCAGGTGATGATTTTTAAAAGTATAAGGATTGAAAAAATGTAAAAAAAAAAAATTTAATTTTTTGAAACTTATAAGGTGGTCAAGTACCTTAAATAAAAAATTTCTTTTTATTTAGTTAGGGCAAATGACTGCCTTCCAACTACCAGGCTAAGACTGAATTGCCCGCCTTCTGATAGAATGGCTTTATTTTATACTTTCTTTTTGCCTTGTCATCAATAAAATATATAATTACAACCAAACATTGTTACAAGTAAAAATCAATAACAAAATTGTAAACTCATAAAAATACTATACAATAAAATTTTGCTTAGGCAGACTTAAATTTTACTTAGGCAGACTTACTTCACAGTAAGCTATGGTTTTGCTTTGGAGTGAGGTGTCATATGACAAAAAAAATGTATTTGGTGTGTGCCATGTGTTTACTTATGTTTCGGGTTTCAAAAAAAAAGAAAAGAATTATGTCATTGAAATTAAAGAGTAGAGTAAATTGAAATGGTTTACATAATTTAAGTTTGAGTTCATTTACCTATTAAAAGTATATTTAAAGAATTCGAAAGATGTTTGAAAGTGAAGTGAAGGTACTTAATAAAAGCGGTCTTTCTCGTTTTAAGTCTTCTTCAGCAATGACAATTCGCTTTATTCATAGAATTCATATTAACGTACGCTTTATGTTACTAAAGCAGGTATGTTATTATTACATGGTTGCTTATTCAAGTATATTTCAACACTTCCCCTGAATGAGCAATCACATAATCCAAAAACAAGAAATTATTTTTCAATAGTTACTTTGAATGAACAATCATAAACTAAATATAGGTTTGCAAGTCACTAGAATTCAAGGTATTAAAAAAAACTTAGCAAAAATTTACACATCATATATAAATTCAATTTACTCCAAGACTTTTTACTAAATTTTCATGTTTTACAATAACAAGAGATTTCGTCAGGATATCAGCAAACATTTCATTTGTAGGACAATAAATAAGTTTTACATCGCCACTTTTAATCTTTTCTTTTACAAATTTGCATTTTATGTCTACATGTTTTGTCCTATTAGAATATGCGTTATTACTTGCTATATGAATAGCACTTTTGTTGTCACTATATAAAATCATCGTCTTAGATACTCTTCTGGATAACTCTGCTTCTAATCGCTGAAGCCAAAGAGATTCCTGAATCGCAGCAACAATTGACATGTACTCGGCTTCTGTAGATGATAGTGCAATAGTCTTCTGCCGCTTTGTAGCCCATGAAATTGCACCATTCTGACACAAAAAAACATAACCCGTGGTTGATCTTCTATCATCAACATTGCTCGCCCAATCAGCATCGCAGTATCCAGCAAGCGCGTCACCATTTTTCTTATACACGATACCTTTATTTATAGTGCCCTTTACGTAACGTAGCACTCGCTTAACAGCTTCCCAGTGTACTTTACCAGGATTCTGACTGAATCTGCTTAACATATTTACAGCGAAACAAATATCAGGTCTGGTAACCTGAGCTATGAAAAGTAATGCACCAACTGCTTCCATGTACGGCACATTCGCCATATATTTTTTCTCGACATCATCTTTTTCACACATATCCAGTGTTAACTTTTGATTCGGGTCAGCAGGAGTTTTTACTGGATTACAATCGAGCATACGAAATCGTCTCAAAATATTTTCAATATACATACTGCGATTGGTCGATTTTTATGTCACCATTCACTTTATTTCTTGTTACATGCATGCCCAAAACTGATGATACTTCGCCAAGGTCTTTCATCTTAAAGCTCTCCTTTAACTTTGCTTTAGTTTTGTTTAGCATTTGCACATCATTTGTAAATAATAACACATCATCAACGTATATTGCAACGATCATTATTTGATTCTCCTCTATTCTGAAATATATACATTGATCAACGTCGCTTCTTGTAAGTCCAATATCAACTAAAACATTATTAAGAGTTTCGTTCCATATTCTGCTTGATTGTTTTAGACCATAAATTGATTTCCAGAGTCTACATACCTTGCGAGTACCGTCTTCAAACTTACGTGGTTGTACCATATAGACCTCTTCTTCAAGTTTTCCGTTTAAAAATGCGGTGACAGCATCCATTTGGTGTATCATCAACCCATGGTTCGCAGCTTAAGCTAGTAGGAAACGAATCGATGTGTACCTGACTACCGGTGAAAACGTTTCTTCATAGTCAATGCCCTTCTTTTGACTATAACCTTTGGCGACTAATCTGGCTTTGTGGCATATCACTTCACCCGCAGCATTTATTTTTGTCTTGAAAACCCATTTGGATGAAATTGCCTTTTTGCCGGCTGGCAAATCCGTTAATTCCCATGTTTTATTTAACAATAAGGAATCATACTCTTTCCTCATTGCTAGTTTCCACTCGTCAGCATGTACAGATGATAATGCCTGCTCCGGAGTATCAGGATCTTCAGTAATTTCCATTTCTTCAACATCACATGCAAAATTCGCTTGTTTATTTCTGGTGGAACGTCGAAGTTCTACTTCTGCTATGGTGACATCTTCTTCAGGAGTGTACGTAATATCATTCGCATCATCATAATCACTGATTTCATTATCAGTATTCGTTTCATATGACTCATTTTCACTTCTATAATTGACAATTCTAAGTCTTCTTCCCTTCCTGAATTGTCTATTTTGTTTTCATTTATAACAACATTTGGGAACGATGAAGCATTTTTTTCTTTATTCAAACACCCTTTCTCATTTTCGAAAAAAATAACATTTCGGCTTATTATTATTTTACTCGTTGCTATGTCAAGTAAACGATATGCTTTTGATTCTTGACTATAACCCAACATTATACATTCAATCGATTTAGCATCTAATTTCAATCGTTTCTCCTTAGGCACGTGAACCATCGCCTTGCAGCCAAATACTTTAAGATACTTCAAATTTGGCTTTCGTTTTGTCCACATTTCTTCAGGACTTTTATTATTTTTTCTACATGGGATACGATTTAACAAATACGCAGCAGTATCAACTGCCTCTGCCCAAAAACTTTTATTTAACCCAGCATCAAATAGCATACAACGAACTTTTTCAGAAATGGTGCGATTCATTCGCTCAGCTACTCCGTTTTGTTCTGGTGTGTATGGAGAATTCTTTTGATGAAGAATAACGTGCTGAGACATATAATTTTGAAACATATTGTTCACGTATTCTTTCCCATTGTCAGTTCTTAGCATTTTGATTTTTTTACCAGTTTGTTTTTCAGCCATATTCTTGAATTTCAAAAATTGATCAAATACTTCTGACTTTTTCTTAATTGGGAACGCGAAAATTTTCCGCGAATAGTCATCGATGAAAGTTAACAAATATCGTGCACCCGAGTACGATTCAACTTCCAATGGTCCCATTACATCCGAGTGAATAAGCTCCAATAATTCACTAGCGCGATGACCACTTTTAGGGAACGGCAAACGCGTTTGTTTCCCTTTTACACATACAATGCATTTCTTATCGGTGATGTTTTTTACATTTTCTAAGCCTTTCGACGAATTTTTAACTGCAATTAAGTTTTCACGGCTTATATGGCCTAACCTTCTATGCCACAGTGCAAAGTCATCATTATATTTACATAGCATTGTACTTTCTTGGTTAATTTTACAATTTAATTGATATAAGCCATTAACCAAATTCGCGTTTGCTATCAATTTATTTTCGTCGTTAAAAATCTTGCACACATCATTTTCGAACAATACTTTATTTCCTCTCTTTGCCATTTCACTCACTGACAATAGGTTTGCACAAATATTTGGTACATAATCTATATTATGTATAGTGACGTTGTTTTTGTTAGGCATAATCACATTAGCGGTACCTGTGTATTCAACTTTCAATTTACCATTGTTTGCAAGTGATATTTCTTTATCGCTCTTTCGCATATTAACTAATATGTTTTTGTTATTAGTTAAATGCACAGATGCGCCTGAGTCAATGTACCAATTACTGTTTGTATTTGAACGGTACTTTCCATTGTCTGCAAAGAGAGACGCAAGAAATCCGCTACCATTAGTATTGTTGTTCTTGTTAGTACTTACTTGCGTTTTTTTATTTGGACAGTTACGACTTATGTGACCAAATAAATTACAAGAATAACAGCGAATCTTTTTCTTGTTGTTGGTTTTTTTCACATGCATTACATTATTTTCCGTATGCGTGTCAAATTTAATATCTTGTAACATCAAATTTTTAACGACGTCGACGCTCAGCTGCGTTTTAGAATTTTCTACAGCTAAAACAAGCGCCCTATATTCACTTGGCAATCCAGCCAACATTAATGATGCGACAATTTCGTCACCTATCTGCAACCCAGCATTATTCACCTTCAATGCCGTCATTACCATTGCGTTGATATAATTCTGCGTAGACTCGAAATCCTCCAACTTTATGTGAACAAGTTGTTTCAGCAATTCCACTTTTCTCGTCAACCCGGTATCCTCATAAGCAGCAACCAAAGCATCCCATGCTTCCTTTGCAGTTGTTGCTGTTGCAATATAGGAAAAATTGCACGATTCGATCATCATGGTGATCTCCGCCAAAGCTTGCTGATCCCTTTCAATCTCCGCTGCCGTCGCATTGACACCTAGACTTTGTTCGACCGGCTTCCAGCACTTCTTGATGATTAAATAAGATTTGGCCAGCCGCTTCCACGTGTCGAAATTTTCTCGACCACGCAGCTTTTCAAAAACTAAAGCTGGTGCAGCCATTTTATTTAATTTCGTTGCCAAGAGATTAAAAAAAACAAAACGCACAAGACTCTAATAAAAGTATTATTAACTTAAAAACGCTTATTTTTCCGTGTATAATTTTCGTGTGTCAAGTGGCCCATAACCTAATAAAAGCGGTCTTTCTCGTTTTAAGTCTTCTTCAGCAATGACAATTCGCTTTATTCATAGAATTCATATTAACGTACGCTTTATGTTACTAAAGCAGGTATGTTATTATTACATGGTTGCTTATTCAAGTATATTTCAACAGTACTCTACAACTTTAACGTGACCACTTTCTTTGTCCATTCTCACAGGTGATGTTGTTTACTTCAACGTGATCGAACATTTCAGATGTGGGAATATCTCTTTTAGGTGCAATACGTTGGCTTTGCGTAAGGGTGTCTTATGGTCAGACGTATCGGCAGCAGTGTTTGCAAATGCGCGATCAATAGTATGATATTTGATGCTTGGCTCTGCTCGCGCTGCAAGGTCAGGGCTTTTGTTTGTTTGTTTGGTTAGATTTGGTATTTCCCAACCTTTTTTAGGCCATGCCCCACCTTAACATTTCTAAAAATTTTTATGCCCCCATACATAATTTTTAACCTTTAAAAATTGTTTTGTTCCCTTAAGAAATATAAATGATAAGTTTTAGGAAGGAATCACTATTAAATTGTTATCAAAACATCGTAAGTAAAATTTCAAAACATATAATGAAAAACTGAAATTCAAAATAATTTTAATATTGATTTTTTTATATTCATTTAGTGCGATCCTTGCGCTTGATGCTTGCTGCACAGAGATTTTATATTAGGTTCCAATTTACTTAGCTTTAATCTCAAGTCTCCACGTTGTGTTATATCAAGTCGATTTCTTTTTTTTTATCAGTAAATCATTTACAGCACTAAATCCACATTCAGCTAAATATGAAGATGGAAACAGTAGTAAAAGTTTTCTTGCACATTTGGTTGCATTTGGGTATTTAGTTTCAGTTTCTTCACAAAGCCATGCCATCGCTCCCTTTATATTAAATAAAGTTTTTACGGATTCATGATTTTGCAATTCTGCGAGTTCTTGATACTGCATATTTGATATATCAGACAAATCCACTAATATTGGCTGCATCATCCATGTTGGGAAATCAATTTGTTTTAAATCAGAAAATCTTTCTTTTAAATCAGCGGATAGAATATTCAAATGATTGACAATAACAAGTAAAGCGGTATCAGTTACTTCACATTTTTGGAGCCAATGAAATCGTTCAAAGTTTTTGTTGTTAATATGTTTCTGATATAACTCTATATTGGTAATGAAACCAAATATCTTTGTTTTTGCATCGGCAAGTGTTTTATTTGGTCCTTGAAGTTGCTTATTTAATATACTTAGTTTTTCAAAGATATCGGCTAAATAACTTACAAATGCTTTACCATCGATTGTTAACAGATACTTCATTTCAGGTTTGTCGCTTAAAAAATCACTAAGAGTGTCAAACAGTTGCATAAATCTTTTCAAGCAGTTGCTTTTGGATAGCCATCTTACTTCAGTATGAAATGTACAATAATCATTTCTGGATTCGCATCTTTCATCAATTTTAAGCAGCCATTTTTCTTGCCCATCATATAAGGGGCGCCATCTGCAGCACAAGATGTTATATTTTTCATTGGTATATCATTGACATCTAAGTAGTTTTTTAACTTATTATATATATCTTTGGAGGTAGTGGTGCTTTCTCATCTTTTACAGAACAACATTTCTTCAGTAAAATCCCCTTCATCAATATATCTTACATAGGTTATCAATACTGCCTCACTGTCTCTCAAAGTTGATTCATCCATTTGTACTGAGAAATTTCTTGTTTTCAGCTTTTCAACAAGTTGTTTTTCAATATCTTCACTCATTTCGTCTATTCTTCTGCTAACAGTATCGTTACTGAGTGGTATAGCTTTTACATCTTTGTCATCTTTTTCCAGAACCGTTTTAAGAAATGCTGATATTGACGGTTTTATCAAATTCTCTCCTATAGTGAGATTTTTACCAGTTTTAGCGATTAATAAAGAAATTTGATAACTAGCCTCAGAAAGACGATTATTTGTTAAAGAACGAGCAATAAATAGAGACTGTAATGTTGTTCTTTTTTTCAAACTTTTCTTTTAAAGTTTTAAAGTAACTCAAATCTGAATTTATATGAGCACTATGTTTCGCCTTCAAATGCGCCTCAAGACGACCTCGTTTCATTGATTCGTTGGTCAAGCATTGCTGGCATAAAAGACAAAACGGCATCCGCTCATCGTGAACAGCGGGTATGAACCCAAATTTTAAATATTCCTCCGAATATTGACGAGTTTTTTTCTTGTTTGTTCCACTCATTTTATTATGGGCTAAAAAAAATCAATTAAAAAACAATATAATAAAATATGTGTTAAAATTAATTCAATATGACAGAGTAAACGTATGACGCAAAGAAACATATTTATTTAAATGTACAATATATAATACGATTACCGATATTTTTTTCACTTGACAAAAATTTCTGGAAAGTTAAATGCTTCTAAAATTAAAATAAATATAAATAAAATCAAATACTTACCAATTATATCTGTTTAAGCAAAAATATACAACGTGATCACTTCGAAGCTGTACAAGCAATGAATTTTATTGAGCGTCTCATTTTAAGTACAAAGGAAAATAACTGTTTAAAGCTAACTGTGCATAAATACCATATGTATGTATGTACATCATGAAGTAAATAACAGATGCGTACGAAGAAATAATACCAATACATAGTAGATATGTTATAGTACATAGGAAGTTGCTATAAATTAAGGTGGTGCCAGATTGGACGAATTCTGAACAATATCTATACAATATTGTTGTTGGTGGGTGTTAAAATAACAATAACTAAACAATAATTATATAATTTTATTTAGAATATAACAACTTAAATACTTTTATATATTGAAAACTGGTTGTGTATCTTGAGCGAACGATGTCGACTATATTACTGATCGTGTTATGATGCGCATTGCGCAGTCATGAGTTATGTATGCATGTGAGTAATACGACATAATCGTAACTGCTACAATATATCTAAATATATTTGTTAAATCAACGATTACTTGACGGATACTTATTTCAAATTAATACCAACTGAATGATGTGAAACACTACAGAAGTTGAGTTGGGCCAATTAGGAGCGAACAACGCCGTTGTTTAGCGAGTTTTAAAACGTCCGGGGTTCCCCGCGACAGGTGGCGCACTCCACGGTGAATCCCCGACGAAGTTTACTTGACGACTCTAATTACCCAGTTGATATTTTGGTAACGTCAAACGAAATTATACCTAATAATTATTTACAGCATTTTTTTAAGAATTTGCCTTTTTTGTTAAATTTGTCACCGATATTTAGCATTGCATTTAAATAACCCAAAGCGAAAGGATTAAAGTCGTGTCGAGTCCATTTTAAAATTGCCCCCCTTAACTATCAAATTGCCCCCCTGTGGGGCGTGGGCCCCGCGTTGGGAAACACTGGGTTAGAGTGTAGATTTGTATACTGTGTTGTGCTAACATATATACATATATTGTGACAAATCACGAATATTCATGAAACTACTATTTAGGTTTCCGGTTCCTGGTTTAATATCAGGAATAAAACCATTTAATTTTTTGTCAAAACTGCACATATATTTTATTAACATAAAAAATAGTTGACATCGACTTATTCCGACAATATATTAGACGAAGACTGACTCGACTTGCAACTCTCTAACATTCTCTAAGCGATCGATTTATTTTTATTACATTGAGATTGAAAGTGAGTCGATATGAAATAAGAAGATTGAAAACCAGTATATTTAAAGTACACTAATGAGCTGTTTAGTATCATAGGAGGATAATACATAACTTACTGGCAATACCGAGCGAATGTGAACGTGTAAACGGATTTTCTACCGCACGTCGTTTTTTGTCTTCTCCCTGATGAAGTATGCGAATGTGTTTCTTGTTATATCAAGTCTGGTGTGAGCCAGCCACTGCTCTGGGCAGTTCTCGCGTTCTTAGAGTGATTAATGGGGGTTATATACAGTTAGAAGGCCGAAAAAAGCGAGTTTTCTAGAATTTTTTTGTTTTTTTGTAAGAAACTTTTAAATTTATGGACCTAAAAATTTGTACACATATTATGTTATCCTTTAACTGTATTTTAAGACTTAGTATTAGTAAAAATATTTATTTGGAAAGGAGCTACAGCTTATCTTCTGGAGCTCCTCTCAAAAAAGACGTTTTGCGGTGACCACTATATCTCTGAACAGGATCCTCTCAATTAAAAAAACCAAACAGATTTCGTTTAAGTAATGTTAAATCTAGTAATTCATCGCAGGAATAAGCAAAATAAATTTTTTGACAAAATGGCGGTTTCTCAAAAAAAAATCGATTTTTGACCAAAATGTCGGCCTTAAATTAGTATTAGTAAAAATATTTATTTGGAAAGGAGACGCTACAGCTGATCTCCGAGAGCTCTTCTCAAAAAAGACGTTTTGCGGTGACCACTATATCTCTGAACTGGATCCTCTAAAATTAAAAAACCTGTAGGATATCACGCTAATTTATTTATTAAAAACATCAATCTTTAAGTTTTTCAAAAAACCTTTTTCTATTTTATTTTTCTTATAGTCTAAGATCCGGCTGCAGATTTGGTGTAGTCATCGAGTACATGCTGAAATCCACATTTTTACCCACATTTATGATTAGGAGAATAAAAATTCACCAAGGTGCCAGTAGAAATGTGGCCGAAAGTATTTTTAATTAAATTATTGATTGATTGAAAATAAGTCACGGAATTACGAGATATATTTTTTTAATTTTCCATATACTAGAATGTTTAATCTATATGTACCAAATAATTGATTTCTTGAATAAAATCAAAAATTATTTCATACAGTACTTGCACAATAGAATTTTTAACTTCCCGTTAAAAAAATTAAAAATGTGGATGTGTGTGTGGGTTTTTCTAATTTTTTTTTACATAGTAACCTTGGCTTTACTTTTGATCAATATTAATTTTTTGTTGTATTTATAAAATTTGTAGTTTTGAAAGAATGATTATTCTTTTGGAGTATTTATTTCTTTGGTCGATCTTGCTATTGTTTGAACTGGTGATTGAGAACACCAGCATCTGACGCATGCGCAATAGCCTTAAAATGTCGCTATCCTTGTTAGACTAGTGATGTTACGCGCTAGCTTCCTCTCACTCAACCTTCAATTTTTCCCATCTTTAACTGCTGGCAACCCTAACTTGCGGCCAGATTTAATTAGGTTGCCGTATATCATAATAATGAGAAAAAAATTAGCTATATTTTGATCTATAACAGATCAATATACGTTATGGATGTATAAATATATCGAAATCATACCTGTTTATACCTGGCTGCGGAGAGGTGCGGCCAAGCGCGCAACGGCAACTACGGTTTTTTTAAGTCTTTACACCTATTGCAGTAAACCGAACGATATTTTATCTCAAAACTTGGTTAATGAAATTTTTCCCGTAAAATCAATTAACAATAATTTAATTAAAAATACTTTCGGCCACATTTCTACTGGCACCTTGGTGAATTTTTATTCTCCTAATCATAAATGTGGGTAAAAATGTGGATTTCAGCATGTACTCGATGACTACACCAAATCTGCAGCCGGATCCCGTACTATTAACTTTCTTATATTTCACAACTTGCTTCATATACGCTATTAATCGGAGTAATGAAAAATAACCGAACATCTTCAAATTCAATAGAAAGGTTTCGTATTATAGAACAGAACAAAAGATAAGGTTAACACGTTGGCTGCCAATGTATCACTGGTGATCATTTCAAAAACCTACCCCCAGGTGCCAATGTATCAGCAGTGATACACGCTTAGGCCCCTAGATTTTAGGGGCTGGGACCCTAACGGAAGGAGTTTTGGAAAAATTGAAAGTTTATTTTGAAAAGAAAAAATATTTTATTTCATAGTAAAATACAAAGTTTTGAAATAATACGAAATTAAAAATGAGAAAATTCAATTCAATTCTGGAAACAGAAAAAACTATATTTTTTGTTTTTAATTTTAATGTAGTTGTTGAAAATGTTTAAGACATACATAGGTATGGTGACCTCCGACATTGGGCGCAGTATGTTGCCACTAGTTTGGCCTTCTTCCTGGCGACTGACGACGAGTTTGTCGTCTTTAACTCTGAATAGCACATACCGCAACGAAGTCTCTTGCGCCTACCATCCTTTGTTGCTTCTGTCGACGTTATTAAAAAGTGTTTTCCCTGCGGAGGTGAGCGCGATATTGAAGCGCTATCTTTTCCACTCATGAAAAGGATAATGCTTTGACGAAAGTCAGATATTTGCATTTTATAAGTTTTTGACACTGTTTCAGAGGACTGGGTATTATCTGCGAAGTGAATGAATTTGAGGAAGATCTGGAACCGGTTACGAGCCATAACTTGTGGGACGAATGCGTTTTTGAACAATGTGCTTGGTTTCCAATAGTCGGTTATTGCAGGGTATTTTACCATTCCCATATACATGACTATGGCCAGAAACTCCATGATCTCCTGGCGATCAGTATCTTTCCACATATTCATCCTACTGCTGCTGCGAGTACCGATGCCAGTTACTTGAGAGTTTGCATTCCTATTTGTCTCTTCAACAATAATATCCAATATCTCATCGGTCAAAAACTTTCTGTAATATTGAAATGGCGTACCGGCATCATATTGCAAAACCTGGGGTGGATTGGTAAATTCTTCTAAATTCTTCAAAGTCTCTCCGGTAGCAGGCGAGGTCCATGCTGTCGTAGTTTCGTCTGTTCTTCATCAGCAGTATTATTAACATTTGTAGCACTAACATCGAGGTCTTCATCAATACTGTCATCACTCCTTGTATCACTACCTGAATCTGGGATGTACTCATCTTCATCTGGACTAAAATCCTCACCACTAACACTGGAATTTTCCATTGAATTCAACGCGTCACGTATTTCCTCGGAATTCATAACTTCACAACTTCACTTCACTATATTTCACTGTAATTTGCAACCAACTGCTCGCTATGAACTCAAGTTTGATACTGATTTATTTTGATTTACCTCTTCGAAATGTGATCACCGGTGACCACATTTCAAAAAAAATAAGAATAGTTTTAAAAAAACGGCAAGTGGTCACCGGTGAGCACAGCACAAAAACGTGCTCATACGCGTCAGGAGCGTGACTTTTATTCCTAGTAAAAATATCTCGTTAAAATTCAAACGGGAACATGACTTTTTTTGCTTGGCACCTGGGGGTAGATTTTTTTTGTGATCACCGGTGATACATGACACCTGGGGTAGGTTTTTTTTTGTGGTCACCGGTGATACGAGACAGCCAACGTGTTAAAGTATTATAGTTTCTTCTCTTTTGAATCATTGTATTTTTGCTTCGGTTCGTTAACCCCACAGTGTTGCTTATTAATGTAGTTTAAAATGAAATAAAAGTAAGAATGAATTCAGCAAAACCAAACAGATTTCGTTAAGGTAATGTTAATAAAGTAATTTATCGAAAGAATAAGCAAAATAAATTTTTTTGACAAAATGTCGGTTTCTCAAAAAAAAATCGATTTCGACCTTAAATTTCGTTTGATACTATCGATAGTAGCAAAAATTATTATCCTAATGTACCAAATATGTATTTGGCAGCTCCATGCCACAGGGCGAGTTTTTAAAATCCTTATGTTGGTTTCTAGTGCTTAATTAATTTTTGTTTGTATCAATGCGCCTACTCATATTAATTTTAGCATACCTTTGATTGTTTTAATGATTTTTACTTAGTTGTGTTGATTTTATTGACAGAATAGTGAGTGAGTCAGAAGCAATGGTTAAATTAGCAGTAAGTTTGAAATTCATGTGTATACTTATTAACAGTTATTTTCGACATTTCGAACATTAACGTATGCATTCCTATAAGTAGGGTTGCTTTTATTGTTGTGTTTTTGGTTTTATAATTATTAATTTACAAATTCAAATCCGACTGCAATCCAATTTCAACTCGTATATATGTATTTTAAGCAATTTATAGATTTCTTATGTTGACAATGTTGTATTTTTGAGTAATTTTAGAGGCAGAGTTACCAGCGGATTTAATTACTTGAATCGTCAACTTGAATTTTAACAATGTTGAACTCATTCCACAAACTTTTCAACTTTGCGACGTGCGTACTTACATCATCTCCACGCGCCCAGCTAAATGCAAAAAATTCTGTGCAAATCTTGAACAGCTGATCCTTCGACGATGCCTCGAAATGCTGCTTCAATGCTTCCCACGCCTCGTACGCAGATTCCTTGTCCATGATTTTCTCGTATACCGCGTCTGTTACTGAACTTGAAATCATTGATTTCGCATAGCTGTTAGCCTTGCGGTAGAAATCGCACTTCCTTTTGTGCTCCTGCGCATCTTTATCACTAGCTCCTTCCCCCAAAGGTCTTGGCTTAGTTAATGTATTATCGATAACCTCCAACGCTCCTTCGTGGTAGTCTAGCATATCGCGCATTTTCCTTTTCCATATAGGCCAGTCTGACTCACCAGCTAAGGGCTTTATGTGCTTCGCCAAATCCATTGCTTCGTCAATGCTGAGATTACTTTTCTAGCCACGCCCTGATCACACTCGACTAACGAATTATTAATTACTCTCGTTTTTACGTACTTGGCCCATAACCTGTTGTGTTTTTGGTTTTATAATTATTAATTTACAAATTCAAATCCGACTGCAATCCAATTTCAACTCGTATATATGCAGTGTTGCCAGAAAAAATTTGCTGTTGGAGCTAAATTTGTCAAAAAAAAGAGCTAAAAAAAGCCAAAAATTGTTTTTTGGAGCTAATAAAAGAGCTAAAATTTTTTCAGTGACTTTTATTATATTTCACATTTATATATTCACATATTTTATTTTTTTACAAAAATTAAAATTATTTTTAAACAATTCAGTAATAACAATATATGAAAAAGTTCATATATTCATTTATTTGCAAAAGCAGAAACAAAAAAAAAATAGTCTATTAAACATCACATTAAATAAATCTTGTACTCTAAAGAATTCATTAGGAACACATTTATGTATGGAAAACAATGAAAAAAATACATTTCTTACTTTTTTTTTAAATAAAGTGTAACGATATAACATATCAATTTAAATATATCAAAATATATCAAATTCTTCATCACCACAAAAATCTTCTACAATATCATCATTATTGTTGCAGTCGTATATATCATTTCTCATCAACTTTAAGAGATCATCTTTTATGACAAAATCATGGCAACACTTATTAAGTCTCTTAAGCCCACATCTTATTGTTAACAAAGTGTTTAACATAACCAAATTAATTTTATTGCGTTGTTTATTTTTAATGCAATTCATCATCGAAAAAGTTCTTTCAACTTCAGCGTTGCTAAGTGGTAGCACAAGAAGAGAAAATACAAAATTTGCCAGTTCATTAAACGGATTATCATTTACAGAATTTTTATATTCCTTAACCTCGATCCAAAAATCTAAAGTATTGTTCACATTTTTCCAATCATATAAATGTATGTTGCGCCACTGCATTTCCAAGCATGTAATTTCATCTATATTGAAATTATTTTTTTCGTTTTCAAAGTAATCAAAAATTTGAGGCTTTATTGTTTTTAGAGTATTTTCAGTGGAAAAAAATCAATTTTTTTTAAAGTATTTATGTTATGTGGCAAACGTTGCCTCAACTGTTCAATTAATTTCATTATAAATTTTCGACAAATATTACGAATTTCGTTTTCTGTGCTCTCATTTATGGTGTTTTCTTCTTTTTTTTTGTCGAATAAATTGTTCAAAATTATAATGAAAGTAAGGAATAGGAGTAAAAAAATTGTCTAATTCAGACGTTAAAGGGTTGAAATCTTCAGAAGGTGACACTATACTGATGCACAAGCTTGAAATTAAATATACAACTTCGGAAAACAATTTCATAGGGTCAGCTATGTTACTTTCAAAAAGTTTGTTCACTTTTTGCACTTCACTTAAAATTGGTTTTAAAAACTGGAAATATGCCAAATTTTCATCAGTGTACATTTTTGAAAGAAGTTGGGCTTTGTGACATGATTCATTCAAAGTGGCTATGCCAAAATGAGTTTTAAGTTCCAACCACTGATCTACAATTCTTTTGACTGCTGGTTCGATTGACAGCCACCGTGTTTCACACGCTCGAGTAATTTTTAATGGACACATACCATCGTTAATGGTAGAGTATAGAGACTCGTATTGTGCTTGTCGCAGCGAAGATTTTGAAAACCAGTTGTAGGTTTCGGAAATTATAAATTCGATTTCATTTGGCATACATTTCGAAGCCGCACAAACAGCTAGTTGTATTGAGTGACAAATGCAAGGAACGAGTTTGATATTGGCATTGAATTCCTTCAGTCGAGTAATGACTCCGTTATTAACCCCAACCATAACGCTAGCATTATCTGTTCCTACACCCATCATGTTTTCAAAACTTAAATTAAATTCCTTTAATGTATTGGAAATGGCTAACACAATGCCATCCGCCGTGCACTTTTCCAACTCCGCGAGTTTTAAAAAAGTATTAACGAAAACTTTCGATGAGTTACTGTAGTATCTGACTACAATGCCCACATATTTTTTTGTAGTTATGTCTGTTGCTTCGTCGATAATTAGACTAAATTTATTATCTTTGAGATCAGCCATTAGCAAACTTTTAAAATAGGGACTTAGCACATTTTTAAGTATAGCGCTACACTTTGATCTTCGTAGCTTCAAATTGGGTGCAGCTTTGCTATCCGAAAATATCCCGCTTTGTAAAATGGTTAGGTGGTCAACCACTCTAATTGAAGTGTGTACTCCGATGAATAACGCATTGGCCAATTCCGCTCTGTGTACTTCCATTTCTTGCTTTTTTATAAATGAAACTGTCGGCTGAGAGCCCGACATAAATGGCGAAGCTGCATTTATGTGCTTGCTTGTGGCAGCGTGACGAATAAGGCCGTGTAATTTGGATTTCAAGCTGCAGTGGCAGTACTTACATTGCAAACCTTTTCCAGTCTCGATCAACCACTTCCTGAATCTTTTGTCTTGAAGCCATGTAGATCGCGGTTTTTGCTCGTACTTCCTATAAGCATTAAAGAGGTTATTTTTATATTAAACAAAATAACAAAAATTTTACCTTATTTGCTTTGCCAAACATTCATGGTCAGAACCCTCATTGGCGGCAGTCGGCAGTCTTTTGCTTATAAATCTGCATAAGTAAAAAGTGATCTTAAAGTATTATTAATTAGAAAAATAAAAAAAGGCTTACCTCTCCATTGCGCGTTTTTAAGTGAAAATGCGCCAATAGTATTAGGTATGATACTTTTGAAACTAATCGATTATAGAACATAGAAATCGTTCATGGCTACAGGAGTTACCACACGGCAACAAAAAAAACACGTCGAATTAATTTAAGTACAAAGAGTAGTAAATTATTTTGTTTAAATATTTAAAATATTTGTAGCTAAAAAGAACTATTTCACTTTAAAAAGAGCTAAAAAAAGAGCTAGGAGCTAAATCCAAATTTTTGGAGCAATTTAAAAAAAAAAGAGCTAAATCTAGCTCCAAAATCACCAAAATGGCAACACTGTATATATGTATTTTAAGCAATTTATAGATTTCTTATGTTGACAATGTTGTATTTCTGAGTAATTTTAGAGGCAGAGTTACCAGCGGATTTAATTACTTGAATCGTCAACTTGAATTTTAACAATGTTACAACTTATTACTTTAACATTTATAAGGTAACATTTGAACAAGTTGTTTATAATATTATCTTCTCGATGTAATGTTCGAGTATTTACAATATAAAAACTAGTGTGCCATCAGAACTGAAAATGAGTGTAACAAAAAAACATAAACATTAAACCCCCTCAAGGAATATGTAGATGTACGAGTATGTACTACGGGTATGTGTAATTTTATGCCATTAGTGTCTAAGAATGATTTGTGTAACACGGGGCGCATCAGTTGGCTCACAATACAAGTCCGATATCCCTATTTTCGAGTAGTTGAGGCCACTTAAGCGCAATAATTCATAACTTTGAGCTGTGAAATATAAGAAAATATGTTAAACAAGCTTTTAACACTTTTATTTAAATAAAAGATAGCAAAAAATGTAAGGAATTTAAGAAAATTATGTGTTAAAAAATTGAATGAAATGAAAAAGAAAATCTATTAAAAAAAAATTTTAATAGAATACCATACGTAAAAAATATGCCAATTTGGTATTTTTTCATAACAAAAACAAACAGCTTTTTTTTGAACAGGTCCATGTGAACAAATCCGAAAAACTGTTTTTATATTTGATGTGATTTATGGAAACAATTTGTTCACACGGCTAAATATTCTTAATCCGTTTTGTTTTGTTTTGTGAAAATAAAAACAACAATATGCAGTTTCTTATAAATATTTAAGAATTAACAAACAAACAAAAAGTGTTTGCCTTGTGAGTGAAGTGTTATTTGATAATATATTGTATAATAAATATGTAAATAGATTTGCTAATTTAAGTTGTATTAAAAATTAAGCCTATTTTTCATTAAAAATTAAAAAATAATTAATTTACGAAAAGTTTGGCGTATGTATATAAATATAAGTGAACACTTTGTGCTTAAAAATAAATAAATAAAACTGTAATTTAATCCACATTTTTGGCGTATTTTATTTACCACTAAAGCACATATCCATTTTCAGGTAAGTAGAGTAGTTCACATACAATTATGTGGAAATTAATAAGGTTAGTTGAAGAAATGAAAATACTTAGTCCTGCCATAAGTTCTGTTACAAGTTAAGGATACAGATACCTGTAAACGGCCATATTTTCCCAGATTTTCATTAAAATTATTTAAAATGAAGAAGTCAATATATTTTTTTAAATTGGCATACAGTTTATTTATACATTAAAATAATCAAAAAAAGAGGTTGTCTGTAAAGTCGGTTTACTGACGATAGTTTAACGTGACAACGTCATAAGAAAATATTGATGGAATGGTTGCAATTTTCAAAACAAAATTTTAGTTTTATTTGTTTGATAGATATTTTGTATGGATATAGAGGAGGAGGTAAATGGAATTGCAATGGAATAGGTCAAGTTACATTTACACAAACGTGAAAAATGCGAAACAAGAAGTCAATATATTTTTTTTTTTTTTAAATTGGCATACAGTTTATTTATACATTAAAATAATCAAAAAAAATTAATTTTTTTAGTCATTTAAAATGACGAGTGTACACTGAATTCTTCCAGGAAGGTTGCAGCGGGGCTTCTCAATCGGCGGGCATTGTAGCATCGGCGACAGTGACCAAAAATTTTTTTGTTTATTAATGTTATAATTTCTATATGAATTAAAATCAAATGAAAAAAGAAAAAAAAATCGTGGAATAAAAAATTTGCTTCGAAAAAATTATTTTATCGAAAAATTTTCGAAATTGTAAATTCACATAGAAAGTAATATCATAAAAGAAATGTGTACAAAATTTCAGGGAGATCGGTCAGTAACTTTTCGAGTTATCGTGAACGCCAATTCGAAAAATATAGTTTTGAGAAAACTATACCTCTCCCAGCGCTCGAACGCAAAGAATAGAGTCGTCACGATTGACGATCTATAATATAAGAAATACTTAAATTTACGTTCTCAAAATTTTTTGACATTTTCTTAAAGAGTTATATTAACATTTTAATGAAAAAAATTTTTTTTTTTTAATTTTACAGGTATCTGTCCCCTTAAGTCCGTTATAGATATGAAATTATAATACTTTTTTTAATGAAGTTATAATACGTTCACATATAAGTTGATGATGTAGTTTTTCGTGCTTAACTCCACATTCGTAATTGAAAAGCGAGATTTCCCATACACAATTTCTCTCCCAAAATCTGAGATTATAAAATAATTCTAGATAATAACTATACTTTTTGACATACAACCCAACCCTGTGTCTTCTGTGTAATAGATCATTATTTTTACGAGTGTTAAGAAAAACGTCAAATGAAAAACTAAATACAATGGATGCCGGCAAAGAAAACAGTTTGTAGACGTAATTGTAATAAAATGTTTGTTAGGTACTATTAACCATGCATTCATATAACAGCAAAAAAGCAACGCTCTCCATTGAAGAAAGTACTGCTCAACAGCCACACCACGCCTTCTAAGACATCCTTCTGGTACGTCTTAACCCCTTTTTAACAGAAATGATGTAGTAACGCCTTTACAAGACACTCCCCACCAAACCATTACGGAGGCTGGATGGTGGGCACGCTGAACCCTTGGAACAACATTTATTGCGTCTTTAGAAGTTTTAAGATTTTAAGATTTAGTCGTTTTGCTTATTCTTGAGCAGTGAACTTTTTCTCATAGGAGAAAAGAATATTTTCAAGGCCGTTGGTACCGCGTGCCACCGAAGAAGCTGCTTGCTTCTATCGAGCCTAATTTTCTTCAAGCGCGTTATCAAAAGATGACCAGTTGAGCGACGGAAGGCTTTCATGTGAAGATCATCTCTAATTAGTCTTGACACGGATCTGGTCGATGCATTCATTTCCCTGGACATGATTTTCTGCTTTCTAAGAGGATTTCTGCGAATTCTTCCTCGAACGGCTTGTACGACTGCATTGGTGCGAACCACGCGAGGACGATCACTTCTTTTTCTGCCTGTCGATTCAGACGTAAGGGGGAAACCAATTGATCGTGCGCTAAACAAACATTCTTGAAATATTAATTTTTTTTTCAGCAATTCGTAAATCTCACTTGCACCTTTACCACACTTTTTTAATGCAATCACTGCAATGCGATTTTCCATAGCTCCCCACTCCATTGTTAACAAGCGAAATTTGCCACGAAACTGAGTACAATTTATGAGTGGACAAAACATACGAACAAAATCAAAAACAACGGAACTTTTTCTGCGAATTTGTTTTCGCCGTTTGCACTGTAAAATTTGTCATAGAATTTATGGCAAGACACATATACTTAGTCTTATTATTCTTATTTATGATACAACCTGTATATATTTTGTAAATGTCTAGGAACAACTCAAACTCATTAAATGTGTTTTCCTTTTTAATTGTTCTTTTTTTTTAATTCCAAGTTGGTGTTAGTCGACGCGACTAATAAAGCGCGCAGACAGCGACAAAAGATCTTAGCACATCCAAGGTTAAAGGGAAAGATGCAGGGATTGTTCTCTTACTTCAGTGTCGCCTCGATTGAGACTCCAAGAAGCCCCTAAGCCATCTTCTCAATATTGTACGGCACAATTTACCCAATAAGTCGTATTATACTCGTTACAAATAAAATTTTGATCGTACGAAATCGAAATTGGCGACTTCGACTTCTTCACTAAGCTATTTACAGTTCTCGTGCCTAAAATATATTTAGCTGGAATACTCGGTAATGGTTTGAATATAATTGAGTAGAAACGTGCGATAAAGGCCATAGAACATTTATGAATCAGGATGATGCACAATGACGTACAAGGTGGCACAAAATTAATCATCCATCTTCTGTTTTTGAAGAGTTTTTTACTAAATAAAAAAAAATTTTGAGTGACAGAAATTTTTATTTCGACCTTTACTCCATCGCTCCGCTGCCTAGTTCAAAAGTGTCAAATAAGATCGACGTACGCCACCATTTCGATTGGATGAGATTCTTTATGAGGTTTGTACTTCGGCCTCATAGTCTCTTGAGCCCTGTACTCATCACAGTAACTCATCCAGACCCAGTTCCCTTATTAAACTCAGGATCGTGCTGGATTGAGTTGAGCGTATGTACTTTTCTTCTGGTTGCAGTTGGCCAAGATGTGTCAACCTTCTCCACGCTATAGCGCTGCATTCCAGGAGAAGGTGCATTGGAGTCTCCCGAGATTGGTCGTAGAAACGACAAGAGACCAAATCCCAATCATGTACAGTTGACTTCGCAGTGTACGCAGTGGCCTGTGAGAATGCTCCAGCTTCCCCGTGAGACCCGCGTAGCACTGGCACAATTTCGTTCTGGATATTGTAGCAGGTTAAAGACCTACTTATCCAGAATTGACCCCGACATACCAAACTTATGTCCGAGAGACCCGCGTAACACTGGCACAATTACGTTCTGGATATTGTAGCAGGTTAAAGTCCTACTTATCCAGAATTGACCCCGACATACCAAACTTATGTCCGGCATGTGAAGGCACCCCGCACGACACTAACCACCTTTTCACATGCCCTTTAAAACCCACTCATCTAACACCCCTCTCCCTCTGGACCCAACCTGTCGAAACAGCATGTTTCCTGGACCTACCTTTAGATGAGCCTGATGAAGACGATCGATGATACACTCTACACTTATGGGGCTTCTCTTACTGCTACAACAACAACAATGACCGTGAGCATTCTCAGTTTATCCTTAGGGAGGGTTATGAGTTTTTTACACCTCTTTTGGTAGTACCCTCCCAGTAGAGATTTCGCCTGGCGTAGCTGCATAGTTTGGTGCCAGCAGACCTGCCTTCCTTCCTTAGCCCTAACTCTTCCCTCCTAAGCTTCTCCTTGATGGTGTGTTGTCTCATAGCAAGGAAGGGCTCGTGTCCTATTAAAAGCGTCCTGGGACGACGCCATTTTCAAAAATTATAAATGTTCCGATAGAGTGATTAATTTTGCGCCATAATATACTTTAGCTATTCCAGTGGTGGCCATATGCCTAATTTCCATGTCATGAAATTTTTAATCAATTAAAAAATAGCTCTTATTTCCTTGAACTTGCGCTTTTATTGTAATCTATACTAATTCTACTCTACTCTAAAAAATTTTGTATGGACCCTTTTAAAAGAAGTTACTAAATTACGTTTTAATGGAATAAATCTTTTTTGTTTTTGTTTTAAATACTTCAAATCATATATAGCACAAAGTATCATCGATAGAGAAATAAATTTTAAATATCAGATAATTTTATGTTTACTTTATTTCACTTTCTATATTTGCTCCATTCACATTTTAACATAATACGCACATACTTTCTTATTATAATTCGGCTCTTAAGCACATTTTCTGATTTTCACGCGTCGAATTTCCTTAAATTGTTTGCCAAATATTAAAAAATAAAGTACGTACATACTTTTTATCCTTTTTGTTATATTTTTGTTTTTGTACTGACGCCAGCTTTTTCCTTTATTTTCCCATATTTTTTTTTGTTTTTTTTTTTTTGTTTTTGTTTTCCAAAAAACTAATTTTTTGTCCAGCTATTCTGCACCTTTTTACAAATAACGTTTTGGCATTTAAACAGAAAATGCAAACCAAAAATTAAATAACTCTTGAGTTTTATGTTTTTTTTTATTTCTTTCCGTTTGTTTATTATTTGCGTAATCTTATTTTACGCAAATTATTATATCATGTTTAGGTTTTTTGTGTTTTATTATAATTAAACATTTTACAGAAATTCTACAAATTTGCATTCCACATTCTTTTTTTGTTTTGCTTTTGTTTTTGAAAGTCATAAGAAAAGCTAGTATTTATACAATGCTTTAGAACTAA
Organism: Anastrepha ludens; assembly: GCF_028408465.1. Taxonomy (NCBI): domain Eukaryota; kingdom Metazoa; phylum Arthropoda; class Insecta; order Diptera; family Tephritidae; genus Anastrepha; species Anastrepha ludens. Next base: position 115,679,988 of record NC_071502.1, read on the forward strand.
GAACAAAATACATATTTATGTACGTGTATGGGTGTGTGTGGCGTGTGCTAGAACACTATTCAAGTAAAAAATGAGGAAAAAAAGGGTGTTGCGTATTAATAAAAGTAAAAATACAACATTGACAATTAATTATGCACATTTTGGTGCACGATGAAATAAAATTAGTCAAGTAGTCAAATAGTTTTTGTTTTTGTTTTAGTGTGTTTTGCTTTCATTAAAGTGCGCGTTGTGCACCCAGTAGGAAGAGCCGGAAGGGATAAAGAAAAGCAATCTTATATAGACAAAATAATAAAGAAATCTTAAAAGCTCTTGAATTCGTTGATTTAAACGCATTCAATAGCTAAATATAAATACACCGATGCTGTGGCGCAGACTGACAGCGGTTGTTGGTTTGTATATTTGTTTTTGTTGTCGTTGCTGTTACTGCTGCTGTTTTTTTTTCTTCAGTTGCGTAATTGCAAAGTTTGAATTTTGCACATTTTTTCGAGGCCTGGATTTATGCCGCAATTAACTGTAAATAAAAAGTATATAAAGAAAAATAAAAATATGTGGAATTAATTTAAGTTTTTGGAAGAGTTTGAAAGTGGAATTAATTCAAATTTTTGGAAGAGTAAGTTTAGGTTGATTGACAGTCTAAGTTTAAATTTAATATTTACTGAAAGTAAATATTTTTAAATTTTTTTTTCCTAATAGCTGTTGCCCCTCGTCAGGCAATGTCAAACCTCCGAGTGTATTTCTGCCATGAAAAAGCTCCTCATAAAAAATATCTGCCGTCCGGAGTCGGTTTGAAACTGTAGGTCCCGCCATTTGTGGAACAACATCAAGACGTACGCCACAAATAGGAGGAGGAGCTCGGCCAAACACCCAGAAAGGGTGTACGCGCCCATTATATATATATAAGTATATAAACAATTTTTAAAATTAATTTAACAAAGGTTAACAAAGTAAATGTTAAATTTTTCAATTAAAATGTATATGAAGTGACAGCAAATAAAAAGCAATTGACAAATATTAACAGAAATTGAATAAAAATAAATATTTCATATTTTATAATTTACAATTAGTTCCAATGAAGATGAAGACAAGTAAAATTAAGGCTGAAGCCATTCTAAAAGTATGGAAATTATTGCTTATCAAATCTAAAATAGCTTTCTTCCAAATTGCGATTTCAATTAAAATTACTAAACAAATAGCATTTAAATGCATTCGAATCAAAAATTTCATTTTACGTCAACTTACCGCTTTAACTGTGGCTTTTATAAAGTCCTTTTTATCTGTTAAATCGTGGTCGGGATATTTTGCATACACTTGCTTGCACACCGTTTTCATAGTTATCTCTTCGAGATTGGCTTTATCTAAGATTTCCTTAACATAATTGCGAATTTGCTCATCCTAAAAATTAAAACAACAAAAGAAGTGATAACCATTCAAATAAACCGGAAAATGCAATTATATATGCCGTGCCGTACCGTAGGGAATGTCGCCTTGCCTTTCTTGTTTAGCGGCTCATCCTCATCATCGGACTCCTCTTCTTCTTTTTTGCTTGCTTTTTTCGGCCTTCCAGCAGCTAAAAAAAAAGAATTTATACATTACATATTGTAAATATACAAGTAACAATTCGATATTTGCCCCTCCGTAGCACACTTACGTTTAGCTGGCGTTTTGGATTTATTATTAGTTTTAGCATTTTTCACAGGCGCTGAAGGTTTCTTGAATTTCTTTGATTCCTCTTCCTCCTGCAGAAAGCACAAGTTAACCAGGTGTTGGTACAAAAAAAAAAATGTTTCATTCTTATTACCTCACTCTGATCGCTGCCAAAATCAGACATCTCCTCTTCTTCATCCTCATCCTCAGATACCTCTTCTTCACTTTCCGAGTCCTTGCGCTTGCGCGATTTAGTTGCTTTGGCACCCCGACCACGTGTGCCACGTTTGGTGACAGTAGCAGCAGCAGCAGGTCGGCCACGTTTACCAGGTGTAGGGCGTTTACGTTTCGGCACCTGTAATAGATAAATTATTTGTATCTTAATGCAAAAGTAAACAAACCCTTATCTAGCAAATTTTGCTATAAACAAATTTGCAGGTTACCATTTTCAAAAATAAAAATATTAAAAATAGACAAGATGTATCGAAAGAGCATTTCGGGCCTTACATCACTGTCAGCATCTGATAAGTCAAACTCCTCTTCCTCGGAATCTGAATTTTTCTTCCAACTTTTACGTGCTGGCCGTCCACTGCGTCCACCACGTGCTAAAGCCTTACGACCGCCGCCACGTGCACCATCCGAATCGGAGTTTCCGCCTGATGGATTATACTGGCAACACAAATAAATATTAATACAAATATAAGTATGGACATACAGCAACTCCAGTTAAAAAAATAAATAGCGTTTGCTACTTACATCTGAGCCCGATTCGGAATCATCGTGACGCTTTCGTTTTGCCGGCGCTGCGTTGCGTTCACTTTCATCTGAGCTAGAGAAATCGACATACGCGGACATTTCTGTAATAGAAGCATTGAAGTTTACATATCCTTAGTTATAATTGAATTTAAAAGAAATTAATCATTAGTACTTTTTCCAGCAGTTGCGCGTCTGGGGCGGCCACTTGTTGAGTTTCGTGCCGGTGCGCGGCTGCTTGGCTTCCGTTTACGTTCCTCTTCGGCACTAACTTCTTCCTCTTCTTCATCGATTTGCTGATATTACAACAAGCAATTAAATTAAATTTAGACAAAAATAATTTACTCACTGACAATAATTACCTCTTCATCCTCTTCCATATCTTCTTCCTCTTCAGCGGCCTCATCTACACATAGTGATTCATCTGGTTCCATGAGGAATTTGAGCACACGACCTGCGATCTCATCTTTTGTGCCTGAATTTAGCGGTGAATAAATTATTTATTTGATACATATCAAAAAGTTGTTAATTGCAAATTTATACCTTTGCGCTCCAACGCCAGAATATCACAAATACCCTTTAGTGCCTTAGCATCGGTTTTCTTAATGGCATCGAATTTTTTCTTATATTCGGTAGAGTCCTTTTCGAACTCGAAACCGGCAAAAGAGCGTAAATTCTTTTTTACAACATTATTTTTACCCACAGAACCAAAACAGAGCTGCGAAAAAAATTATGTTTGAAATTATGAATTTTAGCATAACCCACATTATATACCCTTCATAATTTATATATGTATACATACCTCATGCAACGTTTGTAATCCATCAACTCGCGTTTTATTAATGTTATCATTGATTCTATCAATTTCTGCTAATGCGACCACATTTTCATCATCCTCATCTACTTCTTTGTTCTCGCCCTTCACTTCGTCCTCTTTATCTTCTTTATTTTTATCAGCTTTCTTATCATTCTTCTCTTTGCCCTGCTCCTTGGCAGGCTTCTTTTTGTCAGCGCTGGCCGATGTGACGGTACCGCTTGCAGCACCAGCTACTGTACCATTCTTCTCCTTGCCTTCAGTCTTCTTGTCATCACCATCTGTCGCATCAGCGTCCTTGGAATCGTTAGTCTCCTTGACATCAACAGATTTGTCCTTCTGTGCCGCCTTTTTATCATCGCCTGAATCAGTTGAGGATTTATCATCAGATTTGTTGTCTGAGGAAAAGAGCAGAAGAGTTTTACCGAACAAATTCATACATAGATTAAAAATATTATGAATATGTTAAATATTATGATAAACAAATTTTTAAAAACAAAAAAGGTTTTTTAAAATTTACAGTGGGCTATTTGGAAAAAGTTACTGTACCTTACTCAATTTCAAAGATTTTCTGTAAAATTATGTAGACTTCTTAGCGGCGGAAAATAATGCTTTTCAAAATTCAACAAATATGAGACTCAGAAAAAAAAATGCATTTGCATATAATTTTCTTTTATCAATTCTATAAATGTCGATTGGTTTTCCCCTCTTGAATAAAGAATATTTGGTATTTAAACATTTTTATTGCAAAATAATTCGTTTTCCAGTTTAGTCTTCGTGAAAAACTATTATTTCGTAACCGGAAATATCCAGGAAAAATAAGCTGTCCAAAATTTCAAGTAATGATAAAAATTTAATTATAAAATTCTCAGAAAAATATATTTTTGAACCCTAAAAATTAGCGATCATCTTTAATCCTAAGTATAAGATATGTTTTATATGCATATTCTAATATAAATTTAGTCATTACAGAATTATTAACAAAAAGATTTTGCCCAGATATTTCCCTCCCTTAAAAACAATGATTATTTAATTTTTTGAACTCAATTAATCTTTTTTAATAATTCATAATTTTTTCAATGTTTTAATTATTTCGGTAAATATAAAAAATCTTTGGTCAAAGAGTTTTGTTTTTAGTAATTATTTAATGAAAAAAAAAAATGTCTTCACCGTTGGAAAGTTTAACAGTCACATATAAGGTGACGAGATAAACAGTGAAATAGCGAAGTTTTATTCTACCTTGAGTTTTACTATACAAAACCATATTTAGCAGGGTTTAGTATGAACAAACCTAAGGGGTAGTAAAGTAAGTAGAGCGGTCATCGTATAGATAATAACGACTTTTATTAACATCTAGTATACACTATATACGCACACACCCATACAGATCTCATTTATTTAGAAAGTGGAAATTAAGGAAAGAAAACACAAACTCATATTTCTTTAACTTCCTCAAAACTCAAACACTTCCACGCATAACCTACGTTACATTCACTCACTGGGATTTGAACCAGCAGCCGAAAAGCGCGCCAATTCACATCACACTAAATACGACACGCTAACACGACGTGCCACGCAACGTCAGCAAATATAATTGCCCAAATCACACTTGCTTGCTTCCACGTTGTAGTCTCTTCATACTTATAAATATATGTATGTATGCCGCTTAGCCGCACAGTGGGGGTATGTTGACCAAATAAAATACGTAGCAAAACAGCAAACCAAAAAAAGCAACAACTCACTGCACTCACTCAACGACACCGTTCATCCAACATTTATTTTTACACACAACATCTTTAATTTTCTTACTTTGTTGCTTTCTCATTCGCATTATTCATTTTTGCTTTGTGTTATCAACAGCATTAACAGAAATGAATGTTTGCCGCGTTAGTATAAATATGCGTGTATGTGTGTATGTATGAACATATGCCAATTTTGAAAGGAAAAAGAAATTCACTTTGCTCTTTGCTCACCTGCATCAGATTCTGATTTAAGTTTCTTATCGTCCTTCTCTGTTGTTGTAGCCGTTTTATCCGCACTCTTATCATTGACTTCGTCACCACCACCAGCACTAGCACTGTTTTTCTTCTCTGTCGGTGCTACTACTTCGTCTGCCTCTGCACCACTGTTGGCTACATCTTTCTTATCGTTTTCTGATGCTTTCTCTGTCGCTGCCGTCGTTAACGGCTCAGTTTCGCCGCCGGCTTTTGTCTCCTCTGTTTTGTTTTCGTTTTCCTTTAAGCATAACGATATTAAACGCGTGATTAGTGCAATTTTTTAACAAATAATTCATAAATATATATACGTTGAAGATTTTGAATGATTTGCAACTACTGTGCGCGTGGGGGGAGAGAGCCTGGTTGTAATGTCACTTTCAATTGATAAGCAGTGAAAAACGCGCAATAAACGTGCAGCTGGTTATTTATCCGTCTATGCATCTATATAATATTTAACCTTCAAAGACGCTAATACAAAAAAACACACTTGATATGCGTTAATCTGAGATGTAAAAGGCTCACAGCCATTTCGTGTGTTCATTTATTTCAACGAAAATCTGGGACTTTTTTTACATAAGTAAAGACAAATAAATTTTTAATAACAAAAACAAAAAGCGGAATAAAACGACTTTAGAGCGTATTTCTCGTGTTTAAGTAAACCCACTAATTTATACAATTTTGGGTCTGCAAATTTGTTGGCATATTCGAGTAACAAATAAAAAAGTGAAAAGTTTGCAAGTCCCAATATTGGCGCCAATAACGGTAAAAGTTCACAAACAAATTACTTCAAGCTTTATGAGGGAATTTATAGCTTATTGAACTCTGGAAAGTAACCCTCCTTTGCGGACCCTACAAAATAGTTCTACCACTTCCGAGTATACGGCAATTAAAAGATTTAGCAAATTCGACAATCAAAGCATCACACTGGTAAATATCTTTCAATTATTGATGTTTTTGATTTAGCATGAAACCTTGTCTATATAATTTTTTGGGATATGTTTTCGTTTGGCAATACTTTTTTGAATAATTTTTTTCCAAAACTCTGACACTGAACTGAATGCTGGATATCGGTCGTTATGGTTAATTTTTCAAATAAAAAACTATTAGGTTTCTGCCAAAGCGTATACCATTGTTGTGAATCACTACTTGGCAGACAAAGAAACATAACCCTCCGTCAGGATGTTTTTAGTACGTCAAGGGAATGTGAAATCTTTGCCGCAAATTGAAAAAATGTTCATGGGTTTGTTAAAGACAATTTTCCTAAAATTTTTGATTTTCAAAAAAATGTTCATTGATCAATATTTGGGGCTAGTTGCTTTTACTTTGGCGATAATTTTAAAGAGACCTATTTTTTAATTTATTTCACCAATTTTCCATTTTATTGTTATTTGTAATATTTCATACCTGTCTGACTGGTTGTGTAACGATTAAGTAAATGTCCACAAAGTAATTTCTTGAATCCTAGAACTGAGATCTATTGGTCCTAGTAAACATTTAATAACAATAATAATGTATGCACATCTTCTTACAGCTCCTATACGTTGTGTACCTTAATTTCATCTATTAACAGAGGGATCAACAGCTTTTTATCTATTATACTAGATTTCACTTCCCAAATTTATCTTACATTAGAGGCCTGCCATACGGAATGGATTAATGATAAGAGCTGATACTGCAGCTTCAGTACGGAATGTTATTTGTTGTTAAAAGAACCACAAATTAAAATTAATTCACGAGCGTTGTAGGTGTTATATAGTAAATAAGTTTCAGCTTGCTTATATTTCACCACACACCCACCCACTAAAATATATACATATATGTACGTATGCATTTGTTTCGAAGTCTCTTGCCCGAACACTTGAAAATAGGTTAAATGGTACCTTCCCAAACAATTCACACTCCCAAACCACCCATCAACAATTTCGATTAAATCCAAAAGTAACATTACATGTTCCGGCATATCTGCTTCTTCAAAAAAAAAATTCTTTTTCGCCTTTGTTTTTCTCCCGCATTCGTCTATTGCCGTTCGCCAATCGTTCGCACCAACAACGAATTCAAATATTAAATGAATGAATTTTTGCCGCTTGAACAATGAACTAAGGCGAAAATTAAAATAAAACGCAAAATTTCCAACCAGATGAATTCGCTCGTGGACTAACGAAAAGACTGCACAAAAGGCGGCAAGCGAGGAAAGCCCATACAAAATGTGAAGTACATGAAAATGAACCGACGCCATGTTTATACACCACCACGGCACGGCACCACACGGCGTAGCACATACACGATGCAGCGCAGCGCGGCGCAACGAAACAGCAAAACGACGAGCAATAAAAAAAATGAAGATGAAACGATGAAAGCGAAAAATTCACCGAATGTGACGCGCTCGAAACTTTTTCCCATTTGCTTTTTTCACGTAAAACACATTGAATTTAAGCACAAATTCTTTGTATTTCAAAACTCTCAACACAGCTTACTAATTTGAAATACTTTTTATTAATTTACATACCATATTTACTATATTTTCTGCCCGAAAAAAAATCTTTCTCGCCGTTTCCTGGCACAAAATTCACTTATGGAAAATACACTCAACTATTTATTAGTTCCTCTTCGTCTTCTTCTTCTTCTTATAAGCGCACAAATGCTTTTTTAGTACTATTGAACAGAGAACTATTTCTAATTAGCACCTTACATTTTATAATTATTCTGGCAAAATCTCACATCATTGCGGAATTTCAGCTATTTCCAAAAATTTTAGGTTTGGCATAAGTCTAGAATAGGTTCCGTAAAGCTATAGAAAAAACAAAATTCGTACTGGTTAGAGTTAATTACCTTATTTGCACCATATACCAATTTTGACTTGCGAAAAATCTTAATAACTCAAAAACTAATTTACCGATAAAAAAAAACTGTCATTACAAATTTAATTAAATTGCCTTTATTTCAACGTATATAATTATACATTTTGTTTTAAGTATGTGGAAAATAGAATTATTACTAAATTTATAATAAATTTTCTTTAAAATCCTTTTATATGTATATATGTATATAGTATCAGCACTAACAAAATTTAATTTTGTTGAGAAGTAGAGAATAATATATTAAATTTGTGTGTTGGGTTTTGCGTAATGCCGCATGTACAATTTTAGGCAAAGTATAATGGTTTATTTAATGAAACTTGGTGCAGGCGTCAAGGAGTTGTTCCTGAACAAACTGCCGGAAATACTTGTTTTGCAAGGTAGTACTCAATTCACTTTGCTAGTTTTGAATTTTTTTATTATTACTTTTCTTGACTTTAATTTTTTACTTTTATGACGTTGAAATTTATAAGGGTTATTTTTTTTAAGCACTGATACAACAACAACAACCAGCTATGGAAAGGAATTCTACGCAAAAACTACAAATTTATAAACATCTTTCAAGTCAACATCTGTGTAAAATTTAACCTGCATACGAACCTTGTTCTTTTTTGAGGTACTTGACAGGATTAACTTTTCGCTGAACGACACAAAAAGTGATTAAAAAACTGTAAGCCTCCAGAAGTTGTCAATTTTTGGATGGGGATACACTACTTTTTTCAAAGCGTGAATATTCCCCTTAAATTTTATTAAATTTTTCATGTTGTATTGTTTACATGCTCGCCGTAGGCGAATCGGTTGGTGCGTGACCGCCATCCGGAAGCGCATTGGTTCGAATTTCCTTGCATGAACATCAGATAATCGATCAAGTTTTTTCTAATAGCGGTCGCCCATCGACAGACAAACCTTCAAGTGTATTTCTGTAGAACTCAAAAACATAACCATCATTAACCTAGGATATTTAACTACGTGTAGTAACATTTACCGTTTTTCGATAGCTGAGCAGAACAGATTCTGGAATTGTTCCGAAAATATATATTTTCCAAATGTATTCGGTTGCTCCGCGCAAAGACAACTCTGCGACTTTGCCAATATTTCGATAAAATTTACGATTATCGTACTATCGTTGTTGCATTAGTAAATAACCGCGCGCCAACTAAATCCCAATCATTCTTTTTAACTTGTTTGCTTCAATACGCCACTATGGGAATTTTGGGCTTAGCAAAATTAATAGCAGATATTGCACCAGTTGCCATTAAAGAAAATGAAATTAAAAACTACTTCGGTAAGTTTGGTTGGCGGAAAAAAGTTTGTTGCTCCCGATATAAGTTGTTGACCTCCTTTTAAGGACGCAAAGTGGCCATTGATGCATCGATGTGTCTCTATCAATTTCTGATTGCTGTACGTGCTGATGGTGCGCAACTAACAACCGTGGACGGTGAGCCTACATCACATCTGATGGGCATGTTCTATCGTACTATAAGGATGTTAGAGCATGGCATTAAGCCGGTATATGTGTTTGATGGTAAGCCGCCAGATTTAAAATCCGGTGAATTGGCGAAGCGTGCAGAGCGTCGCGAAGAAGCACAAAAGGCTTTGGAAAAGGCCGAGGAGGCGGGCAATGCAGAAGAGGTGGAGAAATTCAATCGTCGTTTGGTGCGTGTGACTAAAGATCATGCGCGTGAGGCGCAGGAATTACTTAAACTGATGGGAGTGCCCTATGTAGAGGCACCATGTGAAGCGGAAGCACAGTGTGCAGCACTGGTAAAAGCAGGCAAAGTTTATGGCACGGCTACAGAGGATATGGACGCACTTACCTTTGGTTCCAGTGTGCTGCTACGTCATCTGACATTCAGTGAGGCACGCAAAATGCCGGTTAAGGAGTTTTTTTATGAAAAAGTGCTTCAAGGACTCGAACTGACTAGCACAGAAGTATGAAGTTTAAAGCTTTTATATGTTTAGGGAATATTAAGGAAATTGTTTTTTGGTTTTTTGTAGTTCATAGATCTTTGCATACTGCTGGGATGTGATTACTGTGAAGGTATCAAGGGTATTGGACCAAAGCGTGCTGTTGAGTTAATCAATACTCATCGCGATATAGAGACTATACTAAAGAATATTGATCAAAAGAAATATACGGTAGCGGAGAATTGGAATTATCAAGTGGCGCGTGAACTGTTTTTAAATCCAGAAGTAACAGATCCAATGAGTATTGAGGTAAGAACAATATTTATAAATATTGGTATTTATGTATTTTGTGGAATTTAAATTGTAATAAATTTTAAAATGGTTAACAAATTATTTGATTTTTTTTACAGCTTAAATGGACAGAACCCGATGAGGAAGGTTTGGTTAAATTTCTTTGCGGTGATCGGCAGTTTAGTGAGGATCGCGTACGCGCCGGTGCCAAGAAAATTCAAAAATCCAAAAACACACAGACGCAGGGACGACTGGACAATTTTTTTAAGGTAACGCAATTCATAAATTTTAGAGCGACATAAAACAAATATTAAAATAAATAAATACATTTAGACTTTGCCATCTACAAATAATAATAAAGCCACACCTAAGCGTAAGGTTGAAGAGGATAAAAAGGGTGCCAATAAGAAATCCAAAATTGGCGGCGGTGGCCGTGGTAGGCGTCCTAAGTAATGCAGTGTTTTTTATGAACCTATTGACCAGTTATAATTTATTGACTTGAATAAGTATAGTTGATATGTAAGCGCATTTGTGAGCGCACCAGTAACCGCAGTTGCTTAAAATACTAATGCAATTGTAATGTTTCTTTCTTTTTTCAAGCCTCATATTTTTGTTTAAAATCTACATGTGTCTAGTTAGTTATTGGCTCAATATTAGTTAAAAAAGTGTTTTTAAGAATTTTTATTTTATTTGTCATCTCTGTTACAGAAATTACTATAATACTTTACGATTAATCTAAGCCTAACATTTTTTAATAATCGTATAAAACAGCTTAAAACTATAAGTACGACCACATATTACTAAGTTTGTTGATACGTTAAAATTTATAATATATATAAGCGATTATAAAAATGTTGAACCATAATTATGTACATTTTCCTACAACAAATACTGTTTGGCTAATGCGCGTAGAAACCGTGTTTTTCGTATAGCTGCTGCTTCACGTTTGATTTCGTCATTGTTATTCGCATTCAATTCAAGGGAGCCCATAATGGCGATCTGCAATGGCAACACAAATATTTATATACTTTTTAAATTGCTTGTACTTTCTTTATTCTTAAAACCTACCGCTTCTAATTTCCGGCTATGCTCTCCTTTTCTTGCGTGCAAATTAATAATGAATTCCAGCAATGTTGTATCCCAAATGCAATTATAATAAGCATCCATTGCATCGGTGAAGTTCGAAGATTTCTCAGTGAGCCGCTTGAATACAATGCCATAATCGATTTCTTCTAAAAACTGTAAAAGACAAGCAAGTCGCATTATTACTTTTGATATATGGTTGCATGCGCTTAAGTGGGCTCGCTTACTTGACACAGCACTGTGGCTTGCATGTGACAACCCAAATTCGATGAGCAGCGTATCATCTTGTGTATTACATAGTCATCAGCTACATTGCGTTGCAGCGGAAAAGTGCAGTAGTCGGTGCCGGTGATGAGCGCATTGACATAACAACGCATCGCTGCTTCATTGTTGCCAATAGCTGCAGGTAGCACGTAAATTTAGGTATTAGCATGACAAATTATTACCAGTAGCGTTAACTTACCTAGTTCCAGGTCCCCCTTCATCTTCAGCCATGTAATAGTTTGTGGATAGTATTTGAGCGCTTCGGTCAGCAGCCAATGCAACGTTTCGCAAACTATGCGCACGCTGTAGGCCAAGGGGCTGTACGAGTCATTATTTAAATATTATAAATTAATTTTTTTGTAAAAAGTCGTTTAACTGTAATTACCTTGGTATAACAGCTGGCCATAAGTGCATGTATTCACCACTCAGATCGTGATTTGTATCATCTCTGAGTATGTTTTGTATTTTGCCGAGGCACGAAATGGCTAAGGAAAATACCAGTTGATGGCGTATGCGTTTAAGGAATGGTTGTAGCCCAGTTGAAACAGCCAGCGAAGGTGAATTGCGTGAGCTACCGCCGCTACCACTGCCGCCGCCGCCGCCAGGCCCACCGCTGCGCTTTGTGGTATTTACGAACATTTGCAATACTAAATCGAAGGCGTCGCGACATATCTTTTTGGAGCCCTTCATTTTCTCCATATCGAGTACGGTGGCCGCGAAGGCAATGGGCAATTCGAGTTGTGGCAGTCGCTTATCCAAGAACATTAGTGCATTCCAATCGCCTAGATTGAGCAGCATTATGGCGCAGCTTTCAATTATCTGATGCAAGGAAGTATATACGAGAAAAAGTTGTTTTAATTTCTTTATATTCTCATTTCTCAATAGGTCTGTTCATGTAAAAATTGTGCAGTAACTTGATTTTCGAGAATTCTCTCTCAAAGAAAAAAATATCATGAAAAGTAGATGAACACAAAACCAGTATCAATATGCAAGTTTTACGCACAGCTGATTAAATTGTTGGCCGGAAACATTAAAAAAAAATTTTACTTAAGCTATCTCGTATTAAATTAAAAAAATAAAAATAAAGCTAAATAAAATGCAAAATACGAACGGAATCACCAATTTTCATTTTGCCCACAATAATTTGCTCCATTTCCTCATCGTTGTCAGATGAAGAGCATTCCATTAGCAACTGCAATTCGCTAATTTTAATTCGTGTTCATGTTTACTTTGCGATCAGCTGTTTTTCTCACTTGCAAATTCTTACAAGTAAAAATTATGCAGTAAAACTTGCAACTTCCCCCCAAAATGAAATGTCATTTTGCTCTCTCACTTTCCCCTACTTTGCAAGTTTTTTGGGTACATGAACACCAACACGTGATCATTTGCAACAATTGTTACAAACTATTTGCTGCATGAACAGACCTACTGAGTTTGAAATTTATTGCTTCCTCACCTCGATGCGCGGTATAATATTGTCGTTGGTTTGCAGCGAGGCCAGGCATTGCTTGCAACGATTGCCCAACGATTGCAGATCTAAAGTTTTGCGATTCCACTCATCCAAACACTGTGTGATTTGTATGAGTAGGATTTCCCAGTTTACCAATTTGCCCAGCTTTGAAACTATGGTGGTATTCGACAGCTCTTGGCGTTGTGTTTCCGATTTGAGCACGCTCAACATCGATACGGCCCCAATGTAGTCCTGAAAATAATGCAAAATTTATTCATTGCTTTTATGTCGCCCTCAAAAAAAAAAAAAAAAACGATTACATTTTTTGCGGTCATTTCGCGCGCTTTGCCCAGTAAGACATAAGCAAAGTCTTGCAAGAAGCCTCTTTGCATGGACATAAGCAGCGATTTGAGTGGCGTTGCTATCTCCCAACTGGGATTGACAGTCCAAAGCGGTTTAGTCGGATTAGTAGCCGCCAATTTGACCAGCAGCTTGCGCACTGTATTCGCATTTGTGCATGAGATTAGTTGCCTCTCAAGTGAGCCCACTTCGATACGCATTACTGCAAATAAAATTACGTTTAAAATAATATTTATGCAGAAAAAAGTGCGTTTTTTTCGTCTTGCGCCTTTTAGGCGCATAACCTACTCTTCGAACTGAACTTCCATTCACTGAGAGTTGCTAGTGTTGGCACCAGCAATTCCTCTTCTGCAGTTTGTCGCTCCAAATCGCGCAATTCGGTTGTAGTGAAGAATTGTATGTGTTTTACCTGTTGTAGAAATTGTTTACCGTTGTTTTGTTTCAATATACAATCGATAAGGAAATTTTTGATTGTGTTACGTTCGCTTAGTGTACAATGCGGCAGTACACTGCTGATGGCCTATGTGCAAACAAAAATTGTTTCGTTATGTATAAAAATTGTGCAAACCGTTAACTTACATCTATTATCGCAACAAAACAATTCATATGTCTGTATTTCTCAAAGTAATCAACGCTGGCAAATATGTTTCCATTCTCGAAAATACTGCGCACCACATTCAGCGCGGCTACTTGCATCTCGAGTGTGCGCGGTTCCTTCAGCGTGCCCTGCGAAATAACAGCTTCGATGTCTAGCTCGAGTATGCGCCGACTTACAAGTGGTATTTCATGCACATGATTGTCCTCTTGTAATATTTCGATGATGTCCTTGAAGAGGTTGAAAGGCATACATTTTTAAAATGTTTTAAACATAATACGAGTATGAGACGTGCATACTTACCTTGTACTGCTTTAGTGACGACGCATTAAAGCGCTCCGTTAAAGTTGTGCGCTGCTCACTGCAGCCACATGCCAGCAAATATCCTTCCAGTTCATCATCGTTTACGTGACAGAATATGTAACCAGAGACAGTTCGTTTAGCCGATTCAGATTTATAGTCTACTTTCATTTCTTTCAAGTTGCGTCGACATTCGTTTACGGCTTCGCGTGCCAGCCTATATTGTTTGGTGTACAAGTAGAAATTCACTAGATCGAAATAGATTTGAGCGCGTAGTTCTGGCAAAGCAATTTTTTGCATTTGTTCGAAATTTTGGCGCATTGTTTCGGTGTCCGCATGAAGTGTTACAAATGTATCATAGGTGAAAACATAAAAGGGTTCGGTGGATTTGCATAGTTCCTGCAGATATTCAACGCTATTTTGTGGTGGTATATCTGGCGCAAAGAACTGATGCATCGGTTCCATTGGCACAAACCTATGCAGTTAATCAGTAAAAGACAATATATTTAAAGCGATTTAACAAACACTAAATCACGTTCATTCACTCACATATTAGCCATGGAGGGGCGTGCCGCTTTCATGGCAATATCTTTCAATATTTGCAAGCGCAGCACCCAACGGTGATAAAAGGTAAGTGCAAAACGCGCCGCATGCTCATGTCCATCAGGAGCTGCAAATCAGATTAAAATAATTTAACTGCATCTTATGCAAAATATATATATATGTATACAAACTTACAAATCTTTGGCTGAAAATCCTGTTGCAAAGGTATAGTGATCAATTTGCCAAAACACACCGTGCATAAATCACGCAACAGAAATAGCTGCTTTGGTATGGGCAAACTCTTCTCTAAAACATCTGTAATGCATGCATACCAAACAGTAAATATTATAATATAACTAACAGCTTATAAATTTAATTCTACATTCACACTCACCCAGGTTCCACTTCAACCAAGTTGCAACTTTAAGTGTTAATATTTTCAATGCTATTTGCTTCCGTGGTATACGTAGGCCATCAATGTTACCCATTGGCGCGCTACTAGTTACGCCTGCGCCCGGTGTCACAGGTATCCCCCCGGGTAAATTTTCAGCCTCTGGCGACGTCAGGTCATACTGTGGTGGCATTATAACATCCGGTGTAACTGATATGAATTGTGACATCAACTCCAATGCACTAGGATCTAAAAATATACAAATATCTTCAATTTGTAAGTTATTCAATGGGACTATTGCATTTCCCCTTACCCGGATTAGGTTTCTGCAAGTGCTTTGTAATTAATTGAGGGTCAAGTAGGAATTCAAACCAAAGAACTGTTTCGGCCGCAAGAGGCACCGCTTTCGGACGTAAAGGATCATCCATCTTTTTATTTGATGAATTTATTACACTTTTATCCGCGCTCATTTATATGTTATGGGAAAATTGACAATTAAAAAGTTAACCACGGCTGTGCTGAACAGCTGTTTAGTGATAAGTGTCACAACAAACTGCCGGTTCAAGCGTTGCCATACGCTTCATTTACTAGGCGCACTTCATGTTGTAGGGTGCACTTAAGTAGCAAGAACTCTATGGCTATTCCTGTAAATTTTCAGTTTTGGAGGGCAGCAATGAATTTAGCATTATGAGTTATAATACGCACTCAGGGTGTGGAGCTTTATGATTTGAGAGAATTGTCAACTGTTTGCATTGCGTGTTTTATAGAAATTGTGTTTAAAACATAATTCGTTTGTTTACGTATGTATGTGTATGTAGTATTCGGCAGTCAGAAACTATGCCTAGTTGCTGTGCCTCGACACCCAATTTTTGATTATGCTAAATTTTAATCAAATTGCCAATCGAGACGTCAAATTGAATGAAGTTGGCAATACATGTCATAGAATATTTTCAGTCATATATTGCCAACATCGGTGAAGAATGGGCTGTTATTTAGAAAAAAAAACAATTAAAATATGGAATTTGTATTCGCTGCTAAACTATTTTCAAAAATCTACAACGATAAAAATAAACTGCAAGGTAACACAACGCCTATCATATCGGAATAGCACATCTGATCCTTCTGGTCATCCCTTTTTATTATAAGAAGAGCGTTTCCCTCTATAATATGTAGAAATAACGTAACAAATCGCACTAAGCATGACCTTTAAAATTCTCAATAAGCAGGTCGTGCCTACATAAATCGGGATCGATGTCATTGTTGCGTTCAAGAATATGATCAAACCAAGAGAGTCGTACCATTACTGTGATTCATCATCGAGTTAATCCAGTATTGAGGTATTGAAAGCTTTTTGATTGAATAAATTATGAGTGAGTTGATAATTTTTATTGACGATTTGTCTGCTGTGGGAGTACTCGAATCACCTTTGGAGTAATTTATACATACGAGTATGTATGCACATACATACATATATAGTAACATCGAACTCTCTAACTGCTGTGCTCTCTGTGCTATGTCAAGTGGCGTCCCACTAACCGTAAAGGTATAGAAGATAATGAAGCGTTCAAAAAAAAAAAAACGCACACAAGCACGCACTTAAAATAATTTAATTAACCATCTTTGATAAACTGGAAAAATTCTCTATTACTTTAAATTTACATATGTATGAGTATATGTATGTATGCGTAGAGTAGATGTAAATACGTATTTTTTATGTTGTTTGATTGCTATAACAGCATTGTGGCTTTCAGCCTCTCTTTCAGGTGTAATAAATTCTAATTTATTGCCTATTAACCACTAAATAAATGTAAAAAAATGTATATATTTAGTATGTGTCTAAATAGAAAAAATTGTGAATTTTAATTCATTCAATATTTGTTCTCTGATGGCGTGGCTTCATTAAAAATGTAAAGCAGCTGAAATCGCGGCAGGTACTTCACGCATTCTTCGTTGTCTTCAGAGTCAAATTGGCTGAAAAGTTGGAGACTTAAAAGTGGACGCTTCTTCATATTAACAAAGCTACGTTTGTACATATACAGGGTGTTTTGCTACCAGCACAACTTATTGCAAAATTTATTAAACTTTTTGTATTACTTTTTTTTTTTAAATAATTTATACTACAACAAAAACCATATAACTCAATTTCCCAAATTTTGTGGTTTTTCTAAAAACTTTGATTAACACATTTCCTGCCACTTGTATCATTTTCGGTAGACGTTTAATTACATTTCTAATTCAAGCGGAATTTTTGAATTTAAAATATTTTTGTCGTAAATTTAATATCTGGTAACTTTGTTTTATGTGACATAATGCAATTAGAGCAATTTTTTAATTTCATACATTTTAATATTTATAATTATGACCTAGAAATGATACCTCATCATAAACAGCATGGCAGCGAACGGGTTAAAAAGTTTGAAATTCTGATGAAAATTTCTTAAGATATATTATTTTATTTTGTACAAAGTTTGAAACTATAAGTTCTATGGGTTTGGTTGTAGTATAAACTATGTTAAAAAAAAATGAGAAAAAATTAAAAAAAATGAAAAAAAGAAATAAATTGCCAATATTTTGCACTATGTCGCGCCGCTATTATTGTGTACACAAATATATACTACCTTGACCAAAAAGTTTCCGGAACAATCACCAGGTGACGCTCTACGTCAACTGGTTTGAGTTCTGTTTGTTTTTTTGTTAGGTTTGCCGCATTTGTGGCTAACTTTGGCTAATTTTATCGCCGTTGCTTGACATTTGTAAAAATTATGCCGTTTTGAATAAATCTACCACTGTCGTGTTTTACATTTTTTATAGTTTTAAAAATTGATTTGAATTGGGAACACGGAATTTGTATTAAATTTTGCCAAGGATGATAGACTTACAAGGTTTGGCCAATAACTATGGTGAAAAAGAAAACTATGAGGGGCACTTCGGTTGCCACGTCATGGGGAAGCCAAATTCTGCACGACCATTTCTGATGGAAGTGCAATGAAGTGACGTTGTGTTGATTATATTTGTATATCACTAACACAGTTACAGCTTTTTCGTAAAAAAACGCTTCGTGACTCCGTCAGCCTATCAGCTGTCAAATTCGCTGAGAGCCGTATAACGGTCTGGTAATGGCCGCAGCTTCTCAATTCTTTCCACCATTAAATTTTGCATTAAAAATCGATTCAATGGTGCGAAAACATTAGAAATGCTGGGAAACTGTCTCGGTAATGATATTCTAAAGAAAACAGCCGTTTACGAGTGACATGAACGCATCGAGGATGACGAACGTAGAGCAGGCCCCCGACATCGAAAATTTATAAAAAACATCAATAAAGTGAAAGCAAAGTTGATGAATAAATGCATATCAGAGATTTGTGAGAGGACTTGAACATTGCTTGTGGATCTGTTCAGGAAATTGTAGTCAATGTAATTGCGTTTGTTCTGAGTTGCTGCAAAGATGGTCCCAAAGGACCGCATTGATATCACTAAATATATGACTTCCAAGGCTGAAATCAATCCAACATACATCAAACGCATCACTCCTGGAGACGTGACGTGAGTTTATGAGTACAACTCACAATCCAGACATCAGGCGAGTGAGTGGAGAGCTCTTTAACGCTTTACAGTGTCTTCAGCTCAGCAGCGGCTGTCATTACGGGCTCGGATTTTATATTCGTAGCACACCTGTCCTGATAATTATCAATTTCGCTACTTTAAATATTCCAATAGCCTCTCGTTGAAAGGACAGTCGGCCGAAAGAGCAAAGAAAAACGAGAATGCCAACAAGCGCCAAATCCATTTTCTGTTGCGTGAAATGCTAAGTGGTCCCGAATTAAGTAGATTAGCCTCGGTAACCGCATTCATATAAACGCCCATATGTGACGTACATCGATGGCGACGGTGAGTGTTGTGTAGATTAGCGACCAAGTCTCATGAACTTTGTGCGCAAACTTCATTTTCAATAAATTCACCCCATAGACAACGCAGTATTCACTCACTTTGGTAATAAATTTGCAAAAACTGAGTGCCACGATTTCGAGCGACAAAGAGCTTTTGGTTTCAAAATAATCTATGATTGAAGAAGAGTCTTGTATTTGAACTACCCTGTATATGGGTAGAATTAAATATTCAATTTTGTTTAATGGGGTGTACACTCTTAAATGGAAATTTTATAGATTCTCATCTAAAATACTATAATAAAAAAGGTAAAAAAAAAAATGGAGAAACTGCAGCATTCATAGAAGATGTGCGGCAGAATTTATAAATATTTTTAATTCCTTTGTCATGCTTTCTTTCATTTTAGTTTATGTTTGTTGTTAAGTGTATATGCAAATTTGTATCTGCCTTTACGTATGTTTATATGCAGAGAATATCACTTTAAACTTAAAAAAAAAACATTACATTAAATCAATGGAAAGCTACGTATTTTGCGCTGGGTTGAAGCCTTGAAGATCTGAGATATCTGTATGTACATAATTATGTAAATTATTTATAATGCGATTAAGCGCTTTATAGATCTACAAATAAAATTGAACGAAGACAGAATTTGGAAAATTATTTGAGTAATTAAATTGAGCCTTTTCAAAAACACAACAAAAAAGGGAATGCGTGTGAATGTTATGTGCTACTTTTATTTAGAAATCTTTTTCAAGAAAAAAAAAATTTTAAGTTTCTCCGAAAATTCTTAACTGAGCTATTTTTATGAGTTAAGCTCCTCTGTACGCTTGTGTGAGTTATAACTCTCTCTTTAGAGAGGCCAATGCGTCATGGCGTACGTTACATATGAGACTGAGTTAAGAGCATGACTCGGAAAACTTGGCTTTCAATACTTTCTTTCATAGATCCATTGGCAAATTAACAACCAATCGGTGAAGCCCACCATGTAGCTAACTAAGCTTTTACTGGCATCAGCTCAGTGTCTTCATAACATTTTTGGTGTGCCTTTTTGTACTCTTTTTAGAGAAATCTAGTCAGATGCTCGTCACTCTCATTCACACAGGGCACAAGTGAGTATTCAATGACATGTGAAATTTGGAAAAAATACCCAGTGATCTGCTCCGGCTTTGAAAGTATTCGGTGCGGTACCAGCTGGTGATAGCAGAGGAAGAGGAAGGCATATTCTACGTTGGAAAGATCAGGTTGAGAAGAACTTGATTTCACTTAAACGACTGGCGCGCTTCGTTAAACTGGGCCAAAATCGCGTAAGTGGTCATCACGCCAATCAATAATAAGGAGAAGAACTGTATATACATATATGGCTCGAAATTGAACGGAAAGTATGGTGGAGGAAATTTTAGGGAAGAGTTTCGTATTAAGCTTAAATTTAGGCTTTCAATTCGCCGCAGTGGATTATATATAAAAAGGAGTCGATCCATTTCTAACTATTGTAATACTTTTGGAGAGATAAATATTATATTTATTCTGATATTCAGGCGGCAATCAAGGACCTAAGCCCATAGATGATGTATTTGAAATTATGATAATTCGGGTATGATTGGCTTCACTTCCAATCGCATCTGAATACTTTACTTTAAAGCTTATGTGGATATGTGGACACCAGGGCAACCTTGAAGTTTTTTTTCCTCAAAAAGAAATCGTAGTCTTACCCTTAGTTAACGTACGGATGCGAGATCTCTGTAACTGGCTAAGCATTGATCAGAAGCGGTCGAGAGAGATTCTAAAGTTAACAATTCCGCAACTGCCGATAGTGGTTGAGCTCTTAGCTGGACATGGATGATAGCTTGGTCGATGAAAAGCTCTGCATACATCGTGCCATTTTTTGCGATAGCTGTCTGGAGAATAATGTGGTAGAATCAATTGAATGTCTACTTCTCAGCTGCCATACTTCCCCGAGCCTAAGATTCAGACATCTTGGCTGTAATGTTTTGCTATGCTTGAAGAGATATCAGTAATTTTCTGCATTTGCACGTAGCAGTTGCCCATCCGCAAGTGATAATCGTCACTGATGATAGAATAAATCCTTTGATTTCTCATTTTCCCCTTGCTCTTTTTGCTTTACTAGTACTAAAATTTCTTTTTATCTGTCCTTAAGAGAGTAGCCACGCTACCTAATCTAATTTAATCGAGCTCCTTAGGGCGACGTTTTTTGAAAAATAGTTTGGCCTCTCGTTTTTATGCTTTATATCTGAAAGATTTTGTTGTAATCCTCAATTTTGGTACTAACGTACTAAATAGATGAAATGGTCGCTCAAATTAAAAGAGAAACTTACATACAAATTTATTTTTTTTATTTGATTTCGTGGTTGTGGATGTGGCTAGGAAAGCGGAAGAACTTTCCGTAATGCGATATGATTTAGTTGAGGTTGAGAACATCTTTATTTCAAGACTCACGGACTTTGTTGGAAGAAGAGTTATTATAAAGAAGACGATTTCGTCTAAGAGCATTCGCATAAGGTTTTCTTTAAAGGGCGGGGAATTTCGCACACACCTAAATCACAATCGCCCCCTATCTAGAGAGGGTATCGGATTTTCAATTGAAATAAAACAACAAAAATTCAAATTGATTGGGTAATATTTATTATTTTTGTATAGCACCATTCATGAAATTTGTTTTTTAAATACAGTCCCTTTCAAATGTTGGTCGCAACTGCGCCGTAATTTGGCCATCCGTAAACACCGATTTTGAATATCTCACTGGATCTTCGGTCGTTATCTCGTGAATAACTTTCGTAACGTTGATTTCCAGTACCTTAATCGAAGCTGGTTTATCCACAAAGCCTTAAGACTTTACATACCCCCACAAATAAAAGTCCAAAGGTGTGATATCTCACTATCTTGGTGGTCAATCCACTGGCCTGAGATGAGAGATAAATTGCTCACCGAAACGACGACGCAATAGCGTTCGTCATTACCTATTACATTGGCGTCAGCCTCGATGGGCCGATGATTCCTCCAGCTTATAGGTCGCACCGAACGGTTCTTTTTAATGGATATAATGGCTGTTTTTCTATGATTTCGGGTTGCTCTTCAGCCCAAATACAGAAATTTTGCTTATTAACCGAGTCATTAAGCCAAAAATGTGCCACATTGCTGGAAAAAAATCGAGTACCAAGATGCGGATCTTCGGCGAGTTTTTCCAGAACCAAACATCTGAAATTGTGATACTTTGGAATCCTTGGCTCCAAATCTTGTACTAGCTGTATTTTAATATATATGCTTCCAAACCAAGATCTTTGCCTAAAATCGCCCAAGTAGTGCCATAAGATAGGCCAAGTTGTTGAGATCGGCGCCGAATCGATTTTTCTGTGCTCTGATCGGTCGAGTATCATCCAATAATGCAAATTTATTCTCAATTTTGCCGCTGGTTACGCTTTATTACGTGTTTGACCGAGCTCCGTCTCCAAATTGTGGTTTGCGTCTTGATGTTGTTCCACAAATGGAGGGACCTACAGTTTTAAGTCGACTCCGAACGGCAAATGGTTTCTTATGGTGAGCTTTTTTCTGGCAAAAACACAATCGGATGTTTGCCATTGCCTGCCGAGGGGCGAGTGCTATTAGAAAAAACTTTTTCTATTATTTGCTGATGTTAATTAGAATAGGTCGTTGTCCGCCTTCATCGCCTATAAGATAGTCCTCGTGCCGTTTACTTATTTTAATACAATTTTTAATTTGAGTGAAACTTTTGTCAAAACTCATCCATACTCCATTTTATCATTTACTTTATAATTGGCAAACAATTTATTTAAATGTAAATAAAAGTCAAATATTTTGACAGTTGTTGTGCAGTGTACCAATACCAGCGCTACAGAAAAAGAAGAAGAAGAAAAACAACAACAAGCCAGCACATTTATGTGCAGAATACACTAAAAAATATTGAGAAGATTTTAGGTACTCAAGAAATTTTATAAAGAACAAAAGAAAATGAAAATAAAAAATACAAGAAAATATATTGCCAAACAGCTGCAACAAAGTTTTACAAATTTAAATATTTAAATACTTTCGTGAATGCTGTGAAACTAATGAAATGCCTAGGATTATTTAGTTACACAAGCTTTTTTCCAATCTAGCATAGGAAATTTCTATTTCCTCATGTGAAAAGATAAATTGCTTCGACTTATTTTCGGTGAAGATTTGCTTTTTTTTATTTATTTTCTTCCATGCCGTTACGGCAGGGATTTGGAAAGATGTCAATTTAGTTAGTAATTATGATAAAAAAATATGAGAAAGCAGGCAAGCTTGTAGGTAGAAGGTGGCGCAAAATTAATCATTCCATTTTGTATTTAAAAATGCTGAATAAAAAAATTATTTCCAGTGATTTTACGCACTCCATGGCTTGTCTATTTGTATACTGCGGCTATTTAGTTCACAAGTGTTGAATATCATTGATGCGCGACACCATTTGTAAAAATTATAAATCTTCCCATAGGGTGATTAATTTTGCGCCACCTTGTACTCTTTTGACGATGACCGTGACAAGGAATTACTTTGTAAGAAAAGCATTGTTTTTTCAAATAAGAAAAAAAGTATTGAAGTATGATAAAAACTAAAAAAAAAATTACAAAAAAATGCCAAAAATACAAAACAAAGTTAAAAAAAAAATCATGACTATACAAAATTAAAAAACAAATACAAAATAAAGGCAAAAAAAAAATGGGTGATGATAAAAGTATGCCAAAAATACAAAAAAAAAAAATACAATAAAAAAATGCAAAAAAAAATATTACTAAAAAAAATACAAAATAAAGCCAAAAAACAAATAAGTGATGATAAAAATTAAAAAAAAGCAAAAAAAAAAATATACAAAAACATGCCAAAAATACAAGAAAAAATACAAAAAAATTACAAACAAAAAAACAAAATACCAAAAAAGAAGGCAAAAAAAGGGTGACTGTAGCGGAAGCCCCTAATTATTTGGAAATTACCACAGTCGTTTTTCTTTCTTCAGCAGTCAAACAAAATAAATTAATTTAAATAAAAATAAAAATATGCATACACTTAAGAGCAAGTATAAAATTCCATAAACTCCTGAAATAAATTTAACCCCTTTAATTTTTTTTTTAATATTGCGATGCACCTTTTAAAGAATTTTTTCCAATTACATAAATGGTTTATTTGTTGCATGTAATTATTTCTGTAAGAAAGAAATAAATAAATAAAATAATATAATAAATATCAATATTTCGGTCTTTCGAAATATCTCGAAATAAATTTTTTGTAGTATTTTCCTAATTTTCGAAATCTTTTCGTCCAGTGCTATCTTCATTTTTTTAGACACTCCAGATGGGCGGCATTTTTTCCAAAATATTTTCCAATCATCCCAACAGATAAGATATGCCATTTGAATTCAAGCATTTGCAGTTTTCGGTTCGACTCTCTTTTGTAATGACCATCGTCAATGTAAAAGACTCAGCACTATACAGTAAGACCGGGAGGGTGAGTGATTGATAGAGCTTTTTTTCGTGTATCGAGAGAGGGCTCTGCTTTTCAGTTGCCTACCCAGCCTAAATTAAGACCTGTTGGCACGAATTATTATACGTTGGATCTCTTGACTGACGTTGTTGTTGGTGTTAATGCTGTCTCCTAGGCTGGCTCAAAGTCCTTGACAACGCCGAACCCGTAATTGTCAATCGCAACCGGATATAAATCCGTAGAATCGACTGTCGTGGGAAGAAATTCCTAGCACTTCCTGCTTGTTTTATGACTTCTTCACATCTTCGACGCATTGAATTTACTAAATTTCCACATTTATCCGAAGAAATAGAGTACCAAGACTTTTGAATTTGCTTCCATATTCTTTTTACATTTGTGGTTTTAAAAGGCCCGATTATCTTTTTCAGTTCTGTCCAAAGTTGCTTAGTTGGGTTTAAGTCAGTAGACTGCGACGGCCATACTAAAATATTCACTTTTTCTTTTTTAAGTTTTAAATGATTCCTTTGCTAATTTTGATGAATGCTTGTAATTAGTATCCTGCATAAACTCTCATCTTAGGGGCAATTCTTGTCTTCCATAGGGAAGCATAATAGTATTCAATATTCTCAGATAGTAAATGAAATGTTTCGGCTCTATAACGGGCAAGGAGCGCAGTCCACACCAGTAGAAAAAGTAGCTGAACAACTGCTAGCAATAGGCCGGTGGCAGCAGCAGTAGGATGAGTCCTAAAACGGACGTTGGACGTACAAATTATTACCACGTGTTGATGAGTGGTTAATGAAAAAACATCTAGACACCGACTATCATATTTTGCAGTTGCTCAGCGGACATGGCTGTTTTCTGGAATACCTGCACCGTTTTAAGCTGGCAGAAGCCCTTTCTATTCAAACTACCCGAATATTGACGAAAACGCAGAACACGTTATGTGTAATTGCGACCGCTTCAGAGAGGAACGAGCTATACTGGAACAAGCCCTGTTTCACAAACCAACTCCCAGCACCTTCTTACGAGATATGTACGCAACCAGTGGTAGGTCGGAGGCAGCGCGAACGTCCGCAGATAAGATCATGACGCAACTTCGCCATATTGATTGAGAACGCATAGCCATGCAACAACAGTTGCAGCAACAGAGAAGGCGGACAGATTCTGACTAACCCACAACAAGCACAGACGTTTGAGTGAAACACTCAATACAGTACCGCACAGAATACAAGACGGTAGTGCGTTAATATAACACTACTGCAACTTTTCCGATGTCTCCTTTACTTTGGAACCACCTATATACTTTGGAACCACCAGGTCGCAGGTACCTGTTGTGTCTTCGGACATAAACGCGGCTCTACCCAGAAGTTATACTTTTGTGGTCCCAGGGTAGAATTAGCCGAGGTGGAGGATTATTATAGTATTAGTGGGCCGTGCCACACGGAAGAAACAGAATTCAAATCAGTCGCCTAAGAGCATCATCTGGCGGTTGTTCCGGGAACTTTTTGATCAAGGTGATATTTCATAATTTTAACCAAAAACAAGGTGCTTTGAATTAAAATTTTTTTTTTTATTAACACTTTGCGGGATATGTTACAGACTTGTGTTTTTTGATAAAATTTCACAGCATATCAGTTAAAAAGTAACTGCTTTGCTTTTTATTCATACTTTGAAGGTAAAAAGTTTATACCCTTTAAGACGAAAGCTGCACAGACTGGCTTTATGTGTGACTGCTTTTCGGTTGCATCCGGGTACAATGCTCTCTCTGGATTCGAGACATCCAATGATTGAAAAAAATTGACTGATGAAAATGTTTTCTAATGGCATTCCTCCTTCCTCAACAGGCAATGCTACTCGTACGTTTCTGACTCCATTTCTGCTATGAAAAAGCTACTCGTAAAAACTATTTGCCAAAATATGGGCTCATCATTTGTAGCAAAACATCCTCATTTGTAGAAACCAAGTATTGGACGAGAAGCTCGGCCCAACACATATGTATACATATGCACATATTTGCATAACCATAAAATATTAAATGACTAACGAAATTGCTTTGTTTTTTCTTTGCCTACATTTATGCCGTTTAAAGTTTTATTATTTTAGCTTTAATTTTTTATGGTTATGTTAATTTTATTTGCTTTGAACCTTAAAAGCTGCAATCAAAATACGTAGGCTTCCAAATGTATGCAAACACATACATACAAACATGTGTCTGTAGTATTTCTCAATTCACTTAATTTGATTTTAGTGTAGCATTTTAATTCAGTTATTTTAAATTATATTTCATTTAATTTTTTTTTTCGGTTCCATGTCACCTGCGGCGTTTTTATGTCACTCTTAGGTCTCTTAGGTATCTACGTACGTACATATAAGTACAGTGCTTCAAATAACTATCGCATAGGGGCTTATTGACAACTTTTTTTATTTATTTTTTTCTTGCTTAATTTTAAAAATTTTCTTAAGAAAATATATAGCACATTTTCCTACAAAATCCATATAAGTCCAATAAAGTTTCAAACTGTGTGCAAAAATGGAATATGCAGTTTTAAGGCGACGGTGTCTGGCGTGAAGCAGGGTTGCGCACTCTCTCCCTTACTTTTCAAAAAAACAGCTTTGGTCATAATTTTGGAAACTTAGAGCATCTGTGGCATCAATTGGAAGTTGGCACAAGAGCTATGTAATCTGTCATATGCGGAGAACATTGTTTTGTTAATAATATTTTCATCGAATTGCAAGAGAGGTTATCAAATGTGACAAGCGATTGCGTAAAAGTCAATACAAAGAAGACCAAATCTATGCCGATAAATGTAGGCAAAAACAAACGGTTCGAAATATTAGGTTAGGGAATAATAATAATAATTTAGCGAAGACTTTTATTTTAACAAAAAGCAATAATTATATCAATAAGTTAATCAATCATATATTCGCCGTTGATGTTTACAACCTCTTTCTACCTCTCGACCAATTTGTTGAAACCGTTCCGCCAAAAATCATCTGGTGTGGTGTCAAAGAAGTTCTTGAGCCAGCTTTTTTCTTTGTTATCGAAGATAATCGGTCGGCGCAAGGTCCGTGGAATACGGCGGATGCTGAAGGACCTCCCATTCGAGCTCTTTGAGTGCGGCTTTGACGACTTGTGTAACATGGGGCCTGGCGTTGTCGTGAAGGAGTATGGTTTGACAGTGTAGCTGGGCAATGTAGAGCTCCTTATTGGCCGTGACATTCTTTTCGAGTATTCCCCAGTGCACCATGCCATCCCAGTCCCAAGAAACACTCATCATGAGATGCTGATAAGCAATTTGAAGGCGACTATCTTTGTTTTTTTCGTTAAGCTCGTGAGACAACCTGGCTCCCAATTTTTCGGTATATCCCATTCAATGAAGGCGATTGAGAATCGTTCTATGATCGCAGTTTAATTTTTTCGGATGGGTTTGGCGGTCGTGCAGAAGTGCAGGTGTCGAAATTTAAGATTTTATAAAATAAAAGAAAATTTAAAAACGCTATGAAAGTATTTCTCAACGCAATAGTTGGAGCAATAGTGGAGGTGGTAAGCGAGTTCGAGTATCCCGACAGCATCAGCGAAGGATATCCCAAGTGGTCTAACCACGCGATTAAAGGGGTAACAAAAAACAGGATCTTTGATGCTTGTGTAAAATCAGTTCTACTCTACTCAGTAGCGAAACGTGGCACTTAAACCAATAATCGGCAAGAAAACCCCACCCCTTTGCAAATAGATGTTTGCGTTCTGTTATCGGCATTTGGTGGCCAAGAACCATTTCTAACCAAAGTGGCAATTAAACAAACAAACAAAATTGTAAAGGAAATTATTCGCAGAAATATGCGCGGACACACGCATCGAAAAATTCTGACGAAATAGTTATTAAGCTTTGCAATGGAATCCACAAGGTGCTAAAAATACTTCTAGAGGCCGGCCTAAATTGACTTTTATGCGATGTACTAATAAGAAGACCAACAAATCATTCAATGATTATGCAAAAAAATATGTGCAAAAAACCGTGAGTGAGAGTTCCACCGCTTTTGTAGATAAACTAAGTTCTCAATTACGTTGTGGATTATAATAAACGAGCAACTCAATAACAAATAGTAAAGCCCATTTAGTTTTGGTATAATAAGGTACAAGTTTGAAGTGGCTTAAAAGTTGCGTTGATTTCTGAAAATTTTTTTTGCTGACGGTGTTAGGTGTTTTCTTCCACATGAAAAAAATGTCTATGTATCGTTTTTTAACACACTGTATTTGTATATTTCAAATTATTTGTCCATGCTGCAGGTGTATTAAAGAGAAAACGAAAATAATGAACGAAAACCAACCGCATAATAAAAATGCTCCATCTGATCGAATTTAAATACTTAATCAGACGTTTTTTATGTCATATTGTTAAAAATATGCTAATGCCTGCCATAATGTCCAAACAGAAATTTTTCAACATTTTTATCGAATTATTGCATATTGATCAGCAGTAAGTCGCGCTCGGATTTTTCCTTATTTTTGTCTCTTTTTTGTTCAAGCACACGTATACACGTTATGTATGAGTACATAACTGTACATCTGTATCATATATACCAATATACATTTACTCATTTGTCGCCCTTCATTGGCTGTTCAAAAATGTATTTTGAATTTAAAATTTGTGCTGATAACATTAATTAGCTTCCTTGACTCGCTGCCTTATCGCTAAATGTTGAGAAAAAAACCTTAACATTTTTATATTGCTTATTACACCAATACCATAATATTTATAGTATATGTGCATGTGCGTATGCGTGTGGTTTTTTCATCATCTTCATACAAAAAGAGGTTTATTAATTCGTACTCATTTTTTTAATGGGGTTTTATGTATTTTTCCTATTTTTTAAGCATAACTGGAGCAAATTTCAGAATCGATTCTAATGGAAACCATCTAAAGCCACATTCTTGACTCAGCGATAGTGGCGCTGAATGTTTAATCCGATTAGTCCACGATTACTAAATAGGCGTGGCCAATCAAAGAAATTATTTTCAGACTTTTTTCGCATTCCGAAACTGTTCCGTCTTTATTTTTGTGTTGGCTTTTTCAACCCCTCGGCCACCGTAGCAGAATGGGTTGGTGCGTGACTACCATTCAGATTTTCGGTCGTTAGTTCATCTCTCGGTGAAAGACCAAAGTGAAGAAAAAGTTTTTTCTAATAGCGGTTGCCCCTCAGCAGGCAATGGCAAACCTCCGAGTGTATTTCTGCCATGAAAAAGCTTCTCATAAATATATCTGCCGTTCGGAGTCGGCTTGAAACTGTAGGTCCCTCCATTTGTGGCACAACATCAAGACGCACACCACAAATAGGAGGAGGAGCTCAGCTCAACATGGACATGTAGAGGTGCCCACTTAGGTCCGGAGACCCATTGTGTTACCACTAATTTGAGCTCAAGTTGCCTCTCTTCTTCCCTATTCACAAAAAAAAAAACGACACATTGTGGGCTTACTTAATGCTTAGCGTCTAGAAACCCATAGAAATTGCGGTTTATTCAATATTCGAGTGTGTAATATCAGCGGTCATCTATTGGCAAGCAAAAAAGGGGCCTCGAGGGTTCGGCACATACTTTTTCAACCGGCTCTCAATAAGAATTTGGAAACTATGAATAAATCCTCTCTCTTCAGTTCTTGTACATACTATGTAGATAACCACCAAATACTTTTTAAATTGAAGGAAGATTAGCTTAGTTGTAACTTCTCCTTGTCTCCATGCCTTGATTGTTAGTAGTTTCAAACCCACGACCGTCGGAACATCACGGATTTATATATTCGGCAAAAAACTGTCACTCCAGCAGAAATCCCCGTGCATGTATGGGGAACGTTCATGCTGCTATAACAACAACAAAACAAGAAAAACATTGTCCGTAGCTTCGATGGCTAAGGAGGGGGTGCTAAAAGTTTTTATGTACTACTCTTCTTCAAGCACTTCCGTATGGCCTGTGACCGAGCTAGAGCATCCAACAGATGCGTCATCCAAAGAAGCCATGTTGAAGCAGATCACCTGTGGAGGTGACTGTACGAACAGACTAAAGCACAAACACATGAGCTAACCCTCACGACGAACACAAACAGACGACAAGTCGACAAGTTGACATCGAGAAGCGATATTGCAACTTAGTAATGGAGGCTATTTGTAGCGTACAACCTCCATATACAACTAGGAGAGGAACCTGGACGAAGGTACCTGATGCGTCTAAAAGGCACAAACGTGGCTACACCTTGATCAAATGCTTTTAGCAGTCCCAGGGTGGAATCAGCCGAGAGGGGAGGAAGATTATAGTGTTAGCCCCATATATATATTAATGGTGTGACGGCACCTTTGATGACATTTCTGACATTTTCGATTTTAACCTCCTCTGACAAAAAAAAAAGAAAATATGGGCTGGTAATTCCTTCCCCAAGAGAAAAAATTAAAATAAAAGGTAAAGTCTCCACGTAATTTCTTCGACACAGACCACAATACCTGACCCAGTGTCAGTTTTGGAGTAGTCAGTGAAGAGTTTTTAATGTGTAAGCCCATGCTTCTTTGAGACTAAGCCAATACCGAGTTTCAGGGAGCTCAATATTGTAATATTTCAAGACACCAGTGCTTGAATCGTACCCATCAACAATTTTCATCTCAACCCTTTCTAGATTATACCAGTACCTGTCTCTTTAAGGCCTGCAAGGGCATCCAACGCCTTGCGACACCTCAACTAAAGCTTTTCAGCCAAATAATTTCTTGAAAAGCTTCCCGGTCAAGATTACTAAATTATCCATATCTTACTTTAAGATTCTCATAAGGCTTATCCACGAAAAGCTTGTTATAAAGCCCATCAAAATGCACACCAGAAATAAAATTGATTGACTGATGAAGTGCATTCGCCCATTCCACAAGTGAATATGGCAATTCAAATATTTTGATATGTCTGCTAAATACGAATCAATTTAAGCGGCCTGATTATTTTGAAATAATACTTTTTTGGCAGATATAAAATATCTAAGCATATTTTCAGTTCAGTTCATTAATTGACCTCTTTTTATAGTCGGCTACATTTTTTTCCAAAAAGGGTTTTATCAAATTTTTAAAATTCAATTAAATTTATTATTTACTTAGAGAGACTTGTTGTTTGTCAAAAATATTTTTAATGCAAGAAGACAATAAATATTCCCATTCACTATAGTCATTTTGAAAGAAAAGAAAATTGTCATCTAGTACACAATTGATAAACTGCTTGACCTCTTCTGCCAGCTATAGCGTTTTTGTGGTGAAGTTTGAGCAATAAAATAAAAAAAGTTTATTCTCTTCGGTAACAATTGTTTGATTAGTTGGAAGAATGCTGCATGGCGATTACAAAATTCCGCATACGGCCAATATTCAAATCTGCTAGATCCGCAGAAGTATGTGTGAATAAGAACCAAGCTATTAGAATCATAGAAAGCAGATCGGTTGAGGAAAAGGTAATTGAAAACCACTGAACCACAGTACGAAAGAATACATGTCGAGTCACTCCGTATTGACTTCCTTCATATGGATTTCTTGTTAATACTATGAAGAGTTCCGGCTTGTCTAGCTTAAGTAGTCCCTTCTACAGCTCTGCCCCATCTTTGATCGGTCAAACCCCATCGAAAGTGTCCTTTATAGCTGGTTTATGATCATATCCATATCAGTCTTAAATGTTGCTTGAGTACCAGCATAAATGTTGCCGCCTTTAAAGGGTATCAGGTTAATACCCAGTCAACTGCTGACTTAACGGCCGTTATTACAGTAATCTGGTAGCTTAAATTGACGGAAAGTTCTTGGCATAAAACTCTACCATCACCTTTCTCGAATAACCTTCCAAGTGTTACTCCCCGACCAAATCTCCTTTGAAGGAAACGTGCGAACGTACTTTTCGGTATGTATAACTGGCTTACCAATGGGAATGTCTTGTGTGGTCGGTTATCGTCTGTCATCTTTGGCGATCATAGCTCAAAACAGAGGAGGATAAAGCAAAGAGTGCCGAGAGGTCCTTTCACCCTTGCTTTTCAACTTATATATTTCGAAGCTCCCCTAACCACCAGTGAGGCCACATTGGTCTCCTATGCTGACGATTGCTCGATAATAGGGTTTGGCAATGACATCGATGACATGTCGCTCTAAGTAAACCTTTATCTCGCCAGTCTTTTTCGCTTTTCCGCTGCAAGGAATCTCCAGCTTTCCTCCACTAATTCCACGGCGACCGTTAAAGGTAAAAGTCGATGATACACCAATAACGACTGTAAAATACCCCAAATCACCTTCTGCAATTGCCACTAAGGTACAAGACCGCAGCAAGTTTTTCAAATCACTCGCCGGCAGTACGTGAGGTGAGGACAAGGAAATGTTGCTATCGACATGCAAGGCACTTGGCCGGTCAGTTCTAAATTACTCTGTGTCCGTCTGGTCACCTGGTACTAGTGATTCCCTGTGAGCAAAGCTTCAATACTGTCATCAGGACAGACCCCGGATGCTTCCTGATGTCTGTGCAACGAGGCCTTCATGCTCCTGGTTAAGGAGTGTAGTAAGATGATCAACAAGTAATTCCGTAGGCATTACCTGCACACACCTGCAGGCATTTGCTAGCGGCTGAGCCATCTCCCAGGCAAGTCAGGAGACCTCTCTTCGATGTTACCTGCTGGGATGTTACCGCAGGTTTCACCCCTGCAGACACCTGCTTGAGCCTGAGCCGCCTCCCAGGCACGTTAGGAGACACCGTTTAGACTACGGTGACGAAATCCAGGACAAAACTGACCGCAACCTACTGGACCGGACAGTATTTAGGCAGTCAATAAACGACATCTACCGGGAGACCGTCACCATCTTCATGAACTCCCGTCCTGTGAATGCCGTAATCGGAGTCCAACCACCACCTATTGCGGACGAAGAGCTCCAGCTTCCCCGTGAGATTCGTGTAACACTGGCACAACTACGTTCTGGATACTGTAGCAGGTTAAACTCCTACATATTCAGAATCGACCCCGACATTCCAAACACATGTCCGGCATGTGAAGGTACCCCGCACGACACTAACCACCTCTTCACATGTCCCCCTAAAACCGACTCATCTAACACCCCTCTCCCTCTGGACCCAACCTGTCGAAACAGCATGTTTCCTGGGCCTACCCCTAGATGAGCTAGACGAAGATGACCGGTGATATGCCCTACACTGACAGAGCTAGCATTACTGTTAAACAAACAACAACAACAACCTCTCTTCGACTACAATGACAAGATCCAGGACGAGATACGACTGCAACAACTGGATCGATCAGTATACAGACATAGATTAAACGATATTCATAAGGAGTATCTTACCGCCTTGCTAAACTCCAGACCACCGAATGCCGTCATCGGAGTTCAACTACCACACTTTGCAGGCGAAGAGCTTCAGCTGCCTCGTGAGATACGCATAAATTTGGCTCAGTAACGTTCTTTTTTAAAATTTTTCAAAGCTTTTGAAACTTTATTTCGCTGTTGTTTTTTCTTTCACAGCGATTTGACAATAACCGATTTCATTATCTCATGTACTTTGACACACGCACGCCAAAGAGAGCGAGTTCGTGATTCGTTTGACAGCAATGACCTTTGGTAAACCGTTACGCATAACCTAATTACAATTTTCATCAATTTCCGAAATGCATTTTACATGACAACGCATTTGAACGCTGCTTAGTTCACACATACACACATACTACATATGTATCAATTTATATCTGCATGTATGAGTGATTTCTATTTTTGCTTTGTAATTTTGCATGCTGACACTTTTGACATTCTTAAGCTATGCAAAAAAAAGCAAGTATCAAACAATTCGATTCATTTCTATTTCATTGACTTACATGAAGTCGCTACTCAATAAAACATGAGCGCTTATGGAATTGGCGTACATACATATGTATGGATGTATGTATGTATGTACGCATATATAAAGCAGAAAAAATGTAAAAATAAATATACATACGTATGTATGTCTGTATATATGTATGTATATATGTATGTATGACTCAAATGGAAAATCGTATAAGCAGAACTACCATATTGGTACATCTTCTCCCTCCCAGCCTTAGCTCGCCATGGAACACTTTGCTTGGTCTTGCATATGTATTTGTGGGTGAAGCACTTATTAGCTTGTTTGTCTATCACTTTGATTGATAAGTAAGTCAGGCAAATAGTCGGCAAGTTTGACTTTCGATTATTCCGTTACTATTTGGATTATTGATCTCGCTTTATTGTACGATGCAAAACTCTAAATTAAGTGTACTCGAACGAGCTGCGCGTGTGTGTATGTAAGTGCCCCTGCTGATGGGCCTGCTTATCAGTTGCTGTTGTGCAATTTCCTTGTTTTACTTTCTGTTTTTCATTAGTTTCATTTAATTTTTTTGCCTTCAAACTCACATTAACTAACGTTTAGGTTGTGATCTTTGTCCGAATTATGATTTCGAAGCAACAAAAAAAAAAAATAAAAGAAATTACAACCTTTATGTTTATTTTCTATTTAGTACAATACGTATTTGTATGTATGTATGTGTGGAGTAGGCTTTGTTCCACTTGGCATTTGTTGAACTGAAGTTGCGTGTATTTTTTTGTACACGTTTGTATGTATTTATATAGCTCGTTATAGCTTATTTGCAATAGTTGTAAGTTTGCAGCATTTATTGTGTTTTGTCGCCATGGCGTTATGCTCCAGAAATTTCAGCAAAATAGAGGGGGATCAAACTACAAATTTCTTTTTAAAACTTAAATGCGATAAATTGAATTAAAATTAAAAAAAGTAAAAAATTCATTTAAATAAGAAAAATAAAGTAAATGTAATAAAAAAATTCAAGCATTATAAAAAAAAGTTATGAAATAAAATAAAATGTAATAAAAAAATGATAAAACAAAAATAGAATAAAATAAACTAAAATATTGTAAAAAAATTAATTTATTAATTAAAATAATAACACAAACAAATAGAATAAAAAAAATAAATAAATATATATTATTTGCGATAAAAAAAGAAGAAAATTAATGAAAATAGGAAAAATTAAATTAAATTAAGTTAAATCAAACAAAGAATAAAACCAAATAAAAAATAAAAAATGTAGTAAAAAAAAATTGAGAACAAAAAACAAAAAAATAAATAAATGTAAATAAGAAAAATAAAATAAATGTAGTAAGAAAATTCATGCATTATAAAAAAAGTTATGAAATAAAATTAAATGTAATAAAAAATATGATAAAACAAAAATAAAATAAAATAAATGAAAATAAAAAAATTAATTTATTAAGTAAAAAAATAACACAAACAAATATAATAAAAAAAAATGAAAACAAAATATATTTGCGATAAAAAAAGAAGAAAATTAAAGAAAATAGGAAAAATTAAATTAAATTAAGTTAAATAAAATACAGAATGAAACCAAATAAGAAATAAAAAATGTAGTAGAAAAAATTGAGAACAAAAAAATAAAAAAATATGTGTATAATAAAAAAAATAAAAATAAATGAGTTAAATGAGAAAAATGAGCAATTCAACGTGAGTGATAAAGAACGAACAATTTCGAAGATACTCAACTACAATAATTATTGGATAAAGACGCATGATGATATGTCTAAAAGGTTGGTTGTTGACAGATCAACCGTCGGTAAACGTTTGCACGCGATTGGAATGGTCCAGAAAGCATATAACTGTTTGCCACATTATTTAAAGGAGGGGGATATCGAGAGACGTTTGGTGACGTGTGAGATGCTTCGTGAACGGTAGAAAAGAAAAGATTTTCTTCATCGCAACGTCACTGGTGATGAAAAATGGATCTATTATGATAACCCCGAGCTTTGAAAATGTTGGAGCTTGCCAGGTGAACCAGGTCCATCGACAGCGAAATAAAATATTCATGCTTCAGAGGTTATGTTGTGCATCTGGTGGGATCAAAAGAGTATCATCTATTATGAATTCCTTAAACCATCTGAAACTATAACTGGCGATTGTTACCGACTGCAGCTAATGCGTTTGAATCGAGCTCTCAAAGAAAAGCGGCCGAAATGGGACGGTATACATGACTACACGTTGCTAAGTCGGTCCAGAAATATTTAGAGGGACTGATTTGGGAAATCATGCCCCACCCGCCGTATTTCCCAGAAATTGCACCTTCGGATTACCATCTATGTATTACAATCAATGCAGTCAGCCTTTATTGGAGAGCGGGTCACTTCTTACGAAAGCTCGCAAACTGGCTTAATGAATGGGTAAAGTGAAAAGAACTCGAATTTTTCGTCAGAGGAATCCGTATGCTGCCTGAAAAATGGAGTAAAATTATAGCTTCCAATGGCACATACTTCACATAATATCTTGATTTTGGCTAAGAAAGGACGGAAACGTATTCACATGTATATATAATTGGCGCGTACACCCTTTTTGGGTGTTTGGCCGAGCTCCTCCTCCTATTTGTGGTGTGCGTCTTGATGTTGTTCCACAAATGGAGGGACCTACAGTTTCAAGCCGACTCCGAACGGCAGATGTTTTTATGAGGAGCTTTTTCATGGCAGAAATACGATCGGAGGTTTACCATTGCCTGTCGAGAGGCGACCGCTATTAGAAAAATGTTTTTCTTAATTTTGGTGTTTCACCGAAATTCGAACCTACGTCCTCTCTGTGAATTCCGAATGGTAGTCACACACCAACCCATTCGGCTACGGCGGCCGCCCAACTTATTCCCATACCCAATATAAAATTATAAAGTATAATATAAAAAATAAAAAATCAGTTCAGTGCTAATCAGTTTTATTAGCTAGTTTTCCCACAGACGCAATTTGGAGTGGAATGGTAAGTGATGATGAGGGTTTTGTGGAGGAAAATATTCATATTTGCAAACGAATGACACTATCATTGAGGGTCCCTATAAGGCTTTGAACAAATTAGAATATCTTTTTAATGAAAACTCCAAAAAGAATTAGGTTTTCGGTCACTAATTTGTGATTATTTTAATGCATTGACACTTTTTCGGGCGCCGTAGGCGAATGGATTGGTGCGCGACTACCATTCGGGAGTGCGTAGGTTCGAATCTCCGTGCATGAACATAAAACAATAGAAAAAGTTGCTTCTAATAGCGGTCGCCTCTCGGCAGGCAATGGCAAACCTCCGTGAGCATTTCTGCCATGCAAAAGCTCCTCATAAAAACCATTTGCCGTTCGGAGTCGGCTTAATACTGTTGATCCCTCCATTTGTGGAATATCAAAATGTACATCACAAATAGAAGGAGGAGCTCGGACAAACACCTAACAGAAGTGTAGCGCCAATTATTTATTTTAAGTTTTACTTATGTTTGCAGTTTAAAAACAAAAAAAAACATAATAAATAATTTTCTACAACTCCAAGTCGAGTTATAAAAGTTTGACTGTATGTATAGTAAAAAAATAAAAATACTTTCAATAAAAAAGAAAAACAAAATAAAGCAAAATAAATTTAAAGACATTCAAATAAAATAAAATATATTAAAGAATTATGGAAACCTTTCCTTTGACCTTTACGCGCTCCATTGCCTATCTGTTTGTATACTGCAGCCGTATGACCCGAATTGCAAAAAAATTATATATGTATATGTTCCGATAGGGTGATTAATTTTGCGCCACCTTGTATATATTCAGGTTATATAATGCACCCTAGGACCGTTCTGAATGCGGTGTCGGATAGGTTGTTAGCTTCGTTCACTGCGTCCCATTTGTGTCCGGC
This sequence comes from Anastrepha ludens, assembly GCF_028408465.1. Lineage (NCBI taxonomy): Eukaryota > Metazoa > Arthropoda > Insecta > Diptera > Tephritidae > Anastrepha > Anastrepha ludens. The sequence goes on from NC_071502.1 coordinate 115,718,331, forward strand.
TGGCAGTTTACCAGAATGGTGTTCTATTGCCAAGTTAAAGAATGTCTCCGGTTCGCCCGACACTCCGGTGGCTATTCCAGCGATCTAAGCTTGGTGAATTAAGCGATAAGTCAGTTGATCTTCCGTAGCATATGAGAGCTTTCAGGCATATGCCTTGTACGTCTTTCGACCACTTTTTCGAAAGCAAAACTTTCATGGAACAGTTTCAGCGAACCTTAAATTATAGTGAGCCTTGAATATGCTAGATTTGAAGCCGAATGCTTCTTGCTAAGCTTTTGTATACTCAACTGAAATAAACTCGACTTGGTACGAAAATAAACCATTTAAAAAAGTGAAATACCTTCCTTTGACCAAATCAAATTTTTATTGAGATAGTACTATTGATGGCTTACACGTATGAATTCGAAGAGAAAAAATATTGATTACAACTCTCCAGAACGGTACAGATCCACCTGTTAAGAGTAAGCAAAATGCAGCCCCGTTAATATTTTGTGGGGTGCCTTCCGAAGTTTAAAGATCTACTGCATATTTTTTTTTGTAATAGTCACTGAATTCACTCTTCGTTTTATATTAAATATCTTGGTTATACTATTTTTGGTATTTTTTCCTACAGTTCTGCAAAGATATACTGAAAATATAATATATAATATATAATGGACAATTTTTTTGAAGTGCAGTCTTTATTTTTTGAAAGACGTCAGGTGACAAGTTGACAAACGATGTTTGTGCCGGACAGAATCTACGGCTTGAGGTGTGTATTCAGCCGACTTTCGGTATATTTATTTGTTTGTTTTTTCATATATAATATATGCTGTGGGTACCTACATAAATACATATATAATATATTGGATATTAACGCATGCATAAAAGTTCACTTACCTATTTTTCTTCAGTCAACAATTTTTCAAATGATTTCTGTTAATTTTTATGTTTGCTCCTCTCACTCTTCAAGCATCACTTTATCAAAACTATTTCATTGTTCGTTCATTCTATCTATTCAGTTTATAATACTTTATGCTCAGATGTTTGCGAGGATGGTGGGGATAAAGGACGTATGTACGTATGATGAGATATTTTAGCGTTCTTGTGCGGTTAACGAATGCGATAGGATTTCGTATGCTTGCTACTCTGCTTGTTTACTCTCACATACGAGTTCGTAGGCATGAGATGAGATGCGGCAATAAATCAGTTATTTGATCACTGTATTATTTGATTAGTTATTCTTCAGTTATTCATGAAATTTCTCATTCAAGATGTGAGGTAATAAATCTTTTAAAACAGTCATTGTCATATTAGTGCCGATGGTGACGACAAATAATCTATAAACCTTTGGGTGAGTTAACTTTTTGATATTATATTTATTACGTGCGTCAAATGTAAAAATTATTTATTTAACATTTTTTTCTTAAACGAATATAAATTTGACGGGTTTGAAAGTAAAAAAATTAGTTTTACGGCAGACAATGGCAAACCTCCGAGTGTATTTCGGCCAGAAAAAATCACCCCTTATAAAACCATCTACCATTCGGAGGCGGCAATAAACTGTAGGCTCCTCTATTTTTTTATCATTTTTTATTATATTTTAAAAATCTACAGTACAAATTACCTTACAGACTAGACAAAACTGTATAGGAAAACAAAAGAAAGTTGTTAAATATTTTTATAAAATTAAATCTATTGTAGGTAAAACGAAATCAAGCAGGCTGGAATCGGATAATAAATTATAGTCTCGAAGTGGTGCATTATTTGCAAATTTGGTCTTAAAGTTTTTCTTCATAAAAAGGGTAAAAATTGCGAATACTTCTTTGTGGAACATTAAAGTTTATTCGTTCAATTAGAACTGCACAGACGACGATGCCATTAACAACACTGAAAATAAACGAAAGTGAAAATACTGCCCCTCTTTTCTCTAAATATTCTCCTTAAAAATTAATTAGATTTAGCCGAGAATTTTTGGAGGCATGAAGGACCTCTAGTCGTAGGGAATAAAATGCCTGCTTAAGGGGACAGATACCTGTAAAATTTCGATTTTTTTTGTTTTTTTATAAAATGTTATTATAATCCTTTAAGAAAATGTCAAAAAAATTTTAGAACGTAAATTTAAGTATTTCTTATTTTATAGATCGTCAACCGTGACGACTCTATTCTTTGTGTTCGAGCGCTGAGAGAGGTATAGTTACGTATGTATTCAAACTTTAGACGCGTTTTTCTCAAAATAAATTTTTCGAAGCAAAAATACATAGTAGGAAAATTCCCCTTAAAATTCATTTTTGTTTTTTAAGCATTTTATTCCGCGAATTTTATGAATTTAGAAATTATGACATTAATAACAAAAAAAATTTGGGTTTTTGTATTTCTGGCGGATGGCTTCGCGCAAATTACGCATAACTTGCAGGTAATATTCCTTATTGACCGTTTTACCCTGTGGCAAGAACTCATAATGCGCAACGCCCCTGCAATCGAAGAAAACGGTAAGCAAACCTTTTACATTCGACCGAACTTGGCGCGCTTTTTCCCGTCTTGGTTCATGCGGCAGCTTCCATTGAGATGGTTGATCTTTGGTTTCCACGTCATAACCATAAACCCACGATTCGTCACCAGTTATAACCCTCTGGAGCAAATTTGGATTGTCGCGGACAGAGTCCAACATCTCATTAGCAATGTTCATGGGATGCTGCTTTTGGTCGAAATTGAGCAGTTTTGGTACGAATTTTGCGGCGACCCGTCTTATGCCCAAATCATTGAAAAAAATCGAATGGCTCGAGCCAATCCCATTTTCTTCACTTCATGAATTTTTTCGTCGGTTGTTGTAGTGCTCGGGCGTCCGGCAAGCCGGTACGCTTTCCTTGTTCACATCTTCTCGGCCTTCTAAGAACATTTTCTACCACCGATAAACGTTGCTTTGGTCCAAAGTAGCTTCTCCGACTGTGTCATAAGTCAACATTCGGAATGCATCCGCGCACTTAATTTCGTTTTTCACACAAAATTTAATACAGGTTCTTTGATCCATCTGTTTGAATAGGTAAAAATCGAAGACGAGCCGAAACAAGTCAAGTCAAGTCAAGTCTTTACTTACTTCAACTGGTATCGAATTGTCGTGGCCAATTAATTATAAAAAAAGTTGAAGTGAATAGATAAAACCTTCTTTTGAGCGGTCAGCCAATACTTTTTTTGGGGGATGTGAAAAAGTCGTAAAAAATGATACCGCTTTTTTGGGTTCTGCATTGTTAAAGGTCATTGAATCCATTCAAAACGCCACAATCACTAAATAAATTCAACGGCAAAAAATGCGTGTCAAAAGGAAACTGACACTACTCCTGCATGCACATGCGTCACGTATGCACATAAACTACTTATACATACGCATGTACGGAGGTATGTAGGCTCCCTGTAGGGAAAATTGAGCATTTGTTGTTTTTCTGTGTCCAAGTCTGGGGTGTGGAAATATATGATTGCGTGGAGAAATTTTTTTATTGTTGCTTTATTAAGAAACTGATTTTCCTGGCAGCAAACCAATATATCACCCATTTGTTGAAGGAGTATGATAAATATGCAGATATGACAGCCGAATGTTTTTTTATGCTTTATAGAAAACTCCTGTCTAGTGTAATAGTCTTCGCGGTGGGTATTAACTATTACTTCAGTAGAAAAAAATGCATTATGTTCTATATTAATAAAACTTGGCATCTGCATTGCTTTACTACCTGATTCGGAACTTCATAAGTAAGCTTTTCTTGCTGAGAGGAAAAATCTCTTCTTAAAATCTAAATCCTCCTCCTATTTGTAGCGTGTGTCTTAATTTTGTTTCACAAATGGAGGGACTAAGTTTTAAACCGACTCCGAACGGCAGATAAGGAGTTTTTTCAAGGCAGAAATACACTCGGAGGTTTCCCATTGCCTGCCGAGAGGCGACCGCTATTATGCATGGATACTCCAACCTACGCATTACCGAATGGTAGTCACGTACCAACCCATTCGGTTACGGCGGCCGCCACCTTATATTATCTACCCAAAAAATGCATAGATACTGGGACCTAAAGGATATTTTTATCCCGATATAAGGTGCCTATTCCGATATCGAGTATATTCAAGACCCATTCAGACTTTCTATTGAAGGCAAAGGAATCTTTGGCAGTGGCACAGTCTTGTGCAGACCATTGCATCCACAACTACGGTTCTCCACTCCGGTCGATCCTCTACTACACCTTTCCAGTTTGTGATCCCCATCTTCCGCAGGTCGACTCTGCCGCTTATGTGGTCTCCCTCGACCCCTCCGTTCAATTGGTTGTTTGCTATACTGGCAGCCCTTCATTTGAGCATTCTAAACGTACTTGTGCCCCAGCCATCTGATTCGGTGACTTTTTATAAAGAGTATTGCGTTTCCATTATGTATGAATGCGTCGAGATCGTGATTGTATTTTATTTGATATGTGTCGTCATCCCGCCCGAGGGAATCATATATTGTTCACAGTCTCTTTCTTTCAATCCTCAGTATTTGGTCGATGTCTGTTGTTTTAAGTACCCATACCTCGCTGCTGTACGAGTATGTAAGCTAAGCAGATAATTCCTGGTCATGGGAGGTTTGGGAGACATACATTGAACCAGACTCGGAAATCTGAGTATCTTTAAAATAACATAACTTTAATATATCGATACTAACAGGCGGTTTCCCACTGTCTTTTAAGCGAAGATTAATGGCATAGAAATTTGTGGCAAAGATATGTAGCCTTCGCAGAGGTACAACTTCGATCAAAAAGTACCTGGAAGGTGATTTAGACTGTTTTCTTCGATTGCCAAAGCGTAGTGCACCATGAGTACCTTTCATCGGGCCAGACAGTCAATGAAGAATATTATTTATCCGTTTTGATGCGTCTGAGAGATGCTGTACGGTGCAAACGGCCGGAAATGTGGGTAAACAATTCTTGGAGTTTGCATGATGTAACGTGCCATCGCACCGTGCCAAAATTGTGCTGGATTATTTGCCCAAACATCAAGTAAATATCATCGTGCAAGCACCGTATTCACTTGATATAGCTTCGTGCGTCTTCTTTTTGTTTCCCAAGTTGAAGTTACCACTTCGTGGAAGGAGATTTCTGCCGAGAGAAGAGATCAAAGAGAATGCGACGAAGGAGCTGAAAGCCATCCCTTCGTCGGCCTACCAGCGGTGCATGGAGGACTGGGTTAAACGTTGGCACATGTGTGTTGCTTCAGACGGGCGGGTACATTTAAATTTTTTCAAAGAGTTAGGTCTCACAATAAACCAACCAAGTTCGTTGGAGATGTTTTACTGTCCTCAATACCTTGAGAGCAAAAAACTCTGTTTTGTTAAGTTATATTAGATACCAGGTCACGTATAGGCGGACTACCTAGTGAAACTCGGCGTTACATTCGAATTCCATGGGCCAGACATTGCACAGTGGTCCGACCAGAAGGCGTTGGCGGACAAAATTCAAAAACTCATTTAATTAAGCTGAAAATATATATTTAGGGGTATTAAGGATCAGTGACGGAGAATCTGACCTTAGTTTTAGCAAATTTTAAATTCATTGAATGCTATAAATACATTTTTACTTCCGTAATTAGCTGGTAAGTACATTTTTACATTTTTCACGACCCCAGAGAGTACCACGTGGAGGTTTACGGTAAGGTTATTCTCTCCTCATTTTTTTTTGTTTTTAGATTTTTTTTATTTTTAATTTTTTTTTTTTAATTTTTTTAATTTTTATTTTTTTTATTTTTAATTTTTTTTTATTTTTAATTTTTTAATTTTTTTTTGTTTTAGTTTTTAGTTTAATTTTTTTTTGATATTTAGTTGTTTTTAATTTTTAATTTTTTTTTATGATTCAGAATCCTCGGTTTCTCATGAGCTGATTTCTGAGGCTGGATCATTTTTATAATTTAAAAGCGCAAGAACCTTTTTTGAAAATGGTTTTGGCTTGTTTTTCGGAACCTTGGTTTTTGATATTATAACTACATCTGATGAACAAAGCAAAGCATTTAATAAATCTGTCATTGTGTCAGTTCTCGACATTTTTCGTGTATTGTTTTGTCTAAAATTTCTCAAATCCTTATTGCGTGCTTCCTGAGCCTCTTCGGAGAGTTGGCCAATAGGCAGCAAAGCATGTTTAATAATTAAACTCCCATGAATTAGTTGTCTCTTAATGCTGATGGGGTCTGTGATGTCTTTTTCTGTCTTTTACACAAAATTGCATAAGCCATATGTAACGTTTTGCCTGCTGGTAAATGCACAAAAGCTACATTATTTTTAATTTGCGCAACTTTGCGCAACAGGTTTCAGTTTGAGATCATAGCTGAAATATGTGGCTACATCACTCATGTTGATTTCAAGTGGACCGGTGTGGACCACTCGAAAAACTGATCTTTAAAAAAAAAATTTCGAAAAATTTTGAAATTTCAAAAAAAAAAATTGGATTTTGTACCACAACTTAAGAGAATTATTACTGTTTCCGTTAATATATTCAATTATCTTCTTTTTTTCAATATTTGGTTAACAATCAAATGGTAATATTTATTTGCAGACATGAAAATGAAACTCTTGTATGAAGTACGATTTGCATACAATTTCATGTTTAAAGTCAAAAAACTACAATGAAAAATTTTTTAAATTAAGTAATATTTTCAGGAAATATGCTTTGAATATTTAAGAAAACATCTGCATTATCAAATTTTTATTTCAAAAATGTTGAAAAATTGAATTTTGTCCGGCCGCCGGACCACTGTGCATTGCCCAGACATTGTAGTCTTCGTTACCATTTCTGAAAGACTAAGATTAGTAGAAAAAAGCATCTGTAGTTTTTATAAGCTGAACAATGAAACGCCAGAACACATCCGCTGCGAATGTGTAGCTCTCGCAAGATGAAAACTTGCACATCAAATCGGGTGACTAAATCCATTAGTGCTATGGAACAAAAAGCTTAAGCAAGTGCACAAATTCGTTTGAAGTCTCCAATTATAGGTTGAGGGTCAAGCATAATACACCGCGTTAGAGATCTTAGTGCACTATGGGGCAATAATAATAAAAATAATAATCATAATCTCTAACAACTAATCTCTTTTTTTTATTGCTGATTCGCCGTTGAGGGTCGAGATGATAATAGCTCGATAGATCATCCGCTTTGACCTACTCTCCAGCTAATTAAAAAATGTGTAAACTCGCGAGTAACTCGCTCCTGTGCTCATTGTCATCATCGTCATAAATTCCTTTAGTTCCAGTGTGGAACATAGGGCCACAACAAATTTCTACCATTCGGGTTTGTCTTGCGCTAATCTCTTAATTTTATTCTAGGTGAGCTGCATTGCGAGAGTTTCTGACTCCAGCATTTGCTGGTCTTCCACGTCTGCGGCTTTCTTGGGGGTTCCAGTCAATGGCGGCACTTGTTAAGTCACCATTTCCTCTACGTAGAACATGGCCAATCCCCATTTTCTCTTGCGGATCTCTAATAGTATTGGTTTCCGCTGGGTTCTGGCTCATAAGTCAGCAATCGAGATAATATTTGGCCAACATTTTTTGAGAATCTTTCGAAGGCATTTGTTTACAACAATTTTTAATGAGCTTGTGTCAGCAGACATGGCTTTCCACGTTTCATAACCAGAAAAAAAATCGACTATATGTTGGATTTAAAAATTCACAGTTTTGTGCACCGAAAAATGTGTAATATGCGTTCCAAATTGCTTATAGAGAGCCAAATGCGGCCACAGCTTTCTTTATTCGGCTTTTGATATCATCGCTCGATCCTCCAGAAAGCGTTCCTGTCATACAGGGTATATATTTGTTATACGGGTACCACCCTAACTACCTGCACTAATGAAACAAATTTGTGAGCGTACCTTTAAAAAATCCATGCTTGAGCGCCATCCATCGTGTGTCTGTTGCATGCCTCGCATGAACCAAGGCACTAACATCAGCAACAAAAAAAATATGTATTATATATGTAATAATAATACCAACAACGAAAACAAAGAATACAAGACACAGCATATTTAGTTTAGCATTTCCAAGCCTTCCTTTTTTGACACTCCCAATAACTGTTGCCATGTTTTCCTTCCACAGTCTTTTATTATTGTTGTTTTTTTCTTTTGCTGCATTATTTACCTACACACGTACGTTTGCTACGCTTGTTCCCTTTTTCAAAAAACATTATCAATTCAAATTCTTTTTTTTTTCTTTCTTATAGTTGCATTTTATTTTAGTGAATATTTGTTTGTACTCACACATATAAACATTGGTTTTGTATTTAGTGTCGCTTAATTTTCTAAAGGCATCATTGCGTTGCCATGAAATTTGAAATGAGTCTTCTAAATTAGTTTTAAGATGCGCATTGGATAAAATATTTACAAGAAACTAAAAAGACACAGACACAGCGTAGCGGTGACACACTTTGCAGATGGTGAGGGTATATGAGGTGGACAATAAGAGAGAGAGATCGATAGAGCCGAAATCATTGTATTCGGCACGACATCAAATATTCTTAGGTTTGCGTTTGAAGCAACTACTTTACATAATTTTGTTTACATTACATTGAGCATTACTGAAACTGATGAACTGTAAATCTTGTATGTTAATTAACTGGGATTTCAGTAGAAACCAAAGCAACTTACATTTACTTAAATTATTTGAAAATTTGCTATTCTCAAGATAAATTGTAAGGGTATAATGAACTCAAATGCTTTGGGAAAAGTTTTCTGGAGTAAGATTTATAGTTAGAAAGAAGATTCCAGAATAAGTATTTTATTTTGCCAGTGAGCACATTCTCTAACATCTAAACGGATTTTATTTGGAAAGGTGTTTGAGTTGATTGGGGTCTTAAAAGAAAGTTCATCAAAAAAGGGGATAGCGGCTCCGATTACCGCGAGGTGGGGACGCTTTAGTTTGTCCCCTAGAAAGGATGTAAAAAAATGTTCACCTCCTTGAAGGTAGGGGCGCAGCTTCGATTGCGTTTGTGCCATGAAAAAGCAGCTCATAAAAACTAACTGCCGCATAGTAATAGACGACCTTCACAAATTGGCAGACGATGGAAGGAGTGCTCCTAGGAAAATGAAATTTTGTATCCATTTTTATTTTAAAATTAAGACAAAAACCATCTTATGACGGTATTAAAAATGAACGAAACACCCGATAAACAAAAACACAAAAAAATTAGATAGCGCTGCAGTAATTAGAAAAATGAAAGTTACTTAGTTCGATATTTGGATTGACTTCCGCTATCCCTATAGGACTGTGTCGAAGTTTTGAAAAAGGGTCATCCTTTGTGATACCATTGCAAAGGATGTAAGGTGGAGGAAATCGGACGCAAGAAAAGGGAGAAGGGGGTGGGTGGAAGGAAAAGGATTGAGTATTTATGGATTACGAACAATAGACAATAAGCTTATTCTCTGCAAATCTGTACTCAAAATAGGCTGATGGCAAAGATCATGAAAACCACCTATGGGGCACAGCATCAAATTAAGGGGAGAAACCAGTTTAGACTGATCAAAAAATCGAAATTATTTATTGCATAAATTGTTAGTATAAGTACTCAAGAATATGTGGTAAAAGTTTCAAAAGGAGATTCGCATTATTCCCGATTCTATTTTTCGATTTTTTCAACTGGTGGGCACTCTAGCTCAAAAAGTTTTCGACCAAGTGTTATGAAATTTTTGGGGAATGTTCTTTATTCCAATTTTTATCAACCTAATTCTTGGATTATATTATCATTAGAAATATTTTTTTAAGCAAAACAGATGAATAAATATGGTATGAAAAAATTACATTATGTTCAAGCGCCTCAAAAACATGCAATTTTCAATATTATTTTATCAAAATTAGGTTCAGAGAAAAATTACAACTTCAAGAATGCCCACCAGCCAGATACTCGGATGGCGATCGTCCATGAACAGCACGCTCTAACGCCACTTCTTCCAGCGCAAATAGCTTGTAAAAATTTAAAAGTGTACTTAAAAATATTAATAAAATACCCTCTAAGTTTTAACAATTTCTGATTATTCCTTCCTTGTTAAAAAAGTTCACGAAAAACACAAAAATTTCGGCCTCCTAAACCGGTTTCTCCCCTTAAAATGTGGAAATTATGCAACGTGGTAAACGCTCCATGGTACGTGTCGAAGATTTTTTGATAAGCTCAAACATAAAACTGCCGGACTTTCTTTTAAAAATGGGAAGAAAAGACATTTGCTTGATAGTTGGTATTATTGTAGGCACAATCCATGGGGTCAACATATGTATACCATTGGAATCATTGAGGACCCGATTTGCCTGTTGATTTGTTTAGAGGAGGCGGATAGCTCTGACCATTTTCTCTGCGAGTGTTCTGCTTTTACTAGAGCAAGGCTGCGAATTTGGGGTTTTGATGTGATGAGAACGAGTGAAATTCGTTCTCTCAAACTGGAGAATATTTTCAGATTTACCAAAAAATCTGGTTTAATGGTTTAACTACCTCTATATCTCCATTATATCCGATCTTTTCCTTCTGTTACTTCTCTCCTTTCCTTCTTGACTTCTACCTTTTTACTTTCCAGAGCTTTAAATACAATGGGCTTTTGAGCTTGAGTGTTGTAGGAGTTGCCAAATATCTCGGTGCTTCTTGGCTCGACTTTTCAAATTTCAATTTAAATTAAGTGCCCAAATTCAACGGTATCTCAAAGTTGCTTTACTAAAAGAGAAAATAAAAATCGTAACCAGATCCTCTTCAATCACACCCAAATGAACTGGCCTCTACTCTCATGTCAACATCGCGTGTCTTTTCCAGCTCATCTAAGAGCTACCTAGAAAATGTTGAATTTGCTTACTCGTAAAGACATTTCTCAAGAAATACACTTTTAATACTTAAATCAATGAATTCAAATATTTCACACGTATTCACACACTCGCCCATTCAGTCGTTATTCAGACGGCAACGAGGCAAACGGAAGACAGCCTGTGTTGTTTTTTTCCAAACAATCTCAGTTTTTTCGTAAACAAACTGTTGTCATGGCCCAGGGAACGCCAGCCAATCAGCTGATATCATTTTGACTCGCGCATATCTTTTGAACATCTTATATAATTGGCGCTTACACCCTTTGTTGGGTATTTGGCGCAGCTTCTCCTCCAATTTGTGGAGTGCGTCTTGATGTTTTTCCACAAATGGCAGGACTTACTGTTTTATGCGGATTTCGGATGACAGATGGTTTTTATAAGTGGGTTTTCCAGAGCTTTTAAACACAATCTTATGAACTACAATACAATGGTGCAAAAAATTCATTTTTGCCAACATTATACCACTGTGCATTATCCGTAGCCGCGTAAAACTCTAGGATTCTCCCTTTGTGGGAAAAAATGAACGCATATACCACAGGCGAACGGGAAGCTCGACGGGAACCGCTTAAGGTACATTATTATTATCATTTAAACATACATACACGACATACATACACATGCGTATGTATGCATATAATTGTTTTTCGAAATAGTTAAACTCATAAGTTGAGTGACCTTTACATTTCGTCGCCGTACAAAATTCGTTTCTTGTGTTCCCCTTTGGCGTTTTTTGATACTTGCAATATCTTTTTACGTAGCATATTTTGGTTTTGTATTCATATTTTCGGCACTAGCAACAACTATAATTAAAATTTATGACTGACTAATAAATAGTGACTAAAAACATATTCGTATTAATTACCTATTGAATTGGTAGTCGGGGCAACAAACAGTTCTCCTTGGATGCCAAGTTATGTTTCGTTTTGTTTTTATTTTTTTTATGACATTTCTTTTGCTTTTATTACGAGTGTATGTATGGGTATGTGTGTCCCAGTTTTCTTTACCTGCGTTTATGTTGGTGTTGGCTCCTTCTCTTCATCAATATTATAATTACAATGGTATGGAAATTAAGTTGATTGGTTTTTGGTATGAAATGTGAATTATGGTTTATAAAAATTATTACCTTTGTCTTCTACGAATTGGGTTGCATTTCCATAGACGCACGTGTGGCTGTATAGAGGAATTTTACCGCGTCAGGTGGCTTCGAAGTAGGGCAATTAAGAGAAGAAAAATTGAAGGATGAAGTAAAATAGAAGGTAGAAAAAAGTTTTGAAGTGTGGTGAGATAAGTTTTATGATCGTTTGAGTCTGTGTAATAGCACAGGGTGGTCAGTCAATCTTGCCGCTTACACTATTTTTTGGGTTTTTGGCCGACCTCCTCCTTCTATTTGTGGTGAGCGTCTTGTCCACAAATGGACGGATCGACAGTTTTAAGCCGACTCTTCCACTGATCTTTGACGAAGCCTTCCTCTTCCTCTGCTACCACCAGCTGGTACCGCCTCGCATACTTTCAAGACCGGCGCGTTTGTTTTCATTCGGACGACATGACTCAGTCAACGAAGCCGCTGGATCTTTATTCGTTGCGTTATATCTACGCCCTTCTAAACCTCATACAGCTCGTTATTCCATCACCCGCTATACTCGCGGTCACTAACGTACAAAAGTCCAAAAATCTTCCGCAGAATCGTCTTTCTCTCAAACACTTCAAGGACGCCTCATCGGATGTTGTCATCGTGCAAGCTTTTGCGCCATACGTTAGGACGGGAGATCTTTGTAGAGTGCCTAAGTAGTACTTGTTGACAGGAGCGATTCTCCGTTGGATTTCAAGGCTGACATTGTTATCGGTGTTAATGCTGATTCCTACAGAAAGCCCTAGAGGCCTTTCTAAATCGATGCTTTCGCACAATTTTACGCATCTACTGGCCCGAAAAAGTATCTAACACCAACCTGAGGGCCAACACCAATCAAATACCATTACGTGTAGAATTTGCAAAATAGATTTGATGGCCTGGACATGTTTTGAGAAGACCAACAAATGACATTACTCGTTGTGCACCATTGGAAACGGCAGATGTTTTTTCTTTTGGTTCTTAAGAGGAGCTTTTTGATGGCAGAAATATACTCGGTGGTTTGGCGAGGCACGACCGCTATTAGAAAAAAACTGTTTCTATCATTTGATATTTCATGATCGGAGATTCGAATCTCTGCACTTCTGAATAATAGTCACGCCGCTCAGTCAGTCAAACTGGCTTTTAGACAATATATTATTTTAACTGTTAACTGTAACAACCATTGTGTGTCAGCAGTTTGGTTTAAGATTAGACATTTTCAAATTTCTTTTTCACTCGAATAAACCTGAAATACTAGAAATACACAAATAGTCAAAAGTATTTACACAAAGGTTAAATTGTCACAATGTTTCCTAGAAAGGCTTTGCTTGTTGTTGTTAAACCACTTTACTAACAGAAGTGAAACTTTCAAGGCAGACAAAGAAGGAGGGAGAGACCCGAGAGAGAATGAGAGAGAAAAATTATATATCTAAATAAATTCACAACATTTGCAGAGAATACAAATAGACAAAATTTACAAAAAACGGAGAAGGGTCGAGCGGTGTAGGTAAATGCCGGACATAAACCGTAGCAACAACGCGCACTACTCCGAGCGTTTATCACCCGCACAAACGCAGCGATTCCAGAACCGCAGCAGCGGCAAAAATTACCGCAAGGCAATACCAATTAATCCGACGCCGGCATGGAAATAAGCGCCAAAAAGTAGACATAAAAAAACGCCAAAAAAATTTGGACAAAAAACGCCCCAAATAGTAGGCACCAAGGAAATATAATGTCAAAAAGTAAGCACAAAAAATATATTTCTTACAAGTTTGCACCAATAAACAAGCGCCAAAAAGTAGACAGTGTTATTTCTCACTAGAAATTAGCAACCACAAGGAAAAACTCAGGAAAAATAGCCTAAAGTGTATCTTAGATATATATTAGGTATAGCTCTCTCTCTCCTTTTCCTAAACGTTATATCTTTTTTCTTTCTCCCGGAACGAAAATGCCCAAAACGTTGCATGGCCTTGAAATTTTACTCTTCATTCTCGCTCGTCCATCGACGCCTAAGTAGTTTTACTTCAAACATGTTGTTGTTGTTAACATCTTTAGAATATGTAAATTTAAAGAAAAGAACGGCATACGAGTAATTCGCATTAAAGCAAGCGCTTGAATTTATGCCTCCTGTTGCCAAAAGTATTTCCACTTTTTTTTGCGTCAAAAGCAATCGAACATCGAATATCGAAACGCTAATGCGCCTAGGAGTTGCAATTTGACTCCAATAGGGATTTTTTTGCTGAGCGCCGGTAAGGATAACTGTTACACCAAGCATGAAGAGATGATTCAAGAGTTGAAACATAAAATCGAATTTGCCATTGGTGGGATGAGTGCTGAAATTCGCGCAAATTACTGAAAAATTGGGTTGACGGAATAGGCTACTGTAAAGCCAGCTTTGGAAATGGTTTGTATTAAATTGTATTCCATGTTTAATGACAAGGTTTACCCTTTACAGTAATGAAAAATGTATTCAAATTAAATCAATTAATAAAATTGCAAATGCTTGTGTCCACCCCTATTTTAACCCATAAATGAAAAATTTGAAGATAGCAGCTTAAGTCAATGCTAAAACACCAAAGCAAAATTTAATTCAGTCATGTAAACTTTTTTAGTTTGATTGCATAATCCGTTAGCACTTCTTATTGCACACAAATAAATAATAAAAAATGCAATAGCGAAACACCTTTTGAATGAAAATAATAAACTAAACTATAGCGAAGCGTTTATTTTAATTCCATATACCAGCTTTTCAACTCGCAGATAAATAATGCTTTGTACAGCCCTCCATTGTCTCCGATTCGAAAAAAGTCACAATTTTCTCTGTAAAAACAAAGAAAAACACTTAATTAAATATGAAAAATATGCTTTGGGTAAAAAATTTAAATGAAATTTTTATATTGGTACAAGTGTTGTAACTTCGTATTAAGCAGAAAAGAAAAACAAAAAAAAGAACCATTGCCCCCACTCAAAAGGTGTTACTAACCGAGCGAAAAATACTTTAATACAAGGGGTGGCTGATAAGTTCGCGACCTAAGCTACTAATTACGTGACTCATTGATAGTATAAATACCACAAACTCCTGTATTTTTAGTTCAAAAGGAAGAGACCTGTGTAGACGACCTCAGCCATCCGAACAGTGGCAGCGGTTATCTAAGAAAATGTCCCAAATGTCGAGGAATTAGTAACGAAGAATTGGAATTAGGAACGAAGAATTGAACTGTAGTAAAAAGCAGAAAAATCACAGATTAGCAAGTAATAAATTTGAGATATTTTATATGAACATTTGATGGTACGCGAGCTAGGAGATGCCGACATCACATGGAGCGGCGCAAAAACACTAGCCCAAAACTGTGCACGATGACAGAGGCTTGTCGAGGCCCTATGCTCTCGAGTGGGGGGAACAAGGAAAAAAAAGAATATATTTTTGTAGAGCATTTCACCCCTCCTTCGATTATAAAAAAAAATAATATTTTTAAGATTTTTAGAAATAAGGGTCAAATTGACCCAGAAAGAAGAAATAATCAGTTAAAATGTTGACCAAATTTTATTATAGGCTCTTAGAGATAGTTTTAATGGCAAATATAGTTTTATATGTAGAAGTTTTTTTTGTTTCAAATAATTTAAATCAACTTGAAATCAAATAAGCAAAACTTCAATAGGCTGCAGAGAAAATTGTGACGTTTAGCTGGTAGTCCATTATTCCACAGCTCTTCCCCTTTTCCTAATTGTTACAAGCCATTTGTATGAGGTACTTAAATGAATGCCGCCCTATAAAAATACGCGCCGAAAAAATTTCGGAATTTATCAAAATAGTTAAAAATCGGACTGACTTAGTGCTGAAGGAACCTAAATGAATTTGTTGGCTATGCTTTAAAAGCTGAAGAAATAAACTTAACAAGCCGCTGTTTCATATATGTTGAAAAAAGCGAGCCGAATGTTCGCTTTAGGCTACGTTAAGTTGAGACGGCTGCGGGTATCCCTACA
The DNA here is from genome assembly GCF_028408465.1 of Anastrepha ludens. Lineage (NCBI taxonomy): Eukaryota > Metazoa > Arthropoda > Insecta > Diptera > Tephritidae > Anastrepha > Anastrepha ludens. The sequence continues at coordinate 115,734,233 of NC_071502.1, forward strand.
AGCGTTTGTGGGTTTTGGTGGTGCCACATTTCTACACTCCAATATAAAATGATTATTTTGCTGTTGTTGTAGCAGCATAATAATATTTTATTATTTACTGTATCTTCAACACAGCCGTCCCATTCCGACCATTTAGAAATTCTGAACCCGAATTCCGCTTCCAAAACCTTTAATTTCTTTCAAAGTGTGAATCAATCACTGAAACGCTGACTGGTAAGAATTGAGTTATTGATTACTCAATTAAAAACTGAATTACCTCAATTAGGGGGCATATCTGAATATGGTATAATACTGGTGCATTTCGCTTAAAGACTGTGGTGGCTTTTAGTAAAATCTTCCGTAAAATGAAATATCGACTCACAAGTGCGATAAATTGCAAAATGGAATATAAAACATGAAAAAGTCTGTATTTACATGAAGCAATGAAAACAGCACTCGTACACACCAATAATGCCAAGCAGTACGGAACAATTTTATGTATGCATACTTTTCATATTTTCAGGTGTTGTCAACATTCAAGTGCCATTAACACGGCCCACGTGTGTCAACACCCGCGCGTCCATTGACAGTTGTCGGAGACCAACCAAATAATGAGTTGAGAAAAATCCTTTTAATTCCATTTATTTTTTATGCGCTTTTGTTTAAAGTACCCATTTTTATGTTTCATTTATTTGTGTTTTATAAAAAATTAAAACGTGTCTTCGAAACGGAATGAGTGCGGCTGTGAAAATTGAATTTGTGGCGCTACATCTTCATAAAAATTCACCCATAACATTTTTAAGTACTGTAGGTAAAATATGAGTATTCTTATTTTCAAAAAAGTTTTTGTTTGTTTTCAGGCAGGAAAGTGCTATTTTATGGCTGTTCTGATGTAGCCAACCTGAGCAGTGTCGCATAAGCTTTTTTTTTAATTTTGTTTAGTGAGATTGAAATGCCATTTTTTCGGCATATTCCCCGTACCATACGAAAATGAAAGGAAAATATTCAAACATAAATTTGCACCATTTTTCATTTTATTCTATGTCGTCTTGGAGCGCATTTATTAATGATTTTTTTTTATTTTTGTAATATAGTGCTTTTGTTGTTGCATTTTTTGAAACTTTTTCCTTGAAAACCACTGCTGTTGGCAAATAAATCACAGTGGTCATAAAAAAACTGTTTTAAGAACTCAAAACATCCAACTTAACGATGAACACATTCTTTTAAGTATTTGTAAAGGTACTTAAATAAAAAATTAGAAAAAAATTAAGAAATTTTTATAAAAACTAAGTTATATATAAATTTGTATTATTACTATTATTATATTGAGATTTTCGATACAGGACTCAAAAAAAAGAAAAACAAGTGTATTATTTTATTACAAATTTTTTTTTATTTTTTAATTTTATATTTTTTCCATTTCTTTATAAAATATAAGAGCAATGTGTTGCTGAAAAGTGCTTATGTACGAGTTGGCTCAAAATGAATTACCCAATTTTGTTTTTAAATAATTTTTTTCTAAAAATTATAAGTAAAAAAAAATAGTTTCAGTTATGGAAATCTTTATTTTACCTTTAAGCGCTCGATTGCTTGCCTATTTGTATGCTGTAGCTGTCGAGTTCACAAGTCTCAAATTCGATTGACAACAAAAATCTGTTGTTACAAATAAAATATTTGTTGCCCTTTATAGCTCACTATGGAAATGCCTGGAATGCACTCTGGAAAGACGTCTAATGAAATTTTCCGTGTAATATTTTTGCAGATCCTTTTAACTCTCCATCGACTCTAAAAAATATTTTTTTTTAAGATTAAAAAAAAAGGTTCAAAATGGCCCACACTGGCAAGAAATTATGGCCTAAAATGCTCTATTAAGTTTTATTATAGACTCTTAAATATAATATTAATGATAAATGTAGTTTTATACAAGTTTTTTCCAAATAATTTAAATCAACTTGAGACTGAATAAAAAAAACTTTAACAGACTGCAAGCAAATTTTGACGTTTCGAACCAACTGGTAGTCGAATATTCCACAGCACTTCCATTTTCATAACTGCTATAACCCTTATATGTCTTTTCTTGGCTGCTATACAATGTTTTAACTGTGGTTAAGTGAAAGTTTTTAGACTGCCCAGATCATTCAACCTATAAATATCAGTGGAGAGTTCCAGATCAAAAATCAAACTATTAGGTCAACTGGCTTGCCTTGTAATGTGTCAATGCGAAGAAGTTATTGCTTGACATATCTTTTCCTTGGTATATAGTAGTGAAAAATATTCTTAGCGGTTTATCACAATAGGCCAGCTTTTGTGGTCTACTCTAAATATAAGCGAATCTAATAACATCTAAATAAATTTCCACTTCTGCATTGCCTTCCAAATTGTTTCAGTGGGCGCTTCTTTTTCATGTGCAAGTCCTGCTGTCGTCTTCCCTAAGTCATTGACTTGGACTTCAAGAGTGTTACTAGTGCTGTGGCTACCAATTTAGGTACCCACTCGAGGTGGCTGCTTGTGACATTAACCAAACAGCTATTGGAAAACCAGGGCATGAGTTAGTAGTATCCGGTCCATTTATAACAAAGGTGAGCATATGATTGGAGACCTCGTTTGGTGGAATTCGTTGGAGAAAATTTCTTTGGTGCGGCAACTGCAGACAGTACAAAGGGCTGCTCTAATTGGTATCCGTGGAATACTTTGGATAATTTCTACCCCAGCTCTTAAAACTATGCTAAATGTGGTTTCCTTAGATATTTCAGGCGAAATTGCCCGCACCGCGATTAGGTTAAAAAGAAGGTGCTGTAGGTTTGGTTCAAACTACGGGTAGTTCAAAATTCTTAAAACTCTAATTCACACCAGCTGGATCCCAAACGGTTGCACATCGATGGATATCCTTGCGGTGAGGCTCGTCATAACTTCTAGTATCTTCTGCGCTAGTAATCTAGACGATGATCAGATGGAGTCATCTGAGTATTTACTTCTCATCCGAGTATCTCCTTCAACATGGGGCCAGGAATTAGATAACTTGGCTCTATTTTTTTTTATCTACGCAAGCTGAGTTCTCAGATTTGTATTCAAGCTGCGTACGGAATTTTCTCATTGAAACAAAGTGTTTTTCCCCATACGCAATTCCTGGTCGTCATCTTTCAAATGTTAAAGCTACCCTGTCGCTTCATCTCTTTCTACCTCTCTACAATAGACGGATGCCTAGCCAGGCGTTCAAGTAAGCCCTCTCCTCGGTTTCATATCGATGAGTTTCTGAATTAAACAACTTTCGGGAAAAAAGACGTTCGGACTAGCAGGTATCCTGATGAGCTTTGTTAAAGCTAGCGGATTTTTTATCTCTTCGAGTTTGACATCGAAACATGCAACCTAAGAGAGAGCCCTTAAGTTGCTTGAATTCTATGACTTAATTACAAAACCCTCCTTGCAGCAAAGGTCTTGCTTGATTCAAAGGTTATGATCGCAGAAGATCCTAGATTGCGGATACCCTAAATCAGTGGAGAGCTTCAAGCGAATGACTTTCGCAAATGAAGTTCCGAGCACGTCACTCATGTGAAGAAATGTATGACCCAAAAATCCTCAGCAGTCGAGGTTGTTAGTACATTGGTTGAACAGTCGTTTAGCACCCCCTTGTCCACAAATGGAGGGTCTTATAGTTTTAGGCTGACTCCGAATGGCGATTAGTTTTCTATGAAGAGCTTTTCCATGGCAGAAATGCACTCGGGTTTTGCCTTTGCCAACCGAGGGGCGACCGCTATTAGAAAAACATTTTACTATCATTTGTTGTTTCATGTCCGGAGCTTCGAAGCTGTGCACTACCGAATGCTAGTCACGCCCCAACCATTCGGCTTCGATAGCCGGAAATCAATCACACGATCTGCTGAATTTATGGTCTTCATAGAAGAAAACAGCTGATAATGCCATTTTTTCGTTGACGCTTGTGATCGAATTTACCAAGCGAAGTGGCCGATGCCATCTTAGCCAAATTCTGACTCATTGACTCAGGAATAGTAAAAATAATTATTTTTGAATTTTTCTGTTAAAACAAGACGACGGCAACGTTAAGACATATGTACAAGTATATAGTAAAACAACAACAAGAAGGCTATTTCAGCGTAATGAAAAAATATTAATTTAAATAAAAATAGAATTCAAATTCGAAAATAATAGAATGCTGCGAAAAATTTTTAGTTTCCTGGTAACTATGTGTTGAATGCTTGCTTGCATAGCAATTTTCCAAATGGAATAGTTTTCCATCTACACAATAACGCACACCCACTCACACACACACATAGACGCCCACATTGTAAGTATGTACCATATTTTCACTTTTTTCTTACGGAGACATAACACTTTCCGGCGCGGACAATTTGAAAAGTCAACAACGTTGCCAACAGCGACACCGACAATGACAACAGCGGCAATAGCAGGAATAGCAACAACAACATTGGCGGCAACACGCGTTCTATCAGGTCACAAGAGTAAAAGAAGGGCCGAAGACAGCACGGCCAGACTTTATGTATGACAGGCAGTCAGTGAAGGCTCAAATTGCAACAGACACACTTTAGCTTTTTTGTGTAATTTTTCCTTTCTATGCGGCTGCTTTGAAAGAGTGTAGGTGTTGCATGCCACCACACACTTGGGAGTGACGAATACAAATTGTAATTGCTTGTTTTTATTTTTAAGAATCCACTTACATGCATACCCATACATACATACATACATACCACCTTGATCGAAAAGTTCCCGGAATATATAATATTCAGAAAATTCAAAATACAAGTTTATGCCTCAAAAGTGATATTATCGCCCACAAAGTATTCCTCATCTACTGCGACGCACTTATGCCAGCGCTCGAAACATTTCAGGAACTCTATTTGCCTTATATCCATCCGAACTGTCTTCAGTTTTTTCATTACTACTTTTCAGTTGTTAAAACGTCGAAGTGGCTCCCTGTAGTGCTTTTATGATTCGGTCAAACAGAAAAAACGCGGGACCCATATCAGGTGAATTCGATGGTTGTGGGCAAAAATTCACTGTGAAACTGTGCACTGGCGATGGTGCGTTATCATGATTTAAAATCCACGAATCCTAAATCCCACAAAGTCTTTCGTTTTAGACGAATTGGTTGACGTAAATGTCTCATAACGCCCAAATAATAGTCCTTTTCAATAATCTGATATTCTGCCAAAAATTCGTGATGTATAGGGTGGGCCATGTAAAATTTGCTTTTTGAATCGGCTATAAAAAAAAAACTAATCAATAAAAGTCAAATCAAAAAATAATACCGTTCAAATGACTTCCACGACTGGCTTTACAGTAGGCCATTCGATCAACCCAATTTTTAAGCATATTTTCGGTTGTTTGGGCTCCAATTTCATGAATGGCAACTTCGATTTCGTGTTTTAAAGCATCAATCGCCTCTGGATGGTTCGCATAGCATTTGTCCTTAACGGCACAAAAAATTGTCCAACGGGCTTAAATCACAGCTCCGAGGCGGTTTTCAAAAACGGTAGCTAAAAGTTCGAGTGTAACTTTGGCAGTGTGACAAGTTGCACCGTCCTGTTGAAACCAAATGTCGTCCATGTCATCCGTGTTTTAAAGCATCAATCCTCTCTGGATGGTTCGCAAAGCATTTGTCCTTAACGGCTCCCCACAAAAAATAGTCCAACCGGCTTAAATCACAGCTCCGAGGCGGCCAATTGATATCGGAATTTCGGCTGATTATTCGGTTTTCAAAAACGGTAGCTAAAAGTTCGAGTGTAACTTTGGCAGTGTGACAAGTTGCACCGTCCTGTTGAAACCAAATGTCGTCCATGTCATCCTCTTCAATTTTTGGAAACAACTCGTTGACCATGTCATGGTAACGCTCGCCATTTACTGTAACCGCGGCTCCTCGCTCTTTTAAAAAAAAAATGGCCCGATGATGCCGCCAGACCAAAAACCGCACCAAACAGTGACTCGTTGTGGATGCATTTGCTTCTCTACAGTAACGTGTGGATTTTCTGAGCCCCAAATCCGAAATTTGCTTATTGACATAGCCACCGATGTGAAAATCAGAAAAGAAGAAGAAGACTCACCACTTTAGAAATAGGTTTTCAATATTTCCCAATTTTGTTCAAGCGTATAGCGTCCCATTTCGTAAATGTCAAACCTTTAAGTAAATTATGAGCACATTTGAAATGTCATTTGTGTTACCATTCTCAAAAAAATAGGTGGTTCAACAAGCAAACGCTATATGGCTCACCCTGTACAATACAATTGTAAAAAAACTAAAACATTTTAAACTTTGGGTATGTTGGGTTGGACTCAGCGTTGGAAATCATATCTTTGGCGATATCAACTCGACCCTTTTTTTGCATGACATTCAGGTCTTGGTCGGTAACACGGCGCAAACACAAATCATTAACTACAAAGTCCTGAACGGACTCATAAGTTCAAGCTCTCTGCCAGCTCTCTGATGGTTAATTTGCGGTTATTGATCCCCATTTCTTCCATTTTATAGATGTTTTCATAAGTTTTCGATGTCGACGTCCTGTCACTACGTTCGTCATCCTCGATGGACTTACGATCTCTTCTGAAGCGTTCATGCCACTCGTAAACGACTGTTTTCTTGAGAGTATCAGTACCGAAACAATTTCTCAACATTGCTAAGGTTTTCGTATCATCGAATCTATTTCTGAAAACAATTGCGAAGGTATGGCTAATATCCGACCGTTATACGGCCTTAGCGAATTTGACAGAATCAGCTGATAGGCTGACGTAACTGGGGTCACAAAGCGGTTTGTTTACGACAAAACTAATGATTGTGTTAGTGCTATACGAAAATAATCAACACAACGTCACTTCATTTCGTCTGAACAACGGCTGATTGGACGAGTGTGTGAATACGAGAGAAATGATCGTGCAGAATTCGACTTCCGAATCCCCATGACGTGGCAGTCGAAGTTGTCCTCATAGTTTTCTTTTTCACAATAGATATTGGCCAAACCTTGTAAGTCTATCATCCGAGGCAAAATTTAATACAAACTCGTTGTTGCAAATTCAAATCCACTTTTAAAACTTGAAAAATTCGAAAACTTTCGCAAAGGTCGCACTCAAGACGGCGTAACTTTTACAACTGTCAAGCAATAGCGATACAGTTTTTGCAGGAATGTTAATCAAAGATGTGGCAACCTAACAAAAAAACAAAAAAAACCAAAAAAACACAGAACTGAAATCAGTTGACTTATAGCGTTTGTTAAGGGAACTTTTTGCGCTCAAGGTGGTATATGCACGTATGTTTGTATGTACCTATGTGAATAGTATACTGCGTTGCATCATCATCCTGTTGGTGTCGAGTATTTGCTTTAGTTTTCCACAGAAAATCATTTTTGTATTTTTTTTTAACTTTTTTATTTTAAGTTTTTATTTATTTTAAAGCGTGGTAATAAATATTATTTTTTTACCACATATTAAAAGTATACTTAAAATTAGTCGAAGATTATTTTGTGCACAATAATCTACAAATAAATATTTTCATGTCTCGGTTCATTTTAATTTTGTGTTTTTGTTTTCAGCTGACGCTCCTTCTTTCTCTTCGCCACCCTCAACAGTAATAATATTTGAATTTGTTTTATATTCGTGTCAAAGATTTGGTGGCAAAGCAATGAATTTTGATAATTTATGACATTATTAGTGACTCTCAGCATTTTTTAAAACAATTCAAAAATTTAAAATCTTAATAATAAAATGAAAAAAAAATTAGTTTTATAGCCGCTTTGGCACGCAGTTGTTTTTTTTTTCTTTTAATTATTTCCTTAAGTTTATACCCATTTTTATATAACGGTGGTTTATAACATCATAACATAGTGTAGATACTTATGGAAATGTCGCTTGCTTGCTAGAAGAACGTCATAACTCAAAAAATATATATTTTATTTCTTTTTTGTTTTGTATTTAAGTATACAGAAATTTTCATTAGCTCTGCTTTTATGCCCAGCGATATCTACTTACATGTATGCATGTATCTATGTATGTAGGTATTTAAATCTACCATACCTCTTTAGATGAAAATGTGTCTCTACTTCTATTTAGGCAGGCATTGCAAATTGAAATTTGCAATATTTTTCGTCCTAATTTTTTCCATTAATTTTTTTATAAAAATATAGTTCGTTCTACAACAAAAACAAAAGCTCTAAACTTTGTAAAAATTCACTAAAATTTCTAAAATTTCCACTTTAGTATAAGTATGAGCGATTCCAAATCAGCATCAAATCTGCACCATTGCCGACTTGTGTCTCGTGTGGTTTTCTTTGATTAAGAAAGTCGTGACGCGCTGCCAACTTCTCGGCACATTGAAGCAAATCATCTTTCAAAATGACATTCTTTTGTCGATTGTTTTTTCATTAAAGATTAATATACAAGATGGCGCAAAATTAATAACCTTATTGGAATATATCATAATGGCGTCGTAGGTGAATCATATTTGACATTCGTGAACCAGACAGCTGCAGTAGACAAACAGACAAGCAGAGCACGTAAAGCTCAAAACAGAGATTTCTATCACTCAAAATCAGTTAATCTTATTTAGTAAAAAAGTGATTGAAAAGGGAGATTGGATGATTAATTTTGCGCCTCCTATACACATGCACACTAGTGCATGCTAAGTATCGCTAGCGATATCTGCTCGGGACCCTGTCCGAGTGTGAAGGAGTTCCGTCTCGAAAATTTTATTATTGCATTTGAGCTGATTGAATTTTGTTTATATTTCATGCTTTAATTTTATCAAATACTAAAGGAAATTAATACTAATCTTATTTAACCTGCTTTAGCCAAAGATTTGGCTTCATTACTATTCTGCTTAATGAAGGTGTTTCACATAAAAACTCCAAATTTATGGCATTTTTTTTAATTGTAAACAAGTTATTTCAGTTTATGCTAAGTGAGATCAGTGATGAGTTCATATTTTATAATAAATATGTACAGTGGCGGTCAAAATAATAGCATGCTGATATATTGCATGAAGGAAATTTGGGCCTTCGTTATATGGCAGAATTTTTTTTTAACTTACACAATTTTACACCAAATAGGAATGGCTACAATACTGAGTAAGAATTCTAACTAAAATTGTTAAAAATTTTAATGAAAATTTGGTGATTTGTTTAAAAGTTTTTACAAATATTGGAAATATGAGTTACATGGTTTTTGTTGTCGTATGCATTGTATTTATATAAAAATATATAGAAATAAATATTACAAAAAATAGTAAAAAATAATCTTAAAAAAAAGGTATAGAAAAATGAGAAAAAAGTTTAAAAAATAGTAAAAAATTAAAACAAATTTAAAAAGTGGGCTACAAAACTATGTATGTACCTAGGATAGGATAAATGGTTGCCCACACGAGGGGGCCCACATGGGACAAAGAATCAAAATTCGTTCGTTGAGATACCATACAGTGATGGGGGTTAAGGAAATAAAAGAAAAATAACCAACCACGTGAAAAAAGGAAGAAGGGGTTTGGGATTAGGAGATGATAGCCAACAGTGAGTCATTACGTTTGTATAAACCGCTTCAAGCTACTGATGAAATTCACCAAGTGTCTAATATCCTGCAATATACGCAGGTGTAGCAAGGAAGGGAGAGCCAAGATGTCTAACTATTTAATTTAATTTAATTTGATTCTGCAGGAAGGGATTGAAGCAATCGCAATTCCTAATGAACAATGTCCGGTAAGGATACCCACCAAATTCGAGAGCTGCGACTTTGTTAGCTTTAGAAGTTCTCTCAAGCGTCCCCGATCTACCAGTAGCCAGAAGCATTCGCCTTCGCTGAGCTTACGCGAGGTCCATCTTTCCAGAAGTAGACCACGGGTGCTCAAGGAAAGCCCAATTCTATAATTTTGAGGCGAAGCCGTCTTCTGTGTTCCCTGTCTAGCCAAATAAGCCTAATATCGAAGTACTCGGATGTAGAGAGACATTCCCCGACTAATTTTGAACGCAAAAACAACGAGCTCAAGCGCTTAATTGTAGCTCGGCTGTCGGAATAGATATTTACGTTGTTTACAGTAAGCAACCAATCCACTGTTTCCTTAATTGCGGCTACCTCCGTTTGGAAAACACAACAGTGGTCCGGTAGTCTAAGCCTTGAGCTTGACGGGTAGATTCTCACAAAATACTCTCCCACCAACTTCTAGATATTCATATTTGTCATGCGCCATCTCCAAATGTTGTACCATGCCCATTCCTGCTTTGAGGGAATGGGAATGGAAATACATACCTAAAACCCATCCAAAAAATTCTGCCTGAAAAGTTTGAAGTTTTGATGAAAATTTTTTGATTTTTAATTTTTTTTTAATTTTATACAAAGCTTTAAACTTTGAGTTACAAGGTTTATGTTGTAGCATAGTATGAATAATAGTTTTATAAAAAAAATACTAAATTTCTAAAACTTAATGAGTTATAAAACGCATACCCAAAATTTAAAAAAAAAAATTCTGAAAAGAAATTTGGACTTATTTTTTGTTTTATAAATTTTGATTTATTTTTTTTTAAATTTATTTTTTTATTATATACAAAACTTGAAATTTTGAATTATATGATTTTTGTTGTAGTATGAATTATAGCGGCCGCCGTAACCGAATGGGTTGGTGCGTGACTAACATTCGCAATTCACAGAGAGAATGTCGGTTCGAATCTCAGTGAAACACCAAAGTTAAGAAAAACATTTTTCTAATATCGGTCGCCCCTCGGCAGGCAATGGCAAACCTCTGTCATGAAAAAGTTCCTCATAAAAATATATGCCGTTCGGAGTCGGCTTGAAAGTGTAGGTTCCTCCATTTGTGGAATAACATCAAAACGGACACCACAAATAGGAGGAGGAGCTCGGCCAAACACCCAAAAAAGGTGTTCGCGCCAATTATATATGTATATATATGAATTATAGTTTTATACAAAAAAAAATTTTTTTAAATATATAATCGAAAGCCTAAAAAATGCATACACACATTTTTTCTTAAAAATCTGACTAAGATGCTTGAAGCTTCGATGAAATTTATTAATAATAGTTTTTTTTTTGAATTTTGAACAAAGTTTGAAGCCGTAAGCTTTATATGGTGTTTGTTGTAATATGGGTTATACTTTTATAAAAAAATAAATATTTAAAACTTCGCAATATGTCGTGTCGCCATTATTTTGACCGCCACTGTGCATGACTTATGTACTTGGTACAAAAAAATGCATATTAATAAAATATTAAAATTTTAATTAAAGGCCGAGCCTGCTTGTGCGAGACATACCGGCAGTATGTACTGCATTCTACATCGCTGCGGTCATGAGACAACGAAATGTTAGCAAAATTTTCTTTTTCTAACAGCTTTCGCCCCTCGTCCCGCAATAGTGCCGCTCCAAGTGAATTTTCGCCCGCAAGAAGCTTTCCATTAAATATCCAACTGTAATTGGGCGGCATTGTGATGACAATAAGACACACGTCGAAAATTGTTGCTTGTTGAAAATTGAAAATTCCAGCTGAACCTAAACACCGTTCACGGATGTATGCACCAGTTTATTTTCATCACTAAATGAAGAGCTCAGTAGTGGGTAGGGCGCGTAATTTTGTTAAAAATTTGTTCGTACAAATTGCTCAATTTTCCATACAAAATAAATGACTCTGTATAAAATTCCAAATCGCAAACACAATAACTTCAGAGTGAGTTATTCAAATTCAAAGACCATAAATCCCATACATAAAGACGTATTTATTCGCTACACTCTACCTACACGCGTACGTACATACGAGTATGTATGTGTGCATCCTGGCAAATCTCCGATCTATCTGCACTCATCAGCGCATAATAAATCACACAATTTGTCCCAAATTAGTTGGCTTTACCATTCGCGCATATGTATGTATGTATGTAGTCATCTAAATATGTATGCATATGTGTGCATGTGTGCGAGTGGATGTGTGGTTTGTCGCCTTGGATTACAATGTTCCATTGTTCCAATATGCTGTCCAATATTGTCTCGTAGCGCACATTTTCATAGTACCTGAAGTTCGTTGCCCAAATCACAAGCAGGCACTTGTGCGCGCGCGTTCACTCATTCAAACTTTTTTCACCACTCACATGTTTTATTTATGAGCTTCCAAGCTACTGGTCCTTGTTTCTGCTTTGAGGCGTTCCATGCAGTCCACTTTTACGTCTGTGAACACACCTGCATCCCTCCACTACGCCGCTTTACCTTTTGCGTGTCGTCGTCACATATCTTCATGACTTGTGTGATGCATGTGAGTGAGTGTGTTTATGTGTGCCTTCTACGGTGCCATGCGATTTTTGGTCGATTTAGCATTCTTGTAGCGCCTTTGGTTAGTTTACTGCGTTGGACTGGCTGGCTTGGCTGGTGGTTGTGTGGATGGCTCGTTGGCTGCTTAGCAGGTTCATCGGCAAAATCTTGAGTACGCAACTTCTTTATATGCGAGTATGTGTTTGGCGCGCATATCGACAGGATCTTGTTCTTTTGCGTATCTCGTATCTACTACAATTGTTGTGCTGGCGGGCCCGGCTCCTCAGTGGTTCGATCGGTCGGTCAGCCGCTTGGTCGCTTGGCTTGTGCTTATTTATTTTCATTGATTTTTTCAGTTTTTTTTCTCTCTTTTTTATTACTTTTTAATTTTACTTCACTATATTTAGTAGGCTGTTTTTACCACTCGACCACTCTTTATTTTTACTTATGTTTTAGTTCACCTCGCGCACACTTCAGCTCTTGCGACTTTTGCGTTTTGCAATGAACAGCTTTTGCCAATTTCTTGTTCTCAACGCGCTTACAGTTGAATGTCCCGTCAAGTGCCCTGTCCTGTCCCGTCCGTTTCTTGGGTAATACCAGTTTCCATTACCGGCCTTTCCTGCTGCTTGCTGGCTGCTGCCTGCTACGTACTTTGCTCTGCCTTCTTGTTTGGACTTTAATAGCTCACATAATTGCCGGTTCCTTGCGCGTATTTTTAGTTTTGCTTCATTGTTTGCACACATTTAGCGTTTGGTATTTTGTACTTCCTGATTATTGGCGTTTGCTTGTGTAGGTTTTTTTTACGAATATGAATTGCTTGTTTTCCTTTGGTAGTGCTTAAACCTATTGTTTCGGAAGCTAAATATATCTTTCTAGAAATGGTAACTGCATATTGTGGCCTTTGATAAAACAAACTATTCATTATATTTTGGGTCTGATTAATGCTTTGAAAACTTGGTAATAAAAAATGCATGTTTTGGAATGAGCAGCTACCATCAATTTGTTGAATGGCATGGAATGGATAGCCGGCACTTTTTCCAAACACTCTGGCAATATTGCAAATTGCACCCAAGGGTAAGAGAGAGAGAATTCAAAGGATAGGTAGAGACAGGTGGGGTGAAAATATTATTAATGACATCCTTGATGTACCCGACTCTTCAACTTACATTCTTGAACTCATTTCTGTACTGGTGCGAACAGGTTCGTTCAAAAAGTTGTCAGCCTTCTAAAAATGGTCTTCCAAAAGAAGGTGTGTCGCTGGCGACTCGGATTCCGGGATTCACAGTTGCCTTTAATCAAAAAGACAAAAAGGCGCTTTGTTCAGTAGGAATGTCGTTATCGTGTAAGCTACGATCTCAAAAAAAAAATTAACAAACATTTTCAAAGATGAAAAACCGTTCTTTGACTCTTTTTTTGAAATTAAAGGTCCGAAAAAAATACTAAAAAGTTTTTTCCAAATGACCGTAGTTCACACGATAACGACATAAATTCTACGTCATCTAAATTTTATTTCATCAAAATCGGTTCAGTACAACCGGCTATATCTGTTCCCATTGTCCATGTAAAGACCAACTTTTATAACGAACCTCGTATGGCACTAAAATACTCAAAACAAAAATAAAAAATCTGTTTTTGTTTCAGTTTTAAACGCTCTTAAAGAAACACCCAAAAAACACCATTTCAAATGAGGCGAGGGCCTTAAGTCCTGGCCACCTTTCGCCACTTACTCAGTTTGCTAGTTTAAGTGCAAGTTTAAGCACTACAAACTTCTCAGATTTTTTTCAGAACCTTAGCAGTTTGGTGAGGTAAGGAGAATGCCCATATTCAGGACATCCAACCCAAAAATGTGCCATATAAGTCTGGCAACAGCCGAACAGCGGCAGAGAAAATGCTCTGTACTCAGGCCCGTCGAGAGAGGGGGGGATCGGGTACTTTTTCCCCCGGGCCCGGAGTTCTCAGAGGGGCTCGGACTCGAGATTATACGTATTTATATGAATTAGACATTATTGGAAAGGGCCCGCATTTGCAATTTTCCCCCGGGGCCCGGAATTTTCCTCCGGGCCCGGATGTGCTCTCTACGGCCCTGTCTGTACTATCCTCATCTAGCAAATGCTATGTCGTCCATATGTATTGTGTTCGTAGCTCCTCTGCCAGAGGAGACATTTTGCCACAACTCTGTGAGGTTTTTTCAGGAAAAACGTTGTTCTTTTTGCAGTCGTCAGTGTTACAGCAACGCTTCTCATGTGCTTTATTAACGAAATCCTTGACGTACCCGAATGTTCTTGCTATACTTGGCCCGTAAAGTAGGCTCCGGCCTAACTGAACGCTCCAGCGAGTCGCAGTTCGCCATTTTATCAGCCAGTTCCTTGCTTTGAACACCACAGTGTGCGACATAATTTTATTTCACCATGCAACGGAGCTTATCCTCAACTTACATTCCAGTAGTCCGATCGTTGAGCCATAATACATAAGAATCCACGCATTGTTTTCATTACCTTCTCTTGGATCGCTAAAAAGGCAAAGCATTTGTTGGGCATACTAACTAATGCTTAGTTTAGAGAGATGCGTAAAGTTGGTTTTGGCTTCAGTGAGGTTGGATTGCCCACCTTCAACAAATTGTTTGCTAATTATCATATTTTCATGCAGTGGATCTCAAAGGCGAGAAGATGAATTTCAGCTCTTTTAAATTAGATGGATTTACCAGTAGTTTTTGAAGGCTTCAGCGCTTATCTGAGGTTCTTTCTATATAAGGTTTCAAAAAGTCATACCGTCCGTTATGTTTAGAGTCCGACAAAACGTCGTATAGATGTGGAAAAGCTATAATCCATTCAGTCCTTGCTGTGTTTCGGTATGTATCGGAAATAAAAAAAAAGCGTTTTAGAGATCTCAGGAACTATTTGGTCGAGTATCTGGACTGATTGGATTCACTAAAAGCGCGAGATCGTTTAAGGGCAATCAAGGATGGAATGGAAAAATATTTCATGACCTCTACAATGAGATTCTGTTGCTTCGGAGTAAACTCTTTTTAAAAGTAATCTGCCTAACTTTGCTTAGTCGATTTCAATACTTATCACCCCTGTTGAGTTTCCAAGCTGACTACTTCTTCTGAAAAGAAATGACGACGCTAACGCTCTTTGAATTCTAAGGCGATTGAGGTTCCCATTAACTAATTGCGGTCTGCTCCTTAAAAAGTGGGCTTCGCTTCAACACAGCGAGTGCTGGGTAAATACACTGCCTTGCAGGCTCGCGAAATTGATCTGGTAACATGTAGACCAGAGGCGCTCGAGAACGAATTCATTGTTCTCGAATATGGTGGGTGTACTTTGTTCATCATTATTCATAAGGTGTCCATGCACTGCGACTTGGCATTACTTCGAGTCTGTTTTGCAGCAGATCTCTGAAGGATGAAGTGGAATCATTTCAGAACTTACTCATCATCTCTCTACTATCGAGGAGTTAAGATATAGGAATCATAGCTCGAGATTCGTAAGTATTACGAAGCGCACCTTTAGAGAAGTAGACATTTATTTCATATTCAAGCAGCGATAAAATCTCATGGAGGGGTTGTCACTAATTCCATCATCGCTCGCAAATTACCGAGATAGGCGATATTTACCGAATTCATTTGCGGGAATCGACATGCCAGAGAAATGTAAGGCAGACAAATTAACGAGAGAGGGCACTACCACACACCTTCCTCTGGGTATGAAGATTGTAGGTATACCCCAGTAAACCTACAAACTGCGCGATACAAGTAAACAGAAGATGGGCTGATAGTCTGACGTGTAACGCTACAAAAAGAATTTGTCTAAAATAGGACGTCCGGCGCTCAGAATCGAGGAAAAATGTCTCTACGTTAGTTGCTTTGATCACAAGTCACAGTCTCCTAGGTCGACATGGTCAACGATTGAACGTACCTCATTTCGACTATTGCAGAAACTGCATGAATTAGGAGGAGGAAGAGTTTGTCAGACATCTTCTCTCTCACTGTCCTGCTTGGTGTGCCACTAGGTTTAAATATTTTGGCTCATCGTTCTTGAATGATACTGATGAGCTTAGGACTATAAGTGTCAGCTAGATTAACTGGTTTATACTTAAAACAAAGAGGTTTAGCGAGGAGTAGCAGATAAGCGGTTACTGTGGTATCAAAATGGATCGGGCACTTCTACCTACCTTCCGACCTATCATGACGCAGCGGTAAGCACAACCCTCTTTACCATCTCCTGCAACGTTGTCACAATGAATGAATTTCATTTCTCGCCCAAGTGGGCCCTTTCACGTGCAATCAAATATCCTAACCTAACCTAACTAAAAGGGAGCTCGTTTACGTTAATTAAATTCTTTTCATTTTTCAACTTAACGCCCACTTCAAAACAGGCGTCTACTTTCAAAATACTTTACTAATTACAAATTCAGAGACGTAGGAAATAAGTGAAGACAAACACACAATAATTTTCTACGCCGATCGACTATTAAATTAGTCGAGAAGAAAGCCTACAAATTCGTTACACAAAATTTCAGTTACAACCGGTTATAACTTTTTTCTGAGTTTTATTTTAATGTTTTTTGGATGTTTTATCGATCAACAATCGCATTCAATACGGTTTGATCGAAAACGATTTTGAAATGTTAAATTGCAATGAGCTTCGATGTATCCGCTAACCGATCGTCCGAATGATCAACGGCCATCGCTTACCACATTCAAAGACAGACCAAATCAGAACACGGCGCATACAGGTGTAGAAAAACTTGGAAATCAACAGGAGGCGCAATAACAAATAAAAGTACAAAAAAAAAACAACTAAAAGCCAATGAAAGCCAGTTGGGGAAAATATATGCAAAGTCGTTATTTTTATTTTGTCACTAAAAAATGTTTTTAATTAAAATAAGAGAAAATTGTACTAATACATATGCATGAATTACATACCTAAGTAGGTGTGTGTGCGTGTGTGAGAATCTGTTTGTTGGTGCTTTTAGAGAAATACATGCAAGAAACTTGATACCAAGGCATACATACAGGTGTATACAGTTAATTGCGATTGCAGACGCAGACGCAGATGCAGACGGTCCAGTGGAGGTAGAATAAAAACGAGGAGCGATTAAACAATAAAAGCTAAAATCAATTTACATGCTGATGAGTTGGGCGACTGTTGATCGGGCAGCGGATCGATGAAAGGTTTTTTAGATGAAGGTTTGATTGGTTGGACTGTTGGTTAGCAAATGGAGATCGAATTTTTTTTGGACAAAGAAGGTTCAAGAAGATATGTTGAAGATTTTTCAAATCACGTTGACCTAATTCCCTTTATGTTATAAGAATTTTTAAAAATCGGACTCAGTTTATATTCATAATTTCGAATGAAAAAATAAAAATATTGAATAAAAACGTATCTGTTTTTTAAGACGCTTACTTTGGTACCACCACCCTACCACATCTAACGTCGTCAAATCGCAACTCCGAGGTGGCAAATTGACATCGTCGAGGCTGCTGATGGCAAGATTACCGAACTTGGACACAAGAAATCATTTATTATTTTCAAAAGAAAAAAGTTCGAATGCTGTCACCGCACCAAACTGACATTCACTGATGATGCATTGGCTTCTCGAGAATCACGGGCGGGCTTTCCGATCTACAAATTCGGGAGTTTTGGTTGTTAAAGTAGCCGCCGAGATGAAAAAGCGCTCGTCAGAAAAGTGGATTTTCGTTGCTCATTAAGTTTGTAATATTTTCCAAACGTTTTTCAAGCTTAAAGCGAATAATTTCGTTCTGCGTAGATATGACACTGACTTTGTGTCACGATGCCGTAAAGAGGTGTCATTGTCAAGGTAAAATGTGATTAAAAAACTAAAAATGTTTTATGGACTGTTATATAGTTTTCAGGGTACACCTCGAGAAGGTTGCAACACTATTTTTGGGAAAACATTTTTTTTTGTCATTTTTATTTTATTTGAATTTCATTTTATTTTCTTATTTTTATAAATCTGTTATAAAAAAAGTATTGTCCTGGTCAGAGCGTGTCGATGCATTATTTTTTCGCATGGAGGTTTTTATTTAATTAAAATATTTGAAGTAAGGCAACCCTATCGCGTAAGGCAACACTTTCTCTAGCCGAGCTGAAGCCGTCTTCTAGCCACAGCCACACTTCCTATACAAAGCCTTTATAGGATGTTTGATTAAAATCCCCCATTGGCTTGATATTTTCGCCATTTTTGAGGGGCTTCTGGTCCATAGTGGAATCGTCGACTTTCAATTGTGGTTTTATGGATTTGCCTTCAAAAAGAATTGGATAAGCCAATAAACGCTCAGAACTGTTTACTTCACCTAATATTTGTGGATATTCCAATTGCGAATTAACTGAAGTGGAAAGAATTGGAAAACTAACCACTTGGATCAACTAATGCCATACAAATTATCCAAGCAATTTATTTTTCTTCTATTGCATACCTATCTATACATATATATGTACGTAATATGACTGTTGAAAATCTCATTAAGTTTCACTTTTAATTTTTCAGTGCCTACATTCAAATATGTATATGTGCACAGAAATATAAAGGCACATACATACACAGAGTCATAGGCGTAAAAGAGGATGATTCGGGGTTAAAAAAAAAACTTTTTGTTAAACTAAGAGTTGAAGCTCAATAACGAATATCGCTGTATACACCATCCTTAAATTCGTTCATTTGCTACCATATCTTAAAGATTGATTTTCCAATAAGATGTATTATTTTGTATTCAAAGATAAATGCTATTTTTTAATATAATGATCGGATGTTATTTCATTATAAAGAGGAAGGTATGCCGTTAATAGTGGAAAATATCATCAGGCAAATGACCACCACGACCACGCTTACAGGACTATATCCTTTTCACAAATTTTCCATAACCGAATTGCAAAGTGGCTGCCCTATGTCCTCGATAGCCTCAAGAATTCCATCTTTGAGGTTTTGAATCGACCCTGAGCTGTTGGCGTAGACCTTCTCTTTCACGTGGCCCCAAAGAAAATAGTCACAAGGTGTTTAATCACAAGATCTCCGGGCCAATTGTGATCACCTCTTCGAGAGACAACACGGTCCGGAAATTTTTCCCGTAAAAGATCAATGGTTTCGTTGCTTGTGTGGCAAGCAGCGCCGTCTTGTTGAAAATAAACGTTGTCCAGATCAATACCATCCAATTCCAGCCATAAAAAGTTGTGAATCATCTCTCAATAGACTTTTATATATTTAAATAACACCTGTTTTTGGAAAACCTTTTATATTTTTAAAACATAAATATATATTCGTTAGCTATCAAACACTTTTTGCCGATAATATTTACCTAGAGACTTGACGATAATGCTGTACTGAGTTTGACAAAAAAATCATATTGTTTATAGTTTTGATTTAGGAGGTGGTTTTGAGGAAGTTCAGCTGAAATGAAAGCTTATATATATATATGTTTTCTTTAACACCTTGTGGAGCATGGGGCGTCATTGACAATATGAAAGAATAATAATAATTATTATAAACAGAGTAATGTGAAATCCTCTTCCCAAACCGCTAAAATGAAAGAAAAAATGTATGAGAATGGAATAGAATTTGAAGATAAATACCCCTACTGCGAAAGTCGACGAGCAATGAGCGATTATCAATTATAATTATCAATGATATTGTGAGCGTCGATCGCTCGATAAATGAGTGAATGAGTGAATGAGAACAGTCGATTTTTGTTCCACAACAATTTCTTAGTCGTTGGAAGTAAATGCGCAAAATAAGTGGTAAAATAATGGAAAAAAGTAAGCTATTCGTATTAAACATTTTCAAAATAAAAAATTATGAAATTAAATTAAATGAATTTCTTTATTACAGAACTAAAATGGTAAGAATGGCAATAAAAAAACAACTTGCGCGTATGGTCCAGCTGAAGCAGGTTCATCAAGATTTAAGTAAAGTAAATCTGCGCAAAGACACAAGCAAAAACAGTGTGGAAATCCATAGCAACAGAGCTAAACAGTGAGATAATGGGAAAAGCAGACTTGCTGCCAACATTTTTGGTTTGTTGCAATAGCATTTCCTCTGTCACAGGTGGTGAAGTTATAAGTTATGGCTCTTTGGGAAATTACAATATACATATACATATGTAGAAAGTGAGACGGATTGTATTTCAGAAGTACGATGCCACAAGAACAGGTGAATGGGGCATAGCACCTTCACACCTATAGAGACTCCAACTCCTACGATGCAAATAATTTTAGAAAAATTTGCTGAAAACAAGCGAGGAGTCGAAATCAAATTATAGTTTTTGTACTTTCATGCGACTAAATGTCTTTATAAGAAATGGCATTAAAAATGTTTTATATTGGTTTTTACAAATGTTTTTAAATAAATTTTCTTAATTAATTTTTTAAAATTAATGTTTTGAAATAATTTCTTCAAATTATTTTTTTCTATTAAATTTTAAGGGTTTTTTTTATAAAATTCTTTGAATTCATTTTTTAGAAATTTTTCATACTTCACTGTTTTAAATTAATTTCTTTTAATTCATTTTTTTAAGTTATTTTTAATTTTTTATAAATTTTTTTAGAAACATTTGCTGAAATAAGCGAAAAGTCGAAATCAAATAATAGTATTTTTTTTAGTTTCATCCGACTAAATTGCTTTATTAATACTTTTTTTTATAATTTTTTTTTTGAAATAAATTTGTCTCTAATTAATTGTTTGGATTAATCTTTTCTAAATTAATTTTTTATTTAATTTTGACATGTATTATACATTTTTTAATTATTTTTTTACTTTTTTTTAATTAGTTTTTAAATTTTAAATTTTTTATTTTTTTAATTTTTTACTTTCATGCGGCTAAATGTCTTTATTAGAAATGTCATAACAACTGGTTTTTATTTTTTTTATAAGTTTTTTTAAATTCATTTTTTTTTAATTAATATTTAATTATTTATAAATTTTTTTTAAATTACTTAATTAATTACTAATTTCTTTTAAATAATTTTTTTAAAACTTATTTTTAAATTTTTAATCTTTTAAACATTTTTTTAGAAACATTTGCTGAAAACAAGCGACGAGTCAAAATCAAATTTTAGTTTTTTTTCTTACTTTCATACGACTAAATGTTTATATTAGAAATGTCATAAAATCTGCTTTTTATTTTTTAAAATTTTTTTTTAATTAATTTTTCTTTAAATAATTTTTTTAAATTATTTGTTTTTTAAATATTTTTTTTTAATAAATTTTCTAATTTTTTAGAATTTTTTTTTCAAATTCATTTTTCATAAACTTTTTTCAATAATTTTTTTTTAATTAATTTTGTACACTTTTGTAAATTAAATTTTCTTCAATTCATGCTTATTAAATACTTTTTTTAGATTAGTTTTTTATAATTTTTTTTATTAATTTTTTAAATTTTTGATTTTCTTAATTATTTTTATAATTATATTTCGAAACCCCCTTTTCCCCCGCGCCTGTACATTTATGCTTTTAGCATATATGTATGTCGGTATGTAATAATACGCGTGCCTAAAAGGCATAACCAAACACTTCATATGAATGTAAATTTTTCCAAGTAGAATATTCTATCTGCCCCTTACTAAAACCATCAAACAATAGAATATATTAATTAGCGTTCGCGAATTAAATAAACCTTTTAATGCTGGCGATTATCTTTACCAAAGGGGGGAAATATGCTGGCAAAAGAATTGTAATAGCGTAATGTGTTGTGGTGGTTCTTGATATGCAACATAACTTCACATAAGTATATATGTAGGCATGCACATGAAGCTATGCGTGTTCCCCCATTAAAGGAATGAGGGTCGGTAGAGCGCAGAAGCAACATGAGGAGCACTGGCAAAACACGCAAAACGCTAACAAATCAACAACAGCAGCTGTAAAAGAGGGCAACTACATTGTTGCATGCAAAGTTAGATATGATGCGACACATTCGAAGGGCATCGCCAGGGATGCAGAAACGTTCTAGAAGTGTAGTCGGTAGCAAGCGTACTTAAGACTAAGTGTGGAGCAATAAAAGCTACTGCCATCATCATCACCACCAGGGGAGCGATAGCTTAATAGCACATCGGTGGATGGTGAACGGTGAATGGTGAATGGCTGCTGTAATATGTTTGTAGTCAGTCATTCGAAAGGCAGTCTGGCAACTACCACCACAATTGAATGTGGCTCAGGTAATAGTCAGAATGTCAGCCGGCCAAGTAGTGGTAGCTTTGATATGGATATGAGAATGCATAACAGCTTCCAGTAATGCCAATCACAAAAGCGCAACGCATAGTTAAGGCGAGTCGAATAATAATAGAGGCAGAAGGGGAGGGCGTTTAAAGGCTGTGATGCAGTGACTGGCACAGGAGTAATGAGTAACAGGTGAGTGCTGCGAGAGAAAATAGTATTCTAAAATATCTGATTAGGGTGAATTGGAACGAATAGGGAATTGTTGTTGGTAAGTAGAAGATTTCGACAAGAGATCGAGTTGCTTATGTAATTATGGTAAGTGCGCAATAGTCGTCAGACCGCCTGCAGTACGCAACCCTCGTTTTGGATTTCTACAGTCTAGCTATCTTCTTCACGATTTCAATGTGACTAAAATAACTACCATTCGCGAATCGAAATAGGTTCTGTACTCAGTTGCCAGTCGCGAGCGACTGCCTCTCAAAATTTGCATGGTGGGCAAGAAAAGCATACACCTTCTCTCGTTACACCTGCTGTTCCAGACAAAGGAAGATTTTTCGTTGTCCGCAGTTGACTACAAATTCAAGAAGTTTAGTTCTCGTTAAGAGGTAAGACAATCTGAGCAATATCTTGGGCTTAGGTAAGGTTAGGTAGAAGCGGTTGACCTGTAGGACACACTCAGGCTCATGGCCCATTGTGATTTCGCGTGGGGAACTTGTCCCTATCTCTCCTAAAAGTGTGAGCTTTTCAAAAATTTTAGTATATCCCTGATTTCTGCAGAACTGAAATCTTCCAATTCCAATTCTTCGGGCCACGGTTAGATCGGGGGCGCTTGAGGCAACTTTTCAGGTTAACAACTTAGGGCTGAGCTCTGGTAGGAATGTATTAACTGGGCTTTGTAGTTCAAGGGACTCTTGTAAAACCACTCTTTTTGGGAGCAAGAATTATAGAATCTAAAATTTGGCATTTTGAACTATGTGAGTAATTTTTTCTGCTGGTTAGTGGATGTGACAACAACCGGAAGGAAGGAAATTAAGCGTAAGTCGCTCAAACAAAGTGTTTTCGTCTGCTAGGTATTTTCAAAACCTGCCCTCTTCTTACTTTGTAGCAACCTTCAAACCGGGGGGCGTTTTTAAAGTTCTTGCAAATAGAAAAACTATTTAATTTTTTGAGGTAAAGCTTTTCAGAAAGTTTTAAGACCGGTTCGTTTTCCTGTAAGAACAAAGACGGCGATCTGGTGACTGGCATCCAGAGCAATCTTAAACAGCTGCGCATGTCACAGATAATTTGAAGATCCCGATACCCCAATCGTTGACGACGGAATTGCCGTTACGCTATCCGACCATGCCGAGGTGAGAATAGCAATAAAGCGGCTAAAGATCAACAAAACCGCGGGCGGCGACAGACTGCCGGCTGAGCATTTCAAATATGGCGGCGAAGAGCTTCTATGCAAAATATGGTCGAATGAAAGCACGCCTGCCAATTGGAATTGAAGTGGGCACTGCCCAATCCATAAGAAGGGTGATCCTGCAATCTGTGCCAGTTACCGCGGGACTAGTCTTCTAAATATCGCCTATAAGGTTCTAGCGAGCGTATTGTGTGATAGGCTGAAGCCTATCATCAACCAACTGATTGAACCTTATCAGTGTGGCTTTAGACCTGGAAAGTCTACCATCAACGAAATATTCACAATACGCCAAATCTTGGGAAAGGCCCATGAAAGGAGAATCGACAGGCACCATCTTTTCGTCGACTTCTAAGCTGCATGCGACAGTACGAAAAGGAGTTACCTGTATGCCGCGATGTCTGAGTTTGGTATCCCCGCAAAATGAATACAGCTATGCAAGATGACATTACTCAATACCAGCAGCGCCATAAGAATTGGGAAGGACCTCTCGAGACGTTTGATACCGATCGAGGTTTCAGATAGGGTGACTCGCTGTCGCGTGACTTCTTTAACTTGATGTTGGATAGGATCGTAAGAAAGAAGAAAGCTTTTTCGACATAGTCTCCTTTCAGTCTTATATACTTCGTCCAATGCTGGTCTAGTTTGTTGATCCTTTCCGAATAATAGGATTTGTCCAAGTCTAAAAAACAGCCATTCGATTCTGCAATCGTATCTTTATATGAATACAATTTTTTCCCCACCAGCCAGTCTTCAAATTGAGGAACAAATAGTACTTCGCAGAATCTGAAGGAGCTAAGTCTGGTAAACAAAGGGAATGTGAAGCGAGTTGAAACCCTATTTCCATTAATTTTGCGATCACATCTGTTGAGGCGTGAGCTGTTGTGTTGTTGTAATGGAAAAGAAAAATCACTCGGCTTCCTCTATTCAAATGTACGCCAAACACAATGAAATGGGCCGATCTGACTGAAACTTGGTGTGTGCTCTTCCAAGAGATGCTGCTAACTAAACATAACCTCGATATGCGCCAGTAGTGCCATCTCTCTGACTTTGCGCGAACTTTTCAAACGACCATCGGTGCTGGAACGTTGGTATTCAGTCGGAAGATATGATACGACTTGATCTTGCCCGAGGTACCGCTGGATCTTTATTCGCTGTGCTATGCCTATGGCGCTGTAAAATTGGCACCCTAAGGCTCTTAAATCCTGCACAAAGTCTTTCTCGCGAAGACTCCAAAGGCTTATCGAAGGAGTATTTTCATCGCCCATGGCTCGTATGTTACACAATAGGACTGATATGATGAAAGACTTACGAAACATTATTTTTGTTTGTTAAAGGCGGTATTCACTATTCATTTGCCCGTTCGATTCAAAGTAGTACAGAGTTGGGAAGGGAGATTTCCGTTGGCACCAAAGTAACAAATAATATTGAAACTTATGAAGTACCGGCGTATCTTTTAAATCTGAAATAAAATAACAAGAACAATAAAAATCAATAAATAAGGCAGTTGAGCTACTCGCCACAAAAGGAGTATGAAAATGAAATAGAAAAACGTAGGCACAGGTATTGAGTAAAGGACAGAATGCATACCTATACGAGCGCATATGCTCGTAGGTTCTGTGGCATGTTGCACAATCAACTTGCCACATATGTACGCATGTGTGTATGTAGTTAGGCATGATACCCCAGTGAGTTTGTTAGTGAAGTGAAGCATCGCATTGCCGCCAGACGTAAACAATACCTGGCAATCGCAATCCGGGTTCAACATTGACCGGTTACACTTTGGTGGCGTAGGCAAAGCGATCAGCGAAGAGTTGAGAGAAGTAGCAGAGTAGTGCTAGTTGTTACCGCAAAATGTTGCATACCACCTGCCGCAAACAAGAAGATTTACTTGCATTCAGGCGTGCATTCAGTTAAAAAGTATGCGAGTGGTCTCATATTTATATGGTTTGTAAGTATGTAGAGATGTATGCATGTATTTGCGTGTGCATGTAAGTATGTAAATATGTATGTATGTATGTATGAATGTATATATTCATGCACGTATTAATAACTTTCAGAGTGTTTATGTGCATATCGAGTAAATAGTCTGCCGTTGGATGATGACCAGCTTGCCAGTTTGCCAGTTTGCAGTTTGCCACTTGCCGCATGCCGCATGCCACATATGTACATAATATAGATTATATACATATACACACATACATATATGGACGTGCTTAAAAGTAATATTAAGATGCTATAATCATAAGGTGTGAAGAATTTATGACTGAGTGTTCGATGCGCATGCGCGGTGCCAATATACAAGCGCATAGTAAAAAGTTTTTTAAATGAATGAGGCAGGCAGATGCCGCAATGGTGGTGCTGTTGTTTGTAGTGCTCTGGTGTTGGTGATGTTGAAGGTGGTGGCGATGGCAAAGAGAAAAGAAGGGTGTGTGCGTGTGTACATATCTGCAGCAACTGTTTGAACACGAAAAGCTGGTCAACACGAACGCCATGCTTGACTCGTGCGCTGTGCGGCTCAGTTGCTGTGTGTGGATTCAGTTGAGCAAAGGGGTATGCGATGTGGCAGCTGAGGGGTAGATTTACAATACATGCTAACTAAAGCAAACACTCAGGCACGAATTCTCACCAATTGGTGGAGCCTCTGATTTGGCTGATGGAGATGGGTGAAAACAAAAAGAAATACAAATGTGGGGCAGAGACCGGGAAGCGCTGTTTGCGCATGCACAGAGTTATATAACTATACATACACACACACATTTACATGTACCTATGTGCATATGTATGTATATTATTTATATATGCATATATGTACTTAAATAATACATACAATTGCTTCCTGATAATTGAAACCAAGATTGACTCACAAAATATTTAGTTGACATTTTGAGTATCCCGCCAAGTTTTTTGCTTTGTTTATGAAAATAAAGTACTTTTTAATTAAAACACCATTTCCCTGTTTTTCAATACCCGAGATGTGGTGATTAAATATTGCCGATTTACACACAGAGACATCAGAAAGAGAGACACTGGAAATTCTCTTTGTTTCGCACCGGCAAAATTGTTTTCGGCAACATTCGTTGCTTCTTCTTTAGCATCTTCTGATTCGGATATATTCTACAATCCGTGAAAATGTAAAGTTTGTTAAATATTTCAATGAAGAAAGAAAATTGGTTTTCTTAACAAATTTCTTTTATTTCATATAAGTAATATAAATATACATTTTTGTACTTGAATGAAAAACAAATTAAATTAAAATTTTTCATATATAAATACTTAACGTACAATTAATTTGAGTATCTAGAAATGGAAAAAAATTTAGGATTCAACATAATAATGTCTCATAAGTTTTTTAAATTCAACTTATTTCAGTAGCAAAAATCGTCGTGGATTTCCCCAGCAGCATTCTAATGTTTGTCATTGATGATTTCTTCCATTTTATTGGAAACTAACACAGAAATCAAAACTTTCTCCCACAAAAGAAGAAAACAAATGAAGCAACTGTCAAAACTGGTTTTGCAGCCAACTTCAGGATTGAAAATTAGAATAAGAGCACAAAGCGTGTCGCGAGTACGGGAGACAAAATCCTCTCTCTCTTCCCCGTTGGTTCTTCTCCAGCAAACAAAATGTTTCCCTTCCAAATATTTGCCTGTGTTAATGGGCACATAGAGGACTAGAGTAACTACACGCGCTAAAATGAAATGCAAAATAAAAACATACCACCAAACGCTTTTTGCTTCAGCTTTCATTTTCTTAACTCTCTTTCAGTACCTCTCGTTTCTTCGTCGTATGGGAGTTACATTTTTGTTTCGCTAGACGCGTTTTCCGTCAAAAGGCATAGTACAGCATCCCAGTGTTACAACATCCGCCCCACTGGTCAGAATTTGCGCTGTGCGATTTCTATATGCATTCTTGGGCGAAACGTGCATTGGAAAGAACAAGGTATGAGTCCGTTGAAGCTGTGAAAGAGAGGGAGGCACGCGTACTGAAGAGGCTAACAGAAAAAGACTTTTCGCACTATTTCTTACGATGGACGATTCGTATGAAGCATGGTAGGAATAGATGGGCGAATATGCATAAAATCTAAATAAATATTTTAGAGAGTTTTCAGTACAAGACGTCGACACCGTTGGACTTCTTTCTTTGAGGTTATTTGAAAGAAAAGGTGTACCTCGATAAGCCAGCAAAAATTCAAGAGCTAAAGGATGAGATAATTCGGCACATTAACGGCATAGAACCTCAATTATGCCTCAGCGTCATCGAAAATTTGGACCATCGGATGGAAGTGTGCCGCCGAGGCCGCGGTGGCCATTTGGGCGATATTTTGTTCCATACGTAATTGAGCCGTACCAGTATTATCAACATAAAGAAAAATGACAATCATTTCTTAAAAAAATTGTATTTTATTCAAAATTAACACCGGCCCTTAAAACTTAACTACCCTTTATATGAAAAGAAAGTGGCTAGGGCAAGTATGAAAGTTTGTCTAATGGCAGCATTGCTTCACTCCTTTGAAGAGCCTTAAAGTTTCGAATTGTGCAATTCAAGTCTCGAAAGATGGCGTAATGAAACCACCCCTCAACTGTGGCCGACTCAATGCTAAATACACAGAATCTCTGCTAAGCCAAAATAAACCCAGCCATAGCGAACTGATTTCAGTTAAAACGGGTGGGCTCGCCCAGAGGATGGACATGTAAACACATGACTTCTGCAGAAGCTGTCTAGATGAGCAAGAGGAAGAGACGATCTCGCACTTTCTTTGCCATTGTCCTGCTGTATCTAGACGTAGTTTTACTATGTATTCTTAGTTCGGCAGAAATCAAGGATATTCCAAAATTTTGAAAAACTCACACTAGTTTTTGGAGAAATACGGATAAGTTCCCCACGCGGTATCACAATGAGGTATGTGCCTGAGTGTGTCCCACAGTGGGCAACCACTTCAACCTCACTTAACCACCCTAATGTCATCCCTTGACATTTTAATTTCACACGTCATTTCGTAGGTTCCTCTTATTCTGATAATGTTCCAGGCTACCAATTGGCCATAGAAGTTTTCAAAGTAGAGCAAAGCAAAATAAAGCCTGTATTCGGTGTACACTTTAGTCTTTTTTTGTTTAATGACTGCATCTCGTGTGAGTTAAGATCTATAACTTTTTTTTTGGTAAACAAAGACTTGCGATTGTTTGACAATTTTTTACGTTAGTTTTCGGCATCTCTCTCTCAACTTTTTCTCAATTCGAAATCTTATGCCTGAACGTATAATGTTCACTAAAAGGCACGCAGAGGCAATCTTGAAGCTTTTTCAAATTTCCACTAACCTTTCGATTATACTCATCATACGGGGCCTCAAAGGGTTCAACTAGAAAACACTTCTTTTCGTAACACAACAGATTTAAAATTTGAATTAAAAACGCGTGTTTTAGTTTTTCGGTGAGGTGTTTTGAGTACCATATCTTTTGCTTTGTTTAATGCAGCTGATATACTTTTTTAATTGAAACACAGCAAACAAATCTATTTGCCCTGTTACTCCCTATAAACAAAGCAGAAATTCAAGTTATCTGTGCTAGACTTCACCTATGCCCCACATTTGTATGTTTGTCCATTTGTATGCAATTTAGCTCATTAATTCCATTTGTCTACTTCATCATTGTTATATAGATAAATTTATACGCATACATACTTACATCATATGCTCTTATGTGTGTGTACATTTACTTCATTAATTTTCATGCTCATTAGCAGCTAATTGTAACCCTTTTGCGCCTATATATAGGCAATGCTTTTTTTTGTGCCCGCATCTTTTATGCTTTATGTTGTTGCTTTTCGTTTTTACTTTTGCGTTTGTTTTAGTTTTCTACTGTTGCTCGCTCATCGAAAGCGAATTTATGCAGCAAATTAACTTTGTTGTTTATGGCATCTTGATATAGTTTTGCAATTATGATACTTGAAAATAATGGGAAATTTCGTAATGAAATACAGAAGAAATAAAAAATGTAGACAGTGGCATAAACAAAAACAAAAAAAATTAAAAATAAAAAACGGCACATACATACATACATTATGATGAAAATAAACATGCAAGGTTGAGTGGCTGGACAAAGCAACGGTGGAACTATGAGTACTTTTAATATAAAAAGTTTTAAGTTTATGCTTTTAAATATGAATAAATCATTGGCGATTTTCTAGGAATGGGAAACATTTGCAATTTAAGCGGCTAGTTGTGGTTAAAGGGCCGGAAGAACTCATTTTTCTAGAGTTTTCCTGGAATAACTTTTTAATCAAAATATTTGGCGACATTAAACCCTCCTCACTTCTTGAAAAACCTTCTTCTGAAAACACTCACAAAATATATAACTTTCTGAAACAATGTAAGTCAATAAATATTATTTAAACTCCATAATTAGATCTAAATCAACACAGGTATTATATACTTAAAGAACGAGTCGTAAGCCCTGGCAGCTAGTACGCCTCTATATTTAGATACTAGCAAACCCGGCCCCCTTCGCTGGGCACACTAAAATAGAATAGATATGGTTTAGAACAGAAAATATATGATTTTCATATTATTTATTTCTTTATTCTTTATTCAAGCGCTTTGGCATAAACAATATTTTTTGTTTTTCTATTTGTTTTTGAGTAAATATAAAATATAAATTGAAAATCAGGAAAAAAGAAGATTGTTTTTAAATTTCAAATCAACGCATATGAATAAACAATCGTCTTTTTTCCTGATCATCCATGAATTTTTCGTTTCAATTTATATGTTTTATTAAGCATTGGAGCTTTTTAACCATTATCCATTTACATTTTTCAAAAAAAAAAACGAAAAACAATTTTTTTTCCACGAACACATAATTTCATTCGGATTTCACATTAAATTCTCAAATTTCGTAAGAAATTATTCACTGTTCCAAAATCCACTCCAAAAAAATTCACAAACAATTTTTACATGTTGCACTTACGTTTTTTTCTTATGGCATCCAAACCAGAAAGAAATATTGACACATTGTAACTCACACTGTCAATTTGACAGTTCAGTTCCGCCCCGAGCGTTAAAAAAGTAAGCGACATTATGGCTGGTTCAAAAGAACGCTGTACCCGTTGCCAGTGCTCTGAATTACAACCAAACTTTACGAAACCCATTTTCAATACTTACTTAACAATGTGCGTAAGTTTGGTTTAATTCGGTGCAAAGACTCGGCGGGTCCACGTTTTGGCATATATTTCGAGACCCTAGTCATCAATAGGTATGAAAATTACCCCGTATTAAAGCACTTATCAACAGCTTTCATTTGATATCCATATTGTACAAACACATTCTAGGGTCCACGTTTTGGTCTCTATCTCGAGACCCTAGTCACGGAGCGGATGGAAATACTCTGTACTAAAGCATTCACCAACAGCTTTCATTTGATACCCATATTGTACATACACGTCCGAAGGTTACCCGGGTCCACGTTTTGACCTATATCTCGAGACCCTATCTACCAATAGGTATTCAAACTATACGGAAATCATCTTCAATACCTACTTAACAATGTGTGTAAGTTTGGTTTAATTCGGTTCAAAGACACGGCGGGTCCACGTTTTGGCATATATTTCGAGACCCTTGTCATCAATAGGTATGAAAATTACCCCGTATTAAAGCACTTATCAACAGCTTTCATTTGATATCCATATTGTACAAACACATTCTAGGGTCCACGTTTTGGTCTCTATCTCGAGACCCTAGTCACGGAGCGGATGGAAATACTCTGAACTAAAGCATTCACCAACAGCTTCCATTTGATACCCATATTGTACATACACATCCGAAGGTTACCCGGGTCCACGTTTTGACCTATATCTCGAGACCCTATCTACCAATAGGTATCCCAACTATACGGAAACCATCTTCAATACCTCCTTAACAATGTGTGTAAGTTTGGTTTAATTCGGTGCAAAGACACGGCGGGTCCACGTTTTGGCATATATTTCCAGACCCTAGCCATCAATAGGTATGAAAATTACCCCGTATTAAAGCACTTATCAACAGCTTTCATTTGATACCCATATTGTACATATACAACCAAAGGTTACCCGGGTCCACGTTTTGACCTATATCTCGAGACCCCAGTCACCGAGCGGCATGAAAAATACTCTGTACTAAAGCATTCACCAAACAGCTTCCATTTGATACCCATATTGTACGTACACATCCGAAGGTTACCCGGGTCCACGTTTTGACCTATATCTCGAGCCCTATTTCCAAAATAAAATATAATCCATGTTACTCGTGGATGATGTAGCTTTCGAATGGTGAAAGAATTTTTAAAATCGGTCCAGTAGTTTTTGAGCCTATTCATTACAACCAAACAAACAAACAAACAAAGTTTTCCCCTTTATAATATTAGTATAGATAAGCATTTTGATATATCTAATAAATAATAATAATAATAATAACTTTTTAATATTTCGATATACAGCTGTGGACAGAAAAATAGCGCACTTATAGTGAGCTCCATACGAATCGTTATTACTTAGAAAGTTAACTGATATTCGTACATATTTTTATGCCAATGTTATGCTCTGAATCACGTATCTCTAATAAGGGACAATAAGCCCCATTAACTGTTTTAATGATTTTTATTTTTCCATGTTTTACTCTGAAAGCAGAACTCGAAAAGAAGTACTTTATTTGGGATCTTTACGAAACAACAGAAATAATAAGTTTTTAAGCTTTTCACGTAAAATGTATTTGTGCAGAAAAAAATATGCTTAAAAGAAAAAGGTTCGAAAGACGCCTGCGCGAAAAGGTGGTGGAAAATTGGTTTTCCTAAGAAAAATTGCACTTCTGGATTGGCTAGCACAAAGCCACAGCCATAACCCTGCGTTGGACATAACCCTCAGTGGTGTACCCAGGTCTGGCCTTTTTTTCATCCTGTTTGAGGATAGTTTTTGAAAGGTTATACGCATAAATCGATAGAAAATGAATTTTAGCAAGGTACCTGAAAGTTCAAGCCGTTAGCTGCAATAGGAAAATGTTAAATTCACGTCCAAAGTCGAAAAGGTCTGGCCAGGTGCGGATGCCTAACGGAGGATTAGGTAGGTTGGTGAAATGGTTGAAGTGCCGGTATAGCACTGCTCAAGTAGCACTAAAGCGCCGTTTTGATACCATTATGAGACCTCCAACAGGCAGATATCTACAGCCAGCCAGAGCTGTTGATATAATGGAGGAGATTGATTGGATTTAGGTTGGCGCACTGCCCCAGGCTGTCGAAGAAAGAAGCACTCAGTGTCCTTAGTCGTCTTGCTGCCAAACCTGAACATTTACAGAGAAAATGCTTTACAGTCTCCTTATCTGAAAGCTCCCCACAGCTTCTGCAATGGAGTTAAATGGTAACCCTAGCTTTTCCACGTATATGCCAGTCGTCCAGTGACCGGTAAACGCAGCTACGAGTTTGAAAATTGAATGGCAAGGAGTCCAAATGACTTTCGTCTTCGTCCTTCGTATATCGTATTGGGGCCAAAGGGTTTTCGAAATAGCACATGAAGAAATCAAGCTCCATCTTTTCTGCGCTTTCCTGAGAAACGGAGAGTTAATTCCTTTGAAAATCTGTGGAACAATATTAAGGCTATTGTTGAGCGAAAAAAATTAAAAATTCCTATGAACTGTGGCAAAGAATACAGGAAGCGTGGAACTCTATCTTTTGGAGAGATGCCAGAAGTTAATGGAAATTTTACCTCGCAGGTGTGAGGCAGTTTTAAAAATGCTAATTAAGTAAGTAATTAAATAAATCAACTTAACCAAATTGAAATAATAGCTTCTTTTTTTTTTTGTTGGAGATCAGTAAAAGTGCGCTATTGCAGTGTCCAGTTCAAAATGTGATAAATTCCGATTCTTCGAATTTTCCTCATATTATAAATATATTGTATATTGAATCCTTATATATATTACAATATAAATGTTATTTATTTTGTGTTTAGGAGCAAAACGAAGAATGGACCAATGATCTACAGCTATTCTTCTTCTATAATTGCTTTATCGCATTCTTCTCTCTGTCTTTTGGCTGCTACACAGTGTAATTAGTGCTGCTGTCAAACTAAATTATTTTAGTCAAAAGAACAAATATCAAAAGATTGATTTAAACTCCTACGTTTTATACTTATCTACTTAAATATATACATTTACACATACTTATACATATGCAGGTGTATACACATTTTAAGGAGCGATAAACTCATTTAATGACCAGCGATCTTTGAACACTGATCATAGCAACGCGATAATCGTTTTCCAATTAACAACTCGAAAGCCCCAAAAAGGCCAATTTGTTGTGCATCAGCTTCCCAGATAACAAAAAATAAATAGAAGTAAAACGCAGTGCATCAAAAAATTTTCTATTTATGCACAACTTTATTGAATTCGCGAACATAATCGAAGATAGTAAATGGCGCTCGCCAAGTAAGCAGCAAGCAAATAAAAAGAACTTTAGAAGAGCAAAAAAAAAAATCTTCTACCTATGCTGGTATGCTGTGTAAGATGTGCTTATGTATGTATGTATGTTCGGATATGTTGAAAGTACCAAACTTGTAGTTGCATACTGTACTTAACTGTATGTAGTGGTATGCCCCAAATGGGGGAAGCCGTCTCAAATGCCATTAATTTTATGGCACTAGTTTGACCAACTGCTGCCCGCTCGGTTGAACGATCAAAAGGCAAACAACAGGCAGGCAGGCAGGCAAACACTAATAGCCCATACTTACAGTGTGAGCGTTTGTAAATGGCTAATGCTGCACATGTAAGTGTGTATGTTAATGTGTTTGTAAGTGCCACAAGGCAGTAAAGCAACAAGGCCGTCGTGAAACAGCAGTCCAGTAGCAAGCAGTTCTAAATATTTACAGGTTAGCGATATGTGATAGTTGTAGAGCTGGATCAACGGTTGGATGGTTGAATGCTGTTTACGATGTCCGCAAGATTGACTAACTAGCCTGGCGGCTCTGTAGTTCTTCACTTAATTCAACTTAGTTGAATGGCTCATCGCTTGAATGACTGGCTGCTGAGAGATTTTTCGCTGCGCATCAGCGCGTATTTTCTTTGGGCTTCTATCGCTTAAAACTACCTACTTTAGCAATTATTGAACGAAAAAAAAGCACGAAATAGTAAAGAAAAAAAAAGTTCAACGCACATCATTAGCGCACAGTTAAGTGAGCCTACAGGCATCTCTCGAATCACAAGGCCACGCATGAACGCTAAGAGTGATGTTAAGTGTGTTTGAGGTTTCAAAGAGGCGACTAACAAAAGATCGCTTAGTTGAATACAATAGAAAGGGCTGCTTTTACGGTTTTCTGCGAAATGACCAATAATTTCTACACTTTTTTTAGGGCCGGTAAGAGCACTTCGAAAATTGGTCATAAAAATCGGGGCCTTTCAGTTTTGAAATATTTTACTTCATACATTAATTAGCTTACAATTTTTTTTGAAGATCGTCCCTATAATTTTTTTTAATTTTTGAAAACAACCAGTAATCACGTGGAGCTGGTATCATTTCCGAAACAGTCGGTTCTACGACACTAGAATTATATCTGGGATCTATCTAGGATTTATATCTAGCTAAGGACTTCCATACCAGTTTATATGCAAGGGGAATATTTATGCTGCTACAATAACAACAACAACACCTGGCACCGGTGCTGAGTGCTCAGTGAATTAGTTCGTTTTTTCAGCAGTGTGAATTGGAGCGATGTAAAAAGTGGCGGCGCACTTCAAAAGTTGTCGAAAATATAATATATGCAAGTTTTTTAAGCTTAATTTTCCGAAAAGTTTCTCAAAACCTCAAAATAAATGGTGAAGCAGTTGGTAATTTTTCGAAAATATAAATTCTCGAATTCTCTCTTGGGAAATATATACATATAGGTTTTTGAAAATAGAAAATTTCGAGTTTTTCAAAAATGTACACTACCGGTCAAAATTTTGGGTTCACTTGAAAAATTGTAAAAAAATTTCAAATAATCATGATTTTCTTCGTCAAATATTTTTTAATATTGTCATTTTACAGAAAGTAATTGTGTTTAATACAAAATATGTTAACTTTTAAAGAAACCCGCAAGTATTTGTTCATATTTTCGATTCTTCGAAATATCCGCCTTTTGCTCGTACTACAGCATCGCGTATTCTGGGCATCCTATCAATTAATTTACGCAAAGATTCTGCTGTTATTTGATTCCAGCAATTTTGCAGAAATGTCCCAAGTTATTTTGTATTAGTAGGTTGCAATTTTCGTACTTCTCTGTCCAACTCGCCCCACAGCAACTCGATCGGGTTACAATCCGGCGACTGAGGAGGCCATTCCATATATTTGAGTTGTTTTTGATTTTCTTTGGCTGCAAGGTAATCCTGGCAAAATTATGAAGTGTGTTTAGGATCGTTATCCTGCTGGAAAACGAATCCGCTGCCCACAAGTCTTTTCCCACACGGAAAAGCGTGCCGTTGAAGTATGTTGCGGTAGACTTTTTTGTCCATGATACCCTCAATTTGCACAATGTCTCCAACTTTGTTTCCAGCAAAGCATCCCCAGACTAACACTAACCCTCCACCATGCTTAAATGTGGGAATAACCCACTGGTTCATCATACGTTCACCGACAAAACGACGAACATATTGGCGGCGTCGGTTGTTGAAAATTTCAAATTTGGACTCGTCCGTGAACAAGTCTTTAGACCATTGTTCAGTTGTCCACTCTTTATGTTTTTTAGCCCAATTAAGTCTCTTTACTTTATTTTGCTTTCGAAGTAAAAGTTTTTTGGCGGCGACGCACCCTTTTAGGCCGTAGTTTCTTAGTCGTCGCTATACCGTCGAAACAGATACTGGAGCCTCTCGCGAGGAATTGAGTTGTTCGCGAATTTCAGGGGCTGTTAGAAAACGATTTTTTTTTGCTTACAACACATATGAACTTATCCTCTCCTTTTGACGTAGTTTTAGGCCTCCCAGAACGATGCCGACTCTGATTGCACCCAGTATCGCTCTTTCTTTGTAACGTTCTCATGATATATTAGCATTTTGAGAGACATTACATTTCGAAGCAAATTTTCGCGTTGAATAGCCTTCTCCACGTAGTGCTACAATGACTGCTCGTGTTTCTACACTAAACTCTGCTTTCCGACCCATTTTAAATAATAAAACAGGAAATATGTAGTTTTATTTAAATTTTAATAATTAGAAGATAATTTTTGTATAACGTCGACTTGTATGAAAGTTTTTGTAAAACAATAATTTTTTGGAATACAAAAAATTGTTTTACTTACCTTTTTGATAACAAAGATTACACCAACAATTAGAAATCTAACTCTAGAAGCGAGTTTTGCAGCAATAAGATGTTACGCGTAATAGGCACTAGACGCACTGACAGAATGCAGCAAATCATAACACGTTTATGCTTGATCTACGCGTCTCCCATAGACACTTTGTAAACAATAACAATCTCCTAAACTCAAACTAGTAGCAGATCGCACGTTTAAAAAACAAAAACACTAATAAGCCGACTTGATTGTGTAAAATTCCAAAATAATGTAAGTGAACCCAAACTTTTGACCGGTAGTGTATGTAAGTTTTTGAAAATATAAATTCTCGAGAAATTTTCTAAAATCTCAATAAAAGTGCAAATTCTTTGAGAACAGAAATTGAATTTTTCGAAAAGTTATCGAAAACTTCAATTAAGCAAATTTCAGTGAATATTCATTGGAGTCATAACGGTTACAGCTTTTTCTCTAAGTTTTCGAAAATAGAAATTTTCGTATATTTCGAAAATATATTCAAGTTTTCGAAAATATAAATTCTCGAGAAATTTTCTAAAATCTTAATAAAAGGGGCAGAGAATTTCACAATTTTTTGAAAACATAAATTTTCGAAACCATAAATTTTCGAAATTTGATTTTTCGAAAATCTTTCGAAGTCTTCAATTTAGCAAATTTCATTTTTCGGAATGCTTTTGAAAACTTCCAGTACGCTAATTTCAATGAATATTCATCGGAGGCATAACAGTTACAACTTTTTTTCCGACGAAATAATTTTACGTCATTACCTGCTGCAGGTTTCTGTTGCTTGACTTTAATAGATGGATTAACCACTAGGTCTTATCCATACCATCCCTGTTTGGTTTCTAGATTGGATCCCCCTTTCTAAAAGATGGTTTTCTTGTGCCTTCTCACATTTTAAAAATACTTATTCTCAACTTTAAAATAAATTTTTAGATAAAATTCACACACGTCTCTTTTTGATTATCTGTTAAAATTCGAATCATGCTGATGTTTGTTATAGCCAGGGTAGTCTTTACATATTCACGCTACAGTCGAGGCATTCAAGCCTGTCCCCTCGGCATTGTTGTTGCTGTTTCAACAGTTCATTTCCTGTGTCAAACTCGGTTCATTGTGAATTTCAGACTTCACTCTTATGTGGCCATCAGTCAAAGATTTTGAGTGACTTCCCCGAGACTCATGCTCCACGGAAAAATATTCGGTCTGGCATCTCCAAAGTTTTGGATGCAACAGATGGGTGTTACCGTAATGTCTCTATATACTATTTGGCACTAGTTCATTATTTCCGCAGGCTTGAGATTGAGCCGCACTCAGTGAAGAATTATATAGCAAACCGTACTGCTTGCTGGGAGGCCGCTGAAATTTTTATCATTTCTTCCTCAGTAGCTTTAGTATATTTTTGTGTCTGCATGCTGATTGTTTGCAAACAAATTAAAAAGGCGATGATGCAATGCTATGCCAAAGCAGGCGAAGTTTGTAAAATTTTTAAATCTATTTTTAGTTTTTAGATAGTTTACCTTTTTAGATTTTTCAAATAAAAAATATTAATTTTTATTAGTTTTTTCTTACATTTATATTATATTGAGAGCTGAACGATCTTTTGTTAGTCCCCCCATATTTTTGTTGTTTCCGTAATCCTCTCCAACAAGTTCTAAATGTTACAGCGACTTCAGTAAGCTACTTATTTGTAGTAGAACAACTTACCTGTGCCGAAGAATAACTAAATTCATATGTAAAATAGATATATTACGAGCTGACCGATGTGATGAACTAACTTGATGACGACCGACTATGATTGCAATGCGCCACAAGCTGGCTGCTGCTTGCGAATACTCGCATGTGTACACAAAAATCACTGTTCGGTGTGTATGTATGTATGTACGAGTATATACTCGTACTAAGATTGACTACTTAACTTCAACCCGACTGCTGGAGCATCCATATGCGCTGCTGCCGACATACATACATACATACTTACGAAGTCCGCTTCTAAATCATCAACAGCTAAGTTGGCGTTCAGTTAACTTGACTTTGTTGTGAGTTTATATGTGTGTATGTATGTGTATTTGTATGCCTATTTGTACGTATGTATGTATGTCTGATCTGCTAAACTGCCTGTAAGCAAGCTTCTAATTCCATTCATTTATGAACATTAAAATGCACGTAATGAAGTTTGATCTTAAGTGGCCAATTAGCATTTGCATGACTTTCGATATATGAAATTGGCAGTTAAAGAAAATGTGAAAAAATTAGAAATGAATGTGGAAAATGTTCTAACCAAACCCGTTTAAATATCAATCAATGCAAAGAAAACTACCTCAGTCAACAATCTAATATTTAGATTCAAAAATGTGTAATGAGAATTGAATCTAGAGGAAAACAATAAACAATCGCCGATACTACCATTGGCACAGCCTTGGCCAAAAGTATTAAGCACTCCATAAATTACTAAATTTTTCGTTTTAAAAAGTTAAGTATTGATATTTTTTAAGTTTAAGTATTGATATTTATTATTATTAAAAATACAAATAAAAGGAATTAGTGATAAGAATATTAATATTTAGTCGGTCCACCCTTTGATTTGATAACAGCAGCAATCCACGGGTGCCTGCTGCGTGTAAGCCTTGCACATTCGGCTGTACTAATGGCGCTCCACTCGTGAATTAAAGCATTTTCAGGGCTGTTTGTGATGTTACGTAGTGTTGCTTTATCTTATATTTTAAAATAGTCCACATGCGCTCTACGGGGCCTAAGTCTGGAGACTGTGCTTGCCAATTTATGTTACAATATTTAATAAAACAATTTACTGTTTCTAAACCAGTGCATCGTAGTCATTGATTTATGACAAGGAGCCTTGTTTTGTTGGGATTCCAGTACATCTACATTACTGCCGAAGACAAAAGTACAGTTTCTAATACATTGATGTATGTACTTTTGCCTGTCCATGCGACCTTCCCAAATGAACATTTTGCCTACATCATCAGCAGCCATAGCACCCTCGGATCATAATGCTGCATCTTCACCGTTTTAAGCTGACAGAAACCCCTACTGCTATAACACGTTATCTTCAGATGTGATCGTTTTCGAGACGAGCGTGAGTGGTGTGGATTAGGAACTCTTGAGTAAGGAGGCACTAACTGTTTGACTCACAATGATATCGGACGGCAACAAGTCGGTCCTAAAAAATTTGATATCGTATCCTCCCAATGCTGCTTTTGTTTCATAAAGCGGAGCAATTGAGATGACATTCTTAGGTTAGGTTAGGTTAGAAGAGAAGGAGGGATTGTCCATACCACTCAACGCAGTAGACGACTGTCGCTGCAAATGCGACGGCATTTTGAACCCTACCTCACCCATCAAAAAAAAAATATATATATCACAATGCTACCTTCCCGATACTTATCAGTGAGTTCCATGCAATCTGGATGGTATTTCTGGCCAGCCCATTGACACTAGCGACACATTTGCAAAAAGCATAGGTTACTTTGGTAGCCACATTTGAAATTATTTGTATTTTAGTGGGATGCCTAATACTTTTGGCCAAGGCTGTGTGCGTCTATTCTGCAACTATGAGGCCCATAGTTCGATTGATAACCAATTTGCCATCAAAACTCTCGCCATTGAACTGTGGGTTACCTTATGCAGAGATCTGCTTAATACAGACTGTCCATTTATCTAATACAAGGTGGCACAAAAGTAATCACCCTCTCTGAAGATTTATATTTACAGGGTGGCACATCGAAAGATAATCAGAAGATTTGTAACTTCTGCAAAGCCAATGGCGTCCGTAAAGATCCAAATAAAGATTCCCATCACTGAAAATCATTTTACAGTCGAATCGTGATAGTCCGACACATACGGGACCGACTCGTTGTCGGATTATCAAATATTCCGGACTACCGAAGGTTCCATTTAATCAATGTTATTTCGAAAATTATGATCAAAATACATAATGCAAAAATAATCTTTTTATTAATATCTCTTTTAGTGGGGGAACAAAAACGTAACTGCTCAACTTAAAGAAAATAATTACACGCAAAATTTTTAGTTTTTTAATACATATGCTCTACATATACTCATACATACATATACTCTTTAAAAACTTCACGTGAAACCCATGCTCGGCTTT
Organism: Anastrepha ludens; assembly: GCF_028408465.1. NCBI lineage: Eukaryota > Metazoa > Arthropoda > Insecta > Diptera > Tephritidae > Anastrepha > Anastrepha ludens. Next base: position 115,775,463 of record NC_071502.1, read on the forward strand.
GAGATTTGTAAACAACAGGGAGGGTTTCTAATTTTAAATTTTTAAATTTTTAAAAGAACGCGGCCTTTTGAATTTCCCTACAGCTAAAAGTTTCAATTTATGCCCGCCTGAGGCATTTGTGCAGGGCATCAAAGTTAAGCGTTCTTTTCTGAGCTTTCGACCGGGTGCGCCGACTTCACCATGTGTAACAAAGGTTTTGATCGACAGTTGACGCCAATTTAAACCAGTCTCATCTGCATTATAGACCTGGTCAGGAGTTAGGCCAACTTCTAAAATTTTTTCTCTGAGTTTGGCTTTAAAATTTTCGGTTTGTGACTCGTCCGCAGAAAGCTTTTCACCACTCACTTGGAGAAATCGCATGCCGAAACGGGATTTAAAATTGTCAAGCCAGCCGTCACTAGCACGAAAATCATCCTTCTTAAAAATTTTACCATAAAAAAGTTTCGCCTTTTTTTTTAAATTTCACCTGATATTGGTGTGTACCTATTTCTTTGTTGTTGAAACCAGACATGTATGTAATGCTTCTTCAACTTCTGGGAATTCACCACTCTTTAAAGTTTTTCGGTTTCCCGATTGACTTATGACAGATTTTATGAAGTTTTCAATTTTATCTTTGCGCTTCACTATGTCATATATAGTAGCTCGCCCGACTCCGTAGATCCCACTTAGGTAAATAGGTGTTTCACCACGCTCATATCGCTGAATTATGGCCCATTTATCATTCAGCGTAAGTGTTGCATGTTTACGTTTGTTTGACGCCGATGCCATCACTAAGTAAAACCAAATCAGAAAATAACGACACGAAAAGACAGAAAAAAATCACATCAACACCGTCAGAAATCGCGAGGGAACTGGCGTCGTTTAAATTTAATGACAAATACGTTGTGACCGGGAAACAAAACACAATCCCCCTCTGCTGCTCTGCTACGACTGATCAAAATAAAATAATGCCAATTGCATCCATAGACGTTATGAGGTTGTCGGATTACTGAACGTGTCGGATTAAGAAATGTCGGACTATCACGATTGTACTGTACTTATTTATTGGATTAATTTTGTGCCACCTTGTAGAAGCGTGGTGGTTCTTCTTGGCGCGATAACCGCTTACTCGATTTTGGTCGAGTTTAACAAAGTCGTTACTTTCTCGTGCTTGAAGTCAAATCCTTCTCCATCTGATCTTCCTCTGCTACCACCAACTGGTACCGCATCGAATAATTTCAGGGCCGGAGCGTTTGTATCCATTCGGACGACATGACCCCGCTGACGAAGCCGTGCCGTCCTAAAGCTCATACAACTCATAGTTCCATCGCCTGCGATCTTCGCCGTTGCCAACGTTCAAAGGATCAAAAATCTTCCGCAGAGTCTTTCTCTCAAATCCTCCGAGGGTCGTCTCATCGGATGTTGTCCTCGTCCAAGCTTCTGCGCCATAGCGATAGGACAAGCTTAATGAGAGTCTTAAAGAGTGTTAGTTTGTTCGTCGAGAGAGGATTTACTATTCAATTGCCCCCGAAAGTAGGCGAAGTATTTTAATTTAATGCTCTATGACGGTTTAAATTTATTGTTTTTCCATCCACTGTGAAAATAAATACGTTCTTGGATTTAAGCAAGGAAGGGCTCGGGTTCTATTAATATTGAGGCCGCAATGCATCCACTACTTCGTTCAAAGTTCACCTCTATGTCTCGGAACCCATATGAGCCGGCGAATGAGTCGGCATGCCTAGCAAGTTGAATTTCGCGAAGCTCTCAAGAACCAACGAGGACTTAACCTCAAAGGACAACAACGACTTGAATATCGTCTGACTGTCGCTCAGAATGGCAAATCGCTCATTCCGGAGGTTTCTCTCTAAATCTACTTTGATCTCTGCACATATGGCCTCTGGTAACGATCAAGCATTGTTTGACAAGAACTTTATATGTGTGCGTGTCGGGTGCTTGACGCTAATATCTAAAATTTTTGATTTTTACCGACAACAAGTATGTGTGACACGACGCCACCCGACTGCACTAACACATACAAAGCTCAGTCAAGCATGCTGTATCGTCACCAGAGGCCAATAGACAGATAGCACACACTTCCGCTTGGATGATGCTGGGAAATCCACCCCCTTCGGCACAGAGGAATTAATTTAAACTGAAGCGTGAGCAATAGCCATTGGCTCTCTCTCTCTCCCTTCAAAGTATGAGATCATTTATTATGTATATTCAACTTAAATATGAAATGTTATTTTAAACGCTGAAGGCTCGAATGCTTGAAAAGTCTATAAATTGTCAAGCCACTTAAACTTTGCCTCACGCATTATCTTTGGCCGTCATTTAGCCTCGCTCACCTGTAACTACTTGTAGCACTTATTTTTGTGCACATTTTCCGCAAGCAGTTAATAATTCATTTTTCCCAATATTTTGCTGTTTTTGCTTTTTAGTTTCTACTATGGAAAAATTTATGACAAGCAACTATGACAAATTACTTTTTAAAATGCCAACTATGCCAGCTACCGCAGCACTGATGCTGAGCTCAAAGAGATGACTAACGAGAAAAAACATGTACACGTATAGGTACATACATACATACACATGCATATATAAAACTTAAGAAATATTATCGCAGAATAAATATATGTATGTAAGTTTGAAGTTAAAACTTTAACCGCCTCACGGGCACTTAAACTAATCGACAAACTGTCGAAGGCAAAATAGACAGCAAAAGATAGGTGTACTTACCTGCATACATACATACACACATAAATACATATATATATATATTAACATAACTCCCTGCGTATACGCTCACATGCGTGTATGTATGTATATATCCACTTCTACACGTACACCGCCTCGCAGTCATTCAACTAAAATAACTAACTGATGGACTAGCCAGTCAGCCGGTCAACTAGCTAAGCAGCTGGTCAGCCGCACCAGTCCGAAAACAGGTGCACATGGTGCCTGTGCTGCCTAGTGTAAGTTTGTAAATTTGTAAGCTTATATGTATGTATGTGAGCCCACTTCTTGTCCAACTGTCTTAACTGTCCTTTTTTATTAATCACATTTTGTTGTAAAAATTATTTTTTAATCATATTTGCATACTCGTACGAGATGTGTATAGCCACACAGGCGTGTGCTTTCCTACTTAAGTGCATACTACGTAGTATGTATGCATGCATGCATATGCACCTATACATACAAACTTTTTTGCCTACAAGCTATGCATCATTTAAGCTCCTCTGCGTGCTAGTGGCTGTTGCCTGCTGTTGCTTCCATTAAACCACTCATTCTGTATCGCTTCTGCTTATCCTGCCGTCGGGCACTTAAGGCAAATAGTCGCATTGGCTCTCTCGCTCCTTATCTAGCGGCCTCTTTTTTTCAATTTTCTTTAATATACATATTTCAATTCATATATAGATATTTGTTTACTTTGCTTTGTTTAATTTCTTCTTATATTTTATTCGTTTGCAATTAATGACTGGAATTCATAACTGAACGAAACGAGTTTTCAAGTTGCTTGCATTTACGCTTGTTTATTTAACTTCCATGCCATACCTACTTACATGCATACATATACATGTATGTATGTGTGTATGCACATTTGCTGCATTTACGTTGTTGAAGTGAATTAACCCGTCAGCCGGCATAGTTGGCCAAGCACAAGTCATTCAACGCTATCGGCTAGACAAACTAGCCAATTCATCCCTCATGTCATTTTGGCTGGCATATAAAGTTTGTACACTTGTCCGCCTGCTTTCATGCTTACACATACACACACATATAAACACTTACGTATTAGATATGCGCGCTTACAATAATTACTTATTTTCGCATAAGGCGGAATATATACAGGATAAAGATTGGGTTGACTGTGAGTACTTCGCTAGCCCAGATCAGGATGCCAACCTGGTGAAACCTTTTCCAATTCTGTCCTTAACACGTTGAGCGCGACCTTGGTCCCTGGGGACGGGCGCTGATCTTTCCCCGTTGTTGTTGTTGTAGCAGCTACTAAACCCTATCAGTAGGCCCCCCCTAAGGCCTAACGGTAGGCCCAGGAAACGTGCTTTTTGACAGGTTGGGCCTAGAGGGAAAGGGGTTTTAGGTGAGTCGGTTTGATGGGTATGTGAAAAGGTGGTTAGTATCATGCAGAGTGCCTTCACATGCTGGACATACATATGTTGGGTATGTCGGGGTCAATTCTGGATAAGTAGGAGCTTAGTCTGCTATAGTATCCAGAACGTAATTGTGCCAAAGTAACGGGCGTCTCTCGGGCTAGCTGAAGCTCTTCATCTGCTATGGTGGTGGTGGTTGGACTCCGTTTACGTCATTCAGAGGTGAGGAGTTTAGGAAGGTGGTAAGTGCTTCCCGATGAATGTCATTTAGCGTATGTCTAAACATTGTCAGGTCCAGTTCGTTTTGTACTGGATCTCGTTAGAATAGTTGAAAATATGCCTCCTGACGTGCCTGGGAGGTGACTCTTTCCGCTCGGGCGGCTCCGGTCCCTGGGGATCGATAATATTACAGTTAAAAGATCAATGTGACCTGAATGAATGTAATCAAATATACTTTTAATGAGATTTATTGAAGCATTCAAAGCAAAAGTGTGGCTGGACACTAAACAAATGGCATGTAATATAACAACTTTTTTAATTCAATTTTTGGGGTTAATCTTGAATTTTCATCATAACAACCAGCACAGTAATTCCGAACTTTATGGACCTCTCCGATTCAAGTGTATGTTTTGATGTAAGAAAACGAAAAAAATTAAATTCGGACATAGAGACAACAGATTTTTCTCTTTCAAAATCATTTACGAGCATTCTAAGAAAAACATTATTAAAATCGGCCAATAATTGCCTTCTTTAGGATTTATGAACAAAATTTGTCGAAAAATCCTGATTGTACGGCCGAGGGAAAAGGTCAAAAATATTGGCGCCGAGCTGAACTAACAGTATTAAATGATCAGTATTGACGGAGAGGGAGACATCAGTTGGAGTCGCGTCTACACTAAGAGACTCTGGCTGTATGTTTCTTTGGGCTTTGGAGATCTTGCAATTTCAAGTAATTACCCAATCCTGCATAGATGTGACGGCTCTGTTTAAAACACAAATACCATTTTATTAAGTTTGTTTATTTATTTCAATTATTAGCTGTGTTCGCTAATAAATTTAGCCATCTCCGAAGCTAAAGTCGTCCACCCGAGATCGCATGCCACTCGAAGTCAGCATGCAAATAGGCGACACGGCTCCAGGGGCCCAAAAAGTAAGTAGATATTCAAGTTGATTACAGGCTTACTTGTCGTTAGATTAGACTTCTAAGTTTTGCCATCCGAAGCAAAATTGTGCGAGTGACTTCGTCTGTCATGCAAGGATAAATGATTACCAGGTTTCGCCATCAACTATGGTGCAATCAGTTGTTGTTCAGACGGCAAGAAAGTAACATGAACGAAGCTAATTTTTTTCATATATCACCTATTTCAGTTTTTTCTCAAACAAACTGCTGTCATGACCTCGGCCAATCAACATATTCCTTGAAAATCGCTAAGAGCCGGCTAATGGTAAGGTCTTGACCACATCTCTAAACAATTGTTCACTGGCTGTCACGTCATAGGCCATTCGGCAGCAGAATAGTGTACGCTCATTTCACGTGTATTCCTACGCTCTTCTAATTAGTCGTCGCTTAGATAGCAATAAACTGATTTGAGATCTGACTGTGTTGATTTTTTCTTTATCACCAATACAATGCCAATTCTGTAGTAAACATACCGCTGTCACATCCCCTGTTACGTCAGCAACTCAGCTGATTACTTCAAAATCACTGAAAAACGGTTAAGGGTCGGATTTTGGCCGCACCTTCGATCCAAACCTAGAGCGTAAACGAAAGGTTCTCTGCCAAAGAGAAGAAAACGCAAAAAAAGTTAGTGAACGGAAAATTTGCCACCACTTGCGAAAACCCGGAAGAAGAAGACATATTAGCTGAGTTTGTTAAAAAATTGCTGTGTTGTCCAAAAAAAGTAACCATAAATATATTTTATATACTGACGTTTGTTGTTGTTGTTGTTGTTGTTGTTAAATTTTGCATTTTTACATTTCCGACTAAAAACTGCAAATTGTCAAATCCGCGCAAGGATAAAAGTGCGCAAAAACCCGGATTTATTTGTTTGATTTGAAATAAATTTGTTTGTTAAAGAAAGTTCAGCTACAGCTCTTAGAACAAATATTTTCGTGATGTATAATTTTTGCTGGCTAAAATTTCTCAAGCACAAAACTAACATCTCTCTTGCATTGAACTGTATCTTTGTTTTAAAAATGTTGGCGTAGTCAACTGAGTTGGAGCGTGACTACCATTCGGAAGCGCACAAGTTCGAAATCACGGACACGAAAGACCAACTGATAGAAAAAGTTTTATCTAATAGCGCTCGCCCCTCGACAGGCAAAGGCAGACAACCGAGAGAGTTTCTGCCTTGGAAAAAGCTCCTCGTAAAAACCTTCTGTTAGCCGGAGGCGGTGTAATAAAATGGTAGGTCCCTCCATTTGTGCAACACATCAAAACGCATACCACAAATAAGAAGAGGTCGCCGGAACAGGAAGGGAGTCGCGTGACTACCATTCGGGAGTACTTAGGTTCGGATCTCCGTCCATGAAATACAAAAATGATAGAAAAAGTTGTTTCCAATAGCGGTTGTCCCTCGGCTGTCTAAGTTTCTCTCCGGAAAATGTGCGCAGTTTCAGAATTTGTTTTTTTTCGTTTTTCAGGATTTTTTCATGGTTTAAATGGTTTTTCCAAGTATTGCAAATAGTGAATAAAGTCGCTGCCTTTGATATTAAATGCAAATACTTGTCCTTGCCACTTAAGAAATCAGCAGTCCAACTCGCCATGCAATCAACCTGCCAAGTATTCATGTACATACATACATACGTAAGCATTCAGATCGTCTATTGCGTATGTGTGTGTGATTTTGGTAAATCAACTCAGTCTATTTTCTACTCCACTTTGGCCGGGCGCTGCTTGTGAGACATGTAACAGATCAAGTTATTATTATATTTATTAATAAATTAGTTAGTTACATTGAGGTGAGTGGAGTGGAGTTGTGTTTGCTGGATGATACTTGCATTAACCTGCACCTCAATGACAGAGGCGAGCACTTGGCCCGAATGGCGAATGGCGCTGGTGATGGCTAGTTGTTAGAGTAAATGGCTGCAAAAGCGTCGATTCTCTACAACATACCTACAAACCTACTCACTTTCATATCTCTACAAATGTACACTTACTCGTATATGGAAGTGTGCATGCGCTAGCAGTTATAGGCCGGTTTATGTATTTCTGTTCTCCAGCAAATTTTATTAACGCCATTTTTTATTTTTATTTTGCAATTTCCATTTTTTGATTACAACGGACAGGTGAGCCTTTCAGTCGCATCAATTGCTAGCAAGCTTCATAGCTGTTGGTGTAAGCCAACTGGTTGCACAACTAGCCGGCGGATAGGTTGGCTGACTGCCTGTTAACTTACCGACCTGTCTCTTAACGGGCCGGGGTCTGCGCGCACTTGTCTGCATTATGCAAATTATTAATCGTCTTTTATATGACATGTGCATGCTGATGACCTGCCGCCCCCTTTCGACCTTCCTCATCATGTACGTACATATTTCCAAATTGTACATACCCACACATATTATGCATACCCACACATATGTATGTGTGTGTAGCTGCATGACTGACGGAGTACATCCGCGTACTTGGGTCTAGGCGCTTGCGCGTTGCAATCAAGTTAGTCAGCAAGCAAACGAAGTTGCGAGCTAACCAACAAACAGCCGCAGCACCCCGCCTCACCTCACCTCAACTCAACTCAATCAAATTATACGTTGTTGCATTTTGGATCGCACGGAGGTTGGGAGTTGGGTCATGCAACTTTAAATTAACTATGTCCGTTGGGTCGCATCGAGTCGCTTAGATTGCGCTGATCTTGTCGGGTCAGCTTGGCATTGAAGTGTTTATCATTTTTTACTTATGTTGCTAAATTAATTTGTCATATTTTTTGTTTAGCTGCAGTTGGCTAGTGCTTATTAATATTTTTTTTTTATATATGTATATAATTGCATACGGTCAGATTTTATAATTACTTGAGACTTACACAGAACTTGCACACATACATATGTACTTATATGTAGGCATGTGTGCTATGTACGAACCTTTGCAACACTAAATTTTCGAATGTTTTTTTTTTCATTGAAATAAATGTTGCAACTTGTTCAGAGTCCACCAACATCACTTGATTTTATTTGCGTAGATTGGCTCAGAAATCAAACCGGACACAAATTCTTTTAACCGCTTACGCGATTTTGGTCGAGTTTAGCAAAGCACACCAGTTGTTTATTTCTCGTGCTAACCAGCGCCAGTTGGAAACACCAATGAAAATAAGTCGTTCTCCACCTGATGTTTCCAACGTAGAGGAGGCCTTCCTCTTCCTTCGCTACCACCAGCTGGTACCGCATCGAATAGTTTCAAAGCCATTCGGACGACAAGACCCAGCCAACATGACCGCGGATCATTATTCGCTGCATTATGTCTATGTCGTCGTAAATTTTAATTGCTCCAAATAAATTTTGAGGTTAGAGAAGACTAGATAATTCTCAGCAAGTACGCCGTTGCGAAACTAATATTGATCTCCCGGCAGCCTGTTCTACAGTACCGCCCATTATTTCATAAAAAATGTTAAAATTCCCAAAAAAACAACAAAATTTGATAATAAATAGAGGCTAGCGTGATATTCGGCAGCCTATGTAATGCAGAGGTGTCTAGAAAATAAGCTCCGCAAATTCTATTCACATCCACTAAGTAGTTTTTGCGCCAAGTTATTACAAAGAATACGGCTATCATTTTATTTTATCTATTCAATGTACTCAGAATTCTTCAATCAAACGGATTCATTGATAACTATTTTATGCCCATCAAAGTAATCTCCCCTCAATTAAAGTAGTATTAAAATTATTCAGCAATGTGAGATGGGGCTAAAATTCATCGCGAAAACGTACAGGCTTGAACTTTTGTGGAAATCAAGACCCGGTGGTGTTCAGGGTAATGAATTAGCTGGTGAGTTGACAAAGTGTGCGTTATGGTGTTCACCCGTGGTATGCGGGATGCCATTTTAAGACCTGCTCAGGCCTTAAGACACATAGGGAGTGGCCCACATGGTTTGTGACCAAATATTGCTCCCGTCATTAGACGCCTTTAGGCTCTACTTCGAGTAATGCACTACCGCTACCATCTAGCAACACAAACGGCTCCTCTACGACTCCTCGGAGCTGACCCGAGCGACATCAGTACCTCCTTTCTGCGCTGGATTTAGAAATTACATAATTTGATTGACTCAGAAAAAGGAATTTTGAATCAAAAATTACTCCCATATCCGAAAAGGAGCAACAAAAGAAGGAGAAAAAATATCATACTTACGACATGCTAGTAAAAAAAAATGGAGTGAGAACTATTCGAGCCTGCCATTGAAAACTATGGTGAACAAATTTAGAAGGTGTTTCCAATATCAGCCCCGTGCGAGCCGGTTCTCAGCGAATTTGAAAGAATCAGCTGGTTGGCTGACATAACTGCGGCGATTTGCACGATTTGTTTGTTTGTATTGGTGATATGTTATACGAAGGAAATGGATGAAGCCTACGATCATTTGTTTCGTTGCCGTCTGAACAACGACTGATTGGACGAAGTATGAAAGAGAATTCTGCTGCCGAGTCTCCGGTGGCGTGGCAGCCGAAGTTTCGTTTTTTGCCCTAGCTGAAGGCCAAATCTGTTAAGCAAGAATGATGATTACTACTAGCACTAGTAGTTATTAGATTACTATTACTACAGTGTCTTTCAGCTGAAAATATTCGCAATGTGGGAAGCTAGTAGGTTACTAATCACAGGCTTCGCTTTTAAGGACATTTTCGCAATTATTTCGGGTAGCCAAGCTGCAATCAAAGCAATCGGCCACACCAACTTAGTCTGGATCCATCTTCCACTTCCTCTGTGAATGACCTGCGGCGATGTTAACACTTGGCATAACGCTTTTTGAAAATCTCGAAGAGCTGGCTGGCTGGTTTTTATAAGGTTTCTCAATCGCACAGATTGGATATAGTCGTGAAGGAATAACCCGTATAGGTTGTTGGTAGTGAGGACGTGCAATAAAATGGTGCGGAAGCGCTAATTGGTTTCTTGGAAAACCACCACTTCAACCAACCTATTTTCTTTTAAATATTTTTCAGTAGTAGAGGACTTCGTTCCGTAGGAAACCAGCATAAGTACGAATAGTTGTACGAGCAGATTAAAATGCTGCGCGATGGCGCTCTATGTTAGTGGGCTCAGCTCTAAGTTCTCCGAACACTGAAGTACAAATGCTATGAATTATTTTTTAATGATTTTATTTAATATATAATTTTAGTTTATTTGCAATAGAAAAATACATAATTATTAATTGTTATTTTAATCAAAAGCTGTAGCTACAGAGGCGTTCAGGCAGCTATGGATTTTAAAGCAGATTTTGATGACTTAAAAAGAAACTACGTAAATGGGGCCCACATAAAAGGGTTAGCAACAATGGGACAGTTCATTTATGCATTTAAATAGTGGAATTTCAATACCTAGTCAGTTTAACAGTCAGCTGGCAACAACGAACCCCACACATATTTGCCTATTTGTCCTTATCTCTCAACATAATCCTGTTTAATATCTACATTTACTAAAGCAAACATTTAAAATTATTACACAATAAGTACCGGACAGTCGTTTGTACTGATAGCCCTTTGGAAATATGTGCGTATCGTATGTACGTTGGCTTAATATATAAATATATATTAAATATATAGATATTATGCATACATAATACATTAGGGCATAGAAAATCTAAAAGGCGTTGTTGTTCCTGTAGCAGTTCACTATCAAAGAGATGGCGCTCATTGCATCGTAAGCGGTTAGTTTTTAGAACGCATCATCGCACTTTTGCTTATTTAAAAGAATGGAAAGGTGATTTTTCAGTGTAGTTACAGTGGTCAAAATTATGGAATTAATGTTTGAATTAGCACAAAATTCGCTATATTTACCGGATTTGATCTGAATTGACTTTTTTATATCCAAACATAAAAAAATTGCTCATTGCGCAATAGCTCACGTCTGCACCCAAAGAGGAGGCCATTTTAAGGTCCTCACGAAATTTTCCTTTTTTCGAAAGCTGAAGAAAGTTGCGAGAAACTCTTGGAAAAGTGTATAGAGCCAAAAAGAAATTATGTTGAAAAAATAATAGTTAAAAAAAGAGGTTGTCTGTAAAGTCGGTTTACTGACGATAGTTTAACGTGACAACGTCATTAGAAAATATTGATGGAATGGTTGCAATTTTCAAAACAAAATTTTAATTTTATTTGTTTGATAGATATTTTGTATGGATATAGAGGAGGAGGTAAATGGAATTGCAATGGAATAGGTCAAGTTACATTTACACAAACTTGAAAAATGACGAAATATTTATCAATTTCATGAAAGATATCTTCAATTTCAATTGTGCATCAGACGTTAATAAGTCAACAACACTTAGAGGCATCATCATCGATTTGACTTTCTCAAGACACATTACACTTGAAACACTCCCTTTCATTTCCTATTTTTCCTATCATCGTTTATTCTCAACTGAGAATTGGTTCATTACCATGCACACAGGAAGAAGGCATATGCAAATACAAGTATGTGAATTTATATACAAATGCGCATATACATACATATACATACATATATATGCTCACTCAAGTAGGACAGAGCCAGATGTCGAACGTTGCCGAACGCGTGGACCGATTGTGCTCTTTGTCGTTCGTTCCGCGCTCTCGCTTGCAGTTCAAGCACATTAGCTTACATTTGCTTGCGTACGGAATAGATTCGTATATTTGATATGTCCATATGACTTGTATGCATCTTTACATATAGATTTATTCTTTTTGAAAATTGCGCGAAATTGTATATGTATATGCATGTTTATATACATATATTAGTATACAACATATCTTATAAGGTATGTGGTAAATATTACCATACATTTTTTCCTTCATATATAATAAAAAAATTAATAATAATAACATTAAAACAACAGGTATTATTAACAAACTTGGTTTTATTTTAAATTCTTCAAGTAAATCAAATTAATAATAATCAATAAGAAGGCATATGCAAATACAAATACGTGAATTTATATATGTACATTTGCGCATATACATACATATATACGCTCACTTAAATAGGAGAGAGCAAGATGTCGAACGTTGCCTTTCGTTTGCTTTGTTTGCTTTGTCGTTCGTTCCGCGCTTTTGCTTGCAGTTCATTCAAGGTAACGACAATACGCAAGGTAACGACAAATGAGCAAGGTAACGGCAATGAGCAAGGTAACACTAATGAACAAGGTAACGACACATTTTTTCGAGCGTGCAGCCTGTTAAATCGAATTATAAGACGTTATCACGTCAAAAAAATACCAAAAATTATAATTTTATTTATACCAAAAACTATTTTTTTTTCTATTGTATCTTTTTCTAAGGACTAAACGACCCTCCCGAAAAGTTTGGTTTTCTGTTTCTGCAGCGGTTTTTCAAAGTAGAAAAAGTGTTTTTTTTTCATAAAATTTGAGCCTAGGTCATAAAGAGTCGCATCGTTGTTAAAATATAGTAAGTAATTATTAGCAGCAAATCTCCTAATTTTGTAAAAATGGGGAAAAAATGGAATGCTTTTAATAATTACATATTGAAGCTCTTATGCAAATACGAATGTCGTTTGAAAAGTCCGTGCAAAGCCAGAGTGATGGCACTACTGGCGCATATCGAGGTTATGTTTAGTTAGCAGCACCTCTTGGAAGAACACACGCCAAGTTTCAGTCAGATCGGCCCATTTCTTTGTGTGTTGCAGTCGTTTTAATCGAGGAAGCCGAGTGATTTTCCTTTTCCATCACAACAACGCACCAGCTTACGCTCAGCAAATGGACGGACAGCCGTTGTGGTCACAAAATTAATGGAAATAGGGTTTCAACTCGTTTCACATCCATCCTGTTCTCCAGACTTGGTTTTCTCGGATCCCCCGGACTGCTATTTGTTACTCAACTTGAAGAAAGGTTGGTGACAAAAATATTTTATTCAAATGAGGAGTTGATTGCAGAAACGAATGGTTATTTTTCAGACTTGGACAAATCCTATTTCGGAAGGAATCAACAAATAATAAAATTTTCGTTGATTTTTCATAATTTTTTTTTCTCTGACGGTGTTGCATATTTTCTCCACATAAAATAATCGATGTTTGTCAAATGAATACAGTTTTTTAGGAATTTTAATTAAAAACCGTGGAATTCTGATGAAAAGTTTGTGGCATTTTGTTTATTTAATGTATAAAGTTTGAAATTTCGACTTAGATTTATTTTTGCTAGACTTTATAAAACAAAATAATGAATTTTCAAGAAAAAGAGTTCTAGAAAAATAGTCAAACTTGGTCAAAATTTCAGAACTAAACTTATTAAAATTTTTACTTTATAAAAGAAAAAATTCTATAAAAATAGTCAAACTTGGTCAAAATGTTGCTTTATAAATTCTAGAAAAATAGTTAAACTTGGTTAGAATGTTGGAGTGCTAGCGTTGGGTCGCGGGCTGTGCAAAGCGCGAGATATGTTGAGCAATAACTCCAAAAAAGTCTATAAAAATACTTTTAATGTGAAAAATTAAAAAGTTCCACAAATGTAAGAACACCCCTAATGCATGCATGTAGGCAAAGAGTGTGTTGGAACAACAGTATGTGAAATCAATAGATAAGAACCTTTATTTATGCTTGATGAATTATTTCATATTTTTCTATATGTTTGTACTTCTTTATTAGCTGTCAATTATTCATATGTATGTCAAATAACTATTATTAAACTACCAAATACCAGATAAACATTTACAATAAATACAAGTAAATATGCGTCAATGCACCTTATCGTATTTGAAGTAGCATTATAAGCAGTTTTAAATTTTTTCTCATATTTTTTTAACTTCTTCTTTTCAGATTAGGGTCTTGAAGCAAGGTGATGTACATATAGTATATAAACGGGTAAAAAAAAAAAAATACATATGGTACATACATATATTTTTACGTTGTTTGCTTATCAATTGAAAAAAAAAATGCTACTGATTCATAAGTGTAAATTAATGAAAAATATACTCGTACTTAAAACTGAAGCTCTTGAAAATTGAAAAATTTTCAATAAAAATCTATTTTGACCTATTCAAGTAGAGAGCGCGCTGTCAGTTATACGGAGTGAAAATGTTTACTGTTTCAACCAACATACACTCAAAAATAAATAAATAATTCTAGATATATCATTTGGCCGAGCTCCTCCTCTTATTTCTGGCGTTTGTCTTGAGGTTGTTCCACAAATGGAGGGATGCCGACTCCGAACGGCAAATGGTTTTTAGGGGTTTTTTTTTGCATGGCAGAAATGCAATCGAAGGTTTGCCAATGCCTGCCGAGGGGCGACCGCTATTAGAAACAACATACACTCATGGGCAATAAAATAGGCTATTTGCTTTTGTTTATTTAGTGTCCATTCATTTTTTTGTAATGTTTTAATTCCTTATACAACAAAAAACAATAAACCTGTTGTTTCGAGCTTTGTGCAAAAGTTATGAAATTTTCGAACGCACTTTGTATGGAAGAAATGGGTGCCACTGTCAGAAAAAAATTGTAAAAAAGCAACGGTATTGTGCAGTCATTTGCATTCACTTGTTACTTTATACTATAATGGAACGAGTTGTAAAGCTGCGTACCAAAAATTATTCGAAAAATTCGAATAAAAAGTTTGAAATTTTTGTGAAAACTAGCAGAATTTTCTTAATTTTTGCACAAAGTTTGAAAAACTATTTATATGGTTTTGATTGTACATGGATATGTGTTAAAATTTCATAAACAAATTAAAAGCAACCTTCCCTTTCAAAAATTGTTCAGCCTTTGCTTATCCATTCTTAATACTTTTTAGAAATGGGTGTGTTTATTGATTCTTAGAAAATTACCCTTTTCACTTCTATTTTTAAAAAAGGTAACTAACTGCAGGCCTCTTTCTAAATTGTCCACTGTTTCTGAACTATTTGGATCCATCTTCAAGCAGTAGGTGCATTTTTCAGTCCAGCGCTCAATCACTAACAACCAGCATCGCTTCATCAGTCGTTCGTCCACAGTCAATAATCTTTGCTGTGTTTTCTCAGTTTTGCATGTCTGCCCTTAATGATCATCTGCAAGTTGACACTATCAGTATCGGCTTTTCTAAGTCATTTGACAAAGTTAGCCACTCACATTTGGTGGCTAGCCCAGCTAGCTAATCTGGGGTATCATTCAATATTTTTAACTTGGTTAAAATCGTATCTCCCCGCCGTAACAGTCTAGTCGTTCTCGATAATATTTCCAGAATCGTGTGAAAGGGGGCTCATAGTCTACATTCCCATAACAGCCCCAACACACTCTTCGGAATAATAAACTCTTTTTCTTGAAACAAGTTAGAAGTTTTTATGCTATAAATGTTCCAATTTATAGAGCCTTAAGAGAACTGAGTTCCTTCTCAATTTATTTAGCCTTTAATTTATTTTCATCTGAGCTCAATTTTATATTATAATATTCTTAGACAAATTTTACAATTAACTTGAATTACATTACTCTTACATTAATTCTCGTAAAATCTTAAGCAAATAAATCAATAAATAAACAAAGAGCAGTAGTCAACACTGGTCAAAATGTCGCACACCTATTTTATTGTCCACGGGTGTATGTTGATTGATACATTAAACATTTTCTCTCCGTATGTCTGAGAGCGCACACTCTACTCTCAGCCTACATACAAGTATACCCACATATTTCGGACTAAGAGATGCCATAGTAAAAGCTCATTCTGCCAATTACATAAGTACGAGGCCAAAAAATATGGCGGAATAATGGTTACCAGTAATCATCATCGGAAGATATTGAGAATTAGTGATTTATGAATATTGTAGTTTAATGTTATCACTTCGTATCGCGCACTCTGGCCTGATACCCTGTGTCTGATAACTCTATTTTAAGAAAATAAGAAATAATAATAAAATTCATAAAGTTCACTTACAAAATATAAAAACAATGATAAGTAGCTGGAGAAAACTTTCCGTTGATTTAACTAATCTTTAAATGGATCTTTGTGTCGAGTAGTTATGGAAAACCCGAAAGGAATATAATATGACTATTATGACAAGAAGTATAGAAGGTTTGATTTCGGCTTGAAGAAATTTTTGAGTAGCTACAAGAGATAACTGAAAGGGAAGTACTATTAAATTAGCCCACTGTTGTAAACTGCAGTTGGTTGAGTGAATGAATGAATGAATTAATTAATAAATGAGTGAATGAATGTGTGAATAATTGAATGAATAAATGAATGAGTGAATAAATGAGCGCGAGAAAGGTTTACTCTACAACCTCAAGGTCTTTTGCACCCTCTACTCCTCACAGTATCTCATTCAAAATCAGTTTCTTCAATTCACCCGTGGATGTAGCTGGGTTTAGCCGAGCCTTTGTTTTGAGCGGGAGAAGTCTACTCCTTCTTCTCGCAGGTGTGTTGGAGTTTCTGTGGATTGGTCGCAGAAACGACAAAAGTCGGTAGCGTAGATGACAATCTGCAGTGACCTGTGCGAGTGTCAATGAGTAATTAGAGTAAGGCATATGAGATGCGTAAATCTCTTTTGGTTATAACTTTCCAATAATGATTTATCCAGGCGAAGCTCCACAATTTGCTGCCAGCTTGCAGCTCATAGCCATGTTGTTGTTGTACTAGTTTAACAAGTTCCGCTTAGCGCGCTTGAGTCATTTGTTTAGCAGTAAGTTCAGCAAATATGCTATTTCCACGTGGTGAACCCAGGAAGAAAGAGGTGTTAGATGAGAGGGGTTAAAGAGGGCACTTTCATATGTCTGACATATGTTGAGTATGTCAGAGTCAGTTTTGGATATATAGGTGTTTAACCTGCTCTAGAATCTAGAACGTAATTGTGTCATCAATCGTCCGCTATGGGCGGTGGTTGCATTCCGATGACGACATTCGTGGAGCGAAAGTTGAAAACGGCGGTGAGGGACTACCGATTAATGCCATGTATATGGCTTTTGACAATTCTAGAAGGGTGTTGTAGTTGTTGTTGCAGCAGCATAGACATTCCCCATATATTTTCGGGGAATGCTGCTGGAGTGACAGTCCTTGGCCGGATATAAATCCGGGTTGTTCCGGTAACGTAGAACCGACAGCCATGGAACCGGCTCCTAGAAAGTGTCTCAGCCACCAGCAAGTATATACTAGGGTGGGGAGTTGCTAAAATTGCTTGCTGAGCATAATATTATGCTGTTGGGGATGTCAAAGGCATTGATTGCAGTATTTGACAGGACCGAACAGGTCGCCCACTGCGTTTCGCTAGTGCCTGGCGCCCAAATGGACTCTATATTGTTTAGAACCGGCCGACCGATTGCCTTAAATATCGCTAGCAATTTTTCTTTGTCTTTGCCTTCAGTGCTACTAGCGACAGCGATTTTTGGGGCCTTGTTGCGGTTTTGGGCTTTATAGGCAATAGAAAATCATCCCTAGTAATATGGGTTCATAACTATCGATGTTGGTGTTTCAATTCGCAAATGTAGACGCTGAGGATTTTATTGTGGTAAGTTGGAGGTTCCTCAACGATGTCGTTGCCGGACGCCAATAACGGGCAATCATCAGCGTATGGGACCAAAGAAACTGCCCCTGGTGGATGAGAATGTTACGATACATATAAGTTGGAGCATTTGAATATACATAAATGTGATTCCTGAACTTCTATTTGAAGCATAGGAAGTCAACCACTTCTCTTCCCCAACGGACTTAGTTCGTTTCACGATAATCCAAGGGACTTCATTTCAGCTTCTGTTGACCGCCGCTGGTGGTAAGTGGTGTGCCAATTCCTCTAACAGTTTGGATTCCAGCGCAGCGCTTGCGCCACCAACTTGGCGTTGGTTATTGTCCGGGGACAGAACATTTGCAAAATCCTACGACGGTAGCGATTTATGAACGTATGAAGACGCTTCGTGATCTTCGTAGTTACTTTCCAGGTGGTGTAGTTCGAATTGAAGATGCGCAGCTTAGTGTGAAGACTGATACTGTTGTTTTGCCACAATGGAGCGAGAATGCCGAAGGAAGATTTAACTTTGCTAATTCTTTAATACAAAGTTGTTGAAGCCGAAATTACCTTCCAGGAACCAAAAACTACGAATTTACAAAACTATCATAAGACGCGTTAGACACATTTATCAGGCGTGCAAATGTAACCAAAGCACAAAGGATTTGATGGTACGAACACATTTTACGAATGAGCAACGACAGAAATCTAAAAAAGGTCATCGAAACAAGCCCACAAGGCGACAGAAGAAGAGACCGGAACTATGGGCATATCTGATATCAAATGAAAAGGTGTTGACCGAGTGACGTGGAGGCGAATTCTAACGGAAGAATGGTTCACCCCGAACTGTGATGCTATGATGATGATGATGATGATGATGATGATGAATTCTAGAATTCTGGATAAAGAAGCAAAGCGAATGGGTGCAGTGGTGAACGAGGTCAAAACGAAGTACATCCTGTCATCAAACAAACAGTCGGCACTCGCGTATTGGCACCCACTTCACTGTTGACAGTTATGATTTCGAGGTTGTAAAAGACTTCGTTTATTTAGGAAGCAGCATTAATATCGATAACAATGGTAGCCTTGAAATCCAACGTAGAATCTCTCTTGCCAACAAGTGCCACTTTGGACTAAGTAGGCAACTGAGTAGTAAAGTCCTCTCTCGATGAACAAAACTAACACTCTACAAGACTCTCATCATGCCCGTCCTAACGTGTGCCGCAGAAACTTGGACGATGACAACATACGATGAGTCGTTCTTTGAAGTGTTTGGGAGAAAGGTTCTGCGGAAGATTTTTGGACCTTTGCACGACGGCGAGTATCGAATGGAAGCAAACGCTCCGGCCCTAATAGTATTCGATGCGGTATCAGCTGATGGTATCAGAGGAAGAGGAAGACCTCCTCTGCGTTGAAAAGATCAGGTGGAGAAGTACTTGGCTTCCCTTGGTGTTTCCAACTGGCGCCGGTTAGCATGAGAAAGAAACGACTGGCGTGCTTTGTTAAGCTCGGTCAATATCGCGCCAGTGGTTATCGCGCCAATCAAGAAGAAGAAGAAGAAGAAGACGAAGAAGAAGACGAAGAAGAATTCTGTATTATACATCCGCCTCATTCACCTCATGCAGTTGAAGGTAAACGAGTCATGGTGTTGTTTTTTGAAATCCTATTCTCGCCGAAATCGCAACTTCTACGCTTCATAGTTTCTCAGCTATCCGACGCCTCAGCCTCATTGCGCTGCATTTTAGATAATATTGTATTATATACAATACAAGTTATTATTTTTGAAGGAAGGTTTCTGAAATCTTTTATAATTTTTTTATTACTACAGAAGTTATCCAAATATTTATACGCTGGTATTCGAATTTTAGAGTTCAAAATAGAAAGAAAGGAATTGTTTTAGTAATCAAAAAATATTCATTACAACTTATCACTATTTTGCAATCTCATTTTTATATTAATATACTAGCGTACATATATATTTTTTGTTTTGGTTACATACACACCTTGCACTCGCAACATTCCTCAGACAATCCCATTGCTTATGCGAGTTCGAGTACACTTTTACGTACACTTCTTGAACAAACAAAGCGCGCTCACTATAAACGCCTTAAGCCCACAACTTTTTGCTTATTATAAATTTATGATATAATCACTAAATATGTACTTATATATAAGTAAGTAATCGAAAACAAAGTCCTTCTTTAAATAACGCACAGAATACTCGACAATAAGGCGGGAAATGTGTGTGTTTTGAAGCGAAGTGTTCAGTGAGGAGGAGGCGTAGGCGGAGACAGAGGAGAGGTATAAGAGATTAGAGTGCGGGACGACATAATTATTGAGGCACTGCCCGTAAACATCTAAGTGTTTATACCACCGGTACTTCAAACGACTCGGGTTGCATTACCACGAAGTGATTGAAGTACTTACATGCATACATACAGACTACGTACTTGGCCATAAAATGGGTCGACTCATTCATACACAAAAGATTCAGAAAGTTTACTGCTACGCGCATATATATTATTTGTCTCGGATTTTAGGCAAGGTCTTTTCGCTAGCTTGTGATGTGTGCCGCGGAGTTGGCTAGGTAAGAGAAGTTTTTTAGTGATAGAAAAAACTCGCAAAAATTTTGGTTTATTTGTTTTGTTTATTACGAAGACGAGCGCTTTTAGAAATAATATGTTGTTGTTCCCCATGCATATACGTAGAATGCTGCTTAAGTGACAGTCCTTGGCTGGATGTAAATCCGGGTCGTTCTGGTTACGTAGAACCGACTGCCGTATTAGAAATAATCTGAAAGAGTTTTGTTTTCTCATGTCTAAGAAGTTATAGTTGATCAGAATACATTCGGTTTAACTAATTGCACTTGGCCACCGCCACCGTCAATATATGCAAATAAGGATATAGGAGGGGTGAGGTTCAGCGCACTAGACTGTGCTAGTTTACTGGGGTGGTAGCTTTTGGTCGGGTTAAATCCGAGTCATTCCGGTACGTAGAATGGGCTGACATGGGAATGTAGACCCTGAGTCACTTTCCAGTCGTGTCAGTAACATCTATTCGACTACAGCGACGAGATTCAGGACCAAACACGACTGCAACTACTGGATCGGTTAGTATGCAGACATACATTAAATGATTTTCATCGGGAATCTTAAAGAGGTTTAACTCCTACTTATTCAGAATCGACAACGACACACTTAATATATATCCGGTATGCCCTTTAACAATCACTCACCTAACACTCCTCCACCACTGGACCCAGCACGGCGGAAAAAGCACGTTTCCTGAGCCTCCCGTTAGATGAGTTAGACGGTGACGATCGGTGATTACACCCGTGTAGGGCGTAGTTTACACTGGCAGGGCGTAGTAGACTGCTATAACGGCAACACCAACAACAATAAATTAAGATGGCTGGCAATTATTGAAATAGTTTATTGACTTCCCACGAATATTTTTTTCAAATTTTTCTAAACATTTTTTTTAATATATTTAAATTTTTTTAAATTTTATTTTTCTGAAATTTTTTTTTTTAATTTTTCTAAGTTTTGTTTTTTAATGAAACCATTATTTTTGGTGTAAAATTTTATTTATCTCTAAAAAATTATTTTTATCCATATCTATGTTAATATTAATATTAAATTATCAATATATAAATAAATAAAACACACATTTCTTATACAAAGTACAATAGAATTTTAATTTGACCAGTTTCGTGAGCAGAAGCTACACTCCTCTGCTTGTTGGGTATTTAAATATCCAAGTCACAAAAATTGGCCTAGGCCACAAGAGGTTAACCAAACTAAGAATGATAGATTCCGAAGCAAAATTGTGAGAGGAACTTAGGCTGCTACGTCATAAGGGACTCGGCAGCAGAATTATGGCCGCGCATTTCACTCGCATTCTTAGGCTCTTCCAAACAATTGTTCTACAGACGACAACGAAGAAAGAGCAACAGAATTTCAGTTTTGTCGTAAACAAACCGCTGTTACAACTCCTGTTACGTCAGCAAGTCAGCTGATTTCTTCAAAATAGCTGAGAGTCGGTTAACGGTCTGACATTGGTCACATCTTTTGAATTCAACTCGTATGATTAGTTTTAAATAGTTTTCAGTAGTTTTGTTACATAGTTAGAAAGAGTTTTATTCATTAGGTTAAATAATAATAATGAAATTTCTATCAAAAAAAATATATATACAGGGTCCGTACGGTAGTTGAGGACATGCATTTATGTATGTATATAACTCCCCGAAGTCTTTCCTGTTTTTTGCTCGTTTTCAGATATGACATGGAGGGCTACAACTTAACTCAAGAAATGAAGAGACATGCATTTGTCATCGTTATATCAAATTTTCCTTAGACCGCCCATTCATTAATTCATAAGGTTCGCCGTGAATTGGAATCATCAGGCGGCGATGCAGAATTTATTGCAAAATGATAAAAAAACAGCAAGAAACTTTCCGATACCGTCCAAATTATTCAACAATCGATCATTGACGAAGACGATATGATGAGAAGCTTAATGTTTCTCAGGATCTTGTCCGTTGAGTTGTCCATGAAGATCACCTGTATGACACCTTCTTTAAACGCAGAACACAGTTTGTCGGAGCTATCACGAGAACAACGAGTTAGCCGATTAAAACTCCTACTAAACAAAATTAAACACCCGGAAATGCTTGAGATGTTATGGTTTTTTCTGGCGAAAAAATGTGTACCAAGATCAAAAGCCCAAACGCAGATATGACAGCTGGCTATGTTCCAATCTAACCTCTGTAAGATTGCCATGTTGCTAGGTATACGAAGTTTACAGCCACTGATATGGTTTGTGGTGTTGTGAACAACAAAGGATATGTTATGCCGCCACACTTCTTTACTCGAGGATTTCGAGTGAGCTTTCGAGACTATAGAGACGCTTGCAGCCCATACAACTTTCATCAAGACTCTGCTCATTTACACAATTCGATGACGACACACTGGTGGACGGCTGAGAATTTCCATGACCACATAGCACCGAACTTATAGCCGCCTAGCTCCCCAGACCTTAATCTCTTGGATTACTGTTATCTGAAGACTGTAATTAATACCGTTATGGTCAATATGAATAAGGTGCATTGGATTCGGGCATGCAATCGTTTCCGAACTCGGATCGAGCAGGTTCTTGTAACTTAAGGAAATTTTATTTAATGATTTTATACTTATAGATATACATACATATAACAAATTAACAAATAATTATTTATTTTTTAATTTTGCTTTTTTTAATTTTTTTTCAATTTCTTTTTTAAATTTTATTTTTTTTTTTTTTTTTTTTTATTTTCTTTTTAATTGTTTTGAACTATGTTTTTGTTTCGCTATTTAATTTAATTTTAACAGTGTTTGGTTTTTTTATTTATATTTTAATAATTTTCCTTTATTTTGTTTTAGTTATCTTTTTTTTAATGTTTTTTGAATTTTGTTGAATATTTTGTTTTTACTTTTTTTAATTTTTTTAATTTAGTTTTTAATAATTTTTTTATATTTCTGTTTAAATTTTTTATTTTTTTAGTTTTCTTTTTAAATTTTAATGTTTTTAACTAGTTTTACTCTCGAGTTGTCTTCAAATGCCGTGCACACTCTTTATATATTTGTACACATTTTTTTTGTTTAGCTTTTGATGTTCAGGATTTCGTCTTACCTTGCAAATGACGGTCTTTCTATGGGCAAGAAAGGAAACTAAACAAATATAACTTACCATTTCCTAGATTTTTCCTGATTTCCATTTCCGGATTTTTCCGCAAGCATTATTTTTTAGGCAGTAATAGGGTACTCTGGTTTTTTTGTAAAAAAGGTATGGTACATTTTTTGTACAGAAAGAAAAAATACAAATGCGTCTCTTTAATTCAAGTCTTTCCTCCAGAGTTCATATACAAGGCAGAAGTAGTCATATAAATGTAGGCATACTTTTGCATGTACTGTAGGAAATAAGAAAATGAACTTATCAATATTATGCCATATTATATTATGTCTGACATATTTTCCTCGTCTTACTTTTGTTGCTGTGTGAGAGACGAGCCGTGAAGTGGACATATATAAATACTCGTATATTGGACTGTCTATGAACGTTTGTGTGTAAATTCTACTTATACATAAGTTTTATTTGGTACAAACGTATATATGAATATATCTGAACATATATATATACATATATATAATATATATGTGAATGTATGTACATGTAGAAGCAGATTTGAAGTTATGAATAATGAAACACCATAAAGCCGCATAAACACTCGTACTTTTTGAGTGGCTGATAAATAGTGAGCATTTACCGGTACAGCAATCAGCGCAAAGCAAACTAAGCATTAGCCAAGTTACAAGGGCTTTTCAATAAGTTAATGACTTTTGAACACAAAATGGCGGGGGAAATATGTTCTACTCTGTTGCATACTTACGATGAAAAGTTTCATTAATAGTTTATAAAAAAAACAATGCATTTGAAAGAGAAGGAATGGGTTGGTAGGTTTCTTAGTTTAGATCGCTGTCTTGTTTTTGTTTTTTTGCAAAAATGTTTAGGTAGGATATTACGGTTGGATCGACTGCTCTGATAGCGAACTCGCTACGCTGGAAGACTGCTGAAACACAAACCTATTGATAACTTGGCAATCATAAGTCAAACAATGCCAATAACTCTAGACAACTCTAGCTTTAGGGTGATTTAAGGGTAGAGCAAATTTTTTGACAGCAATTACAATTATTTTTATTTATTATCTTTTTTTATTTGTTTTAAAATTTAATTTTAACTTAATGAATGCTATTTATTATTTAAATTTAAATTTTGTGTTTTATGCTTTCGTGTATTTTAAATTTTTTTTGAATGTTTTTATTGTTTTTTAATGTTTTTTTATTTTTTTTAATAATGTTTTTTTTAATAATTATAATATTCTATTTTTATAATATTTCTAAATTTACATTTTAATTTACAATATTTTTTATTTTATTTGTTTAATTTTCTTTGGTTTATTTTTTCATTGTTTTCTGTACTTTTATTTTTACTTTTTATTTTTTTATTTTGTTTTAAATTTTTTTTTAATTTTTTTTATTATTTTTTAATTTTTTTAAAAATGTTTTTTATTCTTTTGTTTTATATATTTTTTAATTTTTTTTTTATTTTTTGATTTTTTATATATGTTTTTTTATTTTGTTATGTCTTTAATTTTGATTTAAGTTTTCAAAATTTTTTTTTTAATTTTCTTTTTAAAGTATTATTATTTATTTATTTTTTGATTATTTTGTGTATTTTTTTCTCATTTCTTTATTTTTCTTAATTTTTGCTTACAATTTTTTTATTTTTTTAATTTTTTTTATTGTTTTTAATAGTATTTTAATTTTTTTTTTAATTTTTTAAATAGTTTTTTTTTAATTTCTTAAATAGTTTTTTTTTTTGTTTAATTTTGTTATGTCTTGAATTTTGTTTTAAATTTTAAAATTTTTGTGTTAATTCTTAACTTTATTTATCTGTTTTTAATATGTTTTATTTCTTTAATTCTTTTATTTTTTATATATTTGTTAATTTGGAATTTTTTTAAATTTATTATTTTTTTACATATTTTACAATTTTTTCATTAAAATTTTTTTTGTTGTAATAATTATTTTTTATGCTATACATTTTTTAATTTTTTAAATTTTTGCTTTTTTTAATTTTCTTTTTAACTTTTTTTATGTGTTTTACATGTTTTTAATTCTTTTAATTTTATATATATATTTTTTTTTTTTAATTCTTTTATGCTTTTTAATTTTGGTCTAATTTTTTTAAATTTGTTTTTAAGTTTATTTTAATTTTTATTTTTTTAATGTTTTCTATTCGTTTATTTTTTATATTTTAAAAAATTTTTTTTAATTTTTTGAGTTTTTTTTTAATTTTTAAATTTTTTTTTTAAATTTTTTAATTTTTTTCACTCTGTCACTGCAGCAGCATTTCCCCGTACACTACTACAACACCAACAACAACAACAACATGTACGTTATAAAGCAAATGCAGCTCGAGTTATGCCAAAAAGCCGGGGGATATTTTGATATGCTCATCCTTTATTTACTCCTCTAAGACTCCTCTTGCTGGGTAGCACTTAACGGGCATTGTGTTTCACACATAAATGTTATAGACTGAAAAACTGCCTGAAATAAAAAATTATGATATCGAAAATTTTGTGTTTTATTAATAAAAGAAAATCTGCGGTTTTACACAGAAATTTTTACAATTTTTTTTGTATTTGGAGCAAATGCACAAAATCACTAGCAAAAAAAAATTGTCAAAAATCAATGCATTTTCGAGACACTTCCTACTTACACTTTATTGTGCCAAAATTCAATGGGCTATAAAACTGCTTACTTGAAAGTTTATTAGAAATTACAAAAAAAAGTTTAAGTACTGATGGAAATCTTTTTAAGTTTTTTAAATTTTTTGCAATGTTAGAAACTTTGAGATATACGTTTTTTATTGTAGTATGAATTATACTGTTTTTTAATAAAAAATACCAAAAAAAATAAAAATAAACAAATAAAAAAAGTAATTAATAATAAAAGGTTTAATAAAAGTTAAAAGTTAAAAAAAAGTATTTAAACTTTTCTAAATATCTTGCGCTGCCATTATTGTGAACACAGGTGCGTGCATTGTATTTTTTATATCAACATCTTGTGCCGTCCTTTTGCTATATAGGTTTTTACTTAGGTTGCCAACAGTTTTGTCTTTATCAGCTGAACACAACTTCTAATCTAGATGCAATATTATTGTTCGATTATTTAATCATATATGTATGTACATGTGTTCAAGTAGTTACATATACATCTCATATGGGTGTGTGTGCGTAATTCACACAATCTGTCAACGAGTCAACGAAAGAGCACTCGAAGAACCCAGATAAGCGCCATTTATGTACTTTTGTATCTATAAATACCACAATTCCCTGATAGTAATAAAGCTGACGAATTGGTTCTTACACTCAAATTGATTGATCCAATGAAAATGCCATTTCATGCCACATGCCACACGCCACACGCCAAGTTAACATTCACGTTCAGTAGATTATTTAGGGAAGTGCGCAATTCAGTGCTCTAAGCCAAATTTATGAATTTGAAGGGGGTGGTGCTCTATTGGAATTATAAATGTCATAATTTTCATTCTCAGCTAACCATTTCTGAATACTTCTCACGTTTTAGGAAGAACCCTTTTTAAGCGTAATACTCGTACATTGACTCACAAAAATTACACTTAAGTTTTGTATCTTATTTTGTAAACCTAAGTTTGTCTCTATTCAGGATGCGATTTTTCTTGGAAATCTATTATTACTTTTCGATACGTGATGAAACAACATGACTTTTGCACTCGCGAAGTACTGGTGAAATATTTATTATCTTTATTCTTCTTTTTCTTGATTGACGCGATAACCGCTTATGCAATTTTGGCCGAGTTTAACAAAGCGGCGCCAGTTGGAGACACCAAGTGAAAACAATTCCTTCTGCACGTGATCGTTCCAACGCAGAGGAGGCTTTCCTCTTATTATCTGTATTAGTTAAAATATATTCCTAAGGTGGTGCAAAATTAATCGCCTTAATTATAATTTTTGTAAATGGCGTCGTAGGTCATTCATATTTGACACTTGTGAACTAGATAGCCGTAGTACACAAACCGGCAAGCAATGGCAAGCGCGTAAAGGTCAAAATTACGATAGAGAGAATAATGAGATGACGCCTATCGTGGTCCAGTTACTTTGCTCTCAGCTTCTTTTGAAATATAGAAAGTGGGGAAAACAAATAAATTTAAGTGCGAGAACTCATCTTGCCTTTTAAACTAGTCCTGCGCCCAAATTTAACGACTTGTTTTCCTCCATGAAACTACAGGATCCGGCAATCGAAGTGTAACCAACTTCAGATCGCTCGCGCAGCTGTCTGATGCACGGGCATCAGCTGTCTGTTAGTTGGCTAAATGACAGTTCAGAGTATTGTTTACAAGCGCGTGAAAGCAGTTTGCCGAAAGTTAACGCGAAAAAAGAAAATCAGTAATGGTTTTCAAACGTAATAGTGTTATTGTATTATATTTGGCTGGAAAATCACAACCAGCGATTGTTCAGAAGCTCGGGCACCTTAAAGTAAATGAAATTTTTCGTATCACACCATTACTCGTTACAATGCTACCGGTCATCGCGAAACGTCATGGAGGTGGTCATCCAAAGTAGAAGCGATTTGAGCGAAATCCCCGACGAAGTGCCAATCAAATGGCGAAAGAACTGAAAATATCTGACTGCAACATTTACCGCATACTGAAATATGATTTCAAAATCAAGCCTTATAAGATACAAAAGGCGCATGATCTCACACCAAAGCAGCAACAAGTCAGATTTAAGAGAGCGAAGGAGTTGCTTCGCTTGCCCGAAAGCGGTCAATTTCGGAACATTATGTTCTCTCAAAACGATAGGGT
Organism: Anastrepha ludens; assembly: GCF_028408465.1. Classification (NCBI taxonomy): domain Eukaryota; kingdom Metazoa; phylum Arthropoda; class Insecta; order Diptera; family Tephritidae; genus Anastrepha; species Anastrepha ludens. Next base: position 115,803,584 of record NC_071502.1, read on the forward strand.
TTATTTGACCGACCGTTCATATAGTAATTTGAGTCATCTCTTGGCTATCAGGAAGCAGCACCCGCCACAGATAACGGGTTGGGCCGCAAATGAGCGCTCTCCAATCGTTTACATCGAGCCTGGCGTCAAGATAAATGCGAAATATTATCGGGAAAATATTATGGAGGTTGCTTTGAAGCCGTGGGCAGACAAACATTTCGCCGGCATACCATGGACGTTTCAACAGGACTCGGCATCGTCTCACAAAGCTCGAGTGAGTGGCTTAGAGTGGCTTTTCTTAAAATTTTTTTATTTATACAACGTTTTTTTTAATTACAATTTTTTTTCTTACAGAGCTGTCTGGCGTGGGCATGGGATCAATTCTACGCTTCACAAGAGCCACAAAATGGTTCCACGAAGGAAAGTAAATGGGGTTTCGTGCAGCACAGTGGTATCACAACGGACTTGTAAGGTCAAAGTGAGTTCGCCGTACAGACCGACTAGCACCATAACCTAACCTAGCCTACAATTTTGGTAGCTTCAAACTAAAAAAAAGAAACACAAACACAAAAATTTTCGCATTTTGAGTATAAAAAAGCACTAAATTTTTTGCGAAGAGCAAAGGGTTGGCAATACTACACCACTAGTCTAGGGTGACGTCACACACTCTCTGATGGGCGCAATCTTGTTTCTATCATTATTGGGTCTAAATAAAGATTTCCATCACTAGAAATCAATGTTTTTATTTAGTAAAAAGTTATTAAAAAAAACTAAAAGGTATAAAAAAATGGAGGATTAATTTTGCGCCACCTTGTACATATGTACATGTATTTGGAGGTTAAGGTTAGTAAATTATTAAGGTAAGTAGTTGTAGATTATAATTTGATTTAAGCAGCAATTTCAAGTACAATGCAAAGTAAGTATTTCAAAAGCACATAGGCACAGAAATAATACCTGCAAACCGCTTAAGTACATAAGTATTCGATAAGTTTTATTATCCAAAGTATCCTCTCATTACCTAAGGCTACTCTACGATACGAATCCTACACTCATTAATTTTTTGTACATCCATACATACCCTTTATCTGTACTCAAGTAAGTATGTAAGCGAAAATTGAAATATGTAAGTGCATATAAAATATTTTTATGAGTATATGCGTCTGCACTTTACACTTGCTAATGCGTATTTGTGAGTGCATACATACATATACACATATGGATGCCTATTTACAGATTTATAATTTTCATTTCAATAATTTTTTGTATGAATGTGTTTGTAAAAACTATTTTTATATAAATATGGATTTATGTATAAGTATGTATGTATGTATTTATGTATGTATGTAGATAAGTATTTGTTACAAAAAGCATCGAGTAAAATTCGCCTAGTCACTCGGTTATTAGTTATTAAAGCAGCTGTAGTGGCCATAATGAATATAAATTGCTTTAGCCATGTATTTGCTTGCTTGCACTTATACATACATACGTGCATACCTATGCATGGCTTTTCCACATTTAAATAATTCCAGAAGTTTACAATTTAATCATTTCCATACATACAAAGGAAATTATAATATGGCAAAAAGTCACTGACTCATTTCTTACGAATTTCCGAGATTAAGAAAACTAAACTAAAGGTCTGCAATGGATATGAAAATGCAGAGAAAGTAAATGTCAAAATCTATACTGTAAAGATGAATGTCTGTACGTTGTCCGCGCATCACTACGAAACGACAACACCAAACGACGTAAAAATTTTTATATATTTATATTTTCACCCAATGAAGGTTATAGGCATGTTTTTATGATGGAACTACCTCTCACTCGTCACTAATAATCGAATATTTGCTTAAATTTAATCTAGACAATTTTAGGTTTTCCTATTTTCCACTATTTATAGCACACTCTAGACTTCATAATCCGCATAAGCTCTTCAACTATGACCCAAATGCAAAGTTCAAAAACGGTTTGAGATAGAAAATTAATAAAAATAATTTTGCTTGATATTTTTCTGATTGGTTGTTTTGATTTTATTCAACGAGGCATAGCAACGGAAGCCGGGTATTGTAATATTATGGTTATTAATAAAAAAATTTTTTCTATGAAATTATTGTTTGTAATTCTTTTATATAAATATCCTAAATCCCTCAAAACTACTCCTACGCGAGCGGGGCCGCGGGTTAAAGCTAGTAATTTAATATTTCTAAGTAATTTTTTTTAATAAGAAATTTGTAAAAAATAAATACAGGGTGATGAAAATGCAGAGAAAGTAAAAGTCAAAAGTAAAAGTAAAAAAAAAGAAAATTTAATATTTCTACAATAAGTAATTTTTTTGAATAAGAAATGTATAAAAAATAAATACAGGGTGATGAAAATGCAGAGAAAGTAAAAGTCAAAAGTAAAAGTAAAAAAAAAAGAAAATTTAGTATTTCTAAGTAATTTTTCTTAATAAGAAATGTATAAAAAATAAATACAGGGTGATGAAAATACAGAGAAAGTGAACGTCTAAATAATTTAATATTTCCAGGTAATTTTTTTTAATAAGAAATGTATAGAAAATAAATACAGGGTGATGAAAATGCAGAGAAAGTAAAAGCCAAAATAATTGAAAGGGTTAGAGGCAGTCAGAATTTTCAAAAAATTGAATTTTTAATTGTTTTTTATTAAATTCTAAAATTTAAAAATATTATGTGAAAATTTGAAGGGAATCCGACAAATACTTTTCGATTTATCCAACAATTACAATAACAAAGAGCGCTCGGGCAAAAACAAAAACTTTAAACGCGTTTTTCTCAAAACTATGTTTTTTGAACTGGTGATCACTGTAACTTAAAAACCGTTTGGAGGATTTTAATAAAATTTATAATGCTTTTGAAAAACATAAAAAACTCGTGCCTTATGGAAGGATTTTTTTTTCCAAAAATTTTTTTTTTTTAAACAATTAATTGTCGGTTTTTTCTCGAAAATTTGGAAAATATTTTCTGAGGACGCCATAATCTTTATTTTGATAAAAAACCTTCGATCAGGCACAAGATTATCTATTAATAAAACTAATTTCTCTTGTCCGATTTATTGTAGATGAATCTGCAAGGACTTGTGATGATCACCGCAAGGGACTTCTGGAGACGCGAGCTCCACACAAACAGCGAAAACTTTTACAATTATTAATTTTTTTTTGAAGTTTTGCTATAATTGACTATAAATAAAAGTCGTATCGTATTTGTCAAAGTATGTTTTTGTTTATTAGAAAGATTAATCATGTCATTTTTAGCATTTAAAGGTTTCTTATGTTGATAATCTAATTGTACTACATTTTTTTAATCTTACAATAAATATTCTAAACTTTTTATTTTATTTAGTTTTAAATTAATATCTCAAATGTCTGTTCTGAATTTTTGTTAGATATTTATGAATAAATAAATAATTTCCGTGGCTGGCTTTGCAGTGGCCCACTCTGTCTACCCAAGCTTTTTAGTATATTTTCGGCAGTTTCGGCACTTATCCAACTTCACCAATTCCAACTCCGATTTCGTGTTTCAAATCTTGAACCTGCTCTGCATGCTTGTCATTACATTTCTCCCATAAATAATATTCTAATTGTTAAAAATGTGTAACACAAGCTGCAGCACACGTCACAGCTTCTATGCGACCAATCAGCGTCACCGCTTCGGCTGTTCCAGCGAAAAGCCACCTATTTTGCAAATATCGAACCAACTAAACAAAATTTCTAGTAATTCCTGTTCAAGTAATAATAAAAATCGATAGTTCTTATTCTAATTTCTTAACTCTGCTCCCACTCAAAGGAAATACGAGTTCACACACTCTCATATTGAATGAAAGAGTGAACAAAAAAATTGTTTTTAATAAACATTTTTAACACTCAATGATTATTCAGATGAGTGGAAGTGTACAAAATATGTAGAGTTGCTTTTCGGGCTTCAAGCTTTCAAAGAACCAGAGACAAAAAAGATATTTATTATTATATATTCTAGGTATATACAATGTGGCGCAAAATCAATCATCCAATTTTCTTTTCGAATAATTATTTATTAATTAAAATAAAAAAAATAGTTTAAAAAAACTAAAAAACACGCTTTTATTGCTAATCGAACTAAAAAGTAGAAAATAAATTTTAATGACAAAGAGACCTATAATGAAGTAATAGCAAATCGAACGATCAGTCATAGTCAACTACCTCAGAATAGAATTATAACAAAAATTAAGATACAAATAGAATAATTCAAATTAGAGTTAAAAGCGTGGGATGCTTGATATAGTAAATATTACAATCATTCTATTGGCAACTACCTATGTACAGAGGGTTATGAAAGTGAAGCAAAATGCATCCCACGCTTTTAACTCTAATTTGAATTATTCTATTTGTATCTTAATTTTTGTTATAATTCTATTCTGAGGTAGTTGACTATGACTGATCGTTCGATTTGCTATTACTACATTATAGGTCTCTTTGTCATTAAAATTTATTTTATACTTTTTAGTTCGATTGGCAATAAAAGCGTGTTTTTTAGTTTTTTTAAACTATTTTTTATTTTCTACTTTTTAGTTCGATTAGCAAAAAAGCGTGTTTTTTAGTTTTTTTTTTTAACTATTTTTTATTATGAATGAAAATTATTGTTATCATTGCAGTCAGTCAATTAATGATTCGATATATTCGTGTTATATTTTATTCCTTTCTTATCGACTGTGAGTCTAAAGCTATGCAGTTATCGGCCGTGATAAAGAAGTAATCGGGATGAAGAACTTATTTCGTGGAGGGAGCCTGAGAAACTGATTTACAAGAATAAAAAAAGATTTTTCATTTTACAACCAAATTCACCTTACTTTTTGCCCACAGGTAAAAAAAGAAAATATTAATCCTGGCAATCCTAATAAGGATAATGGAAAACTTTTATCAAATTATTGCATTGTCATCGGTCCTTGATAGGTGTGCAAAATTTCAAGTCGATCAGATTTTTAGAAGCCAGTGAAAATTAAGCTCAAAGATTCCGTTACATGCATACATACATACATACATACATACAACCCGACCTAATAAAAGTGTGTTAAAAAGATGTTGAGTGATGGAAATCATTATTTTGACCTCTGCTTGCTTCATTGCTTGCCTGTTTGCAGCTGTCTAATTTACAAGTGCCAAATATCATCTGCCGAGAGGGTGATTAATTTTGCACCATCACGTAATTACTTGATTATGCTGTTTGATTTATTTATTTTATTATTTACATGAAATATAATTACAAATGATTATATTACACAATTAAGGTAACTAGCAACTGAGGCTATCGGCTGTATTAGTAGTACTAAATAGTAAAATTTATTACATTCGCCCAAATTCACATTCACGTATGATTGGGAATGCTGCAGCATTTGCACTGTTGTTTTTGCCAAGTGCAATGAAGTCATCGGTCGTCGCCGTCTTTCTCAACTAACGTCCGACCGAGGCAGCAGGCTGCTTCGACAGAGGAGAATTGGTGTTAAATGAAATGCTTCAAGGGGCATCTGAAGAGGAGATACATACTATTTTGAGTTTGCTGCAACAGTTTTGGATAAGCAGGAGAGTTTAATCTGCTACAATGCTGATAACGTCAAGCGTAGCACACACGAAGAACATTTTTTCAAACTTTACAAACATCCAATGCTACGGTCAATGTTACCCCTGTATGGGCATGTTTGAAACAATGTTGAAGTTTCGGTTGAAGTTACGGTTCAAGTTATTAAAATGTTTATGTTGTGAGACATGTTTGAAACAATAAACGTTACAACAGTTATTTTGATGATACAGGAGAGTACAAACAGAGAATTTTTTTTGGCACTTGGAAAAAGCTTCTAGAGCTTTGGATGGCCAAAATATGAACAATATAAAAGCAAATTAAAAGAAAGAGAGGCTTTTGAAAAACTTTTTAAAATTTATAAACAAATAGATCCAAAAGAATTTTCAGTTTCGCAGGTGATGGCAGTTGCACTTGTTTTGTAAATTAATAAGCGAAAATTTATCTCTTTTCCTGCAAAAATCTTGAGACCATATACTGTTGTTGCTGTTGTTTTTCTTGTAGCAGCATAAACATTCCCCATACATGTGCTGCTGAAGTGACAGTCCTTGGGCGGCTATAAATCCAGGTCGTTTCGGTAAAATAGTACCGGCTGCCGTGCGAACGCCCATATTCAATATTCTGTTTCCTTTTGATTCAATATATTCCTCCTCCATACATTCATCAATATTAATTATAATTAATATTTAAAAAAAATGTTTGCGCTCATTTTAGTAAACCTTACAGCTCGCATTTCTTTTAAAGTGATGTCTGAAACAATGTTACGGCAGCTATAGTATTAGCCATGTTTGTAACCTCGGTTTGAAACAATGTTCCTCGTGCAAGCTGTGCTGAACTGTGCCAGTGCTCTAATGAAAATTTTTTGCCATTCAATAACACCCTAACCCCACATCTGCACCTTCCACCAAATGTGTTTTAACATTCGTCAAATTTCTGTTTTGACTATGTCCCGTTTCCTCATGTGGCTTGCATGCTGCCTTAACATTTAATTTTTAAAATGGCGTCAAGCAAATCGAAATGCTATATTTGTGAGTGCAAGGGGCGCGGTAAAATGAAAATTCAGTTGTCAAACTACCAGATGACAGCAGATGTTAAAAAAGTGATGGCAGGAAATTTGGTATGTTGTAAAAGTGAAGCTCGTGGTCTCAACCTGACATTTCTGGTTTGAGAGAGCTCTTTTAAAGTGAGTTAAAGATTTTTGAACTGAAGTTTTTCAGTCTTCTGGAAAAGTGGATTTTATTTTTGTTTAATCAAGCAACCACATTTTTGCACTTAATTCGGTGTGATTGAAATCTACAAGGATTTAATTACTATGCAGCTCTGGTATTTTCTTAGAAAAATTATTTTCATACATTTTTCATAAAATACAAATTTTTCATTAATTTTATTATTATAAATTTTCATATTTTTTTTTTAATTTGAGAAATTTAATAAGTTTTTGGTAGGCGAAACCGTTTCTTTTTTTCATTTTTTTTTCATTATTAGTTAAATAAAGACTCATTTTTAAATTTCAGTAATTTTTAATAAATTTGTTCACAAAACTTAAAATCATGTGTTTGATAATTTTTTTTATTTGAGGATTTAAAAAAAATTTTTTACTACGTCTTGCAATTTTTTTTTGTTTTTATAAATTCGCACTATCATCGGGTAAATGAAAATTGCATATTATGGATTTTAAGATTTTAGTAATTTTTAATAAATTTGTTGAAAAAATCTAAAATGATATATTTATTTATTTGCGAATTTTTTTATTTCCTTCTACGCTTGTTTTTTAGAACAAAAAAGTTTTTTCATTATTATGTAAATGAAAATTGTACAACATTAATTTTTAAATATTAGAAATTTTTTAAATCAATTTTTTTATTTGAAAATTTTAATACATTTTTTTATTTCGTCTTACTTTATTTTTTATATTAAAACTCAACATTTTTTCATTATAACGGAAATGTAAATTACAATTAAAATTGTAACAAATACAAAAAAAATTTTAAATTTTATTACTTTTTAATAAATTTGTTCACAAAATTTAAAATTACGTGAAGAAAATTTGAGGGGTGGTTTTAATTTTACTCTTCCTTTTTAATTTGTGATATGGAGCATCCCATAAAAATTTAAATCTGTATTTGAGGCTGTTGCTTTATTAAATAAAAACAGAAAATATATTTTTGTTCAAAATTGAGTTTCCAAAATCACGTCGGATTATTTGAAATGTGTATTTAAGATTTTTGTTGTTTAATTAAAAAGTCATATTTTTTTATTGCTAATTTAAGAATCAAAAACCACGTGGTATTGCCTTTTATGCAACGTAGCACGTGTCTTTTAAACGTAAATTTTTCGTAACTACTTTGCAGCACTTTTCACTTTGATCTTGATCTGAAGAATAAGGACTCGGACGACATCTTTACCTGACAGTATTAGAAATGTATTTTGAAACTCTAATGCTGCCCGGTAAGATGTGAACAGACGTCCTTCCACAAGAAAGCGGCGAGATTAGAAATCAGCAGATGAAAGAAATTTCTTCCAATAATTTCATTACCGTTTTAGGTTATTTTTATTAATTTAGTAATCATTTATAACGATTTTTGTAAATTCGTAAGGTTTTTCAATTAATAAGTTTTTTAATATAAATTGTTGTTCTTTTTTATTTAATTTTCATTCATTGTAATTTCACTTTTCCTAGCGCACATTGTTTAAAGAAGATATTATATATGCCAAGTCCTGCCCTTCGCTTACACTTTCATTAAACATTTTACTGCTTGACTGTTATAAACGTCGAGCGCTACGTCGAGGCGTGTCAGAAATAACGTGATTTTTATCGAGCCGCCATCGTGTTACAAGCGTCATAAAACCAAAAAAAAAAACGTGCCAAATATGAATATAAAAACAAATTATCTTATTTTATTTTTCACTTGAAAAAATATTATTTGTGGTGCCACAATTAGAACTCCAAACGGCGACGCTCGATCACGGCTCGATGACTATCGGCGCACAAATTTAAAAAAATTAAATTTTTTTTAACTAATTAAAAGCCACCACATATTGCAGAAATCGCACGTACTGCTCCACTGCTGTTGCTGCTTTGCCATGCTAAACTTACCCATTCGGAATGGAGAAACAGCATTAACTGGCCCAACACCGTACCATACACTACCACTCACAATATACTCCACCTTCGGTGCATTAGCGGTTCAACTAATTCGCCGAGTAGTAGAATTCGTGTACGAACTCAGACAAGCGCCGCCGAATAACTGAATAGGCGGAACAGAATTTTTTATTACAGGCGGCAAGCAGGCAGCAAACATATAGACACGGACGGAAGGCATGGCGCTAGACATAGTGTAGTGGGGGAGGGGAGGAGTTGGTCAGAATGGGAGAGGGAAAATGAGCGATGTAGCCATTTGAGAAGCATTAGGTGATCGTGAACAGAGCCATGAAAAACAAAAACTACTAAAAGTACCGTACGACACCAGCCAAGCTGAAAGTAATGAGTGCACGAACAACGCGGGCAGTAATCGAACCTGCGTTCGATTGACCAGCCAACCGCCTGCCTGTCCACTCCAGTCTATGGTATTCATGATTATAGCAGAGGGTGATCGTTGGGCGCGATAATGCTCATGATCACGATGAAGATGATGATGTTGGTGGTGGCGCTTATAATATGGCATTGGTCGACCATATTATATACGTATGTATGTATGTATGTGCGTACCTATACTCGTAACGCGGTGTTCGAAGAGCATCGGATTTATGATGTCAAATAGGTGATCGGAGTGGAGGAGTATGAAGAGCGCAATTTTTGCAATTTTTCATAACGAATGTTCCTGAAGAGTTGTGATGACGTCGAAATGTCCGTGTATTGACACGCATTCATGCATACTTATGTATTAGTGTAGTTGGCGTGACAAAAATGCTCGGAGACAAAAATTCCTCTCATTCCGTACAAGTGATTTGTACTTCTAAAAGGCAATGAAATAAAAAGTGAGAGCGTTTTTGTAGTTTGCCCTCTGCCGATTGCTTTTTTACTATCCTTTATTTTGTTGGTACGTCAAAGCTTATAGCAAAGTTCGTGCCCGACATGTGCCCTTAATGAAATGCCGAATGCATGTCAATGATCAGCGCTTCATCGGCAATGGTCGAGTATGAATGATCAACAACAGTAGTTACAGGCGATGTTTTTTGTGTCATTAACATCATTTTTTTTCGCCATTTCACGCAATTGCATGATAAGGCGGCTCACTATTTATGTAATTCTGACTGAATGCTGATATGGTTCGATCAATTCTAGAAGGTGATGATGCATATTCCCAGCAGGTAAGAGAGGGCATAATTTTTGAATTTTTTTTTTTATTTGTATTAAGAAAGTAGCTGTTAGGAGACTAAAATGGACTAAAATGGAGCTGAAATCTTACATAAAGACCTTTTGAAGCTTGAACATGAAATACATAAACTTAGCATAAAATAAACATAGCATAACCGACAGTCCGTTCCACATTACTGGAACCAGGATTTAAGTGAGGAATTGTGAAGTATAGGCTTCTTTAAAAAAAATACAGATGAGGTGGATCGCTTGCGACTTTTTGCCTTAACGACAGAAATAGATGCAGTAGTCGAAAGACCAGCGCTCCAGCACCTCAATTATGCGCTGGGCATAACCAAGAGAAAAAAGAAATGACGGGTTTTTGAACTTTTGCCAGTTGGAAGTCAAAGTCAAAAGGAAGAAGATTTCAATAAAAAAATCAAGTGCGAAATTAGCACTGTTTAAAATCGAATATATCATAAAACATATGAGTGCAATGTAGAAATACAGTGAAATTAAAAAAAAGTATGAAAAATGGTTTCTATTTCCTTTGCGTGCTGTTTAACCCTTTTGCATCAGCGCTAGAAACGGGCGATGTACTCAAAATACCTTGCGTCGGCAAGTCTTTTCCTGTTTGTTGTAATGAAAAATGTGAAAGGATTGCCAAAAGCAATTATTTTGCTCGCGGATTATTTCGTGATGCAGAAGTGTTAATAAATGCAATGGAAATTTTCGGAATCTCGGAATTTCTTCAGTAATAAAGTTCAATTCAAGTTGCTTTTAATTGTGTGATGTTTTTTTAGATCGCAAAACCAAAAACAAAAAGAAATTCAGTTAGTTAATTTTAATTTTTCTTGACTTTTTCTTTACTACTTACAATAAGTATTTTCGGGATCCCGAAATCTCTTTACTGATAAAATTCAGTTAATTAGTTTTTTTTCAATTGTTCTTTAGTAGTTATAATGAATATTTTCGGGATCCCCAAATTTCCTAAGTAATAAAACTCAGTTATTTTCGCTGTTACAATGACTATTTTCGCTATCCCGAAATTTCCTTAGTAATAAAGTTAAATTATGTTTGGTTTTTTCGCTTGTTTTTTAGTAGAAATTTTCGAAGTAGAGAAATTGTCTAAGTATAAATACTTATACTTCTTAGAAAATTTCAGTTATTTTTAAAAAATTATTAAAAATTATAGAAATTAGAAATTTCCTAACTACTAAAATTCAGTTCTTCTTAGCTTTTTTAGCTTGTTCTTTAGTAGAAATTTTTTAAGTAAAAAATTTCGGTTATTTTTAGAAAACTATTAAAAATTATAAAAATTAGAAATTTCCTAACTACTAACATTCTGTTGTTCTTAGCTTTTTTCGCTTGTCCTTTAGTAGTAATAAAATTTTGTTATTTTTAATTTTTTCTCGATTGTTCTTTAGTAGAAATTTTCTAAGTAATAAATTTCAATTATTTTTGGAAAATTATTAAAAATTAGAAATTTCCTAAGTACAAAATTCTGCTATTCTTAGCTTTTTCGCTTAGTATTAATAAAATGCAGTTATTTTTCATTTCTTCTCGCTTGTTCTTTAGCAGAAATTTTCTAAGTAAAATATTTCAGTTGTTTTTAGAAATTCACACATATTATATTTTATTACTCTCGCATTAATTTTTATTAAACCTAAGCCGATTTTGCAACATTTTTGAGTATTTCTCAATACAATCATATTTCTCGTGTTATTATGGAATTTATGCTGCGACTGTAGCAAATATTTCACAGATTTATTTGTCGATTTCCTTAAAAGGCACAAAGTAAAACTTTAAAATTAGCAGCATTAAGCATACAAATATTTTCGCTTGCTGTGATTTTTATTGTAATTGTTATTGCGTGTCTTACGACTTTGTGCTTTTGTTTGGCTGTGTATTTGGCTTTGTGTTGGTCAAGTGCAAACGCTTTTTATTAAGTGTTATGAAAATATTAGCTCACACAATGTCGACGCAATTAAGAGCAAGCTGGGTGACGCCAAGCTTTACTTTAAACTCCACTAAGCCACTCTATCACAGCTACACAGGTATGCGCATATAACTCCATTCATGTTTCATACCTGCATTTACCGCCCATCTACTACGACTGCGCCGTGTGGCTCCTCTTAAGTTGCCTATGCATTGTTATGGTTATGCAGTTATATTTTACTACTGAGTTTAAAGGCGTAAATTTTAATTACTCATGCAACTTTTTTAACTATTTTTCCGCTCTTTGCAAATTTGCATATACTTTTTTAAATGCTTTTTATGGCACTTGTCTGTGCGTTAACGTTTACATATTAAAAAGTGTAATTGTTATTTTTTTAACTTATGACGTAGTTTTATGTGTGCATGTACTTTCGTATATAAGCTGGCAATGTTGGTTGTAAATAGTTGATTGTTGATTTTATAATTATTAGTTTTTAGTCTTCCCAAAGGGACCTGGGTTTAAGGTTCGCTACTGAAGGTGAAAATTCTTGCAGTTTTACGAGAATTAATTTGTTATTGTTGCCCGACTAGTTTCATTCTATCTTGGAGCACGTATGTACATACATATGCGAGTAATAATGCTGTATTATGGAGTTTATCCAAAGCTCTGCATGCTTGCTTCTTGCTCTACCTCTTTCTATGTAAGGGAGAAATTCGGATTGCAAATAACTATAAAGCGAAGCAAAACGTGAGTATAAAAATGTTATACACGCAATTAGTAAAGTCAATAATCAATTAATGAGTTGTAAATCGCAGCTGAAGTTTTAAAGTTACAGTAGAAGATACAGTAAATTGCTGCTAAGAAGTTTCGCGGCGCACCGCTACAGTTGTTTAGAGATATCTAAGCGTGGCGTAGGGGAAATGGGTTTGTGCGTAACTACCACCACACAAAACCAAAACCCGCTTTGGGTATAAAACACTAAATTGAGGGGATATGTTTTTGCTAACAGCGGTCGCCCCTCGGCAGCCAGTGACAAATCTCCGAGTGTATTTGTGCCAAGAAAAAACCTCTCTTAAAAAAAACTGCCGTTCGAAGGCGGGATAAAACACCCAACAAAGGTTTAGAAACCCAAAAAAGAATGTACCTACATGCCAATTATATAAATAAGGAGCGGTTGGAGTTAATTGTCAGTGCCATTGCGAGTTTATGATCAAGCAGAATTTCAAAAATTTCCAAGTTCTGTAACAACAGAAGGGGGTTTTTTTTAATTTTTCAAAAATTATTCTAGCCACTCTATAACTTCAATGATATGGGAAATTCTTAACATTGCATTTTATTTGCAAAAATATTGTTTAAATTTAGAAAAAGATAAACAAGTGAAATGAGCGGCGAAAAATTAAATGAATTGCGAGGACTACCAGCGGGAAAATATATACATAATTAGCGCTTACACCCTTTCTGGGTATTTCGCTCACCTCCTCCTCCTCCTATTTGTGGTATGCGTCTTGATGTTGTTCCACAAATGGAAGCGCCTACACCTTTAAGCCGAACGGCAAATGGTTATTTAGGAGGAAATTTTTCATGGCATAGGCGGTCATACAGGCAAAGGAAATTTTAACTGTATCTGTCCAAACACGTGTTTCTGCATTATCCGAATGCAGAATATTAAGCGAAAATCGTAATCAGTAGTTTGATTATTAAAAACTGAACAGGCGCCGAGAAATGTGGAAATATCTAACTAAAGAAGTTATCTACTGATTATAAAAAATTCCACAGGCAAAGAAAAAGGTCATGTTTTTCCGATCATACAAAATTCAACAGCAGAGGAAAAAGTTCAGTTTACGCATTATTCAAAAGTGGAATATTTTTATATGGATTGGAAAATAGCGCAAACTCAGAAAATGAATTGAAAAAAGCGAGAAATCGACGAAAACTTAGTAGAAGAATCAAACTCTCCCAGAATAAAAACAAGTTCTAGAAGTTAAATTTATGATTGATGATGGAAATCACTAGAAACATACATCTACTTCGTCTTATGGGAATCTTCAATCGTTTGCCGATGTAGTCTGAGGTCCACCAAAGCTTGTATAGGTCATCAGGCGAGGCCTTTTCGGTATTTTCATTGGTGGTGAGGTAAAGTAGCACGTCCCGAAACTCAGTTAGGGGTTATTCATATGAATCCAACTTATTTACACCGTTGTTTTGGTGTTTGGAGCAGCTTCTCTTTTGATTTTTGGGGCACGTTTTGCTGTTTTCCATAAATGGAGGGACCACATACAGTTTACGCCGCCTCCGAATAGGGGATGGTTTTTATGAGGAGCTTTTTCATGGAAGAAATACACTGGAAGGTTTGCGATTGCCTGCCGAGGGGCGACCGCCATTAGAAAAAAAATATTTTCTATCATTTGTGTTTCGGGAAGTTATGCCCGCCAACATTTGAAGGGCTGTTAAACTAGGTCCATTTTTGCAACTCTTCTCAAGCTCAGTGCCCAGTGCAGAGCTGGTGGTTCCACATGAACAGCATCATGGAGTGAGCCACGTCCGCCTAAAGTAGACACGCACTTGCAATCCTAAATGTTGTAAATATTGGAGAACTCTAAAGCCAAATACGTCGGAGGGGCGGCCAACCGGTATTTAACTTCTCCTATAAGCGCGAGTGCCTAGTTGCTACACGGTGAATATTTTACGAATTCGTTCGGTAGAAGAGTAACTTGAAACGTGTGCAAAAAATCGTGGTAAACATTAGGTTTTCCCACTTATACGAAATAAAAGTATCGGCTGCTTTTTAAGAGCTTGAGAATTCGAAATGATAATACAAAATAGAAATACCGTTCGAATGTATTTTTCTTTTTTAGTATAATCTGGTAGATAATTTCATGGCAAATAGTTTTTGAATATGATATCCGCCATATGCCCGCCGTGGCTGTCAGTTACATGGTCCATTCGATAAGCGATCAGCCCAATTTTTTACTACTTTTTCACACAAATCTGGCCACATAGCGTCAGTAGAGGCTGAAATATTGCAATAAATCGATTGTTAAGTCGCTGTGTGGCAACCAAATGCGGTCGATGCTTAAATGATTCATTTTCGGGGACAAAAATTTGTCAGCATGGTACGATAGTGTTCGCCGTTTACCATTTACTAATGGCAAGTTAAAAAATGGTGAAAAGAAAAAATAAACATTCCGCTTATTCACACTTCAATTTTTATATGAAAAAAATTATCGATTCTCTGGCAGGCACCTAGTAAATTTCATTGGAGCACGCATAGGTTAGTATGCGCATGAGATATATGTAGGTTAGTATGAGCCTGTGAAGAGTTATATAATTTCCTTGGAAAGATACTAGGACATGAAGACTACCGTACAGCTTCCACTGATATTGTGAAGGGTAGAAATGGTAAAGAAGTGTGGAAAGTAAGTTTATTAATGTGAAAAAAGGTCAACCCTTAGTTCTTAATTTCACATATAGAACACGGACGATCTCCATCATTTGAAAAATGTTTTAATTTTTATTGAAAATAATAAATTTCTATATATTTAGCACCTGGATACTCATCAGCAAAGCATACCTTGGTTGAAAAACTTGTGATGCAGTAAGAAATTTGCGAGCTTTTAACAAAATTACTTAGAATTAATTTATTGAAGAAAAAAAATGGAGTTCTTGGACCAAAAGGCCATAATTTTCAGAGAAAGCGAATATAAAACTTATGCATTGGCTTTTAATGAAATCGTATTGCTTAAAGGAATTAGGCTTAATCAATCATAAGTTATTTATTTAACCCTAGAAGCCAAATCATATATTTGTTGCCAATGTAAGCTGCGTCACGTAAAACTGACGGGAAATAATCAAATAACCATATTTCTCATTTTCGTGATATATTAGGTTTTTATAAGAGTATTAATTATAAAAAAAATATACTACAGTTGGTTCGGGGATCGCAGCTATCCGACGGTGCGTGCGAAAGAGATAGTGTGCTTTCTCCGGAAACGTCACGCCAAAACGACGTAGACTGGACTTCTAGGGTTAAAATACTAAACTAAGTAGATGCAAATAAAGTGTATACTTAATCCTTCGTCATGGTCATCCTTATCCAAGTGGCGCTCAACAGATTTTAGTTACTTTTCGTTTTTAAACTTGTACTTTTCGTGTTACATTTTTAAGTTCCCCATTTTAAGTTCTTGATGTTTTAATTTAATTTTATTATTTCTTTCCTCTTGTCAATCCAATTTGTTGCAAATTTTCCGCAAATATTTGTGTTGTCATAAAATTATTATTTCGTTTGCGCCCCGCCGTCGGCATTTTGCACAGCTCGAACACACATCCCGTCAGCTACCTCCTTTTTAATGTACGTATGCATGCATATGTGTGTGTGCTTGTGCACAAAATTGCCCTTTCATTTTTGTCAGGGGTAAACGTCACTTTCTTTCGAATTCGATTCGCCTGCGCCGGAAATGAGTCGAACACGTTACCGTTAGCCGTAAAAGGAAACGAAGCGCTAGCGAACGGGAGTGCTCGAATATTTTTGTATTTGCAAGTGTATGTATGTGTGTGTGTGCGTGCATTAAGTGGGCGCGACGCGTCATACCGTCACTCGAGTGGATTTTTTGGTAAATGTCAGCACACTTAACCGTTTTCGCCGTTTTCGATTTCGCAGTGACGTCGTCGGCCGGCCACACTGTCACGATTTGCAGACGATGTAACGCAAGCAAACAAGTACAAAAAAATTAAAAAAAAACCATAATACGGGTACTTATACGTAGGCGTTAAAAGGAAGACACGTTATTATTTTGTAGGCGCTTATTAGTCACAATTTTCATCGATTTTCACAGCAGCAGGATTTTTTCATAATTTTAGTTGTTTTTTTTTTTCAAACTATTTCTTAAACACAGAAATGTAGAAGAGTTCAAAAATACTTCGATTAAATCGCTTTGAGAACTATGTATGAGTACTTTTCCTGTTCCGCAAATTGTTGTTTTTTTTCTCACTTCAGCAACCAAAAAAAAAACCAAGAAAAAAATAAGTCTGGTACTTAAAGGAATATTTTCAAGTATTCACTTATTTTCCTCATATTTGTGTAATCTTTTTTTTGTGATGTCTTTTCTTCCAAGTTCTTCTGTCCAGCCAACACAAAGCGCCGCTAAACGCGTCCAACGTTGAACACGGAGCACGACCAACTGTAACGGAAAAGTGAAATGCCAAGACTGATTTGACTAATTTGCGTTGCGGTACGGCGAAGCATGTGGTGCGCGGCGCGCACACGAATCGCACCAACGAAGGCGCAGAGTCCAACGTTGAACAAGGCAACAGCGTGACAACAGCAGCAAACAATACACAGGCAGACACATATAGGCACCACATACACTTGCACTCGTATAGAGGCACTCGCATGCATACGATTTTGGGTTTTTTGTGTACGTGTTTAAAGGGGAGCGCAGCGCGTATATGGAGAATGTTTAATGGCACAGCGACGCGACGTACAGCGCCGATGATGATAGCAGCGATGATGATGATGACGACGACGACTACGATGACTTTGGTCAATGCGGCAGTTGTCGTGGCAGTGTTGCGTTGTTATTTTTTACAACTTACGTGTACATGCATACATACGTACACATGTATGTATATATATTGTATTGTGCCTTGGCAGAAGGTTGGATTAGCAACAGCTAATGCTTGTCAACCTTAGAAGTTATTGCGTACGCTCGCAGACGCACGAAATATTTCGAGTTTTTGGTTTTTTTTTTTTTTTTTTTTTTTTTTTTTTTTTGTAAAAAGCATGCGTGGAGGCCTCATGGGTTCGGAAATTTAGTGGTTGTCGATAGGAAATTCTATGTTCTGAAAAAAAGCTTAGGATTGGCAAAATTTCGAAGCAATAAAACATCTCAAAATAGTTATAATAAGTGCACACTAAGGCGAATGCATATCGTTGCAAGGCGTTTACGTTAAGCTTCCCGCCCAATATGCCCACATGTGCGGGGTGGTGCACCTAGAATGGAGAAATCCTTAAGCAGCCTTCAAGTAGTAAAATGCTTTAAGACAAGCATTTGAAATCGATCTGCTCATTTAACAGTTGCTGAGCTTCTTGACCTTGTCCCTTAAATGGGAGAGCCCACAATTTCAAGTTACCTCCGATTGGCTATTGATTTCTATGAAAAGCTTTTTCTCGGCAGAAATACATTCGGAGGTTCAGTACGAAAGTTGCTTACGAAGACAAAATGTATCCCTAACAATGATTAGATGAATAAGTTGCGAAACCGATTCACCACCACCTAAGATGGTGGTCAGGGTTGAAACTTGGGACCACGTCGCTTGACATATAATTTCAACTGGCGTAGAAGACTGTTCTCAGTGCGTTACTTTAAATATATAAAAGAACTCAGGCTGGAGAAAAGTCATTCATGTATATACTTGCCCCGTATAATACTCTGACGCATTTAGACTCAAAGTTCTGACCCAATGTAGGCTTGCTTTGCCTTACTTTGAAAACTTCTATGGCCAAATGGTTATTGTTTTTTCCCCCATAAATACCCGGGAAATGCTGTTGGTGTGACAGTCCTTGGCCATACATGTAAAATAATATTTATGCTTATTTTTAAGGTGACATTTGTTGTTAAAAACATTCCTTTGCTGGTTTTTTTTTGTTCCATTCAGTTGTGAGGTACAAGATGTTAACAAAGGAAAGGTGCCAACAAAAGGAAAATTCGGCACATTCTAAAGTTTTTCTTTGATAAAGGAGAAAATGCACACCAGGCCACTGAAATTGTGAATGGTGTTTATGGTGCTTAGTATTATTGCTTTCCTAGCATCGTCTAGAAGCTAAATATCGACCTTAAAACAATTTTAAACCATTTTCGCAAAAATTTTAAACAACAATAATGGATTTATTTTTCCCCAAACTAATATTTCTATAAAATGGCGAGGTTTGCAGCTTTTTATATTCCGACAAATATTTTCTCGGAAACAACATGCAGAAACAAACTTATTCTAACACTTTGATTTTTCAGATCCACTAAAATTTCGGTAGTTTTGTCGGTACATATTCTTTAATAGGATTGTCTTAAAAAAATATTTGCCCCTCTATAACATAATAAGTATATCGTAATTTTTTCCCAACTATCACTAAAGGCGTCAAATGGCACATTTAGAGCGGGAGTCGGAGTGGGCATCATTACGAGGCAAGTTAGGTGAAGAGTTTATTTTAGTTACTTTCTCTTAAAGCTTCTTAAGATTCTTGAGCTTCAGAATTGAAAAGTTTTGTTTTTATACAGGGTGGCGCGAAATTAATCCCCTTATCCGAAGATTTATAATTTTTATAAATAGCGTCACATTCCAGTTATATTTAGAAAACTGCAGTATACAAACAGACAGGAAATGGAGCGTACAAAATAAAATTTCTATGAATCAAAATATTTTTTTTATCTAGTAAAGTTATTAAAAAAACTAAATTGGATGATTAATTTGTATGTAATGATACATTTTTTAAACCTCTCAGCACTCTTAATATTCCTACTTACTTTAGCTTTGATACAATTTTTTTGTTTTGATATTTTTATTCGCCATACCAAAATCCAGTTTCATAATTGCTCATAATTCCTATTGGCCCGGCTCCACGGTCATATTTACATACATTACATGTTTGTCTCCCGCTTGGCTTTCGAACAACTCCAAACATTCCTCAAACACATGTGTTACACGCACACCAACATCGTCTAGCACAGCAACAGCGGCAGAGGAGCGAAGGTGTGAGCACAGCAATTAAATCGGTACGCAGTCCACGACAATCCCTACCATATCTCGCTCCAACTTTGTTTCTAAATACGTGCGCACTAACAAACATACCTTCATAGTGTGTGTGCATGCATGCTTCAGCTTGATGCTCGCTGCTGCAGCTATTGCTTTTGGCTCGCGCCTTCTTCACATTTTTCGCATACTTCTGTAAAGCATAGCAGCGCCTAGTTGTTGCTCAGGCAGGCGGCTCCCCAATTGCTATCGCTGCTGACTGCTTGCCTGTTGCGTCGGTTGCTCGGGTTCTCAATACAACTCTTCTACATGTGTGTGCGTGCTGTTGCTTATCATATGTGTCTCATATGTATCATATAGTATCTCATATGCACATACACACATATATGAGGCTCCAATCGACTGTGTCAACTTGTTTAGCCGCAACGCTTTTTCATTCGCCCAGCCAGGCGCTAACTATCTCTTTTGCACTTGGGATGCCTCTTCAACTCGTTGCTTAAAATCGCCTGCTAACTCTTTTTCACGGGGAGCGAACATGTTGCAACCGCGTGTTTTAGGTTGGAGGCGCTCGAAATAGAAAGAGAGCGAGCGCAAAGCCCCAAACGAACCGTAGCTGAACGTTACTTTTATTTGTGTGCGTTATTGTAATTGTGCTTGTTTGCTCACGAGAGCTCTCAAGTTGGTCTGCCGATCGTTGGCTGCAACTGTTGGCGTTGCTTATGTACGTATGCACGTAGGTATGTACAGGGAAGTCTTTAGTAGGTCGTCGACGTCGACGTTCAGCTAACGCTGACTTCGCAGCCAGCATATTGTCACATGTGGCGTTCGGTAATCGCCTCATAACCGGCTGTTCATTTGTAGAAAATATCTCCATGTATTAACCCACACATACATACGTACATACACATATATGTGCTCATTTGTATGCCTTTGAGATTCTTTACTGTATTTGTGTGTGCGTTTCTTCAAAGCCATGTTTCTTAGTATGCGTATCCGTGTTTGCCGAGTCTGCTCAGTAGCAACATTGTTGCTGTTCCTTCTGCTGCTGCCGGCGCTGCCATTTCGCCCAATTGTTGTTGCTCGCTTGCGTCGTCTGGTCTATCTGCCTGTCCAGTTGCCGTGTTTCTTTTTTGTCGCTTCCCAAGCCGCTGTCTTTTCAGATTTTTGTCGTTACCCGTCGGCACTTAATTTTTTCGTTAGTTCAGCGAAAAAAAATGTTTTTTTTATACGTAGACGTGTCGATCTTTTTTTGTTTTGGGCTCAAAAAGTTCATTTATCTTTTTCTCTAATTTTGCGTTGGCCTTACTGAATTTACATTTTCCTTTTTCTCAACCAAAGCAATTCTTTTCTCACTTATATGTAAATGAGCGTGTGTGTGCGCGGGAATTTATGTATTTTTAAGAGTACTTTGCACCCTTTGCAGGGGATCACCCTTATTTATATTGGGAGTGTACATATTGAACTATGCAAAAGAGTTTCATTGTTTAATGGGAATGCTCATTGAGGTGGGAATGCCTACAATGAGATCCTGTTTAGGTTTGATGAAAAAAATGCCGAAAAAACTACAGGCGGGCTATGAGTCTGTGATTTTTAAGTACGAGTACTTCGGTTATTCGCCTATTAGCCTAAAAATGCTTACTTATTAAATTTGTATGTATGTAAAATCAGTTCGCTTGTAGAAACCTTCATCCTCCAGCACTAGGCGTATCCGTAGATAACTAAGAAAGAAGTTTCAAAAAGGAGTTAGAGCAGCTTCAGCAGTAGAATTTCCCGAAGCTAAATGATGCCAGATTGCCACTCTCATCACAAGTCAAATATATTGGCGTAATTTTCGCCACCAAATTTTTTGGGAAATCCAATATCGACTAATGAGCTAAAAACTACAAAAGATTGCTAGGTAGGAAGTGAGGTCTTCAACCAAAAATCTCACTACAGCCTTACACCACAATTGTGAGACCTATTCACACATAAACATATGTAAGTCACTCGTTTGGGGACGGGCACCAGCGAAAAGGCAAAATCTCGGGAGGATACAAGAACCAGCTTGTCTTTTCGTAACGGCGGTGAATCCTAACTATGCACTCAACTGCTTCAGCCATTTATTGCCAATAGATTCTTTATGAGGTTTGCACTTCGACCTCATGTGACCAATAGATCTTCACATAAAAGACATATTTGCAACTAGCGCGGCCAGTCTCAAGGAAATAGCAAGCACTGCCACGTATGGTCACCACAGGAATACTATTCTTTTTAATAACACCATCGCTGACTACCTATCACTAAGTCTTCACTTCAGTAAAGCTTTCTCTCTGTTATCTACATCCATCTACAGCGGATTGGAGGAGGAGGCGATGGTTTAGAAATTTTGATACAGAAATCTACACGAAGGGTCCAAGATGCATTACGGCACAACTAGACAAGTCAAAGCGGCTTCTAAGCAAAGATAGCGTATTCTAGGCGAAATTGCTAGCAGTCAAGTGCGCCTGCAAAGCCAGCTCCAGTTGCTATAATGACGGTAAACTCAAACAAGATAACTTCCAAACTTGTAATGCAGTCCAAAGATGAAATCAACTCGCTCAGTCAAAGGCACAATTTACTCTGGTATAGGTCTACAGGCTCGATCGAAGTGGAACCAGTTGAACTCCCCTTCAGCGGGATTAAGGCGTAAATATAGTCTTAACATTACAGCATTGAAAGTAGGGACGGAAAGCACTATCAAGGTGTGCCATATCCAGAAATACATGGTCTTCGTCATAGACGACCCAACATATGAAAACTAACCGCAAATTTCATAGCACACTGAATGGTAGAGGAGTACGCGGCAAGGTTAAACATACCAGATAACAATAGAGTTCACTGTTCTATTGCCTATAAAGCAGCAGAGTTCAAAGTTGGAATATAAAGCTAAGGAGTCAGCGAGCATACCAGATAACAATAAAAGGTTAAACATACCAGATAACAATAGAGTTCACTGTTCTATTGTCTATAAAGCAGGAGAGTTCAAAGTTGGAATATAAAGCTAAGGAGTCAGCGAGCTCTGTGGGAGCTTTAGGGATAATAAATATGCAGAATCTATTCAACATTTCAGATTGCTTAGTGTACCTACGCTTCGTGGATCTGGAAAGTGGAGATAACGTCTTGTGCGAAAGAACCTTTGTAACACTGCGTGCGATAAGCTGTAATTTGATATTTGTGTCGAAAAGCTTGGTATTTTTTTGCATAAACTTGCATATATCATTTTCACTTACGAGCCTTATTTGTTCAGTCTTTAGTGAGTTGAAAAGTTATCTCGCCCAAAAGATTGAATGAACTCGTCAAAATTCTCATCCGATGGTTTATTACGATTTTCGACGTGGATTAGCACCACACTTAGCCAGCCATAAACGCTGGTACAACGAGTTCCAACGTGGACGTCGGCCTATGTAGAATGAATTTCGTGCAGGTCGCCCAAAAACGTCCGTTTCTATTGTGCCAAAAACATCGATGCTGTGCGCCAATTGATAACGCAAAATCATCACGTGAAATACCGCGAAAAAGAGGCATCCTTTAGCATTAGTGGGGTCAGCTTCTATTCAATATTGCAAGCACATTTAGTTGCCGAGAAGATTTGTTTTCGTTGGATACCGTATGATTTGACAATTGCCCAAAAAAGGACTCGTGTGGAATGGTGTAAAGAAATGTTGAAGAAATTCAATCGCGATGGTTCAAAAAAAGTCTAAGACATCGTATGAGCTGGAAACAAAACATCAATCGAGAGTATGATGAGATCAATACAACAAAAGTTATTCGCAGAATAAGCACGTCGAAGCAAAAGCCAAGCGGAAAACTGGTCATGTCGCACCTATGTCTGTATACCACTGAAGATTTTTAAAATAGTCAATTCTGAGTGATACACAACCATTTGTTTGCCAGAAGTTTTCAGAGAATTAAGGAAAACCAACCGTTGAAGATGAATCATACGTCACAAAGACAATGCGAGCTCTCACGCATCGGGAGAGTTTATGAACACTCAAAAGATCGAATTAATAGACTATCCGCTTTACACCCCTAACTTGGCTCCTATAGATTTCTTTTTGTTCCCGAATATCAAAAATAAAATGCAATGACAACGTTTTTTTCAATGTCTGAAGAATCTCTAGAAGTCTTTTACCAACGCGTTTGTGAGGTGTTCACTTCTGAGCGGCAAAAGTGGCTTGAAAATTGGTTCAAGCGAATGCAGAAGTGTATTGATTTGCAAGGAGAATATTTGAAAACCAATGAAGCAATTTTCATAATTATTTTACTGGGTTTTCATTATTGCGCGGAAAATATAAAATCCAACCCTGATATGCTATGTCGAAATACTTAAGTTTGCTTTTCAAAATTTTACGAATATATATTTACTTTAAATATATGTATGTATGTATGCAGTTGAAGCCATCAACATTTGTAAATACATACGTACATACATACGTGCTCGTCATATGCACAGACACTCTTTACCGAACTTCGATTTTTTTAATTTCTTGAACTCAACTACCTCGCGCCATGGCTCGCATGGCATTAAGAAGCATCTCCACGCGAAAATGGTCAATAATTTCGCATAACAGTAAAAATTGTATTTTTATGCCTTGCTTTTGCATATATGCATACAGACGTATGTATGCATATATGTACGTTTGTATTATGCATTTACTTTGGCAAGGGTTTCTTTGCCGTTCGCTTGCCTCTTCCGTTTAATTTCCTCGGGCAAAGCAAAAAAGGATGCAATGATCTTGTTTGACATACGAATTGATAAGAAAAAAGGTGAAAAAATAAAATAAGAAACTCCGCTTTCCGGTTTAGCCTGTGCTTGCATCGTTTGCGGTATTAATGCGCACTCCTCACATTTGTGAGACACGAACAAATTAATTGAAAAAATCATAACTGGAATTCATGAAGGGAGTATAAAAGAGTGTCTGCAATTGACTCCCATATTTGTTGCATATAAATGATTATAAATTACCACATTAGTATTTATTTGCCCACGTACAGCTGCACGCCAAGACAAACGAAGGTCTCTAAAACGCCATAGAGCCATTAGTAATTAGCTAACTTTGGGAAACTGAAGCATCTCACATTTGCAAATAGGAGAAACTTCATGAAGAAGCTATTCACTAGGATTGCTGAGATTAGGTTAGGTTAAGGGGTTACATCTAGTTAGAAGCCCTGAAAAATGAGGTTTTTAAAAAAATGTTCCTGAGAAAACTTCTGAATTAATTGTTTTAAGCCTTTGTACACATATTATGGTAACTTTGAATAATATTTAAAAAAATTTTATTTGCAAGAATAACAGTTTTTATAGCTGCTACAGCAGATTTCCAGGAACCCCTCCAAAAAAAGACGTTTTACGGTGACCACTATATCTCCGAAATGGATTATCTGAAATGAAAAAACCAAACGGATTTAATTAAAGTATTGTATATTCTTGTAATTAATCGAAGGAATAAGCAAAAAAAAA
Source organism: Anastrepha ludens (assembly GCF_028408465.1). Lineage (NCBI taxonomy): Eukaryota > Metazoa > Arthropoda > Insecta > Diptera > Tephritidae > Anastrepha > Anastrepha ludens. Next base: position 115,828,588 of record NC_071502.1, read on the forward strand.
TTTATTGACAAAATGGCGGCTTCTCAAAAAAAAAAATCTATTTTTTGGAATAGTTTTGGCCTTAAATTGTGTATAAACAAAAAAATGTTTATCGGTTTTAAAAAAGCTTCGATTAAGTACTAGAAAATATAGTACAGTTTTGAGAAAAACAAGGTTAAAGTTTTAAAAGCAATTTAAAGTGCTCTGACGCGTCGTTACATTTATGCGTATAACTTCAAAAATAATCTTCGGAATGACTTGAAATTTTCATAGCGTTTACTTAAATATATGTACATTACAAAAATGAAATAAAAAAAAATCGATTTTTTGAAAATTCTAACTAGATGTAACCCCTTAAATGGCTTGCGAGAAGCCCACTTGGACAAAAATTCAAAATTTGTTTGTTGTGATACCATAACTTTGAGGGCTTCTGCAGAGAGGATTTGAAGAAATCCCAACCTTCCCGGCTTCGTTAGCCTTAGAAGTTCCCTCCAGTAGTAGACCACAGGTTCTCAAGGGAACCCCAAGCTTCTCATTTTGCGATGAAACTGACTCCTGAGCTGTCTAGCCAGCTCCTCAGTCCAGCAATTTCCCTCTATGTCGATGTGACCGGGAATCCAAATGTTCCTAATATCGAGGTATTCTGATGTAATCGAGAAAGAAGGCAGGCATCCCCGTTTAATTTCGAATGCACAAACAACAAGCCCAAAACCCTAATTGCCGCTTGGCTGTCGGAGTGAATATTTACATCCTTTATAGTAATTACAGAAGAAATCAACCAATCCACTGCTTCTTTAATTGCAGCTACCTCCGCTTGGAAAACTCAACAGAGGTTCATGTTTGCCATTCCCTGTCTCCAAATGTTACACCCCGCCCACTCTTCTCTTGGGGGAATATGAAAGGAAGTTCCAAGCGCTGGGATTAGTTATCGTGATAATGAGGCAGAGATATCTCTCAGACTCATATTATTTCAGCCGTCGAAGCCGAAATAAGTTCTGCTTTGATCTACGGATCACATGCAACTGAAATTACTAAAACGTCAGTGGAACTGGCTTGGCCACTCCTTACGCAGATCAAACAACGACTTAGTATTTAGTCAGTATAAGTTTATGATTGTAACTCTAACCTGTAAAATTTGTAGCCAGAAGCTCAAATAAATAAATAAATCAATGGCATCTTTCGTCTCCAGTTATAAGCTGTTTAAAAAGAAATTACAACCATTTTCTCTAAAGTATCCTCAGAAAATATGTTTCCTATAAAACAGAAAACTAAGGTGGCTTCTATGGACACCCTCTCAGCGTTCCACCTAAGCAAATGAAGCCAATGAAGGTTACATTCGTAACCCCCACTTATACTCTAGCAGGAAATGTGCTTTGGCTGAAGAAATTGTGGCGGTTTAGTAAGCAAGCAGACTTAAAAATCCGATGGCGGCACCATTAGTCGAAGATTTGGCAATACTAATATTTTCCCCATAGATTCAAGAATTTGGCAGATTCTCTTTGTACTGACGCTATTAAACAAAACGGTTCGTTCTGCGAGAAGAAAATCCGAGATAGTAAAGGTAATCGTCAGGCATCGCCTAACCTAAATTAAAAACTCTTATCTTTTTGCTTTTTTTGTTTTTGTGCTCTGCGCTGCCTTCTGGGGTACCAATAATTTAGCGATTTCAGCACTACGCGGAGTTGGCAAATTGAAAAATGCCGTAAAGCTTCTTTGGATGCATTTTCTATGACGACATTTCCCTGCTACTGCGACCTTTCCTGGATTATCTCTTCTTTCTAGGGTCCTTCTGATAAGATGCCAGTCTCTAAGGCAAGCGGGCGGATTTCGAGCAGGTAAGCACCATAAATTCTGCTGTTGAGACGAATCTCAGACCTATTTGCATCTTTACCTTTTCTACAAGATCTGCTTACGATTATCACCAATGTGGGTGTTAAAAGACAAACACAGAATCACTTAGAATTTATGAATGGTACAGTTTCACAGATGTTAGATGTGCGACCGCAATATACGTATAAACTGTAGTACTCTCTCTGGGCTGGAATCATCAAATTACAGAAATAGGTCTTTCACATACCGATCGTCCCTCGGCAAGCAATGGCAACCCACATAGCGTACCTATATTTGCTATGAAAAAGCTCCTCATAAAAATCATCTGCCCTTTGGGAGCGTTGTAAAACAGTCAGTCTCTCCATTTGTGGAACAATATCAAGTCGCATACCAAAAATTGGAGGGGGTGCTCGACCAAACGCTAAATAAATATACTTCCACCGGAAATCATAATATGGAAAATAATCTGAGTTTTAGATTAAAGAGTTCTGATTCTTGCACATTACTGAAAGTCAGTTATTCTTCTACGGAACTGTGGTAAACAGGTTTTAAGTCACCTTTTTTGAGATTATTTCTCTCCATATTGAAAATTGATGGAGAGCTGCCGTCGAGATTGACTTATGGCGGAATACTTGGCTACAAAGGAGTCTGATTTCATAATAGACATCTGGTGTATGATAGAATTTTACGCACAATTCGTCTTCGATGGCTGAGAGTATGGGTTTTGGGGCTTCTTTTGGTTTCTTGAACTGTCGCAGTTACAAATGTAGTTGCTCATTTGATACCTGTTCCATCTGGGTCGAAAACGATACCTACTTCTTGGGTTACTGTCCTCTCAAAATCTTTTTGATTTTGCTAGCAGACTTTTGGTGATTTTTTCAGTGTGTCATTGTAGCATTTGTGGCATGATTTCGCTGCCATTGACTGACTAAATTTGTACTTTGATGAAGGTACATTAAAAATCCCTTTGAAAAGTCCTAAAGAGCATTTAGTTGCATCCCTTTAAACATGCCGTCGGAAACACAGCGCTGCTATCGACAATCGATAAACTAAAAAAAAATGAAAATCGGATATTCTTAGCCTCATCCAATTTACCATAAAAATGTTAAGTCGAAAGCATTTCATCGCAATTAGCGCACAATTTGGTTCAACCACCAGCCGCTTCCTTTTATACTGCACCCTACTTTCAGGCGATTTTTCGTGGACTCGTTAGTTATTTTTTATATTTTTTTAACTTTAGTTTTCCTTTAATTTATTTAAAAATCCTATTGCGCTTGCCATTCGGTTAAAATATATAGATGTACATATGGATGTGTGTGTACACATCTATTTTTATTCATCTAATTCGGATTACAATTTTTTGTCTCATTTTAAATATTTTAATCTCCATTAAAAGTGTAAAATTTTTATTTTTATTAAGTTGCCAATTTCACGCATTTTCCGACTGACAATCGTTCCGACTGTTGAGGCATTCCACAGAGTGCATCTAAATGCCGCACGCGTCAAGCGCAGACAGCTTAGAATGCGTTTTATGTGCATCTGCTTGTGGGATGGTGGCTGAGTGGACGAGTGGCTGAGCAGCCACTAGACTAGCTCTTAGATATATACATACATATTTACATACCAACATATAAAAACACATTTTTATAATAACAGTTGCATTAACGGTAAAAAGCGCGACGAGGACAACCGAAAAACAAATGAAATTTTAAAGCGAAACGCGGGCGGATAGACGAGGTGGATTGAACGCAAAGTGCTTAGCGCAGGCATATGCATGGATGTATGCATGTGTGTATGTGTGTGTATACAAATATTTAGTTGTTGTTTTTTTGCCCACTAGCTGCACGCTTAGGCACAGTGACACAAACATTTAGCCACACTGACTTGGATAGACAAACAAACTGGTCGACAGACGAGGTGAATAGTGAAAGAAATGATAAAATTAGCATCAAATCAGTTGGCTAGCAGGCGGACAGTTGGCAGACGCGCATGCAGATGGATTAACGTACATACACGTCGGCATACATACATACGTACATATGCAAACAGTTGGCTACAGTCGTCCGCGCGGGCAGTAAAAGTTAAAAGCTTGCGCTCACGCGTAAAACGTTGCATAAGCCGCCACCTTGTTTTTGTAATCTGATTTTTTCTAATCTTGGCTACCTTTTTTAATTTTGTTTTTGGTTTTTGAGCTGCTGCTGCTAGTATTCACTTTTTATGCGCTTTCGCATCGTCGGCTCTGATTGCTTTGCATAAGTGGACATCTAAATTGGAAACTCACTGCCGGTTCAGCGCCACTCGGCCAACTAAGCACGCGTGAGGCAAAACAATGCCGTGTGTAATCACTCTCTGAGTGTGCGTAATTGCTTTTTTGCCTTGGTCGGTTGATGCCAGCTTTCTAGAGCTGCAATTGCTTTTCTGTTGCTACTACATTTATTGGCCATTTAGTTGACCGCATTGGCTTCGGATAACAGAAAAAAAAATTAAGAAAATTTTACAAAAAAATATTGCAAAAAACTAAAAAGAAACCAAGAAAAGTTTATTGAAACGAAAAAAAAATATACATATATTGAAGGAAAATATTGGAAAAAATAGGAAAAGAAGATTATTGACAGCTAAAAAAAATTATTGAAAATAAATTATTAAAACAAATCATTGAAAAACAGAAAAAGAGGTAAGAAAAATATTGAAAAAAAAAAATATTGAAAAAACATATTTGAAAAAAAGCATTAATTGAGTCAATATATAAAAAAGAAAGAAAAAAATACTGAAAAACGGATAAAAAAGATTATTGACAACAAAAAAAAACATTATGACAAAATAAATTATTAAAAGAAAAAATCATTGAAAAACAGAAAAAGGATAATTATATTCAAAAAAAAAAAATATTGAAAAAAAATATTTGAATCAAAATATGATTTAAAAAAAAAAACAAAAACAAAAGAAAAAAATACTGCAAAAATTGATAAAAAAGATTATTGAAATTAGAGAAACCACAACAAAAAAATATTGGGAAAACAAAAAGAAGGTTACTCAAAACCAAAAAACAGAATAGTGGGAAAAAATTATTAAACAAATTTTTTGAAGATACTATTGAAAAGAGATTGAAAAAAAATTATTCGAAAAAAACAAAGATACGAAAAAAAAGAGAAAAAGATTATTCAAAGCCAAAAAAAAAAAAATAAAAAAAGTATTAAAAAATAAACAAAAAAAATATTAAAAAAACAAAAAAAAAGATTTTGAAAACCCAAAAAAATAATATTAATGATTAAAATTATTACAAAAAAAAAAATTATAAAAACATAAATTATTGACAAAAAAATTATTAAAAAAATACATTGAAAAATAGAAGAGAAATTATTGAAAAAAATTGGAAAAAATATATTGGGGAAAAGAAAAACAAAAGAAAAACTACAGAGTAAAAGATTATTGAAGCCAGAAAAACAAAAGTTTTAAATAATAATTAAAACATTTTAAAATATTGAAAAAAAATTAACGCAAAATATATTAAAAATACAGAAAAAAGATGAGTGAAAACAAAAACAAACAAATTATAAAAAGAAATAGTGAAGAACAAAAAACGAAAAAAATTACTGAAAGCCAAAAAAAAAAAAAATTTAAAAATATTTAAAAAATATCGAAAAACAAAACACGCAAAAAAGATTATTAAGACACAACACAAGGAGCACAACAAATTATTAAAAAAATATTACAATACAAAAATCAACTACAAAAGCAAAAATAAAGAGAGAAAGTATTTTGAAAACCCAAAAAAAACTATTACTGAAAATATATTAAAAAACAAAATATTGAAAAACTCTCCGCAAAAAAAAATTGAAAAAACGCAGAAAAAATTATTGCGAAAACAAAAATTATTAAAAAAAAAACACAAAAAAAGAAGAAATTGTAAAAGAAAGAAAAAAATATTGGGAAAAATCGGAAAAAAAATTATTGAGGTGTATTGCCTCCCGCCTCATTTTGATCCGTCATAATTATTATTATCCGTCTGATGTTACAAGCAATAAATCCTCGTTGTCTATGAGTTTGTGTGATTCAAAAAAATGAATAGCCAGCGCAAATTTAATTTTACCATAATGTGCGCGGGTATATAAAGTTCACTCCCGACCAAATTGACCTTCCTTGCTTGTTTTTCTCTATTTCAAAATGAAAGTGAGGTTGCCAAAATGAACAACCAAAGAATCGCTCAGCATGAGTCTGATACTTCCTTCGAAATTTAAAGTTTGAATTAGAAAAGGGTTTTTTTTACTAATGCCCGTATTTGTATCACAAAAGCGCTTTAACAAAAAAGACGAAAAAACCAATAACAACACGCAAAGAAGGGACGCCTTTTTCACAGCGGTTCCCTTTACTGCGCTACCACCCCCTTTTTTCTATCTATCGGCTCGCAAATAGCCACTGCACATTGAACCGGCAATTTAAGCCTCGCGTAATGTCAGCGTAATTCTCCTTTCATGTCTCCATTTGTAAGCGAGTTTGTCTAATACGAGTACAAAGGAAGGAACGACAAAGCAGCCTTGAAGAACGTCTAACTTCGAAGGCGAATACGAATGCGAAACGTTAAAAAGTGTCTGATGGATTGCTAAGACGCGACTGGCAGAAGATAGCAGACAATTTGCTGACACAGCAGCAACAATGAACGGATGACTAGAGCTAATATACATATAAACATGTATGTATGTATGTAATTAATGTGTGTACAGTTGGAGGGACGGACACGCGGACGGAAAAGACAAACAGTTCAACTACAAATGGCTAGTTGCTTTGCGAAAAAGTTTGAAGAACCGGCAGCCGTCGGAAAGCCAAACAAAGCCGGAGACAAGACCCAGCGACTTAAGGCAGCATGTTTCTGCTCGTCGTACTCATGTCGCTTGTTTGCCAATAAAGTGCAACACGAGCAGGCTTTGTGAAGGTTGATACCACCAAGTGCTTTTATGTACTTGTGTATGTACGTACATGCATGCCAACAACAAAGTAGTGCAACATCCCCGCAGCACTACGCTCACACTCCACGCTGCCAACACACTGCAACTAACCGACATTCTGCCCGATTTGGCGCGCATTACAAGCGTTGAACAACACCCGTTGCGATACACGCGTCACAACACTCCATGAATGTGGGCACTGCAAATAAGCTTCTGTCGGTATGGCGGTGTGCAGAGCGAGAAATGTGGTCGCGGCAGGGAGTGCTTCCTCTTATGTCAGCCTGCGAACATATTGCCTTTTCAGCGTTAGTATCTTTCGCTTGAATGCCTTAAAAGTTGCAAAACTATGCGAGCAACACATTCCGTTTGGCTGCTTCTGCTATTTAAATAGCTCTAGATAACATCTCGACGCGGGCTAAAAGCCAACCCATGATGCCTAGGCGATCGAGATTTGATCGTTAAATCGAACAGGTTGATTGGGGAGTTGAATGCGTGGAGCGGTAGTAAAATGCGCTGGGGGTAATCGACAAGTACGAGTACATGAAGTTGTATTGAGTGTAAACACTTAACACTTCATAGTGGAAGAGTGTGAAGCGGGCGCTTTGTGGAAGATCAAATTTATGGGAATCCGTAGTATACAATAGAAAAATGCGCCAATAACTCCAGTAGGACGAGTAGTGAGGTATGCGATATGAGAGCTGATTCATTAGGAAAGAAATGTGGTTTAAAAATATACAGATTTGTGGTGCTACTAGGCTTGATGCTTAGGTAAGATTAGGCTACGTTGGTTGTCACTCTCCATGAGAATATATAGGTGCCGACTTAAATCTTCAAGCCCATTGTGGTGTCACTTGTTTGAGCATACAGCTCCTTGCCTAATTCTCGATGTGGTGAAAACCTCTTCTCTCTGATAAACGATGAAATATTGTGGATTCTTGTAGCTGTAAAGTGTGCTTGGCAGCCAAGGAAGTAAGAGTTTATACAGCGATGTCACGTTGTGGCTAGAGCGGGACAGTGGCAGGGAAAGTGTTCAACACTCTCCACTTCTTTCTCGTTTCTGCAGCTGCGACAGAAGTGAAGCGAAACCTCATGCGCTTCCAGGCGTTCCCTGCAGTGCACGGCGATGATAATACCCACTGTACTATTGGAAGGCCGACATTGAATGAAGAGGGACCTAGTTCTGTATTCTCTACTTCTCGAGTGAGCTCCCACGTCCATCAAGTGTTCGTCTGTGAGATGTTGTTCGACCTTATCCAAAGCTTGCTTGAGCATAAAGGGATGCCCACATACCGAACAGAGTTGACGGAGCATTTCCCTTTCATTCCAGCTCGTGAGCGATGCTATATTCCGGAGTGGATCTGTGTTCAGAGACAAACATGTCGTTCATGGTGCACTGCATAGCCAGTTCATTTGGAATACTAAATATTACTAAGTACTAGGCTTGTAACGAAGTCAAAAACTAGATTTGGCTAGTATTTTTGTCAGTTGCAAGTATGTAAATGGCACGTACTTTCTCTTTTGGGTGTTTGGCAAAGCTCCTCCTGCTCTTGATGCCTGCTCCGAAGGGTAGACGGTTTTCATGAGAAGCTCTTTCATGGCACAAATACACGCGGAGGTTTGCCATTGCCTGCCTAGGGACTATCGCTATTAGATAAACTTTTTTCTATCACTTGATGCCTCGCATCTGTACCCTGCTGAATGGTAGTAACACGCACAAATCCATTTGGCTACGACAACTGGCACAGTTACTTGATACAAAGAAAAACAGTTTCTAGCTTCTAGCCCTTCGTCGCCTTAGATCCCGAGAGAAACAGGTGACTTTGCACAAAAATCGAATCCAAGAATGGCTAAGAAACAACGTTCCGAACTTCATAACGTCCACACAATGGCTCTCAAATTCACCAAACGCGAGTGCGATAGATTATTCTCTTAAGGCCATTTTGGAGAGCGAGGTCCGAACTAAAAGATTCACCAGTTTCGAGGCGCTGGAAAAAGCTATTAACCGCGAGTGGGCCAAAATATCTGCCAGTCACATTCGGGCAGCTTGCGATTCGTTTCTGGACCGTCTCAAGACCATAGTCAAGGCAAAAGCTGGTTATATCGAGCAAAAGTAAATTGATTCTTAATTTTTTATTAAATTCACACATGTTTTACTTTGAATTGAATAAAAGTAATTTTCCAAACTAAATTTATGGCCTTTTTGTTTAGTTACAGTTCGAGGGTCCGGGTACAGTCGGTCCTTCCAAAGTGTTGGTAGTTGGAATGTCTAGTTCTTTGGAGAATTAATTCATGCAGGATTTTGAGCTCGTATTTCGCACAAAATTGCGTGTGCGTGTCATGTCGACTGTGCATTCGTTCTATTACCAATTCCTGGATATAAAACAAACTTACGAAATTAGTGTTTCGCTAGAAAGAGAATGCAAAAGCGAGCTCATGCAGCTTGGTCTTGCGATTGCTGGTTATAAAATCAACTTTTTCCGCCGCTAACCTACCAGTCAAAGCTGAGTAGCGGTGAGCGCAGTACATTTCACAGGACAGCTGTATGAAAAGCAAGAAAAATATTGATCCACTCTCTGCTTTTAACGAGAATTGGACTCTTATTGAGTGAACTTGAGTCTCGGCTTATAACATTTGGGGATTTTAGTACGTTGCTATTATAGTTTTCCAAGGCCTTGTGACTTGTGCATGTGATTCACAAAAGATGGACAAAAAAGCCTTTTCTTGTATTACTCGTAGCAAGGGAAAAGTTTATTATTCGGGTCGAACGTGCACTCAAGCCCTTCAAAGAATTTCTCCTTCCTAACAAAACGTGCAAAACTTGATCTTACATCTCTTGATTGGGTGATAGAAAGGTAACATTCTTTGTACTCCAATGTTGGAATCTGCTGTTTTATTAGGTAACGCTGCGGAGTAGAGCACGCTTTACGTTACGTGCTCTTCAAATTTCGAGGTAAATGGAATGCCCACATTCTGGGTAGAGCAGACTGAATTAAGATCTGATTCTCCTCCAGCTCAGCTTATCTGCGTTACAATTTTCAGGAATGTCTCTATTATTCAGAAACCCAGAATAGTTCTACATGCAGTTGCTGCTTCGGATGAAGCATTTTGGCAGTGTAGAGATTTTTTGACTGCTTTACTGTCAGAGTAGTTAGTTGAAGTTAAGTTTACGAAATTTTTTGGAAATTTAATAGTTTTAGAAATTAGAAAAAAAAATTATAGTTACTTGGGCAGTAGCGGATTTAATCTATAAATGAATATCTAAAACAAATTAAATTAAATAAGAAGATGAATAATCCTAGCAAATAATTAGAAATAAAAAAATACATACACACATACATACGCACATACTAACTTGCAACATTGAACGGTTAACGTCGTGAAATTCAGTCGTTTATTTAAAGAAATTGAACTCTTTCGCTGCCAATTCTGTTCAGATTTTGTTTTTTTAATTTTATTTACCTTTTTCAACGCTTTTTTAGTTACTTGAAAACGTAACACACCTACATATACATATGTACATACATACACACATTCACACAGGTACATTTTAAAAATAAATTCATTGCCGATAATTTTCAAGCTGCTCAAAAGCTAACTTATAATGCATCATTAACCGATGTATGCTGCTCCTTGCCCACTTGCCCAACAACAACATATTCTCTACACTTTCGTTTCACACCTCATTAAAAGCTGTGTATGGCAATGATTCGCATTTTCATGCCTGTAATGTACACACAATTAAACGAACAATAAGGGTGTGTATGTACATACATATGTATGTATATGTATATAATATGTATTAGAAATATGTATGTGTGTGTGTTTTGTTCCACATGAAAATTGATACTTTTATTATTTACTCACATTATTTATGCGTTAGCCATGGTTTGTATGATAGGTTTGTGAAGGCAAAAGAAGTAAATATTTTTGCTCAATTGAATGAAATCCATGAAGTGACAATTCAATTTTCACTAATCACCTCTAATTAAGATGCCTTCACAAATTTCTCGCCTCTTCGATAATTGATTTCTTCCTATGATTTTCGCTTATTACTCGAATTCTATAATGGGCGCGCAATTCTCTATGAGCATTTGTATGGGTACTTAGATGTATACGTATGTATATGTGCGGTTATGTATGTATGCGTGGTTACGTATGAATATGCGCTTATGTGTGGTTATGTTGACGAAGCGCAAGAGTCGCATTGATGACAGGTTTTGCTTTGATTTATAAGAAAATGAAAAAATACTAACGAAAAAGAAATCAACGAAAGAAAAAGTACATAAGTACTTGCGGGTAAAAGTCAAGAGCATACGAAATAATGAAAACTGTTTGAGAACTTTCAGCTCATTAGGTTGGAGTGCTGCTGAGAAAGATGTGCTCAATCAAATTGTCTCTATTTAGCAGATCCAGTCAGTTCTTTCAATAAGACGGTGCCTCGAAAAGGTGGAACCTCAGAAATAACTTCGAAACTTTCAAAATTCAGTAGCGTATTCGCACAGGAAGTCTTGAATGGATTTGACTGTTCCGCATATACATGGCACTTGCAAAATTCCTTCTACGAGTCAGGCGCTCAACCTTACCTTTACCTAGTCGTTACCCGACCATGGCCTTGATCGCGACCTAACCATTTACGATGCCTCGTAGCAAAACAAAAAAAATGAAATTGAAGAAATCTCGGCTTGAAAAATACCAGTATTCTGATAGTTTGAATGCTTCTCTTAGTGAGAATTGTTGAGAGAAGCATTCAGATGCTGTTCCAATGCATATTTTGTGTAGATCGGTATCGCGAACACTCGGAACGATATCAGATTTCTCACTTTATCGGGGAAGTATAGTGGATGATGGTGGCCGCCGTAGCCGAATGGGTTGGTGCGTGATTACCATTCGGAATTCACAGAGAGGTCGTTGGTTCGAATCTCGGTGAAAGGAAAATTAATAAAAACATTTTCCTAATAGCTGTTGCCCCTCGTCAGGCAATGGCAAACCTCCGAGTATATTTCTGCTATGAAAAAGCTCCTCATGAAAATATCTGCCGTTCGGAGTCGGCTTGAAACTGTAGATCCCTCCATTTGTGGAACAACACCAAGACGCACATCAAAAATAGGAGGAGGAGCTCGGCCAAACACCTAACAGAAGTGTACGCGCCAATTATTTATTTTTATTTTTTTTATAGTGGATGAAGTTTATTAAAGTACAATTGCAATATTATTTGGGATTTATGTAGAAATGTCCGCTTAAAGAAAACTATCATTTAAAGAATAGAGCATTAAAACTAAGGTCAATAAGCAGCAATTCCGAAACAAATTGGACGTCTAGACCTAGCAGAAACTCTAAGAGCGCCTGTGAGAAACCCCGTAAGAAGCTGCTCAACTCCGCAACGCCACCTAGCAGATTTCAGTATTAGAGTACACAGAATATTGCCTGGCTATCACCCAATCAACAGGTGTAAAATTAAGTTTAATACTTTGCGTTAGGTAGGAGACATTATTTGAAAGACTTGAGGGTACGTTCGACCTGAACAATAAACTTTTCGCCTACTAATATAGGAAAAGGCTTTTTTGTCCGTATTTTGTCAATAATATATAATATGCAGAAGTAACAATGGGAGCTCTACTTTTTATGAGGAGCTTTTTCATAACAGAAATACGCTCGAAGGTTTGTCATTGCCTGCCTAGGGGTGACAGCTATTAGAAAATATATCCTTTTATGTTGCTGTTCCGCCCTCTTAGCGGATTTTGAATCCGGGCACTACCGAACGTTAGATACGCATGAACCCATTTAACTACGGCGACCGCCTTATTATTATACGATTATTTTGAAGGCAATTTTGACTAAGCGCGCTTGCAGATACGAAATCGTTTATTTGTTTTGATAAATTTTTAAAAATTTGTTTTGTCACATTGATAAAAATCAAGGAGAATATATTAAAGGTAGTATCAGTAAATCAGCTGATTTGGTTTTTTCGCCGTGTCCATGTGGCTGACAGCTCGGAATGAAACAAGGCAAATTCATTATTTATTTTCTACTTTGCCAATACATTGCTTTGACAATCACACGTACAAAACATTTTTTTGTGGGTGAGGTAGGGTTCAATATGCATTCGCACTTACAGCGACTGTCGTCTACTGCGTCGTGTGGTGTGGCCACTAAAATGATCCCTCCTCTCCTTCTGGAGAGATACCCTTCCCGGAACTGTTTCCTATATTACATCAGGAGGGCCCAGAACGGCATCCATAAAGGACCAATTCTATTCCGGAAGTATCCGTGGCCCGAGAGGAAACGTACAAAGCATTGTTTAGACCAACACCACCTTTAAGAAATGTGCCTTGATAGAAATGTAAATGAGTGACATTTTGACATTGCGGCATCACAATAAAATTTTAGTGCGAAGTTGTGTTCATATACGAAATTGTTAATTATTCTTTTTTGAAAACCCGTTATTTCACGCAATTCAAATAATTACCCAATTATTATTTTACCCAATCTAGGCAAATTAGTGAGATTGAATTAAGATTCGAGCTGGAGATTTTGTGTTAATTTTTATTTTTTCTCATTAGTATTTAATTTAGTTTTTCCGCATTAACAAATGCTATCGAACCTCACGTGTCTGAGAAAACAATCAAAACAGAACATTTTTTTGCCACTATGTGACAACTAAAACAACAATAACAATCAGCAGCCCAACATACTCGATCAACAAATGTGACAGTAATAATAACAAATATGGACAGCAGCATTTGGCCGCAACAGAAGCAACACAACATTAAGTGACTATTGAAGGAGAATTTGCTACCAACAAATAAGCAGCAACAATGCCATGAACAAATACTTGCACACTTGCATACAAACGAATAAGTACAACAATTACATACAACAAAAGCAATAAAGCGCATAGCATAAGACAATAATAAAGCATAGAAAACCGGAGATATGTCAAAGCATTAATTATTATGGTCAAACCGCAAAAGCCGCAAAGTGTGTAAGTGTCTAGGCTTGGTCTGAGCGCTGAATGAGCGGTGAACAAGTGGAGGCGGCAGAAGCGGACGACAAACCGAAATAACCATAAAGCGGAGCATGGAGTTGGAGTTGAAGGTGGAGCCGTAGCTGTGGATGTGACTGGAGGTGAAACTTAAGTGAGTTCCAGAAGTGCAGGGGCAGTGCGTTGAAAGCAAACATTTTTTGTCTCCTCTAGCAGCAAAGACCTTGCGTACAGCCTTGCCTTAACTAACTTGCCATAGCGAAATTTGGCGCGATGCGTCTCTCGTCTGCCGCTCCTCTAAGTATGCTTCTATGTTTCTATGCAGTGGCATGTCAGCTTCTATGTCGCTTTATAAAGTAATAACTGCCGTATTGGGCTGCCGTTATACGTGCCTCTTTGTTAGCTTGTGTGTGTGTGTGTGTGTGTACGTTTGGCTGGCACATGCCTTCGCTTTCATTGTGCCTAAACAGCAGCCATCAATTACAATTCAAATAACGTGCAACAAGAGCAACAACAGCTCGGCAAGGTGAATTACTTAGAGGGAGTCAAACTCGTACGCACACTCGCATGCAACCACTTATACAGACACATACACCCATACACTTCACTATGTTAGATATGCGCGCGCATAAATAAGTTGCATTTGACCATAAATTTTGGGCTTGGTCCGAGCGCGTCAATCTAACCCAACCCATTTCGAGCGTCAAGTCAGGCGGTTAGTAGTTAGTTTGCCCGTTCGCTCGTTTGCCCGCCAGCATGGCTGTCAGTCATTCTAGCTGGCTGTCGTTTAGTCTAAAAATTGACTAGTGTGTCGTTTGATTTGCTGCTGCCGCATTGTGGACTCTTGCCACATTTGGTTGACATGCCTATGTCCATACTGGGACTACCTCTGCTAAGTTTGTGGAGAAAAAGTGTTATAGGCATTCGTTATGTACGAGTAAATATCTACCACGCACACATACACACACGTGCATGCATGCAAGAAATGTTTGCTCATTCATACCCTGCTGGAAATCTGTGCCTATTGAAATATCTACGCGGACATCCAAAGGCCATAGAAACAATTGACGACGATGCGCTGGGATTCTGGTAAAAATGTGTTTTAGTTATTGAAATCTGCTTGTGGTAGCTATCGAAATACTTGGCTGCAGTACGAACGCGGGACGCTTTTTCGTTTACTTCTAAACTTGCGCTGAACTGCCGCTGATCTTTTCAAAACAGAAGCCCCTTTATTTGAGGTTTACCGTAGCTCCTACGGGTAAAACTGTAAGGCAGATGAACTTATATGCCAAGGTAGAACCAAGTGATTTGTTCCGGTAAAAGGATGCATTAGAGAATGCAGTACGCTGAGTGTATCAGCGCTGGCTCCGATTAAATCCTTTATCTCTCTGAACTCTCAAAAAAAAAAGGAGCAATTATGGTGTCTGGTAAACTCATTCAAATTTTTTTGATTTTGAAGGAGGAATCTCTTGGAGGACATATTTTTGCTAGCCACTCGAATGATCTTAATACCCCTTTATCTTTGGGCCCAGGCTGTCAACGCAAAATGTTTGTTAGGTCTCCGTTAGATGACATGAACGATATCGGTTGGTGACTTTATGCGCTTGGCAGGGCTTGGTAAATTACTACAATGAAAACAATGTCAATAATTAGCTCTGGCCCCATTGGGTGAACAGCAGATCGCACGCTGATACCCACTTTATTTTAAATGACCTGTTTTCCGCCTTTGGACATCTGCGATCATGATAGTGCGGATCGAACTTAACGTTGATCTTAATAAGGCAGATGATATCTCAATGGTGAAGAATGTAAAATATATTGGAGGGAAGAAGGTTAAAGGCCTTAGGGATCACCTTTTAAGAACATTTAAATCTGACACACCAAATTTGTATGACTCGGCACCTGAAGTAGTGTGGGATGCTCTTTATGGAAAGATAACCATGGAGTTTATTGAGATAAGCGCACTTTGAAATTTTTGAAAAGTCACTTAGATGCACAATTCTTGCCAAGAGAAGGCGTAAGGAACTGTAAAGTATGTTATCATAGAATTACTTGTACGAGTTAAAAAATCAAATAGTAAGAAGTGCTTTTAAATAACGGTTGTAAATTCAGGCCTCCAGATTATTATTTCTATAGCCAAACTGAAATAAAGGGCTTAGCTTCACTGATGGTTCGGGATCTGTCGGGCGGAATGTCTGACCTCCTTATCTGTCGGTCTCCATCTGGTATCGCTAGGGACCAAAAGGTCTATGCGTAGCTTATTGCCAACCAGGCTAACCTAACCTAACCTTATCGATTGCTTCAGACTACTACCTTATCAAACTTATATGTTTACCAGGCCAAAGTGATGCTGCAGGCAGCTATGGAATGACTATTGGACTAGCTAGGCAAAGTACTCTCGAGATGGTTTATCCGAGCGCGTAGTGCGTAGAGGTTCCTACGTTTACTAGACTCTTGAAAACAGTTTGCGGCGTATCTGAGTGCCTATACAGCCATTTGTGAAGCAACTCTTTTCTCTTAGCTTACCCTAGAATCTTGGGGCTAAAAATGGGTAGAGTCGAAGCTTTGGGCTTTTTGAATTCCCAATAAAAATTTCTTGGTAATTAATTTATCTTAGCATGGATATTTCGCAGGACTAGTGACTGCAAATGTAGTTATTAAGGATCGTGGCCGCTACATTTGCCCTAATTTTCCGATACTCGAACATTCAAATTTAGTTTTTTGTGTTTTATGTCTCACTATTTTTTGAAAAAGGTCAAATGAATTGGATGTCTCGCATATCGTCATAAAAATATTTCAAAATCTACCTCAGTGAAATTAAAATAAAAGAACAACAAATTTAGATGATGGACTCAAAACGATTTTTCTCGTTATTAAACGATTTGCGGAAGATATATGCATTGGGAGAAAGAAAGGCGTGCGAAAATAAAAGGTGAGGAAAGTGAAGGCCATCCTGAAGAAAGATCCAAACGTTTTGGGAAAGATTTTTGCGAGGATGGACGCTTCCTCAGAAGATTTTGAGCGCAAGACACAGAAAAAAGCTGGACTGAAGATGTACAACGTAGAAAAAAATTAAAAAAAATAACGGTGTGAAAAACTAATCCAAAAATGGTGGGCTAAATGCTAAAGCAAAATTTGGTTGGTAGATTTCAAGCTGCATAATTGATGATGAGACCTACGTTTTTTTTTCAGACTTCTCACAGGAGGCTAGAAAAATTCAGAGCCAAAAATTTCGGTTGCCATGCCGATTGAAGTTGTGGTAAAAGGAGCGGACTGTTCACTACATTGGCCCAATTAAACGGCAATTTATATGTGAAGGAATGCTTGCAAAGGAGACTGCGTCCATTTTTAAGAGTGCAAGTTCTTTTGCCTTGACTTTGCCGCACGTCACTACAGCTAAGCGTCTTTGGAGTGATTTTTAAAGAATATTGTAATTTTGGTATCCAGAAAAGCAAATTGATCAAAATTGTTCAGCATTAAAACCAATTGCCAAATACTGGCACCTTGCAAAAAGAAAAATGCAGGCAACAAAGAAGCGGCTAAAGTACTTCAAGTTTTTCAAATAAAATGGTCTTCAGCAAGTGTGAGAGTGTCGGTCATTACTGTAAAAACTTGAATGGGAAGAGTTTTTGAAAATTTGGAATTTTTTATTAAAAAATTGTAATTTTTATTTTTATAATTTTGTTTGAGTTTACACAGAATACGACAAATAAAATGATAAAGTTTATAAAAATGGAAGCACTGATTCAAAACCTTTTTAAATTTTGTAGTGGACAATTCTGTTCGGCACATCGAATATTATTTATATTTTATATATCCATCGTTTCGACCTATTTCCACAAGCTGGACGCTGCTTATTAGCCACTGCCATGGTCCCAAGGCTTCAACGAAAATGCGTCTTCAAGAAAATAACTCCGGACAACACTCATTTCTCAATGTCTAAAACGGACCTTTTCCAGTTGGCTACTTGAAGCATTTTTATTTGCATTTGTGTATGTAAGTATATATGTACGTGTGTTATATTTAAGTTTGTGTACTTCTTACTTTTCCACCTCTGGCTTATGTTTGTTTTCTCTTTTGTGTACTTTAAAATTTGTTCCAACAACACCTGAATGCACCGCACGCTTACGATTCTTCTCAAACCTTTTTGGTAGAAAATGTTGCACGTACACACCAATGTTGCACACATACATATGTATGTAAACACAAAGTCTTACTTTCTAGCTAAACGTCATATGCATTTTTTCTTGGAGTTTGGAAATTTGTAGCACTTGTAAAGAGGCAGGCAAATATTTCGATGAAAAAAAAAAACAAGCAGCAATTGACCGGAATTCGAAAAATTTCATTTACAAACTCTGATAAATTTACGAACTCTGGAAAATTTCATATGTAAAAGGAAAAAAATTTCAATGATATGCAAAAAGTAATGGCCCCTATTATGAGTTACATTCGATCTTCGATATTCGCTGGTTGTCGAAGATCGAAAATCGAATGTCAATTTGGTATTATGAGCGGTGCAACCCTATCGAAATTTTCGTTGTTTACCGAATTTAGAGTCGAATACAATTTTGCTTTCGATCGTGTAGCCTATTGTGGGAAAACTTGTTAAAGTGTAAGTTGTTTGCGATTATTTATGGTTTTATAGTAACCAAATAATAAATATATACTAATTTTGTTAATTTTATGCAGGTCGAAAGTCGTGAGTACCAAACAACAATTAGAAAGGCGAATCCACAATTCGCAAAAGGGATTTGCACCAAAGTTCAAGCAGCAAAAAAATGGGAGGAATTTACAACGAAGCTGAATTGCTTGGGACCACCAGTGAGAACGGCAGCAAAATGGATTAAGCTTAATAATGCTTTTTTTTTTGTGATGTTTATAGAAATACATTTTTACTTTCCCTTGGTAGGTATGGGCTGAAATACGTAGAGGAACTGAAATACATATTTTTTTCGAATGACGAATAATTGAATAAAGAAAATTTATAACAAAAATAAAACAGAAAATGTGGCGTAAAGGTTTCTATTTAATACTTTTTAGATTTTTCTATAATATTCTCAAAATTTCATTTCTTATGCTTTCTACTTCTCCGTTATTTGACTCCACTTCAATATCTTCAGCATCATCGTACACAGTGGGTTGAGCAAGTCCTAGCATACCTTCATTACCAATACTCAATTGGTACGATCCCTGAGCACAAAATCGCAGAACTGTGACTAGCTTTAACATATTTGGAATGGATTTGGCTCGGGTGCACTGCTGCAACTGGTTTTCTGTACTGGACAGTAGATTCATAAACGCCTCTTTAGATAATCTAAAGTTCTATAAAAATCTGTAAGGAAATTTCTGTAATATTAAGAACGTCAACACATTTTGAAAATTCTAAACTTACTCAGTAGAAGCCATTTCTAAGGAGTTGGATGCGCCCCTCAACTGTTTTCTACTTCTAGCTAGTTCACTAATCTTTCATCGTCCGATGAATCGTCGAACCACAACTCTGTTGTACTCATTTTCACAAAACATACTTTTTTTAACTTTTAAAAATGTTGTTAGCAAAGAATTTCAACACAATCGGTTTTTCTTTTATTTTGATTTGCTGTATCAGCTGAGAAAAATTATCTATTGTAAATGCGTCGAGTGATCGAAATTCACAATAGTCCTATTCTTCAACGAATGAGCACCATAATACCAAATGAAAATTCGTTCGATCAGCACTTTCGACTACAGTCGAAGATCGAATGTTGCTCATAATAAGGGCCAATATTTTGAACGCAGGCGTCTCTTCTTCTTCTTAATTGGCGCGATAACCGCTTACGCGATTTTGGCCGAATTTAACAAAGCGCGCCAGTCGTTTCTTTTTCGTGCGCCTTTTCTCCGGCGCCAGTTGGACACATCAAGGGAAGCCAAGTCCTTCTTCCCCTGATCTTTCCAACGCAAAGGAGGTCTTCCCCTTCCTCTGCTACCACCAGATGGTACCGCAGCCTCTGGATCTTTATTCGCTGCGCTATGTCTATGTCGTCGTAAAGCTCATACAGCTCATCGTTCCATCGCGTGCGATATTCGCCGTTGCCAATATGCAAAGGTCCAAAAATCTTACGCAGGATCTTTCTCTCAAACACTCCAAGAATCGTCTCATCGGATAATGTCATCGTCAAAGCTTCTGCGCCATATGTTAGGACGGGCATGATGTGAGCCTTAAAAAGAGTTGGATTTGTTCGTCGAGAAAGGACTTTACTACTCAATTGTCTACTTAGTCGAAAGTAGCACTTGTTGGCGAGAGAGATTCTCTGTAGGATTTCAATGCTGACATTGTTATCGGTGTTAATGCTGGTTCCTAAATAAAGGAAGTTTTTACACCCTCGAACATAACTCTCAACAGTGACGTGGGTGCCCATACGCGAGTGCGTCCACTGTTTGTTTGAAGACAGGAGGTACTTCGTTTTGTCCTCGGGAGGATGGTCAGAAGACCACACAAGTGGGGAAAGTCACTGATCGCCATCCACTTGGGAGTGGCCAGAACGATTCTTCTGCATATGGTTCAATCAGCTCACAACTCCCGGGATTAGCCCAAGTATCCTCTGGGTAGCTTCCGAACACTCGTTCGGGAGTGAACTAACGTAAGAAGGCGAAACATTCCAGGATAGCTGGTTGTGCGCTGGGTTTGGGACCCGCCACTTAAAGACAGGATAGGCATATCAGGCTGTCGACGACCCCCATGACAGCCATAAGCTAACCCTGTGATAAGACCCACCAGTACTATCAGGTCCTTCCTACTGAGTTTTAGGAGAAAGTTCGCTATTTTCCTGTTTGTTTCTTTCACAATGCACTTGGCTACTCTGCACGAGTTCAGCACAGACCAACGTCCTCCATGGGTAGACCTCATCAAGTCGTCAATCTATACTTGAATCGATGCGGAATTAACACCTAGAAAGGGTTTACGGCCTAGTGGCATACTTGCAGAGCCTTCATTAGCAAATTTATCAGCTAACTCGTTCCCTGTAATGCCACAATGTCTAAGCACCCAAATAAGACTAACTTTGTTGAGTTTTGCAACACTGTTAAGTTTTGTCTTACATTCACCGACTAACTTCGAAGAGCAGCGTGGGTTAGCAAGGGCTTTCAGTGCAGCTTGACTGTCACTACAAATTCCAATACTGTTGCCCGCCACTTTTTCCCACTAAGTCAACCTGATTTATCGATTATTTCCTATACCAACTGAATGAATATTGAAACTCCTTTTCATGCTGCAATAAATGACTTCCTTCTAATCAAACGGAGGTAGTCTCGATTCCTCTTTTCGGGCTTTTCCAATATGCTATCCGGTATTTAAAGAACATACGAAGACCACCTCTCCGCTTCGCCTTAATGTAAGATTTGCTCAGGACGGGCAAAGACGGCTGTGAGTGGAGTAACTCTAACTACACATCAAAATGATAACTTCATCCCACAAACTCTATGGACATAACGAAAATCATTTTCCCACGCAAAAATATTGCCTCGCATCTGGGAAATAGGCGATTAGCTGTCTTAAGCCCAGCTTAAATCATAAACTCCTTATGCTTTATGCCGGTTATTACTTTGATTGTGAATAATTGCGATCAAAGAATACAAATTACAAAACTTATCGTATCTCATACATGTGTATGTATGTATGTATGTATGTGTGTGAGTACAAATTGAGTGGTGAATTAAACGCCAATAAATGCAAGAAAACTGCACAACCAATAGAAAAATCTAGGCTTAGTTGTAGCTATGAATGCATCGGTTAATCCAAGCAGGCGCAATTACCAACTTCGCCGGCAATTAACTGAAAAAGTGAATTGAAACAATTAAAATGCGAAAAACTTTAATTGAGAGCTGAACAAAAAATGCGAATAAAGAATCAGGTAAACAGTCAACGGGTGTGATATTATAAATGACACTAATTGCGAGTGTTACCCGTACTGGGGGGAAAATGTCGATTAGGAAAGATACATACAAATAAAAAAAAAGTTATTAAAAGTTTACTCGCGGAGTATAAAAAATGCCACAGCATAACAAGTTTAAAATTCACTTTAAATCTGCTTTTTATTCAAATTTGCAATTTCAAGTATTCAAATGCGGAATAGTGACAACCAATCAAGAGGCTAGAAGTTGTAGTAAAAAATATTTTTTTCTTTATAATAGCTGCGCACGCGTATAACTGCACATACACACATACCATATGAATATGTATACACGTGTATGTGTGTGCAAATAAATGATTCCTTGCCCCTTTTGGAGTATTTACATACCTAAGTATACATATATACATACAGTAGTGTGCGTTGAAATAGAGCCTACTCTAAACTGCGCTTTTATGTGAAGAAATTGCCAAAAAAGAAATGATGTATGGGGAAACTACTCGTAGAATAACTGAGGGAAAACTCGAATTGTTGACCAAGAACGAAAAGATGGCCATCCAACAGCTATCGAATTAGACTGATGCGGCTACCTGCGATTGTTTTCTGTTTGATCGAGTAAAAAACCACTACGGGGAACCACTTCCGGTTTTAACAGCTGAAAGGAAGTAATGGAAAAATCAAAGACGGCACTGATGGTTATACCGAAAATCGAGTTCCAGAAATGTTTCAAGAACTGGATCAGACACTGGCATAAGTGCGTAACAGTTGATGGGTAGTACTTTGAAGGCGACCATATCACTTTTGAGGCATAAACTTGTATTTTGAATTTTCGGAATATATTTCGGGAATTTTTTGATCAAAGTGGACTCTATTTAGCTATATGAGAAGTATATCTCTATAATTATCTTCTCGCCTCATGTTTTCTGGGCGTAATGGTGCCTGGAGCGCTTGGATTACTTTTTGAGGCCTCCGTATAGAAACTATTTGGAGGTGAAAGAAGAAATTAATTGACTTTCGTGTCATCCAACTACAGATTATTTCGGCCACTTCCTCGCGGGCGGTTAAAAACTGCAATTTTTTATTAGCTTTAGACAGGAATGACACTTTCCGAGACACTTTCATGCTTGCAAGTTTGAGAGAAGGAATTTGACTTGTTCTCATGACATCGGAACCTTAAATTCGCCGCCTCTAGCAAATGCAAAACACTCACAGAGAAAATGCTCAGTGCTATCCACCTCCTATAAGCAAGACAGGCAAATCGGGTACACAATGATTCCAATGGTGGTCCTATGTTGGAGCAATGGATTGCGGCCTGTAATAATACCGACCATCAACCGAACGTCTTTTCTTTTAAGCTTCAGCAGAAAGTCCGACAGTTTCCTTGTCACAAAATACTTTGCAGTTCTGCAGCGTTCCTTAATTCGGTTTCTCATGATCGTATATTAGACGAAAGTTTTAATCATTTTCGTTGAGCGCCCAACTTTTTAACAAATTTTCAGTGCTGTCCTCTTTCAAACAGTTTTTTTTTAGTAAACTTCGTACTATAAAATTTAAGTACAAATATCGAGGTGTATGCATTACTATTTTTTCGCACGTCACTCTATGTGGAATAAGACAATGTGCGATTATTAGCCAGTTTGCAGTTAACCAGAAGCGAGTAGCGCACACATTCATGCACACCTGCACGCATACTCATACATACATGGCTGTATGCCTATGACGATAAGTGAACTCACAGCTACCCGATCAAGTTAATCACAGTTATAACATCGATCCGATATAGTCAGACGATTACATTTAATCCACAAATGTCGGCGATTAATTTTGTTGGCAGCAAAATTGTTACTCTCAACTGCATCTAGGCATGTACACACATACATACTTACATATATACCTGTTGCTTGCTAACAACGTAGCTCCTCGTATGTATCGTAAATGTGTACCCTGCTAATGTTGCGTTGTATTTGTTGTTTTTGTTGACCTAATCGGAATAATCATCTCACACCTGTTGCCCGCATTAATGCTATTTGTTTGTGTATGGGTATCGTATGTCTATCAACGAGTGGATTTATGCAGCTGGTTGCCCACTTAAGCCCAGGGAGGGGGCCGCACAATTGCAGCGGGCACGTGGGGTTGGTTTGCGATTGGGTTGAATTCGCCTCAGCTGCTGACTGGTTTTGCTGCTGTTTATTTGATGGGTGTGTTAAATTTTGTTAATAGCGTTAATACCAGCACACTTACAGCTGTACATACTTACATATTTATATACCACATAGCTGTAAAAATTTGTTCGTAGGAGGACTGGAAAGAAATTTTGAGAGATTAATTTGTTATTTCAGTTCAATTTCTAACAAAGAAAGAGTATTTTGTAATTCACAAAGAAAAAAATAAATTAAAACCGTTATATATTTTTATAAAAAAAATTTATAAGAAAAAATGTATAAAAAAAATTTGTAAAAAATTGTAATTAAAACTAATTATAAAATAATTCTTGAATTAGAGTGAAATCGGATAGAATCAAAGTGTAGAGAAAAAAGAATTTTGCAAAAAAAAATTTATAAAAAATTTGAATAAAAACTAATTATAAAACAATTCTTGAATTTGAGTGAAATCGGATAGAATCGAAGTGATGGAAAAAAAAATTTTGTAAAAAAAAAATTATACAAAATTGTAATTAAAACTATTGTAATTATACAAAAATTCTTGAATTTGAGTGAAGTCGGATAGAATCGAAGATGTGAAGAAAATAATTGAAGCAAGAAATCATTTTAGTAGGTGGCACAAAATTAATCATTCTTACTGAAGATTTATAACAGACAATTGCAATAAACCAACAAATAAGGCGAACGCCTAAAGTTCAAAATAAAGATTTATATGAATCAAAATATTTTTTTTTATTTAGTAAAAAAGTTGTTCAAAAAGAAAAAGGATGATTAATTTGCTCAACTTGAACAACTGTTTGAGATTTTTTAATTGCTTTTTATTTGCAGAAATATATAAAGCGGCGACAACAAGAACATCTTCGAATAAAAATATTTTTTTTCTTTCTCAATAGACTCAATTGGAAAAATATAGTAGAAACAAGCAATAGGACGCGAAATTATTTTCCTCAACAGTTGAGGAGCTCAACAGGTGGGGGGAAAGAGGCAAAGAGGGAGGCTTGAGGGAATATTTGAATAATGGCATGTGACCGAGGTAAGAAATGCTGCGTACGCGAAAGGGAGGAAGTTGAGGTGTACATTGGTGCTACGACAGCCAGTTCTACGTTACCGGAACGAAACGAAATTATATCCGGCCTAGAACTGCCACTCCAGCATGTATGGGGAATGTTTAAGTTGCTACAACAACAACTTCAAGGATTAGCTGCTAAGGTGATTCAAACTCAATCTCTAGACTTCACTATCAATATTCCAAATGCTACAAAACTGCATACATGAAAAAAGTCGAAGAATCGGCTCAAATTTTTTGAAATTTTTAGGAAATTTTTGCCAATTGCTTTAGAAGGTTCTCATACACACACCGTTGGAAAATTATAAACACACCACAATTTTTCTATAAAACTTTAGTTCATGCAACAATAAGAACCCTACAATAAACCTAAAGTTTCAAACTTCGTACAAAATTTTCAAAATTTGTCAAACCTTCCAACTTATTATTCAGAACTTTCCTAGCTTTTCCGGTTATATAGTTTTATAGCCAAATGAATTTTAATATAACAATTGCATGTTTAGAGTAACTAAAAAATACCGCTAGGTTAGGTTAAGTTAGCCAGGTTGCTTGTTTAAGACAAGACACTTAAGCCCTAACCCACTTAAATCTTTTTAAGAAGGTAACCAGTTCCTCCAGTGAGACATTTTGCAAATTTTCAAGGTATTAAAAGAAATAATCGCTAAGATATATGGCACTGCGTGGAGTAGAGGACATTAGAAGTGCAGCATATTCACCGTCTCTTCGTCTCCAGAACTCCTGCAGAAGTCATTGTGAGGTACACCCATTCTACCGGCTAGGATGTCAATAGTACAGTAACTCGTTGTTGAATCCAAGCAGATATTTTGTCCTTTTAAGATTCAGTTGTGGCCAGAGCGCTTTGGAGACCAGCAGTTGGTAATTAGAGAAGACCACCTTCTATTGGTTTCGCGATTACGCTTAAGGGGGGAAGCTGGTCTAGAATTTTGAAAAAATCGAAAAATTTTTTTTTGTCTTAAAAGGTGCTTTAGGGTCTTAGAAATAATATACCAAATGAGGGATGCCAGCAAAAATGTCTAAATGCCCAAATTTTTCATTCGACGGCAGTGCCTCGCAGGTATGCCCCGAACGCTACTTACAACTTTAAACGCGTTTTTCTCGAAATCACTTTTTTTAAACTGGCCGAAGACATAACTCGAACAAATCTTTAGCGATTCTTACGAAATTTTGACAATACATTCGAAATACCTTTCTCTGGAGACGTACGTAGGATTTTTTATTTATATTACATAGTTTTTTTTTAATCAACAATTTTATGTCGTTCTTTATAGTGAAAATTGTAACTTTTTGTTCAAACGTGCACCATTTCGCGAAAAAACAAAATATCGAAAAAATCCTACGTACGTATCTTTCTGTTGTTATATAGAAACTAAAAAAATTTTACTTTTTGATCCAGGACAAAAATTAAGGAGTTTACGTCTTCGGCAATGGACCCACTAGAAAAAAAGGCGCCTTAGGAGAACTGCTGGACAGCGGCCATTTTGAAATTAATTCAGACGAAAAATTTTGTATTTGTACCATGAAAGCTATATTATTAAACCTATTTCACAGATTTTCGATTGATTCCTTTGTTGAGTCAAAATAAATTCATAAAATATGCCCATTTTTTGCGCTCTAGACCAGCTTCCCCCCTTAAATCATTCGCAGTGTACAGTTCGTTTAGAGCAATGATTACGTTCTCTACCACCTGTTGAAGGTCAAATTCAGTGCCTTTACTTTCCCACTCACGCGCTGTTTCATTTACCTCTACTCCAGAATGGCCGGTGTTTTATAAAAAGGTATTTTTAAAGCGAAATGCGCTTGGAAAGTAGATGAGCCCAAATACTCAGAAACATACGGAAAATTTATAATTTATGCAAATGGCGTTTGACTTGATACTTGCCAAGTGCCACATTTGCCACCTCTGAGTTAAACAGCTGCAGTATACAAACAAACAAAGAATAGAGCGAGTAAAGGCCAAAATAAAGATTTTTAACACTCCAAATCACTTTTTTTATATACCTAGTAAGAAAGTTAACCAAAAACTAAATTGGATGATAAATTTTGCGCCATCTTGCACTTAGGAAAGAAGAAGGAGTGATCTTTCAAACTTACAGGTGGAAACGAATAAGGGGATCAGCTAATCAGTAGCAATGCACAAAAAAAAATTGCAAAAACTATGTAGTTACTTCAATTTTGAGATATGACAACAAAAGTGTGGATATATCAAATCTGATATTTTCATCGTAAGTTTTGACATTGGCAATTGTAACCAGAACTTTTTATCATATGAGTGTTATTTGGTCGGAAGAAAATGGTCTCCCGTTTTTGCGGAAAATCTGGTCATGTTGTTGTTGTATATCAATAGAGAATTAAGAAAAAATAATTCTGAGTGCAGTACAACCATTTGGTTGCCAGAAGTTTTCGGAGAATTAAGGAAAACCAACCACCAATGAGGAATCATCCTTCACCAAGACAATGCGAGCTCTCACATATCGGCTCAGACAAGAGAGTTTTAGAGCACTTAAAAGATTGAATTAATGTTTCATCCGCCCTACAGCTTTGATTTGGCACCGAATACTTTCGTTTTGCTACCAAACCCATAAAAAGCGAGGTCAACGTTTTTACTGTCTGAAGAACCTGTTGAAGCCTTTTACTAGCGCGTTTGGGAGGTATTCTCATCCGAGCGGCAAAAGTGGTTTGAAAATTTGTTTAAGCGAATGCAGAATTGAATTGACTTACAAGGAGAAAATTGTGACAAAAAACTAAAGCCATTTACATTATTATTTTACCGAGTTTCCATTATTGAGCGCAAAAAATTATCGCTTTATAGATACAAAAAAATTGTATTTAAAAACTTTTGAGTTTCACTGACATAATTTTGTTTGTCAAATGCCCGCTTTTGCCCACATTGTGTAGTGATAGCAGATGTCAATGTAATTAGTGCATCAGACTATTTCCAATATCAATTTAAATTTTTCACATTCTATGGATTAATTTGTAGTTTTTGATTTGTTTTTAAATAAATTGAAGTAATTTTCATATTTGACAGATAATACAAATGACCGCCCAGTGGAACTGAATAGCTGTCGCCAACAACAACAGGTAAATCTGGTTTCATTTTTATTATTTATAATAAACACATACATAAGCACTTCGGTGTTTGTGTGTATGAGTGATTGCAGCTGATTTTCAGCTATTCGCTTACAACGCGGCAACACCAGCTGGCGCCACTAATTTACAAAAATACAAAAAAAAAAACATTTAAGTTTCTAAACGCACACACGTACATACACAAATATATTTTTAACAAATCACCCTCTGGCCATTGACAAGAGAAAAAACAACAACAATAAATGCACTGGCATCCAAAGCGTTTGTAGCAAATGCAGCCGTTTCACACACAGGTGGTCGCCGAAATCATTAAATATTTTATCAGCGACAAGCGGTCAAGCGGCTTTATTCATAGACATAAGTGTGTATGTATGCACCTTTGCATGTATGCGACATGTGGGCCTTTATTTGTTTTGTTTTGCGCGATAAAAATTAATAACAATTATTTTGTTACTTTTACAACAACCACCATTTATACCGCAAGCTCGTGGCATGGCGTTGATTTATGCAGCAGCGGGAGGTGGCTGTCGCAGCGCAGCGGCAGCGAGTGGACCCAGGTAATATTGATGGGCGTTTGGCGAAAAAAAGGCGTGTCTCAAGTGTGACTGTGGCAGCTTGTTGCACTTGCAACATTCATAATTCTCATGTTGGTCACACTTATCTTTGCTATTTTCGGGTCAAATTTATGAAACATTTTTTTTTGCTTTTTTGGTTGCTGTTTTGGGTTTTTGGCATTTATTGTTGTGTCTGGGAATTCAGCTTGCGTTGGTTGTAAGTGCATTGCTATTTGTGCTGTGGACATTTATGCGACCCTGCCCACAGGCGCAATATATTTTTGGAAGGTAATTTGCTTGTGACAGCAAGTAAATTAATTTTAATGCAATTGGGAATACGCGAAAGGGCTACATAAGTAAGTTTGGCCACACTTACAAGTCGTGCAGAATTATGAAAGCACTGGCAAGCAAGTTTTGGCTATTTATATTTTTTTTATTTAATTTTTTTTACAAAAATATATTTCACTCTATTACAAATATAAATATTCCCAGTTGCAAACTTTGTGCAAGCTTTATAAAAATTCGAAAAATTTTCACCAAAATTTCAAGTTAGAGAATTTAAGAAAATTTAAAATCATTTTTAAAAAGCTGAGTACGCAGTTTTGTAGTCTATCGAGTTTTAGTATAACAAAGTGGGAGTTACAAGAATCGTTGATTTTTGGCAATTTTATCCGCTGACGGTGCTGCGTATTTTCTCGAGTATGGAATGCAAATAAATCGTCAAAACGTGTCTGCATGTGGTGTTTTTATATTTTTGAAGCGGAGTATTTTATGGGTGTATGGATTTATGTTTTTAAAAATGGTAACCTCGAATCATTAGCAATTGCAAAAAGGATAGCGATATGCAGTGGTAAATACAGTGAAACTTTGATATAACGAAGCTTAAGGGGCTGGATAAATGCTTCGTTATAGTTCTTGTTTTTTTATTTTGATAAAATCTCGAAAGATCCACACCAGGAAATATTAAAAAAATACCCAGAAATTGAAAAAGAAATCGTTATAAAGTTCCTTTTTTTTGAGTTTTTATTTCCCCGTCAAGAAACTACTAACGCCTTTTGCTAACGGGACTTTAACCGTCAATAAATTAAGAAGGCTTTCATGCTCAAAATGTCTTTGTTATACCTATGGAGTATTTTTGTATGAAAAATTTTGCAACAATGAAGTTTTTTCAGGAGACTCGGAAAATATTTTGATATATTCCGCAGGTTCCATAATTCGCTTACGAGTGAACTTCAATGGGATTGCCAGAAACTTTCAAGGAAATTCATTCGGAGGTGAACTACAAAGCCTGCCTGAATAAGCTTTCAAGGTACGTTATAGCGAGGTTTCACTGTAGAGTGTGTTTTATTATATACTTATATAAGTACCGTGAAAAATTTATTTGTGGAGCAACATCAAGACGCGCACCACAAATAGGTGGAGGAGTTCGGCTAAACACCTAAAAGAAGTGTACGCTCCAATTATTTATTTTTTGTTTATGAAAAATTTATGAAAATAAAAAAGGCAATTACCTCTAGATTTCGAAACTATTTCATATTTTTCGCGAACATCGAACACTTTTAAGGCAAATTGGTCTTCGAAGTAGTCACGAAAAGTCTCTTGTAAATTTTAGTTTTTAGTGTTGCCTTTTTACTTTTAATAAGGTATCAGCTGATTTAACTGGGAATTTATTCGTGTGAAATCTGTAGAATCTGTTTATTACAGCACGAAAGTATAAGGGTGCGGCCAGAGTGAACGCTGATGCCGAGCCGAGCCGAGCCGAGCTTATTGACGCTTATTTTCATGCGAGAAGAAAATTTATATATAACACAGTGAATGCGAGAATCAGCGCTGAAATTCTGTTTATTCCATGTGTTTTTCTCTTATGTCATTTAATTTTGTTGTTCATTTGTGTTTATAAAATTGCTGTACACGGTAATGGATTCATCTGATGACGAGTATTTTGCTTCTCCTAGTGTGATTAATACAATTATTAACACAAAAGAGTTTGGAAAACATCAACAATCCAAAAAAGCGAGCAAAACGCTTTGAAACTGTTTTCTCGCACTCATCGGCTTTGCTCTCTGCTCTTGTCGGCGCTCACTGTGTTATACACAAGCTTATTTGTATTGACTTGTATGTAACCAGTTTTATCGCACTGACAATCTTTATCGCACTGACAATCTCGGCTCGGCTTTCAGCGTTCACTCTGGCCGCACCCTAAGGCTTATACTTCATTATTCCCCTGTACCGACTGATTCGAAAACGTAATAATGAACGGCGCAATGAATTCCAAGTTCTTAGTGGCCATGCTAAAGTTCTACGAGATCTTAAAGTTGTTGTACCCTTTCTTCTACGATATTAATATATAATTATATTTCTAATGTCATAAAGAAAGTCGAGGTTACTAGAAACAAGCAATATTTATGCGGAAATGATAGGAAGTACTAATTTCGGAACTTAATGCTGTTTTTTTGGTTTTTTGTGAGATCTTCTTGAAAGGATTCTTGTATACACGCACTTTCGAATGTGCTCTAAAATTTTTAGATTTTAGATCTTAGATTTTTTAACCAGTTAACTGTGGCGCTCCCATTTAAAAGTGCGCACAGTTTTGTGTCGCCAGAATTGAGCAATGACGAGCATAGTCGTCAATCACAGAGTAAGTTGCGCTAGTAAGATATTGGATGAGAAAGATGGGTTAATTTTATAAAATTGGGGACAAATGAACTAAAATGGAACTTCTGGACAACTTTATAATATTTACGCACTTAAATTCTTACGTTGCACTGTACTTATTTGATAGGAACCGCCGACACTTGGTAAGATATGCACTGACACACACGAGTTAGCTTTCTAGTTTATAAATCCTCTTTTTGACTTTTGCCTTTGACCCTTTTAGGTTAACATCTAAAAAACGTTATCATCGCACATAAATAAATTCATTATGCGAACTGGTGAACTTTTTCAACCAGTGCATACGGGGAAGCATGACATCATCTCAAATTATTTATATTTTCTATTTGTTTGTTTTATTCCGGCATAGCCTCAAAATATTCTAAACATCTTGAAATTTGAGAATATGTGTAGTTTTTCTCAAAAATTGTAATTTAAATAGCCAATGGTCATTAATTTATACGCACGAGTATACTCGTCAATACACAAAATGTTGCCACTTCTCCATGACGAGTATACTCGTCGAATTTGTCGAATTTTAGTTGTCAGAAGTGGTTTTTTATCGGGGCTTCAAGTGTTTAAACTGACTTTTTAAACTTGAAATCTTCAGCCAAGTTTTCTCGTAAAAATCTCATAGTTTCCATTTCCTAAGAACTCTTTAGTAACAAGTTCGGCAGTTTTGAAACTATTTTGCAAACTTATGGGATCCAGGCCGGTTTCCTCTCTCGAAATAGTCTCTCTCAAGAGTTCTGAGTCAGCTTTCTCGCACCTCACACACCCGTGCCGCTCATAACTCTTTAAGAAATATTTCGATCAATGAAATTCATACCTCAGAACCACTAACTTCAGGCATTGAGTAAAACTAAAAGCATTTTTGGAAAATGGGCATATAAATGGGGTCGATCGAGTGAAAAGTAGAGTGAGAGGAAATCATCGCGACAGGTTGTAGAGGCGCAAAACGATGTCTCTGCTCCGTTGTTACTTATTCAATGCGGCACACTTACCTATACGCATTTTTCTGTCCGACAAATATGTATGGGATGTGCGCCTATATACTTTGATATGGATCCGCTAAATAAAACAAAAAATCAAAAAAAAAAAACCTGCGTCGCGCGTTATCGTCTGCTGACCATCGAAACGGTCCATAGCATACGAAGATTTATACTTACAAACATACATACACACACATATACATACATATGTATGTAGCAGATAGCGCAAGAACACAAAAGTGCTATGTTTACATGCAACAAAAAAGCAAAAAAAAAGTTTTTTTAAATTGCAATTATTAAGTGCATCACAAAACTAAATGTGTGACTGGGCGACCACCGGCGGACTGCAGAGTGCAAGCAAATGACCGTCTGGCGTACTGGCTGTGTTGCATGAAATTGCACATACCAACACTCACAATGCATTTAGACGCACATATGCACGTGTTTATGTATGGATGTAAGTAATCCCAGAGGCGCTTCCACGCTGCTCATAACGCTTAAGCGCTTAGATGCTCCTCAACCCAAAAATTATGTGCTTTTTTCATAGCGGCGACTAGCATACAAATTCAGTGCTCACTATTTTTACGACTCTTTTGTTGTTTTTTTTTTGTTTTTTTCGCCAAAATAATTTCTGCTTAAATATTTGCTTAAAAATTTCATACTTAGGTTCTCCTTTGTTTTTGCTTTTCTTATTTTTAATATTTTTATTTTCTTGAATTTTCTTTGTTTTGCCTTTTAGTCGACTCGCCGTCTCTTGGGCCAAGTTCAAAACTTTATGCCCACAATTTCTATAAAAAAAATTTCACTCACAGCCATTGCCGACAACGTTTTTCCTCTTACGCACCTCGCATTTCGCATTTGTCTGGTACTTTGCGTGTTTCTTTGTCTGTTTTTGGTTAATATTTGTTTTTGTTTTAGTTTTATTTTCCCTCATGCCTGCCAACAAATTTTTGCCAAATTGTAATTGTAAAAAATTTGACAGCTTTACAAATGTTGTCTGTTCGCACTCGTGTTTTCAATATATTTTTCATTTTTTGCGCGCGTCGAAGTTGTTGTTTTTGATATCTTTTTTTGCGAATTTTTCACATTTTATATATACTCGCGCATTTTTCTTATACTCGCATGTTTTGCTATTACAATTTTGTGCAAATGCAAGTAATTGAAGTGTCTGCGATTTGGTTGGGCGTGGATGCAAAAGCATGGCAGGGCATTAGTTGAGTATTTAAATTTTTGAAAACTTAATGGTAGTAAAGTAATTAACAGTTATTTTTTTTTTTAATTTCTCATATAGGTTGTCAAAAAAGTCTTGTGGTATTTTTATTGAATTTTCAATTGTTCATAAAATTGGTTATAATAATGCGATTTAAGTCAAATATGCGCCGTTTTGTTCGATGACGAGTTCCCAACGAGATGCCAACTTCCCTATTGTCAAAAAACTCGGAGAGCCAATTTTCACAGGACTCTCTTGAGAACAACTTCCGACTATCAAGCTCGTTCGCCATGGACAGAAATAGGTGGTAATCACTTGGTGCGAGATCCGGACTATACGGTGGATGCAAAATAACCTCCCATCCGAGCTCCCGGAGCCTCTGGCGCGTCACCAAAGATGTGTGTGGCCTGGCGTTGTCCTGGTGGAAGACAATTCGGCCTCTGTTGATCAAAGATGGCCCCTTCTGCATGAGTGCTGCATTCAAGCGGTCCAGTTGTTGGCAGTACAGGTCCGAATTGAGCGTTTGGCCATAGGGGAGCAGCTCATAGTGGATGATTCCCTGCCAATCCCACCAAACACACAGAAGAACCTTCCTGGCTGTCAATCCAGGCTTGGCCACCGTCTGGGCAGCTTCACCGCTTTTCGCCCACGACCGTTTGCACTTCACGTTGTCGTAATCGCCAGTCACCATCCGCTTCAAAAACGGGTCGATTTTGTTGCGATTCAGAAACGATTCGCATGCATCCATACGGGCGAAAATGTTTTTTTGCGTCAAGTCGTGTGGCACCCATACATCGAGCTTCTTTTTGAATCCAAGCTTCTTCAAATGGTTTATAACGGTTTGATGACTCATACCCAGCTCTTGGCCGATGCTACGGCTGCTACTATGCCGGTCTCTTTCGATCAATTCAGCGATTTTATCGCAATTTTTGACGACAGGCCTTCCGGACCGTGGCACATCTTCGATCACCTCTGCACCAGAACGAAAACGTTGAAACCATCGTTGTGCGGTGGAAGTGGAAACTGTATCGGGTCCATAAACTGCACAAATTTTATTGGCAGCATGAGATGCATTTTTGCCTTTATCGTAGTAGTACTGTAAAATATGCCGCTCCATGTTTGCGACGCTATAACTCACGAACAACTAAAAGCAAACAACAATTAATCAAACACGTGTTAGCACGTGAAAAGAGCTTTCCAAAAAGCTCTAGCGTGAACCGATGCGACGAATACAACTAGAACTACGCGCTTGCAAAGACAAGCTTGCGGAAATACCGCAAGACTTTTTTGAGAACCTTTATTTTGAAGTATAGTATATATTTATTAATATTTATTCTTTCAAAAATTGAAATAAATTTCCCATATTAAAAAAATATCGGTAGACCAGGTAAGAGCGCTGAAAAAAGAAGTTTAAGTAATGTAACATTCTTTTTTTTTATTTGGAAGTTACATTCGCGCCATGCCAAAGGCAAGTTATACGAAACTGCTGAGCAAGACCCGAAAAGCTGCGTTTTTATTCATCACCGACTCTTTAAGGACCATCCCTAATAAAGCGCTTGAGACAACTTACCTGTTCTAAATCTGGTAGGAAAACACGTGGCCGCCGCTTCAGCGCTTATACTTAATAGTAAGGCGCTATGGAAGGCCCGGCGGTACGGCCAAGCTTCTGTTATAACCAAGAAATTGACTACTCTTTCTCTAAATCCACCTTCGATAGGCTCTTCAAGATCCCGTCAAGAAGAGAGGTCATGGAGAAGAGGAGAAGTAAATTTCTACACGGATGGATCCAAGCTAGAAAATTAAGAAGGCTATGGAGATGTTTGAAAAGAATTAGGATTAAAATTATCTATCC
The DNA here is from genome assembly GCF_028408465.1 of Anastrepha ludens. Classification (NCBI taxonomy): domain Eukaryota; kingdom Metazoa; phylum Arthropoda; class Insecta; order Diptera; family Tephritidae; genus Anastrepha; species Anastrepha ludens. Next base: position 115,863,804 of record NC_071502.1, read on the forward strand.
GATTTCCGGACAAATGTAACGTCTACCAGGCAGAAGTCTTAGCTATAAATGAGGTAACTGTAACAATAACTCCTTCTCAAATCAAAGTACTTAGAATGTATACCAAGATCAAAGGTTGCGCAGCAATGCTGTTCGGTAGGCATTCTTCTAGGCTAGGCGTATTTTCGCATGAATACCGCAGAAGTTGTAGAGACGAGGAAGAGGCAGAAACAGTAGAATGCTTCCAAGTACATAGACAGCTTTAGCTAGGAGTAGAGTAAGGTTGTTAGGAAAATACCATTTGGACTCACTTACGGAAATATCCGGTGTTGGAACAAAACCTATCCTACGCTTCATAAGGAGCCTAACTGATTCCATGAAAAATAAACAGCAAGATTCCCGTGTTACACAGTGGTACCACAACGGACGCACATACATGGTCTAAGTGAGTTGGCTACTCTAAGCCGACTGCCACAAAAATCTAGCCTAACCTAACCTACATTCATGCCATGTCGTATAAGCATCGCTGACAGTGCTTCAACTGGTCAATCCGATTTTTAAGAACTCGTTCCAGTACGTGTTTCGTTACTCCATCAATAGCGTCCCGAGTATCGGCCTCGATCGCGTTTGAAGTGGTTGGGCTAATATTCTAGTCAAAGGAAAAAAAAGCAAAAAATCAAAACAAATCGAGTAATGTCCAGTCACATGCTCGCTAGGGGCAATTTGTGAACGCTCGCCATGAGATGAGGCAGTCTTCAAATTTCTTCTTCATAACTTCGAACGCTACGTCACTTTTGTGGCATCGTCACTTGCTGGAATCCCACTGCAAATATATCGATGTAGTCAAATTCTGACCTCAGAAAGTCATCTAACAACGCTCTATAATAAGGACTATTGACGTTAAAGGTGTCACCTTTTTATTTTCGAAGGGAGCCGCACCAAATACGCAACCTTTGTGAACGTATTGGCGCTAGGTCGAATAGTTGGGGCTTGTATTCGCTCCAATAGGGACATTTTTCCTTCTTAATAAAGCCGCTGAGTCTAAAATGGCTCCTATCTGAGGAGGAGTTCCTTGGAAAGAGAGTGCTTAAAATTGTAGCAACTGTCACTGATCACTGGTAGGCCCCGTGGAAGCAGTGTCACTTTTTCTATGCGAGTGCCCAGCTTTGCTATCCTTAAGGTATCGGACGCTTGAGAACAGTTAAAGCGCTTATCTCTGGACAAAATTGAGTAGCATATAAACAAATTTGTAGAAGGGCCGAAATGGTTCGGGTAATTAGGCGAAGGTTCCATGATCCATGAGAAGTGCGAAAATCTTGTCTTTACGTGGTAGTAGATTCCTTAAAAGCACCATAAACAATCATTAAAGTATTTAGTTTGGCTAAGTTAGGATGATTGTGACAATCCACAAGGTGTAGAAAAAAATAAAGAAGGTTTACCCAAAAAATTAAGAAGTTTTTATTTTAGCATGAACTTTTCAAGCGAACCCTTTTTAAAAAAAAATATGGTAAGCGGACTTTAAAATTAAAGTTAGCAATTTTTAGTTTTTACGAACTTTTCAAACGACCCTCTTATGTACATATATAAGTATATGTATCTATGTCTATGTGGATTCCTATTAATACAACCAGATTCTATGTAGCCTCCGCTTAGCAACTGTAGAGCAACTTCTATGGCGTTGTCTATGGCGCCCAATTGCTCCAATGCGCCTCCATAGCGCACTCCTATAACTTTATAATGCGCATGCATACACTTGTATGTATGTATGTGTAAATGCGCGCAAATTTAATGTGTTGACTGCTGCAATCTGCTGCCATCTTCCCATATGCGATATTCGTTCATTCGTTGCCTAGCCTCGTGAGTAAAGGGGAACTCGAAGGGGCAACTCGTCCAACTGATCGTGTCATGATTTTCATTAAAATTTTGCAAATAAACCAAAAAATAGCAATATTACATTTGCATTGCATTTGTAATTACAAAATGTGCATAGCACACAAAAACAACAACAACAAAAATGTATAAAATAAATACAAAAACAAAATACTTGAAGAAAACGAAAAAAAAAATGATTTTGTTCAGCTGCCATTGCAGACATGGCGTCTTTTCCCATTGCTCGAATCGCTTTGACGTTGGAGCGATGGGTCAGGCAAACATTTTAAATTACAGAATCTGAACTAAGAAAATGACAAAAAAAAATATTGCATTGCACTTTTTGCGTGTAAAACTTCGCACTTAATGTATTTTCAAAACTCGCTTTTAATATCGCGCAGATGTATGTCAGCGCTGATTGTCTGCGTATGCAACTACTTATTCATAGGTGTCTGCGTATGAACGTACGCGTGTATATCGCTCAATGTTGCAAGTGTCATAAGGAAAACACATTTTTTTTGGATATGTATGAAGAAGTGGCAAGCAACTCTCCTTTAATGCTATTTACAAAATCCATGGTGATATCTATTAACAGTAACTCATTAGGGAGGGATAGTAAGTTGGAAACTTTGAAGCTATTTTTCTTGAATTTTTGATTTTTTGAGTCCTATAAGATGTCCTGGGTTTTTTGTTTTAACATTTTTTAAGATTTTTTATCAGTATTTTTGGGTGTTTGGAATCGAATAACCAAATTTATAAAATAGGTTTGGCAAGCCAGCATGAATCGCTAACGGCAGAACAGTGCTTGTGAATTGTAGAAATTTATTTTGAAAAAAATAAATTTGTTTGCGAAGTTCTTAGAGGTTTTTATTTCTTTCGAAATGCCGGATATCACATTCAAAAAATAAATGCGAAGAAATTATCCTTTTGATTATAATAAAAAAATGCATTCCAACAATATTTCTGTGGTATTGTGATCTTAAATTCTCAAGCGACTTCAAACTGACACTTCAACGCACTAAAATTGAATGAGCTATAAAACTGCATACTTAAAAGTTTTCTAATAATTCTGGAAAATTTTGAAGACGATTGCTTACAAATTTTAAAATATTTGTGAATTTTGTACATACAAAGTTTGGAACTTACAATAGTTTTACGAGATCTTTATTATGGAATGAATTACAATTTTTGTCAAAAAGCTCGCGAAGTGACTAAAACAAATATGAAACTGTTTCACCTTTACAATATATTTTTCCTCAAGCCTAGCACAGATTTCTCATCATTAATAATTTCTTACATCCTTTGTTAGTTATTTGGCCGAGCTCCTCCAATTTATGGTGCGCGTTACTTGCTGTAGCTTTACAAATGGACCTACAGGTTTACGCTGCCTCCGAACGGCAAAAAATTTTGCTTTTTTATGAGAAGTTTTCCACCCAGAAATATACTCACATATAAGATAAAAAATTTGCTATTATTTTTTTCAACTGACTCTCGAACTTACTTGAATGGACTAAGCAGGGTGAAAAGATTTCAAAGGTGAGTTCTTTAACATACCGTTACTCGGCTCTGCCTAATAGAATCAGCTGATTGACTAACGTCACTTGAGGTGTGTTTACAAAGAAACGAAGATTGTATGGCATGATGCAAAGAATAATGAGATGGCGCCCATCGTGGTCCCGTTACTTTGCGCTCAGCGAATTTGACAACTAGTTACGTGATTTTAGCTCCAGTATGGCCAGATTACCATTTTCGTAACTTGATTTAGCATTTTTTTTTGTTATTTTTTATTATTTTTTGTCTCGGAGTTTTAGTTCTTTCTTCATAACATTTTTCTAGCTGTTCTAATTAAAATGTCATGTTTATAATTTTGTAAAATATACATTTTTTAATAATTATTTAAATAATTCACTCAGTTTTATTTAGCTTTACTTTTTTTTACATCTGGTGGCATTGCCCGCGATTGCCGGTGTTGTTGGTGTTCTTCTGCTTTCGGCAGTCAAATCTCTCTCTCGCTACTGCAGAGTTGCCTAGCTTTGGATATAAAAACGCACTAAATGCCCATTTAAAGAAAATAAAACACGAAATTTTTATTGTGTTAAGTAAGAACATTGTATGCGTGACAAATTGTCTGTAGAATGTGCGTTTTTTTTAAATAAATGTGTTATGCTTATGTACAATTTAATTTATGAGTTTTTTTGTTAAGCGAAATTCTTTTGTTAAGGAAACGACTTTTTTGCTATATTTGAAGTTATGTAACTAGATAAGGTACTCTTTTTGTAAAAATGTCAGTATGGTTTCTTTAGTATTTTCTGGTATTTTGTTGCTTATTTTTACTATGAATACACCTCTTGATGCTCTATGTCTCACTAAGGATTGATGACCGGAAGAAACGATTACACCTCTATGGTTTCAATTCGCATTCAATAAATTCAAAGGCTTTTTAAAATGTGTAAAAAGGTTTTCAATCTTAAGAAGAGTTGAGAGAGGGGCATTTAATATTTTTGCATAGCCTTAAATGGAGCCAAAAATTAAATTTGCACTTTCAAATTATCAAATTTTATAAGGGTAAAAAACTTTTCATTAGCACTAAAATCTTCTCAGAGTGGCCTTTTTTAAACTTCTTTTGTATAATAATACAGTTTTTTTTCAACTTAAGTCTCGGTAGCCTTAAATTAAAAACAAAAAGAAACAAACACCAAACTTAAAAATTGTCGCATTTTCGGTATAAAAAAGCACTAAATTTATTGCGAAGAGCAAATGGTTGGCAATACTGCACAACTCTGCAAACGTGACGTCACGTACGCTCTGATGGGCGCAATCTTCTTTCTATCATTCTTGATTGTATGGTGATATGCGAAGAAATTCAACCAATAAGACTTCGTTGCCGTCTGAACAACGACTGATTGGACGAGTGAGTGAGTTCGTGTGAAATGATCGTGCATAATTCGGCTGCTGAATCTGACGTGGCAGTTAAAGTTCGCCACACATTTTTCTTTTTCACCATAGCTAAATACCAAACCTAGTACTCTATCATCCTTGTAATGACGACACGAAGTTCAATTTTCTCCATAGCTGATGTTCTCATCCCAGTTGATTGGAGTACGCGGCGTTGTCTAAAAAGCCAATTGATCGATTTGACTGAATCTTAGGGCAAAGTGGAACAAAATTAATTATCAAATTATGTTTTTGAATAACTTTTTTACCAAATAAAAAAAAGTTATTTTAAGTGATGGATATATTTATTTTGACCTTTATGCGCTCCATTGCTTGTTTGTTTGTCTACTGCAGCTGCCTAGTTCACAAATGTCAAATATGACTGATGTACGACGCCATTTTCAAAAACTATGAATCTTTCGATAGGGTGATTAATTTTGCGCCACCTTGTAAATCAGTGCAGTTACCTTGTATTCTCAGTTGCATTGAGTCGAGAGGTAGTAAAAAAAAGTAAGTGAAAATAACAAAGAAAATATTTTATACAAAGAAAATAAAGCGAGCACCTAAAGTAAGTAAAAATAAATATCTCTCTCACCTCCAAACCCTTTATTCACGAAGTTTTCACATCTTGTATACCATAATCTGGCGTTGAACCACTCACATTTTTAATTCTCGCATAAATAACTTTATTTTATATAAACAAAAAAATCTAACAGACGAATCTATCGCTTTCCAACTCATTACAAGGTACAGTTCGAAACGCGTTCACATCTCTGCGGGGATGCTAATTTGTATACACATAGAAGTTCCATTCTCAAGTGGACACTTCGTCACCTAACACTTACGTCCGCATACTCGCATTTCTTCGTTCGCTGTATGATTGGATGAAGCACTAGGCTTCCTTGTTTGTGCATCCACTTTGGCCACTTTTACCACTTTTCCCCATCAACTCTCACTACTTCTTCACTTTTTCAAACATTTTTTTGTGTAGTAATAATTTCAAGTGGTTGCCATTAATACAAATACGTTATTTGTACGTATGTATACCTTACATTTTTTGCATGTTTTGCTACACATGTTTTTTCCTTTATTCTTCACCTCTTGGAGAATGTTCGGATTGGATATGTAAAACTCGTTCAAGTGCGCTCAAACATTTGCTACTAAAATGTTTGTTTCAAGAAGTACACTTTGTCAAGAATCGATATACAATAACTTGCATTTTCTATAATATTTGAACAAAGTGGCGATCCTTAATTTAAATAAATTCCCATTTCACCTGATTATTGATTTTTCAACGGACTGTAAAGTGGCATTTTGCAAGCAACAGAGACCATTTCAATGGCCTAGAGAAATCAATTCTACGACTCTTACTGTATATACCCACTCTGAATTTGGGAAAATCTAGACATGCGCCAGTACATAGATCGGCTTGATCTGTGAAGAATTGGTTCACAGAAGATTTTGAGCGCTCAAAACTTCTCGCTTTGCGAGCTTTGTTTCTTCCTCATCTCTATAAAGTCCGTAGAAGTGCACGAGTGGCATTTCGAACATGGCGGCTGCTCTAGTATTTCAAGAATTTTGGATATCTTTGGAAATGGAAGTGATTAACACCAATGTGATTGCGAAGAAAACTCTCTCTGGTGCTTAAGCTTCGAAGTAATCGAAAAAAGTACGTACTCAGATCAGTACAGCGGACCAGTGAATAGTACCGTGCGCCTGCTTACTATTGGAAGTAGCGTCACTTCTATCGATTTTCAGATGAACATATTTGAATATAGCTCGATAAATTATAGGAATCCCATTATGAAACTTCCGGGGATTCCGAGACAGGGAATTTGAAAAAAATAATTTGAGACGGAGAGTTTTTGAAAATAAAACAATTTTTTTTTTTTAATTTTGAAAATATTTCTTTGGGACAGGGAGTTTTTAAAAATAAAAAATTTTATTTCTTCAAAATTTTGAAAAAATTTCCTTGAGACAGGGAGTTTTTAAAAATTTAAAAAAAAAAAAAATTTAAAAAATTTTGAGAGTTTTCATGACGGAGTTTAGCAAAAATTACAACAAAAATTTTTTTTTCAAATCTTTTTTTAAATTTTGAATATAAAAATAATTTTTTCTAAATTTAATTTTTTTCAAAAATTTTTAATTTTGAATTTTGAACAATTTATTTGTTTTTTAACATTTTGAGCAAAAATATTAGGTATAGCATGCGTTTGAACCACGTTTCGAAGAACACACTTTCGCACTCCCAGGGTGCTTTTTAAATTGTGTGTCATCCAACGCGAATACAACTTTTTCACTCCATGGAGATCAGGCAAGATCTTATTTTTAAGGGTTTTTCTTGTGACAAGTCTAAGCTAATGTAATTAAGTCCTTCGAGTAGCAATTTGCAGCATTAAAATTTCATGCGCTCGATGTTTTTCAACAGTCGCCTGAGCTCATCTAGCATTTCTTAAAAATATATCTCTTATCACGCTCAGGTTATGAGGCCGAGTCACGAGATGATTGCTCGCATTAAATGCACTTGACAACGAACGCCTGTATATTTGAAAATTATAAAAGCGATCATGCATACGCTTTATTACCTCATTTCTAATTTTAAAAAAATATGCCTTTTTAATCACTTCTCCTAATCTCTCCAATTAAAAATTTGGTTTTTTTTGTACTCAAATCTATTATTTCGTTACAATCTCTCACTTGGTTTTAAAAATGCTGAAATCTGTCAACGAAACGTTTCAAAAGCAACAGAAATTTTAAATTTTATTAGTCTATAAAAAACGAGAATCTCTACAAAAACTCTGCTCACTTACCAATTTGCTCCGCAGCTAATCGTATTTCAAATATTTCACAAGACATTATTTTCAGATTAAGTGCACTAAGTTATATAAATCAGTGTGCCTGATTTAGCCTGATCGTAGATAAGCACGTAAGTGTTCGAGCAAAGTGTGTCTAACGGTGCCAGAGTTCAAATTCCATTGATAAACTTTGTTTGCTGTCCGTTACGATGAAATGATTGTATGATTTTTTTCTAGTTATTTAAAGGCTATACAATCAATAGAGGAATATAATTGAAATTTCAAACTTCAGAACCGAGAAACTCTATATTGGAAATGCGCTGGTATGCTACATTTCAAACTTTGGGCTACATGCCTGCCAGAGACTATGAGAATTAGAGTGACATACTGAAGGAAGCATTAGAGGATCATGGGATCATGGAAGGTGGATAGGTAGCTAACGCAATGCGAGATGAATAACACACCTACCAACCTACCAGCTTATTTCTTAAGATCACTAAAGTAAGTAATCTTAGACATGAAAGTTAGTACATCAGAGGAAAAACCGAGTAGGTTAGGTGAGATTAAATTGGGACACCCAGAGTGTGTCGATGTTCACTTAGGCTGAACATTATGTTACCACTGAAGAGAGAGCTCTTGATTCAATAGCCTTCCCTTCAAATGGTCTCATTAATTTTTCTAGATCTGCTAACCATTCGAAAAAGGAATTAAGGAGGCATTAGCTAACGTCTTGCTTTTTAACAACACTTTCCACCGCCTATCGTCGTCTATGCAAGTATACCAGAAAGCAGATGGTGGGCAGGGAGAAGGGATAGTCGGTCTTTAAACCTATTCATTAAACCACTTTTCTTCAAGTGTAAGCCCATTGATTTGGCTGACTCTAAGATCATCAGTATCATTCACAAACAATGAGCCAAAGTATCTAAGCTTAGTGGCATGGCTTAGTGGAGAACAGGACAGGGAAGATAGCTTACAGACTATTCCTCCTCCTCATTCTTGCAGCTTCTGCAATAGGCGAAATGACCGCCTTTTAGCGCCTGTCTTCCCAATTTGGCCAATTTCTTTTTCTAGCGCTACACGTCAGATTATCAACTCATCTCGTGTTGGCTGAAGTGGCAATGCCACTTGCACCACACGGTTTGTGGGTTGAGTGGAGTATACCTACAATCTCCATTCCGAGAGGGAGGCGAGTGGTAGTGCCCTCTCTCGCCAATTTGTCTGCCTTACCGTTTAAGCTTCCTAGACTTAACAACCAGTGTCTTACACTTTCATCGGAAGTCAAGTATCTTGGTGTAATACTTGACCCCAAGCTCCACTGGAAGCTGCACATAGAAAATCGAGTTAAGAAGGCTAATATAGCCTTCTATGCCTGTAAATCTATGTTCGGCAAAAAATGGGGCCTCAAGCCACGTGTCGTACTCTGGATGTACAACTTAGTGGTTCTGCCAATTTTGACATACGGTTGCCTAGTTTGGTGGTTAGCTTTTCAGAAGGGCTACAACTTCACTAAATTAGAGAGAGTGCAGAGAACTGCATGTGTGGGCATCACTGGTGCCTGCAGAACATGTCCCACCGCTGCGCTCAACGTTATACTCCACTTAATTCCTGTGGATCTGCAGGTTAAATCCATTGCTGCTCAGAGTGCTATCAGACTGAGGGAGTTTGGCCTTTGGAGACAACTCCCTGTTGGGCATAGCAGCATCTTGAAGCAGATCTCCCCTTCCTTCTCTGATATTCGCACCGACCTCTCCATCCGCAAACTGTGCTTTGAGGGTTGTGCTAGGGCTATCTTTCCGAGCAGGCAAGATTGGAAAGAGGGGAGAGTTGTTGCGGATATAGAGGCCTCTGTTTTCACTGACGGATCCAAAATGGAGTCTGGAGTGGGAGCGGGGGTCTACTCCAAATCAGCCAACATCTCGGTCTCCTATAAACTGCCGGAGACAAGCAGCGTCTTTCAAGCAGAGGTCTTCGCGATCCTGCAGGCATGCAAAATGCTCGGGATCGCTGCTGGGAGGGAGACATAAATATTTTTTCCGATAGCCAAGCTGCAATCAAGGCACTGTCGTCGCCGCATTGCAGCTCTCTTCTCGTAAACTCCTGTAAGGAGGAACTTAAACGCCTCGAACGGGCAGGAAACATCTCCCTCATCTGGGTTCCTGGGCACAGGAATATAGAGGGAAATGAAATTGCCGATGAGCTTGCCAGGAAGGGGGCGGCAGAACCGAGTCCAGCTGCCCTCTTCTCAGACATCGGTATCCCCTTGGCCGTCGTTAAAGGAAAACTACACAACTTCTTTCTAAGAAAAGCGCAAGACAGATGGAGGTCTGTCTCATCGTGTGCCATTTCAAAAGCACTATGGCCTCAATACGACATAAACAGAACGCTTAAGGTGATGGGAACCCCCCGCCATTCAATTTCCAAACTCATCGCGGTGATCACTGGCCACTGGGTGATCGGCACTCACGCGGAGAAGCTTGGAATTCCGTACAACCCCCATTGCAGAAGCTGTGGGGATCCTACAGAGAAAGAGACTGTGGAACACTTTCTCTGTAGATGTCCGGCTTTGGCGGCTAGGCGCTTGAGATTCCTCAGCGTCCCCTTTGGGGATGACTTGAAGAAATTCTCCAGCCTAGATCCCTTTTCTCTCCTCCGCTACATCAACAGCACTGGATGGCTGTAGATGGTCTTATCTCCTCCCTTAATCCTTTCACAGGTAGTGGTCCACTCTATGGTATCAAAACGGCACGTAAGTGCTACTTGTAGCGTACCTGGGGTACTCTTGCCATCTTACCTACCTACCTACCACTATGCCCTTGCACCCATATCGAATGGATGCGGAAATATTCTCCCTCTCGTTAAGATATACCCGACATTTACGAGGTGGAATTTGTTATAACCCCACCAAGAGTATTTCAAAGTATTCATTCCAATACCAGTTTCATCGTGTACGGGTGTAGGCGCATATACAGGGTTGCCCATATTCGACGGACCCATCTGGTAACCCTGTATCTTTTGACAGAGACGTCAGATCGCTTAATGACATACCGCGTTGGAAGCGTCAGTCCAAGCAGATTTTTACCATGGAACAGTACACGCCACGCGAGCGCTCTTAAGTTGTTGAAATTTACATTCAACAAAAGAAGTCAAAAGAAGAAGAAGAAGAAGAACAAAATCATCATGTCCGATGAGGCTCATTTCTAATTGAATGGGATGGTAAACAAGCAAAATTGCGGTATTTACGCCACTGAAAATCCTCACGAAATTCAAGAGGTACCTCTTTACGACGAAAAAGTCACTGTTTGGTGCGGCGTTAGTGCGAAAACGATCATTGTGACGTTTTTCTTCGAAAATGAATATGGTCAAACTGTTACCGTCAATCAGGAGCGTTATCGCGATATGATAACCACTTTTGTGATGCCAAATATTCGTCGAAAGCGTATGAGGCAGTTCTGGTTTGATGTTTGAAAAATGTCGAAAAATGGCGATTTTGACTGGCCACCGCGTTCGCCCGACCTGACTTCTTCTTGTGGGGATATTTAAAATCAAAGGTTTATATTAATAAGCCAAAGACCATAGAAGAGCTCAAGTATAACATCCGCGAGGAAATAGCCGCTATTCCAGCCGAAATGTTAGCTAAAACTATAGAAAATGTTGCAAAACGGGCACAATACGCCGTACAGGCTCAAAGCGGCCATTTGAGAGATATCATATTCAAAAAGTGATGTCAACAAATCTACTTGAACCAAATAAAATGATTATTATCATCAACATCAAGAAAACTGTGTTTTTCTTTGATTTAAAAAAAAACACATGGGCCCGTTGAATATGGACAACCCTGTATTGGCTAAAAATTGTCCAGCTAGTGGACGCACAGAAATCGATTTTTTGAGAATGGTGTCGAATTATGTACATATATTTCCTTCTACATACATTTTTCATTTTTTTCTGAATTCTACAAAGTCTTAACTTTCAATTGTAGCGTCACTCGAAAAACAGTCTATGACTCTCTTGCTTTTGACAGGCTCGTTCGTTATACTTTAATGATCCACTATTCCATTTTTCTTATCGGACAGCCTGCCTACAATTTAGTGCAAATATCATTTAAAGTGCTGCGTTTCAATTTTTGTTTAACCTTTTGACCGCAACAGCAAGGCGCATCCCCAAATTATTAACGTTTACGCGCTACTTAGAAACAAGCCATTCCTTATGCAATATAAAATTTAATAATTTTTCTATAGGGAATACAATTGTGAATTATCTCATTCAGAGCTCTCGCAGTTTAGTGCTCATTAAAAATTTTTAATTTTCAATTTCATTGTCTTAATCAAATCTATTTTGTAAAATATTTGACACTTTGGGTCGAAGCCAGCTACGTACATACATATGTGTATGTGATAAACTGGCTATTTTGTGGTTTTTGATTTATTCGAATTGAACTTTAAAACTTGTAGATTAGCGTCGAAAAATTAAACGCGAGCAACTTAGTCGTTTTGTGGTTTTTTTTTCTATTCAGCTGCGAGGACTCTTTAAATGAGGCGTCACGATTTCAACGTCTAAAATTTTTATTTCTATTTTTTTGAGAGAGGGACTTTGAGATTTTACTTAGTTTGAAAGTAATAATGAATTGAATTGATTACTTATAAAAATATTGATAAGTGAGTTAAGTCTAAACATTTGCAATGGAATATTTTCCCGGAACTTGCATAGTTGGAATATTAAGTGATTATAATTAGGCAACAAATTGTTTAGATAAGAGCTACGTTTTTTGCAATAGAATAATGCGAAAAAGGCGCACATCACAAGCTATATTAGAACATACTGGCCCAGACCTTTTGAAGGTGGCACATAACAAATTACGCTATTATTACCTCCATCTAAGTCCATGCAAAGCTTATACTGCCCACCGTTGAACTGTGTAATCTATTGGCCACCATTAACGGACTGAGCGCGCACTGATTTAATCTTGTCATTGTCGAATATACGTAAAAGGAGTGTGACAATATATCTTCTTCCTCTTCTTCTTATCATTACAGTCCTTGGTGAACCATTGTTTCAATCACAACCTTGCGCCATCTATCTCTATTTAAGGCTATCTCCTTTCACCGCCGTACGTTTAGCGTTTCTAGTTCGTCGAGCCATCTCTTTCTAGTTCATTCTCTTCTTCGGCCTTCAACAGGTCGTAGTTCAGGCCTTTCGAGTTGTTCTCTTCCTGTGCATTCTAAACACGTGTCCGAGCCATCTTATCTTCCGAAATTTTATAAATCTTCGTTTCGTTTTTGCTAATAGTTCCAGCTCATGATTACATCTAATTCGATAGAGGGTCTTACAGGTCCATATATTTTTCGCAATATTTCTCTTTAAAATACCATTAGCTGATTAGTGTCAAGGTTTTGTATATCCCTAACTTTGGGTCGCGAGATAATAATTTAGACTTGAGCAACTTTAAATTAGAAAAGTAAGAGGATGTATCCTTATCGGCTAATATTTTGACACCCAGATAAGTGAATTCTTGTACACTTTCGAATGCATAGTCTCCGATCAGCAGGTCATCTTGCCTTAAACCGGAGCTGGATCGGACCATAAACTTCGTTTTCTCTGTGTTAATTCTTAGTCCAGTATTTCATATTTTTTCTAGTTTCATAAACGCACTCTTTAATTCACTTCTGCCTTTCGCCACAATAAGTGCAAAGGTGGAACGGCTTGTTGTATATAGTCCCATTTGGATGTATTTCGGTTATTGCTGCGTGTAGGACTAGTTTCCCTACATTTCCCTGTTTAACTCCCGACCCTGAGTACTTTCTGGCAATATATACTCTCAGCTTCATTAATCAAGAGATTTAAGATAAACAGGTGATAAGCCAACCGCAACCGATTCTGGTTCTATGGCTGCCAGCTAGATAGGAATCTGGTTGCTTGAGTGACGATAGCGTTTTCTCTGCGGTGTCTGCGGTCTCTGCACGGTCGTCAGAGTCTCGCCCATTTCAAGCAGAAGGCACCACCTGAAGTTGCGGTTGACATTTGGGAGGCATAGTCCATTTTTAGAGTCAACCTATGCGTAATTAAGTTTCGGAAATTTGTCAATAAGCTAAATTCTATTATCAAGCTGCTCAATGGGCTCCATCTAACTCTATATAACGATTTCAACGTTAGTCCTACGATTAGAAGTACCTTTGCTTCCAAAGTTAACCTCTACAGCGCTGTTGTTATAGCTTCCTTAGTCTCCCATAAACCACCACGATGAATTCCCTTGAGGTGCGATATCATCTTGAGAAAAAAGAAAAACTTGAAGTGCGCAATAGCGGGGCGTGCGAGCGGTGTGCGACATTTACGAATACATTTTTTTAACACCACCTTTTTCCACCTGCTCAATAAATGCGTAATGGGCCGACACGATTGGAATTAAACGAAGGTTCGCCCCTTTCAGCCATATCTTAGAAAATTTTCGCGGCTTAATTGTCACAGCTTCATATACATAATTTCCGCATACATCCTTTGTTCGGTATTTGGCCGAGCTTCTCTTACAATTTGTGATGTGCATTTAGAAGTTGTGTTACATATGGGCGGATCAGCTTCAAATTGCAGATGATTTTCATAATATAATTAGCTTTTTCATGGCAGACTAAGAGGTTTCTTATTGTCTGGCGCCACCTTACAAATTTGTTTCTATAATTTGTAGTTTTATGTCCATAGCTCCGTGGTTATAATTGGAAATTTTCCACGCAATTAGGCAGTATGGGCCATTGAGCTTAAGACCAACAGATAGGATTTAAGTGATAGGGAGGGGCAGGTGCCTTGGTGATTCATTATTCCTCGGCAAGCTATACGAGTATTTTTATATGAATCTTAGCAGTTTGTCGAGGGAAAGAGAACGTAGCTCGTCCATTCTCAATGCACTCGACCCAAAACTGTTCGATCTCAGTCTGGTGAAACTGGGAAGCAGCAGAGAAAATGCCCTGCACTTTGATTTTATATACTTACATATATTAGCTTTTTTAAAAGTAAATAGTTTCGCTTGTTAAAAAAACGTACAGATTACCCTGTCTTATTTTCATTCTCCAAACAAAATCTACATAGTGGATCGTTGATGATGGCTATGGTGACCGTATCCCATCCTCATGGATTGTGCCACGTAATTAGTTCTAACTGAGCTCGAAGCTCATTTCTTTCTGTCTGAGAAAGCAGTTTGATACCATCCTGTCTGGTTTTTTCTTAAAAAAATTGATTGCTTTTCAGTTATCAGTACTGCATTAAAGGTTCTCGTGAAACTTATTACTGCGAGCCTTGATGTACCCGATTATTCTATGCTCGCCCTAAAAATTGGCTTCAGCCTAATTGGAAGCTCCAAAGAATCACAGTTCACCAAGTCACCAGCGAGTTTTTTGCGTTGAATACTTCAGTGTCTTGGCACCCACATAAGTTCAATCTCATTCCGGCTTGCAATCGAGATTAACCTCAACTTAGGTAAAATGGTTGAAGTGCCGGTCTGGCACTCCTCAAGTAGCACTAAAGCGCCGTTTTGATACCATTATGAGACCTCCAACAGGCAGATATCTATATCAAGCCAGAGCTGACCTTAACTTAATGCTTGGGAAGTTTTTGAAGAGATAGGAGCGGTTTCTAAGGCTTAGTCTTGATTATTACTATCGACGGCATGGTAGTCATGCACTTAACACCCGATTACGCCGTATGGAATACGTTCATCAAGACATAAAATGAGAGAGAAGATAGGAAAAAATTTACTGCTTAATTGCTGAGTCAATGCAAAGAAACGCTTGTGATTTTCCATATGATTTCAAGGCTGACGTTATCACCGAATGTAGTGTTCTTCTATATTATATGGAACTATTGAAATATCACTTCATTGTACTCGAATATGTACATAGAACTGTATCGTCATGGAGTATCGAATTCGAAACATTATTTATGTTTTTACAAATTTTTAATTTTTTTTAATTTTTCTAAATATGTACATTTTCTTTTTTTTCTAAGTAATTAGTTACAAAAATAATTTTGATAGAGAAAATTTTATTAGTGTCTGCTGCTGATCCACCAAATTTAATCAACAGCTGGCCTTTCGCTGGCCATATCTTAGCCTGAATTTATACTTGCAAACCTCTCTACTTACATATATGTACATATAATATATTATGTAGGTACATATGTATGGCTGTCCATGCAATAAAATATTTTCAGCATTATATTTTGCGGCCAAAAATAAAATTTTGTATGCTCACATCATAAAATCGCAAATATGTAAATATGGTACAAACATACACACACACAGATATACACTACTTTTATGGTGTAAAAATGAGTCAGTGCTCAAAACTAAATTTGTTTTTATTGTTATGTTCATCTCGAAAGACGCTTATTTTCTGCTAAGAATGGCCAGTCGGAAATGTCGAATTCGTCTCACTTTGCATAAAGAACTCGAAAAACTTTTAAATAGACTAAAACTTAAATAGACTAAAACTCCGGATTCTAAGGAAGGGGATGCCTGCTGAAGTGCGAAGCCTTTTCGTGTCTGATGCGTTAAGAAATTCTGGACCAATGAGGCAATGGAATATAGAGAATAAAAAAAAAACCCTTTTCCAAATTGCTTTTGATGTTTCATGCTCTTAGTGGGCTTCGAGCCCAAGACCCAGCGAAATTAAAACAAAAACCGTCAATAAAGTCAGAATATTTTCTTCGATTCTACCCTAATAACCCACAAGCTGGCGCTCTAAAAATATATTTCCAATTTCCGTGAAAACCTACTTCAGCTCAATTGTGTTTATGTGTATGCAATAGTTTTCATCCTATGCAGGGAGTGCAGGTATTTGTCGAAATTCGATGTATCCAAATGTCACTTTTATTGTTTTTTTAGATGTGCAAATTTGCCATACATACACAAGTACGTCTAGGCACACACAGACGTTGGATCAGACTTGAAAAAAGATGTTTTAAATGGTATAAGAAATAGCAGCTATGTATGTCTTCGTGGTTGCAATAGGAAATTTGTTGCTATTTGATTATTCGATCGCGCAACATTTAAACAGCAGTTTTAGGGCATAACAATGAACAACATTCGATGTATTCATATAATTGCATAAATAGTGCCTTAATTTTTTTAGTTTTCAATACTTTCAAACTCACTGAAAGAAAATATAAGAGAAACAAATTGTCTTCAGTTTTTTCGTTCATTTTTTCTTTTTACCCACTCACTGTCGCCTCAACGTCCGCTGCTGACGTCGACTGCGTCAACGACCGTCATTGACGCTTCGTGTGGGAGATCCATAAAATATTTCCCCGTTTTTTTCATATTTTTTTTTTTTTGTAACTTTTGCTTTTCCTAATTTCTCTGTTCATCGCCGTTGGCTGTCAAGCGAGTGAAGTAAGAGATCTATCTAAAAATATATCAACTAAATCCATTAGTTATGCTCTAGCAAAGTAGTTCAACGTAAGCATTTAAAACTTCTTAGACGAAAAAACAGAAAGTCTAATGAAATAAAACAAATGCGTTTCGAAAGTCTTGAAATTTTTCATTTTAGTGGATATAAAGCGAATTTGTGCGCGTCTGGCGGGCGTACAGTTGGCTTTTGTTGTACTTTTTTTGTTGTTTTTTGTTTTTTTGTTGCGTTGCTATAATCAGGCAGACATTGTCACACAATGTTTTCGAAATAATTAGAATTTTTTTTAGTGGTTTTTTAAGTCAATTTTTAAAGTGTAAGTTCTCGAAACATATTTACATATATACCTGAATTTTTTAGGTGAGTTCAAAATAGTTTAGTAAAAAATTGAAATTATTTTAAGTCGAATAACAGTCAGTGGAAAATTTTGATTTCCTCCACAAGTCTGAAAAACTTACATATATCCTCTTGAGATCTGAGACCAAAGCATTTAGCTCACGTGTATGATTCCTACTTTTTAAACTTAGACGCCAGTCGTTATTTTTAAGCCAAAGAAATGAAATTTCCCCCTCCCATGCAATTATCATCATCAATTCCTAGAGTTCCAAATTGGCACTTACGGCCACAGCGAATTTCTGCCATTCCCACCTGTTTTACGTTAGTCCTTTAACTTCACTCCAGCTTATGTGCAAGGCACGGGTTTCTGACTCCAGCAGTCATCTCCAGGTCTTCCCTGGCCCCCGGCTTCCTTGGTTGTTTCCGTCAAACGTGGTGCTTGTTATATCGTCGCTTTCCCTTCGCAATACATCACCGAACCCTATTTTCTTTTTCACTGGCTTCTGCTATATTTTATGAATTTTTCGTAGCTTGCACTGACCCGCATATAATTCAATTTTGAACGAGAAAATGAGCCATGACTGAATGCACAAAACACTGTTGACCGACGAGCTTCATCAGTTTTCCGATTGATGGCGCTAAAAAAAAATTAACTGAAGGTGCTACTGGCGATACCGTAGCTCTCAGAAGGCTATCCAATACTACTTTTATCCAAATATAAGTAGTTTTTTTACTTTCCTTTATTTTAAGGAAACAACATCAAGACACACAGCATAATTTGGAGGAGAAGCTCGGTTAAACATCTTACAAAGGCATCTGGTGTTCGCTTAGCTGCTTGAGATTTATCGATACAAAAAAGCTATGGTTTGACAGATGAGAATGGCCATATGTGTAGACATTTCAGTTCTGTAAGCTTTGGCAACTCATCACGAATCATTTAACGCCAGAACAATGTTTCCAAATTGTGGGAAATTACTTAAAAAAATAAATCTGATCGTGAAGATCATATCGAATCATCAGCCGCATCAACGGCCCTTATTTCTTTCGAAGTGAGGAAGGAGTTGCCGTTAGGGTGAATGGCGAGCGCTTGCAAGCCATGCTGAGTGAAGTCTTGTTTCCAAAAAATAATCAGGTTAACATCGACGACAATTGGTCCAATTATTCAATTAGCTTCGCAGTAGCGTCTCCTGTTAACCCAATTTTTCCAGAAACTTTTCTTTGTAGCTGTGTTTCACGAATGGCTTGCCTTAAGGATTTAAGTCACCAATGGATTGTTCGCATAGCAATAGTCCTTTACGGCACCCTACTAAAAAAAAAAATAAATAATTGGCGCGTACACTTCCGTTAGGTGTTTGGCCGAGCTCCTCCGCCTATTTGTGGTGTGCGTCTTGATGTTGTTCCACAAATGGAGGGACCTACAGTTTCAAGCCGACTCCGAACGGCAGATATTTTTATGAGGAGCTTTTTCATGGCAGAAATACACTCGGAGGTTTGCCATTGCCTGCCGAGGGGCGACCGCTATTAGAAAAATGTTTTTATAAATTTTGCTTTCACCGAGATTCGAACCAACGACCTCTCTGTGAATTCCGAATGGTAATCACGCACCAACCCATTCGGCTACGGCACCCTAATAAAAAACAAAAAAAATCGAACGGTGTGAAATCGCAGCTCCGAGGTAGAAAATTGACATGGCCGAAACGGTCGATCACACAATTACCGAACTTGGGCCGCAAATTTTACTGAAAACCCCATGCCTTCGTTTTCCGATTTCCGGCTCACCGTTGACTGAAATGTCGTTTTCAGCAGCATTTTTATGGAAAAATGGGCCAATCATACCACCGCAATATCGTTTTATTAATTCTTCAATTCTCAAGTCGAACCTATTCTAGAGTTAAGAAGATACTTAAAAAATTATACTTCATTTTTTGGGGTTTGTTGGTTCCAGAAATCTAAGCAAGCAGCTATTAACATTCCTGAGTTCCAACTCTCACCTCCACGTGGTAACCTAAGTAACCATTAGCCAGGTATACAATCCGCGTGGAAGTCATGGTCAGGGCTACCCTCTCGTTTGGCTTAGTAAGTAAGTTTTGGAAACTTTGACATACATAATATAAAGGCCTCCCGAAGTTTGCAGCGTCTGTCTCGGAGCGAGCGGCTGCAAAAGGGCGTCTGTTCTTCAAGTTAGAAACGACCTCACGTTATTGAGTATTTGACCAAAATTTCCAAAATGTTTTGGTGGAAGTTTTAAAATATATTAGGTGCGCAACTAAGTTCTCGCTGCTTTTTTGATGAAATCATTGAAAGTATTGCCCATCGCTGGCTATTACTTTTTCTTGGTACTACTCTACTTGGTAGATCCGTATACCGTTGCGGTAAAACTGTTCATCTTTTGAGGCTATCGACGGCGCAATATCTGGAGAATATAGCGGGTGGGGTGGGATTTCCCGTTTCAGTGCTTCCATGTAGGTTTTAAACCCAGTGATGGTTTCGCTTGGTTTTAACAGTTTATAATAATTAACATCAACTTATATATATATATAATTGCCGCGTACACCCTTTTTGGGTGCTTGGCCGAGCTCCTCCTCCTATTTGTGGTGTGCGTCTTGATGTTGTTCCACAAATGGAGGGACCTACAGTTTCAAGCCGACTCCGAACGGCAGATAGTTTTATGAGGAGCTTTTTTATGGCAGAAATACACTCCGAGGTTTGCCATTGTCTGCCGAGGGGCGACCGCTATTAGAAAAATGCTTTTCTTAATTTTGGTGTTTCAGCGATATTCGAACCGACGTTCGTCACCCGTCACGATGCGATGAAGAGAACCCTTCCTTTTTTGCCGCTGGAGCAGTTGTTCAGAGGCTAAAAACGATGTTTAACAGTCCCTTGCTTTAACTCATAAAGAACCCAAGTCCCCTGTTTCTGAATCATTCCCAAAGCATGCAATCGCTTAGAAATGGATTGGCGGGTAACTCCTAATACTGAATCAAGCTCTTCTTGCCTTTGACATAGATCCTCATTGAGCAATGCCTCCAATTCAGCGTCTTCGAAGGTTTTTGACCTTCCTTCACGCGTACGGGACGGTCGTCAACATTAAAATCACCGTCTTTGAAGTGACGCAACCAATCTCGGCACACTTTTTGTAACTCTCGATGCGTTTCAACCGCCGTTTTTCCGAATGAAAGAGGAAAATCAACACTTCCCTCAAATGACGATTATTCAGCACAAAATCAGACATTTTCACAGAACCAAAGTATATGATACCAAAACAAAATCACTAATGGGTCGAAGCAGTTTGTTTTCCAGGTGTCTAAGCTTGGTTTATGACGTTTAGGTTATGGTAGAATCGACTAGCACATACTGCTGGCGGCATCTTTTGACAAGCAGCGGGAACTTAGTTGCGCACGGAATAGTACATTTTGTATTTCCGATGGAAAATAGTTTTTTTTTTGGTTTTGGGGAGAGGTGACACATCCTAATGTACATGCATACAAACTTTGAGTTTTCTATTTCCTTCTTCTACACTTTTTGTTTTTTTTTTATCTATAAATTCTTATCCCAAATCTGAATTTAAATCCTAGCAATAATCAAATTTCCGATACCTTCAACACCGATAAGTAATCGCAAAATCAATGGCATTCAACGAAAGGAACGAACACTTATCTGCAATTGTCTCATAAATATTGTAACAGTCAGCGAATAAAGTGTCGAAAAATAAACAGAAAATGTACAAAAAAAGTATACAAAAGACTGACTGGTAGTTGCGATATTTTGACAACTGAATTGAGTGTGAAACGCTACCGTTTGACAGGCGAAATGGAGCGGCAGATAGAAACGTACACGATTACATGGCGCACACGCACACGCAGCCACGTAGCATAGGAAAATCCAGGCGTACTTTCGTGCGTTTGAATGCCTACACGTATGTTTGTACATATGTATGTATGTACATATGCAGTTAAAAGAAAGGCAAAGAATTGTTGGAGTTAGATATGCGTTTGACAGTTGCAAGAAAGGGGAATTTGTTGGGAACATTTCGAGGAATATTTTGAGTATTTATTTGAATGATAAGAGTATGCACACTAAAAATTTATGTTTGAGCACAGGTTTAGTATAATATTACAATAATATTGTATTTATCTATGTACCTCTACATATGCACGTATGTATGTATGTATGTACATATATATTCCCTGTACCTAAGCAGATATGAACATTTAGTTTGGAAATATTTTTTTTTTGTCGGGATGACATCCGTGAACAAGAAACTCTCATGAGTACTGCTATACAGGCTTAAGAAGGTCATTTGAAAGTACGTGCAAAGTTAGAGAGATGGCACACTGGCGCGTATTGAGGTTATGTTTAGTTAGTCTCTCTCGCTTGGGATTGAACGACGAGGTGGAATCATCTCATCTTCTTCTCAGCTGCTCTGCTCTCGTCGGGCAAAAGTTTAAACATCTGGGCTCTCACTCTTTCGCTACGCCGGCGGATATTGCGGGTTTAAATATCAGAAATCTGGTGAAATTCAACAGTAGCTTGAAGCGGTTAATACGAACGTAAATCGCCACTGTTGGTCGTCATCCTCTAATCCAAGCCTCTTCTTCATTTTTTCCACCCGCCTGGTTCCTCCCCTTCTCCTTTTCCTTCTCCCCTCCACCTGTGTGGTATCACAACGAACAAATTTTGTGTCCAAGTGGGCTCCTCGCAAGGGTAGCCTTTTAACCTAACCTAGTAGCGTCTCTCGCACGAACGCACACCATGTTTCAGCCGGATCAGTGTATTTCTTTGTGTTTGGCATTCGTTTCAATCGAGGAAGTCAAGTGGTTTTCCTTTTCCATCACTACAACGCACCAGCTCACGCCTCAGCAATTGTGATCGCAAAATTAATGGAAATAGGATTTCAACTTGTTTCATTACTGCCTGCTCTGCAGACGTGGCTCGCTTGAATCCTTCGGACCATTATTTGTTCCTCAGTTTAAAGAAATGACCAGCGTGGAAAAGATTTTATTCAACCATCAAATATCGATCAACTTAAACATTAGATCTGTAATGTTTCTCTATGTAGAATTGTTTTTGGTTTCGAGAGCAAAGCACGGACAGTGGAACATAACATGCTCTTCATCTTATTCCTATCAGTGCGAGCTGGATAGTGTCAAGAATTATCATGGTGGAATCTATTGAGACATTTTCGAAATGATTTCCTGCTAAACAGACTCCAATTACCCGGATATGAAATATAAAAACTATAAATATTTATATATAATTGGCGCGTACACCCTTTTTGGGTGTTTGACCGAGCTCCTCCTCCTATTTGTGGTGTGTGTCTTGATGTTGTTCCACAAATGGAGGGGCCTACAGTTTCAAGCCGACTCCGAATGGCAGATATTTTTATGAGGAGCTTTTTCATAGCCTGCCGAGGGGCGACCGCTATTAGAAAAATGTTTTTCTTAATTTTGGTGGTTCACCGAGATTCGAACCAACGTTTTCTCTGTGAATTCTGAATGGTAATCACGCACCAATCCATTCGGCTACGGCGGTCAAGAACTATAAATACCTTCTCGTAATTATAAGCCTCCTAATAACTGGAAGATTTCTCAGAAGATGATGACAACTTCGCCGGATGACTTTGATACAGAACGTCGAAGTGGTTTGCCGTGCTATCTAAACATATTTTATCCCAAAGCATGTCATTGAATGACATTTTTTAAGTAAAGTAAAGCGGATTCTATAATGGCGCTACCAAAGACCTCGCAGGCCTTCCTTGAGGTGATTGAAGGTAGCTGGGCATTCGGGGTTTTGTATTTTATGACTTATCCTCCTATTTAGTATAATAATCAATTTTTCTTTGGCGACGAGGAGCTGGTAAGGGACATGTTACACCTCTTATGCAAAATATGGTCGGATGAAAGCTTTCTTGCTGATTGGAATTTAAATGTGCTCTGCCCAATTCATTAGAAGAGTGATCTTGCAATCTGTGCCAATTATCGTGGGACTATTTTTCTAAGTATCGCCTACAGGGTTCTAGCGAGCGTATTGTGAAAGGACCGACTACTTGATTGGACCTTATCAGTGTGGTAAAAGTCGTCAAGCCTTGGAAAATACCCATGAAAGGAGAATCGACACACACCATCTTTTTATAGCTACATTCGACAGCACGAAAAGGAGTTGCCTATATGATGCGATGACTGAATTTGGTATCTCCGCGAAACGATTACGGCTATGCGACATGAAGAGTTGAGAAGGATCCCTCCGAACCGCTTGATACCAAACTAGGTTTCAGACAGGTCGATTGCTGTCGTATGACTACTAAAGATAGTGAGAGCCGCACATACAAAATTTTGTATCTGACATCGTCAGCCTTGAAATCCAGCGGAGATCCAAGAGAGATTCTTGCCAACAAGTGCTACTTGAGACTAAGTAGGCATTTGAGTAGTAAACTCCTCTCTCGACGCACAAAACTAACACTGTATAAGACTTTCATCATTTCCGTTCTATTGTATGGCGCAGAAGCTTGAACGAATGTAATATTCGATTCTATAAGATTCTTGAACCTTTGCACGTTGGCAACGGCAAATATCGTAGGCGATGGATGTATGAGCTTTACGACGACATAGACACTGTGCAGCGAATAAAGATCCAGCGACTACTATCCGAATGGATACAAACGCTGCGGCTCTTAAATTATTCAATGCGGCACCAGCTGGTGAAAGCAGAAAAGATCTGCTCTGCGTTGGAGAGATCAGGTCCTTCACCACCTGGACTTGGCTTCACTTGGTATGTTCAACTGGCGCGGGTTAGCACGAGAAAATAAACGACTGGCGCGCTTTGTTAAACTCGGCCGAATTCGCTTAAGCGGTTATCGCGCCAATTAAGAAAAGGAAGATGATTATATTTTTCATCTATACGGAGCGTAAATTTTACCTTGTCCGTGAAAGAGAGTTCAAAGAGAATGCACTTAGAGACTTATTTAAGCAAAAATATATTCACTCAACCCTCTTTGGTGAAAAAAAATTTAGAGCAAAGCACTTTTTGTTAAAAGTTAATGCAACTACTTCTTTGTGCTTCGAAATTTTTGTGAGCTTCGCCAAATGTTTCAATAATAAATTAATATTTATCAAATTACAAGCAGTAAGCTAATTTTTGCATTATTATACAACTTTGTATGTATTTATTTTAGCGGTCGAATTTATGAATGAGATATTTAGCATTCAAATTTCCATTGAAAATTATTATTACTATTGTAATTTTTTTTTGTTGAAATATTCGTTAAGTGCTGAATTGTGAGTTCCTTTCGCTTGCTACACTTAGGCTGATATTAATGTATGCTACATGTGCATATATTGCATATACAAGTGTTCATATGCACAGTAAGTCACATATAAATTGACGATTGTCAAGTTCCCATGTGCACAGCACTTTGCAAAAATTTAAAAACCAAAACACAAAAAAAAAACAAAAATGTTTACCAAAAAACGAGAAAATAAAAATAAAACTCTTACTAATTACGCTAAGTGAACACATATTGTAAAAATATACCAAAAATATGATACGAAAGTAAAAGAAAAAAAATAATAGGTCCAAAAAAGTAAAAAATCCGCCACAGCTATCCAATTGAGTCACCCGAGTTGCGATAATGCAACACAATAAGGAGCAGCCATATAGTACACCAAGTATACGATGTGTAACTGACAAAAGGCAACAACAATAAAAATAACGATAGTACCATAAGTACATAACAAAAGTACTTAAAGCATATTTCATGTGCGCCTCCAGAGATATCCCGTAACCCAGTGCAGGGCGCTAATTTGCCCCGGATATACAAAACAGAAAATCGCTGAAATTATTCATATTTAAATTTGTTCACGCACACACAACTACGCATACCCACATACATCCATATGCAATACCCCTGCAGTAAATCCAACTAGGTGAGAACAAGCGCAGAAATCACTCGTGAGCTGAATGGACCGGTACTCACTCTATTCCCGTGCAGCACTCTCAACTATTTGGTAATGCGTAATGAAGTGGCAATTGTGCGCTCCACAGATTAAATTAGATTAGGTTAGATTTGTGGGGGGTTGGACAAGTCCACGCACTCAGTCAGGAGACCATGGTACTACACCCAAATAGATTTCAGTAGAATGAATAAAGGTAGGAAAGATAAATTAGTTTGAGTACACTATTCCACAAATCTCTTGGATTCATTGATGAATCCTAAGAGATCCGGAAGATAAGGAGTATGAACTTTATCCATACTCAATATATCGCAACCCAATATCCTAAGTCTGGTTTTGGAAAATGCTGGACAGCTACAGAGAAACTGCTCTGCAGTGTCGTCATCCTCAAGACAGGATAGGCATATCGGGCTGTCGGCGACCCCTATGACAGCCATATGCTAACCACAGGCGTTGTGCTCTGTCACTATACCCACCAGTACTCTCAGGTCCTTTCTGCTGAGTTTTAGCAGAAAGTTCGCTATTTTCCTGTTTAGTTCTTTCACAAAGCACTTGGCTACTCTGCACGAGTTCAATACTGACCAACGCCCTCTATGGGTAGACCTCATGAAGTCGTCAATCCATAGTTGAATCGATGCGGAATTGACACCTAGAAAGGGTTCAGGGCTTATGCCACTTGCAGAGACTTCATTAGCCAGTTTATCAGCTAACTCGCTCCCTGTAATACCTCAAAGTCCAGGCACTCAAATAAGACGTAACTTTGTTGTGTTCTGCAACACTGTTCAGTTTTGTCTTACATTCACTGACCAATTTCGAATAGCAGCGTGGGTTAGAAAAGGCTTTCAGTGCAGATTTACTGTCACAGAAGTTTCACATGTATGTATTATGATTCTAATTTGAAAAGACTCGGAGTGGTCCTCAATTTAGGCGAAGCTGTGGCAACATTATGAAAGTCGGGGAAACCAAATTTAGAGGTGATGCTGTGTAAGTAGCATCTTTGCTACTAAATGCTGCTTTAAAGTCCACGGAACAATGGGGGGCCATCTGTAATAGCCTAAAAATAGCTTGAGTATCAGTTGGTCATAATACATACTGTCACAGTCGTAAACAACCGGAGAAAAAGGAGACAATCTTCCATTCCTCTGTGAATGCCCTACCCTATGGAGGGACAGATTGTTAACCCTGGGCCGACCGCTGTTCGAGAATCTCGAACAACTGTCTGGTTTAGACGTCAACAACCTAATAAGGTTCTTAAACCGCACAGACTGGATATAGTCATTCTGTAAATAACCGGTAAACAAGTTGGTAACGAGGATGTGGCAACAAAATGGTGCGGAAGCGCTAGTTGGAAGAATCCCCACATTAACCAACCAACCAATCAGTTGGTTGCCAAAATTGTCCGCACCTGAGATTACCTGGTTCGGATTCCTCTGTTTTGGGACATCATTTGGCAAAGCGGAATTATTTTTCTCTAATACCACTCGAGGCGTAACTTTTTGATTCAAAACGTCGTTGAGGACTTCAGTTCCTTGCTTGAAACAAAGCTAATACGTCATCACAGGCAGTTAACTCACTGCAATTCAAATCCTTTAAGCTATCGATATTTTGCAAATTAGCACAAATGATTTGATTAGGGATTTTTTGTTAAGTGCATTAAAAAAGTGAAATTCCATTAACGATTGAATGTAGCGAGTATTTTTGAAAAATATTAAATTTAGAGTAGTTGCCAAAATAATTTGTTACCACTACAAAGATTAAGGCCGTGAGCTAAAACTACGGAGATCAAGAAAAAATTAAAGCATTTTCAAGAGCTCTGAAAAAAGCCATCAGATGTTTTGTTTTTCAAGCGCTTGTTCTGGCTGTACATTAAGGGGGGAAGCTGGTCTAGAGCGCAAAAAATGGGCATATTTTATGAATTTATTTTGACTCAACAAAGGAATCAATCGAAAATCTGTGAAATAGGTTTAATAATATAGCTTTCATGGTACAAATACAAAATTTTTCGTCTGAATTAATTTCAAAATGGCCGCTCTCCAGCAGTTCTCCTAAGGCGCCTTTTTTTCTAGTGGGTCCATTGCCGAAGACGTAAACTCCTTAATTTTTGTCCTGGATCAAAAAATAAAATTTTTTTAGTTTCTATATAACAACAGAAAGATACGTACGTAGGATTTTTTCGATATTTTGTTTTTTCGCGAAATGGTGCACGTTTGAACAACAAGTTACAATTTTCACTATAAAGAACGACATAAAATTGTTGATTAAAAAAAAAACTATGTAATATAAATAAAAAATCCTACGTACGTCTCCGGAGAAAGGTATTCCGAATGTATTGTCAAAATTTCGTAAGAATCGGTAAAGATTTGTTCGAGTTATGTCTTCGGCCAGTTTAAAAAAAGTGATTTCGAGAAAAACGCGTTTAAAGTTGTAAGTAGCGTTCGGGGCATACCTGCGAGGCACTGCCGTCGAATGAAAAATTTGGGCATTTAGACATTTTTGCTGGCATCCCTCATTTGGTATATTATTTCTAAGACCCTAAAGCACCTTTTAAGACAAAAAAATTTTTTTCGATTTTTTCAAAATTCTAGACCAGCTTCCCCCTTAATAACTTCTGAGAGAGGTAGTTGCTGCTAGAAATTGCTTCACCAACAAAAGCTTTGACTCAATTTTTCTAGATATCCGCTTAAGCGATTTTGGCCGAGTTTAACAAAGCGCGCCAGTCGTTTGCTAGCCGGAGACAGGTGGAAACACCAAATAACGCCAAGTCCTTCTCCATATGATCTTGCCAACGCAGAGAAGTCCTTCCATTTTCTCTTTCTCTACTACCACCAGCTGTTACCACATCGAATACATAGCCGGAGCGTTAGTATCCATTCGGACGACTTGATCTTTAGCCGCTGGATCTTTATTCGCTGCACAGTGTCTATGTTGTCGTAAAGCTCATACAGCTCATTGTTTCATCGCCTACGATATTCACCGTCGTCAACGTGCAAAGGTTCAAAAATCTTCCGCGGAAATTTGCTTTCAAACACTTCAAAGACGCTTCATCGGATATTGTCATCGTCCATCGTGGATATTGTAGCAGGTTGAACTCCTACGCATCCAGAATCGACCCCGATATATTCAATATATGCCCGGAATGTGAGAGTATCCCCTTTGGACCCAACTTGTCGAAACAGCATTTTTCCTGGGCCTACCGTTGGATGAGTTAAGCGATGGCGGTCGGTGACTACATGGCACTGGCAAGGCCTACTGAACGACTAAAACAACAACAACAATCTTCCAACCGTTCCTCCAACAATCGATTCCACGTTACCGGCATGATCTGGTTTTAAGTCCCGTCGACGACTGCCACTTCAGCAGCATTTCTCAACATTTTTTTGGGAATGTTTTATGCTTTTACAACTCTTCCTCCGTTTTAACTGATCCGAATGCAGTTACTAGTTGTATAGTATGAAACTAGTTCTTCTTGTGACCTTGTATCCATTTTTCACTGCAGGATTGTTTTCCCACTCAGCGGGCAAGTAAAATATGCAATGCCTTTTTTTGTTTGTGTTTTTTGTTGTTGTTGTTTTCTTATGACTGCCGCATAAAATTTGAGCTAGATAAAAAGTGTATGATTTACTGTAAAAAGAAATCAGCAACAAATTGAAGTCATAATATGTGCCACAAAAATCGTTCAAGGGACCCCCAAGCCACAGCGGCGTCGAGCACATGTGCTCCAAATCGGCGGTCGACTTATCTGCGTTTTGACTTGTTACGAGGAGTTATAATTTTTGTGTTTTAATATTTTTTCGTGATTCCTGTTTTTTTTGTTATTTTCATTATTTTGCTTATTTTCATTATTTTTTATCTTCTTAGCGGTCTCATACACAGGAAGGGGTAGCTGCTTGCGATTATTGACATCGAAAGCGAAATTCAAGCGTGCGCAATGCGACTACTTCTTTAGCTTTGCAGATGTTGTTGTTGTTGTAATTTTTGAATTTTTCGCGTAGAACTGCAAAACAGAAATTCTTTAGTGTCACTCATTTCAATTACAAAGTGTGAGAACGACTTGCAATTGCGTTTCCAGCCAGAAAGTTCGGATCTCAAATGTGTGGGAATAATTTAATTGAATTAAAATGCTATTTCTTAATGAGTTTTTGGCATAAACATATAAAAAGGTGGCGCAGCAAAAGAAACCAGAAACTCTTAATTAAAATATAAAATTTTACTACTGCAAATGTCCAACCGAGATTTTGTTCTATTTCTGTAGTTTTTCTTGCCGATTTGAAGTTCTATTGGTTTTTTAACGCAACTTTCCCCCATTTGAGATTATTTCAGAACAAAAGAAAGATGAGATAATAAATTTTTCTAAAGAAAAGGTTTAGCAATCTGCAATAGTAGGTTGAAGTGGCTGCCAGCAGATCATACCGGCTAACCTGGCCAGTGTTTTGCCCAATCTCCTACTCAACCCAAAATGGGGAGTCAACGAATCGGAGTAATTTCCACTTCTTCAATTTTCTTACATAACTCAGTTCACTGAATCCCAGCATTTTTGTCTCCTCTTTCAAAGAGCGAGACATTCTCAGCATACATATGTGCATCATGCTTTTAGGCTCTACTTCATTTCTGTTGCTCCTACAGAAGCCCTTGTGGTGGCTCGCAGTGAACAATTCTGTTTTGCTTTTCCTTAGAAGCTCATGCGGGAATTCCATTCTGGGCACACAGCTGCTGTACATATATATAATTGGCGCGTACACCATTTTGGGTGTTTGGCCGAGCTCCTCCTCCTATTTGTGGTGTGCGTCTTGATGTTGTTCCCCAAATGGAGGGAGCTACAGTTTCAAGCCGACTTCGAACGGCAGATATTTTTATGAGGAGCTTTTTCATGGCAGAAATACACTCCGAGGTTTCCCATTGCCTACCGAGGGGCGACCGCTATTAGAAAAATGTTTTTATTAATTTTGGTTTCACCGAGATTCGAACCAACGTTCCCTGTGTGAATTCCGAATGGTAATTACGCACCACCCATTCGGCTACGGCGGCACACAGCTGCTAGAGCGTTGAAAATTGAAGGCAAATGTATATTCTTGTAAGCTCTTCCATCTGCTATTTTGCTGAGACCCGGTACCCATACGTTTTGAAAAACGAACTATTCTGTCATCTCGTTAAGGAATTTATAGAAATGCCTTGTTTGTGGTAGATTCAAGATCATAACTGCATGGCATTCAAAGTCGCGAGATCCTTCTGGACACTTGTAGATCGGAGGCTCTCGAGGAGCTTCTGAGCTTGACAAAGCGACATCTCTCGAATTTGTTGGGTGTTCTTAAAGAGCATTGACCATTAGGTATCCATGCGGTGGGACTTGAGATTGCCTCAGATTCTTTCTGCAGAGGCTATCTGGAGGATAAGGTGGAATCATCTCAGCATCTATTCCTCAGCTATCCTGCTTTCGTTGGACTAAGATTCAGACATCTGGGCTATCACTTCTTTGCTCCACCTGCGTATATACTAGGTTTAAACATTACACACCTGGTGGACTTCATCAACAGCCACCGTTTCGTCGTTATTCCCCCATCCAAAGCCCCTTTTTTCTATTTCTCCCCTGTTCAACTAGCCATAACATGCGACCACCAAACCCAAACTTGGCGAAGCACTTGATAGACGTAAAGTGTTTTTATAAATAAAGTGGATTTTATAATTACTGCCGTTGCAAGACTTCCAAGCTGTAAACTAATCGCACCTGACATGCAAAGCCCCCTGGTTCTCACGTTCAAAAATTAAGCTGAAATTGAGCCCTCTCCCCAACTTGAACCAAAATTAAGATATTAGCACTAGATTTATGAAGTTATAACTTCTCAGAATTCCTAGTTAAAGTTGTCAAATCTACTAAAAAAACTGAATGAGAAAATTTAATACACACTAGCAGTAGTAGAGAAAAAATAAATTCAGAAAAGAAAGTGCAAAGCATTCATTAGCGCATGCGCAAGGCGTGTCCCTCTCTACACATAAAGACAAACTGCTCAACATCCATTCGATGCAATGCAAAGGTACACAGCACGCGTCTGAGGCGATGAAAAAATGTTGACACTATGAAATGCACGAAAGCCCAGCAAAAGGCAGCCCAGTAGATAATTGGGACCTCTTTTCAATTTCTTTGATACTATAGGTACCGGTTTATAATTTCGCAGCTTAGAGTGAAAAATATGAAACTACAGTACTTCAAAATTCAAAAAAAAAAAAAAAAAAAAAAATAGTCGCTTTCACTGTTTTTCGCTTCTTAAGTAAAATTTGCCACTGTATACGAATATCAAGGCAAATGCTAAAAAGTGCTGCAGTTTTCGAGAAATAACTAAACAGAGATCTTGAAAAATTTCAGTTCTGAAAAATTGGTTCACTAAATTGCCATTCGCATCGAACTAGGTTATATACATATGTATGTAGGTGCATATTTATAAACGACACTTACCAAAGAGCCACTTCCAAGATATTTATTTTTAGCCAACCTCTTTTAGCTTATATTGTATTAAAGTGCATTTGGTTTGATATTTTAAGAATACATATTTTTCGATCCGATCATATACTTGTGTGCTGTCAGATATAAACAAGATAGGTCCGAAAACTGAAACAGCGGAGCTTTTCATATTTTCAATTTGTGGAAAATTTAGATGAACCAAACGTCGTTACCTGAACATATTAGTAGGGGTAACATGCCATGAAAGCTTTCGTTTTTTAAACGAAAGATTTTTTTTTATTTTATATATAAATGCATGCTTGCCCTACTACGAGTATTACTTCGTACCTTTACGATTCCATCTGATATACGCTTCGTTTGGAAATTATAAAGACACCTTTATTTTTTTTATAAAACCATGTAACGCACAGTTCTAAACCTTGCAAAACATTTTTTTAAATTTTCCAAAATTTTCTCAAAAACTTTCAACTATCTTACCTCAATATATCGGGGGTGCATGCTTATAGTCCATTGAATTTTAGTGCAACAAAGTGCAAGTTTTAAGCGACGAAAAAATATCGTTGATTTTGGGCAATTTTTTATGGTCTTTTTATCCATCTAAAAACAATCGAGCATCTAAATATTTTAACATAAATGGCAGAAAAGGCATAACAATTCTGTCTAAAAAGATGAACATTTTAATGAAATTTTGTGAAAAGTTTGCAACTCTTTGTTTGAATTTTTTGTTATTTCGTTGTAGTATGACCTATTTTTTATAGTTGTGTTTATAACTACTCGTATTGGAAAATCGTCGAGTGACTGAAATAGATTTAGTAGAAGCCCCCGGCATCACATTGGGCAGTGTATGAAATATATTCACTAAATTATTGGGTTTTAGAAAGCTTTGTGCACAATGGGTGCCACATTCGCTAGCAATGGAACGAAAACACATTCGAATGCAACTTTCGACAATCTCAACAACATTTAGAGCGTTTTCGAAAGGATAAAGAGGATTTTGTGCGTCGATTCATCACTATGCATTAGACATGGGAGGATGAGCGAGTTCGTGTTCAGAATCAGCCAGTAAGGTGTTAGCAATGGTTTTTTGGAGTGCGAAAGGAATTTTGTTTGTGGATTACTTGCAAACTGATAAAACAATAAATTCTGAATATTATTGTAACCTGACCAACTGAAGGGAAAAAATTCGTGAAAAAATACCCACCGTGTCGCTAAAGCCTTTTGACAATGGCTAAAATCCATGAATTATCATGTATTTCGAATTGTTGGAGCATCCACCGTATTCACCAGATTTGGCCCATCTGTTTCCAGAGCAAAAGAAAAATGCATGCGTGGAAAGCGATTTTCATCAAATGACGAGGTCATAACAGTTGTGTAAGCGTATTTTGCAGCCCTTTCTTATTCTCTCTTCAGGGGAGGAGTCCATAAATTGAAATCTCGTTGGAACAAGTGCATTGATGTTCAGGGAGACTATAAGACTATACTAAAGAGTATTGAAAACCATAAAATTCTGTTTTTCTTATCGAGCGGCAAAATTTATTGAACACCCTAGTTAATATAATCATGCTATGAGAAAAAATAAATACATTTCCAGTGCACTATACCAAAGCTGATGAAATTTGAAAGCTCTATCTCTTGTGTCGATGGGTGTACTTACTTTTAATGGATATAACAGCCTCCTACACAAATACTCCGCGCATTCGTATAGTGGAAGTCTACGTTTCGATTGCACATTGGCTCGAGGATCCCCGCCAAGGACAAGGCTAGCATTCCCACACTACAGCAGTACCCAAGTGTTGATGTGCTCAAGAAAGTTTTTCTTTGTGAATGGAGAGAGATTTCTGGCCTCGTGCACCACCACCGTGGAGTTGTTCTCTTCTACTAATTTCCGGCACTGGGTTACGTTACGTTATGAAAAATAAATATTTACCATTTCAGTTTAGATCAGTTTTTGAGGCAGACACGCTTTCCTGTATTTGCCAAAGAAAGACAGAAATAATATTTACACAATATTTTCCAACTTTACTTAGGTACATATTTACATGCATACATATGTAGGTATGTACTACTTGTACGACACGTTCATCACTTTTATTTGCTGTCTGTCTTCCAGCATGGCACCTACCAATTGATTACATACAAAGTGTTCAAGTCTTTAAATTTCCTACATACATGCATATGGATGTGTGAGTATAGTTTTTTATTCAAAGCCAGTTTAGTAAGCGCATTTGTTTAATAAATACTTCAACGCTAAGCTTGTCAATTTATGTACATTTATACATCATTTGTATGTAGTCATAGCGGCACTTAGGAAATTACATTTGGTACATATGTTTACACTTGTCCATGTGTATGTACATATGTGTGCGTGTTTTTAATGGTTGTTGTACTAGTCGTTATTACGGTGTTTTGGTTTTTTGATCTGGCTGTTGTTGTTGCTACATACACACTCATATTAAAGCTATCACGTTGGCCTGTTAAAGTTGTCAATTTGCTTGTCACCAAAACAAACATTGGCAACAATCGATGCGGCATACAGAGCAGCTACATATATATGTATGTATGGATGCATGTGTGTAGGCATACATCTCTATGCTTTGGGAGTTAAACACTTGCGGGCAAATAATTAAGTCATTCAAATTAGAGTTCTCGATTTTCTGAGCAAATATTCGAACAGCCCGCGCAAACGAGTAGCGAGTAGTCGCACAGCTGCTCGATGCTCATTATTCGGTTCGAATAACACATGGGCTGCAAACTCCCGGGCCTAACAAAGAAAACACGCTTTTTTTGTGCAAAATAAGCTTTATTCATCAATGCAGCAATGTAACATTTCAATACCACTTTTGTAGCATCATTTATCTTTTGCCTCAAAATAGTCCTCAGTTTTAGCGATAACCTCTTCATTCGAGCGAAATTTCTTACCAGCGAGCTTTTTTAGGTCTGCGAATAGCCAGTAAGTAGTCGCTGGAAGCCAAATCTGGTGAATTCGGTGGATCTGAGAGCAATTCGAACTTCAATTCGTGTAGTTTTGCCATTGTTTTGATTGACTTGTGGCAAGGTGCGTTGTCTTGATGAAAAGAAAATAATGAGCAAACGCGGCACCCACTTCAAACAGAGCCTTCTCATAGCCAAATGATCTCGCAATATAAAGCCAACTCATTCTTTTGATATCTTTACGCTGTCACCTAACTCACGCAACTTCTCTTTTTGAGCATTCAAAACGATTTTGTAGATTATTTTGATGTTGTCTGGTGGCACCGCCTCATTTGGATGTCCACTGCGTTGTGCATCATCGGTGTCTCTACGACCACTCTGATGGAGCGAATTCTCCTAACACTTTTCAAGCCATTGCTTTGCTTCAACGGTACTTCTTCCCATCAAGAACCAGTGTAAAATCAAAACACGAAATTCTTTTCGATCCGTTATTTTGGGAATATCAAAAATAACCTCACTATTAGCACAACAACTCCCTAACTAATGAATAGAATATCATGAAATGTTTTCAGTTGTCTTTTTAAGTATAACTGAAAACGAGCTGAATGAAATAAAACGAGTGCCATCTATGTTTGAGGTCCGGGACTTTTCAATCCTTGTGCTATATCGAGCTTTTTCGAGCAATACTTTTGATAGCTTTGACTCTTTTCGCGGCACTTCTTTTGTTTTCAGTCTCACAAATAATTTATGCACAGTGCAAACCGAGGCGAATCTATTGAAGGTGATATCGGTAAATAAGCTGATTTCTTTTTTCTTTTGTCGTGTCCATGTAGCTGTCCGCTCAGAATGAAACAAGGCGAATTCATTATTTGTTTTGATGATTCCAATAGTGGTCATATGTTGACCCCATGGATTGTTTCTTGTAAAAATACCGACCATTAACCGAACGTCTTTTCTACCAAGTTTTAAAAGAAACTTTGGCAGTTTTCTGTTCAGGCTTATCACAAAACACTTTGCAATTCTGCAGCGTTCTAGACTGAACCAACGCTATTTACATATTTAAATTGCATACATAAACGCTGTTTGATTCATGCAGAACTGATTCCGATTAGTGGCTCTGTTTCCTGGTGTGGTAACCGCGGATCCACAGTTGGTTAATTCATCATCAATTTCATTCGCTTGAACACCGCAGGGTCCTTGACCCCATATAAGTACTTGCTTATTCTGTCTTGCAATAGAATTATGCTTCTTCTTAAATTCTTGAACAATCTTTAAGTTTTCCCGCTTTTATATTGTTATTTAAGCAAACTTTACTTCGTGAAGTGTGTGTGGAAAGAGCAGCAACAACAGCCATTTGAAAATCTGAAACAGCTGGCATTTTCTAAACGCCTTCTTGATTATTTATTACAACCTAAATTTACCATTGGTAGTAGGTAGTTTGCGTTATAACGCGAGTCGGTGCAGCCCATTGTGTTCTACTCTTGGACTTTATCGAAGCCGGAATGAAATTAAGGTCAACGAAACGGGGAAGCTGTAAATTTTATTGCAGGCGTGCATAAATTTCACTATAGGCGAAAATTCGCTCTGGCTACTGATTATTTATCCTTATGGGATATTTTCAACACAATCAAGCCTGTCGAATGTCACAATATAGCAAAATCATTAATTTGCCGTGGGGTATAATCCGAACTTATTAAATCAAATTTTTAATGCATTGTCCTAACAGTTTGTCCACAAGTGTCTTGGAAAAGAGCTGATTATTAGACAAGGAAAAACTTAATCAAACAACCGCCATCAAAGCAAAGAGAAGCAATAAGAAAATAATCGAATGAATGAATTATGACCAAACTGCCGGATAACAAATAAAGCTGTATTTTACTGCATACATTGAGCAAGACTTTGACAGCAGGAAGAGCAGTTAAAGCACGCGGGTCATCACGGAGAGGAGTGAGCCTGCAAGAATAGGTGTAGAATGGGTGCTCAATGAATATTGGCAACGTTGTAGCATTGTAGCATTTCAAACCGAAATTTTAACTAAGAGAGAAAATCTTTCATTTTCCGACAAAATACGTATTTCCCATAAATACATAATTTACATTTTCCTCCACTATAGTTGCCGATCAGCAACTCATTCATTCATATTTTATAAATAAATGTGTCACCTTATTAAGTCTCTATATTCTAATTGGTGCCATTGATTTTAACTGGTTGCCCAAAATTTTCTATAAACTAATTGTTGACCAAATAAATTCGAGCTTCCGGAAACACAATACGGAAACACTTCAAATACCGTCACGTTTTATAGTGCGTACAAAATGCGGTAAGGGCGACACAATAGCAAAGACGTAATTGCAGACGCCAGGCCATAAAAAAAGGCCCGGAAAAAATATTCCGCAATTAAATTTCAATATAAATGGAGTACATAAGTAAATGTTTAAGAATTATTGCATAAATTTATTTGCTATTTTTATTTCACTTTAAGCTGCATAAGGTAGACTGAAAACATTAAGAGAATATTAAAAAAAAAAATCAAAAAGTGGGTGCCTATTTATGGTACATAAATTCAGTTAGATTTGTAATGTTGGATCTTTCAGAAATGTTGACGGTAAGTTCCCACTCGACTAATTAAGTTTATTTATATTTATACCTTTTCAGGCTTGTTTTAGTAAATATGGAAGGAGCAATGGCTACTGAATGTGAGTTAAGAGAAATAGAAAATCGAATAGAAAAACGGCAAAAATGAATGAAAATAGAAAAAAATGGAGAATATTTACTGAGGTGCCGATGGTATCGACATTATCGGCGAAGCCTACGCGGTGTATGGTCGTCATATTCCTACTTAAAGTTAGAGGCGTGCAATGTGGGTCTAGCGGTAAATTAGGGCACAGTAAAGTATCTGCTGTCAACACACAAGAAGTTTTCGCATCTAGGATATTATGCCTGTGTTGACGACCAGCAATTCGAAGCTTTGTCTAACTTGTGACCAACATCAACAACGAACAACTCTTGTCAATGTTACTTTGGGCTCAGTGGGCAGTTGAGAAGTAGAGTTCACTTTCGAACGACCAAACTGACACTCTACAAAACGCTCTTCATTTCCGTCCTGCCATATGATGCAGAAGCATGGCCGTCGTCAACAGCGGATGAGAAAGTTTTGAGAGCTTTCAAGAGAAAAATTCTCCGTAGGATCTTTGGTCCTCTACAACCAGCTGGTGCGTTATTTTGGATTCGCCTAAAACCTACACACGGTTGTAGCAGCACATAAGAAAGTAAGTAAGAGGTATAGAAATTTTATATATTTTGAAGGGCAGATGAGGTGAGATCCCTATAAAAGAAAGGTTATAGAGTGCTTGCTAATATCACATACCCAACTTAGGAGGAGGAATTAAGAAGGAGGATGTTTCCGTGTGTTGAAGTCCACGCCTTTCACTTGTGAGGGGCTAACACAATTCTTCTGAATACGGTCCAAGCAGCTCATAAGTACCCTCTGGATAGCTCCTGAACATCCGTTTGGAAGCGAGCTAATGTGAGGCGGGGAATTAACTCAGAATATCTGGTTGTGAGCTGGTTTTTAGCTTTCCCAAAGAAAGACATAAGAAAGCCTCGGATGAGAACTGCTTATTCTGAGGACGACCCTTGCTAGCGAACTAATAACTATGATCTAAGGGCATGCACCTGGAATGTCCGGCCGCTTAATGGGGAATGTGCTTCTGCCCTGCTGTCCGGATGTCCTCGTGAGAGCAAAGCTTGGCATCAGGGATGCAATGGCCATTGAAGGGATGCAATGGACGGGGCAAGGCAAGAAGAGCATTAGACTTTGCGACGTCTACTACAGCTGTCATGTCGAGGTGCGCAAATTCGGTGTTGGATTTATAGTGAGAGAGAGACTTCGTCGCCAAGTACTGTCGTTCACTCCGGTGGAAGAACGTCTCGCAATAATCTACATCAAAGCACGATTTTTCAACACCTCGCTCACTTGCGCCCACGCCTCGACGGAAGAAAAGCACAATGCGGCCTAAAATTGATTCCATGAACGTCTGGAATCTTCTTATGAGCGCTGCTTCCGCCAGCGACTGACTTCGTCCAAACTTCTGTGCCATACGACAGGACGGGTGTGATGAGTGCCTTATAAGAGTTAGTTCTGCTCGTCGAGAGAGAACTTTACTACTCAATTTCCGCTTAGTCCAAAGTAGTACTTTTTGGCAAGATATAATATATTCTCCGTTAGATTTCAAGGCTGACATTATTATAGGCGTTAATGGTGGTTACTAGCAATGGAAACTTGCTCACTGTTAGTTAAGGTAGATTTTTTATCAAAAAAAATTAAATCTGAGTTAGATGGTCTAGCGAGAAGTTTTCTACATCCCGTTCTCTAAACAAGAATTTATCTCGGTTCTGTATCGAAATTTTAGATATACATATATTTAGTTATTAAAAGTAGTTCTGAAAAAAAATTTGCGAATAATATATTTTTAAGGTAAATTAGCAGCTCCTCCTTTCTGAAAGCTGCTAAGACTACTCGGAATCAAGGAAAGAGTGCGTATAACTTTTAATAAAAATATGCATCTTACCCCTCAATATCACTTCTCAACCCATTCGAAGATAACCTAAAAAATAGAGAAAAGTGTATAAGTTTCATGAAATATTCTTATAAAACTTCTAAACATAAAAATCTAAAGTATCTGCTTTGCTCATTTGGAAAAAGAACAAATCAATCACGGGAATGCTAAAAATATCAAGCAACTTTATCGTAAACATCGCGAAAAATGCCAAAGCAACGAAAAACATTGCAAGGCACAATTTTAGCAATAGACTCAGCTAAGAAAATCGATCATCAGCGTAGTTCATTGACCAAAGGCCAGAACACAATAACAAACTCTCGCTCATTAACCAAAGTAGAACCTACACACCTGCACATGCATACATGCACACACATGTACATATGTATATGCAATGTATGGTTCCGATTTAAGTTACGTGACGAACGCTTGCCAACTCTGTCATCAATGACAGCAATTTTAGCAGCACATTAGCGCCGAAAAAGATACAGAAAGGTGATCATTGAGCCATAAGTGTCCCCACCACAAGTGTCACATGCCATTCTATTCTAGCCATGACTCGCCACGCCTAGCCGGCGGCAGAAACGGCGGTTGCGGCGACGAGTGAGAAAACAATTTAAAAATTTCAGGTCATTTACAGCACAATTTTCAATTTCAATACAACAATTTCGACGAAGGCGAGAATGGGAATATTTAGCGCACATTTGACACAAAAGATGTCGGTGTCGGTGCTGGTGCTGTTGCAGTAATGCGAGGCAGGAGGTGTAAGACGAGTGTTCGATTGCCAGCCGACAATCCTCGAAATGTTGTGACGTTGTGCTTTCATCTCGATTCCTGTTTTTTGCGGTTTTTTGTTTTCTTAGCAAACTTTTGTCATGCGATTTGAATGCGATTATTTTTATAAACTCGTTGTTGGGTGAGTGTAGATATGTGCGTTAAAGTGCGATATAAAATGCGCGTTTTCTAACTGTACGAAAGCAACTATTTTCGGTTAAGCAATGCAAAGAGTTCTTTAGCATTTCTATATACACACATGCATACATACATATGTACACATGTACATACATTGATCGGCAGCGGCGTTGCATTGAAGTATGCACGAATACATTTGTATGTAGAGAAGGAAGTGAGTGTGTGAATGCTGATGGGTGTGAAATTGAAATGCAAATGTGACAATATTTGCGCCTTAATGCCCAAAACAATTCAACAGCAAACCAATTCAATACGTTTTAATTCGATTCTATACGAATCGATTTGATTTGAATCGAATTCAGTGTGCGAATGGTGAGCAAGCGCGCACACACTCGATCGAGCAGCGTTTGGTATGCCTTCGATAATAACAAAAAAAAAAAATTAAAAAAAATACACATTTACATACATACATATGCACATGTGTGCTACAAAAATACATACATAAATGTGTATACATATATAACCGCACATTTATATGTAAATGTGCATGTAAATACGCTTGTATGCATAAATATTTGCCTATCTGTACCTCTTCGAAATAGTTGGAGCCGTAAGTGGTCTCCTAGTGGGCATTCGTTGAAACCATTTCGTCCGCTTTTTTTAGTTCTTTATTTTTTAATTTAAAATTTTTTTTATTTGCTTTTTCTTAATTTTTTTATTTCATTTTTCTTTTTAGTTCATTTTATTTCTGAAGTTCCTTGCCGTTTTTCAATCGATTACCATGTCTGCATGTGTTTGTTGCTCTTTGCTGGCCCGTTCGCTGGCTCATTTGATTGCTGGCTTCCCTTACGATGCGTCCGCGTTGTCAATTGTCATGCCCGCCATGCTGTTCGTGCCCATTTATCGTTCAGTGCGCCTCTGGGCGTTTTCCTACATTGATTTTTTATGGACACATACATACATACATACATACGTACACACACACACACATGTACTGTTGTCGTTTTGGTCTTCGTAGTACCTGATGTACGATCACTTAATTTTTAATTTGAAATATTTTTTCACATTTTTATTTTTGGGTCTATGATATTTTTTCGGTTACTTTATTGGCAATACGATGTCGTCGTTGGGGCGTCACTGCGCTTCCACATAAAATAATTTTGTACTTTTTACTGTTTTGTAATTAAAATGCGATTTAAAATTCTAAAATCGTTGCACCATTAGTCAATGTGCCGACGGAGGCCCCAAATATGCAGAAGTAGGGTTGGGACGTTACAGTTTACGAGCTCAACGCATTGCTTTTGCGCTTGAGATGTGCGCTTGCCGTCTAAGGTTTAATATTATCCCATCTGATCAGTATTACGTTTTAGTTTAGTTTTATTGTCCTAATTTGAATTTGAATCGGATATATTTTATTCGAATTTGTTGTGGTGCACAATTATAAAACGATATTGGTTTTCAATTTTATTGGCAGCACAAATAGAATGTGATTAGTGAGCTCAGGGACGGCTGTGAGGATTTATGATTGTGGTGTTGTATTTAAGTTCAGCTTAAGAAATAGGGCAGTCATAAATTTAGCTGTTTTTTGTGTGATTTTTATTGGTTTTAAAATTTGTATATTGAAGGTGAATAATAAAATCACTTTGCTGTGTGAATAATAAGAAAAAAAATAAATAAAATAAACCAGCTAAAATTTGCATGTAGTGATCAGCAAATATTGCATAGGTATGAGCTGGTCGATTTCGTTTTAGTCCAGTTGACAATTTAGAAATTCCTAAATGCACGCATTTAATGTCAAAAATTCCGAGCAACTTGATTAATAAAAAATTTGACAGTTATAGGACTGGTTTTGGCGCATTTTCAGTGGAATATTCAGTGCTACACTTACTCGTTGTATATAATAAATTTGCATACACCTGCAAAGGCTTGCGGCTACGTGCAATAATCAAAGCACGGCATTGTTGCGCTTGCATTGCATTTTTAATAGACATTTTCGAGTGTGTAATTATGGTCGCCGTAGCCGAATTGGTGGGTGCGTTACTACCATTTGGTAGTGCACAGGTTCGAAAGCCTGGACATGAAACGCTAAGTGATAGAAAAGCGGTTTCTAATAGCG
This sequence comes from Anastrepha ludens, assembly GCF_028408465.1. Lineage (NCBI taxonomy): Eukaryota > Metazoa > Arthropoda > Insecta > Diptera > Tephritidae > Anastrepha > Anastrepha ludens. The sequence continues at coordinate 115,906,027 of NC_071502.1, forward strand.
GTGGCTCCTCGACAAGCAATGGTTAAAAGCTCTGAGTGTATTTCTGCTATGCAAAATCTCCTCATAAAAACCATCTGCCGTTCGGTGGTGTCATAAAATCGATTTATTGATATAGCCTTTTAAAAAGGATCCTCGAATGGGACGAGAAAAAGAAAATCAAAGTCACACCTTTGGTTGGCGCACTCGGGTCTGGCATTGATTGGTCTGGCAATGCAACAAACGCTGCATTTCACCAGAAATTAAAAAGAACAATTCTCGCCCAGTGCTTTTGTCATTGTTTGGTTTTCATGAAAATCTTGTTACAATCAGCAGCTATGCACCAAAAATGCATAGAGTGGTTAATTTACTTTCCACCGTTCATTGTACCAAAGATTGTGAAGCAAACAAAACCGGACGATTATCTATACTAATATTATAAAGAGGAAAACTTTGTTTGTTTGTAATGAATAGGCTCAAAAACTACTGGACCGATTTTAAAAATTCTTTCACCATTCGAAAGCTACATCATCCACGAGTAACATGGATTATATTTTATTTTGGAAATAAGGCTCGAGATATAGGTCAAAACGTGGACCCGGGTAACCTTCGGATGTGTATGTACAATATGGGTATCAAATGGAAGCTGTTGGTGAATGCTTTAGTCCAGAGTATTTTTCATGCCGCTCCGTGACTGGGGTCTCGAGATAGAGACCAAAACGTGGACCCTAGAATGTGTTTGTGCAATATGGATATCAAATGAAAGCTGTTGATAAGTGCTTTAATACGGGGTAATTTTCATACCTATTGATGACTAGAGTCTCGAAATATATGCCAAAACGTGGACCCGCCGTGTCTTTGAACCGAATTAAACCAAACTTACACACATTGTTAAGTAGGTATTGAAGATGATATCCGTATAGTTTGAATACCTATTGGTAGATAGGGTCTCGAGATATAGGTCAAAACGTGGACCCGGGTAACCTACGGACGTGTATGTACAATATGGGTATCAAATGAAAGCTGTGGGTGAATGCTTTAGTACAGAGTATTTTTCATGCCGCTCCGTGACTGGGGTCTCGAGATAGAGACCAAAACGTGGACCCTAGAATGTGTTTGTACAATATGGATATCAAATGAAAGCTGTTGATAAGTGCTTTAATAGGGGTAATTTTCATACCTATTGATGACTAGGGTCTCGAAATATATGCCAAAACGTGGACCCGCCGTGTCTTTGCACCGAATTAAACCAAACTTACACACATTGTTAAGTAAGTATTGAAAATGGGTTTCGTAAAGTTTGGTTGTAATTCGGAGCACTGGCAACGGGTACAGCGTTCTTTTGAACCAGCCATAATGTCGCTTACTTTTTTAACGCTCGGGGCGGAACTGAACTGTCAAATTGACAGTGTGAGTTACAATGTGTCAATATTTCTATCTGATTTGGATGCCATAAGAAAAAAACGTAAGTGCAAATTTGAGAATTTAATGTGAAATCCGAATGAAATTATGTGTTCGTTGAAAAAAAATTTTTATTCGTTTTTTTTTTGAAAAATATAAATGGATAATGGTTAAAAAAGCTCCAATGCTTAATAAAACATATAAATTGAAACGAAAAATTCATGGATGATCAGGAAAAAAGACGATTGTTTATTCATATGCGTTGATTTGAAATTTAAAAACAATCTTCTTTTTTCCTGATTTTCAATTTATATTTAATATTTACTCAAAAACAAATAGAAAAACAAAAAATATTGTTTATGCCAAAGCGCTTGAATAAAGAATAAAGAAATAAATAATATGAAAATCATATATTTTCTGTTCTAAACCATATCTATTCTATTGTAGTGTGCCCAGCGAAGGGGGCCGGGTTTGCAAGTTTATTATAATGCACGCAAAGCCGGCACCGTTTGCTCAAATCAAATTATCAAATGGTCACACATTTCATATCAAAACAGCTATCAAGTCGATGGACCTTTGCAATCTTTTACAAAATGTTGGATGCCATTGGCAACGTTTTGTATTTGCAAGGAAGTTGTTGGGCTCAGAAAAAGTTATGTAGGCCGACATTTTTTGACGACATTATCGAATACATTGGTTTTTGCAAACGTCAAAAATCGTATGAATAATTCAGCCGTTGTTTCTCAATTCACTACTCATTTGGCTATGGAATAATTTTTCGACAAACCAATTATGTTATGGTACTATTCCTGGAAATATTGTAGTCAACCAACCACCTGGAGCCGATACACTCACAGCGAGAGAGGTTAAATGTTTTGTTGAAAGATTCATTTCTATCGTAATTTATGTAAGCATCCAGTATGTCGACAGCACTGAAAAATCTCTTATACATGTTTTGCTTGCCTTCCACCGAATCCATTAATAAATAGCACTTCATATTTTACCATAAATTTTATTGTACTCAACTTTCAATTCTTCAATCTTCTTCGAAATTTGTCAAAATAAAGAATAAAATAGAAAAAAATCCTTTGTTTACAAACCAAAATATTTTCAGGGACTATTTTTCTTCTGTAGGTAACTCAATGCATATTAAAACCAATGAAAAAAGTTAGAAATTAAAAAATATATCACTACGATACTTAAAAACGAAATATAAATGTTGCGCATTTTTTCACATATTCCCGTACAAATGCATGTAAATAAATAGGGAACTGGCCGGTTCCAAAATTTCTTGAACGTCGAATAAAAAATTTATTGATAGCACTGAAAGGCTTTTCACACTCAGTTTGTTGCATTCCATGTCGGCCAACATCTTCTGAATATAAACTATTATTATTAGAAGGCCATTACGCACTGCGACCAGAGTTGATCTATTGTGCAAGACCTATTTTTGTAACTCTAGAGTTTAAGGCTTTTTATAAATTTTAGCACTATTGTGGGTTTGTTCTTCCAAAGATTACATGGAGATACTACGATACCACCAAGGTGGTGAAGTCTTTGTCTGCCCAGCGCAGGACATTCACAAAGCACATGTTCTGAGCTTTCTATATCCATTTCGCAAAAGCGGCAGACATTGGTCTCTAATAGACCAATGTTATTTAAATGATACCTCAGGCTGCAGTGACCTGTGAGGTATCCTGTTAAAAGACGCAGATCTACTCTGTTTAGTGAGAGTAGCTTGTCTGATATTCCTTTGTTGGGACTAAGAAATTGTTTGGCTTGACGCTGACCGGCACAATTTAGCCAGTGTGCAGCAAATTTCCTTTCTTCCCATTTCCTGAGGAATTCATTAATGTGGCTTTTCGTGAGTCCACAGAAAGGCTCAGGACCAGTAAGTTGCATATTTGCTCCTTGTTTTGCGAGGTCATCAGCCATTTCATTCCCCTCATGTAATATAAACTAAGTGGCATCATAAATAGGTTTTTCAGAAATATCTCGATTCTAGCGCCACTTTTTGGTCTAAAAATTACATTCTGTACATCTCTATGAGTACCGTTTGGTCTCATGACTCGTACCCGACTTTGAAAAGGTTCCAATTAGAATAATATTAAATTATAATTCATCAATCTAAATACTCAATTCGGGGCTCTATAGGCAGATTGCAGCAGACGGTTAGAATTGACCTATAGGAACGGTCCCATCAAGACAACACCAGGCTGCACACAACTTTAACGGCACGCCAGAAGCTCCGAGAGTATGACCGAGAGGTTCTATTGCATCCCCGCATAGTGCTCCGACTCCATACAAACAATCGATTTCACAATCTTCTTTTGATGTCAATTTCTCACCACTCAGGAAGTTTTACAATGAGAGAAAAATGTTGTAATCGTTTGAGGTTAGGTCCGTACTCTGTGGCGGATGTATTACAACTTCCCAACTGAGCTCCCTGAGTTTTTGGCGAGTCACTACATGCGAGTGTGGCTTGCGTTGTCCTGATGGAACACAATACCTCTTCTGTTAACCAAATCTGGCCATTGCTGGCCAATCGCTAGCTTCAAACAGACCAGTTGTCGACTGTAGAGATCTGAATTTAGTGTTTGGCCACACGGAAGCAACTCATAACAAATGATTCCTTTCAAGTCTCAGCAAATATGCAGTAGAACCTTCCTGACAGTTAGTCCTGGTTTGTCCACCGTTTGAACTGCTTTCCCATAATATTTTCGTATGTGATCCATTTCTTATCCCCAGTCACTTTGCAGATGGAAATTCGATCCATCATGTTTTCTGATGTTAATTGGTGTGGCATCCAAAAACCGAGTTTCTTTTTGAACTCAACTTTGCGGAAATGGTTTAAAATTATTTTATGGTCGATCTTTAGCTCCTGGGCGATGATACGACTACTATCACGCCGGTCAACATCGATTATTTCTGTGATTTTATCGATTTTTTCTTTAACATCGAAAATGCTTGAACGGATTGGACGAAACCCTAAAATTGTGCGTAATTATCTGTCACAGTATCGGCATCATAGACCGCATTCACAATTCCAGCGGCCTGGAAGTTTATTTTTAGCTTAAGTTCTCCCACCTTTTGGGTTTTAGCAATTTACTTAATATTAAAAAAAAATTGTTCTAACTTTTTCATCATAATTATTTTTAGAAATAAATAATGGTATTAAAATGTATTGGTTTTTAAAAATTTTCTACCAAAACTACTTTTATGTATATGTCAAGCGTAGAAGTGAAATGGGGTGCATAAAATACTTGTGATTTAGGGGATGTATTAGCCTTAAGGTCTATTTTATCACAAAAAGGGTTAGCATCTTTTCTTAGTTGGGGTCTTAGCTTTCAAAAGATATCATAAAGTCCAAGTTCTAATTTTTGTCCACGTTTGACCTTGAACTGACCCTACAAGGTCAAATGAACAACGAAACCGAACTCAGACTCGAAAACGTATATTATCAATTTTTTGATACTTTTCTGGTGAATATTTTATATGTGTACAGATCTGGCACCACGCGATTATTATAGATATTTTGAAACATTTTTTTGATGGTACAAAACTGACTTGGAAAAGGAGTTGGGTTATGAAACTCTCTTCAAAATGGAAAAAGTTATCGAACACAACGGCGCATAGTCGTATTTGATCTCAACGGGTTTATCCAGAAGAAATGTTGAGAACTTCTTACTTGACCTAATTTATAAAATTCGTTAGCCCATTTCTACCTTCACTTTTTTCTTCAATTTTACTTACCCGCTACTTTTAATACTTTAACGTATATTATTACTGCAGATCTGTCAAGTTATTTGTAACAAACAAAATCTGCGTTTCTTATTCATTACAAAACCATTGATTAAAAATGATAATCATTTATGCGCCACATATCTTCATGAATGCCCCAAACGCAATGCAATGTCGTACATATTCCCCCAGTCACGCCCCTACTTAACAGTTTCATTGCTCTGCTTGACCAAGCATGTAACCAAATGCTAATGAATTTCAGTGTTTTTTATCTAACAAATTTGTTTCTGCAATTCCATTTTTTATCAGACTTTTGAATCGCAGTGCGTGTATAGGGACTATCTTTTTCCAATCACCCCAAACGCTTTAGTGCGTAAAAAATGCTTACTTTCCAATAATTCATTATACCGTCCGCTGCACCCGCTAAGTAAAAATAACCTCTTTCTCTCATTCTATATATGTGTGTATCTCAGTCTCACCTTGCTTAAGCAGGCAGTTGAATGAAAAGCTGTTAAACTGTTGAGTTCTGCTCATTTGTTATTCTATCCCAAGCGACATTTTTTCGCTATTTAGCTTGCATGCTATTAATTGTTGCGTTTTTTTAGTTGTTTTTGTTTATATTATTGTAAAAATAACAATTTTTCACTGTTGTTCCTTTGTGTTTTGCCTTGCTGCTCTTACAGCTTTTTTTACTGCCTTGTTGGTTATTTGTATTCGGCCTGGCACCTCTGCGTTGCAAGTAGGGCTGGAATATCAATCGTTTTCTTGGTTCGAAAGTTATTCATATAAATTTATGTGAGCGAGTGCGTGTGTGTGTATGCTCACTCCTACGTACATTGATATTGGCGCATAAGTTTACATATGTACACACGTGAATTTACATATGTATTGTTTGTACGAGTGTTCCAAAGGTGGCATTCCTATTTAGTATGACGCTTGCAACGCTGGTTTCGCGCACTAAAAGTCTACATCGATTTTGCTTTACATTTCGTCTATGACGTCCAACATTTGTGTGGCATACGGAATAAGGTAGTTATATTGGCGTACGGAGTTTGATGTGTGACTGTGTGTTCGTGTTGTGTATATATGAATGCATGTATATTTTAGATGATTTTTTGTTCTTTCTGGTGTTTGGATAACACTGGTTAACAAAATTAAAAAAATCCATATCGCTTTTTTTGACTTAACAGTTCGATCTACAAAATATGAAAATTGAAAAAAATAGTGGTAAGATTTCTTCTGAAATTTTAAAATTTTTTTTATTTTGCTTTCTTTCTGTTGTTTGGATAACGCTGAGTAACAAAACAAAAAGAAAATTATCGAAAATATTTTAATTATTTCTAACCTTTGGGTAACAAAAATAAGTATCGAAAATATTTTAGTCCCATTTGTATGACCAGTCCCATTTGTAGTCCCATTTTGTATCCAGAGATAACACAAAACAAAAAAAAAAAAATATTTTATGTCTTTCTGGTGTGTGGATGATACTGGTTAACAAAATAAAAAAATATTCGAAAAATATTTCATTTCTTTCTGGTGTTTGAATGACACTAGTTAACAAAATAAAAAAAAAAAGAATAACATTTTATTTGTTTTTGGTGTTGGGATGAAACTGGTTAACAAAGAAAAAAAAAAATCGAAAAATTCTTATTTCTTTCTGTTGTTTGGATGGCTCAAACAAAGAAAAAAAATTAAAAATATTTGCTTTCATTCTAATGTTTGAGTAGCACTGGGTAACAAAATAGATTAAAAACTATCGGAAATATTTTTTTTCTGTTGTCTGTTGTACAAAACATGAAAATTTAAAGTAAAATTTAATGGGAACATTTTGTTTCTAGAATATTGTAAAATTTTCTAAATATTTTTACGATCTTTTTTTCGAAAAAAATATATTTTATTTCTTTCTGTTGTTTGGATAACACTGGGTAACAAAATAAAATTTAAAAAAATCCATACCGACTGGTTTTGTCTTATCCAGTTCGATCTCAAAAAGATAAAAATCTATAAAAAACATTTACGGCAAAATTTCTTCTGAAATTTTTTACATTTTTTTTTTTTTTTTTTTTTTCTTTCTTTCTGGTATTTGGAAAATACCAAGTAATAAACAGAAATAAATAGGGGTTTTGTTTTCAATGGATGGGTAGCTAAGCACAACTTGGAGGAAATCGAAGATTCTTTTAGTAAGTAATCAAAAAAACGTACCTTTTTCCAAACTTTCCTTTCGGTAATGGCATTGACACACACAAACTTCTGTATTGTACACATATATCTTTATATTTATATACATCTGCATTGTACAAGTGTATGAAAAATGTTTATTTCTCGTGGCTCCAGTTCGCCGATTCCTTGCATTTTATGCCATAGCCTTTTCCAGACATTACGAAACATTTGAAACAAGTTAAGTGCATAGTAATGAAAAAATAAGACCTTAAGAACCTCACGGAACTAATTTAATCCAATTCAATTAAAAATAACTGCATTTGCGGGGCACGCCCCATTCATATCTTTCATTCATATCTGCAGCTGAGGTAGATAAAGCAATGAAAAGATACAATGCAACTAATCACCAATCTGCTGGGTACAAGGCGCAAGCACAACAAAAACAGCAAATGCAACAACAAAATAACATAAAGAAAAACACAATTAAACAAAAATAGTGGCACCAGTGCCACCAGCTCCATAGTAGACTCGGCGTTGGCGCAACAACATTTGCTGTTACAGATTGCTTTTGCTGCTTGCCGTTGCTACCAATCCGGCAGAAATTGGAGGGGATGAAATTACATGGAAATTGATTGTTGGCAATCTGTGCGAAATCCTTTAAAGCGTAACCGGCTGGCCAATGTGGCGTCGGCGCATGCGCAACCATGTGGCTGAGAAAGCAAAGCACAAAGCAGAGTTGGGCTGCTATGCCATTGCAAACATCGAGCACGAGTCCATTCAGTTGGTCAACCTAAACAAGTGTACAACAACAAATAACGATAACAGCAAATAGACTTGGATTGTGTTCCTTTTTTTATATTGGTTGCATGCCACATAAGCGTGTACAACAACAACAAAAATGACGAAATATCTTTTTAAATTTATTGGTGGACAGTGGATTTTATAAGTTTTCAACCGCTGGTTGGGTGCAGTGGCGTCCAAGTGGGCAAACAGCTGTGGGCCATTGTAGTCGATTGTTGCTGTAATCACAGTAGCAACAATGACAGCCATTTATCTTCCAATTCCCATTCTTTAATGGATCAAAGCGCTTCTTATAGATTAGATTATATAGTAAATATTTGAGAAATGTCGAGTATTCGTTATATGGAGCAAATGCTCAAGACCGCCAGCAAACAAATGATAAAAATCAACGCGATTCTGAATCACTTCAAACTTGCCCTTTAGTACACTGAAATGGAATGGGCTTTAAAACTGCATACTCAAAATTCTCAAGATTCTGTTTAACAAATTAAAATTTGGATGAAAATTAGGCATACAAAATTTATTAAAATTAAACAAGAAATAAATAAAGGTGGGAGATCATCAGTGGTTTCGCGGAAAAAAATCTCCGGATAAAAAGCGGGACCTGGACGCACATAGGCATAACCCTTGTAATCAGGAAAATGGAACGCCACTTTGAAGTAATGCGAAAGCGGTTCCAGGGTGGGCGACGGTACCAAACGTGGGGTGTTTTTAGTCTCCGGACATGCCATTGCTGCGATGCTTTGAAAAAAACGTCCCTCTGTGTATTGAATGAGGTTAAACAGAAAATTATAATAATTAAACTAAATTTTATCTTATTTTATTTTCATATTTTTATTGAACGATAAAATTTACTTATTTTATTCATTTCTTACTCTATTTTTTGTTTTTTTTTGTGATTTTATGTTATTTCATTTTGTTTTCATATTTTTGTTCAACTTAATTTAATTTAATTTGGTTAATTTAAATTTAGTTAAATGTTAGGTTGTTTAATTTTACTTTAATTTTTTTTAACTTTATTTTATTTATTCTCTGTTTTTCTTTCCATATTTTTTCATATAATTATTATATCCTTTTTTAAATTTATTTTATGTTAGGTTAATAATTTAGTTTTTACATTAATTTTGATTTAATTTTATTTATTTATTTTATTACATTTTTATTTAACTTATCTTATATTCAATTTTGATGTAATTCAATTTATTTTATCTCATTTAATTTTTTTTATTTGTGTTTTGTTTTAAGTGATTTTATTTTATTTCCGTGTTTTTTATTGGATTTAACGTAATTTAACTTATTTTTTTTAAATTTTATTTTATTATATTTTAATTTAATTAATTTTACTTTACTTTTTAATTAATTTATTTATTTAAGTTTTAATTTATTTAATTTTGATTTTATTGTATGTTATTTTATTTTCTTTTCCTATTTTTATTATATATTTACTTTACTTCATTCTATCTAATTTTTATTTTATTTTATTTTTATTTTGTTTTATTTATTTGATTGCATTTTTATTTAATTTCTTTTATTTCATTTCATTTTTATTTAATTTCTTTTATTTTTTTTCAATTGTTTAATTTCATTTGATTTTATATTATTTTATTTTTAACTAGCAACCCGCCCAGCTTCGCACGGGTATAAAATATATACCCTATGTCACTCACTGAAAAAATGATTAAAATCGATCCAGTAGTTTTGGCTTATTCATTATTGCCCGTGGCCCGCACGCGTTAAATTTGGAGTAAAACAATTCCCCTTTCTTTATAGCATGAAGATTTCCTGCTATCTTTGGGATATCTAAATTCATACCCTACATTTTTGCATATTAATTTTTTGCATTTTTACATATGTATTTATTTTATTTTTACAACAATTACTATATTACAGAATGTCTTTATATACAACGTTCATAGCCTTCTTGTCATTAGACAATACAAACATGTTTTCTCTAGAGGTTACTCTTGAAAGAGCGACATACAGTTGGCCATGTGAAAAACAGTCAATACTCAAATCTAAGCCTGCAACGTTGAAGGTTTGACCCTGAGATTTATTAATGGTCATTGCAAAAGATGTCTTTACCGGAAATTGTAAGCGTTTAAATTGGAATGGTAGATCCGATGGTATCAGAGGGATTCGGGGAATCAATACATCTTCTCCGGTACCACATCCTGTGAGTATTCTGCACTCTATTATGAAAGTTTTCAGTGATTTTACCAGCAAACGCGTGCCATTGCACAGTTTAGGTGGACTTAGGTTTCTTAATAAAATAACAGGTCAACCTATTTTCAGCTCCATTTTGTGAGGAGGGAGTCCAGACGGTTTCAAAGAATTTATAAATTCTGTAGGAAATTGAACAGCTTCTTCCAAATCGAGAACAGTATCGACCGAGTAGTATATTTTCGTCGGCGCATCAATCTTTGAAATAATCAAGTTATTTACTTTATCTACTTGTTCGTTAGTTGGGGACAGAATAGCTCTTTCTTTAAACCAAGATATTGTCTTATAACTTATGTTATCAATGTCTGGATAGACATTGTTGACTAACTCTTGGATGTTGTCTATCAAAACACAAAGGTTTTCTATGTTAATCCTTCCCTCACTTTGTGTTAATTCTCCATTGCCAACTTTTAGCAGCATCTCTGGAAATAGCTTGTTCTCACGTGAAGATGACGAAATCCTCATATTAGTTTTAAGCTCTAATTTATTGGCATACGACTAAAGGTGGGATCTTTTTAGCAAAGCATTTATTTCGTCAGCACGTGTTCCTCGAGTCACAACTGGTAGGATTTGACGGAAATCTCCTGAGAACAGAATTGTACATCCACCCATAGGTGCATTTTTGTTGCGCAAATCGCGCATTGTCCTATCCAGTGCTTCCACAGACGTCTTGTTTGACATGGTAGCTTCGTCCCAGACTATTAATGAGCAGTCACGCATCAATTTTCCTGTATTGCTCTGTCTAGAAACACTACAGACACTGTTATCATCATCGGTGGCGATTTTCAGCGGGTGCTTGATTGTAGAGTGTGTGGTTCGGCCTCTTTCCAAAAGAGGAGCGGCAATGCCGGATGACGCAACAGCTAACGGAATTTTTCCGGTAGATCTCAATTATTAATTACTGTTGTAATATCTTGAAAAATATTGTTTTTAATTATATGCTGTAAAGAGCCATATACATAGATCTATATGAAAACAACAATGTATTTAAGGTATTTAATTGGATAAGGATTAATGTTGTACCTATTTGTTGAAATCGCTTCGAAAATAAGCTATTAGTTGTCGTAAAAAGTAAATGACAAAAAATGTTATTGTATGGAATCGATAGCAAACTAAACGCGCTCCGAATCAATAAAAACTATTCAAAAACTGTATTTTAATTATGTGCGATTTACTAATATAGAACGTGAAAATAGCGTTTTATTTCGCTGTAAAATTGTATGTACATATAATTACATGGAATTCAGTACATACATAGATACATATGTACATATGTCCGAAATGAAATAATGCGAACGATTCGTAAATACATACATACATACGTCACCATACGATGTAATTCAACATTAATGAGGTGTGGTGAGATTATCGCTTAACGCCTGTTGCTTCATTCGGTTGACAGCGAACACACACACAAACAGCTTTTTTTAGAAAAAGAGCTGCTTTTGTTTAAACAATTTTGGTTAAATAACAAATAAATCAATTTTTTTTTTGATGCAGAACGAAAGTAAATATTTCAAAGTTAAACTTCAAGAAAGTTTCATTTTAATTGGTTGATTCGTTTATGATTTATGGCCGTGAAAACAAAAAATTTATGTTTTTTTGCCACATTTTGACCGATTGCCACGCCCCCTTAATATATATTTCTTCACATTATATAGATATAAACCTTCCTCTTCAATCAATCTATCTTTAAAAAAAAACCGCATCAAAATCCGTTGCGTAGTTTTAAAGATTTAAGCGTATAAGGGGACATAGGGACAGAAAAAGCGACTTTGTTTTATAATATGTAGTGATTTTGTAAATTTCCCTTCGTTTTCTCACTTTTGTTCAATCTTATTTGCTTCAATTAATTTTCTTTAAATTTGCTTTATTTTATTTTTGTTTCATTTTCTTTTCAGGTTTTTATTGGACTTAATGTAATTTAATTTATTTTATGTTAATTCGATTTTATTTTTATTTTTTTAATTTTACTTTATTTTTATTTAGTTTTAATTTGTTCGATTTTAATTGGATTTTATTTTATCTAATTTTAATTTTGTGTAATTTTATCTAAATTTATTTTTTTGTTGTTGTTTTTTTCAAGTTATTTTATTTTCTTTCCATGCTTTTATTATTAAATTATATAAAATTAATTTTACGTTAATCTTTTTTAATTCTATTCTATTTTAATTTTACTAATTTTTTTATTTATATTTAATTTTAATTTATTCTATTTCTATAAATATTACTTTTTTATTTCATTTTAATTTATTTTCTTGTTATTTTATGTTAGTCTTATTTAATTTTCTTTTATTTGAATTTATTGTTCTTCCGATTTTAGTTTATTTTATTTTAATTTGATCTTTCTCATTTTATTTTTACTTAAATTTATTTATTTATTTTTTGTTTTAACTTAATTTAACTTAAAAATGAAATCAAGATGTAAAAATTTTTGTTCAATTTAATTTGTTTCAATCCATTTTAAACTAAATTTATTTAATTTAATTTTTATTTTTATTTTTATTTTTATTATATATAATTCTATTCTAATATTACTTTCTTTTATTTAATTTAATTCGTTTTCTCTTTCTTTTAATGTAATTGAGCTTAATTTTTAATTTATATTTTGTAATATTAATTTAATTTATATTATTTTATTTCCTTTTTTTTTTTAAGTTATTACTTTTTTATATTTTTTCATGTTTTAATTCAATTTAAAATGAAGGGTGGCTAAGTTTCAAGGGCCGGTGTTGATTTCGAATAAAATACAATGTTTTTAGGAAATTATTGTCATTTCTCTTTATTATGATAATATTGGTATAGCTCAATTACGTGTAGAACAAAATATCGGCCAAATGGCCGCCGCGGCATCGGCGGCACACCTCCATCCGATGGTCCAAATTTTCGATGACGCTGAGGCATAATTGAGGTTCTATGACATTAATGTGCCGAATTATCTCATCCTTTAGCTCTTGAATTGTTGCTGGCTTATCGACGTACACCTTTTCTTTCAAATAACCCCAAAGAAAGAAGTCCAACGGTGTCGTTGACGTTGAGGTGTAGTTCACATTCAACATCGGTCCATGAAATTTAACCACGGTTTATATTAATTAAATTTTATGTAAATGTATTTCATTTTATTTATTTTATTTTTATTTATTTCGTTTGAATTTTTTTATTCTATTTTATTTTGCTTCACCGATTAGTCTGGCTGGCTGCATGGCTGGCGACATTAGCTATGCCATCTACATATTAAATTATCAATGCAAATCGCTATTGTTGTGAAAAAATTAAATGTCATTACAGAAGATAGAAAATGTGTTGTTGCTGTTTGTGGCTATCCACAGTTTTTGTTTTTCTTTTTTCTTCCACATGCAACATGCATTTTTAATTGTAGTTTATTTCTATTTTTTCTTAAAATCATTGCTTGTCGTAATTTGTTTGTTGCGACAACTTGTATTGTTGTTTTTGTTGCAGTCATTGTTTTTGTAATAGCCAATGCAAATTATTATACATGACACGAAAGCTATCGTCTGTATGTCTGTCTACAAGTGTTTATGCATCTATTTCTGCGTATGCGTGTGCGCATAGTATTCGCAAGCAATATGTAGCTTTTGTTGTTTTTGTGACATGCTGTTGCAACAACATTTGCATGTATGACGCCACGGCAAATAAAAAGCGATAAACTGTGTGGTGGTGCTGAATGACCAGTCTGGCCGGCGGCAGCAGGTGTCACAAAGTGCAACAAAAAACAACAATAAAATCTTATAATTTACAACAACAAGTTGCCACGCCACGCATAACAGGAAAAACTTTGACAAGTTGTCCGCTTGTATGATGCTTACGGAATGTCTGAGCGATGTTATTGCAATTGGCAGTTGTTGGTTGTCGGTTGTTGTTGATGTTTTTCCATTTGCTTTGTTCGTGTTTGTTTTGTGTTTGTGTGTCGTCGCCACAGGCCATTCTACCGCCACTTCCATCGTCTTCCTGTTGTTTTAGGCTAAGCTGTCATTGCTTTAGTTGTTTTTATGCGAATCCTTGCTGTTGGTTTCGGCATTGCGCCTGTCTTTTGTAACGCATCTCATTTTTCTCTGATTGTCCTCTTCGCTTGTGCATCGCATAGCTATTTCCGCTTGCCGTTGTGCAAACTGGTTTTACACCAACAAAACAGAAACAAACAAAAAAAAAGAAGCAAATTGCGCCTGTCTACCGGCTTGTTGCCGCAAAGCTTCGCTATGAATTGCTATTTTAGTTCATGGTTTTCTGTTTTTTATTTCTTTATCGCAGTCGCACAACAGGACACCCGACAACTGTTGCGGCAACTTGCCTCATTCCAACAGTAGGCGTTGCCAACAGATTTGCATGCAATTGCTGCAAATTGTTTGCGGTCAACTGTGCAGTGCGCATGTGTTGTTAGTAAGAGTGGTTATAGTTGTGCCTGCCAGCAATGCAGCTACCGTTCGGATGTTTGCCTAGTCTTTACAGAGTAATTTTTTTGGTTGCCTATCTACCTCTTGACAGCAGTTTCCGCTACTTCCACGCACTTGAAAGGCCTGAATTCCCACCTCCTCACCTTCTTGCATGGTTTTCTCTTGGTTTCTTAGATTTTCTCAAACAGTCTCATTGTTTCTAACATCCTCTGGCCCTTCACCATAATAATAGTGTTTAAAATATGGGGTTTTCCAATAACAGGTGTTATTGGTGAATGGATTGCGCTATCGAGAAATGATTAACGATTTTTTATGGCCGGAATTGTATGGTATTGATCTGGACTACGCTTATTTTCAACAAGACGGGAAAAGTTTCCGGACCGTGTTATCTCTCAAAGAGGTGATCACAATTGGCCACCGAGATCTTGTGATTTAACACCTAGGGACTTCTTTCTTTGGGGTCACGTGAAAGAGAAGGTCTACACCAACAGTCCAGGGACGACTCAAGAATTCGGGAGGCTACCAAGGAAATAGGGCAGCCAGATGATTACTGACTCTCAACTGCCTTTTCATGAGAAATAATATAATAAAAAGAATCGCTGTACATACCCACATATCTACACGTTATATAGTCCCAATCAGAGTTTTCAATTGCTGAAGTTTTTACTCTTTGAAATCTCTGCTCGTGAGTGCCTTTGCAGAAAAGCCAATTATTCGAACATTATTACAAATAGTCAATACTCTTACAGTACACAAGCCTGTTTGCCGGGGCGTCAAAAATCTTTTGAATCAACTGGTTCCTCGCCAAAATATACCAGAGCGTGCCACTAAAATGGGCTGTTTGTTGTCAACAAAACGTTTAATTTCTTCACGAAACGAGAGTTCTAATGGCTTCTACTTGGCTCAAAGCCTTTCCGCTGGACATCGGAGGAATATTTGTCTGATAGTACAACTATGGAAATATGAAACAATAGAGTCTCATCTATAATAACCTTATTCAGTTCAGCGAGACCGGGATTTCAAGAAACCTGAAACAGCTCACCTTCAGAACTGGAACTCAAATAATCGTCATCATGCCGTCAGGTAAACGATTTGGCCAAGCAGAATATACTGCAAGCACAACCTTTAAAATGTACACGCCCAGAAGCAGAAGACGGCTAGTGATTAACTTTAAACGCAGCATTAGATAGTATTGAATCCCTGAGGATATATGCTCTTAGAATCGCCTGTGCCTACAACTCCACTTCAGAGGATTCGGCAATGGTGCTAGTTGGTATAATGCCCCTCACAAAATATTCTACGGTTGTAGCCGATGCCTTGGTCATCAGGTACCGTTTCCCCTCAGTCATCGCTGAGATCTTGTCAGTTGCAATCTAACTCTGATAAAACGGAGCTGATGCTATATACCAGAAAATATAAACCTGCACCCTTTAGACTTCCCGTATTAAATAACCACGTTCTCTCGATTTCTTCGGAAGTTAACTATATTGGAGTGATGATTAACTCAATTGGAAGCTACACATTGAAAAACAGGTAAAGAAGTCCAGCATAGCTTTCTACTCTTGCAGTCTTTCAAGGGATATGATAGCTTTTTCAGGCAGTTAAAACCTCAATTCTGTGAACTTTACACAAACCTCTCTATCCGCAAACTGGATTTTGAGGATCGTGCCAATAACGAGGAGAAAATCTGTACCGATGATGATACCTCTGTCTTTACTGACGCTTCTAACATGGTAGTCGGAGCAGGGGTTTTCTCTAAATCAGCCAATTTATCTATTTCCTTTAAACTGCCGAATACAGCAAGTGTTTTTTAGGCAGAAGTCTTTGCGATTCTGCAGGATGGTTCGAATCTCGGTGAAGCACCAAAATTAAGAAAAACATTTTCCAATAGCGGTCGCGCCTCGGCAGGCAATGGCAAACCTCCGAGTGTATTTCTGCCATGAAAAATCTCCTCATAAAAATATCTGCCGTTCGGAGTCGGCTTGAAACTGTACACCACAAATAGGAGGAGGAGGTCGGCTAAACACCCAAAAAGGGTGTACGCGCCAATTATATAGGGTGGGCCATGTAAAATTTGCTTTTTGAATCGGCTATAAAAAAAAACTAATCAATATTTTTTCAAATTTTTTTTTTATTTTGAAAATCGAATATTGTCATTTATGAATAAAAAATAATATCGTTCAAATGACTGCCACGACTGGCTTTACAGTAGGCCATTCGGTCAACCCAATTTTTAAGCCCATTTTCGATTGTTTCGACTCCAATTTCATGAATGGCAAATTCGATTTCGTGTTTTAAAGCATCAATCCTCTCTGGATGGTTCGTATAGTATTTGTCCTTAACGGCTCCCCACAAAAAATAGTCCAACCGGCTTAAATCACAGCTCCGAGGCGGCCAGTTGATATCGGAATTTCGGCTGATTATTCGGTTTTCAAAAACGGTAGCCAAAAGTTCGAGTGTAACTTTGGCAGTGTGACAAGTTGCGCCGTCCTGTTGAAACCAAATGTCGTCCATGTCATCCTCTTCAATTTTTGGAAACAAAAACTCGTTGAGCATGTCACGGTAACGCTCGCCATTTACTGTAACCGCGGCTCCTTGCTCATTTTCGAAAAAAAATGGCCCGATGATGCCGCCAGACCAAAAACCGCACCACACAGTGACTCGTTGTGGATGCATTTGCTTCTCTACAGTAACGTGTGGATTTTCTGAGCCCAAATCCGACAATTTTGCTTATTGACATAGCCACCGATGTGAAAATGAGCTTAGTCAGAAAAGATGATTTTTCGGTAAAAATGCTCATCTTCGGCCAAACGATTTTCTGCCCATTGAGCGAGCCGAAAACGCATTGGGTGGCCATTAGGCTTCAGTTCTTGCACCAATTGAACTTGGTTAGCCTTCATACCGAGGTCTTTATGCAAAATTCTCCTCAAAGAAGTGCGTGAAATGTTCAATTCTAGAGAACGATGACGAGTTGAGGTTGTTGGATGTTCACGCACATTTTCGGCTACAGCAGCAATGTTTTCGGGTGTACGCACTGTAGGACGCACAACGTTCACGTGTTGTTTTATCCATTAACGATCCACTTTCTCGAACACGATTACAAATTGATCCACAAACTGTCTTGTTGGCAAATCTTTTTTTTTAGAATTTTTTTTTTTCAAATTTCTCACGGTTTGAGTAGAAGACTCACCACTTTAGAAATAGGTTTTCAATATTTCCCAATTTTGTTCAAGCGTATAGCGTCCCATTTCGTAAATGTCAAACCTTTAAGTAAATTATGAACACATTTGACATGTCATTTGTGTTACCATTCTCAGAAAAATAGGTGGTTCAAAAAGCAAACGCTATATGGCCCACCCTGTATATATATAAGCTGCGATCAAGGATGTGCCAATGAAGTCGAGCAGATCCAACTCGGTCAACTCCTGTAAGGAGCAGCTCAAATCTTTTGGGTGTGAAGGTAACATTTCTCTGATCTGATCCATGGCATAGGAACTTAGAGGGAAATGAAATTGCTTATGAGCTTGCCAAGAAAGAGTCGAATGAATGGTCTCAGAAGTCTCCTACCTACGACATCAACATCCGCTTGACTGTTGTTAAAGGGGAATTGCACAACTTATTTCTCAGAATAGCGCAGGACAGATGGAGCTCCATTTCTTCGTGTGGTATTGCGAAAATCCGTTGGCTCCAGTACAATAGGCGGAGGACGCAGAAAGTTTGGGGACTCCTCGCTATTCAATTTGCAAACTCGATAAGAAAAATCAAGACGAACCACTAGTGAACTGGTGCTTTTCTTGAATAAAGAAACATTTTTTTTTTCTAGAACTAGGAAAAATTATTAGTTCGCGTTCCTTCTTCTTCGTACGATTCTCAGTAACACTTACGAAATGCACTCAAAATACTACGAACGTGCTTGCATGTACCTAAGAATTTGCGCTGGTGTTACATATAAAAGGATCCCCATAGTTAGCCATACATGCGCGCATTTTATTCGCCATTAATCCATTTGCTTGGCCATAAAATTCAATGAAATCGATTATTGCATTACAATTAATTACAATGTGTAATCGGTACCATTTTCATTTGCATTTTATTACAATGATTTCATTTTTTATTACATCTAAATACTTGGAGCTGACGAGAATTTTATGCGATTTCTTCTGCACTTTTTTCAACTCAATTATTTCTATTTACATCACTTTTAGTATGCAAATTTTGTATTACGAGTTAAATGCTTTGCTTCATGTGAAATATCTGTTAAAGAGCAGCAGCGACAGCGTCAATACAATTACAAGCATAATTAAACAAGAATACAATGGAGGCAACCACAGTGCAAGTACGTGGTAGAATTTACATGACAACAACAAATGGCAACAAATGTTGCAAATAAATCATTTCCTATAAAAATTTTCCTCGTGGATGTTCTAAAGCCACACGAGTCGATGTCATTGCGAATTAAGAGGCACCTAATGAGTAAACGAAGGCAAAAAGTGATAAATTGCACTTAGGGAAGGGCCATGAGAAGCATTTAAAGGGGTGCCCACTTAAAATTATCAATTTTTGCTTTTTGCTTTAATAATACCTCAACGACCTGAGATAGCTGAAAGTGTTGATTTACCCTTAAACTATTTCCGCTACCATAAAGTGAAACTCGACTGAGCATGAGAATTTTACGAGGATTACCTTTATATTTTCCGCCTTTGCTCCGCTGCGTGCGAGGAGCTGTAATTCGATATTTTTTTCGAAAAGTTTGGTAGTTTTTAACATAAGCTTACATTTAACGTCACTTATCAGCTCTTTTTGTCCTTTTTTCAGTGAGTTGAAAAATTCATCTCGCCCAAAAGATGGAGTTAAACCATGAACATTTTCAAGCGATGATTTAGTATGATTATAATTAGAGAGGTAGGACCTTAACCAAAAAAGGAAATTTGGATGGGAATCTAACTTTTCAAGAATCAACCACAATTTAGCGTGCGAAACAGTATCGAAAGCTTCAGAAAAATCTGTGTAGGCAACGTTTATAACGACCAGTTTTAAATGATGAAATGCAAAATTGGCAAAGTTCAGGCAGGTTGTTAATCGTAGAAAGCCATGTGAATGGTGATCAATTATTTCTTTCGCAAAGAAGTATATCTTATCTTTCACCACCTTCTCCAAAAGCTTTGAGCAGGTGGGGAGTTTAGATATATGCAAGTCTATGGTTTCTAACATCATTCCTGGTATCAGATTTAAAAATCGGAGTAATGTCTGCAACTTTCCAGCGGTCATTGAATTCGCCTATAGCGAGGCAAAGATAGAGATAGAAGATAATATACAATTTTAATATCTAACAATCATCACCTTAATCAATAAGAATTTTAAGATATATGTTTTTAATTGTTAGAAATTTATTTTAGAATACACTTGAACAACAAATTGAAGCCTCAGCCAATAACCAACGTTAGTAGTCAAGGGTGTAGTCAATTTCTATAAGGTTCTTCCTCCACCTTATCATACTATTTTAAAATGAGTTCCAATAATGCAAAAAATCTACTGGAAATATTGATTTCACTTGATTTCAAATATAAATTCTGACCTAAAAGTGATATTGTAAAATTTATCAAGCAATTTTTTTATACTATATATAATATTATATAATATAATCTTCCAACTTCCACTTTAGCCCTTTTGTGCCTTTTTTGAAAAAAATCATATGAAAGTTCATTTAAAAGGCAGTTAGTGGGTTAAATTGTGCTATACGATTTTTAAACGAGATTTTGTTTTCTATAAGCTCTGTCTTCACAGCCACTTAATCGAGCCTTTTGTGCCTTTTTTAAAAGAAGTCTTATGAAAGTTCATCTAAAGAGGAATTAGAGAATTAAACTATTCTACAAAATTTTTAAACAGTAAATCATACTAAGTGGCGCTGACGACGAAAAACTCCTGCTGATGAAAGAAGAAGTGAAAGTCGTGAGTGGGAAAAAACAATACTCCACTGTTGGTAATTGTGCAAACTGGTTCAAAATACTTACAAAAAAATCGCAACACAGTTAGTATTTGTGTACGGAAATGACATCAGAGGCATGTAAAAAACTAGAAACGGTTTTTTTTTTGGTGACATGAAAGAAAATATTATATTATCCTAAAGTCGATACTGAAATGCCGAGTTCGCTTTCATGGGAAACTCAATAACTGCAAGGAGTTTTAAATGCTCCTAGTTCCCACGAAACTCGGGTCTACGCAACCCGGAACGAGCTGGATTTATACTAAAGATTTATTAGGCCAACGGCTGCCGCTGTGGGAGTATTCCCAAAAATTTGTGGTTCAAGTTGAAGCTTTTGATTTCTGTAGATAACGGTTCAACAACGGTTAGTTCATTTGAATATTATTTATTCTCTACTGCAGTGGTAAAGGCACTTGAAGTAATTGGCTTTTCGAAAAAGATAACACAGAAATGCCCATTTGAGTTTAATGGAACTGCCGACTTTTTTTAATACTTTTATGTTAAATTTAACTTTTTGAAACGAAACTGAAAAGAAAACAACAAAAATTGCAATCATGGTTTAACGATTTATTTACAAATGTATTCCAAATAATAAAGAACATAAAAAAGGCAATAAAAGTCGTAATATAAAATCTCGTGTGTCTCTGAGGTTGGACGCCATAAATTTATATAATAAAAAACATAAACAAATAAATACCAAGAAATAGTTTTTAATATAAATGGCAAAGAAAGGTCGCTAAGTTATACTGAAAATAAACTTAAAAGCACAAATAGCAGAAACACTAACAAGCGCAAGTACTTACTAGGGTTGCTGAATAAATATTCTTGCTTGGAAGACTTCTACTATGGTGGTCCACCAGATCAGCGATCCAGCGCGCTCTGTGGGGATTTGGTTACTAAAGAACACATTTCTGTGAACTTTTGACAAAAACTTTTGGTATCTATGTAAGTTTGAAAAAAATTTGTTTATGTAAAAAAAATATAAACACATATTTTAAATTTTTCTTAAAAGATATTGAGTTATTCATCAATAGACCACGAGCAGATTGTTCTATAAAACAATAGTTTGTGATGACATTCTCCGATGTTTCATTGCCCCCACAACTGCAGTGAGGCAGTGAGAGGAGTGAATACTATCGATGGCATAAAGAGCCCATACTTCCACAGGAGCGGAACCTGTACGCGGGAATCTATTGTGTCAATACACATAAACGAGGCTCCACCTTGAAGAAATTCTAACGCGGTTCCAGGGTAGAAATCAGCCGAGGAAGAAGAATGTTATAGTGCTAGTGGGAGCATGCCCAACATACGATTGGTGTGACGGCACCTTTGATAATGTTTCTGACATTTTGATTTCAACCTGCTGAAAAAAGCCATATTCTGGTTAAGAGGCATTGAGAAATCTGGCAAACCCTGAAGTGGCCACACTCTTAGGTTATTTATAATTTTTTTTGTTTTTCAATTAACTGAATCAAACTTTTGAGCTGAGGTTACTAGGAAAAGACGAATCTCACTAAATATGGACTGGACTATGGGCTAACATACGCCCACTACTACTCTACAATCAGCCCAAACAAAAAGAAGCCAGTCTACGACCCAAACATACCTATCCGTGCGCTATGACCCTTTCCTCGTCTGCGGCCCATACCCATCTTTTACAACGATCTTTGAGCGACACTTGTCCGTTCTGCGCTAGAGACACAACGCCTAGGACACATCCTAATCTGCCCAACAACAGGTAAGGGTCGGCAAGAGATACTGGAATATGTTGACCGCATCGAGATGCTACAAACTCTCACCGTTAAAAATGTACAATTAATGTATAACCTTCTGAAAAAGGTTGACCTGCTCAGACGAATTTGACACAATCGCTGAAAGCAATTCATGAATTTCTTCGCTTGGACAGCCTAAAGGCCTCCATCGTCAATACTGCGATTCGTTTTGTTTTTATAAAAAGAAATTAAAAAAAAACTCTGGTCTAAATATATTTCTGCTCAGTCTTGGGACCATATACCTTGGAAACTACAATCAATAGCTTCTTTTTAGGCTTGAGACCCAATACCGAAAAACGTTCGCTATCAAGTCATACTCTAGACTCTATAGATAACTGAATATTAAACTATCTACTTGATGAATGCAATTAGCTATACAGTAAGCTCTCATCTTCGAGAGCTTGTATGGGGCAGAATGCTGAACCAGGAATCATTCAATGAAGCGGCTCATGGAGTGTTTAGGAGATTCTGCGAAATATTTTTGAACCATCACAAATTCGAGATGACAATTACTACTGAAGATGGAGCTCTTAGAGTTTTGCGATAACAACGAACAAGTCCAACGAATCAAGAAATGTGAGATTCTGCTGAATAGGACATCTCGATAAAAGCCTACCAAGGCTGGAATGGATGGAAATTACTGCTGATGGTGGCCGAACGAAAAGGAGTACATTCTGAAAGTAGAAAGTTTGAAAGGAGCTGGATTTCGCTATTTGTTTATTCCTCTGTATTGTTTAAAAACTTTAAATAAAAAAAAAAAGTTTAAATTGAATTACATGTATCACAAATGTATCAAAAAATTGGTGGAAGAACATCTCCCACTCTCACTTTTTGTGTCTGAATAGAATGACAAAACGCATAGTAGTATTTTGTCTATAGAGGTCCTCACCATCTAAAATGCCTCGAGATATTGCTGTAGCGCAAGATGTAGCGAATACAAAGGAGGCGTCATCCGAAAACCACTACTTTCTTCTTCTTTTTCTTAATTGTTGCGATAGCTGCTTAAACGATTTTTGCCGAATTTAACAAAGAAGTTGTTTCTTCCACCTGCTAACCCGCTAACCGGCGCCACTTGTGCACACCAAGTGAAGCCAAGTCCTTCTCCACCTGATCTATCCGACGCAGAGGAGGCCGTTCATTTCCTCTGCTACCGCCAGCTGGTACCGCATCGAATACCCAGCCAACGGAGCCGCTGGATATTTATTTGCTGCTTTTTAAAACCAAACCACTACTTTGCTTCTGGCGTCAGAGCCGAGAATAAACACAATACTGAGAAAATCTTTGAATAAGTTCACAATATTATTCTCGTCGTTGGCTGAACTCAGATATCCGAAATAGGACCTAAGAGGCGTAGACAATAAATTTCAATGATAGTTGCCATTTAGAGATGTCAAAGAATGGCAAGGAGGTGGGTAAAAGTGCAACGACCTTAAAAAAAAATCAAAAAATTAAAAAAATACGTTGTCATTCCACATCCACCTACTTATTGAACAACCCTCGTATGCTCCAATGACCACATATGCATGCACATACATATATCTAGATCTATATGCGCTTTGGAAGTGTCAAGTGACAGCTTGAATTATTTGTATTGACTACCCTTAGAGTGGGTTCATTCATTCATTCATTCAGTCCGGCACTGCCTTTGTATTTATGAGCTTGAATTGGCATCTGAGAATTACTCATGAAACGCGTTATGCGCGGTGTGAGGTATAAATTAAGTGAACGCTTTGCTCGCTGACCTTTTTAGGGTCTTTCGTTGCTGATCTCAGTATTTGCTGGCGTCGTCTTTTATTGCTATTGTATTTCAATTTTATTGCTTTGATGTGGAATTCACTGAAAAGTGAATAATGCGCAGGCGTAGCAGACCAATTGAGTGTTGTATATTTTATAAAGTTATATATATGAAATTCTACTCCTACAGCAACCGGAACAACAACTACATAACTCAAGTAATGCGTTTATGAAATGAAAATTTCATTCAAGATTTATTTGTGTGTGATTTATTTGTGAAGGTGTGTACGAAATCGTTAGTTTTTACTTAATTTTGTATAGAAGAAGTTATCATAAATTAAAATTTATTTACTAGAAAAATAATAGTATTAAAAAATATAATAAAAAATATAAAAAAGTATTGAAATATGAATGGATGAATGCATGTGCCATGGGCGTATGCATAAAAAAAGTTTGTGGGGGCGTAAACGACTTCTCAAATGAGGAGTATTTTCGTTGTTGGTATTATAACAACATAAAATAGCTTATACATTTTTTCAGGAGTTTTCTGGAGTGACGGTGCCTGGTCGAACAAAATGCCCAAGTTTGCAAAAACGTCCATTTTTAATGCCGTTGTAATCGGATAGCTAGAAAATGTGGTGAATCGTTTAACTTGGAAAATTTTTACAGAGAATTGTACCTCCTTGAGAGGTCTTGTGTTTCGTGAAATGGCCAGCCATCCACCTGCCTCCTGCAGTACTTAGTCATTGCAAGCCATACTCAGCCTCCTATCATGGGTGCCCATTCCCATTAAGAATGGCAACAAAGTAGAATGTTGCAAAGTAGTTTCTGAACTTCGCTAACTGATTGTAGGTATCTTCTCTTGAGGTTATATTCACCACCTGACGCCGTACACTATCTACAACCCGTTGGTCGAAGATGGGGGATGTGTTATACTATTAACCCTAGAACACACACCCGGGTACAAATGTATCCACTTCAACTTTGAAGTGTTGTAACTTTTGAACCGCTATACCTCTATACCGCTAACTTCGGATCTAGGAAGATTATTTAGTTTTGAGTTCAAATTCAAAATTTGAACCAGATCGGACTATTGGTTCAGGAGCTACAGCCTTCCAAACACATTATATACGTAAACACACACCCGGGATTCCTTTGTACCCCAATAGTAAAAATCCTCAAAATAATAAAAAAAACACATTTTTTATAGAATTTTTTTATTTGAAAAATTAAAAATATTCATTTCACACATTATATTATTGACTTGTATTATAAAAATTATAAAAATGCATCTTATATCTAAGGAAAATCATGGTAAATAGAGCAATTTGTTGATGTGACCGACTGTTCAAGACACATTGGCTTCTTATATTTGGCGCACAGCTTTCTGGTTTTTCTACGGCGTTTTTCCTCTTGTGCGTAACATAAATAGCAAGATCCGGACACAGGTTTTGGCGTGCGCGCTGCGGCAGATGTTGATGCTGCTGTTGACGCCATTGATTCCAGCGGTCGGTTGAAATATGCTTCAATAGCAATTTTAGTCGAAAAATTTCGCGTCACTTGACGATTTATGGCTCTGGCTTCAATAATGGGCATACACAATGCTTCAGTCAAGCTGCGCAGGATCTGCTTACGCTTGTTGTTTGTTCTCCAAGGCAACATAGGGTTATTCAAATCGTAGACAATGTAGGCTGCAAGAGCTGTAATGTCCAACATGTTGAAGAACATCGCTAGTGGCCATCGTTTTGTTTGTCTTTGTGTTGGATATTCCGCAAACATTTGGTCCGTTCGATCAACACCACCTTTGGTACGATTATAATATTCAATTATTTCAGGTTTCCCACTGTCAGCTATTTCAGCATCATTATGCATGGTCGAAAGCAAAATTACTGCTTTAATTTTTTTTGGGAACATAAGAGCACATTGTCACATTATTTTTGAAGCCAAATGTCGTTGAACCAATTGTCCTGTTTTTGTTCTGCTTCATTTCTTGAGGAATATATGATTTGTTTTTGCGCAAAGTTCCAACGATCGTGAGTTTCCAGGTGAGAAGCAGTTCTGCAACTGGCAAGGTCGTAAAAAAATTGTCCATTGTAATGTTTCGGCCACTTCCTTGGTATTTGGCAGACAAATCCTTTACCACTCGTTCGCCTTGGTTCGTTTCCCTACCAGTTTCTGCTTGGCCAGTATATATTTGTCCATGCAGTGGATATGCATTTGTGGCATCGCAAATCCGCCAAACCTTGACACCATATTTAGCAGGTTTTGACGGTATGTACTGCGTAAACCGTGTGCGTCCACGGTAAGGAAATAGTTGTTCATCAATCGTCAAGCATGAGCTGGGCTTGTAATGTGCAGCAAGATTATTGTTCATCATCGTCCACAACTCACTGATCGGTGCTGCTTTATCAGTTAGTAAGCGTGTTGCACGAGTGTTTTTATCGTCAAATCTTAGGAACCGCAATATCGAACAGAAACGGTTGACTCCCATTGTGGCGCGATATAAAGGATAGTTTTTGACGCTCCATAAATCTCGAACATGTTCTCCATTGCTATGGTTCGCACCAGTCATAATAAGTATGCCAAAAAATGCATACAGCTCTGTTATTGACACAGGCGTCCATGACTTAGGAGTTGTGTTTGCATGCGCATTGTTGTAAGCATTATAAGTTTCTTTTGCTAACTTATTTGTGTGGGGCATAATTATATCAGCCATTTCAACGTTCATGAAACATTTGAATGTTTGCTCTATTGACAACATTTCAGTGCATCTAACTGGTCCAGAACGTTCTCTTATAATATTTTGTCTGAGTACCTGACGACTTACATTTGGTTCTTTCATCCACTCAGTACCATCACGTGCAACAAATTTTTCGCCACTAGCAGGTAATTCATTATTTTCTTCTACTTCTTCTTCTTCATCGTCTTCTTCATCATCCTCATAGTCCGCATAATCAGGTAATACTTCTGCTGCACATTGCGAAACTTCAGCATCTTCATCAGCAATTTCAATGTCATTGAATTGAATTTCTTCTTCATCTTCTGAGTCAAAGTCATAGGGAGCGTCATCGTCACAAATTTCATCAAATAAAGATTGTATATATGATTCTCGCTGTTCCTCAGTTAGCCTGCATAATAAAAAAAATTAGTATATGTTTACATTGTTGCTTATTTTACATTTTTTACCTTCTATATGCTGCACTTGATAAATATTCGTTTCATCTTGAAGTCATTTCGTATCCAGTTATTTATAGTTTCAGTTATATTTATTTTCACTTATATTTTCACTTCTTACACTTTTGAGCACCAAAACAATAATGAAAATATCAACAGGCAGCATTTATAACAACACTTCGTGTGAAAACAACCCTTGCAGCTGCATATAAAATACAAAAACCAGTTATACCAGTGTATTTGCTACCTACGTACCCATACCTTGCGCGACCTTTTTGCACATATCTTTTGAACCAGGTAGAATATTTCAATGAAATAAAAACCAAAATGTGTATTCGTTGTTACTCTACAAGTATATTAATATAAATTATATTATTTTGTTTTACATTTATCAGGACAACAACAAAAACAAAAATCCACTGTTGCATGTCCTGACTTTATTTGCCCATATCGCTGGAACCAGTAGGAATATTCGAATGAAACAAAAGACAAAATACTTGTTATATATTAAAATATACATTTCAAAAAAAAAAATCATAGAAATCGGTTGAATAAGCATTAAAAAAACCGCAAAATAAGGTCCCGGGTACAAACGTATCCCGGGTGTGTGTTTACGTGGTATTTTCTGGGTGTGTGTTCTAGGGTTAAAACAATTTATGCTTCCTTCTAGAGAGCGTCAAGTAAGCTCTTAATTCGTATGGAGAGTTTTATGACCTAGTGAGAGGTCTACTTCACCGAGCATTTTAGTATTTGTTATATACTTAGTCCTGCCATAAGTTAAGTCCGTTACAAATATGGCATTATTTTTTTCAAATGAAGTAAGTTAGTGAGTTTTTTTTTAATCATGTAAATATTAAAAAAAAAATTTAATTTTCATTTGGAACCGTCATCCTTAGCTTTTACACAAACCTTCAAACGATTTTGCAGCTCTTGCAGCACGCACGGTTTCCATGGATATTGACGTCGCTGCTGGAACCAAAGAATGTTTCAGACCCTCCCAATTTCTGTGGGGTCTTCGACAAACCATTTTCTTCGATTGTGATCACAAAGTGTAATACAATGGACTCCATTGAAGAAAATACTGTTCAACTGCTTCACCAGGCCTTCTCAGACATCCTTCTGGTACGCTTTTGCCCCGGTCTTAACCCCTTTTTCACAGAAATAATGTAGTAACGCCTTTACAATACACTCCCCTCCAAACCGTTACGGAGGCTGGATGGTGACCACGCTGAACCCTTTGTACAACATTTATTGCATCTTTAGAATTTTTAGCATAGATTTTGTCGTTTTGCTTATAAAAAACTTCTTCTTCAAGTGAAAATTTTCTCATCTGTGAAAAGTATATTTTTATGGACGTAGACCGCGTGCCACCGAGAAGCTGCTTGCATCTATCGAGTCTAATTTTCTTCAAGCGGGTTGTCAAAAGATGACCAGTGGAACGACGAAAGGCTTTCATGTGGAGATCATCTCTAATTAGTATTGACATGGATCTGCAAATTCTTTCTCGAACGGCTTTTATGCCTGCACTGGTTCGAACGATGCGAGAACGACCAGTTCTTTTTCTGACTATCACTTCAGATGTTGGAAAAAAATATTACACTTAGCTAGGCGATGGCACTAGGAGTTCAGTGGTAAGTTGGAACAAAAAGCCAGAGGAAGTGCTGAAATTCATTAGAAGCCTTCAACTGTAAGCTCGCGGTCAAGCGCATTAGACCAGATTAGCAGTGGTGTTACACTATGACCCAATAAAGCAAAACTAACTAAACTACTATTGATGTACTACTCGTTTTATTCTACATATTACGGTAAGAATGATATCCACGCTCGTGGTTAGCAAGGAAACCTCTCTCATTTAATTTTCTTAGACTTTCCACATTCTCACATTAACGAGTACATAAATTTAATACTTCCTTCTATTAATGTTGGGGGTTTTTTAAATTTGCATTTCCTGCGGCCAGCTGTGGCACGAAACCTGAATAAACTCTCTTCATATCTAAGTAAAGACCATCAAAGCAATTCCACGGCCTTAATTTTTTAGCATATCTGCCTTTACTTATCAGAGGTTCATAACCTATTGATCCCCTGTGCATTATGCTAAGTAACTGCGCGTATGCCCGCTTTTAGTGGCTTTTAGTTTTCATTTCATTGACCCTCTCAGCTATTACACGGACCTTATGCTAATTGGCTACTTCTATAGCAAATGGCCGCTAAATAAATTCTCCATAAATAATGACACTTCAATAAAGACTTTAGTCGCTGCTTTTGTATTTTCACAGCTAAATAAACAATTTACTTGCCACAACAACCCAATTAGGTACATAGAGTTACAGTGCATGCGATAAATTTGCATACCAAACACTTTCTGCGCTCTCCACTTAAACCCTTTATTTCCTCTTTGCTTTACCCACTTTGCGCGGTAATCACAAGCACAGGCCCCGGGGTGGTGCTCCATGCATTTCTTCCTCCCTAACGATTTCATTTTCAAAATGCGCATACAAATAAAGCATGAAGTTGTTGTAATTATTTTAGCTTGCAGAATAAATTTATTGTACAACAAAATGTATGCATTAATAACTACTATTTACAATTCCAAAAACAAAATGTCACATGTGAAACATTCGTTTTCGATTCCATAGTTTCCGTTGACGAAGTCAAGCAGGTCGCGCATACATTTCGCTGGACAAAACTGGAAAATCGGCGCGCTATTGACTTTTCCATATGTCCAGAGTGTGGCTTTTGCTTGTGTGTATGTAGGTGTGTGTGTATTTCAATACCCGTGTCTTCAAACAGCTTTGATGTCTTTGCTGTAAGTAGAGCAGCTGCAAATTTGCCGCAACACATTAAAATTTACGCGTTTTATTGCCACAAAGTACTGACGAAGAGGCTAGCGGTTGCTTTGCTCTTAAATATTTGCTTTTACAATTGTCGCCTTTGAAAGCACGTGTTGTTGTCGCGTAAGGCTTACTAATTTATTGTTGTTGTTGTGTGTGCATATGTGCATATTTTGCTATGTTAATACGTACAAGCACCGTTTAAGTACTATTTTTGCATTTCCCATTCGAAATAAATCAACAGGACTAAAATAAGAAAAATAAAACTGCACTAAAAATTATGTACAGTTTTTTTTAACCTGAACTCTGTTTGACTTTTTGTTGGGGTTGTTTTAGTTTGCATACTTTTTTTAGTGCCTTGGAGTATCTAAAATATGTATCCAATATATGTAACACCCTGTAAATAGTTTTATACAAAGAGTCCAGCTAAAATTCAGTCGTGTGTATAATTCACTAACGTCCAATGTTTCACCTTGGATGATCTCTTTGCTTGTGGTCCTCCCTTTTAACCAAAGTATTTACCCGAAGGCTACTTTTTCGGACAGAAAAGTCAGAAATTACGGCCAGCAACTTTGATATTATAACTGTCAACTTGAAATTCGTCGAAATAAGTCCTCACAAAATTGAAAATTGATTTTTCTATAGTCTCCCTTTAAATGATGAACTTATCATAAATCTAGCCAATCTAAAAGAACAAAACTATTGTTATTATCAAACAAAAGTGATTAATTTTTCTCGAAAACTCATTTTTAATTTTTTACATTTTCCAAATACAAAATATTTCCTTTCATGAAAATCAGAGCAAAACTTACGGAGATAAGAACTTCAACCGAAAGCGACTAACTAAGAAAATTTAGCGAATATTTTAATAAATCTAATTGGTTTATTTTCAAAAAATCATTTTTTCATTTTTTACATTTTCCAAAGATAAAATAGGGTTTGGTTAGAGAAAATTTAACTAAGCGAATATTTTAATAAATATAATTGGTTTATTTTCAAAACATCGATCTTTTATTTTTTACATTTTCCAAAGGCAAAATATTTCCCAAAAGTTGTGTTAAAATTTCAAGGAAATCAGAGCAAAACTTATGAAGATAAAAAACTTTAACCGAAGGGCAGAAAATTAGAAAAAATTTAACCATGGAAACCTTTTAACAAAATGTATAGATTTATTTAGAAAAACTCAGTTTCTTGTAGTTATGTCAAAGAAATAGTTTTGAAGAAAATTAGAGATATACAACTCTTATCAAAGAAGTATTGCTATGAAACTTATACCAAGGGAATCTTTGAGCAAATGTGATTAATTTATATTAAAAAAAACGATTTTTTTACATTTTTCTAAAGTATAAATTTCCTTAAATGTTGTGTCCAAATTTAACCGAAGGAGCTTACCTAGGAAAACTTGAGGCAGGTAGATTTTTTGAGATATTTCCAATATAGAAACGCACTCGGAGGTTGCATTCCGCCAATATGCAACAGCCGTTAGTAAGAGCACACCATTTCACTTAAAATTCGTTTATTATTTATTAAGTTATTAGTACACCCCTAACTACAATTTTTTTACAAATGCAGCCAAGTTTTGTGATCTTCCATTTGCAGCACGATTTGAAACGGCATTGCATAATTAGTGTACTTTATTCAAAAATCTTTAGACAAGTACTCTAATCGAAGTTTTTCTGTTTTCTCATACACAGGGTGGTCCAATTGCGAATACGTTTTTTTAAATGAAAATTAAATAAAATCTAAAAAATTTGTATTTAGTATATTCCTTGGATGGAAAAAATATCGTTATCTATGGAACAGGATTTCATTCATGTGTCTACTTTAGCTGACTTGCCATTAGCGCGACCTGACAATGCAATTTTCCAAGGATTTCTTGACGGTTTCTGGCTAAATCTTATGAGTGATGTGGATGAAGGATAGATCTGGATTGTTTTTGTCTGATTGACGTAATATACATAGATCTTTAACAATAACAAGAAAAAGGTTAACTTGGTCAAATCGTTTCTCCGAAGTGACAAATTCACATCGCCAATTACAGAACTTCTTCTTTCACAGCATTACAATGTGACGTGTTGCGTCAAAGCTTCCTTCCAGCGGTCGATCTTGAGCTTTTGCTTTGTAATTACGTATTCCCAAATTCTTGAGATCGTTTCCCACTGCGTTCCGAACCGTCGGTCTGTTTTTGGCCTTTACGCCCATTAGCCTTCCTTTTATGGTTTTCTTCGCGGCATCTCCTGCGCTGCGCTTTAACAAAATAACTGAACTTAGTTGCCAAAACATCGATGTTTGATCTGCTGTAATAAATGGTGCGCCATTCTGCCACCACCAACTAAAGCTCTTTTAAAATCATATCTTCAATTTCAGTGTTCATAACGTCGGCAGTTATGGCTATGGAATCGAAATGGCGTCCAGCAACATTTTAAAAACTCATTCCCTCAAAACAGACTCAACTATCATACCTTCGGATAGATTGGCCTTTCGTGATGCTTAGATGTAGAAATTTTGCTCCAAATATAATATATTCAAGCAATTTGTATATGTATTTGTATATATTTCTACATATAATCTTTTACTAAATAAAAAAAAAATATTTTGAATGAAAATTATAAATTATTAAAATTATATAAATAAATTATAAAAAAATGTCACCTTTACGCGCTCATTTGCTTGTATGGTTGTATACTGCAGCTGTTTGTATAACAGGTAGAATTTCGAGCAAAATATAAATATTTTATTTTATTTATATATAAGATAAATATTATGATTGGTAGAGGTGCCGTCTGAGTACCACAACCCAGACTCACAAGTTGAACCACTGTCGTTATTTAGTCAAACCATCTTAATTTGACTATAAATCTGTCTATGTTATATATTTTCTTTGCTGCAATTTCTACCAAATGGTTCATTCAGAGTCCCTCAGCATTCCATGCCGTCACCTAGACTTGGGTACTCACTCACAGATAGTTGAAAACTGTCTCCCTAGAATCTCCTTGACTGCCGCTACTGCATCTGTCGTTATTAAATATTGTATATAAATTCATAAAAAATGTGAAAATTACCCATAATCCACTATATGCCCCCTTTGAACCAACCTGTGCACAAAGTTGTTTTTCAAATTATTTCATTTTGGTGGCTCCAACTACAGCCTGACATTTAGCCTTTGGCTCATTAATTTATTTATTTATTAAATTATCACCATTAATCGTTTGTCAAATTTCCCATTAATTACAGCCAAGTTGAGAGGAGTATTGTAAGCATGGTAGCTATAAATAAATACTTACTTGCACACATACATATCTACATAAATATGTATGTGCTTATTTATTATGTTTTGATTCATACATTTTAATGAAGATATAGAAATTTATAGCGCTACAGGCAGATGATTTGCCTTTTATCGCTAAAACAAAACACACACAGAATCAGCATTAATAAATGGCTTGCGGTACCGCGAGTATAAAAAATCGTAAAAAGTAGCCAAATCACATAACCTTTGCGGCCGTTGAGCAATATTTCTTGAGAAGATTCGGTAACTAATAAATCGATGATAGCCTCGTCTTATTGGCCAAGACGAACTTTCACTTTAATTCATTTTCAATTAAATGGAGGAGTGAAAAAGTCCGTGATTATCCAAAGAGCACTTCATCAATGGTATCAGTTTTGAAAAAACTTTGGAGATAAAGAATAATAAATTTGGAAATAAATTTGCATAATAAAAAGCTCTTTTTTGGTGTGATTCTAGTATCATAAGAAGCTTTAAAACACACTGAAAAACAAGCAATAGTCTCCTGTCAAATTAATTGTCGCGGGGTACCTGCGTCGATAACACTATCGAAAAAGCTACGAATTTATTGCTATATGTAAAATTAATCGGTTTTAGGTTTCACTGTTTTTTATTAAAAATACGACTCTTAACAATTGAATGTGAAAAATTATTTAAAATGTCCACCATGAGCACGTCTATAGATAAAATCCGCCAAACAGTCGATTCATGAATGCCTGATTTATGAGAACGTCGAAATGTCGATGCTGAAGATTGTTCAGTAATACTTTGCTCTACAGCAGCAATATTCTTAACAGAACGTCCGGTTCTTGGCCCACCAACCCTTTTTCTATCCTTGACAGAGCCAGTTGCTTTTTTTCCACCAACCTTTGAATTGTCGACTCATTCAGCCAATTATTTTCACAAAAAAAAAAACACAAGAATTACGAAAATTGTAATATGTTGTCGACCATTTTCATAATAATTTCAATGAATTGTTCTATCGTGCAAAATTGTACATCTGTGTACTTCACAAATATCAAATATGACATATAAAAAGGTACCGTCTAGAAATTATTCACTATTTATTCATATCTCACTTTTGAAAGGACCTTTATGTTGATACTGATTTTTCATATTTAAAATACGCTTTAAAAATTCTTTGAAATCTTTTTTTAAGTAGTTTTGTTGTCTCTAGTTATTAATAATTTTAAAGACGATTAGCCCAAAAGAAATTTTTCTAACACTCAAGGGCCAAAAATAAAAAAAATAAATAAAATGAACTACTAACTACTATCACTATAGAGTTGATAGGAAATGATCAGTATGATTGAAATGGTCGTATGGCTTATTGGAATTAGTGTTTGTTGCTTTAAAACCACGATAGTAATTAATACGTTAAGCAACAATGAAACGTTGATTTGAACATTGCGAAAGAGTAGATATAAAGAAGTTCTGGAAGAAGGAAGAAAATATTTAAAAAGGAAAAATAAATATAAAATCCCCTCTAAAATTTCCTCAGTTCAAAAACTGACACTGTTAAATTCACTAAAAACCGAGAACCGGTACCGCGATATATACAGTTTGTACAATTTTTTTATTTTTCCAACTGGATGATTACTCCAAAATTGGATGATTAATTTTGCGTCCCCTTGTACAAAAATACAAAAAAAAAAACAATAGCGAACTAAGCTAACTAATATAGCAAACGCCCAAGAAATTTTAGTATCACGACACAAATTTATTTTATTTATTATTTTGAGTTTACTTTCAAACGGCCATTGTATGGAAAATCATTGTTGTATGTTGTTTATGGATTATCATTTTTTTTTTGAGGGCTAATTGGCATTTTATAGTACTGTTAAATCTAACATTCTGTTATATAAAAAACTAACTGGGTAGTATAAGAAAAAAATGAAAGTTTTTATTTTAATTCCTTTCAAACACACCAAAATAGTATCAATAAACAACCGACAACTGCTTTACGAATAAATTAATAGATAGTAGGAAGTAAATTCACAAATACATACATACACATGTATATACGTATAATAAATAAAATCAAAAAAGCGGATTGGCAGAGTAAAGTTATGGAAAATAAGTAAAAGTAAAGGGTAATGTCAGAGTCAAATATGAGTACCAAAGTACAAAGGGTAGGGAATGCATATATGCATATGTGTATGTTTGTACGCAAATTCATATCAAACCAGTGGGACAAAGAAAATTCCAAGGAAAAGCAATTGAGAAGAGATGTCAATGTGTAATACAATACAGATGCAGTACAAACACAAATACAAATACAATTATAGGGAAATGAACAGACAAAATCAAAACGGCATAGTAATGCACATAATCATTAAAGGCACACAACAACACAGCACACACATGCATACATACACACGTGCATATACTTATACCTACATATCTGTGGTGACGAATAATGCACACAGATTATAGAGTCATCATTGACTGATGACTGACTAAAGCCTAGTCACTCATAATAGGGAGAAATACTCGGCCAAACGAACATACTTGAGAATGTAGCCTGCATTCTAAAACTACCACTGTCGAAAGAAAAAGAACTAGTCTTTTTAATAGCAATTTCAAAACTAGTTTCGGACTATTGAAACAGAAATGCATAGTGTAAAG
Source organism: Anastrepha ludens (assembly GCF_028408465.1). Lineage (NCBI taxonomy): Eukaryota > Metazoa > Arthropoda > Insecta > Diptera > Tephritidae > Anastrepha > Anastrepha ludens. The sequence continues at coordinate 115,942,146 of NC_071502.1, forward strand.
GAGCTGTGAATTCTTAAATATTAAGCGGTTGCTGTTCTAAAGTTAGTTCTTAGCTTATTAAACGCTACCAGAGCGGCATTAACTGGAGCTAAGTTAAGCGAATGATTGATGAAGTTGAAATAAAAAAAAAAAGTTTGTAAATAATACAACTTTTTTTTGGAATTTTTAAATAATTACAAAACAAAACTGTAATTGTAACTGTAAAATGAATAAAAAAAAATTTAAATTTTTTGCCCTTTTTAAATACTTACAAAACACAAATGTAATAGTAACTGTAAGTTTTTTTAAGAACACTTTTATTGCAAGCGGTATACATACAATAAGCAATATTTGTAGAATAACTTAAACTAAATGCTAGAGAATTTCAGTCGTTTATGGGATGCACCCAGTGGTACAACCCATTTAAGTTTTTCCCACTGGAAGAGGAGATCTGCGGTGGATTTTCTTTGGAGTCGGGTGAAAGCAATGGGATTAGCTATCATTTCCGTTATTACGGAGTTAGAGTGAGCTAAGAGCCTGAGATTGTGGGATCTTGCATATTTCTCTATTTCTTGCACAACAGTGGATATTTGGAGGTCACGGTGTATTTGCGAGTTTGTTATATAGTAGGGTGAGTTGGTGACCATTCTTAATGTTTTTGACTGAAACCGTTCTAAAATTTCGATATTGGAGTTTGCCGCAGTGCCCCAAAGTTGAATACCATATGTCCAAACGGGTTTTAGAGCTGCTGAGTATTAATTTAAGTTAACTGTAAGTTGAAAATTTTTTTTTTAATTTTTTTCCATTTTTAAATAATACAAAACAAAAATAATTGTAACTGTAAGTTGAAAAAAAAAAAACTTTTGTTTTGTAAATTTTTTTGGAAATAACAAATCTGTTTTTGTTTTGTAAATAATTTTTTGTTTTTTAACGCTTTTTGCCATTTTTATATAATTACAAAACAAATATGTAATTGTTACTGTAAAATGAAAAAAACAGACATTTTTGAAAATTTTGTTGTAAATAAATTGTTTTTTTAAGAACTTTTTGTGCCATTTTTATATATTATAATTTCAAAGCAATAATTTTTTTAATTTTTTTTTTGTAAATAATTTGTTGTTTTTAACTTTTTTGCCATTTTTTTATAATTACAAATATACAAACAATAAATAAAGTATAATTTTGTTTTTTAGCATCAGCCGCTAGCTTTTTTTGGTTTTGGTTAACAGCTTACCGGTAGCTCATTTTGCAATAAACTCTATCAGATGTTCCTAACCAGACAGAAACCTCTTACTTTTTAATCATCGATTAATTATGTTCTGATGAAAGTATATTACTGACATCGCATTTCACGTGAAATGCCTGTCAAAATCGATACAAACTAAATTACCGTGAAATATGCGTGAAATGTCATATGTATCTCATAGCAAATTAGTACTCAGTTCAAGCCATAAAAAGACCGCGCAACATTCAAGCAACATGATGCCTGTAACATTTTTTCACACCAACTGAAAATGCACATATCATTTATTTATTTATTTATTTACAAACGTGAAATAATAATGCAATTATTCTTACACGAAAAAAGGGGCACTGGCTGCCAGAATCTTCGGCTCGCTGATGTAAAAATTAAAGAAAGTTGACTTAAAGGTCTTACATGCAGAAGTGAAACTAGAAAACTTACCTAATTAGGACTATGGTAAAAATATAATAAGAAAACATAAAACAATTTTTTCAATCCTGAACGAGAAATTTAGACATTTTTGATATATTTTCTGAGGAAGCCCTTCCCAACAGTGCAGAAGGTATTTGGTTACGGAAAATACTTTTTCTAATTGGTGCAAAATGTGGGCAGTCGTAGAGTAGATGGCAGACCGTTAAGGACTATAAGTGACAGTGTTGGCAAGAAGCAGGGCTCGAATCATTGAAAACGTATGAATGGGTGGCGATTGTGTGCCCTAGTCGTAGGCGGACAAATGCTTCGATGTCTTTGCAAAGGCAATCGAAGGCAAGCAATGAGTTAAAGCGCCCGCTGAAGCTCACTAGGTAGGATTGCTTAGTGATCAGTGGCAGAAGATTTGCACTTATATTTTGTACTAAAATGAGTCTTCTTTCTCAGACAAAACTATGCTGCTTTGTAGTTTTATTTATCTGACCACTCTAACATGGCCAAAGACTAGTGCAAAATGGATGCAAGATACACTCAATGACAATAAAATATGATGGGAGACATTGTTTTTTTTATTGTAGTTTTGACTATTTACTTTTGCCCATTTAGTTTCTATTAATTTTTTGTAAAAGCTTAACTCCTTATACACAAAATAAAAGTCACAAAATCATCTTTTTAAACTTTGGACAGAAATTTCGAAAATTCTGCAAATTTTTACCACAATTTCAAATCAGAAGTCATCAAAACTTTTTAATCAGAACTTTTAGAATAATTTTTGGTATGCAGTATGCCCATTAAATTTAAGTACAATAAAGTGCAAGCTGCAAGTGGCTGCAAAATGCGGTTGATTTTAGAGAATTTTTTTTTTCTGGCAGTTCCAAAACTGGTCAAAATTTCGCACCTCCAATTTTATTGTCCTTCAACGCATGACAAGTGTGTCAGTTACGCGTTTTGACATCATGAGGGCCAACTAAAGAGTTGAACGCATTAGTATGTGTAAGTATTACCATATATGCAGATTAGTAGTGTCCCAAAATCGTCTGGGGATAGTTGAATTTAATGTGGGGTTGTCCCACAAAATCAGTGAATTTGATACTTAAATGAGCACACAAATGCCTGCCAACACTTTCTTTCATACCTACTGAGCGACTTATAAGACATACTTTTACATGTAATAACAAAAGTCTATATATTGGGTATGTATCGGGTATTTTTTAGCTGCGTGAGAATTATTGAAATCGATAACTATGGCTGAGAATAGCAAACTGACAAAAGAAACTTTTCTGTTCTATAAAGTTGGGCCAGTCATGATGATGAATCGCTTAACGTAGGAATAACGCTTCCAAATTCTGAAAATTTACTTTAAAAAAATAATTTATAAATAAATTTGTTCGCGAAATCCAAAGTGCAAAGTGTGCAGAAGACACCAAAATGCGGATTCGTCATCGTTTTCAACCTGTTGGCCTTTGTCGTTCGTCTATGTGGAAAGTTTTACGTAAGGATCTTGGCTTACGAACCTATAAGATACAGTTCGTGCAAAAACGTAAGCCAAATGGCTATCGTTTGCGTCGCATTTTCGCTGATTTATTATTCAGATTTATTGAAAAAAGTGGTGAAAAATTGAACTAATCGAATGGACCATGTAACTCGTAGCTGCGGCGGACATATGCCAGATTCCATACTCAAAAAAAAGTGAAATGAAAATAAAAAAATGAAAAATGAAATTATCTACTTATCATCTATTATAATAAAAAAAAAATCATTCCAACATTTTTTTTGTTTTTCTTCATTTAAAAAAAAAAAATTCTTTTTCTCATGACAACAATATTTTTTTTTATTATAATTTCAATTTCTCAAGCTCTTAAAAAAACACCCGATGTATTGTATCTGCATCTGCATAAGTATAAAGAAATATTTATAAATAAATAAGTATACATCTGTATGCATATCAGCAACACTGTTGGCATGTCCGTCATTGTCTGCTGGCAAAACACACTCTGGCACACATATATAAGCACACACGTTTATATGTACGTATGTGTATGAAGACATATTGCATTTGACCCAATATTGTGAAAGTGAAAACATAGAAATGCATTTGGACTGATTGTTAGCTCGGTTGGCTTTGTTAGAGACAACAAACAATTGAGTTATCATTACAGGCATATCACCAACACTAGCATCACAACGTCATCACACCAGCACCAGTTCCAACAATATCAATAAATATGGCAATATCATCATTAACCGATTTTGTGTGTCTACGTACACTCCACTATTCCTCGTATTAGTTAGTTGTCATCATCATATCGTCAACCAGCACGACCGTCAGCCACAAAGGTCTTAGTTTGCCAGTCAGCCAGCCAGTCAGGCTGTCTGCTCATCTTTCCAAGTACATATATACTTTATGTACATTCATAGTTAGTAAGTTACCGCTAACGCGTATGGTTAGTCATCAATGGCCTCAAATTATTGGTTTCGGTTTTACATTTCATTACTTAAGTTAGTTGTAATTTGTTTTTTTTTCATACTTCACCAATTGATTTTTCCCTACAATGTTTCTACTTCTTCATCATTTTTCTTTTCTGTTGTCACACTTTTACTGTGTCGCCTTTTGTTGCGAATTGAAAGTTAAGCTCAATATCGAGGTTACGAGGAAAGTTGATTATTGCCATAAGATAACGTGAACGTTTCTACATTTAAAGTTTTTTTACAAATCTCTTAATTAATAAGAAAAATTATGATAAATTAATTGTGAATATTATAATCTACATAGTTCTACCTACGAGTACAGAGAAGTATAGAAGGAGCTGAGTTCAAGCGGAAGCAGGCAGTTACAAGGTGGCGCAAAATTAATCACCATATCAAAGAATTTAGAAGTTTTGCAAATCGTGTCATGCGTCAATCATATTTGATACTTGTGAACTAGACAGCTGTAGTATACAAACAGACTAGCAATGGAGCTCGTAGTGGTTAAAACAAAGATCTCCATCACTCAAAATCATTTTTTATGTTTACAAAAAAAGTTATTTAAAAACACAATTGAATTATTAATTTTGCGCCGTCAAAGTGCTTGCCGCCAAAAATAACGACATACTTAGGTCGAAAATGTCGAACCTTAACAGAGAAGTTCCTTTCTTTCTACCATTATTTTGTAGCTTCTGCAACGCTTTCTGCAAAACCCAGTTGGGTTTCATTGTGTTGTCATTCTCAATTCTCAAAAAGTTCTGTTATTGTATGGGTTGAGAACTTAAAATGGTAATACAGAACAGAAATAGTGTTTGAATGATTTGTTTTATTATAATATGATAGATAATTTCATGGCATTTATTTTTTTAATACCATATCCGGCATATATCCACCGCGGCTACAAGTTACATGGTCCATTCAATCAGTTCAATTTACAAATGAACACAATCCGGCAAAAATTCTTTTTCCAATAAATCTGGATGTATGGCGTCAATGGTGGCTTCAATATTGCAATAAATCGATTGTTAAGTCGCTGTGTGGCAAGTTGTGCCGTCTTGTTGGAACCGAATGTCGTCGATGTTTAGCTGATTAATTTTCGAAGAGAAAAATTCAGTCAGCTTGGCTCTATAACGCTCGCCATTCATCATAACGGCAGCTCATTCCTTATTTCGAAAGAAATGATTACAAACAGGCAAACCACATATGAAGTGGATTCAGTGCTCTATGCACTTAGCGAAAATTTTTTTTTTTTTTCAAAGTAAATTTCCACAATTTGGAAGCGTTGTTCTGGCGCTATGTGATTCGTGATGTCTTGTCAAACCTAACTAAACAGAAATGTTAACACAGTTTTTCATTCTCAGCTGTCAAACCATATTTACCATCGATGTCGATAGTTCTCATGCATGACAATTTTCAACATTTTATGAATTTTGCTTGAGTCTCATAGCGCAAATAAAGTGAGATTTTCCGGCGCATGTACGAAGCGTTTAAATTGCTCTCGTGAAAAGTCTCTGAGACTCGTTAGATTTTGCTCTCGCCATTTAATAATTTATTTCTTATAATATATTTAATGAACTCAACAAATTTGTGGGCACGATCCAAATTCTTAAGTGAACTCTAAAAAGAATTTTTTAATATTGTTTTCAGCTAATTCTCTTTTTACACGAATGTTTTGGGAAAATATCTATCCTGTAAAACGAGAACTACATAGGTCCCGAACGGGAATCGATCTCAAATTGCTGGTCGCGCATTAGAAATTCCAATGCCCCTTATATACTTTAAGACTTGAAGGAAATAATTCATATTAACCTCAATTACCTAAATTCTATAGTGCATTAAATGACTATACCACAGGGGCTTATTGACCTATTTTTACAATTTATTTGTTTCTTATTTAATGTTAATCATTTTTTGATTGAAAATATAGTAAATTCTTCTACTAAAACCATCAAAATTCAACTTTCAAACTTTGTGCAAATAAAAAAACAGAATTTCATCAAAAATTTGTACCTTAGTGTTTTAGTGTTAGTGGTTTAGTGTTAAACCTAGGGCAGATCGCCTCCGCGTGGTGCACCCTGGGTAGCGCTAAATGATCTGCGGCCTCAACGGCCTCCTGAACGATGACGACCCCCCCCTCGCTTTTTTCGGATTTGGACAAATTCTTTTTCACACTACTCTTTCGACTTTTCTGACCCCCTGTGCTGGTAGTCGCGGCATTCAGTCGGAGTACGTTCCAAATCCTTAGCCATTGGGTTGGCGGTGTTGGTGCGGTTGAGACGACTCCCGTCTTTGTGTCCGGTCTGGCTCTGAACGCATGCCCCGTAAGGACATGCCCCGTAAGGACATGCGTCAACCCTCGCATGGCCTCCCTGCTACGGCACAGACAACCATGGGACCATTTAAGGACGACTACACACTACGGGTTTGGATAGTGGCTTCGAGTGGGGACCCAACAACAACAACAATGAACAATAACAATAACAAAAACAGAAACACAACAACAACAAACAACAACAATACAATAACCCTGCCGAAAGCTTCAGGGGGTAGCGGGAGTTCGGAACCGAACCCCAAAATCACCTCTCTCAGGACTGGAGGAGGGAAATCACCTCCCAAAAAACCTACGCCCCGGGGGGTAGTCTCTAGTGGGGGTAAGGCGTCGGAATCGACGTGTAGGGCAGTGACCAAGGGAGACACCGGGGGAAAGTCGGAACCGACTTTCTCCATAAATCCGGGGGTTAAAGGTGGGAACCCACCTTTGATAGGTAGCGGATCACAGACGGAACCGTCTGCGACTCCTAGAGCAGTGGCGCTGGATGGGGTAGCCAGCACCAGCAAAGGACTTTCACCTAGCTTTCCGGGGACTTCGGGGGCATCTCTTCGAGGACCCTCCGTTAAGCCTAAACGGCAGCCTGGCCAGAGTAAGCGGTCCTTCTCTGACCTTCGTATGGCTGCCAGGATCCTGGAGCGCTACGGTGGCCAGAATGACCCTCAGTTATTGAGAAGCATTCTGAGACGCTCGAGTGGGCCAGGAAGGTGGTCAGAGGAGCAGAGGAGGGCAGCGGAAAGGGAGTGGAAGCGAGTGCGCCACACCTGGGCTCGGGAGTAAAAAGGCAACGCTCCCAGGAGGAGGATGTCTCCCAAGAGAAGAGACCCAAGATTGGTGGTGGGCCGCCAAAATCGTTTAGCGAAGTCGCTAAGCAGGCGGGCTCCATCATTCTTGGGGTGATGGACAGCGGTAGAGAAGACGGCGCTATCTCTAGGGAGGAGTGGAAGAGGGTAGCGTCCGCCATCTCTGCCGTATTCATGAAGGTGGTGAGGGAAAACCCTGGACCACCTCCAAGCTGTGAAAGTGCCGGATGGCACTACGGTTCTTACAAGAGAATCGTCTGCGCTGACGAACGGTCAGCCTCGATGTATAGGGCGGCAGTAGCCTTGCTGGGAGAGGTATGGGAGGGAGCCAAGCTGAAGGTAGTGGACAGAAGGGATCTACCTGTGCGTTCGCGAGCACGTGTCTGGCTCCCCTCCGAACCCTCTGCTTCGAAGAAGATGGAGGAAATCCTCCGCTACTGTAACCCCAAACTTCCCACGCACAACTGGAGGGTGGTTAAGGTGGAGAAGACTGAGGGATCCTACCGGCAAGCGCTGGTTCTGCTGAATGCAGAGTCTCTCAGTCCTCTTGCTGAAGCAAAGGGGGTCATCAACTATGGCTTCGAGAAGGTAGTCCTTAAGGTCTACCAAACCGATGCCAGAGGAGATGCCCCCGCACATCCGGAAGTGCTGGGAGAAGCAAGGCCCACAGTAGAGGAAGCTCCTGTGGACATGGAGGTAGATTCCGTCACGTCGGAGGTTGACAATGCTGATGACGTCCGCTCTTTACCGGGGTCCGTCATAAGCATCGGGTCGTTCTTCGACAGGGCGGAGGAGGAGAGGCTTCTGGTCTCAGAGAGCGAGGACGCCGTCCTGGAGGTGATGGAGAGGATCCTGGAGGATGAATATTCTTCAGATAAATCTTCAGCACTCTAAGGCGGCGTCCGCCAACCTACTTATCCGCCTTGAACAAGGTGGAGCTGATATAGTCCTGATTCAGGAGCCGTGGCTGAGCAGCAACGGCATTTCTGGGCTCAGGACGAAAAGCTACAAACTGGTGGCGTATAGCAGGACAGGTAAACCAAGATCCTGTATACTCATCAGAAGGGAACTTAACGCATTTATTTTGCCTAATTTCAGCAATGAAGACATTGTGACGGTGAGTCTGGAGGGCCCGGCTGGAAAGCTGTGGCTGATGTCCGTATATATGGCACATGACGACGAGGTGGAACGACCTCCGGCGCTGCTAAGGGAAACCCTGGCTGAAGCAAAACGCAGGAAAATCGGCGTTATCATAGGCACTGACGCGAACTCCCATCACACCTGCTGGGGAAGTTCTAACATCAATGCACGAGGTGAGTCACTTTTTGATTATATTTTAAACGAGGACTTGTTTATATGTAACAGGGGTAAGGACCCCACTTTTATTACCGGAGCCAGAGAAGAGGTGCTTGACCTTACTCTGGCTTCTTCCTCACTGATAAACCGAGTCCCCGATTGGAGGGTGCTAAACACTCATTCCTTCTCGGACCATAGGTACATTCAGTTCTCTCTCACTCAAACTCGTCCAATAAGATCCCCCTACAGGAACCTGAGGAGGACGGGCTGGGATGCATATAATAGAAATTTGCTGAGCTTACTCCCCAAAGCACCGGGAGGAAATCTAGATCTATCGGAAGAAGCGATCGACAAACTGGTGGAAACTTTCACCTCAGCTTGCAACAAGGCCTTGGAAGCCTCTTGTCCAATAACAGCTTTTCCCAGGAAGGAAAAACCGCCCTGGTGGACAACGGAGCTATCCGAGCTTAGGGCCTCATGCAGAAATCTGTGGAGGTATCATGCCGCTGGTTGAGCCCCATCTATGCGAGCTGCGTAGCCAGGGGCTATATACCAAGATCATGGAGGGCCGTGAGGGTTGTCTTTATACCCAAGGCAGGTAAGAGCTCGCACGTCTCCCCTAAGGACTTCAGACCAATTAGTCTCTCATCTTTCTTACTGAAAACCCTTGAGAGATGATTGACCTGCACATAAGAAGCGAAATTCCTCGGGGTCGACTGTCGCACACTCAACATGCTTATTGCAAGGGTAGATCGGTGGAATCTGCCCTACATACAATCGTGGAAGAAATCGAAGAGTCTCTTCTTCAGAAGGAGTTTGCGGTAGGCGCCTGAGGGGGCTTTTAACAACGTCCTCCCGGAGGCAATTACCAGGTCTCTAGGTAAACTAGGGGTCGAAACCGACCTTATAAGACTTATCCACAAAATGCTTAGCGACAGAACTGTCACGGCAGAGTGGGGCGGTATCTCCATCCACCGGCAGGTGAGTAGAGGCACTCCGCAAGGTGGGGTTCTCTCACCATTCCTCTGGGTTGTTGTTCTAAATGATCTGTTGGAGGAGCTGGTGAAGGGGGGCTGCAGGGTAATTGCCTACGCGGATGACGTGGCACTAATTGTTAGAGGAAAATTTTTGGATACTCTGTACAACTTGATGCAGGGATATCTGAATGCAGTTGTTAGATGGGCAACGGATTGTGGTCTGTCGGTGAATCCTCTTAAGACGGAGCTCGTCTTATTTACGAGGAAATTTAAAATACCCAGAGCTCAACTTCCCTCACTAGGGGGCGCTCCTCTGATGCTTTCTGACAAGGTGAAGTACCTAGGTATTATCCTTGACAGCAAGCTTACATGGAAGCCCAATATTGAGGAAAGGGTGAGGAAGGCAACAATCGCCTTGTATGGGTGCAAGGGCGCAATTGGCAAAAGATGGGGCCTCTCGCCTCGAGTTGTTTTCTGGTTGTATAATACTATTGTAAAGCCTATCTTGTTATATGGAGTCATAGTCTGGTGGAACTCACTAGAGAAGACGACATTGGTGAAGAAGCTGGAAAGAGTTCAGAGGTCGGCACTCATTGGAATCAGTGGGGCGCTTCGAACGACTCCTACTCTGGCGCTCAACGCAATGTTAAATGTGGTACCCGTAGATATCGCAGGCAGAACTGCCGCTACACGTACTGCAATTAGACTGAGGGGCTGGAGCTATAAGCTCAACCTCCCTTGTGGGCACTCAAGCATCCTTAGAAACTTTGAGTTCATCCCTCTGTCAACAGACCAGTGTATACCCTCGTTTAGTCCAACCGGAACATTCTCCACTCACATCCCGTCAAGGGACGAGTGGACGGGGGGCTACACTTGGGGGCAGGGCCAGGTGAACTTGTTCACGGATGGATCGAAGTTGGAAGGAAAGGTTGGCGGAGGAGTCTTTTGCGAAGGGCTCCCCATCAGACTAAAATTCAGGTTACCGGACCACTGCAGTGTGTTCCAGGCAGAGGTAGCCGCAATCAAGGAGGCAGCTGATTGGCTGCTCAAATGTGTACTAACAGTCAAGAAGGTAGCCAAGCGGCAATAAGGGCCCTCGGGTCTATGACGGTGCATTCGGAATTGGTCAAGGAATGCATGACCTCACTTTCGACTGCGTCCGAGTTCTTTGACATTAGCCTCATCTGGGTTCCCGGTCACAGCGACATTGCGGGAAACTGTGAGGCGGATGAGCTGGCCAGACAAGGGACATGTGAGGTGATTTCCCCGCGGAGGGAGAAAATTGGAATCCCACTGACTACCTGCGGCCTGATCCTGGAAAGATGGGCATCGCGCAAACTCAGCGAGCGCTGGGCAAATGCACAAACGTGCAAATCCGCGAAATCCTTCTGGCCACGTGTGGACCGAAGGCGCTCGGGTGAGCTTCTGAGGCTGACAAAATATCAGCTCTCCAATCTAGTGGGTTCTCTCACAGGACACAATGCGCGAGGAATGCATGCTGTGAGACTTGGAATCACCTCGAGTCCTTTCTGTGCTGGATGTATGGAGGATGAGGTGGAATCATCTCAGCACCTTCTCCTTAGCTGCCCTGCCCTGGCGGGGCTAAGATTCAGGCATCTTGGCTCTTACTTCTTTGCCACGCCTGCTGATATAGCTGGCGCTGACATTAAAAATATGATGAGTTTCATCAGCAGCATTTAGCGGTTGACGCAAACATAGTCATCGTTCATAATCCGCACGCTCCTAACCTTCCCATCACCACCTCTCCCCGCCCTCTCCCTGCACCTCATCGGTCCTTCCCCTCTCCTCACTTCCTTGACAATGGTACCACAAAGGACACCTTTCTTCGTCCAAGTGTGCCCACTCCCTGGGCAACCATACTAACCTAACCTAACCTAACACTAAACCTACCGAGTACCTAAACCTACATATATACCTATTTCTACCGATGTATAGTATTTTCCAGTTGATTGTAATTATTACAGAATTAAGCATAAGCAATAAACACAAAATAATTATCATATAATAATTAAAAAACATTTATTTTCCGGGCTTTAGGAGTATATTTTTAGAAACAAGGCTCGAAACTGAAAAGTTAGATGTTACTTCAGTAATTTACATACACATCCTTATTCAAACTAAAATAAAATTTATTCGTTGTCGCACTTTTTATTGTAGTGGAATCTGGTGAAGTTTTTGCCATTATTTCCATTTTTTCTTGTGCATGTATAACACCGTATTCGGTAGCAATTTCCTCTGCCAACTGAAGTAAAAATTCTTGTGGCGATATTCTTTCTCCAGTTGTTTACTAATATATATAAAATCTAAGTATTTATAGCAGCTAAATCCAGAATGTTGAAAAATACCTGGACAGGCAATCTATTAGATTTAGATTTTGTGCTGTACTTTCTAGCCATTTGATCCGTCATATCCGCGCCGAATTTTGTGCTATTATAAAAAACAATAGTTTCAGGTATACTTTTACCTGTTTCTTCAATTTTTACATATTTATTTAAAGGTTGGGTAATTCCCTCTTATGCGCCCGAATAGTTCCTACTAAGGTAGTTCTTTTTGATAAAAGTTTTGTTGCTAAAAATGTGATCGTAAAAAAATTATCGGTGGTTATATTTCGTCCGCACCCTCTAAATGGTTCAGTGAGTTTGAGAACAACAAATTCACTAAGTGGTATTGCTGATGGCTCCGTCTCATCTTTTCCCAAATACGGAAATCCATTCACAATATGTTTACTTTCAACGTCCGATGCCAACCAGACCTTGATTCCGAGCTTGTCGGGTTTATTGGGCATATAGGGCATAAACTGCGTAAATCAGCATATTGATTTTGTCGCAACAGTAATACTTGCCCCTGGTTTGTAGCAGTTTTGACTATTTTCTATAAATGCATTCCATGCCTAGGAGATGAGAGTAAATTTGTAAGTCTGCAGACGCTGGCTCCGCTCGCTTCTTCTATCAAAACAAATAAATGGCATAATTTCTGTGAAACGATTTCTGTTCATTGTTCGTAAAAAAAATACAGGAAAATTGCTATGAAAGCATCTAACTCTTTTAAAGTGGAGTATAACTTCCATCCTAAAACTCGACGTGCTTCTGAATCTATGCACATTTTTATATGATTCATAACTCCCGGCGGCCGCCGTAGCCGAATGCGTTGGTGCGTGACCATTCGCAATTCACAGAGAGAATGTCGGTTCGAATCTCTGTGAAACACCAAAATTAAGAAAAACATTTTTCTAATAGGCAAACCTCCGACAACCTCTGTTGGACAACATCAAGACGCACGCCACAAATAGGGGGGGGAGCTCGGCCAGACACCCAAAAAGGGTGTGTATATATACCTAAATGCATATAATTCCGTCAAAAGACCGCTCAGGGTAGACAACGATAGAGTGCATATTATATTATATATTATTATATCAGGAAAAACGAAAGAAGCAGAGAAATATATATGAAAATATTAAAAACTAAATAGCTATATATTATAGGAAAAGTCGTACAGTAAGTTCAAGAATAATAAAAACCTAAAATTTTATAATTTTGATTTAAGTCTCAAAAGCGATCATTTGACCGCTCTGGTAGGTTTAGTGTTAAACAGAATTTTTACAAAAATTTCGAGTATACAGTTTTATGACCCATTCAATTCTGTTATAAGCGAATATAAGTTGGAAGTGGCTCAAGAATCGCGCTGATTTTTGAAAATTTCTTTTTGCTGGCGGTCTTACCCATTTTCCCTTTATAAAAATTGATTCTTATTTTTGTACATGGGAAAAACAGCAGATGGCGTCAGTAAAAAAAATATTAAAAATCAGTCTAACAATTTTACGCTCCATAGAGTGTTTGTGCCTTGGTGGTGCAATTAGACTAAAGCTGTGACTTAATCTGGGTAGGGCTTAGTAGAATTGCGCCAGCAACAAAAAAATGTGATTTCTTCGTTACATCGCTGCATAATAGACTAGTCCAAATTTAGTGTATTTTATTTGAGTGCCTTTTAAATATTTCTTCCCAAATCTGTTTGTGAAAGTATTCAGGCGAAAATTAAGAACGAAAACACATAAAAAAACAAAAAAGCTAAACGTAGAAAATTAAAAGACAAAGCAATTATTGCACAAATTTTGAGAAATCTAAAGTATTCAAGTAATTAAAAAGTATTCATTGGACAACATTAAAATATTTGCGCTTGACTTGCGGCATTTTTAAACGCCTGCTCTTAATTAATATATTTAAACTCAATTTTCAAGTATTAATTTCAGCTTTCTTAAATTACCAACCAATCAACTAATCTGCATACAAATTTCCATTATGAGCAACACGTATCGCAAACCAAAAAAAAAAAAGAAAAACAAACCAGAACAGAAAACGCAAAGAGACTAAGCAAAAAACCAAATATTACCACGCGCCATATAATTATCAGAAATTACTGAAACTACTCATAAATTTGTCAAAACTAGTTTTAAAGAATTGCTTATAATATCCAAGCCAGCCGTAATAACAAAGAAGAAAAGTATGTAGAAACACAAAAAAAAAAAAAAGCGTTGACACACTGACACCACGAATGCGCTGTCATGTTTTGGCTGTCAAATTTATTTAAGCGCTGGCAAGTAATCATTCACATGTACATACATACATACATACCTATGTAGGCATTATAGGCGATTATTACAATTTTTTTTGGTATGTGAGCCACATATTTATTTATTTATACGTGCGCTTTTTTATATGTCAAAATTCTGTGCGATTCACGTCAATCATTTGGCGCTATGCTCTATGCGCATAATTAAAATGGTTAATCATTTTTTTTTAACAACACCTATTCGTTTTTTTCTTGTTTTTTATTTTTTTTTTTTTTGATTTTGTGAGCGAAAGATTTAGAAACTACTGCATTCCTCAACCGACCGAGGGCGTTGAGAAAACTCTTTTAAACAAATGTTTTTTAATTTTGGAATTAAACGAAACGCAAAAAGTTGTCTATTGATATACTTTTCAATAATATCTTTTATAATTTTTGGGAAAGCAAAAATTAAAATTTGAATTTTTAATTCTTTTTCGAGTAGGACTTTCCTTCAAGCTTTACTACTTTATATCTTGTCATACAAAATTCTATGGTAACCCTGTTCCAAGATATCTTGTATGTATTTGAATTTTTGCATTTTTTTTATCATAATGTAGACAATAGTGCGCATGGCAAATACAATTTAAATTATGCCTATATTCAAGAGTAGTCGATTGAGAGAAAAAATCACTTTGACAGTCCTAGATCCGAATGGGCTCAAAACATGGGTTTTTGCGGTGTAGGTTGTTAGTCTCACACCCAACTTCCTGCTTAAGGAAAGAAAGGAGTTCGTCCCTCTTCGTTAGCCCTGACCCTTACTTCTACCGGGCTTGGTTACTCGGTCTTCACACGGGTTGCTCAGGATTGCAGGGAGTACTACGTATAGGTGAAGTTAGTCTTGTTCTAGGGTAGGTTAGGTTAAGTAGTGCTGGCTGATATGTAAAAAGATTCAACTAGGGTCCAATGTGTTGCCAAAAGGGCTGGGCAGGAAAAGCTATGAGATACTAATAGCAGTTGGCATCGTAGCCATCACGCCCACAATGATGATGCTGATGAGACACGTACGGTTACTAATGATCTCCATTATATGTGATTCAGTAAGGCTGTAAGAAAAGTACGTTTCATGTATATTCTTATTTTACTATAGTATAACAAACCCAAGGTCTGATCTTTTAACTCTGGGTTCGTCCACATAGAAGATCACTGGTTGACGTTTGGTTCTTTGAACATTTCATGTAATAGGCTGAATTCATATTTAGCTCCTATCCTGCCGATATTTGCCTAAAAGAGATGAAACAATATATTCAATTTTAAGTACGACGCTGCCGCAGAATAGTTGGTTGCACTCGGGTTCAAAACAATTCTCATAAAATGAAAGAAAAAGTGTTTCTAATGGCAGTCGCCCCTCGGAAGGCAATGCAAAATCCCGCCTCTCTTTCTGCCATTAAAAAGTGCCTCATAAAATAACCAAAGGCCCCTAATTTTATGTCTAAATAGTACGAGGAGTTCCGCCAAAAAACCTAGCAAAGAGTTTTTTTTTTTTGGATAAACTAAGAAGTACAGCACTAATTTACTTTAAGTCTACCCGACCTCTGAAGAAATCTGAATAGATCCTGTGGTGCCAGGGTGGTCGCTTCTTAACACATCAGTACCAAGAACTTCAAGCCTGATTCGAGCAAAGGCCGGGGAAAGAGTGTGTGTTATTTCTTATTATACCAAAGACAGCGCCTAGCTGACTTGGTTTTGCAGTGCCAATAGTGGAAGGTTGGTTTGGACTGGCTAAACACCTCAAGCTTCGTGTGCAGTATCACGGAAGGCAGAGCTCGAGCTTCTTGTTGAACTAAGAACTACCAAGTATTCCAAAAAGGTACCAAAGGCGATATCGAATGGGGGATGTGACAGGAATACTGTACCATGCTCTCCAGCCTGGATGTTTTTTTTATAGAATTTTGCTCAAGCTTGTTTCACAAAATGTAGGTTCCACTGTGCATCTGTTGTTTCCTTCTTTGCTGAAAATCGATGTATGCCGGTACTTGCAAGAAGTTGGTGGAATGCCTACACCGTGGGCAGACTTTGTCTTTGTAATTCTGAGGATTTTCTTGTTAGTTCGTTCGCGGCATAGTTTTCAAGGCTCTGCCTACAACAAGGGACACAACTCTCCTGCATGCAATGATTGTAAAGATATAGCACCAACTTAGCTGACGGAGTTAGTGGAAATAGATCCGTACCGGAAGGTCGAACAGGCAGTAGAGACTATTGTTGTACGTCTTCATGCGTTTATATTAGGGAATATGCAAGATGTGAACGGAGTTAAAACCACAAAACAAATTTTAATGGCAGCATTGAAGGCAATACTGAAAGGTGTAAAGGTATAAAACTGCTTGAAGGAATGTGAAAAAAGTTGGCAAATATGGGTTGCATTCGAAGAGAAGTAGTTTCTAAATCGATGAAATAAATGCTGGTGGTAAAGAGAAATTATAAATTAAAATAACTTCTGTGAACGCAAAGTTCTTCTAAATTTGATGCAAATTAAAATTCCCTGCCAAAGTTCGGTCGTACCTATTGAAAACTCCTATATGTATAAAATAGTTTAAGCTACATCTGCAAATATGGTAAACTTGGCGAAAGTACAGATTTGTATACAATAAGAGATTTTATGCTTTTGACCTCTTCTGCTTCGCATTTGTTTTGCATAAGCGGAAAGATAATAATAAAAATTAAAAATATAACGTATGCACAGTCATCTAAGTATTGATACTTATTTTATTGCTGAATGAGCATTCGTGAATACAATTTTTAGATATACAAAAAACAAAATTTTTTTATTGAATTTTTAGATCTTGAAAAATCGTGTTAATCATATCATAAATATATTTAATCGTATTTGCTTTGATAACTACTTAAATGGTCTAGCAAACTGGCCATGCCATCTTGGCTAGGTTGAATAAATAAAAAAAACGAAAAGGAAAAAAAAATCAAAAATTAAATATTTAAATCAACATAAAATTGGAGGGCAGCTATGCTCATTAAGCCACAGCAATTTGAAGCAGGTGAATAAATTTAAATGGATGCAGAGAAACAAAGGCAAGAAGAAGAAACAACAAAGGAATGAGGGTAAACTATTGAACATGAATAGCAAATTAAATAAAACGATAAAAAAAAAATATAAGCCAAAACTAACAAATAAAAAATAGAAAATAAAAAATAAAAAAAATTCAAATAAAAAATAAAAAAATACAAATTCCAACAATTAACACAGATAAATTAAGTCACGCACACATTTGTATGTATGTATGCAGATTAACTAGTGGAGCAAACAATTTGAATATTAAAACTAAATGTTGCCATGTCAAAAATTAATATATCGAACACTTGTGCTCATTTCTGCGCGCATGTTCGGAAGTCTTTTGTGTATGGAAGAAAATTCACAATATCGTATGTAAAAAAAAATTGTCAAAAATCAACGCGATTTTTGAGGGACTTTAAACTTGCATTTTATTATCCTAAAATTGAATGCATACTCAGAAATTCTCTAAAAAATTTAATTGAAAAGTTAAAAATTTTGATGTACATTTTTTTTAAATTTGTAAATTTAGTTTTGTTAAATTTTTGTACAAATTCTGGAACGTTGGTTTGCAAGGACTTTGTTCTACACTGAAGGACTTTTTACAAGAACATTTTTGATTATTATTATATATACTATATTCCTTGTCCAAGCCTAAAGAACGGTGACCCCACGAACTGCGCCCACTATCAGCCTTGTCTCCATCGCATATAAAATTCTATTCCGCTTGCTATGCGATAAACTGAAACCTTCCCACAATCCCTAACTGTGCCATACCAGTGCGATTTCAGATCTGCTCGCTCCATCGTCGACCAAATATTCACACTGCGGCAGATCCTGGAGAAGACCCATGAGAACCAAGTTAACACACACCAAATATTCCTTGCCCACAAGGCAGTCTTTGATAGCCCGATTCGAGACCAACTATATCGCATAATGTCTGAGTTCGGTATCCCTGCTAAGCTGACACGTCTGTGCAGAATGACGTTGAGCAGCTCACAAAACTCCGCCAAGATAGGAAAGCACTTCTCCGAATCTTTTGATACCGTTCGCGGTTTCAGACAAGGTGACTCATTGTCATGCGATTTCTTCCACTTTATTATGGAGAGTGTGGTTAGCAGAGTGGGGGTCCAGTGGAACCGAACTTGTTTCTATAAAAGTGTTCAGCTCCTTGCGTGTGCTGATGGCATCGTCATACCAAGCTGGATGTTGCCGCGCCTTTACGGCTATTTAAAAGGATTCCGCACGATTAGGTCTGATGGCAAACGAGGGCAAAACCAAGTAGGCAGTCACGGCGTGTTGAACCACAGATCGAAGTTAACAACTATAAATTTGATGTAGTCAAGGACTTCATTTATCTATTACCAGCAACAACGATGTCAGCCTTCAAATCAAGCGAAGCATGATTTGAACATTTCTTGCCAACAGATGCTGCTTTGGGCTAAGTACGCATATTGAGTAGTAAAGCTCTCTCTTGCTCGTCAAACGAAAACAACACTTTACAAGACACTCATCATCCCGGTGCTTCTCTAAGACGCTAAAGCCTGGACAATCAAACAATCAATTGCAGCCGCTCTTGAAATTATCGGGAGTGCGAAGTACCGCAAGATTTCTGGCCCTGCTCCTGTAGATGACGATGGTCGCATTCAAATGAACTACGAGCTGTATGTGTTTTACGGATATATTGGCATAGTCAAACGAGTCACCCTGCAGCGACAGTGGCTTCGTCATGTCGTCCGTATGAAAAAGGAACTGATCTGGAGAAAAAGGTGTTTGAAGCGGTAATTGGCGGTCGACGACGAAGAGGAGGTCCTCCGGGCAGGAAGGACCAAATTGACGATGACCTGGCTTCACTTGGCTTAAGAAACTGGAAAAGGTGTGCGGAAAAGAGAGACACCTGGCGGGGCATTATTAAGCAGGATATAACTCGGTAACGGGTTGGTACGGCCAATTAAGTAATTAAGTAAGTAATTATATTATATTATTATTTATTTTTACGAAAAAATGTAGGGTGAAAAATTGCGAATTTTGTTAGATGATAAAGTGACTTAATTATGTGAGTTGAAGTGTATGTACAAGGTGGCGGAAAATTACCAATATCAAATTACAAAAGCAAATCTGCGAGAGCTATCAGCTAAGAGATATATAACCCGGGGCATCTGCTTATTTTTTGTACTCTTAGGTACATTTTCATTGAATCGGCGAGGAGTAAATTTTGAGTTGATGTTATTATATAAAAATGTATGAAGCTGTTGCTCATATACAAGGTGGCGCAAAATTAATCATTCTACCATGGTAAATCGGGTCATACGTCAATCATATTTGACACTTGTGAGCAAGACAGCTGCAGTACACAAACGGACAAGCAATGGAGCACCTGAAGGTAAGATCAAAGATTTTGATAACTGAAAATATTTTTTTTTTTTAAGAAAAAATAGAAGATTAATTTTGCGCCGCCTGATATGCGCATGAAAAAAAATCTTTTAACATGCTTACATATTCACGCAAGTTTTGTATGCCTCCACCTAAGCATATAGGCGCACGAACTACCGAAGAAATATTTTTAAGATTTTTTAAAATTAACAACACCGCAATAACTTATGTTCAAACTTAAATTATTATATCTTTATCGTAAATTATGGAAAGTAGAATTAGTGAATACATTGTTTTTTGCTTAATTGTCGTGCTTTCATGTTAGGGAAATAGACATAAAAAATACTTAGAAAGTCAAATCGGAATAATTAAATGTTCGTCCAATAAATTTAATGAGTAGCTTTCATCTGAGTGGAGCCGCTGCACAGTGCTGCGTGTTCAGATAGACGAGTGACAAAAATTTCAAACTATAAAGCATATACACCTCTATATAAATAACAAAATTTATGGAAGGTCTATATGGTCCACATACTATTGTTGTTGTAATGTCATAAACATTTCCCATGAATATTTAAAGAATGCTGCTGTAGTAACCGCCTTTGGATGGATATAAATTTGGGTCTCTTCGCTAAGCAAGAACTGACTGTTGCGGTAGCGGGTGGCTCATCAGCTGGGTTTTCTTTTCAAAAGTGCTATTGAATGGCTCCTCAAGACCTTCAAAAATGTCATCAATTCCAAACCAAACAGTGACTAAATCAGAATACACTACCCCTTCTATGCGAGGGTCCTCAGTGCCCCTAGTACGGAAATTTTGCACAAGTTAACAGTCGCATCAGACAAAATATTTTTAAGCAAAATCCCCGACATATTCAAATTGCTGCAAAACTCATATAAAGAAGAAAATTCATAGAGAAGCGAGTGGTTATTTGTTTTCACTTTCTGAGTTAATTGCATCTTATTAGCCTATACGCCGATGTCTTTAGGGCGAATCCTCCTCAGGCTATTGTGGTTCATGGTGAATTGCTGAGACCAGCGGCAAGTTGAGCAGAAATCTTCTCAGTTGGGCCAATACGAGATAGCTTCTGCTGCCAATTAGCAAGTCATTATCTCTAACTCTTTCCACAAATTCACAGAATGAATTATCGCTTCATTTGGTAGTGTCGAGCGTAGAGTCGCACTAGTGTACCCTGTGATGCGTCATCCAAAGAAGCCATTTTGAAACAGATCTCCTGTATGGCTGACTGTATTCACGAACAGGTGATGAGCACGAACGCGTGAGGTAAAGCCTCAAGATGAACCCAAACAGACGACAAATCGATATCGGTTAACGATATTGCAACTTTCTGATGCCCCAAAACAATGGATGCTATCGCTAGCGTATGCAATATGCAATTAGAAGAGGTACTTGGACGCAGGTACCTGGTGTCTAAAAGGCCTTGATGAAATGCTTTTAGCAGTCCCAGGGTGGAATCAGCCGAGAGGTGAGGAATGTTATAGGGTTAGTGGCATATACTGGTGTGACGGCACTTTCAATGATGTTTTTGACATTTTCGATTTCCTCTAAAAAAACAAAAATTGCGAGCTGCAAGGTTTTCATAAAAAACCGTCTGCCTTTCAGAGGCGGCATAAAACTTCATTCGTGGAAATACATCAAGACGCACACCACAAATAGGAAGAAGAGCTCGACCAAACACGTAATAAAGGGTGCTTACTTGAAGAGCTCATAACTTTTAATACTATTTTTATGTTATTAATATTTTTTTCACAATCTCGAGCTCGACGCTTTGATAGATATTGGACGCAATACGCTTTTTAAAAAGTCAGCGAATCAGCTGACTGGGACACATGCACAGAATGCCCAAATGGAGAGCTGCCAGTATAGCATTCCACATATATCCAATTGGGCGAGGAGGGTTTATGAGGTCACGGACGACCTACGGAAAACGGAGACCACAAACTGAAAATACGTAGTAGAGGAGTGGAAAACCGTAGATTTGAAAGCAATTGCCTATACAAGACTGTAGCTTTAATGATGATGATGATGAATATTTTTTTTTTTAATTTTGGTCTTATACTAACTTGAAGAAGCATATGCAAAAATACCTCATACTGAGAACTGCATGGTTGTAAGAATTAATTTTGGCATTTTTGTCCCTACTCATAACACTGTGACACGCTATCCGCTATGGCATTGAACAGCAGGGTCCCAGATTATTTATTAAGCTTTTTTATTTAGTTTCGTGAACTTTGTTTTTGAAAGGAGAAAACTGTCAAATAACTTACAAATCTAATGATTAGTGGAGACTAATTAAAAATTGTTTTTCTTATTTACCTTTGGTTTTTTATTTAGAATTTTTACCAACCATTCTTATTGAAAAGCTCTTCGCAAACGCACATAGAAGAGTGCTCAGTTTGATAGCTAAAAATATACAAACTTATATCCATATATACTTATATAAGTGAGTGTGTATGTGTAAAGATGTGTACATTCATACATGTGCACATATTTACATAGACAAAACTACCTCTTCAACAGATAATTTTTTCAATTGTATGATTTAGTTGAGTTAAGAGCCTAAATGTCGACACCTAAAGTATAATTTATGGGCTACTTTAATACATACCTATGGTACATACACACCCCGTGAGAATATTTAAATACATCTATGAATATACATACCTACATACATACATACATATGTGCATAGTCGCACTATGGGTACCATGAATTATGTCTTAAACGCCCTCAAGAGCTTCTTCTTCTTTCTCCTCTCCATGGTTCATTAGTTGGAGTCGGTCGGCAAGAGCTTGTTGTTGGTTATTTCGATATTCTTGCAAATGATTGCTTTTTAATTTAGTTCGCCGAACTAGTAGTTTCGTAATTTTACATTGAACTGACTTTTATTTTGTGTTTTATTGCCGCCTGGCTCAGCATTTTCATTTCTGCAATTTGAAGTTTTCTTTCGTGCGACTGTTTTAGAGCCCAGAAATCAGCTCCATATAGCAGCATGGGACGCACAGCCGTTTTATAGATTTTGCCTTTTAGATGGAGCGATATCCTTCTTTCGCTTAACACCCAGGTTAGTGTTTTCCATTTTAGGCCTGCTGTACGTCTCATTGACTTCTCCGGTATTTTTTACCACGGAGCCCAAGTCATCACAATCATCATTGTTTCTTTGAATCCCTAGCGAGGCATAGGGCACTTCCATTTCTGTCTTCTAAACTAAATATCTAGCGGCTCCATGTTTGATTTGTTGCGTGGCATTATTTTTGGCCAGAAAATTCGGAATTTGATCCTTAGATGCGGTTGACAACGGGTTATAGCGTTGGTAATTTTCCAGGCAGAGCCACTGTGCATGCACGAAGCTCAAGTACTTCAACATTATCAGCACCAATGGGCAATGATTAACCAAGAAAGAAAAATATCGAATTCAATGCAAATGCAAGACAAAATAACTACCAGCTTGTCTATAACGATTGTCACCAAGTGAGGATACAATTTTGACCTATCTAATAGAGTTTTCAAATTACTTAGAACCTTCTGGCATTCCACCAATTTGCATCTGTTCCCTCGGCGTTTAAATTTAAGTTTTTAAAGCTGAAGCCAATGACCTTTTGCGTTTTATGAGTATTTGAAGGCAACTGACAATAAAAACTAGTTTCGACTCGTACTTACGACTATTCGAATGCTTCGGAGGTAGCGGTAAAATAACACTGTGGAACAAATTCAGGCTAGCAAAAATTAGGTCCATTCTGAGAGTGGCGGGTGAAAATAGAGGCGAAATTAGAAGACCCGTATCGCGCCGTTTGTTTATGTTAGTTCGAGTTTTTTTTTAATCGGCCTTCGAAGTTTGCAGTCAAATGCCGATTTTCAGTATATTGTTTATATGGTTTTTTGGCTATAACTCGTCGACTAATTGATATTTTTTCAATCTGTAAAAGCCAAATTATTGCTAGAGACCTGTGCAACAATTACAATTTTTGAAAAAATTGATTTCGAAAATTTTTGTGGTACTTATGAAGCAAAATGTTGGAAAAATTATTTTTTTTTTTCATGTTTTTTGAAAATATTTTCCACAAAACTAAGTGTTTTTTACTTTTTTTGTGGTCTATAATATGCTTCTCAGTTTCTTAAATAAATGTAATTTGAAAAGAAAATTACGGGATTAAATACTTTGGCAGCTACTTAGTCAGTCACAAAATGTTCGAAAAATTAACGTTTTCCTTATTATTTCTTAATATCTGGCAAGCAACTCATTGTTTTTCGCTTTTTTTCTTATCTAAAATATAGTTTTCAATCCATCACATAAATATCATGGAAAAAAATATAGTATCAGTCGAAAATTTGTGCGATATACACACATTCATTACATAAAACTAATGTAAAAAAACCCAAAATAAAACTTATGTAGCAGTGTCAAGTGTCCAATTACCATTACCGCACTCAGAATTCGTTCCAGTACCAACATACCAAAGTACTGATCTTCAAACAGGTATCAGTACTACAACCACCGCTGCTACACCCATGGATTTCTCCTCAGAATTCAACCCTGGTGAAGTTACATCCTATAAAACATCAAAGGACCCAATCCTAATAACACAAAACCAATTGGATGGAATTGTTGCAAATTTGTGTTTGACTCAGAAAAAATCAGAACGACTGGCTTCATTTTTGAAAGGAAATAATTTGCTGACGAAAGGTACAAAAGTAACAGCATATCGAAAACGCCAAAAAGAGTTACAAAAGATCTATAATGTCAATGATGCAACAAATTTCGCTTATTGCAACGATATTGAAAAGTTAATGGAGGCGATAGGGTTAACCTATAAAAAAGATGATTGGCGTCTCTTTATCGATAGTTCACTAATCAGCTTAAAAGTTGTGCTTTTGCACAAGACAAATAGAATGCCTTCTGTTCCGATTGCGTATAGCACTGACACTAGTGAAACTTTCGATAAATTGAAAGACATTCTAGAAGTAGTCAAATATAACGAACACCAATGGCGCATTTGCTGCGACCTCAAAGTAGTTTCCTTGATTACAGGCTTAACAGCATCTGGCCGTCCAAAATATCCGTGTTTTTTGTGCGATTGGGATTCACGATACGGAGAAGGTATTAAAGGAAGAAACCAGTACAAACAAAATAACTGGAGTAGTCGAATTGGGCGAAAATGGCCTAATGACAATAGGCTACACGAAAGTCTTGTTCCTGATATGAAAATTTTGTTGCCGTTGCTCCACATTAAACTTGGCATTGCTAAACATTTTTTGAAATGTATCGCAGAAAGACCAGCAGTATTCAACCGCTTGAAAGACATTTTCCCAAGACTAAGTAAGGCCAAAATTCAGGAAGGGGTTGTTAATGGTCCCGACATACGGAAACTAATGAGTCGTAAAGATTTTGAGCAAGTTCTGACAGACCGAGAATTAAATGCATGGCTCGCATTGAAAGCAGTCATCAAAGGACTTTTGGGTAAAGAACGCGAAGAAAACTACAGGCAATCTGTTGCAAACATGTTGGCAGCTTTCGTTGAAATTGGGTTTAATATGTCATACAAAATGCATCTCTTGCATCAGCATCTTGAAAAACTCGCTCAACAGTTGCCAACTGAATCTGATGAGCAAGGCGAACGTCATCACTAACTGCGCTTCCATTTGAAATAAGGTAACTATAGAGTGTGCATATTTTGAATTCCCAGATTTTTCTAATATCTTGGTCAGAGTGCACAATTTAAACATGTTAACGATTGAAAACTATTTTCGTTTCAGGTACAGAGGAAAGAAATCTCCAGATGCGATACTAGCTGAAATTTGTTGCTGGTATAAAACACCTTTGAAGAAGAGGAAGACGAGGAAACAGAGGAAGAATGGGAAGACACAGATGAAAATCCAGAATATCTGTTGGACGAAATAATCGATCTCTCTGATGATGATGACGATGACCAAGACATTAGAGAGAGCAGTGATGTTGATCCACAGCCGCCTGCTAAACGGCAGCTGGCCAAATTATTAATTTAATTTATTTTATTTTTCTACTTAAAACTTTTCATTATTAACATTTCAAAATTATATTTGTTTCCATATTTTTATATTTTCTTTTTCTATGTTTCTTCAAAACCAACATTGAACAAAATTGGTAAATAAAAAATGAGAAATAAATTAATATTAAGCTCAAACAACGCAAGTTTTGTATTATGACTGTATGCCTAAAGCGCAAATTATCGACTAAGACAATTTTTTTTCAAATGAAATTCAATAAAGAAACTGAGAAGCATATTATAGACCACAAAAAAAAGTAAAAAACACTTAGTTTTGTGGAAAATATTTTCAAAAAACATGAAAAAAAAAAATTGTTTCCAACATTTTGCTTCATAAGTACCATAAAAATTTTCGAAATCAATTTTTTCAAAAATTGCAATTGTTGCACAGGTCTCTAGCAATAATTTGGCTTTTACAGATTGAAAAAATATCAATTAGTCGACGAGTTATAGCCAAAAAACCATATAAACAATATACTGAAAATCGGCATTTGACTGCAAACTTCGAAGGCCGATTAAAAAAAAACTCGAACTAACATAAACAAACGGCGCGATACGGGTCTTCTAATTTCGCCTCTATTTTCACCCGCCACTCTCAGAATGGACCTAATTTTTGCTAGCCTGAATTTGTTCCACAGTGTAACAGTAGCGCGTCAAATGGCTCTTGGAAAACAAATATTCATAATTCTTACTATCATATTTCTCATAGCAACAAAAAATATGCTCTAAACTCTGCAGTTTTAATAGGCGGCGATAAAATAATATTTACTTTGTTTAGTGCGAAACGAACTTAAGTCTATAAATGTATGCACATACACATGCTCTGCCAAAAGTATTTATTCTACATAAACAAAAACAGAGCACTACTCCATAATACACGACCACCAATTTATGCAACCTGTTCTCATTTAGCCATATTTCCTGGCAGTTATTACCGCCCTGAGCTGCTTTAAAACAGTTGTGTCAATTTGAATATGTCTACAACAAAACCAACAGCCAACTGTTAGGCACATACTCGTATATGAAAAATGGTATTGAAATACCATTTAACCCAGTTCGACCGCTTTTTTAATGTTCGGCTGATTGGTTTCAGTTTAGGCGACCGGTGGTGACAAGTGGTTGCATGAAGGAAGCAAGCCATAGAAGAACCCACAATACGCCAAGTGTTCTCGGCTATTAAATTTAAAACAAAATAAACTTGTCGAAAATATTAAGCAAAGCAATAATTGGATAACAAATTAGTAGGAGAAAAAAATGAACAAAAAATTCATAGAGTAAACAGTAAATTTTATAATAAAGTAGACGACCGCAAGTGTAGCAGAGCTAGAGGAAATAGAGGTAGGCAGATAAAAAAAGCTAAAAAGAGACAAAAAACAGTTAGGAAATAACGTCAGCTGAAGTAAGAAAGATTAAAAAAGACCAAAACACATTAGAGCGAACACAAGCAGCTTAGAGATAAATGCCACAGCAAAAGAATGGAGGCATTCGAACACCTCCGAAATTCATATGCCTTACATAAATACCATTAGATGTAAACTGAAAAAGAGGTGCAATATAGGCCAACTTCTGTGGCAGTTATGCCCTTGAGTTTTCAGAAAAACAAAAACAATCTTTAACAATTTAAAATTATAAAATAATAGGACTTGTTGCAAAGCAAACATTCTAACAACCAGTTCAGAATACAGCTCAGAATACAGCAAAATGGCATGGGATGTAATTCAAAAGACGCCTCAGCTTGAACCTTTGGCTAGAATTTCAAAATTTCAAAGAAGCTTAGTAGAACGCCTTACGCTTTACAATGAAATGCCTTATGTCGCAAGCCGTTGGAGCACCAATAGATTTTTCGTGAGGGCTCCAAAAAATAAATTTTGTAGTTTAGCTTTAAAGGTTTCTGTCAGTTGCTGAAAGCTCAGCAAGGCTCAAAATATTGCTGACAAAGTCTAAAATCATAGTTAAAAACTGTTTATTTATATATAAGAAGGTTGTTTGAAAAGTCCGTGCATAAATAAAAACTACTTAATTGTTTGGGATAAACCATTTTTTTTACCTTCCAAATAATTGTATTTGGTCAAGTGTGAAAAAAGACACTCATTTCTGAAATCAGCTTCTTGTTTGAATAAAATATTTTTTTTTTTTAAGGGGAGCTCTTTCATGGTAGAAATGCGCTCGGAGGTTGGCCATTGTTTGCTGATTGCTTTTAGAAAAACTGTTGAGTGGATTGGGTTCTGAGACTGAGGTTTCTAACCTGTGCATTTCCGAAGCGAATGGTAGTCACGCACCAACTCATTTGGCTACGGCGCCCGCCAATTATGATTTCCTTTCTAGCATTAGTCATAATTGCATTTGAAACCAGGTTCCTCGCTTCCATTTTTCTAGTGTAATTTACCCATTCGAATGACTTCGGCCGATCAGCGCGCATATTATATTAAATATTACTTGACCGCCAGTGATCTGATTTTTGGGCCGATATCTCGACAAATATTTTCCTATATTTTTCCCACTCTATACTATTCTTTATTGAAGGACTCACTCTATTATTTTTTTCCTAGCGTTAGGCACCCTCTGACTAAAGCAAAAAATACTCAGGCATCTTAGCAAGCGCTAATGGAGGATAAGTGCGCCTGTGTAACAGCCTTCGCTTGCCCGCTACCGCCTCTTACTAGCAGCCTAGACTCCAAGTATTAGTGCTTTAGATGTCCATTGCCTCAGCGACACTCTCGTGAAAGAAAGCAATTTAGTTTTCGTAAATAGACTTTAAAAAAATTCAATTATCTGCCTCTTTAAATAACACTTTGGCAAATTACGTGCTAAAATTCTACACACCAGCTTAGAACCATCAATAAAAGCAGAACTTTTCCTGCAGCTATGTTGAAGTCATTCTCTATTCTAAAACCTCAAAAATTCTACCAAATACATACCTACAAAAACATGTTCAATTTAACACACCGGAATGTGACATCGTTTTGCTTTTCCACTTGTTGCTTCTTCTGCAGTCATAGTTTTGGAATATGGCTTTCTAATACGTGCTTGTTCAAGTTAATTTATTCAAATTGGTCGTTTATGCAGATATCGAGTCTTTCACCAAAAATCTACATTCTCTAAAAAAGTAGAACCAAAAATAAAAGTTGAGACCAATAAAAAAAAAATTGAAAGCAATTTTATGCTCTTCTAGCACTTGTTCGAGCGACCTTCTGCTCGTTGTCGTCTAGTCTTTCAACACTTTTTCAATATCAAATGCTGGCTATCTTGTGGTTCACATCAATTGAGGTATTTTACACAACCAGCCAAATATAGCAACCTTTCGGCCCTCTCAGCTGTTTAGCTGTTCAGCTGCCCATTTGCTTTATCTGTACATTTATTTGGAGCTTAACCAGCTTTACCGGCTCTTTGCGTGCCGCCACCTATTAAATGGCGCGGCCTGAATGTATCAACTAAGAAACTGTTACCTGTTTTCATTTCTTATAATTTTTTTAACCTCTTTTAGTTTTGTTAATACTCCAATCATCCATTGATTGCTCGATTTTTTAACAATGTTTCCCACTTCAAATGTTGGTAAGCTATTTATTTGTTCATTTGAATAAATAAGCATACGAATTTTTACCTTGTTCGACGACTTACAGTGTTTTGTGTAGAAGCAGATAGATGAACAATTTGTTTGGTGGTATTTCTGCATTTACACCAATCGATTACAAAGTATAGACTTAAATGATTTGAAAGAAAAAAATATTTTGTCCAATCGAGCGGGTTCAATGGAATATTTTATATAGTTCTTAAAATTAAAGAAAGGCATAACTAATAGCAAATTTACGCCGAGGACTTCACTCCGGTTACTCCAAGTGCTCTGTCAAGTTTAAGAATTGTAAAATTCAAGAATTGCCGCTTCCACTGGAATGGAGTCAACTCAAACAGTAACACAAGTGCGACTAAGGAAGCGATAAAGTGGTACTCAAGCTGTAGCACATTCTTGTAGGAATAGGATATTCTTGCTGTACATGACTAAGCCATCTCGTTAAGAGAGGTTCTCGACTGTTTTGTGAGGGATTTTATAGCCGCTTGGCTATCAGTGAAAACTTAAATATCATTTCCAGATATCGCATCACACTGTATCAGTGTCGTGGCTTTCGTTATTGCCATCAGTTCATCAGTAAAACAAATCAAAGAAATTTAAAGTAAAACATTTTTTATTTCAATTAATTCATTAATTGATAACTGATCTATCTACACCGAAATACTCAATATAAAAAATTCTATAAATCGGAGGTCTGAGAATGTCGTTTATGCTAATAATGCTAATAAATTACACTCTCCTAGAAACCCATAAGTGAATTTTGCCAATTTGGCTTGTTCTACACGAAACACTGTGCGATTTTGTCGATTCAAATTCAAAGTGATCACTCTTTTCTGAATTATTTTCTACGAAACCGGTTATTTTGAAGCGACATTTTTTTATAAATTTTTTACGATGTGCAGTAGGTAATTTTAATACTTAGTTTTCTATTATATGGTCCTGAATTTGAGTTATTCTTAAATAAAATCTGAAAAAAATATTGTTTTCATTAAATAGTAGTTTGACATATTTATTTCAATTCAATATATTGACAAAAGTTAAAAAAAATTAATTGCCATAAACAAAATAGTGTAAGATAACACAAAATAGTCAACAATTCATAGCACATTAACATTCGGTTTTTCAATACGGTAACAAAACAATTAGACAAAAATGCTTAAAATTAACAAAATTAATATTTAGTACTAAATCCATTGTTTCTTATAACTTTTTTTTAATAATTTTTTTGCGTATAATCGCCCAATTTTTGGGCGAACTGGAGAAGAAACTGATCTCTGTCGGACACCCCGTTCCAAGTCGTCCAATAAGTTTTCTGTAATGTTTAGATCGGTCGAGTGGGGAGGGGTAGCAATAACCTTTGGCCAATTATAGAGCAGCCATTCTCGTACAATATGGGATTTAAGCTTAGGGGCATTAACTTAGTACAATGCAAAACTAGGCACAATGCCCATTTTCGCTGCTGACTGTTTCAAATTCTGCCTTAATATGACATGACTTTCCCGTCACTATCGTATAAGTTACATTCCACCAAGTTTCATTATGCTTTATTTGCTCGTTAGAAAAATTCAACCGCAGCTTCCTAGTTCTTTCATTTATCTACTTTAAATTCTATAAACCAGAACCATACTGCGGGCTTACCAAAGCCCACATAAATAAATTGTCAACAACTAGGAAAACACAGAATTCATACAATACAGGATGCAAAGTTCAAGGTAGAGGGCGACAAAAAATGTGTCCTTCCTTCTACATAGTCCTTAGTAAATAAATCTCACTGAATACTATACGGGACATTTTAGTTTTCTTTATCTCCAGCTCTTGCAGACTAAGGTTCACTCACTTAGGAGGTATGACTCTGAATCCATTGGTAACATGGAACTATTTGCTAATATTAGAAATCTTCCGATGGAAAGATTAATTTTGTGCTATCTTGCACAAGTACGCCAAATGACGTTTTCAGAGTTAATAGAACCAAATATTTTTGGCGCCCGCCGTAGCCGAATAAGTTGGTGCGTGACTACCATTTGGAATTCAGAGAGAACGTAGGTTTGAATCTCGGCGAAAAATCAAAATAAAGAAAAAGTTTTTTTCTAAAAGTGAGTGTATTTCTGCCAGAAAAAGCTCCTCATAAAAAAATATCTGCCGTTCGGAGTCGGCTCTAAATTGGAGGTCTCTTCATTTGTGGAACAACATCAAGACGCACACCATTAATAGGTGGAGGAGCTCGGCCAAACACCCAAAAAGTGATGTCTTCAGATAAGTTTTTTTTGAACGCCATCAAACGGAAAACTAAAGAAGTTTTTCGCGTATCAGTTAGCATAGGCTTTAGTTTCTTCATTCACACATCGCTCATTTGATAATTGTCAAAATTCGTATCTGGCTTTAAAAAGGAGCATCATAGGTAAAGTATCATAAATGTGCGAGTTTTAGGTATCAAGAAGCTAAAGATACCCTGTAGATCTTAGTGCTGTAGTGCCTCTTTTTCGTCTAATTATTTTTAATCAAATGGCGCTAAATTTTGGCAAACCTGTAATAGTTTTTTAAGTATTATAGAATTCTACTGTACTTGTGGTTCCAGTTGATTTTATTGAAATATTTGAAGTTCACTTAAAAGGGAGTTTGTTAAAAACTTTTTGCTGGCTATGTATAGGTCTTTTTCTGCTCAATTATTCTTATTAGCACGGTACCGTTATTAAAGAACAATAAGTCGACAAGGGGCTAGGCAGTAGTGAGTTTAAAGGTAAGCATAAAATAATCTTAAATTTGAAATTCCGAAACTTCGAATACTCATTGGAAACTCTCTTCTATGCACCCAAAATAAATTTTTGTGCCATCTCTTCGAATCTAGCCAAATTTTCTGACTCATGTGCTGCATTAAACACCCACACGCAAGAAAACAAGTAACAAAAAATTCATAATCACCAAAAATAAAAAATATTGTTAAATTGCTTAAAAATAGCTTTCAAGCATTTTCAAATAAAATATTTTTATTCTTACCGCAAGCGCATGAAAATATTTATAAATGTCACATCAGCAACAGAGCAGCATAAGAGGAGCGAAAAAAATAAAAAAAGACAGAAAAAATTGTATTATTGTATAAATATTGAAAGCAATAAAATTAAACTCAAATCAGAAAACATTAAAATCAACCGACAACTAGAACAACGCGCGAAAAGTGGGCGTCGAATTAGTGGCAAATAAGAAGCGGTAAGAAGAAGAAGATGTAAGAAGAGTAAGATGCCTCCAAAATGTGGGAAGGAAAAACAACAACAACGTATGACATCAGGCAAACAATTTGTGTTAGCCAAATTTTAGTTTATGGCTTACAATGTTTTTGACTGCTGTTTATGAATATTATTACATACTTACGTACATACACACATACATGCATACATACATGCATACAAACATAAATACATACATATGTACACACACACGTACTCACATAAATATGTGCATGCATAGCTGCTATTGTTTTTCAGCATGCTAATTAAGAAAGCATGTACAAGGTGGCGCAAAATTAATCATCAACAAAAATTTTGTTTTTGCATATTTTTTTAATACATTAAATTAAATTAAAAACAATTATTTTGAGCAATGGGAATTTTATTCTGTCCTTCCATGATCCATTTCTTGTCTGTTGTATACTGCAGTTGTCCACTTTACTGACTGACTGACTGACGATGCAATTTGCCAAACTTATAAATTGCGATATATACCTATATATTTATATCACATCACATCATATATATATGTATATATATATATATTGTATATACGAGTATAATTGGCGCGCACACCCTTTCTGGGCGTTTGGCCTCCTCCCCCTATTTGTGGTGTGCGTCTTGATGTTGTTCCACAAATGGAGGGACCTACAGTTTCAAGCCGACTCCGAACGGCAGATATTTTTATGAGGAGCTTTTTCATGGCAGAAATACACTCGGCGGTTTGCCATTGCCTGCTGAGGGGCGACCGCTATTAGAAAAATGTTTTTCTTAATTTTGGTGTTCCACCGAGATTCGAACCTACGTTCTCTCTGTCAATTCCGAATGGTAGTCACGCACCAACCCATTCGGCTACGGCGATAGGGTGCTTAGTTTTGCGCCACCTTGTGTGTATACTTATTTATACATATGTGCGTATGCTTAACAAAATTTGGGATTTTCTTGAAATTGCTGCATCGCTCAGTTTTTACTTTATTTTTTATGAACAGAATTTTTTTGTTGGTAATTTCCTTTCGCATGTATTGGCTTGTTAATATTTTTTTAATGTATGAAATTAGCTGCTTGACATTTTTTTCTAGCTTTCGTTTTTTGTTGTAGGTGGATTTTTATGCGTTATTTATGTGCGTGGACCCTAGAAAACACATATTTGTTGGCTGGTACCAGCTAAACAAATAAATATATTTGACATTTTCATTTAGTTTTAGTTAGTTTTACTTTCAAACACGCGCGTCATTATTTTTTCTTTATTTTCCTGATGTGTTGTGTTTCTGTTGTTTTTATACACAAATTTATTTCATTTATTTAATTTTCTGATAGTTTTATGTGTTCTCAACTTGAATTATTTGTTGTAAGTTTTTATTTGCTTTGCAGTAACATACTTTTGTGGGCGTGAAATTAATAAAAATGTATTGAATATATATTTGCATTGATAATTTTCGTATGCACTTTTTATGGAATTTAGAATATTATGAACGAATTACAATTTTTGTAATGTACGCAACGCTCAGTTGCAGCAAAAGTCTCATAATTCATCCTCAAGCTATTCTTTGCTGAGTAAAAAAAATACATGGCGATAATCCTCAGCATCCCATTACTTTAACTTAGGGAGGCAGAGCAAAGTAACGTTATAGACGTTTTTTAATAAAGGGAGATTTTTTAAGAGCTATAGGAAAGATTTTCAAAAAAAAACACGTAAAATACAGAAAAATGCATGAAATTTTTATTTAAATCGATAGTACAGTCCATATAATTTAATGTTTGAAGATTATTTCATGCAAATGTTGACCGCGACTGCGCTTCAAATGGTCCATCCGCTTAGTCCAATTTTGGCATACTCTTTCCACATTTAAATGCTTTAATGTTGGCTTCCAATGCGTTAATTGAAGCAGGCTTGTCTGAATAGACGTGAGCTTTAACATAGCCCCACAAAAAATAATCTAAAGTCGTTATATCGCACGATCTGCGTGGCCAATTGGCAGGTACCGAACGTGAAATAAAATGTTCACCGAAATCACCTCTCAATAGTCCATTGTTACGCGTGCTGTGTGGCATGTGGCACCGTCTCACTGAAACCACATGTCATGCAAGTCAAGCTCTTGCATTTTGGGCAAAAAAAGTTGGATATCATTTCACGGTAGGGCTCATCATTCACAGTTACGTTACGATTTGCAGCATCTTTGAATAAGTATGGTCCAATGATACCTCCAGCCCATAAACCGCACCAAACTGTGACCTTTTCTGGATACATTGGTAGCTCTTGCAATTCTTCTGGCTGATCTTCACTCCAAAATCGACAATTCTGCTTATTTACGTACCCATTGATCCAAAAATGAGCTTCGTCGCTGAACACAATTTTTCGACTTTAAACTTTCTTAACAGAAGTCGCATTTTTATAATAAAATTCAATGATTTGCAAGCGTTGTTCGTTTGTAAGACGATTCATGGTTAAATTATAGACCAAACCGAAGAAGTTTGACAGTGAAACGAAACACGAAGCGTGCGTGAGCTGTTTAAACCAACTGTTTAAAAAGATAATAGCTAAAAAATCAAAATTTATAAATACTTCCATTTTAAAGTTTGGCGCAGCACTTCGGATAATTATTCATAATTTCACATATCATATTTTTTTTTTTGTAATTTAATTTTGCATTTCTTTTCCACCTTTTCTAGATTCCACCTCATTTTATATATAATATACAATATATATTATAAATTTTAAAAATGTTACATTATGTTTATAGTTTCGAAAAATTTAAACAATTTTCGCTCTTCTTCATTATACCCAGTCTCTACTCAATCCCCGTGAGCCTTCAAATTATTAATTTATAATAACGCTTATAACATTAAAGAGTATTCAGCCTTTTCAAGCAATCCATTATATAAAATCTATGAAACCGAGTACGAAGATAACGAAATGGGCATCAACTGAATCCATGTGAATTCAAATAACTTTGAGTAAACAAGTATTGTAATTTGAGGTTTTGGCTTTGGATAACTGGAAGTCAAATTAATTTAATTACATTAATTAACTTTCACTTAAACATGAGGAAATTTCACTTTAGTATTAATAAAAGTTAACTTAATTTCAGGTTCATATAAAATTTTCGCCTCAACAGATATGGGTTTACGCTTGAACTTGGAGCCATGTAATAAGGGATTCAGAACTTTCCTAGCTAATCGTCGATGAACACTAAATTCACCAAGTGGATTTAAGGTTAAGATCTCTTGCTGGCAGTATGTTGACAATTGGCACCGGTAAGCACGAGAAAGAAACGACGAAAGCGCGCTTTGTTAAACTCGGCCAAAATCGCGTAAGCGGTTATCGCGCCAATTAAGAAGAAGAAGATGTATGTTGAAAAAGACTTTTATATACCAATGAGCCAATCTAATTTTCTAGCGTTTTAAGGGATTTGTTAATACGATTCTGTCCTAAACGGACAAAAGTCGATACGAGAGCAGAGGTCCTAATATGAAGTTTTATAAAAAAGAAAAGAAATTTCTGACCTATGTTTGGAAACAAAAATCAAAGATATATAAAATATCATATTATAAGAAAAATTGTAGAGGATAACAAAATAAACAAAAACCGAATGAAAGAAATATCAAATCATAAAAATTACATAGCCGAACTTTAGAAAAATAGAAAAAACTAAAAGAAAAAAGTTGTATTAAAAATACATGATTTCGGAAAATTTAACTAAAAAAATAATAATAAATAAAAATAAAATAATAAGTTCGTGCGGTTTTACAACAGATGGCGTAACTTGATTATTATTCCATCGATCCACATTTCCAAACATTCATTGGAGAGCTACTGTCGTAAGGCACAAACGTCAGTATAAGTTTTTTATTTGAAGCGTAAACAACAATATTTTTACCACACTTGAAAATGTCGAATTTCGTGCCAAATAATGTGTTTTTGCGGGGAATTCTTCTTCATTATTTTAATATGAAGAAAAAAGCAGCCGAAAGTCATCGTATCTTGGTGGAAGTTTATGGTGAGCATGCTCTATCTGAGCGAACGTGCCAGAAGTGGTTTGCACGCTTTAAAAGTGGTGATTTTGGCTTGGAAGACGAAGAACGCGAGGGTGCGCCGCCAAAGTTCATGGATACCGAATTGGAGGAATTGCTCGATCAAGATCCGGCTCAAACGCAAGAAGAGGTTGCAAAAACTTTGGGAGTTGATCAATCAACCATTTCCAAACGTTTAAAAGCCATGGGAATGATCCGAAAGGTAGGCCATTGGGTGCCGTATGAATTGAAGCCAAGAGACGTTGAACGCCGTTTTATGGCATGCGAACAACTGCTTCAACGGCACAAAAGAAAGGGTTTTTTGCATCGAATTGTGACTGGCGATGAAAAGTGGGTCCATTACGACAATCCAAAACGTCGGGCAACGTATGGATACCCTGGCCATGCTTCAACATCGACGTCGGCGCAGAATATTCATGGCCTGAAGGTTATGCTGTGTATCTGGTGGGACCAGCTGGGTGTTGTGTATTATGAGCTACTGAAACCGAATGAAACAATTACGGGGGATGTCTACCGACGACAATTGATGCGTTTGAGCCGAGCACTGCGAGAAAAACGGCCGCAATACGCCGATAGACACGACAAAGTTATTTTGCAACATGACAATGCTCGGCCACATGTTGCACAAGTGGTCAAAACATACTTAGAAACGCTCAAATGGGATGTCCTACCCCACCCGCCGTATAGTCCAGACCTTGCGCCATCCGATTACTATCTCTTCCGATCGATGCAACATGGCCTGGCTGACCAGCACTTCCGTAATTACGATGAAGTCAAAAAATGGATCGATTCGTGGATTGCGGCAAAACCGACCGAATTTTTCACAAAGGGAATCCGTGAATTGCCAGAAAGATGGGAAAAAGTAGTAGTAAGCGATGGACAATATTTTGAATATTAAATTTGTAACCATTTTACGTCAATAAAGTTTCAAATTTCGAAAAAAAACCGCACGAACTTATTCATAGTCCTATTATAAAAGCATGAAAATGTGAAATTAAAGAAAATGAAATGCAATTTAGAAAAATTGGAAAATAAAAAAGTCCAAAAATAAAAAATTAAAAAAAAAATATGTATATCATATGTATATCAAATTATGAAAAACTAAAATTCGAAAATAACAAATAAAAAAAAATTGTAATCAAAACATATGGAGATAAGAAATTTAAAAAGTTAATTGAAACTTAGAGAATTAAGAAAAAGAGCAAAATTTTACAAATTTTAAATGATAACAAAATAAATGAAGTTCACGACGAATGAAAATATAAAATATATAAGCAATGGAGTTCAAAAATATATCAAAATATTCTCAATATTTAAAAACATTTAAAATATACAAAAATTAGAAGTTAAAAAAAAATAATGATAATTGAAAACTGGGGAAATTAGAGAGTGAAAAAACAAAAGGGCAAAATTTTAAATAATAAAAACATAAATGCAATTCACGACAAATGAAAATATAAAAAATTATGTTAAAAAATACACGAAAATATTTTAAACATTTAAAAAATATTCAAAGAAAAAAATTACGAATACAAATAAATAATAATAAAATAAGAACTAAAGAACAAATATTAAAATTAAATTATTGAAGAACGATAATTCAAAATAACTAAAAATAAATATTGTAAAATTAGAAAAACTATGTTTTAAAAATTTTTAATACTGAAAAAATATGAAACTATAGAAAATTAAATAAAGTTTAGAAAACCCTAGAACTAAAAGGATATAAGCAATTAATTCAAAAAGTATGAAAGTAAGAAATTATACAAAATTTAGACAAAATTGTAATGAAAATGTATAAAAACTTAAATTCAGGAAAGGATAAAAATGATAAAAAAATACCAAAGGAGGGGAAAAAAATGAACAGTAAAATTAAAAACATTTCAATTATTAAATTCGGAGTAAACGAAATTCACAAAAATGAAATAGGTAGGAAGTGAAAATATATATAAAAATATGATATATCAACTTATTAAATTATAAAAAATGGTATGAAATGAAATTTAGGAAACTTGAAAAATATAAAAAAATTAAATTAAAAAACATGAAGCTTAGAAAAATAGAAGAATAAAAAAATAAATTAACTTAACAAAATATGAAATTATAAAAAGTCAAATGAAATTCAAAAGCTTTAAAAGTAAAAATAAAAAATAAAATTTTTTTTAATACTTTAAGAACAATATGAAATAACGAAAAACATGGGATGAAAAGAAATTTAAGAAAGTTTAAGAATATAAAAAATTCAATGAAAAAAACAAGAAACTTAGGAAATTAAAATAAAAAATATATATTGTATAACAATTTAAAGGAACAAAATACGAAAATATGAAAAGTTAAATAAATTGAAATGTAAGAAAGTTAAAAATTAAAAAAATTAACAACACAAATTAATAAAATCTGAAATTATAAAAAGCTATATGACATCTAAAAAATTCTTAAAATGAAAATAAAATATATAAGCAATGATTAAAAAATATTTATTGAAATAAATATTAAATTATGGAAAAAGGTATGAAAAGAATTTTGGGACAAAAGTATGAAAATATATAAAAATATAAAAAATTTAAGCAAAAAAAATTAAACTTAGAAAAGTTGAAAAATAAAAACACATAAAAATTTAAATTAACACACTATGAAAATAAAAGTTCAATCAAATTTAAGGGGACAGATACCTGTAAACGGCCATATTTTGCCTAATTTTCATTAAAATTATTTAAAATGAAGAAGTTAATATATTTTTTTCAAACTTGGAATACAGTTTATTTATACATTAGAATAATATATTTTTTTTTTTATTTTAATCATTTAAAATGGCGGATGTACACTCAATTCTTTCAGGTCGCAGCGGGGCTTCTCAAACGGTTGCCTTTGTAGCATCGGCGTCAGTGACCTGAATACAAAAAACCAACAATTTTTTGTTTATTAATGTCATAATTTCTATATGAATTAAACACAAATGGAAAAAAAATCGCGGAATAAAATGCTTACAATAAAAAAATGCCTTTTAAGGGGGTAGTATGGTTAATTCGGTGTAAAACAAGCATATTTTTCGAAATTTTTTTTGTCGACACAGTTGATTTATTCAAACTTTTAAAATTACTTCATTATAAAGTCATATTTAAAGAATATTGTGTGAAATTTTCATTGATTTTTATGAAGAAATGAGTTGGTGGCAGCGAATCTTCGCGGACGTCTCATAAAAAAGTTTTATTGCGGTGTCCCTCAGAACTCATTACTGGATCAACTAAAATCAAAAAACCAAATTGATTTCATCAGCTAATAAAGTTTCGCAGGTAACAACGTCGAATTTTTTTTTTTTTTTTTTTTTAATTTTTTAAAGCGCTTTGAAGTCAAAACACCGATTTTTCATAAAAAAAACGTGAAAACTTTGTTGTTTTAAAATATGACAAAATTTAAAAAAAAACTTTCCTACTATTTTTGTTTCGAAAAATTTTCGAAAACTTTAAACACATAGAAAGTAATATCATAAAAAAGATGTGCGCAAAATTTCAGGGAGATCGGTCAATAACTTTTCCAGTTATCGTGTACGTCAAATCGAAAAATATAGTTTTGAGAAAATCGCGTCTAAATTTTGAATACAACGTAACTATACCTCTCCCAGCGCTCAAACGCAAAGAATAGAGTCGTCACGGTTGAAGATCTATAATATAAGAAATACTTAAATTTACGTTCCAAAAATTTGTTGACATATTCCTAAAAGATTATATTAACATTTTATGAGAAACAAAAATGTTATTTTTTTTAGAAATTTTACAGGTATCTGTCCCTTTAATGAAATTTAAAAAAGTTTGAAGTTAAAAAATTATAAAAAGTTAAATGAAATACATAAAAAATTACAAATATAAAAAAGTTATTTAACATAACAATACGCAACTATGAAATCTTAGGAAAGTTGCAAAAATATATTAAAAATTAAATCGACAAAAATTAAAATATGAAATTGTAATAAATTAAATGAAATTAAAAAAATATATAAAAATAAAATATGAAGTTATAAAAAGGGTATGGAAAGAAATTTAGGAAAGAAATAAAAAATGCAATAAAAATATAAAAAAATAAAGTAAAAAAACACAAAATTTAGAAAGTTAAAAAAAAAAAATAAAAATCTAAATCAAGAAAATATGAAATTATAATAAATTAAATGAAATCTAGAAAAAATCAAAAATAAATATAAATATATATTAGTAAATAAAAAATTAAAATAT
Organism: Anastrepha ludens; assembly: GCF_028408465.1. Lineage (NCBI taxonomy): Eukaryota > Metazoa > Arthropoda > Insecta > Diptera > Tephritidae > Anastrepha > Anastrepha ludens. The sequence continues at coordinate 115,982,757 of NC_071502.1, forward strand.
AATAAAAATAAAAAAAAATTTTAGATTTATAAAAACAAAGGGAAATTCAGAAAAAATATGAAAAAGCGAAACAAAACAAAAACTAAAATATGGCAGAATTAATTGCCTCATGGTCATCCTCACGGGACACTATCCGCGGGGTATACCTACATGCCGTGAGACCCGGAATTATTTCGAGTCCTTTTTGCGTCAGCTGTATGAAGGATGAGGTGGAATCATCTCAGCACCTGCTCCTTAGCTGCCCAGCTCTCGCGGGGCTACGATTCAAGCATCTTGGTTCTCACTTCTTTTCTGCGCCTGCTCATATAGCAGGTCTTGATATCAAAAATCTGACGAACTTCATCAGCAGCATAAAGAGGCTAACACAATAGCAAATTAGTCACCGTTCATAGTCCACATATACTCAACCCTCCCCAACCCTCTCCTTTTCGTCCTATCGCTTTTTTGTTTTTTTTCCTTCACCTCTTTTTCCAAAAGATGAACCAAACTTCTTTCGTCCAAGTGGGCCCACTCTCTGGGCAACCATTACTACCTAACCTAACTTAATTGACTTGCATGCAAGAATTGAGTCAAGCCTTTTGTTAAAATGTGCATACGTATATACACTCCAAGCTATTTAAAGAAAGATATAATTTTTTCTAAAGTAAAAAGTAAGTTATAAATTACCATTTTTTCTGCTACAAACATTGTGGGATTTTGTGTTTTTTTTAAATATATTTTGACAATCTTACGTCACGCGCTTTTAACTTAATATTTATTTTTTTGTTGTTTTTTGTGTTTTTTTTTTGTTTTTGAAAAAAAAGTTGGTAGTTCACTTTTACTTTGTGCTTTTTGTATTGCGTATTTCTATATTCCGCAAATTTCTTTTCAGGGATTATTTTATCGTCATGGCGACATCGCTAACCACACGAGAAATTTCCGTCTCCAAAGCCAGAATGGAATTTACGACTTTGGTGATTTACTGCTCAAGTGTCACAGCGAAAATCATTTTTATACATTTCGAACTTTTACACTTTTTTTTCGAGTCTAAATATCTTAAAAATTCAACGAATTAAAAGTGACGGCTATTTTTCAACACCTTCAAACAAAAAATTGCTGCCCATGCGGACACTCACTCACTTCTTTTCTATTCAAGCAGCAGTGCCGTCCGTCATTTATTATTCATCACACATTTTTAGTTACTTCAACTCGTTTAATTTTGTTTTGCCTTTGTTTCTGTGTTTATTGTTTTTGGTGGATTTAAGTTTTGACATTAATTTGTAGCAATTTGCCGAATTTAATAATTTGTCATTGAAGTCTATTTTCGTGCTGCCCACTTAGGAATTTCATTTTTGCAAAGCACCACGCGAAAATTATGGCAAATTAAATTAAAAGGAATTTTTCCAAAGCATAAATAATAAATGAAAATCTTAATATTTGAACATTTTTTGCACGCGCTTCTCGCATTCACAAAACTCGGTCGGCATACGGCCAGCAACTGAACGCGACAACGGTCATTTGGTCGCCACGTAAACGTATGCACCGATGTGCTAAGTTCGGTCGATGGTATAGGTCCTGGCCACTTGCTGGCGCTTCCTTCCGCTGCATACGCCCATTTGCCGCTTATGAACCACCACACGCCAAGTAATTTTTGCAAACATCGCAAGTAAGTGATGTGTAAATGGAAGTGTGTGTATGTGTGTACGTGCCTAAGTAAGCCGACAGGATACTCGACGCACATTGTCACTTGCAAAAACAAAAAGAAAAAAAATAGCATTTGTTATTCGTTTCCCTTTGCGATTTGTTTGTTCGCGTGGTTCAGTGTTTTTCCTCCTTTTGCGCCTATAAGTATGCCACCACTATAAATGTACTGTGAATTTGCAATTTTTACATACATCTATCACACATACACACACAGCTATTTGTATAAAAGCGGGCTAGGCCATATTCTTATACTGCAAGTGGCTTCGTTTTCAATGTTTCCACGATTTACAGTTTCTTTTTTCACTTCGCATGCAATTTTCCTACAATCCGCACTCTCCTATTTGCTGTTCTTTTTCTTTCAAGTTAATGAAAAATGTTTTCTTGATTGTTTTAGCGGCTCGTAATTGTTCTTTATATGCAAGTGGAATGCGCTACGTTCGATGTGGCAAATGGTTGGCAAAAGCAAGCCTTAAGCTTAGAAAAGTTTTCAAAGGAGTTTTGAAAATTATTGAAAATGCTATATTTTTGGATTGGAAGAAATGCATAAAGGCTCATAATCTATGAGACAATCGAAAATTGGCATTGGAAAATAATCTACTAGTTCTTAGAGTCAGGTTCTTAAAGTCCGAGTTCGAATTTTGTTAGTTTATTGTCGATTAATTGGTCGATTGGATGCGACCTTATAATTTTTTTGCCGAGGGCGGCCACCAAGACCGCGTTGCGAAGTTTTTAAAGAGCTAAGAAACCAATCGACAATTCCTGGCGTGCAACATATTTTACTTTACTTGACGACGGCTGAAAAAGAAGAGGCTAAAATGGAAACCTACGTAAGGGATGTACGATTTTCCGGTTAATTTTGTATGTGAATGGAAGCGTTCCTTGGAGGGTTCGAGAGAAAGATTCTGCGCAAGATTTTTGGATATTTGCATGTTGGTAACAGCGAGTATCGTAGGCGATGAAACAATAAGCTGTATGGGCTTTACATCGACATGGCCACAGGGGGGAGCGAATTAAGATCCAGCGGCTCCGCTGATTAAGTCATGCCATCCGAATGGATATAAACGCTGTGAGGCTCTAAAAGTATTCCATGTGGTACCAGCTGGAGTTAGCAGAGAAGAGGAAAACCTACTTTGCGTTCGAAAGATTAGTTGGGGAAGGACTTGGTTAGTGTGTCCAGTGGCGCGGGTTAGCATGAGAAAGATACGACTGACGTACTTTATTAAGCTCGAATCAAACAGAAGAAGAATTGAGTTCTTCGTTTATCTGTTTTTTCGCTTGACAGCTGAGAATGGCAAACTAAGCTGTCGTTTCTGTTCAGTAATCTGTCTGGGAAGTTATTGTTTCATTTATTTCGGTGAAAGGCGAGCGCTATCCAGCCCTGTTGACTGAAAATGACCAGAATTGGTCAGTCCAATGGATGGACTATCTAACTCGAAGACATGGCGAACATATGCCGGATGTCATATTCAAGAAAAAAATGCCATGAAATTAATTACCAGATTATAATAAGAAAAAAAAAATCATTCCAAAAATATTTCTGTTATTCAGTTAATTATCATTTTAAGTCCTCAAGCTTTTAAAAAAACACCTGATATACACACCTTAAAACGCATTTTCGCATAAAAATAAGTAAATGATTGCAAAAACAGGAAAATTTATAAAGTTTTATGGATATAATTTTAGAAATACATAATAATATGACCTTCAAATTCCACCAAAAAATAAATATAAATTTCAAGTCCTTTAAAAAATCTTTTAATTTTTCTGCAAAATAATAATTTTCTTTCAATTTGATAAATAAAAAAATAAATAAATGAAAAATCAATAATTTTATTTAAAAATACAGAAACGTTTATTTCTTTTCTTTCACCCGAATGATTGAAAGCGAAAATATTCTAATTGCGGCAACATTTCTTTCAATACTTCTGCACAACTACTTGAACAGCTATAATTACTGCATATTAACTCATGTGTATGTGTGTGTCATATATTTGCTATATTTGCTTGCACAAGCGATTTTGATCTACTTACGAACTCACTCACACTCGCATGCATATAAAAGTGTCTCTCTACTCTTCGCATAGTTCGTTTGCCATTCAGAGCCATTTGCCAGTATATGTGTATGAGTGTTCCTATGTTCTGTTTTTTTGTTTTTTTAGAAAACGACTTTTCCTGTCTTTACATTCAAATGACAGCGCGCGTACGTTGTTTAATCGCCGGACAGCACGCAATGGTAGCTAAGTTACTCTCGAGCTGTGCTAGCTGGTGCTCTCCACCCAGACTTTTGCACTCACACAGTTACTGTTGGTTTTGATATGACTAAGTGCATGCACTTACTACTTAAATATTCTCAAGTGCAAGCCAGAAAGTATGCGACCTTTTAGGGTGTTTTTATGTTTAATTATCTGTGTAAGGAAATAAGCGAAATATAATACATTTTTAAGTGAGTTAAAATTTGCCAAAATTATAAAAAATCTTTTTAAGAGTTACTTTAAAGTATTAATTATAAGAAAAAACCTTTATTACCTAATATTTATGAGACCCATTTGAAAGAATTTGAATTTGAGGAATTTGAAGCATTAAGTGTAACAAAAGCATTGAATATACCTATAAGAGGATAAAATAATGAAAATAAATTTCAAATAAATGTAATTGAAAAACTTTTTTGCGATTCCCCAAAATAATTTTCCAAAAAATAAATATAAGTATACACGTGTGTTCAAAATTATAGTGGTGCGTGAATTTCCAATTTTTAAATATTTTTTTTTTTTGTGTTAAATATTTTTTACAACAACGAAAACCATCTGACTCAAAGCTGCTGACCTTGTGCGGAATTAAAAAACAAAAATTAACAGTTTTAACAAAAATACATCAAGATTTCAAACTTTTTATTCATAATTTCTAGGAAATTTCTAGGTAAACGGTTTTATAGCCAATTAGATTTTAGTGTACGTTTTAAGAAATTCAAAATTCTAGTTGATTTTAGGCAATTTGTTTTGCTGAGATGTTGAGCATTTTCTTTCATATAAAATTCCTCCTCCAAATTCTCAGCATCGGATCCGAAAATAAAAATTGTCAAAAATCAGTGCAATTTTTGAGCGACTTCAAACTTACACCTTATTATACTAAAATTAAAATTTCATGAAATTTATACCATTTTTTTTAATTTTTCCTTAAAGTTTGGGACTAATTATTATAAACTATATTTTTATACAAAAAAAAAATAAATATGAATGGGGTACGAAACTACATACCTAGAACTTTTCTAAAAATTCTGACTAAAGATTTTGAAATTTTGATGAAAATTTGTTGAATTTTATTCTTTGAGTTTATACAGAGTTTGAAGATTTTACTTACAAATATTGAAATTACTACTTTTTTATTTATTTGATTGAAATTCTTATTATAATTCAAATTTTTTATTTTATTCAAATTTTTTAAACTAAACTTTTTTTTTAAATTTGAAAGCTTTTAAATTGATTTGTTTGTTTGTTTTAATTGAAACATTTTCAAATAGCAAACTTTTTAAATGGATTTATTTTTTAATTAAAATTTTTTGAATTAAAAATTTTGGTAAGTAAGAAAAATTGAAGCAACTCTCATCAAAACTTATGTGAACTTTAAAGTACTGAAATTTCATGCACGCCCATAGTACCAACATAGTACCAATAGATGTTTGGAAAACTAAACGAGAAACAAAAGTGATAGACTCTTAAAAACATTTGTGAGAGGCTAATAGAAATGAATTTAACATTTACGGAAAAGTAAAAAATATATTTTTCCTGTCAACTATTTATATTTTTTCAAGTTCGAACTATAAGCCGTTCTTGCAGCAACTGGACTTAACTTTCGGAGACATTTCGATTTTTCCATGTGTGAGAAGTACTGTAATAGTAGATATTTGAAAATTGCAACCAATTTTCTGACTAAAAAAAGTATTGTTGCAAATTATAGAGGTTAAGCAACTCTAATAAAGCAAACAATAAAAAGTGGTAATAAAACTGATTGCAGGTTATTAAAAGGTCAATGACAGTGTCAAAGCTTGTCAAATGTAGAGTTAGAATTAGAACAAATTTCGTAGTGCAAATGTGTTAGGTGAGTGTAAATACGTAGTTATGTATGTATTCGATTTCAGTATTTGAGGTTCGACATTTCAGTGTACTGAGGTTCCTTCAGTATTTTTCGTAAACTTCTTTATTTGAATTTTTTATCATATCCTTTCCATCGTAATAAAGCAACAGCTATTTGCTATACCATTTAATTAGGCATTTCGCGTGAAACACCCAAAACTTATTTAGTATAGCTACAATTACTCATGACAGCGCCTGCAAATATACCACATAAATTAATTAGAGCTGTGCGCCTGTAATTGTGTGTGCTGGAAGTTTATGTGTGCTGTAATATGTACGCGTGTCACGCAGCAACTGCTGGTATTATGAAAATTAATATAAGAAATTAAATAACATAGGGGATATGGAAGCAAAGAAAGGCAAACAAAAAAACAAAAACACACAACGCAACCAGCGAACAGCTCCTATGCAATGGAGAGGAAACAACAACGCTTCACCCTGCAGTGCATGCATACTGGCATACATATATTCTTTAAAATAAATAATAAATAAGACAAATGCACTTTAGAATAACTGGCTAAAGTAACAAGCGAGCAGTACTCACACGGCACATAAGCAACTGCTCTATGCTACGAGTACGCGAATTGTATAGAAAGGCTCACTAATAAGTTCAAAATATTCTACTTACGAGGAACTTAAAGTATTCACGTACACAGCTGATTCCATCGTCTTCTTGATCGTAGTTCTCGCGAATATGCTTTTAATTTCGTACCCGAGTGGATATCTGCGTGAAAATATCCTTTGTTTGGTACCGGGCTCTATGCTCATTGTGGACGTAAATCCTCAAATTATACTCAAATTGCTCGTATCTTCAGCAGGACGTGGGAGTTGTTGCGCCTCCCTCTTCACATATTAGCATCACAGAGCTTTGAAGATCAGATGGGCAGTAGCAGCCAAATAAAAAAATTAGTATTATACTTCTTTCAAACTCTCAAATATAATCGGCTTTAATACTCTTGAAAATTAGCTGTCAGAGATTGCCATATATACATAGATAGAGTGAAAAACCAACAACAAAAAGCGCACAGCAATTGACTCAGAAAGTTACTTTTCGCTCACATAACAAATATTTATTTCCAATAACTATTTGTCAAAAACTTTTCATGCTGCAACGCTGTCAAAACATTTTTCCATGTATTTTTTATGTTTTTTTTTTTTTTGAAAACGATAAAAATATTTATAGAGCAAAAAGCAATAAAGAGTTGCAATAATAGTGAGCAAATATGAAGAAGACTCAAATTATAAAAAGTAATATTTTGCACGCGATGAAACAAATATCCTAAGCACAAAACATATAAACATACATACAATATAAACACATATATAGCATATCTACATATATATTTATTGTAAATATATATGTATGTATGTAAACAAAGGCACGGAGCGCTGCAAGTAAATAGCAAACAAGCGAAATGGTGGCAGGAGAGGTAAAGGTGTTCATTATATACGAGCAGACTTTGGTGGTCCGCGGCCTCGCAACAGGCAACAAAGGGTTTTTCTATTTTTTTTTTTTGTTTTTTTTTTTTTAATATAATAATTAATAAATTTCAAATTAGGGAACATATTTTATCTATTAAAATACATTTTTTGTAAGAAATTTTATTCCGAAAAAGCTTAACAAAAAATGTAAGCAGTCAAATTTGAATAATTTTCTTTAGATTTAATGAAAATAGTATGGCAACTCTGAAAAAAATGTATTAAACTTTTCAATTTTACCTTATCTCGAAAGCCATATGAGATTTACGGGAATATAAAGCTCCATTAGGGCATAATACATAACTTTGTGTTTTCATAAAAAACTCGAATTTCAACGCATTTTAAAATAGGTACACCTCACGAAGGACCCTGTATTGAGCCAAATTATGCTAGTGGAAGTTATAAAGTATACCAAATTTTATGATTCCTTTGGAAAAATATCAATTTTTCTTCGTATAAACACTGGTATACTTCTATAAGCAACTGCAAGCCTAAAAGTAGGCATCAATGCATTTGGATTATTGCCAATTCAAAATAGATACTTCTACATATACACACACGCGCGCACTCAGTAGTACAGAAGCACAGGAAGCAGCCATAACTGTCATCGACAAAACAATATGTCCTCATATTTGTTCGTTTTTCTTTTTGTTTTTTTTTTGCAGGCTCTTCCTCTTCGCTTTTTCTGTCAACCCATTCTGTATGCCACAAACACTGCAATGACATGCAAATACCCATTCAAAGGCGTGCTGCACGTGCAACTACGCTTGATGCCACGGCAATTGAAGCACTCGAGCGAACGGAATTAGCTGACATAAAGTGGAAATAAATATACAGTGGCGTACGTAAAAATGTTAACAACTGAAAAAAATCATATTTTCAGATATTTTGCTGCTCGATGAGAAACATTTTAAAATAAAAATGAACAAAGAAGGGGGAAAAAATCCATTATTTTCTCGGTAGATGGCTGTAGTAATCGATATCTCGTAACGTATCGATCGAACAGTTTAAAGTTGATGCTCGTTGTTAAGGTGACATTTTACACTAAAGAAATTATTTCTCTGTTTTTTGTTTTTTCCATTCAGTGATGAGTTACAGTGTGTTAACAATGTAAGTCAGCAAAGAGAAAATTTGGGACATTCTATAGTTTTTTCCTTTAAAAATAGATCTGTTGCTTACGCGTCCAGGACATATGTTTGTTTTTAAGCAGTTTGAGGTTAGTTTCTATTGCGGCCTGCAGTTTGTCGTTTATGCAACTAAGCGAATCTGCTGTACCACTTAAGGGGTTACATAAGTCTAGCAGCGCCAAAAATGCGCTAAAAGAAAAACTGTTTTTAGAAGTGATAACAATAGAAATAAATATAAAAAAATAAACAAATTTATTTTAATTTTTCTTTACAATAATTAGTATATAAGTACAAGTACATTGAAAAAAAAAGTTGCTCCACGGTCTGCATCATTTGTTCTTGACATTTTAATGGATCTGTAAAGTAAAAAACTCTTGTAAAATAAAGTTGTAGTTACAGTCTGTCTTGCCGGATTTTTGAATTTCGCAAAATTTTGCATTTTACGGCATTTAAAAAAAAGGATGCGTTTTAGGTCATAAATGTCACACTTTAATTATTTTTATAAATTTTTTAATAAAAATATCAAAAATCAGGCTCGACAGACTACAGAGAAAACACTTTCGAATATTTAAAGAACAACCGCATCAAAAAATATTAACGTACCTGTAAAATTTCAAAAAAAAAATTTTTTTTTCATAAAATGTTAATATAATCCTTTAAGAATATGTCAAAAAACTTTTAGAACGTAAATTTAAGTATTTCTTATATTATAGATCGTCAGCCGTGGCGACTCCATTCTTTGCGTTCGAGCGCTGGGAGAGGTATAGTTACGTTGTATTCAAACTTTAGACGCGTTTTTCTCAAAACTACATTTTTCGAATTGGCGTACACAATAACTCGAAAAGTTATTGACCGATCTCCCTGAAATTTTCCAAACACCTTTTTTATGATATTACTTTCTATGTGAATTTACAATTTGAAAATTTTTCGAAAAAATAATTTTTTCGAAGCAAACATAGTAGGAAATTTTTTAAGCATTTTATTCCGCGATTTTTTTTTTCATTTTTGTTTAATTCATATAGAAATCATGACATTAATAAACAAACAAAAATTTGGCTTTTTGCATTCAGGTCACTGACGCCGATGCTACAAAGGCAACCGTTTGAGAAGCCCCGCTGCGACCTGAAAGAATTGAGTGTACATCCGCCATTTTAAATGATTAAAATAAAAAAAAATTTTAATGTGTAAATAAACTGTATGCCAATTTTGAAAAAAATATATTGACTTCTTCATCTTCTATACTAATATATAAAGATGAATGTCTGTACGTTGTCCGCGCATCACTACGAAACGACAACACCAAATGGCGTAAAAAAATGTAATACATTTATATTTTCTCCCAATGAAGGTTATAAGCATGTTTTTATGATGGAACTCCCTTCCCACAGCCCCCAGGCCGCGCCACCACTCTCATTCGTCACTAATAATCGAATATTTGCTTAAATTTAATCTAAAAAATCTTAGTTTTTCCTATTTCCCCCTATTTATAGCACACTCTAGACTTCATAATCCGCATAAGCTGTTCAACTATGACCCAAATGCAAAGTTCAGAAACGGTTTGAGATAGAAAAATAAAAATAATTTTGCTTGATATTTTTCTGATTGGTTGTTTTGATTTTATTCAACGAGGCATAGCATCGGATGGCGGGTATTGTAATATTAAGGTTATTAATAAAAAATTATTTTCTATGAAATTATTGTTTGTAATTCTTTTATATATAGTACATGTCCTAAATCCCTCAAAACTACTCCTACGCGAGCGGGGCAGCGGGTTAAAGCTAGTTTTAAATAATTTTAATGAAAATCAGGGAAAATATGGTCGTTTACAGGTATCTGTCCCCTTATAAACTGTATGAGTTATCATGTAGACCGTGCCGGAAAAAGTAGTTTCGAGAAAAACGAATCAAACGCATCAAACTCTCGTCAGGCAGTTACATTTTCTAACATAACTTTCGTATCTATGGGGAATTTGAAGACTTTCCAACTTATCACCTTCGGCCATTTATTAAAACTTCAATGGCAGTTCGACTATTTGTCCTTATTTTTCTGTTCGCCACTGTGTGCATGTAAAAAAATGTAACTTTGCTCCCAATGCAAGCAAACTTTTTATCTAAACAAGTTATTTAAATCTCTTTTGTTTTTTGTTGCTCAAAAAATGTATTTTTATTTTGCCTACAATGTTTCATAAATGGATAAATATATGTACTTGTGTTTATACAATATATAAATATAGTAATGTGCACCTTGCCCTGCTGTGTGGCGGAAATGTTTGCAATCTATTTGCAGGTGACTATAATTGTGGGCGGTCGTCGCTAACTGAATTGCGTTCAGTACAAAATAGGAGTTGCTCCTGCATAGCAAAAGCCGAACGAGATCGTCGGGCTTGCATAAGTATGTGGGCTGCTACTTGTGTAACAGTGTGTGTAAGGTCCGCTAATTGCCAATTCCGGTTGCATTTACAATAATGTGCTTGCGCTAACTTGAAAATTACCGCGAATTTATGGCTATAACGTGAAAATTACGCCGCTTCAGCGAAGGTATAACATTTTCAAATTAACACAAAACGAAAAGGTAGCAGGGTTTCCAATTAGGGGAAAAATAATTATATATTTAATACTCTAGCCAACTTATGCGCGTCGATTCGACGACTGCCCCTAACGTACATAAAATATGGATCGTACTCTAGGATACAACTTTTTCATAAGCTGATAATGTCAAGTATACGAACTTGCAACATTTGGAATATTTTATATATTTTCCAATGTTAAGTACTTTACGTCGGTGATAATCTTGTAATATTGTAAAAGGCTGAGAGACTGGAAGTTTATAAATAATAATATATATTCACCAGTTATATCTACAGTCTGTGTCAGAAAAAAGGAACCGCGATTATTCATGAAGTATAAAAGATACATATTTAAGCTTTTTTTTACATGAAAGTATGTATAAAACTACGAGTCGCAATCACTCACTAAACCGTGTAGTCTTCATAGTTGTCGAGTATAGCCTGACATTTTCTTCATGCTTTGCACCAGCTTTTCTGCGTAGCTCGTCGACAAACAGGACTTGATTTTGTGCACTTGACGCACGAGTTGCTTTAAATCATGGACTGGCCTTCCGGCAAGATGCTTTTTCATAGCTGCCAACACATTTTCAATGGGCTTGGCGTCTGGGGATTGGAAAGGCCAGTCCAATACTGTGCCGCCATGTGCTTGTTTTGTTGTTTCTCAATGTGTTTTTCTGAGAGCAGTGGTTTTGATGATGTCGGACGATAGGATATGTTCGCCTTCTTCAGTCGACGTTCGATGGGGTTGATACTCACATCTATTCCCTTTTTAGCAAGAACTGATAGTGCTTGGCGTAGTCACAAAGAAGGGCCCCGCTTAAAAAGTTGGACGATCAATTTATCCTACTTTTTGTCGTCACTCGCTTCAAGCCGCGCTCGGAAAAGTCAACAACATTTTTGTACATTTTATACCACTGATTCCATATCACAACAAAGCTTTTTGATATTTTAATCACTTTTGCAGCCGCGGCGTAAGATAATTTCGGCCCTTTCGAATGCGTGCATAAAACGCTTCGCGTACTTCTCACTCATTTTTGTTTGGCTGCGTTTACGGGAAATTTTTGAACGACACTAACTTGAGTTAGCACTGGCGTCGTAGCTCTTGAGTTTGGCTATTATGCAGCAAAAAGCAGAACAAAATATATCTTGAATTTACAAGAAAAAAACCTATTATTTTCTTCTGACACAGAATGTATGTGCCGGTGAACCTACAGGCCGGTCAAAGTACCAAAAATAAAAATATTTCAGATTTGAGTGATTCAGCTCAAAATAAGTAAAATCGGTCGAACGTACGACATTCATAGGATTTGTTACTCTCTCAGTCCATATTGTGCCATATTCGCATAAATATCAGATACCACCTTTGTCGAGTATCTACCATTCGGTAGAACCCGGTTTCCAAGCCCACTGTTGGCATAAAATGCCACATGAGAGAACAAGTTTCTCATAAAAAAATATCTGCCGTTCGGAGCCAGCATTAAACTGTAGGCGGCTCCAATTGTAGAACAACATCAAGGCACACACATCACAATTGGAATAGAGGCTCCGCTAAACATCTAACAAAGGAAGTACGCGATACATCTTTTGTCATTTTGTGGTCAATATGGGAACGTGGAAACGTAATAGACGAGCAACATAGAAGTTGGAAAGGTCTGGGTCTTTGATGATTTGTACATAATTTTGGCAAATTGTTAATGAATAATTACAACTCCATGTGCTAAATTTTCTCCAGGTTGGCGCGTTTAATTCTGAGCTGTTGAGACCGCTATAGGAACCGATGCTACTGGATTGAGTTGTTCACCTTCAGCCGTACCATCCACATCTCGTTGATAGATCGCATGAGTGTCGTTCGTCTACTTATAAGTGTATATCGTTGCACAAATTTTCATGAATGCAGTTTGAGCTGAAGCCGCTTAAAAAAAGTATTGTACTTTGGTTATAAGTTTACTACAATATATTTTCCATAAAAATTTTGATTTTATACAAATTTTTGCTTCTTGGCTGTAACTTTTCTGCTACACTTCCGGAGATGGCGGATTTAGATATCTGGCGTCAGTAGCTTGAAGCGGTTAACGCAATTATAATTAACCACAGATTGGCAGACATCATCCTCTAACCCAAAGTTCCTTCTTCCTTTTCCCCCTCTGTTTTCCTCTGTATGGTATCGCAATGCGCGAATTTGATTCTTTGCGCAAGTGGCCACTTACGTGAGCAGTCATTTAGCCTAGCCATAATAGCGCTTGGTATAGGGACTCACATGACTTTATTCCATATCATCCATATCATTCTTCCGTTAATTAATAAGATATTGAAACTATGCAGCGCATTCTTAAAATAACGAAAATTTTGATAAATTTGTATTGTATTTTCGATATCGTACTGCGAAGTGAGTTCTTGACCTTGTACGAAAAGGTCAATAATGATATTGACTGCTATCGCCAGAAGAAATACGTGACCGTCAAACGCCAGTAACCGCCAGGGAGTGCCTGCTCTATAGCGTGAAGCCTTCTTTTTCCATATAAGTACATCTCGCTTCTGTAAACAACTTCAGTGTAAGTAAAGTCTCAATTCACATTAAAAAAAGAAAACACCTACACGGCTAGGCATGAAAGTCGAATGCCTTCGGTTAGGTCATCCAAAATAACTCACGGCCATCTTATGAATAACGCAAACCCATTACACTGTAATTATAACACAGATACGAGTACCGTATCACAGTTATTCTTCTTCTCCTGAGCTGCCCACTGCATGCCACCTGTAGAGAACAAATATTCACTAACACAAAGCTGAGGATCTCAGTCCCTTCTGTCGAATCAATATCCGTAATAACTAAATTCCTTAAAAGAAGGAATCTTTATCATAGGATCTAAAATAAAATTGATCTACATTTAGAAATGGAAATATGTACATAGTATGTATCAAAAATACAGCTTAAGACCCAGCTAAGGCAAATAGCTTATAATATTATATAAATATGTTGTAACTTAATTTTATATATTGGGTATGGGAATAAGTTTCCGTCCTTTCTTAGGAAAAATCATGATATTATGTGAAGTATGTGCCATTGGAAGCTACAAATTTACTCCATCTTTCAGGCAGCATACGGATTACCCTGACAAAAAATTCGAGTTCCTTTGACTTTATCCATTTATTGAGCCAGTTTGCGATGCTCTCGTAAGAAGTGAACCACTCTCCAATAAGGGCTGACCACATTGATCGGAACAGATGGTAATCCGAAGGTGCAATCTCCTCTAAATATTTCTGACCAATTTAGCAACGTGTGGCCTGTCGTTAGCATGCAGCAAAATCAGTTTGTCATGTCTACCGTCCCATTTCGGCCGTTTTTTTTTTCAGAGTTCGATTCAAATGCATTAGCTGCAGTCGGTAACGATGGCCAGTGATGGTTTCAGATGGCTTAAGGAGTTCATAATAGATGACACACTTCTGATCCCACCAGATCGCGATTTTTAATACTCTCGTTGAAATTGCCACTTTGGAAGCATCGAAACCACACTTGACAAGTTGTATTTGATGGAGCGAGATTACCATAAATATTGATCAATATACGACACATTTCAGCTACAATTTTCTATAAAGGGTAATAATGAAGCATAACTTCCCGGAAATGCTGTTTTTTTCGGAACGAACGTTGACATCTTTGATGTCAGATAAAAAAGGATCTTTACGCTTCAAATGAATGTCAACTATTGCAATCGGGATCTCACATATACATCTTCAAATCACCAGTATATTACTATAGCGAATAGAGAAATAGTATCAGCCTCTTTTACGAGGACGAAAGCTTATTCCCATACTCAAAAAATAAATGCATTTTGGTCACATAAAACTTAGAAAAATCGCATATTTACTGGGCACCTGAAGGTCAAGTGTTTATTTTACATATTTACGTTCCCAATTTCGCTGAACTCCCTCGAAAGAATAGGGGAGTAAACGTTTGGAGTTGTGATGGACAAGTCATGGATTTCCTACAAATATGAGGGTCGTTTGAAAACACCGTCCAATAATAAAAACTTCTTAATTATTTGCAGTAAACCATTTTTCTTTTTCGACATAGTCTCCTTCTTCGTACAATGTTTGTTGATCCCTTCCGAATCTAAAAAATAGCCATTCGTTTCTGCAATCACGTTAGAATAAAATCTTTTTTCCCGCCAGCCATTTCTTCAAATGAGGAAACAAATAGTAGTTCGAGGGATCCGATGTATCCGACTGAGTCAAGTCTGTAGAATAGGAGGAATGTGAGACAAGTTGGAACGTCGTTTTCATTAATTTTGCGACCACAACTGTTGTCCCTCTATTCGCTAAGCGTCAGCTGGTTTGTTCTTGTGATGTTAAAGGAAAATCATTCGACTCCATCGATTCAATCGAATACCAAACTCGCAGAAATCAACCGATCTCGCTGAAACTTAGTGTGTGTTCTTGCAAGAGATGCTACTAACTAAACATAACCTCGATACGCGCCAGTAGTGCCATCTCTCTGACTTTGCACAGACTATTCAAACGACCCTCGTACCTTACGCCGGTTTATTTGACATTTTCTGTCAAGAGGTTTCTAGAACAGACCAAAGTTCCAGTGTTATTCGAAGGACTTTGAGCCGTGCGCCTTCTATCAGTTTCCTAAGATTAAATCTTCATTAAAAGGAAAGCCATTGAAACTGTGTAAGAGAAAGCGGTATGCGTCCTAAAGAAACTAACCGAAGAAGATTTAAGGTACTGCTTCGAAGAATGGAAGATTCGCATAGGGATAGAGGAGTAGTTTAGATAGATGGTGATGATAAGTAAATAAATATGAAATCAAAGGTGTTAGTTTCATTGTTTGCTAGTCACTCCTCGGTTGTCAAGATAAAACAAAAAAACAGGTAGGTAGCATAAGAAATTACACAAAAAAAAATTAATTCCAATTCAAAATTCTATATAGTATTATATAAAAACAATTTAACGCAACCACTTCGACAAATTGCATTCATATTCATATTTATTTTCTCACTAACTGGCAAATTCTTGCTATCCGAATTGCAAAGCAATTTTAAAGGTTCGCTTGCACATTCTTTAAAAGTTAGCATAATTACTTGTGGAAAACAATTTTACCGCAGCGCCTGCTTGACATGATGTCAACCACTATCCTGGGTGTATCGTAAATTACGAAAAATTTATCACCAGCGCAGTGACTAAGTGGCCAAATGTGCGAATCATACCGTGAACTACATCCGTAAATGGCAAATGCAGCATTTTTATTCTTGTCACACATCTGCTCATCTACATATGTATGTGTGCATGCAAGTATGTGTGACTACACTAAAGTAAATTTCCCAACGGATGTGTAGCCATTCTCACGCTAGTCTGGGCTATAGCTCAAGAGCGAATGTACAAGGCGCAACATAAAATATGCATCTGTAGGTGTGAATGGCTGTATGTGCTAAAGTATGTGTGAACACACCTGTGAAACGTCATTAGCGCGTCAGCAAGGCGCTCGCGGTACTTTTACTTACACACACACATACATCTATTCTGCATATCCATATATTATAGCAGTACATAGACACATCCCCAAGTAAATACTGGTACTTATATGGAATTATATAAATTGTTGCCCATTTTTTCTTATTTTTACTTAATGCCTTTCCTTTTTGTATTCACCTTCAAATGCGTTTGTCGTCATTAAAATGTGCGCGTAATTTCAGCTACGGAAATATGAAAGCGTATATTTGCATAACTAAAAACCTGCATATGAACATTTGATAAAAGATATGAGAACTTTTCCTTCCTTGCGCACCTAAAAATATGCTAATTATTGTGAAATTTCATACAGTTACTGGGTAACTAGTCGGCACAAAAGGACTCTTCGGTGTCACGCACTGAGTACTCAGAAGGTTAGCCAGATGTTTCAATGACGCACATTTTATTTTCCAACCTATTTCACTTTATTCGAGTGACAACTATTTCCGCATTCCAAGCAATTTACTTTCAGAAATACAAAAGCTTAGATAAGATTAGAGTAATCAGCCAGGAGTATTTGATTCTCCCCCAAAATTCCTGCCGACTGTCAGTTTGCTACTAACGTTTTAATTAAGCTCAACAAATAAATGTCTCTTGACGCTTTAATTAAAGTTAATTTGTAGGCTTGCTGCGTCACACGCGACCACTGAAAGGATCTGGACAAAGCCATGTGAGTCAAGTGTAATTTCTTAAGGGAAACACAATTGAGTTAAAGTATAGGGTTTTCCAACAGGAACATCCGTTGTTGACAGGCTGTGGTGGCCATGTTGTTTTAGTGGTGATTCAGCAACTTTTGGAAGTGATAAAAGTTTATTATGAATGATTTTCTCTCTTATCTCTCACGAAGGTGAATTGGCCACCAAGCGATGCCACCCTGCTAGTATTGTATTTGTCGCAGATTGTATTAGTATAGACGCAGTTCAATGCCAGTAAGCCGTAATCGACTAATGCTCTCAAAGTCGGCATAAATAACCCAATAAAATGTCAAATTCAGCCTGATCTAAGCAGCACATGATGCTCAAGGCGTGACGATAACGTCTACTAGTGTAGCCAAATAAGTGAAGAGGTCAAGGAAAAACGTCTTTATGTTAGTTCCTGCGATCACATGCTACTGTCTCCTAGGTCGACCTGCTCAAAGATGGAATGTAGCTCATTTCGACTACTGCAGAAGCTGCAAGATTGGGAAGGAGGAAAAGTCTGTCAGACATCTTCTCTCAGTTCTGAGTGGCATGCCACTAGCAGCTATTAACAGTAGGTGGACTAACCTAGATACTTGTGAACTATCCATGAATCGAAAAACGTAACTTGCTGAAACTTCCATGCTCAAATATGCAGTTTTGCATAAAAATAATAAGCGAGGCCCTAGAATATTAGCCATAAGGCTGCCATCTTCGGAGCCTCTCATATTCATTTCTGTCTGATGTAGCGATGAATAATAATCGCCGGAAGTGCAGATTGGATTCCCTCAAAGAGCAGCTTAAGTGCCATAATTCCCTCAATTTTCTATGATTGCTTTGAAATTTCAACACTCGATTGCACAAGCTACAGCCTTTCCAACCATGTACAAATTATGAAAATCGGTTGTAAAAGAACAAAACTATAGAACGAGCAAAAATACTCTCTAATTTTAAGTTGGCCTGAATAGCCTCTTTCGGTAAAAGTGCCATAACTCCCTCAATTTTGCTTTGATTACTTTGATTAGATAGAGTTTTAGCTCATTCGATAGTTTTGTTGTTTTAGGAGTTAGTTGAGGGAGTTATGGCACTTTAACAGTTAACGCCAACAACATTTAATTAACTTAATTGAAATGCTCGATGAGTTGGTAGAGTTTAATGGTACGGATAAACGCAGCCCAGTGCGTACTTCCGTGCAAGGGTATGCAAGGACATGTACAAGGATAGAAGTTTTCACAGAAATGTAATGTAAATTAAAAGTGAATATACATATATATGCGAGGGCAGTTCAATAAGTACCGAGTTTAATGGCAGAGGGAGTTGCTGAGGGAAGTTGGTGTTAGCATCGGGTGCTGCATCTATCAAACGACGGCAAAACAAATTTCAGATTGACTGATAGGTTAATTTGGAGTAAGACGTGTTTCATGACTTTCGCTAAGATAGAAAAAGAGCAGTGGCGTTCGGTAACTCGGAACGAAAATATTTTACATGATAAGTTGACAATGAAGAAATTGTCGGCCGCGTTGGGTGCCGCGATCGCTCACATGCAGCAAAAAGCGTATGCGGCTGTTAACTTCGAAGCAGTGTTTGGAGCAATTTAAGTGACATCCGAAGCAATTTTTGTATCATTGTTGATGACACCTGGATTCAGCATTACACACCAGAAACTAAGCAACAATCAAAACAATGAAATTTCTCCCGGTGAATCTGACCCAAAGAAGACGAAGACAGTGCCATCGGCCGGAAAGGACAAGACGACGATTTTTGGGATGCGAACGTCGTCATCCTAATGGCTTTTTTAGATAAAGGAAGAACGATCACTGGACAATAGTACAGTGAGTTATTGGACCAATTTCACAAAAAAATTGAAGAACACACGGCCGCATTTGGCGAAAAAGTAGGTGCTGTTTCACCACGAAAATGCGCCAGCACTTTCATCCGGAGTTGTCGCCGCCAAACTGGATGAATTGGGATATGAATTGCTGCCTCACCCCGGTATTCACCAAATCTGGCTCCTTGCCACTTTTTACTTTTCCCTAACATGAAGAAATGACGCGCGGGAAAAAAATGTAGTTCAACCGACGAGGTCATCGCCGAGACAGAGGCGTATTTTGGAGAGTTCAACATTCCCTTTTTTTGGAAGGGTTAAAAAATGGCTTTTCTAAAAGGGTACTTTGTTGAAGAATAAAAAAAATGTGCTAAAAAAATGGTGTCTTCATTTCTAACACGGGCACTTATTGGACCCCACTCGTAACTCTAGGACTTATAGATAAATTTTGACAATTTATTTGTTTCTTATTTAATTTTAATAATTTTTTAATTTTTTATTTATTAAAATATAGCTCAATCTCCCACAAAGTTCAAGTTTAAAACCCTGTACAAATTAAAAAAAAAATATCAGCAAATTTCCATCAAAATTCCTCATTTTTTAATAAAAGTGTTTTTAGAAAAAAATTTTGATGTGCAGTTTTATAGCCCATTGAATTTTTTAAACTGTAAATTTGAAGTGGCTCAAAAAACGCGTTGATTTTTTACATTTTTTATACTGGCGGTCTTGCGCATTTTCTCGTTCACTAATACTATTTTAATATTATTTGATATAACACGAATATTAATATTTCAGTAATTTGAATAGTTGAACATTGAACGCAAAAAACTCAGCTGATTAGTACCACAAAAGCGTTATAAAGGCAAAGTGATTTTCAATATTGCTTTTTTGCTATAAAAGGAGACTTTTCAGTTTACATTTCATATGCAATTACAAGTCCCGAAACTTTCACGATTGGTGGCAAAGAGATTAGACATCTTCGGGGTTTAAAAAAAATCGGGATCCCGAGATTTATCTCACTAATACATACATATAAGGCATGAAATAATTTTCTACTCTGATCACCGTGACCGGAAAGTATGCGTGCAGTGCCAATTTATTTGTGCTTCTCTCCACCATCCACATCCTTTCTTTTTAGTTGTTTGTAAATTAATATAATGGTTTCTAAGGTTTCCTGTCACAATGACACAAGCACACTCACACACACACAGTCATAGATAGAGCATAGATATTGCTAAAGTATTAACTATCGCCCCTTTTCTCTTCTGCTGCAAACACTCCAGCATTAATAAATGTTTTCATACAGACAAACTCCCCCCTCCCTCTTTCGCATTGCGAGCTTCTTCTACGCGCCCAAACCTATTTGCCGCATTTCATTTTGACACTTACGTTTAGGTATTGAATTACATTTTGGCATTCGGAAAACACGAAGGAGAAAAAGGGGGAAGTGAACTGTACAAATCAAATAAATCGCCCCAATGGCAATTGTTGAGGAAATGGGACAAAAACTTATTGAAATTCATACGCAAATGCTACCAAGAAAATCAATATTGGCCACCAATACTAGCAAATGAGGGTCGGCAGTCGACGGGTGGTTGCCGGCAGTCTTGGACAAACGCAAAGCTTTTTGCATTCGCAATAAGTGAAACTTCAACACGCGCGTAAGCATTGGCGGCACTAAATGACATGAGCCGTAAAAAATGGGTCAATTATTTGGGGCAGAGTGTATGGGTATTTATACATAATTTGTTGTATAAATGTTAAATAGGTTTTGGGATATTGTGCTTAGTCGACACTGCTGCTGATTCTACTATTTCGCTAGCTGAATTGTCGCTTCTTAATTGGTGCCACTTCAACTGCTTTCGGCGACTTTGAGCAAAATCCGCGAAACGTGTCAGTTGTTTTCTAATAATCGGGAGAAGTGGCGGTAATTGGAAACACGCGCGACGTCAAGTCTTTAAAATGGTCTTGAAGGTCTGACGTATTTCGTTGTATTCATTTAATCTCAAAGCCAGCAGGACTACGAAAAGAGCTTCAACTCTTATATGATGGGCAGCATAAAACGCGGAAGACAACAAAAAAGATGGATTGATGATATCCAAGAAGATCTACGCTCCATAAATACTAGACGGAGTGATGCAAAGAACCGAGATGTAGGAGAGATATTGCAAAGGAAGAAGGAATTTCTATCATGAGTGAAATAATAGCGAATGTAATAAAAACCAGTGGTTCAAACGTTAAAGATGCATCGCAGTCTGGTGGCAAAGCGTTGAAAATCGTAAATCCATAGAAATCGTAGAGCTGGACCAACATATAAACAATTATTTCACTGCCCAATAACTGAAGACTAGCCAGAGAATAGGATAGGTGTCCTATAGATTGTTTATATCAATGGATCTTTCTCTGAGGTTTATGCAGCCTTACAGCTGCGTATCAGAGCCTTGTTAATAAAACAGAATGTGGGAGAGATTGTCATGGCTTGAATGATCTAACTTTAAGAATGTGGCACCGCTATAAGAAGTCCTCTCCCATAGTTTCAATCACATTTTACGCAGAAAAGTTTGGATATGCACTTTACCAACTAACACTGCGCTGAATTGGCGACGAGAATTTTCATTTTGAGCTCTTTTTCATACTCTCATAGTTTATTGATCATTTTTATGTGCTTAGAATTTATTGAAAAGTTGAAATATTTAATTGATGCAAATAAAATATAAAGTGTTTAATAGAACACAAAAATGAAATCAAAAGAATTTTTATTATATATGAGCAACAGCTGCTTTCATTTCACTTGTCAAAGAACTGTACAGTGAAGCAAGCTGCCGTGTGAGACATGAGGGCATCCTGAGCAACGCTATTCGAGTTCGAACAGGAGTAAGACAGGGATGCGTGCTATCTCCGCTCTTATTTAATCTGGTACTGGACTTAGTGATGCGACAAGCCTCAGCGGCGAACAGAGGCATATCCTGGGGCCGGAGCGGCAAACTTGAGGACTTAGACTACGCTGACGATATTTGCCTGCTATCACACAAACACTCACATATGCAAGCAAAAATAGAGGCGGTGAGCGAATTCGCAGCGAGGGCTGGACTGAAAATAAACATTGCGAAGACAAAGATAATGCGCATCAACACCACCGATTCACATATCTTTCAGATACGCGGCACTAACATCGAAGCTGTAGATGAATTCTGCTACCTAGGCAGTGTAATAAATAAAAACGGCGGTTCAGCGGCTGACATACGTAACCGGATATCGAAAGCTCGCGTAGTGTTTGGCATGCTTGATAAAGTTTGGAGAGCAACGCATATAACGAGGCGCACGAAACTGAGAATCTTCGAGTCCAATGTGAAATCTGTCCTCTTGTATGCATGCGAAACGTGGAACGCGTCAACACGTGACATACAAGTAATGCAAGTATTCATCAACCGCAGCCTTCGCAAGATCACGCACATTTTTTGGCCTAACGTCATATCAAACTCCGATCTGTGGACTATAACGAAACAGATACCAGTCTATCTCGAAATTCGACGCCGCAAATGGAAATGGATCGGTCACACACTTCGAAAGCCATATGGTGATATCACTAGAGCAGCCCTGGATTGGAACCCCCAAGGCAGCCGCAGACCTGGCAGACCATCTAACACGTGGAGGCGACTAGTAGAAACAGAAGTGCAACAAGCAGGCCGCTCCTGGCGGCAAATAAAATTCCTAGCTTCTAATAGATTTAACTTTAACTTGTTTATTGAGGCCCTTTGTTCCACCTAGGAACCACGGGAAAATATATATATATAACAGCTGCTTAAACTTTTATAAAGTAGCATCGAACCGAAATTTACTTCGCCGATTCAATGAAAAGTTACCTAATAGTACAAAAAATAAGCAGAGGCATCTAAACATCTCAGTTAAACTTCTCAGCTAATGGCACTCTTCGATTTGTTTTTGTAGTTTGGTATTGAAACTTCATTTCCATCATTCATTGCATGCTCCCCGCTGTTTTCACCGCTGCCTCTAACAAAGCATAAGCGGCAGTATATAAAGACCCAATGCTAATAATACCTGCGCTGCCCTCAGTTTCTGCGCGCAGCATTCCTTGAATTTATTGTTAGTTCTTTCCAAATGCACAAAACATTAGAATAAATCAACGTTTTTAAGTGACAAATATTTTGGCTCCCAAAGCGACAATTTATTTTTATATTTTTTTAGGACAGAAGATCTTTGTTTTTTTCTCGCTTCTGGTATCCATGGCATACATTATTTTATAAATCACCAAAAATCGAAAAATAAACTCTTCAAAAAATAAAAATTAAAAATTGTAGAACTATTTGAATCTAGGCTAATGAGCGTTAAAAATTATAATATTTTCATGAGTAAGATGTGGAGCAGCCATTCATATGAGTGCACACATTGACGCGTTGGGGTTTGGAATCAATATGGAAGAAAAATAGGTAAAAAAGGCGATCAAAAGGTATATTCGGGATACACTTTGTAGGGTTGCGTACACGTATCGAAAGCTGTTTATACGTTAATTTTTTGACTTTTGTATTTTCAAAAATTCACTTATGAAGCTTAAGTGTCAAAATTCAGTATTAAAGCAAAGTCAAGGCGAATCTATTAAAGGTGGTGTTGCTAAATCAGCTGAGTTGTTTTTTTCTTCCGCCGTGTCCTCGTGGCTGTCAGCTCAGAATGAAACAAGGCGAATTCAAACGTGCTTTGACAATCAAACGTACAAAACCTTGTTGTTGGTCTAGTGTCACCTCCTTCAATGAATGCGCCTTGGGCAAGTTATAGCGCGTACTGCCGTGATGAAAGCGTCCCTAATATATTGGCAGTAAAATCGCGCTACAGTAAATTTACATACATAAATATTCCGTTGCAGAATTATAGAAACAAGTTTCATCAATTCATTTATAGTTATTTTTTATTTCAATATATTTTTATTTCAATATAGCTCATTCTATAACAAAGACCATATGAAAATTAAAACACCATCAAACTTTATTTAAGATTTTTAAGAAAATTTCGCCAAGTTTAATTAAAATTTCAAAATTTTTAATCAGAAAAAAATATCGGTACGCAGTTTTACAGCCCATAAAATTTTAGTGTAGCAAAGTGAAGGTATAAAATGGCACAAAATTCTCGTTGATTTTTAATAATAGTTGGATGATGTTGCATATTTTCTCCATACAATGAGAGCAAAACGTCAGCAAAAAAAAAAAAAAAATTGTCAAAAATCAACGCGATTTTTAAGCCACTTCAGACTTGCACTTTATGAGACTAAAATTCAATGGGGTATAAAACAGCGAAATGTGAATAAAAATTCTTAGAATTTGTTGATTTTTTTTTTAATTTTTTCAAAGTTTGAAACTTTGATTTATGTAGTGATTTTGGAAGAATATACTGGGTTTTGATAAAAAAAAATATTAAAATTAAATATTGTAATAAAAAAAAAATAACTATACAAACTTATCAATATGTGATGGTGGGATCCCTACAAAATGCTGTATATCAAAATTCTTTTCGTACGAAATACTGTAAATTAACGTAACAAAATTCTGCAGTGGCAAAATTCTGTATTTACAGAATTCTGTATTTCCAAAATTCTGTAAAAACAAAATTCTGTACTGTCTTAAAAAAATTCTGTATTGACAAAATTGTGTATTGACGAAATTCTGTACTGACGAAATTCTGTATTAACAAAATTCTGTATTGAAAAAATTTTGTGTTGACAAAAGTCAACGAAAAAAAGAGTTCTACGCAAAAATACGGTGGATTGCGTAGCCGGAGTCGGACTGATGAGGGTTATTTTTTTGAAGCGTGGCTGAAGGCCGCCCACGCGAAAAGGAGTTCTACGCAAAAATACGGTGGATTGCGTAGCCGGAGTTGGACTGATGAGGGTTATTTTTTTGAAGCGCGGCCAAAGGCCGCCCACGCGAAAAGGAGTTCTACGCAAAAATACGGTGGATTGCGTAGCCGGAGTTGGACTGATGAGGGTTATTTTTTTGAAGCGCGGCCGAAGGCCGCCCACGCGAAAAGGAGTTCTACGCAAAAATACGGTGGATTCTATCAAAACTGAAGAAAAAAAGTGCGCACTTTTTTTATAAAATTTGTTGAATAACTTATCATTTACTTACAGCATTTCGTCAATACAGAATTTTGTCAATACAAAATTTCGTCAATACAGAATTTCGGCAATACAGAATATTTTTTACAGAATTTTGAAATACAGAATTTTGTATACAGCATTTTGTAAACAGAATATTGTATCATACAGCATTACGTACCCAACCCGTGATGGTTCTATAGTTTTGCAATTAATTAATTTGCAATTTGTAATTAATTAGTTAATTAAAAACTACATCTAAGAGATTAAAGTACACATAAAATTAAAATTCGGCCCTCATTTTAGTCATGATCCGCATCTGAAAATAAAAATTACAACTTTATCAATGTACTCCACAGCCCATGGGAATCGATGGAAAGTTCTTGTGACAAACTATCTAACGGTGTATCGACAAAATATGAATGTCCAATGGCGTTTTTAGTTAAAAATGAAATATGGCCTGCCGCTCCCTCATGTCATACATCTCGAACAATTTTTCCAAAACTTTCAGAACTTTGTGGAATGTCATCTCATTCAAGAAAACAAGTTTAAAAGGGAATTTTATTTAAAAAAAAATTGCCTCTATTTTCAAAAGCAGTAAAGTGGATGAGAGTAATTTTCGTCACAAAATTGCTTTCATCACGTTTTGTTCCACACATCAGGGTAAAAAATGCAATGAAATGAAATGAAAAATGAAAATAAATAATGAAAAACGTTTGCTAATTGCAGAAGGAGCATATTAATGAAAAAAGAAACATTTTCAAACACTTATTGTTTCTGTCTTTTGTTTTTTTTTTTGTCTAACTCGAACAATAAATGGACAATTTTTTTTAAATTATTTTTATACTAGTTGAAATTTTGTGACAAGCCAAACAGAAAACTGTCGAACTTGGAAGAAAAGTTGTTCGGTTGACCGTCGGTATTATTACAGGGCACAATCCATGGCTCCAACATATGACCAACATTGGAATCATTGAGCACCTGATTTGCCTGTCTTGCTTAGAAGAGGCGGTTAGCACAGAGCATTTTCTCTGTGAGTGTCCGGCATTTGGTAGAGCAAGGCTGCATATTTTAGGTTCCGATGTCATGAGAACGAGTAAAATTCCTTCTCTCAAACTGGAGGATATTTTCAGATTTACCAAAGAATCTGAGGACTTCTCACAGGTTTAACTACTTCTATTTCTTTTTTCTATTCTATCTTTTCCCCTTTGTTACTTCTCTCCTTTCCTTCTTGACTACCTACCATTTTACTCTCCAGAGCTTTGATTACAATGGACTTTTTAGCTTGAGTGTTGTAGGAGTTACCAAAGCGCCCGGTGCTTCTTGGGTCGACTTTTTAAATTTCAATTTCAAGTGAAATAGAGAGAGGGAGGGAGAAGGAGATCTTGAGGCAAACATTTTGGTGATGGTACCAAGATTGTATATTGATAAAAAAATTATAAAGACGGTAACATATTTTTTTATTTTTTTTTCTGAGATTATAATTTTTCTGAAGATTGCCATATTTTCTGGTATTTATTTTAGTTACATATATCTAAACCATATCATATCTAAATCATTTGAATAACGCGATCAACCATTATCTATTTTTCAGAAATACCCCTTATGCGCGGTGGCGACTGTCTTTTCGTAAATAGAATTTAGCCTGTACTGGGGTCATTCGCACCGCAGCATTACATTGTTGATATATTCGTGGTGCATATATTTTGCCAACATCATTGTACAGCTGCGGTGTGGTGATCTGCTGCCAAGGGACTGCAAATATTAAATACGGGTATCGAAAGAATTGCGAGTAGTTTGGGCTGAGGCCACTGGTGTATTCCGAGTGTTTGAAGATACGTCAGTCCATGACCGCTCCTGGTATCGGCGAGTAAGTTCTCAAAACTACCCTAATAATACATTTTAGGAACTGAAATCTGGCAAATCTTAATATTACATTGATAGCTATTATATTAAAAATCTAACGCAGTTCATAAGGCGGCATCGCCTCATACTTATGCCATTACTTGAACAAAAGAGAAAAGAAAAATTCCAAAAAATAAAATATCAGCACCAGTGTTAAATTGAGAACCACAAAGATTCTTCAAATTGCATATCATTTTAGTTAAGTATTTTTAGTATTTTATTAGCATTTACATTTACTTGTCATTTTCAATAATTTTTTCTCGTTTCCACCCCAACCAGTTGTCATTGCTAAGTATGATTCATGCATAAATTATGGTTCATACAATTCGAAGCGCTTTGTCGACATAACGACAACGTTTTTTTTTCCACTTTTTTCTAAGGATTTCTTTTTTCGTTTAAATAGATTTCATTTCCACTGATTTGTGGCAGCTTTTATGTAGTTATTCGGATGCTGCTTCTGACGCTGCTGTTGTGCCAGTTCTTAGCTACTTCTGCTACTTTATTGTTGTTGCTATGCCGCCAACACTTCTGTTATTGTCACACTAGAAAGCGCTGCGAGTTTCTGCTATGATTTTCAGTAAACTTAAGAAATTTTTTCTTTCTTAGTTTTCTCTTGATTTTATCATTTATGCTATTTTTTCTACATACATATGTTTGTATATATGTATATGTATATATATTAGTATGTATGTATGTATATACACCTGTTCAAGTGAAAATCATTAAAGCCAAAAAATATCGTTTCTTCTTCCACATGCTTGACTGCTTAAAGTCTTTCGTGCTGCCTTGCGTTTCTATTTGTTTTTTTTTTTTTTTGTTTTTTTTTACTTTTTCACTGCGTGCGCCATAATTTCTCGATTTTAGTGGTTGCTTTAAACGCTGTCATTTAATTGGTCCAGTAATACCTAAACAAAAAATTTATAGAATAAAAATGTTCACATTTATGCATATACATTCATGTGCGTGTATGTTTGGTAGAGACATAATGTATGTGCATACATAAGTATGCATGTATGCATTTGCATTTGTAACAACACTGAAGTGTTTCGTAGACGTTAGCAACAATCTTGTCGCCGCTTTGGTCACATTTCCACCTTTTCGATATCTGTGTCAATGGCTTGGTTGTCGCCATTGATGTCGCCATTGTCGGCAGCACCATCTCGCCTCAATGGCACACCTTCCCGTTTACCTCCTCCATTGCTAATGTATGTATTTATTGTTGCATGCTGTGGCCGCCTAATGAGATGCTGCTGATGGTTAGTGGTTCGCAGTGTTAGTGATGCGTAGTGTTAGTGGTTGTTGTTTGCTTAGCAACACGTGCGCATGTCAATGATGCTCTCGAAAGAGTACTGCGAATTTCCCTCAGCTCTACAAAAATTCTTTACATTATAACACTGTAGAGCGCATAGGGTTGCTGGAGATACACAGCTACATATGCAGAAACTTCTTTGTGGGTGGTTTATTATTTGTTTCCCATTCGTCGATACAAGAAATTCTGCAACTTTAGTGCCAATTCGCGACGAAAGTTTTGTATGTAAATATCTAAATGTAAGAGTGCACACATACAATGTATTTGATTGACTCTCATCAGAGGGTGATGCTTTCGAATTAGGTTGCTCTATTCAACCATTTTGCTGTTGGTTTTTACAACATACAAAATGAGATTACTCGTAGATTTACGTTTGAGGCGGACTTGAAACGTGCAGGGCCATGATATGGTCAAACAAATTAAAAAAACAAAATTATTTGTAGGGGATGAGTAGGGCCTGAAATATTTTTGTTTTTTGTGTGCAAATTTGTATATACATATACAAGATGGCGCAAAACTAATAATCCAATTTTTTTCTGTTTAATCACTTTTTTACTAAACAAAAAAATCTCTTGGAGGGATGAAACCCTTTATTCTCACCTTTACGCGCTTCATTGTTTATCTGTTTGTATACTGCAGCTGTCTGGTTCACAAGTGTCAAATATAATTGACGTACGACGTCATTTGCAAAAATTATAAATTTTCCTATAGGGGGACTAATTTTGCATCATATTGTATACAATGTAATCCACATATAATGAATTTGATTAAAATGTAAACTCTATTGTAAGGTACCCATTATTCAAATCTTAGTCTCAGCATATGAAAAAAAACGGTTAAAATAAGCTTAGATTTTGCAGTTAGTAATGTACATATGAATCTGCTTCTGCAGCAAAAAATACCTGAAACGTCATATTTCCAGGTTAATATAGACGTTTTCACTAATTACTTGCTTTGCTGGGAGATGTCGCAAAGTTCACAAAATGAAGAGAAAGGGGTGCGCAAGTAGCATATATATGAAAATAATCATTCAAGACAATTACTCTAGAAGTAAAAGTAACTTAAAATAAAGGGTGAACAATTTTTATGTATCAGATTTTAAACTGAAATAAAACAACGAAAATTCAAATTGATTGGACAATATTTATTTTTTTTTGTGTAGAAATTTGGAAATTTTTGTCATTAAATTTATTTTTCAAAGATAATTCCATTCAAATGTTGTCCGCAACTGCGCCATAATCCCTAAACACCAATTTTGAATGACTCGCTGGAGGACTTCGGTCCGTATCTCGTGAATAACTTTAGTAATGTTGGCTTCCAATGACTCAATCGAAGCTGGTTTATCCACAAAGCATTTTGACTTAACACACGCCCCTCAAATAAAAGTCCAAAGGTGTAATATCACACGATCTTGGTGGCCAATCCACTGACCCGAGACGAGAGATGAGTTGCACAGCGAAACGACGACGCAGAAAATCCACTATTTCGCGGCTTTATGGCAAGTAGCGCCGTCTTGTTGGAACCCAGTGTTGTGGAGATTACGGCCTTCAATTTCCGGCATCAAAAAGCCCGTAGACCGCACCAAAGAGTTGTTTTTAATGGATCTAATGGCTGTTCTTGAATGGCTTCGGGTTGCTTTTCAGCCCAAATACGACAGTTTTGCTTATTGACGTAGCCATTAAGCCAAAAATGCGCCTCATCGCTGTACATCAAAAGTTGGCTTGAGTTCACTTTTTACAGCGCATCGATTTCCGTAATAAAGGGTTTTCCAATAAGCGGTGTTATTTTGATATTCAAAGAAAAATGCTATTTTTTAATATAAATGATCGGAGGTTTATTTCATAATAAAGAGGAAGGTATGCCGTTAATAGTGGAAAATAACATCAGACAAATGACCACCACAACCACACTTACAGGACTATATCGTTTTCACAAATTTTCCATATCCGAATTGCAAAGTGCCTGCCCTATGTCCTCGATAGCCTCACGAGCTCCATCTTTGAGGTCTTGAATCGTCCCTGGGCTGTTGGCGTAGACCTGCTCTTTCACGTGGCCCCAAAGAAGGCACAAGGTGCTAAATCACAAGATCTCGGTGGCCAATTGTAATCACCTCTTCGAGAGATAACACGGTCCGGAAACTTTTCCGGTAAAAGATCAATGGTGTCGTTGCTTGTGTGGCACGTAGCGCCATCTTGTTGAAAATAAACTTTGTCGAGATCAATACCATCCAATTCTGGCCATAAAAATAGTTAATCATCAACACCTGCTATTGGAAGACCCTATACAATTGTACGATTTGTAATCGTTGTTGAGGCGTAAGTCTTTCCAAGATGAAATTGCAATGAATACTGAAAAAAATTATGTCTTGGAAAAAGTACCTCCAATCTGATCACCCTTTACATAAAGGGTTAAATTAGAGGTGACATAACCATAACCGCGCTGACTAAAATCACTAAGGTGATCACGGAGAATGTTCATAAATGTTCGGCTGATCTGAGCTCCCATCATCTTCAATTATCTCTCTACCTGGTTTAAATAAACTAGACCACTTATGGGTTATGGTTTTTTAGGTAAGAGTTACAATAAACAAATGACATCTTGACATAATAATTTGTTGTTTCTTTACTTGTCCAATGTGATGCTTAATACAGCAAAAAACTAAATTTTCTCCAGTCACTCTTCTGTAATTTCTTCCCGATTGACTTGTTTATGCGGCGATATCTCAAAGGCTATTAATATTTATAGTTTTATTGATTCGCTAAGAAGTCCTGGGTAATAAAAAAAGTGCTCTCAACCACTTCATTCTGTAAACTTCTTGGCCGCCCCTCGTACAATTGTTATGCCACAAACGCATGCCACATTTGAACTAATTAGAGTAAAGTTACGCAAAGCACGCCCGCGCAAGCATAACATCTAATGGCAACAATAAAAAAATTATAATAAATAGCTGCAAAAGTAGAAAAGTGTGTTTAAAACAGGTAAAAATTAAAAAGGCAAGCCCTTTTCGAATATAAGCGGGGTTAGACGTAGGAAATTTCCATATTTGCATTGCAAGAATGCATGTCTTTGCGAGCAAAATTTTAATTTTTATTCTTCCTATTCCTTTTATTCATTTCATTCATTTTACAAGCAAGCGTAAAAGCTAAAACGAAAAACACAACACATTGCATGACTAGAACGCGTTGACAACCAACTAACCGGATATCCCTCGAAATATCCATGTCTCCCACTCACCCTAAATTAAACTCCAAACAAGCGTGTCAACTACTAGGTAGCGGAGCACAGACATGAGCGTAGCAGGGCTTAGGAAGTATCATATATTTTCAACTAATTTTATTCAACGGGTGGTGCAATACTTTCAGATCTGAAATCAGAGAGAAAATATGAAAAAATTATGAAAAATGCTCTCAAAAATATTTTTTTATAGGAAACTAGCGAAAACCCGCTCGTTCCGCTGGTCGTCTTTAAAAAAATATAGATTAATTAATTAAATTAAGGCGAAAAATACTGTGTGTTTTTTATAAAAATTCTCGCGCATGAATAGTAATGAAAGAAGTTTTGAATAGTAGTAGCAATTAAAAAACGTTTGATGTGATTTACTTTATTACTTTTTTTATTGTAATGCTCTTTGGCATACAATATTCCTCGTTTTTCCATGCGTTGTTGAATAAATGAACAATACCGATCGCTTACCCACTCTTAAGCATGAAACATAAAGTTGGCCATGAGAAAAACATGGGTATTCTAAATCAATACCACAAATTGATACAGTTTGGCCTTGTGACTTTTTAATAGTAATAGCGAATGCAAGGCGAACAGGAAATTGAAGACGTTTGCATTCAAACGGCATATCCGATGGTATCATTGGTATTCGCGGTATTAAAACGTCTTCACCAGAGTATTTTCCATTCAAAATTGTTGCTTCAATGACGTTATTCATCAATCTCTTAACTGTTAATCGAGTGCCATTACATAGTCG
The DNA here is from genome assembly GCF_028408465.1 of Anastrepha ludens. NCBI lineage: Eukaryota > Metazoa > Arthropoda > Insecta > Diptera > Tephritidae > Anastrepha > Anastrepha ludens. The sequence continues at coordinate 116,015,054 of NC_071502.1, forward strand.
TGGTTGATTTATGTTTCTCAACATAATAATCGGTGCTCCTATTTTCAAGTTTAGCATGTGTGGCGGTAATCCAGGTAATTCAAGGGAATTCAAAAATTCAGTAGGATAATTTACAATGTCATCTTGATTTGTAACAGTGTCAACGGATCGATATGTTTGTTCTGGACTTGGTATGTTAGCCAAAATAGCCGCATTCATTTCATTCACATCTTTATTTTCGCCAGCCATGATGGCTCGTTCACTAAGCCAATCATAACTTTTGTAATTTTGAGGCAAATTTGGGAAAATACTTTGAATTAACTGTTCTTTCGTTTGACTCATTTGACAAAAGTTTGGTTGTAAAGTTATTAAGCCAGCTAAATTATCGACAGGAACTTTGCCATTTCCAATATCCAATAATTGCTGTGAAAATTCAGCAGCTGATGGATCATTTTGCATTAGAACACGTACATTTGTAGTTAGTTTGAATGTTTGAACATGTCTCCACAAATATGATGATTTCAAACATGCAGCCAATTCATCTGCTACAGTTGCTCGAGGAATAACAGGCAGTGTTTGTCTAAAATCACCTGCCAGCAGCACTAAGGCACGACCAAACATTTCATTTTTACTACGTAAATCTCGTAATGTCCTATCAAGCGCTTCCAGTGACTTTTTATGTGCCATCGTGCACTCATCCCATACAATTACGTGTGCGAAAAAGCGGAGAAGGAGAAGAGAACTGTTCTATTCCCCCCGCTTTAACCCAGCTATGTGTTCAGGTGCAAATGACTTTTTTGCGTGAATTCTGATATAAAATAAGTTCTATTTACTCTTCTTAAATTTATATAAACTTTTCCAGGCGAAGTAAAAAAACTGACATATATTTGCTTCAACCGTATATTTGTAAGTACACAGGTAATACGTAAATATATAATATGAATGATATAGGTAATATCTCATATTAGCATAACCTTTCTGCAAAAAATTAAGGAAACGATCACCAATCACGCCGGCAATGATACAATGAATTTTTCACTATAACTGACTTCAGATTAACGTTTATATAATAAGCGTATATGTATTGTAACATTTTAAAATTCTTTTAGAATTTTTTTTTAATTTTTAATAATAAGTGGTCTTCCTCTTTCTCTTCCTCTTCCTGTAGCTATTCCTTTTCCTCTTCCATCTCCTTTCTTTATCCCGGAAACGGGCAATAAAAATTACTTCACTTAAAAGCTTCCATCTGATACCCATATTGTACAAACACATCCAGGGGTACCTTGGTCCACCTTTTCGGCTAAGTCTCGAGACCCTGGTCACTCAGAGATCTAAAAAATACTCTGTATTAAAGCACTCATCAGTAGCTTTGATTTGATACCCACAATGTAAAAACACATCCTAGGGTTACCCGGGTCCTCGTTTTGGCCTTCGGCAACGCCACCTGGTGGCGAGTGGAATCAATAAGCATATTATACTAACCTTCACCGTGGAAAAATATATATATATATACCAAATTTCATAATAATCGGCCCAGACACACACGACCAAAATGTATTCAATTCTAATGAATGCTATGTGCGGTACAAAAAATATATTACGTGCGGCAAATAGCAAAAACACACTCACTTAACCGATGCACCGCACACACACGCGTTATCGGATTTCAACCAAACTTCACAGAAACCTTTGCCAAAGCAACACCAACAATGTGTGAAACTTTCATTGATTTCCTTGTACGCGTTGCTGAGATTACCCCGGACAAATGCACACCTTTTTCGGCTTAATTTTTATATATATAGATGTCAAAAACAATAGGAACATTTTTTTCTAAAAGCAATCGCAAAAAAAAAACAAAAAACAAAAAATCAGTATTTTCTTTGGATGAGGCATAAACCTGTGGGTTCCACTGCCCGTAGAGTCCGGTATGATTCACGTGGGTACCTACCGACATCGGTTCTACCCCACGGAGCTCAAAAGTACTAATCGGCCGTGTGATCAATGGTGGTGCGTAATGTACACATTAGCCACCTTAGTGGAGTCAGAGGGCTATCTACCTGCCTCTGCCGTAGTTTGGGTCCGGCCCCGGTTGCAATGTAAGTCTACATCCAGTGAAAACGGTTTTACCCACGTTTTACCCAGGGGCTGTCATCACGAAAAGATCGATGCCAGATACCAATCCCCGTCGTACGAGATTTAAGTCTCCAGCCTTAGACTTCGTAATCGAAACTACTATCAGTTTTGAGTTTCCATAACCACCGAGCCTTAACTGCAGTTTACGCTTAATCTTTTTGTTTTTAATTTATTTAAAAATCGCATTCAAGCGCGCTAATTTCCAAAGCGTGTTAACTCAATTTCAGAATGAAGTTAACTCGATTTTTCCAGCCTAACGGAAAAGTTGTTAACAGTGTTGTTAACAGTGGTAGCCGTCTTAGGAATATAAATATTTTGTATAAGATACTTTTAGGCGCAACCTAATGGTAAAATTAAAGAAGTTTCGTGTAGGAGAATTTTCATATAGAAAATTACTTTCCAAACTATTTTGAAATTTAAATTTTCCGAACTAAACATTTAATTTTTTAGTATAAATAAAGTAAATATATAATATATACAGGGTGCGTACGGTATTTGAGAACAACTTTAAGTCTCGTGAGTTTTTATCTTGCACAAAATTGAATGAAATTTCACGATTTTTTTATAAAATCTATAAAACCAATTCAAATGAAATTTCCATTAGCTGCAATAGCCTGCTCGATCCGAATCCAGAAACAATTGCATGTCCGACTCAAATGCTCCTTTATTAATGTTGACCATAACGGTATTAATTGCAGCCTTCGGAGAAGAAATGGTGTTATGAGGATTCTTATCGGTTTCGCGCTGAACTACACCTCATACCTAGTAATCCTGAGAATTAAGATCTGAGAAGTTAGGCGGCCATAAGTTCGGTGTTCTCAGGCGTTTCAGGGTGTCTAATTTCGTTTAGAAGGCGTTTTGATCGGATAACTCGCTGTTCTCTTATTTTTTCTGACATAAACTGTCTTCTTCGCATAACATATGATTTATGTATTCCCGAGAACTTCATGAACAACTCAAGGGATAAGACCCTCAGAAACATTAAGCTCCCTCGCAAGGGCGTATATTGATTTTGTAGGGTCCTGGTCCATAATCGTTTGCACTTGTTGAGTAAATTCTGCAAGTCGGACAATGTCAGAAAGTTCCTCGTGCCTTTTGCGTTTTGTATCAAATTCTGCATTGCCGCCTGAGGAGGTTTGCCTTCGCTGCAAGGAGCGACCGGTATTAGAAAAAACGTTCTCTATCATTTGGTATTTCATGTCCGGAGACTTGCGACAGATACTTTCGAGTGGTAGTCACGCACCGGGTGGCTCTGTACTCTACAAACTTCAAGTGAACACAGAAATCAGCTCTTTAAAGTTAACTGCATTTTGGTGGAAACGCTTGGGCCATTAACTACTCTGAAAGAAAATAAATCTTGTCCATACTGTTTTAGTCACATTTGAGAGGGCCACAGTTTACCAGAATAGTGCGAAATAAAATGAATTCAAAAAAAGCGTGCCAGGAAAATAAAATTGAAGCATTTTTAATCAGGCGGCCACCGTAGGCGAAGGGTTGATGCGTGTCTACCAATCAGGAGTGCGTAGGTTTGAATCTCCGTGCATGTAACAGCAAAATAATAAACCACTTTCGTCCCTCGGCAGGGCATGGCAAACCTTCGAGTGTATTTCTGCTATGAAAAGAATCTTCTTAAGACGCACGCATCAAATAGGAAGAGGAACTCGGCCAAGCACCTAGGAGAAGTATTTTTTTTTGTCGGGACAACTAGCAAGTGCAATACTCAGACATTAATTAAGTTCATTGTAGTACACTTGGATTCCCTTTTAATTTTCTTTACATCTACCCGACCACCGAAGAAACCTGAGTAGATCTTGTGGTGCCAAAGAGCCAAGGTGGGCGCTTCTTAACACATCAGTGCCAAAGACCTCAAACCTGATTCGAGCGAGGCCGGGGCAGACGCACATAAAGTGATCCGCCGTCTCATCCTCCTTTTCAGAAGCTGGGCAAAGTACACTGTCTGAGATGCCCACCCTTCCATGTGCTTCGCCCACAGAAAGTGGCCCGTCATCAGAAGTATACGCGCCAATTATTTATTTTTTTTTCTACTTCAGTTTTTATATTTCAGTTTTACACTTCAGTTTTCATAATCATTTCGAATTTTGCCGCCATGCAATTTCTGCGTTATAATAAACAAGGCCCTAACGGAAGTACGTCCCTGTTAAATAATTCCACATAGATGTATGTATGTATGGATATATGTAGGTGTATGTATATATCGTCCCCTTAGTATTAAAATAGCCTATACATTTTTTGATGTTTTGAGAAAATGAATTTCAAACTTTTTGTCGAAAGTAGTTCTCACTCAAATCTCGTTATGTCTGTAAATATTTATTACTTTTTGACTGACGTTTTGACCCACTTTGTGGAACTAGAATTTGACAAAATTTTGACCACATATAAAATCGACGATGGAGAATCCAAAAATTCAATAAAAAAATAATAGCCTATGAGCACATAGGCTATTGTTATACTAAGGGGACGATATGTTGACGTGTGTGTGCATGTTTGCAGCCAGTGTCCTTAGCAGCAGTCAAATAAACTGCAACGAATCTAGCCAAAATATGTAAGTAGTCACACGAAGTATCACATTCCACCACGTTTGCGGAATACCCACTCGGTGCACTTTCTAATGCTTCTTTTTTCATGGGCATAGCAACAAATATTAACGAATATTTATGCTTTCCTCTCTCTCTCCTCCCCCGCCTAATTCAAATGAATGTCGCCTTTACTTCAATGTTTGTTTAGTGGCGCCAAATAGCAACGTAATACCTAACAAGCACCCTTTTCCTTCCCTAAGCCCTGCCATATGCCACAAAAGTTGCCTTGCTTCCCTCTAAGTTTTCTTTTGCCGCAACCATCGAAATGTATCCCCAGTATACACGAATACAAGTGCAGTATGTGCGTGTGTATGTAATTTGTACGGAGCCTTCTAATCTATGCGCTCACTTTTATTTGGTTTCCTTGTGCGCTGTTCTAATTATGAAATCATGCGAAACCTTTCAAGTGTCGTAACAAGTTCTGCTTGGGGTGGTGGAACGCCCATTGCCCTTTTGGGAATGCAAACGACATTTTGTTTATCGCAAACGCAGCCGAGCCAGGAATTACAACCGGATATGTTGGAGCTGTTTATGTGTGTGTATACGTGTTTGTATGTATGTATGTGAGTTTGTGAATATCAACTTGGGTGTGTTTGTATTTACAATGCGCTACCCTATCAATGCCACAGCACAGCCATGGTTATGCAGCACAATTTTAATTTTTGCTTAAAATTTCTCCATTTCTTCCATTCGCTGTGTCCCACCCGATTCCCATTGTCTTTATAAAAATGCTCAACATTTTTATGACCCTTTCTTCTGCGCAAAACTGTATATAAAAAAGTTTTTTATTCCCTACCTTTCCCGGTTTGCATTTCCTTTACCTTTTGTAGGTCACTTGTGTATTCTCTTTTTCGTGTGTTTTATTTGCCGCATATTTTATTGTTTCAGTTAATCTTCGCCCCCAGTCCTTGCTGTGTTGTATGTGTATACATCTGTGTTCACAATAATAGCAGCGTGACATATTGCAAAATTTTGACTATTTATCTATTTTTTATTTTATTTTTTTATAAAATATAGTGTATCGTCTTCACCCGTTGGCGCTTCAGTTCTGTGTGGGTTTTGGCCTGCTGCATAAAATGTCTCTATTTGGCCCAATCCTTGTCTTCTAAAGTGTGATCAGATTGGAGGTACGTTTTCCAATAGGGTTGTTTTGACAGATCACACGTGACTACTGTCAAACTAATCACATAATTTTTTCAGTCTTCATTGACATTTCATTATGGAAAGACTTGCGCCTCAACAACGTTTAGAAATCGTACATTTTTATTACGAAAATCGACGCTCTGTGTGAATAGTTCATCGCGCGGTAAGGCCAACGTATGTGGTACAGCGAAGCCCATTTTTGGCTTAATGGCTACGTCAATAAACAAAATTGCCATATTTCGGCAACCTAAAGCCATTCAAGAAATAAAATTCCAAAGCCAACAACAATTGTATGCAGTCTATGGGCTGGAGGAATCATCGGCTTATATTTCTTCAAAGACGAGGCTGGCACCAATGTAGCAGTGAATGGCGAACGCTAAAGCGCCATGATAAACTTTTTGATACCGGAAATTGAAGACCGTGATCTTTACAGCATTTGTCTCCAACAAGACGGCGCGTCCTTGCCATATAGACCATGAAACAATTGATTTACTGTATCGCTCTTTCGGTGAGCAACTCATCTCACGTCTCGGATCAGTGGATTGGCCGCCAAGATCGTGTGATATCACACCTTTGGACTTTTAGTGGAGGGGCGTATGTTAAGTGCAAATTTTTGTGGTTAAACCAGCTTCGGCTGAGGCATTAAAGTTATTCACGAGATACCATCTGCAGTCCTCTTGCGAGTCATTCAAAATTGGTGTTTACGCATGGCAGAATTAGAGCGTAGCCTTAAGCCGCTTAGACCATTCAGACACTCATGGTTTCTTCAAGCATACGACTCCACACACTCAGAGAAATTCTAAGACTTTTTCGCCAGACTTCACTGAACTTAAAAAACAAAAAGAAACCCACTAAAAGGAACTTAATAGTGTAGCTATCGTAAGTTATGGAGGAATTTTAGAAAACAAGTCAAGCATCGATTAACATCTCTCGCTACAGCAGCGCCATCAGTTTCGTTTTTGAACACAAATCAGCTGATTGAAAAGCTTACATTTCTTAGTAGTCGGGATTTTAATAAAATTCTCGCCTACTTTTCATTTGATAATGGAATTCTGTCTCCTTTTTTCTTTTATTTGTTTCTTACTTTACTTGTTATTAAAAACACTCAGAGCAATGGAATTGGATCGATTTGTTTGTTTTCAAACAGCTGATTTTGACAATTTTCCTTATTTCATTTTATTGTGAAATAGTTTATTAACAAAATTAATGTTTAAAGGGATTTCGAGAAATTCATGTGCCTATTTTATGAGACTCATATTGTAATAACAGGGAGTTGGAAGAATGTCATCGTTAGCTCAGAGAACCCTGAAATAAACTCGCATATAATCTACTCAATAATTAATTTTATTAGTAATTTTTTTTTAGTATTAAATAAAAATTCATTTCATCAATTACAATAGAAATTTACCAGTCTGAATTTGCTTTGAATAGGATTATTCAAGATTTGCCTCTTTAAATGGGGAGTCCTCACTTCCTCATTTCAATTATCTACAATACATTTGTAACGGTCTAATATGATAGTTCCATTGCATCTAAACACACATTTGCCAGCTTACCTTCTGAACATTTTTACCAACACTGTCTAAATCTGCATAGCCAACAAACGAACTGCTTCAGGCACGGCCTTATCAACCGATATAAAGGTAAGGCAGTTTACTGTTATACCCTGCAAATATGCACCTACAGTGCAGAAAATTTGTTTGGTAAAGGAAGCGATTCATAATGAAAATAAAAACCAGACAAATCAAGAAGAATGACTATTAATTTCGAGTTAAATTAAGTCAAATAAGCATAATTAATGCTGTAATAAACTGCAGACTTGAAAAGCTCGTCCAGCTGGATACTTGCAGAGTAGCGCATTCATTTTGGTCAACGTTCGATGAACGAAGGATGCGGAACTTACTGAGGCGCCTTGAAAGCAATGCAAAAATGCTTGTTAGTAACACATCTCGCACCGATTTCTGCACGAGTTGTAGGAGTGAGATTTATGCTTCCCATGCCCATGCCCCAAATGCCCCGTACTTTGGAGATTGCAGTTTGGATTTCTGAGGAATCACTTCTTCCAATATCTGCACAGTTTGGGCACAGCATCGAAGCGTTGAACGTATGACACGCTGTGGCCACCGAATGGAATATTTTTTAAGAGCAACCCATTAAACCTAAGCATTCAACAAATTTTGAAGAAATCTTTCGATTTAACTGGTTTTTCGTATACTTATATTATATCTGATATGATTTCCGAAGAAGCAAATCTCACAGGAGGTGATAACTGATAAGTGAGAATGGGAAAAAAGAATTATCTTTACTCTATGCTAAACATTTTACCCAGAACTTTTTAATTAATCATCCTGTTTTTGTTTCGGACTAACTTTTCTACTAAATGTCTCTAGCTGTCCATATTTTAATATATACTATGAGTTAGGATGGAATTCCTTATGCTCCTTAACTACCTTTTCTTTAACAGTGGAATATTGGCTACTTTTTTTTATTTTACAAACCTTTATAGACAATTAAAAATATATACTGCAACAGTCTTCTCATAAGTGTCAAATATGATTGACGTACGACGCCAAGCAAAATTTACTAATCTTCCGATATGAAAAAAAATTAACTCGCTGCAAAATTTTTTAAGATATGATATGGTAAATTAAAAAAGGGGGCCTGTAAAGCCTTTATTCCCCTATAAGATACAAAGAAGAACACGGACATAAATTTTTTTTTTTAGTTTTTTTTTTTTATTGATCCAACATAAATTGGCAATATGTTTTGTATTTATGTATTGTATTTTTGTGTGTGTATGTTTTGTGCTCAGGCTCACGCTCACGTTTTGGTTACATGGTTTTTTCAAGAAAAACTTTACACTTTACACACGAGCTAGCTTTTGAGCTTCGTGAATTTCCATCTGTGAGCAGGCCAAACTGTCACCATAAATTTCGCTATTCATTCTGATTTTTCTTTTCTTGAAAGAGTGTGTGTGTGTGTATAGATGCCTCATCGGCTTGGTCATTGCCTCGTTTATTCTGTTTTAGTTTGTCTTCATTTTGTTTTTATGAATTATTTATGCACCCTTGAGTGTGTGTATGTGTATGCGTGTAATGTAAGTTTATGTGTGTATGGCCTTAATTTTTTTGTTTTATGCGTTAAAATTACATTTAAGAATATTCACTCTTGCTTCATTTTTCATCTACTACTTTTCATAATTTTGTTTTTTTGTTGCGTCCGTTTTCATCTACTCAGAATTACTTAATTTTTATGAAGTTTAATATTTTTCGTAATAATATAAACCTTACATATATATATTTTTATATATTTTAATAAAGTTAGAGAGGAGTATGTAGAGAAGTTGCATTGTGAGTACGCGCTTTTCCGTTTTTTTTGTGTTTTGCTTTTGTTTCTGTTCTTGTTTTTGTTATTTGAGTAACACTGGTATTTTATTCGTTCATTCGTTTGCGTACTGACTTTCCAAATCATTTCATTACTTTCATCGTTTATGTTGAGTTGTTATGCTATGTTATTATGTTATGTTATGTAAAGTTATGTTATGCATGTATTCATTATGCAACTATGTATGCATGTAGGTATATATGATTAGCAATGAGTTTAATGCAATGAGTGTGTGCGTGTTTAGCTGATCTTATTTGTTTTTATTATTCATACATTCTTATGCGTATGAGAGTGTGTTACGTTCATGGCATGTCTGGTTGTTGTATGTATGTACTTAAATTTACGTATTTTTTATGAATTTATTATGCTCGAATACTATGTATTCGTATTGTATGATTTGTTGTATGAGATGGCTGATATTTTGATTCAATTCGTTTCACTACAAACTATGTATGGATGTATGAGTGCTGGAATTCGACCCCTACTTACTGATCGTTTTTCATCCCTCTGTTGCATTTGTATTAAAAATAAAATTATTCTGAAAAACAAAAAAATATTCTGTTTTTTTTTTCTACTATCATCATCCAAAACTCATACAAAAGCCTCCTTTTCTTAACACATCTAATTGGTATAAATTTAATTGTCTGTAGCTTAGGTTTTATGTTAATTTCCACCATTAATAATATTTAAGTTTTATTTATATTAAAATTTAGTGCTTAATTATAAATAGTTTTAATTAAAAGCGTTTCGGGTTCATGCAAGCAACACAAATAAAGCGAATGTAAAATTTTTTTGTTTTTGGTTTTTCGTATAGGCGATTATATGACTGTACTCGTATATTATGTATGTATGTATGACTCAGTTATCTCTGATATAGTAGCGGCATATGAGCATGAGTATGTGTGTGTGTGTGTGAGTTATGAAGTGCGTATGGATGCATGAATACTTGATGAATTCGTTAGATGGGCGATGCCCGATGGTGTGCATCTCTCTCCATTATTCCTTGTTTTTCACTAGCAACATGCAGTTCTTCGCTGCCTTTTCCTGTCCCATTCTGTTGTACGCAGCGCATTCGTATTTTCATCCATTCGACGAAAGAGTCTGGTTATGCTTTTTTATTTCACTACTCTGTTTCTTTCCCTTTTCTTCATTGTTCTTGTTTTTTTTTATTCATTTCTTTCTCGTTTTTTTTAACAACGCATAGCAAATTTTCGTATTTCATGCGTGCTTTCGCTTAATTTATGTATACATATATATATTTAATAGGTATGTAAAATGTAAAGTGAGAGTAGTTATGTATTTATGAAATTCTTATTCTTATATATCAATATTTTTTAACGTAATTGCCAAAACACACGAATTTTGTAAACGTTTTCTTTTATGGAATTTTGATTTTTGATTTCAATTTGCAAATTTTTTCAATAAGAGTATTTGTTTTTTTTTTTGTTTTTTTTTCTTGTTTTCTGTTCAATTTCGCTGCCTAAAACATTTTACGTTTATATGAAAAAATGTTATTTTATTCAATAATTGTTTTGGTTTGAATAAGAAACGTCAGTTAAATGTATTATATTTAAAAAAACATCTTTTAACTCTCGCTTGCCCTACATTCAACCGTCAATTTCCGTTTATTTTATTTTTTTTTTAATTTTTTCATTTTCATTCTGAAATATTAGTAAGCTAAATACTAGTTTTATATTTATGTATGTTTGTTAATATTTGTAATTTTTTGTATATATGTATGCATTTTGTAAGCAATAATTTCACAACACTACATTTATTTATTTATAAATGGTAAATCGACGAATTTTCTTAGTATAATTTTTTTTGTTTGTTTTTTGAAGACATTTTATTTATAAATTTAGCTCAGTAAAATAATATTTAAAATACACTAATAATTAATATTAATACTAATAATAATTATTTTTGCTTCAGTTGAGTTTATATAAAAACTTGTGTATGTCTGTATGCATGTATGGGTATTTATACAATGGCCTAAGTGTGTCGGAAAGCTGATAGAAGGTAAGTTTTCACTAATTAATTATCACTAAATATTATAAAAACTGTTATACAGATAAAACTTATAACAAAAACTATTTCTACAATAAAAAAGCAAAAGCAAAAAATTATTGACGCTTTTAGGTGGGGCTGCATTTAAACAACAACTTTTATTTCTACAATAAAAAAGGAAAAAAAAAAACAGAGTATTGGCCTTTAGGTGGGGCTGCATTAACCAGAAGTACTTTTTCTTATTTCATAAAAAATGTTATTTATGTTATTTAATTAAACCACACAATTTGAAATAAAGAATAAATTCGTTACTACTTCCTACAAGTACAATCACCGAGCTGTTGATAAGGAAGTGCTTTGATTTGTTTAGATCAGTGAATTCATCGGTAAGGCAGTGAATCGCGTATATTGTGCTCGATTTTAAATGAATAAATAACGAGTACCATAAAAAATGTATTTCCCATGAAACGTATACTGAAACATAAATATTTCATGAATAAGCTGATTCAAAATACATCATGAACAAAAAAAATATCATATCACTAGGTAAAAAAAAAAAACACTTCCTCGTTCAATTGATTCGCTGTAATAGGAATGGTTTGTGTACAAACAAGCTCGGTTGTCGATAAAGTGGATCAAACTCATAAAGGCTAATGGCAAGTGGTTTTATAAAACAAAGGAGTGTAAAATAGGAGTTGTATTATCTAGAAAAGAATATTAAAACAAACACTATTGAAAAAAATGTTAAAAAATCAATATTTCAAAAAAATATTAAAAAAAAAATCAACAATAATATTTCAAAAAATATTTAAAAATATTAGGAAAATATAAAAAACGTATTATAAAAAAACATTTTAAAAAAAAAGTTATAAGAAGTATTAAAAAAGCACGGTATTCGTACATAATATTCGAATTTAAAAAAATATTAAAAAATATATTACAAAAGCATTTTTTTAAAAACAGGTATTAAAAAAAAACAAGTATTAAAAATATATTTAATTAAAAAAATTATAAAAAAAAAACATTAAAATATAAATATATTAAAAACAAATATTAAAAGCATATTCCAAGCAAACATATTAAAAAAGCATGAAAAATTGTATTTTGAAAAAATTTTATAAACTATATGTATATATGAAAAAAATATTAAAACTAATTATTAAAAAAAAATAATAATAAAAAAAATTATATTCGAATAAATTTCCGAGAATGTAAATTCGGAAGTAAAGTTTAATGAAGAACCTCGATGTCAAGACATTTTTTGGATTTGCTCAAAATAAATTTAAAATGCATATGTACATATGTATTTAAAAATATGTATATTTATGTATGTAGGTACATACATATATTGGAATGAAATATATAAAAAAAATGAAATATATATATAAAAATTTTAAAGAAAAAAATACTACAAAAAACTATATTAAAAAACAAATTTTCAAAAAAATGTTTTAAAAAGATATTACAAAAAATAATTATTCAAAAAAATGTATGTATATAAAGAATATTAAAAAAATATAATAAAAAAAATATAATAAAAAAAATATAAAAAAAAACATATATAAATTAAAACCATTTAAAAAAAACCTTATGTATTCGAAAATAAGATTTCCAAGAATATAAATTCGGAAGATAAACTTAACGAAATCAATGTCAATAAATGTTTTTTGGATTTGCTCATTTTTAGCTAAAAAAATTGTTTTGTTGAAATTGTTTTGAAAAAATTGTATTACTTCAAATAAAGATTTTTTAAAAGAATTCCTATAAAAATTTTGATTCAATCTAATTGGAGCTTCTTCATCGTGCAAACGATCTCGTCTACATTGGTTTATCAGTCGCTTCGTGCTCAGTAAACTGCCTAACCACTAAATGCCGATAAAGCAGGAATTGACTTGAGCCCTTCTTTAGTCTGTGTGGCTGGTGGGCAGTAAAGCAGTGCAAGCATGTGGATATTTAGCGATAAGGCAGTGTCTACTTTAATCGAATTGGGTTGTATTTTATCGGTGTTTTATATTAAGTAATTAAACTCTTAAAAACTACAAAAATCTACATTGAAAATGAATAAAAAGTTAATATTAATACAAGTTAAAATTTAATGAAAAGCTGGCATTTAAAATGAGATATAACTAACAGAAAAAGCGCAGAAAAATAGAATCCGAAAGGCTTATGTTTTTGTGTTTTTGTAAAGTACACAGCTAAACCAAAATAAAACAACTGATTGAGCGATAATTATTAGGGAAATAACTACACAAATGGTAGAAACTATAATAAAATCTTTTTACTTCGTAAAAGCAACAATAAAAAAATTTTAATGCAAGGTAATTAAGAATTAGGCAGGATAAAATGATAAATTTCAAATATTTATAGCTATCGTCACCCAAAAAACAAGTCCTCATTCCTATTTGAGCAATATATAGTCACACTTTCTTGCAATTTTTTTATACATATGAAAATTTTTCTATTTACTAAAATTTGTTAATTTTATTCTGCATAATTCAGTCTTTATATATGGGCATATGTGTGTTTGGGCGCCATTTAAATATTCGTAATTTATTATTAAATCAAGACGCACTTTGAAATAATAATATAAATTTTTATAATTTTTTTCTTCTCTAAACCAGAGCGGAAATGACGAGTGTAGAAAACAGACCAGATTCATAAATGCGTTGTGGTGTTGGATATTAATTTTGATGTACGTACATAGGTGAAATTATTTATAATTCAAAGCTTGAATAAAAAGTGAAGGCAATCAAGAATATTTTGGAGAAAAATTGAGAAAAAATTATTTTATTTTGCAATTAAAAAATCGCAAAAAATTATAGAAGAGCCGAAGGCCACAGTAGCCAAATATTGCGAGTAACTTAATCACTGAATGAATATTAAGTAATGTAGAAATAATTTTATAAAATAAAAATAAAATTTAATACATAAAAAGTAATAAAAATATATAAAACAAAACAATAAAATTAAAATAAAAAACAACAACAACAAAAACTGAAATAAAGAGACATTTTAACAACAAAATTAGTAGTAATTTACTATTAAAAAATGGAATACGAAGAGTACACAACCTTCGGAAAATTTTTGAAATCAGGAAAAAAAACATGAGAAATAATATTTTTTGTATAAGTCATACAAAAATTAAAAATAAAGAAGTTTAAAATTTATAAAATAAAAATTAAAACCGTTAAAATTATAAAAATATGTCGTAAATTATGAAATGAAATATCATACGAAGAGTGGATGCCTAATACAAACCTTTGGGAAACTCAGGAAAAAACGCAACAAGCAATTAGTCGTAGGACATAAAAATTAAAAAATGTATAGAAATTAAAAAAACAATATGTGGTAAACTACTATTGAAAATAGAAAAAAATATTTATTACATAAAAAAATAATAAAATATGTCGTAAATTAGTAATAAAAAATGAACTACAAACAGAAAAATAGAAGAAGAGATGACTAATACATACAAACTTTGGAAAAGTTTTGAAATCAGAAACAAACTAAAAATATAAAAAAATAGTCGTATGTCTAATCCAAAACAAAATAAACAAATTAAAAGAATTTTGATGATAAAAATATGTCGTAAATTTTTACAAAAAAATAGAAAAAAAATTTCAAAAATTAAAGCACATTATAATAATAAAAATATGGCGTAAATTAACACAAAATGAAAATATGTATAAATAAGAAGAGGAGATGGCTAATACAAACCTTTGGAAAAATTTTGAAATCAGAATGCTTAAAACAATTAAGCAATATTTTTTCACCCAATGGAATTTGGAAAAATTACAAAATAAAATTACAAGAATGGACTTACAAACCTTGGTTTAAATGAAGTAAAACTTGAATTTCAATTAACATAAAAAAATAATGAAAAATAATAATTAAAAAATTAATAAAATTTTAAAAAGCATATAGAAAACACAATAATATTAATAATAAAAATTCATAAAATTCCAAAAAGCACAAGAAAAACTATTTTTTTTTAAAGGATTATGAAAATCATAGCATAATCCAACTAACAAAAAAATTTAAAAATATAATGAAAATCAGCAATAGTTCAATTGAAAAAAAATCGAAGTCATATATTATTTAGCAAGTAAAGCATTTTACAAACAAATTCGAGTGCAACTTAACTGTAAAATTTAACATCAGAAACTTTTTATCACTTAAACCTAAGAAACCTTAAAACATTATTGTAAACGCAACGTAAAGTATGTATGTTTGTATGTATATAAATTACAAATTTGAAAAGGGAAAAAACACACTTTAATACCTAAGAATTTTAAGGTAAAAAATTATAAACGTAAAAAGCTTTCAAAGTGCAGAGAAAGTGAGGAGAGGTTAAAAGGGGGCTTAAAGATTGCGGATATATTTTGTATAATACAAATTACAGTGTAAAAATTGTGTGGTGGTGTCGCAGTGCTCATTGAATGCCTAAATTAAAATGTGAAAGTTGCATAAAATTTTCTATGAATAATTTTTACAATTTAAAACTGCACACAGTTTTATTAATTTTTGTTAGCAGGAAGAGCTTGAATGATTAATTTGAGTAATTTGTGCGTAACAGAATTTCTTTCGATACTCAAACTAATTTTTATAATTAAAAAAAAAAAACGAGGTTATAAATATAAACAATTATAGATAGTTTCCTTTTTTTTGCTTTTCTCTTTGTTTAAAATTTGTTAAAAGCAACTTATAAAAAGGAAGGTAAAAAGTAATTAAAAAGTGGAAGAGCGTTTTAAGATCTAAATGAAAGTGTTGATTGCGCATTTAGGAAAAAATGTATTAATATATTCTAAGAAAATGTCATTTGAACTAGAAGTTTGGCAGTTGGCACTAATTTTTAAGGAAAATAGCAAACATTTTTCCGTAATTGAATTTTCGTTTCTTTTTAATGCGAAAACACACGATTGTGCTTAGAATTTCCCACACCCTGTGTTTCTTTGGTCCTCAACCAAATGCCTAGTTCATTGGACAGTGAGTTGCAAGTATAAGTATGGTAAGAATAAAAATACATACAAGTAAAAATATTTTTAAACCTTTTTGCTTGTTGCAAATTACTTTTCCTCAATATTTATAATTAAAAATTAATGACTTCATTGTTTACACAACAAAACAAAGCTAATATCACTCACTGAACAAGCAGCGAATCTCGTTCAATGGAAATTAAACAAATTTTAAATTTAAATTTTTTTATGCCGAACTTATTAAATAAAAGATTTGAGCTGGAAAAAAAAATAAATGTAAACAAGTTTGCGATTTTCACGAAAATTTCATTTTTGAAAAAAGGCAAAGACAAAAAAAAAACACAATTTCGTGAATGAAAATTATTTTTTTTTACATCAATGCGCCAAATGTAATAAATATCAAACTTTTCTTTAATTTCTTTTCAAATACAAACTTAAGTTTCTCACTTTCCGGTTTATAAAACCCTAGAAATTTGTGCAATAAAGTCATTTTTTATTATGTATGTAAAAAAAATAATGTAAATCCTACTTTCTCACTTTTCCGTAAACATAACTAAATTTCTCGCAAAAAATTCACTTTTTCAACTTAATTTTAAAAATTTTAAGATAAATTACAATTCTTAAATTTAATAGGACACAAACAGTTGAAACTGTTTGACTTAATACAAAAATACATTTTAAAGCAAAATATTAAAATGTAAACAAAATTTAAAAACTGCAAATTCACACTTATTTGAATTAAAAATTACAGTAATTGCTTTACAAAAATGGCAAATTAGTGTTACATCTTATGGAAAAAATACATTTTAAAATAACTCTCAACCGCACACTTCAAATTAGTCCGAAATTTCCAATTTTTTTTTCTTCAAATAGATGCGTAGAGATGCGTATTAACATTTTTAAATACAATTGATTCAATACAATAATTGAGATTTAATGCAAGAGTTTTAAATTAGTGGAAGACAGTAGCATAGATTTGCGCAAACTTTTGCTGTTTGGGTGATAAAATGCACAAATTAAATTTAATTAATATCTTTAAGTGCACACAAAGCAAATCAGCGGCACTCATGCAACTTACACAAAAATGTATGCGACACTGGTTTTGTGCGCTGCTAACGCGGTGTATAAACAACATAGTCGAATTACAAGAACACGAACATTCATCAACATTCTTTAGAATTATTATGTCTCTCATGCTGTAGTGTTACTAACAGCTGCATGAGCACTTTTCAATTGAATTACTATATGTTAACACTGGGATTTGTGCGCTGCCAACGCGGTGTGTAAACAGCATAGTCGTATTCATGAATATTAATGAATTTTCTGTGGAATTCTTATGTCTCTCATGCTGTAATGTTACTAACAGCAGCGTGAGCACAACTGGTTTCAGTTATGTTAACTTACAAGAGGCTTTTGAGATTTGACTACTAATGAATTCTTCAAAATATTGGACATGCCGGTCTGTGCAACCCTACTTTACTTTGTTTTTAAATTTTCTATTGAAGAGTGAAAAATCTACTTTCTTTTATTCTGCAGAGTCATTTAGAGGAAATTTAGAATTAGCATGCGCAAACTAATTTGCACAAACTGTATGAACCGGTCTGAAATTTTATATATGATTTTTTGTCTTTAAACGCAAATTGCGCAACCGTACTTTTTTTTTTTCAATTGTAAGAGTGCAAAATGTACTTTCTTTTATTCTGCAGAGCCATTTAGAGGAAGTTTAGAATTGCTTGCGCAAACTAATTTACACAAACTTTATGAACCGGTCTGAAATTTTATGTTTTTTTGTCTTTAAATGCAAACTGCAACATAATTTGGTTACTTTAAGGAAAATACAACAACAAACATTTGCTTGACTTTTTGAAGGTAGTGCCTCGGCTTTAAAACACAGTCTACTTTTTAAACGCACAAAATTCGTTACTTAATTGCGGCTACTTTTCCTCTAAATGCTGCCACTTCATGTTCACAAAATAGGCAAAAAAAATTTAATTTGGAAAAGTTTGCACAAACCGCCCTTCAAATTAATAATAAGTAAATTGAAATTTAAAAAAGTTAGCACAAGAAATTTGTGCAGTAATATCAAATAACTATTGAAACCCCCATTTTTTTCTAATCCTAAGTGCAATTCAGTAAAATTTCAATAAACATAAAAAATTATAGGTTTGCGCAAACTTTTTTGTAAATGTTTTGCACACACTTTAAGCATCACATTTCGTTTACTCAACTACATAAAACTATGCAAATCGTTTTGAAAAAATACAATTTTCAAAGTTTGTGCAAACTACATATTATTGAGTTACTGCTGCTTCCTTGCTACTTCCGGGTGCCGTTGATAACAAAAAGGTAAACATTTTTACTAATTTAGTTTGCATGAGATTTGCTGTGTGCTGTGTGTGTGTGTGTGTATGTAGGCTTGTAGTTGAATTTTTTCCGTGTACTTTAACTGACTGTTCGTAGTTCACTTATTTTAATTACACATAAAAATGTATGGCTTATAAAAACTTGATTGATACTTCTTCGCTTTCTTCGTTTCACATTCCTAACTGCTTCAACTATTTTGTTACAATAAATGCTTGAGTGTTCATCATTTCATATATGTATATGTAAGAGTACTATTATATTTATGTAAAATAATGTTTTCTTTGTTTGGTTTGCATTTAAAAGTAAAATTTGGTTTTATATTGTTTTGTTTTGCCTACAGCAAATAAACACAAATAATACGCATTGTATTTGTTGCTGTTGTTGTAAAATATTTTACTGGTGTTTTCGTCTTAATGAAGTAGTTGTTTCTCTTGCTCTTACTTTCTTATGCGCTTATGCGCTTATGCTATTCTGCTCTCTCACTTGTATGCATTTTTCTCTTCTTATCCTATTTTTAATTTTTCCTTTCACGTAAAACATTTAATAGTCATATATATATTTTTTTCTTGTTCGTTTTTGCAGTAATATTAATTATAATTATATGTATGTATTGTATAATATAAATACGTTTCATATATGTATGTTTATGTAGGTATGCAATATTTTTTTTTTTTGTTTTAATTATTCAACTTTCGTCATACAACTCCTCTGCAACTTTTTTACTTTTACTTTCTTATTTTTTGCATTTTTTCATCATAATTTTTTTTTGTTACGTATTTTTTTATAGAAAAAAAAGAGAGAGTGTTTGCATATAGTTTCACTTTTACATTTACTGTTGTGATGTTCATATGTGTATGGATGCAAGCCTATACTATATATTTATCTCTTTCGCACAAATTACGCCCGTGATTTGAATTTCGCACTCACACACTTCCCCTCTTGGTAACTCACTTATATTACTCGCTCCCTCTCTCCCGTGCGCAGTCTAACTATTTTGAGAGGGAATACATACTTATTTTCAATTACCGCTACTAACTTTTCCTCTGCTTTCACTCGCGCTATTTAGCTCTCTCTCTCTCTCTCCTTCTCTTTCTCTTACTCCATTAATCAACTAATTTCTCTTCTCATTCACCAACTATTCCATGGGAAGAAAAAAATTGGTCTGGCGATGCTCGCTGCGGTTGCTGCTGCTGTGACTAGTGGGGCTGGGAGGTTTTACATTTTTCTTCTAGTTGTTGTTGTGCTAGTAAATTGTGGTTTTTGTTACTACAGCTATCGGTTTACAAATTACACTGCCATAGTATCGTAGGCTGTGAATCCTGCGCCACTTTGTTGTTGGAGTTGTTTTGGACCGGCTTCGTTTCTATTGATTGCCGAAGTTGAAGAGTTGAGAAGAACAAAACAACAAAAATCCATAATTAGTCAAACAAAATTATAGAGACAATTTTTTTTGTTTTTAATTTACATATTAATACCTACATAAATGAGTGATAGTTGTTGTAAATAATTGCAATTGAGGATATGTATGCACATATACATATACATAGAGGTGGTTTTTGTAAATATTTAGCTCATTCATGAGTATAATTCATTTCAGTAGTATAATTGGTCAGTTGTTACATTTTACTTATTTATGAATACAATAATCGGTTAAATGTTTAGTAGGATAAGAGTAGATTAAATTATAGTAAATTTACATACATTTTGTATTTTAAGAGGCAATGGTCGATAGATAAAACAAGAAGTGAGTTTGCCAAGTATTCAATAACCTGACCTCAGTGGCTTGACTAAGTAAAAATTATTGCAAAAAAATGGGTAGATGGCGGTAACTACTCCACACTACACTACTCGGCTTTCAGTAAATTTAGCAAACTCGTTTGTTGGGCTGACGGCATTTTAGAAGTTTGTTTAAATTTCTTTGACTTCCATTCTTCTATTCTCTTTACGTTTTCCTCTAGAATTTGTTAAAATTTCTATGCTTTCTTTTAGAAGTTTGTTCAGGTCTCTTTGTTTTTCATTCTCCCTATGCCTTCTTTTACTTTCTATTATTTTTTTAATTATATTATATTCATAACCTAATATTACCTTATAATCAAACCTAATCTAATTTTAGTTTACAAGTATTTGGTACTTTGACAGTTTCCTTTCAGATCTCCCTCACAGCTCATTTAACTTACTAACATTACTTTATGGCAAAATTACTCTAAAATTTCCACTTCAATCTATGTAATCTTCTAATTCATCAATTTTAGGCCCAAGCTTAGTACTAAATTCTTGAGGAATAGAAGTACTTTTAGCCTTCCCTCGCATAAGAACTCAGTGAAGCTCTTTCTAACGAGGAAAAGGGTCTCAAATCTTCACAGATTCACAGACCTCAAGAACCTCTAGATGAGAGTTATGCTTGCCCCGGCTATACTTTTCAGTTACATATTCAGTTAAAAGAAAAACCAGAAACTGGCTGGAAATAGTGATTCTTCATTTAATTTCAAGGCTAAGTCTGTTTCTTGTGCTAATGCTGGTTAATCAATGCAATGCAATCAAAACTCTTTACCACTTCAAAATTCCATCTATCAATAGTGACAGGGGGGTACTTCGTCTGAAGCTTAAACCAGCAATTGAATAGTCTTATCACATGCAGGGACCGTCTTTGGCCGAAAATAAGTCCATGTCATTCCGGTAACGAGAACCGACTTTTGGGAGGAACAATAGAC
Source organism: Anastrepha ludens (assembly GCF_028408465.1). Classification (NCBI taxonomy): domain Eukaryota; kingdom Metazoa; phylum Arthropoda; class Insecta; order Diptera; family Tephritidae; genus Anastrepha; species Anastrepha ludens. The sequence continues at coordinate 116,036,348 of NC_071502.1, forward strand.
ACTCTGCCTGAGAATTCGATTGCCATACACGTTTTATGGGAATAAGTAATTGAGAGCTCTATTAGTTTTAAAAAAGAAAAATCTTAATATTTGCTTTGTTGAAAATGTTCATAACACGAATCCGCTGGCAGAGTATTGTTCAGAGCGCCATTGCATAGTTAAACAGCATCCCCTACAACATTTTTTAGTTTTGCAAACAGCAACCCTAAGTTACATTTTACCCACTAAAAACTTTCACGCCGTGAACAACTGCACAATTGAATATAATTTTTTGTTTGTTTTTCCCTGCTATTCTTTGCTATTTTATGAACACTAATATTCTACTAAAAAGCCATCTATCCTTCTTTCAGTTGCCTCTTAAACATACAAGCAGTATTTCCTCATAGATGTAGACTTCAAGTTCAGCTGTAAGTTCTTCATTAAGCATATTGGTTAGTATTAAAAGATGGCAAGCGCGCTGTAACTGTATGATAAAAAAGCAAGTGTTTAAAACTCTCGCATTTTTTGTTGTTGGGTGTACATAGAAGAGCTTTTAAAATTTCGTGCAATTGTGTGATCTCGCATGAGTGTTGCTATACATTCAATTTAAGGGGAACTAGTTTTAAAAATTTGTTAAGAATATATTGCAATGCTGTTGGTGGCAGAGGGACGGCAGATAGGCGTCTTGAAAGTAGTTCTTACTATTATTAAAGCTTCAATACAGTAGGTTCTGTTTTTATGCGGCTTTTTTTTATGCGGTTTTGAAATAGTGCGGTTTTTTTTTTAATTACAAAATGCATGTCGACCTATCGGGAATTGTACATATAAACAAGATTCTAAACCAGCTAAGCAAAAACTCATCACAGATTACATCAGAAAAGCTAACCCTACAAGTATGGAAGATATATAAAGATATAATTTTCAAAGATACAATATTTTGTTTATGCGATTTTATTTAATTATTTCAGATTCATGCGGTCTATGGAACGTATCTATTGTAATAATATGGGACTAGTGCCCTTTTTTATGCGATTATTTCAGATTTATGCGGTTTTAGCATTTGAAACGTATCTATAGTTTTACTATAGAACTAGTAGCTTTTTTTATGCTGTTTTTTTTTATGCTGTTTCTTGCGGAACGTATCTAACGCATAAAAACAGAACCTACTGTACTTTGCTATTAGTGATACTAAATTACAGTCTACTAAAATTGTATCTATGATATGTTTTTTGATATTTTTGAGTGCTTTCCAGGTAAACTAAGTTTATACTCGCATGCGCAAATTCGCAGAGTTGAACTTAGCTTCACAATTCACCACAGCCCAACTTGCATTGAACATTTGACTCTAGGTACTATATCATAGTGTCCTATATACACAACTATACATTCACATGTCGTTATATATCCTTTGTAAGGAGCCAAGATTCTCATAAAATTAGGGCTTTGGGTCTCAATGATAGGAAAGACCCAGCTGAATTAGACTAAGATGGAAAAAGCAGTACTTAATTGCTATTGACGCTTATATTCTGAAAATATTTCTATGTGTAGGGAGAGCTTTTTTGAATTTTGTGATACATATTCGACCGAAGAAGGCATTTGGAAAAAGAATAATAAAGTTTATAGGTGTTTTAATTAACTTCTTAATACAAGTTTATCGACAACATTTCGTCTACTTTATATTTCTGCCAGTCCTTGATAGGCAAGAAATTCATATTTTATAAAAACAAAAATGTAGTTTGCTTGCTTTTCAAGAGCGAAATCTTAGAAAATATCTCAAAAATTACTAAGGTAAATGAAGTAAAATTTGATTTAAGGAAAAAAACGTTATAAAACTATTTCGTGGAAGCCCACATGTTATTGGGGAAACATTTTTCTAAGGAAAGAGACAAAGAGAGTGTAATAGAATATTTTTCATCGCTAATAAGCTGCTTTCTATTCAGCAACATCTAGCGAGTAGTGAATAAAACAAAAAATTACCCTTGAATTCAACATATGATTTTTTTTGTGTGGCATTGCTTTTCAAAGCGTTCCGCTTGAGAGTATGCAAAATATTTTGATCCCGTCAGAGGACGGTCAAAAGACAAGAGTCGTGCTCCTCGCCACATGTCGGTCAAACTGTCATTCCATTGTTTATCAAAGGTTTGCGCCTAAAGCATATCGCTTGTGCGGAAAGCGACTAGTCGCTTGATCATTGCTAAACTGTTATTACTTTCACATACAAATTTTCCGCTTGGCGTGCAGCGGAAAATTCTAGCGTGTAGAGATGTGATGAATCGAATGCGGCAATAGACTGCCTCATTCGTACTTTCACCTAAGTTAGGGAAGTAGTGTTGCTTGACAAAGAAAGTGCAAAGGCACGTTTATGATGTTAACTTATGGCTGGCTTTTCTAGCATGCGCACTTTCATTGAAAGCGCGAAATGCTTTGATCAACAGTTGAACCCCAAATATACAATAAGTATTTTTGAACTCGCGCCACAAATGTTTGAAAATTTCAAATAAAGTAAAGGGCATTGACAATGCGAGGAATTTTGAACTTATTTTTGACAACAGCGCATCAACTTGCATATAGACCACATTCCAATATATCATAAAAGAAATGAAAGATGTGAGAGTTGTTGATATGAGTAAAATGTAACTGTATTCATTCCTTTTAAAAATATTGGGGCATTTCAGAATATTCTGGTACTATGAATATCTAAACCCAGGCATGGCTGGTTGAAACCATTATTCATAAAGTCGTGACGAGTGATTAGAAAACTATTTCAGGAACAAGAAGTGCGCATTGACCCTTCTACACGATGTGCACAATACAAAGGTATGACCAACATCAAACCCTAAATCGGACCTTAGCGAATTCGAAGGAATCAGATGATTTGCTGAGATAATAAGGGAAAAAACAGAGGTGGGCAGAAACTGATAGTGTTCGTCATGTATGAAAAAATTAATGCAGCCTCTGAACTTGTTGATCGCTGCTTTCTCAACAAAGACTGATTGAAACACTGATTGTATTCAACTAACCTCACTTTACACATCCGCCTCTCTCTCTCTCTCTGTCTTATCTAGTATTAGCAAAAGTTACTCTTACAATTTTGCTTCGGATGGTCAAACCTTGTAATTTATCTTTATTGATAGCAACTCTAAAGGCGGATTAAGAAAATTTGCCTCCCATGCAGCTTCGAAATTCCCAACACCTTTTATACTATAAATTATTGGATCATTTAAATAGGGGTACATCAGGAACAAACGTTTCTTAGTTATCAAATAACTCACGCATAACTTTATTACCTAAATTTTTGAGTACGGAAAATTTTTCATGGAACTCATCTTCATAGTTTTGGTATCTATTTTGAAAATAAGCCAATAAAGTTCAGGGTTACTCTTAAAATATTTACAAATTTGTTGATAATTCCCAGTGCCATTTTTAATTTTTTCGCAGTGGATTCTCTTGCGCCGATCAAAAAAAACGCCCTTAGAATTATCATCGAGCGATGGGTTGAGTAGAGGTCTTAGCTGCACTTGCTTTTAATGGACTTTGAAAAAGTCTTCGATAGCATCAATCGGAAAACCAACTGGTATGCTCTAAAGAGAAGACATAACCCAGACAAGCTAATTGCTCTGATAAGGGAGTACTAAAGAGACTCGAGCTGCTCCTGCATAAGGTATTGCTTTCTGAGGCTTTTCCAGGTGCTGAATAATGCACGACAAGAATGCATATTGTCTCCAATGCAGTTTCTTTTTGTCGTCGAGAACGTCATATGTAGTCAATTGCTTATGTAGCGTAAATGCGAAATCCGCTCCTAAAAAACTGCATATGGCACGCGAAGGAAAACCAGTTTTACTCCTTTAAAGAGTACAAAAATTGGGTTAGAAAACGATGGATATATAAAATACAGTGTCTCTTTCCATGTAAACACATATGTATGTATGTAAACAGTTATGTAAGCATACAGTTATTTGCATTGTTTATGAGTGTCAGAGTTAAACGCAGCAATAAAAGCTTACAATTGCAACTTATTTTTAAATTTGTGTAACTTTTAAAGCAGATATTCTCGTTTGAAAAACTTATACCGATCGATTATAGAATAGGCTAAGTATACTTAAAAGAATTTTTACAATAATCAAACTGTGATTTGCCATTCAACTCAAACACAAGGAATCACAATAAATGTAATTGAAAATAAATGCTTAAATAATAAAAAAATATTATTGCAAAAATAAAACACAAACATGCAATTGTTAGGTTATTGACAAAACTACAAAGAAAAAGTATGTATTTTACCCATTTAATCATATCTGACTATGTGGCTACGCATGCATAGAACAATAAAAACAAACAAATATTAATTATTATTAAATATAAAATGCATAAGCGTGTAATTTTTTTAATGTTTTTACACACAAACACTTTACACTGCGATAAAATAATCAACTTACAATGGCCGTCGACTATGGTGGGTAAGTACGAGTAGTTTTTTTGTAGGTAGTAGAATTGGTAGTAGAAGTAGTTTACATAGTAGTAGAAGTGAGAGAGTTGTACCACAGGAATTAAATAAAAAAATAACCAATAAAAAATAATTTTAATTAAATGTTACATTATTTGTGTTTTAAGGTTAGCATTTATTTTATTTAATTTTTTTTTTACTTTTTTTTTTTACTTTTTTTTTGTTGAATTTTTGAACTTAACGAAAACTATTTATTTAGTTAGGCTTAAAAATTGCATTTCCCAACAAGATTAGTGCAAGTAATAATTAACAACTTTTTGCAATGAAACGCATTAAATTAAAAACACAGTAAGTCTCAGCTACTCATTATTAAGTTTTTTTTTTGTGGCAATAATAATATCAAAATTTTCGAACTTTGCGCAAAATCTTTAATCTACATAATAAATTATTAATTTTTTAACGCTACTGCAACCCTTCTAATTTTTTGAATACAGAACTAAATAATTGCGTTCTAATAAATTCCACAAATTTGTGTTATTTTAACTACAAACTTTAAAAAAAATGTAAGATTAAAAATTTTAAAATTCTTAATTTTCCAATTTTAAATTTTAAAATTTTATAATTAAAATATAAATTTTTTTTTAAATTTAAATTAAAAATTTTTTTTTATTTAAATTTAAATTTTTTTTAACTTTTTTTTTAATTTCTAATATTTTCTAACTTGTGCTACATATTTTAACAGTTATTAAAAAATTTCACAACCTCGTTTTTTGTTCTTTCTTTTTAAATTAAAACTCTTTTATGATTTTTTTTTTATAAATATTTCGTGTGTTCTTTTTCGTGTCTTTAATACATTACCTTTCAATCAGTTTGCGCATTTCTTCAGTTGTACGCTGATCCTTTTGTAGTGGGGATCTTTTGACAGCTGCTTACATTTAAATTTTAGTTTTTGTGCATTTATTGAGTTTTGAGAATCAATCGTTTCCCAACCGTTAGCACAAATATATTTTAATTTCAGTATGAAAAAGTTCCGTAATCACAAATGATAAAAATAAAAAGGAGAAAGAAAAGTTATAAATAATCAATAAATTAACATAAAATGTATACATATATTTTTTTACTAAATCTAAAAATGTAAAATGGAATTGTATGTATGAATTGGCCCATAGAATTTTTCAATATAATAATGACCTTTATTAAATGTTTATTCGAACTTTTAAATGTCGGGAAATTATTAAAAAAATATTCAAAATTATGTGCGATTAAATTCTAATATTTATGATATTTTATACAAAAATTACAAAATATTAGTGATAAATTCGGTGGAAAATAATTTACAAAATCTCTTGAAATGCAAGCTACTGAAAAATTCCAAAACTTAATATATTATTTTTCAAAGTGATAAATGAACTTTGTTTGCTTATTTAATTCGTCAATAGAAACTATCTAAAAGCTGGTAGGAAATTATAAAGAAAAAAACATTACTTATAATAGGGGAGAAGTTAAAAATTTCGAAAAATATAGAGGAACTTCGTGCAAAAATTTCAAGAATGGCCTTTAGACGTTATTATTGGCATCTGAAATATGAGTTCATTACAATAATGCACCGGCAATGGCCGGTGTGAAGAGGTTAAGTAACTAAAATCATTCTTGAAACTTGAACGAAATGGCACACAGAGCTCAATCGCGAACCTTGGACCTGATTGACTTTACCGTCGAGAGTATGAATCATGAATGTGAAATGAAACTTTCTCTCTAAGAATGGTTGATTTTAATATCTGGTATCCATTTCTACACGAACGCTTAAAACACTCAATAAATACAATAGATATCTCGGTGCCCTACAACACGAAGTCCGAATTTTACAAGATTAAAAGATTAATTGATAAATTAATTTTTTTCATATATTGTATATTAAAATTTCTTTCGAGATACTTTTAATTTCCCCTCATGACTTTTTTTATAAAAACTGAACTAAACTAAAAATGGTTCTTAAGTTATGTTAATAGCAGGGTTTTCAAAATAGAAGTCCATGGCAAAAACAGGAAATGTAATAAACTGAAATTCTATGAGCAAATCATTTATTTGTTATTTGTTATTATTTTAGGTGAATTGATTTTCATGCCTTCTTTGTAAAAACCTATTAAAATGTTTATCAAGTTAAGTGAATTAGTGTTTTCAATATCATTTACACATCGCTCAGTTCCTTCAAATTGTATATCCATAGCATAGACTGGAATGATAATCAACTACATTTGTATTCACAGCTAATATTTATTTCTTATTTTATTTAAAATTTTTTTTTCTTATTTTTCATTAAATCATTTTATTTTATTTTATTTTACGTTACTTCATTCTATTGAGTTGGTCAATAGGTTCATAGCGTTTTTATAGTTTCATTTATTTCACAACGATTTGTTTGCTGTTTGGCAAAGGGTAAGTATTCATTCGATAGAACTCTTTCTGCTCTACAAAACTATGTTAGTTGTATTTTTATTCTTTTTGTTATTTAATTTTTTATTAGATTTGAGGCTTAGAAATGGAATATCCAGGAGCTAAAATCAACATTTTCGTCACCTGCTCTTCTTTGCTTTTCATCGAGGTCAAAAAGCTGCCGAAGCAGTCCGAGACATTTGCGACGTGTATGAAGAAAGTGTCATAGGTGAGTCTACAGCACGGATCTAGTTTGCAAAGTTCACAAGTGGTGACCGATGGCCTTCTGAGTTCGAGGAAGAACGTCTCAAATGACTTTTGAAGGAGAACGGTAGCCAAGCCAGTCGTAAATTAGCGAAAAAAATTAGCTGCGATCATAAAACGATTCTCAATCATCTTCATTCAATGGGATTTACCGAAAAATTGTGAGCCTGGGCCACTCACGAGCTCAACGAAAAAACAAAGAAAGTCGCCTTCAAATTGCTTCTCAGATCTCGCCCGCCATCGAGCAACGCGGGGTCATAAACAGCGCTTTTTGTACCGAATCGACACGGGAAATCAGAAATGTTGCCTATACATCAATATGAAGCAAAGAAAGGAGTGGGTGGCTCCAGGAGATACGTCCAAGCCGAGAGTCAAGTCGGATCTGCCTCCAAGGAAGATCGTGACATGTGTTTGGTGGAACTGCGAGGACATGGTGCACTGGGAAATGCTCCACAAGAAGCTCTACATTGCCCATGATCAGACCATACTCCTTCACGACAACGCCAGTCGTCAAAGTCGCGCTCCAAGACCTCGAATGAGAGGTCGTTCAGCATCCGCCGCATTTTCCGGATCTTCCACTGACCGATTGCCATCCTTTCCGCTCCCTGCCAATCCATATGAAGGATATTCAATAACAAAGAGGTCCTTAAAACTGGCTCAACGACTTCTTTGTCGCCAGATCAGGAGAATTTTGGCGGAACGGCATTAACAAATTGGTTGAGAGGTGGGAATACGTTGTAAACAGCAACGGCGAATATATGTATAATTGATTAATTTATTCATATAATATTATTATTTTTTAAATAAAAGTCTTCGGTAGAAACGCTACGAACTTATGCCCCAACCTAATATTTAATTTTTATTTTATTTTGTTTTATCATATAATGTTTTGTTTTATTTCCTTTTACTTTCATTTTATTTAATTTAATTTTATTTTATTAAAAAAATTTCATTTTAATTTCTATTTTATAATTTTATCTTATTTTTTTATTTTGCTTTATTTAGATAATTTTTTTTTACTTTAAATTTTTTTTTGAAAAAACATTTTTATTATGTTTAATAAGTTTACCTTATTTATTTAATTTTATTTTATTTAGTTCAATTTTGTTTCGTTTTTAAGGGGTACATACCTCCAGAATTAAAAAAAAAATCGATGTTTTTTTATATATTCTTTTATAATATATATTCTTAAGTGTTTTCCCTATTGTCTGTTGAGTCGGCTTTTTTATATCTTTATTAAAAAATTTTATAAACATATTTATACATACCTTTTTTAAAATGCCGTAAATTGCAAAATTTTTCGAAATACAAAATCAGGCCCGATAGACTATAGCTACAAATTTTTAATTACAAGTTGTTTTTTACTTTTTGCAGATCCATCAACATTTCAAGAAGAAATGATGCAGACCGTGGAACAACTTTTTCTCATTGTACTCTGGGTCACGTGATTTTGTATATACTAATTTTTGTAAAGAAAAATTAAAACAAATTTTTTTATAAAGTTTAAGTACTAATAAACAATGTATAATATATTTTTATATTTATTTCTATTGTTATCCCTTCTAAAAACAGGCTTTCTTTTAGCGCATTTTTGGTGCTGCTGGACGTGTGTAACCCCTTAATTTATTTTATTTAAAAAAAAAATGTTGATAAAAATTTCATTTAATTTCAGTTTGTTTAATTACATTTTTTTTGTGATGTTACTTAATTGTTTGTTTAATTTTATTGTGCTTTAATATAATTTTATTTTATACTATTTTATTTTACTCTCACTTTGTTTCCCTTCACTTTTTTTATCAAATTTATTTAGTTATTTTATTAAATTTCAATTCATATCTTCAATAAATTATGATTATTTTATTTTTTTAATTTCATTTTATTTTATTTTATTTTGTTTATTTCTTACCTCAGTTTATTTTACTTTATTACAAAAAATTAAAAAAAAAAATTGATTTTATTTCATTTTGTTTATTTAGATACATTTTTCCTTTATTTGTTTTTCTTATTTACTTTTATTTAATTATATTTTACTTTGTTCTCTTTTATTTTATTTTACTTTATTTAATTACATTTTTTATCCTACTTTATTTGGCTCTAATTTTGTCTCCCTTCATATTATTTTATTTAAAAAAAAATTTAAATAATGATTTCAGAACGCAAGAACATGGTTTCAGTTTCTTGTTTTAACGAAAAAAATCTGCTGGAATGCATAACAAAGGAATAATCATAAGGCTCTGATTAGCAAGCATAAAACACAGAAAATAAAACTTGACAAAGCTGATAAATCTAAACATTTGTCGGTGAATGGATCGTTATAAATACGTATAAATGTGTGCAAAATAATTCTTCAGCCCATTGAGCAAATTAATTGTTGGTATTTAACAAAAAAGATTTTCTATTCCTAACTTGAGATCATTATTACTGAAAATAATTCGCTGGAGCTATAAACTTGGGAACCAGTTTCAAAAAGTTATATTATCAAATATTTTTTACTCTTATTCTTATTTTTATTAACTACAAATTATAAATTCTGCAACTACACACATAATTAACTAACGTAAATCGTTTTAATGAAGTGAACATGCTGATGCCACGTATGATTTGACATGAAATAGAAAACAAAAAATTATATACTTATAAATACTATATAAACAATAAATATCTATTAAATAAAAATAACTTATTTGAAAATTGATTATTCGTAATCTTTAAAACTAAAGACCCCAAAATTTATTTAGTCACAGAACGTAATTCGATAAAATTAAAAAAAAAGTCATTAAATTTCATAAACCCAGCACATAAACACAAAATACAGGGTGTGAACAACATGATGTGCTTGAAAATGAAACGAAATGAAATGGTGCAAATTAGGGTGAAGTGAATGGTGAAAATAATATCCCAATCCTGTGAGAATAAATAAACTGTAACCATAAATTTTAATTTTGAAAAAAAATTAATCCAAAAATAGGTGTTAACACTTTTTAGCAAAACACAGTATGAATATTTGAAAACACTTATATGGGTAAGTTGAAAAAATGTACAAAACGTAGTTGGGGGCATGAGATGATTTGAATGACGCATATTTAGGTATTCAAATACGATTTTATGGCTTTCGATGAGTGTCGACGATTAATGATTCACAGATTCGTTGAACTGTTGAGGGTCTAAATGAGAGGAGCAAATCAATGCAATGCGCAAAAAGTGCACCAAAAGTAGATGCCGCTAAGCAAAGGTACTTACAATGGCAATGGTGCTTACTTATTGCAAGTACCGTTGCTGTAAGTTGAAGCTAACCCAAGCCTACTTTAGGATGCAAGTTTTGGCGTAAACTAAAATAAACTGCGTTTGAGCAAATATTCGAGTAATCATAAATAAATAACTCAGTATTAAATATGTATACATGAATGTTTGTATGTATGTATAACTTAACAACTAAAACTCCATGAGCTTCGCAAAGAAGGGGGCTTATGAAAAATGGCAAACGAAAATTTTCACACTTCATGACTTCCGAGGATAAATGAATAAATGATAGGATAGATCAGTGAGTGAATGCATTCGAAGATGATGTTTTTGAGTGTGTAAATGAATAAATGGAATTATTATTCTAATTTTTTTTTTGTAAAATCGGGAAACAGGCAGCACTGACTGCGCGTAGTATTCGTAATAATTTTTTAACATATGGAACAAATTAAAATTATGAGCTACTTATAAGTACGTGGGATTCTTTTCACAAACAGAAAATTTTGCGCTTAAAATGCGTGACAAATTTGAAAATTAACAGTAAATTGCACAATCATGTAATTTCGAAAAAAATCCGATTGCTTTTTCACTCACCCTCATTGGAGTCTTCTGCGAATATTTTTTTTTTTGTTTTTTAAATAATAAATTATTGAAGACACAAAAATAGCATTAATTAGCATAAAGTTGTGTTAAATACACAGAAAAAATACAATATTTAAATGCTTTTAGTATACATTTGCAATGCCGTTATACATAAAATACGTAAATGTTATTAAAATTTATATCTCAAAATATTGCGAAATATTGGCACTAACTTAATTTTTGTTTTATTTTATACTCGCTAGTATTATTTTTAATTATTCTTTGCATTTTTGTTCATCAAACTCACCGCCATAATTACCGCGTGGTCCATGATCGCGATCACATTCAGCTTCTGAGATCTCATTGCTCTCTTTGGAGTCATTGAACGATGAATTGCTCATGTCGTGGTTGCGTGGTGGTGGTGGTGGAGGTTCTGGTGAACCATTGCCTGGATTACGTGCAGAACCTGATTAATAATTGCATGAAACCTTTATAGCCACCCGCACTATTCCATACCAAAACACTTGCGCTCCCCCTACTTACCAACACTGCGACGTCCCATCGAGCCGCGTGAGCCATAATGATCATATGGTGTTCCATATGGACCGCCATACTGTGAGCCGTATTGATCCTCTTCGGGTGCGCAATTGGCGGGATCATCATATTCGGGTCCTGGGCCAGAGTACAGGCTGCCACCCTGTGAGTTGACGCGTGTGTAACGGCGCTGAAATATATAAACAAATTATTATTTGGCATTACAAACAAAAATCCAAAAAAAAGTAATTAAAAAATTAATAAAAAACATTTCATTTCTCATTTAAAAACATTTAATGTTTCATTTAAACATGAATGAAAAATGAATTTAAACACTTTTCCTCCACTCACGTATTGGTCTTCCTCAGCGCAATTGGCTGGGTCATCATATTCCGGTGCTGGTGTATAGATCGACGACTGGCCACCCTGGCTATTCTTACGGGCATAACGATTGGCACGTGGCATTGACTGTGAACCGGAGCGTGAGTGTACATGTCCGGGATGACCGGGTGGTCCCATGGTGCCAGCATGTCCGGGTCCGGGTGCATGTCCGTTTTGATGTGGGAAGGTTTGGAAGTTCATAGCCTTTGTGGGATCCATTTCTTCGCGGAAGCCGAGCAGGTGGAAAGTCGCATAGGGGCAGATCTCATCTTCCATGCCTTTTGTGGTTGTATTTTTAGGAGTTTTGTAGAAAAATTTGTTGAATTAGTAAATTATATTAAAAGTTAATAGAGGAGTGATGTTTATTTTTTTGTTTTGTTTGGTAGTTTAATGGGTTATGTTGTTACTGTTGTTACCATGTACTGCGTTAAAACGTTATTATTCGAAAGAGCATGCAAAATTTTAATAATTTTTATAAATATTTCTAATTTTTTATTTTTTCTTATACATACACATACGCACACACTATTACTTACTGTTAGTAGATGTTAAATTCGATAGTCTTTGTTTGAGGGCCCACAAAATTACAAAAAGAGAACTTAAATATTTTAGTAAAACATTTTTAACGAAAATAAAACTATTTTCTGACGATAATTATTAATAAGAAGATATTTAATAAATTATAGGAAAAAGAGAAGAACATAAGCACTGCTCGAAGCTTTTAGAGCTGTTTTTATTGTGTAGGACTTAAAAAATGTGCAAACATAATTTCATTGCAAGATGTAATAAATACGGACCGAAATTTCACCAAATTAAAAAAAAAAAATCTTATCCTATTTAAAAAAAAAAGTTTATCTTGTTTCTTGCCCTGTTTTTTTATAAAAAAAATTAAATCTTACCCTATTTTTTTATAAAAAAAAAAATCTCACCCTATTTTTTAATAAAAAATAGTATCTTACCCTATTTTTATAAAAAAAAAATTAACCTTACCCCATTTTGTTATTAAAAAATTAAAAATCTTACCCTAATTTTTTATAAAAAACAAAACATAAAATCCTACCCTACTTTTTATATAATAAAAAAAATTTATTCTGTTTTTTACAAGCCCTATTTTTTATAAAACTAAAAAATTAACGTATTTTTTATAAAAAAAAAAAATTTATATAATATAAAAAAAAACCTTACTCTATTAAAAAAAAAAAATAATAATTAAATCTTACCCTTTTTTATACCAAAAACTAAATCTTACCCTATTTTTTCTAAAAAAATAAAATCTTACCCTATTTTTTATAAAATAAATAAAATCTTACCCTATTTTTCATAAAAAAAATTAAATTTTATCCTGTTTTCTATAAAAATAATAAAACTTACCCTATTAAAAACAAAATGTCACCATTTAAAAAAAAAATAAAATCTTACCCTATTTTATAAGAAAAAATAAAATTTTGTCATACTTTTTATATAAAAAAAATAAAATCTTACAATATGCAATATATTTTTTTATAGAAAAATAAAATTTTACCCTACATTTTTTATTAGTTCTACTTAAAAAAGTTGAAAGTAATTTCAAAATAAAAGTTTACGCCTTATGAAAATGAGGAGTGAGTCCGCTTGCGATTTTTATTATTAAGTCTACTCAAAAAAGTTGTTGGTAATTTAAAAATTAAGTAAAAGGTCGTTCATAAGGCGCGCCTGGATGTTATAAAAATTTAAGTTCATTCAGCCTTCACTATTTTTCTTCAAAATATGGCTCTTAACAATTATAAGGGAAAAACGATATCATTTAAATGTCCACAGTGAGCAGGACTACGGGCCGTCATACGAGAATTAAAATTTTCAAGAACTCGCTCACACATCGCATTGAGTTCAGCAGTCTCGATCAGAATGTTATGTTTTCCCGTATTGTGTGACTTGTGGCTAAGGCCTTCTATTTACGTTGGGAGCACCTTATACATATGAACAATGTAGGTAGGCTGGTGAAAATAGATTTGAATTTTACGAATGTAATTATTTTGAAGCACTTTCGGGGTGGAAATAAAAAAATAAAAATATCCTAAGCTTAGAGAAAATTTATAAAATTTCCAAAAAAAAAGACGAAAAAAAAATTTAGTGGCATTGTAAGCCAACGCAATTTCGAAAAAGATTAGGAATACGTTTTCTAATTTTTTTCTTCTTTTTTTATGTAAGCTAAAACTGCCAAACATTTTGAATGTGAAATTTTGATTTATGTTTTCTAAGAAATGTATCATTGTATTCTGAAGCAATTTTAAAGTGTTCCTACGACAAAAATAATATTTTTCAAATTTCGAATAATTTTGAGGTTATGTGTTCCAGAGCGCTTCATTGCATTCATTTCAGTAGTAAACACAAAAAAACAAAAAACAATTGTGAGCCTCTTGCAACCTTCGATCGATTAATCTGTTGTTAGTCACGAAAAATGATGCGAAATTATGGATAAATAATATCGAAAAAAAAAGACCAAAAATAAACGGAAAAATCTTTCAACACAATATTATTAAAAAACAGAACTCAAAAATTAATAAAAAAAAATTTTATTCTTCAAAAATAAGTACCACCCTATTAACGCCTACCTGGATGTCTGTAATGGCACTGTACATCCTCGGGACCATAATGATTACCGTGCAATGGCACTGGTGGCGCCTTCAATTCCTCATACAAGTTTGTACGGCGTGGATCCCAGGTTGAGTGATTCGAGCGAATGCCACGTGCTACTCACACAAATGCACACAAGCATTGCATGGGCAATTTGTGTATGGTGTGGCATAAGCCCATAGAGGTTTTTATAGTTTTGATAGTAATAAATTTATATGTGGGGTTTCGTGTAGTTGTGTAAGTGTTTGTTGTTTGTTTGGTATTGTTTTTGTAGTCATTTTAAATGTTTCCGTACGATTTTAAAAATTCAATATAAATCGTGTTTTATATAACATCAAGCGGTTGCAGGAGTAAAAAAGCCATATATGTACGTAAATTGGGGTTTATTCGGGTTTATAGGATTTGTTGTAGGCAGATTAGATACGATGGACATAAAAATAAAAATGAATAAAAAACAAATAATTTATATTTTAAGTAAAATGGCATAAAAGGCGAAAGCATTGAGAGTGAAACAAAATTTTCATAAAAAATCTCATTTGCTACAATTTCTTAATTAAAAAAAAAAATTAAAAAGGGGGACTCTCAAATGCATACTCTTGCACAAAAAATTATTCGCGTCGATCGGGAGTGGGCAAAAAATAAAGTATCGATAGTTGTCAGGTTATCCTGAAGTGCAAACAGTAGCATCAGCGTTCTTATTTTTCTTCTTCTTGGTTAACGCCGAGAAACACCTCGATATGTGCATGGAGGGGTTCATTGATTTAAAAAAGGTTAGATACCGAAAATAAGAGTTCTTGGTCGGACAAACCTCTAGTCATTCTCGTACGAAAAAGCGACAGCAATGGGAATGGTAGTCCTGGTGGTTTATCGACAAACCTTCATAGGCATTCATACAAGAATGTTGTAATCGAAGACCAATCCCTAATTATCGAAGGCGAAGAGCTTCAACTGCATCCTGAGTCCCTCATTTCAGTGGCACAAGTATTGTACGTTCTGAATATTAGAGCAAATTAAACTCATAACTATCCAGATGTACTTAACTTATATGCCCGTCTTGTTAAAGAACCCCGTATAATATCAACCAGGTAACGTTTGAATAGGTCTAAGCTACGAAATTCTTCAACAACTGAACAAGAGAGCACATTTTCTCTGATAACTAAGCTGCGATCAAGGCCCTGACGATGCCATGGTGCCGATCCAAACTTGTCAACTCTTGTAAGGAGATTAAATTTCTTGGGTGTGCAGGTAACATTTCTCCAATCTGGGTTCCAGCACATAAGAACATATAGGGAAATGATATTTATGATGAGCTTGCCAGGAAGGGGACTGAATTGGTCTTAGAGACCCCGCATCCCCCTAACTATTGTTAAAGGGGAATTGCACAAATTATTTCTAAGGAAAGCGCATAAAAGATGAAGCTCCATTTCCCCATGTGCTATTTCGAAAACCCTTTGGCCTCAGTACAATAGAGGGAGGGCACAGAAAGTCCTGGAAACTCCACGCCATTCAATTTCCAAACTCATAACTATGTTTATCGGTCTATGGATGATCAATACACGCGCGGGAAAACTAGGTTTACCATTTAACCCCATTGCAGAAGCTGTGTGGCCCTTTTAGAGAAGAAGACTACTGTTAAGTACTTTTCTTGTAAATGTCCGAGTTTGGTAGCTAGATGATTAAAGTCACTGGGTGCTCCTTTCTTTGACAGCCTGAGGCAGTGCGCCAACCTAAATCTCATCAATCGTCTACATTGCATCAACAGCTCTGGTTGGCTGCCCATGGAGATCTGAAAATGGCGGTCTGCTGAGGCGTGAAATTCCAAGCACGAAATTATTTTTCGTAAATTTCTTGAAAATCACTCGACTTTCTCAATGGAAACGAATCACAAACACAAAGAAATAGACCGATCTGGCTGAAATTCGGTGTGTGTTCTTCCAAGAGATGCTGCTGACTAAACATAACCCTGATATGCGCTGCTGGTTCTATCTCTCTGATTTTGCACGGACTTCTCAAAAGACCCTCATAGGTGCTGACCCAATTTTTCGTTGTACGCTGACAGAAACAATGGGCTGTACAGATGATAAATATAAGCTCTTATGAAGATTGAAGGTGTATCTATTAAATAACGGTAATGCAGCTACGCGTACGCAAGCGCCAAATGTCAGTTGTTTAGCATGAAGCCTTTTCTTTCGAATGCAGTACCTCTTTCCCTCAAAAAAAAAAAACTAATCAGTATAGTCCAGAATGCGTGAGCAATGGAGCGATCCAGAATGGACCGATGGGTCCAAGAATGAAATAGGGTCTGAAGTCGGATGGTACTTAAACGATAGTAATAAGTATCACTATGCTATGGAGGAAATGGCAACTGTTTTGAAAACGGAAGTTTTTACCATCCTGAAAGTAGCCGAATGAATAATAGAGAGGAGATGGAGCGGGAAACAGATTGGATTTTTCAGTGACAGTCAGGCTGCACTGAATGCCCTGGAGAACGCGAAGCAAACCTCAAAGATTGTTCAAGAATGTAAGAAGAAGCTTAATTCTGTCGCAAAACAAAACAGGCTTGTACTTATATGGGTTCCAGGATACTTCGGTGTTCAAGAAAACGAAATTGCCGATGAATTGGCCATCCTTGGATCAGCGGTTTCCCCACAAAGGCCAGAATTGGATCAGCGATTATGTAGGCAATCTACATAAAGAGCGATGGTCCGGTCTAGAACGCTGCAGAACTGCAAAGTGTTTTGTGACAAGTCCGAACAGAAAACTGTCAAACTTTCTACTAAAACTTGGAAGGAAGATGTTCGGTTGATGGTCCGTATCATTACAGGACACAACCTATGGAATCAGCATATGGCCACCATTGGAATCATTGAGGACCCAATGTGCCTGTCGTGCTTGAAGGAGACGGATAGCACTGTGCACTTTCTCTGTGAGTGTCCTGCCTTTGCTAGAGCACGGCTACGAGTTTTGGGTTGCGATGTCGTGAGAATGAGTAATATTCGTTCTCTAAAACTAGAGGATATTTACAGATTTGCCAAAGAGTCTGAAAAATTCTCACAGGACTAACTATCTCTATCTCTGTCTCAATTCTTTCCTATTTCTTTCTCTGATACTTTTCTCCTTCCCTCCTTGACTATCTACCCTCTTTCCAGAGCTTTAAATACAATGGCCTGAGTATTTTAGGAGCCACCAAATCTCCTGGTGCTCCTTGCCTCGACTTTTTCAAATTTCAATTTCAATAGTCCAGAATAGGCTGACAGAAGAAGATTTGCAGCACTGTTTGGAGCAATGGAAGATGCGAAAAGAGCGTTGTGGTAGTAGAGCAGGGCTATAGTATATTGAAAGGTTATAATAACTTGTAAGTATGTAAGACAAATAATATCTGATAGTCTCTAGTACATTTTCGAACAGCCTGGGCGTATGAGCAACGACTACCCGCACACCTATTCGATGCTGCTCATTATTCGCAAATTGTACAGCGTACGCTCGAGCTTGTCGAGTATTTCCGAGTAATTTGAGCGAAACTTGTTATTATTCCTTTTTTGTTAGCATTTCTTTCAGGTTTTACAAACTATTCATTCATAGTGCCAAACATCCTTGGAAAGCTAAAGAAATGCATTTAATAAAAAATTAAATATTTTTCCCAAATTCTTTGAAGGAAGTATACATTTTGTTTTTGTATGTATTTAAAATATAATATTTATTATTATTATTAGTAAGCTAAAAAGCAACTGCTGTTTGTTCAGAACCTTGAACATTTCGAACAAACATTTGAGCAGTTGGGTATTTTGCACCGTCGCACTTTGCACAGTTCCACAGTGGATTTTTAACCAAGCACGAAACGAATACCATCAAAGTACGAAAAGTAGAGTTCCAGAAATGTTTTGAGGGCTGGATCAAACGCTGGCCTAAGTGCGTTGCAGTTGATGGGGAGTACTTTGTAGGCGATAAAATCACTTTTAAGGAATAAACTTGTATTTTGAATTTTCTGAATATATTTCGAGAACTTTTCGATCAAGGTGGTAATGTTGCCAATACCCCAAATCGAGCGATTAAAATTGATTCCTATACGTTAGCAAAAAGTTTCGGTTAACATAATTTACTCGATATATTTTGTTGTGCTGTTT
Source organism: Anastrepha ludens (assembly GCF_028408465.1). Classification (NCBI taxonomy): domain Eukaryota; kingdom Metazoa; phylum Arthropoda; class Insecta; order Diptera; family Tephritidae; genus Anastrepha; species Anastrepha ludens. The sequence continues at coordinate 116,054,942 of NC_071502.1, forward strand.
TTTTATTATACTATATGGTACAATATATGTATATAACAAGGTGGCGCAAAATTAATCAACCTATCGGAAGATTTATAATTTTTTCGTCATACGTCCATCATATTTAACACTTGTGAACTAAACAGTTGTAGTATACAAACAAACAAGCATTAGAGCGACTTAAAGATTTCGACTAGTAAATTTTTTTTTATTTATTAATTACCCTATCGGAGGATTCATAACTTTGTGAATCAGACAACTGGAGTAGACAAACAGACAAGCACTGGAGCGCCTTTTTATATAATACTTTTTTTTAATATACATATATCTTTTTTTTTTAAATGATAGGATTAATTTTACGCCACCTTGTATTTGAAGTAGCTAGAGATCATTTGCTGAAATCTTGTTTCACTCAGAATAAAAGCAAAAGTCATTACTTAAATCTATTATCTAAATTTACTACAACATTTATGAAGCATGCAAAAAGTATAAAATTTTCCCCAAAAGGACATTACGAAGTCTTTAATAATTTTTTTTTTTTTCAAAAACAACTGAATTAAATATATGTACAAAAAACGCTACACCGTGAGAAGAGATGTTTCAAAAGTGCGTACAAAATAAGCGAAATGTACATTTTTTAAATCTCAACTTAATTGTATGTTAAAAAGTACGCTAGAATTTGTTAATTTACATTTGCATTTTTACTTTAACTAGTTTTTCTTTAGCATTTTGTCCTTTTTTACTTGAATTGAATTTGCTTATGGCGCAAAGCATGAATTGAATAACCAATAAACTGAAACCATCATTAAAATCCAAGCCAAAAAATAAATGACCAACTTGTCACTCCAAAAATCAAAAACAAAGAAAAACCAAACAGAATAGAAGAACAAGAGGATATTTGCTGGCATTAATAAATGTTGTCGTTTGTAAATTTAGATGCTTACTTATCACTGTACCTCGCTTAATCCGGTCACAGGTGTTGTAGTTGGAGCCGGGCACTGGTGGCAGCTTGCGGTTCGGTGGTGCAATATAGCCGAGTTCATCACGTAAATCTGGTCGACGCTTGTCCAGAGTGGCGCCAGGTCCCATGGTCTGATTATAAACTACATCATCTAGAATTAATATATGATATGGCAAACTCAATATTGGGGGCACTGAAGATGCTTTTACCACTGACTTTCAACTTATTTGGCTTAAACTTGAAACTCTCAAAAATTCTTACTTTACTTCTGTTTTTTGTTTTCGCCTTGTTTTTGTAGTAGATTCGGCAGCTAAGTGTAAAATTTTTACTATGCATTTTGTTTTTGTAGTTTTACTCAATTATTTGGCACAGTGCACATTTTTTTCGATACAGCCACACAAACGCACAAAATTCGACTTACGTGTTCTTGGTTTTTGTAGTGAGTGCCAGAGTTAAAAAGAGAAGGAGAACGAGCCAACGAACGAGCTTAAAAGAATTAAGGTTGGTGCAACACATTTTTATATAACTAATTACATGTGTTTCAATTTTCTTCCAAATATTACCAGTACAAGTACGTTACGTTTAAATATATTTTCTGCGAAGTATTAAATTTAAATACGAAATTTAAATATGAAATTTTAATACAATAAAAAAAACTTTAAAATTTTTTTTTTTTTTTTTTTTTTTTCATAAATATACCAACATACGTACGATTAATTCAAAGGTACGAATAATATTATGAAATGGATGATTTATGATTCCATGTGCTATAATTTTGTGGTTCATAAGACGGGATTCAAAATTGTACCGATCATTGTTTCTCTTCTATGAATTTCGATTTTTAGAAAAGCATCTTAGTTTGGGGTTCTTGGGATTTCTTTTTTAAATTAAAAATAGTTTTCACATAAACTTAAAGGAAACTAAATTGAAGATTGAAGTGTATGTATTGACGAGAAATTTAAAAAATTAATAGCGACATCAGAGTGGTGAGTGATTACAGAATTAAATAGAGTGGTGAAATGTGAAGGGAAGGAAAACCAACATTCAAAAGTGGAAAGTGGAAGTGTGTGGAAACATTAAGAAGAGAACTTTGAATGTTTAAGTAGAAATAATAAATTGGACTATGTGTTGATTTCAGAATGCTATAATTACAAGGAAAAAATACTAAGGGGTTGTGTGATGAAAACTTGTATCTAGGGAAGCTAAATTTTATAATCACAACTCGTTGGTATATTCATAGCAGGTAGCCAAGCCAAGCCTAGTCTTAATATTACCTGAAATTTGTGTACAATATTTTGTATCTTTTTTTACTTTATTCAAAGCAGGCAGTTCCCTTAATATTTTTTGGGATGCGAAAGGATTTTTGTTTGTGGATTATTTGCCAACTGGTAAAACAATGAGTAAATCGCTAAACTTTTTTTGTTTTATTCAAAGCAGGCAGTTGCCTTAATATTAACTGAAATTTGTACAAAATTTTATGTTTAGTGAATGAATTAATCGATAACCTTTTTCAGTTCTATAAATTTAGAACCAAGCGCGACTTTTCATTTAAATCTCACATTGATTCGGAAAAATATTTATATTTATTATATATTATATATTTTTAATTCAAATTATATTTCTGTTGTCTTCGAGGGAAGAATACTAAGCCTCCTACTTTTCATATATTTTGCTAATCACATTTCCAGTTGTTTTAAAAACGCAAATTTTTTTTGGTATGCTGATGATTTAAGAGGGCAGATACCTGTAAAATTTCGAAAACAACAACAAAATTTTTTTTCATAAAACGTTGGTATAATCCTTTAAGAATATGTTAAAAAAATTTTGGAACGTAAATTTAAGTATTTCTTATATTATAGATCGTCAACCGTGCCGACTCTATTCTATTTAGACACGTTTTTCTCAAAACTATATTTTTCGTATACTGTAGGTAGGTAGGTAGGTAGGGTGGTTGTCGTAAGACACACTTAGACCTTCGGCAGGTTCATTGTGATACCACTGGAGCTTATCCTTACTCTACGTGGTCCTTTTCAAACCATCCGGAGCAGAGCTTCGTTAGTTTTAGATGGGCTATGTCCGCTACATCGGTTAGAAATGCTGTATCGAGAGTGCGCAGCCTTCTCATAGCTAGGCTTTCACACTCACATAAAAGGTGTCTGACTGTTTCCTCTTCTTCTGTATTAAGACAGCTTCTACAGAAATCGAAGTAAGGGAGTCCTAACCTTCTAGCGTGGCTGCCTATTAAACAATGACCAGTTAAAACACCTATCATTTTTCTTATAGATTCTCTGTTGAATCGTAGCAAGATCTTCGATCGACCGCTGTTCCAGTTCGGCCATGTCTGTCTGCTTAGTTCGCATGTTGTGAGGTTTTGCCAGATTGTATTTACCTTTTTGATGGTTTCTCTGTCTATAAGTAATTTACAAGTGGCTATGAGCATGGGTATCAGCGTCTTATCCGGTTTGAGATCGAGCTTTGTACCGGTTCTTGCAAGTTCATCCGCCTTGCAGTTACCTGCGATGTTCCTGTGGCCTGGTACCCAGATAAGGTGCACCTTGTAGCGCTTAGATACGTCATCTAGTAGTTTAAAACATTCTAGAACTGTTTTTGACGAGTGCGTTTTTGATTCCAGCGCTTTTATTGCTGCTTGACTGTCCGAGTAAATGAAGACTTCATTTGCGGATAATACTCTCGTTTTTATTTCTTTAAGTCCCTCTTTTATGGCAGTGACTTCCGCCTGAAATACACTGCAATGATCAGGTAAGCGAAATGATTGGCATACTCCGAGTTTGCCGGAGTAGACCCCTCCACCTACTTGGTTGTCCAGTTTTGAGCCATCTGTGTAGATGTTTAAGTCATTTATCTTAACAATGAGCCCGTTATCCCATTCCTCTTTGGAAGGAAATACTGTGACAAAGGATTTATCGAAATTGATGTCCTTGGTCCTACAGAAATCCGTTGTGCTGGGAATGCAGGGGAATTGTTCTAAAATTGAGGAGTGCCCTCTTTGGTACGTTCTGAGTAGGCAGATTTCTCTTAGTCTGAGAGTTGCTTTGGCAGCTGTTTGCTTACTGTACTGCTCTATTGGTAAAATGTTAAGCATAATATTTAGTGCATCTGTGGGTGTGGTTCTGAGGGCCCCGCAGATGCAAAGACTGGCCATTCTTTGTACGTGTGCCATGGTTCTTTTGATGTACAATTTATCTAAAGCTGGCCACCATACTAATATGCCGTATGTTAGGATTGGTCTGACAATTGCCGTGTAAAGCCAGTATATGATAGATGGGGAGAGACCCCAACTTAGTCCTATTAGCTGTTTACAAGAGTATAGTGCTATTGTCGCCCTTTTTACTCTATCTTCGACATTTGCCTTCCAAGTTAGCTTTCGGTCTAGTATTAGACGTAAGTAGCGGGCCTCATCACTAAATGACAATGCCGTTCCACCTAGGGTCGGAGGAGCTATATTTGGAATTTTATGCTTCCTGGTAAATAGGATGAGTTCAGTTTTATTGGGGTTGACTCTTAGCCCATTTGCTTTTGACCAGTTTTCAACCATGTTTAGTAAATCTTGCATGACTTCTCTAAGTGTATTTGGGAATTTCCCTGTTACTACCATTGCAACATCGACCGCATATGCTACGACGTGTTGTCCTCTCTCTTCTAGGCTCTTTAGCAATGAGTTTAGTGCCAGCACCCATAGGAGAGGGGACAGCACACCGCCTTGAGGTGTTCCTCTGCTAACTTTTTTCTTGATCTCTGAGGCCCCTAGGGTTGCGATCACAAATCTGCTCAAGAGCATGTTTTTGATGAACTCAACCAGAGCGCCAGAGATCCCGAAATCTGTCAGTGCCTTTATTATGGTATCCGGTAGGATGTTGTTGAATGCGCCCTCGATATCTAGAAAGGCTACCAGTGTGAATTCTTTATTATACATTGACTTCTCAATTTCTGTAACAAGTGAGTTAAGTGCTGTTTCAGTTGATTTCCCTTTACAGTACGCATGTTGTGAGATGCTGAGCTTATTAGGGCTGATGTTAGCCTTAATATGCTCTTCTAAACTGTAATACTGTATACTGTATGCCAATTTCGAAAAAAATATATTGACTTCTTCATTTTAAATAATTTTAATGAAAATCAGGGAAAATATGGCCGTTTAGAGATAGATACCCCGTGAAAGTTTACCGCATATAAGCCCATACATGGTATTGCAGTTTTGATTCAATTTTGTTTCCAAATTAAGTATTATAAAATTATTTAAATTATTATCTGAAGCCATCAAATGTACATTTAGTAATAAGAAAACGCAAAAAAAATGTATATTATTTTATGACCTCTCTCTTGTGCAAATGGCTGAAATATCAGAGTGAAAGTGCGCGTGATTCATTTTCAAAACGGGATAACAGTGTAAAACGTAAGAATTTTGTGGAAAAAAAAAATTTAATGGAGTCGATATACTCATCTTTCTTGATAGATAAAAACTTTTCCGCTTTTCAACTATTTTCTATACTTTACAACTAGTTTTTATATATTGTTCCGTAAAAAACAGCCAAAATATAAAACTTCTTCATTATTTCACTTTTAGTATCTCTTAAAGGTAATTAAATAAAGCTCTTTCCACCGTGAAACAATTTTTTTTAACGCTTTGTTAACTAATGCAGTAAAGGGTTAAAGATGTACTAGGCGCTTGCAAGTACAACAGACGCTATAAATCTTCAATCAGATTTAGATAACTTCGTTGCTTGGTGTACTAGGATTTTCAATAAGTTTTGCCGGTCGATAGGATGGGTATTGCTACTAGCCTATTTTTTTTTCGTTATGTTGGTATAATATTCATATGAACTTATATGAAGTTTCATTTCAATCTGTCAACTCATTCTTTGTTTACAAGCTAGCATTTGTGATTTGAATTTTTTTGTTTTTGGAAAGTTTAAAAGCAAAGGAGATTTATGAACGAATGTACAAAATATATAAGGACTTTTCGCCATCAATTAGTACAGTAGAAAAATGGGTTGCTGAATTTAAACGTAGTCGTACAAGCCTTGTAGACAATCCACGTCAAGGACGTCCAAAAACAGCAACAACACCAGAAATAGGAAAAAAATACAGGATATCGAATTAGAAAATCGTCGAGGGACTGAAAGAGATTTAGTGGATGTCCTCGGCATCTCATTGCGCAGTATAAGCAATATTTTGCGTGAAATATTGGGTTTCATAAAGTTGTGTGCACAATGGGTGCCGCTTTCGCCAACAATGGAACTAAAACATATTCGAATGCGACTTTCGACATTCCCAGCAAACAGTTAGACCGTTTTCGAAAGGATAAAGTGAATTTTGTGCGTCGATTCATCACTATGGATGAGACTTGGGTCTATCACCAAGATCTTATGTAAACCATAACAAGAGGTTCTAGAACCTGGTTCTTTTCTCCGAGACGAGTTGGGCCAAAAATCAGCAAGGAAAGGGTTTGCATCAATTTCTTTGGATGCGAAAGGATATTTGTTTGTGGATTACTTGCAAACTGGTAAACAATAAATTCTGAACATTATTGTAACCTTTTAGATAAGCTGAAGGAAAAAATTCGTGAAAAAAGACCCTCTTTGCTAATATTTTTCAACAGGTCAATGGCTAAAATCCATGAATTAAAGTTCTAAGTGTTGGAATATCCACCGGATTTACCAGTTTTGGTCACAAGCGACTTCCATCTGTTTTCAGAACTAAAAAAATGTATGCGTGGAAAGCCTTTTCCATCAAATAGCCCTTCAGATTCTCACTTCAGGGATGGAATACATAAATTGAAATCTCGTTGGAACATGTGCATTGATGTTCAGGGAGACTATACTGAATTATAAAGTGTATTTCAAACCATAAAATTGTGTTTTTAATATCGAGCCGCAAAACTTATTAAACAACCTAGTAAAAGAAATAAGTTATGGCTCTTCTTCTGCATCATTTTCTCTTATACCTACTTTCTACCACAAATACATTGAAATTACACGTTTTCAAAATCATATTCCGTACTTGCTTTTATACGAAGTTTTCGTGCGGATTTTATTGAGCTATGCACTATAAATCTGTTATATACCTCTCTTGTACGTTCGTAATTGGAATATGTCGTCTTTATTTGGATACCATATTATGCATGTCACATTAGTTAGTAGGCTTTAATGTGTTAATCCAATTCCATTCTATAAAACTCGGTGCTTGCTAATAAGCCTAAAAATCCCTAGATAGCAGCAGAACTACTCTATCCTCACTTTCATTTTCCAAACAACGGGTAGGTATTTGGTCAAACTCTGCCTCCAATTTGGAGGTGTGCGTCTTATTGTTTTTCCACAAAAGAAGGGACTTACAGTTTTAAGCCGCCACCGACCTGTTGATGGTTTGTTATGAGAAGTTTTTTCACGGCACTCGATGGTTTTACCATTGCCTGCCAAGAGGCGTTGGAAAAAACCTTTTCTATTATTTGATGTTTAACTCGAACCTGGGCACTTCCGAATGGTAGTCCCCCATGCGGCTACGGCGACCGCCATGCACTTTATAATTTTCTCTTAAGAAGATTAAGGAGAGGTTTCAGATAGCCTGAAGTCGATTTTTACACATTCAGTTGTCAAAAGGCGCTCTCTTTCTGTATATACCTTTGTATTAAATAGCTGAGAAAGCCTTTAACATACGATTACGAACATTTGGGTACATTAAAGTACTAATATACTAGTTAATTAATATTTGTTGCGCACTACTCTTAAATTTCTTTTCTTACAGTTTTAGGCAATAAATCAATTTAACAGTCGCTATGATTATACCAACTAGGAGTTTGATACGGTAGGAATTTCCGATTCGTTAATGTGATGAGCTGATGGGAATAACGATTAACATTTAAGTGGATACATATACATAAGTGAATATACTTGCTTGGATATTTAAGTAACAACAACGATTAATTAAATATTTTTAATATATACATTTATATACATTTAGGTTACATAGTTTCTACTAACGGTGATTAAGAACGGGAAATAGTTTTAAGTTAAAGCGATTTTCAATTAAAGGGAATCGAAGTTGGTAAACGTTAGGGAAAAAGAGAAAGTACAAAAAACTTGAAGTCTTATTAAAAAAAAATAAAAAAACTAATATTAATACAGTTTTAAATGCAGTATAAAACAATACCTCCATACAAATTTATCTTTATAAATCCATTCAAAATTTGTATTATTATTTATTTTTTTATTTTTTGATAAATACTACCGTTACATGGTTAGTAATTAGCTATTTAATAGGACTATCAATAAGTTCGTGCGGTTTTTTTTCGAAATTTGAAACTTTATTGACGTAAAATGGTTACAAATTTAATATTCAAAATATTGTCCATCGCTTACTACTACTTTTTCCCATCTTTCTGGCAATTCACGGATTCCCTTTGTGAAAAATTCGGTCGGTTTTGCCGCAATCCACGAATCGATCCATTTTTTGACTTCATCGTAATTACGGAAGTGCTGGCCAGCCAGGCCATGTTGCATCGATCGGAAGAGATAGTAATCGGATGGCGCAAGGTCTGGACTATACGGCGGGTGGGGTAGGACATCCCATTTGAGCGTTTCTAAGTATGTTTTGACCACTTGTGCAACATGTGGCCGAGCATTGTCATGTTGCAAAATAACTTTGTCGTGTCTATCGGCGTATTGCGGCCGTTTTTCTCGCAGTGCTCGGCTCAAACGCATCAATTGTCGTCGGTAGACATCCCCCGTAATCGTTTCATTCGGTTTCAGTAGCTCATAATACACAACACCCAGCTGGTCCCACCAGATACACAGCATAACCTTCAGGCCATGAATATTCTGCGCCGACGTCGATGTTGAAGCATGGCCAGGGTATCCATACGTTGCCCGACGTTTTGGATTGTCGTAATGGACCCCCTTTTCATCGCCAGTCACAATTCGATGCAAAAAACCCTTTCTTTTGTGCCGTTGAAGCAGTTGTTCGCATGCCATAAAACGGCGTTCAACGTCTCTTGGCTTCAATTCATACGGCACCCAATGGCCTACCTTTCGGATCATTCCCATGGCTTTTAAACGTTTGGAAATGGTTGATTGATCAACTCCCAAAGTTTTTGCAACCTCTTCTTGCGTTTGAGCCGGATCTTGATCGAGCAATTCCTCCAATTCGGTATCCATGAACTTTGGCGGCGCACCCTCGCGTTCTTCGTCTTCCAAGCCAAAATCACCACTTTTAAAGCGTGCAAACCACTTCTGGCACGTTCGCTCAGATAGAGCATGCTCACCATAAACTTCCACCAAGATACGATGACTTTCGGCTGCTTTTTTCTTCATATTAAAATAATGAAGAAGAATTCCCCGCAAAAACACATTATTTGGCACGAAATTCGACATTTTCAAGTGTGGTAAAAATATTGTTGTTTACGCTTCAAATAAAAAACTTATACTGACGTTTGTGCCTTACGACAGTAGCTCTCCAATGAATGTTTGGAAATGTGGATCGATGGAATAATAATCAAGTTACGCCATCTGTTGTAAAACCGCACGAACTTATTGATAGTCCTATTATTATTTACTAATGGTGAGCGTGTAAATGTCAAGAATTTTTGTGCCCTAATTTAATTCATTAAATCGAAGTCGAATTGTGTGTTGGTATATTTGTGTTGCTTTTTTCTAATTTTTTCTCGTTGTTTCTCCATCATAAAAAATTTAAATGTTCGCAGGATTTCATGCTAATGGCTATCTATATATGTTTTATATACAGGTGTATATGGTTAGTTAAGATGAGTAACAATATTTTACAACAACTAACGCGATAAAAAACATTTAACACGAGATTATGATACACTACCCATTTTATAAAAGATTTTTGGTTTTTAGATTGCCGATGTGAGAGTGACTAAATTATGGGAAGCACCAAGATTCAGCAATTTGGTGGTAAAAATAAATTGAAGTTCTAATTTGAAAACTAATCATTTGGCATTTCTTTCAAAACAGAAATAAAATTCGAAAAATACTATTTTCATATAAAATACATATATATATATATATATTTAGATAATATTGATAAAGCACTCCGCTATGGGCGCTCAAGCATAGAATAAGGTAAAACCTACAGTACACATCCTTTTGTCCACCTCGCAGGTCGTCCGCACGGCGTCTGGAAAGCGCTACACACACAACAAGTATACCCACCGCTACCACAATGACTGTGGCTATGAGAGGCACCATGAAATTCAAATCGAGCCATTCGGGCATCCAGGCTGGCAGGCGCAAGCGCGTGTTCAAATTGCCTGCGCCGTGGCCATCGTCGAGTGGTGCAATAGTGCCTGATTTTTATGCGTGCGTAGTTTTTTATATTCGAAATACAATTTTTACATACAAACCGGTTGTTTTGTAGTTTTTTGTGGTATGTTTTGTTTATTACAATTGTAGGGCATGCATAATTGCGATGATCGAATTTTCGAAATTGCATTTTCGAATTTTCGAAAACCATATTTTTTGTTCATATCGATATTTATGGCAAGCCAAACATTTAAATATTTTAATAATTTAAATTTTGAATATTTTTGCACAGTAGGGAAAGGATGCATTTTTACAATAGATGTTTTTTTATATCGAATTAATGTTGAAATAAAAAACGATAACGAAAATAAAAGTTGGTTTTTGATTTGTTTGTTCGTGATTTTTTTTGTTTGTGGTTTTTTTTTTTTTGCGTAGGTACATTAAGCACATTATAATATAGAGTTGTCAGATAGCGTAGGAGAATGTAAAAAAGAAATGGAAAGAAAGAAACGAAAAACGAAATTCGATTAATAAAATTCTGTGTAGATACCTTTATGATGATTGCCTTTGCTACGTAGAATACAAATAACAATTATCGCTATGATTATAACGAGTAGAGCAGCTACCACCGGTACAACTAAATTTAAGTTGGAAAGTATGATGCGTATCGTATCCTCGGCGGTTAATTCTGGTAAGTCACGCGAAGGGGCGATTGTTCCTGTAACAACCAAAGTATGTAGAAGAAGCACACAAACAAACATACACGCACACACACGCACAAAAAGAGACAAAGAAGAAAGACACAGAGAAAGAAATAGGCCAAATTTAGGCATTACTCGATTAAGTCGTCAATGCAATGTTGATTATTTCGTTTTTCGAAATTATACATATTTCGAACATTACTTTTGTACGTTTTTCTTTTTTTCTTAACAATTAAATATACAAAAGTTGAATTCGAAATTTTTGCTTGTGTAAGTGTAAGTGAAAAAAATTGTCAATTAACAAGAGTAAAAAGTTTAAAACGAGTAACGCAGAATTCGAAGAAAACATGTAACGCTGTGAAAAGAATCAGCATATACGTTTTAGTGTTTGTGAGAGTATTTGAAATAGTAGAAACTCAAGCGTATATAGCTCGAAAAGTAGTGTTCGAATAGCTTTGAATGTTCGAGAGAAAATATGGAAAAAATTCACAGCTATAAATTTATTATGTTACATTTTATTTAGTAAAAAGTAGAGTGAATTTCGATATCAGTTGGAACAGTACAACAGTTTGAAAGGCGACCGTTCGAAATATACGTGAACATATATATAGAACATTTAAAAACTGTAAAAATCAGTTTTTTAATAAGTAATAAAATTTCTATGCATTTTGACAAAATTACGATTTTTCGAATATTAGTGCAAGTTCTCAGACGCATGTCCGATTTTAAAGTGCAACATTTTGCATGAGAAAATAAGTTTGAAAGTCAACTTTTTGAAACATACACACGTATTACGTATAAGTATACACTTACTTTAAAATTTAGTTTTTGAGTACATTATGCGACTTTTATGAGTTTTGACTACCTGAAAGTTTTTAGACACATGTTCGAAGTTTCGAAGTTAAGTTCGAAAATTCGAAGTTTCGTTCGAAATTTTGAACATGCCCTCTAAGTTATCAAAATTCACTCTTCTTCCACCTTCATATCAACACTAGTAAATGCAATATTATTTTAAAAAATTTCTAATTATTACTAAATGCAATTTGTTTTCGTCCAGTTTTTCACTAACTAAAGTTCTAGATGTAAAATTTATTATGTATTTGATTAAAACTATCTCAAACGTAAGCAAATAACAGCGGTAACTGTAAGTTAATTAACTTTAATTTTAAACTTGGCAAACTCGAACAACATTCCTTGATTAAAAGTTATTAATATGCTGTGTTAAATAGTTCATAATAAATATATAATATATTATTTAAATAATTGTTTAATTAGTTTCTAATGAGTAATTTTGTATGAATTTAAATAATGTATGACTATTTCACAAATGGCAATGTATTCATGAACGTGAGTGTAAATGACGATTGTATGTATGTATATATGTATGTATGTACGTAATCTTATATGTATGTATATAAGAAATATGTATGTCAAAATAAATGCAGTTATGCACGTATGTAAAACTAAATCGTAATTGAATTATAATCGAATTTGACATAAATCGAGATAAAAAGACCCAAATTGAAAAACGAAATAAACTCAGAGAGACGCAGCGAATTTCTTTCTTCTGTTCTTAGGAAAAAAATATAGCCTTGGCACTCATTTATAGGAAATGGAGGTTGAAGCGGCACTTTGGTTGTTGCAGGTTTAAACGATCCCTTCTTTTATTAATTTATTTTTTCGATAAAGAATTCTCAAAGTATTCTTGGAACCCAAATAAAAAATTACGGAAAGCAGATCTATATGAAAAGCTATAAAGTGTGTTTCAATGCTCTGGATCTTGGTGTGGTATAGAATGCTGATTATTCAGGAGCAAATAAGAGTTTTTGTGTAACGAAAAAGATACAAAAAAATATAAAGGATGCATGAAAGTAGGTAAATTATGAAATAAAATAAAATCTCAAACTAGATATTTGAAACATGCGATGTTGCTGATATTAGATATTTTCGAAAAAAATATTTTTATGTATTTAATTGCAGCCCCATTTAGATTTATATCTAAAACGTGGGAAAAGTGAGACCTAAGTAAAAGCAAAAAAACACTTTACCAAAATTCTAAAACTCCATCCTTCTTCTTCTCCTTCTTCTTAGCTTCACAGTCCGTGGTGGACCATAGATCATTAACAATTTTTCTCCACTTCATTCCATCCTCGGCGCCATCTTTCCAGTTATGTACGTTCATTACCTTAAGATTTGATTCGACGCCATCTAACTATCTCTTTTGTGGTCGCCATATTTTTCTTCCTCTATGGGTGTTAATGAATACTAATTATCTATTAAAGATACTCTAAAAAAAGGTGATAAATTGTGCCAGGAATGTCCAAGCCTTCAAAATAAATATATTCGGGTCTATCAGTCACAAAAGTGTAAAAGCAAAACCTTGAAAAGTGGTTAGAGCTATAAAAACAATGAGACCGCATCTTTCGGTAAAAAATATCAAACCTCAAATGGGCTTTGAGGGACTTATGAGAAGAACGCGAGTACGCGTATACCTGGTAACTAAGAAAGTTCGAAGCAGAAGGTTTGGTTAGTTCGATTGCTTGTCTATGGCAAGAAACTCGGTGACCCTAAGGTCCATTCTGATACCTTCATCTGATTTCCATCCCCTAACTAAGTTGCTTAAACCGCTTAGAACTTTTTAAGAAAGCAGCAAGTCCCTCCAGTGAGACATTTTGCAAATTTCCCAGGATTTCAAAGAAATAATCGCCAAGATATTTGGTACGGCTTCTTTGAAGTGCAGGGCATTCACAGAGGAGGTGTTGTACCGCCTCAATTTCTTCTTCATCTCCACAACTCCTGCGGAAGTCACTGTGAGGTACACCCAGTCTACTGGCTAGGGTGCCAATAGTGCAGTGACCTATAAAAGCAGAAAAAGAGTACAACAAAAAAACATAAAGGGGCTCATCACAATTCTAAAAGGTTTGGGCTCTTCGTAATACTTCCCGCTGCAAATGCTTGCATCTCCGGGGTCTTTTGCACTTAATTTGAGCTACAACCCCAAAAATATCAGCAAATTTAAAATCCGCACGAACTCTCTGGATTGCCTGATATAGAAGTATGGCAGCCGATGTCCCTAATTGAAAACGAAGATGAGCGGAGGCATAAAATGAAGATTGAAATTAGTATAAAATGCCTCACTAGGCGAAACAAATCAAGTATTTGGAGGCGCTGACTGAAATATTTGTTTCATGTTCAGGAATGATATTGCTTTTAACAAATGTTTAGATATCCTTTGCCGTATGACTGGCTTCCAAAGCGTGCCAATTGAATGCTTGCATACAGTTCTGATGGGGTAACGAAAGGGAGTATGCATGTAAAAACGATCCAATTATATTACACATGTGCTAGTTGTTATAGCAACGTGAAAACTAAACTTCGTAGGTAGGCAAAGCAACTCACGGTTTAAAAGGTAGTTGAAAAATATATACTTGTAAATAGCATTTCAGTTCCAAAATCCGTCTGAAAAAGGACATGTACAAGGTGGCGCAAAATTGATCATTCAAAAACAAATTTTGAATAACTTTTTTACTAAATAAAAATACAAGGTGGCGCTAAATTAATCATCCAATTTTGTCTTTGAATAACTTTTTTTACTAGAGAAAAATACAAGGTGGCGCAAAACTTATCACCCAAAAACAAAGTTTTAATAACTTTTTTACTAAATAAAAATACAAGGTGGCGTAAAATTAATCACCCAAAAACTAATTTTGAACAACTTTTTACTACATAAAAATACAAGGTGGCGCAAAATTAATCACCCAAAAACAAATTTTGAATAACTTTTTTACTATAAAAAAATACAAGGGGGAGCAAAATTAAACAAATTTGGAATACATTTTTTACTAAATAAACATTATTTTTTTAAATGGAATTCTTTCTTTAGAACTTTAGGTGCCCATGGCTTGTTTGCATACTGCAGCTCCTTAGTTCAAAAGTGTAAAATATGATTGAAGTACGTCATCATCTGCAAAACTTATAAATTTTCCAATTGGATGATTAATTTTGCGCCATCTTGTATATGAGTAAATGAGCTGTTCCCGAAGGACTGAAAGGACGGCGAAGAGGTGATTGAAGACCCCACGGCCACAAAAGCAGTGAACGCCGAAAGAAGTATTGGAGAGGTACTTTTCGCATAACTGAGGAAATTGCGGTAAGAAAAAGAATTATAACAAAAATTTGTGAAGCATTCTCACGACTGTCAGGCTAACGTTAGTGGAATAATTCTCATTTATATCCGTCTAAAGACCAAGACTCGAGCAGTACTTTTTTTATTTTGTTTAATTTCGCTTAAATGAAGTATTTTGGATTATCGTGGAACGAACTAAGATCCCTAGCACAAACCCGCTTCCGTTGGGTCGATACCTCATGCTTCAAATAGGAGTTAAAGGATCACATATATTAGGTCGCACTATGAAGAATTAAAAAAACGGGGCGTGCCTTAGACCTCGACGATTACTTCGGATACGAATTTTGTGAAATGTTAGTTTTACTTCGATGCACAGCTGGATAAAAATAAGATTAGTTACCACAAAGTCGGATACGGATGCATGAATGTACAAAAATATGGTTTTT
This sequence comes from Anastrepha ludens, assembly GCF_028408465.1. Classification (NCBI taxonomy): domain Eukaryota; kingdom Metazoa; phylum Arthropoda; class Insecta; order Diptera; family Tephritidae; genus Anastrepha; species Anastrepha ludens. Next base: position 116,070,430 of record NC_071502.1, read on the forward strand.
TCTATAAAATAGGTTTCTGAGACTAGCAACAAATACTGGTATAGGTGTTCATGTAGGTGTCAGAAATAACAGGGCATACACTCTATATCGTTTAACGAACAACAACACATGTTTCTTCTTGCAAGTTTCACTTTAATACAATAAAAATAGGAAATTGAACTCAATCAAACATGAAAAGAGGTTCAAGAATACTATGAGGAAAATAAAAAATTCAAAAAAGCAATTAAACTCAATGACTCAATGCGACTTTTTTTTGGGTTTTTTTGTTACATTTTCAAACTACAGAAATTCTACGCGAGGTACGTTACAATGAAATACTTTTCTCCTTGATAATTTTTCATAGTGTAGTGGTGGCAGTGGTGGTGGTTCTCTAAAAAAAAATATATTTTCAACAAATTTTTCAAATTATATTTTTAAGGTGATTTGAGGTGGTTGGTGAGTTGGGATAAAAACAAATTGCATTTACGCAATAAAAATTATATAAATATATTTACGAATACGAGCAATATGCTGTTCAACGCAATATTTTCGGCATTTGTCTACATTGCATTACCAGATAAACGAAAAAAAACTAAAAAATTAAATTGCATTTATTTAAAAGTTGCTAAAAGAAATAGAAACGCTTGCAAAAAAAAAGTGGTTCACTAAATAAAATTTAAAATAACTTAAAAAATTCAGCATAGCAGTTTGCATACAAAAAAGTAAAGTGTTTGACCGAAAATATGTATTTTTAAATATTTTACAAAAATTTACAAATTTTCACAACTTTTTTAAAGTGCTTTGTGGGTACGAAATCAAAATTGTATTTTACATTGCAAAAAAATATTCAGAAATTGGCATAAAAAGCAAAAATTTACTAAATTCAACTTTGCATTTCTTCGTGGTGAATTTTTTTTGGGTTCATTCTTTACAGCGTTTTTTTTTTTCGTGTTTGTTTTGTTTTTAGAAATTCTTGCATTGGCAGACGAGTTGCAAACAGAAAAGCATTCGGGTGCTTTCATCAACTAGCAATATTTTTTTCTACAATTTATATCCACAACAAACTCGTTTAATTTTTATCTTTTTTTTTGTTATTTGTATTAGTGGGGAAAGTGCTGTGGAAATTTATGCTCCAAATACTAGATATTGGCAAAAAGACGATTTGATTTCGTTTAAGAAAAAACGAAGCTTTTTTAATAAGGAATATAAAAATGTTTGAAGAACAGAAAAAATTCCTGCAGACTTAAAATACTAAAAAAATTTAATTGCTCTTTAAAGGTAAATGATTTTTTATATACAAAAAAACAAAAACAACAAACAAAAAAATGTTTAATTTGTTTATACAACATTTTTTTGTAGAAAAAAAAAACATTTTCTTTATTACTTAAAGCTATATTAATTAAAAAAAAAAATCGCTTGTAATAACACTTTTGTACAAAAAACGTTTTAATTTGTTTATAATTTTACAAAAAAAAATCAAATACTTCTGTACGTTTAAGTAATAAAATTTATATACAAAAAAAATTTTAATTTTTTTATGCAACATTTTTTTTAAAGAAACAAAATCAAAGTTTATTCTTTTAGCTTTAAGTATTAAAATTTTTATACAATACAAAAAATATATTAATTTGTTTATGTAATATTTTTTATAGAAAAAAAATTAAAATTTGTTTTTAGTTTTAAGTTATAAAATTTGTATACAAAAAAATTTCTAATTTTTAAAATTTGTTTTTTTTGGCTTTAAGTAAACAAATTTTTATACAAAAAAATTTTTAATTTGTTTATGCAACATTTTTTTAAACAAAAAAATCAAAAAATTTTTTTTTTAGCCTTCAGAAAGCAATTTATTATACAAAAAAATAAAATTGTATTTAATTTTTATGTAACATTTTTTTATACAAAAACAAAATCTAAATTTTGTTTAGCTTTAAGTAATATTTTTTTAATAACAGCATTTGACTAATAAACTCTGTTTATTGAAATTTATAAAACTTTTATTTTTATTTTTAATAATTTTTTAATTTTTTTCTTTTCAAACATTTCTTTTATGTTCAACAGCATTTTCCCCACTTTCACCGTAGTTCTATATTTGTATGTACAAAAGCAATGCGAAATTTCTTACGAGTGTTTCACATACATATGTACATTGTATGCATCAACACATGTGCACTCGTAAAGGCAATCATTAGCTATATATGTATGTATGTATGTTTAAATTTACAAATACGAATGCAAATTGGAAAACTGAAAATAAATACCTCCAGTCACAGTCAGTGTGGCGAAATCATATTCGGCAACAGTGAAGCCGGCAGAGTTATGAGCTGTAATGCGTAGGTTATACCAGGTGGCAGGTTCCAGATCCAAAACAACGTAGTTATTATCAGGCTTGACATTATTCGAAATTTGATTCCATTCAGTTTGATCGCTAAAAGACAAGAAAAGGTGTTCAATTACGTGTTTTTCCCAGAGATAAAAATAAATCGAATTCAGATTTTAGTGGTTTTAGCTGTTTATGCTGGTTTTAGCAGCAACACCAACCGCTTCTTGTTTTCAACAACAAAGTGAGACATAGGGCAGCCGCCATCTTTCCAGGCCTTGAAATGCAGTGAAACCGAGTTGGATGAAACCTCAATGAAGCGTTGTTTTTCCGGCAGTTTGGGCTTATAGCCTTTGGTGCGTGTGTTCAGTATGTCCGAAGCTTCGCCAGCGCCGATGCTGCAAAATGTGGACGAGAAAAGCACATTAAACCGTTCGCAAGAAATATTTGATTGCACCAACTACTCACTTATTGAAACCGGTAGCATAGACCTGATAGCGTGAACCACAGAGCAGATTTTCAATGGTGTACTTCTGTGCATCAACAGAGACCTCAGCAGTTTCCCATTCGCCGAATTCTGTGTAAGAAACAATTAATAAATCGACTCACCAGCACTTCCCTTCCTCCACTCACCTGGCTTATAGTGCAGTGTGTAGCCATGCAATGGTGCAGTGTCTCCCTCATGTGGCTTCAATTTCACGGTTAGCGAATCGGTGGTGGTGGCCGAGAGCGATACTTGTGGCGATTGTGGTGGCGCAAGTACAATCAATTTATGTGTAATTGAGTCCTTTGCAATCGAATTCTCGGCATGACACGAATATTCACCAGCATCTTGACGATTAACCGATTTGATCAATAACGAACCGTCGGGCAGTACGCGCATGCGATCATTGCCAGTGAATTCAACACCCTTAATCTTCCAGGTGATCTCAGGTTGTGGTGCACCTACAGCCAAGCAGGGCATTTTAGCGTCTTCCTTGAAGGTGGCGGTGAAAGTGTCATCGAATGAGGCAATCTTGGCGGGTACTTGATCACTGGGCATAGCAACAATGCTCTTTGAGGGCTGACCTTCGCCGATGTTGGTGCTAGCGGTGACCCAGAATTCGTAAGGCTTATTCTTTTCCAATTCAGTGGCCTCATAACTCATTTGATAGTGTGGAATCTTCTGACTCTTGGGACCACCCTCAGCCCCCTCGACTTTGGAGTAGACAGTGTATTGTTGGATGATGCCGTTGGGTTGTGCTGGTGGGCGCCACGAAACTAGTATGGCAGCTTGTCCCTTGACTAAGGCCTTCACATCGGTGGGTGCATCGGGAACTGGTGGCGTGCAATACAATTTTTTTTAATAAGTTTTACAAATCATAGTTTATTCAAGCAGTTTTCTTACCATCTGGTTCAGTATGACAATGGATGGGTGCGCTGCGTACGCCATCGCCGCCAGCGGTGGTGGCGAGTACTTGCATCGTGTAATTGTTGAACTTTTTGAGGCCATGCAAAACGGTGTCTGAGGAGGCAGTCTTCTTGTAGTGACGTTTGGTGTCATCTTTGAGTGAGAAAATAATGAGATTTTTTCAATAAAAACGATTTCGTTGGAGAAAATCAGAAAAATATTTATGTTGCCGTGTGAATTTTCCTTATTATCAAGATTTAAATTTATCGGCTTACTATCATCGATAAGTTTTGATTTTCTAACTATATTAATTAAAATAATTTTTACTGTCTTTTCATTTTGTTGAAAGCCTGATCATAAAAAGAAAATTTTTAACAATGATTTTTACAATTTGTTTTTATAAATCCTAGGGGTGTAGGGCAGATCGCCTCCGCGTGGTGCACACTAAATGATTTATGGCCTTGACAATCTCTAAATATGTTGTTGTTATAGCAGCAAAAACATTTTCCATACATATACGGGGAATGCTGCTAGAGTGACAGTCCCTGTCCGGATATAAAGTAAGGTCGTTCCGGTAACGTAGAACCGACTGTCGGGGTTATTGAAACATATTTTCGATTTCTGATCCCTGAGCTGGTGGCTGCAGCTACTCACTTGCATAATAACTGTAGAGAAAGTAAATACTTACTCCGATAATCAAGTGGCAATCAAGGCCCAGAGGTCAATCACGGTGCACGAAATTGGTTAGGGAATGCCTTGCTTCACTTTCGATCGCATCCAAATTCTTTGGCCTAAGGCTCATCTGGGTACGGGAAACTGCGAGGCGGATCAGCTGGCAAGGGATCTGTGAGGAAGTTTCCCCGCGAAAGGAGACGATTGGGATCCTCTTGACCAACTGCGGTATGCTACTGGAAAGATTGGCTACGTGGCAACTCAGCGAGCGCTGGGCAAGCACACAAACTTATAAGGTTACGAAATTCTTCTGACCACGTGGGAATCGCAAGCGTTTTGAAGTTTACAAAAGGTCAGCTCTCGAATTTCGTGGGTGTCCTCAAAGGGCACTATTCGCGACGTATGCTTGCTGTGAGACTTGAAATTACTTCGAGTCCGTTTTCGAGTCCGTTTTGCGTCAGCTATATGGAGGTTGAGGTGGAATCATCTCAGCCCATTCTCCTTTTAGCTGTCCTTCTCTCGCGGGGCTAAGATTTAGGCATCTTGGTTCTCATTTCTTTGCTAAGCCAGCTAATAAATCAGGCCTTGCAGTTAAAAATCTGATGAACTTCATCAATAACATAAAGCGGACTGTAATGGTAATGGTTGTACGGGTTAGGCTAAGGCATTTATGCACTGCGACCAGATTGATCTATTGTGCGCCCCTAATTACTTAATTATACAATAATTATTTAGTATACGGGGGAATCGAACCAGTTCTTTAGGAGGGAGCAATTGTAGGCCTTCCTCTTCTAGTAGATACGAGCCCAGGATTCTGTGTCTCCTGTGACCTAATGCCTCACAGTTAGTGATTTAGTGTTCTATAGACTCCTCTTCATCACAGCAGAACCTGCAAAATCTTGTACTAGATAATCCTATTGAGTTAAAGTGTTTATTACAGGCAAAGTGATCTGTAAGTGCTCCACAGAGTAATCTGTGGCCCTTTTTATCTAGGGTTAGAGCAGATGTCGTTCTGTTGGCATTGAAGTTCAAAAACCTTTTGGAGTGATTAAGGCCGCTTGTTCGTTCCAGTGTTCCCTGATTTTAGTTTAGATCCATTTTTTGGTTTCCTGTTTTATATTATTATTGTTACAGCCGAAAAATGTAGTTGACCAAATAAATAGCCCTTCTGCCCCTTTTTTGGCATAAAAGTCTGCCTTCTCGTTTCCTTCGTGTCCCTCATGTTCTGGTACCCAAATCAGTGAGACCTGATTTAAGCGGACTGTAACTCAGTCATATTTCGTAATCCACAATACTCAACCCCCTACTTATCCCACCGCCTCGTCTCTGTTCTTCCGTCCTATCGGTTTCGTCCACCTTACTTCCATTGTGATGTTATCATAAAGGATGAATTTGATTTCTTCGTCCAAGTAATCCTACTCTTGGACCTAACCTAACCCACTTAAACCCTGGATCTTATCAATTATTTCCTTATAAAAATCACTGTGTGAACTCTCTCTGAAAGAGCTGATCAAAACCCATAAGTCATTTTACTTTACTTTCTGTTAAATAGATTTTCTTTTTTCGTAGACTAGACTTATTACAGCAAATTTTATCTCAATTTAAATCATCTAAACAAATTTTGGTCCTTTCAAAAAATTATTATTATTTTTTTTTTTTTCAAGTTTTCCCAGAACTGAAAATTCAATCATACCGTTGTACGATTGGTTTTGATTGCTCCGCCCTTGATACTCACCATACCACTCATCGCTGGGCGCATACACCACTTTGTAGGTCTTGATAACACCGTTAGCCGACTCAAGTGGTGGACTCACCCAGCTGACGCGAATGGTCTGCGAGGTCAATGTTGTGCAGGCAGTGTCGCTTGGTGGTTGGCTGGGTGTGCCCTCGGCAGTGAATTGTTTCTCTTCTTCGCTCAATGGACCAGCGCCGATCTTATTGAATGCTTGTATCACAACCGAATACTGTGTATACACGCGCAAATTATTCAATTCCAAGCTATGTTCCTTGCCTTCTTCAGTCAAAAAGTTAACAGTCTCAAAAACGTATGACGAATTGGTATTCGATAGTTTGTAGCCAACGTAGTAGCCCAATATTTCACCATTCCATTCGGAGCGTGCTGGTGGTTTCCAGGTGACGCGCAGAGTAGTCTGATTCACTGGTTCAACTTTGATATTTTGTGGCTTGCCAGAGGGTGCTTCTTCTGCGGTAATGATTGTCACAGCTTCCGATGATTGCGAAGTACCAATGGCATTCTCGGCCACAATGCGTATATTGTAGGTGGTGGCAGGACTCAATTTTTGCACTTGCGCTTCGGTAGTATGTCCGGGCACCATAACACGATCCACTTCATCCCAACTTGCGCGTGAACGTTTGAATTCAATTATGTAGCGAATCAGTGGTGAATTGCCATCGTAGGGTTGAGCCCAGCTCAATTGTACAGAACGTCCAGATTTATCCAAAACTTTCAAGGCGTAGGGCATTTCGGGCACTTCCTGAATGATCATATTAATGCTAGTGTCGTCCGAACCGAAAGCATTGGTGGCCAAGCAAGTGAAGAGCGCTGAGTCGGAACGTTCGGTACGTTTAATGGAGAGGCTCGACATGACACCGGTGGAGAGAATTTCTTCGCGAATTGTGTAACGATTATCATTCTTGGGGTCCAAGCGTACATTATTCATGTTCCAGAGTATGCCAATGGGTTTCTCGCCCTTAGCTTCGCATTGCAGCACAGCGGGTTCGCCACGGCGTGCGGTCTGATTACGAAGTTTTTCGGTGAATTCTGGTGGTGCCTGTACGCTAATCATAATGACGGCTGAAAGTCCAGATCCAATACCATTGATAGCCTCACAGAGATAATAGCCTTCGTTGGTCTTTTGAATGTTGTCGATGTGCAGGGTGCCTTCTTCAACGCGAATATTGTCGTTCTTCTTCAGATCCTTGTATTCACCAGGGCTATCGCCTGAGTTGAAGGGAGAAAAGTGTAAAAGATTAGCAATAAATAAAAATGACAGTGTATTTGGAATGGAAATAAATGTACTTTGCACAATAAGTTAATGAGTGCTAGTTTTCTAATTTTTAATTAATTTTATTATATTTTATGTTTTTATTTTATTTTTTCTTTTTTTGTTTTTATTTAGTTAATTATAATTTTATTTTGTTTTCTTTCGTTTATTTTATTTTCATTCAATTTTAATTTAATTTGGTTGAGTTTTATTTCATTTTTTTATGTTATTTTATGTGATTTCGTGTTATTTTTTAATTTAATTTAATTTTTTTACTTGGTGTGATTTGATTTGATTTAATTTTATTTTATTTAAGTTTATTTATTAATTTGATTTTTTTATTAATTTTTATTGATTTTATTTTGCATTTTCTTTTATATATATAATTTATTTATATATTTTATTTTATTATTTATGTTTATTATTTTATGTGAAACGAAACCTGTTATTTTATTTTTACTTAATTTTTTATTTTATTTTATTTTTGTTTTTTTTTTTTATTTGGATTGACTTAATTTAATTTTATTTTATCTGGTTTAGTTTAATTTAAGTTGATTTATATTAGTTTTATTTTACTCATTTTTTGTTATTTTATTTGGTTTGATTTATTTTTATATTTTTTTGTTTTATTTCTTTTTATTTTATTTTTTTGTTTTTTACTTGGGTTGATTAATTTGATTTGTTATTTTTATTTTATGTGATTCCATTTTATGTAATTTAATTTAGGTTTTGTTATTTTATATTTTTTTAATGTTTTTTTTTTTTGGTAATTGGTTTGATTTATTTTAATGTTATTTCCTTTCATCTGGGTTAATTTGATTTAGTTTTATTTTTTTTTTATATATAATTTTTATAAAATTTCTGTGGTTTCATCGTATTTTATTTAAATTTTTTTATTGTTTTTTTACTTGGTTTGATTTGATCTAATTTAATTTGATATCATTTTAGATCATTTATTGTAATTTAATTTTCTTTTATTTGGTTTAATTTAAAATGATTTATTTTTATTTTATTTATTTTTTATTATTTATTTTGGTTTCATTTTATTGGTTTTTTTGTTCTTGTTTTTTTACTTGGGTTGATTAATTTGATTTAATTTATATTAATTTAGTTTAGTTTTTTCTATTTAATTTTTTATTTTTTGTTTAATTTTTTTCTTTTTAATTATTCTTATTATTTTTAATTGGTTTGATTAAATTTTTATTTTTAATGTTTTTTTTATTTTCAATTGTTTTCCTCTGACTTAATTTGACTGAATTAAGTATTATTTTATTTTGTTTTTATTCTTTTTTATTTATTTTATTTGTTTTTTATTTATTTTTTTAGTTATTTTTCATTTTCATTTTTATATGTATTTTTTGTATATATTTAAATCTATTTATTATACATTTTTCTAGTTGTTTTTATTTTTATATTACTTTTAATTTCCTCTCTAATTTACCCTTCAGGTCCATACAATTTATATTTGTCTATCCCTGTTCTTTTATCTTTATTTACTTACCAACAGCTTTCTTCCATGTAACCTGTGGTTTGGGGAAGCCATCAGCCTTGCATTCAACCTTAGCATCGGAGCCTTGTGCAAAAGCTTTGTCGGTGGGTTCGAGTATCCATCTGGGTGGCACTGTTGTGTTTTAAGCAAACCAAGTTGAAGTTGGTTTTTCGTAGAGTGAATAGAAAAATAATATATTAGCATATTTCACCGAGTTTCTTGGTTAAAAAAGTACATTTAGAAAGCATGCGGTAGGGTTTAGAAGAGTCCATAAAGCGGACGGACGGACGACGAAGGTGAAGTGAAGTGGTAATTTTTATTGCGATTAGACTTTCGGAGATTTTTTTCTTTTTGATTTTGAGAGAAAATATATTTTTTTAATAAGAGCAATGCAATTTATTGCATTTATTTTTTCTTTAAAATTAAAACTTTTTTCTTTAATATTGCAATTTTTTTCTTTAAATTTAAAACTTTTTTCTTAAATATATTAACAATTCTATTTTTACCATTTCACTTTACCTCAATGTACTTACGAAAATTTTGATGTTTCGATGACTCCCATATCTTTATAAGAAATCTTTACAAAAATTGAAAACTAATAATTTCTAACCTTTATTTGTTTTATATTTAGTTTTTATTTAATTAAAATATTTTTGCTAATTGAAATATATTAATTTTATAATTTTTGTCTTTAGAAAACAGATATTTCTGTCGAAATCACAAGTAATCAAGGAACTATGCGAGCTATGCCTAATGAGAGACGTCGCTGCCAATAGCCATCGACCTCCGATAATTTCGACTCAATGAAGCGACTGTTGGCTCACTTCTTGTGCAAATTTTTGTATACGTAAAAAATTCTCATGGGCTGAGCTCATAAATTGTAGAATAATTTGATAGAAATAATTGTAGAAATAATTTAATACGTAAAACATTCTCATGGATTGAACTCATTAAATTTTTGAATATATTTTGAAGCCTACAGAAGTGTGCTTTCAGTTTGCAATTTTTGAACATTATTTTTAACTGAAATGAATTCAGCCCTTTTATAAAGTTTATTGTTTTAGAATTTTTGCACCAATTCACTTCTGTGAATAACCCAGACCAGTAAACCATAAGTAATGGCAGAAGAGAGGGACAGTCTCCTTCGCGTTGGAAAGGCTGCAGAATTTGCCTTCGTTTGGAATTTTCATTAAGCACTGGCTCAGTGATAAATGTAATTTTTAAACTTGGCTGAAATTGAAAAAAAATTTCCGTGAGAAAAATGTGTATTGAGAGCAATGGGCTTATTATGTCTGAGTAGTGTACTTGCTAGACTGTCCTGACAAAGAAAAGAGTGCTGTGAAATGAACTTAAAGTTATTTAATTTTTTTAACTGAAGGAGAAATCTCTTGGAATTACGCTGCGCAGAATTACACTTAGAGGCTTAGAATTAAAGAGTTTCAGGGTTGATTTAAATTTTACACGAGAAATAACTGTAATGCGTCGTATGTGCAATAAAGAGGAGATTTATGCCACTGCTTCACAAAATGAAGAGCTAAATTGGAAATTTTTTCGGGAATACTGGCAAAAGTTGCTTAAAATAATTTTTTTATTAAATATGAAATAGCATAAATTTTTACAAAAACGTGGTTTTAATTTTAAAATCGAGGTGAAAAATTTTAAATTATCAGTCGTAAATCTCGGCTCTTCAATTAGTTGATGAAAGAAAATAATTCAAAATCCTCTGAAATTTTCATGCAAAATGGATTTTCAGATTTGGGATCGATTTGGTAAAAAGAGAGTTGGGAATTTTTTTAATATTTTGAAAATTTTTAATATATGAATTTCCCATGAATAAAAGTTTTTGTATGCAGGCGTTTGTTAGCCGTCAGATATTTGAAATTAAATTGATATCAAGTTTTAATATTTAAATGAAACGGCAATTGACCGAACTTCATTTCCTTTAAATAATATTTTTTATTCCCTCAACTATTAAATATTCTCTCTTCAAATTTATTCAACAGCTTCATAGCTTTTTCCGGATTAATCATCAACATCAAAATTTTCTGCAAATACCGACGCTTAAGAGCTATGCAAATAAACAATTTTTTTTTTTCAACTACAACCAAAGAAAGCATCAAGCTACATTTATACAAACAGAAGGCAAAAAGGACAACGAAATTTTAGTGGATTAATTGAATTAAAATATTAATTGAAATGAAAGTTTCAAAATCTGTACAGCGCATGCGTAAAACGAATTGTTAAGCGTTGCTGAGAGAGTGATGATTTTTTAATTTTAATTTTAATAAATTCATGAGTTAAATACATTTAAAACACTTTATAATCAAAACTTCATTTATCGAAATTTTATTTTATGAAGTAAATTAAAGCTATTTTAATTTCTATGAATTCTTGCATACATTTGCAAACATTTTCTTGATATTTCCCTCAGCATCAATTAACACTAGATAATTTTCGTTTGTATACAAATTATGAGTTGTTAATGAAAATGAAAGTTAATTAAAGATAGGATACTTTTTGAGGGTGCGGATGGTACATGAGATGGGCAGGAATTGCAAGAGTGGAAGAGACCGAGTAGTGATCAGAATGGATGAGCGCGTATCGGGAGAAAAACTGTGTTTTGTGTCGAATACGAATATGCACACATCTGTGTTAATAGGTAAAATGTAATGTTGTTGACCGGCGTTTGTACATACTGTTAGATCATTCAACAGAAACTTGAACACTGTATATACGGACAACGAAGCCGAGCTGCTATTTACAGCTGCAAATATTTTACATTCATGATAGCCGAGTAATACGAAGCCCTGCACATATTCAATGTAGAGGCAGATACAGAGTGCTCTTATTAGCAGTGGGTGGCAATGTTATTACTGTTTGATGTTTTGATGTTTTGCTGTTAGTTGTTAGTAGTTAGTTTACATATTATGTTAATGTACAAAGTGAGATATGTTATAGGCAGAGAAGTTGTAAATGATTACATATTATTATTAGTGTTATTAATACAAAATTGACAATGTTAATGTTAACATTCACAAATCCTCTGATCAAATGTAACAGTGTGTTAAAAAGCATTTTACAGAGAATTTGCTGTTGGTAAGCGAGGAGGCACAGAGGGGTGTTTTTAAAGTAGGAAAGATAGATTTGTATATTCTTACAAAATGCATTCGTTTGCTGCGCACATTTACAAAATTCGCTTTACATATTCTTATTCTCTTTTTTTTGAATTGTTTACTAATTGCATTTTCAATTGAAAAAAAAACGTTTGCCAATTAGCACAAAATTCTTTTGAGATATTAAAAATCAAATGCAATTAATAAATCACAAAAATAAAATCCTTTAAACTTGAACAAAATTTTAATTTAATTAATTAAAAAATTAGAAGAAAATATTTTTTTAATAAATAAACAAAAGGCTGAAGCAATTTTTAGTATAGAGTATTTTGTTGCATTTTCCATACCCAGTGTTGCACAGTGTTTTCGCTGAATTTTGTTATTTTGTCATTTTTTTCTTGTTTGGTTTAATGCAAAACTTTAATATTTTTCTTGCATATTTTTGGTGTTGGTGTAGCTTATATTTATTAAAGGAGTGCTTCGGGTGCAGCTATATGTATTCTGGGTGCCATTGTGTGTGTGTATACGCAAAGTATGTGTATGTGTAGCGTGCTTGTGCTTCAAGTGATATTATTTGTTGTTGCGAATTTGAGCTGTTTTGCCATTTACTTTTCATACATGAGTTGCTGATGAATGAATCATACGCAATTAAAAAATCAAAAAAAAACTGTAATACCCAAGCCAGTATTTTCGATAGATTTTTCCACAACATCCATGTTAACAAAAACAGTATTTATATTTTTCATATAACTTGCGATTAGTTTAAATAAATTTGTACAAACTTTATGCCGCGAGTACGCCATTAGTTTTTTTTTTCGGAAATAACAAAAATGTATTGTAGATACAAAAAGTTGCCAGCGCGGAAATTTTTGCATCCGATTTTCAAAAGAGTGAAACGCAAATTTCTTGCAGTTCAGAAAATGTGTCTACATATATATGGATTTAGGAGGATCCATGTGAAGAAAAAAATGTCATGAGAAGAAGAAAACGGTTTCCATAAAATATACAATATATATTTTTTTTTTGATCAAACGAAATTTCGAAATTGCTTTCGCTCAAAAAATGCCTTCATATTAAAGAGTTTATGTCAAAAATAATTCAGGAACAAAATATTTCCATACACCAATATCAAAAAGGCATACATATATACGTACATATGCATGTGTGCACGCTTTTCAAAAGTCCTGAGAACCCCTTTTATATAATATAAGGCCGTTTTCAAGCCAAAAAACCTGAATTCCTAATTAATAAAAAAATTAAAAACCTGTTTTGGGAAAGTCGTTCAAAAAATGCATTTTAAAATCAACTTCTCATACAAATATTTTTTAATACATACTTGCGTTGTGTGGTAGGCAAAAAACTGTTTTAAAAAATTGTGCGGCTGATAAATATTTTTGCTTAAAAAAACAGTTAAGTTTAGCTACAGAATAATTTTATTCAGTTTAGAAATTCATAAATTTGAATTGAGCTTAAAAATGTATAATTTTTTCTATCACCTACTCATTAATTTTGAACTGTACAGACATAAGGTGGCGCAAAATTAATCATCCAATTTTGTTTTTGAATAACATTTTTACTAAATAAAAATAATAATTTTGAGTGATGAAAATGTTTATGTCGATCTTTACGCGCTCCATTACGTGTCTGTTTGTATACAGCAGCTATGTATATTAGTTCACAAGCGTTAAATATGATTGGCGTACGATGCAATTTGCAAAAATTATAAATCTTTTAATAAGATGATTAATTTTGCGCTACTTTGTATTTATACACTTTGTTTCTGCTAATTTCTATCAGCCAAATTCACAAAATATGTGCATTTAAAAAAAAATATTTTTATTAAGCTTTTTGGTTTTTTCGCTATTTTATTTTCTCGCATAAAAAAGTGAAGATTTTTATTTTAAAGCTGTTTTATTATTATTTTAAAATTAGTATGTTATAATTAAGAGTTAAGATTTTGAAATTTTATAAAAAAGTTATTACTGTTTTGTCATAATTCAAGCCTTATTTCTAACTATTTGTTGTTTTTTTTCGTAATAAAATTTATTTATTCTTTATTTTTGCTTAAAAGTGAAAAAAGTTAAATTTTTGAAAATTCGAGTATTATAAAATCTGTACAGTTTTTTAATAGCCAAGTTCTCTTTGCCTACCATTCACCGTCAGCAGCGCAGTCTTATTGGCGCTGCCCGCCGCATTGGAGACTTCACACGTATACCGGCCCGTATGCTGCGATGTGACATTATTGATTAACAAAAGGCTTGTATGCTCGCCCACGCTTGCCAAAGTGGCCAAATCTCCGCTGATGTGCTTCTCATTCAAATACCATTTAAATAATATAGGCAAATCGCCCTTGCTGGCAATACAAGTCAGCTGAACATAATCGCCCATATGGCAGAGGGTGGCCGATATGGAGAGTTTGGCCAGAAATGGGATTTCTTTGAGGTGGAGAAAACGATTGCAAGCAGTTAGAAGATGAGGGAATATGAATAATTGGTATTTGAAAATTTCAAAAAGAATTTTGCAATTGAAAATTGTAGGGTTTAAGAATAGTTGATTTTAAAACTTTTATTATTACTTTTTGTTTTAAATGAAATTTTTTTTTTTGCTTATTTAAAACAAATTTTTATTATTATTATTGCTTACTTAAAAAAAAAATTTTGAGATAAACAATATTTCTTTTACTCTAAAAATATATACATATTTGAAAAGCTGTAACGTTGTCAAATCATACCGAGAAATATAAAACCGTTATAAACATTTTGATTTGTCGATTTTGTAAATTGTAAATTGTAAAAATAAATCCCTAAAACATTTATATTATTCTTGAAAACTCGTCAACTTCCCATATCATACCCGCAGCAGCACTAGAACTTCAGATCAAGTTCGCTACTTAAGTCTTTCGTCTGATACTCGCAATCCTCTTGGAACTTCAAACAATAACGGAATTACAAAAACACAAAGCAAAACAAGGATTTATAATCTGCGCATAACGCAGATAGCATGCTTAGATTCATTCTGCAACACCCTCACCCTTCACTTTCAGCACCGACCAGCGGCGCGCCTCACCCGCCGCATTGCGAGCAACACACGTATAATTCCCCGAATCGCTGATAGTAGTTTGACGCAGCGACAATATCAACGTGTACTCATCAATTTTATGATAAATGGAACGTAGCAAGGGTTGGCCATTCTTTAGCCAATGTATATCGATGGGCAAGTCGCCGGAGATAGCCATGCACATGACACGCACCGCCTGACCGCCATTTACACCGTTCGCATTGAAATGGAATTGCTCAAGTTGGGGGAGTTCTGTATGCAGCACAAGAAGTTACATAAGTGGGGGGAGCAGAGATGTGGGCAGTGCGTGGTAAAAGAGACAAATACATAAATATGTACATAAGTGCACGTTCATATGAAAGAGATGAGAAAGTGAGTGGTGAAAAAATTGTCTGATGAAACACAAATGCTTACAGAGAAAAAGAGGAAGTGATGTAGCCCAAAAGGTATTTAAAAATTTATAAATTATGGTTTATTCTTATTTTTAGGCATTTAAGAAGACTTCATTTAATGACGCAACTTTATCAAACACTTCAATTTGAGTTTGTGACTCAGTAAAAAATGTATTGAGTCAATTTAGAAGGAAGTAAAAAATAAACAGACACAAATATTTATTAAGCCGTATGCCTATTTGCATACTTTTGAGTTTACTTCCCTCTTTAAATCAAACTCTTATTTTCATAATTTTTTATTTTTACAGATTTTGGGCTAACAGGACTATTTTAAGAAAGCTCTCCCTTTAAATTACATTCACATTTCCATAATTTTTATTTTTACACACTTTTGAGCTAACAGCACTATTTTACAAAATTTTGATATTCACACAAAACTTGAGGCCCACGTAGAAATTTCAGCATCGACAAACATCTGGGAATGGAATTGTGTAGTTCAGCAAACATTTAAGGACAAAACACCACAGGTATTATAAGCATTATTAAGTGAAGACATACTAAACTAAAGAAGAAATGCCCGCACTAGCACACGAACATATGCCTATAAGCGCCCAACAATATGCAACACTAGTTCGTGTTGTGGCGCGTCTTGCACTAAAACTAAAAACACTTAGCTAAGCCATTCCACAAGAATTGAAGTGCGACCGCAGCCATTACAAATTATTATTGTACTAAAACTATTTTAAAACTAACAGATGTTGCCGCTCTCCACTAATACTATGTTTATTCTATGTAAATACTAACTTAGCGTATTCACAAACCCTTCACTGTTAAACTCGTCGACACTGTTGTATATCCAGCACGATTTGCACCCATACATGTGTATTTGCCCGCATGTTCACCGCTTACGCTTTCAATATTGAGCGAACTACTACGTTTGCTGTGCATTAAAATCATGATGCCATCGACCAAGCGGGCCGGCTCGTCATTGTAGTACCAGGTTATGTTGAAGGGCGCATCGCCATGCACGACCGCGCACGTGAGCTGGAAATAATCGCCCACAAAGAGTGGCGAATCGGCGTTGGTGGGGAGCGGCGCAAGTTTTGGTGGCACTAAGATGAATTCCATATGTAAAAGGGAGGGAGAGCAAGGAAATGAAGGATGGGATGGGATGGGATAGGAAGCAATGATAATGAAGCAATTAGATCGATGCAAGTAGTAATCGATAATAGATGCAGATCGATGTAAGTGATGTGGGAGTTTTAATAGCACACCAATTTTGGATCGTTGATTGAGGACAATTGCAACGTCGGACCAATTGAAGCACATAAATAAAATACAAAACCAAAAAATTAAAAATGTACGAATAGAAAAAAGTGACTTAAAAACAGTTCTAAGTAGAAGTAGCAAACATAAAAAACTGTATCTTAAATTAACATTTCTTCCGCTTTCATTGTACCATTCACAATTAATTGTGCCGTATAATTCGTTACACCAGCCGCATTTTTGCCATAACAGGTGTAATTGCCCGCATGCGCGCCGTCTATCGATTCAATAGTTAAAGCTGAACTGCGTGAACCCATTTTCGAAATAGTTATGCCACGTAGCTGCGCATAGCTTTCATTCAGCGGCAAACCATTGTAGTACCAATAGACCAAAAGCGGATGATCGCCGTGTATTATAGAGCATTGTAGGGTACAGTAATCGCCGGGGAAAAATGCATCTGCGCCAGAGCTGAAGGGCGCGATTTTGGGTAGTACTAAATTTTTCAAAGATTTGATTTTTTTAATGTGCGCATGTACGAAGGTGAAAGAAAATTTAATAGAGATTTAGTTAGTGTATGCAAAATATTGGCAATTCGACTTTTCATTTAATTTTTTTTCCAGGAATTTCTGTCCTAAAAGTTCTCCATATATATTAAGCTTCAAAAATCTTCTAAAATACCAAAAAAATATTTGTCATGTAGAATTCGAAATGCTTAAAAGCAGAATAAAAATCATCAAACGGCATTATAAATAGATTTCCTGTAAGTTTTTATATCGACGGACAAGATTTAGGAGATCAGTAAGAAAAATAGAGGATAAGGTATTAAAAAAATGTTAAATGCATAAGAATTATTTTTTAGTTTTCCGCTTTTTATAAAAACCAAAAACTTTTAACTGCAAGAGACCCTTAGAAAAATCTGCAACAAATCTTATAGCCTTACTGTGACGCCATACAATCAGTTTTGCAATTCTTTTCAATTTTGAAATTAAAATTTAAAAAAAATTTTTTTTTTTTTGATTGAAATAAAAAAAAAATTAGATTTAATTTTTCAATTTTTAATTAAATTTTTTTTCAATTATTTTTTTAAATTTTGTTTTTCGAAAATTAAAGAACAAAAATTTAAAAACAAAAAAAATTAATTTTTCAATTAATTATAATAAAAAAAAAACCATATTTTTCAATCATTGTTCTAAAATTCATCAAATTTCTTCTAAAAATCATCAAAATTTAAAGCCAATACGTAGGCTGCGTTTGCTTTGACAATCACCTTTATTATCAATATATCGCCTTCGAGAAAACAACAACAAAAAATTATATTAATGAGCTGTTGGGTTCTGTTCTTGTGTTACTTCAATTTTGTAAGTATGCAAATGCAAATCTTCTAAAATCCACAAATCAGTCGATTCATGAATGCCTAATTGTTGAAAACGTCGAGCTTTCGATGTTGAAGGTTGTTCAGCAATACTTTGCGCTACAGCAGCAATATTCTCAATAGAAAGTCTAGTCTTTATTCTACCAGTGCTTTTTCTATCCTCGACAGAATCAGTTTTTTAGAATTTCTTCATCAACCATCATTAAATTGTCGACTAATTCGGATGATTATTTTCACTACAAATTTCACGAATTTTGCGATTTACATATTGTTTTTAAAGATCGACCTTTTTATTTTTAATAAGTTTCAACCATTTCAACGCGTTGTTCTTTGGTGTAAATTTGCACATCTGCCTACTTGAAAAATGTCAATGATGACATAAGAAAAGGTAATTTATTCACTACTGGCATTTAGGCGTCACTTTTGAAAAACCTTTTATATATCTTTAAAATAAGTGTTGAGGGTATAACATAGCAAAGTTGTAAATCAAAGTGTTGATGCTGCTGATAAAAAAAAAATATTTTTGGAAAATGTTCACGAGGTTGAGTACATTAAATAGCGTAAAACTTTCATGGACAAACGTCAGATTGGACGGATTTGATTTTACCCATTTGATTTCTGGAGTTATAGTTCCCATCTGTAATAAATGAGTTGTTACATCCGTCTACATCGGTTTTGAGATCCAAGGAAAGCATGCGCCCTTGACGAGAATCATGTTCTAAAATTGGGCCCACCTCTAGCTCACGAAACAGTACGTAGCTCTTTATATAATAAGTAAATAATTTAAGAGTATATTAGTTTTAAAATGGTGCGGCATTGGCAAAATCTTTGTGCACTGGAAAACTGTTTTTGTGCTCAACATGCAAAATTTTTCTTCGAGTGTTTTGCCGGCAATTCTAGGCAAAAGGTTTACAAACGTTAAACGTAGCAAGCAAATTTGGACAAACAGAAACACTAGTCACTTTATAGTGCTCAGTGAGAGAGAGAGATAAAGGAAGAGAGCGAGAGATGAAGAAAAAGGGAATAGCAAAGTGAGCAGCAATAGGCGGAGAGTATTTAGTAGCCAGCAAGTAATTTTTTTTCTACATATTTTATTTTCTACATTACCAAAATGTAATTTCAAAGCGATTAACAAGTGGTTAGTAACTGCCACGACATTTTTGTTAGTTATTTTTTAACTAAGTCTTTCATATTTTTTTTACACAAATAGCATTATTTTCTATTAAGCTCGCTAACCATAAACATTCAATTCAGCTGAGTAACTCTGCACGCCCGCACGATTACTTGCATTGCAAGTGAAATTCCCAGCATGTTGATGATCAACCGATTCAATGGTCAGTACACTGCTGCGACGACCCACTGTCATTGTGGACACGCCAAGCACCTCGCTAACTAGCTCGCCATTTAGCGTCCACTCAATGACGAGCGGCAAATCACCAGTGGGCACTGAGCAATGCAAAGTGAGATATTGGCCCGTCTGAGCGGGACCCTCCTCGAAAGCGAAGGGTGTGATGCGTGGTAAAACTAAAAGCGGTTATTTTAATAGAAGGAAAAGAAAGGGATGTATAGAATTTAGTGGAGCAGAAATAAAAATCAATAAATATTTTATGTAAATAATAAATTTGAGAAAGTACGAAAACAGCAAATTTTTTTCATTTCACTATTTAAGATTATTCTTAATTCTTTGAATGACCTATAACTTTCAGCTGTGTGCCGTAACTAGCTTTGCCCGCCTCATTCGAGCCATGGCAACTATAGTTGCCTGCATGTCGCGCGCTTACATTCTCAATGGTTAGAACACTGCTGCGGCGCCCCAATTTCGAAATCAATATATCCTGATCATCGGCATTGATCAGCGGTTGGTTGTTGAAGGTCCAGAGTATGTTGAGCGGCAAGTCGCCCTCGGTAATGGTACACTGATAGGTTATGTATTGGCCGATGTGCACGGCTTGATTGCCGCTAGAGAAGGGAGATATTTGTGGGGGCACTTTAGGAGAGAGGAGATGTGAGAATAAGTAAAAGCGCAGGAAAGTGAGCGAGGTAAAGAGATGGGTTTGGTAAGTCACAGAGAGGAGAAAACTAATTACTATACATTAATTCAAAGTAATAATAATTTATAGCGAAAACATCTTAATTCTAGGCTCTCTTTTTCATATTTAATTCTTTCAGCGCCCACCATTGACAACCAACACAGCCGTATACTCCGTCGTTTGTGCTTCGTTGCGCGCCTTGCACGTATAGTTGCCGGCGTTATTGCCATTCACTGAGTCGATTGTTAACACGTTTACTTTTTTGCCAATTTTCGATGTTGTCACACCCAAATAATCGTTAATCGGATAGTCGTTGAATAGCCAAGTAATGTCGACCGGCAAATCACCCTTCGAAATGGTGCATTGTACGGTAACCGAATCGCCGAAATTTGCAGGCTCTTCGCCAAAGTCGAAGTGCGTGATTTTTGGTGGTACTGGGTGGGTAAAATTTTGAAGGTAATTTTAGAATAAGAGATGTAATTTGTTTGAGAGATATTTCTTTATATTTTTTATTTATTTTTTTTTTTTTTTCAGACTGCTTATAATTATTTCGTAGGCAACTATTTTTCACACAAATGCAACTTTCAGAACTTAATATGTGAAAATTACTTTTCTTATTTTCATCAAAGTTGAATTTACTGATTTAAATTCTGCATAAGGCTAGCTATTCAGCGCCTCGAAAATTTAGTCTACCAACACCACAGCTATTCAGCACTTCATGGAAAAATATTTTCATCAAAACCGAGTTCGCTGGTTTCAATTCTTTATAAGGTTAGCTATTCAGCGCCTCGAAAATTTAGTCTAACAGCGCCACAACTATTGAATTCAGCTATTCAGCACTTCATGGAAAAATATTTGCTGCAAATGGAATTCACTGATTTAAATTCTTCATAAAGTTAGCTATTCAGCGCCTCGAAAATTTAGTCTACCAACACCTCAGCTATTAGATTCCCCTATTCAGCACCTCAACGAAACATATCTGCTTATAATTAGAATTCATTGATTTAAATTCTTCATAAGGCTAGCTTTTCAGCGCCTCGAAAAATTTGTCTGCCAACTCCACACCTATTGAATTCAGCTATTCAGCACATCATGGAAAAATACAACACAAAATACACTAAAATATATTATTTGAAATATCATAGGAAAATATGGGAGCATATCATTAAAAAAAATTATAGTACAGCTATTAGATTCCCCTATTCAGCACCTCATGGAAACATATCTGCTTATAATTAGAATTCATTGATTTAAATTCTTCACAAGGCTAGCTTTTCAGCGCCTCGAAAATTTTGTCTGCCAACTCCACATCTATTGAATTCAGCTATTCAGAACATCATGGAAAAATACAACACAAAATACACTAAAATATATTATTTGAAATATCATGGAAAAATATGGGAGCATATCATTAAAAAAAATTATAGTACACTAGTTGAGCCTAATTATCTATCGAAGTAAATATTCGAGTAAAATTATTGTGTAGTGTAGATGTTTCATATTGTAAATATGTTTTTATATATTTTATACACTTTACAGTTTATTCAGCTAACTATATTTTGTAAGCAACATGCTTAGACGCATATTTTCAACGTAAAAAACTTTGAATCAAATGTTTCACAACATAATTACAACAAAATCACAATTCAGCGCAGTAAGAATATGCAGAACTTTACAAAATAAAGCACTGCCTACAAGGCAGTATATAAATAACAAACTATACCCAATTCAGCGGTAATTCACCTAGCCTAAAAACAATTACCAAAAGCATAACAAAAGCATTGAAATGCGGGAATGATACTGAACATGCTTTTCAGTGAATGAGAATTTTTATATATTGAAAAGGATTTTTTTAGGCACGGAACAAAAAATAACAAGAATAATTGAGAAAACAAATCAAAAACAAAACAAAAATATTAATATTACTGAATTATGCACTTTTTTTTAACTACCATTCACAATCAACTGCGCTGTATAGCTACTCGACGCCCATACATTTCTAGCTTTACAAGTATAATTTCCAACATGCCGCGCATTTACCGAATCTATCATCAATACACTCAAACGTTTGCCCATTTTCGTGGCTGTAATGCCAGAGTATGAATTGAGAGGATAATCGTTGAACAGCCATTCAATATCGAGTGGCAGATCACCTGAAGATACGAGGCAGTTAATAGAGACGGAATCCTCAAAATTCGCAGGTGCTTCGCCAAAGTCGAAATGCGCTATCTTAGGGGCCACTGGAAAAGTGCGAGGAGTAAGCAGGTGTTAATTAAGAATTTTGTTTTTTTAATTTTTATGCATATTTGTTGTTGTAGATTTTTCTTATTGGACACTTTTCAAAGGTGTTTTGGGAAATGCAATGCATTCTATATTAAAAGAATAATAAAAATACAAAAAACTAAAATTCTATGATAAATGTTGCACAAATAAGTTATTCAGCGCTATTCAGCACAATTCAGCGTCATTTAAAGCCGCTTCATTTCGTCGTATATACCGTTAACCACCAATCCGGCTGTGTAATTTGCGGCCGCTGCATAATTTTTCGCCTTGCAAGTATACTTGCCAGCATGCCGGGCATGCACATTGTCGATGGTCAAAATATTCGTGCGCTTGCCACTTTTCATAACCGAAATACCCGAGTATGAACTAATGGCGTAATCATTGAATAGCCACTCAATATCGATTGGTAAATCACCGGAAGAAATCAAGCAAGTAACCGACACCGAGTCCTCAACATTGGCAGGTTCCTCACCAAAATCGAAGGGTATTATTTTTGGAGGGACTTGTGAAAGGATTAAAATTAAAAATTTTATTATCTAATATTAACAATCCAAACACACATTTGTAAGCACATACAAAAATATTGATTTGAAAAAAAAAAATATTAAAAAAATGTATACAGTAACCATTAACAATTAGCTGTGCTGAATACATGTCCGTAGCAGCTTTATTACGCGCTCTGCAACTGTAGTTGCCCGCATGACCTGCATGCACTGAGTCAATGGTTAGCAGAATTGTGCGCTTGCCGCCTTTCATCACATTTACGCCAGCAAAGTAATTAACCGGCTCACCATTAAATAACCATTCGATGTCTAAAGGCATATCGCCGGAGGAAATGAGGCAATTCACTGAGACAGAGTCTTCAAAATTAGCAGGAACCTCACCAAAATCGAAGGGTACAATTTTAGGAGAGACTGATGATGGAAGGGAAGGTTAAGGTATAATTAGGGAAAATTATGATAAGAAATTTAAAAAAAATGAGAATTATAAAAGTCTACAAGAAAACCAATAGCTATTCAGCGCAATTCAGCGCTACTTAGTTTATCTGCTTTAATCGCATATACCATTAACTACTAATTCAGCTGTGTCATTCACGGCAGCTGCATAATTTTTCGCCTTGCAAGTATATTTTCCAGCATGTCTCGCATGTACGTTGTCTATAGTCAGCATACTGGTGCGCTTGCCACCTTTCACAACAGTTACGCCCGAGTAGGAACTTATTGCATAATCATTGAACAGCCACTCAATATCAATTGGTAAATCACCGGAGGAAATGAGGCAAGTAATCGAAACAGAGTCTTCAACATTCGCCGGATCCTCGCCAAAGTCGAAAGGTGTAATTTTGGGAGGGACTTTTATGGAATGAAGGAAGTAAATAAAGGCATAAGCATTACTAATGAAAAAAGCATATCGAAACTCAAAATTATAATTAGCAGAATAGCGAATAGAAATCGAATTCGAGTAACCGTTGACAATCAGCCGTGCTGAGTACACATCCGTGGCGGCCTTATTGCGTGCAATACAAGTGTAGTTTCCCGCGTGTCCCGCATGCACTGAGTCGATAGTCAACACACTAGTGCGCTTACCACCTTTTATGACATTCACGCCAGCAAAATAATTAACCGCTTCGCCGTTGAACAACCACTCGATATCAAGCGGCATATCACCCGAAGAAATAAGGCAATTCACAGAGACGGAGTCTTCAAAGTTTGCGGGTGCTTCACCAAAGTCGAAAAACGCTATTTTTGGCGGTGCTGATTTGGTTTTAATTAAATAAAATTTGATTTAGTGTAAGCAGAGTATTTTAAAAGTTATAAGCACACATAAATTTTATTGAAACAGTAGTTGCTTGGAAAATTCCCGTAAGCAAAAAGTTAAAACTCAGTGAAGTTCACACAGCTTTGTACAGCCAATTCATGAATAAAATAAATAAATAATTCGCGCGCACACTTCTGTGAAATGGAGGGATCAACAGTTTTAAGCCGACTCCGAACGGCACACAGATGGTTTTCTATGAGAAACCTTGTCAAGGCAGAAAAACATTCGAAGGTACACCATTGCCTGCTGAGGGGCGCCCGCATTAGAACAAAACTTGTTCTATAATTTTGCTGTTTCATGCACGGAGATTCGAACCCTTTTTGGTCACCCACCAACCCATTCGGCTACGGCGCCAGCAAATTCATATCTTAAGTTACATTCATACATATTTTACAGCTATTCAGCTTATCCCAAATACAAAAATCTTCAAATCGCCAAACCAGCTACTTTTAGGTGTGTTTTTATTAATTCAGCAACATTTTTCTCGAGCGAATTTTGTAAGCACATACAAATTTTGAATCCTTTAACTTTGACGCAATACTTAAATACAAAACAGCTCACATTCTTCGATAACAAATAAAATTCATGTCAACACTTATGCGTGTATGCGAGTTGGATATACGTAAAACCGAAACCCAATTAAAAACTACTAAAAGCAAAATTTAAAGCAAATTCAGCGCGCAAAAAGTAAATGAAAATAACATAAAAAATCACCATTCACAATTAATTCCGCCGTATACTCCACCGCAGCTGCATCATTGCGCGCCTTGCACGTATAATTGCCCGCATGACCAGCATGCACGGAGTCTATAGTCAAAATACTAGCCTTTTTACCGCCCTTCACAATAGAAACACCCGTGTAAATATTTATTGGTTGATCATTAAAAAGCCATGTGATATCCATAGGTAAGTCGCCCAAGTAGATAAGGCAATTTACGGAGACTGATTCTTCGAAATTCACGGCATGATCGCCAAAATCGAAATGCGCAATTTTCGGGGGAACTAAAAGTAAGTGAAGTGGATTGAAGGAAAGTGGAAAATAAATTTCGAAAGATGTAATAAATTCAAAACTCAAATTGCAAGTTTGTAACAACGATTCTTAGTTTTTATAAGTAAAACAAAAAAAATACCATTAACCACCAGTTCGGCGGTGTAATTCACCGAGATGGCCTTATTGGCGGCCACGCAAGTATAATTTCCCGCATGATGACCGCGCACATAATCGATGGATAGCGCGCTTATCTTTTTGCCCAATTTTACCATTGATACATCGTAGACATTTTCATTGATCTGACGGCCGTTGAAGAGCCAAGCAAAACTAACGGGAAAATCACCTGAAGTTACCAAACACTGCACGCTTGCAGACTCGCCAAAATTCGACGGCTCTTCACCGAAATCAAAGTGTGCGATTTTTGGAGGCACTTAAAAATGTAGAGTAAATTCAGCAAGGATTGGTGAGGAGAAAGTGATGCAAAAAATTTATAAAAATAAAGTAAAATTACTATATACGAAATAAGTTATTCTTATTCAGCGCATTGCACACCGTTGACACGCAATTCAGCGGTATGATTAACGCGTCCAGCGCGATTTTCAGCAATGCAGCTATAATTTCCGGTATGTTTTGCCGAGACGGACTCAATCGTAAGTTCACTAATGCGTTTGCCACGTTTCGTTGTAATAATTTCGAGATAATCCTCAAAAGGTTTGCCATTCAAGGTCCAAGTTATGCTCACAGGCAAGTCACCACCGGCAATGGTGCATTGTATGTTTACAAACTCACCAAAACTCATAGATTCTTCACTAAATGAGAATGGGCTGATTTTTGGTGGCGCTAGCAAAATATAGGTAAATGTATTTGTTTTATTTTTTTCAACTTAAATAAAATAACTGTAATAATTGAGCACTTTTTTATAATACTTTTCATTCGTTTTTTTTTTTTCTTTTTATGACTAAAAACCTAATTCAGCGCACATTTTTCAATAGTATTTTGTAACACAAATACGCGTGTTTGCATAAGCGCCTTATTCAGCCCAATTCAGCGTAATTCAGCAAACATTTATTAAGGTTATTAACAATTTTAAACCAAGAACTACAAGTAATAAATCCGTTTTTATTCAACTTCATTAAACGCTTCCATGTTCTATTCAGCACAAACCAGATAATATCACTGGGGCACAGGAAATGCATATTTGGATAGGATAAAGCAAAATATAAGAGAACAAATAGTTTAGACTACAAGATGTAACTACTAAGTCCCATTACAATTTGATTTTTAGTTTTTCTTTGTTTTTTCTAGTGACACAAACCATTCACAATCAACTCAGCTGAGTGTTCGGCTCTGCCCGCCGAATTGCTGGCAATGCAAGTATAATTGCCCGCATGCTTCGCCTCTATCGCATCAATCATTAAGTTGTGAATACGTTGGCCACGCCTCTCTGTCAAAATCTCTAATTCAGGCAGCAATGGATGACGGTTCAAAGTCCATATTACCGAGACAGGTAGATCCCCACCCGAAATTGTGCAATGTACCGATACAGGCTCACCAAAGTTCATCGGTTCGTCACCAAAAGAGAAGGGTGTGATTTTTGGTGGCACTCAACACAGGAATTTCAGGAAAAGGTAACAACACATAAAGAAGAAAAAAAACGAAAAAGCGAAAAATAATTAATGCTACGAATGAAATTGAACAAACCGTTAACAATTAATTTGGCCGTATGCGCTGTGATACCCGCTTTGTTTTGAGCATGACACGAATAAGAGCCTGCGTGATGTGCAGCCACAGATTCAATAGATAAAACATTGATGCGCTTGCCGATACGCGAAAATGAGATATCGTGGTATCTATCGATGGTGGCATTATTCAGCAGCCAGGTGACATTGATGGGCAAATCGCCGCCGAGTATAGTGCATTGAATAGAGGCGGGTTCACCATAGTTCAGCGGCTCCTCGCCAAAGTCGAATGGTGCGATTTTCGGCGCGACTTTTATCAAGCAAAATTATTAAAAATATTTTAAACGAAGTAGTATAAGGTTAAAACTTTAAAGTTTTATAAATTATAGTTCAATTAATCAAATAATTATTTGAGAGAGAGGAAAAAATGCGCTGAATATAATCCTGGTAATTCAGCGCAGTTATGAAACAATTTCGTGCAGCAAACGGAGTATGAAAACTGTAATAAAGTGACAACAAAATACGTAGAGTGGCCGATATTGTAATTAAGCGTGACTGAGAAAGTTTTTCGGACGCCTTGAGATTTATTGCATTATTCAACAGACGGGATTTTGTTTAACATTTAAAACGAAAAATAGAAAAACTTAAAATTTTTACTTAAAAAAATATGCTTAAGAGATATGTAAACACATACATGTATCTATATGCATAACAAACCATTCACAATTAAACGCGCCGCATGCTCTGTAATACCAGCTTTATTATACGCGCGACATGAATACCTCCCCGCATGATGTGCCGCCACTGCCTCGATTGTCAACACATTTACGCGCTTGCCAATACGCGACAACGAAATGTCGTGAAAACTATCGATGGCCGCATTATTCAACAGCCAGGTAACATTTATAGGCAAATCACCGCCGAGTATAGTGCATTGTATGGAGGCTGGTTCACCATAGTTCAGCGGTTCCTCGCCAAAGTCGAAGGGTGCAATTTTTGGTGCAACTTTTGATTTATATGAATAAAAGGTAATTTAGTTTTGTAAGCTTTGTCACAACTAAACAGTTTATCTAAAACAGGTTAAGAGTCACATTAGCAGTCAAGCGCTGAATCGCTTTAAATGTAATTCAGCGCGCTTGCAAAGTCGGTATCAGCATAAAGACACTTGTAAATTTACATTTTTGTTTCATCTTCGCGCGCTTTTTAGCATGAGAAATGGATTTTGGTATGAGGTTTAAATTAAAATAAAACGCAAATATTTAACTTAATTAAAGTAAGCAGAAATTCTCTTCAAACCATTCACAACCAAAGGCGCCGTATATGCAGCCTTGCCCGCCCAATTTTCAGCGACGCACGTGTAATTCCCCGCATGATCAGCCGTGACGCTCTCAATAGCCAATGCGTGTGTGTGTCTCGTAAATTTAGTGGTCGCTATATTCAAATGTGCCGGTAGATGGTAATCATTCAGCAACCATTTCACATTCATTGGCCAATCACCACCGGCGATGGTGCATTGTATGGACGCAGGTTCACCAAAATTCAGTGGTTCCTCCCCAAATTGAAAGGGGGTTATACGTGGTGGCACTGGTAGTGTTTATTAATAGTGCGTGAGACAGTAAAAAAAAAATATTGATTGTTGTGTTTCAGAAAAAGCATTTTAAATTTGAGGTTAGGATGGTTAGATAGTGTAGAGAAAGTGGATTTTGTTATGTACCTTTTTTTTTTTGTTAAAAACATTACGCAGAAAAGTATTTTAAAAGTAGGCACTCAATAGGTTTATAGCTAGCGAGGGTTTTTAGTATTTAAAACACCGCAACCGAACCCAAAGATATTAGAGACAAACAGATAAAGTTCACAGACAGCAGTTAGTTAGGCGCTTAATTATTTATTGTCGATTGAAAGATCCATAATTTTGTTGTATACCATTAACGGTAAGATTTGTGCTATAGGTCGTTGAGCCAGCTGCATTACTGGCCGTACAAGTGTATGTGCCAGTGTGTGCGGGTGTGGCGCGCGGTATTGATAGCACACTCGATTTGATGCTAAAGCGATTTGTGCGCATTATCGGCTGAAGACTGTCGTAGCGCGCATCGCCAGCTGCGCGTTCAAAACTCCAGTTGATCTTGATCGGACGATCACCTTTCTGTATTTGACAAAGCAAATCTATAGAGTCGCCGGTGTTGATTATGTCGTCGTAACTGAAGGGTGTGATTTGTGGAAGGACTATAGAAGAAATGTGAATATTCGGTTTAGATGTGAGGTATAAGGGGGTTAACAACTGTTGTAGGTATTAAAAAGTTACAAAAAACACTTGAGGGGATATTAAAATGATATTCAGCGCAATTCAGCGCTAATCTATGCAGGATTTTCCGGCATTATGTGAAACATATTCAAATTTAATTTAAACTCCGCGTGCGAAATTCATTATTTTATTTCTAACAAATGTAAACTTTTTTTTCTTAAAATATTTTTCATTGGCACATTGCGCACATATTCTTTGCCTTTAATTGTTGTATATTACTAATTAGCATTATTCAGCTCAATTTAGCGCTATTCAGCAGGATTGAACCACCCTTTTTTTGCAATAAACAGTTTTTGAGATATGCTTTACAAATGTTTTTTTACATTCCACTACTTTAACCCCTATTCAGCTACAGTAAAAAATACGCAAATTTATTACAGTTTAAATTAAATTAGTTGTTTCCTATTATATTGTAAATTAATTGTTTTACTTTACTATTTAGCATTATTCAACTCATTTCAGCGCTATTCAGACTAAAGACCCTGAAAATTATAATCTTTCACAGTCATTCAGTAAATCTCTTGTACCTATATCTGAATTTTAACGTTTTGTATAAATCTTGCATGCGTTCATCACTATTCAGCTCGATTCAGCGTTATTCAGCAGAATTGAAACCGCCCTTTGCTATGCATTAAACAGTTTTTTGAAATATGCTTTACACAATTTTTTTACATTCCTTCGCTTTAACGCCTATTCAGCTATATTATAAAATACGCACATTTATTTAAATTTAAATTAAATGAATTGTTGCATGAGCTCTTCACTATTCAGCTCAATTCAGCGCTATTCAGCAGCGTTAAACCCCCTTCCGCCGTGAATTTAGATATTTTTTACACAATTCTTTTACATTCTTTCACTTTAACTCGAATTCAGCTACATCATAAAATACACAAATTTATTTAAATAAAAAAATAAATAAATGTTGCATGTGTTCATCAATATTCAACTCAATTTAGCGCTATTCAGCGGAACTGAAACCCCCTTTTAGTATGCATTAAACAGTTTTTGAAATATGCTTTATACAATTTTTTTACATTCCTTCGCTTCAACGCCTATTCAGCTACAGTGTAAAATACGCAAATTAATTAAATTTCGATTAAATGAATTATTGCATACGTTCTTCACTATTCAGCTCAATTCAGCAGGATTGAAACCCCCTTTTGTTATGCATTAAATAGTTGTTGATATATGACTTGTACATTTTTCCATATTCTTTAACTTTAACCTCTATTCATCTAAGGTATAAAATACGCACAATTATTTAAATTTAAATTAAATTCATTGTTGCATGCGTTTTTCACTATTCAGCTCAATTCAGCAGCGTTAAGCCCCCCTTGCACTATGAACTATGCAGTTTTTGAGATATGCTTTATACACATTTTTTACATTCCTTCACTTTAACCCCTATTCAGCTACAGTATAAAACACGCACAATTATTTAAAATTCACTTTAGTGCATTTCACACATTGTGGGGAACATAAAAAGCACAACAACTAAAGAGGGTAACAACGAAAATACATAAAGAGCTTAAAAAAAGTATGACATTAAATTTTTTTCAAGCAAATACCATTAACCAGCAATTCAGCCGTAAAGGCACTATGGCCGGCCTTATTACTGGCCACACACGTGTAATTTCCTGAATTCGCCGCCTTCACCGACTCCACTGTCAATAAGCTAATGCGATCACCAATCTTACTCGCCAACACACCCATATGCGAAAACAATGGCAACTCATTGTGGGTCCAACGTATTTTCAGCGGCAAATCCCCTTTCGCCACATGGCAAGTGAGTTGCACGCTGTCCCCTTCATTTGCTTCACCATCGAAGTTAAAAGGATGTATAGCGGGAAGTACTACATACACACATAAATCGGGGGGATGGGTTGGAAAGCCGAAAAGCGATAGTGAAGGATGCGAAAAATAAACAAATAGTGTAGATTTTATATATTATACAAATAAAGATTTTTATAAATCAGAAGAGCGAGTTAGTAGATCAAAAATAAGTTTTCTTATGTTTGTTTTATAATTTAAGTATAATATAATTTTGTATATTATAGTTTTGTGCTCAATAACCATTGACTTGCAATTCCGCCTGATAGGAGCTCTCTCCTGCGCGATTCGTTGCGATACACGCATAAATGCCACGATGCTCAGCGGCTATGTAATCGATATTTAAAGTGCTCGACTTCGTCGACATGCGACCAATTATGATATCATAATCGCCACTTTTCAGCGTTTGATTATTCAACGTCCACGTAATATTTATGGGCAGATCACCTTTAGTGACGGAACATTGCACACCAAGAGAGTCACCAGAATTTGTGGCTTCATCGCCAAATGAGAAAGGCATAATTTGTGGTGGCACTAAGTGACGAGAAAGTACAAGAAAAAAAACGGTTTAAAGGCAAGGGAATTGTGTGTGAAATGAAAATTATTAAACATTTAACTAAATTACGCTCAACTACACTGACGCTCAGCTACAACTCAGCGCACCAACCATTCACTACAAGTTCGGCCACTTGTTCAGCGCTGCCCGCGGCATTCGACGCAATGCATTTGTAGGTGCCACGATGATGTCCATTGATGGCGTCGATACTTAGCGAACTTAGTTTCGGTGACATTTTTATAATACGTATGCCGGCGTGCTCGTTTGTTATCGGTTGTCCATTCAGCGTCCAGTGCAGCTGTAGTGGTGTATCACCTTTGAAAACCATGCACTGCACAGCGGTGCTATCGCCATAATTTGAGGGATCATCGCCAAACGTAAATGGCATAACTTGCGGGGCGACTAAAAAGTTCACATAGTTGGTATTAAAAGTGATGGTAGGCGTTGGTAAGTAAAGTAAACAGCTACGGCAATTTTTCTTTTTGAGTACCTAAAGTTGTTGCGCCAGCGTTTAGCATTCAAAAATTTCAACAAAAAAAGTCACTCCGACACTAAGCAGACATTTTTCAGTTAATTCATTTATAAGAAAAAAATATTGTTTGTCGTTTTCCTGCCACCGAAAAATTTTAAATGGCAAAACAGTGAATAAACCAAAAAACAGCTCAACACATTTCTCACATTCAGCACACTTGATTGTGTATTCTGTAGCACCCTTTCAGCGAATTCAGTAAATGTGCGCACAAAAACTACAAAGCGAACTCTGGTAATACCAAAAAATCTGCGTGAAGCGTATTCAGCGTGCGCACAAAACTACAATTAATTATTGCGTGTGATTCTAGAGCTACACAAACCGTTGACTTGTAATTCAGCTACATATTCGCTAGTGCCGGCCTCATTCGTTGCGATGCATTTATATGCGCCGCGATGCATTGCGGTCAGCGAGTCGATATTCAGGGAGCTGGTGCGTTTATTCAACTTCATTATGGTGAAACCATTTTCACCATTCACAACAGGCGCTGAATTCAGCGACCAGCGTATTTTGAGTGGCAAATCACCCTTAGGTACCACGCAATTGACGCTCGCGATTTCACCCATGTCAGCGGTATCCTCTCCAAAGGAAAATGGTAAAACTTGTGGTGGCACTTGATTTTTAGAAAACGAAAAAATGCTTTAAATCAAAAAAAAACTACAGAAAATAAATACAAAACTATTTCAGCTACATATTTAGCGCTTTAAAAATGTATGAACTATTCAATTTGTTTGCCTGCACAAACCATTCACATGCAATTCAGCGCTGTATTCAGCGCTGCCCGCCTTATTTGACGCAATGCACTTATAGATGCCACGATGACGCGCTTCCAGTGAATCAATATTCAGCGAGCTAGTGCGTGGATTCATGCGCGACAGCGTAAACCCGTGCTCGCCAGTTATAATAGGCGCCGAATTCAATGTCCAGCGTATTTCCATGGGCAGATCACCCTTGGGAATCAAACAAAATACAGCTGCGATCTCGCCAGTATTCGCTGGCTCCTCACCAAAGTCGAAAGGTTGTAATTGGGGTGGCACTTAAATGTGTGATGCAAGGACGAAGAAAAAGAGGGCATGAACGTGGGCGTAAAATAAAATTAGCACAAACTTAAATATGAGATTAACCAATATTTTATGCAACTAATCAGAAATCAGAAACATATTCGCAACAAACCGTTCACTTCTAAAACCGCAATATGTTCAGCATAACCCGCTGAATTGTTTGCTATGCATTTGTAGGTGCCGCGATGCATTGCCTCGAGTGAGTCTACATTCAACGAACTTGTGCGCTTATTCATTTTAAAAATATTAAAACCGTTTTCACCATTCACAATCAATGCTGAGTTCAATGTCCAGTATATGTCGAGCGGTAGATCGCCTTTGGGTACGACGCAAGTGACGCTGGCGACTTCACCGCGATTGAGCGGCTCCTCACCGAAGCTGAATGGACTAATCTGTGGTGCAACTAAAAGGGTAAATGTGGGTAAACTTCATTTCGGCAGAGCTGAATTGCGCAATACTGCAGCGGCTTATTAAAGACTGCAATTTTAAAATGTTTCAAGTAGATTTTTCCCAGATTTAGCGCATAGTACAATTTTTGTACAATTCAACCAGGTGTTTGTGTGTTTCAATAAATACTAATCAGCGTGAATTCAGCGCGATTTGAGACCAAGTTATTGGGTTGGGGAATAAGTTCATACCGTTTTTATATTTTCTTTTATCTTACAACGATATGTTTGCTGTTTGGCAAAGGGTAAGTATTCATTCGATAGAACTCTTTCTGCTCTACAAAACTATGTTAATTGTATTTTTCTTCTTTTTGTTATTTAATTTTTTATTAGTTTTGAGGCTTAGAAATGGAATACCCAGGAGGCAAACTTCAACATTTTCGTCACCTGCTCTTCTTTGCTTTTCATCGAGGTCAAAAAGTTGCCGAGACATTTGCGACGTGTATGAAGAAAGTGTCATAGGCGAGTCTACAGCACGGAAATGGTGTGCGTAATTCAAAAAAGGCGACGGAAGGCCTTCTGAATTCGATGAAGAACGTCTGAAATGACTGAAGGAGAAAAGTCGCCACACCAGTCAAGAATTGGCAGAAAAAATGAACTGTGATGATAAAACGATTCGCAATCACCTTCATTCAATGGGATTTACCGAAAAATTGGAAGCCTGGGTGCTTCACGAGCTCAACGGAAAAAGCAAAGAAAATATCCTGCAAATTGCTTCTCAGAATCTCGCCCGCCATCGAGCTATACGCAGTCATAAACAGTGCTTTTTGTACCAAGCTAAGAAAGGAGTGGGTGGCTCCAGGAGATACGCCCAAGCCGAGAGACAAGCCGGATCTTCATCCAAGGAAGATCATGATATGTGTTCGGTAGGACTGGGAGCGCACAGTGCACTGGGAAATGCTCGAAAATAATGCCAAGGGCAACAAGGAGCCCTACATTGCCCATCTACACTGCGTGAATGAGGCTATACGACTGAAAAGATCTGATCGACATGGTCAAACCAAACTCCTTCCCGACAACGCCAGGCCGCATATTGCGCAACTCGTCAAATCCGCACTCCAAGAGCTCGAATGGGAAGTCATTCAGTATCCGCCGTATTCTCCGGATCGGGCGCGGAACGATTACCGCCTTTTCCGCAAATTTATCGATAGGTGGGCAGAGGTTGTAAACAGCAACAGCGAATATATAATTGATTAACTTATTAATATAATTATTGTATTTTGTTTAAGTAAAAGTCTTCGGTAAAAACGCTACCAGCTTATTCCCGAACCTAATAATATTTTCATTACAACATTTCATTCTGCAAATCGATTTGAAGTAAATTTTTTGAGTGGCTTTAATTATCTTGTACCATTAACATATTTGACACCTATTCAGCGCAGATTTAACATCGATAAAAAGTAAAAAATGTTTTAAAACTACACTACACCAACACCAAATGCAACTCGTATTCAACTCAGCAGGTGTAGAGTGTAGAGAAAATGTTTTCAAAAAGCGGAGTGGCCAATTCTGTAAATTTCAGCAAATTTTCAAAGCGCATAGAAAGCAATAACTTTTGTTTTTTTAGAGCAATAGTAGAGGTATATTTGTATGTACGTGGACGATATTTGTTAGTATAGTTTCACTTTCATATTTACAGCGACTCTATTTTCTACTCAACGCACCATTAACCTGCAATTCAGCGGCATATTCAGCAAGTCCAGCCAAATTCATGGCTATGCAGCGATAAGTGCCGCGATGTTTGGCCTCAAGCGAGTCAACGCTCAAGTAGCTGGTGCGCGCATTTAACTTCATTATATTAAAGCCATCACTGCCTGCAGCGATGGGTTCATCATTAAGAGTCCAGTGAATGTCGAGCGGTAGGTCGCCTTTGAGGATCATACACGTAGCGCTAATCATATCGCCCATATTGACAACCTCAGCAGGAAAACTAAAGGGTAAAATGTGTGGAGGAACTGTACGGGAAAGATTTTATGTAGTACTTTCCGCAAAAGCAGTTTATGGGTTGAAATCAAAAGTTAAGAAATTAAATCGTCACTTAAGTTTGTAAGCTCTTTTTAAGCACGCGTTGCTGACAAACCATTCACATGCAATTCAGCCGAATATTCCGCAAAGCCGGCTTTATTGTTCGCTATACACTTGAAAACGCCACGATGCTTCGCCTCAAGCGTATTGATGCTCAACGAGCTGGTGCGTGGATTCATGCGCATTAGCGTAAAACCCTCCTCGCCATTTATTATGGGCGCTGAATTCACAGTCCAGCGAATATTCAGCGGCAAGTCGCCCTTGGTAACCATACATTGCGCGCCAGCCATTTCGCCGAAATTTAAAGCCTCATCGCCGAAACTGAACTGCATTATTTGAGGGGGAACTGACGGAACGCAGAATTATAGAGGAAGGAAAACAACAACGGGCATTTTGATTAGAGTTCGTGTAACAAATTATGAAGAAGCAAAGTAAATGAAACTACAATTATTGATTAATGAGAATTTGCAATTTTTATGGCTTGCTGTGTACCGTTAACTTTCAATTCGGAGGCGTAAAACGTTGAACCAGCTTTATTTTCGGCGATACATTTAAAAAGTCCACGATGTTGTTCCTCAACGGCGGCGATATTCAGCACACTGGTTTTTGGTGATAATTTCAAAATTGTTATACCCTCTTCGCCGTTGATAATAGGCCTCGAATTGAGCGTCCATTTAATTGTAATGGGTATGTCACCCTTTTGAATCATGCATTGCACACCAGCATTCTCGCCATTATTTATGGGCTCGTCACCGAAAGAGAATGGCATAATGGAAGGGGGAACTGGTGAGGGGAAAAAGCTTGAGTGAAATAAAATAAATATTCAGAAGACGAAAAAAAAAATAATAAAAATCACGCTTGAGATTCTAAGCAACTGGTAGACCCCGTGCAGTAGTACCATTGACTTTTAACTCTGCAACATAAAAATCGGTGCCCGCCTTATTTTCAGCAATGCATTTGAAAAGTCCACGATGTTGTTCCTCAACGGCGGCGATATTTAGAACACTACTTTTCGGCGATAGTTTGAGTATAGCGAGACCCTCCTCGCCGTTTATAATCGGTCTTGAGTTCAGGGTCCACTTAATGGTTATGGGCACATCACCCTTTTGTATCATGCACTGCACCCCAGCGCTCTCGCCAGTGTTCACCGGCTCCTCAGCAAAGGAGAAGGGTACTATAGAGGGAGGAACTAGTGGAAGGGGAAAACGGATTTGAGTAAAACGGAAATAAGTTTTTTTTTTTTTGTTTAAAACATTTTTTTTTTAATTTTGTTTTTTGCATAAAATTTAAGCCCTAACTACCATTAACGCGCAACCACGACGCATGTTCCACACTTCCGGCCGCATTGCTAGCCACACAGCTATAATTGCCCGCATGTCGCGATCTCACCGATTCTATATTCAACATAGTTATGCGTTGACCGCTGCGTGTAATCACCACACCATCGTTGGAGCCGAAGAGGCGGAAACCATTGAAGCGCCAAAATATGTCCAAGGGCAGATCACCCTTGGTGACGGCGCAATTAACTGTGGCCATATCTTGCGCATTGACCGGTTCGCCGAAATCGAAGGGCAAAATTTGTGGTAGGACTATAAAGCGGGAGAGGTAAAGAAACAAAATTCAACGACGAAAAAATAAGTAACTTCAATTCAGAATATACTAAACTACAACTAAAACTATCTGCGAGCTTAACCATTCACAGCCAGTAAGGCCGACTGCTTAGTTACACCGCCATTATTTGTCGCCACGCAGCTGTAATTGCCCGCATGACGCGCGCGCACCGATTCAATACTCAATACGCTGATACGCTGACTAGTGCGTGTGACAACTAAACCATCGTTGGTAAAGACGCGTCCACCATTGCGTGTCCAATATATGTCGAGCGGCAGATCGCCCTTTTTGACACTGCAGTAAGCCGACACCATATCCATCTCGTTGATGCTTTCATCACCAAAATCGAAGGGTAGTATTTGTGGTAGGACTGTGCGGAGGAAGTAAGGAGGCGAGTAAATAACGAGATATACATTTGAATAACAGAAAACTGTTTAACAGAATATTTCTAATAGAAATCTGTAAATATGTAGAATATTTGTTTGTTTGTTTAACCATTCACGGCTAGCAGCGCGGATTGCTTGGTTACGCCGCCATTATTTGTTGCCACGCAGCTGTAATTGCCCGCATGGCGCGCGCGCACTGACTCAATGCTGAGCACGCTGATGCGTTGGCTATTGCGCGTCACTACTAAGCCATCATTGGTAAAGACGCGTCCACCATTGCGTGTCCAATATATGTCGAGCGGTAGATCGCCTTTATTCACAGTGCAATAGGCCGAAACCATATCCATTTCATTTATAGTTGTTGCGCCGAAATCGAAAGGTAGGATTTGAGGTAGGACTGCGTTGAAGGAGGGTAAAGAATAAATATCAAAAATAGCCAAAACAAGAGGTGAATAATACAAATATTTGACAGAATCACTCTTAACCATTAACCGCCAACGTGGCGGATTGTCTTGAGGCTCCTGCATTATTGGTCGCAACGCAGCTGTAGTTGCCAGCATGGCGCGCGCGTACCGACTCAATACTTAAAACGCTTAAACGTTGACTATTTCGCGTGACTATCAAGCCGTCATTCGTGTAAACACGCCCGCCGTTTTTCATCCAATAAATGTCGATGGGTAAATCGCCCTTATTCACCGTACAAGAGGCAGATACCATATCCTGCTCGTTGATGCGTTCCTCGCCAAAGTCGAAAGGTACTATCT
The DNA here is from genome assembly GCF_028408465.1 of Anastrepha ludens. NCBI lineage: Eukaryota > Metazoa > Arthropoda > Insecta > Diptera > Tephritidae > Anastrepha > Anastrepha ludens. The sequence continues at coordinate 116,108,793 of NC_071502.1, forward strand.
GCGGCAAAACTGCAGGAGCGGAAAAGGATATGAGATGGCAAGGGAAAAGGATGCAACTGAGTTAGAAAAAATTAAATAAAAATTTCGGAAACGTAGATAATCTACATATTTCGCTCTAGGGCTACTTCTAACCATTAACGGCTAAAACTGCCCAATGCGTAGTCACGCCGGCGTTATTCGTCGCCACACAGCTGTAATTGCCCGCATGACGCGCGCGCACCGATTCGATGCTCAAGACGCTCATGCGTTGACTCATCTTTCCCACAACAACGCCATCATTGGTGTAGACGCGTCCACCGTTCTTAGTCCAAGCGACATCTATCGGCAGATCGCCTTTATTCACGGTACAGGAGGCGGAAACCATGTCCAGCTCGTTGACGCTGGCCTCGCCGAAATCGAAAGGTACTATTTGTGGTAGAACTGCAGGAGCGAAAAATGGTTTGAGAATGCAAAGGAAAGGGTGAGCAACTGAGTTAAAAAAAAAATTAAATAAACATTTTGAAAACGTTGACAACCCAAATATTTCACTCTAAGGCTACTTCTAACCATTAACCGCTAGAACTGCCCAATGCGTAGTCACGCCGGCGTTGTTCGTCGCCACACAGCTGTAATTGCCCGCATGACGCGCGCGCACCGATTCGATGCTTAAGACGCTCATACGCAGACTAGTTTTGGTAACAACAACGCCATCATTCGTATAGACACGTCCGCCGTTCTTAGTCCAGGCGACATCTATCGGCAGATCACCTTTGTTCACGGTACAGGAAGCTGAGACCATGTCCAGTTCGTTGACGCTCGCCTCGCCAAAATCAAAGGGCACAATTTGTGGAAGAACTTAAAAAACGCGCAAGATTACAGAAGATAGCTAGCGTTATTTGACGTATTTATTATGGGAGTAATCGTAACAGTATTCGCACGAAAAAATATTTGGCAGCCAAGGATTTGAATTGTATAAAATCGGTCATTTATTAAGGGTGATGGCCAATTTGAATAAAAAGAAGCAAAATATGCCTATAAAGGATTAGTGGAGCTCAAATCACTTAAAAACCTAAAATGTGTAAAAACCCATAATTTAAAGTTGTACGCTTTTTCAAAACTCATTCAAGTGTTTCAATATTTCCAATATTTCTAAATTCGCGCGCACCATTAACACTCAGCTCGGCACTGTGGTAGGCCACGCCAGCTGCGTTACGCGCAACGCAAGTGTAGTTCGCTCGATGCCGAGCATGTACCGACTCTATGCTCAACATACTAATCCGCTGCGTGGTTTTCGTTATTAGTATGCCATCGTTGGTCATTAGTTTGCCCAAGCCGCCGAGCTTGGGATCCGGCGCTGTGGTCCAATACAAATCGATCGGTGTATCGCCTTTATTGACAGTGCACGTGGCCGAGACCATATCATTCATGTTGATCGCCTCTGTGCCGAAATCGAAGGGCACGATTTGTGGTGGTACTATTGGATGGAGGAGGAATATATTTTACACGAAAGTTTATCACCAAAAAACATCTTAGACCCACGTTGATACTCGCGCACCGAGTATTTCACCTAATTCTTTTCCCAATAAAATGTTAAGATGAAAAAAATTACCGGTTGAGTATAAAGACGAAGCATCCTTAAATGCACGGGCGCAATGAACCGCAAAAGTTCAATGTGTAGCCGACGTACGACGATGCTTCATCATTTAATTTCATGACCGGTGTGTGTGTCTTTACGCGAAAATGATCAGCAGTGCAGCTATGACACTTACCCATAACTTGTACTTCAAGCGAGCCGCGCGCCGAATAGCCTTCCACATTCTTAGCCACGCAAGTGTAGGTTGCTTGATCGGAGTTACGTTCCACATTCTCGATAATCAAAGTGCCATTGGGGAAGACCTTCTGTTTGCGATTGATGGGTAAAGCGCGATTATCTGCAAAGAATTACATTGTTGGAATGTCTCTCCACGCCTTGAAACCACATTTCAGCTACTACTTACCACGTTCCCAAACTATCGAGTCAATTGGATAGCCCGCTACGGGACAGGTTACAATTAGGGTTTCGCCCGCTACAATAGCCTTCTTCTCCATCTGTCGAATGTAGGGTAGACCGTAGACATTTAATTTCGCTGAGTGTTCGGCAACGCCCACTTTACTCTTCGCTATACACTTGTAGAGGCCGCCGTCGTTCGCATGCACTGAGGTTATGTTCAAATAAGAAACAACATCTCCATTCACAGTCACATATTGTCCCACTTGGTAGCGATCGATATTTGCAATTTTCTTGCCATCGAGTTCCCATGAGATTTCGGGTGTTGGATTACCGCCTGCTACACACTTTAGAAATACGCTTGGGCCAGGTTCCATTGTTTCCTCTTGGAATGCCTGCCGTATAACAGGTGGATCGAAACGACCGCCGAGCTTCAGTTCAGCGCTTGCTTCCGCCGACTCCTGATCGTTGCGTACGAAACACTGATACATGCCCTTATCTTCCTTCTTCACCGATTCGATGCGTAAGACCTGATCGCTGTGCCCAATCGATTTGCCATCCTTCATCCAGCTGATTGTCTTGATGGGATTGCCGCTGTATTGGCAGGTGAAGACGGCAGGACGTCCAAAATCAACAGTTTGTGTGGGAGGATCGATTTTCGCGGAGAGTGGCGCGGTAACGGTGAGCACAGTTTCGACGCTCTCACCACCCACAGAGTTGTTCACAACACACAAATATTTGCCAGAATCCTCGACGACAGCATCTTTGATGATCAGCGTGCCGGAAACTTGTTTGACGCGTTCATTTAAGATGACAGCCTGTTTGCGTGTGGTGCCTTCAATAAATTTGTACCATCTGCAAACGTAGTGAAAGAGAAAGAGAAAGAGAGAAGACCGTTAATAGAGTTAGGAGTTCCTTTGATTTTAATGCAAAGGTGGTTAAAAATGAAGAAATGAAATGCTTGACGGTGCTGTTTGCGTTGATGATCAAATAAAATTTTGTTAAGCCCATCGAATGAGGTGAATGGGAAGAAAAGCTTCAGTAAACTTAAATATGAAGCTGGAGTAAAATTTCAAAGCAACATCGAATATGGCATGGCGCACAGGAATAACACAGGAATACTCACCTTAGCTTTAAACGATGAACTCGACACTTACCTCTGGGATATTTATGTTGTAGGTTGGATAAGATAGCATTTCATTTTTTCATTTTTAATCAGCTTTTTAGGAAAATTTTGGTGTTTGGGAGCTTCGAACAAACCTAGTACGACCTAACAAAAAGGAAAACATGTTGAGAAAAATATAAGCAATCAAAGATTTGCTCTTTTTAGATTTTAAAAAGTGGGCAGATGAAGCTTAACGGGGCTCTGGCTCAGAAGTGATGGAAAATTACGGTCATACTAAAAATGTGCGCCCAGACGTAAGATTATGGCATGAGGAGCAGCGTAAATTTCTAAGGCTACTAAAGTGTGTTTATTTACCTATTTTAGATTTCGAGCAACAAATGCTGGATCATAATCCGCAAACATTGGACAAGTACGAGGATGAGAAACCTAGAAACCTAGGGAGACTACTTATTTAGGTAAGGTAAAGTTTGATTCCGAATAAGCAAGTCATAGATATTCTTCTTGATTAGCGCGATAATCCTTTAAGAGCAGTTTAACAAAGCGCGTCGGTTGGACCCCAGTGAAGCCACGTTGCTCTCGAACTAATCTTTTCAATGCCAGGGGTCTTGCCATAGATCATAAGAACTAAATAAGAAACAGAAATGGCGATGAGAAACCTAAAATTGGCATTCCAGCAGTAGAAGGTGCAGCATACCATCCACATTGCCGACACTAAAGAACAGAAAATGTTTACTAACTGCAGTCGAGCTTCGTCCGTGAAGTAGTAGACCTTCCAGCGTATTTCAGCCATGAAAAAGCTGCTCATCAGCCATGAAAAAACACCGTCTTCCAGAGGAGACAGCATAAAACTGTAGGCTCGCCCAATTTTTGAAGATGCACCATAAATGAGAGGAAAAGCTCGGCCTAGAACGGGCCTTTCTTCCGCTTAAAACCACAAGAACGAGTCCGAAACATTGAAACGCCGCACGTGTTAAACCTCCGCTGGGCACCCGAGTCTGGCCAGACTGACTTTTTCGACTTTGGACGTTAATTTAACATATCTCTATTATAGTTACCGACTTGAACTTCCAGGTAGCTTCGTAAAATCTAATTTTATAGCGATTTATAGATATAACCTTTTAAAGAGGATCCTCGTACACGCCGAAAAAAGGCCAGACTCGGGTGCCCAACCGAAGGTTTTAAAATAGGTGCCCAACGGAGGGTAAATAAAGCTTGAAGAAGTCACTCTTTGGTATACCTATAAACTGGCACCGGATAGCCCTGTCCCGGACAATGCCCAACAAACGTTCCACGCAAGGGTATCTCATTAATCTCGATACTTTTCGTCGCAATGCGCGGTTTTACATGGCCGACAGGTTCTATAAAATACGGCATTTATCATCAAATATGCCATAAAAATCAGTTAAACTGCCTGGGTGCTTAAAATAATTCCAATGTATCTATGAATATCTACCTAAATAAGGGCATTGGGTATGCTTGAGCCTGACAAAGTATGGCAAAGCTGCCGCCCATGCGCATTGTAAGCTCTTGTAGGCGGTCACCCGAGACGGTAGGGGCGGCACTGCCAATAGGTTCTACGGAAACACATATTTTTAAAGAAAAATTTAAATGCCGCAAACTAGTAAAAAACATTTAACAAAGAACCACCTGAATATTGAAAATATTTGCGCAATAAATTGGTTTGGCAGGGTTCACGCGATGAATATTTAAACTCATTCCCGATGGATATTTAAACTTCTCTTTCCAAAAGCCTTTTGAAAGTTCGGAAAAATACAAACGTCTGCTTTACCGAAAAACGGGTGTTGGATAGGACTGTCCTTGACAAAGCATAGTCAGGCTATGACCAGCCTGCTGAGTCACTTCCTGCAGGCGACCACCGGAAATTTTAGGTGCTACACTACCAACGGGTTCTGGAGAAAGATATTTAATTTAAGATGAATGTTCAAAAACTTGTTTTCTGCAAACTGCCTGAAAGTTATAGTTTTCTCATACAAATGTAAATTTTGAAAGTTCAGTGCTTTTTTATCTCATCTTTAAGCTTTGAAAGTTAGAAAAATGCCACTTTCACAAAAAACCAACCTTATTATGGGCACCGGAAAGGCTTGCGCTTGACACAGTAGAGCAAAACTCTGTCCAATTTCTTTGACAAATGTAAAGCTTTTTGATTCGCCAGAGAATGTGGGAGCTTTAGCGCCAACTGGCTCTGGAAGTGGCATAAACAAAAATTTTATTCAGGAACTATATTTGAACTTTCGACTTTAATGACCTCTGTTGGGAACTATGGATTGACTTTAATCCGTTACTTACGCAGTATAAATCTGAACACCGAAAACTTAAAAACTTTTGAATGAACTGATTTCATTTATAAATAAAAGTTTTATCTACCTTATTACGGGCACGGGCCATGCTTGAGCTTGACACAATAAAGCAAAGCTTTGCCTAAAGTTGCGCGAAAATGTGAAGCTTTTCAAATCATTGGAAAATGTGGGTGCCTTAGCGCCAACAGGTTCTAAAAATTTTACAAAAAATAAATTTCTTAGATTTCAGCTCTGTTTTAAAAAACCTTATTTAGATTTCTTCGATTTTAAAGCTTTTATTTGTTTTGCACTACACAAATTTGCACTTCTAAAATATTTTACAGAACCAGTGAGCAGTGTTGCACCCCAATTTTTCAATTCATAATCTATCCAATACCTTATAATCGGCACCGGAAAAGCTTGAGCTTGGCACAGCAGCGCAAAGCTTTGTCCCACTGCGCGTATGTAGGAGAAAACATTTGAGTCCGTCGAGAATGTGGGAGCTTTAGCACCGACGGGTTCTAAAGTCATAAAATAAGCAAATAGAAAATACAGCTTAGTATAGAAAAGCACTCCGAGTAGACGAGCTTGAAAGCTACAAATGAAAACTGCAAAAATAAAATTTTTCGTACCTAAACACGGGCACCGGGTAGGCTTGAGCTTGGCACAGCAGCACTAAATCTTTACCTTGAGCTTCCACAAAAGTGCTACTCTTCGCTAAATTCGGAAAGGCGGGCGCTTTTGCGCCGAGTGGTTCTTTAAGGTGGGGAAATGTAAAAAAAGTAAAAAATGAGACCAAAAGTAACCGAAATTAAACAAAAACTACCCGAATGCAGCTTTTAAACTGCATGTAAGCTTTCATAAAACTTTTGATTTTTTAAGCCTTCACTAGCAAAACTGAGATTAAATCAATATTTATTTGTCCTTTTTTAAACTTTTTACCTAAATATTGGCACCGGATATGCTTGCGCTTGACACAGCAAGACAAGATCTTTGCTTTGCTTCTCGATAAATGTGCCACTTTTCAAAGCGGTGGGAAATGCGGGAGCTTTGGCACCAAGTGGCTCTTTAAAAATGCAAATTTGTTATGAAAATTATTTTAAAATTATTTTTACTAAAAAAAATTTCACAAAAAAATAAAACTCGTACATCAAAAAGTGCCCGAAATTTTATAAAAATAATATGAAAAAAATGTAAGGGGAACTTTTTCATAACCGCAAACTTTACCTTGTCACTGGCACTGGAAATGCTTGAGCTTGACACAAAAGCACTATATCGCTTAAACTTTTACCCATAAGTGTGCTTATTTTCGAGACGGTCGGGAAAGTGGGAGCTTTAGCGCCAACGGGCTCTATAAAATAAATGTAAATAATTCGCAAAAACAAAAACAGTAAACTAAGAATGGAAAACTGTCTGAGCTTCTTGGGTTACGTTCGATTTAGTCTTAAAATTATTAATGTGAATCCGAAATTCAATTAACTGCAATTTTAACTCATTCACTCTACCTGATTACAGGTACTGGAAAAGCTTGTGCTTGACAAAGTAACGCAAAGCTCTGACCAACGGCGCGCGTATATGAAAATGAGCTTGAATCGGTGGAAAAGGTTGGTGCCTTAGCGCCAACAGGTTCTAAAGAGATCGAATTATCATTATGGCATACAAAAGTTGCAGCTTTGCAGTTAAACATTAAATGAAAACTGCCCAAATGTGAGTTTTTTTTCTTGTGAAATAATTACAGGCAAAAATGTCGAAGATAGTGCACGAGCAGAACTTCACACTAATTTCGCAATTTCAAAGCTCTTTAAAACATTTCACAAATATTCTAAAACCTCTTAGCTTTTTATATTAAAAGCTTTACCTGATTATTGGCACGGGAAAAGCTTGTGCCTGACACAAAAGCGCAAAGCTTGCATTCACCGCACGCACAAAAATGCTACCCTTGGAATCACTTGAGAAAGTGGGTGCCTTAGCGCCGACAGGTTCTGCAGTTAGAAAGAAATGCATGTAAAATTTCACCAAAAAAATACGCTTAGGCAAAAAAAAAATTTAGATTAACAAAACCGGTTGGCAGGTGTTGCGTGGGTTGCTGAAAGCTACGAAATTTAAATATGTTTTACGATGCATCCGATGAACTTACAAGGCATTAGGAGAGGTACTTAGCTCAAATATCTCGGCCTAAATAAATTACATATGTTGCTGAATTTGTGGAATCTGCGAAACTTTGAGTAGAATTGATTTTTTCAGGAATTATTTTCAGTCCATTGCACCAAATATGATTCTGTCAGAGACTAATGATTTTACAAAATCGACCACTACAGACTATCAGGGTTTAACAGCTAGACGTTTAAGGTCACTGGCTGCTCCTTTTTTCGACAGCCCGGCGTGGTGCTCCAACCTAAATCCCATCAACTTTCCCCGTTACATCAACAGCTCTGGTTGTCTGCTGATATCTGCTCGTTGAAGGTCTCAAATGGTATCAAAACGGCAGTGCTAATTGATGAGTACCAGACGGGTACTTCAATCCAAAAACGGGGACTGTGCTTCCTCAAAAACCCTCATCCAGAAATCAAGCAAAATCAGAGAAGCACTTACATATTTGCTAGCTAACGGCTCTTCTTAAGCGGCTCTCAGTATTAACTAGAAATAAACCTCTCTCGAAGCTCGATTAAAATTGACTTCTGAACTATTAACGAGCAACGGATCTCTTCATTTCTTTTCATATTTCAATACTGTGCCAGCTTCATCGACATTTTCAGAATTCACTTGTCTTCAAATCTCCTACTTTCCGAAGCAGTTGGCAATATTTTTTTCACCCACCTAAAAATAGGCACCGGAAATGCCTGAGCCTCACAAGTCATCGCCAATGTGCTGCGACTGGCTGCATAAATAGTAAAAGTGCTGGCAACGCTGGGAAATGCCGGCGCTTTAAAGCCTACTGGCTCTATGAGAAAAAATTTGTATGATTGAAAATGATTATAAAAGTTGGTATGAAAAATGATGTAAAATCGTTGCTGAATGTTGAGTTTTGGAAAAAGAGTCAAATACATTTCCTTTAATAAAACTTTTCTTTACTTTCTTTTTGTTCTTATGCTCTAATTCTTACTGCTTTCTTTAAATGTTGCTACTTTAAAATTATTTTACCTAAAAATAGGCACCGGAAATGCTTGAGCTTGACAAAGTAGCGCTAGAGTGGAGTGAACGGCGGCTCGATTCGAAAATGTTTGTACCTCGCCTGGGAAGGCGGGGGCTTTCGAACCAATGGGCTCTGCAAAGAAGATGTCATGCAAAATAGAACATTTTTAGAATGAAAACCTTCACTATTTAGCTGAATGTTGGGATACATTTTTAGTAGGGAATAAAAAAAATTTTAAACGTTTTGGAAATTAAACAATCATTTAAATGCCGGTCGTACCCTTGGTGACAGGTCTTATTATCTGGCGCCGCTTACAAAACTGCGGTTAAAAAATTTGCTGACAAGCTACAATTCTCAACCTGATTTCTCTCCCGAGCGTTAGTTAGATAAATAAAAATATTGCCGTATGGCTCTTCACTAAGACAAAACACGATTAAACAAGGCAGAAATCATTTACCACAAGGGAATTCTCAGTTAGCTAAACCAATTAGGCTCTCAAAACAGCTCAGCTAGCGCTGGATGAAAATACTAAAATGGGAGGTACCACATGTGGGGCAGAGGCGGTCCAGAAAGCTTCAAAGTCTGCCAAAACTCCAACTCTCGTTAATAATGGGGATCTAAAACGGACCCTGCCAAGTGAGTTTCCATTCGTTCCTTCCTCACTACATGAAAATTAAACTCAACATAATTACGAGTCAGTTCCACTGTCTTGTTCAAGGCGAACCTGGAAAAGGCTATGCTGTTTCATCAGCTGATTGGCGCTCACTTGTCAAAATAAGAATAGCCCACCAAATTATGATACTTGTAGAATCGGTATCCGTTGTATAAACTCGAAAACATTTTCCATTACCTTATTATGGGCACTGGATAAGCCTGGGCTTGGCATAGCAATGCAAAACCTGTGTGCTCTTGTTTTTGCACTTCAATCAATATATATTCCAGTGAAAATGAGGGTGGCTTAGCTCCGACAGGCTCTAAAATTACAATTAAGGCGGGCGATGTGTATGAAAATATTTATAAAATAAGTTTTTTAAAATTAGCATTGGAAACTGCCATTGGGAATAAGCTTGAAACAATCCAAGGCGCGTTTTAGAAAAATCTAAGAGCTTTAAACAGTAAAGAATATAAAGAGATTTTGGTGTTTGCTTTACTTTTGCAGATTATTCTTATACATACATTCTTTATTAAGTCTTTTGCCTCAACTTTCCTGTGATTTGTGGCGCTCACTTCGATGGTGTCCTACAAATTAACAGATAGAAGATAGATAGAGGGATTTGATTTGAGGTTTGTACTTCGACCTTACGGCTTTTTGTACACTTCACTCATCACAGTACCTCATGCAAACCCAGTTCCTTTATTTTATTTTAGTTAGAGCTGGATTGGGCTGAGTGTATGCGCCTTTCTTCTGGCAGCATTTGGCCGACATGTCTCAACGTTTCTCAGCATTTTTATGGGAAGCCTTTTCATTGCATACCATTTCTCCCTCCTTTCATTCTATCGTTTACCTTCACCTTATTACCTTATTTCCCTTGCAATGGTATCCCAAAGGATGAATCTGATTTCTTCGTCCAAGTGTACCCACTCACTATTCTAACCTAACCTAACCTAACCTTTTCATAGCGGAAATGCTCTAATAAATTTGTTGTTAATAAATATTGAACATATCGAAACTAATCGAATGCAGGGTGGAGAGAATACAGAAGATGGCGGCTCCACGAACCGCTTAACAGCTCTCAGTGAATTTGACACAATCAGCTGATTGGCTGACTAAATAATATAATATTTGTATTAATTTGGTTGTTGTAGTGTTTTACATTTTTATTGTTATTCACGAGCGAATTTCTCCTACAACGTCGTTATTTTCCATACTTATTCAATGTTTCAGAAATACTCTCACGGATGCTGCATTATTATAATCCTCATTCTTGAATCAAATCCCTGAACCCAGTTCATTACGACGGCCTTGACCCAAGCGACGAACCTACACGTATTTTTCCATATATGCATACATATACATATTTAAATCATAGTCCATAAGCATATGCTTATGTAGTTGAAGTCCCCTCCAAAAGCATTTAACGCATGCGTCCTCTCTTTCTCCCCAAACGAATGTAACGCATACACTTGACCTAGAACCTAAAAAGCAATAAGTGTCAGGTACAATTAAGGTCAAGCCACAAGGTTACGATGCGAACGAAAAGGAATCAGCCAATCAGCTGGAGACAACAAAAACGAAGCCAAACAGCGAAGTCAAAATTAGCTCAAGGGCACGTACATACATACATACATACAAATATGCCGAATAAAGAGCGACTACAATACAAGTGTGAAAACTACCAGATGAAAGTGACAATTGGGTGGTAGGCAACCGACAGGTGGGTAGGCAATAACCAATTGAAGAGTTGCAGGGGTTTAAAAATGATACATACACACAACCAACAAAATGTGCGCCAAAATTCCAAATGAAAGTAAATGTACAAGAAAACTGCGGGTAGTGAGTACTGAAGAAAGTGTATGAAAATGCTCGTCAATGCTACGAACTTGGGCATACTAGCAATAACAATAGCAGCCGAACATGACAGCAACTGGTGACACATACAGCAAGAGCCGCCGCAGCAGAGGGGTCAGTGACCCAAAAACGTGACCGCCATTGTTCGACAACTACCAATAGCGCAACAGACGTGTGCATGAAACGTGCAGCGATGCAGTGTGCGGCAGCAGATGGGTTAATTCATTCATAACGGCTTTGTTGCCAAAGTCAATGCGTTGGAAAGTGATGGCAGCGGCGAAGAAAATTTATATTGTCATCACTTTTCGGCATGCGCGCGCAGCGAACCAGTTTTCAACATATTTTGTTATGGCCTACACTTTCTAAACAGAGATGAGCGAAGTCAAAACAGAAGCACGAAAACACGTTTAGCACAGCAACAAGTGACAGCGTGCAAGCGAGATGGCCAGATGGCCAGATGGCATGACGCGAATAATGCGATCAAAACACAAACACGCCGAGTAGGGGTAATTGTTTTGGGAAATTTCGAACGAGTAGCGCACATGCGCATATTCGTCGGGTGTTGTGCGAAAGAAACGCAGTGATGTGCGTACTGTGCGAGCAAGCCGACTGCTGTGCTGCCAAGCAGCTGTATATATGTGAAGTTTGTTTATGACACACATTTACGCGCGCATGTGTTGATTTAACTGTGGCGCGGCGCTTGTTTGAGCGATGGTGGACTGAGTAGCTACAACCCAAGAATAAACCATAAATGTTGTTGATCGGGGAGATGGAGGTGTGATTGTGTTTTTGCATTGCATTTGTGCATTTGTGCATTTTGTTGCTACTTCATGCTGATATTTGCGCTTTGTTTACTTTTGTTTTTGTAGGCGCCTTTATCTGTACTGACAGCCTCCAGGCAGCTGAAGTCACTTGTCATAAAGCCATCGACACATGCAGCACATACACACACACACACACGCTCATGTACGTTTACTTATATATGGAAAATTATTGCCGAGTGTGTGTATTTTGAGAACGAGAGTAGATATGTTTTATTTTTGTATCGGAATTCATGAATGAACACTGTGAACGTTATCGCTTGCCGCCCTGCTCGATGTGCTATTACTCGACTCGCTGATTTTATTTACGCAAATGAGGAAATACTAATTGGATGAATTAAAACACGTCGCGCTAGACGATGACTAAACCTGAACAGAGAACTTTGATGTGGTAGAGTTGAGTCACAACGCGAATTGATATTGCAAATTCACATCACTAATTTTAATCGATTGCTGAATATTGTTAAATATAACTGAATTTACTTAGTTTTGCGAAAAATTCTGTGACAAATTTTGCAATGTATGCGGCGAGAACAAATACGCAGAAAAAAAGTTCCGTTAGTTTTGCTTTTGTTCGTATGCATTGTCCACTCATAAATTATACCCAGTTTTGTGGCAAAATTCACTTGCTAACAATGGAGTGGGTAGCTAAGGAAAAACGCTTTGCACTTACATACATATGTAAGTGGGGTAAAAGTGCAAGTGAAATTTACGTATTGCTGAAAAAATTGAATATTTCGAGAATGTTTGTTTACCGCACGACCAAACGTTTTCCCCAAACGTCTGGAGTGACAGACAGAAAAAGAAGTGCTCGTCGTCGCGCGGTTCGAACCAGTGCAGTCATGAAAGCCGTTCGAGAAAGAATTCGCAAAAATCCCCTTTGAAAGCAGAAATCATGTCCACGGAAGTGAATGTATCGACCAAATCCATGTCTAGACCAATTAGAGATGAACTCCACATGAAAGCCTTCAGTCACTCAACTGGTCATCTTTTGACAACGCGCTTCAACTAAACTCGACAGATGCAAGCAGCCTCTTCGGTGGCACGCGGTCAACAGCCACAAAAATATACTTTTCACAGATGAGAAAATTTTCACTGTTGAGGAAACGACAAAATCTAAAGACGCAAACAATTATGTTTCAGAAGGCGTGGTGAAGCAGTTGAGCAATACTCTCTTCAATGAAGAGGGTTGGATCTTCTAGCAAGATTCCGCTCCAACCCATAAGGGAAACAAATGTTTATGCCTGGGTTCATAGCCGCAAGATTTTCCGCCTGGAAGTCCAGATCTGAATCCATTGGTCTACAGTTTGTGGTCAGAATTGAAGAAGATGGCCTGTCGAAAACCTCACAGAAATTTGGAGAGTCTCAAAAAACTAAACTGCTCATGCTGTAGTTCGAGCAGCTAATAAAATTTAAGCTGTCAGACAAAAATCTGTTCAGTGCATTTTACTTCTATTAACTCTCCGTTGGTCACCCTGGTCTGACCAAACTTTTTCGACTTTAGACGTGAATTTAACATTTTCTATCCATTTATGGATATAACCTTTTAAAAGGTTCTTCGAACAGGACAAAAAAGGCCAGACTCGGGTGCCCAACCGAAGGTTTTAAAAAAGTTGGGAACATTTTTTTAGGAGGGAGGAAGAAAATTTTAATTATAAAATGATTTTTTTTTAAGGAATCTGATTTCTATGCACTTATGATTGTACTCGAAGTATAGTCAACAAACTTTCTATGTCTGAAGGCCTCTAAATTTTTTTATTAGACGATAACTCATGCCTCTAACCATTCCGGTAAACAAAAAGTGAATTTCAAATAATTTATGTTAAAAAGGGCACCATTTTGTTATTTATTTTTCTTGCTAACCTAAAAATCGGCACGGGATACGCTTGTGCCGGACACAAAATAGCAAAACTAAGACTTTGCCGACGCTCAATGCCTGACCATTTGGTGTCAACGGAAAGTGTAGGAGCTTTTGCGCTAACGGGCTCTACAAAAACAACAGCAACCATTAATAAACAATAACAAATAAACCAGTCTGGCATTCATTCATAAAATGCTGAAGACAAATAGACTTATGTATGCATGTATGAATGTTTGTATAGGTAAATAAATATTCTAGCATGCATTTTCCACCTGAATGTTGGCACTGGATACGCCTGCGCTGGACAAAACATAGCCAAATTGCGCGCCTCCGCACGCTCGATCCAAGAGCGTCGCATATCATACGAGAGCAGCGTTGGCGCTTTGCCGCCAACGGGTTCTGTGTTGCAGACAAAATCACATTTAATTCAGAGATTTACTTTCAAATATTATTAAGTGCATATGCATGTGTATGTATGTATGTATGTAAGTAACGTAAACCCACGTCACTAAGGGAATGACGCAAGGAAACTGCCTGAAGTCGTTAGTTGCACATGCACACTATTCGTGTGTATTTAGGTATGTACTATATGTGTGCATATACACGATTAAATTGTGCCTACTTGATTAATATAAATTAATTTTTGTAAAGAAAAAGATCGGTTATTTACCTAAAATTAGGCGCTGGATAACCTTGGGCGGGACAAAGCAACGACAAATTCTCTGTGGCGCGTAATTCTAGTGGTTTTTGTACCAAAGCTGGCGTACGCGGCGCAGTGCTGGAGATAGGTTCTAAAATGGCAAGTCGATAGCGGTTCAAGGAAATAAAGTTTTGAGCGAAATGTTCCTGATTGAATGTTGGGCTAAGTATTTATTATTCATTTGACTCGGAGCTTTGATAAGCGAACTCAAATTTTTTATTGCTACAATTTTGCTTATGTTAAAAAAATCGTTTAAAATGCGTGCTTCATTTATTTATTAACTTCGTGGTAAAGAATTTAGTAATTTTTAAAGATAAAAAAGTAGTTTTTATTGAAAAGATAAGTTAGGGTAGGTGGAGTGATTGTCGTCTGACACATTTAGGCCTAAATAGTCCCATTGCGGGAGCACTGGAGCTCGTTCTTTACACTCCTGAGTCTTCTACGACCCCTGTGGATTTCATAAATTTTGTTAAATTCGGCAACCCTATTTGTGAGACCTCTTCAATGCTCTCCAGAAAGGCGAATCCGAGCGTGGAAAGCTTTTTTCTGTATAAAGGTTAGGTTAAATGGCTGCCTTTTCGAGTGTCCCACTTGAACAAATTTTCTAAATTTGTCCGGTGTGATACCATACACGAGGAGGGGAGGGGAAAAGGAAGAACGGGCTTTGGATTAGAGGATGACGACCAACAGTGGCGATTTACTTTTGCCTTAACCGCTTCAACCTACTGATGAATTTCACCAGACGTGTGATATTTAATCCCGCATATCCGCAAGTGTAGCGAAAAAGTGAGAACCCAGGAGTCTAAATCTTTGCCCGACGAGAGCAGGGCAGCTGAGAAGGAGGTGCTGAAATGATCCTCCTCCTAGTCCTCCAGACAGCTTTTGCAGATAGGACTTGAAGCAATCCCGAGTCTCACCGCATGGATACCTATTGGACAATGTTCGGTAAAAATACTAACCAAATTCGAGAGCTGCGACTTTGTTAGCCTTAGAAGTTCCTTCGAGCGCCCACGATCTACTCGTGACCAGAAGGATCTCGCGACCTTTCACGTTTGCGCACTAGCCCAGCGCACGCTGATTTGACAAGAGACCCATCTGGCACTCAGATCAGGTATATTTTAAAATATTGCGATGTTTCGCATAACAATTTGTGGCATTCAACTACCGTTTTTGACGGGTGTTTTACTAACTCTAACCATTTCAGAGTTTCCTGGCTTTCCGAGTAGACATATACTTCCCTCGTAATTAGGGGCCTCTTAATTAAGAGGCCCAAAATGGCCGCTCTTATGGCGATAACTTCTGCCTGAAAGATACTACAACAGACCGATTAGGCAAGTGGAAGGATGCACTCATGCTGAGCTTTTCAGAGTAAACTCTTCCATCATCAATCTTAGATCTGTCGGTAAATATACCGTCCGTTCATCAAGCTTAGATCTGTCAGTAAATATACCGACTCTATTCTCATCATCTACCGTACAATTGTCCCATTGTGGTAAAGAGTTTATTAAAATGGAGCTCTACACCGCTACAGAAATCTTTAGTTGCTGGAATAGTGGACAATTTTTGAAAGGATGTAAAATAGAGAGTTTTTTATTGAAAAGTTTCCGTAGTACCAGCCGAAATCTATTATTTTATATTTAATTGTAATTTATGAAAATGATTTAAGGCTAATAAATCAGCTGATTTGTTTTTCTTTCCGCCATGTCCATATGGCGTTCAGCTCAAAATGAATCAAGGCGAATTCATTCTTTGTTCTCTTTTTTGCCAATGCTTTGCTTTGACAATCAAATGTACAAAATATTGTTGTTGGCCCAGTGCCACCACCTGTAAATAATGCGCCTTGGAATGATTTGTTCACATTGAATTCGCCATTTAGCTATTAAGACTCTCAATAACTGAATTCAGAAACCTTTTCTAGCTACAAAAATCAATTTCCCACACAGCTTCGCAATAATTCAGTCTTTAGTTTATTACCGGAAATTGGGCGCTGGAAACCCCTGCGCTGGGCAAAGCAATGAAACGCTACTAGCGCGTGCCATATGCAAAGGCTTGCTCATTATGGAAGGAATGCGGGGTGCAGTGCTTGAAACAGGCTCTGAAATTCAAGTTACAAGATTTAGCTTTGGAATAAAGATCATAAAAAAATTGGAATTTATGTATGTACATATATAAAACCAAACTGCCTGAATGCAGTACCAAACTTAGAAAAAATTGGAAATCGGAAAATCAGCATAGTTTATTTACATAGGATATGCGCCACTTTTGAATTTTTTTTGTTTTCGAATTCAACGCACCTAAAACTGGGCGCTGGATAACCTTGCGCTGGACATAGAATTGCCGTTTTCGCGTTCTGCTCAACAATATTTGGTTTATAGGTGAGAGCATTAATTTTCGGTGATGAACTAGAAATAGGCTCTGAAAAAGTAGACACTTCTTAAAGCTAGGAAATTTATCGATAATCGTTAAATATGTAGAATAACTTAATAATTGTTATATTAAAAAAAATTACGAGCCCAGAAAAAACTACCTGAATGCGCATAGCTTTTTCATGAATTTATTTCAAAACTGTTTCATTTCGCGCTTACCGAAAATTTGGTGCTGGATAGCCTTGTGCTGGACATAAAATTGAAATACTTGAGTGGTGAGCAACGCTTAGTGGGCGCGCACTCACTGGAGGCACCTTGGGTGGCGTGCTGGAAGCGGGTTCTAGGAAACGATAATAAAAACTTAGCTGTTGATGGCCCTAAGTAGAGTGGAAAATATGAAAACTGCTTGAATGCCTCTTCGAGGTAACACAAATAAAACAAAGAAAATAGTAAAATCACGCCTCTAATTTAAGATAAAGTAATAAAATGCTTTCGCAAGTTTAAAAATAAAATTTACTTATTCTTCAAATATGGATTTAAAATTATATAATTATAATTTTACCTATACACTGGTACAGGAAAACCTTGCGCAGGGCACAATAACGCAAAAGTGCTGCCCAAAAAATAACTTTTCACATCGAATTTCGAAAGTGAAGAAACCTTCGGCATGGTACTGCTCACGGGTTCTAAAAAACAAAGTCATTTGCACAGAATAAACGTTTAATCATACAAAATGGATTCATTGAAAACTGCCATGACAGAGTGGGAAGCCGCGATAGGCGAGTTGAACTTCTTCATATAAAAAATACTAAGAAATAAAAAGAAAAAAGCAATACTGTTGAGCCAACTAGAAATTGATAAATCGAGAATAGGCAACTATGTTGGAGAACAAAGAGCAGTTGCTTAAGGCTATTCGCAATCACACCGTGTGAAACCGACCTAATGCTATTACTCAAAACACATTTTCCGCTTACCGATAGCTAGGCACCGGGAAACCCTGTGCCGGGCATAAGATACCCAACGAACCACCAAGCTGTACAAATTCAATGCCGGTTTTTTGAATGAGAGCTACGCGTGGTGCAGCGCCACTAATAGGTTCTAGAATTTTCAACAATAAAATGGAGCTTATTTAAATTTGCAAAACAAAAAAATTATGCCTAAGAATATTTTGAAAACTGCCTGTTTTAAACTAGACTCTAACCTGATGTTAAAATAGGCCTCTTCAATTCCCCAAGCGTTAGCAAATGGCGAATAATTGAAGTAACAGGTTTAAATAGACTTAAGGGTAGCACTGGAAAAGAGCTGCCAAATTTATATCTGTTTGGAAGCAATTAATGAGTATTAGTACCTAAGACCGCATTCATTCAAGGAAACATTTGTTGCTTCAACTCGTTACTTGTAATGCTCGTACTCTGTCCACACCCTCTGTGTTCTTAATGTTTTTGTTGGCTATAGCCTAAAAACTAACACTTGCAAGGTGTGCGAACGCAATGGGAACATTAAAAGAGCGTTCGGAAAGTCTCCCTATGTGAACGCGGTCTAATGAAACTCTCTTGAAAGAGAGTTGGAAGCATTGAAAATAGTGAGTAATAACAGTTTAATGTATAGCCATAATCGCACATCTTACTGGATAATTTTTGTTTTTTTGTTGCTTTCACGTGCAAATTTTTCGTCAAATGAGCAGAGCCGAGAGATAGCGAGCAGAAAAATGGCGAATTGAAGGCGCCTAACATTTTGAAAACTACCGGTTATAAATTAGACTTTGAACTAAGGCGCATTCATTAATGGTGCTGGCACTAGACCAACAACAATATTTTGTACGTTTGATTATCAAAGGGAAACATTAGCGAAGTACAAAACAAAGAATGAATTCGTCTTGTTTCATTCTGAGCTGACAGCCAATGGACTTGGCGAAAGGAAAAAAAAACAAATCAGCTGATTTACCGAAACCAAATTTAATTCGCCTTGCATTGAATATTTAACAACAAAAAAATTGTTTTTGGCGTCTAAACATTACCTAAATACCGGCACGGGATAGGCTTGAGCTGGACAAAGGAGTGTTTGACTAGCGCCCAAAGCAATATCTACATTTCGCGTTTTATCGCCGGAAGTGAGACGTGGACTCACACTACCAACGGGTTCTAAAATTTCCAAAAGAGACGAAATAATTGGAGACTAATACACAAATTTTATATAAAATGGTTTTAACGTAAAGCATATAAAACTGCCTGAATACTGGAAAAAACTCGAGTAGGAAATTATTAATTACAGAATTATGTAGCTCCATGAGTTCAATTGGACAAATTCGCCAGAGCAGAGTTTTCTAAACACTTTTTTATTAAAAGATTGACTACCAGCTATTTACCTAAAGAGTGGAACTGGATAAGATTGCGCTGGGCATAGGAGTGTTACGTCGGATGCATTTCGACCGCGCACTTTATTTAACTCATCGTAGGCATTGATTTTTGGGCCTACGCTAGCCACGGGTTCTATAAAAAGGTTTATGAAGACGATTATGCGGATGAAATTGAATATAACAATAAACAATATTAAAAACAAAAAACGCGCTGAATGTTGGTTTCAAACTTACATTAAATGTACTATAAATTGAGCTCAAATGCGTGAAAAGGGCGAGAAATTTTAAATGCCAAGTCAAATAACGCACTTTCTGATGCAAATACGCAAAAATTGGCACATCTAAACGCGTTAAAAAAAATTATGAAGCAAATGCGTTCCAAAGTGACATATTTTTTCGTTCTTCTCATCTCTGTCAAAAGTTAAAGCGAAATCATAGAAGGTGACTTTGCTAGAGCAAAAATAACATTTAAATGAATTTTGTTCTTGAAATTTTATAGTTTGATTGTCAACTATCTATTCTATCTGAATGTAACTTTGACATTGAAACCAGCAAATCCCCAGAAAAAAGAAATCAGCTGATATAGCGCATTCACCTTACATACATATGTGGATTCGCCTTGCCTACAGCCTTTATTTACCTTCCACATTTGACATTTTGCCCAACAATAAGAGTGTTGTTTTAGAAATAATTATCCCGGTTACAGCTGGCTAGTCGCGGTTTTTAATCGCTTAAAAATTATCGCCTCGATTTATGCAGTTCTGAAGTATAGCGAAAAGTATGGTAGAAAAGTAAAGAAACTAACCTAATAGCACGACAGAGGTCTAAAAATGAGACGCCAGCACAGCGAATTGAGTACCGTAAGCGGCGCACTCCCCAAAAAGTTACATTATTTTTCGCGATTTTCAGAATTCGGAATGCGTAACTATGTACTCTATCATCCTTGAGACGCCAAAGGAATGCGAAAAAGCAGTGCTAACACGTTTAAGTGACTCATTTCTAATTTTATAAAGCATTTGGACTCAATGTAAATGCAATATTAGAATTGCATTAGTTATTCACCGAAACAATGGCACCGGATAGGACTGCGCTGGACAAAACAGCGTGAAAGTATGATTGATTTGTGCCTCAGCATTTTTCAGACGATTCTCAACACTAATTTTTGGCGCCACACTGCCCACAGGTTCTATGCAGAACATGAAAAATAGATTAGAGTTAAAAGAAAAATTATAATTTTTATAGTTTTAGAAAACTGTCTGAATACCCATACAAATGCAAGTAGAAATACTTTTTCAATTAAATCATTAAATTTCCAATCAAATTTTTCAACTAATTTTAATTTTTCAGTTCAATTTAAATTTTTACTCCACGAAAGCAAAGTTTAGAATACCTGTAGCTTGGCACCGGATAGGACTGCGCTGGGCAAAACAGCGTAGAGGTAGCACCGAATTTAGCGCCAGCATCTCGCAAACGTTCGCCTACACTAATTTTTGGAGCAACGCTTCCGACAGGTTCTAAAAAGATGTGACAATTGACGACTTCATACAAAATTTGCACTCAAAATTCCTAATTTAATCTCTATCAATTTGCTAAAATGTTGTACAAACTGCTGAATGTCGGAATTTGAAAGTAAAATCTAAGGAATTTTTTTAATGCGCACACAACTCAGTTTTAATTGGTTAATTTCATGCATTTCATTACCGTAAAATTTCTGAAAATGAAAATTTGTGACAACTGTTTTATGGTAAGAGCTGTGATGACCTACAAACCCTAAGAAAAGCTTGAAATTCCAAGGTGAATGCATTAAAGATGACATCGGTAAATCAGCTGATTTCTTTTATTTTCTTTCGCCATTTCCATAGGCTGTCAGCCCAGAATGAAATAAGGCGAATTAATTCTTTGTTCGTTACTTTAACCAACACTTTGCTTTGACAATCAAACGTACAAAACCTTGTTGTTGGCCTAGTGCCACCTGCTAATGAATGCGCTTTTGATAATTCGGCTAATTTTAAGCTTTTTTCAGCCTTGATTGTGGAGTATTTATAATACAATGCACTAATTTATCTTTTGAGGCGCAAGCATCCAAACCTTGATTTTTTTTTTTTTGAGGTTAAGGTTTCCCCATTATTAGAATAAACCGCATACGACTTAGCAAGGTGCTTAGATCTGAGCAATACAAATATTCAACAATTTTATGTAGAATACTGTGGGGATAACTCAACCTCAACATATGGGTCTTTATTTTTCTGATGTTCTGCCGTGCAATTGACATATCATTTTTTTTTTTTATAAAGTGTTACCGAAATAATGGCACAGGATAAGATTGTGCTGGACAAAATATGCTTAAAGTAGCGCCAATGGCTGCTTCAGCATCATTACGGCGGTTAATCAGATTAATTTTTGGTGGAACGCTGCCGACAGGTTCTGAAAAAATTTTCAATTTGAACATAAAGTTTTCTGTTTCATAATAAAAGAAAACTGCCAGAATGAAGGATACTAACGGGATTTTTATATTGGCTTCAACAATATTAAAATTCGAAATATCTAGATTTTCTTATTCAAGGCGCATTCATTAAAGGTGGTGGGGTTAGACGAACAACAATGTTTCGAAGGTTTCATTGGCACGACAAAATACTGGCAAAGCAGAAAGCAAAGAATGAATTCGCCTTGTTGAAAGAAAAAAAAACAAATCAGCTGATAGATTCGCCTTGTTCTTACTTCACCAATTTCAAATAAATTTGTTTATGTCAATTTAGAATAGAAAAACTGCTGCAAAAATATATTTTCTTTAACCGAAATATTATTTAAATATTACCTAAATACCGGCATCGGATATGATTGTGCAGGGCAGAAAATGCTTAACGCCGTATTAACACCCGCTTCAGCATCTTTACGCCGATCACCGATGCTTATCTTTGGTGCAACACTACCAACTGGTTCTATTGTACGTAAAATAAAAGTTTATTCACTTTAGACAAGATGTGTAATTTTATGAACAAAATGAATTTTTTAGCTTAAAAACTGCCATGAATAATTAATACGCTACGAAAACGAAATCTGCAAACTGTTGAGCGATTATAGGTAAAACTTTTTGCCACTACAAATTGGAACACAACTTTTGAAAGGTCAATTGAATGGCTGTAAGACACACAATTAGTTGAAAGTGAAGAAGAAGAGGTACTTTTAAATACCTGTAAGCTGGTACTGGAAACGATTGGGCTGGACAAAAGAGCGCCACGCTTGAATTGTTTGCGGCACCGGCATTTTGCAGTTGTGCGGCTATGCTAACTTTTGGTGCAACACTGCCGAGAGGTTCTACGGCACGAAAATTAGTTGATTTAATAGTAATGTTGGGAAAATGAATAGGATTAAGTTTATTATTTTTAGAGGTTAACTTTTATATGCCTGAATGTTGAAGATAATTTAACTTTGAGCAGACAAAAACGAGAAATTAGTTTAAAATCAACATTTTTTTCGCACGTCTTACTATGGATTTAAAATTAGTTTTAATAACATTTTCAAAAGTGACTTTTTTCAATGGACTCATAAGGCTGGTAAAGAATTTAACCCCAAAAGGAATTTTAGAAATAAAAAAATAATTTTAATGTATTTAAATTTGCGTGAAAAACTTGCATAGTATAGTTGTTTTTGTAGATGCATAAGAACTATCTATATCGATAACTATGGTTTGACAGCTGGGAATGGCAAAATATGTTTACATTTCTGTAATAAGTAACGTGTGGAAAGCCAGCATGAATCGTTTAATGGTAGAATAAGGCTTTAAATTGTGGAAATATACTTTGAAAAAAAAAAAAATAAATAAAAAAATAAATAAATCTGTTCGCGCAGTTCATAAGTTCATTCGCTTAACAATCGAATCTAGTTTGTGAAAACTTTCGTTCCACGTTCGTGCGATTTAATGCCTCTGGACTACTTTTTAGCAAAACCCAACTGCGTAGATGGATTGGGCACGTACTGTGCATGCCGAAAGAGCGGCTTTTATTTTAACACCCATTGGAAGAAGAAAAAGCGGGCGCCCACGAAAAAAATGATTAGATGACGTCGAATCACATCTTAAGGATATGAACGTAAACAACTGAAGAGATGAATAAAGTTGAGAAAACTTGTTGATGAAGCTTTGTGAGATGTGAAGCTAAGAAGAAGAAGAATTACGTTCTAGTGATCTATGTTAAGTCATTAGTTTATGCTGGCAAGCAACTCCTGAAGCATTGGAAGCTAATATTCTAGCCACCATGTATGCCATTCGGCCAGATTTAATGGAAAAGTAGTCAAAAATTGGCAGGCATATGCTGAATATCATATTAAAAAAATGCTATGAAATTATCTAATATACCAGATTATCATAAAAAATGCATTCCAAAAATATCTCTGTTTTGTTTTATCATTTTAAGTGCTAAAGCTACTAAAAAAAACACCCAATATTTATCTGATAGCTATTATCATTTGCGGAACGCTCATTTAACCATAACTTTATAATTGTTTAGTTGAATTCGTTGTGTAGTCTATACACCACTTAATGTTATAGAGCAATTTTATCGGTAACTGCATCGTAAACTGCGCAACACTGCCTATCATCGATCACATCTTTTAGCAGTTCGATTAATTATACTGACAAAATTTCCTAACATTTGAAATCATAACGGAAAAGTCTCTACCGACATATTGCTTTTTATTTTCACTCCAATAAATTATCGGTGGAATTTCTTAGATGTTCTGATTCAGACAATCAGCTGATTTTTTACTGTCTACTAAATTTTGTCTTTACTTTTACGCTAAAATAAAATTCATTCACCTATAAATCGGCACAGGATAGGCTTGAGCAGGACACATAATAGCTAGACTACGATTCTGCTCGATACTATCGTGATTATAGCCATCTTTTTTATTAACGCGAGGCGCCACACTCCCCACGGGTTCTAGTTTGAATATAACAGGAAACATTTTTGAAATAATAATTTTTGAAAATTAATTTGAGAACATTTTTATAGAAAAATTAAAAAAAGAGGATTTAGAAAAATGTAAACAGAACTACAGAATGTTGGGAAGGCTGGTCTACAGCTGAAATTTTTTAATGACTTTAAACGATGTTTTTCCATCATTTTCAAGAATACCTATAAGCAGGCACTGGGTATGACTGAGCAGGACATTGTATCGCAATCGTGTAATTAACCCTTATGCGATCGTAATTTATTTCATCTTTGCGATTAACGCGCGGTGCAACGCTGCCAATTGGTTCTATAAGAAGTTGAAAAGGAAAACATTTCTAATAAATTAAAAAAAAAAAGCTTTTGGCTCAGAAAAAGCATGCCTGAATGTTGAGACGAGTTTATATAATTTTAAGAATTATTTTTTGGAGCAAAATTACATTTCTTCTATTTAACTAAGTATGTAAAAATGTCGTATAGCGATCTAGTAAGCTTTCAAAAATAGTTTTTTTTTTACTATAAGCCTAACCTTCGCAACCATCAGTCAAATTTAGTTCCCTGCATTAAAGATCACATTCACCCACCTATAAATCGCCACTGGATATGATTGTGCTGGACATTTTAAGGCAATAGGTTTGTTTTCTGCCACACGTTCGTGACTGAATTCATCATTTTTATTGACTTTTGGAGCAACACTGCCAACGGGTTCTGAAAATATTAAATGAGAGTTTTGCCTTGGGAAGTAATCATTTTGAAAAGCAAAATAGCCAGAATGTTGGTTAAAGTAAAGTTGGGAACTGGGTGATCAAATTGTTAAATTTAAATAAACAGACCTCGTAACCACCTTTGTGATTAATAATCTACGTTCGAGTGGCTTAAACTTCAGAGTAATACTTCATGACTTAAAATATGCGCATATTTTCAGAAAAATCAAGTGTATTTATTATGACAAAGCTCTGACTAAGAGACCCCTAAGCCTCATTTCCAAATGGAATCCTTAATCTTAAAAAAATATTTCTGTGATTGAAATCAAACTGCAGATTAAAAATTAGTCGTTTCCAGTCGTTTCTTTCTCGTGCTAACCGACGCTAGTTGGACACACCAAGTGAAGCCAAGTCTTTCTCCGCCTGATCTTTCCAACGCAGAGGAGGTTTTCCACTTCCTCTACTACCACCAGCTGGTATCCCATCGAATACTTTCAGAGCCGGCGTGTTTGTATCCATTCGGGCGACACAAACCAGCCGATGAAGTCGCAGGATCTTTATTCACAGCGGTATGTCTATGCCGTCGTAAAGCTCTTACAATTCACTGTTCCATCGCCTGCGATACTCGCCGTCAGGTCAGAAAATCTTCCGCAGAATCTTTCTCTAAAAACACCCCAAGTGACATCTCAGCGGACATTGTAAACGTCCAAGCTTCTGATCCATACGTTAGAAGACACGATGAGAGCCTTGTAGAGCCTTAGGAGGACCTAACTAATTAATTGCCTACTTACCCTAAAGTAGCACTTATTTGCAAGAGAGATTCTACTTTGCATTTCTGGTTTCTAGAAAAACGAAGTCTCTTACAACCTCGAAATCAACTTGTGGATGCCGATACGTGCCAAGCCACTGTAAACAGTCTAATCCTTTGCTTAAAGGGAGAGAGAGTCCTAGGATCGCCACTTTGTCACTAGTCAGTTCAGCCATGCGCCAGAACACGGAGTTTCTAGAAACATCGCAATCGTAAAAATACTTTTTTAAACAAGTCTTCTGGTATTGAATCCAGATAGGCAACCTCGTAAGAGTTTCCAACATAAAACAAATCTAGAAAGAGCCCAAAATTACTGCGAACTGATGATGGACTCCTACAGAACGTCGCCCTGTTTATTGAGCATGAGGTAACGCACATACGACTCCTCCCACGCCGACATTGTGAAGCTTTTAATATCTAAGGGACCACTTCGCCGAAGTGCGTATTAGAGAAAAAGTCAGCTGGATTCACCAAACGATTAGGATGATAAAGAGAAGAGAAAACTCAGTAGAAATCTGCTTTTCGCAGCATCGCGATAGGTACTTGTAGCCCTAGCTGAACTTCTTGTAAGTAGATCAAACTTTTATGAATTCAACTTAAATTTTTCAAGAATTTGTGTAGATTTTTTTATTATCAAATTGATGAACCAAGGGAAACAATAATTTTCTTCTGGAGTTTCTTCGTTCCCAAGTTTATTTAGTATTTTTTTAGTATTTAGAATCTGTTATTCTTTACCTGTAAGCAGGCATCGGATACGATTGAGCAGGACAGAGCAAAGCAAGTGACTTGTTTGCTTTCCCTAAAAATATCCCTGCTTTGTCTTTTATCTCGACTTTGGGTGCGACTGAGCCAACAGGTTCTGCAATATTTAAGGTGAGAAGCAAATTATATCCCTACTTGAAGTAAAATATACAGATATCTAAGCGAATATAAACTTTAAGTAGCTGAATGTCGGGTTAAGGGTGCAAAACATACTTTGTAACGAAATCGAAGAAGAAAAAAAACAATTCCTAAGTTTTCAAAACATAGAAATATATTTCTGTATCTGCTATAACACAATTAGGTAAACATGGCTGAAAGAGGTATTTTTGGTGTAGGAATTGAGCTTTGAGTTGAACTCAAAAAATTCACTTAAAGGATACTTTTTACAACTGTTAAGTTTATGTAACCGAAACTACGTCAGAAATATTCCTCAGAAGTGTATGAAAGGTTTAGCTTGGCTGGGGTTGCCGGCACATCACACAAACTGTATGAAAGCTTACTTAGACTTAGATGTAGTCCATTGTGTTGCTACTAAAATGAGCGCTTCGAATTTTCATTTTCGCCTAATATTCACCCATGGTTCAGGAGTTGCACAAGTTTTGAATACTACGTTCTAAATATAGATCTACAAAACATTCGAAAAAGTACTAATAGAGACATCGGTATTGCGTATAGTCCAGAGCGGAGCAGTGACAAAAGTAATGCACAACTGTTCCTCATCTATGCAGCTGCGATAGAAATCGTCGCATAGCGAGGCCATCCTCGTACCGAGTAGATCCATTAGAAGTGGCCGGATATTATGCAAATTACACAGCTGATGAGGGAACCGGCTAACATATTTTTCATTGGGTTTTAAAAAAAATCTCCTTATTATCAGGCAGAAAGATTTCATCAACCGCTTCAGTAAAAATCGATCTAGGCCAGTACTTAAAATGAGCTACTGAGACGACTTTGCTTTAGACGCAGTTTAACACAAAGGATTCTGTTGCTTTCTTTACTGCTTCGCCCGCAGCATTGTTCCCAGGGATGCTCCTGTAATCAAAATCCCATACTAAGCTTGTGTTACATCGCTTAAACAGATCGCTCGGGATTTCCCTACCTTCGAGTTGCTGCCATTTGCATGTAGAGATTTAATATCAGCTGGGACGTCTCAAGTGTTATGGTAAAAGGTCAATCAGTAGCGATAGAGTTTTTGAACCAATAAGCGGCCTTCTTTATTGCGGGGAAGGTTGAGACATCTCGGCCATTTGCAGCTGAGAAGAAAAGCACATGCGCTCTGTCCAACCCAGTTCTATCTTCAGTTTAATAAGGAAACTGGGTCTGGATGAGGTACTGCGATGAGTAGAGGGCACAAAAGACCATGATGTCGAAGTGCAAACCTCCAATAAATCAAAATCTATTGCTTCCATCCCAGCCTGACCTCACTGCAGTGGTTAGATGGACGAAGGTTTGGGATTACTGCGAAATAGCTGGACTGAATGCTCCTACTTCACAGTTGTTCAGTCTAGCGCCATCTGTAATAATAGCAGTGGAATATGAAAACATGGAATCTTCCCAAACGATCCTCTCTGTTATTATTGTGCCAATTTTTCTGACAATTTTCGCGGATTTTTACGTATGCAACTTCAAAGTCTCTCCAAGGCGAAACAGCGGTCAATATCGTTACAGGCCTTGCCTGAAGCAGGTTTAATAATGGGCCACTATGGAAGGCAAAGCACTCCGCTGTTTGGAAAACAAATCAGACTTTAACGCCCAATTTTTTACTATTTCTCTATGCAATATTCACCTAAAAGCTGGCATTGGATAGCCTTGAGCAGGACACAGCAAACTTAAGGAAGCATTCGCAGGTCGTATAGCAAAACCCAATTTATCATTCATCTCAACTTTAGGCGCTACGGATCCGACAGGTTCTGAAAATGCAAGACAAAATAAGAGTAAAAAGGGAGCCATCGATCATAAAGGAAAATCGACTGGCATAAAAAACCGCGCATAGTAAAGTTGGGTGGGTATTTACGCGAACTGCTCGTAAAACTCCCAAAACAAGGAATACTCGTTAGTTGCTAAACTTTTCAAAGTTACTTAAATTTTTACTGAGACTTTTATTTTGTAAAGTTTCAACTTTTATTCCTACCTAAAGGCTGGCATTGGGTACGCTTGCGCTGGACAAATGAGGCTCAATGAAGCATTTTGTCTTTTAAATGCTACTTTGACTTTATCGTTTATGTCGACTTTGGGAGCCACCGAGCTAACAGGTTCTGAAATAAAATTTATGAAGCTACAAATTTTGCATATTTAAATTTTTCTTTTTGAATATTTCAATCAGGAAACTGCCTGTATGTAAGCAATTAAAATTTTAATTTTTTTTTCAAAACTTTCGAGGATAATTTTTTCGAAATTTTACCTAAAAGCCGGCATCGGGTATCCCTGCGCTGGACAGAGTAAACTCAGCGAAGTATTGGACTTTCGCATGCCGAAATCCATTTTGTCATGCATATTCACATTTGGAGCTACAGAGCCCACTGGTTCTGAAAAGGTGTTACGGAATTGTGAGGCTTCAAAGAGATATACGCGCAAAATAACTTAAGTATTTGAAAGAAAAATAAGCAAGGATACTTTTAACAGCACTGAAAACCGCCTTTTTCAAATTCGTTATTTTTTCTAACTACCCACCTATAAGCTGGCATGGGATATGACTGTGCCGGGCATAATAAGCTGAACGCCTTGCCCTGCGGCTTGTCCAACCAGTTGATGCGGTCTTTGACATCTACTTTTGGTGCAACGCTACCGACAGGTTCTGAAAAATAGTAATTTCACGGTTTTCCAATAGTTTTGAAACTGTGAACGTAACTGCCGTTATGTTGGGGAGATTTAAGGCTCTTCGTCAGTTCAAAAACTAATTTTAGAAAAGTTTACTAGAAGCTTAAATTCTGAATAAGACAGTTGCTAAGTTTCTTAGCCAATTAAGGTCTTTATCAATTTAATTAATGCAAATACATTTTCATTGGACTGAGGTTCTCAACCAATTCCTGTAGTTCCCAACTAATGAGAGGCAGAAGAAATTTAAATTCAAGCTTCAAGTCAAGATTGCGTTCATTTAAAGGTTCCCAAATGCATAACCACTGGATTATCGAGTTTCACAGGCAGTTTTTTCTCTCCAGCCACTGGAAACTCGCAAACGCCAAATAGCTTAAGTACGTCACCTCAAGAAAAAATTCCCAACAAAAACGGAACTAACTGCTGACTAACACAAATTGAAATACTGATCCAAAGTACTAGGTAATCAAAGTCTTACCTATAAACCGGCACTGGATATGATTGTGAGGGGCAGAACAAATTTAAAGAATTTCCAGCAGGTTTGTCAACCCATTTAATGCGATCGTTGGGATCCACTTTTGGTGCCACGCTACCAACAGGTTCTGAAAAGTTTTGTTTTTTATGCTATAAATTAAGAAAACTTAACAACTTAAAACTTCTGAAAGCGCCTGAATGTTTGGTGAAATGAATGAAGTAAGCAAACAAAAGAGTTTTTCTCCCGCAAACGACTTTTGTTTTTTTTGTTTTTGTGTCGGGACAAACTAGCAAGTACAGCTCTCCGGATTACCTTTTTAGTTTTCTTTAAATCTACCCGACCACCGGAGAAATCCGAATAGGTCTTGTGGTGGTGCAAAGGAGCCCAGGTAGTCGCTTCTTAACACATCAGTGCCAAAGACCTCAAACCTGATTCGAGCGAAGGTCGAGCGGGCGTATAGAAAGTGATCCGCCGTCTCACCATCTTCTCCACATGTCGGGCAGAGTGCACTGTCTGAGATGCCTACCTTTTCCATAGAAAGTGGCCCGTCAGCAGTCCAACCAGCTACCTACCCTTCTGCTTAATGACGGGAGGATCTGCGACAGTCGGTCGGTAGTCATAGTGTCATAGTTTTGTGTCGCAAAAGTTAGTCTCAGCATTTTTAAGAAAATTTAACGAAAAAGTTTTCCTTGCGCTCCTCAGTTGGTTAATGATACTCGCCAATAGCTGCATTATGCAGAGGCTTCCCATATCAGCATTTCTCAAAAACCATTTTTTTTTTAGAAACATAGATCCTTGCATTCTTATCAGCTGTTTTATCTTTGTAAGGAAACCCTCACCTATAAATTGGCACCGGATATGATTGCGCTGGACAAATTAAAGCAAAGCTACGATCAATCTCGGCACGTGCATAATTTATTTCATCTTTAATGTCGACTTTCGGTGCAACACTGCCAACCGGCTCTGAGATCATAAGAAAGTAAGTTTAGAAGATTAAGAAATTTTATGTTTCCAACTTTAAAAAGTGAAAAAACCTGAATGTTGGGCTGATTTAATTTCAGTATAGGGGTGTCGAAGAATAAAATTATCCAATTCAGAGCAATGAACGCCACTTAACCTCAAAATGCTTAAAACTCGCTTCTTGGTTCAAAAATGTTTACCGAATGGGATTGAGTTTTCTAGACCTATTGTGCCCCTTCATTGGTTTCGAGTATTTCTTTGAGCCCAACTTCCTCCAACAGTTTTAGTATTTGTACTATTTTTTTGTTTTCTCAATAGCTTCTTCCTCTTGGGCGTTTGCGCTGGTCACGATCCCAGCACATGTATGACGATTTAATCTTCCTCCTTACGGAAAATTATGCAGTGCCCAATTTTAGGTCAAAAGCCTTTGACTTGACGGAATTCTTATGTGACGTCCCAATGGGCAATTTTTTGAGTATTTTTGCAACTAGTTACCCTGTATTTAGCTTCTGCCCGGTCGGTACGACAGTGTGGTTCTGGACAGGGGAAATCTTCTGCCGACCGCGCAGTAGGGAGTTTATCAGGAATTTCATTACCTTTTATTCCAGAGTGGCCCGGAATCTAGCAAAGTACAATTTTATTTGTTGCACTAACTTGGTTTAGGTTGTTAAGGAATTCGTACACTAGTTTCGACTGTCCGACTATATGCCTAAGTGTGCACCCTTATCGCGCGTCATATGATTTATTCTGGCACAGATTGAAATTGGTTCAGCCTGAAAGACGCTAGACCTTTTGCACATTGGTTCAGAGATTTTCGTGGTTGCACTTATTGCACATGAAGAACTTCAACTGCCGCGTGAGACCCACGTCATCCTGGCACAATTACGTTCTCCATAATGCGACAGGTTAAACTCTGGCCTAAACAGGATCGACGCCCACATACTCAACATATGTACATATGTAGGTGCACCATGTGAAGGTACCCCGTTTGACACTGTTCGCCCTGTACAAACAGTATGTTTTCACGGTTTACAAGGATGGTATTTCGACAATGACAAAATTTACCTAAAAGCTGGCACCGGATATGATTGCGCCGGACATATCAACGCCTTGTCGCTGTGTAAGCGGGTGCGAGCGAAAGTAAACTCATCGCGGGTATCGACTTTGGGTGCAACACTGCCGACGGGTTCTAATGGAAGACGAGGAGGAAAATTATTCAGGATTTCAAGGATTTTATGCAAGAAATTTACGAACTAGTGTATAATGATTTACGAATCTGAATGTTGGAATAAATAGGTATGAGATTTGAATTTTATATTTTTTTGTAACACTACGTGTGATGAGCTGTAAATCGATATTTTCATTCAAAAATTTGGTATTTCTTAGCATAAACCTGCATATAACGTCTTCTCTTACGAACCCTTTTTCTTCAGTTGAAAAATTTATCTCGCCCAAAAAATGGAATTAACTCGTGAAAATTTGTATGCAATGATCTATTGCCATTTTCGACGCGGATTATCGAGACGGGGAGTGCATTGAATAGTTTACTTCAACTTTTGGAGCTGAAGCACTACAGTTAACCAATGGGAAACGATGGTGCAACAAATTCCAACACGATCGTCGCTCCTTGTAGGATGACATGAAAGCCAACCGAAAACTAGAGCAACTTGGAACAGTCAATTCTGAGTGAAACACAACCATTTTCAGATAATTAAGGAAAACCAACCGCCGAAGACGACGAGTCCGTTCTACGACAGTCGGTTCTACATTACCGGAATGACCCGGATTTATATCTGGTCAAGGATTTATCACTCCAGCACCATTCCTCGTACATATTTGGGGAACGTTTATGCTGCTACAACAACAATAACGAGCCATCCCTCATCAAGTCAATGCGAGCTCTCACGTATCGGTTCACACAAGAGAGTTTTTGAGCACCCAAAAGATTGAATTAAAGGGTCATCCGCCTCTCATCTCTGATTCGGCACCTATTGATTTCTTTCTGTTCTCGAACTTGAAAAATATAATGTTAGGTCAACGTTTTTCATCGCCTGGAGCAGCTATTGAAGCCTCTGAACAGCACGTTCTGAAGGTATCCACTTCTGAGTGGCAAAAGTGTTTGAAAAATAGTTGAAACGAATGCAGAAATTTATTAACTTCTAAGGAGAATACTTTGAAAAACAATGAAGCCATTTTCATTATTATTTTACTGTGTTTTCATTATTGGTCGCAAAATATAAAAGATACGTATGTGAGCTGACTCAAAATTCGATGATTTTTAACAGATCTTCTCATAGCGTTGAGACGCACCTTACTATTGGAACCGGATATGCTTGTCCAGGGCATTACATCACATACTCTTGGCCCATTTTCACTTGTATAAATTGGAACTTGTCATGTAAACTGGTAACTTTTGGTGGTACTGAGCCGACGGGCTCTAAAATTAAGAAGAAGTTAAAGGTTACGATCTGTTATGTTTCTGCTGGAATGACGGGCGTTTAAGGTGTACTTTCGAAATTGGTTGGTCATCTGTGAAGCCGTTTTTAGATTCGGTGAATGTTTGGAAATATACTCTGGGAACTCCTTGCGGGATTAATTCAACAAGGTATCTTAACACAGCTGTAGCAAAATATATTGGCAGGGTGCAGCTGTACATAACATTGATGCATAGCCGAAGGACTGGTGACGCTGTGAATGGCGCCGTGCATTTTAATGGCAAATTCGCGAGTTTTAAGACCGCTAAGCTTACTGTCCCAGCTTTCAACTTTGCTTTACTAAAGGTAGCAGACTTAAATGGGACTTGGAAGCTGTGAAAAACGTCAATTTCATATCTACGGGTGAAGTAATTTTCCGAATCCTCTTCTTAAAGTTTTTATGCTGATTACTAAATATTTCATTTTTTTATTGTTTTTAATTATATGATTGACTGGGAACTACCTCACAATCGGCACCGGATATGCTTGGCCTGGGCACTGCATAGAGTACTCTTGCCCAACTTTTGTTTGCAGAACTTGAAATTTGTCATGCAAACTCGTCACCTTGGGCGGTACTGAGCCGACAGGTTCTGCATAAAGAAGGCATATTTGTAAATTAAAATTCTTGGGAAAACAAGCGTGAATGTTGGGGCGAAAACGTGTTTGGCCATGAGAAAATGAAACAACTTAAAATAGGTAGAGAATAGTTTTAAGATTTCAAAATGTTTGATTGATTTTTTGCTTGACTTTCAACTACCTTACGATCGGCACCGGATACGCTTGCCCTGGGCATTGCATTGAGAAACTGTGACCAAGCTTAACTTGCATTAAAAGGAATTTATCGTGAATATTAAGTATTTTTGGCGGAACAGAGCCAAGAGGTTCTAGAAAAAGCAAAAACAAACAAAATATGGTTACTTAAGATACTGTAATTTCCATGTTGAAAACGTGCCTGAGTGTGGGGAAGTATTCAAATTTCAAAAATTGTCTTTTTAATTTTAATATTAGGTGCGCACCTAAGTTCCCGCTGTTTGTCAATAGATGCCGCCAGCAGTGTGTGCTAGTCGATTCTAACATAACCTAAACGTCATAAACCAAGCTTAGACACCTGGTAAACAAACTGCTTCGACCCATTAGTGATTTGATTTAGGTATCATATACTTTTGGTCTTGTGAAAATGTCTGATTTTGTGTCGAATAATCGTCGTTTGTGGGAAGTGTTGATTTTCCTCTTTCATTCGAAAAACGGCGGCTGAAGCGTATCAAGAGCTGGAGATACTGTTTTAAGTGAATTGCCGAGATTGGTTCCGTCGCTTCAAGGCAGGTCCGCGTGAAGGCAGGCCAAAAACCTTCGAATACGCAGGGAGGCATTGCTCAATGAGGATCCGTGTCAAATGCAAGAAGACCTTGCTTCAGTATTAGGAGTTACCCGCCAATCCATTTCCAAACGATTGCATGCTTTGGGAATGATTCAGAAACAGGGGATTTGGGTTCCTTATGAGTTGAAACCAAGGCATGTTGCACGTCGTTTTTTCGCCTGTGAACAACTGCTCCAGCGGCTTCTACGTTGTCGTTTCGGCTATGTATTTGGTGGGACCAAGTTGGTGTTATTTATTATGAACTGTTAAAACCAAGCGAAACCATCACTGGGGATCGGAATCGACATTCATATGAAGACATCCAAAAAAGGCTTGATCTGTGAATAGCCCCAAAAGATGAACAGTTTTACCGTGACGGTATACGAGATCTGCCAGAAAGATGCGAAAAAGTAGTAGCCAGCGATGGGCAATACTTTCACTTGTAACCAATTTTTCAGAATAAAGTTGTATTTTCATCAAAAAAGCAGCGAGAACTTAGTTGCTAGTATGCTTAAAATTGTAGGTCCTTCCATTTGTGGAAAAATAAAGAGGCGCACGCCACAAATAGGAGGACGAGCTCTGCCAAACACCCAAAATGGGTGTAAGCGCCAATTATTTTTATTTATTTTTATTTATTAAAATAAAATATATATTACAATAAAAAATTAAAAAAATTAAAACAATAAAAAAAATCTTTTTTGTAAAACCCTTAAGGTCGCCTATTGATGGAATGTATGTTAATGTAAGTGTAGGCATAGTATAAGATACACCCAATAATGTAAACGTAGAGTAATGCTAAGAAGAGATGTAGTATTAAGTACTACAAGGTAACCCTAAATGACAAATGGAAGAAAGAATAAAATGGAAGTCACTTCCGCTTGGATCGTAAAAATAGCCAGTCGTTTTATTTCTATCAGAATTTAATCGTGAGCCATCCGGCTTTAAAATATCTGGAAGTACCCTCAATTTACAACTCAGGTGTGGGGTTGTGCAAACGCAACCCAATAAACTACACATTTTAAAGATAACTTTAATATTTTGCGAGATAATGGCAAATATTCGCCAAGAACTAACTAACGTGCTGACTGAGGCTGGTGTGGAATTTCCAACTACAGCAACGACAACCCAATTGCGCCGATTGCTGCGGGATGTGGTAGGAGCCACTCGGAGCACGGAAATTTCAAGAAATGACGATAATTTAAATTCTGCCGCTACTGCTGGTACTGCCGCTGTTGATGCCACTGCTACTGCCGACGTTTTCACCTCTGCTGACGACACTGCCGGTACTGACACTAATGCTGCTATTAGTGCTACTGCCGCTACTAATGCTACTGCCGCTATTGATACTACTGCCGCTATTGATATTATTGCCGCTTCTGATGTTTTTGACTCTGCCGCTACTGATGTACGTGCCGCTGCTGACGTACGTGCCGCTGCTGACGCTACCAATATTAGAAACTGTGGACGGACTAGTATGTTTATTGGTCTAGATGAAGAGATCGCAGCTTTGCAAAAGCGGGTAGAAATTCTCAAGCTGGCCAAACAAATCGAAGAACTCGAAGGCCGTCCGAAAAATCAGAGTATACGGCGTCTGGAATTTGGGGACCTTGAACATGCCATCCCCAAATTCAGTGGAGATGATGTCACTTTAACGGTGAACCAATTCCTAAAAGATTTTGAGGATCTAATGGAATCGACTGGAGCTGACGACCGATTTAAACTGCTTGCACTTCGTCGTTCGCTGACGGGCACGGCGAAAGTTTTCCTGACGACAACAGTAGCGTTGAACTATGGTGCGCTAAGGAAAGCGCTAAAAGACGAATTCGACATATCCGTCACACGGCATGAGATATATAAGATGTTGGCACAACGTCGCTGGAAGCGGAAAGATGAGTCGCTGCACTGTTATGTGCTGACAATGCAAGCCTTAGGAAAACGAGCCAATGTCAGCGATCTTGAGGTTATTGATTTTATTATTGATGGAATCGGGAATGTCCCAAACTCGCATATCCTTATGACGGCCCGAACCTTAGACGAATTCAAGACGCTGGTGATCCGTTTCCAAAACAAATATTTTGCAGTTGGCACGGCACAGACAGCAGCTCCCAAAACAACAAAACCAGCAGCCGAACAAAAAATAAAGTGCTACAATTGTTCGAAGGATGGCCACATCAAACCCAACTGCCCTTACCCTATGCGACCAAATAACGCCTGTTTCCGATGTTGGAAGATGGGGCACGATCACCGATCCTGCCCGAACCCACCAAAAGTTTTGAAGCCCCGAGAAGTTGCTGCCGTACAAGTGGATACAGACCATGACGTGGTTGGCGCATTTAATTATGTAAGTATAGTATTAAAAACCGATGTTGAACCTTTAGTTATAGATTTAATGGCTTTATTTGATACCGGTAGTCCGACTAGCCTTATCCAGGAGTCACTGGTTCCTAAAGGGGTCCAAAAGGAATGTGTAAAGAGACCAGTTCAAAAATACAAAGGCATTGGTGGGAATTATATTGAAATACTTTATGTTTTAAAAACTTTTGTTAAATACTGTGGAAAAATTGAAGAAATTGAATTAAATGTAATTTCCAATAGAAATATGACTATGCCAATTATTTTGGGCCGTGACTTCCTGGGGTTGTTTAACATTAAATTATCAAAGGCACTGAAGAAATATAGTAAGCATAAGTTGTTTCAAATACGGTCCCTTATGGAGCCAAAAAGCTTAAATTCTGTAACCGACTCGAATGCATTTATCGCAGTTGCGGAACAGCATGAGTTAGGAAGAAACCATGCTAGTAAAATCATTCTAAATGATTCCTTGTCTTTGGGTGAGTTCACTGCCGTTGACGTACCTGACATTTTCCATATTGATTTTTCATCTGACGAATGTAATGTTGACGTGTGTCCTAACATGACTAAAATCTGTCGTGATAAATTAAAGCAGCTTATTAATGATAATTATTTAAAGTCAAAAATAAAGCCCGAACCATACAAATATGAGATGAAGATTCATTTGACAACTGACGTTCCTTTTCATTCCGCCCCCCGCCGATTGTCATATTTGGAGCGCAGCCAAGTGCAATCCATCATTGAGGAACTTCGTGAAGAGGGGATCATAAGACCGAGTGACTCGCCGTATGCCTCAGCCGTAGTATTAGTGAAAAAGAAGAGCGGTAAAATCCGTATGTGCATAGACTATAGGGCCCTTAACAAACTTACCATCAGGGATAATTACCCGTTACCTCTGATTGATGACTGTATCGAATATTTACAAAATAAAAGGCATTTTTCAGTATTAGACTTGAAAAGCGGTTTCCATCAGGTGCATATGGCCCCTGAATCCATACCATTAACTTCTTTTGTGACTCCAAATGGACAGTTTGAATTTCTGAAAATGCCATTCGGACTGAAGAATGCACCTGCGGTATTCCAACGATTTATCAATCATGTCTTTCGAGATATGGTTGATAATAGGAAAATTATTATTTATATGGACGATATTATTATCGCTACCGAAACATTTGACGAACATGTAGACCTGCTGAAGACCGTATTAACCAGACTTACCTTGCGCGCACTAAAACTCAATCTGGAAAAGTGTAAATTTGGATATGCCGAAATCGAATATCTGGGGTACTCAGTAACCAGGACAGGAATACTGCCGAACAACTCCCATATTAAGAGTATACAAAATTTCCCTATACCTACTAACTCAAAACAACTGCAGTCATGCATAGGTCTGTTTTCTTATTTCCGCCGATTTGTACCTTCCTTTTCCCAGATAGCCAAACCTTTGCAGAACTTGCTTAAGAGAGACGCGCGATTCGAGTTTGATCAGGAGTGTATTGACGCATTTAACGAGTTAAAATTTAGGCTGACGCGGAGCCCAGTTTTGGCCATATATAGTCCCAAAAGGGAAACCGAATTGCATTGTGATGCAAGCAGCATAGGTTTTGGAGCAGTGCTATTGCAGCGGCAGGACGATGAAAGGTTTCACCCAATATCATATTTCTCCAAAACAGCAACAAGTGCAGAATCAAAATACCACAGTTTTGAGCTGGAGACGCTAGCAATCATATATGCATTGAGACGGTTTAGGACTTACTTAGAGGGTATTCCCTTCACAATAGTAACTGATTGCAACTCACTAACCTTAACTCTTGATAGGAGGCAGCTTAATCCCAGAATAGCTAGGTGGGCCCTTGAATTAGAGAACTTTAATTATAAAATAAGACATAAGCGAGGTGCTGCGATGGGCCACGTCGATGCATTAAGCAGGAGACAGATAGGTTTAATCATAGATGTGGATGATATCCAATTCCAAATACAAGTCGCACAAGAGCGAGATAACCATGTTAAGACTATACGAGACCGTTTGGAACGCGAAAATGTCACTGACTATGATCTAATGGACGGGGTTGTTTACAAAAGAAATCAAGACGGGAAGATGGCCCTATACGTACCTCATGAGATGGAGTCTAATGTCATACGCGTGATACATGAAAAAATGGGTCATTTAGCAACTGAAAAGACACATGAGAAGCTAAAATTGTACTACTGGTTTCCCAATATGAGATTAAAAGTGGAAAGGTTTGTAAGAAATTGTCTGAAGTGCATAATGTATGCCACACCCCCACAGAATAAGGAAAGAACTTTGTATCCCATCTCCAAAACTGCTTTGCCATTTGATACGATCCACTTGGATCATTTTGGACCATTACCATCGATTAGATCTAAACGTAAACACATTTTAGTTGTTGTTGATGGTTTCACAAAATTCGTAAAACTTTATCCGTGTAATACAACAAGCGCTAAGGAAGTTATTAATGCTCTTGACAAGTACTTTAGTTATTATAGTAGACCAAGGAGAATTGTGACTGACCGAGGAACCTGTTTCACCTCTTTAGAATTTAGTTCATTTTTAACGAAACGAAATGTAAGTCATATAAAAGTCGCGGTAGCTTCTCCACAGGCAAATGGTCAGGTAGAAAGAGTAAATAGAGTTCTAAAGACGATGCTGGGTAAACTGACGGATGAAATTAAGCATGACGACTGGGTTAGTAAATTACTTGAGGTGGAATATGCCATGAATAACTCAATTCACAGTACCTGTAGGGATACTCCCAGTCGACTCTTGTTTGGCGTGGAACAAAGGGGAGTAATAGTGGATGAGTTTACCGAATACTTTCAGGATATGTTGTGTCCTGATTACGAACGAGATCTTACCCAGATACGAGACAGAGCATCTAAGGCTATTACAGCTAGGCAGGAGTATGACGTTAAGCGGGCTTCAAAGGGTAGCCCTAGTACCCAGTACATCCCAGGTGATTATGTGGTCATAAGGAATGTAGACACCACGGCTGGTAGTAACAAGAAATTTATACCCCGATATCGAGGTCCTTATGTCATTCACAAAAGTTTAGGAAACGACAGGTATGTTGTCCGCGACATTGGCGGTTGTCAGCTCACCCAGCTTCCGTATGATGGGGTTATCGAGGCTCA
Source organism: Anastrepha ludens (assembly GCF_028408465.1). Classification (NCBI taxonomy): domain Eukaryota; kingdom Metazoa; phylum Arthropoda; class Insecta; order Diptera; family Tephritidae; genus Anastrepha; species Anastrepha ludens. Next base: position 116,148,733 of record NC_071502.1, read on the forward strand.
CCGCATAAAAAGGTGGGTTCAGCAACCCGATAAATGCATAGAGTTGGAAAGTGATCCCCTAGGAGATTATTCTGAGTTTGATGAACCGCGAATGATCGAGGGCGATCACTTATCAGGTTTGGCCGAGTTGTAAAACCCTTAAGGTCGCCTATTGATGGAATGTATGTTAATGTAAGTGTAGGCATAGTATAAGATACACCCAATAATGTAAACGTAGAGTAATGCTAAGAAGAGATGTAGTATTAAGTACTACAAGGCAACCCTAAATGACAAATGGAAGAAAGAATAAAATGGAAGTCACTTCCGCTTGGATCGTAAAAATAGCCAGTCGTTTTATTTCTATCAGAATTTAATCGTGAGCCATCCGGCTTTAAAATATCTGGAAGTACCCTCAATTTACATTTTAAATATAGAGCCTAAAAGCGATCACTCATTTTAGTAAATATTTGCTACCCATAATATTCATATACTCCAATCATATTGCTAGAACTAATTCAAAACACCCTTTTTTACTTCAAATCCTTGAACTTCCTACCTTACAATGGGTACGGGAAAAGCTTGTCCAGGACATTGCATAGCATACGTCGCACTCTCAGGCACTTGCATAGTGCGCACTTTTTCGAGTAGATTCATTTTTGGTGGCACACTACCAACGGGCTCTAAATATTATCAGGAAATGTAACGTAGTTTTTGAAAAACGTTTGAAAATTATTGAGGAAAATATTTATAATTGCCTGAATGTTGCCGCAAACCGATTTTTTAGATACTAAAAATTCGAAAACTACCATTTTTCCAACAAATTTTTATTGCCTACCTGTAAGCTGGTATTGGATATGACTGAGCTGGACATTTTAGATTAAAATTTTCGCCCAGATATGCGCGGACACTTGAGAGTGCGCTTTCCATATTGACTTTAGGGCGCACAGAGCCAATAGGTTCTGGTAGAGAATAAAAATGGTGAAAATGAATGAGTAATTAAATTTTAATGAAAAAAAATTAATAAAAAAATGTATACAAACTAAAATTATAAAAAAAAGCATTCTAATAAAAAAAATTGTTTTACTAACCAAAATGTTGGGCGATTTCAATTGGTAACACGATTTGAAGTTGCACACTCTATTTTATTGCGAGGCAGGAAAAGTGCACTTCAAAAATCGTTTTCAGTTTTGACACTGACAATTTAGTAACAAATCTTACTCGTAAAAAATTTTTTGGTGCCTACCTATAGGCTGGTATGGGATACGACTGTGCAGGACATTTGAGGCTAAAACTTTCACCCAAGCTGGCGCGCGCAATATTCAATTCACTCTCGATACTGACTCTGGGCGCCACCGAACCAATGGGTTCTGGAATGAAAAATAAGTTTAAGTAGTTTCTCGAACGAAGCAGAGGAGGTTCAAGAAAATTTTTGCCAAAATGTTGGGAAAGTTTTTTTAAAGGTTTCCTGAATCTCGTGATTGCAAACCAAAATTACGTAAGAAGCTTTAAAAAACCACATACAACTCCATGGCACCTATTATAAAGGGTGAACAGATTGGAGGTACTTTTTCTAATAGGGGGGTTTTTTACAGATCCTGCGTGACTACTGTCAAACCAAATACATAACTTTTTTCAGTATTCATTGACATTTCATCATGGAAAGACTTACGCCTCAACAAAGTTTACAAATCGTACAATTGTATTACGAAAAACGACGGTCTGTGAAAGGTGTTCATCGCGCGTTCGGCCTGCTTTTCGATGCCGGAAATTGAAGCCTGGGATCTCCATTTGGTGCCAACAAGCGGCGCCGGCGTTACTTGCCATACAGCCCGTGGAACAATGGATTCACTGCGTCGTCGTTTAGGTAAGCAATTTATCACTCATCTCGGACTAGTGGATTGACCACAAAGATCGTGTGTTATCACACCTTTGGAGTTTTATTTGTGGAGCTATGTATAGTTTAAATGCTTTGCGGATGAACCAGCTTCGATTGAGGCATTGGAAGCCAACATTATTGAACTTATTCACGAGATACCGACCGAAGTCTTCCGGCGAGTGATTCGAAATTGGTGTTTACGGATGGGCGAATTACGGCGCAGTTGCGGCCAATATGTGAAAGGGATTATCTTTAAAAAATTAATGTCAGAAATGGTTCTACTCAAAAATAATAAAGATTGCCCAATCAATTTCAATTTTCGTTGTTTTATTTTAATTTGAAATCCAATGCCTCTAAATTGATCACCCTTTATTTCTCTCAGCAATAAGCAACTAAGAAGGAGAAATTTGGCTTATTTACTGGCCACAACTTGCCCACATAATTTTTAGTCAACAATTTCAAATTATACCGTTATCTACCTATGCGCTGGCGTCGGATATGATTGCGCTGGGCAGAGTAAAGCGAATCCAACGCCACTCGCGATTTCGCGTGTCTGCAGCTTGTCTTGTACGTTAATTTTGGGTTTGACGCTAGCGACCGGTTCTACGAAAAGTGGACAATGAAAATTGCATGTCAAAATTGTTACGTGCAAAATAATAGTTTTACTGAGCAATAATTTCAAGCTGTCTGAATGCTGGTGGATAAAAACAAACAAACGCATCACTAGAAAAAAAGCTTCCGAAACAATTTAAAGTAAGTAGCGTAAAAAATTGCAATTTTTACCTAAACGCCGGCATTGGATAGGATTGTGCAAGACAGAGTAGTGCATAATTGTGACCCAATTCGATATCGATAAATTGGTGTTTGTCTTGTGGTTGTACTTTGGGGCGTACACTGCCAACAGGCTCTGGTTGTAAGAGAAAAAAAATCGTTAGTAATGATTGATTTAGGAAGTGCCATGGACATATTAAAAATGGGTTAAACTGCCTGAAAGTATGTTCAAATCTGATCAAATATGTAGGTTGTTGTTAATTTATGTTAACGACGTACCTAAAAATAGGCACTGGATATGATTGTGCGGGACAAAAAAGTGCACTACCACTGCCGCTGGCAATTTGCATCATTTTGAAGCGTTCAAGAAATGTGATTTTGGGTGCAACGCTGCCAACGGGTTCTGTAACAGGTTTAGAGAAAGAGTTAAGCAAGAATCTATTTATAGTGCACGGATGTTGGGATAGAATACGCGCGCAAATACACAAACCTCTTAGCACCAAATCTTTAAAATATTGAGAGTTATAAAATTCTGGGAGTTATAAATTTCCAACATCAAATATTCCTATTAATTCTTCACAGCCCTCGAAATTGTGAAGCATAGTTACCTAAAAGCTGGTTGTGGATATGCTTGTGCAGGGCATAGCAGGCTCAAACTTTGATTCTGTTTACCCTTAACGTGTTTGAAGTCCTCACCAATACTAATTTTTGGACTCACACTGCCAACCGGTTCTAGAAATTTGAAAATCATGGCATTAAAGTTATAAGTAACCCGACATGTTAGAATGCTTTTTTGAAAACTGCCTTTTTCTATTTTATTTCAAAATTAAAATTTCCTTATTTACGAGGGTTGCCTTATGTATTTTGCGTGCAGTATTGAAAACACAGTAAAATAATAATGAAAATGGCTTAATTGTTTTTCAAAATATTCCGCTTGGAAGTCAATACACTTCTGCATTCGCTTGAACTAATTTTCAAAGCACTTTTGCCACTCAGAGGCTTCAATAGCTGCTTAGGGCGTTGAAAAATGTTGGCATTGCATTTTATTTTTTCTGCTTGGGAACAAAAAGAAATCATTAGGTGCTAAATCAGAGCTGCAAGACGGATGCCTCATTAATTCGATTTTTTGAGAGTTCAAAAACTCTCTTCTGTGAGCTAATACGTGAAACCCCCTAAGACAATTGAGTCTCCCTTACCGGAACGAGCCGGATTTGTACTCGACTAAGGGCTGCGGCATGAAAAAGGAATGTTTATGCTGCTACAACAGCAAAAACCTCGCGTTCTCTTTATGAAGGATGCCTCGGCGGTTGGTTTTCCTTATTCTCCGAAAACTTCTGGCAAAGAAATGGTTTAGTACTACTCGGTATTGACTGTTGCATAGTTGCGTCATAACTAAATTTTCTGAAAAAAAGGCGACGATTTGCTTTGCGGTATTTTTTCCTCGAACAACTTTTTTTCGATTACGCTCGTCTTGGAGCACCCATACTGACGATTGGTGTTTTGTTTCCCGCTCATACGTTTAGGTTCAAAATGCATCATCTGTTACGCTGTTGACACTCGCGGCAAAATTTGTTCAACATTTCTTTACACCAATCAACATGAGTTGCCATGGAGCCATTTGTTAGAGCCTGAGCCACCTCCCAAATGTGTAGGAAGGCATCTCCTTAAATACATTTACGAGATCGAGAACAAAAAACAACTACAACTTCTGGACCGCATAGTTTGCATACAGGCATTAAACAGTATTCGTCGGTAGACTTTTACCACATTACTAAACTCCGGATCTCCGAATGGCGTTATCGTCTATTGCAGGCAAAGACCTTCAGCTACCTCGCAAGACTAGCGTAAATTTGCCTCAATTACGTTCTAGATAGGTTAAACTCCTACTTATCCAGAATCGACCCCGACCAACCCAACATATGTCCAGCATGTGAACGCACTCCGCCCAATACCAACCGCATGCCCCCTCAACTACTCAACTAACACCTCTCTTCCTCTGGACCCAACCTGTCGAAACAGCACGTTTCCTGAGCCTACCGTTAGATGAGTTAGACAATGACGATCAGTGATTACATCGCACGAGCAGGGTTTAGTAAACTCCTATAATAACAACAAGTACTTTTTTGGACAATTGTGAACTTGTGCCGCATCCAACAAAAAAAAAATATTCTTGACGACAAAATGTTCATGGAATATTGAAATATCTGCTGGTTCCACTAATGCCCAAAGATGCCTCCATCTCGCGATATGTCACAAGGTAAGTTGACCTATGAACAAAGAACGAAAAAGCTCATAAATGAAAATGTTCTTTGTAGGTCTATGCTTTTATAAAGTTTACTTAATCAGTCGAGCCCAGTCGAATGATGTTAATTCTCCCTACGTTTTCCTCATTGCTTGAATGTAACTCAATTCATTCATCTGTAGGTGTTTTCATCAACTACAATTTTTTCATATCTTCGCTCATCGTTCAACTTTTTAAGCGGTTGTAAAGTTTTAAAAGCTATTTCGCTATACCTGAAAATCGGTGTGGGATACGCCTGCGCCGGGCAAAGTAAACTTAAACTGCGGCCGCTTTTCGCCTTTAAGTGATTATAATCATCGCCGGCATTAATTTTAGGACTAACACTGCCCACAGGTTCTAGAAATATAATGGAAAATATGAAGTGATGAAGCCTTCAACTTACACTCGTTCAACTAACAAATACCTGGATCATGAAACAACCAAATTAAGAGTTCCTTGCTTACATTTACCTAAAAACGGGCACCGGAAAAGCCTGAGCAGGACAAAGCAGCGTTACACTTTGTCCCCCATTCACCTTAACGGTACGCGAATCATCACCGGAGGTCAATTTTGGTGCCACACTACCGACGGGCTCTGTTGTATCATAAAAAAAAAGGGTTGAATATAAAGAAAGGAAATGAAGAACTCAAATCATAGGCCATGAAAACCTTGTTGGGATAGGACTAATTATATGATTCAATGTAGACCGACATTATTTAGTATTTTGTCTACGTCCTTTTGCCACTTCGCAGCGACAAATACAAAAAAAGTTTCTATTACCTAAAAATTGGCACAGGATATGCTTGGGCGGGGCACATCAATGTAGCGCTTTGTGCGTTTAATACTTTTGGTATTTTAATGGCATCATCACCGGCAGTCATTTTGGGACTAACGCTACCAACTGGTTCTGCAGAAAACATATTATTGGAGGCCAATAAGAAAAAAGAAAAATTAACAAGATTTTTTTTTTCAAAAACTACTTGAATGTTGAAACAGGCTCATGAAACCTCTCTCTTCGAAAAGTATTTACTCCCAATTGGGACATAAAAATACGTAGAATGCTTTAGCGCTTGTTTTTAATTTATGTCTGTTCTGCGCACCTAAATATTGGCACTGGATACGCCTGAGCTGGACAGAGTAGCGTCACACTTTGCGTCAATGGTACGCGCATAATTTTTATGTTTTCTTCATTGGCGAAAATCTTGGGACTGACAGAGCCAACGGGTTCTGAAAATTTAAGAAACGGCTTTTTAGTATCAAGAGCGATTTAAAAAAGTGAAAGTGATGTTGGGATAGTTGCAGTGCATAATATTATATCTACAAACAAGCGAGACTCTCGTTCCGAAATTAGAAATATTTACTACAACGTTTTACCTAAATAATGGCACCGGATACGCCTGCGCTGGGCAGAGTAGTGTGGCGCTCTTGGCGAAATCAACTTTAACGATACGAGACTCGTCACCAGAGGTAAGACGTGGACCCACACTACCAACAGGTTCTAAGGAACAAGGAAATGAGAGGTGAAACATTTAAAAATATTTGCTCAGGAAACGATTAGTGAGTAATTAAAATTTGAAGCCAAGATGTTGGAATAGGTTTGAAGCTTCTATCGGGCGAGTTAGAAATTTAATGTTGCTTTTCATTTGTATAAAGCAACGAGTTGCTGAGTGCAAGACAAAGGGTGTTTTTTAAGAGCTTGAGGACTTAAAATGATAATACGAAAAAGGAATGGTTTTTTTATTATAATCTGGTAGTTAATTTCATGGCATTTATTCTTTGAAGATGATATCCGGCATATGACCGCCGCGGCTAAGAGTCACATGGTCTATTCGATCAGTCCCGTTTTCGACTACTTTTCCCAATAAATCTGAATAAAAAATTCAAATCTAAGCGCGCCCAATCAGCAAAAATCCGACGGAAGCGAAGGTCATTTGGCTTCAATTCTTGGACGAGCTGTATTTTATACGCCTGTAAGTCAAAATCCTTATGTAAAATTTTCCCCGTAGTCGAAGAACAAAGGTCAACAAGTGTAGGAGGACGACAAATCGACATTTCGGGGTCTTTTTCAACACTTCGCGCACAATTTTTTTTTTTCAAAGTAAATTTCCACATTTTAAAAACGTGCTGGCGTTAAACGATTTACGATGATTTGTGAAATCTGACTGAAGAGAAATGTGAACACAGTTTGCCATTCTCAGCTGTCAAACTATGGCATCGATATCGATAGTTCTCGTGCAGCTAAGAAAACATCCGATACTTTTAATATGTAAGACTCGAATACCGATTTGCGGTTTATGAGTTACCGATACATATAAAAGAGACATTTGATGAATCACTAATTTCTTATAGTCAAACGAAATATGTACAATGATCGAATAACAAGATAAAAATAGAAATTTGTGACTAAAATATTCTTTATAAATTATACGAATATTTTTCTTCCTTTTGAGTGATAAAAAGTGGACGCATGAAAGGAAGCTGTAGCTTTTAAATAAAAGGATGTCCAATGAAGCTGATTATTGTGCTAGAAAAGAAAAATGATTAGGCCAAAGTGCCGAAAAGAAGGCCCCAGACGAGCCACCACGCAAAAAATCGCGTTGGGAGGAGTCAAAAATCAAGTTGGTGCTCAATTGGTTTTACGATTCAAAGGGAATTGTCCACAAGAAGTTCGTGCCAACTGGCCAAACTGTCAATGCAATTTTCTATTATGGCTTTTTGAAGCGTTTGTTGCATCGCATTCGTCGAATTCGCCCTGAATACTGTGAAGGAGGAAGCTGACACTTATTACATGATAATGCATCATTTCATCGATCCACTTTTGTAAATAAACTTGAAGTTATCAGAACTAAGCTTTTGTCGTTTCTATTTTAGCTCAGTCTTATTTATTTTGGACTTCACCTTGTAGTTCCTCGAGTTCCGTTGCGGAGCAAGGGCCAAAGCAAAATTTTTCCACTCCATTCTATTCGCTAATTTAGCTTTTACTTGCTGCTACGTCAGGTTTTTGTTCCCAGCTTTTATTTCACTTCCGATGTAACGGCGACATGAGCGCCTACCTCGGTTCCGCTGGCCCTGGGGATTCCCGTCTGCACCTTTGAGAGCGGGTGCTAGGTGGTATTATAGAAGTAGATGCAGAGTTTCCTTTTTCACAGGGTAGCATTACCACAAAGCTCATGAATTTCATGGTAATGTACCGAAAAATTAAGAGGCGAAATAATACGTCGGGAAAGGCTGCTATTACGTGGAAATTTTTGATCAAATAGACGGAATTTATAGAACATCGAGCAAGAGCAACATCAATAAATAAATCGAGTAAATTTCCCACAAGGAGTTGAATATTTACGTTCGCCGCCATTACACTGTTGGCGAACCTTGTAATAAAAAACGTCTTCGTTTCGCCATGCGTTAGATGAAGCAACTGGCAGAAATAAACAAATGTTGGCAGCACTGGAAAAGAGCTCCCAAATATTGCGTTTGTTTAGAAACATTTAATGAGTTCATACAGGGAAACTTTTGTTTCTTCACCTCTTCGGATTCTCTTTTTGAGTTGCGCGTCGTGTTCACACACGGCAATTCCGTTATTTGCAATTGTTGTCGTTTTTAGTTTACAGCCAAACATTGAAGAGAACGGTAACACAAAGCACGAACCTATTTTCTTTTCGAGTCTCCCGCTCTTCCACAAGTTACGAATTGACGAAAAAAAATTGGCGTATATAAACGCGAGGTAATGAGATTTGCGTAACATCAAAAAATTGAGTTGGCAGCATTGAATATAGTGAGTTATACCAGTTTTATGTGGTATAAACTTACTCGCTAGCGTGTGCGAATCTTGCGCGGTAACTGTGTTGTTGCTTTCACATGCAATTTTTTCGTCAAGCGAGCAGAGTCAAAGGATGGTGAGAAGAGAAGTAGCGAATCGAAGACGCCTTAAGTGTCTCATAAATGTCGAAAATCATTTACAGCAAACGGAAACAAAGCAAGTGGGTACGTTCCCACAACAACAACAACTGTCACTGTATATATTACATAAATATGCCGCATGACTACACAGCAAAATAAAATTTGGAGCTTGCCCACCATGTATTAAAAAAATTTACTTAAATATTGAAATCTCTTTTAAAAATAAGGCCCCGTTTTTTTGCCCCTAGACAAAAGTCACCAGGATCTTTCGCTTACCGAAACACTGGCACCGGATATGCTTGTGCTGGACAAAGCAGCGTCACAGATTTGCCACCAGGGGTGATTAGAACTTTTATATCATTGCCAGAAAGTAGACGTGGACCAACGCTACCAACGGGTTCTAGAAAAATGATATGTAACAAAAAAAAAATACTAAAAAAAATTCAGTGCGAAAACTGGATGAGTGTGGAAGTAGAGAACTGGTACAATTTGAAATGAATGGCGCTAAAAATGCACTCATTAAGTTAATTAATTAACTTAATACTAATCGTTGCAATTCGGTCGCGGCTCAAACCGGCCGGAGAGTAGAATAATCGATCGTTCCCACGACAGTCGGTTCTACGTTACCGGAACGAACCGGATTTATATACGGCCAAGGACTGTATGGATTGGCCGCACATATTCCCCATATATTGTATTATGCTAGTTATGTTGCTACAACAACAACAACAGAATAATCGACTAATCAACTAAAGCCCACCTAAACATTGGCGCTGGATAGGCTTGCGCTGGGCATAGAAGCGTGACGCCAGACTGCGCGATCGCCGTAAAGCTGCTGCTCGTTTGCACAGTGGGAAATTTCGGTGAAACCCTGCCAACCGGTTCTGTAATAATGAATTTAAAGTAATTTATATACTTATTTTAATTTCTTTTGGTTGGCTCGAAAATTTCTATGAGCCTTAAAACAAAAGTACATTAAATATTTATTTATTAACTTTAAGTATTAATTTAAAATTTACTTATGAAAGCACACTTACCTTACACTTTAGAAAATTTGCTTAGGATTAGGGTACGAGTTTAGCAAGTGCTTTTTTGTAATTTTTTTTTCTTTAATTTTTCTGACATTGAAAAATTTACAATTACTTGTGTTAGTCAAAATGCCCCATGTATTCAAGCTCAAGCCAAGCAAACAGAATTTTAATTCGACATTTACTTTAATATTTAATATTTTTGCGTAAAAATCCATTTTCGTGAAATCAAATTTTTTATTCAGTTTACCCTATCCCAACATTCAGGCAGTTTTCAATGCAGGCTAAGGTAGCAACAATTTCTTGATGTACGCGGTGAGTTATGAATTTATGTAAATATTTTCAATTAAATGAATTTAAAAATCTTCTGATGAAACGTAAAAGCGTTAACAAAATTTTAATGCCAAATTTAATTTTTATTTTTAACGTAAATTATTATTTTTTCTATGTTGTTGTTGGCGCAAAGAAAATGATTTTAAGCGAAAAATCTTTTTGATTGCAATACTTGCTGATATTTGTGTTTTTTATCAAGAATTTGTTGCTTTTTATATTTCACATAAATTAATTCTAAGAATATTTTCATTGAGCGATTAAAGTGAGTGAAAAAATGTATGTAGGCATATTTTTCGGAACTTTGATGGCTCAATAAAAATTTAAATTGATATGGCAGCATAAGCAGAAATAGCACATTTTTATTGGAAATACAAGCAATTTAATTGAAAAAATTATTATTAAATAATTTTTTTTTTATTTTATTCGGTGGTTTATTCATTGAAAAAAGAAATATGGCAAAAAATTTTGTGCTCTTAAAAATTTAAATAAAAAAAGAAATTAATTTAAAAAAATTAAAAAAAGATTAGTTTAATAAAATTTAAAAAAAATTAAGAAAAAAAAATTAAGAAAAAATTAACTAATTAATTTAAACTAAATTAAATTTAGAAAAATAAAAATTAATGTTTTTATTATTTTTTTTAATTAAAATAAATTAAAAAATAATAATAATAAATTTTTGTTTAATTTAATTTATTTTTTTTTGTTTCATCTAATTTTTTTTAATTTAATCTTTTTTTTTAAATTAATTAATTTTTTTTTTAATTAATTTTTTTTCAAATTAACTCTTTTTAAATAATTTATTCATTTCCTTTAATTTACATATTATTTTTTAAAGTTTAAGTGCTATTTTCAGCTTAAAAATAGTAGCGCAATTTACAATTAAATGCATACGACCTGGCAGCATGAAATTTGCATCTTAAAAATATACACCGGTCGTGTGCACATAATTGTGAACTGCCTTATTACAAAATATATATCTGCAGATTTTGAAAAAAAAAACACTTATCTGGACTTGTTTCAAGGCAATACTTAATTTGCTAGCAATCATTACTTTAGTGCAACAAAAAATAAAAAAATATTTTATAAAAAAATAAAAAAAAAAATGTAAATACTTCTATTTTTTATAAGCACACGCTCACCAAAAATTATTTCGATAGCAGTTTCAAATATTTCTATCAAGCACTGCGATTTAACGCTTCGTAAGCAAAATCTATGAAAGCAAAATTTTTTTTTTCAAAATTCCGCAGATATTATATTTACCTCAGTATAAACATAAAAAAAAACATTTTACCAAGAAATTACTGCAAAGATTTTTTAAATCTTTTAATTTGTTACTTTAGCAAGTGTTCAAGTTTATTTAAGTGGTAAAATGTTTTTTTTTTTGTTTATGAAAAATTCAGCTCTCCATGCACGCGCGGGTACATAAATAGATCATTTAATCAGGGCAACTAAATTATAGTTCGCATTTCATAATTTTTAATTTTAATTTCTTTGTTTTATTTGCAGCCTGACGTGCCATTAACTATTTCACAGATTTTTCTAAAACGTTTGCAGAGGCTGATATTGTCACTTGCAAAGCGAACAAATGTGGCCAAACGAACGGTTTGGCGAACAGACCAAAAATTTCTACTGTGAGTGGCGAATGAACTTTTTCGCCGGACTTATGTCGTTGCCATTTAAACAAAATAAATTTCTTCATCCTCATTTGACATTTTTGTCATCTACATACACTTAAAATTTTGTATACTTATGCGAATTGGACATACATAAAGCGCACTTCACTACCTGAAAGAAAAAACTTATGGTCATGCCAGTCTATTATTCCGAAAAACTCAGTTAACCTCGGTGAGGACTGACCACATCGTCCCGACGGTAACATTCAATAGGAATTTTGCCTCTCTCTTCCCATCTAAGGAAGAATGAAATAAGGGATTCTCTCTAAACAACTTCGACACTGCAGTCTATACAGAAGGTAGTAAAATGTATTGTGGTGTTGGAGATGGTATATATTCTCATAGACTTAAAATTGAAAGACCTGTTCGTCTCCCTAATGCTTGCAATGTCTTTCAGCCGGAAGTACTGGCAATTGGGGAAGCTTGTAGGCTACTAGTCGCAGATCCCTCTTTTAAGGGCAATATCGCTATTCTTTCGGATAGCCAAGCTGCAATCCAGGCACTGAGTTCAGCTACAACAACCTCTAAAGTGGTGGAACAAAGCAAGACTAGCTTTACCACCTTGAGCGAAAACCATAAATTTACCTTAATCTGGGTCCCGGGACATCGGAACATTGAAGGTAACGAAAAAGCAGATGAACTGGCAAGAATCGGATCTGCCATGAATAACGCTCTTGCAGAATCGGCATTCACACCATTAGGTGCAGACAAGAATATAATTTCCCAAAAATACCTCCGAATCGCGGATTGTAGATGGAAAGACCAGACGAAATGCAAAATCAGCAGAACGTTATGGCCTACCTACAACCTTAAGCAATCGTTGACATTAATAAGCATGAAACGACGGGACGCCTAGAGACTAACGGCAATCATAACTGGCTTTTGGTCTATCGGAGAAAAACCAGCCAAAATGGGTATCCTTCACAATACATACTGTCACAGTTGTAAACAACCGGAGAAAAAGGAAACAATCTTCCATTTTCTCTGTGAATTTCCCGCCCTATGGAAGGACAGAATGCTAGCCCTGGATTAACCGCTGTTCGAGAGTCTCGAACAACTGTCTGGCTTAGACATCAACAACCTAATAAGGTTCGTAAACCGCACAGACTGGATATACCTATGTAGTCATGCTGTAAATAACCGTTTAACAAGTTGGTAACGAGGGTGTGGAAACAAAATGGTGCGGAAGCGCTAGTTGGATTCTGGAAGAATCACCACTTTAACCAACCAAACAACCAACGAATTGAAACCTTCTTAACCTTATTCGTCAGAAGTGTTTTATAGAAAAATTACTTCATTCCTATGGAACTGCCGACCGCTGTGCAAGTATCATATTTAATGATAATCGATTCAAAGAACCATACAAGTTTTTGATCAAATTATGTTTTTTACATATTGGCATTTGTAGATTTCATTTGCCACCAGTCATCATCCATAACGCCAATGTTAAAATCGTGTTATGTGCTAAGATTTTTTGCACATGGCAGTTACCAACAAACTGTGGGGAATGAATTTCAATTGAGTCTTGCTCAACCCATAGTTTTGCTTATTTTAAAGGAGGGTAGTATCCCATTTTGGAAAGTGAAATTTGCAGTGCTTGTCCAGAGAAATTACTGAAGAAGAGAAGCACAAGCAAGGAGCAAATATTTATCCAGTACATTTATGTATACTTCTTATATACATAAAAAAGATTAAAGTGTACTTACATCCTTTCCATTTTTTCAATGCGAACAGAATAAGCAGGAGCCAAATTTTGATAGTAATGGCGAAGTGAATTTTGTTTTTTCGCCAATGGCAATACAAAAAATCCCTTTTCGACACTCGTTCGCCATTTCGTGGCGAATTCGCTATATTTTCATTCGCTTTGCAGGTGACAATACCAGCCAAAATGGCGCTAATGTTTTTTTTTTTTTTTTTTGTTTTTTGACTTCTAGACTAGATATTTAAATTTGAATTTCAGTTTTGGATCTGTGATTTATTAAATATTAAATTTTTAAGCAAATAGAAAATAGGTAGTTTCTCAATAATTGCTGACATGCCCTTAATTGTTATTAAGGACAGGTTGATTAAGTTTCAGGGCGAACTTTTGTACATTCTCAAATTTTGTACATTGCCGATTATTTTTTTAACTCCAAATTTCAAAACTCGAACTAATTTAAATATTTTTTTTGGTCTAAGATAAAGGTGTAGTACTTATTTGCTGACCCTAAAAATAAAAATTATTTAAGCAGTAATATCACTCTTTTTGAACAATTTCGATTTGTGTAGTAGAGAACTGAATTTTTCATATCATATTTCACAGTTAAAAATAATTTCTTTCACTGCCAATTAGACTCTTACAAATTATTAAAAGTGAAAACACTATTAAACATTTCATTTTCGTATTACTTCAACGCAAAGTGAATCTATTAGAGGTATGGCGCGCTAGATTGTTTTTTTTTTCATTCGCCGTGTGCATGCGGATATCAGCATGGCAAATCTATTGGGTGCAGTAGACCAGCTGTTTTGCTTTTTTTCTTTCCCCATGTCCATGAGGCTCAGAGTCAGCCCAGAATGAAACAAGGCGAATTTATTTTTACATTATTCATTTTAACATTAATTATTTATAATACATTAAAATTTATAATTTGCAAACCGAAATTTTGTAATGAATTTAAATTCAAAAAGCTTTTTATAAATAAATAAATAGTTTGAAAACTGAAGTTTTGTAATGAGTTTATATTATGGCGATATGGCGCGTACACCCGTTTTGGGCGTTTGGCCGAGCTCCTCCTCCTATTTGTGGTGTGCATCTTGATGTTGTTCTACAAATGGAGGGACCTACACTTTCAAGCCGACTCCGAACGGCAGATATTTTTATGAGGAGCTTTTTCATGGCAGAAATACACTCGGAGGTTTGCCATCGCCTGCTGAGGGGCGACCACTATTAGAAAAATGTTTTTATTAATTTTGGTTTCACCGAGATTCGAACCAACGTTCTCTCTGTGAATTCCGAATGGTAATCACGCACCAACCCATTCGGCTAGGGCGGCCGATTTTAAATAAATAAATCATTTCTTTTCTCTCCACTTTGACGTGACATTCTTATGTACAAAATGTTGTTGCTGGGTTGGTGCCACCACCTCTAATGAATCCGCCTTGCCTCGACGAATTTTCATGATTTCAATTTCTTTCAAATTCCTCTTCAAATTTTTTTATAATAGTACTTTTTTCAAATTTCAAAATTTTTAACTGTGCAATATTATTCTTCAAAAAAAAAAATCGATATAAATTTATCACTAGAAATACACTTAAATCTTACAACTTACCTGTAATCACCAAGCGTCCTTTAGTCGCGCTCAGTCGTGTTTCGCCAGTCAGACGATGCTTGGTGCGGCACTGGTAACTCTTATAGCCATCCTCAGGTCCAACTTCACGAATATGCAGCTCACCAGAGGGCAAAACCAAGTATTTGCCATCTAATTTGGCATATGCGGCGTGTTGCGTAAGGAGATTGGAAAAATTGAAAATAAAAGAAATGTTAGTATGTAATTCAAAAACTTTGCATTATATAAAAACTAGCAACACACACATACATAGGTACGAATATGTACATTAACTACACTATAAATACTGAGATGAGTGTTTTGTTTTAAATTTCCGAATTTGCTGTATTATAGTTCATAGCTTTTTATGCATATTTTTGTTCGATTTTTTTATTATATCAAGAATTTTTTCGTCTCTTATTTCTTATTTCTCTATTTATAGTGTAGTTTATTAATTCAGCTACATAACAGGCATGCATTTCATGTTAGTATTTCATTGAAAAACTGTTGTGCATTTGAGAGTATATTTTTTTCGAGTTTTCATTTAAGGGGACCCCCGGTGGTCTAGAAATTTCAAAAAATCGATTTTTTGGTTTTTCGATATTTTGAAAGTATAGTATCTTATGAATATACTGTGAAGTTTTCATGGGCATATTCCCAATATTATAGCTTCTACAGCCCATTAACTAAGTAGAGAGCGGTTTGCGCGCTCCTGTACCTCAAACTTTAAACTCATTGATCTCAAAACGACTTTTTTTCGAACTGGTGTTGTAAACAAAAAAAAACTATTCAACCGAATCATCTGAAATTTTAATATGTTGTTCACAAGATGAACGACTATCGCCCGTACTATAATCATATTAGTATTTCAAATTATTTCGTATTTGCTGGATTCAAAAACTTAGTGTCAAATTCAAACCCGCGCGATTTTATCAATTTCTATTTTCTTTATTATAGTACGGAAATAAATAGAAGAACCAAAATGGACAACACCGTCCGTCCAGGTCCAATTTTTCGGGAGGGTCAATTTCAGCGCCATTTTTCAAATTATTAAAATTAACATTGTTTTTCATTGTTGTATGTAAAAGAAGTTAAATAAAAAGCCTAAAAAATTTATATATCGTTTTTAATTTTTTTTTTTGTAAAAAAAATTCCTGAAAATACCCTAAATTTTCGAGCTCTAGATCACCGGGACCCCTTAAAAGCGTTTTCAATATTCATGCGCAGTGTAGCAAATGCGTGCAGGTTTATTGATTATTTTCTTGTTTTTTTTTTTGTTATTTTAAAACAAACTAAAAATTCCGCCTAAAAGTTTCAACTTTGTTGAAATTCAAATGCACCACAGTTCCTCAAAAACTTATACATGTATGTACCTATGTACATTTACTTATATTTATTATAGCAGTCAAGCATTTACTAACATACCATAACATGTTTTACTTTGAACAATTTATTTCTAAACTTATTAATAGTTCCAAATTTTGGTTCCACATTACTTATTGGCCCGTAGTTACAAATGCAAATAAAAACCAAACTTTAACTTAAAATATGGATTGGTATGGATTTTAGTCAATAATAGGCATGACGCAATCAGTTAAAAAAAAGGCTGTGCAGATTTACGAGGTGTGTTCAAAAAGTATCGCGAATTTCGATTTTTTTGTGGCGACATGTGGTACTCATGTCTCTCACTCATGCCGATGAGTTCGGCCATTTGGAATGTTCAGTTAATTGTTGACAGCTGCTTTGCTTGCACGTGTTTCGATTTTTACCTATTCAAAAAGATGGATCAAGGAACCTATATCAAGTTTTGTGTGAAAAACGAAATTAAGTGCGCGGATGCATTCCCAATGTTGACTGTGTCATATGGAGAAGCTACTTTGGACCAAAGCAACGTTTATCGATAGTACAAAATGTTCTCAGAAGGCCGAGAAGATGTGAAGATGTGAACGACGAAAAGCGTACCGGCTTGCCGGACGCCCGAGCACTTCAACAGACGAAAAAATTGATGAAGTGAAGAAAATGGTATTGGCCAATCGTCGAATCACTATTAGAGAAGTTGCTGAGGACCTAGACATATTGACTGGCTCATGTCATTTTTCAATGATTTGGGCATGAGACGGGTCGCCGCAAAATTCGCAAAACTGCTTAATTTCGACCAAAAGCAGCATCGCATGAACATTGCTAATGAGATGTTGAACTCTGTCCGCGACTACCCAAATTTGCTCCAGAGGGTCATAACTGGTGACGAATCGTGGATTTATGGTTATGACATGGAAACCAAAGATCAACCATCTCAATGGAAGCTGCCGCATGAACCAAGACCGAAAAAAGCGCGCCAAGTTCGGTCGAATGTAAAAGGTTTGCTTACCGTTTTCTTCGATTGCAGGGGCGTTGTGCATTATGAGTTCTTGCCACAGGGTAAAACGGTCAATAAGGAATATTACCTGCAAGTTATGCGTAATTTGCGCGAAGCAATCCGCCAGAAACGCCCCGATTTGTGGAAGAACTAAAATTGGCTCTTGCATCACGATAACGCCCCTGTTCACACATTGTCGCTTGTGCGCGACTTTTTGGCCAAAAACAACACACTTATGATGCCACAGCCACAGTAGACTTTTTCTTGTTCCCGAAACTGAAGAGGCCCATGAAAGGATGACGCTACGCTACGGTTGACGAGATTAAGATGGCATCGAAGGAGGAACTGAACAAGATAAAAAAAAGATTTTTTAAAGTGCTTCGAAGCTTGGAAAACACGTTAGCACAAGTGCATAATATCTCATGGGGATTATTCAAGGGGACAAAATTCGCGATACTTTTTGAGCACACCTCGTATATTCGGTTTACATATAACTAGATTATCTACTTTTGCCAGCTTAACTCATAATCCGTAATTAAAACGCGGGATTACCTATACAAAACTTCTTTCCGAGATCCGAGATTATAAAGCATTTTTAGATTAAAAAGTTACTTTTTTTTTCTATAAAGATCCTTTTTCCGTACAACTCTGTGTTTTCTATGTTATCGATAATTATTGTTACGAATGTTAGGAGAAATGTGTTGCGTGTGTCCATAGACGCTCTGGCCTTCTATTATATATTATATATATATGTAATTGGCGCGTACACCCTTTTTGGGTGTTTGGCTGAGCTCCTCCTCCTATTTGTGGTGTGCGTCTTGATGTTGTTCTACAAATGGAGGGACCTACAGTTTCAAGCCGACTCCGAACGGCAGATATTTTTATGAGGAGCTTTTTATGGCAGAAATACACTCGGAGGTTTGCCATTGTCTGCCTTTTATTGCTTATTGTAAAATGTATTATGAAATTTCGCATGCGTTTTGCTGCCACAATTTTTTGCAAACCTCAGCAAACGTCGTTTACGGGTTTCCGCCAACTGTCTATTACTAGCATCAAATCGCGCAATTCAATTAGATATTCCTTCTGCTTTAGCTATTATTATTCTCATTTCTTCTAACAAACCAAAAACACTAACATATTCCAGCAAACTAATTTCTATGAAGAGAAACCTTTCAAAGCAGTCTTGACAGCTGATAGTCAATTTTGCAGCTAATCTGCTATATGTGAACGTGTAGATTATTTTTTGTGGATTTATTGCTAAACACTGCATATATGAACGTACTTCTATCCATTTAAGTTGAAAAAATTAACTAAGCACTATACACAAATATCAGCATTT
This sequence comes from Anastrepha ludens, assembly GCF_028408465.1. NCBI lineage: Eukaryota > Metazoa > Arthropoda > Insecta > Diptera > Tephritidae > Anastrepha > Anastrepha ludens. Next base: position 116,167,571 of record NC_071502.1, read on the forward strand.
TAAGACCCCCGACACACGGCTCGTATCATCATCGGCGCGACATACTTTTTTAATGCACCGATGATGAAGATATGTTTACATATCCGTATACGCCGCGACTATCTTTCGTCAAACTACGAGTTGTCATCAATATGTCGAGCGATGAAGAGGAATTTATTTAAGTATATTATCTTCTCCATCGGAGAAGAAGGTAAAAGAAAAAAGAAGCACTGGGTGCATCCGTACATTAGGAATAATTGAAACAGCATTTCATTTATTGCCACGAGGGAGTTACAAGAGAATGATTAAAAATTTCAGACATTTTACAGGATGTCTAAAAATGCTTATAACGAGCTTGTGGAAACTGTGAAGCCGGCTATTAAAAAAAAAATCGAACATACCCGAATGCATTAGCGCGTATGAAAGGATTTGATTACGCTGAGGCAAGTAGCATTCTTTTTGAAATTTTAATATGATAGACGGAGTAAAAGACGGTGAGGATTTCTAACGTAGAAAACGCAGTGTCGAAACTTTAACACAAGTTATCCCTCATCCCTTTAACTCCTCTATAGAACACTGGGGAAACTTTTTGTTTTTAAGATTACTATCTATAGACAATTTTCCTTAATCCCATGTCATTTGGCACTTTATCGCATGCCGATGGGTCGTTCGCGACGCTTATTACTGCCTTATAATGCCAACAGAAAATTAGAAAAAATTCATAAGGTATCATCTTCTAAGCTTTAACTAAACGCATCCAAGGAAACTTTTTCAAATTCTTTCATTTTAATAATATTTTATCACAAACAAACATGCACCGTGCAGTAGTTTCATAAAAAAAATCATGATTTCTCGACGAATTGGCCGGACACGAGATTAGGGTTATCGGCATAGGATTAGGGTTATTAACATGAAAATCAAATTTTTGTAGATTATAAAATTTTTGATGAAAGTTCATAGAATCAATTTTTGATTGCAGACAAAAAACCTTAAAGACCTTGTAAATAAGATTATTTTTTCATTCCAAAAAAAAAATCCTTTTGAATGTCAAATACATGAAAATCCCTGCTATATGATAGGCCTTATGCTGCGTGCTTGCTGCGACGAGTACGAATAGGTGACGACTCTTGTGCGGTTCGCCATTTGAACACAAGAGTGCGACAGCGGAGCGTACCCTCGCATACATTTTGTCGCATATGCAACGCTGACGATACGAGCCGTGTGCGAAGAGCCTAATAATTTCACCCAGTTCCAGCTGATTCTATTTGCATATACACTTGCTTGAAAAATTATACGTACACAAAGAAATGAAAGCAACATATTAGGAAATTCATTGTAAAAACAGCTAAAACCTTTTAAACTTTTATGAGAAATGTTTAGTCAGTAATTTTTCTACAATTTCGATACATTTTTCCCCCATTTACATCTTTCAAAATTAAATTTCACAAAATCTCCAAACTCAGTTTTAATTATTAAAATCTAATTTTAGCTGCTTTATAACTACGGGTGATTCAACTTTGACGATGGCCGGAAACAGAGTTAACGATCCCTTCGCCGGTGACTGTCAACTTTCAATTACATTCTCGCATAATCACGTAATGAGCCTTTGATTATAATGAACATATAAAAATGTATGTATTTTACATTCACTTAACGGCTATTTAGCTAGCTCAGGGTTGCCCAGTTAAGGGATTATTCTGGTCAAGAAATTTGAGAAAAATTGATTCTTTTCCGCATATTTTCAAAGTTTAGACCTTCAAAAATATGCCCTTCAACGGATTTTTCAAAATTCGAATTATTTTCGGAGATATAGGTATATATACTTCTATACTATATACCTGGAAAAATATCGCCGATTAGTCCAGAGTGAGTAGTAAATATTATGATCTAAGTAATTCTATTGGAATTGTTGCTCAAACTTCAAACGCGATTTTCTCAAAACTACTTTTTTTGAGATAGTCGTCATGATATCTCAAGTTCTACTTGACCGATCGCTTTGAAGTTTGATAAGAATTTTTTATTTTACATCTGTCTATCGCGCCTGCCTCGGATTTTGAAAAATTTTAGTTTGAAGTATGTATTTTAAAAAAACTTCAAAACAAAATAAAAGGAGGGTAAAAAAACTTTTTTTTGTATTGTAAGTTGACGTCATTTTGTGATTTTTTTCTTTGATTTGGCGTAATCCGATAGCAACGTCCTAACTAATGAAGAATTTTTTTAATTAGTTTGTTTTCGATCACTACAAGGGTTGGAATCATGTCAATCATGGAGCAACGTTTTTTATGTAGCCCCCACTCCGCCGGCCAGTAATTCCACGACATTTTTATTTTTATATTTTTTTTATACTTTTCCAATATTAATAAAAACCATAAAAAAATGGAAATGTTTTTCGCTTTTTTTTATCTTAGTTTTAAAAATACCTAAAATTAAGGCGTCTAGACCAGAATACCCGCTTAATTAGTTTCAGTACTTCCTCTGGATCGCTGTGGAAGTCTGGTATCCAGGTTTTGGATCTTGGCCGGGTGGGGATATTTTCTCGGAGAACCACATCGAGGTGGGCACCCGGCCAAGGCTACCCTAAACGATTTATTGTCAAGGTGTTTAGGTCTACCGATCGTTGCTCAGCGCACCTTATTAATTTTACGCGTGCTCGAACCAACCCGCATTCGAGCAACTGGGTGGAGGTCCTGAATTTTCTTTCAGTATATCTCTGCATACTTTGCAGATACTCCTGTTTATCAGGTTCCAGTTTGCGTGCAGTGTCGTACTGTCATGGGAACTGCGATCAATCACCGCTCTTATGCAGCTTTTTTCCGCAAAAGATTTCTTTATCGTGATGTTAGTCGCCTGAGTGGCGGACACCTTTGTTCTTTTGGCTTCAGCCAATGTCTCTTCAAGCGATCCTTTGCGCTTGCCTTGCGCAGAATCCATTTAGCAGCTAACCTAACCTAAACTATAGCATTAAGAATTGAACTCTATTTTTTCACTACCCGTCAATAACGGTCAGATATGACACAAAATCGATTAATTCGATTAGAATATAAGAATAATAATAAGAAAACACAATGCATAAAGTAGTCCACACACTGAGGTGCTTTCACGCTTTAATGTTAATTTTAACATTTTTATTCAAATTTTTATTACTTTCTTCCATTTTGTGTTGAAATAGAATTGTTCAAAGTAAGGAGCTAAAGCGTACGTACTGATAATATAAAAAAGCGTCAACATGCAATGAAGCGGTCAACAAAAATGCCAATAATGTACATTCATTCACCTGTATATTTTATATTTTATATGCCAAAAGTATATATACATTTTCTTTTTACAGTTCCTTACATAATTTTTGTTAAAAACCATATTTTAGTGATTATTTTGTTTTATTGTTATTAGCATTTTTGTTACAAATATTTACATCATAATTACACAATCTACAAAACTGTACTACATGAAGGGGGATTTTCATGGGTACGGCAGGCTGGATGGGCCCATGGAGTGTGTGGATGACAACGGGAGGTTTGAGGAAATGGATAGGAATGAAACAAATAAGAAATAACAAAAAATAAAAGAAAAGTGAAACAGTGAAACGGAAAATCAGACAAAGAGGTTTCATGATAATTTGAAATTTGAAAAATGAAATAAGAATAAGCAGATAAATTAAGAAAAAAAAGCAGATGGAAAGCGCGAAGTACCTAGTTACCCTACACGACCTCTTGCGAAAAGTTAAAGCAGCGCCAGGCTAATAGTTTGCGGGACAGAGAGTATGTTTTTATGGAAACGGGATAATATACAGCACATTTTAAGAATTTAAACAAAAACAAATTACGCATGTTTATCAACTATTTATTTTGCTAAAAGGTACAGGGTAATTTACCGCTATCAAAGTGTCCGACGCCATCGTTATTGGTGAATATTTCGCGGTCCTCATCTTCCACCCATGACGCGACCGATATGAAATCCGCCACAAAACTGGGTATGTGACATTTGAGTATGGCGCTGTTACCGCGCAGAACGGCCTCGTCCATAACATTTACCGTATAGGATTGTGGAACGACTATGAATTGGGCGAGCATGTGAAGCGGAAAAGAAATAGAGGAGAAGAGTGAAAGAGGCAATGAGGAGCATTAGCACAAATAGCGTTAGAATCGAAATCATAAAAAGTATTATATTAAATTAAAAACAAGCGAAAAACTTATGTTGCATGTTAATTTTGGGACATTTTTGATGACAGCTGGAAAATCCCCCTAGAACTACATTTAAAAATATGAAAAAAGTACGAAAAAAAAATTATTTAGAAAGTCTGCTTATCTGTACTACCGGCACTGTTTTTTGTATAAATGCCACCCTCAGTATCGACCCAATCGACAATATCTATGTGATCGGCAACAAAAGATGGCGTTTGACATTTGAAAATAGCGGCATTGCCTTTAATAACGTATTCGTCGTAAACTTGCGATTCAAAGAATTGCTTGACAACTGTAAAGGAAATGGAACGGAAAGCGAGTTAGGAATGAGCGAAGTAGGCATGAAAAATATATGTAAAATAAAATTCAAAGTTGCACCAATGGCGGGAAATTTTAGGTCCAAGGAACACAGAACCCTACTAGAGTTATTAATTCTAGAAAATATTTTCATGAAACGAGCTATATGGGCTTTTTAACACTTAAAAAATTATTGTAGCTTAAGTTTTTTTTTTATTTAAAATATACGAAATTTTACCCATCACTTCATCGCTTTTTGCGCGCATAAATTCTACGCCCTCATCATCCACCCACGATTCTACATTTATGAAATCCGCCACGAAAGAGGGCACCAGACACTTGAGTGTTGCGGAGTTGCCACGCAAAACAAATTCATCAATAACGCGAGTTTGATAAAATTGATGTACCACTAAATGAAAACGAAACACAATAGGTTGTAATGGAAATTGCAAAGTAAATTAATGCTAATGGAAGTGAAATAGGATGTTTTAAGAAACACATCAGCGCATGCGTAGAGTTCATGAAAAAATTTAATTTTTTTTAACTATCAGCTATACCAATCTCTTTATCAGTGTCTGGATAGTAATTTCTGCCTTCCGAGTCTAGCCACAGATCGACAAACACAAAGTCTGCCACATAAGAAGGAATTTCACATTTCATTACCACCGAATTGCCACGTATGACATATTCATTATCGGCCTCGGACTCATAACTCTGTATGACAACTGCGTGAGAAGTGAATGAGTGAGAAAATAGAAAGAGGACATAAAATGAATAACATATGGAAAAGTAAAATAAAAATGTCTTAAAAAATGGTAATGAAGGGAAAGGTGGTGTTGCTTGGGAAATGGGGAGCTAAAGAACTTGCGCACATTACACGCGCAACTAAGCGGAAAATTTTGACATTCACGCAAATACCATAAGCTTGCGAAGAGTTGCTGCGCCACAATTCGACACCCTCCTCATCGACCCAAGCTTCGACCTGCACAAAATCAGCTACGAACGAGGGTATTTTGCATTTCACCACCGCTGCATTGCCTTTGATCACATACTCATTCTCTGCTTCGGTTATATAGAACTGTGAGACAACTGTCAAAACAAAGGTAAGAGATTTTGAAACAAAAACTATGCAAAATAATATTAAATGAAAATAAGAGACATTTGCTAAGTAGGAGGGGAAATTGTGGGAAGTGGACAGTTGCTGAAATTTCGACTATAAAACCACTTGCGAAAATCGCTAAATGACTAAATGATTCGAACCGTAATTATCAGAGAACTTCAGCACATTGCCATCCTCATCTATCCACGCTTCAACGCGCACAAAATCGGCGACAAACGATGGAATGGAACATTTAAGCACAGCGGCATTGCCTTTAATTACATACTCAGTCATAATTTCCGCCTCATAGAATTGATTAACAACTACAAGAGATTAGCAAAAGAAGCGTAAGTGCGTAGAACATAAAATAGAATAATAAAAAAGGGATGATTTTTAATTTCTAAAAGTATTTATAATAAAATCGGGGATCACAAGGAAGCTACTTAAGTCAATAAGTAATTTTGTGCCGCTAGTAATTGTTGTAAAAGCGCTTATGCCAACCATAATTGTCGCTGTGCCGTAAAACATTGCCCTCCTCATCGATCCACGATTCAACGCGCACGAAATCCGCCACAAACGATGGAATGGAACACTTCAGTACCGCCGAATTACCCTTAATCACATATTCCATTAGAATATCGGCGCCATAATATTGATTGACAACTAAAAGTGAGTGTGTGTATGTGGAGAAATTAATTCAAAGTTTGCAAAAATAGAGCACAAAGAAAGAAAAGTTTAAGAGACGTAATAGTATTGCAAGGAACGTTCGGGAAACGGAATGTAGCGAATTAAATGCGCGCCACCAAAAAACCAAGTATGCATTACTTAAACTCGTATATTTTGTTTATTTAATGCTAATTTGTACCAAAACTATCGGTGGGTAGAAATTCTGCGCCCTCACTGGACAGCCAAGCTTCCACTTTGACAAAATCAGCAACAAAACTGGGAATGGTGCATTTCAAAACCGCTGTATTGCCTTTTATGACATACTCGGAAACAACCTCAGCCTCATAGTATTGATTGACGACTGAAAATTAGCGAAATTAAGTGCGGAAAGTAAAATAGAGAGTTAAGAAATTTATAAAAGGATGTGTAAATAATGAAAATATTGATTGTACGCATGTGTGGATTGGGAAGTAATGTACACATTAAAGTAAAAAAATGCAAGTAAACACTAATTCCATTTTCCAAAGAAATTTTCTGTTTTTTCTTATAATTTCACACTACCGGTGCCCTGTTGCTCATCCAACGTTGCATACAACTCGCCACTTTCGTCCTGCCACGAGATAACCTGCACGAAATCCGCCACAAACGAGGGTATGGAACACTTAAGCACCGCAGCATTGCCACGTATTACATATTCATTATTCACTTCGGATTCGTAGAATTGTTGCACAACTATATTAAAATGGGGAAGAAGAAGAAGAAGCAAAGAAATTCGCGACGATGAATGGAAATTCTCGGCTGGTACAAGCCTGTAACGGCTAAATTCTGTATGAATGAAAATGCAGCTCAATGGGAGCCTATGTTTAATTACATAAAGCAACATGCCGCAACATTTACTCCAATGTTGTTACCACTTTTGCGCCATGTTTAAGCGAATTAAAGTGCTAAAAAACACGAAGCACGAAGAAGTGTGGGAAAATACAGCGCGGCGTGTGAGCGTCTGATAGGCTCGTAAGCTGCTGCCACCAAGTCTTTTGACTTTTCACATGTAACGTGTTTAATTGAAATGAAAATCACGGTAATCGCTTACCGTGAAATTCGCACGCTTACCCAAAGAATTCTAATGATTCTAAACATATTTCATGCGCGATGTCTTATCCTATCCACAGTAATTCTGAATGTTAATGCTCGCGTGTGGCTACCCCAACTCAATTATGAATTAAATATTTATAAATGCCTGTTTAGAAAAAGAATAGACATGACAAGAATTGAGAAAAATTATGTAACGCCCTTTATCTTCTCAGGCAGAATGTGGAAGTGAAATTAGTTAGTCACTGCATATTTCAAAGTAGAGTCTTGAAATGGTGAAGGTAAATGACTGATTAAATATAATTAATTAAGTGTAAGTGTGGAAACATGTGGAGAGAGAAAACAAATCGAGAATGAAAAAAGCCCAATGGTTTAATGAAATTAACCCTCCGTAGGTCACTCGAATCTGGCCAAACTGGCTTTTTCGACTTTGGATGTGAGTTTAACATATTACTATTATAGCTAACGACTAGAGCATCCAGGTAGTTTCCGAAAATTTGATTTTTTATCGATTTGTGGATATAATTATACAAAAAGGATCCTCGAACAGGACGAAAAAGGCCAGAAACAGGTCCCCAACTGAAGGTTTTGAAAAAGGTGTCCAACGGAGGGTTAAGCTGTCGGGTGCTTGACGCTAATATCTAAAATTTTTGATTTTCATCAAGCAAAAGCCGACAACAAGTATGTGTGACACGAAGCAAGTACGAGTGTCACCCGACACGCACACATATAAGCCTGCTGGACAAGCATGCTGGATCGTCACCAGAGGCCATAAGAAGGTAGCAAAGCAACCCGGCAACGCGCAAGGCGAATCTATTCTAAGGGCGGTTGTAGTAGGCCAGCTGGTTTCTTTTTTCGCCGCGTACATTCGGATGTCAGCACGTAATTAAGTTGCGAAATTTATAATTTGAAAATTGAAATTTTGTACTCAATTTAAATTCAACAGATATTTTATAAATAAATAATAAACGAGAAAGTATGCAATTTGTTTTAAATAAATAAATCACTTCTTTGCTTTCTACTTTGACGTGACATTCCAATGTACAAAATGTGATTCTTGGCCTAGGGCCCCCACCTTTGATGAATTCGCCTTAGTAACGCGTAAATTGTTTTGGGTTGATATTTATTTAATCTACTTCTTTGCCCTTTGAAATTCATTTTCCTTGAGGTGTTTAAATTATTAAGTGTAAAATTCCGCACACATTTGCTAAAAATTATTAAATCTTTGTCTAAACCAGATTTATTGCATTACCGAGAAAGGGTGAAAAATAAATGCCTTCAGGCATAAAAAATTTACAGAGTTATCGAATACCGAATTACAATGTTGCAGAACTTGATCTGAAAACTTCTAATGTCCATTTAGAAATCTTCGTCGAATGAAACATTTTAACCAAAGCTTCGAAAAATAACAGGGGAAATGAAAAAAATGGAATAAGTAGGAGGAAAACCGAAATGAAAGACTCCGCAGAAAAATAGCTGTAGGGAAACTATTAAACAATATTGAAAAAATTTAAAGTGAAAATCTGAATTAAGTGGTTAAAATAGCATAAATGGAATAACACAAGATGTAGGGAGAATATTTCGGAAATAGAAGTGAGCGGGCCAGTAAGGAAAAAGTGAAACGCAAGAGAAGCTTTAAATGGTAACCTGTAGGGGAATAATTAAAAATGAAAGGATTCGGTAAAGGGCAAAACAAAATTAAACAATGAACATGAAACCGCAGTACAAGAAAATTGATTGAAATATGTCGTAAATAAGCAACTCCATTGGGAAAAGTAGGCTACTTACAAAAGAAAACATAAATTATTGGGACCGACGTTTTATTACGAAATTTTTTGCAGGGATCTTAAAGTTGGGCACAGCTTCGTTAATTTTGTACATATTTTTATTATTATTTTTTACATTGAATACCAAAGTTTCATTTTTGACTCCTGTGAAATTGCAACTGAAGGGACTTCAATTCGAAATTTTTGGAAAAATCACCAAATAATTTAAAACGAAAAAAAACCGAAAATAAATATTTATTTATATTTAAGGAAAAAATATCTAGAAAAATTATCAAATAATTTTCGACAAAAAACCTGAAAATCTATATTTAGTTATAACATTTCATTTTTATTTATTTATAGAAAGATATTTTCTAGAAAAAAATCTCTAGAAAAATATTCAAATAATTTTCAAGAAAAAAACCCCGAAAGTGAATGAATTATTTTTGTCTCATTTTTATTTATATAAAAAAAATATTTTCGGGAAAATAATCCCTAGAAATAGTTTTCGAGAAAAAAGAACCGAAACCCAATATTTAATAGGACTATGAATAAGTTCGTGCGGTTTTTTTTCGAAATTTGAAACTTTATTGACGTAAAATGGATACAAATTTAATATTCAAAATATTGTACATCGCTTACTACTACTTTTTCCCATCTTTCTGGCAATTCACGGATTCCCTTTGTGAAAAATTCGGTCGGTTTTGCCGCAATCCACGAATCGATCCATTTTTTTACTTCATCGTAATTACGGAAGTGCTGGTCAGCCAGGCCATGTTGCATCGATCGGAAGAGATAGTAATCGGATGGCGCAAGGTCTGGACTATACGGCGGGTGGGGTAGGACATCCCATTTGAGCGTTTCTAAGTATGTTTTGACCACTTGTGCAACATGTGGCCGAGCATTGTCATGTTGCAAAATAACTTTGTCGTGTCTATCGGCGTATTGCGGCCGTTTTTCTCGCAGTGCTCGGCTCAAACGCATCAATTGTCGTCGGTAGACATCCCCCGTAATCGTTTCATTCGGTTTCAGTAGCTCATAATACACAACACCCAGCTGGTCCCACCAGATACACAGCATAACCTTCAGGCCATGAATATTCTGCGCCGACGTCGATGTTGAAGCATGGCCAGGGTATCCATACGTTGCCCGACGTTTTGGATTGTCGTAATGGACCCACTTTTCATCGCCAGTCACAATTCGATGCAAAAAACCCTTTCTTTTGTGCCGTTGAAGCAGTTGTTCGCATGCCATAAAACGGCGTTCAACGTCTCTTGGCTTCAATTCATACGGCACCCAATGGCCTACCTTTCGGATCATTCCCATGGCTTTTAAACGTTTGGAAATGGTTGATTGATCAACTCCCAAAGTTTTTGCAACCTCTTCTTGCGTTTGAGCCGGATCTTGATCGAGCAATTCCTCCAATTCGGTATCCATGAACTTTGGCGGCGCACCCTCGCGTTCTTCGTCTTCCAAGCCAAAATCACCACTTTTAAAGCGTGCAAACCACTTCTGGCACGTTTGCTCAGATAGAGCATGCTCACCATAAACTTCCACCAAGATACGATGACTTTCGGCTGCTTTTTTCTTCATATTAAAATAATGAAGAAGAATTCCCCGCAAAAACACATTATTTGGCACGAAATTCGACATTTTCAAGTGTGGTAAAAATATTGTTGTTTACGCTTCAAATAAAAAACTTATACTGACGTTTGTGCCTTACGACAGTAGCTCTCCAATGAATGTTTGGAAATGTGGATCGATGGAATAATAATCAAGTTACGCCATCTGTTGTAAAACCGCACGAACTTATATCATATCATTTTTTTTTAATTATAGAAAAATATTTTCTAGAAAATAGTCTCTAGAAAAATCTTGAAATAATTTTCCAAAAAACAAAAAACTGAAAATTAATTATTTATAACACTTAATTTTTATGTATCATATATATAGAAACAAAAAAGCTGGAGAGAAATCTTGAAGTTTTATAACATCTGAAAATTCATAACATCTCATTTTTTTTCGTATATGTAGAAAAATATTTTCGGTAATTTTAGAAAATTATTGTACGATCAAAGTCAGGTATATGAAATTTCATATTTAATTACGACTGCTAATGCAATAAATTTGTGTAAAAGTTATTAAATTAACACTTTAACGCATTCTAATACTGTGACTGCTTAGCTGATAAAATTCACATACAATAATTGAAACGTGTAAGCAACTCCTAAGTCATATCGAATATTTGTCCAATTAAGTAAATTAGAAATGAAGAATTCGCATATATAAGTACAGTTTGTCTCACAAATCTTTTCCTATGAAAATCTTTGAAGTAGTCAAAACCATAATTTGTACGCCATTAGTGAACAGAAGGAAATTATTTGCTTAAAGTGATTTAGAAAAAAGTCGTTAAAAAGCAGATGTTATATTCGGCACTGTTTCGAAATTCTTTTCACTTTTCAACGAAACGAAAGATCAAATGTACATGCAATTTTTTTTTTTTTGTTAATATTTGGAGTGACTAACTGCCATGGTGAAAAAATTTGAATATGAAAAATCAGCTGGTTGGCTGACGTAACTGGGGGCATGATAGCGTTTTGTTTACGAAAAAAGTTGAGATTGTGTTGGTGATATTCGCAACAAATCAACACAGCCTTCGCCCATATAACTTCGTTGCCGCCTGAATAACGACTGATTGGACGAGTGTGTGAATTCGTGTGAAATGAGCGAGCAAAATTCTGATGCCGAATACCCTATGACGTGGCAGTCGAAGTTACTCGCTCGATTTAATTTTTCACCATAGCTGAAGGCCAAACCTGGTAATCTATCACTCTTGACCACTCGCAGTACTATTGTCGATTGCAACCTCCTGGGTGGGTATTGATAAACTTAGTTTTATTAGGTCATATTCCTGGAGAATATTTTCCCATTCCTCTTTGATGCATTGTATCAAATTGTTTTGTGTGTAGGACATCTTTTTGCACTTTCTTTTCCATATCCGGGCATAAATTTTTAAAGAATTATGAGACAAACTGTATGTAATTTTTAAGAGAATGCACTATGCAGCAAAACTGCAACGAAATATAAAATGCTGATATTTACTATAAATTGATAGCCCATTGAAAATTGGTTTCACTGTGCAGTAGGTTCTGTTTTTATGCGGTAGATACGTTCCGCAAGAAACAGCATAAAAAAAGATACTAGTTCTATAGTAAAACTATAGATACGTTTCAAATGCTAAAACCGCATAAATCTGAAATAATCGCATAAAAAAGGGCACTAGTCCCATATTATAACTATAGATACGTTCCATAGACCGCATGAATCTGTGATGAGTTTTTGCTTAGCTGGTTTAGAATCTTGTTTATATGTACAATTCCCGATAGGTCGACATGCATTTTGTAATTAAAAAAAAAAACCGCACTATTTCAAAACCGCATAAAAACAGAACCTACTGTATTGTGTTGGAGTGCTCCTGCTTTAATGATTTTTTCGTTATTTGATACCGTTTATTGTTTTTCGGATAATTTCTACGAAGATATTGAAAGCATTTCATTATCAATTATTTTGATTAAGCTACCAAGCTTTATTATTGTATATTCACATTCACAAAACTGTGCCCAACTTTATTTAATCTTTTCTAAAATATAAAATAGTACGCATACTTTTAAACTAGTTTTGACAGCACAGTTCACGCTAAGCAGGCAAACATAACCTAAGAATGCAAACACTTTTGCACCAACCATATTCGGTGCCTGGTAAAAAGTCTTCATTTTGATCCGTATGCCATGACACAACACTGACAAAATCCGCAACAAAGGATGGTATTTCACATTTCAAAACAGCCGCATTGCCACGAATCACATAAGCTTTATTTACATCGGTGTCGTAATATTGGGCAACAACTGAAGATTGGTGAAAAATAATAGAAATAAATTTAGATAAAATACAGCATTCGAACGCTTTTTTTTTCAAATTAAATAAATCTGTAAAAGAAGAAACTTCCCGTTGTCGCGTTAAAATTTAAAACAAAAAATACTTTACATAAATTAAATACTATTTGGTTTTAAGGATGAAACAAAACAGCTGTCTTGTGATGTAGCAACAGCTGATTTGTGGTGTAGACGTGGTGAGAAAGTTGGTGATTGCAGTGAATATCGATGTGCTGTGTTGCGCCACATTTGTAGTGTCGATGCTTGAGTGTAGTTTGAAAAGTAAATTGAAGTTTGCGAAATTTCGTGTTGCCTGTCAATTTACAGTGAGTGTTCGAAAACGTCGCTTATAAATGTAAAGTTGTGTTAATGAAATATCTTTTACGTCAGCAACGTTTTGTGAACTGCTAAAGTTATTGGTGTTAATTAATTTCTTTCAAGTGGAAGTTAGGCCAATTAAGAACGTTTGTGAATTGTGTGTATAAAAGTGTTTTTTTTTTTTGTTTTTTGTGTGTCCATATTTTCATATAGGCACGCATTTGTGTACTTTACAGGATTATTGGGTAATTTTATACGCTCTTTACAATAAGGTTGTTGTTTTTTTTTATTTTTTTACAAAATTAATAATTGTGAGAATAGACAGTTTTCTAAGTTAAATTGCAATATTTATTAGGACGTTAGACAATTAAATACGTAGCTAGGCTTGAATGGGAAACACACCATACTCCGTGCCCGGAAAGAAACTCTCTTCCTGATCAGTGTGCCAGGATATGACGCTAACAAAATCGGCCACAAATGATGGTATGTCACACTTCAAAATGGCCGAATTGCCGCGTATGACAAATGCCTTGTGGATATCCTCTTCATAGTGTTGAGAAACGACTGCAACGATGTTAAGGTGTTGGCAAAGGAAATGAAACGATGAAATAAATGCAGTGTAAAGTCGGGGAAATAGAAGTATGAAAGTGTGAAAAGTGAAATAAATAATGCAACAATTAAAAAAAAATGATGCTTAGGCAATTAGGTAAGCAGTAGAATGTAATGAGACGATTTGTGATGAAAGAAAAGGAATAAATGAAAAACAAAAAACCAAATTACGAAGGACGGGAAATGTATTTTGTAACGCATGGTCTTTGCAGCAAACAGCAGCCGCACGCGATCAAGAACAAACATTTCAAGAGCATTACTACCTTGCGTGCGATTAGTGGAATCTAAGATAACAATAAAAACCGGGCGGGGTAGGGATGCTTAGACCAGATTTCGTAAAACTATCAAATTTCTGGAGTATCAATTGTTGCATTTCCGCACCATATTCAGTTCCAGGAAAGTAATTTTCATCGCTATCCGTATGCCAGGAAACCACCTCCACGAAATCCGCTACAAATGAAGGTATGAGACATTTGATAACCGCCGCATTGCCACGTATCACGTGTTCTTTGTTGACATCCGCTTCATAGTATTGCGCGACCACTAAAATATGGTGTTGGAGAATTATTGTTGTAATTTTAAGATGCGAAACGCTACTATTTTTTACTCGGGTACGCAGTTGGTGGTGTGAGTTGACATTTCGTTTGTGGCTACTCTTTGAAACTGATATTTAACAGGAAACAGTGCGGGTATAATCGGAAAACTAGTTTAACTTAGGCACAGAGTGTAGAAAAGTACCATCGATAACTGTTCCGAGAAGTTTATTTCATAAGCCGCCAGTTTTAAGTTACGCTGAAGTTGGGTCGTTTATTTTCTCAAACTTCTGGGATATTAAAAGAGCTCGAAAAAACTTCATTTTTTTCAGTCATATTTCCCACGCAGAGGCATGCGCTACTGACTACGTAATTTCAGATGTGCGTGTTTCCAGGCTCATGTGCTACCACTTTCAGCGGAAGTTAAGTATCTACCAGTGATACTTGACTCCAAACTCCATTGCAAGCTGCATGTTGAAAATGGGGTAAAGACGGCCAGCATAGCTTTCGACTCCTGCAAATCCATGTTCGGCCAAAAATGGGGACTCAAGCTACAGTTCGATCTCTGGATGTGCAACGTAGTGGTTCTGCCAATTTTAACGTACGGATGCCTGGTTTTATGGGAAGCTCTATGGAACGGCTATAATATCACTAAACATCTTGGCCAATTGCAGCCAGAGGAGGAGCACTTACGCCCATCGCACCCATCTATATCCTGAGTTTAATAAGGGAACTGGGTCTGGATGAGGTTCTGTGATGAGTAGAGGGCACAAAAGACCATGAGGTCGAACCGCAAACTTCGTATAGAATCCAATATAATCTGATCACTAAACTGGACTCAAAGGACTGCTTGTAGAACTTGGCTCCCATCGACTTTCACGTTATTTCCATCGCTGCTCAAAGCGCAATCAGGTTAAAGAATGTTGTTATCTGGAGACAATCTCTCAAGGGGCAAGGTACTATTTTAGGGCAGTTAACACCGTATTTCTTTGAACTTCGTACAGATCTCTCTCCCCACAAACTGGAGTTTGAGGGTCATGCCAGAGCAATCTTTCCATGCACGCAGCATTGGAAGGAGGGGAAAATCCGTACCGATACTGTTACCTCTATCTTCACTCACGGCTCTAAGATGGAATTGAGAGTCGAAGCAGGGGGTTTCTCTAAATCAACCACCCTATTTATTACCTTAAAATAGAACGTTTAGGGAATGCGGGAGCGAGAGAGAGATCGACATTTTTACCTATAGTCAAGCTGCGATCAAGGCTCTGACAATGAAATGGTGCAGATCCAAATTGGTCAACTACTGTAAGCAAGAAATCAAATCTCTTGGGTGTGCAGGTAAAATTTTTCTGATCTGAGTTTCAGGGAATAGGAAAATGAATTTGTTGATGAGTTAGCCAAGAAGGAATCGACCGAATTGGACTCAGAGGTCTTCCTGCCGGTCATCGGCATCCTCCTGACTGTTGTCAAAGTAGAATTGCGCAACTTAGATGGAGCTCCAGCACATATCAGACGGTGCTCCATTTTTTCGTTTGTTATTTCGAATACTTCTGGGGACTCCACGCCATTCAATTTCTAAACTTGTAGTTTACCGGTCTTTGGACGAAAAGCTGGGTTTACCATTTAATCCCCATTGCAAGAGCTGTGGGAACCTTTCGGGGAAGGATACTATTGAGTATTTTCTGTAAATGCCCGGGCTGGGCAGCTAAACGATTAAAGTCACTGGGTGTTCGTTTCTTCGACAGCCTTTTGCAGTGCTTTAATCTAAATCCCATCAACCTTCTCCTTATATCAAGAGCTCTAGTTGGCTGTAGATATCTGCCCGTTGGAGGTCTCAAAAT
Source organism: Anastrepha ludens (assembly GCF_028408465.1). Lineage (NCBI taxonomy): Eukaryota > Metazoa > Arthropoda > Insecta > Diptera > Tephritidae > Anastrepha > Anastrepha ludens. The sequence goes on from NC_071502.1 coordinate 116,183,881, forward strand.
GGTACCAAAACGACGTTTTAGTGCTACTTGGGGAGTGCCAATCTGGTACTTCAACCATTTCACCACCTACCTACCTGTTCTATGCTGAGGTATATCAGAAGCTATCGAATTGCAATGGGTTTTATCTTGTAACACTTCCATGTTGAGCGAGTCGTTATATGCAATGGAAGCATTGGAATATCCCCCATATACGGGAGTCGATGTGTTAATCAAAAGCAAGTCTTCGATTACCTCAAGCGTCGAAGGGCTGTCACTTGCCAATGAAATGTTGAACATGAAAATCGGTCATATATTTGACGAATAAATGTCAAGTAGGTATGACCTAAAGAGAAAATGCGATACATTTTTTTAGAAAACCCAAGACTTGTTGCTGCCTTGCCAAGTTTGTCGCCTTTCTTGATGGCCGCTGGCCTAAAGACGCCTTCAGAAATAATAAAACGCACTAATTTTATTATCCAAGCGCATAAAGTTCAATTACCCTCACTAATTCAACAGTTTAAATGCATGTTTACACAGCTCTAGTTACCCTCTAATGCAGCCAGCGTCAAATAACTTGCGTTGTCTTGGTTAAAATGCGCGTTAAATTACAATTACGTCAAAATTAACAACTGCGCTACCCATTTCTACTTAGTTCTGCGTTGCTTTCTTTTTGCCAGTTCTCTTTTTGCCTGCCTGCTTTCATGTAATTAAATTAAAATCGTAATTTAGATAACAATGCAGGTGGGGTGGCGCGGCATCAACAGTTTGCACCACACCTCTTATGTGTGCTAGCACTCGGATTTCTTCCGCATATTTAAGAATTACTTTCCATACTTAGCGTTAGCCAAGTAAGGTCGTCTCGTTTACTATGTGGCATGCTGAGATGTGCTGCATGTGGTTCACGTTGACGTGACATGCGGTGATTAGCCACTTTAGCTGCCAAACATTTCTTGCAGCACAACAACTTCACGTCGCTATTCGGCTTAATAAATATATCTGCTGCGCGCTTATGTGACACTTTGTCTAAGGAAATTTATCAACGCTTAAATTATACTCAAGCTTGCCGCGCACCTTTGCGTGGTTCTCAAAAAACGTGGAAATGACATGCAAAAACAGATCTAGGTAATTGTCGGAAAAGTGGTCAAAGAAAAGCGAAACGGAAGTGGCACGCTGGCAGAGAAATATGGCAAGGCTAGTTGTGGCCCGTTACAGATTGTTAGACAGCCAGCTGAGCTACACCTTAAACCACAATGCACACATAGTGATTTTTTCTTTTGTCTTTTTTTATGAAGGTATGTTTACCTCCTATTTAGAGCCTTAAATGTGATAAATTGAATTAAACTTTTGCGTTTAATGACAAGGAGCAAAGTGCGTCTCTGCATGGGAGTCCACGTCATGGTTGTTTGATGGTTCCATGCTATGCCATCTACTTATGCTAATTTTAGCAAGAAATTTAATTATATTTTGAGTTTTTTGTGCACATTAATAAAACTGTAGTTTAAACGCGAAGCAAAACAAAAAATTTTGGGAGTGGAAATAAAACGTGAAATTCTTTTGACGTGTATGTCGAAATTAGACAATTAACCGAGTAACCTTTATAGTGAAATAATTAGCTCTAATTAATTAAAATCTTATTAAAACTATACAAAATCTAAATATTAAGACAGCGCGCTTGTTAATGGTTTTAGACAGTTAGCACTTTTATTTATGAGGCTCATTACGATGTTGACATCATCGGTCATACCAAGCAGAACGTCGCCGCCGCTTTTACGTCTATTGAAAATGAGTCAGCACGATTGGGTCTGACGGTAAACGAGGGCAAAACCATGTATACGCTGGCTTTCTGCAGGGAATCGCGGCGTCTTGGAACACAGATCGAAGTTAACTACTATAAATTCGATGTGTTCAACGACTTTATTTATCTTGGTTCCGCTATTACCAGCAAGCAAAAATGAGGTTTATTGTTCACGGATGGATCGAAGTTGGAAGGAGAGGTTGGCGGAGAAGTTTTTTGCGAGGAGCCCCCCATCAGACTCAAATTCAGGTTACCGGACCACTGCAGTACGTTCAGCAATCAGCTGATTGGCTACTCACATGCATACTAAAAGTCAAGAAAGTAAATATTTACTACGACAACCAAGCGGCAATGATGGGTCAATGATGGTGCATTCGAAACTGTAAGGGATTGTTTGGCTTCACTTTCGATTGCATCCGAATCCTTTGACATAATGCTCATTTGGGTTCCTGGTCACAGCATCATTGCAGGAAACTGTAAGCGAATGAGCTCACCAAACAAGGGATTTTCCCGCAAAGCGAGAGGATTTTGATTCCCATAACCACCTGCGGTCTGCTCCTGGAAAGATAGGTTTCGCGCCAACTCAGCGAGCGTTGGGCAAGAACACAAACTTGTAAGGTTGCGAAATCCTTCAAGGCACGTGTGGAGCGAGCTTCTGAGGTTGACCAAATATGAGCTCTCAAACTTCGTGGGTGTTCTCACAGGCCACCATGCGCAAGGTCTGTATGTCGTAAGACTTTTAAATACCTCGAGTTCGTTTTACGTCGGATGTATGGTCGGTGGAATCATCTCAGCACCTTCTCCTTAGCCATTGCTCATCTTGGCTCTTACTTCTTCGCTACGGCTGCTGATAAGTAGGCCTTGCCATTAAAAATCTGATGAACTCCATCAGCAGCATAAAGTGGTTGTCGCAACCGCAGCACAGTCATCGTTCATACTAAACCCATCCTCTTAACTATCCCACTTCCACCTCCCTCCGCCTTCTACTTTTGTCCCATCGGTCTTCCTCCATCTAACTTCCTTCACAATGGTATCACAAAGGACAAATTCGTTTTCTTCGTCCAAGTGCACCCACTCCTTGGGCAACCATTTTAACCTAACCTAACCTGGTGCTTCTTCTGAAGCCTGAACAGCCGCTCTTGGAGTTTTTGAGAGGAAAGTACTTCACAAGATATTTGGCCCTGCTCGCATAGATGACGGGTACCGCATTTGAATGAACCACGAGCTGCATGAGCTTTATGGAGATATTGGCATAGTCAAACGCTCACTCTGCAGCGACTAAGGTGGCTGTGTCATGTTGTCCATATGGAAGGAACTGTGCCGACGAAAAAGGTGTTTCAAATGGTAATTGGCGGTCAAAGGCGAAGAGAAGGTCCTCGTGTCTGGTGGAAGCACCTAATTGAAGATGAGTTCGCTTCTCTTGGCTTAAGAAACTGGAAGAGATGTGCACAAAATAGAGTTACTATTCGACAGGCTGTAACTCGGTTTGTAATTTTGATAACCGAACGTTTCAGTTCGAGTTAATATGCCACATTGACGGCCACAATGGCTATAGATGCCATTGGCGATGTTTTCCTCCTTCTAAAAAACGGGTGTAACTCGGTAATGGGTTGCTACGACTAATTAAGTAAGTAAGTAATTTGAATGTGTGTTCGTGGAAGAATACTTCTTTAACGTTAAAAGGGTAGACTTTTGAAAGCAGCAGAAGAGTCTAATCTGTCAGAAAAATAAAAAAAATGTAGCCGTGCGGAAAAGCTGTTTTGCTAGTATGGCTAAAGCTTGCAAAAGGCAGTCAAAGTACATATAATTTTTATTTGTCAACTATTTCAAAAACATTTTCCTTTAAAATGCCAATTAATTTGCTTTACAATTGCATCACTGCATCACGAGCAACTTTCAATTGTTATGCAAAGTGGCAAACGCTACCAAATTTGCAACAAAAGTATTTGCTTTATAATTTTGCATACTTCTCTTTGTGCTAGGCGCAGACACTCATAGTGCATACCAACTCATATCAATGCTGATTTCGACACATAAGAGGAAGTCCCCATTGTTAACTGTAAAAGGCTGCAGCAATGCGGAATATGGGGAAGAGTCGTTAGCGTTACATTCGCTTTGCCAATGACTTTGATGGTTTTACGCAAATGCAACGCTGCTGCACATCACACAATAAAGTGTCAAGCCATTAATAAGGCGTTGCCAATTAAATACAGTTTCAATAATGGCGCAAGCAATGAGTAAGTAAACTAATGTTGGCGCATGAGTGAACGCATCATCATAAAGGGCATTTGTATGAGTGAGTAAATGATGCGTGTGTGAATGGCTCGTAATTTTGATAACCGGAAATGCAATTTAAAAACAATTAAAGCAATTGTTGGCATGTTGAACCACAAACGAAATGTCAACTCAGATGAGAAAATGTGAAAGGTCTTTACAACACTAATTAAATTTGTAGAAAATTGCAAAAAAAAAGACAATTGCATGAAGCCAACCGTTGAGTTCAATACACTAAGTTGTGAAAACAATCGAGTAATCGATTTCCAAGTGACTCGATTAACGAAAAGAAACAGCTGAACAAGCGAAACAAACGGCGAGGAAAAATAATTAAAACCCACGTTGCGCATAACACCAACGATGAGACTGGTTTGTTGAATTAGAACCTGTAAATTTGTATGAAAGCGATAGTTGGAGGACTCTTAACGCAATAAAACAAAGAAGATTTCGTTTTTTTTATTGTAGCATTTTTTTTTGATTATCTTAATTGCGTATGCGCCATAGGGGCTAATTATTTCTTTTTGTGGTGGTCATAAATTGTTGAAAGTTTTTTTAAAAAATGTTTCAATAATGTCCAAGACTATTTATCGAGTCTTTTGAGCATTTAATTTGCTCGTCAGAACTTTTTAACTCGCCAAGCTTCTTAGTTCTGCCATAAGTTCTGTTACAAGTTGAGTCCGTTATAGATATGAAATTATAATAATTTTTTTTTTACGTTAGTTTCATTTAATCATGTAAATATTAAGGAATAAAATTTTCAATTTTCATTCGAAACGATCAGCATTTGCTTTTACACAAGCCTTCAAACGATTAGGTCATTTGGCTTTTGCAGCACGCACGGTTTCCATGGATACTGACGTCGCTGCTCGAACCAAAGATTATTTGAGACTCTCCAAATTTCTGCGAGGCCTTCGACAAGGAATGTTCTGAACTGTAGTCCAATGGACTTGATACTGTTTCACGAAATAAATCGCTCGAAGCTCGAAAAATGTGTGGGCATAAATCGGCTGTAAATGCGTATTAGTTTGCCGACTTTTGTTTTAATTAAGTCCTCCAACTTTCAACTTTTAAAATCAACGCCTTCTGCGCTCATTTTTCACTCTCTCCTCTCTGGAGCCTCTGCAACTTACCCGCTCGCACGTGAACATCGCGTGAAATAATGGTGCCGAATTGATTGCGCGCCAAACAGGCATAAACTTGAGCGTGCACTTCTTGTCGATAATCTTCAGCGCGGAAGGGTGGGAAGACCAATTTCCCATCGGATGAAATTTGACGCAGTCCAGGTACATCGCCAACAGCAGTACCATCACTACGAATCCAAATGATTTCGGGCATGGGATTTCCGCTGGCTTTGCATTCAATTTCGGCGCCTGTCGAGTTGGAGAAGTCAATGCGGTTGGTCGGTTCGTTGAGGAAAACGGGTCCTTTCTGGTCGGCATCGGGCTGGGTCGCCGCATAAGCGATTGGAGTGCCTGGAAAATGAGTAAAGAAAATAGGATAAGTAAAAGTTGTAGTTTTTTTTGTAAAAGCATAAGAGATCTTAGGTTCAAATAAGTTTTTCTGCTTTATGTCGTCTGTATGTCGCCTTTTATACAGCAAACAATTCCAATCACATTTACCATTTCCTAAGCAATTCATCACTGAATTTCCATAAAGTTTCAATAAATTATGCGCACAAGTGTAGTATAAATTTCAGTTTAAAAGTTGTCAGCTACCTAAGAGTGCAATTGGACTTTACCCAGTGCGAAAATTGTATCAATGAATGGTCAAAACAAAAGACGAATAAAATGCAATAAAAAGAAACTAGAAGAGAATAACACTATAAGCACTGTGGTATTAACCCTATAGCAAATGCCACTACTTCCAGGCTAGGGTGAAACCAGTTCTTTGTGGGATGACAGTTCGCGCTTGATACGAGCACTTACGGTCAGATGGTTTAAGATTTGAATTTCATGCAAATGTGGATAATCGTAGATAGGTGAAATGGTTGAAATACCAGTCTAGCGCTCCCCTAGTAGCACTAAAGCGCCGTTTTGATACCATTATGAGACCTCCAATGGGCAGATATCTATAGCCCACGAGAGCTGTCGATGTAACAGAGAAGGTTGATGGGATGTAGGTTGGAGCACTGCCACAGGCTAGGAAGAAAGGATCACCCACTGAACTTAATCGACTAGTTGCCAAACCCTGACATTTAAAGCGAAAGTGCTCAATAGTCTCCTTCTGTGAAAGGTGATGCAATGTGTATTAAGTGGTAAACCCAGCTTTTCTCTGTGTGCGCCGATCGTCCAATGGCCGGCAAGCTCAGCTTTAAGCAGCTGGTTGGACTGATGATGGGCCACTTTCTATGGGCGAAGCACATGGAAAAGGTAGGCATCTCAGACAGTGAAGAGGAGGATGAGACGGCGAACCGCTTTCTGTGCATCTGCCCGGCCTTTGCTCAAATCAGGCTTGAGGTCTTTAGCACTGATGTGATAAGAAGCGACCACCTCGGCTCCTTGGTACCACAAGATCTACTCAGATTTCTTCGGAGGTAGGGTAGATTTAGGTAGTTAGGTAGGTAGGGTGGTTGTCGCAAGACACACTTAGACCTTCAGCAGGTCCATTGTGATACCACTGGAGCTTATCCTTACTCTACGTGTTCCTTTTCAAACCATCCGGTTGCTTTAATAAACGAGCAGAGCTTCGTTAGTTTTAGATGGGCTATGTCCGCTACATCGGTTAGAAATGCTGTCTCGAGGGTGCGCAGCCTTCTCATAGCTAGGCTTTCACACTCACATAAAAGGTGTCTGACTGTTTCCTCTTCTTCTGTATTAAGACAGCTTCTACAGAAATCGAAGTAAGGGAGTCCTAACCTTCTAGCGTGGCTGCCTATTAAACAATGACCAGTTAAAACACCTATCATTTTTCTTATAGATTCTCTGTTGAATCGTAGCAAGATCTTCGATCGACCGCTGTTCCAGTTCGGCCATGTCTGTCTGCTTAGTTCGCATGTTGTGAGGTTTTGCCAGATTGTATTTACCTTTTTGATGGTTTCCCTGTCTATAAGTAATTTACAAGTGGCTATGGGCATGGGTATCAGCGCCTTATCCGGTTCGAGACCGAGGGTAGATTTAAAGAAAATTAAAACTAAATGTTGTCGTTCTTGCTAGTCTGTCTCAATAAAAATAAAAAAAGTTCAGCTATGGCGTTGAGTCTCCAGAACTTTCTGCGTCCTGCGGGTTTTCGAAATAGCAGAGGAAGAAATGTAGCTCCATCGATTCTGCGCTTTCCTCAGAAATAAGTTGTGCAATTCTACTTTAACAACAGTCAAGGGGACGCCGATGACCGAGTGGGAGATCTCTGAGACCAATTCGATCGACCCCTCTTTGGCAAGCTCATCAGCAATTTCATTTTCCTCTATGTTCCTATGTCCTGGAACAGAAATCGGAGAAATTTTACCTGCACACCCAAGAGATTTGATCTCCTGCTTGCAGGAGTTGACCAGTTTGGATCTGCGGCGATGGCGTCGTCAGAACCTTGATCGCAGATAGACTATCGGAAAAATTGTTAATGACTTCCTCGCTCCTGCATTTTAAGTTTTGTACTTAAAACTATTGTCTGCGGCCAGCTTTGAAGGCTTTCGGCTTTGAAATACAAAAAATTTGCGCCTGTGTTGCAAGTAATCTTAGGCAAGTAGTATAGGATTAGCTTGTAGTTCAGAAAAGCTAGTGAGTATTACCTTTGCTGTTTCTGTTTCTTTAAACGAAATGAAATCAACGGCGACGATGACTACAATAACAACAATAACAATTATTGAAACCCATTGATCAGTGTATTTGTTGGGCCTTCGAGCGACAGACTAGCAAACGTCATCGTCGCTTGCCACAGGCAACTCCAACTTGAAATTCATTCCACGCTCTTATGTGTTTGTGTGTACACACTCACTCAGCGGATAGAGGCAACGACATCAGAGTGATGCCAAAAGTAGTAAGCAGAAAGAAATACAAATGAAAATAAACTTACGAGTGAAAAGCTACAACAAGAAAGTGAAGTCCTACTAAAATAAAAGTAATAAAAAGCTAATACAACGCTGGTATGGTCTCTGAGTCTTCAACGCTAAGAAGAGATTTCTTAAGACACAAAAAAGGAGCAACACCACAAACAAATCACCCGCGTTGGTCGCATGAAAGGCAAACCGAATGATCGCCGATACGTGAAACGTGTCGATGACTCTTTCATGACTACAACTTTCCGCCATGGCATAATGTCATCAGCAACAGCAACAAAGACAAACGTGACAAGGCAGCAAAGAAGGAGCAAACACACAACAACGAAAATTTATAGCAGTTTATAGCATAAAGTTTTAGTATTAAAATATTATGCAGGCTATATGGAAAAGCAAGGCGGAAAGAAATAGGTCTCACTTACGAGTACACAAATACTTAAATGTGTGTGCACGAAGGTGGTGAAAATGCAGTTATTTATGGGGTTGTGGTAGCCTCTCTTTTTTTGCCGGAAAATATAAAAGCCGAAGATGTCTAATGCTACCACGCTTGCCAAAATTTGACATGTCAGCTACTTAAAAACTGTTAATGCAATATTTGTATACAATGAAGTGAACTCAATGCCTAGTACAGGGTGTGCGGTGGAAGAATAATGTTTTAATTTAAAGTTGTTTTTAATTTGATACGTTCATGGGCGCGTAGGTTCCGGACAACAAGTTTGGTGACAAACAGCCCACGGCCATTAAAAAAAAATATTGAACTCGTCGCTACTAGTTTGCAAGAATATCCTTGTCAGTCAGTGCGCAAGAGAGCGGCTGTACTGGGACTAGTAAAAGCTATTGTGCATGAAATATTGGAAAAGGATCTGAGACTTCACCACGCCTTCAAATCGTCCAAGTGCTGAAACCTAACGATTACAATTTGCGCAAAAATTTCTAGGAGACAATGTTGGAGCGATTTCGTACGGTGAAGGCCAACTTTTGGAGTGATGAAGCACTTTTTCATTTAAATGTAAGTGTAAATAAGCAAAATAGCGGTTATTGGCCACGTGAAGGGCAGAAGCCATTATTAAAACATCAATATCCACTTCACAGTCCTAAAGTGACGGTTTGGTTTGCATTGTCAAGCAGTGGAATTGGGCCTTATTTTTTTGAAGATCGTCGAGGGCAAGTAATTTATGTGGACGGAGTCCCTTATCGGCGCATTTCGAACGATTATTTTCTGCCAATAATGCGAGAGCATCCTTCCTTCAGTACACAAGCAAGATTTCAGCAATATGGTGCCACGCCACCCATGGCCAGCGAGATCACAGCGATATTGCGTGATTTCTTCCCTGACAAACTGATTACCCGTGCGAGTATCTCTAAAGTAAGGTCTATGAAACAAACCCAGCGAGCAACTCAATATTAAAAGAAAATATCGGTCGCCAGGTTATTCCTCCGTTGGGCACCCGGGTCTGGCCAGACTTTTTCGACTTTGGACGTGAATTTAACATATGTCTATTAAAGCGAACGACTTCTTAAGCTTCCTAAAACTTAATTTTCTATCGATTTATGGATATAACCTTTTAAAAAGGATCCTAGAGCAGGACGGAAAAGGCCAAAGTCTGGTGCCCAACCGAAGGTTTTAAAAAAGGTGTCCAACGGAGAGTTAATGGCATTCCAAGAGTGTATCGACGTAATGGTCAACATTTAGCGGAAATAAGAAAAAAAATCAGTACTTGTCTTCTTTGTAATAGTTATTGAAAAAAACTTTTATAACTGTTATTTTTTTTTTTTAATTTCCAGTACTGCTACTGGACAACCTGTATATTTTTTTATTAAATTTTGTCACGGGTATTTTTTTTAATATAGCTTTTAACCCCGTATATTATTTTTTTTTTATTTTTATCATTGATAATTTTTTTAATATAACTTTTAATTTCTAATTCTGCCACTGAACACCCTGTACATACAAGCATAATTGCCATAGATTGCATCTGATAGCTGTTCATTTCTATAACTCTTTGAGAGCGACCCAGCCTTGTTTACGAGTGGTAATGCTTCTACGGAAGTATGCATGCACATATTTTATTCACTAATCTGGGTTGATTTATATTTGTCAGCTTATTTAGGATATCCTCCAACTTGGCGTAGCGTCACACGAGCAAACGATACGTTTTTGGCTAAGGTGTATTAGGCGAGTAGTGCATAAGTTTCCAAACGGATTTGGCAGCACCGTTGACACTTGAAAGGAAATTCATCTTGGCAAAGGAAGTTTTACATTCAGAAACACTTGAAATTTACTGCCAAGAAATCATTGATTCAATTCCATGTTTTTTTGCATTTTACTGGAGTTAAAAATGGAACCAACTTAAAAGAATCCAAAGTAATGAAGTTGTGTGGGGAATATGATACTCGGGCGAAAACTAACTTTATACACACTTTAATATGGTGTTTATAACAAGTAATCGTGCCTTTTCTTTAATATCAATAATTTACAAAGTTACAATAGATAAAATTTTTTGTGTTTTGCAACACTGTTCAGTTTTGTCTTAGATTCACCGACTACTTTCGAAGGGCAGCGTAGGTGCGCAAGGTCGCTTAGCGCAGCTTGACTGTCACTACAAATTCCAATACCTGATCGAATGGCTACTATGAGCATATGTCGGATATTATATTAAAAAAAAAGCATTAAACTATCTACCAGATAAATGGTCTCGGTAGTCTAGCGTAAATGCACTAGCCTGCCCTCCCAGAGGTTGTGGGTTCGAATTCCACGTAAAGCACGGTTCTCGGACTTTCCCAAACTTCGCTACTTAAAAGCAAAAAAATCATTCCTCAACCCCAAAAACCTTATCCTTCCAATCCTTACTCCCGCACAAAACGTCAGCGCATTACTTGCATTGTGGGTGCTAAAACAGTTACACAGCAAGAGGAAGCGGGCAATCGCGGTAATAGCGCAGACACACCAAAATTTAGCGAAGTACTCAACTATCTGTGTGATCCTTCTACCAGAAAAATGTGAAACACAGATGGCGCGCTAAACAGTTACAAGGCGTTGTTCCTTAGCAACGACATGTGGGCACTCTCACTACTTGGGACTGGAAGCGGCAGGCTAATCACCTACCCTGCTAGAAACGAAAACAAAAAAAAAAAAACTTGTTTAACGAAACCAACGTAAGACTAAGTCTTGTTGAGAAAAAAACGAATAATAATAAAAAATTCATTCCAGCAAAATTTCTGCTCTTTGTTTTGCATTATCATTTTAAGCTCTCAAGCTTTAAACAAAACACCCGATACTTGAATGTTACGTCTTCTAATATTCACTTTCATATATTTGTGCTTATATCTCTACATTTCAGCATGTCCTTCGCTGGCCTACGAACTATAGCAACGCACGACATGTCATTAACAGCTACAATCGCTTAATCAGCTAATTCTGCTGTGCTGCTCATAGCACATCAACAGTAATTAAGCTCACACAAAGAGGGTAGTAATTAGTTACTCATATGAAACTGCCAATAGGAAAAGTGAGAATTCTTCAGTTGAAAACAATCAGTAATTTAAATAAAGAAGTCACGCATGGCGAGTGGACAAACTAACACAAAAGCGTCGTGCGCCAGCCATGTTACATACTTTTGAACTTACATATGTGTGTGTGTGCGTATGCATGAAACTGTAAGCGTACTGTAGAATATCTAATATTTTTTATTGAAGCTAAATGCATACATACATACATACATTTATTATGCTTAATGTATTCACTAGCATGCTTCGAATCGAACACAATGAACGGGTAAGTGAGGCGCAACGCAAAATTTCCCCCCCCCCCCCCCCACTAGTGCAAAGTGTTCGAAAAGTAGTGCACGCTTTGTTTGCCCATATTGTGAAGGCAGCGAACGACCAAGACCTACAAATTGTTCTGTACAACTAACTGCCCACCAATCAACCAGGCGGAACAGCAAAATGCGCGTAGTAGGGCAGTGTCGATGATGAGCTGCTGGGGAAGTATGAAAAAATTAAACTGAATTAATTTAAATGACAATAAGCATGAAAAACAAAACAAATAAAATAATGAAAGCGAACGGATGCTTTCGGATGGCGGATGTACGAATACAATGCGTATGAAATATAACGGAAATACGTGTGAATAAATTGGAATTTTGAAACACAACGAAAAGTGGACATTTAAATTTGAGTTCACTGTCTCATTTTTATTACTGCATACTAGTATTTGTGGTTGTAAAGTATTGCATAGATGTATGCTTGTTTATTGCCACCACTTTGAGGTGTTACACGCTTCGATTCGATCGAAAATCGATTTGTTATTGTTTCCTTTTTCCTTTTTATTCAAGAATTTAAGCACGCAACACTTAGTTTAGGGCGAAACGGTTATAGTGCTAAGCTTACATACATTACGCGTTACGACATACTGGCTGGGCTTAAGATATTACGATAAGCAAAGTGCAAAACCTGAGCAACTTTTTAGCGAAAATATCAAATCAAATTTTTTTCTGGGTATTGCACCCAACAGATATTTTTTATATTAAAAGATTGAGTCGTAAGTAAAAAAGTAATTTCTCCGATTTAGTATTACTAATTAGTAATTTCTTTTTTGTAAATTTTTTTTTTATTACATTTTTTTTTTATATATAGAATTGTTATATACATTTTTATTTATATAAACAACAATATACATTTTTTTGGCAAAATCAACTTTTTTTTGGGTATTGCACCACCAGATATTTTGTAAAAGATTGAGTCATAAGTAAAAAAGTAATTTTTGCGATTTAGTACTACTAATTAGTAATTTCTTTTTTGTAAATTGTGTTTTTATAAAAATATCTTTTTTTTTATTAATTTTTTTTTTATTTTTATATAAAATTTTTACATAAATTTTTATTTATATAAAAAACATCAATTTTTTAAAAATCGGCGAAATTGTTTTTAATTATGAGGCTTTTAATTTTCCGAGCATCTGATCTTTGACCCCTAATAGCACCAGTAATGAAACTGTGTGCGTAAAAAGTGATATGCTCTTTAAATATATTTTTTTTAGTTATTTACACATATTAATTTTAAATATTTTTTTACTAAAGCCCCTATTTCGAACTTCCGAGGCCCATATCTCGATTTCGAAGGCAATCGATTCGGCAATCGGAGAAAATACTTTCTTACTTAACACATGGGTTGAGAAGTCTCGAGCCTAACCGATAGATGACATAAGTTTTATTACATTCACCTCTTTTCAGTTAGTACTAACCTTAAAAAGGCAGTTGTTAAAATTTCATGATATTTTCTTCAATACTACGTGAATTATTGTGCTAAGAGTGACGCTACTTTTGTTGTGTTCAAAACAATGCATCAAAGAGAATTTCGTGTTTTAATTTTACACTGCTTCTTGATAGGCAAAAATACCGTACTCGTACAAGCGAAGCAACGGCTTGAAAAGTGTTATGCCGACTCCGCTCAACAATAGGTTTTTCATAGATGCTTCCTTTTACCTTTCATTAGTGACAAAATAATCCGAATGCATAGAATAAGAAAAAAGCAAAGGCTATTTAAATTTTGCACCGTACTGTACGAGTATAAGCTTCAGACTAACTTTGCGTGTCTACGGTTGAAATATGTTTTTAGTGATAAGTGACAAACTATTAAATATTTAAGGCACCAAATGATATTCAAAGCCAGATAAATAAAAAATTGGGAGCAGCAAAAAATGAAGGAATACTGCGAGCCAAAAGGTATTTTGTATACTCCTAATGTGTAATACCTTATGTCCCTAACACAGCCTGGCCAGGGCATCGCTTTGGACTGTCTAAAGAATGCTAAAAGGTCCCTATATAGAGAAATTCCTATTAATTATTGTTTTGCATTTAAACTGATGCCCTCATTTTATGGTTTGTTGACACTTAATTACGAATTCGCATTCATTTTCCCACACAACTGCTACTGAGTACTACCTCATATGTATACATACATATATTTTCGTAAGCGCTGCTTATTGGCTGAAGGCAAATTATGTCATCATCGCGTCTAATTGATGTCAAGCTATTAAGGCTAATTATTAATTTAACAAATTTTGTATGCTTGCGTGGTATAACTGTCGTAAATTTTTCTCTTGCACATTAAGATTTTTAACAAATGTCAAAAAGAATTTTGCGCTTAAAAATTCCACATTTTGAATAATGAAAGAGTCCAATGTGTAATTAAAGGAAAAATATAAAAATGTGTATGAAAATATTGCAATGCCAAATTGATGACAGCGAAATAAATTACTGAAATTGGTAAACAGTAAAAAAAATTGCATACCACGCACAAGTACTCGCCACTTTTACGTGACCCGAAGCGAATTTTGAGGATTATTGGAATATAAGAGTACACTGGTAAAATGTGTAGACTCGAATTTTATGTTGAAGGTTTTTTATGAATGCTTATTTTATTTGATGTGGTTCCGTACGGTTTTTCTTTTATTTTTGTTATTTATTATTTTTGCATTACCCGATTAACGCTCTAAGGTTAATTTCGAGACCCATACCAAATACGACTTCAACTACTGGTTCGAATAGTTTACAGACCGACATTAAACTACTTTCATCGGGAATCCCTTATCAACTTGCTAAATTCCCGACCCTCGAATGCTGACATCAGTGTCCAACCCCCACTTCTCGCAAACGAAGTGCTTCGGCTGGCTCGTGAGACTCGCGTAATTTCGGCTCAAGTATCATAATTTACAGCTTTTTTCAGTCAGAAATAATAATTTAGTTGTTACAGTTCAGAAAAAAAGTAAAATAATTAAATAATTCCAGATCGGCGGTATTCTTTCAAATTCTGGGCATGAAATCTACACAATTTTCAGCTATCAGCAAAACCATCAAGTGCGCAGTATTTAGTGGGAATACCCACATACATACAAACATATGTACATTAAAGACCATCAAAGTAATCTCACGAACTTTACCCACACAATAGCAAACAAAAACACCTGCTGCTCTTGACGAATACATACCTGCGCAGACCCAGCAGCTGACACAGGCAACAAATCAGTGTTATTTGAATGAGAAAAAACAAGGAGAGCAGCTTCGAATACAAAGTACTGGCAAACAAAACCAAATTTTGCTGCGGCAAAGGTAACCAACCGGCTCGTAATTGAGTTTCTTGGGTAAGAGTAAAAAGAAAATAAAGAGAAATAATAACAAAAAGAAAAAAAATTAAAGCAAAGAAAAGGCGCACACCTCCAAAAGAGATCAATGCACAGGCAAACGACTCGCCTCAACCTTTGAATGTAGCAGCGGCAGCTGCAAAATGATTCCAAGGGAACCGGCTACGAGTCATTTCCAACAAATACTTTATACGGCAAACCGGCCAGGAAACCAATAAAACCGAATGACAACAAATAAAGAGAAGGGCAGATGAAAAGTTGTTGCATTGCGCAAAGATACTAAATGAAACTATACAAATTTGCAGGTACACGCCAAAGACAAATAAAACAAAAGTCCATGCAAATCAGGCGTAATTAACTCGCTAGACAATTTTATGTACATAAAATAGCCACAAAATCGAATCGAACATACAGAAAGCAAATATGTGGCTAAGTAAAATAAACAACAAAGCCTTAGAAATACTGCGAAATGAGTCCTTATAGGTATCTGGGTATCTTAGATATAGCGGCAAACAACAGATTGTAATCCATTGCACAGAAAACAAAAACAAAAATGTATTCCGAGTACGTTTTACAGGTGTGTGCAGCAAGATGCGATGTTCAAATAATGTGCGAGGTACATTCCAAAGTAAACAGAAAATAAAACCAAGAAAAACGTAATTTAGCTTGTTTGTAAGACTGATCTATTATTATTATTATTATCCCATCTATTATTATTATTATTATTATTATTATCACAAACTGAAGCTTACAATTACAATTATAAGCTTAAGTCCTTCTTAAAACCGATTTATTTTACGCGAAACACTCCGCTTGTACGCATTAAACGAAGCAGACTCATTGTTTTAGGTCGTCGCCTTTTGAAAGTGTAAAAGTTGTAGGTTGCCAAACCAAGCGAATATGGGGAATGTAGCCTGAATTATAATGTATGTATGTCTAATTAAAGACTATCACTTCAGTAGCATCCTTCGAAAATTCGTGCAGAATGTTTTGTGCCATTGCAACAACAGTCACAATGGAAGGTTCTATCAAGAATTAGTCACAAATATCCACCAATAAGATGCTGCAATATCGTAAAAAAACTACTTCTTTCTGGCCGATATTTCTGTCGAAAGCGACAAATGTTTCAAAATGCCGAAATAAAATTTTAAATTAACGTTTGGCCAGAGGAAGGAATTTAATGCCTTTGGAATCGCAAAACAAATCAATGGTTTCTTGATTTTGGCTCGTCTGGCGGCTTCCAGTTGACACTTTGGTGCATCGGTTCTTCTTCAGTTTACAAATGCAACTCCTCATTAACAGTTACAGCAAATTAGTTCAAGTTTTGTTATTCTTAGCCTCATTGAATATTGAATTCTTCAAAATCTTTAGTTATTCGGTCGAAATGCATTGTCTTTGTGAAGCTTGCTTTCAATTTTACGAATTTCAATGAAGTTTTTAACCGACATTTGACAGATTCTCGCACAGTTTTATTGGAATCTCACACAGGAATACCACTTTGACCACCTTCCGTCTTCTAAATTCGCATTCACTTCATGCCCCGCGAGCGGTTTTCGGCAGGCGACACATTTGTATTCTATTGGCCTTGCTTCACCACATGAATGATGGAAAACAAAATTACGCCTATTGAAATGAAAGGATAGTGTTACTAACATGAACCTGGATGAGGTGTGTGAGAGCACTAAGAAGAGAGTGAAAAAATTGCAAACATTTGTGAACAGAAATGAAAAGTTAGGTAAGGCTTCATGGACTATAACCCTTTTGTGGAACAAACCAAAGCCCAGATAAAGGAATTTATTAAAAACTGGGAGAGCAAAAAATTCGCACAACACTGAATGGAGAGCCAAGAACAAAGACCGAAGAAGAGCAACAAATAGGCTTCCTATACCTGGATAGGGAGTGCTTACGAACTCTTACTGGCTACTGCATGGGGCACTGGAGTCTTCAATATCATTTCAGGAACCTTGCATAAGCAGAAACAAACGTGCAACATGGTGCGACTGTAAATCGATTAGTTGTATGGAACGAAAAGTTTGAGGAGGTACTCAAACTCAAGTTCAGTTGTAAAACTATTTCCATATAAACACAAATTCTGCACCTGCAAATCCAACGTGCATGCAGTCGTAGCAGGTGGATTTTCCACATTTCTGTGGGTACCACTTGGAGACTGTATTCTTTGCGGGTTTAAATTCATGTTTTTATATCTCCAGCTTGAAAAACGTGGATTATTACAAACTTAAGGAAGATTTGATGAGCTCCACGGGTAAGATGACCAAATACTTAACATCATGAGGACGTTTCTAACCCGATGAAAAGACGCATTTTGCAAACGCTGTGAACTTCAGCCGAAGCTTTCCCTCTCGTTAGCACTGGCCATGCCTCCCATGCGGGTTGGATAGCTTGTTGTTGTTGTGTAGCAGCATGCATATGCGAGGAACGTTGATGGAGTGAGAGTCCTTGTCCAGATTTAAGTCCGGGTCGTTCCAGTAACGTACAACTGATTGTCGTTGGATCCTCGCCTACAGCTATGGTTGATCAGGTTACTCAGTGGGAATTGAAGTTATAGAATGCCGATAGCTGCTTCCTCAGATTTATTAACCCCCCTCGCACCTTCTATGGAGGGATCATTGAAAGGAATTGATGATGAAGAGAGGTCGGGGTGTATTATGACCAAACAAAAATCTGGAATTAAGCCCGCTCAATAGCTCGGTGAATGCCAAGTAGCGACCGGCGGAATGCGCAACCTTCGCTATTATTTCAATTGAGGTTCATTAAATCTGTTCAAATATCAAGAAAGCATATCAGCGACGGATTTTCGATTCCGAAGTCAGGTGTAAATACCAAAGGGAAGCCTAACTAGAATAAAAGCATTTTATTTCATTTTTTTCGTCCTGTTTTCTTTGGAATACACCTTGTAGTTATATTCATAGAGATACATACAAATAGAAGCGACAAACAAGTGAACAAGAACGAACGCACGCATGCATACATACGATACGAACGCTTCGTGACTGGAGTGGAGGCGACTCCTGAGGTGTACTGTGTGGCTGGCGAAAGATTTTACTGCGGGTGTATCGACATCGCATACGAGTGTGCATGGGAGAGTGTGCGCAAAAGTAATGAATATAAAATCGAAAATGCGGGAACATCGGTCTGGCTGTTGAAAGATACGCAGATGTTCAGCAGCTGCAAAATTTAATTTGGTATTTGTTTTTGGTGTGTTTTTTTGTTTGGTTTGGTTTGGTTTATCGATTGAAGAGCTCGCTTGTTCGTTTGTTCTCAGTAGTGAAGGCATAAGAATTGCTTGGTTTTCAGATATTTTGCACAATAATTGATGAATGAGTAAGTAAAGTGCGCGCGGAAATTTTTTCCCCAACACACTGGTTCCATATGCGTAATAATTTTGTATTCCTTTTTAATGTCAGAACGGAAACCATTAAAATAAAATGAAATAAAAAAGAATAAATAACGGCAAAAAAAGGCTTAGTGCTGGTCGTTCATTGATGGGATTTTAAGCCGCCAGCGACAGTAATACAAGGTGGCACAAAATTAATCAACATAATTTGTTTTTGAATAACTTTTACGAAATAAAAAAAATTATTTCGAGTGCTGGGAATCTTTATTTTGACCTTAACGCGCTCCATTGCTTGTATGTTTCTATACTTCAGCTGATTGACACATGACGCCATTTGCGAAAATTATAAATACTCCAAAAAGGTGATTAATTTTGTGCCACCTTATATACATACGTATATATTATTATTGTTACAACGCAAAACAAAGCGATCAGAACATTCGAAAAAAAAAAATTTTTGCCTAAGAAAAAACTCTGAAATCATAACAGTTGATTTGATAAGTCAAACCACCGTTTTATTCAATACTGCTTGAATTAGTGGCAAATGCTAGAGTTCTAAATTTTTGGTTATTTGTTTCGAAAATGAATGTTCTGAAATGATGCGCGCTTATTATTCAAAAGAGACACAACTCAAAATTAATTTCATTCCAGTAAATGCGAAAGCAAAATTTGTAAAAAAAATTCTTAACAGAATTTCACAAAAAACTTGAGTTGTTCTTTTGCTTACTAGTAGAGATATGAATTATTAAATGTGAAAAAGTAAAATCTAGATTTACAAAAAAATCGACTTGGAGCCAAATCATCTCGCAGTTGACTCATCAACCACAGATACTCTCGAAAAATACACCCTTTTAACATTTCTTTAAGAAAGAAGAACATTGAGTTTCATCGCCAATGATGGCCTGTATTTAGCTATGATGCTCAACAATTTTTGTTCCAAATGGAATCCAAATGGTCCGCAAAGCTTTCGACATAACCCACTAAAATGTCTATTTATTCAAAATGTTCGCGGAAGAAGTCTTCTACAGAAGTACCCTCCTGCCCTTAGCATACAAGATCACGTGAGTTCACGAATCTGTACTATTTTCTGTCCGACTTTTGAAACTAAACTATTACAGTCTTGAAAATCGATACGATGGTGAAGACCCATATCGGGCATCGGGCCCGAAATCAAGGCGCATTTTTAGAGGTGAATTCAGTGGGCCAGCTGATTCTTTTTTTTTTGTTTGTTTCTTCTTTCACCTTGTGTGTTGTGATGGCAGCACAAAATTGAATGGCGGAAAACCTTTCTATTCGCACAATCGTGGTTTGTTTCTAGCTCCAACTGAGTGCCGTTTGCCGGTCCTTTCGTTTTCTACTCGGCTATTGTTCATCGTGACATTCTAGTGTACAAAACGTTGCTTTTAGTTTGGAGCTACTACCTTTCAATTCGCCTTGCCGGTAATCGTTTTCGATATTTAAGTTTATGGACTTATCTACCAGTAGGGATAGGTCGATACCAGTAAGCAGAAGAAAGAAATTCTGGATACCATAATTTCGATACTATTTTTGTACTCGATGTTGCTTTTTAAAGAATCATAAGTAAGTATAAGATACAAATGATCCGGCTCTGAAAGTATTCGATGCGGTACCAGCTGTAGGTAGTAGGTCAGGTGGAGAAGGACGCTTAAGCAGTTTTTAACAGACTCTTAATGGCAAATGGAGTTCAGAAATACACTCGGAGGTTTTCCACTGCCTGCCGAGGGGGCACGCTATTAGAAAAAACTTTTTCTATCATTTGGTATTTCATGCACGAAGATTCGAACTTTCGCACCAACCCACGAATGATGGAGAAGAAGATTGCGCCTTCCGAATTCGCCGTGTCGTAAGAGTCCATCAATAAACAAACAAAACGAAGGGGAGTTACTTATTTGTGAAGAAAAGGAGTAGGCGAAAGAAATGAAAACAGCCAAGCACAAGAAATTGTGCGCACACACACATATTTTCTAGCCACGGCGTCTTCCGCATAAAAACGCAAAAATTGCATTTGGAGGTTTGTATTCATTTGTGCTTTAACAATTTAATACGCCGCACTTCGTTTGCATTAGTTGGTTTAGTTTTAATCTCACAAATCCCAACTTTACCAAGCCATTCACTGAATTTTCACAAACATGCAATTTCTCCTACTTTGCTCGTTTGTTTTATATTGCGAAGGGAACTGACGTCAGAGTAAAGTAACTGCTTTTTTAATGGCGCCATTCAGTACTCAATTCGCCTTGGCATCAACCCATTCCGCTACAACGACCGCGGGGGATATATCTACCAGTTACTAAAACGTAATACCCTTAAAAGAACACCCTTTCTAAGTTCATATTCTACTTATACAACTTTCCGGCTGTTCGCTTCTTCGTCAGGTTTGAGAGATAGCAGTAATTTCAATGACTTAAGCCATTTGTAATTGATCAACTGTGAAGAAATGGAATTGGCGCCAAACGCAAGCAAGTCTCGTCTCGTCTCGTCTGCTTGATGACCTGTTGAAATTTGTAATCGCATGCTTTAAAAAATAAAAAAATAATAGTGAAGTCAACTTTTTTTGAATAGTGAAATCAACTTCACACATTCGGCATTATTCTAAAGTTATTGGGTTAGTAGAAAACAGTTTTTTTATGCATTAAAAATTTAAATAAATTTCACAACTGCAAATGAGCGTTTTTTGGCGAGCACCACCCACAGATGTTGAATAAATTTGTTTACAATGCCACAAACTGCTATCGAAAACTATGTACAAGCATATGGTTTTTTATGTTTAAATTAATAAATTTGCTCCAATTTTGCGCCACTTGAATTTCGTAGCGGGCGTCAAGCGACCAAGCCAGTATGCAAATACATTTTTTATTAAAATACCCATTTATTCATGCTCTTACACACACACACACACATACAATGCGATGAGTACCCCATTTACATTGCTTGTATAGCACCCACACTTCTGACGTGAGCAAAAATAATAAACAGAGTTCGAAGACGCACGTTGTAATAAATGCGTACGTATATTTGATTGTGTCCGCACAAATAATACAATTTTATATGACGCTTGGAAATCTTTTTATCAATTGTATTATTTTTCATGTATGCCAATACGTGTGAGGCTGCATTCATTTACAGAAGTCCACGCAAGTGTAGAGATTTTGGTTTGCCATTCACCAGGGAGTGGCTAAAAAAAATTTTTTTTATTGCATAGGGTTCAAACAGCTCCCAATGTCCTACTTCGGTAAATTATTCTCTTGGAACAGCTAGCAAGCAAACACCCGTTTGAGGGGAAACAAAGGTCAGAGGCCGAGCCCTGATGGGATCACTCTGACTACGATCAGCAGTATCAGATCAAAGGGTTCATTCTATGAAGTGCCGAGTTTAACAAAATGCACCAGTTATTTCTTTCTCGTGCTAATCGATGCTAGTTAGACACATCAAGTGAGGCCAGACCTTTTCCACCTGATCTTTCTAACGTAGAGGGGACCTTCCTCTTCCTATGCTATCACCAGCTCGTACCGCATCGCATACTTTTAGAGCCGGAGCTTTTGTATCCATTCGGACGACATGACCCAGCCAACGAAGCCGGGTCGCTATGTCTATGTCATCGTAAAGCTCATGCAGCTAATTGTTCCATGCCAACGCAGATTTTTTTTCTCACTCACTCCAAGGATCGTCTCATCGGATACTGTCATCGTCAAAGCTTCTGCGCCATACGTTGGACGGGCATGGAGAGATCTTTATAAAGAATTGGATTTGTTTGTCGAGAGAGGACTTTACTACTCAATTGTCTACTTAGTCCAAAGTAGCACTTGTTGGCGAGAGAGATTCTCTGTAGGATTTCAAGGCTGGCATTGTTATCGATGTCAATGCTGGTTCCTAAATAAACGAAGTCTCTTACAACCGATACGCAAGTGCGCCCACTGTTTCTTCGATGACAGGAGGTACTTCCTCTTGACCTCGTTTGCCACCCGACCCATTCGCTTTGCTTCTTTATTCAGTTGGGAAAAGACAGAATTAAGAGCGCGGTTGCTAAGGCAGCTGATGTTGCTGGGCACGCTAACTACCAATGAATATATTCATAAAATCTGAGATTACAACCTCCAAACCTTTAATGAACTATGACTTGAGAGCATGAGTCTGGAGTTCCGTTAACAAGTACATTTTCTATGTCCAATATTTGATGCCTTCTTGAAGGCAAAGGCTGGCCTCACTGCCACCTCGGAGATGTTATGGGCGAGGCAAGGTTAGAAAATCATTTCAACTTGCGATATCAACTTGATGTGGCATTAGTCGGCTTACCCACAATTTGCTCATTTGTGCCCACACCACAATGGAAGACAAGGATAACCCAAGTAAAGACCATTTCTAAGTGAGCGGAAAAAATCAGCATCCACGAAAAAACTTAACGAACTGACACTGATCGAATTTGCTGGGAAACGAAACATGGTAGCTTGATGCAACATAAATAGATCAATTAAGTCACGTAGCGGCTTGCTGAATGAACAATTTGAACCATTTCGTTCATGTTGCGACAGACTTAAAGTTTCCCTGTTCCTTCCTAGCATAGCATTGAATCATTTTCTTGCCAGGGTAAGAAAAACACGCCATCCTTAATCTATACTAATATTATAAAGAGGAAAACTTTGTTTGTTTGTAATGAATAGGCTCAAAAACTACTGGACCGATTTTAAAAATTCT
Source organism: Anastrepha ludens (assembly GCF_028408465.1). Classification (NCBI taxonomy): domain Eukaryota; kingdom Metazoa; phylum Arthropoda; class Insecta; order Diptera; family Tephritidae; genus Anastrepha; species Anastrepha ludens. Next base: position 116,207,123 of record NC_071502.1, read on the forward strand.
TTCACCATTCGAAAGCTACATCATCCACGAGTAACATGGATTATATTTTATTTTGGAAGTAGGGCTCGAGATATAGGTCAAAACGTGGACCCGGGTAACCTTCGGATGTGTATGTACAATATCGGTATCAAATGGAAGCTGTTGGTGAATGCTTTAGTTCAGAGTATTTCTATCCGCTCCGTGACTAGGGTCTCGAGATAGAGACCAAAACGTGGACCCTTGAATGTGTTTGTACAATATGGATATCAAATGAAAGCTGTTGATAAGTGCTTTAATACGGGGTAATTTTCATACCTATTGATGACTAGGGTCTCGAAATATATGCCAAAACGTGGACCCGCCATGTCTTTGAACCGAATTAAACCAAACTTACACACATTGTTAAGTAGGTATTGAAGATGATTTCCGTATAGTTTGAATACCTATTAGTAGATAGGGTCTCGAGATATAGGTCAAAACGTGGACCCGGGTAACCTTCGGACGTGTATGTACAATATGGGTATCAAATGAAAGCTGTTGGTGAATGCTTTAGTACAGAGTATTTTTCATGCCGCTCCGTGACTGGGGTCTCGAGATATAGGTCAAAACGTGGACCTGGGTAACCTTTGGTTGTGTATGTACAATATGGGTATCAAATGAAAGCTGTTGATAAGTGCTGTAATACGGGGTAATTTTCATACCTATTGATGACTAGGGTCTCGAAATGTATGCCAAAACGTGGACCCGCCGTGTCTTTGCACCGAATTAAACCAAACCTACGCACATTGTTAAGTAAGTATTGAAAATGGGTTTCGTAAAGTTTGGTTGTAATTCGGAGCACTGGCAACGGGTACAGCGTTCTTTTGAACCAGCCATAATGTCGCTTACTTTTTTAACGCTTGGGGCGGAACTGAACTGTCAAATTGACAGTGTGAGTTACAATGTGTCAATATTTATTTCTGATTTGGATGCCATAAGGAAAAAACGTAAGTGCAACATGTAAAAATTGTTTGTGAATTTTTTGGAGTGGATTTTGGAACAGTGAATAATTTCTTACGAAATTTGAGAATTTAATGTGAAATCCGAATGAAATTATGTGTTCGTGGGAAAAAAATTTTTTTTCGTTTTTTTTTTGAAAAATATAAATGGATAATGGTTAAAAAAGCTCCAATACTTAATAAAACATATAAATTGAAACGAAAAATTCATGGATGATCAGGAAAAAAGACGATTGTTTATTCGTATGCGTTGATTTGAAATTTAAAAACAATCTTCTTTTTTCCTGATTTTCAATTTATATTTTATATTTTCTCAAAAACAAATAGAAAAACAAAAAATATTGTTTATGCCAAAGCGCTTGAATAAAGAATAAAGAAATAAATAATATGAAAATCATATATTTTCTGTTCTAAACCATATCTATTCTATTTTAGTGTGACCAGCGAAGGGGGCCGGGTTTGCTAGTCAAATATATGGAGCCGATTTAATTATCCTCCAGACTTCTGTGGTAGCAGTGGATGAGAGACATTTAAAGTGCAGTTTTTATTCGTGGAAAGCGGATTTCATTAATCAATTGTCTACACATTTCAAGGTAGCACTTTTGCGAAAGAATAATTCTGTTTTGGGTTGTGTTGGGTTAATGGTGATTAAGGCTGGTTGGTTGGTTGGTTGGTTGGTTGGTATAGGTGCTGTCTGCGTGACACACCCCAGACTCAATTAGCACAAAAGGTGCCATTTTGGGACACCACTAGAATAACCCCTCCCGTTATTTAGTCAAACCTTCTTGATTTGACTATAAATCTGCCTATGTTATCTAGAAGAAGCCCCCTGTCTTGCAAGCTCATCAGCTTTCTCATTTCCTTCTATGCTATTATGGCCAGGTACCCAGATGAGAGTGATGTCTATCGTACGTGCTAAGACAATTAATTCTTATTTGCATTGGCTGACGATTTTTGAATTAATTGTTCAAGACTTTATTGCTAAAATGGCTGCTAGACTATCTGAAAAAATAGTCCGCTAGTTGTTGTGGATGTTTTCTGATTATTCTGTAACCTCCCCTTATCCCGAGACACTCTGCTTGAAAGATGCTATTCCAACTCCCTAGGCAAAAGGACTTGGAAGTTTCGAGGTCTTTCGAATATACACCGGCGCCGACGCCGCAATACATCTTGGTTCCATCGGTGTAAAATGCGGTGGTATCTTCTTTGACTCTAAATGGCGATTCTAAACAAATGAAAATTTTAACTACTTCGAAATTATAACTCTCAACAGTGATGTGTTTGTCAAGGCACGAGCTTTTTTGACTGTTTGTTTGATAGCAGTTGGTATTGCATTGTGCCGCGTTCACCACAAGACCTATTAACTTCGCTTTTTTATCCAGTCCATCTTGCCTTGTTCGACACCAGTCCTGGTTTTTTTTTATTCATTTCTAAGCATTCAGAACAAACGACGCATTTGTCGTTATCATCAGGGAATCACGCGGTTTGGCCATCTGATTGCATTTCATTTATAAAAGCGTAGGGATTTGCATATGCAGGAAAAATATTTTTTTTATTCGTTTTTATATTCTGCAAATGTTGATTGAATGACGTCGTTCATAATCTAATATTCGCGCTCAAGTGCGGCTACCGACAAACCAACTGCATATCGATTCCTTCAACAAATATAAATATTTTCATAATTAAATATGTAGATATTTCACTACTATTCTACGCCTCGGTGCCTACGTCTTAGGCTCCCCCCTATTGGCTTTTATGAACTGTTTCTGTTGTTTATTGGATAAGAAATCATTTACTTTAATTTGTTGTTGAAAGAAATTGTGGATTGCGCAAAATTACGATTATTTTATTCATAACTGTGAGTGTGTTTTCGTTAACCATATATGAATGTGGGCATTGCAATGGAATTTAATCTCAATTGTGGTTTGTTTTTTTTCTTTGCTGGGCCTCTATGTGCTTTTGCGAATTAGAGTGCGCGGTGTGCCTTGCATATTTCTGGCATTACATATACGAGTATGTATGTACTTATGTGCGTAAGTACAATGAATAACATGAATAAATTGAATTTGTAATTTATTGTTATTTTATGAAATAATAGGCCATTCATTTGAGTAAAATCCGAGAGAACTGGTTATGTAATAACAAAAAAAGTTGTCTTGCAAATTGCATTTGATAGTTCATATAATAGATGGTTTACAGATAGCGCAAAAATCATGCAGGCCATGTATATATTTATATATAAAAAGCGCGTTCAGCCTTTGCAGGTTATTTGACCTGGCTTCTCTTTCAATTTGTGGGTGTGCGCCTTGATGTTGTTTCACAAATGGAGAGAACTACTTTTTTATGCCGCCTCCGCACTGCAGTTGGAGTTTTATGAGAAGCTAAGGAGCGACTGCTATTAGAGTTCCGAGTTCGAGCCCTACCCAATGGTAGTCACGCACTACCAATATATATGCCTTTTTTGGTTTTTTTTTTGGGGAAGGGGACAATGAAAATGTCAGAAACATTCGATTGATGCCGCCGCGTCAATGATAGGTGGGGCATGCTCCCACTAAAACGAACCATCTCTTTCCGGCTGACTTCCACCCCGGTACCGCATTTGCACTGCATCAAGGGTGAAGCCGTGATTGTGGATATCAACCACAAAAGAAACCTGCGTCCAGGCGTAAGGAGGTTATACGTGGCTGATAGTATCCATTACTTTCGTTAGGAAGCAGATGGAACTTAGAAAGTGTGCGGTAATATCGTGGGCATTACCGTCTTGTCTGCGTAAGGTATGGTAGTGAGTCGATAACTCAAGCGTCCGTAATTGTCGTCGGTATGTCTGAGTCGACCTCCTCTGGAACACTGTTTCATGTACAATTCAGCACCTACCGGGAAGTTCGGTATGATCAGACGCGGCCCAGGGCGTTGATTTTCTTCTCTTGCGAATCTTGGGCAGTAGAAGAGTACGTGTCACGCGTCTTCAAACTTCTCTGGGCAGGTAGAACAGCGGAGAGACCTAAACCTATGCAGATAATACTGGAAGCAGCCGTGTCCGCCCAGCATCTGAGGAAGTAATCCACTTCTCCGTGTCTTCCTCGTAATCGCGTAGCAAGGTTAGGAATGAGTTCGTGTGTCCAGCAGCCTTTAGAAGAAACATCCCATCTTCATTGCCATTCATTAATTGACGCCATTCGCAGTTTCAACTTTTGGTCCCTTGTTGGTTTTGCTCCATGCCTTGGATAGAGACGGTTCAGTTCACGTCCTTGGATATCCAATGGAATTTTTTCCACATTCACACAAATTGCATCCTCCGATACTGTCCGGTAAGCACAGGTTACTCGCAAAGCACTCACCCTATAAACCTGCCTGACCTCTCGTGGGTGTGTTTCTCGGAAGCGGCATATAATAGGATGGAGTCTGTCTCTAACACATAGAAGTCTCGTCCTCTCACCTTGGGCTCCCCCAATGTTCGGCAGCAACCGTGTTAGAGCATTTTTAACTACGGCGCCTTTCGTATTGACTTTCACTGCGTGCTCTCTGAAGGCTGGCTATGCGCGAGTCAATCATAACCCCTAGGTACTGTATAGCCGGTTTAGACTGGATGCTGAGACCTCCGACTTTTATCATCAAACTCTCCCTCTTCTTTCTTTTGCTCAACAAGACTGCTTCTGTTTTTTACCCACGTAACTTCGCTGCCGTCTGGAGTAGGTGAATATGTGTGAAATAGGCGGGTAGAATTCTGCTGTCGAGTACCCGGTGACGTGACAGACGCAGTTACTGTCACAATTTTGGTTCGGATGGCCAAACCTGGTGACAAGTCTCGCCAAACGATCGAATGATAAGCTACTAAAGCTGACGAGGTCAATTGAATGCAGTGTACGAAGTTCCAGCGAAGTTTGTGGCGGAATGCATTACGTGGTAGCGCTGGTGATAGCAGGAAAATAATCCTCTTTGCGTTTGAAAAACTAACTAAATAAAGTATGTATATATTAGAATATTACTCAAATTTAAGCCAAGTCTTTACGCATGCTTTAGAGTGTAAAATTGAGGGGTTTTTCAATACAGATCACTGATTCTCTCATCTGCATATTCTGATCCAACCGGCAAGTTGTATGCTGAACATTTATGGCTAGGGATTGAATTTGCTCCGCTATTTCGTAGTTTTCATTTTTGCTCTCGCTACTGCTCTGAACATGAAAAGATGAGTGGTGAAGCCGCAAAACGTGCGCTCAACTGTTTTACTCCGCTGCAAGCTACGTTTCGTTACCGCAAGTAGCTCAGAGCAATATTAAAAAAAATGTTTAGTGCTCTCTGTAGTAGTAGGCAAGATCTTGGAGCTGGCCAGAGCACTACTTCTGAAATTATTCATGTGTGCTACCGCCACTGCTCTCGCTTCTGTTGCTCTGTTACTACTCCCATGGCTGCCATTTAGGTCTGCTCATTTTTGTTTCGTTGGATGCATTTTTCATTTTGCGTTATTGCGGTGCTCCATTGAAAATATAACTGACAAATTATGTAGTGTAGGTTTTTGGCAAGGATGATATATTACTAGGTTCTGCCAATAACTAAGGTGAAAAACAAAATTGTGAGCGGAACTTCGGCTGTCACGTCACAGGGTTGATTCCACGCATTCTTAGTTTTTTTCGTAAACAAACCGATTCATTACCCCTGCTACGTCAGCCCATCAACTGATTCTCTGATATTGGACACACCATTGACCACTGATCTTTTCACCATGGGTTGTGGGTATGGTTGAGGTTAGAGGTGTACTACCTAGCAGACCGTTATTCGGCTCTGAGCGAATTTGTTTTGGTTATCACTAAGCTAAAGCTAAATTTTGTGAAACACAAGATGAATGACGTAGACTCCAAAGTTCCCCTCAAAAAAAATTTGTTTCACCATACCTAACGAGCAAACCTGGTATCTGTCACCCTTGGTTGAATACAACTACTCATCTGCCCAATGAATGGAGGAGAATTTTTTCCTTTTATTGCTTAAAGCCATTTAACACTTTAAGCGTTTCGAGGTCAATTGAGATACTTCCTGAATTTTGGAGTAGAGAAGAGAGAGCGAGAGAGGTTGGGTAGGCACATAAAGCCTATTTGGTGGGTTAATGCTACTAAAAATGCAATTATCTTTGCATTGCATGATTTGAAAGACTTTCGCTAGATATTGAGATTGTAAAAGAGTCCACCGTTTGAATTCGTCCCCATTTAAATTGAGATTTGCCACTAAACATTTGATAAATGGATAATCTGCACAAAATTTGCGCTCATAAATATTTTAATAAAAATGAAATTAGCACCACATTTGCCGCAGCATATGGCACTTAAAACAACAAAACCAATAACAAAAGCAAAAACACACTTGCACACTTGCATACTCGGCTGGCTAAGTCCCACGGCGATAAATGCTCGACGAAACAATGCAACGCGGTGTGGCGGGGTAAGATGTGTGGAGTGGCTGCAAAAAGAGATTTGCATACTATTAAAAAGCCGCAAATATGTCGGCGACGCTGGCATAAAAATGAGATACAATAACAAAAACCGCTCGCACGACCGCCAACGGCAAACAGCAACGAAAGACGGATGTAGTAGTCGGCAGCATTTGCATTGATATCAATTCGCTTAGTCTTGCCGCCGAAACTACATATGTATGTACATACAAATACACGTATATTTGTATGCAAGTCGGTACGTGTTGTTGCATGCATTAAATATGTATGCTTGCTGAGATGCCCACGACAATATTGTCAACAACGTTGTCGTCGGCGCAGACAAGCAACCAACCAACATGTGACCTTATCTGACGCCCGCATGCAGAAGCTGTCGTTTATTCAATTTTTCATTTTTCTCCGCTTTAATGTTGCTTGCTGCTGCTCCTACTATTCGGTGGCTTATGAAGATGCATTTCATATTAATGTTGCAATCAGGCAAGCAGCTCTAATGGCGCGCAGTTTCAATTGCTACTGAACAGTTGGTGAAAAAAAAATTTGAGATGATATCTACTTTATGTATGTACATACATATGTATGTATGCTTTGTCGTGGTCTATTTGTGTATTTTATTTTATTTTTTTCTTTGCATGCAAATAAAATCTGCTCAAAATAATCGCATCCGCTCTGCAGCGCAGTCACATTGATTAAGCGATGTCTTGGCGACGAAGGCGTGTTATAAATGTTGTGCTGATAGTTTTACACGGTAGCAACCACACGTCATTTCTGACACTTCTACTTGTGGACACAGACGGTCTCTTCTTCGGTTAGTTTGTTATTTTACCTATGTAAGCGTGGCTGTGGTTTTGCTACGCTTGCGCGCTGTCACGCTTCAATAGTTGTCACTAAGTGTTTTTGTTATTATTGTATGTATTCTAGTCGGCGGTTTCGAAACATTGTTGTCTTTTGCCTTTGCAAGGGCGTTCGATGTTCAATGTTACGGCAAACCAGTGAGTGAATGTTACCGATTGCTGTTAACCGGTTTAGCATGTTTTTCGTAGTGTTTTTCTTCCTTTTGTTACTTTATTCCCTACTACTTTTTATACCAAATGAACAAAGCCGGCGTTTTAGAGACTTGTTTCTGCGTTTTACGATTTATTTTGATTTTTTTTCTACAATTTGCATTGCATGGAAAGCGATTAGCAGGTGATGCAATACGGCCCTAGATATTCTTTTATAAATAAAACTAGCTGTACCCGGCACGCGCTGCTACACCAACAACTAAAACAAATTTAAGAAAAATATCTTTAAAGAAAAATTAGTACACCAATATTCAATTCATTCTAAACCATTTAATTGATTTTGTTTATTTCGAAAAAATTGGGACAGAGTTTAGTTTCAATTCTCTGTTTATTGAAGTGCTGTGCGATACACAATATTTCTTGTATTTCCATCTGGCGCGTAGACGAATAAATCAGAAGGTTTTCCGACACGTGAGCAGGCCATATAGAGCTGTCCATGTGAGAAGCATGGATTCTCCAAATTTAATCCACACACTTGTAACGATTGAATTGAACGATTGATTTGAATTCGAATGGCATACCTGTCGGGATAATTGGAATACGTGGCAATAGTACGTCTTCACCTTTGAATTTTTCTATCAAAATTGTTGCCTTGATAACATTGTTCATTATTTTCTTGACGGAGAGTCTGGTTCCGTTGCAAAGTCGTGGTGGATTTAAGTTTCGAAGAAGAATAATGGGTACGCCAATTTTCAATGTAAGAACGTGCGGCAGTATGCCTGGCAAATCAAGCGAATTCAAGAATTCAGTTGGATAGTAGACAACCTCGTCTTGATTCTCCATAGTATCGATGGACTTATGTATATGTTGTCGTTTCACTGGGTATTCCATGCTGAATAGTGAAGTTGATGGTATTGACATCGATGTTTTTCGCTGCTAATATAGCACGCGTACTGAGCCACTGATGGTTTTTGTAGTTTTGTGCAATGTTTGGGAAAACTTTTTGCACCAATTCGTTGATGCTTTCTGTGATCTTACAGAAGTTTGCTGGCAGGGTGATACATTGTGTAGATTCATCAATTTCCATTTGCCCATTTCCAATATCCAATAATTGTTTTGCAAAACTTCCAGCCGATGCATCCCGTTGTAGTTGTGCACGCACGTTAGCTTTCAAAGTCAATTTCTGAATACATGGTCATACTAATTTTTAGGGCAAGCGGTTGAAGCGCCAGCTGGTGGCGAGTGGCATCAATGAGCATATTCTACAAACCTTCTCCGTAGAAAAATACATATACATATATACAAAATTTTATAATAATCCGTCCAGTAGTTTTTGAGTTCATCGATGACATACAGACAAACATTCATTTTTATATAAAGAAGAAGAAGAAGATGCAATAAAGTTGTTTAAATTATTATTGTTAATTTTTTTATTTTTTTATATTTTATTTATTTTTATTTTTTTATATTTTATTTTTTTTTTACATTTTTTTATTTAATTATTTATTTAATAATCTTAAAATCCAGTATTTCTTACAGATTATGAAAAACGGATTATTTCAATCAAAAATAAATCAAACTTATAACTTACTTTAATGAAGAAAATGCAACATTTTTTTAGTTTACAGACACAGATTATTAGAGAATACTTAGAATCAGGTAATGCAATGAGACCGTAGATATTCTTTTATAAATAAATCACAACAAAATTGTCGAAATTATTTTTTATTTTTTATTTCATATTTTTTAAATTTTTTTTTTTTTTATTATTTAATTATTTATTTAATAATCTAAAAATGCAGTATTTTCTTAAACAATTCATTTGGCATACATTTTGAAGCTGTACTTTGTGGACGAAAGATCTAGGCTAAAATGATTTGGCGGTCGCAATATAGATATGGGTATGACTACCATTCGGAAATGCGACGGTTCGAAACTCCGTACATAAAACACCAATCGATAGAATGAAAGTTCTAATAACGATTACCACTAGGCAGGCAATGGCAAACCTCCGAATGTATTTCTGCCAGGAAAAGCTCCTCATAGAAAACCATCTGTGTGCCGTTCTGAGACGACTTAAAACTGTGGCTGCCTCCATTTGTGGAATAATATGAAGTACAGTGCAAGTTTCAAGTAGATCAAAAATCACACTGATTTTTGAGAATTTTTTTCGTTCACGGTTCTGTGCATTTTCTCCATTTAACGCCTACCCAGAAAAATTATCAAAAATCAACTCGATTTTGGAATCGCTTGAAACTTATATTTTATTATACCAGAATTTAATAATCTATAAAACTGCATACACGAAATTTTTCTAAAAATTTTTCTAAATAAAAGATTTGAAATTTTGATGAAATTTTATGCAAAGTTTGAAAGAGACAGAAATGCTGAAATTGCCAATTTCTGCTACTAAATTAGATTAAATTAAGCCTTGATTAACTGCGTCTTAAGGTATTCCATTAGCGAAATTGAAACTAACCCATCAGCCTTCAAACGCTTATTCATCTAACTTTTAATGTCGCCGACCCTAAGGTCTATTAAGCTTTGCGGAATGAAACAAAAGCGACTAGAAAAATTGCACAAAAATTCAACCATAAAATTGGCAACAAAAAATGCAAAAATAAAAACGAGAAATTAAAAAGTGATACAGCGAAAAATGCTATGAAGTCATCCATTTACAATCAAGTTGAAAACCGGTGTACTAAAGCCAAACGTCAACATAGCGGCGGGGACCGTCGCTTGGACCATAGCGAGTATCGGCGCGTACACGTAACGCGCGTCGAAAACAAGTGGAGAGCCAACTGACAACATTTGATTGATTTCCGCTGAGTTGGATGGTGGGGTAGATATGAAAAATTCAATACAAAAATTTGTAGCAACAACAAGGCAGGCTGTGGCAGCTATAAGTGACATAGTTATTTGAAAATTATCAGTTTTTATGATTAAAAATGTACTTAGAGTCTTTGCTATGACAAATATGAAATAAAAGTTAAATAATAAAATAGAAACAAAATAAAAAATTACAGAAGTATGCGTTAATTTTAGCAATTAGTAATTGCGCACCAATTTAGAAAGGTCCGCAAAAAATTAACTTTGCCAATTGAATGTGAAATTACAGCAGCTGGTATTTGTTGCGCAAAAGATTAGTCAGTGAAGTGCGAGAATCAATAGGAAACTGTTTATCGCACTTCGGCCACATTTAACGCGGGGGCACACAATTTCATTTTATGTGCCATAAACTACTCGTACCTACAAAGGAAACCTTGGCTAAATAAAAACTTCATGCCTATTGCCAGGCAGTACCGTTAAGTGCCTAATAGAAAAGTGAATAATTAGTAGCCCAATCATAAAAGTATTAACTAAGTGCTAAGTGTGCACATACCAAGCCCCACCAAACATACTAATATTTCCGCAAATACTTCACAACTTCTAGCATACCAACAACAATAGACTTGCCAATCAATGCCTCACTTTCATGTTTCTATTTTCTCAGTCTTACTGGCTAGCCATAATTCACAGGTATTTCGACAAAAGACACCAAAAACTATATGAATTTGTGATATTATTAGCCAAAGTTTTCGGCAGCGGCTTCCTTCCGCTTTAGCCGATAACGAGCCGGTAGTTGTGGTTTGGGTGCTAACTATCACAATTTTGTTTTTGGAGCGCCACACCAATGCCATGTTTCCTGTGGGTATTAAACTTGAAACTTGCATTATTTTATTTTCATATTCAATATTTATATGGATTTTTATTTCATAAGTGTTTTGTTGGCGTGCGCTGTGTTGCGTTTCATATCTTCGAGCCGATGCGTGCGCGGTAGTTTTGGTTAGTCACGCTTCGCAACAAAAATAACAAATTACCTGCGAAGTGAAAGGGTGTGGAGTGGAAGCAGGTAAGTTGTTTTTCCAACAAACTTACAAACGTCGGCGACCTCTCTATCCTCTGACATTAGTCAGCATAGCTACTTAAATATAGTTTTTGTGACACCTCATGACTTAGTTTATTAGTTCTTCATTAGCTACACAGCGAGAAAATGAAAAGCTATTATTGAGTTGCGTTTGTGCTTAAGCGAATTGAGGGATCTTAATTTTAGCCTGTGATCTCGTGAGTATTTTTAATAGGTCCGTAAGGCCCGAGTGTTGAAGTCATATAATAGCACCATCGGTCCGAACAGCTTAGAAGGCTTTTGGTTGAGGAATCAAATAGTCAATGGGTGTTCAGGGCAACTTGGTCCCTATATCACGATGCTAATAAGTCATCCAGACCGAGAGGGTTTCCGAAGAACTCGTACTACGCGTTTCACAGTACGCTTTATGTGCTTTGAATATTTCACAAGCCTATTGGGCGGCCGCCGTAGTCGTATGGGCTGGTGAGTGACTACCAATTAGGTCCGAATCTCAGTGCATGAAACCTCAAATGATAGATACAGTTTTTTCTAATAGTTTTCGCTCCTCGGAAAGCAATGACAAATCTCCGGGTGTATTTCTACCATAGAAAATCTTTTCATAAAACACAAATTGCCGTTCGGGGTCGGTTTAGGTCCCTCCATATGTGGCGCAACATCAGGACGCCCAACACAAATAGGAGGAGGAGTTCGGCCAGATATCCAATAAAGGCTATATATAAATATATATTGAGAATAATAGTCGGCAGCCTAGACCAAAGTAGGCCTATTGCTGTTTTACACCAAAGGGACATCCGTGTATGGTATACAGATCTTCAAGACCAATAAAATTATACATGGTCATAAATTTATACTTGATACAACTGCCAACAGTGGGCCGGCCAACAAATGCATCCACATAAACTCAGACAGCAGACCTGCGCTCCTTGTCTTGAAAACACAAGCAGTTCCCTCAAACCTGGTTTTGGGCAGTCTTCAAGAATATCCGATCGTTAGCCGGCTCTCAGTGATATTGAAGAAAACAGCTGATTTGCTGACGAAAACTGACCAACCTTTGCCATGTTACTTCGTTGTCGTCTGAACAACGATTGATTGGATGGGTGTGTGAGTTCGTGTGAAATACGCGCGCAGAATTCTGCCGCCGAGTCCCCGGTAACGTGACTCTCATGCAGCCGAAGTTACTCTCATGATTTTGCTTTAGATGACCAAACTTGGAAATCTAACATTTTTATTTATTATTTTTATTAGCCTACTGCGCACTGCGACCAAAAGGGGTGTATTGTGCAAAGCCTACTGGGGTACCCTATATTTTAAGGCTGTTTAAAAATGTTAGCACATTCTGGAGTTGATTGTTCAATAACTTATATGGAGACACGGGAATACCATCCAGGTGGAGTAGACGTTTTCTGCCTAGTACAGGACATTTACAAAGGAGGTGTTCTGAATTTTCAGTGTCTATTTCACAGAATCGGCAGATGATGGCTCAGAGAGACCAATTTTGCTTGAGTGATATCTCAGTCTATAGTGGCCTGTAAAGTAACCAGTTAAAAGTCTTAAGTCTACTCTGCTGATTAAAAGTATATGTGTGTATATATATATATATATATATATATATATATAATTGGCGCATACTACCTTTATGGGTGTTTAGCCGAGCTCCTCCTCCTATTTGTGGCGTGCGTCTTGATGTTGTTCCACAAATGGAGGGACCTACAGTTTCAAGGAGGAGCTTTTTCATGGCAGAAATACACTCGGAGGTTTGCCATTGCCTGCCTAGGGCAAACCTGTTTTTTCTTAATTTTGAGATTCGAGATTCGAACCGACGTTCTCTCTGTGAATTGCGAATGGTAGTCACGCACCAACCCATTCGGCTACGGCGGCCGCCTGATTAAAAGTAGCTTATGAGAAATTCCACTGTCCGGCGATAGGAATTGCTTGTCACTGACCGATAGAATTTCGCCAGTGTTCAACGAACTTTTTCGGCTCCCACCTGCTGAGAAGTTCGTTGTTGTTTCCCTTTGTAAGTCCACAGAAAGGCTCAGGACCAAATAAGAGCATGTTTGCCCTTATTCTTTTGCAAGATGGTGTATCATGCTTGATGGACAGTGAATTGACAGAAATCGTCGTCAGAAAAGTATGAGGCATGAGCAAGAATCTCCTACCTCAATACAAAATTAACTCATTCGGGTATTTAGTCATTCCAGCGGTTGCCATAGCGTACTGTAAAAGTGCATACCGTAACATTATAACGTAACTTTTAAATCGAATGAATGATCTCCTATGCCAAGGAAGCTTCTTCGGTGGCACGCGGTCAACGGCCATGAAAATATTCTTTTCGCAGATGAGAAAATTTTCACAGGACAAGAACTGTGTTACAACTTCTAAAGACGTTGCTTCGAGAGCTCAGCGTGGCCATTGTAAAGGCGTTCCATTTCTTCATTTCTGCGAAAAAGGGGTTAAGACCGGGGCAAAAGTCTGGTACACTTTATGTATCTTGGATGCCTTAGACGGTGTAGTGAAGCATTTGAGCAGCACTCTCTTCAATGAAGATTCCGCTACAGCCTATGAGGCAAAATCCACCCAGCAGTGGCTAAAAACAATATTCCTAGGTTCATAGCCGAAGGTTGGCCTTCTGGAAGTCGATAGCTGAATCCATTGGACTACAGCTTGTGGTCAGAATTGGAGAACCTGGCCTGTTGACGACCTCACAGAAATGTGGAGAGTCTCAAACAATCTTTTGTTCGAGCAGCGACGTCAATGCCCATGGAAGCTGTGCGTGCGGCAATAGCTGAATGGCCTAATCATTTGAAGACTTGTATAAACACAAGTGGTAATCGTTTCGGATAAAAATTGAAACTTTTTTTCCTTATTATTTACATGATTAAATAAAACTAACTTCATTCAAAAAAGTATTATAATTTTATATCTACAACGGACTTAACTTGTAGCAGAACTTATGGCAGGTCTAAGTACAAGAACAGTCCCAAATACAAAATCACAAGTGGTAAAAGCATAGTTTTTTACAGTGCATGAACGACATAAATTCAATGACTGCCGAAGGGCGGCAGTGCAGGTGAAAATTGATAGCTGGATTCATATAACGGCACGCGAGGGCGTCGAAGCATTCACATATGTTTATGCTCATTTACAAATGAATTATGTATGGCTACTCTGGTCAAGGAAACTCCTATATAAGCAACCCCAAATAAAAAAGGCATTCCCTTAAAAGTAGTTCAACTGTTTAAGGCTGAGAAATGGTATACTAATTTTATATGACAGGGAGCGCTACTAACCACAAAAATGGTGTTTAAAGGCCAACTGAACGCGCGCAGTCAGGAACAACATATAATTAAGGGGAAGAAATGTGAAGAAATGTGGTTCTTGTTACTATGCAGAGAGAAGAGAAAAATGAATATATGAATCACCTTTTACTCGTACATAGAAAAATTTGTGTGGCGATATTTCGTTGTTATATTTCTTATGTTATTTTATACGAAAATTAATTTGCTTTCTTTTTCAATATCGTCATGGAGATGTTGGATTTTCCTTTATTCTTACTCACTCACATCCCAATGCACTACATCAACACACCCTAATTTATTGAGGCCAAAACAAAAACAAGGAGTAATAAAGTGAATCAGCTGAGAAGTGACATCTTAAACGCATAATTTTAATGGATTTACAATTTTTAAGATGCTCCTACAAAACAAAAGAAGAAAGAAGCTCAAATTGAGCTACAAATTTGAGCTTCTTTCATTTTCCAAAAGTAGAAAATTTAGTTACCTAAAAATAGCTAAAAACCAAATTTGTTAAAGGTATATTGTTTTTTTTTTTTTTTTTTTTTTTTTTTTTTTTTTTAATGGGAAGGGACATTTGCAGCATCCAATATTTCATGTTAAATTTGTAGATTTACTAAATCCACACCCATTACGGTCATACATAATTAACCAAAGCCTGTACTGACACATTTTGTCAACAAGAGCTCGATTCTACTGGCCAAAAGCGCAAAAGCCGAAATGGTTACAACAACTTCGTAAGCAACAAACCACAACAAAGCAAAGTCATAATAGATGCTATGCAACGAATAATTGGAACAACACTTTACATAAAGAGGAAGAGTAGGAGTACAAGCAGCACAAATCAAATGCGAAATGTGGCAACGTTGCATAGAATGTGAAATGTTTACTTGTATACATTTAAATGCTTAGTAAAACAATTCACAAAGTGTGCACCAAATATCATATTGAGTAGGGATTTTATTTATTAATATCAAAAATACACTAATTCAGCTAATGCTTTGAAAATTAGAATTTTTAGAAATGGTCGTTGAAATTTGACAACTTAGCACAACTTTACTGGAAGCGATGCAAATAAGTTTCAAGTTTGTAGTACGTAAATACATAGTTTGCACTCAAAACACTTTTCTATGCCGCCAACTCTCTCTATATGAGGGTGAAGTTCTTAAATAAATTTTAAATTATGTACAGTGCATCACAAAAGTATTCGCATATCTATTTATTTTTGTAGTAGAAAGTGCAAAATAAGATTATTTTATCTGAGGCTCACAATCAGAAACTAATTTTTTAATGCATATAAACACTTAGCTTTCACTTGAAAGAAATAATTCAGCATCTCAAAAAACAAAAAAAATGATTAGACTTAGAATATTATGACTTGAAATCTCACCACATAAATATTCAGAATTTTAGATCGTTGCAAGGCACCGTTATCCACACAAAAGCGCGTCACTGTTGATAGAATTTAGCATTCATTCTTTTAGTAAATTTGATTGTGTTACGAAAATTTGTTTAAAATATGGCTGGAAAGTCAAAAGAAACTACTTTGGAGGAAAGAAAAATAATATTTAATTAATTTACGAAATTAAGGAAAAATCATTAAAAGAGATGTCAAATTCGTTAAACGGGGAACAGCGAACGGGAAGGCCTGAAAAATTGAAGTCTCGCGATAAGGATGTTATTATAGAAAAAATAAGCGAGAGCCATACATTTCTGCCCCAGAAATTTATAGGAATCTCGCGGAGATTAGCAGAATAAACATTAGCGCTGAAACTGTACGAAGAACGCTTGGAGTAGCCGAGTATAATGGGCGAACTTCACGCATTAAGCTGCTTATAAGTGAAAAACCCGATAAAAGAGTTTGGGATTCGCAAAAAAGAACATTGCGCAGAATAGATTAAGATAAGTTATCAAAAAGAAAAGATACGCTACTAGATATTAGTTAAAAATACCATGTATCACAACATCAGCATCACCAATTCCTGGAGTTCCCGTGTGGAACATAGGGCTAAAACGAATTTCATGCATTCGGGTCTATTTTGCGCCAATATATTAACTTCATTCTAGCTAACCTGCGTGATGCGGGTTATCGTGTGCAGATATTCGCTGGCCTTCCACGTCTTTGCGGCTTCCTGGGGGGTTCCAATCAACGGCGGCCCTTGTTAAGTCACGATTTCCTCTGCAAAGAGTTTGGCACATCCATCCCCATTTTCTCTTTGGGATCTATAATAGCATTGGCTGCTGCTGGGTTCCGGCTAATAAGTCAGCATTCAAGAAAATATTTAGCCAGCATATTTTGAGAATTTTTCGAAGGCATCTGTTAACAAAAACTTGTAATGCGATTGTGTCAACTGACGTCGCATTCCACATTTTACAACCATAAAGTAAAGTCGACTTTACATTGGAGTTAAAAATTCGCAGTTTTGTGCGTCGTAAAATGTGTGATGCGTCTCACAGTGCTTGCAGAGAGCCAAATGCCGCCACAGCTTTCTTTATTCGGCTTTTGATATCATAGCTCGAACCTTCAGAGACCGATATAAGGCCGCTTAAATAGCAGAAAGATTGTAGATCTTCGAGATCGATGTCATCAATTAGGAAATTTTGCGTATTTCCTGTGTTTACATAGTCAATATCCGCTAGACGCTCGAGCAGTCTCCAGGTAGCAAGGCCTCCAGATGACGAGGTCTTCATGACAACGTCCAAAACGATGTTAAAGAGAAGTAAAGAGAGAACACAATCTTGTCGTACACTTGATTTTGTCAGAAGTTTCTCATGTATTTTCCGACAGCTTGCGTCCGTGTAAAGTTCCACGACGAGTTGAATCACTCTTTTGCACTCGAGGGCGTTATGAATAGCGCCATGAAGTAAAGTATCGAACGCTTTTTGGAAGTCTATAAAGACGAGATAGAGCGAAGCCCTTCACTCAACTGACTGTTCAACGATTGATGTGGTGGATGCATGAACGGTTCGCTCTGAAGCCCTCCTGTTCTTGTCTGAGTTCTGCCTTTCTCGTTGCCCAGAATTTCAAAATCAATGGGTGTATTAAGCTCGTGCTGACCACGGGTTTAGCTTTCAACAATTCAGGCGAGATGTTGTCGTGCCGGTAGCCTTGTTATTTTTAAGAGATTTTACCCCTATAACAACTTCCCAAATGCTTGGACTATCCGTTGGAATGTCAGCTCTTTCCTCATGTGCTGTGCACTGGCATATGAATTGTATGCACGTCTAGAATTTTTTTCGTGGCACGAATTCACATACTTTTTAAGTTAATGCATTATTTACAATACTTACGCTTTTGCTTGAAAAACATTTTATTTTTATATTTAAATTAAAGCTTAGACCCAATGAAATGAGTGGATTAGTTTTTGAGCAATAAATAAAAAGCGAAAGGAGTTTCTGATATTTTATAAGCGAAAACTAATATTTCCGAATACCTTTGTGAGGCACTGTATGTACATTATAATTTTATGTATATGCGTGCACACACCAATTCAAGTTAGTCCTAGTTAAAAAGTATTTTATTGTATTTATGCATCAATGGATGTGTGTATGTTTCAGAATAACCCTTAGGTGCGAAGTGGTGTAACGTTAGCGCGTGAAAATGCAAAGGTGAAATTTTGGGAGTTGGAGAAGCAGCTAAGAGAGGAAAGCGGAAATGTGAGCATACATACGTATGCAAGTCTGTGCTAATGGTAATGCGCTGTGTCCACGTGTAAATATTTCAAAGCACAATTTGTGCCCATTTCGCACTGCCAGACAGATACCAACTGCTTTTTTTCCACTTCCTTCACAATCTTGTCACCCCGAATGAGTGTTTTCGTCCTAAACGTAATGAGCTTTCAACTACATACATATGCTCATACCATATGCATGTGAGATATGAGAGAGAAGCTGACCATCATCATCCATGTGCACACTGGTGTTGTACGAATACCTACGATTACCTACTATGTTTCCCCACAAACACTTACTAACACTTAATTCGTGCTACGCATGCCGAGGCGAAAGAAGGAATACAAGCACGAGCAGGAAACTGTAGTGCAGAGTACATAGTGTATATGTGTATGTGTGTATACTTCGCAAAAATCATACTGGTTTGACGTTGGACACGAAGTGCTGTGAATTTATTTAGGGTGAAAAGTGTAACTAGAATTACAAAAGCAACAAAAAAATATAAATAAATAAAAAGAAAAAATGACAAGAGCACGACAAGGAGCGCAGAGTAAAACCGGAGTTGTTGTAGTCGCACCATAAGCATTGTAAGCCGAGCGGAAGAAAGTAATAAGGGGGGACGCCTAATGCCTTTATGCCATGGATATGGCCACCCATAGGGATGACAGTTTGTATGCAAGTGGAAAATGTTGGAGTAGTAGTATGCGTAAGACAAGTGAATGAATTTTCGTTGAGGAAAATCATGCGTTGTTGCCAAATTTCAGTATCGGTGAAAAATGTGCTGAATGAGTTAAATTGTGCAAAAGGCACAGAAACGACAGAACACTTTTGTATGGATTGAAAAGCACGACATACATACATACAAATATTTAAGAAGCAATTTGCAATCGATGTCGATAGAGGGACACTAGCGCAAGATATCTCATTACCTTATCACAAAATCACAATGCTTTGAAAGAACTATTTTTAATTTTCAATTAAAATACCCGCCTTATTGATGCAAACGCAAAGCACATAAAATTTGATTTTTGAATTAAGAGCAAGAGATTAATTTTCTTATTACTTTCCTAGTAGGGAATAGGTTAAGATTGCGAGCAGCGAGCACCAGTTTTTGCAGCAAACGTAGGGTACCGAAAATGCTTAAGACCTCACTTTTTTTTTAAGTTTTCATTGCGACTAGTTGCAAAATAGTTTAAAAAAATATTTAACGAGCGGTTTGTAGTGAGTTTGCATAAAACAAATTAGTATTAGGATACTCTACTGAAATGTTTTTTAAATACATGTTTTTTTTTCAATTTCAATTGACCAGGTCTTGTAGCTTTTTGCGCTTAGCCCTTTCCATTTATTTATGATTGTGTCAGCAAGGATGGACGCTTTTATGTTTATGTTTTTATTCAGTATCTCTATATCAGAACTGCTTATCTTCTTAATTGCGTCTGGAACTGAATCAGGAGCGAGGTCACGTTCGAAATCAGAGAGATTTCTCGGACTATAACCTCAACAATGAAAAGGTTAGAGGCACTACTACAAATGGCTAAAGGGTGTTTCTGGCAGCATAGGCGATGGCGAAACATAAAAATAAATAATTGCTGGAGGGAGGCAATCCAGTAGAAGATTTTCATATAAAAACAAATAAATAGCACTTAGAGAGAAATTTTTTGTAAAATATTTATTGTAGAAGTTTTTTTTCAACTACTTCTACTCAGTTTAGGCCGATTTTTTTATTTTTCAAATAATATTGTAATTACACAAGATTATACCATGTGTCAGATGAAAGAGTGTCATAAGTTGTAAAAATTCTTAGCGGTGTGAACAGTATAGCTCTCTCTCTCTCTTAGCTTCACTGTCTGTGGTGGACCATAGCTTCATCAACAATCCTCCTTCAATTCAGTCTCTCTCTTGCCTCATTTCTCCAATTACGAACGTTCAGCGCTTTTAAGTCTGCCTCTACGTTATCAAGACAACTCTTTCTTGGTCGGCCTCTCTTTCTTCCTTCAAATGAACGCAAAGTAAACACGCGTTTTTGAATTCTTTCGTTGGGCATTCCTATGATGTGGCCAATCCATCTAAACCGCTGAGCTTTAATAAAACGTATTACATTTTCACCACCAATAAGGATTTCAATTTCGTTGTTATATCGGATGCGATACGTGCCATTTTCAAGCCGAATGAACAGTATCGCATTAGAAGAAACTGTTATGTTTTTACTAAGAGAGGCAAAGACAATTTAAAATTTTCAAGCCATTTTCGCAATACTTTGGTTTTTTGAATTATGACGTTCTTCGAGCATACGCGTAATATGCCATGCAGTATCAGCTGGGGTTGATTTTATTCGAATTAATTTTCGAAAAATATAAATTTATTTTAAAATGGCCCACCCTTTATAATCATCCCCCAAAATAACGTCACAAAATATCTCGACATGCATCTTGATAGCAAACCTCATGAAGAACCCATATTTTCACCAATCGGAAGGCTCTAGGAATAAAACTCAAACAACTTTTCTGGTTACTACATCGAAATTCTCATGTTTCTCTCGAAAGTAAGCTCTCACTGTACTCAGCTAACGGAAGGCTCTTTCGAAAGTAAGAAGCTCTCACTTTACTCAGCTATCTTGAAACCAATATAGACATATGACATTCAACTTTGGGCACTGCAGCTAACTAAAACATTGAAATACTTTAAAGATTCCAGAACGATCTCAAACGTCACAAATTCATCCTGATCTCAAAGTATCCACCATAATTGAAGAAATAAGAAAATATGCCACATCACCCAACACTCGACTCCAATCGCACTCAAACCCTGTTGTCACATGAATAATTGCAAATCCCATTAACTTCACAAGACCAAAGCGAGAGTCTACAACAGACCTCATAACCTACCGCAGACCTATCATAATAAATTAGTGTAAATTATTATTACATAAAATTAGTAAATGGTGCATTCCATCAATGTCTCTTAAATGAATTAAATAACTTTAAGTAATAATATTACGTAATGTTTAAGGGGGAATTCTACTGTGACAAGGGAAAAAACAGGCTTATTTTCCGGATTTTATTTCTAACAAAATATTGCTCGTACATAAAATCTATTTAAACTCTTATCTTTATTATATATTTAAGTTTTTGAAAAAAAAATTTTAAGTCAAAATATTCAAAATGGCCGCTGTGGCACTTCTGCAAGCGCAGGTCCGCTTTTCTTAGGTGCCTAAACGGTGTACATGAAATCTTACGTTTCGGTGATCTAAAACAAAAAAACAAAATATTGTTATCATATACATAGTATTGACTCTCGTCTGACGTAGGATTATGTCGATAAAAAATTTTGGCGTTGAAAAAAAAATTCTTGAAATTTGTTTCTTTTTTTTTGCCTAAAATTGATGTTACTATTGTTTATAACAATTTAACAAATAACGATATCAAAAAAATCCTATGTCAGACGAGAGACACTATTACAGAGAATATATAATTAAATAAAATTTTTAAGCTGATTCATTTATCAGAACTCGAGATATCGTGTACACCGTATACAAAAACTTAGTTTCGAGAAAAATGCGTTTAAAGTTTCAGTTTTCAGCGTTTAAAGCTTTGGAGCGCTTCGGGAAAAGGTCGAAATTTCAACGAAGAAATATTTAGCCAGCTGTAACACATATTGTACCTTATTTAAGAGGGTTCAAAGTATTTTTTAAGCTATCGATAAAAATCGATTTTTTGAAAAATTCACAGTAGACTTCCCCCTTAATAAACAGATCGCAATGTAGAAATGATTAAAAAGAGGAAAAATATTAAAAATTAGATTCTAGTAGCCTGGAGTTTCTTTATTTTTTTATATTTTTTTTTATTTTCTACTTATTTATTTTTTAATTCTTTTATAAATACTTTTCTTTTAATTTACCTTCCATACAGTTTGAGCAAAATTTTTACTGTTTACATTTTATTGTTGTTTTGTAAATATTTGAATATAAGCCGACAGCTCAGTTAACTATTTCTACATTCCGAATATCAGTTTATTATTTACTACTTTTTCGTAATGTTAAGCGACAAAAAAGCCTGAAAACCTATTAAGAGTGTCATATGTACAAATATGACAAACAACACCGTTATTTGTCAAGCCATTCGAAACACAGCGCACTACTAACTAACTACACTACAACTAACAACAACTAACCGTTGTCGTTTGCAGGTGCTCATATCACCATGCCACCTACGTAAATTACAATAACAACAATTACATTACATGCACACGCCAATGTTTATTGTGAAATTAAAGAAATAAAAAAAAACTGCCTCGAATAAACGGCATAAAGACAAAACGTATGCATTTCAAATATTCAAGAAAGCCAAATTTTGTGGTAAATCTCTGACAGGCAGTCCACGCTCCTCCACTCATTGGTGTTTTTGAGAATTAAAAACTTTGTGTTACCTTACATGCATACATACATACATACACACAATATGTCAGAAGCACACCTATGGAGTGTAGAGAGGTTTGAGGTGAGAGAAACCACATGGGCTTGTAGCACTTTGGACAAGCGATAAAACTACGTACCATACATGAACTCACCGGAGCATTCACCCACCCACTCGCTCACGACGCATGTCAGGGCAGCACGTGGAATTGCATGAACTGTTTGGACTTTTAATTGTATGTAAGAGTATACCTATGCCGTGGTGGGTTGTACTCAGATTGTCGTTGATGCGCCGACAAGCTGGCAAGCGTTGAAAGTAGGTGAAGCTGTGGGAGACAATTTTCATGCAATAAGAGCTGTGTGTCATCGCCGACAATGAGAGGAGTGATGCGAGTGTCGGTAAGTACATGTTGTCATCCAATTTGTGGAGACGGATAAGATGACAGTTAATTTCGGGTATAACAAAAATATTTAATAATGTGGGCAGTTCTTAAAAAATTTTGCTACCTGGTGAAGTCTACACGAAACTTCGTTTGTTACAGAAAATACTTTACATTGAGACACATGTTTTGCATATTTAATTAACAAACTCACAGCTGTTTTACATATTAAAAATTAAATTATAATATAGCATTTATGTGAGAATACAACTGTTTTCATTTTCGCCCTTCGCATGGGCGTGCAAATGTATGTGCGAATGTGCAAGTACAAAGTTTTGTTTTGAATTAGCGTTTGTGACGCTTTGTAAAGCAACTGTGCAATGCATGCTAATGCCATTTTAGAGCGCGCCTCCTGAATATGTATGTACAGGGTGACTCACATAGTGCTTTTTTTAATCATTATAGTCACATAACCATGCTCCCAATATAAACAACACAGACTTCCTTACTTATTCTCTCCTACTTAAAAGCTATTCTCACATTTCTTCTTCACGTTTCTTAATTTGCTCCCTTACTAACTGATCTTTTCTTAAATGACATTATATATGTAAACCTATCTATTTCTCTTTGTTACATAAAAATAACAGTTTACATTTTGACTCTCATATTTTTTAACTTAGTTGTAAGAATTATGTAACCTTGGAATCATTAATAAAGCTAACTTGGAAAAGGACGGATTATTATTATATGTTATTTTGGCAGTGCGCTTTCCCATTGGAAAAAACAAAAAGTCAGTAGAGCGAAACGAAATAAATCGCTCTACCTTTGGGAAATACTGCAGAAATAGAACATTTATTGAAAGAAATCAAAATCACACCCACAAAGACCATTTTTATCTCGGCGGCTATGTTTACAAGCAAAACTACCGTATCTGGGCATCACTAAATCCACACGTGATCGTCGAGAAGCCTATGCATTCTCAGAGAGTGACAGTTCGGTGCGAATTTTTCTTTGAAAAGGCCGATTCGGCTAACGGCGAACGCAGCAGAGAGATGATATGATAAACGATTTTTTGTGGCCGTAAGTTGAAGGCATGGACTTGGACGATTTTTGGTTTCAACAGAATGGCGCCATGCAACAATCGATCTTTAACGCATCAAATTCATGAATCACGTAATCAACCGTCTCGGCGAATTGTCCACTTTGGCCCTTAATATCGAAAGCCTCGCAGGCGAATGTCGTGAAGTAGAGCTAGAAGGTCTTGGACAACTGTGTTAACAGGATGCAAAGTCAGTACGTGGATGAAATTAGGCTTCAAAAATAATGGAAATGTTTCCTCTTTCGAATGAACCAATAATATATAAAAAAATATAATTTAATTAAAAATATTTTGCTTTTTTCTGGAAATTAAAAAAAAGTTTAAAAATGTAAATAAAAGTTAAAACTTTAATCTTTTTCTTGAAAGTTCAAAAAAAATTTCCGAAATAAATTTTGTTTTAATATATTTTTGAATTTTTTTAAATTTCATTTTATTATTTTCAATTATAAATTATATATAAATATAAAAATAAAATTTCTTTTTTACTAATTATTAAGATTTGTTTCCATTTTTTAAAAAGAAACCGCTATATGCAGCACCCTGTATTAGTGTGGTGTATTTGTTAAAGCTAACGTTGGATCGACTTAATATGTATCACACACAATCAACGGCATAGATTATGACGTGCAGATATGATTTTTTTATTTCTCGCTTGTTCTAAATCATGGCGAAAGTATTTATGAGTTGAGTTAAAAATCCAGAAATAAGGAAATAAACAAACGTTGGCTGTGACAAGTTTATGTCGCGCCTTATCCCTCCATCTGCATATTCACAAATGCTTAGCTGAAGCCACCTTTGCCTTGCTTGGGTTATTTTTATGGCAGACAGGTACTTGCAGGAATTCAAATTTGTAAAGAACGTGACTCATGCGTGTAAACGCGGAAGACCGGCACATGTATGGGCCGATCTACGAAATTGAAATGGAAATAAAAGTCTAAGCATGCAGGTAGTCGGTTGTATACAAAGAAACACCTTTTTTCCTCATATTTATTCTTATTATTTCTCTGCCTCCCTCACATTCAAATCAAGATCAAAATTTGTTGTAATTACGATAACGTCTCGTGACATGTAAATTCGTTTTTTTATAAAAATTATGCCATGCCTTGCATACTGAGGCGCCTACAATTGAAAACAGACGCGTAAATTTCAAATAATCAACACACTCGGGTTGGGTAAAATTTGAAGATTTTTAAGTTTCGATATGCGTTTGAAATCTATGCCACTGAAATACGTATTTACATACGCATTACACCACAAGTTCTCCCTGTACAAGAAATTAGATCACTACCTCGACTCTATGCTTTTAAAGTATGCAACGGGTTCTTAATAACCTTAAAGAAACAGTCAATAGCCCTGGTAGCTAGCGCTGTAACCTAACTATTAAAATTTATAATTTATTCTACATTTTTTTCATTTAAAATGTGTGTGTGACACCGTCATAGAAATATCACTAACACATACAACGGCATTTGAAGGAAAGTTCAAACCGATTTGACTGTGTTCAGGTACCTCAAAGATGGTCACAATGTGCAAATAGTAACGAATGATGATGACTTTCGAAACGTTACTAATTAAGTTTGAAGATATGCCAACAACAATAGCTTGAATATATCAAATCTGATATCGTAGTATAAAAAAATTACATGGTTAATGGTAAAAGTACTCAGAAAGTTAGTTTTTGTCATACGAGAACTATGTGCGTTGTTACAGGAAGTTGAATTACTCATCTTGGTCAAAAAAATGGCATTAGCTCGAGGTAATGGTTGTTTGACTGCGATAAGCCCAGTAGATTATTTCAATATGATCTACATACTTTGTTTTCCTCTACTTCTTGAATCAAAGAGGAGACACTTACTTCTTTACTATGTCGCAAAATTACTCTGGGTATATAAATTGAGAGACCGCCTGGCTAATTTATCTGCCATTCCGGTCCCAGTAATTCCTGTGCGCCCAGGAAGCTCTAGGATACGTATTTAATTGTTTTGGCCTAAGATATTCAGTTTTCGTTGTATATGGAAATAGTCGTACAATTGAGTCGACAATTCAAAGGCTGTTGAAAAAATTTAAAGAATTTGGTTCTGTCGAGAATAGAAAAAGGACTGGCAGTCCCACAACTGAACGTTCTGTTGAGAAAAATCGCCGGTGTTGTTATTCTAGCGACTCATTTTGTAAATTTGTAACCATAATCTATTTTTGTGACATATAGCGGATGTTATTTCAGCTAACAAAGTAAAAAAAAAAACATCGATAGCGCACATACCAAACGCTAAGTGAGCATCATCTAATATTACAAATAAAAACAGGCAACAGGTCTTAGAAGTTAGTCAGATGAGTGGTGAAAAGATTTTTAGAGGTGTTCTATTTAGCAGACCGTTATTCCGCTCTGATATACGAAAAAAATCAACCAATGTAAGATAACTTCGTTGCGTTGTGAACGGCCGAAGAGTTGTGTGTGAATATGTGTAAATCATTTGCAAATTTCGGCTGGCGCTAAGATTGTGTTAGTGATATATGAAAAATATCAACACAGCCTTTGGTCATGTTGTTTCGTTGCTATCTGAAAAACGATTGATTGGATGAGTGTATGGATGCATGTGAAATGATCGTGCAGAATTCGACTGAATCTCCCAAGTGCCAGCCGTTAGATGAGCTTGACGAAGACTATGGGTGACTACACTACACTGACAGGGCAAAGTTGCTGCTACAACAATAACAAGAACCTGGTAAATCTATCATTCTAGAGTCAGATGGTTACGTCTTAAATCCGTTACTTGCGTACAGATTCTAAGATCCAAAATAATTTTCTGAAATAGCTTTAATTTACTTGGTTTAAAAAAAAAAAAAACACCATGTTAATAACCATATTATTAAATCATTATCTTCTATATTATTTTCTTATTTCTTTTGTGTCGAAACGGTGCATGTATTTGATACCAAAGTTGCACTTTCTCACAACTTTAAAAGAGTCTTTAAATATCCCAAGAATTGGTTGCATTTTCACCCAAACAAGTTTATCACAGTGAAAAAAAAACTAAAAAAGAGGAAAAAATATAAGAAATATAAAAATGTAAGTACGTGAGAAGAAAATTAAATAAATGATACAAAGTGCGCCCCACATAATCACACAAATAAAACCACAGAATTCGACCCAGCGCCTGTATGCTCGCTAGCCTTTCTGAATTTGTTTCTACTGCATTTTTGTTTGTGCTGTTTTTTGTTTTTTATCAGCATAGGAGCATTTACACAAGAGCCAAAAATGTGAATAATGCATTTACTACGCAATACTAGGCGAGATATTAAGAGTGAGAGAAAGAGGGGAAGTTGGTGTTAAAGACTTTTCAATTTGTGTATAGTTTGCCACATGAGTAGCAAAAAGTTGAAGACAAATGGCGTGATTCTTGTAAATGAAATGAGTTCTTAAATTAAAATAAATTAAAGTAATACCTTTCATGCTGTTACATCTGCTTAACATATCCAAATTCCTAAGACATAAAAAGTAAATGTAAAACTGCCATGAAAAATTTCATGTGCAGACGAATAGTTTCTTGAAAGGTAACTGACCTCACGCAATTCACTTTAAGTGTAATTTTAAAGTATGTAGTGTAATCATTGTTGCTACCAATGAAAATTGAGATCACTTATACCTTCCGTGACTAGTGGCCAAAATAATTTCCGTTTCGATGCATTTTCGGGCAGCCCACGGCAGCTCGGCCACTAGGAAGCAGGTGCACGTGATTGATGTATACCAAAAATAGGTAGAATAATAAAAAAATAAAAAGAAAAAAAGAAACTTTAGAAATACGTAGAAAAAACTTGCGCTCGTAAATATACCCACACACATATATATATACATATATATATATGCATAAGAATTTTTCGGAATACATACAAAAATGTATTTTAGACGTTGCGGTGCGGTAAACCAAAGCCTATAAAACGAACTACGAACTACAAATAACACAGTAATGTTTATAAAACAATAATGCGAACTGGCAGCAGCGGCTTATGTGCAACGGTGTAAATAAAAATACACAGAAAGGAATACGGCCGTTCAATCAAGAGTGTGAAAAGTTAGAAGTGTCAGCAAAAATCACCCAAGACACGCACGCAGCCAGTATGAATAAATACACGCGAGCTAGGACGGGCGGGCACTGGAATATAATAACGAAATAAAAAGAAAAAAAAAGTTCTTTACTAGAAAATGTTCTGCTACTCCAGCATCAGCGCTGGATATGTATGCATGTGTGTGTGTGTATGTTTGCATATAGGGGCATATTATTTATAACCACGCTTTCTGTCTATGAAGGAGTTGCCGGCCCTCAGTGCGGCGTGACTGAATGGCGTCTGCATGAAATGGATGCGATGAAGTTCTCTCGGTTGGCTTGCATGCAGCAGCAGCAGGAGCGATTTTTTCGAAGACATGAATTGATGACGATTTCATGTAGCAGCTGTTGCTCCTCTGACGAATTTTCTTAACTATTCCCCGTGGAGGCAGACATTGACGCTGCTACTGGCGCTGTGCACTTTTGTTAAATGCGATTTCATGACAAGAACGACAATGGGGAAAAACTATCCTATACCAAAGGCGAGACAACAAACAACTTGCCGAATTTAGTAACGAAAGCAATCAAGAGGCATAAGAAGGGGAAAGCGGCTGTTGGGGAAGAAAACATCATACAAAGCTTCTGTCAACCCCTGTGTACTCACCGCACTTTTACTTTAATATACTTTTATTCAAATGTCGCGTTGACATTGAAGCCCCCTATTTCATGACTTCAACACGGCCTGCAGCGTCTGCATTTTGTTGATTTTATTATTTAGAGAAATCGCGCGCCTTTTTTATGTGCACGTACGAGGGTCGTTTGAAAAGTGTGTGCAAGTGATTTTTGGGTTAAATATCTTTTATTTTTCGACATAACACATGGGCTGAAAAGTGCCGGGCAAAAAAACAAAAGATAGATCGTTCTAAAGTGGTATTGAAATGTTGGAGCAGCGCTAGAATGATGGCGTTGTTCTTGATGGAAATTACGTTTTCTTTGTTAGGCCCGGAACTTTTCACCCTATGTGTTAATTTCCTTTTGGGCTTATAATAGAATTTGTCCAAGTCGAGAAAAATAGCCATTCGTGTCTGCAATCACCTCTACGTTTGAATAATACGCTTGCCATTTCTTGAAATGGGCGAACAAAAAGTAGTCTGAGGGATTCGAGGGAGCCAACTCTGGAGAATAAGGGGAATGTGAGATGAGTTTGAACCATATTTTCATTAATTTTGCAACCACTTCTGCTGAGGCGTGGGCTGGTTCGTTGTCGTGATGAAAAAGGACATTTTTGAAAATTACTCGACTTCCTCGATTCAAACGAATACCAAACACCAAGAAATGGACCAATCTGGTTGAAACTTGGTGTGTGTTCTCCCCAAAGGCGCTACTAATTCAACATAACCTCGATACGCGCCAGTAGTTTCATCTCTCTGACTTTGCACGTACTTTTCAAACGACCCTCGTATATTGATACTATGTAGTGTAAGGTGTCCCATTAAGACCACCGATTTTGAATTTATCGCCAGTTTGTTGTTTGACAGCTGTCATGTGTGAATAATAATAGAGCAATGCACAAACTTTGAAAATCGGGAATCTCCTACTAATAATGATCCACTTAAATACATGGTTCAGAGAATATGGCAGGTGCGCATATCGCGTTACCGCTACTCGGTTCTCAGTGAAGTTGACAGAATTAGCTGTTAAGCTGACGTAATTGAAAATTTCTGTTTTCAAACACTTTTTTACTTTCCATTTACTTCTCTATTACCTTCTTTATTTACTATAACCTAACCAAACTTTTCATATTTGTTTACAATTCTCGGATATTTTGACACTCTTCTTAGTTCACTCCATCACTGCGCACATAAAATTCCGTCACATTTTGCTTTCCATTTTCTTTTCTATTAACTGCCTTATTTACTATGACCTAATCTAACTCTTCACATTTATTTAAAATTCTCAGATTATTTGACACTCTCTTCTTAGTTCACTCACTCACTTCACACATTTTGCCTTCCATTTTCTTTTCTATTACCATCTTTTGTTACAATAACTTGATCTAATTCTTCATATTTGTTTACAATTCTCCAATATTTTGACACTCTCTTAGTTCTCTCACACACTTCATCTAGAATTACGTCGTTGCTAAGCAAGAATGATAGAAAGAAGATTGCGCCCATCAGAGCGTACGTGACGTCACGTTTGCAGAGTTGTGCAGTATTGCCAACCATTTGCTCTTCGCAATAAATTTAGTGCTTTTTTATACCGAAAATGCGACAATTTTTAAGTTTGGTGTTTGTTTCTTTTTGTTTTTAATTTAAGGCTACCGAGACTTAAGTTGAAAAAAAACTGTATTATTATACAAAAGAAGTTTAAAAAAGGCCACTCTGAGAAGATTTTAGTGCTAATGAAAAGTTTTTTACTCTTATAAAATTTGATAATTTGAAAGTGCAAATTTAATTTTTGGCTCCATTTAAGGCTATGCAAAAATATTAAATGCCCCTCTCTCAACTCTTCTTAAGATTGAAAACCTTTTTACACATTTTAAAAAGCCTTTGAATTTATTGAATGCGAATTGAAACCATAGAGGTGTAATCGTTTCTTCCGGTCATCAATCCTTAGTGAGACATAGAGCATCAAGAGGTGTATTCATAGTAAAAATAACCAACAAAATACCAGAAAATACTAAAGAAACCATACTGACATTTTTACAAAAAGAGTACCTTATCTAGTTACATAACTTCAAATATAGCAAAAAAGTCGTTTCCTTAACAAAAGAATTTCGCTTAACAAAAAAAACTCATAAATTAAATTGTACATAAGCATAACACATTTATTTAAAAAAAACGCACATTCTACAGACAATTTGTCACGCATACAAAGTTCTTACTTAACACAATAAAAATTTCGTGTTTTATTTTCTTTAAATGGGCATTTAGTGCGTTTTTATATCCAAAGCTAGGCAACTCTGCAGTAGCGAGAGAGAGATTTGACTGCCGAAAGCAGAAGAACACCAACAACACCGGCAATCGCGGGCAATGCCACCAGATGTAAAAAAAAGTAAAGCTAAATAAAACTGAGTGAATTATTTAAATAATTATTAAAAAATGTATATTTTACAAAATTATAAACATGACATTTTAATTAGAACAGCTAGAAAAATGTCATGAAGAAAGAACTAAAACTCCGAGACAAAAAATAATAAAAATAACAAAAAAAAAATGCTAAATCAAGTTACGAAAATGGTAATCTGGCCATACTGGAGCTAAAATCACGTAACTAGTTGTCAAATTCGCTGAGCGCAAAGTAACGGGACCACGATGGGCGCCATCTCATTATTCTTTGCATCATGGTTGCTAAGTGGGAGTATTTTAACGGTTCGAAAATGACTTTCCATCACATTGCGGCGATGTGAACGGGTTTTAAGGTCATACAATTTGTTGTTACTATATTTGTTTCTTTGGCATCAGGAAAAGTGAACCAACATTTGAAAGTTTCTTTAAAAAAGTCATCATTTAAATTTTATAATAAATGCTTATATTTTATATACATTTTTACACCTTCCATTACCATACACCTTCCAAAACAGCAGCACTTTTCTGCAAAACACTGCGTTTCCCATACTGAAAATTAGGTAGACTTACTGGGACACCTTACAAGTTGCAGACACTTCATTTGTCTGCTGTAGAATGAACTTTGTTCTATTCGCCGGTGGCGGAGTTTCGTATGCGCTCATGCGGCATGCAGCTGTGGAAAATGTTTCGGAGTGCATTTAATTGTCACTTGAAAACTTTTTTGATTGTGTTTGCTATAGAAGTTATGAGCAAAGTAAATGTTTATTGGGGCGCAAAATGAGTGCAATTTATTTAGAATAGTTCTTGATGCGCATCTATTATATAAAAGAATTGTGTATTTTTAACTTTTAAGACCACTTTTCCTATTAATATTGGGCTTTTTCCAATAGCAGCTCGAACTTCTTGCTAAGCCAACTCCTTGGCCACTAAAAGTACACGACAACAGTGAATTGCTGGCCTCTGTAGCTGGTAGTCCAAAATGTATTGTCTTTCATCGGGGCGGTGATGTCGATTGGCAATGTAGAAGCAGCGATTTGACTTCACAAGACCACTTTTTAACAGAACAAATGTTACTTCAACCGTCCAGAGACTATTAACCCTGCGTTGGACACCTTTTTTAAAACCTTCGGTTGGGCAGCCGGCTCTGGCCATTTTTCGTGCTGTTGGAGGATCCTTTTTAAAAGTTTATATCCATAAATCGATAGAAAATACAATTTTAGGAAGCTACCTGAAAGCTCAAGTCGTTAGCTCTACTAGAAATATGTTAAATTCGCGCCCTAAGTCGAAAAAGCCGGTCTAGCCAGACCCGGGTGCGGGAAAAATGCGTTTCTAGACTAGTATAGTCGCAGTTCTTACAACATTGAACTATTACTGACCAGAGTTGGTAGTATAAACTGCATAATTTACTGCAATTAGCAAGTGGTTTGGTAAATTCAACATTAAATTGGACTTTCAATCCATCAAAGTACCAAAATGACACAGAAAATTTATGTATTGTAGATAAGGCAAGCGCGCCAAACCGGCGGAGGCTTAGATGCTATGCAGAGAATAAGCCAAATTGCGAAAGTAAAATACATAGAAATAAATAAAATATATAAAAAGCAGACAAAAACATCAAACACTTAATTGGTCTGATCGCACAAAATCTGCTACTCAAAGTACACTAAAGTGAACTACGAAAAATATGTAAGTGCGCAAACAGTAGCAAAAATATATGAAGTATAGCCTGGAAGCATAAATCAATTTAGTGGAGAAAAAAATTAAATAAAATATGTACACACATACAAACTCGAACATAAAATAAATATGTATAAAGAAATAAACAGTAAAAAAATGTGCATAAAATTGCCGCGAAAAATGCTTTTAATCAATTTCAATTGAATGATGACCCAGTACAAACATCAACGAGACGAGTGTTTACGCGTACAGGCGATTGTACGTCGCTGGCGATGGAACTTTACATGTGGCTAGGAAAAAATGTAAAGAAGCAACAGCTACAGTGAGTGATAGATCGCACCCAGCGTTATCTTTACTTATCGAGTCCGTTTCAGAAATTGTAGAAATTGAGTTGCATTACTTTAAGGTTTTCATGTGCGCTGTCGTCTAACTGATACGTGTAATGGATGCTTTTTTAGAGGTATGGAGCTTTATTTGGAATATACAAGAAATAAATCAAATGCTCAGAATTTAGGCTTCATTGGTTGGACAGCTTTCTGAATAGCGTCTAATGAAGTTAGACTTATTTCTGGCTAATTAGCATAGTCCCATGACTTAAGTGTCGCACATCTTCCTGTCATTAAGCAGAAACGACTGTAGGCAGTTGGTTGGACTGGTGACGGCCACTTTCTATGGGCGAAGCACATGGAAAAGGTAGGCATCTCAGATAGTGCACTCTGTCCATACGCACGCTATAAGCCCGTGTTGATGTTCAATCAAATGAAAGAGCAAGCATACCTTGACCACTCAAATCTTATGCGAAGTGGCGCAAAATTAATCATCCATTTTTTTTATATAAAATGTTTACTAAATAACAAAAACGATTTTGGGTGATATTCAATCAAAAGAAAGAGTAAGCGTACCTCGACCCTACATATTATATTATCATATCTTATGCAAAGTGGCGCAAAATTAATCATCCAATTTTTTATAACTTTTTTACTTAATAAAAATAATGATTTTGAGTGAAATTCAATCAAAGGAAAGAGCAAGCATACCTCAACCCTTCATATTATATCTTATGCAAGGTGGCGCAAAATTAATCATCTATTTTTTTAATAACTTGTTTACTAAAAAAAAGTGATTTTGAGTGTTTCCATACTGCAGCTGCCTACTTCACAAGTGCCAAATGTGATTTCCGTACAACGTTATTTGCAAAAATATAAATCTCCTGATAGGATGACTGTAAGAAGGCGTTCGACACTATCAAACGAGACGCAATATGGCTGGGACTGAGTAGAAAGGGAGTTCCCGCCAAGATAATCTGCCTCATCAAAGCTCAATACGAGAACTCCGAACTGGCAGTGCTTCACAAAGGCGATATCAGCGATCCATTCACTACCAACGCAGGCGTAAGACAAGGTTGTCCCCTGTCGCCCATTCTCTACGCCATCGTCCTTGATGACGTCATGAGCCAACTGACCCTGCACAAAAAAGGCATCATATGGAGTTTCATATGACATCTTGAGGACCTGGACTTCGCCGATGACATTTGCCTCCGCTCTCACAAACTCTCCAACATGCAAGCGAAGGCGGACAAACTAGTCGCGCTGGCCCTCACTGTCGGACTGGATGTCAACATCGCTAATAGGGTGAATAATTTTGCGCCACCTTGTATAAGTTACTTAGGCGGCCGAATTTGCACACCCACAGAAAATCAAGTTTCGCTATAAATTCAAGCGATTTTTAAACATT
This sequence comes from Anastrepha ludens, assembly GCF_028408465.1. Classification (NCBI taxonomy): domain Eukaryota; kingdom Metazoa; phylum Arthropoda; class Insecta; order Diptera; family Tephritidae; genus Anastrepha; species Anastrepha ludens. The sequence continues at coordinate 116,241,828 of NC_071502.1, forward strand.
TTTTCAGGTCAGCTCGTTAAACAGATATTCCTATTACTTATAAAAAGTAACCCGTTACATATGAAGTCGTTTAAAGTTTGAGCGCATTTTTCAAATTTAATTAAAATTGATTGAATTATAAGTGCTGGTGAAATATTTTTTATTCTTTTCATGGTTCTGCCTACTCTTTGTAATGCACGTGACCTTTAACTCGCGGTTTTAAACATTTTTAACTGCCTGATAATTAAAATTAAATAATTCTTAACTTGCAGTCAGTTGTTTTAGGCTCACAGTTGCCCATATTAATAGGTGAATGGCGAATTTGTAGCGCTCTTCAATTGAAATTCTAGACACAAAGTGAGAAGTAAACGTGAAAAAACTAAAAAAATTAACTAATATTAAAATATTTATGTTGGTTTATACAAGGTTTTTGAATAACTTTTTTACTAAATAAAAAAAATATTTAAAGTTTTTTCGGCACTCAAAATACTTATTTTAACCTTTAAGGGCGCGTAAGGTGGCGCAAAATTAATCATCCAATTTTTTTTTTTTAATAACTTTTTTACTAAAAAAAGTGATTTTGAGTGATGTAGATATTTATACGCAGCTGTTAGTTCTTATACTGTTGTTTTTATACTGTAGCTGTTTAGTCCACAAATTTATCAACCTTCTGATAGAGTGATTAACTTTGCGCCACTTTGCATATAAAATGGTGATATAAGAAAAATAATTTTTAAATAAATTTTAACGTTTTACATATTGAATCATCTTCCAGCGTAGGTGGCGTAGCGTGGAAAATGAAATTTAGAAATGTTTAGGCAATGCAATCCAGCCCACGCGTGCAGGTTTATGCAAAGCTTTGTTAACGTTTGTTTTAATAATGTAAGTGCCGGCTTATGACAAAAATTATGTGTTGCCCCTATTTGAAAAATAAAAGTGGCGCATTTATCTGTTTTCGTCTTGATAAAAAATACCACAACGGCCATATACGAATGGAGCTGCTTTTGAATTACAAAATGAAGCACCGCAATTCTGTATTTGGCTATCGGAATTACAAACCATCCGCACAAATGAAAGCTATAAAAGGTTAGTTGAATTTAAACGAGTATCTAAAAGCTAATAACGGCGGAAGTTATACCAGTAAGCAAGATTTATATCTCTGGTAATGAAAAAGTTGCCCAAATGAGGAGTCTAAATGTTGGCTTTACTTGAAATAAAACTTTGATGGTCAATTTTGTATGCAGATCGCATAGAATAATCAACACCTGCTTTAGGCTCGGTAAATATTTGGATATAGTGGCGTGTAGCAAAGAGCTATTTAGTGATTGAACTGGCCGTCGAGAACGCTGGCGCTATATTCGGATTGCCAAGGAAAGAAGTCATATTCAAACAATATTTGGCTTCTAAAAAGTGAACGGCAAAAGAAACGCGCCGAAGGGGAATTATACATGAAAAGTGAGTGTAAGCCCAGTCTTAATTTTTTAGTTTACTTCTTGGACTTGGAGTAGAGCAGCTTAAGGACAATTATCTACATAGAAATTCTAGCTTCAACATTTTCTGCAAGCCGCTGAGTTTACTGGTAGAATGGTTGAGCTAATTTTTGTAACGTTCGAAAAATATGTAGGCTTTTTGACTTTCTCGACTTTTGGACTTTTGTACTTGGCTTTTCGAGCCTTTATTGGCTCTTTGACCAAACCTCCTCCTATTTGTGGCGTACTTCTTGATATTGTCCCACAAATTGAGGGTCGTACAGTTTCAAAGCGACTCCGAATGGCTGACATTTTTTATGAGGAGCTTTTTCATGGCGGAAATACTTTCGGAGGTCTGCCATTGAATACCGAGGAGCGACCGCTAAACAATTTTTTCCTCATTTTGGTGTTTCACGGAGATTCACGCCTACGTTCTCCGAATTCCAAATGGTAGTCACGCACCTATTCATTCGGCTACGGTGGCCACCCAATACCCGCCGATAGGATGATTAGGTTAGGATAAATGCCTGCCCTTGCGGAGGGCTCACTTGGGCAAATATTCAAAATTCGTCCGTTGTGATACCATACAGGGGAAAGGAAGAATTTCCCTCGAAGGCCCCCGATCCATTCGTGACTAGAAGGATCTTGCGACTTTGCTCGCTGAATTGACGCGAGGCGCATTTTTCCAGGAGCAAACCACAGTTTCTCAAGGGAACCCCAATCCTCTCTTTCCACGCGTAAACTACCTCACAGGTCTCTTGTCTGGTCAGCTCATCCGCATTCCCTGACCAATTTCAAGTACACCGTGATTGAGCACAGGACCCTAATTGCCGCTTTGCTATCAGAGTAAATATTTACTTTCTTGGTGGTTATTACGCAAGTGAGAGCCGCAGCCACTAGCTCAGGGATCAGAGCGTTGAGCTTGATCGGGAGCTCCTCGCAGAATACGCCCCCACCAACTCTTCCGTGCAACTTCGAGCCATCCGTAAACATATTTGCCATGATGATCTAGATAGGGTGATTAATTTTGTGCCACTTTGAATATTACAAATTTTTATAACTTATAAAAAGCGGAGAATGAGGAAGATCTCCTTTGCGTTGGAAAGATTAGGTGGACATGGACTTGGCTTCACTTGGCTCTAATTAGCATGCGGAAGAGACAACTGGCGGCGCGCTTTGTTAAACTGGGCTCAAATTATTACAGTTTTTATCGTCCCAAATAAGAAGAAAAAATCTCAAATATCTCCGTTTACCTCGATCGTCGTCATTAAAAGTTTAAGTGCTAAAAGTATTATATCACCGAATTCTATGTAAAAGAAAAATTATTGTATTTTATTTAAAGTTGTACACGCACTTTTTTCCAAACCAAGCATTAACTTCTTGCCATACAAATATTACCAGCTTTCAACAACATTTAATTCAAATTACTCTCGCTTTATGTACGCTTGCCTAGAAAGGCGTAAAAAACTAAATTTATTATGTCCAAACAACTCACATTTATAAAAACACGCAAATTCAACTACACAAGAAATTCGTGGCATGCCACTTTAAACTTACAAAAGAGGGTGCTAAAGTTAAGGAGTTTCCGCAATTTTTTACTTCTTTATTCTTCATGCTAACTTTAATTTTGACAACCGCATAAAAAAGTTGGCAATTTAGCAGCAACTCGTGTAAATAATATATTTTAGCAATAATTCAGGAATGTCATTACCACCAAAGCACCCGTACGTGCACTTGCGCCGCTGCTTAATGACTATCTCGGGACATTCTTCGCCAACCAAGGCACTTTCAGGCTTTTTATTACCGCGCATAAAAAAAGCTCTGCTCAAATACAACCGTGAGAACAATGAAAAACATTTTGGTACGCAACACATCAAGTTTTCAAGTAGTGCGAGGCAAACTTTGCTTTGCTTATCTTTTCCGTGGATTTTTCAGTTCGTTTGTTTTGAGTTTTCGAGGGTTCGCAGAACAAAGAACATCATTGTTTGGTTTTTCAAGTAGCTACAGAATATTTCATACGTAATTTAATATAATATATAGTAACTCTGAACTATTGCCCCTACATTCAAGCATATACAAAATTTGCGTATACATAACTTTTATGCAAAAGAAAAAATATGATAAATATTAGCGTGCCTGGGAATTCAAGCGTCACTGATAAATTACTTGAGGATCCTAGCAGGAAGTGCATATCTTATTTTAAATTAAATGACCGTCTAGAAAAAAGATGACCTTAAGCTCCAATATGGCGCCGATTAGCACGAATAATTGCTATTTAGTACGGATGCATTCTATGTTAATCTCCATAAATCGGAGATCAATTTAACCAATCTCAGAGATATGTCTACCAAGCATTTACTATCAAAATACATAAATTCAAAGGAAGCATTGTGTGTGTTCTTGTCATCCCGAAAATGCACTTATTTTGCACTAAAAATGTAAGCTCGAAATATTGGAAATTTTGGTAGAGTTTATTGAATTAAAATATATTCAGTTCTTTTTACATTAAAAAATAAATCTTTTGGGAAAAAACAATTTTGGAAAAAAAAATTGGGAAAAAAATCTAAGAAAAAAAATTTTGGAAAAAAAAAATTATTATGAAAATATATAAATGGGAAAAAAATGATAATTGAAAAAAAATTTGTTTTTGTTATATATTTTTTTGGTAAAAATTACTGGAAATTTTGGAAAAAAAAATGTGGAAAACTAATTTTGGAAAAAAAAATTTTGGGGGAAAAATAATTTTGGAAAAAAAATTCGGAAAAAAAAATTTTTTTTTGATATATATTTTCTTGGTAAACATTTCTGCTTTACATTCTGTGCTACATTTTTGAAATGTTTTTTTAGTCTTGTAGTGTAATATATGTATATTTATATATATAATTGGTGCATACACCCTTTCTAGGTGTTTGGCCGGGCTCCTCCTCCTATTTGTGGTGTGCGTCTTGATGTTGTTCCACAAATGGAGGGACCTACAGTTTCAAGCCGACTCCGAACGGCAGATATTTTTTATTAGGAGGTTTTTCATGGCAGAAACACACTCGGAGGTTTGCCATTGCCTGCCGAGTGGCGACCGCTATTAGAAAAATCTTTTGCTTAATATTGGTGTTTCCCCGAGATTCCAACCGACGTTCTCTCTGTGAATTCCGAATAGTAGTCACGCACCAACCCATTCGGCTACGGCGGCCGCCGTAGTACGCACGTAATATGTGCTTTAAAAAAGTGTTTAGAAAAAAACTTTATGTTTTTGTTAAAATTTTCATGTTCATGTATTGTAGAAAGAGTCTAAATTCTACAATACATTTTTAAATTTTTTTTGTTGTTTTGTTATTTTTTCAATAAAATGTACTTTGAAAAAAAAATTCTACAATATTTTTTGTTAAAATGTTTTTTTTTAATCCTTTCTTTAATCTTTTAGGAGCAAATATACTTTAAAAAAGTGTTAGCAAAACACTTAAATTTTTTACACTTTTTTTTACGCCTTTGTTTACAAATTATAATTATAGTATATTAATTAAAAAAAGAAAAAAATTTGAATGGAGATGTTTCCTTTTAAATTACAGAAAAAGTTTCCAAAACTTTTAAATAAAAAAATTTTAGTTTTTCTAAAAAACTTTTTTTAAGTATACTTTATCCCAGAAATTTATAAAAATGTTAAAAAGAACTGAAGAGCTTACACAGATTTTTTTTCTATAATTTTTTAATATTGGAAGGCTATGACATGACTCCGAGTAAAAAAAGCTTCTCAGGAAAACCCTATGCTGTTGAGAAGCTGAAGAAAGCTTTAGAGCTGCTCACTTGAGGTAGAAAATCAAGATACATATCACAGCTAGGTTGGGTTAGATATGTTGCTCATAGGCTCTTGTAGCCCCTTGTGATGGCGCAGGGGCTTTACAACTATCCCTGTCTCCTAATACCACAAGTTTCTTACTGAAATATCTACCTCGCTTTTGAGCATTTTGCCCAGATAGTGCCGATAGAGGCCGAAAAGGTATTGTACAGCATTTTCCTCATTTCACATCGTACCAGCGTCTATAGAAATCAGCCCGAGTACACCCATTCTGTTTAATCATTCACTGCCTAGTAAGGATCGCGAGCATCATTTCTACTGAGAATGAGTAACAATTTTATTTGTTGAACAAAAATGTATGAAACATGTCTTCAGAAGAACGGCCTTACTTCACAGCCACTTTTGAAGCCAGCGACGTTTTTTCCAGTAATTTCATAGCCGCCTTGCTTCAGCAAAAATGTAGCCTTCTTGACTGGACATCATATCACGCAGGCCCAGTGGAGATGCCTTTGAAATTGCCATCAGCTCAGCTTGAACAACGCTACAGCGATAAGATAGGCGATTGAGGAATGAAAAATCTATATTACATAAGTATTCCGTATAGTCATCGCCTCTAACCTTTTAATCGAGCATAGACTCCTCCGAATACAAATCCATGGATTAGTTTCCCCTAACCGCGTTAAATATCCGCTCATTTCTCACGGGCAGTCGAATTATGCATTTGGTACTTGCAGGGAGTTTTAGAGGTTTATTAATAAATGAAAGTAAAATATGATTTGTCTGCCTTCAAATGATATGGCCAGCTGTTACTTGTAAAGCACTCATAATTTTAAACGTCGCCTTTCGGTTCGAAATAGAAAATTTCGTATACATACTTATTTACCATTTTTTAATTATAGATATTTAAGCACTCCAGCGCCATTTCTTTCCCCAACCATATCTAAATGCTCTATTTATAAAACAAATAAGAAGTGTCGCTTATGCGCCCATTTGCTGGTATACGAATTTATATATGTATGACAAATATTTTCCTAAATCAAGCGAAGCATTGCAACATTTTCTCAAGTTTCCGAAGATTAAAGCGACAGATGCTTGAACTAAGCATTCACGTACATACTTATATATGCATATGCTGTACATAGTACGTACGTACATTACATAGCAGACACATTATTAAGCATATATTTACATATAAGTGCATAGCATCCAGTATTAGTGTTTCAACTTAGATATGACTTACGCGGCAGCAGGCAGCAAAAAGCAAAAGCCACAGTGCATTTATTTGGTGTACGATGGAGATTTGTAGCACAATTGAGGCTATCAGCAAACAGCACTAAAGCAGCACACTTATGTGCTTATGGAGTGAAGCTTGCAAAAGGGCAGAGTGCCATGTGTGCAGGGAAGGCAACCAAATGTATGTGGCAGAGGTTGTCAAGATAATCGCTTGTAAAACAAAAACGACAAATCCACCAATTCATCCGCGATTCAAAGGTTTTGGGGAATCAAGTGGTACATAGTGCACATACATTCAAATGTATTTTGTGGATTGCAACACTGTGCACTGCTACTTTACAGTACATGGGCTAGGTAGGTGTGGGATATTTATGTATTACAGAGAGAGAGACAGAGAGAGCGAATACTAAACCACAGCGGCGATTATGTGTTTGGTAGAAATGAGTAATGGTATGAGCGCACTTTGAATGCGAACACAGAGCGTAAACCACTCTTTCTAGCGCATTTACGCTGTCAAATTTTGAGCTGGGTTCATTGAAAGGCCACTGGCCAAAAAAAGGCAAGAGTTGAATGACTTTGAAAAATTCTGACTAAATCGAATATCGTAGAAATATTTTTAATTTTTCTATTTCACGATAACTATTACCAAATGCTTTACTTTTAATACGAAGTCTCTCTTGCAAAACCCTTGCAAGTTGCCAATCAGTGCGAAGACGCAGCAACAAAACACATGCAAGAAAATATTTCAAGTAATTACAAAAATTTCTACATACATCTATACTCCTTATATGTATTTCAATGCAACGAAGACAAATGCGACCCTGTGCCTGCTGTTTTCTTTTAAGTTTGCTACAGAAGTGCTCTCATACTCTGACACATTTTAGTATAGGATTTTTTCATTTCCTACTATAGGTACATAAATATTCTGCGATTCCACAAGACATAGAGCGCGACTCTAATATTCTCGTCTATTATAATAATTATAATTATTTATTAACGCTTACTGAATTTTCGGCATTTTCACAATGGTGTTTTATACGTTTTTTTTATTCTATTACTGGCGCGTGTGTCCAATTAAAAAAAAATATCTATTTTACTTTTTATTGACCGCATTGAAATTTGCCGCTGTTTTTGTTTTTTTGTTATAGGAAAACCCATTTTTTCGATGCTCTTCTTCTTCTTCGGAGAAGAATTTTAATAGTTTCTCCACGTTTCATGGGAATCGGTAGACTGAAATATTTTTTTTTCACGAAAAAATCGTCCATTTTTAAGTTGTTCGGCGCATAAGCAAAGTTAAGGGCGAAAGTTTTTTTTTTTTTGAAAACTTTTTTGAAGACAATTTTCATTATTTATTAATTAATCATACATTTTTCCTCTAACATTTTTTTCTCTTTTTAAGAAGCTAGAGTAAAGCAAAAATTTTTTTTTTTTTTGAAAACTTTTATGAAGACAATTTTCGTTATTTATTAATTAATCATACATTTTTTTCTCTAAAAAAATTTTCTCTTTTTAGGAAGCTGAAGTAAAAGAAATCTTTTAATTTTTTTTTTTTTTGAAAATTTTTTTTTACACTTCTTTTCTTTGAAAACTTTTTTAAAGACATTTTGCATTATTTATTGCAAAATAAATTTTTACCTCCAATAAAACCTTCCAATAAAATTTTTAAGTGCCAAGGCCAAAGTAGAATTTTTTGTTTTGAATTTTTTTTATAACAATTTTCATTAGGGGAGGGGCCCAGTTGTGACGCAGCTAAATATTTTTGACATGCGGTATGAAAATGACAGTTTGAGCCCTGCCAATCATGTTCGTTTGACGTTCAGCAGTTTTTGTGCAGACACCAACGTTAGTAGTCGCATTGTGTATACACGCACCAAACATCGTGTTGAAAATCGTGCGAAAAAGTTATTTTGATTTTTTTCAAAGTACCAAAATTTTGTGAAATTAACAGTGAAAAGGCGAGTGTAATGCATCAAAATATTGTATTTGCCGTATATTTTGTGATTCTATATGGATTTATGTGATTATGCGGTGTCTATAAAAAACTTGCTTGTCATACACAAAATAGCATCGTGACCCGGTTGTGACTCAGCGGGTGGCCCAGTTATGACGCACCTTTTTTTTGCACTACGATCATATAGAACTGCCGAATTCCTACATTTTTGTTGTTGTTTAAAAAAAACCAACTGCCAACTCGATCAATTGCAACGTATGCAAGCGTCCAGTTCATTTGAAGTGCGCCAACATGCAGGCAAGTTATTTCACTTGCAAACACTGCGAAAGTGACGTGGACGACGACTAGGAATATTTAGATGACGATGATGAATAAAAATCGTTGTCATTTATGGCCATTGAAGGACATTTTCTTTTGTATTTTTCATTATTTTTGCCATTGAAAGCCTTCAAAATAAATAAATCATTAAATCACAACAATTGGTGTGACATTCCTTTCATATTTTCTCATTTCCAGTAAATTTCTTGAGGTGCGTCACAACTGGGCCACTTTTTTTTTGTCCTAAAAAAAGTTATCCTGAAAAAATTTGTTCCAAAATTTTTTGAGTAACTCAAATAAACATACTTCCTTTGGAGAAAAGTTGCGTTTGGTTAATAGTTAAATGTTAAACTTCTTCATTTTTCAATTTGCGGAACTGAGGAAAAAATTTTAATTATTTTCAAAACCCGCGTCACAACTGGGCCCCCTCCCCTACTTATAAGCAAATTTTTTTTCACAACAAAAAATTATAAACTCGTTCAGTTTTATTAAAAAAAGAATCCCGTAAAAACTCTAAATTATTTAACAAATGGCTGGTTTAATTTTCATTAAGATCGCTTGAGGAGTTCTTGAAAGTTTACAGCAAGTATTTTCAGTAAAATGGGGTTTCCGAGCTATCAATTAGAGGCACACATCTCGGTAAGTTCTGCTTCGATTTGGAAGAAATTTTTGGCACCATATTTTTGAAATTTTGAACTAGAAAAAATAGTTTTTTGAAAATCACAAGAATATAAATTTTGACCCTCATTATTATTATTGTTAACAGCAGACTTCTTAATACCGCCCTTAATAGCGGACCTACTTTAACATGATTCAATCTGATGTACTACGCTCCTTCTTAGAACCTAAAGTCTAAACGATGCCATCAAATTTTCTTCCACACCACATTTTCACACACTCGGAATAATAATAATAATTTTTTTTCTTGATAATTTATGTGTATGTAGCACCAGCAGGCAACAGCGTTGCTCCACGCCCAATAAGCGCCACGCTGCAGTTTAGTTTGACAGCAGCATTTTTTTACACTTCACATCAAGCAACGCACATACCCACTTACGCATAGCTGCGACAATTTCCAAATGTTTTGCCAACAAATTGGAAAATTGCTGTTAAAAATAGTAGTGTAAAATATTACGTAGCTTTAATTGGTGCAATATTCGGTGCGCTTTTCACTCGAAGTATTAATGATACAGACGCATCTAAATTCCCGAGAAAAATACCAAAATGATTTAAATATTTGCTTTGTTTTTATGCACACAAGGAATCCGGAAAGTCTACACTCAGCACACTTCACACACTTCTCATATTTGCCTTGGTATTTAGGCAGGAAATGGCGCTCATAAATAGGCTGATCCACATACAAACGGGCAGGCAAAAAATGTATGTATACTTACAGAAGGCAGCCAAGGCTGCAAGTAATGTTAGCCATTTTATGGCGTTTAAGCGCGGTGGCGGCAACATTTTACGGCTTTTGGTGCTACTTTTGTAGTTGTGCGTGATTTGCGCTGTTGTTGTTGATTCGCCTACAAGTTGTTTTATTATATCCAAATGGCAATCCACAATATGTTTCAATATTGCACACTGAATATGACGTGCGAGCACTAATCCAACACTGGTTCGTCAAATTTTTAATTTTCAATTTTCACTTTCAACACGCGCTGCTTTTATAGCTGAATGGAGGGGAAAATAGAAGAAATATAAATTACGCAAATATTTGGTATAGAAGATTTTAGTCGTTTGGAAAATATTTGCACTAAAGCACTTTTTCACTGCCGGTTTTGTGTGGAAAACACTTTCGAGCGGCACCATAAATCACTTCACTTCGATTATTATTTTTTTTTTTAATAGTGTTGGCATATTTTGAACATCTGCAGAGCTTTTGCGTATCTGTAAAAAAGAAAAATATACAAAATTATTTTCAAAATTGTAGTTTGAGTAAAATTCAAATTAATTTACATTTTTGAATTGAAGGAAATATGATATGGTATGATATTTGAATTGAACAGTGTTGTTTATAAAATAATAAATTCGTTAATAAACAATAAAACTAATTAATTTCCACTTTTTTTTTCAACCGTAACTTTATCTTTATTTATAGTTCCAAACAACATTGCGCTGAACGGAAGGTTAATTTTATTAGGGAAGTAGAGGGTCGTTGTGAAGAGGAGCGTATGAGAGATAAGTGAGATTTCTTTATACGAGTTTGAAAGCATTCTATAATTCTAGAAATACGATATATTCTCAATAAAATTTTTGAGAATATTTTTTTTAAATTCGACAGCTGGCTACAGGATGATATGAGAATAAATCAAGGCGCTTTTGTTAAAGGTGCTGGCACTAGACCAACAACAATGTTTTATATGTCTGATTGTCAAAGCAAAGTACTGAAAAACTAGTAAACAAATAACGAATTCGATTTGTTTCATTCTGAGCTGATTGTCACATGGACACGGCGATTTACCAACACGATTTGGCCTTGATATATTCTCAATAAACTTTTTGAGAATTTTTTCTTTTACTGTGACAGCTGGCTACAATATAATATGAGAATAATTGAATGAAATTTATTAAGGGGTTAGGGGTAGTCAGAGGCCCGAAAAAATGATGATTTTCAATAATTTTTTTTTTTTTGATAGTCAATTGCTTTATTTTACAAAAACAAAAACATAGCATTAATGCATAATGTTTCGACTTGACTTTAGCAAAATTACAAAAAAAAAAAATTATAATTGTAAAAGCTATCGCTGTTTGTGTGGAGCTCGTTTCTCCAGAAGTCTCTTGCCGTGATCATCACAAGTCCTTGATTTTTCTCTTTTTGTAGGTTATAATTGAATTGTTGGAAATTTATTATGGAACCCTACCGAAAGACCACCAACAACGACTACAATACGCTATTCGTTTTACACAATTAGCCCCACAAATTGATTTTTTAAATAATGTTTTGATATCGGATGAAGCGCATTTCAACACACCAACATCAGTTGCACCCATCTAAATGTACTGTTAGGTGCGGTGTTATGGCCACTAGAGTTATCGGTCCATATTTCATCGAAAATGATGATGAAACGCCGGAATCGATTTCAGGAGCTTCTTACAGAAGATTGATTGAAAACTTTTTGCGGCCAATGGCGGAGCAGTATCCTAATTTGTGGTTTCAACAAGATGGAGCAACTGCGCACACTACTTGGCAGTAGTCATTAGTAGGTCTTATTTGGCCCACCCTGTATTTTCAAAATTAACAATATGGCGGCCTCAGGAAATATTTTTCTGATTTTCGAGAAAAAAACCCACAATTAATTGTTAAAAAAGATCCAAATTTTTTAAACAAATCCTTCGATCAGTCACGAGTCTTTATGCTTTTGAAAAGCAATATAAATTTTATTGAAATCTACCAAGCGACTATTTTCTGCAAATACTCAGCGGCCTGCTCCGCTTTAAGGCTCAAAGCGAGCTCACAATGGAAGACTGTCACACATGGACATTCAACCATCTTAGACTCTTACACGGATATACCCAGTGACTGTGATTTTCACCCTCCTATTCTTCGCTTCGAAAGGAATTTCCTAATGAAAATCCCTTCTAGACTGGAATGACTTGGAGAAGATCCAACACCCAACACACCCGTTAAGTTCAACACGGACGGATCTAAAATGGACACCGGTGTAGGATCAGGGTTATTTTGCGAAAAGCTTTCTATTAGTGAATCCTGTAAACTATCGGATCACTGTAGTGTTTTTCAAGCGTTTTGTTTAGTGAAGCCTTAAAATGGCTAAAGATAAACAGAATATCATCAACGGATATCTGCATTTTATCAGACAGCCAAACTGCCCTACGAGCCCTGGATGCATTCCAAACAACATTAAGGAGTGTCGTACGTTGTCGCCAATGTCTAAATCAGATGGCCAAGCAATATCGTATAATCTTATGCTGGGTTCCAGGCCACAGAGATATACCAGGGAACTGTAGGGCAGACCAACTTGCAAGAGAAGGTATCTGTATGCCAGGCATACATAAGTAATTTTATGGAGATACCTCTCGCAACTTGTAAGCTTCTCATTAAGGACGCACTAATCAGTTCTATAAATCAAAGATGGATTAGCGTTAACACCTGTGAAATTGTTAGGCAAACATGGCCAACGCTAAATTTACGTCTGTCCAAGAGTATTATAAAACTGAGTAGACTTCAAATCAGGGCCTTAGTAGGGGCCTTCACAGGACATTGTCTCATAGGAAATCATGCAAGGAGATTAGGCGGTTACATGCATGATTTCTGTCGTAGCTGCAGAAATGAGGAGGAGTTGGAAACAATTCAACACTTTTTTTGCACATGGCCAGCTCTAGCCAGAAGCAGGAACCGATTTTTAAAATCCTACTTCTTAACGAATATAGATAATCTATACACTTTAGGTATCAACAACCTTTTACGCTTTGTTAAAAGCTCGGGATGGTTCAATATGGAGAGGGGAATGTAGCCCAGCCCCCGCGGCTCACCACGGACCCATTTCGTGGTCTAAGTGGCATCGTTGTCTCTATGTGCGATGCGGCTGCCAAACCTAACTAACCTACCAAGCGGTTTTTAAGTTACAGTGATCACCAGTTCAACAAACATATTGTAGTTTTTAGAAAAAGGCATTGAAAGTTTTTGTTTTTGTTTGTTTTTGCCCGAGCGCCCTTTGTTAATTGTTGAATAACTCGAAAAGTATTTGTCGGACTCAATTCAAATTTTCACACAATATTTTTAAAATATTAAAATTTAATGAAATGCAAAAAAAAATCCAATTTTTTGGATATTCTCACAACCCTTAAAAACATGTTTGAAACTTATTTTTATTATTATTATTATTTTTATTAACTATTACACTGTGCGACAGTGAAATTATACTTTTATGGAGACCTAGTACAACTTGTAGGTATAGTAAAACTAAGAAAAATGGTATAGGAGAAATTTCCATTACACGCCCAAAATCTCATTTTATGGCCATAAAACCGTTTTTCAGTAGGTTGATGTGAAGAATCACTCCTAACTTCGCCAATTTCCATCCGATTTCAAATTTGTTTTTTTAGTTCGAAAGAACAAAAACAAGCCTTTTTGACAGTTTGTTGACAATTTTTCTAAAATGACAACTGAGGAGACTGTAGGCAGAAGTATTTGGATTTTTTTTTATTTTTTTTCTATTTTTTCAACTTTGACATAATTTTTGCGATATTATCCGATATGAAGGAATTTTTTTAGTACATTACATTTTTTTTAGTTTTTCTATAGCCACAAGTTGTGCTAGGTCTCCATAAAAGTATATTTATTTTTTTTATTTTGTCACACAGTGTTATTCATATTAAGCACCAGCTGCTGTGGTTATGCGGCTTTGAAATTTAAAATTTTGGCTAAAGAGATGTTAGACTGGGTTAAAAAAAAAATTCTAAAATCCCACTTTTGTATTAAATGGCTTATGTGATGGACCTTGTTTTTGCTACAAGTTTCTTCACGACGACAAACAAATTTACGACAAAGTTTTCTACAGAACCCTCAGATTTTCGATAGCAGATTTTCATAATTTGCATGCATTCTGCATGTGGTAGACCAGATACCAGAAAATAAGAAAAAAAGATAAGATAGATAATAAAAACTGCCAGAAACTCAAAATAGGTAGACCTTCTTGTAATACCCACCCTCTTCTAAAAGCACTTCTTCAGAGATTTGACAACATCCCGTTTCGCCAAAAACGGCTCTCAATCCTTAAAAAGAAGTTTAAACGAACGGCAGTTCGAAATCCAGAAACTCACAATAGGCAGTCTGAAAAGCGCTCACATACAGACTTTTGCAGTCTTCACAGTATTTTTTAACTTCTTCTAAAGATTCCACCATCGGCAACAACCAATTTACCTTAAACAGCTGTTCGGTAGTTCGAAATCCAGAAACTCCAAATAGGCAGTCTGAAAAGTGCACATAGTTTTTTTCTGAAAAACACTTCCTCCAGAAATTTCAACATCGGCATCATCTCCTTTCGCCATAAACGGCTCCCAGTCAATGGAAAGAAACGTACACAAACGCCATTTTGAAATCCATCGGTTCATAGACGACCCTTTCAACCACGCAAAGCAGGTGTAACAGATAGGAAAGGTACCATACGCCATACCTTGGTATCACAAAGGACGAATTTTTGATTTTCGTCCAACATAGGCAACAACCATTTCAACATAACCTAACGCCATACTCGTTTTAAGGAAATTAAGATTGCACGCTGCTCATGGCACAGAGTTGGAAATTGTGTCAAGTTAAAAAACAATATTAGAGAAGTGAGAAAATTTGACGTTTCAATTATAAATATGGACACAGAGCTTGAGGAATATGAGCAATATGAATCTCTCTCAAAGCTTCTCAGTTTCTTCTCACAAAGCGTCAATAATTTCCCCAACATGAATTAGACTGTGTCGTTTGGCCAATTAAAGATAAAGATTTATATATATTAAGAACTCATATTGCACAGGGTGTATGTATAAATAAATTTTTTAAAACACACATAAACTGCACTCGTGCACATGTTTCAACCATTTGACATTAATGTCAACCAATTGTCATGGTTTTTGTTGTTTTTTCTTTGTGTGCTTTTTGTAAATCACAAAATTCATATCAACTTCAAACAAGTACTTCTCTCGCTGTTGCTTATTGTGTGAAACGTCGTACTGAGATGTTCATTTACTCTAATGAATTGGAAATAATGCCATTAAACAATACAAACAACCCCCCATCAAAGCATCTCTACCGCCACTTGCCGCTCCACCTCCAACTGCCGCGCTGAAATCTGAATGAGCGATTGAACAGTAAATGCACGCACACTCACACCTTCCCGAGTGTCACTTGAACATTTCAAACAATTGTTTTTAGACCAATGCATTTTGGGTTAAACGACAGCAATTAGCAGGAGAGGGTTGCTGCAATAAGTGCTAGTAAAATTGGGAAACTTGAAGAAGTGTACTCGTAAGTTGAAGAAGACAAGACGTACATACATGCAAATAAGGGGAAAAGGAAATAAGTGGAAAGCCATAAATTAAGACAAAATCAATGCTAAGAGAGAGATTGTTAGTCAATTAATTAAATTATGAGCGAATGGAGATGATGGTTTTGAACTGTATACACATGATGGAAAGAATAATGAAATGGCGCCTGTCATGGTACCGTTACTTTGCTCTCAGCGAATTAGACATTGAGTGACGTCATATTAGTCCCGGTATGGCCAGATTACCATTTTCGTAACTTTATTTAGCATTTTTGTTTTTGTTTTTTAGTCTCGGAGTTTTGGTTATTTCTTCATGATATTTTTCTATCTTGTTCAACCTAAAATGTAATGTTTGTAATATTGTAAAATATACATTTTTTTAAAATTAATTCAATAATTCACTCAGTTTTATTTAGCTTTCCTTTTTTTTAACATCTGGTCACATTGCCCGCGATTGCGGTTGTTGTTGGTGTTCTGCTCCTGCCAGCAGTGAAATCTCTCGCTCGTTACTGCATTATTGCCCAGCTTTCGATATAAAAACGGACTTAAAATCCCATTTAAAAAAATAAAACACCAAATTTCTATGGAATTACTTAAAGAACTTTGTATGCGTGACAAAATGTCTTTAAAATGTGCGTTTTTTTTTAATAAATGTGTTAAGATTATGTACAATTTAATTTAAGAGTTTTTTGTCAAGAGAACGACTTTTTGCTATATTTGAGGTTATGTAACAAGATAAAGTAAAAATGTCTCTTTTTGTAAAAATGTCGTCATGGTTTCTTCAGTATTTTCTGGTATTTTTTTTGCCTATTTTTACTATGAATACACCTCTTGTTGACCTACATATGTCCCACTAAGGGACCGGAAGAAGCGATTACACCTCTATGGTTTTAATTCGTATTCAGTAAATTCAAACGCTTTTTCAAATGTGTAAAAAGGTTTTCAATGTTAAGAAGAGGTGAGAGAAGAAGATTTAATATTCTTTCATATCCTTAAAAGGAGCAAAAAATTAAATTTGGACTTTCAAACTATCAAACTTTATAAGAATCAACAAATTTTCATTAGCACTAAAATCTTCTCAGAGGGATCTTTTTTAACCTTCTTTTGTTTAATAATACAGTTTTTTTAACTAACAGTTTCGGTAGCTTTAATTTAAAAAAAGAAAAAAACACCAAACCATTGAGTAGGTTTTGGTATATATTCTCGCTCGCATATAACGATCAAGAAAGAATCACTGCTATTTGCAGCAAAGCTAAGTCAAAATAACTGAGAAAAATTATACGAAACTTCACTTCGCATAAGCTCAGATGATTTTTCTTACAAAAATTAAATTTATAACTAGACTACTACAATTATTTACTTCAATAGATAAAATAAAATCAATAGATAGCACCAACGCCTCATTTAAACACATAGCATCTTATGCAATGAATATCACTCAGGCCTAAAGCACAATTACCTATATTGGAGTGCTTTAAAATGCATACGAAATCAAACATTGCCAAGAGCTACTTGAAAAATTCTTCGTTCTTTGACGTTTTTACCGCTCGTTTTCGTCGAAAGGAAGCGCCAACAAATGCTTGTAGCTGTATGCGGCAAAGTGCAAATATGTGCTTGTCAGTTACTCAGTCAAAGGCTACAAGAAAATCAATACTTGGCTACTCTTCATGTAATATCCGCATTAAACCTAAAATCGCACAACACACTTGTCAACGACGCCTCGTGGTGGAGTGAAACAGCAGGAACTCGAGCAATGAATGTTGACGTGCCACACTTACAGAGGCATGCAAGTAAAGTAGCTGGAGAAATGCTGTCGTCAGTTTGAAGTGAACAAAAAAACTCTGTGAGAAGAGCGTGCAGGTATTAGTGTGTGCGTGTGTGTCTGCTTTGTGCTTTAGTATGACCAGTAGTGCCAATGTAAACAGTCTTTCAATTTCCGCTTGCCGAGGTGCAAAAGAACTTGAGCGTTGAAAAATGGAATGTAGTAGCCGAAAAGAGGCGTTTAGGCGTTATGCTTTAAGGAGTGTGCTTTTTGGATGCACAGCACTTCAGCTACTTTATTATTAATTATATTAAGTTTGAAAGAGCTTTGGGTTAAATTAGTAGATATAAACAAGTATATTTTTGATCTATGAAACTATAAAATAAAAAAATTTAAACAATTCTGTTTTGAAACTAAAATACAGGGAGCATTCTAAAACTTTTTTTATATATGAACAACAATCACCTTTTTTTAACCAATTTATTGTATTCAAAAAACCCTTCTTCCTAATGAATAGAGCGATTTTAATGATTTAATATAAATCCTGACCAAATTGTTAAAAAGCGTACTAAATGTCAATAGACAGATGTATAAAATAAATGGGGGCTATAAAAAAGCCATTTGGAATGGCTGTTCTAGACTAGCGACCGGTGCTTAGCTTTTAGCTGGCCACATTTTGTCTTCCTCTCAACGGCAAATGAGTTTTTTGAAAAAAGTAAAAGTTGAAGGTGCCAAATCAGACACATCAGACAGTTAAAATGTAAATTTTTGTAAACAAAAAACGGGCACAAAGGTCTACATATAGATGGACTGCCACGCATACTCAATCAAAATGCGAAAATACTTCACATTCGTTGCTATTATAAGTGTGGTTAAATTTCAAGGGCCGATGTTGAATATAAACCACACCTAAACGTGAAGTGTTTTCTTGCATTTCATTTGACATTTTTCAATTTCAGACTAGCTCAATTTCAACCATGGAAAGATACACAATCGAGCAACGTGTTAAAGTTATTCAGGCCTATAATGAAAACGGGCGTTCAAATCAAAATGCATATCGCGCACTTCGTGATTTTTTCGGCCAATTTAATCGTCCAAATGGGCGTACAATCGGAAAAATTGTGCAAAAGTTTGAGCAAACCGGGTCTGTAGGAGATGTGAAAACTCCAGTGCATGCTCGTACAGCTCGTACTGCAGATAATATTTCTGCTGTTCGCGATAGTGTGGTTGAAGAGCCGTCCACCTCAACTCGTCGTCGTGCCCAACAATTGCACCTCTCACGCTCGCCGTTGATGAACATTATGCATAAATACTTGCATTTACACGCTTACAAGGTGCAATTGGCTCAAGAACTAAAGCCTCTTGACCATTTCAAGCGTAGTCAATGGTCAGAATGTTGGCAGGAAATGGCAACAGTGAATGACCAATTTTCGAAGAAAATCATCTTCAGTGATGAGACACATTTTCACCTCAGTGGATTCGTCAATAAGCAGAATTGCCGCATTTGAGCGAATGATAATCCAAGAGTGATTGCCAAAAAACCAATGCACCCACAAAGAGTGACTGTTTGGTGCGGATTATGGGCCGGCGGCATCATTGGGCCGTATTTTTTCCAAAATGAGGCCGCTCAGATAGTTACTGTGAATAGTGTTCGCTATCGTGAGATGATAACGAACTTTTATGGCCCGAATTGGATGATATGGATGTGGACGATATGTGGTTTCAACAGGACGGTGCCACTTGTCACAAAGCTAACGAAACAATGGCTCTTTTGCGCGAAAAATTTGATGGCCGGATAATCTCACGTCGCGGCGATGATCATGTGATTTGACACCGTTAGACTTCTTTCTTTGGGGTTATTTGAAAGAAAAGGTGTACGGCGATAAGCCAGCAACAATTCAAGAGCTAATGGATGAGATAATTCGGCACATTAACGGCAAGGAACCTCAATTATGCCTCAGCGTCATCAAAAATTTGGACCAACGGATGGATAATACACCAACAATGAAATGAACAGAAATATTTTATTTTTACGTCAGCCAATCAAATGATTCTACCAAACTCACTGAGAGCGGGATAGCAGTTCACGGTTGTCGCCAACTTTTTGAATGCTTTCCACCGTGAGAATCCACAGGGAATGCAGAGGTATTACGCGTGCATTTAACAGAATCAGGTGTTGAGTTGCCATAATTCTAGATTTTTTTTTAATATTTTTGCTACCACTGAAACATTACCTCAATCCCGCAATGTGATACTGCCAAATATCTAGACATTCATTTGGATAAACGGCTTATGTGGGAAACGCATATCTTTGTTAAAAAGTAATCACCGTATCGGGAGATGTATAACCTTTCAAAATGGCGTCATATTGGACACTTGTGAACCGCAGTAAAATGCAGAAGCTGCAGCATACAGAGAACCCGGTAAGCAATGGAAGGCGTAAAGGTGAAATTAAAGATTTCCATCACTCTAAATCCTATTTTCGGTTATTTAGTAAAACAGTTATTAAAAAAAAAATTTGATGATTAATTTTGCGCCACTATGACTTGGTCTATGATATGACATTACTCTGCAAATATGCGCCTGGTGTATACACTTAATTTTTTTTAATTAATACCGTCGTATGATCAAATGACGCTGCTCGATTCATTAAACTCTGTAGACAACGTCCAGCGCATGCGCACGGTTATTAATTAGATTTGTTTCTTGTTGAGCTCTGCCTACTATTTCAACATTTAAAATATTAGTATTGCAGTAGGGTTGAAACCGGTTTCACGCACGAGCTTTAGCTGAATAATCAGTTACTCATAAAAATAATCCGTTGTATTACCATTTCCGTTAGTTAACTTAGGCGAGGCACGCAGCTGACGCGTGTCATTCAATTTAACTACAATGCAAAGGGAGTGCATTTAGATGCTTCCGTAAATATATAAATACAAATATACATATGCATGTATGTATATACTTTTAGGTATATATGTAATATATTGCACATACAAATGGATATATATTCGTTTGATGAAATTGTATGCTACCGACTTGAAGTTATTTTTTTTAAATTAAGTTTTCTATGTTTTTCATTTTATTTCAATTCGCCAAAGATTGGTGCCAAACTTCATTGAAAATAAACAGCACAGACTACCAAAAATTAGTCGCATTTAAAATTTTTTGTTTTTCCAGTAACAATAACAAAGCGCTTCATGTAATAGAAACTAAAATTACTTAGCAATAAAAATGAAATGCACACATTTATATCTATAGCGGGATTATGTAAAAGGTCAAAGCGCAGGGACTCTAAAAACCGCGTA
Source organism: Anastrepha ludens (assembly GCF_028408465.1). NCBI lineage: Eukaryota > Metazoa > Arthropoda > Insecta > Diptera > Tephritidae > Anastrepha > Anastrepha ludens. The sequence goes on from NC_071502.1 coordinate 116,262,633, forward strand.
CAGCGTGTGGGATAAAAAATATATTAATAAAAATTCTAAAAACAAAAAACAAAAAGAATTATTATGAGCTATAGAAGTTATAAAAGTTTGTAATTTGAAAAATTCGTGGAATGCTCGCGCGGTCCGCAAGTCACTGGCCCTTGTTTTAAGGCTTACGTACAAAGCGCACAGCCAGTGGCATTTAATGCCACTTCATATGTCATGCCCTGAAAGCAACAAAAGCACCAACAATACTTAACTTAAAACAACAAGAAGCACGCAATCGGCTTTAACAAGCACTTAGCAATAAGACATAGAAGAAAATGAAAAGCAGCGGACGTTAGCGACAAAAAAAATAGACGAAAACAAAACAAAAAAAAAAAAGAATAACAATGCAGACAATGCGTTATTTTTCGTGACTTCCGCCTCAGTGTTGCCTCAGGGCGGGCGTAGATGAGTAGACTCCTAGCGCAAGTGCGAGAGTTGCTTTTTTTAATGTGGGTGGTTGGTGCCTTTTTACGGCTTACGTAGCAAGCTTGAAGGGATGTACTAGCCAATAAGCAATTGGAATGCTGTTTTTTGTTTTGAAGTGTGACGCTAGTATGATGGCTGACTATGCGTGACAATTTATTGACAAAATATTCCTGTATGCATGCATTTACGACTGCTTTTTGTATGCAGCAACGCAGAAAATAATTTTGAAAGAGATGCATAGCAAGCAGGAGAAATGAAGATTGAAATTTGGGATACATAATATACACATATACCTTCTGCTCAAATATGAACGAGATGTTATCAATAAAACGGTCCGCGGATGACATGTGGCAAAAATAATTTTTTTGTTTTTTGGTAGGACTGTTATAAGCTTACATGGCAAATTTCACGTTATATGTCACATAGTTTGTTTTCTGTGCTACTGTAAACAAGTCAAGCTCGAGTGTGTTCTTCGAATTCTCTTTTATGACTTCAATTGGGAAACAGGAAAAAGTCACATGGAGCCATATCAGGCGAATACGGTGCTTGCGGAACTATATTAACATTATTTTTGTTCAAATAATCGCGAACAAGACGTGATGTGTGAGTTGGTGCATTATCGTGATGCAAGAACCATGACTTGTTGTCCCACAATTCCTTCCTTTTAAGACGAATGTTCTCGCGCAAACGCTTTAAAGCGTCTAAATAATATTCAGCGTTAACCGATTTTGCGATTTGTGCGATTTTCAAGCACAATTTCCTTTACTTTTCCGACGTTCATGAGGCAAGTTTTCAACCGATGTACGGGCCTATTTGAACGATTTGTACCACTGGAAAACACGTGCACGCGATAGAGCAGAGTCCCCATAGGTTGCCTGCAATATTTTTAAGGCGTCTGAAGCCGAAATTTTGTTGGAATAACAAAATTTCAAACAAATTCTTTGTTCAACTTGAATTTTCCTCGTTAAATTCGAAGAACACACTCGAGCTTGACTTGTTTACAGTAGCACAGAAAACAAACTATGTGACATATCACGCTGAAATTTGCCATGTAAGCTTATAACAGTCCTACCAAAAAACGAAAAAATTATTTTTGCCACATGTCATCCGCGGACCGTTTTATTGATAACGTCTCGTTCATATTTGAACAGAAGGTACATAACGGGTGGACCATACAGCGTTTGCTTTTTGAACCACCTATTTTTTTGAGAATGGTAACACACATGATATGTCAAATGTGTTCATAATTTACTTAAAGGTTTGACATTTACGAAATGGGACGCTATACGCTTGAACAAAATTGGGAAATATTGAAAACCTATTTCCAAAGTGGTGAGTCTTCTTATTTTTTTCTGATTTTCACATCGGTGGCTATGTCAATAAGCAAAATTGTCAGATTTGGGGCTCAGAAAATTCACACGTTACTGTAGAGAAGCAAATGCATCCACAACGAGTCACTGTTTGGTGCGGTTTTTGGTCTGGCGGAATCATCGGGCCATTTTTTTTCGAAAATGAGCGAGGAGCCGCGGTTACAGTAAATGGCGAGCGTTACCGTGACATGCTCAACGAGTTTTTGTTTCCAAAAATTGAAGAGGGTGACATGGACGACATTTGGTTTCAACAAGACGGTGCAACTTGTCACACTGCCAAAGTTACGCTCGAACTTTTGGCTACCGTTTTTGAAAACCGAATAATCAGCCGAAATTCCGATATCAATTGGCCGCCTCGGAGCTGTGATTAAGCCCGTTGGACTATTTTTTGTGAGGAGCCGTTAAAGACAAATGCTATGCGAACCATCCACATTAATGCTTTAAAACACGAAATCGAAGTTGCCATTCATGAAATTGGAGCCCAAACAATCGAAAATGTGCTTAAAAATTGGGTTGCTTAAAGGTAAAGGCTGAAAATTTTCAGATCAGCTTTACAAACCCAAATAAAAAATTTGGATAAAGCAAGCATTCCGGTTTGTTGGGCTGGTGGGGAAAGACATTAATAAAAAAAATATTATACGCATTAATAATATCATTATTATTTATTAATAATAGAAAAATATTAATGAGAAACAATCACTTTTGGTGGCTATCGCCTGCAATTGATGCGAGAATAGAGTTCGTCACTTAGCTGTTTTACATATATTTTGTTTTTGTAAATCCAAAGAAAATGCTTAAGCCCAAATAACGAAGTGTCTCGGAAGCAAACTTGGGAATTTAATCGGTAGCTGGCAAAATAATAATAAGCTGTTTGACAATTGAAATTTGATGGTCAGGCGCGAAGTTTAAGGGGACCCGGTGGTCTAGAAATTTGAAAAAATCGATTTTTTGTTTTTTCGATATTTCGAAAGTATATTAAGCACATACTGTGAAATTTTCATGCGGAGAGCGATCCGCGCGCTCCCGTACCTCAAACTTTAAACTCATTTATCTCGAAACAACTTTTTTCGGCCTAGTGTTGTCAAAAAAACTAAAAACTTTTCAACCGAATCGTCTGAAATTTTAATTTAACATCAATGGCTATCGCTCGTACCACAATCATATATTAGGTATTTCAATTATTTCGTATTTTTTTTTTTTTTATTAAAAAACTTTATAGGGTTTCAAAATCAAAACCGAGCCATTTTGTCAAATTCTTTTTTTATTTTTCATTCTAGTACGGGACATAACTACAGTTATACTGATTAAAAACTCCTCAAAATACCCTACATTTTCGAGCTCTAGACCACCGGGACCACTTAAGTTTCAAATATTAAAAAGTGAACGAAAAAAATAAGATAATACAAACAGAAATATGGTTGGACTGGTAAATAATTGGCATGGCAATTATTTTTTGTATGGATGATGTCGCGGGCTGTACTCAATGATTAAATGTTATTCGCAAGTCTGGGATACGGGTAATCTGCTCGTTGAGTTTTTATTATTTTCGTTTCAATTAGAGCTACTAACTCCACGACAAATTATTTACATCTTTTAAGTGGCATTAAATTATAAAGAATGTGGAATGTGTCACAGAAACTGAACCCAACTTGTGATGTATATGCACATATGAATTTTCTTCCGAGTGCTTCGAGTGCAAGATTTCATTACTCACCCGGTTTTCCCAAATACCCTATACAATTATTCAAATATTAAATTATGATATTTCATATTTACATACAAAGAAGAAATAAAATTGAATTTTAATAAACGCAAAAAGTATTCGTTGACTGATGTGTGTTAAAATTAATTTCAAGCACTCACAAGGGGACAAACACCAAAATCGCAATCAAATTCAAAAGCAAATTTGCGCCGTGAGATTATTTGCATTATTCAGACTTCCTCTCCGTTGTATACTCACATAAATTTTAAAATTTAGGGCGCATTGTGTTTGAGCGTTCAGAGGGTGTACTATGCTAATTCAGGCAAATTTTAAACAACACCACTAGCGCGACAGCGGAAAGAACCCTGCCAAATACAACTTAATTCGCGCATATCATATAGTGGGGCAAGGCATACGTACGTAGTATGTGTGTGAGAATATACATATGTATATAGACTAGCTAACAATAGCAACAAACAAAAGCCTCTTGAATTAAATTTAAAAACGACAACACAACCTTAGTGTATACGACGAGTAGTATCGGAGAGGCGACAATATAGAAAGTATAGAGAATACATAAATCCATACGGACAGCCGAGGCGAAGTGATGGCAGCGTGAATAGTGGCGAACTGGCAGTTACTGAAATTGATGGTCATATGTCATCTGCAGCGGACGCTGCTCAGTAATGACGGCGAGTGAATAAGTGGAACAAATTTGTGGTTGGACAACAAAGGGACTAGTAGTGTATGCTATGTAGGCGTGTGTGTGCACAGCCATTGTCGAGCCTGATGTGCTCATTGCATGCATACGTACAAGTATGTGTGTAGATGACAGCCGATAGAGATTTCGTACGTACTCGTACATATGTTGATATGCATTTGCCGGTCTGGCGTTGCACAAAAACTGTTATACCATTAATGGACACACACACGCACACACAGTGGCATCTGAGCATTGGCAAACTCGCGCAGCTGCGCCGCTTTGTACGGAGGCAGTTGTTTTGGGATTTAATTAAGTTTCAAGTGCACTCGAAATGCGCTGCCTGGCGAAAACTGAAATGATGTGTGGCTTGGTCGTCGCCATGACTGAACCCATAGTCGATGATTCGGTCGGCTTTTCTTGACTTGTACTTGACTTCATTGAACTTAACTGTTCGGCTACTGTTTACTTATTACTCGTACTTCGTCAAGCGCATAGTGGTCAGCACTGTTTGTAATGTGCATTGGAATTTATTGGAGAATAATTCAGTGGTGCGCTTTATTAGCTTCACTGTGTGGAAAGGAAAAAGACGATAAAGTAAAATTTTTTCGTTTTATGACTATTTTGTGGAACCTGAAAAGTCATTGGTTATGAAAATTAAATAATTCATTTACATTTACTTAATTTGCTTTATTGGCCCTTCCGACAATTTGTCAGTTTGGAATGGTTGACACGCCTTTGCATTATATTTACAGCTGTAGTGATAAGTAAAACAATTTGTTGCCGCTGATGTTTCCACAAACAACACATTTATTGCTTCGCCTAGCTGACATTTGCCCTAAGGCGGCGATAAAAGTAAATCTCTAAGAGTTCGCTCAATCCAAATTTTGAGTGTATAATCAAATTCACATTAATCAAGATGATGATTATTATGTGTATTTGTAGCTACATGTATTTTCAAGACTCGGCCGTTAGTTTTGAGGCTGTACGCGTACTCCCATATGTACAGGTTGGTCGAAAAGTATTGAAATTCATAAATATTAACTAGTAAAGGAAAAAAAACTTGTACGCCATTTCAAGAGTTCATCTTTTATGTAAGCACGGAAAAAATTTCATTTCATTCTGCCAATTTTTTCTTTGTTTAGAAGCTATTTCAAGTGTTTTTTTAGAAGGGAATGATTTGAATAGATAAAATAATGCCTTTTGCATGGCTTATTAGCAATTCAAAAATTCATAAAAAAATGCTGAAAGTGTTAAAAATGTCTATCGATGAGTTTTAGAGTTTATACGTCGTTCCCACGGCAGTCGCTTCTACGTTCTCGGAACGACCCGGATTTATATGCGGTCAAGGATTGTCACACCAGCATTGTTTATGATTGTGTATGATGTTACCACAAAAATAAGCATTTAGACATGCAACATCACTATGAGTCGTTGAGCTAGAGTATGCTATAGGTTTTGAAAACCCAAGTTTGACCAGTCGTAGAATTGCTGATACTTACGCGAATCCACATCAGGTGAAAGCAGCAGTCCAAAAAAAAAAAACATATAAGGGGTGGTTAAGTTTCAAGGGCCGGTGTTTATTTTGAATAAAATACATTTTTTTAGGAAATTATTGTCATTTTTCTTTATTATGAAAATATTGGTATGGCTCAATTACGTATGGAGCAAAATATCGGCCAAATGCGCGCCGCGGCCTCGGCGGCACACCTCCATCCGATGGTTGAAATTTTCGATGACGCTGAGCATAATTGAGGTTCTATGCCGTTTATGTGCCGAATTATCTCAACCTTTAGCTCTTGAATTGTTGCTGGCTTATCAACGTACACCTTTTCTTTCAAATAACCCCAAAGAAAGAAGTCCAACAGTGACGTTGACGTTTAGTTGTGGTTCACATTCAACATCGGCCCTTGAAATTTAACCATGACCTGGAAATACATTTTTTTTTGCCATTTGGTGATTTTATGGGCAAAATCAGCTGTTTACTCTCGACAGATTACAGGAATTTTACGAATTTTAGTCGAATTGAAAGGGATTATATTGAGTAAAAAACGAGTTTCATTTACAAATTCACATCATTTTATTTTTACTCTCTTACTTTTCAACCAACCTGTATGACGATGTTACTAAGAGATTGTGCTAAAAATATAAATGAACTAAGTTTCTACTTCAATTTTAATAGTACGAAAAGCGTGAGAATAATAACGTCTTTAATGAAAATCTGGTTTGCACACGCCAAGTCCCTGTAAGGAAATGTTTTAGTGCCAAAATGGTGCTTCGATACTTGTAAATACTTGCTCTGTATTATTTACCGAAATAATTATATTGAGTAAAAAACGAATTTCATTTACAAATTCACATCATTTTATTTTTACTCTCTTACTTTTCAACCAACCTGTATGACGATGTTACTAAGAGATTGTGCTAAAAATATAAATGAACTAAGTTTCTACTTCAATTTTAATAGTACGAAAAGCGTGAGAATAATAACGTCTTCAATGAAAATCTGATTTGCACACGCCAAGGCCCTGTAAGGAAATGTTTTAGTTCCAAAATGGTGCTTCGATACTTGTAAATACTTGCTCTGTATTATTTACCGAAATAAGGACGTCAAAAGGGGGGGGAATTAGGGATGACAATATTGGCGATAAATGTTAATCCCGAAATTTTTAGCGTAATAACCGACCCAGTAAGTGTATATTTTCTTAATATTATGTTTTTATGGGGCAGCCGCCGTAACCGAATGACTGCCACTGTATTACTCGGTAGCAGAATTCTGCCCGCTCATTTCACACGTATTCACACACTCGTCCAATCAGTCATTGTTCAGACGGCAATAAAGCAACAAGTTCGTATATCACCAACACAATCTTAGTTTTCTCGTAAACAAACGGCTGCCATGACCCCGGTTCCGTCAGCCAATCAGCTGATTCTTTCAAATTCGTCCGTCTGACATTGGCTATATCTTTGTTTTTTTTTTTCAAATAGCGGTCACTCGTTGGCAGGCAACGGCAAACCTCTGAGTGTATTTGTAATATAATGAAGCTCCTTATAAAAGACTATCTGGTGTTCAGAGGCGGCATAAATCTGTAGGTCCCTCCATTTATGGAAAACGTCAAGACTCACACAACAAATAGGAGGAGGAGCTCGGTCAAACACCGAAAAAGAGTGCAAGCGCCAATTATATATATGTATATATATATAAGGACAAACTGATACCTGGATTCTCTTTTGGAAGAAAGTACGTCGCTAGCTTATACTTAACTGAATATTTTCAGTAGATACACTCTTGAGAGTTCCTGTGCCAGTAAGAGAACGCACCGGTCTGTGCGGAAAATATTGTAGCCGTAAGTGTTTCAGTTCAAATTAAGTTAAATCAATTTATTCCGCGCCATTCAAAGGATTTGAGAATGGCTCATTGCACATTATATATATATATAATTGGCGCGTACACCCTTTTTGGGTGTTTGGCTGAGCTCCTCCTCCTATTTGTGGTGTGCGTCTTGATCTTGTTCCACAAATGGAGAGACCTACAGTTTTAAGCCGACTCCGAACGCCAGGTATTTTTATGAAGAGCTTTTTCATGGTAGTCACGCACCAACCCATTCGGCTACGGCGGCCGCTCATTCCACATTGGGATCAAAGTATTCAGATGTTTTTTACGATATTGACAGAATTAATGATGCATGAGAGAACTCTGCGCACTCAGGAGCCAGAATTAGTCTCAAAAACGAGTACAGTGAACTGTTTGAGTGTAACAACGATTTCTGTTAAACACTGTTAGGCATGAAGTCGCAGAGATTTTGAAGATTTTATAGTAATTACAAGATTGCAAACTAATTGAAACAAAAATCTTAATATTCAATATGAATGCAAATATATTTCTCCCCTGAGGATGACTTTTCACCACACAGAGTGAAATTCTCTGATGAACTACTTTTCTTTGTATTTTAGCAATTCGAAATTCTTGAAACCTGTTTTGTAATAAAAATTTATACAGACTTGCCTACAAACGCCCATATCTAGGTTAGGTAGCAGTTCATTTCCAATTCATGGTCGATTCTTTCCTTTTGTCTCAACGTGTGGGTACCAAAATTTAAAGGGGAATATCTGTATGTATGTATGTATGTACATATATCCATTTACATCTACATTTGGGCTCATTCTTGCGTCCGAATTGTAACCAAGTGATGCATACAAAAAACATCCTTCGCATGTACTTAGCAACAGGATACTTAACGTACAAAAGCAACAACAAAGAAAAAAATCAATCAACCCAAAAGTAGCAGCAAAACAGAGAATGAGTTGAAGAATCAGGGGCATAAGTACAACAAGGATGCGCTGCATGGTGAATAAATAAAAACAAGCTGAAACTAGAGTGCACACATAAAAATAAGAATCCATTTAAGAACTATTGCACACACACACATAGCAAGAAAAATGCCGAAATGTTAAAGAAGAATGCCAACAAAAATAAGCTGAATAAAGCGGGTTGCTGTAGCACAACTATTTATGCATGTAAGTAATAAGAATAATGGAACAAAAGCGACAAAAACGGTGAAGTGCACAAGTGTACATGTATGTGTGTAGTTGAACAGCAACGGGACCTTCTATAAAACATTGACAGCACAAAGAATGATGCACAGCAATATAACAAGTAAAAACTATCCACCAAATGGCAACAGCAGCATCCACGACAACACTTGCTCTGGCTGTATTTGCCACCAGCAGTCTGCCTGACTGCCCGAATGTATTGGCACATCTGCCTGGCAGCGCGACTAGCTTGCTGAGGGTTAATATCCTGTGTCGTGCAAGGATAATGCGAATGGCAACTACAATAACAACGAGTCAGCAAAATTATTTACCATATACCTACAAATATCACCAAGTGCCGGCAAACTATGATGCTGCCAGTAAAAAAGAAAAATCACTTCTAAAAAAGTACCTACACTTAAAAATGCATGTTGACAGGCCAAAGTGTTGGTGGCGAGTGATGACGAGTACATTGGGCGAAATACTAGTGGGTGTGAGCTGATTTATGAAATTAAGTTGGTGCGTAAGTTGAATAGAAGAAAATATGAAATAAACTTGCATGAGTACGAGGAGGGTTCAATAAGGTAGCCGTGTTAGAAATGAAGACACCATTTTTTCAAAAAGAATTTTTTTTATTTTTCAACATAGTCCCCTTTTAGAAAGATACACTTCTCCCATTTTTTACCCCCTCCAAAAAATTGGATTTGTCGAGCTCTCCAAATCGTAAAAAGTGAAGAAAGAAGAGCTAGCCTCCAATCTATCAGACCCCCAAATATTACGACTTTTGGAAACTAACCAGAAGTCTTGAAAATTTGGGCTACTTCACAACTCATCGCTATTTTCTGTGACGTACTGTACTTTTTCGGTTTTTTTTTCTCTAGCAAATGGCATCTTGTATTTTTCAATTTTATAACTTTTGCTTGATCATCCAAGTAGCTTAATAAAATTAAATTTTCTATCGATTTATGGATATAACCTTTTAAACATGAAATAAGAACAGGACCCGATGAGAGATCGGTTCTTCTTCCTCGTCGTTTTTGCAGCTTCTATAGCGGCTTCCACATGCTTGACTATTAAGGAATGTTTATCATAACAGGTCGGAAACCCCTTGTGATTGTTGACTTTAATCGCTTTAGATAGCGTAGAAAGGATTTGCTTTTATATATTCGGCTATAAATATTCGAAAAATTAATAAACAAAAAAAGCTATAAAAATTTCGTTAAGCTATACCTTTAATAGTTTGTTTGATAGATTTCACAAAGTGTTAACATTTTTTGATTTGCTAATTCTCCGTGAATTTCTGAAGAATTTTTCATATTTACGTAGCGACACGCAAATTAGTAGTAGAGAACAATTCAGATTAACACCAAAAATAATGACCTAATATAAAGGCAAATAAATCATGTCTAGGAAATCTGGATTCAAAGGAAAATCCTATGATGCGATCCCCAAATTGTAAGAATTTTTTATTTAATTTAAACTTTTACAAATATCTGAATTCATTTAAAAAGTTACATTAATTTGAGTATTAAAGGTATAATTCGTGTGAAACATCCTTTCTAGTAAGCAAATTCAACATTTTATGGGTAGCTTTTAGATAAACTGGATCGGTGTTTTCCTCTTCAACTGTAAAAAGACACGCAATGGTGACCTGAGAGTAGAGGCCGGTTTATTTGGAAGTGATTGAAAATTTGCTGGTTAAATTTTTTATTTCCTCTTTTATTAAAGGAATTTTCGGGTACCGATGAATTTAGGCATTGGTCACCTACCACGGAGTGTTTACCGGAGTGGGTAGAGGCTTGAAACGTTGGAATTTCCAAATTTGAATTTTACTAATTTTTAAATAAAAAATACATAGATAAATTCTCTTTAAGAACCTAGCTGCAAACCCTAGTCAGCAAAAAAAGTCCGCATACTTTAAGATTTCTGAATTTATTATTATTTTTATTTTACTTATTTCTGGCGTTTATGCCGAATTTTGTGCTTATCTCTCAAAAGTCTCCAGAATTTTGTGAAAAAAAATGTTTGTTGTTCACTTAAATCCGCTATATCCTTTTGTTATCAATATTTTTGGCCATTTCCTGCAAAAGAGACAGCAACATATGTTGCAGCATATGTCGCTGAAATATATCACAGAAATGCTCCTCATCCTTTTTTATATAAAACTGTTGAGCACATTACACAAGGTGGCGCAAAATTAGTCAACATTTGTTTTTTTTTTGTTTGTTTTTTGAATAACTTTTTTAATAAATAAAAAAATGATTTTAAGCGATGAAAATTTTTATTTTGATCTTTACGCACTCCACTGCTTGTCTATTTGTTTACAGCAGCTAAACTGCTTAACAAATTAATGAATCTTCCGTTAGTTAATTAACAAAAAAGGAGAAGTTAGGAAAATAAAATGTTCCACAATAATGTTCCCTATAATTTTTTATAAAACTGTGGAACACATTATACAAAGTGGCGCAAAATTAATCGTCCAACTTTATTTTTTTACAAAATATCAATAAATTATTTTGACCAAAATTAATCATCCAACTTTATTTTTGAATAACTTTTTTACAAAATATAAATAAATGATTTTGAGTGATGGAAATCTTTATTTTTGTATACTGTAGCTGTGTGGTTTACTAGTGTCCAATATGATTGACGTACGACGCCATTTGAAAAAACTCAAATTTTATGATAGCGTGATTAATTATGCGCCACCCTGAATATTTGAAATGTACGAATCACATACTTTTTTATACTGAATTATCATAAAATGTGTAAAAGGATGAAAACTGGGACCACCTAAAATAAGACGTAAACTTTCAAATCGCTGAGAAACGTTTATTTTTTGACTACTCTTCCAGAATCGATGGCCAAAACCTTGTAATTTTGGCAAAAGTTTGATTTTGTCGTACCGCAATTGCGAAATTGTGCCGTATTTTTGGAAAGTGAAAAAAAAAATCTTTAAATCAAATTTCGCACCAAACTCAAAATTATTTACCATGTACCAAAACAATCGCTGAAAGTTAGCGAAATTAAAAATCAAAGGACCAAAGTAGTCGCACTAGTCTGCTCAGCAAAAATATGGCAAATCAGTCACTGCAACATGTGGCAGTGTGCGAAACAGGGATGACTGGTATATGCCACCCATTTCGTCTTCAGATTTTGACAGTTGCAATTTGACATTTTCTCCACGATACATGTGTGTATATGCAGGACATGCGCATTTAATTGCTTTATACAAACGAAAAAAAAAACTAATTTGCAGTCAAAACGAATATTCACAAAGCAAATTCAATTTTTCAAATGCAAATTTATAAATGAAAAATCTATGCGAATAAGAAAATGTGTCTTGCTAAAGGCAGAATATCCTTCAGATTTCAGCATAGATACTTTTTTAAGAAGCAGGAATAGATATTTTGTTGTTTTTTCTAAGATAAAAGATACCGCACCCAAAAAATTCAACGGCAATAAAATATTTTTGCTCTTCAAACACTCCAGTCGAAAACACACAAGTACACACCCTTTTATACGCATGTTTGTGTATACATTTGTGTTTCTTAAAAGCAAGGGATTGGAGATGTTTGGAGCGTACAGGAAGACAAGGGTGTTGCTGTGGAAATTCGTTGCTTGCTGGCAGCCGCATGGAAAATTGGCGAAAAAGCGAAGCGAAAAATCGATAGCTGAGACTTCAGCGACGGAACTCCAGCGCGGCCTGCGATAGCGCATGGATAATTTGCATTTTCACTTAAAATTTACACAATAAATTGTTTATTCAATTTAGATTACGTTTACAGTGAGGCGATTATAGAATTTGCAGGAAAATGGCGACATGTAAGTTGGCTGCTCGAAAGGCTAGCCGCCCCAGCAAAATAAGAAAAAAGAATTTGCTGGGGGAATATTTCAACAATCTTCTTCACTTAAACCCACCTTTTTATAATTTTTGGCTCATTTCTGCAACACTCTGTGTGCATTAACCATATATTTCATTCATGATTGACACAATCTTCGCCAGTCAAATGCAAAATGAGCTGTTGCTGCAGGGCGCGGTGTGCAGTCGCAAAGAGGCCACTAATCCACGGGGGTGGCTCTTTCCGAACTATACACACAGCGCCGCACCACAGCACTCGGCACAGCATCTTGGAACTTTTCCTAATTTCGAATTAACTTTGCGCACAAAGCACGCACCATTTTCTGATTAGAACTCCTTAATATTCACAACACTTAATGCACCATTATTCCACTTTTTTTAACCGCACGCATTTTTTTCCACACAAAACATCGCCAAACTACGTAAATAAACTAACAATTTTCTATCAATTAAATTATTGCCAAAAAAACACACCAACCAAATTTTACACTTAGGTTTGTGTAGATGTGTGTCGCGCACACGCACACAATTCACCAAACGAACGCGTAGCACCGGAACCGGTTTCGCTTGATTGCTATTTGTATTCGTCGTTTCGGTGTCGTTGTTCTTATTTTTGTTGTTATTGTAGTAGATACACTGTCTGGGGGTTGTTGGTGTGGTTGTGTGATTGATTCACACACACGCACACAATCTGACAAACACTCACAGACTCCCTAAACGTACAGTAAAACGTGACGACGCGCGACCCTTTATTACCGAACAAATCCAAACGCTAACTGAATCCAGTAAATCGAACGGTGCTAGCTGAAGCCTGCTATTGCCTGCAATAAAAGTGTAGTATATTTGCTGCTTTTGTGCAAACACGCCAACACTTATGGGGGAAATTTGTTACAACTCGCAACCAATTTGAGTTAGGTTCATGCATGCTCGAAGGTTTGTAGCGAATAGTGACTACAGTTTCCAATAAGAAATTTATTTAGTAATAATCCCGAACTATTCAAATTTATTTATGTAACTTCCCATATATCGACTTAAAAATATTTGCCACTTAAAGCACAAAGTGACAGGAAATATCTCAATTTGTAATAATTCTTCTTGATTGGCGCAATTTTGGCCGGGTTTAACAAAGCGCGCCAGTCGTTTCTTTCTCGCGCCGCCTGGTCTTTCCAACGCAGAGGAGGCCTTTCTTTACTACCACTACTACTACTACTGGTACCGCACCGAAGCGGTTTGTATCCATTCGGCCGATATGACGCAGCCAACGTAGCCGCTGGATCTAATATCATCTCATATTTTTAGAATTAAAACAAAAATTTTGAAGAAATATTTTGATTCGAAATGTTAAATTACAAGTTTATAAACAAAACTGAAGGTTTGTTATATGATATTATTAACATGACAACAATAAAGAATGATATGATATAAAAATGTCTAAACAGAGAAAAAAACATTTGTCGGGAAATTGGATTTAGGAAAAAAGTTGTCGGGAAAGTCGGGAAACCGATTGTCGGGAAAAAGGATTTCGTGAAATAGGATTCGGGAAGAAGGATAGCTACCAGCTCAAGGATTATCTTTTATTAAATATTTTATATTTAGTTTTAGAGCTCTCGCTTCCATTCGTCTATTCTCGAACAGCCCGGGCGTATAAGCAACGAGTACTCGGACACCTGTTCGATGCTAATTGCTCGAAAATTTTCAAGCGTGAGCTGTATTATAAATATTCTGATAGGGTGATTAATTTTCTGCCACCCTGTAAATTCGAAGGAAATCTGTATATCCATTAATTCGTAGAACAACATCAGATCACTTAGAGCTAATAAGTAGGAGGAGTGGTTGACTAAACTCCTAACAGGTGACTAGAAGTATAATAAATGTGTATCGAAGATACTTATGCCCGAATTCTGTAAGCGAATCTCATCTCAAGTCACTAAAATTGAGATTATAAATTAGTGACTCTTTTTGTGACTTGAGACGATTTTGCTATTCAGTAAGGGAAAGTCACAAGAATTTCACCAAATATCATGGTGAAAATAAATAGAGACAGTCAACTGATGGCAGATCGGCTATCGGCTAGAGATAGTCAAAAAGCTGAGGAAAAATTCATTTATCGATTCCATATGTAATGGAATTTTTAAAATTCATTTATCAAGCGAAATTCTTCATCAAAAACATAAATAATATGAATATTACTAAGCTCATACAAAACAACGTTTTTAATTTCTGTTTTATAAACCTGTTACCTGAATCGGCTTATCAACAATTCAATTGAGACAAACAAAATTAATAATCGATAAATGTTGAATTGCGTCTCTATATACATCCTGTTGAAATGAACGAGCTGGGAATTTCACTCAAACTTGTTAAGTGGTTTGAGATCTTGAATAAGTTCCCAGCAGAAGGATTTCGGGAATCTAAAAAACCTCCTGAAAACGTTTTCTTCCAGAAGGAATGGGACTTCCGTGCTGCGTAAACTTGCCGGAATCCATCTACGCATATTTCTAAAACGTCAATAAATACACAATTATTCGTGTTCTTAAGAAATTTTTACCCAAAACATATTACTTCGCTTCATTTTTTCATTATTTAAAATAATTAATTCCTCTTCCATATTTTTCGTTTTGTGAGCTGCTCAGAAGTAGATCACTAATTAGTGATTTTTTTTAGACTAATGACGTGAGATTGCTTACTGAATTGCAACTAGTCTCAAAATCAAATTACACCACGAAAAGTCTCAATTAGTGACTTGAGACTGCTTACAGATTTCGGGCATTAGTGTTAACATTTCTTATAAGAAAAGAAGTATTTTTTCAGAAGGTCATCGATTGGCTTTAAAATTCCAATTATGAAATTAATTGCACATTTTTGCAACCAATTTTAACCCTCCGTTAGGCATCCGGGTCTAGCCGGACTTTTTGGACATTGGACGCGAATAACATATTTCTATTTCAGCTAACGACTTTAGCTTCCAGGTAGCATCCTAAAATTTAATTTTCTATCGAGTTATAGATATAACCTGTTAAAAAGGATCCTCGAACAAGACGAAAAAAGGCCAGACTCGGCCAACCAAAGGTTTTAAAAAAGGTGTAGTTAATATGACGAAATACGGTTGGATTTTAGAAAATAACTCATAACCATTACTAAACCTCCTTTTAACGAGAAACTTTTTACAAAAAAAAGATATTAAATTAGGGAAACTCATAATTAATTGCAAACAACCCGGCAATAAGACTTTAGCAGATTTCCATGGCAACATAACATAATTTGCACATTCCATTTAATCAGGCCATTTCCACTTAATTGTGAATTGCCATATTGATTGATTAATCAGTTTTACTCCCTCTACGTATTTAAAATTTTTCTCAAAAAAAATCCTTCAAATAGAATTTACAAACATTTTGAAGTCCCCAACAAAATTTGCTCGAACAACAACCATGTAGCAATACAAACAAAATGCACTAAACACAAAACATCAAACAAACATTCGTTCGACACACTGAGGGGAAATAAGTTCGACGCAACCCGAGTTTGCGCAAAACAGTCTATTTGTTTTGGGTAATTTTCAACCGGCTATCTGACGTTTTTGTTTATTTACCTTAATTATCGGCCCCTTTGTTTTGATTACTCACATTTGTGGTGTTAAAACCAAGCAAATCTAGACATGTTGAGTGCACGCGCATACATGCATAGGATTGAATGACTCATGCGTGCACATGAAGCCGAACTCTAGTGGAGTTGCTTGCAATGCGCTGATTGTACACACATATTTACATATATACATGCATAGATATGTATGTACTATGTATAAAGCGAGCTTGTGTCGATGGGGTGGAAAATTGTGCTTTTTAATGCAGTAAATGAGTCAGCAAACCATTTTTCATTTCATATTTTCTTGCCTCTTTGTTATTGTGGTTTTATGAAGGTCACAACGAAGGAGTAACAACAATTTGTATACAAGCAAAAGACTGAAGCAACGAACTTGTACAGATATCAATTTTTTTTTTTTTTTTACTTTTGATAGGTAGCTGATATTTTTTCTATTTGTATTAAATATATTTTTTATTTTAATATACTTATATATTAATATTATATTTAATAATTTAAACCGTATAGGTGAGGAAAAAAGCTAGATTAGACTAATTGTACAACAATTTCGAAATTAAAATTGGGGGGAAAATGTGCTTAGAAAAGTATAATAAACATCTTTTAAATTGCAAATGTTTACTAGACTTTAAGTAAACATAAAAGCTATTGAAGAAAATATATTTGTGCGTATATATATTACATAAATATCTTCTTTTCTTTTGCTAAATAATACTTTCTCGCTCAAGAATAATCATTGGTGACTTGAAAAATTTTTCGCTTTGGCTTAAGAGCTATCACCTTCCGAACAGTTTTTTTTTATCAAATAACACAGCTTCATTGTGAAGACCCAACTTGAATTTTACACTTTGTGTATAAAAACCGAAGTGTAAAGAATAAAATTCCCGTACACATTTTTTGCATCGTATTGTGATTAATAACACCGCGTTACACACATTCTGTCCTATGAACCAAATATACTTTTTCGGAAAGGGGGTAAAAAATAAAAATACACGTGTATTGGCGATTTTCATGTACACGTCACAATTCTTTTTTTTGTATGCGTATCTGTATAGCCACACGATCTCAGGATTAGCTTAACGGATTTGAATGAAATTGGGCACACAGTTAGTGTATCACATTTCTAGACTTTTCACCTAGGTGTTGCCACTGACAATGTTTCACAGGGTTGCCACCTGTTCGAAATTAAAAAAAAAATTGCATGAGATATGCCGATGTGGGTATCAAAGGAAAGGTATTTCACTCCGCGTTACAATAGAGATATAAAACCCCGAATTTTTTTATTAATTTTATTATATTAAAATTAAAAATTTTTACATTAAAAAATTTAATGCTTTTAAAGAAACTTAGGCCTTTTATTTTTGCGTTTGTAAGCATTTGTGTCAGTATCGCGTCAAATAGACCAACAGTATTCGCCAAGCATTTGCGTAATGTCTTGTCCTTTAAAGCGCTTTTCAATAGCCGCAATGTCCTGATGGAACCTTTCGCCATGTTCATCGCTACAAGCTCCTAAATCACCAGGGAAACAATCTAAATGATTGTGTAGGAAATGGATCTTTAGCGACATTAATATGCCCATTTCGCCATATGCCGAAATCATTTCTGCAACAATATTTTTATAATTGTCAGCTCGTTTGTTGTCAAGAAACTGCTCAATAACGGCAACTGTGCCTGTTCCATGCACGTTGTTCGGTAGCATTCAATTTTGATGAAAATTCATAACTTGCAACTAATTTTTTAACTGCGGACCACTAAAAACACCTTAAATTATACACATCATTAAACAAATAAAGTTACTAAAAGGCTTCGTAAAAAAAATACCTGCATGAATCTTTGCGCCGCTCAGTTTCGGAAAAATATTGCGCAAACTTGCAATCGCCTCGCCTCACGATCCAGTTTTTTAACAAAATTTGATACGACAGCGAGCTTAATGTGTAGTGATGGCAAAATGATTTGAGATGGCTGCACTAATGGTACATTTTCTATACTTTCTACGCCTACTTTGTAGCATGTTCGCGGCTTCTACTTAAATTCAGTGTAATGCTGATCTTTTTTACGACCTTCCCATGTACACAAAAAGCACTGGTGGGTTGGAAATCCACGCTTGACACCCATGAGCAATCCGACCACTTTTAGATCGCAGCATATTTTCCAATTAGGCTCTTGGTGGTTTATCAGCTGTAATATTAATTCCATGCCTTCGTATGTTTCTTTGAGGTTGGTGGCATATGCGATCGGGACAGCTGGATGTTTGTTACCGATATGAAGCAGCACTACTTTAAGGCTGTTGACCGATGCATCGATGAAAAGTCGCCACTCCTCTGAAATATGAGGGTAACCAATTGTTTCAAACATCGAATCAATATCACAACAATAAGCCAGGTTTCTCCCCAATCTTCGTGCAATTTAAAAAAATCGTCATATGGAATAATGCTACGTCGATCACGAGCGGCTGTTATTTTAAAATCAGCCGCCACTATATTCCACTGCTTAAAGCGTGATGCAAAGAGTTCGGATGTTCTCTTTGACAAATTTCCTTCTCGTACAAGGTCATTGAAGTCGGCTTGCGTTACTAAATGCAGCACTGCAGTCCCAAGTTCACTGGGTGTTGGTACAAATTCCGATACTTCTGGTTCCCCGCATCTCGCATTCGATGCAAGAAATGTAGATAGCATTGTTGGTGCTACTGTTGGTTCTCCATCCCTTAATTCGGGAACATCATCAAAAATCTCCATTGAAGCCGCTATACGTTCTTCTGGTGAGTACAGAACCGCTGGAATAACCGATTCTACATTAGCGTAGCGAATTTTGTTGCGGCGAAAGTATTAGTACCCTTTAGTTTGAGTAAAAATTACGCAAAAGTAGCACAGTTCACTGCAGTGCTCCGTACGTGGTAGCCATATTGTTGGTACAGAGTACTTTATTGTTGACCTTCCATCAGTAAACTTGCATAAATTTCTATAGCAATAGTCGCACACGACTTCCAGAGTCTTGTGGTATACAATATAAGGAACATAAGCAGTCTTGAATATTTTCTGAAACGAATTAACCACTAAGATTTTTAAAATTTTTACTTGGTGCGAATAAGCCACAAACGTAACAAAAGTTATTTCGAGTCGGGCACTGCATTTTTCGTAAAATGAAATATAAAGAAAGACGTTTTCGCGCAACAGAACTTAAAACAATTGTCAAAGTATACGTCTCCTAGTAGCGCAACTGTCAGATGATCGGAACTTCCGGAACTGTAACAAACACACAAACGGGACAGAGTGTGTTTTATGAAACAATAAATTAAAGGTTAATAAGTTGTTTAAAAATTTGGAGTCCCTTCAAATTATGCCGAAAATTTAGAAAAAAAATTTTGTTTAGAAAAAACAAATTCAAGAAAATCTGAGAATTGATGACATTTTTTTTTTTAATTTTACATAATAAAAACATTTCCACGAGTCTGCCCGCAGAAATTCAGCGCGATTGGATCCCGGAAAAAGGGTTAAAAATTGATCCAAAGTTTTTCACGCAGGCGGACTACGAGGTCTATATTTTATACATAAAAAAAAATTCTGACGTGTATATGAAAATCGGCGATACACGTGTA
The DNA here is from genome assembly GCF_028408465.1 of Anastrepha ludens. Taxonomy (NCBI): domain Eukaryota; kingdom Metazoa; phylum Arthropoda; class Insecta; order Diptera; family Tephritidae; genus Anastrepha; species Anastrepha ludens. The sequence continues at coordinate 116,282,448 of NC_071502.1, forward strand.
TTTTTATTTTTTCTCCCCTTTCCGAAAAAGTATATTTGGTTCATAGGACAGAAAAAAAGTTCGTTTTTGTAACGCAGTGTAATTAAGAGTCGATGCACTACTACAACTCGAAGCAAAGAAAATCGTGAAATTTGTGGCTCGCCCATACATCAATTTCAAAATCAAGCGTATGCTCTAACTTTTGGTGGTATCAGCTGTGTGTAATTTATTAAAAGTTCATCTAATGAAATGAAAACATCACAATAAAAAAGTTGTTTTCTTGATTTTATAAGGGAAATTAGCGTTCAATGTAGACGTTCGACAGACAGTGAAGAATTTTGCTCAAATGCAATGGTGATTATGCCTCTTTGCTATCCCGTTTCTTCTCTGCAAACAGCCTTAAACTATCACTCGCCCTTGAAAACAGGGAGTCAAGCTGGAATTAAATAATTAGCCTACCAATTTCGATTTACTAAGGTTTAATCTGGAAACTTCACATACTTATGGATCTTTAACCAAAAAAAAAACAAAAGCTGCAGTTCAAGTTGCCTCGTTGCTCTGGATACAATGGCTGGTTAAACTTCTAGTTTTTTCACTACAGTCCATGACATACCAAACAGATGTATGCCCTAAATGTGAAAAGACTCTGCGCGATAGGTACTACCATCTTTTCGTCGCACCCTTGATAACTCATCCCAAACCCCTTTATATCTAAAATGCGCAGATGAACTTTATTTATTTCTCACATATCCGCCGATTTCATATGGCATAACTTTGTGCTTAACACATGGGCGGAAAAGTTCCGGGCCTAACAAAGAAACACGTTTTTTTTTGTTGCTCCAAACTATCTTTATTCCATCATGAGCAACGCAATCATTCCAGCGGCGCTCTGACATTTCAATACCTTGTAGAACGAGTTATATTTTGCCTCAAAATAGGCCTCAGTTTCGGCGGTAAGCTCTTCATTCGCGCGAAATTTCTTATCGAAGAGTACTTTTTATTTGGATCTGCGAACAGCCAGTAGTCGCTACGAGCGAAATCTGGCGAATATGTTGCATGTGGGAGCAATTCGAAGTTTAATTCATATAATTTTACCATTGTTTTGATTGACTTGTGAAACGGTGTGTTTTCTTGATGAAACATAACAGTGCGCAAACGCGGCACCCGCTTTGAACAGAGCTTTCTCATAGTCAAATGCTCATGCAATATAAAACCAAAACGTTCTTTTGATATCTTTACGATGTCAGCTAAGTAACTCGCGCACCTTCACTTTTCGATCGTTGAAAACGATTTTGAGGATTTTATTGATGTTCTCTGATGTCACCGCCTCGTTTGGACGTGTACTACGTTGTGGATCATCGGTGGCTCTACAACCACGTTTGAAGTCAGCAAACCATCGTTTCATTGTTGTTTCTGATGGAACGAAGCCCCCATAACACTTTTCAAGCCATTGCATCGCTTGAACGGGTTTTTCCCTCCATCAAGAAGCCGTGTAAAATGAAAACATGAAATTCTTTGAAAATAACCTCAGTAACGTCACTCTTAGCACAATAACTCACGAACTAATGAATAGAATATCATGAAATCTTAAACGGCTGCCTTTTAAAGGTTAGCACTAACTGAAAAGGAGGTGAATGCAATTAAACTAGTACCTTCGATGTGTTGGGCCAGGGACTTTTCAGTCCATGCGTTACACCCCACAATCACAGTCAACATTCAACCTCGCACAAACCGTAAAAAATTCCCAATTTCAAAAACTTTGAGTACTACTCATTATTGCATTTTTTATTTATTGTAACTTGTTAATATTGACGCATATTTTCTTGTAAGTATGTATGTATGTATGTATATGGCATGTATACATATTTATTTAGTATCATTTATATGGCATTAATTGAAATTATTTTGTAGATACATACATATATATAGATATTTTATTACTAGTAATACATATTTGCTTCTTTAGAAGTAATTGCTGCGATAGGTGTGTTTGTGTGTGTGTTAATCGAATAATTTAGTTTCAAAGGAAAATTTGTATTCATAAAAAAAATCGCTGAGTCAAAATATTCGAGGGTTTTTGTAAATATGTTTAAGTAAATTTATTCGAAATAAAAAAATGGAAAAAATGTATGTACTTATATAATATGTATGTGTGTTTCCACAGAATAAAAATTTGTCTTTCCACTATTGCAATTTGCAATCAACATAATTTCTTAAAACTTTCGGGATATCAAAATTGTCTTTTTTAATTTTAAACTTCAAATATGGATTTGTATAACTTTCATTTAAGTCTTCAAATCTGTCTTGTGTGAGATTATTACTTTGCGTGTGTGTGTGTGTGTGTGTGCTATACACTACATACATTACAAATAGACGAGAATTTGCTTAAATGCCTTTAAGTGGGTTTGAGTATTACATTGAGGATTTCTTCTTTTTAGTCATTTTTTTCCTTGCTTTGCTGAATTGAGCAAACCTATTCACTTTTGTATTGAGTAATTAATATTTAGTTATGTTATTATTAAAAATCATGTAAACTTGAGTACAATATTCAATTTGTAAACTTAAAATGTAGAACTTAAATTTTATTTAATTGTAAATAGCGCCCAAAAATTATGACACGAAATTACACTTAAAATTATGTGTACAAAATTCTGCTTAAAAATAAAACTTACAAAAATTATTAAAATTAAGAAATACATATGTATATGTATGTATGTATATTATGTATGGAAAACTTAGATGCTATTAAAGTAAATATTTTATAAGTCCACATATGTATCTATGTGTGTATGTATAATAAAAAAAATTGCAAAACTATAATTAATTCATTGAGGAAGCGCATTTTTTAAAGTACAATAATTTGTTTTTTTTTTGTTTTTTGTTTAATTGTTAAAGTAAATTTTATTAATATATGAGTATTAATAAACTAGCACATTTCTTTAGGAAAACATTTCTTGAGTAATATTTTGAAATGATTTTAGGATCATAAAGGAGAAATGGGCGTACACTTCTTTTTTCATAAAAAAAAAATAATGATAAAAAACTTCAGTTTACAAACTGCATGAATTGTGGAAGCAATGCAATAGCAAAAAGTGAGCAAAAAAAATTAGTTGAATATTCAAAAATTAACATTAAAATATATTTTCGCAATACAGTCAACGTCAAAAGAAAGTGTACGCCATATATTGACATGTTTGGCTCTTTATTTATTTTCTTTTTAATTTCAATTATGCTTTCATAAAAACACAGTTCTTACTACAACAAAATCCATAAAGAGCAAAGTTTCAAATTTTGTACAAAATTTTTGGGAATTTGGAAAATTTTTGCCCAGAATTTCTGAAAAACTTCAAGTATGCAGTTTTATAGCTCATTTGAAAAATTTCAAAATTTTTATCAAAATTTTTACTCAGAGTTTCTGAAAAAATTTCAAGTATGCAGTGTTACAGCTCATTTGGAAAATTTCCAAATTTTTACCCAGAATTTCTGAAAAAATTTCAAGTATGCAATTTTATAACTCATTCAATTTTGGTAAAAAATGTGCAAATTTCAAGTAGTTTGTAATTTATTTAGCTTTCTTGCTATTTGCAATTCATCATAGAATTGATTTTTTAAATTTTGTAATTGTTTGTGTGGATTGACTAATGCTACGATTATTTTATACAATATTTTTTTTAATATAATCGATCAATAATCTTTTATGTATAATATTATTACTTTCGGTTTCAACAGTTTTTGCCAATTCATTAAATAAATTTAAATCTTTATATAAATCACACGGATTTTTGAGAAATATTTTTTTTATGAAAGTTTTTTTTTTTTTTATATGGAAGAAAACACTCAACACCGTCAGCAGTAAAAATAGGTAAAAATCAACGCGATTCTTGAACCACTTGAAACTTGCACTTTATTATAGCAAAATTTAATGGTCTATAAAACTGCATACCCGAAAACTTTCTAAAAATTCGGAGTAAAAAGTTTGAGTTGTTGATAAAAATTTCGCGAATTTTTAGAAATTGTATACAAAGTTCGAAACTTTGCTATATATTACTCTTATTGTTGTATGAACATTTTATAAAAAAAAAATATTGAAATTAAAAAATAAATAAACAGTCGAAACTTATCAATATGTGGTGTACACATGACTGATTGACTCTGACTGTATGTATGCATTTTCGAAATTAATAAAAGCAAAAAAAAAAATACATATTTTTTCATATTAAAAATATTAAATTAACTACTTCAAAAAATTTGATATTCAAAAAAAAAATTGATGTTTGCCCATACATGAAATGCAGCCGATTGTAACAGTACTTAAGCAGAATAATCTAAAACGATTTGAATCATATGCATTATCAATTAAGAAAATAGTAACTACAAAGAATTGACACAAAAAAAATTTAAAAATGATTCGATTTGAAAAATTTTGGACGCACCTTGAACCTGAGACACATCAATAGTAAAAGACAGGTAGTAGACAAGTAGTGGACCAGCCAAATTAGCTTTTTTAATTTTATGTGCTCTCTAAACTGTCCAACATTTTGTATCTTCTACTTTTTTGTTGTGTAGAGAATTCATGAAATAACAAAATACACGTCAAGTTTGCTTACATTTCTTTAAAATGGAAAATCTTACGCGTTTCCAGTTTGAAATTCTAGAGAATTCAAACGCTCCCTGCTGCAACCTGATTAATGTGCGTGGCGTGAACTTTATTAAAAGACATGAAAAGAAGGCGATTAAAAAAACAAAAACAAAAAAACCTGCATGAAAAAACATAAAATAAAAGCAACTCAATAAAAAAATTAGAAAAAAAAATTTAAAAAAAATTTAAAAAAAAATAGAAAAAAAATTTACAAAACAAGTTCAAAAAAATTTACAAAATATTCACAAAAAAAGTAAAAAAAAAATTTTTCTCTTAAATATAATAAAAAAATAAAATGAAAATATAAATTAAAAAAAGCAAATACACGGAAAAAAATTTGCTTCAAAAGACATGAAATAAAGCGGCTCATTAATAAAATTAAAAAAAAAAAAACATAAATAAAAAAAATTAAAAACAAAAAATAAATCTGCTTGAAAAAACATAAAATAAAAGCGACTCAATAAAAAAATTTTAAAAATATGCCTGAAAACACATGAATAAAGGCAACAGTAAAAAAATAAAAAAAATTAAAAAAAAAAAACAAATTTTAAAAATAAAAATTAAAACATCTGAAAAGACATGAAATAAAGGCAACTCAATAAAAAAATAACAATTTTTTTAAATAAAAAAATTAAAAAATCGGCTTGAAAAAAAAATGAAATAAAGGCGACTCAAGAAAAAAAATTTTAAAAATCTTTCTGAAAACACATGAAATAAAGGCAACCCAATGAAAATTGTTTTTTTTTAATAAAATTAAAGAAATTTAAAACAAAAAAAATTAAAGCATTGGCTTCAAAAGACATGTAATAAAGGCGACTCAAACAAAATTTAAAAAATCTGCTTGAAAAGACATGAAATAAAGGCGACTCAAACAAAATTTAAAAAATCTGTTTCAAAGGACATGAAATAAAGGCTACTTAAAACAAACTGAGATTTGCATCTCTCGTCAAAATATTAAAGTTGACTTTACTAATATTGGTAGCAAGGCGAATCTATTAAAGATGGTAGCGTTAAATTAGCTGATTTGTTTTTTTTTCTCTCGCCGTGTCCATGTGGCTGTCAACCCAGGGTGAAATAAAGCAAATGCATTCTTAATTTTCTACTTTGCTTTGACAGTCAAACGTACAAAACATTGTTGTTGGTCTAGTGCCACCACCTTTAATGAATGCGCCTTGATTGGTGGTATTTCAAAAATATTTTCTTATGGCATACATCTTTACTATTTATGTATTTATAAAAGTGCAAAAAATAACAAAGTAAATCTTAAAGTAAAAAAAACAATTCTACAAAAAAATATGTAGCATACCCTTGTCGTTCCTAAGCACGTAATATACTCGTTTGTATGTATTTTAAACAAATATTTTATAAGTACAAAAGCACCTAACACATAGGAAAACAATAACCAAATGCATTTGAGACAACCTGAAAATTATTTCGACAGCTACCGAAAACTCACAAAATTGATTTGTGTTAAAACAAAAAATTTTAAACGAAAAAAAGAACTTAATTAAAATCTTTCAGAAATAAGAGAAATATATGATAAATGAAATAGGATGTTCTACCTCAAAATTGTACAATTAGGAGGCAAAAAAAAGTTTGAAAAATAATAAAATCATACTTTAGGTTATGGCTACCAGTTAGAAATGCGTAGAAAATACACACTTTTATGGCAATATCCCTACGTGAAACTAGTTTAAAATTTTCAACAAAAAATAAAAAAAATAAAAAATTAAAATTCTCAGTAATTTTTCTCTTCCAACCTGCATATTATTATATTTGACACTATCTTATCCTCTTTACTCTACTCTATCCTTCGAAAATCATGTGCAACTGAATAAAAAATGTATTCAAGTAAATGACGTGCTTTAAATTCTTACTTCTTCTTCGCCCATTCATCGATTAATTCTTACGTGTTGCATCCTGTATGATAATTTTATTCTTTTGACGCGTCACTTTCGTGGCGGGAGGTGTTGATATTAAGCGTTTTAGGTTCTCTTGTGGTATGGCCGCCGCCAACTGCTCCTTATCCTTCTTGCGGCCACTACCGCCGGCCTGTTCGGCCGCAGCGCAATTAGACGCTGCAGCAGTTACAGACTGGCCTGCATAGCGTGTGAGCACTTGAAATTTGGCAAATAGTTTATTCTTTGACTCCCGCTCCTTCTCTTTGAACTTATCCAATGGTTTGTATTTGGCCAGTGCATCGGGCAGTGGACAAATTTCCATTTCGCCATGCTTGGGCGGCTTCAAAATTTTACCACTCACCGGTATGGTGGTATTCTTGTAAAAGTCTAAATCGAGATCGGTGTCGGAATACTGTGATGAAGTGTTAATGGCACCGCCAGCCGCATGCAGTTGTTGTTGTTGATGTGTCAGCGCCAGGTTTGTAGGTCGCAAGTAACGTTGATGTTGCTGCTGCTGCTGATGGTGTTGTGCCTCGTTGAAACTTGTCGAACTAGCCGATGCTGATGTCTCCTCGGCGAGATGGCGCAGCATCAGCGTGAGTTTCATTTCATGTTGCCGCTGCAATAGCACCGCGTTACGTTCACCTTCGAGACGCGCCTGTCGCACTGCATTCGACAGCACGCGCTCCTTCCACTCCCAAGCATCGCGTTCTCGTTCTAGCTGCATTAACTGCACTTCAAGTTTGCGCGATGAGTCGCGCAAATCAATCACCTTAGTGAAATACTTATACAGCAACGTGCGCATTTCCTCCGGCGAGAGTTTGTTGAGACGTGCCATCAGCATTTGCTCGCCCTTCTCACGCTGCAGTCGCTCGCTGGTATCAATCGATTTGTGCCCGCAGATGAGTTCGTTTTTGAATTCAATAGCCGCGTCGATGGCTTCAATGGCCTCATCGCATTCGAGTAGCTTGCGCTCTTCACGATGCGAGAGCATTTTATCGCGCTTTAGCTTGCGATCGAGCGTGCAGCGTTGCTCCAGTAAGTGATCGCGTGTGCGTCGTAGATTGCGTATCTCATGTCGCAGTCCCTCTTTCTCACCTGCGCCCTCGGCGTTATCGCCATATTGCTCCAGATTCTCCGATTTCTCGCGCAACACATGATCCAAATGCGATATGCGGGCTTGTACTTCTTTAAGATTTTTGCCGCGTTCCACATCTTCGACGCTGTTGGAACCACCGTGCGGTGCGTGCGAGTCTAACTTCACCAGTGCTTTGCTGTTGCCGTTACCATTATTTTCCTTCTCTTTGAGCGCTTTCAACTCGTGCTCTAATTGTTCGCGTTGCTTACGATCTTTCTTCAGTTTCTTTTGTAGATCGTCGATGAGTTTTTTGGATTCATGTATCGACTGTTGCAATTTCTTCACCTTTTGTCCACTTTCGCCGGCGATGTGCTTCATCGAAGCGAGGTCTTGCAAGCGATGTTCTATGTGAGCAATTAAAGACCGCAAACGTTCCACTTCAGATTTGTCCTTTCCCTGCACTATTGCTTTGGCCAATTGTTTTTTAGTCTTCTCATACTCGGACTCTAGTTTAGATTTTTTCTTATGAAATCGCTGCTTGGCGGTCGAACGGGTGTCACTGTTTTTGACAAGTTCTGTTATAATATTCTGCTTCAACTGCATGGTTTGTTCTACTTCCTGAATTTGATTTTGCCGTGCTTCGATATCTGTATCTAATTTGCGCAATTTCTTCTGTATATTCTCTAGGGGCGAATTGATTGCAGCACGCAACTGTGAGGCATTTTGCAGGTCACCTGAGCCCTCGAGAAAATCATCGGCTACTTTAGGTACTGCTTGTTCACGTGAAGCCACGCGATTGAGCATCGCTATCTCAGCGCTTGAGAGACTGGCGCCGGGCTGTATTGACCGCCGCCGTCCTAGACATTGAATAGCTCACATTATAAAATTTAATTGTTAGTTTACTTACGCAATTAAACTTACCACCAATGGATGCCTTACGTTCGTCTAACTTTTCATTCGGTGCACGTTGCTCGCTCAGCACCAATTCCATGCTATTTGCTGACTCTTTATGTCTTGCACTCTCTTGACTCTCCATAACCGCTTTGGGTTGGTTTTGTATAAATTCTTTATATTTGTCCTCTATTAATGTATCTGTCTTTAGGCGCAATTCCTCCATAAGCACCTCTAATTTCTCCATCAAATCAGGGCGTTGAGATTCACAGTCCGATTCATTGTCCGAATTTTGTTGCAGTGAGGTTTCTGGTTCGCTCATTGCCTCCTCCGGCTCATCTGCTTCCTGTATAGGGACCAATTGCTTTTGTGAGCGTATAGCTTCCGCAGAGCTTAAACATTCCTCGCATTCCTGCTTGAGAAAAAGCCATTCTTCAATTTGTTCTTTATCCAATTCAGTGACAGCATTGGAGGTAGCTAATCTGTTGGGCAATTAATAATATTATAAACTATGGTTAGGTACGTTAAGTGATTATTCCGCTTACTTGGAGAAGAGACCTTCGGCATTCGATACCAATTTGTACCACTGACTTGCTGCAAACTGTAATCCAAATGTGTCCGCTCCCACTGGCACGCCACGTACACTGGCTCCAGGTAGTTCAGGCATTACTGTCTCTGGCGATATGGGAGTGTTATCATCAGAAAACGTATTCATAATTACATAGTTTCGCACACATTGCACTTTGAAAGCAAATTGCAAATTACAAATAGTTTCATTACAATCTCGTTCTAATGGGGAAACGCACAAAATTAGCAGAGTTTGCGCCCGCCCGCCGAAGGAATCTTTCAAAAGTGTGGTCAATGTCGTTTGATTATATGGTATATTCCCATTGGCCCCATACATAAGTGCCGGATCGGTGAGGGTGTTTACCACTTGCTCCAAAGTTTGAAGACCTGCATCCTTGGGCAAGCTAGTGGGTTGATCCAGTGCGTTCAACATGAAAACTCGATCCGTGCCGCATAAATCAGAAAAACTAGCCGTAGAAAGGCGATGTTGAATGAGACCTTCTTTTGAAACCCATTGTTGTTCAAGCGTGAGCGTAAAAAGTGTATGCGTAATGGGCGCATCATCTGATTGATTTGTTGGCCGCTGTTTAGCAGTTAAACCCAATTGTAGCCAGTGAAAAACATCAGTGATACTATCACAATGTATATTTCCCACGCCCAAGAGATCGTGTATAACATCGTCGATTATTTCAACCCAGCCAATATTAACAGCATAAGTACGTTCTATTTGAAAGTTCAGTATTATTGAAAAACCATGCGCCATAATTTTGTGCTTACCTGGATGATTTTCCATATGTGCGAAAATTTCCCGCACACATCTCTGCACTACACCTTGTCCGGAATCACTGTATACACAGTCCAAATTAGGCCCGTAGAGAGTGTATGTCTTACCAGTTCCTCTTTGACCATAAGTTACTACTGAAGCATCGAAACCCTCCATAAACAAACTAATCAGTGGAAATACAGTTTGATGGTAAATTTGACTTTGTGTACAGTCCATTGGGAGCGCATGAGTTACTGGGAATGAATGGGGTCCCACCTGCATTAGACCGGCAGCTATGCCATTGTCTAATTGTCCAGGCAGAGCTGTTGGTGCCGTATTTAGAAAACCTGGTGCGGCCATTGGAATGGCCTGCACACAGAATATATTTTCGGTGGCAGACGACTCATCTTGTGCGAGCGTATCTGTCTTCTCGCCGACTGTATTAGAATTGAAATTTCCATTATCATCTTTTTGCGTTGCTAATTGGAGATGTTCATCTGATCCTGTATTTGATTTCGTATGTACAACATTTCCAGCTGATGGTGGTGGTGCTTCTATAGGTATTGTTGCAGCCGGTTGTAAACAGGGGTAGATACGCACGGCTACTTGTATCGGAATTTCCATCATTTTCGGATGGCTTGATTGTACACAAAGTTATTTTAATGACATTTCGGTGTATTGGTTCATTGTTATGAACTAATTTTATTGTGTGTATATGCCAATTAATTTAATTTTAAGTAATTTTCACAACGTTACACACAGTAACTATTCTATTTTTTTCCAATATGCCTATACAGTGTTGCAAAGTCACATTAACTATATAACACTTTTGGTTTTCTTTTGCGCTCAAAAAGGGAGCAAAATATGGAGGTAAAACAGCATTCACACTTTACAGATATTGTGGGTTAAAGCGCTTATGCAGATACGATTTTAAATCCACAGCTACAATACCACGAAAGTTTGATGTGAGGTTCTTACGAATTTCTAATTACGGATCACTATTCTTGTAAAGCAAAGGTTATGATTCGCCAATATGTTTGTAAAATATAGTCCGGTATGAAAGCAACACTGCAGGTGTCGCGAATCGCAGCCAACTTCGTGTTCTTTTCTTTACAACAAAAGTTGCACAAACGTGTGTTTTTCGCGTGCATTTTTTTGTTAAATATCGTTTAGAAACGTTCTATAATTAACAAATTCCCTTTAAATAACAGTTAATTGCAAAGAAAATGTCAAAAAGACGCATAGAAGTGGGCGAGACCTATAATACGAAGTCGAAAAAGTAAGTGTCCACACCATGCTGTGGTGGCGCAAACCGCGCTAATTATTTCGGTTTTCTTTCTATACATATCATAATCCTTTTATGCTCAAACCCACTGTCCAATTGTAGAGAATTCGATGTGTCTGCAACCTCATTTAACAACACCGCTGCAGCAGCTCCTGTTGCTGGTGCGGTAGCTAGCGCCTCACGCCAGCCGGGTAATGTAAATCCCTACAATTTGAAGCCCTTTACGCAGCGCTATTTCAATCTCTACAAGAAGCGCATCACTCTACCAGTATTTGAATATCAAGCAGATTTTATGCGCCTATTGAATGAACATCAATCTATTGTTTTGGTCGGTGAAACCGGTTCCGGCAAAACCACACAAATACCCCAATGGTGTGTTGAATTTGCTACGTCCAAAGGTAAAAAAGGTGTTGCATGTACACAACCACGTCGTGTGGCCGCTATGTCTGTTGCACAGCGTGTTTCAGAGGAAATGGATGTGAGCCTTGGTGAGGAGGTCGGCTACTCTATACGTTTTGAAGACTGCTCATCAGCAAAAACAGTGCTTAAGTATATGACGGACGGTATGCTGTTGCGTGAAGCCATGTCGGACCCTATGTTGGAACAGTATCAAGTTATATTACTTGATGAGGCCCACGAACGTACTTTGGCCACAGATATTTTAATGGGTGTTTTAAAAGAGGTCATAAGGCAACGGAATGATCTAAAATTAGTGGTGATGTCAGCTACTTTAGATGCAGGCAAATTTCAACAATATTTCGATAATGCACCTTTGATGAATGTGCCGGGTCGTACACATCCTGTCGAGATTTTCTATACACCTGAACCAGAACGTGACTACTTAGAAGCAGCCATACGCACTGTTATACAAATTCACATGTGCGAAGATATTGAAGGTATCAATTAATCACTAGTACAGATTTAAATTCAGTCTAAGGTAACATTTCCACAATTTTCAGGTGATATATTGATGTTTTTAACTGGTCAGGAAGAAATCGAAGAGGCATGCAAGCGTATAAAACGTGAAACAGACAACTTGGGCTCCGATATAGGCGAACTGAAATGTATTCCCCTCTACTCCACTCTGCCCCCAAATTTACAACAACGTATTTTTGAGCCTGCACCACCGCGAAATGCCAATGGTGCAATCGGGCGCAAAGTAGTCGTTTCTACCAATATTGCTGAAACTTCACTTACAATTGATGGTGTCGTTTTCGTGATTGATCCGGGCTTTGCAAAACAAAAAGTCTACAATCCACGTATACGAGTGGAGAGTTTGCTTATTTCAGCAATTTCAAAGGCTTCAGCACAACAACGCGCTGGTCGTGCTGGGCGTACACGCCCGGGCAAATGTTTCCGCTTGTACACGGAGAAGGCGTATAAAAACGAAATGCAGGATAATACATATCCTGAAATTTTGCGCTCAAATTTGGGTAAGGCAGCTTAATATTTAATACGTTTGCAAATTGTGAAACTGAAAATTTGTACACATATAGGCACTGTGGTGTTGCAACTGAAGAAACTCGGTATTGATGATTTGGTGCACTTTGATTTCATGGATCCGCCTGCGCCAGAGACACTTATGCGTGCACTGGAATTGCTTAATTACTTGGCTGCGCTGGATGATGATGGCAATCTTACCGACTTGGGTGCAGTTATGTCTGAATTCCCATTGGATCCGCAGTTGGCTAAAATGTTGATTGCCAGCTGTCAACATAACTGCTCGAATGAAATACTTTCCATAACGGCTATGCTGTCGGGTGAGAATGCGCGCATTACTACACAATGCGTGCTTTAAGCTTATTATTTGCCATTTTAGACAACCGTTAATTTTACCAGTAAGGTTTTTTTTTGGGTTGTTTTTCGTGAGCGAGCGACAAGGCTTTTTGCACAAACAAGATTTAATATGTGATAAGAAAGAAACATTTCAAGAGCTACAGCATATGTTGCCGCTAGTTAACTCGCGCAGAAATAATGTGGAAAGATTACGTAATAAATTTCAAGGAAGTATTCAGGATTGAGATGGGTGATGAAGAACATAAATAAAAAGCAGACTTGAAACCTATACAGATATATTTAGGAGATCAACCTATATTGATATGAATGTCTTGAAGATAATCGAATGTAGAGGGCCCAGTATTTTCGCTCTGAAGAGTAAAATGTCAATGCCGATATAAGTTTAAATAGCTTACCTAGCTAGAGTTCCTATGAGCAGTGTAAGGTCATAAAAGATTAGAACAAAAATGATTAACTTACCGTCATTTCCCTTTGCAGACGGAAAAGTCATCTGCATAAGCTCAGCTCAAATAAACGTATCCATTCTGTGACTCGAACGCAGATACGTCGCTGAACTTGTTTCTTTCATCTGAATAATATATCGTGTATGCTCTTAGACTCCCCTAGAGAAGTGGGCATAGACGAATTATTGTGATGAGAAGAGGTCGAAGTAGTTCTCTACGCCGCACTGCGCTCCTTTAATATCTAGCCTTATGTTTATGTGTTACATTTGTCGTTCTTATCGAAATTAATTACATTTTTTATTTTCAAATCGATATGCGTTTACGTATACTACTCTACACGCTCTGGGCTCATTTAAGAACGCATTAAATCTTGTGGCAATTTAATGTACATATATGTAAATGCATATGTATCGGGTGTTTTTTTAAGAGCTTGGGAACTTAAAATGATACAAAAGAGAAATATTGTTGGAATGAGTTTTTTTATTAGAATCTGGTATTTTTTTTTTTTTTTTGCATTTATGTTTTATAATTTGACATTTTTTCTTAAATTTTTTTAATACGATATATGCCTGCCGCGTCTATGAGTTGCATGATCCATTCGGTCAGTCCAATTTTTGACAACTTTTTCCAAAAAATTTCTGAATAGTAAATCTAAATGAGCCCAATTAGCAAAAATGCTACGCAAACGATGGTCATTGGCTTCAATTCTTGCACGAACTGTATCTTATGCGTGCCCATAAGCCAAGATTTTTACCACGTAGACGAAGGACAAAGGCCACGATAGTCGGCCGTAACCGAACCGATCCGGATTTATATCCGCCCAAGGGCTGACACTTCAGCAGCATTCCCTGTATATGTATGGGGAATGTTTATGCTGCTACAACAACAACAAAAACCTACAAGTTGAGAACGACGGCGAATCGACATTTAATTTTTTTTATGACTAGTTTTTTATAATTTTTTTTATGATTTTAGTTTTTTTAAATTTTTTTTGATTTTAGTTTTTTAAATCTTTTTAACTTTAGTTTTTTATAATATATAATATTTTTTTTTATAAATATTTTTATGATTTTAGTTTTTAAAAATTTTTTTGATTTTAGTTTTTTATAATTTTTTTTATGATTTTAGTTTTTTATAATTTTTTTATGATTTTATTTTTTTTTTAATTTTATTTGAAACAAATTTTTTTAATTTTAGTTTTTTATATAATAATTTTTTTTATAATTATTTTTATGATTTTAGTTTTTTATAATGTTTTTTCTTATAATTTTTTGTCTATAATTTTTGTTTTATAATTTTTTTTTATAATTTTTCTTTTATAATTTTTTTCTGAGCCGTAAGCCCTGGCAGCTAGTGCTCCTTTTATTGTAAAATAATAATTTATTGTTATTTTCCATATATTAAATAAATAAAATAATTTTTTTCTTTTCTAATTTTTGTTCTTTTTGATAATTGTTTTTTTATAATTTTGTTTTTTATAATTTGGTTTTTTATAAATTTTTTTTTTATTATTTTTTTTTGTAACTTTTTTCTAATTGTTTTTTGTATATTTGTTTTTGATAATTTTTTCTAATTTTTTTTTAATAATTTTTTTATATTTTTTTTTTATAATTAGTTTTTGATAATTTGTTTGTTTAAAATTTCGTTTTTTATAATTTTTTTTATTATGTTTTTTGTAACTTTTTTTATAATTTGTTTTTGTTTTGTATATTTGTTTTTGATACTTTTTTTAAATTTTTTTTTAAATTTTTTTTTTAATTTTTTTTTTAATTTTGTTTTTCTTTAAAATTTTTTATAATTTTTCTTTTGTCATTTACTTTATAATTTTTATTAATTTTTTTTTGATAATTTTGTTGTTTATAATTTCGTTTTTTATAAAATCTTTTTGTTATTTTTTTTTTTAGTTTTTTATATTCGTTTTGTTTTTAAATTTGTTTGTTTTTATTTGGTTTTTTATTATTTTTTTTTTATTTTTTTTTTTAATTTTTTTTTATAATTTTTGTTTTTACGATTTTTAAATGATTTCTGATGACTTGCCAAACCTCATTGAACAGACATATCAACACAGTTTGCCGTCCTGAGCTGCCAAACCATAGTTACCATTATCGATAGTTCTCATGCAACTAAAAAAACACCCGATATATTATATTCATTTATATATAAATCAAAATTGGCCTTGTCTCTCGCTGCTTTGAAAAATACTTAATCTTATTACTTAGTTTTAGCGCAGATACTTGAAATTGAAATTGTGTGTGATGGGGTGGTTTTTTAATGAGGTTGCTGCAGGTTTTAGTAGACAGGAATTTTTGTATTAGCCAAGTTTTGTTTATGTTCTTTTTATTATCGGTGTAATTTAGACTAACGTACTGACAGCTTCGTTTCCAACAAACTTTTACATGACTAACCAATGCGAACTGAAGCATGTTTATGTTTAGTAAAAATGCAAAAGAAAAATTTTCTCAATTCATTTGTCTTTTGCATTCACCACTGAAAACAGTTTCACGAGCGATAACACAACTTTAAACCACTGTCATCTCAATCGACTAATAATTTTGTAATTGTCTCCAAAGTTTTCAAAAAATATTTAAGGTTTAAACTTCGAGTACTTATCGAAAAAATCGCTCTTGAAACTCACGACAAAATTACTCAACAAAAATCCAACTTCATTTGCCAATATAGGCGATGTCTTTAGTTGCCAATTGCGTACTGTACTAAAAAATTGCTCGCAAGTCCTAATACTTGAACACTATCACCAAATGTTTGCAATAACTTAAAATTCACAAACCAAAAACAAAAATACAAGAAAAGATTATCAGAAGTTGAAGTATTTTGCTCAAAATTAAATACGAAAAATTAGTAAAGCAAAATAGGACTCTCCTTCAATCACCAAATATGCTGTGAAACATAACTCAACTGCGTTTGTGTGGGATTGTGCCGCGTTCTATGGACTCTGTGACGCCGCCAACCCAAAACCAAACCACTTTTTCTCTCTCTTCCTTTCTACTTTGTTACCTTTTTATCTACGCCTGCACGAACGACCACAGTGCCACAATGCTTTGTGCGCCCGAATGAGGCTAAGAAGGCTGCAGATGAGGCCAAGATGCGCTTTGCACACATCGACGGTGATCACTTGACACTACTGAATGTCTACCATGCTTTCAAACAGAGTAAGTGGTTTTATTTTTTTTAAATTTATTTATCGTTGTAATATTTGAATTTACCATTGCTTTTGTCTTACCTCTGTTAGGTAGCGAAGACCCCAATTGGTCTTATGAGAATTTCATAAATTTCCGTTCGTTGAAATCAGCCGATAATGTGCGTCAACAGCTTGCGCGTATAATGGATCGTTTCAATTTGAAGCGCAGCAGCACCGAATTCACATCCAAAGATTATTATGTCAATATACGTAAAGCGTTGGTGCAGGGCTTCTTCATGCAAGTGGCGCATTTAGAGCGCACCGGTCACTACTTGACCATCAAGGACAATCAAAACGTACAGTTACATCCATCCACTTGCCTGGACCACAAACCCGATTGGGTCATCTATAACGAATTTGTGTTGACTACGAAAAATTATATACGCACAGTTACAGATATTAAACGTAAGTGGGATTCAGAATTCTATTTAGCTGTAATTCTTTGCGGTAATTAATTTTATTTTATTTTCACCATCAGCGGAATGGTTGCTCACTTTAGCGCCGCAATACTACGAAATGACAAACTTTCCACAATGCGAAGCTAAAAGGCAACTAGAAATGCTGCAGCAGCGTCTGGAGTCGAAGCAGTATCAAAAAGGATTTTAGTTTAAACGCTGATAAATTGCGTGTGTTTATTCCAAAAGTTTTGCATTCATTTACGGTTTACTGAATATTAACATCAAATTGTTTGAATACAAATAGTTTAAAAAATAAAATTTGTAACTTCAAGATAATCAGCTGCTAACTAAGAAAATCAGTCCATACAGTACTGGTAAAGGTATTTTAAAAAAGGCGTTTAATGGTCGGGTGGATGTGTCCAAATTTGAATACCATGAATAGAAATAGTACGGAATGTGTTTTAGAATTGTTTTGAAGCATGAGCTTACATATACGAGTATATATATAAATAAAATAAATAAAAAAAAAAAAATTATACTTGCAGAACATTGCTGCTAAAGCAATTTTTGACAACTATACTTATATATACACCTACTATTATCTACTATTGCCGAAATTATGGTTTAGCAAGTCATTTGATGCGTTTTATTTAAATGGAATTCATGAGAAATTCTAAAATAAATGGATAAGGAAAATAGACGATGACTTTTATTCGAGGTTCGAGTTAGAACTGCGGAAGCTTCCAGATCACTACAGTGTATTCCAGACTGAGGTTTTCGTAGTTGGAAAGACAGCAAACCTAGCTTGTGATACTACTGGTACTAAGTCCAAGATTTTTCATAGATCTTCAGGCAGCTATTAAAGCAATTAGAACTTTTAGTATAACTAAGGATCGTTCTTCAGAGCAGGGAGGCAGTAAGAGGGTTGGCAGCGAATTGTAAGCTACATTTCTATTGGGTACCAGACCATAAGTGCATTGAAGGGATCGAGTTAGTAGACGATATAGCGAAGACTCTTGAAAGACTCCTATTCTACACGAAACATCTGGCTCCAGCCCCACATCAGCATGGGTTGCAAAGAGTGTACAGTACTGCGAGAGGACTGTCCTAGTGGCGCTGGATCTGAAGAATGCTTTCGACACAGTCAGCCACTGCACGCTACTAGATGATATTATGCAAGGCTAAAGAGGTGGCCCGTGAATTATTTTAGTGGTCGGCACTCGCCAGTAAGTTTTCGATCCCAAAACTCTAAACAGAGGAAGATAAAGCAAGGTGCCCTGCAGGATGGTATCCTTTCAACCTCATTTTTCAACTTCTACATATCAAATCTTCTCCAGCCACCAGAGGGAGTCTCCCTGGTCTCCTATGCTCACGATTGTAGGATAATAGCGTCGGCCAATGACATCGATGGCCTGTGCGCCAAAGTAAACGATTACCTCTTTCTTGTTTCCACGACAGTTGGTTCTACGTTACCGAAACGACCCGGATTTATATCCGGCCAAGGACTGTCACTCCAGCAGCATTCCCCGACTGTAAGCATGGGGAATGTTTATGCTGCTACAACAAAAACAACATTACCTCTTTCTCGCTTTTTCACTACGAGGAATCTACAACTTTTTCCCATTAAGTCCATGGCGACCCTCTTTACCACTTGGAATTGGTAGGAGCTGAAAGTACAGCTCAAGGTTAAAGTCGACGACTCAATACCGACTGTATACAACTCCAAAATTTTGGCAGTAATCTTTGTTAATTTGCTTTTCTACTCAGGTGCTACCGTAGGTCTCACCCCTGCAGACACGTGCTACAGCCTGAGCCGCCTCCCAGGCACGTTAGGAGGCATCTCTTTAACTAGTCCGACGAGATCCAGGATAAAACGAACCTAGAACTATTGGACCGGACAGTATATAGACTGACGCTAAATTACATTCATCGGGAGACGCTTGCTTAAATTGCCGACTTCTGAATGCCATCATCGGAGTCCAACCACCACCTATTGCAGATGAAGAGCTTGAGTTATCCTGAGAGACTCGCGTGACTTTGACTTAATTACGTTCTGGGTGCTGTAGCAGACTAAACTCCTAACTATTCAGAATCGATCTCAACATACTCAATATACTTATATGTTCGGCATGTGAAGGTAGGCCGCACGTTACTAACTGCCTATTAACATGCCCCGTCAAACCTACTCAGCTAACATCCCTCTTCCTCTGGACCCAACCTGTCGGAGCAGCACGTTTCCTGGGCCTACCGTTAGATGAGCTAGATGAAGACGATCGATTGCGCTTACGGGGTTCAGTAAGCTGCTACAACAGCAACAACCGCCTATGCGTCACTGTTCAATCTAACCTAACCTTTTACTCGAAAAGAGAGAGAGGGACCGTCGATTCTACGCTACCGCCAAGAATTGTATTTGTGGGCGGCTAAAGGAATCAACAGCAATTTGAGTAATTTCTGACAAAATGTTATAAGCGCCTACATCGGATAGTTTTTTAAGTGAGAAAAAATACCAAGTCAAACGAATTAAAAAATGAAATGAATTTATTTAGGAAATCATTTAAATATTTGAAAACTTCAAAACAATTTATACAAAATTTATAAAAAAATTATAATAATAATTTACTTATAAGCTACGCTCCCAAATATCGAGTTGCTTAGCCGTTAGTGTTTTGAAATTGTATTAGAATGACCAGATACGTGCAAATAGCCGAGCTGAACTGCAATTAAAAAATAAATATTAAAAGCATGAATAAATGGTGAACAAAAAGCTAATCAAACTGAGCGCCGTCACTCAAATCGTAACAACGTACGGCGAGAGTAAACATTGCCACGATTTTTCAGTAAGAAACTCTTAGATTCTTACCGAAATCTATTATTCTTATGGTAGTTATGCAAGCTGCGTTGCTTCTTCACGAATTTAGACACATACATACATACATAAATGGAAATAAATATACTTACCGATGTTAGTAAAGTTCTATTAACGCGACACAAACCACTCGCAGAAAATTCCACATCAACAACAAGTAATTGTTGCCAGAACTTTTTCACCTGTGAGGGGTAGAGGAAAACGAAAAGGTTTTTTTCAATATTGCGCAAGACGTAATTTGCCAAATATTAATTATAAGTTTTATTATTTACTTCAATGTGTCAATTTAGATTGCGCACACAGGCACCTGCATTCACACACATACATAAATATGTATTACGTACACCTACCTCTTCTGCCAATATTGGATCATGCACTTTACGTTCAATTTCACACACGATTTGTATGGTTTTTTTGGACTGCAAAGCAAATACAAATTTTAATGAATACTTTAGTACTTTGACAGTTATTTTACATGGATTTCAATTGCGGCAAATATTTACTCACCTCTATTGTCGCCAAATGACATGGCTCCACAACTAAAATTAAGCGCGAAGAATGGAATATAATCCACAGTACTTGGAGCCACACCATGCCGCTGTCCTTGTTACTTAGCAGTTCTAAAAAAAGGAAATACGCTGTGGCAACCAAGTGCAGTAGACATGAGACCAGTATGAAGAGCACTGCAATACCGTGGGAGCTGTGAAGAGTCGGCGAAAAAAAAGTATGCATGAAAGTTAAGAAATCGGAACTTGAAGTATTATATAAAATGAATATTTCAGTAATGGCGATTTTCCAGATCGAATAAAATAAGTTTACAAATCAATAAGGCACTCACTTGGAGACCAGACGCATGCACTTTCCAAGGGACTCGTGATTTTCTTCAAGTAATTTTAGCAAAACAACTTTATTTTTGCCTGTATAGTAAAAAATATAAGACTTTTTTTAGTTGTACGTTTAATTTAATTTGATTTGATTTTTGTATATATTTATTGCAATTTATTTAACTTTTTTGCTTCTGCTTATTTGTTATTTATTCAATTGTTATATGAAAATTTGGGTGGGTAAATTTTGTTTCCGACTTCGTTCTTAACAGATTCGGATTAGACTAGAGTATAGACCTTAAGTCAATTCTGAGCACCTCACAGCTGGAAAGAAGCTGCCTTTAATTAATACGGAGTTAGTGTGGAGATTAATATTGACCAAAGTAATATTATAAATATTATTTTTCTTAATCTTTTTTAATATGACAATAAAAAATTGGTCCAACTTTAACACCTTAAAATTTTTGGTCTAAACTTTTAAGCAATTTATTGAGTGCTAATTTATTTCTTTAAAAATGTTCTTAAAAACAAACAAAAAAACAAATTTAATAATAATGTCCATACAAATTTTAGAAATTAAAATTTGTGGTCTGAACTTTTAGGCAATTTTATGATGATTTTTTTTGAGTCAAAATTTGCGATTGATTGATTCCAGATAATAGTAGCTATAAACATTTCTGATACTCAGATTTCTAGACTGAACCTTAGCAATTTTATAATGAATTTTTTGGAGTCTTAATTTTTTTCATGAAAAATAGTATTCCCAAAATTTTTTTTTAATAATAGTGGTTAATAAAAATTAGTGATTTTCAAATGGCTATACAAATTTTAGAATTTCAAATTTCTGGACTGAACTTTTAAGCTATTTTATAATGAATTTTTTGGGATCTTAATTTTTTTCTTGGAAAATAGTGAGTGGTTATAAAAATTTGTGATTCTCAAATGGGCATACAATTTTAGAATTTTAAATTTCTAGACTGAACTTTTAAGCATTCTTATAATGCATTTTTTTTTGCCTAAATTTTTTTCTTGAAAAATAGTCTTACAAAATTTTTTTTCTTAAATAATAATGGCTATACAATTTTAAAATTTCTGGACTGAACTTTTTCATAATAATAATGGCTTTAGAAATTTTATAATTTCAAATTTCTTGACTAAACTTTTAAGCAATTTTAATAACGAAATCTTTGAGTCATAAATTATTTTTTGAAAGTCTAAACATTTTTTTTTTTAAATAATAGCTATAAAAATTTTAGAATTTAAAATTTCTGCACCGGATTTTTAAGAAATTTTATAATGATTTTTTTAGTCTTAATTTTTTTCTTGAAAAACAATCTTAAAAAAAAATTTAATAATAGTGGCTATACAAATTTGTGGTTTTCAGATTTCTAGATTGAATTTTTAGGCAAATTTATAAAAAATTTGTTAAAGTCTTTTTTTTTCTTGGAAAATAATTAACAAAAAAAAAATTGCTTTGAAATAATAATGCCATAGAGCAATTTTGTAATGATGTTTTTAAGTATTATGCATTTCTAATTTCATTTTATTCGACAATTTGTCCAGTTCACAAGTGTCAAAGATTGTAAATCTTCCGATAGGGTGATTCATTTTGAGCCACCTTGTAAAAACATTTTTGACTTTTGTAAAACTTTTATTTTTTATCTGAGGCATGACCTTTGACTAGGCAGATATGGCAAAAGAATTTTTAAAATTTTTTCAATATTTTACTGAAATCTACAATTTTGGCATTTGCAAACATTTTTTGATTAATTTTGGGCCACTTTGTATTTTTTTGTTAATAAAATTTATTTTAGTATTATAACACTGTGGAACAAATTCAGGTTAGCAAAAATTAGGTCCATTCTGAGAGTGGCGGGTGAAAATAGAGGCGAAATTAGAAGACCCGTATCGCGCCGTTTGTTTATGTTAGTTCGAATTTTTTTTTAATCGGCCTTCGAAGTTTGCAGTCAAATGCCGATTTTCAGTATATTGTTTCATAAGTACCACAAAAATTTTCGAAATCAATTTTTTCAAAAATTGTAATTGTTCCACAGGTCTTTAGCAATAATTTGGCTTTTACAGATTGAAAAAATATCAATTAGTCGACGAGTTATAGCCAAAAAACCATATAAACAATTTTGCTCTGATTTCGAACTTCGAAGGCCGATTAAAAAAAAAATTCGAACTAACATAAAAAAACGGCGCGATACGGGTCTTCTAATTTCGCCTCTATTTTCACCCGCCACTCTCAGAATGGACCTAATTTTTGCTAACCTGAATTTGTTCCACAGTGTAATTTGTGTTATATCACAATTTTTTATTTTATTTTTCTTTATGCGGTTTATCTTAGTACGTAATTTTTTTTTATTTTGTTTTTTTGATTTTAATATACTATAGTTATACCTAGGATTATTGAATTTAGTTAAGTTTTATTAGTATAGTAGTGTTTTTTAAATATATATATTTTATAAAATATTAAATATATATATATTTTCCATTAAGCAATTTTGGTTTCGGGCTTTTGCTCTTCATTCGTCTAATTTTGTTGGCAATTATCATTGTTTTAGTTTTGTTTGTTTTAGTGTGCTCATTTTATTAAATATTAAATTAATGCATATTTTTAACAATATTTTATTTATTTAATATATTTTGATTAAATTTTAAGCTATTTAAATTAAATTAATTTTGATTGAGTTTTTTATATTTATTTTCAATATACCTACATAAAGTTTACCAATATTTTTTGCATCTATCGAAAAAAAATTGACTAATTTTGCCCCATCTTGTATCTGTTTACTTTTAATAAAATTTATTTTAGTATTATAATTTGTGTTATATCACAAGTTTTTATTTTATTTTTTCTACTCAGCTTTAAATTAAGAAAGTTGGTTTGTTATTGTTATTTATTTTGCTGTTTCGTATTTCATTCGCCTAATCGTATTTCATATTTCAGAAAAATTCTTTCTCATAAAAAGCAAAAAAAAATTGTGTATTATAATTAAAAAAAATTACCTCAATTTTTACTAAATTTTATTTCTTTAAAGGGGAACACCACTGTGATTAAAAAAAAATCGATTGTTTTGCATTTTCTTAAAGTAGATAAATTCAAAAATATTATATGTAAAAGAAATTTTAACTTAAAATCTTGAAACTTGACGAAGTTATACACAATAAAATAAGTGCAGGTAGTGAGTTACAACGTCCAATGAAAACTTTAAACGCGTTTTTCTCAAAACGACTTTTCTGAACACGGTGGCCTCGATTTCTCGAAGACTTATGAACCGATTTTAATTTTTTTTTTTAATTTTTGTACATGTATTGGCTACTGTCGTACATAGCCGTTTTTTAAAATTCTAAAAATTAATATTTTTTCAAGCCTTTCAAAAACAAACAAAAAAGGGTAAAAACACAAACTCATTTTTCAAACCATTTTCTCAAAAAATAAATAAATACATAAATAAAACGCCACGTACGCCATTCATGTATAGATTAAGAATTTTTTTGGTTTTTTGCTATCAGATGATTTTTCACCGCATTAATATTAATATTTAACAATTGTAATTTTTAATATTTTTTAATAAAAATTTGTGTCAGCATAGTTGAATATATGTTAAATAAATTATAATTTGTTCGATCCTCAAATAAGCATCCCTACTTATAAAAAAAATTCATGAAAATCACTTAACCTTCACGCGTTCACAGTAGTGTTCCCCCTTAAATATTTTACTTTGATTTTATTTCATTTCAATATATTTTACTTATTTAATGTTGTATTTATAATGTTCCTTTACCTGACCCTTCTTTTTGCACACTTTCATTCGCAAATTTGGACAGACTTTGGTGCAGTGCCAAAGGATGTTGGGATACAACTTTGACTGTCGTAATTAGCGGCTTGCCCGTAGTTTCCTTTTTGTTGTTCTCAACTATGAAAAATATGCACACAATTGAAAAATGTTTGGTCTTCGTTTGAAAATTCGTATGATGTTCAATTACCTTTTAGAAAAGTGCTCCTCAACATCACATTTAATCGCCGAAAGCGTCTACCCAGACCGAATGCAGTATTGGCAAAATTCATTTGCAGGCCAGTCAATATGAAGTACAGACTGTAAAAAGGTATGTACCATTGCACGTTTATCTCTATAATTTTGGCAAAAAAAAAAAGAAGAAGAAATGTAATATTCTCTGCAATGCGTAAGCAAAATAAGTTTTAAGAAAAAATATCATTTATAATAATAAAAATTACCCGTATCGTCATCGGGAGTTCTCATGCCAATGGCAAAGCGCAGCCATGTCGAAATGTCGAGTCCTATAATAGGGTAACACATTTTTAAAACATATTAAATATCTATCGGGTGTTTTTAGCTACATGAGAACTATGGATATCGATAATTATGGTTTGACTGCTGAAAATGGCAAACAGTGTTGATATTTCTGTTCAGTAAGGTTTGGCAAGTCATCATGAGTTGTTTAACGCCAGAACAACGCTTCCAAATTGTGAAAATTTACTTTGAAAAAAAAAATTGATATTTTTGAGAAGTTCTTAAGTTCATTCCCCTAACAATCAATTTATTGCAATACGAATTTGCTGACAATCTTCTTTCCAGAAGTGGTCCTCTTCACTGGACCCCTCGTTCGTGAGATTTAATGTCTCTGGATTACTTTTTATGTGGCTATGTTAAGTCATTGGTTTATGCTGGCAAACCAGCAACTTTTGGAGCATTGGGAGCCAATAACAAGGCCACCATTGACACCACAAGGCCAGATTTATTGGAAAAAGTAGTCAAAACACTAGCTGATCGAATAGGCCGTGTAATTCGTAGGCGCGGCGCACATATTGTGTGTAGAATATTATACTCAAAAATAATAAAAAATCATTCCAACAATATTTCTCTTTTAAGGTCTTGAGTATTATCATTTTAAGTTCTCGTGCTCTTAAAAAACACCCTATATATTTCAATTTGCACCACATTTATGGACTTATACTCGTATTACGGTACCTAAGAGCGAAGTTATTACTATAAAAGGTAGCACCGTCATTAATATGGCCATTATGCGATCGCGTTTAAAGTTCGAGAAAGAATGCAAAGAATCATCGATCTGTAGAAATTGAAAATGCCTTACGTTAATTACGCCAAGCTTTAATAATATTTGCTGAATTACCTTCCTCAGCCGCGAATTCAATTCACGCGTCGATCGCAGCCCCCATAACCCACAGCCAACTCCCGTCGAACACGCCAGCACCACCACCGAAACATCTAGCGCTGTTACCACTTTAGAAGTGGGCGATTTCATTCTAAAAGATGGGCTATAATTGTTGAATTTTGACAATATATATAGTAGTGCATTAGACGTAACGGTTTTTTTTTGTAATGGTGAAATAAATTTACACACGCAATGCGAGCAAAAGGCGAAAGAGAGAAAAGGAGTAAAAGATTAAATAGAGGAAAAGTATTAAAAATAAGTAAACAATTATTTCAATTCAGCTAAACATTGCAACTACAAGAAATTTAGCTATTTACACAGGTTACGAAATATCAGAAGTGCGATACTTAAGAGTAACTTAAACGCGAATATAAGTACAGGGGCGGTCTTAAGTTTGTACGCAAATATATTTTCATAGTAATTACTTTTTAACAATAGAAAACTATTTTCAACTATACAACATTCAGACATAGATACCAAGTCTCATTGCATCCCTAACCCGCGATGTACAGAATGCAAAGGTGTGGCCAATATCATTCGCCGTTACTCGGCTCTCAGCGAATTTGAAGGAATCAGCTGATTTGCTGACGTAACAGGTGTTATTATAGTGGTTTATTTACAACATATACGAAAAAAATCAACGCAGCCACTGTACTTCTTTTGCTTGGCGTTGAAAACTTGTATGGCCAAATGGGCGCTTTGCACGCTGTCATAACAATCAGATGTTTCGTAAAAGGAGAAAAGAGACAGAGATATGTTAACCATATTCAATAATACATAATACATGATATTAATTAGAAGTTGTACAAAAATATTGCGAATTTCTCTTTTAATAGTAAAAATGAACAAGAAACACACCAACCATTTATTTATTTACGAAATCAAAGTAAATGAAAGACAGGGACGTTAATGTCAAAAGCGCTGCAGATAGAAAATTGAGCTATTTCAAACTTCGCCGTACTTCAGCGCTTCAAGCAAAGCTGTAATTTGATCTCATTTCATATCTCTAATATTTCAGTATTGCCCTATTCATTTTTGACAGTTATCGAAGTCAAACAAGCAAAGCCAGCCTGTATTGGGCTAGCAGAATACTTCTGAAATTAGGAACAGCCAAAGTTACTCTCACAATTTTGTTTCGGATAGCCAAAAATTGTATTCTCTCATATTTGCCCTAATCAGCAAGCTGTATTGTTAATGGTTTCACTTTAATATTGCG
Organism: Anastrepha ludens; assembly: GCF_028408465.1. Classification (NCBI taxonomy): domain Eukaryota; kingdom Metazoa; phylum Arthropoda; class Insecta; order Diptera; family Tephritidae; genus Anastrepha; species Anastrepha ludens. The sequence continues at coordinate 116,309,493 of NC_071502.1, forward strand.
GTCGAAGCATTCGTGGTGGTCTCGGGATAAATTGCGCATCTTAGCTTCAACTGTTCCTGACTTTGAGGAATTTCAGCTGGACTACTTACATTCTTCTCTTGGTTCCGAATAAGATTTAGTGTTTGGGACAAATACACTCTTCTTTAAACATCCACACACTCCTAGCGTTCTGGCAAAGAAAAGCATGAGCACTTAAGGGGTACCGATGGTGTAGAATTTTCAAAAACAATCGATTTTGTTTTTGATATTTCGAAAGTATCGGCTATTTAGAAAATACTGTCAAATTTTTGGAAGGATGGTGCCAGTATTTTCGATTCTACAGCCGTTTTAGCAGGTAGAGTCAGATTCGTCACGCGAAGGTATCAATGGTCGCATTTAAGTGATCTAAACTTTAAACTCAATTATCTCAAAACTGCTTTTTTCGGACTGGTGTTCATTCAACCGAATCGTCTGAAATTTTATTTATTAATGATTTAATAATTTATTTTTATTTCAATTATTTGGTTTTTTTTTTTATTTGAAAACTGAAAAAAACCGATTTTTAGAGTGTAAAATTCAAAACAGCGCCATTTTGTCAAATTTTTTTTTAATCTAGTACGGGACCTAACTAGTCATACCGATTCATAATTTTTATGGTTTTTGTGTTTCAGATAAATAAAAGAGCCAAAATGGACAACACCGTCCAGGTCCGATTTTTCGGGAGAGACAACTTCAGCGCCGTTTTTTAAATTATTAACAAAAATACATTTTTCATTTATGTATGTAAAAAGGAGTTAAATAAAAGTTCTAAAAAATTTAAATATCGTTCTTAATTTTTTTTAATGTAAAAACAAATTCTTGAAAATACCTTAATTCTTCGAGCTCTAGACCACCGGAGCCCCTTACGTTTGCGAGGATTGCACTAAAGTCGTAGCCAGTTTGCACTGTGTGAGCTTTCCCTCTATCATTTTTAAAGGTTCGTAGAGAAGAACTTGTCGATGTATCTGGTACTGTCTTAGCAAAACGTTCTAAATATATTGGCTACCGGAAGGGCTTTCTTTCACCCTACAAGTGGTCCAAGAATTGAACAGAACATTTTTTTTGAAGTTATGAAATGATTGCGTTTCTTTGTGAATAGCTTGCGGATAGATTTTGTATATCCAAATATGTTTGGACTACTAGATTCACTGTCACATGTGATAATGTTATGACCTCTTTAATATCCCACCGCAAATTTTATTGACTAGAAAGGGTTGAAATAAATTATGGTGTAATTTATCAATTCCACGAGACTTTAAGAGATTTAATTTGCTGTCATATTCTTCTGCTAGTGATTTAGTTGCATCAGAAGTTAATAACTGAACCATGGTACTTAGGTGAATACCTGTTTCAAATGGCTGTCACAACAAAACTATTTTGCAGATCTGCCAGAAAATCGAGATGCGTTATTTCGAAAGGGGATTCTTTACAAACGAAATGTTGGTTTGAAGGCGGCAGGGCCATCTGGTATATTTTAGAAACACTTGTTGGTTCCTCCTCGTTCATATCAAAGTTAATTCTGTATATTTTCGGCTTTTCTTAAAAAATATTGGACTCTTCCAATGGTCAGCATGCGAGCGGTTTGCTATTCTATCAAGATTTTTAAGGACGTACTAGCAGGTAAAGCAATTCTCTATAAAAATATATGTGCGTATACCCGAATGTAGTAGTTCTATTGTACTATATTCTAATGTACCATACAATGAAATTCGTATTATTTAAGTAGTACGAATAAATATACAAAATACTGAAAAAAGTATCATAGCTTTCTATTTACAAAAAAATTATCCAAAATGTATGACTTTAAATACAATGACCTAATTTTTTATGAAAATTTCAAAGTGCGCTTAACTTTCTAGGACGTAATAAGTCGAAAGTTGTTACGTACATATGTATGTAGGTGTATATTCGTTCGTTACAATTTTAGGAGATTTACTTATCTCTATTTATTTAAAGAATCCATCGAGAGCTGATGGAATACATATCGCCCTGTGAATTTCTTATAATCATCGATCGTTTAGTAATTTTTAGCTTGTCAAAAGACGTTTGCTTTGAAAATGATTCAAATTATGTTATTCGGAAATATTAATGTCCTGAGTATTTCAAGTTCGATATTTTTTATTTACAGATGCCGCGTCTTTTGGCAAAATTCGCGATGACATTTAATTTCAATTTGGACTATGTCGGCAATTTTTTTAACATCGCATCGGTTTGAAAACCCTTTTCTTGAGTCTGGCGGCGCTGATTTCATCATTAAGACTGCGTCTCCATGAGCCACTACTGCGCGATCCGCTTGGTTTCCATACAATCAAAAATAATTTTCTAAGAACTCAATGTGCAGCAAGCCGAGGATTTCGCAAATATGGTGAGTACCGTTTGTTTATCTACCCTTTCAAGTGGAAATAAGCTTTGCCTGGGAAAATGAACTTTTCGGCAAAACCATCCAAATTTGCTTGGATGAAATTAACGAATTGTCGACGTTGCTGATGTTTTTATGACATCTCTTTTTGCGCCAATTGAACCTTGTAAGGCTGAAAGTCCGAATCCATGTGCTAAATTTATCATCTGGTGGGTACAGATAGATCCAATTGCTGTGAACTCCGTTCAATTAACAAATTTTTATCTTCAATGCTTTCTCTTACGACTGCGATATTTTCATTTTTAGCGACCTCAAGTTTTTATTTTTCTTATCGAGACTGTCGACTAAGTTTTTTCCATTAACTTGGCGTCTGTTTTATGATTATAACGAGCGATAATGTTCAAAATTTTGTACAACGCAGTTTCACAGATTATACATTTTCATGATAAATTTAGGTTATATTTAAAAGATTCTGCAGCGAAATTGAACTCACGTTAGTACTATGTTGTGGATTTTCTACTTAACTTCTCTCAAAAGTGACGCCATCGAACTGCAACTGCTGTCAAAACAAAATAATGCAGAAAAAATAACCTCAAACTTGAAATATCCTGTATAAATTTTCAAAACTTCTTACTCAAAGTAGTCTACTTTCTACAACATTGAAGAAATTTCAGGATTATACTCGTAATTGTGGTCTCTTCTTTTCTTTCTAGACACAACGAAGTGGCTACAGAAAATAGCACTCTTGAAAACTCCAGATGCCAGCCAGATGTTGTAATTATGTATCTTCCACTTTGTGAATCGCAGTTATTCAAACAACAATAACAACGACAATAGTCACCTGCCTTTGACAAAATACATTTATGTAAATTCTTTTTCAAATCTCCAAATAAGTTGCTAAACGATCTTCAGTTCAGCAATAACGTCATAGCCGTAACCATAACCATAGACGCACCATTACATTACAGCGTTCCCAGGACAGTCGGTTCTAAGTAAACGGAACGACCCGAATTTATATCCGGCCAAGGACTATCACACCAGCAGCATTCCTCGTAAATGCACGGCGAATGTTTGTGCTGCTACAACTTTACAACGCTCCATTACAGTACTCGTATTTGTTGATTAGTCACGACGTAGCCATAAACTGCTGATATTGAAGTTGAATTAATTACTTCATTTGTATTTTGTCATAAAAACACGAATAATTTTTCACTAAGTGAATTGATTTTTCATTATTCATTTCTAGTATTCAAATTTTTATCAAAACAAAAATAAAGTATTTTACAGCTGTTTACGGTTACGGGAAAAAAACAAAATTCTATAGACACATACGGCTACGGTTATGATTACGGTGTTATGGTGCGGCACCTATAATCGTTTACAGTGGTGCCCGTATGTTTGATGGGAACAGCTATAGTTACGGTTATGGCTCAGATACGGCACCAATAATTGCAGCTTCATGGCGGTTGTTTTTTTGACAACATTTTGGTAATTGCTCGGGTCGTTAAGGTAGAATCAACAGCTATGGGTTCGATGTACCCAGATGGCATTATTAATATAGTTTATTGCCAGAAATCCAGAAGTTACTCGAAGCTAAATCGCACAATGAGGAAATGTAAAAACGGCACATTATTAAGAGTGGTTTCGTCACAAATTTGTACTTTTTTAGCTTTACGCAAACGAGCTGGGTATGATCCCAGATAATAGTTCTATATAATGACTTGGCTATGAATAATAAAAAAATAGTTTATTCGTTATCGATAGGCACGAACAGGTTAAATTGGAGTGTCACCTTTTAATTATTCATTTCATTATTACACATTTTTTATTAGTCCGCTTGATTTTTTAAGAACTGCAATTAAAGTATTTACAGGTTGCTGAAGGCAAACAAACACATACACACATTAATATACATTTATACAATAATATGTAGCTCAAAGCCAATATGTACATATGCACATATATACATTACCCTGTCCTATAAATTGAAGTGGAAGCTGAATATACCAAAGCCCCCAAAAAGTTGAACCTATGATGAACCTAGAACCTAGATTGTTCCGAAAAATGATTATAGAAACAACGTTTAATATATCAATTCATGCTAATTTCGCGCATATAAAACATGTTAACCCATTTTTGTCTCTTATAGTTGGTCTTGTTGACTCTTTATTTGACAAGTACCTAAAAAAGGAGTTAGAGGGTTAAAAATATATTCCCCAGAAAATTTCATTATATGTCTTTGCGCACCAAAACTTAATGCAGTTTACAAAAGTCACTAAAAATTAATTTCATATTTCAATGGGAAAATTTTTTTGAAAAATAACAAAATGGCGGACTTTTGAAAGAAAGGTATGTTTTTCAGGTGGAAATCAGCGTTGAGAAGAAACGAAAGTAGCACCTGCCAAAATGACAAGCCTACAGAATAATAATCAGTTTAACTTTTTCGTTTCAGATGATCTGAAGAGCCAAAATCCTGTTGACAAGCCACCTATTTTTTTTAAGACGCTTACTTTGGTGCCAAACTACTACAAAAACATATGTGAAAAAAATTGTTTTTGTATACTATTTGATGACAATAATAACATACTATAAAATCAGAACGATCGCATTTTATTTTTTTTTTTTAAATCCTCAAAAATATCTATAAAAAATGAGTATTTGAACAGACTATACTACCTTATGCAGTACAGCTTATTTCGTCTCGTGTAATAAAAAAATGCTGTCCTTGCATATACTTATCACTTTTCAGGTGATTTAATTGTTGTTGTAAATATAATAAATACCCGTCAATGTAGTCAATTTCTTGCAATCTCAGTGAATATGGGGAATTAGGTGCCCGAGATCAGATTTTCATATACGATTAAGGTTTCAGAAAAATATTATAGACGAGTGCCGTTATTTGACGATGACAGACAGACAGAATACAAAATTGAAGATTTCATATCTGCAGTGGGATCATATCCCGTATCTTTCGGGACTAACTAGACCAAAAATTAATAAATAAGAAATTTCCCGTCGCCTTAGTTAAGGGTGTATAGTGGAAAGCGGCATTTTCAGCGGCTTCTGGAAAAATTGTGGTTACCAATTCATGAGTTTCGTTTTCACTTTTAGGTCGTAGATTTTGTTCACGTTACAATATTCGACATTTACTGGATGCACCAAATCAAATTTGATTTTGGTCACGTTACAATATTCGACATTTACATGCGTGCAAAGGTTCCGGGCAATAAGCTCGGTGGCATACAGCCCACACCCGGAGCCTAACCGGACATGGAGATCAAATGAAAATACTGAGCTCGTCAGAAAGTGACTGCCCTAACGTTTCCAAAAGCTATTACGCATAAATATTGAGGAAGAGTTTTACACTTCCTACATCCCTTCAAAATTCAAATGGTGCAAGCGCTTAAGCCTAACGATTACAATTTGCGTTAGAATTTCTGCGAAACAATGTAAGAGCGATTTCGCACGTTAAACACCAACTTTTGAAGTAATGAGACACATTTTCATTTAAATAGAAATGTAAATAAGCAAAACTATTGGTCACCTAAGGAGTTAAACCCCCCACTTCACAATCCCAAAGTGATAGTTTGGTTTGGATTTTCAAGCAGTGGAAGAATTGCGCCATATTTTATCTGTGGACTGTGTCTCTTATCAGCGCATGCTGAACGATTTTTTTCTGCCAATAATGAGAGAAGATCCTACATATGGGTTTAGCAAGATGGCGTCTAGTTGCATATGGCCAGAAAGACCATGCTGATACAGCGCGATTTCTTCCCTAATTAACTGATAAGCCGTTTTGGTCCAAGTCGCCCGATCGTACCCCTATGAACTTTTTTCTGTGCGGGTACCTCAAAAGTAAAGTCTATGAAATATATCCGCGACCATCTCAGCACTAAAAACAATATCGTGCGTGGGGTTAATGGCATCCCGACATCACTTTCCCAGCGAGTGGAAAGGAGTTCAGAGGTCAGATTCCAAGAGTGTACCCGACGTAACGATTAACATTTGTATGAAATAATAAAAAAATTTACATTTGAATTCTTTGTAATAGTTATTGAAATAAACTTTTATTATTAATAATTTTTTTTAATTTTGCTTTTAATTCCTAATTCTGAAACTGGCCACCTCAAATACTCGAATGAAGTAAGCGTAGTTAATAACGCATTTAATATATAATATATATACCGATTTAAGACCCGAAATTCTTCCTTCTTCGATTAGATCAGATAAGAAGTGTATTGATTTAAGTTACAATTTTATTGAAGCAACTACAACTACTTTTAATTGTTAAAAAATAATTTATAAAACCATATAAAAGAGAAAGCTTCTACATAGTAACATATCTACAGCTAAATAAAAGTCACTACAAAACTTTTCAGGTAAAAAATACATATCGAATAATAATCGCGACATTAACAAGAATACTCACCGCACAGGCACCTGTGAATTTGCATCGAATAACAATCCCTGATAGGTCAAAAAAACTGCAGAAAATTTTTTAGTCATACAAAAGTTAACATCTTTCCAAATTGAAGGCCATAAATTTACCCATTATTAAGCATAGCGAGGCCGAGTAAACCGAAAACATGATACTACGTCGTATATCCAGCACACCCTTTGAGTTTCTGCGTGCCGAGAATGGTGCCAGCCCCAAAATTTTGCTTACATAAAAAACGCACAGTGTGGGCTCGGTAATTTCCATAATTCGAAACTATTACCCTTTATGTAATTTTTATGGCACTAAATACTTCAAAAATGTTAAATTGCGAAAATTTTAGCTTAACACAATTTTATAATTAATATTTCTTAAAAGTTTTTACATCACTAGCACGCAACATCCATATTATATTTATATGAAAAGTAACTTTTATTTTTATTTTGAAATAATTCCGTTTTTGGTTCGACGAATTCTTCGATTTATTTTTACTTCCAAACGTTCCGCCTAGCTGCATCGCACTGATTGAATTCCCATATGTTGAAGTGGTGAATTTCGTGCTGTTAGTAATTCACAACTTTATTCGCAGTGAAAATTTGTAAACAAATTCTTCTACACCTTGACAAATATTTGTTCGAATGTGCATATGTTTGTTTGGTGTGTGTGTGGGTATGGGTGAATATATGTGTAGTTGAGTGCGCGTGGGCATTTTTAATATCTGTATTCATAGATATCAAAATTACACCGCCTTTAAATATGCAGCGGCATACAAACTAGACAGCCTGGTCTTAAATAGATGTGCTTTAAAAGGTTTTGCTCAAATAATTTTGTATTATATGTTAAATATCTTATATAAAATTTTTGTATTTTTTAAAAACAAAAACGTGTTCATTTTCCATGTATCCCATATGAAAACGGGTGTGGCAAAAATTTTTTATTTCAATTTTCATGGCCTCGCAAAGTAACGAAAACCCCGATTTGAAAATTTTGAAAAATTGCATATATTTCAAATTATTTGTTTTAATGAAAAATTAAAAATCTATCTTTAAATTGTAAAAAAAGTTAAAAAAAAAATAATAATATAAAAATCTATACAAAAATATTCAGAAAACTTTAAGGGGATGGATAACTGTAAACGGCCACATTTTTCCCTGATTTTCATTAAAATTATTTAAAATAAAGAAGTCAAAATTGGCATACAGTTTATTTATACATTAATATAATATAATTTTTTTTATATTTTAATCATTTAAAATGGCGTATGTACACTGAATTCTTCCAGGAAGGTCGCACCGGAGCTTCTCAATCGGCGGGCATTGCAGCATCGGCGTCAGTGACCTGAATACAAAAAACCAAAAATTTTTTTGTTTATTAATGTCATAATTGCTATATGAATTAACAATAAAAGGAAAAAAAAACATTTGCGGAATAAAATGCTTAAAAAAAATGATTTTTGGGGCGAATTTTCCTACAATTTTTGCTATTTTCGAAAACTTGTAAATTCACATAGAACGTAGTATTATAAAACAGGATGTGTGCAAAATTTCAGGGAGAACGGTCAATAATTTTTCGAGTTATCGTGTACACCAATTTTAAAACATAGTTCTGATAAAAAACGCGTCTAAAGTTTGAATACAACGTAACCTCCCTCTCCAAGCGCTCGAACGCAAAGAATAGAATCGTCACGGTTGTATAATATAAGAAATACTTAAATTTACGTTCTAAATTTTTTTTGGCATATTCTTAACAGCCAATCCTCTGGGCTTATCCGCCTATTAGGCAGTGCCCCGTTATAACGGAAATCAGCGTGCTAAAACTATTCTTATTTTGGCTTAGCAGGAGTTCTGTGCGATTAGCGTTGAGATTTGCGGCATTTAACGGCTACCTTGCAGGTTGTTGACTGTACCAGTGTCACGGCTTTCATTATTGCTATCAGTTCAGGCTGAAAGACACTGCAGTAGTCGGAAAGCTGAAAACTAAAAGAAATTTCAGAATGCAGTCCCCAGATTAACAATTTAAGTAATGGTTTTATATTTTAATGAAAAAAAATTTTTAGTTTTAGACCGGTCTTATCGTGGATTCTATGTGAGCAAATCGTTCCCACAAATTTCTTTGTAAAAAAAACATGGAACAGATTAAGGGTGTTGCTGTGGAAATTCGTTGCTTGCTGGCAGCCGCATGGAAAATTGGCGAAAAAGCGAAGCGAAAAATCGATAGCTGAGACTTCAGCGACGGAACTCCAGCGCGGCCTGCGATAGCGCATGGATAATTTGCATTTTCACTTAAAATTTACACAATAAATTGTTTATTCAATTTAGATTACGTTTACAGTGAGGCGATTATAGAATTTGCAGGAAAATGGCGACATGTAAGTTGGCTGCTCGAAAGGCTAGCCGCCCCAGCAAAATAAGAAAAAAGAATTTGCTGGGGGAATATTTCAACAATCTTCTTCACTTAAACCCACCTTTTTATAATTTTTGGCTCATTTCTGCAACACTCTGTGTGCATTAACCATATATTTCATTCATGATTGACACAATCTTCGCCAGTCAAATGCAAAATGAGCTGTTGCTGCAGGGCGCGGTGTGCAGTCGCAAAGAGGCCACTAATCCACGGGGGTGGCTCTTTCCGAACTATACACACAGCGCCGCACCACAGCACTCGGCACAGCATCTTGGAACTTTTCCTAATTTCGAATTAACTTTGCGCACAAAGCACGCACCATTTTCTGATTAGAACTCCTTAATATTCACAACACTTAATGCACCATTATTCCACTTTTTTTAACCGCACGCATTTTTTTCCACACAAAACATCGCCAAACTACGTAAATAAACTAACAATTTTCTATCAATTAAATTATTGCCAAAAAAACACACCAACCAAATTTTACACTTAGGTTTGTGTAGATGTGTGTCGCGCACACGCACACAATTCACCAAACGAACGCGTAGCACCGGAACCGGTTTCGCTTGATTGCTATTTGTATTCGTCGTTTCGGTGTCGTTGTTCTTATTTTTGTTGTTATTGTAGTAGATACACTGTCTGGGGGTTGTTGGTGTGGTTGTGTGATTGATTCACACACACGCACACAATCTGACAAACACTCACAGACTCCCTAAACGTACAGTAAAACGTGACGACGCGCGACCCTTTATTACCGAACAAATCCAAACGCTAACTGAATCCAGTAAATCGAACGGTGCTAGCTGAAGCCTGCTATTGCCTGCAATAAAAGTGTAGTATATTTGCTGCTTTTGTGCAAACACGCCAACACTTATGGGGGAAATTTGTTACAACTCGCAACCAATTTGAGTTAGGTTCATGCATGCTCGAAGGTTTGTAGCGAATAGTGACTACAGTTTCCAATAAGAAATTTATTTAGTAATAATCCCGAACTATTCAAATTTATTTATGTAACTTCCCATATATCGACTTAAAAATATTTGCCACTTAAAGCACAAAGTGACAGGAAATATCTCAATTTGTAATAATTCTTCTTGATTGGCGCAATTTTGGCCGGGTTTAACAAAGCGCGCCAGTCGTTTCTTTCTCGCGCCGCCTGGTCTTTCCAACGCAGAGGAGGCCTTTCTTTACTACCACTACTACTACTACTGGTACCGCACCGAAGCGGTTTGTATCCATTCGGCCGATATGACGCAGCCAACGTAGCCGCTGGATCTAATATCATCTCATATTTTTAGAATTAAAACAAAAATTTTGAAGAAATATTTTGATTCGAAATGTTAAATTACAAGTTTATAAACAAAACTGAAGGTTTGTTATATGATATTATTAACATGACAACAATAAAGAATGATATGATATAAAAATGTCTAAACAGAGAAAAAAACATTTGTCGGGAAATTGGATTTAGGAAAAAAGTTGTCGGGAAAGTCGGGAAACCGATTGTCGGGAAAAAGGATTTCGTGAAATAGGATTCGGGAAGAAGGATAGCTACCAGCTCAAGGATTATCTTTTATTAAATATTTTATATTTAGTTTTAGAGCTCTCGCTTCCATTCGTCTATTCTCGAACAGCCCGGGCGTATAAGCAACGAGTACTCGGACACCTGTTCGATGCTAATTGCTCGAAAATTTTCAAGCGTGAGCTGTATTATAAATATTCTGATAGGGTGATTAATTTTCTGCCACCCTGTAAATTCGAAGGAAATCTGTATATCCATTAATTCGTAGAACAACATCAGATCACTTAGAGCTAATAAGTAGGAGGAGTGGTTGACTAAACTCCTAACAGGTGACTAGAAGTATAATAAATGTGTATCGAAGATACTTATGCCCGAATTCTGTAAGCGAATCTCATCTCAAGTCACTAAAATTGAGATTATAAATTAGTGACTCTTTTTGTGACTTGAGACGATTTTGCTATTCAGTAAGGGAAAGTCACAAGAATTTCACCAAATATCATGGTGAAAATAAATAGAGACAGTCAACTGATGGCAGATCGGCTATCGGCTAGAGATAGTCAAAAAGCTGAGGAAAAATTCATTTATCGATTCCATATGTAATGGAATTTTTAAAATTCATTTATCAAGCGAAATTCTTCATCAAAAACATAAATAATATGAATATTACTAAGCTCATACAAAACAACGTTTTTAATTTCTGTTTTATAAACCTGTTACCTGAATCGGCTTATCAACAATTCAATTGAGACAAACAAAATTAATAATCGATAAATGTTGAATTGCGTCTCTATATACATCCTGTTGAAATGAACGAGCTGGGAATTTCACTCAAACTTGTTAAGTGGTTTGAGATCTTGAATAAGTTCCCAGCAGAAGGATTTCGGGAATCTAAAAAACCTCCTGAAAACGTTTTCTTCCAGAAGGAATGGGACTTCCGTGCTGCGTAAACTTGCCGGAATCCATCTACGCATATTTCTAAAACGTCAATAAATACACAATTATTCGTGTTCTTAAGAAATTTTTACCCAAAACATATTACTTCGCTTCATTTTTTCATTATTTAAAATAATTAATTCCTCTTCCATATTTTTCGTTTTGTGAGCTGCTCAGAAGTAGATCACTAATTAGTGATTTTTTTTAGACTAATGACGTGAGATTGCTTACTGAATTGCAACTAGTCTCAAAATCAAATTACACCACGAAAAGTCTCAATTAGTGACTTGAGACTGCTTACAGATTTCGGGCATTAGTGTTAACATTTCTTATAAGAAAAGAAGTATTTTTTCAGAAGGTCATCGATTGGCTTTAAAATTCCAATTATGAAATTAATTGCACATTTTTGCAACCAATTTTAACCCTCCGTTAGGCATCCGGGTCTAGCCGGACTTTTTGGACATTGGACGCGAATAACATATTTCTATTTCAGCTAACGACTTTAGCTTCCAGGTAGCATCCTAAAATTTAATTTTCTATCGAGTTATAGATATAACCTGTTAAAAAGGATCCTCGAACAAGACGAAAAAAGGCCAGACTCGGCCAACCAAAGGTTTTAAAAAAGGTGTAGTTAATATGACGAAATACGGTTGGATTTTAGAAAATAACTCATAACCATTACTAAACCTCCTTTTAACGAGAAACTTTTTACAAAAAAAAGATATTAAATTAGGGAAACTCATAATTAATTGCAAACAACCCGGCAATAAGACTTTAGCAGATTTCCATGGCAACATAACATAATTTGCACATTCCATTTAATCAGGCCATTTCCACTTAATTGTGAATTGCCATATTGATTGATTAATCAGTTTTACTCCCTCTACGTATTTAAAATTTTTCTCAAAAAAAATCCTTCAAATAGAATTTACAAACATTTTGAAGTCCCCAACAAAATTTGCTCGAACAACAACCATGTAGCAATACAAACAAAATGCACTAAACACAAAACATCAAACAAACATTCGTTCGACACACTGAGGGGAAATAAGTTCGACGCAACCCGAGTTTGCGCAAAACAGTCTATTTGTTTTGGGTAATTTTCAACCGGCTATCTGACGTTTTTGTTTATTTACCTTAATTATCGGCCCCTTTGTTTTGATTACTCACATTTGTGGTGTTAAAACCAAGCAAATCTAGACATGTTGAGTGCACGCGCATACATGCATAGGATTGAATGACTCATGCGTGCACATGAAGCCGAACTCTAGTGGAGTTGCTTGCAATGCGCTGATTGTACACACATATTTACATATATACATGCATAGATATGTATGTACTATGTATAAAGCGAGCTTGTGTCGATGGGGTGGAAAATTGTGCTTTTTAATGCAGTAAATGAGTCAGCAAACCATTTTTCATTTCATATTTTCTTGCCTCTTTGTTATTGTGGTTTTATGAAGGTCACAACGAAGGAGTAACAACAATTTGTATACAAGCAAAAGACTGAAGCAACGAACTTGTACAGATATCAATTTTTTTTTTTTTTTTACTTTTGATAGGTAGCTGATATTTTTTCTATTTGTATTAAATATATTTTTTATTTTAATATACTTATATATTAATATTATATTTAATAATTTAAACCGTATAGGTGAGGAAAAAAGCTAGATTAGACTAATTGTACAACAATTTCGAAATTAAAATTGGGGGGAAAATGTGCTTAGAAAAGTATAATAAACATCTTTTAAATTGCAAATGTTTACTAGACTTTAAGTAAACATAAAAGCTATTGAAGAAAATATATTTGTGCGTATATATATTACATAAATATCTTCTTTTCTTTTGCTAAATAATACTTTCTCGCTCAAGAATAATCATTGGTGACTTGAAAAATTTTTCGCTTTGGCTTAAGAGCTATCACCTTCCGAACAGTTTTTTTTTATCAAATAACACAGCTTCATTGTGAAGACCCAACTTGAATTTTACACTTTGTGTATAAAAACCGAAGTGTAAAGAATAAAATTCCCGTACACATTTTTTGCATCGTATTGTGATTAATAACACCGCGTTACACACATTCTGTCCTATGAACCAAATATACTTTTTCGGAAAGGGGGTAAAAAATAAAAATACACGTGTATTGGCGATTTTCATGTACACGTCACAATTCTTTTTTTTGTATGCGTATCTGTATAGCCACACGATCTCAGGATTAGCTTAACGGATTTGAATGAAATTGGGCACACAGTTAGTGTATCACATTTCTAGACTTTTCACCTAGGTGTTGCCACTGACAATGTTTCACAGGGTTGCCACCTGTTCGAAATTAAAAAAAAAATTGCATGAGATATGCCGATGTGGGTATCAAAGGAAAGGTATTTCACTCCGCGTTACAATAGAGATATAAAACCCCGAATTTTTTTATTAATTTTATTATATTAAAATTAAAAATTTTTACATTAAAAAATTTAATGCTTTTAAAGAAACTTAGGCCTTTTATTTTTGCGTTTGTAAGCATTTGTGTCAGTATCGCGTCAAATAGACCAACAGTATTCGCCAAGCATTTGCGTAATGTCTTGTCCTTTAAAGCGCTTTTCAATAGCCGCAATGTCCTGATGGAACCTTTCGCCATGTTCATCGCTACAAGCTCCTAAATCACCAGGGAAACAATCTAAATGATTGTGTAGGAAATGGATCTTTAGCGACATTAATATGCCCATTTCGCCATATGCCGAAATCATTTCTGCAACAATATTTTTATAATTGTCAGCTCGTTTGTTGTCAAGAAACTGCTCAATAACGGCAACTGTGCCTGTTCCATGCACGTTGTTCGGTAGCATTCAATTTTGATGAAAATTCATAACTTGCAACTAATTTTTTAACTGCGGACCACTAAAAACACCTTAAATTATACACATCATTAAACAAATAAAGTTACTAAAAGGCTTCGTAAAAAAAATACCTGCATGAATCTTTGCGCCGCTCAGTTTCGGAAAAATATTGCGCAAACTTGCAATCGCCTCGCCTCACGATCCAGTTTTTTAACAAAATTTGATACGACAGCGAGCTTAATGTGTAGTGATGGCAAAATGATTTGAGATGGCTGCACTAATGGTACATTTTCTATACTTTCTACGCCTACTTTGTAGCATGTTCGCGGCTTCTACTTAAATTCAGTGTAATGCTGATCTTTTTTACGACCTTCCCATGTACACAAAAAGCACTGGTGGGTTGGAAATCCACGCTTGACACCCATGAGCAATCCGACCACTTTTAGATCGCAGCATATTTTCCAATTAGGCTCTTGGTGGTTTATCAGCTGTAATATTAATTCCATGCCTTCGTATGTTTCTTTGAGGTTGGTGGCATATGCGATCGGGACAGCTGGATGTTTGTTACCGATATGAAGCAGCACTACTTTAAGGCTGTTGACCGATGCATCGATGAAAAGTCGCCACTCCTCTGAAATATGAGGGTAACCAATTGTTTCAAACATCGAATCAATATCACAACAATAAGCCAGGTTTCTCCCCAATCTTCGTGCAATTTAAAAAAATCGTCATATGGAATAATGCTACGTCGATCACGAGCGGCTGTTATTTTAAAATCAGCCGCCACTATATTCCACTGCTTAAAGCGTGATGCAAAGAGTTCGGATGTTCTCTTTGACAAATTTCCTTCTCGTACAAGGTCATTGAAGTCGGCTTGCGTTACTAAATGCAGCACTGCAGTCCCAAGTTCACTGGGTGTTGGTACAAATTCCGATACTTCTGGTTCCCCGCATCTCGCATTCGATGCAAGAAATGTAGATAGCATTGTTGGTGCTACTGTTGGTTCTCCATCCCTTAATTCGGGAACATCATCAAAAATCTCCATTGAAGCCGCTATACGTTCTTCTGGTGAGTACAGAACCGCTGGAATAACCGATTCTACATTAGCGTAGCGAATTTTGTTGCGGCGAAAGTATTAGTACCCTTTAGTTTGAGTAAAAATTACGCAAAAGTAGCACAGTTCACTGCAGTGCTCCGTACGTGGTAGCCATATTGTTGGTACAGAGTACTTTATTGTTGACCTTCCATCAGTAAACTTGCATAAATTTCTATAGCAATAGTCGCACACGACTTCCAGAGTCTTGTGGTATACAATATAAGGAACATAAGCAGTCTTGAATATTTTCTGAAACGAATTAACCACTAAGATTTTTAAAATTTTTACTTGGTGCGAATAAGCCACAAACGTAACAAAAGTTATTTCGAGTCGGGCACTGCATTTTTCGTAAAATGAAATATAAAGAAAGACGTTTTCGCGCAACAGAACTTAAAACAATTGTCAAAGTATACGTCTCCTAGTAGCGCAACTGTCAGATGATCGGAACTTCCGGAACTGTAACAAACACACAAACGGGACAGAGTGTGTTTTATGAAACAATAAATTAAAGGTTAATAAGTTGTTTAAAAATTTGGAGTCCCTTCAAATTATGCCGAAAATTTAGAAAAAAAATTTTGTTTAGAAAAAACAAATTCAAGAAAATCTGAGAATTGATGACATTTTTTTTTTTAATTTTACATAATAAAAACATTTCCACGAGTCTGCCCGCAGAAATTCAGCGCGATTGGATCCCGGAAAAAGGGTTAAAAATTGATCCAAAGTTTTTCACGCAGGCGGACTACGAGGTCTATATTTTATACATAAAAAAAAATTCTGACGTGTATATGAAAATCGGCGATACACGTGTATTTTTATTTTTTCTCCCCTTTCCGAAAAAGTATATTTGGTTCATAGGACAGAAAAAAAGTTCGTTTTTGTAACGCAGTGTAATTAAGAGTCGATGCACTACTACAACTCGAAGCAAAGAAAATCGTGAAATTTGTGGCTCGCCCATACATCAATTTCAAAATCAAGCGTATGCTCTAACTTTTGGTGGTATCAGCTGTGTGTAATTTATTAAAAGTTCATCTAATGAAATGAAAACATCACAATAAAAAAGTTGTTTTCTTGATTTTATAAGGGAAATTAGCGTTCAATGTAGACGTTCGACAGACAGTGAAGAATTTTGCTCAAATGCAATGGTGATTATGCCTCTTTGCTATCCCGTTTCTTCTCTGCAAACAGCCTTAAACTATCACTCGCCCTTGAAAACAGGGAGTCAAGCTGGAATTAAATAATTAGCCTACCAATTTCGATTTACTAAGGTTTAATCTGGAAACTTCACATACTTATGGATCTTTAACCAAAAAAAAAACAAAAGCTGCAGTTCAAGTTGCCTCGTTGCTCTGGATACAATGGCTGGTTAAACTTCTAGTTTTTTCACTACAGTCCATGACATACCAAACAGATGTATGCCCTAAATGTGAAAAGACTCTGCGCGATAGGTACTACCATCTTTTCGTCGCACCCTTGATAACTCATCCCAAACCCCTTTATATCTAAAATGCGCAGATGAACTTTATTTATTTCTCACATATCCGCCGATTTCATATGGCATAACTTTGTGCTTAACACATGGGCGGAAAAGTTCCGGGCCTAACAAAGAAACACGTTTTTTTTTGTTGCTCCAAACTATCTTTATTCCATCATGAGCAACGCAATCATTCCAGCGGCGCTCTGACATTTCAATACCTTGTAGAACGAGTTATATTTTGCCTCAAAATAGGCCTCAGTTTCGGCGGTAAGCTCTTCATTCGCGCGAAATTTCTTATCGAAGAGTACTTTTTATTTGGATCTGCGAACAGCCAGTAGTCGCTACGAGCGAAATCTGGCGAATATGTTGCATGTGGGAGCAATTCGAAGTTTAATTCATATAATTTTACCATTGTTTTGATTGACTTGTGAAACGGTGTGTTTTCTTGATGAAACATAACAGTGCGCAAACGCGGCACCCGCTTTGAACAGAGCTTTCTCATAGTCAAATGCTCATGCAATATAAAACCAAAACGTTCTTTTGATATCTTTACGATGTCAGCTAAGTAACTCGCGCACCTTCACTTTTCGATCGTTGAAAACGATTTTGAGGATTTTATTGATGTTCTCTGATGTCACCGCCTCGTTTGGACGTGTACTACGTTGTGGATCATCGGTGGCTCTACAACCACGTTTGAAGTCAGCAAACCATCGTTTCATTGTTGTTTCTGATGGAACGAAGCCCCCATAACACTTTTCAAGCCATTGCATCGCTTGAACGGGTTTTTCCCTCCATCAAGAAGCCGTGTAAAATGAAAACATGAAATTCTTTGAAAATAACCTCAGTAACGTCACTCTTAGCACAATAACTCACGAACTAATGAATAGAATATCATGAAATCTTAAACGGCTGCCTTTTAAAGGTTAGCACTAACTGAAAAGGAGGTGAATGCAATTAAACTAGTACCTTCGATGTGTTGGGCCAGGGACTTTTCAGTCCATGCGTTACACCCCACAATCACAGTCAACATTCAACCTCGCACAAACCGTAAAAAATTCCCAATTTCAAAAACTTTGAGTACTACTCATTATTGCATTTTTTATTTATTGTAACTTGTTAATATTGACGCATATTTTCTTGTAAGTATGTATGTATGTATGTATATGGCATGTATACATATTTATTTAGTATCATTTATATGGCATTAATTGAAATTATTTTGTAGATACATACATATATATAGATATTTTATTACTAGTAATACATATTTGCTTCTTTAGAAGTAATTGCTGCGATAGGTGTGTTTGTGTGTGTGTTAATCGAATAATTTAGTTTCAAAGGAAAATTTGTATTCATAAAAAAAATCGCTGAGTCAAAATATTCGAGGGTTTTTGTAAATATGTTTAAGTAAATTTATTCGAAATAAAAAAATGGAAAAAATGTATGTACTTATATAATATGTATGTGTGTTTCCACAGAATAAAAATTTGTCTTTCCACTATTGCAATTTGCAATCAACATAATTTCTTAAAACTTTCGGGATATCAAAATTGTCTTTTTTAATTTTAAACTTCAAATATGGATTTGTATAACTTTCATTTAAGTCTTCAAATCTGTCTTGTGTGAGATTATTACTTTGCGTGTGTGTGTGTGTGTGTGTGCTATACACTACATACATTACAAATAGACGAGAATTTGCTTAAATGCCTTTAAGTGGGTTTGAGTATTACATTGAGGATTTCTTCTTTTTAGTCATTTTTTTCCTTGCTTTGCTGAATTGAGCAAACCTATTCACTTTTGTATTGAGTAATTAATATTTAGTTATGTTATTATTAAAAATCATGTAAACTTGAGTACAATATTCAATTTGTAAACTTAAAATGTAGAACTTAAATTTTATTTAATTGTAAATAGCGCCCAAAAATTATGACACGAAATTACACTTAAAATTATGTGTACAAAATTCTGCTTAAAAATAAAACTTACAAAAATTATTAAAATTAAGAAATACATATGTATATGTATGTATGTATATTATGTATGGAAAACTTAGATGCTATTAAAGTAAATATTTTATAAGTCCACATATGTATCTATGTGTGTATGTATAATAAAAAAAATTGCAAAACTATAATTAATTCATTGAGGAAGCGCATTTTTTAAAGTACAATAATTTGTTTTTTTTTTGTTTTTTGTTTAATTGTTAAAGTAAATTTTATTAATATATGAGTATTAATAAACTAGCACATTTCTTTAGGAAAACATTTCTTGAGTAATATTTTGAAATGATTTTAGGATCATAAAGGAGAAATGGGCGTACACTTCTTTTTTCATAAAAAAAAAATAATGATAAAAAACTTCAGTTTACAAACTGCATGAATTGTGGAAGCAATGCAATAGCAAAAAGTGAGCAAAAAAAATTAGTTGAATATTCAAAAATTAACATTAAAATATATTTTCGCAATACAGTCAACGTCAAAAGAAAGTGTACGCCATATATTGACATGTTTGGCTCTTTATTTATTTTCTTTTTAATTTCAATTATGCTTTCATAAAAACACAGTTCTTACTACAACAAAATCCATAAAGAGCAAAGTTTCAAATTTTGTACAAAATTTTTGGGAATTTGGAAAATTTTTGCCCAGAATTTCTGAAAAACTTCAAGTATGCAGTTTTATAGCTCATTTGAAAAATTTCAAAATTTTTATCAAAATTTTTACTCAGAGTTTCTGAAAAAATTTCAAGTATGCAGTGTTACAGCTCATTTGGAAAATTTCCAAATTTTTACCCAGAATTTCTGAAAAAATTTCAAGTATGCAATTTTATAACTCATTCAATTTTGGTAAAAAATGTGCAAATTTCAAGTAGTTTGTAATTTATTTAGCTTTCTTGCTATTTGCAATTCATCATAGAATTGATTTTTTAAATTTTGTAATTGTTTGTGTGGATTGACTAATGCTACGATTATTTTATACAATATTTTTTTTAATATAATCGATCAATAATCTTTTATGTATAATATTATTACTTTCGGTTTCAACAGTTTTTGCCAATTCATTAAATAAATTTAAATCTTTATATAAATCACACGGATTTTTGAGAAATATTTTTTTTATGAAAGTTTTTTTTTTTTTTATATGGAAGAAAACACTCAACACCGTCAGCAGTAAAAATAGGTAAAAATCAACGCGATTCTTGAACCACTTGAAACTTGCACTTTATTATAGCAAAATTTAATGGTCTATAAAACTGCATACCCGAAAACTTTCTAAAAATTCGGAGTAAAAAGTTTGAGTTGTTGATAAAAATTTCGCGAATTTTTAGAAATTGTATACAAAGTTCGAAACTTTGCTATATATTACTCTTATTGTTGTATGAACATTTTATAAAAAAAAAATATTGAAATTAAAAAATAAATAAACAGTCGAAACTTATCAATATGTGGTGTACACATGACTGATTGACTCTGACTGTATGTATGCATTTTCGAAATTAATAAAAGCAAAAAAAAAAATACATATTTTTTCATATTAAAAATATTAAATTAACTACTTCAAAAAATTTGATATTCAAAAAAAAAATTGATGTTTGCCCATACATGAAATGCAGCCGATTGTAACAGTACTTAAGCAGAATAATCTAAAACGATTTGAATCATATGCATTATCAATTAAGAAAATAGTAACTACAAAGAATTGACACAAAAAAAATTTAAAAATGATTCGATTTGAAAAATTTTGGACGCACCTTGAACCTGAGACACATCAATAGTAAAAGACAGGTAGTAGACAAGTAGTGGACCAGCCAAATTAGCTTTTTTAATTTTATGTGCTCTCTAAACTGTCCAACATTTTGTATCTTCTACTTTTTTGTTGTGTAGAGAATTCATGAAATAACAAAATACACGTCAAGTTTGCTTACATTTCTTTAAAATGGAAAATCTTACGCGTTTCCAGTTTGAAATTCTAGAGAATTCAAACGCTCCCTGCTGCAACCTGATTAATGTGCGTGGCGTGAACTTTATTAAAAGACATGAAAAGAAGGCGATTAAAAAAACAAAAACAAAAAAACCTGCATGAAAAAACATAAAATAAAAGCAACTCAATAAAAAAATTAGAAAAAAAAATTTAAAAAAAATTTAAAAAAAAATAGAAAAAAAATTTACAAAACAAGTTCAAAAAAATTTACAAAATATTCACAAAAAAAGTAAAAAAAAAATTTTTCTCTTAAATATAATAAAAAAATAAAATGAAAATATAAATTAAAAAAAGCAAATACACGGAAAAAAATTTGCTTCAAAAGACATGAAATAAAGCGGCTCATTAATAAAATTAAAAAAAAAAAAACATAAATAAAAAAAATTAAAAACAAAAAATAAATCTGCTTGAAAAAACATAAAATAAAAGCGACTCAATAAAAAAATTTTAAAAATATGCCTGAAAACACATGAATAAAGGCAACAGTAAAAAAATAAAAAAAATTAAAAAAAAAAAACAAATTTTAAAAATAAAAATTAAAACATCTGAAAAGACATGAAATAAAGGCAACTCAATAAAAAAATAACAATTTTTTTAAATAAAAAAATTAAAAAATCGGCTTGAAAAAAAAATGAAATAAAGGCGACTCAAGAAAAAAAATTTTAAAAATCTTTCTGAAAACACATGAAATAAAGGCAACCCAATGAAAATTGTTTTTTTTTAATAAAATTAAAGAAATTTAAAACAAAAAAAATTAAAGCATTGGCTTCAAAAGACATGTAATAAAGGCGACTCAAACAAAATTTAAAAAATCTGCTTGAAAAGACATGAAATAAAGGCGACTCAAACAAAATTTAAAAAATCTGTTTCAAAGGACATGAAATAAAGGCTACTTAAAACAAACTGAGATTTGCATCTCTCGTCAAAATATTAAAGTTGACTTTACTAATATTGGTAGCAAGGCGAATCTATTAAAGATGGTAGCGTTAAATTAGCTGATTTGTTTTTTTTTCTCTCGCCGTGTCCATGTGGCTGTCAACCCAGGGTGAAATAAAGCAAATGCATTCTTAATTTTCTACTTTGCTTTGACAGTCAAACGTACAAAACATTGTTGTTGGTCTAGTGCCACCACCTTTAATGAATGCGCCTTGATTGGTGGTATTTCAAAAATATTTTCTTATGGCATACATCTTTACTATTTATGTATTTATAAAAGTGCAAAAAATAACAAAGTAAATCTTAAAGTAAAAAAAACAATTCTACAAAAAAATATGTAGCATACCCTTGTCGTTCCTAAGCACGTAATATACTCGTTTGTATGTATTTTAAACAAATATTTTATAAGTACAAAAGCACCTAACACATAGGAAAACAATAACCAAATGCATTTGAGACAACCTGAAAATTATTTCGACAGCTACCGAAAACTCACAAAATTGATTTGTGTTAAAACAAAAAATTTTAAACGAAAAAAAGAACTTAATTAAAATCTTTCAGAAATAAGAGAAATATATGATAAATGAAATAGGATGTTCTACCTCAAAATTGTACAATTAGGAGGCAAAAAAAAGTTTGAAAAATAATAAAATCATACTTTAGGTTATGGCTACCAGTTAGAAATGCGTAGAAAATACACACTTTTATGGCAATATCCCTACGTGAAACTAGTTTAAAATTTTCAACAAAAAATAAAAAAAATAAAAAATTAAAATTCTCAGTAATTTTTCTCTTCCAACCTGCATATTATTATATTTGACACTATCTTATCCTCTTTACTCTACTCTATCCTTCGAAAATCATGTGCAACTGAATAAAAAATGTATTCAAGTAAATGACGTGCTTTAAATTCTTACTTCTTCTTCGCCCATTCATCGATTAATTCTTACGTGTTGCATCCTGTATGATAATTTTATTCTTTTGACGCGTCACTTTCGTGGCGGGAGGTGTTGATATTAAGCGTTTTAGGTTCTCTTGTGGTATGGCCGCCGCCAACTGCTCCTTATCCTTCTTGCGGCCACTACCGCCGGCCTGTTCGGCCGCAGCGCAATTAGACGCTGCAGCAGTTACAGACTGGCCTGCATAGCGTGTGAGCACTTGAAATTTGGCAAATAGTTTATTCTTTGACTCCCGCTCCTTCTCTTTGAACTTATCCAATGGTTTGTATTTGGCCAGTGCATCGGGCAGTGGACAAATTTCCATTTCGCCATGCTTGGGCGGCTTCAAAATTTTACCACTCACCGGTATGGTGGTATTCTTGTAAAAGTCTAAATCGAGATCGGTGTCGGAATACTGTGATGAAGTGTTAATGGCACCGCCAGCCGCATGCAGTTGTTGTTGTTGATGTGTCAGCGCCAGGTTTGTAGGTCGCAAGTAACGTTGATGTTGCTGCTGCTGCTGATGGTGTTGTGCCTCGTTGAAACTTGTCGAACTAGCCGATGCTGATGTCTCCTCGGCGAGATGGCGCAGCATCAGCGTGAGTTTCATTTCATGTTGCCGCTGCAATAGCACCGCGTTACGTTCACCTTCGAGACGCGCCTGTCGCACTGCATTCGACAGCACGCGCTCCTTCCACTCCCAAGCATCGCGTTCTCGTTCTAGCTGCATTAACTGCACTTCAAGTTTGCGCGATGAGTCGCGCAAATCAATCACCTTAGTGAAATACTTATACAGCAACGTGCGCATTTCCTCCGGCGAGAGTTTGTTGAGACGTGCCATCAGCATTTGCTCGCCCTTCTCACGCTGCAGTCGCTCGCTGGTATCAATCGATTTGTGCCCGCAGATGAGTTCGTTTTTGAATTCAATAGCCGCGTCGATGGCTTCAATGGCCTCATCGCATTCGAGTAGCTTGCGCTCTTCACGATGCGAGAGCATTTTATCGCGCTTTAGCTTGCGATCGAGCGTGCAGCGTTGCTCCAGTAAGTGATCGCGTGTGCGTCGTAGATTGCGTATCTCATGTCGCAGTCCCTCTTTCTCACCTGCGCCCTCGGCGTTATCGCCATATTGCTCCAGATTCTCCGATTTCTCGCGCAACACATGATCCAAATGCGATATGCGGGCTTGTACTTCTTTAAGATTTTTGCCGCGTTCCACATCTTCGACGCTGTTGGAACCACCGTGCGGTGCGTGCGAGTCTAACTTCACCAGTGCTTTGCTGTTGCCGTTACCATTATTTTCCTTCTCTTTGAGCGCTTTCAACTCGTGCTCTAATTGTTCGCGTTGCTTACGATCTTTCTTCAGTTTCTTTTGTAGATCGTCGATGAGTTTTTTGGATTCATGTATCGACTGTTGCAATTTCTTCACCTTTTGTCCACTTTCGCCGGCGATGTGCTTCATCGAAGCGAGGTCTTGCAAGCGATGTTCTATGTGAGCAATTAAAGACCGCAAACGTTCCACTTCAGATTTGTCCTTTCCCTGCACTATTGCTTTGGCCAATTGTTTTTTAGTCTTCTCATACTCGGACTCTAGTTTAGATTTTTTCTTATGAAATCGCTGCTTGGCGGTCGAACGGGTGTCACTGTTTTTGACAAGTTCTGTTATAATATTCTGCTTCAACTGCATGGTTTGTTCTACTTCCTGAATTTGATTTTGCCGTGCTTCGATATCTGTATCTAATTTGCGCAATTTCTTCTGTATATTCTCTAGGGGCGAATTGATTGCAGCACGCAACTGTGAGGCATTTTGCAGGTCACCTGAGCCCTCGAGAAAATCATCGGCTACTTTAGGTACTGCTTGTTCACGTGAAGCCACGCGATTGAGCATCGCTATCTCAGCGCTTGAGAGACTGGCGCCGGGCTGTATTGACCGCCGCCGTCCTAGACATTGAATAGCTCACATTATAAAATTTAATTGTTAGTTTACTTACGCAATTAAACTTACCACCAATGGATGCCTTACGTTCGTCTAACTTTTCATTCGGTGCACGTTGCTCGCTCAGCACCAATTCCATGCTATTTGCTGACTCTTTATGTCTTGCACTCTCTTGACTCTCCATAACCGCTTTGGGTTGGTTTTGTATAAATTCTTTATATTTGTCCTCTATTAATGTATCTGTCTTTAGGCGCAATTCCTCCATAAGCACCTCTAATTTCTCCATCAAATCAGGGCGTTGAGATTCACAGTCCGATTCATTGTCCGAATTTTGTTGCAGTGAGGTTTCTGGTTCGCTCATTGCCTCCTCCGGCTCATCTGCTTCCTGTATAGGGACCAATTGCTTTTGTGAGCGTATAGCTTCCGCAGAGCTTAAACATTCCTCGCATTCCTGCTTGAGAAAAAGCCATTCTTCAATTTGTTCTTTATCCAATTCAGTGACAGCATTGGAGGTAGCTAATCTGTTGGGCAATTAATAATATTATAAACTATGGTTAGGTACGTTAAGTGATTATTCCGCTTACTTGGAGAAGAGACCTTCGGCATTCGATACCAATTTGTACCACTGACTTGCTGCAAACTGTAATCCAAATGTGTCCGCTCCCACTGGCACGCCACGTACACTGGCTCCAGGTAGTTCAGGCATTACTGTCTCTGGCGATATGGGAGTGTTATCATCAGAAAACGTATTCATAATTACATAGTTTCGCACACATTGCACTTTGAAAGCAAATTGCAAATTACAAATAGTTTCATTACAATCTCGTTCTAATGGGGAAACGCACAAAATTAGCAGAGTTTGCGCCCGCCCGCCGAAGGAATCTTTCAAAAGTGTGGTCAATGTCGTTTGATTATATGGTATATTCCCATTGGCCCCATACATAAGTGCCGGATCGGTGAGGGTGTTTACCACTTGCTCCAAAGTTTGAAGACCTGCATCCTTGGGCAAGCTAGTGGGTTGATCCAGTGCGTTCAACATGAAAACTCGATCCGTGCCGCATAAATCAGAAAAACTAGCCGTAGAAAGGCGATGTTGAATGAGACCTTCTTTTGAAACCCATTGTTGTTCAAGCGTGAGCGTAAAAAGTGTATGCGTAATGGGCGCATCATCTGATTGATTTGTTGGCCGCTGTTTAGCAGTTAAACCCAATTGTAGCCAGTGAAAAACATCAGTGATACTATCACAATGTATATTTCCCACGCCCAAGAGATCGTGTATAACATCGTCGATTATTTCAACCCAGCCAATATTAACAGCATAAGTACGTTCTATTTGAAAGTTCAGTATTATTGAAAAACCATGCGCCATAATTTTGTGCTTACCTGGATGATTTTCCATATGTGCGAAAATTTCCCGCACACATCTCTGCACTACACCTTGTCCGGAATCACTGTATACACAGTCCAAATTAGGCCCGTAGAGAGTGTATGTCTTACCAGTTCCTCTTTGACCATAAGTTACTACTGAAGCATCGAAACCCTCCATAAACAAACTAATCAGTGGAAATACAGTTTGATGGTAAATTTGACTTTGTGTACAGTCCATTGGGAGCGCATGAGTTACTGGGAATGAATGGGGTCCCACCTGCATTAGACCGGCAGCTATGCCATTGTCTAATTGTCCAGGCAGAGCTGTTGGTGCCGTATTTAGAAAACCTGGTGCGGCCATTGGAATGGCCTGCACACAGAATATATTTTCGGTGGCAGACGACTCATCTTGTGCGAGCGTATCTGTCTTCTCGCCGACTGTATTAGAATTGAAATTTCCATTATCATCTTTTTGCGTTGCTAATTGGAGATGTTCATCTGATCCTGTATTTGATTTCGTATGTACAACATTTCCAGCTGATGGTGGTGGTGCTTCTATAGGTATTGTTGCAGCCGGTTGTAAACAGGGGTAGATACGCACGGCTACTTGTATCGGAATTTCCATCATTTTCGGATGGCTTGATTGTACACAAAGTTATTTTAATGACATTTCGGTGTATTGGTTCATTGTTATGAACTAATTTTATTGTGTGTATATGCCAATTAATTTAATTTTAAGTAATTTTCACAACGTTACACACAGTAACTATTCTATTTTTTTCCAATATGCCTATACAGTGTTGCAAAGTCACATTAACTATATAACACTTTTGGTTTTCTTTTGCGCTCAAAAAGGGAGCAAAATATGGAGGTAAAACAGCATTCACACTTTACAGATATTGTGGGTTAAAGCGCTTATGCAGATACGATTTTAAATCCACAGCTACAATACCACGAAAGTTTGATGTGAGGTTCTTACGAATTTCTAATTACGGATCACTATTCTTGTAAAGCAAAGGTTATGATTCGCCAATATGTTTGTAAAATATAGTCCGGTATGAAAGCAACACTGCAGGTGTCGCGAATCGCAGCCAACTTCGTGTTCTTTTCTTTACAACAAAAGTTGCACAAACGTGTGTTTTTCGCGTGCATTTTTTTGTTAAATATCGTTTAGAAACGTTCTATAATTAACAAATTCCCTTTAAATAACAGTTAATTGCAAAGAAAATGTCAAAAAGACGCATAGAAGTGGGCGAGACCTATAATACGAAGTCGAAAAAGTAAGTGTCCACACCATGCTGTGGTGGCGCAAACCGCGCTAATTATTTCGGTTTTCTTTCTATACATATCATAATCCTTTTATGCTCAAACCCACTGTCCAATTGTAGAGAATTCGATGTGTCTGCAACCTCATTTAACAACACCGCTGCAGCAGCTCCTGTTGCTGGTGCGGTAGCTAGCGCCTCACGCCAGCCGGGTAATGTAAATCCCTACAATTTGAAGCCCTTTACGCAGCGCTATTTCAATCTCTACAAGAAGCGCATCACTCTACCAGTATTTGAATATCAAGCAGATTTTATGCGCCTATTGAATGAACATCAATCTATTGTTTTGGTCGGTGAAACCGGTTCCGGCAAAACCACACAAATACCCCAATGGTGTGTTGAATTTGCTACGTCCAAAGGTAAAAAAGGTGTTGCATGTACACAACCACGTCGTGTGGCCGCTATGTCTGTTGCACAGCGTGTTTCAGAGGAAATGGATGTGAGCCTTGGTGAGGAGGTCGGCTACTCTATACGTTTTGAAGACTGCTCATCAGCAAAAACAGTGCTTAAGTATATGACGGACGGTATGCTGTTGCGTGAAGCCATGTCGGACCCTATGTTGGAACAGTATCAAGTTATATTACTTGATGAGGCCCACGAACGTACTTTGGCCACAGATATTTTAATGGGTGTTTTAAAAGAGGTCATAAGGCAACGGAATGATCTAAAATTAGTGGTGATGTCAGCTACTTTAGATGCAGGCAAATTTCAACAATATTTCGATAATGCACCTTTGATGAATGTGCCGGGTCGTACACATCCTGTCGAGATTTTCTATACACCTGAACCAGAACGTGACTACTTAGAAGCAGCCATACGCACTGTTATACAAATTCACATGTGCGAAGATATTGAAGGTATCAATTAATCACTAGTACAGATTTAAATTCAGTCTAAGGTAACATTTCCACAATTTTCAGGTGATATATTGATGTTTTTAACTGGTCAGGAAGAAATCGAAGAGGCATGCAAGCGTATAAAACGTGAAACAGACAACTTGGGCTCCGATATAGGCGAACTGAAATGTATTCCCCTCTACTCCACTCTGCCCCCAAATTTACAACAACGTATTTTTGAGCCTGCACCACCGCGAAATGCCAATGGTGCAATCGGGCGCAAAGTAGTCGTTTCTACCAATATTGCTGAAACTTCACTTACAATTGATGGTGTCGTTTTCGTGATTGATCCGGGCTTTGCAAAACAAAAAGTCTACAATCCACGTATACGAGTGGAGAGTTTGCTTATTTCAGCAATTTCAAAGGCTTCAGCACAACAACGCGCTGGTCGTGCTGGGCGTACACGCCCGGGCAAATGTTTCCGCTTGTACACGGAGAAGGCGTATAAAAACGAAATGCAGGATAATACATATCCTGAAATTTTGCGCTCAAATTTGGGTAAGGCAGCTTAATATTTAATACGTTTGCAAATTGTGAAACTGAAAATTTGTACACATATAGGCACTGTGGTGTTGCAACTGAAGAAACTCGGTATTGATGATTTGGTGCACTTTGATTTCATGGATCCGCCTGCGCCAGAGACACTTATGCGTGCACTGGAATTGCTTAATTACTTGGCTGCGCTGGATGATGATGGCAATCTTACCGACTTGGGTGCAGTTATGTCTGAATTCCCATTGGATCCGCAGTTGGCTAAAATGTTGATTGCCAGCTGTCAACATAACTGCTCGAATGAAATACTTTCCATAACGGCTATGCTGTCGGGTGAGAATGCGCGCATTACTACACAATGCGTGCTTTAAGCTTATTATTTGCCATTTTAGACAACCGTTAATTTTACCAGTAAGGTTTTTTTTTGGGTTGTTTTTCGTGAGCGAGCGACAAGGCTTTTTGCACAAACAAGATTTAATATGTGATAAGAAAGAAACATTTCAAGAGCTACAGCATATGTTGCCGCTAGTTAACTCGCGCAGAAATAATGTGGAAAGATTACGTAATAAATTTCAAGGAAGTATTCAGGATTGAGATGGGTGATGAAGAACATAAATAAAAAGCAGACTTGAAACCTATACAGATATATTTAGGAGATCAACCTATATTGATATGAATGTCTTGAAGATAATCGAATGTAGAGGGCCCAGTATTTTCGCTCTGAAGAGTAAAATGTCAATGCCGATATAAGTTTAAATAGCTTACCTAGCTAGAGTTCCTATGAGCAGTGTAAGGTCATAAAAGATTAGAACAAAAATGATTAACTTACCGTCATTTCCCTTTGCAGACGGAAAAGTCATCTGCATAAGCTCAGCTCAAATAAACGTATCCATTCTGTGACTCGAACGCAGATACGTCGCTGAACTTGTTTCTTTCATCTGAATAATATATCGTGTATGCTCTTAGACTCCCCTAGAGAAGTGGGCATAGACGAATTATTGTGATGAGAAGAGGTCGAAGTAGTTCTCTACGCCGCACTGCGCTCCTTTAATATCTAGCCTTATGTTTATGTGTTACATTTGTCGTTCTTATCGAAATTAATTACATTTTTTATTTTCAAATCGATATGCGTTTACGTATACTACTCTACACGCTCTGGGCTCATTTAAGAACGCATTAAATCTTGTGGCAATTTAATGTACATATATGTAAATGCATATGTATCGGGTGTTTTTTTAAGAGCTTGGGAACTTAAAATGATACAAAAGAGAAATATTGTTGGAATGAGTTTTTTTATTAGAATCTGGTATTTTTTTTTTTTTTTTGCATTTATGTTTTATAATTTGACATTTTTTCTTAAATTTTTTTAATACGATATATGCCTGCCGCGTCTATGAGTTGCATGATCCATTCGGTCAGTCCAATTTTTGACAACTTTTTCCAAAAAATTTCTGAATAGTAAATCTAAATGAGCCCAATTAGCAAAAATGCTACGCAAACGATGGTCATTGGCTTCAATTCTTGCACGAACTGTATCTTATGCGTGCCCATAAGCCAAGATTTTTACCACGTAGACGAAGGACAAAGGCCACGATAGTCGGCCGTAACCGAACCGATCCGGATTTATATCCGCCCAAGGGCTGACACTTCAGCAGCATTCCCTGTATATGTATGGGGAATGTTTATGCTGCTACAACAACAACAAAAACCTACAAGTTGAGAACGACGGCGAATCGACATTTAATTTTTTTTATGACTAGTTTTTTATAATTTTTTTTATGATTTTAGTTTTTTTAAATTTTTTTTGATTTTAGTTTTTTAAATCTTTTTAACTTTAGTTTTTTATAATATATAATATTTTTTTTTATAAATATTTTTATGATTTTAGTTTTTAAAAATTTTTTTGATTTTAGTTTTTTATAATTTTTTTTATGATTTTAGTTTTTTATAATTTTTTTATGATTTTATTTTTTTTTTAATTTTATTTGAAACAAATTTTTTTAATTTTAGTTTTTTATATAATAATTTTTTTTATAATTATTTTTATGATTTTAGTTTTTTATAATGTTTTTTCTTATAATTTTTTGTCTATAATTTTTGTTTTATAATTTTTTTTTATAATTTTTCTTTTATAATTTTTTTCTGAGCCGTAAGCCCTGGCAGCTAGTGCTCCTTTTATTGTAAAATAATAATTTATTGTTATTTTCCATATATTAAATAAATAAAATAATTTTTTTCTTTTCTAATTTTTGTTCTTTTTGATAATTGTTTTTTTATAATTTTGTTTTTTATAATTTGGTTTTTTATAAATTTTTTTTTTATTATTTTTTTTTGTAACTTTTTTCTAATTGTTTTTTGTATATTTGTTTTTGATAATTTTTTCTAATTTTTTTTTAATAATTTTTTTATATTTTTTTTTTATAATTAGTTTTTGATAATTTGTTTGTTTAAAATTTCGTTTTTTATAATTTTTTTTATTATGTTTTTTGTAACTTTTTTTATAATTTGTTTTTGTTTTGTATATTTGTTTTTGATACTTTTTTTAAATTTTTTTTTAAATTTTTTTTTTAATTTTTTTTTTAATTTTGTTTTTCTTTAAAATTTTTTATAATTTTTCTTTTGTCATTTACTTTATAATTTTTATTAATTTTTTTTTGATAATTTTGTTGTTTATAATTTCGTTTTTTATAAAATCTTTTTGTTATTTTTTTTTTTAGTTTTTTATATTCGTTTTGTTTTTAAATTTGTTTGTTTTTATTTGGTTTTTTATTATTTTTTTTTTATTTTTTTTTTTAATTTTTTTTTATAATTTTTGTTTTTACGATTTTTAAATGATTTCTGATGACTTGCCAAACCTCATTGAACAGACATATCAACACAGTTTGCCGTCCTGAGCTGCCAAACCATAGTTACCATTATCGATAGTTCTCATGCAACTAAAAAAACACCCGATATATTATATTCATTTATATATAAATCAAAATTGGCCTTGTCTCTCGCTGCTTTGAAAAATACTTAATCTTATTACTTAGTTTTAGCGCAGATACTTGAAATTGAAATTGTGTGTGATGGGGTGGTTT
The DNA here is from genome assembly GCF_028408465.1 of Anastrepha ludens. Classification (NCBI taxonomy): domain Eukaryota; kingdom Metazoa; phylum Arthropoda; class Insecta; order Diptera; family Tephritidae; genus Anastrepha; species Anastrepha ludens. The sequence goes on from NC_071502.1 coordinate 116,341,515, forward strand.
TTTAATGAGGTTGCTGCAGGTTTTAGTAGACAGGAATTTTTGTATTAGCCAAGTTTTGTTTATGTTCTTTTTATTATCGGTGTAATTTAGACTAACGTACTGACAGCTTCGTTTCCAACAAACTTTTACATGACTAACCAATGCGAACTGAAGCATGTTTATGTTTAGTAAAAATGCAAAAGAAAAATTTTCTCAATTCATTTGTCTTTTGCATTCACCACTGAAAACAGTTTCACGAGCGATAACACAACTTTAAACCACTGTCATCTCAATCGACTAATAATTTTGTAATTGTCTCCAAAGTTTTCAAAAAATATTTAAGGTTTAAACTTCGAGTACTTATCGAAAAAATCGCTCTTGAAACTCACGACAAAATTACTCAACAAAAATCCAACTTCATTTGCCAATATAGGCGATGTCTTTAGTTGCCAATTGCGTACTGTACTAAAAAATTGCTCGCAAGTCCTAATACTTGAACACTATCACCAAATGTTTGCAATAACTTAAAATTCACAAACCAAAAACAAAAATACAAGAAAAGATTATCAGAAGTTGAAGTATTTTGCTCAAAATTAAATACGAAAAATTAGTAAAGCAAAATAGGACTCTCCTTCAATCACCAAATATGCTGTGAAACATAACTCAACTGCGTTTGTGTGGGATTGTGCCGCGTTCTATGGACTCTGTGACGCCGCCAACCCAAAACCAAACCACTTTTTCTCTCTCTTCCTTTCTACTTTGTTACCTTTTTATCTACGCCTGCACGAACGACCACAGTGCCACAATGCTTTGTGCGCCCGAATGAGGCTAAGAAGGCTGCAGATGAGGCCAAGATGCGCTTTGCACACATCGACGGTGATCACTTGACACTACTGAATGTCTACCATGCTTTCAAACAGAGTAAGTGGTTTTATTTTTTTTAAATTTATTTATCGTTGTAATATTTGAATTTACCATTGCTTTTGTCTTACCTCTGTTAGGTAGCGAAGACCCCAATTGGTCTTATGAGAATTTCATAAATTTCCGTTCGTTGAAATCAGCCGATAATGTGCGTCAACAGCTTGCGCGTATAATGGATCGTTTCAATTTGAAGCGCAGCAGCACCGAATTCACATCCAAAGATTATTATGTCAATATACGTAAAGCGTTGGTGCAGGGCTTCTTCATGCAAGTGGCGCATTTAGAGCGCACCGGTCACTACTTGACCATCAAGGACAATCAAAACGTACAGTTACATCCATCCACTTGCCTGGACCACAAACCCGATTGGGTCATCTATAACGAATTTGTGTTGACTACGAAAAATTATATACGCACAGTTACAGATATTAAACGTAAGTGGGATTCAGAATTCTATTTAGCTGTAATTCTTTGCGGTAATTAATTTTATTTTATTTTCACCATCAGCGGAATGGTTGCTCACTTTAGCGCCGCAATACTACGAAATGACAAACTTTCCACAATGCGAAGCTAAAAGGCAACTAGAAATGCTGCAGCAGCGTCTGGAGTCGAAGCAGTATCAAAAAGGATTTTAGTTTAAACGCTGATAAATTGCGTGTGTTTATTCCAAAAGTTTTGCATTCATTTACGGTTTACTGAATATTAACATCAAATTGTTTGAATACAAATAGTTTAAAAAATAAAATTTGTAACTTCAAGATAATCAGCTGCTAACTAAGAAAATCAGTCCATACAGTACTGGTAAAGGTATTTTAAAAAAGGCGTTTAATGGTCGGGTGGATGTGTCCAAATTTGAATACCATGAATAGAAATAGTACGGAATGTGTTTTAGAATTGTTTTGAAGCATGAGCTTACATATACGAGTATATATATAAATAAAATAAATAAAAAAAAAAAAATTATACTTGCAGAACATTGCTGCTAAAGCAATTTTTGACAACTATACTTATATATACACCTACTATTATCTACTATTGCCGAAATTATGGTTTAGCAAGTCATTTGATGCGTTTTATTTAAATGGAATTCATGAGAAATTCTAAAATAAATGGATAAGGAAAATAGACGATGACTTTTATTCGAGGTTCGAGTTAGAACTGCGGAAGCTTCCAGATCACTACAGTGTATTCCAGACTGAGGTTTTCGTAGTTGGAAAGACAGCAAACCTAGCTTGTGATACTACTGGTACTAAGTCCAAGATTTTTCATAGATCTTCAGGCAGCTATTAAAGCAATTAGAACTTTTAGTATAACTAAGGATCGTTCTTCAGAGCAGGGAGGCAGTAAGAGGGTTGGCAGCGAATTGTAAGCTACATTTCTATTGGGTACCAGACCATAAGTGCATTGAAGGGATCGAGTTAGTAGACGATATAGCGAAGACTCTTGAAAGACTCCTATTCTACACGAAACATCTGGCTCCAGCCCCACATCAGCATGGGTTGCAAAGAGTGTACAGTACTGCGAGAGGACTGTCCTAGTGGCGCTGGATCTGAAGAATGCTTTCGACACAGTCAGCCACTGCACGCTACTAGATGATATTATGCAAGGCTAAAGAGGTGGCCCGTGAATTATTTTAGTGGTCGGCACTCGCCAGTAAGTTTTCGATCCCAAAACTCTAAACAGAGGAAGATAAAGCAAGGTGCCCTGCAGGATGGTATCCTTTCAACCTCATTTTTCAACTTCTACATATCAAATCTTCTCCAGCCACCAGAGGGAGTCTCCCTGGTCTCCTATGCTCACGATTGTAGGATAATAGCGTCGGCCAATGACATCGATGGCCTGTGCGCCAAAGTAAACGATTACCTCTTTCTTGTTTCCACGACAGTTGGTTCTACGTTACCGAAACGACCCGGATTTATATCCGGCCAAGGACTGTCACTCCAGCAGCATTCCCCGACTGTAAGCATGGGGAATGTTTATGCTGCTACAACAAAAACAACATTACCTCTTTCTCGCTTTTTCACTACGAGGAATCTACAACTTTTTCCCATTAAGTCCATGGCGACCCTCTTTACCACTTGGAATTGGTAGGAGCTGAAAGTACAGCTCAAGGTTAAAGTCGACGACTCAATACCGACTGTATACAACTCCAAAATTTTGGCAGTAATCTTTGTTAATTTGCTTTTCTACTCAGGTGCTACCGTAGGTCTCACCCCTGCAGACACGTGCTACAGCCTGAGCCGCCTCCCAGGCACGTTAGGAGGCATCTCTTTAACTAGTCCGACGAGATCCAGGATAAAACGAACCTAGAACTATTGGACCGGACAGTATATAGACTGACGCTAAATTACATTCATCGGGAGACGCTTGCTTAAATTGCCGACTTCTGAATGCCATCATCGGAGTCCAACCACCACCTATTGCAGATGAAGAGCTTGAGTTATCCTGAGAGACTCGCGTGACTTTGACTTAATTACGTTCTGGGTGCTGTAGCAGACTAAACTCCTAACTATTCAGAATCGATCTCAACATACTCAATATACTTATATGTTCGGCATGTGAAGGTAGGCCGCACGTTACTAACTGCCTATTAACATGCCCCGTCAAACCTACTCAGCTAACATCCCTCTTCCTCTGGACCCAACCTGTCGGAGCAGCACGTTTCCTGGGCCTACCGTTAGATGAGCTAGATGAAGACGATCGATTGCGCTTACGGGGTTCAGTAAGCTGCTACAACAGCAACAACCGCCTATGCGTCACTGTTCAATCTAACCTAACCTTTTACTCGAAAAGAGAGAGAGGGACCGTCGATTCTACGCTACCGCCAAGAATTGTATTTGTGGGCGGCTAAAGGAATCAACAGCAATTTGAGTAATTTCTGACAAAATGTTATAAGCGCCTACATCGGATAGTTTTTTAAGTGAGAAAAAATACCAAGTCAAACGAATTAAAAAATGAAATGAATTTATTTAGGAAATCATTTAAATATTTGAAAACTTCAAAACAATTTATACAAAATTTATAAAAAAATTATAATAATAATTTACTTATAAGCTACGCTCCCAAATATCGAGTTGCTTAGCCGTTAGTGTTTTGAAATTGTATTAGAATGACCAGATACGTGCAAATAGCCGAGCTGAACTGCAATTAAAAAATAAATATTAAAAGCATGAATAAATGGTGAACAAAAAGCTAATCAAACTGAGCGCCGTCACTCAAATCGTAACAACGTACGGCGAGAGTAAACATTGCCACGATTTTTCAGTAAGAAACTCTTAGATTCTTACCGAAATCTATTATTCTTATGGTAGTTATGCAAGCTGCGTTGCTTCTTCACGAATTTAGACACATACATACATACATAAATGGAAATAAATATACTTACCGATGTTAGTAAAGTTCTATTAACGCGACACAAACCACTCGCAGAAAATTCCACATCAACAACAAGTAATTGTTGCCAGAACTTTTTCACCTGTGAGGGGTAGAGGAAAACGAAAAGGTTTTTTTCAATATTGCGCAAGACGTAATTTGCCAAATATTAATTATAAGTTTTATTATTTACTTCAATGTGTCAATTTAGATTGCGCACACAGGCACCTGCATTCACACACATACATAAATATGTATTACGTACACCTACCTCTTCTGCCAATATTGGATCATGCACTTTACGTTCAATTTCACACACGATTTGTATGGTTTTTTTGGACTGCAAAGCAAATACAAATTTTAATGAATACTTTAGTACTTTGACAGTTATTTTACATGGATTTCAATTGCGGCAAATATTTACTCACCTCTATTGTCGCCAAATGACATGGCTCCACAACTAAAATTAAGCGCGAAGAATGGAATATAATCCACAGTACTTGGAGCCACACCATGCCGCTGTCCTTGTTACTTAGCAGTTCTAAAAAAAGGAAATACGCTGTGGCAACCAAGTGCAGTAGACATGAGACCAGTATGAAGAGCACTGCAATACCGTGGGAGCTGTGAAGAGTCGGCGAAAAAAAAGTATGCATGAAAGTTAAGAAATCGGAACTTGAAGTATTATATAAAATGAATATTTCAGTAATGGCGATTTTCCAGATCGAATAAAATAAGTTTACAAATCAATAAGGCACTCACTTGGAGACCAGACGCATGCACTTTCCAAGGGACTCGTGATTTTCTTCAAGTAATTTTAGCAAAACAACTTTATTTTTGCCTGTATAGTAAAAAATATAAGACTTTTTTTAGTTGTACGTTTAATTTAATTTGATTTGATTTTTGTATATATTTATTGCAATTTATTTAACTTTTTTGCTTCTGCTTATTTGTTATTTATTCAATTGTTATATGAAAATTTGGGTGGGTAAATTTTGTTTCCGACTTCGTTCTTAACAGATTCGGATTAGACTAGAGTATAGACCTTAAGTCAATTCTGAGCACCTCACAGCTGGAAAGAAGCTGCCTTTAATTAATACGGAGTTAGTGTGGAGATTAATATTGACCAAAGTAATATTATAAATATTATTTTTCTTAATCTTTTTTAATATGACAATAAAAAATTGGTCCAACTTTAACACCTTAAAATTTTTGGTCTAAACTTTTAAGCAATTTATTGAGTGCTAATTTATTTCTTTAAAAATGTTCTTAAAAACAAACAAAAAAACAAATTTAATAATAATGTCCATACAAATTTTAGAAATTAAAATTTGTGGTCTGAACTTTTAGGCAATTTTATGATGATTTTTTTTGAGTCAAAATTTGCGATTGATTGATTCCAGATAATAGTAGCTATAAACATTTCTGATACTCAGATTTCTAGACTGAACCTTAGCAATTTTATAATGAATTTTTTGGAGTCTTAATTTTTTTCATGAAAAATAGTATTCCCAAAATTTTTTTTTAATAATAGTGGTTAATAAAAATTAGTGATTTTCAAATGGCTATACAAATTTTAGAATTTCAAATTTCTGGACTGAACTTTTAAGCTATTTTATAATGAATTTTTTGGGATCTTAATTTTTTTCTTGGAAAATAGTGAGTGGTTATAAAAATTTGTGATTCTCAAATGGGCATACAATTTTAGAATTTTAAATTTCTAGACTGAACTTTTAAGCATTCTTATAATGCATTTTTTTTTGCCTAAATTTTTTTCTTGAAAAATAGTCTTACAAAATTTTTTTTCTTAAATAATAATGGCTATACAATTTTAAAATTTCTGGACTGAACTTTTTCATAATAATAATGGCTTTAGAAATTTTATAATTTCAAATTTCTTGACTAAACTTTTAAGCAATTTTAATAACGAAATCTTTGAGTCATAAATTATTTTTTGAAAGTCTAAACATTTTTTTTTTTAAATAATAGCTATAAAAATTTTAGAATTTAAAATTTCTGCACCGGATTTTTAAGAAATTTTATAATGATTTTTTTAGTCTTAATTTTTTTCTTGAAAAACAATCTTAAAAAAAAATTTAATAATAGTGGCTATACAAATTTGTGGTTTTCAGATTTCTAGATTGAATTTTTAGGCAAATTTATAAAAAATTTGTTAAAGTCTTTTTTTTTCTTGGAAAATAATTAACAAAAAAAAAATTGCTTTGAAATAATAATGCCATAGAGCAATTTTGTAATGATGTTTTTAAGTATTATGCATTTCTAATTTCATTTTATTCGACAATTTGTCCAGTTCACAAGTGTCAAAGATTGTAAATCTTCCGATAGGGTGATTCATTTTGAGCCACCTTGTAAAAACATTTTTGACTTTTGTAAAACTTTTATTTTTTATCTGAGGCATGACCTTTGACTAGGCAGATATGGCAAAAGAATTTTTAAAATTTTTTCAATATTTTACTGAAATCTACAATTTTGGCATTTGCAAACATTTTTTGATTAATTTTGGGCCACTTTGTATTTTTTTGTTAATAAAATTTATTTTAGTATTATAACACTGTGGAACAAATTCAGGTTAGCAAAAATTAGGTCCATTCTGAGAGTGGCGGGTGAAAATAGAGGCGAAATTAGAAGACCCGTATCGCGCCGTTTGTTTATGTTAGTTCGAATTTTTTTTTAATCGGCCTTCGAAGTTTGCAGTCAAATGCCGATTTTCAGTATATTGTTTCATAAGTACCACAAAAATTTTCGAAATCAATTTTTTCAAAAATTGTAATTGTTCCACAGGTCTTTAGCAATAATTTGGCTTTTACAGATTGAAAAAATATCAATTAGTCGACGAGTTATAGCCAAAAAACCATATAAACAATTTTGCTCTGATTTCGAACTTCGAAGGCCGATTAAAAAAAAAATTCGAACTAACATAAAAAAACGGCGCGATACGGGTCTTCTAATTTCGCCTCTATTTTCACCCGCCACTCTCAGAATGGACCTAATTTTTGCTAACCTGAATTTGTTCCACAGTGTAATTTGTGTTATATCACAATTTTTTATTTTATTTTTCTTTATGCGGTTTATCTTAGTACGTAATTTTTTTTTATTTTGTTTTTTTGATTTTAATATACTATAGTTATACCTAGGATTATTGAATTTAGTTAAGTTTTATTAGTATAGTAGTGTTTTTTAAATATATATATTTTATAAAATATTAAATATATATATATTTTCCATTAAGCAATTTTGGTTTCGGGCTTTTGCTCTTCATTCGTCTAATTTTGTTGGCAATTATCATTGTTTTAGTTTTGTTTGTTTTAGTGTGCTCATTTTATTAAATATTAAATTAATGCATATTTTTAACAATATTTTATTTATTTAATATATTTTGATTAAATTTTAAGCTATTTAAATTAAATTAATTTTGATTGAGTTTTTTATATTTATTTTCAATATACCTACATAAAGTTTACCAATATTTTTTGCATCTATCGAAAAAAAATTGACTAATTTTGCCCCATCTTGTATCTGTTTACTTTTAATAAAATTTATTTTAGTATTATAATTTGTGTTATATCACAAGTTTTTATTTTATTTTTTCTACTCAGCTTTAAATTAAGAAAGTTGGTTTGTTATTGTTATTTATTTTGCTGTTTCGTATTTCATTCGCCTAATCGTATTTCATATTTCAGAAAAATTCTTTCTCATAAAAAGCAAAAAAAAATTGTGTATTATAATTAAAAAAAATTACCTCAATTTTTACTAAATTTTATTTCTTTAAAGGGGAACACCACTGTGATTAAAAAAAAATCGATTGTTTTGCATTTTCTTAAAGTAGATAAATTCAAAAATATTATATGTAAAAGAAATTTTAACTTAAAATCTTGAAACTTGACGAAGTTATACACAATAAAATAAGTGCAGGTAGTGAGTTACAACGTCCAATGAAAACTTTAAACGCGTTTTTCTCAAAACGACTTTTCTGAACACGGTGGCCTCGATTTCTCGAAGACTTATGAACCGATTTTAATTTTTTTTTTTAATTTTTGTACATGTATTGGCTACTGTCGTACATAGCCGTTTTTTAAAATTCTAAAAATTAATATTTTTTCAAGCCTTTCAAAAACAAACAAAAAAGGGTAAAAACACAAACTCATTTTTCAAACCATTTTCTCAAAAAATAAATAAATACATAAATAAAACGCCACGTACGCCATTCATGTATAGATTAAGAATTTTTTTGGTTTTTTGCTATCAGATGATTTTTCACCGCATTAATATTAATATTTAACAATTGTAATTTTTAATATTTTTTAATAAAAATTTGTGTCAGCATAGTTGAATATATGTTAAATAAATTATAATTTGTTCGATCCTCAAATAAGCATCCCTACTTATAAAAAAAATTCATGAAAATCACTTAACCTTCACGCGTTCACAGTAGTGTTCCCCCTTAAATATTTTACTTTGATTTTATTTCATTTCAATATATTTTACTTATTTAATGTTGTATTTATAATGTTCCTTTACCTGACCCTTCTTTTTGCACACTTTCATTCGCAAATTTGGACAGACTTTGGTGCAGTGCCAAAGGATGTTGGGATACAACTTTGACTGTCGTAATTAGCGGCTTGCCCGTAGTTTCCTTTTTGTTGTTCTCAACTATGAAAAATATGCACACAATTGAAAAATGTTTGGTCTTCGTTTGAAAATTCGTATGATGTTCAATTACCTTTTAGAAAAGTGCTCCTCAACATCACATTTAATCGCCGAAAGCGTCTACCCAGACCGAATGCAGTATTGGCAAAATTCATTTGCAGGCCAGTCAATATGAAGTACAGACTGTAAAAAGGTATGTACCATTGCACGTTTATCTCTATAATTTTGGCAAAAAAAAAAAGAAGAAGAAATGTAATATTCTCTGCAATGCGTAAGCAAAATAAGTTTTAAGAAAAAATATCATTTATAATAATAAAAATTACCCGTATCGTCATCGGGAGTTCTCATGCCAATGGCAAAGCGCAGCCATGTCGAAATGTCGAGTCCTATAATAGGGTAACACATTTTTAAAACATATTAAATATCTATCGGGTGTTTTTAGCTACATGAGAACTATGGATATCGATAATTATGGTTTGACTGCTGAAAATGGCAAACAGTGTTGATATTTCTGTTCAGTAAGGTTTGGCAAGTCATCATGAGTTGTTTAACGCCAGAACAACGCTTCCAAATTGTGAAAATTTACTTTGAAAAAAAAAATTGATATTTTTGAGAAGTTCTTAAGTTCATTCCCCTAACAATCAATTTATTGCAATACGAATTTGCTGACAATCTTCTTTCCAGAAGTGGTCCTCTTCACTGGACCCCTCGTTCGTGAGATTTAATGTCTCTGGATTACTTTTTATGTGGCTATGTTAAGTCATTGGTTTATGCTGGCAAACCAGCAACTTTTGGAGCATTGGGAGCCAATAACAAGGCCACCATTGACACCACAAGGCCAGATTTATTGGAAAAAGTAGTCAAAACACTAGCTGATCGAATAGGCCGTGTAATTCGTAGGCGCGGCGCACATATTGTGTGTAGAATATTATACTCAAAAATAATAAAAAATCATTCCAACAATATTTCTCTTTTAAGGTCTTGAGTATTATCATTTTAAGTTCTCGTGCTCTTAAAAAACACCCTATATATTTCAATTTGCACCACATTTATGGACTTATACTCGTATTACGGTACCTAAGAGCGAAGTTATTACTATAAAAGGTAGCACCGTCATTAATATGGCCATTATGCGATCGCGTTTAAAGTTCGAGAAAGAATGCAAAGAATCATCGATCTGTAGAAATTGAAAATGCCTTACGTTAATTACGCCAAGCTTTAATAATATTTGCTGAATTACCTTCCTCAGCCGCGAATTCAATTCACGCGTCGATCGCAGCCCCCATAACCCACAGCCAACTCCCGTCGAACACGCCAGCACCACCACCGAAACATCTAGCGCTGTTACCACTTTAGAAGTGGGCGATTTCATTCTAAAAGATGGGCTATAATTGTTGAATTTTGACAATATATATAGTAGTGCATTAGACGTAACGGTTTTTTTTTGTAATGGTGAAATAAATTTACACACGCAATGCGAGCAAAAGGCGAAAGAGAGAAAAGGAGTAAAAGATTAAATAGAGGAAAAGTATTAAAAATAAGTAAACAATTATTTCAATTCAGCTAAACATTGCAACTACAAGAAATTTAGCTATTTACACAGGTTACGAAATATCAGAAGTGCGATACTTAAGAGTAACTTAAACGCGAATATAAGTACAGGGGCGGTCTTAAGTTTGTACGCAAATATATTTTCATAGTAATTACTTTTTAACAATAGAAAACTATTTTCAACTATACAACATTCAGACATAGATACCAAGTCTCATTGCATCCCTAACCCGCGATGTACAGAATGCAAAGGTGTGGCCAATATCATTCGCCGTTACTCGGCTCTCAGCGAATTTGAAGGAATCAGCTGATTTGCTGACGTAACAGGTGTTATTATAGTGGTTTATTTACAACATATACGAAAAAAATCAACGCAGCCACTGTACTTCTTTTGCTTGGCGTTGAAAACTTGTATGGCCAAATGGGCGCTTTGCACGCTGTCATAACAATCAGATGTTTCGTAAAAGGAGAAAAGAGACAGAGATATGTTAACCATATTCAATAATACATAATACATGATATTAATTAGAAGTTGTACAAAAATATTGCGAATTTCTCTTTTAATAGTAAAAATGAACAAGAAACACACCAACCATTTATTTATTTACGAAATCAAAGTAAATGAAAGACAGGGACGTTAATGTCAAAAGCGCTGCAGATAGAAAATTGAGCTATTTCAAACTTCGCCGTACTTCAGCGCTTCAAGCAAAGCTGTAATTTGATCTCATTTCATATCTCTAATATTTCAGTATTGCCCTATTCATTTTTGACAGTTATCGAAGTCAAACAAGCAAAGCCAGCCTGTATTGGGCTAGCAGAATACTTCTGAAATTAGGAACAGCCAAAGTTACTCTCACAATTTTGTTTCGGATAGCCAAAAATTGTATTCTCTCATATTTGCCCTAATCAGCAAGCTGTATTGTTAATGGTTTCACTTTAATATTGCGGTCGAAGCATTCGTGGTGGTCTCGGGATAAATTGCGCATCTTAGCTTCAACTGTTCCTGACTTTGAGGAATTTCAGCTGGACTACTTACATTCTTCTCTTGGTTCCGAATAAGATTTAGTGTTTGGGACAAATACACTCTTCTTTAAACATCCACACACTCCTAGCGTTCTGGCAAAGAAAAGCATGAGCACTTAAGGGGTACCGATGGTGTAGAATTTTCAAAAACAATCGATTTTGTTTTTGATATTTCGAAAGTATCGGCTATTTAGAAAATACTGTCAAATTTTTGGAAGGATGGTGCCAGTATTTTCGATTCTACAGCCGTTTTAGCAGGTAGAGTCAGATTCGTCACGCGAAGGTATCAATGGTCGCATTTAAGTGATCTAAACTTTAAACTCAATTATCTCAAAACTGCTTTTTTCGGACTGGTGTTCATTCAACCGAATCGTCTGAAATTTTATTTATTAATGATTTAATAATTTATTTTTATTTCAATTATTTGGTTTTTTTTTTTATTTGAAAACTGAAAAAAACCGATTTTTAGAGTGTAAAATTCAAAACAGCGCCATTTTGTCAAATTTTTTTTTAATCTAGTACGGGACCTAACTAGTCATACCGATTCATAATTTTTATGGTTTTTGTGTTTCAGATAAATAAAAGAGCCAAAATGGACAACACCGTCCAGGTCCGATTTTTCGGGAGAGACAACTTCAGCGCCGTTTTTTAAATTATTAACAAAAATACATTTTTCATTTATGTATGTAAAAAGGAGTTAAATAAAAGTTCTAAAAAATTTAAATATCGTTCTTAATTTTTTTTAATGTAAAAACAAATTCTTGAAAATACCTTAATTCTTCGAGCTCTAGACCACCGGAGCCCCTTACGTTTGCGAGGATTGCACTAAAGTCGTAGCCAGTTTGCACTGTGTGAGCTTTCCCTCTATCATTTTTAAAGGTTCGTAGAGAAGAACTTGTCGATGTATCTGGTACTGTCTTAGCAAAACGTTCTAAATATATTGGCTACCGGAAGGGCTTTCTTTCACCCTACAAGTGGTCCAAGAATTGAACAGAACATTTTTTTTGAAGTTATGAAATGATTGCGTTTCTTTGTGAATAGCTTGCGGATAGATTTTGTATATCCAAATATGTTTGGACTACTAGATTCACTGTCACATGTGATAATGTTATGACCTCTTTAATATCCCACCGCAAATTTTATTGACTAGAAAGGGTTGAAATAAATTATGGTGTAATTTATCAATTCCACGAGACTTTAAGAGATTTAATTTGCTGTCATATTCTTCTGCTAGTGATTTAGTTGCATCAGAAGTTAATAACTGAACCATGGTACTTAGGTGAATACCTGTTTCAAATGGCTGTCACAACAAAACTATTTTGCAGATCTGCCAGAAAATCGAGATGCGTTATTTCGAAAGGGGATTCTTTACAAACGAAATGTTGGTTTGAAGGCGGCAGGGCCATCTGGTATATTTTAGAAACACTTGTTGGTTCCTCCTCGTTCATATCAAAGTTAATTCTGTATATTTTCGGCTTTTCTTAAAAAATATTGGACTCTTCCAATGGTCAGCATGCGAGCGGTTTGCTATTCTATCAAGATTTTTAAGGACGTACTAGCAGGTAAAGCAATTCTCTATAAAAATATATGTGCGTATACCCGAATGTAGTAGTTCTATTGTACTATATTCTAATGTACCATACAATGAAATTCGTATTATTTAAGTAGTACGAATAAATATACAAAATACTGAAAAAAGTATCATAGCTTTCTATTTACAAAAAAATTATCCAAAATGTATGACTTTAAATACAATGACCTAATTTTTTATGAAAATTTCAAAGTGCGCTTAACTTTCTAGGACGTAATAAGTCGAAAGTTGTTACGTACATATGTATGTAGGTGTATATTCGTTCGTTACAATTTTAGGAGATTTACTTATCTCTATTTATTTAAAGAATCCATCGAGAGCTGATGGAATACATATCGCCCTGTGAATTTCTTATAATCATCGATCGTTTAGTAATTTTTAGCTTGTCAAAAGACGTTTGCTTTGAAAATGATTCAAATTATGTTATTCGGAAATATTAATGTCCTGAGTATTTCAAGTTCGATATTTTTTATTTACAGATGCCGCGTCTTTTGGCAAAATTCGCGATGACATTTAATTTCAATTTGGACTATGTCGGCAATTTTTTTAACATCGCATCGGTTTGAAAACCCTTTTCTTGAGTCTGGCGGCGCTGATTTCATCATTAAGACTGCGTCTCCATGAGCCACTACTGCGCGATCCGCTTGGTTTCCATACAATCAAAAATAATTTTCTAAGAACTCAATGTGCAGCAAGCCGAGGATTTCGCAAATATGGTGAGTACCGTTTGTTTATCTACCCTTTCAAGTGGAAATAAGCTTTGCCTGGGAAAATGAACTTTTCGGCAAAACCATCCAAATTTGCTTGGATGAAATTAACGAATTGTCGACGTTGCTGATGTTTTTATGACATCTCTTTTTGCGCCAATTGAACCTTGTAAGGCTGAAAGTCCGAATCCATGTGCTAAATTTATCATCTGGTGGGTACAGATAGATCCAATTGCTGTGAACTCCGTTCAATTAACAAATTTTTATCTTCAATGCTTTCTCTTACGACTGCGATATTTTCATTTTTAGCGACCTCAAGTTTTTATTTTTCTTATCGAGACTGTCGACTAAGTTTTTTCCATTAACTTGGCGTCTGTTTTATGATTATAACGAGCGATAATGTTCAAAATTTTGTACAACGCAGTTTCACAGATTATACATTTTCATGATAAATTTAGGTTATATTTAAAAGATTCTGCAGCGAAATTGAACTCACGTTAGTACTATGTTGTGGATTTTCTACTTAACTTCTCTCAAAAGTGACGCCATCGAACTGCAACTGCTGTCAAAACAAAATAATGCAGAAAAAATAACCTCAAACTTGAAATATCCTGTATAAATTTTCAAAACTTCTTACTCAAAGTAGTCTACTTTCTACAACATTGAAGAAATTTCAGGATTATACTCGTAATTGTGGTCTCTTCTTTTCTTTCTAGACACAACGAAGTGGCTACAGAAAATAGCACTCTTGAAAACTCCAGATGCCAGCCAGATGTTGTAATTATGTATCTTCCACTTTGTGAATCGCAGTTATTCAAACAACAATAACAACGACAATAGTCACCTGCCTTTGACAAAATACATTTATGTAAATTCTTTTTCAAATCTCCAAATAAGTTGCTAAACGATCTTCAGTTCAGCAATAACGTCATAGCCGTAACCATAACCATAGACGCACCATTACATTACAGCGTTCCCAGGACAGTCGGTTCTAAGTAAACGGAACGACCCGAATTTATATCCGGCCAAGGACTATCACACCAGCAGCATTCCTCGTAAATGCACGGCGAATGTTTGTGCTGCTACAACTTTACAACGCTCCATTACAGTACTCGTATTTGTTGATTAGTCACGACGTAGCCATAAACTGCTGATATTGAAGTTGAATTAATTACTTCATTTGTATTTTGTCATAAAAACACGAATAATTTTTCACTAAGTGAATTGATTTTTCATTATTCATTTCTAGTATTCAAATTTTTATCAAAACAAAAATAAAGTATTTTACAGCTGTTTACGGTTACGGGAAAAAAACAAAATTCTATAGACACATACGGCTACGGTTATGATTACGGTGTTATGGTGCGGCACCTATAATCGTTTACAGTGGTGCCCGTATGTTTGATGGGAACAGCTATAGTTACGGTTATGGCTCAGATACGGCACCAATAATTGCAGCTTCATGGCGGTTGTTTTTTTGACAACATTTTGGTAATTGCTCGGGTCGTTAAGGTAGAATCAACAGCTATGGGTTCGATGTACCCAGATGGCATTATTAATATAGTTTATTGCCAGAAATCCAGAAGTTACTCGAAGCTAAATCGCACAATGAGGAAATGTAAAAACGGCACATTATTAAGAGTGGTTTCGTCACAAATTTGTACTTTTTTAGCTTTACGCAAACGAGCTGGGTATGATCCCAGATAATAGTTCTATATAATGACTTGGCTATGAATAATAAAAAAATAGTTTATTCGTTATCGATAGGCACGAACAGGTTAAATTGGAGTGTCACCTTTTAATTATTCATTTCATTATTACACATTTTTTATTAGTCCGCTTGATTTTTTAAGAACTGCAATTAAAGTATTTACAGGTTGCTGAAGGCAAACAAACACATACACACATTAATATACATTTATACAATAATATGTAGCTCAAAGCCAATATGTACATATGCACATATATACATTACCCTGTCCTATAAATTGAAGTGGAAGCTGAATATACCAAAGCCCCCAAAAAGTTGAACCTATGATGAACCTAGAACCTAGATTGTTCCGAAAAATGATTATAGAAACAACGTTTAATATATCAATTCATGCTAATTTCGCGCATATAAAACATGTTAACCCATTTTTGTCTCTTATAGTTGGTCTTGTTGACTCTTTATTTGACAAGTACCTAAAAAAGGAGTTAGAGGGTTAAAAATATATTCCCCAGAAAATTTCATTATATGTCTTTGCGCACCAAAACTTAATGCAGTTTACAAAAGTCACTAAAAATTAATTTCATATTTCAATGGGAAAATTTTTTTGAAAAATAACAAAATGGCGGACTTTTGAAAGAAAGGTATGTTTTTCAGGTGGAAATCAGCGTTGAGAAGAAACGAAAGTAGCACCTGCCAAAATGACAAGCCTACAGAATAATAATCAGTTTAACTTTTTCGTTTCAGATGATCTGAAGAGCCAAAATCCTGTTGACAAGCCACCTATTTTTTTTAAGACGCTTACTTTGGTGCCAAACTACTACAAAAACATATGTGAAAAAAATTGTTTTTGTATACTATTTGATGACAATAATAACATACTATAAAATCAGAACGATCGCATTTTATTTTTTTTTTTTAAATCCTCAAAAATATCTATAAAAAATGAGTATTTGAACAGACTATACTACCTTATGCAGTACAGCTTATTTCGTCTCGTGTAATAAAAAAATGCTGTCCTTGCATATACTTATCACTTTTCAGGTGATTTAATTGTTGTTGTAAATATAATAAATACCCGTCAATGTAGTCAATTTCTTGCAATCTCAGTGAATATGGGGAATTAGGTGCCCGAGATCAGATTTTCATATACGATTAAGGTTTCAGAAAAATATTATAGACGAGTGCCGTTATTTGACGATGACAGACAGACAGAATACAAAATTGAAGATTTCATATCTGCAGTGGGATCATATCCCGTATCTTTCGGGACTAACTAGACCAAAAATTAATAAATAAGAAATTTCCCGTCGCCTTAGTTAAGGGTGTATAGTGGAAAGCGGCATTTTCAGCGGCTTCTGGAAAAATTGTGGTTACCAATTCATGAGTTTCGTTTTCACTTTTAGGTCGTAGATTTTGTTCACGTTACAATATTCGACATTTACTGGATGCACCAAATCAAATTTGATTTTGGTCACGTTACAATATTCGACATTTACATGCGTGCAAAGGTTCCGGGCAATAAGCTCGGTGGCATACAGCCCACACCCGGAGCCTAACCGGACATGGAGATCAAATGAAAATACTGAGCTCGTCAGAAAGTGACTGCCCTAACGTTTCCAAAAGCTATTACGCATAAATATTGAGGAAGAGTTTTACACTTCCTACATCCCTTCAAAATTCAAATGGTGCAAGCGCTTAAGCCTAACGATTACAATTTGCGTTAGAATTTCTGCGAAACAATGTAAGAGCGATTTCGCACGTTAAACACCAACTTTTGAAGTAATGAGACACATTTTCATTTAAATAGAAATGTAAATAAGCAAAACTATTGGTCACCTAAGGAGTTAAACCCCCCACTTCACAATCCCAAAGTGATAGTTTGGTTTGGATTTTCAAGCAGTGGAAGAATTGCGCCATATTTTATCTGTGGACTGTGTCTCTTATCAGCGCATGCTGAACGATTTTTTTCTGCCAATAATGAGAGAAGATCCTACATATGGGTTTAGCAAGATGGCGTCTAGTTGCATATGGCCAGAAAGACCATGCTGATACAGCGCGATTTCTTCCCTAATTAACTGATAAGCCGTTTTGGTCCAAGTCGCCCGATCGTACCCCTATGAACTTTTTTCTGTGCGGGTACCTCAAAAGTAAAGTCTATGAAATATATCCGCGACCATCTCAGCACTAAAAACAATATCGTGCGTGGGGTTAATGGCATCCCGACATCACTTTCCCAGCGAGTGGAAAGGAGTTCAGAGGTCAGATTCCAAGAGTGTACCCGACGTAACGATTAACATTTGTATGAAATAATAAAAAAATTTACATTTGAATTCTTTGTAATAGTTATTGAAATAAACTTTTATTATTAATAATTTTTTTTAATTTTGCTTTTAATTCCTAATTCTGAAACTGGCCACCTCAAATACTCGAATGAAGTAAGCGTAGTTAATAACGCATTTAATATATAATATATATACCGATTTAAGACCCGAAATTCTTCCTTCTTCGATTAGATCAGATAAGAAGTGTATTGATTTAAGTTACAATTTTATTGAAGCAACTACAACTACTTTTAATTGTTAAAAAATAATTTATAAAACCATATAAAAGAGAAAGCTTCTACATAGTAACATATCTACAGCTAAATAAAAGTCACTACAAAACTTTTCAGGTAAAAAATACATATCGAATAATAATCGCGACATTAACAAGAATACTCACCGCACAGGCACCTGTGAATTTGCATCGAATAACAATCCCTGATAGGTCAAAAAAACTGCAGAAAATTTTTTAGTCATACAAAAGTTAACATCTTTCCAAATTGAAGGCCATAAATTTACCCATTATTAAGCATAGCGAGGCCGAGTAAACCGAAAACATGATACTACGTCGTATATCCAGCACACCCTTTGAGTTTCTGCGTGCCGAGAATGGTGCCAGCCCCAAAATTTTGCTTACATAAAAAACGCACAGTGTGGGCTCGGTAATTTCCATAATTCGAAACTATTACCCTTTATGTAATTTTTATGGCACTAAATACTTCAAAAATGTTAAATTGCGAAAATTTTAGCTTAACACAATTTTATAATTAATATTTCTTAAAAGTTTTTACATCACTAGCACGCAACATCCATATTATATTTATATGAAAAGTAACTTTTATTTTTATTTTGAAATAATTCCGTTTTTGGTTCGACGAATTCTTCGATTTATTTTTACTTCCAAACGTTCCGCCTAGCTGCATCGCACTGATTGAATTCCCATATGTTGAAGTGGTGAATTTCGTGCTGTTAGTAATTCACAACTTTATTCGCAGTGAAAATTTGTAAACAAATTCTTCTACACCTTGACAAATATTTGTTCGAATGTGCATATGTTTGTTTGGTGTGTGTGTGGGTATGGGTGAATATATGTGTAGTTGAGTGCGCGTGGGCATTTTTAATATCTGTATTCATAGATATCAAAATTACACCGCCTTTAAATATGCAGCGGCATACAAACTAGACAGCCTGGTCTTAAATAGATGTGCTTTAAAAGGTTTTGCTCAAATAATTTTGTATTATATGTTAAATATCTTATATAAAATTTTTGTATTTTTTAAAAACAAAAACGTGTTCATTTTCCATGTATCCCATATGAAAACGGGTGTGGCAAAAATTTTTTATTTCAATTTTCATGGCCTCGCAAAGTAACGAAAACCCCGATTTGAAAATTTTGAAAAATTGCATATATTTCAAATTATTTGTTTTAATGAAAAATTAAAAATCTATCTTTAAATTGTAAAAAAAGTTAAAAAAAAAATAATAATATAAAAATCTATACAAAAATATTCAGAAAACTTTAAGGGGATGGATAACTGTAAACGGCCACATTTTTCCCTGATTTTCATTAAAATTATTTAAAATAAAGAAGTCAAAATTGGCATACAGTTTATTTATACATTAATATAATATAATTTTTTTTATATTTTAATCATTTAAAATGGCGTATGTACACTGAATTCTTCCAGGAAGGTCGCACCGGAGCTTCTCAATCGGCGGGCATTGCAGCATCGGCGTCAGTGACCTGAATACAAAAAACCAAAAATTTTTTTGTTTATTAATGTCATAATTGCTATATGAATTAACAATAAAAGGAAAAAAAAACATTTGCGGAATAAAATGCTTAAAAAAAATGATTTTTGGGGCGAATTTTCCTACAATTTTTGCTATTTTCGAAAACTTGTAAATTCACATAGAACGTAGTATTATAAAACAGGATGTGTGCAAAATTTCAGGGAGAACGGTCAATAATTTTTCGAGTTATCGTGTACACCAATTTTAAAACATAGTTCTGATAAAAAACGCGTCTAAAGTTTGAATACAACGTAACCTCCCTCTCCAAGCGCTCGAACGCAAAGAATAGAATCGTCACGGTTGTATAATATAAGAAATACTTAAATTTACGTTCTAAATTTTTTTTGGCATATTCTTAACAGCCAATCCTCTGGGCTTATCCGCCTATTAGGCAGTGCCCCGTTATAACGGAAATCAGCGTGCTAAAACTATTCTTATTTTGGCTTAGCAGGAGTTCTGTGCGATTAGCGTTGAGATTTGCGGCATTTAACGGCTACCTTGCAGGTTGTTGACTGTACCAGTGTCACGGCTTTCATTATTGCTATCAGTTCAGGCTGAAAGACACTGCAGTAGTCGGAAAGCTGAAAACTAAAAGAAATTTCAGAATGCAGTCCCCAGATTAACAATTTAAGTAATGGTTTTATATTTTAATGAAAAAAAATTTTTAGTTTTAGACCGGTCTTATCGTGGATTCTATGTGAGCAAATCGTTCCCACAAATTTCTTTGTAAAAAAAACATGGAACAGATTAATTTTTTTCTTTTTCAGATACTGTAAAGGGTACTTTAAATGAATTCGCACAAGTTTCTATTTAATAAAAAACAAAGAAAAATATTCATTATGCATTGAGCTAATAATGCTTTTTAAATTAATTTCCGCTTTTTAATTTAATTTTTTTTATTTAATTTTATTTATTAAAAAAATACTTATAATACGCTCAACCGATATTTTAGAAGAGCTCAAACAAATTACTTTTTTAACTTCTAGAGACAAATTTTCGAGAGTTTTTTATGGAGTTTTCAAAGCAGCAAATGTTGAAACACAAATTCTCAAAAAAAGTGTTCTGAAGTTTTTCTATCCCTTACAAAGTTGTCTATTTTCCCCTTATGT
This sequence comes from Anastrepha ludens, assembly GCF_028408465.1. Lineage (NCBI taxonomy): Eukaryota > Metazoa > Arthropoda > Insecta > Diptera > Tephritidae > Anastrepha > Anastrepha ludens. The sequence continues at coordinate 116,362,259 of NC_071502.1, forward strand.
AGATGTGTGTATGTGTATGTACATAAGTGCTTACGCTTAAAAAAGTCCAACTTTCAATCAACAGTTTGCCATTGCCTGTCTGTGACACTCGTAAATGCTATTTACATTTCGCCATTAAATTGTAAATAATCATTAGAGTTCGTGACGATGGCGAGGACTAAAATCAGTTTAGTTCGGCTAATTATATGCATAATTAAATTGTCAAACTGTGGCATACGAACAACCAAGCGAAGTTCAGGGAAAAACTTTCATTTTTATTTTTCATAAAACCACCTGCACACTTACATACATACATATGAGTATTTCAAATGTTACATTGGGTAAAAGAAGTGGCGTATTGGGATGTGCCAGTTTGTGTGCGCAAAGTTGTTAGGTGTTTGAGGCGCCGCACGAAAATGTACAGTGTGGGAAAAAAGTGTTCTTATCAGACTAACAAATGGAGAGCCTGGTGTAGTGCTTTGCCATGAAAGCGTATAAAATCTTCTCAGAAGAAATGAACCTGTGATGTGAGGTTGTCCTGTTTTTAAATACTTTCCTATTTGTTGATTCTACTTTCCTATTAGTTAATCCTGCTTTGCTATTGAACGACTAGAATCCAAACGCTAGATGAACCAGCATGAAGCGCTCTACGTAGTATAGAGATAAGTTCATGCTAATGATGTGAATATCTGTGATAAGTTCAAAGTAATTGTCTATTCAATTTATGGTATAACTAAAAGGCGGCGAAAACTGTAAAAATGTGTGGAAAATAGTAATAAATTTGCAACTTTTGAATTTTGAAAACTTTCTGCGTTTGTTTTTTTGGACTGTTTCTCATATGACCTTTATTGAAAATACTTTGGCCTCATAATGTTTATGCTAATATTTTATAATTTATACAAGGTGGCGCAAAATTAATCATACATTTTGGTTTTTAAATAACTTTTTTACCAAATAAGAAAAAAATGATTTTGAGTGATAGAAAACTAATCATTCAATTTTGTTTTTGAGGAACATTTTTATTGAATAAAAAAAGAATATTTATACTAAGTAAAAAAAAAAGTTATTGTATTTTGAATCATGTAAATCTTTCTTTTGACTTTTACGCGCTCCATTGCTTGAGTTTTTGTATACTGTCCAGTTCACATGTGTTAAATATGACTGACATAGGTACGACGCCATTTACAAAAAATTATAAGTCTTTCGATAGGGTGATTAATTTTGCGCCACATTGTATATGTAATTTGTGCTTATACTCTTCGTTTAGGTGCTTAGCCTAACTTCACCTCATATTTGTGGCGCCCGTCTTGATTTTTTTCCACAACTGAAGGGATCTACAGTTTTATGCCGGCTCCAAACGGCAGATGGTCTCTTATGAGGAGCTTTTTAAAGTAGATATACATACGGAAGTTTTTCATTGCCTATCGAGTACCAACTGCTATTATAAAAAGGTGTTTTTTTCTATCATTTGTTATTTCGAATCTGTGCACCAACTCATTCGGCTGCAGATATTTCGAGGTCACATTTCACAAGAAGTCCAAAAAAATGGGAGCTTTTAAGGCAACAGTGCAACTTTTAGGTGCCATCAAGATAGCGATATCACATTTAAGATCTCTAAAGCTAAAATATGTCTGCTATATAGTTGGAAAAAAGTTATGGAAACATCAGGGCGGAACTTGATAACTTTACGTTCGTAGAAAAAAGTTACTTTTGTGAGAAAAAAATGAAAAAATGGCAGCTAAAAAATCGAGCAGAATTAAAAAGGTCTTTATATTGGAAAAATTTAACTAACTATTATTTGGGGGCCCATATTCACTCCTTGATAAGTCGATTAGTAGCTGTGTAGGCAGACAAAGGAACGGGAAAAAAAAACTTTGAATAAGTACCTCAATTAATGTTCTATGTTTTTTTCGTCCAAAAAGAGTTTGTAAAAAACCTTTCTTAAGATGTTAAAATGAGGTCATGTTTTGCTTTCAAAATTTTCTGTATAGTTCTACTTACTAACTCTTAGCTTTTTTTAGCCATTTTTTCTTAGCCATTAATATCCCAATACTGTAAGGAATTAACGTAAAATAAAAAAAAATTATAAAAAACCATATACATATTTATAAACATCTATTTTTTACTTATTTATTTATTAAAACTAACCATACTTATAAATAAATATATTACATATTAAGCACAGCACAAGCCAAAACGCCTTCGGATTAAAAAAAAAAGAAACATTTTAATTTATTCAAATTTACACTTAATTTAAAGAAACAGTGAATACGATTTTTTCCTTTGTAAAATTTGTAAACCTGCTTCGTGGACACTCTGTATATGAGTGGGTGTGCGCTAAAATGAAAGTAAACACAACCAAATATGGTTGTTGCAGTTAATGCGGCATATATTTAGGCGCAAACAAATGAATTTTGCCTGGCCAGTGTTGTTTGTGTATAATCGGTTGATATACTCGTATATAAATTATCATTTTTATTATGGGTGTAGTTGTTTGATTTGTTTGAAGAAGGCGTGATCGATTGTTTAACACATTAGCGTTTACAAGTGGTGTGTTTTACTGTGGAGAGATGATGTGATGTTGTGTGGTGAATTGTAATGAGTATATAAGGAAATATGTATGTGCGAGAATATACATTTTTGTTTTTTAATAGAACGTCTATTGAACTTTTATTTGGGCAAAAAGAAAACACTTTTCTTAATAATCATCATTTATTTATAATCGCAGATTATTTTCAATGCTTTTTTTCCACTACCCCTTCCGGTGTAAATTTTTCCTTGACTTCTGGGAATTGTATTAAAATAACAAGATACGTGGCGATTGCTGAACTAACCTGTAAGTAAACAAGTAAAAAGTTGGTTAAAGGAAAATCTTAGAATCTATGAACTATAATTATTAACATACATCTATTTCTTGAGGCAAAATATTGATTAGCTAACCCTAATTTCTTCACCGCTACTATTTTACAAGAAAAATTAATTTCTCTTAAATCCAAAACATCCACTCTGTTTGCCTTATATGGCATTAGGTTTGAAATCTTCAAAAAATCTGGTGGACTATGCACTTCCGCCTACAATTGCCATTACAACGTTGACGACGCTCCTATCCTCAAGTGAAGAGTGGGAACGAGGCGACGTAAGACAGAGCGAGTCTATCCATGTATGCACAGATGGTTCAAAGCTCAAGGGCAGGGTGGGCGGATGTGTATATTCCGAATTTCTGTAGATCTCCTTTTGTTTTTGGATTCCCCACGACTGCAGTGTCTTACAGGCGGAACTGATGTCAACAATAAAAGCCGTGACACTGGTACAGTGTGATGCGATGCCTGGAGACGATATCTGATAGACAGGCGGCGATGAAAGCCCTCCCAAAGTAGTCGACAACCTCCAAGATAGCCATGAAATGCCGCATATCTCTTAACCAGATGGCTGAGTTATTTCACCAGAAGGTAATACGGGTTCCTGGCCATTGTGACATTGAACGAGCCGCTGGGCCGATGAACTAGCGAGACTTGGCACCAAGTTGACTGATTAGTACACAGACAATGATAGACTTGTAAGTTACTTATCTTTGAGGGAATTGTAAGAGCAGCGAATGAAAGATGCCGTATGAAACCACCTGCAGAATCGTACGGCAATTGTGGCCGACTCTCAGTGCTAAACGCACAGAATCTCTGCTAAGCCAAAAGAAGCACAGTCTTAGCACAGTGATTTTCGTTATAAAGGGACTGAGGCAGTGACCTAATAGGCGGATTCGCCCAGAGGATGAGCGTGAAAATATGTGACTTACATAATGTAGAAGCTGTTTAGATGAGAAAGAGCAGAAGGCAATCTCTCAATTGTGCTGCTCTATGCAGACGTAGATTTACCATTTTAGGTAGACAATTTTTGAATGTACTGGAAGATCTCAGTAGTGTGGAAGTTTTTGAAAAGTGCATACTGGTTTTAGGGGAGGTAAGTGCAAGTTCCCCATGCGCCATCACAATGAGCTATGAGTCTGAGTGTGTCCCAAAGCGGATAACCGTTTCAACCCAACCCAACCCAACTCTATTCTTGAAGTCAGATATGATTTTTTAAAAAATCTTGCTCAAATACTATATTTTCCACTTCTTCAAAATATAATTTACTAGTATTTGGATGAAGGCATTTGTTATCACAACTGATTTTAGAAGTCTAATAAAAATAAATAAATAATTTGCGCATACACTTCTGTTAGGTCTTGGAACGAGCTCCTCCTCTTATCTTTGCGTGCGCCTCGATATTGTTCTACAAATGGAGGGACCTACAGTTTTAAGACTACTCCGAACGGCAAATGGTTTTTTATGGGAAGCTTTTTCATGGCAGAAAACGCAAATCATACAAAAAATTAGTACCCTTTTGTAAAAAAACTCTGCCAAAAATTCAAATTTTAATTGTTTTTTTTTTGACATCCAAACACGAGTACGGGCGCTTCACTCTCTAGACTAACAAAAACCTGTACCTTTTCCATCGGAATTATAAAATTTATGAAATTTTTATTTAATACTTTTATTTAAGAAAGTACCTCCAAATATCATCTTTTTATAAAAATAATGAGTTTTTAAATATTTTTCGCCATTAAACTGTTAACCAAGGAGAAGCTAACTCATTCATGGGTCTAACTGCGGGAAAAATATTTCAAAGCTATGAGTTCTTATAGTTTTATACCAAACATAATAAAAGCTTTTCTGAATTTTGCAGTAAATACAATAACATAAATAAGAATTTCTATTAAAGTAATATACAAGGTGGCGCAAAATTAATCAGTCTATAAGAAGATTTATAATTTTTGCGAATACTTGACATTTGTAATCTCGACAACAGTGTACAAACAGAATGGATTGACAAAAATGATTAATTGTGCGCCACCTTATACATATTGAGTACTTCCTAACTACTATGGTATGAATTTGTACTCCTACGATTTTTTGTCATATACATCCCGTTTATAAATATATTGTAAAAATATAGTTCATATTACAATCAAAACCATTTTAATTTTATTATGAGGGGATTTAGCACTGCGACCTTAAATATCTAGTATGCCCCTTATGGATTTAAGGATTTCTCTGAGCCCAAAACCATATAACGCAAAGTTTCAAACTTCAAACTTTTTACGAAAACTTTTAAAATTTCATCAAAACTATAAACTCTTTAACCAGAATTTTTCGAATTTTTCTGGGTATGCAGTTTTACAGTCCATTAAATGTTAGACTAACAAAGTGCAACTCTCAAGTAATTACAAAATACCGTTGATTTTTGGCATTTTTTTTTCGGTTGACGGTGTTGGGCTTTTGCCACATGAAAGAAAAAGTGTGACACCTCAGCGAAAAAAATTGTCAAAAATCAAAGGTATTTTGTAATCACTTGAAACTTGCACTTTGTTAGACTAAAATTCAATGAACTAGAAAACTACCTACCTAGAAAAACAAGTTTTAATACATTTTTCAAAAATTTTGTACAAAGTTTGAAAGTTTGCGTTATATGGTTTTGGTTGTAGTATAAACTTCATTATTATAAAATCAAAACAAACTAGCGATATGTTTATACTTTTGAAACGTCGTGTATATGAGAAGAAATCGTAGAGGTACGAATTAATAGTGGTTAGGGCAAGTATTGGCTATGTCCACTCACCGACGTCAACAGATTTCTATTGATTGCGCAGAGACCCAGCGCCGAGTATTCTACATGAATGGCCAGAAACAGATGCCAAAACTTTTTTATCTGCATATAATTTTGAGGAAAAAAATACAAGAAATATAAAATGCAACACAACAATGCTCGATTCTTGATATATTTAGAAAAGCATAAGAAATGTGTATGAAATCACCTCCACTGCCAGTAGCGGCTCATGAAAGGTACGTCTGATTTCGGACATAATTGCAATGGTTTTCTTGGACTGTAAAAATATATTTAAACACAAAAATATTAAAATTTTAAAATACACCAAATTTTTGAACACCTATAGACATACATGTGTATATCTATATGAGATACATATGCATATCTCATGCTTTTCACCTACCTCTGCGTTTGCCATGTGGCACGATTCAACTACTAACAGCAGTTTGAGTACATGCAAAGCAATCCACATCGCCTGATCGCACACAAGACAAGTAATATTTTTATCCACTGACGCTAAGAATAGAAAATATGCATTGACCACGATGTGCATGACGCAGGATGCCAGGACGAAGACCATAGGTATGCCGTAGGTGCTGGCAGGAGTGAAATATAATTATTTATGTCGATCGATTTTTTAGCGAAGTATTCTCTTATTGCCGTTTTTTCTTGTTACTTGCTTACTTACTTTGAAAAAATTTCCACACACTTGCCCAATGATTCGTAGTTATCGGCAAATGATTTTAATAGGTCAACATGGGTTTTATCTAAACCAAAAAAAAAAAGAAAAATGTTTGTAAAAAATATTAGTTTTAATAATATTTTCCATTCCTATGAATTCTTTTTTATTTATTTATTTTCAATGCGTTTATTCAATTTTTTTTAAGTTCGGCAGACAGCGATATTTTGCCGACAGTGATCCATTTTATGAAATTATGTTTACCAACCCCCCCGGATTATTCTTCTACTTATATATGTACGAGTAGAAATTAAGTAATTTTGAGTTAGAGGCTCCAAATGATCTAAGCCAGCACTTACTTATGCAACAAGATAGTGGAATGCCTGTCTTCGTGCCAAAATTCGCATAGAGTAACGTGATGCTTTTCCTCACTAATACAGCCACAGCTTCCAAGGACGCACTTTTCAACAGGTATCCATACTACACTAGTGGTGCATTACGAAGCCAGCATATTCAAGGCCTTGCTACATTCAATAGCCAGTACTGTTGACTTACAGAAATTTTATTGGGTTCAGCAGTTCGGGGAGATTAAAGCAGAATGCACTCATTCCTCTCTCTATCCTGTCGTTCAACTTAGAGCCATACGTAAAGATGACGGAAATCTTGTTTCTATGCCGATCTTTACAAATAATAGTAAATCTTGAACCCACGTCCCAATCATGCTTCCAAAATTTACGTGATCTGTAGTCTGTAATCTAACACACCTAAACTTCTAGGTATGGTTTACCGCCACTCAATTTTTAAATTTTTGCCTTTTACTTACTGAAATTTTCTTTAGGCAATGGTTCAGTGTTCAGATGCTCTGGAGTTTCCGTCTTCATTGCATCGTAGAGTTTCCTATCTACGAAAAGAAAATGTGATTAATTTATTTATCAATTACTGCTTTAATTAAGAGGTTTATGCGATTTACTTTATTTTACTTATTTTTCCCCCCCTTTATAAATAATTTCAGGCATATCCACTACTTTTGGCCTTATGAAATATTCCCAATTTTGGACAATTTTTCAAGTATAACCAGCCTTATCTCACTTATAACGCATCGAAAATTTGTTCAAATTAAAAAAAAAAATGAATAAACTTGCATCAAAATGTTACACTTTTGAATAAGAATTTTTGGAAAATTTTCAGGTACGCCGTTTTATAACACATTGAATTTCGACACATTTTAAGTAACTCAAAAAAAAAAAAAATAAATTTTAAGGAAATTTTTCTATCTTTTTTTAATTTTTGTAATTGATTTGTTTTATGAAAATTTTTTTTGTAATTAATTTTTTTTTAAGTTTTGTAGGAAAACGAAGTATATTTTCTGAAAAAGTTTACAAAATCCAAAGTAAAGCAAATTTGTCAATAAATCTCTAAGCTATAATCATTTGATGCAGTGTAGTGAGGTGAGCCAAATTGTTCAGACGAAATTTTTTCAACAAATCGTTTGGTATTTACAGTTTCTATAGATAATTATAAGAGAAAGTGTAGAAGGAGCAATAAAATAAATGAAAAATATCACCTAAAACCCTCGATGCACCAAAAGTAAAAAGATCTTGTAAGCATGCCTGTGCTTCTTGTGATACAAAAAACGTTATTTGTGTAATAAAATATTTCTTTCAGTTTGTCCATCTTTTTTAAAATTCACATGTACTTTATATATGTATTTTACTTCATAAAACAAACAAGGAATGAAAAGAATTGAATTCTGTGAAAAGACAATTTTTTTATGTAAAAAAAGGCAGACTCAAAAATTTCTGACCTGTGGTTTCTTTTACAATTTACCTTAGAATTAACTGTAAAATTTGAAAATATCATACGATTCAGCAAAAAAAAAGTCCGTCCCATCCTAGTACATAGGTATTATTAGATATTATTATTTTTTTTTTTTGAAGTTTTCATTAATCGCATGAAATTCTTGTGAGAGAAGACCTGTAGTGAAATTTATAGTAAGTAATACTATTGTAGAGCTTTTTAATTCTCTAACTTCTTTTTTAACGGGAAATTTTAGATATTTGTTAAATAAACGGTCCATAACAGCCACTATGAGAAACAATATTGGATTAAAATGCTTTACGAGAAAGTTACTCATGAAATTTAATTTCATATGCCCGAACATTATAAAAGGTTTTCCAATAAGAGGTGTTATTTTGATATCCAAAGAATGGTTTCGTTGCTTGTGTGGCACGAAGCGCCGTCTTGTTGAAAATAAACGTTGCCCAGATAATCGTTAAGCATCTCTCCATACGCAATCCATTCACCTTAACTGTTGCTCCAGCTTTATTTTGGAAAAAGTAAGGTCCAATGACTCCACCGGACCATAAACCGCACCTAACAGTCACACGTTGAGAATAGAGAGACTCTTCAACAATAACTTTTGGATTTTCTGAGCCCCATATCCGACTATTTTGCTTGTTGACGAAGCCACCGAGGTGGAAATCTCACTCAAGATGATTTTTCGATGGAATTTTCCGGATCATTTTCAGCAAAGACTCGACGTTGTTGATGATTGGCCAGCTTGAGTTCTTGTGTTAACTGGACTTTATAAGCCTTAAGACCCAAATGTTTATTCCAAATACGGTGTAATGACATTTGTGAAATGCCTAATTCCAAAGAACGACGAGGAATGGATAAACCTGGGTTTTTTCAACACTTTCGGCTACAACAGCAATATTTTCGGATGTTCTTGAGCGACGTGCACAGATCCAGTTTCTTGACATTTTTTCACCAATCGTTGAATTGTCGACTCATTCAGGCGATTACTTCCACCAAAAAAATCACGAATTTTGCAATGAGTTGGTTTAACAGATCGACCATTTTCATAATAAGTTTCAATAATTTTAACGCGTTTTTCTTTCGTGTTAAATTGCACATCTGTCTATTTTACAAATGTCAAAGATGACATAAAAAATAGGTGTCGTCTAGGAATTTTTCACTACTGGTATCTAGGCGTCACTTGAAAGACCCTTTACTTGAAAAGTTATTGCTAACTTTTCCAAACAAATTTGGTCACAAATATTGCAACTTAATGTGACCACTAAAAAAGTTTGTCTTTAAGTCGACGAAATCTGTGGAGGCCAGTGTTCTGCAAAGGAATTGTTCACCCCTTCCAAAAATGCTATTGTACAGTGGTTAAAAATAAATTAAATAATGCATTGAAACCCTGTAGTGTATTGCTTAACAAGTCAAAAGTGCTATGCCAATTTAAGCGATTTTACAGCGATGTCTACAGAATAAACTTCTAAACGGGCAAAATTTCACTAGTTCAAAATCAGCTTATATTTCCATATATTAAAAAATAGTGCATACATAATTATGAAATGCACTGAAAATCTCTCACCTGGCAAGTAAATGCTTTTAAGCATTGTATTCAAACGTTGAAAACGTCGACCAAGTCCAAGGGCGGTGTTACAATATAAAACATGGAATCCCAGTGTTACAAAGAAAAGTCCATAAAATAGGAAATACTGAATGATGCTGGTTTCTGAAAAATATAATAAAAATCCTAAATGAATATAAATTTACATTTTACAAGGCAGTCACATTAAATAACGAAGCTGGCTATGCTGTAGAAGAAACACCAGCCAACCTTTGCTTTCGGATGCGATAGTTTTCGCTTTTTTTGAATTACCGCAGCCATAGCCCTCGTCCGGATTAGGAAGGAAGGATTGTAGGAGAGTTGTATTTAGGTTATAAGTAAAAATGTCAAATCAAACTCATAAGTTGTGTAGCTGCAATCTCGTCATTCAGTCGGTTATCCTCGTATACTTACTTAGTTTAAATTTTGATTCATGTTTGGTGCATGCAAAACAGTCGAAACCTTTAAAAATGTATTGAATTATTTATAACAATTCGATTTGAAATTATTACAACAACAACCTATTAGTGCAGAAATTAGAAATAATGGAATTGTGGCCATTATTCTGGATGTGATGCGATCGACTTTGAAATTCGAAAAAGAATGCAAGCAGACGTCGATCTGAAAAGTAGCGAAAAATTTTAGAAATAGTCATTCTTTAAATGGGGGAAATGCACAAGACCGCTAGCAAAAAACCAAAAAAAACATAAATTCAAAAATCAACGCGATTTATCTAACAATTCTGATTAAAAAGAGTGGAAAATTGATGAAAACTTAAATTTTTTTTGATTGAATGGTTTTGTGGGAGAATAACTATGTTTTCTTGAAAAAAAAAAACTGTAAAATTAAATAAGAAAGAAAGAAATCATAACACTTGTCAGTAAGCCCCTGAACTATAGTTATTAAGGAGGACAGATCCTCCAGAACTTTCAAATTTTCCATGTTTTTTTTCATGATATTCATTAAAACTATAATATTTAAAATGAAGAAGTCAATGTATTTCTTTCTAAATTGGCATACAGTTTATTTATACTTAAAAATATTTTTTTTTCTTTTAATCGTTTAAAATGGCGGATGTATACTCAATTCTTCCAGGAAAGTCGCAGCGGGGCTTCTCAATCGGCAGGCATTCTAGCATCGGCATCAGTGACCTGAATACAAAAAACCAAATTTTTCTTTGTTTATTAATGTCATAATTTCTATACGAATTAAAAACAAATGGGAAAAAAATTCGCGTATTAAAATGCTTAAAATATAGTTTTGAGAAAAACGCTCGAACGCAAATAATTGAGCCGTCACGGTTGACGATCTATAATATATATATAAGAAATACTTAAATTTACGTTCTAAAATTTTGTTGACATATTCTTTAAGGATTATTTTAACATTTTATGAAAAAAAAAATTTTTTTTCGAAATTTTACAGGTATCTGTTCCCTTAAAAATTCATTTACAATCTAAAGAATATCTTTTGAATATTTTAAGCTGAATAGAAAGCCTAAAAAGTCCCTAATACAGTCAGTGAAGTGATGAGCGCCGAACGAAAGATGAGTAAGAACGAAAACTTTAATTGCGTTTTTCTCGAAATACGTTTTTTTTTCGCGCTGTCGAATATAACTCAAACGACTTTAATATCACAGGGATATTTTTTAACACATTGGCCTTTGCATGCACTCAAATTTTATATTATATTAATAATCACTAAAAATATTGTTTTAAGCAATTTGTTTATAAAAATATTGTAATTTTTTCTTTTTCACTTAAAAAGTTAATTTTTTTTTTTCGTTAAAAATAGGTAAGTGCTAAGCGAAATATCTTAGAGTATTTTAATGAAACATTTTTGTCTAGTTGATTTCGGTTGATTACAAGAGGCTGTACATTCCAAGGCGCAAATTAAGGGAGCCACGTTTGAGCAGCTGTCGTGCCGCAATTTTTTTATTATTTTTTATTTCGAAAACAGTTTTGTATATTCATTTAAGCATGAATATCAATATGTAATTTATTTTAAGATAATAAATAATCTCAATTTATCGCAAACTTTTTTTGAAAAACTCGTTGTCTGGAGGAACTGCCACCCCCAAACACACATTGAGAGTTTGTATGTAGTTTTCAATAAAACTAAACTCTCTACCAAATGAGAAATTAACTTTATTTATTTCAAAACTTAGTTTTTTAATTTTGCTTGACTTTTTGATACTGAAATTTAAATGAGATACGCAGCTTACTTTTATTAGACGCACATTAAGATCTTGCGTTGCTTTTATGCTGAAGATACCACTTCCAATGCTGCAGATGCATGTCACCACCATTATTCCCATGGCTAGCTTAACTACCACTGTTAATGTTGTAGAATGCAATCCTAAATTTTGACTATATGTATTAAGGGAATAGAATCAGATGAGTTTTGCGTAGGTAAGTATAGCCAAACTTTCAGTAGCGATAAATAATAAAAATCTTAGGCCCGGACTAATATTTGCATTATTTCCAAGTTAAAAAGATTTATTTAGAAAAAACAAATAAAAACAGTCCCTTGTTCTTTTCCTGTTTACTTCTCTTCTCTGAAGAATGCACTTCAATTTAAGTACAAATAAAATATGCGCAGTTGAGTCGCGATAAGCTGGATGAGTTGAAAATCGCAATAATTCGTAACAAATTTCGGCAACTTGGATAACCCTCGATAGCTGGAAATTTTTTCCAGCTGAATGGCTTCGTTAATTTGCTTATAGTCATTCGTATCTGTCGAGAATTCATTAATTGCCTGATGCATTACTAATTCGCACCCTTGCAGCACTGTTTTTTATAAAATTAAAATTCATACTACAACAAAAAACACATAATGCACAGTTTAAAATTTTGTACAAATTTTTTTAAAATTTGAATATTTTAACTAAAATTCTGGTCGAAGAAATCATTTAAAATTTAAGTGATTTTTTAGCCACTTTAAATTTGCCTTTATTTTATTGAAATCTCGAGAGCTATGCCACCGTACCTGAACATTTTATAAAAACTTCAAATTCAAAATTTCAAACATTACGAAATTTTTTTGAATTTCCTGTCTGAAAATAAATCAAACTGGTTTCAATTGAAAAATAAATATTGTTAAAAAATAATCATTAAAAATTTAGCTCGAAAAACATTGTATTGCAATTAAAAAAAAAAACAGAAAATCATCATACACCCAGTTATGCTCGAAAAGGGAAAATTTATAATTTGGTCCCGGTTAAGACTCGATATATGTATAATATATACATACATATATTCTATATTGGTTATTTGGCCGAGCTGCTCCGCCTATTTGTGGTGTGAGTCTTGAAATATTTGTCCACAATTGAAGGGACATACTCGTTTCCACGACAGTCGGTTCTACGTTACCGAAACGACCCGGATTTATATCCGGCCAAGGACTGTCACTCCAGCAGCAGTCCCCGTATGCAAGTACGGGGAATTTTTATGCTGCTACAACAACAACAACAACAGTTTTATGCCGCCTGCAAATGGCAGATGGTTCTTCATGTGGAGCCTTTTTATGGCAGAAATACACTCGGAGGCTTGTCATTGCCTGCCGAGGGCGACCGCTCCCAGAAAGAAAATGTTTCCCTCGATTGGTGTTTCGTTCCCCGGGTTTTGAACCTGTGTAGTCACGCACCAACTCATGCGGCTGCGGCAGCCGCTAAGACTCGATATACCTATTTTATTATATATATCCTATAATTGGCGCGTACACCCTTTTCATGGCAGAAATGCACTCTGAGGTTTGCCGAGGGGCTACCGCTACAAGTATTATACAAAAAATGTCTTCCTTTTAGTTTTTCACCGAGATTCGAACCTACGTTCTCTCTGTGAATTCCGAATGGTAGTCACGCACCAACTTATTCGGCTACGGCGATTATTTCATTAATTAGAGAAATTATGTAGGTGTCAAAAGAAAAGCGCTAAAAGAAAGAGTGTATTAATAAGTCCCCTAAAATTCTAATTAATAAATCAATAACATAACTTTATTTACATTTTTGATGCTCTTCATATAATATGAATTGCCGAGGTGCTGTAAATAGGTCATTATTTTATCGATAACCTCTTCATTCCACTCAAACCTCTTACCGCCGAGCCAATTCTTCCTATTTAGAAGCAGCGGATGTGTTGTCTTGAAAGAGAAACTCTTTTTTCTCGCCAAATACGACCATTTTTGCGTCAAAACTCATTCACTAGCGTATGGCATATGGGTCACTCTCTTCGCCTTTCACTTTTCAAGCTATTCAATGTCAGTGATGCCGCATTCATCGGAAATAAACTGACTAACACACCCATATCGGCTTTCTTGGGTTCCGATGCCCCCACGAGAAGTCTACTGTCCTAACTGCCCTGACTGTCGCTCTGTGGCCTCTGGTGTATTGTGTCACATCCACGATTCGTCCGCGCTTGCTTCATGTGGATTACCACTGAACATCGCCAAGCGCTCGTTTGAAGTTGCATATATTGTAAATTGTGAGCATCCATTTTGAGTATAACTTTCTGCCAAATCAGCCAGAAAATTAAATTCTTTTGCAAGATGATTTTTGACAAACAGAACTTCGGATTCGAGGAGGCTACACGATCTGTTCTAATTTTCAGCTACATACATACTGAGCCACCTTTGTAAACTGGGTCTATGCGCATTATGCAAAGTTTAAAATTCGTGTAATTTAAATATAAAATATTGAATTAACTTAATCAAATCTTTTCCGAATAACCTTCATAGAAGAATTTTGAATTCATACTCACCGCAAAGAAAATTTAGTGTCCACATCGAAAGTCTGGTATTTGGTGGCTATTACTTATAGATGGAATAAACAAAAATTTAAATTTTTGTATATTTTAATAACTCTTGCACACACCTATCATTAAACCCAAGAAAACCGAATAAATTGTTAACAGTTTACTGCGTCGTATCTCTGTTATGCTGTTTGCATTCCGGCGAATCGAAATCGGCGCCAACCCTAAAAATTTGCTTACATAAAACACACTTAAAGACAATTCGTTGATTTCCATATTGTACGATGCTTTATTAATTACACAGTAGGTATCCCGAGAAGAGAGTACAGCGTTGCTTTAGCACGCGACGACTTGATTTCTTGAATTAATTCAGCCGTTACAATTGTGCGAGAAAATACAAAATCGACTAATTTTTATACTAAAAGTCACGGTTGAAATTGATTACTCCATATTTATTTGCGTGCCAGGTATGAATCACTGTAAAGGGTGCACCAAATACAAGTTTCTCTTGAGTATAATGAACTATCCGAACACGACGGTAGAGCAAGTCGTAAAGAAATTGCAGCAGAAGAAAGACGTTATTCGATCGCGCACTGGCAAGACCGGTGGAACAGATCACCTAAGTGTACATGGACGCATAAGTTAATACCCATCCTTACGACGTGGTTAGAAAGGAACCAGGAGAGAACAAACTACCACCTAACGCAATGCATTTCAGGTCACGGGGAATTTAGAAAATACTTCTATAGATGAGGTGATGACGGTCTCACTAAACTACCAAATCGGTACAGAGAGGGAAAAAATGTTGATCACGTCTTATTCCAATGCCAACGCTATGCCTCCGAAACCTCAAAATCTTATATTAAAATAATTGGTGCGTACATCTTTTCTGGGTGTTTGGCCGAGCTCCTCCTCCTGTTTGTGGCTTGCGTCTTGATCTTATTCCACAAATGAAGGGACCTACAGTTTCAAGCCGACTCCGAACTTCAGATATTTTTTATGAGCAGCTTTTTTGTAGCAGAAATACACTCCGAGGTTTGCTATTGCCTTCCGAGGGGCGACCGCTATTAGAAAAAACTGTTTCCTCATTTTGTTGTTTCACCGAGATATGAACCTACGCTCTTCTACGTCACGCACCAACCCATTCGGCTACGGCGTACAGTGCGGCCGATTCCCAAAAAGCTGGCCAAAAGTCGAAAAAAAAAGTTTCTAGATAGAGTTTTTTTGTCTTTGGGTTGGCTACAGTAATGCCTTGAGTAGTGAAAACCGTTCATAGCAACGTCCTGTACCCTAACTATCCTCTGTATTTTCAGTCGCAACGTGGCCTTCGTTTGAGCATCGTATTACTGTCGATGAATAGTGAAAGTTGTACACATTTGAAAGATTTTGTAATGGAGTAAATTGAACAAAACCAAATGGAATGATCTTCGGAAGGTTAGTAAAATACGAGAAATCTTTAGTACATATCAATACCTCGACACAAAATTTTTAGCTGCAGCAATACGTAGATACATTTTTTGCAATTTTTTTTATGAAATTTGAGTTTTCAAACTGTATAGTAATACAACGCCGTCATATGCTGCTTTGAAACCTATTAAAGGTTACTCAAAAAAGTAATGGTTACTGAATAAAACAAGATTCAGCTGCTACCACTTGCTACCTTGCGACCCCGAAAACATATAAATTTACATGCATCTTGATTATGTTCTTGAATATACGCTATTTCACGTGAGGGGGGGGGGGGGGGGGGCTGGGGGGGGCAATAAGAGTGGAAGGGAGTGGATTTTAAAAATTTTAAGATCAAATTCGTAATCAGCGACCCTGAAAACATAAATTAACATGCATCTTGATTATGTTCTAGAATATACGCTATTTCACGTGAGGGGATGGCCAATAGGGGTGGAAGGGGGTGGATTTTCAAAATTTTAAGATCAAATTCGTAATCAGCGACCCCGACAACCCCCGAGTAAGAAATTTTCAATCAATTACTTAATTTTTTGAGTTTTGGCCAGCTTTTCGGGAATCGGCCGCACTGTGCGGCGGCCGCCGCTGAATCTTAAACGGAGAAAATATTGTGAATTTTTTGCTGAAATCAGCTAATAACGACGCGCATCTAATACATATTCAAAATGATTTAAGACGCGCGGAGATGCGTTGACGCTTTTGTGCTAACCAGACCCGTGAGGCAATACCTGAGGTAATATCTGCAGTATTCATGAGAAAATACTCCAAGCCTAGACGAATACCTACCTAACAGCCAATGACCAGTGACACAAGCCACGACCTTCGAGATGTTGAAGTAATTCTCCTGATCTTTTCTTATCTATTTGTGGCCAAATTAGCCTGTTTGTAATATAAGTATTTTCTTCTCTCCATGATCTATTGGCCTCCAGGAGAATATAATTTTTTATTCTTAATTTGCAAGTTGCCATAGGAATCCCAATATTGCCTCTGTTTTCAAGCAGTGGAAGATTAGTACCCTTTCTGGCTAGCTTATCGGCCTTGCAATTTTCTTCAATATCTCTATATCTCGGAACCCATATAAGGCCGACCTTGAAGATGGTGCTAATATTATTTAGAGCTGCAAGGCGTACCTGAGCTGCCTTTGATCTTAGTATTACTACCTCCATTGTATTGATGGCCGCCAGGCTGTTCGAGAAGATATTTATCGTAGTTTTTGTTACCTCCTTTATGGCTAAGACTTCTGCCTGGTAGACGGTACAGTAGTTCGGAAGTCGGACATATAGTTCTAATACTAATTCTTTTGGAAAAACTCAATAGCCTACTTTATTTTCTAGCTTGAATCCATCCGTGTAAAAATTTATTTTCCCTCTTCTCCATGCTCTTTGAGTTTGCCATTCTCGTCTTGACGGAGAGGTGTTTAATACGTACATAGGTGTAGTTGCGAGGCTAGCAGTAATGCATATTGCTATGCCGGAGTCTATTCTTTACGGGCATCATCCCAGAAAAAAAACTTGAGACTACAAACTATCTCATTATTTATCGAACATGATTTCATTTGCGGCATCGCTTCATTAGCCAGAACTGGTTTTCTTTAATATGATCAAAATTAACGTAATCAGCGCGAGTTAACCGTTTACCGATAAAAAACTACCTTCAGCGAATACATTGATTTTTCTAGAATAACGTGCGAGTTGTTACTTAGATTTTCAAGAGCAACAACGCCCCAGCTGAAAAGGCGCGCCTTTTAAGTATTTTCGAACAAATTCAATGCCCAATTCCAAAGGTCCCGAAGACCAAACTTCTTTTCTATTAACGCTTCATTGAGCAATACTATGGAAATCAGCTTGTCATATTTTCCAATGTTTTTTGCGAGTAAACAGATTAATCTAGTTTCGTTTAAAAAGAAATTTGTATGCGTACCATCCTGTATAAGGAGTTAATAGTAATAGAGGAGTAATGGCATAAACATGGGCGTCCATAGTGGCCTAATGTGTTTGTGAGTGACATACAGATAAGCCAGTAGGTCTTCAGTTCGTTTTCCACTGTAGAAGAAATAGTTGCTCATACCAATTCATCTTTTTTTCGGTGGCTACAACATCAAAACATCAAGTGGCACAGCCCAAATTGGATAAGCTTGACCTGACACTTTTCAAGGAGATACTTTAAATAAGCGGCAATATTATTTCCCTATTTTTCTTAAATTAATTTATTTATTTATTTAAGTCTACCGAAGACAATTTGGTGGTTTGGCAAAAACAAATCTTAAAATTCTCATCTAATTAAGTTACGAAGTTAATGTGATTACCACTTATTCAAAACACTTCGTAATTGTTGTTGGCGATGTCTGTAAGAAAACACTTTTTCTATCATTTTGATATCTTACGTTCGACACGAAGATCGAACACGTAACATGCGGATCACTAACCAACATGCTGAGCACAAGCATCTATTCGACTACGTCTTTGTGTGTCATCATCACCTGTTGTCAATATATTTTTTTACGGGCATCATTAATTAACCCACAATGAAATCAACAGGAAGAATGAATTTACTTATATATCGAAAGCTGGAAAAATAAGGCGCGCACCAAATGAAATTAAATTAATTCCCAACATTGGTAGAAGATAAACTTGCAGGCTGTTTTCGCATTATTCAAGATAATTTTTTAATTTTTTCTTTAGTAAAACAGTTATTCAGAAACTAAATTGGATGATTAATTTTGTGCCACCTTTTAAATGCTTAATTGACCGCCTTAGTGGGCATAGAGCGATGCTTCGAGAAGATGTGATTCAACTTACTAAAAAAAAATTATCTTTCTTTGAAAGCAGGGCGATTTTTCCAAGGCCTCCTATAGGCCAATTTTATTGCCAGCTATTTCGCTAAATATAATATAAGCCAGAGGAATATTTCCCACTCGGCTAATGAAGCTTCTGAAATTGTTAAAACCTAGTTGAATAAATTAGAAACTTGGCTTCGAAAATGGAACATCTTAATAAATGCCTCAAAATCTGCTCATGTCACATTCACACTGAGAAAAGAAGACTGCCCTAGAGTGAGTATTAACCATGGTTAGATTAGGTTGAAGCAGTTGCCCTGTGGGACACACTCAGGCTCATAGCCCATTGTTATGCCGCGTGAGGAACTTGTCCCTATCTCTCTAAAAACTAGTATTTGCTTTTCAAAAATTCTAGTATATCCCTGATTTCTGCAGAACTGAGATCTTCCAAGTCATTAAAAAATTGTCTACCTAGAATAATAAACCTACCTCTGGATAGAGCAGGACAACGATGTAGAAAGTGCGAGATTGTCTCTTCCTGCTCCTCATCGGTGGTGCGGCTATTATGTGAACCTTGTCAATTCTCTTGATGTCCACACCCATCTCAAGGGCATTTCACCATAGTAGAGAATTGGCCTAAGCACTGCTGTGTAGAACCAATATATCATTCTAGGCATTTTTGCCCATTTCTTCCCAATTAGCCTGCCGCAGGAGTACAACGTCGTCATAGCTTTGCGTACTCTATCTGCGTAGAAAATTATCTTACCTAACATTTTTTCAAGTTCTTTAAGAAGATTATTCGGTGTTAATCAAACTATTATTCCGAAATCCAGTAGCGCTAGGTATCTCGGTCTACAATTAGATAGAATTCTAACATGGCGATTACAAAGCACAGCTAAAAGGCGTCAACTGAAAGCAAAAGCTCGTAAAATGTTCTGGCTGCTTGGTCCGACATCTAAATTAAGTCTTAAGAACAAAATACTAACCATCAGAGGGAGTCTCCTGGTCTCATACGCTGACGACAGCACGATAATGGCGTCGGGTAATGACATTGATGGGCTCTGCGCCAAAGTGAATCTCTACCTCACCGACCTTTCTCGCTTCTTCCTCACTGCGAGGAATCTACAACTTTTACCCACAAAGTCCTCGGCGACCCTCTTTACCACCTCGACAAGGGAGGTCAAACTGCAACTCAAGGTAAAAGTCGATGGCACACCAATTTCGACTGTTAACAATGCCAAAATGTTGGGTGTAATCTTTGACAGTTTGCTCTCCATCTCTGCGCACACAACCACAGTTGCCACTAAAGTCCAAAATCAGAACAAGGTTCTCAAATCGCTAGCCGGCCGCACTTGGGGCAAAGACAAAGAAATGTTGCTGGCGACAATAAAATCAATTGGCCGGCCGGTTCTGAACTATGCTGCGCCTGTCTGGTCATCTGGAATTAGTGACACGAAGTGGATAAAGCTCCAGACTTACGAAAACATTGTCATTCGGACAGCGATGGGTTGCCTCCTGATGTCCCCTCTTCAACACCTTCACAACGAGGCACAGATGCTCCCAGTAAAGGAGCACAATAAATTACTCAGCAAACAGTTTCTGCTTGGGAGCTACCGCAGGTTTCACTCTTGCAGACACCTGCTTGAGCCAAAGCCGCCTCTCAGGCCCCTCAGGAGACACCTCCTCAATTACGCCGACGAGATCCATGACAAAACGAACAGACATTTATTGGATCGGACAGTGTTTAGATAGACAAATCCCGATCACCGAATGCCGTAATCGGAGTCCAACCACAACCTACAGCAGATGAAGAACTCCAGCTTCTCCGTGAGACCCTCGTAACACTGGCACAATTACGTTCTGGATATTGTAGCAGGTTAAACTGTTACTTATCCAGAATTGACTCCGACATACTAAACATACTTATGTCCTACATGGGAAGGCACCCCGAACGGCACTAACCACCTTTTCACATGCCCCACTCATCTATCACCCTCTCCCTCTGGACCCAGCCTGCCGAAACAGCATGTTTCCTGGGTCTACCTTCAGATGAGTTAGACGAAGACGACTGGTGATATACACTACACTGCCAGGGCTTGCATTGCTGTTACAACAACAACAACAACAACATAATATAATATATACTATGTTTAAATCTGTTTGGTCATGTCTCACGACAGATTGTAATTAAAGTGATTGAGAAAAAGAAAAAAATCGCTAAATCGTATTGCTAGTGTAAGTTTTTATTCGAATTTGAATTAACATTTAACATTTAGCATTTCTGAAGATTGGAAAAATGTTAAGTATTTTTTTATTTCTTTATGAACTTCTCGTTCCCAACGAAATAATCACCAAGCAAGCCCTGCAATTCACAAGAAAATTAGTATAATGTAAAATAATTATTTTAAAATAATCAGTTGTTAACTAGTAGTTATTTTATATAAATTAATACCCTAGATAAGTAGAGAATTTTTCATAAATTATAACCAATTTATTAAATGCTTTGAAAATCAACTCATCGAGGGTTAATTGATATCAACGCGATTTGTAATAGCGCCTCTTGAAGTATAAATAATCATTAGAGCTCGTAACAGTGACACAGTAATTATGGTCTTAAGTGCAGAAGTGCTTCGTGAAATTCATTGAAAACTTTCATAAATGAACACATATGAATGTATGTGTTTAAAAAACTGTGTGTGTTAACAAAAAAAAACAGAAACACCAATAAATGGGCTATAAAATTAAAACTTTAACGATTGCAAGTGAAACATTTCGTGAGGGAATTTAAGAATGAGGATATGCCAGTGAGACAAAGAATTCCATGTCCATATGCACGTATGTGTGAGCGAGCAAGTAATTGAAAATAAGCACACCCCAGTCAGTCCGGTTCACGATGGTGCTAATATGCCATTTAGGCGAAAACAAACATTTTTGTACTGCTCATAGCTATTAGGCCAATATACTCGTACATAACCATACAGGCTGCGGAAACAAGTGTCTGCCTTTATTTGAGAAGGCGTGATGATCGATTGTATAACAAATGGGTATTTACAAGTTTCCGTATTGATGTGAATTTGAATTTACCTCGATGTGGATAGATGATTATTTTCCATGTAAACAAGACTATATGAATACGTATGTAAGTATGAAAAAAATAATAGTTTTTCTGACAGTACAATGCAATTTTTTTTAATAAAAATAAAATATTCACCTTAGCAGAATTTTTGTATAATTATTATTGTAGGTAAAATATCAAGTTCTGAAATGACACAGAAAACGCCGAGTTACGTAAACTTAATTTAGCGTCGTATATTTAGGTTAGATTTGTAGAGGGTTGGGCAAGTCCAACCGCTTAGTCAGGAACAACATTGTACTACATCCAGATAGATTACAGTAGAAAAAATAGAGAGATAGGATAGATATTATATGGATGGTAAGTCGGAAAAATTTTTTTTGAGGTCACTCTTCCACATTTTTTTTTTGAAGTGAAACTTCTTTAGGCGCGTCGGGGGCCCCAAGGCAGATTGAAAATAGGCGAGTGAAACGGTAAGTTCGGAGCGTTACCTAAATCCGTCAAATGGGCGGGGCCAAGGAGCAGCTGCTCCTTCCCACTCTCGCCTATTCGCTCTCTCTGTCGCTCTCTCGCATCGCAAGCGCTGAACGATGTGAGGGAGCCACCGAGACACGCCGTCTTCGAAATAATATGAACTGAAATGTATATAGCACACAAGTAAGCATTGAAGTAGACTGGCGACATGCAGGCAACCGACAATCGACAACCGACAACGGGTATTATAGATAACCATAGCCCGTGCAAATGAGTGCTGTGTGTGAGTATCAGATAAAGCGCCGATTGAATGTGTGTAAGCGGGAAAGCAATAAGAAACTGCTGTGAAGTAAATAGATGGTAGGTATGGAGGAGACGAAGCGATACAATGAGTGCGTTTGCCAAACGAGTGACGATAGTTGAAGTAGAAGGTTGTAAAATGACATTTCAACCGTTTCGGTGATCAAAGCAAATTGATTAACGCGCCAAAAGTAGGCAAAAAATACCATTGGAAGTGCAAAGAAATGTCAGCGTCAAGTGCAACACTGCACCCAAGTGTCAAATTTGAAGCTAATAAGGACAAAAATAAATAGTAATATACAAATTTATGTGGAGTGATATAGAAAAAAAAATCTAGGGTCTGTCAGACTCACGCACGGTAGAAGTGAAACTTCTAAGTTGGTTGTTCCATGCATGGGAGCCCCGGTTTAGATCTCTCCCCCCCTCTCTCGTGTTAAATTCAGGTTTTCATATTTGATATATTTATTTGATATATTTACTTAATATATATTTACCTTGGATTGCCATGTATTTCATCAGCCATATTGGAGACAACTATCTGTTGATGAGTCGCATCTGATGCGCAAGTTTGCGTCACATCAGTCTCACTCTGACTCATTTTGCCCGTAACTTAATTGTTCACCAACACACACTGAATTTCCTCTAAATAGTTACGCAATAAAGAAAAATCAATAGCCGTAATACGTATATTCCTTCGATTTAGCGATATTGTTAAAAACTATTAAGAATATCGCTTCGTTCAGTGCGAATCACAGGTCAACGCAATATCCTAACCTCGCTTCACACTTACTGAACGGCTGATGCACGGCGTGGGTAGTTTGCTATAGAGCAGTGCTGTCCATCCCATACATCAATTGATGACACGTATTCTTACTCTCCATCGTTCAGTCGTTAGCAAACCAGCAACGAATAAACAACACGTTTGTCCGCGACGCTTAATGTATGCAATACAATGTCCTGTGAGAACTTTTTTATGCTAGAAAGTGCCTTTGGCGACTTGCAATGCCTTTTATGTTACAAGTCGTTCAAAGGAAGCTATAGATGTAATATCAAAAGGCATTTCGATTCCTCCCACAAAAATTTTCTACTCCAATCCAATATTTATTTATTTTGGTTTAAATTTCCCACTGGCTGCTCCCATTCTCTCGTTCTCACTTATACACTCACATTTTTCATTTTGGACAGCACTGCTATAGAGCAAACGGGAGAGAAAGAAAGGCATTCGAGAGAGAAGGGGAGAGACGGCGTGTCTCGGTGGCTCCCTCACATCGTTCAGCGCTTGCGATGCGAGAGAGCGAATAGGCGAGAGTGGGAAGGAGCAGCTGCTCCTTGGCCCCGCCCATTTGACGGATTTCGGTAACGCTCCGAACTTACCGTTTCACTCGCCTATTTTCAATCTGCCTTGGGGCCCCCGACGCGCCTAAAGAAGTTTCACTTCAAAAATAAGAAAACCTGAATTTAACACGAGAGAGGGGGGAGAGATCTAAACCGGGGCTCCCATGCATGGAACAACCAACTTAGAAGTTTCACTTCTACCGTGCGTGAGTCTGACAGACCCTAGTTTTTTTTTGGATTATTTGATGTATCTTAAGAGATCCGGAAGAGGAAGAGTATGAACGTATATTAGGAAGAACCTATTTTCCGTTTTCCTCGATTAAGAAATTTTCTCAAAATATTTCGTTCGTAAGTTTGCATTCCTCTTCCTCCAATGATTTATCGTTTATTTTTGAATGAAAGCAGTCAAAGTCGTTGGGCAGAGAATTGCGCTAAGCTTTGCGCTGCAATCGAAAAATAAAAACAATAAATAGCCAATACGCAACCAATGCAAAACATTGTATGTAATGAAAAAAAAATAAATACAAAGTACAAAGAAAAATTAAATACAAAATTTCGTGCACAGGTCTGAACGGCCCAAATGGGGGGAAACATTAATTGTAATCAATTAAAGATACGCAAGCTTTCAGTGTTAGAGTTGAGTTTTGAAAATCATAATTAATAATAAAACAAGGATGATAGATTTCAAGCTTGATAGCTATGGTGAAAAAAAATGTCAGGAAATCTTTGGCTGCCACGGCACTTGGGATATGTTTAACAAAATTTAGCTAGGAAAAAAATCAACACAGCTAATGTTCATGCCATATGGCATTCGTATAACACAACACAAGCTAAATTTAGTTAAACACACCCCAAGTGACGTCAGCTCATCAGCCAATTCGGTCAAATTCGCTCAGAGCCGAACTGCAAATATATTGTATAATAAAAATATTTCTTTTAAATTAGCTGGTTCAGAAAAGCGAAACATAGATACGTCTGTCTCCGACTAAAAATTAAGAATTTTCATCTTATATTAGCAAATAATCGTAACTTAAAATAAATCTCAGGAAGAGTTTCAGCATTTCACCACTAAACCGTAAAACAATTTTTAATTGAAAAAATCAGTTTTAGTTTTACAGGGGGCGCAAAATTAATCATCCAATATAGTTTTTGAATAACTTTTTTACTAAATATATATATATATAATTGGCGCATACTACCTTTCTGGGAGTTTGGCCGAGCTCCTTCTTCCTATTTGTGGCGTGCGTCTTGATGTTGTTCCACAAATGGAGGGACCTACAGTTTCAAGCTGACTCCGAACGGCAGATATTTTATGAGAAGCTTTTTCATGGCGGGTTTGCCATAGCCTGCCGAGGGGCGACCGCTATTAGAAAAATGTTTTTCTTAAGTTTGGTGTTTCACCGAGATTCGAACCTACGTTCTCTCTGTGAATTCCGAATGGTAGTCACGCACCAATCCATTCGACTACGGCGGCCGCCCGTACTACTTTTTTACTAAATACAATAAAATAAAAAAAGATTTTAAGTGATGGAAATATTTATTTTAACTTTTACTGCACTTTAACTTTACTGCCAACTTTGTACACTGCAGCTGTCTAGTTCACAAGTGTCAAATATGATGCACGTAGGACGCCTTTCGTAAAAATTATAAATCTTGCTATCTTATTAATTTTGCGCCACCTTGCACATATGCATCTATATTTGTGTTTTATATTTCCGGTTTACAATTTCATATTATTCTTTGCTTACTTTAATGTATGTATGTATCATTATCCAGGGACCATAAATAATCATTACTTTTAAATATTTAATCAAAAAAATCAAAAGCTTCCAAATATCGTAGAGTAGTTAAGAACATACACATATGCATATTTTTTTATGATCTGTCGGAATCTTTTATAATTTGAAAATTATTGAGCGATATCTAAAAAATTATTATTACGAATCACATTTCGAGTTTTAATTAAGGGGGGACGCCACTGTGAAGAGTAAAAAAAAATCAATTTTTTTTTTTGCCTAAATTGTTAGTATAACTACTCCAGAGAATGTGGTAAAAATTGTAAATCGAAATTCGCTTTATTCCCGATTCTATGTGCACTTAAGTGAGCGCCTCACGGTTCGGCCCCGTAGCGCTTACGATACGATGCTTTATTTCAAACGCGTTTTTCTCGAAATGACTTTTTTTGATGCGGTGGCAACGATTTCTCGAAGACTAATCAACCGATTTTAATTTTCTTTTTTTTCAAAATTTTTTTTTTCGCATTGGCTATCGTTGTACGTAGCCGCTTTTCAAAATTTTGAAAATAACTATTTTTTGAGCCTGTTAAAAATCAAAAAAAATGGTGACAAACACACATCGAAATTCAAATCACCACAATTTTGTCAAAAAAAAAAACGGCTACATAGTTTAATACATATATAATAAACTGCTTTTGTCCGATCCTCAAATAATGATTCCTACTTACAAAAAAAAATTCCCAAAAATCGACTATTTTTTAACCCCCCACAGTGGCGTTCCCCCTTAATCGCTCACAGAATACAAACATACTGCGAGTTATATATTTTTTTATCAAAAATAAAACTGGCTTTGCGATTTGCTTCGCTGAGCTGAGATGCCGTGAGGCGTTTTGAGTGTTTCGATTTGCCAAAAATAAAAATAAAACTCAAAAATTAATTTTCATTTCTGTAAGAAAAAATATCGCTCAATAAATGAACTATATTTTTGATCAAAAAAATATACCTCGAAAAATAATCAATATTTCTAATAAGAAAACCTAACTCCGAAAATTATTTCAGAACCAAAAAATCACACTCGAAAAAATAACTCTATTTCTGTGCAAAAAAATGTGCCCATAATTAGAAAGTGGTCTAAGTCAAAATTTCAAAAAAATGAGTTTATCACTTATTTCATATCCACATTATCTTAAACTAAAGGGTGGTTAAATTCCAAGGGCCGATGTTGAATGTGAGCCCCACCTAAACGTCAACGACACCGTTGGACTTCTTCCTATGGGGTATTTGAAAGAAAAGGAGTACGTCGATAAGGCAGCAACAATTCAAGAGCTAAAGGTTGAGATAATTCGGCCCATTAACGGCATAGAACCTCAATTATGCCTCAGCGTCATCGAAAATTTGGACCATCGGTTGGAGGTGTGCCGCCGAGGCCGCGGCGACCATTTGGCCAATATTTTGTTCCATGCGTAATCGAGCTATACCAATATTATCATAACTAGCGAAAACCCGCCCGTTCCGCTGGTCGTCTTTAAAAAAATCTAAATTAATTAATTAAATTAAGCCGAAAAATACTCTGTGTTTTTTATAAAAATTCTCGCGAATGAATAGTAATGAAAGAAGTTTTAAATAGTAGAAGCAATTAAAAAACGTTTGATGTGATTTACTTTATTACTTTTTTTATTGTAATGCTCTTTGGTATACAATAATCTTCGTTTTTCCATGCGTTGTTGAATAAATGAACAATACCGATGTCTTACCAACTCTTGAGCATGAAACATAAAGTTGGCCATGAGAAAAACATGAGTATTCTAAATCAATACCACAAATTGATACAGTTTGGCCTTGTGACTTATTAATAGTAATAGCGAATGCAAGGCGAACAGGAAATTGAAGACGTTTGAATTCAAACGGCATATCCGATGGTATCATTGGTATTCGCGGTATTAGAACGTCTTCACCAGAGTATTTTCCATTCAAAATTGTTGCTTCAATGACGTTATTCATCAATCTCTTAACTGTTAATCGAGTGCCATTACATAGTCGTGGTTGATTTAAGTTTCTCAACATAATAATCGGTGCTCCTATTTTCAAGTTTAGCATGTGTGGCGGTAATCCAGGTAAATCAAAGGAATTCAAAAATTCACTGGGATAATTTACAATGTCATCTTGATTTGTAACAGTGTCAACGGATCGATATGTTTGTTCTGGACTTGGTATGTTAGCCAAAATAGCCGCATTCATTTCATTCACATCTTTATTTTTTGCCAGCCATGATGGCTCGTTCACTAAGCCAATCATAATTTTTGTAATGTTTAGGCAAATTTGGGAAAATACTTTGAAATAAGTGTTCTTTCGTTTGACTTATTTGACAAAAGTTTGATTATAAAGTTATTAAGCCATTTGCCATTTCCAATATCCAATAATTGCTGTGAAAATTCAGCAGCTGATGGATCATTTTGCATTAGAACACGTACATTTGTAGTTAGTTTGAGTGTTTGAACATGTCTCCACAAATATGATGATTTCAAACATGCAGCCAATTCATCTGCTACAGTTGCTCGAGGAATAACAGGCAGTGTTTGTCTAAAATCACCTGCCAGCAGCACTAAGGCACGACCAAACATTTCATTTTTACTACGTAAATCTCGTAATGTCCTATCAAGCGCTTCCAGTGACTTTTTATGTGCCATCGTGCACTCATCCCATACAATTACGTGTGCGAAAAAGCGGAGAAGGAGAAGAGAACTGTTCTATTCCCCCCGCTTTAACCCAGCTATGTGTTCAGGTGCAAATGACTCTTTTGCGTGAAGTCTGAAATGAAATAAGTTCTATTTGCTCTTCTTAAATTTATATAAACTTTTCCAGGCGAAGTAAAAAAACTGGCATACATATATTTGCTTCAACCGTATATTTGTGAGTACACAGGTAATACGTAAATATATGAATGATATAGGTAATATCTCATATTAGCATAACCTTTCTGCAAAAAATTAAGGAAACGATCACCAATCACGCCGGCAATAATACAATGAATTTTTCACTATAACTGACTTCAGATTAACGTTTATATAATAAGCGTATATGTAACATTTTAAAATTTTTTAGAATTTTTTTTTTAATTTTTAATAATAAGTAGTCTTCCTCTTCCTCTTCCTGTAGCTATTCATTTTCCTCTTCCATCTCCAGCTCCATCTCCTTTCTTTATCCCGGAAACGGGCAGTAAAAATTACTTCACTTAAAAGCTTTCATCAACAGCTTCCATCTGATAGCCATATTGTACAAACACATCCAAGGGTACCTTGGTCCACCTTTTCGACTATATCTCGAGACCCTTGTCACTCAGAGATCTAAAAAATACTCTGTATGAAAGCACTCATCAGTAGCTTTGATTTGATACCCACAATGTAAAAACACATCCTAGGGTTACCCGGGTCCTTGTTTTGGCCTTCGGCAGCCCCACCTGGTGGCGAGTGGAATCAATAAGCATATTATACTAACCTTCACCGTGGAAAAATATATATATATATACCAAATTTCATAATAATCGGCCCAGACACACACGACCAAAATGTATGGAGGTTGAATTAGTTTTAAAGGTGACACACAGATGGCGCTATTTATCACTTTATCGCGTTGGCAATACTGAATATATATTCATGACAAAGCCTCATCCCTAGGCTTTGTTTATCAGTATCTGTCATTTCGCTGAAGTATAAACAACGCAGTGTTTTCGTGCTCCGAGTATGTCAACTTTCGTGCCGTCGAAACACAATTTGCGGGAAGCTTTGCTTTTCTGCTTCAATTTGAAAAAAAATACAGCCCAAGCCCGTGAATTGCTGCAGGAGGCCTACCGAGACCATACTCCGTCGATTTCAACATGTGAGTACTGGTTTCGACGATTCAAAAGTGGTGATTTTCACACCGAAGACAAGGAGCGTCTTGGCCAGCCCAAAAAGTTCGAGGACGCGGAATTGGGGGAATTGGTAAACGAGGACTCGTGCCAAACCCAAGAAGAGCTTGCTGAATCATTGGGCGTTGATAAATCAACCGTTTGCAAGCGTCTAAAAGCGATGGGAATGATCCAAAAGCAAGGACATTGGGTCCCGTACGAGTTGAAGCTGCGCGACGTCGAACGGCGACTTTTTCGAGCGACAAAATCGGAAGGGTTTTTTGCATCGGGTGGTGACTGGCGACGAAAAATGGATCCACTACGATAACCCAAAACGCAAAAAATCATGGGGTTTGCCCGGCCACGCATCAACGTCGACGGCCAAGCAGAATATTCACGGCAAGAAAATCATGCTCTGCATTTGGTGGGATCAGGTCGGCGTCGTATATTTTGAGCTGCTCCAACCGGGCGAAACAATCACGGGGGATCGTTACCGACTGCAATTGATGCGTTTAAGCCGGGCATTGAAAGAAAAACGGCCGGAAACGGTAAAAAGGCACGACAAGGTTATTTTGCAACATGACAACGCTCGGCTGCATGTTGCTCAACCTGTCAAAAAATACCTTGGAACGCTTGGCTGGGAAGTGTTACCCCACCCGCCGTATAGTCCAGACATAGCTCCCTCCGATTATCATTTGTTCCGGCATATGAGTCTCGATTTGGCGGACCAGCGGTTCTCCTCGTACGAGGCTACCAAAATATGGGTTGAGTCATGGATAGCCAAGCAGCGGCCAGAATTTTGGAGAAACGGCATCCGGAAATTGCCCGAAAGATGGGCGAAAGTTATAGCTAGCGATGGCCAATACTTCGAATAAAATATTTTGTACCGTTTTTTCACAATAAAGCCCGAAATCTTCGAAAAAAACCTTTAAAACTAATTCAACCTCCATATTCAATTCTAATGAATGCTCTGTGCGGTACAAAAAATACGAGCGGCAAATAGCAAAAACACACTCACTTAACCGACGCACCGCACACACACGCGTTATCGGATTTCAACCAAACTTCACAGAAACCTTTGCCAAAGCAACACCAACAATGTGTGAAACTTTCATTGTTTTCCTTACACGCGTTGCTGAGATTACCCCGGATATAGATAAAGAAAAATGACAATAATTTCTTAAAAAAATTGTATTTTATTCAAAATCCACACCAGCCCTTAACACTTAACCACCCTTTATATATTTTTTAGGTAATTTTCATGATATTGTCAAAAATGAACCTATAGATAGAGGATGTAATTTCAACGTTATATGGAATTCCTTAGTGTTAATTATGAAAGTGGTCTATGTCAAAAATTGGAATAAATTACATATAATTTATATTTACTGAATGAAAAAATCTAAGCATGCAATAATGAGGAAGAGAAATTACATCTTAGAGAAAGTCATGCTGTAGATTTACAAAATGCCGAAAGAGCTAGGAGTTGTCTTGCAGAGGACCCGAAAAAAGCCAAAGAAAATGTCAGCGAATACTATGCATCCGCGTTTGATTTACAAAAAGCAGTTCCGTACCCAAAACTGTCTGTTTCGTTAGTCTATTATAAGCGAAATATGTACGTTTATAACTTGGTCTTCCATAATGACAATGTCAAGATGTATGTATGGGATGAAACTACAGCATCGAGAAGTGGACAGGAAGTAGCATCATGCATTTTAGCGCATATGGAGGATATTATGTATATGTAACTACTCAAAAACTCGTAATAGCTTACAGTGATGCGTGTTCAGGCTAAAATCGTAACATTAAAGTAGCATTAACATTATTCATTAAAATTACTCAGTCAAATAATAATAATAATGAAACGGTAGACCACAAATTTTTGGTATTGGGTCATTTCTTTCTACCGAATTACCGTGATTTCGGTTTGATAGAAATGAAAATCAAAGAAGAAGCTTACTTATACTCGTACAACCCTGAGCATTATAATGAATTTATAGAAAAGTGTAGAAGGAAAAAGCCATTTTCGGTAAAACGAGTGTCGCAGTCGGATTTTATTTCTACAAAGTCAGTAGAAGAATCAATAACAGAAGGAGTAAAAAATCCCGCTGGCGGATCATCTCTTCGCTGAAAATTCAGTGGATGCGTTTCTTAAGAAACGAATCATGTAAAATGTTCTACAAAACTTCTTTAGATGATTCTAAATTCCACGTTTTGGATCTTTCATCTAAAAGAGGAAAACGAAAAATATTAAATTACTTACATTATACACAACTCCTAATCCAGTAACGGAAGAAAAACATAAAGATTTTATACATCCCATATGAATCTTAAAAACTAGAAAAAATGATAAAAATGAATTACTTTTTAAAAATAATTAATAAATGTTTATACATTACTTCGTTAAAGTTATTGTTTCAAATAAAACGCATCGTTCTTTATTGCACTAAGTCATCTATAGGACATTCAATTAATTTTGAAAATGGTCTAGGCCAATTAGAGCTTTAAAAACAACATTTTCGTATGAAATTCACACAAAACTTCATATTACAATAATAATAAACTTCCATTAATCAAGACTAAGAAAATTATAAATTAAAATATCGCATAATATAAAAATGTTTCTTAACTCGTTTAAACTCAATTCATTAAATATCTCGAAACAAGAAATATATGACTTAGACTTTAATATATGACTTACACCACTTTCATAATTATGGGTACATATATAACTCGATATATGTATGACTTTTTGTTCTGAGAAATGTAATAAAAGTCAGAAATAAATTATTATTACTGAAATTTGAAAATCTCAAAATTATGATCAAATAAAAAAATTAAATAAAATAACTTATGATTGGGTGTTTTTTTTTCATAAAGCTGATAATGATTACGGCCCCTGGTACATTGGCTATGGCATGATTATACTCTATTTTTACTGCTCTTCTCAGCTGCTTTTCAGCATTGGCAGAGCTCTCAATTTGTAAGGGCTGTCCCATTATCCACCGGATTTCTGGAACTGTATTAAAATGACAAGATACGTAGCAACGGCTGAGCTCAACTGCAAATAAAAAATTGAAAACACATTTAAGCCAGTTAATTAAAAATATCAAAGCACTATTGATTTAAACGGAACATTAAATTACTAAAAATTTCTTATGTTTATGGTGATTATACAATAATTAATATAAGTTTTATAAAATTTTTTTGAAGGAATTATGATATTTTGTTTTAAAATTTGTTTGAGGAGAAATTTTAAAATTTTAATTAAGCCATTCTTCCAAAGCACCAGTTTATCAGAAAGCTATAGTTGAATAATCTAAGGGCTGTAGCTTTCTAAGCTGCTTAAGTTTAAGTTCTAACAAACGCCTTATTTGTGGGTAGGTACTCCAAATTTTAACCGCCGTGGCCTAATGGGTTGGTGCGTGACTACCATTCGGAATTCAGAGATAGAACCTCCGTTACGAATCTCGATAAAAGATCAAAAATTAAAAAAACGGTTTTGCTCTCCCCTTTTTTAGCGGTCGCCCCTCGGCTGGCAATGGCAAACCTCCGAGTGTATTTCTGCCATGAAAAAGCTCCTCATAAAAAATATCTGCCGTTCGGAGTCGGCTTCAAACTATAGGTTCCTCCATTTGTGGAACAACATCAAGACGCACGCCACAAATAGGAGCGGGTGCTCGGCCAAACACACAAAACGGGTGTACGCGCCAATTATATACATATATTATATATACTCCAAGTTTTGTTAGGTGAAGTCTTACCGAAGAAGTCTGGACATATACACGTTTGGTGAAAGTGGTTGGAAAAATACACGCCAAAGAAGATTAGGGCACCAAAAAGTGGAGAGAACCTAATAAAAATTAGTATTTCTTTATTATTTGTTATTCCCTTACTCGTGATTATTCCTTTACTCGTGTCAGATGGTGTAATGTAATGTTGAAGAAACTCTGCCGCGGTGGTTTAAAGCACGTCTCGTATGGCATTGCAACAGGTGACCAGATCTATGCATATGAGCCGGAAATAACACAGCAATCGCCGATATGGGTGTTCCAAAACGAGCTTTGCGGAAGTAGCACCTCAAAGCAAAGGGTTGCCTGGTTTTTTTCAGAAAATCTAGACATGTCGCAACTATACCACTAGAGAAACTTATAACAAACAGTCAATTCTGAGTGGTACACAACCATTTGCTTTCGAGAAGTTTTCGGAGAATTAAGGAAAACCAACCGCCCAACCGAGGTTGTTGCTGTTGTACGAGCATAAATATAATATTACTTATACATGTTGCTGAAGTGACAGTCCTTGACCGGATATAAATCCGGGTCGTTCCGATAACGAAGATCCGATTATCGTAGGAACATACAATAGAACCGACAGTCGTCGGAGTTCTCATGTATCGGCTCATACAAGAGACTTTTGTGCACTCAAAAGCCCGAATTAATGGGGCATCCGCCTTACAGCCCTGATTTGTCACCCAATGATTACTTTATGTTCGCGAACATCAAAAATAAAATGCGAGGTCAACGTTGTTCAATGCCTGAAGGAGCTTTCAAGCGAAAGCAGAAGTGTGTTGACTTCGAAGGAGAATATTTAAAAAAACAATAAAGCCATTTTCATTAATATTTTGCTGTGTTTTCATTATTGGGCGCAATATATAATATAAAACCCTCGTAAAAGATTAGTAAAAAATTTGAAAAAATTATTTAAGTGAACTTAATTAATATACAATAATATAATATAGTCTCTACTTTTCACATAATTTAATAAAAAAAAATTCCTTTGCGTATAATTTGCAACTCAAAGTCGTTTGCAACACAGTTGAGAGCAACAAGCGCGTGAAACTTTCTTTCTCAAATAATTTTTTTTAAGTATATTTTATGCTAATGAATTAGAAAAATATGGATAAAAATGTTACGAAAAACCGAAGAATTTTATATTTTTAAAAAACTCTATACCATTATTTTCAATATTGAATAAACCTCAAGAAATTTGTTTTGTTTTTTTCTTATTAAATTATGATACATTTATTATTAGTTCAAAAATAATTGCTTTCGAATTCTGTAACTTCCGACAGCGATGTAAATATTATAAAAGATTTAAGAATCTTATCCGTGCAACCTCATTAATAAGTGCAACCTCTTAAATAAGTAAATAATAATAAATAAATAATAATTAAAATGATATTCAAAACTGTAAATAAACCAATTTCTGGATGAAACGATCCAAATACTTTGGCAGCTTGGCTCATTTACTCGTATATATTAATCACCCTTTAAGAAGAATTACAATTTTTGCAAATAGTGTCGTACGTCAATCATATTTGGCACTTGCGAACTGGCACTTGACATCATCGGCCTTAACAACCGCGCTATTAGTTCTGCCTTCTGCAAACTGGATAAAGGGGCAAAGCGGATGGGTCTGGTGGTGAACGAGGACAAAACGAAGTACCTCCTGTCTTCAAACAAACAGTCGGCGCACTCGCGTATCGGCACCCACGTCACCGTTGACAGTTATAATTTCGAGGTTGTAAAAAACTTCGTTTATTTAGGAACCAGCATTACCACCGATAACAATGTCAGCCTTGAAATCCAACGTAGAATCTCTCTCACCAAGAAGTGCTACTTTGGACTAAATAGGCAACTGAGTAGTAAAGTCCTCTCTCGACGAACAAAACTAACACTCTACAAGGTTCTCATCATGCCCGTCCTAACGTATGGCGCAGAAGCTTGGACGATGACAATATCCGATGAAGCGACGTTTGGAGTGTTTAAGAGAAAGATTCTGCGTACGATTTTTGGAGCTTTGCACGTTGGCAACGGCGAATATCGCAGGCAATGGAACGATGAGCTGTATGAGCTTTACGACGACATAGACATAGCGCAGCGAATAAAAATCCAGCGACTACGTTGGCTGGGTCATGTCGTCCGAATGGATACAAACGCTCCGGCTTTGAAAGTATTCCATGTGATACCAGCTGGAGTAGCAGAGGAAGAGGAAGGCCTCCTCTGCGTTGGAAAGATCAGGTGGAGAAGGACTTGGCTTCACTTGGTGTGTCTAATTGGCGCCGGTTAGCACGAGAATGAAACGACTGGCGCGCTTTGTTAAACTCGGCCAAAATCGCGTAAGCGGTTATCGCTCCTATTAAGAAGAAGAAGAACTAGCACTTGTGAACTGAACTAAACGAGGTCAAAAATAAAGATGTTCATCGCTCTAAATAATTTTTTTAATTGTATTTTATAAAAAAAGTTATTAAAAAATAAAAAATGGAATTAATTTTGTGCCATCTTCTATAACTTGTTACTAATTTAATGAATAACAATAAAATATTTTCCAGTTTGTCTACTCACCGATGTTAAAATATTTCTATTAATACGACATAGCCCCAGCGCGGAGAATTCTACATCGATAACAAGTAACTGTTGCCAAAACTTTTTGATCTATGCTTGAAAAAAAAACAAAAGTTTATATTACAAATTTAGTTGCTCACACGGTTTGCATGAGCAACAAAAACAAAAGGTTCACCTCTTCCACTAGTATAGGCTCATTAGTTCTTCGCTCGATCTCGGACACAATTTGTATAGTTTTCTTGGACTGGTTAGTATTTTTTTATTATAATAATTTGATATAAAAGTTTTAAACAAATGATGTTGGAAGACTTTATACACACCTCCCTCGTCGCAATGTGACATGGTTCCACCACCAATAACAATCGCATTATATGCAAACTAATCCACAATGCTTGACCCCATACATAGCCGGTAGCATTTCGATTTAGCAACGCTACAAATAGAAAATAGGAAGTTGCCACCACGTGCAGCAGGCAGGATACTAGGATGAAAAGCACAGCAGTGCCATAGGTGCTGGCGGGCGCAAAAAATGATTATTTGGGCTTATTAATTTGGAAAATTTTATTTGATTTTTTTAGGTTTCTTTTATATGATACTCGTACTACTTACTGTGAAAAAATTTGCACACATTTGCCCAAAGATTCGTGATGGTCGGCAAGTGATCGCAGCAGGCAAACTCGTGTTTTTCCTGAAAGAAAAGAACAAAATAGTTTGGGCATTGAAAATGGGCGTGAAGCTAAAAAGAGATGCACGATTTCTTGCTCTTATATGTATTTGTACAATGGTTTTTTGAACTTAAAAAATGGAACATTAATTTTTAAATCTTCACAATCTTGCGCGCCGCTATATCTTTGAAATTATTGCGTATTAACTTTGATATATTGCGGACGACTTTAGCAACTAGGGAGATTTAAAATTTGTACACCCGTGCGCACTAGTGTACTAAAGTAATACAACATTTTTCACATAACGGTTGTTTGTAATGCATGGTGTAACGGAACCCATTTAGATAAATCGAATAAAAGTTGGAATATCGCAAGCTTCCTAGTGCGAGTGAAAGATAAATTGGTATAAAAATTAGCGAAATCGGACAATAGGCACCAAAGACCAGAAAATAGTCACAGTCCATAGTCCACAGAATAGTAATTTCGACACTTCGGTAGCTACTAAAGAAAACTTGCTCATATTTTATTTAAGAAATTATCTGAGAGACAGGAGTAGGATTTGTACATGAGGAAAACAATTTTTGAAAATTGGCAAAGAACAGATAGACATACTCGTACTTATGACTATATACAGCCCATATGAATAAATTATGAACGACTGCATCAAAATCAACAAGAAGAACTAATAGGCTGATGAACTGATTGAGGGTGACCAACGTACATTGTCCAAATATGGCACAGAAATCAAATCAAACGAAACCCCTGACTCTCGAGTTAGAATGGACTCTGAGGTCAACTTCTTTGGCCGGAGCCTGTTCTGCTACCCCTTTTGCAGCCATCAAAGCCACGGTTGAACCCTCAAGCGAGCTTGGCTGCAGATGGACAAAACTGATGTCACCTGTCATGACCGACCAACTGTCGCAGATCCTCCTGTCACTAAGCAGAAACGACTGTAGGCAGCTGGTTGGCCTGATGACGGGCTACTTTCTATTGGGAAAGCACATGGAAAAGGTGGTCATATCAGGCAGTGCACTCGGCCCAGCATGTGGAGGGTAGGATGAGACGGCGGACCACTTTCTGTGTGTCTGCCCGGCCTTCGCTCGAATCAGGCTTGAGGCCTTTGGCACTGATGTGTTAAGAAATGACCACCGTAGCTTCTTGGCACCACAAGATCTACTCAAATTTCTTTGGAGGTCGGATAGATTGAAAGAAAATTAAAAAGGGAACCCGAGTGCAGTACGATGGACTTAATGTTGCCTGAGTGCTGTACTTGCTAGTTTGTCCCGACAAAAAAACAAAAAAAAAAAAATGAACAGAAAAAAAAGTTTATGAACTAAATACAAAAAAAATGATTTTGAGTCATGAACATTTTTGTTTTGACCTTCACGCGCTCCATTAATTGTCCATTTGTATAAATTGTAATACAGTGAAATTCCCCATTACGGACAGTCCTTATAACCGGACAGCTCCAATAACCGGACAAATTTTGGGCACACAGGTTTTTCATTCATTTTTTCATACAAATATCATCCTAATAAACGGACACTCTAATAACCGGACGCGGACAAGGTATTTCAAACCATTTTCATAAAAAAATTTCTCATAAACGGACAAAATTCAAAAATATCACAAGCAAGCTTTGTTGTTCATTATAAAAATGAAACAGGTGATTCCCCTTTTAACATGTATACACTCATTCAAGTCCTGTGTTTTAAATTAAGAGTAGTTTTCCATTCAGTTTGTTAAGTCAGTTGCATGCGAATGGTTGCGTTCAAAGGTTTTCTCCAAATGGATCAAAATGTTTTCACTGAGGACAACAATATAGAAGTTCAATTTGACCAACAAGATGATACTATGGACATAAGTGATTCAGAAGATGAATTTTCAGAAGAAATAAGTGAGCCTATAACATCATAGGATGAGGCTTTAAAACTTGTTGCGGGCTTGAAACAATATGCAAAAAATTACTATGTAGCTTTTCAGCACATTAAAAATATCGAGAGTCACTTTGAAAATGAACATTTTAAATTAAAGCAATCAAGCATTACCTAATTTTTTCAATCAAACTAGTATTGAAATGTAAAGACTTGTACAATGTATTGTACTTAATCGCTATATGTACATACATATATGTATTTATGTATATGTAATACCAAAGTATGCAAATATTCTTTACTTCCAAAAATTTCTTAAATAAACTAGGTACAATACAATTCATATGTGTAGTATATATTTTGTGACTTCATCCCTTATAAGCGGACATCTCCCATAGCCGGACAAAAACACTGCGACGGTGAGTGTCCGGTTATAAGGAATTTCACTGTAATTATAAATCATCCGCTAGAGTAATTAATTTTGCGCCACCTTGTAAAAAAAATGCCATTGAAGACATCTGGTTTAAACAAGACGACCAGATTTGCGTCTGAATTCTGCGATTTCTGAAAACTTAGAACAATTGGCCGCCTCGGAGCAGCAATTTGCCTACCATTAAACAGTTTAATGTAGGGCTCCATTATGGAAAAATATTATGCCAACCATCCGGAGACTTTTCAAAAGTTGAAACACGAAATTGATATACACTTTGATGAGATAATTGCCAAATATCGAAAATGTATTAAAAAATTGGGTTCACAGCGCCGAATGGGCTTACAGTACAGCCAGCCGTGAAATAGGGTTGAGCTTATTTGTGTAATAAAAAAAACGTCTAATGAAAAAGAAATCATTGGAAATACTAATTCGTGTTTTATTTAATATTATATTATTACACCTAAAACATGCGCCGGCTATATGAAGCTCGGCTCCAACCGAATTAAAGCTCTGCTTCACTAGTTTTTTTTCGCTTAAACTCACCTAAATTTTCTTTATTCATTGATTCGCTTTGCAAATGTTGTATACTCTGATGTAGTGACATCGTATTACCTGGAGTGATTCTAATGCTATTAGAATGATTTTTCATAACACCGTAAACTTTTTTATCTGCAAAAAGAAAAAAAAATATACGAGTTTAGTGTTGAATGAAATATTTACAAATGTATTTTAAATCGCTTTTTTTCAAATATTTACTTATAAAATAAACACTCTCAGCCTTGTACTTATTATACCCCTTACCTGTAAGATAATGACTCCTCAACGTTTCATTTAAACGGCGAAAACGTC
This sequence comes from Anastrepha ludens, assembly GCF_028408465.1. Taxonomy (NCBI): domain Eukaryota; kingdom Metazoa; phylum Arthropoda; class Insecta; order Diptera; family Tephritidae; genus Anastrepha; species Anastrepha ludens. Next base: position 116,401,917 of record NC_071502.1, read on the forward strand.
TGCCAAGTCCAAAGGCAGTGTTGGCGAATAAAACATGGAATCCCATCATGATAAAATAAAGGAAATAAAATGGTGAATACCATTCGATATTGGTTTCTGAAACAAAACCAACAAATGATACATGTTGCTCTATATGTACAGGGTGGCACGAAATTAACCACCCTATCGGAAGATTCATAATTTTTGCAAATGGCGTCGTAAGACAATCAAGTTTCCCACTTGTGACAATCTAGACAACCGCAGTATACAAACCCACAAACAATGAAGGGGGTAAAGGTCAATGTAAAGAATTCGATCATTGAAAATATTTTTTTTTATTTATGGATGATATAGATATTTGGATGATTAATTTTGTGCCACCTTGTATAAAAAAATGTCATTTGCTACAAGAATGCCATATTACAAAAAAAAAATTATTTAATTTTAGATATATTTGCCGAAATGGCCATAAGCTCTTTTCTAAATTGTGAAAAAAAAATCATGGCAATACCAAATAAAATACGTGTCTTTACTTTGACTTAGGAAGGCATAGCCAATTTAAACCTTTGAAATTGTTTTTCTTACCTTATTGGCTTGTGGATTATGGCGCTCTTGCAGCAAATGAGCGATAGGTTATTTTCAATCACTTACTGCGAGACTTGTTTGGTCCGATTTCGACTTGGAGTAACCATGTCCATATGTCAAACCCTTCAACAAAATTTTTTGAAATTGTAAATAGCAAATGTCTATTTTTTTTTAAATGATTATACAACCTATCAGTACTGCAGTTATTATCAACGGGATTGTGGCCAATAGTCTGGCTACAATGCGATCACGTTTGAAATTCGAAAAAGAATGCATTTCGGCATCGAACTGTAGAACAAAAGATATGTATGTACGTGTATAAGAAATAAATATTCTCTTCGTAATGCTGGGTACTAAATTATTTAATAATTTTTATAGGTTTCAGGTTTCACATGTCGCTGTAGTGAAAATTTTCCAGGTCTACTTTTCCGAAAATATTTATTTTAATGCCAGCAGCAAGAAAATAAAAAAAATGCGTCATTTCCTAAACTATTAAACTACCTCTTTTATTTTTAACCGTTTCTTCTGCATGATAAGTAACTTTGCTAAGTCCAAAATATTCACCGATACTGTAATAGGCCCCAAAGAATACCAAAACTTTTCATCAAAGTTATGGAAATCGATTCGTTTGAGACTGTTTTAGCTTGAAATACGCAAAATTTGAAAAAACTAGAGATGTTCCAAAATAACACATGGGCTGAAAAGTCCCGGGCCTAACAAAGAAGACAGGTTTTTTGTTTAAACTTAGCTTTATTCATCAACGTAATTTCCATCAAGAACAACGAAATCATTCCAACGCCGCTCTAACATTTCAATACCACTTTTGTAGAACGATTTAACTTAGGCCTCAGTTCAGCGATAACCTCTTCATTCGAGCGCAATTTCTTACCGGCGACCATTAGGAAAAGCCAGTAGTCACTGGGAGCCAAATCTGGCGATACGATGGATATGGGAGTGATTTGCAGTTCAGTTCAAGTAGTTTTGTCATTGTTAAATTGACTTGGGATACGGTGCGTTGTCTTGTTTTTGGCCAACAGTGAAAAAACTCGGCACCCACTTTGAACAGAACTTTCTTATAGTGAAATGCTCAAGCAATATAAAGCCAATACGTTCTTTTGATATCTTTACGATGTTAGCTAACTCACGCAACTTCACTTTTCGATCGTTTAAAACGATTTTGTGGATTTCTGTGCATCATCGGTGCTTCTACGACCACATTTGAAGTCAGCAAACCATCGGTTTATTGTTGTTGTTTCTGAGCGGAGCGTAGTCTCCATAACACATTTCCAGCCATTGCTTCGCTTGAACGGTGTTTTCCCCCTCATCAAGAAGCGGTGTAAAATTAAAACACGAAATTCTTTTTGATCCATTGTTTGAAAATAATCTCAGTAGCGTCACTCTCAGCACAATAACTCACGAACTAATGAATAGAATACAATGAAATTTTAACAACTGCCTGTCTAAAGTTAGTACTAACTAAAAAAGAAGTGAACGCAATAAAACTAGTGCCTTCTATATGTTTGGCCCAGAACTTTTCAGTCCATGTGTTATTATTCAATATTAAAGAAGACTAGTTATCCAGAATCAGAAAAGCTGATTTTTTTAATGCTTCGAAAGTATAGTATATTGAGTATTCAATCGCATTACAAAATTGTTTGATCGATATTGAAGGTTGTTTGCTTCTATAACCTTTTTAGTGATGGCGAACAGTTGGCCTGCCAGCAAATTCGTGTTATTTAAAAATTGAAACGCATTTAATTGGGTAAAAAAGTGGAAGAATATCTCGCTGATGTTAAATGTGGAGTATCTTAATGGTTTTACTTCTGAGTCCTTATCTGTGTTCGTACCTTCGGTTTTAAACAATTTTAAGAATAAAAAGCTTAGACTTATAGCACTTAAACTTTATGCTATCTATGAAGAGTGGATAGAAAAAATTATGTACCTTCCTTAAACGTGAATTGAGATCTTGTGTAGGCTTCACGCTGAAGAGACCGCAACCCATGCCAGCAGCACTCGACAACACCACCACAGTCACATCGAACGCAGTTACCACTTTGGAGGTAGAAGTATTCATTCTAAAAGATTGATTATTTGTATTAAGATGTAAGTTATGTATTGTAGTTGTGGAAGCAGGCGATGTAATAAAATATGAACTTGATCTCAAAACCTTTTCATACTACTTAGTGAGTCTAAAAATACAGTGAATAAATTTCGACTTTTCTACAAAATCTTTCAGTCATTTCTAGTTAGAAGAAAAGTATAAGAAAATAATTAAAAAAACATGTGAAAGAGGATCAAATTCATAGATCCAACTTCAACTTTTCCAAAAATTCTGCATCAAAACATTTAAGGGGGTGGTAGGGTTTAGCGCTAAAAAAAAACACTTTTTTTTAATTTTTTACAGAAATATGGCTTAAGATACCTTAATAAAATCAGTTGCATGTTATTGTACATCTTTTCAATAAGTTTTTAAAAAATATTAATAATAAAATATTGACAAATAAGCCCTTGACAGAGTTTTTTTGGAGATATGTTATTCGAGAGGTGCTCTGCGGTGCCAATCGGCATTCGTCGTAGAATCATCTGAAACTAAAAAAGTCGAATTTTTCAGTTAAAGTATGACGTAATGCTTTAGTTTTGGTGGCAAAAAAAACGTAAAACGAGCATTTTTGGCGAAAAGTGAAAAACAACCTTAAAAAATAAACAGTGGGGGGGGGGGGAGGTATTTTTGATTTAGAAAACGTGTGCCAAATTTGAAAAGAATCGGTTGAATAGTCTCGGAGTTGTGATTGGCACTGACTTTTAAGAAGTCGTTTCGGGAAAAACGCGTTTGACAAAATGACTCTGAAAAATTATCGATGCTCCGCATTCGAGGTAGAGTGCCTACAAAGGCTATAACTTTGAGAGTTCTGCTCCGATCCACTTAAAATTTTGACACAACATTCTTGAAATGATTTACTATAAGATGAGTGAAGAAAAGCACTCACTTTTAATAAAAATCCTGCATAAATGCGAGCAACATGTTGTTAGCCACAATTTCACCAGCAACATTTCTGCGCGCAAGTAATATTACTTGCATATTTTTAATGCTATAGTGAGCGGCCACGTGAAAGATAAGGTCTAAGGGCCAACAGCCCAGGGTCGATTCAAGACTTCAAAGATGGAATTCGTGGGGCTATCGAGGACTTAGGGCAGCCACTTTGCAATTCGGTTATAGAAAATTTCATGAAAAGGATATTATCCTGTAAGCGTGGTCGTGGTGGTCATTTGCCTGATGTTATTTTCGACTATTAACGGTATACCTTCCTCTTTATAATTAAAGAAACATCCGATCATTTATATTATAATAAAAAATAGCATTTTTCTTTGAATATCAAAATAACACCTCTTATTGGAAAACCCTTTAGAATTTTTATAATATAATATTTTTTACTAGCTGAATTTGTATTATGTGCTAAACAGTCTTGCAGCGGGCAGCAGGTAACGGCTGACGGTTACTTGCATCACATTTAATCGCATTAAATCGCACAGAATTGCGGCGGCAATGGCTCTCTTGCCGTCGGTTATTTTTACCGTGGGAAAATATTGAGACGCATTTCAATTATCTCCGCCGTGTTGAAGATTCAGGGTTGTTTTTCTGATCACTTGACGACAATTTGTTTGTTTACAAGCAATAGGCCGGCAAATAACAAGCAAATAATATTCGATTTCACTGTCACAATCCGCCAAATCTTGGAGAATCGACACACACCATCTTTTCGTCGATTTCAAAGCTTCATTCGACAGTACGGAAAGGTGTTACCTGTATGCCGCGATGTCTGAATTTGGTATACCCGCAAAACTAATACGGCTATGCAAGATGATGTTGCTCAATACGAGCAGCGCCGCCAGAATTGGCAAGGACCTCTCCGAGCCGTTTGATACCAAATGAGGTTTCAGACAGGGTGACTTGCAGTCGTGTGACTTCTTTAACCTGATTTTGGAGAGAATCGTACGATCCGCAGAACTTAATCGCTCAGGCACAATTTTTTATAAGAGCGTACATTTGTTGGCGTATGCCGATGATATTGACATCATCGGCTTTAACAACCGCGAAAATAAAATGCAAGCCAAATAAACACATAAATATTTGACTACACATTTTCACACAAAATGAAGCGATTTTGGCCAATATTTTGTTTCTATTTTTCATTTGTAAGTAGTGTAAAATTGACTCAGGACACTGATGCGTGTTAAACAAGACGGCAATTTTGGCAACATTGTAGCGCAACATGCTGCTAGCGACATGTGCTTGCTGCGCCAGTTGAAGTTGAACATTGAAATGCGTGCGGCAAAATACAAAGTCGTTGCCTACATTCAGGCGCAAAATATAATATAAAATAAATGCTTTTAAATTATTTAAAATATATAGAACTAAAATTAAAAACAAACAAAAAACACATATGCACACAGTAAATGATTGATGGTAGTTTTAACATAATAAAATGGATGCGAATATTTTTGATATTTATTTGCTTGATTTTATGGAGAACAATATATTTATGTTTTCCTTTAATTAATATGTAATTATTATTGTATTATTAAGCTATTGGAACCAAAACTTAGTAATATAGCGATTTTTAAGCTTAGCGTGCTATATATGCGTATTTTAAAAAGGTTAGCGTGATTTAAAATAATACTTACCGCAAAGGAACTTCCGAATTTACATCGTATAATAAGCCCTCGATGCTAAGAACAACTACATATAATGTATAAAAAATAACACCATACTTCATCATTTAATGAGAATTATAGAACTATTATTTTGTGCTGCCACTAAAATACATTTTACTTTCATTTCACTAAATGAATTCAATTTTTTTTTTTTTTGCTTGACTTAAATTCTACTTTCACTGCTTATTTAAGGGGTGTTGGACTAAAAAATGTAAAATTTTGTATGGCATATTCTAAAAATATTAATTAAAAAAATCATAAAGATCGGAACACTAGAACGAAAGTTACAGACCGTGGAAGCGCGCAAATTATCCATAAATGAAGTGCACGCAAAACTTTAGACGCGATTATCTCGAAATCGTGTTTTTTTGAAAATTACCGTCGGGGCGATCATTATTTATCAAAAACTATTTGACCGACTTGCATAAACCTTTTTTTTAATTATTCGAAGTTACAACCTCGTGAATCTGAACGGTTCCCTTTTTATAAATATTTGCATGGTTCGCTGAAATTAATTTTTTTTTTAATTTTTCAACCCCTCAAAAATCGTTTTTTGGTGCAAAGCGGTTTTCATATCGAGAAAAATTTTGTTTGGGTATATAAACCATTCTGATTTACTAAAAACATTTTTCTACAATAATCATTTAGTTTTTTTAAATTCAGTTGAGCTGCTCTCGCGCTACCGTGATCACGCAAGCCTCTTCTAAAAAACTGCGTTTCGGGGGAGGGGTGATATCAACAAACAAATAATAACATTTTTTAAAATAAAAACACCAAAATGTTTTCTACAAGAGTTACTCTTCATTATGATATATGCCTCATTTGAATAAAAGTTCTAAAACATATTTAAAAAAAATTATGACAATCGTCCATTTTTTCGGCCTCACAAGGTATATAACCCCTTAAAATAGCGCTCATACGCACCCAGGGTCAGGCCTAAAGCAGCCGAGCATGCGGACAACAAAATGCTACGCCTTATCTCAATTACGCCTTTCGGCTCTCGACGAATCGAAATCGGAGCTAAGCCTAGAAGTTTGCTGAGATAAAACACACTTAAAGATGACTCGTTGATTTCCATTTTCTAAATTTGATTGTTAATTAAAAAAGTAAAATTGTTTTTTTTTTTTTTTTTTTTGAAATTCTATTGTATACTACATATATGTACTATATATGTATATATTTTTCTTCCCGTTAGCACTCCGAAATGTTAACTGAATATCAACATATGACCTCCGTATGCAACAGCGTACGATCTCCGTTCGGCAACTGGCATCGCCTATTAAAGTTGAAACTGTGTGAAAATTAAAATTTCGTCAAGTACAAGTTGTTATGCATTCATTTTGATAAATGACCGAAAGTGGCGGTGTACAAACAAGCACTGGTGGTAAACAGCATTTTCGTCACCACATTCCGTTGCCACTAATGGGCCACACACTTAGACGCAAATAAGCGATTTATTGTTGAGGTAAACAAAATGCACACACGTCAAGAGACTAGGCAGTAATCAAGTTGTACAAATTCAATTTAAGTTCAACTTTAACTGCTTCTTCCCTCATAACTAAACACACCAATTGCCAGACCAAAACCAGTCGAGTTTTTTGAGGGCAGTTATTACTTTTTTGTCTGATCTCAATTACGCCCTTTGCATTTTGCTGCATCGAAGTCGAAGCTAATGCCACGAGTTTGCTGAAATAAGAAAAAATTTTGAAATTAAAAATAAAAACTCGTTGCTTTCCATTTTGTAAATTTGATTTTAAATTATAAGCACAATATCTCCTATCTTTTTTAATTGCACATTAATTAATATATTAGTTTTCAATTCAACACCAAAATTACAGCATGAAAATATATAGGCATACACACATCCACTTGTATGTACATAAATATATTTATATAATATATATTTTCCTTCCCGTTAACACCCTCAAATTTTATTTGAAAGATATCAGCGTATGACCTCCGTACGCGCCGACTGAATTTCGTCAACTGGCATCGCCTTCTCAAGCTAATACTTAGTGAAAATTTAAATTTCGTCAAGTTCAAGTTATTATGCCCGCTTTTGATAAATGACCGCCACTGCATAGGCACACAAACAATGGCTAGTAAATACCGTTTTCGTCCTTTCCGTTGTTACTAATGTGTCATACATTTAGGCGCAAACAAGCGATTTATTGTTGAGGTAAACAAAGTGGGCACATCGAAGGGCTAGGCAGTAGGTACAGGTATGTTTACATACGTATGCGTGCACATGTTTGCATACGCATAGATACGTCGGGTCGTGTCTGGTTAAATTGTCGAAGTACATATATCGAAACAAGTTGGGAAAAAATTTGTTGCAAATAAATGTTAGATTTTTATCTTAAATGCGCCCGCAAGCCCGCACACGAGAAACATATTGAAACGGCAATACAGTTTGAGGAGCTGTAATAGTAGTTGAGAGGAACACCAAGTAAATCAGCCAGTCATTTGTCCGTAAATAATGTAAATAATATTGCTAAATGCGTTGATTTCATTCACACGTTTTTAAGAGTAAATAATTTTGCGAAAGATACATTGTGTAATTTTTATTAATTTTAATCGTAACAAACTTCCAGTGTTGTTGTTTGCCCTGTCAGAGTAGCAGTCGTCTTCGTCTAGCTCATCTAACGGTAGACCCAGAAAACAAACTTCGAGTGTCTCAATGCTCGCTGCTTCTATATTATTTATGTTTTATTTTTTTAACAAATTTTGAAATTTTATTTATGTACAACTTGTGGCATGTAAGCATATAATTAAACTTAATCAACATTTTAGAACTGAATTCCCAAGAAATATCTAAATTTACTGGTTTGCTTTAGCATACAGTGTTGGCGTTGAAAATTTCAATCCAATAACCATCGGGATCCTTGATGAACGCCAATCCTTTCATCCGTCCATCGTCGGGTTTCTTAACAAATTCAACGCCATGCTCCTCGAAACTGGAAATATGTATAAAAACAAAATCAATTAATTTTATTATTCCTAATTTTATATAAATTAAAATCAATTTTTTATCAATTGAATATTTTTTTATCAAAAAAGTATTTTTTTTTTTATCAAAAAGAACTAAAATTTTAAATAGAATTTATAAAAAAAAAATCAATCAAATTTTTTTTAAATTTAATTTAAATTAAAATCAACTATTTTATTAATTGAATTTTTTTTTATATGAAACATTATTTTTTTTGCTTGCTTTTTTATCAAAAAGAACTAAAATTGTATATAGAATTTATAAAGAAAATCAATTATTTAATAATTTTTAAATTGGTATAAATTAAAATCAATGGCCCCTATTATGAGTTGTATTCGTTCTTCGATATTCGCTGGTTGTCGAAGATCGAAAATCGAATGTCAATTTGGTATTATGAGCGGTGCAACCCTATCGAAATTTTCGTTGTTTACCGAATTTAGAGTCGAATGCAATTTTGCTTTCGATCGTGTAGCGTATAGTGGGAAAACTTGTTAAAGTGTAAGTTGTTTGGGATTATTTATGGTTTTATAGTAACCAAATAATAAATATATACTAATTTTGTTAATATTATGCAGGGCGAAAGTCGTGAGTACCAAACAACAATTAGAAAGGCGAATCCACAATTCGCAAAAGGGATTTGCACCAAACTTCAAGCAGCAAAAAAATGGGAGGAATTTACAACGGAGCTGAATTGCTTGGGACCACCAGTGAGAACGGCAGCAAAATGGATTAAGCTTAATAATGGTTTTTTTTTGTGATGTTTATAGAAATACATTTTCATACTTTTTTCGAATGACGAATAATTGAATAAAGAAAATGTATAACAAAAATAAAACAGAAAGTGTGGTGTAAAGGTTTCTATTTAATACTTTTTAGATTTTTCTATAATATTCTCAAAATTTCATTTCTTATGTTTTCTAATTCTCCGTTATTTGACTCCACTTCAATATCTTCAGCATCATCGTACACATTGGGTTGAGCAAGTCCTAGCATACCTTCATTACCAATACTCAATTGGTACGATCCCTGAGCACAAAATCGCAGAACTGTGACTAGCTTTAAAATATTTGGAATCAATTTGGCTCGGGTGCACTGCTGCAACTGGTTTTCTGTACTGGACAGTAGGTTCACAAACGGCTCTTTAGATAATCTAAAGTTCTTTAAAAATCTGTAAGGAAATTTCTGTAATAATAAGTACGTTAACACATTTTGAAAGCTCTAAATTTACTCAGTGGAAGCCATTTCTAGGTGGTTGGATGCGTCCCTCAATTGTTTCCTACTTCTAGCTAGTTCCACTAATCTTTCATCGTCCGATGAATCGTCGAACCACAACTCTGTTGTACTCATTTTCACAAAAAATACTTTTTTTACCTTTTAAAAATAATGTTAGCAAAGAATTTCAACACAATCGGTTTTTCTTTTATTTTGATTTGCTGTATCAGCTGAGAAAAAATTATCTATTGTAAATGCGTCGAGCGATCGAAATTCACAATAGTCCTATTCTTCAACGAATGAGCACCATAATACCAAATGAAAATTCGTTCGATCAGCACTTTCGACTACAGTCGAAGATCGAATGTTGCTCATAATAGGGGCCAATTTTTTTATCAAAAATAAAATTTTTGTTTTATCAAAAATAACAAAAATCTTATATAAAGGGTTTTTCAATAAGGGCGGCTAGATGTTGAAATGGAATAAAATGGCGTTTGCTGTGTGGCACGTAGCGCCGTCCTGCTGGAACCGCCAAAATCGACCTGCGCCAATTGAAAAACCCTTTAGAATAAAAAAATCAATTACTTTTATTATTTCTAATTTAATATAAATTAAACTCAATTTTTTTATCAAATTTATTTTTATCAAAAAATGTATAACTTTTATATAGAATTTATAAAAAAAAATCAATTAATTATTTTTAAATTGGTATAAATTAAAATAAATGTTTTTATTAATTGAATATTTTTTTATCCAAAAATTAAATTTTTGTTTTTTTATCAAAAAGAAATAAAATTTAATATAAATTAAAATCAATTTTTTCATCAATTGAATATTTTTTTATCAAAAATATTAATTTTCTTTTATCAAAAAGAACTAAAATCATATATAGAATTAAAAAAAAATTAAGTACTTTTATTATTTTTAATTTAAAATCAATTAAAATCAATCTTTTTATCAAATTTACTTTTATCAAAAAATGTATAAAATTTATAAAAAAATCAATTAATTATTTTTAAATTGTTATAAATTAAAATAAATGTTTTTATCAATTGAATATTTTTTTATCCAAAAATAAAATTTTGGTTTTTTTATCAAAAAGAATTAAAATTTATATAGAATTAAAAAAAAAATCAGTTACTTTTATTATTTTTAATTTAATATAAATTAAAATCAATTTTTTCATTAATTGAATATTTTTTTATCAAAAATATTAATTTTCTTTTATCAAAAAGAACTAAAATCTTATATAGAATTAAAAAACAATTACGTACTTTTATTATTTTTAATTTAAAATCAATTAAAATCAATATTTTTATCAATTGAATATTTTTTCACAAAAAGAATTTTTTGTAGCTTTTTTATCAAAAAGAACTAACCAATCATACACTGCCTGGCTATCGATCTTATCATATTTCCTTTGAAACGTTTATTTAGCAAATCAAATAATTTGCAAAGCTTTTATTTATGCACCCAAAATTATAATACATATTAACAAAGGAATCGAAGATTCTTGAGGTAAATATGTATTTACAATCTGCTATTAATAATTTTTTATGAATATTCACATAGTAGATGAGAAGTTTTTTATTTTTCATTTACAATTTTCTTTTTCTTTCACATAAAAAAATAGCTAGCCGCCGCCCGTTGTCTGCTGCTATTAGAAAAAACTACTTCTATAATTTGACGTTTCATGATGATGATGAAGAATACAGTGGGCATAGCAGCATAGAGCAACCCACTCAGCTGCGGTGACAATTTATTTGAATATTGGCATACGATAAGATATGAACCGAATTCTGTACTTATATGGGACTAAACAATCACTAATTTGTTTGTATGATTGTGGTTTGGACATACCGTATAGAAATAATTTTAAGATTAATTTTACCAATTTTCCTAAGCGGCGAGACATTCCGAAAATCTCTTTCTTGCCTTTAATATCGTTGACAAAATTTCTATAACCAAATCCAATAATTTATTCATACTCACCGCTTGCAGGCCGCATAAACATCCGGCACCATTACACCAATATGACCGAAGCCGCGTGGATCAGAATTACCATTGTGATACGACTGGTTTTCATCATTCTCTGTGCCCCAATTGCTAAGAAAAATTTAAATATTTATTACCATTATCATGATTATATTGTTCCATAAAATCTAGAAACTTCACTTACTGTGTCAATTCAACAGTTGCCTTGCGGCTCATAGCCCAACGCCTACGTTCCAATGGATCCTTCGGCACTTTCTCGGGGTTTTCATAGCTGTAAGCAGAGTGAAATAAATATAAATTGTTTGCATACAATTTTAAAAAGCAAACTGATAAGGCATCAGCACTTCAAATAACTTTAGATAATAGATTAAAATAGATTTTTATGCATGCACGTACCCCATGAAGTAGAGCGAAAACTTGGCTTCCGGAAAATCCAATTTCACCAGCAATGACATGCCCAGTACACCAGTGTAGAAAGGCAGCGATTTACGTGGATCTTTGATGCGATACATTGTTTGTTGGAAAAGAAAATCCTAAAATGTAATTCATTGTCGATCAACATGATACGATTGCCATTGTAGGTATGCAAATTTGTTCATACTTGCACTAGTATATATTTATAAGTATGTTTAATAATGTCCACATAAGGAAATATATGTATTTTTGAGCATTATTCCATATGTATGTAACTGCATTCTTTTGAGCGGATGTGATCACGCCTGCCTTACCTTAGTAGCCGGGTCTGCGGGTTTGCATAATTCCACTGCCTCCTCGTTCGTCAGACCAGTTGCTTCGGCCATTTTCACTGCTTGAGTAGTAACAAATGTCCGGGAGAACTTTGTACAAGTTTGCAATAATTCAAATGCTGGATTTACTATGCGGCCGGCACTTTTGCAACGGGCACAATGGAAGGTAATAATTCCGCACAGTAGTCGAGTGGAATTTGACAGCAAAAATTTGGCACTCATATTTAATGGAATTGAACAACTAGCTGCAGCGCTGCCACTTATCAGTAATTACTTGTTGCGTATTAGTAAATTTAGTAGAGTACTAGCGAGAGGTGTGTAGTAGAAAAAATTGGAGAGTTTGAAGTATAAGTGAATTGAAATGAAACCCACTGACTATATTAGAAACTAATAAAGATTGAAGTTAAGATTGAATTTAAATAATATGATAAAGCACAATAAAAATAAATAAATAAACGAACGGATGAAATCTGGAACTAAAGGTATTATAAATCTAAAACGAAATGAAAAAAATCTCAAACAAAATGGAATCAAATGGAGTATAAAAAGATAAATAAATAAATATTTTACAGTATACATATTAACCATTTCGTTTCACATACTTGCAAACATTTTGTTTTAATTTTCTATATCTCCATACACACATTTTTATATAAGGTGGCACAAAATCTATTTATGATTTTGGCAAATGGCGTCGTACGTCAAAATATTTGACACTTGTGAACCAGACAGTTGCAGTATGCAAATCAAGGCGAATTTATTACAGGTGACAGCAAACACATATAAGTAAAACCCTACATGTATTTGTTGTTGCGTTTGGTGCAAGCATCATGTCAAAATCAGCAAGCAAATGTAAACATACGAATGTAAACATACCAATACATACAAACAAAGCATATCATTTTGACGTAAGCCATACCTACGGTGAAAAATTCAGCTGGGTGAATGCTGTCACCTTATTAAATCCACCTTGATGCAAATATACGAGGAATGTAACGCATAAAGGTCAAAATAAAGATTTTTATCAATTTCATATATCGAAATATTGATAATAATTCTTAAAAACAAGTATTCAAAAGCAAAATTGGATGAGAAATGTTGCGTCAGCTCAATTTGGAATATTTATATGTTATTACATTATAAGGTTAAAACAAATTGAAATAAAAATATAAAATACTTAAATGAATTAATAAAAATATACTATGATAAAACCAACTTTTTTTATGCTTCAGAATTTTATTTTGTATAAATCGTTAACGAAAAATAAATAAATAAAATTGAACGAATTGAGTGGAAATTAAATTATATTACTTAAATTAATGAATAAACATGTTATGATAAAACTTTTTTTTTTTTGCTTTAGAATATCATTTTGTATGAATCAAAACGAAAAAATTTTGCGAATTGAGTTTAAGCCACATTATAATACTTAAATTAATTAATAAAAATATATTATGCTACAATATTTTGGTTTTTGTTTCAGAATATTATTTTGTATGAATTAAAACATTATTCATTAAAATAAATTTTTTACTTCGGAATATTATTTTTTATAAAACTACATATTTTGTTATGTATTATAATTAAATCAAATCAAAGCAAAATGAAATGAAATAAGACGAAACGAGTTGAACTAAAAATATATAAAATAATAATTTTTCTGCTTCACATGTTTTTTATAACTACTAACTAGGATTTTATTTCGTAATACTTTCATTTAAATAAAATTACACAAATATGAAATTAAATTAAATTGCTACACCCAGCTCCATTGCAGGCAAGTATATCCCAACTGTGTGATTTGCTGGGTCATTTCCAAGAATATTGGGGGGGATGTTTCATGATATAACAACAGCAATGACGTGTTGTTAATTATGTTTTTTGTATCAATAAATAGTCTCCACGCAGATTAAACGAATATGTGGCGAACGAAAACTTGTCTTTTAAGTTGAAATTTTCCGAAAAGCTTCCAAAACAACCCAGCACACATTCGAAAGTAGCTCAAGAAGTCAATTTCAAATAACATAAAGATCGAGACAATTTAAGCAATTTTTTTTTAATATTAAAAATAAAAATTATAAAAAAGAAACATATTTTAATAAAAGTAATATATATCTATTATACCTTTATGGGTGTTTTCCTTCATATAAAAAGAATTCGAGTATTCGGGGATATATGGAGGAAAGCACAAAACACCGTCAGCAGGAAAAATTGTGTACAACTTTGACTGAGAGGATTCAGACAGGAAAAATAGTTGCTAGCGCGGCTTTGGGCAAATTTTTTACCAATTTTTGTTCTCAACCCTATTGTTTTTTAACACATTTCAAAAGGTAATAATAAAATTTCTATAATTCTCAATTTTCGTCTGATTTGCTTGACATTTTTACACAAATCTATGGAACCGTCAACCCTAACATGTAAAAAAATAAACAATAGGGTTGAAAACAAAAATTGGTCAAATTTGTCTAGAGCCCCCCTAGTACCCAACCAAGATTGTTCAAAAATGTAAGAAGAAACTTAATTCTGTTGCATGACAGAATAAGCTTGTACTAATGTGGGTTACAGGACATTGCGTTGTTCAGGGAAATGAAATTGCCTATGAATTTGCCAACTGAGGAACAGCAGTTACCCCTGCAGAACTGCAAAGTGTTTTGTGACAAGCCCGAATAGAAAACTGTCGAACTTTCTTCTAAAACTTGGAAGAAAAGACGTTTGGTTGATGGTCGGTATGATTAGAGCTACAGTTCATGGAATAATTGAGGATACAATTACCCTGCCTTGCTTAAAGAAGGCGGATAGCACTGAGCACATTCTCTGTAAGTGTCCTGCATTTGCTAGAGCAAGGCTGTGAGTTTCGGCTTCCGTTGTTATGAGTAAAATTCGTTCTTTCAAACTGGTGAACATTTTCAGATTTGCCAAAGAATCTGGAAAACTCTCACAAGTCTAACCACCTCTATTTCTCTATTCTATCTTATCTTTTTCCTTCTGTTGCTTCTCTCCTTTCCTCCTTGACTGTTCCATTTTCCAGATCTTTAAATACTCTGAGTTTTTTTAGCCCGAGTGTTTTAGAAGTTACCAAAACTCTCGGTGCTCCTTGGCTCGACTTTTCAAATTTCAATTTAATGGTTTATGCCCAAAAGTCTGAGATTATTACAGAGCTGATTAACGAAATCATATAAGCCTTAAGGTACTTGACCACCTTGGAAAGCTAAAAAGTACAACATATTCAATAATTTTTTTTCATGTTCTGTATAATATATTAAAATAAATTTTTTTTTAAATTTTTATTTAGAGCTTATATAATACAAAAAAAAATTGATTTATTAAAATTTCTTTTTTTAACATATATCCAGGAGGCGCCAAAGTCGAGGCCTGAAGAAAATCATGTCTTGCGGCGGACAGTTAATCTTAGAAATGGTAATTCTAAAACAAAAGAGAGAAACAAAATTTTCAAAAGGAAGGTTCCTTGCGTGAGAATTTACCACAAACTGACAAAAAAAAAAATAATAAAAAAATGGCGGATGTTTGAAAAAAAGTTAAGAAAACACCCCTGTTTTTCACAATGTTATGCTTAAAAAGCAATACTTTATTAACTTTTTTTTTGCAAAATGTGGTAAATTGGCATACAAAACATCTTAACAAATAAAACAAGACCAAAATCATTAAAATCGGCTAAGCAGTTTCGGAGATAAAGTGTCCGCCATTCGAAAAAAAGTAATTTCTGGAAAAACGCGTTTAAAGTTAAAACTTGCTATTTTCTTTCCGCTGAGTCAGCAAGTAATGAGTGCAGGATGCGCCTGCACATTTTCACTGATTTCACTTTGTTAGAATTCGAATTTAAAAAAACAGTTTCAGGTGATGATTTTTAAAAGTATAAGGATTGAAAAAATGTAAAAAAAAAAAATTTAATTTTTTGAAACTTATAAGGTGGTCAAGTACCTTAAATGATATACAGCCCGAACTATGGCAAAAAGTGATGGGAAATTTTGTTATGCGCATCCTGTGATGCCAGAGGAGTTGTGATGAACATTTACCTTAAATGGTGTTTCATATATTACATAATTGCCATGGACTAGAAAATATAATGATATAGAAAAATAAGTTCGACACATTTTGTTGTGCTTTATTTGTAAAATAAATTCTTCGGCCTTATTGACCACTTTTTATTAATACAAATTTTTCTTTTCGAAAATTGTTTTTTATTATGGAACCGTATGTATGTAGCAAGTTTATACATTTAAGCGCCTATTACTAATTATATAATATATTGTATTTGTTTTTGTTTTTTAAATATTTTATTTATTTATGCTATGACATATTTTACGTTTAAATATTAAAACAAAAAAAATTATAATTTATGATAATAAAGTAAACTTATGTTAATCTGACATCTGTCGTTCTAGAATTAGCCATAAAAATAGCTTAACTTTTGCATAAATAGTGAAAAATAATTGTAATAATTGGTATTTTTATGTAGGGGCAGTGGGGAAAAGTATTGTACTTATTAAAAACTCTACAAACAGATAGAATTTTTACAAATACTTAAATTAATATATAAATTATACTTAAACACCGGATGGATCAGGCGATAAAAAAATATATATTCACAAAAAACATTTTTACTAACAGCTAAAGCAATTAAAAAGAATTTTTCTTAAATAAAATCGGAATATAAAAACCGGTATTTTTTGTTTTCTGTTTTTTTTTTGCTTGTTGTTTGTTTTGCTGTTTTTTTTTAATAAATTAAAATATACACTCGTATAAAAATATAAAAACATATGCAAACATAACTATTTTTTATTTTTAAAAGTATTTTTTTTTTTTTTGTAATTATTTAAAGTGACTTTTTATATTAAAATATATTTATGCTTAAAATAGTCCAACCGTTGTCGCTAGAAACTTCCAAAAAAAAATTAAAAATATCGGCGATTTTAGACTACAAATTATGTTTCTCTTTAACTACTTTCAACTTTTTTTAAGACCTCGCACTTTTATGTAAAATTGTTTGATTAAAAAAAAATTATTTAAAATTTTATCTAGAAAATTTACTATATCTTATTGTAAAATTTCGAAAAAAAAAATTTTTTTTTCATAAAATGTTAATATAATCCTAATAAACTGTATGCCAATTTTGAAAAAAATATATTGACTTCTTCATTTTAAATAATTTTAATGAAAATCAGGAAAAATATGTACGTTTACAGGTATCTGTCCCTTTAACGCCAGAAAAATTCTGCCATATTGTGGATATTTTTAGTTTGAAAAAAAAAAAAAAAATCTATTCACGAAGTTCGTAGAGCGAAGTGTGGAACAAGATGCCGAAATGTCAATTCGTTGTTGTTATTGTTGTCGTTGTAGCAGCATAAACATTCCCAGTACACGTACGTCGTTCTCAACCTGTTGGCCTTTGTTCTTCGACCACGTGGACAATTTTACGTAAGGATTTTCATTTGCTTAATGGGGTTCATTTTGATTTAATCCAGATTTTAATTCAGATTTTCGCAAAAAGTAGTCAAAAATTGGACTGATGAATGGCCCATGTGAATTGTAGTCGCGCCAGATATACGCCAAATATCAAATTCAGACAAATAAATGCCATTAAATTATCTGCCAGATTATAATAAATAGAAAAAAATCATTACAACAATATTTTTGTTTTTTATTACCATTTTAACTTATCAAACTCTTAAAAAAACACTCTTTATTAAGTACTAGGTCAAGCAAAATGTTCTGCCCATTTTCAGCTGATATGCAAACATGTGTTGTATGTGTTTATAGACTTCCGCACATGAGCTTTATATGAAAGAAAATTGTCAACATTGTATGCAAAAAAAAAAAAAAAATTATCAAAAATCAGCGCTATTTTTGAACTACTTCTAATTTACACTTTATTATACTAAAATTGAATGAGCTATAAAATTGCATACTCAGAAGCTCGGTAAAAATTCTGATTAAAAATTTGAAAAATTCGTTAAATTTTTGTGAATTTTATGCAAAGTTTGGAATTTTGATTTATACGAAAACCTGTCACTATGTTTTTTTTTAATTAACAAAATATTGTAAATAAAAAAAATCGCAATTTCTAAAGTGGCTTTAAAAATAGGCCATAGCCCGAATTATACCAATTTTTTTCTACAATAAAAGAGTTTAAAGCGCTAGTTCACGTAAGCTTCCAGTTCAAGAGCAGCACTAAAATCTAGATCCTTTCAAATAAATTTATGCTAAACTCCACACACTAATTACAATTCGAGCTGAATAAGAATTGAAATCCAATTCCACTTCAATGACTACTTCGTCTAATTAGACACCAAATAAATGCTTCAAATTTTTCAAATACAAAACTTCCATTGCTTCTCAATACAATCCCGATACCGTATCGGTCACTTTTGAGCCTTGCGGGCAGGAACGCGTGCGCATCGTCGCACTGTTGCTCGCCTGTTGCGCCGTCTGCATGCCTGCTCCGTGTTGCACCAGCACTGTCACGTTGTTGCCACCCCCATTCTTGGTGCCACCGCCATTACTGCCGCTGCTAAGACGCATTGCCGGATTGCTGCCGAAATAGATCTGTTGGTTGCTGAGCGATTTCTCACGCACCACATGATGCACCACTTGCGGTGTACCGCCTTCCAACAATGATTCGTGGCTGGACGAAGCAAAAGCCGCTTCGAGACGCTCCACATTTTTGGTCACACGACGCGCTTGCAACGCAGCTGTTACATCTGGCTTTGGATACTTTTGCGGCGTATTCATGCCCGTCATAAAGAAGACGCCGTTGAAGTGTTGCGCTGGCGCTTGTGGCTTCTTGGCTGCCAAAGGCGGTGGTGGTGGTGGTGCAGCAGCTGACATACTTTGTCGTTTACTAACACAATTATTTGCATTTCCGCCGCCACCATTGTTGTTATGTTGGTGATGCTGGTGCTGATGCTGGTGTTGGTGCTGATGTGGGTGTTGATGCGTGTGTTGGTTACTCGCTTCGCGAAAGGCTTTCATTGTCGGATCATCTTCAGTGTGTCGTGCATTCATTATGACATCAAGCAATTCACGCGTCGTGCTCGCATTGTATGCGACGTTGGTTGCATTCACTTCCGGTATATCCGGCGATTCGATAATGTATGGCTTCTCTATATCGGCGGGTAGCTCATAGTCCGTCTCATCGAAGAATGTCTGCAGCGCTGTGACGCGTTCCACGGCTGCGCCATCGCCATGATTTTGTAACACTAACATGCCATATTCGGAGCCGTCTAGCTCGGAGCCATCCGCTTGTGATACGAGATGTGCGAGTGAACGCGATTTACGTGGTGGTTGTGGCACAATATTCACCGGTACAATATCTTTTTCCTTGGCGGCCTTGGACTGGCTTAGCTGCTGCTTGATTTGTTGGTGGTGCTGTTGTTGTTGCTGTAGTTGGCGTGTCGATATCTGTTTCTCTGCCTCGCTCACAACGTGATCCAGCTCTTGCATAACATCCTCAATGGTGGTGGCAGTGCCGGTGGCAGCACCGCTGTCGCCCGTTGAATTCTCCGGTGATTTGGATTTGTTTTTATGATGTTGTTTGGTGGTCATGGAAACGCCTGCTTTCTGAGGTAACACTAATATGGGCACTGGACTAAGTGAGGGGCCCGTCTCCGAGCTGCTTATGCCCTCATCTTCATGTTCGCTATCATTCTTGCCCGGCGGTACATGTCGTGGCAGCGCTATTGGTTGTTTGTCTAGCGATTTGAAGGTATTTTCATTCTGTGCGCCCTGCAGGCGGAATATTTCGCGCTGCAACTCGGCACAACGCTCCTGCAGACGACGTTCCATAGAGGTGAGAACGGCTTTCTCCTCGTGTAGGATCTTAAAGGAATAGACGCAAATGAAGGAGAGAAAAATTGAGTGTGAAAAAATAATGATTTTTTGGCGCATTTTAGAACTCTTATATTATCTCATCTCTCATTACCTGCACTCGGCGTTCCAATATGACCATCTGAGTGCGCACACGATCGGCTTCACGCGCCTGCGTGATCATTTTGTCCACATCTACATAAAGCTCGTGAAAACGTTTTATCTCATTACGTAATTTTTCCAGCCAAGACGAAGCAGATGAAATAGTCTAGTGAAGTTTACGAGTGAACATCAAATGGCCCAGTTGGGATTTTTCACAAACCGTCACTTACCTTGGCTAAGGAACCTGGCTCGAAACCGGCCTGAAACAGTTCTGCTTGCAGATACAAACGCTGTTGTAGATTTTCCGAACTCTCCAGGAAGGAATTAATAAACCTATGAAAGGAAATTTTAAAATCACTTGAAACTACCCAACAAAAGAAAATACAAAAGTGGAAGCGGAAGTGAAACCGTTGTTGGGCGGAATTTCTTTTCTTAGTTCAGTCTAAGGCTCTTCGAGCTCTTCCCACTTCACCTCCCTCACTTAGTTTAATTGCTCACGCCACTCACTTGACTCCAACTGCCTGCAATTCGCCCGAACCACCGCCACTGTTGAGCATCCCCACAAGCAGACGGAAACGTACTGGTTCACTGCAGCGTAAACGTAACGTTGACATAGCCTCTGAGACGGCTGTATGCCCAGCTGTGACCGATTTTTGTGAACCATGTCCCAGCGCCGTCTTATCGCAAGCGGCTGACATCAGTTGCATGGCCAAGATACGAGCGCGTATGCCCTGACCTGTAGCCGAGGAGGCCAAAGGCATTAGACCGACTGGCGTTGTGCCCAAACGGGCGGTTGCGTCCAACGAACGAGAGCAGCAAATGCTGAGGCATTGACTGAAAGAAAATGTGAGCAATTTATGAAGTAAAATTATATAAAAATTTTAAAGCTCTAAATGAGAGGTGGGGTATGCTTACAGGCAAGCCAACTCGTCAAGCAACGCACGTCTCTGATAGGAGGGCGCATTTCGTGGCATGGAGGCGGACATTTGATTTGGTGTCAGGGGAGAGTTGCTCGTTTGGGAAAGTTGTATGGCGCGAAGCACTTCGAGAAGTAAACTGATGCCGTCCGAAGGTGTTGCGACGAATTCCTGAACGAAGCTGTTTTGTAGAGAATGGGGAAAGAAAAGAAAATTGTTTGAATGTGATTGGAAAAAATTTAAATCGACATTCGGCAAATGTTAAACTAGATAAGCAAAAAAAGTATAATTGAAATTAGGCAACGGTGCATTATTTGTAAATATTTTTGAAGTAAAACTTCTTAGGCGTAGATGAATGAGCGAGAATGAAGAGTAAAATTTCAAGGTCATGCAACATGCGAGAGGGGAAAAAGATATAACGTAGAGGAAAAGGAGAGAGAGAGCTATACCTTATATATATCTTCGATACACTTTAGGCTATTTTTCCTGAGTTTTTCCTTGTGGTTGCTAATTTCTAGTGTGAAATAACACTGCCTACTTTTTTGCGCTTGTTTGTTGGTGCATACTTGTAGGAAATATATTTTTGGTGCCTACTTTTTGGCGTTATATTTCCGTGATGTTTACTGTTTGGGGCGTTTTTTGGTCCCAATTTTTTGGGCGTTTTTTTTTTGGTGGCTACTTTTTGGCGCTTATTTCCGTTTCCTGGCTAGTGCTTGTGAGTACTATAAAGTGCTATCCATTCCGGCGTCGGATTTATTGGTATTCTGCCGTTGCTGCGGTCCTGGAATCGCTGCGTTTGTGCGGGTGATAAACGCTCGGGGTAGTGCGCGTTGTTGTCGGTTTGTGTCCGGCGTTTACCTACACCGGTCGACCCTTCTCCGTTTTTTGTAAATTTTGTCTATTTGTATTCTCTGCAAATGTTGTGGATTTATTCAGATATATATTCTTTCTCTCTCTCTCTCGTTCTCTCTCGGGTCTCTCCCTCTTTCTTTGTCTGCCTTGAAAGTTTTACTTCTGTTATGTGTACTACGCTACACGCACTTTTTTTAATTTTTTTTTAAGTTTTTTTTTTTAATTTTTATTTATGAACATCTGCTATAATTATAATTGATTCTTTTACACAATTAAGTCAAATAGCAGCAAAAGCTATTGGGTAAATTGCTTTATTTTATTTTTTTCATTTAGTGGATTTCATTTCATTTTACACCAGTAAAAAAGATACAGCTTTGCTCATTAAATATTTTTTAAGAATATTTAATACTAACCTTGGAAACGAGACTCTTAGATCTGCACGAAGTTTTGTCAGTAAGTCCGTTACTGACGCAAACTGCCGCAAGGACATCTCACCATCACTCTCTGGCGCTGCCGGTATGGGGCTTCTAAGTGAAAAATATAGTAAATTTTAATATAAAATATTTGCAATTTTAAAAATTATGCAAAATAAATTTATTTGCGTTTTCAGTTCTTATTTTCTGTATAAATGTTCAATATGAAGGGATTAGTCGCAGCCTGGATTTTCGAAAACTAGATTTTTAAGGTTCATTTTATTTTCGTTTTCTTGTAAACTGATTTTTTTGCGTCAATTTAACTTCAAATATTATTTTTATATACTTATTTTATTCAAAACCATATTTACTTATATTCTGCATGCTTATGTGGCAATGTTAATGATTTATGATTCTCATCTTTGTGACCGCTATTTGTTGTTGCCGTTGTTTCATTATGGTTATCATAGATTGAACGCACATTTTGCCCACTCTGACGTTTACCGAATTTTTTCAATGACTGCACGTAGTCCTCTGGATTGTAGACTGGTGGGCGCTGATTTTCCTGAAAAGAAATATAAAGGAAAATAATCAAAAATTAAAGAAAGAAAAGTTAGGCTGCAAACATATATCTGTACATACAAGAAATTTGTTAAATTTATTAAAGTATTTGGAAAGTTAAAAATTCTAATTATAAATTGAAATTCTAGACTAAATAAAACTACATGAGCTTTTATCAGAAAAACGAGCAAAAACACTGTTTGACAAAAACTGTAACAAAAAATGTTTGTTTCAATTAGAAATCGTTCAAATTATGCACGTATTTTGTTTAATGCCCACAAAAACTTTTTTGGTAAGTTTTTGGTTTAATTTTATATTGCTGAGTTAGGAGTTACCCTTCTTAAAGTAAAAATGAAATAATGCATGTAACAATTGGCCTCCTTTGCCAGCGCTGCGTTATCTTTTTGTTTATTTAATAATTCTATTGTTATTGAAGCTTTAAGAGAATAAAAATAAATAAATTGGCAAATAAAAAATAATTAGTTACGTAAATGTGCAAAACTAAACCCAGCGCATGACAAATAGTTACTTCATGCAAACAGTTTAGTAGCTCATGTACACAACATCTGTTAACTTTTCTCATGTTAAGTTCAAAACACATTAGAGGTGAAATGTTAAATTTACCGATGTGGTGGGAATGGTTAGTTGAATAGAATAATATTTTCAGCTAAATTTCTATGGCGGAATTATTGATTAAGTATCAGTGTTATTGGGGGATGGCGTGAAAAGTAGTTTTTGATAAAATTATATTTGTTCTCTTCGATGGTATAGTGGCAAATACTGTCGCCCATCGCACGAGGCGGCAGGGTTGAAATCTTTACCGGGTTCAAATCTTTACCGAGGAGTTATGTTGGTGGTGCCGTTAAATTTTTTTTTTTTATTTCATTTCTTATTTTTTTAACATTGCTTTTTCTTCATTGATACATATTTATATCTTATACCTTAAATTCGACAACGGCGATAAAAAATATACACATATTTTGAACTAAGAAGTACAAACTGTTCTATGCACTCATACGTATTTGGACTTATTTACGAGGTGTGTTCAAAAAGTATCGTGAATTTTTACTTTTCGCAGGTTACGTATGTTCGAATTTTTTGTGGCGATAGGTTGGTACTCATGTCTCTCTCTCATGCCGACGAGTTCGGCCATTTCGAATGTTCATTTAATTGTTGACAGCTGCTTTGCCTGCACGTGTTTCGGCTCGTCTTCGATTTTTACCTATAGATCAAAGAATCTGTATCAAATTTTGTGTGAAAAACGAATTTAAGCTGATGCATTCCGAATGTAGATTGTGTCATACGGAGAAGCTACAACGTTTATCGGTGGTAAAAAATGTTCTCAGAAGGCCGAGAAGATGTGAACGACGAAAAGCGTGCCGGACGCCCCAGCACTTCAACAACAGACGAAAAAATTGATGAAGTAAAGAAAATGGTATTGGCCAATCGTCGAATCACCATTAGAGAAGTTGCTGAAAACCTAGATTGGCTCCTGCCATTCGATTTTTTTCAATGATTTGGGCATGAGACGGGTCGCCGCAAAATTCGTACCAGAACTGCTCAATTTCGACCAAAAGCAGCTTCGCATGGACATTGCTAATGAGATGTTGGACTCTGTCCGCGACGACCGACGACTCAAATTTGCTCCAGAGGGTCATAACTGGTGACGAATCGTGGGTTTATGGTTGTGACTTAGAAACCAAAGCTCAATCATCTCAAGGGAAGCTACCGCACGAACCAAGACCGAAAAAAACGCGCCAAGTTCGGTCGAATGTAAAAGTTTTGCTTACCGTTTTCTTCGATTGCAGGGGCGTTGTGCATCATGAGTTCTTGCCAGAGGGAAAAACGGTCAATAAGGAATATTACCTGCAAGTTATGCGCAATTTGCGCTAAGCAATCCGCCAAAACGCCCGGATTTGTTGAAGAACATAAATTTACTCTTGTGCCCGACTTTTTGACCAAAAACAACACACTAATGATACCACAGCCTCCGTATTCCCAGATCTGGCCCCTATGACTTTTTCTTGGTACCGAAACTGAAGAGGCCCATGACAGGGCGACGCTACGCTACTATTGACGAGATAAAGACGGCATCGAAGGAGGAGCTGAACAAGATAAAAAAAAATTGATTATTGAAGTGCTTCAAAAATTGGGAGAAACGTTGGCACAAGTGCATAATATCTCATGGGGACTACTTTGAAGGGAACAAAGTAGATATTAATGAATAAATAAATAATTTTTGAAAAAACACAAAATTCGCGATACTTTTTGAACACACCTCGTATATTTAGGGTGTGTGAAAAATTGGTATCAGAATCAAGTTTTGTTATTATAAATTATTGATACTGGGTATTGCGCTTTCTGTACACTTTTACATAAACTTCTTAGTATATACATACATACAGGCATAATGGAATTATTACTGAATATATAACTGAATTTTGTTATATGCCTTATATGAATATATTACTTAACTGTTTTCTCACTTATCGCATTTTAGCATAAATTCTTTTCCAAATAACGGGCTCTTGTACGAGTACATGATGCGTTTTAAATAACTAAAGTGATTGTTATTTGCTATACTTGAATTAAAAATGAACTTTATTTCACATTTAACTGCTGAATTAGCTGCGTATTATAATCATAACCTAATGAGCAGCGTTGCAGAATTTGAGGTAAAAAACAAACTTTTTGTTGTCCCATAGGAGAGAAGTAAGTAAAAGGCATAACTCTCTTACTATTATATTTCTTGTTATTCATCCTCGGACTAATATGTCAATATTGTCAGCCTTTTGGTTTTGCTGTTTTTTTTAGCGAAAGTTACGCTAAAAAATACAAATAAAAACCACTGCTGTTAAATGGTATATAACTATGTTACCATGCAACTAATTCGTTTTGGTTTTTTTTTGTTTTGGCTCAGATTGGGTTAAAAATGCCTTCCCACCATGCTTACTATCCGTCATTAATATTTGTGTTGTGATTCCACTAAAACCATGCCTCCTCTTGGTTTTTTTGGCACCGTTCCGTAGGCATATTCTTCTCCATAGGAATATTTGATTCTCCAAGAGAGAAATCTACATTATTGTCCTCTAGCAGAAATTTGCAAAAATATGCACTTGATGCCAGCTGATTATCTGGTTGTTATATTTCAAAAAAGCAATGACGGAAAAGTGAGCGGTTCATTGTTTCTCTGCACCAATTTACTTGAGAAATTTTGGCAATGAAAATATTTACAAGTAAAAGTGGTAAATCCAGCCATAAATTGAAATGCTATACGGTGCTTTCAAATTATTCGTCTTTGCTATAGTTTTGGGGAAGTAAATTCTACACGAATTGCTTCCATGTCGCACCCAAAGCCACTATTAAATTTGCAGCTATTTTCAGAGAGAAATGGGATCAGAAAGCAAGTAAATTTTAAATAATTTTTACTAAAAAATAATTACAATAATAATATATAAATATATTACGTATATATGTATGAAATACAAGCTCTAATAATTGAATTGTTAGATTTTGTAACATCCCGTATTGTCTAGTGGTTAGGATATCCGGCTCTCACCCGGAAGGCCCGGGTTCGATTCCCGGTACGGGAAAATAAATTTTTTTCTCAACACTTCTTTTAAATTTTTTTTTTAACATATGGACATATAAATATGTATATGAATAGCGAATTGAAGACTGAAGGCGACGTCTTCACAAAACAGTTACTTAATTTTTCACGATTTTTATAAGTGTGACGTCAGGCTCCTTTCCAATACAAAACAAACGAAGAAAAGGAGGAGTACACTGCTACAACAACAACAACAAAAGAAGGAGAAATTACATGTTTGTGAAAATTCAGTAAATGGCTTGGGAATATAGTCATTTGTGAGATTTCAACGAAAAAACCAATGAAAACAAAGTGACGCGTGTTAAATCGTGAGAGCACAACTTATAAAAATACCTCCAAATGTATTTTTTTGCATATCCGATTCAGGATAAATCCAGCAATCCAACGAAACAAATATAGAGTTGAACTATGCGTGTGGGCAAACAGTCCCAATACTCAGATATGTAAAATATTTGCGTAAATAATATGAATTTTATTAAAATATGATACAAATAAAAATTATTATAAAATTATAAAAATAAAAATTATTTATAAAATATTCAAGTTTATTAAAATAAATATATTTTTATTAGAAAGGTTATTCATGCAAAAAAAAATTAACCAGTTATGCAGATATATATGTAATACTCTCCAAAACTCATTAAATTGCTTCATAACTAACGTTTAAGTAAAAAAATTTAAAGGAATTTT
The DNA here is from genome assembly GCF_028408465.1 of Anastrepha ludens. Taxonomy (NCBI): domain Eukaryota; kingdom Metazoa; phylum Arthropoda; class Insecta; order Diptera; family Tephritidae; genus Anastrepha; species Anastrepha ludens. The sequence continues at coordinate 116,429,105 of NC_071502.1, forward strand.
CCAATAATAAAATAATTGTAGAATTCTAAAATCTTTTTATTGTAAAAATATATTTTTCCCGTACCGGGAATCGAACCCGGGCCTTCCGGGTGAGAGCCGGATATCCTAACCACTAGACAATACGGGAGTTTGACAATATTAAACTAAAACTGTAATATAACTACTTGTTCATAACTGCATCTCTACACATAACCAATAACTTATAACAGAGATTGCGCTTCTCATTTTATTAACATTCTTTGCTAATAATCCACTTTTTATTTTTTATAACATTCCGCTTTCAACACGGCGTTTTGTAAATCAACTGTTAATTAGCAGCCGTAAGATACAACAGCGCTGTACAAATTGAACAGCTGCTCACTTAGCTCATAACAGAGAATGTTCATTAACATTCCCTCTCATAAGAAATGTAGGCAATTTTTAACATGAACATGACTAATGCTGGCTATAAAGCATTTATTTAAGCAAACTTTGTTAATATATCATTTGCAGAGAAGACGAAGGAGAGTTGAATCATACATACACACAAATAAACTTGGTTCAATTGTACGCACCTTATTGAAAACAGCCTGTGACCAGCTATTCTCCGAACTGGACATTTTGTACGAAGCCATGGAGCCGTTAATGCTGCTGCCACCGCAATTGCTTTTCTGTGTAATGGATGGCGCAGAGATTGTTGTACCGCCGCCACCACCACCACCAATGGTCGTGGTCACGGTGGCGCTATGTGCAGCGGCTGCAGTTAATTTTGGTGAATTTTGACAAACACTCGGCGCCATCGGATAACTATTTAAATGACGCAGTTGACGTTGAAGTTTTTGTTGGTGCTGCAGCTGGTGGTGATGTTGCTGAGTGGGTGCGTAGCGTTGCTGATAATAGGCAGAGATGTCACTGCAAGCAGAAATGACAAATATAAAATTATTATTTATTAGTAAAGCAGTGATTTTTGGTATGTAGTGAAAATACAGAGAAACACCAAAAAACCAAAAAAAAAAGAGAAAAATTGTATGATTATAACTGTTGATTGATGGGATATGCAACTTTCGGCAATGAATAATACGGCTTGCCGTTTGCTAATGAAGTTGAAACTAACAATTGAGTTCTGCGTCGGCGCAGTGAGAGTGAGGATCAACTAATTTGACTGCCACTTTTCACTTAAGGCATTTTTCCGTAAGATTTGTGCCCAGTTACGGGTGTGTCTTGCACTAAAGTTCAGCATGACTGATTAATTTTCAGATACTTGCAGGCTTGGCATTTAGCCTTCACACTTGAATGACCCTGTTGTCTTGTTATCCTGCACACACAAAATTACTACCTCCGCCATTGAATGATAGTGATGAAGATGTTGTGGTCAGTTGTTATCCGCCGCCAACATTGCGCTGTTACTTTACACTGTACCGTCTGGTAAAATGTTGCCGGATTAAACTATTTAACCGCTCCTAAACCTGTTTTACAACTCCTTCATGCTTTTGTTTTTTATTAAAATTTATGTTCTTCATTATTTACTTTTAATTTTGCTGCATTGACATCCCACTTGTGCGGTGCCTGCTTGGGTGGAGGAAAATCACCATAAAAATGACACTAAATGGACAGCAGGAAAGAGCGTTAATTGTTTCAGTGATTTTTCACTCACTTGCCAAATGGGTTGGGCGTAATTACCAGATTAATTAAATGATGTGAATGGGTGAGAAATGTGAAATACTTCAAAGTAACTGAAAAATGAGTAAGAAAGTGAAATAAAAAAACATGAAAATAATGATTATTCTTATTATAATTTTTATAAAAGTGTGCAAAAAAGAAAATAATAATTTGAGCAAAACATTTTTATAAAGTAATGAGAGCGAAAATAACATTATGTTGTATAAATATTTTTTTTTTCAAAATTTCTATGAGACCGAAGATAATTTTATGTTGTCTAAATAATTTTTTCAAAATTTCAAAGAGACCGAAGATAATTTTATGTTGCATAAATAATTTTTTTCAAAATTTCAATGAGACCGAAGATAATTTTATATTGTGTAAATAATCGACTATCATCTTCGAAATTAAAAAAATTATAATAATGGGGAAACATTTTTATAAAGCATTGGACCGACGTTAATTTAATAATGCATAAATAATATACTATTCCCTTCGAAATTAAAAAAAAATGTTTTATTTTTAATTTGCAAATTTTTAGATCTTTATGTTTAGGCAAGTACATTTTTATTGAGTTATCGACTTTCGCGTTCAGATACGCGCAATTACGCTCTATCGCGGTTTGCTATCTTATGATTTTGTTTGTGAAAATTGAAAAATGGAGAGAAATTGGGCTTTAAAATTGGGAAATTTAGAGAGGACTTGAAATAAAATTTAGAGGCTGAAATACTGAGAAGACCGCAACATCCCCTTCCTTTATGGTTTGGTGCTCCTATTTGTATAATTTTAAAATAATCTAATAACTGAAAAAAAAACAAATTCAAAATTTCATATTCTTTTTTTAATATACACATATATTTTTTTTATAATTGGCGCGTACACCTTTTTTGGGTGTTTGGCCGAGCTCCTCCTCCTATTTTTGGGCGCGCGTCTTGATGTTGTTCCACAAATGGAGGGACCTACAGTTTCAAGCCGATTCCGAAGGGCAGAATATTTTTATGGGAAGCTTTTTCATGGCAGAAATACACTCGGAATGTTTCCCCCCATTGCCTGCCGAGGAGCGACCGCTATTGGAATTAACTTTTTCTGCTTTTTGGTCTCTCACCAAGATTCGAACCAACGTTCTCTCTGAATTCCGAATGGTAGTCGCGCACCAACCCATTCGCCTACGGCAGCCGAATATGCTTAACATAAATTTTTTCTTCCACTTTTCTTCTCTTTTATGATTCATGACATACTTTGCTCTTCTCATTTAATAATCTTCACAGGGTTACATGGGGAATCCGACTCAATTTCGAATACCAAAAAATCCACACATTTTGTTTGTGAAAACAGAAAAATGAATAGAAATTTGGCTTTAAATTGAAATTTAAAGAGTTGTTGAAATGAAATTTACTGACCGCAAATCAAGGAAGAACGCATTGACTTTTCCTTTTTGAGAGACAATAACTTTTTCCAGAGACAATAACTGTAACTTTCACTGTTTTCTATTCACGCTGAAGAAATTAACCCTTACACATTTTCCGTTTTGGCTTTTTTCTAACTTTTAAATTGAATTTTGAGCTTTGGTGTATTGGGAGACTTATAGTACAATTTTATGACAAACGTTTTTGTGGTACATTTTAACACTGCATATCTCTCCGTTAAAAAGTTTTTGGCATTTTCACGCAACAGAGACAAAAAATACACATACATGAGGGAGTTAGAGGGTTAAAATGCTCCACGAAAATGTTTGCCGTTAGTTTTTCTATCGAACTGCTGAACACATCTTCTTGAACAGTTTCGTATGCCGATTTACCATAGGAATCTACAAAAGTGTGAAAACCGAGTAGGAGACCATTTTTGGTACACATTATGTAGAGAATAAATATTAATTAGTCGCTGTAATATATAAAAAAGGATATCGCAAAAAAAAAATTTATCTCCCCGGCGGGGAATCGAACCCCGGTCTCCCGCGTGACAGGCGGGGATACTGACCACTATACTACCGAGGACTCTTAAAATAAATCGCAAATCTTGCCAATGCATTACAAAAGCGGCAGACATAACTATGTTTGCTAACAGTTCTGAAAAAGGATAAGAAGGACAACAGAACAAAAACAAAAACGTGCTAGAAGGAAGGTAGAAAAAAAAGAAAGAGGGAAACAACGCGCATTGAGGTTGAAGGAAAACGAGCACATTAAATGTGGCAGTATAACAGGAAGAAAAGGATTAAAGTGTATAACAATGCAACTTCGAAAGGTAAAGGGATGTGAAAGGAGGTAGACAAGCATTTGAATTTGTCTTAAATTTAAATTTTAATAATTAATCTAAGTATCAGTATTCTCATCTGTTTATATTTTTTCATGTTGCATTATCTTGAAGGACATTCAATAAAAATCTCTTCCATGTCAAAAAATTGCGCATTGCTACCTGTAAACGTCCACTGTAGCCTGCATGAAGCATTCACTCACGAAAATTTCTTTTAAGCTTTCGGGAAATCCGAGAATTTGGAGTTCTAAAATGACGTTACTGGAACTACATCCAGACTCTTGGAACTACATCCCTGTACTAAATGCTCTAGACCTGAGTGATCAAATACTCAGAAATATTGCGTTAATAAAAATAAGAGTGGAAGTTTTTAAAAAAATCAAGCAATTTTAATACTAACCCACAACTAAATCTTCGAAGCACAGAAGAAAAAAACTATTCTTTCAAAATTGCTTACTCACTGATGTGGACCTCTCGGTGATTAGAAAGCGAGGCTAACTTAAAGCTGTAATTAGGGGTGCCGTAGCCATAACGAAAAAGCCGTAACCATAAGCACAGCCGCAACATTACAGGAGTTGTCGATTAGTTATACCTTAACCATAAACAACTGATATCGAAGTAGAATTAATATCAAAATTTGCATTTCGTCATAATTTTCCACTAAGTCAATTAATTTTTCGTCGTCCATTTCTTATATTCGAATTTTTATCGTAAATATCACAGCTGCTTACGGTTACGGGGTTATGGTGCGCACCTTAACTTTTCTTTCATGTCCAACAGCTGATTGCTATGGTTACGGTTAAGGCTAAGGTACGGCACGACTAATCGCAGCTTAAGTCATTGCGCGCCTAAGATAATAGAATACAGAATTACGCAGAATTTCGAGAGCAAATTCGCCAAGACGTATATTTTCATTTCATTGTTACAAAATCTTACAGCCCAGCGGTACAAACGGACTTAAAGTTAAGACTAAAAAGTAATTTGATTCCAGCCTAGATAAAAATAGAGATCTAGGAAGGGCGAAATAAAGATGGAGACTATTAAAAATGCTATTAATTTCATTATATTTAGATGAGATGTGAAGAAGAATTTCAAAATTGCAAAGATACCTTGTGCTTCGAGGCGGTATATTTCTATTAGATTAGATTAGATTCTTTATGAGGTTTGCACATCGACCTCAGAGTCTTTTGTGCCCTCTACTCGTCCTTGTACCTCCTTCAGACCCAATTCCCTTATTCAACTCAGGATGGAGCTGAGTTGGATTGAGCGTATGTGCCTTTCTTCTGGCTGCTGTTCGCCAAGATGTCTTAACCTTCACCGCGCTCTGGCGCTGCATTCCAAGAGAAGGTGCATTGGAGTTTCTGAGATTGAACGCAGAAACGACAAGAGTCCGTAGACCAAATCTAGATCATATGCAGATTTTTATCCCCAAAGCATTCGCCCGTTCCACTACCTTCAAGCGCCTTTCTCTAAACAACTCTTGGATGGTAAACGACACGGTTGAAAGAATACAGAAGGCTATGCATACCGATGTTGAGAGAATTTTATAGTCCGGAGTTGAGATTTTTAAAATTTTTTTTGTTGTTATTGTTTATTGTTTATACAAATATTTTTTGAAGTGAAACTTCTTAGGCGTCGATGGACGAGCGAGAATGGAGATTAAAATTTCAAAGCCATGCAACGTTTTAGGCATTTTCGTTCCGCGAAAGAGGAAACAGATACCTTATATTTATATATCTTAGATGCACTTTAGACATTTTTCCTGAGTTTTTCCTTGTGGTTGCTAATTTCTAGTGAGAAATAACACTGCCTACTTCTTTTCTATTATTGTTATAGAAAATATCAGCATATAAAAATAAATAGGAGCGCACCTTTCACAACAACCTAATAAATTACAATTAATTAAGTTGTGTTCAAGTGGTTCATTACAGGTAATAAAGTCATGCCCAATACCGTTAATTTGATGCTAAACCAACGCAATTAGTACCGCGTACATACACACATGCAAATGTGCAAGCGAGTTATGGGAAGCACAAAAAAAAAATTAAAATAAAACTGTCTTCGCAGCTGTGCTTTGCATGGAGGCGTGGCTGCGCGATTTGATGTACTAAAATTGAAAAATGGACTTTAGGAAAAATTACAAACCAGTTTTCCTTCGGTTTTCAAGTTTTCAAGTTTATTTTCATGACTTTTGTTGCATTCACCTGTCCATGGCATGTAAGCAAATGCGTTTGTTTTGTCAGTTTTGTTTATCATTGCCGATAAAACTGCCTCACAGACATATAACTGACAAAGAGTGGCAGTTTTTGGGGAGGCAGTTAGATGATGGAGAAAAAAATATTAACATAAAGTGAGCCAATGAGTGAGTTCATGCATTTTATGGTTTTTGATTTTGTATGGAAAGGATAGGAATTGGTTGGGCTATAAAGTGCATAGACCCATTAAGTTTCAAGATCAGTTATTTGCTTTTTTAATTTTCTTTGCAAAATTGTAATCAAAAGCAATTTTATGAAGAAGCTTGTCGACGAAATTTCACTTTCACTACCAATTAAACACACGTTAAATATGAAATTTAGAAAATTTATTATATATAATAATCATAATTTTTGTCATAAAAGTATTACAAAAATTTTAAATGTCAAAAAAAAAAAAACGAAAAAATTGTACAGGAAAGTTGAAATTCAAAAAGAGTTCAGAAAGCACCTCCCAATAAGAGTAATGTGAGTTAAAAAAAGAAAACATAAGAAATAATAGCTGCCTTCGATTCACCACTTATCTGCTCGCCAAGCGAAAAATTTGTATGCGAAAGTAATAACAGTTTAGCGATGTCCAAGTGACTTTGTTTATAGCCGCGCAACCCACAAGCGACATGCTTACGCTAGTGCTTCCAAGTATACGAGTAAGTGGGGCTATTTTACGGATTATGCTTATTCTTACCAAATGTAATCGTTCATTGTTCGTTTTTGTATTTTTTAGATATCTTTTCGTTTTAGAAATATTTCTCGCTTGCTTTTCTTTGATCACAAAAAATTGTCTTTAGATTTGTTTTTTCTTGTGAACTGTCAAAACGAAAATAATGCAGTGCTGCCAAATCACATGTATCGTTGGTTTCAAGGGATTTTTTTTTTTATTTTGCTCACTGTATCGACATGAGCCACGAAGATTTGGATACGAATTAATATATTATATAAGTATTATGCCTGTCTTTGAGTTAAAACCCTTACCTTGTTTTATCTGTACAAAGATATTTAAAATTACTAAAAAATTTACTGTTCATTTTTTTAAATACAATTTTTTTTGACGTCAAATAAAAAAAATTAAAAATTATATGACTTAAACTAAAGTAAGTAAAAGCAAAAAACAATATTTTTTTTATTAAAAAAGTTTATATAAGATTTTTTTCAGTGTGTGTTTTGTTTTTTGTAATTATCTCCTTCATAATTTATAATTTACCCGAAAAATTTTTTAAACAAATTTTTATTTTTTTATTTTAAAAAATGTGTCGTTACTTTTCGTACGTTTTTAAATTCTAAGTAGAAAAAATTATTTGTGTTTACTAAGTAAAATTGTATTTATAATGGAGCCGCCATTTTATTTTTCCGCTTAAATACTAAAAAATGTTATTTTAAAATTACTAAAAATTTTACACTAAAATTTAAACCTAAAAAATATTAAAATTTTATATGGCGCTATTTTTCGTAAGATTTTTAATTTTAAGTACACAAAATTTAATTATTTTTTAATAAAAGTTTTTTTTCAGTGTGTGTGCTTGTGTGTGTGTTTTTTTTTAAATGTCTTCTTCATAATTTATAAATAATTTTGCACTCAATTTTATTCGAAATTTTTTTTTCGAAATATGACGTCTCTTTGCTTATTTTTTTTATTTTAAGTAGAAAAAAATTATGTATTAAATTGTTTTCAAGGTGTGTCTTGTTTGGAATTTTTTTTATATTTTAAGTAAACAGAACAGTAAACAGTTTTTAGTAAAACAAATTTTATTCAGTAAACAAAAATAATTTTTTTTATTAAAAAAATTTAATAAAATGTATTATACAATAGTAAAAAATTTAATTCCTTTGTTTTATGTGTTTTTCGGGCAAAATGGGCCCTTTTAATTTGTGGGCGGTTAAAGCTCCCTACTTAAGACTAACAAAGCCGCAGCTCTCATTAGTGGTGAGGAGTCTTAAGCAGGTACTGTCCGATGGCAATCTATGAGACCCGTTAAATTTTACTGCCAATTAGAGATTATACCCTAAATTTTGAGTCACATTAGAATTCTGTTAGGCAGTTCCATTTTTGGTGCCTAACTGGTAAAGATATTTCCATAAAAAAGAAAATGAAAAAGGGTTTTCCAATGCGAGAAATAAAATTAAAAAATTTTAAAAATGCACAAGAAATATGTATATATACATTTTTAAGTTTAGTGTGAATTTTTTAAATCTAAAAAAAATTGTTTGAATTCATTTTTTAAAATCAGTTATGTTCGCATTATCATTATTAATAAAAGCTGATTCCATTTTATAAAAAACAAACCAGAAAAACGTAAATGCAATACAATAACAAAATAAGATTAAAAATAGCGCAGACAAATTTTTCCACTACAAAAAGTAAATGCGATATCAATACCACCAGTTTTACGTTCATTGAATCGCCCATTAGACCGTTAGTTGGCCGCTTCTTTTCCATAACTTCATTTTCCATGCAGTTATTCATTTCCAATATTTATTTATTGCTGTTCCGTTTATTTAATGCATTTTATTGTGGCTTTGCTTGTTCTTGCCGTTAGTATCTTCAATACTGATTCGCATAATTTTCAAAACTGTACCCAGTTCGTTTACCAGCCACCTAGCAATGTAATTATGCATGCTTGCGGTAGTGGTAGTACACTTTTCTTTAACGGTACCTCTTTGACCGCTCAAAAAAGTTTTTCCCCTTTCAATTGATATTTATTTTTCAACAAATCGAAATTCCAAAGCGCGAATTATGACAGTGGGCTCAATAGTTTACGCTTAATTGTTGTTGTTGATCCATTGGTGATGGCGACGGTGCTGGTGCTGTCACAGCAAAGTAAGGAGATACAAAAAATATAAAAAAACAAAGCAACAACAATATAAAATACAAAAAGCTGTAAGTTTACAAGGAAAAAAAAGAACAAAAAAAAACAATAACAATTTTCAGTTGTTTCGTGCCTTGTACCTACACAAAGTCTTCAATGAAAAGTTAACGCGCTCTGTTCTGTAGGCGTTAATCGGAATTCCATCAGCGACAGGTGACAGTGGCGATTGGCGGCTCGTCGAACGATTGTGTCCACTATAGTATTTCTACAAAGTGTGGACTGTCAACAAAACGTGTATTGGGGGAAAAATGCATAAACGAAAGTAAAAAAAATTTAAAGTTAAGCAATCGGTCAGCCGCACCGGTGAACGTGTAACGATTCTTCGCTTTGACTCTGTAAGCAGGCAGTGGGCTCTGATTGCCGATTGCGGTTGACGGTTGACGTTTTTTTGCTTTTTTCTTTTTAAAAGAATAATAAAAATTTATATGACTTTTTAATACATGCGTGCGCACATATTTCATTCTAAATTTTTAATATTTTTATATTATCGTCAAATTAATCCGTTTGCCTAAGTGCCGCTATAGTCTCACAACAACAAATTGCCTAAAGGTCTTAATTTTTTTACGATGTATTGTAATTTGTGGAACAACATCAGGACACACGCCACAAATAAGAGAAGGGGAGAAGGAGCTCGGCCAAACACCCAAAAAGGGTTTAGGCGCCAATTATAATATATTGGAATTCAGTGTTCAGAACTTATTTTATATAAGCTTTAGTTTTTATCACTCTTGCTTCTCACAATGCTCATCCTGCTCTTTCTACTCTCCTCAGCCTTCAGCCACCTAAGATTTTATAATGCAAACTCACAGCCTTTACCTATTTTTCATTACTTAATTTCCTACGAATTTCTTGTCATGAGTTTCTGCATAAAATATTTTCCTACTACCTGTTCATGCTTGTCTGTTTGTTATTGCAATAATTTCATATGCTATGAGCGCAGCAATAACGATTATTGGTTACGCACGTGACTAACATGCAGAAGGATTTGCTTTTTGTTTTCATAGAGCGGCATTTTTATTTCTTCAACATTTTTTAAAGAGGGTTAAGAAAGAGTTTCACAGACTTTTTACTTTTTACTAGGATACTCGTATCAGACTGTAGAAGTATATGAAAAATTAGGTATATATAATACGGAAGTGCAATTCACTTCAAATTTAGGGTATGCAAAGTCACCATGTTTCACTAGATATCCCCAAGTACTCTGATTAACCCTGCTCAGCAGCTTTCTGTTCTCTTTATATTTTGGTAATTTTGATGAAATTGAAATGACATTTTTTTTCTTTTAATAGAGACGCAATAATTTTGTGATTGAAATATCAGGATACAATTTTTCCAATTTGAAATTCAATATCGCTAATATTCGGAAAAAGTTACAAACTCACACTATTTCTTTAATGATGCTGGATGTTCAGTAACAGAAAATATTCGATGAGACACCTGCTGGTAGAGACGAAGGAAAGGGTTGACATATTTCTATTTGTGGAAGATTATAGGAAGGGGCGTTTGCCCAAGTTATTTTAATAAACTTGAGTCAATCAATAAGCAGGCATTTTTTGAAATGAGTTTGTCTCATTCTTACAAAAATACTTTTTTATTATATATATTTTTGCTTTTTTGCAATATCATTAAATGAAGTAAATATAAAATACTATATACATAACCAAATCCAAAAACCATCATTTCTTTAATTCATACCTAATCTTTCTGTTGTTGTTGTTGTTGTATCAGTAATCTTTCTCTCTCTACTTGTATTTTGTTACTTGACTACTGCTGTTAGTGGACAGAAGAGCGCAATGTATTGTATGCAGCAGTTAACATTTCTATGTTAATATACATGGTGGTAAGTACGTGTATTAGAAGAAGTAATGTTAAAGGTTAATATGTTACAATGAGCCTTAAAATATTTACCTCCCATATGGTCTAGTGGCTAGGATATCTGGCTTTCACCCAGAAGGCCCGGGTTCGATTCCCGGTATGGGAAGTACGATTTTTTTTAATTACTTGTTTTTATTGTTTTTTATAGTGCTGTTGTTTATTTTTTGCGCATTTTTAAACATTTTTGAAATTATTTCAGTGAATTCATAATAAAAAATTTCTTCGTAATTTGGTGCATTTTCCTATGAATATTTCTTAATATCAGTTTTATGAGCATGGCCAGATACGAAAGCGCAATGGGTGAAAAATAGTACATTCTAAAGAAAAAGGTTACGAGATAATAATTTTATATAATATTTACAGCTCCCAGATAAATCCTTAAAAAAAACTCATTACAAGTTGAGTGAGCACCATCCTCTAGAAGAAGTAGTCATCAACACATTCCAGGTTTGCCATATAATAATTACCAGCGGAAATGATTGGGTAAGATGATCATGTCACATGCAGTGAGATTGAGGCATACTTGGACATTAGTATACTGATCAGCACTAAGATTTTGCATGTTCGGACAAAGTGTTTCGAAAATTTGTTTAAACTTATGCAAAATTATATTGATTATTACTACAACCACTAGTATTAATTTTTTCAGAAATAAAAATAGCAACCCTCGTACACCACATTAGCAAATTTTATACATTTTTCGATAATACAATGAAATATACAAAACAAACAAACAACTTTAAAATAAATTTTTTATGCTGAGAAGCAGTCATCGATACTTGGCAATGTACCATTGCAATATTTCCAAGTGGCCCAAGCTGTCCAACCTTGTTGCCTTAGAATCTGGCGAGCGCATGTTACAGAGTTGCTGATGTCATCGGTCAACAGCGCGGTGCAGCTCAATTTGCACTCATTGTAGGAGAAACGTTCATCAGGAGGTTGACACCAGTATTTGGAGTTGATTTGGAAGATGCCGTAATCATTAGAACCGTTCGTGTTAATTCGGCTAGTGACGTTGGTTCGGAAGGAGCTTTCGTGTTCGGCAATGCAGGTCCAGCGAGCTAACTGGTCCTTCGGCACATCCAAGCAATACATCGCACGAGCTAACGAGCAACGGTTCATGACAATACCAGAAACTGGTACAGCCAAGCAATACATCGCACGAGCTAACGAGCAACGGTTCATGACAATACCAGAAACTGGTGCAGCCAAGACTAAAGCGGCGATGAAACTAATTGCAATTTCCATTTGAACGATTAAAAGTTTTCTCAGAACACTGACAAATATATGGACAAAAAGTGGAGCTTTTATAGAAGGTGACTTAATACGAGAAATGTCAATTTACTTTATGGCTTTACTTTTCAATCAAAAGTATCACGAACTCGGTGTCGGAGAATATGGATTTTATAGTGCCTGCACTTAAGTCTCTAATTACTTTTTTCTAGCGATAAGTTGCTTTGCATTTCGCAACAATTTCACAACCCAAGGCGTTAAGTACAAAGTAAAAAAGCAGAATTGGAAAAAATATTGCAAAAGCTCTGATTTCGCTTTGCAAGTTTATATTTTTCCAAACTTAAATTCCTTACTGGGTACACGTCGATGAATATTCTATACAAATTTGTTTAAATGAATTTTCGTAGGCTAGAGAAGAACTAAACAACTAAGTTATTAATATAATTAATATAAAATATTGCACTAACAATTTTAACACACTGGCTGCATTGGACATGGGTGTTTAAATACAAAATCACTGAATTATTTAGTCGACCAACTTTGTGCACATTTGAATGTTGCCGTTCGTGAGTTATCCATTAAAGAACTCGAAAGAAGACTCCATTTTCGCTAGTTTCAACAAAATCGATATTTTTCGAATTGAAATTTTGAGAGCAAATCGGAAAATGTTAACAAATTCTAGCTTAAGTAATAGCGTTTGGACCGTTAGATCAATGGCTACGAGACCGATATTTACTTTGAGGTTGTGATTATGTCCAGCTTTCAAATGTATTTAAGCTATAGGAAAGCTTCTCAAGAAAATCATTTGATAATTAGAGGCGTCATGAGAAGAGTCTGAGTATGAGAGTCTTTATTTGCTGTGGAAATAGAGAAGACGTGTATGAAAAGAAGCTCTCCCTGATCTTTTAAGTTGATTTCCTTCTTTTTAACATAATTGAAGATCATTTTCTCAACTAATCAATATTTTCTTTAATTAATTAAAAAATTGAAAAAAATACTGCACGAAATATGAAAAAGAAACTTATTTAACCTAATTTAAGGTCATTCTCTCAACTAATTATTACTTTTCAAATGAATTAAAAAATTGAAAAAAATAGTGCACGAAATATGAAAAAGAAACTTAAAAAAAAATGTAGAAAAAACTAAAAGGAAATAATAATAAATTTTTTATTTTTCTATATGTAAAAAAACCCAGATTTTTTTTACATAAAAAAAAAACAAATTCAAAGAAAAATAATTTTTTTGTACAAAATTTTTCGTTTTTTAATTTGAATGTTTTAATTTCTTATATTAAATTTTTCCTTTTTTGGCTTACAAATTTAAAAACTAGTTTTATATTGAAAACTAATTGAAGTTAATTTACAAATTTAGAATTATTAAAAGCTTTCGTTCTTCATTTTATTGTTGTAGTTTTTATAAATTTGAGAAAAGAAAATACCAATATTTTTATAAATACTTAAATTATCAAAAAAAAAATTTTAAATTAGTTTTTAATTTTAAATTAGTTAACAAATAATTTTTTTTATCACAAATTTTTCGTTAAATTAAAAGAAAACAAAATTTTAATTAGCTTTTAATTTTAAATTAGTTAACAAATAATTTTTTTTCACAAATTTTTCGTTTTTAGTTTAAGTGTTTAATTTTTTTATCAATTTCTTTCCTCTTTTTATTTTTTCATAAAAAATGAAGTTTAATATTAAGAAAATATATTAAAATTTTCTTTACAAAAAAAAAAATAAATATTTTATTATACAAATTTAAAAAGAAAAGTAAAAAAAGTTAAATGAGAAAATGATGTTTATTATTATGAAAAAGTATTAAAATTTTCTGTTGAAAAAAAAAACAATTTATTTTATTAGATAAATTTAAAAAGAGAAGCAAAAAAAAATTAAAGGAAAAACTGTAATTGTTTTTCTAAATATTTGTTTTCTGGACTTGAACGCTTTAAGTTCCACATATTAAATATTTTTTTTTTATTAATTTTTGTATACAAGATTAAACAATTTTTTAAACCATCCTATAACTTTTGTTTACAATTTTCTGTACAAATTTACAAATTAAAAAGGAAATTATTAAAAGGCTTTTCTTCTTAATTTTATTGCTTTAATTTTTATAAATGTATAATAACTTTTTAACCTTAATTAGTTAAAAAGTTAGTTAAAAATATTTTTTTTTTCAGAAAATTTTTCGTTTTAGTTTTAATTTTTAACTGTTTATAAATTGGTTCCTATTTTTTATTTTTCTATTAAAAATTATGCCTATTATTATGAAAAAATACCAAAGTTTTCTTTTGCAAAAGAAAAGTTAATTTTATTACAAAAATTTAAAAAGAAAATTAAAGAAAAATTATAATTTTTGATCAAATTTTGCCTCTTTGATTTGAATGCTTTAAGTTCTACATATTAAATAGTTTTTTTTTTACTTTTGTATAAAAGATTTAAACCATTTTTTGAACCAGCCTTTAATTTTTGTTTTCCATTTTCCCTACAAATTTACAAATTAAAAGGAAATTATTAAAAGGCTTTTCTTCTTAATTTTATTGCTCCAATTTTTATAAATTTGAAAACAAATTATCCAAACAGAAAAATTAAAAAAAAATTTAAACTTTCTTTCTTAGTTTTAATTTAAATAAATTTAATTTAAATATTTTATTAAAAAAAAATATTTTTGTGTAAAGATTCGTTATTATGTAAAAATTATTAAAGTGTTTAAAGCAAATTTTTATTTATTGTTTTGTATTTTTTTATTTTTATTTTAAATTAAAGAACAAAGAATTATTAAGAACTTTTTCTTAATTGAGTTTATTGTTTTAATTCTTTGTAAATGTAAATTTTTTATAAATATTCAAAATATAAGAGAAGGAATTATATTGTTTTTTTAAGTTTTCTTTTTAATTTTTATAAGTTTTAAGTCTTTTTATTTTCGTATAAAATATTAGACAATTTTATTACCATTTTTAACAAATTTTTAATTTCTGGTTTTCTTTATTATATACAAATTTAAAAATTAAAGAAAAAAGCATAAAGTAATAAAAAAATATTTAAAAAATTATCTAAGATTTTTGGTTGTTAACTTCAATTGACTACTCAAAGCTGAGTAAAAAACGTGCGTAACACCGTTTATAAGATGAGTTTAGAAATTTTTTTACTTAAATTATTTATTTTAATTTTTTGCATAGCACTATTTTTGTAATAGAATTTGTGGTAACAAAATTTTGGGGACTTTTCAAAAACATACAAAAAAAAAAAAACAATTACTATTAAAAGCAAAGAGTTTTCAGATATTTATGTAAATATTTGAACTAAACTGTTAATCGATCTTGAAGCTCTCGTTGAAAATCATCTCATGAAAATCTACACAAATGACCGAAAAACTGGCGAGTTTTCTCTTTTTGAATCCGAACTCATATTCTCTATCCTATATTTTCCACGCACATGATTTGCTTTTTCTAATTTTCGTACAATCATTTGGAACAACTTGAAAAACAAATACAACTATTAACTTTCACGAAAACGTACAATAAAACAGCAAACATTTAAAAAGTAGAAATAAAAAAAGAAAATTCAAAATTCAATAAGAAAAAAAACCAATAATGATAAGCGAAGAAAAATAAAAATGCAATAAAAATCACACATAAATATAATGACAGTGGCAATGGAGAATAATACGCTGATACACGCGCTGACAGGCACTTTTAAATTTACAATTGGCCCTCATGAGCAACAAAAACGAAGTTGTTGGTGCACTTTTGCACATTGCTATTTCATACCCTACAGTCATTCATTTGTACTGTAAGTAGCTGCAGTTGAACTTTGTGTGAATCGCGCAGTGGCGGCTGACTGACTACCTCTTTTATGTCTACTATATTTTACAGTAATTCAAAATTCACGAGTAGCGACAAACATACTCGTACATACATATATACATACGCTGAAGCGTGCGAAATTTTGCACGATTACGATTTTACGATTTTTCATTTGTTGCGAAAAGCGAAAATTGTGAGCACATGAAAATATAAACATATTTTTGTGAAGAAAATTAAAAATAAATAAAAAAAATTAAAAAATTGCATGAAAATATTACTTTAACGCACTAGTGGATGAACGTATTCGCATAATACAAAGTGCGATTTTTCCTATTATTTTTTTTTAATATTATTTTATATTATATTACTATTTGTTTTTTATATTGTTTTCTTGTATGAGATAAAAATGTTAGCCGAATGTTGAGCATTTGATTAATTTTTGTTGTTATTTGTCCAGAAGCTGCTGTTGGCATTGCGATCTCTAATTGATAGTCCACTTGAGTGCTTACTATCTAACTTAAAGGCATGTTAGGTGATTCAAAATAAAAATAATATAAAATACCAGCTGAAAATATCAACGAATGTCTGCCGACAGTTCATAATCAGAAGTTATTCCCCTAATTTATCAGCCTAGGTAACCTCGTCGTGTGACTTCTTTAACCTGATGTTGGAGAGCATCGTGCGAGCCGCAGAACTTAATCGCTCAGGCACAATTTTTTATAAGAGCGTGCAATTGCTGGCGTATGCCGATGATATTGACATCATCGGCCTTAACAACCGCGCTGTTAGTTCTGCCTTCTCCA
Source organism: Anastrepha ludens (assembly GCF_028408465.1). Lineage (NCBI taxonomy): Eukaryota > Metazoa > Arthropoda > Insecta > Diptera > Tephritidae > Anastrepha > Anastrepha ludens. The sequence goes on from NC_071502.1 coordinate 116,445,825, forward strand.
AACTGGATAAAGAGGCAAAGCGAATGGGTCTGGTGGTGAACGAGGACAAAACGAAGTACCTCCTGTCTTCAAACAAACAGTCGGCGCACTCGCGTATCGGCACCCACGTCACTGTTGACAGTTATAATTTTGAGGTTGTAAAAGACTTCGTCTATTTAGGAACCAGCATTAACACCGATAACAATGTCAGCCTTGAAATCCAACGTAGAATCTCTCTTACCAACAAGTGCTACTTTGGACTAAGTAGGCAATTGAGTAGTAAAGTTCTCTCTCGACGAACAAAACTAACACTCTACAAGACTCTCATCATGCCCGTCCTAACGTATGGCGCAGAAGCTTGGACGATGACAACATCCGATGAAGCGACGCTTGGAGTGTTCGAGAGAAAGATTCTGCGTAAGATTTTTGGACCTTTGCACGTTGGCAACAGCGAATATCGCAGACGATGGAACGATGAGCTGTATGAGCTTTACGACGACATAGACATAGCGCAGCGAATAAAGATCCAGCGGCTACGTTGGCTGGGTCATGTCGTCCGAATGGATACAAACGCTCCGGCTTTGAAAGTATTCGATGCGGTACCAGCTGGTGGTAGCAGAGGAAGAGGGCGGCCTCCTCTGCGTTGGAAAGATCAGGTGGAGAAGGACTTGGCTTCACTTGGTGTGTCCAACTGGCGCCGGTTAGCACGAGAAAGAAACGACTGGCGCGCTTTGTTAAACTCGGCCAAAATCGCGTAAGCGGTTATAGCGCCAATTAAGAAGAAGAAGGTAACCTCGTATATTTATTCCTTTTACTCCATAGTGAAGCATAGGGCCACATATGTATGTATGTGCGCAGCCTTAACTACAACAAAAGACTTTCATAACACGGTTCCACTACAGCGGTATGTGTGCTCGTCCACCTATGAGTGCCAGGCTTAACCAGGCTCTCTAGCTATTTCATTTACTTTTTATTTATTTGTTTTCTGTTAGTTAAAATGTTAAATTTATAGAAAACGTAAGAGGTCTTAAGTTTAGTAGTATAATTTTAAGTTATCTATTCGTATAATAGCAATAAAAGCAACGTAAATTCGTCTTCATTTGTGTGGTTAGCAAGTACCTATGTATGCGCACATATGTATAACCAAGTGCAGGTGCCGCTGAGAAAATTTTTTGAGAGAGTTGAGCATTTTTTCACACACAGCGAATTCAACGCCAATTCCATTCTATTCAAGAGCATTTTATAGTTTTTTGAACTGAAATGCAAGCTCCTTAAAGAGCTTCCAACAATGATATAATTTGGTTGAAAAGTTCAATAAAATCGTCCTCAACTTCATACACTCATTCCAATAATCCTCCATTAATTTTATATCACTTCTCCAATCCACTTTGTGGAAGCTTTGTGCAAAATATAGTTCCCCTGATTTTTTTGTTGGAATGTCAACGAATGCGGCCAAATTTCCGAACAGTTTTCCTATGTACATATGTATAATTCTTCATGTAGAATATGAAGTTGAGTGCCGAGTGTTGATCCGAGTGCCGAAGACGAACTATGCTTTAGCAAGCCAATGCGTGCTCTCACGTATCGGTTCACGCAAGACAACTCTTGAACATTGAAAAGATTGAATTAGCCGCTTTACAGCCCTGATTTGACACCTGTTGATCTCTTTTTGTTACCAAACATCAAAAATAAAAGCGAAGTTAGCTACGTAACGTTAGTTAAACATAGTTTTTTTGACGTGATAACGTCTTATAATTCGATTGAACAGGCTGCACGCACGAAAAAATGTGTCGTTACCTTGCTCATTAGTGTTACCTTGCTCATTGCCGTTACCTTACTCATTTGTCGTTACCTTGCTCATTGCATTGAATGAACTGCAAGCGAAAGCGCGGAACGAACGACAAAGCAAACGAACGGCAACGTTCCACACCTTGCTCTCTCCTACTTAAGTGAGCGTATATGTGTATGTATATGCGCATATGTACATATATAAATTCACTTATTTGTATTTGCATATGCCTTCTTATTGATTATTATTAATTTGATTTACTTGAAGAATTTAAAATAAAACCAAGTTTGTGAATAATACCCGTTGTTTTAATGTTATTATTATTAATTTTTTTATTATATATGAAAGAAAAAATGTATGGTAATATTTACCACATACCTTATAAGATATGTTGTATAGTAATATATGTATATAAATATGCATATGCATATACAATTTCGCGCAATTTTCAAAAAGAATAAATCTATATGTAAAGATGCATACAAATCATATGGACATATCATATATACGAATCTATTCCGTTTGCAATTGCAATGCCTTCTTCCTGTGTGCATGGTAATGAACCAGAAATGGTTGAGAATAGGACGATGATAGAAAAAATAGGAAATGAAAGGGAGTGTTTCAAGTGTAATGTGTCTTGAGAAAGTCAAATCGATGATGATGCCTCTTAGTGTTGTGGATTTATTAACGTCTGATGCACAATCGAAATTGAAGATATCTTTCATGAATTTGATAAATGTTTCGTCATTTTTCACGTTTGTGTAAATGTAACTTGACCTATTCCATTGCAATTCCATTTACCTCCTCCTCTATATCCATACAAAATATCTATGAAACAAATAAAATTAAAATTTTGTTTTGAAAATTGCAACCATTCCATCAACATTTTCTTATGACGTTGTCACGTTAAACTATCGTCAGTAAACCGACTTTACAGACAACCTCTTTTCTACTTATTTTTCTTATTTTTTGTAATTTATTTATTTAGTATCAGCAATTATACGCTTAGTCAAACAAACAATATTATATATTTCATATTGGTGTTGTTGCTTTTTTCGTTATCATTTTACTACGTGGCCATTCTTCAACGCTTGCATGATCACGTTTCAACTCTGAGCCCCATCGATGCACCGATGTCCTTTAAATATTTACCATTTCTTATGAATTTGTTTTGCTGATAAACCTTCAAAAACAAACATTTTTCTCACTGCCAATTCTCGGTTCGTTCCATTGTGGAAAAATACGCTGACACGTGAACTTCAAATAGCTTATAAGCAAAACAGGAATTAACAAATCGAAATAAAAATTGTTGGGTGCGCAAATGACAGAGAAATATTAAAATGGCGTATACATTTTGATTCCTCTACTGGTTAATAAATGTCGCTCTTAATACTTTTAAGCCAATCTATACATTACACTAATGTTTTTTAATAGAGTGAGCAAACCTTGCTAAAATTTGAAGTACAGATTTTACACGCTGAAGATGAAGCAGACAAAGTTACTAGTATTCAATGGAAGCAGGGAAATGATAAGAATTTTTTGAGAATTTCTTCCTAACACTATTTGTTCACTCTCTACGGTGCACTGTTAATATGCCAATGTGAGTAAAGAGTATCCCAATATGGCATACGAAGTTAAAGAGAGCAGTTTACACAGCTTTAACAAGTTAACAGAAATTTAAAATGTAGTCGAGTTTGTGTGCGTACTGTGAAATTAAATTTCACTAACATTATCTTCGTTTACATTGCATATTAATTGAATCAGTAGACTTCATAAAGAAATGTATATGTATACGTAAATCGTTCAATGATAACTTCGGACAGTTAACATGCCTAGAGCACAGATTTTTTTATTTTATTTTTTTGATTATTCAAACTGGAGGTAATTATATAGTTAACAGCCCGTGTGCGAAAATGTGCCAATAGAGATACCAATGGCGCGTTTTGGTCCCGATATTAATATTCCGAAAACGGTGCGCAATTTTTTTTAACCGTTCAAAAGTTATTAACAAAAAAATAGTTTGTTAAAATTGCAATTTTTTATCACTAATTGCATTTTACATTGTGGTTGTTGAAATAATTACAATATATAGCAAGATATTTTGCTGAAAATATCAAGAATACAGTGTATACATTCTGTCAAAAAAAAAAATCAGGAATTGTTCATTTGAAAAGCGCGCGTTACACATAAGTCTAAATTTTTTTTGCTGGAATGTTGGTGCAACTGTCCTCTGTAGTATCGCTGAGTTTGAGCGTTATCTATCAATGAGCTTTTTTTGGCATTTAAGTATATCAGACAACCTCAGGAGTGCTCTGCGATTTTCACTATGGATAAAAATATCGAATAAAGAATTTGTCTTAAATTTGGTATGTTTGAATGGAATTTCGTATGCCGAATCGTTGAAAATGTTGCAGAAAGCCTATGGCGAATGTACTTTATCAAAAACACGGGTCTACGAGTGGTATAAGGCCGCGCAGTCATGAAAGATTTTCGCCGATCTGATCGCCCATCAACGTCTGCAACGGATGAAAACGTCGACAAAGTCAAGGAAATGGTGCTGGAAACCATCATTTAAGTTTGAGGGAGGTAGCTCGTGACCTTAGCGAGTCTCACAAATCAGTTCGCAACATTTACACCATCGTGACGACGCGTGGCTGCTCGACTCGTTCCAAGAGAGTTGAATTTCTTTCAAAAAATTCATCGGAAGAAGGTGGCCGAAGACAAGCTTGGGCAAGTGAATTCGGACCCAACGTTGCTCCAGCGCATCATAAACAGGTCATGAGACGTGGGTATATGAATTTGACATGCAAACCAGTCAACAGGCGGCTGAATGGCGCTATGCACGTGAGCTGAAACCCAAAAAACCACGTCAAAGTCGGTGAAAAGTAAAAGTCATGCTAAAAAATATTATTCGTAAGTTATGCGACGTTTGAAAAAGAATGTGGAAAGAAAACTCATGGATCTTGCACTATGCAAACGCTCCGTCTCACAAGACTCATTTTGTGAACTCTTTTTTGACCAAAAACTCGACAAATATCATCAAAGAACCACCGCAACTTTGACTTTTTCCTTTTCCCAAAACTTAAATTGCTACACCGCGGACGCCGCTTTGAGCCGATAGAAGTCGTTAAGGAAAATTCACTAATCATTGGCATATGTGTTTTGCTTCGAATGGAGCCTTTTTGGAAGGCGGCAAAATAAATTTTGATGATTAAACAATTATTTTGGGTTGTATCGAACAATTCCCGGTACTTGTTTGACAGAATGTTGCCTAATGCGGCAATTTGGTGTGTTATTCTTATCTCTTTTGCGCGTCATAAGTACAACTAACTTTTGCAAAATATTTACTATAAAAGCAGTCCAAAATGTGCACTTCAATCATAAGTTTACTACAAACACTTAAAACACGCGCCAACGGAACCAATCAACGAAAACTAATCAACATGAAAGTGGTTGCTTTCTTCATGCTCGCCTTGGTTTTGGCGGCTCCAGCATTGGGTAAAACTTTCGATCGCTGCTCGCTGGCTAAGGAGATGTATGCTCTCGGCGTACCAAAAGATCAATTGGCCCGTTGGACTTGTATTGCTCAACGCGAAAGCTCTTTCCGTACCAACGTCGTCGGTCCAACTAATTCTAATGGTTCCAACGATTACGGTATCTTCCAGATCAACAATAAATATTGGTGTCAGCCTGCTGATGGACGCTTCTCCTATAACGAGTGTAATTTGAGCTGCAATGCACTGTTGACCGATAACATCGCAGACTCTGTGAAATGCGCGCGCAAGATCCAAAAACAGCAAGGTTGGACTGCTTGGTCCACCTGGAAATACTGCAATGGTGCGCTGCCCAGCATTAACGATTGTTTCTAATTGGATTTGTGATGTTACATTGCTTGGCTGTTAAATAAATTTCAATTATATGCAAGTATTGAATGTGTTTGTGTGTGTTTTTTCCTGTAGACTTGTGACTTTTTCATAGCCTTATACAATTCGAATCCACATAAGGTGATTCCGCTGTAGCAGCTGATTTGGTCTCCGGTTTCTTTTCGGAAAATCTGGTCATACCGCAACTTAAAGCGGTTGATTCTGAGTGCTACACAACTAATTGCTTGCCAGAAATTTTCCGTGAATTAAGGAAAACCAACCGCCGATGACGATTCATGCGTCGCCAAGCCGATGCGAGCTCTCACGTATCGGCTCACACATCCTTATTTCACACCCATTGATTTCTTGTTGTACCCAAACATCAAAAATAAAAGCGAGGTTAACTATTAAACTGCGCGAGAATGAAATTTGTTAAAAACATTTTTTTCCTAAAATACTGTAACAAAAATTACTCCATTATTTGTCTAAAAATGTTTTTTTTATTTTTTTTTATTTTTGTATTTATTTTTTTCCGTGCATGAAACACCAAAGGATAGAAAAAGTTTTTTCTATTAGCTGTCCGTCGTCGGCAGGCAATGGCAAACCCCCGAGTGTATATTTGCCATGAAAAAGCTCCATAAAAGCTTCATAAAAACCATTTGCCGTTCGGAGCTGGCTTAAAACTGTAGGCCCCTCCATTTGTGGAACAGCATCAATATGCATACCACAAATAGGAGGAGCTGGCGCCTCGAAATCCACAACTGAAATCTCTTGAATAAAAATTTATCACTAATTTATTGAATTTAGTCAAAATTAACTAGCGCTAAAAGAAATACGCTAAAACTTGGCCTTGTGAGTAATAAGTAAATATTATACCTAGAATTTTGCTACGATTAGGCGGTTAGCAAGTGTGGAAAGGTCGATGAGGTTTAGACGACAATTACTAATGTTTTTTTTTAATATTTTAATTTATTCTTTTTATTAATTTTTTTTTATTAATTTTAATGTTTTTCTTCTTAACAAATATTAAGTTAGATTAGGTTATATGGTTGCCCATGCGAAGGCCCACTTGGGCGAAAACACAACATTTGGGCCCTTGTCATGCCGTTGTGGGATTAAAGCGGAGAAAGAAAAGATGGGGAAGAGTGAGTTATGTTTGTGGGTTATGGAATTGGGCCATGCACTTTTGTTTTTGCAACGACGTGTTTATGGGAAGAAATAGTAGGGGCACGAGTTTATAGCGGTTTGGGCAAGTAGTTGGTGATAAAATTTCAATAAAAGTGACCTCCAGCGGTGAAATTTTCTTCCCAACTTCATTGTTATTGAATCGAGTAATTTCTATGAAAGCCCACAAACTAAAATAGAACATCTAATATAACAAAAATTGCTTCAAATTTTGTAGCTAATCGTAGCCAGTTTGGAATGCAAATTTTCAATCAAATCAACTATCTGCAGAAGTCCAAATAAAATGGGAAAAAGTTTCTTTGCAATAACTGCTAATTAGGAGCGATTTTCAATTGAAAAGATCACTGGAATGCGTTGCATTGCGCAGGCGCGTCTTTTGTGCAGTTCGCATAGTGAAGTTGAGCTGCAAAGCTACAAAAATTGTTTGACAGCCGCCAAAGGCTTTTGAATGCGAAAAGCATTTATTAAAATAATAATGGGAAAGAGGAAGGAAAGCAAAGTGTGTTGGGTGTTGGGTGTTGGTGAATTGATGGAAGGTAGGCAACGGTAAATGAGCAATCGCTTGGCAGTGGTGGGTGTTTTTCGACTGCCTTCGGAAGCAATGAAAGGTGGGCGTGCATGAACAGGTAGAGTAGCGGTGGGCAATAAAGCTGCGTGCACAATGAATTATGCGAAATTTAAGCAAAATATGAATTTACTTTATTATTTCACTTTTCTTGAAAATCATGAAGGAGAAATTTTGTAAAATTACATTATTTGAAATTTGCTTTGCTTTTAAAAGAAAGAAAAGAAAATAAATGGATAGGAAATAAGGCACGTTAAATTTACGCTTGTTCGGCTATAATTGCTGGAAAAATGTGGAAATTTCAATTTATTAACAAAATGGAAGTAGGTAGACAATAAATATGAATGAGTAAAAGGTATATGCAAAATACTTAGGAAAATTATAACATAATTGCAAAGCGGAATAAAGAGCTGGAAAAGGAAAAATAGGAAGTATACAAATGACAGAGGTTTATAAAATTGATTAATTAAATAAAAATGGATATAAATATAAATTTGCATTGTTATTGTTGTCATATACATTTTTTTTATAAACAACATAATTTTTCACAATTTTCCAGACTTCTTTTTTGAACTATTGCAGAGAAGATATTTTCATTTGGCCCATTTTATGAGTTTTTTCCAAGCAAAAGTGTCAGCCATTACCAAAGCCTGCTGCCTCTAGGAGTGTACTAAATCGCGACACTTTCAAAGGAAATTCTACCTCATCTTTTCATATACTCAGCGTAGCTATTTTGAAGCAGTGAAGCCTATCATAACCCTATAGACGCAGGATAAGCTATACAGAATTGGTCTGTAAACAGTGATCGGTTGATGAAATTGGATCCGCTGGTAATCAAAATATTCCCGCAAGCAAGCCGATCTTTGAAAATCTCAAGCAATGATTGGATGCCTGCTTGAATGCTAAGATTACTAAATAGGAACCTTTACTTTCACTCCCTTCAGCAATCGGATCATAGGCGGCATAAGTGGAGGTCAAACTCATTTGGGCTGAACCAGGCTGTTCTCCTGTCTATTAGCCAAAGCCAGGTCTGACATTGCGAGAGCGTTCTTACTGAGCATTGGTTCTTGGTATCCATGCGTGCAGAAGTTGTGTGTGAGAGGAGATTGAACAGAGATAGTTGAGTAACGGAGAACTTCTCTAGAAGCGGATGAGCACAAATTTTTGCAGCATTTGTCCACGAAATCCTCAATAGTATCAACAATGCGAAGATTATGGCAGCAAAAAATGGCTTTTAGTAGCTACTTGGGTGTTCTCTTCGTCGTCATCAACATATAACTAAGATTTCGCATTTTCGGGCGAATCCGCTTTCTTTTTAACAATTATTTAGGCATCTCATTCAAAGCTCTGCGAAAGCTGCGAGTTCTGTCAGAAAATGGCTTCCTTTCGATTTCTGGAAGCTTAAAGTATATTTTAGGAAAATGGTTCATTGAGAGGAGGTAGCGTGGTTACCATATCGGAGTCTGCAACGGCAGCCAAACTAATTTAAAGGCACTTAAAAACCATCGTATTTCCTAAAAAACCAAATAGGAATGTAAGTTGTGGCTAAATTCTGTGGCAAAGGGGAATTAGTTTTCATTTATATGGGTTTCGAAGACACTGTGTCAGAGTAACGCATAGGCTGATGAAGTGGCGAAATGCGGATTCGCGGCTTACTTAAAGGAATCAGAGCCAATTACCGTTCCAGTCTCGCTGGATCCTTTGCACAACAAACACACGGACTTTGTCTCACGCCCGCAAAATAACTAATTGCTTCTTGAAAAAGCTGATTAGGCTGGTAGCGGAATTCCTCATTAACCTAAAAAGGAAGGAGGCATGGTTAATCCGGCCGATATACTGGCGATCCACTTTGAAACCCACCAGATGGTATCCCGAGAATGGCCCTGAATTGGAACCCTCAGGGGAGCAGAAGTCGCGGCCGGCCAAAGATCACTTGGAGAAGGGCGATGTTGCGCGAGCAACCAGATGCCGATATCACATCGGACGGCGCAAAAACAGCAGCCCAGAACCGTGTACGATGGAAGAGTCTTGTCGAGATCCTATGTATGCTTCTGAGAGGAGTGAATGATAATTTAACAAAAAAAAATGTGCAGGGGAGTAAAGGTTGCGGTCGGCCAAAGATCACTTGCCGACATCACATACGTCGGCGCAAAAACAACAGCCCACAACCATGTACGATGGAAGAGCTTTGTCGAGGTCCTACTCTCTCCCGAGCGAAGTAAACAAGGATTTAATAAAAAAAAATGTACCATTAGTCTGGAGGTGGATGAGAAGACTGAGAGGGATGACAGTACGGAGCACTTTTTCAATTTTTATGCAGGACTCGCTAGGCGCAGAAGGATTATTTGTGGACCAGAAAACAGCTATCAGCTACATTTTCTTAGCCTCAGCACATGTTTTTAGTTCATTATAGAGTTAGGGCGAGCTTGATGAAAAGTTAAAATGGTAACATCCCTCTCCCTCCCCCTTTTGCTCATTCTTACTTCCTGTCTTGGGCCTTAGCGCAGGTGCCATGGATATCTCTGACTGCCTGGTTGGATTTCCAAGTACGATCGCAAATTCATCCATCCAAGCGCACTTTTGGAATGAACTTATTGAGTCTGTTGGTGTGCTATGAATTCTCTTTCCCCTTTCCTCTTTCTCGTTCCTCTTTCGCCTTCCGTTTTTCATTTGCAGACCTTATTTACGAGCTCAGTGCCAATGAAAAGCTTCAATAAACTGACCCATCTGCTGGCGTGCACGATCTTAGTGAACTAGACGAAGTGGAGCTTAAGCACTTTACTCGTCTAATTTAGCGACCCACGCCAGTTAAAGCCTGTGATCGGAAGACATCATAAAAACATTTGGATGGAAGTTTTAACTGATTCTTAACTGTGTAGAGGGTTGCATGCGTTCGGTTGCGATTTGTTTACTTCACTAAGACTCCGAATCTGCGCTAAGTGAGATTTTTTTCTCATTTCGTGACGTTTCATTTGTTTACGTCTTGTCGATTGTTGTTGTATTTTCACTAGCAACATATTGCCAATGCATGTGTAAAATTTTCACTTTCATTCGTGTGGCATTTAGATATGTGCAGCGCCTGGGTAGCATTAAATGTCGACAAATTAACGACGGATGGACACCAACGAGCAATCAACGAGTTTTTGTAACGATTACGCACTTGCAATACTGGGTACACCAGCAGCAAAGTGAGTATAGTGAGCGGTGACCAACATTTGTAGCAGCTGACAAGCAAAATAGACAGGCAAATTAGCCAGCCGCCTGCATGCACACCAGCCTAGTTGGTGTGCAACTGTCAAAAGTCGCTAATCGGACTTCTTTGTTATTTTGTCTTGCAACTTGGCAGCAGCACTGTTTTCCTGGCCGGCGACGCAGTGAACTGCTGCAATAGATTTTTTTCTTTGAAAATTTATTATTATTGTAAAGTGAAATAATTTTTTTTTCAGCCCCGTTTTCACTTTTATTGGCCAACTCTGGCCTTCGCCTGCTGCACCGCTTCTGCCTTGAAAAATCGAAAACAAACTGGTATCGGTCATGCATCACAGCTGCTGCAACACACTGTATTTTATAATAAAATTTTTATTGAATTGTTGCTCGCTTAACTGTCACAGTTGAGTTATACATACACTACGTATGTACTCATATGTATGTATGTATGTATGAGTGTCTAATTGCTCTCGGGTAAATCGGGTGTTGACAGCGTAAAACTCCACCGAGACCGAGACTCGATGTAATCGCCGATTTTGTCATTGGCGCTTACGCCAAAATGGCCAATAATTTATGTTCGCCTGCCATAAGTTGCGGATGCACGTTGCAACTCAATGTTTTGCCATTTCAATATGCCATTCAATTTGAAGTATGTTTATTAGTGCTGATGTGTGCGACAGTAAATTTTCTAAGAGGCAATGCTATTTTTTATATTAAAATTATATCTTTTTGTTTATGGCAGTGACAAATAAGCGTGAAAGAGGGACTACACTTTGAGATGTCGTTTTGCCTTAACTCCAATGTAAACACCAAAAGGTGTATAGCTATGTCATATACGTATGTATTTATGTGCATGCATAGTTTCGCCTACTTTTTGTGGTGCAAGGCTTTTTTTGTGCATGAATATTAAAGATTTCCGACTAAAAATGGCATCAGTCCTCCGACACTAGCATATACAGTAAATATAAAAAAATGCATAAAATGTATAAAATATTTCAGTGCTGAGTAATGAAGATAATAGTAATAAGAGAAGCAGATAGAAAAAATGGCACTTTTATGGGATAATCGCATATGAGGTAAAGTATTTTTTCATTGTTGACCAGTATTGCATAGAGTCGAATAATTAACATTTTTATTACAATATTATCAAAAATTAATTTATCAAATTTACTTATGGCATTGGCTATGAAGTAAAAATACGGCGGGCTGGACGTTGAATCGCCAGAAAATCTTCTACGCGAATGCGTCTTCTTCCGTCCACGGCGGAAGCATCGAGCACCTGGATGCACTTAAGTGATGTGACTCTATATCCACTGGTGATATGAAGCGAAAAGCCGCAGAAAGTGCTTAAATTCATTAGAAACCCTCAATCACAGGCTCGCGGTCAAGCACAATAGACCACATTAGAGGTCGCAGTTCACTATGACCCAATAATGAAAAATACTGACATGGAAAATGATAAAATACCTTCATGAAACCATATGTTTTTCGGTCATTTATTTAGTATAAATACATTTCAAATACGAAATAATAATATTGTATTTAAAAAACGTTTAATCAAAAATAAATTATTATCGATTTTTTTCGATTATTTTTATCGGTTATCGGAAATAATTTTCTTTTTTTATTGACAGCATTGCCAACACGGCCGCCGTAGCCGAATGGGTTGGTGCGTAATTACCATTCGGAATTCACAGAGAGATCGTTGGTTCGAATCTTGGTGAAAGCAAAATTAATAAAAACATTTTTCTAATAGCGGTCACCCCTCGGCAGGCAATGGCAGAACTCCGAGTGTATTTCTGCCATGAAAAAGCTCCTCATAAAAATATCTGCCGTTCGGAGTCGGCTTGAAACTGTATGTCCCTCCATTTGTGGAACAACATCAACACGCACACCACAAATAGGAGGAGGAGCTCGGCCCAGCACCTAACCGAAGTGTACGCGCCAATTATTTATTTGTTTTTTTTTATTGCCAACACAATAAATGGTCTATTTGAATTGATTTATTTTTTTATTATCGATTTTAAAATCGGTTATCGGAAAAAATCTTCTCTTCTACTGACATCATTGGCAACAAAATAACTGGGGTTTTTTTTTCTATAAACTGAGTGATCTACACTTTCTTCCCAGCTCCAAATGTTCCATAGTTTTTAAGAGAGGCATTTTCAGAAAGCATTGGAAGTTTGCCATTTCTTTTGGAGAGGCAAACACCTTTAGAATAAACTTTTTTAATACTTTGATGTTTCGAATGTCAGTTTAAAAAAAAACTTTTTTTTTTGTGACATAAATGCGCTTTGTGCCAAGCAGCGACTGCTGGTAAAATTTTCTTCCACATAATTTATTGTTTTCTGTTCATAGAGGGCTTCAAGCACGGAACAATAGAATGGTAAGTACACTCGGATACGACGGTTAGAAGGACTATTACCAAATTTTATGATCAAAAATAGCCAAAACTTGTGGGTCTCAAAAGTCTACTATATTTATTCAATTTTCATAATTGATTTTATATACTTAACAACGATTGTCGATTCATATTGAAACGAACCTTCTACTGCGTTTATGTCACACAAAAGAAGTGAGTAATAAAAGTCAGTTGCTCAAAATCCTCTATAAGCTTTGTGTATAAAAAGCTTGCGATTCTAGTTAAAAGCTTCAATCTATCAAAGCTTCAATTTTACTACCTCGCTTATTTATTAAAATGTCGTCTAGACAATCAGCAAACAGCAATTGGTTACTTGGCAGAGGTCATAAAATGGAAAATTTGTGATAAAGACACCACCACCCGTGGATTCACCAACCAATTGCTGAGAAGATTTAGAATTTAAAATTTACAATAACACAATATACTCACACGTATACACTCATAGTCACCTTAATCTTCTTCTTCTTTCTTAGTATGACAGTCCTGGGTGGACCTGCTTCCTGCTTTATGGCCAACGTAATAAATACACTAAATTTGGACCACTTTTGACTATTATCCTTTTTTTGAATTTTCATAAATTTTTTATAAAAGTATATAATAATTCGTGCTATAGCATCTAAATCCGTTTTCAAAACGTTGTACAAAATTAATAAAAATTCGACAAACTTTCAACAAAATTTGAAACTTTTTAATTAGAATTAAAAAAAAAAAATGGGTACGCAGTTTTATAGTCCATCATATGAAGTTCAAGTTTGACGGGCTTAAAACTTTCGTTGATTTTTTAAAATTTATTTTTATATGGAAGAACGAATGCTTGAAGTTTTTTTTTAAGGAGAAAATTCCCAAGTCGTTAGTAAAAAAATTGTAAAAAAATCAACACGATGTTTGCGCCGCTTCAAACTTAGACTTTATTACACTAAAATTCAATAATCATCAAACTGTGTACCCAATTATTTTTTGAAAACTCTGTTTAAAAGGCTTTGAATTCTAATGTGAATTTATTGATTTTTTTACAAAATTCTAAGCTTTGATTAATATAAAATGTATTGTAGAATAACTATATTTGAAACAAAAAAATTATGAAAATTAAAAAAAGTAATATAAGTTGCCAAAACTGGTCAAAATATACTGTATTTATTATTTTGACCATGAGTGTATATACCATAGAGCGCCATAAAATGTGTTCACATTTATAACTAACTTTATTGCTGCCGCATTGGGCGTGTTCCTGTTCGAGTCAAGCTATGGTGTAAAAATAGTCAAATGCTTAGTCTAAGCAGTAAATCATAAATAATTGGCTTATCGGCAAAACTGTCGCATTCAACACGATTCGAATGTGGTTGACAGGAAATTCAGAGATATGATTTGAAATGAAATGAGTGGAGCGAAAATGAACAAAACGGTTGAGGGTTGATAGTTGTTTTATGGTGCACATTTTAAGAGCTATGTGACTTGAAATCAATAACCGCCTGAGACATATATTTTGCTTGTGGGAAAAATCATTTTATATACATATGTTTATAAATTACCTGGAAGAGAATATATTTTTACTAATAACTTTAAAAAACATTGTGTGTGGCACATACATAAGCGATCTCACATACATACAAACTAAATATAGTAGAAGAAGAAGTATAAAGTTCTCCAAGTTTTCTCGTTTAATTTCGAGGAGGAAATTATGTATATATATGAGTATACATAATATGTATGTGTAAATCGTATTCTAGGGATCAAAATAAGAAACTTTGCCGCTAATTTGGGTCGAACGAAAAGTCCCACTTTGACCCATTTAAAGTGTTCCAATCGACACCAAATGTATGGCCGACCCCCACTAACTTTGGACGGCCGATCCACCCATACCAGTGGCACACCCCCTGGAACTCCCCCTGGAACTCCCCATACAATCATTTCAAAATATCACCATTTTTGGCCTTTACATGAGAAAAGAAACTAAAAAGTTCGACCCAAATTGGGGGACATCAGAATTCGTTTTAGAGGTATGGTTCCTTCGGCAAAGTTTCTTATTTTGATCCCTAGAATATGATTTTCAGAGAGCAATGGGCGATTTTTTTGCCTCCGCACAAATCGACCCGGCCTAATACATATGTATATATTTCACCGTGGTTCCTAGGTGGAATATAGGACCTCAAGAAATTAACATAGCTATAATTATCCAGTTTTCGCACTATTCTTCAATTCCTGGGTAATGTTACACATAAGTGCTCAAATGGCGGTCCTGCTCTATAATTTCCATTATTTTATTAACATTTTCGACGATTGCCTTAACAGAGTATGTCTCTTCGACGTCCATACGCCAGAACGGGGCAGGTGGGATAACAGCTTTTGTATTGCATTCGTTGGCAGTATGCAGTCAATAAACAACAAAAATTTGTTTAGTCACCTGCATCGACTTTTCACCTCAGTCGTAGTGTTACAGAAGAATATATCGAAATTTCTCTTTTTTACTTTTATTTTGGAACGCTGTAACACACAACTGCCTTCGCAACTTTTTTCGAAGCGTAATGTCATTCGAGTTATAGCTCTTTAAGACAACTAGCTTAAAATACTCGGAACTTTTTAATTCACCTAACATAATTCAATTATTACCTAAATCAACTTAGCCGATTATTGCTTGCATCTACAGTTATCACATCTACATACATATATATTACCTTTTTATGCATTTCGCCAGTGCAAAGTTGGCATTTTGAATTAATTAAAATTTTTATTTACACTTTACAAGTATTGCCTTGTTTACACAGCCTGACATGCAATTATTTAACAAATTGTTTGATAGTAAAAGAATTTGCGTTCATTAGTGTTGAAGTGATGTAAATTTGGACAGGTGATTAGATAAAAAAGAAAAAAAAAATCAATGCAAACAAAACGCGATCCGCATTTATTATTGCATTTACAGTACTGCTGCTGCATTAATGTTGTTAGTGGAGAGTGTGCCCGCTCTGAGTTGTCGAATTGTTTACTTGGGTTTGGGAGCGCACGCAAAAGCATGGCGCTCGCTCTGAAAACTAAAGTGCTTGTCACCATTATTTTGCCGATGTTGGAACAGCCAATAATCAGATGTTAGGCAATTAGACACAGACGCATTTACATGTATTGATGTGTGCTTATAGGGTAGAGCATGTGCTATGGGTGTACAAAAGTAAATACTTCAGGCGCTTAGGTGTTATGATATCTGTGCAAATATTAAGAGCGCGCTCAAGTAGTGCAATGGAAGTTGAAAATTCTCAGCTGCTGTGCAAATAATTGTTAAATGGCATTTTAATTAGTTTAAAGTGTGATTTCGATTTTCATTGAACGATTGGTAGCGATTAAGTACTTTTGTCTACACTTTGTATTGTATAACATTTCAGATAGGAGGAATGCGTAATTTGTGGTAAATTTATTTGGCTTACACTACCTACAATCGATTTAGAGGAATTTTAACAACACTTTTATTTATATAGTCACTGACCTTGTTTTTGCAAAAACTATTGAAGTCTCCATAGTTTTCTTATTTTAATGAAAGGTGAAATTTTAAGGAGTCTACTAGTATAAAAAATAAAATTTATGATTTGATTTTTTTTGTCCTAATAATATTAAACTGATAAATTTAAACTGTTTTAGTTGCCTCCAATGGGTTTTCTGTTTAACAAAAACCAACAAATTAAATTATAGCTTTTGATGTTTTTGTCGATATATCGACCTAAAATAAAACTAATGCACACGAGCTCTCGGCTGTGCCAACCAGGTCCAAATATCAACGCAATTATATTTTATAAATTTTATGGTATGCAATTTTTAGTAAACATTCATCCAAGCTATTAAATTTTCGGAGCTCTTAAATTTTGGAAGAAAGCACTGCGACCGTTTGCCTTTCAGATTCCCAACTGTCCTACAGTATTAAGGCTATTATTTCCCAAAGTTTAAAAATAAATCTAAAAATTACTTGCAGTTTGCTTGAAATTAAAAGTCTATCCTCGAAGCACTGAGAGATTTGGTAACTCCTAAAACACGCAAGCTCAAACGCCCATTGTATTCAAAGCTTTGGAAAGTGAAAGGGTAGATAGTCAAGGCGGAAAAGAGAGAAGCAACTGAAGGAAAAAATAGGATAGAATAGAAAAATAGAGGTAGTTAGACCTGTTTCTTTAACAAATCTGAAAACATTATTTTACTCGTTCTCATGACCATGGAACCCAAAATTCGCAGCCTTGCTCTAGCAGATGCGGGACACTCATAGAGAAAGTGCTCAGTGCTATCCGCCCCCTCTAAGCAGGTAAATGGAGTCCTGAATGATTCCAATGGTGGTCATATGTTGACCCCATGGATTGTGTCCCGTAACAATACTGACCATCAACCGAATGTATTTTCTTCCAAGTTTTAGAAGAAAGTTCGACAGTTTTCTGTTCGGGTTTGTCACAAAACACTTTGCAGTTCTGCAGCGTTATAGACCGGACCATCGCTCTTTATGAAAAATAATCGCTGATTCACTTCATGATTCCTGTAGAACTGATCCCGATTATTGCCTCTGGTTCCTGTGGGGGGACCGCTGATCCACAGTTGGCCCGTTCACCGACAATTTCATTCACTTGAGCAACGCAGTGTCCTGGAATCCATATAAGTACAAGCTTATTCTGTTTTGCAACAATAAAGCATAAAGCAACCTTTGAGGTTTGTTTTAAGCCCAAATTGTTCACTTAGTTCGAAGCTGTGCTAGTTTTTGTCCACATTCTATTAAATTGAATATAATTCTAAAACTAAGGAAGATATAAACTGAAGAAAATGTATGTAAAGTAATTTTTGTTTTTTTTTTGAAAAAAGTTATTTTTTGGAATATTTGAGATGCTCGTCCCCAAATTTTTTTTATTTGCATACAATTTTTTTTTTCTTAAAAAGAGGAATTTATTATTTTATGTCATTCGCAAGTGTAGATCAGTTGGTGGTCGCCGTAGGACCATTGCAATTGTAAAAATTGTTTGCTCAATTTTACTAGTTTCATTTAGATCCCTGGAAACTCCTCGGTGTGATTTCATATCTCATCCCATAGTCCTATTGGCCTCGCTTATTTAATTCCAAAATGCGTTTAGCTGATTTTACATGAAAATAAAAAATTTAACCACCCTGCTGTTCAACTGATATGAGATATCTTGCCTTTATTAAATTTTTTATTTAAAGCTGGTGGCACTACACAAACAATAATGTTTTGTACGTGGGATTGTCTCCAAAATATTGGTAAAGCAGAATGCAAAGAACGAATTCGCCTGAGGACAGCCCCAAGGATATGGCAAACGAAAAAAAACTAACAAATCAGCTGATTAACCGATACTACCTTTAATAGATTTGCTTTGGTTTTTATAATATACATTTTATATGTTTAAAAATTCAGTGAAGTAAAAAGGTGTTAGAATTTGTTTGCTTTATTTCGACGACGAAATTTACTTAGATTGGATTTGTGGGGGGTTGGACAAGTCCAAGCCCTCAGTCAGAACACCATTGTACTACACCCGGATAAATTTCAGTAGAAAGAATAGAGATAGGACAGATAAAAAGTGGATGGTAAGACGGATAAATTAGTTTTTGGTCACTCTTCCACAAATCTCTTGGATTCATTGATGAATTTTAAGAGATCCGGAAGAGAAAGAGTATGAACTCTATCCATACTCAGTATATCGCAACCCAATATCCTAAGTCTCTATCTGAAAAATGCTGGACAGCTACAGAGAAAATGCTCTGTAGTGTCGTCATTCTCTCTCGCTGTGCCCTGTGATTACACCCACCAGTACTCTCAGGTCCTTTATGCTGAGTTTTAGGAGAAAGTTCGCTATTTTCCTGTTTGGTTCTTTCACAAAGCACTTAGCTACTCTGCACGAGTTCAACTCAGACCAACGACCTCTGTGGGTAGACCGCATGAAGTCGTCAATCCATAGTTGAATCGATGCGGAATTTACACCTAGAAAGGGTTCAGGGCCTGTGCCATTTGCAGATCAATCATTCGATAGATAACTTTGTTGTGTTTTGCAACACTGTTCAGTTTTGCCTTACATTCACCGACTAACTTCGAAGAGCAGCGTGGGTTAGCAAGGGCTTTCAGTGCAGCTTGACTGTCACTACAAATTACAATACTGTTGCCCCGCCACTTTTTCTCAATTAGCCAGTACGCCACATTCAAGATAGCACAGACTTCCGTAAGGAATACCGTAGCCATCTGTCCTGTGGCATAGGAGTGCTTAGTGTCTTCGTCTAGGTACCATCCAGATCCGCTTCCATCCCTGGTTTTGGATCCGTCGGTGTAGAAAGTGTGATGATATCCCGTTAATAGGTTCTCTGGACTTAACCATTGATCTCTATCTGGGATCAAAACGTCATACTTCCCACCGAGGCCAACGACAGGCACCCGATTGGCCACCGAGAACAGTGTGCACCGCGCCGACAGTGGCCAGTGCTTACTTCATTTCCCCAGACTCCGTTTAACTTGAGCCTGTACGCCGCCTTCATTGCTTCCTTTCGAATTTGAATATCGAGAGGTTGGGAGTTGTCGTACTCATGGCACCTGTGATACCCAAGCACACACTTCTCTGTAGCCTGTTTATGGGTTTTACTCTGGAATTAACCATTGAGGCTTTCTACCATACTACAGAGACCTATGTAATAATGAGTCTAATCAGGGTGATGTACAGCCAGTGTACTATCGCCGGTCTTAGATTCCATGTCTTGCCAAAGGTTCTCTTACACTGCCAGAGAACTTTAAGTGTTCGAGAGACCTTCTGCTCGACGTGCTTCTTCCAGGTAAGCTTACTATCTATGATTACTCCTAAATATTTAACCTCAGAAGACAGTTGCAGTGTTACCCCTTTCAATGTGGGTAGTAACAGGCCTTCCATATTGTGTTTTCTAGTGAAAAGCACTAAGGTACTTTTTGTAGGATTCACCGAAAGACAATGCAATTCGCACCAATACTCAATCTTATTTAGAGCTACCTGCATTTCATTGCATATAACTTCAAGTGATCGTCCTGAGATTAACGAAACTTAGTTAAGATTATCCGATTTAAATCAAATATCCGCCGTTTTGGCCCCATAACCTTTGCCCATTTTGAAACCCCTCTCATAGTTACATCACTGAAAGTTCTCATCACTATCGATGAAAATCTCGACGAGCTCACTTTCAAATTCATCTTTTGTGGTCTCTTTTGTGTAGCATCAAGAAAGAGTTTCACAAGGTGATGATTGCTTAATGGAAGGTTTAGACTATACGGCGAATGCGATAGAATCTCCAATCGCAGCTTCTTGAGCCTCTGGCGTTTGGTAAGAAAAAATGTGCGGAAACACGTTGCCAATTTGTCAATTCTGAACGTGTTTAGTCGATTGTTTGCCTCAATTTGGTCAGCTTTTGATATTAAAGGTCCTAATTGAGTGTTTATCTTAGGAGTTCATTGTCTTTTTGACTTACAATTAAGGCTGGGCCGGGCTAGGCTGACTCATCGCGATTTGGCCACATTTGCCTTCGGCTGTTGTTTTCGTATGTTTTATTCATCGCTACTTATCATACGCTTGAAAAATAGGTTGACTTTATTACTACTTTATTGACTTCGCCAAAGAATCGTGAATCCATCCAAAGGATATTCTGCATCATTTCGTTAGGCACTCACATTCGAGCTCCTTCTTAATACCAGCCTTGTGCAAATGGTTCCAAATGATTGTCTGATTAACTTTCAGTTCCTGAGTAATGGATTAAGTGCTCAAATTTATGCTGGTCTGAACCCACGATTTCCATGATTTTGTCGATTCTTGAGATCTTCGACGTCCTTATGTCCGTCCAGAATGGAATAATTGGAACCATAGCTTTTCTGTTGCATTGATACTACACTGGTTCCATTAGCAGCACAATTTCATTGACCGCCTGCTCCAACTTTTGACCTTAGCCGTAATGGTACTCAGGAATTAATTGAATTTTGTCTTTTTTACCTCCATTTTGGAGCACTCGAACACACAATTGGCTACATCAGCAAAACAAAGATCAGGGCACTTTTTACTGCTTTTTCGAAACAAAAACTTATCTTTTCAGATGGGGGTATGCCTATTTTCGTTAAAAAAATAATTATTAACCAAAGTCAAAAATTTGTATTCACGCAAACGACACGGGACGTATTTTTTTCCAGACGAATCGTAGCGCAAAAGTCGTCGGTAAAAATGAAGAAATTTCTGTTTATAGTTTAGTAGGCGAATATTATTGCGAATAACACTAAGAGTTTGGGCCATAATTTATTTTGCCAACTTTCTTTGATAAAAGAGTGAGAGATAACTAAAATAAATTAATTTTAATGCTGAAAATTCTCTTCACTCGACATTTGTTTTGCGTGGCACAGTAAGCGGTCACATGATGACTATTTTATTGCTGATTACGAAGCTGCATGGGAAAATATCTCCATCTTTGTAAGCGGATTTCTCATGACGCTTCTGACTCGGTAACTCGGTAGCTGGGTCGCCGTTTAGATAGGTTTTTTCAAGCACACACATACATTGGCAAATGTAAATGCTTTCTTTATCTTCATTTCTTCTTGCTTGATGACGAATAATTTAATCGTGTGGCAGCTGCTGCTGCTGCCGTTGATGGCATTTTAGCTTATCTTAAATGCAATCAAGATGTGTCGCTCGTTTGTCACTTTTTTAGCAACTTCTACGTTGACACTTTGCGGCATTCACACAGGCTTTGTTGAGGTTTTTGTGAAAATGAAAACGGATTGCTTGATGACTTCCGTCAAACCGGCGCATAATTGTTTTATTACCACTGTCACTTTGCAATTATGCTTCTTAATTTTTATTTTTATTTTGTGGATTTCTTGTGCTTCTACGTCATTGCTTATTTACACTTATTATTTCCATAATTTTCTTTTGTAATTATTTGCTATTTCAGCTGCTGTGCCGTGCGCTTTCTACGGCGTTTATTTTATAACTTAGAAATTATTTGCCAAATTTAAATTTTATTTCGGCAGAAACATTTTTTTTTCCGCTTACGACATCATCTGCCATAGCAGTGATTTTCTCTTCGTCTCTTATTTGTTGGCAATAACCCTTTCTTGCTTGCTTTTTTGCTGCCAGCTCCCACACGCTTTTGTAGCTCCTAAATTATGCACCATCGCCCCATGCGAATGCATTTTTTTGTGCGCCAATCAGGAGTAAAAATGTATTGTAATTAATTTACATTTTTGTCGTTGGCGATTTTTCATTTCTTTTTCCCACCTCGAGTCTAATAAATAAGCAACTCCGGTATTTTTTCCACTGTGGGTAAGGTTTTTTTTTGATTATTCGCTCAATCGTAGGTTCGCAACTTTGTTGCGTTTTTTTGTTGTATTTATTTTTTGCTGAGTTGTTGACAGCTGCCACTTTTATGTTGACAAACTGTCAACTGTTTGATTATTTTCTTCTCACTAGTTGAAAAAATTTGCATTTGTAGGTACCAGGTTTTAGGTCTGGCTTGTGCATATGCAGATATTTTCATAGGCAAATTAGCACAAAAAAAAAAAAACTTGAAAAAATATATAGAAGAAAAGGAAAAAAGTTAATATGCTCTAATATTATTTTGAAAATGTTTTAAATTGAATCGAATTTTTATTTAAATTACACAGGTCTACAAATAATGAATTATTTCTTTCACCTAAGAACGGGACCATCAAATTCCTAATTTTTGTTTTTCTTTTTTAACCAGTCGTTCTTTTCTGTCGAGATATCGCCAAATAACGGTTTTTGATTAATGAAAAAATGGTAGATCATTAAAATTTCTAGTATTTGGAGAATACCGTAACTGAAAAAAGTCAATATTGAAGGCAAGTAAATTTACTATATTAATTTTTTTTTTTTTTATTATTATTTAATTTTACTATATTATTAAACTTTTTGAAAATATTTACAAACTCAAAAAAAAAAAAAATTTTTTTTTGTAAAAATTCTCGATTTATGTATATTTTAAGTGAATTATTTTCAAAAATTGTTATTTGGATCTTCGTATTTAGCCACCGAGTTTACAGAGAAATTTGCCGATTCTTGGGTGTTTTTTGCCTGCAGACTACTGAAGCAATTTTGTTTTCGGCTGAAATATGAAATTTTGTTTATTTATACTTTAGGAAAATTATTTTCGAAATTTGATATAAGAATTTTTTTTAATTATATTTTAAGAAAATTATTTTCGAAATTTTTTATGTGAACTTTTGAAGTTTACATAGGAATTTGCTTTTCCGCTTCTTGGGTAGACTAGTGAAAAAAAAAAATTTTTGGCAAAAATATGAAAATTTTTGATTTATATTTTAAGAAAATGATTTTCAAAACAATTTGTGTGGATTTTCGGACTTAGTGACCTAGTTTACATAGAAATTTTCTGTTCTGGTTCGTGGGTTTTTTTGCCTGTTGACTAGTGAAAATTTTTAGTTTTTGCAAAAATATGAAAATTTTCGATTTGTATTTTAAGATTTTGATTTTCAAAAATTATTATGTGGATTTGCGGACTTAGCCACTGACCTTACGTAGGAATTTTCTTTTCTGGCTCTTGAGTGTTTTTTTTTTGCCTGCAGACTACTGAAAAAACATTTTTTTTTTTTGGCTAAAATGTGAATTTCGTTTATTTATATTTTAAGAAAATGATTTGCAAAAAGTTTTAAATAGATTTGTGGCCTTAACGACTGAGTTTACATACAAATTTGCAGTTCTGCTTCTTGAGGTTTTTTGGCTTTAGACGAGTGTTATAATCATTTCTTCACGACTTTGGGGTATTAACTTCGAAGTCGGTGGAGTTGTAAGTTTTTTAAAGAACTTGGGTGTGCTTAAATAAAATGTAGAAATTAATACAGGGTGGTCAAGCCAGCGGGCATGTGGTAAAGAGCAATTTCTGATTTCTAAATCGAGATTTAACACTTCTTTAAGGAAATTGAGCCGGCACTATACCAAAAATTCATCTGAACCACGAGGAGGAAATTTTTCGAAATTTGAATTCTATACCCCACTTCCAAGCCACAATTTTTATTGTAATCATAAAAATAATGCGCCATAAAAATATGAATGACTTCCGAAACGAAGATCGGTTAAGGCTGATTTCAAATAGCTTCTCCTGTTTGCTTGTTCAATTTTCAATAAGAAAATAAAAACAAACATATAAAAAAAAAACTCAGCAATAAAATAAGAAAATAAAAAATAAATAAGAAAGTTCAACTGCCCTTGCACTCGTATAAAATATTATCGATGCTTGAATTATTTGGCTGTAATAGCAACAAAAACATTGCGAACTGTTTACTAAAAACGGTTTAAACAAACTGAAAATTTCAGACAGCGTTTGCAGCTTTTAAATAAATGCACTTGACACATTGGCTGCAATATAGGTATGGACGAAATCATCTATCTGTTGGGGAACCACCTACAGACTTGGCTGAACTTATTTGCTAGATGCTTGAATTTATCTTCTGATGGCTTATCTTGCCACTTAAGCACGTGAAACGGGAAACATCCGCTGTAGGGTTTTTAGTGCTTATTGGACATATTGTTAAATACAATTTTTGGAGAATATTCGGCTAAGCGAAAAGGAAAGCAAGTAATGGCTTTTTTTGTATTTTTGTCTAAGCTACAAGTAGTATTATGTGAATAATTAATTTTTCTAATATAATTCAAAGAAGGTAAGAGTAAAGAACTGCTCGATGTGGTTTGGTTATGGTAATTCTTCATTTGAAGCATCTAAAAGGCCTTTTTATACTCAACTCTAAAAGTCTTAGCTTTCTGGAAGCTGGAAAAATTTTTAACTCTATTCTAATCTTTATGAAGCTCCGCATATTTTCTTTTACTCCACTAAGGTAATGACTACATAACTAAATAAAGAAAGTACCTGCAAACTCGAAGGGAACTTCTAAGGCGAACAAAGTTTCAAATCTCGCATGTGAGCAATGCGCATTAAACGCACTTATATTCAATGCGACTACCTCAGCACCTATGGCACTTCTCAGCTTGGTTGCTTATCGAGACTACTAAGATTCAGGTATATAGGGAGACCGCTCAGATGGCAACGAAGTGACATTGGGATAATTTTTTCCTATATCACTAACATAATTTTAGTTTTTTCGCAAACATACCGCTTCGCGACTCCAGTTACGTCAGCCCCTTAGCTGAGTCTGCCCCTCAGAGCCTGATAACATTCTGTCATTGGTCACACCTCAATTCTTTTCACTATGGTTGTCCCCCACGATGGAGAGAATAATGAGATCGTGGTCCCGTTACTTTGCTCTCAGCGAATTTAACAACTAGTTACGTGATTTTAGCTCCAGTATGTCCAGATTACCATTTTCGTAATTTGATTTAGCATTTTTTTTGTTATTTAGTCTCGGAGTTTTAGTTCTTTCTTCATGATATTTTTCTAGCTGTTCTAATTAAAATATAATGTTTATAATTTTGTAAAATATACATTTTTTAATAATTATTTAAATGATTCACCCAGTTTTATTTAGCTTTACTTTTTTTAACATCTGATGGTATTGCCCGCGATTGCAGGTGTTGTTGGTGTTCTTCTGCTTTCGGCAGTCAAATCTCTCTCTCGCTACTGCAGTGTTGCCTAGCTTTGGATATAAAAACGCACTAAAATGCGTTTTTTTTAATTAAATATGTTATGCTTATGTACAATTTAATTTATGAGTTTTTTTTTGTTAAGCGAGATTCTTTTGTTAAGGGAACGACTTTTTTGCTATATTTGTAGTTATGTAACTGAGATTGTGCTGGAGATATACGAAAAACATCAACACTATCTTCGCTCCTGTTACTTCATTGTCGCCTGAAAATGACTGATTGAACGAGTGTGTGCTGGCGGAATTATGCTGCTGAATCTCCTATGACATGGCCATCAAAGTTACTGTCACAACTATGATTTTCACCATTGCGGATGTATGGATAATCTATCTTCCTTGGGTTTGGATATTATCCGCCTGGCGAATTGAATCGTCAATACGAAGTGGTTGCACAGCCCTATCTAGTCAGCCTCTTCTCTCTTTCGTGGTTTCTCTTTCTCTCTTCAAAGTTCATGTCCCATCGAGCCATCTTACTCTCGAAGGCAACCATCTAAACCTCAACCTAAAAAAATTGTTTTCAAACGTAATGTGAATGTAGAGTCAATTATATTGTATAGTCAATTTATTGCTTTTCAGAGAACAAGGGAATAGAGGGAGATGAGAGTGTTGACGAGCTTGCTAAGGCAAGCACCCGCTTACCTAGTATGAGTACGCTGAACATACCTATATCCCTCACTCTCAGTTTAGAAGACGGAACTAGACGAGGAACTAACTATGGTAGCACAGTCTGTCTATAAGGGAAGCCTCGGTCTCCCACAGGATTGCCAAAATAATGCTGCGAGCTGGCAACTAGAAAAAAAAAACTTTCTTCTATCACTCCCAAGGAAGGAATGTAAAATATTGGTTGTAGTACTGACGCGACATTGTCTCATTCCATATCACACAGCTGAAATGGGATTGGTTCAGAACGTCGCGTAAAACTTATGCGAAGAAGAAAGGGATACGTTACAACACCTGCTTTGCCACTGCACTGCTCTAAGCAGAACTCGTTTCAATTACCCTGGGACCGGCGTACCTTTCATCGCTGAAGGATATTGCTGCCAAAGTTCAAACTGTTTATTAAAACTCATGAAGCTATGTATCACGAACTATGTTTAACACGACTGCAACAACACTGGTAACACTATGGACCCTTGTGGTCTATGTTATGTGAGATATATTCAGACCAGCCCGATATACCAAACCTAACCTGGGTGTACGGGGCGAACTATTCAAAACACCATAACTTTTTTGTGTGAAATTAGTTTTTATTGATTTCAAAGACAAAATTGTTCAAAAATGATTACAATTTTAATATATATTCACTTTAGCTCGATATGACCACCTTTTGCCTTGTCTATAGCTTTCAAACGGTCAAAAAATGAGTTGCAAGCTGCACGAATGTGATCTTGAGGTATTTTGCCCCATTCTTGTATAATCGCTTTTTTCAGCGCATTCATACTGCCATATTTTTTAGTCCTCACCTTGCTCTCCAAAATGGGCCAGATGGAATAGTCCATCGGATTTGCGTCTGGCGAATTCGAAAGCCGTTGTGTGGACGAAATGAAGTGTGGAACATGATTTTTTAGCCATTCTTGGTTCACACGAGCTTTATGAGACGGTGCCGAGTCCTGTTGGAACGTCCATGGCCTACGACAGAAATGTTTGCGTGTCCACGGTTCTAAAGCAACTTCTAAAACATTTTCCCGATAATAATTCGCATTCACTTTAACACCAGGCTCGATTAAAAGATTGGAGAGTGTCCATCAGCGGTCAATGCGGCCCAAACCATTACTTACGATGGGAAATTGCTTCGAGTGGCCATACGTAGGCTCAAATTCTTGTACGAGCGTTGGGCCAAGTAAACACGATCGTTTTGAGTGTTTATGAACTGCTCAATTGGCAATTTTTTTTTCATCCGAAAACATAATGTTAGGAAATTCGCCACGTTCGTGCAAGCGCAACAACTCCATTGCTCTTTCGCACCGAACTTTTTTTTGCTGAGTTGAAAGATCGTGTGCTCTTTGGAACTTGTAAGCCTTGACCTTGAGCTCATTTTTCAATATGCGTCGAATGCTGTCTTACGATATTTTCAGTTCTTTGGCCATTTTCCTTCCACTTCGACGTGGATTTCGTTCAAGTCGAGCCTTCACTTTCCGAACCATTTCTGGCGTTGTTGCGGTTTGTTTTGGTCCACCTCCATAGCGTTTTGCAATGCAACCAGTATCATTGTAACATTTTATAGTGCGATACACAAACATTTTATTCACACTGAGCTCAGGAACAATGGCTAGTTGTGATTCTCCAGCCAGATTTGAATTCCATCACAGAAAAAAAAAAACTCATCAAAACTGAGACGCAAATGCTTTTGATGGCTGTCATTAGAACAATTTTGACGTTGATGTCATGAGCTGTTTTACAGATACAAGCAGTGTGAAGTTGGTAACACTTCCCTGTATATTCAGAAGACTCGTAGTTCTGTAAACTGTTTTTAGATATTGGAAAGGGAAAACAGCTAGAAGTTACATTCATGCCATACAAATTCCGTTTAGCCTTTGCCAGACTGAAATTCATATTGAGATTGAGTTCACTCGGTTCGAAGAGTTTCTGAAGACATCTACAATATAATCTCGGAAAGTCGTATATTAATATTTTCATCCGAATATGCCTCCAAATTTGTACTTAGGCAGTTGACAAATTCAAATTGTCAAATCCAATGTCAGTATCCCTAAACAAAAAACTTCTCAAATGTGGCATAGATAAGTTTTTAGAATTCGCTGATCACGAGTTTCAGGTTATTTAAACATTGGCTAATGACAGCTGAGAAATCAACTGTCACTTTCTCTAAAAAAATGAAAATACCTCGAAACAGCGACAAAAAAAAAAAGGCCACATAAAGTGGCAGCTAAAGTTTCAGGTTAGTTGAGAAAACAGCCCTTAGATTGTCGAGCTGGACAATAGCAGATCAGTATTTTTACTACGAAATGGGATCATGAAGGTCTTGACACAGGTCTACAGCCATTTGTTAAGTGATAGGTTGGACAGATTTTTTATGTTTTTATCCTCTCTCAGGCATATTTTGTCGTGTTGGGAATCACAAGTTTTACAAAAGCTGCATGCCTTAGCCGACTTCATCTACTGAAAGAAACCAAATGTATGCAAAACGACCCTGCTCGATATGAAGGGCCTTCTTATAGTAAAATCTCATAAATCTAACACTTACCCGTGTATGCAGTAAGTGTACGAGAGTATGAGTATTCATAAAATATTACCCCTCACAAAAATTCATCATACGACGTGTGCACTCACCTAAAAAAGAGAAGAGAGAGAAATAAGAAAGTTGTTAGTACATATACATACTTATATATAAAAAAAAAGAAAATACAATTGAATTAATTTGTAAAAATTTAGTCCTACGAAAGGTAAAATTCCATTAAACAACTAAATTTATGAGAAAATAAAAGATCTGATCATGCAGCTTTACTATATAAAATCTTTAGTTTTATGTGTAAATGAAATTTTTTCGGGATAACATTTACTGTCGCCAGGAAGTATGATCAACCTGTCCAAAAACCAAGACCACCCGACCAAAAACGCAGCATGAGAGTCTTTTTAAGAAAGTCTGAGATACTTATTGATTTGGTGGCTGATGGAAGTGCCCCTAAAAAAACCTCTCAATAATCAAATATAACCTGAGGTACCGTTTTGTTGCCCTTCTGCAGTATGCGTTTAGTATAATTGTTGCTCCATCTTTTCAGTCCCTTCACATGACTTTTAATTCTTTATAGTGGTTCTAAAATTAGGTAGCCTGCTCTCATTGAAATCACACCAATCACAACTAACTGCCTATATAAATTTGATTTACATTATATTACGCATAAAAAGCCAGCGTAAAGATTCTGTTTTTTTTTGTACTTCACCATCTTTTATTATAGAGAAAAATCATGGCTTTGCAAATAGTTACTTCTACGAATAAATAATTAAACGTAGCAAAAAATGCTATAACATAAAGGCGTGGGAAGTATAGGCGTTGCAGAGAAAACAAAGAAATAAATCGACATAAGCCAGAGCTGAATTGCCCGCTAAAACGGCTTTTAAAGCGAAAAATAGCCGCTATGAAAGAGAATAATTCAAGAATAGCACAAAGAATTTTACAAAGAAAACAATTATGCAAAGAAACAATTGAAATACTTAGAAAGTCATTAAAAGTATACTTAGCACAAGCACTGACAACCTCGAGCGGACTAACAAAAGTTCGCTTAATCGAACAGACGGGTAAGTCAAGTTTCTTTCAAGTGATCTGGAGTTATGCATTCCACAATTCACAATTTTACAGACTAGAATACTTATTTGAATAAATATCAAATTAAAAGCTGTAATAATTTAAGTTAAGAATAAATCAATTTTTATATATACAAAGAGATTTAAGCGAGAAAGACCTTGGAAAAATTTTACAATTAGTTCTCTTCGAGATATTCGAGATGACCTAAAGATTGGTGCCAATGAATAATAGTTAGCTTTAATAGCAATTATTTCACATAAAAAATAGATTGAAAATGCAAAATTCTAAGAAGACGATTGAAATTTTTCTGTGGAAGTAATTAGAAGCCTTTTTTTGTATTCAGTTTTGTAGTAAATCTAGAAATAGAAGGTTTCTTACAAATGTTAGGTTAGGTTAGCCTGGTTGGCAATAAACCACGCATAGACTTTTTGGTCCCTAGCGATATCAGATGGAGACCGACCTCTATGAATACTGAAGGTAGACATTATCTAGGATGTTAGCACTTTTGGCGTATCAAGCAGAGCTGGAAGATCTCCTTTTGAGACGTTCTCCAGACCCTCAAACAATGGAGCTCCCAAACATTTTAAACGCGTTTTTGATAATCCCGGGCAGACGCCCAGAATGTGTTCTAAATTTTCCTTAACCTTCTCTCTGCATTTGTCCGTGTTAGTAATCCCTATCTTGAACGCATTTGCAGCCAATAGACTATGACCTGTTAGAATACCTATAATAGTTCTGCAGTCCTTTCGCGAGAGCGTAAGTACGAATTGAGTCAGTTTTTTGTCGTTAGTTCTACACATAACTTTTTCTGTTTCTTCTCTCCCAATTAAAGTACGGAGTCATGTAGGCTGTGCAACCTGAACTCCACTTTTCTATTGAGCTCCGAAGGATCTACAGGGGAATAAAAGACTACAAGGAAACTAACAGTAACCATTCGCAACTATATAAAAAATTCATTGAGTGATAATTGGAATTATATTTAGACAGCAACAAATCGAAAGCCAGAGAACTTGAAAGCTGGTTAAACTCATTCACTCGCTCAAATGTGCTTTCAAGGCATAAATAATTCTAACCCACTCTAGGAAGAAGAAATTTTAATTTAATTCGAAGGTTTTTTTTGAGGTACGTGAAAATGAATGCACTCTAAGAGTACAGGCGAATCAACTGTCCCATTGCTAATATCGAAACCAAAGCACAGTGAAATAATACTTCTTCTACTTTGTAACGATTTTAAATTTAGTAATGCCCCCACTATTTTCGCGCTTTCACGGATGGCTCTAGGAACTAGCACGGTCAGGCTCTTTGTCTACGTGGAATCTAACGGAACAAAACCACATACACTTTGCTCTTGGAATGTATGTATATGTTTTTCAGGCGGTAGTGTATGCTGTTGAAGAAGCAATGAGCATTGTTGTGGAAAACAGATGGCGAGGCAGATCTGTATGTGTCTGCAGCGATACCAAAGCTGCGCTCATGGCCTTAAACAGCCCTCCAACCACTTCAAGGGTAGTTGAGTCCTGTAAATCCAGAAATAAGTGCGTGAATTCTCTGACTCTTTAGCTAGGATGGGCTCTGAGGCCAACTTCTTTGACCCGGAGCCACGGTTAGAAAACGGATTACTTCCACCCACAAGTGAGCTTGGCAGGCTGAGAGAGACGACAAATGGACAAAACTGATATCCGACCGACTGTCGCATATCCTCCTGTCATTAAGCAGAAGGAGCTGTAGGCAGCTGGTTGGACTGATGAAGGGCCACTTTCTGGATGAGACGGCGAACCACTTTCTATGCGACTGCCCGGGCTTTGCTCGAATCAGGCTTGATATCTTTGGCACTGATGTGTTAAGAAACGACCACTTTGGCTCCTTGGTACCACAAGATCTACTCGTATTTCTTCGGAGGTCGGGTAGATTTAAAGAAAATCTAAAAGGGAACCCGAGGGCAGTACAACAGACTTAGTGTTGTCTGAGTGCTGTACTCGCTTGTTTGTCCCGATAAAAACAAAAAGAAAAATAAGGGAGGCATCGTCGGATCATTATCGGATTAGGAAGTTTAAAGATCCGAGTGCGATCGAAGAAATGTCTTTTGAATGCGTCCCAGTCTAGTGATGTGCGCCATTGATGATATGGCCTCCAAATAAATACGGCATACTCTAGCATAGACTGTACGAGAGAAGGAAATAGTGACTTTAAAGTGTATGGATACATAAAATTGAAAGCAAAAAGCCGAATGAAGGCAAGTGTAGAACACGATTTGGCGATGAGAAAACTCAAATGGTTTATAAACTGAAAAGTGGAATCAAAGATTACTTCCAAATCTGTAATTTCCTGGAGAAGTATTTAGATGCGAGTTCTTTACAAAACATGAGTTAGAGATGAAATGCTTAGACTTAGGAAAATGGCACATGTGAGTATTTCTTAACATTTAGTTGAAGTAAAGTCCTATCATACCATGCCACGACGTTTTTCAGGTCTGATTGAAGACTACATAAATCAGACAGGCTTAAGACAGCTTTAAACATTTTTGAGTCATCCGCACATATAATAAATTCAGAGAAACGGAAACCTTCAGATATGTAATTAACAAAAATTACAAAGAATAAAGACTCAAAATGCTGCGCTGTTGGACACCGGAAGAGCCAATAAAAGGGTAGGGGACAGAAAATGAAATATTTGGCGCGTACACCCTTTTTGGGTGTTAGGCCGAGCTCCTCCTCCTATTTGTTTTGCGCGTCTTGATGTTGTTCCACAAATGGAGGGACCTACAGTTTCAAGCCGACTCCAAACGGCAGATTTTTTTATGAGGAGCTTTTTTATGGCAGAAATACACTCGGAGGTTTGCCATTGGCTGCCGAATGGCGACCACTATTAGAAAAATGTTTTTATTAATTTTGGTTTCTCCGATATTCGAACCAACGTTCTCTCTGTGAATTCCGAATGGTAATCACGCACCAACCCATTCGGCTACGGCGGCCGACTATTTTTATCAGTTCGCTCAAAAATAAAAATAAGCGTCAGTGTAACTCCTCTGTTTAGTGATTTTAAATATAAAAGCACGCAGTAGATTAGGTTAGGGTGCCAGGTTGCTTCTCTAAGACAAGACACTCGGTGTCCCCGAGGTCCATTGTGATACCTGCATTTGATTTCCATCCCCTAACTAAGTTCTTACGACACTTAGCACTTTCTAAGAAGGTAACTCCCATTTTGTAAATTTCCCCTAGTCTTCAAAGAAATAATCGCCAAGATATTTAAAGTGCAGGACATTCACAGAGGAAGTGTTCTTTTAAGTTCTTCTTCATCTCCACAGCTCCTGCAGAAGTCATTCTGAGGTACACCTATTCTACTGGCTAAGCACGCAGTAACCAGCAGATTATTATTTCATAACTTTAATTTTCATCGATTTTATAATTTTCGAAATAATTGCCATTAATTACTATACATTTTTGAAGCTGGTAAATTCACTTTGAAATATAACATAATTTAAAAAATCGGCATTTTTCTTAAGTTTCTAACTTCGACATTCACTACAATATTTACTCTTTACTGCCGGGGATTTTTCCATTAAAATTTTGCTTATTTTTGTGAAGACACTCAGGCAAAACTCGTCACTCGAATCGGGCACTGAACGAATTTCTTTAGTATCTGATTACATTTAGCAGTTAGTAGTGGCTTATTCTCGACGTTTTATCTCACTTAATCGCGTACATGTCCAGGCAATACCTTTCCTCGCACAGCGTGTTTTCGATGCACTGCAAAGAACTTTGATAAGTTGAAATTCAAATCAAACAGCAAAACAATTAAGCGAAGATTATCGCACTTATCTACGCCTAGGCACTTCAAATGATTACTATTTGCTTTCTAGGCACGCCTCTCCATGACTATAAAAGCTTTAATATTTGCGGGAATAATCATCAGTTTCATAGAAACAGTTTTGAATAATCAACATGAAAGTCTTCATCTGCTTAATCGTCGCTCTGGCTTTGGTCTCATCAGCTTTCGGTGTTGACTTGAGCCGTTGCTCTTTGGCTCGTGAGATGTCTCGCTTGGGTGTACCAAGGGATGAGTTGGCCCGTTGGACTTGCATTGCTCAACACGAGAGCTCCTACCGCACTGACGTCGTCGGCCCAACCAACTACAATGGCTCCAACGATTATGGCATCTTCCAGATCAACGACTATTACTGGTGCCGACCTGCAAGCGGTCGCTTCTCCTACGATCAGTGCGACATCAGTTGCGATGGTTTGTTGACCAACGACATTGAACCTTCGGTGCGTTGTGCCCAGAAGATCTTGCGTATGCAAGGCTGGTCTGCCTGGTCTACCTGGCGCTACTGCGACGGCTCTTTACCAAGCATTGACGACTGCTTCTAAGATATTCGTTTAAAATAAATGTTGTTGTTGTTTAAATAAAAATTATTGAATTGTTTTAAAAAAATGTTGGCCTTTTCTTTTATCTTTTTTACATTTATTTCGTGATATATAGTAGGGTGAATCATATTTTTGTGGATCACTCAATCCTAATATTTCGTACACATGTGCACCATTTCGAGCCTTTTTTTAATCTGAGAGCTATGTAGTTTGTTGGATTGATGGGGGGTTAAAATATTCTATAGAAATATTCGCCGCAAATTTTCAGTTGAGATTTCTCCGCTTAAAACAGTGTGCTATAGGAGACAAAAATACACCACTAATTTGCTTTTGATACTATTCCGTCCTTCTTTCCTTGGCTCTACGATTGCAATTCTTCGATTCCTACATCAACTAAGCGAACTTTTGTTAGTCCCCCAGCCCATATGATATTGGCAGTCTTACAATAATTATTTGCATAATTTAAATAACTCTGAATGCAGCTAAAACTTTTTGCAATAACACAAACCCACAGAACTTAAGTAAGAAAGTACCGAAGCATATTCTTGTGTACTACCAAAGGCGGATACTAAGTACTCAAATTTCTGCGATGCTTTGCTTTGAGGCAAGCAAATATAAAAGAATTAACCATTTGAACGCGCCAAACAAAAGAATCAAGAATTGACAAGATGTGATGATGTTAGCATTGACGTCTTGGCCCATTGTCTGATGGAATGTTATTACAAGTTGTAGTTGCATTCGGTCATTATTGTTGTTGTTGCATGTAAGCTGTTGCGGTTGCGGTATGACATGTGGAAATCATGTTAGTTTAACCACACGGAACAAATACGCCAAGTCTATTGTTTAGCGTCAAGTGAGTTAGCTAAGAGGAAGTGGATGATGTGCAGGGGTGGGCATTAACAGCACTTGTTGACAAATTCTACAGTAACTGGGGAAAGCAATGGGGAAAATAGGCAGTGACAAGGTAAGAAATGTTAGCTGCACACGAACATGGCTTTTGGGGGAATAAATTGAAGATGGTTTTGTTGTTGCTTTAAGGAAAAAAACAACTTGTCGGTAATTTGAGGCATGCAACTTGGTAGATGCTTTGCGCTGAACGCAGCCACGCGGCCACGCATGCATTCTGTGAAAAATGCGCCGTTGTGTCGGTGTCAACGTTGTGAGTGTTGTGTACAGGACCGGTTTAGCCATGTCGAGGACCCTTTACACTTTTCTACAGTAATTTGAAATGTGACATTGTAATGCTCGTATGAAAAGCAGTAATATTGTCATTGAGTATACAAAAAAATATTTAAATTACATTGTCATTCGATGAAACATTTTGCAATGTTTTTTTTTGGTGCGTGAGACCCCTCGCAGTTGCCCACACAGTTGCAAAATGCTGGATTAGAGATATAATGAGAAAAAAGACAACAACGACTGAAAAATTGTGTTTGTGTTTTTATTGCTGTTATTGTTTATGAATAGCATTGTTTAATAATTTTTATCTGAAGTTGCTTTCATTTAGTTTATGACTAAAAAAAATTAAAAATGCAAGTTTTAAAAGTAAAGACGTAGAAAAGGTTAAAGCTGAGAAAAAAAGTGCTCATAATATTTTTAATTCATAATAAAATATTTTTGCCACGTTCATTCATCAATTTTTATTTACAGAATTTTTCGGTGTTTTATGGGTTTCATGAATAGGCTAACAATGGACATTAATTCCACTTCAGAATCAAATATTTTTAATGTGTTTAAATATTGTGATTGTATTACAATAAAAACACAAATTAATGCGTGAGCGTCACCCTACGATTTAAGCGCATATTGATTCGCTGTCAAAACTTAAAAAGGTTTTTTAGCCTTTCATAAACGATCCGTATGGCTGTTGCGTCCGCCACAGCTTAAGTTTTTCAAGTAAAGTTAAGTTAAGTTATATTAAGTTAAACTATGTTAAGTTAAGTTAAGTTAAGTTAAATAATGTTAATTTAAGTTAGGAAAAGGTAAGTTTTAATTAACCGCTAAAAAAATTGGTAAGTCCAACCTCAGCTGTCTGCTTAAAAAATTTAAAATGCGGGACTTAAAACACAGTGATTTATTTTCTGTTATGAAAAAATGAAAGAGAAGAATTCCATTTCACTGCCCAGATCTTCTGCTAAGCATCCTTAGTCTTAACTACACGAACAGTATATATGAGCCAGTCCTTTACCAAACTTTTTTTCTAACTTTTCCAGTCAGACAAACATCTCCAGATCCTTCTTTTTCTTCTTGATTGGTGCAGTAACCACCTAACCGATTTATGTTGATTTTAGCAAAGTGCGACATCCATTTCTTTCTCCTACCATATCACATGGTGCCGATTAGATTCATCAGGTGCAGCTAAGTCCGTCCCCAATTAAT
Organism: Anastrepha ludens; assembly: GCF_028408465.1. Classification (NCBI taxonomy): domain Eukaryota; kingdom Metazoa; phylum Arthropoda; class Insecta; order Diptera; family Tephritidae; genus Anastrepha; species Anastrepha ludens. Next base: position 116,482,428 of record NC_071502.1, read on the forward strand.
ATTTCTAACAACTGGAAATGAGCGCGAGAAAATATGTATGGGTGGTAAAATTTTGCACTTCAACTTTTATTCCTTAATTTTGCTCATTGAAACCGGGGTCAATAATTGATCCAAACCTCAAGTGTGATTGATTAGCAGTTTTGGCTTGGTTGGTTGGTTAAAGTGGTGATTCTTCTAGAATCCAACTAGCGCTTCCGCGCCATTTTGTTGCCACATCCTCGTTGCCAACTTGTTTAACGGTTTTTTACAGCATAACTATATCCAGTCTGTGCGGTTAAGGGCTTTCATTGATTTTTTTTTTTTTCGTATATCACCTCAGTTATACAATCTTAGCATTGTCGTAACCAAACCGCTATTATCACTCCGGTTACATCAGCCAATCCCCTGAATATTTCTAATGCAAAGGAGACCTTTCTCTTCTTCTGCTTTTTCTTCTTCCCCTTTTAAAGCCTGAAGTGTTTGAGCCAAAATGCTAGTGAGCTGTTTTTCCATTAAAATTTATTTTACTATCAAGGCCAACGGTTTTTGTTTTTGTCTTTTTTTTATTTACAGCAGCTTTTTTGCTTTTGAATTCTCTGACGCTCTGTAGACGCCACTGTAAAGGAAGTAGAAGCACTTTGAGAAGGAAGTTATTAAACTCAGAAAACAAACGTACGTGGCTATGTATGTATATAAAATTATGTAGCAGTTTGAGAATCATAAATTGAGGGGACTAAAATAATCATATGGCGGCTTATAAATAGGTGTTGGTCAGTGGTCGTGAAGAACGAACGGAAATGAGCTTAACATACAGGAATACATTGTATGAGTATGTGTGTAGAGTAAGCACATATTACCACCACGGAAGTGAATATATGTATGTGGTCGAAGTGCTTGTTGTAATCGCTAGCACTTAACATTTTTTTATCGAATGCACCTTCAGAGTAGTTATTAAAAGTACCAGAGCGTTGCTAAACTAAATTAAAGTGTGGCATTATTAAGTATTTAAGAGAGCAATAAAATTGAAATCACTAGGCACTGATACATTTATTTTGAGCTTGAAACTTACAGTCAAAGTTGCACAGCGTGAATTCTAGCGTAATTAATATACTATGTACCTCTATGTCTGTGCGCCGAATAGTTCTTCGGAGCCTTGATAAAAGCCGAAGTTTAGCACAAGGAAATTAGACCGATAAAGACAAGATAGCCAACTTCATAAAAATTAGAATTTCTTTTGCTTTTACGTTATCTGCTTGCTTCAGGACTGTTGCAGTGCTCACCCCCTTCGAAGGTTGGACACAACCAAGGACGTGCACCTTTAACGCAATTTGGGGAAAAAACTTATAACAAGCAACGCACGGCTAAAGTAATTGTTTTCATACGTCGATGATGCACTCGCTATGAATATATGTATTATTCAATACGCTTAGAAGGATTATCAATGCATGGCAGAATCAACCTTGCATACGCAAAATCTCTTGAGCACAATTCGCCGAAGGTTCACTATTGACAAGAGAAGTAGAAATTGTGTGTACAACTTATTTAATCGTTGAAGTCATTGCAGTTGATTCGTTGGAAAACGCAGACGGAATATCTAACGGCGCAAGAGTAATGGTCCATAATGGAGCGCCTACCCCTGAGTGATACATTCTAAAGCAAGATTTTGGTCCGAGAAGGTTGGTGGATAACTGCAATTTGTGGTGCCTTGGCTATGAGCCTTAGTGTGCCCGTAGACAGTGGACAACCGCTTCAACCTACCCTAACCTTGTGGTGCCTTTGCCTTACAAATGGAGATATCTAGAGATTAATGCTACCTCCGAAATTTATGAGAAGCCATTTCAAAGCAGTAAGAGGGTAATACCCTCGGACCAAATCGTGTAAGCGGTTATCGCGCCAATCAAGAAGAAGAATTCCCTCGGATCAATCGAATAATAGTCAAGTAAAACCTACTCGGTTGAAGCGGGCAATAGTGGATGAAGGCTCTTTGAACGATTTCACAGAAAGAGAGCTGAAACTTAGCAAATTCCGCATTACTTTGCCAAAAGCAGCGTAGTGTTAAGTAAGTAGTTCCCCGAAAATTCATCTCACACAACTGAGTTTGTGTTCTGAATAACCCTGTTTCCGTTGCATTGTAAAAAACTTTGATAAGTTGCAGTCCAGAGTGCAAAACAATTAATTAAAGATAATCGCACTTATCTACGTCTAGATACCTCAAATGATTAGATTTTGAACGTGACCACACCTCGTTACAGGTATAAAAGCTCTCCAATTTTCGGGAATAATCATCAGTTTCAAAGAAACAGTTTTGAATAATCAACATGAAAGTCTTCATCTGCTTAATCGTCGCTCTGGCTTTGGTCTCATCAGCTTTCGCTGTTGACTTGAGCCGTTGCTCTTTGGCTCGTGAGATGTCTCGCTTGGGTGTACCAAAGGATGAGTTGGCCCGTTGGACTTGCATTGCTCAACACGAGAGCTCCTACCGCACAGACGTCGTCGGCCCAACAAACTACAATGGCTCCAACGATTATGGCATCTTCCAGATCAACGACTATTACTGGTGCCGACCTGCAAGCGGTCGCTTCTCCTACGATCAGTGCGACATCAGTTGCGATGGTTTGTTGACCAACGACATTGAACCTTCGGTGCGTTGTGCCCAGAAGATCTTGCGTATGCAAGGCTGGTCTGCCTGGTCTACCTGGCGCTACTGCGACGGTTCTTTGCCAAGCATTGATGACTGCTTCTAAGATATTCGTTTAAAATAAATATTGTTGTTGTTTGAATAAAAATCATTGAATTTGCTTTAAAAGTCTTGGATTTTGCATTTATTTCTTTATGTTGATGGTACAGGTTGTAATGTTGGTGGAAAGAGTCTTCTTGGTAGAAAACTTGATCGTTTTGGCCCGCACTATTTTGTTATGGGTATTGTAGTGCTAAAAACTGCACTACTGTACTTTTGCTTCTTGGCACTGCTTTCATAATTATTTTCTTTGTAATTCTTTCTACTTGCAAAATGCGCCTAATGAGGTCATCGTAAAAGTGCATGAGTTGCTAGTCAGCCACTTGTGACCAATCGTATGCAGTGAGTGAATAACTTAAGCGAGAATTTCGTGGGTGTCATGCCTCAGTTACGCCGATGAGGAGCTTGCTCAGCGAAATGAAGAAACTGCGGTGGAGGAAATAACAACTTGATAAGCAAAAACTGAAAAAGACTCTTTTATTTTAGCTGCTTCTATTAACTGGGGGATGTTATGCATTTGATGCATTTATGTATGTAGATATGTATGAATATAGAATAGTAAACTATTAAAGCGAAAACGAGGCAAGAGACAATTGCACTGAAAATTATGATAATTAGTATTGCAGTCGAATTTCTCATGCTTCTAAATTGTCTGGCATTGCATGCAACTTTTTGCTGAACCCAGTTAACCTCACTTCTGTCCAGACTTAAGCTGAGAATTCATGTACGTGAGGTCGCTAGTGCATGTCCACTTAATCAATGCCAAGATTATAATATACGATAACGAGAGCGTAATTGCAAGGTGCAGGCGCTTGTGGTAAGTGCCGCCAACGGAAGCAATCGGAGTGAGCAAAGAGGGACAATAGAAAGCAAGTGCCGATCGTCAAACTGGAGTGTTTAAAAGCCACGTTTTGCATACAAAAAGTATGTTAAATCAAGTGCCTGAATATTGTACTACCGATTTCATATTTCAAGACGCCCTTCAACGGCGCCCTTCAAAAAATAGGCAAATTGAGTAAAATCGTAGCTTCTAAGCGGGCAATTGTTATCACTGATTATTCGGTTTTCGAATGGTTCCGATTTTCTTTTTTATATTTTCCAACCTCGTTGCTCATAAAATAAATTTTTCACATCCGTGATTGTCTTCTTAGCTGACAAAGTCCAAAAGTTCGATAGTTTAATTTCCAAATGCTAGAAGATCCTCCTGCGATTATAGGAACCTATCAATATGTGGCTGTTTTATAACTTTGAGATAGAGTGCATGCTGATTCACGTAAGCGGTTATCGCGCCAATTAAGAAGAAGTAGCATGCTGATTTTCGTTTCTTGCTCAAAATACCTCACAAGTTGTGTACCAAGAATAGGCAGCCAACGTAATACGATAGCATAAATGGAAACAACTCCTCAAAGCAGCGAGCAAAAATCCATTATTTGGAAATACAGGAACGTAAATGGAGATGCATGGGCCACACCATCCGCAATCCAGCTAACGAAAAGACCAGAACGGCGTTAGACTCGAACCCTCAAGGAGATCGGCGCAGAGGACGTCCTAAAGGATCATGTCGACGTAGCCGTTTTGGCGAGTGTTTGGCAGTCGACGAAGACCTAACATGGTCCTAGATCCAGGCAAAAGCGAATAATCGACAACATTGGTAAGATTTGGTTTCGGCACTACGTAGAGGCGCATCACAACAAATAGTAATAACAAAATGGAAAGATAGCGCATTTTTTCCTACTCATCTTCAGGATTATACAATAGCAACTTTATAAAGCTTCTTTGTATGGACTGCCACTAGACAGTGCTAAAAATCATATCGCAACCACAGTTGAGAGTTGCCCAATATTGATCTAAGGTGTTCCCGCAACCTCTTCTAAATTGTTAGCCAGAAGCATCTCCAGAGGTCACCTACATAAGTACAGAACTTCATGAATTACCACATGTACTGTTCACTGTAGGCGCATTCTTCGACATTGAGGGGACTTTTAATAATGTCCTCCTGGAGGCAATTGCCAGGTCCCTGGGTAAACTAGGAGTCGGAACCGAGCTCATAAGGTTTATCCACATGATGCTTAGCGACAGAACGGTCGTGGCAGAATGGGCGACACCTTTCTCCGCCGGCAAGTGAACAGAGGCACTCCGCAAGGCGGTGTTCTCTCGCCACTACTCTGGATTGCCGTACTTAACGGTCTGCTGGAGGAGCTGGAGAGGAGGGGCTGCAAGGTGGTTGCCTACGCGAATGACGTGGCACTTATTGTCAGAGGCAAGTTTCTAGATACTCTGATGGAACTGATGCAGGGTTATCTGAATCTATTGTAGTTATGAATTGAACCGCAAATTGCGACCTTTCGATAAATCTTCTGAAGACGGAGCTCGTCTTATTTACAAAATACCTAGGGTGTTTCTACCCTCAATAGCGGGCGGTCCATTGGTGCTCTCTGCTATACGGAGTCCTTGTCTGGTAGAACTCTATAGAAAGGATGGTATCAGTTAAGAAGCTGAAGAGGGTACAAAGGTCTACTCTCATTGGAATCAGTGGGGCGCTCCGTACCACCCCTACTCTAGCGCTTAACGCTATGCTGAATGTGGGACCGGTGGACATTGTAGGGGTGCAACATTTTTTGGCGGCAAGGCATGGCAAACATGTTTATGGATGGCTCGAAGATGGACGGGAGGGTTGGAGGGGGAGTATTCTGTAAGGAGCTTCCCATCAAACTTAAATTCAGGCTTCCGGACCACTGTAGTGTTTTCCAAACGGAGGTATCCGCAATTGAGGAAGCAGTGGATTGGTTGCTTACCTCGGTAACTACCGTTATGGAAGTAAATATTTACTCCGATAGCGAAGCGGCAATTAGGGCCTTGGCCTCGTTGCTTGAGCGACTTTCGACTGCATCCGAATACTTCGACGTCAGGCTCATTTGGGTTCCCGGTCACAGCGACATAGAGGGTAACTGCTGGACTGATGAGCTGGCTAGACAGGGAACTTTGGAGACGGCTTTGTCGCGAAATGAGAGGAATGGGGTTCCCTTCAGAAGATGGGAACCCTTAAAATGGGCCTCGAGTCAACTCAGCGAGCGCTGAGCTAGTGCGCAAACGTGCAAGGTCGCGAGATCCTTCTGGCCACGGGTAGATCGGGGACGCTCGAGGGAACTTCTACGGGCTCCTATGGGTATCCTTACCGGACATTGTCCGTTAGGTGTTCATGCTGTAAGACTTGGGATTGCCTCAAGTCCGTTCTGCAGAAGCTGTCTTGAGGACGAGGTGGAATCATCTCAACACCTTCTTCTCAGCTCTCCTGCTCTCGTCTGGCAAAGATTTAGACATTTGGGCTCTCATTTTTTCGCTACGCCTGCGAATATAGCGGGTATAAATATCACAAATTTGGTGAAGTTCATCAGTAGCTTGTTGCGGCTAATTACGAACGCAAATCAGCCACCGTCGGTGTTGTCTTAAAATGCATGGCCATCATCGTTTCCAATCCCAAGGCTCCTTCTTCCTTCCCTTCTCCCTTCTCCTCTCCCCTGTATGGCATCACATCGGACGAATTTCCAATATTTGTCCAAGTTTGCTCTAAATTAGGGCAACCATTTAACCTAACCTACCACATGTACTTGTATAATACCCAAGATTAGTCAGTCGAACCTACGCATGCTCCTCGTCAAAAAACTGCTTCTCGAGTTCTCTGCATAGCAAGCACAATACCTTATAACTCCCCTAATTTTTCCTTCAAGGGACGATAAAGTTTAAAAATTCACTCGAAACTGTTATACCCTTATGCGAAATGGGTTGTTTTGAATGGATTAAAATCTAAACTTATAAGTATTGGCTAAAAGTTCTACCGCGAGCTAAGCTCGTGACGCATAACCCTCCCGGAGCTGGAGTTGCACCACTATTGCTATAGAAATACAAATTCCAAAGGTTTGGGCGAAGCAGAGGTCTACTAATTGAGTTGAATTGCATAGAGTTCTAAAAAGTTTGTTCGTGATAAATCGTTGTGTTGCTTCACTAATTTGTTCTATGACCTTGGACTTAAGCGGTTCTTTGCCCTAATAACTTCATAGTAGACTAAGTTGGCAAACGATTAAGAATTATCTGAGCTATAACGGTTTCATCTTTAACATCAATTATGCATTGTACATACGACAAATACCCATAAAACTACCTTTTTCAGGCTTGTAATGTCCTCCATTGCTTTCTTGTGCATTTATTTTCTTTGTCAATACTTGGAGTCTAAGCTAAACTGAGGTATCCCGCTAAAAAGTGATTTGACATTAGTGTCTGAAACCAAACGGCTGCTTATGATGTGCTCCTCTTTAATCACACTATTCCAAAATATTGTTAGATGTGGTGACAGATCCATCAGTATTTCCTGCAAAAGTCGATTTGCACAATGCACAAACCCTCTTCTGTCGGATGATGTTGATATACAATAAGTGCTCATTATATTCCTCTCATTGCCAAAAGCAAAGCAATGCAAAGTGATTCCCCGAAAATTTATATCGACTATCAGAGTATACGTTTTGACGAGCCCCTTACCTCGCACAGAGTGTTTTCACTGCATTGCCAAAAACATTGATTGATTAAAATTCAAAGTGCAAACCAGATAAGTAAAGATAATCGCACTTATCTACGGCTAGGCACTTCAAATGATTTGAAACTGCTTTTTGGAGACGCCTTCCTGTGACTATAAAAGCTATACAACTTTCGGGAATAATCATCAGTTTCATTGGAACATATTTCAATAATCAACATGAAAGTCTTCATCTGCTTAATCGTCGCTCTGGCTTTGGTCTCATCAGCTTTTGGTGTTGACTTGAGCCGTTGCTCTTTGGCTCGTGAGATGTCTCGCTTGGGTGTACCAAGGGATGAGTTGGCCCGCTGGACTTGCATTGCCCAACACGAGAGCTCCTACCGCACTGACGTCGTCGGCCCGACCAACTACAATGGCTCCAACGATTATGGCATCTTCCAGATCAACGACTATTACTGGTGCCGACCTGCAAGCGGTCGCTTCTCCTACGATCAGTGTGACATCAGTTGCGATGGTTTGTTGACCAACGACATTGAACCTTCGGTGCGTTGTGCCCAGAAGATCTTGCGCATGCAAGGCTGGTCTGCCTGGTCTACCTGGCGCTACTGCGACGGTTCTTTGCCAAGCATTGATGACTGCTTCTAAGATATTCGTTTTAAATGTTTAAAATAAATATTGTTGTTGTCTGAATAAAAACCATTTAATTGTTTAAAAAACTCTGGCTTTTACTCTATTTTTAATATAACTTTAAAAGCTTTGAATGGTGGTAGCAAGCGTTTTGCTAGGAGAAAATAGTGCCCGAGATGGCCAGCTCTGATCTACAACGAAGGATATGCAGTATAAAGAATGAGCTTTCCCGAACTTGTTTCATCTAACCTTAATACACATCTCATTTCGGTAGTATTTTTTTTATATATAGTTTTCAAACGTTGTTCCTAGAAGAATAACGAAGATGACAGAATTATATATGCAGCTCCTAAAAACAATGAAGAGTGCTTTTATGTGTACAAATACAAAGGTGTTAAGAGCCTTTTGAGAAACCAATTAGTAAGGTAAGGTAAGGTAAAGCACGCCCACAAAATAAACGCCAATTATTTGAAGTGCTTAGGTGTAGATTATTGTGATTATGTTTGTTTGTGTTTTTGCACTTAGTATTGCAGCTTATCAAATATTGTTTTCTGATATGCCACTCTCGTGCGCATGCACCGATACTGATTATCTTATTTATTATTATAATTTTTTTTATTTTTTCATTATAGTAACTCACACCCTCGTACCCTCGTTTAGCGCAACGAACTTAGTTTTAATTTTTCGCTAATGCCTTTCTAATATTTCGAGGCATTTCGCACATTCCATAATTTAAAACTGTTTGACTTCTGCGAGACTTCTTCCACTTCTGTAAGTGAGCACGCCAATGGCCGCACTTTGATGTCTCCATTTCTCCGTTTAGCATTTGAAAATGTATGTATGCAAGTTCACTTCCTCACTTAATTAGCCATTTTTTTATTTAGTGTGCATGTGTGTATATGTAAAAATCATGACGGTAAAATACACACATACATGTAGTTGGTAGAGTAAGAAGCAGAACAACAACTCTGCCCACATGTGAGCTGTTAACTTCCTGAACCAACCGCTTCTACAGTGAGTTTGTGTGAATATCAGTAGTTCGATTTGAAGTGATACTCCAGATATTGTGTAAGACAGGTTAGTGGTTAGTGGTGGAAACTCTTACCACAACAGTAGCAGGTAGATAGTAAATTTCTTCCGCTTTGTTTGGTTACGTTGCTTTTGCTTCGTTGCTATTCTTTTGATTGCATATTAAACTTGTGTATATTTGTATGTATAAGTATTTACATTGACTGGTTCGAGTCATTGGCCTTCTTTCGTCATAGTAAATAAAGCTGGATACATATTTATATGTATGTATATATATATTTTTTTTTACATTCACCATATTTTCTTTGTTAGAATGGTATAACACCTCACCGTGTTGCCTGCTTAGAAGCACCTTCTCCACCGTTTTCCTAGCTTTGTTATGTTCCGTCTTCTATCTCTTCATATGTGTCTGTAGTAAGCCGAAGTTAGTGGCAAATGCTGCGGTGCTCTGCCTTCCAAGAAAAAAAAACCAAAAACAATTTTTCTTGCCCATGGTGAATGTTCTTTCATTTTCATTCCCACTGTTGGCTTCAATTTAAGTTCTTTTTCAGTTTTTCTTTTTTATTTCGCTTTAGCTCCATCGATTTAGCATTGCATGTGCTTCGTCGCCTTTGCTTTTTATTTCAAATTATTTCCATCGATTCTTTGTTTGCATTTCATTCCATGTCAATTCAGCGTTAGAAAACAGTGATATTTTCTTGATCTGGCGCTATGCGAATAACTGGAGTTTACTGTGTTGCTGCCACAAGATCAACTGTGCTAATAATTTTTCTAGCATGCAAAGTCTACTCTTGTTAGAATTCTTTCAGCGCGGTATGAACGTCTAATATAGCGCGTTTTCACTGTTTTTTTCATTATTATTGTCAAAATAAATTATTTTACAGCTTCATTCTCGTTACCTATTAGGCACAGCTTGTATTTTGGCTGTATGCTTCTGATAGCTTACTGTTTTTCGGTTTCCTTCCATGATCTCAGGCGTTGCGCGCATTTTGCAGAAAGTTACGTTAGTTACTTCTGCTAGTTTTAGCGCTCACTTTTCATGTTTCAAGCAACAAATTTTCTTTGAAAGGCGTGCCTGTGTAATTTTTAACAAATGCGAAGGTAGTTTATTTATTTTATTTATTTAGTGCCAAATTATTGGTGAGTGCAATGGAGTAGCGCACGGTTTTTGCGGGTGATTTATGTGCCGTTGTACGTTGATGATGGCGAAGCAGCCTGAAAAATTCAGAGGCACCCGAAGATATGCGAATGCGGTCTTGGTAGGGGAAGCAAAGCTTCTGGTGCAGTGGAAAGTTTTTTTGTGAAGAAAGGAGAGACTGCAAAATATTGTATCTAATAGCGAAACTGTGCTCGGTCAACACCACAAGTGGATACTCCACTGATCAACCGGCTAATACAGCGATTTTCGGGATTGGTAATTTCTTGTCAATCATTTGAAATTGAGACAGAAAAATCACTTTTTGCAGGATAAAAGAAAAGTTGTCTTTAACTTTTTGGCTAATGTGGATACGTTTGAGGGGCTGGTGGTTTTGTTTTCGTTTTTATTATTAAAAGCAATACATACATTGATTTTATATTTTAACATACGTGAATATGTTCAAGGAGCGCTAGGAGGATGAAAATAATGATATCCATCACTCAAAATCATTTTTTTTTATTTTACTAAAAACGTTATTCAAAACAAATTTGGATGATTTATTTTGCGCCACCTTCTATAAAGCTAAATCCTACAACTTTCCGCTTATTTCGCTTGGAGTTTGAGAGATTCAAAAATATGTGAACTTATTTCAACAATAATTTTCATTTTCATTACTTTGAAGTTTTGGAAGTGCTACTTCTTAGGAGTCGATGGGCGAGCGAGAATGGAGAGTAAAATTTCAAGGCCATGCAACGTTTTGGGCATTTTCGTTCCGCGAGAGAGAGAAGAGATATAACGTAGAAGAAAAGGAGAGAGAGAGCTTTACCTTATATATATCTTAGATACACTTTAGGCTATTTTTCCTGAGTTTTTCCTTGTGGTTGCTAATTTCTAGTGAGAAATAACACTGCCTACTTTTATGGGCTTGTTTGTTGGTGCGAATTTGTAGGAAATATATTTTTGGTGCCTACTTTTTGGCGTTATATTTCAGTGACGGGGCGTTTTTTGGTCCCAATTTTTTTGGTGGCTACTTTTTGGCGCTTTTTTCCGTTTCCTGGCTAGTGCTTGTGAGTACTATAAAGTGCTATCCATTCCGGCGTCGGATTTATTGGTATTGCCTTGCGGTAATTTGTGCCGTTGCTGCGGTCCTGGAATCGCTGCGTTTGTGCGGGTGATAAACGCTCGAAATAGTGCGAGTTATTGCCACGACTTGTGTCCGGCGTTTACCTACAACGGTCGACCCTTCTCCGACAAATATCTCCACGCTTAAGTATTATTAAATGCATATAAATTTAACTATTGTCTTTTTGTGCTACTACTGAATTTATTTTCACTGCAAATAAAAAAGTATTTTTTTACTACTGTTTTTCTGGTATTCTTTTATGGTAGAAGAAATTCACAAACAATATTGATGCAATATTTTTCTAGTTAACTTGTTGCAAAATGACGAATACCTAAATCCGGAGTCTAATATGGGGATCCCGAAAACGAGTAACGAAGTCCCGAAATCGAAAAATCTAAAAAAAAAAAATTTACACCCTATTCGTCATACAAAATTAACAAATCCAAATCAAGTAAAGTTACAAAACGAATACAGCCATCGAAAGTAATGTCTGGATCAGAAGCCAAATTGGAGCAAATCCTCAGCAAAGGCATTAAATACTTCTTCGAATAAGCGATTTTATATTTATTTATACAGATTTTTTTTTAATTACTAGTAATTAACTCCATGCAGTTAATTTCCCGTGTACAATTTTTTTCTTTTATCTTTATTTATTTTCATACAAGAAAAGCGAATCATTAACTCCATTAACTGCCGTCCATTAGCCATGCCAGTGCATTTTTCTGTATATGAAAATTTTTCGTAACTTCAACCAACGCCAGCACCGATTATGACACCTTATTTGGCTGTTAATGTCCAATAATTTCGTGGCACAGTTTTACTGGTGAACACACCAAACGCCCTTCAAACCATTTACTCCATTACGAATCAGTCAGGCAACGAAGCAGAAAAATGCACTGTTGTCAAAATTATTATTATTTTTATTACTTTATTGTTTGTGCTCTCTGAATGGTGCAATTTCAAGCGACCTGTGAATTATGAAAAATATTACAAAAATATTTAAATTAAATTTTCCATGTAATGTGACGTGAAATCAGAGGTTAAGTTAATTACATTCATTTAGAAAGCGACGCTTTAGAGCTCCTTTGCCCGATACGCCAAATTAGATCTGTAGCTAAACAAGCCAAGTGCAGCATTGCGATTTGCATACATTTTGATATGTTACATTTTTTGAACTAAGACGAAAATTTTCATTTATTCTTCTTAAACTTTTTTATGTTATTTTTTGGGTTTATATAATAATTAATTATAATTTTTTCTGTCAGTAAAACAGCAATTCGCATTGTTTCGCAAGCGAATTATTTATTATTTTTGGATACAAAAAGTTGCACTTATTTATTATGATTTTTTCAAACCAACCTATTTCTACCAAATTTTTGTTATTTAAGTTTTATATTTGTTTATTTATTGTATTTTTTTCAGGTTAATGCCATCTTTTTTCATTGGCTGGAAGAAAAAATCCTTATACTTTATTTTTATTTTTCGACGAACAGAAATCCGCAAGCTCTAACTCTAAATTCTCTTCTCAGTGACTGCGACTTTTTTCACTCAAAATTGACAGAAAATGATCTGGTCCAAAAAAATGGAACGCAGATGCATAATCTCGAACCTAGTGTCAACATTACGTATTTCTGCGTTTGTATGTGTACTCGTAATTTGAGCGTCGCTAAAGTGGTACGAGTACTAGTCCTTAGTCACTCATCTAAAATCTCCCTTTAAACCTCCTACTTCTGCCAGCACAGTGTGCACGCTCTCAGGACATGTTGTTGTTGTGGCAGCTTGAACATTCCCCATTACATGTACGGGGAATGTTGCTGAAGTGTCAGTCATTGGCTGAATATAAATTCGGGTCGTTCGGGTAACCCGCCTGTAGGTGGAACGGCTCTCAGGTAATACTCGCTAATACTGCTGACCCTACCCTAATCACAGGGTGCTAAAATACTCAGTTTTTAGGTGAAATACTAAAAAATGTCTGGCATGTTGTGAGAGTCTAGTTAAAGGAAGTGTCTCCTAAATACTCTCATTATAAAAAGAACTCCTAGTTTAAACCACCATTTTTAAACGGAGTAACGCCGATGCCATCAAAAGCAAGTCAATTGCAGCTATCTCGGATCGAATGCTTTCTGGCTACCCATCCTATGTGACCATCACTGCAATATATGCAATCTTTGGGGTTTTGAACCTCAATGGTAAGCCAAAATCCATCTAGAGAGATTTAGAGTAAGGCAACGAATGAACTTAGCAAGGCACAAAATGTAGCAAATTTGCTAATTAATGAGGCTCTAATCTCAATGCTTTTGTAATGCAGATTTGTTCTGTGTCGACGTTTACAGAAAACTCGAGGCGAGCTGTAATACCATCCAGTCAAATATTTAAAAAAAATTGGACATCAGGTTTGAATACTACGAAGTTCTATAAAACTGCTCTAAAAATTTGTGTTGGATAGACTACTTCGAGCACTGCCCTCGAGAACATCTTTTCCACATGAAAATTTAGATTTTTTTGATATTGTAAAATGGAAAGACAACAGGCAAGAGACTTTCAAAAACTCGGAGGATTTGTAAATTTAAAGTGAATAGATTATTTAACGTCCAATTTCGCTTTGAGAACAACTTCTCCACGTGAATACCTTTCAGGAATGAATGGAAAGAAAACTTGGGCTCGAAGACTTATACTGGAGACACAGAACGAGACCAAAATTTTTTAAGTGGGACGCATTTGAAAGGTAGCTCTCATTAAACCTTAGTTTTCGATTAAAGGGCGCCTCTAGTGATTTGCTTAGTTCACGAAATTGAATGAAACGGGGGCCGAATGTCTTACGCTGCCGGCATTAGAAACTTAAAATTTGAAATTTATTTACTTTTTAAATAAATAGTAATAGAAATGGAACAAATGGTGCTTTGGTTGAGTATTTTTACAACATATAAACTGCAAAGGCTCCAAGACTTACTCTGTTTGCTAGGATGTCTTAGAGTCATTGGATGGTTGCATAACCTCATCGAGCAAAGCGCTTGAATTTAGACAAGTTCCACGATCTCTTCTGAAGCTTTCAAGCCATACGTACGGCTTTAGAGTATCATTATTGACAAATTATTAAAAAAAAAATAAGTAAATACACAATACTTGTCAAAATGCGGTGCTTTTATAATAATTTCGGGGAGACACTAACTTGACGGACTATCCTTTTCTCAGTCTGCAGTAGCCTTGAATTACCATTTCATTATCGAAGACTTTACATTTATTCCAGCAAACCTTCATTAAACTGCTAATGAGAGTTAACCCTTGGCGCCATTTTCAACAATACTTTTTTTTCAGCATCAGTAAGAAAGTATGTGCGGGCTAAATCCAGCAAAATCAGCAAGGCAGCCGTCAAGTTCTGCAGGGCATGCTGCTGTGCTGTGAAGTTGCCGCTTTGTTGGAGAGCAACGGCTTTCACCGCGTGCATTTAGAATAACTACGAATAATAAACTTTCCAAGTAATTGCAGTTTTTGTAGAGATTTGTTTTTATATAACTTATTGGAAACTTACATTAGTTCTTTCCACCACCAGTTGCCGAGTTATTGAATAAATTATCTATGTGAATAATCAGTAGCTTTTGCAAACATTTGCTAAATGTTGGTACTTGAACAGAAACCACTGCCAAAAGCGAATAGCAATTTGCGTACTCAACCGCAACGACGCAAATACAGCGCCTCTGGAGCCAACCAGTTAGGCAGTCAGTCAGCCAGTCAGCTAGTCAGCCAGCAAATTGCAAATTCAGCAATTTTTCTTCATCGTTGGCTGAGGAGGAAGCAACGACTCCAATATTTAGCAGCATTTAAAGTGCGGCATAAAATGGCACCCAAGAAATCAACTTCAACGAACTCTCGCAATGCATGCAGTACTGCCGGTCATTAGTGTGCAAATACTTAGTGCGCATGCGCGTGTTGGCGTTTAGACCACAGCAATTTTTCGCAAGTTTCTTTCTCGTTACTTCTTAGGCACTCTTTTGTATTTGCTAAGCTACATTTGAATTTTTTTATGCTATTTATTTTCATTGAAGTTCCTGCTGTGCGCATGGTTTGACCTGGTGATGACTTGTTTGTCTTCCCATTTGATTGGTTGTCTATCTTCTAGGCAGCTAAGTAAAACTCTCACTACAGCACACATACCACTCGTGCACTGGCAGGGAAAAGCAATCGATCGTGCACATGCATGTACAGCTGGGTTCAAAATAATAGGAGCGCGACGAATTACCAAGTTTTAACTTTGCTTTGGTATTTTTATTTTTTTTATTTTTTATTATACAAAAACCATATAACACAAAACTTTAAACAGTAAAAAATGTTCACAAAAATTTAATAAATTTCGCCAAAACAAAAAAAATATCAAAATGCTCAACTTTTTATTCAAAGTGTATTCAAATTCTGGGTACGCTGTTTTATAGCCCATTAAATTTTATTATAACAAAGTGCACGTTTCAAGTGACTCAAATTCTTGGTGATTTCTGACAGTTTTTTTATTCGCTGAAATGTTGTGCCTTTTTTGCCATCAAAAATTCTTCTAAGCTTATGTTTTATATGGGAGAAAATTGTCAACATGGTATGCAAAAAAAAATAAAATTGTGAAAAAGGAACGGGATTTCTGGTCGACATCAAACTTACTTCTTTTACTAAAATTAAATGAGCTGTAAAACTACATAAATTGAAGTTTTCTAAAGATTTTGATTAAAAAGTTTAAGAAATTGATGATATCTCTTTTGTAATTTGTTAAATTTTTGTAAACTTTGATCAAAGTTAGGAGCTTTGAGTCATACAAGTAAAAATGTTGTTGTAGAATGCACTATATTTTTATAAAAAAAAAAAATAATCTCTAAAAATACTTGCTAATTCATCACGCATACATTATTTTGAACGCAGGTGTAAGTACTGCCTATGTAATACTTCCCAGCTGTGGCCAACCACGCACCTGTTTGCACTTTGTTAATTTAGATTTGAGTAAGTGAAGTGCGTTTTTTTCAAATATATGCCACCTTTTGACTTTTGCAAATTTGGTACTCTCCCGTGGATGAGATAATTGAGTTGTAGTTCGAATAGTTGGAATGAGTAAATTTTAATTTCAGAGAGTTCAAAGGCTCTTGCGAAGAATTCCTTGGCATTGTAACGAAGTAAAGCTTTTGTGTTAACAGGGAAGTGTACGCTGAAGTATTTTAAAGTTTAGTATAAATATTTTAGTATCTCCATTGTACCATATTTGAAAGCTGGTTTCCTCTAACTAAATATTCAGTCATGAGTGGTTTTACTTACAAAGTTTCACCAACTCGTAGCTCGTTTATTTCATCCAAATATGACATGGATTCCTGGCCATTACGCTATGGAGGGGAAGTGTAGAGCCATTGAACTAGCAAGTCTAAGCACCAAACTTTCTAATGAACGCATAGAAAATGATGTAGGTTTACTCTTACAAAAGCTACTTATTTTTAAGAAATTTCTTAAGAAAAGCGAACGAAAGATAGTAGAACGAATCGGCTTTCAGAACAAACAAAAAATTTTGGCCGTATCTTATTAGTAAACGCACAGAACCCCTACTAAGCCAAAATAAGTACAGTCTTGGCACTCTGGCTACTGCTATAATCATTTTCTGCCTTATTTCGAACTACGGTCAGACACGCCCATAGGCTAAGCGCGCATATAGTATACATGGCTTCTGCGGACTTCAGATGACTTTTCTAGGTAGGCAGTTTTTCAATGAGTTGGAAGATCTCAGTGGTGTGAAAATCAGATATTTCTAGAGCTTTTGACAGTATGAGAACGTTTTTCATGGCAAAAATTTATTTGAAGGTTTTTCATTGCCTGCCGGAAATCGGAGATTGTAGACATGACTGTCACTCAGGTCTGGAAGGTGAATACACTGCTCTCGACTACATCAGCAGCTTTTCCTCATTCTCTGGGCTGAGGTGTGGCCAAAATCAGAGCGTTAACCCCCTCTCAACAATTTTGAAGAAATCAGCTGATTTGCTGACGTAATCGCGGATGTGACAGCGGTTTTTTACGACCGAATTGATATTGACATATACGAAAAAATCAATCAATGGCAACACTTCGTTGACGTCTGAACAATGACTGCTTGGACGAGTGTGTGAATATGTAAAAAATGTGCCAGCAGAATTCTTCTACCGAATCCCCGACGAAGCAAACGAAGTTACTCTCATAACTTTGCTTCGGTTGGGAAATCTGATAATCTATCAGCATTGGATATTGTACACTGATTTAGTGGAAACTTATACCGTTACTTTTCGGGAATCCTTTATTTCGCCAAAAATTGTGTGCGATTTAATTTAATGAGATTTTAATTGAATGCGAAAGTTTCAAACTACAATGGTCACCCTATGTGTGAGTTCTTATTCTTCTTGTCTACCAAACGAAGCACCCAAACATACAAAAAAAAACAGACGACAATTTATTACAGAATAAATCATGCGAAGTCCTAACAGCTTGGAAAGGAATGAAATGGAATTGTGGATGACCGGACATTTTTTTCCAAGCTCTCAGGTAAGGCGTCTTACTCTTTGCTGTAGTTCAATTTTTCTAGCCATCTACAGATAAGGCTGTACATTTGACTAAACTAGCTAAATTAAAACCAAATTTGAAAGTGGAAAAAGAGACGCAAAAAAGAAACTCTAAAAAAAAGGCAGTTAATAAAATGCGAAAATTGCGTTACTTTAATGTATTTGATATAATCACTTATCGCATCAAATTAGCAGCAAAACATAAACTTCAACATATTAAATATATAACACTATGCATGCGTGCGTGTTTGTATGTATGAGTATATTTACTCTCAAAATCGAAACATGTACACGAATCATTAATGGCAGTGCTTGTTAAATTTAATAACTGCCCCTGCCTACACACACTGAGCCACAAGTCATGTAAACCTACATAGTTATGTTGAGAAGAGCTCATTAGCAGCTGCTTAATTGAAAAATGTAACAAAAATGTAATTATGAAGAAATCGTGTAAATACTTAACAGTGCAGTGGCAGGTTTACGGTGCTGTTGACTTTAGAGCTCTCATAACAAATTTTTAAGTATTTCTTCCCCCTCCCACAAACAGAAGCATGCAATATTACATATGTATGTGTAATGATCTTTCGACAGTCTTACATCTGCATTTAATTAGCAACGGACGCGCCGTTGCCGCAATTAAAGTTCAACTTTACCAAGTAAAATAAAATATTTTTTCGCTTTAACCGCATAATAGTAATGAAAAAAGACAAAAACAACATACAAGCGCATCTGCTGCAGTGCAGCGAAAGAGCAAAACAAAGCTAAATACAGTCATACCTCGCATATACATACATGCACACATAAGTAAGTGCCTTAATAATAAAATCAAAGTCAGCTCTAACAATAGCAGCAACAACAATAAAGCACAACCAAGGTTTCGCAAAGCCCTGAGAGAATTACCTGCAGTTGTGAATTTTTTTTTCGTTTACTTTGATTTAATTTTTTGCGAGAATTTTGGCTGTATTCATATCTCATATTACGACCCTGTATGTTCGTCGTCGCAATCGTGTTGGTTCAAGTTGAAAATCTGTCAACTCACGCTTACATTATGCACATGCGCATGGTCGCAGTTTTGGTTGCCACATGCAAGCGAGTTGCCTGTGAGTCTCTTGAGCCAACAAAAATAGCCAACTAAACAGCAGAGGTTAACACACACATCGCTAACAAATTGTGTTAGGAAAAAGTGTTCGTTGCACAGTGGGGCGATATTCGATAAATTGTAAAAAAAAAAATATATCGGAATTGATAAGAGTGAAAAGTGCGCTGGGTTTTAATTGTAAAAAATTCGGAAAATGTTTGGCATAAGAGAACCAAATCCCTTATGGTACTGCAAATCTATTTTCAAGATCACTTCAGGAACTGATTATTCGTCCAATATTTTTGATAAGTAAATAAGTTCAATATTCATATTCTATGTATCACAAATCTAGTGATAGGCTTCCTGCTTAGATTAGGTTATGTTGTTACCCGTGAGAGTGCTCACTTAGACGAGAAAGCAAATAGGTATCCTGTGATACCTTTAAAATGAAAAACGAGATAAGGGCCAGGAAAAGAGGATAGGGTGAGTTATGGGCCGCTTCATGCAAGATTAAATCTCATCTCAAAGAGAGCAGGACAGCTAGGAGAAGATGCTGACATGATTCATTTTTATATTTCAGTCAGCAGTCGCAAAAATACCTCGCAATAAGACTGAGTCCTACAATCTCAGTCATGTAAGAGGACTCCCCAAAATTCGGAAACTGAGGACTTGTTAACCTTTGAATCTCTTTCAATCTTCTTCAGTCTAATGGAAGGAGCTCGCGTCTTTGCAATTGGTGTACTAGTCTAGTGCTCGCCGAGTTGACGCGAAGCTCACCTTCCCAGAAAATGTCCGAGGGTATTTAAGGCGATCCCAATCCTCGTATTTGGTGGGAAAATCATCACGTTGTCTCCTATCTAATTTGCATATTCACGGCAGGATCCAAATGAGCATAATTTCACAGAATTGGGATGTTCAGATGCGGATTCAAAAGGAAAGCCAGGCATTCACCGACCATTTTTGAATACATCATACTCGAGCCCAGAGCTCAAATTGCCGCTAAGCTGTTCAAGTAGATGTTTACTTGCTCCCTTCTTAATCAGACTCAGTCTTAAACCAACCTTATTTCCTAACGAATTTTATCAATTTCTTCATCTCATTATTGGTCACTTGTAGAGTATAAAATCTGCTTTAACATTGTTTGGCTGTCATCTGAAATATTTGCGAGAAGGCCTGCATATTCAAAATATTCCTAAAAATTCCATTAAAAATCTTGAAATTTCTACGAAATTTTTTTGATTTTTTTTACTCTGTACGAAGTATGAAACTAAGATTTATATGGTTTTTGTACGAGAATTAACTATCATCATTATCGTAGCATCACAGTTCGGGGTGCACCATTGCTGCCGTTAAAATTCGCCTCCACGCCACTCGCTTATTATTTTCGATTGATATTCGATATGCCCCTAAGTCGCCAAAATCGTTTAAATGTCATCCATCGTTTTCTCGGCCGGCCACTTCTTTTTTCGCTGTTGTGGATTTGTTTAGAAGATCTTTTTATAGCTCTGCCATTGCTCATTTGTAGAATTTCGTCATTGTACCGAATGCGTTAAGTAAGAATACTTTTTTACAAAGCAAGGCGAATCTATTAAAGATGGTATCAATAGACCAGCTGATTTGCTTTGCTTTCTTTTGCCGTGTACATTTGGATGCCGGCATAAAATGAAATGACAAATATCTGTTCTATTCGCACCATGGTCGTATGCTTCTAGCTGCAGCTTCATGCCCACAACGCAACATTGATCGATCTTCTCTTTTTCTTCTCTACTTTATTTTGATGATATTTATTATGTACGTTGTGGTTGGTCTAGTGCCACCACCTTTAATAAATGGGCCTTGCTATACATTCTTATAGGTCTATTAAAAAATTCCAAAAAATTCCTGTCACTGAAATTCACATACAAATTTAGGCCTCATATTTTTATATTGTTTTTGTTTTTCTGTTAGTCCTAAACATTTTTGTTTAATATTTCATCAAATCAGACTCAGTCACTTCTATACATCCTCAACCGGTTAAAAGTGCTGTACATTTTTTTTGCACTTCTATTCAGTTTTGTCGCACGGTTTTTCGCTTCAAGCAGCAGCAACTTGTAAAATCAAAGGTCAAAATGCTCTGCTAAAATTTTCTGATTTTTCACCGCATACTTGGGTTATTGCATTTTGTTTTCGCTCTTTGGAAGTTCACTTTATGATCAGCTCATTGCTTAAAGGTTTTGATTTTTATTTGCTTTCTTACATGAATGTCAGGCAGCCTGAAGTTTTCGCTTGCACGCTTTGTGCAAAAGCTGGGGGCTACGGTAGTCGACAATTTTTTTTTTCTTTTTTTTTGTACACTTTTCATTTGCCAGACAGACCGTCATTGTCTTGCGTGTATTTTACAACTTGTTTTTATTAATTTTTGTTTTCATTTTTTTACTACTACATTTTTTTCCATCTTTGTTCATTCGTTTCTTCACGCCAGTTACGAGTTTGAGATTTCATGAATGAAACCGAAATCGAATTAAAGAAATACTCGTATTTAAGTATGTACATAAATTGTAGCAACAACAAAAGTACATTTAAGTACCTGCCTTTGACTTTTGCGCTTGCTTAAGTCTCACTAACGTCAGCACCAGCTGATTGTGACTAACAGTACTCGTAGTAGCTGTCAGCAGCAGCTGTTCAAGTCATATTTAAGCTGACAATTTAGCGCGCTGCTTACGACTTAAGTTCGGCTTGTTGCTCATGTAATTTATGTTTTATGTTGTACATATTTGTTGCTGTATGCGCTTAAGCCACTTAAGCAAAACTAAGTGCATTAAATGTGGGGCCATTTATTTTGGAGCAATTTTTTCTTGACGTGCGACAAGCGTGGCAGTAGGAAAAGCAGAGTCAGCTGAGGTGACCGAGTGATGTGTGGCTGGGTATGACATTTGCGTTGTTTGATGAGATTAAGTGCGATTTGTAATGCTTACGGCAATAATTGACAGCATGACACACCTCATGTGCGTACCTTTATTTGTATGTATATGCATGTGTGTGTGTGTGTAAGATTATTGGAGCAGCGTCAGCGGAGGCTGCGCGTGGTAATTGTAATACTTTAAAGTGATTAAAATTAAACTTGAGTTTCGCCTTGCATGGAAAGTGATGGTTTGAAAAATTTGAAATTAATTGGATGCCAAAATACTTGGGCATCACTGTGCGCAGTTGATTCAAATTTGCTAGCGCTGCTGGTACTGGATTGACAGCCAAAAGAATGAAGAAGTGAACAAATAAAAAATGTGTAAATATACGCGGAAGCGAGTTTCCAATCAAATGAAGATTTTAATTAATAAAAAATCAAATTAAATTAAATCAAACTATTTTAAATTGACCTTTTTTTATTGTATCATTGCTTCAACTTCCGAAGCTTGCGCATAAATTTTATTAAATCAATCTAAGTCACAAAGTGAAAGGCCGACTTCGTTTAGGCTGAGTTGTTGGCTTTGAATTGATTTGATTTGTGGTAAATTGAATTTTAATGGAAATTAAAACAGTTTCTAGCGCCTGCTCTTGGCGCAAAACTCTTTGTGAGAAAATTATAGATTTTAAGACGACACTTCAAGCGCTTGACGTGACGAGCTACTTCCCTACTAGCAAATAAACAAAATATGCACGAAAGCGCAGTGTGCAACACAACAACAAATGAGCAGAAATAGAAATTAGTGAGCATACATTTTTCTTATTCCCGCTTAGTGGAGTTTGGTACACAGCTCATAGACACACAAATATCAATTTTTTGAAAACGTTTCTGGCGTTTTGAAAATTTTAAAAGTAATAAGAAGTAATTGATTAATTTGATTAATTTAGGTTGCTGGTGAGCATGTGAAAGTTGTATAGCAATAAATATCAACCCAATTGATTGAGCAATTTTGGATTTGTGGCAGTTTGAAAATTAATTTTATGATTTTTGAAGTGAAACTTCTTAGGCGTCGATGGACGAGTGAGAATGGAGAGTAAAATTTCAAAGCCATGCAACGTTTTGGGCATTTTCGATCTGCGATAGAGAAAAAAGATATAACGTAGAGGAAAAGGAGAGAGAGAGTCATACCTTATATTATATATATCTTAGATACACTTTGGGCTATTTTTCCCGAGTTTTTCCTTGTGGTTGCTAATTTCTAGTGAGAAATAACACTGCCTACTTTTTCGCGCTTGTTTGTTGGTGCAAACTTGTAGGAAATATATTTTTGGTGCCTATAATTCTTTAGTTTTAATACTCAGTTTGAATTAATATTTTCTTGACTTCTTGAAATAAATAAGTGAGCCTCGTATTTGATAGATTGCCTTTTAATATTTAAATTTCATTGAGTTTTCTATATGCAATGATTTATTTAATCGAAGTAGCAGTTTGACACCCAACGAAACTTCGTAATACGAAATGTTGTCTAAAATTGCTGAGAAAGGATCGAGAAAAAGATGCTGAGGGATGCTGAAAGGATCGAAGATCAAGATGGATCGAGAAAAAGTAAAGATATGTTGAAGGATTCTTTATGGAACAGAACCAGGGTATAAGGCAGTAGATCTAACTTTTTCATAGCATTACATTAATTACGCAGGTCAACAAAATTTATGTGACTTTTGGAAGCATTAACCGGACACAATTTAATGAAATTTCTTGAATACGAATCTGACATCAAAATAGCCTCTGTATGAGGTATTACGACTTAAAAGAAGGAGAAGAAGAATATGATTTTTGGTTGTATTTTGAGGTTATGCAACATCATGGGATATCTTTTTTCTTAAAGGTGTCCAAAAGTGCAACTTTTTCCCTCATAAACCCGTTTTCATATGTTTATATATATATTTAATTGCCTCTGACGTAGGGTCCATTGAGATTAAAATAATAATTAAGATTCGGATTTAATTAGTCAAAAATCTAAAGAAAACTGGCTTGGTTCAAAATTTTGTTAGCCTCTGTATGATCGTTTTGACTAAAAAATTTCTTCTAGAAGTCAGTGTTACCAGATTTTTGTTTTCAAAAAAATTTAAATTACTAAAAAACTTATATTTTCCACCAAAAAATTGTAACCTGTAAAACGCAGAAGCTTTTTAGAATAATAGTGTTTTTTAACTTTGTTAAAGGTAAAGAACGAAACGCTCTTCATTTAAAAAATAATATAAAAAGTTTCAATTATACTGAACTAAACAAAAAAAGTCTTTTTAAGGCTGATAGTTCCAGCTACTAGTTGCTATACTCCTGTAATGTAATTATTTATAACTACATTTCATATAAATAAATAAATTTAAATTTTTAAATTAAATCGCATTTTGTTATAAGGGGCCAGTATAAATAACTTGTAAAATTTCGAAAAAAAAAATTTTTTTCACAAAATGTTAGAATAAACCTTTAAGAATATGTCTAAAAATTTGTAGAACGTAAATTTAAGTATTTCTTATATATAGATCGTCAACCGTGACGACTCTATTCTTTGCGTTCGAGCTCTGGGAGAGGTATAGTTATGTTGTATTCAAACTTTAGACGCGTTTTTTCTCAAAACTATATTTTTCGAATTGGCGTACACGACAACTCGAAAAGTTATTTACCAATCTCTCTGAAATTTTGCAGAGATCTTTTTTTTGATATTATTTTCTATGTGAATACAATTTTCGAAAATTTTTCGAAAAAATAATTTTTGCCAAGCAAATTTCGCACCGAAATTCATTTTTTTAAAGCATTTTATTCCGCAAATGTTTTTTTTCCATTTATTGTTAATTCATATAGAAATTATGACATTAATAAACAAACAAATTTTTGGGTTTTTGTTTTCAGGTTACTGACGCCGATGCTACAATGCCCGCCGATTGAGAAGCCCCACTGCGACTTTCCTGGAAGAATTGAGTGTACATCCGGCATTTTGAACGATTAAAATAAAAACAAATTTAATATTATTTCAATGTATAGGTAAATTGTATGCCAATTTTGAAAGAAATATATTGACTTCTTCATTTTAAATAATTTTAATGAAAATCAGGGAAAAATGGCCGTTTACAAGTATCCGCCCCCTTAATTCATTTTTATTATTTTTTGCAAGTTTTTCGGTACCTCAAATTTAGTTTAATTTTTTTTTTATTTAAAAAAAACTTATTCACGAACAAAACAGGATGATTAATTTTGCGCCACCTGGTTAAGTAAGCGCATTTTTCAGCTTGAGAAAACTTAAAAATAACCTCTTTGTGTAAGAGAGATAGAAACAAAAATCATCAATTCCTTCACTGATTCATTATAAAAAAAAGTATAGAAAATTTTTAATATTAAAATTAAAAAAAAAATTGTATAAAATAAATTAAATATTTTTTATCATAAAAAATAAATTTAATATTTTTTATTATACTAAATAAATTTAATATTTTTTATTATAAAAAATAAATTTAATATATATTTTCTTTTTAATAAAAAAATGTAATAAAAAATAAATTTAATGTATTTTTTTTTTAATTTTATTAAATAATTTAAAAGTGTTGTTTCTTTTTTCTTTTGCTTAAATTAACCCCCGCCACAAAACTATTCAAGCAAAAACTCCAAAAACAGTATGAGCTTACCAACACCTATTTTGTAAAAACTACAAGCAGTAAAAAACTAGTTTGGAGTTAAAATAATCCAATCAACCGTTTAGCAATAAATCGTCGCCACTACTTTTGTTCGCTATCGACACTCAGCACCTTCCCATTCATCTTTTTGTTTAAAGCGTCTTAAATTCTATCTGTTGTATATTTTTTCAGTGCATATTTAATATGCTTGGCCTACTTTTTTTCTTAGATTTTTGTTTCGTTTTTTTTTTCTGATACTTTAGCAACATTTTTTTTTTTCTCGTTTCAAACACAGCCATTAAAATTTATAGAAAGCGCCTAGTTAGTTAGGCAAGAAATAGAATCGTAAAATCTTTCTAGGCTAAAAGCCACAAAAACAACCAAATATCAATATGATTTAATATAATATTCCCATAAATTTATTATTGTACACACATTTTCTTTGCTTATCGTTAAACGATGTGTTGCTAGTCCTTATCGCCATAGAAATTGGGCCTAGATTTTTTCATACCACTCACCAATCCTCGATAGTATAGTGGTCAGTATCCCCGCCTGTCACGCGGGAGACCGGGGTTCAATTCCCCGTCGGGGAGAATGATCGACATAGTTTTTACTCAGTTCCATTTTTTTTTATTCTTTTTTTATTCGCGCACAAATATTATATTTCCTCCATTCACGATGCAGGCTTTTCTAATGCTCCTCAATCCTTTAGTGCTTTTTTTTGCATGTAAAATTCATAATTCGTTATGCTAAAAAGTTGAGCGGTCTGGTATCTGTTGCCGATGGAGGCTATGAACGAGATGTTGAGTTAAATGCATCTTTCAGCTAAATTTAGTTGAAATGTAGTAGACATTTTGTGAAATTTTTGTACCAATTGAAATATTTGTGGGCCTACGACTTCAGCCCAGGGTAGGGCTTGGCCTGCTGCATGCGCGCCAAGATCCTTGTTTGCCGGTTTGCCTCTAGCTTGGTAAGGCGTAGGAGTTTACTCCTCGCTTATGAAAAGGTTATTCCGCCTTTACTCGGTTATCAGAGCCTCGTCCAAGCAGTGGGCACTACGTTAAGCTGAGGTTGTCATTTGGGTAGGATAAGTTATGTATTTGCGTCACCAATCTCGTTTGAGGCACTATGTTCCACTTAGGAACTCCGGGAAAATATATATACAAATTTGAATATATAATATATAAATTAATAAGTGCAGCGGCAATTTAAAACTATTGCGGATATTTATGAAAAAAAAATTTTTAGTGCTATCAGCGGAAGTGGCATCAGTGAAGGTGTTTAGTAAGATTTGTAACGACGGAAGATCTAGATTTCGGCTGAATGGGGCACCATTGATTATTTCCTCTTTTCTTTTGTGTACATACGAATCTCCATCGAAAACTGTATATAATTTAGCGGTAATGTATTATTGTGCCCACTATCAGCGATTTCAGGCTTCCACTTATTTTCCATAAGTTTAGCTGAGCAGCTTTTCGCCTTCCACAGTTGTGCGAGTTTCTTTCAATTTGCTTTGATCGAGGGCTCTAAAGCTATCACTTTTGATCTCAAATAGTTAGTTTTTTATCTGCTGCTTATGATTTTGTTTCATATTTATTGCGTTGTGTTTTGTGATCCGTTCTTCTATGCGTATAAATATTTTTTTTTCATTTAAAAAGATAAGCATTTTTGTTTACTTCTTCCTCAATGTGTAAATAAATGATTTTTAATAACTTTTACTATAATTGCATGCAAAAAGAAAGTTTAAAATTTGTTAAAAATATTTACTGTTTACTTTCAGAGACACAAGCACGCCATACATCAATTTAGTGCGTATATTTTTGGTGGTGGAAATCGAATGGCAGTTGACGGAGTCGACGAGTCTGCTTGTGCGGCTCTGTAATCGGTGCCTACTGTGAACATAAAATAGCAAAGTTACAAAATGAATTACTTTTCTTCAAAAAGGCGCTGATTTTAGCGTCATAATACTTGAGGTCCATCCACGCCACACATCGGAGGAAAAGTTTCATCTAGAAATGGTTAAAGATCGCTATTTTAAATTTAAAAAGGCGAAATTTTCCGTATTAACCATTTTTTGTGTTGCAATATTTAGTTTCCAATTATTGCTGAACTTTTGTTTTTTCTTTCAGTGTGTTTTTTTTTGTTTTTTTGGTTCTGCTGGCTGTTTTCATATTTTTTATGTGTGTGTTTTTTGTTTTTTTCTGCAATGCGTTTTTCTACCTACGAACATCAGCGCCGGCAGAATGCTTTTTTCTGTCTGAAAATATTATTAATTGCACTATGACGTGCAGGCAGTCCTAAAAATCACTTTCAGCAAATGAGTTTGTCGCTTAAAGCATTTTTTAGTTAACACTTTTTTATGGCTTTCCTTCTTTTTTCTTTTTTTCTTTATTCAATAATTTGTATAGCTTCTGCGAAATTTTTGTGGACTCGCCAAGTTTCGCCCGCAGTTTAAGCAAATTATGCTTGAGAAAATGAAGTAAAAAGGCCACCAGGTCAGCCCAAATATGCTCTTGAGCTCTTAAAATATGTCACTAAATTCTTTATTTATGCTCCAAAAATTTTATTTTTATGGACTATGAATAAGTTCGTGCGGTTTTACAACAGATGGCGTAACTTGATTATTATTCCATCGATCCACATTTCCAAACATTCATTGGAGAGCTACTGTCGTAAGGCACAAACGTCAGTATAAGTTTTTTATTTGAAGCGTAAACAACAATATTTTTACCACACTTGAAAATGTCGAATTTCGTGCCAAATAATGTGTTTTTGCGGGGAATTCTTCTTCATTATTTTAATATGAAGAAAAAAGCAGCCGAAAGTCATCGTATCTTGGTGGAAGTTTATGGTGAGCATGCTCTATCTGAGCGAACGTGCCAGAAGTGGTTTGCACGCTTTAAAAGTGGTGATTTTGGCTTGGAAGACGAAGAACGCGAGGGTGCGCCGCCAAAGTTCATGGATACCGAATTGGAGGAATTGCTCGATCAAGATCCGGCTCAAACGCAAGAAGAGGTTGCAAAAACTTTGGGAGTTGATCAATCAACCATTTCCAAACGTTTAAAAGCCATGGGAATGATCCGAAAGGTAGGCCATTGGGTGCCGTATGAATTGAAGCCAAGAGACGTTGAACGCCGTTTTATGGCATGCGAACAACTGCTTCAACGGCACAAAAGAAAGGGTTTTTTGCATCGAATTGTGACTGGCGATGAAAAGTGGGTCCATTACGACAATCCAAAACGTCGGGCAACGTATGGATACCCTGGCCATGCTTCAACATCGACGTCGGCGCAGAATATTCATGGCCTGAAGGTTATGCTGTGTATCTGGTGGGACCAGCTGGGTGTTGTGTATTATGAGCTACTGAAACCGAATGAAACGATTACGGGGGATGTCTACCGACGACAATTGATGCGTTTGAGCCGAGCACTGCGAGAAAAACGGCCGCAATACGCCGATAGACACGACAAAGTTATTTTGCAACATGACAATGCTCGGCCACATGTTGCACAAGTGGTCAAAACATACTTAGAAACGCTCAAATGGGATGTCCTACCCCACCCGCCGTATAGTCCAGACCTTGCGCCATCCGATTACTATCTCTTCCGATCGATGCAACATGGCCTGGCTGACCAGCACTTCCGTAATTACGATGAAGTCAAAAAATGGATCGATTCGTGGATTGCGGCAAAACCGACCGAATTTTTCACAAAGGGAATCCGTGAATTGCCAGAAAGATGGGAAAAAGTAGTAGTAAGCGATGGACAATATTTTGAATATTAAATTTGTAACCATTTTACGTCAATAAAGTTTCAAATTTCGAAAAAAACCGCACGAACTTATTCATAGTCCTATTAAAATCCTTATAAGCCTTATTTTTTGCCTTGAAATTTCATGTCGTGCTGAAGCTTATTGACTACTTTTGCCATTTATGGGGTTTTCATTTAATTTTAATAATTTTTTTTAAAATGTTTCATTCACCTACCAAAAAAAAAAAAATAATTATTTTATGTTTGTAAATTAAAAAACAAAACAAAAATTTAACAAATTTTCAATAAAGATTCTCCCTTTTTATTAAGAAATTTTCAATAAAATCCTTGCTTTTCGTTCAAAAATTTTAGAAAATTTTCGATTATGTAGTTTTAGAGTCCACTGAATTCTGGCTAATAAAGTTTAAATTTCGCGTTAACTTCTGTCAATTTTTTTGCTTTGTTGGTGTTATCTTCCATATAACAACAATGTCGAGCGTTCGTTATATGAAGAAAATATACAACCTCGTCAGCAATAAAAATTGTCAAAATGGCAAATGCCTCGATATTTTGACCAGTCTTCACTACTTTCACTCTATCTTAATTATAATTTTCTATAAAAATCAACATATGCACTATAAATCAAAATCTGAATTGTACAAAGTTTACGAAAATTCAATACATTTTCATTTATTTTTCAAACTTTTTAATGTGTAAGAAAAAACAATTTGGTTTAAAAAACTATTTGGATACGCAGTTTAATGGCCCATTAAATTTTGGTACAATAAAGTACAAGTTTGAAGTCGCTCAAAATTTTCGTTGATTTTTCATGATTTTTTCCCCTGAAAAAATGGAAAAGGCGCATTAGAAAATGGAAAAGGCGCGGAATAAGATATATGTACATATCTAGCGATTAATCACAATTTTTCTTCCGCTTCGTCTTCTCCTTCTTAGCATCACAGACCTTGGTGAATCATAGCTTCATTCACAACCTTGCCCCATCTGTTTCTATCTAAGGCTACTTCCTTCCACCGCCGTACGTTTAGCTTTTTAAGCTCAACTTCCACGTCTTCGAGACATCTCTTTCTGGGACGTCCTCTTCTTCGCCCTCCAACAGGGCGTAATTCAACTGCCTTTTGAGTTGTTCTCTCCTTAGGCATTCCAAACACGTGTCCGAGCGATCTTATCCTCTGAGATTTTAAAAATCTTAACAAAGTTTCGTTTTTTGCTAATAGTTCCTATTCATGATTATATCTAATTCGATAGGTACCATCTTGCAGTCTTGCAGGTCCATATATTTTTCGCAATATTTTTTTTTTTCAAAGATTTGTTGATTAATGGCAATAGTTTTTAGCGTCCATAGTTGTTCCGTGACCGAAACGACCCGGATTTATATCCGGCCAAGGACTGTCACTCCAGCAGCATTCCCCGTGGATGTATGGGCAATGTTTATGCTGACACAACAACAACGGGGCGTATCAAGGTTTTGTATATCCTCAACTTTTGGTGGCGAGATAAAAATTTTCACTTAAGCAGCTTCAAATTAGAAAAGTAAGACTTATTTGCTGGTAAGCTTTAAGCATTATTTTAGGGTTAAAAAATTAAATAAAATTATAAAAATGGTTAAATGATTCAAAGATATTTCGTTTTAAAAAACGACAAACCCAAATATTTAACACTGAATAATCTCAAAACTATTCAATTTTTTTCAAATTTTTTTTCAGTTTACTTCCTTAGCCTACAAATAAATTGATTTTCAAAAATCTTGACGACAATGCCCAAAATACTTGGATCACTTGATATGGACTCGCTCCTATGTAAAGTAGAAGATGAAAAGTCGAAATGCTAAAAATATTCTTCTAATAGCGACCGTCCTGGCGACTGCAACAGCAAATTTCCACTGTTAGCAAACTATGAAGTATAAAATTTACCATTCATAGGCATCATAAAATGGTAAAACTTTCCATTTGCATGAAAAAAGCAAGAATCGAGTCTCTAATTGCACTTACAAATACAAAACATGGTTAACCTTTGCTACTTCTGTTAATTCGCCAATATCATCGCCGGTCGTCGGATTAGAATGTCTTTCTGCAGCCGCCGCATTTGATTATCTGCGTTTATTGGATGCCATCTCCATCATAAATTTGTACATAACTAACCCATTGTTTATGCCCCATTCAGGTCAATCGATTTGCCTATCGCATCCAAAGAGTTCTGGCAAACAATACGCTGAGTTGTTGATATCCGTAAAATTAGAGCACTTTGAAAATGCGCCACGAATATTTCAACAACGTTTTCACTTTTTAATGTCACCAGCGCATCATGGCTGATGCCACAATTAGTCACATGTGACGATGGTCAAATGGCGTGAAGAGTAACTGACCTAAAGAAGACACAAGAAATGCGCGCTGCAAGAGTGCAAACAAGAAAATTAATGGAAAATGTTGACACACATCGACATGCGCATACAAAAAGAAAACTAAACGTACATGCATACATACTCGTATAAACATACATATGTAAGTACTTTAAGACATGAAAATTTTCATGAAACTCTGCAGCGGAAGCCACCCAACCGCTATTGACATTTGACAGCTGCCTTTTGGGCGCCCCGGTGAGCGGGTTCAGAGTTGGACAGAAATGAGCAAAGAGTTCAACACGATGTGTGATAACCCTTATGGTCAAAGTGTGCTTGTGTGCATGTCTTGACTAAGTACTCGTATTTTCACTTTTCAGTTACACTAACTTATTACTTTTTTGTTTTTTATTTTTTCTTACTTTCCGCTTTCTGCATTATTCGCTTCACGGAGATTTTGTTGTGTGTAATTAAAAGTATCACTAAAGCCAAGTATAGTCACATTGAAATTGTCAGAAAAAAAAAACAAACCGATTCAAAAAAAGTTGTTTCCACTGTAAGTTGTTAAAAGTTTATTTGTTCACTTTTTAAGCTTGAAATTGGGATCAGCTCGCAGTTCTTTAATTGTGTTTTTGCATTTTGGAGCGCTTTTTAGTTATTTTGCGTTTCATTTATGAAGAACGAAGAGTTCACATCACTCTTTGGTCTTAATCCAAAAAATCGAAAAGCCAAGAATATGTTTTCAATGCCTCCCAAAATAAAGGGGAATACATATTTTCATCTAATGCAACTGACCACTAGATTTCTCCATTCTTAAAAAAACATAAACAAATTCTTGTACATTTTTTATTAAAACCTAGATTTAAAACCTTATAGATAACAAAATTTTTTGAAATTTTTCATTAATTATATATTAGGTGCGCAACTAAGTTCCCGCTGTTTGTCAATAGATGCCGCCAGCAGTGTGTGCTAGTCGATTCTAACATAACCTAAACGTCATAAACCGAGCTTAGACATATGGTAAATACACTGCTTCGACGCATTAGTGATTTTGTTTTGATATACTTTTGGTTTTGTGAAAATGTCTGATTTTGTGCCGAATATTTGCGGGAAGTTTTGATTTCGTTCGATTTCTTCGATTCGAAAAAAACGGCGGCTGAAGCGCATCGAGAGTTACAAAAAGTTTATGCAGATGCCGCTTTAAGTGAAACAACGTGCCGAGATTGGTTCCGTTGCTTCAAAGACGGTGATTTTAATGTTGACGACCGTCCCGTCCGCGTGAAGGAAGGACAAAAACCTTCGAAGACGCTGAATTGGAGGCATTGCTCAATGAGGATCCTTGTCAAACGCAAGAAGAGCTTGTTTCAGTATTAGCAGTTACTCGCCAATCCATTTTCGAGCGATTGCATGCTTTGGGAATGATTCAGAAACAGAGGACTTGGGTTCGTTATGAGTTAAAACCAAGGGATGTTGTAGGTCGTTTTTTCGCCTGTGAACAACTGCTCCAGCGACAACAAGGAAGTGATGAAAAATGGATTCATTACAGCAATCCAAAGAGAAGAAAGTCATGGGGATTGCACGGTCATGCTTCTACGTCGTCGCCTCAACCGAATATTCACGCTGCGAAGGTTATGCTATGTATTTGGTGGGACCAAGTTGGTGTTATTTATTATGAACTCTTAAAACAAAGCGAAACCATCTCTGGGGATCGGTATCGACTTCAATTGATGCGGTTGAGCCGAGCACTGCGCGCGAAGCGGACGCAATACGCGGAGAGGCATGAAAAAGTGATTCTTCTATTGTCAAACGCGTTAAAACCTATCTAGAAACACTGAAATGGGAAATCTTACCCCACCCGCCATATTCTTTAGATATTGCGGAGTGCGATTATCACTTGTTCCGATCGATGGCACGTGGTCTAGCTGACCAGCAGCTCTATTCATATGAAGACATACAAAAAAGGCTTGATCTGTGAATAGCCTCAAAAGATGCACAGTTTTACCGCGACAGTATACGAAACATACCAAAAAGATGGGAAAAAGTAGCAGCCAGCGATGGACAATACTTTCAATGATTCACTTGTAGCCATTTTTTCAGAATAAATTTGTATTTTAATCAAAAAAACAGCGAGAACTTAGTTGCGCACCTAATACAATTTTTTTATAAAATTGTTTTTTTTTATTATGACACGCTGCTTTTACCGCTTACAAAGTTTGAGGCTTTCTTTAATTCCCGCTCTTTGAAAGCTTTGCAGTTGTAGTTGAACAAATTGTAAGCTTTTTCCAGTTTCATTTTCGGAAAGAATAACAGTTGTTGATTAAGATTTTGAGCTTTCATATATATTTTTTTATTCAATTAATAGTTTAAAAAACTTGATGCTTTCACTGGTTTTTTCTTCGCCTTTGACTGTAGTTGCTGTTTTGTGGTAGTGAAAATTAGTTTGCAGACCACGAACAGATTTGGTAGTAATTTGCAGTCACTTGGGCTTTCACACTCGAAAGCTTTTTATTGACTGCTTAAGAGTACAAATGAAAATTTTGGGGAGAGAAAATTTAAGAAATAATATAAAAAAACGTGTCTTATCATAGCTGTTGCTTCAGCAGCATTAAGCTAGGGTGGGTAGTAGCTTTAGTTTTAAAAAATGTAAGCTTTCACTGATTTTCTGTACTGGAAAGCCTAATATGCCGTTGTAGTTCAAGGCTTTTGAACTTTCATTAAAATGATTTTAAAGCTTACAGTATAAAAAGCTTTAAGCTTTCACTGATTTTCAGTTTGGAATTAGACAAGTCAGATCTATTTTGATTTCTTTCAAACATAATGTTTACCAGCATAGTATTGAAAAGCGATTAAGTCCACTTAAGTAAATTTTCCGGTTAATTTAGGTAAACAAATTTTTAGAAGTGTTCAAATCAAAACTTTAA
Source organism: Anastrepha ludens (assembly GCF_028408465.1). Taxonomy (NCBI): domain Eukaryota; kingdom Metazoa; phylum Arthropoda; class Insecta; order Diptera; family Tephritidae; genus Anastrepha; species Anastrepha ludens. The sequence continues at coordinate 116,516,790 of NC_071502.1, forward strand.
CAAAATTAAAAAACATTCTTTCGCCAAAGCTTAAAGCTTGGGCTTAAAGCTTTCGCGAATTTATTACTTTTCCTATTAAGTTTTCTTATATTTCTAGTCTACTACATGGTGGCGCAAAATTAGTCACCCTATTGGAAGATTTATCATTTTTGCAGCACTTGTGAACAAGGCAGCTGCAGTAGACAAACAGACAAGCAATTGATCGCTTAACGATCATAGAAATAAAAAATTCCATAACTCAACATCATTGTTTTTTTATTTAATAAAAAAGTTATACAAAAACAAAATAGGATGATTAATTTTGCGCCACCTTGTAGAAACAATTGTTTACATGTGACATTGGTGATTCATAAATCATAATATAATAAGACCATATTTTGCATTTTTTCGTTTTTCATTTTAAATAAAAGAAAATTGCAAAAGCCTTCCCCTCTTTTCATGAGATCTTAAAAGACTTCTGATAAAAGGAACTTTGATAAACTTTTTTTTCTCACCCCACCTTAAGGCATAGGTAAAGCGCCCACATATTTATTGAGCAGTTTTGTTATATTCTTTAAATTTCCGCATTTATTCTACAATTTTTTATTTTTTGCAATGATTTTTATCTCAATTCAATTGGCAATTATTTTTTTACAATTTTCAAATATAATTTTTTTGCTTCGGCTGAAATTAATTTAACTCATAAATCATGCTTAAAAATGTTCAACCCTGAAGCGAATATAAAAACAAATTACCGTAAAAAATCAATTGAAATTGCCTTAGACTTGCCAAGGTGTGGGTGCCAATTTGACTGGTTCTTTTTATGCTTGTTTTTGCCATACAACAGGCGTGACTCATTGCCGCGGCTTAAATGAATTGTAAAGCAATAACTTTTGTTAAACAGGGAATAGAAAACGTAACAGCATTAATAAAAGTAGAAAAAAATAGCAAAAAAAAATATAAAAAAAATTTAAGTTTATGTAGTGAAAACCTCACTCTTACGCCCTCACTTTTTATGATCTGTGCTGCGGATTAGTGAAAATAAAGCCTGAGAAATTGTGCGAGTTGGTGCGAAAAATATGCAAATATTAAATACACTTTTTGCTTTACACTTCTGAGCAAAATTTGCGACTTTGGGATTTCAGTGAATGCTGACTTTTCAGTGATTGAGGTTTTTAGTAATCGAAAAAGAATTTCTCAGTAATGAAAGCAAGTTTTCTGTGTCTAAAATTTCTTAAATATGCAGGCTAAATAATTTCAAGTATCAAATTTAGCAGATTTCGCGGTAGGTCAATATTTCACCTAAATGTGTGTTTACATGTACTCGTGTCGGTGGTACAATTTTGACTTCTAGTGCCTATTTCTCAGTTGTAACCCAGAAAAAGTTGCTGCTATTTTTCATTCGCCGCTCCACGACCTTTTCTTTCGCTGCTAATTTATTTAGTCACTCATTAATGGCTGATACTGCGCACCTTGTAAACTTCTATTATCTTAGTTTTATTCTCTTCAGCCACAAACTCGCTGTATGAAGAGGATACATAGCCATTAATTACAGCACCTCAAGATCCACACGTCGCTCTGCATACATACATACATACATACATAGTTTGTTTTGACCAATATATTCAGATTTTTAAATTGCTCGCTTGCACTCATACCTACAATTTTATACTCTACGTATTGTCTCATTTCACAGCTCATTTATTTCGCAGTTTCGCAGGTCAGTTGCCATCAGCAATGCCAACAGGCAAGACATTTCTATGTTGTGTAGGAAAGTGAAATATGGGTCACTGCATGATTAATTTCTGCAAACACTGTGAGTGGTCATTCAGAGGCGCGTTAAAATCACACTTTGCCATGGTTTTGTTTTCGTTGGCCAACAGCGTTGTTAAATGACCCATAACTACTATGAAATGAATACACAAGACACCTTTCGAAAGCAACAAGCAAAACTAAAATACATCCACAAGCGAAGCACAAATTAAAAAAAAAAACCGAAAGTTATTGTATATGCGTATAATAAAGATATACAAAGCGTGCTAACCCACATCTGTCACTAATTCTACAAAAATTTATTAGGACAAAGCTGCTTAGCTTTTATGACATTTAAGTGGAAGTGCCTGACCAATTATTCTTGCGCTGCATTAATTTTTGTTCAGATTTTTTACTGCTGAAATGTTATCTTTCGTTTTTTATTTACTATTTAATGATATCTTCACTCGCGCTTTCAATTTTTGATTTTGATTAATTTTTTTATTTGATTGAAGTTATTACCTCTCAAATCAATTCATATTATCAAATAATTATTGCGGCTATTTTGAAAGGCTTGAGAACATGCGAAAGCATTGATAAAAAAGTATACATAGCATAGAAACAGAATACATGGCCGAGGGAAAGTCTACCCTTCCCTATGAAAAAATTTGAGCATCTACTTTGTATGGAAGAAAAGGTGTGAGATGTCAGCGAAAAAAATTCAACGATATTTTGTAGCCACTAGAAACTTGCACAAAATTCAATGGACTATAAAACTGCATACCCAGAATTTTTTTTTAAATTTAGGGTAAGAAATTGAAAGTTGTGAGGAAATTTGGAAACATTTTGGTAAATTCTAAATAATTGTTGATCATGTTAACACCTTGCGAGTAATCGCGGAGCAGTCAGTAGAGTGACAGACACCTCTTTATTTATGCTTCATCGACTTCAAAAAAGCTTTCGATACTCTTAAGCACGAAGCTATCTGGAAAGCGCTCGCCTGCAAGGGAGTGTCTGAAAAAATAATCAATATCATCAAATAGCTGTACGAGATACAAACCGGTGTGAGGCAGGGTTGCGTACATATGACTAAAGTTATGCGCATCAGCACCAGCGAATCGCAAGCTCTTCAGATTGCCGGCACACCGCTGGAAGAAGTAGATGAATTCTGCTAGCTGGGGAGCATTATCTCCAAAACCGGCGGGTCAGTAGCTGACATACGTAACCGTATATCCAAGGGATGCGCTGGATTTGGCATGCTGGATAAGGTGTGGAGAGCGTCTCACATCTCCAGGCATACCAAACTTGGAACATATCGGCATGTGTACTACAGTCGTTGCAAGATCTGGATCGTGACCAAGCAAACACCAGTCCACATAGAAATTCAACGCCGTAAGTGGAAATGGATCAAGAATAGCACTGGATTGAAACCCCCAAGGCAGCCGCAGACGTGGGAGACCAGCCAATACGTGGAGGCGTCAGGTCGACGCAGAAGCAAGAAAAGCAGGCCCTGCGTGGAATGAAATTAAATGTTTAGCCTTAGATAAAACTAATTATAATATAATATGTTTATTGAGGCCCTATGCTCCATCTAGGAGCCTCGGGAAAAAATATATATATAAATAATTGTGGAAAAGTTTGTAACTGTGCGTTATATGGTTTTTGTTGTAGTATGACGAAAATTCAATGGGTTATAAAACTGCATAGCCAGAAAAATGTCTCAAATTCTGGCAGAAAAATTGAAAGTTGTGAGGAAATTTTTGAACCTTTCGAAAAATTTTGAAAGTTTTTTAAAGATTTTGAAACAAGGTTGTTACTTTGCGTTACATGATTTTTGTTGCAGTACGAACTAGCTGTCGACTTTTAATGAAACAAGATAAATCGACTTAGAACTTTCTACCGTTTAAGCACGCAATTTATTGGTTTTCTTGCAATATTTGTTCTGATATGTAACTGTAATTAAGTTATCCAACTGATAAAAAATCTAATCAAATATCAAAAATTCCCAACCAGCACTAAAATTTGTTAACTTAAAGCAAAAACTCTGGGCACTCATATAAGTTATTTTGTCAAAAATTGCATTATTAGAGGCGCAAAATTAATCACCCAACCGTAAGATTTAAAATTTTTGCAAATGGCGCCATACGACAGTCATATTTGACGTTGGTGAACTAGAAACAGACAAGCTATAGAGCGCGTAAAGCTCAAAATAAAGATTTCCATCAATAAAATTTTTTTTTTGTATCTAATAAAAAAAATTATTCAAAAACAAAATTGCATATATCGCCTTTTTTATTGATACTCACCAAACCAAATGAGAACTCATAGGCTCAGCACAGATTTGCTGAATGCTTCCTCTTACAATATACAATTTTTCCATCTCACGGGTTGAAAATGCCATCAGGGGTGTGTACATTTGAAATAACTTTCTGAAACAAATTTTATGCTTTCTCAAACATCTCGAAAATAACTAAGCTTTTCAAAGCTTTTGGGCTTTAATGTGCTTGTTTGTGGGTTTTTCGATGAATTTTCGTTTTAAAAATATGGGTGTGAACCTATTTTTGTGAAACCGATGAGGTTCAGAATTGGTCGCGAAAAAGTTGTTAACAATTTTCAGTGAAATCATGAGCAAACACCGATTTTTAAGGCCGAACTAAACAGAACTTCGGCCAATTTCTGTCGATACCGAATCGAACCCGAACTAAATATTTTCAAGGGCCAAACTAATAAACAAGCAATGATTTTTTAAAAACCCGGTATTTTTATTATTAAAAACGTAAATTTCGGCGTTTTTTTGGCCGTGCTGAAGTTCGGCAGTTTTCTAGTAATAGCCAGAAACCACTTTTTTCTTGATTGTTATTTTTTATTTTTATTTTATTTATTAATTTTTTTTTATTTGATGGTACTTAGAGAGTGCAGAACAAATTAAATTTTTCGCAATATATGAAAAGAATCATTTCTAGAAAACTTCTGGGAAAAAGTTTTATAACTTTTGTAGTTATCCATTTTATACTTTTTTGCTTTTAATGACAATAGTTAATGCTTCCAAATCTATGGTGCAGCCTTCGCCCTTAGATAAAAAGATATTGATTATACCAATTAGAATCCCAAAAATCAAAATGTATCAGCAAACATTATTTTTGCAGCATTTGTGGCTCCTTGTAAGTCTTAGCTGGTAAACTCCCATTTTGTGCCATTGCACTTATTCCTACTTCGAATCAGATACATAGCGCTGAACGCAATTATCATCGGCAGTAGCAATCCGGCTCATAATTCATTATTTTAGCTGTCTCTATACTCGCCACCCAAATTCAACCATTCTTCAAAACTTCCGATTTGCTGCTAGTAGAGCGATTCCCTATTTAGTGAACCAAGTATTTTAGATATTGTTGTAAATTTTTCGTAAAATTGGTTTGTTTATAGGCGAACTTATATATGTAGAGTATGTACTTATATATGTATTAGCAGGTGAAGCAGTTAAAAAAAATTTATAATTTTGACATTTTTTAATGCTAAAAATTTTGATTCATGGTTTTGAAAGTGAAATATCTATAAAATTTGCATCACTTTTTTTAACGGGATAAAATATTTCTTAGGAAAATTTTTATTGGAATTTTTTTTTTCAACGGACAAATTTTATATACATATATTTTTTTTTTTGTTCAAACTTTTTGGAAAAGAAATTTTTTCCCCCCCAAATTAATAAAGACTCCCCCACTCAGTTTGTTTTCTTATTTTTGCATTAAAAACTGAGACTATGCTCTGTAATCCCTGAAAGTTTCATAGAGGGACGCCCATAATTTTTCGCGTTATATTCAAATATGTACAGCGAGTCAATGCAAAATTTCGTGTACCTGCTTCTTATGTACCCGTATGTAGCGACGCTTCGATTGATTTGCAAAATGGACGTAATATACGAGTACGTAGGCTAGCCGTTAGCTAGAGCAGTGTGAATGCATAGGCAGTCTTCTCCTTCTTAATTGGCGCGATAACCGCTTACGCGATTTTGGCCGAGCTGAACAAAGCGCGCCAGTCGTTTCTTTCTCGTGCTAACCCGCGCCAATTGGACACACCAAGTGAAGCCAAGTCCTTCTCCACCTGATCTTTCCAACGCATAGGAGGCCGCCCTCTTCCTCTGCTACCACCAGCTGGTACCGCATCGAATACTTTCAAACATGACTCAGGCAACGAAGCCGCTGGATCTTTATTCGCTGCGTTATGTCTATGTCGTCGTAAAGCTCATACAGCTCATCGTTCCTTCGTCTGCGATATTCGCCGTTGCCAACGTGCAAAGGTCCAAAAATCGTACGCAGAATCTTTCTCTCGAACACTCCAAGCGTCGCTTCATCGGATGTTGTCATCGTCCAAGCTTTTGCGCCATACGTCAGTACGGGCATGATGAGAGTATTGTAAGTAAAAAAAGTAGCACTTGTTGGCAAGAGAGATTCTACGTTGGATTTCAAGGCTGACATTGTTATCGGTGTTAATGCTGGTTCCTAAATAAATGAAGTCTTTTACAACCTCGAAATTATAACTGTCTACAGTGACGTGGGTGCCGATACGCGAGTGCGGCGACTGTTTGTTTGAAGACAGGAGGTACTTCGTTTTGTCCTCCTTCACCACCAGACCCATTCGCTTTGCCTCTTTATCCAGTTTGGTGAAGGCAGAACTAACAGCGCGGTTGTTAAGGCCAATGATATCGATATCATCGGCATACGCCAACAATTGTACGCTCTTATAAAATATTGTGCCTGAGCGATTAAGTTCTCGTACGATGCTCTACAACATCAGGTTAAAGAAGTCACATGACAGTGAGTCACCCTGTCTGAAACCTCGTTTGGTATCAAACGGCTCGGAGAGGTCCTTCCCAATTCTGACGGCGCTGCTGGTGTTGAGCAACGCCATCTTACTTAGCCATATTAGTTTTGCGGGGATACCAAATTCAGGCATAGCGGCATACAGGTAACTCCTTTCTGTACTGTCGAATGCAGCTTTGAAGTCGACGAAAAGATGGTGTGTGTCGATTCTCCTTTCATGGGTCTTTTCCAAGATTTGGCGTATTGAGAATATTTGGTCGATGGTGGACTTTCCAGGTCTGAAGCCACACTGATAAGGCCCAATCAGTTGGTTGACGGTGGGCTTCAGCCTTTCACACAATACGCTCGCTAGAACCTTATAGGCGATATTTAGAAGACTAATCCCGCGGTAATTGGCACAAATTGCAGGATCGCCCTTCTTATGGATTGGGCAGAGCAAACTTAAATACCAATCGGCAGGCATGCTTTCATCCGACCATATTTTGCATAGGAGCTGATGCATGCACCTTACCAGCTCCTCGCCGGCAGTCCGTCGTGCATAGGCAGTACAAAACAAAAAAAAAATATGTTCCCCTTGCATTGATAACTTCCCCTTTGTATTGCTCTGTGGTGATTTTGTTTACTTCTTCGGGAGGTTAATCGTGGCACGAAACACAAAATCTCCAAAGTTGATGATTTTTCCTGATTGGCTTATATATTTTAAAATATCTCAACCATTAATTCACCAATTGATGTGCATACTAGTTTATTTAGAGTTGATTCGAGAGCTTAGCAATGCATATAAAAACAAAAAAAACATAACTCTTCTACGCTCTCAACCCCTCCATTTAGCAAACTTTTTAATCTTTCTTCGTACACAATGTTATGTAAATACGGAAAATGTGCTACAGACGAACTAGAAACACAGTTTTATTTTAGCTATTTCACATAACTACAGCCAAAAAAAATGAAGTATCGAAACATGCGCATTTAAAAAAGTGGAGCGACAAAAACTACATTTTTATAGTGTCCGAGTTAATACAAATATGTATGCCTGCCGCTATATTACAGTAATAATCATACTTATTTTCAGCTTCATCACTTTTTAATTAGCAACTTCATATAATTGAAGTTATTTAGTTAATTCTCTTTCGTAATACTGCGTTGTCAATGGCACCTCGCCCAAATAGGTTTATCGCTGCTAAGCGTCTCTTAAGCTGGACTTAGCCAAATAAGTACACTTGCAGCACCAAAAAATGAATAAAAGTAGTAATAAAATAAAAATTAATTACAAGTTGAGAACGTGACTGAACTAACAGTCAGCCACAAAAACAAAAGTCACTCTGTTATTACACAACTAACAAAATGTCCAATTAGAAGTGCAGAAAAATAAATTAGGTACATGAGCGAGCAAAAAAAGAAACAAAATCATTAATTAACACCTTTTTGAGACACCCAAACAAAAACAATCAGGTACTCATACACACACACACACACAGTGGTAAGTATCTTTGCAGTACCAAACAAAGCATTCATTGTGTTGGAATATTTGTGTAAGCGTTGCCAACCTTGGCGTTTGAAGTGGTTTCACAGACGTTTTCACTTCAAGCCACGGGTAGTCGTTTTTTAATTAAGAAGTGCTATGAAACATTTTCTTTCATTTAAATTTAGAAACAAATAGTTGGGTAAAAAACCGCAACATAAAAATATTTTTTTTATAGTAAATGAAAGAAAATTGCAAATTTGTTGGAAACAGGAATGTGTGATGGCAAAAAAAGTCTAAGTACAATTTTAAAGAATATATTGTGCAAACATTTTTGTGGTTTTGACATAAGAATATGTGCGCGTGTATTTGAAGGTCCATAAAGAACACATTTAAAATTTTACGCTTGCGCAAAATGCGAGAAACGAAAAAAATTTGAACAAAGCTTTGCGTTAAACCATAGAAACCCACAAGCGTTTGTTCAATTACATTCACAAGAGATTCATATAAGATTTGCAAAGTCATACGAACCCTGCAGGAAATCCTGAGATGCAGATGAATGACTTTATTCTAAAAGGTATTTTACACTACTTGCAGAGATGTGAGATGAAAAAATTAAACAAACAAAAAATTTTTTGATCAACTTAATCGAAATAGAAAAGGAATAAAAAATGGTTGATGTGAGAAAAACTGAATATTGGGTCGATTGATATTGAAATATTACAGACAGTTGCGAAAAAATTCGCCTAAAAGTAAATCGACCCTCTTAAACAAACACCGAAACAGTTGTAAGCAATTCACTTCGAAACAAATAAGAGAGATGGAGATGCGTAAAAATAATGGATAAACATATCGATGAAGAAAAAATTATCGAAAATAAAAATAACGATAATTTTATCGATTTAAAAAGAATTGCGAAAAAAGAAAAAAATTAAATTATATTGCATAAAAAATTAAAACTTATTCAAATTGAAAAAATAATCGTTGCGGAAATAAAAAAGATCGCGGAACATTTCGCCTTTAAGCAAATCGATCTTCTTAAGTAAATAACGAAACAATTGTAATCAAATCAATTCGGACCAATTAAGAGAGATGGGAGTTGCGCAAATATTATCGAAAAATATATCGATAAAGTAAAAAATTATCGTATAAAAATAACGATACATTTATCGATTTAAAAAATAGAAATAAAATAAATTATACAATATATAAAATTATATGAAAAATTCAAAATTATACAAATTCAAAAAATTATCGATTTAGAAATATCACCCAAAAATATATCGAATTTTGTATAAAACATAAGAGCTAAAAGAGACCAAAAATATAAAGTGAACGCTTTTTTTAACAAGTCAAATCAATACGAAAAAAAGTCGAAGACACATAACTCATTTATTATACCTATTTACTCATATTGAAGCAACAAAGTTCGATATGGAAAAATCTTCTAATAAAAAATTGGGTTAAAAAAAATCTAGCGAAATTCTTGTAAAAAAATGGATGCAGAACGAAATATGAGAGAAAAATGCGGGAAAATTGTCTAGAAATTTTTCAGGTTTTCAAAAAGGTAATAACAAAATTGTTGTAAGCAAATCGAATCAAAACGAAATATGAAAGAAAATCATTGAAAAACTTAATACATTATGATTTGTAACCAAACCAAAAAAAAAATCGTTGCGGAGAAAATCGTCGAAAAATGAATCGATTTCATAAGTTCGACTAAATATGTATCACATTTTGAATAAAGAAATATCTGGTAAAATTGTGTTATTGATTTATGACAAATAACGACTCAACTCTTAAAAAAAAAAAAAAAAAGAAAAGAAGAAAAAAAAACACGACTCAGCCCTTAGCAATTGAGTTGAGGTGTCGATTAGTGGGATCTGAAATTTAAAAAAATCGCTTTTTGATGGCTGCAACAGAAATCGGAAAAGCGGTTGCAAAAAAATCATCTAAAATGTAATCGACTTCATAAGTTCGATTAAATTTTTATGATACTTAAATTTAAAAAAATGGAAAATGGAAAAATGCAAAAATAATCATCGAAAACATCGATTTCATAATTTCGATTATGTTTTTACGATATTTACAATACATAATTCATTTTAAACTACTAGAGGCAAAAATTATCATCGAGAAATAAATCGACTTCATAATTGTTGTGTGCTAGTTTACATAAAAATATATTGACCCTATTTGAAACATTGTTGTAAACGGAGTTCAAGTGAGGTTTAGTTCCATGCCAGATTTGAAATATTATATAAAAAATCAGTTTTTTATTGCATGCCAACCGTAAGTAGAAAAAGTTGCTTACAAATTAATCGATTTCAGAAGTGCGATTAAATTGGTATCGTTTATTCATCAGTTTCATCCAACAAATTTGAATAGAAGATAAATTCAAAATCAGCAAAACATAAAACCAAAATCACTTAAGAGCCATTCGATTTCCTACCTGACATATGCTTGTACAAATTCATTGGCACATATACAAATACGTAGATAAGTATGAGTATACTCGTGCATATGCAAACAATTGCCGCTGACCAAATAAAAACCATCTAAGATGAATCATTGTGATTGCTGCCAATCATAACCACATCAATGGACTCTTGAAGCACAATTCGAATTTGAACAATAACAAATAATTGTAATAGCAATAAGAATAACAAAAATTACAACAACAGTAACGATAACTACAGATATGTACTCAATTAACAGAATATGACTTTTGCTTGTTTGGCTGATAGAGATCCATATCATAAAATATTCTAAAGTGGATGTGTGAGAATTGCAGAAAAAGTGGTCGGAGCGTCGGAGCAATTACAGTTAAATATTGCCATGTCATTGATATTCCTCTTTCTTGGTAACTATACGAAAAACTCCCTTTATTAAGAAATAAATGTAAGATCCAGAATTTTTAAAACAATTAAATATATTTTTTATTCAAACAACAACAACATTTATCTTAAACGATTATCTTAGAAACAGTCATCAATGTTTGGCAAAGAGCCGTCGCAGTAGCGCCAGGTAGACCAGGCAGACCACCCTTGCATACGTAAAATCTTCTGAGCGCAACGCACCGAAGGTTCAATGTCGTTGGTCAACAATCCATCGCAACTGATGTCGCACTGATCGTAGGAGAAGCGACCGCTTGCAGGTCGGCACCAGTAATAGTCGTTGATCTGGAAGATGCCATAATCGTTGGAGCCATTGTAGTTGGTTGGGCCGACGACGTCAGTGCGGTAGGAGCTCTCGTGTTGAGCAATACAAGTCCAGCGGGCCAATTCGTCCTTTGGTACACCCAGGCGAGACATCTCACGAGCCAAAGAGCAACGGCTCAAGTCAACAGCGAAAGCTGATGAGACCAAAGCCAGAGTGACGATAAAGCAGATGAAGACTTTCATGTTGAATAATTCAAACTGTTTCAATGAAACTGATGACTATTCCCGAAAATTGTAGATCTTTTATAGTCAAAATGAGGTGCCCCCAAAAGCAAACAGTTATCATCTAAAGTACCTAGTCGTAGATAAGTGCGATTATCTTTACTTATCTGGTTTGCATTTGGAGTTTTTATTTTTCAAAGTTCTTTGTAGTACAAAGGCAACAGGGCTCTTCAGAACATATGGGTATGCCCTCAGTTGAGTGGAATACATTTTCGGGGAATCACTTTGCATTGTTTTGCTTTTGGCAAGGCGTGGAATACTTTGAATGGGCGTTTAATTGCTTATCACATATGGCAATAGTTGGCTGCTGGGGAAAGGCTTGCACAATGTGTTGAATGACTTGAGCAGTAAGTCCTGATGGAAGCTTTGAGTGGTGCGAATATGTCGATTTTGTATGTAGCCAATAAATGATAACACTTTTTATAAAGTTCATTTGAATCTTTCCCGAATGTTTCTGCTAAGAAAAAAGGTTTTAGTACTTTTCTTCACTAACTTGGAAAGTTTATCCTACACACATACGAGTAGGTGCTTGTAAATAGAGGTTCTGTCCCACTATTGATATACTATTTCAAGGCAAATGAATTACCTGTTTCCAACATACAAAGAGTCCTCGTGTTTTGGACAACACGTCACTGTTGGCAACCGCGAATTTGATGTGGTGAAGGACTTTATTTGTCTAAGTACCAGTGTTAACAGCTAGAACGACATCAGCTTAGAAATTAAACGAATGATAACTCTTGCCAACAGGCGTTACTATGCGCTCAGTAGGCAATTGAGAAGTAGAGCCCTCTTTCAAAAAACAATGCTGTACAAAAGTGCCAAGCAGGTGTCTGCATGGGTGAGACCTACGGTAACACCCTAGCAGGAACTGATTGCTGAGCAGTTTATTATGCTCCTTTACAGGTAGTATATGGGCCTCGTCGTGAAGATGTTGTATGGGGGACATCATAAAACATCCTGTCGTGGTCCTTATGACAGTATTTTGGCAGGTCTGTGCCTGCGAATCACTGGTTCCAGACGGCCAGACAAGCGCAGCATAATTTAGAACCGGTCGGCCTATTGCCTTGAAAGTCGACAGCAAGATTTCTTTGTCTTTGCTCCAAGTGCTGCCGGCAAGCGACTTGAGGACCTTGTTGCGATTCTATACTTTAGTTGCAATAGTGGTTGTGTGCGCTGAGAAGGAGAGCAAGCTGTCAAAGGTACTCGTAACTCCCAATATTCTGGGGTTGTTTACAGTCGGAATTAGTATATCATCGACTTTCACCTTAAGTTGCAGCTTGACCCCTTTGTCCAGGTGGTGAAGAGGGTCGCCGCGGATTTAGTGGGGGAAAGTTGTAAGTTCCTCGCAGTGAAGAAGCGATTAAGGCAGGCGAAGTAGTCGTTTACTTTGGAATAGAGGTCATCAATGTCATTGCCCGACGCCATTATCGTACAATCGTCGGGGATGTAGAAGTTAAAGGAAAGTTAAAAGTGAAAGCACACCACCCTGTGGAACTCCTTGCTTTATTTTCCTCTGTTTTATTAATATTTGGTCTCGAAATAGTATCGACTAATGACGACCACGCAGGTAATTCGCGGTCCACCTCCTCAGCCCTGGCGGGAGTGTGGACTGTAAAATGTCATCTAGTAACTTGGCATGGCTGACTGTGGCGAAAGCCTTTTATAGGTCCAACGCTACTAGGACAGTCCTCTGACATCATCATCCCCGTCTTTGTATATAGGGTAGAAGCTTGGACGATGACAATAACTGATGAGAGAGCACTGGCAGCATTCGAGAGAAAAATTCTCAGAAAAATCTTTGATCCATAACATATGCAATGGAATCGTGAGATGTATGAGTTATACCGAGATGTGGACATATGTCCGAAATGTGAAGCGTATTAAAATACAGCAGCTGCGCTGGCTTGGCCATGTCTTGAGGATGTACGAAAGTGCTACGACCCGGCAGTCCTTCGAGAGGTAACTTACTGGGGACGACGAGAAAGAGGAAGACCTAATCTACATTGGGGAGATCAAGTGAGGGCATAATCTCGCAGCACTCGGTGTCTATGAACTGGCGCCAGAAAGTCGCGAACCGAGCAAGATGGCGCAATATTTTAGACTCGACATACGGTTGTAGTCCATCTAAGGGTATAAGTAATATAAGTATATCACGCCAAATTTTCTTACCAACGATTTGCCAAACTTTTTAAACCATTTCAATCTTCGGAGTTTTCGGAATAGATTCCAACCAAATAATCACTATTGCACCGAAAATTAGGTTGCGATCTCTATCAAGTCGAAATTGTACGTTTGCACATATGTATGTATGTATGTATACATGTATTTATGTATGTATGTATGTATGTATGTATGTATGTATGTTGTCCACGTTTTCTAGGCCGACTTCGGCGCAAACGCAGCTCAGTACTAATGTTGCCTGAGAACCTATAAGTAACAAAGTGCGCACATACACAAGTCACGCGAGTTAACGAAATGGCATAACCATAACTGACTTTTCCTAAAAATGAAATTACACCAATAGTTGCGTTAGATGAACTGAAGCACCAGCAGCACCAAAGACTTCCCTGTAATTTAAGCCATTTAAGACAAGTCAATACGCCGGTGCGGCCAATGATTGCGTTGATTACAAGTACAAATGCGAGTAGTTTGTTTTTGTTGCTGTAAGCCATATTCGGTAGTCGTACGCTCCATGTAGCGGACTGTTCAGAACAAGAGCAGCAGTGGGCAAACGGACCAACAAACACACATACATACATACGCTTAAGCGCATAAGTGAGCGCTACTAGGTGAGGCTACAAACTGCATACATACAGACACACGTATATATATGATAAATTGCCTTAAGAACTACATCTATAAGCACGCTTATGTGCGAGTATTTTTTTTTTTCAATATAGGATTGTCTGTATGTGTGTGTGCACTTAAGTATTTTGCGTGCGTGCCGCGTCTAACCGCAAAAGGTATGCGAACTTAAATTTACTACTGAGCGCAAAAAATCGCTTGAAGTAGTGGCTGGCAGTGGCCTTTTGTGGACCGCCAACAAGCTGGTTTAATATTTATCATTTTTTTCTAGGTGTGCATGTGTTTCTGTCTACTTTTTTTGAATTTGCTATCATACTTTTTGTTTTTTTTTGTAATACTGTGTCAATCCAAATAACAACGGCACTCATGTTATGCGTCGCCTTAAGTCTGATAAATTTGTTGGACCCACCAACGGTGTGGCATGGCGCACAGTGGTAAGACTTCCCGTAATTTTTTAGTAAAAAATAGAAGGAGTGCTGCTAGGGTAATGAAATTTTATATGCTTGTTTAGTTTAAGGTAATTGAGAAAAAATTTCTAAAAACATATATTCATTTTAGCATAAAAAAAGAATGTATCTTAATACAGCTCGGTATATACCTAAATTTGTTTTTTTGTGGTTTTTTCATGAAAGCGGGAATTATAATCAAATTATTAAATAAACTAAAAGAAATGCTGCGCTAGCAACGGAAGCTTATAAAGGGTGATCAGTTTGGAACTCCGTTATCCAATAGGGGTTGTTGGACAGATCACGCGTGACTACTGTAATACTAAACTAATATACATTTTTTTTTCGAAAGATTTACACCTCAACAAAATTTACAAATCGTACAATGGATTATGAAAATCGACGGTCTGTGAAAAGTGTTCATCGCGCGCTCAGGCCAACTTCAGTCAACCGTTCAGCGATGAGCCCCTTTTTTATCTTAATGACTACGTGAAGTAAGCAAAATTGCTGTATTTGAGTTGAAGAGCAACCCGAAGCCATTCAAGAACAGCCATTACATCCATTGAAAACAACCGTTTGGGGTGGCCTATGGGCTGGAGGATTCATCGGCACATATTTTTTCAAAGGCGAGGTTGGCGCCAATGTAACAGTGAATGGCAAACGCTATCGCGCCTTGATAAACAACTTTCTGATGCCGGAAATTGAAGCCCGTGATCTCTACAACATTCACATCATTTGGTTCCACCAGGATGGCACTACTTGGCATACAGCCCGTGAAACAATGGATTTACAGCGTCGTCGTTTCGGTGAGCAATTTATCTCTCGTCTCGGATATGTAAAGTCGAAAAGCTTTGTGAATAAATCAGCGTCGATTTAGGCCTTGGAAGTCAATATTACTAAAGTTATTCCCGAGATACCGACCGAAGTCCTCTAGCGAATCATTCAAAATTGATGCTCACGGATGGCCGAATTATTTGAAAGGGGTTATCTTTAAAAAATAAATGTCATGAATGGTTCTATACAAAAATAATAAAGATTGCCCAATCAATTTGAATTTTCGTTGGGTTATTTCAATTTAAAATCCGATACCTCTAAATTGATTGCCATTTATAAGATGCCAATGGCGTTAGAAATGGGTAAACCCAGGCAAAAACTGCGACTACTTCTCATATAGCGTTTTAAAATGAGATGTTTCATTAATTAGAAAAGAAAAATTTACTAAATTTAACATTTAATTTCCTGAGTCCCGAAATGACTGTATGTTTTGAAAAATGGCTTCATAAATTTTGAAATCTTGAATGCCTGGTTAAAAATTGCAGATCTGATTGAGTCTCTATAGGTACCTCCTTTGTTCCTACAGGGTGTCCGGAAAAGTCGTTCTAAATATCTAAATATATTTTACCCAGATAATTTCTGATTAATTCACTTATATGAAATGATGTCCATTCCAAGGGAAGATATAATCTTTGTTGATAAAAAATTTATTTTATTTAGTCAAACAATTTTCTTTAAACCTGCATCATTAGATTTTCAAATTCATCGTTTGAAAATTTGATTTTTTTTTGCCACCAAAACACCACTGTGTGGCGTGTAGGTTACTTAGTTGATTGGTTGGTTGGTTAGTGGTGGCTGTAGAATGCCTCGAGGGCATTCACTTGATTGGCGATACAGTGCGCTCGATGTGACGCATGCGCCGTCGCACATTATTAATTTGCGGCATTGTGTCAACCCGCATTTACTGCGGCGCTTAGTTCAAAGGCACACAACTAGGAAGTGTAAGAGTTCTAAGGTACATGCCATAAGTACTTATACAGTATTGGCCAACATTTAATCATCACCTTACCACCTAAAGCACTTCTAAAAATTCTGTTGAAAATGTTTACTATGCTACTTCGACTTTGTGATATTTGCTGCTGATATTCCAAAAAAGTTCACTGCTTTCGAAGGATGCCAGTTTTCTGGCTCGATGCCTTAAGAAATTTGCTTAGGCGAGAATAATAGCATTCATACACAGTCGAGGCAAAGTAGATTAAGAGAACGGTTAAGGTACATAGTAAATATGATACTTCTATATGCATCTGGCAGCAAATTTTGCACTTCTATGACGAAAATTGCTCAGCGCGCTTCAGACTGAAATATTGCAACCTCGATCAGTGCCAGCAAATATCGCTTTTATAGTCATACTTTCAGATCACCAAGGCTTTTAAGGCTAACTTCATTCGCAGTTTTACTCCAAGCTTGTTGGAAAGATCAGGTGGAAAAGGACTTAACTTCGATTAGGGTGCCCAACTGGCGCCTTTTAAGCGGTTATGGCGCCAATCAAGAAAAAGAAAATTCCTTTAAAACGATTCTAGAAATTCAAAAAAATAGTGAATCGATAAGCAATGAATATTAGTTGGTCAGTATGCGACGCTTGGGTGTACATAATTTGTGCTCCGACAATCAGCTGTCGCACAAGGCCATCATTTTGAACGAATTTTTGCTCAAAAACAAATGTCATCGAACTATCATCGTATACACCTTATATGGATCCTACTTACATTTTTTTATTCCAAAAACTCAAATTATCAGTCGGAAGTATTTGTATTCAGTCGACAGAAGGCATAAAAGAGAGTTTTGGAGGAACAACTGATGTCAATTCCAGAAGATTGAGAATTACATTATGCATTAGCATAATTGTTTCATTTTGGAAAGGACCTGTTTTGAAGGCGTTACAATAAATTGGAAAAAATAACAAATATTTTTTTTTAAATTTCATATCATTATTTTCATAAAAAATTAAATGAAAAACAAGACTTCCTAAGAGTTGCTTAAATTTTAGCCAATACTGTATGAACTATAGTAGCATACGGCACACTAGAATGCCAGTCACTATTGATGCTGTATGACAAATTCGATATTTTTCACATAATTGACTCACAATTAGTTCAGATTAAACTCTAATCACTTGAATTGTGAAATTAATTTCACTTTTTTTTTATTTTAGTGTGAACAAATGAAAGAATGCCATAAACAAAATTTTTATTTGAAGCAAAAAAAAAAATAACAAAAACAATCAAAACTGCTATTTAACGAATAAAAACAATGGAAATCTATGAAATTTGCATATCATCGTAAAAATATCTGTGCCATAGAAATTCTGCTTAGTTGAATTTTTCATTACATTGCAAGCCTTGTTTCATTAGCACTTTCACACCTTTTTATATGAAATGAGACCCAATTTTTTCCATTGATAAAATTTTTCATACTAAAAGTGCCAACATTTGCAGTCCATCAGTCTGTAGAGAAACGTAAACAGAAAGAAACAATTGTTCAAATAAAAATAAAATAGCGAAAGTGTTAAATTGTTTTTTAACAAAAACAAAATGCATGCAAAACTATTGTAAATAACGTTTTCCACCTTAAAAGGTCAGGTCTTACTTGTGTCTGAAATATTAAATAAATAAATTTGCATTTTAAATAATTTGCTCAAGCAAATGCCACACATGAAATTCGAAGCGTGTAATTTATTTGAGTCATTATTAATTTATTATAATGCAGCTTAGATTACTAAAAATGTTATAACAGTCTGATATTTCATTTTCTACACAGACACAAATACCATTATATATGTATGTGTGTTTGCTTCAACTTTCCGCTTTGCTTGCCTTTTAGAATTTAGAAAGCGATAATGATACGCTTTGTTTCGGCTCAAAACTTGTTTGCATTAATTGTTTGTAATTTGCATTTTATTCTATGGAATAACTGACTGCATACTAGAGAAAGTGACTATTTTGCTAGTTTGTAGTTAAAAATTCAATATTTACAATAGCAACTAAAGAAATGCTGCTTCGAGGGGAATTTAATTTCCAATTCATAAATTTATTGGCACATAAATCAGAATAGATAAAACTGAAAATCCATAACACGCGTGCTGTTAATCAGCCATAAGATATTTCAGCAGTTGTTGTTTTAATAGTAGTAGAAGCCCCGTCAGTGTAGGGTATATCACCGGTCGTCTTCGTCTGGCTTATCTAAAGGTAGGCCCAGGAAACATGCTGTTTCGACGGGTTGGGTCCAGAGGGAGAGGGGTGTTAGATGAGAAGGTTTAAGGGGGCATGTGAAGAGGCGGTTAGTGTCGTGCGGAGTATCTTCACATGCCGGACATATGTTTGGTATGTCGGGGTCAATTCTGGATTAGGAGGAGTTTAACCTGCTACAATATCCCTTACGTAGTTGTGCCAGTGTTACGCGTGTCTCACGGGGAAGCTGGAGCTCTTCATCTGCAATAGGTGGTGGTTGGTCTCCGATTACGGCATTCTCAGGGCGGAAGCTTAAGAAGGTGGTGATGGTCTCCCGGTGAATGTCGTTTATTGACTGTCTAAATACTGTCTGGTCGAGTAGATTACTATCAGTTTTGTCCTGGATCTCGTCGGTATAGTTTAAAAGGTGTCTCCTGATGCGCCTAGGAGGCGGCTCTGGCGCAAGCAGGTGCCTGCAAGGGTGAATCCTGTGGTAGCACCCCAGCAGGAACTGCTTGCTGAGCAGTTTATTGTGCTCCATTACAGGGAGCATTTGTGCCTCGTTGTGAAGGTGTTGAATAGGGGGCATCAGGAGGCCACCGGTCGCTGTCCGAATGGCAGTATTTTGGCAAGTCTGTAGCCTTATCCATTGCGAGTCACTAGTTCCAAGCGACCAGACAGGCGCAGCATAGTTTAGAAACGGCCGACCAATTGCCTTAAATGTCGATAGCAACAGTTCTTTGTCTTTGCTCCAAGTGCTGCCGGCAAGCGCTTTGAGGACCTTGTTGCGGTTTTGGACCTTAGTGGCAATTGCGGTGGTATGCACTGAGAAGGAGAGCAAACTGTTAAAGGTCACACCCAAAATTTTGGAATTGTTTACTGTCGGAATTGGTGTGTCATCGATTTTTAACTTGAGGGACAGTTTGGCCTCCTTTGTCCAGGTGGTAAAGAGGGTCGCCGTGGGGGAAAGTTGGAGATTCCTCGTAGTGAAAAAGCGAGAAAGGACGGTGAGGTAGTTTTTCACTTTGGAGCACAGACCATCCATGTCATTGCCCGACGCCATTATCGTGCAGTCGTCAGCGTATGAGAGAAGGAGGACTCCCTCTGGTGGTTGGGGAAGCTTCGAGATATAGAAGTTGTACAGTAAGGGTGAAAGGGCACCTTGCTTAATCTTCCTTTCAGCAGTCAAAAATGCTAGCTTACATAGCTTATTCAGCGAGGAGACATGGAGATATCAACCACCAAAAGGTTCACAAATGCATCTGAGGCATCCAACAATATAAAGAAAACCGAAAACATACCGCCAGTAAAAGAGAAGCTCGTTCTAAACCTATTACGAATATCGGTTAATCAGTGGCTTGCCCAACACTCAAATGAAGTGAGCTTATAAAAGGTGGCGCAAAATTAATCACCCTCGCTTGTGCCACTAGAAAGCTGCAGTTTTATAAACAGGCAAGCAACGAAGCGCATAAAGTTCAAAATAAAAATTTCCAACACTCAAAATTTTTGTTTTTGTTTAGTAAAAAAGTTATTCAAAAACGAAAGTGGATGATTAATTTTGCACCTCCTTGTTCGTTATTCTCATAAAACATGTAACCTCTCGCTAAAACTGCACCTAAACCTTCTAGATGGCTCTAGTCGCTTATGGCATTATTTGTCTGTACAATTTTTAAACGCTTTACGAAACATTCGCTTTATAAGACCTCTGTCCTAAGACAAGAACCCACAACAAATCTCAGTTGTTTAATGGGAAACTTTGAGACTCGCAAGTAGTACCTCAAAGCGGAAAAGAGAAGTCCACAAGTTTAAATTCTGCTCCTAAATAACCCAAATTCTAGACTTTGAGTAAGAAGACTTTCAGAAAAAATAGAAAAGGGAAGCTTTCAAAGAGTATCTGAAACACACCTTTAAAGCTCAATACATAAATCTCCTAGTTGAGATCTTCTTTATAAATTTTCCATCTTACAAACTTTCATTGGCGTAGACGAAAAAACAATGACCGGTAGGAGAATTCGCAAGCAATGCACTTTTGGATTTATGAAAGTCATGAAAAGAATATGAAGGCACTTTGAGCCATCTTCTCAATCAAACGACGGCGCCTGTAATGATGTGTCTGACATTTTGATTTAAATTTCCTTCCCAAAAAAATACATAAATGTGCGAGCTTGAATTTTCCAACTAAATTTTCCAGTTTCCAGACTCTCACTGAAGAGGAGGAAGATCTTATGTTAGTTTCATCGAAACATTTCAAAAGGGATTCAGAGATGTTCTCAGAGCTCAATAGCCGTATATAAATTTACGAGTTAAAATTTTCCTACTAAATTTTCCACTTTACCTCCCAGATTTCAGTCAAAATGAGGAAAAGATAACGTTCAGCAGTAGAATTTTGAAAAGATGAGAGATATGACGAGCTCATAAAAAGAATAGGAGTGGTCTCAGAAGCCTTACGTAATACGGTTGCGATAGTGACATTGAAATTATTGCGAGACGAGAGAAAGAACTCCATGAACAGCAGCAACATCGCAAGACGCAGGGATGGCATATTGCAATGCTTGGCCATCCACACGTGGACGGCTGCCACGTCATTGGGAATACAACAGGAGACTTCTGGCGGCTCATTTCACACGAATTTCGACACTCGTCCAATAAGTCGTTGTTCAGGCGGCAACTGCGTTGATTTTTTCGAATATTACTAACACAAACTCAGTTTTTTCGTAAACAAACTGTTGTCATAACCCCAGTTACGTTAGAAAATCAGCTGATTCCTTCAAAATGACTTAGAGCCGCTTAACGGTCTGATGTTAGCCGCACCTCCCCATTCTGTACATCGAGGCAAAACGCGCCCTGCTCTGCAATGTCTAAAGCAGAGTGTGAAAGAGCTTGTGCATGTATTTTGATCGATACTGATTGGGCCTGTGTATGTTTTTTTTGTTTTGTGATATGAGATTGGTCTACGATGCACCTTAATGGATTAAACCCATTTTACTCAAAGTTTTTTATTATTTTTGGAATTGCATATATAGACATTATAGAATAAGATTCAAGCTTTGATTTTTACGTTGTGTTAAAGTCTGTAGCAAGTTGAGAAAAAGAAGGGTAAAAACAGTAAAAATCTCGTTTTTATGGGGTTTGCTTCCTATTTTTTTCAAACCCATGACGTGGTAGAGTCTTAAGGACACCAGAAGTGTGTTCAGCGCACAAAAATACACCCAACATCAGTCTCACACGAGTATACAAACAATGTAAGTTTTTTAAGCTTGTTTACAGAGACTGTGGAGGTGGGGCATTGACACAATACTCACTTGGCAGAATAAATGCATGAGAGGTAGAAGGGTATGGCCAAAGTCATTTTCTTGATTTACACCTTTGATTAAAGTGCGAATAACTCTATTATTTTTAGCGCTTATTTTTAGTACAATATCAATTTTATGGTCCTGCGTACATTTCCATGCGTTAATAAAAATTTTCTCTCAGAACTTTTCCCAGCTACAAATTTTACTTCTAATTTATCACCGATTTATGCAAAATTTATCTTCATAATTGTGGTTATTACAAAGTAAAATCAAAACCAAAGAACTGGACGAATAAATTACTTGCTTCCGCTCACTCTACCGTGAAGATTGGAAGATTGTAGCCAACTAACGGCCAAACACCCCCGAAAGGCAGGGCGTTAGAAGCGCAATTCCGAAAGTCAAAAACTACGTCATGCTGAACGCGCATTCACCTAATATGCAAAGCAAGACAGACAGCAAAGCAATGAGTGGGTAGAAAAATAAGAAGAAGAGAAAAAAGAGCCATTTTAAATGCAGACACTCAGGCTGAGGTGTAATTTTTATAAACTGACCGAAAAGATTTCAAATAACAGCCACATTTACAGAGTAGCCTACAGAGTTAAAATCAGAAAAGAAATCTAAAGCGGTAAAACAAATAAGGCAAAGAAATGGTAGCTAAAATGTACGCTTTTACGAAATTAAGTGAGTGTGTGTGGTCGAAAAGCTAGCAACAATAACAAATCGTAAAATCGTGAAAATGCGGCGAAAAAACATTACCTGCTCAATGGTAGACGCATTTGCACCGGCTGACTTAATGCAAGTGCTGGTGGTTCGCTGATCGACTGACTGCACATGCGCAGCAGCAAGTGGCCAGCGGCTAGTTACATTAAGATACCATTTATTAGTTGTAATAAAAAGCAGAAATAGAATTGAGAAAATTGGTAGGCAAGAAAATCTCGAAGAAGAAAGCACGCAGTACACGTTACGGTCTAATTTTAAAATTGTTAATAAATATACTCGGGCAAGTTGCTGAAATGAGGTGAGTTTGAGGTGAGACGTGCCTCAAGCGGCGACGTACTGAATTAGCTGCTCTAATGATAGTGCACTGGTAGTGCCTGCGGGTCATCTGCGCTCGGTGATCGACTTGAAGTGGCTGGCATGCTGTCACACTGCGCGTTGCCGTGTGTCAACAGGTCGAATGCGCATCCAAATGCGACTGGGCGAAAGAAAAAAATAAAGCAAAAATAATAATTTAAGAAAAATTGGGTGAGTGAAAAAAAATAGTGAGTGGCGAAAAATATATATATTTCTTAAAAAGAAAGTGAAAAAATATTGAGTCTTTTTGGTTTAAATTTCCCACAAAATCATTGAAAAAGCACTAGCTAGGAAACGGAAATAAGCGCCAAAAAGTAGGCACAAAAAAAAAGCCAAACAAATTGGGACCAAACAACGCCCCAAATAGTAGGCACCAAGGAAATATAACGCCAAAAAGTAGGCACCAAAAATATATTTCCTACAAGTCTGCACCAACAAACAAGCGCCAAAAAGTAGGCAGTGTTATTTCTCACTAGAAATTAGCAACCACGAGGAAAAACTCAGGGAAAATAGCCTAAAGTGTATCTCAGATATATATAAGGTATGGCTCTCTCCTTTTCCTCTCCGTTATATCTCTTTTCTCTCTCGCGGAACGAAAATGCCCAAAACGTTGCATGGCCTTGAAATTTTACTCTCCATTCTCGCTCGCCCATCGACGTCTGAGCAGTTTCACTTCAAAAGAAAAAAACTCAAGTAACGAAATTTAAAAGTTCTTCATCCTCTTCTGCGTTTTGCAAAATAATAAAATTTTAAGTTAATATAGTTGAGGGTAAGGTGCAAGGTAGTATAGTGAAGCGCACTTAAATCATATAGCCCATTGTGGGTGTGCCAATTTTCCTTCCTCATGTGATGACCGTGTCTATTGGTCTGGCCCTAGAAGGCCGGCATTGTACTGATACCGAATATTTATGGGAAAGCAAGTGAAGGTTTGCAGAAGTACTTCATATTTTTCTCTGCATTTAGTAAATTTAGTACCTTCAGTTTTTGCGAAAAATGTTCAAATTTCACTTCTTACGCGTTCAAAATCGGAAGATTTAAGACGTGATGTGCTGTGACTTTTCATAAAATCGATGATGTCACTTTAAGAAATGACAAAGGTCTTTCACACACAATCAGAGTTGTCATTTTATAGCGAGATGGAATACAAATTTTAAAATGAAGAAAATATTGTGGGTGGCAACAATGTTTAAGGGGTTACATATGTCCAGAATTTTTAAAAAATCAATTTTTTTACAGATTATTATTCTTTACAGTTATAGGCGTATTTCTGCGGAAGTCGATAGTAAAAATTCCCCATAGATACAAAGTTATGGTAGAAAATGTAACTGCCCGATGAGACTTTGATGCGCACTGGTAGCTTTCTTTTGTTTGAGGCCGATTGCCGTTGATACTAGTTTTTCTCGAAACTGCTTTTTCCGGCACGGTCTGCATGATAACTCATACAGTTTTTAAAATTTTTTGATGCGACTTTTTTTTTAATATTTTCTCTCTAGTTTGTCGAGCCGGATTTTTGATATTTTTATTAAACAATTTTATAAACATATCTAAAAGGTGACATTTATGATGTAAAACGCATTTTTTTTAAATGCCGTAAATTCCAAAATTTTTCGAAACTCAAAGACTATAACTACAACTTTATTTTACACGAATTTTTTTACTTTTTACAGATCCATCAACATTTCAAGGAGAAATGATGCAGACCGTGGAGCAACTTTTTTTCACTGTACTGTAAATAGAGCCAAGTGCAACGAATTTATGTTTCATTGTTTTCAATTCACTTCTTTTTGGAGTAATTTTGTTTTGGTTTTTGACAATAACACTGAAAACAAAACCGAGAATTCAGACAAACTGCCGTGCATACTCACACATTAAATGCTTCAATTAGCTGCGAACGTGTCACACAAACACTGTGGCTGGTGGTACCCCGAGCAATTGGCTTGCAATGGTTGTTGCAACAAATTAGTGCAACCACAATTGAATTCGAAAGCAGTCAGGCGCAACAAAGTGTCTAAATTACCATTAACAAACTCCATTTGTTTTCTGTTTCTTTTTCTTGTTCTTTTGGTTGAGTTTTGTGATTGAACGGAAAAGTAACGTGAAAAAGTGGATTAGAAACGGCTAATAAAATGCAAAGAAAATAGAAAAGTGTATAATTTGAAAGGTTTTCATTTTTTGTGGAAAAAAAATTTCTACAGTGAAAACCATCACCCCTTTTTATGTGTCTCAAAGCATTTGTTGGGAAAATATGGGATCAGAAGGCTCTCATACAGCTCACGACAAACGAAAGCACATCAACATTTTGAACAGTTTTGACTAGTTTTCTTAATTTTTCGAATGCTCATTATTTTTGTATTAAATTATACCTTATTGTGAGATAAAAATCAAATAAATCTCAGTTTCAAATATTATTGAAAAAAGTAAAAAAATACACTAACTAATGCCCAACATTTCTCTTACAAAGAGAAAATGCGTAACACCGGACTTTACTGGGCTAAAATTTGAGAGGCTATAAAACTGCATACCAAAAATTTTTCTAAAAATTCTGATTAAAAAGTATATATGAAATTCGAATGAAAATATCGTTGAATTTTTTTTAATTTACACAAAGTTTGAAAGTTGGATTTATATTTGTTCTAACAGAATGGCGGCCGCCGTAGCCGAATAGGTTGGTGCGTGACTACCATGCGGAATTCACAGATAGAACGTAGCTTAGAATTTTTCTAATAGCGGTCGCCCCTCGGCAGGCAATGGCAAACCTCCGAGTGTATTTCTACCATGAAAAAGCTCCTCATAAAAATATCTGCCCTTCGGAGTCGGTTTGAAACTGTAAGTCCCTCCATTTGTGGAACAACATCAAGACGCACACCGCAAATAGGAGGAGGAGCTCGGCCAAACACCCAAAAAGGGTGTACGCGTCAATTATATACATATACAATATATAACAGAATGGATTATATTCTCATAAAGAAATTAAAATAAAAAAATTTTTTCAAGTAAAAAAAATTAAAATAAAAAATTATTAAAATAAAAAAAAAATAAAATAAAAAAATTAATATATTAAAATAAAAAATTTAAAAAAAAATAAAAAAAATTTAAAAACTTGTAATATAACGTGTCATCCTCATTCTCATTTCCTTGGAGCATAGGGTCTCGAAACGTGTAAATCTGAAAAGTTATTGGCATTTTAATATAAGTGAAAATTTGAAATGTTTACCCCTTATTTTATTTTATTCATTAATTAACACCTTTCTAAAAAGAAAGCAAGAAGCGCTGCTTAGTCAAGCCTCTTTAAGAACTTAGCCGCCTGCGAACGGCAGGGAGTTTGATAAAAATATTTTATACGACAGAAATAAAGTCAAAGGTTGGCCGTGGCCTGTCGTCATAAGATAAAAAAATCCTTTTCCGAGCATTTCATATTTCATGTGCCCAAAGAGCATTCACCGAATGCTAGTCACACACCAACTCTCCCGTCTAGACTTTAGGCTTGCGTTAATAACCAACTCTTGAGCATCGGCAGATGTAGAGTTAAGAGCTGCCAGCTAAAAAATAGGCTCAACTTCGAATCATCATCAATTTCTAGAATTCCAAGTTGGAACATAGGGCAAATTCCCAAAGTGTTTATTGGACTGATAGCTTAAGCTCTTTCAGTTTTTAACAATCAACAAACGCTACATGCTATTCCCTCCCTAAAATCCATAGAATTTGCTTGAAGAAAAAAATATTGTGCCATAAGTATTTGAAAAATTTTAAAACTTTTCTTTGCTTTCTTCACCATGTCTCGCTTTTCACCTCCTCGCCAGCAGCCACAGTTTCATATGCCCATTTCTCTACCAGATTTGTGCCACAAATTTAATTGAGTACAACAAAATTTTAATTGATGTTAATAACGCTCTAGAAAAGCATGTCACCAACTGCGCAATTAAATAAGGCGCACAACACCAAAAAAAAGGCGATGGGAGATACTTACTGATGTGCGAAAGACAACAACAAAATAACGAAAACCATTGGAAATGATTCTTAAAACCTTCAAGCAGCTGTTTGGCTGCACTGTAGAAAGTTGGATTTGGAAGCAGGTTGTGTATAGTTTAGTGCGACTAGTTTAGTATGACTACGTAGCGGTGCCAACTAATAGCCCAACAACAATAGCAATAGCAACAACCGAAAGCAGTGATATTAAGCCACCAGCTGCGTCATTAAGTCACCCAAGCAGTTGAATAACAACAAAAGGAAAGAAGATAGATGACTGAAACAGTTGCCAATCCGTCACAGCTGTTGACTGCAGTGGCTGATTTGATGGGATAACCTGACGAATGTTGAGTGGGATGATTGGACGGCTGATGGCTTGAAGGTTTTAATGCCACGATTTCTCAGTTGACACTGGCAATTTGCAATTTGCTTAAATATTTCACGCGAATTCCCCAAAAAATTCACAAAAAGGAAAAATGTGCCAAAAAAAAAAAAAAATTCGGGAAATGTTTTGTTAAAAGTTAGCGAAGAAAGTGGTGGGGAACTCAAATGGAAAAGTTTAATTTGGAAGAAAGAAGTCAAATCCCGTGATTGCGTCGAAGGTAAATTTTGGCTATACAAATTTTGTGAAATTATGGGTGTGAAAGTAAAGAAAATTTGAAAAACGGAAAATAATAAAAAATTTATTAGATCTCTTATGGTAAGACCAAGGAAGCAGCCGAGCTGCGGGCTACTCAAACCGATATGGAGCTATATCTCCAACGGATATCCGGTCAACGGATAATCCTCCTGCCTGACCAGTAGCAAACACATCAAACATTCAAGTCAAAACATTCCGTCGATGAGCGAAACTAAGGCAATAATTTAAAATCAAA
The DNA here is from genome assembly GCF_028408465.1 of Anastrepha ludens. Classification (NCBI taxonomy): domain Eukaryota; kingdom Metazoa; phylum Arthropoda; class Insecta; order Diptera; family Tephritidae; genus Anastrepha; species Anastrepha ludens. The sequence goes on from NC_071502.1 coordinate 116,544,703, forward strand.
GCCGTAACCTCCACTGGGAGAAGAGGATAGCAGTAAGCAAGTTATGATCAAAACAATAGATACACGATATTTTGACCAGTTTTGACTGCTTTCCATTTGTTTATCTAATTTTCACTAAATTTTAATAAAAATACTAAATTAAACACAAAAATTTCAGCCGAAGGCCTTTGTTGCTAGCACAGCTAAGCAGTTATTGGTTAAATAATTTATTATTGTACAAATGTTTAAAAAATAAAATAAAAACAAAAATTTCAAACTTTGTACAAAATTTAGAAAAATTCGAGAAATGTTCATCAAAATTTAAAATTATTTAATCAGGATTAAAAAAATTTGGTACGCAGTCTTATATATATATATACCTATAATTGGCGCGTACACCCTTTTTGGGTATTTGGTCAAGCTCCTCCTCTTATTTGTGGTGTGCGTCTTGATGTTGTTCCACAAATGGAGGGACCTACAGTTACAAACCGTCTCCGAACGGCAGATATTTTTATGAGGAGCTTTTTCATGGAGGTTTGCCATTGCCTGCCGAGGGGCGACCGCTATTAGAAAAATGTTTTTCTTAATTTTGGTTTCACCGATATTCGAACCAACGTTCTCTCTGTGAATTCCGAATGGTAATCACGCACCAACCCATTCGGCTACGGCGGCCGCCGAGTAGTCTTCTAGCTCATTAAATTTTAGAATAGCAAAGTGCAAGTTGAAAATGGCTCAAATACGAGGGTCGTTTGAAAAGTCCGTACAAAGTCAGAGAGATGGCATTACAGGGTGCGGCACTTGAAGTCTAACCAATTAAAAGGGCCTTAAATATAGTTTGGAATACTCTTTTCATTCAGTTCAAAGTAAAAAATGTGTGAAAATAATACAAAATTAACAATAAATTTACTTTTGCTCGATGTGATCACCTTTTGCCTTGCCTATGGCCTTGAGACGGTCCAGAAACGAATCGCAAGCTGCCCGAAAGTGACTTGCAGGTATTTTGGCCTACTCGCGGATAATAACTCTTTTTTAGCGCCTCGAGACTGCTGAATCTTTTAGTACGGACCTTGCTCAACAAAATGACCTAAAGAGAATAATCTATCGGATTCGCGTCTAGTGAATTTAAGAACCATTGTGTGGACGATATGAAGTTCGGAATGCTGTTTTTTAGCCATTCTCGGTGCCGAGTCTTGTTGAAACGTCCATGGTCTGCCATCTAAATGTTTGTCTACCCATGGCTTCAGAGCAACCCCCAGAATACTTTCCCGATAATATTTCGCATTTACCTTAGCGATTGGAGAGCGGTTATAGCGTATGAACGGTCGGTCAAATAAGCCCTATCGTTGTTGGGAGTTTACGAACTGACCAATTTGAACACTTTTATCGTCAGAAAACACAATGTTCGGAAATTGACCGCTTTCAGCCCACCGAAACAACTTATTCGCTCTCTCAAGCCTGACTTGTTGATCATGAGCCTTTTGGATCTTGTAAGGTTTGACTTTGAGATCATTTTTCAGTAAGCGGCGGATGCTATGGTCAGATATTTTCAGTTCTTTCCCCATTTGATTAGCACTTCGCTGAGAATTTCGCTCAAATCGCTTCTTCACCTTTTGAACCATTTCACGTGACGTTGCAGTCTTTTGATGACCACCTTCGCGACGTTTAGCATCGTATCATTATAACGAGTAATGGTGCGATAAGCACCGGATGTCTCGGACTACTATTTGTTCACCAATTTTAAGGAATTGCCGGCGGGAAAAAGATTTTATTCAACCGAGGAGGCGAGTGTAGAAACGAATGGCTGTTTTTCAGACTTGGACAAATCCTATTATTCGAAATGTATAACCCTAAAAGCAGACTAAGTCGAAAAATAAAAAAGGTTTGCCCTAAAAAAATGAATTAATTTTTATTTTTGCAAGGAGTTTTCAAACGACCCTCGTATAGCATATTTAGTAGTGGTCGGGTATTAAAAATCGTTTACAAATCTTTTTCTAATGCTAGTAATATGATCAGCCGTAAATATTTTTTTTTTAATTAGCATCTTCCAGCTTTGATAGCGTAACAAATTTATTTTTCTATTCATATTTGCTGCCGAATAAAATAATATCATAAATTATCAGCTCAATTATCAACCTCAATGTGTATGTAATACCCGTACAAAAGAACAACAACTATAAAAAGTCGCAGGTTGAAAAATTACCATATTTAATACCTTTCAACGCAAAGAAAGCACGCCGAAGACTGGCGGACAGTAACAGCGCCACAGAGATCTAAGGCGTTTACAGCACCACCCAAATTATATATTTTATGCACCGTAAAAGTCATTGCCAAGGTACTCCGATACGAAATACTCCAAGTAAAGCCATAAATTTAAGTGAATAATTACCGGCACATTTACCGGTGCAACGGCACGAGTGCAATCATATACCAACCCATACATACATACATACATATATGCATATCTTATGGATATGTAAATCGATGCATGTCGATGCGTTGATGCAGCAGTACTTAAATACCAGTTAAGTTGAAAAATTGAATAGGTGGGCTAGAGAATGGGCTGTTAGAGTTAAATTGTTTCAAAATGTGTTGAAAGGAAGATGAAATGGGAGTTGTCACTAAATGGAACTTGATTTTTGGTGAACGTTTACAAATTTCAAAGGAGGAAAAACGGCAAAACAAAATTTTAATTTAAGTTAAGAAACCAATTTAGTTGATTCTGATAGAAATGTAAGATATCAGGGCAGGTTCTGTAATTACTACCGAATGAATTTAAATGAAATTTTCTGGCAATTGCAGTAAAATTCATGCGGGGATGAATTAGAGAAGCTGCCCGAATAAGTCCGAGAAAAGGTATTTCACGACCAATTTATGCACCCATAGAGCCTATTAAATAACGAGACTTACTGTGAAGGAAGTACGCTTGCGCCAAACGCCTGCGGCCACCACCTGTGAAGCCTTCTCATTCGAACCACTCGTTTCTTTATTCTCTTCAGGGACATCGGCACATATGTGTACGTTTAGGTTTTTTTTAAATCTTTCCATTCATAGATGAACTCTACGCTAAATGGCCACATATGTGGACACTTTTTGTTTTTGTAAAAATTACTACAATATTTTCTATTTTTTTCTTATCTTACTGAATTGTTATAAATGTAAGCTGAATAACTCGTAATAAATTGAAAAATAAAATTAACGTTTTTTCACTTTAAAAAAATCGCGATTTCTAGCTGCTTCCAAGAGGTGGCATGTACGCTCGATACCTCTTCTTCCTTTCTTGCGTATTAGAGTTGTTTTCGTTTTGAGTGTTTTTTTTTTTGTTTCTCCAAAAGGTGTTAAGTGAACTGATGCAGCAACGAATTGTAATAAAATTTCACATGAAATTTGGAAAAATTCATAGCGTGGTGCACCTTCACTGAACTTCCTGAAGATCAGACTATTAGCCAACAGTACCACCAACTCACATAACATGGCATAGAGGCTTTTGGAGGGCCGTAAAACTCTTCTGAACCCATTGGGGAACTAATAACTAAATCATTTTCTGGAGGGTTTTGTAGTCTGCTGCTTTTGAAAGATGAGGAAAGGCTGATGATCTCACAAAACGTGAGGGCCAATGGCGCCTGGGCAGAAGGCTGTACTATACATATATATATATACATACATACTGTCAGCGTCAAAAGAAAGTGCACACCACATATTGACAAGTTTTGAATATTTATTTATTTTTTTTTTTGAATTTTAATTATTTTTCAAAAAAAAACTATAGTTTATACTTTAACAAAAATCAAATAACGCAAGATTTCAAACTTTGTACAAAATTTATAAAAATTCGGTGAATTTTCATAAAAATGTCGAACTTTTTAATCAGAATTTTTGGAAAAAAGTTCGGGTATGCAGTTTTTTAGTGCATTGAATTTTGTTAGAATTTCGAAATGCAAGTTTCAAATGGTTCAAATATTACCTTGATTTTTGACTAATTTTCCTGCTGACGCTGTTAGGTGTTTGCTTCATATAAAAAAAAATAGAGCATTCGTTATATGGAAGAAAATACCCCAACACCGTCAGCAGAAAAAATTGTAAAAACCCAACATAATTTTTGAGACACTTGAAACTTGCTTTTTGAATAATAAAATTCGTGGGACTAGCAAATTACATACTCGAAATTTCTCCGGAAAATCTTATTAAAAATTTTGAAATTTTAATGGAAATTCGCCGAATTTTTTTAAATTGTGTACAAAGTTTGAAACTATGCGTTATAGCAATTTTATTGTAGCATAAATTTTAATTGTGTTATAAGTGAATGCTCAAAACTTTTTTATATAGAGGAAAACACACAACACCGTCAGCAAATAAATTGCCAAAGTAACAAATTTTCAAAATAGCAAACACTCGATGTTTTGACCAGTCTTGACTACTCTTATTTTATTTTTTTAATTCTCCTTAATTTTCTATAAAAACATAGTTCTTTCGACTACAAACGCACTATAAATCAAAGCCTGAAACATTTCAAACAGAATTTTATTAAATTTTTTTTTTATAGTGAGGAAACACCCAACCGCGTCAGCAAAAAAAATTCAAAATACAAATACTTGATATTTGGCTTGTCTTCACCACTTTCCATTTATTTTTTTAATTTTCTATATAAATCTAGGTCATTCCTCAACAAATGCACTATAAAATAAAGCCTTGTACTAATTGAATTAAAGTATTGTACAAAATTTACAAATCACACAACCCATAGAATTCAAAGTTTCAGAAAATTGGATACATTTTCATTTAAATTTCAAACCTTTTAAACAGAATTTTAAAAAAATATTTGGGTACGCAGTTTCATAGCACAACAAATTTTAGAAGAAAAAAGGGCAGGTTTTAAGTGGCTCAAAATTCTCGTTGACTTTTGATCATTTTTTCTCTGACAGTTTTGCGCATATTTTCCATATTAATGCAAGATATTTTTAAGATGGAATTTGCCGAGCAAAAAGACTGAAAGTTTTGTGGCTTGGCTGGCGAAACACCAGCACATATTTTACGTGATTTCCTTCGTATATTAAACCACAGCCTCTTATGTCTTGGAGAACGACTATTGTCTGCAACGAAAATATGAAGCACGTGGCAAATTTTACATTTTTTTTTATATACTAAATAGACTTAGGCTGTGAGCCTCAATAATTTTTTTAGCACGGCTCTTTCTAAAGTGTTATCGGATAGTCTAAGACTCCGAAATATCTTATTTTAGGGTAATTTTAAGTTCTCAAGATCTTAAAAAAGCACCCTATATATAATAAGAATAACAGTACTCGTACCTTCACGCTCTTACTTAACTCTGTGAAAGCATATCAGATATCATGTGAGATACGCACTTCGATCCGCAGGTCTAATCCGACCTCAGTTCCACCCTGTGATAAATTCATATCATCCACTTCGTTGCAGGTACTACAGCTCATGATTATGGCTTCCAAAGCTATTTCGGGCATAAAACATCTAAAAAGCAGAAATTATGTGACACATTTCAATTTCCTGCCATTCGACCTGCCATTGCGCTATAAAAACACTAAAACGCACCCCAGCAGAGTTTAACTGCGCCACATTCAGTATTATAATAAAAATTGTCGTAAAAAGTTTCCAAGAAAACACTCGTACAACTGAAACGTACCTTCAATTTTTGCGAAAATCACGCACCCATTCAACCAGTTGATCTTCCGCTGACCGAAATGCAGGGCGCCTGCATGCAAATGTCAACAATGGACAGAAGAACAAGTGAACCAAGGAAATGGAGCAGTAAGGAATGAGTGCAAAGCAATCGACTGGCGTGCAAGATTGCTAGTTAAATAAGTAGCTGGACAGCGCATCTACGAATAGTTCGAACGGCGCGCAAGCCACAAAGTGCAAACTGTTCTAGTTCCAGCGGCAGCTGACAGGTAAATCACCATGTAAGCCGACTCTATTTGGAACACTGCTGGATTTGTAAGCTGATGCTGATTGCTAGCTTGGATTTGCTTTAAATCGTTTTTTAGGTTCTTGTTGTTGTTGCTATCGATTTTTTGTTCGTCTTGCTTGCCTTTCACGCTTCCCCAATTGTGTTTGAGAGAAAATTTTGGCTGACAGGAATATTCAGGACACCAGTGCGCGAAAAAACAAAAAAAAAACACTTATAAGCCAGAGCTTAAAAGCAAATTTTTTTAGGATTAGTGTTTTTTTACGATTTTTTCTGCTAGTCAAGTCCAAGTGCGCCAAATGCTTGCCCGAAAAACTTGACTTGGCATAGTTTGTGCAAAAATGGGGCAAACACTCGTTTACGTTGGAGTTTCTTGTTGTTCCTGTCAATGTCATTTGTTGTTGATGTTTTTGCTCTTGCTTCGCTGTTGTTGGCTGCTGTTTGAGGATAGAGCATACTGGCAGCGTTATCAACTAGCAGAGGCTTTGAACACTTCGACTGCGACTTCAATCGCTGCAGTTGTTGTTGTGGCCGTTGGCTTTCAGAATTTATTGTTGCTATTAATGATGATAGTAAGCCTTTCCTCAGTTTTCTTCAGTTTCTCTATTAATTTTTATTCTTATTCTAATGTTAACTCTCTACGCTTATGTGTGTTTGTGTGTATGTATGTATTAATGTATTTATGTATGTATGTATGTGTATGAATTTATGTACGTGGTAAGTGGAAATAAATTGCTTTACTCGATAGTTACTTTCAGAATTTTTGCTTCTTCTTTCTTATGCTGCGTCATTGCAATCTTGCAGGCGATCTGTTGTTTCTTCAGCTTTTTTGTTATTGTTGTAAACGAAACTAATGCAATGCACTACCGCGTAGTTAGATACTCTGCAACTACGTATGTAGCTACTTTTTTTGTTTTTGTAAACAAAGTTGCACTCGTTTTACCGTTAGAATGCAGTGAATGCAACGCAGAGGCCGGTTCCAAGCCAATCTACAGCCAAGTCAAACAAGTAGCGAGCAGCTCTTCGGCTTCTTCCTTCACTTCTGGATATTGCCGTAATCACACACACACGTGCATATGTATGTACATGTAGAATGGTTTGGCTTGCGGTGAATGTTTAGCTGCTGACTGATTTTTATATTTTAACCGATAAATATGCTTACATACATACATACATACATGCGGATATGTAACCAAATGCTTGAAAAAGCATCAATGCATCGCGTAATCGATGACGAGATTTTTGTTTGCTGTTCTTTTTTTATGGGATTTTACTATCTTATGCTACCAAGCACTTCTAATAGTTTGCTTGAGCAACAACAACAACTGCTTAAACGAGTACATGTGTGAGTTCATTCTCGAAATACACGTTTCACAATTCGCAATGCTCTGGTTAGGTAATTTCCGCAGGCTACGCAACAGCCATTCACTAATATATTCACCAATCGGTGTTTGTTGTTGTTGCTGTCACTCACATTTAATTGGTGAAAATGTACTTTTGGCGAAAAATTGGGTTTGGAGCGATGCGCAAAACACTAATCCTAATAAAAAAATGCATCTACAAACGTATTTTGTGATGGCAGAGGTCTTCGATAGCTAAAGAACTTTCCCAAAATACTTCGAGTGTATCTAAACGCGTGGCTGTGTGCAAGCTTTAACCGTAATAAGTGGGAACAAATTTAATCAATGAAATTTTTACCTATTTGTGAAATACAGATGCTTTTTTTTATCTTATAAATACAATTCGTATCTTGCAGATACTTTTTCCCAAACTTATTTTGTGTTTAATCTACGAAATTTTTGCCTATTTGGGAAATGCATATTTTATTTATATTCTATTTTATCTTCTAGATACAAGTAGTATCTTGCAGATACTTTTTTTAAAATTAATTTATTTTTATTTTTAAAAACATCATAGCCATGTCTTTAAGCAATTTCTGCTCTTTTGGCACTATAAAAACTTGTTGTATCTCATAGATACTTTTTATATCATGCTGATATTTAACTTTAGAGTTTCACTTGTACTTTATAAGCACTAAAAATGCTTACTGAGTGGTTTGTTTTTACATTAACATTTTTCAAAAATCTTTATTAATTTAAAAAATCGCAATTTTATTTAGCTCAGGGATACTTAATTTCCCAAGGGTATTTATTAAAAAACTAGAAAAATCCAATATGATACAGAGTTTGAAGCAGAGCTTCTTAATTTTTAATTTTTTACCTTACTGATACTTTTTAAGAAGTTTTTTAAAACTTTAAATTTAGAATTGCCATTCGTATTGATAATTTAGCGAGTTATTAGTATGCAAATACATACATAATATTTTGTATCTGAGTCAAACCACGTCAAGTGGGCCCCGAATTTTCCATCAAATTCCCGATTTTAAAATCAAATGCATTTTTGGATAGAGAATTTGTCACATAATAATTGCTGTGAATAGTTTTTTTTTTATTTCGCTTTTTGTTTATGTTATTAACAATTGAATTTTTTTGCATGATATTCTTGTAAAATCAATATCTCAGAAACTACAATTGATAATTTGAAGAAACTTATTTCGGTTACCGAAAAATGTTTACTCTACCGATTTGACGTTCAAAGACTGTGTATTTGTTGAAACAATAATTTTTAACAATACTTTTTATGAAAAATCGCAATTGTTTTTACGTTCTTCACGCTCTAAATGGACAATATTACAGTCAGATTTAGCGCACAATGCTCACCTTTAATAATCTGTAAAAAAAACTTTGTTCATCCAATCCGTTCTAAAGATATCGAATTTTTTGTCAGTCGAGACACTACGCACAAAAACGAACTTGCATGAACATGGCTTTGCAGAGTCGTACAGTCGCCGCAACTTCTAGTGGTAGTGTGCTGTGATTCCTAGTATTTTGTCTATGCTTTGAGGTTAGAAAAAAATTATTATGTATTGTTATGAAAATGGTTCGACCTGAGGAGTGTTGCAATCCGTTGGGGAAAAAAGGTCATAATTGCGTACGTCAAAATGTATTCCAAATAACCGCTCACTGGGATATAAAATTCAAACAATATATCGTTAAATACGTTTGCAAATCATGTCGTATGAAGATATATAGAGATGGAAGTTTTACTGAAAGTGCAGCGTATATGCGTCCAAGTCCACAGTGGGTATAATCTTGATATTTATATACATATGCGCATTGAATAGTTATTATTTAGGCAAATAAAGTCAATTAGTTCTCAAAATTTGTGACAGAACATTTTGATTAATTTTTTCTAGTGCTGACCAAGGAGCAGAAAACGATGAGTCTGAAGTTTCTTCTGATGCAGAAGAATGTTCGGATAGTGAAGTTAATTTTGAAAACCAGGAAATTCAGAATGACCTAAAATTAGAAAAGGTGAACAATATTTTACAGAAACTTGGTGAACCGCCAATAAAAAAACGACGTTTTTCAAAATTAAGTGATATGAATGTCAAAGAGATAATAGCAGAAATCATCAACGAAAAAAAAAAAATACAGAGAGAGTAAATATTCCAGAAGGAAAAAAAAAAATTGCATTCAGCATTTGTGGAGAATATAAAGTCTGCTTTACGTGAGAAAAAAATACAAATGATAAAATTAAAATTTTAACAACGGTACCAGATGAGGTAACATCGAAACAAATGCGTGAAACATTTAGTATTTCGAAAAGGATGGCATCAAAAGCCGAACAATAGAAAAAGAAAAGGGGGGTTTGGATCTGTGCCTGATAAGAAGCGCGGAAAACGTATTCCGAACTCAACTATTGAAAAAGTTAAAGCATTCTATTTATCAGACTATTGCAGCAGAATGACAGATTGTGTAACTGTTTATGAAAATAGAAAGAAATTGAAACCACAGAAGAGATTGTTACTTTACAATTTGGTGGATTTACATGAACACTTTAAAATAGAGTATCCTGACATTCAGATTGGTTTGACAAAAAATTCCATATCTTCAGAACGGAGTGGATGAACAAAGTTTTTTTTACAGATTATTAAAGGTGAGCATTGTGCGCTTAATCTGACTGTAATATTGTCCATTTAGAGCGTGAAGAACGCAAAAACAATTGCGCTTTTTCATAAAAAGTATTGTTAAAAATTATTGTTTCAACAAATACACAGTCTTTGAACGTCAAATCGGTAGAGTAAACATTTTTCGGTAACCGAAATAAATTTCATCAAATTATCAATTGTAGTTTCTGAGATATTGATTTTACAAGAATATCATGCAAAAAAATTCAATTGTTAATAACATAAACAAAAAGCGAAATAAAAAAAAACTATTCACAGCAATTATTATGTGACAAATTATCTATCTAAAAATGCATTTGATTTTAAAATCGGGAATTAGATGGAAAATTCGGGGCCCACTTGACGTGGTTTGACTCATCTTACAGATACGTTTTTAGAAAACTACCACTGAGGATAAAACGATGCGATATAATAATTTTTGAATGTTTGCGTTTTTATAGACACAATTCGGCTGCTCAAGATGCTCTTTAAAAATTATAAAAAAGTTCTCATGAGAGAGCATGAGAACGCTACATTTGTGTGATATTTTTAACAAGCAACTTTTTATAATTTTTATAACGCAAATACTTGTTTGTTCTTCTAGGAAATTTGTGTATCTTGCAGATTTTTTTATATCTTACAGATACTTTTGATAACTTTTGATAACTTTCAGATCCTTTTACACTTTACAGATATTCTTTAAATCTGGCAGTTACTTTTTATACCTTACAGATACTCTTGATATCACAGATCCTTTTTATATCTTACAGGTGCTTTTGGTAAATTTCAGATACTTTGTGTATCTTTCAGATAATTTTTATGTCTGACAGATACTTGTTCTATCTACCATACACTTTTTATATCTTACAGTTACATTTGATATCTTACAGATACTTTGATATCGTATAGATACTTCTTATATTTGCCAAATACTCTCACAGATACTTTTTATATCTCAAAGACACTTTCCATATCTTTTTATATCTGGCAGATACTTTTGGTAACTTTCAGATACTTTTGATAACTTTCCGATACTTTTGGTATTTGTATTTCAGATGCATTTAGTACCTTACAGAATTCATAGACTAGAATTTAGAGATTTAACTATTCTAACATCGCGCACCTCCATATACAAATACATAGCGTATGCAGATGTGTATATATGCAGACCAATTCATCCTTTTATTAGTTATAAGTTTTTAGTTACTGTGAAGTAATAATAAAAAATGTGTTGTAAACAGCAAACGCCAAAGAAAGAAGAAAAAATTTAGTTATGACTTTCATATAATGAAATAATTCTATTCCTAAATTCGACATTCCCAAGCAAATGTCTCGTGATTTCTATATACAAAATAGTGCATTTCAAGCAAAAATCCGTATATTTTTCTGTTGGCTATTGAAGCCCGCAAATTTAGTGATCAACGTTTGTTAACCACAGTGCTAGAAATTTTATAGACATATACAACAGCTTCCATAACAATTTTTTTTATATTTCATTTTCTATTCGAACTTTTGTACCTTTACCATTGGAGTATCCGAATATTTGCATACTTCGCAGATTTTCTACTTCACTGTAAGGTAATTGCCATAACACGGTCACCGTTATTCTTCACAAACAAAATTTTCCAGATTTTCCGTGTAACTGTAAATCCTTCACTTTATGTACTTTTATCACACGATTTGCATTTATTATCTTTATTGGTCACTGCACCATTAAGACACAATACTACTACGTGCGAGTATGTTTGTAGCCGGTGTTCTCAGCTTTGCTTATTCCGTAGAATTTTCCCCTTTAGGAAATTTAAGAATTTTCCCACTAAGCACTATTCCACACACACACGCACAATTAAATAAAAATACTATACGTGGTTTAAGCGAAAAACACGTACAACTCGGAACGCCGCTAAAACGCAACTGAACATCGCTTAACACCAGTAGAGTAAACTTGGCTTAGATCGGCAACGATTAAAATGCAGTTAACAAGAATTCCAAAGAAGCTAGCGTCAAAATGTATACACTGGCGATTGGTGCTCAATTGTCGTTTGTTTATGTTTGGTGCTCGTATTGGCCTTCGAGTCGCACATTTCCGCACCAAAGCACGAGCTGTCTTTCTCGCTCTCTCGCTCTTTTTCTCGGTCACCTGTGTTGTGGCTCTCTCGTAACGCTCTGTTTTCTGCACTGCACTTGAATTTGGCTTGATCACTCTGGCTTGACCAACAGCTGGCTTTCGTAAGTAAAGCTGTGCGAGCGCAGCAGCTAAACATTGGCTTGATACTACAGTTAGCTGTGGCATTAAATTCAAGCCGGCTTAGGTGTAAAAAGTAACCCTCTCTCTCTGGCGCTCAGCTACACTCTTACGTACTCCCGCAAGCTTTACCCACTGCTAGGTGTCAGTTTAGTTAATTTAATATAATCTTCTTCTTTTTTTTTGTGATTGAGCGCAAGCTCGGATTAAGGCAACTCAACTAACGATTGGTTAAAGATATTTGAAACTTCTGAGCGAGAGTGTATATAATTTTCGGATGCATAAGCCAATACTGACTTATGTGATTAAGTCAAGGTGACTGCGCGGCAAAACAAAATATATCACATGACATGCGCGTGATGTGCGGTTGATGTGCTTAAATGTTGAGTGTCAGACATGAGGAAGAGTAGGTTGCTTTTTATTGAGGTTGGTCAGGGCTTAAATGAAGGTGAAAATTTGTGTGTAGAATTACAGACGAAAAGAAATACGACTGATCAACTTTTCATGAGAATAATCACAATGTAAATAATTGGCATTATTAAGTTCCCGAGAGATTTTAGAAAGTTTTTTTATTGATTATTATCTCGTTTCGCATAATTTGGTGACAGGTTAGAAACAAAAGCTGCTTAAAATTATATATTTTTACACACTTAGTTGCAAGCAGAGTAGGTTTTCTTTTTCAAAACCCCTCAACTACCTGTTTTGCGATTAGACAGTGGTGGGTTTAAACGAGTGATGCCCACTGTGGGCGTGAAATATTAAATGATAGGAAAAGTTTTAACTAATAGTAGTTGCCCCTCGATAGTTTATGGTTTCCAGTCAAATCCCGGTTCTACTACGTTACCGCCCGTTATATACCCTGTCAATTCAGCATTATAATGTAGAAATGTGCGAAATTTTTTGAATGAAAAGAAAATTTTGGTTCTGCTGCGGCCTGAATTAGTTGAACAGACTTAAGATACTCATTTCCTCTAGGCGACTACGAGTCAAGCTATGGTATAAGAAAATAGTCCTGACCATAGCGCATTAAGAAAGTGTGCCAGACGCGCATGAACACCGCGTTTGGTACTGGGAAAAAAGAAAGAAGTAACCTACTCAAGAAATTCAAAGAGATTGTTGATGAAAAAGCTGAAGCTAAAAGTTATAGCTAAAGTTGTGGCATTTGTAAATTATGGCTGGGGCTGGGGCAGGTAACAATATTTCCAATTCCAAAAGATAAAAAGCGAAAAATGATTGGAAAACATCTTTTTTTATTTTATGAATAAAAATTTTTATTTCATGAATAAAAAAAAAAAAATATTTTATGAAAAAAAAAAAAAAATTGAGAATAATAAAAATTAATTTTGAAGAGAAACCTAAGCAAATGTCATGATTTTTGTTATATTTATCAAAACAAGATTACCAGCTTCTGGCGCACTTTTGTAATACACTTTGGTCATGAGCACCACGAAGAACTCACAGTTAAAAATCAAAAATCAAGCAATCAAGCAAATATGAAAAATGCAATGTAAATAAAGGGTGATCAATTTCGAGCTATCGGATTTTAAATTGAAATAAAACACCAAAAGTTCAAGTTGAAATTTAAGCCATTATTGAAAAAAGTATGTACAGGGTTGCCAATATTCGATGGACCTATCTGGCAGCCCTGTATCTTTTGACAGAGTCGTCAGATCGCTTAATGACCAACCGCGTTGGAAGCGTCAGTCCAAGCAGATTTTTACCATGGAACAGTACACGCCACGCGAGCGCTCCCAAATTGTTGTAATTTACATTCAACAAAAGAAGTCAATTGTGAAAACTCAACGTGCGTATAAAAAATTAAATAATGTGAAAAGTGCGCCTTCTAAGAACACCATTAAACGTTTGTACGCAAGGATTTTGACTGGTGATGCTCTTTCTAATTCAAAGAGGCCAAATCAATACCGACCAAGGCGTCGCCAAGGACATCCCAAAATCGCCGTTCTCAGCAGTTGGGCATTGCTCGGACCACTTTACATCGAATTATCCGCATTGATTTGCATTTATTCCCGTATAAGATTCAATTGACGCAAAGATTGTTGCCTGCGGACAAGCCTCGTCGATTGGAATGGGCCCAAAGAGTCATCGAAATCCGTCGGGTCCGTCGAATATGGGCAACCCTGTATGTCACGCGTGATATGTCAAAAATGCCCTATTGGAAAGAGCACCACCGATATTATCACCCTTAATGATATTGAACTTTCCTGTCATGCTTTAGTACAAATTACTTTCAAAGTTGACATTGTTAGAGACACGTCAAAGTTGGAGACACGCCTCTCCTAAAACTAAATTGCGCTAAAAATAACTGATTTTAAAAGCGTTTTTTTCTGCTAAAACAAAATAGTTTAAACAGAGTGTATTACTCTCAGAAAATCTCTGTTTTACATTTCCTCGAATGTATTAAAAAAAGTTTATTAGTGACATTTAGTTGTAGAAATCTGTAGAATGTGAACGAATGAATATTTGGAGTAAAATATATATTTTAAATTCTAGCTATGGTGACATGAGGGAAAGTGAATGAGCAGCGAAGTAATTAGGGATGGTAATTCCGTAGTCACGCAAATTCGGGATCCTAAAAATGCGGTATCCTTGTAAATTTTTGTTTTTTTTTATTTATGGAAAATAACTATATTAGCGCACTAATTGTAACTTATTTTCTGCACAAATCTTAAACGTTAGAGATAAAAATTTATTTGCAAAAGAGTTGACATTAAACAAATTACGAAATTTTCTTGTATTTCATATATTTCTGAACCTAAACTTAAATTAGATTAGCTCACTATTTTTAAATTTTTTTCTGCAACATTTAGTTCCAAAACTTTTCTATATAATCGGGATCCCGGTTTATCTGCGTTTTTTTTTTTTTTAATTTTAAAAATGTGCTTACAAAAGAGTTGGCATCAATACAAATTATGAAATTTTTTTTCTATTTCATATGTTTCTGCACCTAAATTCAAGTACTAAATATGATTTCTAAAATATACTGCATAAAAATACGAGTTGTTTACTGCTTTAAAATTAGTTATCTAAGTTTTTTCAAACTAAATTAAGAATATTTGAAACCTTATTGTATGAAATTTTTAGTTCAATTTCAGTTCTCTCTAAGTTTTCAGCTTGGTAAAATGCTTCTTGATTTAAAAAAAATTTCATTGAGTTTTTATCGAATTTAAGTTAGTTCGAACTCGTCCCGAAATTTTAATAAAAATATCTCGCAATCCCGGAATCGCAAATTACTATGAATTGGTATTGCTTTTATTCACTAATATAAGCTGAATCGAAGATCGACTGTACGCTCAGCCCGAAAATCCAACACTGAATTTTTACAACTTTTAGCGTAAAATAAAACCCATGCACCTTTTTATGAACTCCCTGAATACGAAGTTGAGATAAACGTATCAGAAACAAATTTAGCTAATGATGGGGGTGGCACAAAAAAGTAAGTGCGGTAAGCAGCACTACGCATATATAAGATATAACAGACGCGTGTAATAGTAGTCACACCTGTCTTAACAGTAGTAGAAGTGGAGTGGTTGCAAGTTGTGAAACTTCACAGTTATGTTTGGCCAGCGGTAGCTTCCTCATTACTATAGACTTAGGGTTATTGCAATTAATTGTACATTTCGCTGTAGAGGTCAGCGCAAATTCTCAAAATATGTGGATTAGATCAACCATAGTAGAGTACTTTAAAGGAGCAAAAGAATAGGTGGAAAGTTCATCTATTGATTATTAGATTTGAAAAGTATCGAAGACTTGTAATTAACTCGTATAACGAAAAGTTCACCAAAGTAGTTGAGAGTAGAGTTTTGTGAGTCGTAGTCAACTGTATGCACGAAAAATCTATTATCGCACGTGGATAAGGCATCAGTAGTGAGAAAAAACGAGATTATCATAAGATCCATTCACCATTTGGAGGTGGCTTTCTATCTACTTGGTTGTCATACATTTTGAGGAGATTTAGAGCGTTTACCGCCACAGACTCGGTGCAGCACACTTGTGAAGTTAGCGAAAATCTCTTAGAACTAGAGAGAAGTGCTTTTTAAGAAGAATATTGATTTCGATTTTAAACGCGCTAAATCAGACCGACTTGCCATTCACCTATTTGCATTTAAACTGATTAAAAAAGAAGAATAAACTCTTAAAACAAAAAGACGATAGTAAAACATGAGTTGCATGAGAGCAGACTCAAAATCATAAAATTTTAAAAAGTTAATTGCACCACCGTGAAAGTGGGTGTAATTACGCAAATATTCTGCCTCCGACAGTTTTTACAAATCGGTCTGATTCACATTTTTGCAAGCCAGATAGTAAATAATCAACTTTTGATATACTAATATTCGCACTTCAGTTTTTCGCACTTTTCATAGCAGCTTAGCAAGTGGTGTCAGGCATCAGAACGTCGCCAATTATCGACAATTCAAGAAGCACGTACAGACAGCTGAAGATCAGCGCTGTGCTGGAAGCTCTCACGATAAATGCCAAGTCTCTGGCAAATGGCATGAATATTTCGGCAGATTGTTTAATGTCAACAGAGGCACATAAAGTGATAATAGAGAGAATTGCAAGAATTCAAATGATTGGCCCACATTTCATTTGGTTATGAGTATATAAGAAATGCAACCTTTATTTAAGTAACAAAACATGTCAATCTGCATACTAGTCACTTCGCGGTTGTTGTTAAAAATGTGGCAAATATTTTTATTTGCGCTCCTAATAGTCACCGCTGACTGCGCCCTCGATAGGCCACTATGTCCTGACGGTGGTGAACCGGTGTGCGGCAGAGATGGTTATGAATATATTTATTTCGATAACGAATGCAAGCTGGACGTCTACAGTTATAAGCAACTTTTTGCTGGGAAACCAAGTAAGTTTTGCTTTTGCACTTTGGAACTTTTGCATTTTGTATAATAACTCATTTCGAAAATCTGTATTTCTCGCAGAACTCACAAAAGTACCGCTCGAAAATTGTTTTTCTAATTGCGAGGGCATCATTTGTCCAGCCATTTATCAGCCCGTGTGTGCATTGCAAATGCCTGCAGGTCCGACAAAAACGGTACCCAACATCTGTCTGGTGAATCAACTGATTTGTGAAACGAAACAACGTAAGCTGTATAAATTTCTCATATTTCTGAATTGTTATTTTTTAAACACATTTGTTATCGTTTCTACTTCTAGAATGGATAATCGTAAATTACGGTCCTTGCGCAAAACCAGACCAAATCACTTACGGCGCCAGTCTAGCCGCTTACTCGCCATACGCGTCTGACTCTTTAGCTCCTCCCAGCTATCAACCTGCTCCTGCCCCAGCGCCTTATGCCGAACCTGCTCTCGCCTACCAACCTTCTACGAGTTACTCAACACCAGTAACTTATGATGATCCTACTCCAGCGTCTGACTATTTACCTGCTCCCAGCTACCAATCTTCTCCTTCTGATTATGGCTCCGCGCCTTCTCCTGCGCCAGCACCAGCACCTGCACCAGTTCCAGCATCTTATGCCAGTCCTGCTCCCGCGTACCAACCTTCTACTGATTTTTCAATACCAGTAACTTATGTTGCACCCACTCCTGCGTCCGATTATTTACCTGTTCCCAGCTACCAATCTTCTCCTTCTGATTATGGCTCTGCGCCTCCTCCTGCGCCAGCACCAGCACCAGCACCAGCTTCATATACCGACACCGCTCCCGCACGCAATTATGTACCTGCTGTCAACTACCAACCATCTTCTGGTTATGGACCTGCCCCTGCACCTACACCTGAACCAGCCCCAGCACCTTATGCGGATCCTTCTAACAACCATCAACCTTCTATTGGTTATTCCGCGCCAGTAATTTATATTGCTCCAGTTCTCAGCTACCAACCTGCTCCTGGTTATGAACCTACGATAGCACCTGCACCAATTCCTACACCTTCATCTGGTTATTCAGGACCAATAACTTATGTTGATCCTGTTCCCGCGCCTGCACCTGAACCTGCGCCTGCTCCAGCTCCAGCACCAACACCAGCACCAGCACCAGTGCCAGTACCCGCATCGTATGCAGATCTTGCTCCCTCCACTGGCTCTTTATCTGCTTCTAAGTACCAACCTGCTTGTGGTTATGAACCAGCCCCTGCACCTGCACCTGCACCAACCCCTGCATCTAACTATCAACCATCTATTGGTTATGGACCAGCACCAGCACCGGCACCTTCTGCCGATCCTGCTCCTACCTCTAAGTATCAAACTTCGTCTGACTATGCACCTGCGCCTGCACCTGCCCCAGCATCGTATGTTGAGCCTGCTCCTGCTCCAGCTCCAGCTCCTTACACTTCCTCATCTACCGGGCAAGCTTCTGCTTCTGCTTCTGCTTCTGAATTTTACTCAGCTTTAGATGAAGCACCAGCTGCATCTTGCGACTCAGATGCGGTTCCCAACTCGTACGCTTATCCAGCACCTGCACCAGCTCCTAGTCCGTCTCCTTACCCCGTGCCGTATGTAACACCAGATCGAATCATGTCCTCGTATGACCCTACTGGCCAAATTGCATCTCCTTTTGGCTTCGCAGCTCCTGCTGCAGCTCCAACACCTGCATTATATTCTTACTCAACACCAGCTTCCTATAGACCTAAAAATATATACGCAGCACAGGTCCCAAATACTTACTCAGCCCTTAATCAAATGCCCTCATCAGAACCATACCAATATCAATTAACGACTGTCATACCCTCGGCGCCTCAAATCAAAGACTTACTCAATTATCTATTTAAATCGCCACCGCCCGAAGAGAATGCACCATACCTAGCCGCTTTAATTGCGAAGTGGATGGAATACAGTCCGAAGCAGCCACAGTTACCAGCATCGCCGACTGAAATGTCTGAATCGCAATCCATACCTTTTTACTATCAGCCGACTTATACTTTTATCGAGTACCACGGCTCGAAAAAGCCACGCGCCTACACGTACAACTAATTTCTAAAAATTTCACTGAAATTTTAATTTAATTAAGTATGTGAATGTTGTGTGTGATTGTGTACCTGTAACTTATAAGAATTCCCGACCCATTGAAATTGTATATTAGTATGTAATTATATAAATAAATTAAAAGTAAATATTAACAAATTTTGCATCGAAAACGAATTTTTGTATCGTAAATCGCATTCACAATCCTTCAATCTATAAGTAGATGAAAAGTGTTTAAGCCAAGTTTCCTCCCTCTTACCGCAATGAATTTTTGGTAGCGACTGCGCTGAGGGTACAGAAAGGCCAAAAAATATGCAGTCATAGTCTTCTTATGTGATGCAAGGGAAAATTGGGGCAACTTCTGCAATCTTTGCCAGAATACGCGTTTACCTCCTGGTAGAGAAAAAGTTTGCGAGGTTTCGTGCTTTTCGTGCTTATCCGTCAGTGCTATGCGCAGTCCACTAAATTTTCTCTCAAAGTAACTTAGCTTACTAGACTTAGCTAAAGTGACTGAGCAAGAAACTGGGATAGTATAGGATAAACAGCTGCCCAAGCAAAGGTTTTACTTGTTGGACAAAGATCCAAAATCTGTCCATTATGATGCCATACAGAGGACAAAACAAGGATCAATGCTCCATAGAAAAATAAAAGGACCAAATATATATGTATAAGGATACGGCTGCTCTTATGAGTCAAATAACCAGTTAGGGACACAATACTGCCGGACATACACTCCTTAGATTGGTGAGCTACTTGATGCTAACATTGGACGTTCTTAGAGTGACGTGCGTTGATTATAAAGTGTCTGTAAATTATTTTTCTGTGACAGAAATACACTGGGAAGCGGTTTAATAACTGCCAAGAGCTATGGCTTTTAGAAAAACTTTTTTCTATAAATTTTGTAGATTCAAGTCCACTTTATATTGGAAAATGCAGACCTTACAAGTGTGATTATTTAAGCCTCCTTTAATAAAAAACCGATTACCTAGCTTTTTTTCTATGGTCTAAAATAACAGGAGAATAAATATTTTTGGCTTTTACTCGCAAGTCGATCTGATACCATGTTTCAAATCAGCCTTTTAGTGAAGTTTTGTCTTTGCAGTGCTAATTACTTGAAACCGAAGGCGAGTTTATGGGTTCTTTCTATTTAATGAAGGATATTGAAAGGTGTGTTAGAACGGACTTTTTCATTACTAAAACAACTTTGTGTGAATGACCCTGTCGCGGGCATCCCAAAGGCATGAGAATACTGGGCTTAATCCATGCTAATATTAATACTATGCTGAAATAAGAGAACAGTAAACGTAAAAGAAGGCTGCATATCTTCTCAACAGCTACGCAGCTTTCCAAGTTATGGTAGATTAAATTGAAATGGCGTCGAATAATGCAACATCCAATCGGCAATTAAGCGATTTTTAGGAATTATAGTCCTAGAGGACTATGCTAGAATCGACCGACGCTGTTGATTTAATTTAATGTCGCCATTGTCGAAAGTTATTCTCGCATGCTCCTAGAGTGGTGCTTGACTGCCTCTTTTCCATTTTAATCCCTACAGCTTCTGCGGTAGCATTCAATTTAGGAATTCCGAAGTCTGATGCCATCTTTGACCAGACTGCTAAAGGAGGCGGAGTTAAATGTATATCAAAGCTATTGATGTTGAGATGTATTCCCCATTTGAGGTTATTAAGGTATTCCGTCTGCCTCATAAGCCGCCTCATTTCTGGAAATTGTTCCACATGGCCAGGCACCCAAATTAAGGATTGAAATTAAAAATTGCGAAACCTAAGTTTTTATTTGTGAATTCAGCTGCAGCCTTCCCAGTTTTTTTAATATAAATAAGATGAGTGTTAGGCTTAAGGAAGATGCTGGTTCTAATAAGTGAGGGCAAGGCACACTTAAAGCATTATTCTATATGTAAGCTAAGAAGACCGCGAACGGTTTGCACGATATCTTGAAGATTTGTTGTAAGGTCAGTAGTTATCTCCTAGAATTCACCGTATGCATGAATTGTTAAGAAATACGATCAGACTGAAACAATATGTCTCCGTTTTAGCATTCCGAACAATAACGTTGGCCAATCAGATTTCCATGTCTGACTTCAAGAAAAGTTACACAGCTCAATTCACACTCAATGGTGTTTTCGAGTACTATCTAGGTGCTAATGATATCTGAGAATAAAAAGTATGTGACTCATCTCTTAATAATTGGTTTCGCTTTTTACAATTTATACATTCTATTGCAATTTATTATTTATGTAAACCATATAAACTACACACACAAAACTATTTAGCTCACGAGACATTCTTTAGTCTTTTGATTCATAAATTTTATACTACCAATGAATAGTTGACGATTTTCAACATTGCATAAGCGTCGAAGAATGCATGAGCAGCTGATACAAGGCCAATTAATAACAATAACGCCTCGAAGCACGTACGTGCAGCTGAAGACCACACGCGACATAGCGCGAGTTGTCGAAATTAACGCTCAATCTGAGTCGCTGGCAAATGCACTTGGCCAACTTCGAGCAGACGAAAAAATAGTGGGCAGATGGCTTCCATGCTGCAGAGGCACATAACGTGATAAGCACAACTCCTATCGCTTCTATAATAACTAGACATTTTAATTACTAGACTCTATAATTACATATAAAAAGGCCACGTCCACTAACACTTTAGTACAACCAAGCTGCCATTCTGCAAATCAACTCATTCGGTTTAGTAGTAACTAACTTATTTCAAGGCATGTTAGTTATAGTTTTAGTTGGAGTCTTAGTTGCATCTGCCAACTCGGCTTCGTACAAAACGCCGGCTGCACAGTATGCAAACGCAAAAGCTGCAGGTCCTGTTTTTTGGCCTCGTTACTTGAATCCAGAAACAGGTCGAAATCCTTGGATATTTCGAACTCGTTACTTAGCACCTGCACCTGCTCCAGCTCCATACGCTGCACTAGCACCTTATCCCACACGCCTTGCAGGTCCAAGTCTAGCATCTTACGGAGCCCCAGTATCTCCTCCATCACTTTATACATCACCTACTCCTGCACCTGCTCCCGCGCCCTACGGCAGCTCTGGTGCAGCATCTTACGGAGTTCCAGGACCAGCCCCAGCACCTTACGCTGACCCACATGTGGCACCTAGCTCACCACTCTATGCAGCACCAGCACCTGCTCCATCGTCCTACGGCAGCCCTAGTCCAGCAACTTATGGATCCTCAGCACCCCGCGATGTCCCTAGTACAACATCTTACGGAGACTCAACATCTGCCTCAGCACCTAGTCCAGCTACCGCCTTTACTCTCTTAGTAGTACCGGCACCTGACCCAGCACCCTATGGAGGACCAAATCCATCACCTGCCCCTTCACCCTACGCAGCACCGGCACCTGCTCCATCAGCTTATGCCAGCCCTAGTCCAGGTCTTTATGGAGGCCCAGCACCTGGTCCATCACCCTACGCAGCACCGGCACCTGCTCCGTCAGCTTATGGCGGTCCTAATCCAAGTCCTTATGGAGACCCAGCACCGGCACCTTCTCCATCAGCTTATGCCGGTCCTAGTCCAGGTCCTTATGATGACCCAGCACCTGGTTCATCACCCTGCGCAGCACCGGCTCCTGCTCCATCAGCTTATGGCGGTCCTAATCCAAGTCCTTATGGAGACCAAGCACCGGCACCAGCTCCATCAGCTTATGCCGGCCCTAGTCCAGGTCCTTATAGAGGCCCAGTACCTGATCCATCACCCTACGCAGCACCGGTACCAGCTCCATCATCTTATGACGGCCCTAGTCCAGGTCCTTATGGAGGCCCAGCACCTGGCCCATCACTCTACGTAGCACCGGCACCTGCTCCATCAGCTTATGGCGGTCCTAATCCAAGTCCTTATGGAGACCCAGCACCGGCACCTTCTCCATCAGCTTATGCCGGTCCTAGTCCAGGTCCTTATGATGACCCAGCACCTGGTTCATCACCCTGCGCAGCACCGGCTCCTGCTCCATCAGCTTATGGCGGTCCTAATCCAAGTCCTTATGGAGACCAAGCACCGGCACCAGCTCCATCAGCTTATGCCGGCCCTAGTCCAGGTCCTTATAGAGGCCCAGTACCTGATCCATCACCCTACGCAGCACCGGTACCAGCTCCATCATCTTATGACGGCCCTAGTCCAGGTCCTTATGGAGACCCAAAACCTGGTCCATCACCCTACGCAGCACCGGCAACAACTCCATCAGCTTATGATGGCCCAGCACCTGGTCCATCAGCCTGCGCAGGACCGGCACCTGCTTCATCAGCTTATGCCGATTCTAGTCCAGGTCCTTATAGAGGCCCAGCACCTGATCCATCACCCTACGCAACACCGGGACGAGCTCAATCAGCTTATGACAGCCCTAGTCCAGGTCCTTATGGTGACCCAGCACCTGGTCCATCACCCTACGCAGCACCGGCACCTGCTCCATCAGCCTATGGCAGCCCTAGTCCAGCTCCATACGGAGACCCAGCACCCTGCGGGGGCCCTAGTTCAACATCTTACGGAGACCCAACGTCTGTCTCAGCACTTAACGCCGGGCCTAGTCCAACTACTGCCTTAATAGCACAGGCACCTGACACAGCACCATACGATGGACCAAGTCCATCACCTGCCCCATCACCCTACGCAGCACTGGCACCTGCTCCATCAGCTTATGGTGGCCCTAGTCCAGGTCCTTATGGAGACCCAAAACCTGGTCCATCACCCTACGCAGCACCGGCAACAACTCCATCAGCTCATGGCGGCCCAGTACCCGGTCCATCACCCTGCGCAGGACCGGCACCTGCTCCATCAGCTTATACCGATCCTAGTCCAGGTCCTTATGACGGCCCAGCACCTGCCCCTTCACCCTACGCAGCACCGGCACCTGCTCCATCAGCTTATGGCGGCCCTAATCCAAGTCCTTATGGAGGTCCAGCACCGGAATCTTCTCCATCACCTTATGCTGGTCCTAATCTAGGTCCTTATGACGGCCCGGCACCTGGTCCATCACCCTACGAAGTACCGGCACCTGCTCCATCCGCTTATGGCGGCCCTAGTCCAGGCCCTTATGGAGGCCCTTCACCGGCACCAGCTCCATCAGCTTATGGTGGCCCTAGTCCAGGTCCGTACGGAGCCCCAGCACCTGGCCCATCAGACTACGCAGCTCCGGCGTCTGCACAATCAGCTTATGGCGGCCCTAAACCAGGTCCTTATGGAGGCTCATCACCGGCACCACCTCCATCAGCTTATGGCGGCCCTAGTCCAGGTACTTACGGAGCCCCAGCACCTGGCCCATCAGACTACGCAGCTCCGGCGTCTGCACAATCAGCTTATGGCGGCCCTAAACCAGGTCCTTATGGAGGCCCAGCACCTGGTCCAGGATTTCGTCCAGCAGCAGCATCAGCATCAGGACCCTATGTAGGCTCAACTCCACCATCTTATGCTGCACCGGCGCCGGCACCTTTACCTATGCCTTCAAACCATGTCATCTTTTATCTAAAATAAAAATGAAATTGTAAATCCTCAATATCTTGTTTTTCTTAATTTTCCCTTAATGTCTCCGTACAAAACTGATTCATGTACACCCAATGGCCCCAAACTTCACGGCCTGTCTATCGAAAGTTATTTTATAAGAATTTTTTTGTTTCTATTTAATTTTTTATTCTTATTTTATAACTTTTTGCCATATGCAACGAATTTACTCAAAAATACAAGCAAACAAAAAATGATTTCCACTCAGTGTGGCTTGGGAATTGGAGGGTTAAATGAATGGATCAACGTGGTTGATGTGGTTGTTTTTGTTGTAGGTGTTGTTGTAGTCGTCCATAATAAAGGATTGCTGCTGAAGTGACATTCTTTGGCGGCATATATAGTAAATCCGTGGAGGCGACTGTCGTGGGAACGCACGAAAAATTTCAAATGCATCGCAAATTCCCGCAAAGTGTAATTACAGTTTACAACAATAACAAAAAACACCCAGATCATCCAATTCTTGTGTAAATTTAGTTCGAAAACTCACATGATTTTTTTTTCTGTCAATATGTTTTCGAGTTGTATCCAAATAACCGTTAGATTAAAAAAAAAATTTAGATCATAAAGGTTTCTAGCTGTGAAATTAGAGACAATTAAATTAGCTGTAGTTTGTCGGTACTTCATTTTTCAATAAATTCAGATGTTGGCAAGATATTTATAAAATTAGAAAGAAATAAGTTTTCTTTGCAAAAATTTGAAAATTTGCTATCTATGTTGTAAGAAATATGGAAGTACATATATAAGAAAACAATTTTTAAATTCTTTTTACTCACTTATTAAAAATAAGTTATCTAAAAGAAATGTAAGATATAGTAAAAAAGTCACTCAAATAAATGTGAAAGATGTACGCATAAGAATAAAAGTACATACTCATTTTTGCATTTGTGAGACTTGAGTAAAATTTAACAAATGACCAATCGCAGTGAAGATAAAACATCGCATTCGTTGAAAAATTAACGAAACAACTGTATTTTCCCCCCAGAAAAAGAGCAAATAAAGATATATTAAAAAATTTACATTTTTGAATATTCATTGGTCTGGCAACCTTATTTATTTTAATGCACAATAGCTTAGATTAAGTTGAAATAACGCATTATGAGGAAATGCCGTAACAAACCGATTTTTTTCAAATAAAAAAGCATTTCGTATGTCCGATAAATAAAAATATATATTTTCTAAAAAACCAAGATTTGATTTTTAGACATAATTGCCTATTTTTACAAGCAGAAACATTTTACGCCATTTACTCGTCTTTGTTTGAAAATAACTAAGCAGGTAGAAAAGTTTTTCGAAACAAAATTAAACAGTTAAAGGGTTAAGAAATCATGTAGATTTTCGAACTGAGCGACCGAATTTAGTAACTACAGGTATGAGAACAACTTAGTAAATTAGTGGCTGCTAAAGCCATTATTTTCAGATAAAATACATTTTATTTCTCGAGCAAAGCTCCTTTTCATTTTCATTTTATTTCATTTAGTAAGTCTATGGTCACAAAACTTAACATACTAGAGGCAAAAAGTGAGCTGAAGATAAGACTTGAATGTAAAACGATAAAAAAAGATATCAATAAAGGGAAAAATTAAGATCAATTAATGGCTGTATAATTTAAATAATTTGATTTAAAAATTTTAACAAGCAACGGATAGTGAAAATGAGAGTATTCAAGCTTATCTGTTCCAGTAGATCAGAGAAATGGATGAGACCACAGACTCTGTCCGAATATATGGAAGGACACACCCAACACCGCCAAAATAAAAAATAAAAAATTGTGAAAAATCTACGCATTTTTTGAGCCACTAAAAACTTGCAATTTATTACACCATCAAAATTCAATTGGCTATAAAACTGCATACTCGAAATTTTTCCAAGAACTATGTTTAAAAACTGTGATATTTTGATGAAATTTTGTTCAATATTTTCTTAATTTCCACAAAGCGCAAAATCTTGGTTTTTATGACTTTTGTAGGAGAATGAACAATATAAGCCTAAACAAGTTATTAAAATTAAATAAGAAACAAATAAATTCTCAAAACTTGTGAATAAGTTCCTGTGCTAAAGTTAATTAACGCCGTGTAGATACAACCAACTTTGAAATACGTATGACATCAATTTCATAAGAGGTTTACGCCGCTCTGACAGAAGGCAAATCGATCTGACGATCTAGTGAAGAGTTGTTTCTTAATTCAGATCCATTTATTGCAAAGCATAAGTTATCAAAAGAAGAGCTAGAACTATCGTTATACGGAACTGAGGGGAAGAAACGAGATAAAAAATGCTGGTATGTTTATATGCCGTTTTACATCGGAAGTACACCAAGCCAGTAAATGGAAGCTATCAGACTTTTGATTCACAACTTTCATGCAACTGTCAACAGTTGATAAGTTCTCAACATTATCTAAGCTTCAAAGAATGTGTTGCCAACTGACACAATACTAAATAGCAATATTTGTAATAATTATTATTATTGGCGAAGTAGCACGTGCGATTTGGCGATAGCTCCTGGGAGTAGGGTCCCACCTAAGCAAACAGGAAATGCAATTTTCCAACTTCGAGTGTATGAAGAAATGGTAGGCCGATTTGTTACATGCAGCAGAGGCACATAAAGTGATAAGCAAAATGTCTTAATATTTTTTTTTTCTTGCTCTAATTAAATGCCACTAGAAATAGGTATAAAAGAACCACATCCGTTTACATTTCAGTAGAACAAAGTTGCCATTCGCTCAGTGATCTGCTTTAGTAGAAACTAAATTGTTTTAAAAAATGTTGTTCATAATTTTAATTGCAGCCTTAATTTCAACCTCCAACTCGGCGTTATATAATTCGCCAATTCCGGTTCTACCTGCTCCAGCGCGCTACGGAGGCTCACGACCAGCTTCAGCATCATGCGAAGCGCCACCATCCATCCCAATCCTCTACGAAAGTATTGGTCCAGCTGATTATTCGTCATTAAAATGTCAACAAAGTCACTGAATGAAGTTTTCAGAAGCCCAATGGTATAACCCGAATTAGCAACCAGATTAAGAAGTCAAACACATGGAGGATCAGAAATTTGTTGAAATCTAGAACCGTTGAAAAGAATTTTGCTTTCCTTTATTGAACAAATTTTTATATTTTCCTTCTTTATTGGCACAGTAGCCGCCTATGCGATTTTGACCGAGCTCAGCAAATCGCACCAGTAATTACTGCTTCATGCGAGCTGAGAATAGCTTCTCTCTACCTCTGCTATCATCAACAAGTGCCGCAACGAATACTAAGGACTTGTGATCATAAGGACATCACGAATTATCTTTATTTTTTCCTTCTAAAACTCATACAGCTCGCCGTTCTATGGTCTGTGACATTTGCCGTCGCCAACTCGCAAAGTCCGTAAAGAATTTGAAACACCAAATTATAGAAAATGTTTTTTGCTAATAGCGTTTGCCCTCGGCGAATAATGTCAACATGAAAAAGCTTATCATAAAAAATCATCTGCCGTTCGCGGACTGTAGGTGCCTCTTTTTGTCGAAAATAGCAAGGCACAAATAGGAGGAAGCGCTTAACCAAATATCCAATAAAGAAAATGAATGTGGGTTTTTCCTGCAAGAATATAATTCTGAATTGGGCAATATAATTTTGTATTCAAATATGTGTAAGCACAGCCTTACTTTTTTTCTAATTCTGACAATTGAACTGTTGAAAGTTATTAAAAAGTACTTTCGATCTCCTATCGAAATAGCGGAAAACTCGATCGTAATATAAATAGGTTATCTCTCAGCCGACATAGCGAGGAATCTCGGCGCTTTGGGCGCCAATCATTAACTTCATTCCAGCTAAGATACATAGCATGTGTTACTGACTCCAGCAGTCATCTCCGGGTGTTCGTTGCTTTTCCTCACCTGCGACTTTCTTGGGGGTTCCAGACAATCGCAGCCCTTATTATATCGCCTCCTTCTCTCCGCAGTGCATGAGCTTCTATTGTGTTCTGGGCCATAAGTCAGCATTGGAGATGGTATTTGGGCAGAATATTTGAAGAATTTTTAGTAGGCATCTGTTTATAAAGGTTTTGAATTTTGTGTTGGCTTTTTTCGCACTTCACTTTTCGCACCCGCAAAGGGAAGAGGCCCCCGCCGTAGCCGAATGGGTTGGTGCGTAACTTCCATTCGGAATTCAGAGACACCGTAGATTCGAATGTCAGTGAAGAAAACTTTTTTTCTAATAGGCAATGGCAAACCTTGGAGTGTATTTCTGCCATGAAAGAGTTCTTCATAAAAACCATTTGCCGTTCGGAATCGGCTTGAAACTGTAGGTCCCTCTATTTATGGAACAACATCAAGACGCAAACCACAAATAGCAGGACACAAGTTTTTCAATCGAATCAGGATAGCAATGCTGACATCATAAAATTAGCGAGTTTGCTGCTTTGTGCGAATTTAGTAGTACCACGAAGGGAGTTATCACCAAATCACAGTAAGCGATATTACAGCTGCTGTTCATATAAAAACTATTATTCTATCAAAGTTTCGAAGGACACTTTCAAGCTGTTTGAAATCAAATGAGGTTATAGGCGAAGCTCACTTCAAAAGCCTATGAGTGGTTTATTTAGTTTTTTGGCATGAGAACGTAAGATGTTGACAAACAGTACCGGAACCATGCGAAAAGTTGGCAAAGCAAATTATATTATATTTAACAACAAACGAGCTCAGAGGATCCGCAAGTCTATATTGGCGATCCTGGTTGTCTAAAAGGAAATCTGAGGCGAAATAACCCACCATGTCAGCCGGGAGATCGGACGAAGAACTACTCCTGTGGACAGTTGTTAGTTATATTCTGACGCCAATCGAATAGTCGTATATTACGTCCGTTTGCAAATCTATCGAGCCGTTGCTACGTACCTTAGTAAACAGACAAGTCGTTGTCCGTTGGACCGCTGACTAAGTCAGACCTTCTTTTGCATCTGTGACTAAACAAAATAGTATATAAACAAATATAGCAACAAAAGAAAATAAAAAAATTGCTAAACGAGTTGCGCTAGATCACGATGAAGATGCAATGTCTTCTCGTAAGCAGAGTAAAATTGTTCACACTAAAATTCCAAGTGTGAGTGATAAAAACATTAACAGGAAAAACTTCTGGACACCTCTACAGGCACTAGAAGGTGATGAAAGTGACATGGAATGCAGTGTGACTTCACAACAAAATAAAGCTATAAAAGAAGTGATTCCACCTATTAAGGTTCTCGCGCAAAATAGCGACTTTATTAAGAACCTTTTAGTACAAAAAGGCATAATCGATTTGTTCATAAAAAAAATTTCCATCGGTGTTAAAATAATAAGTGAATCATCCATTTCGTTTATTAAAATCAAAGACGTTTTAAAGACAAACTCTTGCCAATTCTATACGCATGATAGTAAAAATCAAAGGGCGTTTAAAGCCGTCCTTCACAGACTTGAAAACAAAACAACGGACGAAGTGAAAAATGAACTAATCTCCCTTGGTTTGAAGTGTAAAGAGGTTAAAATAGTTACAAAAACATTCGAAGGCTACAATGACACTCTTTACATTGTATACTTTGAACGTGGCTCAGTTAAGCTAATCTCAAGCGTGACGTAAAATCTCTTTTTCGCATTATTATACGATGGGACTTCCAGCGTAAAATAAAAAACAAATTATTGCAATGTCGAAACTGCCAAATGTTCGGGCATGGAGAGCGCGGCTGCTATGTGAGGCCGAACTGCGGTAACTGTGCTGGTAAGCACAAAACCTCCGACTGCATTGTCCCCGACAGAGTCAAATGTGCAAACTGCAATGACAATCACAAGTCGAATGATATTGCTTGTCCCAATCGAGCTGCGTATCTACGCATCAAAGAGAAATATAATCGACAAAGTACTCGCCCATCTCTTTCCCCGTCTTCGCCGAATATGCATACACAACCGAACTTGGACTTTGGTCTCACACAGTTTCCAGCTCTTCCTTCGAATCGTGCGAATAACGTAGACAATACAAGAGCGGTAGAATCTGGAAAAGTGCTGACGTGGCGCTTCCCAATCGCTCGCACCGCTGAACCAATGTGTGACAACAGCAATTTGTTCACTGAAAGGGAAATCACTGAACTAACTTTTGAATTAATACAAAAACTAAAAGAATGTAGAAGTAAACATGATCAATTTAACGCTATCGCACAATTAGCAATTAAGTTTCTATACTCTAGTAATAAGTAATGTCTGTATCTCAGCTTAAAATAACTTTGTGGAACTGTCGCAGTATCCGAAATAAGTTTATGGACATTTTTGATTTTTTAATCAAAACTAATGTTGATGTATGAATGCTCTCGGAAACGTGGCTAAAACATACTGATAAATTGTATCATCCTAATTATGTATGTGTGCGTGAAGACAGGGAAATTAGAGTAGGTGGTGGTGTTGCCATATTAGTTAAAAAGTCTATGCAATTCAATATCATAAATATTGATACAGAAATAGTTGGAAATATTGGAATTAAAATAACCTCCTCTGACCATAAATCATTTAAGCTTTTTAGTACTTACTTTCCAGGTGGAACAAATACCTCGGAGCTTCGGAATAGTTACAAAAAAGACTTAAGAAAACTTTTCAATTTGAATGGGTCGTACATTTTTTGCGGGGATTTTAATAGCAAGCATCGCAACTGGGGTTGTTCTAGAGCAAATACTTGGGGAAATATACTCAATGAATTTACCACATTTTTCCCCATAAGCGTTTCCTACTCAAACGATCCAACATATATACCTTCGTCTAGTAGGTTTTCCCCATCCAATATTGACTTGGTACTCTCAAATATACCCACGTATATATCTCAGCCTTTAACGATAAACAAATTTGATTCCGATCACCTACCGGTAAAATTTGTTCTCAATTTAAATTTCAAGCATATCGACAACTTTATAATGGATTACGATAAGACAAACTGGAAGATTTATCGATCCTCATTAAAAAAATTCTTTATGTACTTGGTCAAACAACCTTGATTTAATTGATTCCACGGAGAATATTGATAAAAACGTAATAATGTTCAGTGAAAAAATAATAGCAGCAGTACGAAGTTCAGTCCCACTTAAAACTTTGAAGACCAATTTTCTCAAACTACCCCAATACATTTTAAATTTAATAAAAACTAGAAACTATTTTCGTAGACAATGGAGTCATTACAGACAGCTCTCTGACTACGAAGCAGTAAAACATTACTCTGTGCAAATCTGCAAACAGATCTTTCAGTATAGAAATGCCAGCTGGAATAAGAAACTTAGGTCAATTGAAAAGAGAAGTAAGCCATTCTGGAACATTTGTAAAATAGTGCGAAGAAAACATTCAAAAATCCCACCTCTGCGTGAGTCAAATAAGATATTAATCTTAAGTCACGAAAAAGCAAATTTGTTTGCATATAACTTTTTAGAAAATCATAAGGTGTCCAATCAACTAGGATCTCCACTCGTCTTAGTTGATACAGCTATAAACCAACTAAATTCGCAAGAAGTAGACACTCCACTATCTGAATACGTGGATTCAGATTATGTTTAGGATCTTCTGCATGATGCACCACTGAGGAAATCTGCAGGGCATGATGACATAAAAAATATTATGCTCAGACACCTACCTAAAGAGGCCGTGATATATTTTACTTGTTTGATAAACTCTTGCATCAAATTGCAATATTTCCCTAATGCGTGGAAAACAGCTAAAATAATTCCAATTCGCAAGCCGGGCAAGCCAGCAAACGCAGCTGATAGCTACCGCCCTATTAGTCTTCTAAGCAGCTTAAGCAAGGTTTTTGAAAAAAATATCAAAAATAAAATATCCCTGTTCCTAGACACCCATAAGATTATACCAAACGAGCAATTTGGATTTAGACAACATCATAGTACGACTCATCAGATTAAACGAATCTATAAAAATAAATAAATAATTGGCGCGTACACTTCTGTTAGGTGTTTGGCCGAGCTCCTCCTCCTATTTGTGGTGTGCGTGTAGATGTTGTTCCACAAATGGAGGGACCTACAGTTTCAAGCCGACTCCGAACGGCAGATATTTTTATGAGGAGCTTTTTCATGGCAGAAATACACTCGGAGGTTTGCCATTGCCTGCCGAGGAGCGGCCGCTATTAGAAAAATGTTTTTTTATTAATTTTGCTTTCACCGAGATTCGAACCGACGTCTCTCTGTGAATTCCGAATGGTAATCACGCACCAACCCATTCGGCTACGGCGGCGAATCTATAATCACGTCAAATCTAACTTCGATCACAAGAAATCAACCGGTTTAATGTTTCTTGACGTTTAGAAAGCTTTTGATTCGATATAGCGTGATGGTCTTATTTACAAATTAATAAATTTAAAATTTCCGTTACCACTAGTAAAAATCATAAATTGCTTTTTAAAAAATCGTTACTTTTGCGTATTTCTGAATGACGAATACTCTGACATGATCGAATTACCCACTGGAGTTCCCCAGGGATCGGTACTTGGTACATTATTTATTGCTCTGATTTTCCCAAATTAGCCAATTGTTCATATGCTATGTATGCAGACGACATATTTTATTCGCATGCGTTTGGTAACCAAATCGTAACCAAACTTCAAGATGCACTACAAAACATGGCAGACTACTTGTGTACTTGGAAAATAAAATTAAACACTGGTAAGACGCAAGCTATCTTTTTCACTAGAAAAAGAAGTCATTGCTTTATACCAAGTACAGGTTTGAAATTAGGTAGTTATGATATCCCGTGGGTCAATACCGTACGATATCTGGGGGTGATTTTTGACAAAAAAGTATCTTTTTGCGATCATGTAAAGTACATACAGGAGAAAGTAAATTTGGCGATTAAAATGTTATATCCCCTAACAAATAGACGCTCTGGCTTAAGTGATGAAAATAAACTAATAATTTATAAGTCTGTATTTCAGCCAATAATATTATTGTATATGCCTGTCCAGCCTGGAGTAATATCGCAAAGTCACATGTTAAGAAACAGCAAATCTGCCAAAATAAGGTACTCAAAATGATGCTACGACTCCCATGGCATTTCTCCACCAGAAAGCTTCATGATGAATCAAAAACTAAGATTTTGGCAGATCAAATACAAAATTTGACTAAAAGATTCAAAATTCGTTGCAGTTTTTCGGACAATCTGCTAATAACTAAACTTTCTTAATGTTCAATTAGGCCGTGGTACTTAAATGCGTATAGATTAACCCTAGCTTGTAAGATGTAAAGCGGAGGTTTTTCATAGTAGTTTTTTCCTTCGAAAAAAAGAAAAAATCGTTTAAAAAACCGAAACCTGTGATAAATGTATAAATATGATGATGTAGAATTAAGATTTATATCATATTCTGTAAATTGTGCGATAACATAAATATTGTAACGTTTTTCTACTTAATAAACTCTTATCTTTAATCTAGTAAACAGATATGTGGTATATTTCACTGGTTCGCTGCATGTATTTGAATATAACTCAAAAAGTTATGAGAATCCCACTATAAAATTTGGAGGTATTATATTACGAAACCCAGCCTCAGCTATTAATAAGAGAAAGTAAAGAAAAATATCTGAGCGGTGATGTTTTTTCACAAATGACCAAATTTTGAAATAAAAAGTTAAACGTTTTTTCAAAAAAAAATTTTTTTTAAGCGAAAACCCGACTATAAAAGTTTCAGGTACCAAAAAAAAATTTTTTTAATTTTTTTAATTTTTTTTAATAATAATTTTTTTAAACATTTTTTTAAAGTATATCTTATCCTTAAATTTGAAAATTTTTGTAAGCAAAATACTACAATATAAAAATTTTTTTGAGCGGGAATCCGACTATAAAAGTTTCAGGTACCAAAACAAATTTTTTTTAGTTTTTTTTTTAATAATAATTTTTTGAAAAATTTTGTTAAAGTATATTTTATCCTTAAATTTGAAAATTTTTGTAAGCAAAATATTATAAACATTTTTTTGAGCGGGAATCCGACTATAAAAGTTTCAGGTACCAAAAAAACAATTTTTTAAATTTTGTGTGTTTGTTTTTTTTGAAAAAATTTTTAAAGGTATATTTTATCCCTAAATTTGAAAATTTTTGTAAACAAAATATATATATATATATAATTGGCGCGTACACACCCTCTTTGGATGTTTGGCCGAGCTTTTCCTCCTATTTGTGGTGTGCGTCTTGATGTTGTTCCACAATTGGAGGGACCTACAGTTTCAAACCGACTCCGAACGACAGATATTTTTATGAGGCGCTTTTTTGATGGCAGAAATACACTCAGAGCAGGTTTGCCATAAAAATTAAAAAAAAAAAATTTTTTTTTAAGCAAAATCCTATAAAAGGATATTTTGCTTTAAAAGCTCTAAAGTTACTAAATTTTTGAAAATTTTTTTACTTCCTGTTTTTATATTGAAAATAAATCAATTTTCAGAAAAATCGACGAGAATACTCGTATACTTGGATCACTTCACGGTCAATCGGTTAGGTACGAGTACAAATGCGCATTGGTGGCTGTAAAGTCATTCAAGAAGAAGAAGGAGAAGCAGAAAGAAAATGGAAATTTGTTCTCTAGAGTTGATGAAGCGTGTTCGTAAATAATCTGCAGTGAGTACAAATATTTGTCCAAACAAGAACATCTCTGTATCGAAATACTAAAATGTCCATAATACGTTGATAAACGATGCGTAACTTGAATAGCCGCAATCTTCCTTTATTTGTTCTGGTGGTAAGTTTTCACAATTTTAATTATTTCTGTTCTGAATAAAAGTAGATGGCAAAAATTTATTTCGCAATTACTTCTATTATTATACATTTCTTTTAAATGGTGTGTAGCAATATGGGGCTGAACAAATTTCGCTCACTGTATCTCTTAAATATGCGAACCCTTGAATTCATATGCACATAATACGGCAAATATGTGTTTCTAGACAAAATTGAGTTTTATAAATACAAATGTAATGTTAATTTTAATTGTTTTGCTCAATAATGACCTACAGCAGACGTGCTTTTTTTTCTTCTAGGACAAGGCAGAAGTACTGGCCCAACAAACACATCCACTCAAATATAATTTACATAACGAAAAGAAAAGAATGGCGCATTTGTAAGAATGTATACGCACAATAAAAAGTATAACAGAGTACTGGAGCAAATGCGTAGAATTTTAGTTCATACAGGGTGCTCCAAGTTTGTGCTTCTTTTATAGCTGAGTTTGGCTGTTATCGTATAAGTATAAGTATAAGTATAAGTATAAGTATAAGTATAAGTATAAGTATAAGTATAAGTATAAGTATAAGTATAAGTATAAGTATAAGTATAAGTATAAGTATAAGTATAAGTATAAGTATAATCGTATGAGTAAATAATATATCTCAAATTTACTACGCAAATAGTGGACCTGTGAAACCTAAATTTCCCAAAATTGCGAATACTTCGTTAATTAAAAACTCAGAATAAGGCAGTTGAAGATAGGTGAAATGGTTGAAGCACCAGTCTGGCACTCACCAAGTAGCACGATAGCGCCATTTTGATACCATTGTGAAAGCTCCAACAGGCAGATACGAGTATCTACAACCAGCCAGAGTTGTTGAAGTAACGGAGGAGATTGATGGGATTTAGGTTAGAGTACTGCCCTAGGTTCTTGAAGAAGGGAACACCTAGTGACCTTAATCGTCTAGCTGCCAAACCTGGACATTTACAAAAAGTGCTGAAAAGTATCCTTCTCTGAAAAGTCCCCACAGCTATTGCATTGCGGATAAAATGGTAAACCTAAATTTTCCGAATGAGTTCCGATCGTGCAATGGCCGGTAAATACAGCTTCGAGTTTAGAAATTGAATACGTTGAAGTCCCCAGCTCTTTCAGAGTCCTGCGTGTATTGCACTGGGGCCAAAGGGTTTTCGAAATAGCACACGGAGATATGGAACTTCGTCTGATCTGCGCTAAGTTGTGCAATTCCTCTTTAACAGCAGTCAAGGAGATGAAGCTCAGAATGAAAAAATAATTTAACAGTTTTCGTATTTTTGCACTGAGAGGAGTCTCGAGATGCCATCTGGTGGTGTGATTCGGCCGTTTTTCGTCAGCAACAGCGCCTGAAGATGCGCTTACCATCAACGTATAGCACTGTTGAGATATGTGAACAGCTTGTTGTTACCTTTGGTGATGCTATAGATATTGAGGATAAATGGTGCCAGGAAAAAGGTGAGACATGCAAACACAGAGCACACGAAAGAATATATTTAATGCAACAGTATTTAATGGAAGCATAACTGTATGGCATTTTACAGCAGTTTAGTCGCTAAGATGACTCAATTGAACTCCTTTAGGGAATTTACTGTTGGTCCACCTTAATAAAAGCGTGATTGTGATTAAATCAGAAGCAGTTCATGCTTTGACAGAAACAATTCTGCACGAAATTACCGAGATAGAGCCACAATTGTGTCTTTAAGTCTTTGAAAATTTTTCAAACAGAATTGATTTCCGGCGGCATTTAAAAAGTTTTATTTATTATTCATAGCTTCTAGATCCTCTACTGCGCATGCCAATCAACAGTTATGAGCTCACATTCCAAATATGTATTTAATTAGAATTTAAAAAAATACTCTCGAACTTGCAAGACCCTGTTATCGTTAATGCTGTTTGTGGTTATCGATGCAGCTAAAGGCAAATGTTTTGCTGACTTATGCAATAATTACTGGCGAGTGAAGTACAAGAAGTAAGCGTAGCCAGAAGTAATTAACCGGCATCCGAAAAACACGTACGCGCAGCTAAATACAACCGGCAGCGCATGAGCCCACGTGATGAACGCTGAATTCTTTCTAATGTAAGACGCACT
Source organism: Anastrepha ludens (assembly GCF_028408465.1). Classification (NCBI taxonomy): domain Eukaryota; kingdom Metazoa; phylum Arthropoda; class Insecta; order Diptera; family Tephritidae; genus Anastrepha; species Anastrepha ludens. The sequence goes on from NC_071502.1 coordinate 116,582,169, forward strand.
TTGCCAAACTAAGAGGCCACCTTCCAATGACAGTTAGATTGGTTCAATGCTTCCGAGTCACATAGAATGATAAGGGTAGAGGTGTTGTCCACATGAAAATTCTGCATTTCTATTGGATCTTTTCGAAAATGGGTATAAAAGGCGTGTGCCTTGAATACTTCTGAACAATACGGCAACGTATAATTTAAGAATGCTCGCTAGCGGCACTCAAGCATGTGGTTAATATTTCTTATTTGGAGCTTTGGCGCTAGCACCGTTGCTAGCCTGTACACGCCACGCTGTTCCAACAGTGGTCCTCCAGTGTGTGCGACGAATGGCCAGGAATATCTTTATTTCGGCAACGAATGCAAACTGAATGCGTATATTTACCAACAACAATTCCAGGAAAAACCGAGTGAGTGTTAATTTTTTGAATTATATTTTAAAGGCTTCAAATAAAACTTTGAAATTATCCTATTTTGCAGTTCCCGTCAGGACGGACATGGACAATTGTTTGTTCCATTGTTATGAAATTGTTTGCCCATCGGTATATAAACCCGTTTGTGTGCAGCAAGTGCCTGCAGGGCCGATAACAACGGTCGCGCATCCATGTCTAGTGAACCGACTGATTTGCGAGACTAAACAGCGTAAGGACGGAATTCTTATTTAATTGATATTTATTTGTACTTATTTCAGTACTTGTGATTTTTACAACTCTTCGACTGATTTGCTAACTTATTTTCCCCAATAGATTGGAAAATCATTAGCGAAGGACCTTGCATCCCGGATTATAGTTTCTCTTCTGCAACAGCACAAGATTACCAAACGTATGATCTTAGTTCTGCACCTTACGATGGCTCAGCTCAAGCTCAATTACCAACGCCACCTTCCTATGGATCTCAGGGCCAAGATTACGATGTAGCAGCTCTTATACCTTTACTTGGCAATGCGCCATCACCATCGTGGTACGGTGTTCAAGAAACAGATTATGCAGTGCCAGCTCCTGCTTCTATCTATGATCTTAACCCCGCCCCTGCTCCTTATGACGGCTCAGCTCAAACTCAAACACCAACGCCAGTCTCGTATGCAGCTCAGGGTCAAGATTATAAAGCACCAGATCCTGCACCTACACTTTACGCTGCTCCACCAACATCAGCGTACGGAGATCAAGGCAAAGATTATGCAGCGCCAGCTCCTGCTTCTATCTATGATCTTAACCCGGCTCCTACGCCTTGTGACGGCTCAGCTCAAACTCAAACACCAGCGCTAGTCTCGTATGCAGCTCAGGATCAAGATTATAAAGCACCAGATCCTGCACCTACACTTTACGCTGCTCCACCAACATCAGCGTACGGAGATCAAGGCAAAGATTATGCAGCGCCAGCTCCTGCTTCTATCTATGATCTTAACCCGGCTCCTACGCCTTGTGACGGCTCAGCTCAAACTCAAACACCAGCGCTAGTCTCGTATGCAGCTCAGGATCAAGATTATAAAGCACCAGATCCTGCGCCTATACTTTATAATGTTCCAAATTGGAATACGGCACCACGCCCATTTTCATACGCAGGTCAAAGTCAAACTTGCACAGCCTCAGCTGCTGCTCCTCTAATTAATTCTGTGGCGGACCAAAGTCCAATATCACCACCATATTCTTACGGAGTTATAGGCCAATCTAACGAAGTACCTGCAGCCCCAGCTCCTGCTCCGGTATCTTATTCTGGGTCAGACCAATATGCAGCACCATCACCGTTTTCCTATATAATTCCATTAGAAACAGCAAAATCAGCTGCGTACTCAGACCCAAATCAGTATCAAGTACCTGCACCATCACATTTTGTAGAGCCATTACCCTTTGCTGCTCCAGACAAAAGCTCATATCCATCACTACCGTATTACAAGTCACCACTACAGCCAGATCCTGTATCTGCTTCCTATTCAGTGCCATACCCATTTGCAGCACCACAACAAGCATCAGATGCTAATATGCAATCAACACCAACTCCAAATCCGTACGTTGCCCCCATTCCAGATTTCGCAGATTATCTAAGAGGGAAGCTCGGACGATATCCGGACCCAGTATTCGATAACAGTTACTCAGAACTGGCAACAGCATTAAATATTGCACGACTTTTCCGGTGGCTGCGTTTGCCTTTCGGACCAATTTATTACCGGCCGAATTACATTCATATTATTTATAACGAGGATTAGATAACGGTTCAACAAGTAATTGCCATGTGTTACAAGTTATGACCCATAATGGGTGAAACGACAGAGTTAGTAAATAAAAAAGATTAAATTAAATAATTTTTCCTTGGTTTGATGTTATAAGGTTGGCCCTCACTACCTATAAATCAAACTTTCATGTGAGAGATCACATGTTCACAAGTTCTAGTGACGAGGACATTTCCAATACGGAAAGGTGCTCGTTAAAAATAATCGGAAAAGGCCCACAAAATGGTAAAATTTTTTCTAATAGGCAGTCGGTAATGAAGGCTCTAAGCTCTCTCATGGTCAGACTAAATTATTCGTAGAATGCCTGGATGATTATTCGGTAATGTGTAACAGGTTAAAGGCACGTCGCAGGAAACTGCAGGACTGATGAGAGAGCTAGACAGGTAACACATAAGGTGATCAATTTATGCAAAAAGTGAATGGGAGTTCCTTTAGCTACCTTCGGCTTTTTCTTGGGGTGGTGGATCTCGAGTCAGATCTAGAGTCCAACGCTGGACGAAAACTCAACTTGCTAAAGTTGATTTTCTAGCAACGAATCGATCGGAGGCGGTCGAGGCAGCTTCTGGTGCTAACAAAGTCCCATCCTCGTTAGTGGAGGGCTCTTAGCCGGTCACTAATCGTTGGAAATTCATGAGGAGATATCAGGTTTGTAGGATAAACAGAACTTAATAGCTGGGCAAAGTTCGAACTAAATCGCCAACGAAGTTCGTTAATCGTACTCAACCCAGCCTTACGCTGGCTCAAAGCGTAGAAAAAGTATTTAGCTACTACTCGTTCTCATCTGTTGAGTTCTAGTAGTTCCAGTTCCGAACTACGTATCGAAGAAGGAATGAGTAGGAAACTATTTGTATTCCTTCGCTATACGACTGCACCGCTTATATGTATATATGTATGTGCAGAAATAGTTCAGCAAACAACGCAAAATCTTTCCATATACTAACTGATCTTCCATGAGCATAACGTTTGCATATTTTAAGGCTGAAGTGATCGCTAACTAAATTCGGTTTGAGGCTGTACTAAGCAAACAATCAAAAAGACACTGTATTTGCTTCAAAACGATCGGCAACCGTTCACACAGAAATACCGAGAAAGCCATGCATGTAACAGTTTGAATGCCAGTGCATTAAAGAATTGCGTGCTGATGGTATTGGCAGAATGAAATGGTTTGTGTATTTGCTTTATTTATGCCCACTACAAAGTAAACAGTTTTACAAATACTGGCGGCCTTCAGTCATTACTGATCGATAGGCAGGTCTATGCAGCAACCAAAACAAAAATTAAATTTCCGCGTACAGTTTTGGAGCCTTCTTATCTTCTGTAAACTCACTCGTATAAACTATTAGTGGTGAATGTTTAAGGCCGCTATTGTGAAGCTCTGGACCAGTTTTCAAATGTATTGATTCCGTTGAAATCTGGCTCAAGTTTAGGTGCAGAAAAGAAAAATGTGTGATTAGGTACAATGGAACTCGAATGGTGGACGATGAAGGAAATATACCTACTAAAAGGCCCATAATATTGGTGGTGGTATAAAAATTCTATGCAAAGCAGCGAAAATTACGTGGTGGGAAAGATACTTCACCGATATGATATTTCGTTCATGCCGGTGGATGAGCATCTCACCCTAATCTACATCAAAGCGAGTTTCTTTCCACACACACAGCGAGTAAGACGAGGGGGCAAAATATCGCCTCTAAAAGTTCTTAGAGCGCATTTAGGTATAAGTGCTGCGCTCCTCATGACATGGAAGTTGTGGGTCATCGCGAGCAAGGATAAGATATTTGCTCTCACAGTTGGAAAATTCAGCTCTACATCGGAAATTCTATCAATCAGTTGGATCCGAAACAAGGTAGTCTGTAGCAGGAAGCTCTAGCACCAAAAACGCGAGCTGCTCCCTGATTGAAAAATTCCAAATCGATCATCTTGCTGCAGACGGAAGGCACGCTTCCAATGATTTAGATGCGCATACGTCCCGAAGAATTAGCATCGACTCGTATCATTCGCTTATTGTAGCCAAAATCTGCACTCTCATCTGTGCAGAAAAACACTTACCTCTAACTCTACAATGAGAGTACGCCGCCAAAAAGCTGCAATCGCAACGACAACCAGCAGCTTCACACGGCTGTATATAAAGACATAAAACATTTATCTGGATGGAGCTTCACCAGTATACGGTGAGGTTTCAGACAGGCCGGTTTTATTGGCACCTATGACACCTCCAGCTTCGAGCTGTACTATTGTAAATCGCTTGGGGGGCATCTCATATCAGAGCATACAACTGCATGCCTGTATACGCTTTATAGCGGTGAATAAGAATCCAGCTCGTTTGCTATCTAAATGATGTCGCGCAAAAGGATATAAACGTCCCGGCCTTGAAAGTATTCCATGCGGTACTTGTTGCTGTTTATAGAGCTGCTGTTATAGAGCAGAAGTACTGGGCGTCAAATAGTACAAGGAAAAGTCTACAGGCGTACTTTGGTGCTGAACTCGACTAAAATTGCTGTGGTGGATACTGCATCAACTACGAGATCCAATTTTTGATTTAACTTTCGATTCCATTGGAGGATTATTAGGTTAGATTAGATTAAGGTGAATGCCACCCCCCTTGAAAGTGGACTGGAGTTTCCCATCTAATTCTCTATGCAGTGAAGCCACATCATCTCTAATAAAGTATAAAATATTCTAGATGACGGAGGACTCTAAATATACCAGATATTCAAAGTAGTAAGAGTTTAGACAGTGATGTCACGTTCAGGCAAGAAAGTTTTGGAGAATTGTTAAGGATCTTAAAAAATCAAACTCATATTTTCGTCTGAAGTGAAAATGCTAGCTGCATACTTTAAATTTATAAAGGTTTCTCGCAATATCTGTAATCATAAATGCATTACTCACCTGCCACACTTCGATAAAGCTCTCTCACATATCGAATCCAACGAACAGTCCTCACCACCTCCAATGGAATTGTAAACATTCTGATTAGCATCGAAACAATTACTGCAACTGCAGTAGGAATATTGTGAGCAGCAAAACGACGAAGCCACCTCAGCCTCATCAAGATCTGTAATATTAATGGAAAAATCACCATCACTATTCGAACAGCTCAGCTCGTTTTCCGTATAGTATTGCGCCGAATTGCTTTTGTCTTGTTCCGGTACAGGAGCGCTACGGCGGGATCTACAAAAAAACAACAAAAAGTGAGAGTTCAATTCAATGCAATGAACAAATATATTTTCTCACCTTTTACTTCGTGTATCCACTGTCTCCACCACTACATTCCAAGTGCGATGTATCAGATAGAGGAGGAAGAGCACACGTGAGGTTTCGCCATTTGGTGGCGCCGTCGCTGGCGGCGTTTTACTGCGTTTATGGCCGTGAAAGTCATTGGTCGTGTGATCGCTGCGGCGTCGACTGTGACGCGCTGGCAATGTTTTGGACTTGTGCGGTGGCACGCCGCCACTGGAGTCTAGTGTCGAGTGATAGCGTGACTTTTGATTTCTGGGTGTTGTTGAGGCGCGCGCTGTGCCATTGTTATTGTTGTTGTTAAGACTGAAGGCAGTTGAGCCGCGATTGACGGCGTGCGTTAGTGAATTGCCCATGTTTGATGAGGGAATGAGGCAGAACTGGAAAAAAAGGAAAATGGCAGTTAACGGTGGGAAAACAAGAAGTAAGGAGAAGAATAAAAATTAGAAGTTTAAAATAAATTCACATGCAAATAATTAAAGTTAGAAATAAAACTTATAAGCTTTCAAGAAATTTATTTGCAACAACTACAGTGACAAGTGCAAAAAATAATTCTAGCGGTTAATCGAAAATTTTTAATTTGTATACGAAATAGATTTGGTAAAAATTGATAGAAAATAATAATTTCTTATAAGTCTAGTATGTCTGCTCGTAAAGAACAAACCATCAAAACACGAAAGAAAGAAAAAAAAAATTGATATAATCATTAAAAAAAATGTATTGCAAAACTCCGCTACTCAAAATTCATATAAATAACTGAAAGAGGCTGCTCAAAATAATACCGCAAATTAGTTAAACTAATTTCAGTTTCTTATAATTCTGTTTTAAATACATACACATACACATACATATACATTAGGGTGTCCCAAAAAAATTAAAGTGTTTTTTTTTAACGCATACCCTCTTATTTTGTTTGAATGGTCTCAAAACATCCAAAAATAAAGTTTCGTCTACCCGTGCCGAGTTGCGCGGAAACCTGTCGGTACTTGTATAGTACAGCGCGCGCGAACTGTCGGATTGATTGCATGTAATTACTTGTTTGTTTTATTAGTAATCGCGGGTTTTTCGTGTAGTCAACATGTCAGTGGAGTTACGAAGTTCCAAAAAGGAGATATTTTTAATAGGGGACGTAAAACATCAAATTACCGGTTCTAAACTTCCCTCTAACGGGCAAGTACTTGCAGTTTTGTTCTATAATATTCGTGAAGTGAACTTAAGTGTCAAAGTGCAAATCTCACAATTCGTGAGTGTATTATTTATTGGGAAAAGGCACGTATACCGACCAGATCAATATCTAACTGTGTTAAGAAACTAGTTAACTTATACCAAGTTTGGAGAGAATTGCAAAAAAATGCGAAAAAAACTCAAGAAGTGTTTGAACAGCGTCGACAGGAGTTTGTTTCAAACTTAAACAATTTGTTTGACATCGCACATGCCAATGCTCTTCAATCGATTAAAATAAATGAAGATAAGATCTTCTTGCAGCGCCAAAGAGAACCAGGTCGGCCCGGTCACTTAGCCGGAGTGGACAAACAACTAACAAAAAAGAGGAAAGGACGCGCCTTAGAATCATCGAGGAGGAAAAGCGACGTGCTAAAAATTTTTCATCCTTAGCACCATCAACATCAACTTGCGAACCACCACTAGAAAAGTCATCTTCTGATCCTAAAATAATAGAATTAGAAGAAAATAGGCCCAGCGCAAGAGAAGCCTCCTCTCAGCCCGATAAAACTTCTATGCGGAAGAATATCATAACTCCCAAGTTAGTTGCCGCATTAGACAGGTGTCAGTTAAGTGTGAGAGATTCTGTCTTTATAATTGAAGCTACTATTGAGGCTCTGGGGCACAATACGGATGAATGCCCTATAAGCAAGTCCTCTATCCATAGAGTTCGTACGGAAATGCGAAAAGAACGGGCTGAAGCTATAAAAATTGATTTTCAAAACAAGGTCCCGGACACGGTAACTGTCCACTGGGACGGAAAACTGTTGCCAGCTGTAGATTCACGTAAAAGTAAAGAAGAACGCCTACCGGTAGTTATTACGTACGATAATAAAGAACAAATTATTGCTGTTCCTAAATTGGATAGCTCGACAGGAAGGGAACAGGCAGACGCAGTTTGGGATGCTATTACGAACTGGAACCTTGAAGACAAAGCGCAGATTCTCTGTTGTGATACTACTGCTTCTAACACAGGCCGCATAAATGGAGCATGTGTGCTTCTCGAACAAAAACTGGGTAGAGAAGTGCTTATTTTTGCTTGCCGTCGTCACGTTTTCGAGTTAGTACTTAAAGGCGTGTTTGAAGCGAAAATCAGTCAAGTAACTACAAGCCCAGACATCCCATTATTCAAGAAATTGCGAGAAAACTGGAAAAATATCGATCCCGAGAAAAAACAAAGCTGTACAGAAAAGCTATCTTGTTTTAATGTTTCGGAAATTGACAAGCTGCTAGAATTCTACAAAATTGAATTAACCAAAGAAATCGTTAGAGATGACTATCGCAGATTCAGAGAAGAAATATAAGATTCGGCCTCCAGGTGCTATGCACCAGGCTCGATGGATGGCGAGAGCCATTTATTCATTAAAAATATCGTTACTTAGCTCTCAATTCAGAATTTCAAACAAGGATAAGGCAGCTCTGTTGGACGTATGTGTGTTCATCGTGACATCCTACGTAAAACCCTGGCTCCAATGTATTTTAGCTGTAAAGGCGCCGTATCAGGATTTGTGTTTTTTGAAGGCCATGAAAAATTACGAAACAATAGACAAAAGCATTTCAAAAGCAGCTTTGCAGAAGTTTTGCCAGCATTTGTGGTATTTGACAGATGAAGTATCTATTCTGGCTTTATTTGATGATGATGTCGATCTAGAAACTAAATTAAAAATGATTGCTAACTTAACTAGAGAAAACCCCACAGCCCACAATAAACGTTACATTGCATCCAAAGAAGAACTCTGTGGCCCACTTTTTCGTACGTTAATTAAGCTTTGATTTTGTTCTATGACTAAGTTTGCTAATAGGCATAATTGATAACTCATCTATCTGTTTTAATTTCAGAGAGAAGCATTGATGACTTCGTCTCTGTCAAAAGCAAGTTCTTGTTTAATCGACTCCAGATTGACGACAGTTTTCTGAACAAGTGCCCCTCTTCGTGGTGAAATGATGATTCTTTTCTACAGGCTAAAAAGAAGCTGCTAGGACTGAAAGCAGTTAATGATACGGCAGAAAGAGCGGTTAAGTTAATGCAAGACTTCCATGGTTTGATCACTGTTCAAGAGGAGCAAAAACAATTTTTATTACGTTGCGTACAAGAACACAGTCAGGTATATCCCGACTGTAAAAAGCAAACTTTGAAATGAAAATTCGATGATCGATGTCCTTTTATAATAAAAAGAAAATAAATACGAAATATGTGTTTTATTTTTATTTATTTAATTAATCTAAAAAGTCAATTAAACTTTTCTCTATTGTGAGCCTATAGCTTTCATACTAACTTTTAAACTTAAAGTTTGACATCAAGTCGGCACGGGTTAATGACATCCGATCTCAATAATATTTTATATTTAAGTTTTTAGAGTCAAATGGAAAAAAATAAAGGGTATGCGTATTGAAAATCCGAAAAAAAAATTCCCCCTTGTAGCCTGGGACACCCTAATATACATACATATGCTTTTATTAGTGCTGTAGTTCTTTTTACTACTCACTTAAACACTTTGACCGCCTTTTTTAAATACCCATTAAAATCGACACAAATGCTGAATGCTGGCTGCCTGACGCCGGCAGCAGCTACTCAGCACTTCCTTCACTCGTTTTAGACGATATATCTTGCAAATTATGTACCCACAATGGTGAGTGATGAAATTTAAGCCAAGCTTACCGGTTGAGTTGCTGATCTGCGCTATTCAGCAACTTCTTTATTTTCGTAATTTTTTTTTTTTTTGGTTAGTTGTTTTCATGGATTTGTGCATATACGTAGTTGTAAAGTGTATGTATGTATGCAGCCTTATATTTGTGCTGCTGCCTTAATGGCATTTATTTCATTGTTTTTCATTTATTTTATTGTCTTTCATTCTTTTGCCCCCTCCCCTTTCACACTCTGGGCTGTCCACCTCATTTGTCTAGCTGTCTTCATCATCACTCTGCCCGTTCATTGTTCTATCAATTTCATAATCGTTTGCTGCCACTGCTGTTGATATGCAAATATATGCAATTTTCTTTGGCTAAGCTTGACTGCTTCCGAAGCTGACGTACTTTTAACTACAGTGAAAACTGAAAAGTGTTTGTCTGATAATAGCTTTTATTGCATTGCATTGAAGTGCTTAGAGTTGAGCGAACTAATAGAAAAAAATCGACCAGATTAGTGATGAAGGTCCTAAATGTAAAAATGTGATATTAGAAGCCATTTCTCATATCTATTGATAGTGCCTTCCATTCCATTTTTTCTCAACTAAATTGAAATACTCGACAGACCATCCTAAATAACAGAATACCCTAGCTTCAAGTTCTTATTGGCTTGAAAAACGATTTTGAAAACGATTCTTAAATAAATAAATAAATATTCAAAGCAGAAACCGTTGAAAGGCCTACAACTTGTATGTAGTTGAGACTCTTTCAGATTAAGTTGAGCGATTGTCTCTGGCTGGCACCAGCTCTTTGTGATGATGTAAGACAGTTGACAGTACCACGTTCTCTTAAAACCAAGATTCATGTATCTGAAGTTCCAAAGTTCCTTCAGAACATTCGACTGAAGGCTGGAGTTCCTCATATAGTTACTGTCAGACGCTGATAGAAAAATGTTGGAAGCTATACTTCACATCTCTGGAAATTCTACTGAAATCATTCCAAGTAACAATCTGGCTAGGCTTAAGTCAATCACTCTCATAAAATCCTGCTATTCAGAGCTAATGTAAAACTAAAGATATCTCCACACTCATTAAGCAACGAAAAACTTGCCAGTCATGAAAAAATAAATCAAAGAGAGTCTAGTCAACTGAGCTTTTCTCTTACCCACCTGCTGCTCTAAAACTCGCTGCATTCTGATTTCTGGAATACTCTCTGAGAAGCTGAAAATTTTGCATTTCTGCTACATATCCAATGGGCGTGTCTGTTGCCCCGACTTCAAAGCAATTTAATGTCAAAATATTAAGTAAAGCCTGGCCGAATGTGGCTCAACTAGCTGAGCTCATTAAAAACTGGATACTTAAGCAGACCTTTGCATTTTGTTGCATGAGATTTAAGCGAAAATAGGGTTTACGGTTAGAGATTAATTTAGAATCCAAGTTAGATAATGTTTAACTTTCTAAAACTATTCAAAGTGGTGTTATTCTAAAAATAATTCGTTCAAGACTGCCATCTACTCAAAATTATTTAAAAATTAAATAATTTATTGGAGAATAGGATGCCACCTTGTTTTTAAATTGTTAAAAAGTAAAAAAAATAATAAAATAAAATCATAAATAGATATCAAATATGAGATAATTTTCCAAAGCTTCACTCCAATTTTTTGTAATAGGGTTGCCACTAATTTTCGAAAAAAAATTGGAAGCTTTAATCAAAATTTTTTCAATAGGGCTGCCATCGATTTAAATTACATAAAAATCGGAACATAGACATGAAATATAGGATAATTTGACAGCTTTAATCACAATTTTTGTAATGATGTTGCCCTTAATTTTTGAATTTTTTTTTTATTCAAAATCAAAATATTTTTTTTATTTAAAATCAGTACAAAGGTATGAAGTGTAAGATAATTTGGCAGCTTAAATCACTAATTTCCGATAATTTTCTATTAATTAATTTTGAAAAAATTTAATTACAATATGCGAAGAGTACCAAATGTAAGTTTCTAAATAAATTTGTTTGAATAGATTGATGCTTTAGATTCCCGAGATTAATATGGTTGCCAACAAGGTTTAATTATTTAAAAATTAAATAAAGTATTGAAGTATTGAAAGAAGATGACAGATTTTTATAGCTCCATTTCCGAATAGGTTTAGAATAGGGTTGCCAAATTTTTTTTAATACAATCTTTTTTGTTTTTTAAATAAATATTTTAGGAGTGTAAATAAACTGCACTGAATACTTACTATAGATACCAAACAAAATATGCTGAAAAATATTCAATGTGTGTAAATAGATATAAAAAAGCATGGCAACCTTATAGCGTGAAGCCTTACGACCAGTCGTTAATATGAATGAATCACATTATAATTCAAATAAACTTACTTACTTAGAAAAAATGCATTTTTTTAGCAAAATTCGCGCTATCTCGAAACGGTTAATAAAAAAACAAAATTCTTGTTTTTTGAAACTGTTTCCCTAAAATATCAAAATATTATTATTAAAATAAAAATTCTCTTCTACTATTATTTTGTGAGCAGCAATAAATCAGCAAATTACATTGTTCCTTTTATTTCTTTGTCGCTATTTTAAACTCAATTTAAAGTAATCTTCTTCTTCTTCTAACTCTTGGCTGTGCCTGATCAACCGGACAATTATTTATTTATTTATTGTTAAACCGCTTCTAAGCGCACAAAATAATAATACAAAAACTAGGTATCTGAATTGCACTACACAAATTAATCATTAATACGAAATATTAAAACTATCTTACGAGAACGCTTGGCTACCAGGGCCTACGTTGCTTCGCTAATAAACTTTCTTCAATAGCTAAATTATTTTTATAAGTGCACGTAAGGAGAATGCACTTTTTCTTTTAATAATTCCTCAACTTCGCGCAAGCCTATGCAACAATCACCATTTCGCTGTCTCAAGTGTCCAACTGTCTGTTTTGCGCTGTCAACACACGCGCATACACATATACATACTAGCATACAAATATTTGCTTGCGTAGCTAACTAAGCTTTAACCAAAGTGAATAGACAATTTAAGATTTTTGTTTTTCGTATGTGTGTGTAACCCATTAAAATATGCGCAGAAATTTGGAATTGCTGCAATGGGAAAATAATAGATTCTTTTTCAATTACAAATGTATTTAACTATTTAATTTTTATCAACACCATAGCAAGCCCCAGCTATAATTATAGCTCTCTTCTTCTCAGCTTTCCAATTCCACCTTTTCTTAAAACCAGTTTTGACAGAAATTTAAATTTTTTTTCAATAACTTTAGATTTTTCCGGTGCCTATTAGCTTTTGCCTCAGCTTGCCCTCATCCAGCCATTCGCATTGACCATTGCGCTTATGCCCCACTTTTCGGTCGACCTTGCCACAGCAGTAAATTTGCATTTTCATTGTTTTGCTTATTTCATTGCTTCGTCAAAGAAAAATCCACATCTTTGGCTCACTTGGATTTTCACCACACGTCCATTCATTTTCTATAATTTTTCTACATTTGTCTTCTTTATTATGCAAATAAGCCGCTTAACTTTATATGCGAATGCATTCATGCTTATTTCAGCCTTTTTTAACCAAATATGTATGTACGCGTGTGTGTCTATAGTTAAGCGAGTGCCAGCTCGCATGCAAATATGTTTAGTCGGTGAAACTATCGGTTTGACTTTTCTCCCACTCATAGCGGCATAGGCGGAGTTACTATTTATAATGGATATGTTAAACAGTTAAAAAGTTTCTATTTCCAATAAAAGAGTTTGAGAAACATTTTTCTGTTGAAAATTGAAAATTTATCTTTATGGCTCAGTGGTGCTACTGAGCATGGATGGTGGTGTTGTAATGCTGATTTCTTTAAGATCCATTGCTGTTTTTAAATTAAAATTACACCATGATAATTACAGTTGATAATGATTAAATAAAAACAAAATGGTTAAAAAAATTTTTCAATTAAAATTACACAGCGAAAACCCCCACAACCCAAAAATTAAGAAACTAAGAAGTATTAAGAGAAGTGAGGCAATTTTCCCTGATTAGCCAAAGGAATCACTGACACATTAACAGAATCACGGAAGTAAATAGCTATAGCCAAGCGACAATCAGGACTCTGAGCTCGATGATGGTACACTCGAAACTGCTTGAGGAATGCCTTACTTCACTTTCGATCGCATCCGAATTCTTTGATATAAAGCTCATCTGTGTACCTGGTCGTAGCGAAATTGCAGTTGTTGCGAGGAGAATGAGGTGAATAGACAGGGGACCTGTGAGGTAAATTCTCCACGAAATGAGATTGAAATCTCCTGAGAGATTGGTCTGCCTCGGGAAGGATGGGCTTCACGACGTGAACTCAGCGGGGAAGCGAGCGCTGGGCAAGTACGCAAGTGGTGGCAATATTATTCTTGCCGCAAGTGGATCGGAGGCGCCCGAGGAATTTTAAGATTAACAAAGTCTCAGCTCTCGAATTCGCTGAGTGCCCTTACAGGACACTGTGCGTGAGACATGCCTGTTCTGAGACTGTGCATTACTTCGAGTCCCTTTTGCGTCGGCTGTATGGAGGATGAGATGGAATCATCTCAGCATTTTCTCTTTAGCTGTCCTGTCTTCGAGGGGCTAAAATTTAGGCTTCTTAGCTCTTATTTCTTTGCTGCACCTGCTGATATAGCAGGTTTTGATATTTAACGACCTGGCGAGCTTCATTAGCAGCATAATTCAGTTAACACAACCGAACTCATACTCGGTCGTCATACTCAAAGTACCCTCTCTTTTCTTCTGTCCTATTAGTTCCCTACTCCATTTTTTCCTGCAATGGTATTACAAAGTAAGAATTTGATTTCTTGTTCCAAGTGTGCCCCCTCTATAGGCAACCATTTAACTCAACTTAACATATCTTAAAAGCATTTTAAATTACTAATTTGAATTCTCTCTCTTGTTAACAAGTGCTGCTTTGGACTAAGTAGGCAATTGAGTAGTAAAGTCCTCTCTCGACGCACAAAAATAACACTCTACAAGGCTCCCATCATGCCCGTCCTAACGTATGGCGCAGAAGCTTGGGCGATAACAACATCCGATGAGGCGTCCCTTGGAGCAGCGAATAAAGACCCAGCGGCTTCGTTAGCTGGGTCATGTCGTCCGAACGGATACAAACGGTGCGGCTCTGAAAGTATTCGATGCGATACCAGTTGGTGGTATCCAACTGGCGCTGACTAACATGAGAAAGAAGCAACTGACGCGCTTTATTCAGCTCGACCAAAATCGCGTAAGCGGTTATCGCGCCAGGTAAGATTTAAATTATATGAACAAGCTTGATTAAGTGGACAAGCCTTGTATGAATTAGTTCACTCACCCGTATTGTACTACATATATATCATATCTTAACCTCGTTTTCAACAATTTTTTTCCTTATTCAAAACTCGTCGCCGTATACCGCAAGCACTTTTCTGATTATTTTCATTACCCATATATAATGCCCTGAATTATTTGTCTCTATATATCATCATTTGGCAATTTGTTTATGCAAACAAAATTTAGATTAGAATCTGTTTACATTTCACTTTAAATTGCATACTTAAATCCCCTCATTTCCATCAACTCGAATATAATTTTTAATAAAATTCGTACCACTATTAACTCCAATATGAGTAACCAAATTATATGCATTTGGAGCAAGATTAGAGTAAGCGATCAATTGCAGAAGTGCGCTTATCAATCATCGACGTCACTGTCGTATAATCATGTTTCTGCCATTGGCAGCTGGCAACTAACTATCAGAAGATATGACACAAGTCGCATGCGGAATTGAGGTGGTGTTGCAAGCAATAAAGATGTACGCTTAGATAGGCTAAAGACGAAAAAGTGACTAAGCACATAAGAACTGACTAAATAGGGGTTTAAAATATAGTAAATTGAGGCTTCGACAGACATAACAGTTCCAGTTCAGCAGCGATGAATGACTGCCTGTAAGTGTGACAGCAAATGCTCCAATATTTAATGATTACACAATCGCTCACTAATAATACCAATCGAGAGGCAAAAGCTGGCTAAGACTGTCAATGCTCAAAGCAAAGTGGAATAGAAAACAGAGTAGCTGGCATGAAGCTAGCAGCACTCCATGGACGTGCGAGTAATTGAAGAAAATTTGCGGCAGTAGTTATAGAATTATTTTCCAATTGCTACTGAATGCGTGAGGCATTTAAATATGCGCTCGTATGCGCTCGTATCTAGAACAATTGTTGGAAAATAAAAGAGCAGCGATAAAAATGGCAAAAATGCGCTGATTGCTGCAGAGAAAAACTCTCACGAGCAAAGTGTACAACGGCATTCGCTAAAAGGCCACTCTGGAAACGGGCCAAATCACTTGACTCGGCTGGCGGTTAATTTGAATTTATTACATTGAAAATGTGTCGAACAACACAAATGTGGGAGCCCATTTTACAAGTGCGCTACTCTCTGCGGGCGGTAAATGGCTTCGGTTCTTGATATGCATTGAAAAATACAACAACAACAATATCAATATGATGTTTGCACCTCTAACCAGTGCATCCTAGCAGTCAATTTAGTCAGCGTTAGCAGGTGTGGCAGCGGTTATGGCAACGCGCTGCCAACCGTAATTGATGTTTTTGCACACACGCAGACATGCACACACACGCACGCATGAGCACAGATATATAGTTATTATGATAAACGGTATTGCTGTTCTCCAGCCATGCAGCTGCATCCTGTTCTAGATGTATATTTATTTTTTGTTTAGACCAATTTCAGGTTATCTTCGCCACGCCACATTGGTGCACGTGCCTTGACCCACGGCAAACCGATCGCTAAGTTTCGCGCTTCAAATAATGAACGGTTTATTTAAAGTGGGACGCGCCAAAAATGGAGCTGCTGTATGCACACAAATAAATGCTTACACATATTTGTAATATTTGTAATTATGAGCGGATTTTTATTCGATGCAACTTCGTTTGTAGAGAAAAAAGTATAATAAATAGGTGAGCTCCGCTTTTAAGACTGAAAATCTTTAAAAAATAACGAAGTTCTGACGATACTTCTCTTTGAAAATTTACTATTTGGGATTCCGCGAACAGGCAAGCGAAAGGTGGGCTGTAGGTACGCCCCGCACGATAAAGGGATCCAACGCTTTTGATTGGCGCGCACGCTTATACTACAGGCAACCTCATCATTTGATTCTTCGTCACTAGTCACCGCCGATTAGGAATGCATATCAGTAGAATGAATTTTCAATTACAAAACTTTCGGCGCAGCTGCTGTAATGACGTGGAAATCAAAATCCGCCTTTGCTCGGTCGAAGTTTAACTACTTCCAGAAGATGGAGAAAGAGAGCCACTATAACCCAATTTGCCCAAATTAGCTTTGAACGACAAAGCGGAAGTTTGCACTTCAACCTCAAGGCCTTTTGTGCCTTCATGCAAACCCAGCTCTCTCAATAAACCTTAGAGCGAGCTGTATTAGGCTGAGCGTATGTGCCTTTCTTCTGGTCGCATTCAGTCGAGATGTCTACTTCTTCTTCTCGCTATGCCATCATATTCGAGAAGAAGAAACGACAAGAGTAAGTGGACCATATCCCAAAATCTATGATCTGTGAGCATTCTCAGTTTGCCTTTAAGGCAAGGAGGAGCCTGAATCTCATTTGATTATACCGTCTCAGGTAAGGGCTTCGCACCACAGTTTGGTGCCGGCTTACGTCTCGTCACCTTAGTTCTTCGCTTTTAAGCTCCATCTTGCAGGTGTGCTCTCCCGTAGAAAAGAAGGGCTCGTTACATATTAGATTTCTTTCAGTCACCTTTCAGCTGTCTTCAAGACATCTGCAGACCAGTGTAGAATGCACCCTCGGAGTTTCCTTTCAAGAGCAGGTGTACTCCAGCGTACTTTAAGTTATATTTTTTTGTATAATTTAATTAATTTTTTAGTTATTATTTAAAATAAGAAATGAACTGAATTTTTTCTTCAGCTGCATACTGGACATAATAACTTGTGTGTATACACCAATACAACTATCTGCCCTGCCCATCAGCTCTAGTGACCCATTTCTCCAATGCTGTGAACAGCTGCATAGGAAAAAACGAGTTAGATGTTTCTGTGCGCGTACGCTTTTAAATGTTTCTATTTATTATTTATTTTTATATATTGTAACTATTTTTTTTTTCTTATGGCAATATGCTTGGTCAGTTCTCCAGCTTTTCAATGCATATTCATTTAAGCGTCTCCCGTCCAGGTAAAAAATCTGCCTGGAAATGGATGCCATTTTTAAGATTATTTTCCGAGATATGATTTATTACTTTGACCTATTATGATTCTTATACACTTTTTTAAAATAATAGGACTATGAATAAGTTCGTGCGGTTTTACAACAGATGGCGTAACTTGATTATTATTCCATCGATCCACATTTCCAAACATTCATTGGAGAGCTACTGTCGTAAGGCACAAACGTCAGTATAAGTTTTTTATTTGAAGCGTAAACAACAATATTTTTACCACACTTGAAAATGTCGAATTTCGTGCCAAATAATGTGTTTTTGCGGGGAATTCTTCTTCATTATTTTAATATGAAGAAAAAAGCAGCCGAAAGTCATCGTATCTTGGTGGAAGTTTATGGTGAGCATGCTCTATCTGAGCGAACGTGCCAGAAGTGGTTTGCACGCTTTAAAAGTGGTGATTTTGGCTTGGAAGACGAAGAACGCGAGGGTGCGCCGCCAAAGTTCATGGATACCGAATTGGAGGAATTGCTCGATCAAGATCCGGCTCAAACGCAAGAAGAGGTTGCAAAAACTTTGGGAGTTGATCAATCAACCATTTCCAAACGTTTAAAAGCCATGGGAATGATCCGAAAGGTAGGCCATTGGGTGCCGTATGAATTGAAGCCAAGAGACGTTGAACGCCGTTTTATGGCATGCGAACAACTGCTTCAACGGCACAAAAGAAAGGGTTTTTTGCATCGAATTGTGACTGGCGATGAAAAGTGGGTCCATTACGACAATCCAAAACGTCGGGCAACGTATGGATACCCTGGCCATGCTTCAACATCGACGTCGGCGCAGAATATTCATGGCCTGAAGGTTATGCTGTGTATCTGGTGGGACCAGCTGGGTGTTGTGTATTATGAGCTACTGAAACCGAATGAAACGATTACGGGGGATGTCTACCGACGACAATTGATGCGTTTGAGCCGAGCACTGCGAGAAAAACGGCCGCAATACGCCGATAGACACGACAAAGTTATTTTGCAACATGACAATGCTCGGCCACATGTTGCACAAGTGGTCAAAACATACTTAGAAACGCTCAAATGGGATGTCCTACCCCACCCGCCGTATAGTCCAGACCTTGCGCCATCCGATTACTATCTCTTCCGATCGATGCAACATGGCCTGGCTGACCAGCACTTCCGTAATTACGATGAAGTCAAAAAATGGATCGATTCGTGGATTGCGGCAAAACCGACCGAATTTTTCACAAAGGGAATCCGTGAATTGCCAGAAAGATGGGAAAAAGTAGTAGTAAGCGATGGACAATATTTTGAATATTAAATTTGTAACCATTTTACGTCAATAAAGTTTCAAATTTCGAAAAAAACCGCACGAACTTATTCATAGTCCATTAAATATCTGTATATGTATGTACGGGTAATTATATCATAAATAATTTGCTTTACGTTTCGCTGCTCTGGACTAACTTAGTAGTTATTGTTTGTGAGATGCATAAATGTTTCAGTGCTGTATATACAGGGTGTATATATATCCAAATCAAGAAAACTCGAATTTTCTTAAGTTCATAAGGTTCGCCGCGGATTGGAAGCATCAGGCGGCGATGCAGAAACTGTTGCAAAACGCAAATAACACAAGGAACGTTCTGACACTGTCCTGTCTGCAGATTTGATTCAATAAGTTCAAGAGATCATAGATGAGGACCCTTCGAAATCAATGAGGGCATTTGCGAGAAGAAGCTTAATGTTTCTGAGGCTCTTATCCGTCGAGTTGTCCATACAGATCTCCGGTGGAAATCCTACGTTATGCGCAGAAGACAGTTTATTTCGGAGAAAGAACAGCGATTTGCGCGATCAAAATGCCGTTTTAACAAATTAAGCACCCTGAAGCGCCTGAGATGTTATGTTTTGTCGAAAAAAAATGTTGACCAAAACCAAAAAACTAACCGAGGAAATGACAGATAGCTATATTCCAATCCTACAGAGGTTCCTTTTGTCATTCGCGCCACTGTTATGGTTTTAGATATGGCAGCAACAAAGAAGTGTCATGCCACCACACTTTTTAATTGAAGGATTTTGAGTAAATTCTGCTGTATATATCGAGATTCAAGAGGCAGTAGTGAAACTCTGTATTAATAGTGTACGCCATGATTGCCCATACATCTTCCAGCAAGATTCTGCTCCTTCACACAAAGCGAAGGCGATACAAGATTGTTATGTTATTGGCAATATGAATAAGGAGCATTTTTCGGGACCCGGTACGAGGAGAATATATTTTTTAATACAAATAAGCAATTTTTTTCTTGCAAAAACAGGTTTATTGGATTCCAAGTACTACGAAAATATTTAAAAATCAAGAAAAGATCTTTCCAGGCATATCTCGAGAAATATCCCCTCAGCAAAATGCACTATGATTTTCTTATTTCAGATGATTGTGTTTCGAGTTATGACATACACCTCAAAACTACTTTTTTCGAGGTGCTTCCGAAAATTCAATGCCACTCGTTATATTAGCCATATTTTGCAATGGAAATTTAATTTATCTCTTATAACTATATTCTTTTTGAGGTCAATGTTAGAACTTTCATCATAATATACAGGGTGGCGCACGAATCGTGCTACAAAAACAAAACGTAATAACTTTTTTTCTGTGTGAGTAATCGGCTTTTTTTTTTTATTTTGCAGATTAGTATTTAGATTTACAAAAAATGGAGGCTTGGGATACCGAAAAGAGGATTTGGATAGTGCAGCGGTACCATGCTTTGCAGTCCATCATTTGCGTCCAAAGGGAATTTAGGCGGGAGTTTGGCGGCACTCCCCCGAGCAGATGGACTATTATGAGGCTGGTGAACATGTTTGCTGAATCTGGAAGCATCGCACGCAGACCGTACCATCGAGATCCCCATGTTCGGGTCGAAGCCACAATCGCGGCTGTAGCATCGTCAATTCAGGCAAATCCAAGAGTTTCGACTCGTAACTTGTCGGCGCAAATTGGAGTTAGCAGACGGTCATTGCAGCGGATAGTTCATGATGACTTAAACTTGTTTCCGTACAAAGTTCAAATCACAAGCAAAGTAAACCCTCTGGATTTGCCTATTCGCCTGGAATTTTGCCAAAAAATTATTGAAATGGCCGAAGAAGACAACAACTTCATAAATCGCTTGTTTATGTCTGATGAGGCCCATTTTGATCTAAACGGCAATGTAAACAAGCAAAATTGCCGTATATGGAGTCAATCAAATCCGCAAATACTCCATGAGATGGAACTGCACCCAGAACGAGTCACAGTGTGGTGCGCAGTTTCATCAAGGTGCTTTGTCGGGCCATACTTCTTCGAAGAAAACGGTGTAACAGCGACTGTAAATGGGGACCGTTATTTAAACATGTTGAAGGAGTTTTTTTATCCAGAACTGCGGCGAAGACGTATTTGTTTTGCGCGTCTTGATGTTGTTCCACAAATGGAGGGACCTACAGTTTCAAACCGACTCCGAAGGGCAGTTATTTGTATGAGAGCTTTTTCATGGCAGAAATACACTCGGAGGTTTGCCATTGCCTGCCGAGGGGCGACCGCTATTAGAAAAATGTTTTTCTTAATTTTGGTGTTTCACTAAGATTCGAACCAACGTTCTCTCTGTGAATTCCAAATGGTAATCACGCACCAACCCATTCGGCTACGGCGGCCGCCTTTTATCATAAAATCTATCATAATAATTTGAAATTTCGTCATTTTGTTTTTCCAACACGCAATTTTTTTTATAAAAGTTAAGGCTTTAGGTTAGGTTAGGTTATGGTAGTAGTCGGTTTGTCCGACCAACGCACTTAGACCTTACAGGTCCGTTTGTGGAACCATTTTGTGGCTCTTATGAAACGTAGAATTGATCCCAAACCCACGCCAGATACCTCTGTAAGAGAATTAAACAAGTATTTACCTAGACAACCTGCTCTGATTTTAGCTAGGGCTGGACAATTGCAAAGAAAGTGCAAGAAACAGTTGCTTCTTCCTCTTCCTCATCTCTGCAACTTCTGCAATATTCATGAGAGAAAGCTCCTAGTCTCGAGGAATGCCTGCCAAATAGCCAGTGACCAGTTAAACAAGCCACGACCTTCGAGATATTGTCTCTTGAGAGACTAAGCAATTCCTTTGTTCTTTTCTTGTTTATTTGCGGCCTTAGTAGCCTAGCTGTTACACATGTATCTTCATCTCTCCATGACCTATTGGCCTCTTGGATAATGTTGTTTTTTATTATTAGTTCACTTGTGGCCATGAGTATTCCAATGGTACTTTTATCACTGAGTAGTTGAAGAGCAGCACCTTTTCTGGCCAGCTCATCAGCCTTACAGTTTCCCTCAATATCTCTGTGCCTTGGAACCCAAATAAGGCTGACCATGAATACGACACTAATATCATTTGGGGCTGCCCGGCATTCCTGTGCAACCTTCGATCTGATTGTAACCGCTTTCATTGATTTGATGGCCGCTTGGCTATCCGAGAATATATTTATTGTGGTTTTTGTTAAGGCTTTATTAACTCTGTGGATAAATGCGCACACTTAAACTTATGTCGATCCCGCATCTCCGTAATAACAAACTAAGTGAGCAAAGAATCAGTAAACTACAGATTTGCAAGTCATCCAGAGCAATCAGAGGCAAATACCCAGTGGAGAATGTCCGTTGGATTAGGTGCATTTGAGCGAAATTTCATTCCATTTATTTCCTTAAACTACTTTACTTATATTTTATTTTTATTTTTCTTCAGTGTCATCTTTTAGCTTTACGCGTAAAACCTTTTCACGCCTTTTTTCCTTTTAATTACCTTACTCATATAAGATACCTTCTGAATAATATCAAAAGCTGCAGCCACCATTTTTCCAGCCGATTGTGACATTTAGAGCTTCTTAGACTGCTGTGACTTTCTTGTGCTGCTCCTTACACTTCTGTTTCCAATGAGGTTTATAGTAATTAACTCAGTTGCCCCCAAAGGAACCCATAACTATCTGGTGCATAAACTTATTTCTATTTTCGTTTCACATATTCAAAAACTCTTCAATCTCTCTGAAGTGATGTAAGATGTTCACAGATGGTGCACTAACTATTTCTGTGATTTATAATTCAAACATTCACCTTTCACAACCAGTTTCCGACTTCTTCAGCAGTACTTGAGAATATCGTTTCATTCGGTTGGCCTGAGCGCTGGTCTATACTTAGCTTTAATTAGCATTGGGTCTTATTAATTATTGTAGAATAATACCTTTAAGTAGATGATATCAATTCATGAGGATCTGTGGTCATTTCTCATGCTAACCGAGGTCCTCGTAGACTACATCACGTCACCAAACTTAATTTTCTTCTAGTTAATGGTTTCTTCCTGATAGACTTGCTGGCGTTATCTCGAAGATTAATGAACCGATTTGACTAGAACGTCGTATTTATTATTATATTGAGATACCAACTTGCAAAAATATCATCTTTCCTGCTCAAATATTTCCGCTCAATTCCATTTTATAACTTTTTTTGAATCTTGCGTTATAAATAAAAAGATAATTACTTTTTTTTAAATTTAACAATCAGATCTTATGGGCTGTGAGCCTCTTTGAAATTAACTCATTTCTAATCTCTAAAAAGCTCAATGACCTGAAGACTGTTGGCTAACTGCATCAGTTGGTCTTATACCTATGCCAAGCTGTGGGGTTTAAAGGAAGAGAAAATCTATTGATGGACTTCAAGCATAAATAAACTAAAAGGTGAGTTTAGTGACTTTTGCAAGGGCTAAATGAACTCAAAGCCTCTTTGTGTGGGAGCAAAAGATCATAACTAACTAAACTAGAAATATTAAAACAAAAATGCAGATATCTTTAGAAAGGTAGGCAATCGTTTTTGTGTGCATAAATTCCTTATTCATGTTAAAAAACTCAAATTGCTTTTTATATTAACTTTGTAAATGTCAGCAATTAGTTTCTTTTGTAAATATCTAAAAAATTTAATTATCATGGTGACAATTGCTAATTCATTCAAATCATTGAAAAGTATTATTGTCTGACATATGCAGAAAAACTCCAAAAAAGGAAAACTACCTGCCAAGACATGTTTGTCCGGCCTTTACTTATATATACAAATTATTACTCTGGCAGCGCCAACAGTTGATAGATATAACAAAGCGAGAAAAAGTATAAATTATGACTGTAAATGTAAGCGGATGTTTGCCTATATGCTTTTGTATATAAGTATATATATAAGCAGAGGCAAACAATGAGAAATGATATTTATAAAAACGCAAAAAATGCAAATTTCTCTTTTCGAGCAAAAGCATAAACAGCTTAAAGCTATTGTAAGTAGCTGAGTCTGTTTGAATAATAAATAGCGAATGCTGTGTTGTCAGTATCAGCCGCTGACTAGACTGATGTGCTAAAATCGAAAATAAATATGCAATTTAAAGAACAATACAACGCGCAGAGAATGGAATGTTCGTATAACTAAAAATTATAAGAAAAAAGTTAAGATAGAGGCAGTAAAAGCCACAATTCAGTTCTCGATTAAGCTGTCGCTGTCAGCAAAGATTCATTATGAAAAAGTGCACTGGAATACATAAGTACTTACATATCCGTTAAGCAATTTCAAAACAAATGCTGAAATGCAGATAAAATTAATTAATTATCGAAGTCACAAATCAACTGAATACATAAATTCATTAAACCAACTGGTTTGGCGCTGGCAATACGAAAGACTTAAGCCGCGAACCCGTAGAGGTTTGTGTATGTACTATACTGTTACTTTAAATGAATACGTCTGGCTTGCAAACAAATGCCCGAGCAGCAGGATATGGCAATGGCAGCAAAGTAGTCAATGTTGCATTTTTGTTTTTGTTGCCAATTTGTTGCGACTCGAAATGTTGCACAACCTATTTATGTTGTATCGCTGAGCTGGTTCTGCCCGGCGTTTGAAAAGTAGAATTGGGTCAATGCTTTGACACAGAACTTATCTTACATATGGGCGAATATGCGTGTGTATATGTGTGTGCATGAAAACCAATTTAAGCTAGTCAAAGTGCTGCAGAAAAGAGGTCATTATTACTACTGCACTCGCATGCAAGACGGCAGCAACAAAAAGTGTTATAACAAACCACAAAAAAAAGCAAGAAGTTACTACATAACAAATGTCTCGCCGTGGAGCGAAGTAAATGTGGAGGAAGTGTGTAAGTGTAGATTCCAGCAGTGAGAGAAACTAAAATAAAAAGACTTCACATCTTAGTGGAATAAAGTCACAAAACATGGGAATATGTACGCTAATAACTACGCACAGAATGCTCCGATTTGCAAGTGGTTCTTTGCACCTTGAAACTAATATCTCCTGAAAAGTTCTGTTTGACATAGATTGCGTGAAGCTACCAAAGAGTTACTTTTATAAGTCAACATGTGTTAGAAAATCATAAAATTAATTTTTAAACTGCAATAAATCTAAAACAACACAACCGATTGGAGTACTGGTTCTTGCTATAGAACCTTGAAATGCTGCGCATCGCTCTACATTAATTGAACCGATTAATTATATCTTATTACTATTGAGATTTCGAAAACAAAACAAAGAATTTTTTGAAAAACTACTGTTTCAGTGTTTTTGTAGCAGTTCATCAAGCCCTGCCAGTGCGGTGTGGTCACCAATCATCATCGTCTGACTCATCTAACGGTAGGTTAAGGAAACATACTGTTTCGACGAGTTGGGTCCAGAGGGAGAGGGGTGTTAGAGGAGTGGGTTTAAGAGGACATGTGAATACGTGCTTGTTATAGCGCAGGGTGCATGCCGGATATATATTGAATATGTCGGGGTCGATTATCTATAAGTAGAAGTTTAAGCCACTAGAATCTCCAAAACGTAATTGAGCCTAAGTTATGCGGGTCTCACGAAGCAGCTGAGATTCTTTGTCTACAATGGGTGATGGTTGGACTCCGACAACAATATTCCAAAATCGAGAGTTTAGGCAGGTAATAATTGACTCCCGATGATTGTGATTTAATGTATGTATATCTGTATACTGCCCGATCGAGTCGTGTCTGCTCCTGAATCTTATCACTGCAGTCGAAGAGATATCGCATGACTCGCCGGGAAGGTGGTTCTAGCAAACGTCTGCAGGGCTGATTCTTACGGCATTCGGGATCTGTGCTTAGTTCTCCACTAAATGGCAATGGAATTCACTTCAACGATCTCTAACAAACCCCAACCTTTCGTATAGTTTACAACTGATAGCAATAAAGTAGACCGCTCATAACCTGTACGTCTACTGAGCAACGTCTCGTCAGCTACACTGACAACCAATCAGCTATTAAGTACGACTCAGCCATCAAACGGTCTGAAAAGTAGACATCAAGCGTAGAAGAGTTTTGAAAGAGCTTTGACTGAGTTCGCCTCGCAATGTAGTGTAGTATAGGTCTGTGGATGATCTAAGAATTATTCCATGACACAGGATAGGTCTCGAACTAACTTCTTGAATGTATCGACTTATAATGAATTTCAGTGAGAAGCTAATTATCTGAGTTATTAGGGGGAGTCTTATAAGGGAAATATTTTGCAGAGATGGATCCACCTTAGCAGAAAAACAGTGAAGAAGTTTCTCCCACTTACATGTTATCCTTCACCATGCTTCTAAATATGATCTCAAAAACACTGATATTTCTCTTTAGTCGTTAGTCAGCACTAATTCCATTCTTTTATCGTTGTGCCGTCAATAAAATAAATTTTAACCAATAACTAAGTTCCTCCACAGGTTGTATAGAGCTTCTTGTTCTTGTAAACCTGAACTATCTTCAATTATAATTAAATAATTATTCAAAAGAAAAACTACCAGGCAGGTGGAAAAAGGAATAAGAGGCGTTCGATTAGAGAATAACGACCAACACTGGCTAACCCAACAGCTATCGCTCATTCCACCTTCTTGACCTATCAGCAAAAGACAGAACGTTGGCTACTTATGATTGCGTTAACCACTTCTTACTGCACTGAGTAAACAGCATGAAACTTCATTAGGAAAAAAATTTCACTGCAAATTATCAGCCAAAGAGATGCTTGAACTACAGATCTGATTTGTGATTTCTGGTGTTTTTTTTAAATAATTCGTCTGCATTGAAACTAAAAAATGCATGTTTTGAGCCAATTTAAATTGAAACTTTATTACAACAAAATTCATTGGGCTATAAAATTACATTCCCGCAATTTTTCTAAAAATTCTGATTCAAAAGTGTGAAATATTTAGAAACATTTTTGAAGTTTGAAACTTGAGTTTATATGGTTGGTTTTTATAGAAAAATGAACTAAGTTATCATACAAAACCTATTAAAATTAATTGAAAAACAAATAAATTCTGAAGATTTGTTAATAATGCAGTGTATATCGCTGTATAAGATTATACTAGCGGTCATAAATTTATAGTTGGCTATCTTTGGCACACAATGGGACTTCTCCATACCTTTATGGAGTGTGGCAACCACCGTAGCCTATCTTTCGCACTTGAGGCCACCACTCTTGCCATGCAATACCGGATTATAAGCTGCGATTGGCGTTGGTTAATTGTCGGTATTTCAATAAAAAAAAAATATCTGGGTGAATCACTAATTGCCTCTAGTCAGTATTTGACATTGATAAATGCGTTTATTCAGTGCAAGCAACATCCGTTCGAAGCAGTCTATACAGCCTATGTATTAATAGGTCTATTTATAAGTTCGTGCGGTTTTACAACAGATGGCGTAACTTGATTATTATTCCATCGATCCACATTTCCAAACATTCATTGGAGAGCTACTGTCGTAAGGCACAAACGTCAGTATAAGTTTTTTATTTGAAGCGTAAACAACAATATTTTTACCACACTTGAAAATGTCGAATTTCGTGCCAAATAATGTGTTTTTGCGGGGAATTCTTCTTCATTATTTTAATATGAAGAAAAAAGCAGCCGAAAGTCATCGTATCTTGGTGGAAGTTTATGGTGAGCATGCTCTACCTGAGCGAACGTGCCAGAAGTGGTTTGCACGCTTTAAAAGTGGTGATTTTGGCTTGGAAGACGAAGAACGCGAGGGTGCGCCGCCAAAGTTCATGGATACCGAATTGGAGGAATTGCTCGATCAAGATCCGGCTCAAACGCAAGAAGAGGTTGCAAAAACTTTGGGAGTTGATCAATCAACCATTTCCAAACGTTTAAAAGCCATGGGAATGATCCGAAAGGTAGGCCATTGGGTGCCGTATGAATTGAAGCCAAGAGACGTTGAACGCCGTTTTATGGCATGCGAACAACTGCTTCAACGGCACAAAAGAAAGGGTTTTTTGCATCGAATTGTGACTGGCGATGAAAAGTGGGTCCATTACGACAATCCAAAACGTCGGGCAACGTATGGATACCCTGGCCATGCTTCAACATCGACGTCGGCGCAGAATATTCATGGCCTGAAGGTTATGCTGTGTATCTGGTGGGACCAGCTGGGTGTTGTGTATTATGAGCTACTGAAACCGAATGAAACGATTACGGGGGATGTCTACCGACGACAATTGATGCGTTTGAGCCGAGCACTGCGAGAAAAACGGCCGCAATACGCCGATAGACACGACAAAGTTATTTTGCAACATGACAATGCTCGGCCACATGTTGCACAAGTGGTCAAAACATACTTAGAAACGCTCAAATGGGATGTCCTACCCCACCCGCTGTATAGTCCAGACCTTGCGCCATCCGATTACTATCTCTTCCGATCGATGCAACATGGCCTGGCTGACCAGCACTTCCGTAATTACGATGAAGTCAAAAAATGGATCGATTCGTGGATTGCGGCAAAACCGACCGAATTTTTCACAAAGGGAATCCGTGAATTGCCAGAAAGATGGGAAAAAGTAGTAGTAAGCGATGGACAATATTTTGAATATTAAATTTGTAACCATTTTACGTCAATAAAGTTTCAAATTTCGAAAAAAAAACCGCACGAACTTATTCATAGTCCTATTAATTTATTTAAAGTGCAAATCTTTTCGATAACATTAAGTACAAACATATATTAATATATTTTTGATTTTTATTTTTCTTGAATTTTTCTATATTTCTGCATCCGCAGCCCACTTTCAGCGAACCGCGCATGCGTTAGTATCCTAAATTCTTATCACGTCCACTTGGGCAGCAAGTTGCTCTAAAAGCCTTTGGTAGCTAAGATACGAGTATTAATGGTGGGATTCTGGTTTTGAGGCAGGTTTACTTGTTTACCAATTTGTTCATGTGGCACGCGCAAACATGGTAATTGCATAATGAATGCATAAATGTGCGACACTTTATCTAACACGAGAACACAACGATTTTTTTCTTTGTCTATAAAAACGCCATAACAAAAACCAAATCTAAAATTATGCAAACTATGCAAAACTGATATGTAATTATGATTCAACAGTGAACGGACGTGCGAAAACAAGAAAATATATTTTGAAATAATAAAAAAAATATTTTTCTTTTATTTATAAAATATAACAAATAATAATAAAAAATATTTAAATATAATAATAAGATTTAAAAATATATTTTCTTCTGGATATAATTGTTGGGTATTCTGTTCTGTAACATCAACCAGGAATTAATGGGCTGTTACAGCATGTACATCCAACACTGTTAGCAAGAAACAAAAATTATAAAAAATCAAAAATTAAATCAAATTAATTAAATAACTCAGCCAGTTTGCTTTCAAGCTTATGCCAGTGCAATCCACACCAACTCTAATCGACTCAAAACACATTTTCTAGGTCATATTTAATCTACGCTTATTTGACTATGAAAAATTCCGAAAATTAGAAAGTGTTCTCCATTCCAAGTGATTACAGCACAACAATAATTGTTTCCAAACACACTTCTATGTATTGTTAAGCACATTTGTGTAAATTTTTTCAAATTTTCCCGCTATTGTTGAAAGACAAGCAATAAAACACAATAGTCAATGTCATACGGAGAGAAGGCGTTAAGAAAGTAAATACGCATGTATAAGATATATATATATACATAGAAATGCAGCAAAAAAAAGCAGAATTGGATATGCAGCATAAGAAGAATATGTAGATATTCGAGTTACAGTTGCAAGTGTAGATGGAAGTTGAAGGAAAAATATTGTTGGCAGTTAGAGTTGAAGATAATGATCTAAAGGGTGATCTGAAATAGAGTAAGACTCAAGAATTTTCGAATATTTCAATTTTGCTTTAATGTGCACCACAGGGTTAGAAAAGGAACTTAACAAAGTTTCTTGTGCGGGAAACGTCTGGAAGTGCATGCATTTTAGCAATAAAAACTTGAAAATTGTCCAAAATAAACGACTCGAAAGGTGTAGGGTAGATGAAGAAATCAATGATTGGCACTGTAAAAGACGACAATCAATGCAGAGAGAATGAATGTAGAGAGGGCAGGAGAAGTATTGTAATCTGGAACTAAAGTGAAAGGCATGTTTTTAAGTATTTAAAACATTAAATACATTTTTCCCAAAACATGAAATTTCGAGTTGGCCAAACTTATATCTCGAAGCATTTTTGTTCTACTGCCTTGAAATTTAAACTATATAATCAAAATTACTTTTTCCTAAACACATTTTTAGTAATTTGGTCTTAATCTTATAGCTCAATTCTTATCAACAATGTACGGACGTTTCGGAAAAAAAATTATTTTTTAATTAAAAATTTTAAATTTAAATTAAAAATTTATTTTTATTTTTTTTAATTAAAAATTTTAAATTTAAATTAAAAATTTATTTTTTTTTATTAAAAATTTTTTTCTTCAAAATTTTTTGTTGTCATTTGTGAAAAACTCCCCTCTCAGATTTTTCCTTATTTTTTGCTTTAATAATCTTTGAGAGTTTCATTGTGGGATTCTCTGCATACTAATACTAATGTACGTAGCCACGCACAGTGCTCCGACATCCCTGTAAGACCATGCCCAAAATATAAAATGGCCCAAAATTAATCATCCTATCGGAAGATGTATAATTTTTGAAATTGGCACCGAACGTCAATCATATTTCTTGATCCTTTTTGCGCCTCCTTGTACTTTGATCACTTGACATGGAATTGCGCAACTATGAAAAAATACGTCTTTGGAAAAATGCTGAGACCCGCCATTTTGTTTTCTAGAAGCTAATAAACTTTGAAAACAATATTTAGTCCTTTTATATTAAAGGCCCTCTGATCATTTCAATATTTGCCTCAGCTCTCAAAATTTGATTCACTCTTTGGTCTTTAAAGTACATAGTTTACCCCCTTATTATATTCACTGGCGTTTTTTTTAATTACAAATCCGGATTAAAATCTGCATTTAATTGTTTTAGCTTCGGACTCATCCCGCATAATTCCATATGCTTGATATTTCTGGGTATATCCAGATAGCCTTCTTCGGTTATACTCTTTTAGTATGAATGGCTCGCTGTTTCAAGAATGAAGCGCCATTTCTCATTCTATGGCATTCAATTTTTGATAATTCGACATTTTTCACGCATGCAATATTTTTGCGCTTTCAAGCATGTGATATTTTTCTACTATGTACGTATATTCAAATCTCCATTCTTTAAAAAAATATAATTTTTGGTTTTATATTTATAGTTTCAGTCTACCCAATGTACGTAAAGTGTAAGTTGCTTTGAAAAAATCAAAACCGTAGTGCGGCGCTAGTGCTGTCGCCAAGTGTATTTGGCTATTGATGGAAACTGGTCTACCTGTCTCCGACTCATGCCACACTAACGAGTAAAGACGGATGGAAAATATTAAAGCAAATATACATAAATAAAAACATGTGAAGACGGTGGCACTTCGCAGTGTGAAGCGCATTCAAATGAGAATATAGTTGATATGGGAAAGAGTTAAAGAAACATAAGCCAAGGTTTGTAAAAAAAAAAAAAAACGAAAAGTGAAAAGTGAAAAAATGAGGTATCTACACATAATGAAATAGCGGTTCATTTGCAGTGGCATGCTTTTCGACTTCCACCAAATTATTCATTTGCATTGAGCTGCCAACAGGTAGCCGGGTGGTCAAGACAAGTAAGTAAAGAGTAAAAAATCTGCAGATCGCACTCACCTCCGACACACAACCACAATTATCTTTCACCAACGCATACTCGACAGCATTATCAGCGACAGTAACAACAGTAAATAAATTTATCAAATTTGAAAACATATCGTAAGCATACTTGTAAATCATAAAACTGCAGACATCAGAACGAATAGCAGATGGGGTTGTACGAGTAGAAGTAAAATTAGTAGCAGTGACGGTAACCAACGCCTCCAGCAGCTGACAAAATGGCATTGCAAACACAGCAGGTTGCAACGCTATGGCCGGGTTGCATTTGTCAAATTTTACTATCCGCACCTATGCAAACTGCTATTCACACCACTGCTCACGTTGCATTCAACATTTGCCACTTTTCGAGTGACCGCTAAGTTAGCTGCTACTGAAGACAACCGGCCGGCCGGCGAGCAAGTCAGCAAACAATTTTGGCCATAAATCTTCTTTCTTTCTTTGCAGCAAAATAGAATAGAACCGAAGTGTAGAAAAAAAGTGTGTCATTGCTGGAAATGAGCGCTCACAGCAATGTATTGTAAGGCAATATGGAACGCATTGATTGGCTTGTAGCTAACAAAGCACATGTGTGTGATGAAGCTGATAATGTAGTTTGCAAGCATCATTAAGCGACTGCCACTTATATCATTAACGTAATCATGTGGCATACTGTGCGAGCTTACCCTGTAGGGAGAGCGCGAGCGAGTGAAACAAATTTCTAAATCAGAATCGTTTCACTAACCAAGTTGGATTGAAAGTGTGGCAGTATCACAGCCGAAGAGTGAGTAAAGGGCGTGGGAGCGGGAGTTGATATCGGTTTTTTTCGGAATAATTTTCTGATTCATGTAATAATGGTGCGATGTTATGATTTTTTTAAATTACATTTTGTACAAAAAAAATGTTAATGCACTTTTTCCGGTTTGAATGTGTCATGTAATGATGGTTCGATGCTATGACTTTTTTTGGTTACACTGTGCAACAATAACAAATTTTTGTAACATACTTTTTTCTGGTTGTAACGTTTTCATGTTATGATGGTGCTATGATTTTTTTAATGTGTGTAGCAAAAACAAATGTTCTATATTAATATACTTTTTTCTGGCTTGAGCGTAATGATGGTGCGATGCTATGATTTTTTTGGTTTGTTTTTCGTTTTTACTTACACTGTGTAACAAACAAACTAATTATTTTAAATCTACTTTCACTCCGGTTTGAAAGTTGCATGTAATGATGGTGTAATACTATAACTTGATTTTTTTAATTACACTATGTAACAAAAAAAATTCTAATATACTTTTTTCTGGTTTGAAGGTGTCATGTAATGATGGTGCAATGCTATGATTTGTTTTTTTTTTTTTTGTTACTTACACTGTGTAATAGAAACAAAATTTGTAATATACTTGTTTCCTGTTTTTTTGGTATCATGTAAGATGATGTGACACAATGCAACAAAAAATGTGTTTTTAATATACTTTTTCTCCGGTTAGAACGCGCTTAGTTAAGTAGAAAAAAGCTGCATATATCGAATTTCGAATTTTTCTCTCAAAATCTGGACTTACGGTGGAAAAAACCATTTTTCATATTTTGAAACATATGCCCGTATTTTTATATTTATTCGTTCAGTGAAAATGCATACATATTCTAAAAAAACAAAAATGGAAAAACGGTTGGGTTAAAATTTTTAATTTACAGTGCAATATGGAGACTTTATGATGAAATAAAAGGGTCAAATGCCATCACCGAGGACCAGGGCGAGATACCTTAGCGGGTTTTCATAATTTATAGCTCGTTAAAAACAGAATTGAAAGCATTTTATTCTCAAACAAGCGTAAGTATACACTGGCAAACAAAATATCCGTTTAAAACGCTTTCTAAAATAAAAAAATTATAACAATTTCAAAGTGCAGATTTTTTCTTTGTTCCATCTTGGAACCTTAGGATTCATATGTATATAAGTGCTGATTTTGGGAATCACTTCAAGATTCTGGGAATGCAGTTTTTCTACTTAACTAGATGTATAGTTTGATGTATTGTACATATATCTCGAGGACACTATATTTTCACTGTTGCACAGTGTTAAATAAGAGGAAGCTATTAGGCCACTTTCGAATTTTAATACAATATAAATTATCAATACTAGCTAAAAAAAGTATATTAATGCTTTAAAAATATTATGAAAAAAATTTCTATTTAGAAGAATTGAACTTTGGGTTTCAATAATTTTACACCTACCGTATGAACTATCCCCACAGCGGTCATAAAGCAACTAATTTGTGAAGTTTTACCTCTAATGCTTTTAGTTTACCGAAATTAACACTGATTTAAAGAATTGAACGAAGTGTAGTATTTGAAAACAAGGCCCAAAGAATCTGCTCACATATGGTTCGAAGCTGGATGGAAAGATTAGAGCAGGAGTCTATTGCGTGGGCGGATTTTCAGACAGATGCAGCTGCCTTCAAATAGGCAGTCGACTGACTACTGACTAGTGGGAATTGATTGACTATTAATGCTTTTAAGGAGTTAAAGCTTTATTTTTATAACCAGCCCACAACCAAGATCTCAGGCTGGCTGAATGTGAGACCGAAATTAGTCAAGGAACCCTGAATTTCAGGCAACGTCTGACTTGTCTTTCAGCCGCATCTGAGAATATCGCTATCAAGATAATAAGTCTAACAGGTTACAGTGCTCTTGGTGGATGATGAGCTCAAAGATGTGCTATTCCCAAGAAAGCTCTACTGGTGATAGTCTCTCACGCTACTTGCAACCTCTTCTTGGACTGGTGGACATCAAATCAGCCTGGCGAACAGTGAACAGTGCAGTGATTATCTTGCAATGTTACGAGGCATTTGTAGCAGTGAGTAGAGCATAACTGGCCCAACCAAGTCGGATATCTCCTTTGTGGTGGAGTCTTCCTCGGACACGCAGCTCCGAACCTCTTCTACAGTATTTGCTTGACCGATCATGTGATGGAATCACCTTCTACTCCTCACCTCAATAGCTTTTTCGAAGTTACTCTGAGGAGCTATCAAGCTTATACGAGTATATTTCCCGCCTATGTAATTTCATTATCAATAAACAGCGGTTCGCCAGTCATATGTAACTCCCAATAGTCTTGATCAAGTTTTATTTTATTTTTAAAAGTACTCGTAGGCAATTTTCTTTTTTCTGTCTAAGTAGCCCTTAGTGCAGGCATACAATTTAACCCAAAAATTGTTTCCGAACTAACTGCTGCGGCGGACAACTAACTCTTGCTTGACTATAGCAGTGCAAAGTGCATCTGTCGCTTATACGGAAAATTTAAAGGAGGCGAATTAGTTTTCAAAAATTATTAAAAGCGCAGCAATTGGATATGAGTGAATTTCTCTACTGGGAAACTGCATCCGCCTTTTTGTTGTATCGTAGGTATGACATGACAGTCAAGCATGAATAAGCGGAAGCTAATAAGGTCGGATGCTTACTTTTTTGGTCTTGCAGAAGTTATTCATCTAACTAAGACTCTCTTTTATATGAGTGCACGGGGTTTCACGTGATCTGTATGGTTGTTCTGAAATCACTATAGTAGCCGAATGGGTTGGTGCGTGATTACCATTCGGAATTCACAGAGAGGTCGTTGGTTCGAATCTCGGTGAAAGCAAAATTAATAAAAATATTTTTCTAATAGCGGTCGCCCCTCGGCAGGCAATGGCAAACCTCCGAGTGTATTTCTGCCATGAAAAAGCTCCTCATAAAAATATCTGCCGTTCGGAGTCGGCTTGAAACTGTAGGTCCCTCCATTTGTGGAACAACATCAAGACGCACACCGCAAATAGGAGGAGGAGCTCGGCCAAACACCTAACAGAAGTGTACGCGCCAATTATTTATTTTTTTTTATTTATTTTGTCACTTAAAGTTCATTTTTCCTGTGCCATTACGAGAGGATCTCGAAGATTGCTTACAATCGGCTTAACAGATATCTAGCACTTCGGAAGAGTGCGGGCAGAAAGAATTATATATGATACCAAAAAAAATCTTCCCGCTAGTTGTTCTTTGTTAATGAAGCAAACCATATTGCCGTAAGTCTTTATTTTCCTCAAGTAAAGATTTTCAGTTATTGCGCTTTTTTCACTCATCTGGTTTATGCTTATCCCTGTTTGACTGTAGTCGTATTAAAGTATCTTGTCGCAGCAGCAAGTTCTGCATTTTATTCAGGCTTACCTTTCTGGTACGCATAAAAATGGCATAAGAATTTGTGGCTGCTTTCAAAATCGAGTTCTTATTGTGTCTTGTTTTCTTCTTATTTTCTGCACCGTTTACTTCGCTGTAATAAAACTAAAATAAATAATGCCAAATAAACTGTAGTAAAGAACTAGCGGAACTCGAAACTTAAAACCGAAACTCTCATGAAGTTTCTTAAATAAATAAAAATAGAGCTAAGATTAACTTATGAACAGGTTTATAAAGTAATCCGGATCGAGACGATGCTCTAAATTCAGTAGTTAATGCTGAGGCTTACTCACAACTGGGCGTAAATATGTGAATGCAATAGGCTGTAAAGAACAAAATTTTAGAATTTTCCGGCAATAGGTAAGCAAATTTATAATCATTTTGCATCCAACAGAAAATTCTTGCCTGAAACTCCTTTTCTCGACGCCAGGCGAGCGGCGCACAAAAACTCGAAACCAGTTCACAGCTGCTATACAATGTTTCGAGTTCACAATGGTCTCTGTGACCACCGACACACTCTCTTTACAAGCAACACATCTAGTCCAACGTACAAAACTTTTCGGTCTAAAATTGGGAAAGACGCATTTAAGAGCCGCGAGTGAACTTTTGATCTTCAAATTTGGTATCTCTTTTGGAGCTGACTACTTTTTATACATGCTTACATCTTTATATGTTAAGAGTATTATTACTACAAATATTTGACAGTAGATGAAGGGAGTCTGGAGAAAATGTATTCAGATATACTATATTCCCATGTAGGACGACTGCGTAATATGCGTTCATATTAAGATACAGAACTCCTCTGCCATATGCCTTCAATCGGATATTTACTGTGATCATGCAACATCCAGATAATAGAAGAAGGTTTCCTGAGAAACTAACTCTGAGTGAATTTCTAAAATTAAAAACCTTCTCATCAAAATTTCCTTTCATTTTGAGTCGAAAATAAACCACTTCAAGAACAATTTCAAGTAACAGACTATCAAATAAGAATCAGCACCTTTTTAATTTGTAAGCATCAGCATATTAATTTTTACTAATCAGTCTTGATCAATGTTTAAAGCTTGCGCGAAAGCCCCAAGGATCGATTGATACGATAACTTCTGCCACACATGTGGTGGCGATTTAAGTATCGGTCCCAGCCTGGCTTCTTTGACGAGCAAAGGAAATAAAAACTTTGATGGGACCGACAGTCGCTTAGCAAAGTTAAAAAAAAGGAGAAATTTGCCCTTCGACCTAAACTCGCTCCCACCTTACTCAATTTGCTCTCTACTCACCGTTGTACCTCATCCAACCCCAGTTCCCTCATTAAACGAAAGATAGAGCTGAGTTGGACTGAGCGGTTGCTTAAGCTTTTCAATCTGCAGTGACCTGTGAGAATGCACGTGAGGACTTTCAGTTTGTCCTTAGGAGGGAGTATGAAATACCTGAATTTCTTTTGATTGTGCTCCCAGTAAGGACTTCGCAGCCGCCATAGTCGATTTGATTGATTAGTGTCTACCATTCGGAAGTGCGTAGATTCGGATCTCCGTGCATGAAATACCAAAACTTTTTCTAACAGCGGCCACCTCTCGGCAGGCATTGACAAACCTCCGAGTGTATATCTGCCGTTCAGAGTCGGTTTGAAGCTGTAGATCCCTCCATTTGTGGAACAACACCAAGACCCACACCCCCAAAAAAGGATGTAGTTTGGTGCCAGATTACGCGTCGTAGTCTTAGCTCTTCGCAATTGGCAACTTTAGACTTAACTTATTCTAAGTAACCTCAAAGAAGCTCTATAGCTGCTGTAAAGATGAGGGCGAAGCAAAGTTCTCACTGCACTTTCTGTGTCAAATCTAAGTACACCCGAGGAAACAGCTTTCAAATTCATGGAGGCACCAAGTCCATACCACTCTTTCTATGTGATTGTTCTTCAATTTGTGGATGATGCTTCAGATTTCTGAAAGACCACTTATTCGAGTGCCTGTGTCCAGTTTGGGCATACTTTGTTGCGAGTGCTGATTAGATTCACCAAAAAAACGAGATGGTTTCAGTATATGTATGTTTGAATAGGAATAAGCCACTCTTTACTGGCATCACAGTAGGTCTCTCCGACTGCTAAGCGAACTTTTCGAGCTCTTAGGCCGTCTAGCCTAATTTCATTTATCTAGGGAAAAATTGCCCAGTTTACTCAGAAGAGAAATTTTTCATGTAAATTTTATCCGGTTAATTTACAAAATTGAATCCAGTGGCAGAGATTTTTCCCTTGTGTTGGTCTGGAACTTTCTGTTCAGATATTCGAGTGAAATTGTGGACTATAGAATTGAGTTTTGGTTCAGTTCACTACATTTTACATTTAGGAGTCTAACATTTCCAGATTATAGCAGAAAATGCTTTTTAAAATTAATGGTGTGACGTCATTACTTTACTGGAAGGCGAGCACGCTTAGAGTATTGACTTGGAAAATATGCGTATATGGGCAAATAAAATAGGTGTCTTCCATTTTTATTACCGCACAAGATTTCTTCCTTCCAGATTTCTTCCTTGACTGTTTTTAATTAAAATAGTAAGCAATTAATGCAGGCTATTTCTAGTTAATTTCACTAGTTCGACCTATCTATAAAGACAGAAAACCGGCTGTGTTAAGAAGCTAATGAGTTTTTGGATACAAATGAATCGCTAATGTAAAAGGAAGTAGCCAAAAAGGGCAGTTGTTGACGTTTTTTTAATACAAGCCACTTTGTTCACTTTGTTCATCTACTCATTTAACTGAAAATTGGCTCACCATTCAAATCATTTCCCAGTTAAAACATGCCACATTCTCGTCTCCTTATCTTAGATAATTATTTTATTTAACGCCTTCGGTGTACCTTATGATAGAGGCTCCGAGTATAGCGCAAGCGGAAGTATAAACAGATGGAATTCAAAGCAGCAATTATACCAAATTTGGATGCATATCTGGAGCTGCAAATATTTCCAGGCATATTATTTAACACATTTCCCACATCGATTACTGGAAATCTGTTGTACACACACATACTTAAGTATGTCTGCACTTGTTGATACATTTCTGAAATGACTGCATTTTAAAAAGACTACTAGTTATGCTCCAATACATTCGCTACTACAAAGCAATTGAGGGGATATCTACGTGATTATAAAAGTTACAGCCATCTCGTTGCTAGAAATGCCATAAAATCATACCAATGCAGGTGATTATGTACTCCTATGTATGAGCGCCCATAAAAATCATATCGGCCGTTCAACGTTATCCACATCATCCTACTTACGGCATTGGTCAACCAGCCAAATGCAATTGCAATAGACTTACATACGTACATGCATAGCTGAATATGTATGTGGATATTTCTTTATATGTACACCGCTAAAAGAGATCATTGAACGCGCATTTAAACGACAAAGGTACTCACAGCGCCAGCAGCCAAACAAGACGAACTAATCAACAAATCAGCCAGGCGTAGTAACACAACAAGTCCAAACCAATAACATATTGATTGGCCCAACTTTCACCGATCGCTTGCATGAAGCGATCATGTCATGTGAAGAGATATAAAAATAAAATATAACATTTTCAGTGATATACGAGTAAGGCCATGGCTATGTATGTACGTATGTAAGTTTTTATATTCGCGCTTATTTTAGCGAACTACAATGCAATGTGGCAGGCAGGCTGAAACAACAATTTAATCAAAGGCACCGGATATGATGATTGTGCCCAAGTTGCAGCTGTTTTGCTGGTGGATAAAGAGGTGGGAGCAATGTGGTAATGTGTTGGGGCGTACAAGTGAAAAATAATGGCTGGTGTGATAGAGGCGTTCAATGATTTGTTTGAAAAAAGATTAGTTGAAAATTTAGTACATTTTTCATTAAAAAATATCCATAGATTGTGGCTGAAGTGGCCAGACGATTAAAAACCACAGAAAATCTGCTAAAAAGGTTGTGAGTGCGGCTGTGAGCTAATTTTATTTTCGTAACTTATTCAGCTTAGGTTGGTTTGCAGCGGTTTCCACTATGGCTCCTAGCCCATTGTAATGCCGTATGGGGAACTTGGTTTCATCACTCTAGAACCAATTAGAAAATCCCTGATTTGTGGCAGTGCTGAGATCTTCCAACTCATCGAAGATTTGTCTAACTAGAAAGGCGAATCTTCATCTGCAGAAAGTATGACAGCAGGACACTAAAGGTGCAAAATCATCTCTTCCTAATATAATATAGACAGCTTCTGCAAAAAATCCAAGTATTTTGGATAAGTTTTTCAATTTTTCTGAAAGTTAACCTAATTGGTTGATACCTGATTAACGTTCGGAAGTTCGTAAGGCCAAATGGTAGAAAAAGTGGTTTCTACTAGCGGGCATCTCTCAATAGGCAATGCTAAACCTCCGAGTATATTTCTGCCATAAAAAAGCTCCTCCTGAAAAACTGTTTGCCGTTCATAGTCGGCTTAAAACAAATAGGAGGAAGAGTTCGGCCAAACACCTAACAGAAGTATACGCGCCAATTATTTATTTATTTTTTATGTAAGTCGATGGTTGCTTTAATATTTTGCGCCCAATATTAAATTCACAGAAACATAATAATGAAAATAGCTTTATTATTATTATTCCCCTTGGTAGTCAAACACTTCTGCATTCACTTGACCCAATTTTCAAAGCACTTTCAATACCACTCATAGTGGATACTTGCAAAGCTGTTTAAAGCTGTAAACGAGCTGTTTAAAAGCTTCAACAACTTCTTGAAACGTTCAAAAATGTGGATCCCACATTTTATTTTTGATGTTCCCGAACAAAAAAAAACCATTAGGTGCCAAATCAAGGCCGTAAGACGTATTACTTATTAATTCGGTCTTTTGAATGATCAAAAACTCTGTTGTGAGAGCCGATACGTAAGAGCCCGCTTTGTCTTGGTGGAGGATGATGCGTCTTCAGCGGTTGCTTTTTCTTAATTCTCCAAAACTTCTGACAAAAAAATGGTTGTGTACCACTCAAAATTAACTGATTGAAGTCATTCTGTTGTGAAATGAAAATGAAATAGTACTGAAATACTTAAAAACAGCGTTTTAGCATTTTTTAGTTTTAGTTTTCAAATCTGACGCGAGCCAAACAATTAGGAAAGCAGAACAACAACGGCATCCTTTGAAATGTCACCACAGCAAACTCGATGGCTTAAGCTCTGTCTCTTTGTTTTTGCTATAGTGCTGAACTGCTTAAAAATTATAAATATACGTATTCTAGCATACAAGTAGAAAAACATTAAAGACTATAAGAAAAATTATGTCAAAATTGTTAAAACAAATTTAGGTCTATCAATTTAGGAAAATTTCAGTTAAGCAACCTTTAAACGCTACTCTTAGTCCATTTAGTATAGCAAAGGTCGAGTATGATTTTTCTTAAAAATTTTCAAAGTTGAGCTTATTTTTTTTTTTTTTGGAAAATAAGCGGTTCGAAATTTTTAAATTTTTTGAAGTGAAACTCCTTAGGCGTCGATGGACGAGCGAGAATGGAGATTAAAATTTCAAGGCCATGCAAGGTTTTGGACATTTTCCTTCCGCGAGAGAGAAAAACGATGTAACCTAGAGGAAAAGGGGAGAGAGAGCTATACCTTATATATATCTTAGATACACTTTAGGATATTTTCCCTGAGGTTTTCCTTGTGGTTGCTAATTTCTAGTGAGAAATAATACTGCCTACTTTTTGGCGTTTGTTTGTTGGTGCAAACTTGTAGGAAATATATTTTTGGTGCCTACTGTTTGGAGCGTTTTTTAGTCCCAATGTTTTTGGCGTTTTTTTTGGTGCCGACTTTTGGCGCTTATTTCCGTTTCCTGGCTAGTGTTTGTGCGTACTATAAAGTGATATCCATTCCGGCGTCGGATTTATTGGTATTGCCTTACTGTAATTTGTGCCGTTACTGCGGTCCTGGAATCGCCGCGTTTTTGTGGGTGATAAACGATCGGAGTAGTGCGCGTTGTTGCCATTGTTTGTGTCCGGCATTTACCTACACCGGTCGACCCTTCTCCGTTTTTTGTAAATTTTGTCTATTTCTGCAAGTGTTGTGAATTTATTTAAATATATAATATATTCTCTCTCTATCTCTCTCTCTCCATCTCTCTTGGGTTTCTCCCTCTTTCTTTTTCTGCCTTGAAACCTATTTTTTAAGCCTTAAAAACAAAAAGATTAGTAATTTTCTAGCACAGGCTGAAATAAACAAAAGAATTAATATATCTTTTGGATAAATAGAAGTATTTTATTCAGTAAACCTAGAATTATGTTGCGCATTTTTCATTTTTTCGAAATATTGCATAGGCACTTATGTATGTGCCTACAACTTCATACACAATGATTAAAATGCACATTAATTCCACTTCAAGCAAGCCGAAAAGTTGTTAGGACACCGCACGACCCCAAGCGTTAACTTCGGCTGCAACACTGAGTTACACTCGACGGTAAGAATCAAAAATGCAAGCGTAAGGTGTAGTTGCGCAGCTATTTGGGCAAAAAGCGCCAATGCAATGTATGCACAGTATTGTGAAAAAGTTAGGCCACTTTCTCTGCCTTTGACCGTGGAGAAAATTTTTTCTAAAATAAGTACATGCACTAGGGTCACCACTCTCCACACAAAAAATTGGTAATGCTTTTCTATCGGAATTATATTTATTTTTATATCCCAAGACTTTAGCTACAATCGTTGGGAAAAAATCTAAGATTTGGGAGAACTTGACCGATTTAAAAGTAACTCAGAAAATCTCATTATTTTGATTCCGTTGACAGCTTTTTTAAGTATTTAGATT
Source organism: Anastrepha ludens (assembly GCF_028408465.1). NCBI lineage: Eukaryota > Metazoa > Arthropoda > Insecta > Diptera > Tephritidae > Anastrepha > Anastrepha ludens. The sequence goes on from NC_071502.1 coordinate 116,624,718, forward strand.
ATAGAAATGAGACTAATAAATGCCCACCATAGCGCCACCTATGAAATGATCGATATCTCCTCTGGTACCAGGTAGATAACTATGAAATGAGACTTTTTTTCAATTTTAAACCTGGTAATTCGGGATCAGTGCCGCTACTGGACTACTTCCCATAATATAGATCTTTTACGACATGTTACAGAAAAGTTAATGAATGTTTCGCAGCTCAGCGGCTGATAATACGATTACCGCACGTAATACGTAAAATTTTGATTGTTTGCTTTATATGTGGAGAAAATGCGCAACACTGTCGAGAAAAAAAATTCTTTAAAATCAATGGGATTTTTTAGCAACTTCAAATTTGGGATGAAAAGTTTGTGGAACTCTTCAAATTTATTGCTCTGCTCGGTGTACTTGGCGAAAATTTGCATGTGAAAGTAACAGCAGAGCTATCAAGTAAGTGTCGCCGCTAGCAAGTATGGTTATGCCTCATAAATCTGGTATAACTCACTATTTTTTTAAACAAATGCGTATGTTTATTTATACGAGTTACTTCATCTATTCGCCACTTGCTAGCGCTTGGCGAAAAAAAGAGGCCTATTATTAGAGGCCTATTATCAGTTATTTTAGGCAATAAGCATTCAGCAAAAAAACAAAAAAAAAATTAAAACTAGTAAACATGTTGATGTGCTATCGTTTTGTCGCGACGTGTATATATAGCTGAAGAATATATCCATATTCAGATCACTCTGCGCATACGAGCACGTAGAAGTGTTTGGCAGAGATTTATATTTCAAAAATTTATTCGATGTTCAATATTGAAACAAAAACTTCTTCTTAGCTTCACCGTTCGTGATGCACCATTGCTTCGTCAACAATTTTTCTTCACTTTCTCCACTGAAAAAAACTTAAAAAACAAACAAAGGTTAGCAACGCACTCATCTGCAAGTACACTTAAATGCACTTCCTGCCTTTAGCCAAGTGTTGTATATTGACAAGGTGGCGCAAAATTAATCACCCTATCGGAAGATTAATATTTTTTGCAAATGGCGTCAAACGTCAAGCTTATTTGACACTTGAGAATCAGAAAGCTGCACTTAACCAACAGACAAGCATTGAAGCGCGTAAAGGGCGATATTGGGATTTCGATCCTTCAAAATAACGTTTTGTTTATTATTCAGTAAAAAAGTTATTAAAAATTAAAATTTGGATATTTAATTCTGCGCCACCTTGTATAAATATTATTTACTTGAGTGTCGGCCAATGCCCCAACGAAGTACTTTTACAACTATTACATGTCATTTAATAGTTGGTTTGATGACAGCGCACATTTTTATGAGTTACTTGCGTCATGCAACTTTTTTCTCGTTAATTGTTATTAATATATGACTAATAATGATTGTTTCGTAGTTGAAGTCATCAATTATTTCTACATAACTTACTCGAAAGCTTTGCATGCAGATATCGATTTTCCATTGATTACCATAACTACTTTTCGTGCACTTTTTGTCGGTCATAATACGCCATAACAGATAATTACATGACGATAGCATGAGATTTTTTTCCATGTAAAAACGTGTATAGGAAAAAGTTTTGATGATTAGGTTGTTATACGGGTGGCAATTAAAATTTTATCGGTTGCTATAAAAATTAATTGCTTATAAAAAATAATGCGTATGTTACAAGAAAGTGTAGGCAAAGCGATACAAGTTGATAGCTAGAAAAGGAAATAAAATTTCACTATCATCGTTTGGGATTTCTTCGGCTCGGATGGGATATGATACAGGAATTAAAACTTTAATGCAAAATATTACAATCATCCTGCGACAAAACGACCACATCAACAATTTCCCCAGTTTTGGCATTTTTGTTTTTGTTTTTGCGATGTTGCGCAATTTCTTCATTTAAAAAAAGGGGATTTTAGCAACTTCAAACTTGCACTTTGTTGTAAAAAAACTGCGTACAAAAATGTATGCTAGAAATTCTAATTAAAAGCCATGGAATTATGGCTCCATATAGAAAAAATGTGCATTTATTGAGTGGAGAAGAAAAAATAATAAAAAAATAAAAAACAAAGAGAGATGTTTAGCAACCTTAAACTTGTACTTTGTTGTAAAAAAAATGACAAACAAAAATTTATTTTAAAAATTATAATTAAAAACCATGGAAATGTGTTGAATTTTTCTAACTTTTGTATTAAGTTTCAAACTTGAGTTCTAATTTTATAAAGAAAAGAAATAATAACATTAAAAAATAGCAAAAGAAAATAGTCAACACTGCTAAAAATGTTGATGTGCTATGGTTTGCACATTCACTAATTGTCACCTACTGCCAGCATGATACTCCCGACCCAAATACTTTCTTTCTTTCCTTTCAATCCTTATAGCCAAAAATCCACTCTTGTTTAGTCTTCTCAGGCGGTCTAAGTAATTCTATTTTCTTTACTTTCTGATGCGATGCTACGTTCTCTAATTAAGGAACTTAAGATTTTATCTTAATGTGATACCATAGCAAAAATTAGTTTTGAATGCAATTTCGTCATTATTTTTTTTTTTTTCTAAGAGTCAAGTTTACAAGCTGAAAACACAGCTGAAATAGTCACTAAATTATTTTTTATCTTTCTTTTGAATTGCCATGTTTTATAGGCTCTCTGTTGTAGTCAGTAAAGTCTCAATGAAACACCTTCCGTTAATCACCTCTTTTACAACATTGCGGTCTTAAAGCCTATCAAGTTTTAAACTGGCCTCAATTGGACACTCTTATAAAGGGTGTTTCTGTAAGAGCTTGAGAACTTAAAATAATAATACAAAACAGAAATGTTGCTGGATGAATTTTGTTTTTATTATTATATAATCTCGAAGATAATTTCATGGTATTTTTAGAATATGATATCAGGCATGTGGCTTCAAGTTGTGTTCGACATATCGGCGTCTTCTTCAAAACGTCGCTCCATGAAGTTCGCGAACAAATTAATTTTTTTCAAAGTTGATTAGATTAGATTTATTTGAGGTTTGACGACCTCTTGGACTTTTCTGCACTCTACTCATCACAGTAACTCATCCAGAACCAGTTCCCTTATTAAACTTAAGAGCTGAGTTGGACTTAACATTGTGACTTTCTTCTGGCTGCAGATGGCCGAGATGTCTCAACTTTCTCCGCGCTGCATTCAGGGGAAGGTGCATTGGAGTCTCCTGGGATTGATGGCAGAAACGAATCCCCCGAGAGAGTTATGCGTTTTTCAAACCTTTTGTTTTTAAAGTAAATTTCCACAATTTTGATGGTTTGTTTGGCGTTAAACGATTCCTGATGACTTGACAAACCTATCTGACCAAAAATGTCCACACAATCTTGCCAACAAGTGCTACTGTGGACTAAACAGGCAGCTGAGTAGTAAAGTCCTCACTCGAGGAACAAAACTAACACTCTACAAGGTTCTCATCATGCCTGTCCTAACGTATGGCGCAGAAGCTTGGACGATGGCAATATCCGATGACGCGTCGCTTGGAGTGTTTGAGAGAAAGATTCTGCGGAAGATTTTTAAACCTTTCCACGTTGGCGATGGCGATTATGGCGATGGAATAATGAGCTTTACGACGACGTAGACATGGGGCAGCGATTACAGATCCAGCGACTACGTCGGCTGGGTCATGTCGTCCGAATGGATACAAACGCTCCGTCTCTGAAATATTCGATGTGATACCAGCTTGTGATAGCAAAGAACGAGGAAGCCCTCCTTTGCGTTAGAAAGATCAGATGGAGAAGGACTTGGCTTCACTTGATGTGTCCAACTGGCGCCGGTTAGCACGACAATGAAACGGCTTTGTTAAACTTGGCCAAAATCGCGTATGGGGTTAAGAACAGGTTTGTCATTGGCAACTGTTAAACCATAGTTATCGATATCGATAGCTCTTATGCTGCTAAAAAACAGCCACCTCATAAAAACGGCTTTGTTATTTGATATTTATTTAATTTTTACTTCCAACATTTACTATTGATTTTTATGGCAGTAATTTTGGAAAAGACACACCATCCATTACCTCGGTTTGATTATATGTGAATGTATAAAAATAATATCTCTTTCGCTTTCTAATTTATATATACTTATACACACACTTGAAACATACACTTGAAATTGACAACCCAATAGCGTAATAAAGACTTCCACCCACAAATGCCGACTGTAACTCACCTTCAATGTCTCAAGCCAACATCACCGCAGTGGACACCAGTTGAGTTGTAGTTGTTTTTCCTTTATTTCAACTAGCGGCGAATAACTGTCATCACAACATTTGAACATTCACTTTGGAAATTACGCAAAATTTGGCAATAAAATTTAGAAATTCATCACCGACTGCCAGTGATCGGCTAATAATGAATTTTCACTCAAATGCTGTTGTTTTTGGTGCACACAGTGATAAATAATCAATTAGTTGAACTTTCAGCAGCTGCCATTACGCATAAAATCGCCTATTAGAATATTTATGGCAACTTTTTCCTTCAAGCACAGCAGCAGTAGCATAAATGCTTGTGAAGACTTGTAGGTAAGTCGTTGCGCATGCGCTTGCTTTGTTTTTGTCGCATGTGTGGATATGTATCTATCTTTGCATACATCAGCGTGCACTGGGGATTAAACACTTGCATGAATGGCATGCATTTGTAGGTTTTGTCTCAAAGTTCACTTCTGCGTCTGCAGCTTATTTTTCCATTACTTTTTATTTATATTTTTACTGCTGTCAAATTTAATGCTTTTTAAATGTAGCAAGTCTTGAGCGCTAGCGAGGTTAATTAAATTTAAAATTTACTATTTTTTCTGTGTTGTTGCGGCACTTTCTTTGCTTTCGGGAGCTATTAATTTTCACTCATTTCAGGCATTTTTTATTTATGTAAATTCGACATGGTTCGATTTCAAGTTTTCCGCTCGAAATCCTCAGTTTTTTACACTTTTTTATTATACATTTATTTTATATTTATTTTTATTTTTTATTTTCTTAGTGGAATTCATTGGTTTTACGAGTACGTTGACTCCTGGATATGTGCAATTGAAAACCCCTTTAAAATTGTGCTTGAAAAATATTATTTTTTTATGAAATCCTCACTTCATTCAATCACAAATTTCATATTTCGAGCTATTTTAATTTATAAAAAAAAGGTATTGTTTTAAGCTACTGTATGTTATTAATAAAAATATGTATTAATATATTGAATCGACATGGAAATAAACGTTTTCGGGTAAATTTCCAAGTTTCCTAGTAAATTTTTCAACAATTCGAAATATTTAAGAATTCGAAATCAATCAAAAAATAATTAATTTAAAGCTTACGTCTCCAAATATTTGTTTTAAATATTCTATACTAAAACAATTTAATTTTGAAAAGTTAAATTGTTAAAGAAAAGTATTTGATTGCATCTGATTTTGCTAATACACTCTGCCACATATCAAGCTACTTCATCTTTTTACAATATTAGCAGGTATTTTTCATGAAAAATTTATTTGGTTATTTTTTCTAAAAATACAATTCATTGTATAACAGAAACCTTAAAAATTAAAGTTTCAAATTTTGGGGTTTTGGACATTTGGTTTTTTGCACATTTCTCTTCAAAAATCTTCATGCACTCACACGATGTCTTCTGTTTGCGGTCATCCATTCGTGTTTTTGACGTTTAAGCGTTTATAATAAATTATTTGTTTGCAACTCAAAATTCGCGTTTATTTTCGATAATTTTGTTTTTTGCATATGATGTTGAGGATTTTCGATCTTACATAAGACTTTCGAACATGTGCTTAACGAATAAAAATTATGCATGAAACATTTTTGCAAAGTAAATGGTAAAAGATTAAATGACTTAATTACGTGACCGCAAGCCTACATAAAGGGTTTTCCAATAACAGGTGTTACAGGTGAAGGGACTGCGCTATCGAGAGATGATAAACGATTTTTTATGGCTGGAATTGGATGGTATTGATCTGGACAACGTTTATTTTCAACAAGGCGGCGCTACGTGCCACACAAGCAACGAAATCACTGATCTTTTACAGGAAAAGTTTCCGGACCGTGTTATCTCTCGAACAGGTGATCACAATTAGCCACCGAGATCTTGTGACTTAACACCTTGTGACCTTTTTCTTTGGGGCACGTGAAAGAAAAGAATTTACGCCAACGGCCCAGGGTCGATTCAAGACCTCAAAGATGGAATTCGTGAGGCTATCGAGGATATAGGGCAGCCACTTTGCAATTCGGTTATGGAAAATTTCATAAAAAGGATATTGTCCTGTAAGCGTGGTCGTGGTGGTCGTTTGCCTGATGTTAGTTTCGACTATTAACGGCATACCTTCCTTTTTATAATGAAATAAACATCCAATCATTTATATTAAAAAATAACATTTTTCTTTGAATATCAAAATAACACCTCTTATTGGAAAACCCTTTAGCATATGCTGGATAATTGGAAGCAATTTTTTTTCTCTTTCCCACAAAAATAGCTTTCAAAACAATTTATGGTGACTTAAAAAATGTACAGAGCTAGGAACCCGTAAGTATCTTTTTTATTAATTCTTAATCTTAATCTTTTTTATTAATTAAATATTATATTACAGATGTGACAATAAATCAAAAATGTTTGAGAAATTTTTTTCAAAATTTTATTAGCTGTAAAAAAATTTATTTACGTAAGCAAAAAAAAACTATTTTTAAACCTTAGTGCTTTAAAGTAGTGTGAGCGGTAAAATACAAATTTGAAACGCATAAAATTTATATAAATCGAATTATTTAGTTTTTCCGCCAAAAATCCAATTTTTCTCTTTTTTTGTTTATTTCTGATTTTGAGAAAAGTTCTTTGTTTGAATATTTTTTGTAAAATCATACTAATTTATACTAAAATACTTTAATTTTTATTGTTTTATTTTCTTTTATTCTTCTTTTCCCATATTTGAAAAACTCTGCTCGTGTGAAAAACTCATTTTAACATTTTTTATTTAAAAAATTTAATTTGTTAATAGTTAATAGTTCTTTTTTTAATTTAACGGAAACTCTCAAACTTCTTAATTCAGAAATTCTTCTTTTTTCCATATTTGAAAAACTCTGCTCGTTCTAAGACGAATCTATTAAAAGCAGTGTCGGCAAATCAGCTGATTTTGTATCGTTAAGTCAGATGGTTTGTTTTTTTTTCGCCGTGTCAATGCGGCTGTCAGCACAGCATGAAACAAGGCGAATTCATTCTTTGTTTTCTTTTTTGCCGTAACAATCAAACGTACAATACGTTGTTGTTGGTCTAGTCCCCCACCTTTGATAAATGCACCTTGGCTCGATATTTGTATAACTTAAAGTATGCATTATTATAAAAATAGCTGAGATAAGGCAAATGAACTAAAATTTGTGCAGCTTCAAAAATTTTTCACGATAATACAACACAAATTTTTTAACTTCCTCAGTTTTGAAATTTCTTTTTTTCATTTTTTATTTATTTTTTTTTTTTTTTGGTAGACTTGTTTTCAATAAAACATTTTTTCAGCTGAAAGCCTCCGCAACGCTAATTTCTTTTTGTTTACAACATCAACTTTATTGTTATTTAACCTTTTATGGGAGGTTGAATTAGTTTTAAAGGTGACACACAGATGGCGCTATTTATCACTTTATCGCGTTGGCAATACTGAATATATATTCATGACAAAGCCTCATCCCTAGGCTTTGTTTATCAGTATCTGTCATTTCGCTGAAGTATAAACAACGCAGTGTTTTCGTGCTCCGAGTATGTCAACTTTCGTGCCGTCGAAACGCAATTTGCGGGAAGCTTTGCTTTTCTGCTTCAATTTGAAAAAAAAATACAGCCCAAGCCCGTGAATTGCTGCAGGAGGCCTACCCAGACCATACTCCGTCGATTTCAACATGTGAGTACTGGTTTCGACGATTCAAAAGTGGTGATTTTCACACCGAAGACAAGGAGCGTCTTGGCCAGCCCAAAAAGTTCGAGGACGCGGAATTGGGGGAATTGGTAAACGAGGACTCGTGCCAAACCCAAGAAGAGCTTGCTGAATCATTGGGCGTTGATAAATCAACCGTTTGCAAGCGTCTAAAAGCGATGGGAATGATCCAAAAGCAAGGGCATTGGGTCCCGTACGAGTTGAAGCTGCGCGACGTCGAACGGCGACTTTTTACGTGCGAATTGCTGATCGAGCGACAAAATCGGAAGGGTTTTTTGCATCGGGTGGTGACTGGCGACGAAAAATGGATCCACTACGATAACCCAAAACGCAAAAAATCATGGGGTTTGCCCGGCCACGCATCAACGTCGACGGCCAAGCAGAATATTCACGGCAAGAAAATCATGCTCTGCATTTGGTGGGATCAGGTCGGCGTCGTATATTTTGAGCTGCTCCAACCGGGCGAAACAATCACGGGGGATCGTTACCGACTGCAATTGATGCGTTTAAGCCGGGCATTGAAAGAAAAACGGCCGGAAACGGTAAAAAGGCACGACAAGGTTATTTTGCAACATGACAACGCTCGGCCGCATGTTGCTCAACCTGTCAAAAAATACCTTGGAACGCTTGGCTGGGAAGTATTACCCCACCCGCCGTATAGTCCAGACATAGCTCCCTCCGATTATCATTTGTTCCGGCATATGAGTCTCGATTTGGCGGACCAGCGGTTCTCCTCGTACGAGGCTACCAAAATATGGGTTGAGTCATGGATAGCCAAGCAGCGGCCAGAATTTTGGAGAAACGGCATCCGGAAATTGCCCGAAAGATGGGCGAAAGTTGTAGCTAGCGATGGCCAATACTTCGAATAAAATATTTTGTACCGTTTTTTCACAATAAAGCCCCAAATCTTCGAAAAAAAACCTTTAAAACTAATTCAACCTCCATAGAAAAATAAAAAATATTGTAAAATACATTTTTTTATTTAAAAAAAGATGAATCGCTAGCTAGAATTATATTTTTATATTCTATTATAAAAAGCCAAGAAATTCATAGACAGCATCTTCTCTTCTTCTTAATTGGCGCTATAACCGCTTACGCGATTTTGGCCGAGTTTAGCAAAGCGCGCCAGTCGTTTCTTTCTCGGGCTAACCGGCGCCAGTTGGACACACCAAGTGAAGCCAAGTCCTTCTCCACCTGATCTTTCCAACGCAGAGGAGGCCGCCCCCTTCCTCTGCTACCACCAGCTGGTACCGCATCGAATACTTTCAAAGCCGGAGCGTTTGTATCCATTCGGACGACATGACCCAGCCAACGTAGCCGCTGGATCTTTATTCGCTGCTCTATGTCTATGTCGTCGTAAAGCTCATACAGCTCATCGTTCCATCGTCTGCGATATTCGCCATTGCCAACGTGCAAAGGTCCAAAAATCTTACGCAGAATCTTTCTCTCGAACACTCCAAGCGTCGCTTCATCGGATGTTGTCATCGTCCACGCTTCTGCGCCATACGTTAGGACGGGCATGATGAGAGTCTTGTAGAGTGTTAGTTTTGTTCGTCGAGAGAGGACTTTACTGCTCAGTTGCCTACTTAGTCCAAAGTAGCACTTGTTGGCAAGAGAGATTCTACGTTGGATTTCAAGGCTGACATTGTTATCGGTGTTAATGCTGGTTCCTAAATAGACGAAGTCTTTTACAACCTCGAAATTATAACTGTCTACAGTGACGTGGGTGCCGATACGCGAGTGCGCCGACTGTTTGTTTGAAGACAGGAGGTACTTCGTTTTGTCCTCGTTCACCACCAGACCCATTCGCTTTGCCTCTTTGTCCAGTTTGGAGAAGGCAGAACTAACAGCGCGGTTGTTAAGGCCGATGATGTCAATATCATCGGCATACGCCAACAATTGTACGCTCTTATAAAAAATTGTGCCTGAGCGATTAAGTTCTGCGGCTCGTACGATGCTCTCCAACATCAGGTTAAAGAAGTCACACGACAGCGAGTCACCCTGTCTGAAACCTCGTTTGGTATCAAACGGCTCGGAGAGGTCCTTCCCAATTCTGACGGCGCTGCTGGTGTTGAGCAACGTCATCTTACATAGCCGTATTAGTTTTGCGGGGATACCAAATTCAGACATCGCGGCATACAGGTAACTCCTTTCCGTACTGTCGAATGCAGCTTTGAAGTCGACGAAAAGATGGTGTGTGTCGATTCTCCTTTCATGGGTCTTTTCCAAGATTTGGCGTATTGAGAAAATTTGGTCGATGGTAGACCTTCCAGGTCTGAAGCCACACTGATAAGGCCCAATCAGTTGGTTGACGGTGGGCTTCAGCCTTTCACACAATACGCTCGCTAGAACCTTATAGGCGATATTTAGAAGACTAATCCCGCGGTAATTGGCACAAATTGCAGGATCGCCCTTCTTATGGATTGGGCAGAGTACACTTAAATTCCAATCGGCAGGCATGCTTTCATCCGACCATATTTTGCATAGAAGCTGATGCATGCACCTTACCAGCTCCTCGCCGCCATGTTTGAATAGCTCACCCGGCAGTCCGTCGGCGCCCGCGGCTTTGTTGTTCTTTAGCCGCGTTATCGCTATTCTCACCTCGTCATGATCGGGCAGCGGAACGACAATTCCGTCGTCAACGATTGGGGTATCGGGATCTTCACTTTCTCGGTGACATGCGCAGCTGTCACTGTTTAATAAGTTCGAGAAGTGTTCCCTCCATAATTTAAGATTGCTCTGTACGTCAGTCACCAGTTCGCCGTCTTTGTTCTTACAGGAAAACGCCCCGGTCTTAAAACCTTCTGTAAGCCGCCGAACTTTCTGGTAGAATTTTCGGGCGTTGTTCCTGTTGGCCAGCATCTCAAGCTCTTCGCACTCACGTATTTCGGCCTCTCGTTTCTTCTTTCGGATAATACGTCTCTCTTCCTTTTTCAGCTCTCTGTAGCGATCCCACATGGCTCGCGTTGCGCCCGATCGCAGCGTGGCTCTATAGGCGGCATCCTTTCTTTCTGCGGCAGCATGACATTCCTCGTCGTACCAATTGTTTTTTCGGGCTCGCCGGAATCCGATTTCTTCTTCGGCGGCGGTACGTAGAGAACGAGAAATGTTGCTCCATTGTTCGTGGATGCCGGTTTGTTGGGCAGTACTCTCTGAGAGCAGGAGTGAGAGTCGAGTGGCGAATCTTCTGGCTGTCTGTTGTGATTGCAGCTTTTCGATGTCGAACATTCTTTGCGTAGGTAGATGCACGTTTTTTGCTGCACAGAGGCGTGTGCGCAGTTTGGCCGCAACAAGGTAGTGATCCGAGTCGATGTTGGGTCCTCGGATCGTACGTACATCTAATACACTAGAAGCGTGTCTTCCATCTATCACAACATGATCGATCTGGTTTCGTGTTTTTCAATCAGGAGACAGCCAGGTGGCTTGGTGAATCTTCTTATGCTGGAATCTGGTGCTGCAGACTACCATGTTTCGGGCCCCGGCGAAGTCGATCAGCCTCTGTCCGTTACCGGATGTTTCGTTGTGCAGGCTGAATTTTCCGACTGTGGGACCAAAAATTCCCTCCTTGCCCAGCCTGGCGTTGAAGTCGCCAAGCACGATTTTTATGTCGTGGCGGGGGCAGCACTCATAGGAGCGTTCCAGGCGCTCATAGAAAGAATCTTTGGTCGCATCGTCCTTCTCTTCCGTCGGGGCGTGGGCGCAAATTAGCGATATGTTAAAAAAACGGGCTTTGATGCGGATTGTTGCGAGACGCTCGTCCACCGGAGTGAACGACAGTACTTGGCGACGAAGTCTCTCTCCCACAACAAATCCGACACCGAATTTGCGCTCCTTTACATGGCAGCTGTAGTAGACGTCGCAAGGTCCTATGGTTTTCTTACCTTGCCCCGTCCATCGCATCTCTTGGATGGCAGTGATGTCAGCCTTTACTCTCACGAGGACATCAACCAGCCGGGCAGAGGCACCTTCCCCATTAAGGGACCGGACATTCCAGGTGCATGCCCTCAAATCATATTCCTTATTTCGTTTGCAGGGGTCGTCATCAGCATAGGGAGGTCTCATCCGAGGCTTTTTCAAATTTTTCATTGGGGGGGGGGATTTTTAAGTGGTGGGTCCCAAACCCAACGCACAACCAGCTATCCTGGAATGTTTCGCCTTCTCACGTTAGCTCACTCCCGAACGGGTGTTCGGAAGCTACCCAGAGGATACGTGGGCTAATCCCGGCCGTTGTGAGCTGCTTGAACCATATGCAGAAGAATCGTCCTGGCCATTCCCAAGTGAATGGCGATCAGTAACTTTCCCCACTTGCGTGGACTTCTACACATGGAACCATCCTCACACTCAGCATCACTTCAATTTAAAAGGGCATTTCAAAATTAAATGTAAATGAAGGTAACAAATATATACAGTGGCGAGCGTAACTGATGAAATGGTGTTTTTTTTTTGTTTTTTGATTTTTTCTTAAATATGGTTAATTCTTTAAGCGAAATCACATCACCCAAAAAACAAAAACAACAAAAAAAAATAAAAAATTTTCATAAAATTTTCGAATTGAATTTTTAGAAAATTTTCTGGTATAAACTTACAAGGCTAATTTTTTTAGTAAAAAGTTTTAATGAAATAAAATTAAAAAACAAATTCATAAAATTTTTGAATTTTTAGAAAATTTTCGGGTATAAACCAAAAAAAAAAAATTATAAAAAATTGAAACAAATTAAAAAATTTTCATAGACTTTTAGAATTGAATTTTAAGAAAATTTTCTGGTATAAATTTACTAGGCTCATTTTTTTTATTAAAATTTTAATAAAATATTATTGAAGAAAATTAAAAAAACCTACCAAAAAGTTAACAAATATTCATAGAATTTTTGAATTTTTAGAAAATTTTCAGGAATAAACTAACAGGGCTCATTTTTTTCAGTAAAATTTTAATAAAAATAAAAAACAATTATAAAAAATTATAAACAAAATTAACTAATTTTCGTAGAATTTTTAGAAAATTTTCGGGTGTCAGCTTACAGGGCTCTTTTTTTTAGTAAAATTTTAGTTAATTAAGTGCAAGTTTATGTGCCTAAAAATTGCTTGAATTTTTAATAATTTATTTCCTGACGGCTTTTTGTACTATATTCCATATAAAAATGAGTTTCTGTAGAAGTTTTGTTTGCAAAAAATATTGAAACAATCAACTCCAGTTAAACATTAAAAATTGCACTTGTTATATGGAAATTTTGTTTACTTCAACACTATTATTTAGCTTCGTAAAACTTGCACTTTATTATAAAATTAAGAATTCAAAATTTAGATGAAGGTTTTTTAGATTTTTCTAAATTATGTATACAATTTATATGGTTTAGGTTAAAGCATGCACAATATTCGAAAAAGGAAAAAATTTAACTTAAAAACTAAAACTCAAAAAAAAAATATTAAAAAAAAAACAATCACTCAGTTTGCCCGCCAATGCATATTGTTGTTGTGTTGCCATGAGCCATTTTCACATGGCATGAAACCAGATCATTTACACTTAGGTTTGGACTACCCTAATACATATATAATACATACATACATATACACATCTACAAACAAACAGCCCCTCATTTTGCGCCACCGGATATTAAATATCTAAAAACTTACTTCGTGCTTCTTTTCAGAGCATTAATTATTATTTTTTTTTTATTTAAGAATCAAAATTAGTCATGAAGTTTCAATAAAGCTGGTTTTGAAAAACGTTTTTACCAAAAAAAAAATTATTTTGAATAACGGAAATCCTTATTTTGAGTTTTTCGCGTTCCATACCTCGTCTGTTTGTTTAATGCAGCTGTTCACAGTTTACGTACATATGTTAATTATGGCTGCATTACGCCGCCGCATGCAAAAATTATAAATCTTCCGATAGGGTGATTAATTTTGTGCCACCTTCTATATACACATACACACTTTTATCTATGCACGTCCACCATTATTTTCAACATTGTTATTATTAACATTGCCATCTGGGCTACCAGTATTAATTTTAATTTATTTTATAACTATTCATTTATTTTACACTTTAGCTCGATTTCTTTCAAAGTTTATACATCACATTTCTAACGGCCAATTGTCGTGGTCATTTGGCCGCAACGTAGTCGTATTTGGCTTCGGCTAGTTGTTAACCAGGCCGCCAACCGCAAGCCGTCTCAACTTGGAATGCATTTCAACATAGTTTAGCTTAGAATGCAGACGCGCATGTGCACAATGTTACTGCAAATATGTATACGTTTATGTGTTTTAATGCACAATTTGAATGAATGCCACAAATTTTTCATTAGCGCTCTTTCTCTGTTTACTTATGTATTTATTTAATGTGAATTCTCAAATATTTCTCTTTCACTAATTCCGTTTCTATTTTGAGAAATTCTAGTTTACCGCTGATGCTGCTCAGGTCGTCACAAATGTAACTGCTACAAAAACAAAGTATACCTAGTACAAATATGAATTCCTAATTAGCTGCACAATTTTGCTATCAAACTAAAAGTATTCACATTCAAAAAAATTCTTATAGAAATTCAAATCTTTTGATATGCAGATTTTGTATGGCCCACTGCCGATCGTGCGAGCGCGCCGTGGGCGAGTGTGTAAGCGACTTTAGATCATGAATCATTTGGAAGTGTTCCGTTTCATTTATGTTACTTTAGTGCAGTTAGCATATTATGGAAATTCGTTGTTCTTGTATTGCGGTTGGCACATTTTTTGGATGATTAAACACTGCGTGTTTTTGATTTTTTCTCTTCTCTGTGGCTGATTAGCGGTTTGCACTCGTAATTTGTATAGCGTCGTCGATTGTTATGGGCGGTTTTCTGTAAGGCATTTGCAGTGTGATATTTTTGCATCACAAAAGCAATCGAGTAACCGGGATTTTCGGTGCAGTAGAACGATGTGGACTATGGTTACATATGTAAAGTGACGGTACTTCTTGCGCTGAATGCGGTTTAACTGCACTTCTATTTTAACTCTTTTCGAAATAGCGGTCGAAAGAGCACTTTTAGGGTTTTTCACTCATTATTCTATTTACTAGAATTTATTTTCAGTCATTTTATTCACATCCGGCAGGTTTCTGTGAGTTATTCATTTCTTTCTAATCAGTCATTGATTGACTAAACTTTAATTATTTAGTTCCAGTTATAACTGCCTCAATTTCTGTGAAAATTTGCACCTTTCTCTTGCAAGCTTTAATTACTATTTTTTTGTTGAGGCATAAATATGGGGCAACTGAATCTAAGCACGGTTACCTACACGGTGATCTAAAACTCATAGGAGCTCAAAGGAAAATAGCGGTTACTAATCCACCATAGAAACTAATCAACTGAGGAACGTAATGATAAGACCATCGCATATGGATATGTTTTTTGACATTGATATTTTTATTTTTGTTCAATAAACTAATAAATTTCTTTCTATCTATAAAACCACCTAAATTCAAGCTTCAAACTTTGTGCAAAATATTTAAACATTTCTCCAATTTTCATAAAAATTCCATACTTTTTATTCAGAATTTTCAGAAAATGGTCGGTTATGCAATTCTAAAGGTCATATTAAAAATATAATATTATACAATATCTTTATATGTAGTTCTCTTAATAGTTTTCTTTGATTTTTGATGATTTTATCTTTGACGGTTTTTCTAACCACTTTTTTATTATATGGAGAAAATACGCAACACTGCATTTTTTATATGGAGAAAAAGCGCAACACCGCATTTTTTATGTGGAGAGAATATGCCAACACCGATTGCAAAAAAATTTGTTAGCAACTTCAAACTTTCATTTTATTATACTAAAACATAATAAGTTGTAAAACCGCTTACCAAAATTTTTTCTAGAGACTCAAATTTAAAATTGTGAAAAGTTTTTATAAAATGTGATGAAAATTTTGTGGAATTTTTCTAATTTTTGCTTAAAGTCTGAAATTTGGATTTATATGGTTTTTGTTGACAATCACAATCATGAAAAAAATGGTGAAAATTTTGAGGTAAAATTATTTTGTCACAAGTTTATATGTCTATATATATCTATATATATTTACATACATATTGACGGAAACTTCCTTGATGTTGTTTTATAGCGTGATTTTTTAAAAGCTGATAGCACAAAACAAATCATTGTTACAGTTACATGGTCCATACGATCAGTCCACTTTTCACTCGTTTTTCTAATAAATCCGAATAATAAATTTAAATGAACCCATACAGCAAAAATGAGGCACAAGCGGAGGTGATTCGACGTCAATTCTCGCACGAGCTGTAATTTATAGGCACGTAAGTAAATTCTTCACTTAGTTGAAGGGCAAAGTCCAAAAAGTTGAGAACGACAACGAAATGTCATTTCGGCTCAGCTTCATTTCGCCCTATAAACTTCGTGAACAAATTTATTTTTATTTTTTTATTGTCTTGGCGTTAAACGATTCATGAAGACTTGCCAAATTTTACAGAACTTTACTGAACAAAAATTTCAACACAGTTTGTCATTCTCAGCTGTCAAACCATAGTTATCGATATTGACAGTTCTCATGCAGCTAAAAAAAATACCCGATATCCACAGTTTTACGGCGACTCCAAACCGTATATGACCCTTATGAGATGCTTTCTCATGGCAGAAATAATTTGGGGAGTTAGCCTTCGCTTGCCGAGGGACGATTGTCTTTGTAAAACATTTTCTAGAATTTGATGTTTCATGTTTCCGATGGGTAGCGGACTCGGATGCCACTCGGCTGTGGCAGGAAATTCGACGTATAAGTATAATGTGAACAGATTGAACGGCAAAAATGCAAAGGGGTAAAAAATAGATATCTAACTGCTGGTCCGATCAACATTCCCAAATCTTACTGTGACCATAAAACTATACGTAGGCAGGATAGCTGCAGATCCAGCAATTCGATTCTGTTCAGATTTTGCCACCCTATATCAATAATAATACGTTTATTTTGACTACCTGGCAAAGACTTGATTGTAAAGAGCTTCTAAGATGCACTGATGAGCAACATTTTAGGAACAAAGAAGAAAATGTCTGCCTAACCTTTATGAAAAGAGAGGAAGAATTGCGAATGCGGACAAGACGAAGGACTCAATCTACTCATCTACATGGTGGCGCATATTTAAAAAAAAAATTCTTTTTTGGGAGTATTTATAATTTTTGGCGTCGTACGTCAGTCATATTTGATAATTGTGAGTTAAACAGTTGTGGCACAGAAACAAAAAAGCAATGGAGCGCGTGAAGATAAAACTAAAGATTTTCATCGCTGAAAACTAATTTTTTTCACGTTAATAGAAAAGCTTTTTTTATTCAGTAAAACACTTACTCAAAAGCAAAAGTGGGTGATTAATTTTGGGCCACTTTGTACATACTTAGTCTGCCATATCTATCTCTATCTTACTTCGAGCTCTCCGAATACTTCATAACGAACAGAACCCTCGACTAGTGCAATTGATTTTAATGGAACGTGGAACCAATACACGAACTATTTTGGTTCTAGGTTAGAACTAATGATCTGCCATGAAGCAACAGTAGATAGAGTGGATCGAAGTAATCAAAGGTCAATCCGATATACTGTGAGGTTTTGGTTGATATGTGAATGCCAAAAGGGATACGATAAGAAAGGTGGGAAGTTCGATAACTGCAAGCTGTAATACTTCACAGAAAACTCTGTTTTAACATATTTATTAGGTATCAAAATGTTCTTTACTTAGCATCATGAACCTTATCCGTATTCATTATCCAATATAGAAAAGTTCTTCACTTTACATTAACTGATGAACCTTATCTATATTCAAACCTTTTCTCGATGCTTCGAACCAAGCAAAGGGAGGGACAACGTACAACATATGGGCGCCAAATTTGTATGCACAATTAGGAATGAAGAACTTTTCCGCCTCGAAAATGCTCCTTTAGAACTCATTGCTTAGCAGCAATTCTTGCTTCAGAACTGCTGCTTTAGAACAAACTGTTTTTGAGCTGACTTCGATTACTACTTTTTGTCCCATATGGGGTTGAGGACAAGGTACACATTTGAGTAAAAAGTTGAAGCTAAACGGACAGTGCTGCCAATATTATATCTCCGAGTCCCGACATAATCAAGACGTAACCAATAGTAGGTATAAGACCAGTACGCGAATAAAGAGTATAGGAAATTATTTAAGGGATCTAATACCAGCCAAACAGCCTTTCTAACTTTGCAATTTTCGCAAGCTGAAAAAAAATGTTCAACATTTATTAACGGTAAGTGATCCAATCTGATCACTCTATTAATTCAAAATACGGCATCTACTGAGGCACTCTCAAAAACAAAAATACTACGGGTCGAACACTGATCCGTCAGTGAACTATTAGCCGTTTTGGGACAGTTACGAAGCCTTGTAAAAGGATTTCTGTAGAATCCATAAAGTTGTGGGTGAAAGATGGTACTTTCAATGCATACTGTGCAAGTACCCTGCACTTCAAATAAGCCGCTTCAGATTTCTGGAAAACCATTTCTTTGATGACCTAATTTGTTTAGGCACAGTCGCGCTAGAGGGAATTGGATTTGCCGAAAGATTGAGATGCTTGAAGAATATATGGAGAAAAGTTCAGAAAAATATTTTCAGGCTGTCACAATGGGTCTTGGTAAGTATGAACTTCTTCTAAGAGTAGTTTATATAATCCAACTTAGGCTAAGAAGAGTATCAAATTTGTCGTTACGAGCGCCATAGAGACAGAGTATACAATTTGTTACTGGCGTGGAAAAACTGACAAGTTTGGCCAATAAAGCCGAAACCAAACAAAGTCCATTTTTCTGTCCGATCATGAACATTTTTACTTTAAAATCAGAAAAAGCAAATTATAATTTAAAATTATTTATTTTTTAATATTTTTTGTTTTTGTAATTTCCGATTTTTTTCAGATTTCAATTTTTTATAATTTATAATTTCTTTGTAATTCATAATTTTTTTTTTTTTATTTATAATTCTTTCATAATTTATAATTTTTTCATATACCTATATTTTGATTTTTTCTTTTATGAGCCCTTCAAAATGGTTTTTTCTGCCATTTCGCAATTTGGCATTTAATAACACAGCGTTCCTTAGTGTCACTCACGACCCGGTGGCACGTATTGTTAATTTTTTTTAACGAATAAACTGCACTTCATCGCAAATCTTCACAAAACAACCCCGTCGCTCTACACCTTCACACAAACAACGTAGCCAATAGTACACCAATGGTAGCAAAATATTTGTCACTTTGCAATCACTTAGGGTTATCACGTGCAACACGATCGGGCACAGCGTGACACATTGTACTAATAATTCACAAGGCAATAAAAGACAAGAAAGGGTTAACACAATTCATGCGTGCCGGTCTTTTTGGCAAAACGCGAAAAATCACAACAAAAGGCATGAACCCAAAAACATGCACAAAAGCTTCAAAAGCAAACAACTGTTCGCGCTATTGTCGCCAAAAAATTTATTTGTAATTTTTTTCATTCATTTCTGCAATTTTGTTATAGCAACTGTGACACTCGACTACGGCGAAACACGAACTTACTTTGCAGCGTACGCCTGCTCAGAGCCGTCCACACGGTTTTAGTCTACTTCGAAGACTGATTTGCGTTGCGCTTCAAAAGCGGAGATTTGCAGCCCAGAGTCAATGAATTGTCGAGACTACTGTTGTTGCTGCTGCTGTTGCCATCAGGTATTGGTAACTCTGCTGCCGGCAGCTTATGGCCATTGTTGCTGGTTGTTGTTTCTCCGCTTGCAAACACGCCTATTCCAACTCGATGCTCGCCACTGTATGGAGTTGTACAATAAGCAGAGCTTGCTCGCCAGCTTGTTTTCTTGCTGTTGTTGCTTGATCTTGATTTTCGCTATATTGGCTTTGTGCAGCATTTCGTTTAGGTTTTTTGTTGTTTCTTCAGTTTTTTCTCGCCTTCGCTTCGATCTTCGACAAATTCACATTGATATCTGTTTTTGGTGTTTTTTTTTTGTTCCTCTACCGCATTGCCGCTTTCACCCCCTTTCTGGTTTTCTTTGGTGGTTGGCTGTTAAAAAATTGCAACACATCATTTTAAGTGCAAATTAATTGTTGCAGGAAATACAGCGACTCCCAAATTTGTTCAATTGTATGCGAGTAGGATTTGGAGTTGGGGTCGTAGTTTGTCTTTTTGTAGTTGTTGACTAGTCGTCGTGGTTTTTCTGTGTTTGATTTAATTGTAGGTTTTCACTATTTCGTGAGGCGAAGGAAGTTGATGATTGAAGTGCGAATGATTTTATTTTTTTTTTTTTACTTTTAGTTACCTAAGTATATATTGACATACTTCCATGATGGTCAGCGAAAAATTAACATTCAAGTAATGAGTAGGTAGAAGATTTATAATTTTTGCACTGCAGTATGCAAACAGACCAGCAATGGAGCGCGTAAAGGTCAAAATAAAGATTGCAATCACTCTAAAACATTATATTTTTTTATTTAGTATCTAAAAAAGTTATTCAAAAATTGGATCATTAATTTCGCGCCATCTTGCATATATAAATGGGCACTCCAATATACAGACATAAAAGACAAAATTTTTTTCTGAATGATTCCTCTAAGAGTGCTGATGTTTTAATGGTACCACGTACAAGTAAGTAACGACAGGTGAAGTGTAAAGTGTTAAAATGAGTTCCACGATGTTGATGTTCAATGATAGAAATATGGCTAACAATTATTTGACACAATACGAGTATAGGTATGAGCTTCGTTCCATCATAAAAGTATGCAAACATATTATAAGTATTTGTTGACTACTCATTTTTAGAATATTGAAAATCTTAAAAAATGTTGGCATTTAAGTTAATTTTTTTAATTTTAGAATTTTCGAAGTTTTGAAAGTTTGCGACATTTTTTGTTTCTAAATATGTGGAGAAAAATTAAAATGTATGGATTCATTTATTTTTCTTCTCTTTCAAATTAGTAGGTATACTTTTTTTTTAATCCTGAAAATTTTTTTTCAAATAACTAGGTATTTAAATTAAAAAAAAAACCGGTCAAATTTTTCTTTCTAATACATAGATTCTAATAATTTTAATTTCTAAATTTTTTTACACTATTGGATATTCAAATTGTTTAAAAATTTGTACTTTTTTTAAATTTCTACTAAAGGGTAGTTAAATTTTAAGGGCCGGTGTTGAATGTAAACCACACCTAAACGTCAAGTTTTTTTCTACATTTCATTTCACATTTTTGAATTTCAGACTAATTCAATTTGAACTATGGAAAGATACATAATCGAGCTTCTTATTCAGGCTTATTATGAAAACGGGCGTTCAAATCAAAATGCATATCGCGCACTTCCTGATTTTTTCGCTCAATTTAATCGCCCAAATGTGTGTACAATCGGAAAAGTTGTGCAAAAGTTTGAGCAAACCGGGTCTGTAGGAGATGTGAAAACACCAGTGCATGCTCGTACACATCGTACTGCTAAAAATATTGCTGCTGTTCGCGATAGTGTTGTTGAAGAGCCGTCCACCTCAACTCGTCGTCGTGCCCAGCAATTGCTCCTCTCACGCTCGTCGTTGATGAACATTACCTTTACACGCTTACAAGGTGCAATTGACTCAAGCACTGAAGCCTCTTTACCATTTCAAGCGTCGTCAATGGTCAGAATGGTGGCAGGAAATGGCAAGAGTGAATGACCAATTTCGAAGAAAATCATCTTCAGTGATGAGGCACATTTTCACCTCAGTGGATTCGACAATAAGCAGAATTGCCGCATTTGGGCGAATGATAATCGAAGAGTGATTGCCGAAAAACCAATGCACCCACAAAGAGTGACTGTTTGGTGCGGTTTATGGGCCGAATCTTTTCCAAAATGAGGCCGGTCAGGCCGTTACTGTGAATAGTGTTCGCTATCGTGAGATGATAACGAACTTTTTATAGCCCGATTTAGAAGATATGGATGTGGACGAAATGTGGTTTCAACAGGACGGTGCCACTTGTCACAACTAACGAAAAAATGGCTCTTTTACGCGAAAAATTTGATTTAACGGCATAGAACCTCAATTATGCGTCAGCGTGATCGGAAATTTGGACCATCGGATGGAGGTGTGCCGCCGAGGCCGCGGAGGCCATTTGGCCGAAATTTTGTTCCATACGTAATTGAGCCATACCAATAGTATCATAACAAAGAGAAATGACAATAATTTCCTAAAAAAATTGTATTTTATTCAAAATCAACACCGGTTCTTGAAACCTAACCACCCTTTATATAAATTAATTTTTCTCAAATAATGAGAGATTGATATGTTTTAAAGTTTTAATTTTTTTTTTAATTTCTAATGCAATTCCCTCCTAAAGTATTTGAAATTATTAGGTCCTGATTATTTTTCTGTCATATTCAAATATTTAAATATTATATATTAAATATTTTTTTAATTTGGGTATACGTTATGAGTTTTCTCGTATAAGTTTAGGTGTTAAGTTATTTTTTCATAATCGGATATAGAAATATTTTAAAGTCTTTAAAAATCTTCTTTGTTTGTTAATTTTTAAATCACTTACACATTTATAAACACTTTTAAATTATTAAGTACAAAAATTTTCGAAGAATTTGTAGTTTTTTATTTTTAGTTTTTAATTCTAATATACAATTTCTAGTAGGTATTATTTTTAATTTTTTTTTAAAATAATCAGATATTGAAATACTTTAAAGTCTGTAAAAATTTTTTTTTATTTCAAAAAATTTTTCATATTATTCGGAACTCAAACTTTGCTCGCAGCGGACCTATTTAGTGGCCTAAGTAGCGTCGCTGTCTCTATGTGCGATGCGGCTGAGAAACCTAATCTCACTCAAATTTTTAAAAAATCTGTAAATTACCTTGTAACTTTTTTCTTTGGGGCCATTTAAAAGAGAAGGTCTACGCACACAGCCCAGAGTCGATTCAAGACCTCAAAGATGGAATTCGAGTGGCTATCAAGGACATAGGGCAACCACTTTTTTTTCTAAAAATTTTCAAATTGTTGGGCACTTAAATTTAAAAAAATATGTAATCCTCCTAATATATTACATTTATATCATTTTGAACTTAAAGAGCTTTTTTATTTAAAGGAAAATAGGTCATGTTTTTTTTCTTAACATAATTAAATATTTAATATGTTTGCAATTTTGTCACATTTTTTAATTTATTAAAAACAAACAACTAATTTGGTGTCACATTTCATGCTGGTAGCTTGGGGACGGTGACTCAAAGTTTTATTTCACTGACTACCCAGACCTGCGGATATTTTTATTTATTCATTTATTTATTTATAACATATGAAGAAAAATAATATTAGTATTTAACAGTTATTATTTTACTTAAAGCTTGCTCAAAATCTGTATATTAGTCCACGCTTTAATCGCCCAACCGATAATCAACCAATTTTTTTTAATTCTATTCCAAAATTCAATTTTTACCGACTAGTTTTATTATTCTGAATATTAAATGAAACTATTACTTCAACTCAGAATCAGTGTACTGATTATTATCTTTTGTCGATCATCCTGTGAGAGGAATTGATTGTACTTACTTTATCAAGAAGAAGAAGAAGTAAAGTTACAGAAATTAGAAAACAATATTGTACACAAGACAAGATAAGCGTATTTGCGTTTTTTGTTTCTTTTTGGTAAACTGTTGACCTCACTACACACATTATATGTTTCGTACCCCATGTTAAACTCTTTTTCATCTCAAGACACATATCCATCTCAACTGACAAACATGCACTCGTTCCAAATATTATCTACGGGCAGTGCAGCATATCACTTAAAGAATTAAACAAGTCTGCAAATGGAACTGGCCTACATAGTTGAACCATTTCAAGAGCAAGTGACCGCATGAGCCCACTGCATGGAAAAAGAAGGAAAAGTACAACAAAACATTGCTGCATTTCTGGCTTTAACAAAAAAAAAATCAAGCCGAAGAAAAAGGCAATCAAGCTCATTCAAAGATTCACAGACCGACAACGGGCACGGCAGCCGAAGAAATTAACACAAATGAGTGGAAAAATATGGCGAACTGAAGTAACACTAATGGAGCAAATGAGTCAAACAATTACAACAGCAGCAACACTTGCCACAAGACATGTGCACCCACATTGCATATATGTAACTAAAATGCAACAACTACAAGTTGTCACCACGGTTGCATGGCACTCGCACTACTGGAACACTCGTAATTGTAACTGTGACAATTGACATGCGGTAAGAACTAGTCTTTTGCGCTTTGACTACTTGTTGGCCATACATTTTTTTGAGGATAACCAGTTCGACCAAACATAGATATTATTTTAGCGCGCATTTTGCGGCAAGCAATGTACTGTAAGCGGTGCAGCGGCGGCAGCGGTGAAAAAAGATTGATGGCCACATTTAAAGCGCGCTAAATCAAAGTGTCACATGTACATATAGGAAAATATGTGCCCATGTATGTATGTATGTATGTGCGAAAGCACTGCGCAAAAACTAGACTGCCGAGCTTGTGTCGTTGTGCTGCAAAATGTTGCAACTTGCATATGAATGAGGCTAACTGCATAAATGGGTTTGCAGAGAAGGAAATATTTTCCCCTTTTTTATGCCAGATAAGAGAATTGCGAACTACCTTTTGCGCAGTGGAACAATAATTCTGCCTTTACCATTTGAGAATTTACCGTTATCTTATCAGGTAGTATTTCTAGTGCCACCTTTTGTGGCACATTATAGCTTTCATGTATTTTAAAAGAAAGCTTTTGAATGCAATTGCAGAAACCATTTCATTCAAAGAACAAATAGAAAAAAAAAAATACCGAATTTATAAACCATTCCTTGTAGTACAGGAGATCTGTGGTTCCTCTGTTTTTCATAGATACAGAGGCAGTGAATTATTCTACTTTATTACTTTTCTTCTTCTTCATACTTAACGATTGCATGCCAAGTGTTCCAAGCAATTAAAAATGGAGCGATGATTCACGGTTTTTTTAAAGTGTACTGTGCTCTTTAACATTAAATAATAAAATAACTTTAATAAAAAAATTGTTGGAGAATAATTTAATTAAAAAAAAAATTATTCGAAAAATATGTAATTCTTTTTGTTTGGAGAAAAATTTTATATTAGAGTTTCTTAAAGTGAAATATCTTCGGTTCTCTTTAACATTAAATAATTTGTTTATCAGTTTTTTAGAATAAAATGACTTTAATAAAAACATTTTTGGAGAATAATTTAATTAAAAAAAAAATTATTCGAAAAAAATTTAATTGTTTTTTTGGAGAAAAATTTTATATTACGGTTTTTTAAAGTAAATAATTTTTTTATTGGTTTTTAGACTAAAATAACTTAAAAAAAAATTTATTGGAGAAAAATTTTATATTAGGGTTTTTTTAAGTGAAATATCTTCGGTTCTCTTCAACATTAAATAATTTTTTAATTAGTTTTTTAGTCTAAAATAATTAAAAAAAAAAACAAATTATTGGAGATAACTTAATTTAATTTTTGTTTTTTGAGAAAAATTTTATATTAGAGTTTTTTGAAGTGTCGGTTAGAATAAAATAACTTAAATTTTTTATTGGAAAAAATTAGATTTTTTTTGCAAAAATTTTCTTTCTAAAAAACACATCCTCCAAGATTTTTCTCTTATTTTTTAGTAGCTTATTTTATTTAGCTTATTAGGTGAGACAACGCTCAGTAATTCCTGAATGTTTCATAGTGAGATTGCCATATATTTTCGAGTTATATTCAAATATGTAAAGCTGACCAGTGACATAACAAAACTCGAATTGAAAACCATGGAATTGGGATGAAAAGTTTGTAAAATTTTTTGCAATTTTTGTATGTATTTTTAGTATTTTGTTAAACAGTGAGCTATACCCACGACGGAGAGAATAAGTAAAGGTGAGAGAGGTGGTGCCTATCGTGGTACCATTACTTTGCTCTCAGCGAACTCGACAATATCAGTTGATTTTTGTGGCATCATCTTAGTGCCATTGGTGATCAATGTATCCCGCTTACCATTTTCGTTACGTGATTTAGAATTTTTTGCGTTTTCTAGCCTGCGTTCTCTTCCTGACATTTTTCTAGCCTCTTCTAATTAAAATATGATCTCTATAATTATGTAAAATATAAATGTTTAAAAAATTAGTTCTATTTTTTCTTCTTCTTATTGATTGGCGCGATAACCGTTTACGCGATTTTGGCCGAGTTTAACAAAGCGCACCAGTCCTTTCTTTTTCGCCCTAATAGGTGCCAGTTGAACACACGAAGTCCTTCTCCACCTGATCTTTCCGACGCAGAGTAGACCTTCCTCCTACTCTGCTACCACCAGCTGGTACCGCATCGAATACCTTCAGAGTCGGAGCGTTTGGATGCACGACATGACCCGAAGTTCAGTTCTATTTAGCTTTCCCTTTTTTTATCATCTGACCACATCATCGGCGATTGCGATTGTTTTGTTGTTAGTGATTATGCCTGTGTGTGGTATTATTTGTGTGTGATGTTTGTGTTGACATTTCTTTCCAAGTTTGTTCTTCTTCTTTTCCTTCGAGCAGTCAAATCTCTCTCTCGCAACTGCAGTGTTGCCTAGTTTTGGATGCAAAAAAGCACTAAAATGCCACTGTAAACAAAAGAAAATACAAGATTTTTATTGCATTACTTGAAAAACTTTGTAGGCACAGCAAAATATTTTTACTGTGTGCGTTATTTCAAACAAATGTGCTATGGTTATGTACAATAGACTGCATTGGAAAACACAGAGTTTTAAAAACCCATCTTTGTAATTAGAACTTATGGTAAAAGAAGTTATTAAAAAAAGCCCAACAACACTTTTTTTTGATATATTTGAGGTTAAGTAATACGACAAGGTTCATTTTGGTTACTCAGTATTATCTCGTATTTTTTTTGTTTATTTCTACTACGATTAGACCTCTAAGGCTTTAATTCATATTCAGTAAATTGAAAGTTAATATTCATAAACAATTTAAATATTCATAAAAAAAGGAGCATCAAATGAGATTTGCACTTTCAAAACATCAAACTTTATAAGAAACAACGAATTTTCGATAGCACTAAAATCATCTCAGAGTTGCATTCATTAGCATTTTTTCTTTTAACTAGACACATTTTTTTCTAACTTACAATTTTAGTAGCTTTAAGGGGGTATTCTAGTGTAGAGGCATGAATTTGATGTGTTTTTTCAGGTCCTATAAATAAAAAATAAAAAATATTTTTAGTATACATTTTTTAATAAGATATTCAGAATGTTTTAAAAATACATAAAAATATTAAAAATTTCAAAAAACGAAAAACTCAAAAAGTTATAAGTTGTTGAAGTGGGGGGTTAACAAGAAATGGCGCGCCACACCTATCACGATTGTGAGTGTTCTAATAATCTGAAACAAAAAAATAAAAAAGGTTATTAATCTTGATGAATGCTGCTATCGTACTTACTACAAAAAAGTCGAAAAATTACGGTTGCCCGAAAAAATGATAATTTTATTTACTACTTTTTGTTACTTTTCGGATTTTTTAAATATAGTCAAAATTTTTATTTTGTTTATAATAACAGTAAATACGATAGATATACATATTAAGAAGGCTCACACCAAATTTCAAGTATACCGGTTAAATAGAACCTGAGAAATCAAGGTAAACATTTTGAAATATATAAAGGGTGGTTAAATTTCAAGGGCCGATGTTGAATGTGAACCACACCTAAACGTCAACGACACCGTTGGACTTTTTTCTTTGGGGTAATTTGAAAGAAAAGGTGTACGCCGATAAGCCAGCAACAATTCAGGAGCTAAAGGATGAGATAATTCGGCACATTGACAGCATAGAACCACAATTATGCCTCAGCGTCATCGGAAATTTGGACCATCGGATGGAGGTGTGCCGCCAAGGCCGCGGCGGCCATTTGACCAATATTTTGTTTCGTACGTAATTGAGCCATACCAATAATATCATAATAAAGAGAAATGGCAATAATTTCTTAAAAAAATTGTATATTATTCAAAATCAACACCGGCACTTGAAACTTAACCACCCGTACGTTTCGAGAAAACCGCGTTTAAAGTTTTGGGTGCAATTACCCCCTGTGGCGTTCCAGCCGAGCCAGTTTAGAAGTCGTGACACTAAAATAGCTATATCTCTGGAAATAATTAAAATTTTAACAAATGCCTTTGAGGAAATATTCTTGAAAGGTTAAGCTTTGAGAATATCAAAAAAACAAAAGACTTTTTCGAATTTCTACACTAGAATACCCCCTTAAATTAAAACAAAAAAAAACACCAAACTCAATCATTTTCGCATTTTTGGTATGAAAAAGTACAACTTCTTGCGAAGAACAAAGAGTGAGCAGCACTGCACAAATAGACAAGTGTGACGCCACGCACTCTCGATGGGCGCAATCTTCTAGTTTCTATCATTCTTAGAACTCTACCTTTATACAAAAATAATGATTATTAACAAAAAATAAAATCAAAGGGTTGAGGTGCTATATTTTTTCTTAATAATTCTAAATCATTTCTGTACGATTTTTTTTATCCATTATTTCTACTACTTCCCTATTTATCATATATTCACTCAATCTGACCTTGTGAACTATCCTGACTTACTTTTGGCATTCGGTCTTCATGGCAAGTGAAAAACTTAATCCCACTTTTGAACTTAATCACAAGTTTAATTTTATTTTTGCAGCCAGTACTTCAAACGAGTAATTGACAGCACTGATCAACCTCTTCTAGACGGGGAAAATTCACATTACAGCTCAACAAAAATTTTACAGCGAGTCATCCGACTGAGCTCAAATGATTTGTGGATAAACAAGTTCTCGCAGATTGAATGTGAACGGACAGCATATCAAAATATTTGGCGATGTTGAACGGCAAAGTAGAATAGGCAGTAACGAGATTGCATAGAATGTATGTATGTATGTATGTATGTATGTATGTAGTTTAGCAACGGCATAGTAAAGCCTCAAGTCGATGGCTGCGCTCAAGTGTGCTAGTGCAGCGTCTGAAAGACAAGTAAAATCAAGGAAGAAAAAAACAAAACAAATGTGATTAAGACCATCCGCAATAAAAAGTAATAGGGGCTGAACTATAAAGATCAGTAAGATAGATATCGGAACTAATGAGCAATCGATACTTTTAGACGAAGATTTTGAATGCAGTTTGTGATGGATCTGCTCTCACGTGCAACTGCGTTTAATAAAGTACTTGGAATGCTTTTATTTGTTTTGCTCATAAATGTTGCAACATTGAATATTCGAGATTCAATGAAGATCGACACTTAAATCTAGCTGGCGGCTGGTTACCGGTGGTACAAAAACAAAACTTGCTACATTAACAATAAAAACTTCCTGTTTTAACTAAAAAAAACCGTGTACAAAATTTTCAAACTATTTTATTGCATAAATTACGTCACATTGCGGTTCAATGTGTTCAGACAGCGATCGACAACTGCAAACACATACCCACTATCGTCAATGTGTGTGCTCGCTCGCTTCTCCTCTGCCACATTGTGCGAGTATTGCACCAATAATTGCAACCATACCCGTTTTCCATTCATCATTCTCCTACAATTCATAATCGTTTCCATTCATTGATCAGCATTGATCGTTAGCGGTTCAGTGATTAACATAATTGAATGGTGGCTAAATTGTGTGATCGCGCCACGAATGAATGAGTTTTGTTGGAGCAGTGCAATATGCAATAGTTAAGGCAGGAAAACATGTGGCAAGTTCGATTATTGTCATTTAGTGGTTCATTGTTTGACTTTTACACCGTCGTAACTGGCGTAAATAATTGTACATGACAAACACTCGGCTGTTTCCAGGTTCGATGCCCACTCTGTATTAAACAGCAAATGATAACATCACCTTCATAATTTAGTGCTATGGTTTTGTGTGAGCTTTGACTTGCTGCAGAATACGACTCCATTTGACCCAATCCTTGGCTGATTCTTGCCAGTTGTTGACATTGAGTTTCCACATGTCGTTAATCCATCTTGATTTGGGTCTACCTCTAGCTTTCGTTGTAAATGTTTTAGCGTCTATTATTTTTCGTTGAGCTCTCGTTGCGTCCATTCTTATAGTATCGACTAGCCATCTTAGGCTGGGTTAGGTTGAAGCGGTTGTCCATTGTAGGACACACTCAGGCTCATGGGGCATTGTGATGCCGTGTGGGAAACTAGCCCTTATCCATCCTGAAACCAATGAGTACTATTCAGATTTTTCGCAAGATCCTTAATTTCGACAGAGCCGCGGTCTTCTAATTCGTTAAAGAAATGTCCGCCCAAAATGGTGCGGATCCGTCTCTTCCTCTTCCTCGTCTAGACAACTTCTGCAGAAGTCTTGTATTTGCGCACCCATTCTCTGGGCGTGCCTAACGATTAGGCAGTACACCGTTAAGACTGTGCTTATCTCTTCTTAGTAGAAGTTCTGTGCGTTTAGCATTGATAGTCGGCCACATCTGTTGGGCTGTTTTGCACGTGGCTTAGTTACGCCATCTTTCATTCGCTACTCTTACAATTTCCTCGCCGATACGTAGTCTACATGTTTGCAAGGGGATACCTATGTCATTATTTATGTACTCATCAGTCAATTGGGTACCGATTTTCGCTAGTTCATCAGCTCTGCAGTTTCCCTCAATGACGCAATGGCCAGGAACCCATGCTATCATTAGGTGAAATCACTCAGACATCTCGTTAAGAGATGCGTAGCATTTCATGGCTACCTTGGAGGTTATCGACTGTTTTGTGAGGGATTTTATCGCCGCCGGGCTATCAGTGAAAATGTGTCTTTTCCAGGTATCGCACACAGTGTCACGGCTTTTATTATTGCCATCGGTTCAGCCTGAAAGACACTACAGTAGTTGGGAAGCCGAAAACTGAAGAAGATCCCCAGATGCTCGGAATATACACCTCCGCCCACCCTGAAATCGAGCTTTGAGCCACCTGTCTATACATGGATGGACTCGCCCTGTCTTACCACGTACCGTTCCCACTCTTCCCTCGAAGGTAGTAGAGCCACGAACGTTGTAGTGGCAAGTATAGGCGGAACTGTATAGTCCACCTGTCTGGGAAACCCCAACGTGCCATCCAGGATTTTACCGTAGCCACAATCTGTGTTTGACCACTTACTTAAAGTGCTCAGCCTTATTGCTGCACTGCGCGCAATGTACTTTGCTTGCAGGTCTACCGGAAGGAAGTTTAATATCACATATAGTGCTTTCGATGGTGTGGTTGACATTGCACCGGTTATAAGAACAGATGCAAGTCTTTGGACTCTGTCAACTCTTTTAATGTTCACGCCCTTCTCCAGGGCATTCCCCCATATTGCAATAACTTAATAAAGAATTGGTCTCATTACTGTTGTGTACAACCAGTGTATCATTCTGGGTTTCAAACCCCATTTTTCCCCAATGAGCCTTCCGCAGGAGTACATTGCGGTCATAGCTTTGAGTGCTCTGTCTGCGACTGTGAGCCCCCAATTTAGCTTCCTATCCAGTACAAGTCCTAGATATTTAGCGTTTTCTGTTACCTTAAGAGGTTTTCCCCCTAAAAGTATTTGTTGAAAAGCAAGGGTTTTATATTTTCTGCTGAACAGTATCAGTTCCGTTTTTTCGGGATTTACTTCTAGTCCTCGACTTTTGCACCATAGTGATAGTCTGTTGAGAACTCTTTCTTGAAGATCGCACATAGTTGGAAGCTATTTTAGTCTTTGAGCTTTCATGAACCATACAACATTTTCGCTTCTTATAAGTTCATGGTTCCATCTAATACGCGATTCGCCGTAGCCTTTGCCTAAAAATTTTACTCTCAAATACTTCGGAGTTCGTTTTTGTCTCTTCCACTCATTGTCCACGACCCCAATCCGTAGCAAAGAATCAGTCGGACTACAGATTTATACAGCATAATTTTGCAAAGTCTGTTCAACAGCTTTGATTCGAAAGGTTTGATAAGTGAGTATAATGCTCTACTATATATGCTGTTTGTAGTCTCTCGTCTCCTGTGATGTGCATTGCCTTCTCGTGCCTTAGTTTAGAACCCAAGTGCGTGAAAGTTTTCACCGCTTAAAGTTTATATGTCCGGAATTTGATTATGCCAGGTACCATCTTTTCTCTGGACATCAAAATATATTTTGTTTTTTCCTAGTTAATTCTCAATCCAATTTTACCGGTTGCCTTTTATATATCACAAAACTATTTGATAATGCACTAAAGTTTTTGCTGATTGTCCGCGTACGCGTATTCAATGGCATTACTGTTGCTATAAAATCTTTTATTTTTAATTTATGGCCTTTATAAGTATTTATTATAAACTTCAATCTCCATCGCTTCCATTGTTCGAAGTTTCTTCTGTTAGCCTCAAAGAACTAAAACCTCTCTCGGTTCTATAGGGTGATCCATGTAAAATTTGCTTTTTGAATCGGCTATAAAAAAAACTAATCAATATTTTTTCAAACTTTTTTTAAAGATGGAACATTGTCATTTATGAATAAAAAATAATATCGTTCAAATGACTGCCACGACTGACTTTACAGTAGGCCATTCGGTCAACCCAATTTTTAAGCACATTTTCGATTGTTTGGGCTCCAATTTCATGAATGGCAACTTCGATTTCGTGTTTTAAAGTATCAATCGTCTCTGGATGGTTCGCATAGCATTTGCCCTTAACGGCTCCCAACAAAAAATAGTCCAACGGGCTTAAATCACAGCTCCGAAGCGGCCAATTGATATCCGACTTTCGGCTGATTATTCGGTTTTCAAAAACGGTAGCCAAAAGTTCGAGTGTAACTTTGGCAGCGTGACAAGTTGCACCGTCCTGTTGAAACCAAATGTCGTCCATGTCATCCTCTTCAATTTTTGGAAACAACTCGTTGAGTATGTCACGGTAACGCTCGCCATTTACTGTAACCGCGGCACCTCACTCATTTTCGAAAAAAAATGGGCCGATGATGCCGCCAGACCAAAAACCGCACTAAACAGTGATTCGTTGTGGATGCATTTGCTTCTCTAAAGTAACGTGTGAATTTTCTAAGCCCCAAATCCGACAATTTTGCTTATTGACGTAGCCACCGATGTGAAAATCAGAAAAGAAGAAGAAGACTCACCACTTTGGAAATAGGTTTTTAGTATTTCCCAATTTTGTTCACGCGTATAGCGTCCCATTTCGTAAATGTCAAACCTTTAAGTTAATTATGAACCCATTTGACATGTCATGTGTTTTACCATTCTCTAAAAAATAGGTGGTTCAAAAAGCAAACGCTATATGGCCCACCCTGTATATGAAAGACTTCCATGAATGTGCTTTATATGGAAGAAAATTGTCAACATTGCATACAAAAAAAAAATGCTCAAAAATCAAGCGACTTCAATCTTTAAAAAACCACTCATAAACATTTTTTTTTGCAGATTAATTCTGCATTTTCATTCATTTGAAAAACCTTCCACGCCTGTGCTTTATGTGGAAGAAAATTGTCAGCATCGCATTCCAAAAAAAAAAAAAAAAAAATCAAGGCAATCTTTGGCGACTTCAAACTTACACTTTATTGTACTAAAATAGGATGGGCTATAAAATTGCATACTCGAAATTTTCGCGCAATTCTGACTGGAAAGTTTGAAAATTATAATGAGAACTTTTTTGAAATTTGTTATGTTTCTGTGATTTTTATGCTAAGTTTGGAGCTTTGAAATATTATATATGGTTTTTGTTGAAGAATGAATTTTACTTTTACAAGAACAAAAAAAATTTTAAATACGAAAAAACGCTAATTCTGGTAATTCGCCGCATTGGAGTTTTATAAAAAAAAATATTTAGAGTTGATTTTGATACGCGAAGAGTATTTTTTGCCCTTTACTGCAAAACAGAAAAAAAGTTCTCATCTATTGAAGAGTTAGAGGATTCAGATGTTCCACGTAACATATGTACATAGAACCCTTGAACACAATCTAAAATATAAAAGTTTCCTAGTTTTCTAGGTCTATTTCCCATAAGAACATGACAGGTAACCCCTCCTAAAATAAAGTTCTGACGTTAACTTTCATAGTTTTTTGTTTTGTCCTCTACCAGAATCCATTGAAGGCCTTGCAATTTCCTTCAATGTCTCTATGTCCTGGAACCCACAGAGAACTGACTTTGAAGACGGTGCTAATATCATTTCAAGCTGGAAGGTCAGTACTGGAAATTGAAGAAGAAAGGGCGTGATAGGCGACGGAATGGAAATATGTAATGAAAAATACAAAAAAAAAAATATTCCGTTGGTAGAATATAAAAATAATTCTATTGAAAAACTACACTGTATAAATGATTTTGTAATGCATCGAGTTCTGATACCAACCTTTTTTTACCTGTGCACCCCTATAAATTATAAAAAATATATAAAAAGCATAAAAATAAATTTAAAAATATTTATGTATATCACATAATAAAAATTAAAAAAATTGCTTCCCATACCGGGAATCGAACCCGGGCCTTCTGGGTGAAAGCCAGATATCCTAGCCACTAGACCATATGGGATATACTACAAACTCACCCAAAACCCACTCTCTAGCTCAACGCTTACTCGGCATTCTCACACTACTCTTCTTCGTTTCGCATTGTCAACTGTTATACACAAGAGATGAGAAAATAAACAATAGCAACGTAATGCGTACGGAGAAAAATTTACAGAAATAAGCAAATTTAGCGCAAAGAGAGTCGCTGTGATTTTGTTCACAGTAGTAGTAAATATGTCAACACAGCTTTTATGGGTTTTATTATTTACCTTTGGCAAATAAAATATTACAAAATTATTTGATTTTTTCTCTCTTTCAGTAGTTTCCCGTTAATTCTCACTAATTTGTGTTATACAGTTATACAATTACTCTCGGCGTAACTGCATCATTTGACACAAATTTATCAACTGTCAGGATGGCCGAGCGGTCTAAGGCGCCAGACTCAAGTGCGAACTTGCCTATTTAGTAGAAACGGGTTAATATGGAGCTTTCTGGTCCTCTCTGAGGGCGTGGGTTCGAATCCCACTTCTGACAACAGTTTTTTTTGTGTATGATTTCATTTCTAAAAGAAATATTTTTTAATTACATTGTTTTTTAATATTTGCTTACTTAAATGAAAAATAGGCAATACAAAAATTAAAATTTATGTAATGCGAAAAATGTTAATTTGTTAATGTGGATGACAAATGAACTCGTTTTTCGCAACTAATTAGAAACACAAACGGGCACGAAAAATCGAATAAAGAAAACAAACTTAAGCAAAATGTATGGATTTACAATAAAATAGCTTTGACTACGTAAATCAAAAATTATTTTATTCAAAGTGAACCTGAAAACATCATTGAAAAAATCAGAAAATTGCATTAATTGAACTGAAAATAGTTAGAAACTTTAAGTGTTTTTTATGAAAATAAGTGCTTTGTCATATTTCAAAGCCCATGAGATACAAATGTTCAGTGGCGTGATTGCGTCATCTGCTTTAACTTTATTCTCGCTACGATCATAATCTGAAGAATCCCTTGCCTCTGTTTCAGATAATTCAAGAGGTTCATCAATTCATTCATTCGTTCAATTCCTTCAATTCATTCAATTCATTCTTACTTCCTGTAATAGTAGGCATGCGCTCGTCTTGAATCCAATTTACGATATGTTTTTGTTCATTGAAGCTGTACTGTCGATAACTCTCGATACTCTCTTCTGCTACAAACTCAGTACTCGTTAAAATTATTTATTAATCATTATAGCGAAACCACTTTCATCAAAAAGTTCTCGGAACAACCGCCAGGTGACGCTCTAGTTACACTAAAAAGTCATTTTTTTTATTAGGTTGCTACATCTGTGATTCCTACCAAACTTGTAATGCCATTGCTTGACATTTGTATAAGTTCCACCTTCTTGAGTAAATTCACCTCTGCAGGTGTTTTCGATTTTTACAGTTTTAAAAATGGATTTGAACTTGGAACAACGAGTTTGTATTAAATTTTGCTTTCAAATGTTTGCAATGGTGCGAAAACCTTTGAAATGTTAGAAAAGTGCTCGGTAGTGATACCTTAGAGAAAACAGCAGACACCCGTTTACGAGGGGCATGAAGCCTTCACAAGAGATCGTGAGTCCATCGAGGAAGACGAATGTACTGACTGACCATAGACATCGAAAACTGCAGAAAACATCATTAAAGTGAAAGAAAAGCTAATAAATAACCGTCAGATTAACCATAAGAGAGCTGGAAGAGGACTTGAACATTGCTTATGGATCCGTTCCAAACATTGTAGTGAATGATTTGAATTTCTGCCGTGTTGCTGCAAAATTTTTCCCAACGGATCCGAATTTCATGCAAAAAAGGGGCTGATTTGACAAAGACATGATTTTCAATGTTGAATTCGACCCAACATTCAATAAACGCATCCATACTGAAGACGAGAGGGGGAGCTCCAAAAGAACCAAGAGCAAATAAATCACGTCTTTTTCAGTCAAAAAAGAAAGCGATGCTCACGGTTTTTATGATTCACAACGGTTTTTTACACCAAGAATTTTGGCAAGAAGGCCAGGCAGTTAAATAAGAACTAACTATTACTTGGACATTATGCGATCTTTACGTGAAGCAATTCGCCAAAAATGAAAGGATTTGTGCGAAAACAAATCGTGGATTTTGCACCATCAAAACGCACCGTTACACAGTGTCATCATTAGCCGTGAATTTTTGACCAAGAACGAAACGAATACCATCCAACAGTTATCGAGTTCACCTGATATGGCTCGCTGTGAGTTTTTTTCTATTTGATCGAGTTAAAAAACTACTACGGCGAACGCGTTGTAACTGTATAAAGGAAGTAATAGAAAAATCGAAGACAGCTCTGATGACTATACCCAAGAAACATTCATTAAAGGTGGTGGCACTAGGCCAACAACAATGGTTTGTACGTTTGATTGTCAAAGTAAATGTTGCGAAAGGTTACTTGGCAACCCATTTCGCATTTTTTCACCTCTCTGTTTTTCTCACTCGCCAATCAACAGCTGTCAAAGAGAAGCAAAGTTTACTTGCCAAAGAGAAGCAAGCTTTCTTTTCGATTCTAGACGTTGGCGAAAGCGCATGGACGCGCGCATAAACGATTGTAAGGAATATGTAATATAAAATATTTTCACATAACTATTGTAATCTTTGTAAACCTATTAATAAATAAAATAAAGTTTTCAGCTTTTCCAAACAGTAAATAAATCATTCCTTATTTACTGCACCAGAGCTAGATAAAACGGAATTCAGCCGCGTCAAACTGCAGTCACCAACATTCTGAAAAAATCTACTTTAAAGAGATTTTCGTTTAATAACCTGTAAAAATGGAGGATGTTTCTAAAGCTGCATCGCCACAGGGAAACGCGGATGCTGATACAATAAGCGCAGTCGAGGGTTTATTAGATGAGGCTGACAAAACTGGCCATGCTGTGACAATTGGCACCGAAACGCCTACTGCCGACACCGCGCCAGATCGTCACGCATCTACACCTGTTCGTCAAACTGCACCATTTGCACCCCCCTGCACTTCAGGCACCTCCGGGATTAGGACTACTCACTTCTACAGTACAGCACAGCCATACGCATGTGGCGTTCCACAACCTATAGAACTGCAATGCAACCAAACTGCAGGTATAACGGGAACACACATTCCATCGACCTCGTTCAATGTCGTCCCTAACCTTGCTAACGTGATGACATTTCCGTATACTTCGACTACGAACGGGATGACGACCATGCTGCCCAACTTAACCTCAAACAGCAATACAGTCTCAGCTATATCTTCATCTCAACCCTTTTCTGCATATACATCAATGCACAATTTCCACAGTTTGCCAACATCGGTTACTTCAGGATTTTCACACCCAAATGTTAACCCTAACCTAAATATGCCTTGTGGAGGGTATCCGACCGTTACTAATCCGTATAGTTACTCTACGACAGCCGACCTAAATTTGACTGCGGCACATATAGCTAGTCGTCAAGTGCTTTCGAAAGATCTGCCAACCTTTACAGGTAGGCCTGAAGACTGGCCCGTATTTATTACTAACTATGAGCAGTCTACCATACGGTGCGGATTCACGGACCAAGAAAACCTTATTAGGTTGCAGAAATGCTTGAAGGGCCAAGCATTAGAGGCAGTTCGTGGTAGGCTTATGGTGCCGTCTACGGTTGGATTGGCCATTAATACACTCCGCATGTTGTATGGTAGACCAGACGTAATTCACCAAGTAATGATGCGTAAGTTAAGGGAGGAACCATCTGTAAAGCCAGACAAATTAGAAACCTTAGTAACATTTTCATTAGCGGTACAAAATTATCGCGCTACAATGCAGGCGGTAGGTCTAAACGATTATCTAAATGATCCAGTGCTATTAAACGAGCTGGTAGCTAAACTGCCATGTAACCAAAGGTTGAGTTGGGTCCAGCAATGTATGTCCCTGAGACGCGCTGACATTGCTGCATTCGATGATTGGCTTTTCGGTCTAGCCATGTGCGCTAGCCAGGTCACTTCCATCCAGACATCAGCGATATCATCGTGTAATAGCAACGTCGAAGCAAAAAAGGAAAATCGCGAATCACTAAAGGGCAGAATAATGATTCACGATGTGGTTGCGAAAAATAACGAGCAGAGTGAAAAGTCGATAAATTGCCTGAAATGCGGTGCGAGCCATACGCTGTCCGATTGCTATGAGTTGCGTGCCCTATCGCAAAGTGACAGATGGAAATTTGTACGGGAAAATAAACTCTGTTTACGCTGCTTCAAAAGTCATTTTATTCGTCGATGTAATTCGAAAAGGTGCTGTGGCGTAGATGATTGTAGAATGGCTCACCATCCACTGCTTCATAATGGAACTTCGTTGGCGATTGGAAAACGACAACAAGCAACATTATACCACGAGTTGGGCACAGCTGCTGATAAAGAAACGCAAAGGGCGCTTTTCAGGTATGTGGAGGTTATTTTACATAGCGGTACCAAAGCAATACGTACATTCGCCCTTATCGACGAAGGAGCCTCCTGTACGCTAATTGAGTCTCAATTGGCGAACGAGCTTGATTTAGATGGGCCAGTTGAATCGTTATGCTTGCGTTGGACGGGAGAAATTACTCAAAATGAGGCAAATTCCAAATTTGTCAATCTTTACGTTTCACCGATTACATTACCCTCTCAAAAATACAGGCTTCGAAACGTTCGAACCGTTGCTAATCCACTACTTCCTCAGCAGTCGCTGTTCAGCTCTACGATTAGTAAGCACGCACACATTAAGGGATTGCCGATTCGACCCTATAGTAAAGCAAGAGCGCGAATTTTGATAGGTTTGGACAACGCTAAAATAGGAATCCCTATCGAAATAAGAGAAGATAGGGGATCCGACCTTATTGCCGCAAAGTGCCGACTAGGATGGAGTGTATATGGGCGCGATAAAACTAACTGCGTTGAACAACCGAGAATATTGCATACCTGCGAATGTGATACAACCAGAGACGATCGTATGGACCAGCAACTGAAAACATATTTTTCTATTGATGCCATCGGATCATATGCACCAATTAAACCGTTGATATCTAAAGATGATGAACGCGCTCTTCAAATCATGGAAAAGACCACGCGCTTTATCTCCGCTGAAAAGAGATGGAAAACCGGGTTACTTTGGAAGCACGAAGCTGTCGAGCTTCCCGATTCGCTGCCTATGGCAATCCGGCGACTCTCGTGCTTAGAAAGTAAAATGAAGGGTGATTCGTCAATTCGTCAATTTCTTATAAACAAAATACATGATTATGAGAAAAAAGGGTACGTACATAAGTTGAACGAAAACGAAATAAAATATAGCGCTAGGTCTTGGTATCTCCCTATATTTACTGTTCTCAATGCCAATAAAAAGAAAACTCGATTGGTTTGGGATGCTGCAGCAAGGGTAAAGGGTGTCGGGCTCAATGATATGTTGCTGAAAGGGCCCGATCTACTAAAGTCTCTACTAGGGGTACTGCTCCGATTTCGCGAACGACGTTTCGCAGTTTGTGGAGATATACGCGAAATGTTCCACCAGATTAAAATTATAAAAGAAGATCAAGTGGCGCAAAAATTTCTTTGGCGAAACGATGGCTCGACTCGCGACTATGATATCTACGTGATTAGGGTTATGACATTCGGCGCTTCGTGCTCGCCTTCCTTGGCGAACTACATAAAAAATCGTAACGCTCACCGATTTGCTGATCTTCATCCCGACGCCGAACAGGCCATCGTTAGTAACACATTTGTTGACGATTGGCTTCAGAGTGCAGACTCTGAAAATGAATTGGCTCGTCTAGCAACTGAAGTTCGTTGGGTTCATCAGGAGGGCGGATTCCAAATGAGAAACTGGAAATCTAATTCCAAACACGTACTATTTTCATTAGATGCTGACGACGTTCCAGACGCCAAATGTTTTGAAGAGCCAGAAGCCGTTATAGAAAAGGTACTAGGGATGTGGTGGCTGCCAGTTTCGGATGAGTTAACATACATTGAAAATTTTCCAAAGGAAGTTTTTAATGAAAATACGATCGTGTCGAAGCGACAAATTTTGCGCACAATAATGACGATTTTCGATCCTATGGGTTTGCTCGGTTTTGTCATTGTACAGGCAAAAATTATTTTACAAGATGTCTGGCGCTCCGGAGTAGGTTGGGATGAACCGATTAAAGAAGAAGAACGTTGCAACTGGTTTCGTTGGGTAAAACGCATTCCTGCGATCAACGGCATAAAAATTCCCCGTTGCCTTTCACTTGCCAGCGAAAACCAAAATAATCAGTTGCACATTTTTGTAGATGCAAGCATAAAAGCCTACGCTGCGGTGGCCTACATCCGGTCAGAAGTAGGTTCGCAAATATCTTGTTCACTTTTGGCTTCGAAAACTCGCGTTGCGCCATTGAAGCCCATTTCCATACCCAGGTTGGAGCTGTTAGCTGCTGTTTTGGGACTTAGGCTGGCAAATGTTCTTAGCTATGAACTGTCCATTACAGTAAATCGCAGAGTATTCTGGACAGACTCCAAAAATGTGTTGTTTTGGCTGCGTTCGAGCACAAGAAAATACCATCAATTCGTGGCGCTGAGAATCGGAGAGATCCTCGAGAGTTCTGCTGTTAGGGAATGGAGGTGGCTGCCATCTGGTGAGAATATTGCGGACGAAGGCACTAAATGGAGCAGCAACCGAGAATTCGACGACAACCAACGCTGGTTCAGTGGACCTAAATTCCTACTAGAACGAGAATCAAGCTGGCCAATTATACAATTTCCAGATGATGACGAAGAGACAGTTGAGGTTCTACAGCATATAGATTTCGCTAACAACTCATTGGGTACGACCGCAGAAATAACCCCGGATGTAAAAAGATTTAGTACATGGGAGAAGCTTCGCAGTGCGCATCGATTTGTTTTACGTTTTCTACGATTGGTTACGAAGGGAAAGCCACGTTCTCAGTTTCTTCAAAAGCTACTCAACCCAGACAACATAGAGACAGCAGAGCTTGCAATTATGCTTAATTGTCAAAGCGAGGTGTTCCATGAAGAGATCTGTCGTCTGCGTAATGGTGAGGAAATTAATCGAAAATCTTTTCTTTTCAAGTTCTCCCCATACTTAGACCAGATTGGCCTGCTGCGAGTAAAAGGTAGAATTGATGCTGCTGAGGGTGTTGCCATTAATGTCAAGCGTCCAATAATCCTGCCACGCAAGCACGAAGTAACGCGACTACTCGTCGACTTCTATCACAGGAAATTTCACCACCATCACAACGAGATCGTCGTCAACGAGATGAGGCAAAGGTTCTGCATCTCCGCCTTAAGAAGGCTGGTAAAAGAATGTGCTGCAAAATGTCAAACCTGCCGGAATCGTAGGGCTTCTCCACAACCTCCTCAAATGGGAGATCTGCCAATGGAACGTGTGTCACCTTTTACCAGGCCGTTCACCTTTACAGGGGTTGACTATTTCGGACCAATGGACGTTGTAATTGGCAGCAGGCGTGAAAAGCGGTGGGGTGCTTTATTCACATGCCTTACCACCCGCGCAGTTCACATTGAAATCTCACCTACTTTATCTACCGAGTCGTTTTTGCTGATTTTTAAACAATTTGTGAGTCGCCGTGGAGTACCGAAGCGAATTATATCGGACAACGGCACCAATTTTCGCGGTGCTAGTGTACTTCTAGTAAAAGAAATTGAAAGAATATCGTCGGATGATATAGAAAGGAAATACCCTGAAATTGAATGGATTTTTATTCCCCCCGCTTCACCACATATGGGAGGGTCATGGGAGCGCATGATACGTTCTACGAAATCGATTCTAATGGACATTCTACCAGATTCCGGTATGCGAGAGGAGGTGTTAAGAGCCGTTCTAGCCGACATCGAAAACATTTAAAATTCAAGGCCACTGACGTACGTGCCGCTTGATTCAGCCGAAGATGAAGCTCTTACGCCAAACCACTTTCTGACGGGACACTCTAGTGGTATTCGAGAACTAACAGATAATACCAACTCTGGATCGGCTCTACGGCAAAACTTTAAAATTTCTAGCCAGTTGGCTGACCAATTTTGGA
Organism: Anastrepha ludens; assembly: GCF_028408465.1. Classification (NCBI taxonomy): domain Eukaryota; kingdom Metazoa; phylum Arthropoda; class Insecta; order Diptera; family Tephritidae; genus Anastrepha; species Anastrepha ludens. The sequence goes on from NC_071502.1 coordinate 116,667,179, forward strand.
GACGCTGGGTTAAGGAGTATCTTCCCTGTCTTACCAGACGTGCAAAGTGGTATCAGCCACCAGCAAACCCAATCAAATTGAACGACGTGATGGTCATCGTAGACGAAAACTCCAAGAGAAATTCGTGGCCGAAAGGAGTAGTAATAGATATGAATTTTGGTAAAGATGGCCAAGCTCGTAGCGCAGTAGTCAAGACAGTAAATGGATTATGTACACGACCGATAGTAAAGTTGGCGAAATTGGACGTCGAGGTTGAAAAACGTGGGGTAAACGTTATGCATAAAACCGCATAAGATTTACGAAGGGGGGTGTTGCGAAAGGTTACTTGGCAACCCATTTCGCATTTTTTCACCTCTCTGTTTTTCTCACTCGCCAATCAACAGCTGTCAAAGAGAAGCAAGCTTAACTGTCAAAGAGAAGCAAGCTTTCTTTTCGATTCTAGACGTTGGCGAAAGCGCATGGACGCGCGCATAAACGATTGTAAGGAATATGTAATATAAAATATTTTCACATAACTATTGTAATCTTTGTAAACCTATTAATAAATAAAATAAAGTTTTCAGCTTTTCCAAACAGTAAATAAATCATTCCTTATTTACTGCACCAGAGCTAGATAAAACGGAATTCAGCCGCGTCAAACTGCAGTCACCAACAGTAAAGTATTGGCAAAGTACAAAGAGGAAACAAAGAACAAAGAATAAATTCGCCTTGTTTCATTCTGGGCTGACAGGCATACGGACACGGATTCGCCTTGGCTATACCCAAAAAAAAACAAAAGAATTCCAGTAATGTTTCGAAAGCTGGCTCAAACACCGGCATAAAAGCGTTGCAGTTGATGAGGAATACTTTGAAGGCGATAATCTCATTTTTGAGGAATAAACTTGTATTTGGGTTTTTCTAACTATGTATTTCTAAATGTACTATATATAAGTTTATGAGAAGAAGAGGGCGTTTTTGATACCAAAAATCTGATTTTGCCTGTAACATAATTAGAATTGTAAATAAGTCAAAAAATAGTCAGCGATTAAATTCCCAATGAAATATTATTCTAGCGAGAGTTTTTTAAATTCTTCTGCAGAACTGGTTTTCTAACAAAATTTTAAATAAAAAATATATATATATTATTTATTTTTCACTTTTGTTTTTATTTTTTTGATTTTTAATTTTTATTTTTTTAATTAAAAATTATTTTTTTGCTTAGCAAAACTTTTTTTCAATAGAAATTTAATCAGCCCTTTCACCGACGGAGAAATTTAAAACGGCGAACCTACTGAGAGCTAAAATATTGTTGCCAAATGTCACGGCAAAATACTTGTTAAATTTTTATTCAATTAAGCGCGAAACTAAATGTTACCCCCGCTAAAATGAAATAGCCCATATATAGGGTTTTTCAGTAAGAGCGCTTCAACTTTTGAACTTTTTTGAATAAAACACAAACGGTTTGACTTTTTTAACTAATTTTTTTTTTTTTATTATCGGGTTTGAACATATACATTTAAGTATGAAATTCGATTTCTTTTACATGACCACCGCGTGCACATTTTACGAAGTCCAATCGTTGAACCCAATTTTCGACCACTCTTTTGCATAAATCGGCCGAAATTCCAGCAATTTCGCGTTCAATATTGGCTATGAGCTCACAAATCGTCGCCGGCTTGTTACTGTAGACTAGGGACGGGCAGCAGAGTGGCACGCTCGCAGCAGAGCGTGCTAGCAAAGTGCTAGATGGGGGGGCGACAAACTTACATCAGGAGGGTAAGCAATAGGCGTGTACGTATATTAATCAATTCTGAGCAACGCATATGTGTTTGTAAAAAAGAGAATGAAGCTTTGCCAATAGCAAAGTTACCAGATAAGGGGACTTCATTCCATGTTAGGGGATTTTGAAGTGTTGGGATTTGCTAGATCGTTCATATTAAATAATAAAATGCTTTTGGTTTTTTTTATTGGAAACGCTTCTTTGAATATTAACATCATCTTTGCAAATTTCTATTTTATTTACTTTTATAATTTTTGTAACCAAGAAGCATAGGCGATTTTATAATCAAGAAGTTTGAACATTCGCAGTTCAAAGTTTCATAGTTGCTAAACTATGTGGAGATAAATTTGTACTGACAAATCGGTGTATATTTTTCTGAATGAAAAAATTGTCTTCGTTTACATATAAGTATGTATGTATATCGTATGTTTTTATGTTAGTGCATTTTTTTAAAGAATGCTGGTCAGAACAGCGAACAGTAATCTCAACCAGCCATGTTTTATTTAAACAATGCATGTTATACATTTTATTTTGTTAAAAAGGACAATTTATACATGTTTCCATTAAAAAAATAGAGGATTTTTTCAAAAAACATTGATGAAATTATCATAGCAAAGTGGGTATTCTTGGTGAGTACTTAGTTGCTCTCAAATTCAAATCACACGCATATGACAATGCGCACAGTATGACAAAGTACACAAAAATGATTAGAGAAATTTGTTTGAATGTGCTCATGGATTTCGCACCATCGGTGACAACGCAAACCACTTTTCGCCATGATACACCCATGCGTTCAATACCATGTTCATTAACACATTAAAATAAATCTTCACCTTTAGTCGTCCCTTTCATTGGAATAATGCCCAAAAGTTCTTCGCATATATTTAGGTGGGCATCAACTCCTCGGATAAAAATCGCTAATTGGGCTATGTCGGATATATCTGTACTTTTGTCAATTGCCAATGAAATCGCTGTGAATGATTTTATACGCTCTTTTAACTGCGATTCTGTAATTTCCGCCATTTCATCTACTCGTCTGCTTAGAGTTCTACGAGATAAGGGGACAAAATTCCTATTGCTTTTAATATACAAGACTTCACCAATTTGCCATCCGATAATGCACGATTCTCACGAACAAGGTTTAACGCGATTTCATAAGTTGCACGCTATGCATCTACAACGTAATCTTCGCTTTCCTAAGAAATTAAAAAAATTTAATAATTTGAATTTTTTCGACTTTCTGTAATTTGGCACATCGAATCGGGCTCTTCATTTAGACTTAAGGATTTGTATATACTTTTCCTTTCTTCTCCTACATATTCATCATATTCACTCCTGTGCAGCTCATAATGTCTCTTTATGTTAAAAACCTTACACACCTCACGTTTTTCACATACAATGCATTATGATTCTCCGTCTACATATTTGCATAAAAAAGTTACACTCCACTTCGGACTCAAATTTAACATTGTTCTTTTATTTGAGGTCATGCTGAACCAAATGTTTTATATTGAATATTTTATTTAACTTTATTTATCTAAATTAAAAGTTAAAACAGAGTAATATATTACACATTAGAAATAAAATTATGTTTTTGTCGGCAGTTGAACACTGTGCACTTTGTTTTGCCGTTCGCCGTTTCAAATTTTTAAATAGAATTTTCAACGCTTTCACTGCATCCACACCATACAAATACACTTAATATTAGTGGTTTTTTATGCGAAAATAATACGTAACTTACGGTCTTAAAAAATATCGTCAAAAAGTGCAGAAATTACGAAAAAACGGATTTTATTTATGAAATGTCAAAACTTATGAGTAAGAGTTGCCGCAGTTGTTAAATGTGGGAATAAATTTTGGGCATTGTTGATTTTATTATTTATGATTTATATACAATACATTTGTATATACTCTTGGTTGTTTATTTTTATACGCAGTTGTGCATTTCAGAGTGTATTGGATTTAGATGGGCGAAATTAGTTGTCAATCACGTCCACTTTTTTTATGAAAAATAAAAGAAGAAATGGTATCATATAGTAGCTAAAAATTCTGAAACATTTGACAAACTTCGGTAGCTGAAGAGAGTTTGCAGTTTTATAAAGTAATTTGCTAAAAAATTTGATTTTCCGGATTTCTTAGTTCAATTCAAAAAAATCAATTTACAAAAATATATCCGATCTCAAAAACTATTTAAGTAATCATAAGATAAGTGTGAATAATTTACAGATTCGTCAGTATATGCAGTGATCAATATTATTGAAGATTTAACTGTCATTGCTTTCCAATATGTAAGATTTTAATTTAATCTCAAATTAAATATTTTCAGAGGTCTTAATTTTCTTTACATCTAGCAATTAAAAAACAGTATTACGCGAACTTTTGAAATGTTTAATTGCTTGCTTATTGTTGTTCATTATCTTAATTCATTATTATAATAGAAAGTTTAATATGTATGAAATTTAGTTATTGAAGAAAAATCTACCAAAAAAACCTATTTTTTTAGAAATTTGTTGATATTAAAAGTTGGCATCCCTGGGAAGAATTCATGAATAATTGCTCTCTCATTCAGGATACAAACACAGACACAACTCGCTCAATTTTTCCGTTTCTTCCCTGTGCTTTGTTATCCCCCTTCACCTAGCACTTTTAAGCACGCAGAAGCACACGCTGCTGCACAGTGCAAATGTGCTTAGTTTGCCCATCACTACTGTAGACCAATGACTTCACATAACCCCAAAACGGGACGGCTTGTTAAATGGACCCTAAAATGGCCGTAATGCTCTTAAAGTAGCAGCAACGGAACGATTATTTTCATAAAAAATTTGCACAATTTGCAATCGTTGCTCAAGTATGTAGCGTTCCATGATGAAATGTATACCAATGAAGTTTACAAATGACAAGCGAAAAATAAAAAATATTGCGTCGTTCGCCCTCCCTATCGGAAAAAAGTTGAAGCGCACCTATTGAACAACCCTATACTTCATTGCATTGCATTCATTTGCCTACTTTTATACTGAAAACTCATTTGCAAGTCATCCGGTTGTTGTCACCACTATTGCTCTTGTGCTTATACCCCTCATTTCACCACTTTACCGTATGATGTCGCCTTCGTCTGTTAGTTGCACGAGCAACCACCTGGTCTTGTATACGAATAGTTTGCAATTGAAGAATTTCACAATTTTTGTAGTGCATTAATGTTTCTTATCTAAAAATAAATTTTGTTAATAAAATTTGGTTCATTGTGTTTGAAAAATCACAAAAGTAAATTATTGAAATAATTAAATAATACCACCTTGCATTGAAATATATACTTTGGCACAATTTGAATAACTGTCAGGATGGCCGAGCGGTCTAAGGCGCCAGACTCAAGTGCAAACTTGCCTGTTCAGAAGAAACGGGTTTATATGGAGCTTTCTGGTCCTCTCTGAGGGCGTGGGTTCGAATCCCACTTCTGACAAGAATTTTTTTTCACATTATTTATTATTTATATATATATTTTTTTAAATTCTCAACATTTTTTTACCCCTTTTCACCACTTAAATGTTAAGTGTGCGAAAAAGTGCCTATTTTTTCGTTTTTTTCGCCACAAATACATCTCATATTTTTTCATATATTTTACTCATAAAAATAGCTAATTTTATTTTTACAGACAACCGCAAAACAACGCAGACAAAGCCAAAAAAAAGAATAAATAAAGTGCTCTAGAATAGCAACAAGGCGATGACAAAATCAACAATTTTCCAAGCAAATACGCGCGTGGGACTAACGCGTACTCTTAGTATTTTCTTTTTCCAACGAGTCATCTTGTTGCTGTTGTTCTTCAACTACAACTGTTTTGTTGTGTTTAGAAAATTTAAATACATATTTCATGTACGTATTTATTTAATTTTTATTTTTATTATGTTTTCTATTTCAACGTCTGATTGTTAGTGTTTAAGGCTGATTGGGCTGGACGGCTGACCGGCTGGCTGTGTGGAGGAGGCATTGCGTCGCGTCGCGTCACGTCGCCTCGTTGTTAAGACTTAAGGCACTTGGTGAGAGTCTTTTTCGCCTGTTACTAATGGCCTTAGATGACGCCAATCAATTGACTTGTAGCATTTTGAGAATATTATAAGAATTTGTCGGTGGGAAAGGCGTTTTGTAGTTTTGCGTTTTCAATACCAACACAAGTGAGTAGTTCGGGAAAGTAAGGCAAGCTTTTATATTTTTATATATTGTATTTCTGTTTTTGTTTTGTTCTTTTCGTTTGTAAAGTTTCTTAAGCGTGGCAAATTGGGTGCATATTGTAAACAGAAATAGTTGAGTTGGCGAAGAGTTGTTTATTGGGGTGAAAAATCGCGCTACGTTTCCATACGACTGCCGCATATCTCAGAAGTGCTGAGGGCGAAATTTTTGACTTTTGGAAGGAGGTGAGTAAAGCGATGTTAATTTATGCTAATTTTTATTAAATCATATTAAGTGCCTAAGTTGAATGCTCACGGAAAGCGTTCTAGTACTGGTGAGCTAAATATAATTGGCCTTTGATGTTGGCCAGGTATATTTAAAGACCACAAATAACTTGCACTTCATATGAAAAATGTTTCGTTTTTTCAATGCAATTTTTTTTTGTAATAAATCAAATTTTTGAAAATATTAATACACTTACAGCTGCAATATTTTACTGTGGCGCGTAATAATTTTACTTTAACTCTTTATTTTTAATAATTTAATGATTTTGAATTTGCTTAAATTTAACTGGGTCTTCCTTTTAAATTATTTCTAACAGAAACTTATTCTATGAAAAATTTTCGAAAAAAAATTGATTTATTTGTTAGTTTTTTGAACAAAATACTTCCGCTGCAATATTTTACTGTAGCAAGTCATAATTTTACTAATGATTTTGCTTTTTTTTTAATTCAACTGGAAAGAAATTGTTGAAATTTGTTCTTGTTTTAACCAAAATATATCCCCATTTTTTTGAAGTTTTAATTTTAGTTATTTTTTGTACTTATTTTAAGAAAAATGAAAGAACCCTTTTATACATATATTATATACAATATTTGATCACATTAAAAAAAAAAAATTTGCAAAAAACTCACTCATTTTTATTAATTTATAGCTTATGTGAGTATTTCACTCTATAAAAATTTTCTGTACTAATGTAGCATACAATATTTTCATAAAAATTAAACAAATTTTTTTTTTTTTTAATATTAATTTTTTAAACAGGAACTACCAAATTTTTTTCGAAGTTTTAATCTATAAGTTAGATATTTTTCTGTGAAAAGTAATAAATGGATTAATTTAGGTTTTTTTTTTAATTTATAAATTTAAGTTCTAAGCTGTATATTTGAAAAATAACTTAAATTATGATTAGAAAAGTGAAACTAATTTTTACTACTTAAAATTTTTTAAGCCCAATTTTTTGCATAAATTACAATATATAAAAAACTTTCATTTGCTAAATAATTGTAATTGAAAGTAGTTTGATAAACCAAAAAATTCCAAAGTTGTTTTGGAAATTTTAACTAGAGCCTCCATATTTATAATATTTTACTCTTAACAATTTTTTTATATATTTATATAAAATTAACTTACAAAATAAATTTTATAAGCCATTTGTGTTAGCAGCTATAGCAGCTAGGCCTTAAGCCTACTGAAAAAAAATTGTTTGTACTTTTTTTGAACTTTTTGATTTCAAACGTGTTTCATTTATTTTTTTAAATATTTTTGAAGCAATTTTGCTCAGTTCGATTGGTTTTCTTAATATTTTAATATCTACAATATTTCAATAGTTTATGAGCTTAAAAACTCACTTTTTTTACTTGATTTTTAAAAGCTTTGTAATTTTTTTTTTTTAATGAAAATTTGTTTCTGAAATTTTATCACTCGAAGTAGGAAAAATTGAGGTCTGAAAATTTGTTATATATGAAGATAAATTAAGCGTTCATTTCTTGAAGTTTTTGAAACTGATTATGTAACTGACTTATTTAATAATAGTCGGATAAAAAAAATTTATTTGATGATTTAAAAATAACAAAATAATAAAATAAAATTTTATTGAAGCTTCTATCTAAAGCTTAAGTATTTTGTGTTAAATCCTAAATCCAGTTGCTCAAAAAAAATCCGATAAAATTTCGTTTTTTTAATTTTTTTTAACTGCTTAAATTAATTTGAAATAAAATTTCTCTAAAAAAAAAATTTTCTGAAAAACTCTTTGTATTCACACCAACAAAAGTCTCTATATTTTTTGTGCCTTTAGATTTTGGATATTTCATTGTTTTTGAATTTTTGTACTTTTTTTGCTATTTGCTTTGCAGGCTAATTTAATTCCATTTCATTTGATTACTTTTTTTTCATTATTTAACAGCCATAGATTATTTTGTGATAATATTTAGTTTACTTTTTTTAGTCATTAATTAGGGTATTAATTTTGACTTGCTGAAATGTGATTTATTAATTTTTAAAATATTCCTTAATTCATATTTCCTTTAATTCTATTTTATTTTTCTCTATAAAATATTTTACGTTTACTAAATTTGAACATTTTGTATTTTGATAAAATAGTTTTTAGTTTAAAAAAAATACCAGTCTGTCTATTTATTTAATTTGTCAAGTAATGCGTTGAAAGCATTTCCGTCGCACATTTTATACCCCAAGATAACATTTTAATCTGCTGTCTGCTGGCTTTTGCGGTCGCCTACACACCCACAACCAACCAACATGTCCCACCACGCATACTCACATTCAACCGCTTGGTAGGCTCTCTGAGCATCCACAGCAAACGGCCTGTATAAGAGTGACAAATTAATATGTGGATTTTTCTTAAATTCCAATTCTTTTGTGTTGGAATTTTCGGCGCACCAAATTACCAAGTGATTTATTTTTGTTTATAACGGCGCACTCGCTTTGAGTCGTATTAACCCGTTACGTGGTAATGGTAATCTGGTTTCATGCTGCTCATGAGAATAGCCGGTGTGTGTGTGAAAGATTTATGGCGCTCATAGAGGTGTTATGGGAGATTTGTTTTGTACGTGTGAAAATAATTAATATATATTAAGATTTTCCAAGCCCATTAATAAGATATTTCAAAAAGAATTTTCATTAATAAAATCATATATGTTTGAATTTGTTTTCGAACTGCAGGAAAATCGAATCGACTTACACTTGTGCCCACAAAGCCATTTTGTCTTTTTACAATATTCGCAATATTTTTCATGATACATTTTTTTCGTTCACTTATTATTTAAATATAGTTCATTTAAAAAAAAAACCACAAATCAAACTTCCAAACTTTGTATAAAATTTATAAAAAATTTAACAAATTTCAAAAATCATCAAAATGTTCAACTACTTAATCACTTTTTTGCTACACCTGCGTATATTATGGGTTTAAATATCACACATCTTGAACGTAATTAGCTACTGTTGATCGTCAACCTCTAATCCAAATCCCCTTTTCTCTTTTTTCACTGGTCCTTTTCCTTCTGTTTCACAACGGACGAAGTGAAGTGGGCCCATCGCAAGGCCAACCATTTATCCTAGCCTAAACAAAATCTTTATTAATCTTTAGCTCATTAAATTTGTTTATAATAAAATATATGTCGGAAGTCATTCAAAAATCTCGTTGATTTTTAACAATTTTTTTTGCTACAATACAATATTCAACCTTTTCTTCCATATAAAAGACTTCTGAACATACGCTTTATATGAAAGAACGTCCTCAACATCGTGCGCAAAAAAAAAAAAATCTTAAAAATCAACGCGATTTTTAAACGACTGCAAACTGTTACTAGATTGCATTTAAGGCCTAAAGAAAGGGTGAATGAGATTTTTAAAACAGCAGAGAAGGCTACATAGTGTCTTGTCTTTATTCAAAAGATTTAGTTTCCAAAAGAAATAGAAGAAATTTGCCTATAGACGTGGCTTGCATGTTCTCATCAAAATTGGATGTGGAGCAGCAAAAAAACTGAAAGACACTTTGAATTATCCTAATCAGTCAGACAGAGAAAGGCAGATTAGTTTTAAAATTTAAATTAAGAGAACCCTATATTGTCTCCAGTTTCACTAAAGATCGCTCTTTGAAAAATAGCCGATTGGTCAAAATTACCAAAATAATCTCGAAACCTCTCTGTAGTTATTTTTTTCTGTTAAAGCTGCCTTCCCCAAAAGACTTCTAGTACTCGATTCTTGTTTAGTATTCATTACATTGGATGTTAGGGTTAGGTTAGGTTCTTGTGGCAGTCGGGTTAGGATAGCCAACCCACTTAGACTATGTAGGCCCGTTGGAAACCTCAGTGTCTATTTATCCTGGAACCATTTAGACACTCTTATGCGCCGTAGTATAGGTTTTATCCCAGCATCAGATAGTTCCGTAAGAGAGTCAAATGAGTACTTTCCTAACAACTTTGCTCTACTCCTAGCTAAGTTTGGACAATTGCAGACGAAGTGTTCTACTGTTTCTTACCTCTACAACTTCTGCAGCATTCAGGATTCATTCATCAATATTCGTACCTAGAAGAGTGCCTACCTAACTGCCAATGACCGGTGACATAAGCGGCGAACTTCAAGTTGTTCTCTCTTGAGAAGTTGATCAATGCTCCAGAACTTTTTTTTACCTAATTGCAGCCACAGTATTTCTGCTCTCCATGACCTATTGACCTCCTGGAGAATATTATTTTTTTATTCTTAATTTGCAAGTTGCCATAGGAGGTCCACTATTGCCTTTGTTTTCTAGCAGTGGAAGATTAGTATCCTTTTTCGCCATCTCATCGGCCTTGCGATTTCCTTCAATATCTCTATGTCCCGGAACCCAGACTGACCTTGAAGACGATGCTAATATCCTTTAGAGTTGCCAGAAAGCCTTCCGCATATCGAATGCCGAATTCATCATAATAGGTGGAAAGCTATGTACACTCAGAATAAGAAAGCTTCATCAGGCCAAGTTTTTACAGGAGGCTCTTTTGGTTTACTGGCTGCATTGCACTGAATACACATACATATATTTTTCTACTAAGCTTAGCACCTAGTAATAAACTAAATTATATCCCTCTTCTGAAACCATATTAATCTTTACGCCTTTATCACTCAAATCCAAAAAACCTAAGTACTTGGTCAGAGATTTCTAAAAGATACAACTGACTTTTCTCAGACACCATTCACATAGGCTTTTATGTGTTTGAAGTACGCATTTTCTCTGAGAAGAAGTCCACTACGAAGTAAAAGATTCGAAATATAAGGATTTATTCAGTCACTAAGCAATGAATTCATATCACTCACTATCAGGTGTGAGAATTAAGCTCCGAAAACTTGACAATAAATTATAAGCAAACTGTATTTTGTAGTTACTTAAAATTGCATTTTATTATATTAAAATTCAATGGGCTCTAATCTGCATACCCAGAAGAATTCTAAAAATTCTGTTGAAACGTTTAAAATACTTAAAAAAATTTTAAAAATTAAAATAAAATAAATTAAAACATTTTTAAAAATGTTAAATATTTTAAACAATTTTAAACTCTAAACATTGTCTTATATTACTTTTGTTGTAGTGTGAACTATAATTTTATAAAACAAAAATTACCAAATTTAATAAGAAACGAAAAGTTGATCAAAAGTTGACAATAAGTCCATGTAGTCCCTGTTAGTTATTTAGTGCAGTGTATTTATTTCGATTTAATTGATGTTTCTTGGCCAAGAAATACTTTCAAAATAAGATTGTAATATAACTAACTGAATTAAATTGAAATTGAATTACATTGTAAATCTAGGTAAAGGGAATTCTTCGGAAAACCGTAAAAATAATTATAAAAAAATAATATTTCTGTTTTTAATATAAATAAATAAATTGGATTTTATTTTATTTTATTTATTTATAGACCTTAGTCTAAGAATTTTAAAACTATATCCTTGGGAAGAGCTGTGGCCGCCATACGCTTAAATAAATATAAATTTTCCTAAATAAATATTTTTGTATTGTGCACTTCAACATTTTGAGCAGTTTTGACTATTTATTTTTTTGTTTTTAACTTTCTTTATTTTTTTGTAAAAAAAACCATATAAACTTAATATCCACTATTCCACTATTTTTTATATTTTTATAAATATGATTGTTTTTTTAATAAATATTTTTCTGTTAGTTTTTGGATTTTTTTTTTTAAGAAATAAATTTAAAAATGCTTTAAGACCAATTCTAAGTACCTTATTATACAACAAGAATTAATTTTGTTCAAAACTAAATTTTTTTTATTTTTTATTATACAAACAAAAACTAAATTAAGATATTTTTCACTACAATTCTTGCCACCAAAAATATACGCAACTCAATTCGCTTTGCTATTTAATTAGATAATTAAATTTATTTTTATCAACACACCTTAAGCTGTTTATTATCACTTGATTGCCAAAATTCAACGTGTGCTCTGAGTCATATATCAACAGATACAATAGAAATTAGGAACAGATTAAGCAAAAAATATATATTATATACAAAGTGCGAGTATATTACATATACAAATGTATACGAGTTTCTACTTCAAATGCTGGCGCTGGGGATATATGCACACTTTGACGCGGTTGTGTTAAGTGTCAGGATGGCCGAGCGGTCTAAGGCGCCAGACTCAAGTGCAAACTTACCTGTTAAGAAGAAACGGGTTTATATGGAGCTTTCTGGTCCTCTCTGAGGGCGTGGGTTCGAATCCCACTTCTGACAAGAATTTTTTTAAATTTTATTTTTTTTGGTTATTTAAAAGTGTTTTTTTATTGTTTTTTACTTTAAATTTTTTTTAAATTAAAATTTTTCAAATTAGTTTTTAATCTTTTTTAATAGTTTTTTTTTTTTAATTTATTTAAATGTTTTATTTTTGGCTTAAATTTTTTCGATTTTTTTAAATTAAAAACTACTTTCATCCTTTTTTTTTAATGGTTTTTCTTTTTTTTTAATATTATTTAAATCTTTTTGTTTTAATTTTACTGAATTTTGTTTTTTATTTATTTTTTTATTTTTTTAAAACAGTTTTTAATTTACTTAAATCTTTTTTTAAATTTTTTTAAATTTTTTTTTTATTTCATTAAATCTCTTTAAATTTTTTTTATTTACTTTTTTTTTTAATATTTTTAAATCTGTTTTCTATTTTATTTAAATTTTTTTTAATCTTTTTTTTTATTTTGCACTCTCTGAATAGTCACATCCCTAGACTCACCTTTGAAAGGCTCTTCAAGGCGAGTATACAGTCAAGAAGGCAATGGCAGACACCAAGGCCATGGAGAAGGGGGGAATTAAATTTTTATACAGGTGGTTTCAAGCTAGACAATAAGGTTGACTATGGAGCTTTCTCGAAGGAATTAGGACTGGAAGTATCCGTTCGTGCGTATTTAGATATGTAGCCACATCTTTTATAGCTAGATCCTCTGCCTGATAGACGTATCCAGACTACTACAGCGTCTATCAGGCAGAGGTTCTAGCTATAAAAGAAGTGGCTACATATCTAAATACGCACGCCGTAACAAAAACGATTATAAATATACCATATTCTCGGATAGCCAGGCGGCCATCAAATCAATGAATGCGGTTATAATCAGATCGAAGGTTGCACAGGAATGCCGGGCAGCCCTAAATGATATTAGTGTCGTATTCATGGTCAGCCTTATTTGGGTTCCGAGGCACAGAGATATTGAGGGAAACTGTAAGGCTGATGAGCTGGCCAGAAAAGGTGCTGCTCTTCAACTGCTCAGTGATAAAAATACCATTGGAATACCCATGGCCACAGGTAAACTAATAATAAAAAAACAACATTATCCAAGAGGCCAATAGGTCATGGAGAGATGAAGATACATGTGTAACAGCTAGGCTACTAAGGCCGCAAATAAACAAGAAAAGAACAAAGGGATTGCTTAGTCTCTCAAGAGACAATATCTCGAAGGTCGTGGCTTGTTAAACCGGTCACTGGCAATTTGGCAGGCATTCCTCAAGACTAGGAGTTTTCTCCCATGAATATTGCAGAAGCTGCAGAGATGAGGAAGAGGAAGAAACAATTAAGCACTTTCTTTGCAATTGTCCAGCCCTAGCTAAAATCTGAGCAGGTTGTCTAGGTAAATACTTTTTTAATTCTCTTACAGAGTTGTCTGGCTAGGGATTGGGATCAATTATACGTTTCATAAGAGCCACAAAATGGTTCCACGAAGGAAGGTAAATGAGGTTCCCGTGTAGCACAGTATTATCACAACGGACCTGTAGGTCTAAGTGAGTTGGTCGTGCAGACCGACTATCACCATAACCTAACCTAAACTAATCCTTTTTTTATTTAAAAATTATTTGTTTTTGTTTTTTAAATATTTTTTAATTTTGTTAATTAAATTTTTTTTAATGTTTGTATTCTTTATTAATTAAATTAATTTATTCTTACATTTTTTTAATTAAAATAAACACCTAACCAATTTTTTTAATCTTTTTTATTAAATAAATTAATTTACTTTAATTAAAAAAAATTATTTGTTTTTTTAATCTTTCTTTTAATTTTCTTCTTCAGTTTCTTTTTAATTTTCTGTTTTAACTTTCTTTTTTAAAGAGCTTATTTTCTTTTTTCAATAAATTTTTTTATTAAAATTTAAAACATTAGTTTTTTAGTTTTCTCTTTTAATTAAATTTTTTTTTTAATTTGTTTTAATTTCTAAAAAAGTAATTAGTTTTTATATAATTATTTTGCAATTTCAAATTTATAAAAATTTCTTAATATATAAAATCAAAAATTGCAATAAATTCAATTCAATATTTTTATTGAATTAATATACATTTTTTTAATTCACAGTTCTGTGCAAGTGTAAATTTGTACGTGAGTGTAGAAAATGAGTTTTTTTGGTCCATTGGATTTCTGTGCCTTGCACAAAGAAATTTGTATTCGAAAAAAGTTTATTTGACTAGCAAAGTTTCCCACGCACAGTGCTGAGCAATAATTGAGAAAGAAATTAAAAGCAAGCAAAGATTTTTGTATGATGAAATGATTCTTCCTCAACAGTCTCTATTTGAAATTACGTTTAGTCTCTCCACATGGATTTCTATAGAATAGTGCGTTCCTAATGAAGACCCACCACTAATGAGAGTTGCGGATTTGTCAGCCTTCGATCGGAGAATGATGTCATTAGCATTCTCAGCTTCATTGCTCTATTGACAGCTCCTGAGGCCTTTGTAATATTGGCAATAGCTGAATCACTTTGGGCCTACCTAGAATTTTTAAACGGCGTAGCAAAATCAAGCAGAAAGGGAGAGTACAGGAAAATACCAATAGCTCTTAAATTAATTAAATAGCTTAAAGTAGAAATTTTGCTTAATATTTAAAAAAAACGCAATGAAGAAATGGATATTTTTTAAAAAAGGGGATATTAAAAATTCTAATTGTAATAAGCAATATATATTTTTTAGGTAATTTCTTTTTTGTTTAGCTCTGGAAATGTAAAACAAATTTTTGCTCTTGTCCAAGGTTGAAAATTGTAGAAGAATGCTTTTCCCACTAGAACAGGTTCCGTCCCGCACCTTTTCAATTGGTATTTGTTTTAAATTAATTTAAAAAAATATTATATATTTTTTTACTCTCCAAAGTATAGGCAATAAAGATTTATAAAAAACGTTTTAATGTCTTTCACTGTTTTCTGATAAAAAATTCTTAAAATTAGATTAACTTTTGACGCTTTAGAATGGTTTAACGCCTTAAAGAGTATTGCAATAGTCAGCAGCCAATTGACTGCTTCTTTAATGACGGTCTCCTTCTTGACTTGGAAAGCGCTCCCGCACCCTGCTAGCCTAAAACTAAATTTCAGTTGAATGGAGAGTCCCTTGCAAAAGACTCCCACGCCAAACTTTCCTTTCAAATATAAAACAATTCGGGAAGCGTTTCAATATGCAGTTTCCAACTGCTACATCTCTCCCGATATTCTATTGAGAGAATGCGCGGCTGCATAAGCTACTTGGGTCTAACGAAGGAGAGCACTGGTCCATCCTAGCAGTAATCAAGTTGAAGTTTCTAGTAATTTGAGGCATTTGGTGAATCCCCATAGTTTAAACCAAACCAAACTGTAAACACAATCGCGGCATGGACAAAATTAATGTAAAATCATTATTTTTCTCATCACTGTAAGCATTTTTTAGTGTTCTTAACGTTTTGTATAACACATGTAAATATTTATATTTGCAATGCATTCATATTTTTCGAGCCATCTATTCGCTTTTTTTGTGTTTTTTTTTTTTTTTGCTAAACAGCCAATCAAATTTTTTTGGACTAGGCCCTACCTAGGCGTGCATAGCTACGCATGTATGTTCGTCTGCCGATTAAAATTTCAGTTTTAATTTTCGAAAGGTGTATCATCGCTGTCATAAAATGATTTGCATTGATTAAAAATTTATGACTAGCATTCTGACGCGTTGACAGTTTGCTATCTGCTTGACCGAGCAATGAAACAAACGACCAAATCGAAGTATTAAAAGCATTATCAATTCTGCCAGAAACAAAATTTTTTTACACAAATTAGAATGAAAATGCAAGCAGATGAGCAGGGAAATTTATAAATGTATTTAATTTGTCAAGATGGAATTTTTTGTTTCAACTAGCAAACGCCACCCAACCTTTGTGTACAGAACTCGCCTACTATTTGCAATATAAACATAAAAATAATTGTCTGCATAAAAGAGATAAAAATTGAATATAACAAAACGCTTACTGCTTACTTATTTTCAATTTAACATTTTAATGTCGTGTATTCATTGATCTGGGTAAATAAATGGAAATTATCTGTTTTGACGGGTTTCGTTGGGTTTCGGGCGGGCTTGGTGGGGTCATAAAAATTGTATAGAGTTAAGGCAACACATCAAAATAGAGTGGCTTTGATAGTAAGGTGTGTGAAAAGTCGTAGATTTCTATTGTAGGCGAGGCCTTTGACTGACGGGGTGACTGGAAAAGTAACCTTCAAGAAGGTTCATTTTACTATTGAACTTTAAAGACTGAAGACAGTGTAAAGAAGTTGGGAGATATACACAGTTTGCAAAAAGTGGTTGGAGTGTGTGAAAGCGGATTTTGTTAAAAAAATTGTGCTTGCTCCTTCAAAGGAGTTGAAAGGCCTGAAGAGTTGAAATTGCGAAAAATAAGTGAAATATTTTTCAAAAGAAAAGAATTCATTAATGCAAAATTTTTGCATTAAAGAAAAAGGCTAAACGTCAAAGCGCAAAAATAGTAGAAATTATACCAAAATGCCCGACTATATGGATGAAAATAATGAAACTTTTAAGTTTTATGACAAGAATTTCAAATTGGGGCAAGTTTTTTTAAAATCACATAAAACTAATTTTTATTCTAATTACTAAGCAACTGCCTTTAAAATGCAAAATGTGAGATGAAAACTGTTTAATAGAAACTATTTGATAAAGAGAAAATAACCAAAAATAACAAAAAAATAAAAAAGATTATAGAAACTTCAAGTGAATATAAGAACATTTTTTAGAATAAATAAAGTTTTTTATTTTTTTTTGTATCCTTGTTCAGTCAGTTCGGAAGCATAGGACCTCGACAAGATTCTTCCATCGTACACATTCGAGGTTTTTGTCTTGTGTTGTATATGTGCTATAGGTGTTAAAGTGGTGCAAAATTAATCACCCAATCGGAAGATTTATAATTTTTGCAAGTGGTATCGTACGTCAATCATATTTAAAACCTGCGGAACGAAGCGAAGGTCAAGTGAAAGTGCGTGAACTGAACTACTTCAATTCGCTTCACTTCCATTTCAAAGAATTCTATAGCGTTTCAAATTTTCATTTACCATGGACGCAACATGGATTCATCACAAAATCTCAGAGGCCATTGAAAAGACAGGAAAGTTCGAATTCGGGAAGAAGGCTAAGATTGGTTTGCCTGCCATTGAGGGTATGACGACATTTCTTTTTGAGAAAGGCGTGGTGTCATCTAGCATATTTTCTAAATCAAGCTCTTTTCCACTATTTTCTGAAAAGACTTTTGGGGCGAAGGTGTTACCGATGAAACAAAAATCTTGAAAAATCGTACTCTCCAACTAGGACAAAGAAATTTGAGTATTCGTGGATTACATAGGAAAGAAGTGAGAATAAAGATGCCTAAATCTTAGTCCTGCGAGAGCAAGCCAGCTAAGGTTAAGGTGCTGAGATGATTCCACCTCATCCTCTA
The DNA here is from genome assembly GCF_028408465.1 of Anastrepha ludens. Lineage (NCBI taxonomy): Eukaryota > Metazoa > Arthropoda > Insecta > Diptera > Tephritidae > Anastrepha > Anastrepha ludens. Next base: position 116,685,098 of record NC_071502.1, read on the forward strand.
TACAGCTGACACAAAAAGGAGTCTCTAAGTCTCGTGGCATGCATACCTCGCGGTGATCTGTAAGGAAATTTGAAAGCTAAGATTTTGTCATCCTAAGAAGATCCCTCGAACGCCTCCGATCTACACGTGGCCGGAGAGATTTCGCGAGTTTACAAGTTTGTGTAATTGTCCAGCGCTCGCTGAGCTGACGCGAAGCCTATCGTTCCAGGAGTAGAGCGCTGTCAACGGGATCCCGATCCTTTTCTTTCGTGGCAACACTACCTAGCAGGTCCCTTGTCTGTCCAGCTAATACGTTTCGCAATTTATCGCAATGTCGCTATGACCAGGTACACGGATCGGCCTCATATGAAAGAATTCGGCGGCGATCGAAAGTGAAGTAAGGCATTCCTTGAGCAGTTTCGAATGCATCGGTCCCATTTAGCCCTGAGCCCTAATTGCCGCTTGGCTATCGGAGCAAATATTTACTTTCTTGACAGTTATTACGCAAGAGAGTAGAGGATAATGTTGAAAAACAAAACTTTTTTTCCAAATATCCAACCACATGTAAACCGTTGGTAGTTCCACTTGGTCTACCCTAAAGATCCATTTCTAGATTGTAGAAGTTGTTCTTAAAATACTTAAATGTGAGGAAGAGCGTCGAAAAAATTGCCTGTGTAAATTTAACGTTCCTTTGGCGATTTGGAAGAAATTATTTCTCAGTTGATTTTAGATTGAAAAACCTAGGGTGAAGGCGTAATGTGTCTAGCACTGAATCATGGCAAGACGAAGCATCACCTGTCGTCAAACAAGCAGTCAGAGCACGCGTCTATCGGCGCCCACAACACTATTGATAGTGATAACTTTGAAGTTTATTTAGAAACCAGCATTATCGCCAATAATAATGTCAGCTTTGAAATCCAACTAAGATTCATCTTGCCAATAAGTGCTGCTTTGGGCTACGAACAAAACTAACACTCTACAAGGCCCTCAACATGCGTCACTTAGAGCGTTCGGGAGAAAGATTCTGCGGAAAAGGTTTAGACCTATGTAAGGGTGACAGAAAATATCGCAGACGATAGAAAATGAACTGTTCAATATAGAAATGGTGCAGTGAATAAAAATCCAGCGGCTCCACTGGATAGATTGTTGTTGTTGTACCAGTTCATCAAAATCTGCCAGTGCGGTATAGTCACCGATCGTCATCGTCTATCTTTCTAGTAGTATACCTAGCGGGTTTAATTGGGTATACGAAAAGGTGCTTAGTATCGTGCATGGCACTTTCACATGTCTGACATATATTGAGTATGTCAGGGTCGATTTTGGATAGGTAGGTGTTTAACCTGCTGTAATATACAGAACGCAATGTTACGCCAGTCTCACGATGTAGTTGAAGCTCTTCGTTTGCGATGGGTGGTGATTGAATTCTGATGACAGCATTCGGTGGTCGGGAGTTTAGGAAGGTGATAAAAGACTCCCGATGAATGCCGTTTAATGTATGTCTGTAAACTGTCTGGGTCGGCAGGAATATAAAGACTCTAGCTCTGAAAGTAGTCTATGTATCTGTTGCTGGTAGCAGAGGAAGAGGGAGGTCTGGAGACGGATTTAGCTCCACTTGGTGTGCTTAATGGGCACGCTTGATCTGTTCGCCAAATATGTCTTACTAATGGTCCTGGTATAGCTTTACGAAGTTGCCCTCTATACACTATCACAGTTCGAGAATACGTCTGTGCGTCTTCCATTTAACTGCCAAACCTACATATATATGTTCAAATTTTGTTTTTGTCGGGACAACTAGCAAGTGCAGCACTCAGACATTAATCAAGTCCATTGTACTACACTTGGATTCCCTTCTAATTTTCTTTAAATCTACCCGATCTCCAAAGAAATAAAAGTGGATCTTGTGGTACCAAGGAGCCAAGGTGGTGGTCGCTTCTTAACACATCAGTGCCAAAAACCTCAAACCTGATTCGAGCGAAGGCGGGCAGACGCACAAGAAGTGTTCCGCCGTCTCATCCTCCTCTTCACAAGCTGGGCAGAGTACACTGTCTGAGATGCCCACCCTTTTCATGTGCTTCGCCCAGAGAAAGTGGCCCGTCATCAGTCCAACCAGCTGTCTGCACTCCCTTCAGCTTAATGACAGGAGGTTTTGCGACAGTTGATCGGACATGACAGGTAACATCAGTTTAGTTCATCTGCAGCCTCTCTCAGCCTGCCAAGCTCGCTTGTGGATTGTAGTAACCCTCAGAGCCCGTCTTAGTCATGTTCAATACTACTGAAGATCTTTCAGTGTTGCAAGCCGGTTAAGAAGCTTTTTTTCCAATTCCCATTGAATTCAAAACACCGTGAGTACGCGTTTCGCTACTTTCGACTTCGCATCAATATGGACAAACTCGCCGAGTATTGGCAGAAAGTTGGCACTTAAGCGGGTGTAAGTTTTTTTAATGAAATTTTCGGATCTTCTATGAGATTTTAGTGGAATTTTATTACCATTACTTTTATTTTTGGAAAAAACCTTCTAGTTTTCTCAACTGAATGTCAGCTATGCTGGCTCGAGGTTGACAGATTTTTTGTACCATCGGTGCGAAACTTCGTTATCTGCCACTCAGCGTGCCATTTCCTCACATTTTTTTAAATATTTTAAATAAAAAAATTTTAGCTTTTAACAACTAGTGAACCTTTATTTTATATTAGTAGTTTTTATGCAGAATTCTTTGAATCTAACTGTAATTCCATGATTTTATTTCAATTTATGCGATTTATCATTTGAACAGATTATGTAAAGAAAAATATAAGCCCACACACAGGCGTCTTGTTTTACCTCGAATGTCGCTGTTCCAATCCATTAACTACACACGCGGTTCACATCGACGCGATGCACGTTACCGGATCATACAAGGGCGTGTCTACAATTTTCTAGAGCGGCCGCGTGGTTTCGTAGCCATTTGCTATCACATTATGGTGTAAGTCTATTGCCCTTCATTCGCTCATGGAGTTCATTAATGTTTCACTCTTTCTGCTTGCCTCGCAGATTCTTTATGGTTTTCACCTGTCTAGCCTTAAGCATTTTCGCCACAATCCCCGAGTTTGAGAGCGGGGCATCATTTTCGCTATATCGCATGGAGGTGCTGGTGGTGCTTTGGCTCACACTGGAGTTCGCAGTGCGGTAGGTAGTTTAGTTCCTTCGGTATCTTAAGGCTGTTTCTCACAACTTTTCGACTTTCTTGTAGGTTATGGTCGGCGGGTGTGCGCTCACGTTATCAGGGCTTCTTGGGCCGCATAAAGTTTATGACTGGCACATTTTGCGTCATAGGTTGGTGACAAGCGTTCGAAAGTTATTGCTGTTTGCGTTTTTATTGTATTTGCAAATTTTTCGTTACAGATACTATTACCATCGCCGCTTCAGTGATCGCTTTGGGGCAGGGTGCGCCACGGCGCGTTTTTGCTACCAGCACTTTGCGTGCACTGCGATTCTTTCAGATCTTACGAATGCTGCGCATCGATCGACGCGGCGGTAGCTGGAAACTTTTGGGTAGTGTTGTCTATGCGCACAGACAGGTGAGTGGGCAGAGCTTTGGGTTGGCTTGTTTCTTATGAATTCTCTTTATGTTCAGGAACTACTCACCTCGGTTTATATCGGCTTTCTCGGCTTGACGTTCTCCGCCTTTCTGGTCTACTTAGTTGAACGGGATGTGAATGAGCAGTTTAGCAATTTTGGCAAAGCTTTGTGGTGGGGTGTGGTAAGTGGTGTGCAGAGCTTAGTATCGTGAAGATTGAAGAATGTAATTTCAGTTTTTTTTTCTGTCAGATAACAATGTGCACTATTGGCTATGGTGACTCAGTGCCAATCACCTGGCAGGGCAAAGTTATCGGTTCCATTGTTACTTTGCTGAGCTACTCGTTCTTTGCGCTGCCTGCGGTGAGTCCAAAAACCCAGCTTTTACTTTCACTTGATTTCATTATTTAGATATTTTGCTACCATTTAGGGCATTTTGGGTAGCGGTTTCGCTTTGAAAGTTCAACAGCAACAACGCCAGAAACATATGATTAGCCGTTTCCAGCCAGCTGCCGGATTGATTCAAGCCGCCTGGCGCTACTATGCGGCTGATGAGAACTCCACAGCGGTAGCTACTTGGAAAATCCATGAAATACCAATACAGATGCCAAGCCCGACTAGCTCGTGAGTGAAGTTTATGTTTATGAAAATTGGAATTTTTAACTCTCTCACTAGTCAAGGGCGTTCACGCATACCTAAATTGTAATAGAGATGTAAGACCCTTTTTATATGACTGTGGTTAGCTGATTTTAGAAAACTTAGTCAGCGGTTTACTACTTCATCGTAGAATAGCTTTGAGAAATTCGAATTAAAATTTGCAAAAAATTGAATTCACACTTCTTTCCCGCCAGCTTCAAAGTTCAAAGTCCATTGAGACGTCTGCCTAGTCGCCGTCGCCGCAGCCAAACCATACATTATCCAGCCGATATTTTGCATATTGAGTCAGCGAAGTCGGGACGTTATCTCTCGGTATTCAATGACAAATCTGTGGAGAGCACAGGTAAGCAGCTTTTTTCATAAAAACATTTAGTTTTAAAGTATTTTTCTCTGCAGATGAAGACTATACGCCAAAATGCAACACACTGCTGAAGAAACATAAAATTGCTATCAGGTTTATAAGAATGGTGAGTGTGGATTAAGATTAAGTTTGCTTATTACTTTAAAGCTTTTAAACGAAAAACTTGTTTTGCTTTCCTTTGTTTTTCAATGTTTTGTGTGGGATTTTTAAACTTAAAAAATCATTCTGATTTCATTTTTAGTTTTTTATTTTAAATTTGATTTTTTTTTTTATTTTTTATTATTATTTTTTCTTTTCAAACATACTCGCATAGCTGAAATTCATGGTCTCACGCCGAAAATTCAAAGAAGCTCTAAAGCCCTACGATGTGAAGGATGTACTGGAGCAGTATGCGGCTGGGCATGCGGACCTATTAATGCGGGTGAAAAACATACATGCGAGGTATGCAGAAAATACTAAATATATAATAATTGAATTTTTGGAAAAAAACTTTTATTTAATAATATGTAGTAAAAACTAAAAAAAGTTTCCAAAAATACCTAAATAATTAAACAAAATATTAACTCCATTTACATTAGCAAACGAGCTGTGATTAATATAAAAATTAGTTCTGAAATAATCCAACGTTTTTCATATTTCTTTTGCTTATATCATTTATTTATTTTACTTTCATTTATATTTTTAGATTGGATCTTATATTGGGCGGTAAGCGTGCGCCAAAAATAAAAGATGCCACTAAAATTTGTTTGGCTTCCAGAGTGGTGAAGGTGGAGAGACAAGTAAGTTATTATATTATTATAGTTTTTTCCTGTAACTCCTATTGGAGCAGAGGGCATCAACTATGTCTCTTCGTCAACGGGCACGCTTTTGAGCTACATATCTCAGTTCCTTCCACGTAAGACCAAGAGAGTTCATTTCAGCTTCTGTTGAGCACCTCAAGATGTTACGTGGTCTACCCACTTCTCGGCCCACTTTTTGGAAGGAGGCCCACTCAATACAGGCCAGCCTAGTGACATTGTCATCCCTTTTTCTAAGCGTACATTCCAGAATCCAATCACAGTCCTAATACGATAGTCGAAGGTTATCGTCGATTGATTTGATTTTTTTCGTTAGCAAAAGAAGTTTCAGTTAGGAAGGTTACTAGTCCGCCTACCCTAGCTTGCTGAAAGGTTATTTATCTTCACCTCCAAGCAGGTGTGTGCTTGTTTTTGTTCGCAGGTGGTATTTTATTTCCCATCTACCTCGCATGTCTACAAGGCCCCCGATCCGTCACCTGGGGACGCGGGCGATGGGGGACAAGCAATTCTGCATGAAAATATATTACGTTTTATTATATTTTATAATAGGACTATGAATAAGTTCGTGCGGTTTTTTTCGAAATTTGAAACTTTATTGACGTAAAATGGTTACAAATTTAATATTCAAAATATTGTCCATCGCTTACTACTACTTTTTCCCATCTTTCTGGCAATTCACGGATTCCCTTTGTGAAAAATTCGGTCGGTTTTGCCGCAATCCACGAATCGATCCATTTTTTGACTTCATCGTAATTACGGAAGTGCTGGTCAGCCAGGCCATGTTGCATCGATCGGAAGAGATAGTAATCGGATGGCGCAAGGTCTGGACTATACAGCGGGTGGGGTAGGACATCCCATTTGAGCGTTTCTAAGTATGTTTTGACCACTTGTGCAACATGTGGCCGAGCATTGTCATGTTGCAAAATAACTTTGTCGTGTCTATCGGCGTATTGCGTCCGTTTTTCTCGCAGTGCTCGGCTCAAACGCATCAATTGTCGTCGGTAGACATCCCCCGTAATCGTTTCATTCGGTTTCAGTAGCTCATAATACACAACACCCAGCTGGTCCCACCAGATACACAGCATAACCTTCAGGCCATGAATATTCTGCGCCGACGTCGATGTTGAAGCATGGCCAGGGTATCCATACGTTGCCCGACGTTTTGGATTGTCGTAATGGACCCACTTTTCATCGCCAGTCACAATTCGATGCAAAAAACCCTTTCTTTTGTGCCGTTGAAGCAGTTGTTCGCATGCCATAAAACGGCGTTCAACGTCTCTTGGCTTCAATTCATACGGCACCCAATGGCCTACCTTTCGGATCATTCCCATGGCTTTTAAACGTTTGGAAATGGTTGATTGATCAACTCCCAAAGTTTTTGCAACCTCTTCTTGCGTTTGAGCCGGATCTTGATCGAGCAATTCCTCCAATTCGGTATCCATGAACTTTGGCGGCGCACCCTCGCGTTCTTCGTCTTCCAAGCCAAAATCACCACTTTTAAAGCGTGCAAACCACTTCGGGCACGTTCGCTCAGATAGAGCATGCTCACCATAAACTTCCACCAAGATACGTTGACTTTCGGCTGCTTTTTTCTTCATATTAAAATAATGAAGAAGAATTCCCCGCAAAAACACATTATTTGGCACGAAATTCGACATTTTCAAGTGTGGTAAAAATATTGTTGTTTACGCTTCAAATAAAAAACTTATACTGACGTTTGTGCCTTACGACAGTAGCTCTCCAATGAATGTTTGGAAATGTGGATCGATGGAATAATAATCAAGTTACGCCATCTGTTGTAAAACCGCACGAACTTATTCATAGTCCTATTATTTTATCTCTCATCTGCATATTTTCCATTATCTATTATCCATTATCTAATATATATTATCTATTATTTATTATCTATTATCTATTATCTATTACCTATTATCTATTATCTATAATCTAATACCTATTGTCTATTATTTATTATCTGTCCATTAAAATTTATCTGATTCTTTACTCACTGTTAAATCATTTTCATTGCTTTAGGTCTGCAATATTGAAGACAAATTAGATCTCCTAATCAGACAATATATGGAGGATCGCAAACGAAAAGATAATGATAATGCAGAGGAGTCAAGCTTGACACCGATACTCGAAGCCGTCAATGCGGAGTCGATCAATAAGAGGGAAAAGGAAAACATTTCCGCTGCAGTAAAGGAGGCTAAGAATGCGAATAGATCAAGGTTTGCCAGATAATTTGTTTTTAACTCCCTTGAAGTGACATATTTTTTCGTATATCCACCCACAATTATCAACTCTCTTCGCATTTTCCCTTTTCTCCCCATCAGTCTCCCAACAATCGTCTATCAGCCACACTTGCCGGCAAATATAAGTTATCCACCACATCGCGATCTTAAGTTACCACCACCGCAACAGCGGCCCGATAGTGCAAGTAAACAACTTTAGCATTTTCTCCACACTCTCCATGTCTCTCTCACTCTGCCCTCTGCACTCTCTCACACCCAACACGCACTCTATGTATTTGTGATCACTGTTGTGTACTCACTGCATCTCGTGTGCACTCGTGCACTTGTAAATACTCGTACTTACTTATTTATAAATGGATGCTATGTTGTTGTATTTTATTCAAATCGAATATATATTATTAAACTAGTTTTTTTTATAATTTCTTGACAAAAGTAATATTTTTAGATGGCATGGGCAAAGCAAAGGAGGGGCATAGTTACGATGAGGAGGATGAATACAGTGAAGGTATCTATGCTTCGGTGGAAGCGTATTTGGGTTGGACGTGAAGTGGAAGTGAAAAGAGTGATTAGTAATCAAAAGTTGAGTGCCCTAAAGTAGGCTTAGTAGTAATATGAATATATGTTTGTAAGTTTCTGTGTTATAAAATAAAAATAAATACATTCTTATTAAATGTTTTTTCTTCTGTTTTCTTTTTATGAAAAATTCCTGCTTGTTTTCTCTATTTTTTTTTAATTTTTTAAATTGTTTTTTTAAATTTATTTCTTTTATGTGTAACGTATAATATTTTTATATTAACATTACATAGGCCCCGCTCAAAGGCAACATGTCACACAATAATATTAATACTCGTAATTGAATACTCGGTGACATTAAACTTATATTTATTATACATATACATATATTTTAATAAAAAAGAGCTGGAGCAGTGTACTCCGTTTGTACCTGACTGCTCACAGAGTAGCACTAAAAAATTTAAAATATTTTATTTATTTTAATTTAATGCATGAATCGCTTTGACCGTCATTTATTGCTGCATTCCAATAGCTTTTATACTGGCCACTGACCATCGGTCGGCGTTGACAATACTGCGACATTGCTACTTGTTGCCAATAGTATGTTTTTATTTGCTTAAAATGTTTTTTTTTTGTTTTGGTTTTTGCCACTCTCGGCCATCGTCCTTGCGTATTGATACTTTTATTTGCTTTTGTTGCTTTCTTATATTCGTACAAAATTTTATTTTTACTATTCGTTCGTGCATACGTGGCATTGATGGCAAGTATTTTGTTGCTCTCACTGTTGATATTTTATTATTTACAAACAATAATTGAAAAATACACCGGTAGAAACATTGTTGTATGCGATGTTGTATGTTTGCATTTTTTTGAATTTTTGTTGGTCAATGAATCGCGAGAGTTTCAGTTTGAAAATGTGGCAACACAAATTGTATAAAATAAACGATATATATCTTGATATAACCAATTTCAGAAAATTAATCACCGTAATATTCTTATTATTTAGTTTAAGAAACCCCAAAACTACTTTAATAGAGAGCGAAAACATTTTGGAGAAGTATTTAGATAAATATTTATTATAATAATTAGGAAGGGCTAACGGGTGAAAAGCCATATCCGGCACGGGCGATGTACAGTACCGAATTTCATGGTTTTTGCATATTTGGAAAGGCTGGAGCTTCTGCAATTACGTGCCGAAATTTCAAGCCAATCAGAGCTAAGCTGAACGAGTTATAGCACTTCTTTTGGATGGTAATATGTCAAAGTTTCAGGCCAATAAGAGCAAAATTGAGAGAGTTACAGCAATTCTTCAGAGGAGATTTGACAGTTTAGTTGTTTGACTACCGATTTTTATCATTTTTGCATGTCTGGAAAGCCTGACGCTATTGCAACGATCTGCCGAAATTTCAGGCTAATCGGAGCAAAATTGAGCGAGATATAGCAATTTTTCGAATCGGTTCGAATCTCGGTAAAAGATCAAAATATTGAGAAAAAGTTTTCTCGGCAGGCAATGGCAACCCTCCGAGTGTATTTCTGCCATGAAAAAGCTCCTCATAAAAAATAGCTGCCGTTCGGAGTCGGCTTGAAACTGTAGGTCCCTCCTTTTGTGGAACAACATCAAGACGCTCACCACAAATAGAAGGATGCGCTCGGCCAAACACCCAAAAGAGGGTGTATGCGCCAATTATATACATATATAAGGTCTATTTTTTTTTTAAATAGGTCTATTTATAAGTTCGTGCGGTTTTACAACAGATGGCGTAACTTGATTATTATTCCATCGATCCACATTTCCAAACATTCATTGGAGAGCTACTGTCGTAAGGCACAAACGTCAGTATAAGTTTTTTATTTGAAGCGTAAACAACAATATTTTTACCACACTTGAAAATGTCGAATTTCGTGCCAAATAATGTGTTTTTGCGGGGAATTCTTCTTCATTATTTTAATATGAAGAAAAAAGCAGCCGAAAGTCATCGTATCTTGGTGGAAGTTTATGGTGAGCATGCTGTATCTGAGCGAACGTGCCAGAAGTGGTTTGCACGCTTTAAAAGTGGTGATTTTGGCTTGGAAGACGAAGAACGCGAGGGTGCGCCGCCAAAGTTCATGGATACCGAATTGGAGGAATTGCTCGATCAAGATCCGGCTCAAACGCAAGAAGAGGTTGCAAAAACTTTGGGAGTTGATCAATCAACCATTTCCAAACGTTTAAAAGCCATGGGAATGATCCGAAAGGTAGGCCATTGGGTGCCGTATGAATTGAAGCCAAGAGACGTTGAACGCCGTTTTATGGCATGCGAACAACTGCTTCAACGGCACAAAAGAAAGGGTTTTTTGCATCGAATTGTGACTGGCGATGAAAAGTGGGTCCATTACGACAATCCAAAACGTCGGGCAACGTATGGATACCCTGGCCATGCTTCAACATCGACGTCGGCGCAGAATATTCATGGCCTGAAGGTTATGCTGTGTATCTGGTGGGACCAGCTGGGTGTTGTGTATTATGAGCTACTGAAACCGAATGAATCGATTACGGGGGATGTCTACCGACGACAATTGATGCGTTTGAGCCGAGCACTGCGAGAAAAACGGACGCAATACGCCGAGAGACACGACAAAGTTATTTTGCAACATGACAATGCTCGGCCACATGTTGCACAAGTGGTCAAAACATACTTAGAAACGCTCAAATGGGATGTCCTACCCCACCCGCCGTATAGTCCAGACCTTGCGCCATCCGATTACTATCTCTTCCGATCGATGCAACATGGCCTGGCTGACCAGCACTTCCGTAATTACGATGAAGTCAAAAAATGGATCGATTCGTGGATTGCGGCAAAACCGACCGAATTTTTCACAAAGGGAATCCGTGAATTGCCAGAAAGATGGGAAAAAGTAGTAGTAAGCGATGGACAATATTTTGAATATTAAATTTGTAACCATTTTACGTCAATAAAGTTTCAAATTTCGAAAAAAAACCGCACGAACTTATTCATAGTCCTATTATTTACATCAATTTTACGAAAAGTTATGGTGAACTCAAAGCAGCATCGAATTAGGCTCGACTTTTCTCCTCGTTTTTCTAATCACTGTAGCGTTTTTCAGGCTGAAATTCTAAAGATTGAACGTACCTCCTTTCGACTAATGCAGAAGCTGCAAGAATGAGGAGGAAGAAGAGTCTGTCAGACATCTTCTCTGTTACTATACCGCGTGGCATGCCACTAAGTTTAGATACTTTGACTCATCGACTTGAAGTCTTTAGGAATATAAGTGTAAGCCAGATTATGGGGTTTGCACTTAAAGGAGGAGTAGCAGGGAAACTGCTACTGTGGTATCACAATGAATCGGCAACGGGCTAAGTGTGTTGGTTTAAAGATTGGCTGCCGCTTCTACCTACCTGCTTACCTACTTACCTACTTAACTACCTATGTGCCTACCATGGCATCATATGACAGATAATAAAAAAGAGCGTTTGACGCGTCGCACAGTGCGGCCGATTCCCAAAAAGCTGGCCAAAAGGCGAAAAAAAAAGTTTCTAGATAGAGTTTTTTTGTCTTTGGGTTGGCTACAGTAATGCCTTGAGTAGTGAAAACCGTTCATAGCAACGTCCTGTACCCTAAGTATCCTCTGTATTTTCAGTCGCAACGTGGCCTTCGTTTGAGCATCGTATTACTGTCGATGAATAGTGAAAGTTGTACACATTTGAAAGATTTTGTAATGGAGTAAATTGAACAAAACCAAATGGAAGCATCTTCGGAAGGTTAGTAAAATACGAGAAATCTTTAGTACATATCAATACCTCGACACAAAATTTTTAGCTGCAGCAATACGTAGATACATTTTTTGCAATTTTTTTTATAAAATTTGAGTTTTCAAACTGTATAGTAATACAACGCCGTCATATGCTGCTTTGAAACCTATTAAAGGTTACTCAAAAAAGTAATGGTTACTGAATAAAACAAGATTCAGTTGCTACCACTTGCTACCTTGCGACCCCGAAAACATATAAATTTACATGCATCTTGATTATGCTCTTGAATATACGCTATTTCACGTGAGGGGGGGTGGCCAATAGGGGTGGAAGGGGGTGGATTTTCAAAATTTTAAGATCAAATTCGTAATCAGCGACCCCGACAACCCCCGAGTAAGAAATTTTCAATCAATTTCTTAATTTTTTGAGTTTTGGCCAGCTTTTCGGGAATCGGCCGCACTGTGCGCGGAAAGATACAAAGTATGCTAGCTTTAAAGAGGAATTATTTTACCTGGTTTTGAAAGCAATTAGTTAAACAAAGAAAGGTTTGTACAGCCATAGAACTAAGAATATCACGTTCTGCTCGATACATCTAAAAAAAAATCTTTAGTATTTAAGCATTATAAACATTATTGATACTGATGTGTTAAGAACGAGTGGTCTGAAAACTGCTAAAAGAGTGTTGAAAGTGGTTATGACATAAATTTCATTACGCCATATTTCGTTCGCTGCTCTTACAGTTTCCTCAAAAATAAATTACTTACAAGTCTCCAAGGGTATGCCTGTGTCATTGTCTGTGTGCTCATCAATCAATTTGGTGCTGAGTCTCCCCAGGTCGTCGGCTCTAACGTTACCCTCAATGTCATAATGGACAGCAAATCGAGATTACTTTTAAGTGAAACGACTCAACCATCTCATTAAGAGATGTGCGGTATTACATGGATACCTCGGAGGTTGTCGCCTGCTTTGTGAAGGATTTTATCGCCTTCTGGCTATCAGTGAAAATGTAGATTGGTATCGCATCACAACGTAGTAGTGTTACGGCTTTTATTGTAGAATAAATATGCGCAATTTTGTTTCATAACTTTTGCTTGGGAATTTTCATATTTCCACACTTCACGAAGTCCTCGTCACTAATGGTGCAAAAATTCACCTGCTCATTTCCACGAGCCGCGTTTGAGACCAGTTTTGCACTGTGAAATGCTTGAAAAGGTGGTAATCGGTTGATGCAAGGTCTGAACTATACTTCGGATGTTATAGAGGATGTATTCGATATTGTGTTTTTATTTTTATTTTTTTATGAGCTGAATACCAGTAAAAGGCCATCAAAAAAGTCTTCCTGTAAGTATTGAGTATGGCGAACAGAAGGAGAGAGTTTTTCCTGCAAGCTCTTTAACGAATAAAATACCCCTTCTATTCGTCTACATATTTTGTTCGCTTCTAGTCGATCACCTGCTTCAAGCAAATCAGTTATTGCAGATTGAAAGCAGAGGTCCAAGTTAGGCACTTGGTACAATATATGGTGGAGGACTCGCTTCCAACTGACCCAAACACACAACAAAACCTTCTCGATCGTTTACCTGGGCTTGACGATACTTTGGGCAGGTTCAACACAATTTTACTACGAACGATTTGGATGCTGTTCTCGTATGTAACGCCGGCTGCTATCCGCTTTAAAAATAAAGGGTGGCTGAATTTCAAGGGCCGATGTTGAATGTGAACCACACCTAAACGTCAACGACACCGTTGGACTTCTTTCTTTAGTGTTATTTGAAAGAAAAGGTGTACGTCGATAAGCCAGCAACAATTCAAGAGCTAAAGGATGAGATAACGGCATAGAACCTCAATTATGCCTCAGCGTCATCGAACATTTGGACCATCGGATGGAGGTGTGCCGCCAAGGCCACGGCGGCCATTTGGCCGATATTTTGTTCCATACATAATTGAGCCAATATTATCATAATAAAGAGAAATGACAATAATTTCCTAAAAAAATTGTATTTTATTCAAAATCAACACCGGCCCTTGAAACTTAACCACCCTTTAGAATAAACGAACTTCTTAGGTTTCAGCAAAGAATCACAGATGTCAATTCTCAAGTGGTAATTTTTTAAAATTCGTGTGTCCGAGTTCCTCCTCCAACTTATGGTGTATGTACATTTTGATGTTGCTCCACAATTAGAGTGACCTTTGGTTTTGTGCCGCCTCCGAATGGCAGATGAGTTTTTGATGAGGCGCTTTTTCTTAGCAGAAATGCACTCATAGGTCTGCCATTGCGAACGACCGCTACATTGAGCTTCTTCTTGAGATAATCGCTATATAAATACTAGCAAATTATTTTCTGATTAATTTTCTGTTCCTGTGGAATAAAAAAAGTGTTCGTATGATGGACTGACTCCACGATTTTTAAGATTTTATAGACATTTTTGACGTTTGGCTCAACAGAGCAGATCTTATCTTTTTCTTAATTTGCCTTTATTTTGGTGTGTTGTAACACACAATTGACTTCAGAAAACACAGAAACGGTTTAAGAACTTTTTTTCAAGCGTAGCATCACCTTTGAATAGCCACAAAGCATATACCGTTACAATGCATACCTCGTGAGATATAGCCTACTAAAGACTCCTAGCGACATTTTACCTTCATCTAATATTTTTGCGCTTGAGTGCCAATCCATCAATCCTTTCCGTCTGCTACTTAACTGACATTCTTCCCACTAAGCTTAAGAAAATGGCATTACCAACATTGAGGGGAAAACCTCATTTTAATCTAAAGTGTAAATACAGGCAAAACTTACTTAATACCACTTGCAACATAACATAATTGGTATTTTCTTTAATTCGTACACTGTTTACAATACAATTTTCCAGTTCTTACAGCTGAGCCACGTATGCGGGGTCGACATTGAAAAGTTAAGTGACAGATAGCACTACCGCGTAGGGAATAAACTTTAGAAAAGCAACACGACTGCTAAGCTTGCAGCGGTAATCAGGAGAACAAGAGCAAAAGTCGGCGCTCTAGCCAGTTGGAAATCCACCAGCCATACAACGCTAAGTCATTCAGCCAACGCGCTGGTATTTTCCACTTTCAACTTGAGCTTATTTCGCTCTGTATTTATGTCTGTAAGTTTGTCCGTTCGCCGAACTGTCTCACCTGTCTTAGCGATGTTGTGTGATGAAGTGTGTGTGCATGCAGAAGTTGGCGCGTTATTTTTCTACTTGTCTTATTATTACAGTTTTTGTTATTATTTACCAGTCAAACTTTCTTACTTAGTTAAAAACTTTTACTTAAGTCAAGTTATCTTCGCATTACAGGGCTGCGTGAGCGCGTCTTTTCGCTGGTTGCTGGTTGCGACTTTGACTTTGCACTTTCGCACTTTGTAACCTCGATGTGCCACACAACATGTGCATGCAACAAGCAACGTTTGTTGATGAGCGATGATGAGTAGTGCAGCATAAGACAGAAAATGGGGAAATTGCAGCGATGCATTTGCGGTTGCTGCAGAAAATAGAGTGGTTGTGTGTGTGAAAGTGCAAAAATGCATCAACTCGTTGCCGTATCTCATTTTTATGTAGTTTTTACATTCACAGCTTAGCGCCGTATCCATGCAGCACACCACAAATTTCTTTTAATTTTGCAAACTTGCTGTCAACTACATACACACCAGTGTTCACAATAATAGTAGCGCGAAATATTGAAAAGTTTTCACTACTTATTAATTCTTTACTAATTTTTTTTGTTCAATAAAAGATTATTAATACTACAAGAAAAAACATGTAATTTACTTTTTTAAGCATTGAGCACAATTAAAAAAAAATCAACTAACTTTTTAATTAGAATTTTTAGAAAAACTCTGCGTATACAGTTTTATAGCCCATTGAATTATAATAATAAAGTGCCGCTTTGAAGTGGCGCGAATTTCGCGTTAATTTTTTATAATTTTTGTTGACGGCGTTGCGCATTTTTAAGTGGCGGAAAGACAAAAGATCACCAGCAAAAAAAAATTGTTAAAAATTAAAACGATTTTTGAGACTTTATTATACTAAAATTCAATGAGGTATAAAACTGCGTATTCAGATTAGGACATTGGAAATTTTAGTGAAAATTTGTTAAATTTATTAAAATTTTGTACAAAGTTTGATGTTAAAATTTCTTTGGATGTTGAATTTAATAAAATTCTATTCAAAATTTGAAGCTTAAATTTCTCTGGTTGTTGTTGTAGTATGAATTATGTATATTATATTAAAAAAAATAAAAATAAATTAAAATAAAAAAAATGTCAAAAATCAACGCGATTTTTGAGGCACTTCCAACTGTCACTTCATTATACTAAAATCCAATGGGCTATAAAACTGCATGCTCGAAATTTTTCTAAAAAATTTGATTAAAAAGTTGGTAATTTTGCTGAAAATTTGTTGAATTTATTAAAAAGCTATGTTTGAAGCTAGATTTTTTTTTGGTTGTTGTTGTAGTATGAATTATATTTTATAAAATATAAAATAAAGTTAAATAGTCAAACATTTGCAATATGCTGCACTGCTATTTTTGTGCGCACAGCTGTAAGTAGTTGACTTCGAAGCTAGCAACCGCTCTTTCGCTCTAACAGCTAATGACTTTTAGTATTTACGGCTGGCGTGCACATATTTTTCCTAGTCACTTCGTGGTGTGTGAAACAGCTTTCGTACCTTCCTGTTCTTCTCTCTTCTTCTTCCTTTGAGAAAATCCATATTCTCGCACTTTGTAGCGTATTATAACGTTTTAAAAGTGAAAGCTTCAAGCAAAAGTTAACCGCAACTTGTTTCTATTTTTTTAATACCTATAATATTGCATTTATTTTTTCCTCTAACTAAGCACTTTTTATCCGCATAGCCTGCTTGACCGGTCATTCATTATTACTGCCAACTTTTTGCACAAACTTTCTCCTGAACTTGCTATTTTTTCTTGCTTTGATCCTGTTCATCGCAGTTTTTCCTCTTTGCCGTTTTCTTTTTCTGTTCGCCTGCACCATTTCAATTGCGGTTACAGCGGTTTTCTTGACCTCTCAGTTGACTTATGGTGCTCCCCGGTTGGCTGTGGCCGTCGGTGGCCTATCCAGCGTTCCAGCACAACATTGATTTGCTCCATTGGTTTTTCACTGATTCCCCCTTACGTACTGAACTTTCGTCTCGATTGTGGTGCGCATTTCTCATCATCTTCGTCCGATCTTTCCGTCCGCAAATTTAAACTATTATTTTCTTGGCTCGACGGCCGTACATCTTTCAGATTTCTTAACCCTTCTTTCTGGCTTTTGGTTTCGTAGAATTATGTTAGTGTTGCTGGGTGACCGTGGTTTGCTGTGGGTAGCACAGTTGCTGGCAAAAACGTACAACTATTCCTCCACATAAAGTTTATCCGCATTCCAGAGCTTAGCACTCCAATTTCTATTTTTTTATTTTATTTTTTTTTTTTTGTAATTTGTTTTTTTTTATTATTATGTTTTTTTGAGCACTCTTACAATGTTACGCGCACTGGTCACTCGACAATCCTTCGCATAGTTTCTTTGTTCTTGGCCATTGCACCCAAACCCCAGTTGCGTAACGAAATTCTTTCACAAACATTTCTCATCTCCCTGCCATACTTTGCCTTGAGATTTATTTGCTGGCTTCGCTGGTGCGGCTTTCACTGTTGCAACTTTACAATAAGCTCAAGTTCTCAGTTGTTGCTGTCTTTTTTTCTGCTTAATAACCCGGTCTTTGCGTTTCATCCACCAGCTCGCTTGTTTGTCCTTCTTTTGTATAAAACCATTGTCCGAATTATTTTAATTGCACTTCGCCGTCCAAGTTTGTTCATCTGTCTGCATTTATCACACTCGGGTGCCACCACCAACTAAACTCTCCTACTTTGGAACATCAGTTTTCCCAGTGTGGGTAGTAAACGAATCTGTATGTCTTGTAACTTCCGTATCTTTGACAACCACTTTTTTGTTTTACTGGTTTCCATGACTTTTTTGTTGTTACTTTTCTTCTTTGAACTTTGATTTCGTGCGCTTGGCCAAGGATTTGGTCATATAATGAACTGCGACAAGTTTTGCAACAGCAACACAAACAAATTATGAGTTAAATGCATTTTTAATTTGTTGTCGTGATTTCGGTAGGTAGGGAACTTAGAGCTGTCGGATAGTAGATGAATAAGTTTAAAAATTAAGTAGAAATTTCATGAGAAAAATGCAATCAAAGTTTGGGGTTATATTAGTTTTGTCAACACAGAGGTCACAGATTGGGGTTCATTGTAATATTGCGAAAATATGTGGCAGACCTTCAAAACCAGGAAGTGGACTATAGAATAGCCTCAGCACGCAAATCCAGCGGACGATATCTTAGAAACTAATACAGCTTACCAAAAATAAATAAATAAATAAATATCAAAAAGGGCTTAGAAGGTGAAGATGCTGTTATATAACCTCAAATACGAGTATAGCAAAAAAAATGCATTTTCACTTTGAAGCCGGAATATCTCGAAAAGCTGACAAGCTGGCGTGACGGCAAGAGCCGGTAGACGGCTATAGGTAGGTGAAATGGTTGAAGTGCACCTAGCACTCCTCAAGTAGCACTAAATCGCCGTTTTGATACCATTATGAGACCTCCAACAGGCAGATATCTACAGTCAACCAGAGCTGTTGATATAATGGAGAAGATGGATTGTATTGAGGTTAGCGCAGTGCCCCAGACTGTCGAAGAAAGGAGCTCCCAGTGACCTTGATCTTCTAACTGCCAAACCCGGATATTTGCAGAGAAAATGCTCTACAGTCTCCTCCTCTGAAAGGTCCTGCAATGAGTGTGCCGATCGTCCAGTGACCGGTAAACACAGGTACGAGTTTGGAAATTGAATGGCGAGGAGTCCAAAGAACTTTCTGAGTCCTTCGTATGTCGTATTGGGGCCAAAGGGTTTTCGAAATAGCACATGAAGAAATGGAGCTCCATCTTTTCTGCGCTTTTCTGAGAAATAATTTGTGCAGTTCCCCTTTAACAACTGTCAAGAGGATGCCGATGATCGGATAGGAGGTCTCTAAGGCATTTCAGCTCCCTTCATGACAAGCTTATCAGCAATTTAATTTCCCTCTATGTTCCTATGTCCTGGAACCCAGATCAGAGAAATTTTACCTGCACACCCAAGAGATTTGATCTCTTCTTTACAGGAGTTTACTAATTTCGTTCTGTACGGCTATTATTTATTCAGATTCATATTAATAACGTCAAAAACTTTCGTAAAATTCTAGTCTTGCTTCTTGGTTCAAAAATTGTGACAGCCAGCGTTATTATTAGCTTGGCACGAAAGACTCGTGCATCTGCACCTCAAATCCAACAGTTTAGTTCAAGTGAAATTTTTTTTGATCGAACTCAATGGATAGATCCAGCCCCTTCCCATTAGCTGCAGTCTTGCCATTCGCACATCGGTCATCGGTAGATGGGTAATCGATTCCAGCGTCCCCAGCTGTTTTAGAATTTTTTTAGTCAATTTGCGTGAAACAAAAATTTCTTCCCTCCAAGACTTATGAATCCGTAAATACAATATATAAATAAGTCTAACTTCTTCTGCGTGGCTATACGATGAGTAAGCAGAGAAATAAATATGATGAGTAAGCAATCAATGCCGGAATGAGGTCCTTGCTGAGGTTTTTAATTTAAAAACCAATCCTTTGCGTGCTAAATTACCCCATTGCAAAGTCATATTCTTCTTCTTAATTGGCGCGATAACCGCTTACGCGATTTTGGCCGAGTTTAACAAAGCGCACCAGTCCTTTCTTTCTCGTTCTAATCGGTGCCAGTTGAACACACGCAGTCCTTCTCCACCTGATCTTTCCGACGCAGAGTAGACCTGCCTCCTCCTCTGCTACCACCAGCTGGTACCGCATCGAATACCTTCAGAGTCGGAGTGTTTGTATCCATTCGGACGACACGACTCAGCCAACGTAGCCGCTGGATCTTTATTCGCTGCGCTATGTCTATGTCGTCATAAAGCTCATACAGCTCATCGTTCCATCGTCTGCGATATTCGCCGTTGCCAACGTGCAAAGGTCCAAAAATCTTACGCAGAATATTTCTCTCGAACACTCCAAGCGTCGCTTCATTGAGAGCCTTGTAGAGTGTTATATTTTTTCGTCGAGAGAGGACTTTACTACTCATTTGCCTACTTAGTCCAAAGTAGCACTTGTTGGCAAGAGAGATTCTACGTTGGATTTCAAGGCTGACATTGTTATCGGTGTTAATGCTGGTTCCTGAGGATGGTTCCATATGTAGAAGTCCACGCAAGTGGGGAAAGTTACTGATCGCCATTCACTTGGGAGTGGCCAGGACGATTCTTCTGCTAATGGTTCAAGCAGCTCACGGGATTAGCCCACGTATCCTCTGGGTAGCTTCCGAACACCCGTTCGGGAGGGAGCTAACGTGAGAAGGCGAAGCATTTCAGGATAGCTGGTTGTGCGCTGGGTTTGGGGCCCGCCACTTAAAAACCCCCCCCAATGAAAACATACACAAAGTCATATTCTGCTTGTTTTTATTCGACGCTTTGGTTTGAACTTTGTTGATCCATATACTCGATAGCTGTTATATACCTCTCTGGTGCGTTCGAAGCTGGAATACGCCGTTTTTATTTGGGAGATCATATTAGTAGGCTTAAACGTGATATTTTCTGTTTGCTGTTAGAACTGGGATGATTGGACCGAATTATGCTTGCAATGCTCCGGTTTCTAGGACTATGTGAAAATTTAATTTACTTTCAAATCCTATTGGTCTAGATTTTTCTGCCACAAATCACCACTTAATATGTATGTTACTTAATGAATTCGAAGTATTCTTTCTCTGTAAACTACAAAACTGTGGGCCTGAAAACCTGATTTTTGCTCAAAAGTCTGCAAACTCATGGATATCCAAAAAGCTGGATTTTTGTTGTTCTTGCATGTAGTTTGTGGGGTTCTAAGCCCTAATAATGATTTCAATATTTCAAAAATCAAAACTATGAATCTATATGACGAACGATAATTTAAAAACAAATTATTGGACTTAGTTCAAAATTCATAATTAGGAGTATTTTGGATCACTGAACTCGAATGCGATATCAAAATTACAAACATAAATGACTCTAAAAATACTGGACTAAGCCTAAAACTCATAATTAGCGGTCAACATCACACTTTTTGATGATATTTTGTCTGATTGGTTCAAAATAAGACATCAAAACTATAAAAAATTAAATTTGCGGATCCAATATGGCGAAAGACTCTTGAAAAAATGTTGCATATTTTGTGCCTAAATTCATACTTAGTGGTTGAAACTTCCTACTTATTAAGGGGACAGATACTTGTAAATTTTGTTTTTCATAAAATATTAATATAATCCTTTAAGAGTATGTCAGAAAATTTTTCGAAAATCTAATTTTTTCGAAGCAAAAATATTGTAGTAAGAAAATTCGCTCCAAAATTCATTTTTTTAAGCATTTAATTCCGCGATTTGTTTTTTCCATTTTTGTTTAATTCATATATAAATTATGACATTAATAAACAAAAAAAATTTGGTTTTTTGTATTCAAGTCACTGCCCGCCGATTGAGAAGCCCCGCTGCGACCTTCCTGGAAGAATTCAGTGTACATCCGCCATTTTAAATGATTAAAATAAAAAAAAATATTTTATATTATTTTAATGTATAAATAAAGTGTATTGCCAAATATATATTGACTTCTTCATTTTAAATAATTTTAATGAAAATCAGGAAAACTATGGCCGTTTACAGGTATCTGTCCCCTTTAAGGATATTTTGGCTCATCGAAATATGACTAAAATTGCGGAACCAAAATGGCAAATGATATTTCGAAAAAAATATTTAATTTGGTTCAAATGCCAACTTTAGAGATTTGTAGCTCACTGAATACAGTTTCAAAGACACGTTTTTAAAAACCAAAATGGCAGACTCAATATACAAAATAAATAATTAGCGCGTACACTTCTGTTTGGTGCTTGGTCAAGCTCCTTTCGTCCTATTTGTGGCGTGCTTGAGTTGTTCCATGTTGATGTTGATCCTCTTAATGTTGTTCCACAAATGGAGAGACCTGCGGTTTTAGGACGACTCCGAACGGCAGATATTTTTATGAGGAACTTTTTCATCGCAGAAATACACTCGGAGGTTTGCAATTGCCTGCCAAGGGGCGACCGCTATTAGAAAAAGCTCAATGTAGGTTGATTTATTTTTAAATATTGTAAAAGTCTTCTTATCAATCTTGGAGGTTCTGAAATCGAATTTGTGATTGAAAATGGGATTCTTATTTTGTCTTCTGTTGGTATAGAGCGGATTCATTACAGTTAAATTTTCAAATATTTGATTTGATTTGAAAATTTGTAGCATTTTCAAATTGCCTATATTTCATTATAAAAAAACTTAAAAAAAAATCCAATTTTTATGGTAAGATTTAAATTAAAACGAGTCTGGAACTCGAACGAATTCCCTTTTGTTTTATTTTCTTATTTTTGTAAAAATTTTATGTCATATTTTTAGTTTGAAATTTTACTTTTACTGCAAGAAACTGAGCGGCTGTAGAGATCTGAAATTTTGTTTTTCCACATTTAAGGGTTTTTAAAGCTGAAAAATTTGGCTAACATCTGTGTGCTAAGAAGTCGGTTTCTATATTTTCTAAATATTTGGTTTCCATGCTCCACAGTGCGGTGCAACCTGCCATAAAGCGCGCAAAATCAGTACTTGATTGAAGCGTCCTCTTGGTGTGAGCGCACCATCTCAAGAATTAGGCTTGCCCACTAGTCGCCGAGGCTATTCGCTTTAACGCTGGTGTGGGCATACGTCAAATCACTGGTTTGTGGTGATAAACCAGATACGATCTTCTCTATATTGAATATTCAAATTATCACAATTTTTTTGAGCTATTTTTTAACTATTAAAATATAGAGTCTGTAAAATGAGTTTATAGTTTTCCAACAAAGATGATTTCGGGTCGAATTTTCTTTCTTTTCACTCCTTCCCTCTGACTGCCAGCATAATTTACTTCTTTTTTTTTGCAGTTATGCATAAATATTCATATGCAATTATCAATTATTAATTATGTTCGTTTAATTATCCGCGAATATAAAGGCAATCCATATGTGATGATATGCGCGAAATGCAAAAACAACGGAATTATCAAGCACATACATACGTACATGTAAATTTGTGAAGGTGTGAGGCGCGAGCGAAATCGCGTTAATGCCCGTGGGAATTGGAAAATATTAATGTGTGTTTGTGTAGCCAGATTTGAGTTATTTATGCCTGTGTGAGTATCTACATATATGCCACTCTGTATATGTATGTGTGTTTGTGTGTTATTCGCACATTTTCCAGCTCATTTATTTACTTTGTGCAAAAATTCAATTTAAGCATTAATTACTTTAGTGTTTTGCTATTGTGCTTATGCGCCAAAGCATAAGGGATAAAGCGGTTTTAATCGAAAAATATGCGATGCATATAGTTATGATGAAATATGCATATGTATGTGCGCATAGTAAATTTGTGCGGAGAGAAATAGCATAGTTGCGATGAAAAATGTCCAACTGTGGTGGAATTCATTTTTAGCCACTACAAATTTTTATTCTTTCGTACAAAATTAGTTGAGCTTTCAAAATTACAGTTTAAAAAATTTCTTAACTACAAAAACTCAAAAGTATTTTCAGTTCAATTTGAAAACTTAAAAAAAACGATGTTTAAAAAATGTGCGCTGCTGACGGCAGTGGAATTTGGATTTTTGCTTGACTATAAAAAACAATTCTAAGCAATCAATTACTTTTTTACTATTTTTGAATATATGGCGCATATTATTCTATATAAAATGGTCCCGGTTAGTGGTAAAATCACTTAATTATAATATTAATTTGTTTTTTCATCTAATTTTAATGAAAAAATTGGATGGTATTCATCTGGACAACGTTTATTTTCAACGAGACGGCGCAACGTGCCACACAAGCAACGAAACGATTGATCTTTTGTGGGAAAAGTTTCCGGACCGTGTTATTTCTCGAAGAGGTAATCACAATTGGCCATCGAGATCTTGTGATTTAAAACCTTGTGACTTTTTTCTTTGTGGCCACGTGAAAGAGAAGGTCTACGCACGCAGCCCAGGGTCGATTCAAGACCTCAAAGATGGAATTCGTGAGGCTATCGAGGACATAGGGCAGCCACTTTGCAATTCGGTTATGGAAAATTTCATGAAAAGAATATTGTCCTGTAAGCGTGGTCGTGGTGGTCATTTGCCTGATGTTATTTTCCACTATTAACGGCATACTTTCCTCTTTATAATGAAATAAACATCCGATCATTTATACTAAAAAATAGCTTTTTTCTTTGAAAATCAAAATAACACCTCTTATTAAAAAATCCTATATATAGGATTTATAGGATTTAAAAATTAAAATTTTTTAAGATAATATTTTTTTTGTAATTTTATAACTAATTGCACCAGTTGTAAAAATATTTTCATCTAATTTTAATGAGAAAATTGCGTAAATAATTTTTTTTTTTTTGGAAATTAAAATTTTGTAAAACTAATTTTTTTTTGGAATTTTCTTATCATCTGCGACGGTTATAAAAATATGCTCTGATAAAAACACACCAACACTTAAAATTATCATTTCGATTGAATTCGATTCAGGACTTACGTTCTCGAGACATATTGATTATATTATCTCTAAAGCTTTTTCTATGATTGGATTTTTATGTCGTAATACGGTAGACTTTTGAAGCACTCTTGAAAGCACTCTACGTCTCATTAATTCGAAGCCGACTAGATTATTGTTCTCCAATATGGAACCCATTCTACCATTGTCATATAAATAAGATTGAAAGAGTCCAAAAAGTCTCCCTATTTATATAGACAGACGCAAATTGATTGGACTCTAAAGCCTTGAGGAGAGACGAATCTACTTTTCGATTCTCTTCATGTACAATCTTTTAAATTTCAATATAAATTGCTGTGAGTTACATAGTTTAATTACATATCAAGCAAAGCACCATGATTTAAGGCAGGTTCGCTTATTTGTAGATCAACGGTATAGAACTAACTATGCCCTCAATGAACCAATGGTGAGATACATTCGATTCTGCAACAATTATCCTAGCCTCGACTTTAGACTAAGTTTATATAATTTTAGGCAACAATTGTTTATAATCTTTAACTAATAATTAAAAATTGTCTAATATAGTCTGTAAGAATTATTTGTAGACTGAATAAATAAATAAATCATAAATCATTTAAATCATTTGAATTACTGAAATTTTTTAATATCAGGTTGATTTTCAGGTTCAGCCTTTTCACTGGGCTTACCTAAAAAGTCATCCGGTCAGATTAATATTAGAAATATATCTTAGACTTGCCATCAGCAGCATCTGTGCAAAATTTTACTTAGATTTCACTACTTCCTACATCTCAATAGGTGGTACGAGAAATTATTAGTAGGCACATTTCAACATTAGCTTCGCCATTTTTAAAGTTATTATTTTTTTTATCTCCTGCATGGCTACCATAATAGTCTGATTAGACTAGCGATTTTGAGGTGTTCATTGAGGGTAGTGCGAAACCTAAACCCTTAGGGTTCTGGTGTGAAGACGGATTCGGAATCAGCACAACAAAATACATAAGAATATACAGTTGCGGACAAAACTCTTCATATGACCCCTTTTTTCTTAATTTCTCCCGATCTAAAGTATTTAAAAGAAATGTAATGATGCAGTTTTGTTTTAAGTCTAATTATATAACAAATGTAAAAAAAAATATTTTCAGTATTTACTTTAAAAGTTATTCACGAAAAACCAAAAAAATACATTGCCAAAAGTGTACGTATGTTTTGCTCTTATTTTGCTCTTATGTACACTTATTTTGCTATTATTTTCTGCGAATACTTAACTGTAAAGTACCGTTTGTTTTATTTTGTAGGATCTACTTTGCATTCTTCTTAAAATTTACGGCATTCTGTCTTTTGAAAGATAGATATCTCTACTGATTTGAGAAAATTAGTTGTTGAGTACGGAAGTAATAAGAAATCCTTTGGTGAAATAGCTGATTTATTTCCTTTAAGCAAGTCTACGGTACAAACAATTTGTAAAAACTTTGAAACATCCAATCCTCTGGAGAGTAAGCCGCGTAGTGGTCGGCCCAAGAAGCTCAACCCACGTACAATAAGCAGGGCCCTTAATAATAAAGGTTACAACTGCAGAACTCCTCGCAAGAAGCCCCTTATAAGCGAGAGAAACCGAAAGCTTCGTCTGGAGTTTGCAAAAAATTTTGGAAACTAGTCTTATTCACTGATGAGTCCAAATGCAACATATAGGGTTATTCAATAGGTGCGCTTCAACTTTTTTCCGATAGGGAGGGCGAACGACGCAATATTTTTTATTTTTCGCTTGTCATTTGTAAACTTCATTAGTATACATTTCATCATGGAACGCTACACACTTGAGCAACGATTGCAAATCGTGCAAATTTTTTATGAAAATAATCGTTCTGTTGCTGCTACTTTAAGAGCATTACGGCCATTTTACGGTCCATTTAACAAGCCGTCCCGTTTTGGGGTTATGTGAAGTCATTGATCTACAGTAACAAGACGGCGACGATTTGTGAGCTCAGAGCCAATATTGAACGCGAAATTGTTGGAATTTCGGCCGATTTATGCAAAAGAGTGGTCGAAAATTGGGTTCAACGAATGGACTTCGTAAAACGTGCACGCGGTGGTCAAGCAAAAGAAATCGAATTTCATACTTAAATGTATATGTTCAAACTCGATAATAAAAAAAAAAATTAGTTGAAAAAATCAAACCGTTTGTGTTTTATTCAAAAAAGTTCAAAAGTTGAAGCGCTCTTACTGAAAACCCCTATATTTGGATAAGACTGCCATGGATCCTAGGAATCTGATTCCGACTGTAAAGCATGGTGGTGGCAGTGTCATGGTTGTGTCATGGGAGCAGTTGCAGCCACAGGAGTTAGAAACCTTCTTTTCATTGAAGGAAACATGGATCGCTTCCAATACAAGACCATTTTGGAACAAAACCTAATGCTATCGAGGCCTAGGCTGGAGCTAGATCTTCCAGCAAGATAATGACCCGAAGCATACTGCGCAAATCGTCAAGAACTGGCTGCTTGCTTATGCTCCACGGCAACTATATTACCCTCCACAAAGCCTGGACTTAAACATTATTGAGCATGTTTGGGAAATTTTGGAGCGAAAGATTCGGAAGCACTCTATTACTAGTGCTCCAATCCTCAAAGAGAAGCTGTTGGAGGAATCGAAGAATACCTCGGTGGAGGAGCTTGAAAACTTAGCAGCTTCAATGCCCAGACGTTTGCAAGCAGTCATCCATGCTGGTGGTGGCCCAACAAAATATCAGTTTCTACAAATTTAATCAGTTTTCCTAGTTAATTCTTATTTTCTAAGTTCGTATGTACACTTTTGTCAGTACATTTTTGGGAATTTTCGTGAATAACTTTTAAAGTAAATACTGAAAATAATTTTTTTTTTACATTTGTT
Source organism: Anastrepha ludens (assembly GCF_028408465.1). Classification (NCBI taxonomy): domain Eukaryota; kingdom Metazoa; phylum Arthropoda; class Insecta; order Diptera; family Tephritidae; genus Anastrepha; species Anastrepha ludens. The sequence goes on from NC_071502.1 coordinate 116,712,493, forward strand.
ATATAATTAGACTTAAAATAAAGCTGCATCATTACATTTCTTTTAAATGCTTTAGCTCGGGAGAAATTAGGAAAAAAGGGGTCATACGGACAGTTTTGTTCGCAACTGTATGTGCATTGTTGTTGTTGTTGTTGTTGTTGTAACAGCATAAACGTTCCCATTTACATTTACAGGTATTGCTGCTAGAGTGACAGATCTTGGCCGAATATAAATCTGGTTTGTTCCGGTAAGCGAGAACCGAGTATTGTGGGAAGTAGTGGCCATCACGCACCAGAAAAGTTTTTTGAGGTATCTCCATGGTTTAATCGCGTCAAAGAAACAACTCCTTTATTCATATTGAAAATGGGATTTGATTTATATTTTTTGGTACTTGCAGTTCAGAAAAAGGGGTAACAAACTAACAATAAAAATAATAAAAAATATTTTTGTTTTTTAATTTTGATTTTTTTTTCGGCGAATCTTTAGAAAAAAATTCCATTATTAGTATTGAAAATGGAATTTGATTTATATTTTGCGCTATTTGCATTTCAGGAAAAGGGGTAAAAAAATAACAATAAAAATAAACATTTTTGTTTTAATTCGGACATTTTTTCAGCGATCTATGCTATTTTTCTGCCCGCAACTGTACGTGTACTGCATTTATTCTTTTATGCAAATTAGTTACATACTCTACAACTATAAATTAAGCCGCAGTATTTCTCTATAGCAAACTATTATGAATGTATGGGTGCGCACTCTGCTTATAGTTATTGTTGTTGCTGTTCATGTTTTGACGCTATAGTGATGGCATTTTATTTAATTTTCATAGATATTTAAATGCCGTTATCAACATTAAATGCATCAATTAATATAATTACACAGCGGGGATATGTTATAATTTGCGTAAATATGGATGTGTGCATGTACGTTTGTATGCCTTTCGGAGAGCCGACGATTTGAATTTGAACAAAATCAGATTTCTGCATAACCCAGAGCGTCATTTAGTTTCACATATTTTTCCTTTGTTTATTACGCGCTTTCAACTTTTCAATAGCCAATTAACGCGCACTGCTTTAATATTATTGCTCCATTATCTGCTGTGCTGCGAATATTTTGGTTGGCACTGTGCCAATCGAAATTTGAAACATATTTTAGAGTACCTACTATTTTATATGCACAGCGCGCAATGAGCCAAAAAGCGATTACCGGCTAATTTGTAATTCTAATAACAAATTTAGTAATTGCCGTCTATGAATTGGCAAGAAATAAAATGAAAAAAAATTAATAAAAATCGCATCTATCTACTCTATATAAAATTGTGTTTTCAATGCAGAAACCAATATATGAATTAACTTTAGATATAAAACAGCAACAAACTAAAAATATTTGTGAGCATTTAAAGTAGAAAGAGTTTTTGCCTTTTTAAATAAATCGCTATAAAATCTTACGTAAATTTCCATGGTTAAATAACTATGAATTAGTTTGTGCTTTCCTATTTCCATTTCTGAAATACTTAATATTTGTCGTCATATGATTAGTATGCGTAAAAGAGACAACAGTAGCGCTTGCTTATATGACTCGTTTGGCACTATTAGCACGCCAAGCAGAGTGGCGCAGTGGAAGCGTGCTGGGCCCATAACCCAGAGGTCCGAGGATCGAAACCTTGCTCTGCTATATTCGCTGGCGCTTGACTTTTTTTAATTTTGCTTAATTTTTTTAAATTTATGTTTTTATATAATATATAATATTTCTTTTATATCATTTTGTTCAGGGTGTTTTAAAATTCATAAAATTAATTCACTAAATTTATTGAGAAAATAATGATATTTTTTTTTAATTTTGTTTTTAAACAGTTTTTTTTTTATTTTAAATTGATAAAAAATAGTTAATCATTAATTTTTTTAAATAAACCATCGATTGTAATTTTTTGGTAATTTGTGAAGGGAAACCAAAAGTGGAGATTAAATAATTTCGCTTTGAAAACATTTTGCACCAAATATACGGAAAGAAAAATTCGATAGAGGAGAGATCAACTAGAGAATAAATACTTTTGATCTAAAATAAATAATAACCAATTTCTATTGTATAAAAATATTTTATACCGGAAAGAGAAATTCAATAGAGAAAAGATCAAATAGAGGTTAAATATTTTTGATCTAAAAACATTTCATACCAAATTTACGAAAAAAAAAAAATTTGATGGAAATAATCAAATAGCGTTTAAACAATTCCGATTTAAAACATTTTATACCAACTTTACGGAACGAAAAATTCAATAGCCATTTTTAAGTCATTGGCGGCACTGGTAAAAATTAAATTAAAAAAAAACTAAAATTATGAATAAAAAACTAAAAATAAAAAATACGACTCTCATTTTATTGACCATAGAATAAATTTAAGGAGCTGAAACAAGATTTTTTTTGAGTCAACCTCATTTACAGGGTGGTCCCTTTAAAGTTTGGAATTTTATTTTATTCGTCTGGTATTTACGCACGAATATTTGTATGTATTTATCTTATTTTCGATGTATTTTCCATTTAAAAGGCAAGCTTTACACCTTTGTGGGTGTTGATTTTGAATAAAATATATTACAATTTTTTAAAGAAATTATTGTCATTTCTCTTTATTATGATAATATTGGTATGGTTCAATTATGTATGGAACAAAATATGGGCCAAATGACCGCCGCGTCTTCAGCGGCACACCCCCATCCGATGGTCCAAATTTTCGATGACGCTGAGGCATAATTGAGGTTCTATGCCATTAATGTGCCGAATTATCTCATCCTTTAGCTCTTGAATTGTTGCTGGCTTATCGACGTATAGCTTTTCTTTCAAATAAGCACAAAGAAAGAAGTCCAACGGTGTCAAATCACATGATCTTGGCGCCCAATTGACATCGCCGCAACGTGAGATTATCCGGCCATCAAATTTTTCGCGCAAAAGAGCCATTGTTTCGTTAGCTTTGTGACAAGTGGCACCGTCCTGTTGAAACCACATATCGTCCACATCCATATCATCCAATTCGGGCCATAAAAGTTCGTTATCATCTCACGATAGCGAACACTATTCACAGTAACTATCTGAGCGGCCTCATTTTGGAAAAAATACGGCCCAATGATGCCGCCGGCCCATAATCCGCACCAAACAGTCACTCTTTGTGGGTGCATTGGTTTTTCGGCAATCACTCTTGGATTATCATTTACCCAAATGCGGCAATTCTGCCTATTGACGAATCCACTGAGGTGAAAATGTGCCTCATCACTGAAGATGATTTTCTTCACGAAGTGCGCGATATGCATTTTGATTAGAACGCCCGTTTTCATAATAAGCCTGAATAACTTTAACGCATTGCTCTATTGTGTATCTTTCCATGGTTTAAATCAAGTTAGTCTAAAATTGAAAAATGTCAAATGAAATGCAGAAAAAAAACTTGACGTTTAGGTGTGATTTACATTCAACATCGGCCCTTGAAATGTAACCACCCTTTACATGGAACAGAATTTGATTCAAAAGACTTCCATAGCAGGTCCCATTTGTCAAATCCCCAATGGCAGGCAACTTCGATTTCATGCTTCAATGCTTGAATCCTTTCGCGTTGGTGCGCGTAACATTTATCTTTAATAATCAATTTTTTGATATATCGCGAATATTTTAGCTGTCAAAAAAGTTAAAATTTCAATGCTAGATGGACCACCCCGTGAAGAAGAAATACATTTTTAATTGTTTTTTATTTGTTTTACTTTCATATATTTTTTATTCCAGTTTAATCTCGAGTTATTCTGAGAAAGCCAGGGAAACTTCATGCGAAGTTTTATATCATTTTTATACCTGAAATTTCAAAATTCAGAAATAAAAATTTCGCAAAATGCTTGCTCTTGCTTATCTTAGATGTGTTGGGAAGTTGGAATGGAATATTTCATTTTTCACATTTGAAAACAAAGATAGAACAAATAGTCCCGGAAATCCTTGTTAGTAGAAATAGTTTGATACGAAATATTGGCTACCTGAGGTCAAGTAACTAATTATTAACCGATCTACGAAGGAAAGATCAAGAAGAAAAATTCTTTCTCTTACACTTTCTGCCATTCAACAACTAAGCAATTTGAAAAAAAACCCATATCAACATAAATGGCGTTTGTGAATTACTCTGACACCCATCATTCGTACTTACCTGCCTTCCCTTCCCTTCCTTTACATTTCTAGCTGCATTCACACTTTAATTTTTATTTCATTGTGACTTCCTGCTTAACATAGTCGTCACAAATTCATACCTTTTAGCTGGTGTTTGACCCATAGGGAGCTACAATGAACGCGTGAATAAAAGTGAAAAAAGTCCACTTCCGTTAGAATTTATGAATAAATAAAAGATGAAATGTTGGTTTAGTTATGACTCGCCTTAGGGGAGACGGGTTCAGTGCACCCTTTTTGACACACTTATGGGGATAACCAAAAGTAGAGAAAAAGTGCAAACAAATAAGTTTTAAGTGCTTTTAGTTTTTATAGTAAAAATATGAAATTAAATGAGATTAAAATTTTAAAAATGCTGCGTTGAGCTCGCTTGTGAAACACCGAAGGCATCAGCGAGGGGAATAACAAAGGTGAAGCAATTGAATTGAAATCGAGCAGTGGAGTAGTGGAGGGGAAAAGTAAAATATAACGAGAAATGACTAAACCGGAATTTGCAGCAAAAAAAGAATGGCTTTTATAAAAAATATGAATACAGTAAAACCTCGATATAACGAATTTGAAGGGGTTGGACAAGTGTTCAAGTGGAATTTCAAATCATCGGTACAAGGAAAAATACAAAATTTTGGGGGAAAAATCGTACAAGTATAGTTGCTTTTTTATTTTTATTTCCACATCGAACAATGAAGAAAGCGTAGGCTGTTTTGATTTTTATTAATAATTATAACATTAAAAGTTTTCAATTCGTACACAAATTTTCTGTTATTTGCTTTTGTGTCGTCACTTCGTTGCCCATGAGACTTTAACGGAGTCCCATATTCAGAGGTGGCCCTATATTCCACACTGGAAATCTAGGAATTTATGATGATATTCAGAATTCACTACGTAGAGACTTTTGCTAACGGGACTCTAATAGCCAATATACGTATGCTGATGGGTTTCATGCTCAACATTTCTTCATTATATTCATTGTGCGTTTTTGTGTGGAAAATATCACAATGGCGAGGCTTTATTTTACTTCATAATAAACTAGAAATGCAGTATTTTTTCAGGAGGCTCAGCAAAAATTTTCTTGATTTGAATTTTTCGTTTTATCGTCATATCGAGGTTTGACTGTAATATTAATACAATCAGAAATCAATTGAGCTCTAAGAACCCTTGGTACTGTAGTACGTTTCACAAGATAACTGTCATACGTTGAGCTTGAAGTTCGGACACTCAGAAGATTTTAAAATCCTTGGAATAATTCCGAGGAACCTGTGACGGGTCCGGTTATGGTTTTGGATCGCTTTTCGGCTGCACGTGTACAAGTGAATTTCAAGTCCCCTCAGCAAACTTTGAGTACATACAAAAAATATTGTGCCTAAAGCGGGTGTAGATGGGAATTTCGGTCGAAGTTTTGCAGAAGCCATTAAGTGGATTCGAGATCTCATGCGCAAAACCAACAGGCACCGCTTGAAGAGGTCTCAGCAGATGTGAAACAACTAATTTCTTCTTCTTGAAATAGTCCCACAAGATGGTGTCGGATTGATGACGGGGCAATATCCGTGGAGCTATCACAGGCTTCGTCGACAACCCAACATGAGCCTCTAATCGGGAGCTCTTATGCCCATGAACTGTATACCATAAGTTGACCTTGGCTCATACTTGAGCGCATGACATCGCCTCGTAAACGGCGCTTAAAGAAACCTACTCCATTCCTGCCACACTCTGCCCTACATATAAGTATATCCAGACAAGTTCGACATCGGTGCGGCAATTGTCCACAATGTTTTAGGTGAACGCTACCATGACGCATACGAGCTCTGTTCAATTAATCTGACACCAGTCACGACTTAAAACCGACCTGTGGACATACGCCTCTGAAATGCATAGAGTTGGACTCGGAGAGCGTGTGTGGGAATCGCGTGCGTCAATTGAAATCACAATAAAAACAAGAATGAATTGGAGATTTACCATTTGAATAAGTATGGCATTCAAAACCCCTTTCAATCCTCCGCTCGCTCATTCGTAAAACATTTAACCGCCCTTGGTGTGGGTGACAAACACCTCTGCAAACTTTTTCACGCCTGCCAGGTGTTGCTGACAGTGGACAAGTGGCAACAATTAGAGTAAAAACAAAAGCAACAAATTTGCTAGGAGCAAGAAAAAAGATCACAGCAAAATTTGAAAGATTCATAACTGCGAACAATAAAATGAGCAACAACAAAACAAACAAAAATTATCATAAAAGGTCTTAGACGTTTTGGTCACAACGCACAGCAACAACAATATAGGGTTTACCAATAAGGGCGGTTCTGTGCGGAGCTGGCGTGAAATAAGCTGTGTGCCAGGTATTAATGAATTTTTTTCATGGAATAGAATGGAATATATCGAGAAAGGTAGAATTTTCTATTACTTTGTTGCATAAATTCGGCTGCATTTGCTTGAGAGTTTGTGTCATGTCGACTTTGTGGGCATCAGTCGGATGCGGCATATTGGCATAGGGCTGTTATTTCAGAATACTCTACAAGAAAAAGTCTAGTGCCGTCAAATGGCGTCGACTCGTCTACGTTATACATACAGTGACGTTCACAATAATAGCAGTGCGACATATTGTAAAGTTTTGAATATTTATTTATTTATTTTCTCATTTTTTATTTTTTTTGTGAATTTATGCGACAAAAAAACTTTATGTCTCAAAGTTTCAGAGTTTGCACAATATTTAAAAATTAAAATTTTTTTAGTCAATTTCAAACTTTTTTCTACAAATTTTCTAGGAAAATTCTGAGTATGCAGTTTTGTAGCTTCTTTAATTCTGGCCTATTATTGTGCCAATTTAAAGTAGCTCAAAGCTCGCGTTGTTTTTTGATAAATTTTATCGTTAAAGATGTTGGGTATTTTCTTCTTTCTTAAAAAAAAAAATTCTCAAAAACCAACGCGATTTCTTAGCCTTTGGAAACTTGCATTTTATGAACCAAAATTCAATGAGCTATAAAACTTCGTAACTGATTTTTTTAAATTCTGATTAAACAGCGTGAAAATTTGCTTAAATTATTTTTATTTGAGCTGATGGCCTTGAAACCCTGCTCATATTTATTCTATTTAGCTTCTCATTTATTATAAGTTTAGTAAATAATAATAATTTTTAATTTTTTTAAATCTTTTTAATTTTTTACAAAGTTTGAAAATTGGATTCATATAGTTTTTGCAGGAGAATGAACTATATTTTTACAGAAATAAATAAAATTTATTAAAAAAATAAATAGTCAAAACTTTGCATTATTTCAGGCTGCTATTATTTTGAACGTCATTGTTGTATACTTGGCTGAACTCCTTCTCCGATTTGTAGTTGTGTGCATCTTCCTGTTATTCCACAAATGCAGAGAGCTACCGGCTTATGCCGCCTTCGAACGGCTGTTGGCTTTTTATGCAAACCCTTTTTCTCTATTAGAACACCCTTTACTTCCAAACCAGCAGCAAGTAAAGCAACATTAACAACAAAGCGGCAAACGGCGAACAAATGCCACATCAACACCAACAGCTTTGCGCACTTTGTCACATTTTCTAATTTATTTAAATGAAGTTTTAGCGATGTTCGTTGGCACTCAGCTCATCCCTCCGTCAAGCCCAGCCAACTTTGTGCCCCACTACATCCAATTCGAGCCCTTGTGAATTTTTCTGCCATTTCTACCCTCCTTTATGATGCCGCATTGTAACAGATTTTCCATTTTGCATAATTTCATGCAGCAGCAATGGCTCACCTGCTTGCCGTTTGCTGGAATTGCCGGTCTGCTGCTCCCCACAACACCTCAACGGGTGTTGTTGTTTTGTAGTTATTGTCAACTTTTACTGCATTTTGGGGTTAAATTAGAAAACCGGAAGCGCGTCACAATAATAACTGCGTGCAACCTGCTGTGATTGTTGATGACTGCTGCTGCTCCTGGCTGCTGGCTGTAAGCTGATGGCTCCTGACTCCTGACTCCTGACAGTTTATTGCTAAATGTTGTTTGCATTGTTGTTGCTTGTTTGCATAGAAGTTGTGTGTGTGGGAATGGCGCGGCGCGTTGGTTGTTTTTACAGCCACCAAAGTTTGTTATTCTTTGCTGCCGCCGCATTTGTGCCAGCATTACAAATGACAAATACAATTAAGTTAATGTAGTGTGCGTGTGATGAACACACTCTCCTGCACACATACACCCTCACTAACACAGCTTCAATACTAATACAACCTCATACCTTTTCACACATTGTTTTGTGGCTTTTAACGCCAACAAATGTTGCCACCATAAGTAGTTTCACCTTCTGCTACTGTTGCTGGTGTTGTTGTTGCTGTTGCTTCTCTGCTGCCCCGACTGTTCGTTGTGTGTGCTGTTCTAGCGTACAATTGTTTTCGTTTATAATTTGTTGAGAAATTAAATGAGTTGAGCACAAATTGAAATACATTAAATGTAATTAATTTGGCCGCACACATGCACACATACACGCATGCGGCGTGCGTAGGTGAGAAAATATAATACATAAAGGCAAAAACAACGATTTCAGTTAACTTTATTAAAATAATAGATTTTCGCACTAATGCACTCGAACATACCTACATAACTGTGAATTAATATAATGCAGGTGTTCTCATCTACAACACAAACACACACACAACCATAATTTTTACGTTGGCACTCGCAGATAGACATGCCTACTGGCACAGTGCTGTATTTGCAAATTTCATAGAGGGGCGTTATGACGGGGCGGCATAAAGATGGGGCGGTGATTTTTGTGCAGGAAAATATTAAATTAAATATTTATTATATATATCGGGTGTTTTTTCCTGGTGCAAGAAAACTATCGATATCGACATTTCTGTCCAATATGGTTTGGTAAGTCATCATGAATCGCTTAACGCCAGAACAACGCTTCAAATGTTGGAAATTTTTACTTTGAAAAAAGAAAGAAATCTGTTTACGAAGTTCATAGAGTACTGGCGGCCTCAGCGGTTCTTATTTATTTCGAAATGAGCAGGTAGCTGCCGTTGCGCTGAATGGCCAGCGCTATCGAGTCATGCTTATTCATTTTTCGTTGTCAAGAACTAATCAGCTAAACATCGACGACATTTGGTTCCAAGTAGCCGGCGAAATTTGCTATGCAGCGCGCTTAACAATCGATTTATAGCAATATATATTACATGTCACCGTTGGCCTCATACGGCCAGATTTACTGAAAAAATAGTCAAAAATTGGACTGACCGAATGTACCGCGTAACTGGAAAAAATAAATCCCATAAAATGTCTACCAGACTTTAATAAAAAAAAGTTCATTCCATAAGTATTTCTGTTTTTTTATTATCATTTTAAGTTCTCAAGCGCTTAAACACCCACCTTCACTTTTTCCATTCCGATGGAAGTAACTCCAAGAAGACATGTGCTTTGAATGCATTAACTACTCCTTCAAGTATCGAAAAACCTTGCCCTCCCAATTTAATTTTGATGTGTGAAAACAAGAACAACTCATCAGTTCGATGTTTGAGATGCTCTAAGATTCATTTATTTAGGTTGAAGTCCACGTGCTGAGTAAAACTCCCAATAAAAATGTCAGTTATCATTATCTTAAGAAGCAATCTTCGTTTACTATTATTGAATTACTCGTGTTCTTCGACATTCTTTAAGTCACTTGAGTAGATGATCTTAAAGCATTAATCATATCTTTATATTCTACATTAACGATGGCATTAAAAACTGTATATATACCTATATACAATATATAATTGGCGCGTACACCCTTTTTGGGTGTTTGGCCGAGCTCCTCCTCCTATTCGTGGTGTGCGTCTTGATGTTGTTCCACAAATGGAGGGACCTACAGTTTCAAGCCGACTCCGAACGGCAAATATTTTTATGAGGAGCTTTTTCATGGCAGAAATACACGCGGAGGTTTGTCTTTGCCTGCCGAGGAGTGACCGCTATTAGAAAAATGTTTTTCTTAATTTTGGTGTTTCACCAAGATTCGAACCTACGTTCTCTCTGTGAATTCCGAATGGTAGTCACGCACCAACCCATTCGGCTACGGCGACCAAACCATTAAAAGCTACTTCGAAAAATAGGCTTCGGTTGCTTTAGTGACTTCCAGCTGACTTTAAGCTGCACTCATTGAAAATTACTATGTGCAATATTAATTTTGAGCCCACTTTTAATAGTTAAATTTCCTCAACAAAAATTCAGATTTCCATCCACTTCCGCCTACAGCTAAATGCAAATTAAAGTTATCAACAAAGTTGATCGCCGAGATCTAACAAACCGAGTGCCTCCTTATTTGCCTTTTAGGGGCTTGTTAGCTTCCCGAGCGCCACTCGCCTGAAACTCACAAAAACGCCACTGTACGTTCATTTATTATTTGCATTCTGGTTGCTGTGTATATTTGTTTTTTGTGTTTTTTTTTTTAATTTTTAACAGGTTTTGTAGCACACAGTTTAAATGGGATTTGGATATTGTTCGCTTCAGCCAGCCTGTTATTCAATCTCATTCATCGCTAAAGCTATTCATAAACGCATGTAACGCAGAAAATTGCCGACTATTTTCGAACAAAGCGAATTAATTGCGAAATTCTCTGCTAATTGCATATTAATTACATTTTTCTTGATGGTTGGAAGATGGCGAGGGGATTGGATATACTTTTGAAAAACTATTATTTACGGTAATTAAACTAAATATAATGGAAGTATGTGAAAATTGGATGACATTTTGAAAATTTCCGCTTCACATTCCGCTTTCGACGTTTTGAATATTTTTACTTTAAATTTCAAAAAATTATTCGAACAATATTGGGTAAGAATTTAAGAGCTGCACTTAGAAATTTACTGAGAAAAAAAATAAAAAACCACATAAAGATTCATTACAATTTATTAGAACTAACGAAAAATGTTCTCATTCTCAGTAACATTTTGTAAAAATTTGAAAAATAAGCCTTATTTTTTTTAAATGCGCAAAGCGCAAACTGCAAAACCTGTTGTGTAGCATAAGGGCAGTGAAAGCGAGGGGCAAGGGCATGTCCAAGTAACGGCTCACAAATTGGGCGAGTAACGGTATGCAAGCAGAGTGGCGCAGTGGAAGCGTGCTGGGCCCATAACCCAGAGGTCCGAGGATCGAAACCTTGCTCTGCTAGTTGATGCGAACAAATTTTTGCAGTTATTTTTTTGTGTTTTCAATATTTTTGGTTTTAGAAATAAAAGATGAGTTTTAATAATTTTTTCTGTTGATTTTCCTGCCAGTCAAGCGCTAATTTTTGGCTGAGCATTAATGAAAATTGGCAACGGTGTGTGAATCTTTTGTAAGGTCTTCAAAAAAGTGCATGCAATTTTTATTTATTTTTTGTTATATAGTTGCGGTATTCCCAAGTGGTCGTAAATGTCGTCTTGTTGTATTTCGTAAACCTTAAGCGGCTGAAAATGTATTTAGGTGGTTCGCAAGGCGCAATATTATGAATTTTCACACAGTGAACAAATAGTTGGTTGTGGTACCAAGTTTTCGAAACATTTATTTAAGGGGGGATTCTACTGTAAAAATCAAATTTTCATGGATTTTGTTTTCATACTTGTATTAATTTAATTAGTAAAAAAAAGTTTAGGGTTACATAAACACAGGTCTTGAGTGTACAAAAAAATTTTTTAAATTTATTTTCATTTCAAAATGGCTGCTGTACAGCCGCTCCCCCGAAACGCCTTTTGAAATCTGCCCACACTGTCGCGCATTTAAAAAAAATCTGAAATGAACAAAACCAATTTTTTTTTATTATATATCATTATTTTTAGTTGTTAAGCCTATTACTTGCAAAAAAAAAATTTTTTTGTAAAATTTTTGAAGTTTTTTAAAAAATCGACATTTTTTTGTTGTCATTTTGTTATTAAAAAAGGGGTTATAAATAATAAATTTTTTCCCACCATAGCTTTAAAAACTAGTAAATATTGTTAAAAATATACTATCAAAGTTTGAGCTTGATATGTTAATTTTTCACGGAGCTGTGATGTGGGCAGTTTTGAAAACGTGGTTTCGAGAAAAACACGCTTAAACAAGCGCATTATCAAGCGCATATGACCGTAAACCGCTCGAGCGCTCAGTTTATACCTGCTTTGCTAAAACTTTTATAACTTGAAAACTATTCAAGATTTCTTTTTAAGATTTTCATGGAACATTCTGGAGTTGTTTCTGAGTATGTTTCAACAAAAAGTAAAAAATCGATTTTTTTTAAGTTTTACAGTAGAGGCCCCCCTTAAGGTCCAAACAGTTTATAGTTGCGGTATCTTAGGAAAAACTTAGCATTATTTGCAATTTTTAAAAAGCGTAAACAAATTATTTTAACAAAAAAGGCTACTATATACATTTATAGGAAAAAATCTTTCGGTATTGTGTGGTACAAAATTTTGTTTTTGAGTTGAAAATAAAAAAATTAATTTTTTTTATTAACAATTTTTTTTATAAATTTTTTTTTTAATAAATTAGAAACTCATTCGTCAATACTCTGTAGAGTAAAAAAAGAATGATTTTGTTCATAATCTTAAAAAGTTGAGTTGTTAAATACTTAATTTTAACCTTTTTGAAAATTTTGTGTGCTCAGAAGGAAATATGTGAAATTTTGTAATTAATGAGAATGAAGCTTGACGACCGCTGTTTTTAAAGAGGTAAATTATTAGACTATAAATGCAAAATACAAATTTAGATTGAAAAGTTCTAGGAAACAATTTTTTTGTATATAATTCTGTCTATAATGAACTAGAAAAACTGATTCCCTTCATAATTCTTTACGATATTAGGTCCACGAATCTCCATGCAAGAACAACAGAAAAAGTATTTTCTAATAGCGGTCGCCCCTCTGCAGGCAATGGCAAGCCTCCAAGTGTATTTCTGCAATGAAAAAACTCCTCATAAAAAATATCTGCCATTTGGCTTGAAACTGTAGCCGAATCAAGACGCACGCCACAAACCTAACAGAAGTGCAAGCGTCTTTATTTATTTATTTTTTTATTTGGTCCTCAAAGTGGGGCAAAATTAATCATCCAATTTTGGTTTTGAATAACTTATGTAAAAATGAAAAAAAAAAAAAATTCTGGGGATGGAAATCTTTATTTTGTTCTCTTCTTCTTTTTGTATACTGCTGCTGTTTTGTAAAAATTATAAATTCTCCACCCTAGACTTAATTTCAACTTACAACAAACCAACATAAAATACGTTTATTTTTAAATTTTATTTTTTACCTCATCTATTTTTTTTGTATTGATTAAAATATCTGAAATGTCCTACATATCTTCACTTTTATCCCCAAAACTCGATTTGATTTCTTTACGCTCTCCCTTTCCAAGTGAGTGCGAGCGCTTAACAAACGACTTAACCAGACAGCCACAAAATTCACACAATAAACTGCTTTATTAAATTTTTCTAATCAAAAGCAATAAACAAGATTTAAATTGTGTATTATTTCATGCGAACTGGGTCAGCAGTCAAGCAGCCGCAAACAAATACTTCCATGGCCAAAGTCAAATGTGCTCTCTCTCTCCTATATCTACTTATACATACATACGAGTATTGTTGCTCATCGTCTGTCTTCTGATAATACTCATATGAGTGGCTGACAGCAAATCTATTACATCGTGTAATAAGTGAACATAATATTGAGTGTCTGTATGTACGTATGCATGTTTGTAGGGGCTTGGCGGCAGAAATAGTAATGAGAATCGTGATGGGCAAAGAGTGAAGTGCATGTGCGGTTGCAGAGAGTGAAAATGAATGGAAAACGTCATTAGTGCATGTTAACCTATTTTAAAAACTAATTGCCGAGTTCAGCTCTTCTTTCACGAAATAACGTTGGTAACAGAAATGAAATATTTCTCGAAGTATATAATTGAAAATTTCCATGTGTATATGGAACTAGCAGGGATGCTGAAATATAATACATACGCAGGTTTAATAATATAAATAAAAGAAAGGGACGAATGGCGTTGAACAGCCTACATGCCGTTGGAGCTACAAAAAGGCGCATTTATCAAAGGTGGTGGTATTAGACCAATAACAATGGTTTGTGCGTTTGATTGTCAAAGTAAAGTAGAAAAAAAGAATGAATTCGTCTTGTTTCATTCTGGGCTGACAGCCCCATGGGCACGGCGAATGAAAAAACACAAATCAGCTGGTCTATTGATATCACCTTGAATGGATTCGTCTTGATAATACTTAAACTTCTAAGAACATTTTTTTTTATCGATCTGTGGTTGATAACTAATGAACGATTGTATTTTTTTATATGGAGAATTTTTTTTATGCAGAATTTTTTTTATGTGAGGAAAATGAGAAATACCGTTAAGGAAAAAAATGATCAAAACTCAAGTAGAGTTTTAGCTTGCACTAGAATTTAAGGGGCTACAAAACTCTGTACTTGAATTTTTTTCTGATTAACAATTTTCAAATTTTTATGAAAAGTTGTCGAATTTTTTTGAATCTTGAAAATTGTTATGATTTTTTTTTTTTTAAAAAGGAACTCCAGCGACAACAAAGTTATCAAAAATCAACCAAAATTTTTAATTGTAGCGTGAATTCAATTTTTGTAAAAAAAATAAATAGTCAAAATTTTGTAAAATGTCGCTGTGCCTTAATTGTGAGCACTTTGCATATACGTAGGGTTCAGATTGGCAAAATTTTTAACTTCTGGGCAATACAGTGGAGTCTTGCGCCGCCTGAACGCTCCTTGAGTGCGCCTTCAGTGTCTCTTGGGTGCCTTTTGAGTGCCCGTTTTTAAGAAACTAAGTCGAAATATGTACTGGGTACAAAACTTATATTGAAATGCATGTAACTACAATTATATATGTATGTGCCCCAATACATGCACATCCCCCACATAAACGCTTTATTTGTATGTGTTCGCATTACAAATGTCCGCTTCCCTATACTCCTCCTATTTGCACGCTACATTTACGTTTGTGGTCGAAAGTGATGGTTTAAATTAAAAGGAAAATAACCAGCAATCTATTACTAAGCTAAAAATTGATACACTTCTGCCTGCTGAAGGCGGAAGTCCGGCGGCGATGCGAATGAAGAGCCAGTGAGAAGCTGAAATGATGAGTTGACCGACGTCCAGAGCAGCTGCCGGCATACCACTGAACAGGGCAGCTTTTGCCAACAGCAACTACAGCCAGGCAGTAACCAGGAGATTGCCAAAAGCCAACACGGTAGAGCTCATTTATATACGTACGAATACATACATATGAGTTGGTCTACTCCAAAAAATGCCAGCAAATTTCTGTACGTATGAGTTTGTGAGCATTTCTTATTCATCTGGCAACCAGCAATTTGCCTGTAATGAAGTAATGCGGTATAGGCAACAACGTGCGCGCCAGGCTGGTCAGGAAAATAATGGCAACACATTTGTAAGTGTCTGTTAAATTTTTTGGCTTCTTATTTGTTCCACCACCAACATTAGCGCGTTTTTTCGCTTTTATTTTCGTCCGCCTTATTTAATGTATATACACTGGTGTTCACAATAAGAGCAGCGTGCCATATTGGTAAGTTTTGACTACTTATTTTTTATATTTTTTTTATAAAAATGTAGTTTATACTACAGCAATAATCACACAAATTTTGAACAAAATTAAAAAAAATTCGAAAAATTTTTGTCAAAATTTTAATTAATTTAGTTTTTATCAACACCTTTCTTTAGTCTTTATAAAAATTTCAAGTATGCAACTTTATAGCCCATCAATTGTTGGTGTAATAAAGTTCAAGTTTGAAGTAGCTAAAAAATCGCTTTGATGTTTGAAATTTTTTTGAAAGCGGTATTGTGTTTTTTGACCACATAAAAAATTTTAGAGCATGGAAGAAAATGCATAACAACGTCAACAAAAAAATGAATGACAATTATAGAAAAGCAACCAAAATTTATTGTTCTACAAAACTGCTTACTCAGATTTTTTCTAAAAATCCTGACTGACACGCAAACAATTAATAAAAAAAACTTTAACTAAAAACTTAAAAATTAAAATTTACATTCAATTTAAGCAAATATTAAATTTTTAGTTAATTTTTATTTAAAAACAAATTGACTAAAAGTTAAAAAAAATTAAAAGTTTTAAATTAAAAATTAAACAAAGAGTTGAGCTCGCCTAATGCGTTAATTAAAAAAAATTAAACATTTTAAATTTCTTTATTTAAAAAAAAGTTGGAGTTAAGCTCGCACTAAGGCATAATAAAAAAAATTTTAAATTTTAAATTTCTTTATTTAAAAAAGAGTTAGAGTTAAGCTCGCCAATGCCTTAATTTAAAAAACAAAAATATTATTTTCAAATTTTTTAGTTAACATTTTGTTTTAATGGAATGAATTATATTTATTTTCGTAAAAATTAAATTTTTTTTCTAAATTTTAATTATAAATTAAATTTTGTTTTTGTAACTAAAAAACTTGTTTTACAAAGTTTATATGGTTTTTATTGTACTATGAATTATATTTTCAAAAAAAAAGTAATAATAAATAATCCAAACCTTGTCGCGCAACTATTATCGTGAATGCAGGTGTTTATTCTGCGAGTATTCTGGGTAGAGTTCTTTGGATCACATTCCATCACAGCCATCATGGCAAAGCTAGCGAGGTAGGCCATACTTGCAACACAGCAGCCTGAGTATATTTGTGTGGATATGTAGTCGTGCCGTACCGCAACAGTGCGGCCACTCCGTGACTATTACGTCGCTACGATGTGGCATATCATCTTCATTAAGCAAGCGTGCGGCAAAGGCACGCAACAACAAACAACAACAACGAAGTCTATGTATGACACCGCAGCGTGCCAACAACAGCCGCACTTACCCCACACCACCGCTCAGTCAATAAGTCACTCTTCCCTTCGCTTTAGCGGCTGCGGCCAGTTGCTGTAAATTCACCAAAAACAAAACAAGAAAAAAAACGGGAACACATTTACAAGGAAACAATAACACTGCACCATAGATATTTTACATGCAACGCTCATTACCGCAAATGACCGCTTCCCATCACACCGCCTACTTTGGTTGCCCCATATACTTACCGACGCGGCGCTTCTCATCCACTTTCATTGACTTTTTCCACCTTAATCCTGTAGGCTGGTTTGATTAAATAACCTTAATCTACTGCGCGTTATATACTCTATGAACTCTCTCCCCCCTGATGCTGCAGATTTATCATTTTTCTCGTGCTTTAACAGGCCCAACCGACAGCGCGTCATTCCACTCGGTTGGCAGCAAAAAATGAATAATGATGGCTCATCATGTGCCCATGCATGATGGTCAATAATGACGCACACATACACATACCCGCACTGGAATACTTTGAGTTCATCCTTTGCAGTTGTGTAACTGTATACCCCCTCAGCGTCGCATTTGTTTGGCATAATGATAAGTAATAAAGGTGTAGGTACGGCGCTCGATTAAGGAACTCCTGCTTGTGAATTCTCTGGCGCTTTATTTGAGGCTGTTTATGCTCTTTAATTTGAGTCAGCGTAGTTTGTTAGGGAATCGTAAGTGATTTATATTAAATATTTTAATTTATTTTAAAGTATTTGTGAGTTGATTGATACCGCAGGTTAGTCGAGAATTCGAAACGAAATCTATATAATCACTACTCTGACTATTACTTCGCAGTTGTAGAAAATCTCTTAACAAGAAAATACCATGCGACTAAAACAAAAAAGAAACAAACATTTTGACAAATTGTAAAAGTTTACGGTAGTCCGAAATTCTCGTTGGTTTTGTATAATTTTTGCCTCTGCAGCGATAACACGAAATATCTTCTGGGGGAAAAATGATCAAAAACCAAGTAAAATTTGGAATGACTTCAAACGTGCACTTTGTTACACTAAAATTGAATGGCCTATAAAACTGCGCACTCAATTTTTTTCTTAAATTCCGAATAAAGATTTTAAAAATCTGTGAAATAAAAATTAAAAATAAAATAATAACAATAACAAAAATTTTAAAAATGTTTAAAATTTAAATTAATATTGTTTTTAATTTTAAAAATCTTGTACAAAGTCTGATTGTTATGTCTTTATTAGGGACTCAACTATATTTTTATAATAAAATAATTACAATTAAAAACTGTATGATATAAGTAAATAGTCAAAACTTGTGGTGCTTCAATAATAATTCCAGGGGTGTAGTAAAACAATATTTGTAGTTCTACTCTTTGACCTCATTTATTTTTTAAAGGACTTTGAAATTTGAAGGAAGTGATTAATTAAAAAAAAAACTATTTAACAAAATTACAGTAATGTAGAATTATAAAAAAGGTTTCGAAAAAGGAAAAATGCTCTAAAATTGACAAACAAAAACAGTTTGGTATTATTTTTGGAATAGATATTGAGAGTGTTCTTTTAAAACTTCATAACTAATTTTTCTTGCAAATTTCCACGAGCCATTTTTTAACTACAACATACTCAAATTTTTTCCAGAAATTTCGCACAAAAAAATATAATTTTATTTCTCAAATAACTATTTTGTTTTCAAATTATATTTTCCCTAAAAAATACGAAAGTAAAACCAAAAATGTTCAAAAGAGCCGAGAATATTTCACTTCAAAAAATTCTAAGCCATAATTTTCAAAAACACAAGCGTTAGTAAGCAGAAACATCGAATCCCCATTACAAGAATTATAACCTTAGCCGCAAAACACTTTTTTCCAAATAAAAAATTTTTGAATTGAAACTTTTTAGGCGTCGATGGGCTAGCGAGAATGGAGAGTAAAATTTCAAGGCCAAGCAACGTTTTGGGCATTTTCGTTCGGCGAGAGAGAGGAAAAGGAGAGAGCGAGCTATACCAAATATATAGCTTAGAAACACTTTAGGATATTTTCCAGAATTTTTCCTTGTGGTCGCTAATTTCTATTTGTATTCCCTGCAAAAGTTATGAATTTATTTTGATGTATATTCTTTCTCTCTCTCTTTCATGCTCTCTGGTGTCTCCCTCTTTCTTTGTCTGCCTTGAAAGTTTCACTAAATTGCTAAAAATAACCGAAGATATTTCACTTCCACACCATAATTTTCAACATTTCAATATTACAAGGTGAACTTCCTCCAGCTTCTTCCTTCGCGGTATTCAGGGCGAGTCCGACGAATGCGATGCAACAAAGGCTTCAAAACGTCAAAATAGAAAATTGCATTCACGGTGTGGCCCGTTGGCACGAACTCCAAATGAGCATCGACTTGATTTTTGACTTCTCCAAATGCGATTTTTTGGGTGGTGGCTCGTCTGAGGCCTTCCATTCGGCACACTGACGCTTAGTTTCAGGTTCATATTGGAAACACCACGTTTCATCATCAGTTACAATGTTGTAAAGGAAGTTCTCGTCTTTTCTCGCCTCTTTAATGAGGACAATTTTTCATGAGCAATTTTTGGTCCTCAGTTAATTTGTGCGGAATTAAACGTGCATAGACCTTTCGTAAGCCCAAATGATCAGTTAAAATGCGATAAATCGATATTTTGGAGATACTCAACTCCGCTTCCATGAATTTCAACGATGATTTCGGTTCATTTTTGATAAATTTACGAAAAATTTCGATGGAGTTTTCGGTGAATACTAATTTAGGGCGGCCCGTATGTTCATTGTCATTTATGTCCTCACAACCATCTCTGAAACGTGTAAACCACTCATGAACTCTGGCGCGAGATAGACAATTATCGCCATAAACTTTTTTCATCAATTAAAATGTGTCAGTAAACGTTTAACCGATTTTGAAACAAAATTTGGTGTTAGCTCTTTGTTCGAAACTCATTTTTGTACCGATGACACAAACACTTCGCTTCCACTGAACCGAATGTCACCAAGCTCTCACTGGAAGTTAGCTAGGGATGTAACTTCCAACGCACCAACTCATTATAAAGATGGCGCCATCACAAACATTTTTATGATACCAGTCTTGTTTATTTTGGACTTCACCATGTAGTAAATAGATATGTACACCGAATCCTATTACACGAATCATATCCAGAAAGTTGTAGGAAATACTAAGGCTTAGCTATTATTGAAAAAAAGGAAAAAATGTGAGAAAAGTTTTTTCCAAATTTAGAAAAAAAAACAAATTACAATTTTTTAAAAAGTATGTTTAAAAATAAAACTTTCTTAACAAGTATATTTTATCCTAAACATTAAAATGAAAAAAATTTGAAAAAAATTGTTTTCCAAATTTAAAAAACAAAAGTTTATTTTTATTATTATGAATTAATGAAAAAAGGGAAAACATATGAGAAAAGTTTTTTCCAAATTTAGAAAAAAAACAAATTAAAATTTTTTAAAAAGTATGTTTAAAAATAAAATTTTCTTAACAAGTATATTTTATTCAAAAATTAAAAACATGAAAATCTATTTTTGAAAAATTCTCGAAAAAAATTGTTTTCCAAAAAAATAAAGAAAATTTTACAGGTACATATAATTCCAAAAGATTATTGTGTATATTAAATTTTTTTAAATAGTGAATTTTATCCTAAAAATTAGAAATAAAAATTGCTAAAAACAACCAAAGATATATCACCCCAAAAAGCTCTATACGATAATTTTACTCTATTTTTTATATCAAAATTGTGGAATTTTTTTTTTATTCTTTTGGTTTACCTCTTATATTCAAGCCTATAAATATACCAATTTTTAGAAGAATTTAGGACAATGTATGCACTAAAATACTTCGATCTCCTGACATCGCTCATGTATTCCGTACTTTCTTAGCAATTTTCAGTAATAGCTGTCAGAAATGGCCAAGAAAATGAGCTGACATATTTTTTTAATGCTAATTTCAAATATACACACATAAATCACACGTTTGCCGAACTTGAGATAAGAAACAAAGAATAACAAATTTATTTTATTTTAGTTAAAAAATATTAAAAATAATAATAAAAAAACTTGCATTGCACACCATCGCATTAGCAGAGCAAGGTTTCGATCCTCGGACCTCTGGGTTATGGGCCCAGCACGCTTCCACTGCGCCACTCTGCTTATATTCCGTTAATCGCTTAATTTGTCAGCCGTTGCTTTGACGTACTCCCGCCCCTAGCGTGCCTTTACTTTTCTCTATAAACGGGAAATGACAACATAAATCTATTCATTTTTTTTATTTTTAGCCTATGACGTTGTACTTAATTCAAATAAATTCACTATCAGAAATGTTGCAAATGATAGCAGTTATCGTACTAAGATTCCCATGCACTATTTAACCGCGTAAGATTGGCAGGTAAGCCTGATTTGCATATTGGATAGTCTTAAAGCCTGCTGATTGCCTTAAACATCTGTGGTTTTTCGCGGTCGCAGTAAGCAGTTCGTAGAGTTCGATCAACTTTTGTAGCCGAAGCTACTACCAGCCTAAAGAATCAGTCTGTACAACCTCCTTTACTTGGAATATTTTCACCCTGCCAGCTCTCATTGACTACCAGAATATCAGTAATGCCTGTCCATATTCAAGACTACGCTGGAAGGAACTCAAATATTCAAGCGCACTTGATTCCACTACCTCGACAAATATTTATAAGAGCGGTGGATTAATTTCCTCTTGCATTATTTCGTTTTTATTTTGAAAACTCGTATTTTTCTCATTTCTCACTTATTTCTCGTTCATTCTGAATATAGAGCAACCGAAGTGGCCAGCATAAGCAGCTACTTTATTAATTTCAGATTCATGTAGTGATAAAACTTAAAGCTCGCACACATCCCAGCAACCATATTGCTCTCCTAAATGAATATGCAGCAAAAATTATGTATTGTTCGAAGCGGAAAGTGCACAAATGATAAGTGGAATGTAATTTATTAAGTTGATTATTCATGATAATCATTTAAAAGACACAATGAGCGAGTGTACAAGTAAGAAAAATAAGTACATATTAATGTGCATAAGAGCCATGCGGTGTAAAGCCAAAACTACTCAGCAAACATTGCAATTCATCAATTGATAGAAGTGACACTAGTTCTAGAGTGACTTGATTTGTACTAGTTGCAGAATTACCAATTAGGGGAGAGTGCAAAAAATATTATTATCTTATGTTTATTGTTATTGTTTTTTTGCTTAGTTTTTAAGTTAATATTTTAAGTATTAATAATTTGTAAACAAATTTGATTTTTTTAGTTTTAGATTGGAATGAAAAACACCCCCCCAAGTTATTATGATGGCACCGCTTATCGACAAGTTTTGATTAACTATTAACTTGTTTACTCTTTAATGTCAATTAGTTTTTTAGTTAATTTCATAACAAATATCACAATAATGTAAATTAAAAACTTTGTATAAGATTTAAAAAATTCGAAAAATGTTCATTGAATTTTTAATTTTAATTTTTTATAAAAAAAATTGGGTACACAGTTTTGTAGCCATTGAATTTTAGTACAACAAAGTGCAAGTTTGAAATCGCTGAAAATTTTAGTTGGTTTTTGATAATTAATTTTTTGTATCAGACAGTGTTGCCTATTTTCTTTCATACAAAAAGCACCTTCAGGAGAAATATTGTAGAAAAATCCAACTTCAGTTTCAAATACTAAAATTTAATGGGCTAGAAAATAGCGTGGGAAATCATCAGTGGTTTCGCGGAAATAATTTTCCGGATGAAAAAGCGGGACCTGGACCCAAGCACACTAGCATAGATTTTGTAATGAGGAAGATGGAACGCCACTTTGAAGTAATACGAAAACGGTTTTAGGGTAAAGAACGGTTCCGAACGAGCGGGAGTTTTTAGTCTCAGGACATACAAATGCGACGGAGCTTTGATCATGGATTAGGCATTTTTAACTTCCTTATCCGGAAAAATTCTGATTAAAAATTCAGTGATTTTGATGAAAAATTTTCGAATTTTATAAATCTTATTCAAAATATGAAACTTGGATTATTATTGATATAGAATGAACTTTTTTTTTAAATAAAATAAAATTATAATATTGTAATTTGGGAGGATGCAGATATGTAATGTGAATGAAGCCATATTAAGTCGAACAACGAATTTAAAGATGACAAACAAATTTCAGTAATATTTTAACTCATAATAAAATATTATTTACAAAGTGCAAGTTTGAAATCGCGGAAAAGTTTAGCTGATTTTGGTAAATTTTTTTTCTGACGGTGTTGCCTATTTTATTCCATATAAATAATACCTTCAGGAGAAAAAATTGTCAAACATCGAACATTAATTTAAATTGTAAAATTTAATGGCTTGATATGCTAGTTATCTAAATTTTTTTTAAATCTGGGTCAAACTTGGGTGATTTTAATGCACAGTTTTTAAATTTTTCTGAAACTTATACAAAGTTTTAATCTTGTTGGCAGTGTTGCCCATTTTCTTCCATTAAAAATCTTCCATGTCAAATCAGGAGAAAAAATTGTCAAAAAGCAAACTTTAATTTTAAATACTAAAATTGATTGACCTGCAAAACAACGTATACAAATTTGTTTTTGATTCTGACCCAAAACTCGGCCATTTTAATGAAAGCTTATCGAATGTTTATAAATTTTATATAAGGATTGTAACTTGGATTTTTATTAAAAAAAAAATAAATAAATTATAATAATTTTGGAGGATGTACAGTAGGTTCTGTTTTTATGCGGCTTTTTTTATGCGGTTTTGAAATAGTGCGGTTTTTTTTTAAATTACAAAATGCATGTCGACCTATCGGGAATTGTACATATAAACAAGATTCTAAACCAGCTACGCAAAAACTCATCACAGATTACATCAGAAATGCTAACCCTACAAGTATGGAACCGCCTGCATAACTATCTAGATCAGACGTATACATTTCCTCAAGTGACGAAAGTGATTTTACGCCAAATCCTAAACGAATGCGCAACACGCGGGTATTGTGTGATTCTATTTCTTAAATTTATTTTTCGATTCTGACGTTTCTTAAATAAAGATATAATTTTCAAAAATACAATATTTTGTTAATGAGATTTTATTTAATTATTTCAGATTCATGCGGTCTATGGAACGTATCTATAGTTATAATATGGGACTAGTGCCCTTTTTTATACGATTTTATTACATTATTTCAGATTTATGCGGTTTTAGCACTTTTGAAACGTATCTATAGTTTTATTGTACTATAGAACTAGTAGCTTTTTTTATGCTGTTTCTTGCGGAACGTATCTACCGCATAAAAACAGAACCTACTGTACTTAAACTTTAATCTGACAGATACCTGTAAAATTTGGAGAAAACTATTTTTTTTTTCATAAAATGTTAATATAATCCTTTAAGAATATGTCAAAAAAATTTTAGAACGTAAATTTAAGTATTTCTTATATTATAGATCGTCAACCGTGATGACTCTATTCTTTGTGTTCGAGCGCTGGGATGGGAATTTTCGTGTATTCAAACTTTAGACGCGTCTTTCTTAAAACTATATTTTTCGAATTGGCGTACACGATAAGTCGAAAAGTTATTAACCGATCTCCCTGAAATTTTGCACACATCTTTTTTATGATATTACTTTCTATGTGAATTTACAATTCGAAAATTTTGAGAAAAAATAGTTTTTTCGAAGCAAAAATAGTTGGAGAATTCGCCCCAAAATTAATTTTTTAATTAAACATTTTATTCCGCGAATTTTTTTTTCCATTTGGTTTTTTGAATTCAGGTCATTGATGCCGATGCTACAATGCCCGCCGATTGAGAAGCCCCGCTGCAACCTTCCTGGAAGAATTGAGTGTACATCCGCCAATTTAAATGATTAAAATTTAAAAAAAATTTTTTATTATCTTAATGTATAAATAAACTGCCAATTTTGAAAAAAATGTATTGATTTCTTCATTTTAAATAATTTTAATGAAAATCAAGGGAAATATGGCCGTTTACAGGTATCTGCCCCCTTAAAAATGAAATGAAACGAATTTAAATACAATAAAAACATTTCCGTAACATTTTAATTCATAATAAAATAGTTACGAAACTTTCCTTTATCTATTTGCATATACTTTTTCAACTCATCCAAAACAGGAGATTTTTGGACTAGATTTCTTTTTGTTTATTATGAACTAATTCATTAACTGATATTGCACCGACGCAAAGGCGGACAATTTACATTTCGTAATTTCATGTTAAAAACCCAGTTGCTAGCAGTAAAAAGATAGACCAATATTTAACTTACTTCAGCTGCAAAGCAAATTGGCAGTAAAGTAGTTCTGCACTGGTGTGTTTGTCTGCTGGGAGTGAATGAATGATACAACTACCATAACACTGGCTGTGTGAATGAATGAATGAGTGCTTATATTTTATAGTTCTCAAGACGGAAATGAATGCAGTGCAGATGAGATTGAACCACTTAATAATGTCGTTGTTACGCTCTTTGCTCCTTTTCTGATCTTAACGTCATTATTACGGCAAGCTTGACCGTACAAGCACGCTACTGCATACATACACCCATATGCATTTGTATAAGTAGAGGTTTGTATGTATGAACATTGCAGAGAAGGAGGTGCCTTGAACACAATGGCCAGGCATTTTTAACATTTTATGCACGAAATGAAATTGTGCGCCAACGAGACTGAAAACTGTCGAAAAACTGACTGCACAACCCCAAAAATATGCAATATTTATTTCGTAGGACAGGCACAACTTCGTAGTGAAGTGGCACAAGGACGGGAAAATTGGGTGTTTTTTTTATTTTTTTGTTTTTTGTAATTTTGCTACTTACAAGTCGCTTCAAGTACAATACAAAACTAGACACAACGTAAATTGTGTCAAGTGCCAGCTGGCTGCGTTGACCGACATTTGCAACATGACGAAAATGTTCAAGAACAAATTGTAACGTTAAAAATGACCTCGAATGGAATGAATGAGGCTGAAATGTGACAAGGGAGTGGGGTTGGAGTGCGTTAAGAAGAAGTATGTACATACATGCATACATATATTAGATAAAATCGAGGTTTGGTAAACAAAGTACTTAAGATTGTGGAATAAGCAGGAGGATAGGAGCAGAAAATGGCTGACGAATTTTGTATGAGCAGGAAATTTTCATTTCAAAGAGTGATATAGAGATGCATAGCATAGTATATTTGAAAATTAGTATCAATGAACAGATTACGTAACAGGCTGGTGAATGGGTCTGAGAAAACCAGTGAAAATTGCGCAGAAAGTTTCAAAATTGAAAAGTTAATAAAAAATAAAAATAATTGAAAATTAGCTTCAGTGAGCACATTACGTAACAGGCAGGTGAATAAGTGTGGGAAAACAAGTGAAAAATGAGTAGAAAGTTTTAAATTTGAAAAATTATAAAAAATTAAAATTCTACGCAGAGATAATGCAAAGAAAAAAACTTTGAAACTACAAGAAAAAAATAATAACTTTCATAAAGACTTTTAGGAGCTTCTTTTATTATAAATAAAGTGGTATAATTATAAATCGAATTTAACAATTGCCACACAAATTCGTGACCACTAACTAATACAATTACCGAGTAGCGTTGAGGCTGATATGAAGTCCAGAAGACAGAATGATAGCACCTCAACATTTTGACCAGTTTTGACTATTTTTTTTTAATGTTCATAATTTTTTTATAGAAGTATAGCTCATTGTCTAACTAAAGTCATAAAAAAGCAAATTTGCAACTTTATACAAAAGTTAGAAAAATTCCGCAAAATGTAAATCACAATTACATGGATTTTAATAAAATTTCTAGTATGCAGCCTTATAGCCTATTAAATTTTAGCAAAGTGCAAGTCTTAAGTTGCTAGAAAATTCCGTTGATTTCTGATAATTTTTTTTCTTGACGGTGTTGTGCATTTTTTTCATATGAAAAAAATATTGTTGGGCATTCGTTGTATGCAGACACCGTTAAGTTAAAATACTATCAAAAATCGAATAGGGCTTTAATGGACTTCAAGCTGGCACTTTCTTTTACTGGAATTTAATAGGCTACAAAACTGCGTACCCAAAAATTTTCAAAAAATTCAGAATAAAAAGTGTGAAATTTTTATTGCACAAAGTTTGAAACTCGGACTTATACAATTTTTGTTATAGAATGAAGTACATATGTTTTTATGGAAAAACAGTTAATTTATTTAAAAAAATATAGTCAAAATTTCAAGTTCAATTAAATAAAACTATTTACGTGTTGATCTTAGAATGTCCCTCATTATATCCGAATATATCGTATAAATGATCCGATTTGGTTCATACTAGCAATATGTCTTCCCAAACTAAAAGGAAATATGTCAAAAAAAAATTTAGCCTTTAGGTGGCGCTGGGGTCGTCATACTCCGCAAAACCGAAAATTCAGAATGTAAAAGTACTATTTTTTCCAAAAAATTAAGGTGTAAACCGGCTTAAAAAAACATATTTTAAATAATAATAAAATTCTAAAATTAGGTTTATATAGATTAAAATTGAATAAAGAAAAAATCCCGAAAAATTTTAGTACGATTGGTCGATAACTTCTTAAGCTAGAATGCCCACCAGTTGAAAAAAGTAGTTTCGAGAAAAACGTCGTTCTAACTAACGCGCGCTACGGTGCGGAACCGACGGGCAGTCACTTGGTCATAGTGTTCATAGAATCGGAAATAATGCGAATTTCGTTTTAAAATTTTTACCACATATTCTTGAGTAGTTATACTAACGATTTCCCCCCTTAAGCCACTTACTGCAGCTGTGACCCAGATTATAGATTATAGTTTTTCGAGATTTATGGAAAATTATAGATGCTGGATGTTCAAGGTAAAGGAAGCATAATGCGTTTAGGGTGTTTGAATGCCTTTTCGAACTCGACTAAAGTTCCAAACAGAGTCCAAGAGAAAGTAATTAAATTACAAATAAAAAAGTTCCACCCCTTTACTATTACTACTGAAATTTGATATGATTATGATAAATAAAATCCGCTGTGAGTGGACTAGCTTTGAAAATATTTTGGAAGCTTTATTGAGTGCGTACCTCTAAAATAAGAGCAATCCAAATGCACAGAGAGAAAATTCAACAAATAAATTCTTACACTATTCCTAAACGTGACACTAAGAGTAATAAGAATTGGCTAATATGAAAGAGAATTGAATTTTAGTTATTACAAGGGTGGCCTTTTATATGTCGGGATTAGAGAACAAAAACAAATTTTAATCATCGAAAATCACTTTATTGTTTTTCAAATGAAGATCTCTATGAAGATCTATACACTTTTGCATGCGTTTGAACCAATTGTCGAAGCACTTTTGCCACTCTGAATGAGGTACCTCCAAAACATGCATTCTGAATGCCGCAACCGCTTCTTCAGGTGTGGAAAACGTTGACCTCTCAGTTTGTTTTTTACCTACGGGAATAAAAAGAAGTCATTTGGTGCCAAGTCAGGACTATACGGCGGATGACCCATTAATTCGATATTTTGGGTGCTCAAAAATGTAGTTGTTTGAGCCGATGTGTGAGAGCTCGCATTGTCCTGGTGAAGAGTGATCCGTTTTCCTAATTTCTTGGAAGACAACTGGCAAACAAATGGTTGTGTACCACTCAGAATTTACTGTTCTGCGTTGTTCTAGTGGTATGGTTGCGACATGTCCAGTTTTTCCGAAAAAACAGGCGACCATTTGCTTGGAAGTGTTTCGTGCGCGAACAACTTTTGTTGGATTTGGCTCACCTTGAAACACTCACACAGTCGACTGCTGTTTACTTTCGGGCTCATACGCGTAAGTCCATGATTCATCACCTGTCACGATGTCATAGACGTGTTTCGAAACCCCGCGATCGTATTTTTTGAGCATTTCCTTCGACCAATCGACACGAGCCTTTTTTTGAGCGATTGACAAATTGTGTGGTATCCAACGCAAACAAATTTTTTTGACAGTCAAATGTTTATGCAATATTGAATGTATGCTGGTCCCACTAATGCCTAAGATTGTCTCAATCTCACGATAGGTCACATGACGATCTTGCAATATCAGTTCGCGCACAGCATCAATGGTTTTCGCAACAACGACTGATTTTGGACGACCTTCACGAAATTCTTCTTAGAGTGAACTACGATCACGATTGAATTCACCACACCATCGACAAACACTAGTCCTTGATGGAGCTTCATCGCCAAAAAATGAATTAAGTTCATCCATGCAATGTTGCTGAGTTAATCCACGCCGAAAGTTGTAAAAAATAATCGCACGAAAACGTTCACGATTTAATTCCATTTTTGGACCGAGATGAATCTTTTAAGTTACTGTAAACAACACAAATAGCGCTGGTATTTCAAAACATTCTGAGTACGTAAAAGTCAAAAAATGTCAAACGTTGCGACACAGCTGTCAGTTGCCAGATTGCAACACCAGGGTTGCCAAACCCGAAATATAAAAGGCCCCCCTCGTATACTGGTTTTTCTATGTACCCACTTTGAGATAAAATTTGAAATTCTTTTCCGCAGAGGTGCAGCCTGAGTTGTATGGAAAATTTGTGCCAGACACAAAAATCGCTTGGCGGGCAAAGCTGCTGATAAGTTCTAATTTCCAATAATTCTAATTTCTAATATTTTATTCTCCTAATAATTCCATATTCTCCGAACATACTCGTATATTTCTATTTATTCAAAAATCAGTCAACCCATGGACTAAAAAATACCTTTTTCCAATAACTTAAAGTCATTTGTTAAAAACTTCATATTTACTTAAGAAATACTTTCACGAGTGAAATATTTTCTCATTCGAATTATTCGAAAATTGCGCTTTACGCTACAATTTTTAAGTGAAGCTGCATGAGATATTGAGCAACTGGTAGTTTGCCAAAAGGCAAAACAAAAAAAGAAAACCACCAAAGAGTCAAGGCAAATATAGAAAATGTAGTTCTATTATGACTAGGAAAATATTTGCCTTTGTCGCACATTTGCTTATGAGAAATAGTTGCACTCTTCCACCTGCTCATCGTCTCTCGCATGCATCGCCATTTCTTAAATAAATATATAAATAGTTTCGGTATAGCAACGCACTAAATGTTTCTTTTGAAAATCTTCGCCTTGCCTGACCTTAGTTGGACATTTCCGCACACACTTGAGGCTTTCTACCCAACCGCAAGGTTGTATTTTTGTATTTTGGTATGTACACCTGTGCTCACAATAAATGCAGCGCGACATTTTGCAAAGTCTTGACCATTTATTTAGTTTTTAATTGAACTTTTTTACTTTTTTAACTTAGTTTGTGTTACAAAACAAAAACAAAAAAATAGCTAAAGGTTCAAATTTTTTACACAATTAAAAAAAAAAAATTTACAAATTTTCATCTGAATTTCCAACTTTTTAAAGAATTAAAAAAAAAAATACCAAATTTTCAATTGAATTTTAAACTTGCGACATAATTAAAAAAACAAAAACTTTAACAAATTTTCATCTAAATTTCAAACCTTTGCAGTTTTATAGGGCATTAAATTTTGGCGTAACAAATTGCAAGTTTAAAGTCGCTCAAAAAACGTTTTGATTTTTGACAATTTTTTTTGTGACGGTCTGTCTATTTCCAGATATAAAAAAAATTGGAAAAATCTGCTTTTCAGCGCTAATAAAAAATATAAATTCAAATTCAATGTAAATTTCGAGCAACTTTGAACTGGTACAAAACTGCATACCCAAAATTTTTCTAAATATTTTTAATAAAAAGTTTGAAAACTCGATGCAATTCGATGAATTAAAAAAAAAAAAATTATTTTGTGCAAAGTGCGAACTTTGAGTTATATGGTTTTTGTTATAGTATGAACAATATTTTTATAAAAAAAACCAAAAACAAGAAACTATATTACTATATATTTTTATCAAAACAAAAAAATAAGTTAAATAAATAGTCAAATCTTCACAATATGTCGCACTGCTATTATTATCCACACAGGTGTTGATACATCGTAGCAATAGTCGGCTGTCAAATTATTAGGGTATTGTAAATTTATTATTTTAGGTTTACTTCAATGCAGTTTTAAGTTGTACAAATGTTGTTGTAATTTATGATTTATGTTCGCCAAATTTATGTTTATTTGATAATTAAAACTTCTCTTGGCTTTTGAGGGCGTTGAACGCCTCTACGTTGTCAATGCTACAATACAGATAAGTTTTTCACTGAAGGAGTGTCTCCCGGATGATGAGGAATTCGTTCAGAAATTATACAAGATTTTACATCATTTTACAAAGCCAGAGTTGGTATAAAATTTATGGCATACAACAAAATTCAAATTTATCTTGGCCTCCCAATGTTTCAAACAAGAATTCTATCAAAACGCTGTGGGAGATCAGCGAGGCGGAAATGGCTACCGATCTATTTCCGTCAAGGCAAGAAAGATAGAAGAGTTAGAGCCATAAGTCATATTTGGTTTCTTATGACACAAAATATCGTAAGGTTGAAGGGCCAACTTTCTTTTCATGCCTTCAATGTTTGTCATTAAAACCCCGTAAAAAATATATAGCATTCTAAGGTAAGTTGAAGCCATCATTGAGGTGAAAAGAAATGCCACTGAGTACTGATTGGTTTACTCGGTTAGGTTGGATAGGTAGTGATGGTTGCCCAAAGAGTGGGCTCGCTTGGACGAAAGAAGTTTGGTTCGTCCTTTGTGATATCATTGCAACAGGAGGAAAATAGGTGAAGGAAAAAGGGACGAAAGGGAAAGGGATGGGGAGGGTTGAGTGTTTGTGGATTATGAACAGTGACTGGTCTGCGGTTGGGTTAACCTCTTTATGCTGTTGATGAAGTTCATCAGATTTTTGTTATCAAGTCCTGCTATATCAGCAGGCGCAGAAAAGAAGTGAGAACCAAGATGCTTGAATCTTAATCCCGCGAGAGCTGGGCAGCTGAGGAGCAGGTGCTGAGATGATTCCACCTCATCCTCCATACAGCTGACGCAAAAAGGACTCGAAGTAATTCCGAGTCTCACGGCATGTATACCCCGCGGACAGTGCCCCGTGAGGATGCCCACGAAATTTGAGAGGTGATATTTTGTCATCCTTAGAATATCCCTCGAACGCCTCCTATCCAAACGTGGTCAGAAGGACTTCGCGACTTTACACGTTCGTGTACTTGCCCAACGCTCGCTGAGTTGGTGCAAAGCCCATCCTTCCAGGAGTAGAGCGCAGGTTGTCAAGGGGATCCCGATCATCTCCTTTCGCGGGCACACTACCTCATAAACCGTGTCTGGCCAGCTCGTCGGCCTCGCAGTTTCCCGCAATGTCACTGTGACCAGGTACCCAAATTATCTTTATATCGAAGAATTCTGATGCAATCGAGAGAGAGAGACCAGGCATTCCCTGGCCAGTTTTGAATGCACCATAATAGAGCCTAGTGCGCTAATTGCCGCTTGGCTATCGGAGTAAATATTTACCTTCTTAACAGTTATTACGCAAGTAAGTAAGTGGCCACCTCTGCTTGGAACGCGCCGCAGTGATGTGATCCGGTAGCCTGAATTTGAGTTTGATGGGGAGCTCTTTGCAGAATACTTCTCCTCCAACCCCACCGTCCAGCTTCGAGCCATCCCATCCATGAACAGGTGAACTAGGTCCTGCCCCACAAGTGTTGCCCCCGGTCCTCTCTTGGTGGAATATGGGTGGAGAAAGTTCCGCTTGGACTAAGCGAGGGCACACACTGATCCGTCCTAATTAATCGCTTTATTTCAGTGAAAAAATTTTGCTTTTAGTTAATTTAAATTTTTCATAAGTTTCCCCAATAATTTGGCAACCACCTGTACATGTGCTTCCCGTGCGCGATTATTGCCTTGATCTTTTGTTTCATCTTACTTACGAAAAAGGGCCACATTGCGTTTACCTCTTTTACTTTTACTTTGTATTTCTCAACCACACATTCTTTTCTCCTTTTTGGTTTTTTTTTTTTTTTTTGATTTTCCCCTTTGGCCTTTTCATAACGCAAATGGCTAAAATATTTAATATCAATTTATTGAGGCCACAAAATGTGGAGAGAGGCAAGTACGCACACACACATATATGCATAAATATTTCCTTTTCTCATATATTACTATGCCGAGAGCAGTAATAGCAGTATAACTACATTCTTACCGCACATTTACCGTTATCACCAACCTTCCCATTTTACTTTAATATTTTTATGTTTGTTCGTTTTTTTTAATTTTTTCTCATTTTTATTTTCCATTTTTTTCTCTTTTTTTATATTTTGGCCCTAAATAGCAATTTATATATTTGGCCCACCCTAAATTTTTAATAATATTGAAATATTTCCTTCGACTTGTTTGTAGTTGTAGCGTCCCACTGCAGCGCCAGTAGTTTACTAAGAGAATAAAGTAGAAGGCAAGCACAAATGTAAGGCCTTCAAAAATTCCAGCAGTAAATTTTACGCAAAAAGGTTATTTGAAGTGTTTGGCTATAAAAAGCGATAAGGGTGCTTTTTATGGTATGCCAAAGTAATTGATTTCGATAGTTTAGTTTTGTGAGTGTAGGCGTTTGGCAAGGCAGTGCATCCATTTCGGCTACTTTTTCAGCTGCTCTTCATAGATGAGATGAGATGCTTTCTTCTATTCATTTTCAGCACTTTTTGTTTGAGGTGAAAAGTTGCTATTGAGATTTGTTTTTTTTTCTTTTTAATTTCAGCTAAATACTTGTTGTTGCTGGTATGGGGTCACCTTGAAAATTTTTAGTGAAATTGTTGATGAGTTAACTATTTTTTACAAATTTGGGCATAGTTTCATGGAAAAAGGTCGGCACGTTTATTTGTGAGAATTTTTCATGCGAGTAGGTTTGGGGATTTAAATGAAAATTTAAGAAAGATTGATGCGAAAATTGATGGGAAATGTATATATTCTTATAAAAAACTAAATAGGGAAGTGGTAGTGTTTAAAATTATTATATTTTGTGAATTGTTTAGTTTCAATTTGCGGTTGGTAGGTTTAAGAGATCGAGCGCTATTTAAATTAAAATGAAAAGAAAATCCCATTTGATTGAAAAATAGTCTACAATGAACTGTTCTCCATCCGTAGAAAATGTCATATCACATATACGAAGATCTTCTAGTCGGATTTTTGGGTAGGGAAATGACATGCAATCTAGCAGGGAGCTCACTGATTAAGGTACCGCCCATGGACTGTCATGCAGCTCCTTTATAATTAATTACCTGTTAGTCTTTATTTCTATTTAAGCGAGTATTACTGCATTCGGTGTAACTTCCGAGCCATGGCGACAGAAAAGTGAGTAATAAAATACTTGCTGACCTGTGTCTGCATAGCAGTGAAGTGCCTTTTCATGGTGTCAGTTAAGCTCTGAATGCGCTAGGGGGTCAGTCTTATTATAAACATATTTCTTTTTCTAAGTTTTAAGCGGAAGTTCATAATCGAGGTGGCACCTCTTAGCTATTGAATGAGCGTAGTTCAATCAGTGGTTTTTCAAAATTAATTAATTTCGATCGCAGTGACTAGAAGATCTTTAAACTAAATCTATTCTAGGAAATTATTATTTTTTACTATTGTAAATAAAAAAAAAATGATTTTAAGTGATGGAACTCTATATTTCGATCTTTATGCGCTCCATTGCTTGTCTATTTGTATAGTTCAGCTGCCTAGTTGTACATTTTCCATGATTTTAAGTAAGGTAATTGAAATTTTTGAGCTATGCAAAGGTCAATTACCAATTAAAAAATCAATAATCCGTGCCGTTAGTGGCACATTTATTGGTAGAATTCAATTTTAAATACATTTGTACAAATTGCTTCCAAAACTTACACCCTTTCAAAAAACTGCTTTATGATGGGTATTGGAATAACTTTCCGTCCTCGTAAAATAGGGATCGCTGCTGATACTATTTTTGTGTTCGCTCTAGTAATATACTGATGATTTGAAGGTGTATATGTGAGGACTCGACCACAGTAGTTCACATTCGTTTTAAGCGTAAAGAATCTATTTTATCTGACGTCAAAAATGTCTACGTTCATACCGAAAAAACAGCGTTTATGGGAAGTTATACTCAACTAAAACAATTATTGGATGAAGACGCATGTCGAAGCCTTGATGATATGTCTAAAGAGTTGGATGTTAACAGATCAACCGTCTGTAAAAGTTTGTGCGCAATGGGAATGGTCCAGAAAGGAGGTAACTGGGTGTCTCATTAATTGCAGAAGAGAGATATCGACAGACGTTTTGTGGCGTGTGAGTTGCTTCGTGAACGGCCGAAAAGAAAAACTTTCTGCATCGCATCGTCACTGGCGGGGAAAATGGAAATATGGATCTATTATGATAACCCTAAGCGTGGAAAAAGTTGGAGCCTGCCAGGTGAACCGGGTCCATCGAAAGCGAAAAAAAATATTCATGCTTCGAAGGTTATGTTGTCCAACTGGTGGGATCAGAAGGGTGTCATGTATTATCACTGGCAATCGTTACCGACTGCAGCTAATGCGTTTGAATTGAGCTCTCAAAGAAAAGCGATCGGAATGGGATAAACTAATTTTGCTGCATCACAACGCCAAGTCACACCTTGCTAAATCGGTCCAGAAATATTTAGAGGGACTGGATTGGAAAATTTTGCCCCACCCACCGTATTCCACAGACATTGCTCCTTCGGATTACCATCTGCTCCGATCAATACAGGCAGCCCCTATTGGAGCGGAAAATCGCTCATTCTGGAAATTTCTCTCTAAGTTTATCTCTGCGCATAGAGCTAAATGGCATACATCTCCGCTTGGAAGATGCTTGGGCAGCAGATGCTACCCATCGGCATAGAGTGCTTGGTTCTGAGGCCATAATTTCCAGTGCCTATGTCTTCTGGTTTTTTTTTTTTTTGCAATTTAACTTATTGTTCAGTTCAATTCTGAACTTCTCTTCGAATTTGATTACCTTAGTAATAGCATCTTTGGGTAGCTTGGTAAGTGGAAGCTGCAGCCTTAGCACTTGCATGTTTTTAGATGATATCACTTTTCCTCTCCCGAAGACTTCCCTAGTAATATTTAGTTACGCTTGACTGATTGCTGAGTAACTATATGAAGCGGTGACAGCATCACTTCCAAAGCAACTGTAGGGCAGGTTCGCATCGCTCCCTTGATGAACACGCGTGCTAAGCGCTGCCCGCACCGCCGAGAGAGTGACTCTTGATGCCTAAGCGACCGTTCCATATGTCACCATTGGTTTATTATTATGACGTATATCCATCTCAGGATTCTTGGGCTACAGCCTGAAGATATTCCTGCTGGTCGTTTGCAGGAACTACTATGGAACATTGACAATAAAATTTCTGTCAGAATTCGGCTTATAACACTTTTTACAGGCAATACGGGAATATAGATAGATTTGAATGATTAAAATTTCGAAAGTTTTCGTGGAGTAAAAACAAAAAACTGAGACTTCTCGACCATAACTTTATTTTGCTACTCATGTTGTACTTTCAACATTAAATTATGGCTTTTCTGTTCCTATTAGAGAATCAAAGTTTGTTTTACTGTGTTTCATTTTTGAAGTTTTATCGTTCTATTCTTTGCACAATCCCCCAATATAAACTTAACTTATGATTTTCTCAGATCAATTCAATGCCCCTGCGCTATTTCTAGTCTAAGAAATTAAAGCTGCCTACCTCGTCTCACGTATGCACTTCCTCCATCATTCGTTAGCACTTCGCATCGTTCGTAAAATTTACCTAATTGAAAACTCAGCACTTCCATTGCTTTGACAAGACACCACCACCACCACCACTGACCACTTCAAAATTAAGATTAAAAAAAATTTAATTTTTTACTCACTTTTCGTTTGGTGGGCTTGCCATCTCCCACATTTTTATTATCTACACTGTGCCTGTTTAAGTAGTTTGTATGCAGGCTTTTAAAGTCTTTTTTTTTGCTTATATCGCTGATATTTACTATTTAATAATAAAAAAGCTATAATTCAACGCAGGAAGCACTTCATTTCCAATTTTTCGCTTCTTCTCAAATGATTTTATGGCTATCGTTTATTGACTTTATTTAGCCTCCCTAGGCACCTCAGCGCCATGAGTCCATTTAATGTGTGGCCAACAACAAATTCGGCGCGCAGTTTGGCCATTTAATTTGCGGAGTAACCACATTTATCTTAAAAACTGGGTAATTGCGTTTAGATTTATACGGCCTCGTATTTTCATCTACCTAAGAGTTATTTTCTACAAACAAATCGATGATTCTGCTCTATTTTTTACGAGTGTGTAATTTTGGTAAAATTTGTTTGCTTATGATTCGGTTTTTTAGTTTTCGTTTGCTCTCCTATCTGCCTTTAAATTGATATTGATGAGCTGGTGGGTTTGCAAGCTCCTTTGGCGCCAGGCTCATGGCTGCCTATTGAGATTTTGTTGCGGTTTGATTATTGCAAAATTTATGTGCAATTTCGAGTGCAAAATTTTAATGGCACATCGTAAGCGTAAGTGGAGCAATTTTAATAAAATATCCACTTATTGATGGGCACATTAAGATAAGTTGTGATGCGGGTTGCATGATGGATGGTCTGGGGGATATTGCAATGTTATTAGAGCCGCATCTTTGCTTAAGCTGGCAGGGATATCAGCGGATGAACGTAGATTGTGAGGTGTAATCAAATAGTTTTAAATACAGAGAATTAAGATAGCGGTTTCCAAATATGTACTTAGTGCTTGAATTTATTAATTTTTATGTCAGTAGAAAATGTGAACGAAATGGTATTTTGATGCTTCCAACAGCACTTAAAAGTTATTGTATGATATTTTGGGAAAAAATGGTGGAGCTTAAGAAACAAATCACTTTTATATGCAATACTAAAATTTACAATGAATATTCAAAACTTTGGCGCCTTTGTCTTTTACGTTTTACTTTCAGGCAAAATTGAATGAATTTAAGTTTTACCGAGAACTTCTCTTTGATGAGCTAATCGTCACCAATGTCGATGATCGAGAACTGAAGATTAGTCAGATCATTTACGATGACTGATTTCAGGAAGAAGTTCGTTGGAGCAGACAACCACACGAATTGAAGCTGAACAATCTTTTAGACAGAGTTACTGACTTGCTGAAACCTAACAAAGTGGACTCATTTTTAAAAGCGAATAATAACTGGCCCTGAAAAAAATAACACAAACGAGAATAACAGCCGCAGAAATCCATAGCCAAATTATTGTGAACTCGGCCAAGTGTCCGTCAAACCCAGATTAATGCCCAGAAAGATTTTGCTGTGAGTTTTGTAAGATTGGAAGGAAATTACGCAGCATGAGCTACCATAAGGTGGCACAAAATTAATCACCCTATCGGAAGATTTATAATTTTTTAAAAAATTATTAACTGGATAGATGCAGGATAGAAACGGACAAGCAATGGAGAGCGTAATGGTCCAAACAAAGATTTTCATCACTTAAATTCAGTTTTTATTTATTATCTGCTCAACTAAGTTCCCGCTGTTTGTCAATAGATGCCGCCACCAGTGTGTGCTAGTCGATTCTAACATAACCTAAACGTCATAAACCAAGCTTAGACATATGGTAAACAAACTGCTTCGCCACATTAGTGATTTCGTTTTGGTATCATATACTTTTGGGTTTGTGAAAATATCTGATTTTGTGCCGAATAATCGTCATTTGCGGGAAGCGTTGATTTCCCTCTTTTATTGAAAAAAAACAGCGGCTGAAGCGCATCGAGAGCTACAAAAAGTTTATGGAGATGCTGCTTTAAGTGAAATAACGTGCCGAAATTCCGTTCCGTCGCTTTAAATGATTGATTTTAATGTTGACGACCGTCCGCGTGACGGAAAGCCAAAAACCTTCGAAGACGCTGAATTGGAGGCATTACTCAATGAGGATCCGTATCAAACGCAAGAACAGCTTGCTTTAGTATTAAGAGTTACCCGCTAATCCATTTCCAAGCGATTGCATGCTTTTGGAATGATTCAGAAACAGGCGACTTGGGTTCCTTATGAGTTAAAACCAAGGGATGTTGAACGTCGTTTTTTCGCCTGTGAACAACTGCTCCAGTGGCAAAAACGGAATGGTTTTCTTCACCGCATCGTGACGGGTGATAAAAAATGGATTCATTACAGCAATCCAAAGAAAAGAAAGTCATGGGGACTGCCCGGTAATGCTTCTACGTCGTCACCTCGGCCGAATATTCACGCTGCGAAGGTTATGCTATGTATTTGGTGGGACCAAGTTGGTGTTATTTATTATGAACTGTTAAAACCAAGCGAAACCACCAGCATCGCTATCGACTTCAAGTGTTGCAAGTGAGCTGAGCATTGCGCGAGAAGCGGCCGCAATATGTGGAGAGGCATGCAAAGTGATTCTACAGCATGACAACGTTTGGCCCCACGTTGCCAAACCCCTTAAAACCTACCTGGAAACACTGAAATGGGAAATTTTACCCCACCCGCTATATTCTCCAGATATTGCGATGACAAATGGTCTAGATGACCAGCAGTTCCATTCATATGAAGACATAAAAAAATGGCTTGATCCGTGGATAGCCTCAAAAGATGAACAGTTTTACCGCGACGGTATACAAGATTTATCAGAAAGATGGGAAAAAGTAGTAGCTAGCGATGGGCAATGGTTTTAATGATTCACTTGTAACTATTTTTTCAGAATAAAGTTGTATTTTCATCAGAAAACAGTAGTTGCGCGCCTAATAGTAGTAAAGCCGTTCAAAAACAAAATTGGATTATTAATTTTGCGCCATCAATAAATCGTGTCAAACACTTAATTCGGAACTTCGCTATTAAAACTTGCAAGACAAGCCGTTTACTTTAAGTTCTGAAGGTACTTGAATTGGTGAGCACGAAGGATTTTGCGCTCCATCAGAACAGCGCATCTTATTGAGACAACTATATTCTTTGCGTTTGAGTGCTGGGAGAGGTATAGTTACGTTGTATTCAAACTTTAGACGCGTTTCTCTCAAAGCTATATTTTTCGAATTGGCGTACACGATAACTCGAAAAGTTATTGACCGATCTCCCTGAAATTTTGCACACATCTTTTTTATCATATTACTTTCTACTTACAATTTTTTGAAAATTTTTCGAAAAAATATTTTTTTCGAAGCAAAAATAGTAGGAAAATTTGCCCTAAAATTCATTTTTTTTAAGCATTTTATTCCGCGAATTTTTTTTCATTTGTTTTTAATTCATATAGAAA
Source organism: Anastrepha ludens (assembly GCF_028408465.1). Lineage (NCBI taxonomy): Eukaryota > Metazoa > Arthropoda > Insecta > Diptera > Tephritidae > Anastrepha > Anastrepha ludens. The sequence continues at coordinate 116,752,649 of NC_071502.1, forward strand.
TTATGATATTAATAAATAAAAATTTATTGGTTTTTTGTATTCAGGTCACTGAATGCCCGCCGATTGAGAAGCCCCGCTGCGACCTTCCTGGAAGAATTGAGTGTACATCCGCCATTTTAAATGATTAAAATAAAAAACATTTATATTATTTCAATGTATAAATAAACTGTATGCGAATTTTGAAAAAAATATATTGACTTCTTCATGTTCAATAATTTTAATGAAAATCAGGGAAAATATCGCCGTTTATAGGTATTTGTCCCCTTAAACATCTTGCACCAAAACCTTCCACTTTCGTACCCACCATTGTGTGGCTGCTCTTTCACTTCCTCTATTTGGCCCAGTTTCGTTCACATATTCCCCATGTTTGTCATTCAACTTCCGACCCATACATTTACATTTGAATACAGCAATTTTTCGTCCGCATACGACAGCCAGCCAGCTGCCGTGCGGTGTGCAAAAAGTGACAGTTTTGACATTTGAAAAGTTCTCGTTTGCAGCGCATGACTGTCAAATATACCACAGTCACAAAGACTTTGTCGCAATAGGTGCACGCGGATATCTACCTCTGCTCTGACCTTGCAAACGCTCACACACACACACACGCAACGCACATGCACTGCATAAATACGGCTTGACTCTCGTTCTTACTCCCTTTTCGGTTATCCGAATCTCGTTTTCAAGCACGCCATTTTATGTTTCGTTGTTTTTTATACGAATATACGACAGATATTTTTATGTGCATTTCTTACTGACTTGCATTACATTTATTATGGCATATGAATTTCATATGCAACATTGCATATTTCCGCCTTAAACTCTTGTACATTTTTCTTGCCACTCGCAGACGCGTAGTTATGTTTATTTTGCTTCATTTTCAGTTTTTTTTATACGCGGAAGTTATACAGACTTTGCAAAATTGCACTGAGAATTATAGTATGCTGCAATTGTTGTTGCAATTGCATGGCACAAGCGTAACGTTGAAGTTGATAAAGTTGCCTGACTGGCTTGAGAGTCGGTTGATTTGCGTTGTTGAGATATCGTATGACTGACTGATGCGGGCATGAGTTGAAGTGAAGCATAAAACTACCAACCAAAATGCGTCCAATAAACTTACGAAAACACAAGTTTGCAAATTAAGGAAATTTCTGACCTGCTACATTTGACTGTTATTTGCTTTATCAAATTGATTTTCTGTATTTTCTAATTCAATTTTGATTACCTCAAGGGCTCACGGAGAGATCTCTTCTTGAGAGATCGTACTTGCGCATTCAATACAGGAAACTGCAAAACAAACCTCTTTTTTAATCTTTTTCTTTTTGATTGGTGCGATCACCACTTACTCGATTTTGGCCGAGTTGAACAAAGCGCGCCAGTCGTTTCTTTCTCGTGCTATCATATCAGACCGTCGGTAAACGTTTGCACGCAATGGGAATGGTCCAGAAGGCAGGTAACTGGGTGCCACAACAATTGAAGGAGAGGCAAATCGAGAGACCTTTGGTGACGTGTGAGTTGCTTCTTGAACGGCAGAAAAGAAAAACTTTCTGCATCGCACCGTCACTAGCGATGAAAAATGGATCTATTATGGTAACCCTAAGTGTCGAAAAAGTTGGAGTCTGCCAGGTGAACCGGGTCCATCGACAGCGAAAAAAATATTCATGCTTTAAAGGTTATGTTGTGCATCTGGTGGGATCGGAAGGGTCTCATCATTGGCTATCGTTACCGACTGCAGCTAATGTGTCTGAATCGAGCTCTCAAAGAAAAGCGATCGGAATGGGACAAACTGATTTTCCTGCATGACAACGCCAGGTCACACGTTGCTAAATCGACCCAGAAATATTTAGAGGGACTGAATTGGGAAATCTTGCCCCAGACGCCGTATTCCACAGACATTGGACCTTCGGTTTACAATCTTTTCCGATCAATGCAGTCAGCCCTTATTGGAGAGCGGTCCACTTCTGACGGGAGCATCGCAAACTGGCTCAATGAATGGATCGAGTCAAAAGAACTCGAATTTTCCTCAGAGGAATCCGTATGCTGCCCGAAAGATGGAGTAAAGTTGTGGCTTCCAATGGCAGATACTTCACGTGATATCATGTATTATTGAACTGTTTAAATAATTCGTAACTTTGGCTAAGAAAGGACGTAAAATTATTCCCATACCCAATATTATTTGGTGTGTCACAAAAAAAAGCAAATACGAGTATACTTGGGTTTTTTTTTGGATGTGGATGTGAAATATATCTTTTCCCTGAGAGATTTCGGATGAAACCCTTACAATAGTCATATAAACCATCCTGCAAAAAATTAAAAAAAATATGTACATATTTGGTCAGAAATACGTTTAGATAGACAACCCGGTATTTCTAGAACTGCATAAAGAAGATGGCAGAAAATTAGTCACCCAAAGTTGTTTTTGAATATTTATAAAGAGTTAAAAATTAAATAAAAGAAAAAAGTTCTTTTTTGTCATTTTTTCTTTCATTTCATATAATATTTTTTAAATTAAGGGGAGGGGATCTAGTAAAAATCGACCAAATAAACTTGTTTTTTGTATGGCTTTATTTTCATCCTTAAGGTCTTAAAAATGTGTAGGCAAAATGATATTTTCGTATCTAATTGATTTTACGAGTTAAATCATATAGACTAGGGACGGGCAGCAGAGTGGCACGCTCGCAGCAGAGCGTGCTAGCAAAGTGCTAGATGAGGGGGCGACAAACTTACATCAGAAGGGTAAGCAATAGGCGTGTACGTATATTAATCAGTTCTCAGCAACGCATATGTGTTTGTAAAAAAGAGAGTGAAGCTTTGCCAATAGCAAAGTTACCAGATAAGGGGACTTCATTCCATGTTAGGGGATTTTGAAGTGTTGGGATTTGCTAGATCGTTCATAATAAATAATAAAATCCTTTCCTTTTTTTTTATTGGAATTTTTTTTTTGAATATTAACATCATCTTTGCAAATTTCTATTTTATTTACTTTTATAATTTTTGTAATCAAGAAGCATAGGCGATTTTATAATCAAGAAGTTTGAACATTCGCATGTCAAAGTTTCATAGTTTCAAACTATGTGGAGAAAAATTGGTACTGACAAATCGGTGTATATTTTTCTAAATGAAAAAATTGTCTTCGTTTACATATGAGTATGTATGTATGTATATCGTATGTCTTTATGTTAGTGAATTGTTTTAAAGAAATGCAGCAAACCGTAATCTCAGCCAGCCATGTTTTATTTAAACAATGCATGTTATAAATTTTATGTTGTTAAAGAGGACAATTTATACATGTTTCCATTAAAAAAATAGAGGATTTTTTCAAAAAATTATCATAGCAGAGTGGGTATTCTTGGTGAGTACTTAGTTGCTCTCAAATTCAAATCACACGCATATGGCAATGCGCACAGTATGACAAAGTACACAAAATGATTAGAAAAATTTGTTTGCATCCGCTCATGGGTTTCGCGCCATCGGTGGCAACGCAAACCACTTTTCGCCATGATACACCCATGCGTTCAGTACATTCATTAACACATTGAAATAAATCTTCACCTTTAGTCGTCCCTTTCATTGGAATAATGTCCAAAAGTTCTTCACATATATTTGGGTGGGCATCAACTCCTCGGATAAAAATCGCTAATTGGGCTATGTCGGATATATCTGTACTGTTGTCAATTGCCAATGAAATCGCTGTGAATGATTTTATACGTTCTTTTAACTGCGATTCTGTAATTCCCGTCATTTCATCTACTCGTCTGCTTATAGTTCTACGAGATAAGGGGACAAAATCCCTACTGCTTTTAATGTACAAGACTTCACCAATTCGCCATCCGAAAATGCACGATTCTCACGAACAAGGTTTAACGCGATTTCATAAGTTGCACGCTTTGCATCTACAACGTAATCTTCGCTTTCCTAAGAAATTTAAAAAAAATTGTAATAATTTGAATTTTTCCGACCTTCTGTAATTTGGCACATCGAATCGGGCTCTTCGTTTAGACTTAAGGATTTGTATATACTTTTCCTTTCTTCTCCTACATATTCATCATATTCACTCCTATGCAGCTCATAATGTCTCTTTATGTTAAAAACCTTACACACCTCACGTTTTTCACATACAAGGCATTATGATTCTCCGTCTACATATTTGCATAAAAAAGTTACACTCCACTTCGGACTCAAATTTAACATTGTTATTTTATTTGAGGTCATGCTGAACCAAATGTTTTATATTTAATATTTCATTTAACTTTGTTTATCTAAATTAAAAGTTAAAACAGAGTAATATATTACACATTAGAAATAAATTTATGTTTTTGTCGGCAGTTGAACACTGTGCACTTTGTTTTGACGTTCGCCGTTTCAAATTTTTAAATAGAATTTTCAGCACTTTCACTGCATCCACACCATACAAATGCACTTAATATTAGTGGTTTTTTATGCGACAATAATATGTAACTTACGGTCTCAAAAAATATCGTCGAAAAATGAAGAAATCACGAAAAAACTGATTTTATTTATGAAATGTCAAAACTTATGAGTAAGAGTTGCCGCGGTTGTTAAATGTGGGAATCAATTTTGGAAATTGTTGATTTTATTATTCATGATTTATATACATAAGTATATACTATTGGTTGTTTATTTTTATTTGCAGTTGTGCATATCAGAGTGCATTGGATTTATATGGGCGAAATTAGTTGTCAATCACGTCCACTTTTTATGAAAAATAAAAGAAAAAATGGTATCATTCAGTAGCTAAAAATTCTAAAACATTTAACAAACTTCGGTAGCTAAAGAGAGTTTGCAAGTTCTATAAAGTAATTGCTAAAAAACTTAAAAATGTGGATTTCTTAGCTCAATTTAAAAAACATCAATTTAAAAAAATATATCCGAACTCAAAAACCACTTAAGTAATCATAAGATAAGTGTGAATAATTTACAGATTCGTCAGTATATGCAGTGATCAATATTATTGAAGATTTAACTGTCATTGCTTTAAAATATGTAAGATTTTACTTTAGTCTCAAATGAAATATTTTCAGAGGCCTTAATCTTCTTTACATCTAGCAATTAAAAAACAGTATTACGCGACTTTTGAAATGTTTTATTGCATGTTTATTGTTGTTTATTACCTTAATTCATTATTATAATAGAAAGTGTAATATGTATTTAATTTAGTTATTAAAGGAAAATCTATCAAAAAACCTATTTTTTTTTTTAAATTTGTTGATATGAAGTTAAAAGTTGGCATCCCTGGTAAGAATTCATGAACAATTGCTCTCTCATTCAGGATACAAACACAGACACAACTCGCTCAATTTTTCTGTTTCTTCCCCGTGCTTTGTTATCCCCCTTCACCAAGCACTTTTACGCACGCAGAAGCACGCGCTGCTGCACAGTGCAAATGTGCTGAGTTTGCCCATCACTAATATAGACGAGAGATGTAAGGTAAAGCGCCTCGAACGCCAGTTTTCACCGCCTGGGCGGCTTATCTATACTACAGGTAGTAAGTTTGTGCCCCTCGGAACAAATTCTTGCAAATTCCTGTCTATTGTGTGCTCGTATACCTCGTATAGGAATAAATAGTAAAAACTTTGCTGCGAAGAGGCGAATCTATCAGTGTTGGCGAAAAAGGCCAGAATTGGCAAAATTAGCACCAAAGTTCTGCGTTTTGAAGATGTGGAAGGAGTCCTGTATCGTGCGGGATTAGCTGATTAGATGCAAGTGTCAAACGAAAAAAAAAATATTATATACGATTTTTTCTTCGTCAAACTTTAAGCGCGTTGTTCTCGAAACACCGATTCCGTTTCGGCGACTACACCGATTTCGACGTTTGGTGGCTGAAATTAAAGCTTATTCAATTTAGGGGGCCTTCAGCAAGCGTTTCTTGTCAAAATTTTAGTAAAGGATGGTTAAATTTCAAGGGCCGATGTTAATGTGAACCACACCTAAACGACAACGACACCGTTGGACTGCTTTCTTTGGGGTTATTTGAAAAAAAAGATGTACGTCGATAAGCCTGCAAGAATTCAGGAGCTAAAGGATGAGATAATTCGGCACATTAACGGCATAGAATCTCAATTATGCCTCAGCGTCATCGAAAATTTGGACCATCGGATGGAGATGTGCCGCCGAGGCCGTGGCGGCTATTTGGCCAATGTTTTCTTCTGTACATAATTGAGCCATACGAATATTATCATAATAAAGAGAAATGACAATAATTTAAAAAAAAATTGTATTTTATTCAAAATCAACACCGGCCCTTGAAACTTAGCCACGCTTTATTTTTTTTAACGTTAAAACAAATAAAAAGAGGCAAAAAAGGTGTTGTTTTCAGAGGGCTTTTTAAACATCGGAAATTCATAATGCCCTCCAAATTTCATCTATCATACTTTAAAATCTTTTTTTGTTTTTTCGTTTCAGATCACTTGGCAGGGCTGTAGAGTGCCCCGCGCACACTGTCCATTGCCGCGCGCTGCCGTCGTCAGTGAGGGCTGGAGCTGCCATTTTGTATTATTTTTACTCGAAAATGTTTTGTAAACTTTTTAAAAAATAGACAAATTAATGCCACAAAAGTAAAAAAAATACGTATGTACTCTCAAAAAAAAAAAAAAAAATCATGAAATTACACACATTTTCGTGTCGTTGGACTAGAACCTCCCCTTAATAAGTTAAAAAAAATTATTCTTTCCTCAACAACAAAAAAAATATTATATATAGAAAAAAACTATTTCCTTAATATGGATAGCTTAGATTTATAATTAGAAGCGCCAAGCGAGCAGCTCCTTTCATTTCTATACTCTTTCGAGCAGTTAGTTGTGCCCTCAGCTGTTTCTACACCACCCAACGGCACTTCATGTAAATTGTGGGCCACTTTAACTAGAGAGCAGCTTCTCCTTCTGTTACTTATCCCTTTCCACTTATCTCCACTTCCTTTATTTCCTTCATTTCCTCTGTCGCACTTGGTCCCCCCTCATTCCCATTCTGCACTCGCCTCACTACTCACCCACTCAAATTATTACTTCTTATCCATTGCAATTGTTATTTGTTGCATAAATAAATGACATGAAATTGTTTTGGTTGCAAGCAGTTTAATTGAAAAAGTTTCTTCGTCACTTCTCTCTCTCCGCATTTTAATTGAATTTTTTGGTTTCTCAGCATATTCGGGATTGTTGTTGTTGATAATACCCCAAAGTTCCAAACAACAATTTATTTGTGTATTGTTATTTTTATGCTTGCCATTATGTGCTGTCCAATGCTTTGAAAATATATTGCAAAAACAAAACAAAAATATATTGCATATTTTTGTGTAATTGAAAAAATTACTTATTTATCATAATTACGGAAATGAGTAAAAATGCAAAAATAATGGGGTTCGCTACTATTGCTGGGATATTTGGCAAAATTTGGATTTTTTGCTTGGAAATAATTTTGAGCCTCTATAAAGCCATAATCTTGTTAGCAAGATTGAAGCCGGGCTGGAAGCTGATGAATTCACATGCAGGACCTCGGTTTTCATGTCCACGCATATGCGGACGATGTCTGTGCGTCCAAGAATGAAATGAATCAGTTCCGCAGGAATCATGAATTGGATCAGCGATTATGTAGGCAATCTACATAAAGAGCTAGGGTCCGGTCTGGAACGCTGCAGAGCTGCAAAGTGTTTTGTGACAAGTCCGAACAGAAAACTGTCAAACTTTCTACTAAAACTTGGAAGGAAGATGTTCGGTTGATGGTCAGTATCAGTACAGGACACAACCCATGGGGTCAGCATATGACTACCATGGAATCATTCAGGACGAAATGTGCATGTCGTGCTTGGAGGAGGCGAATGAGCACTTTATCTGTGAATAATTGCCTTTGCTAGAGCACTGCTACGAGTTGTGGGTTCCGATGTCGTGAGAATGAGTAATATTCGTTCTCTAACACTGGAGGATATTTACAAATTTGCCAAAGAATCTGGACAATTCTCACATGATTAACTATCTCTATCTCTGTCTCTATTCTTTCCTATCTCTTTCTCTGATACTTTTCTCCTTCCCTCCTTGACTATTTACCCTCTTTCCAGAGCTTTAAATACAATGGGCTTTTTAGCCTGAGTGTCTCCTGGTTCTCCTACGCTCGACCTTTTCAAATTTCAATTTCATGCCATAAAAGCCATTTGTACGAAATGTATTTTACGAGTATAAGGCTACTAAGTAATTAATGCTCATGGAAAGAAAAAACTTTACAAATTTCAAAAATATTTTTTTGCCGAAATTTTGTAAATTTTAAATTGAAATTCAGAATCCTACAAGAGCTATAACCTGCCGGATCAATGAATTAAAGTTTTCAGCATTGGAAGATCTCACAATAATAAATTTTGTTTCTCAAAATTTTTTCAGTTGCCTTCAGGCCTACAAATAAACCATTTTCCAATTTCGAAAATACTTGGATTATTTGACAAGGAATCGCTCAGCTTTCTGCTATAATTTACACCACCACGGTTGACTTCCACCATTGTCATGTTAATATGACGATCTGTTTAAACAATAAATGATTTTTTCTTCACATCTTAGGAAATTTCTTGTAGAATTATGGAGTAGCAAGTATTTCCTTAGAGACAAGTGGGCTACTGCGTGAGTTGGTGCGGTTTTTTTCGTTTCAGGCTTTCTTTCCATTTACCGGGATCAATTAGGGCTGAGGCTTCGCTATTTACATGATGGCGTAGTCTTTCCATATGAGATTTAGCGTTTGTGTTGATCGAAGTGGCAACTGATTCGATACCAAGGTCGTGTTCGATATCGGTGTTGCGGACGTACCAAGGAGCATTAATAGCGCATCACAGTACCTTATTTTGGAATCTTTGTATAGATTTTATATTGGTTGAACTTGAGCAGCCCCATAGGTCCAAATTGGTTTCAGCACCTGCTTATATAAAAGAATTTTATTGTATAGGGATACGGCTGATTGGTTGCCCATAAGGCAGTACATTAGGCCGGGTCGATTTGTGGGGAGGCAAAAAAATCGCCCATTGCTCTGTGAAAATCATATTCTAGGGATGAAAATAAGAAACTTTGCCGAAGGAACCATATCTCTAAAACGAATTCTGATGTCCCCCAATTTGGGTCGAACTTTTAGTGTATTTTGTGGGGAGGCAAAAAAATCGCCCATTGCTCTGTGAAAATCATATTCTAGGGATCAAAATAAGAAACTTTGCCGAAGGAACCATACCTCTAAAACGAATTCTGATGTCCCCCAATTTGGGTCGAACTTTTTAGTGTCTTTTCTCATGTAAAGGCCAAAAATGGTGATATTTTCAAATGATTGTATCGGGAACCCCCCAGGGGAGGATCGGTCGTCCAAAGTAAGTGGGGGTCGGTCATACATTTGAACTCGATTGGAGCACTCTAAATGGGGCAAAGTACGATTTTTCGTTCGACCCAAATTGGTGGACATCAGAATTCGTTTTAGAGGTATGGTTCCTTCGGCAAAGTTTCTTATTTTGATCCCTATAATACGATTTTCACAGAGCAATGAGCGATTTTTAAATCGACCCGCCCTACAGTACATATTTCTATATCTGATTTGTAACTGTTCTTTTTTCTTTTTAACGTGAGCATTCCATCTAAGCTTGGTATCTAGTGTCATACCTAAGTATTTGGCGTTGTTGTGATACGGCATTTGCACGCCGTTTATGTATAGTGGCAGATATTGGATTTTCTTCTGTGTGAAATGAACCGATTTTGTTTCATTTAGTTTATGCGCCATTTAATGGTCCACTCTGATATTTTCTTTAAATAAATTTGAAGGTTATTGATTGAGTCAATATGGGTTTCTCCTCCCGACAAGATGGCTGTGTCGTCAGCAAAAGTTGCTGTGGAGCAATTTGTGTCATTAGGCAAATCACATGTGAAAAGAATATAGAGAATGGGCCCCAGCACGCTGCACTGTGGGACTCCAGTTTTAATTTCCTTAAGTTCGGAATATGTGTCTTCGTATTTTATTCGGAAGAAACGATCCGATAGGTACGATTTTAGAATATTAATATAAAATATTGTGTTGATAGAAGGGCATTTATTTCGGTGAGGCGCCCACCGTGGCAAGCTTTGTCAAATGCCTTAGACACGTCCAGAAAGACAGCGGAATCCGTAACAAGGGGATTTGAATTTCGATGTTTGTTTTTTTGATTTTTAACAGGCCCAAAAAAATAGTTATTTTCAAAATTTTGAAAATCGGCTACGTGCAACGATAGCCAAAGCGAAAAAAAAATTTGAAAAAAAAGAAAGCTAAAATCGGTTCATTAGCCTACGAGAAATCGTTGCCACCGTATCAAAAAAAAGTCGTTTCGAGAAAAACGCGTTTGAAATAAAGCATCGTATCGTAAGCGCTTCGGGGCTGAACCGACGGGCACATAGAAACGGGAACAAAGCGAATTTCGCTTTAAAAATTTTACCACATTTTCTTGATTTATACAAAAAAAAAACCGTTTTTTTTTAATTTTCGCAGAGCGTTCCCCCTTAAACATCTAACCGTTAGTGCAAAGTACTATTGAGCTCCCATTACCTAATTTTCACTTATTGGCAAACAGTCAAAAATCCATTCCATTCACGTAAATTTTGTTATCAAACTCGCATACAGCTTCTCAAAAGCCGATTTATGTACTACAACCCAGTCGATCTTGGTTTCTCATTCGATTTCACCAGTGATACAAAACGACTAATCCTTCAATATGAGCCGACAACAATAAATTTTCCGCTTAAAAATGAATAATTGCGTTGAAGATTTTCGAAATCGCAAAGTTAAATTGCCCATACGCAAAGTCATAAAAGCAATCAAACACTATTTAAAAAAACAAAAAATAACAACAAGCATTTACTAAAAATGGTTGTACAACAAAACAGAGCTGCTATGCAGTGTCAAAGCCCCTAATCGGAGTGCACAGGAAGCAGAAGAGCATCAGAGTACCAAAAGGAAGTGAAACGCTTGTTTGTGGTGGCAGAAGTTAACCATCTTGTAAAAGTGCCGGGGCTGAAAGGATCAAAAAGGCGCCAGAGATACACAAATACAAAGTCGGCAAACCAAACGTTGAGTTTGTGCATATATTTTTTCTTTGTTGGCATATGATTCATAAATATCCGACTGGTTGTGGACTTCCAGCAATGCAGAAATGAATTGAAAGAGCGAGGGAGAGTTGACAGGTGTTTTGAATATTTTTCAAAGCAGTGTTTTAAGGTTTTATTTGTGCAGATAAAAGCGGCAGCTGTAAGCAACAACCAACGGTTATACAAATGCGGAGGCGTAGAAACAAACTAAAGTATGCAACAGACATTTATTCGGAGACTGTATGTGAATAAATAATAGTGAGATGTTAATAGAGAGATATTCAATGTATTGGAGAGTCTGTGCTAAAGTGATTTCTGTAGGCATAAACAATCAAAGACAAAAAATACGACTCTGGCTGTGTAATGCTATCAGCATTAAAGTGTTGCTTCCTAGATTTTATATTAGCTTACATATTTACTAGAGATAGTCGTCCTCTTCTTTTTGATAAAAAAAAAATCGAATTTTTGTTATGTTAGTTTCCTAAAGTATAGCTTTGTAAAAGTATGTCCACAAATTTTCAAGCTAATATATGTATGTATATAAAGGGTGATTTTTTAAGAGATACAGGAAAGTTTTTCAAAAAAACCCACGCAAAATTCAGAAAAATGCATGAAATTTTTATTTAAATCGGTACAGTCCATATAATTTAATGTTTGAAGATTATTTCATGCAAATGTTGACCGCGACTACGCTTCAAATGGTCCATCCGCTTAGTCCAATTTTGGCATACTCTTTTCAATGTTTCGGCCGGTTTCTCACATATAAATGCTTCAATGTTGTTTTCCAATGCGTTAATTGAAGCAGGCGGCTTGCCTGAATAGACATGAGCTTTAACATAGCCCCACAAAAAATAATCTAAAGGCGTTATATCGCACGATCTGGGTGGCCAATTGACAGGTTCCGAGCGTGAAATAAAATGTTCACCGAACTCGCCTCTCAACAAGTCCATTGTTACGCGTGCTGTGTGGCATGTGGCACCGTCTTGCTGAAACCACATGTCATGCAAGTCAAGCTCTTGCATTTTGGGCAAAAAAAAGTTGGATATCATTTCACGGTAGTGCTCACCATTCACAGTTACGTTAGGATTCGCAACATCTTTGAAGAAGTACGGTCCAATGATACCTCCAGCCCATAAACCGCACCAAACTGTGGTCTTTTCTGTATACATTGGTAGCTCTTGCAATTCTTCTGGCTGGTCTTCACTCCAAAATCGACAATTCTGCTTATTTACATACCCATTGATCCAAAAATGAGCTTCGTCGCTGAACACAATTTTTCGATAAAAAAGTGGATCTTCAGCCAACTTTCCAAGAGCCCAGTCACCAAAAATTCTGCGTTGCAGTAGGTCGTTCGGCTTCAATTCTTGCACCAGCTATATTTTGAAAGGCTTCAAATCCTTTCGCAAAATCTTCCACGTTGTTGAGTAACAGAGGTCCTATTGCTGCGAACGGCGACGAATCGATAACTGATGGTCATCATTACCACTGGCCGACACACCTGCGATATTTTCTTCAGTTCGCTCTCTGCGTAATCGTGTTGGTGGTATAATGTCCAATAATGTAAATTTGGTTCTAAATTTAGTCATAATAGCTCGAATAGCCGCGTCAGTGGGTCGATTAAACTGACCATAAAATGGTGGAAGCGCGCGATAAACTTTCTTAACAGAACAGGCATTTTTATAATACAATTCAATTATTTACAAGCGTTGTTCGTTTGTAAGACGATTCGTGGTTACATTATAGACCAAACTGAAGATGTTTGACAGTGAAACAAAACACGAAACGTGCGTCAGCTGTTTAAACCAACTGTTTAAAAAGAGAATAGCTAAAAAATCACCCTTTATTAATGATTATTGTTTTTTTTTATAAAAATGTGTATAGTTTATACTACAATAAAAATCGTGTAATTTAGTGCTTCAAAGCTTCGTACAAAATTAAAAAAATTAAAAAAAATTTCACCAAAATTTTAAATATTTCAATTAAAATTTCTGGAAAAATTTCGAGTGTACACTTCTAAAGCGTTTTTCAGTAAGAGCGCTTCAACTTTTTTGTTGAATAAAACACAAACGGTTTGACTTTTTTAACTAATTTTTTTTTATTATCGAGTTTGAACATATACATTTAAGTATGAAATTCGATTTCTTTTGCATGACCATCCCGTGCACGTTTTACGAAGTCCAATCGTTGAACCCAATTTTCGACCACTCTTTTGCATAAATCGGCCGAAATTCCATCAATTTCGCGTTCAATATTGGCTCTGAGCTCACAAATCGTCGCCGGCTTGTTACTGTAGACCAATGACTTCACATAACCCCAAAGAAAATAGTCTAGAGGCGTCAAATCACACGAGCGCGGCCATTCGACCGGTCCATTTCTGGAAATAATGCGCTCATCGAACTTACTCTTCAACAAATCAATTGTAGCGTGTGCTGTGTGGCTTGTGGCCCCGTCCTGTTGAAACGACATGTCGTCTAAGTCCATACCATTCAATTGCGGCCAAAAATAATCGTTTATCATGTCGCGGTATCGATTTCACAGTAACGTGGCGATCGTTCTCGTCAACGAAAAAATATGGGCCAATTACGCCGCCGGCATGTAAACCGCACCAAACAGTGATTTTTTCGGGATGCAACGGTGCCTCATGAATCACGTGTGGATTGCTTTCTGCCCAGTAACGCATATTTTGTTTGTTCACAAAGCCATTGAGCCAAAAGTGAGCTTCATCACTGAAGATGATTTTTTGGAAAAAGTAGCTCTTAAAGTAGCAGCAACAAAACGATTATTTTCATAAAAAATTTGCACGATTTGCAATCGTTGCTCAAGTATGTAGCGTTCCATGATGAAATATATACTAATGAAGTTTACAAATGACAAGCGAAAAATAAAAAATATTGCGTCGTTCGCCCTCCCTATCGGAAAAAAGTTGAAGCGCACCTATTGAAAAACGCCTTATAACCTATTGAATTTTGTTATATTAGGGTGCAAGTTTGAATTGGCTGAAAACTCCCATTGATTTTTGGCAATTTATTTTTTGGTGACGCTCTTCCGCATTTTCTCCATAAAAGAAATTGTGTGCATTTGGAAAAAAGAACCATAAAATATCAATGGAATTTTTCAGGGACTTTTGGCTTGCACTTTTTTATTCTAAAATTTAATAAGCTGCTCATGTTGTTTTTTAATATTGGTCACTAGGGCGGGTCGATTTAAAAATCGCTCATTGCTCTGTGAAAATCGTATTCTAGGGATCAAAATAAGAAACTTTGCCGAAGGAACCATACCTCTAAAACGAATTCTGATGTCCCCCAATTTGGGTCGAACGAAAAATCCCACTTTGACCCATTTAGAGTGCTCCAATCGAGTCCAAATGTAGGACCGACCCCCACTCACTTTGGACGGCCGATCCACCCATGCTAGTGTCACCTGATGTGGCAACGCTGCCATAAGCTTAAAAAAATACATCTCTGTGGATGTCCGTCCAGTTGGGAGTAGTACCCGTTACCGGCAACACCCGAAGTTTGGGAATATAATGAAATAATTGAAATACGGTCTTGGTTATACAAAAACGAAAATAAATGAGATATATATAGCATTAAAAGTGTAGTCGTGTTTATATTGGTAAAAGTTGGCTATAGTGACTGAGGTACTCGTGGGCATATGACAATTTTCAGAAGTGGGATTATGAGCAACCGCCTGAGACTTCGCTGACAACGCGCCGTTAAAGTGAGACTCCGCTGGCAAAATCGTTTAAATTGCTACGCGTACGTGTATTTTGTTGTTGCGATATTCAACGAAATCGATGTATGTATGTGATGACCGAACACGTCGGCTTTTAAATCATAGCATCCGAAACCGAAAGTGAAGTGAACGAAGAAAAATACTTCTAACCGAAAAAGTCCGCAAAAATTCGAAGTCGCAAATTGGTCCGAAGCAAAATGCCATTACGCAGCCGAAAAGTATGTGATTTAAAAAAGAAGTGCCGTGATGCTGGTTTACCAGTAACGGGTAACAAAAATCAATTAATTGAACGGTTGATGGACAACAATGTATCCGAAAGCGAAAGTGATACTCAAAGTGTTGTAATGCAGCGTTTCTCGTCTTTAGAAAAAACTATTTCGGACTTAGGGCTACAACAAAAACAAAATACAACGACATCAAATAATTTTGTACCACCAATATCGTCTTCGCCGGTAAATGTTATTGGTAATATGGAAAAGTCCGCTCCAACCGTAACGAGTACATATACCGTCATGCATCCACAAGTATTACCGAACGCATACAATAGTCAACATTCGCTGTGGACAACCGCTCAAGAGCCCAGCAATGTTAATTTTCCCGAATTTTCTCAATCGGGACACGTCGCGTTTGTGCCGCAGTCAAATGCATATGTTTCGCACGCTTGTATGCAAGCACCACCGACTTTCGCGCCACCGACATTTGTGCGACCAGTGACATCCGCGCCGTATGCAACGTTCCAGAATCCGTCAGTACCGTACACATTCGATTACGTTCGCGCACCGCCGGTAGTACCGAATTATCACAATCCATACGAGAATGTGCGCGATATTGTTGAACTTTTACCCGTTTTTGACCCATCGTCCGATCGTTCGTTAACATCAAAACAATTCGTAAAACGCGTTGAAAATCTGAGAAGTGTATATGGGTGGAGAGAAAACACACTTTTGTTTGCCGTACAGCAAAAGATGCGGGGATCAGCAAAATATTGGGTTGATTCTCTGCAAGACGTGTTTATTTCGTGGGCAGAATTCGTTCATAAATTTCTGCTAAACTTTCCGTGCATCGAAAATGAAGCCGATGTGCATCTTAAGATGGCACAAACGAAACGGCAAAACAATGAGTCCGCTCAAGAGTTTTATTACCGCATGCTTGCCTTAGGTTCAAAAGGTGGGTTATCCGACTCGAGTATTGCGCGCCATATTATAAACGGCATTAATGATTCAGACTTACGTAAGAACATTTCTAATAACTATACGCATTGTCAAGATTTACTAAGTGACATTATAAACTTTAATATTTATAACGAAGTGAAAACCGCGCCACCTAAAATGGTATTCAAAACAAACGCGCCGATAGAAAAACCGCCGAATCGAAAGTTTCCGGTTACAGAAAATCAAAAGCCACAAACACCGTTACCACTCGAAAAAGTTAAGTGCTATAACTGTTTTAAATTTGGACAGTATTCCGTAAATTGTGGCGAGCCTCAACGTAAGCCGCGCTGTGAAAAGTGCCAACGCACAACGCATAAAACCGCAGACTGTAATATAAAAACTGAAAACCGCATTAATATAATTGATCAGCGCGCATGTGATGATGAAATAGTTAAACCAATCAAAGTGAACGGTATAGAAACTCTAGCATTTGTGGACCCTGGTAGTAGTCGTACACTTATTCGTAAAACATTCGAGCGTAAAATCGGAGACGTGCGTGAGCAACTCACAATATTGAAAGGGTTCGCGGGCGGACAATATGCTAGTACCGAAACTGTAAGTGCGATAATAGAAATTGACGGTAATAATAATCCAACTATTATGCCTGTCATTGACGATGATTTCTTGTGTGAAGCCGTATTGTTAGGACGAGACGTATTGTGCCGCGCGGGCAATCGCTTGGTTATTGAACAAGATCAGTGCCGCATAAAAGACATAAATAAAATTGACGTTACAAATGATTTAAGTGTAATTGATCGCCAGAGCTTGCAACAACTACTAACACAACACGCTGATGTTTTTGTAAGAAATTTATCTGAAATTGGTAAGTGTGATGTTGCAAAAATGAATATCGAATTAAACATCAACATACCAATTTGCCTTAAGCTGTACCGTATTCCGCTCGCTAAACGCGCGATCGTTTCCGAAATCGTATCTGAATTATTGAGCAACAATATAATTCGACCGAGTGAGTCATCTTACGCCGCGCCAGTTGTTCTCGTCGAAAAAAAGAATGGCGAACATCGCTTATGTGTGGACTACCGCAGTCTAAACAAAGTTACTATAAAAAGACCTTATCCCATGCCGATCATGGAAGAACAGTTCGCGCAACTTGCCGGAAATAATTTTTTTACAACGCTTGATCTACGTACCGGGTATCATCAAATTGAAATAGATGAATCCTCAAAAAAAAAATATACCGCTTTCGTAACTACTGACGGCCACTACGAATACAACCTCATGCCGTTCGGTCTGGTAAACGCGCCCGCTGTGTTCCAGTGTATGATGGATAAAATTATTGCACAAATGCCGCGCGGTGAAGTGTTAGTATATTTGGATGACGTTATTATTCCAAGTAAAACTATTGACGAAGGACTTAAGCGACTCGAAAAATTTCTAAAAATATTAAAACGTTATGGACTTACATTGCGCATGGACAAATGTAAATTTCTTAAAAATGAAATTGAGCATTTGGACCATGTAATTAATAGAAACGGTATAACGCCGAGTAAACGTAAAGTAGCCGCGATCGCAGATTTTCCGCCGCCTAAAAACGTCACAGAGGTCCGAAGATTTCTGGGTCTTACTGGATTTTTCCGAAAATTCGTCCCTAACTATTCGGTCATAGTCAAACCAATAACGCAGCTGCTACATAAAGAAGAACAACAAAAGTTTGTGTGGGGCGAAGCGCAGCAACGATCGTTTACTGAGTTAATACAAAAACTGTGCAATGAACCACTTCTTGCGCTCTACGATTCGTCCGCTCAGCATGAGGTGCATACCGATGCGTCTAGTGTTGGGCTGGCAGGAGTTATGCTGCAATCATCTGATGGAAAAAAGTGGCAACCAGTGTTTTATTATAGCCGACATTGCACTGACGCAGAAAGCCGCTACCATAGCTACGCGCTAGAAGCGCTCGCCGCTGTCGAAACGCTGGACCGCTTCCGCATATATTTACTGGGGAAACCCTTCCGTCTCGTAACCGATTGCTCCGAGCTCGCAAAAATTAAAGAAAATAAAGAACTTAAGCCGAATATTGCACGTTGGTGGCTCAGGCTACTCGAATTTGATTTTGAGTGTATCCACCGCCAGGGAAGCTCGTTATCCCACGTTTACGCGCACAGTCGTATACCGGTAGAAAAACCAAACGAAATAGAACCAGCCGGTTTCGTACTTACAGTGACCGCAGATCAGCGCGACTGGCTTTTAACAATGCAACTGCAAGACACCGCGCTCCGTGAAATAATACAAATTCTTAATGGTGAATTAAAATCCGAACGTGAAAAACAATTGAGTACCGAGTATCAACTAAAAAATCAGAGACTTTATAAAAAACTACCAAGCGCGCTAGTGTTTGTCGTTCCGAAAGCAGTGCGCTGGCGGGTTGTTAAATCGTGTCACGATGATGCGGGACATCCCGCGCTTGAAAAGACAATCGAGAGAATCAAAGCGTTTTACTGGTTCGCTAATTTACGACGCTATGTTAAAAGTTATATTTCCGCATGCATACCGTGTTGCTACCAAAAAAATCGGCCTTGTAAAATTGAAGGTAGTATGCATTTCAGCCAAATCGATCCCATCCCGTTCCGCGTTATCCATATCGATCATATGGGCCCATTCATGCGCAGTAAACGTGGCAACTCGTACGTTCTCGCGGTATCGGATGCGTTTTCAAAATTTTTAATTGTGAAAGCCGTGCGCGATACCAAAAAAGCACCCGTAATCAACACTCTCAACGAAATATCGAGCTATTTTGGCTTACCAAAACAAATCGTAAGCGACAGAGGAACCGCGATTACGTCTAAAGCGTTCGAGCATTACTGTGACGAAAACGGAATGCATCACACAAAAACTGCTGTACGTACCCCGCGCGCTAACGGCCAAGTTGAGCGCGCCAACCAAATCATTCTCAATTTTCTTCGAACGACTACGGAAAACCCCAAAGACTGGGATGTAAAAATTAAAGATCTTCAATGGACAATTAACTCGCAAAAAAATTCAACTACGGGTTTCTGTCCAAATGAGCTCGTATTTGATTTTAAATTACGCGACACTATCCAAAATCGTCTGCTGGCTGCAATTCAGGATCAATCGTCGGATTCAAATAACACCTTACCAATAGAAGAGAGACGTGAGCAAGCCGTTACTAACATAAACGACGAACGCGCTAAGTGGAAATTGCGATTTGACAAACGACATGCCAAACCGTCAACATACAACGATAACGACCTTCTCGTAATTGAAAATGAACCGTCCGCTGTTGGTGAATCCCGCAAATTAGAACCGAGATATCGTGGTCCGTACATTATATCCAGGGTTCTCGGCAACGATCGATATCTTATCGAAGACATACCACGTATGCAAATCACGAAAAAGAAATTTTGTTCAGTTTACACATCAGACGAAATAAATCGTTGGTGCAGTAGTGCACCTGAACTTGACGATGATGATTCCGACCATGAAATCGAGGGCGATTTACCTGCAGGAGTGGCCGAGCTGTCACCTGATGTGGCAACGCTGCCATAAGCTTAAAAAAATACATCTCTGTGGATGTCCGTCCAGTTGGGAGTAGTACCCGTTACCGGCAAAACCCGAAGTTTGGGAATATATTGAAATAATTGAAATTCGGTCTTGGTTATACAAAAACGAAAATAAATGAGATATATATAGCATTAAAAGTGTAGTCGTGTTTATATTGGTAAAAGTTGGCTATAGTGACTGAGGTACTCGTGGGCATGTGACACTAGTGGCACACCCCCTGGAACTCCTCTGGGTGGTTCCCCATACAATCATTTCAAGATATCACCATTTTTTTCCTTTACATGAGAAAAGAAACTAAAAAGTTCGACCCGAATTGGGGGTTATCAGAATTCGTTTTAGAGGTATGGTTCCTTCGGCAAAGTTTCTTATTTTGATCCCTAGAATATGATCTTCACTGAGCAATGGGCGATTTTTTTGCCTCCTCACAAAAGACCCTAAAAGTTCGACCCAAATTGGGGGACATCAGAATTCGTTTTAGAGGTATGGTTCCTTCGGCAAAGTTTCTTATTTTGATCCCTAGAATATGATTTTCACAGAGCAATGGGCGATTTTTTTGCCTCCCCACAAATCGACCCGGCCTATTGGTCACCCTTCGGCAGGCAATGGTAAACCTCCGAGTGTATTTCTGCCATGAAAAATCTCCTCATAAAAAGCATTTACCGTTTGGGGTCGGTCCCTCCATTTGTGAAACAACATCAAGACGCACCCCTCAAATTGGAGGAGAAGCCCGGCCAACAGAAGTGTATGTGCCAATTATTTACTTAGTTTTTAATTTATAAAACTGCAGATCAGAAATTTTTCCAGAAAATCTAATTATTAACTATGGAATTGGTATTAAAAGTCTGTGGATTTTTTTTTAATTTTGTATAAAATTTAAAAAATTGGATTTTTATGCTTTTTGTTATTAAGGGGTTTTTAATAAGAAGTGTTATTTGGATATTCAAAGAAAAACACTATTTTTTAATTTAAATGATCGGATGTTTATTTCATTATAAAAAGCAAGGTATGCCGTTAATAATGGAAAATAACATCAGGCAAATGACCACCACGACCACGCTTACAGGACAATATCCTTTTCATGAAATTTTCCATAACCGAATTGCAAAGTGGCTGCCCCACGATTTGTTCCCGATAGTCTCACGAATTCCATCTTTGAGGTCTTGAATCGATCCTGTGCTGTGGGCGTAGACCTTTTCTTTCACGTGGCCCCAAAGAAAAAGTCACAAGGATTTCGGTGGCCAATTGTGATCACCTGATCGAGAGATAACACGGTCCGGAAACTTTTCCCGTAAAAGATCAATGGTTTCGTTGCTTGTGTGGCACGTAGCGCCGTCTTGTTGAAAATAAACGTTGTCCAGATCAATACCATCCAATTCCGGCCATAAAATATCGTTAATCATCTCTCGATAGCGCAGTCCCTTCACCTGTAACACCTGTTATTGGAAAACCCTATGCAATGAGTTGTACATTTATAAAAAACTAGCTTTGTTACAAAATTGGAATACAAAAATATTATTTTTCATAAGAAAAATTCATTCGTTATCCGCCGTTCGTTACACAGGGGGAAAAACTTGTTGAAATATGACGCCCTTTTAATTACTTCGAGAGTATGGCAGAAAATTTTACTAAAAATAAAAATTTTTAAAATTTATATACACATTTTTGGAATGCGAAAAATCAAGTGAGATACAATTTGATCCCATTAGCAAAAAGTGACGCCTAGATGTCAGTAGTAAATAATTCCTAGGCGGTAGGTATCATTTTTTATGCCAACTTTGACATTTGCCAAGTTGACAGATGCGCGATTACGCGATGGACCTTACTTACTTACTCACCGCTGACTTGCACTCTTCGTGGAGCCGATAGAACAACGGGTTAAAATTATTGGAATTTATTATGAAAATTGTCGATCATTAATAACAACATATCGCGAAATCAGTGATTTTTTTGGAAGAAATAGTCGTTCGAATGAGCCGACAATTCAAAGTTTGGGGTAAAAATTTGCAGAAATTGATTCTGTCGGGTATAGAAAAAGAACGGACCGACCAAAAACAGGCGCAAAGTGTTGCTGAACAATCTTCAACATCGATATCTCGACGATGCTAACAATAAGGCGTTCATGGATCGACTGTTTGGCGGATTTCACTTTTAGACGTGGCCATGGAGGAAATTTAAAGGATGTTATTTTTCATATGAAGGGTGGTTAAATTTCAAGGGCTGATGCTGAATATTAACCACACCTAAACATCACGTGTTTTCTGCATTTCATTTGACATTTTTTAATTTCAGACCAATTCAATTTGAACCATAGAAAGATACACAATCGAGCAACGCGTTAAAGTTATTCAGGTTTATTATGAAAACGGGCGTTCAAATCAAAATACATATCGCGCACTTCATCTGCAGTGATGAGGCACATTTTCCTCTCTGTGGGATCGTCAATAAGCAGAATTGCCGCATTTGGGTGAATCATAATCCAAGAGTGATTGCCGAAAAACCAATGCACCCACAAAGAGTGACTGTTTGGTGCGGTTTATGGGCCAGCGGCATCATTGGGCCATATTTTTTTCCAAAATGAGTGAATAGTGTTCGCTATCGTGAGATGATAACGAACTGTTTATGGCCTGAATCGGAAGATATGGATGTGGACGATATGTGGTTTCAACAGGACAGTGGCACCCACTTGTCACACAGCTAACGAAACAATGGCCCTTTTGCGCGAAAAATTTGATGGCCGAATAATCTCACGTCGCGGTGATGTCAATTGGCCGCCAAGATTATGTGATTTGACACTTTCTTTGGGGTTATTTGAAAGAAAAGGTGTATGTCGATAAGCCAGCAATAATTCAAGAGCTAAAGGATGAGATAATTCCGCCCATTAACGGCATAGACCCTCAATTATGCCTCAGCGTCATTGAAAATTTGGATGGAGGTGTGCCGCGGAGGCCGCGGTGTCCATTTGACCAAGAATTTTGTTTCATACGTAATTGAACTATACCAATATTATCATAATAAAGAGAAATGACAATAATTTCCTAAAAAAATTGGATTTTATTCAAAATCAACACCGGCCCTTAAAACTTAACCACCCTTTATAATTGTTTAAAACTCTTAAGTTAAAAACTTATTTGAATAAAAATGGTGAAAACTGAGAAAATCTAAATTTTTGTATTTTAAAACAACATCTAGGCGCGTCTATGAAAGGCCCTTTACTTGCATCACCTTAGAAACTACATAAAAATTATTTAAAAAATTTTAAAGTAAAAAAAAGTCCAAAGTTTAAATTTTATAAATCTTTGTCCTCTCAATTCTAATAAAATTATATTTGACGTAATCAGCATTAATCGCTCAAATGTGAGTAAGAAAAGCAATAACAATAATAAGTGCCTATAAGTGAGAGAAAAGTAATAAAAAATGAATGCGTCGAACAAAATTAATAAAAAGAAAAGAAGTTTAAGTGAAACTTAACTAAGAAACTTTTCTAAATGTTCTGCCGAGTGTTGCAGAACGAATTTTTCTATTTCTTTCAACAAACAAAAAAAAAACCCAAACTTTTACTCGGAAATATGCCACCTAATGAAGCCGCGTTCGATCATCTATAAAAACTGCTAGAGTTTCACTTTTGCCGCTCGCCATTTTAAATGTCTTTACTTCAGCACAAATTGTTCTACTTGACCTCATATTTACCCCATTTGCCCCATTTCCCCCCATTGCTTTTGCGTTGGTGTTACGTGATGATAGAACTAATAATCTTGGCAACCGTAGCAAATGACACTACTCTGCAAATAAGTTTAGCGCTCCCTATCTACGCTTCTTCCACTTGCTTCCTTCCTTTAGCTTCAACTGTTTCAATGTTTCTATAACCACACCCCTTACCATTTTCAAATCCTCCAACTTTTGCTCATAATTTTACCATAATCAGGCGCAACTATGCATAGACGTGTGTAATACTATCTCTGCGACGCCCAATTTCCTTTGTTTCAATTCAGTACGTAATTTCTTTTACTTTTCTCCAACGCTTCGACTTCCTGAATTCGGCTTGCTTTTGCGAGCCATCATTAAATGCCGCGCTGCAAAAGTTTTCCTGCCTACTTGGCTATTTGCTTGCTCATTGCTTGCAGTTTTCTTTGAATATTTTCGCTTTCACTACATGCCATGCCGCTTTCCCGGCCTTGTTGTATCCGCAAATAAGTTGATTATGTTGGCAGAAATGCCCAAATATTATTGAAAATATTCGCTGGCGTATTGCAATGAATTTGGTGCTCCTCTACGCCCTTCACCACTTTGGTCGCTGTGACTTGTTCTTTAACGTTCTTTGCTGTGCGTTCGTTGTCTTAGCAACTTTTCCCATTTCGCGCTGCTTGGTTCATCATACGCTCTGCTAGACTAATACACTTTTATTCGTACATTAATAAATACGACTACTTGGAAGTTGTATAATACAATTCGGTACAACGTTGTCACTTGCACTTGCTCTTAGTAGAGAAGATAGTAGAGGAGCCAAATTATGGGCGCGGAGGAAGTTAATGACGTAATGCAAGCAGACAGTGGCGTTCTCTGATGGTGGACAACAAGAGGAATGTAGCAATGCGGTAGTTAGAAAAAATGTAAGAAAAATGGAAGTTAAGAAACTGGAAAACGCTTTTGAGTAATGAGAGGAATTTTGTAGTGAAAAAAGCAACGAAAAGTTTCGAAAGGGGATGCAATCTGATTTCTAATAAAATTTTCTACGACCATAAGGAGCCTTCCTCCGTGAATATAACTTGAATCAATGCTCGGTGCGGCAAGGCCCTCTTGACTTACCGTCAGCGAAAGACGTTCGTGTACAAGAAGCACCCGTAAGAGTAGGTCATCGTAAAAAGCTGCCAGAATTTGAGGTTTACGCTGTCTGCCTTTAAGACTCTTTTATCGATATTTCTTAGAGGTGTGCTTTATTATATTAGTAGAGGGAATATATAAAAAAATTACTTACATTTGGAATACTACTCAAATAAAATTGAAATAGGATGGCGGGTGGCAAGACGCATTCATTGAAGGTGATGATACTAAAGTACAGGGTGGCTGATGAATTTTGCTACATTAAGAAACTCAAATAACTTTTTTTTTAGTGTATGGAATTCATTTATTTTTTTTTTCAAGTTGAAGGTCATTAAATTTTATTAAATGTAGCTTAACTAGTTTTAAAAATAATTGATTTTAAATGCCCCCCATGCTCGTTGACACAAGTGCGGCATCTTAGTAAAAAGTTGTTCATTGCTGCTTTGAGAGTTGCGACAGGAATAGCCGCAATTGTTGCCCGAATGGATTGTTTTAGTTCATCCAAATTTGTTGGCTTTGTTTTATAAACTTCTTGTTTACATAAACCCCACAAGAAAAAGTCAGGTGCAGTAAGGTCAGGCGACCTGGGGGGCCAACGAAATTCGGAGTTTCTTGAAATCAGTTTATTGGGAAATTTTCGTCGCAACTCTGTCATAACAGTCTGGGCTATGTGAGACGTTGCGGCTCTTTCGGCGTAGTTCTGGATAGAAAAATTCTTTCAGCATTTTCAAATAACGGTCTCTAGTAACCGTAACGGTGTGACCATTTTCTTCAAAAAATAAGGCCCGACAATACAGCGTGAAGAAACCGCACACCACACTGTCACGCGAAGAGGATGCAATTCCGTCTCGTGGAGTATCTGTGGGTTAGAAGTACTCCATATTCGACAATTTTGTTTGTTCACATTGCCGTTTAAATCGAAATGGGCCTCATCAGACATGAAAAGGCAGTTTAACATGTTTTGGTCTTCTTCCACCATTTGCAGGATCTTCTGGCAAAATTCCAAGCGAATCGGCAAGTCTGCTGCATTCAGTTTGTTAACCATTTGAATTTTGTAGGGAAACAAGTCTAAATCTTTGTGCATTATTGTTTGCAAAGACTGTCGGCTGACACCAAGTTGAGCAGATAAGCTTCTTGTTGAAACCCTTGGATTGCTTTGTATAGCTGCAGCTACAGCAGCGATCGTTTCCTCCGTCCGAACTGGTGGGTTTCGATGATAAGGCCTTCTTGCGACTGTTCCTTGCTCAGCAAAATTATTCACCAGTCTCATTATGGTCCATCTGCTCGGGGGATCGCCGCCAAACATCCGCCTGTACTCTCTCTGTACCAAAACTACGGACTCCAGTGCGTGATAGCGGCGGACTATCCAAATTCTTGTTTGCGTGTCCCAGTTATCCATTTTAATAAATTTTAAAGATCAATCTGCAAATTAAAACAAAAATGGAACTGATAACTTAAAAAGAAAACAAGTTATTCAATTTTTTTTTGGTAGTGGCTTTCATCAGCCACCCTGTATATATATATACATATATATAAATGGCGCGTACACCCTTTTTGGGTATTGGCCGAGCTCCCCCTCCTATTTGTGGTGAGCGTCTTGATGTTGTTCCACAAATGGGGGGACCTACAGTTTCAAGCCGACTCCGAAGGGCAGATATTTTTTATGAGAGGCTTTTTCATGGCAGAAATACACTCCGAGGTTTGCATTGCCTGCCGAGGGGCGACCGCTATTATAAAATTGTTTTTCTTAATTATGGTGTTTCAATGAACCTACGTTGTCTCTGTGAATTCCAAATGGTAGTTACGCTAAACTAACAACAACTTTTTGTACATTGGAATATTACAACAGAAGAAAATATAAAAGGAAGATAAAAAAACGAGCTTCGTTGAACAGCCGACATTTATTTGAAGCTAGAAGCTTACGATGATAGTGCGAATGGAGCGTCGTTTCGTCATTTCATTTTTTGGTGGCAGCCGAATATACACGACGAAAGAAAAACAATATATATAATATGACCAAGAAAGCTCAAGAAGTTTAAGCTTCATCTGGCACCAGTTCATTGTTTTCGATAGCAGAGCTTTACAAGTAAACCTGTCAAAAAAAAGTTAAGAATGCGGTATGGAAATTACGAAAGTGTAAGAGCTATAGAATATTGAACAATTTGTCGTTTTGGCCTGAGCGTCGCAAAGGTTTTTACGGTGTATGGAAATTTGCCTAATTTAATTACAAATTGATTCAAATTATTTGAAAAAAAAACGCGCACAGAACTACATAAACCGTTAATAAAGGGTTTTCCAATAGCAGGTGTTATTTTGGAATGGATTGCGCTATCGAGAGATGATTAACGATTTTTTATGACCGGAATTGGATGGTATTGATCTGGACAATGTTTATTTTCAACAAGACGGCGCTACGTGCCACACAAGCAACGAAACCATTGATTTTTTACGGGAAAAGTTTCCGGACCGTGATATATCTCGAAGAGGTGATCACAATAGGTCACCGAGATCTTGTGATTTAACACCCTGTGACTTTCCACTTTGTGGCCACGTGAAAGAGAAGGTCTACGCACACAGCCCAGGGTCGATTCAAGACTTCAAAGTTGGAATTCGTGAGGCTATCGAGGACATAGGGCTGCCCCTTTGCAATTCGGTTATGGAAAATTTCATGAAAAGGATACTGTCCTGTAAGCGTGGTCGTGGTGGTGATTTGCCTGATGTTATTTTGCACTATTAACGGCATACCTTCCTCTTTATAATGAAATAAACATCCGATCATTTAAATTTAAAAAATAGCATTTGTCTCTGAATATCAAAATAAGACCTCTTCTTGGAAAATCCTGTATTATCTTTAAGTTTCCTGTACTAACATTTTATGGCGCACCTTTTTGTGGAACATTTTAACTCAAAATTTCTTACCCCTGTGGGACATTTTGACACTTATTTTTAAAAATCTGGAAAATTAAAAAAAAATTATAATAAGTTGTAATAAAACCTGCATCGAAGGCAATAATACTTCACTGGCAAGACTTATATGTACATCTTCCAGTTCAAAGATATCGATTGAACAGAAATGTACTGCCCCCGTACTCTGAAAATATTAAGTTTGTGAGGTCGATGGTGGAGGGTTAAAATATTTCTCCATTGGAAATTTCGATGTGGGTCTTGTCAGCCAAGAACAGTGTGCGTTAACGGACAAAAGTATATCAATAATTGGTTTCTTTCGTTCTATTTTGTAGCATAGTGTAATTAATGATTCATTCCATTTTTCCGATTCAGTTCTTATATCAAATCAGTCGCAGATTGCGAAAATTTACTTAATTTGTTTTGTTGTCATGTAGTTTTCGAGATATGATCAAATAACGGTTTTGGATTAAAAAGGTAGTTGAGAAGTATTTTTAATATCTAGAGAATGCTTGAACCGATCAGGACAAGTCATATAACAAATTAGAGAAGGTAATTCAATTTATCTGTCAGCATCTCGAAAACTACATAAAATAAAAATCTGTTGAATTTCAAATTTTACATAGGCAATAGATGATCTGGTTCTTGGTTTTCTTTTTGGCTAAAAACTAATGTAATGGCATAATTGGTACACTTTTCCGAAAGTTTGTGATCTCGATTTTCGATATAAATTCGAATCTCCTTGGCTTTATATATATATAATTGTCCCAGGCTTTGTTGTCTTCGATTTGAGATGTGCGACTTGATGTTGCCCTCTAAATGTTGGGATCCGCAGTTTTTGCTTAGGTTTTTCATAGCAGAAATGCACGTGGAGGTTTATCACTGCTTGGGCTTACTCATCTTGCAATACTATTTTACAAAGTTTTATGCTTATTAAAATAATTTTTCTTTTCTTAACCCTTTAACGACTCCAACTTGTATATATGCCACCTGAAAAATAATCATAGCTCAATGTAATCGGGTGTATATTTTCGAAATTATAGAAGCGTTATCGCAATTATTTCTATTTTAGTTTATACTAGCAAACCCGGCCCGCTTCGCTGGGCACACTAAAATAGAATAGATATGGTTTAGAACAGAAAAGATATGGTTTTCATATTATTTATTTCTTTATTCTTTATTCAAGCGCTTTGGCATAAACAATATTTTTTGTTTTTCTATTTGCTTTTGAGTAAATATATATTATAATGTTGTTGGCTTCCCAACACGTGAACAGCCAACGTATAGTTGACCATGAGTGAATACTGGTTCTTGTAAATTCATCCCGCATATTTCTAAAGTTCACCCTTGTGATTTATTGATAGTTATTGCAAATGCTAAACGAATGGGCAGTTGCAAACGCTTGAATTCAAATGGCAATTCAGGTGGAATCATAGGAATTCTGGGTATTAGAACGTCTTCATTCTTGAATTTGCCAATTAAAATAGTTGCTTGGATAGCATTATTCATCAATCGTTTGACTACTTCATTTTGTTCTTGACGTTCTTCTGATGTCGCGTTATTCCGGGCATTTCTCATGCGCCTATTATTATTTGTCGAACGACCAATATGATTACGTGATTGTCTTGGCATTTGTACTGTAATAAACATGATTGTAATTATGGTATTCTGAGATTTTAAAACATGTTTTTTTTTCAATTTTGTGGATTATATTTTCGATGCATATGTGTTTAACCGTTTGAGTGCTAAGCGATTTTCTTTAATACATACGAAAATTGCGAAGCAAAATTTGGTCTAAGAAAACTGAAATATGATGGCTTTACAAATATAAGCATAGAGAACACAAAAAATTACATATTTCAATAATTTTATTTTTATTTTGTAGACTAAACTATTAGTTATGATTATAAGAAAAACTTATTTACATTTTTTTAATATCATCTTTTTTTTTTTTTTACAACAAGTTCCGGCATTATTATTCAAATTTTGGCACATTTGTGGTTCCCCACACATGTACCATGCACACCTTTTTTGCAAATGTTGCATATTAGCCGGGAACGCTTTGGATTTTTAGATCCTTTTACACTACATACTACACATTTGCGCAATTTATTTTCAAAATATCGATATTGAACGAAAAATAAAAATTGTTTTTAACGGTCTCAACTAATTTATACTTTTATATGACATAAATTTTTTATAAATATCGCAAAATAATATTCAACACGTTCCTAGCCGAACGCCAAATGCACAGTGATGCAATCGTCGCTATAGCAACGCGCCGCAAATTTGGAGTAATTAGTTATCGTCGCTATATCGACGAATCGCACTCAAACGGTTAAAAGCCCAAGTCCACATGGTCAGGATTATTTTATTTTGTTGTGATTTTCTTAAATCATCTCTTTGCTTCTGAAAATTGGTGACAATTTGCATGATAAGACTATTGATTTTTTCATCAAAGTTACGCTTTTTTCGTGCTCTTCTCTTGCATCCTTTAACAATTTCTTTTGTTTTTTCATTTTTTTTTACCTTTTTTTCACTCATGGTGTATCGTAGCTTATCACAAATGAACCGAAAAAATAAATCCACAAAACATAATTTCATTTGAACATTCGGATTTCACATTAAACTCTCAAATTTCGTAAGAAATTACTCACTGTTCCAAAATCCACTCCAAAAAAATTCACAAAAAATGTTTACACTTTGCACTTACGTCTTCTCCTTATGGCGTCCAAATCTGAAAGAAATATTGACACATTGTAACTCACACTGTCAATTTGACAGTTCAGTTCCGCCCCAAGCGTTAAAAAAGTAAACGACATTATGGCTGGTTCAAAGAACGCTGTACACGTTGCCGGTGTTCCGAATTACAACCAAACTTTACGAAACCCATTTTCAATACTTATTTAGCAATGTGTGTAAGTTTGGTTTAATTCGGTGCAAAGACACGGCGGGTCCACGTTTTGGCATATATTTCGAGACCTTAGTGATCAATAGGTATGAAAATGACCCCGTATTAAAGTACTTATCAACAGCTTTCATTTGATACCCATATTGTACATACACAACCAAAGGTTACCCGGGTCCACGTTTTGAGCTATATCTCGAGACCCCAGTCACGGAGCGACATGAAAAATACTCTGTACTAAAGCATTCACCAACAGCTTCCATTTGATATCCATATTGTATAAACATATCCTAGGGTTACCCGGGTCCACGTTTTGGCCTATATCCCGAGACCCTAGTCACGGAACGGTATTAAAAATACTCTATACTATAGAAATCATCAACAGCTTCCATTTGCTACCCATATTGTACATACACATCCGAAGGTTACCCGGGTCCACGTTTTGACCTATATCTCGAGACCCTATCTACCAATAGGTATTCAAACTATACGGAAACCATCTTCAATACCTACTTAACAATGTGTGTAAGTTCGGTTTAATTTGGTTTAAAGACACAGCGGGTCCACGTTTTGGCATATATTTCGAGACCCTAGTCATCAATAGGTATGAAAATTAACCCGTATTAAAGCACTTAACCACAGCTTTCATTTGATATCCATATTGTACAAACATATTCTAGGGTCCACGTTTTGGTCTCTATCTCGAGACCCTAGTCACGGAGCGGATGGAAATACTCTGAACTAAAGCATTCACCAACAGCTTCCATTTGCTACCCATATTGTACATACACGTCCGAAGGTTACCCGGGTCCACGTTTTGACCTATATCTCGAGACCCTATCTACGAATAGGTATTCAAACTATACGGAAACCATCTTCAATACCTACTTAACAATGTGTGTAAGTTCGTTTTAATTCGGTTTAAAGACACGGCGGGTCCACGTTTTGGCATATATTTCGAGACCCTAGTCATCAATAGGTATCAAAATTACCCCGTATCAAAGCACTTATCAACAGCTTTCATTTGATACCCATATTGTACATACACAACCAAAGGTTACCCGGGTCCACGTTTTGACCATTTTCCCGGCAATTATTCGAATTTTTTTCACCTTTTAAACCTTCCCTAGACCTCCACGAATAATTCAAGACCAAGATAAGATAAATCCGTTCAGCCGTTCTCGAGTTTTAAGCGAATATAGGGACAGATTTTCACATTTATATATATAGATTTTTGTAGAAAGTTCTAGAATCACTGAAAATGTATGTAAGTAGAGAATATTTATTTTATAAATTTTTTTATTGTTGCCGTTATAAAAAATAGTTTGTTTTTCTTGAAATTCACAAGAAAATAAAGCAGCTTAAAATTTAATTTCACATATGCTATAATTTTATCTTGAGAGTTCCTTAATTTGTTGCTTTGAATAAGCTGACAATTGTCGAAATTCAAAATACCGTATCAAATATGATGAATAGTCTTCCAAAATATTTCCAGATTTACTTGAAACTCTGGTGGTAATTTAAAAAAAATAATATTAATACTTTCCACATTATCTAGACATTTTTAGGATTTCCGAAGCCGTTGAAGGGTGAAGAAATTACTCCCACATTAGTTTGGCTGACTTATTGTGTTCTCCAGCCTTTTCCTCAAATGTTACATCTACTTCCTTGGTAGTCACTCACTAAACCTCCTAAAATGTCCACTTCCAATCTCAAGTACAGCTCAGTTTAGTCTGTTACCTACGAGAATTACATGAATTTTACGCTCACTATTTTTCGTGCCAGGGGATCCATTCGGAGAACTCCCCTGAGTAGCGGCAGGCTAATCAACTACCCTACCAGAAATCAAAACAGATTAACGAAACCAACGCAAGACGAGGGCCTATGCTCCCGAGAAGGGTGAATAAGAAAAAAAAAAATTTTTTCGTACACTGAAAATGCCTTAACTTCAAGTGATACGCAATTCATTTCATTCAAGTTCTATGTTGTTATTGTTGTAACATCATATAATATCCGCCATACATTTTTTGTGAATGCTGCTGAAATGCCAGTACTTGACCGAATACAAATCCTTGTCGCTCTAGTAACTGTCGTCTGCACGATGCGAGTTGCATTTAACCCTCCGCTGCTGACAGCACTGGCTTATAACCTGCCATGTTAGGAAGCGTTGCTTTTCTTATTAAATTCACTGCTTATGCTTCCCTTTTTCTCTTAAGAAGTCCACCCCGAATCGCTATCAATACCAAACATCTCATCAGCAGCAAAATATCATTATTAACAAAATGTTGCTCAAAAGTGCCTGCGAATTCGCTCTATAAAAAGCAAAGAATGCTGAAAAAAAGGAAAACTTTTTCCCAACATTTGCGAAAGTGAAACGCATACACGAACTAGAAGCATATTTTGTTTTTCATATTGTCTACGCAAAAGTTTTTCCCTTTACTACTTTGCCTAAGTTTGCACGCTTTGTACTTAAGGAAATTTTCCGGCAAGCAGCCTGCGATGACACTCATTACTGCTTATCGTACAAAATTTTGTAGCCGATTCGTGTTTTTTCTGTGCAACGTCGGTTTTTTTCGCTTTTTTTTCGCTTGCACTTGCTCTGCTTGTAATACTCGTATGTTTTTGCTTCCAAAAATATGCCATCGACTTTTGGCGATTTCGCTTTCGAATGCTTTGTTGCTAAATTATACGCTTCGATGGGTGTGCTTGATAGGTTTGGTCTGTAGTTGGTTGTAGTATTGGATGGGGTGGTTAGAGTTAGTTCCACTCGCTAGGCTTGTCGCCCCTCTCCGAAGTTCGGTTAAACAGCAAATTTTGTTCGGTTATGCACTTGTTCACTTTGCTCTAATGATGGCGTAATTAAGACGTAATATTTTTTCTCTGATTGATTTTTTTGTTCGAAAAATAATTTTACTCACATAACTTGTTAACTTTTACTTGTCCTGTTAGATGCTTGCTTTCGGAATTCTCGCTCATTACTGATATTTGTTGTAGCAGTGTAGAGTTTTTTGAATTCACTACTCGTTAAGATGACTTTTAGATGGTAGATGTGTGCTGTTAATAGGTCAAAGTTGTTAAATAATTGCAAGTTCTATTATAATCACTAATAGCACAGTACAACAAATTTCGTTTTTTTATTAGAACAGAAAAGTTAATACAAAGCACAGAGAGTACGTCATGAGTTGAACATTTTTGTGGCTTACACTGAGTAAAATTTCTTAGACATTTTTATATAATATTATGCGCAAAAAGTTCATATCGCAGAGAAGTATCATTGTCAAGATTTTGTAGTAAAATTTGATGAGCATTATTATTGTGGAACATTTTAGCCCTCTAGTTGCTCGTTTTTAGGGTAATTTCGGCCAATTTTTTAAGAAAAGCGCAAAAAGTACTTTTAATTGGAACTTTTGAGATTTAAAATGTTTTACAAAAATGTTTGCCAGAAATTTCAGAAGGCACAAAAGACGTCAAAGTAAGCGTTTACTCGTAATTGACAGTAATACTCGTTCATTGTATAGTCGCTTTTCTGTTAGAGAGAATGCTGTTGGACAGTGTAATACGTACAAGTGTCTAGCGCTTTCGCTCACTTTGTTGATTTAATAAATTCGTCTTTATTACTTTCACTTATTAATTACGTTTATGTTTACAAATATGCCGTTTTGTTTTACTTTCACTCCCCTCTATCTACGACTTTTGTTCGCGCTAATTGCGCGATTTGTTTTCGAGTAAAAACTTTAGCAACATTACAGAAATTACAGTGGTTTGGTATACGAGACGATGATGTAAGCATTTCTAGATTTTTTTTTGATTTTTAATAGCAGAAAAGCCAATATTCTATACAGTCAAATTACATATCTACTTTTAGACCGAAAATTTTAAGATAACATATATTTTTCCGCTTTGGAATATAATTTTTTAAAATTCTACCCTAGGTAGGTAGGTAAAGTGGTAGGTAAAGTCGGTTGACACACCTAGGCCTGCTGTAGGCCTCTCCTCACTCTACATTGTCCTCATTGAACCAACCTGTGGCTTTAATATGTCTAATAAGGCTTGTTATTTTTATATTGGCGACTTCTGCCAAGTTATTCAGGAAACTATTTCCTAAAATATGGAACCTTTTTCTATCCAGAGCCATGCACCCGCAGAGAAAGTGTTCTGAAGTCTCTTCTCCTTCAATGTCTTATAGGGTGCTCCCAGTCTACTGGCATGCCTGCCAATCAGACAATGCCCTGTTAGGACCCCGAGAAGATTTCTCATGTTTTTCTCGGTAACCGGAATAAGATGTTGGCATTCATTCCATCAGTATAGATGTTGATTCCGCTTCTATTGTCCATTACCCCATTACCCCAATCTTCTCTCGTTGGGAAAGTTGTGGTAAAGGTTGTATTTAAATGCAACTCTACTGAGCTACAAAAGTCTGTCGATTGATGTAGGAAGGGGTATTCGTCTAGTATTCTTGCGTGACCCCTTCTGTTAGTGGCTAAGTTAGAATATTCTTATAACCTAAGTGCCGATTTCGCCGCCAGCTGTTTGCTGCAGACCTCAATCGGTAATAAGTGCAGCATGACATTCATCGCTCCTGTGGGCGGTGTCTTTAGTGCCCCGCGTAGGCAGAGACTAGCACCCCTTTGAATACTTTCTAGGCGTTTTACTGTTGTTCTTTACTCAAGTGTTGGTCACCAGACTAAGGCACCGTATGTCATGATACCACTGCTGTATATTGGGATTAGGCCCCATTTTGCCCCCACAATTCTTTTGCACGTATAGAGTGCTGTGGCTGCTTTCTTTACTCTATCATTAATCGTATGTTTCCACGAGAGCTCCCTATCTAATACTAGTCCTAGGTAGCTCCCCTATTCTCTAATTGATAGTGTGATTTCCTCAAGGATAGGGGGTTCAGAAAAGGCATCCTGTGTTTCTGGAGAACATAATTAGTTCTGTTTTGTTGGGATTTCCCCAAGACCACTCGATACAGCCCACCGGCTTACATTGTTCAAGGCATTTTGCAATATGTTATAGAGGGTATCTGGGAAATTCCCTCTTATTAATATTGCCCTGAGGGGTGCCCCTCCTGACGGATCTGCGTATCGTCGAGGGGCCCAACGTCGAAATTACGAACTTGCCTAGTAGCAACTGTTCTGTAAGTTTCACAAGGCCCTCGGCGACATCCAAATCAGTCATGGCGCTTGTTATGGTCTCCGGTAGGATGTTGTGGAAAACGCCTTCTATGTCTAGGAAGGCTACCAGAGAATACTCTTTATTCCCCATTGATTTCTTTATCTCCGAAACCAGTGAATTTAATGCTGTCTCTGTGGATCTACTTTTAGAGTATGCATATTTTGATGTCGCGAGTAGCGATGGTGTCAAATTTTCCCTTATAAAGGCGTCTATGAATCGCTCTAAAGTCTTTAATAGAAATGAGGAAAGGCTAATAGGTCTGAAGTCTTTAGGTTTTGTATGCGAGCTCCTTTCAGCCTTTGGTATGAAAACTACCCTGACTTCCCTCCACCTTAGAGGGTTGTAATTTAGTAGTAATGTTGTTCTGAATATGGTTATCAGCCATTTCATAATGTTGCCCATTGTGTGTTGTAGTTGCGCAGGGATTATCCCTTCTGGTCCCGGTGTTTTATATGGTTGGAAGTTTTCTACAGCCCAAGTTATCTTGGCTTATGTGACAATGGTGAGGATTTCGGAACCTAGTACCGCATCCGAAGTTGGAATATTGGCTGTTATTCTACCCTAAAATATAGAAAATGCGTAAATGTGCATAGGATGAAGTGTGCAAAGGCAAATATCTGTGAAATTATAATTGATCGGCGATATGCTTCTTCTTTGTTTTGAGCGTTCTGGAATTTTCTTTCTGCGGAACAATGAAATATTGGCTGTTTTTTTAGCAGCTTGAAAACTATCGATAACTATGGTTTGACGGCGGAGAATGCCAACTGTATTGACATTTCTGTTCGTTTAACGCCTGAACAACCACTCCAAATTGCGGGAATATGTAAAAAAAAAGAAGCAAATAAGTCTGTTCGCCAAGTTCATAGAGCGAAGGGTTGAAGAAGTCGCAGCAATGTAGATTCGCCGACGTTTTCAACTTGTTAGCCTTTGCCTTCGACTACGTGAAAAATTTTACGTAAAGATCATGGCTTACGCGCCTATAAAATACTCCTTGTGAAATAATTTAAGCCAAATGATAAACGTTTTCGTCGCATTTTTGCTGATTGGGCTCATTTAGATAAATTTTTCAGATTTTTTGGAGAAAGTAGTCAAAAATTGGATTGATCGTATGGACCATGTAACTCATTTCTGCGGTGGACATATGCCGGATATCATATTAAAAAATAAATGCCATGAAATTATCAGAAGTTAATGAACAAATTTAATTACAACAACGTTTCTGTTTTGTATTACCATTTTAAGTTCTAAAACTCTTAAAAAGTACCCTTTACATATAATATAAAAGAGTTTTAAAAATGGCGCTCTATTGTACGTTTCATGAGATATGTTTTTTTTTACGCTGATTAATCTGAAAAGATAGAAAATTGTAGTATACTTTTTGTATACATCGATTTTGGCAGCACCTTAAAAAAAATTTTTTTTTTAAGAAAAAAATTTTATTTAATTCTTAATTTAAGAATTAAAAAAAAAAAATTACAAAATATTTTTGTATGAAAATAAGCAGCTCTGTAAAATATCAAAAAATCCATCCATTTCCTACAAACTGTAATTGCGAATGTCTTTGCCTTATTACTTTAGATACAGTAGAAAAACAAACTGTATGCAAATTTAGTTAGAACAGAGATAAATTCTTTTTAAATACTTTTTCCAGTGCTTGAGCTACCGTTTGTTTCACTAGTAAAGCAAAAATTATTTAGTTAAAAAAGTTATTCTAACACAAAATTGTATGCTGACTTTTACGTTACCCTGTGCATCAAAAATCGTTAAAAAATCCACTTAGTAAAAATATGGGTTAGGGCCTGTCTATCTTAAGCTAAAGATAAACAGATAAAATTTTGAGTTGATCGGTTAGAATTTTTGCGAGTTATGAGTTCGGCCGACTTGAAAAATATTGATTCTAGAAAAAAAGCGCTTAAATTCAAAATATAAGTATTGCGACATATTTTTCTATTAACCCTGAGTATTTTAAGATGTGCTTTGAAAGGAATGCTATCAGTAAAAAATGGAGTTTCACTTAATAATTTTTAACAAATATTTTTCCTCTCAATTTCCATTTAAAATTAAATAAATAATGTTCAAAAAAATAATGTACGCCCCCGGGTGGGCTCGAACCACCAACCTTTCGGTTAACAGCCGAACGCGCTAGCCAATTGCGCCACGGAGGCGATGTTCAATTGTGGGCTCAAGTAGGCATCATCAGCACACTGCTGGGTAAGAAAAATTGAGAAGTCACCATTAATTGTTGTAAAATATATACATTTCTTAGCTTATCAATAAATTGTTTGATTGTAAGCATAGTTGTTGTTGTAAATTTTCAGAACTCTGTCACGTCAGAGAATATGCAATGAAAATAAAATTCCACTGATACTCGTTAAACTTGGTTGATATCAATGCAAGCAGATCGAGCGCAACCTCTAGAGGACACCTTCAACAACGGGACACCGCCCGATATCGTACAAAAGTCCTAGAAAGCAAATGTTAATTTGCACACAGCCGTAACGTATGTCGTCTATTCTTAAGGTCAATCATGTAAAAATAACCTATGGTTTTATATTTTAATTAAGGGGTTATATACCTTGTGAGCCCGAAAAAATGGACGATTGCCATAAGTTTTTTAAATATGTTTTCGAACTTTTATTCCAATGAGGCATATATCATACTGAAGGGTAACTCTCGAAGAATACATTTTGGTGTTTTTATTTTAAAAAATGTTATTATTTATTGTTGATATCGCCCCTCCCCCGAAACGGCGTTTTTTAGAAGAGGCTTGCGGTGATCACGGTAGCTCATGAGCAGCCCAACTGAAATCCAAAAAAAATTGAATGATTATTGTAGAAAAATGTTTTTTAGTGAATCTGTACGGTTTATTTACCCAAAAACAAATTTTTTCTCGATATGAAAACCGCTTTGCACCAAAAAAACGATTTTTGAGGGGTGGAAAAATAAAAAAAAAAAAATATTCCAGCGAACTATGCAAATATTTATAAAAAGTGAACCGTTCAGATTCACGAAGTTGTAACTTTGAATAATTAAAAAAAAGGCTTATGCAAATCGGCCAAATAGTTTTTGATAAATAATGATCACCGCGACCTTAATTTTCAAAAAACACGACTTTGAGATAATCGCGTCTAAAGTTTTGCGTGCTCTTCTCGTACCAAGAAAGGTCGCGCGCTTCCACGGTCTGTAACTTTCGTTCTAGTGCTCCGATCCTTATGATTTTTTGAATTTATATTTTTAAGATGATGTACTTTTAGAATATGCCAAAAAAATTTTCGATTTTTTAGTCCAACACAAGGTATATAATCCCTTAAATAAAATTGTTACATTCACCTGTGTGCACCATAAAAGCTGCGCGAAGTATTGCAAAGTTTTGACTATTAATTTATTTTTTATTTACATTTTTTATATTTGCAAAGTTTTGATAATTTTTAAATTTTTTATTATTCCTTTATTTTCTAATAATTTTTTTTTATATTTGCAAAGTTTTGATTATTTATTTATTTTTTATTACATTTTTTTTATATTTGCAAAGTTTTGATTATTTTTTTATTTTTCATTTACATTTTTTTATGTGTGCAAAGTTTTGATAATTTTTTTATTTTTTATTTACATATTTTTATATTTGCAAAGTTTTGTCTCTTTATTTAGTTTCTATTAAATTTTTCTTATTCTTCCAAAGTTTTAATTATTTTTTAATTTTTTTATTTACATTTTTTTATATTTGAAAAATTTTGATTATTTATTTATTTTTTATTCGATTTTTTTATATAAAAGTAGTTTATACTACGAAAAACAAAATTTAATTAAAATCTCAAACTTCGTATAAAATTAAAAAAACAACAAATTTTCATTCAAACTTGAAACATTTTAATACAATTTTTTAGAATTATTTCGAGTATGCAGCTTTATAGGCCATTAAATTTTGATTTAACAAAGTGAGAGTTTGAGGTCGCTCAAAAATTGCGTTGATTTAAGACAATTTTTTTAGGCTGGTGGTCCATTGCACTTACTCCATATAAAAAACATGCATTACATCATCAACAAAAATTGTATTAAAAATCGTCATGAATATTGAGCCATTTAGCCAAAATATTATACAAAACTTAAACGAGCTACAGAACTGCATACCCAGGATATTTTTGAATTCAGACTAAAAAGTTTTATGCAACCGTTTTTTGAATTTTTTATAAAGTTTTACAAAGTTTGAAATTTGTATTTGTATTGCATGGTTTTGTAGAAAATAAATTGTACTTTTCTAAAAACAAAATGCTAAAATAAATAACAAGCAAATAAATTGTCTAAATTTGTTCAGTTCCTGTGCTATAGTTATTTAACGTATTGAGCGTAAGTACATACAAAGTTAGTTCAAAACACAAGTGGGTTTATTATTTTTGTCGAAAAATCCTTCTTTCTTCATGAATATCTGTTTCTTATTCCTTAACTTTTTCGTTTTCATATATGTATACATAAAGTGGCACAAAATTAGTCACCCTACGTACGTTAGACAGCCGCAGTAAGCAAACAGACAAGCAATCGAGCATGTAAAACAAAAGTTCCCATCACTCAAAATATTAGTTTTTT
This sequence comes from Anastrepha ludens, assembly GCF_028408465.1. Lineage (NCBI taxonomy): Eukaryota > Metazoa > Arthropoda > Insecta > Diptera > Tephritidae > Anastrepha > Anastrepha ludens. Next base: position 116,792,605 of record NC_071502.1, read on the forward strand.
TTTTATTAAAGTTATTCAAAAGCAAAATTGGATGATTAATTTTGCGCCACCTTATACAGAAGTCTTGAAGCAGTTTTGACAAGGATGGCGGCAGTGGACGACTTTAAATTTGCGCCGCTTGTGAAAGCCGAAGGTCTTCGAGGTCTTAAAACAAAAAAAACTATTAAAAATATAAAAATTATTGTCTTTTCTGTTACAAACTAAAAAAAATAAATTTCGCCTTAAATAAAAATTATACTTAAAAAGTATTTATTTATTAGAGCTTCTCAGATAATATTGATGCAATTTCTTTCGAGTTAAGTTGTTGCAAAATAATGAATATCTAAATCTCGGAGTTAATCACGGAATACCGGGATGATAATAATTGCAAAAAATCACATCCCTAATGGGTACCAACTAATCAAAAAAAAAAAAATTCAAACCGAAAATCGAATCTAAATTTGGGAAATCACTTTTTTCTTGCATACATCTCGCATATCTTGCCTCCTGTGGTCAAATGTAAAAAAAAAAACTGTTTTTTTAGTCGAACTCAATTTGCTCAAAAAATATTTTCACAAAAGTATGCTGTCCCATAAAATCAACTTGCAAACAATTTTCATAAATCACTTAAAAATGCTCTTTCAATAAACTCCTAAAACAACATAACCTTTAATCCTCTGTCCCTCCCTGCAGCATGTCAACTGAATTTCCAAACAAATCAAAAAAATTAAAAATCATTTAGTCCTCTCACTCTGCATGCGTCGGCATAACAAAATGTTATTTAATTTACAATTTTCATTTATTTCGGACATGCATAGACTTTTGCCATACACAAACATACACACATACATACAAACATATGCAGAGCACGCACATAGGCGTCCAAACACATCCTTGCATGCCTGAGCAATGCGAGTCGGAGCCTTCGATTATGTATGCAAATGCGTATAATTCAACAAATTTTGCGAAGCCAAGGAGCATACAAACGGACCAAACGTCTTAACGCCATTGTCCACTCTGTTCGCACAAGTTTTGTACAAGGATTTAGATATCCTTATTTTTTGTTGTAGGTATTTGACTGTCAGCAGGATGCCAAACAAAGGCAAGACAGCAGCAACAGCCAGCACGACATGAGTGGTGAGCACCACACGCCTTTGCAATTTGCATGTTTTTTCATTACAAGACGGCATGTCCAACTCTCTGACGATTACGACAATGTTTTGCCAAGATTTTCCAAACATGCATAATTTATTTATTGTTAAGAAAGAAGTGCAGAGGAAAAGGGGCAGAGGAGAGAGAAGAGGATGTATGCGTTGCACATACATACATACATATCTCTTGGAACGGAATGAAGATTATGTTTTGTGGAGAAATTTGCAAAGCGGCATGGCGAAAAGGTAAATTTTGGGTTCAAGAAAATTTGAGTGAAAACTTTTAATACGCTGCTGATTTGTATAAGTAAGCAAGCAATACAACTGAAATGCGTCGTGCACGCACGCACCGGAAGCAGCCTCATCAGCATTGTCCAAACTTATCATCATCTACTTAGAGCAACTTACATTTTGAATAACCCACCAGCTACAGAGAATAGTTTGCTTGAATTTAATAGTAACAGTAACAATAACAATAGCAATTGCAACAACAATAACAAACAACAAGTGTGTATGTGAATGCAAGCACACAAGGCACAAATGGATCTGCTCGTCCTAGGCAAGCAAGCGCACGCCTTTTATGCCAAGCATGGCGGATAGATAACATTTGTTTTTGTTGCTTTAGGAATTTTTGTTTCATTGTTTTCCACTTTGCATAACTTCTCATTCATTTGCCTGTGCCCGGTCGATCGGTCGGTTGGTCGGTCAGTTTTGTTTGTTTATTATTTCTTGTGTAACTTTTTCGTTTTAATCAAATTTGAATATTTCCTTGCCTTATGCTCGGTTACATTTTATTGTTTTTCTATTTCATTGTTGTTGTTATTATTTCCGGATTTTGTTGCTCTTGCACGCGCTATGCACATAACTGGCTGTTGTTTTTGCATTAATTTCATAGCTATCATTGGGGGAGCTGGTATTGTTTTGCTTCTTCTATCTCCTTTCTCACCTCTCTCTCGCTAGCCCTACTCGCTCTACTGTGGCTTGTCACAATGATCCCTCTTCATTTAGGGATTAAGCCGTAGCGGCAGGGTAAATTCTCCTAATTCATTGTCAGTCTTGCATAAAAGTCTTAAAAAGTCCAAAGTCTTAAGACAATCAAATGTATTTATTTGGGAATTTGTAAATTTGAAACCCATATCAGTGTTAATTAACATGAAGAAAAAGTACATGCACACAAACATATATATTTATATACACATAGCCGCATACATATGCATGCAGGTATACGGGATGCCGCATGAATTCGGGCATGTGAGAGCATGGCTGCGAATAGTATGTGGGTATTTTTTCTGCTTTAGTGCCAGTTAGGTATGAGTATAAGTTTATGTTAATAAGAGCACTAATGTCAGTCTTATGTTAATGGCATGATGATAATGCTGTAAGTGAAATGCAAAAGAAATTCACTGCTTCTGCAAAGTTAAATGCTCTAATAACTGTTGTTGGGGAATTTTAGTTAAACAGTTTGATTAGCAACAAATAAGTAAATACTAAGAAAGTACTGCTGGATGGAGTGTTGCTATTGGAATTGGGCTGTTAAGTGTTGTGATGATTTTATTTCACTGCTTAATGCTAACTGCTTAATGGTATGATTTGAAATTTTAGGTAATATGCTATTTATTTTTAACATACTATGTAGAAACAGTCTTTAGTTGATGCCAATTAATAAAAGCATGTTTCCTAAGCCGCTCGCTGTACACAACTTAATTATTTAAGCCGCGCGTAATTTTAAAAAGGGAGGGGGTTTTGGAACGCCTTTTATGAAATCTAAAAAAATGTTTTTTACTGATAATTTTTTATGACCAAAAAAATTTATGACAAGCAAATTATTTCTACAAAAAATTTGATTTTTCTTAATGTAAATTGCACCACCTTTCAAACAAGTTGCATTCTATGGAATTTAGTATATATAATGAAGAGGCTTAAAATGAGTTTGAAGTAGGTAGGGGGAATAAAGAACGATGAAAGTAAATACAATATGAGAGTGTGGAATTATGCGAACTTTATTTGAATGTGCTTTTATAATTTAGTCCGGGCAATTTTTAAAAGAGAGAGGGATTTTAGGACGCTAAATGTGAAAATTAAAAATTATTGCTTTTCGGGCAGAAATGTGTATGCTTGAAAAAATTTATGACCAAACATTTTTTTTTTCCCAAATATTTTGAGCAAAAAATTGTTTTTTGAAACGTTCAAAAAAATTTTTTTTTTGGAAAATTTTTGAAAAAAGTATGACAAAAAATTTGTTTTCTCAAATATTTTGAGCAAAAAATTATTATTTTCCCAAACATTGTGAGCAAAAAATTGTTTTTTTTAATTTTTAAAGGTTTTAAAAAAATTAAATGAAAATTAATAAAAAAAATTAAAATTAAAAATTATTGTTTTTTCGGACAAAAATTTGTATGCTTGAAAAAAGGAATGACAAACCAATTTTTTCCCCAAGTATTTTGAGCAAAAATATTAATTTGTTTTTCCAAACGTTAAAAAATTTTTTTTTTGCATTTTTTGGTTAAAAAAATTGTTTTCTCAAACATTTTGAGTAAAAAACTTAATTTTTTTCCAAATATTTTGGGCAAAACTTTATTTTTTTTTAATGTTTTTTTTAAATTTTAAAAGAGGGAGGGACTTAGAACGCTAAATGTGAAAATTACAAATTATTACTTTTTCGGGGAAAATTTTCAAACTCCAAAAAATGTATGACACAAAAATTGTTTTCACAAATATTGTGAGGAAAAAATAAATTTTTTTTTCCAAAAATTTTAGGAAAATTTTTTTGGTTGAAAATTTTGAAGATTTGTTTGAAAATTTTGTATGGAAATCTTTTATTTCCAATTTTTTTTAAATTTAATTCTTAAAAGTTATAAAATAATAAATATAATATATATAAATAAAAAAATTAAATAAAAATTAATAAAAAAAAAATTAAAATTAAAACTTATTGCTTTTTCGGACAAAAATTTGTGTGCTTGAAAAAAGGTATGACAAAGAAATTTTTTTCCAAGTATTTTGAGCAAAAATATTAATGTGTTTTTCCAAACCTTTAAAAATTTTTTTTATTTGGAAAATGTTTGATCAAATGTATGACAAAAAAATTGTTTTCTCACATATTTTGAACAAAAAACTTAATTTTTTTCCAAATATTTTGACCAAAACATTGTTTTTTGAAAAGTTTTTTAAGTTTTAACTTTTAAAAGGCGGAGGACTTAGATTGCAAAATGTGAAAATTAAAAATTAGTACTTTTTTGGTGAAAATTTGTATGTTCGAAAAAATGTATGACAAAAGAAAAATTTCAATTGTTTTTTTGGGACGCTAAATTGTGAAAATCAAAAATTATTACTTTCTCGGGGAAATGTATGACAAAAAAATTGTTTTACAAATATTTTGATCAATTTTGATTAATTTTATTTTCCAAACATTTTTAGCAGAAAGTTTTTGTTTATTAATTTTTTTCATACATTTTTTTGGGAAATTTTTTTTCAAAGTTTTATTTCCTAATTTTTTTAAATGACAATTAATCCTTATACCTATCAAAACTCCAAACCAGGACGCACTGACTCTTGAAGTGGGTGGCAGGCTGGTTACAATTGAGGACATCGAAAACTTCTGCTACCTTGGCAGCATAGTGGCAAAAAATGGTGCAGCAGAAGTAAGTTCCCGCATAAACAAAGCTCGCCACGCTTTCCGCAGGATGAACCGAATCTGGTCATGAAAACATATCAGCACAAAAACAAAATTGCGAATTTTCATGTAACCTGTGGTACTTTATGCGTGCGAAACATGGAAAGTTATGTTAAGTTTTTTTGGAAATTTTTTTTTTCACAAAATTTTATTTCCAAATTTTGTAAGTGTATTTAATCCTAAGAAATTAGTTAACAAAAATCTTAAAAAGCTCTGAATAAATTCCATTTCAAAAACTTCTGTAAAAAAATTTTCAACATTGAATACATCCCAAAATTGTTGAATGGCTTTTCTATTTACTTCCATTTATACTCAATTTTTAGACGAACGACGATGTCGACAATTGACGAACGACAATTGTTCTAAGAAGCTTAGAAAAATCTTACATTGAACCACTGCGAGCGCTCTTGCTAATTATGAGTTCTTTAAAAAATGTAATTCTGCCACTTAAATCCTTCGTCATGCAGATACAAATTTAATCACATAAAATAATACAAACGAACTTTTGCAAATAATATTCATGCTCAGAAAAATTCCATTCTATATTAATTCCTCCCGAATTTCCTGTCTATTTCCGTAGTAGACTTTTTCGCATGCAAAAGGCGCTGAATTCACCTGTTTGCACTCACGTACGCACGTAAGCCTCACACTTACTCGATTACGTATTTTTGCTCAGACTTATGGGGCACACGTGCTGCTGCGAAGTATCTGTGTTGCAAGTACTACGTTCTGGGCTGTGGCTGCGGCTGCAACTGTCATTACTCTACGTTATTCAACAAAGCAAATTTTGTTTCTTTCCTTTTTTCGTTGTCTCGTTTGTTGCAATAATTTTTGCTTTGACTTTGGCTTTGGCTGTGGCTCGCTTCGCTATGTTTATTTATATATATTTTTATACCGTTACGTGTTGTGCACTTCGTGTTGCAGCCAGCAACGTTTGTCTTTCGCAACTACGGCCTGTTGTCTGCTGTTTGCCAAGTGCAATTGGCGGTTGCGGCGCCTGCACGTATGCAATGCGAGACTTGCATGCTGGAGAATTGCTACTAAATTTATTAACGCCACGCCTTCTTGCCACACACATACACGCACACGAAATATACACTTGATTCACTTATGGTTGGTTAAGCAGCGGCTGGCGCTTTGTCTTTTTTTCGTTTTGAAAATTTTGCTCAATTTCCTGTTGTTAACTGTTCTTCTTCTGCAGCTTCTGCTGCTAGTTCCATTGCATTCAACAAAACGTGCGTTGAGCACAGCGCTCACTTTTTTTGTTTTTTTTTCTTGTAGAAGCTCTTTCATTTTGGATAATTTCTTTCTTAAACCGCCTCTGCCATTTGGCTGCTGCCGACACTCTATAATTTCGTGCTTATGTGCCTTTCGAAGCGCTCTTGCATTTTACTGCGAGTAGTATCTTTATTTTTCGGCCTTATACGGAATTTTTATTTTTCCTACTTTTTTCTATTTCATGCGATTTCTTATTTATTTTTCCTCGTTTTCTTGCTTTTTACGTTGATAGAATTTAATTTTATGATTCTCGAGTGTTTTAGCTTACATTGCGTTGCTGCATCCACACGGTGTGCTTTGGGGTTTTCTCAGCCTTTCTCATATTTGTTTGTTCACTCCCCGCCGCCTTCGTAGCTTTAGCTATTGCACATTTATTTTACCACGCTGCACTTTCGTGCTTTCATGGCTTTACGATTTTCATGCTTCAGCTGTTATTTAAGATTTTTTCAGAAATTATCAGCGAGAGAAAAAGCGCGTCTCGATTCCATGAAAGTAAAACAAAAATGTGAGTATATTTCAGAGGCGCATTTTGTAGGAAATATTTTCCAAGGTTTTTTCTGCGCCTCTTTTCAAACTCAATTACCGTAAAAAAATTATTTAGCTCAAGCGAGAGTAAATAGCGTTAAGCGGAAGAGCCTAAACACAGACATAAGTGTTTTAAAATTATCCAATCTACCATTAGAAGCGAGTTACGGCGTAAGCGCTGAGTGCACTTGTATTGGTATCTTTGATAATTCTAAGGGGTTTTCAAATTTTCCTTAAGAAGTCAGTAAAATTAAACTCATCCTTGGAGGTTTTGTGTGAGAGGCGGCAGTTAGCACCGTGCGACAGTGGCAGTTATCCCGAAAAAAAATCGTATGCAGATTTTATATATTTAGTATGTAGTGCTGCATACTTAGTTTTTGAATTTCTCAGCAATTAAGTTTTTGAAGGACATTAAATATAGCAACGATTAAATTCCTAAAAAAAGTTTTTAAATACTTATACCAGCTCAATGAGGATAATATGGATATCAAGTGAAAGAGGATATATCCAACTAATTAAGCATTTTTTTTACTAAGTCACCAGGATAAATATAGTACGATAAAGTCCTTTGAAAAATGTGTACTTAAATATCCTTGAAATTTTCTTAAGAATTATTCTGAGTCATTTGGCGACGCCAGAATACAAAGCCGCGACGGACTTCCTTCGGAGCTATTCAAAGCTGGAGGCAAAGAACTGACAATCTCATGTATCAGCTTCTTTGCAGGATATGGTCGGGTGAAAGCATGCCAAGCGACTGCCGCCTGAGTGTGCTTTGTCCAATATAAAAGAAGGGTGTTCCTGCAATCTGAGCAAACTACCGCCTGCTTAACACCGCATATAAGGGTCTGTCGAGCGTATTGTGTGAGAGGCTGAAGCTTATTGTCAACAAACTGATTAGGTCTTATCAGTGCGGCTTCAGCCCGGATAAGTTCGCCATAGACCACATTTTCACATTAATCTAAATCCTGGAGAAGACCCACGTAAAACAACCTGATAGACATATTTCTTCGTTGATTTTAGAGCCGCCTTTTGTAGCACAGATAGAAGTTACCTCTATGCCGTTATGTCTGAGTTTGGTATTCCCGCAAAACTAATACGGCTGTCTATGATAACGTTTAGCGCTACCGTAAGCTCCACCAGAAGTGGAAGTAGCCTCTCCGCACCGTTCAATACCAAACGAAGTTTCAGACAGGCTGATTCTCTATCCTGTAACTTTTTCAAACTCTTACTGGAAAATTTTTTGCCGAGCTAAACCGCACTGGTACGATTTTCGACAAGAGTGCCACGTTACTAGCATATGCCGATGACAGCGACATTATCGGCGAAAACAAACGCGTTGCATGCTCGGCATAGTCCAGCTTTAAGGGAAAGAGGCGAGCAATGAGGTTCTTTTGGTGAATGAAGGGAAAGCAAAGAACCTGCCGACAACACACAAGCAGTCTGCACGGCTTGGACAGTATGCTAGTGTTGACAAACAAGCAATTCGAAGTTTTGAAGGACTTTGTCTACCTTACAAAAAAGGCATCAACCAAGATCAGGGCGGAGAATAACTTTTGCCTACAGGTGTTATTTTTGGCTCAGTAGGCAATTGATAAGTAGAGCTCTCTCTCTTCAAGGAACAAACAGCCAATCTGATATATGCGAGCAGCTTCGGTTGCCAGGTTACCGGGTATTCGGCAACCGAATTCTGCACGCTTATTTTACACGTATTCACACACTCGTCTATTCGGTCGTGGTACAGACGGCAACGAAGCAACATGAGCGAAGACTGTATATTTCGTATATCACCAACACAATCTCGATTTTCTTGTACACCTCCCCTGTTTCATCAGCTGATTCTTTCAAATTCACTGAGAGCCAGTTAACGGTCTGATCGTGCACATCTGCTGAACTCTTTTTACAATGACTTTACCATAAAGTAGCACAAATTGTGCAAAAGGTGGGAGAGGAAATATTGAGAGCTTGCCAAGTTATAGGGGTTAAACATTTTGGTAGTTTTTGTGCAGGTATTTTTGCTTTCAATTGTAAGTTGAATAATTTTCTGATCTAAGTGAAAAACAAATTAAATGTTTTTAAAGATGTAAAAAAAATAGAAGCATTTTTGGGAAAAATGTTTTATCAAAATTTAAAAAAAATATTAAAAAAAATCCGCAAAAAAAAATGTTCCCAAAAATATTTCGACAAATTAAATGTTTTAAATTTAAATATTTTTTAGAAATATGTTTTTACTTATTATTTTTTACATATTTGATCGGAAAAAGGGAGAAATCCGGCAGAAAACATTTCATTGTCGAAATAGTTTTGGGGAAAGTTTTTTCGGGAAAAAATAAAAATTTTTTTTTTTTAATTTTGAAAATTATATATTTTTTAAGATATATCAAGAAGAAAGCTTGTTATTTTTCCTTTAAAACGATGTTTAACTTTTTATTGAGCGCCAAAATTTCATAAATAACTTCTCACCCTGAACGCACCCTTCCGCCACGTTGCCAATTGCATGCCATCAACGTGCCGTAGTTAGAAAAGCCAACTACCGTAATATTCATATTCAATGTTTCTGACATAAACAGCAAAGAAAAATATTTACACACAAAAAATTAAAATTTTGTACGCTCACATCTCGGGTACCGCACGAAAGAGAAATTCATAGGATCTCCATACTTTTCTGTAGCTTTGCAATCAATGAGGCTGAAACAAGCTTTGCTTGAAAGTTTCTTCTACTCATTTACTTCATTCCCCTGATACCTTTCTATTATTCATAAACAGCTTACTTCTTCGCCTCACTCTGCAAATAATTACTTGCCATGCCCCACTTCATTCGATATTCTCATCAAACAGTTTAACAATTCATTAGCAACAAACAGTTGGCCAATTTTAATTTCCGTATAAATAATAAATGCTTCACTCTTTCCGATTGCCACTTGAAAATCTGGAGCGAATTACAAAGCAAACGTGCAACACAATTCAAATCATTATTGCCATTAGCCTCTCCACGGACAAATCATCAATAGCCAGCTGCGTGTGAAAGAACACGAGAAGACTACTATTAGGTTTTCGCTAACTTTACACAAAATTTTCTACACTCGTTTACCCCTCATACACTCACTTCTCTTCTCACTCGCATTCCCACTGCTTGCTTCACACACTCTCACATTTCTTACCCTCTCATATTCTTCATCGTAACACCGCATCCTTGCACACCCAAAAATTCTCCTTTTAATCACTAGATTTGAGCGCGTAGCTACTCGTAAAATCCTTTTTATCGTTTTTACGATAAATTGCGTAGGAACAATTAAAATTTCTCACACCACCGGTCCCAGCAGCAAACGATTACTTTCAGTTCATTCCCCGCACTACATTGCAACACCTCAGCCTCTGTGGCTAATTTTGACCAACTGCTTAGCTGTTTGGAAAACGTTGGTAAACAATTCAAATTTCGTAATTGGCCATCATGAAAATGCGATGGGCATGGCGCGGAGAGATGTGAGGTCAACAACAACAGCGTTTGGAGCCAAAACGCCAATAAAGAAAAACGTAATAACCGTACTCAGTGTGCCGAAATGCCAAAGTTTCGCTACTACCAAAAACAAAAAAACGTACAAAAGTAAGAAATAAAAAAGGGTCGAATTCGGTAATTTCGATAAAGGTGTCCAACAAATAATAATAAAAGTCTGACCCTGAGCGAAACGCTTCGCTGACTTCACAATTCATTTGCACGCCTGCTTGTCTTCCTCCTCTCCATTAGCTTTACTTCTTTTGCGCTTTACTAATTTACGATTCATTCTATTTGTTGGCTTTGTCCGCTTGCTTTTTCTTAGCTTTTATTTATACTTATATTTGCTATACTTTTCCTTTGCCGCACATTGGTAGGCCCTTAGCTTTTCTTTCTGTTGCGTATTTTGCCAAGTTGGCCAGTTTTAGGGGCATATAAAATACGGCAATAATTTCGATCGAAATTATTAAATGAGTTAATTGTGCCGTAAAAAATAGGTTACGGCGCCTGCTGGCTACACTTCGCCCTTACTGGACTGAACGCATGAAAGTATACCTCTATAGGTACAGCTGGTGTGGTTTAGGAAGCGTTTCAGTGTGAAATGTGTGTGGGTGGGTGGTTGGTTTTGTGACAGCTGTTGCAAGAAGTGTGGCTCTAATAATAATAATTATTATTTTATTAAGTTGCATTTAGAGTTTGTGGGGAAAAAGGTCGCAATAAGAATATGAGTAGGGAGTGTGGGGGTTGAAAAAAAGTATGGAAAATTCGAAGTATTTAACATCTAGGGACAGGTGAATTTTGTATTCCTGGTGGTCATGCATATAACGTACTCCTATATATAAATACACAACAAGGATGATAGATTTACAAGGTTTGTTCTTCAACTATAGTGAAAAAGAAAATTGTTAGGGGAACGTCGGTTGCCATGTGCTTGAGTGACTCAGCAGCCGAGGTTTGCTCGTTAGATATGGCGAAACAAAATTTTGAGGGGAACTTCGTTGTGTCATTCGTTTTGTGTTTCCTAAAATTTAGTCTGCTTAGTTAGTTATATATAAAATTTTAGTCGCGAATAATGGTCTGCTAGGTAGTACACCTCTAAAAATCTTTTCACCATGAATTAAGAGGTAAAATTGTGAAACCCAAGTGGCGTTCACTCATTTCACATGCATTCACAAACTCGTCCAATCAGTCGTTTTTCAGATGACAACGGTTCGTTGATTTTTTTTGTGTATCATCAACACAAACACAATCTCAGTTTTTTTGTAAACACATCCCAAGAGACGTTAGCCCATCAGCTGATTCTGTGAAATTCGCTTAAAGCCGAATGGCGGTCTGCTAAAGAGCACAGCTCTAAAAATCTGTTCACCTTAAGTAAACATTGTATTGGATAAATTCTGAGTGAAAATATAAAAATAGTTTAAAAAAACTAAAAAACACGCTTTTATTGCTAATCGAACTAAAATGTAGATAATAAATTTTAATGACAAAGAGACCTATAATGAAGTAATAGCAAATCGAACGATCAGTCATAGTCAACTACCTCAGAACAGAATTATAACAAAAATTAAGATACAAATAGAGTAATTCAAATTAGAGTTAAAAGCGTGGGATCCTTGATATAGTAAATATTACAATCATTCTATTGGCAACTACCTATGCACAGAGGGTTATGAAAGTGAAGCAAAATGCATCCCACGCTTTTAACTCTAATTTGAATTACTCTATTTGTATCTTAATTTTTGTTAATTCCTTTCTTATCGACTGTGAGTCTAAAGCTATGCAGTTATCGGCCGTGATAAAGAAGTAATCGGGATGAAGAACTTATTTCGTGGAGGGAGCCTGAGAAACTGATTTACAAGAATAAATAAAGATTTTTCATTTTACAACCAAATTCACCTTACTTTTTGCCCACAGTAAAAAAAAGAAAATATTAATCCTGGCAATCCTAATAACGATAATGGAAAACTTTTATCAAATTCTTGCATTGTCATCGGTCTTTGATAGGTGTGCAAAATTTCAAGTCTATCAGATTTTTAGAAGCCAGTGAAAATTAAGCTCAAAGATTCCGTTACATACATACATACATACATACATACATACAACCCGACCTAATAAAAATGTGTTAAAAAGGCCTGTTGAAATAATTTCTGACTTACCCGCGCTAAATTATAGTAAAGGGTGGTTAAATTTCAAGGGCCGGTGTTGATTTTAAATAAAATACAATTAATATCGATATTTTTAATTTTCATATTCATTATTTTTATCTTCTCCACATAATCACCATTAATACTAAAGGGTGGTTAAGTTTCAAGGGCCGGTGTGAATTTTGAATAAAATAGAATTTTTTTAGGAACTTATTGTCATTTTTCCTTATTATGATAATATTGGTATGGCTCAATTACGTATAGAATAAAACATTGGCCAAATGGCCGCCGCGGCCTTGACGTCACACCTCTATCCGATGGTTCAAATTTTCGATGACGCTGAGGCATAATTGAGGTTCTATGCCATTAATGTGCTGAATTATCTCATCCTTTAGCTCTTGAATTTTTGCTGGCTTATCGATGTACATCTTTTCTTTCAAATAACCTCAAAGAATGAAGTCCAACGGTGTCGTTGACGTTTAGGCGTGGTTCACATTCAACATCGGCCCTTGATATTTAACCACCCTTTACGTCAATATTTCGTCCATTTTTTACTATTTTGGCCTATTTTACTTGGTTTGTTTGAATGCTTATTACTTTTGTACAAAATTATACTTCACTGTCTAAAAAAAACCAAATGAAAGCAATTTTAAAATTTTATACAAAAATTAGAAAACTCTTACACACTTTTCAACGCAAATCCATGGTTTTAATAAGAGTTTCTAGAACAATTTTGGGTATGTAGTTTTATAGCTCATTGAATTTTAGTATAAAAAATGCAGTTTAAGTTGCTGGAAAATTTTTTTGATTTTTTTATAATTTTTTTCGTGATTATGTTGCGTATTTCCCACATATAACAAAAATTTCGTGCAGCTGAAAGCGGGTAAATCCAAAGTGCGAGCTAGAGTTTTATCAATCTGTATTTTGTTCGAGCTTCAGAAAGAGTAAGAGGACTGCAAACACAAAACAGTTGTATTGGTTGAACAAAGCATACATAAGAAATAGCGTGAAAGCTCACTTGTGGCGGAAGAAACTTTCACTGTTCATCGAAGCAAATCATGTGCCTGAAAAAGCTTTCACTGCTTAAAGACGCGAGGGCGAATGGCTTTTGCTAAATTATTTTGCCTGAATTAGGAAAAGCCCGTACGAAAAAAAAAAAAATTAAAAAAATAAATCCATGAAAACTTAAAAAACTGCACAACGAAAATGTAAAACATTAACAAATATAGCTGCTATGAAATCTCCACCCAAAGTAAAAGCTATTGGAAAAATTGGGAGAGTGGAAGCAAATTAAAGCTGTAGTGAACTTTATGATTTTAAGATTTACTTTTGAAGTAAACTTTTTCAAGAGTTCAAAAGAAAAACTTGGAAGCGAAAGTTTTCGATATTTTTAAACAAATTCGGAGACTCAAAAGTTATTAAAGTTGAGTGAGCTATTGTTTTATACCGCTTCCAAGTGGCATATAGTTTCTTATGAGAAACTTTCCCATAAAAGTTTCGTATAAATGCGCAAAAAGTTTTGGATTGATTTTTGATGGCTTAAGCTCACCATAGGAACCAACCTGGGGATGAAGGGTTGGTGCGTCGCATTCAAAGATACTCGTCTACGCTAGGCGAGTTGTTAAGTGGGACTGAAAACAATTAAAGTTGCCTTATGTCTACGTAGGTGAAGGGTATGGCGTCGAGATGTTGATGATCTTCTATCAATCTTTTATAAAGCTCACTCATTGGTCAAGCTCAAAATTGATAATGTTGAGCAGCAAATTAGCAAATAAGCAAAATGCCAGAACAAATGATTTCCATCGATTTCGGTTTTCAGCTTTTGCCTTACGGTAGTAGTCTGGTCATATACTAATTTTTTATAGATATTTTTTAGGATTTTTTTTTTAAGAAAATAAAATGCGATCGTTTTGATTTTATAGTATGTTATTATTTACATCAAATAGTATACAAAAACATTTTTTTTACATATTTTTTGTAGTAGTGTGGCACCAAAGTAAGCGTCTTAAAGAAGATAAGTGGCTTGTCAACAGGATTTTGGATCTTTAGGACATCTGAAACTAAAAAGTTAAACTGATTATTATTCCGTAGGCTTATTATTCGGGCAGGTGCTACTTTCGTTTCTTTTCAGCCCTAACTTTTCATACTACAGTCTGAAACATACATTTTTCAAAAGTCCGCCATTTTGTTATTTTCCCAAAAAATTTTCCCATTGTAGCACCTGCCAGAATGACAAGCCTACATAATAATAATCAGTGTAACTTTTTCATTTCAGATGTCCTGAATAGCCAAAATCCTGTTGAAAAGCCACCTACGCGGATGCCAGGTTTTCGGCTAGTTTGCGCAGAGTTTATCAATATTTATCGGCCTTTTGGTTATATCTCTTGAGTAGTACCGCATTTGAGGTCTAGTTTTGGGGCCACCAGATACGGAGAATTTGGCGAAGACAGCGATTCACAGGCGTTGGAATTTTATTTGTTACCTCATCGGATACTAGCCAAGTTTCACAGCCGTAGAACAGGACGGAATTTACTTACGTCTGTAGCGAAAGGACATACAAATTGGTGTGGTATAGATAATATTGCATAACCTTTCGATGTTAGGAGCTTAAAGTTGATTTATGGGCTACGAGCAAATAAAGAAATAAGGCGAAAGCTTAAGTGACAGTTCCAACAACTTTACCACAAAAAATACTTTAAAATGCTCAGAAAGCTTTTTTATACCCCAAAATGTTTGAAAATTGTGGATTAAGCACAGTTTATTTAGCCTGATATTTTATACCATATCAGGCATTTCATTAAGTTAATTTGCAGCGCTGTTGCCGCAAACTGCTAGCCAGAAAAAAATATTAATAAAAAAATTGTGGAATAATTACTGCTAACTCTTTTTGTTGTTCAACAAGATGTTGCAGCATTTCGATTCATTTAATTTTGCCACTTGTTATGTGAATGTGAGCTTTTGCTATTTCAAAAAAAAAAACTGGCAAGAAAAAATTCATTACCCAACAAAACAAAAAAAAAAAACAATACCGTAAAAAATTATTGCGCTTCAGCGGAAGAGCGCAATTTGAAACGGAAATCAATTTCAATTTTTGCGCGCAAACTGTCACCAGCTGCGAATAATTTGAGACGCTTGAGTGGCTTTGGCAAATGCGTTTTACGCATAAAAATTGTGAAGAGGGAAAAGTTCGAAATGAGTAGAAAAAAAGAGGTGTTGCAAAAGTGAGCGAATTGAAATTGAAACATTAACGCACGTACGCATAAAAAAAGCACCCGAGCGTGTTAAGCAAAAAAGTATAGAAAGAAATTAAATAAAGGATTTTAGGATGCGACAAAAGATATTTCAAAGGATATGCAAGCCAACTCTACCAGAAACACTGCAAAACTTTAAAGCTCACCATACAAGAAGAAGGGTAAACTTTGCAGCCAGGTCATACTTTTAGGCGCACTACCTTTTCCTTGGGTAGCAAAAAGAGTTTTTTGAAAGTTAATTTTTACATGTCTGCCTATGCTCTGTAATTAGTAACGCTTGCAAAAATGCCATAACAACAGCAACGGCAGGCTCGTATTAAACTTAATAAAGCCTGAAGGAAATCGCAGCACTAAAATAGCAGAAGAGGACACAGCACGAAAGTTCCGAGCTAGTTGGAGAGTAGATTACTTTTCATTTACTTTTTATTGCAAATTTTTATTTTGCTCTAAATCAAATGTAATTCTCGAGAGATTTATAAAACGAAATAGCTTTCATTGAGAGCTCGCTATAAAGCTTGATTTTCAATGGAAGGTATTCATTGCCAAAAGCTTAAGATTTTATGATTATGTGAAGATGATGGCACTAAAGTTTTTCATCAAATAGTTAGAGGTCATGGCAATAAGATCGAATTAAAAAGAGGTTGATTCATATAAAGTATATATGAATAAGGGAAAAGTTTGTGGAAAATATGTGAAAGCTCTGTAAATCTGCAAAAGCTTTATAAATGAAAGCCACATGGTGTTTGAAACGAGTTATCAAGACAAAGATGCAGGTTATCCGAAAAATTTTTGAAAAATATGTGAAAGCTCTGCAAAGCTTCGAGCTAGATTACATTTAAAATGATTTTGGAGGTTCAAGCTTAATAAATGGCAGCTCGATTGCACTTAAAAAGTTATTGAAAGGCAGAGAATGATATGAAAAAGGATATTAAAAGACAGAGGCTGGAGGTTCAGCGAAACATATGTGAAAGCTCTGTAAATTTACAAAAGTTTTTGAAATGAGATTCACATTGCATTTAAAAGAATTCTCAAAGGTAGAGGTTGGCTACTCCAGCGTAATAAATGAAAGTCAGATTGGATTTTAGAAGGCAGAGTTTGGAGGTTAAGTGAAAGATATATGAAAGCTCTGTAAATCTACAAAAGCTTCGAGATAGAGTGCGATTTTGGAGTGATTTTGGAGATTTAAGTGAAATATATGTGAAAGCTCTGTAAATCTACAAAATATTCAAAATGGTTGTCAGATTGCATTTGATTAGACTTTCAAAGGCAGATGCTGAGGATTGGGGCCTAATAAATGGAAGTCAGATTGATTTGAAAAGGATTTCAAAAAGCTTAGAGTGGAGGTTTATTGAAAAATGTATGAAAGTTCTCTAAATTTGCAAAGGCTTTCGAAATGAGACTCAGACTACACTTAAAAAAAAGTTCAAAGGTAGATGTTGGCAGTTGGAGCTTAATAAATGAAAGAGTTTGAGAGGATTTTAAAAGACAGAGTTTGAAGTTTAGGTGAAAAATATCTGAAAGCTCTGTAAATCTGCAAAGCTTTTGAAATTTGAGTTAAATTGCATTTAGAAGAATTTGCAAAGGCAGAGGTTGGCGGTTGAATTATAGTAAATTTAAGTTAGATTGGGTTTATAAGAAAAATTCAAAATGAAAAATGTGTGAAAGCTCTATAAATTTGCGAAAGCTTATTTGAGGAGAAAGATTTTTTGTTGAGGCCTTTGTGTATTGTTGATAATTGACTATTTTTTAATTGTGAAATCGGTTTCCAGTTAGTTAAAACATTTTATTAAAGCGCTTAGTGAAAATTTTCTTTCCTTGATAATTAAAAAATTACGACTGCTATTGGTAAACTTAACCATCGCTTTTATTGGGGAGAAAGCTTTAGCGGAGTTTTAAATTTATTGAATGTTCTTCTACACTATCATATAG
Source organism: Anastrepha ludens (assembly GCF_028408465.1). Classification (NCBI taxonomy): domain Eukaryota; kingdom Metazoa; phylum Arthropoda; class Insecta; order Diptera; family Tephritidae; genus Anastrepha; species Anastrepha ludens. Next base: position 116,810,025 of record NC_071502.1, read on the forward strand.
TATCTTCTTAGATGTGAAAGCTCTATGAAAGCTCCTCGCTTCATCATTGCTTAACTCATATTTGGCATTGTTTTAATAATTTCTGGTCGTTCCATGCTTTCCAACTCTTTTCCCTTAAGGCACACAGCGTTAATCCTTTTGATTGTATTGTACGCTTCAGCGCACGCAACAGCATACTTTTAGGCGCCAATGCGCTACCAGCTTGTGCAATGTGGCGGATATTACAATTTCGCGCATATCAAATGTGCAATTTGAACAAGCTTTGCATACTGTTCGCCAGTTCACCCGGAATGTATCTCATTTTCCCCTGGCGTCCAATGCATTTACTGATTTAATTTTTGAGTGAGTGTGTGTGAGTAAGTTTTTTTAGCAAGTTTTCAGCGCTTCAACGCATTTTGTAGCGCAAGTGGCGCAGAAAATTAAAAAGTTACGTTACGGAAATGGCAAAGTTTTTACAGTTTGCTTCGCATGAAAATAAAAGGTATAAGAAAGGGATGGCAAGCTGGAGAGTAGATGATATTTTAATTAAAAATTAAGTTCTAAATATTTAAAAAAAGTGTTTAGTATTGAAATAAAATATTGCGAACTCATATTATAGTTCTTTTGCAGCCATTGCTTTCTGCATTTCTGAAATTCTTCTATTTACTGATATGATATGCCATTTCCACTTTTTTATTTTTACTTTTTTTATTCTTTATTCTAATTTCTAAGTATGTAAGTGTGTGTATGCCTGTACATCTATGCTTCTGCTTCTGGCGGTGTTCTTTGCGGTTTTGCGCACAAAGGTATAATTAAAATAATTAGATTTAAGCGAACGCTCACAGAAAAACCGCGAATACATGCACACACATTTTTATTTCTATTTCTATTCCTTTTTCATTCCTCTGGTTTACATTCTTTTTTAGTTTATCTGCTCTCGCCACAAATGCATTCGTCTTGAACGATGGTGCCGCTTCCACTGGTTCTCCCTCTAAACCTCTACGTGTATTACCCACGCCAAAAAGTATGCAATTAATTTAATTTGTGTCTTATCAGTGCAATGCCAGCGTCAGCTAGCGAAAGCGTGAGCAGAAAGCTTTCGTTTTGTCGATGCAAAAAATTTACTCAAAGTGCATTTAAACAAATTCTTATGTGACTTAAGTGGCTATGGTAAGTGGGTGATTTGAAACTTGGAATGCATCTTTTGAGTGCTTTTTTGTGTAATTTGGAGAATGTTCGAATTAATTTGATTGGCAGAAATTTTGTTCAAGTTTTACTGCCGGGAATTTCATGCGTATGAAAAAGTAAGTTTGTTAGAAAATATTATAATTTTAGTGTACATTTCAAGCTGAAAGAAATGAGCGATTAGTGCAGTAAATTATGTGATTTTGTATGTAAAAATTACTGAGGAAAAGCTCGCAAAGCCAGTGGAGTAATGTAACTAAGTTCAAAACGCTATTTGAGCTCTTTAAGTGTAAAGGAAAGTGTGTTTTAATATTAGTTGCCGGTATTTAACATTCTTGAGAGGAAAGTGAAAGCTCATATGAAAGCTTTGCGCAAGTTTCAGTTTAATTGTTGTTTAAAGTAGAACGTAAGAGGTAACTTAAAAGAAAATAGTACCTTCAAATTCTGATTTTTACTGATATTCAGCACTTTTTTTGGGAAAGTGAAAGCCCACAAAGTTTATATGAAAGTTTCGTAAGCAGTTACTTTAAAGAAAATTATGCATGTGAGTTGCTTTGAAAAGTCTTGCACAAAAGTCAAAGCTCCAAAAATGCATATTAAAGCTTTCTATAAGATTTAGTCTAGTTTTAGTTCAAAGTAAAACTTAAGAAGACGCTCTAAAGAAAAGTCTACTTGTGAGTGGATTCAGGTACTGATTTGTGTCGATATTGGATTTGTTAAAGTGGTGGTTAATACAGAAGCCAACTAGCGCTTCCATAACACTTTGTTATTTCTTGCGAGAAAGTGAAAGCTCACAAATTTCACGTGAAATTTCCTTAAGAAGTCACTTTAAAGAAAATTATGCTTGTGAGTGGTTTCAAGTATTGATTCTCTGTTGTTACTTTGAGCATTTTTGTGGAAAAATGAAAGTTCAATTCATTTTAAGCTTTTTTAAGCTTTCAGTTTAAGCGAAATGGAACATTTCAAATTATAGAAAAGTACGCTTGTGAGCAGCTTTACACATTTCTTGGTAACAGTTTTAAGAGATCTAATAGCTTTAAGAGGAAATGGAAGCTCATAAAGTTCAAATGAAAGCTTTTTTAGTTTTACTTTAAAGTAAAATGTAAGATGTCACATTAGAGAAAAATGTACTTGTTGGTGGTTTCAAGTATTGATTTTTATTATTTAAATTTTGTGTTACTTAACATTCTTAAGAAAAAAATGAAAGTTCACAAAGGCCATATGAAAGCTTTGTGCATATTTCAGTTGAATTCATGATTTCATATTTCGCACTCTTACGTGAAAGCTTTTACTACCTGCAATGCAACACTAACAATATGAAAGCTTTTTGAAATTAAAACCAGTAAATGTGGCTTTGAAAAAAAAAAATGGTATACCGATTACAGTTTCATATAGAAATTTTAAAGGAGAAAGAGATGTGCAAGAGAGTACGCACTTAAGCTTCCACTTGGCAGCATTTAAAAGCAATTTTATTATTAATAAACTTAAGATGCATGAAAGCTCACTAAGTCAAAAGTTGGTTTTTGTTATTAATATATTTTTCTTTTATTATTCCCAATTGAGATCATACATCAGCAGGCAATAAACTATTAATTATTGTAATATAACTGAAAGTGAAAGCTTTTGTGTATTCCGATTTATTATGCATTAAAAATATTGATTTCGCTATTTTAACTCAGAAGCCATTAGTACTTTTCGTAGTATAAACGAAAATGGGTTCAAACTACGAAAAAAAATACCAGAAATGCATTTCCACTGCTTCAGCTCACGAAAAAAATCCCATGCGATTCAAACATCACCACTTCATAAAAATCAATTGTCGCACACTAAATCCACCTCACACTGAAATATCTCTACACAAATATTACTTAGCGTTCCGTAGTATTTAGTACTCAATCCTCGCGACTTTAGATTCTTGGCTCTAACCAATCGACTGCCAAAGAAAGCCACACAAGTACACCAGTCAAATCAAAGCAACCCTGGCACGTACACCATCACCAGAACTTTACGTCCCGCACTAACCAAATATACGAATGGACGCCCACTCATTTACGACAAACATCCAAAAATACTTAGAGGCTAGCCATTACAGGGGAGGGGTGAGATGCTGGTGGAAAATCAAATACATAAAGTGAAATAATTAAAAATCCCTGTTGGCAAATTAAAGCCGCTTAAGTTGTATAGCGTGGCAGACAGCGAAAAGCAACAAAAACAGAAACAAAAACACAGAAAAGATCATAGTAACGAAAGCCAAGAAGCGAAGGCTAACGTTGAAGGTAGTTGAGGTGGAGCGCTGTGAGACTAAGCAGACAAATACAGAATCAGACAAACAGTCGAAATAGAGAAACCCACAAAAAGGCAATAAAACTGCAACGTGAGTGCGGAAAAGCGTGGATGGAGTAATGGTAGGATTTACTGTTCGGCGAATGTAGTATACAGCACATACATACATACACACATACACATTTAACAATGCAGCTTTGGGATTGCGCAATTCATTTCATATAAAAAAGCAACAATAAAAAAATGCTACTAAATACTTTTACTTCCACTTTTTCCTATTCGAAAGCAAAAAGCTTTATTTTATTTTCTTTCATGCTGCATTGTTTTTGTAATTTTGTCTTTGTGACGTACCAAATCCACCAGGATAATTACAAAATAGAAATAAATCCTTAGTGTTGAGATTAATGAATGAGACAATAAAATATATGAGTAAATATGTATGAGTGTGTGTATGTATGTATGTAAGTAGTTGTTCATGTGTGAGTTAGCTGAAAATAAGCTGGTTGTAAGTAAAGGAATGAAGTAAATGAAAGATTTAAGAGAGGCACCATAAAAAGCGTAAACGGTAAAAAGAAAGATTTAGAAGTGCAGAAAACCGGTAGCAGAAGACAGAATTACTCGTAATATCCAGCAGCTAAGTAAAATATAGTAAGCAATAACCGTGGAAATTTTCTAGAAAATTGCTGTTAAATTAGTCCAAAAAGTGGGAGTCGCTATTGGGTTTGGTAGTAAATTGCAGAAAAATGTAAATAAAAAGCGAAGAATGGTACTGTACCCCAGTCTACTTTTCTTCAGTATTAAAAAAGAGAAAGAGGAAGAGAAAAGATAAGAGCCTATTATTTTCAGTATTTTAAGAAACTACTCGCGGAAGCAGTCCACCCAGAGCAGTCGTGCTAAGAAAGGGGAAACAACTACAACTCTTAATTTAGGGGGTTTTTTTATATGTAATCACATAAATTTACCTCTTTGGCTCGCATAGAGAATGCTTCTGGGGTTTGATGCCATCTTAGTGGGTAGCTGGTATACATTTGAATTTTTTTTTCTGACAGCGTTTGTCTTTAGGTTGGTTATGAAAAATCTTCACATAAAAATATTTCGTCTTCTAGAAGTATTATACTATGCTTGGCCTATCTCTAAATGTTAAATGAAGTCAGTGACATAATTATAAGGTAAGATGATTTGATAAGAGTTGATAAACAATTTTTTTTTTCAAATTTATTTTAATTTTTTTATTTTTATAAATATGTTTTTTATAACAAAACCCAGCTAAATCCAAGTTTTAAAGGGCACCTTATATTGATTTTTTCAAATTAATTTTAATTATTTTTTTTATAATAATAAATTGAAGTTTTCGAATTAATTTTAATTATTTTTTTATAAAATTTGTTTTTTTTAACGAAAACCAGATAAATCCAAGTTTCAAAAGTCAAGTTGATAAGAGTCGAAAAAAAATTGTTTTTTCAAATTAAATTTATTTAGTTTTTTTATAAAAATAATTTTTTTACATATGACAAACCCCATCTAAATCCAAGTTTCAAAGGCCCCCTATATATTGATTTTTTTCAAATTAATTTTAATTATTTTTTATAATAATAAATCCAAGCTTCAAAGGTCACCTTATATTGATAAGTTTTGTGGTTTTTTGTCTTTTGTCTTTTTTTTAACAAAAACCAGGTAAATCCAAGTTTCAAAAATCAAGTTGATAAGTGTCGAAACAATTTTTTTTTTCAAATTAGTTTCATTTGACTTTTTTATAAAAATAATTTTTTTACATATAACAAAAACCACTTAAATTTGAGTTTCAAAGGTCGCCATAAATTGATTTTTTTTCGAATTAATTTTAATAATTTTTTTTATAAATATTTTTTTTATAACAAAACCCACCTAAATCCAAGCTTCAAAGGTCACCTTACATTGATTTTTTTTCAAATTAATTTTAATAATTTTTTTTATAAAAATAAATTTTTTCTATAAGAAAAACCATGTAAACCCTTTGATTGATTTTTTTTGTAAATTAATTTTTATTATTATTTTATAAAAATAAATTTGTGTATAACAAAAAAAGAAAGGTCACTTTATATTGATAGTTTTTTTAAATTAATTTTAATTATGTTTTTTATATAAATATTTTTTTTTTATAACAAAACACACCTAAATCCAAGTTTCAAAGCTCACCTTATATTGATTTTTTTTTCAAATTAATTTGAAATTTTTTTTTATAAAAATGTTTGTTTATAACAAAAAATCACCTAAGTTTAAATTCCAAGGGTCGCTTTATATTGATGTTTTTTTTTTTCAAATTAATTTTAATTACTTTTTTTATAAAAATAACTATTCTTTATAACAAAACCCACCTAAACCCAAATCTCAAAGGTCGCCTTATATTGATTTTTTGTATTTTGATTTTAATTTTGATAATTTTTTTAATATATAAAAATAAATTTTTGTCTATAACAAAAGTTTCAGAAATCTAATAGGAATATGAATAAGTTCGTGCGGTTTTACAACAGATGGCGTAACTTGATTATTATTCCATCGATCCACATTTCCAAACATTCATTGGAGAGCTACTGTCGTAAGGCACAAACGTCAGTATAAGTTTTTTATTTGAAGCGTAAACAACAATATTTTTACCACACTTGAAAATGTCGAATTTCGTGCCAAATAATGTGTTTTTGCGGGGAATTCTTCTTCATTATTTTAATATGAAGAAAAAAGCAGCCGAAAGTCATCGTATCTTGGTGGAAGTTTATGGTGAGCATGCTCTATCTGAGCGAACGTGCCAGAAGTGGTTTGCACGCTTTAAAAGTGGTGATTTTGGCTTGGAAGACGAAGAACGCGAGGGTGCGCCGCCAAAGTTCATGGATACCGAATTGGAGGAATTGCTCGATCAAGATCCGGCTCAAACGCAAGAAGAGGTTGCAAAAACTTTGGGAGTTGATCAATCAACCATTTCCAAACGTTTAAAAGCCATGGGAATGATCCGAAAGGTGCCGTATGAATTGAAGCCAAGAGACGTTGAACGCCGTTTTATGGCATGCGAACAACTGCTTCAACGGCACAAAAGAAAGGGTTTTTTGCATCGAATTGTGACTGGCGATGAAAAGTGGGTCCATTACGACAATCCAAAACGTCGGGCAACGTATGGATACCCTGGCCATGCTTCAACATCGACGTCGGCGCAGAATATTCATGGCCTGAAGGTTATGCTGTGTATCTGGTGGGACCAGCTGGGTGTTGTGTATTATGAGCTACTGAAACCGAATGAAACGATTACGGGGGATGTCTACCGACGACAATTGATGCGTTTGAGCCGAGCACTGCGAGAAAAACGGCCGCAATACGCCGATAGACACGACAAAGTTATTTTGCAACATGACAATGCTCGGCCACATGTTGCACAAGTGGTCAAAACATACTTAGAAACGCTCAAATGGGATGTCCTACCCCACCCGCCGTATAGTCCAGACCTTGCGCCATCCGATTACTATCTCTTCCGATCGATGCAACATGGCCTGGCTGACCAGCACTTCCGTAATTACGATGAAGTCAAAAAATGGATCGATTCGTGGATTGCGGCAAAACCGACTGAATTTTTCACAAAGGGAATCCGTGAATTGCCAGAAAGATGGGAAAAAGTAGTAGTAAGCGATGGACAATATTTTGAATATTAAATTTGTAACCATTTTACGTCAATAAAGTTTCAAATTTCGAAAAAAAACCGCACGAACTTTGTGCAAAATTTTTAAAAATTAATCCAAATTCCATCAAAATTTCAATCTTTTAGTTCAGAGTTTTTAAAAAAATGTTACGTATGCAATTCCATCGCATATTTAATTCCAGTGAAGTGCAAGTTTGAAGTGGTTGAAGGCTCCCATTGAACTTTTGAGAATTCTTTTACTTTACGGTGTTACTCATATGCATTCCCTCCATATAACGAATGCACGACATTTTTTTATAAGGAGAAAATGCGATCACTGTAAGAAAAGGGGGAAAATCATCAAAAATCAAGGAGAATTTTGAGTTACTCGAAACTTGCACTTTATTATATTAAAATTCAATGAGCTATAAAACTGCGTACCCAATTTTTGTTTGTAGGTTCTATTCAAAAATTTTAAATGTTGGTAAAAATTTGTCGAATTTTTATAGTTTTTGTACAAAGCTCGAATTTTGATGTAAGTTATAAAATGAGCTATACCCTAAAAGGAAAAAGTAAGGAAAGGTAAAAAAAAAAAAAATAAAACAACTAAAAAAGTAAAAAGTCTATTAGCTATTAAGCAAAAGATACGTTGTTTAACGTTACTCGGTTCACGATTTATTGAATGTAATAACAAAAGTAGCATAAGGTTACAGTATAATATTGGAAAGTGATAACGGATAAACATAGTGGAGAATTAGGGTTGTACTTAACATAGTATATAATCTTACATATACATTAGGGTCGCACTTAACATATTATATTGTAGTATATGATCTTACAAAGTCAAATCTTCAGATTTGAGTGTTTTTGCGAACAGTTCTTTCAGCATATATACAAATGCATGAATATTAAAAATCTAAGCCCGGTTATGAGTTTTTCTCAATGCGGTATAAATGTTCCATATCGAAGGTCGTTTTGAGAGGTTCGCCACAAAGGTTTACTGGGTAGGCAAGACAATACAGATCGATAAAATTATATAGGACTTTCGGAATCAAGAATCGGACTAAATTTTTCAAACTGCTGAACCCGAATCTGAATCTCAAATTACTTACAGCAGGCTAGAAAATGCAAACAACTTAACTTTTAGCCATATTTGAGGCTAGGTAGTATCTTAAGGAATTTTTTTCTCTCTGCAAAACTCATACCAGTAACTTAAGATGCAACTCTTCCCCTTCTAAGCACATTTTCATACGTCAAAGATGTTTATTTTTCTATGAGATATCGCACGTTGCATTTACTACGGTAGGATCTGCTAGGTGAGATTATTCTTGAACAACATTCGCGCCATCGATTCTCTCATACTAGCCCAAATTCACCCATTACCCCTCTCAACACACTTCCTTTTTCCCTACCACTTATTCTGCTTTCTCCAGCGTTTCGCTAAGAAAATCTCTCTCTCATCATAAATTACGAGTACACGTTTTGTTTTTTCTCCCCCTACCGCTTTCCGTTTCTAATTATATGTTTTTTAATCCAGCGCTAGAAATTATAATATAATTTAAGCACTGCCTCAGTATTCATTCATGCCGAAAATCTCGCACATAATTATTTGTCTTGAAAGTCGTCTTAATCTCTCAGAAGACAAAGCTGGCTTTTATCATCCTGTTGTTTCTGTTTTCTCCATTACCGCTGAAATGTTTACTTCAATGTTTGTGCTGTTATTTTGCCTTCTGTAGAACACCGTTAGCTACTTAAAGGGAGCTATGCGTCGGTGTTGAGTTTTTCCTCCTAACCCAATGAAAATATTTACCTACTAAGTACACAACTAAATCTCTCCTCTTAAGTTGGAAATGTAATACAAAGATACCCGGCCAGTCAGTATAACCGCTGCTTCGTCCTCCGTTTGCAAGTTTATAATTTTTTTCTACCGCATGCAAACGTGAAAGTGGGGTAACGCTGGTTAGCTGCGTTTAATCACAAACACAAAGTGCTGTGATTTTTTGTGCCTTTTTTATGTTCGCATTTAGCGGTAATTTGTTTTGTTTTCATTCAGATTTTTTTTGCAAGGTTTTTAATTTTTGTGTTTTATGCTTTGTTTAAATTGTTGTTTTTTAATTTAGTTTAACAGATTTGGATTCTTAAAAAATTCATGGCTACTTCCTTGAAAGTGCTATAGAAAAAATTAAAAGGAAAAGAAGCCGGAACGGCGAAAAGCTGTTTGATATCTTGGTGATTTACTGAAAGCTCAAGATTTTGCACTTAAACTGTGTGAATAGATTTTTTGTGCTGTGCTATATATTTTTTCCAATCACCAGAAATATCACTGCTGTAAAATTAGAAATTTCGTTTTTTTTAATATCTTCTATTATTTTCTGTTAAATCAAAAACTAAAAAATTTTACAATATAAATTAAAAAAATTCAGATTCTTACAAAACAAAAAAAATTTAATTTTTTTATTGTTAAATTTTTTTAAAATTCAATTTTTTAATTTTTTTTATTTTTTTTTTAATTGTTTTTAACTTTATACATTACTTGAAAAACGTTTTAATGTCAAATCAAGCATGAACGAAAGGTAAAAAATTTAAGGACCTTCAGTTCGATATCTCATTAGTTTCAATCAAATCAGACGAGACGAGAAGCTCAAGATTTTGCACTTAAACTGTGTGAATAGATTTTTTGTGCTGTGCTATATATTTTTTCCAATCACCAGAAATATCACTGCTGTAAAATTAGAAATTTCGTTTTTTTTAATAGGACTATGAATAAGTTCGTGCGGTTTTTTTCGAAATTTGAAACTTTATTGACGTAAAATGGTTACAAATTTAATATTCAAAATATTGTCCATCGCTTACTACTACTTTTTCCCATCTTTCTGGCAATTCACGGATTCCCTTTGTGAAAAATTCGGTCGGTTTTGCCGCAATCCACGAATCGATCCATTTTTTGACTTCATCGTAATTACGGAAGTGCTGGTCAGCCAGGCCATGTTGCATCGATCGGAAGAGATAGTAATCGGATGGCGCAAGGTCTGGACTATACGGCGGGTGGGGTAGGACATCCCATTTGAGCGTTTCTAAGTATGTTTTGACCACTTGTGCAACATGTGGCCGAGCATTGTCATGTTGCAAAATAACTTTGTCGTGTCTATCGGCGTATTGCGGCCGTTTTTCTCGCAGTGCTCGGCTCAAACGCATCAATTGTCGTCTGTAGACATCCCCCGTAATCGTTTCATTCGGTTTCAGTAGCTCATAATACACAACACCCAGCTGGTCCCACCAGATACACAGCATAACCTTCAGGCCATGAATATTCTGCGCCGACGTCGATGTTGAAGCATGGCCAGGGTATCCATACGTTGCCCGACGTTTTGGATTGTCGTAATGGACCCACTTTTCATCGCCAGTCACAATTCGATGCAAAAAACCCTTTCTTTTGTGCCGTTGAAGCAGTTGTTCGCATGCCATAAAACGGCGTTCAACGTCTCTTGGCTTCAATTCATACGGCACCCAATGGCCTACCTTTCGGATCATTCCCATGGCTTTTAAACGTTTGGAAATGGTTGATTGATCAACTCCCAAAGTTTTTGCAACCTCTTCTTGCGTTTGAGCCGGATCTTGATCGAGCAATTCCTCCAATTCGGTATCCATGAACTTTGGCGGCGCACCCTCGCGTTCTTCGTCTTCCAAGCCAAAATCACCACTTTTAAAGCGTGCAAACCACTTCTGGCACGTTCGCTCAGATAGAGCATGCTCACCATAAACTTCCACCAAGATACGATGACTTTCGGCTGCTTTTTTCTTCATATTAAAATAATGAAGAAGAATTCCCCGCAAAAACACATTATTTGGCACGAAATTCGACATTTTCAAGTGTGGTAAAAATATTGTTGTTTACGCTTCAAATAAAAAACTTATACTGACGTTTGTGCCTTACGACAGTAGCTCTCCAATGAATGTTTGGAAATGTGGATCGATGGAATAATAATCAAGTTACGCCATCTGTTGTAAAACCGCACGAACTTATAAATAGACCATTAATATCTTCTATTATTTTCTGTTAAATCAAAAACTAAAAACGATTGAAAATTATCTCGAAAGTTTTCGAATTTGAAAAACTATCTGCCCCTGCAGTTATGAAAATAAAGCCTTCTTAGCTGTGATCCCGTTAAGTGTCAGGATGGCCGAGCGGTCTAAGGCGCCAGACTCAAGTGAAAACTTGCCCATTGCGGGTTTAATGCGGAGCGTTCTGGTCCTCTCTGAGGGCGTGGGTTCGAATCCCACTTCTGACAAGAATTTTTTTGTGGAACTTTTTTTATTGATGTGTTTTATTTATTTATTTATTTATTTAAGAAAAAAAATCAAAATAAAATATAATAATTGTCCCATTGCTGCCAGGTTGCTTTATTTTGTTGCAGTAAATATTACTATTTATTAATTATTATTATTTCTAATTATAATGATAAAATATCTTATTCCAATTATTTAATTAATTTTAGTAGCAAACTTTGTTCGTGTAAGAGTTGAGGCATACTTATCTGCCATACCGTTATATGTCAGGATGGCCGAGCGGTCTAAGGCGCCAGACTCAAGTGCAAACTTGCCCAGTATGGGTTCAATATGGAGCGTTCTGGTCCTCTCTGAGGGCGTGGGTTCGAATCCCACTTCTGACAAGAATTATTTTGTGCTTAAAATGTTTATAGCTTTGCTTTTTAATTTCATTCTAAACCTTTTTTTTGACGAATTCAATAATATACATATACACTGTGCAACAAAACCAAAAAAAAAAATATATATATATATAAGTTTTTATCACTTAATAGTTGTGATTTCTTGAATGCATATGGACGTTTCTTTTTTTGTATTTACGTTGTATTTTAAATAAAAAGATTTTTTGAATGGTAATTTTTTTTCTGGAATTATATATTTAATTATTTTTATCAATTCACGTAGCAGTTAGGCGTCACTTAAAATGTACTCGTATATTGGGCTGATTTGGTAATAAAAACTTAAAAAATATTAATACAAAATTTTAAATTTAAAAAAAATTCCCTGAGAAAAAAAGAGTGTTTACTTTGCGTCCAATTGGAGGAAGAAAGAGAGGCCAACCAAGAAAAATGACGTCGAAGCAGACTTCAAAGAGATGAACGTTCGTAATTGAAAAAATGAGGCAAGAGAGAGACTGAATTGGAGGAGGATTGTTGATGAAGTTATGGTCCACCACAGATTGTGAAGCTAAGAGAGAGAGAGAGAGAGAGAAAGAGAGAAAAAATGCGCCTCATCACCACCAGTCGATGCCGGCTGTTTTTTGGTTGAATTCGCGTCAATAGCCAAAAAAAAAGGCGTCACACAAAAATATCTACAATTTAGTTCCATTTTTTGGCTAAGATGAATATTTCATATATCTATAAACAACTGAAATATCACGCGCATGGCGAAAATTTCTGAGTACGATTTCTATTAGAAATGTTAAATTTTACGTTGAAAATATCAGATTTGACATATTCACACAGATGTTCCCATATCTTGAAACCCAAGTAACAACCCTCGTATGTGAATGTGTACCATTTTCCTATCGGATATGATATGATACCTATATGGAGAGAAATTTGTTTTCCTTCCTTGATCAAGATACGCTTAGTTGGAGTCTATTAATCCTTTAAGCGCAGTATTGTAGCACATAGAATTTTGATAAAATCAGACTTCCCGGTTTCCTGGCTCTACTAATATACAAATTTTGCAGTAGTTCTTTAGTTGTTTCGCAACCAATTTTCGATTTCGTAACCCATGAGCTGGAAAAATACATCGAGTTTCTGCTACTATGTTTCTAAGCCGCCGTACTGCAGGTTGTAAGTGTGCTCGGCTATACTAAGCTTCGGTTGGTAACACTGATTTATAAATAATTAATAATTTTTTTGATCTAAGTATAAAACTATCCAATTCTTATGTGAAACCTATAATTGAGCCTGAAAATCCACTTCGATATGTTCAGTTTAAGAAATGAATAAAATAAAAATTAAAAAAGTTATCTAAAAATCGAAAAAAAGTTGTTTTTATAAAATTTTACAATATAAATTAAAAAAATTCAGATTCTTGCAAAACAAAAAAAATTTAATTTTTTTATTGTTAAATTTTTTTAAAATTCAATTTTTTAATTTTTTTTATTTTTTTTTTAATTGTTTTTAACTTTATACATTACTTGAAAAACGTTTTAATGTCAAATCAAGCATGAACGAAAGGTAAAAAATTTAAGGACCTTCAGTTCGATATCTCATTAGTTTCAATCAAATCAGACGAGACGAGAAGGGACAAGTCAAGACACATCATTAGATCGGACTAATTCACATCAGACTAGGCGAATCACATCAGATCAGTTCACATCAAATGAAATCAGATCAGATCACATCAGATCCCACCACATCACATCACATCATATCACATCAAACCAGATTACTTCAGATTAGAAGAGTGCAGACGTGACAGGTTAAGACGCAACGCTGAATCGGATCAGTTCACATCAGATGAAATCAGATCAGATTAGGTGAGACGAAAAGGTATGAGTCAAGACAGAACAAGGCGGAATGATACAGTTACTTAATCATAGAAAACCACCTACGCAACACTGATCATTACGCATGTGCAATGGCTCCACAAAAGTTCTCTTAACTGAAACTCCCTTAAATACTTACATAGCGATAGAAATAAGTGTTAATCCAGCACTATGCAATGAAAATCCACTTCGATATGTTCAGTTTAAGAAATGAGTAAAATGGCGATGTCTCATAAATTACGTGATAGAAAAAAAATTTTGTGGATTTTCGAATTCTGCGACCGATTTCACATAAGAATTGGATTTGGAATTTTTATTTGGTAAAAAATGTAATCTCGTTAAAATTTAATTCCCAATAATGACCATTTATTTTTATTATTATTTATCTTAAGGCACTTAAATCACCTAATATGATGTGAGTTATTACGACTAACTGTGAGTTGAATATAAATAATGAAATAATTAAGAGAGCTTCCTATTCCGCTCAACTCCGATATCCCCTTTTTTTTGTAATGCAACTACAGCACCTCTCCTCTCCAATGACAATGCAGAAAACGGAAACTTTTGCTGCCATTTCCACTTTAAGGCTCTCGGGAAATAACGCGCTCTCATCCATTCTCTCCCCACATTTATTCGATAAAAATTAACAGTTCGCAAAAGTGTAGACGCGGCACACAAATACTCGTACTCATTCACGTTTAAGCAAACATTAATACAACTGAAGTGCATAAGTACACTAATACATACACATAGGTAGAAAATCATAAAATCCGAGATTAATTGTGCAACTGCACAAGTCATAAATACTCATTAAGCTTGTGCGGTTGCCAGGATGCCACGTAATATCCGAGGATGGCTTCGCGCCTAAAGGCATGCTATAGAAGAGTAACGCAACAAATATGTGGTGGCAAGTTTGTCGTTGTTTATGAAGTGCCGACTCTGTTATGGGCGGGCGGCTTATCTAAAACCTCCACGGACCAGTGTCATATGTAAGTAAGGAAGTATGTAAGTATGTTAGTCTATATTTATATTGCAGAGATATGCCCTAAGAATGGTTAACACACACATAGATACACCAATGTAACACCCTTGTGAGTAAACTCGTATGTAATTGCATATATTTCTGCTACAGTTAATGCCGCATAAAAATAATAACTGTAACAACAACAACTACGTATTAGCCCAAAAACAACAATACTTATGCTGATAATACCACTGTTGACTTTTGATATTAACAAAGCTAATGGAAAATTATGACAAATGTAATGAGGCAGCAAGAGCGTTACTTAACTAGGTTGGCTATTGAGGTATACAGATACACTTAGAGCTCCTTAAGTGCAGCGTGCAACAAACCAGGGATAGATAATAGGTTGATATGTGTTGATGCACACTTGAATGATGGGGTTTCGTACAGGTACTGTGGGGAAAAACCCACCACCTTTTGGATGAATTTGAAGTATTTCTCCTATGTTCTGTATGTAAATTTGATAGGAATGTGTACGAGGTGTGTTCAAAAAGTATAGCAAATTTTGTGTTTTTTCAAAAATTATTTATTTATTCATTAATATCTATTTTGTCCCCTAAAACGTAATCCCCATGAGATATTATGCACTTGTGTCAACGTTTTTCCAATCCTCGAAGCACTTAAAAAAATCATTTTTTTTTTCCTTTTCAGCTCTTCCTTCGACGCCGTCTTTATCTCGTCAAACGTAGCGTAGCGTCGGCCTTTCATGGGCCTTTTCAGTTTCGGGAACATGAAAAAGTTACAGGGGGCCAGATCTGGGGAATACGGTGGCTGTGGCGTCATTAGTGTGTTGTTTTTGGCCAAATAGTCGCGCACAAGCAACGATGTTTGAGCAGGGGCGTTATCGTGATGCAAGAGACAATTTTTGTTCTTCCACAAATCGGGGCGTTTCTGGCTTGCTGGATTGCTTAGCGCAAATTGCGCATAACTTGCAGGTAATTTTCCTTATTGACCGTTTTACCCTGTGGCAAGAACTCATGATGCACAACGCCCCTGCAATCGAAGAAAACGGTAAGCACAACTTTTACGTTCGGCCGAAGTTGGCGCTTTTTTTCGGTCTTGGTGCGTGCGGCAGCTTCCATTGAGATGATTGAGCTTTGGTTTCCATATCATAAGCATAAACCCACGATTCGTCATCAGTTATGACCTTCTGGAGCAAATTTGGGCCGTCGCGGACAGAGTCCAACATCTCATTAGCAATGTCCATGCGATGCTGCTTTTGGTCGAAATTGAGCAGTTTTGGTACGAATTTTGCGGTGACCCGTGTCATGCCCAAGTCCTTGAAAAGAATTGAATGGCACGAGCCAATCGATATGTCTAAGTCCTCAACAACTTCTCTAATGGTGATTCGACGATTGGCCAATACAATTTTCAGCACTTCATCAATTTTTTCGTCTGCTGTTGGAGTGCTCGGGCGCCGGCACGCTTTTCGTCGTTCACATTTTCTCGGCCATCTGAGAACATTTTGTACTACCGATAAACGTAGTTTCTCCGTATGACACAGTCAACATTCGGAATGCATCCGCGCACTTAATTTCGTTTTTCACACAAAATTTGTTCCACCTTTTTGGATAGGTAAAAATCGAAGACGAGCCGAAACACGTGGAAGCAAAGCAGCTGTCAACAATTAACTGAACATTCAAAATGGCCGAACTCGTCGGAATGAGTAAGAGAAGTGAGTACCAACATATCGCCACAAAAAAATCGAAATTCGAATATACCGAACCTGCGAAAATTCAAAATTCGCGATACTTTTCAAACACACCTCGTATGTGTACATGCAAACGTATAAGTTATTCACGATAGAAGTGTTTTTTACCTTCCTGGGGCTTTGATATGCTTTGTTGATGAGATCAAAAGGAACGAAATGAGATCACATCACATCACATCACATCAAATCAGGTCAAGACGTGACAGAGAGTCCAATTAAGTCGTATGCAAATAATTTTCTAGAACATTTTAATCCTTGCGACCTTCAAAATGCCATTTTATTCGGACTTTCGAAAAAAGGGGCCGAAATGACCTTTTCCTGGCAGAGCTAATGGATTAAAATGTTTTACAAAATTATTCCTCGTAAAATTTTTCTTTATAATTACAGCTTAACAATACATTTCTCTCCAATGTATTTTAACTCTTTTTTCATTTATTCTAAATACATTCATGCAAAATATTGTAACTTTAAAATGACCATAGCAAAGAATGCCAAACGATTTCGAGATTTTACTATATGGGTCCTTCATTCAGAGTTGGAACATTCTGCCCGCAGACAAAAAATGTAACTGTAGTTGTTAAAGCTACCCCCATTCCACAAAAAAATAAAAAAAAAGATTTCGTCTAAGAAAAGTTCTTGAGCCATCATTTTCTTTTATTTAAAAAAAAAAGACAAAAAAAAGCACATGTAGGTATGTACAAAAAAGGATGTATTTCAGAAATTTAAATTTTTTCATTGTCGCGCTAAGGAAATCTCTCAAAATATGCTTATTTTTTCCTCAACTACCTTGGCTCTCTAAATTTTTTATTATCGAAAATCTTGTTTTTTGTTTTCTTTATAAAAAAACGTCTCTTAAACGTTCGAGAAAAAAATAAAGTAAACATTTTGAACTTAAACATTTTTTTTAATTACCTAAACATTTTACTTTGATATGAACATCTCCTTCTTTTGGAATCTACAAACGAGCCTAACGCAAACATCAAAACAAGTTTCTGATCTTGAGACTTCAAGCCAAATAAATAAGGCGAGACGTCCTTTTTCTTCTTATGAGCAGCTGCTCGCAACGAGCTGCCCAATGCACATAACTTAACAGCCCCATTATTCTCGAAATCAATTTGATGGTTTAGCGCTTATTTATTAACTATTTAATATTTTCCTGTTGCTATGTTTTCTATAATACTGTGCTTTTCCTTGGTACATAAAATAAGTCTAACTCCGCCAATGAGTTGCCATTGGCCCACCCTAAAATTGTAGCATTTTAATCTGTCTGTAAATGCATAACAAAATAATTAGGAACAAAACCCAATCAGTCTACGTTTCTAACCAAGTCTAATTAGTGCAAAAAGTCGATTTAATGCGCTTAGACAAGAATGAAGTTAACCCGAAAATGACAAAATTATGTACATTCTTACATTATGACAGTTCAGATGATTTTTGCAGCCGCCCTTTGTCAAATGGCGCATTTAACCACAATAATTCAACTTTTTTACTGCAATGATGGCGCGCTCATAACAGCGAGGTTGTCTTGGCATGTTTGACTAAAATTTGCTTCTTCATTATCTAAATATATAATGAAGAATCAAATTTTAGTCTTTGTCTATAATTTTGACTCTCGAATGTGCTCCATCCAATTTCCTTTGGCTTTCGTGCCTACGTTTTAGTTTGCGCAGTGGATTTGCTTATTCTGAAATAGTGCCTGCTTCTATAGGATTTCGTTAATTTCTGAATCAAAGTTAGTTGAAAATACGCATTTGTGAGTGCACTGGTAGACATACATACAATATCCGTTTAGTGCGCCACGCTTCATCAAATTATTTTTTCTGCACAACTAACACCACACACCAAATGGCATTGCCATGCTCACCCATTCGTTCATGACCAATCTTTCTCTAACCTCGTTGGTTTGGTGAAAGTCTGACTAGCGATTTGCAAAGCAAAAATTTTATCTAAACATATACAACTATGTGCATGTGTATGTGTGTGTGTTTGTTTGACTACCTGGAAGCCCTGTTGATGCACTTGGCTTCAGATCAAGGTATATTCACCCTCTCAACTAACTAAAGCAACTATATGACCCTCTAGCTAAGGCACGTTTTGTGCGTCTGATAAGTTTTAATCCCTTTTGCCAGCAGCATTATCACCATCTCGCCTCTCCCCCAAACAACAGTTATTCACATACAAATCTCGAAAATTTGTAGTTGATAAATTTATTGCATAAGCTTCATGTGGCCCGCTCAATGTTAATCAAAAATTCGTATGTTCGTTAGTGTGCGTTTTGTATTTTTACCTATCCATGCAAAGAGTTTGCTCTCATGAGAGGCGTCGATTAGTGCGTGTGCGTGAGTGTGTATGGCTGTATACTTTATATGAATGTGTTTGCCTGTTTTCCCCAATTGCATTTCAGTTCACTTTTAATATTTGTTGATGGCCATCAAATGAGTTGGGGTGACGAGTCAAATTGCGCTGATGTACATACATACATACATACAAACTGAACAACACATATATACGAATATGTGTACACATATATATGTTTATGTGCCTTACAGAGAAAAGCTGTACTACTCAATAAGTTAATGAACTGGAATTTAAAGGAAGTAGTGGTACTAGTTCGTAGGGAACTAGTTGTGTACCAGTTGTAAAATGACCAATTAGAGGTGCTTGCAAAAAAATATTCTTCTATTACTATAAATAAAAATGGTTCGAATGTTAAGAATGCATAAAATTAGGGCTAGAAGAATACAAATGCTGTTGGGGACAGTCACGACACTTTTTTTTTTGCTCATTAGGAAATATAGGGTGTAAAATTTGCTTTTTGAATCGGCTATAAAAAAAAACTAATCAATATTTTTTCAAACTGTTTTCTTTATTTTGAAGATTGAACATTGTCATTTAGGAATAAAAAATAATAATAGGCCATTCGATTAACCCAATTTTAAGCACATTTTCGATTGTTTGGGCTCCAATTTCATGAATGGCAACTTCGATTTCGTGTTTTAAAGCATCAATCGTCTCTGGATGGTTCGCATAGCATTTGTCCTTAACGGCTTTCCACAAAAAATAGTCCAATGGGCTTAAATCACAGCTCCGAGGCGGCCAATTGATATCGGAATTTCGGCTGATTATTCGGTTTTCAAAAACGGTAGCCAAAAGTTCGAGTGTAACTTTGGCACTGTGATAAGTTGCACCGTCCTGTTGAAACCAAATGCCGTCCATGTCATCCTCTTCAATTTTTGGAAACAACTCGTTGAGCATGTCACGGTAACGCTCGCCATTTACTGTAACCGCGGGTCCTCACTCATTTTCGAAAAAAAATGGCCCGATGATGCCGCCAGACCAAAAACCGCACCAAACAGTGACTCGTTGTGGATGCATTTGCTTCTCTACAGTAACGTGTGGATTTTCTGAGCCCCAAATCCGACAATTTTGCTTATTGACGTAGCCACCGATGTGAAAATGAGCTTCATCAGAAAAGATGACATTTTTTTTCAAATTTCTCACAGTTTGAGTAGAAGACTCACCACTTTGGAAATAAGTTTTCAATATTTCCCAATTTTGTTCAAGCGTATAGCGTCCCATTTCGTAAATGTCAAACCTTTAAGTAAATTATGAACACATTTGACATGTCATTTGTGTTACCATTCTCAAAAAAATAGGTGGTTCAAAAAGCAAACGCTATATGGCCCACCCTATACTTCATTAACTGGTGTTTGGTGGAAAAAGTCTTACTAGTTTTGGGGGTAACTGAAAATAATGATGAAGCCAATCATCTACGTTTTATTTGCCTATTCTATTCTATAGTAGTTCATTCAGTAGAGGCTGACTCATTCGCTATATAGTGTGGTGCTGATGCCAAGGCTGAAAATTGCTATTTCATAAGGCATCATCGCATTAAAAAAAAGTCCAACAGTTGCCAGCAATGAAAAGAAATGTAAAACTAACTACTAATTTGCAAAGCAAACTCTTAGTAGGATTGCCGAGAACTGGTACTAGTACGCTTGACTGCTGGGTATGCGCGCTTTGCACTTGTATGAGTTGCGCCTGGATGGAGAAAAGTTTAAATTGAAGTTAAATCATTGCAATTAAAAGAGAATTTTCAGCCATTACAAACGTGATTTCTACAAGTGCTAGCAGGCATTTTACAAATTCGCAAAATTCGTAGCACAGGTCATTTGCATTTGGCTAAATGTATGCATTTATAGACTCGTACACGTTTGGAAAATGTTTAGAGCACAAACAAGGCTTTACTCAATAACGGACAAATTGTGATAAATGCGTCTGTAACTTGCGTGAAACTCTATTTTTGTTTTTTAATTAATCGGGATTTTCGGCGTACGAATGGGTTGCAACTATGCTGGTTGGGATCAAACGCACATTGTCGCCAATTTTTCTAAAAATTGGTTTATTTGTAGGCTTGAGTATAATAGGAAGTGATAGAAAATATTTGAAAAAAAAAATTTAAGAGTTGGAGATATATTCTATGTCGAAAATTTTGGTATAGAGTTTTTAAAGAGAAATATTTTTCAAAGAAAATATATTTACTTTAAAAAAATTTTTTTGGAAAAAACTTAGATTTTTTGTTAAAAATTTTTGGGGGAATTTTTTTTTGGCATTTAAAAAAAATATCCTCTCAGATTAATGTGACACTTCGATTGATTTTTTCATTGAAAATGTTTAATTAGTAATTTTAGTATTTTATTAATATAATAATTTTGTGGTTTATTCAATGCTGAACATTTGGGTATAGAGATTTTAATAAAATATTGATATAATAAATTTATAAATATTTTCATTATTTCACATTTCAAAAAATTTTTGTTTTAGTAAATTTTAATTTATATTTTAAAAGTTTTGGAGAATATTATTTTTTTGACATTTTTAAAAAACACACCCACTCAGATTTTTTTCATTAGTGCGACACTTTGACCGATTTTTTTTTGTTAATGTATTTTTATTGAACATTTTTTTATTAAATAATTAAAAATTTTATTAGTTTGTTAATCATTTTGAGGTTTATTCAATGCTGAAGATTTTGGTACAGAGTTTCTTAAAGTGAAATATTTTCGCTTTTTTAACACTTCATCGTTTTAGTTTTAAAAAGAAAATATACTTTTAAGAACTGTTTTTTGCACTATTTTAAAATATACCTGCTCGATAGGTTCTTTTTTTATTGTAAATGTGTTTTTGACGAAAAAGTGTTTTAGTAAATAGTTAATAATTTTATTATTTTAGTAATAATCTTGAGGTCTATTTAATGTTGAAAATTTTGGGATGCTTTTGGTATAGTTTTTTAACATTTCAAAAAAAATTTGGTTTGATTTTTAAGAAAAAATTTGCTTGAGGGAATTTTTTTTTTTTTGGAAAAAAATTTAATTTGCACCTTTTAAAATTATACCTACTTTATCGTTTTTTATTGAAAAAGTGTTTCAGTAAATAATTAATAATTTAATTTTTTTTCTTTGGGAAGTTTTTTAAGCAAAATTTAATTTGTTAAACATTTTGGGGAAGAATTTTTCTTTTTAATTTTTTATTGAAAAGTTGTTTTCATTGAATATATTTTTTTTATTAAAAATGTTGTTTTTGTTTTTTTGTAAATTTCTCCGATATTTTTCTCATTCAAAAATGAAATCAACCTTCATGAAGGCTATTAATGACCCTGCACCTCTTTGCTTTCGTCTTTTCCCCTATTTTTATGGGTTTGTAGACTAATCTTAGGGAACATATGCCTAAGTATTGGGTATCGACGAAAAGAAATAACAATTCTTCAAAAGGATATTAATACTGTGCACTGGATATTGGCAGCAAAATTCCAAGCCACACACTAAGTTTGCTGTATGGAAGTTGCGCTATGGTGCGAGTGTCAAGCAGTCGAGGAGGCGTTCAATAATTCTAGGCACCATGCCGCCAAGCACCTGAGCGGAATTGGAAGAAATGATTTGGTTCAGCAAAAGTTAGCAATGTGAAATTTTAGGTTAATAAATTTGGTTAATTAATAAGAAATAAATTGAATTATCTACAACTCGAACATCGGTTAATTCAAAAATTACAACTGCGGTGGAGGTGAGGTAAGGAATATCGCCTTTTCTGGTGTATATTTAAAACTAATCACCATAGAAAATGCCACCAAAAATTTTCGAAATGTTTTCAAATAATTTCAAATATTTGACTGAGCTGCAATGAATTTTGTAAAACAATATAAATTTGTATGTAATATTTGTTGTCATTGTAACCGCATCGTACCGCCAAGTGTTCCGGGTTATTATAAAGCGAAACATAAAGCGCACCGTCGAAAAATACTCTTACGCTTAAAATGCTAAAATTTATGCACAAGCACATTAGGGTGACTGACAAAAAAGATGTCCACCGGAATTGAGAAATTCATTATTTTTACGGTTTCCGCCAAAATATTCCGGTAAAATAAAAGTTAAAGGAAATTCCTTATTTTAAGACTTTTGCCAAAATATTCCAGTAAAATATTAAGATAATGGATAGCTAGATCAGATAAGAGAAAAGTTTAAGGGGATATTCTAGTGTTGAGACATGAACAATTTACTTGCATACTTTTTCAACAGTACCCATTTTTTTTTAAACACTAAATGAAAAGTTATAGCAAACTGATATCATCCGCTGAAGGAATGTATAAAGAACATCCTCTCTAAATTTGAAGTAAATTGGTGCATTAGAATTCGAGATATCCTTACCGCCAGCTCGATGACATGTCACCAAAAAGGCTATAACTCACGAAATAATAGGAGTTTTAAAAACTCCTCTTGATGACATATTCTTAAATGTCTAAACTTTGAAAATGTGCAACAAAGAAAATAATTTTTTTTTCAAAATTCTGCACTAGAGTCCCCCTTAAGCTTAAAAGGTCTGCATAAAAATGCTTACAAATTTTATTAACGGAATCTAAATGGCATGATTTTTAATACCAGTTATGACATCTTTTTTGTCCGGCATATATCTATGAAATGAGACTTTCAGCTATTAGTCCATAGATGTCGATAGGAGTATTTTTAAACCTTCCCAAATGTCTTGTTTTTTTCGTCTGTCATCTGTCAACAATATGGAGTTCATTGTTTGCTACGTTTCATACAACAATGCATTTTTGTCGCTCTTAAAAATGTCGAATTTCGTGCCTTCAATTTGTCAAATGGTGCCTTGATTTTCTGTTATCAATTGAAGAAAAACGCTCATCAAATGTTTATAGAAGCTTATGGTGGACATGCTCTAAGTAGAGCACAGTGCTTCAGGTGGTTTAAAAAATTTTGAAGTGGTGATTTTAGCGTAGAGAACGAGGACCGTGGCCGGCCACCGAAAAAGTTTGAGGACGCCGAATTGAAGCATTTTTGGATGAAGATGTTGGTCAAACGCAAGAAATGATGGCAGAGCAGTTGGGAGTGACCCAAAAAACCAGTTCCAAACGTTTGAAAGACATCGGCATGATTTAAAAGGTCGCAAGATGGGTGCCGCATGAACTGACAATGTGACAATGCACCGCCTCATCGAACAAGAGCGACCCGGGAATTGGTGGAGACGTACGATTGGGAACCGCGGATGCATGCGGCTTACTCACCAGACTTGGCGCCTTCCGATTATCATTTGTTTGCATCGATGGGCCACGCACTTTCCGAGCAGCGCTTCAATTCTCACGAAGAAGCCAAAAAATGGCTCGATGATTGGTTTGCGGTCAAAGACGGCCAATTTTTTTGGCGTGGCATCCACAAATTGTCTGAGAGATGGGAAAAATGTGCCGCTAGCGATGACTAATATATTATTTTGAGGATTAAATTTGTAACCATTTTTTGTTAATAAATATTTGACATTGAGAAAAAGTCTCATTTCATAGGAATATACCTAGACTTATAGACTGGCTTTGATTTGTATATGCATTCTAGACACGTAAACCCGCAAAGTAATGCTACTGTTTGCTAACATTTCAAAAATTTTTGTACAGATCTTTTAAATTTAAACACTTCCAACAACTGAGGTGTTTTTTCTTTGAAAAAATACTTTTGAAAACAAATTTTATATACACAAAAAAAATCGATTTTTTGGGGTACATTCAAATTTGTTCAACTCACATAAATTTTCAAATTTCTACGAAATAT
This sequence comes from Anastrepha ludens, assembly GCF_028408465.1. Taxonomy (NCBI): domain Eukaryota; kingdom Metazoa; phylum Arthropoda; class Insecta; order Diptera; family Tephritidae; genus Anastrepha; species Anastrepha ludens. The sequence goes on from NC_071502.1 coordinate 116,834,505, forward strand.
TTTGGCCGAAGTCTTAAAATGTAATAAACTTATTGTAAAATTCCAATGGAAAAACAGTACCAATTTTTTTCGGATGAGATTTATTCACCCTAATGTATATGTGTAGGTACATGCCCTATGCGTGCGTGAGCAATTTTTAAGTTATGCGCGCTAAAACCGAAAAACCGCAATAAAATATCCTATCAAATGCAGCCCAAGCAACAGCAACAGCAACAGCAGCAGCAGCGACAAATCCAGCCTGCCAACCATTTATTCGAATTTGGTTATGCCACAAATATGTTGCACATGACCATACCCTTGAACACATACATTTTTCCGCTTGCCTCTGCGTGCATGTGAATATGCCTGTGGCGTTTATTCGGCGGTTTTACCAATTTCGTATGAGAATCTGCGGCTTTATTTATTGTGAATTATTCGCGCAGCTTTTTTTCCAACCTTTTTTGATATTTCCCGGAACGACGCTAGAAGAGCGCACATTTCTGTGCACAATACGCTAAAATTTTGGCTTCGTTGTTGCCTTTTTTCATCTGTGCGTATGGAGTGAGTGTGGTGAGTTGAAAAAATTATAATAATTTTATCCCCAGCCAGTTGAAAGCAATGACGCCGCAGGTCGCTTCTCGGAAGCTATGCTAAATCTAGCCGAAAAGCTTTCACTAAAAAGCTCATTTATTACATATATGTGAAGGAAATTCCTGGGCATCAACACTTTCCAGCTGTCCAGTGACCGCAACTCACATTCCTCTATTGACTCGATGCATTGTGCTCAGCATTCTATTCATTTCAAACAAGTTTGTCACACGAGATTTCGAGCGTTTTCAATTTTCCTACTACGTTTCAATGACGCTTTTATACAACATTTTCAACTAAAAAAAAACAACGAAATTTCGCGCAATGTATGACAATTTCATAGCAGCAGTAGCGGCAGCAGGCAGCTCAACTTTGGCTACTCCCCAGGTATTTGTGCCTGGGGATGTATGAAAAATTTGTTAAAAAATAATGCGTTGCTCAGATGTTCAGTGTAGAGCACACGCACATATTTACATACATACGTGTGTGTATGTATTTTTATTAACAAAAAAAATGTAATTTGTTTCGCCTGATTTTGCGCCATGCAGAGGTTTCATTTAATTTTTTTTCTTATTGCTATTTTTTTTTTCTTTGTTAGCCATTGTTGCGCTCCCCCTCGCATGTTGAAAATTTTTAATGCTTTTATTTATTTTTCATTTTTCACTTTTATTATTATTTTTATTTTCATTTTTTGTATTGCTTATATGTGGCCTATCCGTTGGGAATTTTCGCAATTTTTCTTTTATTGTTGTTGTGTTTACCATTAAGTTGTAACGCCTGTGAATGAGCCAGCATTTTTGCCGTTCAGCCGCTTTCAATGAAATTTAATTTTAATATTCGACTGACTTTTGAATATTTTCGGTTTTGGTCTTTCGCCATTTGCCAGTTACCTTTTCAACTGGAATTTACTTTTTGTTTATAAATTTTTTTTTTGCATTGCCTTCAGTCCTGCACTTTGGGTAAATTACATTTAATGTGTGGGTGTCAGTTAGTCTTCTCTTCCAAGATGTTTGGTATGCCATTTTACTACTTTTTCACACGCATGTACTTTTCGCGAATTCTGAAATAAATAAATTCATTTTAATGTAACAAAAATGTTTTCACATCGCAACAGATTTTGTACTTTTTGTACTTATCAAATATTCTTACATCAATGACTTTGACCTTCTCGAATTTCCATTTGTTTATAACTGCGGATACTGATACGAATTTTTTTATAATAAACAGAAAGAAAATTCGTTAACATTTCCTGTTTTATTTATTTATGTTAAGTAAAAATCGTTGTGTGTTGCCGCTAGATGTTTTAGGTGAGTCATGGCGTATATTGCACAAATATACAAAATTAATCTCCCTACTGATAGATTTATAATTTTTGCGTACGTCAATCTAATTTGACATTTGTGAACTAGACATCTAGGCACAGCAAACTATGGATGCTAAAAACTACTGAAAATGAATCAGGTAATGATCTTCAAAAGAAAAATTTTGCGAACAATTTATGGACCAATAAGACTGCAAGACGGTACCTATCGAATTAGATATAATCATGAGTTGGAACTTTTACCAAAAAATTAAACTGTGATAAGATTTATAAAATCTCAGAAGATACGATGGCTTGGGCACGTGTTTAGAATACCCAAGGAGAGAACAACTCGAAAGGCAGTTGAATTGCGCCCTGTTGGAGGAAGAAAAAGAGGATGCCCCAGAAAGACGTTGAAGACGACATTGCAAAGCTGAACATGCGGCGGTGGAAGGAAGTAGCCTTAGATAGAGACGGGTTGCGAAAGGTTGTGAATGAAGTAATGATTCTCCAAGGACTGTGATGCAAAGAAGAAGTACTAGACATCTACAGTATGCAAACAGATCAAAATAAAATTCATTGTTTTATTTAATATTTATTTCAATTATTTATTTTAAATTATTCAAAAACTAAATTGGATGATTAATTTTGCTCCACCTTGTTTATACAATATTGAGTTATTCCATACGGTGAATGTCATTATTAGCATTATTATTTGCCAGCGCGCCGGCAGGGGGCGCAAAGTGCCGAAACAAAACAAGATTCCATTGCGATTGTTTCCAGCCGCTTGACTTGCGGCTATGTCCGCGAGTCTTCAGCTGCCATAGATTCATCGTAAAGGCTTCGCCTCCAAGACCCCTTGGCTCGAACTCTACAGCGTGCGCCTTGGGGATTCCAGTCTAAGGACATTCTGTTGATGACATCTTTAATGCGTCTATGTAGAGCCATTAATGGTGATTGACTTTGCCTTTCCGACGCTTATGCGCAACCCAACGCACTCCAAAATACTTGGAATTGCTCTAATGAATATTTTTTTATTTGAATACCTCCTATATGTAAAGTGAGAATAGCAAAACGTTTCTTCATCTGGGTCTACGGGTTTCCAAGCAAATTAAGTACTTTATTACTTAAAAACTGTTGCTATCAAAGGAAAGCGGGAACCGAGACGTTAGAGTGCTGAGATGCAGATGCTTCGTCTTGATGTTGCTGTAACAGTAGAAACATTCTGCTGGAGTGAAGGCTCTTGGCCAAATATAAATCTGATAAAGTAAAACCGACTAGAACCGAAGCGCTAGTTGGATTCTGGATGAATCACCAACCAAGAACCGGCTACCTAGATACATTCACCACACGTCTGCTTCTATTTTAGAAAAGATGAAACCCACAGTGCGGTTGTCGAGGCTGATTGTGTGAAAGTCGTTTGCACAAACAGCGAGCGTACGTATAAAATATTTTACGTGACGATTTAGTTCAGCTGCCTGAACAATTTTTTTTTTCAGATTAAAGACAAAGTTACGATGATGAGACCTCATTTTGTTAGAAACCTCACGAAGAGGTCTTCAATACCAGCGAAGCTTCTTCTTTTTCTTAATTGCCGCGACAACCGCTTACGCGATTTTGGCTGAGTTTAACAAAACGCGACAGTCGTTTCTTTCTCGTGTTAACTGGCTCCAGTTGGCCATACCAAGGGAAGCCAAGTCGTTCTCCACCTAATCTTTCCAACGCAGAGAGGCGTTCCTCTTTCTCTGCTACCATCAGCTGGTACCGCATAGAATACTTTCAGAGCCGCAACATTTGTATCCATTCGGACGACATTGTTCCATCACCTGCCATATTCGCCATCGCCAACGTGGAAAGATTCCGCAGAATTTTTCTCTCAGACACTCCAAGTGATGCCTCATTGGATGTTGTCATCGTCCAAGTTTCTGCGCCACACGTTAGGACAGGCATGATGCGTACCTTCTATAGTGTTAGTTGTGTTCATCGAGAGAGGACTTTAGATTAGATTAGATTAGATTAGATTTGTGTCTCAGTCAGTAGACCATTGTACTACACCCGGATAGATATCAGTAGAAAGAATAGAGATAGGAAACATAAAAGTGGATGGTAAAACGGAGAAATTAGTTTGAGGTTCCTCTCCCTTGGATTCATTGATGAATTTTAAGATATTCGGAAGAGGAAGAGTATGAACTTTGTCCATACTCAGTATATCGCAACCCAATATCCTAAGTCTGGTTCTGGAAAATGCAGGACAGCCACAGAGAAAATGCTCTGCAGTGTCATTCTCAAGACAGGATAGGCATATCGGGCTGTCTACGACTCCTATGGCAGCCAAATGCTGACCACAGACGTTGTGCAATGTTATTACGCCCCCCCCCCCAGTACTCTAAGGTCCTTTTTGCTGAGTTTTAAGAGAAAGGTCGCTGTTTTCCTGTTTGGTTCTTTCACCAAGCACTTCGCCACTCTGCACGAGATCAACTCAGACCAACTACCTCTGTGGGTAGACCTCATGAGGTCGTCAATCCATAGTTGTGGAATTGACACCTAGAAAGGGTTCAGGGCCTAGTGGCATACTTGCAGAGCCTTCATTTGCCAATTGAGAGAGGACTTTACTACCCAATTGCTTACTTAGTCCAAAGTAGCACTTGTTGGCAAGAGAGATTCTGCGTTGCTGATGGAGCTGCTCAACGACATTTTGCACAACCGCATTGGTATTGCGGCCTATAGACAACTTCATCGCGAGATTTTATGAGTCTTTTTTTTTCTTTCTTTCTCGGTTTTTTTCTAAGATTAGTTTACGTTAACAACCCCCACTTCTGCAACTGCGACACAAACCGTTTTTGAGAAAGCCCACTCTCTGCGTGTGTGACATCAAAAGGCAAAGTTCAGTGATGATACACACTGCAGCTCGAATGCAGAAGACTCGCGAGAGATTCGTGAATTAAATACTCTTTCATCAAACTCAGGCAAGAGCTGTTTTCCACATGTGGTTTCCGAGCTCCATTTATTCAATGTAGTTTTGTCAAGTTTTGAAACCTTATGAGTATCCAGTTAATGGCAGCGCAGTCGTTATAGAGTCGTTGATAGAGAGTTTACTTGCTGAGGCAAAGTTAAAGACGAAGGTCAGCAATCACCCGAGAACTTATTTTTCAGTTCACCAAGCGTCCGTGTCAGCTGAACTGGCACTTCTGTAAATCAGTTGGTAGGAGGAATAAAAAAAATATACTGTAAAATATACTCCATTTGTTTCCCACTATTTTACGAGTTTCAGCACATTGGTTTCGCGAGATCGGCTGCTCTGTTCTTACCAAAACAGATGGTCGCACAACTGCGAGTTGAGTTATGCTAAAATTTGACTCCACTTCAGAAATAAATATTTTCTACTGCGCTGTAGTTTCATTTTCATGTATTCCTACTAAAAAACTTAAAAATACTTGGAAGTCACAGAATTGAAGAGAGTTCGCTTTTGGATATGCATAATTGAGAAAAATCGCCACTGCTGAGAAAAAAGGAAGAACTTAAATGAACCGGATGAGATACACAACTTTGAGGAATGTACACACATTAATAAATCCTTCAAGCCATAGACCTGGAACTGCTTTTAATGCACTCATAAAATTTGTCATCTCGGCGGTAAAGCGTTCATGTGCACAGGGATGCCATAGAAGATACAATGAACGAATGAAATGCAATTTCAAGCATCAAATAACGTTAGTAAAGGCTCCCAACGCACACATATCCACGTACATGCGTACTTTTTCTCTACAGCATAAACCAAAAACGCGCTGAATGCCCCCTGAATGCGCAGAGACTGTAATTAATTTTCAAGCTATTTACCGCACCCCAGAAATTAAAACACCGCACTGTTGCCATGCTCGCCATGCAGATGATGATGTTAATGGGTACGCTGGCCGACCGACCGAAAGTGAAGGCTCAATGTAAATATGCATTGGATGAAATGTGAAAGTGTTTAATGGTCTGGATGCGAAATGGGTTGCTGATATCGAAACGGAAGCTGAAGCCGAAACTGAAGCCGAGACTGGGCAAATGAATTAAACAGTGGTGAATATGAGCGAGTGTGAGTGGTTAGCTGTTGTGGCAAGGGGTTGACTGATGGCTGCATGAATGGCCATAATGGCGGACAGGTGGCTGTCATGCGTGTCATTGCGGGGTGGCAAAAAGAAGGAGTAAGGTCCTGATCAATGGTGGCTTGAACGAATGAACATTATTGTGTCGCTTATCATATTACAAACAATTAAGTGAAAAATAATAACAATAACAGCACAGGCAAGCGAGAGCCATACCTGTGCAATGCCGAAAAATAATTAAGCAACGGTGACAATGGCATACATACGCGCACACACGCACATACATATTTTGTGTGCGGTCGCGTATTTTTCAGTGAAATTATGGAAAACGCCTTTGATGCTGGCGTTGGCATTGACAACAGCAGCAAACGGTGGCAAAGTTTGCTTTTGTTTTGTTGCATATTTCAATGTTGACAATGAAAATTGACGCAGCGATTTTGCGAAACAATGCAAACACTTAACTTTCACAGCTGACGATGACAATGTTAAATGGGCGAAAATTGAAATTATTTACAAACAACTATGCACACATACACAAACACATAAATAATATGGAAACTGTATACACCCTGTAGGCAAAGATACTTGCAGACTACTACCTCATTGTGGACCAGTTTGCGTTGCAGTTGAAAGAGTTCGTCTTCTGCTGTCCTTCAATACTGGCAGTAGATAAAGGGTATTCAATAACTGGTGTTATTTTGAATAGCCCGCTATTTCGGTACATGCCACTTTTGAAGCTGTAATTTTTTGATATTTGACAAGTAGAAACTACGCCATTAATAAAAATGGAACGATACACCCTTAAACAATGCATTGAAATTATTTCAATTCACTATAAAAATGGTGAAAATTTGGCAGAGACGGTTTGTAAAACTCGAACATTTTTGGGCAATCGTGAAGCACCTTGTCGGACCGCAATTGGTGAAAAAATTCGAGCTGTTGGTACAAGTTAGTGATGTGAAGAATAAAACCCCTGCACGTAGCTCAAGAACAGCCGAAAATATTGCGGTTGTAGCTGAAAGTGTTGAAGAAAACCCAGGGTTGTCCATTCCTCGTCGTTCTTTGGAATTAGGCATTCCAAAAACGTCATTACACCGTGTTCGCATAAAGATTTGTGTCTTAAGGATTAAAAAGTACAGTTAACACAAGAACTCAAGCCGGCCGACCATCAACAACGTCGTGTCTTTGCTGATTGGGTCGTTGAAATGCTTGAAAATGATCCGGAATTCCATTGAAAAACCATCTTGAGTGATGAGACCCATTTCCACCTCGGTGGCTTCGTCAACAAGCAACTTTGTCGGATCTGGGGCTCAGAAAATCCAAGAGTTATGTTGAAAAGTCTCACTATTCTCAACGTGTGACTGTTTGGTCCGGTTTATGGTCCGGCGGAGTCATTGGGCCTTACTTTTTCGAAAATGAAGCTGGATCAACAGTTACGGTGAATGGATTGCGCTATCGAGAGATGATTAACAATTTTTTGTGGCCGGAATTGGATGATATTGATCTGGACAACGTTTATTTTCAACAAGACGGCGCTACGTGCCACTCAAGCAACGAAACCATTGATCTTTTACGGAAATAGCACCTCTTAATGGAAAACCCTTTATTTTTAATAAGAAAACATCCCGCGAAATTAGCTACACTAGGCGACAAAAAAGATAAGAATGCAGTATAGTAGTTTGAAAAGAAGAAAAGTTGTAGATTGTCGGAACATCCGACGTTTTGACGCTAAACGCAATTTCACTGTATTTTTACAGTCTATTGAAAATTTCGTGATTTTGTCTCAAATTGATATAAATTATTTGAAAAAACTATCACAAAACTATATTTAACACAAATATACAATAGTTTTGAAGATTCTATAATAAAATTTAATGGCGCATATTTTTGCGGAACATTTTAACCCAAAATTTCTCACCCGTGAGGGTAGTTTTGACTCTTATTTTTTTAAATATTAAAAATACTAAATTTGTGGGGTCGATAGGAGTTTAAAGTGTGACACAAAAATGTTCCCCGCACAATTACAGTGGGAGTCTTCTCAGACGAAAACTGTGTGCGATAAAGGACAAAAGTGCACCATTAGTTTGTTTCTAACGCTTTAAATCTAATGTTAAACTACATCACTTCCAGTTTGCTTTGCGCTATCTACTATATTTTTTGATGCTAGTACCTAGCACTTTTAAGATGAGGATTTCCAAAAAAATTTAAATTATCGGCCTTTGCATTAGCTTTTTACCAGTTAACGCATTAGTTCGTCCATGCACTGGTCCCATACCAGTTAATAAAGTAGTTCATAATGGGCAAAACAAAAACCGAATAAAAATTTATATTCATTTAATAGTCATTTAATGGTTCTACAACTTATAGTAATAGCACAATATTTATTTTTCACACACCTCTTCATACACCACTTTGCAACTGGTACAATTGTAACCACTCGCGTACTAGTACGACTGCTTTCATCAAATACCAGTTAATGAACTGGAATGTTTGCTGAGTAGTTTGACTATGGTTGACTGTAGCTCATACACTGCCATTCAGCGCTGTTGTTGGTGTTGCAGCTACCTTCAACGCCCAAGCAGCAAACTTCCAGCCATCGCATCTTTTCACTTTCAATGCCACAGCACTTTCCCGCCCTGCAGCGGAGGAAAATTCAATCAACGCGTTACTATGCTGTTGACATGGTAATTGGTGTTGGCCGTTGTTGCTTGGCTGGTTTGTTGGTGTAATAAGCGCTGTGTTGTTGTCGTGTGAATGTGTCTTTATAAAAATAGTGAGCGTCATATCCTTGGCAACGGCGCGGAGGCGTCATCAACTCCTGCTCAGGCTGCTGGCGGCAATTGTGAGTGTCAATGCAATGAGCGACCATTTAATTTGTACACATTTCACGGTCTGTCTGGTCTTTTGACTTGACTTGTTCGCATAGTACATAGTTGTCACCTGTCTGTCTCTTCTGGCTGTATGCACATATGCGCTCTTAAGGCGAAATTTTGAATGGTTGTAGGATGAAGATGCACTAAAGACAGGTGGGGATTTTTTAAGCAAAAACAATGTTGATTTATTACATTGCAAAGGATTAAATTAGGAAAAAATACTTAGTTAGATAAAAGTACAAAGATGGCTCAGAAATCCCAGACGCTATCGAAAGTACCCCACAATGCCATTTCAAGGGACTGTCAGGCAGTTCGCAAAGCGCTATCTTTATATGTGATAAAAGCTTCATAAACCTTTGAGTGCAATATGTACAGAATATAAATGTTTGACCTTTTTTTTTAATTTGAAAAAAAAATATATAATATATTTTTTTTAGTTTTTTATTTTTATTTTTTTTTATTCCATAATAATTTGTATATGACTTTTTTAAGAAGAGTTAAAGAACTACTATGAAAAACATCTCTCTGCGCGTATTGGCGCTCCTAAGCGGAACATAGGGCGGACAAAGACTCTCCAACAATTTCTGTGACCCGAAATGTGTCAAATTTCATTCCAGGGGACGGTGGAAGACCTCTTCTTTAAGATTGTGCGCATCCAAGTTTGACTTGGGCGTCCTCTGCACCGGGTCGTGGGTCCCATTGAGAAGCCAACATTGTCGTCTTTTCTACGAAGAATATGTCCAATCTAGTTCCATTTTCGTCTATTAATTTCAAGATTGATAGCTGCCTAATCAGTGAGGGAAAGAAGGTCAGCCTTTCAGACTGTTCTTTGCCAAAAAATGCGGCATAAGGCATTTGTTGATGAACGTTTGAAGGTGTCTGCTTATGATTTCAGAGAATAACCAGGTCTCAGATCCATACGAGTGTAGGAGGACCGATTTTACAAAAGAGATCGCTTTTTAAAAAATAAGTTTTTTGTTTGCAAAAGAGGTCGGCAAAACTGAAATTTGTTTGGTGCTACATGAAAAAAAACAACGTAGTGAATGCCATTACTACTTCGTTGTCGTCTGAGCAACGTCTGATTCGAAGAACGCAAACACGCATGTGAAATAAGCGGGCAAAATTGTGCTGTAGAGTCTTTTATGACGTAGCAGCAAATCTTGAGCTTCGAGTGCGTAGAGGAGCTAAATAGAAGTTCACAATTCATTAACTTTTTTTATGCAAGAACCAGGCTATCGATTTCATGCGAAATATTCAATGAGTAAAAAAAGTTTAAAGATCGTTTTGTAATATATTTCTAACAATATAAATCGATTTTTTTTTTTTTTTGTAAGAAAGAAACTTTATTGAAAAATTAAGTAGGAACGAAAGACTGGAAATTTCATTACCTTTAATATGATTTATCACTTTTGACCAGTTAACGGACTGTTCAGATTTTTTAAATTTTAGTGATCTTCTTTTACTCCAAAACCTCTATTATCAATATTACGAAAACTGATTTTATATACATATGTAGGAATTGGAAAAGAAACCATTTCTAAAAATTTCGAAAGGGCTTTTACTGCTAGGTAGCCCATATTTTTATGCATTTTATTTTGAAAACCCAACTTGTTCTGGCTGGCGCTGTCTTCGAAATATTTGTGAAAATCTTATTTGCTGTTCGTTTGTTCGATTTATAAGTACGCACGCCGCAAATATGCGGATGTGATCGTCCAAAAACCCAAAAGGGGTGTAAGCGCCAATTATGTATTTCCATGACATCGATTCGCTGGATGGCGCTCCGATCGAGATATTATATTTCGAGAAATTGTATACATGGTTCGTTTTGGATAAAATTCCGAATGTAAATTATTGATCGATTCTTGATGGTGGCACGCACTGGATTGATGACCGTACAATATGCAGTTTTTAATATTCCATGTAACTTAAATTTTTTCCATTTTATTTCATTTGTCCTTACTTTTTCCATACAGTCAAATAATTTCATTGAATCAATAACTCAAACGACCAACCGAAGCAGTCTCATTATTTGGAGAAATAATTTATTCATATGAATTTCAAGGTTTCCAACTCATTGCCGGTCACTTCTTCATTTTGCATTTTAGGCCTTTCAGCCCACAGCTATAATTAGAAATTCTCTTAATGCATTAAAATGAGATCAACAAAGCCAGGTCAACATTGCTAATTCCATTAGGATATGAAATGAGGTCATAAGAAAAATAATGCACTTCTAACAATCAGTCCGAAAAATTGGAATTTCTCAGCATTATAAGTTCTCATTATTGACACAATTCACTTTGACTGCGCTGTGGAAATGAATTAGAAGATAACTGTTGGTCTCCCTAACATGCACTACTCGCTCTCACTCTCGTCGTACGCTTTGCCTCTCATACGCGCACTAGTTTGGTTAGATAATGCGAACACATCCTAAATTCTTTTGTGACGGTAACAGCAAAGCGCAAATTAAAATAAATGTCCTTCAGCTATCAAATTAGGGGCATTGAAAGGACATTTCGAAAATGTCGAACGGCATCGACGACAATCGAATGCAATGCGATAATAAATTAATTGAATGCACTTTAATAGCGTGGAGAGAGTAAAGCAGAGGAGAAGAAGAAGCAACACTGGCGCAGCGGTGTTGAGTTGGAGGACGGGAAATCGAATCAATATTCATTGTTGGCAATCATTGCAAATGGAAATGAAATTCGAACAAAGCTGCTGCCGCTACAAACGTTGTAGTCGCCGGCAAGAGCCTTTGTGACCACTGAAAATGCGAAATACTGCTGAAGATTGATGAGCGTAGAGCTGAGGTGTTGGTGGATAGGTGGCTGCGAGGCTTAGAGGCGTTTGCAAGTGCAATTTGCATGTAGCTCCCGCACACTTGACACAAAGAGAATTCATTTTAGCTTTTTTTAACTACTAACTAACTGCTAATTATCCCATGGCACAAGTCGCGTGCGGGCCGCATGCCTTAGCGTTGGTAGCGGGCAACACAATACTCATGAAGATGGTGCAAGCGGAGAGCGGAAACGAATGGCTCGAGGAGCTGCTGGCAGTTTGCGGGGTGTGTGAATGAAGGACATTTGTACGTCAGGTGATGTGGGAGCAGCAATTGAAATTAGTGTAGGATTACTGCGCGCACAGTTAGCGGAAGAAAGCAAATGAAATGAAAGGAAATAGAGCGTAAAATGAGAAAATTGGAATACAAAATGATCGGAAGCGTGGCGGTAGGTGAGTAGTTCTTCACCTACACATTCACATGAGCAGCGCATGTGTGACACATGCGAATGTAGAAAGCAATGAAAGTGGCTGTTAAAGCGAGGTGAGGCCAAGGCAAGGCAGTTGCAGGTAAGCATACAGATTGTGCATGGAAAGTGACATTAATGAGCTCTCAGAGGTCCAGTTAGAATGAACAGATGCTAAGTAAGGTTATAATAATGCCGCTACAGCATTTCATCTCACCAAGAAATGGTTGTATGCCAATAACTCTCCACATAATGCTCCGATTTGCACGAGGTTTTTTGTATTTCGAAGCTTATTGCTCCTGTAAGGTTCTTTCTTAACATAAATTGCGTAAATTTAAAAACAGGCGGGTCTAAAAGCCAAAATGTGTTAAAAAATCATAAAATTAATTTTCAAACAGCAACAAATCAAAAATGACTTAAGGGGTTATATACCTTGTGTTTTTCAAAAAAATCAAAATAAATTTTATTTCTTTATCGTAAAGTACAATCCCTTGAGAACATTTTCCAAAAATTTCATAGAGATCTGAGCAATAGATCGAAAGTTACAGCGTTTTAAATTGTGCGTCGTCACGTCCTGAGCGTACGGCCTCATGCGGCGCTTGAAACTTTAAACGCGATTATCTCAAAAACGTGTTTTTCCAAAAAAGCTTTTGCGGTGGACGCGATTGCAAAAAAAGTATTCAACCGATTTTTAATATATAATTTTTTTTTTAAATTGTTCGTAATTGATGTCGCCTCTTAGTGAACGATCAACTTTTTATGTATAAATTTTTATTTTGCAGATATGAATTTTTTAATGCCAATTTTAGGACTGTAGAAGTGGAGTTTTTTAAAAACATGTTCCTATTTTCACAAAAATCAAAATATTTAATATATTGATCGTTCACTAAGAAGATATAACCCTATACTAATGAAATCTTTTCGATTTTTTGATTTCAGTTGACTTGGTGGACTTGAATCGCGTCCACCGCAAGCCTCTTCCAAAAAAGGGTCTTGGGGGAAAACGCCATAACTCCGCCATTTTTAAATATTTTTACACAAACAAAGCCTTTCTTTTTTCTTTAAACATTGTAATATCCAATAATAAAAACTTTTATACAATAAAATTATTGCTACATATCTTCAAAAAAAAACCCAACTTTCGCTAATTTCACCGGACCACAAGGTATATAACCCCTTAACCCATTGGATTACTATTTCTCGATATTAAACTTTCAAGTGTTTACTTTCAGTCTGCATTAATAAAACTATTAAATGAGTATTAAAATTTTGAAAATATAAGTTAATTTTCTTTTAATTACCGTTTGTGTGGGTATCCGCTGTGTGCCAAACTAGGGAATAGCGGGAATAGGTTAGGTTAAGTTGAACTGGTTGACTTGTACTCACGCATAGATCGATTCAGTCCATTGGCGATAATTGAATTTTAAAAGGTCGTGCCAAGGAGCACCAAGAGATTTGGTGGCTGCTCAAACACTCAGGCTAAAGAGCCCATTGTATTTAAAGCTCTGGAAAGAGGGTAGATAGTCAAGGAGGGAAGGAGAAAAGTATGAGAGAAAGACAAAGGAAAGAATAGATATAGAGATAGTTAGTCCTGTGAGAATTGTCCAGATTCTTTGGCAAATCTGTAAATATCCTCCAGTTTTAGAGAACGAATATTACTCATTCTCACGACATCGGAACCCTAAACTCGTAGCAGTGCTCTAGCAAACGCAGGATACTTACAGAGAAAGTGCTCATCCGCCTCTTCCCAGCACGACAGACACATTGGGCCCTCAATGATTCCAATGGTGGACATATGCTGACCCCATGGGCCCGACCATCAACCGAACGTCTTTCCTTCCAAGTTTTAATAGAAAGTTTGACAGTTTTCTGTTCGGATTTGTCACAAAAACTTTGCAGTTCTGCAGCGTTCTAGACCGGACCATCGCTCTTTATGTAGATTGCCTACATAATCGCTGATTCAATTCATGATTCCTGCGGAACTGATTCCGATTATTGGCTCTGGCCCTTGTGGGGGAACCGCCGATCCACGGCAGGTTGAGGTTTGCTTCGCGATATGAGGTTTGCTTCGCGGTCTCCAGGGCCTTCAGTGCAGCCTGACTGCCACTGAAAACTCCAATCTGTTTCCCGCTCCATCTCCATCTCTAATGTGGTACATTAGTTTTGAGTTTTGAAGTAGTTCGCCCACATGGTGCCAGTTTCTATTGCGAATTTAAGGAAATATTTCCAACCAACTGCTGAGATATCTTTCAATCCATCAAAATACAATGCCCCCAGATATTTTAAGTTGTTTTGCATAACGCAAGACCTCCCGCAAAGGAGATGCTCTACAGTTTCTCTCTAGCCTTGCTCCCTACATTTCCGGCATTCCTCGCTGTTCGAGATCCCCGTCTTTTAAGCATACGCTGCTACTGGGCTATATCTCGTCAGCACGTCTGTCATAATTCTACAATCTCTTTGTCTTAGTGATAGTATACATCGAGTACGGCTGTGGTCGACAAGAGCTTAGCATTTTTGGAAGTAGAAAGACTTTCCCATCTTGCCGTGAAAGGAATGATGGCTGTTTTGGGCGGATTTATGTTAAGACCCACCCCAGCGCACCATCTCTTCGTCCGGTTTAAAGCTATTTGCAGTATGTCGCAAGGAGTGTTCTCGAACTTTCCTCTCACTATAACTACAACGTCATCTGCGTATCCTCCGTTGTTTGTCAGCAAATGAAGCAAGCCGTCAACTACTAGGCTCCATAGGAGAGATGATAAGATCGATACGTTGTGGAAAGCTCCATAGATATCGAGGAAGGCACAGAGAACTGTCTCCTTACAGTCAAATGCACTCTGCGTCTCCTTCTTGCCCTGTGTGCGTGCTGATTTTGATGAAGTGGTGTTATACGCAGAGAGTGTTTGATCTGATTTCTTTAAAGGAGGTGAGACCAATTGGTCTGAAGGATTTAGCCAGTGGGACGATTCAATTTTTTCTTACTTTTTGTATGAAAACCAAATAATAAAATTGAAAAGGCTATAAAACATACTAGGAAATTTTCTAAAAATTCTGATTAAAAAGCGGATTTTTTTTATATTCCACAAAGTGTAAACAAACATATATCCACATGCACCTGCATTTCCACATGAAGCCTTCACGAGTTATTGCTGTGAGTTCTGTAGTTGGGTGAAATCTTCCAGTTTTGGCTTAGTCTAGTCTAGTCGACTAACGACTAATCCGATTATCGAAGCATTTTGCAAACACATTTTCCAAAATCGAATTTATGTCTGTACTCGGCGCAAATTTTCTTTTATTGGCTTCTGTCGACTAAAACCCGGTGCGTCGAAGTGAATGTAAAATATTGGTTGGAGTACTGACGGGGCATTGTCTCACTTCATATCACACAGCTAAGATTTATAAAATCTCAAAGATGGCTCGGATACGTGTTTAGAATGGCCAGGGAGAGAACAACTCGAAAGCAAATCGAGTTCTGCCCTGTTGGAGGCCGAAGAAGAGGACGCCCCAAAAAGAGATGGCTCGAAGACGTAGGAGTTGATCTTGAAAAGCTAAACGTGCGGCGGTGGAAGGAGGTAGCCTTAGATTGAGACAGGCAGACAAAGAAAGAGGGAGAGACCCGAGAGAGAATGAGAGAGAGAGTCCCAAGAGAGAATGAGAGAGAGAGAGAGGGAAAGAGAGAGAAAGAATTGTGAAACTTCAGGATCGCACGGAGAAAAAGTTAAAATAAATAAATAAAGTGCCGTGCATGGAAATTACACTTCTTTTTTCATATTTTCATAATTTTTTTCGTGCATTACCAAAATTCAAATTTTGTCCTACTTTGTCATTATTATCTAACAGAGCCTAAGGCCCTACTGGTGAATGCGGTAGTTGTTTGCTTACACAAGGTGGCGCAGAATTAATGACCCTAAGGGAAGAACTACAATTTTGGCAAATGTCAATATATTTAACATTTGTGGGCTAGACAGCTGCAGTATACAAATAGACAAGCAAACTAGCGCGTAAAAGTCAAAGATTTCCATCACTCAAAATAATTTTTTTATTTAGTAAAAAAGTTATTCAAAAACAAAGTTGGATGATTAATTTTGCGCCACCTTCTGTTTGTAGAGCTTCTGGACAAAATGTGCTTGTTATTTTCGACTATTTTGCTCTCTCAAACTTCTTCTAACACCCGGCTAACGTTCTTCATTTACCATCAGACCGATCTTTATTCTTTCCTTTCTCCCTTCCCGTGCAACTAACTACCGCAGTCCAACATAATTCGGGCATAAAATAAAGAAATAGTTTATTTTTGACATTCTTCCTTAGCATTGAATACTTTTGCCGTTTTCAAATGCAAAGTAAAACGAGAAAGCTTTGTGGAAAGTCGCCAGAGTGAATTTAATTAATGGGTGGCTGGCATTAGCGGTGAAAGGAACAAAAAATATTGCGATAAGCGGAAAAGTTCAAATGTTGCTCACAGCGGTCAGCATGTCAGGCAGAGAAACGCGGAAAACTAATGAAAAATGCAATAATTGTTTATAAAATTAAGCGCATAAAAGAAAAAACTAAAAAAAAATTGTATTAAGATATGAACAAAAAAAATTATATATTCTATAGTGAGTTGATGGTGTCACAAAAAAAGTGCAAAGTAAAGAAACGAAAAGTATACCGGCCAGCTAACTGTCAACGCTCTGTCACAAAGTCATCTGCGCGATTGTTGCTTTCAGCCAATGCCCCTTCGGTCCACACATTGCTGGCATTAATGGCCCTTAGTTGCATTGCAATTTCTGCTCCCACTCGACCCGTCGTCGCGCAGTAAAATACAAATTTCTCAGCAATTCAAGTAATGACATAAAAACGGCTGAGAGTGAATGTTGCAGCAGCGCAATTGCTGCAACTATTGAGGCATCTCACTTGTTGGCAATAGCGACGCTTTTGGCCATTGTGCAACAGTTGCGGCCATCTGCGGTTGGCAATTTTTTCCAGCATTCATAAAATTTTTTCTTGGTTTTTCTGGTTCACTCATTCAGCTCATTATAAAGTTACTGTTCTGTTTTCCTCTCATTTCTAGTGGCCACTTGTAGAAAATCACTATAATTTTTCACAATTTTCGCTACGCTTTGCTTTATTCACTGCTTCCTTCTATCGCTGGGCTCTCTTGTCTTTATTCATTCGTTTGAGTTTTTCTATTTCCGCTAGAGTAGTGGTGGAGTGGTGAGCTCTGCTTTAGTTTCAGTTGAGTGCCTGTTGTCTCTAAAAATGTGCTGAAAAATTTCAAACTGATTCGCGAGTTTTTCCTCAAAGCTTTTCATGCATACTGGTTGGAGGCCCAGTTTTGTGTTAAGTCAAACTTTACAAAGCACAACTTCACAAGTTGACCATATTTGATGAAAGAGTTGACCATCTGCTAGTTTTTGTTTTTGTAGTTGATTGAAACTGGTTTAGTAGTTGAGAGGGTTTAAAAAGTAGGTCTTGTTGAAGATTTGAAAAATAAAGTAAATGATTAATGAAATACAGAAAATACGCAAACCAATAAGAATTCATACGAGGTAGTAGTAGTAGTACAAAAACAAAAATTCGGCGTTTTGCATGCCAAAATCAGGAAGGCAATCCCTGAACTACAATGAGGATGTAAACGAAAAAAAAAACAAAAAAAAAATCTCTTCGAAATTTAAGTCACCAAAGCCGATTTTGTTGTAATAACGCTTCCTTGTACGAGTTCGTCTGGAAGGAAGGAAGAAATGTTAGAATTTTTTAAATTTTGTATAAAATAGAAATGTCAGGTGAAATTTAATGAGATTTGAGAAATCTTAAGTCATGTTGCAGTGCTTGCGTTTAGCTCGCGCGTTACACAGTGCCCAATAAAGTCCCAAGAGATGTATGTAATCCAATAACTACACACAGAACGCTCCTATTTACACCGGATTTTTTGTATTTTGAGGCTTATCTCATTTGGAAGGTTCTTTATTACCATAAATTGCATAAACCTAAAAAGAGGGGGGAGTCTATAAGCCAAAATGTGTTGAAAAATCATAAAATTCGTTTTCAAACTGTAACAAATTAAAATTGACTTAACGGAACCCGGGTCCAATTTTTCGGGAAGGTCAACTTCAGTGCCATTTTTTAAATTATCAAAATTAAAAAAAAAAAAATTATTTTTGTAGGTAAAATAAATTAAGTAAGAAGCATAAAAAATTTAAACATCGCTTTTTCATTTTTTAATTGTAAAAAAATCCTGCATTCACCCTCAATTTTCGAGTTCTAGATCACCGGATTCCTTAACCGACGACTACTATCATTCCGCATTAATTAAGGTATCAAGTATTTCTAATTATGAAAGGCATATCTGATATATTTCGTTACAAATGAGATGGTAAATCGGGCCTTTACAGTAAACCTTTAGGTTTAAAATGCACTTGAGGTAGAGCTGAGAATTTAGGCATTTTTCAAATTGGGTTTTAGCAGCACTAAACAATCAATCTTCGAAAGCAAAAAGAATCGTACAAATTTATCGCTGAGTCACTTGGACGGTCCAAGAATTTTGTTCTAAATGCTCTTAACCCCAAGAACGCCAAAGACCGACGAGGTGGTAAAAAGAAAGCGACTTGCACTACTGGTAATTTAATTGTGACTCTTGCTAAGAGGCATCCTCTTAAGTCATCAACTGTCATTGAGGCTGAAATCAACAACGTAGTATCAGCGAGAACTGTACGGCGACGATTGTATAACATGAACCGACCAGGCAGTCTGTAAAGTTCCTGACTTGAAGTAAGCAAATTTAAGGAAGACGAGAAGTTTTGCTCAAGAGCACAAGTCCTGGTGTGAATCAGAGGGTATGAAAAACATGGTATAACCTATTTCGGAACGATGAAACAAAAATAATTATTTTTGAAAATGATGTTGGGCGAAGGATCAGACGTCCAAAAGAAAAAGAGTTCTTACCGCGGTTGATAAAAAAATAAATAGTCAAGCACGGTGGCGGCAACATAATGACTTCGGGATGCTTCTCTTGGTATGGAGTAGGAAATAACCAATAAAATGGACAGATTTATTTAAAAGGATTACCCCAATAAACCATTTCGGTGGTTTTTTATACAAGTTAATGACCCTCCTCAATGTTAGTACGTCAATGGTTTCTAGAAATGGTGTTAAGTATGGATTAGCCTAGCCAGTTACCCGATCTAAGCCCCATTGAAAACTTCGAAACTTCAAAGATTCA
The DNA here is from genome assembly GCF_028408465.1 of Anastrepha ludens. Taxonomy (NCBI): domain Eukaryota; kingdom Metazoa; phylum Arthropoda; class Insecta; order Diptera; family Tephritidae; genus Anastrepha; species Anastrepha ludens. The sequence continues at coordinate 116,853,776 of NC_071502.1, forward strand.
AAAAATTAAGATTTATGGCAGTGAGTAATTGACTGTCTACCAGTTCACATCTTCTTACTGTGTCTCTATACTAGCAAAGCGATCAAATTTTGTGTTGTTGTATAGTGCTATTCTAATTTTCATTCGTTTCATTTTACACCCAATACGTGAAACTTAACTATATAAGTAAACGGAGAGTGATTAAAAAAAAAGTATCCACCATGTCCTCAGAGCGAGGAGGGAGGGATCATAATTACTTTGCAATTCTCGGGGAAGAGCCCCCCCCCTAAACGTAAAACCCTTAACCTTAACAATACACGTGACTTTCCTTACCTCAAGAAAAACAACAAACCATTAAACGTCAACCCAACAATTTGCCCAAAATTTATTATTGTGAAAAACAAAGACAACACGAAACCACTAAAAACATTTAATATATTTTTACTACAAAAGGCCCTAGAGTCAATCACTACAGAGCAGCCAAACTCAATTTCGTGTACCAGAGATGGAGATCTCCTCATATTAACAAAAAATAATCAACAAACCACAAAATTTCTTAAAGCTACTAAATTATCAAATTTATGTGATATTTCAGTGAGCCTTCACCCCACACTCAATACTATAAAAGGTGTGATTTACTCTACTTTTCTATCCACCTTAACAGAAAATGAAATCGTTGAAGGTCTACAAAACCAAGGAGCCACAGAATGCAAAAAAATTACTAAATTTAAAGACGGTAAAGTCATAAACACTCCCTTGCATATTATTACTTTTAACGCATACGAACTTCCTGTCGAAGTCAATGTAGCTTGGCTGAAAGTAAAGGTGGAGCCCTATATCCCATCCCCAATGCAATGCAAAAATTGCTATACTTTAGGTCATACATTAAAATATTGTAAATCCGAAAATAAATGCAACGTGTGTTCCTCTACATTTCACGACCCCTCACCATGTACAAAAGTTGAGTGCATTAATTGTAAGCAACAGCATAGATCCAACAACATCAAATGTCCAACATTACAAAAGAGGAAAGATATACTTACCTACAAAACATTAAACAAGTGCTCTTTTCGCGAAGCCACTGAAGCAGTTAATCATAATCAAAAAGAATATATTTCCCCACGGGAAAATCTAGAAGAAGCAATTCAAAAAAAGGTAACAAAACCAAAAGAACAGAAAACATATACTCAAAACAACAACAACAATAACCTGCCGACCATACCCAACATACCAAATCTCTCCCATACTACTGAAAGCACAGAAACCACTCAAAGAGCCACTTTTAATCCATCCACTACTCAACAAGAAAACTCTATAATAGAAACACAGAATACAGTTAACCAAGATAACTCACCAAATCACTGTCCTTTACCCAACAATACTATTCCTCTCTCTAACAACTCAAACTACACAAATACTATAGAAAACCATTTAACTACTCAAAACCACATGCTTAGTTCATCCACAAGCCAACAAGCAATAAACTCAACAATAAATAGCAACTCTATGAACCTCTCTTTATCAGACAGCAACAATCTCACTATTCCCAATGTACAAACATTTTTGTCTCAAATAATTAATAGCACGCCACAACTACACAATACTGATAACATAACGCTTCCCAACAATTACTCATATTCCTCTCTAACTCCCAATCTCTATGGCTCCAATTCACCTGCCGACATGGAACAATAAAAAGAACTCTTACTACCGAAAACCAGTTTTTCGCTAGTAGAGATTCTAAACTTCACTCAGTTTGCTTATCATGGTACTTAAGATTCTGCAATGGAATCTTAATGGTTATCTGAATAATTATAATGAGCTCACTTTACTCATAAAAGAAAATAAATACGATATAATCGCTCTGCAAGAAACCCACCTTCACTCAAACCCACCATCAAACAGAATACCGAAAAATTTCTCTATCTACACAAACAACGATATAGAACCAAACTCTGTAGCAAAAAGAGGAGTTGCTCTGCTTATAAATACCACATTAGAACACACTGTAATAAACACGAACACCAATATTTTATCGATATCAGTTAAAATTAAATCTAATATCCATTTCACAGTAATTAGTACTTACATATCGCCTACAGATAGCCTCACAGAAATTGATTTACAGCATCTTTTTCCAAACTCAAATACCCCATTCTTGCTTTTGGGCGATTTAAACGCCTGGAGTCCGCTTTGGGGCTCCCCGAACTTTAACAAAAAAGGCAGAATAATAACTAACTTCATTCAAAACAGTAATTTGATTTTACTTAACGACAAATCCCCAACACATTTTTCAACAAGATCCACACACACCCACATAGACCTTAGCATCTGCAATCCTCCCCTCAACATCGCTGCTGCATGGAAAATCTTTGATGAGCCTTACGGCAGCGACCACTACCCAATATCACTGAGCTTATTTAATCACAACACTCTGCCACACACAGATAACACCAAACGCTACAACTTAGAGCTAGCAGATTGGACCACCTACCAGACCTTACACTAAACAGAAACAACAGCAACCAATCAACAGCAATCCTAACAAGGAAAATTAAACTTTGCGCGAACGCATCAATTCCCACTCGTACACCAAACCATCACAGTCGGGTTACTTACTGGTGGAATGAAAATTTATCCTCTCTCAGACGCGAAAAATTGTATCTCTGGAAAACTGCAAAGCGCAACCCCACAAAAGAAAATATTTTAGAATACAAAAAGGCAAATGCCAAATTCAAAAGAGAAGCCAAAATTTCGAAAAGGGAACGCTTCGTAGAATTTACCAGAGATATAAATCACCAAACCCCACCAAGTACTCTTTGGAAGAAGGTTAATATCATACACGGTAACTTCCCTTCGAACAGAATACATGTCATACAAACATCCGAAAACTCCTCCGCATCCTCTAATGAAGAAATCGGACATTTCTTCGTCAAAACGTGGTCAGAACTTTCTAAAAACCGAACTTTCTCCAACGAATTTGTCTACAAAAAAAATCTTTATACCAACCCCGTCAACACTGGCTATATAGCTGATAAGATAGCAATGCAATTAGAAGCCCCTTTTTCTCCACTGGAACTCAATGCTTGCATTTCGACACTTAAAGGCAAAACCCCAGGCTTAGATAACATCTCTTACCCTCTCATCAAAAACTTACCGCTTATAGGAAAATCTAAACTATGCAGCCTTTACAATATAATTTTCACAACGAGCATAATCCCTCAACAATGGAAAACCAGTTTAATTATTCCTATCTCTAAGCCTAACAAGCCAAAAAATACCATTGAGGGATACCGCCCCATATCACTTATACCTTGTTTATCAAAAGTCATGGAGAAAATGATAGCACGAAGACTAATGTGGTTTGCAACAACAAAAAAACTATTTTCAAACCATCAAACCGCCTTCAAACCAGGATGTGGCACAATAGATGCTTTACTAGCACTCGACGAACAGATATCTAATATAACTCCATCTCCTGCAAAAATCATTTTTCAATACTTTCGTTAGATATGGAAAAGGCCTTCGATCGTGTTGGCTTACATACGATAATAGAACAGCTAATAAACTGGAAAGTCGGCCCAAAAATTATTAACTATATACGCCACTACTTACAAAATCGAAAAATTTGTGTCAAAGTCGGCAATAAGATATCTGAGCAGTGGCCAATCGAAAATGGCATCCCCCAGGGGTCACCCCTTTCTGTAGTCCTATTTCTCATAGCATTCGACCGACTAAGCTGTCTTATAAAAGAACACAAGTTTTTCAACCACGTTATTTACGCGGATGACCTTTACGTCTTTACTACTGTTCGGAATATCGATAATTTCTTATTCCAAACAAACACTTTACTCCAAAAAATTTCTAATTGGTGTAATGCCAGCGGAACAATTATATCTGCTAATAAATCTAAACATCTACACATTTGCTACAAATAAAATTGTCAAGACATAAACATATGTATAAATAATAACAATATTACTAATGTAAATAGTCTTAAAATACTAGGCTTAGTGTTTAATAATAAGTACACCTGGAATGATCACATCACATATCTACACAACTCATTTCAAAGCAGATTGAATGTTATAAAATCTTTAAGCAATATAAAATTGGAGAGCAATTCCAACACACTTGTGCGAATTATAAAAGCGACAATATTAGCTAAAATAGATTACGGCCTTCCATTATTATCCCTAACTTCAAAAAGAAATGTATCAAAATTATCATCAATCTACCATACAGCAGCAAGACTGGCCATTGGAGCATTTCGTACCACCCCCATCATAAATATACTAACAGAAGCTGGACTCCCAACACTAAAGGGTCGGATAGTTTACATCAATACAGGGATGATTGTTAAGTTGGCATATAACGAAGGATCCCCAGTTCAAGCTATTTTGAAAAAAAGATTAAAAAGAAAACGTAATACGAGGAGAACTTCTACCCTGCAGAAACTTATAGAATTGGTAAAAGAGGAAGATATACCAATTACTCCATTACCAACACTCCCACTTCGTGCACCTCCTTGGACTCTGGAAAAAAACTCTATCATGCTCGACCTAACGAAATACAAAAAAGAAACTACACCTATATCAGTATATTTACAATCCTTTCTAAACATACGCAACTCACATATAAACTGGAGAGCCCTATATACAGACGGATCTAAAAACAGTAATATCATTGGGTGTAGCGTAGTGGACGATACCTCAACAATTCTATCTGCAGTACTACCATGGTACTCATCAGTCTTTTCAGCAGAAGCAACAGCAATCCTCTTTGCCTGCCGATATGCCGCAAAACATAAACATCGATACCTTATATGCAGCGACTCCTTAGGAGCAATCCAAGCTATCCTAAATGCTAATTTTGCCGACCCAACAATATCACAGATAAGAGACATTCTTATTGAATACACGGAAAAAATCAAGCTATTATGGGTTCCAGGCCACATCGGAATACAAGGCAATACACTTGCCGACTCTGCTGCCAAATTAGCCACGAAATCCCCAGTTAAACTCATCAATACCATCAACAAAAAGGACATTAAAAAACTGGCTTACAAAAACTGCCTAAGAAATGAAATTACGCAATGGTCTGAATATACTCATTACTACAAAGAGATAAACCCAACTCGTCAGCCAACAACACTACCAACAAATATAACAAGAAGGCAACAGATTATTTACACCCGCTTCCGTCTAGGACACACCAGGCTAACCCAACAACATCTCTTCCAAAACGTCCAACCACCACTCTGCTATTTTTGCTACGATGCGAACTTAACAATACCACATATAATCGAAGGATGCCTAGCGCTTGAAACAATACGCCAATCTATGGCCAACCCCAATATAAGGGAATTGCTCTCAAATGTAACACACACCAACATAAAAGAATTTATAAGATTTATAACTAAACTAAACATTTATTTTGAAGTGTGATATATATATACATAAGTCTTATTTGTACACATAGTAGAAATAAATTAATTTTAAGAAGCTGATGGCCTTAGTTGCTAACGCTTTTTCTAGATTGTTAAGGCATAATTATATTATCCTTTTTCAATAATAATAAATAAATAAATAAATAAGATTTATGGCAAAAAATAATAAAACCTATGGCACCAATCAGCAATTTACAACCATAGAATTCGCTTTAAGAAAATTTGTTTTGCATAGAATAAATTGAATTTCTCAACTAAAGGAAAAGCTAGTTCTCAAGTTTGATCTCAAATGTGATTCTCAAGGCTTGGAGTAATACTACGAGGCGTATACAAAAATTTATATTTTTTTGGTGTATTTTATAACAGAAGGTAATTATATAAAATTTGATTATTTTACAGCTCAGTATATTTAAAAAAAAATGTAGTAATAAATTTGAATTATAAATAAATGAATTAATAGTAAATTATCTGGCAGGATATATTCGAATTCAAGCCTGGCACTAGATGCTCTGTTTAGTCTACCACCACTTAATGTTTATATCCACGCAGAGGCCTTGAAGGCCATCTGCAGGCTGAAACACAATGGAAATTGGTACAGCCCTCGGCTGGCATTGGACAACAGAGTATGCATGGACTTCGATCCTCGCCATGCCCTTTGACCCCATGTCATTAAGAGTCGTCCTTGATAAGAGATACAGTGTGGTGCTGCCAGAGACACAATTGTGGTCAAACTCTGAAAATAAGCCCAACAAACACTCTTCTCGCATTGTCAAGGATGGCTCTCAGACAATGCACTCTGTCCAGCATGAGAAGGATGAAATGGCGGACCACTTTCTGTGTGTCTATGTTCGAATCAGGCTTGAGGTCTTTGGCACTGGAGTGTTGAGAAGCGACCACCTCGGCGCCTTAGCTTCTTGGCACAACAAGATCTACTCCGATTTTTTCGGAGGTCGGGTATTGTCTGGAATATTGGAATTCTGAATAACTTTTCTAGATACTAGAAGTTCTGTGTCTATCATTGAGTTAATTGGAGGTAATACTTGATATCGTGGGTGCCACAAATACAGCAGACCTGTACCACCTAGATTTTTTTCAGAAGGCGGCTGTTGGTTAGCTATGACTGTACTAGAAATGTGAATTCGGGGATCCCGGTCTTTGGGTATTTTTAACTCACAGAAATCACGGGACTTTCAGTATTTCAGAACTTCTTGGGAATAATATGAAATGTAGGCAGATAAATCCCAAAAAAGCAACATTGACTTTATCTTTATAACAAATATTTATACGCTTGTACGGTTTTGTTATCTTTGAGCCTCGGGCACGACCTGAACCTCTATGTATTCCAACTATGTAGATGATATCCCCGTTTTATTTCACTTAAGACTGTTTCATCTCGTTTCATTCGAGCTAAGAGTTTACAAATCCTTCTCAATTACACTTCCGATCATAGTTCATAGTTTCTCACAAATTAAAGTTTTGCTATAAAGAGCAGCAAGTATTTATCGAGCAAAGTCAGGCAAAGGAATGCGTAGGAGTTGATCTTGAAAAGCTAAACGTGCGGCGGTGGAAGGAGGTAGCCTTAGATTGAGACAGGCAGACAAAGAAAGAGGGAGAGACCCGAGAGAGAATGAGAGAGAGAGTCCCAAGAGAGAATGAGAGAGAGAGAGAGGGAAAGAGAGAGAAAGAATTGTGAAACTTCAGGATCGCACGGAGAAAAAGTTAAAATAAATAAATAAAGTGCCGTGCATGGAAATTACACTTCTTTTTTCATATTTTCATAATTTTTTTCGTGCATTACCAAAATTCAAATTTTGTCCTACTTTGTCATTATTATCTAACAGAGCCTAAGGCCCTACTGGTGAATGCGGTAGTTGTTTGCTTACACAAGGTGGCGCAGAATTAATGACCCTAAGGGAAGAACTACAATTTTGGCAAATGTCAATATATTTAACATTTGTGGGCTAGACAGCTGCAGTATACAAATAGACAAGCAAACTAGCGCGTAAAAGTCAAAGATTTCCATCACTCAAAATAATTTTTTTATTTAGTAAAAAAGTTATTCAAAAACAAAGTTGGATGATTAATTTTGCGCCACCTTCTGTTTGTAGAGCTTCTGGACAAAATGTGCTTGTTATTTTCGACTATTTTGCTCTCTCAAACTTCTTCTAACACCCGGCTAACGTTCTTCATTTACCATCAGACCGATCTTTATTCTTTCCTTTCTCCCTTCCCGTGCAACTAACTACCGCAGTCCAACATAATTCGGGCATAAAATAAAGAAATAGTTTATTTTTGACATTCTTCCTTAGCATTGAATACTTTTGCCGTTTTCAAATGCAAAGTAAAACGAGAAAGCTTTGTGGAAAGTCGCCAGAGTGAATTTAATTAATGGGTGGCTGGCATTAGCGGTGAAAGGAACAAAAAATATTGCGATAAGCGGAAAAGTTCAAATGTTGCTCACAGCGGTCAGCATGTCAGGCAGAGAAACGCGGAAAACTAATGAAAAATGCAATAATTGTTTATAAAATTAAGCGCATAAAAGAAAAAACTAAAAAAAAATTGTATTAAGATATGAACAAAAAAAATTATATATTCTATAGTGAGTTGATGGTGTCACAAAAAAAGTGCAAAGTAAAGAAACGAAAAGTATACCGGCCAGCTAACTGTCAACGCTCTGTCACAAAGTCATCTGCGCGATTGTTGCTTTCAGCCAATGCCCCTTCGGTCCACACATTGCTGGCATTAATGGCCCTTAGTTGCATTGCAATTTCTGCTCCCACTCGACCCGTCGTCGCGCAGTAAAATACAAATTTCTCAGCAATTCAAGTAATGACATAAAAACGGCTGAGAGTGAATGTTGCAGCAGCGCAATTGCTGCAACTATTGAGGCATCTCACTTGTTGGCAATAGCGACGCTTTTGGCCATTGTGCAACAGTTGCGGCCATCTGCGGTTGGCAATTTTTTCCAGCATTCATAAAATTTTTTCTTGGTTTTTCTGGTTCACTCATTCAGCTCATTATAAAGTTACTGTTCTGTTTTCCTCTCATTTCTAGTGGCCACTTGTAGAAAATCACTATAATTTTTCACAATTTTCGCTACGCTTTGCTTTATTCACTGCTTCCTTCTATCGCTGGGCTCTCTTGTCTTTATTCATTCGTTTGAGTTTTTCTATTTCCGCTAGAGTAGTGGTGGAGTGGTGAGCTCTGCTTTAGTTTCAGTTGAGTGCCTGTTGTCTCTAAAAATGTGCTGAAAAATTTCAAACTGATTCGCGAGTTTTTCCTCAAAGCTTTTCATGCATACTGGTTGGAGGCCCAGTTTTGTGTTAAGTCAAACTTTACAAAGCACAACTTCACAAGTTGACCATATTTGATGAAAGAGTTGACCATCTGCTAGTTTTTGTTTTTGTAGTTGATTGAAACTGGTTTAGTAGTTGAGAGGGTTTAAAAAGTAGGTCTTGTTGAAGATTTGAAAAATAAAGTAAATGATTAATGAAATACAGAAAATACGCAAACCAATAAGAATTCATACGAGGTAGTAGTAGTAGTACAAAAACAAAAATTCGGCGTTTTGCATGCCAAAATCAGGAAGGCAATCCCTGAACTACAATGAGGATGTAAACGAAAAAAAAAACAAAAAAAAAATCTCTTCGAAATTTAAGTCACCAAAGCCGATTTTGTTGTAATAACGCTTCCTTGTACGAGTTCGTCTGGAAGGAAGGAAGAAATGTTAGAATTTTTTAAATTTTGTATAAAATAGAAATGTCAGGTGAAATTTAATGAGATTTGAGAAATCTTAAGTCATGTTGCAGTGCTTGCGTTTAGCTCGCGCGTTACACAGTGCCCAATAAAGTCCCAAGAGATGTATGTAATCCAATAACTACACACAGAACGCTCCTATTTACACCGGATTTTTTGTATTTTGAGGCTTATCTCATTTGGAAGGTTCTTTATTACCATAAATTGCATAAACCTAAAAAGAGGGGGGAGTCTATAAGCCAAAATGTGTTGAAAAATCATAAAATTCGTTTTCAAACTGTAACAAATTAAAATTGACTTAACGGAACCCGGGTCCAATTTTTCGGGAAGGTCAACTTCAGTGCCATTTTTTAAATTATCAAAATTAAAAAAAAAAAAATTATTTTTGTAGGTAAAATAAATTAAGTAAGAAGCATAAAAAATTTAAACATCGCTTTTTCATTTTTTAATTGTAAAAAAATCCTGCATTCACCCTCAATTTTCGAGTTCTAGATCACCGGATTCCTTAACCGACGACTACTATCATTCCGCATTAATTAAGGTATCAAGTATTTCTAATTATGAAAGGCATATCTGATATATTTCGTTACAAATGAGATGGTAAATCGGGCCTTTACAGTAAACCTTTAGGTTTAAAATGCACTTGAGGTAGAGCTGAGAATTTAGGCATTTTTCAAATTGGGTTTTAGCAGCACTAAACAATCAATCTTCGAAAGCAAAAAGAATCGTACAAATTTATCGCTGAGTCACTTGGACGGTCCAAGAATTTTGTTCTAAATGCTCTTAACCCCAAGAACGCCAAAGACCGACGAGGTGGTAAAAAGAAAGCGACTTGCACTACTGGTAATTTAATTGTGACTCTTGCTAAGAGGCATCCTCTTAAGTCATCAACTGTCATTGAGGCTGAAATCAACAACGTAGTATCAGCGAGAACTGTACGGCGACGATTGTATAACATGAACCGACCAGGCAGTCTGTAAAGTTCCTGACTTGAAGTAAGCAAATTTAAGGAAGACGAGAAGTTTTGCTCAAGAGCACAAGTCCTGGTGTGAATCAGAGGGTATGAAAAACATGGTATAACCTATTTCGGAACGATGAAACAAAAATAATTATTTTTGAAAATGATGTTGGGCGAAGGATCAGACGTCCAAAAGAAAAAGAGTTCTTACCGCGGTTGATAAAAAAATAAATAGTCAAGCACGGTGGCGGCAACATAATGACTTCGGGATGCTTCTCTTGGTATGGAGTAGGAAATAACCAATAAAATGGACAGATTTATTTAAAAGGATTACCCCAATAAACCATTTCGGTGGTTTTTTATACAAGTTAATGACCCTCCTCAATGTTAGTACGTCAATGGTTTCTAGAAATGGTGTTAAGTATGGATTAGCCTAGCCAGTTACCCGATCTAAGCCCCATTGAAAACTTCGAAACTTCAAAGATTCAAAAAATTAAGATTTATGGCAGTGAGTAATTGACTGTCTACCAGTTCACATCTTCTTACTGTGTCTCTATACTAGCAAAGCGATCAAATTTTGTGTTGTTGTATAGTGCTATTCTAATTTTCATTCGTTTCATTTTACACCCAATACGTGAAACTTAACTATATAAGTAAACGGAGAGTGATTAAAAAAAAAGTATCCACCATGTCCTCAGAGCGAGGAGGGAGGGATCATAATTACTTTGCAATTCTCGGGGAAGAGCCCCCCCCCTAAACGTAAAACCCTTAACCTTAACAATACACGTGACTTTCCTTACCTCAAGAAAAACAACAAACCATTAAACGTCAACCCAACAATTTGCCCAAAATTTATTATTGTGAAAAACAAAGACAACACGAAACCACTAAAAACATTTAATATATTTTTACTACAAAAGGCCCTAGAGTCAATCACTACAGAGCAGCCAAACTCAATTTCGTGTACCAGAGATGGAGATCTCCTCATATTAACAAAAAATAATCAACAAACCACAAAATTTCTTAAAGCTACTAAATTATCAAATTTATGTGATATTTCAGTGAGCCTTCACCCCACACTCAATACTATAAAAGGTGTGATTTACTCTACTTTTCTATCCACCTTAACAGAAAATGAAATCGTTGAAGGTCTACAAAACCAAGGAGCCACAGAATGCAAAAAAATTACTAAATTTAAAGACGGTAAAGTCATAAACACTCCCTTGCATATTATTACTTTTAACGCATACGAACTTCCTGTCGAAGTCAATGTAGCTTGGCTGAAAGTAAAGGTGGAGCCCTATATCCCATCCCCAATGCAATGCAAAAATTGCTATACTTTAGGTCATACATTAAAATATTGTAAATCCGAAAATAAATGCAACGTGTGTTCCTCTACATTTCACGACCCCTCACCATGTACAAAAGTTGAGTGCATTAATTGTAAGCAACAGCATAGATCCAACAACATCAAATGTCCAACATTACAAAAGAGGAAAGATATACTTACCTACAAAACATTAAACAAGTGCTCTTTTCGCGAAGCCACTGAAGCAGTTAATCATAATCAAAAAGAATATATTTCCCCACGGGAAAATCTAGAAGAAGCAATTCAAAAAAAGGTAACAAAACCAAAAGAACAGAAAACATATACTCAAAACAACAACAACAATAACCTGCCGACCATACCCAACATACCAAATCTCTCCCATACTACTGAAAGCACAGAAACCACTCAAAGAGCCACTTTTAATCCATCCACTACTCAACAAGAAAACTCTATAATAGAAACACAGAATACAGTTAACCAAGATAACTCACCAAATCACTGTCCTTTACCCAACAATACTATTCCTCTCTCTAACAACTCAAACTACACAAATACTATAGAAAACCATTTAACTACTCAAAACCACATGCTTAGTTCATCCACAAGCCAACAAGCAATAAACTCAACAATAAATAGCAACTCTATGAACCTCTCTTTATCAGACAGCAACAATCTCACTATTCCCAATGTACAAACATTTTTGTCTCAAATAATTAATAGCACGCCACAACTACACAATACTGATAACATAACGCTTCCCAACAATTACTCATATTCCTCTCTAACTCCCAATCTCTATGGCTCCAATTCACCTGCCGACATGGAACAATAAAAAGAACTCTTACTACCGAAAACCAGTTTTTCGCTAGTAGAGATTCTAAACTTCACTCAGTTTGCTTATCATGGTACTTAAGATTCTGCAATGGAATCTTAATGGTTATCTGAATAATTATAATGAGCTCACTTTACTCATAAAAGAAAATAAATACGATATAATCGCTCTGCAAGAAACCCACCTTCACTCAAACCCACCATCAAACAGAATACCGAAAAATTTCTCTATCTACACAAACAACGATATAGAACCAAACTCTGTAGCAAAAAGAGGAGTTGCTCTGCTTATAAATACCACATTAGAACACACTGTAATAAACACGAACACCAATATTTTATCGATATCAGTTAAAATTAAATCTAATATCCATTTCACAGTAATTAGTACTTACATATCGCCTACAGATAGCCTCACAGAAATTGATTTACAGCATCTTTTTCCAAACTCAAATACCCCATTCTTGCTTTTGGGCGATTTAAACGCCTGGAGTCCGCTTTGGGGCTCCCCGAACTTTAACAAAAAAGGCAGAATAATAACTAACTTCATTCAAAACAGTAATTTGATTTTACTTAACGACAAATCCCCAACACATTTTTCAACAAGATCCACACACACCCACATAGACCTTAGCATCTGCAATCCTCCCCTCAACATCGCTGCTGCATGGAAAATCTTTGATGAGCCTTACGGCAGCGACCACTACCCAATATCACTGAGCTTATTTAATCACAACACTCTGCCACACACAGATAACACCAAACGCTACAACTTAGAGCTAGCAGATTGGACCACCTACCAGACCTTACACTAAACAGAAACAACAGCAACCAATCAACAGCAATCCTAACAAGGAAAATTAAACTTTGCGCGAACGCATCAATTCCCACTCGTACACCAAACCATCACAGTCGGGTTACTTACTGGTGGAATGAAAATTTATCCTCTCTCAGACGCGAAAAATTGTATCTCTGGAAAACTGCAAAGCGCAACCCCACAAAAGAAAATATTTTAGAATACAAAAAGGCAAATGCCAAATTCAAAAGAGAAGCCAAAATTTCGAAAAGGGAACGCTTCGTAGAATTTACCAGAGATATAAATCACCAAACCCCACCAAGTACTCTTTGGAAGAAGGTTAATATCATACACGGTAACTTCCCTTCGAACAGAATACATGTCATACAAACATCCGAAAACTCCTCCGCATCCTCTAATGAAGAAATCGGACATTTCTTCGTCAAAACGTGGTCAGAACTTTCTAAAAACCGAACTTTCTCCAACGAATTTGTCTACAAAAAAAATCTTTATACCAACCCCGTCAACACTGGCTATATAGCTGATAAGATAGCAATGCAATTAGAAGCCCCTTTTTCTCCACTGGAACTCAATGCTTGCATTTCGACACTTAAAGGCAAAACCCCAGGCTTAGATAACATCTCTTACCCTCTCATCAAAAACTTACCGCTTATAGGAAAATCTAAACTATGCAGCCTTTACAATATAATTTTCACAACGAGCATAATCCCTCAACAATGGAAAACCAGTTTAATTATTCCTATCTCTAAGCCTAACAAGCCAAAAAATACCATTGAGGGATACCGCCCCATATCACTTATACCTTGTTTATCAAAAGTCATGGAGAAAATGATAGCACGAAGACTAATGTGGTTTGCAACAACAAAAAAACTATTTTCAAACCATCAAACCGCCTTCAAACCAGGATGTGGCACAATAGATGCTTTACTAGCACTCGACGAACAGATATCTAATATAACTCCATCTCCTGCAAAAATCATTTTTCAATACTTTCGTTAGATATGGAAAAGGCCTTCGATCGTGTTGGCTTACATACGATAATAGAACAGCTAATAAACTGGAAAGTCGGCCCAAAAATTATTAACTATATACGCCACTACTTACAAAATCGAAAAATTTGTGTCAAAGTCGGCAATAAGATATCTGAGCAGTGGCCAATCGAAAATGGCATCCCCCAGGGGTCACCCCTTTCTGTAGTCCTATTTCTCATAGCATTCGACCGACTAAGCTGTCTTATAAAAGAACACAAGTTTTTCAACCACGTTATTTACGCGGATGACCTTTACGTCTTTACTACTGTTCGGAATATCGATAATTTCTTATTCCAAACAAACACTTTACTCCAAAAAATTTCTAATTGGTGTAATGCCAGCGGAACAATTATATCTGCTAATAAATCTAAACATCTACACATTTGCTACAAATAAAATTGTCAAGACATAAACATATGTATAAATAATAACAATATTACTAATGTAAATAGTCTTAAAATACTAGGCTTAGTGTTTAATAATAAGTACACCTGGAATGATCACATCACATATCTACACAACTCATTTCAAAGCAGATTGAATGTTATAAAATCTTTAAGCAATATAAAATTGGAGAGCAATTCCAACACACTTGTGCGAATTATAAAAGCGACAATATTAGCTAAAATAGATTACGGCCTTCCATTATTATCCCTAACTTCAAAAAGAAATGTATCAAAATTATCATCAATCTACCATACAGCAGCAAGACTGGCCATTGGAGCATTTCGTACCACCCCCATCATAAATATACTAACAGAAGCTGGACTCCCAACACTAAAGGGTCGGATAGTTTACATCAATACAGGGATGATTGTTAAGTTGGCATATAACGAAGGATCCCCAGTTCAAGCTATTTTGAAAAAAAGATTAAAAAGAAAACGTAATACGAGGAGAACTTCTACCCTGCAGAAACTTATAGAATTGGTAAAAGAGGAAGATATACCAATTACTCCATTACCAACACTCCCACTTCGTGCACCTCCTTGGACTCTGGAAAAAAACTCTATCATGCTCGACCTAACGAAATACAAAAAAGAAACTACACCTATATCAGTATATTTACAATCCTTTCTAAACATACGCAACTCACATATAAACTGGAGAGCCCTATATACAGACGGATCTAAAAACAGTAATATCATTGGGTGTAGCGTAGTGGACGATACCTCAACAATTCTATCTGCAGTACTACCATGGTACTCATCAGTCTTTTCAGCAGAAGCAACAGCAATCCTCTTTGCCTGCCGATATGCCGCAAAACATAAACATCGATACCTTATATGCAGCGACTCCTTAGGAGCAATCCAAGCTATCCTAAATGCTAATTTTGCCGACCCAACAATATCACAGATAAGAGACATTCTTATTGAATACACGGAAAAAATCAAGCTATTATGGGTTCCAGGCCACATCGGAATACAAGGCAATACACTTGCCGACTCTGCTGCCAAATTAGCCACGAAATCCCCAGTTAAACTCATCAATACCATCAACAAAAAGGACATTAAAAAACTGGCTTACAAAAACTGCCTAAGAAATGAAATTACGCAATGGTCTGAATATACTCATTACTACAAAGAGATAAACCCAACTCGTCAGCCAACAACACTACCAACAAATATAACAAGAAGGCAACAGATTATTTACACCCGCTTCCGTCTAGGACACACCAGGCTAACCCAACAACATCTCTTCCAAAACGTCCAACCACCACTCTGCTATTTTTGCTACGATGCGAACTTAACAATACCACATATAATCGAAGGATGCCTAGCGCTTGAAACAATACGCCAATCTATGGCCAACCCCAATATAAGGGAATTGCTCTCAAATGTAACACACACCAACATAAAAGAATTTATAAGATTTATAACTAAACTAAACATTTATTTTGAAGTGTGATATATATATACATAAGTCTTATTTGTACACATAGTAGAAATAAATTAATTTTAAGAAGCTGATGGCCTTAGTTGCTAACGCTTTTTCTAGATTGTTAAGGCATAATTATATTATCCTTTTTCAATAATAATAAATAAATAAATAAATAAGATTTATGGCAAAAAATAATAAAACCTATGGCACCAATCAGCAATTTACAACCATAGAATTCGCTTTAAGAAAATTTGTTTTGCATAGAATAAATTGAATTTCTCAACTAAAGGAAAAGCTAGTTCTCAAGTTTGATCTCAAATGTGATTCTCAAGGCTTGGAGTAATACTACGAGGCGTATACAAAAATTTATATTTTTTTGGTGTATTTTATAACAGAAGGTAATTATATAAAATTTGATTATTTTACAGCTCAGTATATTTAAAAAAAAATGTAGTAATAAATTTGAATTATAAATAAATGAATTAATAGTAAATTATCTGGCAGGATATATTCGAATTCAAGCCTGGCACTAGATGCTCTGTTTAGTCTACCACCACTTAATGTTTATATCCACGCAGAGGCCTTGAAGGCCATCTGCAGGCTGAAACACAATGGAAATTGGTACAGCCCTCGGCTGGCATTGGACAACAGAGTATGCATGGACTTCGATCCTCGCCATGCCCTTTGACCCCATGTCATTAAGAGTCGTCCTTGATAAGAGATACAGTGTGGTGCTGCCAGAGACACAATTGTGGTCAAACTCTGAAAATAAGCCCAACAAACACTCTTCTCGCATTGTCAAGGATGGCTCTCAGACAATGCACTCTGTCCAGCATGAGAAGGATGAAATGGCGGACCACTTTCTGTGTGTCTATGTTCGAATCAGGCTTGAGGTCTTTGGCACTGGAGTGTTGAGAAGCGACCACCTCGGCGCCTTAGCTTCTTGGCACAACAAGATCTACTCCGATTTTTTCGGAGGTCGGGTATTGTCTGGAATATTGGAATTCTGAATAACTTTTCTAGATACTAGAAGTTCTGTGTCTATCATTGAGTTAATTGGAGGTAATACTTGATATCGTGGGTGCCACAAATACAGCAGACCTGTACCACCTAGATTTTTTTCAGAAGGCGGCTGTTGGTTAGCTATGACTGTACTAGAAATGTGAATTCGGGGATCCCGGTCTTTGGGTATTTTTAACTCACAGAAATCACGGGACTTTCAGTATTTCAGAACTTCTTGGGAATAATATGAAATGTAGGCAGATAAATCCCAAAAAAGCAACATTGACTTTATCTTTATAACAAATATTTATACGCTTGTACGGTTTTGTTATCTTTGAGCCTCGGGCACGACCTGAACCTCTATGTATTCCAACTATGTAGATGATATCCCCGTTTTATTTCACTTAAGACTGTTTCATCTCGTTTCATTCGAGCTAAGAGTTTACAAATCCTTCTCAATTACACTTCCGATCATAGTTCATAGTTTCTCACAAATTAAAGTTTTGCTATAAAGAGCAGCAAGTATTTATCGAGCAAAGTCAGGCAAAGGAATGCGTGCCTTCCAACTTGTCAACGCAAATTGAGAGCTATTTTCAATTTTAAATATTGCGCTTTTCCACCTTTGGTAATTTCACTTATTACTTTTTATAGCTCATTTAGATGTAGTACATTTTCGTTTCGTTTGCGAACGCAAAAGATCTGCAATTGTGATGATAACACATTTTTGACATATTGATGACAGCAAGTTTTGTGCTTCTCTACACTTTCGTGCGTTTCCAGCGTATCTGAATTTTCGTCCCAGCAATCGACAGTTCAACCGAAAAGAGCGGCAAATTCTATGAGCCAACGCGTGCTAGTGGAAGAGCGGGCACGCAAGTTGAAGAGCGCAATTACCCGAAAATGATTGCATGCTCAGTTTTGACGTCACCCGTCACATGTCAAGCAATAGCCAACAGTTCTGGCAAATAAAAATTTTACAAAAAATGTATAGAATGCGCTACAAGATTGGCAAAGAAAACATACAAAATACACATGAAATAAAAGCAAAAATAAGCAATCGACATTTGATACGCAGAGATGATTGGAAAGTGACGAGGTGGAGAATTCTGTGGCAAAAGTGCCACAAATATCATCAGCGATTGCGAGTAAATCAGCGCGTCTGTCACGTGCCACGCACAAGCTTATCGCGTCGAAGCTGTTGACAGCGCAGTGAAACGAGTAAAGTGAGTACAGTCAATGCAGGTGTGGCGGCAGGGGGAGGCGACGCACATATATGGCGCATTGTCAGTTGTGCGGTTGAGCAAATGAAGTTGTCAAATTCTGCTGCTGCTGCTGTTGCTATTTCTAACTTCTTGTCAAACGACATTGACAACTGACATTGAAAACGCGCTTAGCTCGCTGAAAAGTAGACTGGTAATTTGTTGTTGTCATTTTGGCTATCTGATTTCTTGTTGCGTTGTTTCTCGTGTAGAAAATAATGACAACTTTAGAGGTTAACAATTCGAAGGCTTGGATTTGAGACTTTATATCTTATTTTTATCTTCACAGCTTATTTGTTAGCGTCCTTTACTTTTATAAAATCTTGTGAAAGAGCAGAAAAACCAAGTGCTTAATTTACAAGATGGCGCAAAATTAATCACCGAGTTTCGTTTTAGAATAATTGTTGATGGCAATCTTTATTTCGACCTTTGCTGCCTGGTTCAGAAGTGTCAAATATGATTGACGTACGAGGACGTTTGCAAAAATTATAAATCTTCCGATAGGGTGATTAATTTTGCGCCACCTTACATATTTTGAGTATTTTTTTTATTTTTTTAATAATTTATTTAAAATAAGTTGAGGCAGCTAAACTTGAGCATAAGAAAATATAAAGTTTTCAGCAGCCTAAAAATTAAGAAAAAAATTAAAAAAAGTAAATAAATAGGTAAACTCTTCCGCCTATTTATGGCCTACTCTCTTGATATTTTGCCACTAATGGAGGGACCTACCGTTTTAAGCCGACTCCGATATCTAAATTTTTTTATATGAAAGAAAATTGGCAACCTTGTATACAAAAAAAACAATGGTTAAAAATCGACGCGATGAAAATTTTTTGAAGTTTTTCTTTTATAGACTATTGGAACTATTTTTTCATTAAAAAATAATTAAAATTAAAAAGCAAACATAAATTTTCAAAACTTGTCAAAAATTTGTTCCTGTGCTACAGTTATTTAACGCTCTGTACTTCGTGTAGTGATTAGTATCGTAAACAGCAGCAGGCTTCAAAGTAAAAACTAATATGACACTTGCTAGTAAATGCTATTTTGGACTTATGTTTTTATGTCGCTTAGTAGGCGCTAAACCCTTCATTACTGTAGTCTTACCAGATTTTAAATATACATTTTTGGTGCAGATTTTGCAAATGGGTTGTATTTCAAATGAAATTTCTTCACTTGGGATCATCATCTACAACCATTACACAACTATTTTTAATCAAAAACCTATTAAAGTCCTCTTTCAGCTGCAAGTACTATGGCACCTCAATACTTTGATCTAAATCACTGAAATATGAAATACCAATGGATATTTTAAACTGGTTGTTGAAGGTAATTTTGATAATTCTGAAAGCTTTGTTTGGGACTGGCACGTATGTATTTTCAGTGAGTAAAGCTTTCAATTCTTTCAAACATTTTTAATTGATTTCCATTCTCTTCATTTCCTTTGAAATGTCTAAGCTATTCTCTCTAAGAAGACTCAAATAGCGCTTTCTTCTGAGGAACATCCACGAGAATACGATGTATTCCGGTAGCATATTTTATCCAAAAATCTTCGCGAATATACTTTTCTCTATCTCATCACATTAGGGTGCGGCATATAAACGGTGAAGTAAATATTATTCATTCAAGCCAAAATTTTCTAATATCTAGAAAATATATGGTAAACTAGCAAGAAATTAATGAACAAATGGCGGGTTTTAAAAAAAGGTATGTTTTTCAGGTGTTATTTTTCAAAAAAAAATGTTCCATTGTAGCACCTGCCAAAATGACAAGCCTACAGATTAATAATCAGTTTAACTTTTTCGTTTCAGATGTCCTGAAGAGCCAAAATCCTGTTGACAAGCCACCTTTCTTTTTTCAACACGCTTACTTTGGTGCCACACTACTACAAAAAGATATATGAAAAAAAATTGTTTTTGTATACTATTTGAGGCCAATAATAACATACTATAAAATAAAAGCGATCGTATTGTATTTACTTAAAATACAAAAATTCCTAAAAAATATCTATAATAAATGAGTACTTGACCAGACTACTACGACCTTAAATATATTGAGGGTAAGTAGGAGCTGATGAGGTAAAAAATATGTTATCCCTTACATTTATTAAAACTCCAGAATGCATGCCTTTAGTAAAAAAAAAGAAAAAAGGGGGAAAAACTAATTCACTTCCCCCTTCCTAAGCCATGAAAGTAAAGCCGCTTCTATTTTCCGCAAGCAAAAGGGTTCCTTTCGCCCAATTGCTATTATCAGTTTTTGTCACTCAACTTCCCACCTCGGCTTGGAGTTATGAATGGGCGACATGTGAGCAATTGAGTGCGCGTGATTGCTTGTCATTCACCTGAAGTCTATAGTAAGGCACTGCGGTAAATCTCAAAAAAAGAAAAAAGGTGCAAAGTGTGTTTGAATATTTTTATTCCTATTTCCACAGCTACTCACGTATATGTGTTTATTTTCTATTCTTTTTTCACTCATCAGTGGATTGCTTTGTGAGATGGGCATGCGTGTGAAATGAGGCAGACAAAAGCAAATTCTAACTTATCGATGAAATCTTTGTTAAGCAGCCCAAACTCATATTTGCCTTCGAAATTTTTGTGGCCACTTTTTAGTTGAAAATATGAAAAGCATAAATTGCTTGCAAAGAAAGAGGGTTGCATGATTTCACGCAAAATACTTGCAAAGGAATTTTTACCTCACAGGTGCATGCAAATGCGGTTGATGGGATAGTAGGGTTGGAATGTTGATGGTTAAGTGTGGAGCGTAGGTGGCACGTGGGTTTTCGGAAAATACATACCTTTAAATGAGTACACACACATATGCATACATATTTGGATGTATATATGTGCGTATGCGGTTTGGAAAATCCTTTTTACTTGATTGAAAAGCGCTTCAATTGAATGGCTGAGTGAATGCGCGGAATTTTCGCTGAAATGCAGACACAATTGTGCTTGGCGAAAGGATTGCGTGAATAAATGTGCACACATATGTAGGTTTGTACGTCGTATGCGTGTATGAAATTTCGTGTTCGTATGTGTTTGTGTGTAAATTGATAAGCTTTTTTCAATGGCGTTTAATTTTAATATTTGCAAATTGGAAATTTGATTTACGGCATGGGAAATCAGTGTGATAAAGAAGTGAATTAAAAAGGAGTGAGAAGTGGAATATTTCGAGTAATTTGAAATGAGCAAATATTTAAAAAAAAATTCGAGCGCACGCAATGTATGATTTTATCGCGCTCGCTGAAGCTTAAAATCGTACAAAGTTATCAAATTTTTCGCGGATTTTCGAGTGAAGTGATCAAGCAGTTTGGACATTGTCGACAATTCTTATAAAAACTGGTATATTTGTAGAATTGAGTACAATAGGAAGACAACTAAATATTTTGTAACAAAATTTTATAATTTTGATACTGAAAAATTTAGTATTGAGTATTGATTACTCGATTTTTGCGTCGTAAAAAACTTTGACTGCCATCTTTTCGAAATAAAAAGCCTGTACGACCTTTCATCTGACCACTCACCAATCCTACTGACGTACGGGGAAAAAGTTAGTAGGGCAGAAAAATCTAATAAACTAACAAATGAAAAAACTGACTGGGAATCATTTCGTGACTATATAGATTTAAATCTACAATTACACATTTCTTTAAAATCTAGCGCTGACATCGAAAGCTCAATAGTTTACATTAATGACATCATACAAGAAGCGACTCATAAGTCAACACTTTATTTTAAAGATATAATCCACAAAAATAACGCTAACTGTCCAATGATTAAGAAACTTGTTTTAGAGAAAAGAGAACTTACGAAAAAATGGCAACAAAATCGGCATCCCCCAGATAAAACTAAACTAAACTGAGCAACTAAAAACCTAAAAGAAGGCTTAAAAACAAAATCCGAAAATGACATCTCTCACTATAAAAAATTTATCGACAACAGCAGAAACTAACTACTCAATCTGGAAAGCAACCAAAAAGCTTCTAAACAAAACAATTCACCAACCGCCTATAAGAGAGGAAAACGGAAACTGGGCAAGAACGAATGAAGAAAAGGCAGCAACACTAGCAGACAATTACGCAGAAATATTTTCAAGCTCTACAACTCCCAATACCTTCCCGTTTGCATCAGAGCGAACTCATACTCAAGATTATAGATTAAGTCCGGTGACTACACGAGAAATTCAAAAAATAATAAAGACTGATCTCGCGCAATAACCTACATACGCAACATATTTAACGCTATTTTTGGGCTTAAATATTTGCCGAAGCTTTGGAAAATAACGGAAATAATTGCTATTCCCAAACCTGACAAGGATCCAGCAATAGCATCATCATATAGACTGATTAGCCTACTTCCTATTATGAGTAAAATAATCGAAAGGCTGCTCATTGTGAGAATAAGACCAATTATTGACCAACACAAAGTGATCCCTGACAATACAACAAATACACCGAGTATCACATAAAATATTAAGTTAGCTAGACGCAAAGAAATTCTGTGCTGGCATTTATCTGGGCATAGAAAAAGCATTTGACAAGGTTTGGCACAAAGGATTGATCACAAAGTTAAAACTAGTGCTTCTTAACAATATATGCACACTACTGGAAAGTTACATTACAGCAGGAATTCCACAGGGTAGCGTTGTCGGACCAATGCTTTACAATCTATACACTGCTGACATACCAGTGCCCACTGACGCAAATGCAATGTTGGCTACAATCGCAGACGACACAGTTTTACTTTACGGACATAGAAGATTAGCGAAAGCTACGAAACAGATGCAACAACTATTTAACAAAGCCAAAGAATGGTTCGACTCGTGGAATACTAAAATAAATGCTCTGAAAACGCAGCAGGTTATATACACAACAAAAAGGAACTTCATACCAAGAAACGTCACCATAAATGGAACTCTTATTCCTACATCCTTATCTGAGAAATACCTAGGTAGACATCTGAACAGCAAAGTACTTTGGAAGCATCACATTAAAAACAAGAAGGATCAAATCAAAAATAGATTCAAACAACTCTACTGGCTGCTAAACAATCAAAGAAGAAATAACAAGGATCCGCAGAAAGTACCAGGCAACGATAGAAACACACTGCAACAACGAAGTAAATGTACTTCCTACACAAGAACTCATGCGAGCCCGCCGACTCCAACGCAAACGACCGATCGACCTTTTATAAATCACAATCTTAGAAATATCACGCAGCTGTTAAAAGAAGTAGATCCAGTATCTATGTGTATTGTATTTTTAAAACGAATTTTATTCATAGTTGTATAAATAATATTAACTAACCCATAAATGCTCTTATAAAAAGTATAATTGTTAATTACCTGTAAATGACAAAAACGTTACTTTAGGAAAATTAAAAAAAAGAGTATTGAAAAATTTGGTAAATAGTTTTTTAAAGTGAAATAGCTTCGATTATTTTTATCATAAATTTGGGTTTGTCCGAGAAAATATATTGTACTTTTTAAATAAACTTTTTTTCTTCGAAAATTTTTTTGTAAATCACCCACTTTCAGTTTTTTTATTTTTTATTTTCCTGAATAGTTGTGGATATGCTTCGTAATCTCTGAATGTTTCATAGTAAGATTCTATCAACTTCTTGCTTTATATTATTTTAAACACGCATCGTAGATAAGTGAAAAATATCGCCATTGCGAAGCGCCAGCGTACGCCTCGTAAACTACGCCCATTTTTAAATCGATCGAAGCGTCTCTACGTACATTAGTAAGCAGATACATGGTATGGAAATCAAAGAAAAAAAATTTTAAGAATTTTAAAAAGTATATTTAATCCTTAGAAATTAAAACATTAGTTTGCAAAAATGTTAAAAATAATTGAAAATATTTCACTTTAAAAAACTGCAAAATTTTTAACACTGAATAAATATTAAAATTATGAAATATTTTTTCAAAATTCTTTCCGTTATTTTCCTATTATAATTAAGGTCACAAATGACCCAATTATTTGAAGAATTAACGATAATGTCCAAAGTACATGGATCACTTGACCTGTAATCACTTGCCCATTTCGCTGTTGCGTATACGCAGCGTCATCCCGATTTCCCTACTTGCTAGATATTCAGCCTGCATTTTCTCACTAAATTTCTGCAATTAGGTTAATGGAAAACATATATATGTGATATATTATATACTTACATACTTCCTGGTTATATGACTAGTTATACGTGCAAAAAAATGTTGAAACCCCGAAAGGAATCTAATTAAAATTTTTCACTTTTATCCCTAAATATTCACGTTGACATATCAAGCACATTTCACAAACTTATATTATATTCAGTTACATTTCATCATCATTAATTCCTAGAGTTCCAAGTTGGAGCGTAGGGCCTATGTAGTTTTTTTATATTTATTTATTAACGTGCTCGTAGAGACACCATGATGCACAACGCAGTGGACGCCCAAAATGAGGCGGAAACATGAGAAAACATAAAAAAAATACAAAAAATTGTTTTGAATGATAGAAAATTGAAGTTGCGTGGGTTAGCTGACATCGAAGGGTATCAAAAGAATGTGCTGGCTTTATATTGCATTAGCATTGGACTATAAGACAGCTCTGTTCACAGTCTGTGCCGCGTGTGTTCACTTTCAAGACAACGCACCGTTAAAACTACATGAATAGTACTTTAAAATGCTCTCACATCAATCGTATTCGGCAGATTTGATCGCCAGCGGCTACTGGCTGTTCGCTGACCTAGAAAAAATACTCGTCGGTTAGAAATTCTGCTCGAATGAAGAGGGTATTGCTGAAACTGAGGTCTATTGTGAGGCAAAACATAAATCGTTCCACAAAAGTGGTATTGAAATGTTAGAGCCGCCATGGAATGATTGCGTTGTTCTTGGTGGAAGTTTCATTGATGAATAAAGCTAATTTTGAACAAAAACAAAAGCAAAGTATTTTCTTTGATGGGCCCGGTACTTTTTAGCCCATGTGTTATACCTAAGAATGCAAAAGGTTTTGTCTGTAGTAGATACTTTCGCCCTGAGGAGGAGTTATTGCGCTCCTGAAATGGCTCTTATACTGTGTAATCTAGATTGCCCTATCAAAATTAAATTGTTGTCTTTAATTTATAGTTGTTTTTAATTTCCTGCTTCACTTCTAATACAGTCCCATATATACACTTTACGTATTAGATCAATTATTGAGGCTTACGAATGCTCATACAAGTATGTAAGTAAAGGGTGATTTTTTAAGAGTTATAGGAAAGTGTTTCAAAAAACCACCCGTAAAATTCAAAAAAATTTATGAAATTTTTATTTAAAGCGACAGTACAGTCCATATAATTTAATGTTTGAAGATTATTTCATGCAAATGTTGACCGCGACTGCTCTTCAAATGGTCCATCCGCTTAGTCAAATTTTGGCATACTCTTTCCAATGTTTCGGCCGGTATCTCACATATAAATGCTTCAATGTTGTTTTCTAATGCGTTAATTGAAGCAGGCGGCTTGCCTGAATAGACATGAGCTTTAACATAGCCCCGCAAAAAGTAGTCTAAAGGCGTTATATCGCACGATTTGGGTGGCCAATTGACAGGCCCCGAACGTGAAATAAAATGTTCACCGAACTCGCCTCTCATAAAGTCCATTGTTACGCGTGCTGTGGGGAATGTGGCATGTGGCACCGTCTTGCTGAAACCACATGTCATGCAAGTCAAGCTCTTGCATTTTGGGCAAAAAAAAGTTGGATATCATTTCACCGTAGCGCTCACCATTCACAGTTACGTTAGGATTCGCAACATCTTTGAAGAAGTACGGTCCAATGATACCTCCAGCCCATAAACCGCACCAAACTGTGATCTTTTCTGGATACATTGGTAGCTCTTGCAATTCTTCTGGCTGGTCTTCACTCCAAAATCGACAATTCTGCTTATTTAATAATACCCATTGATCCAAAAATGAGCTTCGTCGCTGAACACAATTTTTCGATAAAAAAGTGGATCTTAAATTTTCTTAACCGAACACGCATATAATAAAATTCAATGATTTGCAAGACCAAACTGACGATGTTTGACAGTGAAACAAAACGTGAAACATGCGTCAGCTGTTTAAACCAACTGTTTAAAAAGATAATAGTTAAAAAAGCACCCTTTACTTCCATCAGTTGAAAGACATCTTTACATGTTTGGGGGTAGGCAATGCGCTGATAATAAGTGAACAAAGAATTTAGAGAGGCTTTCACAACGAGCACGTACTTAAGCGTTATGGTTATCAGCTTTGAGTGAAAAAGTGGAGGTGCTTATAAATAAACTTATGCATAAACTTATGAACTTCAATTTGTAATATAGTAATGCGTGAATACATGTGTGCTGAAGTTTGAACGTGCAAGCGTTTATGCAAAATACGGCAGACTTAACACTTTGACTGCCAAATATTTTAACTTTCCGGGTTGTAGGAGCGATGAAATATTTTTAGCTAAATTTGTGTACGTTAGTGATTAAACAGCTGTTCATAACCAATTGAAAATCATTTTTAATAATACGTATCCTTCAAGTTCAAATAATTTTTGAAATTCCGCATATGTGAAGGGCTTTTCAGAAACTGTGGACATTACTTCCAGCGATGAGTTTGATGACCATCACCAAGGTATCGATTTAAGCTTGCAGAATAATACACTTTTGACGTGAGATAGAGGTTCAATAAAATGGTGATGAAGAAATTCGAGCAGGAGCAGCAGCAGTGAAAGTACCACCTTAGTTGAGAAGAGAAGCTGCTAAAAGATGGGAATGAAGAAGTGGCGCAAGCATCAAAAAGCTGCCTGGGTCACTTGAAGTAGTTGTAATTCTAAGAAAATCTTCCGTTCAGTGAGGAATCCGGCATACTTCAATAATTCTGCTCAACTATAAGCTGCGTGATAGCCTCTCATATTTTTGTTGATGAAGAAGTTATCGTTTTTGATACAATTATATTAGGTATCTTAGCAAGGCAGAAGATTAATTGCGATGAGATTGAACCGGATTTTGCGAAAAGTATTGACGATTTTCCTAACGGTATTTGGACAGTCAAGCAGCTATCTAGGCCTTAGATTCCACCTCATCCAAACTAGTCTTACAGCGTCTGATGTGGGTTACCGGTCATATGAACATATGGGGTAAGGGGATAGTGGATGAGCTAGCAAGAAAAGATGCGGCACTAGACATAGCAGAAGCGGTGGCAATCACCACCCCACTGAACACAATAAAAGTATCCATTGCTTCATACTATCATGCCTTAGCCGAAAGAAAGTGGAAGCAATTAGGTACATGTATTACATTACAACAAAAAACACATGGCCACGACCAAATATTTCACGCATCACTACAACCCTTACAGGTCACTGAAAGGTAGGGAATCATGCAGGTGGACATTGTCTTCCCTTCAATCCTATCTGCAGAAGCTGTCAAGCGGAGGGGGTGAAGGAAAGTCTTTTCCACTGCTTATGTGAATGTCGAGGGCTACCTACGGCAAACTTTTGCTCTTTCGGTAGGCCTTTCTTACAGCAAATTAATGAGATTTCAGACATCGAGATAAAGAATTTGCTGCTATAATGGATCTCCCAAAATGGATCTGACTTAAAAAAAAAAACACAAGACATCATCACAGAGAACAGTGGTAGTAAACTACTTCAACAAACAACAACAACGTTGATTTGCAATTTTAAGGTATTTAACTCTCCAATTACAATTCTGCTGATTATAGAGAATTGCATAACAACAAAACACAAACAAAAAAATTTTAAAGAAGCTGAAGAACCACCAGCTGTGAATGAAGCCCAGAACTTCGTTTGCTAAATGAGGTAAAACCCTTCAAAAACGCTTTGCTTTCGGTGAAATAACTGGTCTGCTTACTGAAGTTTTCTCAGCTATAAGCTGCCTGAATGAAAGCTTTATTCTTTTTGCAGGTGAGGAGGTTGTGCGATATATCATTTTCGGCACAAATGCAGAGCAGTAAGCTATTTGGGTTCCTAGGTTTATCTAGAAAAACGTAATTGAGTCTCCATAGAAGCTTTAGGGATACAAAATTGTAATAGAAAAAAGAAATGCTGTTTTTTTATAAGTGTACCTGAGTAAGTTGGCGACCGCCGTAGCCGAATGGGTTGGTGCGTGATTACCATTCGGAATTCACAGAGCTAACGTAGGTTCGAATCTCGGTGAAGCACCAAAATTAAGAAAAACATTTTTCTAATAGCAGTCGCCCCTCGGCAGGCAATGGCAAACCTCCGAGTGTATTTCTGCCTAGAAAAACTCCTCATAAAAAATATCAGCCTTTCGGAGTCGGCTTGAAACTGTAGGTCCCTCCATTTGTGGAACAACATCAAGACGCACACCCCAAATAGGAGGAGGAGCTCGGCCAAACACCCAAAAAGGGTGTACGCGCCAATTATATATATATAAATACCTGAGTAAGTGTATCTCCTCCTCGCTAGGAGGTTAGGAGACAATTGGCTGAATATAAAATATTTACAACTTTGGAAAAGCTACTTGATTATAGTCTAAGTTGGTTTACAAATTAGTATCTGTAATTCGACACAATCTGTGCATTAAGAGGATCTCGGTAAGATTTTCAGACTTGAGTTAGTACAGCAATCGACCTCTTAACTTCTTGAATAACCTGAAACGCATATAAATCCAAGCATAGAGATGAAACTATGTACATTTATGTGCCGTTCGTAGTACCGAAAGCTACTGGTTTGGTTCAGCATAAACTCATAGAATGTGCGATAGGTTGGATCTACTAAAGTCGACATATTCTTAAAATAGTTCTAAAAATTGTACTCATACAAGTACTATCAAATTTTATGCACATTTACAATGTACAACAAAAAAAATATTTTCAATTCTTTTAAATTTTTTAATTCTATTTCTTCACAAGTCACTTAGCTTAGTAGTGTGTCGCCTTAAAAAACTACTATATTTATCGAGGCCTTTGAATTAATCCAAGGTTTTGACGATGGTCTCAGAAAATGACGTGATTTCTTTGCCGTTTAGGAACCTCTCAGGAAATAAATAATATTCGGTGAGGGGCAGATCTGGAGCATATGGAGGATAGTTAACCGTAGCTTAATTCTGTAAATTTTTCTGTCGTCAAATGACGCTCGAAATCGTCTACAAATCTCTTTTTTTGTCCCAAGGCAAGTAAATTCGGCATACTTCGCACGGTCGCGACACAGTGGTCCCGCCGCTAAGGAAGAGCGTTCATAAGAACTTTTGGCGTGATAAATGACTTTCTAGTACGTTTTTAAGTTGAGAAATGTTTTTATTTGTTAAAAAGACATTAAGACATATAAAAAGTAATATATACAATATATAATAAGAATATATATAAGATATAATAATAATAATACCTATATAATAAAGTAATACATAATTAATATAAAAAGTCGAAGGAAAATTAGGTACACACATTTTTTATATGCAATTTTTTTGTTTCGTTTAAAGTTTTGCATAAATCTTAAATTATAAACAATAATAGAAAAAACATTAAATTCCGAAAGGATGAGCACAAAGTAGGTATACTTTGATGCCAGTTAACTTATTCTTATTTATGAAAACAATAAAATATTCACATCCAAAAAAGTTAATGTACTTAGAAATACAACACTTTTAACTCAATAAATCTAACACTTCTCTTGACATCATAGATTTCTTTTTACATGGTAATTTTCGTAGACTAGATATAAATGGATCGGAATTAAGAAGAAGCCTGTGCAAAAGATCCGTGTTAGTTACAGTTCTTGTGTGCTTTCTGGTATTGTCACGTCTGAATTGTTTCACCAATTTATTACATGATTCAGCTGCCTCCTCTGATAATTCTCCAATTGATAATAAACAATGGCCGATCACCTCCGACCCATGAATGAGCACTTTATGAACTGATGCAGGTAAATTATACCATGAATATTTACTAACTAGAATTTTAGCAGTGTCTAGTGCGTACATTTTGAATTTATTCGCATTAATTTTAAAACCAGATGAAAGACATTGTAGGAGATAACTACATCTGTCTATAACGTGTTTGTCTATACCTGTGATTTCGGGTGATATGGTTGAATGAAGGAAAAATTTTCGTGCTGTATTTCCATCATTAGAGGTACCACTTCCTCGAATTCGCGGTTTGTCAACTATCAAGCCTAATTGGTCTCTAAACTCCCTCTGAATAAATTCTTTTCTCTTAGCTTAAAGTGCTTTTTCCTCAGATGAACGTGCTTGCCACCTTTTAAATTCGATTCTATAAGAAACATGAATAAAGTATTCAAAAAATCTTATCCAAGAATGCAGGCGTGATAAACCAAATTCAACTTGTTTACTTGTTTGTTTCTACACTTTTCTAAGTCATTCATTTCTTTAGGTGTCGCACGACAAATATAACATTTACTCGTAGATGAGTCACTAAGAGCACAGCACACTTTAACATCAACCATAGCTAATTGTAAAGAATGACTTACTTTATAACTATGGTTATCGATTTTAACAATAGTCGGATTCAAGTCACTAATAGCTTTTTTAAAATGCTCTTCTTCTTGAACACAAAGAGCTTTAGTTTCTTTAGTAAATTGAAAACGTATAGGCCGACAAAACCTTGTGGAGGATGGGCGAGGGTTTTTCCAAATTATCTTATCTGGACCAGAGGTAATCGATTTACAAATTAATTTCAAGGGTACATAAGATGTAACAATTAAACTTCCATCTTCCGTTCTCGGATCAGAAAAACTTTGCTTGTATTCGCTCTGTCCAGTGCTGCCATCGAAACCCCATTTACCTACTAATTCATACTCAGTGCAACTTGATTCAGATATATTTACCAATAGTGGTTTTTGAGATTCGAGAATTCGAGAGCAAGTGTGGTCCAACAAACATTGTAAATTAATTTCGGCAGATGATTCTGTAACGCCAATTCCTGTTGGGTAACATAGGTACACATAGGTACAGATTAGACCCTATATCAAGCGCAATCGCAGGTCATCGCAGCTGGAAATTATTTTTCCTTAAAGAGGACATACGTAAGAATATTTTAATGTATGTTTCATTTGTGCAGATTCGTGCGAACTTAGTTAAAACTTTACAAACTTCTTATAAAAAAAATAAACGGCAAATTTTAAAGTACCTATTTCGTACGGTCTGATAACCTATTAAATAATAATTAAAAAAGATAACAAAGCGTTTAACATGTCGTACATACCTTCAACTTGAATTCCCATTGTACAACAGGACATTAACACAGTAATTCTTAGAAAAATAACACTTCCCGGAACTGCGTAAGTACGGAGCGGAGACCACGCTAACTATCACTTTTCAAATTCTCTTACTTTGGAGGCACAATTACAAGTGAATTGTTTTTGCAGTTGAAATTTCTTTTGTACTCTAAATTACTATGACTAATGAACTAACATTTTGCTAAATATTGCTGCATAATTTTAACATGACTATTTTCATCCAATGTCCTATGGCGGAACCACTGTGGGTCGTACTGATTCCTTTGGGTTTCATTCCCAAATATTCCTGAAAAATGTTGTTGAAATGTCTTTGGTATCTACTTATTTACTCAATTTCATTTTTAAATTAAAATAAAACGACCCGTTTAGGACTTTTTTGATCAATTTATTCGTGTTGGCCTCATAGGAACGTCCACAGTGCTCAGCAACTTTGGCATTGGCACACGATCCGTGTGGGAAAACAATGTTTAATCAAAACACATAACCGCCGGTTTCCATATTTTGGGAAATTTCGCAATGTCTAAATTTCTCTAACAAAACCAATTGTAATTCCCATACTAACGAATAGAGTGCATTAAATTTGGAATGAAGGTTTTTAAAAAATTATTCTTAACGAAGATGTAAAAAATTGTATTTTAGTCGCGTTATTTTTGTTGCAAGTCTAGGACTTTTCACTCCATGTCGTATATCAACAGAGTGAAAGAAAATATTGGGTACCAAAATTGACTGGATATGTTTCACAGAGTGCAAAACGGGAGTACTAGCAACTGCATGAAAATGCCCGACATAACCGTCAAAGAGTTAAATACGCACACGATTCATTTAAAATATTAATCAATTCCACACAATTAACTGCTCGTGCAAAATTCAAAGTGTTAATAGGTAGGCAGACAGGCAGGCAGTTGCCACAAAGCAAGTGCTCACCTTTCAAAGTGAGTACACGTACGGGCATTTAAGCACATACAAAAGTGCTGGAGTATGTGTGAGTGTGTGTGTAATTACATTTAATATTATTAAGTGTACGCTGCGAAAACTTTCACGTCTGAGCTTACAAAATATGTGTGGCATTTACTTTAATAACCTTATTTATTTGTTTTTTCCTCAATGCAAATTTTGGAGTAGTGCACAGTTGAGGCTTAAGCGGTGATGAGATATGATGAAAATCACTGGAACTACACATCACAAAGGCTAAAGTGAAATCGACGTAAATTAAGTGTAGAGTTCCGTGTTGTTTTAATGTGCGCTTTTGAATTTTAATTCACATTTAATAGCAATTAATTTTAAGTTTTTGGTAAATTCGTTGTTCTTCATTCAGATAGACTTGGACTTTATGTGAGCTGGAAATACGAGCAAAAATTCTTATGAGAAAAATTCAACGCCAATGTGTTTTGAAATTCTCTGCTCTGTTTGATTAATTAAAAGTTTTGTATAATTTTTTTTATTATTTTGTTGGAGCATAACGTAACTGAGCGCAATATAATTTTTTTTACAAGGTTTTGGGAATTTGCATTTTTTTTGTATTTTTTTTTTGTGAGTTTTGTTTATTCTTCTTTATAACAAATTTTGAAAAACGTGGGTGAATAGAACTGGTCCATTTTATGGACGCTGTTCTGGGCCCTCCTGAAGTAATGCAGAAAGTAGTCCCTGGAGTGGAGCCTCACCAAAAGGGGAGGTGGGTTTGTTTTATTGGCTGCAGCACTGAGTGCAGTAGACGACAGTCGTTGTACGGGCGGAGGCATTTTTAACGCTACCTCACCTAAAACAAAAACAAAAACAAAAAAATGCACAGAAATTCATAACATAAATAAACTTTGTTTTAATTTTAAGCCAATGAAAATGAGGAAATTGATCACTGTTTCACAATTTGTCAGATTAATTTCAAAATAATATTTTGTAAAATTTAAGATAATTTTTCTTTACCAAAAACATGCAAACAAAATATTCAAGCTTTATAAATTTTTTTGAAAATTCGAAACATTTTCATGAAATTTTTTAATAAAACATTTTTTTTACAGTGTAGAAAGCAACAGAAAGGCGGTGGTTCCAACAATTCCATTCTGGTTTACTAAATCGGTAGACCCTGAGTATGTTAAGCTTATCGTCCAGAAAGAAGTGAGGGAACTCTCTATGTATTTTGAATGTTTGGACGAGCTTCTCCGCCTATTTGTTTTGTAGGTCTTGATGTTTTCCGGAAATGAAAGGTTACCTACAGTTTTACGCTGTTTCCAAGTGACAGATGGTTTTCTACATTATGAGTAGTCTTGGCAGAAATACGCTCGGGGGTTTGCCATCGTCTGTCGAGAAGCGATCGCTATTTAAAAAAACTTGTTTCATAAATTGGCATTTCGTGCCTGGATTTTCGGTACTTGTGACTTCTATTTTGTGTTCGAGCGAGAAGTGCTCGAAGGGTGTTTGCTGCAACGATGGAACGTGCCAAATACGCTACAACGATGAGTTGCTGAACTTATGCCGGTGAGAAGATGTCGTTAAACACTTTAAATCCCTGTGACTTCGACGTCCAAGGTTAACGTGAGCCGTATAGGTTAGAAGAGGATTGTGGGAGAAGCTAAGGCGCACCTTGAGCTGTAATCACTACTTGATGATGATGATGATGATGACGACTTCAAGGTTAATCCGAAATATTATCGGGAAAGTATTCTGGAGGTTGCTTTGAAGGCGTGGGCAGACAAACATTTCGGTGGCAGATTGTGGACGTTTCAACAGGACTCGGCACTGTCTCGCAAAGCTCGAGTGAACCAAGAATGGCGAAAAAACAACGTTCCGAACTTCATAACGTTTACACAAGGGCTCTGAAATTCACCACACGCTTCCCCTATGGGTTCTCTCTCTTTGGGCCATTTTGGAGAGCAAGGTCCGAATTAAAAGATTCACCAGTCTCGAGGCGCTGAAAAAACCCATTGTTCGCGAGTGGGCCAAAATATCTGCAAATTACATTCGGGCAGCTTGCGATTCGTTTCTGGGCCGTCTCAAGGCCATAGTCAAGGCAAAAGGTGGTCATATCGAGCAACCGTAAAATGATTCTTAATTTTTTATTATTTTCGCAAATTTTTTACCTTGAATTAAAAAAAAACTTTTTCAAACTAATTGTATGACCTTTTTTAATTGGTTGCATTTCGAGTGCCGGACCCTGTAATACTTTGTCAATAAAACTTAAGCCGATATAATATTTATCTCTACACCTTACAAGTTCCTAATTATTCATGTATGTTCACTAATAATAATGCACAGAATGCTCCAATTTGCACATCGCTGTTTGTATTTTGAAGTTAATCTCTCATGGAAGGCTTTTCTGGACTAAATTGCGTAAATATACAAAAGAGCTGCGTCCATAAGCTGAAATGTGTTAAAAAGTCACAAAATTAATTTTCAATTTGCAATAAATCTAAAAAGCCTCAACCGATTGGAGTCCTTCTTCTTTACTATGAAACTTTGAAATATTTACCATCATTCTGCATTAGTAAAATTTATTAACTACTTTCTATTGCTACTAAAATTTTGAAAAGAAAATAGAAATGTTTTCAAAAAAAATGTCTGTTTGTTGAAAAATGATTTCTATACCTGCTAATTTGTGATTGTGTTGCTCACTCTCTTGCTATATAATTTGCCATAATTACAGAGCAGGGTCTGCCAAGTATTTGCTGTTTTAAGGCTTGCATAGAAATACATCAAAATCCGTCTACAGACCGTACTTCACAAGATCATTTCTGTACTCAGTCTTCAGTCAAACCCCCAGCTTAAAATTTCACTGGGTACTGTGTTGGAAGCGCCTAGGTGTATTTATACAATTTGTGTACTCGTATGAAGTTAAGGCTCTTAGCCTTTGCTGTTATGTCACAGGCGCTTACAAATACAAATACACTTGGTTCCAGCTGCTCACCTAGAGTAGGCGCTTTGTGTTTAAGCTCTCTCATTTACATACGCAGGCGGAAGAATTCGTAAGTGCATATGCACAATTATGTAGGTATGTGTGAGTGGATTCCGCCAACGCACGATTTGTTATGGCTGTCGCTCATATTAATTTTAATAAATTACTTAATTATTTTGGTATTAAGTTTGTGTTGATGCTACGGATGGCACAGACAAATCGTTTGTTGAAGCGGTTGAGGTTGGTAAATTATAGGAAACCAGTAGGAGGCAAAAGTTGGAGGCTGAGGAAACCACACAGTCATACAGGTAGTGATGTTCTTCCTCTCGCACACACACATACACACACACTTCGCCACAAACTTTTTACTTTGCTTACGTACTCGTATTTTCCACCTAATTTGTTCGCAATGTGTGAATACGTAATAAACGCAGAGAATTGCGCCGTTATGCGAACTGAAAACGCGTAAGTATGTGAGTATTCGGCATTAAAGTTTAATGTAATAAAAATGAGGAAAAAGTATGACTTTGCATTGTCGCGTTTTTGTATTTATTTTTATTCAGTTTGGGTTTTATCTTTCTGGTGTGGCTGCAAAAAATGTTTTTTGTTTTTATGCAAAGAAATGATAGTCATGAATTGGCTGCGGCAATCAGCGGGAATTCGCCAATTCATAAATGAAGCTAGCAACGCATGTACTCGCATATGATTGGGTTTCGTTATTTGTTATACACCTATAGGGGTATTAGGGCGGGCCGCTTTAGAAATTAATTATATTAGTGCAGTGTTGCGTAAAATTATAAAAGAGGTGCTTACATTTTATATACCAAACACTTTGTATGTGGTTTCTAAATGAATAACTGAATAACAAATTTTGGAAAAAACTTAAAAAAATTTCAAAAAAGTAAAAAAAAATTGGAAAAAAAAATGTTAAAAGGTAATACAAAATTAAAAAATAGAGGTAAGAAGGAAATGTGTAAAAAAAAATTGTATTAAAACATTGAATTGAAAATGTGTTGAACAAAATTTTATTAGAAACTGTTAAAATAAATTTAAT
Organism: Anastrepha ludens; assembly: GCF_028408465.1. NCBI lineage: Eukaryota > Metazoa > Arthropoda > Insecta > Diptera > Tephritidae > Anastrepha > Anastrepha ludens. Next base: position 116,890,227 of record NC_071502.1, read on the forward strand.
AAAAAAACGCTTTAAAGAAAAATCAGTAGACCAATGTTCAATTCATTCTAAACCATTTTATTGATTTTGTTTATTTCGAAAAAAATGTGACATTACAAAGTTTAGTTTCAATTCGATGTTTATTGAAATGCTGTGAGATACACAATATTTCTTGTTTTTCCATCTGGTGCGTAGACGAATAAATCAGAAATGAGCAAGCCACATAGAGCTGTCCATGTAAGAAGCATGGATTCTCCAAATTTAATCCACACACTTGTAACGATTGTCCTTGTGCTTTGTTAATAGTCATTGCAAAAGCGAGTCGCACCGGGAGCTGTAAACGTTTGCATTCGGTTGGCATATCTGTCACGTCTTCACCTTTGAATTTTCCAGTGAAAATGGTTGCCTCGACAACATTGTTCATCATTTTTTTGACTGAGAGTCTGGTTCCGTTGCAAAGTCGTGGTGGATTTATGTTTCGAAGAAGAATGATGGGTACGCCAACTTTCAACGAGCGACATGCCTGGCAAATCAAGCGAATTCAAGAATTCAGTTGGATAGTAGACAACCTCGTCATGATTCTCCATAGTATCGATGGACTTATATGTTGTCGTTTCACTAGATATTCCATGTTGAACGGTGAAGTTGATGGTATTGACATCGATGTTTTTGGCTGCTAATATAGTACGCGTACTGAGCCAATGATGGTTTTTGTAGTTTTGTGCCATGTTTGGGAAAACTTTTTGCACCAATTCGTCGATGCTTTCTGTGATCTAAATACATGGTCATACTAATTTTTATGACAATCGGTTCAATGGGGTAGAAGTTGTTACTCTGCAGCGCCACCTGGTGGCGAGTAGCATCAATGAGCATTCTACAAACCTTCTCCGTGAAAAAATACATATATAATATATACCAATTTTTTTAATAATCGGTTCAGTAGTTTTTCAGTTCATCGATGACATACAGACAAACATTCATCTTTATATATAAGAAAAAAGATTAGAATTCAAACAGAAATGTAAAGAAAAATTTAAATTAAAAATATGTTATTGTTAATGGTTGATTGAGCGATATCCGCTGTATATGAAACTAAAAGAAACTCAACTTTATTGTAATTTAACCGGAATTGAAGCCATATTTATTATTTTTCATATTTATTATTTCTCATAGATACAACTCAGATTTATATTAAATTAAGACAGACAAATGCATAAAAATTCAATATTTAGATCTCGACACTGTATAACAAAGCGAAGCCTCATAGACAGAGACATAAAAAGACGAGTTTAAAGCATGACGCTGGTGGAACCAGGCCTGGGTGAATAGAATTGGAGACATAAATAAACTTTTTTAATTTTAAACCTTTGAAAATGGGAGAATTGTTTACTGCTTCACACTTTGGTGCATAACTAGGAAAATGTAATATTCAACATACATTTTTTTCCCAAAACATACTTAAATATTTTATAAAAAAAAAGTTTTTAAATTTTTCAACCACACTGTACCTCTGTACTGGAGTAATACTAGATAGTAAATGGCTGTTTAGGAAAGAGTGAAAAAGGTCAGTAATGCGTTGTACGCATGTAAAAGAATGATGGGCGTTACTTGGGGTCTATCACCCTCTCTGATGCATTGGTGCTACACAGCAGTAGTTAGACTGATATTGCTGTATGGAGCCTTAGTATGGTGGACTGCGACAAGAAAACTGACATACTTAATGCCACTGGAAAGGATTCAACGACTCGCTGCTCTGTGCATGACAGGAGCGATGAAAACCACTCCCACGGCGGCGCTGGAAATGATACTCAGCATGTCACCTATTGACCTCATGGCGGAAAACCTGGCAGCGAAATCCGCGAGGAGGCTAATGGCTGGGGAGTATTCACCTACAGAACCTTCGGTCACAGCTCAATAGGAAAGTGGAGCTCAGGTTGCACAGACTACATGACTCCGTACTTTAATTGGGAGAGAAGGTTTCGCACTACAATTGAAGAAGAGGGATGGCACAAAGGCATGAAGCCTGGCCGTAGAACTTTTCACATCTATACAGACGGCTCTAAAGCTCTAGACGGAGTGGGAGCAGGTATTTACTGCTCAAAACTAGGAATAAGGCAGCCTATCAAGCTGCCAGACCACAGACCACAAAGGCATTATGGGGAACAAAATAGTAGATGAGATGGCAAAAAAGGCTGTGAGACTACCATTTGAACAAGATAAATACAATATACAATGAAATGGACGACTACATGAAAAGGCGAGTGGAAGCTAGGTAGACTAATCTAACCACATGCAAAACAGCAAAAGTGATGTGTAGAACTAACGACAAAAAGCTGACTCAATTCGTACTTACGCTCTCGCGAAATGAGTGCTGAACTATTATAGGTATGCTAACAGGTCATAATCTATTGGCTACACAGAGAGGATGTTGAGGAAATTTTGGGACACCTTCTGTGCGTTTGTCCGGCATTATCAAAAACGCGTTTAAAATGCCTGGGAGCCCCATTGTTTGAGGATCTTGAGGACGTCTCAAAAGCGGATCTCCCAGCGCTGCTTAGATTCGCCAAAAGCGCTGACATCCTACATAATGTCTACTTTAGGTATTTATAGAGGTCGGTATCCATCTGGTATCGCTAGGGACCAAAAGGTCTATGCGTGGCTTGTTGCCAACCAGGCTAACCTAACCTAACCTTCAACGACACTGTGGTGAAAAAAGCTGGAAAAAAGAAAATGTCATAATTATTTCCATGATTTGTCAGTGTCGAAATTGAGTTTATACTCGGATTTTTTAGCAAATTTGCTTAGAATTTCTGCACTGCTTTGCACTACTCACGTAGGCAAAAAAACAAAAAATTATCGCTCTAACTTATATACACGCATATGTTCGGAAGTATTTAATGTGGAAGAAAATAGTCAACACCGCAATGCTTTTTTTCAAATAAAAAAATTTGCGAAAATCAACTAGAGTTTGAAACACTTGAAACTTGCACTTCGTTATACTAATTTTACGTGGGCTATTAAACTGCTTACCCAGAATGTTTTGCGAAATCTGAATAAAAAGTCGGAAATTTTGAGGTTTTGTTTTGAAATATATTCCATTTTTGTACAAAGTTTGGAGGTTTGAGTGATATAGTGTTTGCTATAGAATGAACTATACTTTAATTTCTTAATATCAGCATTCTAGTGCATTTTTGGTTCAGCAAATTTTACTTCCTTTATAAACATCAACATTGCCACTAAAAGGCAGTCTGACTGTTGACGAAGTACTTAATGCGCCTAACTTTAAGGTTAAAAGCAGGACATAAAATAAATATTGAAAATTGTATGGATTATTCGAGTTTGACATGGAATATAAAAATATAATATAATACAGGAATAATATGGATAAAAGTATTTAAATTTTGTTTTTAAATTTCAATGATATGCGAACTAAAAAAAAACTTATTACAAAAATTTAAAAAAACCTCCGCGCTTTACTACTCACTCCCACTCAAATAATCACTTGTTAATCAGCACAAAAAATAATAATAGCCTGCTTGTTTTTGTGCAAGCACCGGTGATCTGTGCGCGTCCTGCTTCACATGTGAGCGTTCAGCACTTCACCATCGCTTACTTTTAATCACTTTTCACCCGCATTGAGCTCGTAAAATGAGGTGAAGGCATCAAATGTCGACCTCAGCACATCCTGCTGCCTCTCAGTCACTCACTCACCACTCACTGTTTTTCGCCTGTGCACCGCCCGCGGCTAAATGCGACAGACTGAGTGCATGTGTTGTGCCGGATAATTAATTGCCATTTTCTTGGCAATAAAGCCAAGCCGTTGTTCAATGTGTGTGTGTGTTTTTTTGCTTTATTTCATGCCCACACATGCTTGTTTGAAAACTTTTTTTTATTTCAGCAGCATTGTTTTACTTCATCGTTTGGCGTTGATACTCAGCTCAAACGCAATTTGTTGAAGTTTATAATTTTTAACTTCCACCTGCTGTTGTTGTTGTTGTTATTATTGTAGGGCATTTGTTGCTTTTTCATTACTTAAATTTTTTTGTTTACTCATTTCTGCTTTTTGTGGGTGTTTTTGTAGCTTTTTTCATACTGGGTGTTTTTGTTGTTGTGATATTTTTCACCTACTCATCACAGCAACATTTTGCCTGTTTTTCTTTTGCTCTTAATTGGTAGAGTCTTTTTTGCAGCTTTTCTTGGCTTAGCGCTTTATAAATTATGTAGGTTTCACTCCGCTCATTTGATGTTATTACAATATTATGATACGCTCACCTGGTTTTGATAATTTGATTGGCAAATATAGCAGCTCATATATTTCTTAATGACGCCCAATGAGCGTGAAAAGCATGTACATATTTTAATTTGGTGGTGTGTGCTTTGGGTAAGTTTTTGCCTAATTTAATTTTGTTTTAGTAAACAACATTAATTATTAAGCAGAGAAGAACAAACAGAAAGGAAGAAAAAGTATAACAAAAACAAAGTTGAAGTTCCAGATTAAACTGAAAGCCAAGGTGAATCGCAAAAATAATCGGCATATCGCCTCTAGAACGAAAAGATGCCATTAGTTGGAGATGAGTGGACAAAAACCAGCCCATCGACGAGCAAATAAGCAGCTATATTAAATTAAGATTCAAAAACTTACTGTTAGGCTTTATTTTACTTCTTAGCGATCCAGCAAATAATATCACATACAGGGTGTCCTGTGGCAGAATTAGGTTCGGAACTTCACGTATCTTACTAACCGCTGAGAGCATAACCGGGAAGGGGACCGCATTAGCTTCGTTATTCGTGCAGGTTATTTAGGCGCGAAGTCACAGCGGATAGGTGAAAACAATGCCAATGATTTATATGTTAGATACAGTTCAGGATTGTGTTAAATTAAGAAATAAAAATGCATACAAATTTAAAGCATAAATAAACTTTTTCTCTTTTATATTGCAAGAAAATGGGAAAATTGTTCACTGTTTCAGCCTTTGGCGGATAGCTTTGGGAGAATATAAAATTCAAAAATGATTTATTTACCAAATTTTTCTTACAAGAAATTACCGAAGATTCCTTAAAAGATAGTTGAATATTTTATAAAAAATGTGAGCACTTCTCTTTCAAGTTTTTAACTCCACTTCAGTGAAAAATAAGCTCATAAAAGACTATTACATAACCATTTTCGTGATTTGGCAGGGTTAAAATTGAGTTTTGACTCCGGTTTTTTGGTAAATTTGCTTAGAATTTCGCGTAGAACACTGCTCTGCACTACTCATATAGACAAAAACAAAACAAAAAATTATCGCTCTAACTTACATACATTCTTATGTTCGGAAGCATTTTATATGCAAGAAAATACCGCAATGTTTTTGTTGAATTAAAAAATTTGCCAAAAATCAACGAGAATTTGGAGCCACTTGAAACCTGAACTTCGTTATACTAATTTTAAAAGGGGCTATAAGTAGGGGTACCTAGAATTTTTGAAAATTCTAAATAAAAAGTCGGAAATTTCGATGTATAATTTATTTTTTGAAAGTTGTAAAATTTTTGTGAATTTTGTACAATACAAAGTTTGGATCTTTGAATTATGTGATGTTTGTTATAGAATGTACTATTTTTTATAAAAAATAAAATTATAGAAATTAAATGCAAAGAAAAAAGTAAAACTTTGTAATTTTTCGCAATCATTGAAGGCTCTCCGTTAAATAATATTAATAATAATAGCTAGGTAGCTTTATCGGGTCGTAGTGCACTGCAACCGTTGAGATGAACTGTTATGTTTGGCCTATAGTTGATTGCTTCTAATGAATTTGAGTACCTCCGCAGGCTTTTTGTTCCATAGGTTAAGTTAGGTTGTGGTGGTAGTCGGTCTGCACGACCAACTCACTTAAACCTTACAGGTCCGTTGTGATACCACTGTGCTACACGGGAACCTCATTTTTCCTCCTTCGTGAAACCATTTTGTGGCTCTTATGATACGTAGTATTGATACCAACCCCACGCTAGACAGTTGTGTAAGAGAATTAAAAAAGTATTTACCTAGACAACCTGCTCTGATTTTAGCTAGGGCTGTACAATTGCAAAGGAAGTGCTCGACTGTTTCTTCCTCTTCCTCATCTCTGCAACTTCTGTAATATTCATGGGAGAAAACTCCTAGTCTTGAGGAATGGCTGCCAAATAGCCAGTGACCGGTTAAACAAGCTACGACCTTCGAGATATTGTCTCTTGCGAGACTAAGCAATTCCTTTGTTCTTTTTGTTCCATATCTCTAATGAATTTGGAATCATACCACATAGGTGTACGAGTTTCTATCTTGTGAGAAGATGCGCTATGGTATTTCATTACCCAACTTGCAAAAACGAGAGGCGCTTGATTCCACTAATTCAAGTTTCCTGAAGGTTCATAAGGCAGCTCTATCTACATTTAGTTAACGAATACTACAGTGTACTGCATAGCTTCCAGTGAGAGTTCGTTAGCTCGCTCTATCCAGATTTAGTCGTCTACTGACGTTCCTCTAAAAGGAAGGATAAATTGTGTCGCCTACTTCTGTCATAGACTTTCCATCCAGCGTCGCATGAATTCCTTGTTCCACTAGTCGTTGATAATATTATTTACGTGGGTTTTGCTAAGCCCATAGAAGGGTTCTGCTGCATGAAATTTTTGTGTAGAGCTTGATTGCGTTGGGCAGTCCGCCTAAGGTTAGGCTAGCAAAATGTATATTTATAAATTATTTGACAAATGAAGAATTGGGAATTGGGAATTGTAGATAAGTATGCAGGGGGAATGCATAGGACCAGTGCTCTCAAAGTGAATATAAACAAAAGCATTGTTCAAACTCAGTCGGACCTAAGCAGTGGGATTAAAAAAATGGATTAGATAAACAAACTTTGGATAAAAAAAAAAGCTTCGTCGATTGCCTACTTGCTTTGTGAGGTTCCGTAAGCTACTCACGCTAAGTGTGTACTATCCCTGTTGAGCCTGGCTCTTACATTGCGTGCATAGGCATCCTCACTTTCAAAAAATAATTGGAGAATATTTTATATAAAAAAGTATAAACACAATTTGTCTGTGCATCGACGCTATTTTGGAAAATTTAGAGGCATTTTTGTGTATCCAACACATCCATTTTCATACTTGGTAGACATGCAAATTTCAATTGTATTCAATCTAAGTGTTTTTTTTAATATTCTGATCGGAACAAAGAACACCAACTTAAAATTTTGTTTCCTCATATTTTGCTTGCCTCAGTAGACTAATATGAACATTTATCTGCTTCAGCTCTTCTTCTCGTGCGCCATGTTTCCATTTACTGCACTTTTCGCTGGGTGAATTCATTGCGCATTCTTCCCAAGAGCAGATAAGCTACCTCAGCATTGCATAGCACAACAGCACAGAGAAACAAGTCAAGAAATTAGGATCTGGCAATTTGATATGGAAATGAAGAGGAAATGAGCAATATTGCACCTACGGGAGCATTTATCGACAGCGCCACCGACACCAAGCCTGTCAAAGCAATACCGCTGGAGAAAATAAGCGAGAAAAATATCAAAAAATACAAGCCAAACATACAGCAAATACTAAGTGACAAAAACTTGATAAAACTCAAAATACCCGCGCGCGAATTTTGACGAAGGGTGTGAGTAAGTGATAAGAGCGCGCTGACAAGGGAAACCAACAAAGCTGCACCACAACTGAGGGAAAATCAACGTACACTTTCTCCCTGCAGTGCAGTCCAAACTTTTGTTATCATAGCTTTTCTACAAGTAAGTAGGTTCTCCCCGTCTCACGTTTTGATTATCAACCCACATCGCCTTTGAAGTGCTCGCACTTTCATTCATGCGGGAATTCGCAACTGAAGGCGAAACTTTCACGCCAGCAAATATGCTGATTGCGCTCTGGAGAGTTATGGTGTGTGCGTGTGCTTGTGTATAGGGAGAGAGAGGGAGAGAGAATGGTGTTAAAATTATATTAACAACAAAACAAATAACTAATACGTTTTGCATAAACAGCAGCTAAGTTGACAGTCGTTGGGAGTGAATTGTGACAATAAAGCGCGAATGCCACGATGGTATTGAAATAGGCGTGGCCAATTTGCATATTCTTGTCATCAGTGTTTTATTGTTATTTTATGGCGAAGTTTAAGTTTGGTTTATAGTTGTTATGAGATTCTTTGAGAGCAGGAAGTGATCTCAAGGAAGGCGGAAGTTGAAAAAACTAAGCTAAGGAGGTGAGAGCTGGAGTAGCAAATAGATGATACAATAACATTGATTACATGTAAAAAGAACAAAGTTCTTCATTCTTTGGTGTGGCTCGTACGTGGGTAGGGGAATCAGCATTTGAAAATCTAGATTCTTTTTTAAATTATATAAACTCGTCTACGTATATTGACGCCAAATTCAAGTGCTGTCCTTAGGCTACAGGAACTAACTATTTATTAGAAGGAGAACATCTTGAAGTGGGCATAGCACACGAGAAGAGACGAGATTCGCCTAACAGACCACTGAGTGCCAAAGATAACCTGCCATAAGAGGTGATAGCTAGAGTCGCTAATAGAAAAATATGGACAGAGAAAGTCTTTGGATCAAATTATTCTCTTTGGTCTTATATGGTGTGTCTTATTCACAAAAGTTAGAAGAGAAGCCCCTATACTCCACCCCACCAGTGTAATGTAATAGTAAGCATATGGAGACAATAGAGAAAGCTGTTGAATGTATTCTGTTATGAGTTCACACACAAATACACATTTTTTCAGAGAGCTTGGCAGCGCCGAAAGCGATTGGTTCTGTCATTAGCCGCACCAAATCTGTAAAAAAATTAAGGGATTATTTTTGAGAATATAATATTTATATAAAAAAAAATTTTTTCCGAAAACTATTTATGCCATTGTTGTTGTTTTGTTTTTCACAAATGGGGAAAAAAATTCTCCAAAAAATTTTTAACAAAAAAATGGTTGTTTAGGTAAATTTTTTTCAAAAAAAAAACAAAAACCAAAAACAAAAACTTTTTAAATGTTGAGAGAGTCGAAAATAGTTGACCTTAAAAAATCGAATCATTTAAAATTTTGTATCAGTTTTAGAATACAAAATTCTGGATGAAATTAGAAAAAAAGGATTGTTTAGAATAAAAACTAAAGGAAGAATTTTTTGAATATTAAATTTTTTTTTGGAAAATACAAAAACCTATTTTTCTGTTTACAATTTTTATGAAACTATTATTTCACAAATGGAAGAAAGTATTTTTTCCAAAAACGTTTAACAAAATCGTTTCCAAATCCAAAAACATAAAACTTTATTTTTGCCATTGTTGTTGTTTTGTTTTTCAAAATGGAAAAAAATTTTGTTTTAAAAACATTTTTCAAAAAATTGCATATAAAAAATCTATACCTAAATATTTTCCAAAAAACCAATAAATAAATAAAACTTTAAAAATATTGAAAAGAAAGGAAAATTTTAGAATAAAATATTTTTTGAATGAAATGTGAAAAAAGGAGCTTTTAAATAAAAATTAAAGAAAAAATTTTTAGAATATTAAAATTTTTTTTTGGTAAATACAAAAACCTATTTTTTTGTTTACAATTTTTATAAAACTTCATTTTTGCCATTGTTGGTGTTTTGTTTTTCCCTAATGGAAAAAAAATATTTTTTCAAAAAAAATGTTTAACAAAAAAATGCATAAAAAATATCTATATCTAAATGTTTTCCAAAAAAAGCAATTAATAAATAAAACTTTAAAAATATTGAAATCCTTCTCATATTTGGCTTTAAAAAATCGAATAAATCAAAATTTTGTATAAATTTTAGAATAAAATATTTTTAGAATTAAACTAGAAAAAAAGGAGAATAAAATTAGAAAAAATTAAGAGAAGAATTAATATTTTTTTGTAACAAAATATAAATTCTTGCTCAGAATTTTTCTTAAAACTATTTTTGCCATTGCTGTTGTTTTGTTTTTCACAAATGGACAAAAAAAAAAATACTTTTCTAAAAATTTATGCAATTTTATAAATATTTAAATTTATTTTTCCAAAAATTTGTTAACAAAAAATATATATGTAAAAAAATATACCTAAAGGTTTTCCAACAACAAAAAAACCAAACAAAAACTTTAAAAATTTTGGAAGTAACCGAAGATTTTTTATTTACCAATTTTCTGAAAACTCGTATCTCAGAAATAAAAAAAAAAGAATTTTACTAAAAAATGTTTAACAAGAAAATATGTTTTTAGGTATATTTGTTCCAAAACAAAAATAAAATTTAAAAAATGTTGAAAAAACCGAAGATATTTGACCTTAAAAAACTCTATACCAAAAATTTCAGCATTGCATAAATGTCAATTTTACTAAATTTCTTTGAAAATTTGTTCAGTTTACTCTGAGTCAAGTCTAGTTCACAGAAAAATTTAGAACTATGTCCAAAATTCTTCAACCACTTGGCATTTTAATCACTCCACTCACAGCCAACTCTAACTACATTCTAAAAAAGGGGTTTTAATGTTAAGTTAACTACATAAAGACAAATATTTTGCTACTTCTAAAAAATCCATACTTTATACCACCAAATTAAATTAAGTTAACGGCTGCTTTATTCAACCGACGAGCTCTACGCGAAGTTACTCACGAGAAGAATCACAAATATAATATAAAACTTACGAGCAGCAGCTGTTGCCAAAGACTTATGATAATTTTTGCCTTCAAATGCCATATTTGTATGCCTGCATATTTTTTGTGAATATATAATATTATTTGCGCGGTATTAATATTACTTCTGAATACGTAAGCTTGATGAAATCTTCACGCCACATATGGCAATTACCGTAAGAATGCGCAGAAGAACACAAATGTGTATGTGTGTGTGTGTAGTACTCGCATAACACCTTCCTCTGCAGGTGTCACCGGTTAAATTGTATGGAATTGAGTAAAGTTTTTTCAAGGCGCATTTTTACTGTAATCTCTATCATTTTTGCGTACACACTTACTTGCACACAAATAGTCTTGCAGGCAGTTCAGTGTCAAGTGGCAAGTGTACATTATGCATAAGTAGATGGCATATTCAGAACTGATTACTCACCGTTGATGGTGGCATATGGCAAGCGACACATTTTAACGGAAGTACAAACAACTCAAATTATATATAAACATATGTGTGTGAGTATGTGTATACGCATGTGTTTGTGTGATGGCAAATATGCGCAAGCATGCATTCTCCGTTGTGTGTAACCCTGGAATTATCATCGTCATGTTGTGGTGACGTTGACGTCTTACGGTGGTTAGGCTCAACAAAGCGTTTGGTTGCTGAGTGTGCATGCGATGAGATTGCAGGGTCTCAATGAACTCCTTCTGCTTTTTATGTGGGATGAAAGGTGTTAAGAAGAAGTTGCTTAAGTTTTTTTCCCGTTTTTTTTTTGCTTCAGAAAGGAAGAAGAGTGGGTGTTTCTATTTCGAAGAATGGTTAAAAAAAATTATAATTACACAGAGCTATAGGAGTGCCGAGAATATTGATTTTATTCAATTTAAAAAAAGTTTAGTTTCATTCAAATTTTGCTTTGATATACTAAGAAAAATTTACACAAGCGAGCTATATTCCAGTTTTAGAAAGATTACGCGCTGCATTCTTGCAAAACTGTTCAAATTATAAAATTTAAGCTTTAGAAGATGGCCAGAGGTTAAAGGGCTAGATATAGGCAGAATTAAAACAAAAAATCGGTTATAGTAGATTTTGGAATTTTTTATTTTGGTATAATATTTCGAATGCCTTTAATGAAAAATTCAAGTCTTCAAGTCATTTGAGTGAATATTTTCTGAGATATCTAACAAATAGGCAGAGGCTGTCGTTTTCGTTGAAAACTTCTTGAAACTTCGTGTACAAGCGCTTAGACGTCGATATTTTATTTATTAAAATATTAAAAAAAAAAATAAACAAAAATAAAAAACTGCGTGTAGCGTAGTACACTTAACAGAAGTGAAACTTTAAGGCAGACCAAGAAAGAGGGAGAGACCCGAGAGAGAGAATGAGAGAGAGAGAGAAAGAATATATATCTAAATAAATAGGTAAACACCAGACACGAACCGTGGCAACAACGCGCACTACTCCGAGCGTTTATCACCCGCACAAACGCAGCGATTCCAGGACCGCAGCAACGGCACAAATTACCGCAAGGCAATACCAATAAATCCGACGCCGGAATGGATAGCACTTTATAGTACGCCCAAGCACTAGCCGGGAAACGGAAATAAGCGCCGAAAAGTAGGCCGCAAAAAACGCCAAACAAATTGGGACCAAAAAATGCCCCAAACAGTAGGCACCAAGGAAATATAACACCAAAAAGTAGGCACCAAAAATATATTTCCTACAAGTTTGTATCAACAAAAAAGCGCGAAAAAGTAGGCAGTGTTATTTCTCACTAGAAATTAGCAACCATAAGGAAAAACTCAGGAAAAATAGCCTAAAGTGTATCTAAGATATTTGTATATAAAGTATAGCTCTCTCTCTCCTTTTCCTCTACGTACGGAACGAAAATGCCCAAAACGTTGCATGGCCTTGAAATTTTACTCTCCATTCTCGCTTGTCCCTCGACGCCTAAGAAGTTTTACTTCAAAAAATACGGGGAAAAACGTCAGCGATTGAATGGTAGTTTTAATATTAAACAGCAGCACTTTTTTGTTTGCTTGCTGTGAGTTGGACCAATACAAAGTGGCAACAGTCATTCCAGGGCATTACTTGAGAGAGGCAGTCCAACAAAGATGTTTTAACGGCATCTAAAAATAACTTTTCTTTTTCAAAATTTAGCGAATTCAAGTTAAAATATTACACAAAAAATATCTCCTAAGAGTTTTTCAAATAAGTTAAATTGCAATCTCAAAAAAAGATAATACGAAATTAGTGACCCCACTTGCACCTTGCATGGATGTCTTTGCTACTGCGCTAGTTGGTACATACTCAGCTCATTTAATCGTGCCTTGAAAAGGGCTGGCATTTTCACTTTCATTGTGTCTTGCTTAGGGGCTTCTTTACTTAGCTCGTTAGACCTTTCTTAGCCATATAGACTGCCTTTGGCTCCTTGCTAATCTACGTACAATGATTTTTGCGCGAGTTCTGAAGTAAAGTAAAGCTAAATGGCTGGCTGTTTGCTTGAGTGGTTTTAATTTGTGTATTACCTCTGCTAGTTTCCTTGCCTTGTCTAAAGACTCACTGCTGCTTTTTTACCTGCGCCGCAGTCGTAGGAGATATAATTGAACTAATTCGAGAGCATAAATAAATTGTATGTTGTTGTAGACGTTTATTGCCTTAAGGCGGTATTCTGGTCTAGAAATTTGAAAAAATCGATTTTGTTTTTGCATATTTTCAAAATTTAGACCTTCAAAAATATGCCCTTCAACGGATTTTTCAAAATTTGAACTATTTTCGGAGATACAGCAGATTTTGTGACTTGGCGTCTAAGCCGGCCGAGTGGAGCGAATTGCACAATGAACGGCAGATGTTACCGGACGACTTGAGGACTCGTTCTTTCCAATAAATCTTTTGCATCCCATACAACCTTTATTTATTCTGTACATATAGATATACTTTATACTTCTATAATATATACCTGGAAATATATCGCCGATTAATCCAGAGCGAGTAGTAAATATAATGATCTAAGAAATTCTATTGGAATTGTTGCTCAAACTTCAAACGCGATTTCCTCAGAACTACTTTTTTTGAGATGGTCGTCTTGATATCTTAAGTTCTACTTGTCCGATCGCTTTGAAATCTGATAAGAATTTTTTATTATCTGTCTATCGCGCCTGCCTCAGATTTTTTAAAATTTAAGTTTGAAGTATTTTTAAAAAATTTTAAAAGGTAAAAAAAGAGGGCAAACAATTTTTTTTCTTTTCAAGTTGACACCATTTTGTGAATTTTTATTTATTTTTTAAGAAGAATTTTTTTAATTTGTTTTGTTTTAATTCACTACAAGGGTTGGAATCATGTCAACCATGGAGCACTGTTTTTTATGTAGCCCCCACTCTGCCGGCCTGTAATTCCACGATTTGTTTTTTTTTTTATTAATTTTTTTTTATACTTTTTCAATATTAATAAAAACCATAAAAAAAATGGATAGTAAAAATTTGTTTTTGCATCTTAGTTTTACAAACACCTAAAATTAAAGCGTCTTGACCAGAATACCCCCTTAAGAGACTTTTGATAAACTCGCAGCTAAACAGTGCAGATTAAGTTTTCTAGGAGCTATTGTTTTGGAATGCTCTTGAAATGTCTTCGACGGTATTGAAGCAATCTTGCAGACCTTGACGCTTTATACTGGAATCATCTATGTAAATATTGCGATTGATGTGGCACGTGGAAATCCTTTACAAATCTACGAATCCCTTTAAAATTATTTCCTGCTCCTAGATATTTTGCTAGAAAGTTTTTTGTTTAAATTAAATTTTACAACAAAATTTATCATAAATTCTTTAGATACCAACATGAGTTTTTAATTAAAAGTTTGAAATATATTTGTAAATATAATTCTAAATAAAAATATCTGCAAATAAAAATTATTCTACTTAAATATCTATGAACTATTGCGTTTTTGGAGTGTCCAGAAGTGCTTAACGCCCAAGCCCAAATTTACTTAAACCAGTTCGTCTAGGTGGTTTAAAATATACAGCTGCTGCATCGTAACTGGCTTCAACTTCGGCTTTGAATGGGTGTTTAGGTATTTTAGGAGCTTTAAAATACTCAGCAGCTGCAGCTAAACTACCCTCGTCATCTTTCGTTGAATGACTTGGCAGTTCAGGTGCTTTAAAATATTCAGCGGCTGCAGTTAACCGCTCTTCGGCTGTGCTTCGGGCGGTTTGAGGCAATCGGTGCCTGAGTGCATAAGGCGCTTTAAAGTACTCAGCAGCTGCGGCTAACCTTTCCGCATCATCTTTCGTGGAATGACTCGTTACTTCAGGTGCTTTAAAATATTCAGCAGCAGCAGCGCGTGCAGTTTCAATTTCGGATATAGCAGCTCGTCTTCTGGCATCTGGTGCTTTGAAATACTCAGCAGCTGCGGCTAACCGCTCTTCGGCTATATTTCGGGTATTCCGGTGCTTGGGTGCTTCAGATTTATCTGTAGAATTGAAAAACTCTGCAAGTTCCCAATCGATGGGTTCTTCAACAATGCCGTTAGTTTTTAGCCACGTAGAAGCATTGCTGCTGCACAGACACGCGGCTGTCGTAGCAAAGAATATGAGAAACAATTTCATTTCTGTGGTTAAAAATTCTGGTTCAGTTCAATGCTTCCGCAGCTCGCTATAATCGCTGTAGATCGACTATGACTTGGACTTTACTAAGTCAAGTTTAAATAGTAAAACTGTAGTAGTGCAAAACGCATCAAATGTTTCCTGGGTATTCCTGGAAATGCTCAGAGAAATCTAGTAAAGTAATAAGCAAAAAATTTAATATTGAAAGTTTATAAGAGAAGTAAAAAAAGTGTAAAAAATAAAACAATAAAAATAAATATCTGCTTGCATTGTTGCTGCACTTTAGGCGTAGGTATGTAGCGTTGTGTGAGTCGCGCTGATAAGTTCTATCGACTCGCGTTGACATTTCAAGGTGGTGCATATATTTTCCCATGCCTCTTATCAGTTCCTGATATATTTATATGTACATACATACATACATACATTATTATGAAAAAGTATTAGTCGAATTGCTTGTTTACTGTGAACTCTATCATTTTAAACATTAATTTTGATTTATTAGAATTTATTGGAAATTAATTAATAATTATTATGCAGCTATTTTTAGCTGTAACCGCAAGTTACTTGTAAAATAATTACATTTCCAAACTTGTTTCCTATAGGGTTTGCATTACGACCGCTCCAACTTGGAATGGTTTTAAATAAAATAAGAAATTTTAGTGATCTTAGCAAAATTGCTTTCTTCATATGATTTCGTGTGAAATATATGCACTTCTACTTAGTTTCGGACAAATAGCCGGCACGGCTCTGTTGTAGGTGGCGCGGCGGAGGCATCTCTTTTGGATACCATTTTCGAATAAATGGAGTTCAGTAGTTTTCTTTTGGCTTTAGCGTGGTTTGCCTGCATATGAAAATAGTCGCCTTTTAACCAGAAATGAGTCTTATTACTGAAGATGATTTTCTTCTTAAAGTTAGTTAACATTTGACGTACAGAGCGCTGATTTTATTATTTCATTTTTGACTTGTGTAATGTCCTATCGTTAAATGGACTTCCGCTTTATCGAGAAAGTTGCTATACACTTTCGAAATTCTAGTGGACCTATTGAAAATCCCTGTGATACAAATAGAGCTAAAAGCGATTCCTTGCCAAGTGGTCTAAGGGATAAAACTGGAGCAGTGATGCAAATATTTTGCACCTTTCCGAGGATTTTTTTCAAAATTTGTTTATTTATAGACTTAAGAAGTAAATTAGAAATATTAAAAAAAAAATTAAAAATTTTGAGATCTATTCTATCCTTGGTTGTTTTTAACATTTAAATTTTTTTTAATTTGGTTTTTTTTCAATTTAGTTTTTCCAAAATTCGTTTTACTTACTTGTTTTTTTTTTTGATTTTTTTTAACGTTTCTTTTTCAATTTTTTTCTTTCAAACTTGTTTTCTTTTCCAAATTTGGTTTTTCTTATTTCTTCAAAATTTTAGAAAACAAATTTCGTTTTGGACATTATTTATAAACAGCGCCCCTTCATAAGTTTCACAAAAAAAATATTCTGTTTCAATTTCTTTTTAAATTTTTTTTACATATTTTGTTTTTTAATTTTTTTTTTTAACATTTTTTTTACTTATTTCGTACCTATTTTTTCAGATTAAAAAAAAAAAAATTTCTTTTAATTATTTCTTCAAACATTTTTTTTTCTCTTTTCTTCAAAATGTTTTTAAAACAAATTGCTTTTTGACATTTTTGACAAACAGCGCCCCTTTTCAAAGTTAAAAAAAAAGATTTTGTTTCAATTTGTTTTTAAATTTGTTTTTATTTTTTTTTTTTCGTTTTTTTCAAATTTTTTGTTTTGTTTTTTTTTTCAATTGTTTTTTTAATATTTCTTCAAACATTAAAAAAAATTAATTATGAATTTTTTTCTTAAATTACTTTTTTTTACTATTTGTTTTTGTACTTATTTCTTCGAAATTTATAGAAAACAAATTGCTATTTGGACATGTTTGACAAACAGCACCCCTTAAATCATTAAAAAAATTATTTTTATATATGAACTTTTTCTTAAATTATTTTTGTTATTAATTTTTTTGTACTTATTTCTTCAATTTTTTTTAAACTGTGTTTTTTAATATTTCTTCAAAAATTAAAAAAAAATTAATTATGAATTTTTTTCTTAAAAAAATTTTTTTTTTATATTTGGTTTTTATATTTGGTTTCCTTCCTTATCCTTCAAAAATTTTGGAAAACAAATTGCTTTTTGGCAAACAGCTCCCTCAGCTTTATTCATAGTTTTCCATTAAGGCACCTTTCTGGTCTAGAGACGTGGAAACTGAAGGCGTTAAAATTTGAAGAAAAACAATCGGTATCAATTGAAAATCGCTTTTATTCATTAGATTAATTCTTTATTTATAAAAAAAACAGTTTTTTCAACGACAATAATAAAAAAAATTGCTTCCCCTGTCGTAACACATGCCACTGATTGGGGATTGGGCTGCCCAGGTACGTCTGAAAAAACAAAATTCGGTCCATTATTTATCAGGAGATATGTAGCTATGGTCGGTAGCACATTTCCAAAAAAAAAAAAAAAAAAAAAAATTATAGATATTTGATCTGTTTATTGGAAAAACAAAAAAAAAAAGATTTTTTCACGTTCTCGCTTTAAAAAAAAAAATTTATTGATTATAAAACTATAATTCTGCTACCCACAAGAGCCACAAGTCTACTCAATAACATATTAAAAGTTCAAATCAATCGGTTCAGTACTTTTTGAGAAATTACCAACGTCAACTCGGAAAAAATAGTTTCGAGAAAAACACGGTTACCTGGGCGTCGTACTCCAAACCGGTCTAAACTACAACGAATTTCAATATAAAAATTTGCAAGTATATTTTTGAAAGTATAAACTATCATAACAAGAAAAAAATCGATTTTTTCTAGACCAGAAAGGGGCCTTAATAGCTGAAACTATGGTCAGTAATCCCTGCAAGTTTTAAAGTTCAATTCCATTAACTTTTGGGGTTATTTTCAAATGTCATATACCTACATAAATATGTGTATAATAATTCATCACTCTCCCTAAAACGAAAAAATGTTTTTTTTTTCTTCATCGGAACTATAAAATTCACTGTATTATATTTTAAGACTCCGGCCAAAATATTTCGGAAAATTTAAGATAAAGAGAGGTTCAAAAATCTTATTAGTTTGATTCTGTTGATGAAATTTTTCAACACTTTAAAGCATAACTTTCAAGCATAAACTATTCTATCATCTAAGGTGAGTTTTCGGCAAAAAACATTTCAAAAACTATTTTTATTTATAAAAAACTCGATTTTTGAATTTATTTTCATATCAATGCAGCTAACGAAAATCTTAAAATTTTTTCGAAATATTTTGCCAGATATCTTAATGTAATAAATTTTATAATTCTGGTGAAAACCGCTTAACCGTTTTTGGTGAGGCACACTAATGTATGCATGATTTGATTTATTGGAATAATTTATCAAATACAAACAGATTTTATTATAAGAACACCACCAAAAATAAGAGACGCCCCCGGGTGGGCTCGAACCACCAACCTTTCGGTTAACAGCCGAACGCGCTAGCCAATTGCGCCACGGAGGCGTTGGGAAACCACTAAGGCTATGTAAATAAATAAAAAAAGCAGTTAATGGAAGCTGAATTAGGGCAAATAATAAAACTCTTTAACAATTAATTTTATGCAGATTTCGCTATTTTGTTCAGTAAAAATGTGAATACTTAAAATCACACATACATACGTCATAATCACCGTGAATAGGTATTTGGATTTGAAGACATTCATACCATCAGAGTGCCTGGTATTGCTTTATAAAACGTAAAAAAATTATATGTAATTTATTCACCACCAAATATTACGGTAGGATATAAGTCCAGATGCTTTCAGTAACTTAGAACCGACTGACGCGAGAACGCCGTCCATGACTTGGGTCGCTTTTGTCTTATACTTTCAGTGAATTTAGGGTCGCTTTTTCTCGTATGCTTTCATTGAACTCAGCGAGAACGTTAAGTTAGTTTGCTGACTTATAGTTCGAAGATGAGAAATTCAAACTAGATGCACAATTACAAAGATGGTGAAGAATTTAATATCTCAGCTATCTCAGCAACTTTCATTTGCTTGCAGCAGCTTTTTTGGTGCTCAGTGAAAATTTTCGCTTCCAATGCATGGAGAAATCACCGTTCGTCACTTGGTTTTATTCTATGTCAACGATGGCTCTGTCAGAACCATAACCATGACCATTTGTTTCCACAAGCGAGAGCTACTGCATTCGAAAGAAAAGGCTTCTCGTCAAGACAACTGGCCCTCGCTGACGTTTGAAACGTTTCTCTTACAGCAGCGCCACTGCCAGTTTCGGTATTTACACGGTGATCGGAATTTACAAAAAAAAAAAATGCTTTCCTTCATTTTGATGAGGTTTGTTGTTTCGCAAATATTTTCTAAGAATTTTAAGTCATTTGAATGATATGACTATTAGGGGCCCCGGAATTTCCATGGCAAATCGAAGTATGTTTTCGGGGCCTGTAATTCTAGTTCACTCAATGACATTGGGGGAAATTTATGCTGCTCGTTGAAAGCATAAAACCACAACTTGCTTGAATGAATTTTTTTTGTTGAATTTTTCGTATTTTTTTTAACCAAATATTAAGTTTTTTATCTAAAAGTTTCTAAATAACGCCATTTTGCTAATATAAAAAAACTAGCTTTCAATAGAATTCACATGAATTATATTACTATTTTACTAAAGAATTTCCTTTATTTAATTGAGTTCATATGGATCATTACAAAGTTACGATGGCCAACATAAGGCGTCTCTTGTGAGAGTTGGTGCAACAAAGATGGCTTATGATGGCTTGTCCAAAGCTATATTTTTCCTGAACATTTTATTTAACATTTATTTTAAATATTATACAGTACTTTAAATAACTAGCAATTTGACCATTTACTCGTTTCTTTTTCAATTTTAATTATAATTTATAAATTAATTTATTTTGTTATGAAAATATAGTTTATTATTCTACAAAAACCATGAAAATACCAGTTCCATAAAAAACGAAAAAAATAAAGAGTAAAATGCAACAAATTTGTATCATAATTTCACATTTTTTGAAAAAAATTCTAATCATAAAACTCGTTATGTTGGGAAAATGCATTAGAAAGTTAGGAAAACAACAAAAATTAAAAAACATCAGTGCAATTTGGTGGCACTTCAAACTAGCGGTTGATTATGCCGAAATTGAACAGGCTCGAAATTTTTCTTAAAAATTTCAAACAGAAATTTATAGCAACTTAATATAACTCTGTTTAAAAATGCATAATAAAAAATAAGTTTGCTTGCATTTTGGCATTACACCAGAGATACCAGAACTTCCGTAAAATTGTAAAGCTTTTCAGAAATTTGAAACTGATAAGGCGTATTCGAAGGAAACTACGAATATAAATAATTCTAAAATAGCATTAGCATAATAATAGATGCAATTTCACACGAAATATATGAAGCAGTGTAAGCTGATAACAATTCAACTTAGTATTTCACATGAATTGCCAACATAGGAATTGCAAGCTGACGGGCAAACGAATGATTAAATGTACAGTTTATGTTTGAGATTATCAGCGATAAAGCAATTAATAGGAAACTAATAATATTGAGCATCTCACTAATTTATTAGCTTCCTAGAATACAGCGATTGTCGAGCACCTAACAGATGGTTTTGCTGTATTACAAAAAGTGCAGGTTCCGCATAAAATTTCACTGATAAGTCGTGCTTGGAACTCAAAGCTTGCTAATTTCACTACAGCTTAAGCATATAAAGTCGCTCAGTGCAGCAAGAAAAGTATTCAGTGCAGCTTTTCCAGTCTTCGACTAAGCATCATACAGTAATCCACCAATCCACCAATACAGCCATCATGAAATCAACCATCAGCTGCTGCATCCTGGCGACAGTTCTACTCTGCCTGTGCGCTACTAGTACAGACGCGTTTGGCCGCAAACCGAAGAAACTCAATCCCGAATTGGAGGCCAAATTCGATGTGTTGACCGCTTGGATTGCCTATCGTCTCAATTTGAAACATGCCAAGGAGGCTTGTGTAGGAGAATATGGTTTTACGGATGAGCTCGCCACCAATCTGGTCAAAATAAAAGTGGCAAACCCAAACGATCGGGAAAAGTGTTACGTGAATTGCCTCTATACGAAATTAGTCTTCTACAAAAACAACAGCATCAATACGCAAGCCATGAAGGAATCGTTGAGTGAAATTGTGGGCGAGGAGCGTTTACTGAATATTGTCAATTCGTGTTTGAATGTCGGAGGTGCAAATGACTGCGATAAGGTGTACAAGTTCCATGCTTGTGCCTCACCGGAATTCGATAAGGTGCGCGGAGACATCTTCCAGCCCGATGAGTAAAGAGCAATTTGTGCTAACTAAGCAAAGAAAAAATACTTAGTTTAAGTAATTTTTGTGTAAGATATTTCGTGAGTTAGTTGATAATTGTAAATTGTTCTTACTAAAAGTATTTTATTTGTTTGGAATTAAAGTTGACTTTCTCGATATAAACCTGTTTGTTCTTTATACGAAATACTGCATTTTTGGTTATTTTTATGAACCTAAATCAGATAATAAACCTAATCAGTGAGTCATTTCAATATTGATTACAATTCCAGGCTCTATATGGCAGATATTACTTAGCTACTTTACGATGTTGAACTACACAACTCAAAAACAAACAAAAAAATTTACGAAGGTAGGGAAACCTTAGTTCCCAAAAGGGACGCGGATCAAAGCATGAATGCACTTTTTTCTTATAGCTTCTTACGATCAAAAATAGGGTCAGCTTAAGGAGTCTCATGTTGAGAGTCTCACGCTGAGAGAGCTGACGAAGTGCTGGTTAAATATCCAAATATGAAGAATGATTGATTACAAGATCTTGACTTCTGTGAGAGTATTTCTGCCAGTATCAGAGTAATTGAGAAACAAGAAAGAGAATGGCGTAGTGCAATAAATTCAGACGTGAGTAACAACCAAAATGAAAAGCAATACAACAATAAAAGGAAAGCAAATACCTAGTTATACATCTGCAAATCAGCTGATTCCAAGGTGGATTTAATAAGGTGACAGCGTTCACCCAGCTGAATTTTTCGCCGTAGGTATGGCTGATTTTGACATGATGCTTGCACCAAACGCAACAACAAATACATGTAGGGTTTTACTTATATGTGTTTGCTGTCACCTGTAATAAATTCGCCTTGGCTGATTCTATCAAACTCACTAAGAGCGGGATAGCAGTTGGAGGGTGTTGCCGCGCGCTGTATTCTGCTCATTATGATCAAGTATGTCAATGAAGAGCTGGAGAGACATTCCCTTTTCTACTTTCATGTAGATTATCTGAGGCTATGAGAGACATGGGCCCAATTTCGCGACTGAAATTAATGAATGCTGCTTCAAATCGAAGTGCCGTACCAATGCCAACATTTTATATAACCGGATTATCCTAGAAGACAAGAATAAAAATTGAGTTTGAAATCCAAAGGCGATAGAAAATAACTGTTTGGCGGTCGCCGTAACCAAATGGATTGGTGCGTGACTTCCATTCGGGATTGCGTAGGTTCAAATCTCCATACATGAAACAGAAAATTTTTAGAAAAGGTTTTTGTAATAGCTGTTGTCTCTCGGCAGGCAATGGTAAACTTCCGAGTGTATTTCTGCCCTGAAAAAAAGCTCCTCATAAAAAACAATTGCCGGTTCGGAGTCGGCGTAAAACTGTAAGTCTCTCCTTATAGGTTTCTTCCGACATCAAGACGCACGCCGCAAATAGGGCGAGCAGCTCAGTCAAACACCTGACAGAAGTGTATGCGCCAATTATTTATTTATTTTTTAACAATCCCAGCTCTCTCAAACTCATAATGTCTCCATAACCAAACATTGTTAAAATGTTTTTTTTTTATATATATTTGTTTTTAAATATATAACCAAATTAATTGAAGATCTTGCTGAACGACATATGTATTTTCGATGTGTCTGAACATTTTGGTACGTGCTCGATCCATTCAAAAAACAAAATAAAGAAAAAAGTTACGTATTCGAAGACTTTTCTTTGTATTGGGGAAAGCAGATGGTATTAAAATTCTGACAATTTTTGTTGATGAAGATGAGGGATGATGTTCTGAAGCTGAAACTATTGGCGCTTCAAACTTACTTTTTCTTTTATTTTGAAGCTAAGACTATAGATCTTTAAAATAAAAAATAATATTTAAATAGATTCTTGACAATTATCTCACCTCATGTCGGGAAATGTGTAAATCAATGGCTCATAATATGCAACGACCCAGGTTGGAACTAAAAAATACCACATAAAGTTAGGTCAGGTTATGATGGTTGCTGCCCATGAGATTGTGTATAAGGATCCACTAAATAATTAAGATCCTTTAAGACCTGGAGGCTCAATTGGGATCTAATCTCTCCCTCAAATTCTCAGTGTGATTGAAACCATTTCATCTTTTTAATAAACTATGAGACATTCTGGATGTTTGCGGATTCTTAGTATGCCATACATCCAAAGAGGTCAGTGTTTAGACAGCCAGGCCATTTTATGGCAGGAGCAGGCCAGTGATAGAGAAAGATTCCAATACTCTCTACTTCCTTTGCGCTCTTGCAGTTGTGACAGAAATCATTAGCGGGAAGCCCTTACCTTTTCCATGTGCCCCTATTAGGCACTGCCCGGCGATGATACCAGCTGCTGTTCTCGTACTAATGGAAGTACGGTAGAGATTAATGGCGCGCTTAGTTCTGTTTTCAGCTAACAATATTTTATACACAACATTTTTTTAACACAAATTTCAAACAAAAAAAGTTGAAGTTGAGAACCCATTTGAACATAGGCTTCAAAAATGTGTGAAAAAATACTCAACAATAGTCCTGGGAAAAGAAATGCTTATGAAAGCAACTATTGAAATACAGATTGCAGGATTACGAGTTACCGCTACTTACTTATTAAAATTTACCACAAAAATAAATAAAATACTAATATTGTAATAAAAATAACTGTGTAACGACTTTTAACCGCCCCCGGGTGGGCTTGAACCACCAACCTTTCGGTTAACAGCCGAACGCGCTAACCAATTGCGCCACGGAGGCGTTGAGATCATCACTCAGAATAGGCTTAATGATGAGGTGACACAAATTTTTAAGGCGCAATCAATTAAGAATCATTCCAATTTGAATACTTAAAAGTAATTTTGATTACTATGCATCTCATATTAATATGATGTACTTTTGAAATGAGGACAACGGACTGCTTGCTAATCTAACTAAAGGCTGTTGTGCTCTTCACTAAAAGAAGAAAATTGGATGAATTCATATCTCACGCGCTGAAAGTGTAAGTAAGTGTAAATGTAATCAGAATTCTTCCAAAGTGGAACATTTAGGAGTAATACTTCTAGATATTCAACTCTAATGGAAACCTCAGTGTGAACGTAAGACTTTTTAAGTCTTAACCAATTTCCGGTAACATGAAAGGTCCCCTTTAAAACGTGGGGTTTGCCAACTAAACGTGTACCATTACCACTTTTGTGATCTGCTATGCATCTTTTGTGTGGTGGAGCGGACTTCCATTCAGTAGCGCGCGGTCGGTTCATCTTCAAGCACGGGGAGGTTGGTTCTAAAGCCAACGGTAGACCTCAGTGAGACATTTACTAGTATCATATTTTTAATGTGAAATCAGGTTTACACAGTTTTTGAGCTTGGTTTGTCTTCTTGTAGGTTTCAGCATCTGGATATGAGTAACATATGTAAGTAACAATCCTTAGTTAATTTCCTGCTTTGGAAAGAAATATGTTGAGAGATGGACGTCGCTTTAATAACAACAATCCACTCCAATTTATTTCTGAGTAACCTAGTAGAAACAGGAACAAAATCTCCAGATGTGCAAAATCATTGTAACACCGGTTATCATCTACGGCTGTGAAACATAGGTCGTTAAAGTTAATGCCCTAAATTTACTGACGAGATTTGAAAGAAAAAATCTCATATTCGGCCCTATACGATTAGAAGAGGGTACATCCCGTATACAGTACAACCACGAGCTCAGTGTTTTAATCGCGGGACGAAATGAAACGCGGTTTATAAAATCGCACAGACTACGGTGGTATGAACACGTCCTCAGAATGAGCAGCGAAAGAGCAATCAAAAAAGTTTTTGAAGCAAATCTTGAAGGAGCAGAAGGAAGGCGTATTGTAGAGGCGGCAATGGTCCATCCCGGACCCTAATACCAATATGATAATGAATGAAATGATAATGATAGAAACCGAAGGTAAACGAAAGCAAATCATATTGACAACATCGGCCTTAACAACCGCGCTGTTAGTTCTGCCTTTGCCAAACTGGATAAGGAGGCAAAGCGAATGGGTCTGGTGGTACACGAGGACAAAACGAGGTACCTCCTGTTTTCAAACAAACAGTCGGCGCACTCGTGTATCGGCACCCACGTCACTATTGACAGTTATAATTTCGAGGTTGTAAAAGACTTCGTTTATTTAGGAACCAGCATTAACACCGATAACAATGTCAGCCTTGAAATCCAACGTAGAATCTCTCTTGCCAACAAGTGCTACTTTGGACTAAGTAGGCAACAGAGTAGTAAAGTCCTCTCTCGATGAACAAAATTAACACTCTACAATACTCCCATCATGCCCGTCCTAACGTATGGCGCAGAAGCGTGGACGATGACAACATCCGATGAAGCGACGCTTCGAGTGTTTGAGAGAAAGATTCTGCGTAAGATTTTTGTGCCCTTGCACGTTGGCAACGGCGAATATCGCAGGCGATGGAACGATGAGCTGTATGAGCTTTACGACGACATAGACATAGCGCAGCGAATAAAGATCCAGCGGCTACGTTGGCTGGGCCATGTCACCCGAATGGATACAAAGGCTCCGGCTCTGAAAGTATTCGATGCGGTACCAGCTGGTGGTAGTAGAGGAAGAGGAAGACCTCCTCTGCTTTGGAAAGATCAGGTGGAGTAGAACTTGGCTTCACTTGGTGTGTCCAACTGGAGCCGGTTAGCACGAGAAAGAAACATCTGACGCGCTTTGTTAAATTCGGCCAAAATCGCGTAAGCAGTTATAGCGTCAATTAAGAAGAGAAGAAACGAAAGCAGAACTACGGACGGCCAGCAATCAGAGTGCAATTTTTTGATGATGTTGCTTGAGATTTAGCTCGCTTTTTCTGTAATGAAATTAATTGATCGCTCATGAACTTTAACTTACTTACTCCATAAGGATAATAAGCAACTTTGATCCGTTTCTCTCTAAGTGCCTTTATAGGTTTCTCGGTTAGACCTTTTAGACTCTAAGCGCTGGTTGGTTTGTGCGCAGAAAAATGAAGAGCCATTTCGTTAGATATACCTAGAAACCACAACAAGGGGCTGAAAGTATCTGATATAGCCAAGCTAACCGAATTCGCTAAATGCGTGAGATCATCGTGGTGATTTAACAATGCACACCCACGCTATGTCTAAGTGGTATCTTCTTCATTCACCTCATTAAAGGATCACCTCCAGTTACGGAAGGGCGGGGTACAGTATTTGGAGGCAGCACTAATAGACACGGCTATGGGTGGCTCGAAGATGGTGGATATAATTGATGGAGGAGTTTTCTGTGAAGAATTTTCAATAAAACTTAAGTTTAAGTTCCTGCTCTATCAGTGTATTTGAAGTTGAAGTAGTTCTAAAAAGTGAACATCTTCTCCAAACATCAAGCGATTGGTAATCATAGCCCTTGAACAGCGTTTCCAGGACAGTCGGTTCAACGTTACCGAAACCATCCGGATTTGTATTCGGACAAGGACGGCCACTCCAGCAGCATTCCTCGTATGTAGGTATGGGCAATGTTTACGCTGCTACAACAACAACAACACCGCACCTCACAAATGGTGCCCTTGAAACCAGTAGGCGAATGCCTGACTTTCTTTTCTTTCTTTTTTTCAATCGTATTCGAACAATTTTAAGCTCTTATGGAACCATTGTAGCAGACTGCTTGGGAGATGAGCTGGCTGACATGTAGAGATTTACATTTGCACTCAGTTGAAAGTTCGCCAGACTTGAAAGTCTGCGGGGACGGAAAGCGCTCTTGGGAACTCTTAAGGTTAGAAAGTCCTCAATTCAAGATTGTAGTGGGTGCTTTAGTCGGTAGGTGTTGGCATCCATTCGGCGAGAGGGCATTAATTCGACTCTCTTTTGCAGTGGCTGGCTGGAGGATTAGATGGAATCATTTCAGCATGTACTGCTTAGCTACCCTGCTTTCATGGAAGTGAGTTTGAGATATATTAACTCTTCTTCTTTAACTGTGACTAATGGCTCTCCTTCTTTATGACGACGGCCGCGTTAATAGCATAGTTGAGCATTAGCCGCTTACTGAATTTCATCACCATAAGTACCACAACGGATGAGCACGGAATTCTCATTCAAGAAAGTTATCTCATCCTTAAGGCAACTATCTATTTAAAATCAACTACTCATATATTTAAATGTCCTTTATAGAAGTGAGATTAATCAGTTCATGCAATGCAAAATTTTTCTTAGTTGTTCGCTTGTTCAGACCTACGTTTCCATTTGGGATCAAAACATCCTGGGATTTCGATATAGTTAAAGGACTTAACAGATCTCTGAATAAAACTTCATCGAACGCTTAATAAACAAATCCAAAACTTAGCTTGCTAAGAAGTTTACTGAAAACTGAAACGCAAGCTAAGATACCTATTTCTTCCCATTTTTGAGCTAATTTCGTTTTTTTTAATTATAAGTATTGATTGTATATATGTGTATATGTATATATATATTGTCAGCTGGACGTACATAAATAGTAAGTGGAGTTTCCCACTTTAATACTAACTTAGCACCAACAGAAAATACTATGAATTTCAAGCTGATAAGCGTGGGATTTAATAAATGAATGGAAGGAGTGATTCATAATAATCTGAACTATTTATAACACAACTGACAATCAACATACATACAACCATAGGTGTATAAGTTCATAAGTGAAGATCTCGTTAACACTAGAATGACAATAGTTTAGATTTCAAGAAATAAAGTTCTTTGAATTTAGTATTCCGTAATAACTCGAGACCTGGCATTGCATTGCTTTGCGCTACCTAAGAAAATTGATAAGCCGCCCTTCTAGTAGGTATATAAAGTCGCTCAGTGCAGTAAGAAAAGTATTCAGTTCAACTATTCCAGTCATCGACTACACATCACACAGTAATACAGCTACCCACCAATACAGCCAACATGAAATCAACCCTCAGCTGCTGCATCCTGGCGGCAGTTCTACTCTGCCTGTGCACTACCAACACAGATGCGTTTGGCCGCAAACCGAAGAAACTCAATCCCGAATTGGAGGCCAAATTCGATGTGTTGACCGCTTGGATTGCCTATCGTCTCAATTTGAAACATGCCAAGGAGGCTTGTGTAGGAGAATATGGTTTTACGGATGAGCTCGCCACCAATCTAGTCAAAATAAAAGTGGCAAACCCAAACGATCGGGAAAAGTGTTACGTGAATTGTCTCTATACGAAATTAATCTTCTATAAAAACAACAGCATCAATACGCAAGCCATGAAGGAGTCGTTGAGTGAAATTGTGGGCGAGGACCGTTTACTAAATATTGTCAATTCGTGTTTGAATGTCGGAGGTGCAAATGACTGCGATAAGGTGTACAAGTTCCATGCTTGTGCCTCACCGGAATTCGATAAGGTACGTGAAGATATCTTCCAACCTGATGATTAAAGTGGACTTGAAGTGAGGGAGAGATGGAGAAATGGCGCAGCTGAGGAAGCGATGGAGTAATAAGGCTAATTATATATATAACTGTACCTAAATGGCATACCTATGATAATGCATTCACGAAAAAATATTAAATAAAATAAAAATAGTTTGAAGAGCAACCTCTGTATTTTAAAGTGGTATAGTAAGGTGGGGAGTATGGAGAGTAGGAAAAAGCTACTACTGCTAATGCTAACCAACATGGCAGTAGGCTTGAAGTATTAGAAATGCAAACTGATAGGTGTTGTTTTGCTATAAAAGTGAAGCCAGTATTTATGAAAGTAGGTATATTTGCGAAGAGGTCAGACTACTTTAGTCAATCCAAACAATCCAATAGTTGAGTTAATGATCTGAATAACATAAAAGTATGAGTATCGAACACTACCAAGTAGTAGAGAGAGTCCGTTTTCATCTCTTTTGAGTTAATCGGGTAGGACCGACAAATTACGGAGTACTTTGGTGTATGCAATGATACAGAAATTAGCTGGAATTTCATGTGAAAAGCGTAAAAAAGTGGCATTATGTTATAAAGGGTGGTTAAGTTTCAAGGGCCAGTGTTGATTTTGAATAAAATACAATTTTTGTAAGAAATTATTGTCATGTCTCCCTATTATGATAATATGGGTATGGCTCAATTACGCACAAGACAGAATATTGGCCAAATGACCGCCGAGACCTCGGCGGCTAACCTCCATCCGATGGTCCAAATTTTCGATGACGCTGAGGCATAATTGAGGTTCTATGCCGTTAATGTGCCGAATTATCTCATCCTTTAGCTCTTGAATTGTTGCTGGCTTATCGACGTACACCTTTTCTTTCAAATAACCCCAAAGAAAGAAGTCCAACGGTGTCAAATTACATGATCTTGGCGGCCAATAGACAACGCCGCGACGTGAGATTATTCGGCCATCAAATTTTTCCCGCATAAGAGCCATTGTTTCGTTAGCTGTGTGACAAGTAGCACCGTCCTGTTGAAACCACATATCGTCCACATCGATATCTTCCAATTCAGGCCATAAAAAAAGTTCGTTATCATCTCACCATAGCCAACACTATTCACGGTAACTGCCTGACCGGCCTCGATTTGGAAAAAATACAGCCCAATGATGCCGCCGGCCCATGAACCGCACCAACCAGTCACTCTTTGTGGGTGCATTAGTTTTTCGGCAATCACTCTTGGATTAGCATTCGCCCAAATGCGGCAATTCTGCTTATTGTCGAATCCACTGAGGTGAAAATGTGCCTCATCACTGAAGATGATTTTCTTCGAAATTGGTCATTCACTCTTGCCATTTACTGCCACCATTCTGACCATTGACGACGCTTGAAATGGTCAAGAGACTTTAGTTCTTGAGTCAATTGCACCGTGTAAGCGTGTAAATGCAAGTCTTTATGCATAATGTTCATCAACGACGAGCGTGAGAGGTGCAATTGTTGGGCACGACGACGAGTTGAGGTGGACGGCTCTTCAACCACACTATCGCGAACAGCAGCAATATTTTCTGCAGGTCGAGCTGTACGAGCATGCACTGGTGTTTTCGCATCTCCTACAGACCCGGTTTGCCCAAACTTTTGCACAATTTTCTAATTGTACGCACATTTGGACGATTAAATTAACCGAAAAAATCACGAAGTGCGCGATATGCATTTTGATTTGAACGCCCGTTTTCATAATAAGCCTGAATAAGTTTATCGCGTTGCTCGATTGAGTATTTTCTATGGTTTGAATTGAGTTAGTCTGAAATTGAAAAATGTTAAATGAAATGTCCAAAGAACACTTGACGTTTAGGTGAGGTTTACATTCAACATCGGCCCTTGAAATTTTACCACCCTTTGGTTTTATTTTTTTTATGAAAATATAGTTTTATTTTTTTATAAGAATGTAGTTCGTACTGCAACAAAAATTTACAGAAACAAATTTTTACAGAAACTCAAAGCTTCAAAATTTTGTACATATTTAAAACAAATAAAAAAAATTTCATAAAATATTTAAACCTTTTCATCAAAATTTTTAGAAAAATTCTGGGTACGCCGTTTTATAGCCGATTCAATTTTATTAATATATAATATTGGTAATATTCCGCTAGCCTTAAGTGGCTCAATTTTTTTTTGGTGGTGGTTATGTGCATTTTCTTCATATAATGAAGGTCAAGTTTTTTTTAAACATATGGAGCAAATACCCAAGACCACCAGCAAAAAAGAAATTTCAAAACTCAATGCATTTTCGCAACTTTTTAAAATTTTCTGAAAATACGATTCAAAGTTTGAAATTTTGACACAATTTTTTTTTAGTTGTTTTATTATTAATTTAAGGGGATATACTCGTATATAATACCACCCTAACTAATTGAGCACACTGGCTACTAGGGCCTTTGGTGCTTAATTTTTTTAGTTGGCTGAAAGCCATCACATAGACCTATTGATCCTTAGTGTTACTAGATGGAGCTAGACCCTTACGTTTCTTTGCAGTAAACATCTTGTAATACGTTTGCGTCTTTTGCGAATCTAAGTAAACTTTGGGGATCTATCCCCGAGAGGTTTTCTAACTTCTCATATTGTAAAGCTCGTAAGTAATAGGACTATGAATAAGTTCGTGCGGTTTTTTCGAAATTTGAAACTTTATTGACGTAAAATGGTTACAAATTTAATATTCAAAATATTGTCCATCGCTTACTACTACTTTTTCCCATCTTTCTGGCAATTCACGGATTCCCTTTGTGAAAAATTCGGTCGGTTTTGCCGCAATCCACGAATCGATCCATTTTTTGACTTCATCGTAATTACGGAAGTGCTGGTCAGCCAGGCCATGTTGCATCGATCGGAAGAGATAGTAATCGGATGGCGCAAGGTCTGGACTATACGGCGGGTGGGGTAGGACATCCCATTTGAGCGTTTCTAAGTATGTTTTGACCACTTGTGCAACATGTGGCCGAGCATTGTCATGTTGCAAAATAACTTTGTCGTGTCTATCGGCGTATTGCGGCCGTTTTTCTCGCAGTGCTCGGCTCAAACGCATCAATTGTCGTCGGTAGACATCCCCCGTAATCGTTTCATTCGGTTTCAGTAGCTCATAATACACAACACCCAGCTGGTCCCACCAGATACACAGCATAACCTTCAGGCCATGAATATTCTGCGCCGACGTCGATGTTGAAGCATGGCCAGGGTATCCATACGTTGCCCGACGTTTTGGATTGTCGTAATGGACCCACTTTTCATCGCCAGTCACAATTCGATGCAAAAAACCCTTTCTTTTGTGCCGTTGAAGCAGTTGTTCGCATGCCATAAAACGGCGTTCAACGTCTCTTGGCTTCAATTCATACGGCACCCAATGGCCTACCTTTCGGATCATTCCCATGGCTTTTAAACGTTTGGAAATGGTTGATTGATCAACTCCCAAAGTTTTTGCAACCTCTTCTTGCGTTTGAGCCGGATCTTGATCGAGCAATTCCTCCAATTCGGTATCCATGAACTTTGGCGGCGCACCCTCGCGTTCTTCGTCTTCCAAGCCAAAATCACCACTTTTAAAGCGTGCAAACCACTTCTGGCACGTTCGCTCAGATAGAGCATGCTCACCATAAACTTCCACCAAGATACGATGACTTTCGGCTGCTTTTTTCTTCATATTAAAATAATGAAGAAGAATTCCCCGCAAAAACACATTATTTGGCACGAAATTCGACATTTTCAAGTGTGGTAAAAATATTGTTGTTTACGCTTCAAATAAAAAACTTATACTGACGTTTGTGCCTTACGACAGTAGCTCTCCAATGAATGTTTGGAAATGTGGATCGATGGAATAATAATCAAGTTACGCCATCTGTTGTAAAACCGCACGAACTTATTCATAGTTTTTTATTTTTATATATTATTATTATATTATATTATTTTAATCTGGTTCTAGCTAATGCTGAACAGGAACATAGAAGGTGTTCTAGCGTTTCCCTCTCTTCTAGTTCATTGCAAAATCTGCAGCTATCGTTGTTTGTGATTCCTATCTTGTATGCGTGCGCCGCTGGCAAATTGTGGCCTGTCAGCATACCTGCGGTTCTGCAAGTGGCTAGGTTATTCCATCTCCTATCTATCCATATTTTCATGGTCGCAGTGATGTGTTTGAATACCGTATTTAAAGGTGTCACTATGTCGGTTTCTTCTTCGAATTGTCTATAAACAGCGCTTTCGGCAATCTCATCTACAATTTCGTTTCCTGCAATGCCTTTATGTCCGGGTACCCAATAGATATGCAACCGTCTGTCTGCGGCTAATCTCTCTATGGCTTCCCTGCTTTTTAGAACATTTTTAGATGAAATTTCATATGAGTTTATTGCCTTTATCGCAGCTTGGCTGTCGACCTATATATTTATTTTGGAGTTGCTTGATGTCTTTGCGATTGCTATTTCTGCAGCCTTTCTTACCGCAAAGACTCCTGCGTGAAAGGTACTACAGTGGTCAGGAAGCTTAAATGGCTGCCTGATACGTAGCTTTGCGCAATAGATCCTTGGCCCTACTCCGCCTACCATTTTCGAGCCAACGGTAAATATATGTATTAAGAGTATTTGGATTAGGATTCATTACTTTTTTCCGCCCCTCTTTTTCTATTGTTGTTCGGAATTTCTTCACCCAATGGCTTTTCGGAGTCATATAGTACGTTTTGACCCTATAACTAATGCCTATTGAGCTATGTCCGCATGTTTTACAGGAAAATTCGCCTGTCGCGCTGAATCTTACGGCGGACTTAGCTGCTAGGCATTCCGCCGCAATATCAATCGGTGACAAGTTGAGTATTTTTTCATGCGCTGCCGTTGGAGTAGTTCCCAAAGCACCTGTTGTGCAAAGTGCACCAAGACGTTGAATACTTTCCATAGGCTTTTTATATGTCGATTTTCTTAGCGCAGTCCGCTACACCAGAGCGCCGTATAGTAATATTGGCTTTACCATGGCTGAGTAGCACCAATACATTATAGCAGGAGATAGACCCCATGTAACTCCCAGCATCTTTTTACATGCGTATAGTGCATTGCTGACCTTTTTCTTCCTCTCTAATATATTGTACTTCTATGATAGTTTACTATCTAAAATTACTCCAAGGTACTTTGTGTGGTTTTTAAGAGTTAGTTCCACGTCGTTTAGCTTCGGGGGTTGCCAATAGGGGATCTTGCACCTTCTAGTAAAAAGGATCATATGCGTTTTATCAGCATTTATCCCTAGGCCTGCCTGTGTTGTCCATTGGTGCACTGCTGCGAGTGTATTATTCATTATGTCGCTCGCGGTGTTTAGGTATTTGCCTGTCACTACTATGGCTATGTCATCTGCATATGCTACTAGTTTCGATGCCGTACCATAATTTTTAATTAACTTTTCTAAATTCTGTACAAAAATTTGAAATTTTGGGTTATATAAAAAAATAGTACATTTGCAATACAAAGCACTGCTATTATTGTGACCAAAGGTGTAGGTAGGTAGGTAGGTAAGATGGCAGAGTACCCCAGGTACGCAACAAGTAGCACTTACGTGCCGTTTTGATACCATAAAGTGGACCACTACCTGTGAAAGGATTAAGGGAGGAGATAAGACCGTCTACAGCCATCCAGTGCTGTTGATGTAGCGGAGGAGAGGTGTACATGATCGAAAATTTATAATCCTAAGTTAATTGCATCGTCGAAGTTAAGCGAAAAATAAAAGTTAGAAGATTTTACATGAACAATTTTTGTAAGCCTTTAAAGCCGTCCTAGATAAAATTCTCGATGTTAAATAACAAGCTAAGAACCTCTAGTACTACACCACTACCGAATACTATCCCAACAACAAGTTAATATACACATATACATACATACATACATACATATGTAATGAAAGTACAAATGACAAAGTCTGGTAGATAAATTCATATCAAAATTATACGCTCTCAAGCTTAATATGCGCTATTGTCGGGCCGTGCGACCGTCTAATTACAATTTATTTGACACATGAATCCTGTTCCCTACCCACCCACACACACACACACATACACAAGCATATGCACACAACTTGCCACAAAGAACTTACATCGAAAATGCTTTTGCAGAGCTGTGTCCTTTTGAAAGCACATAAGACAGCAACATTTGACATTTATCGTCAAATGACGTGTGCGGAACCTGGAACGCAGCACGAAGTGTGAGAAAGTCAAGAAAGAAGTGTGCTTAGCCAAATGCGCTCATTGTCGCGTCGCCTAAATTGGGAGTGTCAGGAAGAATTTTTGGCTGAGTGCCTTAGTGTGTCACTCAAACAGTTTTGTGTCTTTTGGCTGACTACATTAGAGAGTGAAATTCGACCGAGAAGGAATGTCGACGGCAAAGTGACATTTCACAACAATGAAGGAAATGGGGGTGTGATGTGTTGGAGCGCAGAAGGGTCGTTACGCTCTTGGCCGCCAACTGGCGTGTACGGCAATGTGGTGTACCATTAACGTTAATAAGACAGTCAAAGCTTAACCGAGTTGTTTATTGGAGGTGACCCAACAGCAGACAAAACAAACAATAATGACTTTGCGCGGCATTTCGCAGTCAACAACTACAACCATGTAACCTCTATGACTACAACTCCAATTTCAGCTGATATTTGCTACATATCACTTTCATTGCTAAGACGTGAATGGCGGTTACAACGGCTAGGCAGTCTGGTCGGTCGAATAGTTTGTCGGCTACTTGTCCACCCAAAAGCCGCGCTTAGTGAGACGTGCCATGAGATTTGATAACACAAGCGCGAGGGCGGAGGGAGGAGAGTGCTTTGCAATGTGGGATTTTTTGTGGATTTCCGGGATCTTTTTCCGGTTTGTCTATTTGATTGCCACAACCAACGGCACTGGCGTCCTCTGCTGCTGGGAGTTGAACAGTGGTTAGTCTAAGGCTGAAATTTTGTGTGAATCATAAAAAATAAGATTTTTTTTACTTTTTTACTTAAATATAATGGAAACGGTGTTTTTTATGAGCTTAAAATGATAATACAAATACAAAATATTGTTAGAATACATTTTTTCTTTATTATAATCGGGTAGATAATTTCATGGCATTAATTTTTTTACTATGATATCCGGCATTTGCTCCATACATGGTCCATTCGTTCAGTCCAATTTTTTACTACTTTTCCAATATATCTGATTGAGCTCAATCAGCAAAAATATGGCACAAACGATGTCAATTCTTGGACGAACTGGCACGCAAGCCAAGATCCTTACATGAAATTTTCTACTAAGTCGAAGGACAAAAGCGAACAAGTTGAGAACGACGGCGAATTGACATTTTTGCATCTTCTTCAACACTTCGTCCTATAAACTTCTGGAACAGTGAACTTAATAAAGTTGGGTTGAACCTACAAACATATCAGTAGGTGGACAAAAGGGCGATAAAAATTAAAAAAAAAAAAATTTTAAATGTTTTAGAGGTTCTCAGTAGCTTTCTGAAGGCAAAATGAAAGCAACAAAAAAAATACTCATTTCTGCATGGAAAAAGATACAGAACTTTCAAAATGCAGTTCAAAGCAGAGTTTGTCTTGAGCTTTCTATAGAAAAATGGTTCAATAGTCTTCAAGTGCTTTAACGAACAAAAATACTTAAGAAACCTTCTTATTTGTAAAGAAAGAAACCGAGTATCGTAAAAGCATCCAGCAATAATATGCAAGCTTACATAAAATCAAAGCTCAGGATGAATTTATATTCACGATTATATTCACGATTACCATACCTTAGCAGTGAATTCTGGAGGTCGTTGAAAATATGCAAAAAATAATACACGAAAAGAAAAACTTTAAAATATGAGCATGAAGCAAAGTACTAAAAACCTTTTAAACTTATTTCGGTAACTGTATGAAAGCTCTTGAAAAGCTGGTGCGGTGTGTAGGTGGATTACTATTTTGATTACAAGAGGTATTTATAATGAGAAAACAACAAAAATCTTAAATGGTGCGCAAATTTTAAAAAGTAACGAAGTGTATAGAGAAAAGGATGCGTGCAGACTTTTATTTCTTTCCACTTCTTAATTGACGTTGTAACTGTCTAGGTGGTTTTGACTGAGTTCAGCAAAGCGCGTCAGTGTATTATTCCTCCTTATACCAACTTGGCAGCCGCCGTAGCCAATCAGAGAGAACGTAGGTTCGAATCTTGGTGAAGCACCAAAATGAAGAAAACGTTTTTTCTAATAGCGGTCGCGCCTCGGCATGCATGGGCATAGCTCCGAGTGTATTTCTGCCATAAAAAACCTCCTCATAAAAAGATATCGACCGTTTGGAGTCGGCTTGAAACTGTAAGTCTCTCCTTATAGGTTTCTTCCGACATCAAGACGCACATCACAAATAGGAGGAGCTCGCTCAGTCAAACAGCTAAAAAGAGCTTACGCGCCAATTATATTATACATACATACATACATACCAACTGGGGCCAATTAAATAAACAAATCCATATTTCCGATACGTCGAAAGCCTTCGTTTATCTCTGCCGCCACCCGTAGGTGTTTTTTTTTTTTTTTTTAATGGAGGTATCACAAAGCATTGAAAGCCGAAAAGTGTGAGACTTGCCTTTCGGCTCACCCACTAAAAACCCACCCCAGCTCCGTTTGCCTCCCGCGGGACAACCGTTAAGTAGTACTTCACGGGAGAGGGAGCGGCCAATTGCCTCTTCATGAAGATCTGCGCTGTTGTTCAGCGCGACGCAGTTTGGAGATTACTATTTTTGCCATATTACATACAGCGGACCAATGTTCTTCTGACTCTAATATAATATCCACTAGGTTATCAGCCGAAATTGGCTTCCCCACCCTAGTGCTTAATTCCTCCCTTTCGAACACAAATCGGGGACAGACAAAGAAAACATGTTCTGCGTCTTCTACAGCTAGTGCCCAATGAGAACAGTACTCGTACGGGTCGTCTTCGTGCTTAAACCTATATAAGTAGGATTTAAAGCACCCATGTCCCGTCAGTATTTGGGTCAGATAGTAATCTAACTGTCCATGTTCACGGTTAACCCATTTGGAAATTGTGGGAATCAAACGGTACGTCCAGCGTCCGTTGGGGGACAAGCTCCATTTCTCCTGCCATGAACGCAGGCTACGCCACCCGTAGGTGCCGCAATGTATTTGTATGCATGCAAGGTTTTGAAACTCGCTAAAAGCACAAAGTGAAAACTTCTTCTTAGTTTAGTAAAAATTTCTGAAGTTTTTAATAAAATAATGAAAAACCTGATAGAAAATGAAAACATTTTTCAAAGTAAAAAAAATCATGCTTGGAGTACAATTTGAAAGCTTCCAAAAAGCTGTGTAAAAAAATATTGGATATAATATGAATTGAAAATATTAAAAACTAGCTTAAAGAGAATTGATATCTTACTCAAATTCTTTGAGAAGTTTTATATGATGCTAGAAATACAATCTGAAAGCTTCTAAAAAGCTGTGTGTGAATATTTTTTGGCAGTATTTTGAATTCGAAAAATGAAAGAATAGTTGAAAGCAATTCGAT
Source organism: Anastrepha ludens (assembly GCF_028408465.1). Lineage (NCBI taxonomy): Eukaryota > Metazoa > Arthropoda > Insecta > Diptera > Tephritidae > Anastrepha > Anastrepha ludens. The sequence goes on from NC_071502.1 coordinate 116,928,678, forward strand.
CAAACAAAACATATTTTTAAAGGTAAAAAGCACCCCAAAAGCAAAGTGAGAGCTTCTGAAAAGCTGACTTACTCGAAAGTTTCTAAAATAAAATTCAAGACATGAAAAAGCAGTTAACAAAATTTTTAAAAGTCAAAAGTACGCTAAAAATTAAAAGCTCATTAGTAAGCTTCCCAAAAAGCTTAGTAAAAAAAAATGAAATTGCAAAAATAAATTAATATTCCATTTTACTTCTACCCATACCCACTGTTTGTCTTTACACATTACAGATACATGATTGTAAAAGCCTCGCATATATATTTATTAACATATAAATGTTCTTACGTAGCTACGTAGGTATGCACGTATCCGTAAGCGTTAGGGCGTTTCGGCGGCGCTTAATGAATTGAATGAATAGTGATGCCGACTATGCGTGCCGGTCCACCCGACTAACCGCCATCTACTTGGACTGCCTTACAATGACACTAAGCCTGCTCCTCCTCATCCTTATGCCATTTTGTGCTTTCCACTCACCCACATTTCTGTGGCAATGTTGGTCGTTTCTGACTTTGTCCGGCTTGCCTGCATTGTGTGTCCCTTACTTTATTTCCGCCTGCTGACGCGGTTATTTTGATTCAGTTATTTATTTGCGTTGAACGTTTTTTTCCTGTTTACGTCAAGCGAGCATAAACTGATTTGCCCTTGTTGTTGTTGCTTATTATTGTTGCCTTCTTGTTCGTTCGTTAGTTAACAGCAGGAGTTTAATTGTCTCCAGTGCTGTCGGCAGTAGAAGACGTGTAAGCAGTAAATGGGATATTTTTTCCGTCTTCCTTTTGTTTATGCCACTGTCTAAGACCCATTTCACTTCCTTTTTTTATTAGTTGGTGTTTTGCCAATATAACCAGCTAGGCGTTGTCCCTGCTATGCTGGACATCTATTGCCTAACTGCAAGGTTCGCAGTAATTTCATTCAAACTCCTTGTCGCATCGTTGCTTTGCTCAATTAAAGTAAATTTTTTGCTCTACGCTTTGGCATAGTCGCTGTCGCTTTGTGCGTATTGCGCCATGATAGCTAAGGAAATTCCTTCACTGATAATGGCATAAACGAGCCACTGAAGCTGGGGCAGCTGAGATGGCCAGCAGCCAGCCATTGGGTGGCATGCGACAAATCGTTAAAAATTCCGTATGTCTGAGCTAATTATGTCTCCTGTAAATTGTGTCGGAGAATTTGCATAAATTAGAGAGAAATAAATGCGAAGGACGGTGGGATGAAGCATGGATTCAAGCACCTAATTTCGCTGTGTTTTTTTAGATCTTCTTCCTTATATTTGAAGAAAAAGGTATAAGGGCATGTAAGCTTTGAAAAAAAAAAAATACAAAAAGAATAATTTATGGGCTCCGCAAAGGGAGAAGCCGAATACTAGTTGATTTATTTGCTATATAAGATGCTTCTTGTGTCAAATCTTTTACTTTCCAAAAAAAAATTAGCCATTATTCCCACTTAAGGTAACAGAAAAATTCAAGAAAATTGCCTCGCGTATTTAGCCTCGCGCAAATAACAATGGACAAAGAGGCGGTGAGCAAACTTGAGGCATAAAGATATTGCAACTCAGTACCAACTACTGTCAGGAAGCCCAAGACCTCCTATTGCAAACGCTCGCTGAAAACCACGTAGTTGTTGAACTTCTTTCCGGCCCCTACGAATACATCAACTCTTACAGTTGAATCGCGGACTCTGAAAAGCTAGCTGCGATAAGGGTGGTAAGCGACAAACCTCACCAATGCAAGAGGGCGATGCCAGACTCTGGTTATACGTTAGCAAAACTTCATGGAGTTTATTGTGTAAGCTGTTATGCGCCGCCTAGATGGTCATAAGTAACCTTCGCACGCATGATGACGGCTTTTGAGCTGGATCTGAGAGGGAAGCGTGCAATTAACGTTACTGGGGATTTTAACGCTTGGTCGAGAACCTGGGACAGCATGCAAACAAACCCAAAGGGACGGTTAGTGCAAGAAACCTTCGAGGCAATGGACCGTGTACCACTTAACACCCCCGGAACATTCACTCTCGATTGCAGCAGAGGGTGGTCCATAATTGATCTGGCATTTGCAGATCACGTAACGGCAAAGCGCGTGAAATGGAGGGATGAGAAGTCCATCTACACGCATAGGGATTATCTGGCTTTAATAATAGAAAAAAAGGAGTATGGGCGAAGCTCTGAAAAATGGAAAACGCGACAAAAATGAAAAAAACGGCCTTGAAAGTCGAGGCATTTAGCTCGGTATGGGATGATGTTTACCTTCCTGTTATGAGTGCGGATGATATGGCGCAACATATGGCCAGCCAGATAGAAGCCGATTGTGGTGTATCGATGCCTCGATGTAAATATGGTGGCAAATGCAAATCTGCGCACTGGCGGATTGCCAAAATAGCTGATATGAGAAAAGCCTGCATCTAGGCGCGAAGAAGAGTACCAAGAGCGTGTCAACCTTAAATGGTTTGCAGGCGGAGTATCGAGCACGGAAGCAGGAGCGGAAAAAGGCAATAAGAGAATACAAAAGCCGTTGCTTAAAGCAAATACGAGGTGGTGCAGATTCTGACCACTAGGGTCTAGCGTATACATAAAATAGTCATGCAAAATGTGAAAGAGCCTAGAGAACCGCAGCCCACGTATCCACAACTACTGCAGCAAATAGTATTGGCGTTCTTTTCAATCGTAAACGTGCCACCGGTGACGCAAGCAGAAGTGCTAAACACACTGAAACTTGTAAAAGACTGCAAGGCACCTAGCACAGACAGGGTTCCTAACATTGCGCTTAAAACTGTGATACGACATATTCGCCAACCTATTAAGTACATGCCTGCCTGAAGGAACCTTCCCGACCCAATCGAAATTTCAACTCTTGGTGCAGGCAAGCAACCTGACCAACTATCCGCACTTAGACCGCCTTGTATGTTGGATGCAGAAGGGAAATTTTGGAACGTATCATGTGATCGCCTGCAGGACAACTTCGAAAGCCCCAACGGACTTTCTGCCAAACAGGTTGGTTTCCCATGAGTTATCAGCGGGTCAAGCTTCTTCATGCAATATAGCGCTAACAGGGTGGAAATCAGTCGAGGAAGAGTATTATGATAGTGTTAGTGGAAGCAGGCTCTACATATTATTGGTGGGACGGCACCTTTCATAGTCTTTCTAACATTATGATTTCAAACTCCTTACTAAAAAAAAGTAGGTTTCTAAGCTAAAACAAGCCGCAACTTTCGATAAATTGGTGTGGGAGTACTATTGAATAAGAATTCATAAGTAAACTGAAATTTTTTTTTATATAAAGGGTGGTTCAAGGGCCGATGTTGAATGTGAACCACACCTAAACGTCAAGTTTTTTTCTGTATATCTTTTGACATTTTTCAATTGCAGACTAACTGAATTCAAATTATGGAAAGATACACAATCGAGTACTCACGCTTATTATGAAAATGGACGTTCAAATCGAAATGCATATCGCGCACTTCATCTTCAGTGATGAGACACATTTTCACCTCAGTGGATTCGACAATAAGCAGAATTGCCGCATTTGGGCGAATGCTAATCCAAGAGTGATTGCCGAAAAACTAATGCACCCACAAAGAGTGACTGGTTGGTGCGGTTCATGGGCCGGCGGCATCATTGGGCTGTATTTTTTCCAAATAGAGGCCGGTCAGGCAGTTACTGTGAATAGTGTTGGCTATCGTGAGATGATAACGAACTTTTTTAATGGCCTGAATTGGAAGATATCGATGTGGACGATATGTGGTTTCAACAGGACGGTGCCACTTGTCACACAGCTAACGAAACAATGGCTCTTTTGCGCGAAAAATTTGATGGCCGAATAATCTCACGTCGCGGTGATGTCAATTGGCCGCCAAGATCATGTGATTTGACACCGTTGGACTTCTTTCTTGCGGTTATTTGAAAGAAAAGATGTACATCGATAAGCCAGCAACAATTCAAGAGCTAAAGGATGAGATAATTCGGCACATAAACGACATAGAACTTCAATTATGCCTCAGCGTCATCGAAAATTTGGACCATCGGATGGAGGTGTGCCGTCGAGGCCGTGGCGGCTATTTTTCCAATATTTTCCTCTACGAGTAATTGAGCCATACTAGTATTATCATAATAAAGAGAAATTACAATAATTTCCTAAAAAAATTGTATTTTGTTCAAAATCAACCCCGGCCCTTAAAACTTACCCACCCCTTAAAAGAAGAAAAAGCCTAGCAACGTCAACAAATAAAATTATCAAAAATCAGCGGTCACTTGAAACTTATACTTTGCTATACTAAATTCAATGGACTCTAAAACTGCATACTCAGAAAAATTCTTAAAATTGTATTAAAAAATTGGATGGTTTGATGGAATATTGGAAAATTTTGAAAAAAATTGCGTAAAGTTTTTATATGGTTTATGTTGAAATATGAAGTATGTTTTTTTTTAATAATATAGTGTATCATATTTAAAAATAATAATTTAATATATTTTTATAAAAAATATAATAAATCGAGGGGTACGACTTACTAGTGAACAGCGCAAGTTCATATCTACCCTAAAATATATCCATATATTTTTGGAGAATGCTGCTGAATTGACAATCCTTGGCCACATCTAAGTCCAGGCTTGCTTTATATTACTCAGCTTCCACTTTTTTCCTGTTGCCACTTTACTATATCCTTTTCGGCACTACAAAAATTCGCTGCCTTTACTCAGTTACTTTATTAACTGCTTCACCTCACAATTATAGTTACTTAAATTGGTTTTGTTTCGTTTTTTTTTTTTTTTGCTGTAGTTCCGCCTTACTGTTTCGCACAAACTGGCATCTGTTTTCTAATCCAATAAGGCAACTACAAAAACTAGAAAAAGAAGAAATCGGTAAAACATGCAACATGGAGACTTACGAAAATCTCTAACAACACAGTTGCCAGGCCAGAAAACGCTTCTGAGGAATAGGGTAAATTTCTTAATTATCCGTAATGAACATTTTAATGACATTACGTGCAGTACATTCAAAACGGGCATTTTTTCGTATTTTATTTTGGTTAGTCACAAACTCGCAAGCCTTACCAAGAGCATCTGCAACACGCATACCAACAAATAAGCCTGCTTTTTCGCCCCTTGCCTGCCTTGATTCCATTAGCCGCTCATTGACTTTTAATGTGCCTTTTATAAGTTCATTTCACATTGTAATGTGCTGTTGTTGTTGTTATTACTGCTTTGTTTCCTATTCGCGTGCATATTGTTTGTATTGGTTGTTGTTGTTTGTAAATTTTCAGTTGTTTGGAGTAATTATGTGACAATGTGGCTTAAAACTTTTCACTATAAATCATATAAAGTACGGCCAAATTTCGTGTGGACATTCGCAAATGAAGCGTGAAATTGAGACATAAAGAAAAAAGAAGAAGAAAAGAAGAGTTGAAGTACATAAATTCCTTTCGAGTTGTAAGTTGTGTTGTTTTATTTCAGGTCATAGATTAACTTGACTACTTATTTTTGGTATTCAGTTAAAAGTAATGTAATAGTGATGAGATTATCTTGGGAAGCTAATTAAGGAAAATAGGGCAGGGGATATAAAGTTTTTTTTTGTTTAGTAGCATAAAACGCTAGAAAACATTTGTAGAACAACAGTACGGCGTCTACTTTTTAACTTTGATTCGACAACCTTGTTTGCTGTAGCATCCTGGCGTTAATTTAAATTCGAATACTTTTTTAGTGCATGACAGCACGAGAGACCATAGGAACAGGCAATAGAAAAGAGTGACAGAAATTGCTTAATTTCATTTATGCTTTCGACTCATTACAATGTCTTGTACTGAGCGATTGAGACTTTCTTCTAGCTATAACAGACCGATATGTCTACCCTACCTACCCTACCTAGATGTCTTTTCAACCTAAAGAATCTTTGAGCCCTCTATTACTTTCAATACATCGTTCAAGCACACTTTCCTCAATAAACCTAGGATATAATTGAATTGGCCTGGGTCTATGAGCCTTTCTTTTGGCCGTACCAGACCGATATGTCTACACCTTCTTAATGCTATGACAGCGTTTTCGACAAGAAGTTATTGTGGACTTTCCGGGGATTGATCGCAGAAAAAGAGAGCAGTCAAGTTTGTAGACCATTTCGATTGAACTCAAATATCTCCGTAAGTTCCTCACTGATTTCCTTGACATTTTTACACAGTCTTTAGGAGATTTATAAATTTATATTATATTATTTATAAATTCATAAAAGTTCTTCGAAATTTCCTTTGTTTCAAGTTTTCCTAACTGGCTTCTTCAGTCAAAGTCACGTACCTCCCTAAGATTTTTTCTAATTTCTCTGTAATTTTGGCTTAGTATTTATTTAAGAGTGAATAAAGGCCAATAAAGCGAGGCCAATAAGGCAAGAAATACAATGGTTGACGGGCGCCCGATGGAATTTCTCGAAAGTTTCTGCTGTCTCGGCTGCACTATCATGGCAGATGGCGGAGCAGATGAAGATGTCAACTGCAGACTAAACAAAGTAAAGTGTTCGAGCGAGTGTATACAGTGTGGACGAGTTCGCAAATCTCTATGTAAATCTAAATTGCGAATATTATATACAACTCATTTGTGAAGTCAATGTTGTTGTACGGAAATAATACATGGCAGGCAAGCGCACAGAGGCTAGAATCTTTCGTGAACAAATGCCTCACGTCATCTGTAGAATATTCAGGCCGAACACCATCAGCAACGACACGCTGTGGAGATCAACGAATGAGGAACCCGTAACAAATCAAACGCGGAAAGTGTCGATGACAAGGTCGCACGTTTAGAAAACCAGATAGCATCACGAGAATGGCACCGGTTTGGAACACGCAAGGGGGCAGACCTCGCGATCGGCCAAAGAATACTTGGTGAAGGTCGATGCTGCACGTGTTAGCAGATGCCGACATTATATGGGACGGTGCAGAAGCAACAGCGCAGAACCACGAACGATGAAAGAGTATTGCCAAGAGGCTATGCCTCGAGCGGAGTGAACAAGAAATAAAAAAATTATTTAAGCAGAGAAATAGGTTTGACATTGCAAAATCATTTTTGCCAAAACTATTTATGATATCATAAAAGTGGGCATGGCACTTGACGCATATTGAACACCTCCCAGACTCTAAAATATTAATCGAGTCCCATACCTGTTGCTTCTGCCTATTTGGTACTAGTTTCGTTACAGAAATCTGCTCTACAAGAAAAGTGAAAAAAGTTTAGATGTACCTTAAATTACCAAAAAGTATTTCTAAAAACCAAGCTTTGCTATTCGAAAAGCCAGCCAGACAGCAGACTTGGTATGCAAAGCGCTGCGTGGGAATAGTAAACGACCATTGAGGCGAACGTTTTTAATGCAGTCAATTTAGCAGAGGAAAGCTGTAAAAAGAAAGCGCAAAGCAAATAAAAAGAAAGAAAAAAACTATATTAGAAAAAATCACTGGCCACTTACACTTCTGTGAGTGATATACAAATAAACAGAAACAGATTTAAAAATATTTAGCAAATATACAACATCCGCAAAGGGGCGGCAACAACAAGCCAGCTGCACTCAACAGCATTCGGCGTTTGGCGTTAGGTTTCATTCACTTACGTTTATTAAAAAATTCCATAAAACGATTCAAAAAAACAGAAAAAAATAAAACAAAAAGTGGAAACACAAACGTAGTAGAAGCAAAAACAACACCGCCGTCAAGTGTAACTAAAACTATATAGAAGTAGAGCACTTTTTGTTGTTGCTTTGCAGTTGCATGAAATAAATTGACTGATTTGTTGTAGCAAAAGCTAGCAAATCTAACAAATGTTTACATACCCACGTATGGCCATATGTACACCTACTCTTGCCCAACATTTCCAATCAACCGCAGATTTGCTTTGGGAAACACATGGAACTTGTTACAAAAGCTTGTGTGTATGGATATTAGGGCAGTCCACAAACAGTCGAGGTGCTGAATATTTATTGCAACACCCCACGGCGACTTCACGCGAAGTGATTCAAGTATTTTGGACATTGTCGTATTTTTTTGGAGGTTTGAGTATAACAAGAAGTAAACTGAAAAATTATTAAGCAAAATCAATAGATTTTAAATTTTGAAAGTTATGGCAGAGAGAGTGAAATATCTTCTACCCTTTATTAAATTTTGTATATACAGGATTGCCCATATTCGACGGACCCATCTGGCAACCCTGTATCTTTTGACAGAGCCGTCAGATCGCTTAATGGCATACCGCGTTGGAAGCGTCAGTCCACACAAAGTTTTACCATGGAACAGTACATGCCACGCGAGCGCTCCCAAATTGTTGAAATTTACATTCAACAAAAGAAGTCAATTGTGAAAACTCAACGTGCGTATAAAAAATTAAATAATGTGAAAAGTGCGCCTTCTAAAAACACCATAAAACGTTTGTACGAAAGGTTTTCGACTGGTGATGCGACCAAGGCGTTCGGATGAGAATATTGCTCTTGTACGGGCCAGTGTTGAGACGACGCCAAGGACATCCCAAAAACGCCGTTCTCAGCAGCTGGGCATTGCTCGGACCACTTTACAACGAATTATCCGCATTGATTTGCATTTATTCCCGTATAAGATTCAATTGACGCAAAGATTGTTGCCTGCGGACAAGCCTCGTCGATTGGAATGGGCCTAAAGAGTCATCGAAATGGCTGAAGATGACGAGCAATTTTGGAACAAAATCATCATGTCCGATGAGGCTCATTTCTTATTGAATGGGACGGTAAACAAGCAAAATTGCCGCATTTACGCCACTGAAAATCCTCACGAAATTCAAGAGGTACGTCTTCACGACGAAAAAGTCAGTGTTTGGTGCGGCGTTAGTGCAAAAACGATTATTGGGCCGTTTTTCTATGAAAATGAAGATGATCAAGCTGTTACCGTCAATCAGGAGCGTTATCGCGATATGATAACCACTTTTGTGATGCCAAATATTCGTCGAAAGCGTATGAGGCAAAAATAATTTTTAACAAAAAATGAAATTCAGCTATGAAAATATAATAACTATTAAATAATAAACGATAATAAAATATACTTTTTACAGGGCCGCTAAGCCCTTTTCAATATATGCAGAATAGTTCTGGGGTGAGCTGAAATAAATATTAAATTTTTTTACTTTTTTGTGGAGCACCCTAATGCACATAGCGTAGGTGTTGGGTCAGTTTACAAAATTTAATTATAAAATGGATTAAAAAAAAAAAATGGTTTCAAATAAATGAATACTAAACGAATACCTAAAAGGTATACACCCAGTTTTCTTAAAATAAAACTAAAGTTGATTTAAGCAACACTTTTTTGTTTCAAAAAATATCTGATAGTTTGCTACTCTTATCTGAAGAGGCAGGAGGCTTAGCAGAGCTTGGAGCTTTGCGATATAAATTGTACCAGATCTCTCTGTTTATAATAAAAAATTGAAGTTGATGGAGCCACTAGGGCAAAACTAAGCTTCGCTATAAAAAGCCAGTGATAAGTTTTATAAGACTTGGGCTCTACAACTCAACAATACCGCCTTTACGATTAAGTAGGGTTTTTAATAGAGTCGGTTCAATGTTGATAGGCTGAAGGGGTCAATTTGTTTGGCGACGATTGCAAAATCTATTGGGTATAATTCAGTAAAGGGGCTAAATCGCCACGATTGCGTAGGGATTGCAACTGTTACAATTTTATTTTTATGAAGCATTCCAAGGCGTAAGTAATGATTTCTAGTGGAGTTGATCTGAGTTGGGCACCAAAAGCCTGTAATTTTACCCCATTAGACCTTCTCTGGAGTCGCAAATTTATGTCAAATAGCCGTAATTGTTCGATGCCTTCAAAGTTAACATTATCCAGAATATGTCAGAATAAAATAGTAAAAAACCAAACAGTGGGAAACAAAAAATTGGCGGGGACCTTTGAAGTACGGCAATCCTGGAATATACTTTGGATGCAGGACATGAAAATTCAGTTAGCTTATACTAACAGGTGCATTTTCCATAGTAGTTCATGTCTACTTATAAACCAAGGCTACATATATTTGAGATAAGTCCAGACAAAACTTATCGTACATCGTATGTTTTTTGCAAATTTTAAGTGAAAGAGCGCTAATACTGCGTGCTTGGTTTGCCTTAGACCGAGATTCCATTCGCCACTTCAGCCTTTTACTCTAATGGATTGAGTGTGTCGGGAACAAAAATCGCTTTTAGAGCACTAAAAAGCACTTACGAGTGCTGGTACTGTCACAGTGAGAAGCTATGCGATCTGGATGGAAACTTTTTTTGGCGCTCTGAGATTGATTTACATATAGATACTCGGGGGGTATATTTTCGGTCTTTTAGGTGTGTGAACTCACTGAGAGTATAACTACTAATTCGATTATTAACATTGCCGGGGCAAACAAATTATACTATGATACTTGGCGACTTCAGTTAAACCATTTTTTTAATCTCTGTGTATTACAACCGAAGAAGCAAGCTTGAGTAAGCAACAGGTGTAATAAAGAGTCTCACGCAGCGATTGAAAGCAGCCAGCCTCATGTGGGAGGATTATCGGCGGTCGGAAAAGACATGCAAATGAATATTCCGAAAGCAGTAAAACATGATTATGAACTCCAGCCAAAATGCTCTAACAGAATGTTCGGTGTACCTTTATACAAAAGTTATCAAGGCTGGAGTGAATTCTATTATAATTGGCTCCTACATCTTTGTTTAGGTGTTTAGCCGAGCTTCTTCTGCACTTTGTGATGTGCGTGCAATGCATGATTGATTGCCAAGGGGATGCCACCATTGAACTTCAACAAGCGCCCACCAAAACTTTCTCAAAAGGAATATCAACCTAGTGACTATTGGCCATATAAAAATCTCTAGGCGGTATTTTTTGTTCGACATTTTAGCCCATACTATCAATCCACAGAACAGCGCACTCTTGTATTTGCCTTTTAGCCAAGTTCGCGTGAATTTTTTCAACGCAGTAATTGAAAAATTAATTCAAGCAAAAAACTGTGTTTTACTGCTAGCGAAAAAGAAACTGAAAAAACTGATTATTTTTCACCGGGGAAGTTATCGCGAAACAAATCAGTAATGCTTCAATATTTTTTTGCACTCTGAGAAAAAAAAAGAAAAAACTAAAAATTTTTAAAAATAAAGAAAAATTGCAAATCGTAAAAAACACAAAGCAAATACACAATGCAACAACATTGCATGCCTCAACGACAATTTCACCTGTGAACCAAGCAGGCAAAGAGTCAGCTGCCAAAACAAGCGGATGTCGGCATTCCATCAAGCGGAAGTGGACATTTTGGCCAAACAATGACGTCGCCTATGCATGTATGCAAGTGCATGTGTATGTGTGCGTGTAACAATGTTTATTTGTATACGATATTTTGCATATCTACGTGAGCGTATGTGTATGTGTGTGTGTGGTTTGGTTTCCATACACACACACATACACATACGCTGACTTTATGCTTATGAAAAACTAACAACACGTCATGCTCGTGCAGTTGATATGCAAATGCAACAATAACAACAACACTATTGGTAATATAAGCAAAGCGACAACGACTAGTATTGCATGCGCCTTGAAGCATACAACTTTGAACTTTTACAAACACTGCAGTGCGTCAATGCAAAATCAGCCGACATGCCACATGCCACATGCCACATGCCACATGCCATACTCTACTGCATATTTACACTTACTATACATTTCTGTATGGGCATATGTATGTATGTATGTGCATAATGCCGGCAGGTCCCCTTTTTTCCCAAAAAACGAAAAACACAGAAACAACAAAATTAATAAACAAAATAAAAACAAAAGCAAAAATCTGACCAGCCAATATTTACATATCGTTTTTGCTTTTGCTTTTGTTATTTTTGCATTTGCATTTTTTCATGCTAGTGCCGTTGCCTCGCTGCTACATAGTCGGTTGCCCGCAAGCAAGCAGGCCGCTGGGCAGAAAGTCTTATTGCCGTGCTGCGTTGAGAAAATCAAATGTCAAGCGGAATGCCTCAGTTGTGCGGTGCTTTATTATGGCTTTTGGACTGGTTTTTCAAAACTCCAGCGCCATAGTTTTGTAGTGCTTGCTCGTGTGTGTGTGTGTGCGGTTTATGTTGGTTTCCTCGGCGCGTTTTTTATTTTACTTTCCGCAAGTCAGCGGCTTTATTTGATTTTGATTCATAGGCGTTGCTATGACAGATGGCATTTCTTAATACTTGTGCGGCTACTACGGCAGCACACACCATGCACCATACACTACCACACACCAACTTAGAATGCTTTCCGAGGTATGCATACAGTTTTTTTTCTAACTAAGTAGGCGACAGATGCCCCACCACTGCGTTAGGCAGCAAAAACAAAAATGCGCACTCATAAGCAAAGACCATACCGCATATGGGTATAACTGGCAAACAAATGAGAACAGAAATCACATACAAACAACAAAAAACAAAACAGCAAAGGGACTGCAAACAAACACATGCTTCGCCACCTTTTCTTTGGCTCACTTCTTTCATTTTCTCATTTGCCTTCTGTTTTTTTCTTCTTTTGTGCCTGCATAACGCCGACGGCACCATATCCTTGAAGAATTATTTGCAACTTCAAGCGACCGTCAGCTGATGGAGAGCTATGTCCACTTCCTGTTGTTACACTGCTGCCTGGCTTTGCGACGCGCTTCTTCCTCTAACCATAAACTGGCAATAACGAGTAGTTTCTGTGGCCGCCTAAAGTGTGCCTGTAGTTGTTGCAACATGTCATGGGTGTCAGGTCATGACTTAGTGCAGCAATCGTTGCAAATGTAGACTCAAACTTTGCCTTATGGCGCTGCACAGACTTCCTTTCTTTTACTTTACTGTTAGTGAAAGGCGCAAATCGTTTTCCAATCCTTAAAAGCTGATGCAGTTTAGTTTTTATTGTTTTTTCTAGAAATGATTTGCATTTAGACTCTTGGGTGCCTAATGTGGCGTTGAGGTCTGCGTGTATGTCAATTGTTAACATGTAATACTCCTCTTTGCTCTGCGCTGTATGATACAGTGAAGCAAATTGGCAAAATATTTGGTACGGTTCGTTATGAGGCACCAATTTCTCCTTGTGATGCTTAAAACTCTTAAGTAAAAATAGTATACATTTTTTTTATCTTAAAATTAATAGAACATTTTTACCTTTAAAAAAAAACCTCAAAAAAAAAGCAACAAAAAAACAAAAAAAAAAACATTTCTATTCCATTTTGTACTCCACGCCTTAAAATACCTGTAAATGGAAAACAAATTTTCTGGATGCTTCCAGCCTTTTATTTTTGAAAAATGGTAAGCAAGACGACTGAATCCTTACCGTGTGAAAGCAGTTCAGCTCAGTCAAACTCATCATCCTCCAAACAGCTGTCGATAAAGGCATTCGAAGTCTTGATAAGTCTTAAAGCATGACTTTCCTTTGAACAGTGACCCATTAAAACTTCCACAACTAACGAGCACTGCGACTTTGGTAGCTGTAAAAGTTTTCTTGATCGCCTCTATTCCAAATGTGCCACGAAAAACGACGCGATCCTGCATATCAGAGCTATCGCTCCGTGTCTGCCGAGTTGATTCGAGACCCATTTCTTCACGTGCGGATAACAGGCAGCAAAGGCAATCGCCCTTCCACAACGTGCAAGAAAAGACTACCTCAAGAGTGCACAGACTTGTCAGCTCATTATATAGGTCCACATGATTTCTGATTTTGATTTTTGGACAGATTTCCAATATATTTTTGTGCACTGAACATGATTCTGGGATAAAAAAGTCCGCAGTCATGCCATGGTTTGAGAATGTCGTAGGTAAAAAACCTACAAAATATGCCCTTGGGTTTTCCATGGTTGCTTTTACCACTAAATTCTTTTCCCCCCTTTATAGATACTTGGAGCTTCTCCTCCTATTTGGGGTGCTTGCCTTGATATTTTCCACAAATGGACTTACAGTTTCACGGTGCCTCGCTGAATGAAAGACAGATGGCTTCTTATGAGGAGCTTTTTTCATGGTAGAAATACTCTCGCAGGTTTTCCATTGCCTATCCAGAGCCAACCGCTATTAAAAAAAAAACAAATATCTGTCAATTGGTGTTTCGTGCCCGAGCTTTCGCACTTGTGCATTCGGATGCTAGGCACGTACCAACCAATTCGGCTACGGCGGCTCTACTTTTCTCAAAAAACTGGCTTGTTAGACCCTTTAAGATCCATTGATAACTTACGATCGAAGATTATTTTGAACTAAGCTTATAAAAATTACTACGGGGTTTTTTTGGTCGCTGATTATAAAAGCGGTGAAAATTTTTCAAAATTGGCGGACGGAAATACCAAAAATTGAGCTGAGGTATTCAAACTGAAAAGTGTGAGGCTGGCTAGAGTTGTAATTTTGGAGCCTAAAATTGTGTTCATTGCACAAAAGTGCAACGAAACCCAGTCCCATATCAAAAAACAAAAAAAAACTAACTTTTTGTAGATCTGTGCATCCGCACTGGTATATCCAAATAAGCTTAATAGGGTTTGGGTTTTCAAATATATTTAAAAATAAAAAGAATCAGTAAGGTTCCACTGTTTTAATATTCATATTTTTAGGTTTATTTGCAATTTATTTATAATAAAAACTCTTACAAACATACAAACACACATCAATATGCCCACCACTGTTTGCCCAAATTATTCCAGATCAACTTGAGAAATCAACAAACAAATTTAAATTGAGTTGAAAATCCGCAAAAATGATTTCCGCGCGCTACGGGAAATAAACTCGGCTATAGGATCAGCACCGTCCGAAGAACATATAAATATCTTTTCTAAATACGCAAAGGGTAGAAAAACAAAGAAGTTGAATATAAAACTATACGAGTTTATGTTTGTAGTTGTAGCTTGGGAGCAAAAATTGAAATTGAAATGTCAAACGGGCAAAAGATTTATGGTCACACAGCGTAAAGCCACACCAGCGTCTAAGGACATCAGCCCAGCAGGCAAATGGCAAAAGTGGTAGTCAGACAAACACGCAGATATACAGACTTGGTGAAATGACTAAAACGATTTGGTTTGAAAATGAAGCTAAAGCCGTTGGTGATAAACTTAGAAATACTTTACGATTGTCTACACACATGCGAAAGCACCCAGTGGGAAATTACATTAGTAACAAACGGGGATAATTTTTTATGATCTTAATTGATGACTTGCTCGCGTTCGTATGCTTTCCAAATAAGTGACAATTTCAGCAAAATCAGTCTATTACCAGCGGCATTTCTATTACCGCACTAACTCCTACTAAATTCGGCAGATGCGATATATAGGGTGGGCCACGTAAATTTTTTTTTTTTATTTTGAAGATTGAACATTGTCATTTATGAATAAAAAATAATATCGTTCAAATGACTGCCACGACTGGCTTTACAGTAGGCCATTCGATCAACCCAATTTTTAAGCACATTTTCGACTGTTTGGGCTCCAATTTCATGAATGACAACTTCAATTTCGTGTTTTAAAGCATCAATCGTCTCTGGATGGTTGGCATAGCATTTGTCCCTAACGGCTCCCCAAAAAAAATAGTCCAACGGGCTTAAATCACAGCTCCGAGGCGGTCAATTGATATCGGAATTTCGGCTGATTATTCGGTTTTCAAAAAGGGTAGCCAAAAGTTCGAGTGTAACTTTGGCAGTGTGACAAGTTGCACCGTCCTGTTGAAACCAAATGTCGTCCATGTCATCCTCTTCAATTTTTGGAAACAAAAACTCATTGAGCATGTCACGGTAACGCTCCCCATTTACTGTAACCGCGGAAGAAGAAAAAGACTCACCACTTTGGAAATAAGTTTTCAATATTTCCCAATTTTGTTCAAGCATATAGCGTCCCATTTCGTAAATCACAAACCTTTAAGTAAATTATGAACACATTTCACATGCCATTTGTGTTACCATTCTCAAAAAAATAGGTGATTCAAAAAGCAAACGCTATATGGCCCACCCTGCACAAGGTGGAGTCCAAAATTAACAAGACTGGTGTCATAAAAATGTTTTTGAGGGGCTCGTGCGCTGTAAGTTACATCCTTAGTTAACTTCCAATGAAGCCTTGGTGGCATTCAGTTCAGTGGAAGCGAAGTGTCAGTATCTTTGTGGCATCGGTACAGAAATGAGTTTCGGACAAAGAGCTAAAATCAAATTTGGTTTTAAAATCGGTAAAACGTTTACTGAAACATTTGAATTGATGAAAAATGTTTATGGCGATGATTGTCTATCTCGTGCCAGAGTTCATGAGTGGTTTAAATGTTACAGAGATGGTTGTGAGGACATAAATGACAATGAACATACGGGCCGCCCAAAATCAATAATCACCAACAACTCCATCGAAATTGTTCGAAAATTTATGAAAAATGTACAGAAATAATCGTTGAAATTTATGTAATCAGAGTTGAATTTTTCTAAAACCTCGATTTATCGCATTTTAACTGATCAGTTGGGCTTACGAAAGGTCTGTGCACGTTTCGTTCCGCACAAGTTAACTGAGTACCGAAAATTGATCAGAATTCAACATTCGGAAGACCTCAACAAAGAGGCAAGAAAAAGCGAGAACTTCCTTTAAAACATTGTGACTCATGATGAAACGTGGTGAAACAGTGTATCGAGGCCAGAGTGGACTATTTTGAATAAATAAACTCGAAGTTGTCAGAACAAAGTTCCTGTCATTTCTATTTTAGCACAGTCTTGTTTATTTTGGACTTCACCTTGTGCGTAGTGCGCTCAGCATTCTTTGTTTTGGTGTTGAATATGTGAATGTTGCTACTGGGGACATTGGTTGAGAAGATAGAACATTAGCGTATTTTTCTGTAGGTACAACATTCGTTGTCAGTTTTTAGTTTTTTATATTTTAGTGCTTAAGTTTTTAAATTTATATTTTCTTAAATTAAGAAAAAAAATTATAATTTCGAGATTTATTTAATGAGGAAAGTTTTGATATAGATTTTTTTAAATGAAATAGATTCGCTAAATTTTAACATATTTATAAGTCTTGTTTTCAAAAAGACAAAAAAAAATTGAAAAGGTATAGTTATATCAATTTATAAATTTGGTAATTTCAATTTTTATAAAAAAATAAAAGTGGCTGAGTATCCAAAATTTATTCAGCTCAAAAAAATCCACATACTTATAGATCCGCATCCTTCAATGTCGACCCATTCCAGCAAATAAATCGGAAGCCGCAGTAAAATCGCGAGGTGCGCAAATTTTTCGCTTTAATTTTTGACTTTGACATAACCATCGCTAAAAAGGATTTTAGATGCGTGATATGTGGCAGACTGTCGTTAGGCTCTTAGTGAATTTGACAGAATCAGCTGATGGGCTGACGTCACTTGTGATGTGTTTACAGAAGAACTGTGATTGTGTTGCGAAAAAAATCAACCAATGACACTTCGTTACCGTCTAAGCAACTACTGATGAAGCGAGTGTGTGAATAATATGTGAACTGATAATAATAATGTGTGAAATGATCGTGCTGAATTCGGCTGCAGAACCTCCTAAGTGACGTGCAATCAAAGTTCCCCTCGTAACTTTTTTTTTCACCAAAGCTAAATAGCAAACCTGGTAATTTAACATCCCTGGGCACACTCTAGAGACAGTCACGAATAGGAAAGTGGTTCGCAATGAGTAAATTTTGTACTAAAACATTTCATTCATTACTTCATGTTTTCTCTGCTGAGTATGTGCAAGTAACTGATACACTGGCATTTGTGCCATACTTCTTTTGAGCGCGCATAGAAGTTTGTAAGGCGAAAAAGAAACACTCAGGAGTTGGTAAGCGCAGTGACTTATCTGCGTTTGAGTTTCTGGGCATTCCAACGAGTCAGTTGTAGAGCAAATGAAGTACAGAATGCGATTGAAGTATATGTAGTAGGTCTGGCATACCTCCTTGCCACCAACACGTCATGTACTGCCGTCTTAGTGGTAGTAGTGCTGATTCTTATCTATTTCACATGTGACCAGTGCACTAGGCTTCGCTGAGAACCTTGAGACAAGCATAGTGGCAAGCAACTGGACACCTTAGCCTTGCACTAGAGTTGCATACCTTTGATTGTGCAGTGTCAAGAATACTATTGACAAGAGATAAGACTTGATATATGTATGTCGCTATGCATCGCATGTTTGTATGCATAGACAGGAAACAAGCGCACAAACATGTTAGCGACATTTCTTTGATGTTAATCGGAAGTTTTGAGCACACAAAGAAGTTACTAATTTTTTTTTTTGTAGTCAAGGTTGTAAATTGTTGGCTGCTTAGTAGTGGAATTGGCACACAAATTTGGGTTTATTAATAAAAATAAACTGCTGTTGGTATTCAAAAGTTTTTAATGTAGACAATTTTCACATTACTCGTAAACAGTTTGGACTCAAATACCGTTCATTCTTTAGATGACTCTAAGTGAATTGAAAGAATCAGTAGATGGGCTGACGTCACTTGAGGTGTGTTTACAAAAAAACTGAGATTGTGTTAGTGATATACGAAAAAAAAAACCAATGACACTTCGTTGTCGTCTGAACAACGACTGATTGGACGAGTGTGTGAATATATGTGAAATGTTCATACAAAACTCGGCTATCGAGTCCCCAAAGGACATGGCAGCCAAAGTTCCCTTCACAATTTTCTTTTCCACCATAATTAAAGAGCAAAATTGGTAAATATAGCATCTTTGAAAGAAACCACCGTCACTTCCCCTGTTACGCCAGCCAATCAGTTGATTCCTTCACAGTTGCTGAGAGTCGGTTAACGGTGCACCTTCTGAATTCTCTCCAGCGTGAATTCAAAAGGCTTAGAATAGACAAGGAGGATAGATACCAGGTTTGGTCGTTAGGTATGGTGAAAAAAAATTTGAGGGAACTTTGGATTCTACGTCATTCGTTTTGTGTTTCACAAAATTTAGGTTTAGCTTAGTGAAACACAAAACGAATAACGTCGGCATATATGACAAATTCGGTTAGAGCCGAATAACGGTATGTTAGGTAGTATACGCCTAAAAATCTTTTCACCATGTATAATATATTAAAACTCGCGACTTTCTGTGTATTCTTTCAACATCGGCTTCAAAACTGTTTTACAAATGGGAAAGTCTCCAGTTTAAAGCTGCCTCCGAATGGCTGATGGTTTTTATGCGAAACATTTTTTTTATTTTCTGAGCAAACACGCCCGCGTAGGCTTCTCATGAGCTGCTGAAAAGCGACTACTTTCTTTATCGCTTGACGCCTGTCTCATATCCGCTGTGGGCATTGAATCTGCTGGCGAATGAGCGATATTTACGCAGTAACCCGCTTAGCTTTGTCGACCACCTGCCATACATCACATTTTCATAATAATTTTTTGTTTAACAATGGAGTATATTTACACTCCATAACAATCCGCACAATTTGGTTTTGTTCTTGAAAATGTCTGCTCATAAAAACTTACCGGCGCTTCCGGTAAAATGCATAAAACTTACTTAAAGTGCAATTAGCGTGCAAATTTTGTTGATATGTTTTTAATTTTTTACTGCGCAATTACGAGGCATTCACTTAATGCATGCAAAGTAAGGGCGGCGCGAGGGTAGCCATATGATATGCCTTGCTTCGTGAAGTTGAATTTATTAATGTGCAGGCAAATAATGGCAACTACAACTATGCGCTATATTAACAAAGCAGACGATGCAACTACAACAACAAAATAAATGTAAAGAAATTAAGAACGTCGTCGAATGTTCTGGCTACGACCAGAAGCAGTGCAGTGCAGCCGCCAAAGACAAGCAGTGCAATTTCAGCACATTAGCAGTGGCAGCGGTGCAAACATGTGAAACATGCAAGAAGTACAACAACAACAACAACAACAACAATTATGGCAATAAGTTTAACAACAAATGTGACCAAACACCGACGACGCACACAAACAAAGAAGTACATGCGCATACACATACACAATGAGGTATATAAAAGCCACAACATACTCGCCGACAAGGTAGATACATATAAAGGATAATAAGCAGCAGCTGAATAACAACCACAATAACAACAACAGCAGCAGCCCACTAACAATCATGCAACAAACAAACAGATTGTGAAACTTTAGCAATTATGTTGTTGTTCGTGGTAAACATATTTGTGTGTCTTGTACGCGCTTACGAATAGTGATGCACAAACACACACAAGCTCAGCCAACTACAAACAGAAATGCAGGAAATGTGTGAGAGTGTGCCCACCCCAGTGAGAAATTATGATCATTCTTCTGCTTATTCTATATTTCTGAATTTTCGCTTATTAAAAAATATTATAATAAATAAAAAAATATAATATTAATAAAATTGTACGTATAGAAGTGTAAGAACATGCATTTAAAATATTTTTTAAATGGAAATACTTTATTTGCAATCTATCTTAGAATACAGATATTCAGCAAAAGAGATCTTATTACCTAATGACAGCATAGTATTTACACTGGTGGAAAACTACATACAAAGCATACAAATATTTAGCTCTTTTTTTTTTTTTTGTTTTTTTATTATTATTATTAAATTGACAAATTGAAAGGAATGACAAGTCTAAGACATGATTGCGCTTTAATCGTCTAATTTCATTGGTTGTGTCCAACAAGCAAATAGCATTTGTGTTTACACGATTTGACAATCGTTCAATGTATCTTTTAAAATATACTGAGATTTCTCTCTTAACAAATGAAATACCTAGATCCATGTGGATGGCTTCGTTTGGGATAAACCAAGGTGAATTAACAAGTGTTCGCAAGGTCTTTGACTGGTAGCGTTGCAAAATCTCCACATTGGACTTACTAGCAGTTCCCCAAAGCTGTATACCGTAGGTCCATATAGGCTTCAATATAGCTTTATACAATCTCACGTTTCCGTTGAGCTAGAAGTCCAACATTCGAACCAATTTTAGGGCGGGTGGCCTTGCAGCCTTACAACAGCCGGCCTCTCTATCATCACGAATTTTGCCAGTCTTGTGTTCTGCATTTGCTCAACGTGCTTAGTTCCCCCTTTCCGCCTTCATTTACTCCACTTAAAGATATTCTGTGCGCTGCATATCTGACAGACCTCATCATTGCGCATAAGCTCCCCACAGGTGTGCCCTGCTATAGAGCGCAAAATGTCCGTTGTCGACAATAAGAAATTCTTATGATGTTAAGGCTTAGAAAAGCAAAATGCAAAGAATGTTAGAAGAAATGTAGATTACACAACTCCACAGTTTCTATTTTGAGAATAAATTCTGTACAAGAATCAGAGAAAGAAGTGAATGGGAGACCCGAAAAACTTGAATTCGTCATCTGAGACTATTTTTATGGATGGTTTAAGACTTAATCATGGCTCATAGAGTTATAGGGCCTGTACAACAGTAAAGTGAAGAAATGGCTCACTAAGCCTCAGCCTATTTAAGCCACCCTAAATCAGATCGCGTATGCAAACTTAAGAGGTCTGATAAGATTCATTAGCGACATTGGATGGCTTAAGGTGGAATAGTTTAGCCTGATGGTGGGCTTCCAATCAGCGGCTACCACCTAAACCTAACCTAACTTAACCCGGATATGCCCGAATTTTTATTTTTTAAATATTTCGTATTTACCTAGGAGACTTTCTTCTATTTGGGAGACAAAAATGGTTTCAATGCAGTTTGTGATGCAATATTATCACTTGAATATCTATGATAATTAGCAGTCTAAGAATATATACCCTGTGATCAGAAAGTACCGGGAATGTTTAAATAAAACAAAACAGAGTTAAATTTCAGGCAAATTTATTTCATCTCCTTCCATGACCCTTCTGAAGCAACACACATGTGCCAGCGTTTAACCCAGTCCTCCATGCACCTCCATGCCTTCAGCTGCTTCGTCGCATTCTCTTTGATCTCTTCTATTAACTGAAATATCCTTCCACGAAGTGGTAACTTCAACTTAGGAAACAAAAGAAGTCACACTGGACCATATGAGGTGAATACGGTGCTTGCCCAATGGAATTTACTTGGTGTTTGGTCCAATAATCCAGCACAATTTGGGCTCGGTGCGATGGCGCGTTATCATCATGCAAAATCCGAGAATTGTTTGCCCACATTTTCAGCCGTTTGCGACGTACAGCATCTCTCAAACGTTTCAAAACGGATATTCAAAATAATATTCTTTATTGATTGTCTGGCCCGATGGAAGGTACTTATGGTGTACTACGCCTTGACAATCGAAGTAAACAGTCAGCATCACCTTCCCCATACTTTTTGATCATAGGGTATTATTAAACAAAATTTAGTTATAGGGTATTTAAAATAAAAATGTAGATTCATTTAGGCCCATTATTTTGAGAATTTCAGCAATTGAATGCAATGCATGACATCATTTAAATATCAATCGTGAGCTGGCCTATGGATAAAATCCGTCAAGCAGTCAATTCATGAATTTCTAATTGTTAAGTACGTCGAAATAACGCTTTTGAAGGTTGACCAGCAACACTTTGCGCTATAGCACCACAAAATTTTCTCGTTCTCGGTCTGCCAGTCTTTTTACTATACCCGGTAGAACCAGTTTCTTGAAATTTTTTCATCAACCTTTGAATTGTCGAGACAATTATTTCCACACAAGAAGCACGAATTTTTCGATATATTTTTCTTAAAGATCGACTATTTTCATAATAAATTTCATTAATTTCAAAGCGTTGTCCTATAGAGTAAAATTTTATATCTGTCTACTTGACAAATGTCAAAAATTACATAAAAATGGTACTGCCGCGAAATTATTCACTACTAACACCTAGGCGTCACTTTTGAAAGGCCCTTTATTTACTAACCATGTTTGTGGTTAATCGATCTTTGCTTCGCGCTCACGCACTTCCAATCACATGTAAACTAAACTTGCCAATATTGGCTTCAGAGCTTAGCTCAAACTTAGCCGCAAATTGTTTAATAGTACGGATATGTACTATACCTTTAAAAGGACAAAGGGCATATCTGGATTAGCATAAGAGCTCACGAGGTTAAAATAAAGCACGTAAAAATATGGATTACTTCAGGTTTCATTTTATTGAATAACATCTTTTAAATATCTACCTTGCTCAGGGCGTCGACAGACTTTCATTGGTCGATTGGTTGGTTAAAGCGGGGATTCATCCAGAACCCAGAACGCATGCAGAACAGAGTCTAAGAACCTAATTAGGTTGCTAACGTCTAAGCCAGACAGTAGTTCGAGGCTCTCGAACAGTGGTTTGCCCAGTGTTGACATTCTCTCCTTCCATAAGGCAGGGCATTCACAGAGGAAATTGAAAATCGTTTTCCTTTTCTATGGATATTTACAACTATAACAGTGTGAGTTGTGAGGGATGCCTGTCATATGAGAATTAAAATTTTCAAGGACTCGCTTACACATTATCGCATTGCGCTCAGCAATATTGATCCGATCGATCTGTCTTTCAGCTCTGGACTTATTCACATTGACTTTACTTTCCAAGAAACCCCACAAAATATAGTCAGTAGAGTTAGATTGCATGATCTTGAAATTTTATGTCACCATTACGTGAAATTAATCGGTTGAGTAGCTTAAATCACGATAATGCAATATTTTCCCGTGTTGAGAGACTTGGGGCTCCATCCTGTTGAAAATTAAGGTCGCCTATGTCAATTTATTCAAGCTCAGGCTACAAGAAATCTTCAATCAGTTGTCTATAGTGATGTCCATTGACATTGGAAGAAGTGGCAGTCGGTCTTTAAACCAACTCACTCAAATCAACTTATTTTATACACCCTTGCCTATCCATTATGACTACTGAGAGTAACAGCTCTTTCATTTGATTTTCGAAGAAAAAACGGGCCAATTATTCTACGAGACTAAAAATCACACCAAAGTAAATTTTAGTGCATGTAATGCTTTTTATGAAATTCCTCGAGAGTTTTCTTCTCCCCTGATGCGGCAAGTTTTTAGTTGACAAATCCATTCAGTGTGAAATTAGCTTCACACTAAAGATGATTTTACGTGAAGAACCAATTCACAAAATTTCAACGTTGATAATAATCTTAAGTTGTACATCTGTCGAAATTCCACATTTCTCTGCTTAACAAAAGTCAAAGAATTATTCACCATTAAAATATAGCGTCAGTTTTGAAAAACCATTTATAACACAAGAAATATAACAAACTTGCGAAAATAGATTCTATTAGTGGAGACAAGAAAACGATTTACGTGTATCGGCGATTTGGAAAAATCTGTTTCCCTTGTTCACTTCTCTCGGGAGCATAGGGCCTCGGCAAGACTCAGTCTTGCCTTGGTTTTGTCAATCTAGGTATTTTGGTTTCTGACAGGGTAGGTGATTAGCCTGGCGCTACAGGCCTAAATAGTTGGAATGCCTACCTGTCGTTGCTTCTTACTGCTTGGAGCGCCATCTGTGTTTCACATTTTTCTGGCAGAAGGATCGCACAGATGGTTGAAGGCTTCGCTAAATTCGGTGTGTCTGCGCTATTACCGCGGCTGCCCGCTTCCTCCTGCTGGCGCCACTGATGACTGATGCAATGTGTAACTGTCTGTTTTTGTTTGTTTTTTGTTTATTTTAGCAGCCACAATGCAAATAATATGCTGACTATTGACGGGAGTAAAGATGGAAAGGATAAGTGTTAGGTTTGAGAAATGAGGTTTTTTTGTTTTTTTTGTAGAAACAGGCAAACTAGGTAAATTTGGAAAACTGGGAAGGCCGTGCTTTACGTGGGACTCGAACCCACAAACTCTGGGATAGCAGGCTAGTGCACTTACGCTAGACTACCGAGGCCGGTTGGAAGATTACTTCTGAATTTTATTCCTTACGGCGTCAAAGTTGTCACTCTTTCGCAAATTCCAATAGTAAATTGAGAAAAGAAACTATGTAATCCTTAGCTTTTAGATATATAATAGGTTCAGCAATTTTATATAAAAAAAAAAACAAAAGGCGAAAATTTCTGTGCAACATTTTAACCCTCTAACTCCTCAATAGATGGGTCTTTTGTGGGAAATGTGCACCTAATAAAGGGATATAACGGGTTAACATGTAAGACCAAAATATTTGGCATAAAATTCTATTATGAGTTCCTGAATACACCAAAGCTCAAAACTCAACTTAAATGAGGGGTATAAGTATTTACAATACACACCTCCCTCTCACTGCTCTCTAATCCCACTTTTTACCAGTTCTTTTTTTTAACTCACTAAAAATGATAAATAAGTAAAAACCTTATTTTATGTCCTATTTCCTGCTGGACCTTTACTACGCTTTGCATTTTATTTATGTTCTTTTCAAACATATTAAACAAGTGTGTTTAAGGACATGCTCGCTTATTAGTGTGTCTGCTACAAGCGCCCACATTTTTGTTATTGTTGTTGAGTATGTTAAACATATTTACGAACATTTTAAAAATTTCTTTCATACAATTTTCGTGTTATGCACAGAAAAAATATGAAAAAGTGAAGAAAACAAAAAATCTGAGAAAGCAGAAAAAATAGAAAAAACCGAGACCTCCAGGCAAAGCAACTTCAACTTGTCTTACTTTGGCTGCACTTAACTGAGCAGTAATGCATCTATTCATACATTTGCATATATAAGTGAGTGAATGAGCTATGGAGTTGAGTATTCGGATATTTTGTAAGAGGTTCTGATCAAAAGCGGAGTGAGAGAGCTTTCAGATGCAGATAAAGTAATGTGCGGTTTTCAGTTGGATGCTGAGATTTGTGAAGCGCAAATATGCAATTAATAAAATATTAAAATTTACATAATTTTTTTATTTTGTTATTTTCTTATTACCTTTTGTTTTTCTTTCTTACTTTCTAGTCGACTTGTGGCAACAAAATGGTATCATTTACTCTTTAACTTAAGGACACCTTTTGCATAATCCTCGCCTTTACATGCTTGTGCTCAGCTCTTGGCCTGTTGTTTGGCCCTTTCTTCACGACACTGCATCCTTTTTCATGTTCTTTTTTCTTGCAGTCTTCTATTTTCTGTGTCTGCCTGCTGTCGTTGTTGCTGGCGGTACTTGCATGTCGCATTATAGTGCTTAACATAAAAGTTATGTTCTTGTCGCATAATTATATTATACTATATGAAACAAATTTGTTCCTTCCTTGGAAAAAGCCAAGAGACATTAAAGAAGGTATTTAAGGCAGATTTTATGTTTTGCGCAAGTGAAAAATAAAGCAAACGCAGATATTCCCAGCCACTCGTTGAATGAAGAGTACAAACCAAATGCTTGGAATTTCTTAGAGAAGATGCCAGGACGAGGACATGTTTGAAAATAATCAGTCAAATTCGAAAAATTGGAAATTTTCAGCAAAAACCATTTTAGTGGTACTTTGGGAAAGTAGGAAACTGTCGTTACGAAGCTCTTGAAATGACTTGGTACTAGCCACGAATACATCATTTTTCTGTAATCTGTACCTCAAAAATCTCTTCGTGGGAGAAGCTGGTAAGTTTTACATTCTTTACTAGTTGTTAGTGGTAGATATAAATCGAGTTTGCCAGTGCCAGCTATTGGATAGTTGGGAGTTTTACTTACACAGAACATAATTGTGGCAGTGAAACAGAGTTCCCCGAAGCTCTTGCACCTTCTCGTTTGTAATAAGAGGTGATTGGTAGTGGGTTACGGCAAAGTTACGCTTAAAAAGGCTCAAACCGATTATTGCACAAAAGAAACTAATTTCCACACACCAACTTGGATTTCATCAACTCCAGCAGGTCAATTCTGTCCATGAGCTTGCTAGAGAAGCGCTGGAACCGAGGGAGTAACGCAGAAAATGTGAAAATTACCAATAAAGTTAGTAACCTTCTTTAAATTAAAGCCGGCGTGCCTCAAAGTAGTGTTCTGGAACGGGTCTTATACTCTCTATGTACCCCCGATTTACTCTTGACAAGAAGCAAACACACCGCTACATATGCGGTCGATACGGTTGTAATGGCCGAAAATAACCTGGCTTCATTACTTCATCTCAACTGCAGCACAAATTCGACAAATATTTGTACTTACTTGGGCAAGTGGCATATAAAAGGCAATCAAACCAAATCAGCACAACTTATTTTCACACTCCGCAAAGACGCACGCCCTCCAGTAACTTTAAATCACTGCGAAATACCTCAAGCTGATCAGGCAAAATGCTTGGATATTCAACTAGAGAGAAGACCGACATGGGCTTCCGCATATCTTTTTGAACCCTAAGCAGTATTAAAACATCCCTCACTTTACTGACTACTCAACAAAAAATCTGCATTATCATTGGATAACAAAATTTTGATCTACAACCCATACTTATGCCAATATGAACATTTAGGGTTCATGTGTGGGTCCAGTTGAGTCCAGTGGTTGACGGCTGTATTTCTGGATTACATCAGGGAGTTGAAGAAGATAACCTGTCGCACTTCGGTTTCCTGCAGATGTCTAACATCTATAGTCTCCAGCGAATATCACTCACGATGTAATGATAAGCTGTATAAGCTTTACGGCGACACGGACTAAGTGCTGTTAATAGAGGTACAGCGCCTACGCTGGCTAAGTCATGTTTCGCGTATATGCCCAAACTCCCAGTATTCAATGTAGTTTCTGTAGGTTTTAGCAGTAGAAGAGAAGGTATCATCTACGTTGTTGGAAAGTCTAGGTTGGGTGAGACTTGGTTTCAGTTGGTATTTCTGATTGGCGCGGCGTAGCTCAAGCAAAAAATATCAAGCGCACATTGAAATCCGTGGAAAAGGATTGAGTTACTATGCTAATAAAAAAGAAAGAGTATGTCAGAGTTTATCAACTATAAAAAAGTCATATGAGACACACAGTAGTCTTTATGGATAGTAAAATGTTCTTTTAATCCTCAGTAAGTATTTTCAGATGCCGAGCAAAGGCTACTGGCACATAATTAATTTCATGCAATCTTCAAATATTAATAAAATATTTCGTGGACTTCTTTGTCTTGGCCCTATATCCGGGGGAGGAGTGATAAAATTATCCTTTCTTAGGACACAAAATAGCTCTGGGGCTATATTGGGGGGACTACCTATTCTTGGCACATTTTCCGCCATTTTGTTCCCATTAATTCCGATGGGCACTGAGACCTATGTATGTATATGATAGCACGAATATGAGATTCATCCTCATACAACCAAACTAAACACCAGATGCAAATTTCGCTGAAGAGCTCTTAACGAAATTAAGAAAAGGTATAATATATAAATAAAAAGTTTAATTATCTGCTTACTTGGCTATAAAATTTTATAAACCTGAACTGCAGCACTGCTGCCAATTACATTACACCGACTAAATATACACAGCAGTCCAGGAAACAGCAGCCATCACATCACCAACCACAGCAGATCACAGAAGTATTGGGTACACGACAGTCACCAAAAATGTGCAGGCAACAAAGAGAAGGGAAAACACTCGCAACAAATGGCCAGCAGTTCACTTAGCCAGCGGCTCTAATTGGCTCAAATAATTACGAAATGCAAATTGCGTCACAGCAAATAAGTTTGCGAACTCTCACCACCTATCTAGCAGTTATTTTGTTGATCATCCTCTTGCGTTTGTTGTAATTTTTCTGTCGTGTTTTTTAATATAATTTTTTCCATCTCGTTTTATTCTTTTTATCATGCCTTGAGTTGTTCTTTGTGGTGTCTAAGCAAGTGCCATGTGCTCGTATATTTGCTACGCTATGGCGTATACGCAACATACATTGGCATGCACCTATACATACATACTTGTATGTACAAGAACATGCAAGTGTGCTCCACTCGTTCGAGCTTTCTCAACTTCTTTGACGTTATTTGTCACGCTGTGTTGCGTTTTGTCGTGTATCTGTTATTTTCTTAGCCTGCACACCAATTTTCTCATTTCTTTAATTTGATTTTTTCGTTTACATGCTTGTGTCTTGCAAGAGTATACGAGTATGTGTGTGTGTGTGTGTGTTGGCAAACCTGTTTGCTTTTTAAGTTCCCTATTATCCTCATTTGCCATTTTGGTTAGTAGCAGTTGTTTGTTGTTTTTATGCATATTCTGCCTTCTGCGGGTGACGCCGGTCATGGAAATAATTGCCCTATGTAGAAAAACTGGAAAAGGAAAATACTCAAAAGAATTGAGATGAAGTGACAAACTCCATAGTACCAGTCATATAAGTCGAAAATATTGCGTCAAAAGGCCATGCAGATTTTTGATAATGAGGTTAAGTAGCTGGCATTCCTCTGATAGAATAAGAACTGAACCATGATTTGTCACTACAGCCTAATAATAAAAATTTGCATTCTTAGAAAGAATGAAAATCGAACTGCAATGAACAAATCCTTCCGCTTTCAGAGTTAGAGCAGTGATTGGATAAGTCAGATGATCACTGGAGATGATACTCTGATATTTGAGCTTAATTCCGTGATCCATTAAAAACAGCCAGCAGTGGGCCAAAAAGGGTGGAGAGCGGTCAACAGAAGATAGAGTATCTAAGTCATTACTAATAACAAATGTGATGATTTTTTTCGAGATCTACGGTACCTTAGAACGTGGATATGTTCTTTTTAGACATACAATCACTAAACAGTTCTTCCTATGTGTTTTTAGTGATTTCCGTATGCATTTTTCACGCGTGGCTTGAACTTGCCAAGAACGATTGGATCTGGCCCCACAACAACATGTCGGTTCACTGCTCATTTTTTAGGGTGATACTTGTGTCCGACATTTCCGTATGCACTCTACAGCGCTCATATCGCCCCTGTGGCTTTTTTACTTCCCAAGATGAAGCCAGATCTCAAACGCATTTATATGCCTTCTGGATATAAATGAAGTTGTAAGCGCGATGCTTGATGGGTTAATGTTGGTAGACTACCAATCATGGCAGCATCTCGAGAATCATTATGCAGGGTTTAGGGAGACTATTATTGGGAGGTTGAATTAGTTTTAAAGGTGACATACAGATGGCGCTATTTATCACTTTATCGCGTTGGCAATACTGAATATATATTCATGACAAAGCCTCATCCCTAGGCTTTGTTTATCAGTATCTGTCATTTCGCTGAAGTATAAACAAGGCAGTGTTTTCGTGCTCCGAGTATGTCAACTTTCGTGCCGTCTTCAATTTGAAAAAAAATACAGCCCAAGCCCGTGAATTGCTGCAGGAGGCCTACCCAGACCATACTCCGTCGATTTCAACATGTGAGTACTGGTTTCGACGATTCAAAAGTGGTGATTTTCACACCGAAGACAAGGAGCGTCTTGGCCAGCCCAAAAAGTTCGAGGACGCGGAATTGGGGGAATTGGTAAACGAGGACTCGTGCCAAACCCAAGAAGAGCTTGCTGAATCATTGGGCGTTGATAAATCAACCGTTTGCAAGCGTCTAAAAGCGATGGGAATGATCCAAAAGCAAGGACATTGGGTCCCGTACGAGTTGAAGCTGCGCGACGTCGAACGCCGATTCTTTACGTGCGAATTGCTGATCGAGCGACAAAATCGGAAGGGTTTTTTGCATCGGGTGGTGACTGGCGACGAAAAGTGGATCCACTACGATAACCCAAAACGCAAAAAATCATGGGGTTTGCCCGGCCATGCATCAACGTCGACGGCCAAGCAGAATATTCACGGCAAGAAAATCATGCTCTGCATTTGGTGGGATCAGGTCGGCGTCGTATATTTTGAGCTGCTCCAACCGGGCGAAACAATCACGGGGGATCGTTACCGACTGCAATTGATGCGTTTAAGCCGGGCATTGAAAGAAAAACGGCCGGAAACGGTAAAAAGGCACGACAAGGATATTTTGCAACATGACAACGCTCGGCCGCATGTTGCTCAACCTGTCAAAAAATACCTTGGAACGCTTGGCTGGGAAGTGTTACCCCACCCGCCGTATAGTCCAGACATAGCTCCCTCCGATTATCATTTGTTCCGGCATATGAGTCTCGATTTGGCGGACCAGCGGTTCTCTTCGTACGAGGCTACCAAAATATGGGTTGAGTCATGGATAGCCAAGCAGCGGCCAGAATTTTGGAGAAACGGCATCCGGAAATTGCCCGAAAGATGGGCGAAAGTTGTAGCTAGCGATGGCCAATACTTCAAATGAAATATTTTGTACCGTTTTTTCACAATAAAGCCCCAAATCTTCGAAAAAAACCCTTTAAAACTAATTCAACCTCCCAATATTTAAATTGGTAATGCAATTTTGCTTGCAACCAATGTTGCCAGATTCATAGTTTTATAAAATTTTAATATCTTTTTCCAATTTTTTTTTTTTTTTTTTACTGTTGGGTGTTTGATCGAGCTCCTCTTCTTGTTTGTGGTATGCCTTCTGATGGTTTTTCTCAAATGGAGAGACCCACAGTTGTATGCCGCCTGTGAGCGGCAGATGGTTTTTTTTCGAGGAGATTTTTTATGGCAGAAATGCATTCCGCGTTTTGGCATTGCCTGCCTCTATTAAAAAAAACAGCGATTTACGTTACATACATTTTGCGCGTCCAGAAGTAACTTCAGTCACTGATCTGGGGAGGTTGTGTGAGTGAATTCTTAAGACAAAAACGGGCCATGAATGTGTAGCGTTTTTTCTTTTGAAACCAATGGTTTCAGCTGGACTTTGCAATCCAGCTGATACAGAATATTTTCCCAAATAAATTTGTATAAAATAAAAATGAGATATTCATCAGATGCAAGGCCCAAACAAAGTCGTTACTGTTGTTAAAAAGTTGCTTGAGGTTATTCCAGTTAGTATTAGAGATGTCCACCCAAGATCTATCATATATCGCCAGGAAGTCTTTGGTCTGTCACAGCAGACTTCAAGAAAAGTAAACCCTGTAAACTTCGCCACCATCTTTGAGCAGTGTATGACATATCCAACCCAACCATCTGCGTTTGGTGGATAGCTCGATGGGCATTTCATTGGGCATTCCATTGGTCGGATTTTGGAATCTGAAAGGATTTTTAAGACCAAATGTTGTTGAATTAAGCAAAAGCACCGGGGGAGTAATTTATTCCATTTGCAATGAAACAAAAATGAGAAATGACTTGTAAATTCCAGCCCCCTCTGGTATTTCAACAAGAGTATATTTATTTAAAAAAAATGGTGAAGTTTGTTATCGATTTGAGGTAACGAATCATATAAGTAGAAAAGTTAAAAAGATAATTTTCGAAAAATATTGAAACTGAATTTCATTAAAACAAAATAGGATTTAATTGGAAAAGCCCAGCTTATAAATTATGTTTTTTTTCTTATTTGGGTGTAATTTAAACTGCTTGTATTATTTTATTTTAAATTAATTTTTTTTGCTTTTTATGTTTAATAAAATTAACAATTTTTAATTTTCTAAAAAATCTCTTGTTTCGAAGGTTACAGTTCTCTGGTCGAATATAACATAACAACAAAAAAATCTGGCAACACTGCTCTTAATTCACTTTTTTTTTTTGAATTATCGTCCTTTATGAAGGAGGTGAGGTGGAAGAGGAAGACCGATGGGATGCGGGGAGAGGTGGTGCTGTGATGGTTAGGAGGGTGGGTTATGAGTGTATGGACTGCGAACGATGACTGCTCTGCGTTTGCGTCAACCGCTTTGTGCTACTGATGAAATTCCTCAGATCTCTAATGTCAACGCCTGCTATATCAGCAGGCGTAGCAAAGAAGTAAGAGCCAAGATGCCTCGATCTTAGCCCCGCCAGAGCAGGGCAGCTAACTAGAAGGTGCTGAGATTATTCCACTTCACCCTCCCTACATCCATCGCAAAAGGGACTTGAGGTAATTCCAAGCCTCATGCATTCCCGCGCATAGTGATCTGTGAGAAAACCCACGAGATTTGAGAGCTGATATTTTGTCAACCTCAGAAGCTCGCCCGAGCGCCCCCGGTCCACACGTGACCAGAAGGATTTCGCGACCTTACAAATTTGTGTACTTGCCCAACGCTCGCTGAGTTGGTGCAATGCCCATCTTTCCAGGAGCAGACCACAGCTAGTCAGGGGGATCCCAATTCGCTCCTTTCGCGGGGAGATCACCTCACATGTCCTTTGTTTGGCAAGCTCATCCACCTCGCAGTTTCCCGCAATGTCGGTGTGACCAGCAACCCAGATGAGGCTAATGTCAAAGAATTCGGACGCAGTCGTAAGTGAGGTCAGGTATTCCCTAACCAGTTTCGAATTCGCCGTCACTGACCCGAGGGCCCTTATTGCTGCTTGGCTGTCGGAGTAAATAAAGCGTTTTTCAGTAAGAGCGCTTCAACTTTTTTTTTGAATAAAACACAAACGGTTTGACTTTTTTAACTATTTTTTTATTATCGAGTTTGAACATATACATTTAAGTATAAAATTCGATTTCTTTTGCATGTGCACCGCGTGCATGTTTTACGAAGTCCAATCTTTGAACCCAATTTTCGACCACTCTTTTGCATAAATCGGCCGAAATTCCAGCAATTTCACGTTCAATATTGGCTCTGAGCTCACAAATCGTGGCCGGCTTGTTACTGTAGACCAATGACTTCACATAACCCCAAAGAAAATAGTCTAGAGGCGTCAAATCACACGAGCGCCTCGGCCATTCGACCGGTCCATTTCTGGAAATAATGCGCTCATCGAACTTACTCTTCAACAAATCAATTGTAGCGTGGCCCGTCCTGTTGAAACGACATGTCGTCTAAGTCCATACGATTCAATTGCGGCCAAAAATAATCGTTTATCATGTCGCGGTATCGATTTCCATTCACAGTAACGTGGCGACCGTTCTCGTCAACGAAAAAATATGGGCCAATTACGCCGCCGGCATGTAAACCGCACCAAACAGTGATTTTTTCGGGATGCAACGGTACCTCATGAATCACGTGTGGATTGCTTTCTGCCCAGTAACGCATATTTTGCTTGTTGACAAAGCCATTGAGCCAAAAGTGAGCTTCATCACTGAAGATGATTTTTTGGAAAATTTATAAATTTTCATAAAAAATTTGCACGATTATTTTCATAAAAAATGTGCACGATTTGCAATCGTTGCTTAAGTGTGTAGCGTTCCATGATGAAATGTATACTAATGAAGTTTACAAATGACAAGCGAAAAATAAAAAATATTGCATCGTTCGCCCTCCCTATCGGAAAAAAGTTGAAGCGCACCTATTGAAAAACGCCTTATTTATTTTCCTGACTGTTAGTACGCATGTGAGCAGCCAATACGCTGCCTCCTTGATTGCGGCTACCTCTGCCTGGAACACACTACAGTGGTCCGGTAACCTGAATTTGAATCTGATGAGGAGCTCCTCGCAGAAAACTCCTCCGCCAACCTTTCCTTCCAACTTCGAACAAGTTCACCAGTCCTTGTCCCTCTTCCCTTGATGGAATATGAGTGGAGAAGGTTCCGGTTGGACTAAGCGAGGGTATACACTGATCCGTTGACAGTCCGAGCCCCTCAGTCTGATTGCGGTACGTGTAGCGGCAATTCTGCCTGCGATGTCTGCGGGTACCACATTTAACATTGCGTTACTTACTATTTGACAATTTTTCAGATCTTAGCTGAAATACCTCGAGAAACAGGGAAGCAGAAGCATAGAAAATCCTTCGTAATTTGCAGTGAACTAAAATTTGAATAGGGAAATATGCTCACATATCTCTTCAGGGAATAAAAAGTAAAGAGCAAACTGTTTAGCAAAAAATTAGAAGACAAAACCACCGTATATCATTACGAAAGTCAATAATGTTCCTCTGCAAAGTCAAAATGTGCAAGAAAATTAACTTACGTAACGCACACACATGCATATATACATACACATGCACACCGTAAGTGATTTCATGCATATGAGTAATCTCATAATTCTCAAACCAAATTGTTAACATAAAGAAATTTGTAACTCTTTTTTTCCCCCCAACAGAATCTTCTTACGAAAATGAGACTCTGCTTGCAGTAATACAGGAGGGAATAACTACAGAGCAGAATTGTTGGGTAAGTAGAAGAAATAAATGACTGCTAACAGTTACTACTATTTTTTACCTTTTACTGCATACTCACAAGTTTCACGTTGACTTTTTTGCGCAATTCTTCATGCAACAAATGCAAAACTCAAGAAGTAACTACGCAACGAGTGAATTACGAGCTACTCGAGTAGATTTAGAGATAGACAATGAAGCCAACAACAGTTACAGAGGAATTAGCCGAAGAGGAGAGAGGAAGGGAATGCCGACAAATGTGTGCAAAACTATGCATATAAGAAGCATAAGAGCACATACAAGTACGTACTCACACACAACTGCACTTTGCTGCAAGTAAGTAACGGGTTAAAGACGTTGAAAGACATTTGCCAGTTTCACCTGTAGGCAAACTACAGCCACGTTCAGCGGAAGTTGCTACTCGGATTCAGCAACTTGGAAGTATTTTGCGAGTGAGTGTAGTGAAGTGCAACTGCAAATGCGGATGGAAAAGTTGACAAGGCTTGGAGTTGTTTGGAGAGTTCGAGTTGAATGGAAAAACTTTGCTCTGTTTGCCCCTTCTTCTTTTTCATGTATTGCTTATTGCCGGTAGATGTTGTTTGGTTGCTTACCCTGCCAGCGCATGCAGGCCAGAAGTTTATTGAATTAAGTTGTTAAATTGTTAAGGTATTGTTTTTGTAAATAAAAAGTAACTGAAGTCGTGAACTTGCAAAGTTTTTGAATTTTTAACTATTAAATAAATAATATATGAATGAGCCGCCATGACTTATTCCCTGACAATGTGGGTAGTTTTTCTCTAATTTCTCTTCTAGCACAGCAAGAATGTGAAGGTGGTGTTGTTGACTTATAGGGTGAGAATTATAATAATAAGTTGACCATATACTTCTTTACTTATTGCTTTATTTATTCACTAAAACTCTGAAACAAAAATTTCTTAGGGACTAAAAAATAGGGCACAGAAATAAGAATATTAGTAAAAAAACATCAAGATGGAAAAATTTTGACAATTTTTTTTCTAAATTTAGTTCCTGTTTTATAAAAAATATATCATTCTATAATAAAAACCTCATAAATACAAGTTTCAGACTTTGTCAACAATTTTTTAAATTTAATAAAATTTTCGTCACGCTTTTTATTCAGAATTTTCGGGAATGCAGTTTTATAGCGTACTTACGGGGCTAGGGCTAGTCAGAATTTTCAAAAAATTGGATTGGTTTTGCGTTTTCTTAAAGTATGATATCTTAAAAATATTGGGTGAAAATTGTAAGTGAATACAAGAAATACTTTTCGAGTTATTCAACAATTAACAAAGGGCTACTCGGGCGCTCCGGAGCAGATAGCAAAACTTTAAATGCGTTTTTCTCAAAACTATGTTTTTTGAACTATTAATCACTGTAACTTAAACACCGCTTGGTAGATTTCAATAAAATTTATACTGCTTTTGAAAAACATAAAAAACTTGTACCTGATCGCCTTTTAGCCTCTTCTCAATAATTTCGATATTTTTTAATTGACGGTTTTTTCTCGAAAGTCTGAGAAATATTTCCTGAGGCCGGCATATTGTTAATTTTGAAAAAAGGCTTCGATCAGGCACAAGATTATCTATTAATCAAACTTATTTCTTCTGTCCGATGATGATTAACACAAGCGACTTCTGGAGAAACGGGTTCCACACAAGCAGCGATAACCTTTATATTATGTTTTTTTTTTTTTTGAAATTTGCTAAAGTCAAGTCGAAATATGATGTATTAATGCTATGTTTTTATTTTTGTAAAATAAAGCAATTGACTAGCAAAAAAAAATTATTGAAAATCATCATTTTTCCGGGCCTCTGTCTGCTCCTAACCCCTTAATTTAAAATTAATTTTAAGATAAAAATGAAAAAAAAATGTTTTATTTATATATATTTAATTTAATAAGAAAAACATAATGCAAGTTTCAAGCTTTGTGAAATCTTTTTAAACCCTAATCAAACTTCCATAAAAATTTCACTTTTTTTATTCAAAACTTTTAGAAAATTTTTGGGAAAGCAGTTTTGTACTCTATTTAATTTTAATATAATAAATTTTAAAGTAAACTTAAAAATAATTATAAAATAAAACTCACATTGATTTTGTGAAAGTGTTTTTGCTAACGGTGTGGCGCATTTTCTTCACATAACGAATACACAACAATTTTTTTAAGTGGAAGACAACACACAAACCACCAGGAAGACTTAATAATTAAAGATTAAGATAAAGGAAAAGGAATTAAATTTTGGAAATTAAAAGTTTTGCTAAAAGGTTAGCAGACGGTACCGTTTTACTATTTACTTGTTGATGTCTCTAAAGACAAAATTAAAAGAAAGGATTGGGTGAAATCGTGCGGCACTTCATTGAAAGCAGGCAAACAAGTTTGCGAGTAACAATTTTCAGCAACGGATTTCGTGATCGGGCCAGATCGGAGGAGAGCGAAGTTGGCCAGTAATGCCCTTCCGATACCTATCGAAATTTTGTATAGCTGGAATGAGCCCGAGACGGCCCATCTTTGGTTGACGCTTCTGGGCAAACAGAGTAAATCTTTTTTTTTTTTAAGTGTAGTTTTGTTTAAACGAATTTGGCTTTAAATCACATATTGATTGTCGTTTGTTTCACCTGGAAAAAGAATTGGTCCAACGTCAGTCAAATATCAGGCATATACCTATGATATGAGGCTTTCAGTTATTAGTCCATAGATGTCGCTAGGAGTATTTTTAAACCTTCCCAAATGTCTTGTTTTTTTCGTCTGTCATCTGTCAACAATATTCAGTTCATTGTTTGTTACGTTTCATACAACAATGCATTTTGGTCGCTCTTAAAAATGTCGAACTTCGTGCCTTCAAACTACGATTTGCGGACATCGTTCTTTTTTCTTCTCATCAAATGCTTATAGAAGCTTATGGTGGACATGCTCTAAGTGGAGCATAGTGCTTCGAGTGGTTTGAAAAATTCCGAAGTGGTGATTTTAGCGTGGAGAACGAGGACCGTGGCCGGCCACCGAAAAAGTTTGAGGACGCCGAATTGTTGGATGAAGATGTTGGTCAAACGCAAGAAATGATGGCAGAGCAGTTGGGAGTGACCCAAAAAACTAGTTCCAAACGTTTGAAAGACATCGGCATGATTTAAAAGGTCGCAAGATGGGTGCCGCATGAACTGACAATGTGACAATGCACCGCCTCATCGAACAAGAGCGACCCGGGTATTGGTGGAGACGTACGATTGGGAA
This sequence comes from Anastrepha ludens, assembly GCF_028408465.1. Lineage (NCBI taxonomy): Eukaryota > Metazoa > Arthropoda > Insecta > Diptera > Tephritidae > Anastrepha > Anastrepha ludens. The sequence goes on from NC_071502.1 coordinate 116,966,791, forward strand.
CCGCGGGTGCATGCGGCCTACTCACCAGACTTGACGCCTTCCGATTATCATTTGTTTGCATCGATGGGCCACGCACTTTCCGAGCAGCGAAGAAGCTAAAAAATTTGCTCGATGATTGGTTTGCGGCCAAAAACGGCCAATTTTTTTGGCGCGGCATCCACAAATTGCCTGAGAGATGGGAAAAATGTGTCGCTAGCGATGGCTATTATTTTAAAGATTAAATTTGTAACCATTTTTTATCAATAAACGTTTAAGCTCAGCTTTCTCAGGAGCAGCTTAAAAAGTTGCAACACACAACCAAAACAATACTTTGGACTTGGGATGTTATGGCACCGCCAATATAAAAATTTTGTAATGGGATTAACAAAGGTCTTTTGAGAATGGCAAAATATAGTTTTTTGTGTGAAAATTTATAGATTTGAATTATTTAACGTTTCAAATGTTGGCGGCAATGGCGCCTTAATTCGCCCATCCGTAAACACCAATTTTGAATGACTCGCTGGTGGACTTCGGTCGGTTGCTCGTAAATAAATTTAGTAATTTTAGCTTCCTATGCCTCAATCAAAGCTGGTTTACCTACAATTCATTTACAGTTTATATACCCCCACAAATAAAAGTCTAAAGGTATGACATCACACGCTCTTAGTGGTCAATCTACTAGACCGAGACGCGAGACGAATTCCTCACCGAAACGACGAAGCAGTAAATCCATTGTTTCATGGGCTGTATAACAAGTAGCGCCGTCTTGTTGGAACGTTAGAATCAAATATTGTTGAGATCACAGACTTAAATTTTCGGCATCAAAAAGTCGTTTATCTGGGCGCGATAGCGTTCACCATTCAATAGCATATTGGCGCCAAGCTCGTCTTTAAAGCAATATAGGCCAATGATTCCGCAAGTCCTTAGGCTGCACCAAATAGTTGTTTTCAATGGATGGAATATCTGGAATGGCTGCGTGTTGCTCTTCAGCCCATAGATGGCAATTTTACTTATTGACGTAGTCATAGAATTGATTTTGCGGAGTGGCTCAGATTTATATTATATCCGACTGAGGACTGCCACTGCATTTCCCTGAAATTTATGAGGAATATCCAGGATCTTTTCTGGTTTCCCTTACGTTTTTTCTTTACTTCAAACTTGCACATTAAAAATATTTCATTCCACTAAGTCAACTTCTTTGCCGTCCTAACTATCCTCTGTTACAATTAACAACTAAGTAAGTATAAGGTTTTGTGAAAAAATGAAGCAAAAATTTACGATGCGGAAACATTGTCAATGGTCTGCCACATGCCGTCATGCATGAACGCAGCACAACAACAATAACAGTAATAACAAAAAGCGACAAGTGGCATAAATCTAAAGGAATAAATTCCACAAATAATCGCATTAAGTAATTAAGTCGTAAAAAGTATACGCAATTAAAATAATAACAATAATAATAATAATGACAAACACAATGGAAATGGTAATAAAAGAATAAAACAATTAAGTGATTAAATTTGCGCGCCTTTTTATGAGTTTAGTAAGCGGGCGCGCAAATGCGTTTGGTTTGGTCTTGCTTGGGTAGGACGACAAAAACGACAAAAACAAATTTACGCAAAGGAAAAAGATGAGCAAATATAAAAAGCCACGAAATAGTCAAATTAATTGCAATTATTTCGGTTTAGCTGAGAATAAGTGGCCTGACAAGTGGCGAAGAGCATTTGCTGGTAGATGTGGATTGTAAATTATTTCGGCAGCTCACACGCTAAGTGGATGAAAAAACTACTCAGCGTTTTTGTGAAAGTGTCACAGGGCATAAAAGATATTTACTGGCAAACGCACCCCAAAAAAAGGAGTAATAAAACTTTATAGTTTTATGGCCGCATCTGAGAGGTAAATTTCAGGAGCTTAGTAGAATAAATGCCACATTTTCAGTTATTTGCATTTATGACGAGTTTAGTCACATCATAAATCACAAATGCCTCACGTGGAAAAATATGAGCTCTTAGTGTGTTGGGTTAAGGTGACCAATCAACACTGGTATCACTTTTAGACGAGAACTTCTCAATTAAAAATGTAAATTCTCAAGAAAAATACCTGAGCTATCCCATTGACTCATGCTATTAAAAGTATTGATATATCAAATGCCTTCTTGTTCTTGATTGGCGCGTTAGCCGCTTACGTGATTTTGGCTGAGTTTAACAAAGCGCGCCAGTGAAGCCAAGTCCTTCTCTACTTAATATTTCCAACGGAGAGGAGGCCTTACTCTTCCTCTGTTAACACCAGCTGGTACCGCATCGAATATTTTCATAGCCGGAGCATTTGTATCCATTCGGCCCACATGGTATAGCCAACGAAGCCACTGGATCTTTATTCCCTGCGCTATGTCTACGTCGACGTTGAATATCACACCGTTCAAATGTCTGTCACGGCTTCGCAAGATAGCAAAAGTAGTAATACAATATTCAATTGTTTGCTGATATGGCTGAATTTTGGGCAATGACTCGGGTTATGTTACCTTTTATGCCATTGGGCGAGTGTTTGAGAAATTGACAATAATCGTTCTGTAGTTCTCGCGGTTGTTGTGACAGCTCACTAAGCCCATTGAAGCCCCGTGAAGTCAACGGTCATCGTTGTATATCTCATTTAACCTAGGAAACAGGCTGTTTCGTTGAGGTAAGTCAAGAGGGAAAGGGTAGTTAAATGAGTAGATATAAGGGGGAATGTGAATTAGTGGTTAGTGTCGAGCGGATCATCTTCACATGTCGGACATACATTCAAATTTACATATTCAGTATGTCTGGGTCAGTCCTAGCCGTTAAAATTGCTACATTATCGAAACGTAATTATACAAAATCTTCCGGTTCTCACAAGTCAGCTGAAGCTCTTCGTCTGCAACTGGTGGTATTTGGACTCCGATAACGACATTCGACGAGTGAGAGAGCATAAAGGTGAAAGGGACTCCCAGTGAGTGCCGTTCTTAGCCGTCTATACACTGCGATGTACAGTGGTTTTCGTGTATTTCGTCATTTAAGTGATATAGATACCTCCTGACGCGGCTTAGAGGTAGCTCAGACTCTAGTAAGTGCTTGGTTGCTATTATAACACCCTAGCAGGAATTGCTTGCTGAGCATATTATTATGCTCCTTGACAGGAAGCGTATATGCTGCACTGTGAAGATGTTATATCAGGAGGTTTTGCTTCAGAAGATTTCACATTTCCGTCCTGAGTGCAGTATTTTGGCAGCTCCGTAGCTACGTTTGTAGTTCCAGGCGACCAGATCAGCGCTAAGATTAACACTTACAGTCTAATCGTCGTCGGTTTTGAAGAAGTACTGGCTGATGAATACGCCGGTCCAAAATCTGCATTAAATACTTATTATTAACTCTTCGTGGATGTGGGCTTGAGTTGTTCCATATATGACTATTTTGATAGATAGCCTTACCATTCATCTAGAAATTAGTCTCATCGCTAAAGACGATTTTTTGGCCAAAATTGTAGCCCACTTCAAAACGGTCCGGAGCCAGGTCAACGGACAACAACATTGTCTAGAGTCATCATCTTTGAGCTCCTGTGCCAAATGTGTCATATACGAGTACTTACCCAAGTTCCTAGGCTGAATAAAAGTTTGTCAAATTAAAGTCCGCGATTGGCCGAGTTGGGACGGTGTGAAATTCACGTCTTCGGGGTTTCCTGCACACTTTTACAGGCAGCGGCGATGCCCTCAACCGTTCGACGGTCGAATGTTGGCTGATTATTTACGGACTCAGTCGTCATTAATTTTATTCTTTTGACATCATCGGCCTTAACAAACGCGCTGTTAATTCTGCCTTCTCCAAATTGGATAAAGAGGCAAAGCGAATGGGTGTGGTGGTGAACGAGGACAAAACGTACCTCCTGCCTACAAATAAACAGTCGGCGCACTCGCGTATCGGCACCCACGTCACTGTCGACAGTTATGATTGCGAGGTTGTAAAAGACTTCTTACACTTACGAACCAGCATTAACACCGATAACAATGTCAACCTTGAAATCCAACGTAGAATCTCTCTTGCCAACAATGCTACTTTGAACTAAGTGGGCAATTGAGTAGTAAAGTCCTCTCTCAACGAGCAAAACTAACACTCTACAAGGCTCTCATCATACCCGTCCTAACGTATGGCGCAGAAGCTTGGACGATGACAACATCCGATGAAGCGATGCTTGGAGTGTTTGAGAGAAAGATATTGCGCAAGAACGGCGAATATCGCAGGCGATGGAACTATGAGCTGTATGAGCTTTACGACGACATAGACATAGCGCAGCGAATAAAGATCCAGCGGCGATGTTGGCTGGATCATGTCGTCCGAATGGATACAAATTGCAAGCAGTGGAGAGTCGACGTTGAACAGTCAACACATCTGCATACTGCATTTTGTTAATAAAGTTTATCATTTGCAATCGTGTAATTTGCTGCTGCTCATTAGTGTAATTTGTCATCGAGATTTGGTTTCAACGACCGAATAATTAACGACAGATTTCAGAGAAGCCTATAAAACCACATGGCCGTGACAGCTTATCAACAACGTCAGTTCGTATTATTATTATATGGGCGGCGTTGAAGATATGCCTAAGGAAACTTGTGGTACAGCTCGTCATAGATGTACGCAAGCCCAATCATTAATCGTCAAGGCTTAGGTACCAAGCAAGGGCAGTTCATACTTATACTCGTACAACTCTTTATTATAAATTGTGGACTCATACAATTATAATAATTTGACTACCATCAAAAGTGCAGCTGCCGTAGCCGAATGGGTTCGTGCGCGCCTACAATTCGGTAGTGCCCAGTGTTATACCAATTGATATGAATGAAAAGTTTTTCTAATAGCGGTCGCTCCTCGGCAGGCAGTATACTAGATTTCATGAAAAAAGTTGTCATAAAAAGCCATCTGCTATTCAGAGGCAGAATAAAAACGCAGGTCCCACCATTTGAGGGAGAACATCAAGACATACACCGCAAATAAGAGAAGGAGCTCTGTCAGACACCTAACTAAGGGTGTAAGCGCTAGTTATCAATAACTTCGGAATTGCTGAATTTTTTAATCAGCCTTCGACTGAAGCAATCCTTCAAGATTCTTGGAACACGACACTCCCTTAATTGCTTCTTTGTCTGTTAGCCCATTCCTTCTACTACGAGTACAAAGTGTCGAGGTGTCAAAAATAGCTTTGAAATCGTATGCCTAATATTTTCAAGCAATTCAATATAATTGAATTGTTTATCGAAATCACACGCTCGTGCTGCTTGTTATTCAACACGTATGTACTTACTTACGTAATTGCATATAAATTCCACAAAAGTAAATTCAAATTGAATTTGTGCCTCTAGTTTCTGTTGAACAAAACACTCAATCAACAAATCAGCAAAAAATACTGCTCTTGCGATGGATAAACAAGCGAAATGAAGTTTCTGCTGCAGTAGCTAAAAGGGTATCAAAAAAGAAAGCAAAAAGTTAACAGGAAAAATTGTAGGGAAAATATTCAAAAATTCGATTTGGCCGCATATTTTTACCTTTGAGCGCTCAACGAGAACACACGCGCGCCAGCTAGAAACTCGGAGGCCAGAAACCCACTTCTTTGATTTTTTATTTTTATTCATGTTTCTTTTTTTGTATTCATTTTTCTTTTTTTGTATTTATTAAATTTTTTTTTTTTTGTTTTTGTTTTTTTTTTGTTTTTGCGTTTTTGGCTTATATATTGTATTTTCCGGCTGCTTGTTCGCGCGTGTCGATTTTTACACGCCGAAAATCAAATACAAAACTAACAGACAGACACTAGTGAAATACAATATGTTAAAGGGTGCACGTGTGTGTATGTACACACATACATAGAAGGAGGGTATACATAAATACATACATATGTACACATGTGCAAGCCCAATAAGCAAAATTTGTCGAGTTAGAAAAGAATTCGAAAACTTGTTGGTTAGGAGTTTTATGAGACGAAGATGGTTCGAGGATTAATTCTAGATAAGATTTCGTAAAACACTTTAATCAACAATTTTTAATTCTCTTTTAAAATTCTGTGCTATTAGACAATGCAAATATAAATTGAGTGGCAGCTTTTCCAAAAACAGCAGCGCACTATGCAGAGTCAATTTGCTGTACTACTCGAAGCCGATTCATATAAATCTACAATCAAATATGATTAGTCAAACTATATTAATGCCTTGAAAAATTATAAACACACCTTTATTTCTTTATAAAAATATATTTTTTTACAATAATTTAATTCTTTTTAAATATATATTATTTTTTTAGAATATATTTTTTACAAGAATTTATTTTTTATATTTAACAATATATTTTTTACAAAAATTTGATTTCTTTATTAAAAAATATTTGTTTTTCACAAAAATTTTAATTGTTTATAAAAATATATTTTATTTTTTTATAGCAATATATTTTTTTTACAAAAATTTAATTTTTTTATTATATAAAATATATATTTTTGTTTTTTTAATTTTATTTTATTTTTTAATTTTATTTTTTTATAGAAATTTTATTTTTTCACAAAAATTTTATTCTGCTTTTTTATCAAAATTGAATTTTTTGTACAAAACTTTCATTGTTTTTATAAAAATTTCATTTTTTTACAAAAATTCTATTGTTTTTATTAAAATATATTTTTTTACGAACATTTCTTTTTTTTTTTAATATATCTTAATTTTTTTATAAAAATAGATTTCATACTGCAAACTTTATAATGCAAGGTTAAAAATTTGGTACAAAATGTTTCCATATTTCATAAACTTTTTATTCAGAATTTTTTATTTTATTTTATTTTTATTTTTTACAATTTTTTCAGGGTATGTACTTTTATAGGCTATTGAATTTAGTATAACAAAATACAAGTTTCAAATACCTACTAAATACAGTTGATTTTTGATAATTTTTTTGTTGATGGTTCTAGGTTTTTTCTTCCACACAAAAGGTCGAGCATACATTTTGCACTTTTGTAGTTTGTGTTGGATGTAAAAGTTGTCTAGATGAGGAGGACGAAGAGACAAACACGCACTTTCTGTGCCATTGTCCTGCTTTATCCAGACGTCGGTTTACTATTCTAGGTAGACAATTTTTTAAGGGGCGCAGCTCCTCCACGGCATCGAGTTTTTTAATCAGTTTTTTTCAAATGGAAAATTTTAAAGTGCTGGCGGAAGATCTCAGTTCTGCAGAAATCAGAGATATTCTAAAATTTTTCAAAAGCACACACGAGTTTTAGGATAGGGATAAGTTTCCCATGCGGCATCACAATGGACTATCAGCCTGAGTGTGCTCGACCGAACAACTGCTTCAACCCAACCTAAACTAGTTTGTCCTCTCATCCCAAATAAAACGGCTGAGCCTTGATAGAGCGAAAAGCTTATAGTGTAGAAGTGGCTAGAAATAAACTCTTAAAAATTCAATCTAAAATAATTATTTTGATGACAATCGCTTCTGAATGCGTTACTCAAACTAAAAGGGTTTAGAATTTGGTTATTTTCCAAACTAAATTTCTACAAATAGCTAAAATGGCGCTAAAATTAGCATCGTTGTAGGATTCCAATAATTTAATAAAGAATTTTTCATTTTTTCATTTAGCGTGACACTTTCCCTAAAATGGCTTCTGTAGAAGCTGCAGCGATCAACAAGAATGGAAAGTCTACTACTCTGCGATTGCCGCGAGGAGATGAAAATTCAGTGGTTGCAATAAAGTTAAGGATATATCGACTATTCGCGCGCTTTAAATCCGAGCGTGAACTCGGCACGTCTATTATCAAAATGAGGTCATCACTGCTTAGATGTGATTGTACAAATTTAGCGGGTAATCATTTCAATTTAACCTGAAAGTTTAGGTGAGGTTAGGATAAATGGCTGTCCTTGCCACTTGGACAAATATTCAAAACTCGTCCATTTTGATAACATACAGGGGAAAGGGGAAGGAGAGGAACAAGACAGGTAAAAAAGAAGAAGATGAAGGGACCTTGGAAGTACAGGTATGACGACCAACAGTAGCTAATTTACGTTTATAAATAGAAGCTTCAATCTACTGATGAATTTCACCAGATGTGTGATATTTAAACCCGCAATATTCGCAGGTGTAGCGAAAAAGTCACAACTTAGATGTTTAAATCTTTGCCCGGCGAGAGCAGGCCAGCTGAGAAGAAGGTTCTGAGATGATTCTACCTCGTCCCCCAGAAAACTTCTACAGAAAGGACTTGAGGCAATCCCAAGTCTCAACGCATGGGCAGCTAATGGGCAATGTCCAGTAAGGATAACTATTAAATTCGAGAGCTGCAGCTTTGTTGGCATTAGAAGTTCCCTCGAGCGCCCCATTCTACACGTGGCCGAAGGATATCGCTACTTTGCTCGTTTGAGCACTAGCCCAGCGCTCCCTGAATTGACGCGAGGCCCATCTTTCCAGGAGCAGACCACAGGCTCTCAAGGGAATCCTAATCGTCTAAATTTACGATGAAACCGTCCACATGGCTTCCTGTCTAGCCAGCTCATGTATGAAAGCTTAAAACTTGGTATATTATTTAGTTTTGTCAATAACATTAGAGAAAGAAATAACGCAACTAATAAAAATTCAACGATCGAGTAGGTTAATTCGAATCCTACGATTAAATTCAAATGCTCCAGTCGTGAGATTATTCGATGCCGGTATCTGCTAGTGATAAGAGAGAAAGCCTTTCTCAGCCCCACTTCCATTGGAAAGACCGAGCGAAGAGTATGGTCTTTGTTGTTGTTGTATCAGCATAAACCTGTCCATACAATTTTGGGGAATGTTGCTGAAGTTCTGTTGATTTTGGTCGAATATACTTGTAAAGCGAAATTGTTTCAATGGCTCCTCGTGGCGCTGGTTAACACGACCCGTAAATATCTTGCCTGTCAAGATGCAGGCCACTGCAGGAATTTCTAAAAGTAGATTTTTTTGTTAAAGTAGAGTACAACTCCCGTTGCTTTTCGGCAATTTTTTTCTGGCGGCCTTGTGCATTTTGGTTATAAAACGAATCTTTGACATTCTTTATATGGAAGAAGATACCCGTCTACAAAAAATTGTTAAAAAGCGGTACTACTTGAGCCACTTCAGAGAAGCTTTTTTTTAATTCAATGGGCTATAGAACCGCGCACTGGAATTTTTTCTAGAAATTCTACTTGAAAAGTTAGAAATTTTGATGAAATTTTTTCAAATTTGCACAAAGCTTGAAACTTGGGTTTATATGGTACTTGCAGAAAAGTGAACGGTATTTTTTCAAAACCAAAAAAATATAAAAGTTAATTCATTTCATTCCATTTCATTTATTGCCCAAAATCATTTTAACATAGGAGTTTACAAAGTTATGATAAAATTAGATTAAAAAAAAAAAAAAGTTAATTCCTGGTTATTAATTGCTTAGTTGTACTATGAGTGCGCCCAGCTCGACTTACCGGCTCAAGTGTTACTTTGCTTGCTGGGTAATTGAATATCCAATGTGGTCTTACCATTTAGCCTTTGCCCAAAATGCATTATTAAACTTATATAAATGTGAGAGTGTGTGTAAATAAATATGCGCAGTGCACCTGATCTGAATGCATAACTTTTTTGCTTTTTCTTCTGCTTGATAAAAATTCATTTTTATGTTTGCCTAAATATTTATTTGATTTGTGCGGTCTAAAATGTATTTATTTATTGCGTGTGTATATGTGTGCGCAGGTTGAGAAGAGTCCTTAGTTGCCTCTGAAGGCAAAAACCGACTTACTTTTTTCTTTACAAGGGTAAACTTCAACAAATTGCTCAGCGCTGCTCATAAATTTTGCCAAAAGCCGTTAGAAGTGTGCACACTTACAAAGCCCCTTACATACATACACACATATAACACCGCTAAATCAGGCACATGCCGCTTTATATGCCGCTCACAGTGTCAAGTAGAAACAAAAAAAGCACATCTATTCACACTACTCCCTTCCTCAGTCGCCTCAACACCATTACGCCCGAGCGCTCAGTTCGCACTAACCCCAAATCGATACAATTTTGACCGCATCCATCCATTATGCAGCACCAACTAAACGGGTTAAAGCTGTCCTCGTTTAATATGCTCGTTATTTTTTGCTGTTTTATCCCCCACAATATCATTTGATTATTGTTTGTTGTATCGTGTTAGTTGTTGTTGTTGTTGCAACACGTTCTGGTTACTTTGTGCTGGCGTTTTGCGGAAATCACTCGTTAACAATTCTCTATGACCGGACATGTTTAGTGTGTTGGCTTTTGCGAATTACACCGGGGACGTGTTTTGCATGGCAAACCGATTTTTAGGCCCAAAAACACAACACTAATCCCCGCCCAGTAACTACCGGTAATGTACACAGCCCTCTTCTATTGAGTTGCCGCAGCGTTTAAGTGGCGCGTGAGTTGGTTTTTTTTTCAGTGTTGGGTTTTACCCTGATGGGGGTGAGTCGCAGCTTCAGCGTTGGCTTTATTTTCTTTGTAAATTTATTGCTGTTGAAAATTTGAAATTTATTTAGGTGACCAAATGGAAGTAGGTAATTGCATCATTTGTACGTTTTCCATTTAAATATTAAAAAAGGAGTTTGTAGGTGTGAAGAAGTGGCAACACTGAAATTAAGTCGTTTATAAAAAAGTATTTGAGCATAAAGGGAAAAAACTAATTTGAATAGCATTTTAATTTATGTACCTATTCGTGTGTACATGCTAGTGAAAAATGCGCGGGGTGATTAGGGGCCATGTGCCTCATTGTTATCTCAACGCTCTCTATAGTCGCTCTTCACCTCCAGAGTTCTATAGAAGTCATTATCATCTTTACTTCTTTCATGTGACTAAATGCTGTAGTTACAATAGGCGAGGTCTGCAAGACTTACCTGGATAACTTCTAAGGTTTTAGACGGTTTTTATTCTTCATATTTACTCAAAACGACTAATAAAGACATAATAACATTTTACGATTTTATGATTAATTTTGTGACTAAGTACAGAATAGATATGGTCGTAGATACTTAGACGTTTTCAAAATCAGACGCAAGCTTCTTTTGCGCGAGTTTTCTCGCAAAGTTGGGAACGTTCTATTTGCTATATATGGAACAAATATGAAAATTTCCCTTCTATATTTTCATATATTTTTTTAACAGTTTTCAATCTAATACCAACTTTCCCTTTTAGTTTTATTTCGAATGCAGATGAATATGTAGCATAAAACGCTCGAAAAACGATAGGTCATCAACATTTTTGAATATTTTTTTAATACTCTTTATATTTCTCTAAAAGAACATCGAAGTTGCAAGTTTTATACAAAAATTAGAAGAATGCCGCAAACATTTCATTAAAATTCCACAATTTTCAATAAAATGGAATAAAAAATTAGAAGAAATACAATACATAAATAAAAAATTTTTTTTCGTGCATTTCGTGCATGTCGTGCATTTGTTAAGTGCAGAAACTATGCAACAACGTGGAGGAAAGTAATTATATAAAATAAGCGCGATTTTTTACAAATTTAAAACTTGCACTTTACTAGACCAAAATTTAATGAGCTATAAAACTGCATATTAAAATTTTTTCTAAAAATGGTATTATCTAATATAATATTTTAGATGTTGAATTGTTTGTAGAGTTTTTCTAATTTATTAAAAAAGTTTAAAACTTGGATTTATATGAGTAAACAATGATCTATACTTCTAAAATTTTCACATATTTCAAACTTGAACCCTATTAGACCAAAATTTATTAAGCTATAAATCGGCAAATAAAATTTTTTTCTAGAATTCCTAATTAGAAACCGTGAAATGACTATCGAATGCTTATGGATTTTTTCTAATATTTGTATTAAGTTGAAACCTTAGAATTATATCGATTTTATTAGACAATGACCCATACTTTTATAAAAAACTTAACAATAAAAAGTTAAAAAGGTAGGGTTGGAGAAAGAGTTTTCTGCAAAGAGCTCCCCATCAAACTCAAATTTAGGCTACCAGATCACTGCAGTGTGTTCCAAGAAGAGGTGGCCGCAATTAAAGAAGCAGCTGACTGGCTACTTACTAGCGTAATAACGGTTAGGAAGGTAAATATTTACTCCGATAGCCAAGCGGCAATTAGGGCACTAGGCTCTATTATGGTGCATTCGAAACTGGTCAGGGAATGCCTGGTCTTTCTCTCGATTGCATCAGAATTCTTCGATATAAAGATAATTTGGGTACCTGGTCACAGTGACATTGCAGGAAACTGCGAAGCCGACGAGCTGGCCAGACAAGGGACCTGTGAGGCGGTGTACCCGCGGAAGGACAGGATCGGGATCCCCTTGACAACCTGCGCTCTATTCCTGGAAGGATGGGCTCTGCAACAACTCAGCGAGCGTTGAGCAAGTACACGAACGTGTAGGGTCGCGAAGTCCTTCTGGCCACGTTTGGATAGGAGGCGTTCGAGGGATATTCTGAGGATGACAAAATCTCATCTCTCAAATTTCGTGGGCATTCTCACGGGGCACTGCCCGCGGGCTACACATGTCGTGAGACTCGGAATCACTTCGAGTCCTTTTTGCGTCCGCTGCATGGAGGATGAGGTGGAATCATCTCAGCACCTGCTCCTTAGCTGCCCAGCTCTCGTGGGACTAAGATTTAAGCATTTTGGTACTCACCTCTTTTCTGCGCCTGCTGATATAGCGGGTCTTGTTAACAAAAATCTTATGAACTTCATCAGCAGCATAAAAAGGTTCACACAGCCGACGACCAACACCGTTCACAATCCACAAACACTTAACCCTCCCCATCCCTTTCCCTTTCGTCCTGTAGTCCTTTTCCTTCACCTCTTTTCCCCCTCTTGCAATGGTATCGCAAAGGATGAACCAAACTTTTTCGTCCAAGTGGGCCCATTCTCTGGGCAACCATCACTACCTAACCTAACCTAACCTAACATTAAAAAAAAAGAAAAAAAATAGTTACACTTGGGCAAAATATTGTTGTGCTTTCATTTTGTCGCGTGGTGTCTAAAGTGTATAAGCAGGACCGCGCAATACCCGGGCGAATAATCTTGAATCTTGGTCCTTAGTAAAGCATGTATTTAGAAGTATAAGAGGGGTGAGAGAGGACTTTTTAGCAAAGAAAAGAAGCCCAAAACTCTCTTAATGGGTTCAGATCTATCAAACCTCGAACTTTTGCATCAGAATAGATTATCGTTCTACCTGCGGCATCGATGGAGATGCAGATGCCAGGCTGGTTTACACTGAATCTTTGTTTGAGGTCAGTTTATGGTCACCCTTGCATCTACAAATTTAGCATATAAGCACTTCAAGTAGACCAGTTTGTAACGATTATTTATATATATATATGTATATATAATTGGCGCGTTCACCCTTTTTAGGTGTTTGGCCGAGCTTCTCCTCCTATTTGTGGTGTGCGTCTTGATGTTGTTCCACAAATGGAGGGACCTACAGTTTTAAGCCGACTCCGAACGGCAGATATTTTTATGAGGAGCTTTTTCATGGCAGAAATACATACACTCGGAGGTTTGCGATTGCCTGCCGGGTGGCGACCGCTATTAGAAAAATGTTTTTCTTAATTTTGGTATTTCACCGAGATTCGACATTCGGTTCGACATTCTCTCTGTGAATTGCGAATGGTAGTCACGCACCAACCCATTCGGCTACGGCGGCCGCCCACCAGTCCAACGATTAACGAGTCCAAATGAATTATCTATAGAAAGTTCAAGAGCGAACTGAAAGCAGGCGCTTAAGTCCCCCGAAAGATTTATTTTCAGATCCCAATGAGTACAGATTTCGTTGGTCATTAATTGACGTATGGATGCAGATGCTTTTCATATGATATATTAATCTTTTTAAATAGCAATTCAGCACAATTTCAACTATGTATTGATAAACATCAAAGGAATGCGTTGAAAAACATCATTCAGATAAAAGAGATGAGCCGAATTTTTAGACGAAATTTCCGATTACAGTCGTAGCTCGTACACACTGGAGTCCTCAAGAAATTGAATTGCCCTTCTTGCGACACCGATAACACAGTGCAACAGCCACTTAGGGTCAAAATGGTTCAAGCTTAACATTAAAGGGCTAGGGGTATATAATAAAATCCCCAAACCTTTTTGCATTCCCAGGTACAGAAATGTGTTTATATGTACCTATGTGCCAAAGCGCTTTTCGAAAAGGAAAAGAAACGGTTGACATACTTATCTGAGCAAAATATCTACTTCTGACACATATAGTGAAATTTCACGACAAATATTTTCGTAAAACATTTAAACGCGTTAGCTCCTACAAAGCCCAGTCGTGTTTACCCTTCTTTGAAGAAGTTGAAAATAATGCATATTTAAGATCACTAGAGGGTTAATATGTTCTAGGGAATTATGTACCGAAAAATTTCACTAAGGGTCTTCTCAGTCAAAATCTGCATAAAATGGGCGTGAAAGTCTACAGAAACTAGAATAGTAAATGGGTCCCCTTGAGATATGTAAAACTTTTTATTCTTACCTTCATTGGGGCCGTTCAAGTATTACGCAAGCACTATGGGGGGGTGGGGGGTCTTTGTTTTGCTTATTTTGGATGACATGGGGGGAAGGGAGTCTAGATGATGATTACGTCATCGGTAGTTATTTACTTTTTTACACGAATGGCAACCCTCACATTTTCCATGCTTGAAAACGAAACGCATTTTCGGGGATTCCCGCAAATATACACGCATACGTTTAAGCACTCGCTTTAGGGTACGTTTATAGTGAGCCAGGTTGTCGACATTGCAGTATACTGCAGTACACGTACTGGTAGTCGTACGTAATGAGCCAGGTGAATCTGGCTGTTGTGACAACAATTTTTTTTTTATTTGGACTTTTCGTTTTTTATAATCGGGTGATATAGACAAAATTTTTTGGCTGGGTCCGATAATAATAGAGTCTCCGAGAAACCGGTAAAACGTTCAATCGACAAATCAAGCTGGCGACCGAGTGATGAAATGATTTCGTTGTCCGGAACAGACAGACACCCTACACCAAACACAACAGGTCAGCCAAGGTAACCCGGTGCGCTATAAACGCGTACATAAGATTACGTTGAAAATGACACGTACAAAATGTACAAAAGTTAGTTAACGAAGTGTGGCGAAATTACAAATTACAAGCAAAGTCCGACAAGGAACTAGATATCATTGTATCTAAGAGAATTGAAGAAGAATTGCAAGCGGCGACTAAGAATAAATCCAATCTACTACATTTTTTTTCAAGGTGAGTAACGAAATCATTTTAGGTACCTATGAGTACTAGAAGATCAAGTATTTTTCATATCTCAAGATGATAAAGCTCGAGTCCCTATTGGCGTAACTGCGTCAAATAAGCAAGCACATCTTCGAATGCACATGGAATATAGAATCAAATGGGTTGGTGTCGAAATTCTGTATGTACAAAATTCTAAAAACAAAATTCTGCTTTTTAAAATTCTGCTTTTTTAAAATTCTGCTTTCTAAAATTCTGCTTTCAAAATTCTGTATTACAAAATTCTGTATTAATTAGAATATAATGTTAACAATGTTAAAGAGGTAATTTTATTATTTAATTCATTATTTCTATTTTTTTTTTATTATTATTCGAGATATTAAATAAAAAGTAATAATAATAATAATTTTTTCTTCACTTTCGATAGAATCTACAGTATTTTTGTGTAGAACTTCTTTTCGCGTGGGCGGCCTTCGGCCGCGCTTCAAAAAAATAACCCTCATCAGTCCAACTCCGGCTACGCAATCCACAGTATTTTTGCGTAGAACTCTTCTAAAAAAAACGAACAGCTGCGAAGAATTATTAAGAAAAGAAATTAATTAAGTCTTCTTCTTCTTAATTGGCGCTATAACCGCTTACGCGATTTTGGCCGAGTTTAGCAAAGCGCGCCATTCGTTTCTTCTCGTGCTAAACGGCGCCAGTTGGACACACCAAGTGAAGCCAAGTCCTTCTCCACCTGATCTTTCCAACGCAGAGGAGGCCGCCCTCTTCCTCTGCTACAACCAGCTGGTACCGCATCGAATACTTTCAAAGCCGGAGCGTTTGTATCCATTCGGACGACATGACCCAGCCAACGTAGCCGTTGGATCTTTATTCGCTGCCCTATGTCTATGTCGTCGTAAAGCTCATACAGCTCATCGTTCCATCGTCTGCGATATTCGCCGTTGCCAACGTGCAAAGGTCCAAAAATCTTACGCAGAATCTTTCTCTCGAACACTCCAAGCGTCGCTTCATCGGATGTTGTCATCGTCCAAGCTTCTGCGCCATACGTTAGGACGGGCATGATGAGAGTCTTGTAGAGTGTTAGTTTTGTTCGTCGAGAGAGGACTTTACTACTCAATTGCCTACTTAGTCCAAAGTAGCATTTGTTGGCAAGAGAGATTCTACGTTGGATTTCAAGGCTGACATTGTTATCGGTGTTAATGCTGGTTCCTAAATAGACGAAGTCTTTTACAGCCTCGAAATTATAACTGTCTACAATTTATAAAAAATTGTGCCTGAGCGATTAAGTTCTGCGGCTCGTACGATGCTCTCCAACATCAGGTTAAAGAAGTCACACGACAGCGAGTCACCCTGTCTGAAACCTCGTTTGGTATCAAACGGCTCGGAGAGGTCCTTCCCAATTCTGACGGCGCTGCTGGTGTTGAGCAACGTCATCTTACATAGCCGTATTAGTTTTGCGGGGATACCAAATTCAGGCATAGCGGCATACAGATAACTCCTTTCTGTACTGTCGAATGTAGCTTTGAAGTCGACGAAAAGATGGTGTGTGTCGATTCTCCTTTCATGGGTTTTTTCCAAGATTTGGCGTATTGAGAATATTTGGTCGATGGTAGACTTTCCAGGTCTGAAGCCACACTGATAAGGTCCAATCGGCAGGCATGCTTTCATCCGACCATATTTTGCATAGAAGCTGATGCATGCACCTTACCAGTTCCTCGCCGCCATGTTTGAATAGCTCACCCGGCAGTCCGTCGGCGCCCGCGGCTTTGTTGTTCTTTAGCCGCGTTATCGCTATTCTCACCTCGTCATGATCGGGTAGCGGAACGACAATTCCGTCGTCAACGATTGGGGTATCGGGATCTTCACTTTCTCGGTGACATGCGCAGCTGTCACTGTTTAATAAGTTCGAGAAGTGTTCCCTCCATAATTTAAGATTGCTCTGTACGTCAGTCACCAGTCCCCTTAAAACCTTCTGTAAGCCGCGGAACTTTCTGGTAGAATTTTCGGGGGTTGTTCCTGTTGGCCAGCATCTCAAGCTCTTCGCACTCACGTATTTCGGCCTCTCGTTTCTTTTTTCGGATAATACGTCTCTCTACCTTTTTCAGCTCTCTGTAGCGATCCCACATGGCTCGCGTTGCGCCCGATCTCAGCGTGGCTCTATAGGCGGCATCCTTTCTTTCTGCGGCAGCATGACATTCCTCGTCGTACCAACTGTTTTTTCGGGCTCGCCGGAATCCGATTTCTTCTTCGGCGGCGGTACGTAGAGAACGAGAAATGTTGCTCCATTGTTCGTGGATGCCGGTTTGTTGGGCAATACTCTCTGAGAGCAGGAGTGAGAGTCGAGTGGCGAATCTTCTGGCTGTCTGTTGTGATTGCAGGTTTTCGATGTCGAACATTCTTTGCGTAGGTAGATGTACGTTTTTGCTGCACAGAGGCGTGTGCGCAGTTTGGCTGCAACAAGGTAGCGATCCGAGTCGATGTTGGGTCCTCGGATCGTACGTACATCTAATACACTAGAAGCGTGTCTTCCATCTATCACAACATGATCGATCTGGCTTCGTGTTTTTCGATCAGGAGACAGCCAGGTGGCTTGGTGAATCTTCTTATGCTGGAATCTGGTGCTGCAGACTACCATGTTTCGGGCCCCGGCGAAGTCGATCAGCCTCTGTCCGTTACCGGATGTTTCGTTGTGCAGGCTGAATTTTCCGACTGTGGGACCAAAAATTCCCTCCTTGCCCACCCTGGCGTTGAAGTCGCCAAGCACGATTTTTATGTCGTGGCGGGGGCAGCGCTCATAGGAGCGTTCCAGGCGCTCATAGAAATAATCTTTGGTCGCATCGTCCTTCTCTTCCTTCGGGGCGTGGGCGCAAATTAGCGATATGTTAAAAAATCGCGCTTTGATGCGGATTGTTGCGAGACGCTCGTCCACCGGAGTGAACGACAGTACTTGGCGACGAAGTCTCTCTCCCACAACAAATCCGACACCGAATTTGCGCTCCTTTACATGGCAGCTGTAGTAGACGTCGCAAGGTCCTATGGTTTTCTTACCTTGCCCCGTCCATCGCATCTCTTGGATGGCAGTGATGTCAGCCTTTACTCTCACGAGGACATCAACCAGCCGGGCAGAGGCACCTTCCCCATTAAGGGACCGGACATTCCAGGTGCATGCCCTCAAACCATATTCCTTATTTCGTTTGCAGGGGTCGTCATCAGTATAGGGAGGTCTCATCCGAGGCTTTTTCAAACTTTTCATTGGGGGGGATTTTTAAGTGGCGGGTCCCAAACCCAACGCACAACCAGCTATCCTGGAATGTTTCGTTTGAAAAAGCAAAATTTTAAAAAGCAGAATTTTAAAAAGCAGAATTTTTTTGCAATTTACAGAATTTTGTCACCCAGAATTTTGTAATACAGAATAATGACACGCTCCCGAATCAAATTACCTGACCACGATTGGGTAATCGCTGATCAAATTAATACCGCCTGTTTATGCTGGTATCAAAATCACTTCCAGTATGCTAGGACAACCGTTGGATATTTTGGACCAACCTACATCGCTATTCGAAGTGGAAAGCATAGTTCATCTACTGCTAATACTCATGCTCAGGATTTCGAGACCCTTCTCGAACTTGAATAGTTTCGACCATTAGCTAAAACTGACCATGGACTAGTAAAACCAGTGGTAATCATGACGGTTGATGGAGGGCCAGATGAAAATCCGCGTTATGAATTGGTCATAGGGTTTGCTATACAACACTTTAAGCGACATGATCTCGATGCATTGTTTTTAGCTACCAATGCTCCTGGAAGAAGTGCGTACAACAGAGTAGAGCGCAGAATGGCTCCTCTTAGTCGGAAACTGGCTGGTTTAATATTGCCTCATGACCATTTTGGGTATCATTTGGATGAACGTGGCGTTACAATTGATGAGCATTTAGAAAGATCTAATTTCGAATTTGCAGAAAATGTATTAGCTGAAGTATGGAGTTCCATGGAAATTGATGGCTATAATGTTACTGCAAAATATGTTGGGGCTGGTCAACAAGATGTTCCTGATTTTCCAGACATTAAATGGCATTCAGAACATGTACGTGAAAGCCAATACTTGCTTCAAATTGTAAAATGTAGAAATACAGAATGCTGTCGTCCAAGAAGTGGCCTATTCAGATTACTAGATAACAGGTTTCTTCCACCACCTGTAAAAGTAAAACAAACAGTTGATGACTTGGTTTTGAATGAAGGAGGGCAATTTCTTGATCTTCCAGTCAATTTAGCTCTACGCTTTAGTGCTTCACTCAAAGATTTCCTGCAAATGCCCTACGATTATTTTTGTCACGGTGAAATTGAGGCAATCAAGTTGAACATGCAAAACGTGTGGTCTTTATCATGCTTCCATCAAGTCACTAAATCGTCACATCGAGAAGATCCATAAAAAAGTAAACACGCACACTGATAGGAAAGTTAGACCTGTAAGAGTCGCTGCTCGTCGTGCTAATGAACTGATTTGCATTATTCAAAATTTAGAGCACCATGATGTTTAATGGCTCGATGAGAACGACGTAGACATTCCAAAATCGGATGAAAGTGAGCAGACTCACAACACTGAGCAGCAATCCAAGCAATCCAATGTCATCGAAAACTTAGAATCATGGATTCGGGTTTCATGGACTGAAGACTGTTAATTTGAATTTAATATGTGTACCAAAAATTTTAAATAAGTTTGTTATGCTCGTAAGATTATAATATTTTTGTCCCTTACTCTATGTTGAATACTGCATCAGTAAAATCGAATCTCTATTCTAAATCTATTTTCTTATTTTTTAAATTATAATTATAACATTATAATTATAATATAAAAAACTACATTTTTAATTGAAAAATGTTTACGTAAGCATGGGGGGAGGGGGTAAAAGCTTTGCTTACTTACGTAATATATTGAATACGTAATACTTGAACGGCCCCATTGGAAGTTATTTGCGAAGGCACAAAGCGGCTACCTGTAGCGGTAATCGGACTTTCAGTTGCTTGTTCTTAAATGTTTTTATTAAGCTCTGAAACCCAAGTTGGTTTTGTGTTCGTAATTATCATTACATAAATACGCATTTCTTTAACAAATAGTAATTTTTCAAATAAAATATTTTTTTGCCAAGAGCAGATGACTTGGATACTCGTACCAACACACTTAGAATTATCCCAAATTTGTGAAAAAGGCTTGGAAAACTTCTAGTTCCAAACAGGCGATGCGACATGCCACACTGAATGTGCAACAGATGAAATTTTTGAACCGGAAGTTCCCGGCACGTGCGATGTTAAAAAAAGAGCGATATTGGCTGCTCATCAAGATCACCGCATTTGGCCCTATCGCAGTTCTTTTTGAGATGATTTTTGAAGGGTGGCATTTGGACTACATATAAATTTCAGAGCTGAAATGGCAGTGATATCGCTAGGGATGCTCGAAAATGTGACGTAAAAGGACCAAAAGAAACATAGCTTTTGGCTTACCCACAACGGTAATCGATATTGTTTTTGGAAACTGGTTAGAATGAATTGTAATCCTAATATAAAAAAAAAAATCATAAATAATTCAATAAATGCGTAAAAATATTTACACAAAACTAAAAAAATGTTACAATACTAAGCACTCGCATACTTCATAAAATCAAATTCAGGAAGAGAAGTTTAATTTTTGCCGCAAATACGTTTACTTTTAATTATATTTAATAGTTATCTCAAAAAAGAAAATTACAAAAAAAAAATCCTTTGCCACAAGAACAGGTGGAATGCTAAGCGGCCAAGCAGTAAGTGGCAACTTCAAGCGGCTACGGCAAAGTCAAAACCAAAACCATTTAGCAAATTATATCACTCAGAGCAGTGGAGTTCCTCCAATATTTGTAGTTTTACCTCTGTATGTGTGAAATGTTGCAATTTATGCTACCAACTGAAAGTCTGTTCATATATACAAACTCATTACTTTGCATGCCCACCTTCTGCTCTTTAGCCATCCAACGAAACTCTACCGTTGCAGCAGCGCCATGTCACGTGCAGCCAATTCGCAAATTTATGCCAACAACAATAAAAAGTTATAACTATGTGAATATGCCATAACGCTCCATATCCATATATGCAAACTGGAGTGAAAATGTTTATTTACTCATACATATACATTTATTTATTATGGTAAAATTTGTTCATGTAATATACAGATGTGTGTGTGTATTGTCTCAATTAGTAGATGAGAGCAAAGGTAGTTCAGTCGCACAAAAGCGCCATATGCACGGTGCATATGAATATGTATTAGAAATAGCCAGTTTTTGTATGTACACTTGTGCGCACAATGATAGCAGCGCGACATGTTGGAACGCATTGACAACTTTATTAATTTTTTATTTATTTTTTTTAATTAAATTTTTTTTCTAAAAATACAGTATATAATACAACCATCTGACTTAAAAAAAAATTTTTAAATGCATCGAAAATTTCAAATTTTTTACCGAAATTTTTCTAAATGTTTTTTCTCTAAAAATACAGTATTGTGTTATAACAAAAGAAATCATGTGACTTAAATTTTCAAACTTTTTACAAAACCAAATTCAAAAAAATTTCTAACTTTTTTACCGAAATTTTTCTAAATTATTTTTAATTTTTGTTTCTAAAAATGCAGTATATATGTAATACAAAAGAAATCAACTTAAATTTTCAAACTTTTTACAAAATTAAAAAAAATTGCAAACCTTTTTACCGAAATTTTTCTAAATGTTTTTTTTCTAAAAATACAGTATATAATACAAAAGAATCCGTGTAACTTAAATTTTCAAACTTTTTACAAAACCAAATTCAAAAAAATTTCTAACTTTTTTACCGAAATTTTTCTAAATTATTTTTAATTTTTGTTTCTAAAAATGCAGTATATATGTAATACAAAAGAAATCAACTTAAATTTTCAAACTTTTTACAAAATTAAAAAAAATTGCAAACCTTTTTACCGAAATTTTTCTAAATGTTTTTTTTCTAAAAATACAGTATATAATACAAAAGAATCCGTGTAACTTAAATTTTCAAACTTTTTACCAAATTCAAAAAAATTTCAAACTTTTTTACCGAAATTTTTCTAAATTATTTTTAATTGTTTTTTCTAAAAATGCAGTATATATGTAATACAAAAGAAATCAACTTAAATTTTCAAACTTTTTACAAAATTAAAAAAAATTGCAAACCTTTTTACCGAAATTTTTCTAAATGTTTTTTTTTCTAAAAATACAGTATATAATAAAAAAGAATCCATGTGACTTAAATTTTCAAACTTTTTACAAAATTTAAAAAAATTCAAAAAAATTTCAAACTTTTTTACCGAAATTTTTCTAAATTTATTTCTAATTTTTTTTTCTTAAAAATACAGTATATAATACAAAAGAAACCATGTGACTTAAATTTTGATATAATAAAGTGCAGGTCGGAAGTGCCTCAAAAATCGCGCTGAATTCCGACAATTGGTTTTTTTTTTGCCGGTCTTGCGCATCCTCTCCATATAAAAAACAAGCAAACACTGTGAATTTTGAGCCACCTTAAACTTGCGCTTTGCCAAAATTTAATGAGCTATAAAACTGCGTACTCAGAATTTTTCTAAAAATGCTGACTAAAATTTACTTGAAATTTTGAAGAAAATTATTTGAATTTTTTTTAATTTTGTACAAAGTTTGAAAAGTTGAGCTGTGTTGTTTTAGTTGTAGTATGAATTATGTTTATATAAAAAATTAAAAAATAAATAATAAAAACATTGCCATATATCGCGCTGCTATTATTGCTAACACAAGTGTTCATCTTGGTGCTGACCATGCGATGTTGATCTTATACCTACGAGTATATATGTATGTGTGTATGAATATGTTTATTTCTAGTGCAATATCACAGCTGGTATTGCTGGCAAATTGGATTTAACTTTGGCAAATTTAGTTTGTGGACAATATTCAGAAGTGTTTTTTCGTATGTATGTAGACTGGCAAGCACAGCAACCTGTAACGGATACGCTACAAAAGTGCTGAAAACTATGAAAAATTAATAAGCGTAAACTTTGAAGACCACTTTTAATAACATTTAAGTGTCATGAAAATAAAATAAATTAAATTGAAAAAATTAGATGTGAAAAAAATGTTTAATAATGCGCAGCTCATACTTATTCGAGCGACAAGCATATAGAGCTCCAGACCCGGACATTTGCAGAGAAAGTGTACAACAGTCTCTTTCTCTGCCGGATCCCCACAGCTTCTGCAATGTGGGTTGTGGGGAAGTCCAAGCTTCTCGGGGTGAGTTCCGATCAACCAGAGACCGGTGACCACCGGTATGAGTTTGGAAATTGAATGGCGGAGGATCCCCAGCTCTTTAAACGTCCTGCTTTTGTTGTTTGAGGCCAAAGTATATTTGAGGTAGCATGCGGTAAAATAGAAATCTATTTGTTTTTCGCTTTTTTAAGAGAACAATTCTTCAGTTTCCCTTTAATAACGGTCAAGGGGCAGCGATGCCTGTGATGAATTCAACTGTAACCAGATCGGTCGACCCTTTCCTAGCAAGCTCATCAGCAAATTTCGTTTCACTCTATATTTCTATGCCTTAGAACCCAGATAAGAGAAATGTTTCCTGCACATTCGAGCCGTTTGAGCTCCTCCTCACAGAAGTTGATCAGAAAAGAGCTGCAACATGACGGCGACGATCGCAGCCCTAATCCCAGCTTAACTATCGGAAAAGGTGTTTATGTCTCCCTCCCAACAGCAATCGCGAAGATCTCTGCTTGAAAAACACCACTAGCTTTGAGCAGTTTAAATGATACTGAAATATTGGCTTATCTAGAGAAAACCCCCGCTCCAACTCCATATTCCATGTCCTACTTATGTCCTATATACTTATGTCCTATGTAGTGCAGTCCCTTCCCTCCTTCCAATCCAGCCATCTTTGCAAGATAGCCTTAGAAATTTACTTCAAAATGCTACCATGTTTTACAAGAGATTGCCCCCAGAGTTTACATGTTTTACAAGAGATTGCCTCCGTCAACCTAACAGCGCTCTGAGCGGCAATGGATTGAACTTGAAGATCAACGGGAAGTCAGTGCAGAATGACGTTAAGGGCGGCAGTGGGGCTAGTTCTGCACGCCCCAGTTATACCATTACATGCAGTGCTTTGAAATCTCTCTAATTTGGTGGTGTTATAAACCTTTCGAAAAGCTACCCACCAAACTAGGCAGCCAAATGCCAAAATTGTGGCTTGAGACCCCATTTTTTGCAAGATTGGCCTTCTGTACTAGCCTCCTTAGCTCGATTTTCATGTGTAGGTTACAATGGAGCTTGCGGTCAAGTATTACACCAAGATACTTGACTTCCGATGAGAGGTTAGAAAGTAGAGCTGATCCAAAAATGCGCCGTCTTTGTTTGGCGGAAGTCGCTCCAGTAAACAAGAAAAGGTTTCTGAGTAGTCAACCTTACCCCGACAGAAGACGGTTATTGAATTGTTGATGATGCCTCTGGTACCCATAAATATGTTGGTGGTATGGGTTTTACCCCGCGATCTATCGAACAAGCAATGATATTTAGATAATTTTTGATGGTTTTTTCTTTTTGATTTTTTTTTCCTTTCTTTAAGGCAACCTTCCGTTCGTTCCCGAACTTCTAAGGCAACCTTCGAAGGCTAAGGAGAGAAACCAATTGAATGTAATTTAAAGCAAACTGTGGTTCTTTCGAATAATAAAATATGCGAATTCCATAAACTACAAAAAAGAAAATACTTAAAAAAAGTTCATTCTCATATTAAATTAGTGTTTAAAGTTCATGATTTTTGAACTTACTATTCGAGAATTTAGTAGATGTGAGGAAATACTTTGTAATAAAATAATTAAATTATCATAGGTGATGCTCTGAGGAAGCAGATCGGCGACATCGCGCCGAGGACACCTAGAACGCGGTAAAGAAACACATCGAGGACGTACTACAGAAAAAGGGTAGACCTCGACTCAATGCAATAAATCAAATTCTCACAGGCAGAGACGCAAGAAGATGAGCCTATAGCATGAAAGCTGGCTACAAATACGGTGGGCCCAGATTTGGGTGAATAGAATTGGTCATTTAGGGATGCCGTTCTGGGCTCTCCCGAAGTAGTGCAGAAAGTAGTCCCAAGAAGTTTGTTTCCACAGAAGGAGAGGAGGGACTGCTTTAGTGGCCATTCGACTTGACGTAAAAGACGACGGTCGCTGTAAGTGCCAAGGTATTTTGAACCCTACCGCACCAACTAAGAAAAAAAAACTGTCATAAAATACGGGAAATACTTAAAAGAAACCTAAAATATACATATTAGGAAAAAATAGATTTTATAAAAAATATTTTTAAAAATTTAAAATTAAATATTTTCTTGTACGTGGATAGAGACAGAGCTGGATAGTGCAACCTAGGCTTAAGGTGTTAGATATGGCATTACACATTGCCAAACATATTCGTATGCAGTGCAGTTACGTATGTGTCCTACCGCCATTATGTAACCTGCAACCCTGCATATAAAGGGTGGTTAAATGGTTAAATTTCAAGGACCGATGTTGAATGTGAACCACACCTAAACGTCACGTGTTTTCTGCACTTCATTTGACATTTTTCAATTTCAGACCAACTCAATTTGAACTATGGAAAGATACACAATCGAGCAACGCGTTAAAGTTATTCAGATTTATTATGAAAACGGGCGTTCAAATCAAAAAGCATATCAAAGGAAATCGTCTTCAGTGATGAGGCACATTTTCACCTCAGTGGATGCGTCAATAAGCAGAATTGCCGCATTTGGGCGAATGATAATCCAAGAGTGATTGCCGAAAAATGAATGCAGCCACAAAGAGTGACTGTTTGGTGCGGTTTATGGGCCGGTGGCATCATTGGACCGTATTTTTTCCAAAATGAGGCCGGCCAGGCTGAATAGTGTTCGCTATCGTGAGATGATAACGAACTTTTTTAATGGCCCGAATTGGAAAATATGGATGTGGACGATATGTGATTTCAACAGGACGGTGCCACTTGTCACACAGCTAACGAAACAATGGCTCTTTTGCGCGAAAAATTTGATGGCCGAATAATATCACGTCGCGGCGATGTCAATTGGCCACCAAGATCATGTGATTTGACACCGTTGGACTTCTTTCTTTGGGGTTATTTGAAAGAAAAGGTGTACACCGATAAGCCAGCAACAATTCAAGAGCTAAACGATGAGATAATTCGGCACATTAACGGCATAGAACGTCAATTATGCCTCAGCGGCATTGAAAATTTGGACCATCGGATGGAGGTGTGCGGCCGAGGCCGTGGCGGCCATTTGGCCAATGTTTTGTTCAATCCATAATTGAGTGTTATCATAATAATGAGAAATGACAATAATTTCCTAAAAAAAATTGTATTTTATTCAAAATCAATACCGGCCTTTGAAACTTAACCACCCTTTATAAACATAGAAGTGCACACTTTGAAATGAAACAGTTAAGGCACTTCGCCTGTTAGTTACTTAGTTGGCGGTAACTTCTCCGATTACACCTGATGTACCTAACCGTACATCTGGATGCAGTTACACGCTGCTGCGCACATACCAGCACAACTTTAGCGCAAGTTTTTAATCACTTTGCAAAAGCTCATGTGTAAACTTGACCTATATTTCATGCTTTTTGAGCACATAACTCAACCAAATAAGGCTCAAGCGTTCGTGCAGTTATCTCATTTGTGTATGTATTTAAGCATCTAATTTAGTCATTATTGCAATGTCGTAAAAGTTGAAATGCTTGTGGAAAACGAGGAGTGCGTTGGAGGAGGAGCACTCAGTGCCTTTGCAGCAATTTTAGGAATCGGCGCATAAATAATAAGCTAAGTGTCATTGCAAGCGCATCACCGGCTGACTGAGTGACTGGCTGGCTGTGAGTGGGTGTGTGTGTGTGAATGCCTGGCTGTTGAACGCAAGGACGTTTGCCAGCTCACAATTAGTGTAGTGAGTAGGTTTATTTTTGTATCTTTTCCAGCACAGGGGTATATGTAAATACATATATGTAGGCATGTATATATGCATGTGTGTATGTAGCTAGGTCTATCTGCGAATGAGTGAAATTGTATGCTTTTGCCACAGTAAAGTGGGCCATCATTCACTAATTATGAAGTGATTTGCTTTCGCTTTTACTCACTTTTGCTCCATGTGGCTAATTTTAGTAAGTGAGAGTGTAACAAAGAGAAAATAAATAAATTTCGAAAATGTAGCAAATAATAAAAAAAATTTTAAATCGCTATGGCAATGAATAAAGTTTTTATGCCATTTTTAATGAAAGAAAAAACAAATAAATTTCGATTTGTTCAAGGTGACACAAATTCAGAAAATAATATATTAAGAAAAATTGTAAATCGCTATTGCAGCGAATTAAATTGTCATCCCATTTTTAATGACAGTTTTTTAGAAATTTATGCTAGTTGCTTGTGATTGATTCGATAACATCTTGTAACTTTTCAGTAAATCAGGTGATTCATTGAAACTTGTTGAGACCCGGTGAAATAGTCTGATCTTGGGCACAGTTCCGCTTTCTACACATCGTGACCCATGTCACCTGATTTCCTGAATGAATCACCTGATTTACTGACGTAGCAGGAGATTTTACAGCGGTTTGTTTAGGGAAAAAATTATATTGTATTGGTAATTGGAAAAAATCAATACAGTCTCCACTTATGTTGCTTCGTTGCTGTATGCAGAACGACTGATTAGTTGAGTGTGTGAATACGAGTAAAATGAGCAAGCAGAATACTGCTGCCGAGACCCGTGTGACGTGGGAAGTTACTCTCACAATTTTCCTTCGGAT
Source organism: Anastrepha ludens (assembly GCF_028408465.1). Taxonomy (NCBI): domain Eukaryota; kingdom Metazoa; phylum Arthropoda; class Insecta; order Diptera; family Tephritidae; genus Anastrepha; species Anastrepha ludens. Next base: position 116,994,845 of record NC_071502.1, read on the forward strand.
AGCCAAAGCTGGTAATCTATCATCCCTGAATGTCAGCCACAACTGATGACAGTTTTTTATAGCGTTCTTCTTTTTGCCAAGAAAGACTTAGGAATACTCTTCTATGAATTTTTATTTATTGGAAATGCCCGTCAGTTTTACCCACTGCGTCTAGCGTTTGGAATTTATTTTCATTTGACTATAAAGAAAAGATACATGATCATATTTGTATGAAATTAGTTTTTTTTTTATATATTTTTAGTTTATTTTTTCGTGTTTTTGTTCTTTAGTTTTAATTTTTCTTTTGTTTTTTTCGTGTTTTTGGCCTTTCATTTTTTTTAATTTATTGAAAAGCGTAAATATATCATCAAATACCTTTCACGGCTGGCTTTACAGTAACCCATTCTCGCAACTCAATTTCTCAATATATTTTCGTGAGTCTCTGAATTTATTAAGATATGTAAGTTAAATTTAGTAATGGCAACTTAAATTTCAACTTTCTACTCTTGAGCCTCTCTGGCTGGTTGATATAATATAAAATTTATATTTAACGACGCCCCACAAAAAATACTATAATGACGTGAAATCGCAGCTTCTTGGTGGTGAATTGACATCAACATTTTGACTACTCACTCGATATTAGATTTTTCCAATTTTTTTTTTTTTTTTTTTTTTTTTTTTTTTTTTTTTTTTTTTTTTTGACTGACGGACCATAAACTAAATTTCTTATGCATATTATGATGTATAGGGTTTTCCAATAAGAGGTGTTAGTTTGATATTCAAAGAAAAATGCTATTTTTTACATAAATGATCTGATGTTTATCTACACTAATATTATAAAGAGGAAAACTTTGTTTGTTTGGTTGTAATGAATAGGCTCAAAAACTACTGGACCGATTTTAAAAATTCTTGCACCATTCGAAAGCTACATCATCCACGAGTAACATGGATTATATTTTATTTTGGAACTAGGGCTCGAGATATAGGTCAAAACGTGGACCCGGGTAACCTTCGGATGTGTATGTACAATATGGGTATCAAATGAAAGCTGTTGGTTAATGCTTTAGTCCAGAGTATTTTTCATGCCGCTCCGTGACTAGGGTCTCGAGATAGAGACCAAAACGTGGACCCTAGAATGTGTTTGTACAATATGGATATCAAATTGAAGCTGTTGGTGAATGCTTTAGTACAGAGTAGTTTTCATGCCGCTCCGTGACTGGGGTCTCGAGATATAGGTCAAAACGTGGACCCGGGTAACCTTTGGTTGTGTATGTACAATATGGGTATCAAATGAAAGCTGTTGATAAGTGCTTTAATACGGGGTAATTTTCATACCTATTGATGACTAGGGTCTCGAAATATATGCCAAAACGTGCACCCGCCGTGTCTTTGCACCGAATTAAACCAAACTTACGCACATTGTTAAGTAAGTATTGAAAATGGGTTTCGTGAAGTTTGGTTGTGATTCGGAGCACTGGCAACGGGTACAGCGTTCTTTTGAACCAGCCATAATGTCGCTAATTTTTTAACGCTTGGGGCGGAACTGAACTGGCAAATTGACAGTGTGAGTTACAATGTGTCAATATTTCTTTCTGATTTGGATATCATAAGGAAAAAACGTAAGTGCAACATGTAAAAATTGTTTATGAATTTTTTTGGAGTGGATTTTGGAAAAGTTAATAATTTCTTACGAAATTTGAGAATTTAATGTGAAATCCGAATGAAATTATGTGTTCGTGGAAAAACAATTTTTTTTCGTTCTTTTTTTTTTGAAAAATATAAATGGATAATGGTTAAAAAAGCTCCAATGCTTAATAAAACATATAAATTGAAACGAAAAATTCATGGATGATCAGGAAAAAAGACGATTGTTTATTCATATGCGTTGATTTGAAATTTAAAAACAATCTTCTTTTTTCCTGATTTTCAATTTATATTTTATATTTACTCAAAAACAAATAGAAAAACAAAAAATAGTGTTTATGCCAAAGCGCTTGAATAAAGAATAAAGAAATAAATAATATGAAAATCATATATTTTCTGTTCTAAACCATATCTATTCTATTTTAGTGTGCCCAGCGAAGGGGGCCGGGTTTGCTAGTTTCATTATAAAGAGGAAGGTATGGCGTTAATAGTGAAAACTAACATGAGGCAAATGACCTCCATGACCACACTTACAGGAAAATGTACTTTTCATGAAATTTTCCATAACCGATTTGCAACGTGGCTGCCCTATGCCCTCGATATCCTCACGAATTCCATCTTTGAGGTCTTGAATCGACCCTGGGCTGTTAGCGTAGACCTTCTCTTTCACGTAGCCCCAAAGAAAAAAGTCCCATGGTGTTAAATCACAAGATCTCGGTGGCCAATTGTGATTACCTCTTCGAGAGAGAACACGGTCCGGAAGCCTTTTCCGTAAAAGATCAATGGTTTCGTTGCTTGTGTGGCACGTAGCGCCGTCTTGTTGAAAATAAACGTTGTCTAGATCAATATCGTTAATCATCTCTTGTTCAACACCTAACACCTGTTATTGGGAAACACATATACACAGACTTTCTGAAACGTCTGTTAAAACGAAAATTTCTTGCAATCCGTAAAGAATTTATTTACAAAATTTAACTTAAAGAATTAATTAATTAATTTAAACTAAACAATTAGTTCTTATCGCTCTGCCCTCTATTCACGTAATGCGCAAGGGCTCGGGCTTTATTAAACTTCTCTCGTTTTCCCTAGCTTTTTTAACGACCAGCGATCAGCTATCGACACGTATTGCAGGATTGCAGTGGGATTTACTCGGGCTGGTACCAGTCTGTTCGTAACAGTGGGTGTAAGTTATATTTGCTACCACAGTCAAAAAATCGATTGCTCAAATTTGATGGACAAATTTTTAAATCAAAATTATTTTAAAGTAACGAAAAAGTTGGCTGCTTCTTACTTGTTTCTTTCTTCAACACCTACACAGAAAAGAGGTAATATCTGCTATGTAATTTATACAAAAAAAAAAAGAATCCATCAGCATTAAAGCTCGGGGTGAGCTTTAGCTTGCTCATGGATCTTCTTCCATTTAACTCAGTCAAGAGCTTCCATATTCCAGTTTTCTACTTTTAATTTCTACAGGTCTTAGGTGATGTTTCCTAGTCATGCCGTTGTCTCTCACGATGATTGGATTATAGTTTATTATAATTTTACCTAGTCGCATATCTTCCACAGGGACTATGGATTCTGTAGATGATTGAATAAAAAATTTGTGAAAACTTGTTATTTATGTTTGTATTATTCAAGAACGTTTTTACTTTTACCTAAAAAAGTCTATTTACGAGGTGGCGCAAAATTAATCATCCTATCGTAATATTTATAATTCTTCCAAATGAGGCCTTACGTCAGTCATATTTGACATTTGTGAGCTAGGCAGCTGCAGTATACAAACAGACAAGCAAAGTAGCGCGTAAAGGTCAAGATAAAGATATCCATCCATATCAAAATCATTTTTTTATTTAGTAAAAAGTTATTTAAAAACAAGAATGGATGATTAATTTTGCGCCATTTTGCATTTTTTTTACATACACATGTACATTTATAAACAAAATTTGCTAAGTTAAATAAAATACCAAACAAAATTTCTTAAATTTCTTATTCATTTGCTTTTTGCCATCAAATGAATTCAAGGAATTTAAGTAAAAAAAAAAATTACTTTTCAACTTAGTTTTTTCTTTAGAATTATATAGTTAATAGAAGATTTCAACTTATACTCTTACTCGTCTCAAAATTAATAACGATTTCTTTAAAGTTAAGGAATTCCAATTTAATGTTGCACGGACGGAAGTAAAAGTGGTGAGACAAAAACTTCATTAATTCAACTTCAGCCGGTCTACAAGTGTTTCATTTACAACTCCAACTCTACATTCAGCTAAAGCATTGCCTTTGTTTTGCTTATTGTTTTTGTCGTAGTAGTAACTGTGCAGGAATACCAAATACATATCCCCTAAGCCCAGACACACCAATTGTTTAAAACACCAACAGTTTTATGGCGCCACACCAGACCCAGACACTAGTTAGAGAGACACGTCAGCGTTCTTTCCATCAACTACCCCAGTAAGCCCCCAATACAGGCATACATACCATACATACAAACGCATATTTATACTACTCACTCAAATGCCTTCAAGTGTGCCTCCACACCTTCTTTGACATATCCCGCCAATCACTTTTGACTTGTAGACGCTGTGCAGTACGCAAAGAAACCGAATAACGCTTTTTAATAGAAAATTTGACAGCCGTGAAATGATTTTCGTTCGCTTGCACAAAGTGATCAGCAAGCGATACAGTGGAACAAGTGGGAAGTTATTTTGGTGTAGCTGAATTTAAAATTTAAATAATAAATATAAGAAATAAATAAAATTAAGAAATATAATTAAATTTAAGAGAATTAATTTCAATAAACTAAAAAAATAATAATATTAAAAAAATGAACTTCCCATACCGGGAATCGAACCCGGGCCTTCTGGGTGAAAGCCAGATATCCTAGCCACTAGACCATATGGGATATATTTATTTTCGCACACAATGCTTACTACAGCGAAGCCACGATTAGAAACGATCTTTTCACATTACTCACGAAACAATGCTCGCAACGAGTAAACTGAACAGAGCACAGCGACGTCGCTTTTTTCGTGCACTTACGTCGTCTATAATTAAACGAAACAAAGTCGCTTGCATACAACACACAACTGCTGTACATGTGTTTAGGTATAAAAATGTTTGCGAGAATGTAAAAATAAATTGATGACGTACAAGTGCCAATTACCTATAGGCACTACCAACTCGTTGCTTTGTTATTCTTCGTATACTATTTATGTTTTGCAAATTATCTTTCCGTCGGCATATTGTTGAAGAAAAGATTTGAGATGAAGAAAGCTTGAAGATTTTTTATGACAGTAGCATCATCGCAGTCAGCTCTTGGAGAATTCCTCACTCACATGCTAAGATTATTCCTCCGCGGAGGCTTCTAATAGGAAAGCCATGCTGCTAAAACAACTACAAATTTCCAAAAGTGAGCAGAAGAGAAGTAAACTGTTACTAATTTGCATTCCACTTTAAACAGATCTGCTGCTAACACAATATGTGTAAACCTGTTAAAAGTTATTAAGTGTACAGGTGATCAACAGTCTGTTGCTTGTGTTTTCGATAAGGGCTTTCATACATATGCATGTGTTTGAAAAGTTAAATGTTGAAGAATCCTCTCTTAAATATTTGGTAAATAGTGCTGGAATTGAAGAAATATCCACTCAAAGAAGATATACCCGAATGCACGCACAGATATTTCTTGACCACTAGGAATCAAAACATCTTATTATCAAGTGTCATTAATCGGGTCCGAGTACAGTATTCCCTAGTCCAACGCCGGCGAGACCTCAAAGCTATTGCCTGAAATGTTTACAGGCAAATTGGCCGCTGATTGGCTTGGAAAGCTCACTCTTTTGAAAAATATCAGTTTTGTGCGATTTCTCTCGATATCTAATCAAGGACAATTTTTTCAAAGTAGTTGTAAAAAAATTAAATACTTTAAAGTAGAGTTTCCGCTTCTTTATGCTTTTCTTAGCACTAGACTTTCAGGATTGACCGTATTTTGCTACTTTCCTCAGTCAAAAAGTACAAATAAGAGAGCCGCCATTTGAGAGTAGTTGGGAGAAGCCTTTATGTACATATATGCATAAGTAAATATTGGCATTTGAATTCCCGTAGAATGTAGAAACATTTGCTATGCCTCAAAGCTGATTCTTTGTCCGCGGGCCAAGTAATAAACAAAAAACTATTTGCCACACCTTTGAAAAATGTTAAAAAAATATATTTTTTGAATTTTTATTTATGCAAAAATTTTAAATTTAGGAAAGTTTTGCTCAATTTTTAATTGTATTATTTATTTTAATGGTGGGCTAATTCTTTTACATAAATATGTCTTCTATTCTCACAAAAAATTTTAATTTTTATTTAATTTAAATTTTTAATTTTTATTTAATTTAATTTAAACTTTTATTTTGTATATCTTGCAAAGGTGGGTTGTTTATTTTCTTACTTGAAAATTTTTCTTAATTTTATCACAAACAATTTATATTTTTTATTTTTCATTGATTTTTAATACCATGCAAAGGTGGTTGATTTTTCTTACTTAAATTTTTTTTATTATCAAAAAATTGTATTTAATTTTTAACTTTTTTTAATATTATGCAAAGGTGGTTGATTCTTCTCTTGATTTTACTTAAGAATGTTTCTTATTTTTAAAACAAAATTTTAAAATATTTTTATTGCTTTTTCATGACTTGCAAGAGTAGGTGGGCATTGATATCTCGTACTAAAATTTTTTCTTACCACAAAAAGTTTTGAATTTTTTTTACTAAAAGTCTTTTCCTTTTTTTAACAAAAACAATTCTAAATTTTTTTATTGTTTAATTTTAACGGTTTTTTTATATCTTGCAAGAGTAGGCTGCTAATTTTTTTTCACTGAAAGTCTTTTCTCTTTTTACCAAACATTTTTTGAACTTCTAATAGTTTAAGTTTAATTGTTTAATAATATCACGGTATGGTTAGGTTATGTTAGGTTAGCCTGGCCGGCAATAAGCTACGCATAGACCTTTTGGTCCCTAGCGATACCAGATGGAGTCCGACCTCTATGAATACCTAAAGTAGACATCATGTAGGATGTCAGCGCTTTTGGCGAATCTATGTAAGTAGAGCTGGGAGCTCCGCTTTTGAGACGTCCTCCAGACCCTCAAACAGTGGGGCTCCCAGGCATCTTAGTCGCGTTTTTAATAATACCGGACAAACGCACAGAAGGTATTCTAAAGTTTCTTCAACATCCTCTCTGAATATCACGGTAAGGTGGAGGCATATTTTTTTAATTAAAAATTCTTGTTTTATCAGAAAATTTGTTTATTTATTTTTTTTTAATATCTGGCAACAGTAGGCTGCTAAATTTTTTTTAGTTAAGCGTTTTTCTCACTCCTTTCATAAACATTTTAGTATGTTTTAATTTGTATTGTTTTTTAATATGAGCAGGATTTGACCAAAAGTTTTTTTTTTAATTTTTAGTTGCTTAGTTTCAATTGGTTTTTCTTAGATCTTACAGGGGTAAGCTGCCAAATTTGTTTTAATTAAAAAATTTTCTTGGTTTTATTACAAGCACTTTAGAATTTGTTTTGTTTTTTAAGATATTAGCAGTTAAAATAAAATTTTTCCTTTTTACCAAACTTTTTGTTTTTTAATTTTTAATTGCTTAACTTCAATTATTTTTTGAAATCTTGCAAGAGTAGGCTGCTAAATTTATTTTACTTAAAGTCTTTTCTTTTTAAGCAAAACAATTTTTACATCTTTAACAATTTAATTTTAATTGTTTTTTAGTATCATTTTTTACTTAAACATTTTCTTATTTTTATCAGAAAAAGTAAATTAAAAACTTTTATTTTTATCAGAAATATATTTTTGTTTATTTTTTAATATCATGCAAGAGCGGGCAATAATGTTTTTGACTAAAAGTATTTTTTTTAAGTTTTTTAAAATTTTTAATTTTTTCAAATTTTTATTTGATTAAATTTTTTTATGCCTTGCAAAATTGGGCTATCTGGTGTTTTTGTTATACATTTGGTTTTCTCTTTTTATTACGAAAATTTTTACATTTAAATTTAATTTTAATTTAATCGTAATAAATTTCCACAAAAAATATTTTAAATGAAAGTTTGGCGGTATTGTTGCCTTGGCTGATTTTACAAATGCTTGCTGCAATGAAATAACGTTCTTTAAAAAAAAGATAAAAAAAAAATTAGTTATTTATCGGAAGTGGAACACTGTCTGCTATCGCTCTTGCCACAATTGTTGTTATTTTTATTAGTAACGGTAGTGTGCAGCGAGCATTGTTTGTCGTCGTAGCAACGGCTGTTGCCATTGTTATTTGTTGTTGTTGTTTATTTTTCAGCTGTTTGTGTTGTTGTCGTTGCAACCGCTTGCCTGTTTAGCGCGTTTTGTCATTGTTAGCAACGTGACGGCATGGCGTTGCCAACCATCGAAGCAAATGTCGACTTTTTGTTGCAAGTTTTACAAACTTCATTTTTGTGTTCTGGTGTTTTTTTTGTTGTGTTCGTTTGCACTAAAGCCAGACGTTAGTTTTTTGGATTTTCCTCGGTTGCAGCTTACGCAACAAAAAACGCTTGGAGAGCGGAAGTAGTGGCTACGTATAGCCCAGACGGTAGAATGAGGCAACAGCAGCCATAACGAAAACCTACAAGACATCCTTGATGTTTTCTTTTCTGCTGGTTTTCAAGACCTGCTCGCCTTAGCCACTCAGCTGATTCGTTGTTATGCCACAAACTTGTCTTTTTCGACGATATTTAAGGACTTTACTGCCAATATTGTTTATGTTGTTGGTGATGTTTTTGTTGCTCCTGCTATTGTTGCGTTTCTTGTATTGTTGTTTCCTACAGCCGACGCACTAAAGTGTAAAAGTTGCTGCTTGAAGAATTTTCATTATATTCAACAGACCCTAACGACGACATTCTTTCGCCCTCGACGCATTCTACATACCCTTTCACATATACAGGTTCATGCATACGGGTAAGTAAGTGTATGTGCGTGTATCCTTCATCTACATTCTTGTAAACATGTATTCTTATTTTAACTATTACATTCCACATACTCGTAAAACATAAACGTGTTGCTGTGCTCTCGAAACTATGAAAAGAATGTTGCTGAAGTTGTTTGCACGGAAAGGAAAAAAAAGTATGTACATATGTGTATGTATGTTTGTATTTGCAAAACTTTTTCCATTCACACTTTAGTCTCACGAATAAGCAAGAATAGGAAGCACTGAGAAAGGATAAAATTTACTGTATCATTGTTTGCCACAGCCAATGGCCAATCCTAACACTAAATTTCTGCTACTACACTTGCTTTACTTGGCGAACTTGTTGCTGCTTTTGCTATTGTTATTGTGCGCCTTTTTGTTGTAATTGTCATTTAAAGAATTTTTCATTTCGAAAATTGTTTGCAATGGCATTGGAAATAATTGACAGTTTGACTGCTCGACTGCCTACTTGGTTGATTGCTGAAGTCTTACGAATGTTTTTTGTTTTTCAAAGGAAATACACACACATACATATGTATGTATGCATCTTAGAAACGTTTCTTTGATCGAATCAGTATTTGTTACATCAGCACGCTTTCCACATGATTACTTTCGTGTTAGGAGCGGAAAAGGCGTGCACGAAGCAGCGCATCTTAAATTGTCTCCTACTCTGCTTAAAGTTGTAAAAACTTTCTAGGTTTCGAATGACAAAAGGTGCAGAAGTGTATCGGGAGGAGAACTGCAGTCTATCTCTTAAAATAGTTCATTTCACCCACTTAGAACCCTAAGAAATGAAACTCTGTGCGCTAGTTTGCTTAGCTCCTGTCCTTAGAACTTCCAGAATATGAAACGGCAGCACTTGAAATCTTGGTAGGTCTCATGAAAACTCAGAGCACTCGTACATGCCAAAGATGTTTATCCTTCTTCAGCACAACCATCTGTGCCCCTATCTGGTTTCTGGTAGCAAATTTTACAAAAAAAATACAAAAACGGGAGAGTGACAGGGCAACTACCGCGTTCTCCCACATGGGAGGTGGTAAGTTTGTGCCGAGGTGGGAGCTAATGTCTTCTTGCGAAGCCCACGTCTGAGTCTTTCTATTCGGTTACCCAATCACTGTAACGTTCTTCAAATTAAATTAGCAGCACTATGGAGGCCTTGCAGCACCACTAGAAAGAGATGCCTCCTGCTGAACTGCTACAAAACAACACCAGGCATGTCTTCTTATTTATTATATCTGGCTTAATTGACTTTCGATCTATTTACTACAGTGCTCTCCAGTCTGAAGTTTCAGCTAATATAGAAGCTTCGGAGCACTTTTAGGGAGGGATGTCTACAACTTTTTTAACACCGAGGCTGCAATCAGAGCTCTGAATGCATTCACGTTCGAATGTAAATATGTTCTGAAAAAGTCTGTCTACTTAACTTTTCGCCGAATCCAAGCATAATATTTTCATGGTTCGGTAGTTCGAGGTTATTTTATTTTGTATTGAAGAGAATATCATTTTTTATTCACCAAAGACAGTAATACCTCGATAAAAGGAGTTGTAGAAATACTTCTTTATACCTATAGATTCGGTATGTTCGGTATATTATGATAAGGTTGGGTTACTGCACCCGAAAGACATGAAGAAAATGAAATAGCGGACCAACCAGCAAAAAAAAAGCGGCAAACATGGCCCTAATTGTTCCTTAACCTTTTTGTGGACTTACAAAGGGCCACATCAACGAATCTCTCAGGAGGTATGAGGAGAAGAAGTACGTTGAACACTGGCGTAATTCTATCGGTCAACGCCAAGCGAAATAATTCCTAACGTCGGACAGAGGAGTTTCTGATAATCAACTTTCACTCAGCAGAGTAGACTTAAGACTTCTAATTCGTTACTTTACAAGTCACTTAAACAAAATTGGTCTCTCTGAGATCATCATCTGTCGGTTCTGTGAAATGGCCGACCTTTCACTGTTTTCCATTCCGTCATTCTAAATACTTCGAAGACTAACGAGCTGCAGGGCGTCAGACTTTAGGGATTTAAAAATCTGTAAGTTTACTCCAGCCAGCAGTCGGCGATAGGGGCAATATCTGCCTTTGTGTAAACAAAGAAAAAATAGAGGTTGTCTGTAAAGTCGGTTTACTGACGATAGTTTAACGTGACAACGTCGTAAGAAAATATTGATGGAATGGTTGCAATTTTCAAAACAAAATTTTAATTTTATTTGTTTGATAGATATTTTGTATGGATATAGAGGAGGAGGTAAATGGAATTGCAATGGAATAGGTCAAGTTACATTTACACAAACGTGAAAAATGACGAAACATTTATCAAATTCATGAAAGATATCTTCAATTTCGATTGTGCATCAGACGTTAATAAATCAACAACACTTAGAGGCATCATCATCGATTTGCCTTTTTCAAGACACTTTACACTCGAAACACTCCCTTTCATTTTCTACTTTTTCTATCGTCGTCCTATTCTCAACAGAGAAATGGTTCATTACCATGCACACAGGAAGAAGGCATATCACAAGTATGTGAATTTATATACCTACATATGCGCATATACATACATATATATGCTCACTCAAGTAGGACAGAGCCAGGTGTCACACGTTGCCGAACGCGGGGACCGATTGTGCTCTTTGTCGTTCGTTCCGCGCTCTCGCTTGCAGTTCAAGCACATTAGCTTACATTTGCTTGCTTGCATACGGAATAGATTCGTATATTTGATATGTCCATATGACTTGTATGCATCTTTACATATAGATTTGTTCTTTTTGAAAATTGCGCGAAATTGTATATGTATATGCATGTTTATATACATATATTAGTATACAACATATCTTATAAGGTATATGGTAAATATCACCATACATTTTTTCCTTCATATATAACAAAAAAATTAATAATAATAACATTAAAACAACAGGTATTATTAACAAACTTGGTTTTATTTTAAATTCTTCAAGTAAATCAAATTAATAATAATCAATAAGAAGGTATATGCAAATACAAATAAGTGAATTTATATATGTACATATGCGCATATACATACATATATACGCTCACTTAAGTAGGAGAGAGCAAGATGTCGAACGTTGCCTTTCGTTTGCTTTGTCGTTCGTTCCGCGCTTTCGCTTGCAGTTCATTCAAGGTAACGGCAATAAGCAAGGTAACGACAAATGAGCAAGGTAACGGCAATGAGCAAGGTAACGACAAATGAGCAAGGTAACACTAATGAGCAAGGTAACGACACATTTTTTCGTGTGTGCAGCCTGTTAAATCGAATTATAAGACGTTATCACGTCAAAATGTTGGTTAGTGCTGTCAAAAGTGACTCAGTATATTTTATAGAAGCATCTGATATTATTATTTTTTAAATAACTGGCGCAAAATTTTGCATTACCCAATGCCTACCGAAGTAACAATTTTACAAAATTTGAATTTTCCTGATATTGCTGATGCGGAAAAATGTTGCTGCCAGCAGCAGCAGAGCAGCGAAGCAGCATAGCGTTGCACACCATGACAATGGCAATGGCAACAGTTACAATACATAAAAGCCAATAATAATAATGCTGATAAGGAGTAAAACAAAGTGAGAAGCGTAAAGAAACGCACTGAAGCAAAAATTGAAATGAAAAATTCACCAAACATTCATTTTGTGAAGCGTTCTTTGTTTCACCCAAGTGTCAGTTATGTATATTCACTTGTACGAGCGTGCATCTAACGAGCACAATGAGAATGTCAGTGATTGGATGGAGGGGAATGTGTTTTAAACGTTTCATAAAGAAATGTGAGAATAATGCGAAACAAGCATGAAATGACAAGTAGAAAGAGCAAACGACTATTGAGCGAGTGAACTCAACAAAAAAAAAAACAAAACCGAGACAAAAACAATAATACAAATTGAAGACTTAACTGCAAATAGTGGAACAAAAAACCCTAAACAACTTAAAGAGCATTGAAAACAGGGTTGGGCATTTTGCAGTATCAGTAAATTTCACATCACTAATTTTTTAATTTTAATTTTAGTTCTCCGCTTAATGCATTACCTATTGAGTGCACTATGCCCAACTCTGATTCAAAAACGGAGTAGTGGTCGCACTGAGTTGGCAATTTTGATATGACTCGTTGGCTATCCAGTAAAGCAGATGAGCGCATCAAAATATTACTTAACTCTAATTGGCGTTTTGTTAGCATTTAGTTCTTTACAATGCATTTTGATACTGAAATTTTAACTGATAAATCTATTTATTAATCCTCTATAAACCTTAAGCATAACAAAGTGAAAAGCGATAATCTTTTTTCTGCTTTATATTTCCCTCTTTTATCAATGCTACTCAGTTTTTATTTATTGATGAATTTTCCAAGTCTTGAACTTACAAAATAAAAATACGAAAACAAATAATTTTTTTCTTGTTTATTTTTTTCCTTCTTTTTGATTGGCACGGTAACCGCTTAAGCCATTTTGGCCGAGTTTAACAAACCGCGCCAGTTGTTTCTTTCTCGTGCTAATCGGCGCCAGTTGGAAACACCAAGTGATGTCGAGTTCTTCTTCACCTCATCTTTCCACCTTTCTCTTCCTCTGCTACCACCATCGAATACTTTCCATTCGGACGACATGACCCAGCCAGCGTAGCCACTGGATCTTTATTCGCTGCGCTATGTCTATGTCGTCGTAAAGCTCACACAGTTCATCGTTCCATCACCTACGATATTCGCCGTTGCCAATGTGCAAAGGTTCAAACATTTTCTACAGAATCTTTCTCTTAAACACTCCAAGCGTCGCTTCATCGGATGTTGTCATCGTTCAAGCATCTGCGTCATACGTTAGGACGGGCATGATAAGAGTCTTGTAAAGTGTTAGTTTTGTTCGTCGAAAGAGGACTTTACTACTCAATTGCCTACTTAGTCTAAAGAAGCACTTATTGGCAAGAGAGATTCTACGTTGGATTTCAAGATTGAGAGTTTGGTTACATGTGCAGAAGTCCACGTAAGAGGGGAAAGTCGCTGATTGTCATTTACTTCGGAGAGGCCAAGACGATTATTCTGCATACGGCCCAAGACGCACAAAACTTCCGGGATTCAACCAAGTATCCACCGGGTAGCTCGCGAACATCCGTTTGAGGTCGAGTTAATGCGAGAAGACGAAGCAACCCAGCATATCTGGGTAAAAATCGTTCACCAATGAAAAACAAAAACAAATGTTTAGAAAAAAACGTTATTATTTTACGTAAAAACAGTATTACTTTACGTATAAGAATGAGCTTAGAAGGAGAAGAGTTGTATGTATAATACTTTGAGCTCCTGTTACGAGTTTTATTAACAATTTTTTATAAATTTAAATAACCTCAAATATAGCCAAAACTCGCAAATATTACTGTTTTGAGCACAAATATCTCAAACACCTGCCGTTTTATTTTGACTTCTAATTTGAGGTTACTGCTTTAGAAATCTTTTCAAAAGTGCATTCTGGTTTTTGGTTCAAAACTTGTGTTGGTCTATGCTAATAAAGCTGTAAAAGAGTTGAGAGCACGTTATTCCTAGTAAAGGGTTTTCCACTAACAGGTGTTATTTTGAATAGCCCGCTATTTTATTAGATGTCACTTTTGAAGTTGTTATTTTTTGATATTTGACAAGTAGAAACTACGCCATTAAAAAAAATGGAAACACCCTTAAACAGCGCATTGAAATTATTAAAATTCTCTATAAAAATGGTGAAAATTTGGCAGAGGCGATTCGTAAACCTCAAGCACTTTTGGGTCATCGTGAAGCACCTTGTCGGACCGCAATAAAGAAATTGATGAACAAATTCGACGTGTTTGGACAAGTTAGTGATGTGAAGAATAAAACCCGTGCACGTTGCTCAAGAACAGCCGAAAATATTGCTGTTGTAGCCGAAAGTGTTGAAGAAAACCCAGGGTTGTCAACGATCAACGATGATTCGCAGTTGCTTAAATGGGTCAAAGATAGACGTAGAAAATGAATTTCATGTGAAAAAATGATTTTTCGGTCTCATCTTTCTTCCTTTCCCTCTGGGTAAACATTGTTCAAGCAAATGTTTTATGTATCACTGATGCTATTTTAGCTGTCAAAGTCAAATGAATTGATAGTTCGGAACTTTGCAAGCACTAGTTGGATCACCCTGCATTTTTAACACTCCAAGTTTAATATAGAGATTCTAAAAAATGCTTCCCATAAAAGTTACAACAAAATATGAAAATTATAAAGATTTATTTACTGAAATCTAATGCAGAAATTTCCATAGCTAAGAAGCTTTTCGTGTTGGTCTTAACAGCAGATTCTACGATGCAAATTCTCCGCGACGTAGAATTTGAATTTGGGTTTTTTCTTATGTTTGGGTTTAAATTTATTTCGTACTAAGCCTCTACTACAATTAAACTTAAGAAAAAATATTGTTTGCCAAATTTTAAGCGTACAATTCGTATGAAGCACAAATCCCCAGTAATAAGTTTACATGCAAATTATAAAAAAATCTAATGAAATTTCATAGAAATTTAATGAGCAGCTTGTCAAATTTGCGAAATCTGAAAATCCATAAATCTGATTGGTTTTGTGGCCAGCAACACTTGTCTGGCAAAAGAGACGAGAAACTGGGAGTGAGAGACAAAGAGTAGGCAAGAATATTGTGAAAACATGAAAAAAGAAAAGAGCCTTACCACGCACACTAACGCACACAACTGTCGGAAGCAGGTAACCAGAAAGTTGAAAAAAAATTTTTTTGTGAATTCTACTTCATCGAATTATAATAAGTGAAAATTTAGTCTGACTTCAGCGGCTTTGCATATCAGCATACACTGATCTCCACCGTCTATTTTATTGCTACGCACACAGTTATTACAAACTTTTTCGGCTGCGTGCTGACACTCATCAGCTGGCATTTGTGGAAGCTGTTTCTCTTTGTCAGTTGAATGGTTATGGGGAAAATGGCAAGGTGGGGTAGAAGCACTTGCGAGAGATGTAGAAATTTGTGGTGTGCGATAAGTGACAGCTTCAATAAAGAATAGCTAAATTTATGTACTTGTATATGTATGTATGTCTGTGTGCGCGAGCGCTTGGTATTGGAACTAACTTCAAATGTCAGCTTAATATTAAATGCGAGATTTCAGTGAAACCAGTGAAACTGTCAAAATTGCGTTTTTGTTAGCGATCGTAATTGAAAATCCACCAGCTAAGTTGGCGGCCAGGCTGCCTGGCTGCCTGACTGTTAGGGTTTTTAGATGGGAGTGAGTGATATTTGCGGTCGAAGAGGACGTAGCTATAATGTAAAATGATGCACATAAATAAAAGATATGTATGCAAATTTGTATGTGAGAAAATGTAGTTTTTTTTTTCTCAAGTATTTTTGAGAATTGCAAAGTGCATCTGTATAGGTAAAAAATTAAAAAAAAAATTGGTTCCTTTATTTTAGTTCAAAGAAATCTAAAGTGATTTGTTCGTTATTTTTTTATTTAGTAGCAATAGTTTTTTTTCTGCTTATATTACATAATGATCTGGTTTGGCAACTAAGTAATTGCGGATTTTTTTTAGAAAATCAAAGACAATTTTTTCATAAAACTAAATAACTTTATTCTGTAATGGGTTGTCCATTTTGATCAATGACCTTTTGCCACATTTCAGGCAGCATCATAGGCCCATGTGCATAAAACGTACGAGAATCACGCACGATTCCACATCATTATCATTTGAAATCATTGAAATTTTTACCATTCAAGGAGTTTTTTTAAAAATCGAAACAAAAGAGACAAAAAGTAATCAGATGGTGCAAGGTCAGGACTTTATGGTGAATGTGGCAAAACATCCCAACCAAGCTCCAATAATTTTTGCCGAGTGGCCAGAGATGTGTGTGGCCTTGCATTGTCATGATGGCATACAATACTTTTTCCATTTGTCAATTCGGGCCGCTTTTCTTCAACTGCATTGTTTAATTTCGTTAGTTGTTCAATGTAGATATCAAAATTGATCGTTCGGTTGGGTGGTAAGAGTTTAGAATAGACAATTCCTTTGTAATCCCACCAAACTGATAACAAAACCTTCTTTTGATGAATATCAGCTTTTGATGTTCTTTGAGTTGGTTCACCTGGCCTGCTCTATGATCTTTTCCGCTTGATATTGTTGTAAATCACCCATTTTTCATCGTCTGTTATCAGTCGTTTTAAAAATGGTTCATTTTCATTACGTTTCTTTAGCAAATCGCAGCTGTTAATGGGTTGCGTTAAATGAGCTTCTTTCAGTTCGTGTGGAACCCATGTATCGAGTTTTAGAGCATAGCCAAGTTGTTTTAAGTGATTTTCAATTCATGTTTTGTTAGCAATGCATGACGATCCGAATCGATTATTGCTTTGAATAGGGCGTCATCAACTTCAACTCATCTTTGAGTGAAACATCACCAGAACGAAATTTGGCAAACCAATTTTGACACTGCCGTTCTTTTAAGGCTTCGTCACCATAAACAGCACATAACTTTTTATGAGTTTGCGCTGCGGTTTTCCCAAAAATATGACGAAAATGTTCATTTTGATTTTCCATTTTTCAACGAACGCCAAACGAAAACAACGCAACCGATCAAAAAACTTTTTTTTACAGATTAACAGCTGAATTGCCAAGTATCAAATAACAAAATGAGTTTTACACTTGTACTACGTCTGCAAACCTAAAAATTCAATTATCTAAGAGCGAAATCCGCAATTACTTAGTTGCCAACCCAATATGTCGGGAGTTTTTTTTTTAGTTTGAGAGCTTAAAATAACAATCCAAATAGAAATATTTTTGTAATGCATTTTTTCATTCTTATCTGGTTGATAATTTCATGGCATTCGTTTCTTAAATGTGACATTTGGCATATGCCCGCTGTGACTACGAATTATCTACTCAATTCGATCAGTTTAATTTTTGACTATTTTTCCAATAAATCTCAAAATTAAATCTAAATGAACCGAATTAGCAAAAATACGACGCGAACGAAGCTAATTTGGCTTCAATTCTTGCGCGAGTTTTATTTTACAGGGGCGTAAGCCTAGATCCTTACGTAAAATTATCCAGGTAGTCGAAGTACAAAGACCAACATGTTAAAAACTATGAGGAATCCAAATTTCTGCGCCTTCTTCTACACTCCGCTCTAAGAACTTAGCGAACTATTTTATTAATATGTTTTTTTAAACCAAATTTCCACCATTTGGAGCGGTTGTTCTGACTTTAAACAACTCATGATGACTTGCCAAACTTTACTGAACAAAATGACAACCCAGTTTGCCATTCTCAGCTGTCAATCCGTGGATATCAAAATCGCTTGTCCTCATGCAACTAAAAAAACCACCCGATATAATCGCCCAGCAAATTCGTCTGACTGTATAAGTTTTGGTAACAAATAGGTTTGATTTTGTTTTTGCAAAAGGGCGTCAATTGCCCGCCGACACGTCAACACGTTCAGTCAACTCAACTAAACTTCTGTTAAACAAAAAAAAAAAGAATAAAATAAGCAAAAAGTTCAAAATCTCATTTCTCGCTGGTAGAAATATGAATAACAAATAAAATACTGAGCTATTTTAATGGAAATGGTAATGAAAATGACCTTGCTGACATTTTACATTGCCCTCGCGCACAGGTCGGTAGACACATATGCGCACACTTGTGTTCAAAATAATAGCAGCGTGACGAGTGTTTACTACTTAATTTTTTTACAATTTTCTTAACAAGTGTTCACTAATTCATTATCTTTTATTTATTTTTGATCTATATTTTTATAAAAATGTCAAAAAAAAAATTTATAAAAAAAATTTATAAAAATATGGAATATACTACAATAAACATCATATAACTTAAAAGTTCAAACTTTGCACAAAATTAAAAAAAAATCAAAAAATGTTCATTAAAATGTCAATTTGTTTATTTAATTTTCAATATGCAGATTTATAGTCCATTAAATTTTAGTGTAATAAATTGCAAATTTGAAGTGTCTCGAAAGTGAATATTTGAAAATTATTTTTTGCTAGCGATCTTGTGTATTTTTTCCATATAAAAAGTGTTGAGCATCCGTTGTACGTAAAAATGCGAAATAAAGGGTTTTCCAATAACAGGTGTTATTTCATGTCAGTTTTGAAGCTGTTATTTTTTGATATTTGACCAGTAGAAGCTACGCCATTAATAAAAATGGTACAATACTCGCTTAAACAACGCATTGAAATTATTTCAATTCACTATAAAAATGGTGAGAATTTGGCTGAGACGGTTCGTAAAACTCGAACATTTTTGGGTCATCGTGAAGCACCTTGTCGGACCGCAATACAAAAATTGGAGGAAAAATTCGTGCTGTTGGGACAAGTTAGTGATGTGAAGAATAAAACCCGTGCACGTCGCTCAAGAGCAGCCGAAAATATTGCTGTTGTAGCCGAAAGTGTTGAAGAAAACCCAGGTTGGTCCATTCTTCGACGTTCTTTGGAATTAGGCATTCCACAAACGCATTACCGTATTTTGCGTAAAGATTTGGGTCTTAAGTGATGAGGCTCATTTCCACATCGGTAGCTTCATCAACAAGCAAAATTGTCGGAACTGGGGCTCAGAAAATTCAAGAGCATTAAAAAGCATCTCTATTCTCAACGTGTGACTGTTTGGTGCGGTTTATGGTCCGGCGGAGTTTCGACATTACTTTTTCGAACATGAAGCTGGAGCAACAGTTACGGTGAATGGATTGCGCTATCCACAGATGATTAACGATTTTTTATGTGTGGAATTGGATGGTATTGACCTGGACAACGTTTATTTTCTACAAGACGGCGCTACGTGCCACACAAAAAACGAAACGATCTAACTGTCTCATGACACCTCTTATTGGAAAACCCTTTACCACCACCAAAAAAAAAGCTGAAAATCAAAGAAAATTTGCGCAATTTAAGACTGGCCTGATATTAACCGAACTTCAGTGGGCTACAAAACTGCATACCCAGAATATTTCTACAAATTCTTACGAAAAAGTTTGGCAAAATTTATTAACTTTTTTCTAATTATGTACACTGTTTGTGATATCAGTTTATATAATTTTTGCTGTATATTAACTTTTTTTTAATTAAAAAATTAAATTAATTAATTATTAATTACATGTTTAAAACTTTGTAATATGTCACCCTACTATTATTGCGATCAGGGCTGTACATACTTGGCTACAGTCCCTATTTGGGCAAAAGTGTGAGCAGGAATACTCAGTATTTCCCACTCTCTTGTCCTTCAAAAGGCAGGCAGCTTGAACAGTGTCGTTTTAATACCACATTAGGCACCTCATATATTGGCGACATTGTTATTGTTGGTAATTATTATTACAAAAAAAAAAAAAAAGAAAAAAACATGAGCTAATGGAAGGACTGCTAATAAACTACGTCAAATAAAGTTTGTGAGTAAGTGAGTAAAAATATATATGGAAAGATGAAAGTTCAATGGGGTGTATGAATAAATAGAAAACAGTTAGTTGTATTTTTCAAAAATGTTTATAATTATTTATATTATTTTATTTATATTTACTATTGAAGATTTTGTTTATCGTTAGCCACAATTTGTGTGCCTTCTTTCCAGTATGACTTATCCTACCTCCTCCCTGACTCGATCTTCATAAGCACTGTAATAACTACTACTCAGCCCAGCCGCTGCATTACTATTGCAAATATTGTCTCTTATTAGCCATAGTAGGCTTGTCTCCAACGCGAGAGCTTACATATGTATTCGGCGTCGAAACACCTTCTCGACTTTGGATCTCTTGGCAAGAACGAAAGAATGGCTCAGCGAAACTATTGGAAGAAATAAAGTGGGAGGTGTGGTATCTGGTTTTTGAATGTAAACTTGGATGTGGAACTATTCTCCATTTCCAGTGTTCTCAAATTTTGTTGTGCTTGCAAATAAATTTGTTTTTGTTGCATTTACATTTTTAGTGTATTTCTTTTTCTCTCACTACCCATCTAAAGCGCAGTAGTTGTATTCGTTAGCGTGTTCTTGTAATAGTCTCACAAAGTTTCAACAGCTCATAATGCATATGTACATCAAAAATAATAGATTACCAGGTTGGCTCGTTAGGTATGGCGAAAAAAACGTATTTGAGGGGAACTTTGGATTCCACGTCACTTGGCCTGTGTGTTGTTGGGTTTTATCACTACCATAAGCTAAATTTTGTGAAACACATCCCATCAGCACATCAGTCAAATTCGCTCATAGTCGAGTAACGGTCTGCTATGCAAAACACCTTTAAAAATCTTTTCTCCATGTACATACATATGAATGCATATTACACCAAGCTAGTACCCCAAAATGCATAACAGCAATTTTGCATTGTGAATGTTGGGCTTCCTCGTCGATATGGGTAATTCTCTGCGAGACTTTTAAGTAAAAATGATATGTTCGCCTTCGGCAATCTTAAGGGATCTACTTTTTATCGCTTTAGCATCGATTTACTTAATCATAAGATTTCTTATACTGTTTTGCTGTTGCAGCAACTATTCGCTGGTGGGAAAAGCTCGCTTGAGTCTCTAGATTTCAAATAGTTTAGTGTTAAAGTTTCCTGTTTCGAGTTCTTCTCAAGTTCCCTTTTCAAAGCTTTGAAACAAATTGAACTGGATTACTGAATCAAGTCTAATGGATCCGAAAGTAGTTTGGTGGTACCCCTAAGGCGGTGAGATCGTTCTAATGAAAATATCACCCCTGGTAGCGTGAGAGATTGGTTTCAATTTAACAGGAGAATAATGAGTGGAAAGAGGAACACTTGCCGAATTGTTTAGAAAAGGAACTTACAGGAGTTAATTGGAAGACAATCGAACATTCAAAATGGAAAGAGTCAGACTAAACAAAAGAAGCACTGTAATGTGAAATGGTCAAATGGAAATATAAAATCAAATGAAATTTTATGGAATTTAAGTGAATAGAATGACATGAAATGTAAAGAAATGGTATCAAAAGGAGTAGAATCTAGTCGAATTGACAGAAGGAAAGCAGCAACAAGGTAGGTAGGTAGGCACTCGAAATTGTTGGAGTATCAGCCAGGCACTCTTCAAACAGCACTAAACGCCATTTTGATACCATTATGAGACCTCCAACAGGCAGAAATCTACAGTCAACCAGAGCTGTTAAAGTAATGTAATGTAAAGATGATCGTTGGGATTTAGGTTGGCGCACTGCCCCAGTCTGTCGAAGAATGGAGCTCCCAGTGACCTTAATCGTCTAGCTGTCAAACCAGAACATTTACAGAAAAAGTGCTCAACAGTCTCCTTCGCTGGAAGATCCCCACAGCTTCTGAAATGGCGATTAAATGGTAAACCTATCTTTTCGGCATGTGCGCCGCTCGTCCAATGGCCGGTTAACACAGCTACGAGTTTTGCAATTGAATAGCGTGGAGTTCCTAAGATTTTCCGCGTTCTGCATTTATTGTGATGGGGCCAAACGGTCTTTGAAATATCATAGAAAAAAATGGAGCTCCGTATTTTCTGCGCTTTCTTGAGAAATAAGTTGTGTAATTCCCTTTTAGCAACAGTCAGGAGGCTGCCGATGATCGGATAGGAGGTTTATGAGACCAATTCAGTCTCTTTCCTGGAAAGCTCATCCGCAATTTCATGTACTTCTATGTTCCTGTGTCCTGGAAATGTTACCTGCTCGCCGAAGAGATTTGATTTCCTCCTGACTTACCTTAGAAATTTACTATTTTGGATTTGCACCATGGCGTCTCAGAGCCTTGATCGCGGCTAGAGAGATCTAAGAATTATGATCTTAACTGCCTAAAAATGCTTTAGGTCGCTTGCGGCCAACCTACTTGAATAAATAAAAACAATATCTGAAAAAAAATTTAAGCAATAATACGAAAAAAAGGGACTAAGACTTTCAAATTCATAGCATCCGAATTAGCCTTGCCCGCTAAGTGCCTTGATTACTAAAGATTTAACTTTCACGCTCTGTACTATTAGCAAACCCGCGTACGTAACTGAATACAGTTGGCCAATTGTTCGCGCACACTGGTTTCACCAATCACTCAGCCTAATAAATGCTTTGTTCTGCCATTCATTTCATAAGTAATGCAAAATAGAAGAATTTTAATACACAAAAAAGTACCCATAAATAAACTGACCAACATTTCTCAACTTCACCATTTTACAACTCAACGCTATATCAAAGTTTTTTTTCATTTATTTCCCACTTTTATGATAAACCGCCTAGAAGCATGCTACAGCGAGCACTTGTTTGGCAAGTGAATGAAATTAAAGTTTACTTTTTGGCAAATGCGCAAAAGCGTGCATGAAAACATTCAAATATTAACGAATCCATTTATTTAGCTAATCATGAAGGTGGCATTTTTGGTGAACAATGAAACGACATGAATGGAGTGACATAAGCGCAGGCACATAATGAATAGTAGCGCCATTAGGTAGGAGTAGGTAGGAGTGGAGATGAGGCAACCGACGTAATTCACAGACTGGTTGGATTGGTTGACCTGTTTGCTGACATGCAAACGTCACAAATATTCACGTCAACAAGAATTACCACCAAACTACCAACTATTAAAAAAAACCAAAAAAAAAAAAAACAAAAAAAAAAGTTCCAGCAAGGTCCGAAATGGAATAATGCGAAAAAGCGATGAATATTTTGACATTTATCAAAATGCAAAATTATGTGTTGAAAGGCGCAATTGGCCTGTGTACTATTCTAGTTGCTGGTACTCCGTCCGTAAATATGTTTGTGTGCATGTGAGCATGAATATGTGAATTGAGGCATTGTTTGAATGCTGGCATTTGTATATTCAGAGGTCATCTGACCGGTCAACTGGCAACAAATTTTTAGAGGAATAAATTGATGTATATCACAGACAAATGAGCACATGAAAATTAGTGCTAACTGACAGAGCTCGACTTTGAAAAGGGCAAAATGGCGTGTTTAATTCAACTGCAATATTTTCGGATCGATGCTGGTGACCCTAATAGGGATATTATGTGACAAAAACCTTTTGCGTTAATACAAAAGCAGCGGTAGATTTTAGAGATAATTTCTAGATTGAATTTAAATAGAATCAATCCAATACCAGTGTGAGGTGGCTACAGACAAGCACAACTTTTTGGTTACCCCTTTAGCAGAAATAAACGCAAACTGGTTGGGTAGGGCTGACTTGCACGCTCAAATATGGGGTTACGTCATTGGTCATAACTGAATGCCTTCTTTTCTATATTCAATTTCAACGAAGGGTTGCCTGGTTTGGTGGGAAGCTCTTCGGAAGGGATATAATATCACTAAACTGGCGAGTGCAAATCTCTTCGGTGTGCATGTAACATTTTTCAGATCTGGGTTCCAGCACATGGTAGCATAGAAGGAAATGAAATTATGGATGAGCTTGCCAGGAAGGGGGCTGACTTGGTCTCTGAGACCTCCTATCCGATCATTGGTAGCTCTTTGACTTGCCGCGCAATGCTGGCGAAGGCATTCAAACACCCGCCATCCCACGAAAGATTTGTCCAGGATATGTGCTCGACCAGCACTAAATGGGACGCCGCAAAAACGTTCGCGGCTACAGTCGTGACGAGGCTCAGCCGCATTGACTGGGAAAGAAAAGCCCAGAAACGACAGCAGCAGTTGCTACTGTAGCAACAACAGCGGCAGCAGCAGGAGAAGCAGAAAGATAGACTAAGTATTCAATACTATTAGGATATTAAATTAATAAGGTAGCAAGACAGCTAGATTATTTCTTACGCAATGCATTTAATCCAGCTAAGTCATAATTCGACAGTTCTTAGGAGAAAATGAAGGAAAAAAAATACAGAACAACCTTATAAATATACAGCCTATTCGTTGATTACAAAGTTTTGGTACCTTTGCTAGCAGGTGGACAGTGGAGTTGAACTATTTTAGACAAACCGACGACAGACACAGACGCTTGAGCCAAACACTCACAACAGTACCGAACTGAAGACAAGACAATAGTTTGTGAGTATCGGACTATTGCATTTTCTCCGATAATAAACGCGGCTGCACCTTGAAGAAATGCTAACGTGGTTCCAGTGTGGAAATCAGCCGAGGAGGAGGAATGTTATAGTGTTAGTGGAGTGACGGCACCATTGGAGTGACGGCACCTTTGATGATGTTTCAGACATTTTGATTTACACCTCCTGACTAAAAAAACAAAAACAAAAGAAAAAGCTCCATGACTGTTGCTAAAGGGGAATTGCACTACTTATTTCTCAGGAAAGCGCAGAAAAGACGGAGCGCTATTTCTTTCTATGGTATTTCGAAGACCTTTTGGCAATAGTATAATAGAAAGAGGAATCAGAAAGTCCTGAGAACTCCACGCCATTCAATTTTTAAATTCGTAGCTGTGCTCACCGGCCATTGGATGATCGGTTCACACGCAGAAAAACTAGGTTTACCATTTAACCACCATTGCAGAAGCTGTGCGGACCTTTCAGAGAAGGAGACTGTAGCACTTTCCCTGCAAATATCCGCGTTTATCAGCTAGACGATTAAGGTCACTCGTTGCTGCTTTCTTCGAGAGTCTAGGGCAGTGCGCCAACCTAAATCTCATCAAGCTTCTCCATTACATCAACAGCTCTGCCTGCCTGTTGAAGCTCTCACAATGGCATAAAAATGGTACTTCAGTGTCACTTGAGAGAGCCAGGATAATACTTCAACCATTTCACCTATCTTCCATACCTTTCTGCCAACTACAACTATCGAAAAGTTAGCGTACAATAACAAAAATAACAATAGAAATGACTAGACAAGTCACCGTAGCCGAATGGGTTGGGAGTGTGTAGGCTCGATTCGCCGTGCATGAAGCATCCTCGGCAGGTAATGGCAAACCTTCGAGTGTATTTTGCCATGAAAAAGTTTCTCTATGTTATAGAAGGTAGCGCCCTTCATATGGTTTGTTAGGCAGCGGAAAAGATGGTAATCGGTCGGTGCAAGGTCCGGAGAATACGGCGGGGGCTGAAGGGTCTCCCATTCGAGCTCGTGGAATGCGGCTTAGACGACTTGTGCAACATGGAGTCTGGCGTTGTCGTGAAGGAGTGTGGTTTAGCCATGTTGATCTGGTCTTCTCAGTGGAATAGCGTCATTCACGCGGCGTAACTGGGCAATGTAGAGCTCCTTATTGATCGCGGCATTCTTTTCGAGCGTTTCCCAATGCAGCATTCCTTCCAGTCCCACTAAACACATATGATGATCTTTTTTGGATGCAGATTCGACTTTGGCGTATCTCCTGGAGCCACCTAATTCTCTCTTTGCTTCATATTGATGTATAGGCACCATTACTCGCATCCCGTGACGATTCGGTACAAAAAGCGCTATTTATGACCGCGTGTTACTCGATGGCGGGCGAGATGCTGAGAAGCAATTTGAAGGCGACTTTCTTTGCTTTTTGGTTGAGTTCGTGAGGCACTCAAGCTCCCAATTTTCTGATAAATCCAATTAAATGAAGGTGATTGATGATATTTTTATGATCGCAGTTCACTTTTTCCACCAATTCACGACTGGTTTGGCGACCTTCTAAAGCGATTTGAGACGTTCTTCACCCAATTCAGAAGCTCAGCAAACAGCAAACAAGTCACCAAATAAAAGTATATAAAATAAAAATAAAAATGAAATTTTAAATAAAACGAAATAAAATAAAATAAGATAAAATAAAATAATAACTTAATGGGAAAAACCAAATCCACGCTATTAATACATTTGTCGTCCCGGTGGTATCGTATAGCTTCGGAATTGTAAAATGGTCGTCTACTGAAATAGAAAATTTACAACGAATTATACGTACAATTATAACTAAATACAAGTCACGTCATCCAAAAAGCTCTGTCGTTCGAATGATGCTTCCTAGAAAAGCGGGCGGCAGGGGACAGATTGATTTTGGAGCACTGCATGACAAACTTATCTTAAACATAAGAGCATACTTCCAACATAAGTACTCCCAATCCGATATGCACAAGGCTGCAATTGCTGCGGATGATAATTACACCCCACTTCGGGTGAATCAATCCTACGAAATCAGGAACGCAACCACAATAGATGAAAAAATCCAAAGATGGTCTGAAATGGCTGTCCACGGCGTATATCGAAAAGACTTGCTAAGCCCACATGTAGACCAAAAATTGTCGCACTTATGGCTTACCAACAGGTCGATATATGCCGAAACGGAGGGTACCATTTTCGCCATACAAGATGGTGTGATTCCAACTAGAAATTACATTAAATATGTAATGCCAGATCCAAATGCCGCTACGGACAAATGTCGAAGAAGCAGTAGTCGGAGTGAGACATTAGACCAAGGCTAGCGGGATGCACCTGCAAATGCACTGGCAAACTCTATGTACCTCAAGAGACACAATTACATCGCGAAAATAATCCATCTAAAACTGACGCAGATGTACAACTTCAATCCAAGCAAAATTCCGTACTTCAGATACACCCCAGAACCTGTTCAAGAAGACTCCAACTACCTTCTATATTATGATCGAACAATTTTAACAAATGCCACAAGAGACCACAATAGGCCAGATGTTTTCGTGATTGATATATCTCAAACGACTGGTTATATAGTTGATATTGCTGTTCCTCTAAACGATAACATGCAAAAAATATATGCGGGAAAAATATCCAAATATTCTGACTTAGGCATTGATGTGAAACGCCAGTGAAAGCCAAGGAAGGTGCACATACTACCAATTATCATCTCAGCCCACGGACTAGTGCATAAAAACTTAGCAGACAACGTGAAAACCCTTGGGATGCAATAAAAAAAAAAAGTAAAATAAAATGAAAGTAAACAAAATAAATAAAAATTTAAAACCGCTGTGAACTTATTCCCCAACCTCATAGTATATTTGAGCAAAATTTATAATATCTCCATACGCCAAATTAAATATTTAAAGCATTGCGAGGCTTATAATTCAACTTCTTTTGACTTGGATAATTTCTCTGCAGTTCTCCCGATATTCCTTCCCTCACAGTATACCATATACGTACATACAAGCTGCAGGAACATGTGTTGGAAAAAAATCAAATTATTATTTCTGTGACCTTTTCGCCTTTCTTAAGCAGAAAATTCAATTTTCACATTTTAAAACTGTCATAAGTTCACGCGTTTGAGTCCACCACTGTCTGAGTGGAAAAATGCCGAAAAATGAGAAAACGTATATAATTTTGTTTAACTTGTTTTGCGCTACAAATTCAGCTGGGAGTTCAGTTCATTGTTGTCATTTCAAGAAAAGAATGAGTTGTGGAGTGTAGCAGCTGTGGATGTTTTTGGCGCTTGTTTGGACAACGGTGCTCATTTGTCAATTTTGTGGTCACTTTGAAAATATTTTTTAATCTGAGGCTTTCATTGTTAACAAAAAATCAGGTTAATAAAGTTTGCTAACAGTTTTTTCTTGAAATATATAATCGGCTTTTATTCAATAGATGGAACGTTTGCTTATGGTGAACAACAAATTTTAGGCAGAATAACAAACTAATATTAATATTTGCCATAAAATATTTGAATTTGAATACGACACTAATATCATTTAGAGATGGTAGTCATTCCTGAGCAAACTTTAAGCTTAGTATAACTGTCTCTACTGATTTGATGGCCGCCTGGCTGTCCGAGAAGATATTTATCGTAATTCTTGTTACGGCACCCATGTTAAGGTACACAGTTACCTCTTGTGTGGCTAAGATTTCTGCTTGGTAGGCGGATGTCGTAAATTTAATTGTAATAGTAATTCTTTAGAAAAAGCTCCATAGCCTACTTTGTTTTCTGGCTTGGATCCATCCGTGTAAAAAATTATTTCCCCTCTTCTCCATGACCTTTGAGTTTGTCATTCTCTTCTTGATGGAATGCTAGTCTTGAAGAGCCTGTCGAAGGTGGGTTTAAGGTTTGTTACAATCAATTTCTTGACTATAACTACTTATAATATGTAGATAGAAGTCTGGTCGAACCATCAGGGCTGTCATAGCGCCGCACTATTAAGACTTTCACTCTAGTAGCTCCCCAAAAAATTGTGCGTGTGAAATACTAGAACAAAAAAGCGCTGTTACACATCAACTAGTAGCATCCTTAATCATTCACCTCCTTAGAGCCAAATTCCAACCACTTTTATTTCTCAAACCTCTGCACGTCAACCCCAGCAATTGATAGTATCCTATTAACTTATAAAAATAATAAATTTGGACTCAGATCTACTTGTACATTCGCTAATTGTATTTGCTTGCCTTTAAGTATCTACGAGTGCACACAAATTTTTAATTAATTGGCCACAACTCACGCTTCACAGGTTGACCATAACACTCGACATAATTTAATATTGCATAATACGAGTACCAGTACCAGTTGCGGCGGCCAGTCGAGCAGCTGCGCAAATCTGTACGAGCACCGCAGCAAAGTTGAGTGGCAACAAAACCGCAAAAGATGCCACCAGCTATGGTACATAATTTGCTTCCGGTATATTTATGTGTGCGTGTATATATGCATTGGCTTGTGTGTGTGTGTATGTGCATGTGTGGTATATGGCATGAATGTGTGGCAAAAAGCACAAACCATTAAATGCTATCTATACCATTGAATTGCAATATTTTGCGGTTGGCCATGAAGCGAGCAGCACTTGGCGTTATTTTGGTGATGGGGCGTTTGTTGCTTTTGCTGTGTTTATTGCATGCAACACTCACACTATTGCCAAATGTTGCAAGCGGCTTTTAATGTTAATATAAAGATGATCTTACAACATACAATGCGCCACCTCTCCGCCCCCCGCCAACAATACGCGGACAGGCACACAGCTACTTGGCTGAAATGTGGGGTGTGTGTAAAGATACTTGCATTGCCAATACCTTATATATATGTGAATGTACTTGTGTACTATATGCATGTGTGGGTGTGTGTGTATATGTGCATTGCCTTTACTTCGACAAACTTTGCCTATAAAATTTACAACTTAGAGGGCGTTCGACAGCAACCGCACTACTAATTAATGCTTAACCATAAGTTATGTTTACGTGCACACATACATACATGGACCATGTGGGCCGCCAATGCCAGCGTTGCAACAAGATTAAACGAAACAAGCCAGCAGCAGTACTGACAGCAACCGTTTAATTAGGGCTGCTGCTGGTGTGGCAAGGATTGGTGTGCGACTAGCTTTCGATTGCCTACGAAGGGCATGAGGCTGCAAACAGTAGAGAAATGGTGTTCAATACCTGTATCGGATACATTTCTGCTATGTACCTGCACGCCTAAAAAAAAGCTTGGTCCAACACTTAACAAAAGATTTATGCGCCAATTACAGTCAAACTTCTATAACTCGATTCTCCTTAATCCAATTGAAGTACTCAACTCAGGAGACTTCTAGTTACAGAATAATATTATGTATATTTTTTTAGGAAACTGCAAACGTAAGTGAAAGTCACAATGCATTAAAATACTCTGAAATTAATGACCTTCATTTTGGGGTTTTCATTAAAAAGAGGTTCCAATTTGTTCAAAGTCTTATTCGGACCGCGAGTTGTTGTGTCATTCATTTGCAAGAATAAATAATTTCCTCCTGTGAATCCTCAGTGATGACCCATTCCGCTCAAATCCGAATTTACTGCTATGGGCTTAATAATGTCGTCATTTGTGGGAAAATCTGCTATTAAAACTGATTAGCCAATGTTACTCAAAGCAGAAACTCCAACAAAACAAAACAAAAACAAAACAAAAACAAATACAATAATACCTTCCGGAATGAAAATAAATATTGGGTAGGGGAATAAATTCCTAGCGTTTTTTTATTTACTTTTATTTTACAACGATTTGTTTGCTGTTTGGCAAAGGGTAAGTATTCCTTCGACAGAACTCTTTCTGCTCTACAAAATTGTGTTAATTGCATTTTTGAGTTATTTAATTTTTTATTAGTTTTGAGTCTTCAAAATGGAATACCCATCAGGCAAAAACCAATATTTTCAACTCCTGCTCCTCTTTGCTTTTCATCGAGTCTACAGCATGGAAATGGTTTGTCAAGCTTAAGAATGGCGACTTTGACGTTGATGACACGTCCTGCAGCGGAAGGGCTTCTGAATTGGGTGAAGAACGTCGTGAATTGCTGGAAAAAGTGAACTGCGATCATAAAAATATGCTCAATCACCTTTATTCAATGTGATTTATCAGAAAATTGGGAGCTTGAGTGCCTCACGAACTCAATGAAAAAACAAAGAAACTTGCCTTCAAATTGCTTCTCAGCATCTCGCCCGCCATCGAGCAACACGGGGTCATAAACAACGCTTCTTGTACGGAATCGTCATGGGATATTAGAAATGGTGCCTATATATCAAGATGAGCCAAAGACAGCAGTGAGTGGCTCCAGGAAGTACACCAAAGCCGAGAGCCAAGCTGGATCTCCATCCAAAGAAGGTTATGATATGATAGGACTGGGAGGGTATGGTTCATTGAGAAATGCTCGAAAAGAATGCCACGGTCAACAAGAAGCTCCATATTGCCCAGCTACATCGCGTGAATAAAGCTAAACACCTGAAAGACCTGACCGACATAGTCAAGCCACACACCTTCACGACAACGCCAGGCCCCATGTTGCACAAGTCGTCTAAGCCACACTCCAAAAGCTCAAATGGAAGGTCCTTCAACACCTGCCGTATTCTTCGGACCTTGCACTGACCGACTACTATCTTTTCCGCTCCCTTTCAAAGCATGTGAAGGGTGTTACTTTCGATGGCAAAGAGGTCCTTAAAAACGGACTTTAGACCTTTAGTCCTTAGGGACCTGGCCATTTGGTTTTTAGCGGACGGCTTCAACCAATTGGTCAAGAGGTGGGAAGAGGTTATAAGCCACAACGGCGAATATATAATTGATTAACTTATCGATATAACTATTGTGTTTTGGTGAAATAAAAGTCTCCGGTAAAAAAGCTACCAACTTATTCGCCAACCTAATATATACCCGTGAAGCCGTAAACGTATGGTCGTCTAAAACTATGTGGGATAATAGGTTGATGGGAAGGCTCTACTTTGAATCGGGATTTGTTCCAAAAACACGCAGAATAACAAACTAGGTAAGAGAAAACGAAAGTTTACTATGGGGGTTATAGGGATGCTATACTATGAAATATTCCACAAATAGAGGTACTTACAGTTTTATACCTCCTCCAAACGGCAGATGGTTTTTAGGATGATATTTTTCGTGGCAGAAATACACTCGGAGGTTTGCAATTGACTACCCAGAGTGACCGCTGTCAGAAAACCACTTTGCCTTAAGTGTTCCGTGCTCTCAGCTGGTTTCGGACCAGCCCACTACCGAATAGTAGTCACGCATCCACTCATTCAGCTACGGGGGGCCTAAATGGGAGTCTCTCTAAAAATTGATAATAAACTGAATTCGAGAGGATTCTTGAAACATGCAAATATTAGAGAAAATTCATTTTAATTATTTCACTTCACTTGAACTCCATGGTAAAAAGTATTATAGAGGTATGGTCAAGATCACACCGTTAACCAGATCTCAGCGCATTTGAAATGAGTGGCCAGAATTCTATTGCCGAGTCCCCGGCGATGTGGTAGCCGAAGCTATTCTCACAGTTTTGGTTTTCATCATAGCTGATGGACAAATATGGCCAATGGTAATCTATGCTTAGTCTCATCTCGTCCCTTCTGTAATGTATTTAATGAGCTTTTAATCTCCTCTGAATTTTAAACCACTTCAACTTCACTTCAGTTCATCTCCACATGGCTAAGCTCGACTCTTCCCGTCTCTTAGCATACCATTTCCCTCATTTTATTTGAGCTCATCTATTCTTTTTCGTGTCACCTTATATTACGTCTGACGAAACCCGGCGAATAAAATTCGATATAAAAAGAAGTTCAACTCATTAAAATGACTTTACGACAAATTACTTTTTATGTGGTCAGTTTTGCTAGCCGTTTTTATTAGAGGGACGGACCAGGATTGCAGCCTCTTTCCTTTATGAGGGATTTATTTAGATTCTCTAGCCTTTTAATCTTCTCTTAATTCTTTTTCAGGTACAAAATTTCATAGCGTTTTATTTCATCTCTGATAATCAGGGATACTAATGACTTTAGGGATATAAGTTTCAGCCAGATGAATGGGTTTGCACTTAAAACAAAATGGTTTAGCGGAGAGTAGCAGATAAACTGCTACTGTGGTATAACAAGGGATCGGCAACAGTCTAAGTGTGTTGGCCTAGAGAAAACTGCCACTTCTACCTACCTATCTGTGCTTCATCTCGCCTTGCCATAGTTTGACTTATCCCATCACATCTTTTCACATGGAGAATAACTTTCGAATAATAGTTTTATTATTTATTAAAAAATTCCGGTTTCATGGGTATTCACACAGTATATAGGTACATAATAATCTAAAGCCATAACAGTGGCTGGCAACTTCATGTGCATGAAAACAGGAGCCTCCATCATTGGTTGCTCTATGGTAAACAAAAAAAGAACCATAACATCTCAGGCACTTCTGCGTGTTTAAATTTTTTAAAAGCCGTTTTGAACGAATAATTCGCTGTTCTCGTGCTTGCTTCGGCATAAACTGTCTTGGGCGCATAACGGAGGATGGACAACTCGGCAGATAAGACCCTCAGAAATATTAAGCTCCCTCACTCATCCATCTGCAAGGGCACTCACTGATATTGAAGGGTATTCGTCAATGAACGCATACACTTGTTGAATAAATTCTGCAGGTTGGACAGTCTTAGAACTTTCCTCGAGTTTTTTCTGCGTTTGGCAACAAATTCGCTTCCAATTCAAAGTGAACGAATGAACAGGCGTTCCTTCTTTAAAAAAAATTTCAAATTTCTAAATCGGTGTGATTTGCGCATATAGAGACGATAACTGTATATCTCTTCATTTCTTGAGTTAATTTGTAGTCTTTCTTGCCTTATCTGATCCAGACCGTAGTGGACCAGAGCTTTATCAACATTTTTTCTCCACTTTATTCCATCCATGGCTTCATCTCACCAATTGTGCATGTTCATTTCCTTAAAATCTGTTGCGACATCATCTAACCATCTCTTTCGTGAGTGCCCTCTTTTGCATCCTCCAATGGGTGTTAAAATAAAAGCTTTCTTTGGATTTCGCTCTTTTCACATTCGCAGTACGTGCCCAATCCATCTAATCAGTTGACAGTTTGTCTTTGAAGAAGTTCTTCGATTTTAATTTTGTAGCGAATGCGGCGAGTGTCGTCTATTGTTTCGGAAGATTATAGCCAGATATATGAAAGTTCTCAAGCGCAGCCTGTATACTCGTAATATTAATTAGATTTTTACTTTTATTAGTATATCTCTTTTCTTTTTATTCCCTTGTGTTTTCAAATCTCATCTACCTCGCATTATTCGTTGTAGTTTTTATATGAGACAAATTTATTTCTGCTTTCATTCCTCTCATTTCCATGAAGTCTGTCTGTATATACAATATACTGCTATATATTTAATATATAATATAATTTACTGCTTATTCATAACTTGCTTTTCTCGCACAAAAAAAACCCTCATTTTTTTGCATTTAACCATCTGTAAAATTAAGTCTATGCAACCCACCTAAACTCCGTTCACCCTTACATACATACCGCAACTTTTTGCTTTACCTTCTATCTTCGCTGAATCTATCAATATTACTTCAGTTCTTCCTTCCTTTTCTGTACTCGCATTCACTTCCGCCTTTGATTTCGACCATCAACATCTATTAATAAGGCGAATTCTAATTAACTTCTCAGGTGTTGCTCGGATAAGCCCAATTGAATTTCAAATGATTTTTCGCTCAAAAGGATTTAGCAGCTGCGGGAATGAGTAGGGATACTTTGGCTGCCCTTGCCTTTTCTTGATTACATATTTCGCTGTACTAGCGAAATTAGCTATTTTTGAACTGAAGGTACAGGTAATTATGGTGATTATTGTTGGCCTTCATAGCGGAAAAACTTTTGTTGTTGCTAATCATTCGTAATGCCTTATAATGAATTAAAGATTTACGAGGTCATTATTAGGCTAGCAATGGGAAGTTTTCCGAAGATGCTTGTAGCCATACAAATAATTTATGAAATCAATTGGGATATATCTGGCTTAGTCAAGCACCACTCCATCAAATGTTAATTATCTTTCAAGGAGTTTAATATTAATAAAATAACATTTTTTGGTAAATTGTCTGCCAAAGAGCTGTCCAGTTTTAACAAAAAATATATATAAAAAGTGTCTGCTTGTGTGAAGGTGCTGACATTTATGTACCATCAACAGAACTAAAGTAAAAATAAAAAACTGAAATTTTAGGTGAAAATGTTACACTCACCCAACTCGTTTTGAATTGCCGATAATTTGAATTTGATACTAAGAAAATTTGTGACCGTAGCATACAAAAGTGGACTACAAAACATGAATACCCGTCAGAAAGGATTGGCAGACAAGACTCAAATCAGACTATAGTGGCCACCATATTTATACTGATGGCTCAAAGATGTACTACGACACTGGATCGGGAGTGTACTCGCAACAATTACTCTTAAATTACTCCTTTAGACTTCCAAACCGGTGTAGCGTCTTCAAAGCTGAGATCTACGCTTTAGACAAAGCAGCAAAAGCGATAGGATTTAAGGACTTACTTCTGGAAAATCTCCCCATTTTTATTGATAGTCAAACAGCGATCCAGGCACTGACCTTAGCGCGCTTCAATTCAAGATATGCTAAATAAAGCAGGAGGTCACTCGCGCTCACCCAATAACGTTGTTGAGTCTCCGGCCACTCTGAAGGGCAGAGAAATGAAAAAGCGGATGAGTATGCAAAAAAAGGCTCCGCACTTGACCTTCAACGAGTGGTAGAGGTCATAAGCAATCCTCTAAACGAACTGTACACTGCGATTGACTTGATCGTAATCGGGGCAGCCAATAGAAGGCAGTCTCTGACTACTAACTGCAGAGTCTCCTAAGCGCTCTGTCCAAATCTGAATCATAAAATCACACTAGGTGTTCCAAATACCTGTAGGAAAGGAGAAGAAGTGTTTTATACAATTGTTGTTATTTCTTCGACATTGGACTAGAGTAAGAAGTTATGGCATAAAACGCCGAATCTCTCTTGCCAACAAGTGCTACGTTGGTCTAAGTAGGCAATTGAGTGGTAAAGTCCTCTCTCGACGAACAAAACTAACACTCTACAAGGCTCTCAGCATGCCCGTCCTATCATATGGCGCAAAAGCTTAGACGATGAGAACATCTGATGAGGCGTCACTTGGAGTGTTTGAGAGAAAGATTCTGCGGAAGATTTTGAACCTTTCCACGTTGGTGATGGCAAATATCGCAGGTGATGGAACAATGATCTGCATGAGCTTTACGACGACTTAGGCACAGTGCAGCGAATAAACTGATCCAGCGGCTACGTTGATTGGGTCATGTCGTCCGCATGGATACAAACGCTCCGGCTCTGAAAGTATTCGATGCGGCACCGACTGGTTGTAGCAGAAGAAGAGGAAGGTGGAAAGATGCGGTGAAGAAGAACTCGGCATCACTTGGGGTTTCCAACTGGTGTCGGTTAGCACGAGAAAGAAATGACTTAAACTCGGCCAAAATCACTTAAGTGATTATTGCCCCAATCGAGAAGAAGAAGGAGAAGCTATGATTCTTGATATTTTAAAATGATGCAAACTAAGCCTCCCTCGAAGTTTGGTTTATCAGATCACAGTGCATTCTTCCAGTCTTCAATCAATGTTGGTATCGGAGAGCCCATTCTAAACGCTTTTTCTAATTTTTTTCTGAAAGCCAAGGCTTTCGGGCTTTGTATCCTTTCAAACTTGCTTCTAGAAGCCTTCTCCTAGCTGTTCGAGCACTAACAGCTTTTCCAAGTTCTTCCGACAAGGCAGCTGCAAGCGTAGAAAAGAATTTTTACGATCCTTGAGAGACTTGCCTATAAGTTTTTGGTCTTCCCGTACACTAGTTGGGCGTTTTTTCTCACCTTTCGATTTATAAGGGTAGGATTTTGTTCTCGCAAATCGCTTAAGGGCACATTCGACTGCGCACCGCGAACATCCCACCAAATTGGCAACCTCTAAGACTTCCCTTTCTCACTTGTTGTAGGCATTTCGTTAAAAATCAATTGCTTGTAACTTCTTCTTGCTCCTTGATTCTATCCTCCTGGACATGCCCATTCCAGCGAAGGCGACTATGTGTATTTTTTGCTCAACCGGTACGATTTTAAGACTTCCACGAATTAAAGGATTAGGCACTTTGTCCAGCATTGTGACCGAGGCTGACCATCTCAACATGTTAATTTCTGCCGTTTGAAATTTTCTTTCATGTGACTTTTGTATAGGCCCGCATTCGGCTCTATATAACAAAGTAGAACGCAGGGCGCTTTTATATATTTTGCCTTTTAGGTGAAGTGGCATTCCTTTGAGAGTTTTCCATATTCTTTTTCCAGTAGTTGTTATAACAAAGTCTAAGTATTTACTGGGCTACCTCTCCACAAAATTGGTGTTAAGCTTGTTGTTGTTGAGTTTGTGGAAAACTTGCAGCACATAATATCTGTCTTTTTCCTGCTTATTTTTAGCTCATGCGAGTCGAGGTTGTTTTGCTATGAGGCTTGGATATCATTTGCATCTTCGCTCACCATCTCACGGCGTACGGAAGGGTCCACGGGCCATCGCGTTGTATGCTGGCGGTTATGTAGTCAATGCCCCTGGCTGAATAGAAGATGACTAAATTCGGAATTTTAGTGTACCAGCACTTGTACGGAAAAGTCATCGATTTCGCCCGCTATTGTTATCATTTTTATTGCTGCGACGTAGTATTCAGGTACTTCATATACTCTAAGAGCCTGCCATATACATAAGTTTGCGGGGCACTCTATCGAACACTTTTTCCAGATCAATAAAACTAAAATAGAGGTTTTTCTTATTTTCCCTGCGCCTTGCCATTAGTATTCTTATTGTGTGGTTAGCCTCTGTTGTAGATTTGCCTGGCATGAAGCAACCGGTGCGGCTTACTTACTGATCAACTCACGTAGCCTATAATTTATCAGTCGCTCCTAAACCTAGAAATGATGACTTATCAACTTGATTGCTCTGAAGTTACCACAGTCTGCCACGTCGCCCTTGTGCTCATAGAATGGGGTGATGTAGCTTTAAAATTATTTACATCCGCTTGATAACTTTGACTACCAAATTTAAAATGCCAAAATATTTGAATTCCTACAAAATTTTAATTTTTTAGACTTTACGCACCAACAGAGCCAAAGCTTTTCCCATAATCCAATTTATTATTGCAATCAAAGGTTAAACGCACTAGTGACACATTTGCAAAAAAGCAGCGACCACTTTGGTAGCCACATTTGAAATTACTTGGATTTTAGAGGGGTGCCTAATACCTCTTTTTCGAATTGTATCCAAAAATGTTTACTAGTTTTCGAGACTTCGACAAAAAAAAGTTAGGCTTATGATAATTACGCAGACTGAAGTCTAGACAGCAATGGCAATGTCCTGCTCGCTCATCTCATCCCGTGAATTTCAGTCAGCACAAAAACAAAGTAAAACACAAACTTGCAGCCATATATAGATACATATACTTATATATATATAACGAAGCGTATAAAAATATTTTTCCACAACATTAGATTCATAACAAATAAATAGTAAGTTATTAAAATGGAGTGAGTAGAACACTAAACGAGAGAACTTATAAAAAATGAACAACAACAACAAAAATCAAAATAAATAAAAAGTACTGCGGATGCAAAAAAATTATGGTAACGGGCAAACCACTTTCTTACTCCTGCATATCACACACACATATGTATGTACATACATACATACGTACCACCCAAATATGAAACTCGTAAGTATGAAATCAATCGCTGAGGAGACAAACACTTGCCGAATAATATACGAAACCATAAACACAACAAATAACAATAATCATAACATAAAATAAAACTTTCTGCACGCGAGTTGGAGAGAAATGTAATAAAAACGAAAAATAAAATCAGTAGGAGGAGAAAAAAGTAGTGGGAAGAGAAAAAAGTAGTGGGAAGAGAAATAGTTGTAGAGTGTATAAATACCAAATGGACAGGGTGAGCTTTACTTTAGTTATGAAATAAATTTAAAAAAGCTGAGTCAGCACTCGGAAGCATACGCGGCGAAAAAATAGTGAACGCATTGAACGAGGAAGTAATTCCAAACCTTATAAATGTGAACGCTGAGGGGCAAATATCTTTCTTGAAAAATGAAAAAAAAGAGGTTGTCTGTAAAGTCGGTTTACTGACGATAGTTTAACGTGACAACGTCGTAAGAAAATATTGATGGAATGATTGCAATTTTCAAAACAAAATTTTAATTTTATTTGTTTGATAGATATTTTGTATGGATATAGAGGAGGAGGTAAATGGAATTGCAATGGAATAGGTCAAGTTACATTTACACAAACGTGAAAAATGACGAAACATTCATCAAATTCATGAAAGATATCTTCAATTTCGATTGTGCATCAGACGTTTAATAAGTCAACAACACTAAGAGGCACCATCATCGATTTGCCTTTTTCAAGACACTTTACACTCGAAACACTCCCTTTCATTTCCTACTTTTTCTATCATCGTCCTATTCTCAACAGAGAAATGGTTCATTACCATGCACACAGGAAGAAGGCATATGCAAATACAAGTATGTGAATTTATATACCTACATATGCGCATATACATACATATATATGCTCACTCAAGTAGGACAGAGCTAGATGTCAAACGTTGCCGAACGCGGGGGCCGATTGTGCTCTTTGTCGTTCGTTCCGCGCTCTCGCTTGCAGTTCAAGCAATGTATCGGCAATGATCAAGGTAACGACAAATGAGCAAGGTAACGACAATGAGCAAGGTAACGGCGAATGAGCAAGGTAACGACAAATGAGCAAGGTGACACTAATGAGCAAGGTAACGACACATTTTTTCGTGCGTGCAGCCGGCTAAATCGAATTATAAGACGTTATCACGTCTAAAGCTTCTCGGATTAATCTAGTTGAGTTTAATATTCTGCGCGCCTGTAAGTATGCAGCAAAATGCGCTCTTTGTTTATAACTACATTTCTTTGGCAAATTCAGTCAAAACAAAAAATAAACTAGCAAACAGACCCTTCCAAAATATTGCAGGAAATGTTTGGCCTAAGATTGTTTAGGTTGTAAGTGCCAGTCTAGTAGGTAATATTATATTTTGAATATTATTTTATATGGTATGACATAAGAAATGTTTATCACCTCATTATTACATCGTAAAAGTAACAAATTTATTTATGTATTCTTAGCGCATATTTTAATGACTTTTCGCAGAGTTGACGTACTCTTTGTTTCGCATACTCGAATCACTTCACATAGCCATAAATACATACAGACGTATTCATATCAAATTACCAGACGAGTAAATTGGTTTTGTTCTTTTATTTACTTGTGCTTTGTGTTGGTTACTCGTGCGTGCCAGGCATTTCGAGACTTGCTCAACTCAATAGCAACAACAATATCAACTTAGGTAGAGTTGATTGTACGATTGTGTATTGGATTTCCATAGAAACGAAGTGTTTAATGTTTATTAGAGTATGAAAGGTAATTATGGATATGAAAACATGATATCTTACGTAGGGTAAAGCTACTACGTTCACATTCTTAATGACATTGTGAGATAAAAAAAATATATAAAAAAAAAATAAAAATAAAAAAAAAACAAATTAATAACAAAACAATTTTTTTTAAATATTAAAAAAATATATTAATTTAAATATTTTCAATATTAATTATTGAAGAACTTTTAATATTTTAAATATTAATTATTTTAATTAAAATATTAAAAAAAAAAAATTATTAAAAGAAAATAAAAAATAAACTCCTGTAAGTGCCAGACTCATGTCCCCAATCAATGCTCATCTGTAATTATGGTAGTTTCTGTAACCACCCAGGCCACAACGACGGAGATAAACATAATTGGTGAAATTTTTGCAGCGAAAAAATTAAATATATTAAAATTTCTAAAAAAAAATTTTTCAAGCATGTCTTAACAGTTAGAATTTTCAAACAATCGATTTTTTTTTTTTCAGAGTGCTTAAAGTGCAAGGCCGAACTTTAAACGCGTCTTTCTCAAAATGGTGTTTTCAAAGTACAAAAGTTTTTTCTCACCCATAAATATTTTTTTTATAAACACTTTAAGGCCGAAATTTTGATCAAAATCGATTTTGTGTTTTTGAGAAACCGCCATTTTGTGAAAAAAATTTAATTTGCCTATTCCATCGATTAATTACTGGATTTAACATTACTTTAACGAAATCTGTTTCTTTTTTTTAATTTCAGAGGATCCAGTTCAGAGATATAGTGGTCACCGCAAAACGTGTTTTTTGAGAGGAGCTCCAGAAGATCAGCTGTATCCCCTTCCCAAATAAATAAGTAAGTCTTAAATACAGTTAAAAGATAACGTAAAATGCATACGCATTTTTAAATCAATAAATTCAAAACTCAGGAAAAATTCTGGAAAATTCGTGTTTTTTGACCTTCTAACTGTGTATAACCCCTTAAGACGCATACCAAATGTCTACATCTTATAAAATAAATTTCGAAAATATGTACGTATGTATGTAAGCTAATACTCCTGTACAGAATGCTCCGATTTGCACAGCGTTGCTTGTATTTAGAAGCTATTCTAAGCTGCAATAAATTGCATAAACTTACAAAAGAGGCGTGTCTACGTTGGGCCCAACATTTGTTAAAAAATCATCACACTAATTTTCAAACTGCAATAAGGGGTTAGGGGTAATCAGAATTTTCAAAAAATTGGACTTTTTATTGTATTTTCTTAAAGTATAATATCTTAAAAATATTATATGAATGAATTTGAATTGAATCCAACAAATACTCTTCGAGTTATTCAACAATTAACAAAGGATGCTGGAGCGCTCCGAAGCGCTCGAGAGCAAGTAGCTACCAGCTGCTGCAACCAATCGACATATGAAAATGGCAGATAAGAGCGCTAACGATAACGCTCGAGAAGGTTATTCGATATTTTGGAAGCTGCTATGACGCCTGAAAAACTACTATATGGCCTAGGAATAGATGACATAGTGTAAGTACTTAAATAATGCGTATAACTCTACATAAATCGATAGCAGAACTTTAAATGCGTTTTTCTCAAAACTATGTTTTTTGAACTGGTGATCACTGTAACTTAAAAACCGTTTGGTATATTTCAATAAAATTTATACTGCTTTTGAAAAACACAAAAAGCTCGTGCCTGATCGAAGAATTTTCTTTCTTCAAAAATGTCAATTTTTTTTAAACAATTAATTCTCGGTTTTTTTCTCGAAAATCTGAAAAATATATCCTGAGACCGCGATATTGTTAATTTTGAAAAAAAAGCTTCGATCAGGCACAAGATTATTTATTAATCAAACTAAGTTCTCTTGTCCGATTGATTTTAGCTGAATCTCCAAGGCCTCGGACTCCACAAAAACAACGAGGACTTTTACAATTATTAATTTTGTTTTTGTTTCCCCTTTATTTTGTACATCTGTCCATTGACATTAAGTACGTTGTTTAACAATTTGGCCAGAATTTACATACATCGCTTAATGACCAGGGCCAAAGAGATAAAAATTAAAATAAACGAAATAATATACAATTAAATAATACTCAATTCAAGTTTTACTCTACATAATTACAATTGTACATCAATATTACAGCAATTTAACCCCTTTACACATTTATTATTTTCTAGCATTCATTAAGTCGCTTGGTTTGTTTGTTGAAAGCTAAATTTAAGCCGGCACATGATGTATTAATGCTATGCCTTTATTTTTGTAAAATAAAGCAACTGACTACCAAAAAAAACATTACTGAAAATCATCATTTTTTCTGGCCTCTGACTGCCCCTAACCCCATAAATCAGAACTGATTTGACTAATTGGAGCGCTGGTTTTATGCTATAAAACTGTGAAATGTAAGCTACGACTCTACATTATTAAAATTTATCAAATATGGCTTGACACTATTAAAATTTTGAAAAAAGACACATTTTAATTTTGCGTAAGATTCGTGTTGGAATAAAAGTTCATAATATGGTCTGGATATCAAAAATAACTACTACAGCAACTCAATACATGCTTCAGCCGCTCTTCTTCGCCTTCTTAGCATCACAGTCCTTGGGGAACCATTGCTTCATTCGCAACCTTGCGCCATCTGCCTCTATTTAAGGCTACCTCCTTGCACCGCCGCACGTTTAGCTTTTCACGGTCAGCTACCACGCCTTCGAGCCATCTCTTTCTGGGGCGTTCTCTTCTTCGGCCTCCAACAGGGCGTAATTCAACTGCCTTTTGTGTTCTCTCCTTGGGCGTTGTAAACACGTGCCCAAGCCATCTTACCCTATGAGATTTTAAAAATCTTAGCCCAGTTTCGTATTTTGCTAATAGTTCGAGCTCATGATTATATCTAATTCGATGCGTACCGTCTCGCAGTCTTACAGGTTCATATATTTTTCTCAATGCTTTTCTTTCGCCGATCATTAGCTGATTAATTTCAGTAGTTTTTAGCGTCCATAGTTCGAGGCGCACGCAGGTAAGCACGTGGCGGATCAAAGTGTTTTATGTACAGTCTGTGTCAGAAAAAAGAAACCCGTGATCATTCATGAAGTATGAAAGATATATATACCTAAATTTTTTTTTACACTAAAGTATGTACAAAACTACGAGTCGAAATTACTCAATAAGCCGTGAAGTCTTCATCGTTGTCGAGTATAGCCTGGCATCTTCTTCATGCCTTGAACCAGCTTTTCTGCGTAGCTCGTCGACAAACAGGACTAGATTTTGCGAGCTTGACGCACGAGTTGCTTTAAATCATGGACTGGCCTTTCGGCAAGATGCGTTTTCATAGTTCGCCACATATTTTCAATGGGGTTGGCATCTGGGGACTGGGAAGGCCAGTCCAATACTGTGACGGCATTTTCTTGCTTTTGTTTTTCTTTTTTTGTTTCTCACTGTGTTTTTCTGAGAATAGTGATTTTGATGATGTGGGACGGTAGGATATGTTCGCCTCCTTCAGTCGACGCTCGATGGTGTCGATACTCCCATCTATTCTGATCCTGCTTGGCGCAGTCAC
Source organism: Anastrepha ludens (assembly GCF_028408465.1). Lineage (NCBI taxonomy): Eukaryota > Metazoa > Arthropoda > Insecta > Diptera > Tephritidae > Anastrepha > Anastrepha ludens. The sequence goes on from NC_071502.1 coordinate 117,038,532, forward strand.
AAAGAAGGGTCCCGCTTAAAAAGTTGGACGATCACTTTATCCTGCTTTTTTGTCGTCACTCGCCTTATATTACAGAAGTTACAAGAAAAAAACCGATTATTTTCTTCTGACACAGACTGTATATCCTTAAATTTTGGTCGGGAGATAATAATTTAGACTTAAGCAGCTTGAAATTAAATAAGGAATACTTATTAGCTGCTAAAACTCTATCATTTATTGTCAATAACGCATCCATATTGGCTGATATTTTGATACCCAGATAGGTTACTTCTTGTGCAGTCTTGAATGCATAGTCTCCGATCAGCAGGTCATCATGCCTTAAGCCGGAGCTGGATCGGACCATTAACTTTGTTTTCTCTGTGTTCGTTCTCAGCCCAGTATTTCGTATTATTTTTTCTAGTTTTATAAACGCACTCTTCACTTCAACCACTCACAAACACATTTTGAGTGACAAAAAATTGTATTCTTTTAAAGGAGTTCAGTACAAATTATGAAGAATCTCGTTCACACATTTTTCTTGTATGCTTTAAGCCTGCGCTCTGCTGTCTCGAGGCTCACATGTCTGACATCATTATTTCATTTTTTCCTCTGTAGCTTTTGTATTTTTTTCATGTGCGTGCACATATTTTTGTCTTTCAACACTATATTTTTTTTTTTTTTGCTTCGCTATTTGATAGGCTGCCTAATATTTTTCTTATGTATATAGTTTTTTCCTCGTTGATATCGTGTTACGATTAGAGTAATCACACGTCAACGAGTTGTCGTCTAAAATACTTTTTCGCGTGCCATATGCATTTTCATACCATTTTTATTGGCAAAAAATATGCTTGCGAGTATTTACTAGTGGGAATACTTAATGCATAAAAAGGTGCCTTTCGCTGGCCGACAGCGCATTTGACTCCACTGTTTCACCACTTGGTTCTCTATAAGTTGTACTGCATTCGGGTTCCCTTTCTAATTTTCTTTAAATCTACCCGACCTTCGAAGAAATCTGAGTAGATCTTGTGGTGCCAAGGAGCCAAAGTGGAGGCACAGAAAGTGGTTCACCTTCTCATTCTTCTCTCCACATACTGGGCATAGTGCACTGTCTGGATGCCTACGTTTCCAAGTTCTTCGCCCATAGAAAGTGACTCGTCATCAGTCCAATAAACTGCCGTCATATAGATCTGCCTCTCCATCTGTTTTCCACAACAAAGTTCATTGCTTCTTGAATAACATACACCACCGCTTGAAACACAGATGCGTATGTTCCAAGAGCAAAGTGTAGTTTTGTTCCGCTGGATTCCACGTAGACACCAGAGCCGGAACCGGCTGTTTGCCGGTCTCATTTGTTCACAATTGAGCCTCTGGCAGCACCATACTGCATCTCTTTTCAAGTACGACGACTGATGCCATGGAACTTCACTCCATGGAGAATATCGTTGGATTGATGTCCATGCTCTCTCTGTTGTCCAATGTCGGACAGGGGCCGAACCAATCCTCGTTGTGTTCTGGCCTGCAGAAGGCCTTCAATGCCTCCCAGGGATAAAAACACCAAGTGGTGGTAGACTAACCAGAGCATCTAATGCCGGGCCTGAAGTAGTCGGAAAAGATCTGGTGCAACAGATGGCCACAGTGCAATGTAGTCTCGATAAGGTCCTCCTGTCTCCCATAAGAGGGAGTCTAATCATACAGACCACTGCATAGGTGATAAAGGTCTTATCATAGACCCCACGTTTTGCCCAAAATACCTTTGCACTGCCAGAAAGCTGTCAGTGCTTTGGCTGTTTTTGTTTCAACGTGAGGCTTCCAAAGGAGTTTACTATCGAGAATTACTCCAAGATATTTGATTTCTTTGGATAGCGGAATTGTGACTCCTTTTAGCATAGACAGAACGAGTCCATCAAGCTTCCTCCATCAAGCTTCCTCCTACCAGTCTTGGTAGGGTTAGTCCCATTCGCATGACACCAAGTGTCAATCAAAGAGTTTTCTGCACTTTTCTACAGCTGTTCATAAGCGAAGGGTCTTCTCCTTAATCTACTCCATTACATACTCTCCTTGTATCAATGCTCGAGTAGATTAGCCTGCTTCCTTTTAATTGAAATTGTATCTTACTTTCTGATAATCATCACAATCACAAAGGATTCGGTCAAAGTATGTCTTGATTATTGAATCGAGAGCCATATTCAGGAGGAAATATTGACTAGTCTGCACTTAGTTTGCATAACTGGCGCTTTTTTGCTAGGTGCTTAAGCATAATAAATTGAAAACTTCGAAGCCCTTTGATTTATTTGGAAAATCACTCTCCCAGAAAATGAGGTATTTGTAGAACCATCTGAGAGAAAGAGGAACTTTGTGGATGAATAGTTGTACTAAATAAAATAGCCGGTCAAAAATACTGAGTAAGTATTAGTAGATAGATAGACATAATTGAGGTTTGCACTTCGACCTCCAGGTTCTTCTATCCAAACCCAGTTCCCTTATTGAACTTCATATAGAGCTGGCTTGGGCTGAGCGTACACGCCTTTCTTCAGACTGCAATTGGCCGAGCTGTCTCAACCTTCTCTGTGCTTTAGCGTTACACTCAAGAAGAAGGTGTACTGGAGTCTCCGGAGATGGCTAGCAAAAACAACACGAGGCAGTGGACCATACCCCAATATTGTGCAGATGGTCGCGCAATCTGCAATGGCCTATGAGAATACTCGTGAGTATTCTCGGTTCATCATCAAGGAGGATTATGAGTTTCCTAAACCTTTTTTAAGGTAACCAAGCAAAGAGTTCGAAGTGAATGCTCAAATTGGTGACTTCTTACTTACACGTAAGCTTGGAATTTCTTACAGATTTTTTCGCTTTTAGTTCCTACTTTACAAAAGTTGTGCACGCAGATTTTCCATAGACCGTCGAGGAGATACCCTTTAATAGAAAAAAAGTTTTCTAAAATTTCCCTGCTTTGCCTGCGAAAACTTGTAAGGGAGTTTTAGAGTTAGATGGCAAGAAGTACACTACAAGTAGCACTTACGTACCATTTTGATACCATAATGTGGACCACTAGCAACGAAAAAAAATTTAGGGTAGATAAAACCGTCTACTGCCATCCAGTGCTGTTGATGTAGTGGAGGAGATAAAAGGGATCGAGGATCTATCAAACCATCCCCAAAGGGCAAGAGCCTAGCCGCCAGAGCCGGACTTTTGTAGAGAAGGAGTTCCACATTCTCTTTCTCTGCAAGATCCCCACAACTTCTGCAATAAGGGTTGTACGGAATTCCAAGCTTCTCCGTATGAGTACCGTTCACCCAGTGACCAGTGAACACCGAAATGAGTTTGGAAAATGAATGGTGGAGGATTCCCATCTTTACTTTTAGAGTTCTTCTGCATTAATGGCGAAAATTCCTATGCTTGAGTTAAGTTACCTGAGTTTCAGGGATCATCTCAATACTTCAGGTCTTGTGCAGTTTGTTTGCAGAAGTTTTTAATGCATCTTTACAAACATAGAAGTTTTCGTATATGTTTTTTTGCTTAAAAAACCTTCTGATGCGCTACTTATTTAATAACAGAGCACCAAAAAAGAAAAAAATCTCTGAAAAGAAAATCTCAATCTAGTTATCCTTACAAGCGAGTTTGTCCTTCAATTCCGCAAAGCCTAAAGCTTACAACGAGAGGTTGAATTGTCCTCCAAAAATTAATAAATAAATTCACCCACTCACACACACACTCATTATTACACGTATGTAGATGTATGTAGTAACTCACACCCCAGCGCATTGGCAAAGTGTATTATTTTATTGTTATTAAGACATATAAATATAAAATTAATAGCAATAAATTCATAATGTCAACTGTCAACAGAATAAAACACACATACACATGCGCATACATCCATACAAGTGCAAATAATTCGTACAAAATTTATGGCACAACAGTTGAACTACAGGAAAATCGCACAGGAGCCAAGCAGCCAAAGAACCAAGGAGCTGTGCATGCAACCATAGTAAATAAATAGTAACAATAACAACATCGAAAAAAAACGCAAGACTCATAAGCACGACATTTACAAGGTTAATAAGCAGTAAAAATGACTAATACAAAATATGGGGAAAGGGTATTCATATAGAAAGTTGAGGCATGAAAATGCCAGGGAAGGAGCGAAATATGAAATAAAAAAGTTGGAAATTAACTCAAGTTTCGATGAGTTTATTACAAGTCATAAAATTATTTCATAACGGCACATGTTTTTTTGCTTTTGCGCGTACTTACCTAACGTACTGTTGTATGTATGTATATATGTATGTGCGGAGTGAATGTATTTGCCGATGTAAGTATGGTGCCTATGTGTGGCGACGCATATTTTACTAGTTTATTATCGTTGATTTGTGCGCCTTTTACGAGTGTTTAATATTATTGCCTACACGGATTAGACGGAGGAGTCCAACTGAGTGGCATAGTAAATACGATATGTGGAGCTGAGAATTTCGGAAGAGAAAGTCGGCTTGTTGAGCTCAGCTGAAATTTTTGTACAAGTAATTTTGCGAGCGAATATGAGAATGATGGCATTAAAGTGAGTTGATCCAAGAACAAGGATGATTGGATAAAAAAAAAAGTTGATGATCGTTGAACACTTTACCTGCTCTCCTGACATCATTTACGGGATGAAATAACCATCGTGGCCAACAGGTCTGCAATTGATTTAAATTATTTGAAAAAAAAAAACTCTTATAAACTTACGTTTGCTGTTAAAATTGACTTTAAGAGTCTGAAAGAAAATTTAATGGCACATATTTTTGTCGAACATTTCAATACCATATTTTTTACACGTATTCACGTAGTCATTTTGACCCTTACTTTAAGAAGTCTAAAACATATTAAATTTGTAGGGTCGATGAAGGGTTGAACTTTTAAACAGTAATACTTCACAGAAAATTTCAGTAGATGTTTTCTCAGTTGAAAACTGCGTAGGATAATGGACAGAGGTACAGTGTTACTGTTAGTGTCGTATTCACCAGGTATTTCGGCTTCATTGTTTAAAAAGGTGCTTATTTATAGAAAAAAAATAAACTTAGGTATGTGGCTAGTGACTATATTAGACTTCAAGTATTGAGATCAATCCCGATGTGCCTCAAATTCATTACAATTGCATTAGAATTGAATTCTAATTCAATATATAATACAATAATAATTATAACGCAATGCAATTCCTTTTAATTCATTATAATTGTATTTTAATTCATTATAATTGCATTATAACTCAATATATCTCATTACAAATGTGGTATAATTCATTATAATTGCATTCCAGCTCATTATTATTACATTATGATTCATTATAACTGCATTTTAATTCATTATAATTCATTATAGTTCAATAAAATTGCCTTATAACTCATTGTAATTCATTATAATTCATTATTATGCATTATAATAGCATTACATATCATTGTATTTGCATTATAGTTCATTATAACTGCATTATAGTTCATTAGAAATACAGTATAATTTATTATAATTGCCTTTCATATCATTTCAATTCTTTAAAATTGCATTTTAACTCATTATAATTCATTATTACGCATTATAATGCTTTATAATTCATTATAATTGTATTATTGGAGGTTGAATTAGTTTTAAAGGTGACACACAGATGGCGCTATTTATCACTTTATCGCGTTGGCAATACTGAATATATATTCATGACAAAGCCTCATCCCTAGGCTTTGTTTATCAGTATCTGTCATTTCGCTGAAGTATAAACAACGCAGTGTTTTCGTGCTCCGAGTATGTCAACTTTCGTGCCGTCGAAACGCAATTTGCGGGAAGCTTTGCTTTTCTGTTTCAATTTGGAAAAAAATACAGCCCAAGCCCGTGAATTGCTGCAGGAGGCCTACCCAGACCATACTCCGTCGATTTCAACATGTGAGTAATGGTTTCGACGATTCAAAAGTGGTGATTTTCATACCGAAGACAAGGAGCGTCTTGGCCAGCCCAAAAAGTTCGAGGACGCGGAATTGGGGGAATTGGTAAACGAGGACTCGTGCCAAACCCAAGAAAAGCTTGCTGAATCATTGGGCGTTGATAAATCAACCGTTTGCAAGCGTCTAAAAGCGATGGGAATGATCCAAAAGCAAGGACATTGGGTCCCGTACGAGTTGAAGCTGCGCGACGTCGAACGGCGACTTTTTACGTGCGAATTGCTGATCGAGCGACAAAATCGGAAGGGTTTTTTGCATCGGGTGGTGACTGGCGACGAAAAATGGATCCACTACGATAACCCAAAACGCAAAAAATCATGGGGTTTGCCCGGCCACGCATCAACGTCGACGGCCAAGCAGAATATTCACGGCAAGAAAATCATGCTCTGCATTTGGTGGGATCAGGTCGGCGTCGTATATTTTGAGCTGCTCCAACCGGGCGAAACAATCACGGGGGATCGTTACCGACTGCAATTGATGCGTTTAAGCCGGGCATTGAAAGAAAAACGGCCGGAAACGGTAAAAAGGCACGACAAGGTTATTTTGCAACATGACAACGCTCGGCCGCATGTTGCTCAACCTGTCAAAAAATACCTTGGAACGCTTGGCTGGGAAGTGTTACCCCACCCGCCGTATAGTCCAGACATAGCTCCCTCCGATTATCATTTGTTCTGGCATATGAGTCTCGATTTGGCGGACCAGCGCTTCTCCTCGTACGAGGCTACCAAAATATGGGTTGAGTCATGGATAGCCAAGCAGCGGCCAGAATTTTGGAGAAACGGCATCCGGAATTTGCCCGAAAGATGGGCGAAAGTTGTAGCTAGCGATGGCCAATACTTCGAATAAAATATTTTGTACCGTTTTTTCACAATAAAGCCCCAAATCTTCGAAAAAAACCTTTAAAACTAATTCAACCTCCAATTTATAGAAATTTATTATAGTTCATTAGAATTGTATTATAACTCCTTATGACTATTATAAATGCATTATAATGCATTATAACTACATTATAATTTATTAGAATTGTATTTCAACTCATTATAACTCACACGATTTATTACAAATGCATTATAACTCATTATAACCCATTATAACTCATTATAACCCAAAAGTAACATGGGTTCCTGGCCATGGCGACATTGCGGGTAACTATAGAGCCGATGAACTAGCAAGACTCGGCACTAAATTGACTGATGAGTACATAGATAATGACATAGGGATACCCTTACAAACATGTAAGCTACTTATCCTTGAAGAAATCGTAAGGATAGCAAACGAAAGATGGCGTAATGAAGCCTCCTGCAAAATCGCCCGTCAACTGTGGCCGACTCTAAATGCTAAACGCACAGAATCTTTGCTAAGCCAAAATAAACACAGTCGTAACACATTGATCATAACTGAGATCGGGGCACTGCCTAATAGATAAACACGCCCAAAGGATGGGTGTGCAAACACATGACTTCTGCAGAAGTTGTCTAGATGAGGACGAGGAAGAGACAATCTCGCACCTACTGTGCCACTTTCCTGCTCTATCCAGACGAAGGTCTACTATTCTGGGTAAACAATTTTTTAATGAGTTGGAAGATCTCAGTTCTACAGAAATCAAAGATATTCTAAAACTTTTGAATAGCACACTGGTTTTAGGAGAGATAGGGACAGGCTCCTCACGCGGCATCACAATGGGCTATGAGCCTGAGTATGCCCCGTAGTGGACAACCGCTTCAACCTAATCTAACCTAACCCAATATAACCCATTATAACTAATTTTAATTACATTAGCAACGTGTAGAAAAGTGAGATTGAAAAGGACGCACCAATAAGAAGTCTCCAAACCAAAATTTAAATTTTGCTCAATGACGCTCAGTAAATTCTTTCGTCATATATTTTTTTAATACTTTTATTACCTTCAACATTACGCACAAGCGAGAAAAGGTACCACTGCCCTTAAAATAAATAAAGTAAATAAAAAATAGCACATTACTCATTCATAGCTCAAGCAAAGTTTTTATTATTCATAAAAGTAGGATTGTCAACCAACCGAAAGTTGCGTTTTCGAATGGGAGTCCACATATGCGAACTAATAAAAAGAACACTTCACTCAAACTCAGATAAGGTGCTCGAAACAATCCGATTAGATAAACGGCAAAAACCACCGCAATCATGGCAAAAGTGAACTGAACTAAAAGTAAGTAAATGACAACAAACAACAGAACTAGCAATAAACTTACCATATCATATCAAACACATCGCAATGTTGCTTTTAAGATGTGATAAACTAAGCAAAACTTTGAGAGAGCGAATTAGTTAGTACAACAGCTAAAGTGATACGCGAAACTACATTTGTCGGACTGCAGCGATTTTAACTATAGTAAATCTGCAAAAAATTAAGTAAGTTTCAAGGTATACCTTTAACTGAATTTCGTGAAAATGCCTCCACACCAACATGGACATGGACATGGTCATGGTGGGCCACCGCACATGGGACCACCACACATGGGACCGCCACACATGGGACCTCCACACATGGGGCCGCCACATATGGGCCCACCTCATATGGGACCCCCACATCATCATGGCCCAGAACCGTGCCTTTGTTGCTGCCCTCGCGTCATTTGCTGTACTATACTCTAATCTACTGCAGTCGTTGCGGTTTTAGGTTGTAGATATTTGTGTTTTTAAAATTAAGTATTTAAGAGAAATTTTTATAATAAAAATAAAATAAGTGCTGTAAAAAAATTAAGCTGATTTTATTTTCGCAAAATATCAATGCCACTAAAAGTTTCGAAATTCAACGAAGAGCACTTTTTGCTAAAAAGTGCTATTGTGGATTAAAGAGACTACTGCACAGCCAACTGAGGCGCTATGTCGCACCGGGTATGACAGGAATTGAGAAGAAGACAGCCAATTCCCCTCTGGATGCACCAACAACTCCCTCCATTAGACTCTCGTTGTGTTCGTACTGTTTAACAGCGTTGAAGCAATCGCTGAATCACCGAAGAGTGATGAAAAAAAGTGTACTTCAATCTAATCAGAGTGCGAATTATGAGTGCCTTGCATCTCTAACAATCGATCACATTGCATGACATTGCAATTTATCGAACACAAATGCCGAACCAAAATTCTTATATTATTATTTTTTCCCCCCTTTACTCCTATTGGAGCATTGGCGTTTGCCGTGCGGAGTTGCTTGCCTCACATTGAACGCATTCTCAGGTCGCGCATCAGGGAATGCTCTGCAGATATACGGGGTAGGTAAGAAATAAAATATCACTCGCGGACCAAAACAAGCACACACCGGCTTGGAGATGCGGATACACATGCTATCACCAAGTTAGGGTAGGCGGGCCAAGCAACTTGACTATCTAAAGCACCTTTTGCTAATGAATCTTCAATCTAACCAAAATTGGAAACGTAGAATGGCATGAATACAATAAAATTTGTTAAATTGTTCGATAATTATTTTCACTTTGATTTAAGAATTATATTGTACTTCGATCTCATTTACCAATTTCTCCAAATAAACGCACATGAACTCATTGCATTGGCCCCTGAAATATGCGACAGCGCCCGAACGGAATGCAAAGTTTTGACAAGTGGGGACTATTTCTCGAAATATTAGCACCACTTAATTGTAGGACTCAATCAACAAAAATATATATTTGCATATCTACTTACATACTATAAAATTATTCAACTTTTACACAAAAAAAAAAAAAAAAAATAAATAATTAAATAAAAACAAAACCACTTGAGGTACTCAAACAAATTACATGAAAATCACTTGACTATTAAATGCGGATAATCCAGCAAAAGCAAATCTCAACGCGACTACCGAAAATTCGCATAAATTTTGGACACAAAAACACACACCTCGAAATGGCAGTCACGGCAGAGGCACTTCTAATGCGAAAGGGAATGGATTGGATCGCGTTGTGGCGCCTGTGTTTGCTTACGTGTATGTGTTGGTTAAAATGGGGTTTTTGTGAGTATACAGCAACAATTTTAAATGACTGGCTTACACGCAAACATGTCAAGTGATTCTCAACTCAACGCGCCCATAAATCTAAGAAGTAGAAATAAGAAATTTTAAAAGTAAAAATATTTGCATTTTTTTGCCTTGCTACTTAAGACAAAGGAGGTACTTTTGCTGGTTACAGGGATGGTAGCTAAAGGACGTACTTTTTAGGATTACTCAAGTGGTGGTGAAGTGATTATTTGGCAAAGTATGAATGGCAACAAGAAAACTGATTAAGACAATTTGAGGCTAGAGCAAATAATACTGGTGATTCTGAAATTTACGATGATTTTGAATTTGAATTATTAATTTTTGTAACTACTGAAAAATGTGTATACTAAAGGGTGGTTAAATTTCAAGGGCCGATGTTGAAAGTGAACCACACCTAAACGTCAACGACACCGTTGGACTTCTTTCTTTGGGGTTATTTGAAAGAAAACAATTCAAGAGCTAAAGGATGAAATAATTCGGAACATTAACGTCATAGAACCTCAATTATGCCTTAGCGTCATCGAAAATTTGAACCATCGGATAAGGGTGTGCCGCCGCGGCTGCGGCTACCATTTGTGTATTTTCCATGCGTAATTGAGCCATACCAATATTTTCATAATAAAGAGAAATGACAATAATTTCCTAAAAAAATTGAAACTTTATTGACGTAAAATGGTTACAAATTTAATATTCAAAATATTGTCCATCGCTTACTACTACTTTTTCCCATCTTTCTGGCAATTCACGGATTCCCTTTGTGAAAAATTCGGTCGGTTTTGCCGCAATCCACGAATCGATCCATTTTTTGACTTCATCGTAATTACGGAAGTGCTGGTCAGCCAGGCCATGTTGCATCGATCGGAAGAGATAGTAATCGGATGGCGCAAGGTCTGGACTATACGGCGGGTGGGGTAGGACATCCCATTTGAGCGTTTCTAAGTATGTTTTGACCACTTGTGCAACATGTGGCCGAGCATTGTCATGTTGCAAAATAACTTTGTCGTGTCTATCGGCGTATTGCGGCCGTTTTTCTCGCAGTGCTCGGCTCAAACGCATCAATTGTCGTCGGTAGACATCCCCCGTAATCGTTTCATTCGGTTTCAGTAGCTCATAATACACAACACCCAGCTGGTCCCACCAGATACACAGCATAACCTTCAGGCCATGAATATTCTGCGCCGACGTCGATGTTGAAGCATGGCCAGGGTATCCATACGTTGCCCGACGTTTTGGATTGTCGTAATGGACCCACTTTTCATCGCCAGTCACAATTCGATGCAAAAAACCCTTTCTTTTGTGCCGTTGAAGCAGTTGTTCGCATGCCATAAAACGGCGTTCAACGTCTCTTGGCTTCAATTCATACGGCACCCAATGGCCTACCTTTCGGATCATTCCCATGGCTTTTAAACGTTTGGAAATGGTTGATTGATCAACTCCCAAAGTTTTTGCAACCTCTTCTTGCGTTTGAGCCGGATCTTGATCGAGCAATTCCTCCAATTCGGTATCCATGAACTTTGGCGGCGCACCCTCGCGTTCTTCGTCTTCCAAGCCAAAATCACCACTTTTAAAGCGTGCAAACCACTTCTGGCACGTTCGCTCAGATAGAGCATGCTCACCATAAACTTCCACCAAGATACGATGACTTTCGGCTGCTTTTTTCTTCATATTAAAATAATGAAGAAGAATTCCCCGCAAAAACACATTATTTGGCACGAAATTCGACATTTTCAAGTGTGGTAAAAATATTGTTGTTTACGCTTCAAATAAAAAACTTATACTGACGTTTGTGCCTTACGACAGTAGCTCTCCAATGAATGTTTGGAAATGTGGATCGATGGAATAATAATCAAGTTACGCCATCTGTTGTAAACCCGCACGAACTTATTCATAGTCCTATTATTTTATTCAAAACCAGCACCAGCCCTTGGAACTTAACCACCCTTTACATTTTTAAGAGGGTATAAAATGCTCTTCTGTTATAAAAAATTAATATGGAAAATATGCAGAAGATTTTTCTAAAATTAAAAACTCGATATTAACAGGTAAAAACATATAGAAAAATGAGTAACTTAAAGTAATTCTTGGATGTTAAAAAAGCAACAAAATATCAAGTGAGTTACCTAGATGAAAAAAAGTTTGAGCAACACTGAAGATTAGCATTTCTAGCTGTATTTGGGCGTCATGACGCAAACAGTTTTTTCCCACAACCATTTGACTGACACAAACTCCCGTGAAAGGTACTTAGGCTAAGCCTTTCAATAAATTTGTGACATGAGTCTTGATAATGTCCTGTAAATCGAAAGAACCTACTGAGTTGGTTGCCTCTAATCGTTGCGTAATTTAACTATGAAAAAACTATTAACTACAGAAAACAGCCGTTTTTTTTTTTGCTTGTCGGAACAACTAGCCTGTACAGCACTCAGACAACATTAAGTCCATTGTACTGCATTTGGTTCCCTTTTTTAATTGTCTTTAAATCTACCCGAACTCCGAAGAAATCTGAGTTGTACTTGTGGTGCCAGAGTGGTCAGAGTGGTCGCTTCTTAACACATCAGCGCCAAAGGCCTCCAGCCTAATTCGAGCGAAGGCCGGACAAACGCACAGAAAGTGGTCCACCGTCTCATCCTCCTCTTCACATGCTGAGCAGAGTGCACTGTCTGAAATGCCTACCATTTCCATGTGATTTGCCTATAGAAAGTAGCCCGTCATCAATCCCACCAGCTGCCTACAGCTGCTTAATGACCGGAGAATCTGCGACAGTCGGTCGGACATGACAGCTAACATCAGTTTTGTCCATCTGCAGGCTGTCTCAGCCTGCCAAGCTCGCTTGTGGGTTGAAATAACCCGTTTGCAAACCGTGGCTTTGATGGCTGCAGAAGGGGGTGGCGGAATGGGCTCCGGGCCAAAGAGATCATGAGCGGAGCCTTGCTGTCGTTGCAGACACAAACAGATCTGCCTCTTCACCTGTTTTCCACAACAAAGTTTATTGTTTCATGGATAGCACACACCTCCGCTTCAATCACAGATGCGTAGATTCCAAGAGCAAAGTGTAGCTTTGTCTCGCTGGATTCCACGTAGACACCAGAGCAGGAACCGTACTCGGTGCTGGAGCCATCCGTGAAAATGCCGAAAACAGTGTTTTCTGGGCGCATTTTCAGAGTTTGACCACAACTGAGCCTCTGACAGAAAACACACAAAAGCTTGCCATTGGGGTCTGAGAAGCTACCGATGCTTGGAAAAAATTATGTTATTTACTGCGCGCAGTCGTGATCGAACCTAGTACCTACTGCCATTATGTCATATACAAATATACAGTGCTATGGACTGTCTCATTTTTTATCAGCGAATAATCTTATCAGTTTTGCAGACCGCCTGGCTATGCCATGACTAATATACACATATATATACTTTTATATACCTGACTCCATATTTAGGGTGAAAAAACCCATTCTGCCCAACCGCATGGGCATCGCTTTTATTATGATTCATACAGTCAATGTCAAAAGAAAGTGTACACCGCATAGGATAAGTTGTTTATTATTTGGTTTATTTATTTCGTAATTTCAATTATTTTTTTTTAAATATAGCTCGTAATACAGCGGGAACCATATAAACCAAAATTTCGAACCTTGTATAAGATTTTTTGAAATTCGGTTAATTTTCATCAAAATTTCAAATTTTTCACACAGAATTTTTGAAAAGATTTCAAGCATGCGATTTGATAGCTCTTTACATACATTTTAGCATAGTGGAGTGCAAGCTTCAACTAAATCAAAAGTCACGGAAAAACGATGAAAAAAAGCTTCCCTCAATCTAATCAGAGTGAGAATTAGTGCCTTGCATCTGTAACATTCGATGACATCTATGGCATTGCTATTTATCGAACACAAATTTCATTGATGCCGCACCAGAGTTAGAAGTGTGGTTTTTTGAGAGTGTTTTTCTCGTTCGCCGTCTCTTCCATTTTCTCCATTTTACGCCTACTACACATTTTTTTATATGGAAGAAAACACGCAACACCGTCAGCAGAAAAAATTGTCAAAAATCAATCAGATTTTTGAATCACTTGAAACTTTCACTTTTTATACTAAAATTTAATGAGCAATAAAATTGCGTACCTGAAATCTTTTGAGAAATTTTGATTAAAAAGTTTGAAACATTGATAAATACTCGCCGAATTTTTACAAATTTTATGCCAAGCTCGAAACTTTGCTTTATATGGTAGTTGTTGTAGTATGAAATATAAAAAAAAATTAAAATTACAAAAATTTATAAATAAATATTCAAAACTTATCAATATGTGGTGTACACTTACTTTTGACGCTGACAGTTTGTACAAAAAATTAGTTATCGCTAAAAATGTTATGACTACTCATTAAAAATTCAGAATAAACCCATATATTTATTATTATTAGGATGGCCCACAAAACTTTTTTTCTTTATGCTACTCCTGCAATTTGTTCTATGGGCAAAAGAATTAGTCATCTTTATTTTTATTTCTTTTTGTGACATTGAACGTAACTGCAGAGCTGATGAATTAGCGAAACTCGGCACCAAATTGATCGATGAGACCCTTGATGACTCTTGCAAACATGTAAGCTGCTTATATTTGAGAAAATTCGTTGCTCTTACAATTGAATGAATGCTCTTACAATGAAAGATGAATGAAACCACATGCAGAGTCGGCTGTCAACTATGGCAGATTCTTAATGCTTAACGCACAGAATTTCCGCTAGGACGAGATAAGCACAGTCTTGGTACACTGATTTCATTCATAACGGGGCATTGCATAATCGGCAGACACGCCAAGAGGATCGTTGTGCAAACAAATTACTTCTGCAGAAGTTGTCTAGATGAAGAAGAGGAAAAGACGATCCGGTACCTTTTGTGGCTCTGTCCTGCCCTATTCACACGCAGATTTACCGTTTTAGTTAGACATTTCTTTAAAGCATTGGAAGATCTTAGTTCTGCAGAAATCAGAGATATTCTGAAATTTTTGAAAAGCACACACTGGTTTTAAGAGAAATAGGGAGAAGTTGGAGACGCGGCATCACAATGGACAATGAGCCTGAGTGTGTCCCGTAGTGGACAGCCGCTTCAACCTTGCCTAACCTACCCAAGGCTTTGAAATTTACTACTGAATTCCTATGGGGCAAACATTGTAAAAATTGTAAAAATTTCAATTTACTATTGTATTTTAATTTCTTTCCACAGAACTCACAGAATTGAAACTTAATGCTTTACTTACAAAAAAATTGAGTATTTCTTAAAATTATCCGGAAACACCTTAAAAAATGAAAAAAATGTTAAAAATTCTACAAAGAATATTTAACTTGTATTTGATTTTTTTCTTTTGGTATTATTTTTTGAAAATTTTTGAAGCGAAATTTATGTCGATCAGTACAAATTTTATACCAAATTTACGGAAAAGTGAAATTTTTTTCAGGAATTCAAAGATAGGTTTCAAAGCGTTGGCGGCAAGTGAAACTAACAAATATACAAAAAACAGCCCAAAACAACGAAAGAAAAAAACCCATTTATATAACTCATTCTTTGGCCATGGAACTAATTTTGGGGGTCGCATCAAGAAAAATAAATTTTTTTTAATAATATAAATTTTAATTAACCAATTTGTTTTGAGCCATGCCAATGTAGCCATTCTAAGTACATATCCCTTAGTGTATAAAATTTCAACAGGAATTAAAATTAAAATTCCTCATTGTGAGGCAATAAGCGTTAGAGCAAATACGCTTGGGAGACACTGCACTTTTAAGGCATTAATAACTGCATTTATCTCAAAAGTATTTTTTATTTATTTATTTGAAAGAGCAACAACTAATTGATAATTATTAAAGCACTAGCTACCAGGGCCTTCGGCTTATTGCTAAGTGCTTACGCTTCTAAGGCGTTTAGGCCGAGCTTTTTCTTTCAATTAGAGGCGCTTGTCTGCATATGTTACCACCTATGAGAAGCTTTCTCCAAGACAGAAATATACTCGAAAGCTTACCACTAACCGCCCATTCACAAAAGCCACTAGAAGCAAATTTTTGCTTGCTGTGTAATGCTTGCAATGCTGATCCAACCTAGCACCTATTGGCTGTAGCTCACAAACAAATACGCAAATTGTGACGATCGCATTTTATGCCGCACAAAAATCTTTATACGTTGTGCCTTATCAGCCTTCTCGGCAGGCTTACAGCCCGCGCCATATAAATATATTGAACTATCTTGTTTTTCTTTAGAAAACCCAAACTGTGAATAAGTACTTGAATATATTGACTTTATTAATCATACATGAGAAAAAAGCAGGTAAAATACCGACGAAAATTTTATGACTAGTCAATAACCGAAAATAATAAATAATAGCAAACATTTCGCGATAAGAATTCCATATATATCTAAGTATGGAAAATTTCAACAACAGTTTCGCTTTTAACGTTCATTCACGAGCGCTGTTACGGCAATTATTTAAGTAAATAAACTAAAATCGAAATTAGTAAATTAGAAAGGTATCCTGCTTTGTAAGAATGTCTCCACCACCACCACATCACGAGCCACCACACCAAGGCCCAGCACATCATGGACCTCCACACCAAGGTCCTCTACACCATGGACCACCGCATGAGGGACCTTCGCATCATGGACCACCACACCAAGGTCCTCCACATCAAGGACCTCCACATCATCATTAATAAAAGCTATTTAATATAAACTAGACACCAACTAGTGAATATGAGTGCGAAATTGGAAGTGTGAAAGAATTTTTTACTTTACTTTTATTATAAAATTAATTTGTTTAATGAGCAAAAATAACCAAAGACTCTGTTGTTCTTATTTGAAATAATGTAGAGATTACAGAAAATGTTTTAGTCATGATTTGTGTAAGCTTGATTGAAATTAAATCTTGAGTTAGTAAAAGAATATAAAAAACTGCACAAAAATTAAAACTGTGTTTGCCATAAATCTAAGCGAATAGTCGCCGACACTTCGACACTGCTTTAGATGTTTTCTGTCTACGAATTGATTGGATGTGGATTAAAAAAATTGTATGGCAGTGCATACGTGTAAGGTAGCAGCATACGCCGATGACGGGGTGCTAATGCTATCGCCACCGTTTCCCTCAGCCATGGGAGATTTTGGATTTGGGCTGCATTCAGTCGCTCGGCTACCAGTTGCAGCCTCAGAGTAAACTCTGGCAAAATGGAGTTGGTGCTATTTACCAGAATATATAAACCTCCACATTTTAGAATTTTTCCAAATTAAACAACCGAGATCTTCCGCTTTCATCGGAAGTTAGGTATCTCGGAGTGATACTTGACTCCAAACTCCATTGGAAGCTGCACATTGAAAATTGGTTAAAGAAGGCCTGTATAGCTGCAAATCTATATTGGGTCGCTCTTCGGAGGGGCTATAATATCAACAAAATGTGGAGGATGCAATGGATTGCACGTATTGGCATCACTGGAGCATGTAGAATTTGCCTCAGTGCTGCCCTTAATGTCGTTTTGTACTTATTCTTCATCGACTTTTACGTTATTTCCATCGCTCCACAAAGCGCGATCAGGTTAAAGAAGGTTGGCCTCTAGAGGCAATCTCTCAAGGGACATGGTAGCATTTTTCTGCAGTTAAGAGCGTAATTCTCTGAGCCTAGGACAGATCTCTCTATCCGCAAACTAAAATTGAGCACCGTTGAGCACTTTCTCTGTAAATCTCCGGATTTGGCAGTTAGACGATTACGAAGGTTGGGGGCTCTCTTCTTCGAAGGCCTGGGGCAGTGCGCCTACGTAAATTCCATCAATCTTCTTCATTACATCAACAGCTCTGGTTGGCTGTAGATATATGAATGTTGAAGGCGCCTTAATGGTATCAAAACGGCCATTTGGTGCTACTTAGGGTGTGCCAGGCTGATACTTCAACCATTTGATCCAGCTACCTATCTAAATACGAGTAAACTGAGGAAACATATACAAAATTTTTCAAATTTAAAACATAGTAATAAAAAAATTAAAATCAAGTTCATAGACAACAAATTCTCAGACTTTTTCCATAATTGCTTCCCTTTTCCAACGCTTGTGTTAAAACAAAAAATAATTGCTTCCAACCATTAAACTACACAAAATGGAAAGTTTTCAATGAAAGGCGCTCAGAAAATCAGAAATACTAAACAAAAAGGGTAAATAATAAGAAAAACTCAAAACAGAACAAGTCGTTACGGCAGTCAATGCAAGTACAAACTGCAACAGGAAAAAAGAAAGAGAAAGTTAGGGGTACTACGTACTCGTATACTAAGCGAGGTAGTTGTTGGAAATGTTGCGAGGAAAAAGCGATCGATTTGGCATTGGCAATTTCAATTAGCGCAGCGCTTTGTGTGAGAGTTTAAGTGGGTTACGATGATTTTTTATACCGCATACCGCATACATTTAGAAAAAGCACTCGAAATACCTGTGTGGAGATGCTTTCTAAATCAAGATACGAGGTCTGATAAATCATTTTCAAGAAATAAATATATAAACATATGCAAGTACACATTTTGAGCATGTATTGATTTTAAAAAACTTTATTGTTTTTTTATAAGAACTATCATCATCATCATTGATGGCGTTACGGTCCAGGTTGAACCTTAGCCTCCCTTAAAAATATAATATAGTTAATCCCATAACAAAGACCTATAACAAAGACCATACCATAAGTTTCTATAGTTTCAAAAGCTTGTCAAGATTTATACATATGTATATATGTATATATTTGACAAATTTCCATCAAAACCTCAGAACTTAAAAAAAAATGTCTTGCGCAGTTTGGCGTGCTTTCGCTTCATAGCAAAAATGCCTAACGAAGTCCAAGAAAAAATTGTAAAAAATCAGCGAGAAGATTTCACTTTATTGTTATAACAAAACTTAACGAGCTACAAAAGTACATACCCAATTTTGTTTTTTGTGAGTTTTAGGAGTAATTTTATAAATCGTGTAAAAAGTTTGAAACCTGAAAACTTTTGCTATAGAATTAAATGCATTTTCGTAAAAAAAACATAATTTAAATCAAAAAATTTATGAAGAATTAGAAATTGAAAATATTTGTGTGGAATGATTTTCTTTTAATTTAAAGTTAACTATTTACTCTTGAACAACGCTTAAGTGAAGAAATGCATTTATTATTTATATTAATATACGTCGCAACATATTGGCATATTTACGTATAAATAGTTGCGTCAATTTTCATAGTATTTTCTGTATTTTAAGAAAAAACTTCATTGGAAATATTATTAGAAACATTTTTTTATAAATAACAAAATTTTTTCTTAGAAATATTTTTTATTGGAATTTATTTAATAATTTTTGTTATATTCAAAATAACATTTTTTATTAGAGATATTTTTTTTTTTAATATTTTTTTTTTATTACAAACATTTTTTTCATAAAGTAAAAAATTTTTTCTTAGAAATATTTTTTTTTATATTTTTTTTTATAAAGTAAAAAATTTTTTCTTAGAAATATTGTTTTCATTTTTTTTTTTATTAGAAATAAAAGGTTTTCCAATAACAGGTGTCATTTTGAATAGGATTGCGCTATCGAGAGATGATTAACGATTTTTTATGGCCGGAATTGGATGGCATTGATCTGGACAATGCTTTTTTTTCGACGGCCACACAAGCAACAAAACCATTGATCTTTTACGGGAAAAGTTTCCCGACCGTGTTATCTCTCGAAGAGGTGATCACAATTGACCACCGAGATCTTGTGATTTAACCCCTTGTAACATTTTTCTTTGGGGCCACGTGACAGAGAAGGTCTACGCCAACAGCTCAGGGTCGATTCAAGATTTCAAAGGTGGAATTCGTGAGGCTATCAAGAACATAGGACAGCCACTTTGCAATTCGGTCATGCAAAATTTCATGAAAAGGATATTGTCCTGTAAGCGTGGATGTTGCCTGATGTTGTTTTCCACTATTAACGGCATCTTTATAATGAAATAAACATCCGATTATTTATATTAAAAAATGGAATTTTTGTTTGAGTATCAAAATAACACCTCTTATTGGAAAACACTTTATGTAAAGAAAAATAAAAAAAAAATAAAAAAATTTAAGAAAAATTTTTATCAGAAGTATTTAAAAATTTTTTTTTTTAACTTTTTTTTAATCTCCGTATCCTTTTTTAAAAAGCACTACAATACACGCTTATTCTTCGATTCTCTCCTCAATCAAATCTTATAAAAAATTTTATCTTAGAAATATTTTGCTTTATAAATTTTTTAAATTAGGAATATTTAAAAACAAAATTTTATTGGAAATACTTTTTTATACATTTTTTGTTATTAGAGACGTTTAAGAAAAAATTTAGAAAATTTTATTTAGAAATATTTTTTTTTGTTTATAAATTTTTTTTTTTAACCTTTTTTTGATCTCCGTACCCTTTTTTAAAAAGCACTACAACACACGCTCTGTCTTCGATTCCTTCCTCAACCAAATCATTTAGAAATAAATGCAATCTCTCGAAGGCTATAAATAGCCCTGCACCTCCTTGTTTTCCTTTTCCACTGCTTTATTTGTTTCCCATTACTTGCTTTTTATTTTGTTTGTTACCACTACTGTTGCTTTGACTTACGCGGATTTGTTTACTTTTGCAGTTAAATTGCCAACAACAACAAATAAAAGCGAATGCAGACACTCTTCCTAATCGGTCATAGCCAGCCCATCCCTGTTTGACGCTAATGCTTGAGCTTCGCACACACACACATACACATCGAGTATGAGCGCATAAAGCCTTGTGCATTTTAAAGTGCGTTCTGATTGAGTTTTGTTGACATTTCGTTTCATTAATTGTTTGCTTTTCATTTTCGACGACATTACGTGGCATATCCTTCGCCTTCCACCGCCCGCCTGCCAACCTTTTCGCCATGCGAGTACTGCGCCGCCTGCAGTGGTACTATGCGCTTTCCAACAAACAATTTCATGCTTTGGCTTTTATTGCCAATGTTTTTCTTTTTCTCTGTTTTCGAAAATGGAAGTTTACAATTTCTTTTCACCTCACCTTCCGACTCGCCTGCTTGCTTTTTCCTTTGCTTTACTGCACTGCAAATTGTTTCAAAGTCTGTAGCTTTGTGGTAACTTGTGGAGGTGATTGTTGTTGTTGGAGTTTATTTTTGAGTTTATTGAGTGGAAACAAGCGATTAATCGAATTTTTAATGAGCATGCAAAAGTTTATGAAAAATTTATGTCTATTTAAGCGTCCACCTCCCATCTACCGCTGACCGTCATTTGCTACCTTTTTTGTGTCGAATTTCTTTGTTTGCCTTTTTATTGTATTCGAGGGCAGGTTTTATTTCCCAAGTGATTTATTTTCGTGCCCTTCACTAACATATTGTAATTTTGAAAAAAGAGAAAAAAAAAACAAATATTGAGTCAATAGATGTGAAGTTAGATCAAACCCAATTGCGTTCGGGGTTGTTTTCAGGGATAGAAGCAGTTTTGTATAACAAAAGGGGCTTGCAACAGGATCAAAACAGTTTTCAAATTTAAATACAAGCGTGGTAAAATTTTTTTAAAAGTCTAGGGCCGCTTTGTTGAGACTCCTAGTCGGTATCAATAGTACCACCCAACCGGAAACGGTGCATAGATACCAATCTAAAACTTTACTATTGAACATCTCTACACAGTCAACTTATTGGCCCCTATTATGAGCAACATTCGATCTTCGACTGTAGTCGAAAGTGCTGATCGAACGAATTTTCATTTGGTATTATGGTGCTCATTCGTTGAAGAATAGGACTATTGTGAATTTCGATCGCTCGACGCATTTACAATAGATAATTTTTCTCAGCTGATACAGCAAATCAAAATAAAAGAAAAACCGATTGTGTTGAAATTCTTTGCTAACAACAATTTTAAAAGTTAAAAAAAGTATTTTTTTGTGAAATGAGTACAACGGAGTTGTGGTTCGACGATTCAACGCTCGATGAAAGATTAGTGGAACTAGCTAGATGTAGAAAACAGCTGAGGGGCGCATCCAACCCCCTTGAAATGGCTTCCACTGAGCAAGTTTAGTATTTTCAAAATGTGTTGACGTACATAATATTACAGAAATTTCCTTACAGTTTTTTAAAGAACTTTAGATTATCTAAAGAGCCGTTTATGAACCTACTGTCCAGTACAAAAAACCAGTTGCAGCAGTGCACCCGAGCCAAGAGCTCTTCACTATTCTCCAAAAAAAGCAACACAAATTATAAATGTGTGTGCAGCTTTGCACAACATTTGCTTGTTTTATAATGTTCAACTTCCGGATGAAGAGTTATCCGATGAGACCCTCAACGATGATGCTGAAGATATTGAAGTGGAGCCAAATAACGGAGAAGCAGAAAACATAAGAAATGAAATTCTTAGAATATTATAGAAAAATCTAAAAAGTATTAAATAGAAACCTTTACGCCACAGTTTCTGTTTTATTTTTGTTATAAATTTTCTTTATTCAATTATTCGTCATTTGAAAAAAAATATGTATTTCAGTTCCTCTACGTATTTCAGCCCATACCTGCCAAGGGAAAATAAAAATGTATTTCTATAAACATCACAAAAAAAAAACATTATTAACCTTAATCCATTTTGCTGCCGTTCTAACTGGTGGTCCCAAGCAATGCAGCTCCGTTGTAAATTCCTCCCAAAATATTAACATATATTAACATATTCCTGCATAATATTAACAAAATTAGTATATATTTATTATTTGGTTACTATAAAACAATAAATAATCGCAAACAACTTACATTTTAACAAGTTTTCCCACAATACGCTACACAATCGAAAGCAAAATTGCATTCGACTCTAAATTCGGTATACAACGAAAATTTCGACAGGGCTGCACCGCTCATAATACCAAATTGACATTCGATTTTCGATCTTCGACAACGAACGAATATCGAAGATCGAATGCAACTCATAATAGGGGCCATTGTCTCTTCC
The DNA here is from genome assembly GCF_028408465.1 of Anastrepha ludens. Classification (NCBI taxonomy): domain Eukaryota; kingdom Metazoa; phylum Arthropoda; class Insecta; order Diptera; family Tephritidae; genus Anastrepha; species Anastrepha ludens. The sequence goes on from NC_071502.1 coordinate 117,061,435, forward strand.
TTTACCTTTAATAAATTGTTTATGAATATATAGTTCATTCTTCTACGAAAACCATATAAATCCAATTTTCAAACTGTGCGCAAATAAAAAAAAATGTATATAAAAGTGTTCATCAAAATTGCTTACCTTTAAATCAGAATTTCGCGAAACCTTTCGAGTAAGCAGTTTTTTCAAGGACTGCTCGGCATTTTTTTATAAAGGGTGGTTAAATTTCAAGAGCCGATGTTGAATGTAAACCACACCTAAACGTCAAGTTTTTTTCTGCATTTCATTTCCCTTTTTTTAATTTCAGACTAACTTAATTTGAACCATGGAAAGATACACAATAGAGCAACGCGTTAAAGTTATTCAGGCTTGTTATGAAAACGGGCGTTCAAATCGAAATACATATCGCGAACTTCATCTTCAGTGATGAGGCACATTTTCTCCTCAGTGGGATCGTCAATAAGCAGAATTGCCGCATTTAGGCGAATGATAATCCAAGAGTGATTGCCGAAAAACCAATGCACCCACAAAGAGTGACTGTTCGGTGCGGCTTATGGGCCGACGGCATCATTGGGCCATATTTTTTCTAAAATGAGGCCGGTCAGGCAATTACTGTGAATAGTGTTCACTATCGTGACATGATAACGAACTTTTTATGGCCCGAATTGGAAGATATGGATGTGGACGATATGTGGTTTCAACAGGACGGTGCCACTTGTCACACAGCTAACGAAATAATGGCTCTTTTGCGGGAAAAATTTGATGGCCGAATAATCTCACGTCGCGACGATGTCAATTGGCCGCCAAGATCATGTGATTTGGCACCGTTGGACTTCTTTCTTTGGGGTTATTTGAAAGGAAAGGTGTACGTCAACAAGCCAGCAACGTTTCAAGAGCTAAAGGATGAGATAATTCGGCACATTAAGGGCATAGAACCTCAATTATGCCTCAGTGTCATCGAAAATTTGGACCATCAGATGGAGGTGTGCCGCCAAGGCCGTGGCGGCCATTTGGCCGATATTTTATTTTACACGTAATTGAGCCATACCAATATTAACATAATAAAGAGAAGTGACAATAAGTTCCTAAAAAAATTGTATTTTATTCAAAATCAACACCGGCCCTTGAAACTAAACCCTTTATGTAAGAAAACACCCAGCACTGTGAGTGAAACAATTTTATGTACTCTATTCAGTAAAAAATCTATCCGCTTTTCGAGCCAATAAAATGTTACAAGTTCAATGGGCTTTAAAACTGCATTTTCAAAAAAATTCTGATTGAAAAGTAGGAAATTTTGATGAAAAAATTTTGATTTTTTTTTTATTTCAACACAATTTTAAGCTTGGATTCACATAATGTGTGCAGAAGAATTTACTATAATTTCATATAAAAATTATTAAAATTAAATGAAAATGAAATAATTTATCAAAACTGGCCAGTAAGTCCTAGGCTGTAGTGCTGTACTTCAGTGTATGTTAGCGAGACCACGTTCTTAGAAAACCACTTGACAACATCACTAGAATGGCCCCAGATTAGAATCTTTAGGGAAGAAAGAGCCACGACCGGCTAAAGAACACCTGAAAGAGAGCCATCCTGCAAGGCATATCTCCCATAAACACCAGCTGGGACAATGCTAAGGCGATAGCATCTAATCGCGTACGTGTAAGTTGCCTTGCAGAGCTCCTATACTCCTCAAAGAAGTCATAAGCAAAACACAAAAAAAAATATTTAGTGAGAGGTCGAAGTACCAAACATTTCGAAGATAAGTTCTTCAGTTTTAAATGAGCCAAAGCAGATGATTCTACGCCATTTGGGGGATTTTTAGTTTTCTCAGTCCACTTTGTATGCAAATTTTACTTAAAAATCTTCGCCTCTTCCCTAACGAGATCCAATTAACTGAAGCAGTGAAATCTCTTGATCATTTGTATTGCCGAAATTTTTCAACTCTGGTCTGCAAAATTAAGTTATACCCCTATTGAAAACACCTTTTCTGTATGCTTCCTTACCTCCCATTGAAAAAAAAAAATGTCTGCTTCATAACTAATCCAGCGAAGTTACCAAATCAAATAGTTTATTATTTAATTAATTTTAATGCCGCATTTTAATCTATTTGCAAATTTCAGTATCGGACTACTGCTTTACCTTTAATTAGACTTACGAGTATGTCTACTTTCATTGTGCTAATACCTCTTACCCCTGAGGGTCTCTATCTTAGCGGCTACGATGGGGCTACGGTTTTTATTTTTCTTAGCTTATTTGTTTTTAATTTGTCTGAGCACACACACGCACCCACAAACACGAATACTAAGCGGCGTATGCCAAAAAAAAAAACATAGAAATGGAAAGCCAATGAGTTGTGGAAGTGGTAATGCAAACTTATGGGCAGTCCGCACGTATACTGGCAATCTTTCGGTGCATTTCAGGCAAAGCTGGCATAAAAGATAAAGGTTTTTTAACATAGTTTTCCAGCTTAAGGATAAGACTGAAGAGTTAAGTTCTCATCTCTTCAATAAATCACAGGACTACGAATTATGTCAATAAGTTGCGCGAACTCAGTTTTAACTCGGAAGCTGGCAACACTGCGGCAACTCTGCAGCAACATTGAGACGTTCATAAACACACGCCTGAAAAGAAGGGCCTCTTTGTTAGTTTCAGTAGAAATTTGAAGCAGATATTACATTTGCTTTGTACCCGTATTTTATACGTATCGAAAGTAGTTTATTTAAGAAATGCACTGAAATGAGATCCTCAAATTGAAAGCAGCGGCTTGCAACCCAAATGTTGTGTGAAGCAGGCAAAGACAGAAATTAAATGGGTTGGCTAATAGTTAGCGAGAATACCAGGATGTTTGAGTATGAGCACGAGACTCATGCACAAAAATAGCAATGAATCGAAAAGCGTGAAGAGTGGCCAACGAAAACGAAATTGTTCAAGTCGCGACTGAAGGTATTAACGATTTTCCGAAATTTACTCTGACATAACTTGAGATCTGTTCTACGTTAAAATTCTTAAATACTTCTAAAGAAGACACATTTAAGAGATCGCAACTTTTTGACTCTTGCGAATGAATCCAAGAGCTGGCATAAGAAGCACACACTAAGTGTCAAATAACTTAAACCAGTCCCTGCTTGTAGTCAGTATCTTTTCTTCGAATAATATCTAAAATGTTTCAGTAAAAGCTGAAGTTATTCATTGTTAATTAGCTTATTCCTTTCAAAGTGTCTAATGTCCATGCACATCGGCCAACGCTTTTTCGAATCTTCAAAGCACTTTTCATGGACCGATATTGTTTTTTTTTTTTTTTTTTTTTTGGAGCAGTTCTCTAGGCCCTGCCAGTGCGTTGTTGTCACCGATCGTCATCGGACATACGCTGCTTCGACAGATAGGAGGACATGTGAATAGGTGGTTACTATCGTGCGGTTACCTTCACACATGGGCGAGTCTCTGAATCACTTTCTGCTCCTACTACCATCTACCATAAATTTGTCTGAAATTGGTTTTTTGCAGGCTTCAGTATAATTAGAAATTAAATTAAAAAAATTCAACAAAAAAATTTATAATTTTCAGGTTTATTCAATATTGAAGAAGGATATATCTGGAACAAAAAAAATTCAAGTTTCTCATACAAATTTTTTATAAAGCAGTTTTTTTCCTAAAATATAATATAAGAAAAAAAATTTTAGTTTTTAAAAAGAACCGAAGATATTTGAAGTTAAGAAATCTCAAAATTGTAATATAAAAAAAATATTATAAAGAAAAAAAAACAACCTCAGAGTTTTTCCAAAACAAAAAAAAACATTTTTTTTATAAAGTATTGTATATTTTATCCTACAGTGTGAAAAGGATAAAAATAAATTAAAAAATCTCACAATAAAAAAAAAATTATAAAGAAAAGTAAAATTTTAGAGGAGTGTTTTTCACAAGTAAAACAAATATAAAAAATAACAGTATAATTCGAATTTTTTTCAAAACAACATTTTAAATAAAGTATATTTCATCCTAAATTGTAAGAAGATATTAGTTAAACTGTTAAAAAGTATTTCACGTTAAAAAATCTCAAAATTCTATTATTAAAAAAAATAATACAATAATTTCAGAGCGTTTTTAATAACTTAAAAAAAAATTATAGATGCTTTCCATTTCAATTCAACCGGGCTATTCGGGTCATGTTCTTCGATTTCGATGTAACTTAAATATGTTGCTCTCTGGTCAAAATAATCAGACACGTATTTTTTTGTTCGCCTGAAAAATGTTTTTTTCAAGAATTATCGGCAATTTTGTTTTTCGGCTCAAACTCGATTTTTTTTAATTATATAAGAAAATTTTTTTTTAAATGCCCATAACTTAGTCAAAAATTAACCGATTTTAATAATTCTGGGTTCAAAATGATCGTAATCACGTACACGAGCGACGTCATGTAGAAACAATTGCAAAAAAGTAGTCGAAAGTAGAAAAAAAATTGAATTTTTTTTCGAAATTCAATATTTCAAAAAGTGTATCTTTTTTTTTTTATAACTTTTTCTAAATCAGAAGGACATCTCAAACTTTAATTGAGCTGAGTGCCTAGTAGCTAAAATAAGTTGTTTTTGAGTAATAAATTTTTGAGTAAAAACCGTGTTTCGCCCTTTTTGTATTTGCAAAATAAAACATTTTCAACTACTTTTTTGCAATTGTTTCTGCATGAAGTCGCTCGTGTAAGTAATTACGATTATTCTGAGCCCAGAATTATTAAAATCGGTTAATTTTTGACTAAGTTATGGGCATTTAAAAAAAATGTTTCTTATATTATTAAAAAAAATCAAGTTTGAGCCGAAAAACAAAATTGCCGATAATTCTTGAAAAAAAAATTTTTCGGGCGAACAAAAAAATACCTGTCTCATTATTTTGACCAGAGAGCAACATATTTAAGTTACATTGAAATCGAAGAACATGACCCGAATAGCCCGGTTTAAATTGAAATGGAAAGCATCTATAATTTTTTCCGAAAAAAAACGAAGTATATTTTATCCTAACTTTTAAGAAAACATTTATGACGCTAAAAAATCTCAAAATTATAAAAGTAAAAAAAAATTTAGATTTTTTTAAATTTTCCAGATTTAAAAAATCAACTTACAAAAAAAAATAATTACACTCTTTTTCAAAAAAAAAAATGTGTATAAAGTATATTTTTTCCTAAATTATAAGAAATCATTTATGACGTTTATATCAAAACCATAAAAGTAAAAGAAAATTAATTGTTTCAAATTTTTCAGCTTCAAAAAATTTTATAAAAAAATAAAAAAATCTTAGAGGTGTTTTTCATAAGTTACAAAAACAAAAAAAAAATAATAAAAATATTCTAATTTTTTCCAAAAAAAAATTTTTTGTGTGAGGCATATTTTATCCTAAATTATAGGAAAGCATTTTTAAAAATATTAAAAAAAAACGCAGATACTATATTTGACATTAAAAGATTTCAAAATTATAAAAGTAAAAAAAGGGAATTATTTTTTTTCAAATTTTTCAACTTTATAAAATCTCTAAATTATAAAATAAAAAGGAAAACAAAAATAAAAAAATTGTAAGCCAAAATATCATAAACTGCTTGGACTTAACCAACCTCCCACAAATCTAGTCTATCGTTTTTCACTTTATTTACTTCCATTTTGAAACTCAGTAACGGATAACTGCCTTTACCAACCAAAAATCTGGGGAAGGATTTGTTTTGAAGTGTAACGTCACCTTTCAATCGCTGTTCAGCATGGCCCAGTGCAATGTGTACGTCGTGAGATATGCCCCACTGAAGATATCTAGCTGAAAAGCTCAAACATTTTGAGTTCACCTAAGGTATTAAAAACTGCGATTGTATTCATAAATGGACTAATAAGTTTCCTTTGCAATACCAATTCACAGTCGAGTCTGACAAGAAGTATTACTTCACCTGAGCTGTCGGGATTATTGATTTCATCAGAAATTCTGTATTACAGCTGTTTAGTGGAATTTTGTTCTCACTTAATCATTTACTTGGAATTACCCCAAAAAAGTAGTTACTTTACTGCGTAGTGTGTCTGTTACATGAAGACGTAGAAAGAGTTAATTGCGACAATGTTTGTTTAGATGCGACGTGTTCATCCTGGCAAAACAGGAATAGAGAGGCGAGCGACATACTCGTGCAATCCCATCAGCGTGATGGTAACGTGCAACACACAAGTATGTGTACGAGTATGTGAGTGCCTCAATGAGTCGGGAGTGCGCTTGTTAAAATGTTTGTATGGGTAGAAATTTTCTTGGAAAAAACCAAGCCTTCCCCAGCTTGCCGCATGTTTTAGTGCACTTCACTTTCCCGAAGTGTTTGTCTTCACTTTTATAATTAAAATGTTTGTTTGATTGGTTTAACGCGTTACTTAAAAATTTATGCTAGAGATAACAGTTTTCAAACAAAAATATGTACATATTTGTTTGTAGTGGGGGTATGCGCACATGAGACCCAGAGCAAAGCACTGCTGAAACAAAAAAAGTGAGCGAGCACAGAAGAATCAATTTCCTTTGAAGTGCTTCGGTTTCATTCGTATGGTCAGTCGGACAGACAGCGTAGAATTTTTGTTTTAGCTGCTACCAATTTTTATTTATTTTACATGTATTTTTGTAGTTGTTTTTGTTGCTACACACATCATTTTTACCATTTTGTAATGTTTTTTGGCAATTAATTAAATTGAATTTCGTTACGTTTGAAGAATTGAAAAGATGTCCATCAAATATATGAGTAATTAATATAATTGAATTGAAACGGACACATTTGTTCGGGAGTCTCTGAAGCATCACCAATTATGGATTTATCTGCAACCGCTGTGACCAGTGCAGAAACGCAGCAGAACCGCAATTGCCAAGATAAATGGAAAAAGCAGTTGGTGGTCAGCAGTCAGTAAAAGGTTCACATTTTGGTCCACATATGTGAGATACGCATGTAGTAGTCTCAATAGTGTGCTAAAATGTCACATCAAAGGCATGTAAGGGCGTGGTAAAAAAAGGTTTTTTGCACACTAACACTTTTTGATTCAGAAGAAAAAAAAAAAGAAAACAAGCTACAAATTCTGTTAATTACAAAAAAATATGTGCACGAGGAAACATTCGATGTATGCAGGCAGATTTAACAATTCATTAAACCAAAATTTATGATAAGAATTTTAGAGCTGATTTGGGCTCAGAAAATCACTAATTAAACTTGAGATGTCTAACAAAAGTTCGGTAAATTGAATTTATTATTTTATTATTATTATTTTATATTTTTTATTTTATTTTATATTTATTATTATTTATATTTTAAATTTTTAATTTTCATATTCATTATTTTTTATCTACCCCACTTAATCACCATTAATACTTCAATATATGTATATAAAGGGTGGCTAAGTTCCAAGGGCCGGTGTTGATTTTGAATAAAATAAAATTTTTTTAAGAACTTATTGTCATTTCTCTTTATTATGATAATATTGGTATGGTTCAATTACGTATAGAACAAAATATTGGCCAAATGGCTGTCGCGGCCTCGGCGGCACAACTCCATCCGATGGTCCAAATTTTCGGTGACGCTGAGGCATAATTGAGGTTCTATGCCGTTAATGTGCCGAATTATCTCATCCTTTAGCTCTTGAATTGTTGCTGGCTTATCAACGTTCACCTTTTCTTTCAAATAACCCCAAAGAAAGAAGTCCAACGGGGTCAAATCACATGATCTTGGTGGCCCCATCAAATTTTTCGCGCAAACGAGCCATTGTTTCGTTAGCTGTATGACAAGTGGCACCGTCCTGTTGAAACCACATATCGTCCACATCCATATCTTCCAATTCGGGCCATAAAAAATTCGTTATCATCTCACGATAGCGAACACTATTCACAGTAACTGCCTGACCGGCCTTATTTCGGAAAAAATATGGCCCAATGATGCCGTCGGCCCATAAACCGCACCAAACAGTCACTCTTTGTGGGTGCATTGGTTTTTCGGCAATCACTCTTGGATAATCATTCGCCCAAATGCGCCAATTCTGCTTATTGACGATCCCACTGAGGGGAAAATGTGCCTCATCACTGAAGATGAAGAGCGCGATATGCATTTCAATTTGAACGCCCGTTTTCATAATAAGCCTGAATAACTGTAACGCGTTGATCGATTGTGTCTCTTTCCATATTTCAAATTGAATTAGTCTGAAATTAAAAATGTCAAATGAAATGCAGGAAAAAACTTGACGTTTAGGTGTAGTTCACATTCATCGGCCCTTGAAATTTAACCACCCTTTATAATTGGCGCGTACAAACTTTTTGGGTAATTGGCCGAGCTCCTCCTCCTATTTGTGGTGTGCGTGTTGATGTTCTTCCACAAATGGAGGGTATCAAGCCGACTCCAAACGGCAGATATTTCAGATATTTTCTTATGAGGAGCTTTTTCATGGCAGAAATACACTCGGAGGTTTGCCATTGCCTGCTGAGGAACGGCCGCTATTAGAAAAAATGTTTTCTTCATTTTGGTCTTTCACCGAGATTCGAACCTCGCACCAACCCATTCAACGACGGCGGCCTTTTAGATTCAATACTTGTTTTAATATTTAAAGGTTCACTATTGAAAAAGTCCTCAAAATCGCATTTTTGCAGCTTCCTAAGTTCAACATCAACCCCATTTATTATCTTTTCATTCATACCAAAGACTTTTGCTCTCAAATTTTTCTTATATTAGTTTTTGGAAATAAGTAAAAATTACATAGCACCCAAAACGGTGAATAGAAAAATCTAGCGGAATAGCAACAACTATTTTTGCTCTGGTGAAGTAAAACGAGATCATCACTTTTGTTGCTGACATTTGCTGTCTGGCTTTCACACGTGGATTTGCGGCCTTCATACCATGAACGCCTGTTTAGTTTCTGGAGAATACTTAAAAATCCAAGCTTTAGCATCTATACGATTATATCAAAGTTGCTAGTCCCCCAGTTTCCGAATTATCTCAAAAAGTATTGAGCAAAATTGACTTTAGCTTCTTTTTGGCACTGATAGAAAATTCGTGGAACACATTGAGCAGATTTCTTTGTGTATTATAAATCATTATACAATATTCGCAGTACTGCCATAGAATTCAAACCCAATTCACTACATATCATTTCCTGTATGATTCGTCGTTCTCCGCCGACTTTACGCTTCACCAGGGCCACATTTATCTCGTCGGCCTACTATTTTGGGCGTCTTTCTCTGAATCTTTGACACCACTTACAAATAGTCTTAAGAGATGGAGTGTCTGGTTGGTATGCAGTTTGGAACCGATCGAAAATTTCTACAGGTCGAAAGCCGTAAAGTATTGAGTAATAAATTTTCTGCTGCGTCGGTGGCGGAATTTCTAATGACATTTCATCACTTATTTTGCGGTTTCTCGTCACTATTCAAACCAAATTTTCTAAAATTGTATATGAAACATCGTAAAACTATAACCAACCTAATGGCGTTTTAAAAGTTTTCAAAAAAATAAAGAATACAATCCACTTACCGATATTTGTTAGTCGCCTCGTAAGTTCTCATGAAACCAGATCGCTATTTATTTATTACTCAAGACGTTCAGGGGACTTGAAGGCATACAATTTCAAAAAAATTAATTTTAAATTTCGGAAGGAATGTTTTGAAAATGTATTGCTAAGTTTTTGAAATGATATTGAAGGTATTTGACTACAAAAAAACTAAGGAAAAATAATCTGTTTTAAGTGTTAAAAATAATGCATTTTGTCTACTTTTTTGAAACGATTATTTTTATATCGACCCTTTTAAAAGTAGACTAATTTAAAAAAAACGTAGCTGTTGCTTATTTAATAAAGATACTGGCAATATACTGGTTCAACTTGCCGTACTCCAAAACAGAAGGTGGGCGAAAGGAAGCGAACACGAGACATGTACTCCCTCATTCACTACCTTTTTTGTGTCGAGTTTCTTTGTTGGCGTTTATATTGCACTCGAGGGCAAGTTTTATTTCCCAAGTGATTCATTTTCTTGCCTTTTACTAACCTACTGTAATTTTGAAAGGGGAAAAACACTGTCAAAAAAAAAAAAACACAAACACACAAGAAACATTCTCTCTCTCTCTCTTAAGAAAGAGGACGCCCCAATCTACAGATGTTGGGGTGCTGACTGAATATTTATTTTTTATTTATTTATTGCTTTATTTCGTAGTTCAGTTAAAAGGAAAATTCTTTTTGATAATGAGAAAAAGACTTGAAGCTGTATAAAATAATCAGTTCAAGATTTCAAATGTTATTTAAATCTGTTAGGGTTCTCATTAAGGAAGCATCCGTGGCGTAGTTTGAGTTTGCAGAACAAATGTAAATAAAAGGGGAATGTGCTAGGTTTCGCCCAGTGACATTAAAATGCAATTTTCTAAGATCTCTACACAATCACCTGATACACTTACAATATCGGTGACCAAGGTGAAAACGAGAAAGCATCATTTGGTGATCAAAGGTTTAATATTCCGAAGCAAATAGTGCCATTCTAATGAAGAAGTCAATTCAGTAAAATTTAAAGCGTGGAAGGCAAATTCGGCCGCCGTCCTCGAATGGGTTTGCCCGTGACTAGACTAGACTTCCAGAAATGTTTCGAGAGCTGGCTCAAATGCTGTCATATGTAAGTGTGTTGCAGTTGATGGGGAGTACTTGGAGGACGATAATATCACTTTTGAAGAATAAGCTTGTATTTTGAAGTTTCTGAATATATTCCTGGTACTTTTTTACCAAAAATAGTTGTTAATTTTTTCCGTATTCAAACAAGAAAACAGTAAAATTAACAATTCCTTAGATGCACAGGTGCTAGGCCATCAGATATCCTTATAGAGAGTAAAACATATAAAAATAAATTTAAAATTTGTTTATCTTCTAAAAAAAACTATCTTTTGAAAGTCAAGATAAAAAAATGTCTACATTGTCCTAATCTGATTTGAGTTACAATATAATAAGAACATATAAACCCAAAATCTAAGTAGCAACTAAATGGAATTCTGATAGCATAAATACTTTTCGAACTACATATCAATCTCATGCCTTATGACGAATGACGAATGAACGGCCATACGAAGCATTTGTAAGCTGGGAAACCACCTGCGTTTGGAATTCTGTATGTTACCTACGCATTTTCTCTCTTAATATTATACTCTAAAAATTACTCTCAAGGCGCTCATCAAAAATTATTTTCATTGATCAGTACTTGAAAATCCATCTCCCCTGAATAACGAAATTTCGATGTCATATCCACTGCGCATTTCAAAAGCAGACATTAAATTAACATTAAGCACTATTTTAGCGATAATCTCAACATGGGTAATAATTAAAAACAGTTCAGTGGGGTTGAATTGCCTAATTATCCGCTGAAATGCTACTGACGATAAAAGCAGGTTACTAATAGACAATAAAAGAGCATTAGGCCTAATTGTCTGTGACAGATTGTGTCTGCAAAATTAAATCCAGTTTTCCATGTACTATCCAATTAGCCTCTTGACCATTTTGCTAGGTGCTTCGGTGCAAAATGCAAAGGTAAGCGATGTGAAATATATTTTACTATTATTGCATTTATAGCTCAATAATATTATTGACCATCTTTTCTAATAACAAATCGGAAACATTTCAAAACTCATCCCAGTCACGTTACATTTCACTCTCTTTCAACATATCTCTAACAATGGATGAAGATCACCAAAAACAGCAACAACAACAACGCACATCAGCCTACGCCACCGTCTTGCGCTCGTGCATGAAAGAGATCGAATTCACCAAGGCTGAGTTGCAACGCTTTCGTCTGAGTTTACTCTCACGCGACCCAGAAGTGTTGAAAAGCGCCAAAGAGCAAACTGCGCAGCAGCGTAGAGTGGCGGAAATTGAAGAAGATGATTCATTACACACAGAAGCAGCGAACCGTTATGAAACTCGATTTAAAGAGAATACACCACAAAATAATGCTATAGCGTATGAAGATGCGAAAGTGTTTGGAAGTGATGAAGAAGCATTGCAGTGTTTCGTCTATTGCCTCTATGAGCAATTGGTTCTTACTTCGAAGAGTGTATATATGGAGTATGAACTTTTTGCCAAATTGTATGCGATTTTGGGACGTGAGCGGCATTTGGTGAAAGAGTGTTTGAATTTCAATATGAACAATAAATGTGAATCCTCATACAAAATGCGATTGTGCAATTCGCGACTGCAGATGCTGGAATCGGAGGAGCGTCTGCGTGATGCATTTGAGTATGGAGGGCGCGCTGATGAGTCAGTAGTGGAAGAGGATAATGATGTAGATATGGGAGAGAACCAGAAAGAGAACACAACGCAGACACAATAATCCTAACCAAGATGCGATGCCTTTTAATGTTACTAAATATTTTTTATAATAGCTCGGATATATTCGTATATGAATCAGTTCGGAATATTTATATCATTAAAAGTACAATACATATGCAAAAAAACCAAAACAAAATAAAGACAAAAACAAAAAAATTAAGAGCAAAATAAAAATGATACCAGAAGCTAGAACAGGGATAAATAAAAAAGACAAAAGAAAAATATAAATATTTTTTTTTTATAAATTTAAGAAACTCGAAGAAAAATATATTTCATTAGGAAGATCGCACTTTTATTAAGTGTGCCCCAGTGAGCCACTTGCAAGGCATTTTTGTAAAAAAATATTCCTTCTTGGCCGAGAGGTAGAGAACGCTACTGCACGTGTAGTTTGATCTTAAAGTAGGATATATCGACATGCCTGTATCAAAGAGACAAATGTGTTTTTTACTTCAAACTTCATTGGCTTTAAGTACCACGTTCTAGTACTCACCCACCAGATCTCAGTTTCTATCACCTTAACGCACCACCCTAATGTTAGTAAATTAAAGCTCGCCGAACTACTAAGAAAGTATATCGATTCGAAGGCAATTTCGATACTTATTTTTTTCCGAATCTTTAAGCGGCTGCTAATAAAGTATTTCAATTAGGAAGGAAGGAATTTATTTTTGCCGAATGTAGAGGTCGCCATTTTACAATTTTCGTCATATCTTCAGCATTTATAGTCGGATCTTGAAATGTGATATATCGGCGGTGGAGAGTTGCACACGTAAAATCCGTTTTCCTTATAAGCTGGCGCGGCCTACGGAACTTGAAACTTTACTGTCCTTATTTTTGCATCAAAATTTAAAAGGTTATTTTAAAAACTACTACGTATTTATGTGTCAATGTACAGGGCGTCGTTTGTCACTGCCTCTTCCCTCTATCAAGTTGTCGCTTCATGAGACGATCCATTCATTCGAGCTCTTCATAGAAGCAAAAATGTGGATCAGAAGCTGTGCCATCTATCGAAGCAAGTGATGCGTGTAGATGAAAGATATAACATTTGGAGAGTAGAGCGATTGGGATAGGACCTCCTATGTCGGTGTTTCCAAGTATGCCTTCAGCCCTATTGGAACAAAAGGCCGAGCGTTATTATGCCTACCTTTCAGGTTCTTTTCTTGATGCTACGACCATTTTTCCTTCGGTGCTCGACTTAAATGCATTAATTGATGTTGACACCTTTTCGCTGCAATAGTTTCACTCAGCTTTAATAGTTCATAATTTATATATCGAGATGGTTTCGCTAAATATAGAGCATAACTTTGCATTTGATTTGGCCGTAGACGTGGAGGCATGCCCTTTTTTCCGCACTTCGGTTTGTGGTAGCGTACCCATTTTTTGCCATCAGCTACAATGTGATCCAGAAATCCTTTCCATTTTGGTCTTTGAAGTGCTACTGATAAGCAAAAAATCACCTTTCAATATCACCCGGCTTCAGTTTGTAGTATACAGTGGTTTTGGGGCATTTTCAAATACATAGATTTTTTTAGTCACTATCAACGACTCTCGCAATTTTGCTTACTTTGTAAATGAGTTTTTAACAACTAGTGCCACCTGTTCTGAGTTCTCAATAATTTTCTGCCTTCCCTTGATATGACGGTCCACCAAAATCAGCGCACCACCGCAAGTATTGAAAAGCATTCTATTAGCCTCAGCTGACATTTTTCTTCGAATGGTGATACTTTAGCACATTCGACCAGGCACAGCCAAGAGTTCTTGAAGAAGACTTCTAATTGAGGTCGAAATATCGAGGAAAAAAACATTATAAAAATAATTTTATGCATTCTTTTAAGTTTGGCTCTACGCTCCACCCGGACTTAAAGGGTATATATTAGAACCCAACAGAAGGTAATACAATACAGGGTTGCCCATATTCGACGGACCCGACGGATTTCGATGACTGTTTGGGCCCATTCCAATCGACGAGGCTTGTCTGGAGGCAACAATCTTTGCGTCAATTGAATCTTATACGGGAATAAATGCAAAGCAATGCGGATAATTCGTTGTAAAGTGGTCCGAGCAATGCCCAACTGCTGAGAACGGCGATTTTGGGATGTCCTTGGCGACGTCTCAACACTGGCCCGTACAAGAGCAATATTCTCATTCGATCGCCTTGGCCGGTTTTGATTTGGCCGCTTTGGATTAGAAAGAGCATCACCAGACGAAAACCTTTCATACAAACATGTAATGGTGTTCTTAAAAGGCGCACTTTTCACATTATTTAATTTTTTATTCGCACATTGAGTTTTCACAATTGACTTCTTTTGTTGAATGTAAATTTCAACAATTTGGGTGCACTCGCGTGGCGTGTACTGTTCCATGGTAAAAATTTGCTTGGACTGACGCTTTCAACGCAGTATGTCATTGAGCGATCTGACGTTTCTGTCAAAAGATGCAGGGTTGCCAGATAGGTCCGTCGAATATTGGCAACCCTGTTCAAAAGAGATCCGAAAGAGGAAATGGGGCCGGATTGGCCATGTTCTAAGCAGAGGAAATGGAGTCTTAACAAAGGCCCCCCATTAACTGGAATACCCAAGGAAGCCGTAGACGTGGAAGGCCACCGAATACCAAGAGACAGTTGCTGGAGTCAGAAGCCCGCACCATGCAGCTTAGCTTGAAAGAAGTTAAGAGATTGGCGCAAAACAAACACGAATGGAAGAAATTCGTTGTGGCCCTATCTTCCACACCGGAACTCTAAAAATTTATGCTGATATATACTATATTCATCTTTAAACTGGTCGGCCATAGCTGAATGGGTTGGTGCGTGACTACCTTTCGGGAGTGCGCGGTTCGAACCTCCGTGCATGAAACACCAAAAGGATAGAAAGTTTTGTTTGAAGAGCTGTCGTCCCTCGGGAGACAATGACAAACCTTCGAATGTATTTCTGCCATGAAAAAGCTCCTCATAAAAATATCTGCCGTTCGGAGTCGGCTTAAAAGTACAGGTCGCCCGAATTGTGGGAAACATCAAGACGCACGCCACAAATAGGAGAAGGAGCTCTTCCAAACATCTAAAGAAGTGCATGCACCAATTATATACTTTTTCTCGGTCTCGAGCACAAAAAAGAAATATTCGAATATATTTGGAGGACAGTAAAAAAGCTCAAATAGTTTTTGACCAAGAATAAATCTATGAAAAAATATTTGTAAATACGCTAAAGAGGTATGTCGTTTATATTCACTATGTCCAAGTTTATTGTTTAATATTTTAGATTTGTCTGCTTCGACTAGTGCTTAGTATTGCAGCCAGCTAGCGAAAAACAACATAGGAATGCACTTCCAATGTTTTACTAAGAATGATAATTTTCGGTAGGTGAAGAATTACAAATGTTCCGACTCTGAGAATATTCCATAGGAAACTTTCTGCTTGGAGCAGAGCAAAAGGAAGGTATCCATTGTATTGGAGAGATGAAATGCAGATAAGTGATGTGGCTTCGCTTGGTATGTTTAATGACGAGGAAGAAAAATTAAAAAAAATTTAGTCTCAGTAGTTTTGATTTAAATTGGAGTGTTGGAGTGTGTCGCTTAGTGCCAGGTCACATGACATAATTGTGGTTGGTATTCGCCTGATCAACAACTTGACCACCGAGCGTGAAGTTGTTAACCTTTTTATGTTTCCATTTAACTAAGCTACTCTGTTATTTCACAGTACCATTCATAAAATTGTGTTTATTCAATAAAAAACAATTTAGATTGCTAGCATAACAGAAAATTTAAAATTTTTTTCACATTTTAGTCAATTAATTTTTTCCGCTCCCATATATATAATAATCGAATTAATTTAAATCGAACATAATTAAGTAATTCTATACTCCAATTTGTGCTTGAAAAGGTGCGCTGAGGCCACTTAAATATTAAATTTTTTTTATGTTCTAAAATGCTCACTTTACTGCTCTATTTAAGTGGCTACATTCGAATCGGAATTTACCATTTGAAAACAAAAATTTACGCAATGCAAACATTCAGTTCACTACCGTTGCTGTTGGCGATCCTCTTTTCCAGCGTCATATCACAGGTTAGTTTATAGAACAACTTTTACAAATTTTATGAATTAATAAATTTACAAAAATCATCGTAATTCTCTCGCAGTTGTATGCGGCCGATGATCAAGCAGCACGCGAAACTTGCATCAAGCAGGCTAACCTGAATGCCGATGAACTGAATCGGGTGAAGAGCGAGTCAGCTGTTATGAAACTCGTAGATGACGACTCGGAGGCATTGAAATGCTACCAACGCTGCTATTATCGACAACTGGGGTTAATGGACGATGCTGGCAAGGCGGTGGTGCCGCTACTTGTGGATTATATTTCGAAGATCACTGGTGTTTCGGATAAAAAGAAAATAACTGAAGTTTTCCTCTCATGTAAGTCGGTAAAAAGAGACAGCGAGTGCGATAAGGTGTACCAAATCGGGAAGTGCATTATGCAAAAATTGGCTGTTTAAAGAGCTGCAATTATATAGTAACTGTTTCTTTGACTCCTCTAAAACCTATTGTAAAGCGCCAGTTATTCGACTAATAAAAATCACCATATAAAAATAGAGTCCACTGAAAAAGCTGTGGTAGTTTTAAATCTGAGCAATTTTTGATATGTTTTTAGTGTTTTTGGGAAGAAAATAATGTAAAGGACTGGGGCTCAGGTATCACTAGGTATATGACAGGAGTTATATTACATGCACAGTCCTTGCTGCACTGGATTCTATGTAAAGAAAGTAGAAACGCGGCTGTGTTATGATGATCTGAATATGTAAAGCGTTCGGTAGCAATCTTGTATTTACTTTTTCATTTCAAACTAGTAAGTACAGCACTCAGATAACATGAAGTCCATTATACTGAGCTCGGGTTCCCTTTTAAATTTTCTTTAAATCTATCCGATCTCCGAAGAAATGCGAGTAGATCTTGTGGTGCCAAGATCTTGTGGTCGTTTCTTAACACATCAGTGCCAAAGACTACAAGCCTGATTCGAGCGAAGGTCGGGCAGACACACAGAAAGTGGTCCGCCGTCTCATTCTCCTCTCCACATACTGGGCAGAGGGCTCTGTCTGAGATGCCTACCATTTCCATGGCCTTTGCCTATAGAAAGTAGCCCGTCATCAGTCTAACCAGCTGCCTACAGTCCCTTCTGATTAATGACAGGAGCATTCGCGACAGTCGGTCGGACATGAAAGGTAACATCAATTTTGTCCATCTGCAGTCTCTCTCAGCCTGGAAAGCTCGCTTGTGGTTTGGAGTAAACCGTTTGCTAACCGTGGCTTTGATGGCTGCTAAAGGGAGTGACAGAACGGGCTTCGGGCCAAAGAAGTTGGCCTCAGAGCTCATCCTAGCTAAAATGCCAGAAATCTCGTTACCCGCGACGCCCAAGTGTCCCGGGACCCATGTTAGCATCAGGATATTATGCCTACCGACACAGTTCAGCTTGGACTGTACAGGACTTACAGACCTCAACTATCCTTAAAGTGGTTGAAGGGCTGTCTAAGGCCATGAAAACAGCTTTGCTGTCGCTGTATTTACTTACTAGGAAATTCAAAACTCCTCTAGATTAAACGCCAAATATCTACTATGGCCAAAGAGACTTTGCTTTAGGAACGAAGGATTTTTTAGCTATTTCGTTTTTGTTTCAATATCTAAACAACAATCAACAAATCTTTACAAATTCTCTGCAAGTTTTTTCTTTCGCAAGTTTGAGAGAAATCTTTTTGATTGTCAGTAGCAGTAAAGCTGTGGATTTATAAGCATTTTGGATAAAGAATTATGCCAAGTTCGTACTTTTTCTCTGTGCTTTAATTATATATTTTTCATTTTGCATCTTTAAGCTATCTGTAGACGGTTAAGAAACCATATTTGACATAACTCATCCTTGCTGCTCTAGATTTCTAGCTACTGTTAGAGTACCAATAAAAGTGGGCACGACACTCGCCAGCTACCTGGCTTCTACTGCTTATCAACGTCAGGCCTTAAAAATTAAATTAAATTTAAAAAAGTCAATAAGCAACCAGTTTAAAAGTGACAACTTCTGTTCGTAAATTCGAATTGACAATTTGGCTAATTAAAAAAATAAGAGCAGTGAATCGACGCGATCACAAAGAAAAAGTAATAAAATACAATAAATAAAATAAAAAAATCGTTTAAAATTAAATAAAGCTTTAGTCATAAAAACAGATCTCTTAAGACCTTGATAAATGCATATTTTAAATACGTATGTATGTTTGTATGCATTTGTGTGTGTGCATATATTTATTATTATAATTATTTTATTGTTGTCATATGACGAAGAAGCTTAAGTTGAGTTTAGAGAGAAATAAGCCAAAATCTCAGGCGTGCCAAATCTTAGCAGATTTTTTAGCATTTCACTTTTCATTTATTATCTCAGGACCTGAATAAAATTATCGGCGTACTTTCAACGAAAAGTTGCTCAGAACAAATGCGAATACAAATGTGTATTACTATTTTAATTTTTAATATAAAAATATGCAAAATATTTTTCTAATGCAACCTAGTAAATGTATTGAACGCAAGCATGAATTTTTTGTTAATATTGCATTAAAAAAGTGTAAGGAAAAAAACAAAAAATTTAATTTTCCACTTATAATCGAATCTGTGAGGTCTTTATTGTTCATATTGCATTAAAAATGTATGAGCAAGAACAAAAATAAACTTTAATTTTCGTCTTAAGAGGGAATCTGTGGTCTCGGCGTTTCTTCTCAATTTTTGTTTTGGGAAAGAAAAAAATTAACTTGAAGCTGCAAAATGTTTTGAGCATTCCGCCACACATTTGGGGAGTCTACAAATTTTTTTAATAAAATATTTCATTAGCAATGGGAATTTGACGCATCCCTGTAGTTTTCCAATGGCGTGAAAGAAACAGAGCGCATTTTTAGTCGAATAGAGTTTTAATTGCTGTGATGAGCTTCTGGATGAGCTAAAAAAATGGAAGAAAACATACAATATTTAGCCCTTTGGAGTTGGAAAAAATTTGTTTTTCAGAAAAAATGTGAAAAATACAGATCGCAGTTTTTGTCGAACAGAGAATTAAATTTAATGACTTTTTTCTGCTCGATGGACAGGAAAAATAGAAGAAAACATAAAATTTCAGCCATTTAGAAATTTCAAAAAATTGTTTTCTAGAAAACACGTGAAAAATACAGATCGGAATTTTTGTCGAACAGAATTTGAATTTTTATGCCTTTTTTCTGCTGTATGAATAGGAAAAATGGAAGAAAACATAAAATTTCAGCCTTTTAGAAATTTTAAAATTGTTTTTCAGAACAAATGTAAAAAAAACATGAAAAATCGCAATTTTTGCCGAAAAGAGTTTTAATTTTTATGCCATTTTTCTGTTGAATGAGCTAAAAAAAATGAGGGAAAACCTAAATTTTTAGCTTTTGGAATTTTGGAAAAAAATTGTTTTTCAAAAAAAATGTGGAAAAAACATTACAAATACAAATGGCAATTAATGCCGAATAGACTTTTAATTTGTGTGCCATTTTTCTTCTGCAAGGGTTAAAAACAATGACGGAAAACCATAACATTTCACCTTTTTTGAGATTTGGAAGCATAAAAATTGTTTTTCAAAAAAATGTATTTCAAATTATAAAATTAAAAAAATTTCTTTTTTTTTGTGAACAAATTTTTTTTAGTTCTTCTTCTTCTTAATTGGCGCTAGAACCACTTACGCGATTTTGGCCGAGTTTAACAAAGCGCTCCAGTCGCTTCTTTCTCGTGCTAACCGGCACCAGTTGGACACACCAAGTGAAGCCAAGTCCTTCTCCACCTGATCTTTCCAACGCAGAGGAGGCCGCCCTCTTCCTCTGCTACCACCAGCTGGTACCGCATCGAATACTTTCAAAGCCGGAGCGTTTGTATCCATTCGGACAACATGACCCAGCCAACGAAGCCGCTGCATCTTTATTCGCTGCGCTATGTCTACGTCGTCGTAAAGCTCATACAGCTCATCGTTCCATCGTCTGCGATATTCGCCGTTGCCAACGTGCAAAGGTCCAAAAATCTTACGCAGAATCTTTCTCTCGAACACTCCAAGCGTCGCTTCATCGGATGTTGTCATCGTCCAAGCTTCTGCGCCATACGTTAGGACGGGCATGATGAGAGTCTTGTAGAGTGTTAGTTTTGTTCGTCGAGAGAGGACTTTACTACTCAGTTGCCTACTTAGTCCAAAGTAGCACTTGTTGGCAAGAGAGATTATACGTTGGATTTCAAGGCTGACATTGTTATCGGTGTTAATGCTGGTTCCTAAATAGACGAAGTCTTTTACAACCTCGAAATTATAACTGTCTACACTGACGTGGGTGCCGATACGCGAGTGCGCCGACTGTTTGTTTGAAGACAGGAGGTACTTCGTTTTGTCCTCGTTCACCACCAACCCATTCGCTTTGCCTCTTTATCCAGTTTGGAGAAGGCAGAACTAACAGCGTGGTTGTTAAGGCCGATGATGTCAATATCATCGGCATACGCCAGCAATTGTACGCTCTTATAAAAAATTGTGCCTGAGCGATTAAGTTCTGCGGCTCGTACGATGCTCTCCAACATCAGGTTAAAGAAGTCACACGACTGCGAGTCAACCTGTCTGAAACCTCGTTTGGTATCAAACGGCTCGGAGAGGTCCTTCCCAATTCTGACGGCGCTGCTGGTGTTGAGCAACGTCATCTTACATAGCCGTATTAGTTTTGCGGGGATACCAAATTCAGACATAGCGGCATACAGGTAACTCCTTTCCGTACTGTCGAATGCAGCTTTGAAGTCGACGAAAAGATGGTGTGTGTCGATTCTCCTTTCATGGGTATTTTCCAAGATTTGGCGTATTGAGAATATTTGGTCGATGGTAGACTTTCCAGGTCTGAAGCCACACTGATAAGGTCCAATCAGTTGGTTGACGGTGGGCTTCAGCCTTTCATACAATACGCTCGCTAGAACCTTATAGGCGATATTTAGAAAACTAATCCCGCGGTAATTGGCACAAATTGCAGGATCGCCCTTCTTATGGATTGGGCAGAGCATACGTAAATTCCAATCGGCAGGCATGCTTTCATCCGACCATATTTTGCATAGAAGCTGATGCATGCACCTTACCAGCTCCTCGCCGCCATGTTTGAATAGCTCACCCGGCAGTCCGTCGGCGCCCGCGGCTTTGTTGTTCTTTAGCCGTGTTATTGCTATTCTCACCTCGTCATGATCGGGTAGCGGAACGACAATTCCGTCGTCAACGATTGGGGTATCGGGATCTTCACTTTCTCGGTGACATGCGCAGCTGTCACTGTTTAATAGGTTCGAGAAGTGTTCCCTCCATAATTTAAGATTGCTCTGTACGTCAGTCACCAGTTCGCCGTCTTTGTTCTTACAGGAAAACGCCCCGGTCTTAAAACCTTCTGTAAGCCGCCGAACTTTCTAGTAGAATTTTCGGGCGTTGTTCCTGTTGGCCAGCATCTCAAGCTCTTCGCACTCATTTCGAATTATAAAATTTCTTTTTTTTGTGAACAAATTTTTTTTAGTTCACTTAGGTGATAATTTGGTACTGGAGTTTGTCGACCTACTGATGCTTTGTACCAAGATTTGGTCTAAGAGGACCCCTAGTGAAATTTTATGGCAAATCATTTTGTAGAACATTTTTACCCGCTAGCGATCTTCAAAACGCCATTTTATTTGGACTTTCTAAAAAAGGGAGCAAAACGCCCCTTTCGTGAGAGAGGTAATGGGTTAAAAAGTTCTATAAAATTATTCCTCGTAAAATTTCATTATATGCAACTTAACAGCATATTTCTTTCCGATAAGTAATTTAACTATTTTTTTCATTTATTCAAAAACACTTGGGCAAAGTATTAGTCATAGCAGAGAAATTTTACCAAAGAATGCAAGACGATTTTGAGGTTTTACTATATGGGTATAGGTCTTCCATTCAGTCTTGAAATTATTGCGTCTCCAAAAAATAAGGCCTATGTAAGCCAACCCAGAGAAATCATAAAACCAAATAGGTGTAAAAACGTGCTTCAAAGTTATCGGTAAGCACCGCAACCACCTGTACTGACTTTGTTCTATGGAAGCCTTGGGAATTAGGCTCTCTAACTTTTGCGTGCATGTTCTCAAATATGCCAGTAAATAAATAGTGTGGAAAGTGAATTTTTTTCCGACTTCATAAATTCGATTCCCTAGTTGAGGTATTATTTTATATGCATAACCACCTATAGCACTAAGAATTGTGGACAAGTTTTGGAAATTTCTCTGTTTCTCATTTAATTTTAATAATTTTTCTGTGACAACAAAGTTCATTCTCCTCCAAAACCTATATAAATTTGAGTTTCAAAAAAAAATCAAAAAATTTTCATCGGAATTTCAAACTTTTTAACCAGAATTTCCTCCATATAGCAAAAGCTTGTTTATATGGACAAAAACATTCATTAACGCCAGCAAAAAATTTCAGGTACACGGTTTTATAGCCAATGGAATTTTGGTATAATAAAGTGTAAGTTGAAAGTGGTGAGACATAAATTTGATGTTTGACAATTTTTCACTGACTGGGATGTTTCTTTCATATAAAGGAAATGCCAAGCAATCGTTATATATTATATATATTTTTTTTTAAAACTTAGCGAATTTTTTATTCGATTAAAAATTGTGAAATTTCGATGCAATTTTTTTGATTTTTTTTAAATTTGCAAAAAGTTTGAATCTTAAATTAGTAGGGTTTTTGGAGGATAACGAAACATATTAAATGAAAAAAAATGGTCAAAACTTGTCAATAGATACCTGCGCTGTAGTTATTTAACAATGCAATTTCTGATCCTGTGTGAAAACTGTCATTTTCAACTTAAGCAGTTCTTCCATGTGATAATATGTATATATGCAAGTAAAGTATATGAAATTGTGTGAAATTTGTGAGCTTGCTACCGGTTTCTCGAAAGTTTGCATGACGTCTGGCTAACTCGAAATTGGCGCACGTTATCTACCTTAGCAAGGTACTTCATTTATTTTTTGGGTCCAACGGTCAATAATTTAACGTTTGTGAAACTAGCTGTAAAATGCAAAAGAACAACACCAAGAAAAAACACTCATAACCGGCTTATTTACATATTATAATGTATTTGCCACTCATTCAACTGACACTGATTTAATTTTTAATCAATCTTAATTTTTGGGACCATTTAAGTTGGGGCATGCAAAATATGTTATTGTGTTTGCTTTATTATTTCTTTCAGCTCTTCTCATCTACATAACTAATTGGTAGTGCATTACTAATTTTCCATGTACACCTGAGTGTGTGTGTAGATATATAATACATATATGTGTGATTTGACTAAAATTTAACGCTCGCTTTACTTAATAGCTTTGATGATATCTTTAATGTGTCTGCTTCTGTAAAACAATTATTCATTTGGGCAATAAATGAACGATAAACAAAGCAGACAATGTACCTGCATATATGTATGTACATACATGCAATAAAATTTCTCCCCGGATATCGATATGCATCGTTGTTTGAGGTTTGATGCATGACGATTGCGTTGCTGAAGGAGAAATAGGCAGTAGAGACTGTAGTATAACTTAGTAACCTTGAGAAGTAAAGGGTGGTTAAGTTTCAAGGGCCGGTGTTGATTTTGAACAAAATAGAATTTTTTTAAGAAACTATTGTCATTTCTCTCTATTATTATAATATTGGTATGGCTCAATTGCGCATGAACTAAAATATTGGCCAAATGGTCGCCGCGGCCTCGGCGGCACACCTCCATCCCATGGTCCAAAGTTTCGATGACGATGAGGCATAATTGAGGTTCTATGCCCTTAATGTGCCGAATTATCTCATCCTTTAGCTCTTGAATTGTTGTTGGCTTATCGACGTACACCTTTTCTTTCAAATAACCCCAAAGAAAGAAGTCCAACGGTGTCAAATCACATGATCTTGGTGGCCAATTGACATCGCCGCGACGTGATATTATTCGGCCATCAAATTTTTCGCGCAAAAGAGCCATTGTTTCGTTAGCTGTGTGGCAAGTGGCACCGTCCTGTTGAAATCACATATCGTCCACATCCATATTTTCCAATTCGGGCCATTAAAAAAGTTCGTTATCATCTCACGATAAACGGCCCATAAACCGCACCAAACAGTCACTCTTTGTGGGTGCATTGGTTTTAGGCAATAACTCTTGGATTGTCATTCGCCCAAATGCGGCAATTCTGCTGATTGACGAATCCACTGAGGTGAAAATGTGCCTCATTACTGAAGATGATTTTCTTCGAAAATTGGTCATTCACTGTTGCCATTTACTGCCTTTGACGACGCTTGAAATGGTCAAGAGGCTTCAGTTCTTGAGTCAATTGCACTTTGTAAGCGTGTAAAGGTAATGTTCATCAACGACGAGCGTGAGAGGTGCAATTGCTGGGCACGACGACGAGTTGAGGTGGACGGCTCTTCAACCACACTGTCGCGAACAGCAGCAATATTTTCTGCAGTACGAGCTGTACGAGCATGCACTGGTGTTTTCACATCTCCTACAGACCCGGTTTGCTCAAACTTTTGCACAGTTTTTCCGATTGTACGCACATTTGGACGATTAAATTAACCGAAAAAATCACGAAGTGCGCGATATGCATTTTGATTTGAACGCCCGTTTTCATAATAAGCCTGAATAACTTTAGCGCGTTGCTCGATTGTGTATCTTTCCATGATTTAAATTGAGTTAGTCTGAAATTAAAAAATATCAAATGAGATGTACAAAAAACACTTGACGTTTAGGTGTGGTTCACATCCAACATCGGCCCTTGAAATTTAACCACCCTTTATTAGTGAGCGCATCCGTTAGAAATTACTAGAATTTGGAGCAACGAGGAGTGAGTGGAGTGCGTAAATAATAATGGAACAAATGACATGAAAAGTATACGAATTTTAATGAAATTAAATAAAATAATTAAACTATTTTGAATAAAATGGCATCAAATGAAAATGGAAATGAAAATAAAAACTAAAATAAGTTAAATACAATGAATTGAACGACATGAAATGAAGTGAAATGATTTATCTTTTTGGAAGGAAATGTAGAGTTATGGGCTGGAATAAAATGGAAATGAAATAAATCACCGCAGCGAGATGAAATGAACTGATTTAACTATTTGGAAAGAATGGAATATGGAATGAAAATTCAGTCAAAAAAAAATTACTTGAAAGGAATTAAATGGATTGGCAATGAATAGGATACAAAGAATAAAATTAAATATAACAAAAGACCCACAAATTGTTATTGACTTTTAGAATCTAAACTATGGTAGTTCAAAAATGTTCGAAGCTTATTGAAGTATTGAATTCAAGCTGACATCAGAATAGCCAAAGCCCGTCAGGTTTCTTCGACGTTCCAGCTTGAAAGTTAAGGTATAGGTTTTTGCACTATTTGAGGTTATGTAACATTGTGACATAATTAACCTCCGAGTGTATTTCTGCCATGAAAAAGATCCTCATAAAAAATATATATCATATCTGCCGTTCGGAGGTGGCGTAAAATTGTAGGTCCATTTGCCCATTTGTGGAACAACATCAAGACGCACACCACAAATAGTAGGAGGAGCTCGGCCAACATCCAAAAACGGTGTACGTGCCAAATATATATATATATTATATAACATTATGACCTTTTTTTCGAATCCATGAATCCATTAATTCCTTTCTCTTACGTAAAAACATCTTGCCTTTTCTTTGAGATATTTGCTTTTAATCCCTTTTTGATAAGCAAAAAAATTTTATTTTTTCTCTGGGATACCTCCTGCTGTATTTAGAGTTCTTATTTAGTTTTTGTGGGTCACTTTATATCAGATTTAAACTGTAAATTTATTGGACATTTTCTTACAGAAAAAGCCCGATTTTTTAAGTATCGAAATTAGCCTAAAAGGGAAAGAGTTGCGCTCTGAAAAATTATTTTATCTCACTTTTATTATCTCACATTTCGATAAAGTGAAATAAATAAAGCAACAATTTTAATCAAACTTATATATGCCCGGTTTCACCAATCGATCTTAACCCTCCGTTGGGCACTCGGATTGGCTTTTTCGACCTTGGGCGTGATATTAATACATTTCTATTATAGCTAACAACTTGAGCTACCAGGTAGCTTCCTTAAATGTAATGTTCCATCGAATTATGGATGTAACCTTTTAAAAAGAATCATCGAATAGAACGAGAAAATACCATATCCGGTTGCCCAACCGAAGGTTTTGAAAAGAGTCTCCAATGGAGGGGTAAATTTTATCAGGATATTAAAATTTAAAGTTGTAGAATTTCAATGCGAAATTTTGCTATTTTTTATTATTTCTATTTTTATGTATGTATATACTTATTATATTTGTATTTGTGATATGTATTTATTTAACAGTCTGATAAATTCAAAATTGATTGGAGAAACCGTGCATTGGAATTGTAAACATTGAAAAAATTTAATTATTAATTTTTTATTATTTCATTCCAAAAACAAAGTGCGCATTCTAAAATGTTCTAAAACACAACAAAAACACAGCGCATTCACTTCATGCCTGAATATGCGTATGTCGTCCAAGCCGAAAATCTAAGCCTTGCGACTACAAAAACAAAATACATTCGTAGACGCAGTCGAAGCGGCCATGATTCTTTTAGTCGCGACGGCGCTAAACAATTTAGAATATTATATGGTACAAAAACAAAGAAAGGGAGACGTGAATAGCCTAAGGTGTATCTAAGATATATATAAGGTATAGCTCTCTCTCTCCTTTTCCTCTACGTTATATCTTTTCTCTCTCTCGCGGAACGAAAATGTCCAAAACGTTGCATGACCTTAAAATTTTACTCTCCATTCTCGCTCGTCCATCGACGCCTAAGAAGTTTCACTTCAAAAATATTGTGTTAAGCACATCTCTCTAAGTCGAAGAAAATAGAAATGTTGAATAAAAGGTAATAATTATTGTACATAGACTAAAATAAAAAAAATATAAAAAAGTAGTTGCCAAGCGATAATTGCAGTTGTGTTGGCGACTGCTAGTGGACAATTAAGATCGCTTTACGATTGCCAAGTCATCGTCACAGCCAACTGCGGCTGATACGGAAGCAATTCGCAATTTTTTTTAAATACAATAAATTATGCTTAAATTATTTTTAAATTTTTTATGTAAAAAAATTTATTATTTTTATTGCTAAATATTTCAAATTTTGATATAATTATGCGTATATGTATGTATGTTTTTACCTTCACTAAACCTTTTAGATACTAATAAACATCTGCATGCACCCATATTGGATACGCCCTTCGATATCCGCTCCAACCAGTAGCGGATGTCGACTCTAAAACGACGTTGACACTTCTTGCGAAACTTAACGAGGATTTGATGATGCCGCAAGGAATTAAGCGCAGTAAATGGCTGCAGTGCCAAGGTAGAGCAAGGAAGTGGCAATAATATCAGTAACACTAAAAGCAGATAGCGCAAATGGCACAGAAAATGGCTTTTCGTAGGGACCAAAGCAACACGTTTCGGCGCAAAAGTCACATATGCACAGGTAACTAAAGTATAGGAAAAAAATTCGCCTGTGTATTAGACACGATTTGGTTTATCATCTATAGTTTGCACTACGTTTGACTTGTTTTTGCAATTTTTTTGCATTTTTTGATTTTTTGCTCATGTTTGTCTTTAAAGGTAACTCAATCTGAATACAGATGTTAAGTTTTTTTTTCTAAAAATGTTAATTTCACATTTGAATAGTAAATATATTTGATACAAAGTAAATCAAATTGATTTCAAATAGACTTTGCACCTTCTCGGCTTTCTGCTTTCTACCTCGTTCGATGCCATTAATACCTAGCGCACGCTTCGAGTTTACATTATTGCCTGTTACGATGACCGTCTTAGCGCTACGAACTCAGGTAGACAGGGCATACAATAAATGATAATTATTTGAAAAAAAAAACCAAAACCAAAAAAAAATGGGTAGTGGCACGTACTTTTCTATCAGTATTTCAGACTTATGTACCATATATTCAAATGACTTCTATGAAGACTCATAGATTCGTATATGAAGTGGAATAAAATAACGGGTGATTTTTTAGCTATTATCTTTTTAAACAGTTGGTTTAAACAGCTGACGCACGTTTCGTGTTTTGTTTTACTGTCAAACATCTTCAGTTTGGTCTATAATTTAACCATGAATCGTCTTACAAACGAACAACGCTTGCAAATCATTGAATTGTATTATAAAAATGCGTGTTCTGTTAAGAAAGTTTATCGCGCGCTTCTTCCATTTTATGGTCAATTTAATCGACCCACTGAAGTCCAGCTATTGTGACTAAATTTAGAACCAAATTTACATTATTGGACATCCAACACGCTTACGTAGAGTGCGAACTGAAGAAAATATCGCAGCTATATCGGCCAGTGGTAATGATGACCATCAATTATCGATTCGTCGCCGTTCGCAGCAATTGGGCCTCTATTACTCAACAACGTGGAAAATTTTGCGAAAGGATTTAGGTGTGAAGCCTTTCAAAATACAGCTAGAATACAGCAAGAATTGAAGCCGAACGACCTACCGCAACGCAGAATTTTTGGTGAATGGGCTCTTGGAAAGCTGGCCGAACATCCACTTTTTGTGTTCAGCGACGAAGCTCATTTTTGGATCAATGGGTACGTAAATAAGCAGAATTGTCGATTTTGGAGTGAAGATCAGCCAGAAGAATTGCAAGAGCTACCAATGTATAGTCATGTATGTATACCAATGTAGTATGTAATGTGAAAAGGTCACAAGGTCACAGTTTGGTGCGGTTTATGGGCTGGATGTATCATTGGACCGTACTTCTTCAAAGATGCTGCGAATCGTTACGTAACTGTTAATGGTGAGCACTACCGTGAAATGATATCCAACTTTTTTTTGCCCAAAATGCAAGAGCTTGACTTGCATGACATGTGGTTTCAGCAAGACGGTGCCATATGCCACAGAGCACGCGTAACAATGGACTTGTTGAGAGGCGAGTTCGGTGAACATTTTATTTCACGTTCGGGACCTGTCAATTGGCCACCCAGATCGTGCGATATAACGCCTTTAGATTACATTGGAAGAGTATGCCAAAATTGGACTAAGTGGATGGACCATTTGAAGCGCAGTCGCGGTCAACATTTGCATGAAATAATCTTCAAACATTAAATTAATAGGTCTATTTATAAGTTCGTGCGGTTTTACAACAGATGGCGTAACTTGATTATTATTCCATCGATCCACATTTCCAAACATTCATTGGAGAGCTACTGTCGTAAGGCACAAACGTCAGTATAAGTTTTTTATTTGAAGCGTAAACAACAATATTTTTACCACACTTGAAAATGTCGAATTTCGTGCCAAATAATGTGTTTTTGCGGGGAATTCTTCTTCATTATTTTAATATGAAGAAAAAAGCAGCCGAAAGTCATCGTATCTTGGTGGAAGTTTATGGTGAGCATGCTCTATCTGAGCGAACGTGCCAGAAGTGGTTTGCACGCTTTAAAAGTGGTGATTTTGGCTTGGAAGACGAAGAACGCGAGGGTGCGCCGCCAAAGTTCATGGATACCGAATTGGAGGAATTGCTCGATCAAGATCCGGCTCAAACGCAAGAAGAGGTTGCAAAAACTTTGGGAGTTGATCAATCAACCATTTCCAAACGTTTAAAAGCCATGGGAATGATCCGAAAGGTAGGCCATTGGGTGCCGTATGAATTGAAGCCAAGAGACGTTGAACGCCGTTTTATGGCATGCGAACAACTGCTTCAACGGCACAAAAGAAAGGGTTTTTTGCATCGAATTGTGACTGGCGATGAAAAGTGGGTCCATTACGACAATCCAAAACGTCGGGCAACGTATGGATACCCTGGCCATGCTTCAACATCGACGTCGGCGCAGAATATTCATGGCCTGAAGGTTATGCTGTGTATCTGGTGGGACCAGCTGGGTGTTGTGTATTATGAGCTACTGAAACCGAATGAAACGATTACGGGGGATGTCTACCGACGACAATTGATGCGTTTGAGCCGAGCACTGCGAGAAAAACGGCCGCAATACGCCGATAGACACGACAAAGTTATTTTGCAACATGACAATGCTCGGCCACATGTTGCACAAGTGGTCAAAACATACTTAGAAACGCTCAAATGGGATGTCCTACCCCACCCGCCGTATAGTCCAGACCTTGCGCCATCCGATTACTATCTCTTCCGATCGATGCAACATGGCCTGGCTGACCAGCACTTCCGTAATTACGATGAAGTCAAAAAATGGATCGATTCGTGGATTGCGGCAAAACCGACCGAATTTTTCACAAAGGGAATCCGTGAATTGCCAGAAAGATGGGAAAAAGTAGTAGTAAGCGATGGACAATATTTTGAATATTAAATTTGTAACCATTTTACGTCAATAAAGTTTCAAATTTCGAAAAAAACCGCACGAACTTATTCATAGTCCTATTATATGGACTGTACTATCGATTTAAATAAAAATTGCATATATTTTTTTCAAGTTTACGGGTGTTTGTTTGAAAAACTTTCCTATAGCTCTTAAAAAATCACCCTTTAGTAAAAAAAGGAATTATTTAACTAACAACAAGTAAGTGAAGTCATGAAGATCGATTTTATCTGTATTTCCACTGACATTAAAATTAAGAAAAAAATTGGATAATAATGCCGGCGGTGAGTGGGTACTTTTTCTTGGATAATTGTTGATGAGAGAAGTAGAAACAAATAAAAAATTGCAATGAAATATGTAAAATGAAATCATTAAAAACTATTAGAACTGTATAAGTAAAAATCATGCAGGGGAGTAAGAAGCACAAAACCAGAAAAAAAAGAAACAAATGTAGCATAGACCAGTTTGAGTGTACATTTTATACATTTATAGGTATTCTTACTTAAGTACTTACGCGAATAAGAAAGCTTGAAGGAATTATTTGCTTGTAAATGGAAAAGTACTAATGATTTTTGGTTGATCGAAACTACGAAAAAAGAAAATAAATAAAAAGCGCTTAAGTATAAACTCATTTGACTCTTTGATATTGGTTGATACTTGTTGAAATTGTGATTTAGTGCAATGCAATGAATTTATATCGGAGCTCTGCTCAAGTTTTTAAGCGAGTTTTAGCGCTAGAAAAATACAGAGTGGGCAAGCTTTTGCGGCAATTTCTTTTTCAAATATTTTTTTTCCCTTGTTCACTCCACCCGGGAGTATAGGGCCTCGACAAGGCTCAGTCTTGCGTTGTTTTCGTTAATCTATTTGACTTCTGGCAGGGTAGGTGATTTCAAACATTAGCGCAGTAAAAAGTTGTACGCATTTTTTGCTTTATATAAATTTTAAATACTCAAATATATATACATAAGTGTTTAATACCCATTAAACATTCAGTTTTGCTGGTTTAATCCCAATTTTAGACTAACTAGAGCATTTCGGCTGGCACCACTGCAAATTGAACTCGCACATTTTTCATCGCCATTCATCCGTTTCACAACTGGAACGACTTCGTTGTACCGCAGCAAAAAAAAGCTTCACTGTCGTGAAAACTTGGGTCGAGAAGAAATCCTTCTTATTATTTAGTTAAAGATAGCAGATCCTTTCCTTTTTCATCTGCAGTCCTAATCATTTTATTTCGTCTTACAGTTTGAAAAATATACATTTACGTGGGTGCATCAATAAGTTCCTGAAAATTGATGTAAAGAACATTCAAAGCATATATTCTACCTTTAAAAATGCAATGCTAATAAGATGCCAATTTTTCCAATATTTACGGTTCCGAGATTTTCGGGACCCCGGTACTACATTCTCGAAATCCCGAAATGCTGCTCGCTAAGAAATTACAAATCCCAACAATGCCGGGATTGCAGGCAAATAATCCCGAAATTTTCGGGACTAAAAAAATGCTAAAAAGTTAAAACTCCAAGGGACCGGAATTGACGTCTCTATGTAAAACATAATCTCCTCTTAGTTCCATAAACTTCATCTAAGGTTTCTTCAATATTCTATTTTTCCACAGTAGGGATGTAAACTTTTTCGATATTTACGATCCCGAGATTTTCGAGATACCAGTATTACAATCTCGAAAATCCGGAATTCTGCTTGGTAAGAAATTACAAATCCCAACAATAGCAGGATTGTAAGCAAATAAAAGCCGTTACCGCAAGGTGCCGGAACTGATATCTCTAAAACATAATCTCCTCTTAGTCCCACAAACTCATCCAATATTTTGAAGTTATACGGTTTCTACTGCTTAAGACGTTTGTTTCATCGACAAACTTCTCATTCGACCTGCATCTTTTACTGCTGTGTCATTTCATATTTAGAAAAATTTAAAGAAAAAGCAGTAGCAGCCAGGTAAGGTTGCAGAAAGTGCTAGATGCGGAAGCAATTAGACATTTTTACCCCGTATGTTGTTGTTATTGTAAGAGCAAAATCATTCCTCATACATGTACGGGGAATACTGCTGGAGTGACAGTCCTTAGCCTGATATAAATCCGGGCCGTTGCGGTAACGCAGAACCGACTGTCGTGGGAGCGTTAGTCTGCAGCCTTAGTGGAAAAGAAATTCTGCTCTCTAAATAACTAGTAATGCTTGCTATAAATCGGTGTTGAATAGAGTTAACTGCTAGACTCTTTTCAAGATGTGAATGACAGCTCGCGCATTCCTAATACTCTCGCCGAGGTCTTTGTTGAACGACAGCTCCGACAGCTTCGATTCACTACGAGAATTCTGCTGTCTCAATTATTCCTTGATTTCTGATGTGTGCTGATGAATCCATTGATCGATCGCCATGAATACTTTTACGTTGCCTTAGCAACTGCCTGCAAAAGTCATGGAATGATGGACTCAGATATTTGGGTGCAACAGTGACATTGTCCTGCTATAATACCGACCATAGAGAAACGACTATTATAAATTAGCGGTTTATGCTTTCTTTCTTCGATCTATTGCCTTTATGCCCTTTACCTTTCAATCAAAATCGATGCAAGCAAATACTAGTAAGAAGGGTTTAAGATGACTGGTAGAATTAAAGAAGTGTAAATGAGTTCCTCTCCTGGCTGGTTCAGAGGAGTAGTGAAGGTTTGTATAGACTTACTGGCAGCCGCCTGTCAGTGAAACTGTCGTATACTGCATTACTGTAGGAGAATTTTCAAATCAAAGACCGGCCCCTTGAGTGCTGTCAATTAAGCCAAAAGATGGTGCGCTGGCTCGGTAGCCGTAGCCTCAACTGAAATCTTGTTTGTGTGTCTCCAACTATCAATCATATGGTTTAGTGGGGAACAGCCAGTAAAACTTAAGGAAAAAAAGTTGCTCTTAGAATTCAAATGCGCAGCTTTACGCGATGACAACGCAAACGAGTGGCAAAATATACAATAAATAGACAAATAAACAAATAAATTTAATAAAAAAACTAACATCAGTCGGTTTGAGCGCGATTATAAAAAGACAAGTCGCCTACCAAGCCACAATCAGTTCACAGTCAACAGTCGCAGTGAGAACTAGAACCAGTTTTTTCAACACAACTAAAACTTACCAAAAACAAAAATAAACAAATCAACATGAAAGTTTTCGTTGTTGCTATTGCATTTGCTTTCGTTGCTGCCGCCGTCGCACAAGACGTAAGTTTATTTCGATCTTAGAAAAGAGAGAAATTTTTTCCTGACTGAATTTATTGCTATCCTCATTTGAGCTACATAATAAATAAATCCTTTCCAATACACAATCAACCACAGGGTCTCAGTTTGAGCGAGGAGCAGATTCAAAAGGTCCACGCCTTGGCAGGTGAGTGCATCAAGGAGACCGGCACTAACGAGGCGGCTGTACGCAAATTGCGTGCTGGTGATTTCAGCGAAGTCGACGAGAATGTGAAATGTTTCGCTAAGTGCTTCCAAGAGCGTTTGGGCTACGTTAAGAACGGAAGTGTCGATGAGGCTGCTGTGAATAAGTCGTTAGGTCCCTTGGCCGGCGAGGAGAAAGTGAAAGCTGTTCAAGCCAAATGCAATGGTGCAACGGGTAGCAATGACTGTGATGCCGCTCTCGAGAGGTACAAGTGCTATTATGGCGAAAATGTTAAAAACCTGAGTTAAATTATACTAAGTATTATTAATCTGGAAAGTAATTTCGATTGCCCTTAAAGCATTTTTGATATTTTGTAATAAATTCTGTACAAAATGTGATACTTTTGCATTCTAAATTATTTTGTGTGTACTTCTTGGATTCGTAAGGGAAAGAGTGTTGCTGCTCCACACCTGAACACCTCGTAACTCATCAGGTTCATAATAATTTTCATTGGCTAACTTTAGTCGAAATCCGGAGAGAGCAGCGAAAGTAGACCTCGAAATAAATGTTGGCGAAAGGCAAAGGAATGCGCTTAAACACGACCTGTACACAAAAATTGTAAATCGACGCTACTAAGATTGAAGCAGTCTGCTCCTTTTGCTGCTTGGGTAGCACAATATCTTCAAGCGGTGGCTCAAAAGAAGATATACAGGCAAACATGTTTTTGACCCTCTTAAAGCTGTTTGGAGATCCTCTGTGCTCACTCGTAACACCAAAATTAAAACCTGCCACTGGAATGTAAAATTCACCCTACTGTATGGCTGCGAAATTTGTAATCTTGCAGGCGCAGACTGGCAGCTACTACAAGTTTTTGTTAACCGTTGCCTCCGAACAGTACTTCGCATCTTGCGGCCCAACAGCATATCCCATCAAAGCCTATGGGTTAGCACAAGCCAAACTCCAATGCGAACTGAAACACTCAAAAGAAAGTGGGCGTGGCTTGGTACATTTTACGAAGAGAGCGGAGTGACAACACCCGTAATTCACGTTCCCAAGACAGTCGGTTCTACGTGGCCGGAACAACCCGGATTTATAGCCAACCAAGGACTGTCACCTCAGCAGCATTCCCATCCATATATGGCAATGTTTATGCTGCTACAACAACAAAAACTCGTAATTCAATCGATTGGTACGTGTAAGCAAGCCGACTCAGAGGCAGACCGACTTGATGAAGAAGAGCCCTAGAAACGGGGAAAGCAAGGACAAGCAAAAAGTAGAAACGAATTGAAGTGGCTGGCGTCCTGCAGAAGCGAATGGAGGCAATTTGATCTAGCCTTTTTTTGCCCCTGTGGACCCATAAGAACTCACATATATTAAACATTGTAAGTACAGCACATGGTGTTATTTATTGGATGAAATGAAAGTAGCTCAGGTTGGGGAGAAAAGCTGGTATAAATTATTGGAAAAGAAGGTTAGGCTAGTTTAACCCGGCTGGCATTAAGCCACGAATATATCTTTTGGTTCCTAGCGATAGCAGATGGAATCTGACTTTTATTAAGATTTAAAGTAAACATCACGTCAGATCTCAAAGCAGCACATTACGATGTGGTTAGTAAATTTACGGGGTAAGAGGTAGTCAGGATTTTCAAAAATTGGATTTTTTTCATTTTCTTAAAGTATAATATCTTAAAAATATTGTGTGGAAATTTGAAGTAAGTTCCACAAATACTTTTGTAGTTATTCAACAATTAACAAAAGCCGCTCGGGCGCTCGATAGCAAAACTTTAAAGGTGTTATCATCGGCGAGCGACGCAGTTGTAAGGTTTATAATGCGGTTCCTCCACGGTAGCTCCGATGATATTTTTTATAGAAAAGAAGAAAAGTGTTAGTGTCTAATTGCTATCATCTTTTATTGGTAAGGCGTTTTTCAATAGGTGCGCTTCAACTTTTTTCCGATAGGGAGGGCGAACGACGCAATATTTTTTATTTTTCGCTAGTCATTTGTAAACTTCATTAGTATACATTTCATCATGGAACGCTACACACTTGAGCAACGATTGCAAATCGTGCAAATTTTTTATGAAAATAATCGTTCTGTTGTTGCTACTTTAAGAGCATTACGCCCATTTTACGATCCATTTAACAAGCCGTCCCGTTTTGGGGTTATGTGAAGTCATTGGTCTACAGTAACAAGCCGGCGACGATTTGTGAGCTCAGAGCCAATATTGAACGCGAAATTGCTGGAATTTCGGCCGATTTATGCAAAAGAGTGGTCGAAAATTTGGTTCAACGATTGGACTTCGTAAAACGTGCACGCGGTGGTCATGCAAAAGAAATCGAATTTCATACTTAAATGTATATGTTCAAACTCGATAATAAAAAAAAAAATAGTTAAAAAGTCAAACCGTTTGTGTTTTATTCAAAAAAAAAGTTGAAGCGCTCTTACTGAAAAACGCTTTATATAGATGTATGTATGTGTGTATGTATATGTATATTATGTGATACAATATATAACATATGATATAATAGCACGGATTAACTCTTACCTCCCGTTGGCTTACACGTCCTGATCCTTGATATGCTAATTTTGCAGTGCAATTAAATTTGAAAGTTGAGACGAAAGTAACCTCGCCGAACAGCGTTTAACACAGTAAACGTTTTAACTGTTCGGCGGGGAAATGACGAGGTTAACGGCCTTAACGTTGCAGCGACTGGAACCGGTGGTTTGCAACAGTCGGAACAGTAGGCGCAATTAACATTAGGATGGCTAAACATTTATTAGAATTTTTGTTTTTTGAACTCGTGATCACTGTAACTTAAAAGCTGCTTGGCAGATTTCAGTAAAATTTATACTGCTTTTGAAAAACATAAAAAACGCGTTCCTGATCGAGG
Source organism: Anastrepha ludens (assembly GCF_028408465.1). Lineage (NCBI taxonomy): Eukaryota > Metazoa > Arthropoda > Insecta > Diptera > Tephritidae > Anastrepha > Anastrepha ludens. The sequence continues at coordinate 117,098,437 of NC_071502.1, forward strand.
AGTTTTTTTTTTCAAAAAGTTCGATTTTTTTTAAACAATTAATTGTCGGTTTTTTTCTTTAAAATCTAAATAATATTACCTGAGGCCGTCATATTGGAAATTTTGAAAAAAAAAGTTCCGATCAGGCACCGCAAGGGCTTCTGGAGAAACGGGCCCACACAAACAGCGATAACTTGTAATTAATATTTTTTTTTTAAATTTGGCTAATCTCAAGTCGAGACTTGATGTATTAATGTTATTTTTTGTTCTTGTACAACAAAGCAATTTACTAGCAAAAAAGATTATTGAAAATCATTATTTTTTCGGGCCTTAATGGGCCTATTTAACTTAATGAGCAAAAATGTATGTGAAACTTAAGTGTAGTCGATTTAGGTTTACAACGATTAAAATTAATATTGAAATTAAAACAAATGCTGAAACCAACCACGAAATACTAACGCCATGGAAAATTTTCCAAGCTCAGCCAAGTATTTTTCATTTGCTAAATATGGTTCGCTTCAGGACAAAAATTCGGTTAGTATCTTGCAATGTTTTTCACCATTAACTGAAAGGCTTGAGCCGGAATATTTGAGAAAGCAACAAACAACAAAAACAACTCTCAGAAATCGCCAGTTCAACAAAGAAATAAATAAATCAAATGCAACTTTCACCCGCTGCGTAAGGGAAAGTTTTTCTCTCCATTCTCTTTTCCTACCGATTGCAACTTTGATGCTTGGAAAATAGCGATATAAAATCAAAGCTTGTGTTCAAACGCTTTGTATCGATATCACCAAGAAATTCGTTTGTGTATTTAAAGAAGGTCACATCAAATGTTTACTGCGAATTTCGCAAAGCACTGTTTATATTTTCAAAAAAATATAATCAAACCAATTGTGTATAATATAACTCTGAATTATTTACTCATATGACAGCACCAGTTGTGTGCGCATTTATGTACATATAATTAGAAATTCACAGCTATTACGACCTACTACCCTGCAGTCCACCGACTAGTTCTGAACTGCATACCTTACGGTGCTACCGGTTTGCTTTGCAGCTGAAGTTGTTCCTTTTTGACCGTTTTTCAGTGCAAGCATGCGAAATGTGAATGATTAGCCCTTGCATCAGCACTGTACCGATTAATGAACTAGTCAGCACATATACCAGTCTTCAACCAGTTAGTGAACTGGTTCACAACGAGCAAAGGAAGGCAGCAAATGAAGCAAATAATTGACGCCATCAGTATTTGTATACCTCTAATCCTCTTTTGCGTATTCATAAAGCTTGAGGTATTCATATTTTTTGTGCGCACATCGCTACTGGGCCACTTTGCGACTGGTACAATTGCAACCACTGTCGTACTGGTATGACTTCTTCCGTCAGATATCAGTTCATGACCCATATTTTTTGCTGGGCTTTGTGGCTTTTCATCACAGGGTATTCCCAACAATTGAACAGACTCAGACGCAGCTAATTTGTAGCGATTAAAAAATAAACAATGAACGAAGCCTTGCTTCAAAAAATTGCACATCGAATCAAAGTACTTAGAAGCTTTAAGCGTGGCAGAGCAAATGCAAAATGTCAACAAATAAAACCAATAAAATCACCAACATCTGCCAGCTGGAGTGCAATTATAAAAAGACAATTCGCCTGGCAATCTGCAATCAGTTCTCCGGCAACATTCGCAGTGAGCGCGAGTTCCAGTTGTTTTTAATATAATTAAAACCTGCCAAAGGAAAAAAAATAAACAAATCAAAATGAAAGTATTCGTTATTGCTGCTGTACTTGCTTTCGTCGCTGCCGCTGTCGCTCAAGAAGTAAGTGGTGTTCGAATTTGGAATATATCCAGTTATTGATATCCTTTCTGAACTACACAACTACTGCAACCTTGCTAATACCCAATCTTCTACAGGGCATCAAGTTAACTGAGGCGCAGTATAAGAAAGTCCGCGGAATAGCAAATGACTGTATCAAGCAGACCGGCACTAACGAGGCGGATGTACTCAATTTGCGTGCTGGAGGTTTCAGCGCTGTCGACGAGAATGCGAAATGCTTTGCTAAGTGCTTCCAAGAGCATTTGGGCTACGTTAAGAACGGAAGTGTCGATGAGGCTGCTGTGAATAAGTCGTTAGGTCCATTGGCCGGCGAGGAGAAAGTGAAGGCTGTTCAAGCCAAATGCAATGGTGCAACGGGTAGCAATGACTGTGATGCCGCTCTCGAGAGGTACAAGTGCTATTATGGCGAAAATATGAAAATCCTTGAATAAATTTCATTCTGTGATTTAGTTTAATTTATGTAATTGGGTTGCAAATAATTTCGTTTGTTCTAAAGCATTTTTAGTGTCTCGTAATAAATGTTTTTGCCCAAATGTGATACTTTTCATTCCTTATTGGCTGGTGTGTGTTTCTTCGATGTTAAAATCTACCATAATTAGGTTGTCACAAAAAAAGTGATATCTCGCATACGGAGATTGTGAAAAATTTAAGGAATTTGGCTTAATACAAAAAGTTTATTTTGTTTCAATAGAAAATCTCGAAGCACGGCATTACTGCAAATTCACTCATAGGTCAAATGGAAAAATGTAGATGGAGTTCAGCGCAAAATCCTGTAAGGCTTCGTTTTTGCGTATTATTTTTATGCGATTTTGAAGCTGTGCGGTTTGTATTTCCTCCCCAAATTTCTTGAAATAAACATATGTACATACAAGCTTGTTTAGCGCAAAGCGCGCGTATAGACAGTCTCCAAAACGTTTCCACGACAGTCGGTTCTACGTAACAGGAGCGATCCGGATTTATTTAACGGCCAAGGACTGTCACGGTCCTTACAGTAGGACTTCCTTTGTGCAAACTAAATTCAAAAACATTTCTCATTTCTTATATAGAATTTTTAGAAAAATTTCGAATTTTGATTTTTGAGAACTTTTTTTTTTGTTGACGGCATTGGGTGTTTTCTGCCATTTAAAAAAATGTCGAGCAGTCGTTAAACGAGAAAAAACCATACCTAAAACTGCAGACCTGAAAATTTTCTAAAATTATTGATAAATAAATTTAAAATTTTGATGAAAATGTATTGTTTTTTTTTAATTTGGGCGAAATACAGAAATGAGAAATTTTGATGAAATTTTTTTTAATTTTGTTTTTTAATTTGCGCAAAGTTTAAAACTGGCATTTATATGCTTTCTTCAGTAGTAGGAATTGTACTTTTATAAAAAAATTATTAAATTAAATGCTTATATTAATTTTCAAAATTTGCGAATTGATCCGAGTGCTGCAGTTATTCAATGCAGTATAAGGCTAGTATTGCCACTTGCGAGGCGAATGAAAATATAGGCGAATTTAGCAGTTTCGAATTGTGAGTTGCCCATCGCCTCAAAATGGCGAACGAGTGAGTAATGAAACTGAAATATAAAGTAGCTGAATATGTGAAGTAATTTTAAGTTTAATATTTTATGAAGTTAAATTCATTCATTTGTGATTTTTATTTATTTTTTATGAACCTAGAATAATTTTTATAATTTTACCTTTATATAAAGTGGAATTCAAAAGTTTGAAATGAAATAAACAAACACAATGAAATAAGGTAAGTGATTTTGAATTTATTCAATAACTCATCCTACAACAAAGCATCAGCTGTTTGTCTTTTAGGGCCAGTAGAAGCATAAATCGTAATATGCGCTGCCTCAACGCAGCCAATCACATTTGGTATTCCTGATCTAGAGAAATATTTGTTCCTTCTTTGTTGCTTCTTTTGTTCGGTCATTTCTGTGCTTAGCGAAGCACTGCAAATTTCACATTCCAATATCTCCTTTGAAACTGTGGATTGAAAATCGTTCCCTACAGTTTGAATGGAATCCTCCCAAAGAGAATGGACTTGTTATTAGGTGCGAAACTAAGTTCCCATCAGTTGTCATAAACCAAGCTTAGACGTATGGTAAACAAACTGCTTCGACACATTAGTGACTTTGTTTTGGTATCATATACTTTTGGTTTTGTGAAAATGTCTGATTTTGTGCCGAATAATCGTCATTTGTGGGAAGTGTTGATTTTCCTCTTTCATTCGAAAAAAACGGCGGCTGAAGCGCATCGAGAGCTACAAAAAGTTTATGGAGATACTACTTTAAGTGAAACAACGTGCCGAGATTGGTTCCGTCGCTTCAGAGACGGTGATTTTAATGTTGACGACAGTCCCGTCCGCGTGAAGGAAGGCCAAAAACCTTCGAAGACGCTGAATTGGAGCCATTACTCAATGAATATCCGTGTCAAACGCAAGAAGAGCTTGCTTCAGTATTAGGAGTTACCCGCCAATCCATTTCCAAGCGATTGCCTGCTTTGGGAATGATTCAGAAACAGAGTACTTGGGTTTCTCATGAGTTAGGTTAGGTTAGCCTGGTTGGCAATAAGCCACGCACAGACCTTTTGGTCCCTAGCGATACCAGATGGAGATCGACCTATATGAATACCTTAAGTAGACATCATGCAGGATGTCAGCGCTTTTGACGAATCTGTAGGGCTGGGAGTTCCGCTTTTGAGACGTCTTCCAGACCCTCAAACAGTGGGGCTCCCAGGCATATTAGTAGCGTTTTTAATAATGCCGGACAAACGCACAGAAGGTGGTCTAAAGTTTCCTCAACATCCTCTCTGCCTTTTTACGCATTTGTCCGTGTTAGCAATCCCTTTCTTATACGCATGTGCAGCCAATAGATTATGACCTGTTAGCATACCTATGATACTTCTGCATTCCTTTCGCGAGAGCGTAAGTTCGAATTGAGTCAGTTTTTTGTCGTTAGTTCTACAGATGACTTTTGCTGTTTTGCATGTGGTTAGATTAGTCTACCTAGCTTCCACTCGCCTTTTCATGTAGTCGTCCATTTCATTTTATATTGTGTTTAGCGGTTTTGGTATGTCGTTCTCTTGCTCAAATGGTAGTCCCACAGCCTTTTTTGCCATCTCATCTACTATTTTGTTCCCCATAATGCCTTTGTGATCAGGTATCCAGTATATAAGCAGCCTACTGTTTGCGGCTAGCCTTTCTATGGTCTCCCTGCTCCGTCGAACATTTTTGGACTTAATACAATATGAGCTTACTGCTTTTATTGCTGCTTGACTGTCCACGTATATGTTAATTGTTGAGTTCTTTCTTGTTCTAGTGTAGGCTAACTCCGCAGCTTTCCCCACAGCAAAAAGTTCGGCTTGGAAAATACTTCTGTAGTCTGGCAGCTTGATAGGCTGTCTTATTCCTAGTTTTGAGCAGTAAATACCCGCTCCCACTCCGTCTAGAGTTTTAGAGCCGTCTGTATAGATGTGAAAAGTTCTATGGCCAGGCTGCATGCCTTTGTGCCATCCTTCCTCTTCAATTGTGGTGCGAAACCTTCTCTCCCAACTAAAGTACGGAGTCCTGTAGTCTGTGCAACCTGAGCTCCACTTTCCTATTGAGCTGTGACCGAAGGTTCTGTAGGTTAATACTCCAGCAGCCACCAACCTCCTCGCGGATTTCGCTGCAGGTTTTCCGCCATAAGATCAATAGGTGGCAAGCTGAGTATTATTTCCAGCGCCGCCGTTGGAGTGATTTTCATCGCTCCTGTTATGCACAGAGCAGCGAGTCGTTGAATCCTTTCCAGTGGCATTAAGTATGTCAGTTTTCTTGTCGCAGTCCACCATACTTAGGCTCCATACAGCAATATCGGTCTAACTACTGCCGTGTAGCACCAATGCATCAGAGAGGGTGATAGACCCCAAGTAACGCCCAGCATTCTTTTACATGCGTACAACGCATTACTGGCCTTTTTCACCCTCTCCTCAACGTTGTGCTTCCACAGCAATTTGCTGTCTAGTATTACTCCGAGGTACCTTGCATAATCTTTGAGAAGTAGTTCGTTGTTGCCTAGCTTCGGGAGGTTACACGCCGGGACTTTGTACTTCCTGGTAAAAAGTACCATGTCCGTTTTTCCCGCGCTTATCCCTAGCCCTGCGCGAGATGTCCATTGGTGTATCGTTTTGAGAGTGTTGTTCATCACATTACTGATGGTGTCCAGGTACTTTCCCGTAACTACTATAGCTATGTCATCGGCATATGCCACTAGTTTTGGTGCCCCTCCGTCAAGTTTCTTAAGTATTTGATTTGCTACAAGTAACCATAATAGCGGCGATAGTACCCCACCTTTGGTGACGCTCGCATCGTTCCACTCCGCTCTTATCTTTCTGCTAGCTAATAGCTGCCTTATGAGTCTTATGAGTTAAAACCAAGGGATGTTGAACGTCGTTTTTTCGCCTGTGAACAACTGCTCCAGCGGAACAAAAGGAAAGGTTTTCTTCATCGCATCGTGACGGGTGATGAAAAATGGATTGCTGTAATCAAAGAAAAGAAAGTCATGGGGAGTGCCCGGACATGATTTTACGTCGTCGCCTTCACGCTGCGAAGGTTATGCTGTGTGGGACTAAGTTGATGTTATTTATTATGAACTGTTAAAACCAAGCGAAACCATCACTCGGGATCGGTTGAGCGATTGAGCCGAGCACTGCGCGAGAAGCGGCCGCAATACGCGGAGAGGCATGAAAAAGTGATTCTACAGCAACACAACGTTCGGCCTCACGTTGCCAGACCCGTTAAAACCTGCCTGAAAACACTGAAATGGGAAATCCTATCCCACCCGTCATACTCTCCAGATATTACGCCGTCCGATTATCACCTGTTCCAATCGATGACACATGGTCTAGCTGACCAACAGTTCCATTCATATGAAGACCTGAAAAAATGGCTTGATCCGTGGATAGCCTCAAAAGATGAATAGTTTTACCGCGACGGTATACGAGATCGACCAGAAAGATGGGAAAAAGTAGTAGCGATGGGCAATACTTTCAATGATTCACTTGTAACCATTTTATCAGAATAAAGTTTTATTTTCATTAAAAAAAAAAACGGCGAGAACTTAGTTCCGCACCTAATAGTTTTTCTTAAATGGCAACCACATAATCTCGGCGAATAAGTTCGTCCGCTACTCACAATGCGAATTTTAAGAATCTTGCCAAACCGTTCACTTCGCCACATTTGTTCGATTCGCAAGCGACAATACCAGCCTAAGTTCCGAAACGCCTCGAATCCATATTTTCTTCAGCTCAGCAACTCGTCCTGAGAACGATAGCTGCACCAATAACAATCCCTTTGACGATAATTATCGATTATCACCCACTACATATAATCTGAGTGTTAGAGTAAATCTTTCGATCACATTACTTTACACCTTCCATTTAACTTTTCTTTCATTCCTTACTTTTCCCTAAACACCGCATCCTTTGTGTGTGTGTGTGTGTTTTGGGTTCTTGCTTGTCATTTTTATTAGTACGAAACATTACTCTTAATTTACAGCACAATGGCATAGAGCACACCTTTAGATTATTTTTCCTATGTCAAATGTGGAAAATATTTGTAAAAAGGATTTAGGACATGGAAGGAAATAAATTGTGCTTGAAATTTAGCAATTCGTTAGAACTCACACTTTTCGCTACTCATTCCTGTTGATTAATGATGTTGACATTTTTGCGAACTGTTTTACATATGTACACATACACATACATACAAAGCTTTGCTCTACGGAAATTGAGCGCGAAACGATGCATTAAACTGGTTGCATGGCACCATTTTGGCAGAGTAGATCTATTTTAAGTGAAATTCTAAATTGAGGATTACGTTAGGATGTACACGCATGCAAATATTAATAAATAAATATAAAATAACAAAGATACAACATTTTACTTCATTTTCAAAAATGCAGTGCTAGTACTTTTGTAAATGTTCTAAAATAAATTCTTAAAAACAAAAAAGTCAGAAAGTTTTGAGTGCCCTTTGAGTAGGATTTTAGTCATGCTTCAAATAGTTCCGTTCAATATATTTCGCCAAATCGTGTTAGTGTTTCTTACTGGTCATATTTTTGTAAAAAAAATGCATTCGCCTGGTGAAGCCTGCGTCGAGATACCTCGAGAAATCATATTTTGATGCAATTAGTTCATGTTTGGGGAAGAAACGATCTCGTCAGATCTCCTCGCTGGGATCGAGATATTTCAAAATATAAATACTATTTCCGATTTGATTTGGGCAAAACTTCAACTAAAATTAGCTCACTGGTGGTCGAAAATCGAAATTTGTGGTTCAATTTAGAGTTTTATTATTTTATTATTATTGATTGTTTTTAGAAAAAAATATGCTCGCCTATGGAAACAAGGGCCACTGTTTTTCAAACGGAAATTTTTGCCATTCTAAAAGTAGCAAAATGGATAATTGAGAATGGAACGGGAAACAGATTGGAGTCTTTAGTGACAGTCAGGCTGTACTAAAGGCTCTGGAGAACGCAAAGCAAACCTCAATGACTGTTCAAGAATGTAAGAAAAAGTTTGATTTTGGTGCAATACAGAATAAGCTCGTACTTATCTGGGTTCCAGAGCACTGCGGGGTTCAAAGGAATGAAATTGCCGATGAATTGGCCAATCGTGGATCAGCGGTTCCCCCACAGGAATCAGAGTCAGTGATATCGGAATCTGTTCCGCTGGAATTATGATGTGGATCAGCAATTATGCGTGCAATTTACATAAAGAGCGATGGTCCGGTGTAGAACGCTGCAGAACTGCAAAGTATTTTGTGACAGAAAACTGTTGGACTTTCCTCTAAAACCTGGAAGAAAGGACGTTCGGTTGATGGTCGGTATTATTTGAGCACACAATCCATGGGGTCGGCATATGATCACCATTGGAATCACCGAGGACTCAATTTGTTTGTCTTGTTTAGAGGAGATGGATGGCACTGAGCATTTTCCCTGTGTCTCTGTATCCCATTTGCTAGAGCAAGGCTATGAATTTTAGGTTCCAATGTATGGGAATGAGTAAAATTCATTTTCTCAAACTGGAGGATATTTTAAGATTTAGCAAAGAATCTGGAAAATTCTAAAAGCTCTAACTTCTTCTATGCCTCTATTCTATCCTATTTTTTCCCTATCCTATCTCTCTCCTTTCCTCCCTGACTACCTTCCCTTTCACTTTCCAGAGCTTTAAACACAATGGGCCTTTAGTGTTTTAGGAGTTACCAAATCTCTCGGTACTTCTTGGTTCGACCTTTCGAATTTCATTTCAAAATGGACTCACTCGGTTGCGTTGAGTCAATATTTTGGAAAATAATGGTAAGTGGCACTGGCAACGAGATATTTCGAAACACTGAATTTCTGGCAGTATTTGGGTTTTAAAAATAGACTAGACTTGCAGATTTTTGGAAACTAATGATTTGCAGCTTGATTTGGTAAATGTTTCTGTAAGAGACAGTACTGTATGGATGGATTGAAATATTTTAAAAAATCGTGACCATTGGTCTCATTTGGATCAATACGAAAAACAATAATTGCGTGGTGGTCCTGAGCCAAGATATTTCGGAAAGTCATACACACTGCATTAAATGCTGTAGCATAAGGACTTATTGCCAAGTTTTGAGAAAGAAAATATCAAAAACTATATTCCTTTTTGCACGAGTTTGCAATTCAACAAGAGTTTATCAAAATTTGGAGTTTGTTGTTTTATGGCCCATGGAATTCTGGTATCACGATGTGCAAGTTCCAAGTGACTCAAAAATGGCGTTGATTTTTCTAAGTTTCTTCTGCTGTCGGTGTTAGGCGTTGTCTTGCATGTAATAAAGAATTCGAGTATTCTTTATATGGAGAAACTTCTAAAGGCCGTCCAAAAAAAATTGTTTGACTAAATTAATCAATTATTAATTGAGACATATTGGGCCGAGGATGGAACCTCGAACTTAAATGAATATTAAAATAGTCGCATGTTTTGAACTAAAGGTTGACGATTCCGTAGACTTGTTTCAAGAGTTCAAGCAAATCAGACGAAAACTGAGGGAGTTATGCAACCTTGAGTGAAAGGATTTAGCCAGGGAAACTAGATGCTAGGGAAGCTTTAGGCGAATTTGTGGAAAGCCTGATGCTCTTGCAATTACCTCTCAAAACTTCAGGTCAATCGGGGCAAAATTGAACGAGTTTTGGTACTTTTACTTAAAGGTTAGAGTCACAGTCATGTATTACCAAAGCAGCTTGAAATTAGGGGGTGCTCCGGCTAATTTGACATATGCCAGTTTTGTTATTTTACAATTGATTGTCATGGTTTTTACACATTTAGAAAGCCTGATACTTTTGTAATTACCTCTAAAAATCCTTTCAGTCAAAGTTGTGTAACTCCCTCAGTTTTCATCTGATTTGCTTGAAATTTTTACACAAATCTACGGAAGCGTCATCAATTTTAAATATGTAAAAAACCCAACAATCGGGCAGAGAGCAAAAATTGATCAAATTAGCCTAAAGCCAAGTTTTAGTCGGATCGGCGGTCGGTCTATTTCTTTGTGTTCGGCGTTTATTTGATTCGAGGAAGTCTAGTGATTTTCCCTTTCCATCACGACAACGCACCAGCTCACGTCTCAGCAGTTGTAGTCACAAAATTAATGAAAATAGGGTTTCAACTCGTTTCGCATCCCGCATAGTCCCAAGACTTGGCTCTCTCGAACCCCTCGGACTACTATTTGTTACCTAATTTGATGAAATGGCTGGCGAGAAAAATTTTTGATTCAAACGAGCAGGTGTTGTTGTTGCTGCTAAGGTGGATGAGTATTTGTGATAAATAATCTTAATTAGCGACTAGTGCCGTTTTATTACTACTGTTCGTTTGATGTCCTTTTTTAAGTCAGATCCATTTCGTGAGATCCAGATATAACAGCAAATTGTTTATGTCTATGTCTGCGATTTCACTAATTTGCTATAGGAAAGGTTTACCAAATGAGCAAAGTATTGTTCTGGCTAAACTTGGACATTCGCATAAATAGTGGAAAAGACTTTCTTTCACCCCCTCCTCCGAACAGTTACTGTAGATGGGATTGAAAGGAAGGTTGAGTCTGGCTGTATGATACCCTACCTTTCAGTGACCTGTAAGGGTTGCAGTAATATGTGAAATGTTTGAGCGAGAGCATCCTAATGGGTAATTCGTCCTCTGGATGTTATAAGACGGCCATGTTTTTCTTGATGTAGTATTGCTTCCACCTTCTTTCGGCTAATGCATTATAGTGTGACGCAATGTCTTGAATTGGGTAGCTACTGCCACCGCCTCTGTTATGTCTTGTGTTGAGTATTTCCTTGCTAGCTTGTCTGCTTTCTAATTACCCTCTATATTCCTAGGTCTGCGTACCCATATCAAAGTAATTTGAAGCCAGAGACCAAGCAGTTATAGTTCCTCTCTACAGGTGATAGCAGACACGAGACTGTCGAAAAATAAAAACGGTTTACCGCAAACAATTAAGTAGTTTTTATGTTTGCACGGACTTTTCAAACAACCCCGTATGTAGAAGACTGAGAAGGCATCAGATGCATGCTCGCGCGGTTGTTCTCACTTTTTGTTATGCCTTGGAGGATGTCAGGTTGGAGTTTTAGCTTCCTGCTGAATTGAAGCACCCACATCCGCACACATAACTCACCACCATTGGGTGATTTTGCCATTACCCATCTATTTTTCCTGCTTCACCCCTTCTCCTTTAATATTGCCACAATGGAAAGCGGAACTTATGTCCAAGTCCTTCTTCTTAGGGCAACAATCCAAGCTAACCTAATCTGACAAAGGTCACCAGGCGTTGTTTCTTCTTCCTGGCCCTATTAAAATGAAATTTGGTTTATCTCCCAAGGTTTTTCCAAAATATAGAATGCCTTCTCTTTCCGTGTAATCACCAGCAAGTGCTTCAATGTGAGATCCTTCGGATGAAATGAACCGTAGCCTAGCGGGGAAAGCTCATACCTTATCTTACCTCACCCAAAAAAGTAACGCCGTAATACCTACGAGTATATGCAATTTCTAAAGGTAAGAGGATTCCACTAAAGTTCATACAGCACACAACAACAAACAAAACTTGTGTCTGATGTGTTGACAGCCGAAAGTAAGAGCAGCAGTGGACGATAGAACGAAAGAAAGAAAGAAATTTCGTTAGTTTTCACAACCACCCTCTCAATCAAAAACTTGTAAATTCAATTTCGTTTGCAAAGCTTGAGGCCATACGGCGCGCTGGCTCACTGCATGTGGTCAAGGTGATGGTGGCCAAACGGGCTCAACTTCTTGAGAAACTTTTACATATGAAAAACACAAACTGCATCATGACAAATACAGTCAAGAAGAAGTTCAACAAAGCGAACTTCCGCATCGAAGATGTACTCGCAGACAACTAAACGAGCTTTCAATTGCAGAAATTCTAATCAGATAGCGGCGCACATAACAACTGAATGAATTGATTGTTGAAAATGGCTGTCGCCAGCCGGAAATAGTGTTTGTCTGGTTTGTAGGAGTACTGCATATTGTCAGCCACACGGACGCAATCGACACATAACCGGAGTGTCTCTCTCTATAAGAGAGCATGCAGAAGGTGGTTTGTCCGGGATGATAGACGAGGTGTTTGAAGTGAGGAGAATCTCGGGATTAGTTGATATAAGTGAGGGGATAGTTCGTAATTTTTTTTAGCTTTATGATTTGGCATAAAATCTTATTGAGGGAAAGTTGATATCAATCCGAATTACAAATTTTTCATTTGAAGTATCGAAAAAGCAATAAAACTGAGCAACATTGCCAATTCGAGAACCTATGGCTTATTTATTTCAATCGTGATATTATAAAACAAAAATTGTTTAAATAAGTCTGCAGAAATTACCAGAAGCACTTCTTTTATGCTGTGTAAAAAACTCATCTATATATATATATATATATAATTGGCGTGTACATCCTTTTTGGGTTTTTGACCGAGCTCCTCCTTCTATTTGTGGTGTGCGTCTTGATGTTGTTCCACAAATGGAGGGACCTACAGTTTCAAGCCGACTACGAACGGCAGATATTAACTATAAATATATTAAGCCCGTTTTCGCAATATTGTGGTATTTGGATTACGAGGCTATTGAGGTAAATGGAAGACAGCCACTTTCACTTGTAAATTGGCGCTTTCAGGCGGAGGCTGTACGAGTATGCACAATCAATTTGGAATGATTTGCTATTCCTAAATACACATTTTACGTTTAACAGGTGATAAGTTTTTGATATTATAGACTCTTTCAATTTTTAGCTCGAAGAGAAATTGATTAACAGAAACTGTTTTCATTTGACCGGTGATAATTCCTGCCTTAAAACTGTGTGTTTGAGTTTCATTGCACTAAAAAGATAAGATAAGATAAGATTCTCTGAATTTAAATTTCGGCAAAACTTTGTGATATTCTAAAAATACTATATTACTTTTTTTATATAAAAACCATAAGGCTTTTTGAATCTCTGAATCTGAATTTAGCAAATCGATATCCTGAAAAAAAGTCGCGATTTGGGACTGCTTTAAAAAAGTGTTTTATTTGTGTTAGAGATGCAAATATTAGCTGCAGTTGATGGTTTCGAGAATTATTTTTTGCTATCCCGAAATGAAATATCCCGATACTTCGGGATAACAAATTACCGATAGTATTGGTTTCCTTAATATCAATGCTTACATGTTTTTAAAATTATAAATATACCGAGCTCACGGTGTTAAAATAATGCTAATATACTCCTTTAAGAATATGTCAAACAAATTTTAGAACGTATTTTTTTTAATTCATATAAAAATTATGACATTAATAAACAAAAAAATTGTTGGGTGTTTTTCATTCAGGTCACTAACGCCGATGCTACAATGCCCGCCAATTGAGAAGCCCCGCTGCAACCTTCCAGGAAGAATTGAGTGTATATTCGACATTTTAAAGGATTAAAAAAAATGTGTATCATTTTAATGTATAAATAACTGTATGTCAATTTTAAAAAAAATATATTGACTTCTTGATTTTAAAAAACTTTAATGAAAATCAGGGAAAATACGGCCGTTTACAGGTATCTATCCCCTTAATAATTTCCGCTAATACTGACTTCCCTAATGGACTTGTATGATACCAAAAGTCATTCATACGCACGGGCAAACTCTCATAGGAGTGCACTTTTGTTCCAATGCAACCTAAAAAATATAAACGAATTGAGGGGGGGGGGGGAAACATTAAAAAAATATGCATTTGAACAACTTATATAGAGTCCGCCTTAGGGGAAAATATATATCGGGTGTTTTTTTTAGCTGCGTGAGAACTATCGATATTGATAACTATGGTTTGACAGCAGAGAATGGCAAACTGTGTGCACATTTCTGCTCAGTAAGGTTTGGCAAGCCATCATGAATCGTTTAGCAGCAGAGCCACGCTTCCAAATTATGGAAATTTACTTTGAAAAAGAAACAAATAAATCCGTTCGCGAGCTTCACAGCGAACTGGCGGCATCATCGGTCATTATTTATTTCGAAATGAGGAAAGAGCTGTCGAACGCAGTCGAGCCATGCTGACTGAATTTTTGTTTCCAAAAATTATATAGGTATATATATATAATTGGCGCGTACAGCCTTTTTGGGTGTTTGGCCGAGCTCTTCCTCTTATTTGTGGTGTGCGTCTTGATGTTGTTCTACAAATTGAGGGTCCTACAGTTTCGAACCGATTCCGAAGGTCAGATATTTTTATGAGGAGCTTTTTGATGGCAGAAATACACTCGGAGTTTTGCCATTGCGTGCCGAGGGGCGACCGCTATTAGAAAAATGTTTTTCTTAATTTTGGGATTTCACCGAGATTCGAACCAACGTTCTCTCTGTGAATTCCGAATGGTAATCATCAGCTAAATATCGACGGCATTTGGTACCAACAAGTTGCCGTAACTTTCCATACATCCCGCGCTTAACACCCAATTTATGGCAATATTCAAGCCACCATTGACGCCATACAGCCATATTTATAGGAAAAAGTAGTCAAAATTGGACTGCTCGCTGATCGAAAGAACCATGTAACACGCCACCGCGACAGACATATGCCAGATGCCGCATTTAAAAAATAAATGCCATGAAACTATCTGCCAGATTATAATAAAAAACATTCATTCCAATAATATTTGGTTTTCTATCATTTGCGGTTCTCAAGCTCTTAAAAAAAGCACCCGATACATATATTGGGGAAATGTTGGCATCAAAAAGGAAGTACCATTAAATAAAATCTCTCACAAGACCCTTGCAAGCACTGTTGCCAAGCTTCAAAGGACTTCACACTTCTCATATTGAGCCTCCCATTAGCGAATTGCAGCAGCTCAAATGGCAATGCAATTGCTTTTCACAAATTGAATTGTTTCTCAACGAATGTAGACAGTCTAAATGTTTCAGCAAAATCAAATACCAGCCAAGAATATCCCACTTCATTAGTGTGGCTAACTTTGCTTCACAATTTCTGTGGTGAATTTTCTTATATTTTACGAGGCGTAAATGCCAAGCGAAGCAGACCACACACGCTCAGCTTTTTATTTATGTTAGCGTTTGAAAAATTTATAATACTCTTTACTATCCTTGAAATATTTGTCATTTTGCTTGGCTTGAAAGTTTTTGAAGGAACGAGAAATCAATAGATTTTTTGGCAAATGAAAATCTGAAACATTTCAAATATATGTAAATATTTGGATAAACGAGTTGATGTAGCCCTCGTTGGCAAATAAATTAAAATTGACAGTTTGATATATTCGATAAGTAGGGCTCACTTGGGCGTTTACTTTTAAAAACTTCATGGAGATAAAAGCTATAGTCTTTAAATTATGCTTGGCTGAAGAGAGTGCACCCTTATATTTTGCGAAAAATTGGTTTGATTTGTTACAAAGAAAGTAATTATATACTTGCCCCAGAAAGGTTCAGATCCAGAAAGGTTAAGAGATAATTAAAGTCAGACAATTTTCAAACGGACGGCGTATTGGCCCTATTATTTGTAATGTCCTAAAGCCACCGCAAAAAATCTGAAAGCAACGAAAATTTCTGCAAGGAACATTAGACTGTATTATTTCTAGAAGAGCCGAGCAATCAAATTCGTCATTAACCAGACCAAAGATAAATGATACTGCCTGAAGCGAACCTCTGTAACTTAAAGGGAAAATGTAGCGCGAAACACACAACAAATGTTTGAATCTGTAAACTAATTTGGGCCAAACAAGCGCATACTATAATATTTTAAGGCATGTTACGCCGTGACCGAATGGCTTGGTGCGAGACTACCATTCGGGATTGCGTAGGTTCTAATTTCTGTGCATGAAAGAACAAAATGATAGAAAAAGTTTTTTCTACAAGTAGTAGCGGTCGCCCCTCGGCTGCCAATAGCAAACCTCCGATGTATTTCTGCCATGAAAAAGCTCCACATAAAAATATCAGCCGTTTGGAGTCGGCTTAAAACTGTAGTTCCCTCCATTTGTGGAATAACATCAAGACGCACACCACAAGTAGGAGGGGGAGCACGGCCAAACACCCAAAAAGCGTGTAAGCGTCAATTATATACAAAGTATGTGGGTCAGTGAAGAGCGAAGAGTGACGTCATACTAAAGCGAGCATAGCAAGCGAGTTCGAAACGGCATAATTTGATTGCGTGATAAAATTCAGCCTTGAATCAAAGAGAACTTCTCGCCAGCTTTAATCACATTAGATGAAGCAATATGTGATGCAAGGTATAAAGGAGGTTTTGAAGCTTAGAAAATGTAAGTTCATACAACTTTTCATTAAGAAATATACCATTCATAAGACAACAGCGAAATAAATTATTTAGCTCAGACTGTAGGGTGGCTAAATCACTAGAATTCCTTCTTTCAGCATAAACTTTTATATCATCAGTTAAGAGAAGAAATTTAGTAAAGGAAAAAGAAATATCATTAATAAACAAAATAAACAACAAAGGTCCTAAAACACTACCCTGAGGCCCACCAGAGGGGACAATAAAGTGTTTCGAAAAAGGCCCATCGATAACTACTGTAATGCACCTCTATATTAAATAGGGTCGAATCCAATCAAGGAAAGTCGAATGAAAACCAAGAAATACCAATTTAGCTTGGTCGAGCTACTGCCCCTATTTTTTATGCGATTTTTGGTGTTTTGGAGCCACCTACGGTTCAGACCATTGGGAAACTGCAAACAGACCGCAATTTTAGTAGCTTTAGCAACTAACGTCTGTTCTATGAGAATACTTTCCAGCTCGTTGGCATACATACAGATACACACTCGCTTTCTGGTGAATGATTACATGTCAATCAAGTGAAATTTGAATATCCAACGCGTTAGGAGAATAGTCCAGAAATTTAGTTGTTTCTTTTAATTTTTATCGATTTCTTTCAGTATCATTTTTTTCATTTTCAGTTCATCAATACTTTACATTTTTTTCGATAGATGTCTTCAATGAGGTTGATTCTGGTTTCTTTGACAGTTTTGCTTTTATTGAAGCCAGTTAGCCCAGGATTTTTCTTCCACATAAAAATATTCCAGCGTGCACTTTGCATGCACGAAAAGGCGTGATACCTCAGCGAAAAAAAAATCAACGGTACTTTGTATTCACTTGAAACTTGCACTTTGTTATCCTAAAATTTAATGAGCTATAAAAGTGCATACCCAGAAAAATTAAAAAAATTGTGGTTGAAAAGTTGAAAGTTTTGATGAGATTTCGAAGAACTTTTATAAATGTTGTATAAAGTTTGAAATCTTGCGTTATATGGTTTTTGTTAAAGAGTGAACTCTTCGCAGTAAATTTACTGCTTTTTTATACCCAAAATGCAAACCTTTTTGAGTTTGGAGTTTGCTTCTTTTTTAATTTGAAGCAACCTAAATTCTAAGCTAAAAATTTTATAATTAAAAAGGCTATATTTAAAAAGGCTAAAAAAGGACACTCTGAGAAGATTTTAGTGCTATTGAAAATTTGTTAAGTCTTATAAAAGTTGATGTTTCTAAAATGCAAATTTCATTTCTTGCTCATTTTGAGGTAATCCAAGAATACTGCATCTATTTCTCTTAACTCTTCTTGACATTTGAAACATTTTTATAAATTTTACAAAGCCTTTGAATCTACTGAATATGAATTAATTAATTAGAGGTGTAACTATAGTAAAAAAAACACAACAAAATACCAGGCAATACTGAAGAAGCCATAACGATCTTTTTTAAAAAGGATAATTTTAAATAAGCTACGAACTGCATATTTAAAAATTTTCTAAAAATTCCGATGAAAAAGCGTGAAATTTTCATGACAATTTTTTAAGTCCTTTAATTTTTTGTGAGTATGAAACTTTGATTCACGCGGCTTTTTCATAGTAACGACTATATTTCTATACATAAGTAGCGAATATTCAATAGAGAAAAAAGAAAAACTGGGTGCAGACTTTTTTATTCTTAGTATTCATATTTGACTGCTAAAGTTGCTCCACATACGCACCGAAGCTTAAAAGAAGCGCATTTGCAAACCCTTCCACGAACTACTCGCATGTTATTATTTTGTTATTCTCTTACATTATCATCTATTTTAGGTATTCTTTAAACCTAAAAATAACAACACCGTAAAATATGCAAATCGTCAGACCCAATGGAAGCAACAAAATAACCGATATTTGTAAGAAACAGAAAAAAAAAACAAAGAAATCAAGGCAAAGCAGCGTAAAATTCCACCTCCATTCGCTTGCTTTGCATTGCAGAGTAGCCATTAAATTATGCTTTCGCCTTAAGCGTACAAACAGATTTGCACCTGCAAATCTCCAGAAACCAAAATAAACGCAAAACATAATAGATAAAAATGTATAAAGGCGATATTAAAGGATTGTTATTTTCATATTTGGCAAAGCAAATCTCTGCGCTGTAAAGCACAAGCACTCCCCCACCCCTTGTTCGGGAATAGAAAATGCAAATAATTCAAAAAAAAAGAAAAAACTCAATTCAATTGCATTTATTTGTGATAAATAGTGGAAAAGCAGCGCCACATAGTCGAGCAATGGCCCATTCCACACAGCATAATTTTTTACAACGCGCAGATACTCAGCTCACCTTATCTTGAGCGCGCATTTTGCCAAAGTATTCGCATACGCACAAACATACCTCCTACTTACCCTGCTGTCCAACACCAAACTTGTGAGAAAAAAGTACTAGTTTACAACTGCAATTTTCTGACTGAAATCGAACTAGTTCGAAAAGGACCAGATTTGAGCCAATTATAAAACGAATTCTTCATGCCTATTGTAATTGATTGCAACCATTTAATTCACTTTTATTTGAGTATGTTGTAAGCCATTAAAACGAGTACTTATTCAATTATTTATCACGTATGCAATTGAATATATCGCCGCTTTACCAACAAAAATCAATTTAACCTCTTGCGCTGGTGATATTAGTTTCCGAAAGTCGCTGACTGCAACGTGTAAATGAATTTGTGACGAGCTCTTGCTTGGCATAATTTCTATTAAAGCTTTTAGCGAATGTGTTTGACAAATGCATATACATACGAGTAGTCACAATATTTTAATGAAAATAATTAAAGTTAGTAATATGTATTTTAAAGAATTTCAATCATAATTAGGTACAGTGAGATAAATTTCAAATCAGTCAGGAATGTGCAATGCAACAAGACATTTCTTACATTCCCATACATTTTCACTGCGCTTATTCTGTTTCGCGCATACCTGGCATCTTTGTTGAGTTTTTGAAGTGAAAACTTCTTTAGAATCGTTGGGAGTGATTTGAGAAAAAGTGAAACGAAAAAAGCGACACTCTTGGCTACGAATATTACATATACACGTAGCGACGAACTAAATAACCTTTAGGCCAGCGCCGACAGCACGGCGCGATAGCCGAGCGGCTAGCAATGTGAGCTTCCGATCCAAAATCCTTGGTTCGAATGACAAGAAAAAAATTTTTTTTATACAGTTTTTTATTTTTTTATTTTTTTTATGATATGTTTATGAGGAGCTTTTGAAGTGAAAACTTCTTTAGAATCGTTGGGAGTGATTTGAGAAAAAGTGAAACGAAAAAAGCGACACTCTTGGCTACGAATATTACATATACACGTAGCGACGAACTAAATAACTTTTAGGCCAGCGCCGACAGCACGGCGCGATAGCCGAGCGGCTAGCAATGTGAGCTTCCGATCCAAAATCCTTGGTTCGAATCACAAGAAAAAATTTTTTTTTATACAGTTATTTTATTTTTTGATTTTATGATATGTTTATGAGGAGCCTTTTTTCATGGCAGAAATACACTCGGTGTTTTGCCATTGCCTGCTGAGGGGTGAGCGCTATTAGAAAAATAGTTTTCCTTAATTTTGGTGTTTTCACCGAGATTCGAACTGACGTTCTCTCTGTGAATTCTGAATAGTAGTCACGCACCAACCCATTCGGCTACGGCGTTTGTTTAATTTTACTGATGCAAAAATGAGGAAAAATATATGAATAAAGTTTGCTTACTGTTTACACATTTTCCAAAGGTGACGGAGAACCAAAAAAAAAGTCGATTTTCAAACAAATACGAGTGCATATGTGTAATTGTGTTAGAGTTTCGGTCACGCCCCAGCAAAACCTGCGTGCATATGTGTTTGTAACATTAAAAAAAATGTAATTGTGTTAGAGTTTCGGTCACGCAGGTTTTGCTGGGGACGCTCATAATAGCAACCGCGTGTGTATTTTTATATTCGTAAATATTTTCATTTTTAAATATTTACCGCAATTATGCCGAAAAATAATGCAGAAAAGTGTCGTGAATATCGACAGAAAAAAAAATCAATAAATACCATCACGGAAGTCATTCACGAAAATTTAATAAAGTATACACCAGAAGTATCGCGGATACTTAGAAAAGATTACAATAAAGTTCCAATGATTTTAAGTGGCGATTTTAACGTAAATTTTGCATTGGACACAGCGGTTCCTTTAATTGACGTTCTCAATACAACATTCAATTTAAAAATGTGTAACAATCGCACTGAATCGACAACACGATCAAAAACAACCATTGACGCGGTATTTCAAAGACATGTTGACAACATCGAAACCAAAGCATTTGTATCATATTTTAGCTATCATAAGCCACTCGTATCATTTGTTGAAATTGAAAACATTGAGGATGAATAATAATAAAATGAAGAAAATAAAATATGAACTTTATAGCAATATTATAATGAACCTATAATTATCTTGCTCCTAATGCTGCTTTCGTCTTATTCTCTCTCAGTTTGTTTTACGGAAGGTTTCACTTCTATCGCGTCTAACCGTTAGACTGGTGTTTTTTTTTTTTTAATTTGTGTAGGGGGAATTTTTCTTGCGAAATGCCTCCACTGTTTCGACTGTGTAAATTCGAAATTTTGCAAATGAATATTTCTTAGAATTTGTTATAGTTAATTTATAGTTACTTCAGCAGGCGTACATTGCACGTCATTGCCAGTATAGAGCAGATAACAAGTCAAGGTGCGTAGCGCGGCTTGCCAGTGCAAGAGGTTAAAACTATTCGGGAGAAAAAAAAATTATTGTTGGTAATTTAAATATTTCGTAAGTAAAAAACTAAACATTATGAAATATTTCTCCTTTCCCTTAATTCTTAGAAATTGTAAGAGTATCTTAATATTACTAGCAAATCTATAGGTGAAACTGTGTAATATTTTAAATTATACGTACTAAAAATGTTTTTGTTATGTCTTCAGGAAACTATTTTATTTTTTAATCTCAAATTAATAGTTTAGGTTCATAATTGCCTATTTTGAACTAGTATGAGACTGGTATATTTCTAATCGAAATATGACAATTTACATCTCTCAGAACTTCGCTTTGTAAAAATACCGTAGTTGCTCTGTAAGGAAAAGTCTAACTAGTACTTAAACATTCCACTTCAGATACTGGTATTTAATAGAAGAAATCATATTAGTTCGTCGTGGAGCAGAATATATAATTCTGGTAATAAAATGATCAATTTACCTGCAAATTAATTGATTTTTGTTTTAGATAAGAAAGTTTAAGACTCGTCTATAGACGCAACAATGCATCGCGCTGATTCCTTTTCTTGGTCGAGTTCAACAAAGCGCTCCAATCGTTTCTTTCTCGTGCTAACCGGCGCCAGATGGAAACACCACCTCATCTCATGATGAGAGCTTATAAAGTGTTTAAGTGTGTTTTGATCGTCAAGAGAGGACTTAACTGCTCAATTGCCGACTTAGGCACAAGACGCCCTTTGTTAGCAAGAGAGGCTGATGATCGCGATGATTAGAGGATATTAATTCGATCAGATTCTACGATTGGGTCAAAAACAAAACTACATAATTAAGATGAATGAAAAGGCGATACCGGATGTGTATTAATTTCGATCACAAAAAAAAAAAACAATTTAAAAAAATAATAATAATAATGTAAAATATTAAGTTTATCTTTGACAGATTTCTGCATTAAGAAGTCTGCGGCAGCACTCTATGAGCCAAAATTTTAAAAACGTGCTCAGCACCGAGAAAATAATAGACTAGACACGCGAAAAAGCGCGCAAGGCACATACAAATTTCTATGTGGTTTTGTTGTTTAATGAACTTTTACATAATACCAAGATGAGTGTAAATATAAATTTTAATTAATGTATTTTATTTCCGAATATATAAAAAGCAAAAAGGGCCATCGCAGAAAAATCTTTGTAGCAACCGAATACATAAAAGATGAGGTCGAAATTAAAGCATCAGTAATTTTATATATGTTCCCAAAGTGAATAGTTTAATTTTTATTTCCTTGTTGGTGTTTTTTAAAGAATTTGTTTAACTCTTTTGGGATTTACAATTACAAGGATTTCAACAAATTTTTGAATATTTAACCAATTACCAAGTACGTAAAATAAGTTTCATTTAAATTTCATTTCAAAAATGAATCCTGTATACACTTTTAGTATGAAACAAAATATTTTAGAAATTGGAATGGAAGGAAATTAATATTTTTTTCACATTTTAACTGGTCTTAAACCGGTTCCTTTAGAAACATATTGCACTAGTTTCAAGTCCCTGGGGATACTAATAAAAATGGCAATAGTGTTCAGGACTACATACAAGATCGACTTCTGGCAGCAAACAGAGCTTTCTACGCCCCAATCTGAAACTACTAAAATCCAGACTACTCTCGCGCAGCTGTAAATACAGTAGTTACAAAATAATAATAAGCGCAGTTTTGACGTATAGCTTTGAGTCATGGGTAATGTGAATCAGGGATGAACAAAATCCCCGAACTTTTGAAAGAAAAGTCTTACGAAAAATGTATGGTCCAATACGGGCTGAGGATGGTTAATATAGAATCAGATACAACGGGGCGAAGATGTCATTAAGTTCATCAAATCGCAACGACTCCAATGGTTAGGTCGTGCCACCAGATGCAAAGGAAGGTTAGGAAGCGCTGCTTCAACGATGGCGTCGAAGATATGAAGAAACTGAAAATACCCAACTGGTGGTCTGCTGCCTTGAATCGTGCAACTTGGAGCAGTCTAATTGATGAAGCTACAGCGCACATTGCCTGATGATGATTGGACTAGAATTTTTTCGCGAGTGTGAACCGGTATTTTAACTGGTATTTTAGCTGATACTTAGCCAGACAATTAACATTAACGTAGGACATCGCGGTGCCAAAAATGCCATTTGCTGACATGGAAAAAATATAAAACACGAACAGGTTGAGCTGAAAAGTGAGCTGGTATTATTCTAGTTTGCAGCCAGTAATGTTCCCTGCAGCCTCAAGCTAGCACATTTGACTACTGGGTGTTGTTGCATGCCCACACATACACATATTATATATTTACTTTGTGCATTGGTAATATTGGAAATGATTTAGGAAAATATACATACACACACACACCTTCAGAGAAATATTTTTCTTTCATATGGTATTTTCGTTTATTTTGCATAAATTTATGTTTATTGAATTTTCAAATTTACTATCGCACCAAAGCCAAATCTAAATCCAAAGCCAAGCCAAAAACAAAAGCCCAGCAGCACAAGGCTTAGAGCTGCACACATGCACACATACAACCAACCATGAAATGCATGTGAATAATGCCCGCGCGTGGCTGTGTGAGTGTGCTTCGGGATGTATGTGAATTTCTGCTCGGCTAGTCCTTTGAATATTTTGCCTGCTCTGGCATATTTTTCGGTGGCGCCAGCGTGTGGTTACATACATTTGGTAGGACTTGCGAGCTGAACGTAACATTTTTTCTGCCGCACAAGTCACCGCTCAGCTTAGGCATTACAAATTGACGTAGGTATGTAACTAAAAATAATGAAAACAATGAATTTAAAAATTCTGATATGAAATTAAAATACGAATTGCACTTTGAAAAGGGCAACTGCAATTCGGTGGAAGTAAACAAGCGTAGGATGTCCCCGCAAATGTTTTTACGCGCGGTTGCGCCCAGTCAATCGAGCTTTTTATAGTTATCAGGCATATCAGCACTCAGCAGACAGTCGAAAAATTTATGTTTATCTTCCATTGATGGTGATTGCACCTGGAAACGTATGCGTATCAGCTCACCTCCATGTCATAGAAAGCATCGCCAGTTCATTGTAGGGAGATAATACGATGGGATGAACTACGCTCACTTTAGAAAAAAAAATTGCATGAGCAAAAAAAGTTTAATTATGATAATATTTAGGTTATTAGGAGTCCAGGATATTTTTCTATGTAATTCTTAATGTGAAGCCGTTCAGCCTTTTGCTTGTCAGCAATATCACTCAAGTGTGAAAAATATGTTGATCCCAGGCACATTTTTCGAGTTCTACAAAGAGCAAGACAGTGCCAAAGTAGTTGTTCCAAACTACTCCTTGCAGTCACCTCGTTGTATGTGATGCATGTCGCATCGCTCTGGACTAATCCCATTTTGGCTGCGTGATGTGGGGTGAGACAGTGTCCCGACAGTACTCCAAGCAATATTTTACAGGCTTTCCTTGGCAGTGATAAAATAAAGTGTGTAGTTTTCGTATTCCTAGTCCTTAGTATAGTTTTTGAAGTATTGTACGAGGTTGAGTGTTCCCATATCGACGCGTTTCCAGAGCTAATTCCTCATTTAGTGCCGTTTTCAGAAAGGAGAGTGATGGATATATGTATGACGTGCTGAATCTCAGCAAGCGAATACCGGCCTTAGTGAGCTCATCGGCTCTTTCATTGCCTTCTATTCCTTTTTGTTCCGATATCCAAGAAATAGCGACCTGCTGATTTCCGCAGAGTTCATCCATTTTGAAGAGTTCATCCATTAATTAATATTTTAAAACAAAAGGGGGAAAATATAAAATTATTACTTAGCGTCCTCTTTGGCAAACAAAACAAACCTCAACCATCATTAGTGGTGGGGGTCTTAGCTAAACACTGCCCAATGGTAGGCCATGCTGTGCGACTCAATTTGGCTTCAAGTTCCTTCTGCAGTATTTGCTGGACTTATCTCAGCACCTATTCGTCAGTTGCATTGCTTTGGCGAGACTGAGTTTTGAACATTTTTCCACATAAATCTGAACTTAGCTAGCTAATGAAGGATTCAGATTTGCTGGGGGCTTAGAGAGACTGAATTTTGAACATTTTTCCACATTAATTATAAGAGCCAGCTATCAGGTATGGATCTTAGAGGGAAAAGTGGTCCTATGCGTTTATCTGATGAGCCAAATAACGATGATTACAACTTTGCTAGAGACTACTGCAGTACCATTTGTGGCATATTCATGGAAAGGACAACTGTCGACCTGACAGCGTTGTATACCTTTTGCCCTCTTAACATTTCCCTATATCTCACTTGACGGCCCTCCATTGACACTCTAATTCGGAGTCTTCATAGCTATCTCGTCAGCTTGGTGGTACTTCTACCCTCTATTGTATTGTTTTCATTATCTCTTCTAATGAATGAAATTTTTTTACAGCTAACTCTATCGTTAAAATACTCCAAAGATTCCTATCAAAAACTCTAAGAATGATTACATTTGATACCCAAAAAAAGGCTCAAATACATCGATTTATCAAATTTCTCACAACAGCTGAAGAAATAAAAAAGCTTGCCACATGTCGCAATAAAAGACTTCAGTCACACACAAACCCTTTAATCACAGAAATAACTGAAGAGGAAGTCAACAGTGGACTTTTTATGCTAATAAGCAAACATTTTTGGAATGGTTACACTACTGGGGGCTTTCCATACATGTCTCAGAAAATGTTTTAGTTTTAAGCAATAAATAAATGGATTAAAGAAATAATAATAAAAAAACTTTACCATATTTCATTATACACCATCACATGCCTGCTTCATTTGTTCTTTGTAATATATTTCTCTGAAAGCGACGAAAAATACCCATATCTGAAGGAGATAGAGGGTTAAAATATTCTAAAGAAATAATCCTCGTAATATTCCACATAAAATTTATGATGAATTGAGGCATAGATAAACTCAGATGAAGAGCTCTTGACATTTTATCAAAAGAAAAAAATAAAGAGTAAGATTTTGTGGCAGATATTATTCTTTGACCTGCTTAACCAAAAACCGTTCCCAGAGTCTTGTCATTTAATTGGTGTTGTATGGTGTAAAAACATTTTAGCATTGAAATCATCATCTTGAAAAACTTACAGATGTACGCTACCCCTTCTCACCCCATTCGACGCATAGCTTTTAATAAATGAATTCTATTTTTACTAAATTTACACATAAACATAACAGAAGTATGCAACCGGGCTCATTCTTTCTATGGATTTACATTTTAATAAACATAAAATACCCTCACATACGGCGCAAACCGACTGGCTGCCTAACTTTACGAAATTTCAGTGGAAACCTATGAAATTTTTATGAGCTTGCAATGTTTTTAATGAGTGTAGTAAAGAAAGGTTAGAAAAGCAGCACTCAGAATTACGGAGACTTCACTACCCGACAAATATGCCGCTAACTGTTGCGAGTTGGTTACTCCACTCAGTCTACACACAATTTCAGTTGAGAATACTCTCTGTATGAACAGTGTTGTTGCTACTCTCTTTGTTGCCTTTAACCGCCTGCAATGTTTGGAGTTGCATATTTTTTCCGCTTGTAGCTAAAATGGCGCTGCTGTGCAATGCTTGCTACGCTCTTTGCCGCTTATGAAGCTCTCAGCTGCTGGTAGAGTTTCGTTTTCACTCAAACATTTGAGCAGTGAGCTCACATCTCTACACTATTTCTGCTGATTTAGTCTCTTAAATATTTTATTGCTTTGCTCCGCTGCCGCAATGATTTTATGTCGCTTGTGGTAGACGAAGTCCAATTATTATTTAATCCTTACAGTAATTTATAAGTAAGCGATGACTTTTTTGCTCCGTTGTAGGTATTTGTAAGGATTTGTGATTTGTAAAAATATGAAAAAATTTTACTATACCTTCCGAAAAATGTATATCAAAGACTTAAAATATTATAGCACACAGAATTTATCATTTTATTGAAGACTCATACGAAGAAAAAGCAGGATTCTAGGCGAAGCTGCAAGTAATAAAAAAAGTCATACGAAGCTAAACGGTCTGCATTTGAAGGCCGAGAAAATAAGATGAAATAAAAGTAAGAGAAAATATAAGATATTGAATATTACTGGAACAGATGGGCACTGCATCACACAATACCCAATACTCCTTCAGATTGTCGGCTAAAGGCCCCATTTCAGCAATACTTTTCTTAAAAAATACTTTTCTAGATCCAGCCAAAATCGCGCAAATCCATACAGGTTGGCACAAAATTAAACAATACGACGCCCGCTGTAGCCGAATGGGTTGGTATGTGATATACCATTCGGAATTCGTAGGTTCAATGAAATACCAAAATGAAACAAACATATTTTCTAATAGGGATCGCCCCTCGACAGGCAATGGCAAACCTCCTGCCATGAAAAAAATATCTGCCGCTCCGAGTCGGCTCGCCACAAATAGGAGCAGGAGCTCGGCCAACACCTAGCAGATGTGTACGCGCCAATTATTTATTTATTTGTTTTTTTATTTTAATTAAATTGATGAGAAAATAAAAAAATTCATGTGTATGAGGGTTGTTTGAAAGGACGGTGCAAAAATAAAAACTACTTATATTAATTTTTTGGGGTAAACCTTTTTTACTTTGTATATAATCTCCTTTTAGGTTTAAAAACTTCGTCAAACGTTGTTCCAGTTTGATGAACCCTTCCAAGTAATAGGATTTGTTCAAGTCTGAAGCAGGGACATTTGTTTCTGCAATCACGATTGAATAAAATTGATTTTCCGCCAGCCATTTCTTCAAATTAGGTAACAAATAGTAGTCCGAGGGAGCCAAGTCAGGAGAAAAGGTTAGATGTGAAACGAGTTGGAACACTATTTCCATTAATTTTGCGCCCACAACTGCTGAGGTGTGAGCTCGTTTGTTGTGTGCCGTGATGGAAAAGTAAAATCACTCGACTGCTTCAATCCAAACGAATGTCAAATAGGTCTGCCACAATTTGTTATGTGTGATATTGTGTTACTCCATGTACGGTGTGCATGTGGTGCCTTCGACTCAAATACACATAATCTATTTTGCTCTGAGTCAAATTCGTTGCCCAACTGATCTATTGAGACAGGCCTAAAATACAACGAAATACACCGATCTGGCTGAAACTTGGCGTGTGTTCTTCCAAGAGATGAGTAAGAAAAATAATCTTGATACGCGCCAGTAGTAGACTTTTTAAACGACCTTCGTAATAATAAAATCTATAGTCTCGCAACATAGTCCCACTTATAACCGTTTTCTTGCATAACAAAAAAGAAGTTGATTTTTGTTGTACAGCTTTCTTAGCACATTTCAAATCACATCATCCAAAAAACTCCGAATTCATTTCGCCCTTCCTCCACAAAGTATTGCATTCACAACTGAAGTGCCTTAGCGGAGGTGACTCTATAGTATCTCATTCCATCAGTAGTCATTCTGGAGAAACCAAAGCATTGCTTTTAATACCCTATAGTCAAGTTGGTCAAATAGCAAGCCAATGCTTGTGAGTAGTCTTCTTCTGTTTAGCGCGAAGAATCTGTGCACTTTCTTCTTATACCCTATTTGACTTACGAGTTAGACTTAGTTACGGGTACCAAAGAGTTCTTTCCTTCGAGTCAATACAATTCGTCATGTCGAAGATGGCATCGGAAAATAGCCTTTCATACAAGTTCGCCCCTTATGTCATTGTCTGATATGTCTCTGAGCCGTGGCACCCATACCTGTGAAAAGGGAACTGCTTTGCACATTCATAAGTAGATAAAAATGTCACTGGGTGAAGAGGTGTGCGCACTCAATTTAGCAAAAAGAGTAACAACTCTGGTAACTGATTCGTACATCTAATCGCTTTTTGCACGCGTTTTTGTATGAAGAAATGTGGGATAAGAAGAGCAAAGTAGAAAAATTTAAAGACTCCATAGATTTTTTTACTAAATGTAAAATTTACAAATTTTTATTTTAAACGAATCTGTAGCATATAAATAATTATACAAATTGTGTGGGCACTCCTTTATGCCATAAAATTCCAATATTTAATACAACAAA
This sequence comes from Anastrepha ludens, assembly GCF_028408465.1. Lineage (NCBI taxonomy): Eukaryota > Metazoa > Arthropoda > Insecta > Diptera > Tephritidae > Anastrepha > Anastrepha ludens. Next base: position 117,127,819 of record NC_071502.1, read on the forward strand.
GCTGATCACTTTCAATTTCATATTTAATATAACAAAGCAATTGATTCCATACCAAAAATTGTATAAAAATCTTAAAAAATAAAATAAAAAGTACTCAATGAATATATGGCCCATATGTGACTTATTCATATTACCATACATCGCTTTCAGTAATGGTGTTGTGGTGGTGGTCAATGGTGCGGAGGTCCATGGTGCGGAGGCCCATGGTGTGGGGGTCCGTGATGAGGCGGTCCGTGGTGTGGTGGTCCGTGATGAGGCGGTCCGTGGAGAGGCGGTCCGTGGTGAGGCGGTCCGTGGTGTGGTGGTCCATGGTGAGGCGGCCCGTGATGAGGAGGCGGTGGCCTATGGTGCGGTGGTGGTGGTGGTGGTGCCATTTTTGGGAAAATGTGTAACTTTCTAACTAAATACTAAAAATTCTAATTTATTTTATTCAATATTCTCCGCAAGAGCGTTCTTCAATAAGCGTCGCAAGTGAACTGTAGTAAAAAGATTTTATACTTAAGTGTATATCGGAATCTTATCGACATATTCTCCATGCTCATATAGCTTGTTTAGCGTTGTTTATTGAGTGGTAATCAAATTTTAAGCGATAAGTAAATTTGTCATGTTTGACTAACGAACACAAAATGCTCGAATATAAATTTGCTTAACTGAAGGCTCGTTAGTCATAAGAGGTGACTTGTGCGGAAATCTGATTAATGAAGTAAAAAAAAATATATGTACGCAATGCCCTAAAAATATCAAACAAACTAATAGTTCGGAATTTCCCAATACTGTTTGCTCCATGCATTTTAGTTAGTTAATACTAAAACAGGTTTCGTTGCTGCAAAATGTGGCATAGACCAAATTTTTGTTTTTAAGAATAACGTAGCCGTTTGTCGCAAATTCCTTTAATATATTTTATGGTGCATGCCTTAACTCGTCTTACTCGGAAAATCCCCTTCTAGTGTAAATTTTTTGAAAAAATCAAATTTTTTTCTGCATTTTTTTCAAAGTTTAGACATTTAATATTAATATTTTTTAAAATTCATATTATTCCATGAGTTATAGCTTTTTGGTGGCAAGGCGTCGGTTTTTTTTTTGTCGGGACAACTAGCACGTGCAGCACTCAAACATTAATTGAGTCCATTGTACTACACTTGGATTCCCTTTTAATTTTCTTTAAATCTACCCGAACTCCGAAGAAATCTGAGTAGATCTTGTGGTGCCAAGGAGCCAAGATGGTCGCTTCTTAACACATCAGTGCCAAAAACCTCAAACCTGATTCGAGCGAAGGCGGGGCAGACACACAGCAAGTGGTCCGCCGTCTCATCCTCCACTTCACAAGCTGAGCAGAGTACACTGTCTGAGATACCCAACCTTTCCATGTGCTTTGCCCACAGAAAGTGGCCCGTCATCAGTTCAACCAGCTGTCTGCACTCCCTTCAGCTTAATGACAGGAGGTTTTGCGACAGTCGATCGGACATGACAGGTAACATCAGTTTAGTTCATCTGCAGCCTCTCTCAGCCTGCCAAGCTCGCTGGTGGGTAGTAGTTACCCATTTGCTAACCGTGGCCGTGATGGCCGCAGAGGGGAGTGGCAAAGTGGGCTCTGGGCCAAAGAAGTTGGCCTCAGAGCCCATCTTAGCTAAGGAGACAGAGGTCTCGTTACCCGCGATACCCACGTGCCCCGGGACCCATGTTAGCATCAGGCTATTATGTCTACCGACATAGTTCAGCCTGGATTTACAGGACTTCACTACCCCTGATGTGGTTTGAGGGCTGTCTAAGGCCATAAGCGCTGCTTGGCTGTCGCTGCAGACACATATAGATCTGCCTCTCCATCGTTTTTCCACAACAAAGTTCATCGCTTCTTGAACTGCATACACCTCCGCTTGAAACACAGATGCATGCATTCCAAGAGCAAAGTGCAGTTTTGTCCAGCTGGATTCCACGTATTTGATTTCTGCATCCGTCAGCTGATGGGCAGTCCCCAGTTTACCAATCACAGTCACAGGTCGTGGGCCAGCAGCCTTCTCGCTATAGGATGGCTTGGCCGCACCCTTGGATGTGCTTGGGCGAAGGTCCAGCTCCCGATCCTCCACTGACGAAGATTTCGCCGGGCAGACAGCTGTGCTGGACATTTTGTCGAGGCGCCGATAGGGACGTGGCTCAGCAGAACCTTTTCCCGCCACATTGACTGGCGCCAAGACCGCGCTCGTACCTTGGGGGGTCGTGGCTCGGCCATTGGCGGCAACCGCAGGGCAGGGAGGTGTGCTGCTTTCAGCCACCGTCTTTCTCCGCTTGCCTCGAGAGCGAGACAACTTGGGAGTGCCTGTGCCCACCGAAGATTCGGTAGCTTCCGTGGGTGTCACTTCCGCTGACCGAGGTCGTTTGGAAGACACAGACGCAGAAGGGTCGGCAGGGCCACATGAGGATTTTTCCCGCATGAGCCTTGCCCGCCGCTTTCTTCTCTTCCTCCTTGCCGCGCTCTTCGATTTCCCTGCTTCTTTGGGAGGTCGTGCAGCCACCGAAGAGACCTCACAACTCAGGCCCTCAGAAACAGGGAAACGTTTTTCAGACTCTGAAGGAGAGGAGATTGCGATAGCAACCCCCGTCTCCTCCAGGATGCGCTCTCGCTCGTAGAGCCTTGGGTAATGGTTGGGGCCTCCAGAATCCATGCCCCTGCCGCCGAAGCGGGTGGATTGCCACTTGTGTGGATTCCACCTAGAGTAATACTACCATTGTTTTCCATTACCATTGGTTTTTGGTGTTAAACAGAAATAAGCGGGCAAAACCTTTCTCGCAGAAGCAGCGCCAAGCAAGAACCTTAAGTGGATGCTTATCAGTTCGTTGAAGTTGCCGGTTATCAGCAGTAAACCAAGGTCGATGTATGCAACTATTCCCTGTAAGTAAGATTCATACGTGAATATAATATTACGTTTGCCCAGTTCCGTTCTGAATTTGCCTTAGGCCGTGAAAGTACTTTTTCAATGTGTTATAATGCGCACAGCGAGTTTTCATTGTGCTCCTGAATTTGAGGTCTTCTGCAAGTAAACATCCTCGAATCGTATGTTTGAATACATTAACACCACTTTTCCTTAAAACTGATTCAGCTTCACCTAACGATAAGTCGGGCTTTGTCATAGACAAATCAGTCACCTGCTGATCTTGCTTTGGAGAGATATTTTTATGGACCTAATCCGACGAAATCCTCAAAGTTTCAAACTTCGGTACACCATACACCCATTTATTTATGAACGCCTTTGACTTCTTCAAAAATTTTGGTATAGTCGAACGTGACTGTTTTAGACCATTAGGGTATATACATAGGAGTACTGCTTCAAATCGTTTTTCACACGCAGTTCTCATTTTCCAAAAACCAGGTACACTTCCTAAAATTCTCACAAAACTAACAAATTACACAGCACGTTTTGCGAATGCGATAAACCTGTTTAGCAGCACTACACTTTGTTTATAACTAAACTCTGAGTTTGAATTTCGCCGATCACGTTTCCATTTGGCAGACTGTATTTTATCAGTGGAAATATGCATATTTCAAAAATCAAACCAAAATCATAAGAATACTTCGCTCTAAACGCAATTTTTCTATTAATTCTATGTTAGTATTATTCATACATAGCTAAACAAACGCTTTACTACCAGTTGAGTAATCCAGAAAAAAGTGCCTCCTTTGCCTTAAATGGCAACGCAGGAATATTTATGTATTTTTTTCTGCTTAGATTTATGGCCGCGTTGAGTTGAAAACCAGTTGACATGTTTGCGTGTAAGCCGGCTGTCTAAAGTTGTATGTATATGTGTAATAGGTATATGCAATTTATAAAATTCACAAACAGTCAAGCAACCTAAGTCACTTTAACTAACACATAAACAAACAGAAGTACCTCAATGCGCGGTAAATCCATTTATGTGTCTGTGCCATGGCTGCTATGCACCCAAAGGTGTGTTTGCGGTATGTATTTTTGTGTCTCAAATTTATGCGAATTTTCCACTGTCGTGTTGAGCTTTACTTTTGTTGGATTGTCCGCATTTAATAGTCAAGTGATTTTCATGTGATTTACTTGAGTGCTTCAAGTGGTTGGTTAGTGTTTTTTTCTTTTCATATTTTTTTTTTAATATTTTTGTTTTGCTTTGAAAAAACTTTAGAATTCTTACCTTATCTGTATTTGTATTTGTAACGCTTGTCGCCACAATTAAGTTGGAGCGAATGTTGCAAGAAATAATGCCAACCTGCCTGTACTTTGCACGCCGTCACATATTTCAGGGCGCCAATGTGATGGGTGTGTTTCGTTTGCTTCTTGAAACGATTTGATTGGGCAGAAAGTGCAATTTTTCAATTAAAATCAGAATTAATTGTTTGCATTTTTTGTTTTAATTAAAAAAAGCTTGAGAAGCTAAACTTCAGTGCATTTCATGACTGTAGCAACTGGGACTTATGGGCAAGTTTAGACACTTTATTCAGTTCTTATTTGTTTCTAGTAAGTTTTTTATAAAAATGTATGCTACAAAAACCATAAAAATTCTTTTAGCAGATTTCAAAAATTTCTAACAATTTTCATTAAAATTACAATTGTTTTAGAATATCTATAAAAATTTCATGTACGCAATTTTATAGCACATTGAATTTTGTTATGATAGAGTGCAAGTTAAAGTGGCTGAAAAGTCACGCTGATTTTTAACAATTTTTTTATGGAGGTTGAATTAGTTTTAAAGGTTTTTTTCGAAGATTTGGGGCTTTATTGTGAAAAAACGGTACAAAATATTTTATTCGAAGTATTGGCCATCGCTAGCTACAACTTTCGCCCATCTTTCGGGCAATTTCCGGATGCCGTTTCTCCAAGATTCTAGCCGCTGCTTGGCTATCCATGCCTCAACCCATATTTTGGTAGCCTCGTACGAGGAGAACCGCTGGTCCGCCAAATCGAGACTCATATGCCGGAACAAATGATAATCGGAGGGAGCTATGTCTGGACTATACGGCGGGTGGGGTAACACTTCCCAGCCAAGCGTTCCAAGGTATTTTTTGACAGGTTGAGCAACATGCGGCCGAGCGTTGTCATGTTGCAAAATAACCTTGTCGTGCCTTTTTACCGTTTCCGGCCGTTTTTCTTTCAATGCCCGGCTTAAACGCATCAATTGCAGTCGGTAACGATCCCCCGTGATTGTTTCGCCCGGTTGGAGCAGCTCAAAATATACGACGCCGACCTGATCCCACCAAATGCAGAGCATGATTTTCTTGCCGTGAATATTCTGCTTGGCCGTCGACGTTGATGCGTGGCCGGGCAAACCCCATGATTTTTTGCGTTTTGGGTTATCGTAGTGGATCCATTTTTCGTCGCCAGTCACAACCCGATGCAAAAAACCCTTCCGACTTTGTCGCTCGATCAGCAATTCGCACGTAAAAAGTCGCCGTTCGACGTCGCGCAGCTTCAACTCGTACGGGACCCAATGTCCTTGCTTTTGGATCATTCCCATCGCTTTTAGACGCTTGCAAACGGTTGATTTATCAACGCCCAATGATTCAGCAAGCTCTTCTTGGGTTTGGCACGAGTCCTCGTTTACCAATTCCCCCAATTCCGCGTCCTCGAACTTTTTGGGCTGGCCAAGACGCTCCTTGTCTTCGGTGTGAAAATCACCACTTTTGAATCGTCGAAACCAGTACTCACATGTTGAAATCGACGGAGTATGGTCTGGGTAGGCCTCCTGCAGCAATTCACGGGCTTGGGCTGTATTTTTTTTCAAATTGAAGCAGAAAAGCAAAGCTTCCCGCAAATTGCGTTTCGACGGCACGAAAGTTGACATACTCGGAGCACGAAAACACTGCGTTGTTTATACTTCAGCGAAATGACAGATACTGATAAACAAAGCCTAGGGATGAGGCTTTGTCATGAATATATATTCAGTATTGCCAACGCGATAAAGTGATAAATAGCGCCATCTGTGTGTCACCTTTAAAACTAATTCAACCTCCCATATTTCTGTAGTTTTGGCATTTTTTTGCATTTTTTCCATATAACGAATGCTCAAAAATTGTTTTAGTTGGAGGAAAACACCCAACGCCTCAGTTCCCCTTATAAGTGAAGACAAAGCTTCCTATTTTTGCGTGTTTACAAAAACAATGCTGGAAATAAAGTGTGGCAATTGTCTTTTTGCGTTGGATATAGATATACATTTATGCGCCTGCTTCCACGTCCAAGAGAGTCAGGTATTCCACTATGTACATTAGAGTCATCTGCATTACTCAGATCCTGAAAAATCTGGAAAATGCAAGCGTTGCTATTTACTGGAACTATACAGAACAAATAATTTGATCTTTAAACCCACTTCCTATTCGCCAATTCTGATAATTTTGAGTTGCTCATCTGCTACAGTCTAGTCAATTGCTGATAGCAAAGGTTAGATTAAGTTAGGTTGAAGCGGCCCATTGTGACGCCGCGTGGGGAACTAACCCCTATCCCTCCTGAAACCAATGTGTGCTATTCAAAGATTTCGCAAGATCCTTAATTTCGACAGAGCCGAGGTCTTCGCCCATTCTCTGGGCGTGCCTACCGATTAGGCAGTGCCCCGTGATAACTGTAATCAGTGTGTTAAGACTATACTTATCTCTTCTTAGTAGAAATTGAGAGTCGGCCACATCTGTCGGACTATTTTGCAGGTGACTTCCTTACGCCATCTTTCGTTCGCTACTCTAACAATTTCCTCGCGGATACGTAGTCTACATGTTTACAAGGGTATACCTATATCGTTGTCTATGTACATACTCATCAGTCAATTTGGTACCGATTTTCGCTAGTTCATCGCCTCTGCAGTTCCCCTCAATGTCGCAATGGCCAGGAACCCATGCTATCATTAGGTGAAATGACTCAGCCATCTCGTTAAGAGATGCGCGGCATTTCATGGCTACCTTGGAGGTTGTCGACTGTTTTGTGAGGGATTTTATCGCCGCCTGGCTATCAGTGAAAATGTAGATATCATCTCCAGGTATCGTAACACACTGTACCAGTGTCACGGCATTATTGCCATCAATTGAGCCTGAAAGACACTACAGTAGTCGGGGAGGCGAAAACTGAAGGAGATCCCCAGATGTTCCATGTGTATACATGGATGGACTCGCCATGTCTTACCACGTCCCGTTCCCACTCTTCCTTCGAGGGTAGGCGGGTCACGAACGTTGTAGTGGCAAGTATAGGTGGAACTGTATAGTCCACCTGTCTGGGAAGCCCCAACGTGCTATCCAGGATTTTGCCGTGGCCATAGTCTGTGTTTGACCACTTACTTAAAGTGCTCAGCCTTATTGCTGCACTGCGCGCAATGCACTTTGCCTGCAGGTCTACCGGAAGGAAGTTTAATATCACATATAGTGCTTTCGATGATGTGGTTGGCATTGCAGTTATGAGAACAGATACACGTCTTTGGACCCTGTCAACTTTTTTAGTGTTCACGCCCTTCTCCAGGGTATTCCACCATATTGCAATACCGTAGTAGAGAATTGGTTTAATTACTGCTGTGTACAACCAGTGTATCATTCTGGGTTTCAAACCCCATTTTTCCCAATGAGGCTTCCGCCGGAGTATAGCGCCGTCGTAGCTTTGCGTACTCTATCTGCGACTGTGAGCCCCCAATTTAGCTTCTTATCTAGTACAAGTCCTAGATATTTAGTGTTTTCTGTTACCCTAAGGGGTTTTCCTCCTAAAAGAATTTGTTGAAGAGCAGGTATTTTATGTTTGCAAGGGGAAGCAAAGGTTGGAATCGACAAACTCTTCTTATGGGAGCAGCTCATACCAGATGATTTCCCTAAATCTTAGCAGCCCCTATTTTGGCCATTAATTGCCGTTTTGTTTTTGTTCTTGTACGTGACATTTTTCATCCCCAGTTACTAGCAACATCATCATCAGCTATTAGCGTTACAGCCCTGGGTGGGCTTTAGCTGCCTCAACAAACTTCCTCCATTCAGCACCATCCAGCGCTAGAGATTTCCAGTTTTTCACGCCTAATTTTTTCAGATCCTCAGTGATGTTTGTTGTTTTTGGTCTGCCACGGGGTCTTGAATGTAAAGGATTGTAGCCCAGCTAGAGTTTACTGGCCTACCGCTTTCCATGCGGATGATGTGACCCGCCCATGTGATGCGCTGCGACTTGATAAATCTTTCAATATCTTCACCATTGCAGAGACTTAGCGGCTCCTTATTGCACCCGATTCCGTACTCGCCATCTTCTTCGCGTGTTGGGACAGCACTAAGCACTATTTTGTACTCAAATATTCTTAGGCGCTCTTCGTCCGCAAGATTCATGGTCCAAATTTCTGCGCCGTAGGTCAACGCGGGTCGAATGAGCGATTTATATGCAAATAGTTAGTACCCATTGCCGTCAATTCTTCTAAAAATTTGCTTAATTGTGGGTTTGAGTAAAATAAGAAGTAAACTGAATATATTTTGAAAAAAAAATTGGTAAATTTTATATATATATTTTTTTTTTGGATAAATTTGTTCAAGGTAGAAAATTTTGGTAAATTTCATATTTTTTTTTTTAATTTTGTTGGATAAATGAAGATGGAAAAAACGATTTTGGGAGAAATATTTTAAGTTTTTGTTAAACATTTTTGGAAAAAAACTGTTTTTGTAAAACAAACATTAACAAACGAAAAACATTAATTATAACGTTTCTAGCAAACATTTCCAAACCAACTTTTTTTTAATATTAGTTTTTTATATTGAAAATTTTGATCAAAATTAAATTAAGATAAAATAAAATTAAAAAAAAATTTTTTGGAAAAATTTTAAAATTTTTTGTTAAAAATTTTTGGAAAAATTTGTCAATTTTGATAAAAATTAAATTAAAGTAAAATAAAATGAAAAAAGGTTTTTAAAAAAATATTATAATTTTTTGTTACAAATTTTTGAAAACCCCTTTTTTGTAGATTTTGAAAAATATGATTTGTAGTAAAAATTTTCAAACAAATTTTTTGAGAGATTGTTTTATTTATGTTTAATATTTGGGTAAAAATTAAATTAAGATAAAATATGTAAAATAAAAAAAAATTGCTTGAAAAAATATTATATTCGTTGATAAACATATTTTGGAAAAAAAAACTTTTGCTTGACAATATTTGGAAAACACCAATAATAAGGTGTTTAGTAAAAATTTCCAAAAATTTTGAACCGATTATTTTATATATACTTTAAAGTAAAATAAAACGCATAAATTTTATATTATATCACCTTTTGGGCAAAACTTCTTTTGTTTTTTTTTTGTAATTTTTGACATTATTTATTACTAATTTTAGTATATGTTTGGAATTTTTTTTTAGTGTTTGAAAATAATAAATTTTTTTAAGACTATTTAATTCTGGAACCGAAGCAATTTTACCTTCAAAAATTGTGTACCAAAATTTTCATAATTGAATAAATTTCAAAATTAAATTTTCTTTTTAATTTTTAAAAATACTTTTTGTTGGTTGGTTAAAGTAGTGGTTCTTCCAGAATCCAACCAGCGCTTCCGCACCAGTTTGTTGGCACATCCTCGTTACCAACTAGTTTAACGGTTATTTACAGCATGACTATATCCAGTCTGTGCGGTTCAGGAACCTTATCAGGTTGTTGGCATCAAAGCCAGACAGTTGTTCGAGATTCTCGAACAGCGGGTGGCCCAGGGTTAATATTCCATAGGGCAGGGCAGGGCATTCACAGAGGAAATGGAAGATTGTTTCCTTTTTCTCCGATTGTTTACAACTGTGATAGTATGTGTTGTGAGGGATGCCCATTTTGGCTGGTTTTTCTCCGATAGACCAAAAGTCAGTTATGACTGCCGTTAGTCTCCAGGCGTCCCGTCGTTTCATTCTTATTAATGCCGACGATTGCTTGAGGTTGTAGGTGGACCATAACGTCCTGCTGATTTTGCATTTCGTCTGGTCGCTTCATCTACAATCTGCGATTCGAAGGTATTTTAGGGAAATTGCATTCTTGACCGCACCTAATGGTGTGAATACCGGTACTGCAAGAGTGTTATTCATGGCAGATCCCCCTCTTGCCAGTTCATCTGCTTTTTCGTTACCTACAATGTTCCGATATCCCGGGACCTAGATTAAGGTAACTTTATGGTTTTCACTCAATTTGGTGAGGCTATTCCTGCTTCGTTCCACCACTTTAGAGGTTGTAGTAGCCGAACCCAGTGCCTGGATTGCAGCTTGGCTATCCGAAAGAATAGCGATATAGCCCTTAAAAGAGAAATCTGTGATTAGCAGCCTACAGGCTTCTCCAATTGCCAGCACTTCCGCCTGGAAGACACTGCTGGTATTAGGGAGACGCACAGATTTCTCAATTTTTAGTCTGTGAGAATATATACCAGCTCTAACACCGCAGCCCATTTTAATATCATACGTATAGACTGTAGTGTCGAAGTTGTTTAGAGAGAATCCCTTATTCCATTCTTCGTTAGATGGAAAGAGAGTGTCAAAATTCCTATTGAATGTTACCGTCGGGACGATGTAGTCAGTTCTCACCGAGATGAACTGAGTTTGTCGCAGTAATAATACCAGCATGACCACAAGTTTTTCCTCTCCAGCGACCCGCTTCATTTAACCTAAACCTTCTTAATATGTAGGTCTATTGAAATAACGTGGGTCAGTGCGTTGAGAGCCTCCCTAGGACATGATCTGATTGCACCGACCGTTATTGCACAGGCTGATCTTTGTATTCTGCCGAGTACTTTGGAATTGTACCCTCTCCCTAGAGCTTTCCACCAAACTACCGAACCATACGATAAAATAGGTAGGTATAACTGTCTTATACAGCCCTAATGTAAGCTCAGGTTGTAGACCCCATCTTCTTCCAAGCATACGTTTACAGACATATAAAGCAATTTCTGCTTTCCTTACCCGTCCTTAAGAATAACACTCGGCTTACTTTTTAAAATGCTTAAACCAGAAAGCTCTATGTATAATATAAAATTTTAGTTTAGATTTCAATTTAAGTATTTATTCATAACGAATGCACAGGCACTGCCTGATATCGATATACAATTGCCTACAGCTAAAAATAAAAAAAAAATGTTCTTCAACATACATACGCACATTTCAATTTTTGTTCGTTTTTATTCGCATACAAATTTTTCCTACAACAGTAGACACTTATGGCTTCAAACATATTTTGTTATGATAAATATTTCAACAACACCAATCACTCAAATGAAAACAATACAAAACTTAACAAAGTATGGGAGAGCAGCTCTCTAACTTTTACGTAACGATTATATAACCACTCTTATTTATCACCCAATGAATTCTTTGCTATACACAAACACTACAATTTCAGTAGATTAGAGTATAGTACAGCAAATGGGACCGCAACACGGCCCGCCTGGTGGTGGTCCGCCTGGGCCTCCAAATCCACCTGGCCCTCCAGGCCCGCCTGGTCCTCCAAATCCACCTGGACCTCCTGGACCGCCTGGTCCTCCAAATCCACCCGGACCTCCTGGGCCGCCTGGTCCTCCAAATCCGCCTCCGCCTCCAGGTCCGCCTGGTCCTCCAAATCCGCCTGGGCCTCCTGGTCCTCCAGGTCCTTGCATTTTAACAAACTTTAATTGAACTAATTCTGCACAACTTGCGTAATTTATGTAAATTTTCTATATAATTCACTTAAAAAATATGCCTTTACAGTAAACGTTGCTTCCCGTTGGACTTCAGTTTATAAACTAGCAAATTCTCTGGCCCCAAAAATCGTCTACTTTGCGACATCAGAAAAGCGATTTCGGGGGGTTTGGTAAGATTTGGCAATTTTATTTTTCCATAGTTATTTTACTTGTTTTGTTGTTATTCTTTTATTTACTTTTGGTGTTCAATGGACTTCTTCCCTATAACTATTTTGCTTATCTAATCGCATGGCTTTTGTTGTGAGTACGAAATTTCGTATGCATGGGCAACAGTGAATCAGATAAGTGAGTATTAGTTGGCATTAAAAGTTATGCTTTCACTGATTTACTAAATATATTTGATTACTTTTCGGCAAAAGTTCTTCATTAGTGAGTAATGCCACCAATTTTTAAAGAATGTTAAAAAATTAAGTGAAGTTAAAAGATTGGACCATAGTGAATCCTATTTCGGACCATATTTCAACATGAAAAAGTTCTTTGAAATTGTTTCCTTTTTTTTGACTAATAGTTTACACTAATTAGGTCAGGAAGCTAGAATTTTAATAGACTGAGCTGCTAATACAATTTTTGTCATATGCGAAGAAAAACATGCAATGGGAGATTTGTCATTGCTATTGGAAAATGTCTACAATGGGTAACCAACCAGGCTGCCTACTTCTGCTATGTGACGCACAAACGCACTCAGTTGCGTCGTCCTCCAAAAACCACAAGGCTTAGGACAAACGATCGAAAACCGTTAATTGGTGAATAAAGATGTGATTGATTGTCAGAAGGCTGCCTACTACGAATAGAGTCAAATTCAGCTAATCATTGGTAATCATTTTTAGTATCAAATTTCTGCGAACTATTAGAAGTATGTAAGTAGGATGGGGCCAATATCTTCTACTGCTACGCACCTAAATTGTATAATATAAGAATTTGTATTTCATGTAAATAAATAAATAAATAAAAAAATAAAATTATATTAATTAAGCTGATGCGCAATGTTCTCACATAGACCAGAACTGGTCCCTAGTGCTGCCAAGAAAGTGTGAATGAAAGCGCAGGCTTCAGATATTACTTGTGACGGTACTATGTGGTAAACTTTAGTGGACTACTAATGATAAGTGTAGGGAAACAGATCAAGTCTGTTTATTCGCAATCTTTAAAATGCTGGGCAGTGACACAGGAGATGCTCCAGAATACTTTTAAAATTCCTTACGTCAAAAGTTAATCATACTTCACTACTCACCAGTGATATTCGTGTCGTGTTATGTTGTGTAAGGTAGTGTGCCGTAATTTACTCACTGCCAAGGCCACAGAATACTCTTGAGAGTATAAACAGAAAGTTCGGGTTTTGTCTCCTACATCATCGCCATACCTGTTTCTGTTTTAAGATAGCTGAGCGAATCATTGTGATCCAAGGATTTTGAACATTACCGTTAATTCCACTAAAAATGGGTTTGTCTGCATGCTTAAGTAGTACTATGTAAACAATAATAAGTAAACGAAAAAAGCGCATGTGGCATAGTACACATAACAGAAGTGAAACTTTCAAGGCAGACAAAGAAAGAGCGAGAGACCCGAGAGAGAATGAGAGAGAGAGAGAGAGAGAAAGAATAAATATCTAACTAAATTTACAACATTTGCAGAGAATACAAATAGACAAAATTTACAAAAAACGGAGAAGGGTCGACCGGTGTAGGTAAACGTCGGACACAAACCTGGGCAACAACGCGCACTACTCCGAGCGTTTATCACCCGTACAAACGTAGCGATTGCAGGACCGTAGCCACTGCACAAATTACCGCAAGGCAATACCAATAAATCCGACGCCAGAATGGATAGCACTTTATAGTACGCACAAGCACTAGCCAGGAAACGGAAATAAGCTCCAACAAGTAAGCTCCAAAAAAACGCCAAAAAAATTCGGACAAAAACGCCCCAAGCAAAAGGCACTAAGGAAATATAACGGCAAAGGCATCATATTTCCTGCAAGCTTGCACCAACAAACAAGCGCCAAAAAGTAGGCAGCGTTATTTCTCACTAGAAATTAGCAACAACAAGGAAAAACTCTGGAAAAATAGCCTAAAGTGTATCTAAGATATATATACCTTATATCATAGCTCTCTCTCTCCTTTTCCTCTACGTTATATCTTTTCTCTCTTTCGCGGAACAAAAATGCCCAAAACGTTTCATGGCCTTGAAATTTTACTCTCCATTTTCGCTCGTCCATCGACGCTTAAGAAGTTTCACTTCAAAAATTTTAAAAAAAATTATATGATTTTGAGATTTATTCGATTTTGAATATTTTAGCATGGAGTTTTTAGAAGCGAATTATCTTCGGTTCTTTTCAGCATTTTCTTACTAAATTATATATTTAGTTTTTATGACTAGCTCAATTTGACTCTATTCCTAGTAGGCAGCCTTCTGATGATCAGTCATATCTTTATTTACTAATTTACGGTCTTCGATTGTTTGTCCTTAATCTCGAAGTTTTTTAGAAGCTTAATTCTACCTTTTTTAAAGCTTAATTCTACCTACAAATCTCCATCAAATGCGACCCTGAATATGACTCATCAAAGACTTGTAGCGAAAAATGGTCACTTCTTTTAATTTATTAAAATTCTTTAACATTTTTTGGTATTACTCACCAATGAGTAACTTCTACCGAAAATTAGTAAAAAAAATTGAAAAATACTGGAAGTATAATTTTTTATGATAATCAATACGCAATGATCAAATTTACGGCTGCATTCATAAGAAAATTTCATACTCGCACAAGAGCCAAGCTATTTACATAAACAAAAATCCATTACAACAACACTACATTGGAACACTAAAAGTAGGTATATATGGAAAACAATAACAAAACAAATATATCTAACAATAAAATCGTCAAACCATATCAAAACACATCAGGAAATCGCTTTTTTGGGGGTTGAGAATTTGCTAGTTTATAAACTGAAACGGTCGAACGGGAAGCAACGTTTTTTCTAAAGGCATATGTTTAAGGTGAATCATACAGAAAATTTACATAAATTATACAAGTTGTAATCAATTAAATTAAATTCTGTTAAAATGCCACCATCCGGACCCGGAGGGACAGGAAGTTCAGGTGAAGCGGCAGGTCAAGGCGGATCTGGAGGACCAGGCGGACCTGGAGGCGTAGGCAAACCTCCACCGGTTCTTCTTCGTTTTGGTGTCCTCCCCCATTTTCTGTACTATAGTCTAATCCACTGCAATTTTAGAGGATAACATAAAATATAAAAATATAAAAAAATTAAAAAATTATATATATTTTTTTTGTTTTAGAATAAAATATATTTTTCGGTTAAAAAAAAATTGTTTCGAAAAAATTTTTGGTAAATATTGGTAAAATTTATTGTTATTTTTGAAAATAATTCTGTAATTTTTTTTTATATTTTTTATTAAAGTATATTATGTGCCTTCAGTGCTTTTCAACATTTTCACAATTTTTTAATGTTTTAAAATAAAATTTACTTTTTGAGAAAAATTATATTTTTTCTAAAAAATTGTTGGAAAACAAAGTTTCGTAGTTATATTCTAGTGCGTGTAGACAACCAATGATTTATGCGACTGTATACCTACGCTTACTAATGTACGTAGCGACGCTCGAGTACGAGTGCTTAAGCTAGCACTTTGCTAGAACAGTATTTCGCACTAACGACAATGTCTAAAATACTTGGATCACTTGACAAGGAATCGCTTAGTTAAGAAAGAGGTGGCTCGCTCCGCTATTGGCCAATACATCAACCCGTGTCCAAGTACCCAGTCATCTAAATCATCTCGGATTGCAAAATTATGCAGGATTTTGGAAGCCTCTACGAATATAGAGAAGAACGAAGAAGCTCCAGTCATGTTTATGGAACCGTAATTCTTTCCTCCACCTGCATTGAAATGGGTCTAAGACACAATTTTGGCCAATTTCAAGACACGGCCACAGTAAAGTGCAAAGATAGAACGCCAAGTCATACTACATCGAGTATCTGGCCAGTATGACTTGGCGTTCTACCTTTGCATGCTACTATGGCCGTGAACCGTTTGTGACGTTTTTATTCCTCTAAGCCTTAGTCTAAGCACTGACTTTTGCGCTAAGTTCATTACAACAAAATGTGTGGGACAGTTTAAATTTATTTCTAGTGCTATTCTACAACTGAGTGAGCAAACTAAGCAACTTCTTTCCAGCTATTGGAATTCTGCTGAACATTGGCGCGAAAAATATTCTACAAAGTTTAAAGCAATATTTTATGACAAATATTAAGGCAAAATCTTAGCTCCTTGTGGCCATTAAATACTATTTGGAAAGTTTCTTACGCAAACTCTTAAATTCTGCATATAAAAAAATGGCTTCACTACGTGCCTCAGCACCAAACAGCCGACTTTGCAACCGAACGAGCTTCAAGCCTAACGCAATTGTCGTTGTGCTGGCCTAGAAATTTAGATAGGCCAATGGCGCTAACTGTCGCACCTGTACAAGTACACGCCAGAGCTGTACACGCATACATACCTACAAACATAGTCAAACGAAAATATTTCACAAGTGGGGCAAGCCGATAGTTATACTTTGCACTTTCGTGAATGAAGCAATTTCAAAGCGTTCACCAACGCCAAAAAGCTCATAAAAACTAATGAAATACGGCCGGACGATAGCGTGGATGGACGGTGAGTTGTGCGCTGGTTAGGTAATGCAAGAGTTTTGTATGTAGGTGTATTGTAGTTGTGGTCTGGAAAAACATGAAAATCCACTTGTTCTAATGTCCAATCACTTTAATATGCCCATATATGTATGTGTGTAAGTAAGTATGTGAGTGTATGAGTATGCATGGCATCATGCAATGGCCTGGTCAAGAAATGTGATAATAATTTGCGAGCCGTCTAACTAGCGCCAGTGCACAGACACACACATTCACATATACATATACACAAATGTATGCGGCCATCCGTAGGGTGACGACAAAGTGAGCAATGAATTTTAAATTGATTTTCACGTATTTTCTTATTAACGAATTTTTCTAAGTTTTTTATGTAGTCTCCAAAAACAAAAGCGTTCACGTGAAATGGTAAATGCTTTTAGTCCACTTTTCAGAAGTTTTTATGAGCGCAATTATTTTAGATAAAATTCGAAGGAGAAGGAGCGCAATTATTTTAGAAAAAATCGAATTCAGCTTTGTGTATATTTTAGTAAATATATGGAATATGAATCCAATTCTACCAGCTCGAATTGTCAACTTAAGATTTTTCTTGATTTAATAGACGCAGATTGAGAGATTCACCAGGTTACTTGCGATTCGCCTAGCAAAAGACGCGATTATTCCTGCTCTAAAGATTTCTGTCAGTTTCATGATATCGATCACACTGACTGAGGCTTGAGATTGCTTTTACACCTCGAAAAAAAAATCTGCTGTGTATTTGCTCAAATTTTTGGTTGCAAGATTTTCAAGTGAACTGAACAGAGTCACATTCGAAGGACTGGTATAAAGAGGAATCGATGCACATGAGGGTGCTCAATTACAGTCCTATGAAATCGTCATCACCCAGCTCAGTTTAACTCTTGGCCAAAGTTATGCAAAAAAAAAATGTTGCTACTAAAAAAGTAGGAATGGAGACAAACGCAGCGGCCCTGCAAGTACTCCATACAAAGAACGAAGATGGTAGCAGAAGAAGAGAAAGATTTTCAGTGCGTCGGAAGAATCATGTGGAGAAGGACTTGGCTTCATTTGTTATTTCTAATTGGCGTCATTGTCGCTGCACCAATAAAGAGAAGAGGAAAATTATAGTAGTGGAGAAAAAAGTATCGAATTTGTTTGCAAATTCAAGCTTGAAATATTTATAAAAATATAAAGTATTTATCATTAAAAAAGCTTTCGATAAAGAATAATATTTTTAAAATAGCTGTTTTGCTTACAAAAAATAACAATAATAATAACTTTGTTTCTAGTCTAACGTTTTCCATGAAATTGAAAGAAAATTTCACACATACACCTACAAAAATAAACCTAATAATAATGAAGACCAGAAGAAGAAGAAACAACTCATAGCCAACTCACAGCGAGAAGCGACTTGAAGGGAGCAGAAAATCTTATTTAAAATATATTCATAATTTATGCACCTGCACGCACTCATTGCAGCAGAATGTCAACGATGAAAATATTTAAAGTAAATATTCCCCATATATACATATATACGTAAATTTAATGACAATACAAATGCAGGTCTGGGTATGTTTGCGCATGTCTTTGCTTCCGCTGCATTTGCTGCATTTCTCCCCTAAGTGAATTGGGCTACTGTGTCGACGCTGCAGTCTTTTCATTTGTAATCGTATTTGTTGTTGTTTTTGTGCTTTATGCAGCAAGTGCGCGCTTAACAATGAATTGCGGCACTCATATACGAGTATATGAAGAATTTTTATGGCTGTGTGAGCGCCACATGCGGTGCTGCATCTGGATTATTTTTCATGAGCAGTCAACAAACAAAAGAAAAAATTTCTAAATTCGCAGTATACACCTAAGTTCACAAAAAGTGTTGAATATTTATTTTGTTAAACTCATTTATTTTTTATTAAATTTTTGTTCTTTTTTTTAAATATATACATATATTTTATACTGAAACCCAAACCATATAACTTACTTTGTAAAAAATTAAAAAAAAAAACTCAACAAAATGCTATTGGAAAATTTTAATCAGAATTTTTAGAGAAATTTTAAGTACGCAGTTTTATAGCACATTAGGGGTCAGTATGAAATAATGCAATTCGAAATTGGTCTAAAAATCGCGTTGATAAATATTTACAATAATTTAACGTGAATGGCATGAGTCGTCTGTCGATTTATTTTTCTTACAAAACAATTAATCGGTTTACGGTTTTTAAAACCAGCTAAACTCTTTTATGTATTAAGTAACCTCTGTATCTAGAGGCATATTTAATGAAACGCAAAAGTTTATCCCAATGATCATTTTGCCTATTGAGAATCTCAATCAGTTGTGAATCATTTAAGGTAAGTTTTCCGAAAAAGGCTTTTCTGTATTCTCTTAATATTGGGCAGCGCGCCAGGAAATGTGCTAAGTTTTCAAGTTCGCCTAAATTACACATTGAGCAAGTTTTATTTTCTGTGTCAAATCTGTTGTTATTTAAAATAACCATGTCACTTCTAGCCCTCATTATCCCCATGCTTGATTCTTTATCATATTTTTTAAATAAACCAGACCTTTTGACCAATCTAATTCCTTGTATATCCTACTTGTAAAGGGTGTTTTTTTTAGAGGTTAGGTTTTCAAGATGAAATAAAACGTATATAATTTAATGTTATGGCCAAGAATTCAGCTTTATTATAAAGATAAGGGTTTGCCATTATGTTTTAAAAATGATTTCGGGCAAGTGGCCGCCGCGGCTGGCTCGAATAAATTCCAGCCGAGAGGCCCAATTTTCGACCACTTTTTGCAGCAATTGGGGCCGTATGTCAGCAATAACGCGCCGAATATTCTCTTCCAAGACGTCAGTCGTCTCGGGCTTATCTGCGTAGACAAGCGACTTCACATAGCCCCACAAGAAATAGTCCAGCGGTGTTATATCGCACGATCTTGGAGGTCACGCCACAGGTCCACGGCGCGGGATAATGCTCTGCCCATAGAGCACACCAAACAGTGACTTTTTGAGGATGTAACGGCGTCTCAGCAATGGCTTGTGGATTATGTTCACTCCAAATGCGACAATTTTGCTTATTGACATACCCATTCAACCAAAAGTGAGCTTCATCGCTGAACAAAATCTTCTTGTGAAAATCGGAATCGGTGGCCATCTCGTTTTGGGCCCATTCACCGAACGTGCGACGCGCTTGATGGTCGTTCGGCTTCAATTCTTGCACGAGTTGGATTTTGTAAGCCCGCAAACCAAGATCCTTCCGCAAAATCTTCCATAAAGTGGATGGGCACATCTCCAATTGCTGCGCGCGATGGCGGATGGACTCATTCGGGTCTTCTTCGATACTCTGCTCCACAGCAGCAATAGCGTCTTCGGTGCGCACTGTACGACGTCTGTGAGGATGCGTATTATCCACTAGAGCAAACGTGGTGCGAAACCGATCCATGGCTAATCGAATTAGTGACTCTGATGGACGATTATGTCGACCGAATATTGGACCAATGCGAAAGTCGTGGCTTAAAAAAAATCAACCGGCGTCGAAACGCGTCTTTATTGATTAAATGGTAAATTTCAATTACAATTTTGATATGCTTACAGCTAGTATTTATAATATTTCCTATTGCTAATAGTTGATTCACTTACAATACAATATTTGGTGAATCAACGAAATACGAATATTGCTTATTCTAAGTTTCCTAAATTATTTGCATAAGTGTCGTTGCACTCATTTCTTTACAAGCTAATTGTGTCGCTTGCGAAATGCGTTAGTGCAATGGCACTTATTTGGTTGGGTATCGAGTTACGATGACCAGTCCACTTCAATTGTGTTTTCTTTTGGAGTAGAATGGTTGAGTGACGTAACTCCCCTTTCCTTTGATTGAAAACACTCCTGGGTTTTTGCATTTACGTTAAGTTCAATGGCTTTGTGCTTGTTTGTGAAATGAATAAAAATTACAGATAAGGCTAATGTGCTTACTGCGATGAATGAAATTGTTAGCCAAATATTAATTTGATATGATTTTTTGTGGAAGGTTAGTTCTTCGATTTTTTGAGCGTTTTCAATTTGGTTGATAATTAATTCGTCAAATGTAGGTTCGAGTTGTGTGTTATTTATATTTGATTCAAGGTGACGTATTACATATTTTTGTGTAAATGATTTATTTATATTTTTATAAGTTTCGTTTTTTACATAAAGTTCACAATCATTGAATAAAATAAGTTGAGTTCCTCTGGAATTTAAAGTTCTTTCGTTACATGTACTTTTTATTTCAATTCCTTTTGAATTTTTTACAATTATTAAGCCTTTTTCGATTTCCATAATTTCTTCTTTATAATTTTTGATTTTCTTACAATTTTTCTTTATTACACATGATTTTGAGGCTTTTAGGCTTTTTTGATATAAATTTCTTGAAAAAGTGAATCTTGTTTTATTTATTTCCAAAAGATGTTCGCTTTTGAATTGTAATTCTTCCGAGTTCTTGTTTGCACATGGAGTTATGAATATATGTTTTGCTATAGTTGTATTTGTTGGGATTTTTAATGAAAATATAATATTATCTGCGGCGGTTGCTGCTCCTAATTCTATGTTTTCTAGTTTAAATATATCTATATTGTACGTATTTATTTCCTCAGGGGTAAGAATGTTGCTGGACATTAAGTTTAGTCTAGCTGATGCTAAGTTATTTTGGATGTGCTCTATACTATTGCTAAGCGATCTAATTCTCAAAAGAATGTCAAGATGTAGAAGTTCTTTATGTATGTCTTGATTTTGATGTTGTACTGAATTTAATTTTAAAGAGATTTGTCTTCTATCTGATTCTATAGCTTTCTGAATATTTTGGAATGTTTTGTTAAAGTTATCATTTATCTTTATATTCTTATTTAAAGTGTCTATGGCAATATGGTTATTCGTGTCAATAACTTTAAAATGTTCTTCTATATTTTGTCTATCGTCGTCGTCCATACTTCCATATAGCCATTTCATTGTTGTACCTAATATGTTAATTAGTCCTCTTTTCTGTCTGTGAGGTAGTAATGTGTAAAGTTTGCTTCGTAGTATTGCAAATTCCTGTGTTAGAATTTGTCCCTTTTCGGTCAGTTTCGAGTCTTTTGCTAAATTCTCAAGTGCGTCAATAATATTTTCTATTTCCTTTGGTTTGATTATGTGGAGGATGATGTCAAAATCTGTGATCACCTGTATGTTGTCGAGTTTTATTTCAGCAAACCCGTCTTCACTTTTGATGTCTTCAGTTATTATCGTTGCGGTCGATCCTATTATCAGTGTTATTAACATCATTGATGTCAAGAGTACCTGCAAATTTTCCTGGTCTTTTAATGTTACTTGCATGAGTGTTTTGAAGTGGTAGCTTTCGATATCTAGGTTCGTGTTTATGTCTAAGTGCTCTATAATTTTTTACGTGTCCTGTACTTCTTTCGTCGTTAAAAACCTCTCTTTTGTTATTAATCTTGTTAATAACTCTTTCTTTGGTTTCTTTTATTCGGTCATGGATTATCCCTTTGTCAATTTTACCAGATGCTATATCTGAAGGTCTTTCTTTCAGTGTGGAATGGATATTATTGTTGTAGGTTTGAATACATTTGTACATTTTCTCTCTTGTTGATAGAGTTGGTGATTGGAGTTCCATAATTCTAAATTTTTCTCCTATCGTGTTATGAAGTCGTTCAATATCTGAGTTCCCTGTATGACTATTCGGTTTAGTAAAATGGACTTCAACCCCTTCTTCTCTTAAAAAGTCTTTTACATTCACGCAATTGAATTCATTATCAGTTATAAAGAGTTTAGGTTTTCCTCTCATTGCAAAATACATCCGTAGGTTTTCAACAAGTGTAATGCTATTTCTGTCTTCTAAGAGGATAGCTACTGCGAATTTAGAAAATTTGTCGATAAAAGTCATAAAGTTATGCTTCTTAATTGTGTACGTATCAAGGTGTACTATTTCGTTAGTATCCTTTGGTGTTTCGGTCAGATGAAATTTCGGTTTGATAGGTTTTCTATCATATTTTGTTTGACAACATATATCACAGTTATTTATAAATTTTTGAATTAATTGTTTTAAATTTTTGTGATATATGAGTTTTTTCAGTCCTTCGTAATTTTCATTTATGCCTGAATGGCCACTTTCGGTGAAGTGATAATTTTTTATATACCTAAATGTCTCGTCTTCGTTCTGCATGTCTTTAGCATGGTAAGAGCATTTGAAAAATTTTATGTTTCCATTAAATAATTCTATTAGTTTTTGCTGTACAGTATTGTAATCACCGTCAGAAAGCTCAGAGAAAATTCCAACTTTTCCTGATTTGAGAAATCGTCTGAATATATCTGAAATAAAACCGCTATTTATATCGTCTAGGCAAATATATATCTTTCTTTTATTTCCAATAATTTCAATCTCTCTATATTTGTGCTCAACTAATATTATTTGTGTGTGGAAACGATTGACTACTGTATCTAGAATTGGGAAATGATCATTAAGGTCCTCTTCTTGAGAGTGTATGGTTGCAGAGGTACTCATATTGTCTACGTTATCCTCGATTTGTGTGTCCTCATTCGTTAGGTAGATGTCACCTGTTTCGCTATTAATTCTACTTAGGAAATCGGCTAGGGTATTTTCTTTACCTTTAATGTAACCGATGTTGATGTCATATTCACCTAATTTCAGTATCCATCTTTGTAGTCTTGGATTTATGTCCTTTCCTCTGTATTTTGTTTGTAGCCACTTTAGTGGTTGATGGTCTGTTAGTAAGTCAAATTTCCTGCCGTAAACATAGGGCCTAAAATAATTGACTGCCCATACTATGGCGAGAAGTTCCTTTTCTGTGGTTGAGTATTTTTTTTCGTGCTCATTCAAAGTTCTACTTGCGTAGCATATGGGATGACCTGCTTGCGTTAATGCGGCACCTATAGCGTAATCGCTTGCGTCTGTAGCAATTTCAAATTTTTTTCCGAAATCCGGGTACTTAAGTATCGGTGGGGATATGAGTAATCTCTTTAATTTATAAAAGGCGTCCATGTACTGTGTATCGTGGACGTTGACTTTTGTATCCTTTTTTAGGTATTTAGTCATAGCTTGAGCTATTTTAGCGTAATTCTTTATGAATTTGCGATAGTATCCAGTTGCTCCCAGAAATGATTTAATCTGTTTTGCTGTTTGCGGCAGCTTGAGCTTTTGGATTGCCTCCACTTTGGTGGGGTTTGGTTTTGCACCTTCTGTAGTCAGGATGTGCCCTAAATATTCTGTGGTTGTAGCGAAAAAATTACTCTTATCAATTTGAACTCGTAGGTTATGTTTTCGTAGTCTATCGAAAATTTTCTTGATACTGTCCATGTGTTCTTGGGCTGTAGTGCTAAATATAAGAATGTCGTCTAAGTAAACAACGCAAATTTTATTGATATAGTCTCTCAAGACTGAATTCATAAGTCTTTGGAAGGTGGCAGGAGCATTTTTTAGTCCAA
The DNA here is from genome assembly GCF_028408465.1 of Anastrepha ludens. Taxonomy (NCBI): domain Eukaryota; kingdom Metazoa; phylum Arthropoda; class Insecta; order Diptera; family Tephritidae; genus Anastrepha; species Anastrepha ludens. The sequence goes on from NC_071502.1 coordinate 117,151,580, forward strand.
AGGGCATACGAACAAATTCGTAGTGTCCTAGTGGAGTAGAGAATGCGGTTTTCGCCCTGTCTTCCTCTTTTATAAGGATCTGGTGGAAACCTTTGGCCAGATCTAAAGTTGTGAAATATTGGGCTCTTCCCAATTTTTCTAATATGTTTTCTATGTTGGGTATAGGAAATTTATCGCTTATAGTGATCTCGTTAAGGGCTCTATAGTCTATAACGATGCGCCATTTCTTTTTACCTGATTTGTCCACTTTTTTGGGGACGATCCACAATGGTGAGTTATAAGGAGAACAGCTTTCTTTAATGATGCCGTGCTCTAGCATTTCCTTCATTTGCTTATTTATTTCCTCTTCATGAATTTGAGGGTATCGATATATTTTAGAATATACTGGTCTGTCAATAGTTGTGATGATTTCGTGTCTTATTTCATGTGTGTGAGATAGTTTTTGTCCTTCCTGAAAAAATAGGTCGCCATTTTCGTCTACTATTGTTTGTAATAGACTTTTTACCTCTTCGTTCGTATCTTCACGTGAAAGCTTTTGTAAAATTGTACTGTCTATTTGTGTAGTTTCCAGTGTGTGTATGTCCTCGTAACTGTGTGGGCATGTATCTATGAACTTCGTCCTTGTATTGTGGATTTCCATGTATCCCTCTTTTAGGTTAATTATTGCCTCCATTGGCTTTAGAATGTTTTGTCCAAGTATTCCGTCGAATTTTTTGTTCTTCAAGTTTGTCAACTTCCAACTCATTAAATTTTTTTCGTTGAATTCAGTTGGGAGTGGTGTGATAATCTCTGTATCCACTCTTACATTTCCGTCCAATGTCTTAAAATTGAGAGGCTTCGTGAGTCTTTGTCGTTTATAGTTTTGGAGTTTGTCTTCTCCGAGAAGAGAAGTGTTAGAGCCTGTATCAATAAGGCACGTCATTTCGTCTTTTCCTATTGTCAATTTAACTACCGGTAGGTTGTAGTATGGGCTGGAAACCGAAAATTTTCACTCTCTTCGTTAGTGGTTTCTATGTTATCCACTTCCATGGGTTCGGTCTGATTCGACTTGTACTGTCCTGAACCCCTACTTGTTGTGTTATTTGGAAATAGCCTACTTTGTTGCGAATTTCTATGGAATTGTCCAGAAGCAGGTTTATTCTGCTTAAACTGTCCTGATGTGTCGGAACTAGTAGTTGGTCTGTAACTCGTTGTGTTTTGTCCGGATCCTTGTCGAGGATAGTTTTGTGTCGATTTATTTGACCTATTGTTCCTATAGTCATATTTCTTAATCATGCCAGTTTCTTCGAGTGTATAGTAAGATTCCCTAAGTGTCTTTTTATTCCTACTATAAACTATACTAGCTAAATTTGGGTCTATCCCGTTAAGAAATGTCTTTAAAATTATTGATTCGTTAACCTCAGGTGCAAACTCTACTGGCTTGCTTTCGTCCTGTTCATATTTTGTGTTAAGTTTGTCTAAAATGTTTCTTAAATTAGAAAAATAATCACTTACATTATAATTTTTCGTTGTGATCGCCTGGTGGTAGAGACTGTGGTATGTTTCTTTCACGCCGAAATTCCTGATCAGCTCTTTTTTTATATCGTCCCAAGTAGGTGATTGTCCCAGTGTTCTGATTGTGTTTAATGCCTGTCCCTGGATCTTCGTCCTGATGTGACGCTGGAATATGAATTCTTGCAGCGGTAGATTTTGATTAAATAGCGGAAGGATGATTTCAACTTCCCGTATAAACGCCGATAAGTCATAAGATCTGTCGCCTCTGAACTCTTTAATGCGGGACGCCTCCTTGATGAGTTCGGTTACCGCTATTGCTGGTTGTGGTTGGTCGTTCATTTTGTAAACTTTTGCTTTTGTTTAAATATGTAGGAGCAATTTAAATCACTTGTACGAGTATACAAACGTCTTTAGTGTCTTTTGATCACTCTTCACTATTATTTTTCGGTCCTTAAGGATGCCGATAGTTCTTTTTTTTTTTTTTTTAATTCTTCACTAGCCCTTTCAATTAATTCTTCGGAATTGATTTCACGGCGGTGTATATCTTAAGTTAGATTTAAATTTTTTTTTTTTTTTTTATTACGATCCTTAAGGATTCGACTGGGTTAATGATAAATTCTTCGGAATTTATTCACGGCGGTGTACAACTTATGACGGTCTTTCAAGACTCGTCCCGTTCTATAATCAATTCTTCGGAATTGATTCCCTTTCGACTGCGCCAAATAAGCCAATGCGAAAGTCGTGGCTTAAAAAAAATCAACCGGCGTCGAAACGCGTCTTTATTGATTAAATGGTAAATTTCAATTACAATTTTGATATGCTTACAGCTAGTATTTATAATATTTCCTATTGCTAATAGTTGATTCACTTACAATACAATATTTGGTGAATCAACGAAATACGAATATTGCTTATTCTAAGTTTCCTAAATTATTTGCATAAGTGTCGTTGCACTCATTTCTTTACAAGCTAATTGTGTCGCTTGCGAAATGCGTTAGTGCAATGGCACTTATTTGGTTGGGTATCGAGTTACGATGACCAGTCCACTTCAATTGTGTTTTCTTTTGGAGTAGAATGGTTGAGTGACGTAACTCGCGATGCCGAACCATTATTTTCGTAATAAATTTGCACGATTTGCAAACGTTGTTCAGGTGTAAGTCTATTCATTATAAAATGGCAAACCAAACTGAGCATAAATCAAGTGACAGCTGTCAAAAAGACCATCTTGAAAACCTTACCTCTAAAAAAAACCCTTTACTTAAAGCTTTTTGTATGTACATATTCATCTTTGCCTGGTTGTGGTTTGTTACAAGCAATTTTGCTTCTTCTATCCAGTTTTCTGATTGTACGTTATCTATTGGCCAAATTACATCGTTTTTACTAAACAAGTTCTTTAGATCTCTAATCCAGAAGACTTCTTTCTTTGTAACAATTTTGGATAGATAATGTGGCAGTCGATTTTCTTAATACATAAACAAAATTCTGTGCATGTACTTAACGAGCAGTTCTAAAGTGAACAAATGATTTTCTTGCATGCCGATTTCCAAAATAAAGTATGTATGTAGGCATATGCGATGGTAGCTTGAGAATTCGCCTTATAAAATACTTTTGCAAAATATCAACTTCTTCAAACCACCCGAAACCCCACACCTGTCCTGCTTATGATTGTATTGAATGACAAACTGCAAGAAAAAGTTTCCATTCAGCTTCAATTGAAATTTTTTTCTTTTTTAAAAGACAAGCCCACGAAGCATTAATATCATTCTTTCCTGCGGCTGTTCTGTTTTCAACATGTTTTTTAAAATTCATCTGAACCTTCACCAAATACTTCACCTTTTCTGAACACCATTATTTGAGACTTTGAGCGGTTTACTTCAAGATTCCATAGGTTTCAGTAGCTTTCAAGGTTATTAATCATTTCAAATCAAATTTTGAAGTATTCCTCATATGGAAGAAAATGCGTAACACCTTCAACAAAAAAAATTATTAAAAATTAGCACGAGTCTTTAGCCAAGTGCGTACTCAGAATTTTTATAAAAATTTTGAATTTTGACGAAAATTTATTGAATTTCTTTTTAATTTCGTACAAAGTTTGAAACATTAAGTTATAATTTTTTTCTTATAGTACGAACTAAATATATTAAAAAAAAGTATAAAAAAAGCAAATTTTTTAAAAAATGTTAAAAAATAAAAAAAAAGATTTAAATAAATTTATAAAAAGTTTACAAAACCATAAAAAAAAATTTAAAAAAAATTTAAATAAAAAATAAATAAATAATAAGGCATATAGGTAAACATTTTTTTTTTTTTAAATAAATAAATAGTCAAATTTGTGCATTATGCCGTGCTGTTATTATTATGAATACAACTGTAGCTGTATACTTATATACGTATAGTTGCGGCTTTGAAAGTCCAGTTGGCAAACAAATTTAATTTAAATTTATTGAATTTTTTCAATACATCTTTCCTTTTCAGGTACTCGAGTGAGCTTGTGCCCCAATTTGATCATACTTAGTGAAGTATGTCTTCCCACAACTGATGAAAAATTAAGTTTAAGTCTGTTTTCTAATGGCAAAACTTCCCTCAAAAGTTGACCATTGTTTGCCAAGCTGCGCCCCATATTAGAGAAAACTTTTTCTGTCATTTTTTTTCATGTTGTGGTAGTTATGCATCACTCATTCAGCTGAAGTGATCCAGGCAATATAAGGTATCATAAATAAAAGTATTACAAATAATTTATCCAGCCCTTTTAAGCTTTAGCAGCAGCATTTTTCCTTCTGCTGAACATTTTCGTAATATTGAATTTTTCACTGGTTTCATTCTAAATCTGATGAAGCTTATAGTCTTCAATTTATTATCTGCTTTTTCGAATGAGTCAAAGGTTCTCATGGATTTGAGGACGGGACTAATATGAGCTTGGTCCCCTTTTTGAAGGAAAACAAAATGTAGCTACTCTGATTAGTTTGCAAGTATAACAACCAAAAGTTGCCTTCTCTTTTAAAGCAGTAATAAGCCTTAACTCTCAATGAACGATTAGATCATTTATCTGTAAAAAGTACCAACTCTTCCAGCGGCACCATCCAACTTTCTTCAAGTCCTAGTTGGCATATTTTCCATCTGTTAGAGTCAGTTGCTTTTGACTATAAAAGAAAAAGCACAAAAGGCTACTTGCCTAGCATGAGCACCTAGGTTCATGGGTTCACGGTTTCATGGGCTTAACAGCACTTTTCTGACACGTAGTGGTCCCCGCCATTGGTCGATAATGGGAAAATTATTTTCCTTTTTGTCACTGACATTACTCACTATGATTAGTCAATGTTTACATTTTATGAAAATATAGAAATTTTAATATAGAACAAAATTGGTTTTTTACCGCATCAAGAACTATAAAAGCGCACTTAGCCATAACGCTTTCATTTTCGTTTTTTTCGATTCTGTTTTTTCTTTAGTGTCACTCACTCTTCGTCATAATGCAAAACTAGAAATTTGAACTCGTCTGAGGAGATAATTTTCTTCCAATATATTTTGGCCTAATATTGGCATATTTTGACCCAACTAAGCTTTATCAGGCGCATCTTGAGTTCCCCGATGAACTATTCTCGTATAAATTTTAGTGACATTGTGTTCTATGAACTGTCTTCTAATAGCTCTACTGTGTACTACCACAGCTTTAACTCTCTGATACAAACGCCTCTAATCTGAAAACCGAATTTCCCTTAAGCTGGTTTTTCTGGCAGTCTTAAACTGTTTCTTCACTAGACAAACCTGGTATGCTCATATTTATTTAAGAAATTTCTCATGACGTACTCGCTAAGTTCTGTTTAACTTCCGGATAATATATATCTTTCATTTCCGTAGGGCATTCCGTATTTTGCATTTGACACTTTCAAGAATTTTCTTAAAATCTGGCATTCCTTTACCTTCAAATACAAACTTACTAAGTGTCCTGAGTTTTATGACTGCCACTGTACATCAAAATCACTTAAAGGGTACACAAATCTGATATATAATCGTATACACAAACATTTCATACTACGAGCGAAATCCAAAAAGGCTTCAATAGGGGGTGCAGAAAAAATGCAATTTTTTAAAGTTTTGCACCCTAACAAAATGTGAACAAAAGAACTCATGACTTTTAAGGCGAATAGAAATATGAAGTGCAACATGTATGCATTTAGGGCATGCAACCCTTTGGCAAATGTTTCTCCCCCGCCTACTTCCATATGCTTACTCGCATTACAGCCTGTGGATATGCAACGAAATATGTCATCTTAAAGCGAGCGCACCAACCTGTCGTGTTTCAGCTTGTGAGTGGGTGACCTGGAGCGTTGTTAGCGTCTCTTGAAAACGCGCTGCTAATAAAATGCATTGAAATCTATGTAATTTCTTAAAAGAGTGCTTATATTTTGTTTTTATTTCACTTGAAAAATACGCACATCTGCGTTAATTAGAAAATGCGTATGAGCCATTGATGTTGTCGAGGGATGGAAGGAGAATGGGAGATTTGAAAGAAATAATAATTTTAATATTGACAATATCTGTAGGTATGTAAGCACATATGTACATGACAGTCGTCTTGTTAATTAAAATATCATTTTTCTTCACCTACCCCAATATTTTTATTTTGTGAGCGAACGAAAATATCCGAACGAATGGTATGAAAAAGATCGACTTCTAAACACAAAGATTGCGTCAGATATACCAAAAGCTTGCGCATATTCTAAATAGAGCTGTGTGGAAGCTTATTAGAATCATAAGGAGAAGGTGACTGTATAATTCTGTGTAAGTTTATAGAAAAAAACAGGAGATGAAGAAGTGTTTGTTTGGGCCTCAGAATGAGGCCCTTAATTCATATATCGTCCCCTTAGTATAACAATAGCCTATGTGCTTATAGGCTATTATTTTTTTATTGAATTTTTGGATTCTCCATCGTCGATTTTATTTGTGGTCAAAATTTTGTCAAATTCTAGTTCCACAAAGTGGGTCAAAACGTCAGTCAAAAAATAATAAACTTTTACAGACATAGACTAATTTGAGTGAGAGCTACTTTCGACAAAAAGTTTGAAATTCATTTTCTCAAAACATCAAAAAATTTATAGGCTATTTTAATACTAAGGGGACGATATGTACTCGAAAATATATTACGTAGAGCATTTGTTTTTGTTTTTTGCTTTAATTGCCGTGTGTTTTTTCCAAAACTTTTCCGATCCATTTCCACTTTTCCATTCGTAGGAAAAACCCACAATATCGCCAGCAAAAAAAAAAAAATTGTCAAAAATCAACGCGTTTTTCGAACCACATCAAACTTACATACACTTTTTATCCCTAAATTCAGTGGGCTATAAAGATGCATACCCTAAATTTTTCTAAGAATTCCGATTAAAAAATCTGATATTTCAATGAAAAATCAATTTTTTTTTATTTCAACAAAATTTGAAAATTGGATTTATTTGGTGTTTGTAGAAGCATGAACTATGTTTTCGCGAAAAATTATTTAAAAATTGTCAATAAGTCTTCGTCCTATTGCCATTTAACGCAGCATACATAAAATCGAAATTATGTATGCATACAATCGCATGAAATTGCAATTTCCAAGGCAGTGCAAATTTTTGCATTTTTTCGTCACTCCATTTGCTGCATTTCACCGTCGTTGAGGCACTTCGATATTAGCTTGAATTTGCAAATAATTGCCACAACCACATATTTGCATTGCAGGCCGCTGTTGATGGTCACTTGATGAAACATAATCAACAACACATACATATACACGCAAGTACTCATTCGCAAGCAGATATACACATACACCCATACCTACGAACGACCATCAGCCATAATTGCATTCGAGCGAAAGGAAGTGCTGCACAAAAGTCCCGCTGCTCTGCACTGTCTTCTTGCTATTTCGTATATACATATGTATGTGTGGGTGTATGTGAGTGCATAAGCTCAATTGAAGGCGCGAAGTGGTGCAATAACAATAACCGCAAAAAATTGCTACGCCTGTCAACACATCAGTACGTCAAATGCACAGCAGTGAGTGTTGCCATCATTTCAATTTGCCAGCGGCGTATTGCCACTTTCCGTTGGCGTTGCCGCTTTTGCTGCTTTTGCTGTCGGAGCGGAACTCTCATTTCCCGTTATGGCTGGAAAGTACTGAAAGCGTTGTTCTTGTCAGCAAAGCTTTCTCTTTCTTGCTCATTGCTATTGTTCTTTAAAGGCCATGGAAACGGTGGCTTGATTGACGTCTTCGATGCTGGCACGACGGAGTACTTAACGCTAGCGGACGCTTAGTAGATCCTTCCGTTTATACCATTTTCCTTAGCATTTTACCCAGATATGATTATTTAAAATCTAATTGGAATAAAGCGTGAGTCTTAAAGTCTTGAAGTGGAACTAAGTTGATTATGAAGAGATTTAGGTATGAAATTGCAAGAAAAAACGGATAGCGAAGAAGTGGAGTGAATGAAATGAAATGGCTAAGATTGGAATGCAAGGAAGTGGAATAGAGTGAAATGGACTGGAATAAATAGATAAGAATGAAACGAAATGCAATGCCACGATTGTCATCGAATGTTTTAAATATTTTTATTTGCATTTTGGCCGTTAATTATTAATTCCTTATTAAGCCTCATTTACTATGGGGTTAGAGGTAGTCAGAATTTAAAAAAAATTGTTTTTTTTTTTGTGCATTTTCTTAAAGCATAATATTCTAAAAGTTATTGTGTGAAAATTTGAAATGAATCCGACAAATATATTTCAACAATTAACAAAGCGCACTCGGGCGCTACATAAATCGATAGCAAAACTTTAAATGCGTTTTTCTCAAAACTCGAGCCTGATAGAAGGACTTTTTTCAAAAGTTCGATTTTTTTTAAACAATTGTTTGTCGGTTTTTTCTCGAAAATATTTAAAATATTTTCTGAGGCTGTCGTATTGCTAATTCTGAAAAAAAAAAACGCTTCGATCAGGCACCAGATTTTCTATTAATAAAACTAATTTCTCTTGTCCGAATGATTTCAGATGAATCTTGTTTTTTTAAATTTTGCTAAAGTCAAGCCGACACATGATGTATTAATGCCATGTTTTTATTTTTGTAAAAACAAAACAATAGACTAGCAACAAAAATTATTGAAAAGCATCAGTTTCTCGGGCCTCTGACTATTCCTAACCCCTTATACTAAACTAGAATAGTAAATAGTAAAGGAAAGTTTTAATTGGCGGTGACCGTGTTGGTTTGTTGTATTTCTATGCAGTATACAATTAGTGGATCCCGATTTCGATTAGGATACCATCAAGACGCAAGCTGGATACTCTAAGCTTGATATAAACTCATACGCATATGGGCCAAGTTGGTATTATTACTACAATTAGTTTTATAAACAGAACAGAAAACAGAAAGAAATTTGTTTATGAACAGAAAATAATTTTTTTTTTGTATTAGTTCGCCCCTAACTCGAGTTTTACATGCGTGAGAATGAAATAACCGCCAGCTGAACGTAAATTTTTTGGTATTATAGTTGCTGGAAAGATACTCTCATCACTTATTATTCAAATCATGAAATTACTAAGGAGCCTCTCACATTCACCGCGGAAACTATGAAACGAAAACAAGTGAGGTGGATATTTGATAAACCACTTTAACCTCAGCACATGCAAAACAGCAAAAGTCATGTGTAGAACTATAGGCAAAAAACTGACTCAACTCGTACTTACGCTCTCGCGAAAGGACTGCAGAACTATCATAGGTATGCTAACAGGTCATAATCTATTGGCTGCACATACGTACCAGATAGGGTTGCTAACACGGACAAATGCATGAAATGCAGAGAGGATATTGAGGAAACTTTAGAACACCTTCTCCGACACTATTAAAAACGCGATTAAAATGCCTGGGAGCCCCATTGTTTGAGGATCTGGACGACGTCTCAAAAGCGGATCTCCCAGCGCTGCTTAGATTCGCCAAAAGCGCTGACATCCTACATAATGTCTACTTTAGGTATTTATAGAGGTCGGTATCCATCTGGTATCGCTAGGGATCAAAAGGTCTATGCGTGGCTTGTTGCCAACCAGGCCAACCTAACCTAACCTAATCAAAAAGTTCTCAGAATATATTCAGAAAATTCGAAATTCAAAATTCAAGTTTATTTCTCAAACTCTGATGTTATCGCCTTCAAAGTACGCCCCATCAAGTGCAATACATTTTTGTCAATTTAATTCTTTTTCATTTCTGGAATTCTATTCGGTATAGTCAACAGAGCCGCTTTCGATTATTCCCTTACTTCCTTTCGGCTGTTAAAACGAGTTCCCCTTAGTGGTTTTCTGACTGCATCAAACAGAAAAAAAATTACAGAGAGTCTTATCAGGTGAGTTCGATGGCTGTTGGATGGTATTCGATTCGGTCTTGGTCAGAAATTCACCAACCATGATGGCACGTGCGCCTGTGTGTTATCGTGGTGCAAAATCACGAATTGTTTTCCCACAAATCCCTTCTTTTTTGGCGAATTGTTTCACATAAACGGCTCATAACGCTCAAAAAATAGTCCTTATTAAATGTCTGACCTCCTGGAAAAAATCCGTGGTATACAGTGCCGTTGTAATCCATCTTTTTCGACTGATAACGACATCGTTTTTTGGTATTGGTTCATTCGAAACTCTCCACTCACTCGCCTGATGTCTGAATTGTGTCTCGTATGCATAAACCCACGTCACGTCTCCAGTAAGGACGCGTTTGTAAAATGCTGGGCCAGATTCAGCCTTGTATTTAGCGATATCAACGCGGTCCCTCTTTTACATGAAACTCAGGTCCATTGAGACCAACTTTGCAGCCAAAGCTAACTACAATGTCCTGAATGGATCCAGAAGCAACGTACAAGTCCTTTGCCAATTCTCTGATATTTAGTTTGTGGTTATTGAGCAAATTTTCTCTCATGTTATTGATATTTTCATCACTTTCGATGTCGACCGTCTGCCACTGAATCGTTCATGCCACCCATAAAAGGCTGTTTTCTTTCGAGTATCACTACCGAAGCAGTTTCTCAAAATTTCTAAGGTTTTCGCACTATTGAATACATTTTTAGCGCAAAATTTGAGACAGACTCGTTGTAGCAAATTCAAATCCATTTTTGATACTGCAAAACATCGAAAACACGTGCAGAGGTATATTATAATTACTCTTGAAGGTATAACTTTTACAAATGTCACGCAATGGCGATAAAATTTCGATAGGAATAGAAATCAGAGATGTGGAGACCTAACAAGAAAAAAAGAAGCAGAACTCAAATCAGTTGACTTACATTGTCACATGGTGGTTTTTCCTGGAACTTTTTGATGAAAAAGTACTTCAACCAGTTACATGTAAACGTTTATATTAACGGCTCTCGGGAGCTCAGTAACTCCCACTAAATGTTCTTACAAAAATTTTTGCAGAACACTTATGTTACTACTACCTTAATCTGGTCATATACTCATTTTGTATAAATATTTAAAAAAAAATTTTTTTAAGAAAATAAAATGCGATCGCTTCGATTTTATAGTATGTTATTATTGACATCAAATAGTAGACAAACACATTTTTTTTACATATTTTTTGTAGCAGTGTGGCACTAAAGTAAGCGTCTTAAAAAAAGATAGGCGGCTTGCCAACAGGATTTTGACTCTTCGGAACATCTTGAAGTTAAATACTCAAATGTCCTACTTACTTTTACTTTTCTTACACTCTTACTTGTCTTAAAAAAACCTCAAACTGACCTGTGGAAAAGGAAGATCGAGGGTTAAATAGTTCCTCAAAAATTAGCCTCATAAAATTCCACGCCTGAACGTTAACAATAACTTTTCTATGAGCTGTCGACTTCTAAAATGTTTTGTGCCATAAGTTTTTGCATTGCGGCTTTAAGGGGGGGGTAGGGTCACAAAATCGAAATTTTTTTTCTTCACTCATCTTGTAGTAAATCATTTCAAGAATGTTGTGTCAAAATTTTAAGTGGATCGGAGCAGAACTCTCAAAGTTATAGCCTTTGTAGGCACTCTACCTCGAATGCGGAGCATCGATAATTTCTCAGAGTCATTTTTTCAAACGCGTTTTTCCCGAAACGACTTCTTAAAAGTCGGTGCCAATTACAACTCCGAAACTATTCAACCGATTCTTTTAAAATTTGGCACACGTTTTCTAAATCAAAAATACCTCCCCCCTACACTGTTTTTTTTTATTTTATTTTTTTAAGGTTGTTTTTCACTTACAAATATGGCGAAATTTTTCGCCAAAAATGCTCGTTTTACGTTTTTTTGCCACCAAAACTACAAAAATGAAAAAAAAAAGTTTTTATTAATGTAGGGGGGAGCATTACGTCATACTTTAACTGAAAAATTCGACTTTTTTAGTTTCAGATGATTCTACGACGAATGCCGATTGGCACCGCAGAGCACCTCTCGAAAAACATATCTCCAAAAAAACTCTGTCATGGGCTTATTTGTCAATATTTTATAATTAATATTTTTTAAAAACTTATTGAAAAGATGTACAATAACATGCAACTGATTTTTTTAAAGTATCTTAAGCCATATTTCTGTAAAAAATTAAAAAAAAAGTGTTTTTTTTTTAGCGCGAAACCCTACCCCCCCCTTAAAAGATTGGTGCTCTTTTGATCTCAGTGTTGATGAAATTCTTTCAGCGCTGACCGTCAACTGTACAATCAAATGATTGGAATGCTTCCTGAAGGGCACCAGCTTCATGTGCATATGTATTCATACATTTCTATGTATGAATGTATGTGATAGCTACACACAATCACAACAGCCCTAAGTACATGCGAGCACACAAATACCTACTCAAATAGGTCCCTATGTATGGCAGTATGCGCGCTACTACTCGCCTGTTTCGTTGTTGAAAAAAAAAAAAAATTGTGTGGCTAGCGATAATCCTGAAATTTATGACAAATATTTGTAATAATAGCTTTGGTAATATGTGATAACAATCGAAAGGAATGAAGAGAAGAAAATGTATATTAATAAAAAACTCTAGTGAAGTGATAGCGTTATTTGAAGGCATACGAGGTGTGGCAATTAAGTTCCGGGAATTTTCAAAAAACAAAAAAATAAGCAAATTAAGTTATTTATGAACATAATTTTGCTATATACTATCAGAATAGTTTTTTTCGAACAATTACTCTACACAATAATTCAAATACTAATCCCACGTTTGGTAAGCCTCTAGTTAATCTTCTGAAGTTAACCCCTACAGCAGTTGCAGCTTTTTTGAGCTTATGTGCGCGTGAACATTAATATTGAGAAGCGATTTCATTTTGGGGATGAGAAAGCATCACTCGGGGCGATAACGGGGCATGAGGTGTGTGCGGCAATGTTGGAATGCCTTTTTTTCGCCAAAAACTCTGCGGCACAGATTGTGGAATAGGCAGATTGTTGTGGTGCAGTAATCAACTCATCTTGACTATTCCGCACGAATCACAGATTGCAAGATTTTGCCCTCTGAAGCAAAAATGTGAGAGCGAGTTGAACTAGACCAAAGGAGACTTGACAGTGCAACTGAATCCACTCATTTCACATGAATTTTCAGTATCTTCCTATCAATCGTTGTTCAGGCGGCAACTTAGTAAGATTGACAATGATTGTGTAGATATTTTCGTATATCACCACCTCCTACCTCTTCCTGCCTCTTCTTGTAAACAAACTGCTGCCAAATCCCTTATTACGTCAGCAAATCAGCTGATTCCTTCAAATTCGCTGCGAGCCGATTAGCGGTTGGATGTCGGTCACCCCTTTGCATTGTGGTTATTTCGGGCCGCATATGAAAAATGTGTGTCCACAGCCGATCTAGGACGTCAACACAGAACTGTGCATTCACTGTCAGTAAGACAGGAGCATTTTCATGAAGATTTTTTTTGTAATTAATTTCTTTATAGCCAACGGTTTTTTAAACTTTAAGCAATATTTTTACTTAAAGTTATTTAATTCATTTAATAAACATTTATGGAAAGCACCCAGTGATGCAACCACTTACTAATTTGCAGATAAATAATAGTATATACTACAATAATTGATTATGATCTGAGGTCTGTTGTAGCCTTTCTCCTGAGTTTGGTGAAGGTTATGGGATTTGCAATTATTTCTGTGACAAGAGGGCTTGAGTGCGATTGGAGTCAAGAGTTGTGTGATGTAAGTAGCATACTTGCTTATTTCTTCAATTATTTTAGATACTTAAAGATCACGATGAATTTGTGCATTTGTGATATATTAAGGGGCGTTTGAGATCATTCTGAGGGGTTTCGACTGTAATCTTTGAAGTATTTTGATGTTTGAGTTAGGTGCAGTGCCCCAAAGTTTGATGTCATATGTCGATATAGGTTTCAAGTTAGATGAGTAGAGTGAGAACTTACTTTCGAGAGAAACATGAGAATTTTGGCGGTCGCAGTAGCCGAATGGGTTAGTGCGTGACTACCACTCGGAGTTCATAGAGAGAACTTACGATCGAATCTCGGTGAAACACCAAATATTAAGAAAAACATTTTTCTAATAGCGGTAGTAGCCCTCGGCAGGCAATGGCAAACCTCCGAGTGTATTTCTGCCATGAAAAAGCTCCTCATAAAAATATCTGCCATTCGGTGTCGGTTTGAAACTGTAGGCCCCTCCATTTGTGGAACAACATCAAGACGCACACCATATATAGGAGGAGGAGCTCGGCCAAACCCCTAAATAGGGTATACGCGCCAATTATATATATATATATATGAGAATTTTGATGTAGTAACCAATTTAGATGTTATTCCTAGAGTCGTCAGTTTGGTGAAAATATGGGGTTTCCATGTGAGCTTGCTATCAAGATACATGCACGCCGCACTTATCGAAAAAAACACTTTCAGTATGGCCTCCAGTCGCGAATTCGGCACTCTCTCTTTTGTTAATCGCTCCCAGTGGCTCGTGATGTTACTTAAATATTCTGATCTCTTCTGCAGTGGGGCCTACGAGAGTTTCTCGACTGATTTCACTGAAAAGTGGTTCAAACCGCAACGCACTGTTGCAAGTTTTCGAATTATAACTAAATTCCCGAAACTTAATTGCCATACCTCGTACATATGCACCCATACAGGCAAAGGCAAACACACATGGCAGAAAATATTAAGTATCTTCTCAAAGATTCGCCTCTACACCAACATATAAAAATACTTTTTTCCCTTACTTGAAGCATTTCTTGCAGCTTTTGCCAAAAAGATAATTTGCATTTTTATGATACATTTTTTTCTCTCTATTCTCCTTTTTTTTTGGTTTGGTGCTTGTGTTTACTCTTCGCCACTAGTTGACCGGAATTTGCAAACACAGGCAGATGGTGAATTGAGTGTCGTAATTTCCCCCCTATTTAAATAAGTTTATTCACATATTATCATGCGTATAGGGAATGATATAAAAATAATAGCTTTTTAGCGGAATTTGAGTGTTGAGCATTGAGTGTTGAGGGGTTGGTAACATTTGGGCGTGGTGCCGCAATATTTTAGGCATAACAATTGCAAAATATTTCAGATTCCATTCTTTTCCTACGGTGACAAATCGTAATTTGCTAGTTATGGTGTGGGCTTGAAAATAGGGATAGCTGAGGTTTTTTCTTCTGATTTTTATAGGCGCTCTTGTGTGTGAGATGATTTGGATATGATTATCACGACAGTCGAGTATTCGTAGAGTTTTTTATGAATATTTTTTTTATTTGTTTTTTTGGAAATTTGCATAATATTTATACATTTTATTATAGACGCTTGCCCTCTAATAACGAAGGCAATGTAAAATATGTTAATATTTAAGTGGGCACTCATGAGAAACCTCTGCACAAAATTGAAATATGCAAACCAAAGAAAGGTTAGGCGCATATTCGCAGTAAATTTGAGGGAGCCTCTTACGCACACGCGATTCTTATTAAAAAAATGTTTAAAACTTATGGTTTTTAATACAAAGGATGTCAGATTCTACGTATGCATAAATTATTAATTATTTCTTAATTTGAAAAAAATTAATAAATAAATTATGTAGCCACTTGTTACTCACTGCAACCGTAATATTTATATATAATTTGAAAAAGTGAAATTCACAAGAGATGGCGTAAGTACTACCAGACGCTTAGAACCAAGAATGATGAAATTATTTTATTTTTACTATGCTAAGAATCATAAAACCACTACATTGTTGGGGCATTGCTTCATTGCAGGCGACTGCCACAGCCGCGTGGGTTTGGGCTTGTGTCGAAAACCACTGTAGACGCGAAATAAAAATTATTAAAAATAACGGCGCGCCACCTCGAAGGTATTTCTGCCATGAAAAGCTTCTCATTAATTGACATAAATTAACTTTCGCTTCCTCTATTTGTGATTACACCTCCACATCTTAAGAAATAAAGTCTCGAAATATGTATGTATGCTAATAACTGCACACAGAATGAGCCGATTTGCGTCAAGCTTTTTTGTTTTTGGAAGCGAGTCGCTTCTGGAAGGCTTTGCCGGACATAGATTGTATGAACTTGCAAAAGAGTCGTGCCTATCAGCCAAAATAAAGGTTGGATAAATTTTAAGGGCGATGTTGAATGTGAACCACACCTAAACGTCAGGCTTTATTTTGCATTTCATTTGACATTTTTCAATTTCAGACTAATTCAATTTGAACTATGGAAAGATACACAATCGAGCAACGCGTTAAAGTTATTCAGGCTTAATATAAAAACGGCCGTTCAAATCAAAATGCATATCGGGCACTTCGAGATTTTTTCGGTCAATTCAATCGTCCAAATGTGCGTACAATCAGAAAATTGTACAAAAGTTTGAGCAAACCGGGTCTGTAGCAGATGCGAAAACACCAGTGCATGCTCGTACAGCTCGTACTGCGGAAAATATTGCTGCTGTTCGCGATAGTGTGGTTGAAGAGCCGTCCACCTCAACTCGTCGTCGTGCCCAGCAATTGCACCTCTCACGCTCGTCGTTGATGAACATTACCTTTACACGCTTACAAAGTGCAATTGACTCAAGAACTGAAGCCTCTTGACCATTTCAAGCGTCGTCAATGGCCAGAATGGCAACAGTGAATGACCAATTTTCGAAGAAAATCATTTTCAGTGAATAGGCACATTTTCACCTCGTCACGTCAATAAACAGAATTGCTGCATTTGGGCGAATGGTAATCCAAGAGTGATTGCCGAAAAACCAATGCACCCACAAAGAGTGACTGTTTGGTGCGATTTATGGACCGGCGGCATCAATGGGCCGTATTTTTTCCAAAATGAGGCCGGTCAGGCAGTTACTGGGAATAGTGTTCGCTATGGTGAGATGATAACGAACTTTTTATGGCCCGAATTGGAAGATATGGATGTGGACGATATGTGGTTTCAACAGGACGGTGCCACTTGTCCACAGGTAATGAAACAATGGCTCTCTTGCGCGAAAAATTTGATGGCCGAATAATGTCACGTAGCGGCGATGTCAATTGGCCACCAAGATCATGTGATTTGACACCGTTGGACTTCTTTCCTTGGGGTTAATTGAAAGAAAAGGTGTACGTTGATAAGCCAGCAACAATTCAAGAGCTAAACGATGAGATAATTCGGCACATTAACGGCATAGAACGTCAATTATGCTTCAGTGTCACTCGAAAATTTGAACCATCGGATGGAGGTGTGTCGCCGAGGCCGCGGCGGCCATTTGGCCGATATTTTGTTCCATATAGGTATAATAATAAAGAGAAATGACAATAATTTCGTAAAACAATAGTATTTTATTCAAAATCAACACCGACCCTTAAAACTTAACTACCCTTAATATTAAAAAATCATAAAATTGCATTTCGAACTGCAACAAACCAAAAATTACCCAACCAATTGGGGTGCTGATTTTTGGCTTTAAAACTTTGAAATATTTGCTATCGCTCTGTTTTCATCAAATTTGTCAATTCTTTCTTTTTTTTAACTGCTTCTTATATGTACGTTAGCAGTGCTGCAAGTTAATAGAAATGTTTTTCGGTGATGTTTCGTTATTTAGTGATTTTTGATGATGAAGAATTTTTTGTTAAGTTTTAAAAATTATAACCGAAACAAGAAAACTGAAAAGAGGCTTGGGAAGTTGGTTTGGATGAGGTACTGTGATGAGCAGAGGACGCAAAAGACCATGTGGGCGAAGTGCAAACCCCAAACAGAATTAAACCCAATTTAATCTAAATCAACTCTTAATGAGCAAAGGAATAAATCAATTCAGTCGAAAATATTTCGCATTTGTAGCTCAAAAGCGAAGAATTAATTTTCAACTACAATTACTTGCATTCACAATTCACTTTTATACTAACATTTCTATAAAATTTTGCAGGCACACAGTTATCCTTACTTCAGCCAAACATACAAACATCCACACGTACGAGTACGCTTCCATTCTAGAAATCAATAAACGATTTCTTGGCATATTTTCTACATTTCATTCGTTTACATTGCCGTTGGTCCATAAATATAAATCAACCTGATAAGTCTATAAAATGAAGTTTGTTTTATTTTTATTACATTGAATCATATACGCACACACATAAGTCTTCATTAAGGCCCAGACCCAGCAAAGGAAGAGGAAGAAATGAGTGAGGTGGAAAGCTATAAAAGTTATTACGAAGATAGGGCGGCAGCACGTCATTAAGGCTTTATTAGTTTCACCCCTACACCAGCTAAAGGCAGGTGGTCAATGTGAGGTAAAACGGTGGAGAAGGGGAAAATCCATTTGTCTTACAATAATACGAATTTCTTTATACCAAAAGGTAGGTATGTACATGCAAAGGCTTGTGGGGCTAGGATTCGCATGCTTCAATGCTTTTTTGTAGGGGTATAATTTTCTTACATTTGAAGAAAAAATCGAAATAGACTTTTATCAAATTGCTCTTAAGCATAGTTACATACATATTCCAGTAGAGTTAAGGCATACTACATACATACACATATAAGCAGCTTTTTAGAGCTAACATTTTTATAATTACATAGTTTGAAAATGAAAACAAATATAAATATTTTTCTTGAGGAAAAATAAAATGGGTAGAGATAAGGACGATATTTAAACGGTCACTATTAGGGATTATGGATGTAAAAATTGCTGTTACCTGAGCCTGAAAGTTGCTCTGCAGCATTAAAAAATTGAGAGTGAAGATGTTTGAGTCTTAGCCTCGCCAAAGGTTTGGTAGTTTTCTGCACTGAAAATGTTTTAATGTGGTGCGTTTCAAGCCCAAAACGACTCGGGAGCTTCGGAGCCCATCCTGGGTTGTTCGTCTTCTTACGTCAGCTCGCTCTCAAACGGTTGTTCGGAAGCTATCCAGAGGATACTGAGGTGAAGCCCGCAAGGTTTCAGCTGCTTGTAGCGTATGCAGAAGCATCGTCATGGTCACTCCGACTTGCACTCTCCCACTTGCGTGGACTTCTGCACACGGAACCGTCCTCCTAAGTTAAATCACGTTGAGCGAATGGACAATAACGATACAGCAAACAAGGTGCTCTTTTCAAAATGCAAACTCGCAAAAAAGGACGTCCTCATCTACGTTGGAAAGACCAGATCGACGACGACCCGACCGCCCTCGATCTTTCCAACTGGCGTCAACACGCGCAATGCAGAGGCGATTAGCGCAACATTTTGGAGAGAAGAACAAGAGCCAAAGAACAAGCCTTGCCAAAGTAGGGCAGGTAAAATAACTCCAAATTATAATTCTCTATTTAGCTAACACAAAATAGGCTTAAAGTTATGTTCCCATCGGAAGCTGCCCAGTTAAGGCAGCCATCACTATTGAGAGTTGGCAGTTTTTTAGCTTGAAAAGTGCGCTTGGACAACTGCAAGACATGCATGTTGCTCCCTAAAACTAACCTGCATCGAGATTTAACTACCATATCGAAGGTTACACGACAGATAGTCGAAGGAGTCCCCAACCTCTCTTTTCGCAACAAAATCACCTCAAGAGTGGCCAGCCTTGCTAACAGATATAGTCATGCAGTTTCATGCAATGTTCTTGAACCCTGGTATCCAATTATTCAACTGCCTCCGAAAGAGAAGTTAGCCACTCCTGTAGTGCGATTCACTAACTCTTATCGATTCGACAATTGTTATTTTTCTCTTCAGTATTTGTCGATTGCACTGTCGATTGTGCTATTCACTAACTTATGTTAACTAACACTGAACAGCTGTTTTCTTCTATTTATTCAAACTGATAGAGAGTGGCATCTTTGTCAAATTAAATGTCAGAATGAGCGAATAACATGAAGAAGAGAAACAAAAAAACATAGACGCCAAACTGTTAAATGCAATTGTGAGTGTTTTTTAACAATAATATATGTACAAAGTAAGTACAATAAAATAACTGTTTATTTCAATTTATTGTTTTATTAATAATTTTTGTATATTGCTTTAGGATGACATCGACAGCTACCAAAAGAAGCCGTGCCACATCCGAGCAGCTAAATCGCCTGCTTGACTACCTAATGGAAGTCCCGGGTCTAGCAGGATCTAGGTTCCACAGCCTCCATGGTAAGTACGAGTGCGACAAAAAGTGGAGCGAGCTAGCAGCAAAATTAAATAGTCTGGGTGGAGCAGTGAAGACGGTGAATCAATGGCAAACGGTAAGAAAATATTGTGTTATTACTTAAAAGTAGAGAGATGTTAATCATTCCCCTAAAAAGGTATGGCGGGACTTAAAAAGCCGCACCAGCATTAAAGCACGGAATCGGCGAAGGCAACAAGCTTTAACTGGGAACAGGCCAATCAGCGAGGAGCCCCTAACGGAATTCGAGAGGCGGGTGTCTGCTCTTATAGGGGAGGAGTATATGAAGGGCCACGATTCAACCCCTGAAAATATTCCACTGGAGGAGGTAAATTGCATGAAGTGTATGTTTTAAAGTGTAACTTACTGGTGTGTAAATTTTTAGGTAATCCAAATGGGTATCGAAGTGGAAGATGAAAGGGTGATTTCGGAAGCCCCGTCGCCTTTACGGACGCCACTGGCAGAGAATTTCACGCTGAGGTCAGGTAATTCCCATATCTCAGACAGGAGAACACCACGGGCGAGCTTGAAAAGAAAGCGCATGGAAGAAGACGGTAATGCTCGGAAGAAATTTTTGGAAATAGCAGAAAAACAGGCAGATGCACTAAAGGTAATTTCTTTTGAACTTAATGTAAAATAATTTTATTATGTTTTTCCATTGGTGATTGTTTTTTAATAGATGCTAGCCCAGTCGAGTAGAGAAACAGTAGAAGTCGCGAAACAACAAGCAGATGCTTTAAAGGTAATTTATTTTCAACACATAAAAGTGGCATTTTATTAATTGTTCTTGCTATTTTTTAATAGATCTTAGCCGAAAGCAGCTCTGCAATTGCTCAGGCTAATAAAATGATGGCGGAGGCAATAGCCGTATTGGGGAATGGTTTAAGCGCTACCGCAGAAGCATTCAACAATCTAACGAATGCAATCTATCGCATGTAGATTAGAAACCAATTCCGCAGTTCCTTTTTATGTGCATATATACCAAATGTTTATTTTAGTACCTGAAGTTACTTTTTATTTGAATTTTATAAGTAAACAAGCTGTGGTAATGTTAAGTAACATTAATTAAATGAATTAGAATGTATTGTTTTCGTTTTTACAAATAGACTGACCTTTGAATTTATAAACCATGTGTACATACGCTTATGCATACCTACATACATAAATAGATTTATGTGCCTGTAACCTAAAACTGTATGTAAACTGAAGTTAAAGACTGAATTGTTTTTATTGAATCTGCATGTAATTTTGTTCAATAAAAGGTTTTAACAATAAATATGAAAATGTTTTAACAATAAATATGAAAATGTTTTAACTTTTTATACCCGAGTGTTCACATAGATATGTATGCGGAATGATTATGAGTGAAAATAGTATTTAAGTAAAAAAATTAGCAATCAGTCGGTCTTGGATGCGCTTTGCTGTTGAGGATGGTGCATCTTGGTTTACAAAAATGTCGTTTGTTCTGGGCTCTGTGAATTCATTTTCGGTCTGGTATATTCCTTCTCTTAAACGAATATTATGTAAAACTGAGCACGCGTTAACTACTTGTCCAGTAAATCCTGGATCGTACAAGAGTGTCCTTTGTTGAGACAAGCACCGCCACGTTGCCTTAAGAACACCAAAAAGTCTCTCAACTGGGTTACGAGCTTTGCACAATGCCTCATTGTACAAGAATTTCGGAGTACCTTCCGGTTGGTTTGTTAGAGGAGTCATCAGCCAAGGCTCCAAAGGGTACCCGGAATCACCTGCAGAGAATTTTTGATTTTTAATTCCCTTATTTTTATTTAAATATATTTATTAATAGATTAAAAAGCCTACCAATCAAAAACAAGTTATGGTTTCCAATTTCAAAATTCCGTTGCATAACCATTCGCACCGCAGAGGAACTCCAAATGTATGAATCGTGCCGTGCTCCCGGAAATTTGGCATTTACGTTTAAAATTTTAAGTGTAGGATCACATATCTGTAAAACATTAAAAGGGAATCTTGATTCTTGAATACTTTACAAATTATGTTGTTACCATTTGGACATTAAGCGAATGGTAGCCGTGGTGGTTGACATACGCTTCTTCATGACGTTTCGGGGCCAAAATTGACACGTGCGTGCAATCGATAGCTCCAATGGTACCTCCCACAAACGGGGAGGTTGCTGAAGCAAAAATTTCTTTTGCCGCTTGCCGCTCCACTTGGGTCATGGGAAATCTCACCTTTGCGCAAAACATGGAGCTGTTGATTGCAGCTGTTACCCGATGAATGCTACGGCTAACGGACGACTGGCTCATAGATATTCCCCATTGCTCACCTACGGGTCGTTGATAACACCCGGTTGCAAAAAATCGCAGTGCAGCTAGAACCTAGTTGTATAAAGGCAGAATTTAGAACTGAATTAGCTTGAATGTTACCAAATTTACCTGTTTTTCAGTCGAAATCGCTGTTATTCTGGAACCTCTAAGATGGCTGTCAAGCTGCGAAACTACGTCCTCAGTCAAGTCTGGAGTTAAACGGAATAACTTCTGGAATTCCCCTGCATCCAAATCGAAAGGATTGTCCACATGCCGGAGCAAACTTCGATCAACTATTTGAGGGCTCACTTCCTCCTCTCCACGCGATAAATCGTAAGCCAAATACTCAAACGCCATACTTACACTTTTTAAAGAAGTTTTTTTTCACAGTTTTGATAAAATCACTAATTTTTCTTTATCGTTTGATTTAACAACACGAAAATTATTGTCGTTTAGTTCGCGATAATCGACAGGTTAACCAAACAGCTGATTTTGTCTTGTCGATTTTCGTAATGAAATGGGTTACTGAATAGCAAAATCGTAAAAATTGTGGTTAAGGAAAGATAACAAAGCGAATATCGATAAAATGTGTTAGTGAATCGCACCACTGGACAAATTTTTAGCGCCCCACCAGCGATACCCGTCTGTTTACTACAATAGCTGTGTACTTCCGCACGAAAAACACTGCGTGATATGCAACACCAAGTTCGAGTTGAATGGCAAGCTTCTCGCTGTCGACTCTTCCACCAACCTTTAAGCCCAACGTTGCCATCCCAGAAGAGGTTAACTGTTACCCTGTTAACCAATCCATGTTGGTTTTGCGGGCATCTGGGTTAAGGTGTATCCATTTTGGCTCAGTACAAATGTACATGGGTTGGTTGATGTGGGGATAAAAGCGGATGTTTCTAGGAGTTCATGAATGTCCGTTGTTAAGGCAAAACCTGTAGCCAGTCCAATTGCAACACGGGTAGTGGCGGTTTAACGTGCAATATCTATGGGTATGACATAAGGCACAGTGGGAAGGAGGGGTGCAACTGATCGCAAAGATATCAGCCGTTGGTACCCTCTCGAGCTATTTAAGCGACGCCATCTTCTATATAGAATTCTGACTGAACATAGCTCCATTCAATATTAGGCACTTAGTTGTTAGGTCTAACCGCGAAGGGGGCTTTTCGATAATCCCTAACTCAGGTATTTGGCTCGTACACCCATTTTGTGCATATGGCCGAGCTCCTCCTCGTCTTTTTGATGTACGTCTTGGTGGTGTTCCACAAATAAAACGGCCTACCGTTTTAAGCCGACTCCGAATGGCTGATTTTTTTAATGAGGATAATTTTAATGGCAAAAATACACTCGGAAGTTTGTTATTGCCTGCCTTTTTCTATTATTTTGGTGTTTAAGGTACGGAGATTCGTACTGAACACTTCCGAATAGTAGTCACGTGTCAACGCATTCGGCTACGGCGGTCGCCGAGTTACTAAGTTACAGAAGAAGTTACTAAATAACTAAACTCAAAGGCTTTGCGCACAACTTTTTCTTATATTTTCTGAATATGCTCACTTGAATATCCAGGCACTTTAGATCTACTTTTAAATTATATAAAACAAATTATGAACTAAATTAATAATTTCGATCATTATGCAGGGATTTTAGCTCTCAATTCAGCAATTTTAAAGTATCGGATTTGCGTTTCCTCATTAAAAGAAAAGTGATATCCGCTTCGAACAAATGCTAGCATAAATCAAAATTTTTATTCAGCTGTTTAATTATTTCTGTTCCTGAAGAGAAATCCGGCGCCAAACAAAATTGATCCCCATCGCCTTGACTGAGCGGTAGAAATACAATCGTTGGACTTGCTATTATTTGGAACTTACATAGTGGTAGTTGATCTAATGTGGGAAGAGCTTGAGTTACGAGAGAAAGAAAAACTCGAGAGTCTGGTAAAGACGCCTTGTATGCATATTTCCTCCACGAGAATTGCTCGCAATTTTCGAAATTTTCGTTTCTACTTGCCATTAATTACTTCATTTGTTTACGACTATTTATTTCAATTAAAATCCATTTTGTTTGCAAGCTAATTCCGGAGTGGCCTAATAAAAGTCTTCTCACCACCTCTAACACAAACGCACGTCATCAGAACATCGGGCATGTCTTAGCTACTTCCCAGCTTATACGATTATGTACTTATATATATATATTTCCACCTTCGTCTATTATTTCATTTGCCACAAAGTGT
Organism: Anastrepha ludens; assembly: GCF_028408465.1. Classification (NCBI taxonomy): domain Eukaryota; kingdom Metazoa; phylum Arthropoda; class Insecta; order Diptera; family Tephritidae; genus Anastrepha; species Anastrepha ludens. The sequence goes on from NC_071502.1 coordinate 117,176,123, forward strand.
TGCAATATAAAATTGTTTTATTAATGTAATAAAATTAACGGTTGTTAAGTTTTATTTCAGGTATTTATGGTATTACCAGTTGGTGGTTTGTGTTTGGTGAGCAGGTAAGTTATTTCTAAGGCTTTTTGTTGCTGGTAGGTAATACATTTTCTTACTAATGTTACTGTAATGTTTCTATTAAAATACATTTCGTTTCGAAAACTTTGTAATTTATGACCGACTACGAACTGTGGAGCCAAAGAAAGCATTCATAAAATGTACTGATGTTAATTCGAGCACTGCCTATGAGGTGAAGATATTGTGGAGAGTGGGTTGAATGGATACGGAAATTACTATTCAAAGGTTATATAAAATTAAATATGTAATAACTTTATTTCATTAATGCGCACACTAAGTGTTAGGCCCGGTCGTAAAGCTACTGAGGTGCATATTAGCAGCATACGATTTTACTAACCAAGGCAGATAGATTTTCGGTGACCTCAGTGATTAGTGCACACGCTGACTTGCTGAGTGTTGCTTTCAATGACGTTCAATGGCCTTCAATCCCTTTCTTCCAGGCTTAGAGATGGAATACAAAAAGAAGCAATAATTAGAATTTTTTCGAATAAGAATTTCTTTGATAGGGAACAATCTGACAAGTTCAACTCACCGCTTTATCTAGAGATTATTGACTATAAACAAGCATTTGAATCTTTGAACAGAAATTGTACTTGGATGGCGCTAAGAGCTGGAGTTGTTTCAGAAAAAATAATTAACATTATGAAAGCGAGCTATGGAGAAGAATCTAGAAGCCGCGTTCTTCATTGTGGGCAACTAGCGATCCCTTTGAGTGTCGTAGTGCTGTTAAACATAGCTGCGCTCTTTCGCCTTTGTTATTTATAACGGTGTTGATACCACTTCTATGGAATCTAGTGATAAAACAGATTTTCATCAAACTTGGAAATTACGGACCGAAAGTGACGGAATATACCTGCGACTTGGCTGTTGTCATCTCAGGTAGATGTCCACAAACGACGAGGGAAATACTCACAAGGACACTTAGATAGATCTATAAATAGACGGAAATTATTGGACTGGAAGTAAATCCAGACAATATGGACTTCCTTTCAAGGAATACAGGATTCATAACTGGTCACCAGGAGTTGAATTGACATGAAAAACATCGACTAAATATCTAGGCATTGTTGTGGATAGCAAACAGTGATGGAAATTAAATGTGGAAGAAAGAGCAAAGAAAGCCTCTAACGTCTTATACACATGTAGAAGAATCCTCGGTAAGACTTCAGGCTTATTTTCTTGACTCACACATTGGATAAACGTTACATGGCTATGGCCGTCATTGGACCAATAATGTTGAATGGTTCGTGAGAACGGTGGACAGCGTGCGCTAAAGTTATTGAAAAGCGTGCAAAGGATTGCAGAAATATGTGTAAACGGCGCTACGAGTACAACTCCAACAGCAGCAGTAGAAAGATTTCTGAACTGGCATCCAGTGAAATTAGTAGTAAGAAACTCAGCCAAAAGATCTGCTCTAAGACTAAAGATATCAGGGCCTTTCCTGCAAAGGTTTTCCGGCCACACCACCCTCCTGGATTCAGACGGTAGGTCAGATCATGTAATTCTTCAAGTTAAATTTGGCAAAAAGTCGAGCGTCTTTAGCATTACTAGCCACACTAGCAAAATAGGTAGCAGAAAGGTCTAGAATCCACATACAATTTCTTTACAGATGTCCCCAAAATGACGGAAAGAGTAGGAGTGGCTGTCTTTTGTCCGTAATTTGATCTGTAAAAGTCTTTCAGACCCCCTAATTACTGTAGTATATTTCAAGCTCAAATCTATGCCGCAACAAAGGCTCTTAATACTTAGCCAAACATTTTCATTGATTGCCAAGCGGCTGTTAAGGCAATTATGGATCCTTGCACTCACTCGGAAAGTGTTCAAAAGTGCATATTCAAAATGGATGAACTCTGCGAAAATGGACAGGTTACTATTTACTGGACGCCAGATTAAGGGAACTGCTGGGTGAATGAGGAGCCTAATAAAGGGTGGTTAAGTTTCAAGGGCCGGTGTTGATTTTGAATAAAATACAACTCTTTAGGAAATTATTATCATTTCTCTCTATTATGATAATATTGGTATAGTTCAATTACGTACGTAATAAAGTATTAGCCAAAGGGCCGCCAAATGGGCTCGGCGGCACACCTCCACCCGATGGTCCAAATTTTTGATGACGCTGAGACATAATTGAGGTCCTATGCCGTTAATGTGCCGAAATATCTTATCCTTTGGCTCTTGAATTGTTGCTGGCTTATCGACGTACATCTTTTCTGTCAAACAACTCCGAATAAAGAAGTTCAACGGTGTCAAATCACATGATCTTGGCGGCCAATTGACATCGCCGCGACGTGAGATTAGTCGGCCATCAAAATTTTCGTGCAAAAGAGCCATTGATTCATTAGCTGTGTGACAAGTGGCACCGTCCTGTTGAAACCACACATCGTCCACATCCCTATCCTCCAATTCGGGCCATAAAAAGTTCGTTGTCATCTCACGACAGTGAACACTATTCACAGTAACTGCCTGAATAACTTTAACGCGTTGCTCGATTGTGTATCTTTCCATGGTTCAAATTGAGTTAGTCTTAAATTGAAAAATGTCAAATGGAATGTAGAAAAAAACTTGAGTTAAAATTTAACCACCCTTTATAATGGAATCCCGATGTGATTCGAAAAAAGCCAAACTTTCTCGTACCAGTTTCGAGTGCATCATTATTGAGCTCGGGACGCTAATTGCCATGTCACAGTAAATATTTACTTTTCTTACAGTTATTACACAAGTAAGTAGCCAATCAGCTGCTTCTTTGATTGCAGGTACCTGCGCTTGGAACAGACTGTTGCGGTCCTATAGCGTCAACTTGTGTGTGATGGAGAGCTCCTTGCGGAATATTCCTTCGTGAATCGTTCTATTCAACTTCGAGGCGTTCGCGGTCAAGTTCACCGATCTCAGCCTCCAAATACCACCTATCCACTCTTCCTTTCATGGAATGTGAGCGCAGAATGTTCCGCACAGACCAAGCAAGCGTGTACATTGAACAATCACTAGTACTCAACTTAACGTTTCTGAGGACACTTGAATTACCGTCAGTGAGGTCAAGCCTGTAGCTCTAGCCTCTCAGTCTTATTCGACACGTACACCGGCAGTTTTGTTCGGGATATCTTGAATGCGAGGCATCGAAATTACTTAAAAAAATGCACTTTAAATAAACCTCGCTTCAGTTGCCATCTCTGAAGAGAGGTTTCACTTCCTGATTAGAAAATAAAATGAAATGCTAAAATATTGGAAGCAAATTTAAAGCCACAACCAGTGTCGCTCGCCCTGCCTTCTCCGTGCTGTCTTTTTCATTATTTCGTTCCTCACGACGAGGCTATAACATGTCACCAAGCACAATTGTCACGTCGTCAAGGACTTATAGTGCAGATCATGATGCCGTGAAGGAGCAATGGACTGTGGCCAAGCAGCCAGTCACAACAAAACGAGCAAAGTGAAGAAGAACGCCAAGCTAACATCAATGCCACGGTAAGCAAATATGCATACATAAATGCGGGTGTATGTGCGTATGTATATGAGATAGAGGTGCATGCAAAAGCAAATCGCTGGTAGAATAATGCAGCTCCAGAGCAGCGAAAAACAGTAAAGCTGCGCTTAGCTAAAGCAGATGGATAGATACTAAAGCTGGACTTAGAATTTGAAAATCAGCTGTAAATGAGTCTGACAGGCAGGAAACTTATTTGGCAGCGAGGAGGGCAATTTTCCTATTATATGTATGTACTTATATGTACACACTATAGTACTATATACACATATATTTGGTATTTGTGGTGTTCATCTTGAGGAGCGAGTCACATTGCACACTTTGGCATATTCGATTTATTTTGGTGCCACTAAGCTCGAACCACGCGCCAATAGCTGTGTGAGCTGTGTGGCAGGGAAGTCGCATACGCGCTGAGAAAGCAACATCCTTTGTGTAGAAAGCACCAGCACATAACAATTGTGAGCCTGAGTCAGTGCTCTCTTCTTCCGTATAATGCCACACTGTGACTGCGGCTGCGGCTGATTGAAGCACGTGTCAGACGGATTAAGTTGTTTCGTGCTAATATTCGTGCTTCCAATCCAAACATGATATGCAATATCCTCACAAAATTATGCGGCAAACATACCATATACTCCCCTGCAAGTATGCATGTGTGTGCGCACAACTCGATAGACTGACAAAACGCTTCGGCTAGAGCGCTTAAACGCAGTGGCAGCACCGGCAGCAGCGACAGCAGCTCCTCGATAGATTCAGTAATAAAGACACACACACATAGACATATTCGTGATTTGATTTACTGCAATCGGGCATGTATGGCTAGTCTCTGATGGAGTCACTAATATTCGTATTATGGTGGTGTACAATTCGATATGCGGGGGATTTACATACAAGCAAATTATCATTCTCACTTTCAGCGACTGGGAAAGGGGTGTAATACGAGCTTGAGCTGCCAATTTGTTGGAAATTTTGATGACGATGATAAACATATTTCTTAAATTTACATTCCATAATTAAGTTGTAATGCCATGTTTGAGAAATTGGGTAGCGAAGTCGTTTTATATTGCTGATATTGTTAGAGAGAATGGGAGAAATGGGAGAGTGCGAGAGTGGGGTAGAAATTTTTTGTGTATATACAATGCAATTTCTACAGCACTGGGAATTGCTGACTAGCTTCGAACATTTATAACTTATTTTTAGTTTCTTTAATTAAATGAATTAATTTATTTTTAATTTCGTAACGAAAGCATAGTTTACTCTCCTAAGAAAACCATGTACATCCAAATTTCACATTTTGTGCAAATATACAAAAAAAATCATCAAAGTTTCATCAAAATCTCAAACTACTGAATCTGATTAAAAAAAAGGGTACGCAGTTTTGTAGCCCATTAGATTTTAGTAAATTCCTCCATATAAAAAATTTCGACCATTCGTTACATGGAAGCAAATGCGCTAGACTGTCAGCGAATAATTATCAAAAATAATTTTGATTTGTAAGCCACTTGAACCGTGAGTTTTATTGTACTAAAATTCTGTTCTAAAAAAAGCGACATGCGCAAAATTTTACTAAAGATTCTAATTAAAAATGTTAAAATTTTCATGAACTTTTCTTTGAATTTTTTTCTTGTTTTTTTTTTTTAATTTTATCCAATTTAGATGAAATTCGGTACTCACATTTGTTTTACCTGAAAAAAATATATGCGCAAGACGATATGAATTGAGCCAATGCCACCCTTGCCAACCTAAGTTTACTTGTGGACCGTCTACAACCGACGCTTTGAAAATGAGATCAATTCGAATTGCATGGGGCACTCCAAATCATACAAAGTGAAGAGGCAAATATGTGCGAAAAATCCTTTTGGTTTCCAATATACAAACTGTTTAATGTTAAAATTAGGTTAGGTATATCTGGCTGATCTGAATAAATCTCACATATACCACAAGGGTGCGTAGTGTTACTAGTGTTACCAGTGTTGTTGGAGTTGTGTTAGGCATAGTTCCTGATACATGTCTTGATGAGTTTTAAAAAACAATTTAAAATTTTGTCAGCAATATCCTTCGGAGATGAAAAGTATACCGATACCAGACAGTTGTAAAGAGGTCTGCTTAGAGCAGCACATAGGAGGTGTTCCAACGTACCTCTTTCCTCTTTGCATAAGTTACACGCACCATTCTGAACCAATCCCATTCAGCTGAGTGATATGGATATTTTATATTCCTTCCTCGGGAGTGATAAAATGAAGAAGGTTGATAGGCAATGGGTGCCTGCTTTAGCAAACTCGTTAAGTCTCTCATTTCTTTCATTCCCTTGTGCCATGGTACCTAGTAAATTGTGACCTGTCTATTCGCGCAGAGCTCGTCCATTTAAGATCTACAGGGTTGCATGCATTCCGAGCTAGTCATTACAGCCATTGTTGCTTAATAGCAGCTTGACTATCGATGAAGATGTTTGTGCGAATGTCGAGGGGAGTAAATTCCAATGCTAATTCAGCAGTTAAAAAAAAAACAGAAAATTACTGCTTAAAATAAATAAACATTTTTACATAGTTTTCTTTTACAATTTTTTTTATATTTTGTGCGTCGCCAGATATTGTTGAAAAATATCGAAAACACTTGTCTTGAAAGATGTAGGTTTTAAAAAGGAAAACAACGCAAAAATGTTAGGACCTCTTCTACCAATATTTTGAGCATCCTCTATGTTCATCTTTACACATCCAACCGTAGTGCAAGATGGGATATGTTCTCACCACCTCAAAAATAACAACGCGTCCAGTATTCGCAGGAATTTTTGAGTCTTTGTAGGCAAAACAGAAATGAATTTGGGAAACAGATTATTGCCCAGATGTGCCCTAGGTTCATTACTGAGAGGCCAAGTAGAAGCAAAATATACCTATGTAGTGGTACGAAAAAGGCTCTACACCGCCTCAATATCACAGGGTCACACTATTGTCAGGAGGGGTACGACGGCTATGATTCAGAGTAATTTTCACTATTTTTATTCAAAAGACGGCTTTTAATTACATGTGAAAAATTATATCATTTAAATGTCTGCAGGTCAAATCTACCAAACTGCATCAGGAAATCGATGGGGAAGTTTATTCAGCAATATTCTCAACAGCACGTCCAGTTTTTTTTTTCCATCCTAGACAGAGCCTGTTTATTAAAAACATTTCACAATCCTTTAAATTTTCGACCCATTCGACCGATTATTTCCACGAAAAAAATGAAGAAGTTTAAGATATGTTGTTCTGAAAGTCCAAAAGAAAGAAAGTTCCCCATTTTCATAATTAGTTTCAATAATTTTTACGCGTTGCTCTATTGTGTAAAATCTTACATCTGTCTACTTGACAAATGCCAAAGATTACTTAAAAAAGGTATCGCCTAGGAAGTATTCACTACTGATATCTAGGCGTCACTTTTGAAAGTGACTATGTCACTCTTTAAAAAAAAAAACCCTTTGAGACAGTTGAGGATAGAAAAAGGAAAAACGACTGTCATAGTCGTGACAAAAGTCATACCGCGCTGTTGCCTCTACAAATTTGAGTTTTAGAAATTTAACGAACCTCTCTATAGTACAGATTTAGCCTCTTTAGATTATATGGCTCAAAATCACCAAGGTGCAGAATTGGCTTTGCTAGCAATTTAATGTCTTAAATCTTGACTTATTTGAGAAAAAAAAATGTATAAATTACTTCAATTAACCTGTTTGTGTGTACATCAAACAATATAACTAATTAATAAAGCAAATTTTAAATAAAATCAATATACATGCATGGATAATCATTTCGGGAACGCGTCCTAATGTACAATCTTCAACAACAAATCCAAAATTTAATATAAAAATTTAAGGGAAGTTACCCATTTCATTACTTAATACACCGTATTTTTTATACAAAATTCAGTTTTAGAAAGGATACTAAAAGATTATTTATTTTTAACTATAAAAATGACCAATATAGTTTGTCCGATACCGCACAAGTCATTTCAGTGAACGTATCGATAATATATTAGATCAAAAATTTTTTTAAGTAAATGCAGCCATTCGGTGTCTAACGTCAGTCGAGGAAGAAAACAATAACAAAGCGGGCTGTCAGAGTATTTATCGTCAAATAAAATAAATCTAAATGGTAAGTACCTTTCAATTCATTATTCGTAGAGCGTACATCAATAGTCCGTCAATTCGTGAACGTAATTATTACTTTTAATTATTGATGAAATTCTTTTTTACGACACGAAATAACAAAGTAAACTCACATATTTTCCTATTGGCAAACCCAGATCGCATTTAAGATGGCCGCCGTCTAATCAAAGCGGGCGCTTATTTGAAATCGTCATTTCGTGAACGGTCATTTCGGAAACGTTCCCGGACATGATGACACGTTCCCGAAGTGACTGTTGCGTTCTCGGAATGATGATTATTATTTCTAAGGGCGAATCATTTACAATTTTTTAATAAATTGATTTTAAAATGTTGTTTCTTTATAATTGCAACATAATGGAAACACCTGATTAAGAAAAAAAATATAAAAAAATCTAAAAAAAAAAGCTTAAAAAGGATAGTGCAGCTTATTTGCGCCAAAGATAAAAGGTGAATGCTAGAAGAAGAAAGTTTTTGGATAAGATGACTGAAGAGCAGAAAGAAATTAAACGGGCTAAGGACAGAAAATATTATAGAAAAAAAGGCGAGGCTGGTCATGGTAAAGGCCCAATGGATGGTGTAGGAGGATACCTAAAAAGAACAGCTAACAGACATGTCTTGATGGGTAATGATGTTAGAACAGCCTCAGAATTCGCCGATTTGTTCAAAAATGCTGCTATCGAAGTAAAAGTAATCCCAGAAAACATTATGATTGAGGAGAAAAACCGCGCTCCAAAGTCTCTGGATGCAATCCAGGTATAATGGACATCACAAAAGTGTACTGGCAAAAAAGACTAGAGGTTTTAATACAATTATATCGATACGAACATTTTCATCAAGAGCTAAAACTATCGAAGCTTTCTAGCCTTTGTAATATGAGTGCAGTTGAGCCTGAGGAAATTTTTATGCCTGCAATTGAATCTCCTGTTGACGAAGAGCCCATGATCACAGATAATGATTTGAGATTTAAAAATAGAGTAAGTATTTGTAAATCTGAATACTGGTCATCTTGCTCGGACAATAAAGATTTAGAGACAATATCTCGTCGTCAGCAGATTAAAGTTAAACAGATTGATGTTGAAGCAAATTCGTCTTATTGCAAAGAAAATATACATCCAAATCTCGTATCCCCTGGGACATTCTTGCTTGTTAAAGTTCCTACTGAGAAGCCAAATATTTGCTTCAGATATGTTGCTACCTGCCAGACATGTGTCGATGACGATGATGAAGAAATCTTAGTACCCTTTTTGAGATCTGTGCGTAACAATATTAGAAAATGTAAGCTGGAATCTAAGGATATATCATATATTGATGTTGAGCAAATAATCAGTATTATTCCAACACCGACGCTAAAAAAAGAAAAAAGTCAAGAATATTATTATTATGGTAATGATATTAATGCTTTTGAAATATAATAAGTTTTGTAAAAAAATAAATAAATAAATAACTTAGTTCTAATTATATCAATATCATCATTTCGCATTTTTGTCATTCCGGGAACGGTTGATCATTTTCGGGAACATTACAATATTTCAATAAAATACGCATAAATGGAGGTATTCAATATTATATATATATTTATTACATTACATAATTTTTGTTCTGTACATATTACGTTAATTCGATTATAAGAGTTTTAAATATTTTGAAATTTCTTAAATTGTATGCGCAATAATAGCAACTTCTTTAATTTTTTGACGTATTTTGCTTGCAGAAAATTTTGAACGTATTGATTTCATTATTGCTTATTCAATATAGATACATAATATACCCATGTTTTAAACAAAGCTCATAATTTGAGCTTTGTTTGGTTTTTGCGGATTTTATGAAACTTAGGAAAAGGTTCCCGAATTGATGGTTTTCTGCAAGATATTTACTACTAAGCAATATTACTAAAAAAATTAAGAAATCTGTGCGCTGCCCTGCCAAGATTTAAAAATATACAAATTAAGCAACAGTATAAACTAATAGTCATCATTATAGCTTGCAATTTTTTTTGTCATAAAACCGATTTTGAAATTCGCAACCTTGGTGATTTTAAGCCATATAAATAAAAATAGAAAAATAGTTTTGAAAAGAAGTAATTTTGCTATGATGATGCGACTTTAGAGGCTTAGAAAACAATTATTTCCCTTGAGAAAAAATTTTACTTCACGAATCAACTGAGAAGTGTATTAGACTTATAGAAAAATATATTCAAATGGAAAAATAATTTCATGTGCAATTTCACACCCTCTACCGCTTCTTCCCGCAAAACTTTTGGACTTCACCTTTTAATGCTTTCAAAACGTGCTGCTTCCCAAGCATTACAAAGGCAAAGTAATTCTTCTGTTTGTGATTTCTAATTTTCAATTCTCCCACTACTGCAACGCACAGTTAAATATATTCTTCAAATCAAGTAAAACATAAACAAATATCCAACTTCTGCCACTTACTTTGATTGGCATTTGTTAATGCGATACATTTCTTATTTTTAAATATGAATTTATGAGGTACTAAATACTCATTAAGTCCACCACAAAATTAAGCACACATGTCAAGTCAAGCAAGCAGAGTTACTGCCCGTGAAAAGTTAAATAAAAAGTGCCGAGTATACGCCCAACTACTTGCCACATACCATACTTGATACCAGGGCGCAGTGCTTACGAAGCAGCAGCAGCAACAGGCAGCCAGCCAGCTTTGGTGGTGGGCGCTGAAGGCAAACTTCACTTGAAAAGCTCAACATTTGTATGTTTTTATAATGTAATTTTTACCGTTTGATTTTCTTTTCCTTCCCTTTCCTTCTGCTTTCCTGCCCCTTTGTCCGCTCTACCAACGGAATAAGACAGCCTAGACAGCCCATGCGGCAGCGCATAAAAACTCGTTTGTAAAAAAAAATCAACTTATTTATAGCCAACATTTTACTTACCGACAACCTTTGTGTGCTGAGCAACAACGCTGAAAAACGGTCATTTTGCGCCCACTAAAACTTCCTGACACACAAAAGTGACTAATATGCTGCTCGTTGATAAACAAGCGTGTAGTACACGAATTGGTAAATACGAATTCTGTATATTTTCCGAAGTAACAAATGAAGTATATTTTGAGGCGTCCCCGCCCGCCACTGTGGCTGTCAACTTAAACTTCAACGTTAATGGTGCAAACTTTTCACTTAAATTGGATGGTATGTCAATTTTCGGCGGAACCGTAAAAGTGCATAAGTGTTTTTGGTTTTTTTTTTGTTCATATCAGATGAAGTTTTGTGTGAGTGTTGGTTGTATTTACTCCCACTTGGGATGGAACTATGTGTGTGTGCAAAGTAAATTCATGACTTTATTGGTTCTGTGTTTCGTCCTTAGAGTAAAGTACCGACTTTTTAGATATTATTCAAATCTTGCCGGACACGTGTTTGCTTTCAAACTTCCGCTGCTAGCAACAATGGAGCCAAATTCTCCCTGTTTCATAACTTAGCACAGAGTGATTGATTTTAGCAATTTATTTGTTTTTTTATTAAGTCTCAATAATTTTTTGATGAAAACATAGTTCATTCTCCTACAAAAACCATATAAATCCAAGCTTCTTCACCTTCAACTTTTTGCAAATTAACAAAAAATGCAACAAAACTTCAAACCCTTTTTTGGGAGCTTGAATTTTAGTATATTACATAAAATTAAAATTTGGTGTAACTCTCATGGATTTTTGACAATTTTTTTTTGCAGAGGATGTTGGAGTTTATTTTTCAATATAAAAACAATTACAGGAATGCAATAAGCGAGCTCATACTGCAGAGGTTTTGTAGCTTAGTATAGCATTCCATTCCCTAAACCTTATGCCTTCTGCCTTCACGGTTTCTATTGATTTTTTAAATTAATCTGAATTACAGGGAACAATATTTGAGTTTCTTGAATTAGTGAAAGAAAAAAACCAAGTGATCTTTCCAACGCAAAGGGGGCCTTCCTTTTCCTCTGCTACCACCAGCTGGTGCCGCATCGAATACTGTCAGAGCCGGCGCGTTTGTATACATTCGGACGGCATGACACAGCCAACGTAGACGTTGAATCTTCATTCGCTGCAGAATGTCTATGCCGTCGTAAAGCCAAAGGTCTGCGATACTCGCCGTTGCTAACGTGCAAAGGGCCAAAAATCTTCTGCAGGGTCTTCCTCTCAAACACTCCAAGTGACGCCTCATCGGATATTGTCACCGTCCGAACTTTCTGCGCCATGGGAAGGCTATGATGAGAGCCTTAGAAAGTGTTTGTTTTGTTCGTCGAGAGTCCTACTCATTTGCCTACTTAGTCCAAAGTAGCACTTGTTGGCAAGAGAGATTCTCCATTGGATTTCAATGCCGACATTGTTATGGGTATTAATGCTGGTTCCTAGATAAACGAAGTCTTGTTATCTCAATATAGTCAAAACGTCCGTTGTGTTTAAGGTGGCTACCAGCCGGCGACGGGCTAAGTCCATGGTGTTTAAAGGCATAGCGGATCAAATACCTTGAGCAGTAACCCAGAGGCGTATGGTGCCAATTGGCAAGGTGGCATGAACACACTAATCGGGTTGGGAAGACATGAAGTCCATCTAAACTCCGCCATTCTTTGAGTTCCAGCACCCAATTGCAATACAAATCCACTTTGAACCATAAACAATCTACACGCGTTTAGGTATTAAGCCACAAACACCAAGAAACTTAACGATGGTTCGCCGTCCCAACAACTGGTTGGAGCGAACACCGAGCGCTCCTGTTTCCTGTGGCATCCCGTTTAAGTTTTCGGTAAGACCTCGTTACCGAAGGCTACCAGTTTAGCTTCCATACAGCTCGGGACGGATGGCTGGCGGCTTGTGACTGCGTGGATTTTAATTGTCGCTTGCGACAGGCATGCCTTAAAAAAAAATAAATAATTGGCGCGTACACTTCTGTTAGGTGCTTGGCCGAGCTCCTTCTCCTATTTGTGGTGTGCGTCTTGATGTTGTTCCACAAATGGAGGGACCTACAGTTTTAAGCCGACTCCGAACGGCAGATATTTTTATGAGGAGCTTTTTTCATGGCAGAAATACACTCGGAGGTTTGCCATTGCCTGCCGAGGGGCGACCGCTATTAGAAAAATGTTTTTATTAATTTTGCTTTCACCGAGATTCGAACCAACGATCTCTCTGTGAATTCCGAATGGTAATCACGCACCAACCCATTCGGCTACGGCGGCCGCCGTATGCCTTACCGTGGGAAAATTGTAGCCCACTGGGCACTCTGAGGGAATTAGTCAAAGTTCCTATTATACAAATGATTGAATATCTCTCTTCGTCAATTGGTACTGAGGCATTCTAGTCTCTCCACTTTTTAGTTTAGTCGGCGCAGCAGTTTGGTCACTTATAGCCTTTATTGGGTGTTTGGCCTGCTGCTCTTCCTATTTTTGGTGTGTGACTTGATATTTTTCCACAAATGGAGAGACCTACAGTTTTAAGCCGACTCCAAGCTGCAGATTATTTTTATGAGGAGATTTTTCATGGCAGAAATAATATACACCCATAGCAGGTTGGCCATATGTCACAGATAATTAGTTGCTTTTAGCTATAGAACCCCAATGCTTGTATCGCTCTTGCTTGGCCTTGAGGACGACTCATCTTTTCGAACACTCTCTCTGTCAGATTTAATGATGGAAGGACATAAAAGACATAGTCAAGGCGGAAACTTTTGCTATATTTTCTTCCCTTCTATTCTCTTCTATTCTTTTCTTCTTTGATGCAGAAAATTATTTGCATGACACACCCTAATGCTCACATTCGTACTATTATTTTGAAATGTGCCTCAGAGTCACTGTAGTCTTGCTGAAAACTCGTAATTAAAAAATTCAATTAGCTTAGAGTCTCATTAAGCTTGAAATTACGCAAAAGGCGCAGAGTTAACCAAATTACGCAGTCGCGGAGTTGAAACATTTTATTGCACCTGGAAAAAGCGCTGATAAGCGCAAATCACGTCCATTTATATTAAATGGGCGCCGCTGCTTCACATTTGTAAAATCACACACACACACATACATGCACCTACCTCTCAGCTGAAACAATTTATAGCGAGCAAACGAGTGTGGGCATAATGAAGCTGCTCATACTGTCAAAAAATCACTCATAACCATGTAGACGTGTGTGTATACACATATGGACGTACATTTCGCCTTTGCCTTTTAAAAAATTGTTAGAAGTGAATTCAGTTGAATACATTTTGCGCCTGTTTTCTTACCTCGCATTAAGTGTATGAGGCAGTAGCATACATCTAGGCGCACAATTGCATGAGTTGACGTGACATGCACCTGATATGCGTTGGTTTGAGTTGTGTTGTCGTGTGAAGTGAGGCGCAAGTGCTAATGTGCAGATAAGCTTTATGACGCCTTGGCTGCTTGCTGGCTCGCTCACTTGCGGTCGCCAACAAAACAGTAGCCAGCTCGGCTTACAATTACCAAACGTTGTCGTTAGCAGCTTTAACTCGTTATGTTTTGCTATCAAATTTACCTGGCACTTTGCCGTTGTTTTGCTTATCGCGTTATTTGCATTTCTTTTTTCTACTTTTAAGCTGCCTTGCCGCTTTTTATTTGCTCCACGCTATGAGTAAGTTTTTACTTATTACGTCAAGCAGCTCATCAGCGGCAAATGTCAACCACAAAGTGCCATTTCGACGTGAGGAGATCACTTTAGGCGCCATTTTCCATTTGCGGTCGCCAATCGCTGCGGCTGCTGTTTCCGTTTCCGCCTGATAATGAACCTTCTGCGATTTAGCTACATTTGAAGTGCTTTTGTGCGCTTAGACGTGTGTGTAAGGGTGTGTTCGTTTGTGTGGGTGCACTTTGTCGACTGTTTTTATGTTTATTACTTTACTAAATTTAAATTAATAAAATTGCTTTTATGCGCTGAAAAGGTTTTTCGGCGGTTTTCTGCATTTGATTCTTTGCGCAGACTTTTTTAAATTTTTTCTTGGTTTTTGGTGTTTGCCTTCTTCATTGGTTTGTTCGTGGAATTTTGTATCTTAAGTGTATTTTATGTGTAAAAATGTGCATGGCAGTTTATTTGTATTAAGTCAACGCTGCGTGCATCTATTAAGGGAAACGTTTTGCGTATAAAATCTGATTTTTATTTGAAGTCACTGTACAAAATTCCTAAAAAATTATTTAGAAAATTCTTTTTAGTTTTTTTTGTAGAGAAACTATGAAATGCCCTATTTAGCAAGGAAATCTACTGAAAGCAGATGGTAGTGCCAACTCTATGAATCCAATTATTTAAAAAAAAAAAATAAAACTAACTTATGCTAAAAACAATGTGTAGACTCCATAGATATGGTTTCTGGCACGAAGACGGAACTTCGGGACACAGAGAAATCTTTAAGTTGCTATCTGACGAGAGGTTTGACGGATATTTTCTTTACCGATGGGTCCAAGAATGAAATAGGCAACTGTTTTCCAAACGGAACTTTTTACCATCCTGAAAGTAGCCGAATGGATAATCCAGAGAAGATGGAGCCGAAAACAAATTGTAGTTTTCAGTGATAGTCAGGCTGCACTGAAGGCCCTGGAGAACGCGAAGCAAACCTCAAAGATTGTTCAAGAATGTAAGAAGAAGCTCAACTCTATCGTAAGACAAAACAGGCTTGTACTTATATGGGTTCCAGGACAATCTGATGTTCAAGGAAACGAAATTGTCGATCAGCGGTTCCCACACAAGGGCCAGAGCCAATAATCGGAATCAGCTCCGCTGGAATCTTGAATTGGATCAGCGATTATGTAGGCAGTCTACATAAAGACCGATGGTCCAGTCTACAACGCTGCAGAACTGCAAAGTGTTTTGGGACAACAAGTCCGAACATAAAACTATCAAACTTTCTACTAAAACTTAGAAGGAAAGACGTTCGGTTGACGGTCGGTATCATTACAGGATACAACCAATAAAATCAGCATATGACCACCATTGGAATCATTGAGGACCCAGTGTGCCTGTCATGCTTGGAGGAGGCGGATAGCACTGAGCACTTTCTGTGTAAGTGTCCTGCCTTTGCTAGAGCACGGCTACGAGTTTTGGGTTCCGATAGAGGAGATGGAGGATATTTACAGAGTTGTCAAAGAGTCTGGAAAATTCTCACAGGACTTACTATCTCTATCTCTGTCTTTATTCTTTCCTATCTCTTTCTCTGATACTTTTCTCCCTCCCTCCTTGACTATCTACCCCCTTTCCTGAGCTTTAAATACAATGGGCTTTTTAGCCTGAGTGTTTTAGGAGCCACCAAATTTATTCTTTGTTTTTTTAATTTCACAAAACCGGCTGATTTGGATTTCTATAGGATTGTGACAAAATATCATCGCAGCATTTACATCAATTGGCGTTGAGCATGAAAATTATATACAGAAGGAAAAACTGAGAAGCTGATCATTCAAAGCAGTTTCCATAAAAATTTCAAACTTTGTGAACATAATTTTTAGAAAATGTTTGAGTACGCAGTTTCATAGTCAATTCAATTTTAGCATAAAAAAGTGTAAATTTCAAGTGGCTCAAAACTAGCGATAATTTTTCACTATTTTTTTGTTTTTTTTTTTTGTGACCTTCTTGTGCATTTTCCCCATATAACAAATGCTCCAACCGAGTTATATAATTTATGGGAATTTTTTATGATGTTACAAAAACAACACTCATATTTTATAACAATTTTATCCACATACAAGCATACATACAATATTTTTTATTTATATATAAATTTTTTTTAATGGTTTTTAATGTCACCATTTGTGGTCTTCCAATTTCCCCCAACTTTTCATGATCGATTTGCATTGCTTTAAAATGTGCGCAGATTTTTTAGATCTTTTTGCCTTTTTTTATTTTGAACTGCATTTTGCTCTCTGTAGCTGCATTTGTGTGCGTTGCTTGTTGGCATCTATAGCCAGTATTTTCGATTATTTTTCTCATGCATTTTTAAGCGTCTACATTTCCTGATAGCGTTTTGAAGGATGTCCGCTGTTGCGCGCGTAAATATAAATGTATTTTTGGGAATGCGCATATTTGTGTGCATACTGACCTAATTTTTGTTGGGATTTACGCTTGCAAAAATCGATATCTACACATACACCATTCCGTTAATCTTAAATCCATCGAAAAAAAAACAAAATTGATTATAAATTCTTGATACAAAATATTTTCAATGCAATGCAATTTTGTGCCAATTTCAAGCATTTAAAATAATTTTATTCACGGCAATACTCTGCGAGAGGGAAATTTGCTTCCATTGTAAACATAAGTGGACATGATGAAGAGTACTGCCAGTAAACAGTAGTTAGTGAGCAGCTCATCTTTACAAAATCTCTGGTACTAGACTAAGTCAGGTTGTTGTTGTTATTGTTATAACAGCGTACAATTTTGTTCACGAACTTTGTGGAATACTGCTGAAGTGGTATTCCTGCATTTGCATGCTTTTATATGGAAGAAAACTCCCCAAATCCACGGCAAAATATTCGTCACACTTTATTGCATCTAAATACAATTGGCTTTAAAACTGCGTACTCAGAATTTTTGGTAAATTCTCAATATAATTTTTGAAAATTTTAATACAAATATTTTTGTTTCTGTACAAAGTAACTTTTTAATGTTGCTCCAAGCAGCGATTAGCGCCAGCTGAATTTTGCTCAGGAATGGAAAAGAGGGTGGAATCGAAGTTTTGATCAATGAGATAGAGAGATTCTAGAGTTTGGTCATTACTTTGAACATAAATGCTTAATTTTCTTAAAGTACTAGTAAAAATGTATGAGGCATGGCTATTATAAGCCGAAAATGATGCAGCTACATAGAAGTACAAATGCGCTAAACGCCAGTTGTTGAACGTGAAACCATTTCGCATGCAGTACCTCTCGCTTCTGTAACAAATTGGTATAGTCATATACTTTTTTTGCTTATCGTAGTTCTGGTTTTCAGTCAAATGCATACTAAAATAGTGAATAAAATTCTCAAGGCAGAATAACAAGAGGTTTGTGATAAGAACGGCGTTGAAAACGATCCAAGTTTAGTCGTATTGCGAAGGATAGGAAAATGTGAGGAATCGTGACTTCTCAGATCACAAGGGTATTTACTTTAAATAAACGGTGGTTAAGTTTCAGTTTAAGTTTTTTAGAAAATTATTGTCATTTCTCTTAATTATGATAATATTGGTATGGCTCAATTACGTATGGAACAAAATTTCGGCCAAATAGCCGCCAGCTATCTCGATTTCACACCTCCATTCGATTGTCCAAATTTTCGATGACGCTGAGGCATAATTCTGGTTCTATGCCGTTAATGTGCCGAATTATCTCATCTTTTAGCTCTTGAATGGTTGCTGGCTTATCGACGTACACCTTTTCTTTCAAATAACCCCAAAGAAAGAAGTCCAACGGTGTCGTTGACGTTTAGGTGAGGTTCACATTCAACATCGGCTCTTGAAATTTAACCACCCTTTACCTAATGGGCGACTACTGAAAATGTAAATTTTCGGGACTTGTAGAATCTTATTTTATAGTACCGGAATGACGTGTCTGTCGACGCGAAGCTACTAAACATGTAAATTTTCGAAATTTTTCTAGTCCCGAATTTCTCGGGATATTCTTTATAGTCCCTGAATAACGTGGCTGTAGATGGGAGGATTCAGAACATGTAAATTTTTGGCTGTCAGAACATGTAAATTTTGTGCATGTAAATTTTCGGGATTCCATTAATGCCGAACTTTTTGGGGAATTGATTTTATATATAGTCTCAGAATAATGTGACTGTTGATGAGAAGCTACTAAACATGTAAAATTTTGAGATTTTACTGAACCCGAGATTTTCGGGAACATTTTTACAGTCCCGGAATAACGTGACTGTTGATGGGAAGCTAATAAACATGTAAATTCTCGAGATTTTACAAATCCCGAAATTTACGGGATCTCACTTTATACTCCCGGAATAATGTGACTGTCCCAAAATCTAAGAATTTAATGTTTTCAGCAAAACTGTTCCCATATTTAGTTTTTATTTATTGAAGTAAAACTTATTCAACAAAACACAAGGCCAGGGTCCCGGGACTCACTTATCTAGCGGCCACGTTGCACGCGGCGGAGCTCATCATTCAGTGAGTCTTTTGGATTTCGTTAGTCTTCGTTTGTATTTTGTCACGCCTTGAAATAGCGATTCGTCCAGAAAATAAGTTCAGTGTTGGGCTGATTATAAAATTTCCCTTTCATAATCAACTATTTAGTTCGATAGCACAATCCTAGACTCCTTCTCACCATCAACTGGATGATGCAGTAATAAGGCCCACTGAAGGAATTTCATCTGAAGGTAATGGCTGCTATGATAACCAATACCTAGTGGCGCGTTTTCGCAGCTCTGCAAACATCTCGCCGTATTTCGCTTGTTTTTCTGCCAACAAGACTTGCATTGCATTACTTGTATTATATCATTCAATATGGACATCTTTCAAAAAGTGGTACAAACAGACTCACTAGTGCCGCAGAGACTCAATGGTAAGTAACCAAACCGATATGCCACTATTCTTCAGATCTACAAATCTAATAATTCTAGGTTCGTATTGAAGCGAAAAATCAAAGTGAAATCTCAAAACTCTTTATTGCTAAAAAAAGACGCTCATCAAATAACTTAATAAACATATAAACTCTCTGAAACGCCTAAATTTATACTCTCTGAAACACCTACATACTTGTATATATGTATCTTGTTCTGCTTTCAGTAAGATCTCCTTGGTTACTCCTCGTTCAACGTTCAGCTGACCTCTTTTACTTCTTTCTTCAATCCATCGAATATCGCACTGATACTACTGGCGCAGCCAACGATATCAGTATGGCGTTTTTGTGACTTTATCTCTGTGAAGCAACTTTCTCCGACTAAGCAGAAAATTACACAGTCTCAGAGTCTTCCTCTCTCTGCCCGGCATACCATGTAATTAGACACGTTCTCACAACCAAATAATTAACCAGTCACTACGTGTACCTTTGATGTTCATTAAAATTTTATGATGCAAATGAAAAGGTTCACGTTGGAGTGTCAAAAAGTTGAAAGACAAATTTTCAAAATTGCAACGGCAGTATCAGCCTACACGCTTGCCGCTAAAGCCATTTAAAACTATGCCTTATTGAAGGTTCATATCCACAGTAGAGCTTAACCTGGTTTAAATGAAAAAAAAAACAAGAAAATATACCGTAAAATAATAAATGTGGATATCCAATTCGGGCGGCGTTATAATTAGTGTACGTGATTCTATTTAGGTGAAGGTTGCCTTTAAAATCATAGTGAGGTGTCAGAGTGAGTTGTTCTTTTTTTGGGTAGCAAAGAAAAGGAGATAGAAGGTGGGTGGTGTGAAATTAGACATCAAGCGGTGTGCCCAACCGGAAGCGTGAAACTGATATCCGGCAGGTGCTTCAACACATAGCGCTAAGCTATGCGCAGCAAACCTCTTTGATTGCTTGACTTCCAGTTGTGCGATGAATCCTCCCACCACATTTTTGATGTCACATACTCACACACCCCTTCCTCTGCATATCGTTGTTGTTTCACATTTTAATGCGTTAATGTAAATGAGTAGAGAACAACACGTAAGCCTTTGCATAAAATAGACAAATTGTTTGTGTACCTTCAGGTAGTACTTCCGACACCACCAGTGTTGAAGAGCAGCACACACTCACTGCCTGTGCTGCGCTGCGTCTGCACATCAGACCTGATCAAAAACGCGTGTCAAAGCGAAAACTTTAAACTCAAACTTTTTGTGTGCGTTGCAAGCTAACTGAGGAAGGATTAAGGGTAGCGGCCTCACCGCATTGGCGCCCATATTTTTCAAAAGCTGCTAATGTTTATAAATTAAGCATGAGATGCCCGGAGAAACAAAGCAAAAAATCGAAGAAACAGAAGCAACTACCACCACGAAGGTGAAGTAGCGACTGTGGTAGAAGAAAACGTGTGCTGAAAAATGTGGTGCTGTGCTGTGTGGCGCAGTGTAGTGTAGTCAGCCTCAGCAGGGAAGCTCGCCAAAAATTTAGTTATGCCAGTGGCGTACGCTGGCTTCTATGAGTCTGCAAGAAACCCTCTCGCGCACACCAATGCATGTAATTGCCACATTTACATATACACGTATCAGTATGCGCCTTCATCTTCGCATGGTGTCAAATATTTGCTGCAAATTCAACGCTTTTTATGGCACCCTGCTCTAAGTTTCCTCTTCGGCTTGAGGGAGCGAGGTTTTGCTGATATGTTGCTCATTTGAAGGGATTGGTTTGGTGTATATGCTTTTAATTTTCATTAACAGTTGATATGGTGGCCTCTCTGAAGTACAAATTGTGTGTACGCCTAAAAGTATACACATTTTGTGTTTTTTTGGTAAACTAAATAAATGCCATTTTGTTTGCGGACATTCGCGGGATGTGATGCGAGTTTTAATTTTTTTCGGTTTAGAATAAGGTCGGTATAAATGCACTCAGTTTGGAATAAATGCAAAAAATTACCTTACTTTCTTCAGATAATCGGTATTCATATTATTTATTAGTGAATTTATTATAAATGAGTGTTTATTAATTTTTAAATTAATAACCGACTTTCAGGAACAGCTCGAATGATGAAAAGAACACTTTGGTGAAGTTTTCAGAGTGCCTCAAATGCTTGAACACATACCAGCGACAACTCCTGAGCGACGTACTCAAAGAATTTCCTGTGTCTTCCCAGCACCCAAACGTGGCTGAGCAGACAACATCACAACAAAAACGCTAAAGCCGATCCGAAAACGTAGCCACAGATGCTATGTCGCCTGTTTCAAAATCATCTGGGAAAACTGAAGCGCTACCGCAGGACTGGATGCAAGGTATTCTGGTGAAGGTTTCAAAGAAAGACGCGGTTGCTAACTGTAGGAACTGGAGTGTTGAGTGCGTATCCTTTAAAATCCTCTGCAAAGTGATTCTTAATCGAATAAGCAAATAAGCTGAATTTAGACCGCGAGGATCGTGGCTGGATCAAATAGCCATTCTCCGGATATTATCAGAGCAAATCATCGAAACGCAAGAACTACTGTACCTTGTTTTAGATGACATATTCTTTTGAGTGAGGCAAAATATGTTCTGGCCTTAATTATTCTGCATTCAATGTCAGCTGCTGTGCCACCGTCTTGGTCTATTTGGCTACCTAAGTAGGTAAATCTCTTGGCATCTTCAATGGGTTGTCCGAACAACGTGAATGCGCCAGGTCTATAGTCATTAATGGCCATTGACTTTATCTTTCTAATAGTTATACGCAACCAAACGAGCTCTGCATGCGTAGCTGCCCCCTTTGTTGCGATATCAAAGCAATGTCATTAGCGAAATCGATATAATTTAGGTGTTCCGTGGTGATTGGGTTCCAGATAATATCTCTGCTAGGATGAGCGCCGAGGGTATTGCCCGAAAACAAAGCTCCAACGTAAAATCAGTGCTCCTATATTGCTGTGAAATGTGGTATGCGGTCGTTGTAACAACAAAAACGATTCAGACGTTCATAAATCGCATCCTTAAAGTCATTCTGCGCATATGGTGGCCCGATAACAGGGTGCCAAACGATGAGCTCCACACCCGATGTACGCAAAGATCAGTTAAAATAGAGATTCGCGAGCGTAACCGTAGAGGATGACTCAAAAGGTCTTGGAGATAAAGTTTGCTGGATGAATTTGGGGCAGCTGACGACTCGTTGGCATGGCAGGAAGTAAAGCTCAAAGAAAAGAATCGATCTCAATAGAATTTACGGAAAATAATATTAATTAATAATTTTTATCATTTTTCTATTCTTATATTATATTCATATATATAATTGGCGCGTACACCCTTTTTGGGTGTTTGGCCGAGCTCCTCCTACTATTTGTGGTGTGCGTCTTGATGTTGTTCCGCAAGCCGACTCCGAACGGCAGATCTTTTAATGAGGAGCTTTTTCATGGCAGAAATACTCTCGGATTGTCTGCCATTTGCCTGCCGAGGGGCGCCCGCTATTAGAAAAATGTTTTTCTTAATTTTGGTGTTTCACCGAGATTCGAACCGACGTTCTCTCTGTGAATTGCGAATGGTAATCACGCATTAACCGATTCGGCTACGGGGGCCGCCGTATTCTTATATTAGTATACAGTTTATACCACAGCAAAAACTTTATAACTCAAAGTTTCAAACTATGAAATATAAAAAATGCAACAAATTTTCATCAAACTCTATAACTTTTTAATTAGAAGAAAATTGTACTGAATATTTGTAATTTCTACTGAGCCGCACTTCTCGCCCCATGCGTTTTTACATCAATCACATCAAGTGATTTGATTGAGGTTAGTTGAACAGGTTGTCACTTCACAGCCCTCATCTACACCGAGTTCACTAATATTATGGTGTTATCAGAATAGTTGATATCTAGCGGATATGTCTATTTCTAGATAGCGTCAGTGCTTTTATGGTGTAAATAATGGCTAGGGGATATCAAAGAACTTCTCACTGTAGTCCTCACTGCGGTGTACTCGTAAGTCAGCTTCATCCACATAATAACCAGGTTATTGCCTCGAGCAAAGAAATCTCTGGAATGCCTTGGTTGGTTCTATTTTCAGGTATTTTAGCGCACCTGACAAGAGCTTTACATTTATTAATACTAAATTTTAATTTAATAATAATTTTTTTTATAAAAACTGTTTTCGAATGCGATTTTTGCATGTCTGCAAGCTTTAAACAGGTCATAGAACGTGCCAAGAACCACACAGCAGTCGAACTCAGAGTGCGCAAATTAGAAATCTGCTCGGGTGTCGCATTGACCTAAAGCAAACTCCTACATTCTGTGACAGTAAACAGATCTAACCGAAATATGTCAAAACGCTGTTGACCGAGAACGGTTAGGTAACTAGTGAGCAACGTTATGTGGGCCGTATAAACGACTTAGTGGCACTTCCACTTCATAACACTAAATGGTAAAAAACAAATACCCTCAATTTGACTGTTTGGTGTTTGGTGCTTTCTATGCCAGTTCGTAGGCAACTTTATCATTGCCTTCGATTCTGCAGTGGCCAAGTGTTTTTTTTTTTTTTTTTTTTTTTTGCTGTTAAAAGCTATAGGATTTTCCTAACATTTCATAACAATTTCGTACATAAACCTCCGATTGTAGTGAGCTTTCATGAACGCCTGGCGCTTTGAAAAAATACCTTGTGTTTGTATGACTTTCTTTTTCTGATTGGCTTGCAATTGGGACTGCATTTGCGAACATAAACGGCGATTTTCCAGCTTAATATGTTGAAAATGAGATTTCGATTAAAAAATTACACAAATTGAATACCATTTACAAAATTGTCGCAAAAATTAACAAAACAAAATTTCCAGCGGAAAAACTTTGCATTTTTTCAGAGCCAAAAAAGTACCCACAGCAAAGCGCGTTTGACAGAGCCAAGCGTGGATGTGACATTGTAGTGAGTGCTACGCGCAAAAAATGGGAAATTATCCTCGTCAAATTGTGCAAGTACAATTGTCATGCTTTTTATTTTATCGTCCGTTTTTTACGAAAATTTACTCATTCTCGCTACGGTAAATGGCATTTTATCAAGCAAACCTTGTCACTGGGTACCTACATTTCTGTTTTTTTTTTTTCAACTCGTAGCAATGTAGTGAAAATCTAAGCGGATTAGGTCGCCAAAGTTACGGTGCAGTCACAGATATGAAGCCGAACTAGTGACAAGCGTGCGCAATAGCGCGGGGAAGAGGTGGGAAAGACCAACGTAGTGAAAAACGGAAAACTCCACGTTATGCTGTTTTGAAGCCGCAAATGAAAATATTTCTATAATTTTATTGCTTTTTGTGTAAGTTTGTGCATTTATTGCTGACCATGACAGGATTAAACGTGCCACATAATCGTACATACGTGATTACGATTTTTCGTTAACGTTTTGGTTTTGTTATTTTTTCGGTTATTTTTTGGTGGACGCCAGGTGCACAGGTATATGCATACGCGCATTCCTGTGGTTTCCAATTATTCAACTTTTTAGCGTACATAAATGTATTTGCTGTAATCAAAACAAATATTCAACGGGGGAGATAAATACTTTAGCGGCCACGATTCACTAGACTTGGCCCTCTGCGATTTTTTCCTATATCAAAAACTGAAAGGGCGTAGATTTGACAGGATTGAGAGAAGAAAAAAAAGAATGAAGAGAAAAGGAAAGAGTTCAAGGCAACACCAAGAAGCGCATATCAGAAGTGCTGCGAGGATTGGAAAACACGTCCACACACACAAGTCTACTATTCTAGAAGGAGGATTACGTTGAAGCGGACGAAAGCGATGTTGATGAATAAATAAATATTTTAGATTAGTTTGCTAGGGCGTGTGTGAGGAAGGAGGCCTTATACGCCCACTTAAAGCCATTTTTACGCATTGTGAGTATCCCTTGTGAGTAGACCCCTCCAATCGGAATGCTTCTGAAGTACCAGTAACGGTTTAATATCCCGCACAAAGCAGAAGTGAGCCGATAGCTCCAATTTTATCACTACTAAAGTTGTAGGCGGCTGCCGTAGCCGAATGGGTTGGTGCATAGCTACCATTCGGAATTCACAGAGAGAACGTTGGTTTGAATCTCGGTGAAACACCAAAAGTAAGAAAAACATTTAACATTAATAGCGGTCGCCCCTCGGCAGCCAATGGCAAACCTCCGATGTATTTCTGCCATGAAAAAGCTCCACATAAAAATATCTGCCGTTTGGAGTCGACTCAAAACTGTAGTCCCTCCATTTGTGGAACAACATCAAGACGCACACCAAAAATAGGAGGAGCAGTTCGGCCAAGCACCCAAAAAGGGTTGTCGCGCCAATTATATATATATCACTACATATTATAAAACAAAGTCGCTTTTTCTGTCCCTATGTCCCCTTATACGCTTAAATCTTTAAAACTACGCAACGGATTTTGATGCGGTTTTTTTTAAAGATAGATTGATTGAAGAGGAAGGTTTATATCTATATAATGTGAAGAAATATATAAAGGGGGCGTGGCAATCGGTCAAAATGTGGCAAAAAAACATAATTTTTTTGTTTTCACGGCCATAAATCATAAACGAATCAACCAATTAAAATGAAACTTTCTTGAAGTTTAACTTTGAAATATTTACTTTCGTTCTGCATCAAAAAAAATAATTGATTTATTTGTTATTTAACCAAAATTGTTTAAACAAAAGCAGCTCTTTTTCCAAAAAAAGCTGTTTGTGTGTGTGTTCGCTGTCAACCGAATGAAGCAATAGGCGTTAAGCGATAATCTCACCACACCTCATTAATGTTGAATTACATCGTATGGTTACGTATGTATGTATGTATTTACGAATCGCTCGCATTATTTCATTTCGGACATATGTACATATGTATCTATGTATGTACTGAATTCCATGTAATTATATGTACATACAATTTTACAGCGAAATAAAACGCTATTTTCAGGTTCTATATTAGCAGAGAATGTTAATGCAATGAGAAGGTGCAAATGTTACTGTGAGCTTTTTTTAGTACAATTGAGATTTGAAAGATTTGTAATAAGGTCATTTAGCACACCGAGTTTATAGACACCTCACTGACTTTTGCCCACACAAAAATTAGAAACACCACACATCTTTCACCTCAACACACAACACATTTCTCACCTCGACATTAAACCAATTAAATTTTTACTATTTTCGTATTTTTGAAATAATAAGCGAATACGTAAAATTTATTACATAATTTTTTTTTTCAATTACATTAAAAAAAAACGATTTTAAAAAAAAATTTATAAAAAAAAGTTTGCGCCGGGAATTGAACTCGAGTCTAACGTGTGGCGAGGAAAAATAGGCGGTGCGTTTATTTCTTCGAATGCTTATTTTTTGACCATTTTGTTACTTTTGAAATGATAAGCGGATTCATAAAATGTATTACAAATTTTTTTACGATTACATTAAAAAAAAAAAACGATTTAAAAAACAAAAAATTTATAAAAAAAAGTTTGCGCCGGGAATTGAACTCGAGTCTAACATGTGGCGAGGAAAAATAGGTGGTGCGTTTATTTCTTCGACTGCTTATTTTTTGACCATTTTGTTACTTTTGAAATGATAAGCGGATACATAAAATGTATTACAAATTTTTTTACGATTACATTAAAAAAAAAAAAAATTTAAAAACGAAAAAAAAAATTTGTGCCGAGAATTGATGGCGAGTCACGTGGGGAGGATAAATACGCAGAGCGTTTATTTCTGCGCCTGCGTTGTGAACAAAAGGTTTTGTGCATGCGCGCGACGCGAATAAATTTTAATAAAGTTCTGAAAGTAATTCATGAAGTTTTTCATTACACACATATGTACATAAATGAACGTATACTTTATATGTAAATAAATGATGGTATATGAAATATACATACATAAGTACATAATATGTATGTACATGTCAATAGGAGGTATTTGCATTCAGAAAAAAAGAACGGTTTAAGATAAATCAACACTTATTTTATATTGTATGTCAATTTATAGTTTATGTATTCGACAGCATTTACATACATATGTATGTATGTACATTTGTATATGAAAAACAATAATGCACAAGCGCAAGAACATCATATCACATATGCAAGTATGCCCAAATAACCTTGACTTATGTATGTACACATGTCATACCACATCACATTCTTACAAGAAATCAAATACACATGCGCACTAGTGAACGAGTTTCTTCCTAACAAGTGCAAAAACAATTCTGCTCTATGTATGCATATATACCGACTTTATGTCCTAGCATATATACATAATTACATACATATATACCTACTTGCCTACTAAACTTCCTACAAAATAATTGTATTCATATGTTACAACATCCATGCACGTTCATACATTCAAGCATACATATATGTACATATGCGCGAGCACAGCGCTCCCTTCTTGCTTCCGTGTACTTTTGTCTTTCACCAGTCGATATTCCTAATATTGTACTTACAAAAACACAATACTTTGATAGACGCAAAAGCAACAGCAAGCATAACGCGATGGCCGCTTTGCCACCACACATTCTAAAATGTTCTAGAACACAACAAAAACACATACCTCACATGCGCATGTCGCCCAAAGCTAAAATCTAAGCCTAGCGACTACAAAAACAAAATACATTCGTAGACGCAGTCGCAGCGGCCATGATTCTATCAGCGATGGCGCTGAACAATTTAGAACAAAAACAAAAAGTTCATTCATAAGTTCGAGCTCATATTTCAATTTCATTCATAAAACGACCCGCCATATGCCAATTTTCGCGACCATTCGAAAATAGTCAATATTGGAATATTTCGCGTGGAATTATTTGCCAATATTTGATAAATCTTAAATTTTTGTCATGTCGAGTGGCCGCGGCTCCGTATGTATGTATGCACCCTTATATGTATGTAAATATGTCTTCTAACTGTGCGACAGTCGCGAGTTAATGCGACTTCCAGCGAATCACACATTGCTGTCCGCAAAGCCGCATATATGTACCTTATGATCAGAAAGTACCGGGAATGTTTAAATTAAACAAAACAGAGTTAAATTTCAGGCAAATTTATATTATCTCCTTCAAAATTTGACCCGTCTGAAGCAACACACATGTGCCAACGTTTAACCCAGTCCTCCAAACACCCCCGGCAGGCCGATTTGTATTCTCTTTGATCAGTGCGATGGCGCGTTATCGTCATGCAAAATCTGAGAATTGTTTGCTCACATTTCCGGGGGTTTCCAACACACAGCATCTCTCTAAGGTTTCAAAACGGATAAATAATATTCTCTATTGACTGTCTGGTCCGATGGAAGGTACTCATGGTGGACTATGCCTTGGCAATCGAAGGAAACAGTCAACATCACCTTCCCGGTTCTTTTTGCTCATAGGGTATACATATACCATCTTTTCACTGACGGACAAGAAGACGGTCGCAGTTGCTGTTTTTTATATGCATACATTTTGCGTTCGTTGAAGGTTTGTATATATTTGTATACATATGCGTGTATGCGCGTTTGGCTTTCTGGATGCATCCATGGATATTAGAATATTTTCTCATCAATATGTGTATGTAAGTAGTTCAGATTTGACTGAAGAGATTAAACATAGGAATGCATATTCATATGATTGCCTTTATGGCTGTTTTACATATAAATTAATTCAAAAGAAGTATGAATAATGTTATATAGAAAATAAATTTCTAAATAACAGGTATTAGAAAAACCTGAATACACTATTTTAAATCAATTCTAATTAAACCAAATATAAAAAATGAAATAAAAATATCGAACAAAAAACTGTGTACAGGATTTTAACCTGAGTCAAACATGAAACTATATATCGCATAGACAACACGTCTTTCACGATTGCGCTAAACTGCAAGTGTTAACAAAATTTTCTAAATCACTCATTTATTCGATTCGCAGTTTTATATGCACATATTCTGCGTTAGTTGAAAGTTTGTATGCGTAATTATATGCATATGTATGTGTGTTTGCGCGTTTGGCTTTCTGGACGGATATTAGAATGATATTTTCTCATCAATATAATTTGGATTTGATGAAATAGATTATAGACTTATGTACATATTTTCTGTTTTGATTGATTTATATAAAAATCAGGTCATATCCAGTATGAACTATTTTATACCGAAAAGAAATTTCCATTTATAAAATACAAAAAAAAACAGTATTTTAAAGAAATTTTAATTAAAATAAACTCAAAAATTTTACCAATCTTTCCTGGTTTGAATTGTTAAATAAAATGTGCAAGAAAAAAAAATATGACTTCAGGACTTGAACCTGAATTAAATACGTGCCAAAAAACAAAACGGATAACTCCGCCGACTTTAGCTTCTGCACCACAAACTAACTGCAGCGCGGCCTTCTTAATCGCAAATTTATTCGCTTCGATTTCCTTAGTAGTGTGCCGAAAAATCTTATGAACTTCCTCAGTAGTTTGGTAAACGCAGAAAAAATCGGAATTTCTGTCCTAGCGTGGTAAGTAAATATAGAAACCCTCCACTCACGTCACTCGCGTGGTAAATATCTGCAATTCGCCACTCGAGAGCAAAGTTGAATTTGAAATGACCTTATTATGAATCTACAAATTAGAACTCGAAAAAAGCTCGTTTAACATTTGCTCCTTCTCATTGCATTAACATTCTCTGATATTAGTAAATCGCACATAATTAAAATACAGTTTTTGAATAGTTTTTATTGATTCGGAGCGCGTTTAGTTTGCTATCAATTCCATACAATAACATTTTTTGTCATTTACTTTTTACGACAACTAATAGCTTATTTTCGAAACGATTTCAACAAATAGGTACAACATTAATCCTTATCCAATTAAATACCTTAAATACATTGTTGTTTTCATATAGATCTATGTATATGGCTCTTTACAGCATATAATTAAAAACAATATTTTTCAAGATATTACAACAGTAATTAGTAATTGAGATCTACCGGAAAAATTGCGTTAGCTTTTAGCGTCATCCGGCATTGCCGCTACTCTTTTGGAAAGAGTCTTTTGGAAATAGGCCGAACCACACACTCTACAATGAAGCACCCGCTGAAAATCGCCACCGATGATGATAACAGCGTCTGTAGTGTTTCTAGACAGAGCAATACAGGAAAATTGATGCGTGACTGCTCATTAATAGTCTGGGACGAAGCTACCATGTCAAACAAGACGTCTGTGGAAGCACTGGATAGGACAATGCGCGATTTGCGCAACAAAAATGCACCTACAGATGTACAGATGTACAATTCTGTTCTCAGGAGATTTCCGTCAAATCCTACCAGTTGTGACTCGAGGAACACGTGCTGACGAAATAAATGCTTCGCTAAAATTAGAGCTTAAAACTAATATGAGGATTTCGTCATCTTCACGTGAGAACAGGCTATTTCCAGAGATGCTGCTAAAAGTTGGCAATGGAGAATTAACACAAAGTGAGGGAAGGATTAACCTAGAAAACCTTTGTGTTTTGATAGACAACATCCAAGAGTTAGTCAACAATGTCTATCCTGACATTGATAACATAAGTTATAAGACAATATCTTGGTTTAAAGAAAGAGCTATTCTGTCACCAACTAACGAACAAGTAGATAAAGTAAATAACTTGATTATTTCAAATATTGATGCGCCGACGAAAATATACTACTCGGTCGATACTGTTCTCGATATGGAAGAAGCTGTTCAATTTCCTACAGAATTTCTAAACCCTTTGAAACCGTCTGGACTCCCTCCTCACAAAATGGAGCTGAAAATAGGTTGTCCTGTTATTTTATTAAGAAACCTAAGTCCACCTAAACTTTGCAATGGCACGCGTTTGATGGTAAAATCACTGAAAACTTTCATAATAGAGTGCACAATACTCACAGGATGTGGTACCGGAGAAGATGTATTGATTCCCCGAATCCCTCTGATACCATCGGATCTACCATTCCAATTTAAACGCTTACAATTTCCGGTAAAGACATCTTTTGCAATGACCATTAATAAATCTCAGGGTCAAACCTTCAACGTTGCAGGCTTAGATTTGAGTGTTGACTGTTTTTCACATGACCAACTGTATGTCGCTCTTTCAAGAGTAACCTCTAGAGAAAACATGTTTGTATTGTCTAATGACAAGAAGGCTATGAACGTTGTATATAAAGACATTCTGTAATATAGTAATTGTTGTAAAAATAAAATAAATACATATGTAAAAATGCAAAAAGTTAATATTCAAAAATGTAGGGTATGAATTTAGATATCCCAAAGATAGCAGGAAATCTTCATGCTATAAAGAAAGGGGAATTGTTTTACTCCAAATTTAACGCGTGCGGGCCACGGGCAATAATGAATAAGCCAAAACTACTGGATCGATTTTAATCATTTTTTCAGTGAGTGACATAGGGTATATATTTTATACCCGTGCGAAGCTGGGCGGGTTGCTAGTTATATATAAAGGTGTATGTACCTATGTCGCTGCGATTGGAGCGCTGAGCGTCGAGAAAAACTAGTTAATAGATTTCACCTCCTCCCAATCTTGATAACTTATACAGAAGTTTTCTAAGCTTGGTCTGTGATTTTTATTGTTGTAATGTCACCAACCGATTTCCATATATTTTCAAAAAAATATTGCTTGACTGACATTCCTTGGTCGGTTATAAATTTGATAAAAAAGGAAGCATTATCGTCGCAACAATTTTTTACTGCCAGTAGCTTTGCAGCCATGTCACTTAAACATAAGTAGACTTGGCTCTGAAAAATCTTTCATGAAAATCCTCTTTCAAGATCTATTTAGAACCTTGCTAGTGAATTGGATTTCCTTCATTGTTTGAAATGATATTGGATTTTCATCGATCTTGGTGAAAAAGTGAACGTGACTCCGAACTAAAATCGATAACCGAAATTTGGTAGCCACAGCTTTTTGTTCAATCAACAATCCCAGTTCTAGCAGATCTCTCAAGAGCGCGAATCTATGTGATTGCCACGTAGTACAAAATGAGTCTCAAGAGTTTAAATTAAAGTAAAGGAAAGGATTCCAATGATATGTGCTAACTCAGCTAAAAAATAGAAATAATAAATTCTGGTAATTTTTGGTAAATTATAGTTTTGTTCGATCAAACTGGGTTGCCATATGTCCTTCATAAATGTTCGAGAATATAATTCTATAGCAGCACATTTTTTCATAAAAAATATGCAAAATATTGAAAATTACTTACAATAATATTCATTAACTTAAAAAGTAATACGAAATGGTGTTGCCATATGATAAGAAATAAAAACTAATTAGTTTTTTCACATTTTCCACATTTTCTTATGAAATATGAAATATTTTCAAACCACTTAAAAATCATTAATTTCTTACATAGTGTTGCCACATGATTATAAATTAATAATTATTGGTTTTTACAAATTTCCTCATGAAGTAGCAAATCTCATAAAACTGTTCATAAATTCATTGTTTAAAGTGTGTTGCTATATGCCTACAAATTAACAATAATTAATTTTTTCACTTTTTTCAAATTTTCTCATGAAGTATGAAATATTTTGAAACTATCTACTTAAAAATCATTAATTTGTGAAATAGCATGAAATAGTGTTGCCACATTATTAAAAATTAATAATAATTTATTTTTATACTATTTGCGCATTTTCTCAGAAAATAGGATATGTCATAAAACTACTTAAAATGCATCACTTTTTAAAGTACTTTGAAGCAGTGCTGCCATATGACTAGAAATTATAATTTCTGCGCTTTTTGCACATTTTCTTATGATATACGAATATTTTTTAACTATTAAAAATCATTAATTTTTAAACTAGTATGAAACAGTGCTGCCATATCACTAGTAATTAATAATAACTGATTTTTACACTTTTTGCACTTCTTCTCGGGAAGTAGGTATTATGATAAAACTACCTAAAATTCATTAATTTTTAAAGTAATATAAAACAGTGCTGCCATATAACTAGAAATTAATCATAACTAATTTTTACAGTTTTTGTACATTTTCTCCAGTTGTTGTATTTGAGTTGTTCTACCAAAAACCAATGTTTCTTTTTTCGAAGTGAGTTTCTCTCCATTCTTTGTAATCTATAAATGTGGATAGAAAAGCCTCAAAGGTACATTTTTATAGCTAAAATCAAATTTCGGAGAGAAACCAAATATTTTGCATGAAACTCAATCACTACAACGGATCCAAATCTTAAATCTGTGACAATGACACTTGAAAATTGTCACAGACACACACACACACTAGCAAACAATAAGAGTGCGTGCAAAAATCTCCAGCCTTAGCATCAATTTGCGATATTCTTGCACTCACGCAGTCGCTTGTTAATTTCCAGCTGTTCCAAAGCCCACTATTTGCATGCCTTTGGGTGCCATTGGGCTTTGCAATTTTCTCTACCAAAGTATTTTGTGCTGCCTACAGGAGACTTCCGTTAAATGTTGGTGCTCTTCTTCACTTATTTCCAAAAAACCTTCTTCTGTTTCCTACCTACACAAAGCTTACAGGATAAAGGTCGTAGCATCGAAGAACACATATCCGTTACATTGTACGTGCCGGGATATTGTTAACATGGGTTCAATCACAACAGAAGCACCAAGAGTAGCAACAGCAACTTCACAGTTGAATACAAAAGCCGTTGAGCAGAAGGGTACGTAACAAAATGGTCAAAAGTTCATATGTCCGGATGTGGGCTTTTGTGCGTGTATGCAGCAGTTGTCGCCAATAATCACAAAAGCAACAACAATGATTGGAACGTCTGTTGATAACAATGACGATGTAGGCAACTACTCTCGTAGCTACAACAAAAACCCGAACTGGGATACAATCAGCCAAAGCTATTCAATTTTGTTAGAGCCTCGTGCCAATTGCAACAGTTGATCGATTGTTAGCGGTGTATGCGTGTATGTGTGCATATGTTTGTGTATGAGTGTGTGCGGGGGTGGTTGAATGGCAGATCCGAAAGATTGCATATCTACTACCCGCCGCGTTTCACATTTTTCGTTCGCATATTCAAGCAACAATCAAACAATCGCAACAAAGCGAAACCATTTGGAAAAGTGTCAACTGCAAGTGATCGATTCCTAAACTGTGTAGCGCTGCGGCGGAAGGAAGCGATGCGACATGTGGCTATGTGGACATGCGGTTCACTCCGTTAATTGTTCATTTCTATACGTAAACACTCATACACACGTACAAGCATACATATCTACGTTTACTATGCGTTTAGAATTTTCGATAAATTTTATTGGGCTTTTTCATGCACCAGCCGCCACGTACGTACACAACACGTGCCTATTATCGCTAATTAATTTTTAAATGCAACAACTTTGCGGTGAATTGAACATTCCAACATTGGAGCATTCCATGTTTTGTTTGATCTCTCTCTACCCGAGAGGCGGTGGGTCATTAAATGGTTAGTGCACGAATTGTTTTCAATTGAATTTTATGCGTTACTGGGTATGGGATTAAAATGGAATTCAAAGCTTTTCAATTTAACAAGTTTCTATAAACATAAAATTGTATATCTATAGTACGAAGTCTAAAAGGGAATATAAAAAGACAGATGTGCGAAGAAATGTATGACCTGACTTGAGCGTCCTTGAACAGTCATAGAAAGCATACTAACTCGCCACATCGGGCTCTTGCTGACTACTGGTTGCGATGGAGATATTTTTCCTCGCTTCGGTTCTAAGGAAGATATCAAAAAATACCTCAATGACTGGTTTGTTATAAAAGGAGCAGATTTTCTTTTATTCATTGGTATACACTTTTTTTTTCAAATCAACCCAACTCTACTTGCCATAGACAATGAAGCTCATCGGATAAACTGTGGATGTTTTAGGATACCAGAAATAGCTAGCGTTCTGGCTGAACTGATCGAAAGGCTTGCGCTGCTTCATAAACTAAAAACTACAAGTTCAACTGTTGAGGTGTCATTAAAAAAATTGGTGGAAAGTTGCAGAGATGATTATGATTGCCAAACCAGGAAAGGATCCACATATTGTTTCTTCATACCGCCCAATCTCTTTGTTGCCACAAATTTCAAAATTACTAGAAAAGCTCATTCTAAATCCCTTAAAACCAATAATTGATTTTCACAATCTGATACCTTCACACCAGTTTGGATTCCGCTGTAAGCACTCCACCATAGATCAGGTGCACAGAATTACAGCTGAAATAGAAAAATCGTTCGAAGAGAAAAACATATGCTCAGCAGTCTTCCCGGACGCGCAAGCATTTGACAAGGTTTGGCATGAAGGCCTTATCAACAAATTGAACTCATGCCTGCCACTTCAATACAGTGCATTTATGAAATCGTATATAACTGAACGGTATTTTCGCGTAAAACAAGGGAATGAGTATTCCAAATTGCAGAAAATAAACGCTGGCGTGCCGCAAGGAAGTATCCTTGGACCCCTTCTTTACCTTATATATACGAAAGATATACCAATACCTCCAAGCACTATAATCGCCACCTTTGCTGACGACACAGTACTCCTCGCAACAGGAAAAACCGCCGAAGTAGCTCCAACTAAACTTCAAATCGCTATAGACGCAGTAGAAAAATGGACGAAAATATGGCGAATAAAATTAAATAGTAACAAATCAATTCATGTGACCTTTACCAATAAAAAAGTAAACCATCACCCAATAATGCAACTAGGCGCTCCAATTCCATACGCAAATACTGCCAAATATCTTGGTATAACCCTCGATGCTAAGCTTCGTTGGAAGCAGCATATAAAAATGAAACGAAGCGAACTTAATTTGAAAATATTATATTTAAAATGAACTGGCTCATTGGACGGAATTCAAAACTCTCCATATATAACAAAATAATGATATACAATCAAATTATCAAACCCGTGTGGTCTTATGGCACTCAAATTTGGGGCTGTGCCAGTCAAAATAATATTAACATAATACAACGATTTCAAAATAAAATGATCAAAAATATTGTCAACGCACCTTGGTACGTTCGCAATGCAGATATTCATGGTGAAGTTATTAAACATACAAGCAGAAGCCCACTCTATGAGGCTCCAGAGGCACATTAACGAGGAAACTAGCAAACTTCTCAACACCGCAGACCTAAACCGACGACTCCAGCGAAAAAAACCATATGATCTTATCGGTAGTTAATGTAAAGAAGAGATTTTAAAATTCTCTTCATAAAAACCCCACAAAATTGTTAAAATCATACTGCTTCTTAGTTGTAGTGTCAATAAATATTGTATACCTATATATAGTTAAATGTTTCTAATAAAAAAAAAAAAAAAAAAAAAAATTAAAAAATTTAACTTCAGAATAAGAATACTCGACCAAGCGACTTAATGAATGCTAGAAAATAATAAATGTGCAAAGGGGTTAAATTGCTGTTATATTGTTGTACAATTGTAATTATGTAGAGTAAAACTTATATTGAATATTATTTAATTGTATATTATTTCGTTTAATTTAATTTTTATCGCTTTGGCACTGGTCACTAAGCGATGTATATAAATCCTGGCCAAATTGTTAAACAACGTACTTAATGTCAATGGACAGATGTATAAAATAAAGCGGAACAAAATAAAAAAAAAGAATACTAATAAAATGATGAATAAACTTATGAAATACTTATAAAAGAGTTAATTATTGAAAGCATAAAATGAAGTTTTCTCAATTAGAACAAGTGTGTGAGGAACATTAAACTCATCGTACCATAAACGTCGAAAGACATCATGCATTTCACAGTTTGTTTTAATAGGTGCAAGCAGATTTTTATTCATCAATCAAGATTTCATGCATCAAAAAGAATTTATTTTTTCAAGGAAAATATCTGACGAGTTGTATGCTTTTTCTTTTTTTAACTGATTTTTGAAAGTTGAAATGAGCGACAGAGAATGCTTTCAATTTAGATTCTTTACTAACTACTAACTGCAGAATTTCAAAAGCGCTCTGGTCAAAACTGGATCTTAAAAGAACAAATTGTTTGCTTCAATTAAACAGATCAACTATCAACGTCCTCACAGTTGTTATAACGGGTCACTGCATTATTGGCATCCTAGCCAGTAGAAGGGGTCTACCGCACAATGACTTCTGCAGGAGTTGTGGAGATGAAGAAGAAATTGAGTCGGTATAAGACCTCCTCTGTGGAAGTCCTGTACTTCAAAAAAAGCTGTCACGAATACCTTGGCGACTATTTCTTTAAAGACCTAGGCAATTAGCTAAAGGTCTCGCTGGAGGGACAAATTACCTTCTTAAAACGATCTAAATGGTTTAAGCAACTTAGTTATAGAATGGAAATAAAATGCAAGTATCACAATGGGCCTCAAGGTCACCGAGTGTCTTATTTTAGACAAGCAACTTCGCTAGCATAGCCTAACCTAGATTCTCTGAAACTTGAATTTATAAACAAAAATTTGGTCTGAGATCTCATGATGCGACTTAGAGAATTTATGGCAAGAGTTTTGCCTTCAGCAGACAGATCAAAGAGTTCCCGGAATACTCAGAACATTCAAAATTCCAAGTTTATTACCCAAAAGTGATATTATCGCCCCATCAACTGCAACGCACTTATGCCAGCGTTTGATTCGGCTCTCAAAGCATTTCTGGAACTCTATTTTTGGTATAGCCATCAAAAGCTGCCCTCGATATTTTCATTACTTTCTTCCTTTTAGCTGTTAAAACCTTGTTTCCAGTAGCAATTTTTTCAACTGGAGCAAAGCCATATCAGGTGAATTCAAATGCTATTGGTTGGTATTCGTTTCGTGCTTTTCTTCAGCAGACAGAGCGCGTCGCTCCAGTTTCAGTCAGCCAGCTGCAGTGCAATGAGTTAGATTATAAGTGTTTAGTCAAATATTTTCTTTATTTATAATGCTACTCTCATTGATGCATAATAGTTAGCCGAATGTGCTTGAAATAAATAAGTCGGTGAAGTGAAGTGATCTACTGCACAAATAAGTTTGAGAACCTCTGTACCTACAATTTCTTATTCCATTTCCATCCTTATTCTATTGCCATTGAAAACTAATATTTTTTTAAATAATTTACCTAATCAGATCCGCAGTTTTGACCAACAAATAATCAATTTGTTTACTTTTGCTTTCAAAAAACCCAACTCACACTCAAATATTTCGATTACGATTAGTCACATACGACAAACTTAGCTATCGCCAAACAATTTATGACTACTCAGTACAAACCTATAATGAAAATATGTCGATAAAAAAACGCATATATATCAAGGTAAGGCGAATTTTAACTACAGTTTGTCTATAACTACCAAACGCTAAGCTTATTTAGTTAAAAAGTTACTTTTTCGTTATAAAAAATGAATCAACACGAAACACCACCACCGGATCACAAGCCACCACATCAAGAACCACCACACCAAGGGCCACCACATCATGAGCCGCCGCATAACGAACCACCACACCAAGGACCTCCACATCACCATTGATGAGAAGGATTTGATATGAAGTGGACACACATACATACATAGTGCCATATAAAAGTTAAGCACATTTTTTAAAAAGTTTTGATTTGCAATGGAAAACTAGTGTTAATAAAAAATAAAACAAAAAAATCCATAAAAATTGTCTTGTTTTCTATTAAAGTCCTGAAGTCATAAAGAAGGAAGTATAGAAAAATTTCTAACTGCTAATTTGGTTTCAAATTCCGATTTCAGCAATGTGCACTAACCGTTTCTTTCTCTTGCTAACTGGGGCATATTATATATAATAAGGGAAGTCAAGTCCTCTTCACTTTTCCTTTGCCTTTTCAATGCAAAGCAGGCTGTCTTCTACCTATGCCACCCTTAACAGGTACCTCATCGAAAACATACAATCCTGGAGCTCTGGTATATGGTATTCATACGCCAAAAATTAGCGGTCGAAGTCGTTGGATTTTATTTATTCGGTGGACCTCATCAGATATTTGTCTTCTTCATACCTCTGCACTATGCAATAGAACGGGTTATGGTTCTAAAAAAGAGGATTTTAGTTTTCAAATGAAGCACTTATTGGTAGGTGAGATTATCTATTCGATTTCAAGGCTCACATTATTAGCGGTGTTAATGCTGGTGTAGATATATTTTTGTAGTCGTACTTAGTGCCAAAAATTGGCAAATTGAAACTGCATAGAACTGAGCTTAGAAAGAAATTTCATGAATTCGTTATAGGAGAAAATGCGCAACACCATCAGGGGGAAAAAATTATCAAAAATCTTCGAGAATTTTAAGTCACTTCAAACTTACACTTAATTATATTAAAATTTCATAAAGTGCACGGATTCGAAACCCTACGCATGAAACTTCAATTGGTTACAAAAAGGTTAGGCCAAGCTAAGACGTAGAGTACTAAATTTCAAGCACTCGTATTATTGAAACTCATGAAGCTTATTTTTTTTTTCTCAAATACCTATAAAGTGTAGTTGTAGTATTACTAATAACGTACACACCCCTCTAATATCTATCACTTCCTCTCTATCACCTCTTTACAATCGATTTTTACTCCTCGTAATCTAATCATAGTACGAGTATTCACCCATTTCAGTATTTTGTGTTTAGAAATTATTAGAAAAATATGTTTAAGGCTAGTCAGTTGCCCGTATGTTTCTGATTCATATGTATACCAGGGTTCAAAATCTACTACGATTGTAAAACATAATAATATATTATAATAATAGACAAGTTTTCTTTCTAACAGCTACTATCAATTGACAAGCAAAGACTGTGTAATATTTCAACCCTGAAAACGGCGCCTTATATTTACTTATTCTATTTATTTATTTACTTGCTCATTCGTGACAAATGTACAGTAAGGCTCTTGAGCGATTACGTGTCAAGTGTGACAAGCTTTTTGGGCATCAGTGTCAATTTTTCTGGAAATTATTTTATTTGTAGGTGCATGATAAGAAATAAACTGGAACATTTTTGAAAAAAAAAATGTATAATTTTGAAATTTACAATATTTCGTGTTGAAAATTTTGGTATGGATATTTTAAGTTTTCTCCTTTCTTTTTAGAATTTTTATAATTTTTTTTAAGTTTTTCGGGATAAAGTACACTTTAAAAAAATATTTTTGAAATAATTTTGACAAAAATTACAAGAAAAGAATCTGTTTCTCAAAATGTTTAAGAAAAAAAACATTTGAAAATTATTTTCTTGTAATTTTTGTTTGATTTTAGTATACAAAAACTTAAAAACAAATTATAAAAACCATTGAAATTTGAAAAATTAGTGTTTTGTTTTTGTTAAAAATTTTTGGAAAAAAATTCTTTACTTGTCATTATTCGAAATAAAAAAACGTTAAAAAAAATATTTATATTTTATTAATATTTTATATTTACATATATTTTATAAATATTTTTTTTTTAATTTTGGAAACTCTTTTCTTATCAGTTTTGTAAAAAAATTTGTTTACATTTTTTTGCTAATTTTTTTTTTTAATTTTCAAAATTCTTTTCTTGGCATTTTTGTAAACATTTTTTTGCAAATTTTTTCTTGCCATTTTTGACAAAACTTTTTCAAAATTGTTTGTTTTTTATCCAAAAAACTTAAAAAATTATAAAACTTGAAATTGGAAAATTTTTAAAATGTGTTTTTTTTTTTGTTACAATCTGTGGAAACAAACCTCTTTAGTTTTTGTAAAGACCACCGCTCAGAGTTTTTTTATGGAATACCACTAACTTCTCGAGTTATATTAAAATGTGAAAAATTTGCGCAACATACTGGCCCAGAAAGCGCCAGCATACGCACTCGTATTATGCCTGTTGGGGAATTCATCGAAGGTTTGCTCCGTACACTAATCAGCAAATATACGGTAATTTTTGATGCGCCTTAACTTCTCTGATACGCTCAAGTTAAGCTGGAATTAATTAACATTCTAAGCTTGTCACTACTGGTCGAAACTTGATTTCCGCTTCTTCCAAAATAATTGTTCGCAGGTGGCAGAAAACTGGAACCATCCATTATAAGATATCATGTTACGAATTCTTTTAATAAAATAGGAAACAAAAAATGTAACCAGCAAATACCGAGATCGTCTTCAATCATACACAAATGAACTGGCATATATTTTCATGCCACACATGTCACGAGCCATCTCATCTAAGAGCCACCAATAAAATGTTAAATTTGTTTACTAGAAAGGATGGTAGAAACGACACAGAACTTTTGTTATTACAGGTATTCTCAATGAAAAATTTATTCTAATTTTAAGTACTAAGAACAAAATATGAAACGACCGATGACGCAACTCAAGATGGAGTACCTGAATAAGCTGAGCACACCAATGACGGAATGATCAATCAAATTTAGACTATCTGGCTTTCGGATCACATTGGCATTGAAGGAAATGATATAAACTTACATAGAAGGGGTTGTCAACCACAAGTATTTATTTATTTATTTATTAAACCAAAGAATATAATAAATTCTTATAGGCTAAGTAGACACATTTTAAAGTTAGTTAGCGTTAAAAAAAAATGAAGTATCTACAAATAAACTATTTATAATATTATAAATATTCAAAAATTTCAAAAGGCGATCTGTTGAACATGAAAAATCTACCTCAACAAATTAAAAGATTTTGTTAAACTAAATTAAGGATCTAATAGAGGGAGCATTTTGAGCACAAAGGGATTTTGAGAGACCAACATAGAATATTAAAGAAAATCCTTTCAAGAAGCACCAGAGCCCTGCTGTGACTGGATCCGTCCTAACAAAAGAAGAGGAGGAGGCACAAAAGGAATTATATAGGAAAAATCTATGAAACTAGAAACACTTTTGGCATCTTACAGCCGAAAAATCTTTCAGTATTGCATGAAAATATCTAAGAGCAACTTCAGAATTATCGTGGAAAATCTGATATAATATTACAAGCTGAACTTCCAACCGACCAAAGTGGGCATTTATTTGTGTTTTTTCTCTAGATTCTGTGGGGTAGAGCACAAAGCATTGCTTTGCAGTGAAACTTAACCAGAATCGGAGATGACCATCTAACAACTGGCGACACGATTAATTTCAGGCACTTAGCTCTTCTTTGAAGCAGGAGCAATTAATATTCTCTGAATTCCTCTTGAGAGCATAAAATATCTTATAACAATGTTCATCTATGAAAATAATAATAATATTGGTAATAAGAGAGAAACTACGTTCGTAAATTCTGGTTCTTGGTATTTAAAATTGCTTTTATACGTCACTGAAAAAATGTAGTATTTATTTTTTGTTATCTAATCAGATCGACAGCTATAAGCACAATATATTAAACTAGTCAATATTTTTTTTTTTTTTTCATTCAAAAAAACCCCATTTCTACTCAAGTTTGTTGATTTTATTAATAATACATGACAAAGACTTAGTTATTGCTAAAACTTCACAATCACTCAATAAACAGTATGAATAAGCGGAGTGATCATAAAATATTAGTGATAAGATTCCCATATATACCTAAGTACATGGAATTTCTATTACAGTTCACTTACAATACTCATTGAAGAGTATTAAATATTACGGCAAATACTTATTGACATAAACATACAGCAGTGAAAATAAAACGCAATTAGAAAACTATAATTTTTATAAAAATGCCTTTTTGCGGACCTCATTGTGGGCCACATTGCCATCATCAC
The DNA here is from genome assembly GCF_028408465.1 of Anastrepha ludens. Taxonomy (NCBI): domain Eukaryota; kingdom Metazoa; phylum Arthropoda; class Insecta; order Diptera; family Tephritidae; genus Anastrepha; species Anastrepha ludens. Next base: position 117,218,951 of record NC_071502.1, read on the forward strand.
GGACCACCGCCACCTCACCACCATGGTTGGCCACATCATCATGGACCGCCGCCACCACCGCCACATCACGGACCACCACATCATCATCACGGACCACCTCACCATGGACCACCACATCATCATCACGGCCCACCTCACCATGGACCGCCACATCATGGGCCACCACATCATGGACCGCCACACCATCACTACTAAGAGCAAACATTAAATATACAAATGTGTATGAGTGTGAATGTTAAAGAAAAGTGAAACAAGATTTTTTAAGTATTTCCTTACAAAAAAAAAATAAGAGAAGAGAATACAAAAAAAATCAAGCTCGTGCGGAAACGAACTCTGTGTTTACCTGCTTATTTTCTTATGCATTTTGATATTTTTAATAAATGAATTTATATTTTTTAAGTGCATAAATATATTTAATGATTGAATGAATGAAAGAAGGAACGAGTTTATGCACGAATAGAGGCACGTGAGCAGACAGACTTAGCTAAATCGATAGCGCTCATCACTTCGAAATTTTTTATATGCGAATGGGTCGCTGAAAATCTAATGAAATCTGATGAGGATTCTCTACTATAAAATAGCTTAAACTGTGCAAAAGAGGGAAAGGAAAAAACTGTGGTTGCCATGATATATGGGGACTCAAAATTTAAATTTTTTTGTTCACGTATTTTTCTATTTTCTATTAGGAAGGGGACAAACACTCCAAAAGGGTGAAATAAATAAAATAAAATTAAATATATACCGTTTTATTAAATGTTTTCTATAGGATTTTTCGCGTACTTTCCGAAAAGTCGAACAATTTTTGTGGCAAAATAATTCCTTTTTTCATTCTGATCCAAATTCTTTTAATTTCCAAATTTTTAATTTTTTTAAATTATATTCACATCATAGCTGGACATTTTTCCTTTAAAATGATATCATAATTTTTATAAAGACTCAAAATCTCATTATAAAAATTTGTTCTTCACCGCACCCTTCCGTCAGGGCGATTTTCAATCGAGAAACTTAAAATTGTTAGCTCTTAACCCCACAGTATTTCTTCGCGCTTTTGCACTATTTATACTATTGGTATCTTCACTGAACGCATCGTCACCAAATTTCAACAAACCAAATTTCATCGCTTCGAAGTTTTTTGGCGGCTAAACGTAACGTGTTTTGCCCCATATGTTTTAACTATTTCGATTTCATTATGCTGTTAGTAGTAACCGTTATGTGAGAAAAGTTGTAATACCCTACCAGCGTGCACTGGAAAAATCCAAAAGCCCCACACTTTTCAAAAAGCGTATAATTTTATATGCATGAGGGTGGTCCACAAAAAGTTGAAGTTCAGTAAATATTGAGATTTCATAATTTGATTATTTCTAAATATAAATATCGCTTGCTCAGGGAGAGCCAGGGGTCGATTTTGGACTGCGTTTTTATACCGTTAAATTCTTGACTACATATACTTGTGATTTAGCTTTCATGAAGAACGAAAGTGAACTTCAGCTGGGCCGTAGAGGAGGGAAAATACGTCATATGAACGTAATGATACATTCTTGCTTCGGCTGACGGTCTTCCAACCGCTACAAACGCAGCTGACCATCATTATTATATTTTCATATGCGTCCAAAAGTATGTAAAAAATTTCAATCGGCACAAGTAGTTCCACTCTTTAATTTATTTTACAAGTTCCCCTGTTCAGCTGACGAATTTTCCCCCCTCTACGGCGCAGCTGACTTTTTTTTTATTCTACTAAATGTCAACAATACACAAAAAAAATTTCAGCCGGTATTAAATGAGTTGTTAAAAATTTTTTTCGACACGTTTCGCAGCATCCCACGCACGTACCCACCGCTACTGGACCATGTGACGGTTGGTTTCGCCGTCTGCCTTCAGTATTAAAATCAGTCGGCATGAAAGGATGAGGTCAAAAAGACCCCTGGCTCCCGGACGATATTTTGACCAGTTTCAACTATTTTTTGTGTTCATTATATTTTTATGAAATTAGAACCAGATAACTGGAAATTTCAAATTTTATCCAAAATTATAAAAATTCATTGAAGTGTCACAAATTTCTCGACATTTTTCTTCCGAGTTTTTCGGTAGGCAGTTTTATCATCATCATCATTGTTGAATAGATAACCTTGATCGGTTCTTCGCCTACTACAGCATATGCCTCCAATTGTCTTGGTTTCGTGCCTGCTTTGTCCATGTCCGATATCCCAAAAAACCTACGTCTTCATCTACACCGTCAATCCATCCATCCTTTCTTCTGTGTCCGTGGCACTTTCCAAAGAATATTTGTTGGGGTGAGTAATCAGTATTAGCCTGTGATATGTGATTTGGCCATCTCAGTCTTGTTGGTCATTATTCTGGTTATTACAGACGGGTGCACGTATAGTTTCTCGAGTTCATGATTGCAGCGCTTCTGTCATTCGCCTTTATCACATATCGCGCCAAAGATTTTTCGCAGAATTCGCCTTTGTAAGAACAACAACTTCTGTTTATCCGCATCTCTGAGTGGCCAGTTGGATTAATAATTAAGCGATACAAAGAAATATTCGTTCTCATACTTAGAAGACATCTCTTTAGGTGATTGCACGAAGAGAAATAACAGCGGTTCGCGATAAGGATTCTGTGAGCAATTTCTGCAGGCATTTTGTTGTCATGGTCAATGGTTACTCCTAGGTACGTAAATTCCTTCTCTACTCCAAAACTATAACCACCAATTTTGAGTATTTAACCGACGTTGACGGTCTGACATAGTCCGAGGAAGTCGAACAAGCGCTTTAGTTTTGGCTTGATTTATTTCTAAACCCATTTTTAGCTGCGCCTTCTATACTTTCAAAGGCCCTTCAAATTAGGGAGTGATTATTCAATAATGGCTATGTCGTCCGCGTAAGTCAACAACTGAACCGATTTATATAAAATAGTTACCCATGTGTTAAGGCCTGAATTCCTGATAACGTTGAACAGAATACATAAGAATCCATTCTCTTGCTGTAGTCTGGTTAGGGCGGCGAACTCTTGCGACAGATCGTTTTGAACTCTTATGACGTTCATTGCATTGTGCATAGTCGACCGCGTCAAACGTATTAGCTTATCGGGAATACCAAACTCAGCCATCGTTGAAAACAGCTGGCTTCTAATTATGCTGTCGTAAGCAGCCTTAAAATCTGTGAAAAGATGATACGTCGTCATGTCGTATTCACGAGACTTCTCCAATATCTGCCTGAGTGCGAAGATTTGAGCAATCATTGATCTTCCTTATTAAAATCCGGCCTGGTGAAAATCGAGATTGGTAATAATGCGCTTAGCATGCGGCTTAAAAGTAGCGTTTAAATTTTATAAGAATATTTTGTAGATGCTGTTCAAAAGAGTTATGGGCCGGTAACTTTCATAGAGCAACGTGTCGCCTTTTTTATGTAGAGGCCAGTTTATTTCAAGTTTTATAGTCCGGGAAATTTTAGTCTAATAAAGTAAAAAAATTATAAAAACAGCATTAATTAACATTCAAAAAAGCAAAATCAATACACAAATATTCCAACTGGTGAAAATGTTGAGGCGCTATAGTTTTCTACGTTTTTTTTTTTTTCAATACAGAGCGATTTCGAGGGCTATTCAAAGCTTCGAGATTTTGTGGATTGCCCTAATGTACATAGTGGATATGTACTAGTTTTTATAATTTAAATTTAAATTAGAATGCAAATGTAATTTAGCAAATATCCATTTTCAGTCTGGCATGAAGGTAATAGAAAAGTGCCATGGGAGGGGGGAACGACTAACCTTTTTTTCAATCCTTATTATCCAATCTACCCATAAACAACTGACTGACTAAATTAAAAAAAGACAAAAACAAAATACGAAGACAGCAAAACTAAAAAGCTTGCTGGAAAGGGTGCAACTAATACATATGCATCTTATACATATGGAAACAAAAACTTGCGCCATTCTATTTAGGCATTTACTTGTGTCCGTAGGTAAGTTGGTATGGACATTTACTAGGAGAAACTTCAGCGCCAGACCCACGCGAAAATCACTCCACTAAACTGGACGGTTCGTTGAGAAGGTTGAGTAGCAAAACAGAAAGACAAAGACGAAAAAGCGGATAGACTAAAACACACAATTGCCAATTAAGATTTATGATGCATAACGAAAATAAAAGAAAGCACAACACAACAACACGACAAGTGCAACACAACACAAACACATAGGCGAATAATGTTGTGTTGCTCAGCAGGCAGCGCATCATAAATTGACGCTGTGTGCGTGTGTGGGAATGCCATGCAAGTACGCCTTTTGGTATGCAATACAAATGAAGGCGACTTTTGTGCGACCCCAGCGCTAACGCAGACGCAGCTGCTGACACTGGGCACTTGGGCGTTGAAAATTGAAAGCGCCAAATTAAACTGAAATGAAAAGTAAAAAAAAAATAACGCTCACACCCAGGCATGCTTATAAAGGGTTCTATAATAAGGGCAGGTTTGCGAAGGAATAAAATTAACTGTGTATGGAAAATTTAGAGGGTTTTGTTTTTTATTTGAACAGTTATGGGACATGATTATGGGAAAGTAATGGAATAAAACATCATTCAAATGTTCATCACAACTTGACGTGTTTGCATATATCCGAAAGGTATATCAGATTCAGTCGCGTTTATGCAATTGTCTGCGCTGCGTTGACTTTGAGAGCATCGATCGATTGCGGGTTATAAGCATAGAACCACAACTGCGAGAAAATCATTAAGAAAATATCGAGTTCGATCGCCATTTGATGATCTTGGTGGCCAATTCACGTCACCTCTGCAACCTCAAATTGTTTGCGCAGAAAGATCGTAATTGGGTTCTGTGTTCCTGCTTGAACGTCATATTGTCCATGCTCACATTGCTTAATTAAAGTAAACAGAAATTGGTTACTATCGATCCACAGATGGTAGAATACAGGACTTGGCAAAATTATGAGAGTAACTTCAACCCACAAAGGAACTTGGCAGGCTGAGAGAGGCTGCAGATGGACATAACTGATGTTACCTGTCATGTCTGACCGAAAGTCGCAGATCCTCTTGTCATTAAGCTGTAGACTGCTGGTTGGACTGATGACGGCCCACTTTCTATGAGCGAAGCACATGGAAAAGGTAGGTATCTCAGAAAATGTACCCTGCCCAGCATGTGCAGAGGAGGATGAGATGACGGACCACTTTCTGTGCGTCTGCTCGGCCTTCGCTCGAGTCAGTCTTGAGGTATTTGGCACTGATGTGTTAAGAAGCGACCACCTTGGCTCCTTGGCACCCCAAGATCCACTCAGATTTATTCAGAGATCGGAAATTAAAAAGGAAAGGGAGTGCAGTACAATGGACTTAATGTTGTGTGGGTGCTGTACTAGATAGTTTGTCAAAAAAGAAAAGAAAAAAACTTTTGCTGTAGAATTGTGTCCGCTCATTTCACAGAACTTTCAATTACTTGTTCAGAATACAACAAAGTATCGTGCGAAGGAACTGCGCAGATTCTTTCTCATGCCATTAGCACAGTCTCTATTTTTGCGGACCTGTGTCGTAAGCAAATCGCTGTCCTCTCACTAATTAAGTCAGCAAATAAGCTGATACCTTCAAATTCGCTGAGAGCCGAGTAACGGCTTAATGTTGGCCTTCGCATTCTGTACAACGTGATTATTGATGTGTAGTGCTCGCAAATGACGAAAATAGCCTCACTACTGCCGTTTTCGAAGAAGTACAAATCAACAAAGCCACCGGTACCAAGTCTCTTCCAAATGGTAGCTTTCATGGATGCATCGCCACTTGGTGAATCCCGTGAGGATAGAAATAATTCTAGAAATAGAAAATGTATCTGTTAACATTCATTCACTAATCCAAAAACGCATCTTGCTACTAAAGATAATTTATAGGCTAAAATTGACATCCTCTTATAAATGTTCCGAAGCCCTGGCAGCGAGCAAACTTTGTTATCTATGACCATCAACTCTAAGTTTGTAATTCACTTCAATTCAGTACGGGTGCAGACCCAAGCATCGTTGCGAAATTCACCAAACTGCAATCTGCTAAGTTCTTTGCACGGCGAGAAATCAGCTACTTCAGATTCTTCTGCCCACTTTCACAGACAGTCGAGATGTTCTCAGCCTATCTGGTATTCCATTAACGATCACCCTCGAAATTTGCCAACAAACGGTAGTTAGTCAACTTCTGTCGCAAAATAGATACAACCCACGCAGAAATTTCGCTATTGAAAACCCCTTTACTTAACACTTACACACTCATACATACACAATTGCATTAGTCGCTGGGTGACCGCCTGATAAACAGTGTGGGCGGTATGCGTGAAAAAATGCAAGCCAAAAAGGTCACCAGCCACATTTGCACATAAATTGGCAACCATGTTGGACACAGCAGCTGTGGCGTGTAGGGGGAACTAAGAGTTGGGTAGCTGTTATTGCTGCTAGTAGTCCACAAAAAATTTGACAGCGTTGAAGACTTGTGTTTTGCATGAATTTTTTACTTCGTTTTTTTTTTGTTTTTTGCCCGTTATGGCCAGCGATTTGTTGCGCTTGTGAATTAAAGCGTGAATTTTTCATGCCTTGATTGCCATGTGTAGCAAATAGGTATTTATTATTATAATTTTTTATTGCTGCGACTACATTTTTAAGCATAAAAATTTATAGTTATGAAATTTATTGCTGAAGTTTATCAAGCACTTGTGAAGGATATCGATGCGAATGACTTAAAAACCATTCATGCAAAAAACTTCTATAGGTAATTAAAGAAAAACAAATTTATTGGAAATACTTTTAAGCGGAAATACATTGGAAATACATGCGTACAAAATGAATGTTTATAGTATGCATAATTAAGTTTTTAAATTAAAGGTATCACTACTTTAAATAACTACTTATATAGCAGATGGACCCATGACTCCCATTGAGAATTTAATTCTTTCGCATTTTCAATTATTTTGTATGAAAATATAGTTCATTATCATACACAAATCATATAAATATAAGTCTGAAACTTTATGCAAATTAAAAAAAACGTTATGATACAGAAGTCATATACAAATAAGTTTCAAACTTTGTGCAAATTACAACAAAAATCAACAAATTTTGCTACAATTTAAATTTTTTAGCTAGAATTTCAAGAAAAATTTGAAGTATGCAGTTTTATAGCCCATTGAATTTTGATTTAACAAAATACAAGTTTCAAGTAACACAAACATCGCATTGATTTTTGACAATTTTTTTGCTGACTGTGTTGTGTATTTTCTGCCATATACTTTGCGAGGAAGAAAAGGAGTGAACCCTCAGCGAAAAAAAATTGTCAAAAATTAATGATAATCTGTAGCCACTTAAAACTTACACTTTGTTATACTAAAATTCAATGGGCTATAAAACCGTGTACGCAAAATATTTCTAATTTTTTAATTAGAGTTAATAATTTTATATTCAATAAGCAGAAAAATTATAAAAATTCTGGTTAAAAAGTCGAAAGTTCTGATTTTTGAAAATATTTGGAAATTTTTGGAATGTTTGGAAAGTTTGAAACTTTGCGTTACAAGGCTTATGTTGTAACGGGTGATTTTTTAGCTATTATCTTTTTAAACAGTTGGTTTAAACAGCTGACGCACGCTTCGTGTTTTGTTTTACTGCCAAACATCTTCAGTTTGGTCTATACTTTATCCATGAATCGTCTTACAAACGAACAACGCTTGCAAATCATTGAATTTTATTATAAAAATGCCTGTTCTGTTAAGAAAGTTTATCGCGCGCTTCTTTCATTTTATGGTCAGTTTAATCGACCCACTGAAGCGGCTATTCCAGCTATTGTGACTAAATTTAGAGCCAAATTTACATTATTGGACATCAAGCCACCAACACGCTTACGTAGAGTGCGAACTGAAGAAAATATCGCAGCTATATCGGCCGGTGTTAATGATGACCATCAATTATCGATTCGTCGCCGTTCGCAGCAATTGGGCCTCTGTTACTCAACAACGTGGAACATTTTGCGAAAGAATTTAGGAGTGAAGCCTTTCAAAATACAGCTAGAATACAGCAAGAATTGAAGCCGAACGACCTACCGCAATGCAGAATTTTTGGTGAATGGGCTCTTGGAAAGCTGGCTGAAGATCCACTTTTTTATCGAAAAATTGTGTTCAGCGACGAAGCTCATTTTTGGATCAATGGGTACGTAAATAAGCAGAATTGTCGATTTTAGAGTGAAGATCCGCCAGAAGAATTTCAAGAGCTACCAATGTATCCAGAAAAGGTCACAGTTTGGTGCGGTTTATGGGCTGGAGATATCATTAGACCGTACTTCTTCCAAGATGCTGCGAATCGTAACGTAACTGTGAATGGTGAGCGCTACGGTGAAATGATATCCAACTTTTTTTTGCCCAAAATGCAAGAGCTTGACTTGCATGACATGTGGTTTCAGCAAGACGGTGCCACATGCCACACAGCATGGGTAAAAATGGACTTGTTGAGAGGCGAGTTCGGTGCAAATTTTATTTCACGTTCGGGACCTGTCAATCCGTAAACTTACTTTGGATTATTTTTTGTGGGGCTATGTTAAAGCTCATGTCTATTCAGACAAGCCTGCTTCAATTAACGCACTGGAAGACAACATTAAGGCATTTATATGTGAGATACCGGCCGAAACATTGGAAAGAGTATGCCAAAATTGGACTAAGCGTGCTTTTTTGAAAAACTTTCCTATAGCTCTTAAAAATTCACTTTTTAGTATGAACAATATTTTTATAAAAAAATAGTGGCGTGTTATAATTTTGCAATATGGGTATATATGAGAAGAAATCGTAGGGACACGAATCAATAGCGGCTAAGGCAAGTAGATTAATAGGCACCAGTAAACTATGTTTTGTCCGCCACTGTCTATGTATTTTCTCTGAGCGGTGGCTGGTAAGTAAACAAGCAATATCAAAATAAATAATAGAAACATTTTCGAAAGCCATTTTCGAATTTTGCTCTCATTAAAACGTAAACTTCATGGAAACTCCAGCCAACTACAGATCGATCCGAAATGTCTCCCCATGAGAGTCCAGGAGAATTCATAATTGAGAAACCTTTTATCAAACCTTCGCATTCTCTTAGTCAGATTATGGACCCACCCATTGATCAAATTTTATATTTTACCTTCATTTCGCACTCTTTATATGTTGTGATTTGCACATTCACATTCATTAACAAAGCATTTGGATGGACACGCATCCCATAGCGCACATCCAGACATTTTTATCTACGAGTAGTTGCTTGCACTTTCGTTTATCCTTTTAAGTATTGTTTGCCACTCGTTTGGATATAAAGTTTGAGTGTCTGTTGTGACCAGCAAATCTGAAAAACTTACGCATGCATACACATACTTCCCATACAGACTGAAGTGAAGCATATACATACCCATACTTTGACACATCTCAAAGCAGTTGTCCCCAACTAAAGTCCTGTCTTTACTGACTTTTTTTCTTAAGCTTGTAGAAATGTAAATCCCGGGATACCGGTCATTTTTAGATATCGAAGACCGAGGCATGTGAGAAGACGAAATATTCCCTTTTATATAAAAAAAGAAGCATTAACTTTAACTTTTTAGCAAATATGGTTGCTTTTATTTTATTTTTAATATAAAAAATTACACGGCATTATTTGATTTTTTTTTTAGAATAAATGAATACGTATTTAAAGCCTACTACTTTCTGCTTAATCCACAAATAATAAATAATGTTTAACATCAAAATATTGTGCGTAGGAAATTTAAAAAGCGGGACTAGGTAAAGTCTATTATAATATTTTGGGATATTATATCGAATTTTGATGTTCGGCAAGGTTGCCTGATTTTCGATTGTGCTATTCCTAATTTCGCTGGATGACGGGTTTTAAGATCTGTAGACGCACGCCGCAGAGGTAGGATATACAATGGAATTTCAGCTCCAACCCTGAAGTCATAGTCTAGGTCAATGACATCCGTCTATAGTCGGCAAAACCTTCCGTCATGCAAAGAAAGCTCGACGTTTTGTCGGAAGAATCAAACAAAGTCAGTCTGAAGATCAATGCTGAAAAAACTAAATCGCTTAAAGCAAATGCGTGGATCCAAGCAGTAGTTTCGTGGCGAATTCCAGCATTCCAAACGTTAACAACTTCACCTACCTGGGGAGTGTTATTTCTACAGACGAAGGTACAGCAAACGACATACAAAGCATAATCCCAAAAGCTCGCTGTGCCTTTGCTCAGCAGAACAAGAAATGGAATTCTACAAGGATTTTCATAGACACAAAGTTGCATATTTTGAGCTCAAATATAAAGTGAGTTCTTTTGTATGGCTTTGAGACCTGCCTCACGCCAGACTCGGTAGCAAATAAATTGCAAGTTTTTGTCAAGAAATGTTTAAGACCAAACCATCAACAGCAAAGTGGTTTGGGAGAATTGTAAGCAGTCACCCAACAATACCGAAATAAAGCATAGGAAGTGGAGATGGGTTGAGGGATTTCATAGATGGATATGGATTGGCCATACACAGAAATAAGCAGAATGAAACACGCAAGGCAATAGAAAAAAAGGAGACCCTATGGGCACTTCAAAAAGTACACTCAAAAAAGACCTTAAGGTTGTAGAGGAATCTTTAAAGAAAGGGCATCGCGGAGGGTTGTCCATAGAGTTGAGAGTCCTTTTGTCCCATCGGGGGTGACAGGAATTGAGAAGCATATCGAATTCTCGCATAGCTCTGGATAAAATGGATTGATTGTAAACTTGGTTAGAACCTTGTCCTAATAGTATGGATAAGAGATTCGTAGACTGCGTTTCCAAATATTAAAACTAATCCTTTCTAAGACACAAAGACAGTGAACTTCTTCTTCTTCCTCTTGATCGACGCGATAACCACGCACGCGATTTTGGCCGATTTTAACAAAGTGCAGCAGTCGTTTCTTGCTCGTGCTAAAGGGCGCCTGCTGGACACACCAAGTGAAGCCTAGTCCTTCTCCACCTGATCTTTCCAACACAGAGGAGGTCCACCTCTTCCTATGCCACCATCAGTTAGTACCGCAACAAATACTTTCTGAGACGGGCAGTCAAATATTCCATTAAAAACGACGACTTTAGAGAGTTTTCAGATCTATTAACATAAGACGAGAGTTTCGAAATTCACGAAATGAAGAAAAAAGTTTAGAGATTAAAAAATACATAACCTTTTTTAAGACCAGTTCTCCCCTACGTCTGTGAAACATGGGTCCCTATTTATTGACGTGAATTTACTGATGCGATTTCAAATAAAAGTTTCAGAAAAATATTCGGCCCTATACGATTAGAAGATGGGGCATACCATGTACAGTATAACCACGAGCTGAGGGTTTTAATCGCAAGACGAAATATAATGCGGTTTATAAAGTCGGAAAGATTGTGGTGTTATGGACACGTCCTAAGAATGAGCAGCGAAAGAGCGAGCAAGAAAGTTTTTTAATCAAATCCTGAAGGAGCAAGAATGAGAGGCTGGCCAAGGCGACGATGGTTTCAAGAAACGTAGAAGACGATATGCGAAAGATGAGAATATCACAACATACAGCGAGAACAGGCTGTCGAGAAGAATGGAGACGTATTGTAGAGGAGGCAATAGTCCACCCCGGACTGTAATGCCAATATGACGATGATGCTTTTTTCGACAGATCTTAAGTCACTTTATCTGATATGTACACGCTAAGGTATTAGTAACAGCGTATAAAATTATCTACTGCCTTTTTTTGTTACTAAGTACATAATTTTCACCTCAGGGAAAAAGTATATTTAAACTTATTTATTTATTATTTATTATGGGGTAGAAAAGCTTCAAAAAAGAAACTTCTTTACCAGTTACAATAAGTTGTAGCAAAATAATGAATATCTGAATCTCAGGACTAGTCTCGTTAACCCGGGATGGCAATAACGAGATACCGAAATTCCAAAACTCTAAAAAAGTCTGTATATACATGCGTTCATACATATGCGTTGCGTGCTAATGGGCAGCACGTATGCCTGCAGACGTTCACTACTTTTGCTGTTGCTGCTGCTGTTGGCGTTTTCGAAGCGCACGGGACATGTATGTATGTGTGTGTATACTTCGCAGCATTCATGCAGCAGTCTGCATTATTAGTGCTCTTTTGTGGTTAATTAGTGTGGATTGTAATTTTCACACACTCAAAATACCCATCACTGGTATTTTATAAGGAAAAATACACGCACATATTCAAAAGTTGCATTGCTTGAGCGTCTACAAGCGTCTGATTTCAGCGCTACAGCGCTTATGGGCATCGTTGATGCTATTTACCAACTTTTGTTTTCAAATATGGAAAAAGGTGCACCTGAGGTAGTATCTTGGCAAGGCAGGCATGCTTATATTCTTAAACCTAAGTTTGCTTGTAGCTAGGGACAAAATTCGTACATGTACTGAAAGAAGCACTACTGCGTACTTAATTCTTTGTTCTTATTTTCACATTTGGTGTCACTGACCTTCAGAAGTGAAACGGTTGTACATCTCAATTAGAACTAAAGGAAACTGTTGTTTAGTTTCGAAAGTGGGAAAGGAAATATTTATATTCTTAAGCTAATGACCGATATGAGTTCAGGAAATTATACATTTAAATCATGATTTGGTAATTCAAACTATTAATCGACGAGAAAAGAGACTAAAAGTTGAAGATGAGCAAAAAGCCTAGATTTGCCTTTCAGAAGAAAGTTGACTCCACCTGAGCCAAATTGTTGTAAATCTGAATTTGAAAAGGCACATATCTTATTCTTGACTCACACGACAACCGCTTAAGGGGTTATACGCAGTTATGACTTTCTAAGCAATGATCTAAGCAATACTTTCGGAGTTATACCTAAATATGTAGAGATGCCTTGGCACGTTTTAAGGTAGGTATTGAAACTTTAAACGTTTTTTTTTTTTCAAAACGGCATTTTTCAAGTCGGTGTACACGATATCTCGAAAATGGCTTGTTTGATCGGTCAACCGTTTTAACTCAATCTTTAAAGATACATTTTCCAGTAATTAATCGTTCCTTTTGTAAATCTGATACTTATTTTCCATTTTATAATCAATTTACGGCCAAATTTTAACGTAAAAATCGAAATCATTTCTTTTAAAAGCTGCCATTTTGTGAAAATTCACTATTTTGATTAGCCGAACTATTAATTACTGGATAATCTAATATATTAACAAAATTTGTTTGGTTTTTTGATTTCAGATAATCCAATCCTGAGTTACGATGTACACCGTAAATCGTCTTTTTTTAAAGGAGGTTCCAGAAATCGCCTGCAGCGCGCTCTATAATCAACATTTTCATAAATAAAAAATTTTGTTACGTTCTTGAAGGATGCTTTTATAACCGCCAAAAATTTTCAAATTAAAATATTCTGAAGTTTCTTCAGGATAAATCCTTGACAACCTGTCTTTTATTTGCTTCATAACTGCGTATAACCCCTTAAGTGGTTTTAGCTGAGTCTCAAAAAGTGTGCCAGTCGTTTCCTTCTCGTGCTAACCGTCTCCAGTTGGACACATCAAGTGGGGCCAAATCCGTCTTTCCCCATCTTTACAGCACGAGTCCTTCTTCCTATTTGCTCCCTGCTACCACCAGTTGGTACCGCATTTGTATTCATTCAGAGGACACGACGTAGCCAGCAAAATCGTTGCATCTTTACTCACACCTGTCGGCATCAATGTGCCTATAGCGAGGTGAAAAAAGGAGAGCAATGAAGTGAGATTGGAGTCTTTACACAATAACCAATGTTCTATATTCAATACCAAGTATGGGCATTCCCTTTGAACTATTTCAGGTATACCAGATGTAAGCAAATTTCAGCCCTAATAACTTCAGAAAAGCTTCTAAAATTAATTCAACTCCGCATGAAGTTCAACTGCGACATCAAAAATAAATTTTGCTAAGCTGATAGATCGTAGTTTTGTGAGACACGTCGTCCATAAAAGAGATAAAATTACTGAGTTAGAGTGATTCAAGACGATGCAGACCTGTAACATCAATTTTTTATGATTTGATATTCAAAGAAAAATGATATTCTTTAATATAAAGGATCGGATGTATATTTCATTATAAAGAGGAAGGTATGCCGTTAATAGTGGAAAATAACATCAAGCGAATGACCGTCACGACCACGCTTACAGGACATAATACTTTTCATGAAATTTTCCATAACCGAATTGCAAAGTGGCTACCCTATGTCCTCGATAGCCTCACGAATTCTATCTTAGAGGTCTTGAATCGACCCAGGGCTGTTGGCGTATACCTTCTCTTTCACGTGGCCCAAAGAAAAAAGTCACAAAGTGTTAAATCACAAGATCTCGGTGACCAATTGTGATCCCTTCTTCGAGAGGTAACACGGTACGGAAACTTTTCCCGTAAAATATCAATAGTTTTGTTGCCTGTGTGGCACGTAGTGCCGTCTTGTGGAAAACAAACGTTGTCCAGATCAATACCATCCAATTCCGGCCATAAAAAATCGTTAATCATCTCTCGATAGCGATAGATAACACCTGTTATTGGACAACACTTTATTTCAAAAATGTTTGTTTACCGCACGATCAATCGATTTTCTCAAACGTCTCAAGTGACAGACAGAAAAAGGAACGTGGTTCGAACCAGTACACCCATAAAAGCCGTTCGGGAAGGAATTCGCAGAAATCCCTTTAGAAAACAGAAAATCATGTCCAGGGAAATGAATGTGTTAACCACAACCTTGTCAAGACTAATCAGAGATGATCTCTCACTCCGTCGCTCAACTGGTCATCTTTTGACAACGCCCTTGAAGAAAATTATACTCGACAGATGCAAGCATCTTCTTCGGTGGCACGCGGTCAACGGCCATGAAAATATTCTTTCCACAGATATGAGGAAATTTCCACTGTTGAAGAAGTGTTTAATAAGCAAAACGACAAAATCTATACTAAAACTTCTTAGGACACAAAAAATGTTTTTCCAAGGGTTCAACGGCGCCACCATCAAGCCTCCATAGTGGTTTGGCTAAAACCACCCAACAGTGGCTAAAAAACAATATTCCTGGGAACATAGCCGCACAAAGTTGGCCGTCTGGAAGTCCTATTGGACTACAGTTTGTGGTCAGAATTGGAGAACATGGCCAGTCGAAGAGCGCACAGAAATTTGGAGAGTCTCATGGAAACCGTGCGTGCAATAACTGAATGCCCTAATGGTTTGAAGGATTGTGTGAAAGCAAATTGTGACCATTTCGGATAGAAATATTTTTTTTTTTGTAAAGTTTACTTGATTAAATAAAACTAACTTCATTAATAAAATATTATAATTTCATATCTATAACGGACTTAACACGTAACAGAACTTATGGCAGGACTCTAAGTACACTCAGCGAGTGCATATAAAATCCTATGTTAGGTGGCAGTGTCAATAACCGAAAACAGCGATACATTTAGGGTAATAGTAGCGACCTTTGTGATAACACATAACCTTATTTGAAGTAAAAAATGAAGTTATCCCAACTCCACTTAAACTAAGATATATCTGCTCGTAAACAATGAACTGTAGACAAGTAAAGTCAAGCTAAGAAGAGACATCAAAAACCTAAACAAGAGCAGTAAAATGATTACAATAAAATACTACAGCAAAAATACAAAAAACTAAATCTAAAGAAATACTTCAGGAGATATGTAGGTGGAAGTCCCTGAACATAATCAAAATGGAAAACTTGGCAAGGAATAAAATTAAATGACACGAAATGAATTGCACTGACGTTTTCGTACCTGCAACCTGAGGGTTGAAACATCATCACAACAATGATTAAGATGATGACCACATGGGTGCATGGATGGATAGTAAAACGAGGGTGGATTCTTCATTGAACCCAATACACAAAGTCACATACTTACCTTCTAACCTAAGAGCCGCTAGTAAACAAAGCGAGCCACGAACACTTGGACACTGTGACTGACAATCAGCTGAAAAGGCGCTTAACGGTAAATGTGCCACATAATGAGGCCTATTAGTTAGGGGTCATAAAGAAAAGCCAAAAAAAATAAAGAATTTATGTCAACCACTCAGTGGGTAGGCAACAAGCGGGAGTAACAGCAACAATAACAAGCGGATAATAAACAACTGCATAGCTACGACAATAATGCAATGAACTACATACTTTTATGTCTAAGTGTGGGTGCATAGAGTAACAAAAATTATCGGCATATTTGAGGGCAATGTTTAGTTCCGCTAGAAAGGCGTTGAGGTAGCACATCCTTTATGATAGAAATTTTGATGTATAGGCGTTAGGAGTATATAAGTATACAAGCGTACTCTGTGGCTCTGAGTTAGAGTAAGAATTAGTCAAATTAAAATTCTGCATAATTCTTAGAGAAAGCAGAAAAATTATCTTTGATAGGCAGCCTTGTAAAAATTAAGTTTAATCTGATTTTGCCTCGAAATGCAAATTAATAATCTAATGGATATTACATGGCATGCACTGACGGATCCAAGATGGAATCTGGAGTGGGAGCGGGGGTTTTCTATAAATCAACCAGCATTTCGGCCTCCTTTAAACTGCCGGAAACAAGCAGAGGTCTTCGTGATCCTGCAAGCATGCAAAATGCTTCGGAATCGCTGTTGGGAGGAAGACATTAATATTTTTTCCTATAGTCAAGCTGCGATCAAGGCCCTGTCGTCGTTGTTAAAGGGAAACTACACAATTTCTTTCTTAAAAAAGCGCAAGACAGATGGAGGTCTGTCTCATCGTGTGCTATTTCGAAAGCACTATGGCCTCAATACGATATAAACAGAACGCTAAAGGTGATGAGAACCCCCCGCCATTCAATTTCCAAACTCATTGCGGTGATCACTGGTCACTGGGTGATCGGCACTCACGCGGAGAGGCTAGGAATTCCGTACAACCCCCATTGCAGAAGCTGTGGGGATCCCACAGAGAAAGAGACTGTGGAACACTTTCTCTGCAGATGTCCGGCTTTGGCGGCTAGGCGCTTGAGATTCCTCAGCGTCCCCTTTGGGGATGACTTAAAGAAATTCTGCAGCCTAGATCCATATTCTCTCCTCCACTGCATCAACAGCACTGGATAGCTGTTGAAGGTTTTCTCTTCCCAAAATTTTTCCTTGCACAGGTATTGGTCCACATTATGGTATCAAAACGGCACGTCAATACTACTTGAAGTGTGCCTGGGGTACTCTGACCATCTTACCTACCTACCGACATGGCATTTATTTTTTGTATATCATACCCAACATATGTCTGCAGCGGCTATCACAGGGTTCATCTAAATGAGCCCAATCAGCTAAAATGCGACGTAAGTCAAGACCCTTTGTGGAGCAACATCGAGACGCACCTCACATAGAGGAGCTCGGACAAATACCCAAAAAGGGTGTAAACGCCAAGACTGTTACGTACAATTTTCCGCCTAGTGGAAGGCCAAAGACAACAAGTTAAAAATGAAATTTCAGTGTATTCTTCAACATTTCGCTTTATGAACTTCGCGGACAGATATTTTTTGTTCAAAGTAAATTTCCATAATTTGGAAGCGTTATTCTGCATTGGACGATTTATGATGACTTGTCGGACCTTACTGAGTAGTGTATCATTATCAACCGACAAACCATAGTTATCGATATCGATAATTCTCATGCAGCTAAAAAACCACTCGATATTTAATATTTTACTGTGCTGCCAACGGTTTGAAAATTGTCATTTAATTCCCATGGGGAAAATACAGGTCAATGTTATTCCTGCGCCTCATTTAATTTCCCTTCACAAGTGCCCAAAAAATTACAAAAAAAAATTATTTAAACGATTTTTATGGGACCCTGAAAAAAACTACAACCTTCTAGATGAAATAAACAAAGTTAATAAATATCACCAAGAAATTTTTTAGGGGTTTTAAAAATATTAACAAAAAAATTATTAAAAAAATACAAAACATTTAAAAATTACATATATAGTGCATTCTTTAGTTTTCAAAGTTTCATAAGTCAAAAATAACAAAAACACGAGATAAATATTGTTATTGTTAATTTTTAAATTTTCAGTCTCCCTCACTGGGCACATATGGAATTGTTTAAAAAAGTCAAAGCCAAGTTGCATAACATTTTTTTCAATATTTTTTCAAGAAAACAGGATTTCTTGAAAAAACTATTTTTAGAAATATCTTTTATGTATCTTAATTCTACCTAAGAATCTAAGAATCTTTAAGCTGTCAACATTATGTCGCCTGCTCCCCTGCCCCCATCTAGCGCTTGTTGAATGTGGTGTCGTTGTTAAGATGATGCAACATCATTAAATTAATTAAAGGACAACAACAACAAATTTACACATACAAGTCTTCATTAGCTTATAGGAACATACATTCGCACTTCCTTAAGGAGAAGCTTCAATGGTCGCTGACGTTGAAAGCAGCGAATCAACAGCGCCAAGAGTGCAATCAGCAGACATAGGGGGGGTTGTTATTCACAAACGACGAAAGACGCTATATATGTGAACGCATAGCTATTATTTTCTGTGTCCTAAAAATTCTACGATAATTTGCCAAGTACACCTATCTATAGGAGCGGCGCACAGTGGGCGCGTTTCACACAAAAGTTGGTCATATATACAATACGTGTAGTGAAAAATGAGTTAAAGGTTTCGAATTTGGTATGTAAGCTTTCATGATTAGGATTAGTAAAAGGTGTGAATATTTATGAATGAAATCCGTACATAATCCCACTTCTCATAAAAAGATATTTTTAAGTTGCCATATATTTTTAGCTATTAAGGCTAGAATGTTTTGTCATGCTTTCTAAATACATCATCAACCTAATATTTTTATTATTAAGCTACTGCACACTGTGACTTAAAGGAATGTATTGCGCAGAGCCTGCTGAGGTACCCTATATTATAAGGCTTCTTAAAAATGGTATCTAGCACATTATGGGTTGTAGTATTCCTGGTCTTTCGAGCTTTGAAGCATAAGTCCGGTTCAATAACATTTTTTTTTAAAACGCCAATCTTTGAGCACATGTACCGCTTAACGCAAAGAAATTTCAAAACTCTTTTTTTGTCGATCGCTGTAAAGAAATGGTTTTACTTATATTTAAATTGTTTCTCTATTTATGGTCACATTCTCCCACTATGCAACGTAACTAATCGCATGAGTCTAATTAGCGCACCGGAATGTCGGTCTAACGCTTAACGCAGAAGACACTCTAATGGTTATTATTAGTGGAGTCCGCTTTTTTTCTTTGCAGCCCGAGGTAGTGTCATAATCGTAATAAGTATTAAATTTATGAAAATTTTGTAGTGCACTATGTGGCGTTCACCCAATCCACATTCGCATATAATTCAGCCAAGTTAGAGTGTATCTTCCTTTTACACCATGCGTGGAAATTTTAATTACTACAATTAATGTTGCTTAGATATCCAAGAGCAGGCAAAAGCACAACGCAGACGCCCGAGCATAGGGCAGATTTCAAAGAAAATTTTAATTTTTTAGGAGGTGTAGAAATTGTAATGAAAAAGTGTCAAATAGCTGTTTGAAGTGTTGCTTGCTGAAATTTGAAATAGCAGCGCTGAAGTGAATGGCAATATTATTCAGGGTAGAACTGAAATCGGAGTATTTTATGTAGTATAAAGTGAAAAGTTATGTTGATTTAGAAGCTCAAGAGCAGAGGCTGTAATCACTCTTCAAATTCACCCCAACGCAAACACTAGAAAGAAAAGAGCAAGAATATCTTAGACGTGGCATGGAGTATAATTTTTCAGAGAATCATCAACAAAGACAAATACAAGAAAAGCGGAAAGATGGCAAAGGCTCTCTTGACTCACTTGTAAGAAAATAGCCAGTCAATCTACTTGATTTTGTATTCGTTTTCCTGACAGAAGTGTTGGATTTGGTCAAACGCTGCCGCTTTTTGGAACGACTTGAGTCATGACAACTTCAAGCCGACGGCGTAGCCAGTTTTTCAGTAAGGAAATCACATAATTGGGTTTGAATGCCTTTCGCAACAAAATCAAACCTCACTAAGCAGTGCAGAACTCATACGAAAAGGAGCTATAAACATCCAACTTTTATATATATATATATATATAATAGGACTATGAATAAGTTCGTTTCGGTTTTACAACAGATGGCGTAACTTGATTATTATTCCATCGATCCACATTTCCAAACATTCATTGGAGAGCTACTGTCGTAAGGCACAAACGTCAGTATAAGTTTTTTATTTGAAGCGTAAACAACAATATTTTTACCACACTTGAAAATGTCGAATTTCGTGCCAAATAATGTGTTTTTGCGGGGAATTCTTCTTCATTATTTTAATATGAAGAAAAAAGCAGCCGAAAGTCATCGTATCTTGGTGGAAGTTTATGGTGAGCATGCTCTATCTGAGCGAACGTGCCAGAAGTGGTTTGCACGCTTTAAAAGTGGTGATTTTGGCTTGGAAGACGAAGAACGCGAGGGTGCGCCGCCAAAGTTCATGGATACCGAATTGGAGGAATTGCTCGATCAAGATCCGGCTCAAACGCAAGAAGAGGTTGCAAAAACTTTGGGAGTTGATCAATCAACCATTTCCAAACGTTTAAAAGCCATGGGAATGATCCGAAAGGTAGGCCATTGGGTGCCGTATGAATTGAAGCCAAGAGACGTTGAACGCCGTTTTATGGCATGCGAACAACTGCTTCAACGGCACAAAAGAAAGGGTTTTTTGCATCGAATTGTGACTGGCGATGAAAAGTGGGTCCATTACGACAATCCAAAACGTCGGGCAACGTATGGATACCCTGGCCATGCTTCAACATCGACGTCGGCGCAGAATATTCATGGCCTGAAGGTTATGCTGTGTATCTGGTGGGACCAGCTGGGTGTTGTGTATTATGAGCTACCGAAACCGAATGAAACGATTACGGGGGATGTCTACCGACGACAATTGATGCGTTTGAGCCGAGCACTGCGAGAAAAACGGCCGCAATACGCCGATAGACACGACAAAGTTATTTTGCAACATGACAATGCTCGGCCACATGTTGCACAAGTGGTCAAAACATACTTAGAAACGCTCAAATGGGATGTCCTACCCCACCCGCCGTATAGTCCAGACCTTGCGCCATCCGATTACTATCTCTTCCGATCGATGCAACATGGCCTGGCTGACCAGCACTTCCGTAATTACGATGAAGTCAAAAAATGGATCGATTCGTGGATTGCGGCAAAACCGACCGAATTTTTCACAAAGGGAATCCGTGAATTGCCAGAAAGATGGGAAAAAGTAGTAGTAAGCGATGGACAATATTTTGAATATTAAATTTGTAACCATTTTACGTCAATAAAGTTTCAAATTTCGAAAAAAAACCGCACGAACTTATTCATAGTCCTATTATATAATTGGCGCGTACACCCTTTTTGGGTGTTTGGCCGAGCCCCTCCTCCTATTTGTCGTGTGCGTCTTGATGCTTTTCCACAAATGGAGGGACCTACAGTTTCAAGCCGATTCCAAACGGCAGATATTTTTATGAGGAGCTTTTTCATGGCAGAAATACACTCGGAGGTTTGCCATTGCCTGCCAAGGGGCGACCGCTATTATAAAAATGTTTTTCTTAATTTTGGTGTTTCACCGAGGCTCGAACCTACGTTCTCTCTGTGAATTCCGAATAGTAGTCACGCACCAACCCATTCGGCTACGGCGGCCGCTTAAGTAAGTATCCGCCGAAAAAGAGCCGATGTTGGGACTCGACACATAAATTTCTAACTAAGCAAAATTGTTTTGGCAGAAAATACCTAGTCAGGTTTTCAGAAGAAAAATCGAGTCAGAACAATGATCTCTAAATACGTTTACTGCTTCATATATGAGTAAATGATTTGTACATCCTTTGTTCCGAATTTGATCAGGCTCCTCTTCCAATTTGTGATGTATGTTTTGATATTTTTCCACAAAACGGGGGCATACAGTTTTGTGTCGCTTCCGGAAGGCAGATGGTTTTTTATGTGAAGCTTCTTCCTAGCAGAAATACACTCGATGGGTCGGCGTTGCCTACCGAGAGGCGACTGATTTAGAAAAAGAACCTTTTCTACCATTTGGTGTTGCATGCCAGTAGGGGGTTTCGAGTCCGTGCGCCGCAACCAATTTGTAGTCACGCACCAACTCCCTCGACCAGGGCAGCCTAGGAAAGAAAATGATCGCAGAAGCATATGAACTTGATACCAAACTCTCATTTGCAATGAACACACAGTCATCTGAGTTTCAAGCTAAAGTTTCTAGCAAAAAGTTTGAAAGCCGCATCGATTCCCATTTTTGTCCAAATAGTCAAGCAGCAGGTATAGTCTTGTTAGCCTATCTTCAATTTCCACATTCAAGTTATTAAAGAAATATTATGACACACTTCATATTGTAACAAAGGAAATCACAAAATTGATATGTTGGGTACCTGACCGCTGCGGAATTTCAGGTGCAATGGTCCACCACCGAACCACCGAGCTGGCAAAAGTTCATCTCTGGGATCAGTTTTAGCTAATTTACATCCACGTCTAAGAGGTTCATAAATGAATGGGTATATTTAGAGCGGGATCAGCAGTGAGGTGTATTAGGGAACTAACTGGTGTCGATCGACATGGGTCTGCTTACTAAGGTAGATCCAGGTTTCTTGGTTATAGCAGTTTAGAAAACTGGGCTGGGTGCAGTGAAATCATCGGTCCTCGTCGTATAGATCATTTAACAGCAGACCCAGGAAAACGACTGTATCGACAAAAAGGACCAGAAAGAGAGGGGTTTTAGATGAATTGTCAAAACAAAGTTGCAAATACCAGTCAATGTAAACTCCTACTTTGATTGGATTTGGAATAATATATTAAAATAAAGGAGGAAAGCTGACTCTCCTCATAGACATCATCGACGATGCACTTGTCTGGAGCATAAGGATATGTTTTCTGCTATTTTCCAACTTTAGCAAGATGGCAAATTTTTGGAGCGAATGTACAGAGAATGGATGAGTTACCGGCATTCACTTTACGACGACAAAATTTTAAGATTCATAAAAAAATCTGGGAATTTTGCTGAGGAATGCCTACCGCATCTGTCCTTCCAGTCCTTTAAATAATCACTTTTTGTCTTAAGCGCAATGGGTAATATTGTCAGAGTGCTTGGAAAAATTTTCAGCCATCCACAATTCCATTCCTTAGTCGATCTCTTGCTGAGAATTAGGCTGGTAAACCCCTCTTAGCCTAGGTAGCCTTAGGTAGTCATAAGGTGCATGAATTAGCCATTTGCAAGTGGATTAGATATCGGAATATAAACGATATCTGATACCTAAATAGTAAAGGAAAAAGTACCTGCAATCTGATCACCCTTTAGGTTTTTGCTGTTTGGAGCAATGCAACTGAAGTTGCCACTGTTCTTTTCCACTAGCTTTATTCTTCTCAGTTCTTCAACAGCATTTTAGGGTTCTATAAAATATATGTAAGGCTTGTCTGCGTAGTATTATTTTGAAGCGATGACTAGCCGAATGTATCAAAGATGATGAGAGTGATGATCGGCAACCAATAGACCTCCTGATTAGAAGTTACAAAGAGTATCTGGTAACTCAAAGTCCACTCAGCTGATATCAATATGATTATTTTGAGAACACTTAAAATATACCAATCATTCTTCCTATGCCTAAGAAACTTTTTAGCCTAAAATTGGACTAACTTCATTTCGTTCCTCAGATTATTTTATATATTTAACTTCCCTGAATAATGACCATCCCTGAGTTCACTAAGATTCAAGAAACTTCAAAGAAAAGTGTCTCAAAAAAAGGAAAGCATAAAATTACATAATTTAATCTTAGTTAATGACGTACAATCGAATGCTGCTCTCAAACGCATAGAACAAAAGCAGATGACCCTTCTTCTGTGCTGGAAAAAGCCCTATAAAAATTGCATCATTCCATCAACAGCAACTGCAAATAAATATGATTACATGGATGTATTCTACACACATATAGGTACTTGTACACACATACTTGCACCATACTTTGTATTGTTTATGAGAGGTCGTTGACGGTATAGGTATACGAGAGTGACTTTCTTTATGACCCAAGAAAGCTGCTCATTTGAGGGTTGATGTACTAAGACATTTTTCTTCCCCGCCTCCTGCCCAGCACTTACACTCACATATTACAAATACTGGCACAAGCACAGTTATAAATATACAAACATAAATGTAAAAGATATTTCGTGCTTACATTTTTATTGCCCCTGAAAGTATTTTCGTGCTTCCGTATTATTACTAAACATAATTCCATTTGCTTTACACCTTAAAGGATTTGTGCTGAAAGTCAGGAGATGAATGATGTCCATGTGTTGCTCATTTGTCGGGATATTGTCAAATGTACGCAATGAAGAAAAGCATATGAATATATTTTTGTGTGACAAGTGCCGTGATTTGTTGCAAGATTAAGTGCGTGCGATTTATAGAAGAAAATCTAAGGAGCAAGTAAAAGAGAAAAGTTTTTGTTTTTTTGGTAGACTGTATTTTTTACAAGACGGAACTTTGTTACAAGAGGTTTTGAATGTTCAAAAAATCAGAAAAAAGTTTGAAAGTATTTTATTTTCAACAGAAAAACGAAAATTATTGAACTTTTGAAACAACATCAATGAACTTGTGTGTCTAACTTTACGGTCATTGTCTACAGCTAAGTAGCGTACTACGGTGGATGAGCGATTTCGCTACCAAATAGACGCTCCTTTGGATGAGTGTATAGCCACAAACTGCATCAAAGCGAAATTCTTTCATATATTCTCCATTTGCGCCATTCCCCGAACAAAAAGAAAGACGATGCGATAAAAGTCCGCTTCTGGGAGCGCTTAAAGCGCCCTTTTGGGTGCTACGACCATCCTGACATCAAAATCGAGCTTAAAAACCTCAACAGTCGTGCTGACTAAGAAGAAAACTTTCGTCTCACAGTCGGAAAATGCCAGATTCTCAACAAAATTTCCATTAAAAGACTGAGGCTGATCGACTTCGCTGAGGCCTGAGATAGGAAAGTCTGTAGTACCAGGTACTAATATATAATAAAAAAAAATTGATCTTATAAAGCTAAGTAGCTGTATGCTAATCGAGGTACTGAAAAAGAAGACAAATATAGTAGATTATTTTAAGATATGCGAAATGCACCCTTTCATTGCTTTAGATGCATTTACGACCGGAGAAGCTAACACAAAATTGGTTCCGTAATTTATTAGAGAAAAAATCTGCACACTAGTAGGTAGCAAAAAAGTGTGTATGGTATTGTATTAAAAAGAAAAATATACTTCGAAAAACTTTAATCGCAACAGATACGCAGCGGATTCGCCATTCGATGCTCGTTATTAGTCTCAGGGAGTTTTACTAACAAAATGATTCGCCCGAGGAATGGAGTCACATTTCTTGATGCTGTAGAAGAAATAATTGCATTGAAATTATAAAAAAAAAATTGGTACCATAAAGAATGGCTTTTTCCGCATACCGAAAATACGCTGCACAGAGACACAATAGGGCTCATGCGAGACATGTGGGATCGGTATAGGGAGTTGAGAAAGGAAAGTAGACGGTTATCTATACCAAGTAAACTGTTCCCCGATGTATGTATATATTATTTATAGTTCTTTGGGGTAATAAAAATTCTAGTAGGTCCTACTAGCTGCCGCAGTAGTACCTAACTTTTAGAAATTATTGGTGTGTATTGCTATTACTTTGCTTTCTGCATATTTCCCACTAATATACCAGAAGAATATATAGGGAATATATATATAATCATAATAGAAAAAAATTTTTTTTTCATCGAAAGTATTATATAATATTCGAAAAATTTGAAAACAGTTTCTTAAAATTTTCATCATAGAGTTATGAGCATCAAATGAAATAAGTCTATCTAGGGAATTGAAATATATTTTTTTTTTCATCGAAAATGTTAGAAAAATTTGATAATTTTTTTCGTAATTTTCATCATAGACATCTTGATTCAATGATAAAAGGTTTGCTCAGTAAACAGCTTTTTCATTTTCTCTTGACAAATCGGCTCCCTTAGCAAGACACTGGGTTGCTAGCTCTAGAAATTTTGAGTAAAAGTGGAGGAAAAGTAAAATTTGTAGAAAACACATTTCATTTTCAAAATGGTCTGCTTACGAACAACAACTCGCTAAAGAGTTTTCATCGGTATGTTCAGGTCTATGACAGTATGACATGAAATACCTACATACCGCTTAAGTCAGGACATGATAGAGTAATTGACGCAATCCGAGATCGTTGAGAGGTGAATTTACAAAGCTTTATTTCTTATGATGTGGTGATTAAGACGGAATTCATGTTTTGCAAAGAGCTAGCATTTCCCAAAGAGTTACGACAGGGAGAATAATTGGGAAGTCCCGACCCGCCAGATAACATTGCATACCTCACTACAAAACAGCTGGGATTGACGGAACTTATTTCCAATGAGCCCACCTTCCCATGGATGGATGAAGTGTTCAGAGGCAAAGCACAGTACCAGCATGAAAAAGATTCTCATAAAACACCATTTACCGGAATTTAAACCGATTGTAGCCGGAATTTAAGCCGAACTGTAGGTCCTTCCATTTGGGGATCTCGCGCTACAAATAGGAGGAGGATCCCGGCCAAACACCTAACAGAATTGTACGTGCCAATTATTTATTTATTTTTAACAAAATAGTTTCCTATTGGCGACACTTTGCAACTTCGCGATCGGTTTTAAATTTAAAAATTAATTCACAAAATAAAATCTTGGTTTAAGTAAAATAATTTCTTGTTTCAATATTAGACCTGGGAATTTCCGCTAATAAATTCTATTTGTACCGTTATTTAAATTGAAATATTAATTAAAATTAATTTTTTAAATCGTTCGCAGTTTGTTTTCATTTAAGTAAAAAACTATTTTTTTGCTACCATTAAGGATTTAATATTTTCCAATTTATTCACCTTCTTAAATACAACCTTTTGTAAGGGAGTGTCAAAAATCGAATGTCACTAGTTTGCTCATGCTTTGAATCATGCAAAGACATATGGGTATCAAATAAAGGAAGAACATCTTTGGGATTACAAAAATATCGAAAATGTTTGAAATTTTTTTAAATATTTTTTTGAAATTTTCATCATGGACAAATGGATAACGAATAAAGGTAGAATATCTAAGCAATTAAAAAAAATATATATTTTTTTTTCATTTAAAATGTTTAAAAATTTTGTAAAATATGTTTGAAATTTTTTGCATAGACGTATGGATATCAAATGAAGGAAGAATATTTAAAAAATTTTAAAATTTAATATTTTTTCATCGAAAATGTTAGAAAATTTTTTAAATATTTTTTTTTTTTTTTATTTTCATTTTAGACATATGGATATCACATGAAGAAAGGAACACAAAAGTATTTATTTTTTTATAACATTTTTTGCTAAAAAATTTGACATATGGACATCAAAAATTTATATTTTTTTGTTCACAAGCATTGCCAAAAAATTGGAAAAATGTTCTTTTGGGATTTTCGTTCATCGAGTGTTCACGGGATTTATTCTAAGTTGCGGGTCCCAAACCCAGCGCACAACCAGCTATCCTGGAATGCTTCGCTTTCTCACGGTAGCTCACTCTCGATCGGATGTTCGGAAGCTACCCAGAGGATACGTGGGCTAATCCCGGACGCTGCGAGCTGCTTGAACCATATGCAGAATAATCGTCCTGGCCACTCCCAAGTGAATAGCAATCAGTAACTTTCCCCACTTGCGTGGACTTCTACATATGGAACCATCCTCTGCGTAAGATTTTTGTACCTTTGCACGTTGGCAACGGCGTATATCGCAAGCGATGGAACGATGAGCTGTATGAGATTTACGATGGATTAGACATAGCGCAGCGAATAAAGATTCAGCGACTACGTTGGCTGGGTCATGTCGTCCGAATGGATAAAAACGCTCCGGCTCTGAAAGTATTTGATGCGGTACCAGCTGGTGGTAGTAGAGGAAGAGGAAGGCCTCCTCTAGGTTGGAAAGATCAGGAGAAGAAGGACTTGGCTACACTTGGTGTGTCCAATTGGTGCCGATTAGCCAAGAAAGAAGCGACTGGCGCGCTTTGTTAAATTCGGCCAGAATCGCGTAAGCGGTTATCGTGCCAATTAAGAAGAAGAATGTTATAAAAAATTTACATTTTTCAATTCTCTTGGCATTGTTCTTTCATTTGCTCCCCATATGCCTATAAGGGCACATTAGAAACGGCATTCATTCATGTACTTATATAGGTATGTATGTGTATATGTAAGCATTCATATTTTTTCCGGCTTGTGCTAACCATCTGACAATAAGCTACACTTTCTGCCTTGCTCTACAATTTGCTCAATAAAATGTTTCCAACAAATTACTCTGCCTTATGGCCAATTCTGTTGTTCCAACACTAATTTTTGGTAATAAACAAACAGTTGGCTATCAGCAGTTATTGGCCATTATTGCATGGTTGTATCATTAAATGTGGTAATTAATTTATGGAACATAAAAAAATAAACACAGAAATGGCAGATACAAGCAGACGAGCATGTATTATTTGGTAAAACACAATTAACAAATTAGATTGAGGCATTTGATAGCACAGCAGGACTTAATAAACGAAAGAGACTGAGAGACAAACGTATGCAGAGCAACTTAATTGGGATTGTCCAACATTAGAGGAGTAAGTAGAAATATAGTCGGTTAGTATCACCGATTAAGGGTAGCAGAGTACGCGAAAAAGTAACGGTAAATTTAATATCGTGGTATCGGTTGGTAGAGTTTGCATCGTTGAGTATTACTCATTACTCCTTATTAAGACTTACTAGCAAATGCCTGATGTGCGCTGCTCTGCTGTTAGGACAAGATTTACAAAAATTTAATTGTAAAAAGAAATAATTAATCAATTTTGCTAATGCAGATTTATCCCACATATTTCAAAGTACCATGGCAAAAAAACACTACACTAATCGGTTTGGTCATTTTTGATATGTTACAGTTTGAAAATTAATTTTAAGATTTTTTAACAAATTTTCAGTTACAGAGACGCCTCTTTTGAAAGTATATGAAATTTATGTCGATGAAAACCTTCCAGGAGAGATTGGCTTTAAAATACGGAAAGTCCAGTACAAATCGGAACACTACGAGCATAGTTATTAGCTTACATACATATTGTGAGACTTTTTTTCATTCGATGTAGAGATAAGGACACAATAGACCTAACAGTTTAAGAGAATTTACAAAGAATAAAGCAAACATTTTTCATTTCGCTAATCTAATTATTTTCTGTTTTATATTTTATGTTCTTTTAATATTTTTTTATATGCTGGTTTTCATACAGGATGGGCCCATATCTTCCAGCAAATGAGCTCTAATGACTTTATTCGCAAGAACAAACATTACCATTATCCATGAAATGCGAATTCTTTCACATGAGACAGTAATGTTTTCTGGTTTTTCTATGACGCATCCAGTCAATATTTTTCCTCTAAGGCCCTCTTGACAGCTTCAAAGTGTCTCCTACGATATATTCCTTACAAATTTTCAAAGAATCACAATTATTCGTATAGCATCGCCCTCTCACAACACCTCACAACCCAAAGCTTGAATGGGGTCAAATCGGTACTCTGAGGCAGCCCATGGGCATCGCCAAAGCGGCTGATAATGCGATTAGCGATCAATTTCAAAGAAAAAATGAGCGAAAGATTTCTTCACTCCAAAAGGTTCACTTGTTTAACCAGATTCACTGAGCTTACCAGATTTGTTCACAATGAAATGGTAGAAAAAACTATTTTTCAGCTAAATCCGACATCCAATTTGAGTTGATTTAAAGCACAAATTGTGAAGCGAAAATAAAGTGGATATTTATTTTCTTTCCTTTGCTGAGTCAATTGGGTACTGTAACTGAAAAAAGAGAGATCTCTGCACAAAATGCTTCTCTAATTGTTGCGTAAAATGTAGTTGCTGGGACTAATCGATAGGCTAGTGGGTGTCTCAGCAAAATATAATATAATTTAAAAAATGAACATTATTCTAGATCACCGTGCGTATTGGAACAATTTTTGAAAATATTAAAAGTGGTGCGCAAAAGAAAAGTGGCGAACAATTGAGGCGGCTTTTGGAAATATTGTATTTTTCCACAATTGTTAATTTTTACTCATTCTCAGAAAAATACAGCCATTGGCAGCATGTGCGAAATCAGAAAAATTATTTAAGTTTTTGAAAAACAAATTTGATGTAGCAAATTAAAAATATCATTTATGCGCAGAAAAATCGCCAAACACAGGAAAAAGTAGATCACTCTAACAACGCGACTTCACGAAGCCAATTACTACTCGCCTACTCGCACACGATTACATTTTCGCAACGTAATAATCCGTCGTTCGATGAGTAATTCCATTCACTTCCACAGTTCTCTATATTCCACTTATGCGCCTATGCATATCTACATACATATAAGTACATGTCCAAAAGTGTGGATGAATGCATACCCGCAGTACGGTAGCCATACAGAACTAAACAGCAGACTTATAATACAGACTAATGCTGCATATAAACGGCGAAAAAATGCTCGAAATGCAACGAAGTGTGGAAAGCTGGAATGTTTCTGTGAATGGACAGAAGGTACGTGCAGGAAAAGCGCCGACGGCTTGTCATATTTCTTTTATGGCTATCAATGCTTAATATACATATGTACATATGTAATTAAATATTCAACTGTCATATAGATGTGTATCAGTGTGTGTGCAACTAATATTTATGACACTTTTATTGCCGTAAATTAAGTTGTAGAAAGCGACAGCCGGTAAACAAATAAAAAAAATGAAATTAAACATTTGGGTATGATTGCATGCGATGATGACTCAGTCACTAAGCCACTTACTAATGCATTTTTTTGGGGGAAAAGGTAACCAAAAAAGTGACAAAAAAATGGGTAAATCGACTGCAAATGGCTTTCAAGTGGTCGTAGCTGCAGTGAAAGGCATTTACGGCGTGAGAGAAAATAATAGAAGCACAAAGGGACTTATGTCCAAACATGGAGGGTTGAGCTGAGTATTATAAATATATTTTCACTGCTTGCTGCTGCTCTTGATGTATTGCACTAGCCACTGAAAGTGAAGAGCTTTTATGGACCACTTGTATGCCCAAAAACCAAGGACTTCGGGGTTCATAAGTTTTTCATGGGAAAGTAAAACGATAATTGTGGTTCACATAATCAGCAGAAGTCCTTCCGTCTCACTAATGCTGGATTTAAAAAAGATATAATCAGACTTCCGACTACGCTGCTCATGCATCGACCATTAAACTACTTTTAAGGTATTTATAAAGCGATCAGTTGCGAGATATACTCAGTCTTCCTTTCAATTGATCGACTTGAAAATGTATTCGACACTTCCAAGCCCAAGTGAGTCCTAATATGAAAGGAGGTGCCTAAAAACGTATACACTTTGAGCGACTCCATGCCAAGTTATTGAAGTAAGCTCTTCTTCCTATTACGTAGGAGTAACTGGGTATTTGGTTGCTAACTTGAGTATTTTTGGCCTAAGTGGGCAACTCTAAGGTTATTGACGAGTATGTAAAATGATCGTTTCTGGTCATCACCAGGTAGTAAGTTCTGAATGCCAAACTCATTTGGGCTCAAAATTTTTTACATTTTTTTTATGTGGAGAAAATGCACGAAACTGCAAGCAAAAAAAAATTCCTAAAAATCAACGCGTTTTTTAAGCCACTGCCAACTTGCCCTTTTTTGTACTAAAACTAAAGGAGTTATAATTCTGAGTATGCAGAATATCTTTGGAAAGTTTTTAAGTATTGATGAAAACTTTTTGACTTTTTTGAAATCTCTTGCAAAAGTTTAAAACTTTGAGTTGCGTGATTTTTATTCCAACATAAATCATATTTTTATAAAAAAATTATAAAACCTTAAATAGAAAATAAATAAATAGTCAATGGACAATTAAAAGCGCGGTGAAAATATTTCAAGAAACCAGTTATATCAAAGGTAGAAGAAGGCGTGGCAGGCCAAAAACTGAGTGCTGGGGGAATATTGCTGCTGTAGCGCTAAGAGTTGCTGGAGGATCTTAAAAATGGAATCGACTGTTTGGCTGAATTTTACCTGTAGACATTTTTCCCCATATACTTGTTAAGAGCGGCATGGCTCCTCCGTAAACCTTTTAAGGTGCCTTAAATAGCATCGAGTCAAAGAAATGCTGAACATTAACCTTTTATGAAGTATGAAAATCGAAATACGGTGCAGCAAAAAATATTTCTAAATTTACAAAAACAAAGCGTTGAAATCTAAAATAGAAATTTTTCAAAGATTATGCAATATTTTTAGCACTTGAAGGCTTTGAAGAGAAAACGTTTCTTACTCTAAATATCATAGTGGGCATTCATGGAAAATATCTACGAGCCTCATAGAAAATATCTACGAAATACTAGATCTGCGGTTTGGACGGGAAAATAAGTATCCGACTATTTTGAAACCTGCACTGGTGTGAACCAAGGATGTCTGTTGTCGCCATTATTGTTCACTTTATATCTAAACAATTTGCACGACAATTTGGAAGGTGGACTATTGGTTGAGGGCATGAATATACGTCTTCTCCTTTATGCCGATGATATTGTTCTTCTGGCGGATAACCCTAAAGTCATGCAATCTATGATTAATAACCTGGAGAAATACTGCGCTGAATGGAATATGGAAATAAACCCAAATAAATTGGAGACGATGGTCTTTAGAAGAGGTGGACCACTTTCCCAGGCAGAGAAATGGTGGTACCAAGATAAAGAAATTAAATTGGTGGCGGAATATAAATATCTTGGTGTCATTCACACCCAAAATGGCATTCGGCAGGACCTTAGAAACCAGAAATACTTCAGCAAAAGCTAGTATTAATTGCACACGGAATGATTTTTTAGCGAAACCATTTATTAAAATCAAAATGGAATCTGTTCCAAGCGGTATGCAGAGCGATACAAAGCTACGCAAACATCACCGCTATAGACTGGCAAGATCGCTGTGTGCAACTTCTTACTAAAATGAAAACAAAAGATCTCAACATGGCAAGGCAAAAAGCACAGTCAAGCGCGAAGCGAATTTATAAATATTTAGACCACTCAAAAGGGGAATCATATATTAAAGAAGATATGCGATTAGCTGACATTACGACAATTTTCAAAGCAAGATGTGGTTTACTGAAGCTAAATGCAATTATGTATGGAAATGCTTAGAAAATATGCACCCTCTGCAAATTAAACGAGGAAGAAGATATGCAGCACTTCTTAGGAAGATGTCCAGTACTGAAGGAGATCAGAACAAGATACCTAAACTCAGCGAAGCTAAATAAAGCAGAAGTATATTAATATATATACTTAATGGCCACAATTGGAAAAGACTAGCTTGCTTTATATACTCAGCCTTACGCTACAGAGAGGTTCTTATTGCAGAGTTTAGTTTTTGATTAATTTTTGAGCTGTAACAGACAACATTGTTATTGCCACAAATTTATTAATTCTTTCTTTATGTATTTATATATTATATTTAAATTAATTATTTTATAAATTATTGAACTGTAAAATGCAATATTTATAAATAAATAAAAAATTACTACTACTACTAGTCATAGTGAACACTCCAGCTGAGGTGTGAGATACTTTTAGAAACACAAAATAGTTAAGGCCTCCTTCATTAAGGGCGAAATTATTACAAGACAAGACAGAAGGTGAGTGTTAATACAATTTTTCATAAAACTGGCGCACTTTTCACATCTTTGGGGCGAGTACATTAATAAAAAGCTAAATAGCACTAATGTAACAAATAGAAAAATCTGCCATACCATTCAGCGAAATCTACTTTCAGTTCAAAGCAACGAACAAACAATTTCTTGAGTCAACATTTACTTTGGATTGTTACCAAAACTGTAAGTATGTGAAGAGTTTCACAAAGAAGACGAAAGCAGACAAAAAGCAAACCCACTCTAGCTTCACCAACAGCAGCATAACAACTTGAAGTTATCTACCCCACGCCAATGCTGCCCATTCCATATGATGCGATGTCACACACAGACGACTGAGCACTCAACCTCATGCATTTTCACACACACATATGCAACTGCATACGAATTGTACAAACAATACGTCATTACCGTTAGCGATTGCATCTCTACACTCATATTTACTTTGGTCTCCCCTATTCAAAAGTAACAAAAATATCATTCATGACGTATTTGTGACATTTCCTCAGCCACTACAAATATTTTTTTGCGCATGACGCTGACGTGTGTATGTGTGCATGCCACCAAAAGTAAGTAAGTTCAAATATTTGTACGCTTCTTGTGACAATTTCAGTGTTTGCCTTCATGCGCTTCTGCATTTATTTGCCGCTGTATGTGTGTATGTGTATGCGTGCGTGCGGAGTCCAGCGCAAACACTAAATTGGTGGTGTATTTTACTTGCCAAAAAGTGTCCACCTCACTGCCCACCAACTGTTTCTACACTCACCTTCTTAGTCTTATTACTTTTCCACAACCATTTTGTGGGGCATACTTGCCGGCGTTAACGAGCTGCAATCCATGTGTTGTCATGGGTGTGTGAGTATTTGAGTGCAGTTATTGGTATGCGATTCACTCGCTTGGTTTATTTGCGAAGACTGTCGGTTGAAAATTATATTTTTATTAAAATGTCATTTGCAGTTTTTGTGCAAATACGCAGGCGGACGTGCGTTTTAGGTTGATGTTGATGCTTACTATGCGGTTAGTTATGTGTCTGTTTGCTTGTTCTTGTTTGCAAATGGAGTTCGAGGCATGCAAAGCTAAAAGTTTATTTGACCAATCTCTTTGCTCTGTGTTTGGCAGAAACTCACTTTAAAATGATAACTTCGTATGGTTGCCAAAAATATTCTTGCACTCGTATTTAGACTAGCAATGAATGTTTTGAAAGATCGTGTGGGTTGCACAGTTGGCCACACATTTTAGTAATTAATTTACTTTTATAAATAATTGGTGCGTGGAGGTTCATGTGTGCAACCTACTTGAGAAATGAAATTATTTTAAGTGTGCAAAAAATAAATAAAAGAATGTTGGCTGGCAAATATGCAGAACTTCATGAAATCTCTATGAAAATTGTAAATTTCCACATTACATATTCACACACATACACATACAGATTCACCCAATTCAACGAACAAATTTTTTTTGGCTTCCCTGCTGAGGTTTTTGTTAATTTTCGAAAATGGCCAAACATGTTCGCAATATTTTTGGGGTTCACACACTTGGCGGAATAATAAAAGGTACGATAATAAGCCAGCTTTTTCTGTACACTTTCTGATATTCGACTGCCTTATGTTTTACAATGTTGACTTTTTTCGTTGCCTCCGAACTGAAGCTAGTGAACGATACATGTACAATATGTAACGAAGTCAATTCGAGAGGAGCTCTGAAACACCTACTCTACCACTGCGCTGCACTTAGCAAAACACGAATAAACTGCTTAGGCTTTGCATCGTTTTCAAGATTAGAAAGTTCAATATATTATAGTCCGGGAGTCAGCTGACGTATTTTCCCCTCTACGGCGCAGCTGACTATTTTTTTTATTCTACTAAATGTCAACAATACATGAAAGAAATTTCAGCCGGTATAAAATGAGTTGGTAGATATTTTTTTTCGACACATTTCGTACCCTCCCTCAATTACACCCACCACGAATGCGCCAGCTGACGTTCACTTTCGTTATTCATGGACTATTAGCAGTCTACTTAAATTATCCAAACTGCATATTAGAGAAAAAATATAAAATAAACTACCCATACTAAGACTTGGTATCACTATGGATTAATTTTTGGTCTGTGTGCGATCTAGAGGATCAACCAAGTCTAACCTATTCTAACACTCGTCGCATATTTCCTGTGTTGCTTCGCTGGAAATACTTTTATAATATATAATAAATTTAAGGAGCCATTCCGCTATTATCTTCAAGATAATATTTGCTTGCAACATTGTTTTTTTTTTAATTTTCCGTTTCCATTTTTATAAAAGAAAATTCTTGAAACTACTATCTGTGAAATGTCACTTATTAATTTGTAAATTAAAAAATAAAAATGCCTCAGTCAAATAGTAAATTTACGAAGAACGTGAGCTAATGAACAAAGATTTCTGCCACTTACCCAGCGTTCTAAGGCATGCGAGCTTAATTGTTAATTTTTCCTCTTTTTTTCGTTTGTTGGAAGTTGGATAATTCAAGTTCTTTCTCCAAGAAATTAGCATGTCACAGCCATGAAGTAGACTAGCTTTCGGTGAGTCCTCGTAGAATTGAAATAAAAAAATAAATAATTGGGTCATACACTTTTATTAGGTAATTGGCCGTGCTCCTGCTTCTTCCTTGTATAATTAATTGTGCAAAGTCTTTTTACTAATTTAAAATTTTAGCATTCGGAATTGCCTTCCTTTAAGTGAATTAAGTTTTTCACATTCGCATAATTATTCGTTGGATTTAGAATATAATATTTCTTTGAATGGTAAGAAATTCTATTGTATAACTAAGTTAGGTTAGGTTAGCCTGGTTGGCAACAAGACACGCATGGACCTTTTAGTCTCTAGCCACACCAGATGGAGACCGACCTCTATGAATACCGAAAGTAGACATCATGTAGAATGTCAGCGCTTTTGGCGAGCCTAAGTAGAGCTGGGAGATCCGCTTTTGAGACGTCCTCCAGGCCCTCAAACAATGGGACTCCCAGGCATTTTAACCGCGTTTTTAATAATGCCGAACAAACGCACAGAAGGTGTTCTAAAGTTTTCCTGCATTTGTCCGTGTTAGCAATCCCTATCTGGTACGCATGTGCAGCCAATAGATTGTGGCCTGTTAGCATACCTATGATAGTTCTGCATTCCTTTCGCGAGAGCGTAAGTACGAATGGAGTCAGTTCTACACATGACTTTTGCTATTTTGCATGTGGTCAAATTAGTCCACCTAGCTTCCACTCGCCTTTTCATGTAGTCGTCCATTTCGTTTTATATACAATAGTATTTAGCGATTTTGGTATGTCGTTCTCTTGTTCAAAAGGTAATCTAACAGCACTTTTTGCTATCTCATCTACTATTTCGTTCCCCATAATGCCTTTGTGACCAGTTACCCAATAGATATGCAGCCTACTGTTTGCGGCTAGCCTTTCTATGGCCTCCCTGCTCCGTCGAACATTTTTGGACTTAATTTCATACCATATGAGCTTATAGCTTTTATTGCTGAGTGTCTATCCACGTACGTACATATAATATATATTAATTGTATTGTATTGTATAACTAAGTATCTTCAAATTACTTTTTTCGCCATTTGGTGTAGAATCTATAAGGCCCCTTTGTTATTGTTATTCACTATTTAAAAAAATAGATTTAAAAGTCCCAGCCATTTATAAAAAAAATAAATAAAAACATTCCCATACCGGGAATCGAACCCGGGCCTTCCGGGTGAGAGCCGGATATCCTAACCACTAGACAATATGGGACTTGTGAGATAAGTCGGTAAATGACTTACTTATGCAAAACTTATAAGCAAAATAAGCAATTTAACGATCTATGAAAAGTGGCAAGTGATCGGCAAGTATATATTCGTAAAAGAGTGCAGATTGTCAAATTGTCGCTGCTAAATGCAAATTTCTTTTCGCAAGAGAAAAAACTTTTTTGCACAAGTAAATCAACAAATAAGTGAAGGAAATAGGAAATGAATTGAAAAAAATCTGAAACAATTTAAGTTAATCATAATACAATCTTAAAAATATAACATACTTTGCATTTACTAAAATTAAAAAAAAAAATTAAAAAGTTGGATAAACAAAATTAATTTAAAAAAGTCAAAAAAATTTCTTGGAAAAAAATATCTGAGAGTTTTGATCATAAAATGTGTATTTATTTTTTTAATTATAGTTTCCAACAGCATTTTTAGAGCAGAAAAGTAGCCATATAACACTGAAAGTAGAGCAATTATGCATAACAAATTTTTAGTCCAGCATATCTCAACTGTTACTTTAAGTAGATCAAAATTAAAAGTTTTGCTCATAAAATAAACAATGTTTGTATTAAACGTAATAAGTGTAATATTCTATTTCTAAGAGAAATATAATATTATTGTCAGTGATCCGTAGAAGAATTTCATGAATAATTTTTGTGAAGCATTTAATCCCACTGGCTTGCATTTTTACGGAACAATTTTAATCGCTTTTTTAGACAAAAGTCAAAAGAGGACACATTTGAAATATTCTACGACAATAGTTGTCGAAAAATTTTAGTGAGGGCTACCGAACACAGGAGCCCTCAATATGAGCAACAAAAATTATAATGACAAAAATACTCGCCAAATGAACTGAGGTGTTTTTTGTTATCTCTTTGCTCAACTTTTCGCTTAATACGCGTAAGTAAGTATGCAAGTATGTGAAGGTTTTTATGAAGTTTAAAATGAAATTATACAAACTCAATAAGAAGAAATTAAAGTAGAGCAATTTGTTGAATTAGAATATTAAGAAGATACATCAACAAGGTAAGGGCTCGACTTAGAATTGTTAATAAAACACAAATTAGACCAAATATATATATTTTTTAATTTACAAACCTTGTCTCACTCTAATATATATATTTTCGATACTCAAAAACATAGACATCGGGATACGGAAACTTCGGGTCCGTGAAAGCACGGGATCCCGATTTTGGCAACTCCAAATACTGAATACTTAAGTTAATTAAAAGCTCGCTTAACTTTGTTTATGTGTTGTACAAGGTGGCCCAAACTTAATCATCCTATCGAAAGATTTCAATTTTTTGCAAATGGTTTCATACTTGTGAAGTAGACAGCTGCAATATACTCACAGTTAAGCAATGGAGCGCGTAAAGGTCAAAATAAAGATCTCGATAGCTCAAACATTTTTTTTTTGTTTTTTTATTTACTTGGTAAAAAAAATATTCAAAATCCAAATTGAATGATTAATTTTGCTTATAACGGTAATAACTTGTAAATTCCAAAATATGCTTATATATAAAAAGAAAATTTTAGTTAGAACAATCATTTAATTTTTTTAATGTTTTAAAATACAGGGTGGCTGATGAATTTTGCTACATTAAGAAACTCAAATAACTTTTTTTTTAGTGTATGGAATTCATTTATTTCTTTTCTAGTTGAAGGTCATTAAATTTTATTAAATGTAGCTTAACTATATTAGTTTTAAAAATAATTGAATTTAAATGCCCCCCATGCTCGTTGACACAAGTGCGGCGTCTTAGTAAAAAGTTGTTCATTGCTGCTTTGAGAGTTGCGACAGGAATAGCCGCAATTGTTGCCCGAATGGATTGTTTTAGTTCATCCAAATTTGTTGGCTTTGTTTTATAAACTTCTTGTTTACATAAACCCCACAAGAAAAAGTCAGGTGCAGTAAGGTCAGGCGACCTGGGGGGCCAACGAAATTCGGAGTTTCTTGAAATCAGTTTATTGGGAAATTTTCGTCGCAACTCTGTCATAACAGTCTGGGCTATGTGAGACGTTGCCCCATCTTGTTGAAACCACACAGAGTTGAAAGGAATTCTCTTTCGGCGTAGTTCTGGATAGAAAAATTCTTTCAGCATTTTCAAATAACGGTCTCCAGTAACCGTAACGGTGTGACCATTTTCTTCAAAAAAATAAGGCCCGACAATACAGCGTGAAGAAACCGCACACCACACTGTCACGCGAAGAGGATGCAATTCCGTCTCGTGGAGTATCTGTGGGTTAGAAGTACTCCATATTCGACAATTTTGTTCGTTCACATTACCGTTTAAATCGAAATTCGCCTCATCAGACATGAAAAGGCAGTTTAACATGTTTTGGGCTTCTTCCACCATTTGCAGGATCTTCTGGCAAAATTCCAAGCGAATCGGCAAGTCTGCTGCATTCAGTTTGTTAACCATTTGAATTTTGTAGGGAAATAAGTCTAAATCTTTGTGCATTATTGTTTGCAAAGACTGTCGGCTGACACCAAGTTGAGCAGATAAGCTTCTTGTTGAAACCCTTGGATTGCTTTGTAAAGCTGCAGCTACAGCAGCGATCGTTTCCTCCGTCCGAACTGGTGGGTTTCGATGATAAGGCCTTCTTGCGACTGTTCCTTGCCCAGTAAAATTATTCACCAGTCTCATTATGGTCCATCTGCTCGGGGGATCGCCGCCAAACATCCGCCTGTACTCTGTACCAAAACTACGGACTCCAGTGCGTGATAGCGGCGGACTATCCAAATTCTTGTTTGCGTGTCCCAGTTATCCATTTTAATAAATTTTAAAGATCAATCTGCAAATTAAAACAAAAATGAAACAGATAACTTAAAAAAAAAAAAAGTTATTCAATTTTTTTTTGGTAGCGGCTTTCATCAGCCACCCTGTATTTGTATTTAATTATTTAGAAAAAAAAATTTATTTATTCAAAAAAAATGTATTTATTGTTATTCTGTTAAATATTAAAAATATCAGCAATAAAAAAAATTAAAACATTTTTTTCGGTTTTAACACTCGCTGTATTGGTTCCAGATACTTAAGAAAATATTTATGTACAATTTTTTTTATTATTGTATATAAACAAGTATCTATAAAGCTAGGAATAAATATATATTAATAATTTAAATATTCCAACCTAAGATATATTTTTGTATAAATAATTGTTGCCTTTGACCCCAAGCTCCACTGGAAGCTGCACATAGAAAATCGAGTCAAGGAGGCCAATAGCCTTCTACGCCTGTAAATCTATGTTCGGAAAAAAATGGGGTCGCAAGCCACGTATCGTACTTTGGATGTACAACTTAGTGGTTCTGCCAATTTTGACATACGTACAACACCACTAAACTAGGGAGTGTGCAGAGAATTGCATGTGTGGGCATTAGTGGTGTTTGTAGAACATGTCCCACTGCTGGGCTCAACGTTATTCTGCACTTACTCCCTCTAGATCGGCAAGTTAAATCCATTGCTGCTCAGAGTGCTATTAGTGCTGTGGAGACAACTTCCTGTAGGACATAGTAGCATCTTGAAGCAGATCTCCCCTTCCTTCTCTGTTCTTCGCACTGACCTCTCCATCTGCAAACTGTGCTTTGAGGGTTGTGCTAGGGCTATCTTTCCGAGCAAGCAAGATTGAAAAGAGGGTAAAGTCGGTACGGATATAGATACCTCTGTTTTCACTGACGGAGCCAAAATGGAGTCTGGAGTGGGAGCAGGGGTTTACTCTAAATCAGCCAGCATTTCGGTCTCCTTTAAACTGCCGGAAACAAGCAGCGTTTTTCAAACAGAGGTCTTCGCGATCCTGCAGGCAAAATGCTTCGGGATCGCGGTTAGGAGGGAGACATTAATATTTTTTCCGATAGTCAAGCTGCGATCAAGGCCCTGTCATCGCCGTATTGCAGCTCTCTTCTGGTGAATTCCTGTGAGGAGGAACTCAAACGTCTCGAACGTGCAAATAACATTTCCCTTATCTGGGTTCCTGGACACAGGAATACAGAGGGTAATAAAATTACCGACGGGCTTGCCAGGAAAGGGTCGGCAGAACCGGTTTCAACTGTCCCTCTCTCCAACATAGGTGTCCCCTTGACCGTTGTTAAAGGGAAACTACACAATTTCTTTCTAAAATAAGCGCAAGACAGATGGAGGTCTGTCTCATCCTGCGCTATATCGAAAACACTATGGCCTCAAAATGATAGAAACAGAACGCTTAAGGTGATGGGAATCTCCCGCCATTCAATTTCCAAACTCATTGCGGTGTCCACTGATCACTGGGTGATCGGTACTCATGCGGAGAAGCTTGGAATTCCGTACAACCCCTATTGGAGAATCTGTGGGGATCCTGCAGAGAAAGAGACTGTTGAATACTTTCTCTCCAAATGTCCGGCTCTGGCGGCTAGGCTCTTCAGATTCCTCTGCGTGTATTTTGGGGATGACTTGAAGAAATTATCCAGCCTAGATCCCTTTTCTCTCCCTGCATGGCTGTAGACGGTTTTTCTCTTCCCTAAATCTTTTCACAGGTGGTGGTCCACATTAACCGCACGTAAGTCCTATTTGAAGTGTACCTAGGGTACTCTTGCCATCTCAGCTACCTAATTGTTGCCTTCGACAATTCGTGCAATTCTTGTTATGGGTTAGAATTTTTCATACATAAATAAATGATGCATCCATTCATATATATGCATTTTATGTATATATGAAGGGTCCATATTTTAACATATACATATCTACAAATACATACAGATGTTATGTTAACAGCTTTGATGAAAATGTGATATGTAATGACAGCCATTATATGCGGGTCAAGCCCTTAAAATATCTATCAAATAAGTGCTCTGAAGTTTCTGCTGGCGGATAGTTGCCAGCAAAAGAGGTTAACTATGTAGATTCGTATGTGTAAGTGTGAGCGGGTCTGTGTCGTAGCAGCAGCATCAATTTTTTATTATATTATCGCGTTTGTTTTCAGAGATTTCCACTTTTAGTCTCACCTCTTTCAACACAAATTCCCCACATCAGTCAGATACTTGGCGCTTAGTCAATCTTTGGTAGAAGTACTTTCAGATATACAAATATTTGCACTAGTAATAATAAAATGCATACACACATACAAATATACATACATTCATATGAATGCCTGCAATTCTATTGAATTTCTTTATTCAGAGAGATTTATGTGTTGCTCCATTAGTCAATACAAACAAAAATGTATACCAATGTGCACACACACTTGTACATATGTAACTTTCAGCTCCATTTGATGCGAAAAAAAAAACTATTAGATGCTTGTACACATTTGCAGGAATATAAATATTCACGGTGATTGTTGATATCAGGATTTCGGGATAGCTTTTATGTAATTTCAGGATCCCGAAATTCATCCTGGATTTTGATTGTCTTAAATTCATTAAAAAAATCAATAAAGTTTCTGTGTGTAGGTGTTTTGGAGTGTTTTAATCCAAAAAGCCAAAAAGAGCTTGTGGTCATCTCTATATTCTTATTTAAAAAAAATTTTATTAATAATAAAAAAATTAATAATATTAAAAAAAATTTCAATTATAAAAATAGTTAAAATCATACGTATTTTTTTTTGTTTTTTTTTTTTGGATTAAAAATATTTTATTTTCTTTCAAATTAAATATAAATAGGAATCATAAACATAAATAAATTCACAGATGAATATTTTTAAAATCGTATTTATACGTTTAGTTTAAGGGGGTAGTATGGTTAATTCGGTGCAAAACAAGCATATTTTTCGAAATTTTTTTTGTCGACACAGTTGATTTATTCAAAATTTTAAAATTACTTCATTATAAAGTCATATTTAAAGAATATTGTGCGAAATTTTCATTGATTTTTATGAAGAAATGAGTTGCTGGCAGTGAATCTTCGCGGACGTCTCATAAAAAAGTTTTATTGCGGTGTCCCTCAGAACTCATTACTGGATCAACTAAAATCAAATTTCATCAGCTAATAAAGTTTCGCAGGTAACAACGTCGAATTGTTTTTTTTTTTTTTTTTTTTTTTTTAATTTTTTAAAGCGCTTTGAAGTCAAAACACCGATTTTTCATAAAAAAAACTTGAAAACTTTGTTGTTTTAAAGTATGACAAAATTAAAAAAAAAAAAAACTCGACGTCATTACCTCGTGAATAAAGTAAGGAAACAAAAAAACCAAATTTGAAAAGAATCGGTGCAGTAGATATGAATATACAGTGGACACCGATCGTAAAAAAGGCAAGTGTGAGAAAAACGCGTTTAAAGATTTGTGAAGATTTTTACAGCGTGAAATCCGGTTGGAGAGGTAGATAGTTAATCCTTTGTGTCTTTGTCAATTTTACTCTAATGCACTTCAAACTTTCACACAATAATCTTAAGATGTTATAGAATAATTTAAAAAAAAAAAAAAAAAATGAAAAAAAAAAAATGAAAAAAAAAAAATACCATACTACCCCCTTAAGGAACAATGCGCAGGTAGAAAGATTTTCTCTAATTTCTCAAAATTTTTCGTCAAGCTAAAAAAATTTCGTCAAGCTAAAACGAATCTTTGGCGATCGAACTAGCCGTCAAATACGTAAAGAAAAATAAGGGGAAATTTATTATATGTAGTACTGGCAGCAAATCATGTATCACAGCAATCAAATCTCCAAACAATTCAAATAGAACTATCACATTCATTAGGAATTCACTGATTACTACATACAACAAAATTAAGATTATGTGCGTCCCCGGGCATGCTGGAAATACAGGAAATGAAATTGCAGATGAAACTGCTAAACGAATTATTAAAACCCCTGCACTAATGCTTAAATGTTTTAGCAGAGCTGATCTCGACCACTTCATTAAAAGAAAAATAATCCTTGAAGAACTAGATGATTGGAAAACGCAAAGTTATCATTACCACAATTTAAACCCAAAACGACTGTCACCATGCTATCCTACAAGTTTGACTTCAAACGTCCTAAAGCATTACGTTCGATTAAGGCTTGGCCAAACGATATTTACCCACTCTCACTTGCTCACTAGGAATAGCCCATCCTGCTGTCCTTGTGCGGCGGACTGAACACAGTACAACACCTGATCACTCAATGCCCGTAAACAATCGAATATCAGTGCTCTAACAACATTAACTTAAACACAGCATTATCATATTCTATCACCTAGCTCTAATAATATTCCTCAAGTGTACAATTTTCTAAAATTCTTAATATCTTAAATCTAATCTAATTTAATTGGCTCAAAATTTGTAATTTGTGTATTACTGAACTCAAATGAAAAAAAAATAAAAAAAGTAATGTAATAAAAAGACGACTGAAAGCCTCGTAGCTAGCTATACAAGTATAATTTGTACTGTAATTTATTATTGTATAAATTGTTATAAGTAAATAAAAAATAAATAAAATACATTTGTAAGACTAACAAAGCA
The DNA here is from genome assembly GCF_028408465.1 of Anastrepha ludens. NCBI lineage: Eukaryota > Metazoa > Arthropoda > Insecta > Diptera > Tephritidae > Anastrepha > Anastrepha ludens. The sequence continues at coordinate 117,263,844 of NC_071502.1, forward strand.
TTCAATTTCTTCAATTGGCTATATTGTTCGCTTATATTATTTCTGTACATATCAAAAAATGAAAATTTTGTAGGGAATAAGGTCAAGTTTCTTTCAATAACAACTTTTCCGAATCTTCTTACATCATCATCATAGCATCACAGTTCGGGGTCAACCATTGATAGGAAATAATAGACACAGGGATAGTTAGTCCTGTGAGAATTTTCCAGATTCTTTGACAAATCTGTAAATATCCTCCAGTTTAGGAGAACGAATATTACTCATTCTCACGACATCGGAACCCAAAACTCGTAGCCGTGCTCTAGCAAAGGCAGGACACTCACAGAGAAAGTGCTCAGTGCTATCCGCCTCCTCCAAGCATAACAGGCACACTGGACCCTTAATGATTCCAATGGTGGTCATATGCTGATCCCATGGGTTGTGTCCTGTAATGATACCGACCATCAACCGAACGTCTTTCCTTCCAAGTTTTAGTAGAAAATTTGACAGTTTTCTGTTCGGACTTGTCACAGAACACTTTGCAGTTCTGCAGCGTTCTAGACCGGACCATCCCTCTTTATGTAGATTGCCTACATAAACGCTGATCCAATTCATGATTCCAGCGGAACTGATTCCGATTATTGGCTCTGGCCTTTGTGTGGGAACCTCTAATCCACAGTTGGCCAATTAATCGACAATTTCGTTGCCTTGAACACCGGAGTATCCCGGAACCCATATAAGTACAAGCCTGTTTTGTCTTGCGACAGGGTTGAGCTTCTTTTTACATTCTTGAACAATCTTTGAGGTTTGCTTCGCGTTCTCCAGGGCCTTCAGGGCAGCCTGACTGTCACTGAAAACTCCAATCTGTTTCCCGCTGGCATCTCCTCTCGAGTATCCATTCGGCTACTTTTAGGATGGCAAAAACTTCTGTTTGGAAAACAGTTGCCATTCCCCCCATAGCATAGTGATACTTATTACTATCGTTTAAGTGCCATCCGGCTCCACACCCTATTTCATTCTTGGACCCATCGGTAAAGAAAATATCCGTCAAGGCTCCCAGAATGCATTCTGGATTGCTCCATTGCTCACGCAATGGAAACCTGACAGCAGATTTCCTTCCAAATGAAACTGCGGGTATCAGGTCGTCTTTGGGTGCCACAAACAGTGATTACTGCTCAGATAACATCTTAAAGATTTCTCTGTGTCCCGAAGTTCCGTCTTCGTGCCAGGAACCATATTTATGGAGTCTATACATTGCTTTTATTGCTTCAATTTGTATCTTAAGATCCAGGGGGAGCAAATCAATCATAGCATTTTGGCCATCACCAGAGGTTGTACTCATGGCACCCGTGGTGCATAATCATATACTTCTTTGCAGCCTGTATAGTTCCCGGATTATGGACTTAAGCATGCTCCGTCGCCACCAGATCACAGAGCCGTAAGTGATGATTGGTCTGACAAGTGCTGTGTATATCCATAGCGCCACAGCAGGTTTCAGACCCCAGGTTTTACCAAAGGCTCTGCGGCATTGCTGAAAAATCCTCAATGCACGATTCACCTTTAGTGAAACGTCAGCTTCTTATTCAAGATCACTCCTAGATATTTAACTTCATGGCAAAGACCAAATGTCACACCTTTCAGTGTTGGAAGACTGAGTCTTTGTTGTTTTGTTCGGATTAACGGAAAGACCTTGTCTCATGCACCAGTCATCGATTTTATCCAGAATCCTCTGCACTTTCGTGTAAAGCCTCCTTAGGGGTTTATCCGATGTTAGCGCACAGACATCGTCCGCATATGCTTGGACATGATTGTGGATTTCTTTCGAAGATCTTTTTTTGAGTTCTATCGTTGCTCATTCGTAAAATATGACCGTTCCATCGAATTTGTTGCGCTTTGACGGACCTTATTACATTTGCACCCCTGATAAGTTTGTCTAACTCGTCGTTGTACCGAATGCGATAAGTACCGTCTTCAAGTCGTACAAGTCCATATATGTATTTTTCGCAGAATCTTTCTTTCAGACTTCGCACCTGTATGTGAGTGTAGGTCTTATGACAGTTTTGTAAGTTTCGTAGTTTCTGGTTCCTGGAGAGTAATCTCAACTTCATAAGCTGTGTGTGCGCGAATCAAAACTTATTTGCAGCTTCTTGTGAATCTCCTTGCAATATAAGTTTAAAAATAGTAAATTATGATTAAATTCATACCAACTAATCCCGGGATTTCCGATCATTAAAAGCACAGTCATTGAGTTGGCGGGATCCCGCCTTTGGCAACCCCAAATTCTGAATACATATGTTTTATAAACGCTCGCTTAATTTGTTCCCCCACACACACACATAAAAATAGCCGTCCAAATACATACGCACTAACATACATATATACTCATACATATGAGCAAATGTATGTGCAAGCGTGTGTACATTTGTAGGCGCATTTAATTTTGTGCTATTTTTCTTTCAGAAGTGATTTATTACTCAAACCAGCGGCATTTGTTTTGTATTTTCGGTGATAAATCTCTCATTTCGTTGCTCTCGCTATTTCTATGTGTGATTGTGTGCGCGCATATAAACACAAATTTCAGCAGCGCCATTCCCTTCAACAGCCGCATTCAAAAGCGAAAATAAACATGCAATAGTCCGTTTATATACCGCCATATATTGTGGGCATACACACATATGCACATACATGCTTACTCACATAAATACACACAAACATCGCTGCACACTTCCGTTCATTGACAACCAGTATTTTTTGCTTTTGCTCCTTTATTCCTTTCACTCTATTCACTCATTCATTGATCGTCTTCTTGGCCAGCAATAATAGCACACATACATATACATACGTATATACCTACACACATACATAGAATTCTTTGTATCGATTTCAGCCGAAATTGTGTTACCCCGTTACGTTTGATTGTTGACCATTTATCAGCTGGAATGAGCAGTCATTTGCTTGAATAGTAAATATTTTGTCTTCGATTTCGTTTGTGGGCAACTTTAAAAGTAGTAAAATACTTTTTAACTATTCTGCAGCGGTCTTTAAAGCTGTAAGCCTCAATTTGTTCACTACTTTTGTATAGAGCTTCCGCTCTTGTATTTGTGCCACCACAGCCATTTTTACTTGTGGCATACCATGGAAGCCACTCTGGGAACGCCACACTTCGCTTGCCTCCCAAATATTCATCTAATACCGAGATGCTGTAATTACTGGTCACATTTTCAATTGCAAATTTTTCATAACGAAAATAGTGTTGCACTCAGGCGGCATCAGTTAAATGTACAGTCATTTCGTGGTGTTGGCGACTAGTGTTAGCTTCAACTCGTCAAAGCCTGATAAAACAATTATCGCTTCGAGTGTTCATAGACATTCTTCCTGAAGTATTCATAGGTTTAATTGTTTGCGTATGAAAATCATAGCCTGGAATTGCACCAGGAAAATATGTAATAAAGGGTTTTCCAATAAGAGGTGTTATTGGAGGTCTTTTCCCATAAAATATCAATGGTTTCGTTGCTTGTGTGGCACGTAGCGCCGTCTTGTAGAAAATAAGCGTTGTCCAGATCAATGCTATTCAACTCCGGCCATAAAAAATCGTTAATCATCTCTCGATAGCGCAATCCATTCACCGTAACTGTTGCTCCAGCTTTATGTTCGAAAAAGTAAGGTCCAATGACTCCGCCGGATAGAGAGGCTTTTCAACAATAACTCTTGGATTTTCTGAGCCCCAGATCCGACGATTTTGCTTGTTGACGAAGCCACCGAGGTGGAAACCATCACTCAAGATGACTTTTCGATGGAATTCCGGATCACTTTCATGCATTTCAACGACCCAAACAGCAAAGACACCACGTTGTTGATAATCGGCCGGCTTGAGTTCTTGTGTTAGCTGGACTTTATAAGCCTTAAGACCCAAATCTTTATGCAAAATACGGTGTAATGACGTTATTGGAATGCCTAATTCCAAAGAATGGAGGAAGGAGAAACCTGAAGTTTCTTCAACACTTTCGGGTACAACAGCAATATTTTCGGCTGTTCTTGAGCGACGAGCACGGGTTTTATTCTTCACATCACTAACTTGTCCCAACAGCTCGAATTTTTTCACCAATTTCCGAAAAGGTGCTTCACGATGACCAAAAAATTTTCGAGTTTTACGAACCGTCTCTGCCAAATTTTCACCATTTTTATAGTGAATTTGAATAATTTCAATGCGTTGTTAAAGCGTGTTCGCTTTTTATTAATGTCGTAGTTTCTACTTGTCAAATATCAAAAAAAGAACAGCTTCAAAATAGCAGGCTATTCAAAATAACATCTGTTATTTGAAAACCCTTTACAAAACCTTTATCCTAGACTTGTAGCAAAAATTAGATGATACAAAACCCTCTCATTTTACAGCTGTTCGTATAACTTAATCAGGTTTTTGGTCTGATAATAAGACCAGAACATACTTACAATTAAAAATTGGTACGCGAAAGCTGAGTTACTTCTCAGCTTCTGATTTTGCTTCTCAGCAAATAATTTCACTAAAAACCTTTTCAATCTAAGTTCTCTTAAGAAAACTACCCTCAGTGTCAGCAGTGGCCCGTTGTGGTGTCCGAGAAACATTTCCCTTCGGTCCTTGAATCGTTCCGATCTATTTTGGGAACTCCAATCAGCCATGTCCAGTCCATGTTCATGTCCTCAAAGAAGTAGCTCTGATATATTATATAACTATAAAGCGCCATCTCTTAATTAGTTCTACAGCTTCTTAATTAATAGGAGAAAACGCCAGATCCTGCGGCGTTGTTCATTTTTGTATCATCTGTTAAGATTACAATCTCGTCATAGAATAGTAACTATAATTTTTTGTTTTTATATCCAAGAAGTGGATATCGAACCTCAGTCCACATGAGCTATATTACCTTCAGGCTGAAAACATCCTAATTCTGCCGTTTGGTAGCTCGTTGCGTTTTTATTGCTGGTAACAACAGAAAAAGTTTGTCATTTTTTGGTCTAAAAATTATTTAGTGAATGTAATTATAAAATAATAAATATAGATAAAAAATATAGCTAAAAAACTAGGCAATGCCTGTATGCCTTGGTATGTATTTACTTTTCTATTTAGATATTCTTGTTAAGCGAATTAGAAATCAATTTGCCATACTTTAATTACTAAATATGTACCAGAGGGGGTAGTTTAAAGCGACATTAAGGAGGGGTCAAAAGTAATTTTTCCAAATATCTAGTCAGCGCTAACTAAAATTAATATTTGAGAAAAATATATTAAGTAAAAAGTACACATTTTAGGATCGGATGAAAATCCACCACTAAGGCTGCTTTACGTTCAACAACTGCCCACATTGAAGCAGGCGGCCGAAATCAACGCACTGGAAGGGCAATGTGTTCCCTCAATTAGCTCCAAGGGCTTGTATGGGAAGATCTATTGCATCCACACCAAGCGATTGGATCGAAATGGCTAAAAAAATGTCTTGATCCTACAAAGCAGACTAAATAAAATCTGCTTTCTTTATTTCCCTCTTAAAGGTATTGAAAATATTTCAATAGCCGTTTCACTCCTTTGTCATTTTTGATACCTTTGCTTCATTGCGAAGTCGTTTTGTTTCTCTTCTTAATAGTTTGAGTTTGGGTTTTCACTTATATTGGCAATTCTCATAACTGCCTACTTTTTTTTATAAAAATTAAAAAAATACAAATAAACCAATAATGCATCGGTAAAAAAAAAATATAAAAACAAATACGAATGAACCAATAATGCGTCGGTAAAAACAAAAAAAAAATCTAAGAATTATTAAAAAACAAATAAAAAAAATACGAATGAACCAATAATGTAAATATTTTATTTTGTTTTTTAACCAATGTATTATTGGTTCATTCGTAATTTTTTTAAATTTTTTTTTATAAAATTTTTTTTTTTTTTACCGATGCATTATTGGTACATTCGCAACTTTTTATCTTTGTTTTACACTATTTTTATTTTTACCGATGCATTATTGGTTCATTCGTCATTTATTTTTTTTTTTTATAATATTTTTTTTTAATGTTTTTTTTACCGATGCATTATTGGTACATTAATTTTTTGTTTTTTGCCGATGCTTTATTGGTTCATTCGTAATTTTTTTACTTTTTTTTATAATATTTTTTTTTTTAATTTGTTTATATATATGTAAAAGAAAACTACTATATGGACTTCCCTGTATTTACTCAAATCTATAGCAAGCAATCAGTAATGCATAAATATATCAACCTGGTACTGAATTCCTACAAAACGAAATACCTATTCAAATCAGCCCTTCCTAGATTCAACAAAAACAAAAAAAAGTATTATAGAAAAATCTCAAAATCATCACTGCTTCAAACGTTTCGACAACGACAATTGACAGCTTCAATTATGTGCATATCATATCCAATACATACACATCGCTTGTGCGAGTGATGAAATTTCAAATAGCTGTCTCGATGAGTTTGACGATGATACAAACACGCTGCCAAGCACTTGTGTGAGGGTACATGTATGCACAAATATATGCTTGTAGATGTCAGGCCAGCTTGTAGGTAAAAGTGAATGCATATCTCGGTAATGACATCATAACGCCAATGCGTCAATATGCGTTGATAAGCGGCGCACAGCCGGAGAAAAAGGCAATCATTTTTTGATGGATTTTATGGCGATGGCACTTGCATGTGCACGCACACACTCACAAAAGGCTAACAGAAAAAGTGCTTGAAGAGTGCACGAATGTTCTTCATCTTAAAATACCAATAAAGAAACAAAGCAGACATGAATGAACAATAAAGAGATGAAGTGAAAATATGTTTGTAAAGACCTTAAAAGGAACCACCCCAGAGAAAGCGAAAGTTTTTTTTGAGCATTAAAGTGTCGGCACTTGCATTTACAACACACAAACACATAAACACATACCTTCGCATGCCTAAAATAAAAATGTACAAAAGTCTGCTAAACTACATAGCTCGTAAATGCATGCCAGCTTTACGCGACCACGGCAACATATCCGCCGGAAATTGACGGCACTCTGTGCAAAGCTGCCTGGCGCATAGTTGTAGTTGTCGATTTCGATTTCGTTTTCGATTTTTGCCCACAAATGGCTCACATTCACCCTTAGCCGTAGTAGGGCATGCCAACTAACCGATAAGCGCCCCAAGCAAAACAAAATCCAGATACTAAAGAAGAATTACCACTGTATGCATGTTTACATGCCATCTCATGACTGGTTACCTATTGGTGGTTGCTACCTTTTCGTGCATGGGACATCATACAACTTCACTTATACAGCAGCTGCGAGCTTATCTTTGTTCCATAATGCTTTTGTCGCTAAGATTTAATTTAGATATCAAAATCCAATTCATTATAACTCCACTAAGCGTATTACCTACACAGGCATGTAGTTTATGTGTATGTGTGTGTCTCTTTTTGCACTCTACGAGCTTTTGTGTGCTGCCGTGGTGGTGGTGGATACCTTGACACGGTTATTTTACTACTATTTCTGCTGGTTCGTGCTGATGAGTGGAAATCGAGAAGCGAACTACATTTTTCGTATCGCCTTCAACCAGATGCTCCCCATCAAACGGCAAACGGCTCATGCACTTAAGCCTCAAGCATGTGAAGTATGTCGCTGGAATTGGTTGTTTCATGGTAGTCTATAGGCAGCCACGAAGTGTGCAGCAGCTTACATTCCCTGTTTTGCGGATTTTTGCATTGTTTAGTAGGCCAAATCCAATTGTACGCATTTCGAATTGAAGTGGATTTTCTGTGCAACAGCATCGTCATGTATCGCCTGTGCTCTGATCTGCATACAGTCAGCGGCAAAATAAAGTGTACACCATATATTGATAAGTCTTGAATATTTATTAGTAATTTCAACCACTTTTCTTTACAAAAATGTACAATATAAACAACAACTACCATATAAAGCAAAGTTTCGAACTTTGTATAAATTAATAAAAATTCGGTGAGATCAAATTTTCAAACTTTTTACTCAGAATTTTTAGAAGCACAACTTCGTACTTTGTATAATAGGACTATGAATAAGTTCGTGCGGTTTTACAACAGATGGCGTAACTTGATTATTATTCCATCGATCCACGTTTCCAAACATTCATTGGAGAGCTACTGTCGTAAGGCACAAACGTCAGTATAAGTTTTTTTATTTGAAGCGTAAACAACAATATTTTTACCACACTTGAAAATGTCGAATTTCGTGCCAAATAATGTGTTTTTGCGGGGAATTCTTCTTCATTATTTTAATATGAAGAAAAAAGCAGCCAAAAGTCATCGTATCTTGGTGGAAGTTTATGGTGAGCATGCTCTATCTGAGCGAACGTGCCAGAAGTGGTTTGCACGCTTTAAAAGTGGTGATTTTGGCTTGGAAGACGAAGAACGCGAGGGTGCGCCGCCAAAGTTCATGGATACCGAATTGGAGGAATTGCTCGATCAAGATCCGGCTCAAACGCAAGAAGAGGTTGCAAAAACTTTGGGAGTTGATCAATCAACCATTTCCAAACGTTTAAAAGCCATGGGAATGATCCGAAAGGTAGGCCATTGGGTGCCGTATGAATTGAAGCCAAGAGACGTTGAACGCCGTTTTATGGCATGCGAACAACTGCTTCAACGGCACAAAAGAAAGGGTTTTTTGCATCGAATTGTGACTGGCGATGAAAAGTGGGTCCATTACGACAATCCAAAACGTCGGGCAACGTATGGATACCCTGGCCATGCTTCAACATCGACGTCGGCGCAGAATATTCATGGCCTGAAGGTTATGCTGTGTATCTGGTGGGACCAGCTGGGTGTTGTGTATTATGAGCTACTGAAACCGAATGAAACGATTACGGGGGATGTCTACCGACGACAATTGATGCGTTTGAGCCGAGCACTGCGAGAAAAACGGCCGCAATACGCCGATAGACACGACAAAGTTATTTTGCAACATGACAATGCTCGGCCACATGTTGCACAAGTGGTCAAAACATACTTAGAAACGCTCAAATGGGATGTCCTACCCCACCCGCCGTATAGTCCAGACCTTGCGCCATCCGATTACTATCTCTTCCGATCGATGCAACATGGCCTGGCTGACCAGCACTTCCGTAATTACGATGAAGTCAAAAAATGGATCGATTCGTGGATTGCGGCAAAACCGACCGAATTTTTCACAAAGGGAATCCGTGAATTGCCAGAAAGATGGGAAAAAGTAGTAGTAAGCGATGGACAATATTTTGAATATTAAATTTGTAACCATTTTACGTCAATAAAGTTTCAAATTTCGAAAAAAACCGCACGAACTTATTCATAGTCCTATTAAATTAATAAAAATTCTGTAAATTTTCATTCAAACCTTTTACTCAATGCTTTTAGAAAAATTTCGCGTATGCAGCTTCATGGATCATTGAAATTTCTTACAATAAAGTGCAAGCTTCAAGTAGGTAAAAACTCACACTCATTTTTCAGATTTTTTTTCGAATGCGGGCTTTTCTCCACATTTTTTTATATAGGAGAAAACACCACCGTCGGCGGAAAAAATTGTGAAAAATCAACGCGATTTACGAACCACTTGTCACTTGCACTTTACCAAAATTCAGTGATTTATAAAACTGCATAACCGAATTTTTTCTGGGAATTCTGAGTAAAAAGTTTAAAATTTTGATGAAATATATAATATATATAAGCGATTTTTTTCGACATCATCGCTAGCAGATTCGGATTCTACATGAAATTCTAGAAAAAGTCCAATAGAGCATTCGAGTCTCCCAGAAAACAAAGTCAGCGTTAGTTAATATGAAGATAGAGAGGAAGTTTTGATTTGGATTCTACTTTATTTATCCTTCGAGGAAGAAGTTCGAAAAAATTGGTCCGCCCTATTGTATAGGTCCCTTACTTACATACATATACGGCCATTTTATTGCAAATAGTAAAAACAAGAGCTTTGGTATAAGATTTACTAGTTTGAAATTATACCAAATGTGTTATACGAAAATATATACGCGCCTATCAACCTGCTTGTTCAATTGCTCACAACGGACCCATTTCGTGGTCTAAGTGGTATCGCTGCCTCTATGTGCGATGCGCCTGCCAAACCTAAACTAACCTGCTTAGATATCTTTAATTACTTATTTCATAAAACATATTCCCTTTTATTTATTAAAGCCAATGATTCAAAATCAAGCAAAAATGAAATAAAACTTTCATATAGACTCATCGCTCGAAGCACAGTTATTCACAAGAAATTACTTAAAGTACCTGCGTACAAGTTAGACTTATTTCCGGTATTTTTGGTGTCTGAAGGAACTCACACACGAAAATTCCAAAGAAAGAAGATAGGAAGTGAATTATGAAACCTCATCTGATGATTCCGCCATTTACCGTTTTGTAAGCCGAAAGTTTCAGTGGTAATTGAGATGGTAGATCAAAATAGAACTCGACATACCGAGCTTATGTCAAAATGTGAAAAATCCCCACAATACCAATCATCTCACTCTAACGAACTTATCTAGCAATCCTTTCCCTATGGTGCAACCCCAACGACACAGTACATTTCGATGAAAATACCTAGTGGAACACTTTCCTAAGCAGAGCACAGTAAAGATGCTAAAATTACAACTGCTGCAGAGCTGCTCTGCATAGAACCTCTGAATGAAGATGTATTCATATTTAGTAGCTGTCAGGCTACAATCTGCGCTCATTAAAGTATGGTTGCACTGGACTGCCTTTGGAGAGGAATGTTTGACAGCATAGACTTCTCTTTACTTGGGTATCAGTTCATAGGAGGGCAAGTTGCGACAAACGGATACTTCTTGGATAGTCCTGTGCCATATACACGTACTACTTCCAAACTTATTCTTATGGCATTGGTTCGAAATAGAATCAGGAATCATTGCAAAATGACTACTGTCAGAGAAGTGAAGATGCTCATATCTCTACTGTCATAGAGTTCTAACAGGGCTTAGTTTAATAAGGAAGCAAGCGGAAAGCAAGGCGAGTCTTTTTCGAAGATGTCGCCGAAGCTTAAGAACATTTAATCCCCATCTTCCATTTGACTGTCCTGCGCTATGCGAAAGTAGGCTTCACCTTTTCTGGTCGACTCAAATCAGATAAAGTGTTTTGAAGGTGGTTAAAAGGTTGAAGGTCACTGCTTAGGCACACTGAAAGATTAAGCAAGAGAACGGAGGGTCCTACACTGTGAGAAAGCACTGAGGATTTAGAAATAAGTTTTGCATTGTTCTTAGCGGCTTTCAGTCGAACCAATCTCCGTATCCAATGCAGGATCCCATCTTTAATTATTTAGACGTAAACGATTATTTAAACTCTTTAAAAATTGACTTTATAAATTTGAATAGAAAAGTTATTGCCGCATATAAGGTCACTTACAGATAAGTGCAAATGACCTGCAATTATGACATTTGTTGGTTATAAAGAATATATTTCCAAGCGGAAGTTTTTGCTGTGGGGAAAGCCGCCTAGAACAAGAAAGAACTCAACAATTAATATATAGGTGGACAGTCAAGCAGCAAAAAAAGCAATAAGCTCATATTGTATTAAGTCCAAAAATGTTCGACGGAGCAGGGAGGCCATAGAAAGGTTAGCTGCATATCTATTGGGTAACTGGTCACAAAGGCATTATGGGGAAGGAAATAGTAGATGAGATACCAAAAAGTGCTGTTAGACTACCTTTTGAGCAAGAGAATGACATACCAAAACCGCTAAATACAATATACAACGAAATGGACGACTACATGAAAGTTGTAGAAAGGAAGCTAGGTGGACTAACCTGACCACATGCAAAATCGCAAAAGTAATGTGTAGAACTAACGGCAAACAACTGACTCAATTCGTACTTACGCTCTCGCGAAAGGGCTGCAGAACTATTATAGGTATGCTAACAGGTCATAATCTATTGGCTGCACATGCGTACCAGATAGGGATTGCTAACATGGACAAATGCAGGAAATGCAGAGAGGATGTTGAGGAAACTTTAGAACACCTTCTGTGCGTTTGTCCGGCATTATTAAAAACGCGGTTAAAATGCCTGGGAGCCCCATTGTTTGAGGGCCTGGAGAACGTCTGAAAAACGGATCTCCCAGCGCTGCTTAGATTCGCCAAAAGCGCTGACATCCTACATAATGTCTACTTTCGGTAGGGGAGACCGGGGATGGTTGACTAACTTTTGACTTAAGCTCGTATATCTCTGATGTTTAATTTAATATAACAAAAACAAGAATCGCTACCGATAAAAGAACTATTTAGGTACCTAAAATACTATAATATGACCTATATATTCACTGTTATAATACTTATTTTGCTTATTTTATAAACCCCTGACGCTTGGTCAATCTACCCCATGTCCGGGGCAGGTTGACTATATGCATGGGGAAGGTTGACTTAGGCAGTAATTAGTATAAATTAAGAGGATTGGTATAAAATAAAACACAAAAATTTACTAAATGATAGAAACTTTTTAATTAATATGAACAAACTTAAATTCAAATCCTTTTTCAGGTCACAAAGAACTTTGATAAATCTAACAAACAATCTTTAATTCTGTCACTTTAAATCTTAAAGAACTTAAAAATAACCATAAGTAAGATTAATTCTTTGTACTTTCTTTTCAACTTTAATTGTAATTTTAATCACATTGCCCTTATATTAATATTATTCAACAAACCGAATCTAACCTTAAAAAATATTAACATTCCAGATATCACCTGGGGTAAGATTTAATCGTTCGTAAACTGTTTTCAAATTACCAAAAAAATCATTTACGTTTTTCTGGTTGAACGACGTAGCTCTAGACAGGCTCGTAGTTTGAGGTGATCTTATTGATAATGAGGGATGACGTTTTAAAAAATTACCAAGCCAATCTTCGCCAGCCATTAATTTTGTTTTCCAAGATTCAGGCATAGTTTTATTATTCTTTTTTGAGTATTCAAATGCAAACTTGCGTGTCTCATACGGTGTCAATCCATAATAAATATCAGCAGCCGTCTTCAAATAAGCTGCCAGTTTGTTTTCCTCGTCATCGCTAAATATCTTGGTATTGCTTTGACGTGGCGTTTATGCTTTCATTATCGAAGATAATCGCATGGCAAGCTCTTTCTATGATATCTTTTGGAGAATTACCTCTTTCAGATTTTCTATTGTAAGTCCTCAATGTCTGCAAAAATACAACAGTAAATTAGAATGTGACAGAAGACTATAGAGCAATTCCGTGAGAGATGATCATGAAAGTAGGAGCGACTGGGGTTGGTTAACTAATTAGTCAACCTGCCCCGAACAAAATTTGTCAACCAGCCCCTGACGCCATTTTGCATTTTAATTGCTCATAATATGCAAACTCTGGTACTAACATAGGAACAATACTGCGTTATATAAGTAGAGCTATTATGTTTTTATTTGGCATAAGAACAAAATTGTTTCTAACAGATACATTGGCACAATAACAAAAAAAGTACGAGCTAAAAAAATTACTTACCGAGAACAAAAACACAACATGTGATCTCACTCACGAACGCCTTGCGACTGCCACGGCTCACTTCGCACAAGTTCGTGGGTCATGGGGAGGCATCGATATTCATGATTGATTTATGAAAATCACGTGATGATGACGAGTTATTGTTACTTAGTCTACCTGCCCCTATAGCCAACCATCCCCGGTGTCCCCTATTCATAGAGGTCGGCCTCCATCTGGTATCGCTAGGGACCAAAAGGTTTATGTTGCCAACCAGGCCAGCCTAATCTAACCTAAAGGAAATATACACATTTTTGTAGTATTACTAAGGTTATTTGCACTTGTTTTTGAATTATCCGTAGAAATTATTTCGCAAAAAATCCAAATAAGGTGTATGGCTGATAGCTTTCGATTAAAGCTTGCTGATCATTAATGAATAACTAAACGTGTGACTTCCTACAATGGATAACTATACCTAACATTCACATTAGTATTAAATCTTATTGGTCCTACATTCAAATAACTGTATTCCTGACTTCATATATGTATATTAGGGTGGTCCAAAAAAAAAGGTCCATGTACTAAATACTTATCAGGAAAACTTCCACAATTGTTCTGTATTGTAAGGTAAGTGAGGCCTATTTTTTAAACCAAAATGGGTTGATATTTTATGGGGCTGCAACAAGCTTGAAGTTTTCCATGGGCACTTTATACAAGAAAAGGCTTTTTTGGCAAATTTTATTCAATATTTCTTAGTTTTTATTTTTTTTTTTACCACCCTAATGCAAAGCAAATATCATATTTATTTATTTCGCGTATATACAGTGAAACCTCCATTGGGCGAACACTTACCATCAGTCAGTTTTTGTCCGTCCAAGAGAGGTGTCCACTCAAAAGAAGGTAACTTCTTCCGTTACATAACATTTCATCATCATCATAGCATCACAGCTCGGGGTGAACCAATGCTTCCGTTTTCGTCTCAAGGGTCGATATCTTATTGAGTTGTTCATCCAAGACCTAATTGTTGTTGGATTCGTAGCAATAATTTGTATGCTGGGATGAGGTCGCTATCATAAAGCACAGCTCCCTTTCGGGAATTCTAAGCCTAGTACCTTTTGTTCCCCTTCCTTCCACTGAAGTTTCTCTTTTCTTTTAGAGTTATTCAAGCTCCGTAAAATTTGTTATAGAAAAAAATGTCCGCTCCAGCCAGGTGTCTGGCTAATAGCTGTGTTTGTTAGAAGAGGTTTCCCTGTACTTGTATTCTTTTGCGTCTACTAATCATATGCATGAGATTTTTGCCTTAAATTCCAAATGACATTAATTTTTATGGTCATTTGCTCTGCACTTACGCTTATTTGAGTTCAGCCATCGCACTCCATTATTTTCTTATCAACATTTTATCATTATTTGTTTGAGCGAATTGCTTTTTTTGCATACAAATTGGCGCACAACAAAAAAAACAAATACTCCAACGGCCGCAAAGAATATCCAATCGTTTTCAAAAGCACATAAAAATACATGCAACAATGCAAAATGAGCCCGTGACAATTTTAGCAAATGCATTTTCTTGCCACGCACCACATGCGCCCACTCAATCGACCAGCAGCGCTGAAGCTATTTAATTTGCCGACTTCATTCGCTATTGTTTGGGCATAACAAATGTCGAATATCACAAATGCGTGTTGTTGCTTCGTGGCTCCTTATTTGCTTATTTATTTGTTTCTTTTTTTTCTTTTCTATTCTATTCCTCCTCCATTTGTTGCTTGTAGTGATAGCTATCATCAGCGCTTCGTGGCTACATTAATGCATATTTAATGCGGCGTTTTTTAGGACCCTTCATTATTTGCAATTTTGCGTGGCATTTAACTGCAGAAACTCAGCTCCTTCCACTGAGCGCGGCTCCAGAGTTCATCTCCATTTCTATTTCCAATTCCACTTTTTGCTTCGAATGCAAGACTCTTTCATTGCAAGCCCATAGAATATTTTACTTCATTGCGGCAGCTAGCCCATCAAAATTAATAGAATCTTATAAAAATTTTGCGCATGCAACATGTGACTGGAATTTTAAATTTCTCTGCAAATTTACGATTTGTTCTCTATTACAATTTTATGTATGTATGTATTTTCTTTAAAAGCATATATGTAGATATATATGTAAGTATGTACAATTTTGCATGTCTTTGCATGCATAATAAAATAATGTAATTTACTGAAGATTATCTGCTCATGAAATTCATATCATTAAATTGGAAGAGCAGAGTTGAATAGATATAAGGGACGAGTAAACATTACGAGGAATTCCATATCACTTTTTAAAAAACAGGTTTAGTATCTGCAAAACCAAGCCCTAACTGCACTTTATGCTTAACTACAGTAAGATGTTACAATACAAGTAATTGTTTTCTGCACTCATCAACTCTGCGGAATTAACCTAACATAGCTGGCCTAACAGAAAGTGTTATGCTAACATAACAAATTTTTTACAGATACTTTCAGGCGCTATCAGAGCCGTTAACACACCAGCAGGGAAAGTATCATTAATTAAGTTTGGTGGGATAGAATTGTTTGTACAGAGCACTACGTTTTTCTTTATTTTGAGTAATTTATATATATTTTCTGTAGTAAACGAACTAAATATGAACTCTGATTAATTGCACACAAAAAGTGCTAATAAAATCAAGCAAACAACATGAAACTTGTAGAGAATCCAGTTTACATAAAAATGTAGACAGCTGACTGAATATGTAAATAAAATTCGACTATAAGTCTATTGTAATGAAATGCTTGATATTTCTGAGAGTTAATGCAAGTCTTAGCTACAGTTAAGTGTTGGTGGAATAACTAACTTGGGCAATTTCCATGAGTTAAGCTTAAAAAATACAAAAATATTTTTATAATTTTATTTCGAACTAGCGATTTTACCTGGTGCATTACTGCCGCAAAAAACTGATCTTATTAAATTTTAATTTTTTTTAATACGAGTATAAACTGATCGTATTATAATGAGTAAACTTCTTGCAATTATTATTTAATTTATTATTAATAATTGTTTATTACTTAGATTTTTTTCGAGTGCATTGGTGCATACAATATTTTTGATTTTTCCGTCTTTTGCAAAAACGAATATATTTTTTGGCTCTCCGACACTTGAAAATGCTACATACAACTGGCCAAGTGAAAATTATTGGTTTTCCAAATTCAATCCGCACACTTGAATTGATTTACTTTGTGTCTTGTTGATGGTCATTGAAAACACAAATCGAATGGGAAGCTGCAGTCATTTACAATCAAACAACATATCTGTAGGATAGTATGCTGGTCGAAACTAAATATTAGCTTGGGCGAAAAAAATACATTATTCTCTCGATAGATGGCTGCAGGGATCGTTATCACGTAAAGTATCGATCAAACAATTTAAAGTTTATGCCCGTTATCAAGGGTGGTTTTCGTCTGTTCCATTCAGTTATGAGTTACAGGGTGTTAATTATGAAAGTAAACAAAAGTACAACAAAGTAAGAGAAGTAAAATAAAGTAAAGTACATTTTATAGTTTTTCCTTGATAAAGCCGAAAATGCAAGTCAAGCCTCTGGTAATTCCTTTCAGGGATTTTTGCTGTTAAAGATGCACCTCCAACCAACAGGCTGATAGACAAAAATTTCATTAAAATCATAGAAATAATCGAAGTTGAGCGGAGTGTTACTAGTCGCAGCATCACACAGAAGTTAAGCATCGACCAGGAGCTAAAGGTGAAAACAGTTTTAAGCCAGTTGCGAAAAAATTTTAATTTTAAAAAATTATGAGTTTCTTTTTACAATAATATAAATATGTAATAATATTAATGCTTTTGTCCACATACCAAATTTTAGTACTCAATTACGAATGGTTCGAAAAATTTTTAATACTCAAGATTAGTTTGTATAAGAAATGCCACGCCTCTTTATTTTAAATTAATTTTATTATGCCTATAGCCTTCCGGCAATTGCATACAAGAAGTTGACAAAGTTTCATTGCAGTCCGATGATTAATTTGGAAGCTTTTAAAATACGTACTAACAAACAAAGAGATAATATTTAGGAGCGCTACTTCTATTCTTCAGCCCACTTTTTTTAGATACTTAGTCACTTTGTCTCTCTTTTTCATTATCTCTCTTTCTCTCTCTATCCCTCTCTCTCTAATCCAGTTCCAAATACTTGGCGGTTATACTGCTGCCTCCGTTGAGCTGAAAACTGAAGATGTAAAAAGAGCTTTTCATGTTCTCTATTGATCGGGAAGAAATGAGTCTGTTCCTGACTCTCATAGTCTAAATGTATACGCCAGTGATCAGTGAGATGACTTGACATGTTTCGTTGGTTTGATGAAGCTCCATTGAGAGAAATTACTGTTGGCATGAGTCGCTATCTCTAACACGATTCGACCAAATTCAACATAGGCTGAGAAAAAAGGAACCTAGCATAGTATCTCCAGCGATGCTAACCAAAGCCTGCTTTCGTTAATCATTGCCTGTAATAAAGTTTTACGTCTACCCGTTCCAAAAGAAGTTAAAATAATTGGTTATGCTGGCGATATCAAGCTAGCTTTTGCGACTTAGAATATTGGAAAGAAAATTCATGCCGAATTTGTTTCAAACTGCGATCCAGCTGTTTCGGCTCTGCGTTCTTTCTTTCATTTAGTAATTTTACGAACCAGAGGATTAGCAATTCACTAAAGACAAATCTGAAGCCTACCCCTCTATGCATTCTTTTGGCAGCTCTGGAGTACCAGTACTGACCTCTGTAAGATCATTGTTGATCAGCTCAGTTAACCCAGTGAACCTACTACTACTACTACTTCCGTGTTTGTATTTGTAACTTTATCCTTCTAAATATATTTTAATTGCTGTTCACTACAAACCAATCTAAGCTGTTTTGAAAACCAATCATCAAATAGGCCGCTTCAATTTCAAGCATAGAAGAAGCACACCATTCCCACCAAAGCACGATGCATACGAAATAATTGCCGCAAATATTGTTTTCCTCTCTGCCATATAATCGTACTCGCACTCCAAACACACATGCACGCACTTTCATTCAAAGTGTATTAATTACCGTAAAATGTGTTACAAACTAGGAAATTAATTTTCCTCAATCACACAGGCGCGCACAGCTCACAGGTGCAAATGCAAACAAATACCGTACACCTACATAGAACACACACGCTTGCATAGGTAAGCATGCAAGAGTATGTGTGCCAAAATTTGAACATTAGCAGTTAACTTTATAGAGCCACCAATATTACCAATGCCATCCAATCAAATGTAGCAACCTCAAAAGCAATAAACACAATACTCCAGCTGCTGAAATGCTTACTAAACCAAACTAAGCAACTCAGCAACTAGACAACTATCGAGCTAGCAAATTTCAGGGCTACCAATGCCTTCACTTGTTTATATTGCTGAAAACCGCAATTATAATTACATGGTATAAATCTCGACGAGGCAGCTGTTGGTAATTTAACAGTGCAACAAAGGCATGCAAGTATGCAAATGTATGCGTGTACGGATAAGTGTGTGAGTGCCGAATTTGTGCTTGCCTGTGCTTGTAGGCTGTACTACAGGCTTAGCCGATTATATTGTATTGCAATAATTCGCTTTAAAGTGGCAATATAATGTGGCAGAAGAGCATTTCCAACAAGCAAAGATATGATATGTACGTTAGGGTGGTCCACAAAAAATAGAATTCATAAATATTTGTTATGACACAACGAAAGAGAAGAGACACGCATTTTTTATTTTGAAATCGCTTGATATTTAAAGGTGTCGTATGGCCCTTTAAGTTTTCGCTCCATGTGCATATTTTATATGAGAAAAATTCGTATTTTGCAAATTTAAAATAAAATCTCATATCATTCACATCTTTCAGTAGATAAACGCATTTTCAGATATGATAAATCTATAGAGTGTCAATAATTATTGACAGAAAAAATGTATATTAAAGTAAATAATACGTGTAGTTTCAATAAATAAGATTTAGGGGAACGCCACTGTGGGGGGTCAAAAAATAGTAGATTTTTGGAAATTTTTTTTTTTTAAGTAGGAATGATTATTCGAGGATCGGACAAAAGGCAATTACTTATATATGTATTAAACTATGTTGATGTAAATTTTTATTAAAAAATATTGAAAATTGACAAATTTATGTAGATAAAAGTAATGAGTTAAAAAATATGATGTCATCTGGTGGCAGCGATACAGCAATGAATAATCATCTGAAATCAAAATACCAAAAATTTTATTAATCTACACAATAGTGGCTATCGTTGTACGTTGTCCTTTTTTACAAAATGGTGGTGATTTGAATTTCGGTGTGTGTTTTTCACCATTTTTTTGATTTTCAACAGGCCTAAAAAAATAGTTATTTTCAAAATTTTGAAAATCGACTACGTACAACGATAGCCAATGCGATAGCAAAAATTTTGAAAAAAAGAAAAAGTCGTTTCGAGAAAAACGCGTTTGAAATAAAGCATCGTATCGTAAGCGCTACGGGGCCGAACCGACTGGCGCTCACTTAAGTGTATATAGAATCGGGAATAAAGCGAATTTCGCCTTAAAATTTTTACCACATTTTCTTGAGTAGTTATACTAACATTTTATGCCAAAAAATCGATTTCTTTGAATTTTCACAGTGGCATTCCCGCTTAAGATAACTAAGATTTGCGTAACAAATATTCAATACATCGTCTTTTTGTGAACCACTCTAATGCATGCATACACATGCAGGTATGCACATTATGGCACCTCATCAATAAGAGGCGAGGTATACCAGGGGGTTATTCCTAAGCTGAACCTCTAGACAACCCGAGGATAAGGAAAAAAGGAAATGTTTTTCTATATTTAAGAAAAATTTCGTTCCGGTATCCTGGACAAAGGTTTATTTTAAATTTTCTGAAATGTTTATTGAAACATCGTTTTTAAATATTAGAATTGTTTTATGTACATATTTGGCATTTTTTTATGTTTGAAAAATTGATTTGAGTTTTTACGAATTTGTTTTCAGAATTGCGAAAAGCTTTTTGTTTGAAATTTCTAGAAGCTTTCTCCAATTCTTTTTTAACTTTTTTAAGCTTTTCGAAAATTTTCTGGAAAACATTTTTAGAAGCATTTTTTTAATATTTGAAATTTTCATTTCATAAGCTTCTGGAGAACTTATTTCTAAAATCGGTGTTTTAATTTTTTGAAAGTCCTTTTTTTTAATACTTGCAAACATTTCTTTTAGGTTTGGTTTTGAAATATGTTTTTAATAATTGGTTTTGTAAATATTTGAAATTTTGTAAACTTTCCGAGATGTTTGTGTGAAATCTTTGTTTCAATTGTTTTTTCCTAAATCTATGAAAAAGTTTTTGGAATTTTGGTTTTAAATATTTCATGTAAATATTGGAAATTTCTTAACTATTGTAAGCTTTGCGAAAATATTTGTGTAAAGTCTGTTTGTTTTAATGTTTTGGATATTTTTTTTTAATCTCTGAAAATATTTAGAATATTTTTTTTTAATATTTGAAAATATTCAGGAAATTTCATAGAAATTTATTTTTTTTAATATTTTGTATTTCTTAACTTTCGGAAGTTTTTTGAGAATTTTGGTACAGAATTTTTGTGTTAATTTTTTTGAGTAGTCTTTTTTCGAAGCCCTAGAACAATTTTTTTGAGTTTTGGTTTTTAAATTTTTTTTCTTTTTAGTACATAGGTATTTGAATTTTTTTAACCTTCGTGAGCTTTTCGGGAATTTTTGTGGAAAATCTTTCTTTTCATTTTTTTCGAAATTCTAAAAATACATTTTTTTCATTTTATTTTGTAAACAACACAATTTTTTCAACTTTTACTAGCTTTTGAAATTTTTTGTTTAAACTTTCTGTTTTAAATTTTCTAAATCTTGAACTAATTTCTTGAATTCGTTTTCTTAAATACTAAAAATCATTTATTTTTTGTAAAGTTTTTCAACATTTTTTTTTAATTTTTCTCCTTTATAATACTGAACGCGCACAGTCCCTTGCGTCAATTTGACCACAAAATCATTTCATTTGGTGTGAAAAAAGTAAAGCACAATTCAAATTTTTTGTCCGGTGTTTAAATATATGAACTGTTTTATTACTTAAATTTGATTTTTTGTTGCTGAGTTAAATTGTCAAAAATTGTAAAGACAAAAAGTTATGAACAAAAGGATTGAAATTTGATGCTGACTTGTATGTAACTTATCATCCACTTCAAAAACTCTTTGTCTAATTAATTTAAAATGTCGATTCTAACCATAAACATTTATCACTTATTTTCGATGTAAGTTTCCATTCTTCTATCACCTTATGGCATTTACGAAAGAAATATTGTTCAAAAATTGGATGTTGATAAGTTTTTGCTGTTCAGCTCTCGAATAATTATGTTATTGAAAAACTGCATATTAGTGGAAGCATTGAGTAACTAAAACTCAATGATGGAAGTCATGAAATATGCAAAATTTTGTGATTTGGGTGAAAAAACCATTTAAATTTTGTAACGAGTTCGCTACTTCTTCATCTCTCCTCTTCTTCCAGAGTGCCTAGACTGAGAGTTGAAGCTTTAGGTTTCATATGACAAATCATCCAATGATTCGCTAATAATCCCGCGAAAAGTCATTTATTCGACTCGCAAAGCTTCAGTAAGAGCTCCGTTCTTCGTTGCACAAATTTCTGCAAAAGTGAGAATTTGCGGTTGATCCAGTCGCCGTAATTATATGTAGTAGTTCTTTCTTCAAAACAAAAATATGCAATTCACTCTACATTAGAGGCTTGGATACGACCAACTAAGTCCCCTCCAGACGCTTTAGATAAATATAAAATCCCTTTTAACCAAATGCAACTAAAAACAGTAACTCAAATTTAATAATAACTTTATTTCTTCTCTTTTTCCAAAATACTTACAAGCAGATGGGCGAAGAGTCGACAAAACAAAAAAGTGAAAGTGGCAAATGTCTCTGTTTGTTCAGAGCTGCTGCGCGAAAACATTATAAATCACTTTTGAATTTATATGTAGGATTGGATTTGTGACAAATGCCGTGGCCACAGGAAACTACCACCAAAAGCACTTTGTCTGCGCCAGATAGTTTTACATGTGCCCATACATAAGAGTGCGTTTGTGAATACATATGTATAAACACAAAGAAGCATACACATACACCCACTCATGTACGCATTCTAAAAATCTGTCATATCTCCCATTTCTCGTAAAGCATTGTTGCCTATTCGCAACTTAGCCACATAACTATTCTCATATGTGCAGCCATATACAGCACATTTGTTCGTATGTGCATAGAGATCTGTGCTAATCCTTTTGCGGTGCCGCAGACCACGTTTTCGAACTTCAATATCCTTATTGTAAAAGCGTCTATAGCTGGTGCATGTGGCGATGGCACTAATGCCTGTGTGTTTGAGCACCGCATTGCCGTTGCAGAGCGAAATCGCAAATTGGTGCAACGTAGCTGAATAGTGAATGGTGAATAACGGATGCGACGTCGGCTAACCGCCATGTCAAAGCAGCGATGTAGAGGTGCAAAAGGTACAAGTGCAAACATGCGGAGGTGTGTGCATGTGCACACGAGCTAAGTGCCAGCAGAGTGCGTTCAAGGCTAAAATTGAATCATGAAATTTAGTCTCTCTGTAATAAATTCCATGAAAACGACTCCAAACTGTCATTTTAGCATAATTAAAAAATAAAAAATGTGGAAATATGTTTTTTTATATTAATATTTTTGAATTTTTTCATTTTTCATCGCAAAGTACGGAAAAATTCCTTCAGAAAACTTTTATTTTATTTTCTCTTCGACTGACAACTCATTTACTCACAAATTAAAAAAGGAAGACTTACTGAAAAAAATCAAAATGGTCGAAATTAAAAGAAAAAAAGAAAAATGTTTTAAATTTTTAATAAAAGTATTTTTGAACTTTTTTTTTATGACAATTCAAAGCAAAAAGACTTCCAAATAAAAATCAAAATGGTCGAAATTTGAAAACAAAATTAATCCATAAAAAATTTTACTTAAAAAAATTTTTTTTAAATTAAAAATTTCGGTCAAAATATAATTTGGAATTTTTTTTAAACTATCATCGGAAAGCTCGGAGGAACCCCATCTATGAATTTTCTCTTCTACCGACAATTACTTGACTTGCTAAAAACATTAAAATTATAGAAGTTTGCAACAAAAAAAAAATAACCTTGAAAAATATTTTTTGATAAAAATATAAAAATTTTTTGATTAAAATATTTAAAATCAAGGAAGAGAGACTTTTTAAAAAAATTTCAATTTGTCGAAAAAAAAAATTAAAATTATAGAATTTGATAAAAAATATTTTTTGATAAAATAATTGAATTTTTTGATAAAATATAAAAATATTTTTTGATAAAAATACAAGAAAAAAAAAATATTTTTTGATAAAAATATACAATATAATAAATAATTTTTGATAGAAATGTTTTAGAATTTTTTTAACATTTTTTTTCTGGGAAGGTATTGAAAAGAAATTTGAAAACAAAAAATGTTTAATTATTTTCAAAAGATTTCTCATCGCAGAGTATGGAAGTATTCCTTTAAAAAACGAACATTTTATTTTCCTTTAGACCGACAGTCATTTGCCTTACAATCCAAAGAAGAGAGACTTGTTAAAAAATTTCAAATTGTAGGAATTAAAAAAAAAAACCATAAAAATTGTTTGGCAAAAATATTTTTCAAGAGAGAATATGGAAAAATTCCATCTATTTTCTCTTTGACCGACAACTATTTGGCTTACAATTCAAAGAAGAAGGACTTTCCAATTTTTTTTTTACATTTTTCATCGGAAGGTAAGAAAAAATTCATTGGGAAAGCATTTATTTTATTTTATCTTAGACGAAGAACTAATTAACTACAAATCTAAGAAAACAGACTTGCTAAAAAAATTTGAATTGTCGAAATTGAAACAAAAATATTTTCAAGTTTTTTTAAATTTATCAACGAAAAGTAGATACGGAAAAATCCCTTCTAATTCCTCGCCGAGCAACATCTAAGTGACTCACAACTCAAAGAAGAAAGACTTGAAACACTCGATGTGTGAACATATTATAGGTATCCTGACCAATCAAATATTTGTATGTATGTATATATGTACATCAAAAAACATTTTCTATTCTAGTCAAAATCAATAAATACCATTCCAAATAAACTTTTTAAACAGATTTGCCATTCTGACCATAAATTCTAAAATATTTGTTTATGCTTGTGAAGCTTTAGATATGTAAAATAAACCGAAAATTGGGAAAATTTGAAATTTATCGAAACTAGGCGCTCCAATTTGTTAAATAAATTTATAACGCATGCACGCATACACATACACACATGTACACTTATTATCCTGCCCATAGGCGAAATAGCCTCAACCAAATTTGTAGCTTATTGTCGACGCATTCAAATTGCATTTGCCAATTTTCAATAATTATGGCATTAAGTTATGAATTTGATTTTGAAAAATGGGAAATATAAAACGTAAATCAAACCATTCGCTATGCAATAAAAGCACGAAAAAAAGCACACATAAAAGAAAAATTAGTAGCGATTGAATGCAGCTGTGCATATATTAGGGAAAGTTAATGCTTGAAGTCCGGGAGCCAGGGTTCATTTGACCTCATCATTTCATGCCGACTGATATTAATACTGAAGGTAGACGCCACCCAATGGATGACGAAACCAACCGTCACCTGGTCCAGTAGCAGTGGGTATGAAGTGGTGTCGAAAAAAATTTTTTAACAACTCATTTAATACCGGCTGAAATTTATTTTGTGTATTGCTGGCAATTAGTAGAATAAAAAAAATAATCAGTGCGCCGTAGAGGGGGGAAATACGTCAGCTAAACAGGCGAACTTGTAAAATAAATTAAAAAGTAAAACTACTTATGCCGATTAAAATTTTTTTACATAATTTTGGACACATATGAAAATATAATAATGATGGTCAGCTGCGTTAATAGTGGTGGGAAGACCGTCAGCCGAAGCAAGAATGTATCATTGCGTTCATCTGACGTATTTTCCCCCCTTCACGGCGCAACTGACTATTTTTTTTTATTCTACTAACTGTCAACAATACATGAAGAAAAATTTAAGCCGGTATAAAATGAGTTCGTAGAATTTTTTTTCGACACGTTTCGTACCCTCCCACAACCACACCCACCGCGAGTGCGCCAGCTGACGTTAACTTTCGTTATTCATGAAAGCTAAGTAGTCAAGAGTTTAACGGTATAAAAACGCAGTCCAAAATCGGCCCCTGTATCCCGGACTATTCGAGCGCCTAAATTTGGATAGGAATTAAAAGGTTTTGATTTTTGGTAAGCTAAGTTGGAGGTTGTGCCGTGAGCAGCAATGAATATGCGAAATAGTCATCCAACTCCTTCTCCAAAAATTGGAACTTTGCATAGCCTCCACATAAACGCCACAGTACGCAAATCGGCGGGCATTTGATATTAGAGTTAATAGTTGTCAAGCTCATGATCATCACAGTTCTTGAAGACATATCTTTGAGGCAGCCATACCTTTGGACTAGAAAACCTGGGCTTCTCCCCCATTGTTTCGAAGAAAACTGATTACAGGAACTATAAACAACGTTTGGCCCTACGCTCCGCCCCTGTCTGTACTCTAATTTTTGGGCGTAAAATATAGTAAGAAAGATGTCCAATTATCACCAGATTTCAAACTGAGATATGTATGCACATCAAAAAATAGTAAAATATTCCATACATTTTCTACACACACAAAATCAACACATTTGGTTTCAACTCGCCATAAATCAGATGACTTACACTACACCGAATAATTCTACTAAATACCAAATAACACCCATAAGTTCATCAATTAATGTCAATATTTACAAAACAATAATGTCAAATTACCAAAAATAAATTCGACGCCTCAAAAGATACATCTGTTAAAATATTTACAACGTGTGCTACAAGAGATGAACAGTCAGCCAGCAACCCCTACGTAGCGACCCCTAAAGCGATAATTAAATAAAAGGCGTTTACTGCTTTGATTTGCCACCTGTGGTGATGGGCAGGGTGAACACACATACATACTTGCATGTATACATTTTGTTGTTAGAATCCCTTCAACTGTCCAGCAAATCCGATCAGAATACAACAGCTGTGTCTTAATGCTTCAAATTACCCAAATGTAAACAAAACCGCATGCATTATAAACTAAAGAGATAAGTTTTGGGTCAAGGGCAACTCATGGGCTGCGGAGAAAAACTAAAAGAATAAAAATAGAGATTAAACTTGTCTCAAATTTCGGGAATCGCCTTTCTTTGTTTGCTGAGGGGTATCTGCTCAAACGTATCTGTACGAATATGTGCCGTGTGTATGCATGTATGTTTGTATGTATTTTGTTACACGCCCTGTTGTCACAATAAATCTATAATTAATCCAAAGGATACCTTTTTAACATGCCTCGCCCGCCTCTGATACACTCGCATACAGAGAATGAAGCGGAGCGGAGTGCAATAGGGTGACAAGATTGCACGAAGCAGCCCTACAGCAGATCTTTTAAGTTATTCATCTCTGCGTTTCTCCGCATTTTTTCCACGTTTTCTTTGTAAAAATTTGAAATAAAGTAAAAATTTTGCTGCGTTTTTTCGCTTGGTATCAACAAATAAATTCAGGTAATTCAGTTTATTTTCATTTTCATAATTCCGCGAATTGTTTCTAATGGTAGAAAACATGGTCAACTCATTTTCACAAGTCTCTCTAAGCACAGTTTAGTACCACGATGAAAATTTTTCAAATGCTTAAAAATCGCCTGCAGCCAAGGTCGGACTATATGGCGAATGTAATAGAGCCTCCAAGCTCTCAGTGCTTCTGGCACATCTCGAAAGATATGCCGACCAAGCGCTGTTTTCATGGCACACAATACCCTTCCTATTCGCCATTCTTGGCGCTCATGGTAAGTAGCCTACTTCAATTTGTTATTGTCGTATGGTATGCATTTCCCGCTTCAAAAACGTGTCAACTCTTCAGCAAAGATTATCAGGTGGAAGTTCGGCGCAAAAATTTCTTTTGAGTCAAATCATGTGACACCCATAGCTCCGGCTTTTTCTTGAGATTAGCTCTGAGCACTTCATCTGACCTCATCGAGTTGGTCTCCTTGCCGCGGGGATGAGGTTTAAGTGCTGGTTTAGCCCCCATATCACGAGGGTTAACCCACCACGAACTAAGAAGGAAACTCCACATGGGTATTGGCTGGCCAACCATCCGGAGAACGGCGGAGGCCAGTCAATCATCATGGTATCCCTCCTCTCCTGTACCCCCCTAATCCAGGGTGTTACGCGTCACCGTGCCCAATGGATGGTTTGCAGCCAGGGGTAACCTGCTGTATTTTAACGGCGCCCTTCTGAAACTGGGTCACCTCAGGAGGTAGAATGACCTTGCCATTGTAAAGGGGACTGCCATGGTCGACGCTTCCCCTTTCCCCCCTAAAAAATCCTAGTCCGCCACGCTCGCCATGTCGAGCAGGCGATTATGAAAATTAATATGAATAAAAAAAAACCTAGCCTCGTACAACCAAGGCAACCCGAAATCAAGACCAAATCCTTAATGAAGGTCAGGTTTTTCAATAAGGAAGACCACTAACGTAAGCGGAGTGAAGCCTGTGGCCAAGCCAGGGCCTAACTCCCGCTCCGCCCTCTGGCCTCTGCGGCAGCGAGACCTCTTACTGGTAACAATCCCAACCCTGTCATAAGACATGTTGTGGATGACATACCATCTACGTCTGGTGCCAGCAGTACACCCCCCTCGCAAAATAATCCTTGGGAAACAAGAGCTGACCTGTCAGAAGACAAGTAGACCTTGCTGTCCCTGTCACTCCAGGTGGCACGGGAACTCCGAAAGGAGAAACACCCCCACCAATGTCGGCACCATCGGACCACATGGCTAAGCCAATGGCTTCTGATGTCTGCCCTTCTGGCACTATCACTGCCCCGGAAGCATATAAGTTCGTCAGAAAGGTACTATCATACCAGGCGATCGGCCTTCAGAATCCTGGAGAGACTGAAGGACACTAGGGCAGAGGATCTAACGGAGGAACAGTCAGACTCCAAAGCGTGGGCTGAAGCCTTCATTACCGAACACCGGGAGAAGGCCAAAATAGACTCCGCACAAGGCAAGCGCAAGCGATCGAGTGAAGGGACATCGGCTGAAGCCAAACGAACTAAGGAGCCCGTCATTTCTCTTTATTATGATAATATTAGTATGGCTCAATTACGTATGGAACAAAATGCCGGCCAAATGGCCGCCGCGACCTCGGCGTCACACCTCCATCCGATGGTCCAAATTTTCGATGACGCTGAGGCATAATTGAGGTTCTATGCCGTTAATGTGCCGAATTATCTCCTCCTTTAACTTTTGAATTGTTGCTGGCTTATCGACGTACACCTTTTCTTTCAAATAACCCCAAAGAAAGAAGTCCAACGGTGTCGTTGACGTTTAGGTGCGGTTCACATTCAACATCGGCTCTTGAAATTTATTCACCCTTTATATCAAAACCATGAGCTATTCCACAATTTTTATGAGAAACCGTGTTCAAAAGCATATACTCCTTTCTTACGTTTTGCAATCCCTTAGTAAACGAAATCCATTATCACTTTTTATATTAAAATATTCTACGCCTTAAAGAGAAGTAGGTTTTAGATTCCTAAGATATGTATCTATTTTACGTAAATTGGGAGTCGTGAGAGAAACATGCCTCCCTATAATGCCTTTTTGCTCATTTTAAATATACTTTCAACAAATATGCCACACAAGATTGATTTTTCGAACAAGTGTAAAAATATGGCAACGCGTCAAAGCGAACTATCGAATAGAAAGACGACGTAAGCAGACAAACAAAAGTGTGACAAAGGTAAAAATGGGCTGTGTGCGCAAATACGTCGAGTAGGTACTCCGATTTATTACTATACGAGTATCCTTTAAAAAGTCCTTGCAAAGTCAGACGGATGGCACTACTTACGCGAATCGAGGTTATGTTTAGCTATTGGCATCGCTTGAACGAACGCACATCATGTTTCAGCCAGATCGGTAATTTTTCTTTGTATTTGGCATTCGTTTGAATGAGGAAGTCGAGTGATTTTCCTTTTCCAAACGAAAACGCATCGGCTCACGCCTCGGCAGTAGGGGTAGCAAAATTAATGAAAATGGCCTACTATCCAGACTTGAGGAAATGGCTGGTGGGAAAAGATTTTATTCAAACGAGGAGGTGCTTCAGACTTGAACAAATTCTATTACTCGGAAGGGATCACAAAAACGGCGCTATCGAGAGATGATTAACGATTTTTTATGACCGGAATTGGATGGTATTGATCTGAACAACGTTTATTTTCAACAAGACGGCACTACGTGCCACACAAGAAACGAAACCATTGATCTTTTCCGGGAAAAGTTTCCGTGTTAGACGGGGAAAATACCGTGTTATCTCTCGAAGAGGTGATCACAATTGGCCACCGAGATTTTGTGATTTAACACCTTGGGACTTTTTTCTTTGGGGCCATGTGAAAGAGAAGGTCTACGCCAACAGCCCAGGGTCGATTCAAGTCCTCGAAGATGAAATTCGTGAGGCTATCGAGGACATAGGGCAGCCACTTTGCAATTCAGTTATGGAAAATTTCATGAAAAGAATATTGTCCTGTAAGGGGGGTCATGGTGGCCATTTGCCTGATGTTATTTTCCACTACCTTCCTCTTTATAATGAAATCAACATCCGATCATTTATATTAAAAAAGAACATTTTTCTTTGAATATCAAAATAACACCTCTTATTGGAAAACCCTTTAGAGCAGCATTAGTCAAAGTGTATAAGCCTAAAAGTTGACTATGTCGAAAAGTAAGAAAGGCTTACCCCAAACAATAAGGTATTTTTTTATTTGTGCAGGGACTTTTCAAACAACCCTCCTACTTTATTTACCTTTATTTTTATTACATAATTTTTCTTATTACTTTAAAGCATTCCCCGTAGTCGAGAATAGTCATAAAATAAAATCTGTCTAGAATTAGTTTTAAATATTTATGAGATTGTGAGACGTCTCTTTATTAAATGTACTTGAACACTTTCTACCTTCCAACTTAATTTAAATATTTACACTTTCAATCATTCACAACTTCAAATTTCGAATCCTTTCTAATAAAAGTTGCATTAAAATACAAAATTTTTCTATGAAAGAGCAAAATTTATTTCATTTAAAAGCAACAACTACCAAAACTCCACTCACATGTATGTATGTATTTGTGTATTTATGTATATATATCCACCCATATTCTCCACTCTTCCAAATAATCCAATTCAATTTGTACTGCGCCAACTATTTGCACTTCCCTTAGCAATCAATTATATTATATTACACATTTGTATGTTTGTATGTGTGTTGATAAGAGAAAAGCAAATAAATGCAAACGGCTGCTGCAGCTGTTGACAAAAATATAATTTTTCATTCCATAGTTAGTCCATAGAAGTAAGTGAATTGATTTTTGGGGTTAAAAATCACTGTACGAGCAAATAGGAAAGATTTGTTTAATGGTTTGTGGCTACGACATTTACATTGCCCTATCACGCCCTCACCCTCACATCCAGTTTATCGGATAATAAATGATTTTATTGCAGTTGTCAAAGATGCATTGCATTGTATGGAAATGATTTTTTGTATTTGCTTAGTAAATTAAAATTTTGTGCGTTTGTTTGCTAACAATATTAGCTATGGCAGCAGCATTGCACACACGCACACATGTACATCTAGGCACAAGAAGGGGAAGCGCTCATCGAGAGTTTGTAAGCATTGTCAATGTGGTAATGCGTAGCTGCTTCGGTAATATTTCAATTTTGACAGTTTTGTTTTATTTAGAAAATACGTGCGTATGTGTGTGTGTGAGTATTCCATGTGCATATGCAAGTGTTGAAGTTAGTTAAGCTGCAATTGCTTACATTTTAATTGCTGGGATTTTCGAAATCTACCTGTTTGCTTCTACGAATGGTTTTGCTTGTTTTGTATTATTCTGAGCGATTTGTAAAAACCAAAAAAATAGTGAGATATTTAGGTATTATATTAACTACATATTCATGTGAATAAATTTTCAGCAAAAGTAATCATTTTAATTGAATTGAATAAATTATAAGCAAATGCTTGTATGAAGTTGTAAAATTTGATAAATGTTGGAAGAAATTTTGCGAACCACGATTGCCATTTTGGTCGAGCAGCTATTCAAATCCGTCGTAAAGTAAAAATCATTTGTTTTCATTCAACAAGGCAAACAATCTATTAAAATGCATTCCTTTAGCACAATATTTCTGCCCATTCCAAGAGCGATTCCACATCAAGAGAGCCAAATGTCAGGTCAGTCCATAAGTTTGTGTGTATTTTACCCAGAGAGTGAACGTGTGTTCTCAGCTGCTGCAACGGCTTGAAAATGAAAGTTTTTTTAACTGTATCGTTACTGGTTATGAAAAATGGGTCCTTTACAATAATCCTGTTCGCAAACGCCAATGGTTAGATAAAGATGAAACACCAGAACCGACTTCTAGAGATGGCCTTCACCACAAGAAGATTCCCCAGTCTATTTGGTGGGATATGCTCGGTATTGTTTATTATGAACCTCAGGAACCAAACCAGACGAAAATTGCTGATTATTATTCCCATCAGCTATCGAACCTGAATAAGCCACTTAAAAAATCGACCGTCTTTAGTGAATAGACGCAAAGTTCCACCATCCTCTCCGGATATTGCACCTTGTGATTATCAGATTTTCCGTGGACTTCAATCCCACATGAGTAACAAGAACTACTCCTCAAAACAAGCTATAAAAAGGGATATGGAAGCGTATTTTGGCTGCAAGGACAACAAATTTTTTGAGCCGGGATTTCAAAATTTGCCTAAACGTTGAGAAGACATTGTAAACAATGAAGGAAAATGTATTATTGATTAATAAATACTTTAAACAACTTTTTTATTAATTTAAAAAAACGCACGAACTTATGGACTGACCTGATATTTTGGACTATTTCTTAGATTTGTCAGAAAATTTGAGAACTTGTAGGCTGGAGTATAATAAGAAGTAAACTCAGAAAAGTTTAAGAATAACTGTATAATGTTGAAATTTATTTAATGGGGAAAATTTTTGCAAATAACGGGTGAATTGGTTTAAACAGCTGACGCACGTTTTGTGTTTTGTTTCACTGTCAAACATCTTCAGTTTGATCTATAATTTAACCATGAATCGTCTTGCAAACGAACAACGTTTGCAAATCATTGAATTTTATTATAAAAATGCGTGTTCTGTTAAGAAAGTTTATCGCGCGCTTCTTTCATTTTATGGTCAGTTTAATCGACCCACTGAAGCGGCTATTCCAACTATTGTGACTAAATTTAGAGCCAAATTTACATTATTGGACATCAAGCCACCAACACGCTTACGTAGAGTGCGAACTGAAGAAAATATCGCAGCTATATCGGCCAGTGTTAATGATGACCATCAATTATCGATTCGTCGCCGTTCGCAGCAATTGGGCCTCTGTTACTCAACAACGTGGAAAATTTTGCGAAAGGATTTAGGTGTGAAGCCTTTCAAAATACAGCTAGAATACAGCAAGAATTGAAGCCGAACGACCTACCGCAACGTAGAATTTTTGGTGAATGGGCTCCTGGAAAGTTGGCCGAAGATCCACTTTTTATCGAAAAATTGTGTTCAGCGACGAAGCTCACTTTTGGATCAATGGGTACGTAAATAAGCAGAATTGTCGATTTTGGAGTGAAGATCCGCCAGAAGAATTGCAAGAGCTACCAATGCATCCAGAAAAGGTCACAAGGTCACAGTTTGGTGCGGTTTATGGGCTGGAGGTATCATGGGACCGTACTTCTTCAACGATGTTGCCAATCGTAACGTAACTGTGAATGGTGAGCACACCGTGAAATGACATCCAACTTTTTTTGCCCAAAATGCAAGAGCTTGACTTGCATGACATGTGGTTTCAGCAAGACGGTGCCACATGCCACACAGCACGCGTAACAATGGACTTGTTGAGAGGCGAGTTCGGTGAACATTTTATTTCACGTTCGCGACCTGTCAATTGGCCCGCCAGACCGTGCGATATAACGCCTTTAGATTATTTTTGTGCTGTAAGCTATGTTAAAGCTCATGTCTATTCAGGCAAGCCGCCTGCTTCAATTAACGCGTTGGAAGACAACATTAAAGCATTTATATGTGAGATACCGGCCGAAACATTGGAAAGAGTATGCCAAAATTGGACTAAGCGGATGGACCATTTGAAGCGCAGGCGAGGTCATGAAATAATCTTCCAACATTAAATTATATGGACTGTACTATCGATTTAAATACAATAAAAATTTCATACATTTTTTTGAATTGTACGTGTGTTTTTTGAAAAACTTTGCTATAGCTCTTAAAAATCCCCCTTTAGTTTTTAAAGTGAAACATCTGCTGTTTTTTGAATTTGTATATCATTTTTAGAATTAAATATAATTAAAACAAAATTTTTTTTAATAAAAAAGCTAAACTTTTTTTTTAATTAAAGAAAACACAATTTCAAAAAAAGGTTTAAATTTTCTTTTTTTGTTTTGCAAAATGTTATACGAGTGTGAGTAGTGAATAATTTTAAGATTTTTTCAATCTTTAATATTTTTTATAGACTTTTTCAAGTGAAATATTTCCGCTAATTTTAGTTTTTATATAATTTTTAAAATAAAATATAATTAAAAATAAAAAAAACACTAAATTAAAACAACACTAACAAAAAACAAACAACTTAAAAAATGATTACATAACTTTTGGAATAAACATACGTTTTTTTTTTATTTAAACAAAAAAAAAACGAAAACAATTTGATAGAGTTTTTCAAGTGAAATTTCTGCAATTGTTTTTATAATTTTTAGAGTAAAATATAATTAAAAAATTAACAAACAAAAAACTAAATTGAAAAAACAATATTCAAATTAGGGTAAAAATTAAAAGATTTTGGAAATGTTATATTTGGGAATTAATATATTATATAAATTTTGATATTTATTCAATGTTGAAAACAATTTTCGAGACTTTTTCGAGTGAAACATAAGCAGTTTTATTTTTAATTTTTAGAATAAATTATAATAAAAAAAAATTTTTTAATGAAACTAAACAAATTTTTTTTTTTACTTAAATAAGTGGAACATTTTTTATAGTTTCTCAAGTGAAATGAATATAATTAAGAAAACTTAACAAAAATGCCAACTGAATTAATAAAAAAATTTTCTATCATTAAAAAAAAGTTAAGTAAAAAAACATTTCAAATAAGTTTTAATTTTTTGTGCAAAATTTTTGGGAAATGTTATATTTGTGAGCCAAGCGGCGATAAAAGCAATAAACTCATATGAAATTTCATCTAAAAATGTTCTAAGAAGCAGGGAAGCCATAAAGAGATTAGCCGCAGGCAGACGGTTGCATATCTATTGGCTATCCGGACATAAGGGTATAGCAGGAAACCAAATTGTAGATGAGATTGCCAAAAGCGCTGTTTACACACAATTCATACAAGAAAACGACATACTGAAACCTTGAAATACGGTATACAAAGACATCGCTGCCGACATGAAAATACGGATAGATAGGAGGTGGAATAATCTAGCCACTTGCAAAACCGCGAAAATCATGTGTACATAGAGTGCAGATAAATACGTCCGAATCGTACCAGCTCTGTCTAAAAAAGAAAGCAGAACCATTGTAGGTATGCTGACAGGCCGCAATTTGCTAGCGGTGCACGCATACAAGGTAGGAATTACAAACAACGATAGCTGATTTTGCAATGAACTAGAAGAGAGGGAAACGCTAGAGCACCTTCTATGTTCCTGCCATGCATTAGCTGCAGCTTTACAATATGAGAAGTTAGAGTACCTTTCGGGGATAGAGCTCCAAAGTTTACTTAGATTCGCAAAAGACGGAGACGTATTACAAGATGTCTACTACAAAGAAACGTAAGGGTCCATCTGGTAACACTAATGAACAATAGGTCTTTGCGATGGCTTTCAGCCAGCCAGGTCAATCTAACCTAACCTATTTGTAAATGTATAATATATGCAATGCTCAAAATTTTAGTATAGATTTTCTCAAGTGAAATATCTGCGGTTTCTTTTTTAATTTTTGGAATAAAATATAAGAGATTTTTTTGAAAAAAACTAAGCACAAATTAAAAAAAAATTATTTTAATTAATTCAAACAAAAAATTTGAAAAACTTTTTAATATTATTTTATTCTAAAAACTAAAAAAATATTTAAAAAAAACTAGTTCTAATTAATAAAAAAAAATTTAAAGACAGTTAATTTTTTGTTCGAAATTGTTGAGAAACATTTTTTTTTTGACATTTTTGAAAAGCACCCACTCAGATTTCTTTTTTATTCTCGTCATTGCAAGCTAAGACCATGCCTTTAAAAGCAAAATAGGCAACAAAGCACAAATTTCAACGATTATGATTTAGGTCAATCTACCTGTAATGCCTGACCACTCAACAATGAAAAAAGTCCCCCCGATTATGTTTTGGGTCGATCTATCTGTAATGTCTGACCCCTCAACAATAAAAGAAGTCCCCTCGTGGCTGAGGGTCTGGTTAAAACACTACCACCAATATCGAAAGATACGGCTTTTTAGTCTCAGAAGCCCTCTCATCTGCCTGCAATCCACCCGTTATTTTGCTAGTCAGCAGCGATTCGACCGCTGCTTTAGCAGCCACTGCCTTTGCTGGGACTTTGCTGCACTAATTTGGAAGCCTAAATTGAATTTAAATGGAGAGTTACTTGAAAAGAACTGATCTATTCTACTTCAGACCATTCGGTCTCAGACCATTCGGTCTGATCACATTTTCCAAGTATTGTACACCACCTACTGCTCCCTTGATGTACGCGGCAAGAGTTCCGTTTGGTCACAAAGTAGATGTACGCTGGTCAGTCTCAGCGGGAATTCACTCGCAGTTTCTTAGAATTTTAGATGGCGTGTGGGTTAAGTTTCAGATTAGGGCAATATAACAGTTTGAAGTCATCTGTCTTCATTACAAGATGCCATAGTAACTTAACCCTCCGTTGAAACCCCCTTTTAAAACCTTCGGTTGGCCACCCGGGTCTGGGTTTTCTTCGTCCTATTCGAGGATCCTTAAAGGCTAAATCCATAAATCGTTAGATACCCGGCTGCCTAACCGAGGGTTAAACATGGCATGCTCAGAGGATTAAGGTGGTAAGCATTGGTAAATATTTCTATGTTGAGTTCTGGCGCATCCGTTCTTCAAGATTTTGATTATTCCATCATCTTTAGCATTAGTTCTGAATTTGTGAATTGTCTCACTAGCACAGGTTTTTCCTGCAGGGTGCAAGTGAAGGAACACACGCACGCTTATAAGCGTATATGTGCACATATTGATGGTGATTGAAAAAATTCCAAACATGTCCTTGCCATTTGCTATTTGTCAGCTAACACAAACTCATTAAAATGCACAGCAGTCAGCTGAAAGTATAGCACAAGCATATGTTTAACAGCGCGAGTCAAGAACAAAAACAAAAAACGAAAAAAAACTAAACGAAGCGAAACTAAACTCTCTGACCCACTTCAAAAGCAAATGTAGCAGCATTCAAGGCGCACTACGAGAACAGCTGCTACCAATTTGCCATAAGTATGCCACAACATGCAAAGAAAAGTTGGAAAAGTGAAAAGCTTATCAGCAGATAAGATCGAAAATTTCACTTAGAAAATGTAAATGAAAAAAAGGAACAGAAAAGAGTAAAAAAGTTTGAAAAAATAAGATATTGAAGAAGGAAGAATAAGTTTATCTAAAACGAACGAGTGCATGAGTGCATATGAAGAATCAACGCGTGCATGGAGTGAGTGGCGCGTGGTCAGCTAAATGAATGTGTGGCAAATGGTTGATGATATGCAATCTCCCAACAGCCACTTAAGTAGTTGCGGCGTCATTAATGCCTTGCTGCTTCTATGATGATCAAAAGCAGTATACTTTTAGAAGCAATCGAGCGTAATGAGTGCTAAGCAAAAACAAAACCAGCGCAAAACAGTGCGCAGCAGAACAAAATAGGCAGTTAGTGAAGTGTAATGAAGCGCATGGAGTAAAGAAACAAGGCAAAAAAAAAACCAGTAACAGCAACGAGCTTAAGTAGTAGAAAAGAGAAAAATAAATTAATCACGGCAAGCGCCTAAAAGGCTGCTCTGAGGTTTGGGTGTTGAGCGACCAGTTGGATGTACGAATGGAAGTAGGTGCTTTTAAGCAACTTATTGGGTGGCGCTTACTGATGGTTTGACTGATGGACTGGCCAACCGCGTAAGTTGGCTTTGAAAGTGGTTTTTCTTTTATATGTAAGCGCATAGGTCTATTACACAGGCACATGTATCCTTATACACCAGTGTGCACGATAATAGCAGCGCGACGTTTTACAAACTTTTGACTATTTATTTATTTTGTAAGTAACACTTTTTTTTTCTTTTTTTTTTTTTGTTCGTATAGTTCACACAAATACAACAACAAAGACCACTTTGTAAACTTTACAAATCGAGTGCTTTTTTTAGTAAAATTCATCTCGATAATTAGGCTTTGATTTTACTAAAAATATGTGGAGAAGTCATTTATAGCCAAAGCAATGTTGAACTAGGACGTGTTTCGGTTCACTCGGCATTAACAATTTTGTTGGTTTACATCCCATTTTCATAATTTTCCGTGCCTAAAAAGCCTAATACTTTCATACTCCCGAAATTTAGTAAAATTCATCTCGAAAACTTGATACGGCAAGATTTATTGGAAAAAGTAGTAAAAAATCGTAGCAGCGGACGTACGCCGAATGTCATATTAAAAAAAAAATAATTTCTGTTTTTTATTATCATTTTAAGTTCTGAAGATCTTAAAAACACCCGGTTAAGCAAAATTCATACCAACACCAACAAAAAAATTATCAAAAATCAAAGCGAATTTTTAGCCAATTTATACTGGCAATGGGCTACGAAACTGCGTACTTAGAAATTTTCTAGAAATTCTGATTAAAAAGTTTAAAGTTTTAGTTGAAATTTTTTGAATTTTTTTAAATTTTGTACAAATTCTGCATAAAAAAGTTTGAAAATTTTATGAAAATTTTCGGAATTTTTTATAAATTTTATACAAATTCTGCCTAAAAAGGTTTGAAAATGCTATGAAAATTTTTGGAATTTTTTTTTTAATTTGTACAAAGCTTGCAACTTAAAATTAAATGGTTTTTGTTGTATAAAAACCATATTTTTATAAACAAAATTTAGAAAAATGTATTACTAAATACATAAACCTCCAGAACTTGGCAAGATGACGCGCTGCTATTATCTTGCACACCAGTGTATATATGTGCATACACCTCTACATATTTATCGCCCTCCGCCACTTTCGCATCTTTACATTTGCGTAAGTCAACACTTCAAGTAAGCAAAAGTAGTACTTAGCGAAACATTTAAACGTAATTGGTGCTGATGTTGTTTTATACAGCACCCACACACCCCACTCATACACACGTACTTACACTGTAATTCACATAAATCATTTTCACTGTTTTTTGTTTGTTTACTTGTTAACAACTTAGTTGCCCAGTGGCAATCTTCGAATCTGGGTCAACTTTTTAAGATAGTTTCATTAGATTACATCGAAAGCATACTTTTCAAGAGTTGAATGTTCGTAGAACAGCGCCACTGAAGCGTGGAGGGCACTCTTAGAGAGATCATACTAAAATAAACAAGCAACAAAACCAAACAGAAATCTATATTTGCAAAAACAAGCGAGTGATGAGTGATGGGGCGTCCTAATTGTTGTGTATTGGTGTGGCTACTAAGTCATAATGACGTGGGTGATGGTGATTATGTTGGCGAGTGTGATACCACTGACGGCACTGGTGTTGCTGTTGATTAACTTTAATTTTGATGGGCTTGTCAATGAAGGAATGCAGCGCAAAATATGCGTATGACGATAAATGAAATTTCCATCGTATGTATGCTTACCCAAAAATATGCTTTAGATTGCATAATTGCTTGCTAACATAGCCCTCACAGCATTCTGTTATAGGTACTTACATGGTTCCATGACTATGTAGTTGTGACAACCTGTGACAAAATGGCTTTGAGGTTAATGCTGGAACTAAAGATCGAAATTGCTCCTCTACTTTCCAGTTTCAATTTTTGCTCTCGCTACTACTCTGAACTTAAACAGATGAGTAGTGGAACAGGCAGCGCCAAATGCGGGATCGACTGTTTTGCTCCGCTACGTTTCGTAAATGCTAATAGTTGAGTGTAATAGTCAAACGAATTTCCAGTGCTCTCTGTAGTTGGAGTAGTAGCAAAAAACTTGAAATTGGCCAGAGCGCTATTAGCGAAATTATTCATGAGGACTCGAGCTACCGCTACTACTCTCACTTCTGTTGCGCTACTACTACTCCCATAGCTGCTATGTAATTTGAGCAGTGTTCGTTCTTGTTTTGTTAGATGCATTTTGTGTGCGTTTTTGCGGAGGAACAAGCAAAAAATATAACCGACAAATTATAAAATATATTTTTTATAGTTTCTGAACACTCCAAGGTTTTATGTAAAAAAAACGTATGTGTAACATTGAAGCGCAAGCATGCGTACTGTTATATTATAATATGTCCATTTGCAAATCGATCCAAGCGGCGCTACGTACGTTAGTAGCGGATAAACGGCACAGTGCACTGGTTCGCCATGCATACCTGAATATTAGTTAAAAATGTATGGGAGTCCCTCTATGAACCTTGCAGGTGCTATTGACCTTAGTATCAGCTATTACTGACAAAAAAAGAACAAAAACAAATGGACAGTGTGTATATTCTCAACAGTGGCAAACGACTTGCTCAGAAATTACTCATAAAAAAAATGCCAGAAACGAAAGTTTCTTTTGCGCGAAAAATTTTATAGCCGAATAATCTCACGTCTCGGCGATGTCAATTGGCCGTCAAGATCATGTGATTTGGCA
Organism: Anastrepha ludens; assembly: GCF_028408465.1. Lineage (NCBI taxonomy): Eukaryota > Metazoa > Arthropoda > Insecta > Diptera > Tephritidae > Anastrepha > Anastrepha ludens. The sequence goes on from NC_071502.1 coordinate 117,304,318, forward strand.
CTGTTGGACTTCTTTCTTTGGAGTTATTTGAAAGAAAAGGTGTACGCCGATAAGCCAGCAACAATTCAAGAGCTAAAGTATGAGATAATTTGGTCCATTAACGGTATAGAACCTCAATTATGCCTCAGCGTCATCGAAAATTTGGACCATCGGATGGAGGTGTGCCGCCGAGGTCGCGGCGGCCATTTGGCCGATATTTAATTCCATACGTAAGTGAACTATACCAATATTATCATAATGAAGAAAAATTACAATAATTTCTTAAAAAAATTGTATTTTATTCAAAATTAACACCGGCCCTTAAAACATAACCACCCTTTATTTGGCTTTAAAAATTGTCCACGAAAACTTTTGTTAAGTAAATTTTATCGTAATAAATAAAAAAATATATAAAATTGTTAAAAAGGGTCGATACATTTGGTATTCAAAACTTTTCTAAAAACATGTTTTTTTAATTATATTTTATCATGAAAAATTCAAAAAATATGTTAAAAAATGTTAAAGAAATCTAGATCCGTCTTTTTACTTTAAAAAAACTCTATATTAAAATTTTCAACTTTCAATATATCTGAATATTATAAAATTGTTTCAAAATATTTTAAGCTTACTTCTTTTTATACTTACGTTTACAAATAAATCAATTTTCAAAAAAATCGACGAAAATGTCCAAAATGCTTGGATCACTTGACATGCAATCGCCTTATGGGGGTCGGGGCAAACTTTTTTCTTCCTTTTATCTCTCATAGGAGCACAGATCCTCAGTAAAGCATTTCCACCTTTCTTTTTTTTTGGCTAGCAAACTACTGTCTCGCATTCTTCGATTTCTTTTTCCAACAATCTCTAGTTTCCTCTTGCGGAATCCCATGAAATGCTTGTCGCCAGACTTCCGCAGCATCTTGCATCTTTTCGCAGTGGGTGGCTATGCATATCAATTTTCGTAATTTGATAGAGTTGGCAGTACTTCTTCTATAAATCAAAGCAAATAATGCAGATAGCATTTGGCCATCACACCTTAAGAATACGCCGAAGATATTTGTAAACCTTGAAATGAATTTGTGATGAGTTCCAAATTTGGTGATTTGGGTCGAGACAGGATGAGCATAGTGCAGTAAATAATTTAAGCAATAAGTGGCTAGTTAAAAATCTTATTTTAACCTTTATTTTACCAACCACTAGTTTTTTAGTGCAATTTAGTAGTAGTTCAAAATGCCCAACCCTGATACGAGACTAAAAGACTACAGAAACATCTGCCAATTAGAGGGTAAACGTATCTTCTGAGTGTAGCACAACTTTTGCGTCTCAAGTCATAGGAATGGTCTCTAAGATTTCAAATTAAGAAACTTGTGACTAAATTACTTGAGAGACTTATTGATAAGAGCATAAGTGTTTTTTACTGACAAATCATCAAACATTCACATCAACAGCACTTTAAAATGTCTGAAACTTCCATTAAATTTATGCCATCTACAGGATGCCAACTATGTATAATGAAACTTTCAAATATTTCCTATAAAACTGTATGGTATATGACATACATACAACATAGTAGCTGCAGCCCATAAAATTCATTTTTCTTAGATCGGGTGTTTTTTTAGCTGTATGAGAACAGTTTGACAGTTGAGAATAGCAAACTGTATTAACATTTCAGCTCAGTAAGTCTTGACAGTCGCCGTAGACGAATGAGTTGGTGCGTGACTACCACTCGGTTCAAATCTCCTTGCATTAAACACAAAAATGATAGAAAAAGAGAGAGAAAAATCAAGGCGCCAGCTACAAATATGAGGAGCGCCTCGGCCAAACCTAACAGAGTATTTATTTTTTTTTAAGGTTTGGCAATAATGAATCGTTTAACGCCAGAACAATGCCTCCAAATGATGGAAATTTGCTTTGAAAAAGAAAAATCCGTTCTCGTAGTTCATAGAGCATCGGTCCTTATTTATTTCGAAATGAGGAAGCAGCTGCTGTTGCGGTGAATAGCGAGCACTATCGAGCCATGCTGACTGAATTTGCGCTTTTCGTTTCCAAAAATTAATCAGCCGACGATATTTTGTTCCAACCATTGTGGAAATTTACCTTCAAAAAAAAATCTGTTCGTGAAGTGTTGAAGAAGTCGCCGAAATGTTGATTTTTCGTCGTTCTCAACTTGTTGGTCCTTATCTTTCGACTACGTGAAAGATTTTACGTAAGGATCTTTGCTTACGAGCCAATGAAATACAGCTCGTCCACGAATCGAAGCCAAATGACTACCCCTTGCATCGCATTTTTGCTGATTGGGCTCATTTACATTTATTACTAAGATTTATTGGAAACAGTACTGGGTTGCCCATATTCGACGGAAGAATGTGTTTTTTTTTTTAATCAAAGAAAAACACAATTTTTTTGATGTTGACGATAATAATCATTTTATTTGGTTCAAGTAAATTTGTTGACATCACTTTTTGAATATGAAATCTCTCAAATGGCCCCCTCGAGCCTGTACGGCGTATTGTGCCCGTTTTGCAGCATTTTCCATAGTTTTAGCTAACATTTCGGCTGGAATAGCGGCTATTTCCTCACGGATGTTGTTCTTGAAGAAGAAGAAGTCAGGTGGCGTTAAATCGGGTGAACGCGGTGGCCAGTCAAAATGGCCATTTTTCGACATCAAACGACGAGGAAACAATTTCTTCAAAGAATCGATTGTGGTGCGAGCTGTGTGTGGTCGAGCGCCATCTGGTTGAAACCAGAACTGCCTCATATGCTTTTGACGAATAATTGGCATCACAAAAGTGGTTATCATATCGCGATAACGCTCCTGATTGACGGTAACAGCTTGACCATCTTCATTTTCGAAGAAAAACGGCCCAATAATCGTTTTCGCACTAGCGCCGCACCAAACAGTAACTTTTTCGTCGTAAAGAGGTACCTCTTGAATTGCGTGAGGATTTTCAGTGGCGTAAATACGGCAATTTTGCTTGTTTACCGTCCCATTCAATAAGAAATGAGCCTCATCGGACATGATGATTTTGATCTTCTTCTTCTTCTTTTGACTTCTTCTGTTGAATGTAAATTTCAACAATTTGGGAGCGCTCGCGTGGCGTGTACTGTTCCATGGTACTGAAGCTTCCAACGCGGTACGTCATTAAGTGATTTGACGTCTCTGTCAAAAGATACAGGGTTGCCAGATGGGTCCGTCGAATATTGCAAACCTGTAGTCAAAACTTGGATTGCTCGAATGAGTCATGTAACTCGTAGCTACGGCGAACATATGCCGGATGTCACTTTCAAAAAATAAATGCCATGAAATTATTTGCCAGTTTATAATAAAAGAAAATTCACTTTACACAAATTTCTGTTTCCTATTATCATTTTAAGTCCTCCAGCTCTTGAAAAAACACCCAATACTATATGTAAAAGCATTTTCCGCAACTCTTATATGAATATTCATAAATTCACATCACGGCAGCAGCAGTGGTCTTAAGACGCCTGATGTGGTAAAAACATGTCGGTTAAATTTCCTTTCGATGATTGATGAAGATTGAAATGTGTTAGTATGTCTGTGTATTTCTGCGCCCATTCTGCTACGAATCTCCATAAAAACAAGTACACACACACGCATACACTTACACTTTAATTACGTATATCTGCTGTTGATAATGATGAGTAACTGATTCTTTTGCTGCTGCTGTTGACTTGAGTGGGTAAATTTGTGTAAATGAAGAGAACTCAAGTGTTTATATATTAAATATTTCTCAAGCATATTTTGCCATATAAATATGCACATTTTACATACTGATAAATGGATTTTTGTACAAGTAGACCGTCGTGAATTTAGCAGACACAAAAGTCTGTCACTTACCAGGCATTTTGTATTCCCAAATATTTATACTTATTTATATATACACACGTACATATACAGTTAATAGCGTATCCATTGCGTACGCATACATACATATATTTCTCGCCAAAGATTAATGCAATTATGTAAAATGGTTCTGCTAGTTTTTGGTCATTATCTTTCCTATCACAAAATGGATTATGATTGCTAAGAGTAGAAATTTATTTGCTGACTTCATTTTTGATCGAAAGCAGAAGTAGTTTGTAAATGTGTTGATTTTGTTGATGACAAAGGATAATAATGTGCGTAAATGACCGAACAATTTTGTTTGCATAAAGCCAGTAGGCAAATGATGTGGGTATGTATGTACGTATTTAATATTAGATGGATTAGAAAAGGATGGATTTGACACATTTCACTGCCATAAAATTTGCAAATATGTCTAAGCAGGAAGCTCTTAAGTGTAAACGCTTTAAATTTAAATTATAATAGAAGCTTACAAATTCCAGCAAATTTGAATTTGTACACACGGTATGGCACTTAAGTTTCTGAAATGTATTTATAACTCTTGAACTGACAACATTTCTAGAAGAAAGGGTAGGGAAATAAGGTCTACGCCTTTGGGTACATTCGAAGTTTGGCGTCGACGAAGTTGTGTTTTGTGCAGATTTTAGTGAGTTTAATTTTTTCAGTGGCGACCATTAAATGCAAGAAAATTATCGATCCACCTCCGAAAACAGATTTGCACGGCTTTGCTGTAACGCAAGCAGTTGAACCAAAGAGATTGCGTGAATTGGTTAGTCACTGGAGTAGAGACCCAAAAATCAGAGTGCAACCCCGAAACCAGTGAGCAAGGGGAGTGGCCGGCGAACTCAAGCATGGTCAAGTCGCAACTGAAGACAATGTTTATCATTTCCGCTATGCGTGCCATTATTCACCCTAAATCAATATATTGCGGTCAGATTAAAAATTGTTTGGCACTCTTCCCTTAAATTTCACTGCGTCCAAAACCATCCTCAGACTGTTTGCTGTATATTGCTAAAGCAAGCTTTTATTCCAGTACTTACCATCTCTGAGGTAACCGGCAGAAAAATTCATTTTTCCTACTGATATTACAAACTTCAAAGATCTGCTTGGCGTATTTCAATTCAGAAGTGGTCAAAACTGGGCTGAAAATGAACTCGAGCTGAGTGAAAACTTTGAAAAGCTATGGCATATAGAAAGGCTAGACGTGCATTTCCGAAGATTCTGTGCAAGTTACAAAAGCAATAAGGAGGAAGAAACGATCTCTCATTTCCTGCCGCTACTTTCTCGCATTGTTCAGAAAGAGGTACCCTCTTTTTAACCACATTTAGCAGATATCGACTTCAGAGATTCATCAGAGATCCGGCATTGTTCAATATGATATAGTTTAGCCAAAATTTCCAAAAATAATGACGCGAAAGAAACGATCTCTCAGGAGAGGAGAATTAAGGTTGTGGCCTACGCGGACGATGTAGCTATATTAATAAGGGGGAAGTTTCCAGACACCCTCTGCAGTCTAATGCATAGAACCTTAAAATATGTGGATACTTGGGCCAAAACATGTGGTTTGAGCCTGAATGCGGCCAAAACGGAACTAGTGTTGTTTACAAGGAAATATAAAATTCCCGACTGTCGGCCTCTGACACTCAACGGAACTCTTTTGCTGGTCGGTGAAAAGGCCAGGTACTTAGGTTTAACCCTTGACAGGAAACTTTCATGGAAGCTGAATGTTCAGGAAAGAATAAAGAAGGCTGCTACGGCGCTTTATTCCTGTAAGAGAACTGTAGGCTTAAAATGGGGATTAGCCCCCAAAATAGTTCACTGGCTATATTCGGCCATTGTCAGACCAATTATGACCTACGGAGTCCTGGTCTGGTGGCCATCCCTTGATAAGAAAACTTCCATCAAGAAACTAGATAGTATTCAGAGGGCGGCAAGCCTCAGTATTACTGGGGCGCTCAAAACAACGCCAACTTCGGCTCTAAGCGTTATGTTGCATCTATTACCAATTGACCTATATTGTAGACAACTGGCCGCCAAAGCGGCTCTAAGATTGAGGGAATCATCGATGCTCAAGACAAACAAATGGGGACACTCGCGCATACTTGGGATGTTTCCAGGTATTCCTAATACCACCGACTTTTGTGACTCGGTGAATACATACCTAGACAGGCCTTATACAGTCCATTTTCCATCCAGAGAGGAATGGGTGAATGGGTTAACAAACAACGAAAACGGGGTTAGTATATATACGGACGGCTCAAAACTCAATGATCAAGTGGGAGGTGGTGTATATTCGGAAACTATTTTCGCCAATTTATCCTTTCGCTTACCTGATCATTGTAGCGTATTCCAGGCCGAAATCCTGACAATCTCAGAAAGCCTTTTAATGCTAAATAAAAGCGTAGTCACTGTTAGAGATATCTTCATTTATTCCGATAGTCAGGCAGCTCTGAAATCGCTTCTATCAAGCAAACACTCGTCTAAGACAGTAAAGGAGTGTTACAAATTATTAACAACACTTGCACAGTACTTTTCTATTAATCTACTCTGTGTGTCAGGACACAGTAACATTATAGGTAACTGTAAGGCAGATGAGTTAGCTAGATTAGGCTCCTCGCTCCAAATTAGTCAGGACAGGCTTGACATACCTATGCCCTTGGCAACATGTAAACTTTTGATAGACAGATACACCATTAGTGCTGCTAACTCCAACTGGAGACAGTTAAACACCTGCGCTATAACTAGGCTAGCGTGGCCCGAATGGAACATGGGTCGCACTAAGAGTCTACTTAAGTTAGGCAGGAGGGATCTAAGGATTGTAGTAGGTGTCCTATCTGGGCACTGTCTAATAGGAAGGCATGCCAGTAGATTAGGGGCACCATCCAATGACTACTGTAGAAGCTGTCAAGATATAGAGGAGGTAGAGACAATCGAACACCTTCTATGCGGGTGCATGGCTCTGTGTAGAAGGCGGTGGAGATTGCTCGGTTTCGCTTTTCTGGACAGCATTGCAGATGTTGCAAATCTCAAACTATCTAGTATAGCTAGCTTTTTAAAGGCCACACAATGGTTTAGAGAGGACCAAGTTGAGTAGGATAGGACAGTTCCGGTGGTATCACAAGGGGCCTCTAACTGGCCTAGGGGCGTCGTAGGACAGCCACTTCACCTAACCTAACCTAACCTAACGATCTCTCATCTCTATCCGCTACTGTCTCGCACTATTCAGAATCAGGGACTCCCTTTTTAGCCACTCTAAATCAGATAACAGATGTCGACTTAGAACTGATGAGATTCATCAGTTGTAAATACATTGAGGAGGAAGAAACGATATCTCATCTCTTTCCGCTACAGCCACATGCTATACCTGGACTCCCTCCTTAGTCACTCGAAATTAGTCGGCGAATATCAACTTAAGAGGACTGAGGAGATCCATCAGAAACACTTAATAGTTCAAAAGGGAATAGGAAGTGTACGTCTTAATGTGCCACAAATTGAGTGGTCTACTACTTTATAGCGGTTCCAAATGGTAGATGGCTTTTCTGAGAAGCTTTTTTATGGCAGAAATACACTCGGAGGTTTGCCATTGCCTGCCGAGGGCCAACCGCTATTAGAAACAACTTTTTCTATTATTTGATGTTACATTCACGGAGATTCAAACCTTCGAACTTCCGAATGGTAGTCACACACCAACCTATTCGGCATTTGGAACATTTAGTTCAGGTTAAAGCCCCGAACGGACGACTTCGTTTGCTTCCTCCTCGTCAAAAAAAAGTGCTTCCTTCTCTGGTTTAAGTGGGGCACTGGCTCTAGTAGTTGCACCAGTTCGGTTAAGGCCACAAATTTGTGAGTTCTGCCTGTATAACCTGTGCTCTAGTTGGTGAAGTGGAGTGCAAGTGTCATCCTTATTGCCGAGAAACAATGGTTGCCCTATTCAAGTGTCACTCAATGCGCCTCTGCGACTGCAAGGCGCGCATTTAAGCATCTCAAGCATGAAATTTGCATATGAAAGTGTAAAATTTGTTTGCGTGACGCTGTAATAGTGCGCGAAAACTACAATATAACTATCATGAAGATTAATGATCGAGTGTGAATAACAACAAAGCCACGGTTTTCACTGGATACACACATTCACATTTATTCACTCTACCATTCCACGCTTAAAGTACTTTTAATGAAAACATAATAATTTTGCGCATTCATAAATGTTTAATGCAGCGAAAAATCATAATGAGCGCAAATGTCATGTGGCAGCAATGCCAGCAGCCGCGAGCGTGGATGATAGTTGTTGAATGCAAAGAGCGAACATTGCTGGTGAATTATATGTGAGGACGTACGTGCTTACATGCAGGATGCTGCTAATATCGCGCGAATGTCACACTTTGATAGGCAACAGTCACGTACGTTTTGTAATTAAGTGAACAGAAGTGTTATAGTGGTAATATATGGCACGGATATGAAGTGGTAAACTAAAGTATGGATGGTGAGAGTCGTCGATTTTTCGAAACGACAGATGAGAATGAGCGAGCGCGGAGTCAAGGTTAAAAGTTTTAACGCTAATTTGAATTCAATTATGAATATTTGTAGTTGCTGTGATGCTGCAATATCACAGCATAATTTAGTTGTATGTCAAGACTGTTAATTAAAAGATAATTTCGGAAGAGCACTGAAGTTCGCTGCTGCATCTAGTTTGGAGGTGGAATATGTGAGGACATCTCACCATCGTACGCTTTATCAAGCTTTAAGTCATCAGTGTAAAGGAATATAAATAACTTCGGTAGCGCATAAAGTAGAGTAATTGTCATTCCATACATAACTGGTAGGAATTCGTATAATAAAATCGTGCTTGGTAAGCGAACGAAAAGCGAATACTCCTAATGAGTTCGAGTGCAGCACAGCTGCGTAATTCAACTGAAATTTCTGAGAGCTAGAAAGTGTAGAACTGCACCGAAACCAAGCAACGGCATAGCAAAGAGGTAAAGCAGCAATTTTAAGAACAGAATAGAATAGAAAAAAATTCCGAAAACTTCTCAACCTCTAAGAATAAGAATAATAAAAATAATAATAATTCTGTATCTGTAGTGTACCCAATGGCCGACTCTTCGACCTAGAAGATCTTTTATGGTCTACTACATGTTTTGAAAGTAGTTAAAAGTAGTCCTTTTGACTGGCACTGCTGTTTTAAATATTTAACATCAGGCTCTATTTAACCTAGAAGCTCTCAGCCTCAGGTTTTATGCTCAGGCAGGCTGTATGTAAAGGATCTTTCACAAGTGACGTCTAGATGTCAGTGGTGAACTATTCCTAGATGGTACTTTTTTATGTCATCTTCGATGTTTGCCAAGTATACAGATTAACAATTTTACCCGATAGAACAATGCGTTAAAATTATTGAAACTTATTATGAAAATCATCGATCTGTTAGAAGATATCGTAAAATTCGTAGAAATTTTATTTATCGTGAAAATAGTCCTCACTGATCAACCTTCAACATCGATATCTCGACGTTCGCGGCAATTAAGTATTCATGAATCGACAGTTTAGCGAATTTTACCTGTAGATGTAAGTGATGTAATATTGGCACATAATTGTTAAGAGTTATATTTTGAATAAATTATTTGCATTGTGGCTGCTAAAACAAGTAAAAAAAGAAAGAAAAAGAAAAAGCAGCAGGTAGAAGCGGGCGACCGCGGTAATAGCGCAGACACACGAAATTTAGCGAAGTCCTCAACGATCTGTGCGATCCTTCTGCCAGAAAAATGTGACACATAGAAGGCGCTCCAAGCAGGAAGAAGGCATTGTTCCTAAGCAACGGCAGGTGGGCATTCCCTCTACTTAGGGCTAGTAGCGGCAGGCTAATCAGCTACCCTGTGGGAAACCAAAATACCTAATATAGATTAACGAAACCAACGCAAGACTGAATCTTGTCGAGGCCATATGCTTCCGAGAAGAGTGAATAAGGAAAAAAACATATTTTGAATAAAAAAAGAAACCTGAGGGAACATAAATTTGTATATGTTTTATTTCAAAACAACAACTAGGCGCGTCTTTTGAACTACTCTTTATCTGAATATAACACGAAAATATAATTGATCGGCAGAAATAACTAAACATAGTCTCAGCTAATAACAAAAAAAAATAAGAAAAAAGTCAGAGAGTAAATATTTCAAAAATTACAGCAAAAACAAATTTCTCAAAAATTAAAACCTAAAAAACTGTGAAATTTATTTTCAAAAAAAAGTATGTTTTTATGTCTTTTGCTAAAAAATTAAATAAATAACTTTTTTTGTTGCATAATTCTTGCTTCGAATATTTGGTTTAGTTGTAGGCTTGAGTATTATAAAAAGGAAGACTACAACAAATTTAAAAAAAATTTTATAATTTGGAAGTTAATTAGAGTGAAAAATTTTGGTATAGGGTTTTCCACAGTAAAATATTCTCAGTTTTATTTTAATATTTTTGTACATTTTTTTAAATTTTTTATGACAAAAAATGTTTCTGTTTTTTTGGTTAAAGAAACGGTTTTTTGCAAAAAATCTAAATTTTTTGGTTTCAGTTTTTGAAAAATAATGCCTCGGAATTTGTAATTCTATGTTTTATTGCAGACTTGAGTATTATAAAAATAAAACTCAAAATATTTTGAAAACATTTAATAGTCTTAAGATTTATCTAGCGGGCAAAATTTTGGTATAGAGTTTTCTCAAAAGAAATGTCTTCGGTTCTTTTTAACATTTAAATATATATTTTTTTTCTTTTTTTGAATTTACTGGGACAAAATATAATAAAAAAAACTATTTGTTTGTTCAAAATTTTTAAGCAAAATATTTTTGTTTCTCATTTTTGAAAAACACCTCCTCAATTCTACGAAAATCTAGTTTGCTTGTAGGTTTATTAAAAAACATATTTGATCCCAAAAAATTCAAAGAAATAAAAATATATGGAAATGTTCCAAAGAACAGAAAATTTTCAGAATTTTTTCTTCAAAAATTTTTTTAATATACCTCTTCAAGTCATCCAATAGACGAAACATGCAAAATACTAGAATCACTTGACAAGGAATCGCTGTCATACTAAATTACCGCATAGTAGGAACTCTATTAAAGGACATTCTCCAAATCCGTGAAGGAGGTGCAATAGAGCTGAATGTCGGAGAGCTCTATCCACAACAGTAATAAGAGCACAGAAGAAATAACTGTAATAAACTTTCGTGGGTAGTGGTCTCATCCCTATGCGAGCTCAAAAAGGAATGGGCTACTTTGAGATACGCCAAAGAATTCAGTAAAGAAGTTTTGAAAAGTTATTGCTTAGCTATGGCTTTAGTATCACTACTGAAAAAAAAGTTGTTGCAAATGCTTTAGCTGTTCACAAACACAGTTCACAGACAGCGATTCGTCGAAAAAAAAGATTTGAAATCAATTAGACAGAGCTGGGCATATCTATAGACACCCGAAGGGCATTTTTTTACTAAACAAAGTCCTTTAAATAGTACACCTACAGAAAATCTAATATATTCTATATTTTTCCTTAATAAAAAACATTTATTTTAATTTATTAGAGACTAAGAAGAATCACTATTGAAAAATTATGAATACTGTTTTCCTGCTACCTGCGAATGAGTTAGTTAGAGTATAAAAAAGCTCAGTAAAGTCTATTTGCTACAAGTTAACCTCCTTCCTATAATCACGAGCAACTTACACCCGATATCATCGCAGCTTCACTATTATAAATCAAATATTTACGAAATTATCTGTACTCCACCATCACATACCTCGCACCTGATTAGCGCCCTTTGCCTCTCCTCCCGAAGCTAGCTAACAAGAGCGCGATTACTGTAGCCTTAGTGAATTCTGTAAACTTTTATTTTTAATGCATTTCCCCCCTATATTCTCAGAATTTCTCTTTAACTCATTTGCAATCATAAAATTTGTCCTTCATGGCATCATCACAGCAATCCTTAAGTGTCTGTTAGCTTAGTACTTAACAAAAGCATAACAAACTTATGCACACAAGCTCAGCTAGGTAAGGCTGAACTGCACTGAAGTACATTGTATGTATGAGTGTATAAACAAAATCTGTGTATATTTTCGCTTTCAGATCGACTTACTTATGAGAAAACCATTAAACTTATGCTTCAAACATTTGTGTTGCCACTACATACACTCCACACTCTTGCAAAAGTTTACTGCTAACAGTATTTGTATGTGTGAATATGTGCTCATCTAGTATGGTATATATCCATCTATCGATATGACACTGCATTTCGCTATTAAGTGCCATTCAGCGCATATCTAAGCCAGCGCATAAGTGCACTTTGGCGCATGGCGCGAACGAATGGAAATCGATACCCAGCAATGTCGAATGGTGGCATGTTATTAAGAAAAAGCTGAGTGAGAAACAGATGTGCAAGTGTACCTATTGTAAAGTTCAAAAGTAATATTTTAGTAATAATTTTTAATCCTTTTCGTGATATGCGTCTTTAGGTTTTTCACAAATGGAGGGACCCACATTTTTTTCATGGCAGAAACACACTCGGATGTTCGGTATTCTCTGCCGCAGAGCGACTGCTACTAGGAAACACTTTTTTATCAATTGGTGTTTCGTGTCCGAGTTTCGAGCTTCTTTCAAACCTGGCGCACTTCGGCATGGTAGTCACTCACCAACCCATTCGGCTAAGACGGCCGATGGAAAGATTGTTTGGGTTAAGAAAAAAGAGAAATTAATTACGAAAATAAGTGGCTAAACCATGACAATTTTTCTTTGACACTGTTTTTAGTAGCTTTCTTCTGATCGAGAATGTTTTGAGAATCACTGGCATATTTTTGCTTTCAGAAAATCTCTCATAAAGTAATATCTACATGTTGGTAGATAGCTCGGTAGTAATTAAATGTTTTGAATCCAAGCAAAGTTGCAGTTTTCAGTAGAATTTATTGATTGAATATGCTTTCAACGCCTATAAAATAAAGAGTCGATTATCATGTCAACACAATAAACGCATATAATGTAATTTCTGGAAACATATTCACTCAACCACCTCTACTCTACCTTCGAATCTTGTTTTCTTAAACGGCTTACAGAGTGGAGGCATACAAAACGGATGATAACGCTTTCCATACTTAGCTGAGGTCATTCTTCGAGTTCTTAACAAATTCCGATTTTTGCAAAATCTTCTAAATATTAAAAAAATTATAATACAATTTTTAAATAATAAATGAAAATTTATTTAAAAAATAATTTTTCTATATATATTCACCAAAATTCTGCTGAAACCACAATTTTAGTCAAATGAACTACCACATACCCCAAGGCATCTGAAAGTAATACAAAACTTATGTGAGTACGCGTACATGCCTTACAATTAAGTAGTGGCCGGTGTAGATGCCGGTGCAATTAAGTAGTCACGTTCGCGATAAATGATACGGCGTTATTTAAGCACAAGTGAATACAGCTCTAGCGAAGCGAATCAGAGTATTCGTGAAATGGACTACCTTTGCGTCGGAAAACATAGTCAGCACTGGGCAAAACATAGTGGAAACCCTCGAATTAGAGCTAAATGAAAAGTGGCGGAACTAACGTATTCTGGCTTTTGTGCAATTCGCAATTTGAATATGAAAAATTAAATTTTGACATTAATTTTAAAAATAACAAGAAAGAAAATTTTCCCCTTGAATAGTTTGAAGAAAAAATAAACACATTTTCCAAAACAATTAGTTTTTTCCTAAAAGATCAAACATTTTTAGATATGTTAAGGGGAGAGCCTGCTTTAGAGGCACCAAAAAATCGATTTTTTCGTGTATTTTTTTGGGAAGGAAAAAAATACTCGCTTGGAACAAAACTTTCAGGTTTTATTGTTATATATTTCAACAGTCTTCTCAAATTTTTTCATTAAAATATATGTCATATTATTCCTGGTAGAAGCATTTTGCCGAGGCGCCTCGAGTGTGCACGTATCGTGCGGCGGGAAAGATGCAGGTCGCAATTTTCATCTCAAAGCAAAAACCCCAAAAATTGTTTTTATTTTAGATTAGTATAGCTTCTAGTTAAACCAAGAAAATTAAACAAAAAGTGAGAAATTCAACAATTTTTCGCTAATTCAAAAAAAAATTCATTTTTTTGGAAAAACAAATTCACTTTAGATTGTTTAAAAAGTGGGTTAATCATATTTTTCTTAAGGTTTTTTAGGTTCAACTAGAAAAGAATTTAATTCCAAATACAATCAATGCTATTTCGTTTCGATAGAACGTTTAACTTTTTCCCTATCTTTCCCACCAATTAGGAAAAATCGTTAAAATAAAAAACCGAGAAATCGCGCGTCAAAGTTTTTGTACAATATATAAAAAATCTGCTCGTATACCTGCTCGACGCTTGCTCACAATTTCTTCTGTAATTCCGAAAATATTTTGAAAGACATTTATGCAAAAAAAACAAAAAAAAAAAACATTTCTTGAAGCCTCTAAAGCAGGCTCCCACCTTAAGAACAACCGAAGATATATAATTTCAAAACTCTCCCCAAAAATTTTCAAAATGGAATAAATCAACCTTAAAGTTTTTTTTCAGTTTACTTTTCATTCTCTCTCGGCACTGTTAGGTGTTTGGCCAAGCTCCTCCCCCTATTTGTGGCGTGCGTTTTGCTGTTGTTCTACGAATGGAGGGATCTACACTTTTAAGCCGATTCCGAACGGCAAATAGTTTTTTATGAGCAGCTTTTTCACTTTCATTATATTTTTTCTTTCACCGTGTCCATGTGGCTGTCAGAAGAGAACGAAACAAGGCAAATTTATTCTTTGTTCTCTACTTTTCCAATACTTTGTCATGATAATCAAACCTACAAAACATTGTTGTTGGTCTAGTCAGGCCAACTTTAATGAATGCGTCATTCTTTTTCATGGCAGAAATACACTCGGAGGTTTGCCATTGCCTACCGAGGTACAAGCCCTTAAATAAGCGAATTTTCTGAAAATTTTCTCGACAATATCCTTCGATCACTTGGCATGTAAGGGCTCAGCTATAGCAGTCCACTAAGAAATTCATTCTCTTCAATTCAAAGACTCTTTTCTAAATTCAGAACTGGGACTAGCTCAGAGTTCTTCTTTTTTCTATGCAAATTTTACATGGCCATGTTTTTCAAAACTTCAATGTCAGCGTTTTAAATTTTTTTTATTTTTTTTCAGAATTTAAGCTACTTTTTTACTTTTTATTTATCGCAGAGGAAGCCTACCACTATAATGAACGAATTTAGTATACACGTCCAAGTTAGCACTCTTCACTTTATTTGAAATTTTTCTCTTACCTATTATCTTTTGCATTAATCGCAAATACGTTCAGAGCTTGAACTTTCAAGATCTTTCGTACGACCTATGCAGCAGAGCTACTGAGTCGGTGCGTTCAACGTCCCATCGTCTGCGATATTTGCTTGCATTAGTTAAACTGCAAAGTCGCTTAGTTTTTTTCATAATTCAAACATTTTCAGTTGCAGTCTCATCGGATCCACCATCGTCAGGACTCCAGAAGAATGGTTGCAATAGCAGAAAAACCACTAGAACTCATTGCTTGCCGTTGCAAGCCGGTGCCTGCCTGCCTTAGAGCAAATGGCTCGCGGTGAAGAGCTTTCTTAGCACCTCACTCAGTATATGCGCTTACAACTTGCCACACAAAAATTCTACTTTGAATGAATTTTAGGCCTTCCTACGACTGGTTGAAATGTAGTTAGTCTCACCGCACTTCTGAACCAGAAACATGCGGCTCACTGGCTCCAAATTTTTACTGCAGGGAAGCGTTTTGCACACACATTACTTCAACTTAGTTATGAAAATGTTTGAAGTATGAAGTTGGAAAATTAAAATCAAATATTTAATAAGTCTATATGCTTGCAGAAACGCCCATGCCTACATATGTACATAACATACCTATGTGCATATGTTTGCTTGCATTGATGGCACGTTAAGAGCAGACGAAGCCAATGTCAACCACAAACGAACACTGCCGTGCTCACATATGCACATATGTATGCATATATGCAATTAAGCTTGAAATATATATATAAAGATCTAAGACTACTTCATCAAAAATATTTCGGTGAATCAATAACTAAAGTGAAACTGTTCTGATTTTACTTAGAAGTACATATAAAATAGCACAAGCACGTAAGTATATCATATCGCAGACACACAAGTGTTATTGTGTGTATGTATGGGTGTAATAGAATCAAGTGTGATTTGCTTTCAGTTTTCTGCACTTTGTTCAAATATTTATGGGAAACTTCATTATAGACTCGTTTGAAGTAATCAGCCAACTATGCCAAAGACTCACTTGAGTTTGTAATGAGCGGTGAACACACACACATGCATACTTACATAGGTAGGCTTAAGCGTATATAAGTGGAAGTAAATTAAATTTTTTCATTCCTAACAGATTCTGATTTTGCATTAAGTTCTACAAATCAAAGATCACTAAAGCATAGAGCTGAAGTCATTTTCTAGTCCTCCAAATTTGGAAGGAAGCTGTCTTAAATTAATACGAAGTTAATATGAAGTTAAAAGATGGTGATTAAATTTTACTCAAATATATACAAGTTATTTTTTAATACAAACTTGTGCTTGGAAATATTTTGATACGAAGAACCTAATTTTTGTGTCTATGTTTTGTATAAAAAAACGCAAGAAGGCACTAAATGTTAAATTAGGTTAAGTTAGGTTAGTGAGTTGATTTGCAGTCACATATAGACCGGTTGGGTCCATGCGTTACCAGATGAAGTTCATTAGTAATGCGTTTTGAAGTAGTCCACTCGCATGGTGACTATTTCTATTGCGAATTTAAGGGAACATTTCAAATCCACTGCTGAGATGTCTTCCAATCCGTCAAACTGTGGTACCTCCAAATATTTTAAACGTATTTTGAAAAGCACAGGACAACCGCAAAGAAAATGCCCTACTGTTTCCCTTGAGCTTCGCTAATTAAAAAAATTTTTTTTTTTATAATTTGCAAGTTCTAGTCCGATTTGCATGTAAGAAAAAATTACACGCAGTTACTCTTCCTGTTCATCATCATCATTTGGAGCTACAGCTCTGTGTGAGCTTTGGCCTGCTAAACAAAATGTCTCAATTTGACCCGATCTTTGGTTGATTCCTTCAAGTTGTTTGCTTTGAGTTTTTTTATATCATCTTGCAATTCATCAATCCATCTTGAAGTTGGTCTACCATTTGCTTTCGTCATGAAAGTTTCAGTGTCAATTATTTCTCATTAAGCACTCCTTGGGTCCATTCTCGTGGCATAACCATCTGATCCTTACAGCTTTGACGAAGCGCACAGTATTCTCTCCTTTTATATAATTGGTCCAGTTTATGGTTCCATTTTATGCACCATTCACTGTTGCTGTGTTTGATAGCCCCGAAGATTTCTCTGAAAAATTTTCCTTCGACTATTTGGAGTTTGGCGTTGTCCTTTTCACTCAATGGCCAGGACTCTGATCCGCAGCACAAAACTGACCAGACTACAGATTTATATATCGTAATTTTCCACGGTTTAGTAAGCAGCTTTTATTTGAAGAGTTTATTATTTATTATAGCATTAAATATGTATATTATATGTATAAGTTTTGTAAACGATGTTCGGTATTTTATTCCATATAAAAGATTTCCCAGCAAGCACTTTTATAGGAGAAAATTGTCAACGTTGCATGTAAAAAATTTTCCAAAAAACAAACCGATTTTTAAGTGAATTTTTACTTTAATTTTGTTGTACTTAAATTGAATGTACTATAAAATTGCTTACCCAGTATATTTCTAAAAATGCTGATTAAAAAGTTGAAAATGTTGATGATACTATTTTTGAAGTTTATTGAATTTTTGGGAAAGTACGGAATTTTTTGGGAATTTAGTACAAAGTGTTTAATTTTGTTACACAATGAATAATATTTCTATCAACAATTAACAAAAAAAAATTCCATGAAATAAAAAAACAATTTTGCGAATATTGAAAAAGATAAAGTGATGATCAGCTCAACGTTTGGTTGTTGTTGTTTTTTTAGCAGTAACTTTGCACTGCCAGTGTCGTGTAATCACCGGTCGTCTTTTTTGTTTTGTTTTTGTGGTCGGTGAGGAGGGTTTAAAATGCCTTCGCACTTACAGCGACCGTCGTCAACTGCGTCGAATGGTGTAGCCACTAAAACAATCAATCTTCCTCTTCTGGGGAGACTCCCTTCCCGGAACTACCTTGCATTACTTCGGGAAGGCCCAAAACGGTGTCCATTAAATGGACCAATACTATTCACCCACGTCTGGGTCCACCATATTTGTAGCCAGCTTCATGCTATTGGCTCGTCTTCTAATGTCTCAGTGCGGTCATACCAGTGGTAGGTGTAGCATGCTCTCAGGTTCCTCTCACATGGGCGTATGGATGTTATACGCTATCGAGGTTTCTTTTACATCTGCAGCAAAGAAGATGTTGCGATAATATTGTACTGTTTTATGCCGTCGTGAGCACATGACTCGACCGCCTGTTATTTGTCGTCAGTTCGTAGACAGTCCACCTCCTATCGAGGGCTGATTTGTTTTTCTCTGCGTTTTGCGCTGCCACTCCGCGCAGTGCATGTGCAGCATTATTCTCTTTGCAAAACTTTTAACAGCGTTCCAACAGCCATGTGGTACACACATGTTATGGATTAAGCTGTCTGGGCTCAGCTGTTCACCCAAGACTAACTCAATCGTTCGGCGTTCTTCGTTGAAACGATCGCAGTAGAAGAACACGTGCTCCGCGCTTTCTATTGAAATGTTGCAGCTTGGACAGAGCGAAGTGTCCTCCATGTGAAAACGATGGAGGTACTCCAAGAAACATCCGTGACCGCTCAATATTTGGGTTAAATAGTGGTCTACCTCACCGTGCCTTCTGGTCACCCATTGGCTAATTTTGGGGATAAGTCTATAGGTTCACCGTCCGTTAACAGACGAGTCCCATCTGCTTTGCCATTTTTGTAACGAATACAGACGTTCTGCAGCTTTCGCTTCAGTTCTCCGCTTTACTCCTTGCCTGTCATAAAATTGTCCCATTTCCTGCACAAGTATATCTATTGGGAACTTTCCAGCGATGACGCAAACCGCGTCGTTTGATACGGTCCTGTATGCGCACGCGACTCTTAGTGCATTTCGTCGGTGCACTTGAGCTACTGGTATAACATTCGATGGCTTAGCTCCTGCCCATATAGGAGTAGCATATAAGATGACTGAATCTACCACACTTGCCAGGAGGTGCATTCTGGCGCCTTGCGGTCCGCCTATGTTTGGAAGAACGTCTTCGTCTAGCTCATCTAACGGTAGGCCCAGGAAGCTTGCTGTTTCGACAGATTGGGTCCAGAGGGAGAGGGGTGTTAGATGAGTGGGTTTGATGGGTTAGTGCCGTGCGAGGTGCCTTCATATGCCGGACATATGTTTAGTATATTGGGGTCGATTCTGGATCGGTAGAAGCTTAAGGATCCAGAACGTAATTGTGCCAACGTTACGCGGGACTCTCGAGGAAATTGCAGCTCTTTGTTTGCAATGGGTGGTGGTTGGACTCCGATGACGGCATTCGGGGGTCGGGAGCCTAAGAAGGTGGTAAGAGTCTCTCGATGAATGTCGTTAATTGTCTGTCTCAACGTTTGGTTGTCGAGCTCGCTGACACTCTTGTCGGATGTAGATTGAAAGATACAAGGTAATGGATTATATTTTCATAGCAGTCATGCCTTAAGTTCATATTTCATACCTCACTTTGTTTAGCTTTATTTACCAAGAAGCGGCAGCGTACAAGGAACCTAAGTAGAACATTTTTTTCGTACGGCGACGGAAAGTCACATTTTCTAAGTTTCAATCCCTGTGTGGTAATACATATAAATACCAGCATAATTTGGCAAACCCCTGCTCTACGACAGCTACATATCCCAATTATGTTTTCATTTCTCAAATTATATTGTAACTATATGTATACCCATCCATACATACTTACGCACCAGCCCTTCTGAATTCTCTTCAGGTTGCCTTTTTGATTTTCGACGCACTTAATTATTATTTAATGTATCTATGAATATTTATGCAATGAACGTGAATGTATTAGCACGTCTCCACCAACACATGAAGTGCCACAATTGTAATGGAAATTTATTAGACCACGATGACACGCATTAAAAGGCATATTAAATGCAGCCGAACATTCCTTGCAAAAACTAATAGGTAATTCATTAATATGCATGCTGCTTGCTGTAATTAAGAGATGTTCCGCGTATGAAATCATATATTACAGTTATGTGTAATATGTGTAAGTACTTGTGTATTGATAGAAGTGCGCGCTCATAATCAAATTTTTGAGATGATAACTGTTCCTTTTACCTAAAACATAGATTACAAGAAATTTTTGAATCAGAAGCATTAGAAGCATCAGGATGTGCCGTTACGAAAGCGTTTTCAAACTTATCAAACAGATTAGCGATGTCACATGGAAAATTAAATATATCCTTTGAAGAAGGTACTTCTTATATGAGCGGCTTCAAGTGTCTTTCCTCGACTTATATACTAGGTTGTTCAATAAGTTTTACGAATCCATAAAAGAGGGCGTAGTTACTAGCATAATTTTTTCTTTGTTATGTTGTTACACCCTTCATATGAACGTATATGAAGTTTCATTTCAATTTGTCAATTCATTCTTTGTTAACAAACCGACGTGTCACAGTATTTTCTACAATGGGAAAAATCAAGTATCGAGCAGTGATGGATTTTTTATTTTTGTAAAATTTAAAAGCAAAATAAATTTGTGAACAAATGTTGATAGTATATAAGAAGTTTTCGCAATCAACTAGAACAATAGAAATATGGGTTGCTGAATTTATACATGGTCGCGCAACCCCTGAAGATGATATACTTCAACTGCACCATAAATTGTAGAAACAATACAGAAAATCGTATTGAAAAATTGTCCAAGGATTGAAAGAGATTTAATAGAAGCCCTAGGATTCTCATTGGGCAGTGTAAGCAATATTTGACTGAAGTATTGGGTTTCTGAAAGCTGAAAGCATTAACAATGGAACAAAAACACTTTCGAATGCGACTTTCTCACAAATATTTAGAGCGTTTTCGAAAGAATAAAGTAGATTTTATGTTTCGATTCATTACTATGGGTGAAATTTGGGCCTAACAGAAGAGGTTAAAGAGTGCTGTAAACCTGGTTCTTCCGCTCCGGAACGAGTTCATGTCCAGAAATCGGACAAGAAGGTGTTAGCATCAGGTTTCTGGGATGCGAAAGCAATTTTTGTCAATTACTTTTAAACCTGAAAGAAAAAAATCGTGTAAAAATAACCAGTATGTAGCTATTCGTTTAACGATTGCCTTATAATTCCAATATACCTATAAATACAATTTTCGAATTTTTTGCAAATTTTTTAATGAGACTTCTGTTTTAATTTTTAGTGTGAAGGCGTATTGCGGATAGAATTTGGGAATAATAAAGTAGAAATTTTTAAATTTGAATTTTGAAATTTTGATCATCTTCCCCTCTACAAGCTTCTCATATACAGCCTTTGAAAAACTTATAGCACCTGAACATTTCGATCTGGTTTGACAGTCGTTTCCTCTCTTTTATAATTTTTATAATATTCGTATAAAAGTATAGCTCACTGCCTAACAAAAACCTTATACATCCAATTTTCCAACTTTGTGAAAATTAAAAAAATTAAAAAAAAATTTTGAACAAAATCTTAAAATTTTTAATTACCAAGCTTTTTTAGATTTTCCTTTTTGGGTATAATTTTTTTTTTTTAATTTTAATGTGCAGGGTTAAAGGATATTGAATTTCGATATAATAAATTGGAAGTTTCATAATTTTGAAATTTGATAATCTTCTCCCATATAGGCTTCTCATATACAGCCTGTGAAAAAATTAGCTCAATGCCTAACCAAAGCCTTATAAATCCAATTTTCAGACTTCATACAAATTAAAAATACACTTAAAAAATATTCATAAAAATTTGAAACTTTTACTCGTATATTTAATTTTTTTTTTTTTTTACATTACATTTTTCTTTTTATAAAATTTATCTCAATGCCTAAAAAACTATATAAATCCAATTTTCAAGTTTTGTGCAAAAAATATTTCATCAAAATTTCGAATTTTTCAAACATTTTTCTTTTTTTTAATTTTCAGTGTACCGATTTTGTATGCTATTGAATTTCCATATAATAAACTACAAATTTGATAATTTTTTAAATTTTCTCACCTTTTGCGCATTTTCTCCATATAAAATAAAAACAAGTCGTGCGTGTATAGCGAATATGGGCTGAGAAAGCTTTTACCAAAATTGAAAAAAAATTTAACAAATAAATAGTTTTCGAGTGGAAACTACTTGCGTTACGACCAGACAAATCTGGCCATCTTACAATTTGAAACAGACAAAAACCCTTATAAGTCTTTCGAAACACGAACTAAGGCATATAATATCTCTTATCACCGGCCACTGCCTTTTGGGCACTCGTGCACGTCGCACATACAGGTATTTGAAAGATCTACGGGGTCAAAAGTCCATTTAACAAAACAATAAATACATTTACAAAAATGACTTCCTGAGGTACCTGACCCTTCCGAGAACAAAAGCCAGCCCCTCCCGCGCACCCTACAAGCATTTGACATACGATAACGGCAGTCGGAATTCGATCGTATCACCTCGTGTACGCTATCTGTTCTCGGCACTCGTGCAAAACCCAAACTTTAAAAGTGAAATTTTATATTTTTGTGTTCAACAGAGGAGTAAAGAGTTATGGATTCTGAAGCATCAGGTTAGTAATGAATGAAATCAATTAGAATCTTTATAATTTTCAAATATTAAAGTTAACTTTTCAACCCTATAAGTACACACCTTCTCAAACTACTTTTTTTTTCTTAAAATAATATTTGTTAGTCAATAAGTAGTACTATCGAGATAGATCCGGTTAAGATTCGATTGTAATTGTTTAGTATGTACCTTGTTTTGGCAATTCATCAAAGAATTTGATCCGGATAAGTCCGGATAAACGGTATTTTAGTACTTTGAATGTTGTTGGTAAAATTTTATGAAAAAGGTCTTTTCCATTACAAGGGATTAAGCGAAATATTTATTTGTTGTAGGTTCAATGGGAACATCGGGAATGAGGATTGTGACTAGAAAATACTTGTTTGACCTCATGAACAATGAAAATTTACCCAACATAGAGGCAAGGCTAAATTTCTTGAAAGATCAGTTTATGTCTATTAAAGGATTCTCTATATGACTATATGGGAAAATCCAACACCATCTTCTCCTCGATTTTGTCGGCCTATAAAATTTATATTTATCAAAGAGACTACTGATGTAACGGAGCGAGAAATTAAACACGTCAATAATCAGATAAACAGTCTGGTTGCAACAGAATTTGACTTGAGTGGCAAACATTATTCAGTGAAACACGAATTTATAATTTATAATTTATAAAGGTCTGTAATGCTGCCACAGGAACCACATCAACCAGTCGTTGCTACATTTGCGGCACAACCTCAAATAATTTCAACAATTTGGATAAAACAATAGATGTTAATTTCGAGGCTATTCAATTCGGCCTTTCGGTACTACATGCCAGGATAAGAATATTTGAGAACATTCTCCATTTGGCTTATAAGTTGCCAGTAAAAAAATATGGAGCAAGAAAAACAGAAACTGAAAAAAGCCTGGAGAAAGAGAGAAAACAAGAGATCCAAGACAGGTTTCGCCAAGAAACGGGATTGTTAATAGATATGCCAAAGGCGAATTTCGGTAATACCAATGACGGTAACACAAGCCGAAGATTTTTCGGCAATCCTTAATTAGCATCCGATATAACAGGCATCAGCTACGAATTAATATATAGACTAAAAGTTATTCTAGAAACAATTTTTAGTTGTCATAAAATTAATCCTGAAAAATATGATATTTATGCAACAGAAACTGTTCGATTATATGTGGATCTTTATCCGTGGCATCCCATGACACCCACAATGCACAAAATACTTATTCATGGAGCTGTTATAATAAAGAGTGCTTTGTTACCAATTGGCCAGCTCTCTGAAGAGGCTGCAGAAGCCCAAAATAAGCATTTCCGCTCTTACCGGCAAAATTTTGCCCGAAAATTTACTAGAGAAAACTGCAACAGGGATATTTTTAACCGCCTCCTTTTAAGTTCGGACCCCTTAATGAGCTCTAGGAGGCAAATAAAAAGAAGAAAGTCCCAATCATTTCTGCCAGAAACATTGGAAATGCTCATGCCTGCCGATCCAAACCTAGAATTTTCTTCACGTAGCGATGAAGAAAATCTAGATAATACCATTTGATTGGATGCTTTTTTAATTGTTTATATTTTTTTATGTTTGATCTTGTAAATCTTTCTTCATTCTCATATTATATTTCATTCAATAAATGTTTTAAGTTCATTATTTTAGTCGGTTTTATTCAGAAACATCCATTAGCACACGTTAAACCCAAAAAATACTTTTGGCCCTTTAGATTGTTCAAATACCCCTATGTGCGTCGGCTCGGGGTTCCTCAAAACGATTTGTGCAGATACTGCGAGGACGAAGATGAGGAAGTATCGAGCAGGCATTTGCTGTGCAGTTGTCCTGGCCTAGCCAGAAGTCGACTCGCTCTTCTAGACTCTCCAACAATTGACAATCTTTCAGTACTCTCGGACCTGAAAATCGAATAAAAATCTCGGTTAGGTGGGGAAATAATATAATATAATAAGCTCTAGGCCAACACAACGGACCCAACTTGCGGTCTATGTGGCACTCCGATGCGGGGTCACCCTTAAACCAACCAACCAACCAAATAGTTTCCTGCCTTAATTAATATTTTCCTATCTTAATCGTATAAGCTAGATACTTTTAAGGGGGGAAGTACCTTTAGAGGGCCAAAAAAAACCAGTTTTTCGTGATTTATTTTTGGGAAAATGAAAACAGTGCACTTGAAATTAATATGATATATATTTAGGGCAATGCTCCAAGAAGAAAAAAGCGTATTTAACATTATTATAAATAAGCAATTAATTGAGTTATGGCGGTTCACGTAAATCGTGTCGCCGCTGACATCGAATTCGGCGAAAGCGATCCTGACCGCAACTTTCATCTGAAATCATAAAATCAAACATTATTTTACTCAGGAGGGTTTTTTATCCTAGATAGACTACAATCTCTAGCAAATTCGAAGATTAACCATTAAAATGAGGCTTCAAAAAAAACTTTTTGTTTTTTTTGCAAAAATTTTCAAACATTTTTGTGTTAAAAAGTATCTAAAAATTATTTTTTCTTTTCGTCCGTAGTCTACCTAGAGTAGCTTTTTATGCCCTTTAAAATGAAACCTTAATGAAGAAAATTGGTTCAATACTTTTTCCGTAATCACTTACGCCAATTTGAAAAACATGGTTTCGAGAAAACGCCGTTTAAAGTTCGCGGTCAAGAAAAAAGAAACTTACCGAAGTACTTTCAAGTGGCATATCTTCCATAATTTTCAAGATCGGCTTTTGAAATTTTGCAATAATATTCTTAGAGCATATACCTATCGGTTAAGACAATAAAAAAAAGTCGATTTTTTGAAACGTCTAAAGGTACTTCCCCCCTTAAAGTACTAGAGCATCTTTAAACAAAACAAAAAAAAAAACGATTTTTTTTAAATAAGAATAAAATTTAAAAAATTCTTCAAAACTAGCTTCAAAACTCACATCGAAATCATCAGAAATAAAAATCACCCTACATCTTTAAGTTTTCATTTTTTTTTTCAATTATTTAATTATTCTTCTTTGCCCTTTTTCGACGCTTATAATCTCCTGCTGTCCACAAACATAATTGAAATTGCGCGTAATAATTTATGATTAAATTTGGCAACTCCGCCTTTAAGTAATCCCAAGCAAATTGTCAATAAGCACTAAAGCCCACCTGGATTAAGCACTTGAACAATAAACATTTATATAATATATTAATGACCGTAAGCGTGTGTGTGTGCATATGTTTGGGTTTGTGTATTTGCATCACCTATGCGCTTCGCAAACGAAATGATTAATAAATTGCAATCAATAATGTAATAAATTGCACGCGGCGACTAATACAGAGTAACATGGCAATTACTAATTAGAAACGTAATGTAAATAAACAAGCAGACTCAATTATGAATTGCGGGTACTTATGCACATATACTCGTATGTATGTGCGAGTGCGCTAATGTAGATATTTATGTATTTATGCTGAAGCACAGCTAAACAAATTATTCATAATAGGAGATGATATTGCATTAAAAGCAAGCAGATTGATGGGTAAATTAAAGTGATAAAGGCCACTTAAATGCTTAAGTAGGTATAATAAAAATTAGCAAATGTCCAGCTTAGCTTGAGCTGCTCTGCCGTTAAGGCGAGGTACATATGTATATATAAGTACAAAAGAGTAGACCAAATAAACGCTATTTTGATGAGTTCACAACCGACCTGCGGAAAATGGGAATCACATACTGGAAAGACGTAGTAGAAGATCGATCGCAGTGGAGAACCGTAGTTGTGGAAGCAATGGTCTGCACAAGACTGCAGTGCCAAAGATGATGATGAAAGTTTCTAGCTTGAAAGGACTACTAAAAGTAAAGCGTACTTCAAAGCGCTGATTAGTGCTAAATTGCCAAATTTCATGAAAATGTGAAAATTTGAACTCAAGGCTGTAAGGCCAGACAATTTCATAGACAGCATGAGAAGCTCAAATATTATATTTAGTGCTTTAGAAAAATTGTATGCAGAACTGAGCAGAAATGGGGATGGATCCAAGCAATATGCAATAACAAAAAACGATGTTACTAGACACGGAGTCCAGAAATAAAGAAGTACCACAGATGTTAAGCTAACTCTCTGGCTTTATACCAAAGTATTTTAGTTGACACGTTAAAAATTCTATACTTCAAACGTCTGATGGCTCACCCTATGCACAGTTAAACCTTTCCTGGACAGACACTAACCTTCAGTCAGCTTTTGCCCGTTTTAGAGAGGTGTGCACACAAAGAAGGGTAAATTCTTCCAATATATATAATTTGGTACAGAAAAACATTTCCGCTCAAGGGACTTGTCCGGCAAGTAAAGGTGTCTGTTAGGAGATGTTTCACTGTAATACAAATATGGCTTAGGAGTACCTGGGGTGGTTTCGAAAGCAAGCTGGACAACATTCCAACAGTAACTGACGTAGAGTTTTTTTTCGTTTTTGTTTTTGTCGGAACAAACTAGCAAGTACAGCACTCAGACAACATTAAGTCCATTGTACTGCACTCGGGTTCCCTTTTTAATCTCCGATCTCCGATGAAATCTGAGTAGATCTTGAGGTGCCAAAGAGCCAAGGTGGTAACTTCTTAACATATCAGTGACCTGATTCGAGCGAAGATCAAACAGACTCACAGAAAGTGGTCCGCCGTCTCGCCCTCATCTCCACATGTTGGGCAGAGTGCACTGTATGAGATGCCTGCCGTTTCCTTATGCCCCACAAAAAGTAGCCCGTCATCAGCCCGACCAGTTGCCTACACTCCCTTTTACTCAATGATATCTTACGTAGAGTTTACTCTCCAAATCATCTCTGAGCGATTTATGTTACATAACAGTGCTACCACTAAGGAACCGGTACTTGGACGGTGGTAGATTTAACTTTCTGCACTCTTGCACTGGCGGAAGCTTTCAATGCTCGATCCATAAAAAAATAAAAATAAAGCGAAACCTTTTTGTAGGGAAATCCTTTGACGCCCCGAAAGACTCAAAGGGATTTTCATTGGTGACGAAGAAGTTTCTGTCATTTGAAGTTTGTTCGGGCCAGACATGCAGTTTATGTGAATGTTTCTCTGGTATTCGAGGTTACGGACGTACAAGAATTTACACGGAGAAGTTTTAGACTGCCCTAGTTATTGATTATTTAGCTTATCAGGTATTATAGGACGCGTCCTATAACTATATTTTGGCAAAATATCGCCAAGGAATCATTTGGCAGAAGAGTTAAAAAAATAAATTCCAATTTCACTACATATTACCATTTTTTCTATGCCCTTTCGCCTGCTTATGAGCCGAGCAAAAAGAAGACAGAATATTATTTGGTTGAATGGATTTTGGGCATGGCGAGGGGAGGCAATGTGTGTGCAATGTACTGGAAGCGAGAAATCAAATATGTTACTGACCAGTCAACCATGCGGACAGTGGAATGGTTAGGCAATTACATAAAATTCATTAATTTGCTAGGATAATAAAATTGTGAACGCCTAAAAATAGACAAAGACCAAATGCAAAGTTGTAACTAACAAAGCGAATAAGGAAACAAGTACGTAAATATTTCGCTACCCTAACGAATCAAAGCTAAAACTGAAGCTTTACAAATTTTAGTGTTGCTTACTCTTTTGCGAGTGTATTAGAGGGCCAAATGGCGCCCAAACGCACACCACTTCATGTAAAGCCAGCGTGACGAAAATGATTTTTACGGCCTCAAACAAATACTTTGCAGGCGAATGTCATGAGAAAATAGCTAACGAAAAAATTAAGTGCACAGCCCTAAATTTTACATACTGTATATGTCTGTATGTGTTTACGGCAGCTAAATACATATGCACGTGTCTATGTATATGCCTCGACTAACATAAAAAGGTCTATGCGTATGTATGCGCGTACGTTTTTCTATGCGCTGTCAAGCGTAAGATGTGTAAGCGCACACCGACCATGACGACAGTTATGTTACAAGTCAACAACAACAATAAAATGAATAAAAATATTCATGTTGCATAACAAAAGGCGCTTATTCACTAATGCAAAGAATATTAATAGCGGTCAGCTGTAGCAAATTTAGTGCGAAAAATCAACAAGAGGTCGTCGTTGTCGTCAACGCCATTACGAAGCACCGAAAGCTATGCAAACAACACAAACACACACACACATAAGCATGGAAGTAAAAACGTTTTTGCCTAGGCTGCTGCTGGGCTCGTAAATATCAAAATTAGTTACTGGTCAACAGCGACGGTCATACAATTAATTAATTAGCCAAAGGCCAACATGACAAGCACACAAGACCAAGGGAGGGGGCGTGGTGAGAGCATGAAACAAAGTATTGTATAATTTTGCTGCTGTACCTTTGCAGATGGAACGGTTGACAAAAATCGCTTGGGCGGCACACACGAACACAGTGACATATTTTCCACCCACAAGAATTTCTTTCGTGTTGAAAGAGTGTGCGATTGTGTGGAGCTTTGTTAGTTTTTGTAAAGATCATTCGTTTGTTTTGCTGACGCTAATAAGGATGCTTGCGGTTATTGGGCTAACAAAATTTGGGCAACATTACTGAGGAAGCGCAGACATAGTAGTGCAAATAAAAAGGACGAATAGGGAGGAGACGAAAGAGCGGTTTTGTGTTTAGGTATTACAGCTCAGTAGGGTTATCGGATGTGAAAATTTGAGTGAATTAGGAAATATATAATTTTTTTATGAACGCTTTTCCAGCGCCAGAGGAAATGTGTTAATTCTACTTATGAATTTTCTACGAAAAAAATTATATTCAATATAAAAATACAAAAAATCGTAACGAACTTTTCAAGCAAAAATTTGAGTTGCTTGCCCCTACATCTCATAAAATAAAGTCCTAAGGCATGTGTGTACTTATAAAGCCCGAGACTAAACGATAGCATTTTAACATTTTCATCAGTTTTGACAGTTTATTTTTATTTTTTTGTTTGGAATGTTCATTACTTATTTATAATTTCATAGCCATATTTTATATAAAAATTAGAACAATCGCAAAAATTTTCATCGGAACTCTGGACTCAATTGAAATTTCTAGAAACATTTTTGGTACGCAGTTTTATAGCTTTTTAATTTTAGTATAGGCCGATAGTCTTAGCAACTAGTGCCTCCCTGAATAAGTAATTATATTATATTTCTAAATAAATAAAAATTATATAAATGAATAAAAAAATAAAAGTAAATTTTGGTATAGCAAAGTACCTATAGATTTACTTCGTTTTGTTCTTGTTCACCACCAGACCCATTCGCTTTGTCTCTTTATCCAGTTTGGATAAGGCAGAACTAACAGTGCGGTTCTTAAGGCAAATGATGTCACTTGTGCCTGAGCGATTAAGTTCTACGGTTCGCATGATCTTTTCTAGCAACAAAGTTTGAAGTTATTAACAAATTACTTTGATTTTTGACAATATTTTCTTGGCAGTGTCGCGCACTTTCTACATTAAAAAAAGAAATCATGCATTCGTTATATGGAGCAAATGTGCTACCCCTTCCAGAAAAGAATTATCGAACATCAACGAGAATTTTTCGCCACTTTTTTTATTTATTATACTCGATTCAAATAAGCTATAAATAATAGAAATTATTGGAAAAAAAATGTTTTTATAAAACAAAATAATAAAAATTAACGTGAAAAAAATGTTGTTATAAACAAAAAATTAAAATTTACTTGAAAAGAAAATATATAAAAAAATAATAAAAATTAACTTGAAAAAAAAAATTAAATTAACTTGAAAAAAGAATATTTTTAAAAGCAAAAAATAAAAATTAACTTGACAAAAAAATGTTTTTATGAAAACAAAAATAAAAATTAACTTGAAAAAAAATGTTATAAAAAACAACATTAAAATTAACTTAAAAAAATATATTTTTATAGAAAAAATAATAAAAATCAGCTTGTAAAAAAATGTTTTTATAATATATTATAAAAAAAAAAATCAAAAATTAACTTGAAAAATATATATTTTTATAAAAAAAATTAACAAAAATTAACTTAAAAAAAAAATATTTATAAAAAAAAATTAAAATTACCTTAAAAAATATAGTCAACATTTAGCAATAATTGGTGACCTTATCATTATGCCACTTACTATATGCTCGCTAAAAACTATGTACAGAATACGCCGTTCCGCACAGCGTTTTTTGTATTTTGAAGCTAATCTTTCCTGAATAAATTTCTTTCCGACATAAATTGCATTGTTAGTGTTAAAAAGCCATGAAACTTCAACAAACCAAAAATTCCCTAAACGATTAAAATAAATTTTTTAAAGAATAGTCCTTGAAATTTTAACTAATACTTTGCAGTCATCAAATGCATTAATTATTTTGTATTACTAGTAGAATTTTAAAATCAAAAAGAACATGAAAAAAATGTGTAGGTTTATGTTTGCTGTATTCAAATTCCACTAAATGGGAATAAATACTAAAACGTGACGATAATCACTATAAGTATGTGGACTTAATTCGAAACATCATCAGCTCCCGAGTTTAGTGGGGCTGGGTCACGAACCGGAAAGCCTTCTGATTTTTTAGTGCCACATAAAATTCGTAAATCTACAATTTAAGGTAATTCAACAAACAAATGTTTAGGTTTCCTAGCAATACAGCACCGAATATTAACTACTGGATTTATGAGCCTAAATGTTTTTTAAATGGCCTTGAAATTTTAACTTTTTTTGTTCCTACAGTAAATTTTGAATTTGATGAATCGGTTCATTCCCCAAAAAGAAAAATGTTCCCCAATTGCAATGGTTTGTTATCTGCTATTTTATCTCTTATATTTCAACTCTCTACAGAAGCGAATTATCTGAGCATCAACGCTGACTTAGAACTCTCATCTTGAGAAAGTTACTTCAAAGGTCATAAGAGTATTCTTTGCTTTTTGGAAAAACATGGGTACTGAGCCCTAAAATGACTTTCTGGACATTCACTACATTTGGTAAACCTATAGTTACTTACGCTTCCCTAGCATTGTAGCCTAAAGCTAAGCAACGAAGGACGGTAAATGAAACTCGTTTGAGCGCCCTAAGATTAAGAGGCATCTCCGATCTAAAAAGTGAAGATATGAAAGGACGTTTAAGAATCTTAAATGACTTCCGAAATACTCCTGTTCTTTTTAGGGTTGATACATTATCTTCCAAACGCATTCTCTTCAGGAACTTTAAAGTTCTTATTAAACAGCGTACAGCCTGGAAAACAAAATTCTATCACCTTCAAACCTGGATCCCAAATATGATATACTGATGATTCTAAATTATAAGAAGTAGAAAATTCAAATCAATGGGCCTAAATTCAAAAAACCGATTGCAATGAGTTTTACCAAATAATTTTCAAGGCATAAAATGCATGCCATTAAGATATGTGTGAAGGAATGACTTCCTAGAAAAATGAGAGGAATCCACGTTTATATTTCCAGATAGTCAGGCGGCCCTTATAGCAACTATAATCACCTCAAATATGGTATGTGACTGGCTGAACATTCTCAACATTGTAGGGAACTTCGATATGATAAGGTTGGGTTTCTAGACATGAGGGATATACGTGAAATGAAATGACTGGCCATCTAGCTAAAAAATGGGAAAACATGCTTATAATTGGTGCTGAGCCTTTCTAGGGGGGTTACAAAGGGCCGCATTAGCGAACTTCTCACGAGGTGGGAGGAGAATAAATTCGTTGAACACTATCTGAATTCTATCGGTCAGCGACAAGCGAAACAATTCCCAAATCCGGAGAGAGTGATTTGTGATAAGCTACTTTTGCTCAGCAGAGTAGTCTTAAATTTATTAACTCGTTATTTTACAGGCCACTGTAGCCTGAGAACCACTTAAACAAAATTGGTCTCTCTAAGCATATCAACTACCGATTCTGGGAAATGGACACAGAAAATTCAGAACACATTCTCTGTAAATGTCCCACACTAAGCAGAAAACGGCTACACCACCTTTGTGGTACTGCTGCGCCTCCATATAAACTATGGAACAATAATCCCCAAAATGCGATACAGTTTTTAAATAGCCTTAAAATTTGGGGTACCTCAGCAGGCTTTGCACAATGGATCTCTTTTGGTCGCAGTGTACAGTAGCCCAATGATTATAATAATGACGGATGGAAAAGAATTTTTAGTTTACTGAAGTTGAAGTCTTTGAAAGGTCTGAGTGCTTGTTTTTACATAAAATTGTTATATGGCAACTCTGTGATTGAATACTAACTGACATGCTCGTGACTGAGACTGAATTCC
Organism: Anastrepha ludens; assembly: GCF_028408465.1. Classification (NCBI taxonomy): domain Eukaryota; kingdom Metazoa; phylum Arthropoda; class Insecta; order Diptera; family Tephritidae; genus Anastrepha; species Anastrepha ludens. Next base: position 117,337,175 of record NC_071502.1, read on the forward strand.
TATTCATATTAATTTAAGCATACATATGTGCGTATGTGTACATATGGCATAGTTCCTACATATACATATACAGATACATAAGTAAGTATACGGCCAACCTCTATGCATTAAAGGAATATGGCCGAATGAATCCCCTTGCATGCAGTGAAATTAGGCAAACAAAAAGTAGGGATATACAAAAAATATAATTAAAGTGTACAGACATAGCACATATGTGATGCCAAACAGGAAGGGCCCGAAAATTCCGGGATTAGTTGGTATTAATTTCGGGATCCCGAAAATTTTTAAAATACGAATTGGAAGAACAAAGCTTTTCAATTTCCAAGATACTTGTTTTAGTTTACCTGCAAAATATGGTGCCAATTGATTTGACTCAGTCGAGGTGACTAAGATTTTGTTTAGGAAATTTTACAAATCAAGCTAAAAAAGTACTTTCTAGCATAGAAGATGTGTGTTTGTTTGGAAGTTTAACAGTATTTATATACAAATATATTTTTACGATTAGCTGAAACGTCTAAATGAAAGGGTATGAGCTTCTCCATAGTTCTACGGTAAACGGTTTTATTTCAATGTATGTATGAGTTGATGGAAAAATCGTATTAAAAAATGTATATACCAAGTTGGGTCCCGGGACAAGTCTCGCAGCCTCGGGATTTCTAAAAAAAAAATCCAGAAATCGGGATACCTTTAAAATCCCGAAACCTCGGGATCAAAATATTCTGATAATATTGGCATCCCTAATATAGTACATCCCTAACACAGTATATATTAACTACATACGCCGACATATGCTTATATTTGGGCCTACCCACACTAACCTAACCTCATTTATGGCGCAAAATTGCTCCTGACTTTTTCGCATTCCACTAATAATGGCGTTGGACTGGTTAATGTCCCATGCGATGACTGTGACAGTTTTCGCCCTTTACTTGTCCGTATGTTTAGCGGTGCGGAAAACAAAATTGGGCATTTTCCTCGCTGCTTGGTGTCATGGAAATGTTTACTGGCCAGTATAGTACTTAAAAAAACAAAAACAAAAAGCGTATATTATGGCTGCTGAATTAATGAATCAAGTTTTGCAGGCTTAGTGTTTTTTAGTATATACCTAGTCCATATACGATACACTTCCTCCTCTATCACCTAAAAAACTAATTTTATAGCAAAAGTGTTGTAGATCTTCCCAAAAATGTTAAATAAAGCCAGATACGCCATAATGCTGACCTGACATTCGCAACAACCAGAAAGTAAAAATCAGCATTTTTCAATGTTTCACTAAATTGCCAAAGCTGCTACACAAATTGCAACAATAACAATAACAGCAGTAGTATAGCCGCACTTCTGCACTTCATGCGCCCACTCGAAATGAGAAAAGCCGAAAATTCGGTAGTATTCACATGCAACTGTTGCAGTAAGCAGCCACTTATCGGACAAACATGGAGGCGCCCGCAACAACAACAAGTACGAAGAATGCACTACCTTGGAACTAACGCTTGCCATACGATTGTCGAATGCAGCAATTTTTATTTTAAAATGTTTGGCAATAATTTGCTACAACTGCAACTGCCAGAGACAGACAATAGGAGCGACCAAAGTGGCGGCCAACCAGCGCAGCGGCAGCCAACTGTAGCCAGAGGTTTGGAGGTAGGGGAAAACTGAAGTGGGCAATGCGAGTTCAGCATCAGCTTTGCATTATTTCGTGCAGTTGTAGTGGAAATGCAGTAGCCATGTTGGCAGACACAAGCACGGGACACCGAGAAGCTTTCAGCCGGTTACGTATACGACGTGGAGGAGTGGGTCTGTGTGCATGTGCGCGAAACGCAAACCGAATGCGACACAAGTGCAGTAGCCAAAATGCACTAATTGGAAATTTTATGCACTTCGTTAGGGTAAATGAGTGGTCAGTGGCCGCCAGCAGCGCTTCACACCAACCACTTGCCCCTTTTCCGCATGTGCCTCACTTACTCTGCCAATACTGGTGTGTATGCACCACCACCACTACCACTTTGAGCTGCTGCTGAATTTTAAATACTCTTTTGCTGGTATACGTCCGGCTAGTAGTTATTGGTAGCGATTAAATGTTCTCAGCACGCGCTACATTAATTGGTAGTGATGTCACCAAACACACAGACGACCACTCGCACTCCCACTCATGCCGCCACTCCTTCAATAGCAAATCAAAATTCAAGCCGTTGCACCAATCAACTCAAATGTTCATGTTCAAGTGGCATTTAAACAATTCCGATCAAAAGCACGCATACACATACATGATTGACAAATGCAATTGCATAAAACTTACAACAATAACAACTAATGCAACAACATTCTCAATGCTATAATTTGTAGTATTGCACTTGAAAATTGTAATTAAATAAATTAATGTGCAAATTGAAGTGGTCAAAAGCGCAAAATGTTGCCTCTGAGTGGGAGTAGGGGATAAGTGAATGAATACTAAGCTGTAGTGGGGGCCTTTGAAGTGCATGTGTGTGCGAAACCATAGCTCCCTGACTGTATTTTAAGCGATTATCAAGAGCCAATGGGGGTATGGGCGTAGAGAAATATGTGAGGGTGCATGCATAATTATCGGAAGGAGTTATTTAAATGCGTTAAAGAGGTCCAGTTGGCTAAAATTAAAACGGTGCTTTAAATCTTAAAAGATAAAAAAAATTAATTTCAGTGAAAATTTGATTAAATGCGTCCTAATTTTGAAAACTTTCAAATAACTTAAATAAAAAAGTTTAAAATAAAAAAAAATCGAGTACCGAAACAAAAGTTAAAAATAATTGCTTTGAAAAATAATATTAAAAATTAAAACAAAACTACGATTTCAAATCTTCAAAAGCGTTCTTTGAACGTTTCAGCGAAGTCAAGGCAAACAATTTTCTAAGTTGTGAAAAATTGGACTCCAAAATGAAGTGAAAAAACGTATTGCTATAAGACAATATTTGCTTTCAAGGTTCTAAAATATTTAAATTTTTAAATAAAAAAATTGTATTTAAAAAAATTTAATTAAAAAAAATATTAATTTAACTTAAGAACAAATTAAAATATTTAAATGAAAAAAAAAAATTTAGTTAACACAAATAATTTAATTTTTTTTTAGTTAACATTTTTGTTAAATTTTTTTTTTAATTTTATTTTATTTATTTTTTTTTTTTTGAATTTTTTGAACTCACAAAACTGTATGTTTTTACATAATAAGTGTTTTAAAAAATGTGTATTTTGAATGTATTAAGGGGTTATATACCTTGAGTTGGACTAAAAGTACATCATCTTAAAAATACAAATTCAAAAAATCATAAAGATCGGAGCACTAGAACGAAAGTTACAGACCGTGGAAGCGCGTGACCTTACCCATAAATGAAGTGCACGCAAAACTTTAGACGCCATTATCTCGAAGTCGTGTTTTTTGAAAAGTACCGTGACGGTATTATTATATAATTATTTACTTTTACTTTAAACTTTAAACTTTTTTTTTAATTATTCGAAGTTACAACATCGTGAATATGAACGGTTCACTTTTTATAAATATTTGTTTGCTATTTTGATAATTTTCATAGAGTGAAATGCAAAAGAAAATATTTAAGCTGTGGAAAATTGAAATAAAAAACTAAGTGCTTTAAAACATATTGCTTCGAAGATTTTTAAATAACCTAAAAAAATTTAAAACAATTTCAAGCTTTTAGACTAGAAACTATGGAAAAATCAAATTCCAAAATAAAAATTAAAAAATAATTGCTTCCAAGAAAAATACTTAAAATTTATAAAAAGGCATTTCAACAACTTTCAAAACTTGTTTTGAGTTTATGGACACTTTTAAAAGGTGTAAGGCTTTTCTAGACTATGAAAAATTCAATAAAAAAAAAATAAAAATAAAAAAATTTTTAATAATTCTCTATGAACATTTTTTTCTTACTGTTTTATGAGAGCTGTGTTAAAGTCACAGTCCAAAATAAAATGAAAGCTTCTAATATTTACATGGAAACTTTATAATTCCGACATGAAAGTTCACAATAATTGCTTTAAAAGCTCTCCTAAAATTTTTTTAAAACCTTTTTTTAGAATTTGTGAGTATTTTGTCGTGGCCAAGTCAAGCAATTTTCTAAGATTTTGAAAAATCTTGCTCAAAATTTTTAATAAAATTGCAAACTATTTTATGCAAAACATAGAAAATTTGAATTCAAACACAGCAATTAAAACGCAATTACTTTTTGAAATAATAAAGGATGGTTAAATTTCAAGGGCCGATGTTGAATATGAACCACGCCTAAACATCAACGACACCGTTGGACTTTTTCCTTTGGGGTTATTTGAAAGAAAAGGTGTACGTCGATAAGCCAGCAACAATTCAAGAGCTAAAGGATGAGATAATTCGAACCTCAGTTAGAACATCAATTATGCCTCAGCGTCATCAAAAATTTGAACCATCGGATAGAGGTGTGCCGCTGAGGTCGCGGCGACCATTTGGCCGATATTTTTTTCTACACGTAATTGAGCCATATCAGTATTATCATAATAAAGAGAAATGATAATAATTTCCTAAAAAAATTGTATTTTATTCAAAATCATAACCGGCCTTTGAAACTTAACCACCTTTTACTTAAATTGAAAAAAAAAATTGTTCTAACAAATTTTAAACAATTTTTGTTTTTTGATTTCTTGAGCATTTCATACAGAGCAAGCTGTAAAATATTCTAATATATAGAGAAATCCTATTCAAAAATAAAAGTTAAAAATAAATTGTTTAAGAAAATGCTTAGTTTGTTTTGTTTTTTTTTTCACTGATGCTATGGAAAAAATTAATACGAAAATCAAAATGAAACACTTCGCTTTAAAAAACTACTTTCTCTAAAAATTAACCGATCAAACCTTTAAAGGACGTTATAAAAAATTGGACCGGCAGAAAAAAATTAAATAATTATACCTTAGAAAAGTATTTGTTTTGTTATTTCCTAAACAAATTTGAAGGGTTTTTTGACGGTTTTTAAGTTTTTCTTTTTAATTACTCTTATTTGCAGTATCTTATGTTGAGACTAATAATATTTAGAGAGTTACCCGACTAGAAATTTTGGTAAGGCGGTGATTAGGCGCAAATAAGACAGACAGAACTAGGCCCAAGCCCCGAAAGTTATCGCCACACATCTGCTTCATTAGGCGCAGGTTCGAAAAACCGAGCTTCGGTAATACTCCGGATGCCCTTCTACAAATCAGTTAAGCATTCCAATTTATGCCTAAGTGAGACACTGCCACAGATTTTCGTGACCACAACCAAATTTGGTATTGTTCTGGCATGCCAATCTTTGCCTTGCCTAACGTGGGCCTGGTAAGGTAATAGTGAGGCGTGCCTCAGTAAGGCCTGCCTAATTCGGGCCTAACTGATTCTTTGGCATGCCTCACTGTAATTCTAGTCGGGTAGGTATTTCAGAAACATTTTTAATTTTTAAATATCGGAAAACTTTTTTTCAAAAAATCCATTTTTTTATTTAATGTAGTTGCAGATTGCCTTTGCACCGATTTTCTAAAGGCTTTCAAAATTTTTTTTTTTTAATTTCAGAAAGGTGGATCAGTAGGTAGGTAGAGTGGCAGTCGGTCTTTAAGGCAACTCACTTAGACCATTGCCGATCTGTAGAAAAAGCAAAGTTTACCTGCTATTACTGGTTAAACCATTTTGTTTTAAGTGCAAACCCAATAATTTGGCTGACACTTATATCCCTAAGGCTATCAGTATCATACAAAAACAATGAGCCGAAGTATTTAAACCTAGTGGCATGCCGTGCAGGACAGAGATAGATAAGACATCCGACAGACTCTTTTTTCTCCTGGTTCTTACAGCTTCTGCAATAGCAGCATGTCGATCGAGCAGACTGTGACCTTTGATCAAAGCAACTAAAAAAGAAATGGTTTTCCTTGACCGATAACAGCACCTTTGAGCGCCTTAAGCCCCTTTTTGAGCAAATTCTAATTTTAGGAAAAAAAATCAAAATAAATTCTGTCCTACTTCTTTTTTCCAACCTTTGAGACATTTTTCCGATGTACTGATACTGAAACTGTTACTGATACTGAAACTGTTACTGATATTAATGAGAATACTGATACTGATACTCTTAATAGCCCCTAGTAACTCCTAGTAACTTTATTCGCATCTTCTCCTGAAGTCCGCGTCACCAGCTAGAACTTTGTTGTATAGCGCACCAGAAATGACCCTTAAAAGATTGACTTTAGTTCCCATTTACTTATGTAATTAAGTCCCTAAAGAAATACAATGAAAAGCTTCTCCCCGTCAAATACACCCAAAGCTCAATACTTGTGCCCAATGAACTCTGCTGGAGTACCGTTGAATGAAAATGTTTTTAATTAGTTTTTAATTTGTTTTCCCCTAGAAGAAAAACGTAAACGCTTTCCTTTGATATTCAGGCAGCGTAAACAAGAAAAACATAAAAAACACTGCAAAGTATTTGGCTACAAATTATCGACTGCAGAGTCAACACCAGCAGTAGCGTCAAAAAAAATGAGCAGCAAGAGCAACAGGCTAAAGCACACAAGAACACAAACGCACACATACAAACGTTCTCTGAATAAATATGCCCGCCCACACATTGCAGTCATTGAACAGTATTTACGCTAAACACTCGATCAAATTTACGACCACATACTAGATGGTGCAGGGAAAAGCGTCAAAACCAAATAAAAGCAAAAATGCAAAAAAACTAAAACTAAAAAAACAAAAGTGAAAGAAAAAGTCCAACTGAAAAACACTTCACAGTTCACCAACACACTGGCAACTACCTACAATTTGTATGGAAATTGAAAAAGGGCAAATATTGTTGTTGTTGCATTTTTCCTATTGCTACTCCTTTAGCTTCCTTTTTGTTTTTTCACCTACCAACTGAATAGAAAATTATTTTGCGAAATTGCAACTTTGTATGGGTTTAAAAACTGTATCGAACAGTTTATTGCAGCGATTTGTGATCTGCTTGTTAGTGTGCTCTGTGGGCATGTATGTGCATGTACATGTGTGTGCGTTGCAAATGAAAAGCGGCATTGCCATTGGTTCGACTGCACTTTTAAATAATGTAAATGGCAATTGAGACGTCTGCAAACTTTGCACCTTAAGCTCACCATAAACTTGACTTGCTCCAGCGACAAAAAGGAGCTGCAGTGCGCCGACTTCCACATTCAGGGTTAACTAACTAGCTGGCCTTTTTCAGTAAACTAACCCTCGGTACACGTATGCCACCCGCAGTCAGATATGGCGAACTATTAGCTGATGGAAGCTGGCATATCGATGACCCGCTATGAGTATTTATATGCATATTAATGCATCGGTGTGTGTGTGTGTGAATATGCTTGGAGTATTTGTCTGAGAAAACTTTAGTCAGCCACAAAACCAAAACACATCATGAAGGACAGAACCGCAGATATGGCAGCGCTGCATTGGACCTCAGTTGCTTTTCGTTCGGGACGCAACGATGGACGTGCATGGCAAGGCCCTGTAGGGAAAACCTTAGATTGTGCGATTACTAAAATTTTGTTTTACTTGAAAAATAGGGCTAAGTGAATGAAATACGTTTTAGGAAATTTCAATTTTAGGCCTTGCTGTAGAAATTTTATTCAAAGAGATGCTGAACCTGTCAATCAGTTTACTCAGCTTCCAAAGTGATTTGATTCACAATACCAAATATTAGATTAGATTAGTGCCGTGAAAAAAATAACAGGAAAAAGCTTCAGTAACCGCCGCTGATATGTTGTTAGAAACTTCGAGCTAGTAAGAAATATTTTAGGTGAAAATAGTAATAAAAAATATTCACTAATGCAGGTCTGAAGAGGAACTTGTCAATATTTCTTTGCCAGACGTTGATGAAGTCATACTCTAGATGTAGTAAGCAAAGAATACGTACTTTTTTTTTTCTTTTAAGCATGTTGGCTTGGTTAGGTACTATAGCTGCTCGTAGTTAGGTGCCAACTTGGACAAGGAACAATTTGGGGAAGAAATCATCCCGTCGTGGTGCCATTGTGCCATGAAAGGGGAGTAAAAAGGACGAAAAAAGCTCTCTCCAGTGCATCGGTTCCAAACGGCCCAGAAGAACATTGCAGTATTGCCTGCCGAAATTCTCGTCTAACATTCACCGAGCTCACTTTTGTCCACTTGCCCAAGAGGAGACTCCAATAACCCGTACATTTTTGCACGTAGAAGCTAAAGTAAAATATTTAAGGAAAGGAAACCCCAGCGTTACGGAAATAAATTCGACGCACCATGAGCAAAGTTAATGCCTCAATACTTTCTTGATTGCTCATACCTTCGCCAGGAAAACATTGCGATGATCCGTAAACATGAATTTTAGTTTCACGGAAAGTTCTTCTCAAAAGTTACTTCACCAACCTTTTCATCATTCAAGTTATGTTACTTGGTTGTTGAGGAGAGTGCCCACTTGAGCGAAAAATCAAAGAACTTCGCTTACGATACCTTTCCCAACCAACTTCGAACAATGCGAGTTCTTCATATCCACTTCATATCCTAATTTCACCACACAATCCTTCCTCAAACTCTTTGCGCACTTTGCGCTCCAGCTGCAATTAAGACTTCTCCAGCCAGTTCCATAAGGCAAGCACTCCACACAAAATTATTTGATTTATTATAATTTCATGAAGCCAAAAGATTACATTGGGTAAGGGTAAAAAAAATTACGCTGTTGCCAGTAGCCGTTTTCTGGAGTAGCATAACAGCTCATCCCCGCTTAGTATTTTTTTCAATAAAGGTGTGAATTTTATGTGAGCTTTGAGTGGCTTCGTAGAATTTTCGAAGGGTTTTGATACTAATGGACTTTTCACCGTTTTAATTTTGGGTAAAGGACAAATAATAATTCTATTCATAAACTGCATTGATGAAATTTGTCACTGACGAAACTTCACTACATATCCCGAAAGTTGAGTTGAAAGCTCGCAGCCACATTGAGGGCGAGTGGAAGAGCGGCAGTTTTATAGACAGTATCAGCTGGAGTTTGTGAAAAAACTTATCAGACCGTTTTAAATATGAAAAGACGACGTAAGAGCCGAGTCGGCGTCATAGTAAAGTTTGGATTTAAAAATAAAGAGTAGAAGTAAAAAGTCACGAAATGGGCACATTTTACGTGAAGAAGACCTTCAACTTCTTCAACTTTACTGCATTCAATAGGTATAGAGAAAGAACTTATGAACAAGTTTTGACAAACTATTTGTTTATTATTTAATTTAGCAATTTTTTATAAAAACAAAATTCATTTTCTAAAAAATCATATAAAAGTTTCAAACTTTGTACGAGATTTACAAAAATTTAAAAAATCTTCACCGAAGACTCAGAATTTCTAGTCAGAATTCTTAAAAAAAATTTGAGTATGCAATTTGATGGCTGATTGAATTTTGGTGTAATAAATCGCATTGATTTTTGAATTTTTTTTTTTTTTTGCTGACGGTGTTGAGTGCTTTCTTCCATATAAATCCACAAGATCGACTGCAAAAAAAAAAAACTATACAAAATTCGATGAGCTATTGAACTGCATATTTTAATTTTGTTGTGAAAAATCTTGATTAAAAAATTATAAATTTTGATGAAAATGTATTGATTTTTTTTTTTATTTAAACAAATTAATCAAAGTCTCAAGAATTGGTTTTGTGGGAGAATGTGGGAAAAAAATATTAAAATTATATAAGAAACTAATGAATTACCAAAGCTTGTGAAATAATGACAGGCTTGAGTTCGTTTGGCATCGAGTAAATGGGGCACCACCGTAAGGTAGCTAAACTCCAGTTTCTATAAAAATTTCTAGAAAATCTTTAGTATAGCTCATTGAATAGTGGTCGATCATAAATTGCAATCTTGAAGTGTCTCAAAAATCGGTAAGATTTTTTACAATTTTTTTGCCGACGGTCTTGGAAGTTTTCGTCCACACAAAGATAATTTCAAGCATTCGTTATATGGAGGAAATGTAAGTGACGTCAGAAAAAAAATTTTAATTTAAAAAAAAAGAGTTGAAATTTACATCACAAATCACTAGCCAAATATGAACATTAAAAAAGCACCAACGGCTTTCCCGCAAGGCACAACTACTAGCCCTGCTGCACTGCTACCAGTGGACATCGCCTCTGTGTACTTCCACAACCATGACCATTATCATAACTTCCACTGCTTATGCTGGTACGTGTTCTCAACATCCCTACTTAATTTCGCCTCTAGTGCTCCTCCACACGCTTCCCACCGCTTGGGGTCTACTGGCACTTCAGTTCATGTACATATTTTTCGATGACTTGGCGCACACGTTGCTGCAACGGTTGAATGCCAAATGCGCCACTGTCTGGCTACCGATATTTACGCGGTTTCATATCACTTTTGAGAATGAGAGTATTCGATTTATTGGTTGGGTTGGTGTAAAAAATTTATGCATCCTACACTTCATCAACTTAAAGTTTTGTTGTTGTGTGTTTTTTTCGAATATTTTTCCTCATTTGCAAACTGTTGCAATGTTAGGGGTTAGCGAGTGTTAAAATTTTGGCAGTTCGTAGGAAAAGTTGAATATTTGAGGGAGAAATGTTTTTGATTCAGTAATAAATGTCACAAAATAACTGATTAGGGTATTGTGACAGTAGAAAGGAAAACCCCTGCCCTCCGAGGACATGAAAAATTTGTGACTTTTTATATATCTTGAAAATACAAACCGTTCTAAAATGTCTGTAAGACGGCTAGACGCAACTTTGTACACTGCGGTCATCATTTGCACTGATTTTCTGAGCATCCTTGATCTCTGCCCTAACTGCGCCCCACACGTAACAATCACAGGGATTGCAGCTCGTCCGCAAATCTAGCAAGCAGTAGCAAGAAAGATCGGTAGCGAAGCCAAGTCTAAGTCTGCTTGCCTTGTGAGCAGGTGCGAGGTCTCACTAAAACTTCTTCAGCGAGTTGAGATTCCAGCATCGCAAATCGTCTGTCCTGTCCTTAACTTATCGTCACACCAGCCCCTACTACCGCGGGGGCGAGACACGGCACGAGCTTTTTCAATATTCTCGCATTTAGGCTTAGAGTCCGATATCTTATTCGAAATATTCGACTTATAGCATTTGTAGAATATTTACCATTAAAAAATATAGTTCACATAGAAATCGAGGACAAGTCTCGCACCCATTTAGACACTTTCGTGAGTAAAGTAAAGTAGCTCTCGCTGAATGCCAGCGAAGCAAAAAATGGTTCCACAATTCTTCCTCAGATCTCAAACGGTTTTCGGTACCCTTACTGATTATAGTTTTCCATTCTTTGAGATTTTCAGACGACAACCAAATGAGGTGATTCTCGAAAAGAAACACAACATCCTACGATTTGCTAGGAAGAAAGTAGGGCCAGATAAAGTAAAGATAGCCAAAACTTCCAACCAATGCGCGCTGCCTTTACTCAACATAATTTTTTTTTTCAAATCTATGTTGTATCTCCTATGCGCGGCTAAAAGTTAGAGCCATTTCCACGAAACAGTCACGGCCAATTGCAATAAAGCATACGAAATGACGAAGATGAGTAAAAGGATATGAAGATGATGAACCGCAAAATAAGTATTCGAATGATGATGTGGTGGTTGGCTGAGTTGCATGGATTGGCTGCTGAATCCCACTATCCCACACATCCACACACACAGTTACCTGCTTCCTGCATAACACCTGCTGCAAATATCATCTCTTTTTTTCACGCCCAGTCTGTCTGACTTATTCCCAGCACGACGCATTGGCTTTACTATCGTCTGCAGCTTGTAACACCTTGGCCGCGAATACAAAATAGCTAGCAGGTTACTTACTTTACTACAGGCTACTCTTTTTCAGTGCTGACGCTACTTTTCTACCCAAGTTATTGTTTATTTCTGTCTAAGCACGTTTCAGCAACGCGAACTTTGGCTGGCGTCCATCGTTTGAATCCTTGAAGCTTTGACTTTTCGAAGTCTGTTTTGCAATTTTCGCAACTTGTTTATTCACTCTTGGCGTTACCTGTAATTTTTTCTAGTTTTTATGTTTTTTTCTGTTGCTTGCCACTCTAGATGATTTACTACTTTTTGCTGCTCTCTACCACATTTCAAATTATTTTTCGTTTCCTCTTTGGGTAGCCAAAGTTGCTTTTTGCTTTACTGCTTAAATTTTTTCTCTAGTATTTTTTCAATGCGCGCTGCAATTCGATTTGTTTTCATCAAATATTCAATGACATTGAAATGTGTTCGCTTTTTTTTTGGGAATTTCAGTTACGATTGTAAAAATTTCGATAGACAAAGTTGAGCAAAGCCATTCACACCAACATCCGCAAATGGTTTCACTCTGCTGCTGTCCTACCTTTTTTCCAAATTTGTATTCAATGCTAGCGCAGTAGATAAAAATTTACTATTTGTCTAAGAAATTTGTTTACTCTTTTCGGCAGCAGCAAATAATTTCAACTATTTTATTTCGTTGGCATTTCGAGTGTCTGACACTTCTTGACACCTTAGCATCCAGTCAGTCAGTCAATCGACTTCTGCAATATTTTATTTATTACTTTTTTTGCTGTGGTTTACAATTTTCAAATATCAGCACACACACACTTATATACATATATATAAATATAAGTATACCGTTACATAAACACATGTCTAGCAGGACATGGATACTCTCGTGCACTGTCAGTCAATTTTTGCACTCCACTCATTTATTTGCATATTTCAGTGAATTACTTTCGCATTCAGTCAATTTTGAAAGCTCCAAAAGGAGTTAGGAAGGAAAATTAAAATTTAAAGTAAACTGATAACCAATCCAGGTAGTGCCTAGTAAAAAAAATGTCATTTAAAGTGAAAAAGTTATGTAGAGTCGCCAACGAGACATTCAAGAATAAACTATAAAAAAAAAATCAGATTTAATAAAAAATGGTTTAGATAAAATTTTGATTTATTTGTGGCTTACTTTCCAGTCTCTCTGGGCAGCAACTATCTTTACATGGTTGGCAACTAAATCAAATTATTTAGTAAACAAGAAAAAAATATGGCAATATGGGTATCAAATGAAAGGTATTTTAACAATTTTTACTCTAGATATTTTTAATAGCGTTGCCACCTTGTTTTAATATAAATTTTTTATATATGGTAATTCATTATTTAAAAAACTAAAATACACTTTTGCGATACCCTAAACGAAGAATATTGAAAAAACAATAAATTAAGTGTAAATGAGTCATTAAAAAATATAAATAAATTATAAAATTGTCTATTGTTAGCTATCATAGTGAGGAAAAGGAGTTCAGAGTCAAGGAGAGGAGACCGAAATGGATAGTAAAATGTAAAATCAGCTTTTAGTTCAGAACCACCGCTTGAATCCCAGGTAGATTCAAATTAGAATGCGTAAAGAGATTCGCCCCCTTCTGGGTGCATTGCAAAGCATTTAAGACCCTCATTTGGAATACTGTTTTTGGGTGTTTTTTCAAAGCGTGTAAAACGGAAGCAAAAAAAGATTTTTTTATTTTTGCTTCCAATATTTTATTATATTTAAAATTAGAATTAAAATTAAAATTAAAATAAAAATTGAAATTAAAAATAAAATTAAAATTCAAAATTAAAATTAAAATTAAAATTAAAATTAAAATTCAAAATTAAAATTAAAATTAAAATTAAAATTAGAATTAAAATTAAAATTAAAATTAAAATTAAAATCTAAATTAAAATTAATATTAATATTAAAATTAAAATTATACTTAAAATTAAATTTAAATTAAAATTAAAATTAGAATTAAAATTATATTGTAATTAAAATTAACAATGTACTCAAAACTAAAATTAAATTAGAACAAAGTTTAATATTAAAAGTAATTAATAGGAAACAAAAAATTAAAATTAACATTAAAATTAAAATCAAAAACCCACAGCAAATAAAATTCTCCCTTATAAATAAAAAACAAATGTGTGTACTCATCATCTCACTCTACATGTGGAATGAGTAATTGCAATACAACAACAAACACAACTATTCCAATGGCACCTACTCCACTCCCTAACAAATATATTGCAGTCATTCGGGCGCTGTTCGGTCAATACACAATAGTCAACTTTAGTAATAAAGCAAACAATATATGCACAAATACCAATACAAGCCCCGGCAAATACGCATGTATGTACCCTTAGATGCACCATTATTTGTAAATATGTAATGTAAGCAATTATTGCGCTCGCCATGAGTGAGCTCACATTTGCATTTGCATGTGTTTGTGTGTAGAAATTTTTGCATTTTCTATGCGGCTTTATTTGTGTGTTTTGGTTAGTTGGTTAGTGCAACCACTGAAGCATGTGACACCCACATACACGCATACATATGAATGCACATACATATGCTTAAGCTCGCATATGTTTGTATGTATGCATGACGTTATGCGACGCTTGAAACCCCAATGACAAACCACGAACTTGATATGTGGCCATGGTCTCCATATGTATGAGATCAATCACCGGAAAATTGGATTTTCATATGTACACATAAAGTTCTCAAAAGCAAACACACACACACATATATATATTTGAATGTCGAATACACAGGTGAAGATGAATATTAGAGCTGGTCAGAGGAGTTGGCTGGATAGCTTCAATGCAGCAGGAAGTATTTCTGTCTTACATTACATACTGCTGCCTTATGTCAAGTGGAGCAGTGTTGATATGGAGAGGAAATTTTAAATTATCGTGGAGAGGCAGCTGAGATGCAGAAACTCTCAGAGGAAAACCGAATTTTAAGCTTATTCTCGGGAAAACTCCTCGTTGAGAATTTTATTTAAAAACAAAACTAATAGATTTGCCTATTCTGCCCTCTATAAAATGTTGCCTCCAGCATTTTAATGCTCCACTGTTGCGCTTCACAGCAACGAAATTCCGCATTTTCACGTATCTGTTATGAAAATCAAACGAAGCATTTATTGCGGTTTGAGATTCTTTATTAAATTAACAAGCTGAGCACCAGTCTACTGTAGCCAGCTTGGCGAGACAATTTGGCAACCATCCTGACAATTTGTCTGATTGTCTGCTTGTTTGCCAAAGCGAAACTGTGCGTCTACCTGTATGCAATGCCAGTCAGATAATTGTTTGTGCGTATTTGTTTATTATATCAAAGGCAGGACCAGGCATCGCACTGATTGACTGACTTGCCGGATAGCTGGTTGTTTAAATCTTCCCAGGGGCATGCTTTAATGTATATATTTATATGAATATTCATGTACACATGGAGTCATTTTCATAGGTACCTTCGACTTTGTTTCGAAAAGAGAAGGTGCAGGTTAAGTCAAGTTGGGTTACATGACTGCCTCAGCGAAAATGAGGCGGCGTGCACACAGTGTCGAGTTAGAAACAGGTGATTTCGTTACCGTTGGGAATAAACTTAAGATGGGAAAGAAAGAAAAGCTACAAATGAAAGGTGAATGGCTAGAAATTAGGAATCGGAGAGAGACAAACGCTTCATGCTATGAAGAAATTTTTAATCATTCCCTTTTATAGCTATAAGAAAATATTTAGCATTTGCCCATTGATCAAATTATAGCACCACTACAAATATATAAATGTTTAAAAGATACCCAAACCTGAAAACTTCCAAGTTTTAATTAAAAAGTAAGCGACAAAATGCCTAAATCTCAGCCTGTCTAAAGCAGGACCTCTTAGGAGTAGATGCTGTGGTCATTCCACCTCATCAGCTCTTGCACAAATGGCTCGAAGTTATGTTGAATTTATTGAGCTGCGAGTCTCTGTAGGCAATGCTCAAATAAATATTTTGGAGAGATACGCGAATGACTAAGAGATGCGGCTTTATTAGCTCCAAGAGATGCCTCAACCAGCTCTGATCAATATTCGGCTCAAGGGTGTTCGCAACCCTACAGACCAAAGTTTAATAATCCTCGGGAAGTCTTCTGTGGAAGTAGCGTATCATATATTTTCAACTTTTTGCTATAAATAATTCGCTTTATTGAAGTTTAGCCTATCAATTCAATTTTTGCCGATCGAAAAGAAGCGGTCATAATTGGCTAATAGGGCACACTAATATTTAGAAATGCACTAGAACCTCCGAGAATTTGACTGGGAAATTCTATTGCATCTGCCATTTAGTGCAGACTTGGTACCAAATGAATATCACTTTTTCAAGTATTTTCAAAATTGTTTCGATGATACAAAAATTGAAGAGAACAGGTGAATTTTTCCTCAATAAAGGTAAATAATTATGAAACTGCCTTTAAAATTTACCAAAAAATGTATGAAAACACTGCAGATTTCATCGAAATCTGATTTTGTTTTTGAAGTTGATTTCTTAATCGTAATAAAGCGAAAAATGGTCGTACTTTTTACTTGAACTTACATAAATTTTGAACTTTTATTTGTAATGCTCCTCTGAGAAAACTTAAAATTTCAATAATTTCACAGATTTTGAGGCGCGATTCGAGAATTCAATTATTTATTGCCCAGAGAGTAGCGCCTGTATTAGTGAGCCCGTGTGTACGTAGCCATAGTTCGGCTTATTTATTTGCTTGGATGGCAGCGCAATAAATGCAATCACTTGTAGCATAAACAAGTAGCACTCTGTATGTGAATTTCGAATGCCTTTCACTATGCGTGAAAAGGCCTGCGTTTCCAAAACTCTACTCACCAATGAATTTGCAAACTCACTTTTACGTTTAATGCTCGCTGATTGCGTTTATTCAGAACTACGTAACGTTTGTGATTCTGTGGTATGAAATTGAATGCTTTATGTTGCATAAAAGCGACTAACGGTGTATTTTGAGTGTGAGTTTTATTCAAAAATTAATGGAACAATTTTAGCTGCTGTAGTTGGAGGGGGAAGCTGTTAAAAATTGTTTATATTTTTCGCTTCAATTGACTTCTGATGGATTTGTGAATCGAAACTTAAAGTTAAGGGGCCCCGGTGGTCTAGAATTTTCAAAAAATCCATTTTTTTTTTGTTTTTTGATATTTCGAAAGTATACTGTTTTAAGAATATACTGTCAAATTTTTCGAACGATATTCCCAGTATTTTCGATTCTACAGCCGTTTTAGCAGGTAGAGTCAGATTCGCCACGTGGTGGATGGTCGGATTTAAATGGTCTAAACTTTAAACTCAATTATCTCAAAACTACTTTTTTAGAGTGTCAAATTCAAAACCGCGCCATTTTGTTATATTTTTTTTTTTTTGTTTTTATTTTATTCTAGTATGGGACATAGTTTCAGTCATACTGATTAACAATTTTTTTGGTTTTTGTGTTTCAGATAAATAGAAGAGCCAAAATGGACAAGACCAATTCTTCGGGAGGGTCAATTTCAGCGCCATTTTTAAAATGATTAAAATTAGAAAATTTTTTTTTTTAATTTTTATATGTAAAAGAAGTTAAATAAAAGCCAAAAAAATTTAATATCGTTTTTCAATTTTTTAATTGTGAAAAAAATTCCTGAAAATACCCTTAATTTTCGAGCTCTAGACCACCGGGACCCCTTAATGACTCCTGTGCTTACTGAGAACTTTGAAGCTGGTTTTCTTAATTTTTAATTTTTATGATTTCTCTGAATTAGCGCCAGTCTTCCTCTTTCATAGCGTTACAACGCGGGGTGCGTCAAAGCTTCCTTCAAAATGCTCCTCCAAAGCAGTCTATCTTAAGCTGTTGCTTCGTAGTTACGTATTCCCAGCTTCTTCAGATCGTGCTCCACTGCGTCTATCCAACGGTTCCTCGGTCTGACTTTGGCCTTCACGCCCATTAGCTTTCCTTAACGGTACAGTCAACAGGCATACGGATCACATGACCTAGCCATATTATGCGCTGCACTTTAACAAAACGCACAGCTGTCTCGTTCGGAGTTAGATCGTTCAGTTCAGAGTTCAATCGAATTCTATAGGTACCATCATCCATTCTTATTGACCCAAAGATCTTTCTTAAAATTTATCTTTCCATGCGAGCAATCTGAGCACAATCATCAACCTTAAGAGTCCATACCTCACAACCATGTGTTAGGATTGGTCGAATAAGGGTCTTGTACATAGTGAACTTTGTAGCTTTAGACAAAAGTCGGGACTTGAACAAGTTAAGGTGGGCGTAATACGCTTTGTTGGCGGCGTTGATGCGATCCCTGACGGCGGAAGTTGAATCACCGCTACATGCGAACATAACTCCTAGGTACTTAAAATGCTGCACTGCTTCAAAAGTATAGGCTCCCACACGGAAATTTGGCATCTGTGCAGGCCGCCTCGATTTCAACAGATATTTGGCTTTGCCCTCTTTTACAAAAAGGCCAATATCGTTCGCAATTTTGTTAATTTTTAAGAAAATTTCTTTTAAGTCATTCCTATTTCTTCAGAGAATAACGACGTCATCTGCATAAGCACATATTTGGGTTATTTTAGTTATCAAGGTACCACCTTTGTTGGCTTCCCTTACGACAAAGTGCAGCATCAAATTGAATGTGACTGTTGATAAGGCATCACCTTGTTTTACACCTGTTTCAACAGGGAACGACTCTGGGAGCTTCCCTTGAATGTTCACTTTTGCTTGTGTATTTGTGAGCGTTGCGCTAACGAGCCTTATTAGTTTGGCAGGTATTCCAAGAATAAGCAATATGTGCTGGATCGTATCTCTTTTAACACTGTCGAAGGCTTGTTTGAAATCAATGAACAGGCAGTGAACATCTAGCCCGTATTCATAGTGTTTCTCAAACATTTGGCTAAGAACAAAATATTGGTCGATTATAGACTTGCCTCTACGAAATCCGCATTGGTAGTCTTCGACTATTCTTTCAGCATATTCGTTGATTCGTTCATAGAGAATATTTGTAAAGAGCTTGTAGGCCGTGTTAAGCAGTGAGATACCACGATAATTATCGCATACTCTCTTATTACCTTATTTGTGTACTGGGAGGATTATGCATCCTAGCCAATCAGATGGTATGGATTCTTTTTCCCATACGTCTATTATTAAATGGCGGAGGCACTTATGTAACTCCTCACCACCTTCTTTCAGAAGTTCAGCCGCTTCGTCTTCCATTTCGAAGCTTTTTAAGGGCCCCTATAATTTCGTCAAATTCTGGTGGAGGGATGATGTTTTCAGCTGTAGCTGTAGGCCCCCAAGGTGAATGCTCTTCTTCATGCTTATTATTTAGAAGATTTTCAAAATGTTGTCGCCATCTTTCTAAGATTTCTTGGTCAGTTTGTAATATATCACCATTTTCAGATAAGCAAATATTTATTCGAGGCTGAAATACTGTCGTTTGGTTTTTAATTTTCCGATAAAACTGAGGTGGGTTACACTTTGCATATAATTCGATTTCCTTAATTTTATTTTTGATGAATCCTTTTTTCTTTTTATTTATAACTTTTCTAGCTGTCGATCTTTTTGAAACACATTCCGCTCGCGCTCTGCGGGTGCCACTCGTTATAAAGTTGCGCCAGCTTTCATTTTTGGCGCTAATAAGCTCTTTACATTCATCATTAAACCATTATTTTTTTGGATTGTTTCGGTAAGTAGCCAAGCACTTTCTTGGCGGAGCCAGATATGCTCTTTGCTACCGCTTTCCATTCCTCTACAGCATGATTTGGACTAAGTTCATCCAATTGCGCACTCAACGTAGATTGGAAGCTGATTTTAATTTCTTTATCTGAATACAGCTTTTCTAAACTATATTTTTCTCTCTTGAAGTTGTTTTTAGACGCAACAGTGATCGACAGAAACTAATTAACCTTTGGGAGAGACTCATAGGTTCAAGATAACGAACTTTAGTACTAAATTCACTTTTTCAAATTTCAAATGAAAAAAAAATTTGGAAAAATATTTTTTTTTAATTTTTACAGTTATTCATTTTTTTCTGTAAAGGCACATTTTTGAATATTTAAATCTTGAAAAAGATTGCAATTTTTAGGTTTCTGCCATTTCTTGTAGTTCATCCAAAAAAAAAAATCATAAAAAACCCCTTCCGATTTTTTTTTTATTTCAGTCAAAAACAGCAAACTGCATCTTTCATGCCATTAGGAAACAGGAAATTTGTAGCACTTCCATGCCTATTAAGAAATATTTTATTACAAAAATTTTTTTCGTCCCTTCCAAATTAGCCTTAAAGCACACAAAAAAATTTCCAGATTCCAATTAATTTTTCGCTTTCCAAAAAATATCGAGAATAATTTGTTTATGTTTTTCCGATTAGTCCAGCAAATGGGATCACAATGGCTGGGTTTTCAAAGTTTTGAGGTAAAAATGTCACAAAGTATTTCTCAATGATTTAGTTTTGATACGTTAAACAAATTTTAATAAAAAAAATTGTAAAACGTTAAATTTTTCTTCTAATATTTTTATTCCTTAAAAAATTTTTTATAAAAAAATCTATAATTTTGTAATAAAATTTAAAAATTTTTATGTTAGAAAAAATAATTTTTTTTTTGTCTGCGAAGGTCACGCAACCCATTAAGTAGACCTCGTGCGTGTGATCATCGTTTGATAGAAACGTTTTTTGCATAGATTTTGAGCTCAACATCAAGTGAATTGAAGTGTTACCGCATTCGCTTGAAACCTAAAAACCGTTTGCAAAACCAAAAATAAAAGAGATGGCTAACGCCTTCCCCTACGAGTACCAAATCGCCATCATTGTTATGTGAATATTTGCTAATGTCTACTTTGATTTGTTCGTATGCACGCAGCACTGCTTTGTCCGCTTATGCGGGTACCAAATAACCATTTCTCTTTCATATCTGTTTGTGTGGCCACGATGTGGACCAGACATGCTGGTGGTCAACAGTCAACCATTCACAGCACCACCAACACCAACAACAACAAAAGCAATATTCATGCACATTTCAAGCATTCCGTTCGCGTGCCATCATCATCATCCAGGCAGCAGCCGTCTCGCGCTACACCTCAAAGGCTCAGTGATATTGTAATGCGTGGACGATTTTCAGTTTCGCATACACATACACCTGTACAAATACATACTTGTATTATGCATATGTGTCCATATTTGTTTAGTTTAGATGAATTTGCAAATTACTACGACGAGATGCGTGCACATTTCTGAATTCACGTCGACACAACGTGACTGACTAAGCGTAGCCGGTGAGAGAGGTAGGAGCGGCAAAGAGTGCTAGCACTCCGCTTGATGTCCTGCCAAAATGGCATGCAACAAATTTTGATTGTGATTGTATGTGATTGTTTAATGGCAATAGCAACAAAATCCAATTGAGTTGGAATGCAATGTGCATGTGTATGTATGTTTTATGTGGTATAAGGGGATGTGGATATGTTAATGTGCGTATAAGTATGTGATCCAACAAGTCTGCATTTACATTTGCATTTCATTGCATTTTATACAGTGTCTTTATTGTTGTTGTGCATGAATTTTAAGCAAATATTGAATTTAATCTTAATTGAGTACAAATTCTCAATTACAGACGCGCCACGTCCCATTTATGTAATGTGCAACAAACAAATACAAATATATAATGTCCGTGATGTGCAACAGACATGTTGACCGATTGTCAAAGCAAACAAAACAACAACCACATACCTTTCCATTGAAGAGTGAATCCCTGCCGACAAAGCTTAAAGCTCGGGAAATACTTCAGCAGGGTGCGCTAATTGATATTGATCTGAAAATCACCACTTGAGATAATTGTTGCAGTTGAAATTTTGTACACAAATCACTAGGCATTCAGATGAGCTTTCTCCTGTTTTAAAAATTGATTGTGAGCTTTCCTCTGGTGAAAAGTTGTATAATAAAAAGAGAGCTTTCTGCTGATTAAAAAATTCCATAAATGAACTTAAGTAGCTACCCCAGTGAAAAATGACGCGTTCACAACCTACGCAAATTGAAAATCATAGAACTTAAGCTTTGTGGAGAAGTACATATACTAGGAGCGCTACCAACCTAGTACCAAAGTATTAATTAGTCCAAGGTCTCACTTGTTGCAAAATTTGGTGCCTGTTACTGAGACTTATGAGCTTAGTGTATAGAGCTTTTGACAAAAGGCTCAAAAAGCTAATGTCTCATAGCGAAGTTTTGAAAAAACTTCGAAATTGAAAGCCTCAGAAAGCGTTGAATTTATATTTATTACATTGTATCAAATTATTACCCTAGAATCAATTTATTAGCTCCAAAGACTCATTTTTAATATATGTTTGCTCACATGCTTGAGAGATTGGCTTGCCCTTACTGAAGATCAATGAAATTAAACTTTGCTCATGAAGACTTTTATTACCAAAAAGCTTGATTACTCATCGCGAAGCTTTTTAAAATATCACCCAATTTTTAAATATTTTGAAGTCTCAATTACAAAGCTCAATAGTCGTCGCAATAATGTTACAAATCTATAATTTTTGGATAAGTGGAGAGATTTATACCGAAAGTTTGAGGCAGAGGAGCTTTCCGTTGACAATTAACCTGTTACTGGCCATTTTCAGTTATATTATACATATTGAAATTTTTTTAACTCAGGTTAAGTATTTTGTATACCAAACATTTGAGGTAAAAGAGCTTTCCGCTGATAAAGAATCAGATACTAGCCTGTTTTTAGTTATGTTTTAATACTAAAAATAGTTTAACTCAGGTTAAGTATATTTTATATCAAAAGTTTAATTCAGGCGAGCTTTCCATTAGCCAAAAATCTTATGCTACACTTATTTTAATTGCATCGTACAAATTTAGAAATTTCTTAACTCAGGTTAAGTATTTTTTATACCAAAAGTTTGAAGCAGAAGGAAACCTGTTAGCCTGTGTTGGCTTTTTCAGTTATAATACATAAATTAGTAACTTTGAACTCAGATTAAGTATTTATAATTCCAACAGCTTGATTCATAAGAGCTTTCATTGACAAAGAATCAAACACTAGACTTACTCTAACTGCATTATACAAATTTAGAATGTTCTTATGTCAGGTAAAGTATTTTTTTTACCAAAAGTCTGAGACAGAGGAGCTTTTCGTTGGCAAGAAACTTCTTACTGCTCTTTTTCAATTGTAAAATACAAATTAAGAATTTCTTAACTCAGGCTAAGAATTTTTTGTACCAAAAATTTGAGGTAGAAAAGCTTTCCGCAGACACAATATAAGATACTGGCTTCTTTTTAGTTATATTGTATTTTAGTACTAAGAATTGTCAAATTCAGGTTAAGTGTAATATTTTTTTTTATCATGTATGTATATATAAATAAAAATATCAAAAGTTTAATTCAGAGGAGCTTTTCGTTGACAAAAAATCAAATACTAGACTTATTTTAATTTCATTATGCAAATTTAAATGTTTCTTAACTCGGGCTAAGTATTTATTATTCCACAATTTTGACGCATAAGAGCTTTTCTTTGGCAAGAAACCTGTAACTGGCCTTTTTTTAGTTATATTATATATTACAAACTTAGAAATTTCCTAACTCAGGTTAAGTATTTTTCATATCAAAAGCTTGATGCAGAAAAACCTTCCGTTGGCTATGAACCAGACGCTTTACTTATTTCAATTATATGACAAAAACTAACAATTGTACTTAACTCAGCTTAAATATTTTTATGTTATATTTTTATAAGGGAACTTTTTTTTGACATGGAATCAGATGCAGAGCTTTGGCTTGTGAAAACTTCTACTGTGAAGCTAAAATCACATTGTGGCTTTAGATGTAATAGTTTATTTCACTGTTGCGTGAGCTTTTTATCCCACTCACCGAAAAGCGTACAACACTTTTTCCAGACAAATGGGTCAAACTGTACAAGGTGAAGTCCAAAATAAACAAGGCTGGCATCATAAAAATGTTTTTGATGGCGTGCGTTGGAAGTTACATCCTTAGCTGACTTCCAGTGAAAGCTTAGTGACATTCAGTTCAGCGGAAGCAAAGTTACTGAATTGGGAAAAACAGTTTAGGCCGATGATTGTCTATCTCGAACCAGAGTTCGGGAGTGGTTTACACGTTTCAGAGATGAATGTAAGGGCATGACTGGCAATGAACATACGAGCCCAAAATCAGTAATTTCCGAAAACTTCGTTGAAATTGTTCTTAAATTTACCAAAAATGTACTGAAATAATCATTGAAATTTATGGAATCGGAGATGAATATCTCCAAAACATCGATTTATCGCATTTTAACTGATCATTTGGGCTTACGAAAGGTCTGTGCACATATCATTCCGCACAAGTTAACTGAGGACCAAAATTGTTCAGAATTCAACATTCGAAAGACCTCATTTAAAGAGGCGAAAAAATACGAGAACTTCCTTTACAACATTGTAACTGGTGATGAAACGTGGAGTTTCCAACATGAACCTGAAACTAAGGGTCTTGCGTTTGAAGAAGTCAAAAATCAAGACGATGCTCATTTGTTTTTGCGATTCCAAGGGAATTGTTCACGAGGAGTTCATGGCAACGGGCCAAACCGTCAATGCAATTTTCTATCACTCTTGTGACTGATTTTTTGACCAGCAATCGCATTTTAACCATCAATCACGCACCGTATTCGCCTGATATGGCTCCCTGTGACTTCTACCTATTCGGCAAATTGCATTTGGCCATTAAAGGAAAACATTTTGCGTCCTAGAGGTCATCCAAAAGGCTTGTACCGACATCCTGGATATTCCGGTCAATGACCTGAAACACTCCTTCGAAAAGCTTATCGACTTCCTAAGACACTAAATATATTTTTAAATCAGATGAGGGATTTGAAGTAAGTTTGGGAATCTCGACCCTCGGTAAAATACTTTCGTATTTGCATATGAAAATACGGCTGAAAAAATTGTGAAATTCAAAAAATTACTACAGCTCCAATTCAATTCATACACACAAAGTAGTGCAATAAAATGTGGATGCGGGTGGCCCTCTTTGGTTCACACTGTACATACTTCTGCGCCATGTAATCAGCATTGTTATTGTCCTGCTTTGTTTTAGTCAATTTGCAACATTAACATTTCGCAAATTTTAGCCAAAATGTCAAATGGGCAACCCGAACGACATGAAGCAGCAGCAGAGTGACAAAATATAATAGCTGATGAGACGTTGATCTACCAGCCTAGAGTTCTGCGTACTTGTCTGCCTGCACACCATCTCTAAATTCTCCTCCAACTTCTTTTCAAAACCACACGTGTCTGTCACTCATTGCGGCAGCAGACAAGGTACGGGCCGTAGAAATTTTCACTTTCATGTCTGTCAGCCAACTGCGTTCAGACAAAATGTCACATGCTGGCGAGCCCATAAGTGTATGTACATGTGTGTGTGTGCATATGGGTGTATTTTAGCTCTTGTAAATGCAAATGCAGGCATGTGTTTGTTTGTTTGTTTGTTTGGTTATTTGGTTCGACTGCAACTCCCTACGGTTTGTCCACCGCAAATAAACACGCGTTTTAATTTCCCTCAGCGCATTCAACTTATTTAAAATTCATTAACACTTTGCACTCAAAACCAACAGCAACACAACAAAAAGCACCAAATCATATTAATGGCTTTTATTGGACTGTGTTTACTTTTATTATCTACTATTTGGCTGGTAAAATCGCTTGCGCTGTGAATGCATTTGTTCGGTTTGCTCTTTCATTCTTATGATTTATTCAGAAGCAGTGAAATGAGCCTTGCTGTACTCGTATAGACGCGGTTTAGGCAGATTAAAAATGAATTGAAGGAAATTTATTTCAAGTGAAATTAAAATCGAATTAAAAGTAAGTGAAAACAATGCACTCGATATGCAATCGGCAGCAAGTAATAATTTTCCTATCACATCCAAACAGTGAATATGCAGCTCCTGCCCAAGAAGCCTCTACTATCTAACCCATCGCATGATCTGATACTTTTATTAAGACTTGGTTACATACATCATATTTCATATGATCTCAATACCGACACCTTTTAGTAGTAAACTCCAAACTTCCATAAAATAAATGAGACTTTTTCGATTTGCCTACGTTTTTTTTAATTCAATTCAGTAAGGGGTAAAAAAATTAATTGGCGCGTACACTTCTGTTAACGGCCGAGCTCCTCCTCCTATTCGTGGTGTGCGTCTTGATGTTGTTCCACAAATGGAGGGACCTACAGTTTCAATCCGACTCCGAACGGCAAATGGTTTTTTATGAGGAGCTTTTTCGTGGCTGAAATACTCTCGTTCGTTTGTCATTGTCGACCCAGGGGCAACGGCTATTAGAAAAAACTTTATCTTCACGTATGTGTGTTTCACGGAGATTCGTACCTTCGTTCCTCGAATTCCGAATGGTAGTCACTCACCAACCCATTCGGCTACGGCGGTCACCAAAGTAAGGAGTAAATTAAACTGATTATAGCTTTTCAAAACCTAAGTTGAGAAAAAGAAACGAGGCTCATATTTTTAAGGCAGACCTTGTGAAGATACAGTTTTCTACTCACGATTTAAAAAAAGGGTTAAAATTTTCATATTTTAAAGAAATATACCTTGGAAATTTTAGTTTTCAACTCTCGAGCTAAATAACTCGAGCATTTTCAGAGCAAGTATTGTAAATTAGACCCATTAAATTTATGTTTTCGACTGGTGAACCTCGCGATATTCATATTTTCCGCACCTTAGTTATGTGACAAACCTGTGCGGTTTAACTTCTCACCTTTCGAAGCAAAAAATGGAGTGCGAAGCTCATATTTTCGAAGCATGAGTAACAACTCAATGACCTGTGCAGCTTAAATTTTTGGCTCGTGAACTAAAAATTAGGTACGATTTCAAATTTTAAAGACACATCTATGAAACATACCTAGCAGATTTTAGTTTTCGACTCGCAAGCCAAAAAATTAAGTGCTAGGCTCATATTTTCGTAGCACACATTGTGAAAGAAGTCAATGAAGTTTATGCTTCCGATTCACGAGTAGAAATATTCAAAACGATGTAAAAAGTTGCGAATGAAATTTATCACTTAAGCTCATGAGTTTAATAACTGAATACGTGGTACATATTTTCAAAGTACGCAATGTAACGAATACCTCGGAAGTTTAAATTTTTGGCTCGCGTTCCAAAAATGAAATACGCCCTTTATATTTTAAAAGCAGGTGCTTTAAAATGCGTGCATACCTTTTTTAAGCCTTGGACTCATGAGCTAGAAATTAAAGTAGGAGATTTGTTTCTTGGACGCATAAATTCTCATAGCTTACATTCGTAATAGAAAGGTCCTCCTTCCAGCTAATAATGTGACTGGTATAAATTATCTTCTTGGTTATAGAAATGGACTTCAGCTATTATGCGTAGTGAGTCATCACTGAATAGACTCTCATTTACCGCAAACTGGAAGCACAAGCAAGCCTATTTATACCAAAAAGTATTGAACACATCGCATGAGCCATTTGATTTTCGCCGCAGTTATAAAAACTATCTAATCTCTAAATCTATAAAATAAAGTGAAAAATATGTAGCATTGTTCGCTAATAACTATTCGCAGAACGCCTCGATTTGCACAGGGTTTTTTGTATCTTAAAGCTAATTTCTACGAAAAGGTTTTTTTATTCAATATAAATTGCACTAACTAACAAAATAGGCCGGTCTATAGCAAAATTTTGTTAAAAAGTCATTAAATTTATTTTCAAACTGCAACAAACGAAAAATGACTCAACCGATTGGGGCATTGTTTTTTGTTTATAGACTTCGAAGTGTTTACTAACTCCCTGTATTATCAATTATTTCTTTTTACTATAAAATTTTTAAAAACAAAAGCAGGTTTTTTTCAGAATTTTTGTTTTTTTAATTTGCTAAGCTCCACTAGGCGTGTGGAACGAAGCTGAAAAGCGTATGATCTCCGATTTCTATATATGCTGACTTGTAATTGTGTTGTTCTCTAATTTTTTATGTACAGTCACTTACATCTTATTTGATACACACTTTATTTAAGTGTATCATTTAAGCTGCGGTGAGAATTCTCTATATGTTTTTGATTTTTTTGCATTAATGAAATGAGTGGACATATTTTTTGTATTTTATGTTGAGGAAGAAAATAAAACAAAGTAAGTAAAATATCTGCTTACTCTATTTTTCCATTTTCGCAAAATATTATGAAGTATAGAGCACTTAAAAGAAATCGTATCTGTTTCAAATAAGGTGCGAGTGACTGTATGCTAGATATGATGAACTCAACATTCAAGCCAGATGCATACTCGTATTTACCACCGTCAGACTTAGTTTTACCGAGCAAACGCCAACATTTAAATTAAAAATAGTGCACCTAACGTGGATTGACATTCCTGAAAGGCGTAAAATGAGCATCTCATATACAAATGTATACTCGTATCTTGAAATTTTGTCTCCTTCACTGTTCACTTCTTAGCCCTCTTCCACTAACAGAAATAAGATAAACGGAGTATCCAGCCATCCATCAAGTTACCCTTTCATTTTCAATACGCTCACATACTTGTATAATAAAGGGTGGTAAGGTTTCAAGGG
Organism: Anastrepha ludens; assembly: GCF_028408465.1. Taxonomy (NCBI): domain Eukaryota; kingdom Metazoa; phylum Arthropoda; class Insecta; order Diptera; family Tephritidae; genus Anastrepha; species Anastrepha ludens. The sequence goes on from NC_071502.1 coordinate 117,365,540, forward strand.
CCGGTGGAACAAAATATTGGCCCAATAGCAGCACACCTCCATCCGATGGTTCAAATTTTCGATGACGCTGAGGCATAATTGAGGTTCTATGCCGTTAATGTGCCGAATTATCTCATCCTTTAGCTCTTGAATTGTTGCTGGCTTATCGACGTACACCCCTTCTTTCAAATATCCCCAAAGAAAGAAGTCCAACGGTGTCAAATCACATGATCTTGGCGGCCAATTGAAATCGTCGCGACGTGAGATAATTCGGCCGGCCATCAAAGTTTTCGCGCAAAAGAGCCATTGTTTCGTTAGGTGTGTGACAAGTGGCACCGTCCTGTTGCAACCACATATCGTCCACATCCATATCTTCCTATTCGGGCCATAAAAAGTTCGTTATCATCTCACGATAGCGAACACTATTCACAGTAACTGCCTGTCCGGCCTCATTTTGGGAAAAATACGGTCCAATGATGCCGCCGGCCCATAAACCGCACCAAACAGTCACTCTTTGTGGGTGCATTGGTTTTTCGGCAATCACTCTAGAATTATCATTCGCCCAAATGCGGTAATTCTGCTTATTGACGAATCCACTGAGGTGAAAATGTGCCTCATCACTGAAGATGGTTTTCTTCACGAAGTGCGCGATATGCATTTTGATTTGAACGCCCGTTTACATAATAAGCCTGAATAACTTTAACGCGTTGCTCGATTGTGTATCTTTCAATCGTTTAAATTGAATTAGTCTGAAATTGCTGAATATCAAATAAAATACAGAAAAGACTTGACGTTTAGGTGTGGTTCATATTCAACAACGGCCCTTAAAATTTAACCACCCTTTACATAATTTGATCTTTCTCATACAATAACTCTAACCCAATCTGTTCGCAGCCATTCCCTATAGTTGACAGTTTCCATGCTTGATTTGTTAGAACTTGAATTGATTTCACTGCACATCCATTAAAATTCAATTGTCCCATTTCATTATTCCATTTTTTTTTTGCTTTTTGACCAAACTCTTCTACATCATCACTCATACGCAGCCAACCAGCAATCCCTTTAAGCAGCGACATTGTCAACGCAGCAAAAACAAAAAGACTTTTGTTTAATATACTTATAGTTAATATTATGTTCGCTTGTTTTAACAACTTTTGCTGTCACTGTGGCTGACGTTGCGGAAAAGTCAAAAATGGGCGCTTGAAAGACTACGTAAAAGCAATGTAAAAACAATACTAAAAAAACAGAAAACTAAAGTAAAATACAATAACAGCTCAACTGTGTCGACAAGGCAGCGTCTCTTCTACTTGCCTCTACTCTGCTCATACACTCTTCACTGTCTGACTGCCCTTAAGTCTACCCACATTGGCACACAACTCATTTGACGCCATGATTAATTACCATTTTGACAGCTCACCAACGGTAACGTCACATGCGCATCGCCGCACCCGCACAAAAATGGACGTGTGCCGTACATACACACATAAGCGTAAGCATAAATGTGTGTGCGAAAATAAGTCCACAACGTGACACGTGACATACATACGAAAATACATTTGCGCCGTCTATGAAATGCTTTTTTGCTCTACATTTTCCTTTCCCCATGCATTCCTGCTGCCACCTCATTCTTCCATTTCCGCTTTTCTTATTATTATTATTATTATTTTTGCTTAACTCCATACGTTTGAAGTAAATGATAAATGAAGTCGTTCAATGTAGACTTCACCGTCACACTCTCGTCGTACTCGTATGTGTGCATGTATTGGAGGCATCTCCGTCGAGCCGACCACGACAATTACGCCTCGCAGGAGTCAGCATCCGCCTTTAGCTTCCGGTGTCACTGAGACGTCACTTTTGGTTGGAATTGTGGAAGCTGTATAGTGGATGATGGGGATTGAGCGACGTAGTAAGGGAACTTTTTTAAAGTAACAAAAATAAATGAAATTCCTATTTTAACAACTTCATAAGCATTTAAAGACACCTTAGCAACTGGTATAAATAAACGTATATTGACAGCAATGGAAAAGAGTTGCCAAAAATTATATTTGTTTAGAAGCTCTTAAGTAAAGAAAAGTAATAATTGGCGCGTACACTTCTGTTAGGTCTTTTGCCAAGCTCATCCTCCTGTTTGTGGTGAGCGTTTTGATGTTGTTCCACAAATGGCTGGACCTACAGTTTTAAACCGACGCCGAGGCACTTAATCAGTATTAATAAGATCGCGTTCACACAGGGAAACTCTTCTTGCTTCAACCCGTTACTTGTGCTCTTTGAACACCCTTAGCGTTCCCGTACGTCTCAAAATTGTTGTTGACTGCAGACTGAAATCTAGCAATTCCAAGGTATGAGAATACGACGAGAACACCAAAAGAGTATTCCCAAAGTTGAAGCACCAAAGGTTTCTCTCTATGAACACGGACTAATGAAATTTGCCTAATATCAGAAAAGAGAGATTTGGCAGCATTGATAGTAGTGAGTTATACATATTTAATAAGGTAAAACCATACTCGCTAGCGGAGAGACTTCTTTGATAACTTTGTTGTTGATTTCACATCCAACTTTTTCGTTAAGCGAGCTGAGAAGTGACGAATCGAAGGCGCCTTAAGTTGCATTACTTGATAGTTTAGTATGAAGAGAAATTTTATTTGTGAGCTGATTCAAATTCTATACACAACAAATTCCCACAACCTTGAATCTTCGACACTGAGATTCATATTATTGTGTTGAATCATGTAACTCAAATTCGGCTCATCAGAAGTTGTCGTTGAAAGACTTTCTTTCATACAAGGAATGTATGTGGTAAGGCCATCTTGGTAAGGCTACAGCTGAGTGATTTGACGTCAAGTGATCCAGGAATTTGGGACTGTTCTGTAAAACAGGTTTATTTGGAGGCTGGAGTATAAGAAGAACTAAACTGAAAAAAATTTTGAAAAAAATTAATAATTTTTAGTTTTATGCAATGTTGAAAACTTTGGAATAGAGTTTTTGAAATTCAAATTTCTTCAATTATTTCGAACATTTTTATAATTTTTTTCAAAAAATTTGTTTTTAGAATAAAGTACACTTAAAAAACCTTAGCTTTGATACGGAGTTCTGAAAGTGAAATATCTTTTAGCATTGTTAGTATAAAATATACTTAAGAAAAATTTTTCGGGAAAAATTTTTGGAAAAATTTTTTTTTGGATCTTTTTTTAAATTATATACGTTATTTGTTTTAGTATTATCAATCGAAAACTTTAAGGTCCTGAGTTGGGGTTGACCAATATAGGCAAATATATTCGCTTCTTTTTAATATTTCTACAAATTTGGTTTAGTTTTTTCGGATGAAATATAATTTTTTTTAAATTTTGAGAAAAAATAAATTTTTCTCATTTTTGAAGACCACTAATTTTGCACTGGTCTACTCGGACAAATTTGTGTTGAAGATTTATTTAATTTTGGTCTTTAACCATGGTTAAAAGGTCTTTAGCCGCGTTTCAAATATGCGTTATATTTAATATTGCTTAAATTTATTATCGCAAGAGCTCGACAAGACTTCTCTGAGTACGGAAAGATAAACGTTCTTCGACTCAGAATGAGACTCATTTCTGTTTAAATGGATTCCTTCCTGGCCTTGGAGCCAGGAAAATTCACGGCAGATTCATCGCATGTTTGTACGCTTCGAAAGGGTAGCTATTAAGTTCGGCCGTATCTTCAGTTCTTATTTTTTCGAAGATGCGCATGGAGCTGAGCTCAGTCAATGGCAGCGGATATCGGATGACTATAGCAAAGTTTTTGTAGCCTAGAAGAATATGAAAAGTATTTGGTTTTATTAAGATGCCGTAACTTGTCACTCAGCGCTGGCCAACATTGAAAATATTGGTTAAGGAGCTCAAGCGCTTTGCCATCTGTCGTGGCGCCGACATTCGCTGGCCACCGAGATCGCGAGAATTAAAGTCTCTTGATTATTATCTTTGAAACTAAGTTTAGGCAAAACATAGACGTTTGACACCTTGAGGAGCAACATAAATCGAGTTCAAAGTGGTCCACTAAGGTGCACCACCTACAGCGAAGTCCCGCTGTTCATTTTCTCGAAAGTATATTCCACATACAATGGCATCGAATGCATATGTAAATAAAGGAATACTTCGGCAATTTGACTTAAATTCTTTATTTTACTCAATTTTAAAGTTCGAGCGCTCTGAATGAAGCACCCTATACAACTTAAAATCAGAAAAATCGCTAATCATATAGGAATTAAATTTTTATCGTTAAAAAATGAAACATAAATCGCTGTTACCAGAGTGCGAAAGTATGTATATATATGATTTGCTTCCCTAACCAATCGTTACACTAGGCGACAATTGAAAGTACACGACCTAGAACTCTTATAAAAATTAAATTAACTCGAAAAGTTGATCATTTTAAAGAAAATCTCATACCTATTTGAACATTTTAAACTTTGATTAACTTTAATGGATCTGGGTTGTGTATAGCTCGCGACACACAAATGCGCTTGAAAATTTTTACCAATTTTGAGCTTTTGAATTTTCATTATTTTTCTTATAAGAGTATAACTCATTGCCTAATAAAAAACCTATAAATCTAAGCTTCAAACTAAAAACAAAATCAGAAAAATTCCACACGCTTTCACTCCAATTCCTTTCACTCTAATTCCTTCCACTCTAACTCCTTTTATTTAGAATTTCCAGAAAGTTGTTTGACTCGTATTTTTATATCATTTTAAATTTTTTTATTAATAAGTTTACTTTTTATAGTTGACTTTTTGAAATTTGTTTAGCTTACGTTGTCAAGCACTTTCTTACTTATAAAAAATTACTTAAGGAATAAAAAAAGTAATTAAAACTGGTCCAAATGTTGCGGTCCTTTCCTTTTGTCGCGGCCTGTAAATATATATGTATGCATACACAGTCATCTGCTATATTTTTAAAACTCGCTATCAGGTAATAAAGCGGCGTGGGTGATGTAGCGCTGAATAAACAAACAGCTACGGTCCGTTGCCTGGTTGCCAGGCTTACTGGCTGCACTCACCATACACCCAGTTCCGCATAATCCAGTACCATTTTGCAGTGATTGCCAAATCAAAGCTGTCAGGAGTCAGGAGACAGGAGAATTTCAGGCCGACTTCAAATGAAGTTGTTGTGAGCTGATATGCAGACGTACGAGGGACATGTGTGTCGCAGCAACTGTCAATGTGATGTTTGAATATTTTTTAAGCGCTTGTAATTCCTTTTTTTCATTATGTGTTATTTTTATTTTAATTTTCATCTGATCTGATGGCGACAAAATGACATGCCCCAGTGCGGCGATGCGAATTCCAAAGTTTTGATTGGGGAATATGTAACTATGTTTCACAAATGAGTCCACGTTAGATGGGCAAGTGATCCAATTTGTTCGGGTAAAAGAGACAACAATTGATTGTGATGTAATTTTGTTTTAATATTTTAAAAGTGTAAGTAGGTTGGTAATAAAGGCAGAAAAATTGATAGCAGCAAGCAGCAAGCCACTGAAGTTTACTTAGTGAGCGCGGGCACAGCTGAAGTGATGGACGTAGCTATTGCTTCCTTGGACATCAAATTTCTATCATTTTTAACATAGGTGATTAAATTCCATTTGTGGAACAACATCAAGACGCACACCACAAATAGAAGGAGGAGCTCGGCCAAACACCTAACAGAAGTGTACGCGCCAATTATTTATTTATTTTGATTAAATTCGCGCTAGCAGGAGTGTGCGCGTAGAATTTCTCAAAAGGCTTTTCTCAAATCCCCTCACTACAAAGCTATATTGCTCATCTTATTAAGGTGAAGCGAAAGAGCGAACAAAAATATTTTTGAAGCAAGTCCTGGAGGAGCAAGAAAATGAGGCCGGCCAAGGCGGCGAAGATTACAAGAGGTAGAAGACGACGTACGTAAGTTGAAAATCTCACAACATAGAGCGAAAACGGGCTGTTGAGAAGAATGAAGCCTATTGTAGAGGAGGCAATGGTCCACCCCGGACTGTAATGCCAATATGTTGAACTGCTTAGACAGTTGCAAAATTTGTTTTTTTTTATTGCATTATTAGATAGTATGATCAAATATTTTTAAAGCGAAACTCGAAGCATTTTTCTTTTTTGTTGTCAATCTTAAACTAAGCATTTTTCTTAAAGAGCCTCTTTTCAATTGCAATGCAGTGCAACTCAAAAACTCTTTCACCGATCGAAAAAATGTTTGATTTAAGTCTTTTAAAAATTAAATATTAATACTTTTAAATAAAAAAATCGAAAGTTTTTTTAAACTAAAGGCTGGTTAAGTTTCAAGAACCGGTGTTGAATTTGAATAAAATACAATTTTTTAGAAAATTATTATCATTTCTCTTTGTTATGATAATATTTGTATTGCTCAATTGCGCATGGAACAAAATATTGGCCAAATGGCCGCCGCGGTCTCGGCGGCACACCTCCATCCGATGGTCCAAATTTTCGATGACGCTGAGGCATAATTGAGGTTCCATGCCGTTAATGTGCCGAAATATCTCATCCTTTAGCTTTTGAATTGTTGCTGGCTTATCCACGTACACCCCTTCTTTCAAATAACCCCAAAGAAAGAAGTCCAACGGTGTCAAATCACATGATCTTGGAGGCCAATTGACATCGCCGCTACGTGAGATTATTCGGCCATCAAATTTTTCGCGCAAAAGAGCCATTGTTTCGTTAGCTGTGTGACAAGTGGCACCGTCCTGTTGAAACCACATATCGTCCACATCCATATATTCCAATTCGGGCTATAAAAAGTTCGTTATCATCTCACGATAGCGAACACTATTCACAGTAACTGCCTGTCCAGCCTCATTTTGGAAAAAATACGGCCCAATGATGCCGCCGGCCCATAAGCCGCACCGAACAGCCACTCTTTGGGGGTGCATTGGTTTTTCAGCAATCACTCTTGATTATCTTTCGCCCAAATGCGGCAATTCTGCTTATTGGCGAATCCACTGAGGTGAAAATAGGCGTCATCACTGAAGATGATTTTCTTCGAAAATTGGACATTCACTGTTGCCATTTCCTGCCACCATTCTGACCATTGACGACGCTTGAAATGGTCAAGAGGCTTTAGTTCTTGAGATAATTGCACCTTTTAAGCGTGTAAATGCAAGTCTTTATGCATAATGTTCATCAACGACGAGCGTGAGAGGTGCAATTGCTGGGCACGACGACGAGTTGAGGTGGACGGCTCTTCAACCACACTGTCGCGAAGAGCAGCAATATTTTCTGCAGTACGAGCTGTACGAGCAGGCACTGGTGTTTTCACATCTCCAAAAGACCCGGTTTGCTCAAACTTTTGCACAATTCTTCCGATTGTACGCACATTTGGACGATTAAATTGACCGAAAAAATCACGAAGTGCGCGATATTCATTTTGATTTGAACGCCCGTTTTCATAATAAGCCTGAATAACTTTAACGCGTTGCTTGATTGTGTGTCTTTCCATTGTTCAAATTGAATTAGTCTGAGATTGAAAAATGTTAAATGAAATGCAGAAAAGCACTTGACACTTAGGTGTGGTTTACATTCAACATCGGCCCTTAAAATTTAACCACCCTTTATTTACTATAACTTTTTTTCAATTTCAATAATTTCAGGTGAATCAGCATTAAATCAATTAAAAACTTCATGATTGATAAAAAGTTGTGTCTCTTCCTACCAGATAAAAATTTTAAACTACAGATTGCATTTGGACGAACTTCACAACTTCGATAACGCAACTCAAGACCTCAACATTTTCGATTGAAAATACTGAAAAAATATAATAGGGTTGGGGTACAATTTTCCCAAAATCACTTTCCCAAAAAAATTGTTTCCCAAATTTTTTTTTCCCAAAAAATAATTTTCCCAATGCCATTTTTCCCAAAATAAAAATTTCCCAATAAATTTTCCCATAAAATATTTTTTCCCAAATTTTTTTTTCCCAAAAAATAATTTTCCCAATGCCATTTTTCCCAAACTAAAAATTTCCCAATAAATTTTCCCATAAAATATTTTTCCCAAAATATCGTTCGTCTGTAAAATATCGCATATACATTTGCAATGAATGGGCGAGTACATTTTTTATTATTTGAAACAAGATTTCAGTTTATTTATGAATTTGTATGTATACAATCACATGCGAATATAGTATCCTAGAGTTTTCAAGTATGTGACAATATCATTGTTATCAACATATTCGTGATATTTCGAAACAATGTTAAATATTCTCTGTTCATGTTTCAACCTCTTGGAATATTTATTTTTCTTAACTTGCTGTCCTGATTGCAATTGTCGCATCATTATTTCTGTGTCCGATTGCTCTTTCTGCAACTCGGAAAGAAAAATGTAGAAGCTGGGGTGATCTTTCCCTATAACAACTTGAAGCCTGTTGTGCCATCCTTCGGATATATTATTCGTTCTCGCAGTTTGTTGAATGACTGCATCATATTGACACCACAAATCTGGAGCATAGCGAGGATGCACCTGTTTACGTCGGCCTTTTGCAGGTTTTCCTCGGACGTACGTAGCGTCAAAGTATTTTGAAATTGGTCGCATTTCCTCCGGTATTTCATTTTTTAAGGTTTCGAATTCTCGGGCGATGTTTTGATGTGGGACGAAAGCAAGGGCACATATCATATGAGTGGCTACTTTGACCGATCGATCTTCAGGATCGCAATACATTTTCTGAAGTCCTTCACTTTGGATATGGCGGTACATGTTTTGACAGAGGTGGAAAAAACAGCAGCGTGCCTTGTCTTCGCCCATTACGATTTTTACAGCATTGATGATAGCCAACTCAAAATCTGTCATCACTTTAATCGGAAGAGAAATATCGATACCTAGACGTTCTGCCTCTTGCAAACCAACCGAGAATACTTTTTCGTATACTTTCTGCTCTTTGTTTTCTAATAATGCGTAGACAAAAGGTAAACCAATAGTTTGTGGTTTTCCTCTTGAATCCGGTTGTGTAACTGCTCCGAGAATTGCGAAAACTTGGAAAAATATACTTGGCGCAGTTTTAAATGTTCCGTCGGCAAACCACAATATGCTCCTGAATAATTGCCTTAAATTTTCAGGCGTCGCGAACACGAGTATTCTCCCAAATTCTGAGTCTTCGTCAGTTTCATAGGAGTCGTAAATTAGAAATTTATCTCCATTCAATGAATTTTGATAAAAGCCTGGAATATCCTGCAATTCTCTCAGCGTTCGCGGGTTCGAGGGAAAATCTTTTAATCTTTCACGACTAAGACTTTTTCGGGAATTAATTCTGTTTGGCATTTCCGCTAATACCGCTAAAAGAGAGAGTTATCATATTTTGTAATTATGAATCGAATGCAATTTCGTTTTTTTGTTTTTACCTGGTGAAACGTTTCGCAATTCAGTTCGTAATATTTGAGCTGGAGGAGCTTCATGATTTTCTGTAGCTTTACGTTTGATCCTATTCATGACTCTTAACGCTTCGACTTCTTCGGGGTTTGGTGCATGAAGGATGTGTTTCGATTCATCAAGTCCCTTCAGAACTCTGATATTGTGTGGTCCTCCGTATGTTGTCACTCTAGCATTACACTCAGGTTTTCTTCGGCAATTCCAATACGCAGTTTCTCCTATTCTACCTGAGTGTTTGTAGTACAAATATCCGTTAATGTGCAAAAGAAATGATTTTTTGCATTCAATTAATTCCGCCATAATTAGAAATTTTGACTTTAGGCAGCAAATTTTAGCTCATGAAATTTTGACACGAAAAGAATGACGTGAAAAAACTTGTTTATATGAGTGAAGTTGGATACATTCGTTACCTTGTCTTTTTATCCGAATTGAAAAATGTATATTGAAAAACTTTTTCGAATCTTTTTCGATTACTTAAGTATAAGATTTTTGATTATTATATACACTCATATTGTCGGAATCGTCGAAAAATGTCAAATAGTAGAATAATAAAAATTAATTTCAGTAGTATTTGTTCGGGAAAGCTATCTATTGGAAAAAAGTTATTTTGGGAAAACATGCATTCGGGAAAAAACAATAAAGCGGGAAAAAATATTTTTGGGAAAAAAAATATTGGGAAAATTATTTTTTGGGAAAAAAAAATTTGGGATAAAATTTTTTTGGGAAAGTGATTTTGGGAAAAATGACCCCCCACGATATAATAGCTATAATTTTTCAAAAATCATAAAAAACAATTTCCCAACAATTTTTTTGGAATTTTTTTTTTATTTTTTTTTATTTTTAAAAGACCCGAAAATATTTCACTTAAAAATTCTTTGCTAACACCAAAAACACAAAAACAAAAAACAAAAAAATAATAAAATCCTTAAAATTTATCGAAAATATTTCTCTTTCGAAAATCCTATTTGAAAATTTGCAACACTGAATAAATCTTAAAACTATAATTTTCTCTTTCCAAAAAAAAATTTGTTTAAATGTATTTTTTGCTGAAAATATTAAAAAGACCCAGGATATTTTACTTTAAAAAGCTCTTCACCCAACCAAACATTTTTGTATCTTTATTCTAAAAAATTAAAAATATATAATATATATAAAAATGTTAAAAATAATCGAAGATATTTCACTAATTTCCAACATGGAATACATTTTAAAATAATTATATTACTATTTTTTTAAACTGTCGAAAATCCTATTCCAAAATGTTCAACACTAAATAAATCCAAAATTATAATTTTGTTTTTCCAAAAAAAAAATTTGTTTAAGTGCTTGGCTCACGTGACATGGAATCGCTCAGCTATCAAAATTCTCATTTACATTCAGATGTCGAAATGTGCAACAAGGTTTGCGATTCCATGATGCATCGTTTCACGCTTGACGAAGGAACGGAAATTATTGAAAAAATTTGTTTAGTTGTAAACACTCAAATCCACATCTTTTGCCAAAAAGTCTTCCCTTCGGACGAAGCGCAGCTCAAGCTCTGCGGTAAAATTATCAGTATTTGGGCGAACAAACTCCCTTAGTGTTCGAGCAAGCACAAGAAGTAACTATTTTGTGAGGTTTATGGCATGGCAGCATCATTGAATTTTATTTATTTCGCAATGAGGTGAGAAACATCAATGTTTGTCGACTTTCTGTGGCCAACAACGATATATCCAAGCTGTAGTCGCAACAAGAAGGCGCTAAATGCCATACAAGCAACGCAACACTGAAATGCTGTGAAGGACAAATTTGGCATCTGAGTCATCTCACGACGATCTTTTTTCAGTTAACCGCCGCGGTCATGCGACTTGACACAGCGCTAGCAAATCAGCTACTTTATTAAGCTCGTGCGAGATGCTGTTGCCGGAATACCGGCGTATATATATGACAAGTATTGCACTGGACAATAAAAATTGGACCGATCGCTTAAAGCACTGCCAGCGAAGCCGAGGTGGCCATTTGAATTGCGTAAATGGAATAGAATTGTGGGTGGCCGGAAACTTTTTTTGCAGCACTCAGGCAAATCGGCAATATAGACTAAGAGATAAGACAGGTTAGTTAGGGACAGGTGTAGTGGGGACACACTCCATTAGGCTCATTCCTCTCTGCAAATTTTCCAGATTCTTTTATGAATCTTAGCAAGTTGTTGAGTGAAGGAGAATATACCTCCCGCATTCTCAATACATCCAAGCCAAAGATGCACCATCTAAATCAGGCTAAAGCCTGACAGTGCAATGCAAGTATTGTTGTTTTATTAAACTGTCTTTGCCTTAACTTCTTATCTGGTAACCCCCCAGTTGGCTTTAAATGCTAAGATTTTATTAAATGGTTCAATAAATAAATATAAAACGTTTGCTTCAATCAAAAAATGTTGCTCCAGCCCTATATGCGGAGCGAAAATTTTCTTCCCTAAAGCAAGTATTCCTGCTTCGAAAGGGCCTAAAATAGGACAGTTTTGAGCAAGACCATTCAAAATTAAAATTTATAGAATATCTTGACTGGAAATAATTTAAATATATGTTTTTTTAAATTAAACTTTTCATTCGAATGCGGAAATTAACTTCTCGCTTCAACTTCATCATCGCCTTTTGCAAGTATGAATTTTCCATAATGCAAATATACGAACAATTCTTAGACAGATCGTTCCTATGATAACCACAGCTTTTCCACCAACAACACAGACAGCACAACCAAATTATCTACCAAGAAAACCTATTTAATAAATAACTGTCCAATTCGTATTAATGTCAATCAACGGTTTGGTGAGTGAAAACTTCATTTTCTACTTCATTGTCAACGGCCACATCAAGAGGAAACATGCGCAACAATAACAGCAACAACAATAGCGCCAAAAGAAACAGCAACCTGTAACAATAAACAACAAGCAGAAGCAAACAGTAAAGACAATGCGAAAAACAGCAATACCAACAAAAGAGCGACAATTCGAGTAGACAGTTGACAGCTGAGCGCCAGAAATTATGCTACCAAAACCCCAGACTGTTTTCCATTTAAAAAGAGGGATCGGGCGAAGCAATGAAAATGCGAATTGGTGGAATGGCGGATGAGCTGTCAAAACGCAAGAAACTAATTAGAATTAAAAAATAAATGCAAAAGTAAAAACAAAAGCAACAGCAAAAACAGCAACAAACGAAATACTCTTTAGAAGACGAAAACAAAATAATTGCACAACTTGGCTACAATGGCACTTTGTTTATAGGAAAACGTAAGACTTACAAAATGCAAATGGTGACACTGACCGTGGGGCTTGGCTCTGCTGCTTTATGTACTACAGTCACTGCCGCTACTTTAAAGTGTCAGCGCCAAACCCGAACTGTGGTGTTACGATGTCACCAGTGCTGACAGTCAACGTTGACATTTTCAGGGGAAACAGGCGGCCAGATGCCACCCAGGCAACACAGAACATAGAGCTTGTTCGCTGGCGAGTGCTGAGACTATTCTAATTATGAGTCAATGGGCATGTAAGTGAGTGAGCGATAATCAGGGGAAGGAAATGAGAATGTGAAGTTAAGAAGAGGAGTAGCACAGAATTTTGTCCACCTCATAAACAGTTGAGTTATCGAAGTAATGGCGAAGGTTTTTATTCAAAGTTTGATCCAAATTTGGTCAGCAACTTTGTAACGCTGCAGGAGGCGGCCTAGCTGGGAGATTTTGTCTCTGACTTCGACTGATGAATGCACTTCGAAACGTAACGCTGACATTGAGAAGTTGTGCAGATAAGTTGTGCAGATTTCGTATCGTGGTTGGTATTCAAGGCTGAATGTTTAGTTGAATGCAAACCGTGGTATGCACTCTCAATCTTTTGAACTGCAGCTGCACACAACTCTTCATAACTCCTTACTTAGAAAGCCCTAGAGTGCAAAACTTGGTTTCACTGGTGACTCCGGAAATGCATATAAAACCAGCGGGGAAAAATAGCTCAAAAAATTGGTCTATAATATTGAAGGTATATCATAAGTAGACCAATGAAAAATATAATGGTACAGCATTTACAGTGCACCAAAGTTTTCAAATTTCAGTCAAATCAATGGTGGTTAAATTTAAAGGGCGGATATTGAATATAAACCACACCTAAGCGTCAAGTTTTTTCTGCATTTCATTTGATATTTTTCAATTTCAGACTAACTCAATTTGAACTGTGGAAAGATATATAATCGAGCAACGCGTTAAAGTTATTCAGGCTTATTATGAAAACGAGCGTTCAAATCAAAATGCATATCGCGCACTTCGTGAAGAAAACCATCTTCAGTGATGAGGCACATTTTCCCCTCAGTGGATTCGTCAATAAGCAGATTTGGCGCATTTGGGCGAATGATAATTCAAGAGTAATTGCCGAAAAACCAATGCACCCACAAAGTGTGACTGTTTGGTGCGGTTTATGGGCCGGTGGCATCATTGGGCCGTATTTTTTCCAAAATGAGGCCGGTCAGGCAGTTACTGTGAATAGTGTTCGCTATCGTGAAATGATAACGAACTTTTTATGGCCCGAATCGGAATATATGGATGTGGACAATATGTGGTTTCAACAGGACAGTGCCGTTTGCCACACAGCTAACGAAACAATGGCTCATTTGCGCAAAAATTTTGATGGCCGAATAATCTCACGTCGCGGCGATGTCAATTGGCCGCCAAGATCATGTGATTTGACACCGTTGGACTTCTTTCTTTGGAGTTATTTGAAAGAAAAGGTGTTCGTCGATAAGTCAGCAACAATTCAAGAGCTAAAGGATGAGATAATTCGGCACATTAACGGCATAGAACCTCAATTATGCCTCAGCGTCATCGAAAATTTGAACCATCGGATGGAGGTGTGCCGCCGAAGCTGCGGCGGCTATTTGACCGATATTTTATTTAATGCGTAATTGAGGTATACCAATATTATCATAATGAAGAGAAGTGACAATAATTTCCTAAAACAAATTATATTTTATTCAAAATCAACACCGGCCCTGAAAACCTAACCACCCTTTATATCTTTATATTTTCTCTAAAAAGTGTGATGAATTAATTTTTGTTAGTAATATTATTGTAAATATTCTATGGTAGAATTTTGTGAGCAAAATTTTTGTGGAACATTTTAACCCGCTAGCTGCTCTTTTAACGGATCAATGCGACCTTTTTTTAAGTAAAGTCGAAAAAGTCCTTTTAAAAAGGAGATTTGAAAGCTGAAATGCTCAACGAAAATAATTGGCAAAAAATTTCAATGAGAGCCACCGAATACAGAAAGTCGTCAATATGAGCGTTTAAGCGTAATTAACAAAAATACTCGCAAACGTTAATTTTTTGTAATTTTTTACCAACATTTCTATGCAAGCAATTGCTTTATTTAGAAAAAATTCGCAAAAATACGCGCCAATCTTAATTTTTGTACTGTGTAATTTTCAAATAATATTTTAAAGCAAGCACGTCTTTATTTTGCTTTTTTTATAACTTTCCACTGCAAGTCATTTAATATACATAAATATATGTATGTATGTATGCATAAGTATATGCAGGTCTTTCCGCAGAGAAATTTAATTTTTTGCTTTGTTCCAATTTCGTAATTGTGTTAGTAAATGCATTTCAAAATTTTCGAGTTTTCCCCAACTGCATGAATTTTCCTAATGCAATACCAACTTGCTCGAGCTTGTTCAACACATAAAAAAATTTAATTTTTAATTTTCCATGTAAAAGTGGTTTGGGGAAATCCTGAACCCAGCAATGCTCAAATTCTCGAAACCACCCAGGCTTCATGTACGTATGTATGTGTGTGTGCGAGTACACACATAGCGCCATGGGATTTCCATTTCATAGAATTTGTTGTAGCTTAAATAAATTAAACATACAAAAACACAAATAATATACAAACTTACTTCAATTATTTTCATATAAATATTCGTACATAACAATACATCCATACACGCATACATAGGCACATATGCACTACATTAAATAAATATAGCACTAGAGCTTAGTTTTGCATATTTTAGAAGAAATTTGGAATATTTTTATGTGCTTCATATTTAATTTTTTAAATTTTTTTAATATGGTTTGCGGTTTGAAATAAAGTTTCATTATCCTACAAATCCATATAATACCTACAAAGTCTCAAACTTTGTACAAAAAAAAATTGAATAAATTTTCATAAAAATTTCACAATTTCTAATAAGGAGCTTTAAAAACATATGAGTATGCAGGTTTATAGCAAATTAAATTTTAATATAATAAATTTAATTAATTATTAATTAAAATAATTTTCGAATTTTTTTGCTGGTGGTCTTGTGCAAATTCTCCTTGTAAAAATAAATGGGAACATTCATTATGTGTAAGAAAATACATAACACCGTCAAAAAAATTAAAACTCTTAAACTGAAGCAATTTGAAAAAATAACAATTTTACACAAAAACAATTTGAAAAAAAATTAAGTTGCCAAAGAAGGTTTTGAATTTGTTGCCAAAGAAGATTTGATTCAATAATTTTTTCATAAAATACAATTTTTAATTAAATTGTTGAAAAAAAGGTTAAGCTTCCCTTTGAGGTGATTTAAAAAAAATTCAAGTATTTAATTTTTTATATATATACATTTTTTTTTTCAAAACCTCACTTCAGAACTTTGCAATACTTGATTATCATCGGGTCGTGGCTATTACAAAAACAAAAATTTAAATTACACTGCTTAAAGAATTTTTTCCAACAATTTAATGTTTTTTTTTACAAATCTATTTTTTTTTTAATTTTTCTTCCACTATTTGTCTTTTAAATGAGGTGATTTTTTTTGAGCAATTTAATTTTTTTAATAACATACAAAAATTTCTCAACAATTTTATTTTTTTATTTAAAAAAATTACTTCAGAACTTTTCAATACTCGTATATCATCGGGTCGTTGTTATTCAAAAAGATAATTTTTTTTTTGAGCAATTTTATTTAAAAAAAGTTTGTTTCCAGCAATTTAATGTTTTTTCACAAATCTAATATTTTTTACATTTTTTTTCAACAATTTGTTTTTTAGGTGAGGTGATTTTTTTTGAGCAATTTAATTTTTTTCTTTATTTTTTGTTTTTTCAAAAAATCACTTCAGAACTTTTTAATACTCGTATATCATCGGGTCGTTTTTTTAAGCAATTTTATTTAAAAAAAATTTGTTTCCAACAATTTAATATTTTTTTTCTCAAATCTAATTTTTTTTTTTTTAATTTTTCAACAATTTTTTCTTTTAATTGAAGTGATTGACCAATTTAATTTTAATTCAATTGTTTTTCGCCAATTTATATTCTTTTTTTTAAGTAAGAAGATTTAAAAAAAAAATTCAACAAATTAATTTTTTTTATTGTTCGTTTTTATTAAAAAAAAACATTTTTTGAGCATTTTAATTAAAAAAACAAACTTCCAAAAATTTG
The DNA here is from genome assembly GCF_028408465.1 of Anastrepha ludens. Taxonomy (NCBI): domain Eukaryota; kingdom Metazoa; phylum Arthropoda; class Insecta; order Diptera; family Tephritidae; genus Anastrepha; species Anastrepha ludens. Next base: position 117,382,345 of record NC_071502.1, read on the forward strand.
ATGTTTTTTCACAATCCTTTTTTTTATAATTTTTACTACTCAACTATATTTTTTTTTTTTTTTTTAGGAAAAAGTAAAGCGATTCACTGAAAAAAAAATTTAATTCGTGATTTTGTTTTTGCAGAAAATCACCTCAGATAGTAGCAAAGGTAAGCTTAAATGGCATCTAGGTATAATTTCGGACTCAAAGCTTTCTTTGAAAAGGAGCACCGAGGAAAGGATGAAAAAAGCTTATAATGTCCTCTATACCTGTAAAAAAACAGGCACGGTCCTGCATCAGTTTTACTATCTGTGGAACACTTGCAAGACGCTACGAAAACAGATTATTTGGCTCCCAAGATAGACCCGAGCAAACACTATAAAATACAAATACACAACAGAAAGGATAGGCAGATCAAAGTCAACTCAGAGGACGGCTCAAAGATGAACATCGGACTCTGAATCGGCAGTATCTCGGAACAATTATCCTTAAATTGCCCCTTTAGACTCCCGGGCCAGTGTAGCGTCTTCCAAGCTAAAATCTACGCAATAGACAAAGCAGCAAAAACGACCAGACTAATGGACTTATCTCCGGCAAAGCTTACCATTTTTGGTACCAGCGAGGGCAGCACCTGGCCTCAACGCACATCAATTCCAGATGTGTTAAAGATTGCAGGAGGCCGCTCTCGCATATCTAATAACAGAACACCCTTCTTTGTTGGGTTCCCGGCTACTCTGGAGTGGAGGGAAATGAAAGAGCGGACGAGTGTGAGGGAAGGCTCTGAGCTCGACCTTCAGCGAGTCGTAGAGGACATAAGCAATCCTCTAAGCGAACTGTACACTGCGATTGCCGTGAGCTTAATTGTGGAAACCAATGGCAAATGGTCTCTAACTGCTAACTACAGGGTCTCCTTAGCGCTCTAGCCAAAACTGAATCATAAAAGAACAAAATGTCTGATTTGATTCAACATATCAACTACCAGCGTTCTCACAGGTATTATAACGGGTCACTGCACTATTTATATCGTAGCCAGTAGAATGGGTGTACCTCACAATGACTTCTGTAGGAGTTGTGGAGATGAAGACGAAATTTAGTCGTTACAATACCTTCTTTGTGAATGTCCTGCACTTCCAAGAAGCTGTGTCGAATATCGTGCCGATTATTTTTTTGAAGGTCTGGGAAATTTGGAAAATGTCTCACTGGAGGGACTAGTTCCCTTCTTAAAAAGATCTAATTGGTTTAAGCAGCTTACTTAGTGGATGGAAATCCAATGGAGGCATCGCAATGAGCCTTAAGGCCACTGAGTGTCTTGTCTTGGACAAACTAAAACTAACCTAATTTAACATAAGCTTAAATGATAAGCCCAAAAACGTGTAAAAACATTATCAACGGCATCAAAATCATGAGATATTTTATGCTATTTTGAACTTTTTTTGAAAATAGGTGTAAGAAAAATCTTAATAACTCAGCCAAGTCTGTAGCTGTTTAGGTCTCCAAGGTATCATTGGAATGTAATTTGCTCACCCTTTTCATTATTAAGTTAAAACTATATTCAAACAAACGAAATATTTTATCAAAAGTTCATGGTCTCAATTTTTAAAAATATTTATGCAAATCTGTTAAGCTAAGGGGAGATTCCCCTATCAGCTGAGAAGATATTTGGAAGAAATATTTTTAAAACCAGATTTAGTTGTAAAAGACTCGAGCTTTGGAGATATTTTCAAACTGGTACAGCTCAGATAAATCTAAATATTTTGGCGGTCTTTGAGTATGAAAAATTTTATAATTCCGGTGGAAAAACATTACCATTTTTTGGTTTCTTTTGTTTTGTATATAGAAAGTGAACCCTAATGTAAATACATACATACTTGTATATATGTATTGGTTGATTTCAAATCTCATATACACATTTTGAAATGAAAACTGACTTTCTCTACAAATAAATCGCAAGTAGTTAATGCGCTTAACCAGCACAAAAGTTTGTATGTTTCCAGCACTCGCGCACATTGCACGCTTGTTTACCAATACATACAAACATACATATGTTCAAATTTCAATATGTTCGCTTGCATGTGCGCATGTGAATGACAGCGCTGCATTGCGAATGCATTTCGTAATAATAATCAAAACAACACGGAAAAGCACTTGAAAAGTAAGTAAGTAATAACTACGTAGTGCTGCAACAACCGCCCTCTGCCCCTCCAACCTCTGTGCGTGTTAGCAAACAAATATCATGTGCATTTGTTGCAACAAGAACAACGTTGACCTGTATACAACAAGTGGAAATATGCAGGAATGCCACATTGCGATAAGCGTCGCCAAAAAGCAAAGCACGCCACCACCACGTAATGCGTTTCAGAAATACGAGTATGGCATGAAAATAAATATTAAAAAAAAGGGAAAACCAAAGCAACCAACTACATTTAAACGGCGTTGCATACAACATGCTGTTCGCTTGGATAAGCGAATAACATGCGCTGCGGTGTAGCATTCCAGCCAACTCACTCAGCCCACTGCAGTGCACTGTGGTGATGACTCAGTGGAATGGCATTCGCGTCACTCATACGCCAAGGCGAACGAGCGCACTCAAATAGTTATAAGCATATAGTTGCATTTACATATATAGGTGCATGTGGGCGTATGTACATATGTTCGCCTCCAAAGTGACTGGGCTTGAAACCTCAGCAATTACTTCCGTGAGACTTCAGCCGCTATCTGATGTGGTGGCAGTAACTTAACCCTTTCGCGGCCGCATCAGCAAATATAGAACACTCCAACACTTCTTAGGGGATACTACAAGTACGTAATTTATTGAAAGTAAAAATTAGAAGCAAGTTAAATATTTTGTATTTCTTAATTTTCCAAAATGTTTAGCCTAGTTGGCGAAAGCACTGATTTTTTTTCTTTTTTTTTTTTGTATTCTCTCAAATTTTTACGCAATTTATTTTTTTTTTTAAACTAATTTCGTAGGCCCTCTTTGATTTGGTTGATATTTTTTGCTGATTTTTAGAACCCGTATAATCAGAATTTTTCTGGCTACATGGCCAGTCGCATCATCTTGTTAAAACCTCGTATCGTCAATGCTAACGCCATCCAAAAGAGGTCATCGAAAAAATGTTGTTAGGCTATTTCGATATCTCAATTCGCTTACGCATTCACTACTGTAATTTAATCCATTCCAGTGATGTACCAGCAGCGAAATTTTTAGCTGAACGCCTAGGACGCACGGTCGAGTCAAATTTTTCAATTCATTTTTTTATTCCGGGCTCACAATTTTGCGTTGCAGTTGACTAATGAATAGCAAAGCTCCAAATATATTTTTCACATGACATCAAAGCTAATAATAAACGAGGCCCAATAGTGGTCTAATACCGTTTTCATATTTATTAATTCCCTTTTTCATATTTCTCATTATACTTTCCAATTCACTCCATCTTTAGGTCTTTTTCTTATAAATATGCAACCTCCTTCATAATTGTAATATTTTTTCACATTGCGTGCGACATGCTACATTTACTTCTCAGTTTTCATTTTCCAACCGAACACCTGTCAGACGAATAATCGGGTAGGAGGTCTTTGTCGTCTCAGGTGATGTCCAACGCGACAGCGAAACATTTAACAAGTTGATGGAAAGCAGCAAGCACTGAAATATAAGTTTGTATGTATGGATGTGCCTAAGGATATTCGTGCTTTCACTAGAAAGGCATAAAAAAATAATAAATAATATAATAAACAAAAACAATAAATAATTGAAAGTTGGACCGGTAAGCCTAGGAGTTTAAAAAAGGTGTAGTGGCAAAAAAAATTGTTAAAAATTTTAAAATTTTAATAAAACACTAATACAGAAATTGACTTTTTATAATATATTAAAAATAATAATAATGAATTTGATAGCTACGGTAAAATCCGTAATGTGGCAGAAATTAACTTTCCGAATTGACATTTCAAGATGCCTCACTTTTCGCTTGAACAGATGAGATGAGTTTATTTGGCTTAGAAGAAACTATTGGACTTCCATAGACTTTTTTGTGGCGTGCTGTTGAAAATAATTCTCATATCCACCACTCAGAGACAATAAAAGAGTGAAAACATGAAATTGGTGTCAAAAGTTTGAGTTAAAAATTAAAATTAGAAGAAAAATTAAAATTTAAATTACAATTTAAATTAACAGAAATTTATGAAAATGGCGCATGGCGCAGAAGCGCGGACGATGACAACATCCGATGAAGCTACGCTTGGAGTGTTTGAGAGAAAGATTCTGCGCAAGATTTTTGGACCTTTGCACGTTGGCAACGGCGAATGTCGCAGCCGATGAGCTGTATGAGCTTTACGACGACATAGACATAGCGCAGCAAATAAAGATCCAGCGGCTATGTTGGCTGGGTCATGTCGTCGGAATGGATACAAACGCTCCGGCTCTGAAAGTATTTGATGCGGTACCAGCTGGTGGTAGCAGAGGACGAGCAAGGCCTCCTCTGCGTTGGAAAGATCAGGTGGAGAAGGACTTGGCTTCACTTGGTGTGTCCACCTGGCGCCGGTTAGCACGGGAAAGAAACGATTGGCGCGCTTTGTTAAACTCGGCCAAAATCGCATAAGTGCTTATGGCGCCAATTAAGAAGAAGAAGAATTTATGAAAATGATAAGTGAAAACAAAAATAAAAATTCAATTAAAATTTAAATTAAAAATAAAATGAAAACTAAAATTCCAATTAAAATGAAAATTAGTATTAATACTAAAATTAAAATTTAAATTACAAAAAAATAAAACTTAATTTCAATTACAATTAAAATTAAAAGTTAAATAAAAATAAAAATGAAATTTTATACAAAAATTCAATGAATAAAAAAATTATAAAATATGAATGAATTAAATAAAATTAATTGAAAACACATCACAAAAAAACTTAAAATAGAAAACTAAAATAAAATTAAAATTAAATTAAAAGTAAAATCGAAATAACAATTAAAATTAGAAGCAAAACGGAAATTAAATTAAAACTCGATTTTAATTCAATTAAAATTCAAATTAATAAAAAATCAAAATTAAAACTACAATTAAAACCAAATTAAATGACAATTAAAACTGAAACTAAAACATAAATAAAAATTAAAGTCTAATTGAAATTTAAATTATACTTGAAATTAAAATTAATATTACAATAAAAGAATAAATAAATTAAAATAAAAAAATCAAAATTAAAATTAAGTTTCAAACACTGTGTGAATGATCCTTTATTTGTGTTGAGCATCTTTGTGAGCTTCAGCGAATATTTTTCTACATTCTCGTCTGCAGAAAGAGTACTTTTCTGAGATTTCTGCCATCAAAAAGAATTAAAATAATAGAATTAATTCTAGTTTATTTTTAAAACTACCTTGAGCTAGTGCTGTTCTTTTTTTCATGCTATTTTCTGTATATTCATATACTTAAAATAAAACACGGCTCTGATTTTTTCTTAATGGGAATACCCATCTTCCATTTTCCTCAAAACAAATAACTGGTTTGTTCACACCAAAGCCAACACCTCTCATAATCCGGATAAGAAAGAGATTCTTTGTGACACACTTTTCGGATGTTGGTATTAAAATTTTAGTACTAGCAATTGGTTTTGTTGAGCAGCGGAGTATATATCTTAATTAAACCCATGTTTTTGCTTCGGAGAACAGCAATAATAATTGAATTTTGTTATTTTTTAAATATTTTTTTGTTTTAATAATAAAAATAAGTGTATGGTTTATTTCTAAAAAAAAAGTGTTAATATAAGCGAAACTTGTTTCAAACAAAGAATATTAAAATCTTCTCTCATTTACGTGAAATCATGTTAGAGAATACCATCTCAGTTAAAGTACCAATTTGGGCACAGTGAAGAAGTTGTTCATAGCGAAAAAAGTACTGATGCATTCATGAAGCATGACTAGAGCAGTATTTTTCCAAAATATATTTTCACATTCAAAAAGTTAATAATAAATTCATAGGGCACTGCATTTATTAAAACACAATATTGTAATATATTTTAAAGGCGACGAAAGGCTGAGCAGCTGCAACTAATTTTTAATGAATAAATAAATAAATTTATATTATTTTTCACACAATGCTAATAAAAATTTTTAAATTAAATAAAGTAAAACAAAAAATAAATAAAAGCAAAAAAATTTCCCATACCGGGAATCGAACCCGGGCCTTCCGGGTGAGAGCCGGATATCCTAACCACTAGACAATATGGGACTTAAGGTTAAAGTGGCAAATGACACACAAATCCCGAATATGGAAAATAATTTAATGATCAATAGAACAGCTGAGCAGCGATAAATGATCGATATGAAAAATGTGATCGTTACTATCAGAAATTTACCTTTAAAGTACAAGATTTCTTTTTTGCGAAGTAATAAATTAAAATTAACAAATAGCGAATTAGTGAAGAAAATATATTAAAAAAATTTTGATTTTGAAGTCAAATAAAACAAAAAACAAAATTTGTATATATTTTGAGAAAATTGTTGTATGTTTTCATACTGAAACACATTTGAGAAAAATATGTGACAGTTTAGATCATTAAATGGTGCTTTATATAGTTTTATTTCGTTCTTCAACAGCATTTTTTTTTTGGGTACACCATAAGCAGATAATTTTTATATTTCCAAGTAAATTTTAGTCTAGTAGGTCTCATTTTTTTGCCATAGGTCGAAATTCTCAAGTTTCAAATCGTCTATTTAAATATAAATATTTGTATTACGTGTAAAAAATGTAAGAGAGTCTTGTATTATAAGTCGATTTCTGCTCGAAATATTACTGTATGAGAATTTCACGAGGATCATTTTTTTGGCAATTTTTAATCCATTAGGAGCCAATTTGGCCACCTAATGAATTGAATTTCCTTCTGTTATCACTTTGGTAGATTTTTGTTTAGTCTGGTCAAGTACTCATTTTTCTTAGATATTTTTTAGGATTTTGTTTTTTTTTTTTAAGAAAATAAAATGCGATCGTTTCGATTTTATAGTATGTTATTATTGGCATCAAATAGTATACAAAAACATTTTTTTTACATACTTTTTTGTAGTAAGTGTGGCACCAAAGTAAGCGTTTTGAAAAAAGATAGGTGACTTGTCAACAGGATTTTGGCTCTTCAGGACATCTGAAACGGAAAACTTAAACTGATTATTATTCTGTAGGCTTGTCATTCTGGCAGGTGCACCTTTTGTTTCTTTTCAGTCCTAACTTTCCATACTACATCAGTCTGATTTCAACCCGAAAACATACCTTTTTTTCAAAAGTCCGCCATTTTGTTATTTTTCAAAAAAAGATTTATTTAATTAAAATTTTTTTTTTTTTTTGTGTTAAAATGCTTATACACAATTTATATTTTTCTTATTTCAATACTAAATTTAAAAACGTGCTTCAATAGCTTTAAAAGAATATTTTGCTATAATAGTGCAATTTTATTAAGATATTTTTATGCATATTTTATTAAGATGTTCTTAGGTATAATTTTTGAAAAATATTTGTATACCTTTTTTCATCAGCATCGAATTGATTGCAGCTATTTTTTATTACTTTAATAATTAAAAAAATTATCAATTTTTTTTATTACTTTAAGCATTCCTTTCCCCTGGGTAGAGACAATATTTGGCAGCTACATATATACCTATGAAATGAGACTTTTTTCAATTTCAAACTTTTATTAACAAAAAATGGTTACAAATTTAATCATTTTACATTACTAAATTAAACATTTTTCCCATCTCTCAGGCAATTTGTGGATGCCGTGCCAAAAAAATTGGCCGTATTTGGCCGCAAACCAATCATCGAGCCATTGTGAGAATTGAAGCGCTGCTCGGAAAGTGCGTGGCCCATCGATGTAAACAAATGATAATGGGAACGCGCCAAGTCTGATGAGTAGCCGCATGCACCAGCGGTTCCCAATCATACGTCTCCACCAATTTCCGGATCGCTCTTGTTCACATTGTCAGTTCATGCGGCACCCATCTTCCGGCCTTTAAAATCATGTCTTTCAAACGTTTGGAAATGGTTTTTTGGGTCACTCCCAACTGCTCTGCCATCATTTCTTGCATTGTTGTATGAAATGTAACAAACAATGAACTGAATATTGTTGACAGATGACAGACGAAAAAACAAAACAGTTGGGAAGGTTTAAAAATACTCCGAGCGACATCTATGGATTATATGGTATGGTATTAATATTTAATACATTTACATTAGCATTGATACAAATACATTTTTTTTAATTGATTTATCATTTCTTTGTAATTTTTTTATAAAATTTATTTTTAGCTTTCATAACTTTTCGGGAAAATATTTTTTAAAATATTGGTGTTATAATATATTACATTTTTAAGAAATACATAATTACCTCCGAAAATATATAAGTATATTTATATTTCATTCAAAACAGACATACATACATACATTATATAATTTAAAGTAGAGCAAATAAATTTTTTTTATTATCAAAAGTGATATTTCTTAAAATAGATTGTTTTTCAATTAAACTCTTATTTTAAATATGAGGGAACAAAATCTGGCTTAAAGTGATATCAAAAGCCATACAAATTTTAAAATATTGTAGTAACTAAATAAATAATATTTTAAATAATAAAACGAAAAAAAATTTTTTTTTTTTTTTTCATAGTCATATAAAACTATAATATTTTATTTTTAAGAATTAAGTACTTCGGAAAATTTTTATTCCTCACCCACCCATAAAATAAAAGCGAAAAAAAAGATTTTTTTGGGAATAACATTTTTTTTCTTTATTTTTTTTTTTTTTGTCTCATAATAAACTTTCCTTGGTATTACTTTTAAAAATTTGATTTATTGCTTAAGGGGGTAGTATGGTTAATTCGGTGTAAAACAAGCATATTTTTCGAAATTTTTTTTGTCGACACAGTTGATTTATTCAAAATTTTAAAATTCCTTCATTATAAAGTCATATTTAGAGAATATTGTGTGAAATTTTCATTGATTTTTATGAAGAAATAAGTTGGTGGCAGCGAATCTTCGCGGACGTCTCATTAAAAAGTTTTATTGCGGTGTCCCTCAGAACTCATTACTGGATCAACTAAAATCAAAAAACCAAATTGATTTCATCAGCTAATAAAGTTTCGCAGGTAACAACGTAGAATTTTTTTTTTTTTTTTTTTTAATTTTTTAAAGCGCTTTGAAGTCAAAACACCGATTTTTCATAAAAAAAACTTGAAAACTTTGTTGTTTTAAAATATGACAAAATTTAAAAAAAAAAAAAACTCGACGTCATTACCTCGTGAATAAAGTAAAGAAACAAAAAAACCAAATTTGAAAAGAATCGGTGCAGTAGATATGAATCTACAGTGGACACCGACCGTAAAAAAGGTAAGTGTGAGAAAAACGCGTTTAAAGATTTTCGGCAGCGTGAAATCCGGTTGGAGAGGTAGATACTTAATCCTTTGTGTCTTTGTCAATTTTACTCTAATGCACTTCAAACTTTCACACAATAATCTTAAGATGTTATAGAATAATTTAAAAAAAAAAAAAAAAAAAATACCATACTACCCCCTTAATTATCATTTATTATAGATTTTTCTTGCGTTCATGCATTTTAATATCACCAAAAGTCCCGCTATTCATCTAAAACACTTAAGTGGAATTAACCGTTGCGCGAAAATCATAAATTAAAAATTCAATTTGCCTATTAAATAAATCATTTCGTAAGCAAAAAAATCTCTTATCATAAAATGCGCTAATATTTGCACGCATACAGTGCACATCAAATAATTCTACATACACATCCACATACACACATGCATGCACTTCCACACACATACATGCATATGCATACTAATGCGTTCCTCACCATATTTACCCATTATTTCCATCAAACGAATTTGTGTGCCCAACACAAAACCTTCAAGCAAACTTGACTTGCGTGCTTAAGCTTTCTTTAAGTACCGACTTCACAAAACGTCACTTAAAATTCACGTAAATCGCCCCACACCGCACACTTCTCACGCATCGTTCGGTGCCAACTTAAAAGAAAAAATCTCATTGCATTTACTCTCTGCTCGATATTTATCAGAACTTCTCTACTTCACGTTGCCACAGTCATTCGTCACTTTATCACGTGTCCTACGTGTCCGGCCACTTTACCACTTTGACCCATTTGTCATGGCGGCGGCAACAAGCGCGCTGCACCACTCGCAAAAAAAGAAAATATTAATAATAAAGAAAAATAAAGAATGTGAGTGCTTTATGGATTTTTGATTAAATTATATTTATGTAAGTGCAATCATATTGTACAAGTAGCCAAGCACAGCTCTTTTGTGAATTCATGTGTACATGTGTGTATGTGTTGTGGGCAGGGTTATCAAATGGGTTTGTGTGGCAAGGAAATCATAACGTAAATCTAACAGAATTGGAATCGGTGGTAAGAAATGTAATGGTTGCACTTTCTTGGAAAAGTAAAATCCATTAACAGTTGCAGGAGTGTACACTTTAGTTTTCAACACAAATACACGCACACATTGCACTACACACATGCATAGATATTAAATAAAATAAGCACAGTGAGCAGTTGAGCTACGGTGGGCGGGGAAAGTAACTCTTAACTACTTAAAAAAATATATTATTTTGCCAAATGAAAAAAAAAATGAAACTCGCGAGCAAAAGTCAACGCTATAAAATGTTTTTAAAATCCTTAGATAAAAATCCCATTTTGAATTTTTGCTTCCAAAAACTTCCAGATAAATAAGTTGAATTCTGGAGAGGCAAATATTTTTAGAATATTCAGAATCGATTTGCAAATGGCTTACTGGGCTATAAGTCTACTCAGTACACGTTTTGCAGCCATCACGTGACTAGTTCATATGATTACACGTGCATTTATGGTGTTTGTATGCATGCGACTGCCTCTATGGGGGGGCATGGCAATTTCCACTATTTTACTAGTCTATCTAGAAAGCAAACAATAACTGGAGCATTTCCTGGTTAAAAAATATTATCGATATATAGAAGTACATGTATAGTATATACGTGTGTATGTGTATGTATGTGAGTATGGAATGTCAACACGAAATGACCTGTGGCGAGTGAACTGTTATCGAACTCGCCCGAATCGCATGCACATCGTCATTAAAGGCAGCCAATGATGACCAGAAAGCTATTCGCCTCCAGCTTGGGTGCAAATACATACATACGCACATACCACAGAGGTACGCCGCGCCTGCTAAACAATGTGGGGGAATGAAAAGCGATGTCGCTTTAGGTTTTACATTTTTTCTGGATGAATTTTGGGAAAAATAATTTTTTTTTATTTTAATAAAATATTTTTTTATATTTATATTTTATTTAAAAAAAAATTTTTTTTTACATTTATATTTTATTTTAATAAACTATTTTTTTTATATTCATATTTTATTTTTTATTTTAATATATTTTTAGAGCACTTTTTTTTCATTTTTAACCTTTATATTAATTTTTTTATTACCAATTTATTTTCATACATTTTTTTAGTACCGTTTTTAATGCTTATATTTTATATATTTCTTATTTGGCAGATTTGCAAAATGTTTTAGTTATCTTCTAATAAAATATTTAATATTTTTTATTCAAAATTATTTCTTTAAAATTCTGCGTTCAAATTTTTTATTAACATATTTTATTTGTTTTACATATTTCAAGCTATCTTATTTAATTTTATTTTATTTTATTCAAGTTTTTATGATTATATTTTTAAATTTTCCATTTACGTGTTTTTATTTAGTATTTCCTTTATTATTATCCTTTTTACTTTCTTTTGTTATTTATTTAATTTTGATTTTTTACTACATATTATTTTACTTTATTGAACTTTACTTAATTTTATTTACTTATTTTTCCTTAATTTCAATATTTATTTTCTCCATTCTCTTATAGGTTGCTGAGCTGTGGGCAAATGCGCTACAGGCAAATCTCCGTTTTAAGCTTCGACAGTTGTGTCTGGTTAGTTGGTTGGTTGGTTAGAGTGGTGATTCATCCAGAATCCAACTAGCGCTTCCGCACCAGGAGGGAACGAGGCCGGAGTTGTGTCTGACTTCCACACATTAGCAGGGCCAGCTGTTCATTTGATAAGCAGTTCTACGTCCATAGATTTACTAGCCTTTGAGAGGAAAAATTTGTGGGCAATAAAGAACAAGGCGATGGAAGGAGTTAGCAAACCTGCAGAGCGCGAAATAAAGAACGAAACGCTACGGCTATGGCAAGACTGCTGGAGAAACGAAACAGACGGCAGATGGATGGTTAGGCTAACAAAAGATGTCGCTAGATGGTACAATAGCAGCTTCGGTGAAGTAAATTTGTATACAACCCAAATGCTTTCAGGGCACAGGTATTTCGAAAAATAGGGAAAAGCTACACGAATACACTGTAATGCAGCCGAGGATCTCACGGAGCACACTTTATTTCAATACAAGCGTTGGGAGCAAGAAAGTCGAACGCTGGTGAATGCAGTCGGTAGCATAACCACTGAAAATGCAATCGACAAGATGCTAAGCAGCGAGGAAACGTGGGAAATCATCAGTGATTTCGTGGACCTGGACGCAGGTCTATGCTTGCAGACCTTATACTAAGAAATATTGAATGCCACTCTGAAACAATGCGAAAGCAGTTTTTTGGTGTCCGGATATACGATTGATGCGACGGCACTTTTGATAATGCATTTTTACACCTACTCCTTATTTTAGTCTCCTTTTTTATTTTGTTGTTATAATAATTTTTTTTATTTAAGCTTTCATATTTCCCATTTTTATTTTTATTTATTTTTTTCTTTGTCATTTCTTTTTTCAATATGCGTTTCTAGTTTTTTTATTAACATTATTTGAATTTATTTCATAGTCCTTTTTTATGTTTTTTTTAAATTTTTTTTATTGTAATAATAATAATATTATTAATATTTTTAATAATTTTAATTTTAATTTTAATTTTGCTTATATTATTTTATCTATTGATTATGGGAATAAGTTTCCGTCCTTTCTTAGCCAAAGTTACGAATTATTTAAACTACTAAGTGAAGTATTTTCCATTGGAAGCCACAACTTTACTCCATCTTTCAGGCAGCATACGGAATCCTCTGACGAAAAATTCGAGTTCTTTTGACGAGATCCATTCATTGAGCCAGTTTGCGATGCTCTCGTAAGAAGTGAACCGCTTTCCAATAATTACTGGCTGCATTGATCGGAACAGATGGTAATCCAAAGGTGCAGTATTTGAGAAATACGGCGGGAGCGGCAAGATTTCCCAAGTTTGTCCCTCTAAATAATTCTGGACCGATTTAGCGGCATGTGACCTGGCACTGTCATGCATCAAAATTAGTTCGTAATGTCTTCCGTCCCATTCCGGCCGCTTTTCTTTGAGAGCTGGATTCAAACGCATTACCTGCAGCCGCTAACAATCGCCAGTGATGGTTTCAGATGGTTTAAGGAGTTCATAATAGATGACACCCTTCTGACCCCACCAGATGTACAACATAACCTTTGAAGCATGAATATTTTTTCGCTGTCGATGGACCTGACAGCGCTTCACCTGGTAGGCGCCAATATTTTCGATGCTTAGGGTTATCATAATAGATCCACTCTTCATCGCCAGTGATGACGCGGTGCAGAAAATCCTTTCTTTGCTGCCGTTCAAGAAGCATCTCACACGTGAACAAACGTCTCTCGACATACCTCTCCTTGATGTGGCACCCAATTGCCTGCTTTATGGCCATTTTACCGACGGTTGATCTGTCAACATCCAACTCTTTAGACATATCATCAAGGGTTCGAAATGCGTTTTCGTCCAATAATTTTTGTAGTTCAGTATCTTCGACTGACTCACGTCGCAACTGCTACGTTGGAAGCGTCGAAACCACTCCATACAAGTTGTATTTGATGGAACCGTCAAAGTTGTATTTGATTACCGTAAATACTGATCGATATACGACACGTTCCAGCTGCACTATTTTTTTTTAAAAGCTAATAATGAAGCGTGACTTTACGCAAAAGCTGTTTTTTCGAGACGAACGTAGACATTTCTGACGTCAGTAAAAAGAATCTTTACGCTTCAAACGAATGTCAACTACTGCGATCGAGACCTCATATATGTATGTATATGTACATATGTACAACTTCAAATCAGCAGTATATTACTAGAGCGAACACAAAAATAGTATTAGCAGCGAAGGCAGAAACTTATTCCCATACTCAATATTATTTTCGCTTTTTATTAACATTATATCATTTTATTTCGCCATAGCTTTTTTTTTAATTTATGTTATTGTAGTTTTTTTAACGTTATTGTTTCCGTTTTCTTTTTTATTTTAGTCACCTTCTTGTTTTTTTTATATATATATTTTTTTTTAATTTAGATTTACTTTTTCGCATTTAAATTTTTATGCATTTTTATTTTTCTTTTATTCTTCGTAACTTTTTATATCTAATTTTTTTTTAATACTTCCATTGTAACTGTTTTATTAACAATATTTGTTTTTATATACTATTTTTTTGTTTTTCTTTTTTGAAGTGAAACATCCTAGGCGTCGGTGGACGAATGAGAATGGAGAGTAAAATTTCAAGGCCATGCAACGTTTTAGGGATTTTCGTTCCGCGAGAGAGAAAAAAGATGTAACGTAGAGGAAAAGGAGAGAGAGAGCTAATATTTAGTGAGAAATAACACTGCGTACTTTTTGGCGCTTGTTTGTTGGTGCAAACTTGTAGGAAATATATTTTTGTGTCTACTTTTTGGCGTTGTATTTCCTTGGTGCCTACTGTTTGGGGCATTTTTTGGTCCCAATTTTTTGGCGTTTCATTTTGGTGCCTACTTTTTGGAGTTATATTTCATTGGTGTCTACTGTTTGGGGCGTTTTTTCGCCCCATTTTTTTGGCGTTTTTTTTTTGTGCCTACTTTTTGGCGCTTATTTCCGTTTCCTGGCTAGTGCTTGTGCGTATTATAAAGTGCTATCCATTTCGGCGTCGGATTTATTGGTATTGCCTTGCGGTAATTTGTGCCGTTGCTGAGGTCCTGGAATCGCTGCGTTTGTGCGGGTGATAAACTCTCGGAGTTGTGCGCGTTGTTGCCACGGTTTGTGTCCGGTCCTTCTCCGTTTTTCGTAATTTTTGTCTATTTGTATTCTCTGCAAATGTTGTGAATTTATTTAGTTATATAATATATTCTTTCTCTCTCTCTCTCATTCTCTCTCGGGTCTTTCCCTCTTTCTGTTTGTGGCTTGAAAGTTTCACTTTAGTTATGTGTTCTACGCTACACGCATTTTTTTTATTTTAATTATATTATTTTATTTATGATTTATTTTTGCTATTATTTTGTATTCTGTTTCTGTTTAATTTGTAGTACACTTTTAAATATTTTTTAATGTTTATATATTTTAAAGCAATTTTGTTCTTCAAATTTTTAATGTTTTTTATTATTTTTAATATTCTTCTAAAAATTTTTATTTTTTTGTTTTATTTTTATATTTTTTGTACTATTTATTGATAGTACTATTTTTAATATTTTTATGTATTATTTTCCTTTTTTCCTACACTTTTTAATTGATTTTTTTATTTCTTTTCAATTATTTTCTGTTATTTTTTAATTTCTTTTATTTTGCTTAAAAAAACTCTTCTCTGAATTCTAACTTTCTTTAATTTAGTTTTTTTGGTATATTTTTATTTTTACTTAATTTTATTTATTTATCCCTCAACATCTCCAAAAAATCCTTTCAAAATTAATAATCCTCGTTTTCACTTTCTGCCGCCTATCAATAAGCCCAGCTGTTGGTTTCTTCTGACCGAAGCGTTAACGACCTGAATGCACGTGCTCGTGCACAAAAAAAACCTAATAATATCTGAATTCGTGAATAGGCCAGCCCGTTAACTAGTAATTGATTTTTATTATTATTGTTTTTTGTTTTTGTGTGTAGTAGGGATATGCAGGTATGTACATACATACATACATACATATGTATATAATATTTCTTACCCTTACCGCCTTCAAATATTTTTTAATTTTCCTATTGTCTTTGTTGTTTTGGTGGCGCTTAGTTTCAACACTACTATTATTAGTAATTTTCCACTTAGCTAACAAACAATGTGAGAATATAAACAGAATTTTCGTGAGGTATAAAAAAAAATTCTAAACTACACCTATGCATGCAACTATACGAAAAACAACAACACTGCCCATGCTAGTGAAAGGCATGAAATGTTTAACAATTTGATCAGAATGGGTAGTATGCACGTGATTTGGCAAGGAAAATCAAAGCAGTGCTCCTTCTAAGCGAGTAGGTTTACATACTATGTAAGTAATACTAACCTAATTCTACGCTATTTTTTCAAAATTATAAAAATTTTTTTATTCTTACACTAGCATAAATATGCAATATCGTAATATAGAAGCCAAGTATCACGTTGCGTGATACATACATAGCACACATAGGCACATAGAAATGGTAGTAGCAGTAGCGAAGCTAATTTGATTTTATTCTCTTCATTTAGTCCCTAACTATCAAATCTGTGGTTTTAGATTTTGACAATTTAGGGATCAAAAGCAAAAACAATATATGTATGTATGTACATGCCTCTTGCTGTTTTCGCTCAACCGCTGCTACCTGATCAATGCAAGAATGATAGAAAGAAGATTGCGCCCATCAGAGCGTACGTGACGTCACGTTTGCAGAGTTGTGCAGTATTGCCAACCATTTGCTCTTCTCAATAAATTTTTTATACCGAAAATGCGACAATTTTTAAGTTTGGTGTTTGTTTCTTTTTGTTTTTAATTTAAGGCTACCGAGACTTAAGTTGAAAAAAAACTGTATTATTATACAAAAGAAGTTTAAAAAAGGCCACTCTGAAAAGATTTTAGTGCTAATGAAAAGTTTTTTACTCTTATAAAATTTGATAATTTGAAAGTGCAAATTTAATTTTTGGCTCCATTTAAGGCTATGCAAAAATATTAAATGCCCCTCTCTCAACTCTTCTTAAGATTGAAAACCTTTTTACACATTTTAAAAAGCCTTTGAATTTATTGAATGCGAATTGAAACCATAGAGGTGTAATCGTTTCTTCCGGTCATCAATCCTTAGTGAGACATAGAGCATCAAGAGGTGTATTCATAGTAAAAATAACCAACAAAATACCAGAAAATACTAAAGAAACCATACTGACATTTTTACAAAAAGAGTACCTTATCTAGTTACATAACTTCAAATATAGCAAAAAAGTCGTTTTCTTAACAAAAGAAT
This sequence comes from Anastrepha ludens, assembly GCF_028408465.1. NCBI lineage: Eukaryota > Metazoa > Arthropoda > Insecta > Diptera > Tephritidae > Anastrepha > Anastrepha ludens. The sequence continues at coordinate 117,399,565 of NC_071502.1, forward strand.
TTCGCTTAACAAAAAAAACTCATAAATTAAATTGTACATAAGCATAACACATTTATTTAAAAAAAACGCACATTCTACAGACAATTTGTCACGCATACAAAGTTCTTACTTAACACAATAAAAATTTCGTGTTTTATTTTCTTTAAATGGGCATTTAGTGCGTTTTTATATCCAAAGCTAGGCAACTCTGCAGTAGCGAGAGAGAGATTTGACTGCCGAAAGCAGAAGAACACCCACAACACCGGCAATCGCGGGCAATGCCACCAGATGTAAAAAAAAAAGTAAAGCTAAATAAAACTGAGTGAATTATTTAAATAATTATTAAAAAATGTATATTTTACAAAATTATAAACATGACATTTTAATTAGAACAGCTAGAAAAATGTCATGAAGAAAGAGCTAAACCTCCGAGACAAAAAATAATAAAAATAACAAAAAAAAAATGCTAAATCAAGTTACGAAAATGGTAATCTGGCCATACTGGAGCTAAAATCACGTAACTAGTTGTCAAATTCACTGAGCGCAAAGTAACGGGACCACGATGGGCGCCATCTCATTATTCTTTGCATCATGTGATCAATGTGCCTTGATATGTACATATATATATATGTACATACAAACATACGACTATGCGTATACATATGTACATACATACGCATACATATCTCGGCCGCACACTGGCTGCCACTTAAATTCTTAACTTATCACAATTCACAAAGCATGGTGTTGTTGCTTTTCTGCACACTCAACTAGTAGCGCGCTAATATAAGTTGTGTGTAGCGTTGGGACAAAGTAGCAGCTGCCATTGGTCAGGTAGTGAACGGCCTTTAGTTGATGTGTTATTTTTAAATAATACGAAAATATTTTGCTCGCTAGCATTAGCGTTTCTCAGTCTATTCTCACTTCTCAACCGTTTTATAAGCAGTTTAACTTAAGAATTTCATACTGACGCTGTTAAAGTTAAGACTATACTTCACAGGATCATTTCTGTAGTCAGTCTTCATTTACTTTCAATGCAAATTGAAAAATTCTCCACCCGCGATGAGGAGTTATATCGTTTTATCTGGCAGCGTGAGGTTTATGAACATCGTTTCTAATTTTGTCTTATGGTATATTTGAGACGTTGTTTCTTCGATGATCGCTCGGTTCAAACGGATAAAACGACTTCTGAGTGGTGTTTTTAATAGAATAAATTTCAAGGTTTATATAGGAAGTGTACTGGAAAGGATCACTAAATAGCCATGCCAAACAGTTAAGATTTATCAAATCAGTCATTGCCGAGAAACCCAAATGTGTGTTCCTCCCAAGAATGATAGAAACAAGGTTGCGCCCATCAGAGCGTACGTGACGTCACGTTTGCTGAGTTGTGCAGTATTGCCAACCATTTGCTCTTCGCAATAAATTTAGTGCTTTTTTATACCGAAAATGCGAAAATTTTTAAGTTTGGTGTTTGTTTCTTTTTGGTTTTAATTTAAGGCTACCGAAACTTTAGGTTAAAAAACAAACTATATTATTAAACAAAAAAAAGGTCACTCTGAGAAGATTTTAGTGCTAATGAAAATTTTTTTACTCTTATAAAATTTGATAATTTGAAAGTGCAAATTTAATTTTTGGCTCCATTTAAGGTTATGCAAAAATATTAAATGGCTCTCAACTCTTCTTAAGATTGAAAACCTTTTTACACATTTTAAAAAGCCTTTGAATTTATTGAATGCGAATTAAAACCATAGAGGTGTAATCGTTTCTTCCGGTCATCAATCCTTAGTGAGACATAGGACATTAAGAGTTATATTCATTGTAAAAATAAACAACAAAATACCAGAAAATACTAAAGAAACCATACTGACATTTTTACAAAAAGAGTACCTTATCTAGTTACATAACTTCCAATATAGCAAAAAAGTCGTTCCCCTAACAAAAGAGTCTCGCTTAACAAAAAACACTCATAAATTAAATTGTACATAAGCATAACACATTTATTTAAAAATACGCACATTTTAAAGACAATTTGTCACGCATACAAAGTTCTTTAAGTGATTCAATAAAAATTTGTTGGGTTATTTTCTTTAAATGGGCATTTAAGTGTGTTTTTATATCCAAAGCTAGGCAACTCTGCAGTAGCGAGAGAGAGATTTGACTGCCGAAAGCAGAAGAACACCAACAACACCGGCAATCGCGGGCAATGCCACCAGATGCTAAAAAAAAGTAAAGCTAAAAAAACTGAGTGAATTATTTAACTAATTCTTAAAAAATGTATATTTTACAAAATTATAAACATGACATTTTAATTAGAACAGCTAGAAAAATGTCATGAAGAAAGAACTAAAACTCCGAGACAAAAAATAACAAAAAAGGAATGCTAAATCAAGTTACGAAAATGGTAATCTGGCCATACTGGAGCTAAAATCACGTAACTAGTTGTCAAATTCGCTGAGAGGAAAGTGACGGGACCACGATAGGCGCCATCTCATTATTCTTTCCATCATAAGTATAAATGCAACTTTCTTTTGGCGCGTTGAAAATAGTCGGCAAACGTTGATTTACACCACGGACGAAGAAAGGGAGGATATACTTGCCGTATCCGCAGTGCCCACTAGGACCAGATTGCAAAACTCGCTACTGGTCCGAAGATCACTGATCCTAGACTAAATCGGGTGACGCCCCAAAAAAGCCTGCGGCAGACAAAACCTTGTAGCGGAAAATAAAATCGGCTTACAAAAGCTCGGTCAGTCAAGTTTTTTGACAAACTAAGCAAACGTTACCCAAATTTCTCTCCACACGAGGTAAGACGCTGATGAAAAAGCATGCATGCAGCGTCCGAAAGTATGAGAAGCTTTGAATATAACGGTAGTTGAACGCGAAGCTTCCAAGTCAACCAGCTAGAAAGAGACGAACGAGAATGTATTTCTCTTGCAAAAGCCAGCCTTCAAAGTTGAAGGTCTCAGCCAGAACAAATTCTTCGGAAACGGAGACTGTCTTCGCCTTAACTTGCTGTCAGCTGCAGTTCTGTTCAAGGGGTTACTCGCATGGTGAAAAGATATTTAGAGGTGTACTACCTAGCAGGCCGTTATTCGGCTCTGAGCGAACTTGACAGATATGCTGATGTCATTCAAAATTTAGCTTTAGCTTAGTGAAACCCAGAACGAATGACGTAGAATCCAAAGTTCTCCTCAAAAGAATTTTTTTTTTCGCCATAACTAACGAGCAAACCTGGTTGTTGTTGTTGTAGCAGCATAAGCATTCCCCATATATGTATGCTGTTGTGGGAAACCTGGTATCTACCCTCGCATTATTTTGTTTTTCACCATTGCTGATGGCCAAACCATCCATGTATTACACATAAAAACTCACGGATGACAGATACTAAATTTCTTTTCACCATGATAAAAAGTGGGCGTAAAATCGTATCGTGTGGTACCGGACTCAATATTCTCTAAAGATCTCGATTGCCACTTTGGCGATTTGTTACCGAAATTAGTAAATTTTCAGATAAAACTTTGTGAAAAGAATTTATTAATAATGAGCAGTGCAACCCTGATGAAGGCAATACTGCTGTTTCCGTGGCGCCGCAATTTAATGGCGGATTCTTATAGAACTCGACAAAAGAAAACGAAAGTAAAATTTGTTGATATCTCGCTTAGTTTTCGGGATATTAAATTAAAAAAAAAAAATAATAACAGTAATAATTTTTTCTTCAGTTTCGATAGAATTCGGCGAGATAAGACAAAATATAGGAGTAAAATTTTTCGATATCTCGTTTAGTTTTCATGATGTGTTTTATCATCGATTATTGTTTTATCTTTCTTTACGATATGGATGGGGGAAAAAGACGACTAGTTTATCATTGTTGTAATGAAGAATAAAAATATTTACCATGAATCCAATGAAAAATTGTCAACTCTTTTGACGCGTGTTAAAACTGTTCTCAGACTTCAATAAAAATCATCTGGCAATGTCTCAGAATGAGATGAGTCTAATTCAAATGTTGCATCAATATCTTCATCATCGTCTTCTTCTACATTAGTTTCCAGGCGAGGCCGTTTTGCTGGGGGAAGCAAAACTTCAACTTCTGGTTGTAATGTAGGAGGATCGATTTCTTTCAGAGTCAATCCATCTTTTAATTCGCCGTCCACAGTTCCTGGATACACTTTTTTGATGTTTAAAAGGAATGATTCTGGAACCTTTATCATCAAATTTGTTTAAAACATTCTTCCTTGAGCAATATAAACTCAAATATTACTCATATTCTACGGCATTTAATACTTTTTTTCAACAATTTGTTTTGGTTCTCCAAATCATTGATCGTATTTGTCTTATCAGATTTGTTCACAAATTCTCCTTTGCTATGGTTTGTCTGCAAATGAACAGTTGAGGAAGAAAACATTTGCTCTATTCCTTGATACTGTTTTGCACTATCTGTACATGGCTTAGAAGTATTGTGATCAACATACTTTTGGATATACGGCTAGAGATGACAAAAAAATGAGTTAATCGGTTAATGGAATCATATGATTAATTGCGGCGATCGATTATTAATTACAATTAATCGAAATCAATTTCAAATAACCGATTACTAATCGATGTTTTCCAGGTAATATTAAAAAATCATAAAGACAAAAAAATCAGAATTTACAATGTGTTAAAATTTGCCGGTTAATTGAAAGAGTTTCTTAAATATTTATTGAACTTATACTCGTATTCCATTGAAACTTATTTATTAAGGATTGAATTTAAAAACAACGGTCTTGATAAACGCTTGGTTGTCAATCTATTGCACTTTTCTGTAGCAGTGGCTCCTGCTTTTGAAAAAAGGCGCTCCGAAGGAACTGATGTTACTATTAAGAAACAATACTTTTGTGAAAGTGAGTAAAGCTTTGGATACACTGAGCTCATTTCATCCCAGGCGGTTACCACATCACGCTTCAATTCGAGGACCGGAGAATTAAGCTACTTTAATTCATCTTGTGGTTGCGTTAAGTCGTTCTCGTTTCTTTTCCGCTTGTGGGCCAAGGACTTATGGGGAGCCCATAAATCGAACTCGGTATCACCGGCGGTGGAAGTTTCACTTCCACTTCCAATGTTGTCTTCCATATGCTCGATTTCAGCCATTTCCCTTCTTATATGTCGCATAACTTTAGATAGAGCAATTGGATTTTGGAAATGGATTTTCTTAAAACGAGGATCCAGTAAAGTAGATTCCGCCAGTGAAAATGAGTGTTCCATTTCTCCAAATCGCCTATCAAATTGTTTTAAAATATTCGTTTTCAATTTATCTGCCGCCACAGATGTGAAAGAAATTTTCATAATTTGTTGGCGCCCACAATGAGCAAGTGGAATAACTTGACTCAATGTGGCGTACTTTTCTCCACTTATTTGAGTCGTTATCGCTTCCAGGGGTCTTAATAAGCCGATCATTTCAATAACTTCTTCCTTGTTTTTTTGTTGTAATCATCGGAGGTGCGTCAGAAAAGCTAATTAAAATTTGGCTGACATATTGAATCAACTGAATGAGGCGAGCAAGCATATAATATGTAGAATTCCACCTGGTTTTAACTTCCAAAATGAGTTTTAACTGTTTGCCTTCAGGTATTCCAGCAGATATTTGCAGTTGGCGCAAATTATCATTGGCTTTAACATGCCGTTTAATCCAAGTCACTATTGCTCTGCAGCTTGAGATGATATCGCTGACTTCAGGCGTATTTAATGAACTGTCACAAATTAAGTTAAGCGTGTGCGCGAAACATGGAATATGGTGATTTTTCCCAAAAGTATTATAAATATTGCTTTTGTTTATGGAAAATTCCGAAAGCGAACCTTTTAGTACTTCTGAGATGTGTGCAGCTGTATGGGCTTCAGTTAGTTTAAATACACCAATTGTTCCATAAAATTGTTTACTTTCAAACAAATCATGTACCGTCACACCGAGCATGCTGTTCATTTGGGCATGTATATCAGTAGTCAAACAGATATTAGACACATGCGATAACATCTTTTTAAATTTTTGCACTTCTCTATTATACATTTTTTCTATTTCTGCTTTTATTGTATTCCTGGTCGGAACTTTATAATGCGGATATTGATGTTTCATCAACTGCAAGAACCCTTTCCCTGAAATGGATACACATCCATATGTCTATGAGGAATCAGCAAAAATGCAGAAATAATAGTCATATGAAAGAATACCTTCCACATGCGAAAATGGCAAATTGTCCATTACAACCATTTCCATTATTGATTGCGTCAATTTCTAATGCTTCGTACCACCTGACGCGTGGGCCGCCTTCGGCCGCGCTTAAAAAAAATAGCCCTCATCAGTCCGACTCCGACTACTCAATCCACCGTATTTTTGGGTAGTACTTCTTTTCGCGTGGGCCGCCTTCGGCCGCGCCTCAAAAAAATAGCCCTCATCAGTCCAACTCCGACTACGCAATCCACAGTATTTTTGCGTAGAACTCCTTTCCGTGTTAGAACCATTGAACCCAAAATTAAAACATCATATGCGTGTATGTAGTAAGGAGGCACAATAACCCCCATCCCCAACATTAACACTAAACTTAAATACTTAATTTTTGTTCATATTTTGTTTTGTATTTTCATTTGCAGGCATCCGGCAACACCATACTGTTGTCATTCCAATCTTCTTCTTATTCGCGTTTAAAATTGGAAAGTGACTGTATAGACAAATGCATTTGCATTTTATTTTAATAAAAATAATTCGAATATAAGGATAAAAATAAGTAAAAACACGCGTGTGAGTGTATATTTCGTGAATTTTAGTGAAGTGTTAAAAAATATATAGTGTAATGTGGCAAATTATAGTGAAGTTCCAAAGGGCATTTTGAAGGCAACTAATTATGAAATTATTATCTCCCGAATAGTTTGGAGTTATAAAGAGTGTTCCTTAACACCTTACTAATATCTCCACCAAGTTTCATTAATAAAGACATAATAGTTTGCCAAAAATTGCTCAATATACATTATTTTAAATTCCAGCCTTTTTTTTATTCAATATCTCGAAAACTAAGCGAAAAAATTTCACTCCTTCATTTCGTTTTCTTTTGTCGAGTTCTATAAGAATCCGCCATAAGATTGCGGCGCCACGGAAACAGCAGAATCCCCCCGAAGAATTATGCAAGCAGTAGCAGCAAACTGAAAAGAAATAATTGTAGAAAACAATTTAATTAAAATTATATTACGATTATTATTTTCATATTGACGAATCTTGTCTGCTTTGAGCTTATTAATTTTTTAATTTCAATTAATAGAAACATTCGCAACACATTCATGTGAAAAATTATATAAAATCAACAATAATTTTGAGCCACTTCAACAAAATTTTACTATAGTAAAATTTAATGGACGATTAAACTGCGTACCCAATTATTTTTTCTAAAAATTGCAATTTAAACTTTTTTACATTTTTATAAATCGCGAAGTTTGAAACTGGAATTTTACGACATCTTTTAAACAATAAACTAAATTTTTATATAAAAAAATAAGTAAATAGCCAAAACTTGTCAATATGTGGTGCCAGTTGCAAAAATTTCGGGGGTGTATCAAATTTGAGCTATATTTCTCTGAGCGTATTGAAAAAAAACAAATATTTCTTTGCTACTTTTGCAATTAATAATGGAAATTCTTCATGATTTGTAATTATGCTTCATTTCTAACAGAGATATCGCGTTGCTTTTTCTCTTTGTTTTCCAAAAATTACCATTATATGTGAGATGGGCATGTTTGTTGACCGAATATAAAAAAAAAATTGTTTTGCACGGTTTCAAAAGTACATTTTTGGCTGACTTAGTAGTACCACTTTAAATTTTTCAAATTTTTCTCCCTCACTACTGCAAATAAGGGAGGGAGATCTGCTACAATTTCCGTTTGCTTAATAACTATTTTTTCTTTTCAATTCACTGAAGCCGTGTGCAACTTTTAACATTTCTTCAACGTGGAAAATGAAGAAAAAGAAACTTTTTTTATGGGGCATATGGCAAATTTTAAAAAAAATTATCATACTGTGAAAGAATTACTCATTTGCTAGCTACAGTATGAATAATGCATGAGAAATCAAATTTCAGCCATGTACATATGTATGGATATATGTATATATATGAATAAATATTCACCAGCAACAACTCAACATTCTCTAAATTGTCACCACCAACGTCCGTTACGTGGTGTATAAAAATATGTTGAAGACAGGTGGTGAATAAAATGGTAAGTTTTAGGTATTGTAAAATACTGAATTAATGTATCTGATTTGCCACATTTTCCTCAATACTCCCATATTGTCTAGTGGTTAGGATATCCGGCTCTCACCCGGAAGGCCCGGGTTCGATTCCCGGTATGGGAAACTGTTTTTTGCCTTCTTTTTTATAATTATTAATTTTTTACTGCTAGATTTTTTTTTTGTGGTACAGCTCAATTTATTTTATTAATTATTTACTGTTACATATTTTGTACAACTAAGCCGCATAGTCTTTCATATGCACATTAATATTTGAAATTATTACTCTAACACATTTCATATATGTAAAGGCATTTAGAAAGCAATCAAAATACATACCTACATATATTGTTTTTGCTATTTTTTGTGTGTGTTTTTTTTTCTATTCGCTTATTGAATTATTTAAATTAGTCAAATAAAACCAAAGATTAAAATAAATCCATAAAAATATCTTAATTTCGCTAAGTTACTAGATGTCAAAACACTTCCTTGGCACCCTGTATGTAGCTTACAAATTGTGTGGGATATTTTTTGGCCCCGCAGTTGTAACAAATTTAGGTGATTTGAAGTGCTATTGACCCCACTGCGGTTTTTAATAAAAAAATATGAATGCTAAGCAAATATTACGCCAAGGAAACAATGAAACACGAAATTGAATTTGTTAACTGCAAAGAAGTGCAGAAATATACCAAAAAATACAAAAGAAAAACCAAAGTGAACTTGTTGCACTAGAGGGTTTTGCGGGCTGAATAAGTAATTTAATTCAATTTCTACACTTTAGTATTGGCCGCACAGGGAAAACTTTAAACAGTTATTTTTATTTTTATTGTTTTTTCAACAACGCACAAACTTGCACGAAAGTAAAAATAGCGAAACCCCGAAATAATTTTAACAACAATAGAAAAGTGACTTATGTTAAATAATTTAAGTTAATAGTATTTTTCATTTGCTACCCCCAAACAAAAAAAAAAATTAAAAATACACCACTGCAGGGCAACGCACAAGTAGCTTTTACAAGCACAACTGCAGCGCCAAGGAAATTAAAGAGCAGCGCACCTGGAGCTAGCGAAAGCGCATAGAACAAGGGAGCTGTGTTGAGTAAACAGCGCTTTGAACTTTTGGACTTAAAGGCAGTGGCGCTCGCGACCCAAACTCATTCACTCACTCACTCCCACACACACACACACACACACACACATGTCCCCCGCACAAAAAGCGAAATGCGTAATTGCATTCGCATGTTTCTTGGTTAGCCCATTTGCCGTCGGCTGCCTGCTCCTCAGGGACACATTCAGACCAAAATGAAGTTGTAAGTAGACAAACCCCTTCCAACAACTATGCTGCTCCACCGTAGACGGGGATGTTTTGTTGGCACCCGGAAAAAGGCACAGAAACCGCAAGCTATAAAACAGGGCAAAGTCTATGTGCAAGCGGACTTGCAAGAAAAGTGAATGTCTAGTGTTCAACAAAAAAAAAGTGGCAATAAAAGGAAAAATTTCTTAAGAGAGTACAAATGGTTGGCAGCGCGGCAGGTAAGTGCTCTACAGGTTGCAGCTCGGCAGCGCCAGCTCCCCAAGGTGTGCGTCGGCTATTCAACCACCCGCTCGGCTGGCTGCCTGCCGCCTTCCACTTGATGTGGGGTTGCTGGCCGTTTAATCCTAGTGAGTTGCATGCTGCCTCGCAATTTCACTCACCCAATTTTGTGTTAAGTCTTCTGCTCAAAAATAAATAACTCTGCATGTTTGCATGTGTGTTCCACGTCTCGCTTGTGTCCTCTTCGGTTTGCTGTTAGTTTTCCTGTTCTGCTGCTGCCTTTGTATTTTTCAGCTTCAATGGTCTCTTCTTGTGTTTGTGAGCTTTTCAGCCGCGGGCTTAGTTTACTTTGTTTCCTAGTTTGGAATGTGTTTTTTCCATCATGTGTGTTTTTGTTGGTTCACCAAATTATCTTTCTAAACTCAAGAGGCATAATCGCGTATTTATACCCGTTTGTATGTACAACTGTGTTCACAATAATAGTAGCGCGTCATATGGCAAAATTTTGAATATTTTGAGAAAAAGTTGCAAAAAACAAACACTGAAAAAGGTCGAGTAGAGTTCAAAAATGTTATTTTTAAGGAATGCCACAAGATACCCCAGTATTTTAATGCTCAAAAATTGATTAATTTTATGAGAAGCAGACTAAAAGGTGTTACAGTTGCTCGGCGTAGTCATACATTTCATGTTATAATACATATAATATGTACCTATGCCTTAAAGCTTCAAGGCTTCGTGGATTAGGTCTTATCGTTCGGCTGGATAGAAACACTCCCGCTCTGAAAGTATTCGATGCGGCACCAGCTGGTGGTAGCAGAAGAAGGCCTGCTCTGTGTTGGCAATTTCAGGTAGAGAAGGGCTTGACTTCACTTGGTGTGCTCAACTGGCGTCGATTAGCACGAGAAAGAAAAGACTGGCGCGCTTTGTTAAACTGTTATTATTATATGAAAACAAATTATATTACTCAAAGTCTCAAATTTTTTATAAAATTAAAAAAATTCTACAAATTTTCATAATATTTCCAACTTTTTTGTAATAAGGTAAAAAAATTCGGGCTAAACAATTTTTTAGGCCATTAAATTTTGTTAGTTACTCCCGCCTTAACTTTAACCTCACCCAAAAAAACAAATTAGTATATTAGTATGTATGTATAGTATATAGATACTTAAGTTTATATTATCATAAGCCGAAGGCCCTGGCAGCCAGTGCTTACTACTTACGTGTGACAGTTATTTATAATTGTAACTCTTGTAAAAATAAATAAATAAATAAATTTTGTTATGACATTCTGCCAGTCTGAAGTGACTCAAGATTGGTGTTGATTTTTGATAATTTTTTGTGTGGGCGGTGATTTCATTTTCCTTCACATGGTGAATGCTTGAAATTTTGTTTTGTGTGGAGAAAAAGCATAAATCCGCCAGCAAAAAAAATTAAAAAAACCAACGCTATTTTTCAGCCATTTATTTATTGTAACTAAATTCAATGGGCTATAAAACCGATTATTTGCATTTTTCTCAAATTTCTGATTTAAAAATTTTAATGAAATTTTGTTGAATTTTTTAAAATTCTGTTTAAAGTTTGAAACTGGGAGTTAAACGGTTTTTTCTAGTATAAACTATATTTTCATAATTTTATTTATTTTTTATTTATTTTTAAACAAACATTCGAAACTTCACAACATGTCGCGCTGCTATTAGTGTGAACACAGATGTATATAGTGTGAGTATGTTTCTGTTAGCCAGTTAGCTTAAAGGCTGAACACAGCAAACTTGTGTAAAAAACATTAAAATGTTTCTTCTTCCATTCACTGAGGCTTACATGTTTACATAGCATAGTTTACATGGAACTGTCTCAGCTGCGGGCTAAGCAGGACTAGTACGATTTGGGTCACAGTTAGAATAATTACACTTTGTGGTTCTCGGTATGCCCACAAGCTAGTGGGAAAACTGGTGGGGTCTTTTTCATTTTCTCCAATGTATCAAAAAATCCCAAATTACACAAAAAGGGTATGATACACAGGGTGATCCATCTAGCGTAAGGGATTTAATTTATTTCAACTATTAATCATAGACGTGTGATTATTTTTTAATGATTTTTTTTTTTTTTTTTTAATTTGAAAGGGGAAACCCTGCCATTTAACATGGTAACAAATTTCATTCAAATTACTTCTGACGCTGGCCCATTCTGTTAATCCAATTTTTCAGTATATTTTCGCGAGTTTCAAAGCTTATCTCACTCGCGACAGCTTCGATTCCACTTTTAATGTCTTAAATAGGCTCTGCATGATTGGCTCAAGCTTTGTTCTTCTCAGCCTTCGACAAAAAATAGTCGAATGAAGTTAAATCGTGGTTTCCAGGCAGCTAACTGAAGGAACCAGTTCTGCTGATTATTCGATTTTCGAGTATTTTCCCACTTCTTCGGAGAGAAAAGCAAACCCTTTTGTAAATATTTAGCCATAAACTTAGTTTCTTTCACATTATGAGTATTGTTTTAGCTGTTAGAGTAAAAAAAAATTAATAGCTCAAATTCCTTTTATCAAAAAAATGTTAGACAAAAAGCCTTTTTAGTCTTCCAAACCCAAGGAACACCTAATTATTTATTTATTTGTTTTAAATTGTTACCGTATTATTTTTTCATTTATCCACCTTTTTTTCAGACAGGTGAACAATTAGTCACACTGTGCTCGGATTTTGAACATTTTTTGGCAGTGGTTTGATAGTTAATCTCATTTAATTCGGGTCTTCTAACAATGACGTTCCCCGTTTTGCCAATCGGCTCCAGTTTACCCAATTTGCTTAAATTGTCACTTTTTTTATAAATAACTCCCTCAGTTTTAAAGTTATTCTATTAAGATTTTGTTCGTGACTGTTTTTTAATCTTATTCTGAAAATTTCCGAAATCGGTTCTATATAACTTGTAGCCTCTATATAGCTATATGTTCAGATAGGGGTTTTGCGTTATAACTTCTCCAATTAGGCAGATACTTTGGATAAAATTAATGCACAACATTTTTTTTATAATTTTGTACCAGAACTCAAATGCCACAGTAAATTTTGTACCCTTTTCCCTGAATAGAAATAAAAGATTAGTCCAAAGTTCTAGTAACTCAGCCAATTATGCTTGAATCTTTAGCACAAATTTTGTCTGTGAGCTCATTTTTAGTTAATATTTTACCATCATTCCTTTAAATTTCTAGGCTAGCTCTCTGTTTTGTATAAAAATCTACGAAAATAGTCCACCTCAAATTAACCACAAAATTTCTACTATTCCCTCTTCAAATAGCAGTTTGTGTACTTTCACCGCAGACAGTGCTAAATCACCTGGGAATATACGGTAGTATCATTGCTGAGCATTGATACGTTCGAGAAGGAGAAGTACAAATCGTAAGTAGGAAATTGCGTTTTCTTATTATTTCGAGCTCGAAGAACTTTAGGGGTGAGAATGTGAATTGTAACGGTGTTAAAACAAGGAAAGCGAATTTTCTACTTAATTTCAGCAAAAAGGCAACAAAAAAAGAAAAAGCCAGCAGACAATGTGAAGGGTAAAAACGCAAAACGCCAAAGGTAGAACGCAAAATAAAAGTGAAAGCGAGGGCTCGTCAATAGACAAACTGCCAGCCAATAAATTTGGTAATTGGCAAAAGTGGGTATTTTGTGGTTTTCGTGTAAATTTGGGGTGAGTTTTGGCATGAAAAAATAGAGAGAGAAAAAATAAATATATTTCGGTGCATGCATAGTTAGGTGAGTTTTTCATGTGGTATGATTTATTAATTCTTACAATATTAATTTTTCCACTTAAAAATATTTCTTTTATTAAATATATTTTTATGTGTAACGAAATTTTTGAATCCCAGTCTTGGTTAGGTTAAAATGGTTGGACCAAGGGTGTCATTAAGAGCGGAATAAAGTTAGAACTCCATATCAAAAACTCAAAATAAGATTTGAAAGCTGAAAGCCATATCACCTGGAATATGAAAAAAGCAATATTTTTAACAAAAGAATATAATTTTTTCGTAAACAAATTTTTTATCGTACAAAATTATAAAAAAAATCAAAAAATGTTCAAAAGTATCTATGCTACGTAAACACTTCACTTTAAAAAGCTCTATACAAGAATTGCGAATATTGTATAAATCTCAAAATTATTAAATTTTTTCCAAAATTTTTTTACTTTACTTCTTATATACTATTAGTTTACTTAGGCATACTTAAATAAATAAATTTTTATATTAATTGACGACAAAGTCGAAAATACTTGTATTACTTGACATGGAATGGCGCATTTGTGTTATCTGCTCAAGGTTTCACAGAACTAATTGACCTATGATATGCTACGTCATTCAACTGTGCCGCAGGTAAAGATAGTTAACGTAGTTAGAAGACGTCTTTTCTCCAACGCATCTACAGCTTTGATAGTAGTCTCGTGAGTTCAACCCTAAACTGATGTCCTCTGTGCTAAATAAAGAGATAACCCTGTTAATATAGAAATCTCACTTTCCTTCCCTTCATAGAGGGTATATGTGCGCCTTTTCAGCAAAAGAAAAATCATTCAGTTTCTTTGTGCTATGTGGGTAAAACTTGCTTTAGCATGCCTTTGCTATGCGGCTTGAATGTATCTCAAGATTCTGTTTCAAAGTGACAAATGGAAAATTAAAATATTGCAGGAAAGGCGTCTGCTTTACAAAAGAGTTCTTAAAGTTACAGTTTATAGACATGCACATGAGGTGGATGCTTAAATCTGTACTATGTCTGCGTTAAAGACCTTTGGCAGTGAGAAGTTTTGAGAACCTTTTTGCTCACCACACGCGAGTCCGCTGTTTTTATAGCTGTTTGACTGTTAAATAATATATGTAAATTAATACCCATCTTCTCATTTTGGATGTGGGGCTAAATGTTATACGAGCACCTGAGTGGTCAATACCTAAGAGCGGAGAAAATATTACTCACCTCTCAGCTCTGCTCCACATTGTCCAATAATAACCTGGTGCTCCATTTTTAGTCTCCCAAAATCAGATGACGTTCATCGTCTTAGGGGAGATTCAATATAAATTGTCCCGTGAACTGAAAGCTGCTTTGAATTTTTTTTTAATGTTTCGAGTAGTGGGGAAAATATTGGATGTAGTTAAAGAATAAATAAAGATTGAAAAATTGAAAAACAAGCAATATTCTATTCATTAAAAAATCCCGAAGCTACTAAGCTAGAAATTAGGCGTTCATTACGACCAATTTCCAGTTGTAATTTAAAAGTAACTGATTTTTGCCACATTTTTTGTATAACAAGTTGACAAACTTTTAATATTGAAAATCTATTATGAATCGAGAGCAGAAGCTAATCATAAATAAGGAATTGGAAAGCGATGTAAATGACGAAAGAACAAAAACAAAAAAAAAACAGAAACCAATTTATGGACATACAAAGGACTTGTGCTCAATTGGTTTAAATGCGAATAACCGAGCTTGTTTTACTATTTTGAATTTTATACCAAACGTAAGCGACAGAAACAAAAAAAAATCGGCCATGGCATATAAGACAATAAAAGCGTGCTACAAGCTAAGTGCAGTCAATTGCTATACAGAGAGAAAAAACAAACCGAAACAGCACACGAATTAAAAGAAACAACCACTTTGAGTGCAACTGAGCGAAAGCAGATGACAGAGGAAGTGCAGCAGCAGCACAATGTCGCCTATAGCACCAAATGCTAAATAAGTGCGTAAGGGGCAAAGACACTCTCACACACACACACAGAGGCACGTATTCAATTTGAAAGCTCACAAAAGCAATTGCTACTCTACCAACAGAAGTGCTGCCTACGCACATCAAACATTTCTTGTAGTTACGTAGCAACAAAAGCGAAAAAAAAACAAATAACAGGCAATCGTACTTTGCTTCATATCCTGACAAGCGAAACACAAACATATATACATATGTATACATATATCATAGTACATTTTATCTAACATCCTATGCTAGTCGTATAGCTTCAACATTATCAGCAACAACAACTTAAACTGCAACTTTTGCTCTACTGGTCAATGATGTCCACAGGCTGGTCAGTGGCGCCACTCCACGCTCTCTGTAATTCAAGTGTCCACCTACATCCAAACGCATACCCACACTTACATCCATTCCCACCTAAGCTCAATGCAATGGCTGTCATCACAAATTGTCAGCACAACATCAATGACCTCTTTTGTATGCTTGTCATCCCTATGTGGACGCTCGTTGTTGCTTGCTTAATAGTTGTACTTTTTATTAGTAAAGCACTGAGCACAAAACTGGCACTAGTGGACGATTAAGGCTGCATTGAAAGGATAAATAGTCGTTTTTATATGTATATGTAGGTATGTACGTGTGGACTGGTTAGCAATTGTTAGTTGTACTTCAATATTTAGTTGTATGCACACACTTTGGTTGTCGTTGCTTGTAAGGATATGTAAACAACATATGGACTCGGTCATCCTGTGGAGTGTACTTGTTTTCAGTTGGTAAAAGTTTTTCCCTCAAAGCCGGATGATGGCCTGGAATTTCAAAGTGCGTACGATGACGGAATACAGCAAATCATATAAGTATATGTATATTTGTTAGAAAGAATTTTAATATGTTGTAGCTGGTAAATTACTTTTTCTTCTTGCCTTTGCAGAAGTTAAGTTATTAGTTTCTTTTATGTATTTGAATTGTTATACATAACTAGTTGGGATCTAAATGGTTTTTGAAAAAACTTTGTAAGTAGCTTATGAAATCTTGCACAGAAATTTAATAATTTTAATACTTCTGGCATTGGTTTGAATACATATCAATGACAAATAAATAATTATGGCTTAAAATATGATTTGCTTGTTCAATCCACCATATGTTGCAGCTGAAGCCGTCCCATTGCTATTTATTCTTCGACAACATTGGCAACATGGGCTAAGCACAGAATCGTGAGGCCGGATTTTTCAAAAAATTACATGAAGTTGACTAAGTTCGAGCTAATGAATTCAAAAATATGCTTGTGAGGAGAGTTTTAAACGTTTAAGTTCAAAGAAAAAGTGGACACTAGATTTAAACTTTTTTATAGTAATTTTTCTATTTCAGTAAAATTCACACATTTGCCTGTTCAACGTTATTTTATTAATCAAATTTAAATTCTTTACCATCAAGCAAACATAAATAATTTGATTCCAATTAACGTTTTTTCCATTTAAGTTTCACCGAAGACATTCACACACTTGTAATAAGTACTTGATAGCAAATAACGCCGAGTTATTACTCATCCCATATGGTCTAGTGGCTAGGATATCTGGCTTTCACCCAGAAGGCCCGGGTTCGATTCCCGGTATGGGAAGTAATATGTTTTTATATTATTCTTTCCTAATTTTGTTATTTATACTTTTCACATCTAAATAAGTTAAGAAGTGTAAAAGTGCCCTTAGCAACAACTACATGAATGAAATAAGCGAACGCTTCGTTATTGCTGCTATCGTGAGAACACGTGCTCACAGTACACACAAACGAGAACAATAACGATCGTCGCTGCTATACAATAACAATAACTGAAGTGTGTTGAGTTTTAGAGATAATTACCTGAATTTTTGTTGTATTGTGTTTGACAACTTATCAGCGTGCCCATTACCTTTGTTATTTATTACATTTTTTCATGCAGTATTGCTGTTATTTATTTGTTGTTTAATCTTAATACAAATTTTTTCCTTGTTATTTGCTTACTTGCAATTCTCATACCATTCATTTGACTGGTGATATTAAGAGTTGTAGCATAACTGTGGATAATTTGTCATTTAGTAGAGGTGAACTGACGTTCTACCCTATTAAAAGGTCATATGATGTTTCAGGATGATGATTCAATCGTGATTAGAGTCACTCTCACGGTTCCGACGGGGTTGCTCCTGCCTGGGACTAGTGACTGAACTGATGGCCCCAATTGACCAACTTCATATAAAATAAATTCCAAGGTATACCTATATAGATGATAAATTAAATTGCTCTAATTATGGTTGTCGAAATACGTAAGTACGTAATTAGCAGAATTCACTTGTGTGTGTAGTGTTTTTGTACTAACTTTTTGACGTTAAAATACTTCGGGAGACATTGAAAGCTTCGAAGCTGTTTTTCGTCTTAATCTTTTTGTTTTTTCTTTTTTAATTCAACTAATTTTAATTAATTTCGCTCTGTTTAAAAATTGAAATGTTCCATTAAAATTTAGAAAGTACTTAGTTTAGTGGCTTACAGAAAGATAGCAAAGAGTGTTTTTTTTAGCTAAATGAAGAACTGTCGATAGCGATAACTCTATTGTTTGAGAGCTAAGAATGGCTACTGTTTTGACATTTCTGTTCAGTTAAAGCTTGGCAAGCCATTATGAAAATCGTTCAACCGCAGAGCAACCTTTCAAATTGTAGAAATTTAATTTGAAAAAACAAAATATGTGCGCGAAGTGTTGAAGAAAACGATGAAATCATTGTACAAAAATTTATTCTCACTTCTTCTTCCTATTTTTTGACAGGCATCCAAGTGTGGGATAGTGTGAATATTTGGTATTTTTCTTTGAGCGTATTGGCGGGATTGCATGCCAAATTAGAATTCATTAAAAATAATAGAAAAAATGCAAATATCTGTAATTTGGAAATTTTACAATAAAAAATATTTTAAATATATTTCTTAGCTTGTAATAATGTTATTTACTGAGTAATATCTGAATTTTTACGTAATTTTAAATACTTTCTAGGAAATTCAATAACTTTTTATGCAACCACGTTTTATAAAGGAGCGTTTTAGAATAAGGTGATCTCAGTCGTGGGCATTTTTTGACAATCAACTGAGAGAGGATATATACAATGGCCACAGTGTCTATTCCCAGTCGTTGTCAGCTTGTTGGCCTTCGTCCTTTGACTACGTGAAACATTTTACATAAGGATCTAGCTTACATGCCTATGAAATACAGGAGGCGCAAGAATTGAAGCCAAATGATCACCATTTGCATCCCATTTTTGCCGGATATTATTTAAATAAAAATAAATGCCGTGAAATTAACACATAACAGGCAGACAAAGAAAGAGGGAGATATCTGAGAGAGAATGAGAGAGAGAGAGAATGAATGACTATAAGTATATCTAAATAGGTTCACAACATTTGCAGAGAATACAAATACACAAAATTTACAAAAAAACGGAGAAGGGTCGACCGGTGTAGGTAAACGTCGGACACAAACCGTGGCAACAACGCGCACTACTCCGAGAGTTTATCACCCGCACAAACGCAGCGATTCAAGGACCGCAGCAACGGCACAAATTACCGCAAGGCAATACCAATAAATCCGACGCTGGAATGGATAGCACTTTATTGTACGCGCAAGCACTAGCCACGAAACGGAAATAAGCGCCAACAAGTAAGCGCCAACAAGTAAGCACCAAAAAACGTCCCAACCAGTAGGCACGGAAATATAACGCCAAAAAGTAGGCACCAAAATATATTTCCTACAAGTTTGCACCAACAAACAAGCGCTAAAAAGTAGGCAGTGTTATTTGTCACTAGAAATTAGCAACCACAAGGAAAAACTCAGGAAAAATAGCCTAAATTCTATCTAAGATATATATAAGGTATAGCT
Organism: Anastrepha ludens; assembly: GCF_028408465.1. Classification (NCBI taxonomy): domain Eukaryota; kingdom Metazoa; phylum Arthropoda; class Insecta; order Diptera; family Tephritidae; genus Anastrepha; species Anastrepha ludens. The sequence goes on from NC_071502.1 coordinate 117,418,926, forward strand.
CACTCTCTTCCTTTCGTCTACGTTATATCTTTTTTCTTTCTCGCGGAACGAAAATGCCCAAAACGTGGAATTGCCTTGAAATTTTACTCTCCATTATCGCTCGTTCATCGCCGCCTAAGAAGTTTCACTTCAAAAAAATCGTTCCAACAACATTTGTGCTTTATATTTATTATTACTTTAAGTTCTTAAGTTCTTAAAAACCACCCTTCAAGATGTCGAAAAATGTTTCTGTCTATGGAGTTCATTTGCTTGCAATATATTTTCCCTGAAGAAGATAATCCTTTTTTATAAACTGAATCACTTGATCGGTAAATATGATATATTTTAAACGAACATGAAATTACTCACTATTTTCACATGAAGTCTATTTCGAGATTTGATTTTTATTCTATACATCTCTGAAAATTTTTTCTCAGAGATGCAAAAAGAAATTAACTAAGTTAACATACACCTGTGTTGAAAATAATAGTAGAGTGTCGCAGTACGAATTTTAACTATTTTTTATATTTGATTTTCCAGAACAGAAACCATATAACTCATAGCTCCAAACTTTGTATAAAATTCAAAAAAAAAAAAAAATATAATAAATTTCAAATATTTATTTAGAATTTTTAGAAAATTCTTGACTACTTTTTCGTGTTTAATTTTCTACAACAGAAATAAAGTTCCAAACTTTGTACAAAATTCACAAAAAATTAAAGAAATTTCCAACTAAAATTTAAACTCTTTACGCTGGGTACGCACTTTTGTAGCCCATTGAATAGTAGTAGTTCTTCTTCTTCTTAATTGGCGTTATAACCGCTTTTTTCTCTTTCTCTGAAGTGAAGTGAAGCTAAGTCCTTCTCCACCTGATCTCTTCAACGCCTTCCTCTTCCTCTGGTACCGTATCGAATACTTTCAAAGCCGGAGCGTTTGTACTCGTATGCATTCGGACGACATGACCCAACCAACGTAGCCGCTGGATCTTTATTCGCTGCGCTATGTCTATGTCGTCGTAAACTCAGACAGTTCATCGTTCCATCGTCTGCGATATTCGCCGTTGCCAACGTGCAAAGGTCCAAAAATCTTACGCAGAATCTTTCTCTCGAACACTCCAAGCGTCGCTTCATCGTATGTTGTCATCGTCCACACTTCTGCGCCATACGTTAGGACGAGCATGATGAGAGTCTTGTAGAGCGTTCGTTTTGTTCGTCGAGAGAGGACTTTACTGCTCAGTTGCCTACTTAGTCCAAAGTAGTACTTGTTGGTAGGGACACGGTATCGAATGTAAAGTATCGATAATGTACTCATGAGTAGTATCAAAAGAAAAGCATCGTACTCATTAAAATATCGGAACTTAAGTATCGATGTTGCAAGGTATCGAGTATTTATTTATTTGCGCCAAATCTATTTTTTTAACTTATTTTTAAATATCCCACTCCTCCTCCGTACAATCCCCTAGAAACAGCAGCTTGTCAAGCCTTTTCGATGAAAGTCGGTTGCGAGTTTTTGTCACAGTACTCCCAGCTTTAGAGAACAAACGTTCAGAGGGCACAGATGTCGCAGGAATTCCCAAATACTTTTTTGCCATGTTGTATAGTTTTGGATATACCACTTTCATGTCATCCCATTGTTTTAAAGGGTCGATAGAGAGCGGCGAAACCTGGGCAGAAAGGTACCGACTTAATTCGTCATTATTTGTAACGTTCATTGCAGAACATGATTTTTTATGCAGATTCTCTGTGTGCGCCAACTTCTTATAGTGACTCCAAAAATCGTAATCTGATTCTATGGAAGAATCACTTTCATTTTCACTCGAGTGAACACTTGAACTGGATGTTATATATTATCTTAGTATATTAACTTAATTGATTTCGCACAAGCTAACTTGTCTTTAAAAGGGATATTTTTGAATCTCGGATCCAGTAAACAAGAAATTGAAATTAAGTAGTTTTCTTCAATGCATCCGAATCGGCGTTCAATTTGTTTAATCATTTCTTTTTTTACCGCATGTAGTACTGTCATATCATCGTAGTCCTCACCTACAGGCACATATACATCATTAAGCTGCGCCTTCAGGCAATTCACAATCGGTATAATTTTGCTTATAGTCACATACCGTTCACCCGACAGCTCTTTGGTAACATATTCTAGTGGTTTCAAAATACTCATCAATGTTTTAATATTTTGAATTTCTAAAGCTGAGAGTGTGGGCGGTGCTTGAACATTCAACATTAAGACTTGATATACTATAGGCGTTAGCTCAATAAATCTCTGGAGCATATAATAAACGGAATTCCAAAACCAGTTTAAGAGGTTGAGAGAGAGCTTGCTTTTCTCGTAACGCATCGCTGGCAATTACACTGCTCTTGAAGTATTTTACAATGTCACGCACTTTGCTTATTAATAATTTGAAGTCATTAACTGACATTGCAGATTCAGCGATGACATTTAGTGTATGGGCAAAGCAAGGCAAGTGATGGTTTTTCCCAAGAAAAATTGTTGTAGCTGCTGTTATGTTCGCGCCGTTGTCTCTCACTATCGCAGATATTTTTTCTGTATTGATGTGCATGCTTGTACAAATTTCATTCAATTTTGCAGCTATGTATTCACCAGTATGCCTTTTATCTAGAGCAACGGTGGCTATGCAACGAGATATAAGACTATCATTATGCAAAAAATGAGCAGTAACTCCTAAATAACTGGTAACAGTCATAATCTCGGTCCAAACATCACATTTTAGTGCCACGTAGGCTACATTTTCAAATGTGCTTTGAATTTTAGAATGCATTATAGTATAAAAATCATCCCATTGAGCTCTTAGTGTATCAACGCTTGGAATTTTAAATGATGGGCAGGCTTTCTTCATCAATTTGTTAAATCCACGCCCTTTTACGATATCAAATGGTCTTTTGTCGGCGCAAATAGAGTAAAGCAACAACTTGCAGAGTTTTGAATGATATTTTCCGCCATCCGAATACGAAAATTTGCGTTCCATTGATTGTGTAATGGACAGTTGCCTTTTTTTTTAGGTGACTCACATATATCTTCCGCATAGATGTCATTTTCGGCATCAAGTGGTGTATGAGCTTTTACAAATTTTTGCGGCTCAGTTTCATGTCTTGATGGACTCAGCAGATCAAGATCTCTTGGAAAAGTGGTTTGTTGTTTTCCAGTTTCTGTTGCACAAAAAAATATAAAACATAACATAATTTGTTTTGTGCACATATGTACCATGAGGAAACAATATACATCGGGGTGGCTCTTTATATGCTTATGCATGTTTGAGGTGTTTCCTGATGATTTGATAGTTTTGAAGCAAGTCTTGCACCTCACTTCGTCGTTGGATAGTTTGGTAAAATAACCCCAAACATTGCTTCGGCTTGGCGGCATTCTTCTAACGACACAAATCTCAATAAAGTGCACATAATAATAGCTTTAATACTTACTTTAACTTTAAATCAAATTTACTTAATTGATAATTCACTTTTTTCCTGTCGTTTATGAAGTGGCGTCGCAAATTGAGTGGCGTGGTTCACGTAGTCCCGCGTAATTTTTTTACTCGATACTGCTCCAGAGATACTTGTTAAGTACAAATATCGAAACAAAAGTATCAAGTATAAAATATCGGTATCAATAACGAATATACTCGATACCAATAAGTATCGATATTTTTTTCGTGTCCCTACTTGTTGGCTAGAGAGATTCAAAGCTGACATTGTTATCGGTGTTAATGCTGGTTCCTAAATACACGAGGTCTTTTACAACCTCAAAATTATAACTGTCAACAGTGACGTGGGTGCCGATACGTAGCAATTACAAAATGCAATTTTCAAGTGGCGCAAAATTCTCCTTGCTTTTTGAGATATTTTTTTGCTGAGTTGTTGAGTTTTATCTTTTATAAGAAAAGACTTCGCGACGCGTGCTTTAGGTGGGAAAAAATTCTCAATGCCGCATGCAAAACTAAAATCAAAATCAATCAATTGTAAAATACTCGTAACCCGTCTTTTCCTGCTTGGCTACCTAAGCTTAAATTTTAGCTGCTAACTTCCGCAACAAAGTAAAGTAAATTTTGTATAGGCGTACATTTTTGTCTCGAATTGAACATCTGCCGATATTTATTTCATCTGCAGATGAAATATTTTTTGGTTGTATGCCAACACAACTATTCCAGAAAAGGTAAAGTCACATGAAAAAAAGTTTTCCAACTAAATAAATAAGCACACAGCCACATATAAAAATTCACGCCGCATTCTCGTCGAGTTAAACTTGACAACACATTTGGCATTCAAAGGATTAAAAAGTGGATATGAGTACAAATGTCCGCAAGCATTTTCATTATCACGTTAGCACAAGCGCGGACAAAGCAAAAACTACTAAAATTTCGAAAACAAGGAAATTGGTATGTGTAGTAAAACAACAAAAAGAAAAAAAAAAACCTATCATAGAATACACGAATATGCAAAAACGTGCAGCACCGGCAAAACGCAGCGAGATCCTGAGCCCTGGTCAACTGCTGCATGTGTTTTAAGCGCAAGCATATTTTGCGGAGCTTGTGGAAATGTAAATGCACGTACGAGCTGGCACATATGCATGCATGAGTATGCAGCGTAAAAGCTATTAAAAAACATTGAGAAATAGAAGATGGATTAAGGTAGAGGTGTGGTAAAATCGTGTCCGAGAAAGTTCGCTAACTGGCTTTGTTTAGTCATTTACAACGAGATGTGTGCATTTTTTTCTGGTTTTTCTTTTTGTTGTGCTGGCGAACGTGGCGTTTACACAAATTGTCAAATCCTTTTAAAACTTTACTGCGCTTAAACTACAAATACGTACACCTGTGCGTGCAATAATAGCAGTGCGTCATATTGTAAGTTTTGACTATTTGGTTTTTTTTTCTACAATTTTTTTTTTAATTTTTATAAAAATGTAGTTCATATTACAAGCGAATCCATTAAGCATGAAAGTTTGAAAATGTGTACAAAATTAAAAAAAAATAATAAAAAAATTTATTCAAAAATTTCACACTTTTTGGTTAGAATTTCAGAAAAGTACATATTACGTCAAAAACCATGTAACTGAAAGTTTCAAATTTCATACAAAATATTTTTTTTAAACTGACTTAAACACTTTTTTTTTAACGGTGTTACGTATTTTCTTCTATATAATGAATGCTTCGAGTTAATTTTTTTCTGAGGGAAAAATGCGCACGACCGCCATCAAAAAAAAAAAACAAACAAAAAATTATCAAAAATCAACGCGATTTTAGAGCCACTTGAAACTGCACTTTAGTATACCAAATGTAATATTTTTTAGATATTCTGAAAAAGTTTGCAATTTTGATGGAAATTTGTTAAATTTTTTAAAATTCGTGCAAAGTCAGAAATTTTGGATTGTATGGCTTTTGTTGTTGCATGAAATATATTTTTATAAAAAACAATAAAAAAATAGAGTAAATAAAAATAAGTTTAAAATAATAAAGAAAAATATTTACTTAGGATTTTTTTAGAAAATCTGAAAAAGTTTGAAATTTTGATGGAAATTTGTTAAATTTTTTGAAATTCGCACAAAGTCTGAATCTTTGAAATATATGTTTGTTGTTGTTGTACGAACTATATTTTTTATAAAAAAAAATATAATGGGTGTTTTTTTAAGAGCTATAGAAAAGTTTTTCAAAAAACACACGTACAATTAAAAAAAATGTATGAAATTTTTATTTAAATCGATTGTACAGTCCATATAATTGAATGTTTGAAGATTATTTCATGCAAATTTTGACCGCGACTGCGCTTCAAATGGTCCATCCGCTTAGTCCAATTTTGGCATACTCTTTCCAATGTTTCGGCCAGTATCTCTCATATAAATGCTTTAATGTTGTCTTCCAATGCGTTAATTGAAGCAGGCTTGTCTGAATAGACATGAGCTTTAACATAGCCCCACAAAAAATAATCCAAAGGCCTTATATCGCACGATCTGGGTGGCCAGTTGACGGATTGACAGGTCCCGAACGTGAAATAAAATTTGCACCGAACTCGCCTCTCAACAAGTCCATTGTTACGCGTGCTATGTGGCATGTGGCACCATCTTGCTGAAACCACATGTCATGCAAGTCAAGCTCTTGCATTTTGGGCAAAAAAAAGTTGGATATCATTTCATGGTAGCGCTCACCATTCACAGTTACGTTACGATTCGCAGCATCTTTGAAGAAGTACGGTCCAATGATACCTCCAGCCCATAAACCGCGCCAAACTCTGACCTTTTATGGATACATTGGTAGCTCTTGCAATTCTTCTGGCTGATCTTCACTCCAAAATCGACAATTCTGCTTAGTTACGTACCCATTGATCCAAAAATGAGCTTCGTCGCTGAACACAATTTTTCGATAAAAAAGTGGATCTTCAGCCAACTTTCCAAGAGCCCAGTCACCAAAAATTCTGGGTAGCAGTAGGTCGTTCGGCTTCAATTCTTGCACCAGCTATATTTTGATAGGCTTCACACCTAAATCCTTTCGCAAAATCTTCCACGTTGTTGAGTAACAGAGGCCCTATTGCTGCGAACGGCGACGAATCGAAAACTGATGGTCATCATTAACACTGGCCGATAGTGCTGCGATATTTTCTTCAGTTCGCACTCTACATAAGCGGGTTGGTGGTTTGATGTCCAATAATGTAAATTTGGTTCAAAATTTAGTCACAATAGCTCGAATAGCCGCTTCAGTGGGTCGATTAAACTGACCATACCTGTAAAATGGAAGAAGCGCGCGATAAACTTTCTTAACAGAACAGGCATTTTTATAATACAATAAAATTCAATGATTTGCAAGCGTTGTTCGTTTGTAAGACGATTCATGGTTAAATTGTAGACCAAACTGAAGATGTTTGACAATGAAGCAAAACACGAAACGTGCGTCAGCCGTTTAAACCACTGTTTAAAATGATAATAGCTAAAAAAGCACCGGTTACAAATAAATTAAATAAAAATAATAAATTCAATATAAATTAAAGAAAAATAATAAAATTGTGTTCTTAGAATTTTTTTAGAAATTCTGAAAATTTTTTAAAATTTTGAAGGAAATTTGTTAAATTTTTAAAAAATCGTACAAACTCTGAAATTTTGAATTGTTTGGTTTTTTTTATAAAAAACAATAATAAATACAAAAAAAAAACTAATCATTTAAAAATCAAAATTGAAATAAAGTAAATAAAAAATAATTATATAGTCAAAACGTGGCAATATGTCGCGCTGCTATTATTGTGAACATAAGTGTAGGCCTGTTCACTGTACTTTGATTTGCACGAGCTTGTGTGAGTTTGTGACTTGAATGAAAACAAAAGGTATTATGAGTTTTGCCTTAACGAGTTAAAAATAATAAGAATAAGAAATAAAAAAAGTCTAATTTAAACTTGAAAGAATTTATTAAATATTTTTATAAAAAAAAAATTAATTGCGTATTTTGATTAAGAATTCGTTAAATATTTTTATTATTATATTCGTTTTTTTTTTAATTTTTTTATATATTCGTTTTTTTATTTTATTTTTTATTTTTTTTATAAAAATATTTAATGAATTCTTAATCAAAATAAGAAATTAAATTTGGTAGGAATCTTGTAAAATTGTAAAACAACCCTCTTTTCAAAATTTTCCACGAGCCCGCATTCTTGTCACAAACATTTCATTTATACTTTTCTTCACATCAGAACTGTTTCAAATACTTTCGTTTTGAGACTACTTGTTTGATATTAAGGCTAACCAAATTTATTACAAATGCTTTAGCTGGGCAAGAACTTGAACCAAAAACTGAAACAAAAGAGCTTTCAGTACTACCACAATTTGTACCAAAGAACTTTCACACTGAGTTTTACTTCGAAAAAGTCTAGTAATTTGAAAAGCAGTATCAAAATTTTTACTAAGTTGCTGAAACGGTGAGAGAGAGTTCTCTTATGGAACATAAAAAAAGCTTTCATTTCAATGAAGAAGAGCTTTAATAATTATCATCTCATACATAACTAAATTAGCAGTAATAGAAGGAAAAGTATGAATTTAAAAATTTTAAGCTGAACTTTGGTCAAATTCTATTGATTTCCATTTTGAATCTGTATACGTTTTATGGGAATCTTTCAATGGTAGACATACGTTTGGAAGTTTTTCTTTCCTCTACAAAAGCGCTTTACTCATTTTTCTAAGATTTTTATGCTACCCACCTGAAGCAGGGTTTGAACACAGTGACCACCGATGACTTACTAATGTAGTATATGCAAGTAGGCTCAGCTCTATTAGAGTTTCACTGACATCTGCATATCGCCTCATTATACCATTCCAGCTCCAACGCATTTTTGCTGGGAAGCTGTGTATAGAAACTTCATTAAAAAAAAAAGAGCTAAAAAACTTATAAGCAACTTAAAAAATTATACAGCAAAGAATGTCGGAAGACATTCTTTCAGTTGATATAAATTCAACATAAAGATTTCATCCAACTGAAAAAGAGTTTAATTTTCAGTGGACAGGCGAGTGTAAATAAACTAAAGGTGTATTAAGAAGCTTTTGAGAAAATATTTTAAGACATTTATCATTAACATTAACTAAAATTGCAAAAAAAGACTTTCATTTGGATTTATTTTTCTTTATTAAAAATAATGGAAAACTTTTTCTTTTCCTTTTCCTAAAATAGCTTTCACTTCCTTAGTTCACCTGCGAAACCTTCCCCAAAAATTTATATGAGAAACTCCAATTAAACACTTTAAATATTCGAAAATGGCGTAAGTTTATAATTTCTAAGCTTTTGCTTCTCAGAAAAATGTATCTCTTTTTAAACTGGAGCATCGGAATTATTTTTTAAATCTAATAAATTAGATCTGCTTACCACTGCTTTGAAATTGAGTATTCATGTAAGTGGAAAAGCGTTTTTATAATATATCAGCGTACATAGATGTTATTAAATCAAAGCTAATTGAGAAAGCTTTTCTTCCTGGAATATTGCTAAAAAATTTCAAAAGCGAGCTTTCATCTCAGTGAAATGGAGTTTCTGGTACGGTTCTCACGTACTAATTTTAACTGAATCTGCATTTAATCATTCTCAATCTCATCACTCTCTCTCTTGTTTTACTACTATTTATTTCTCTTTCTAGAATAGCCTCCACTTCCAGAATTCTGAAATGAAGTACGTAGTTACCACGTATTTTAACTAAATCTGCATGAAAATAGTAAGCTTTTTAAAATTTTTAATTTTTAAATTTAACTTTCCAGCTTTACGCAAAAAGCTCCAGACTCCGATACTGAACCCGCCGCAACAAGAAAACACAGTCGAACCCGCTAGAATCGGGTTATCAACCTATGCACAAGTAGCAGCACAAGCTACAAATAATAAAACAGGTATGCCTAACCCTCAAAATGATGATATTCAAGAACTTAAAAAAATGATGAGCCAGCTCATCAATCAAATGACTAACATGATGAATATAATCACACTACTGGTCACCAAATTCGATGGACAAGCAAAGTAAAATGACAATAGCCTTATGGAATGAAAACGGACTAAATCAACATATTCTTGAAACTAAAACTTCTATAGACCAATACAACATTGACATAATATACTATTGGTGTCAGAAACTCATTTTAATGACAAAAGCTACATTAGTATTCCCGGCTACAAAATAATATGCACCAACCACCCTGACAACAGAGCACACGGCGGAACAGCTATTATACTGAGACAAAATATTATGTTTAACAAAATGGAAGAATATCAAATGGACCATCTGCAAGCAACGACGATACAAATAAATGACACTCTAGGCCAGCTTACCATATCAGTTGCTTACTGCCCTCCGAAACACAACAACAAAACAACACAATACGCTAACTACCTTGAAACACTTGGAAGCAGATTTATTGCCGGAGGAGATTATAACGCAAAAAATATGATGTGGGGTTCAAGATTAACAAACACGAAAGGAAAAGCATTACTTGAAGCCATCAGAGCGCGTAATTGTAATTATATAAGTACCGGAGAACCCACTTACTGGCCCTCTGACATTAAGAAAGTACCTGACTTACTTGACTTTTTTATCATGAAATCAATTAATCCAAACGTACTGACAATTGAATCTTGTCTTGAGCTCTCTTCTGATCACTCGCCAATTATACCAAGAACCCAACAACCACCGCAACAAAACTTAAATCCACCACTTCATCGTACAGACTGGAATGTGTTTACTGAGCTTTTGGAATCATATTTAGACACAAAAGTATCTTTGAAAACAGGCGATGAAATTGAGACAGCTATAGCTTTTTTTAACGACAAAACTATTAAGGCAGTTAGTAAATCTACACCCTCTTCACCAACTAAAGTAAAGAATGACTACATACCTGATACGATAAAAAAGAAACTAAAACAAAAAAGAAAGCTAAGGAAGAAATGTCAGACAACAAGATTTCCAGACGACAAGAAAAAGCTAAACAAATTGGGAAAAGACATAAGAGACCTACTTCAAAAGGAAAAAGACAAAAAACTTAGCAATTATCTCAAAAATATTGACGCAACAAAATCCTCAAACCACACACTTTGGAAGGCGACAAAAAATGTGGTGGGCGCCACAATACATTTACCACCAATAAAAACAACTAAAGAAATGGGCCCGAACCTCTTCAGAAAAAGCAACGGTCTTAGCTCAACATTTTAAAGATACTTTTGAAAATAATAATAACGACATAAATCTTACTTATGCAGCAAACGAGAATAAGCAGCAAATTAAAAAAATCACACTTACGGAGATAAAACAATTAATAAAAACTCTAAAGAACAATAAATCGCCTGGATACGATCAAATTTCGGGAACAATTATGAAGCATATGCCTGACAAGGCAATAATTTATCTAAGAAATATTTTCAACGCTGCTATAAGTCTCAAATATTTCCCTAGTACCTGGAAAGTAGCTGAAATTATAGCGATCCCGAAAACCAATCAGTCTACTACCGACAATATCAAAAATTTTCGAGAAAATATTATTTGACCAGATAAATCCTATTATAACAAGCATGAATCTGATACCCCAACACCAATTTGGATTTAGGAAAAACCATTCAACAATCCAACAGATTCATAGAGTAGTTCACAAAATAAATGACGACCTGAATAAAAAAAGAGTGTGCATGTCCATATACCTCGACGTAGCTAAAGCTTTTGACAAAGTGTGGCACCCTGGGTTACTCCATAAAGTAAAAACACAACTACCTAATGACTTTTACCTTATGCTTAAGAGTTACATCCAAGGCAGGAAATTCTATGTTAAATATAACGACGCATGTTCAGACATTCAACCTATGAACGCAGGCATTCCCCAAGGCAGTGTCTTAGGACCAACATTGTATCTATTGTACACGGCTGATCTACCGGAACCGAAGTCAGAAAACAGCATGATTGCAACATTTGCAGATGACACAGTCCTCATGGTATCTCATAAAGATACAAAAGTCGCAAAACAAAATTTACAAAACGAATTAAGTGTGACATTAAACTGGTTCAAAAAATGGAACATCGAAATTAACGCTGACAAAACAATACAAGTAAACTACACAAACCGAAGGACAATCATTGAACCAGTTAGCGTTGGTAATTCTGACGTGAATATTGACACCAAAGCGAAATACCTGGGTATTACGATCGACTCGAAATTAAACTGGCAGGAGCATATAGAGAAAAAGCGAAATGAAGTTAAAAATCGTTTTAAGAAATTGTACTGGCTACTTGGACCTCAGTCCAATCTATCATTGCAAAATAAAGTACTTATTTATCGAACGATAATTGCTCCGATCTGGAAATATGGAATTGAGATTTGGGGCACTGCTGCAAAAAGTAATCTAAGTATACTTCAACGAGTCCAGTCTAAAATACTTAGGACCTTAACTAATGCACCTTGGTACATACTTAACGCAGATATTCATCGCGACCTTGACATCGATACTATTGATGAAACAATACAAAGCGCTAGCAGAAGACACATAAATAGATTATTAACGCACACAAATCCTATAATGAGAAGACTACCAAATAAAGAAAAATCTACCCAAAGTCGGCTTAACCGTCAAACACCAACAGATCTTGCAAAATCCATGTAATCAATTGTCAACTAATCGTATATGTCATTGTTAACCACTTGTTTTTAAATAATATGTATATATTTCTTCTAAATGAGCTTGGGGGCATTGACCCTTCAATATCACTCTCATTCCATCTTTTTGTAAATCAAATTACTTATTGTCTAACGACAGGTGTAATATTTTATGGAAGAAATAATAAAAAAAAAAAAAAAAAAAATTTTACTTATTATAATTTTATTTAAATTATAAATTTGCTGTTCCCTTTTCTGCTGGAGCTTTCACATACTCAAATCACTTATGAAAGATTGCTGAAAAAATTCATATGAGAAATATGAAAATAATAGGACTATGAATAAGTTCGTGCGGTTTTTTTTCGAAATTTGAAACTTTATTGACGTAAAATGGTTACAAATTTAATATTCAAAATATTGTCCATCGCTTACTACTACTTTTTCCCATCTTTCTGGCAATTCACGGATTCCCTTTGTGAAAAATTCGGTCGGTTTTGCCGCAATCCACGAATCGATCCATTTTTTGACTTCATCGTAATTACGGAAGTGCTGGTCAGCCAGGCCATGTTGCATCGATCGGAAGAGATAGTAATCGGATGGCGCAAGGTCTGGACTATACGGCGGGTGGGGTAGGACATCCCATTTGAGCGTTTCTAAGTATGTTTTGACCACTTGTGCAACATGTGGCCGAGCATTGTCATGTTGCAAAATAACTTTGTCGTGTCTATCGGCGTATTGCGGCCGTTTTTCTCGCAGTGCTCGGCTCAAACGCATCAATTGTCGTCGGTAGACATCCCCCGTAATCGTTTCATTCGGTTTCAGTAGCTCATAATACACAACACCCAGCTGGTCCCACCAGATACACAGCATAACCTTCAGGCCATGAATATTCTGCGCCGACGTCGATGTTGAAGCATGGCCAGGGTATCCATACGTTGCCCGACGTTTTGGATTGTCGTAATGGACCCACTTTTCATCGCCAGTCACAATTCGATGCAAAAAACCCTTTCTTTTGTGCCGTTGAAGCAGTTGTTCGCATGCCATAAAACGGCGTTCAACGTCTCTTGGCTTCAATTCATACGGCACCCAATGGCCTACCTTTCGGATCATTCCCATGGCTTTTAAACGTTTGGAAATGGTTGATTGATCAACTCCCAAAGTTTTTGCAACCTCTTCTTGCGTTTGAGCCGGATCTTGATCGAGCAATTCCTCCAATTCGGTATCCATGAACTTTGGCGGCGCACCCTCGCGTTCTTCGTCTTCCAAGCCAAAATCACCACTTTTAAAGCGTGCAAACCACTTCTGGCACGTTCGCTCAGATAGAGCATGCTCACCATAAACTTCCACCAAGATACGATGACTTTCGGCTGCTTTTTTCTTCATATTAAAATAATGAAGAAGAATTCCCCGCAAAAACACATTATTTGGCACGAAATTCGACATTTTCAAGTGTGGTAAAAATATTGTTGTTTACGCTTCAAATAAAAAACTTATACTGACGTTTGTGCCTTACGACAGTAGCTCTCCAATGAATGTTTGGAAATGTGGATCGATGGAATAATAATCAAGTTACGCCATCTGTTGTAAAACCGCACGAACTTATTCATAGTCCTATTATGAGTAAGCTTTCACTGCGCCAAAGCTCCATATGAGAGCTTGCCAACTACGGTGAAAGTTGCCTAAAATGGTATGCGCTCAGAACCAGAGGATTTTTCCACATGGTTGGAAATGTATGGCCTCTATACATGGATACGGAAGAGTATATTTCTTACAATACATTTACGTTTTTTTTTAATTTCTATAGACAAGTTGACATAAAGCTAAATGTCTAGAGTTACCGGATTTAAATCTAAAGGATGTGTGCAAATGAACGATTACTTTTTTGCAGTTTTTTTATGTGGCTTACAGATATTTGTGTGTAGTGTTTTGGTGCTGTGTCGCTTGTCCAAAAAGTTTGCCATTATAAATGACTAAGGCGTGTCTCGTTACTCACACTTTCACGCAGTGTTGCTGTAAATCAGCTTACTAGTGTGAGTACAGCGGGCACAACAAAAGGGCACATATACTTGTACACTTCCCCATACATGCATGCGTACATACATCCATACAAACACACATACATACATACATTCATACATGCTTTCAAATGAATATAAAAACAATGTCCACTTGCTTTGGTTGACTTTAATGCCCACACTGCCCCTTGCATGTGAATCAGTGCACTTATGTATGCGCATGTGTGTGTGTGTGCATGTATTTATTGTATATGCATGCATGCACATTTTCATTTAGAATACACTACAGTCGAATTAAATTTTGTGCAATGCAGGCGTTGGTATGGGGAGAGTGGGCGTGGGGGTGCAGCTACTTTTGAAAGAAAAAAATTGCTACACGGATGCTTTTTGTTTGGATGCTACATAACTATGTTCACACCGATGTACGTACATATGTTCGCTTATTTGTGGGCAGTTAGTTTGGTGTTGAAGTTGCAAGTGTTGTGCAATATTTTTACTGGTTTGCTGGCTCTGGCTGACTGGCTGGAATGAAAATGTCCCCAACAGACAATTTAATTAAAATTTCTTTGGTAATATTTTGTTTTTCTTTTTGCAGCCAAGTTGTCTTTGCTGGCCTGGTAGTGTGTGTGCGTGTGAATGTTTTTAATGTTTGTGAGTAATAGACATGTTTTTTTTTTATTAAAAGTGTAGGAAAAGCAAGTCTGCCGTGTATAGTAACGAGGGCAATAGTCACCTAAAATTAAAAAAAAAAAAAAAGTTTTACCAACTTTTTTTTACTAAAAAAATGTGCATATATATTTATGCTTTTGGTCAGCTAATTAGAAACGTGCTATTTTGAGTAGCTCTGACTATTTTTCTTTGCTTTTTTAATTTTTTAATCATAACAAAAATGCCGTGCTTTTATTATAGGGAGAAATTAGGTATCGCTGCCAGGGAAAAAATGATTAAAAATCAATGACAAAATCAAACCACTACAAACATCTAATTTTTCTTTGTTATTCAGCTTTTTAATTATAATATAACAAAAATGTCGTGCGTTCCTCTTATGGAGAAAATAGGCAACGCTGTCAGGGGGAAAAATATTAAAAATGAATGAAAAATTCAAATGTCGAAATGGATAATATATCACAAATCTGGCATCACCCGTATTACTTAGACTTAATGTCATTTATGTCAATTCATTAAATACACATTTTTTCACTTCCTGGTTGTTCAAATAAAGAGGAACACGTTCGAACAAGACTCTGCGATATCTTTAATAGGTTATGGGCCCAGCACGCTTCCACTGCGCCTGGATAGTTCCCATTTAACCACAACTGCGAAACAAAGAAAAGACTTGACAACAGAAGAAAATAGAAATCCATAGAAACGAAAAAAAAGTGAAGTGCAAACTGAAAAATGAGTTTTTCAGCAATTAATATTGAACGTCTGAATAAGGAAAATTTTGATACCTGGAAAATACAGGTTGAGGCCATTTTAATAAAAAATGGGACGTGGAAATACGTGAATGGCAGAAGCGCCACCCGAAGCAGTGAACGAATGGATAGATAGCGATGCCAAAGCAAGGTCAGATTTGGTATTATCAATCTCTCCAACCGAATTACAGCAAATTAAACAATGTCGTACATCGAAGGATATTTGGGGTAAACTTCATTCGGTATATCAATCCCGCGGACCAGCACGTCAAGCAATGTTGCTCAAATCGCTCATATTGCACAAAATGACACCCGGTGATGATATGCACGAACACTTGCGAAAATTTTTCGACATTGTTGATAAGCTTGTAGAAATGGATATGGTCGTCATAGATGAACTATTGACCATCCTGCTATTGTATAGTATTCCTAACGAATACGAAACGTTCAGAATTGCAATTGAGACGCAAGAAAAACTACCGAAACTAGAAATGCTGAAAGTGAAATTATTAGAGGAGTTCGAAGCACGGAAACGAAATGAAGAAGCAGATCCCGAAGACGTATTGTATGCGAATAGACGTAACTTAAATAAAAACAGAGGTCGACCACCAAACACAGTAAGGGAAGATCAACAGAAACAATCTTTCAAATACGCTTGTCACACATGCGGAAAGATAGGCCACAAAGCAAGAGATTGTAAATCCAAAAATTTCAAGCACAGAAAGCCACAACAGAGGCAAGAACAAAACCATTCGTCGTGCAAAGTTGAAGAAATCGTTTTAGGTGCAAGCAGCGTAAATATGAGTGGCAGATGGTGTCTAGATTCAGGGGCATCGTCGCACATGTGTGCATTGCGTGAAAAATTTCGACATTTTAAAACCTTAAACGGCAAAACGTTAGCGTTAGCGAATGAGAGCTTTACGAAAATAGAAGGGCGCGGAATAGTGGAAATCAAATCGAATACCGGTTGTAATGTTACACTTAACGAAACATTGTATGTGTCGGACCTCCGAACAAATTTGTTGTCAGTGCCAAAAATGACTCAGCATGCTCTTGAAGTGACATTTACCGGAAACAAAGCTATTGTAAAAAATGCTTCGACAGGCGCAAGAATCTTCGTTGCGGAGCGAAAAGAGAATCTGTATTACGTTGAAGAACCCTTTGAATTTACAGCGATCGCCAACTTGAAACCAACATCACTTCAAGATTGGCACGAAGCTTTTGGCCATTTAAACGAAAAAGATCTAAAGGCAGTTATTGACAAGAAAAAAGTTATTGGAATAAACGCAAATACGAAAACAAACTTAACTTCATGCAGTACTTGTATTCAGGGAAAGCAGACACAGAAACCATTCCAGAAGTCGACTCGTGAAGCCATGGACATTTTAGAGTTAGTACACAGTGACGTATGCGGGCCGATGAAAACGCAATCTTTTGCTGGCTCACGTTACTTTCTCACATTCATTGATGACAAGAGTCGATGGTGCGAAATTTACTTTTTAAAACATAAAAGCGAAGTTTTAGAAAAGTTCAAAGAATAAAAACGTTTAATGGAAAATCAATCTGGTAAGAAAATTAAATGTCTGCGAAGTGACAATGGAACTGAATACACAAGCAATGCTATGAGAAGTTTCCTCAAAGCCGAAGGTATACGACAAGAGTTTACCATCGAATACACTCCACAGCAAAATGGAGTAGCCGAATGGAAAAACCGAACCATCGTAGAAATGGCCAGATGCATGCTCATACAATCGGGACTTCCTCCAGCATACTGGGCAGAAGCTATCAATACCGCAAACTATTTACGCAATCGCTGTCCGTCACAAAGTTTAAATGGTGAAGTTCCCTACCAAATATGGATGGGAAGGACTCCACATGTCAGCTATTTACAAAAGTTCGGCTGCACAGCGTACATGTTAGACAAAACTGCAAGTAAGTGTAAATTCAATTCGAAGTCCATAAAATGCATATTTGTAGGTTATTGCGACACGTCGAAGGGTTACCGCCTTTGGGACCCCGTGGCCAGAAAAATACGTCGAAGTAGAGACGTCGTGTTTGTCCCGCAACAGAATATAAACACATACGAAGAATTTTTAATGAAAGACACCGAAATACATTCGCAGTTGGAACAAACGAAAGGAAAGGCACCGGTAAATTTTCCCGAAAACCAAACAACAACCCCAAACAACTGGAGATTTGGGCGTTCAAGCGCCACGAGCTCTTAAACGAGGTAGAGGCCGCCGAAAGAAAATAAAGAACAAGTCCCGCGGTACACCACGGTTGGAATACAATATGGTACCAGTTTTCGAAATGTCAACAAGCGACGAAAATTCCACCAGTGATCCGGAAGCGGTTCTCGAAGATGAACATCACAGTACAGCATTAGCCCATAGTACCGACCCAGAAACCAGTAAAGAAGCCCTCTCAAGTCCTGAAGCAACCGAATGGAAGAAAGCCATGATAAAAGAATACCGAACGCTTATGTCAAATAATACTTGGGAAATCGTAGATCGACCGGTTGGGAACAAGATTGTCCAATCTAAGTGGGCTTTTCGAACTAAATACAAATCAGATGGCAGTGTTGACACCAGAAAAGCTAGACTGGGAGCAAAAGGATTCACTCGAAGGGCTGGAATTGATTATAATGAAACCTTTGTACCTGTCGCCAGGCTAAACACTATACGGCTGCTAATGGCTTTTTCAGCAGAAATGGATTTAGAGGTCCACCAGCTTGATTTTGTAAGCGCATATTTAAACGGAACTGTAGAAAACGAAATATACATGACTTTGTCCAGCGATTTGCATGAGATATTGAGCGATGATGAAGCATCTCAATACACGAAAGACAACGCCTGTTTATTGAAAAAAGCAATCTATGGCTTAAAGCAGTCAGGTAGATTGTGGTACCAAAAGCTAGATCAGAAGCTACAAAATATGAACATGACAGCATCGAAATGTGATCCGTGTTTATATATGTACAGAAGCAAAAGCACTATTGCTCTTATTGCCATATATGTTGACGACATAATCGTAGCGTCGAACAACAAGCAAAAATTAGAAGAAATAAAAAATGAACTGGCATCTACTTTTGAAATGAAGGATTTAGGCCCGATAAAGTTTTGCCTCGGAATTGAATTTAATCAATGTATAAACACAAAAACTATTACAATGTGTCAATCGAAATACGTAAGTCAATTACTGAAAAAATTTAACATGGAAGAATGCAAACCGGTCGCCACACCTGCAAACGCAAGCATAAAGCTGTCTAAGGCAATGTCTCCGAAAACCGAAGAAGAACGTAATTCTGCAAGCAAACTGCCATTCCAGAATCTAGTTGGCTCAGTAATGTACTTGGCTGTTTCAACAAGGCCAGACATCGCACACATCGTAAGCGTATTGAGTCAATTTAACACCAACTAAGGAAGTGCACACTGGGTGGCAGCAAAGCGAGTATTGCGCTATTTAAAAGGTACACCGAATCTTGGAATGACTTTCACTTCAACCAAAAACAGCACTTTAAGGGGATTCGCCGATGCCGATTGGGGGTCAAATATTGACGGGGGGTCAAATATTGACGACATAAGTTGGGAGTCCAGAAAACAGCGTACAGTGGCTATGTCAAGCACCGAAGCTGAGTACATGGCGCTTTCTGATTCAACCAAAGAAGCAATACACCTGAAGAGGTTAGTTAGAGAAATAACCGGCGAAGACAGAACAGTAATCATCTACAATGACAACCAAGGCGCCGGTAAGCTAAGCAAAAATCCGATTTTCCATAACCGCACCAAGCACGTCGATATACGTCATCACTTTGTCCGTGAAGCTGTTGATAGAAAAGACATTATTATAAAATATATTAGCACTGAAGAGATGCCAGCGGACGTTTTGACAAAAAGTTTGTCAGCAACCAAGCACATTCATTGTATACAAAATCTCGGAATGAAACTGATTTAAGATTTATATTTCGGGAATATGTACTTAATTTAATTACTAATTTAACACACTTGAGTATTTATAAAATAAATTTGTAAGCGATGACAGATTTGAGGGAAAGTGTTGAAATGGATAATATATCACAAATCTGGCATCACCCATATTACTTAGACTTAATGTCATTTATGTCAATTCATTAAATACACATTTTTTCACTTCCTGGTTGTTCAAATAAAGAAGAACACGTTCGAACAAGACTCTGCGATATTTTTAATATCAAACCACTAGAAACATGTAATTTTTCTTTGTTATTCCACCTTTTAATTATAACAAAAATGTCGTGCATTCGTTATATGGATAAAATAGGCAACGCTGGCTGGGGAAAACTTATTAAAAATCAATGAAAACTTTGAGAATTAAAGGAATTGAATCTTTAATTAATATGATATTTGCGGTAGAATGAGCTATATTTTTTATACAATTTTTTTAAAAATAAAAATAAGACTAAAAAAAGTAGTCAAAACTGGTAAAAATAACGCGTTTCTTGCTTGCATTATTAGAAATCTGAAATTCTTCACTTTCATTTGTTATAAATTAAAATCCATCAGGCAAAGCCAAAGTTACTACCTATGAAGATGACTTGTATTTTTGTTCGAAATATCCAAAAATAAAAACAAAAATAAGTTTAGTTTGTTCCTTTATTGTTAAATCGTTCTTGAATATGAAAAGTACAAAAAAAAAAAAATACAATATTTAAAAAATTATTAAATTACGTTTGCTAAATACCTACAGAGGTTTTTTATTCTTTTATGGAGGTGGCAAAAAGCATTGAAAGCCGAAAAATGTGAGAATTATCTTGCGACTTACCCACTAAAAACCCACCCCAGCTCAGTTTCTCCATCGCTAGACAACCGTTAAGTATTATTTCAGGGAGGAGTGGTGGCCTATTGCCTCTTCATGAAGATCTGCGCTGTTGTTCAGCGCGGCGCAATTTCGTAATTACTATTTTTCTCATATCACTGACAGCGGAACGATGCTCTTCTGAGTCTAGCATAATATCCAGAAGGTTAAATCCCAACTTCTAGGTTACTTAATACTCAATTCTTCACTTTCGAACACAAAACCAGGTCAGCTATATTGACACAAAAGGTGCAGTACGGGTCGTCTTCCTGCTTAAGTCTATGCAGATAAGGATGAAAGCATCCATGAACACTAAGTACTTAGGTCAGGGAGAAGTCTATCTGTCCACATTTTCGATTCGTCTATTTGGAGATATTCGGAATCAATCGGTGCGTACATCGTCCGTTCATAGAGTTCTTCCACTCTTCCTGCCACGTACCAATGCTTCGGACCTCTCGTGTACATCATAAGCTGGGTTAATGCAGTTACAGCCTTCGCTTCTTTACCGCTGGTGTATATTATGTTAGGGGCTGCTTAAAGCTCAACGTTCGCTCAATCATTACTCCAAGATATTTGATGTACAGCTTAGACTCCAGTGCGTGGTTGCCTACTGTAATATTTGCCGTCTCAACTATTTTCCTGCTACTAATAAGAACTGCTTCCGTTTTATGGTTTGCAAGGCACAAACCACTATTGCGCAGAGAAGTGGGCCCATCACAGAGCCTTGTGGGACTCCTCCAGCTACTCTATACAAATTAATTCCCTCGTCAGATTTATATTGCAGGACTCTGTTAGAGAAGTATCTTACCTCCTTTGATCTTTTCACAACACTCGCAATATTTTTTATGCTAGAGTTCTTCGTTATTTTTTTCTCGAAAACAGAGTTTATTGTGTAGCGAAAACCTTATAAAAGGAAGTGCTAAACTTTGTATTTTTTAATTAGAATTTCTAAATTTTTTTTGGGTATGCAGTTTTCTAATCCAATTAATTTTAGTGCGATGAAGTGCAAACTTGAAGGCACCCGGAAAACGCGTTGAGTTTTGACAATTTTTCTTGCCTACTAGTATGTTGAGCGCTTTTTTCCGTGTAAAATACCTTCGAAAATATGCTTTAAGTAGCTCAGATTTATTTGAGAAAATATTATTCTTGCCCAAAACTCCGTGCCTTCAAGGCTTGCACTAAAATATAAAAAAAGTTTTATTATAGGCGAGCCGGGTAAGCTGAGCAGGGAATGTTGAATATACCTTTTGAGTTGTTTCGTATTTCTTTGCCTGCTTTTAACAACTCCTTTCCGCAATTGAAAATTTAAACGAAACTTAAAACTTACGTTCAGTAACAACTGAAACTTGAAAGTAAACAGAAAGTACGAAATTTTTATTACGATAAATTTTCTTTCAAGTGCTTGAATCATGTAAATCGGGCCTAAGGTCAAAAATAAATTAAAAATAAAAGCCAAAAACTATTGCACCATGGATTTTGTGATTCTCCTTGAAGAGCTACGAGCTCACTGCTCGATAATTTGGAAAACCGAAAACGAAAAAGGAAGCTAATCGAATGAGTTTGCATTGGAAGTGCATCCTAAGCGTGTCTCTTATTGTGTGGAAAGAAAAAATTATAAAAAAATTAAAAGAAATAGATAAAAAAAATTATAAAAAAAATATAAAAAAATGTGTAAAAAAAATTTATAAAAAAATGCAAAAAATTCTCTTTCATGCCTTCTGTCAACTAAAATGGGCTGCTTCAAAGTGTTAGTTTGACTACTGGAAAGAGAAAAAATTTAGTCAAGACCATGTCAAGCGTAAACAGTGGGGGAGGAATTATACGAGCTGACTTTTTGGAAAACTACCGAATTTGCCGAATTTGTGCACCAGCAGCGACCTTCTTTTTCTTCGTCTTGACTGGCGCCCTAACCGCCTGTGTCATTTTGGCTTGACAAAGCGCGCCAGCCATTTAACAATGCACAAAATCATTGCCTTTTTTCTACAAACTTTACCCTTTGCGACCAATTTGCTCTCTTAAATATCCGTTAATGCTCAGGTAATATTTTTTTTTAAAGTCTAACCATGTTGAATTTTTATAATCCCTCTGTGAATTTTTTAAATACAATAGTTTGCAACTTTTTAAGATTTTGAAGTAATTTTTTGTTAAAAAGTATTTTCTAATGATATTTTTGACTGTTGTTGTTGTTGTAGCAGCATAAAGATTCCTCATACTTACATACGGGGAATCCCGCTGAAGTGACAGTCCTTGGCCGGATATAAATCCGGGTCGTTTCGGGCACGTAGAACCGACTGCCGTGGAAACGGATATTTTTTTATCTTAACCCTGAATTTCGATGAAAAATTTTGTCGTTTGGGTAGAGATTTATTTTGCAAAATTTTTAATTTTTGCATTTCTAAAATTGAGATTTTGGCAGGTCGGCTTATTTAGTATTATTTAAAGATATATTTTTGTTATTAAAAAAAAAAAATTGTTGGACTTTAATTAGAAATCCTTGATATATATGTGGCGAACCCACAAATTATTAATTTTGTTATGGCAACGCCGTACTACTGGCATGAGCTATGGCAACGCCGTGCTACTGGCTGAAACCGCCATTTTGACTTACTTCTTTTTCAATGTACTTTTTCTTATTGGATCGAGCGCGTGTTAATAAAACGTAAATTTAATATTCTTAAAATAAAACACAGCAAAATCTAAATTGGTGACCCCGAACGTTTTAAAAAAGCTATCGTACAAATTTTTGTACATTATATTGAATTTTCGCCGTTTACTTGGAATTGCTGCCGCTCGTTTGCAAGTGCGCACATCGAAAATCCACATAACCACACTTTTCGTGGGACTTCGTGGAATATTTGCACACCATGTCTCTGAACGACAGCATGGCAATTAGCAATAGCGGCGCGGATGCTGCGCACAACGAAAATTATACCACAGCACCAAGAAACCCTCATGGTAATAGCGGTCCGGATGCTGTGCATACCGAGAATTACAGCACAGTACCACGAATTCCACTGCCGCAAATGAGTGAAGAGAACATTGAGGCCTACTTTTACGCCTTAGAATTCTGGTTTCAAGCTTCGCTCATATATTCAGACTCCAGAAAATTCCATATCGTTTTAGCAAACCTTTCGCCGCCTAAACTACTTGAGCTTAGGTCGATCATCGAGACAGCGCCGGCAACCGGAAAATATCGGTACATTAAGCAGAAGGTAACGGATCATTTCACTGATAGTCAGCAACGGCGCCTGCAGAAGGTGCTCAAAGACATGCCGCTTGGCGACCGTAAACCAAGCGAACTTTTCAGCGAGATGAAGCGCGTTGCTGGCACCACGCTCAACGACAGCCTATTGCACGACTTGTGGGTAACGCGTCTTCCACCGTATGTGCAAGCAGCTGTGATAGTAGCAAAAGTGCCCCTCGACGAAAAGACTAAAATTGCTGATTCCATCGTTGAATCCATTGATTGGCAAAACGGTCATGTGGATGTTGTGTCTACACACAACGAAATTTCTAACCTCAAAAGCGAGATCGCAGAATTAACTCGAAACATGCAAAAGTATTTAACCTTGAAGGACCGTCCTCTTCGATCAAGGTCACCTTCTCGAGCAAGGAGCGTACGGCGCGACAACCGACATGCCACTTCGGGACTTTATTGTTGGTATCATCGGACATTTACCGACAAAGCAACGAAGTGTCGCAAGCCATGTGCGTTTTCCCAAAAACAATCATCTCAATAATGCTGCTCAGCTGCAGCGATTTCAGGTACCAGCAAACAACCTGAGATCGTTAACAATTACCGGCTTCGTATCTTTGACTCTTCGTCGAAAATTAATTTTCTTATTGATACGGGCGCTGATGTGTCAGTAATACCGTCACATACGAGGGCAGCTAGAGCTAATTCAACCGGGTTAAAATTGTTTGCCGCGAATGGTTCACCTATTAGAGTGTATGGTGAAGTCATTTTAAAATTAAATTTAAATTTACGCCGCGAATTCGTTTGGAATTTTTTGATTGCCGACGTTTCTCATGCTATCATCGGCGCTGATTTTTTAAGTAATTTTGGAATTTTGGTCGACCTCAAGCGGAAATGCTTACGAGATAGTAAAACCGAATTAAAATCTGTTTGCGCAATTCATATGACACCTTCGGTGAGTGTAAAAACTGTCAACGCGGAATCAAATTTCGCTGACATTCTGCAAGAATTTGTTGATATCACCCGGCCACTACCAATGGGTACAACGACGAATTCCAATGTAGTTCATCGAATTATAACGCAAGGTCAGCCTGTCTTTTCGCGCCCACGACGACTTTCGCCCGAAAAATTAGCAGCTGCCCGCGCTGAATTCGACTCACTCTTGAAATTAGGAATCTGCCGGCCATCAAGCAGCAGTTGGGCGAGTCCGCTACATATGGTGCGCAAAGCTGACGGATCGTGGAGACCCTGCGGGGATTATCGCTCGCTCAATGCGCAAACCGTGCCGGATCGTTACCCACTCCCGTTTCTGCAGGATTTCGCAAATGTCTTGGCAGGTAACACAGTTTTTTCGAAAATTGATTTGCAGAAGGCGTTCCATCAAGTCCCTGTACATCCCGACGACGTCTGTAAAACGGCCATCACTACACCCTTCGGGCTATACGAATTCACAAAGATGACTTTCGGTCTACGAAATGCAGCCCAGACGTTTCAACGCATAATAAACGAAGTTTTTCGTGGTCTTGATTTTGTTTTTACGTACCTCGACGACGTATGTGTTGCATCGAAATCATTCGAAGAGCATCGAAAACATCTTCAGCAGGTATTTAAACGATTGCGAGATCATAATTTAACTATCAACGCAGCGAAATCCGAGCTTGGGGTTACGAAACTTGAGTTTTTGGGACACTCTATTACCAAGGATGGCATTCGACCCCTAGAAAGTCGCGTAGAAGCCCTTCGTAACTTTAAACGACCCACCGTCGCAAAGGAGTTGAAGCGGTTTCTAGCAATGCTAAACTTCTATCGAAGGTTCCTGCCGCATGCAATGGAAACTCAAAGGTTTCTCTTCGACATGATAGGCGCAAACAAGCGCAACGATTCTACTCCTCTATCTTGGTCCGACGAAACTTCAAGTTATTTTGAAGCCTGCAAGGAACAGCTGGCGAAGTGTGCAATGCTGGCACACCCCGTATCCAATGCGGAATTATCTTTATGGGTCGACGCCTTAAATTTCGCCGCGGGTGCCGTGCTGAATCAAGTGGTGGATGGTGATATTCAGCCGCTGGGTTTTTTCTCGAGGAGATTCACGAAGGCTGAGACGCGATACAGCACATACGACCGTGAGCTGACAGCTTTGTACATGTCACTACGCCATTTTCGCTACATGGTAGAAGGCAGAATGTGCCACATCTACACCGACCACAAGCCGTTGGTGTACGCATTTCATCAGCGTCTGGATAAGGCATCGGACCGGCAAGTAAGACAGCTCGACTTCATTTCACAAATAACGACAGATATTCGTCACGTTGAGGGTGAAAATAACGCCGCCGCTGATTTGATGTCGCGAATCAATTCGATCGACTACTCACCAATTGACTATAACCGTCTAGCTGAAGACCAGATTACGGATGATGAGCTTCTGTCCCTGCTGTCAGGTAATAAGACTCATTCTCTTAAACTAACGAAATTTGCTGTCCCTTCTAGTTTGCGGAAAGTATACTGCGATTCGTCCACCAACAAAATACGTCCATTCATCACAAGCAAGTTCAGATCAAACGTTTTACATGCTATACACGATTTGGCACATCCAGGCATAAGAGCTACTGCACGTCTTATGTCTGAACGTTTCGTGTGGCCTTCCATCCAGCGCGACAGCAGACAATTTGCCAGAAATTGCATTCAGTGTCAACGATCGAAGGTTATTCGTCACAACAGAGCAGCACTACAACGCATTACAACACCAACACAACGTTTTTCACATTTGCACATCGATATTGTTGGACCCTTTCCTCTATCCAATGGCAATCGTTATTGCCTTACGATAATCGACAGATTCACGAGGTGGCCAGAAGCCATTCCCATGCCTGACATCTCAGCATCGACGGTGACAAAAGCCTTGCTAAACGTATGGATCTCGCGCTTTGGTATTCCTGTGAATATAACATCTGACTTGGGTAGACAGTTTGAAAGCGCTCTTTTTCAAGAACTTCTAAAACGCCTGGGAGTTAACCACCTGCGAACAACGCCGTACCATCCTCAAGCAAACGGTATGGTTGAGAGATGGCACCGTACTCTGAAATCAGCGATTTTATGCCATAATCATGAGAGATGGACGGCGTACCTGCCCTTAATCTTACTAGGACTACGATCAGTTTTCAAGGATGACATAGAGGCTACCCCTGCCGAGCTTGTTTACGGAACGACACTTCGGCTACCTTCGGAATTTTGGGTAGACAGCAAACCTTCGAATAACGAACACGAGATGCTGTCTGAGCTTCGCCTAGTCATGCAGAATTTGAAACCTGTTGACTCCGCATGCCACTCCACACCCAAAGTCTTCATCCATCCATCACTGAAGTCCTGCGAGCAAGTCTTTATCAGAGATGATTCAATTCGACCATCACTTTCATCGCCGTACAAGGGCCCCTATAAAGTCCTACGTCGAACGCCGAAATATTATACAATTCAAATAGGAAGCAAACACGTCAAAACTACCATCGATCGTCTTAAGCCTGCTTTTGTTGCTGCGATGCTTCTAAGGGGGGAGTAATGTGGCGAACTCACAAATTATTAATTTTGTTATGGCAACGCCGTACTACTGGCATGAGCTATGGCAACGCCGTGCTACTGGCTGAAACCGCCATTTTGACTTACTTCTTTTTCAATGTACTTTTTCTTATTGGATCGAGCGCGTGTTAATAAAACGTAAATTTAATATTCTTAAAATAAAACACAGCAAAATCTAAATATACATAAATAAAAATAAACAAAAATTTTAATTATAAAAATCTCCTTTTCCCAAATTCTCACGTAAAGACCAAAAATTTTAATTTTTATTAGCTGCTCTGCTTTAATCCGCTTTGTATTTCATTTATTTATTTTATTTTATCTCATTTCTACCGAACATATTTGCAGCTCCTCTCAACGTAGAGAGCAAAGGCCATAAAACCAAGCAATGTCATGTGTGGCAAAAAAAAATTTATAAAAAAAAAATACATAACATTTTTTTTTTTTTAAATCACCAAACAATGTCAGGCATGTTGACCATGACATTCGTTACAAATAAAGTAAAAACCAACAATAAAAGCAAAATTTGAAATAAAAAAAATTAACACAAAAAGCCGTTATTTATGATAAATGAGGGAAAACATTTGTTGTGTCTGTCTAGGCTGCACTGTTTTGACAGCCGCACAAGCACAACTATCGCAAAAAAGTTTTCAAACACCACTGTTTTGCTTATGCAGCCGTTGGTGCTTTGTGTGCAAAAGAAAATGCAGGCAGACATACACACACACATGCATCCCTACTGCATATAAATATTCCGACATGTGTGCGAGTTCATATAAATAAGTATCTGGTTGCAGGCACTCCAAATGCGACGGTTGAGATTTTCGGTTATTCCCTAAGCTGAGTTGTCAAAATTTGTTATGGTAGAGCTTTTCCAGCTGCTGTAGCTTTTGCAGCATTTTCAGGCATTTATTTTCATTTCTAGTAAAATACTCAGGTTATTGCACATATTAATATTTAAATCTAAAGCACTCTCGCACACTAATTTATAATTTAAATTTTTACATTTTATTTCCCGAAAGTATTATTTACCTCCATGAAGTGCAAACACTTTTCCATCACTCTTTATTTTGCAGTCTTGACAAATTTATTTATTTAAGCTTCTAATTACAATAATCATTTATACTCACTAAGAACAACAACAACAACAGCATTAAGCGTAAATGCATTTAACTAAATTAATATAAATGTGTCTGCGGCTTCAATAGCAAAACCAATTCACACACACACACATACATGAGTGCTATGCAATTATATTCATGTATGCATGTGTGGAATTCTATGATATTAAAAAATAGCAATACTAATACTTAGTAGTAATTTGTATTCAGAGGGTGGCTGAGCAATTTGTTGCCTGCTTGAGTAATGGGGCATATAAATTTTCAACCAAATGGAGTGGAGAGACAGTCGGAGAAATAATTTATATGAAATTAAATTGACCGTAAAATATATCACAATGTGTACTTAGGTAATAAACAGTTATAATTAATTATTGAAATAAAGTAAACAAATTTAATAGCCGAAAATAAAATAATATAAAAAAATGCAACCAAAAAATATTAAAAAAACTTAGATATAAAAAATAAATAAGTAACAAAAATATATAATAAACATATAAAAATAAAATAATAAACATATAAATATAAAACATATAAAAAAAATCAAAAATTTTAAAAACTAAAAAAAAAAATTCATAATAAAAAATTAAGTTTTTGATTAAATTTTTATATGTAATAAATTAAATTGAAATAAAATATAATGAATTAAAATTAAAATATGCATACAAATAATCAACGCATAAAGAGAAAAACACAATGATAATGAAATAATTTAAATAAACCAAAACAAAAACAACAACAAAATTATATTAAAAAATATAAAAATTTTAATAATTAAAATCGAATAAATTCAATTAAAATAACGTAAAATAAAACACAATTACAAAATGCAAATAAAATATACAAAAATTGAATAATATTTGAGAAAAATAAATAGATAACAAAATTATATAATAAAAGCAATTTTAGTCAAAAACATAAAAAATACTCGCCATTTTTTTTAATTTAAACAATTAAAAAAAATTGTTTTGATGACATGTTTATATGCAAAATATTAAATTGAAATAAAGTGAAATGAAATAAAATAAAAAAACTTAAAATGCGCAAATAAACAAAAAAACAGAAACATAATGACGGTAGTAATTGCCAAAAAACAACAACAAAAAATTATAATAAAAAAATATAAAAATTTTAAAAACTAAATAAAATACATTCAATTAAAATATGCAAATAAAAACATTAACAAATTTAAAAAATAACAAAATGATGTTATATAAAATGGACAAAATACAACAAAAAAAGATCAAAAATTAAAAAAAATTGAAAACAAAAGAAAAAAATTATCATAAGAAAAGAAAAGAATTTCAAAAACAGAAATGAAATATACTACAATAAGATAAAGTACATTTAAGACACGCAAATAAAACTTTTAAAAATATTTTAAATATATTAAAAACAAATAGAAAATATCATACTAGCTTAAAATAAAATAATTTAATAAAAAAATGAAGTTTTCAAAAACATATAAGAATTAAAAAGAAATCATTATTATTATTAATAAATGAATTAAACAAAAGATAATGAAAAGAAAAAAGTTCAAATATGCAAATAAAACATTAAAAAGAAAAAATAACAAAATGATGTTTTATAAAATAATCTAAATATAATAAAAAGCAAAAGAATTAAAATTAAAAAAAGTTTAAAAAACATAACAAAAAAATAATCATAAGAAAAATAAAACAAATTTAAGAACTTAATTTAAATAAATTAAAATAATTTAAATTAATTCAAATAAAGTACACTTAAGATATAAATACAAAAGTATTAAGCAAATAAATAAAAAATGGCATAGTAATTTAATATAAAAAATTCTAAATAAAAAAATTAAAATCAAATAATCAAGTAAAAACTAACAAAACTATTTTTTATAAAATGACTTAATTAAAATTTAAAAAGAAAAAACTGTAAAAATTGTAAAAGGTTAAAATAAAAAACAAATGATTTTTACAAAAAACTATACAAATTTCAAAAACTAGAAAGATGTAAATTAAATTAAATTAAGGTAAAATTACATACAATCTGTGTCAGAAGAAAATAACTGGTATTTTTCTTGTAACTTCAAGATATATTTCGTTCTGCTTTTTGCTGCATAATAGTTCCACTCAAGGGCTGCGACGCCAGTGCTGCTAACTCAGGTTAATGTCGTTCGAAGCTTTCCCGTAAACGCAACCAAACAAAAATGAGTGAGAAGTACACAAAGCGTTTGAGGCGGTATTTTTATGCAGGCATTCGAAAGGGCCGAAATTATCTTACGCCGCGCCTGCAAAAGTAATTAAACAATCAAAAAAGTTTGCTGGGATGTGGAATCAGCGGTATAAAGTGTACAAAAATGTTGATGACTTTTCCGAGCGCGGCTTGAAGCGAGTGACGACAAAAAAGCAGGATAAAGTGATCCTCCATCTTTTTAAGCGGGACCCTTCTTTGTGACTACGCCAAGCACGATCAGTTCTTGCTAAAAAAGGAATAGATGTGAGTATCAACACCATCAAACGACGAACACATCCTACCATCTCACATAGTAAAAACCACTACTCTCAGAAAAACACATTGAGAAACAACAAAACAAGAAAATGGTATCACAGTATTGGACTGGCCTTACCAGTCCCCAGACGCCAACCCCATTGAGAATGCGTGGGGAACAATGAAAACGCCTAGATGCGGAAGGCCAGTCCATGACTTAAAGCAACTCGTGCGTCAAGTTCGCAAAATCTAGTTCTGTTTGTCGCTGAGCTACGCAGAAAAACTGGTTCAAAGCATGAAGAAGATGCCAGGCTATACTCGGCAAGGACGAAGACTACACGGATTATTGAGTAATTACGACTCGTAGTTTTGTGCATACTTTCATGTAAAAAAATTTTGAATATATATCTTTTATACTTCATGAATAAAGACGGTTCCTTTTTTCTGACACAGACTGTAGATAAAAAAATTCAACATGCAAATAAAAAATAAAATAACTTATATTAATATAAAATATAAAAATAATTAAAAATTAAAAAAAAAAAATTAAAATTAAGTAAAATAAAACTATTAAAATTATATTATGCAAAATAGTATAAAAGAAAATATAAATTTTTTAAAAAGGCTTAAAAATGTATAATAAAAAGTGTTCATGTCACAACATATTATAAAATTATCTCGCTCAGATATTCTTTACATATACAGCGAAAGTAGCAGAACAACTTATGGGACAAATTCCAGCGTTGCGATTGATTCCAGCGCGACCATTCTTGCATAGCGGCGTCGATTTTGCTGGTCCAATTGACGTACGCCAATCGGCTCTTCGTAATGCTAAAACATCAAAGGGGCATATTTGTATATTCCTGTGTATGGTATCAAAAGCAGTCCACTTGGAAAGTGCCTCCAGTTTATCTACCGAGGCCTTTATCACAGCTTTTCGGCGCTTCGTTTCACGTAGAGGAAAATGTACGCAACTATACTCAGAATGTGGGATAAACTTCGTTGGTGCCAGCGGTTTACTGCACACCATGCATCAGCGCAACACAGCATCAATACCGGAAAACCTCAGAGCATTTTTTGCTAGCGAAGGCACAACTTGGAATTTAATCCGCCAGCCTCTCCACACTTCGGTGGTTTATGGGAAGCTGGGATAAAATCCAAAAAATCTCACCTTAAGCGTGTCTTGCAAGACCGCGCTTTGAATTTCAAAGAGTTGATTACACTTTTATATCAAATAGAAGCTTTCCTGATTTCGCGTCCTCTTTGCCCGCTCAATGAAGATGAGGAAAACTGCGACGCACTTACACCAGGACATTTTTTAATTGTAGAACCAACTCTTAATATTCCTGATGAAAACTTACTTGATTTCGCTACTTCTGGATTAAGTCGGTGGCGTATGGTTGAATTCTTAAAACAACACTTTTGGCGTCGCTGGTATTCGGAGTATCAAATGTTTTATTCTTAATTTCGTGTTTCGATATTGGGATGATGTGATTTTATTTGCGAAGTACTCTAAATATTTTTTTTTGTTTGAAAATAAATGCAAATTCTTTAAATATTTGAACTAAATTGGTTTGGTTCTTCCTTTTAATTATTATATATTAATAAATATTAAAAACTAAAAGAACGTATATTAAATTAAAATAATGAAAAATGAAATAAATTAAATAAATATATATTACAATAAAACATAATAAAAGAAAAGAGAAACAGGATTAAAACAAAAAACGTCCGTGAATAAAAAATATGCAAAAATTTAAGAATAAAATAAAATAAAAGAATAAAAGCAAAGAGTATATTATAAAAAATAAAAATAAAATAAAAATTGTCCATAATGTCTTTGGTATGTACCAAAATCCTGAAATAACCTGGAATAAAGGTTAGGTAAGGTTAGGTTGACCGGGTGGCTGAAAGCCATCACATAGTCCTATTGGTCCTTAGTGGTATCAGATGGAGCTAGACCCTTACGTTTTCTTGTAGTAGGCTTCTTGTAATAAGCCTGCCTCTTTTGCGAATCTAAGTAAGATCTGAAGCTCCAACCCCTCTAAATGAAATAAAAGGAAAGAATAAAATAAAAGGAAGTAAAATAAATTAATTACGAGTATTGAAAAAAAAAAAAAATACAAAAATACCTTCAACTACCTTGCTAGTAAAAAAAAATTATTCAATGCCGCGCCAAGTTATTTTGCCTATACCGATTGTCTTTCTCCAATCATCTCCTCCTGGTTTTGGTATACTTTAAGTTAATATAGGATAAATACTACGAATATTCTATCAAAATGCGAAAGACCAAGAACTCTCTCGGATGATTTCTGAAATTCTTACTTCCTTGATCGGCATTGCTCTTCCCACAAATACTCGCACATATTCCACTATTCCTTATAAATATGTGTTGGTATACGTTTCAGGGCACACAAATTGCAAATTTCCAGCCGCCCAAGTACCGGAAGAAAAGGGGGAAAAAAGGAAATAAAATACCAAATCTGGCAAATTCATTCAACTGAAATAATTGGCAAAGAGATAAGCGGTGAGTGCAATGAGTGGTGCACTTCATTGGCGGCGGTGCAAACAATGTGTTCACATTGATATGCCCAAAAAAGGCCAATTCACTCAAACACAGGCAAAGGGCTGGCAAGGCAGGCACGCAGACACGCAGACAGATAGGCACAGAGAACAGAGAACAGTGAACAGACAAAGCGCGTTCAGCTTTAGCTGGCAGGCAAATTATGCGGACAGACAAGCATAAAACGCACAGGCAGAGTGCAAATTCACAGACAACGCAGACAATCGAGCACAAATGGCAAATAGAGGAACGAATGGCCAACCGGCAAACATTTTCATTGCCAACTGAGAGTGGCAAAGAAATAAAGAAAGTAAGAGCAACAAATGTGTGCATTAACAGACAACAGCAGCTAAATGTTTGCTGCAGTCAAAAATCATGGTAAATAAAAAGCAGAAATGAAAAAAAATAGAGAAAAGGAAATGAAAAAAACAAGAAAAAAAATAGTGCCACGAATTAAACAAAAAACTTGCATACTGTGAATTGAAGCTGTTGGATAAATTGATTGGGTGTCGTTTTTCCGGCTTTTGTGTTTCATTACATTTATTTTTGTTGTTATTGTTATTTTTTTGTAGATACAAATATTGGCAAGTTTCAGTAGTGCTTTGGTGTGAGAAGTAGTGCTTTTGGAACCACGGGCTGTATGTGTGGTTTTTGGCTGACATGGCGGCGAAGGGTGGTGGAGGCAAGAGGGGCGGCCTATTGATGTGGCTCCGCGACTCAGTTGTACGAGTAAAGAGATGTAGAATTGGGCTTGGAATACCACTAAACTTCCATGCACCTATATTTGTATGCACGTAACTGCACTGAATAGACAGGCTATTTAAAAAAAAATCTTTTGTAAATTTTCAAAAATTGTTTGGAACGGAGAACACAAATTTGTGTAGGGGAATTGGCTGGACAATTATTTTCAGGATTGTTAATGATCATCCCGGCAGCAGGCTGTATTTAATTTCGCAGCCAATTGCATTTTTTCGGCAGGCGTTGTGCTTGCATATATGTACACTTGCGTTCACAAGAATGGCAGCGTGAGATGTTGCAAATTTTTGACTATTCATTTATTTTTTATAAAATTTTTATTTACTACTAATTACAACTTACATCTTAACGAAAACTGTGGATGAAATTACAAAAAAATCAAATCAAATCGAATTTCAAACTTTTTGGTTAGAATGTGTCCGTTTAAAGTCGATTAAGTTTCGCGTTGATTTTTGATAATTTTTTTGTTGACGGGTTATGCATTTTTATCCATATATTTTTTATATAGAGATGCAGTTCAAAATACAAAAAACAAGTGCGTGCAACGTAGTAAACATAACAGAAGAAGACGGAGAAGGGTCGACCGGTGTAGGTAAACGCCGTATACAAACCGTGGCAACAACGCGCACTACTCGGAGCGTTTATCACCCACACAAACGCAGCGATTCCAGGACCACAGCAACGGCTCAAAATACCGCAAGGTAATACCAATAAATCCGACTCCGGAATGGATAGCACTTTATAATACGCACAAGCACTAGCCAGGACACGAAAATAAACGCCAAAAAAAAAAAACACTGGGACCAAAAAACGCCCCAAACAGTAGGCACCAAGGAAATATAACGCCAAAAAGTAGGCACCAAAAAAATTGGGACCAAAAAACGCCCCAAACAGTAGGCACCAAAAATATATTTCCTACAAGTTTGCACCAACAAACAAGCGCCAACAAGTAGGCAGTGTTATTTGTCACTAGAAATTAGCAACCACAAGGAAAAACTCAGGAAAAATAGCCTAAAGAGTATCTCAGATATATATAAGGTAAAGCTCTCTCTCTCCATTTCCTCTATGTTATATCTTTTATCTCTCTCGCGAAACGAAAATGCCCAAAACCTTGCATGGCCTTGAAATTTTAGTCTCCATTCTCGCTCGTTCATCGCCGCCTAAGAAGTTTCACTTCAAAAAACAAGTACCACGAAACTCAATGTTTCAAACTTTGTTCAAAACTCTAAACAATTCAAAAAATGTTCATAAAAATTTTAAATTTTTGGTTAGAATTTACAAAAAATTGTGACTATGTAGTTTTGTAGGCCATTAAATTGTGATTTAGGTGCCTAAAAATTTGATTTGCGTTGATTTTTCATAATTTTATTTTTGACGATGTTATCAATTTTCTTCCACATAACGAATGTTCGAAATATTTTTATGTGGAGAAAATGCGCAAGTCCGCTACCAAAAAAAAAACAAAATAAATAAATAAATAAATCCGAGTTTTTAACCACTTTAGACTTGCAATTTATTATACCAAAATTTAATGAACTATAAAATTGTATACCTGGAGTTTTTGATTGATTTAAATATATGTAACATTTCCACGATAGGCTAGCAGAGATAATAGAG
Source organism: Anastrepha ludens (assembly GCF_028408465.1). Lineage (NCBI taxonomy): Eukaryota > Metazoa > Arthropoda > Insecta > Diptera > Tephritidae > Anastrepha > Anastrepha ludens. The sequence continues at coordinate 117,454,556 of NC_071502.1, forward strand.
ATATAATTGGAGAATTCTGTCGCCTCTAAGAAAAATAAGGAGATATTTACAGTGTCTTCAATCGAGATTAGCCCCTCAGGGCCTAAGTATTATCCTGTCAAAAATTTTGTTTTAATTTTTGAACTATTTTATTGACAGAGAGTTGAATGAAAGGTGTTTAATACAAAATAAATAGAATATTTTCTCTTATTTATGAACTCCTATCTCTTCAAGCCTTCGAGTATGGCCCAAATATTATTATAAGTACATCCTAGATGAATAGAGAGCATATTTTTAGTTACTTTATAAAAATTAAAGATCACAATATCGTTAAATACGGAATAAAGCAGCTTTCAGTAAAAACTAGGGTTTCTTTATATTATTTTATTTTCTTTTTTTTGAGTTCATTAAAGAATGCCTGAAAGTACTTATTAATTTTCTAATGCTCAGCGCACAAAAGTTTTCATATACTCAGCTAAGTTCAATGAAAAGCATACCCTCAGCCCACCAAATATTGAATATAAAATATTAAATAAATTCTCTTTCAGCAAAAACTTAGGTTTCCTTATTGCTCTTTTTATTTTTTATTTATTAAATAATGCCTGAAATTGTTGTCTGGTGGTGTGCTATGCAGAAAAGAACCTATTCTAATTTATTGAATAAGGTGCAGAGATCAGCGAAATTAGTAATATGTGGCGTCATGAAAACCACGCCATCCATGGCTTTGGATATCATGCTACATCTGCCACCCCTAGATCTCTTCTGCAAATACTCAGCGGCCTGCTCCGCTTTAAGGCACAAAGCGAGCTCACAATGGAGGAGTGTCACATATGGACATTCAACCTTCTTAGACATCTACACGGAGATACCCACTGACTGTGATTGTCGCCCTCCCATTCTTTGCTTCGAAAGGAATTTCCTAATGAAAATCCCTTCTAGGCTGGAATGGCTTGAAGAAGATCCAACACCCAAGACACCCATTAAGATCTACACGGACGGGTTTAAAATGGACACCGGTGTAGGATCAGGGTTATTTTGCGAAGAGCTTTCTATTAGCGAATCCTTTAAACTACCGGATCACTGTAGTGTTTTTCAAGCGGAAATAAACGCTATTCATGAAGCTTTAAAATGGTTAAAGATAAACAGAATATCATCAACGGATATCTGCATTCTATCAGACTGCTAAGCTGCCCTAAGAGCCCTGGATGCATTCCAAAAAATGTCAAGGAGTGTGTATCGTATAATTTTATGTTGGGTTCCAGGCCACAGAGATATACCAGGGAACTGTAGGGCAGACCAACTTGCAAGAGAAGGTACCTGTATGCCATACATAAGTAATTTTATGGAGATACCTCTCGCAACTTGTAAGCTTCTCATCAGTTCTGCAAATCAAAGATGGATTAGTGTATGAAATTGCTAGGGAAACATGGCCAAGGCTAAATTACGTCTGTCCAAGAGCTTTACAAAATTAAGTAGACTTCAAATCAGGACCTTAGTAGGGGCCCTCACAGGACATTGTCTCATAGGAAATCATGTAAGGAGATTAGGCGTTTACACGCATGATTTCGGTCCTAGCTGCAGAAATGAGGAGGAACTGGAAAAAAATTCAAGACCTTTTTTGCCCATGCTCATGCTCTAGCCAAAGCAGGAACCGATTTTTAAAATCCTACTTCTTAAAGAATATAGATAATCTATACATTTTAGGTATCTACAACCTTTTACGCTTTGTCAAAAGCTCAGGATGGTTTAATATGGAAGGGAAATGTAGCCCAGCCCCCGCGGCTCACAACGGACCCATTTCGTGGTCTAAGTGGCCTCGTTTTCTCTATGTGCGATGCGGTTGCCAAACCTAAACCTAAAACGTAAACCTAATCAAAAAATACTTTTTTTTTTTATTTGATTTCATTGAGGGAGTAACTTTTTTTACTTAAGTAAGTATCTAGAAATTTGTTTAGAAATAGTTTTAACAAAACCTAAACAATTTCTTATTGTTTTCCTCAATTTATACATTTTTTTGGAATTCTTGATTAGCGCCCAAAAGAAGATCAAATTTTCTCTAACCCACAGCATATTCAGCACACAAATGTTCTTATGCATCTAACAGAGTATTCTTTATAGCACACTTTCAGGAGCTTTCCAACAATTACGGTGCATAATTTAGTAAAAGACCTTCCAGCGCACAAATGTTCCATAAATTATATATATTTTTCAGTTGAAGTTTTATGTTGATTATATAATAGTTTTTTACACACAGGCTCCCCTCTCTAGCATGCGCCGCTTTCTTACATTGCAAGGCATTTACAGCAATTTTCGCACTTTAATGTCATATAAATATATAATTGCATAGCATATCGTGCAGGGTTTATTGTTGCTTTAACTGTGCATTTTCATGTTACACTAAAAATCATTTAACCTCTCGTTAAAATATCTGTTTATGGCCACTTTTTACAGCTGCCACTGAAATGGAAGAAAACAACAAAAAACGTGAAATTAATATTTAACTAAATGAACAAAATTAACAGGTTTAATGCTAGCGAAAACTATGTAGATTAAATTTTTTATGCGCTACTCTTCTAATATATATGTATATGCTTCTCTTACATACAAATAATCGCATTTAATGCTGCGCATAAAAGAAAATATATTCAAACATAAAGCTCACAATCAACTTGTACTGGCTACACTGCGTAACCTTTAGTTTTATTACGTCTATGCACTGCTATATTTAGTATAAATTAAATGGGGGAATTTTGCTTTAATAAAGTCTATCATAAAGTATTTTCTGCGATTTGTTATTCCAAGCAGCGCTAAAGTAGACCATAAGTCAAGCGGTAGCAACGAGTCATTCAACCCTTTTCCATGAAAATACTTACGTGCGTACATTTTTACACGCACACATGCGTAGTTTAAGTAGTTCTTGTAAATGTTTTTGCAATAAAATTTTCACCATCGACCCTCGTAACAGCGCTTATCATTTAATTTTTTTTGGTTTTTTGCGGCAACAGGCCTGTGGACTCGTTAAGTTTTATGCGGCACAAGAAGGAAGTTTGGAAGTAAACCGGAAGGCCAGACTATTGTCGTAAATTTTTACTAGAAAGATTATTATGCTGTAATGACTGAAATAGCCGACAATATTGCTTTCGAAATGCTTGCGCTGTGTTGATATAACGGCCTTTTCGATACGTGCAACCATGTTTTGTAGCGCCTGTTCAAAATTGAATGAAGTAACTCGAGAAGAAAAATACTCATTTAGAGTTTCATGTAGTTGGTTGATATACATATTTTCAGAAGAGTATGCGCTACTTGTGCTACCATTTATTGAAGTTTGGAAAAAAAATCGTGTGTGAGGGAGGCATTTTTTGGGACAACGTTAAATGCTGTTTTTAGAGCTTCTAAAAAGTAAAATTTTTCGAAAAATCTCGACTGCATAAAAATTGTAGGGCCGACGTGCTTATGAGTATATTTGTATATTGAAGATGTATTTATATATAATGAAAGGTATTTATTGGAAATGTGAAAAAAATACTATGGATGATGTATGGAGTGTAAAGTATAAAGTAAGACCATTTCTAAAGGCTTTGTCAGTCGTTTGGAGTATTGGAACGTGGCAACCTCCGGAACGGATGATCTGGATTTGATGGGACTTTCACTGAAAGATGGAGAAATTTTTTAAACTGGTCATAAGAAGCTTTTTAGTCTGAAAATGTTATTCTCCAGGTGGCGGAGGCATCGAAATACTTTTAATGAATTATATTTATAGTCTGGTTTTGATTATATATTTTACCAATGCACCAGAAGCTCTTCAAAAGCGAAAAATAGAAAAAATTTATGAAAAAAAATCATGTTAAAGGCATGTCAAAAATGCATATCAGAAAAAAATAGGAAAAATTAAAAAAAAAGAATTGTACAATAGAAAAAATAAATAAATAAAAAAATTATAAAAATGAAATGAAAATGCGCGAGAAGCCTTTGAAAAGTGTCGGAAATATCAACCTATTCGTCGATTTTAATGAAACTTTGCTTAAAGAGGTTTTGAGGTCACTGATTATCTGAATTTATAAAAAATAAAAAAAATAAAAATATTATAAAGAAGTCATATACAAAAATTTGAAAAAATTAAAAAAAAATAGTAATAATAAAAAAAGGTATAAAAATGAACTCAAAATGCACCAGAAGCGAAAATAACATTGATTTTTATGAACCTTCACTTAAAGGTCTTTTTGAGATTGTCAATAAAATAATATTATAAAAACAAAAAAAAATTGTAAAAATTAAAATAGAAAAATTTATCGAAATAATATATTAAATATTAAACAAACAAAAAATTTAAAAATGAAATAAAAATGCGTCAGAAATCCTTCAAAACTGGCGAAAATATCAACCTATTCGTCGATTTTAAACAAACTTTGCATAAAGAGCTTTTTGAGAACGCTGATTACGAGTCTAAATTTATAAAAAATTTAAAATAAAAATTTATGAAAAATAAAAAAAATAATAAATAAAAAAAAGTTTGTAAAAATTAAAATAAAAAACATAAGAAAATAAAATATTAAAAAAAACGAAAATAATAAATAAAAAATTTTATAAAAATGAAACGGAATTTCGCTCAAAAGAACGCTGAATACGAATCTGAGATTCTAAATAAACAGCGATAGCGCAAAAAAATAATAAAAAAACAAAATTTTTGAAAATTAAAAAAAAAAAATGTATACAAATTAAATGAAAATGCGCCAGAAGCCCTCCAAAAGTGGCAAAAATATCAAACCATTCGCTAATTTTAATGAAACTTTTCATAAAGAGATTTTTGAGAACGCTGATTACGAATCGGAACTCAAAATAAAAAAAAATGAATACAAATAGATAAAAAAACTTCAACAGGGCTATTTTGCGTGTCGGTAATTACGAATTTGAATTTATAAAAACACTAGCTTAACCCGCGGCCCCGCTCGAGTATATAAAAGAACTACAAACAATCATTTAATAGAAAATAATTTTTTATTAATAGGACTATGAATAAGTTCGTGCGGTTTTTTTTCGAAATTTGAAACTTTATTGACGTAAAATGGTTACAAATTTAATATTCAAAATATTGTCCATCGCTTACTACTACTTTTTCCCATCTTTCTGGCAATTCACGGATTCCCTTTGTGAAAAATTCGGTCGGTTTTGCCGCAATCCACGAATCGATCCATTTTTTGACTTCATCGTAATTACGGAAGTGCTGGTCAGCCAGGCCATGTTGCATCGATCGGAAGAGATAGTAATCGGATGGCGCAAGGTCTGGACTATACGGCGGGTGGGGTAGGACATCCCATTTGAGCGTTTCTAAGTATGTTTTGACCACTTGTGCAACATGTGGCCGAGCATTGTCATGTTGCAAAATAACTTTGTCGTGTCTATCGGCGTATTGCGGCCGTTTTTCTCGCAGTGCTCGGCTCAAACGCATCAATTGTCGTCGGTAGACATCCCCCGTAATCGTTTCATTCGGTTTCAGTAGCTCATAATACACAACACCCAGCTGGTCCCACCAGATACACAGCATAACCTTCAGGCCATGAATATTCTGCTCCGACGTCGATGTTGAAGCATGGCCAGGGTATCCATACGTTGCCCGACGTTTTGGATTGTCGTAATGGACCCACTTTTCATCGCCAGTCACAATTCGATGCAAAAAACCCTTTCTTTTGTGCCGTTGAAGCAGTTGTTCGCATGCCATAAAACGGCGTTCAACGTCTCTTGGCTTCAATTCATACGGCACCCAATGGCCTACCTTTCGGATCATTCCCATGGCTTTTAAACGTTTGGAAATGGTTGATTGATCAACTCCCAAAGTTTTTGCAACCTCTTCTTGCGTTTGAGCCGGATCTTGATCGAGCAATTCCTCCAATTCGGTATCCATGAACTTTGGCGGCGCACCCTCGCGTTCTTCGTCTTCCAAGCCAAAATCACCACTTTTAAAGCGTGCAAACCACTTCTGGCACGTTCGCTCAGATAGAGCATGCTCACCATAAACTTCCACCAAGATACGATGACTTTCGGCTGCTTTTTTCTTCATATTAAAATAATGAAGAAGAATTCCCCGCAAAAACACATTATTTGGCACGAAATTCGACATTTTCAAGTGTGGTAAAAATATTGTTGTTTACGCTTCAAATAAAAAACTTATACTGACGTTTGTGCCTTACGACAGTAGCTCTCCAATGAATGTTTGGAAATGTGGATCGATGGAATAATAATCAAGTTACGCCATCTGTTGTAAAACCGTAACGAACTTATTCATAGTCCTATTAATAACCATAATATTACAATACCCGGCATCCGTTGCTATGCCTCGTTGAATAAAATCAAAAAAACCAATCAGAAAAATATCAAGCAAAATTATTTTTATTCATTTTTTTATCTCAAACCGTTTTTGAGCTTTGCATTTGGGTCATAGTTGAACAGCTTATGCGGATTATGGAGTCTAGAGTGGGCTATAAATAGTGGGAAATACGAAAAACTAAGATTTCTTAGATTAAATTTAAGCAAATATTCGATTATTAGTGACGAATGAGAGTGGTGGGGCGGTCTGGGGGCTGTGGGAAGGGAAACATGCCTATAACCTTCATTGGGTGAAAATATGAATGTATAAAATTTTTTTCGTCATTTGGTGTTGTCGTTTCGTAGTGATGCGCGTACAGACATTCACCTTTATAGTATAGATAATGTAAAAGGGTGGATAGAATTATACTTTTATAATTAATTAAATTAAAAAAAAATACCAACCAAGGAAACTAAAAAACACGGAACGTGATTCAAAGATAGACACTATGACCCAAAATTGTATAATTCAGCACCGTGTAGGGGGATCCATATAAAGGTTTACTTTTGAAAATTAAAAAAAAATTATAAAACTCAATTTTCTACGTATGGGAGTTACTGAAGCCGCTGTTTATGAATATGAATTTTTAGAAATGAAAAAAAAAAAAAATATAATATATATTAAATTTTTCTTTTTAATTCTTTAACAAAAAAATGTTTAACTTACTTAGCATTTTCATAATTTCATCGCTGTACAGGCTGATCCATTACTGGTTTCTTTTTGAAAAACCAGAATCTGAATTCCTGATTAAGAACCTGAATTTATATATATTAAAAAGAAAAAAAATTAAAAAAAAACTTTAAATATTAAACGCTTTTGTTTAACTGCTTTTAAAAAATTTATTTTTTTTAATTTACTTACTTAGTTTTTCAAAATTTAAAATGGCGAATCCAATGTGGTGAAGAGCTTTTAGAAATAATCAGCCGATTTTAATTAAACTTCGAATCGAATCAAGCGAGAAAATCGGTTTTTTTTATTTTTATTTTAATTTTTGTTTTTATTATTATATATTTTTTTAAACATCTCTTTTATATTTTAAAAGTATAGCTTAGGTAAGAGCAAATTAATTTTTTAATGTCTTTTAGTAGACTGCTCCCTTAAAATAGACTTCCGCCTATCAGCAATTACTTTGATACTGCATTGACTTTTTTACTCTAAGTCTATTTTGTGGCTAAAATCTTCTTCCACAGCCCTCCTAACTCCAAGAGCGCAATGTGTGCTAAGTTTCTTTGAGAGGTCCCAGTTTTTAATCGAGCTATGCGTTACAAGGTTGGACAGGGAAGTGAATGGCTACTCAGAAAGGCACAAATAAATCAAAGGAAGCATACTTTGGGGCGGATGAATATTTTAGCTTTCATTATATTAAAAGCTCAAGTTCTGAATAATACATCTTTTTGAGCCTAATGCAATTAAATTAACGAAACTTAGCAACTTTTATTATCCTTTCCGCTTCAAATCTTATTTTCTTTATGAAAATCACATGCATTTTGCCAAAATTACGTATTTCGCTGCATTTACAACACCAACACAGTAACACGCACACTTATGCAATATGCCTATGAAATCTAATCTAATATTTAATAATGCATAAGACTAGAGGATGACAAATAGCTGGGGTATCACAACTGTGATGTAAGGGAAGTTCTGCCACAGTCGGCGCTCGAGTTCAATAACAAAATCAGAAAAGGTTGAACATACCAGAAAAATACCGCACACTCATATGAGTGCACTTTCACGGCCATTTACAACATCTGTGCGAGTTTTATTTATTGTTTTCGTCTTTTTTTTTCGCTCATCGTCAAACAACATTGCGCTTTACACTTTTAATACAAGTAACGGCACATTTAGTAATTTGCAATATTGCAAAAATTGGAATACGCTCATGTGTATTCACATGTGGCAAGTGCATGTAGCAGCAACAGCAGCAGCAGCCGCGGCGGCTGAATAACGGCATACCACGCAATATATCAAAACTAACAATACACCAGTGCATACTTGAAGGCGCAACAACCCTGCCTCAAGTGAGCGAATGAGAATGCGTACGCGAGGGTGAAAAGCGAGCGGCAATGGAGGTAACAACAAGAAACATCAAAGCCATGCAGCCGTAACGCATTTACGCGCATTACACCCAGCGTCGGCAGGGTCGAGGGTACAGCTTCAATCCCTCGAAAGTTATTTAGTATGCAGTTGTATAGTAAATGCGATGAGACCACACAATCGTTTGAGACTTACAAGTGGCAGATAAGAGTATTTACAGCTCAGAGACAGCGATAGCGCAAGTTTTACTGCGCCGGCGAGGGTTGCTGCGTGCAGCGGCAGCGATCGTCGACAAACCGCACATTACCAGCGTCGCACTTAGAGAGTCTGCTCGCAGCGCGCATTACAAGTCATAATTTAATTTATAAAAATAAATTGTATAAAATATTTATTGCATTAGGCACTTATTGGCTGGTAGTGGTAGGCAGACAGACAGACAGGCATATGCATTTATGTAGTTAGTTATGCGCTTACGAATGATTATCGAGGGGATGACAGCGCCCACACCCACACGCACAGATATCCAATTAGAATTTATTGCATTAAACGGCAAGTGCAAGGACATGCATTATGGCGTAAATGAGGTGTACTCAAGTGAATATGGAAGTTGGAAGATTATTTACTTATGTGCTTATAAGTACACCTGTGTTCACAATAATAGTAGCGTGACATATTGCAAAGTCTTGAAATTTTGTTTTTTAATTTTTTATATATTTTGACAAAAATATAGCTCATTTTTCTCCCAAAATCCTATAGCTGAAAGTTTCAGTTTTTGTACAAAATGAAAAAAAATAAAATAAAAAAAACCAATATACTTTCATCCAAATTTTATTTTGTATTCAGAATTTTGTGAAAATTTTCGGGTATGCAGTTTCATAGCTCATTAAATTTTGATATAGTAAAATGCAAGTCGTTCACATATAAAAAAATATCGGGCACTCTTTTCGGTATAGTAAAGTAAATAATTTTTTTTTCTAAAAGCTTGATATAAACTTTTTCGTTTGATATTCGTATTGATTTCTTAGAGTGAGCGTAAGTACTTCAAACTATTTTTTGAAAATTTTGTTCTTTTAACATTTGAAGCTTAGGGGTAGTCAGAATTTTAAAAAATTTGATTTTGTTTTGCATTTTCTTAAAGTATAAATTGTGTGACAATTTGAAGTGAATCCGACAAATACTTTTCGAGTTATTTAACAATTAACAAAGGGCGCTCGGGCGCTCCGGAATCGATAGCGAACCTTTAAATGCGTTTTTCTCAAAACTATGTTTCTTGAACTGGTGATCACTGTAACTTAAAAACCGCTTGGAAGATTTCAATAAAATATATACTGCTTTTGAAAAACATAAAAAACTCGTGCCCGATCGAAAGATTTTTTTTCTCAAAAGTTTCAATTTTTTTTAACAATTATTTGTTGGTTTTTTTCTCGAAAATCTGAAAAATATTTCCTGAGGCCTGAAATTTTTTCCTGAAAAAAAACTTCGATCAGGCACAAGATTATCCATTAAAAAAACTAATTTCTCTCGTCCGATTGATTTTAGATGAATCTCCAAGGACTTGTGATGATCACCGCAAGGGACTTCTGGAGAAACACGCTCCACACAAACAGCGATAACTTTTACAATTAATAATTTTTTTTTTCAAGTCGAAACATGATGTATTAATGCTTTGTTTTTATTTTTGTAAAATAAGGAAGTTGACTAGCAAAAAAAAAAAATTATTGATAAATATCACTTTTTCGGGCCTCTGACTACTCGTAACCCCTTAACCTGTTGGGCATGCGGCTCTGGCCTTTTTTTCTGTTCGAAGATTTTTTTCAAAAGGTTATATTTATAAATCAATAGAAAATTAAATTTTTATAGTTAAATTCACGTCGAAAGTCGAAAAAGCCAGTCAAGTCAAACCCGGGTGCTCAATAGAAGGTTAAAAAATTTATTTGATCTCAAAATAAAAAAAACTGAGTATGCAGGGTTACCACTTAAAATCTTTAGTTTCAAGTGCATATCCAATTTTACCTGGGTAACTTTTACTATTGCACGGTGTAATGGGTCGCTCATTAACGAAAGCCGAAAAGTGGGCTGTTTAGCTGCCGTTAATTCGGCCTGAAATAGGCTTTTTATAAAATATTACTGAAATAATAGTATTGAAATAATTTCTAAAATCAATTTTAAGGGAAAACATTTTTTGCATACAGTCAGTCAAAAAAGTTCAGGTACAGTGTTTTTTTTCTAAATTAACTAAAAAAAATATAAAGAAATTATATGCTATTTTCATGCTAATATTAACTATTCAACTTTAATTCTGCTAATTTTGCATAAAAATATAATTTTTTCTGTAAAAGTCGCATAATTCGAAGTTTAAAACTTGTCCAAAACTTAAAAAAAATTCTTAAAATTTTCATTAGAATATTGAGCTTCTTGCTCAGAATTTACTTTCGTTCATTTTATTTAAGTGTAACATAGTATAAGTATGAAATAACTGCAAATTCGTCTTTCTTTCCAATCATTTTCCTATAACATATTTCACTTTCTACCCTTCAAGCATTCAAGCGTGAGTAAAAACCTCATTTCTTTTTTACTTTTGCAAAATTCTATTTTTCAAGATCACAAAAATAAGCCAGAAAGAGCATACAGAGTTAAAAAAATATATAGACTACCAAGTAAAGTATCTCAATGTGTGTGAATACCCCTACTGAGTTGCTTTCCTTTTGATTTACACAACGACGTTTGCAATGGTTAACAAAAATAAGACAGAAAATAAATTTAAAGCTGCAAAAATTATCGAATACGAACTAAAAAGTATCGCAGTAAGTGTGAATAGCCTTACTGTTGCATTTACTTTGCATTTTGCGAAGCCTCATTTGCCAAGCTAACAAAAGAGAGCCAAAAATGAAGTTCACAATTAAAAAAAAGTAATGCCGAGTGCAAGCCAAAAATTTTAAAACATATGTGAATACCCTTCCAATCATTACTCCTCGGTGGATTTTTACTTTTACACATCAACTATTCCATTCTGCACTGCAATCTTACATTTCTACATTTTATTCCTCCATTTCTTATTTAAAAAAAAGACAATGCATAACAACTTAAGTTATACGCACTTAAATTTATTTTTCTCCCATTTTTGTTAAATATTTTGACGCTTGTAAGAGCATTAAATTTTTCCTATACATAAATATGCTTCCTCTTGTAATATTTATGTCCTCAACGGACACATGAGCTCGCCGCCAATGTTATGCAAGCACATGCACTCTGTAATATGGCACATTTTATGGTGTACGACATTTTGCATATTGCAACAGACGACTCCATCCGACACACGACAGTGATGACGGTACAAATGCGCTTATATGTACATGACACATATACAAGTACACCGACGAGTGCATATATAGCAAATACAACAAATTTAAATGCACCTTTACATGACTTTCGAGTATATCCCGACACTGACACTGGCAAACTTGACAGTGAAAATGGCAAATGTGGCAGAAGCACTTGCCACATGGCAATGCGTACATGTCTCATTTATGTCTGCTTGCCTCACAGACATGTTGCAATGGAGTGAGGCAGCAAATTTATGAAATAAAATAAACAGATAAAGAGATTAAATTTTTTATATGTAGGTGCTTTATGAGTATAAATTTCATAGGTGAATTTTGGTAGGTAGCGAATTTTGTCTATTTTGGGTAAAAGTAAACGATTATACATTTTGTGATCAAGTAGTTAGACTAACATAGTGCTCTAATATAGAAGATGAAGATGAAAGATTTTTCTTGTTGTATAATAGTTCAGATTTACGGTTTAAAATACGCCAGATTGTTTCAGAGTTGAGGCACAAAATATGTCTTCAATGAAGTCTGTAGTTCAAAACGATATTCAAACAAAGGCAATTCCGGCACAGTGCATCTATTACTTGTGCTTTTCCCGAATTTCACTTCATTCGATTTTTCATTTTCTAAATTATTCTCTAATACATTTATGATTTTATTGAAAAAGTTGTATTTTAGTCTTAGCCATTTTATTTAGAAACTCGAACCAGTTGTTTTAGCACTAAATCAGTTCTTACTAAAGTTCTTACCGACTACTTTTGTGTTTTGTACTATAAATAAATAAATTATAAGGAAGTTCGAAAGACCTGATTTCTATAAGCCTCAAAAATGTATTATGAGTCTTCCAGACACCACAACAGGTAAAAATTGTTTTCGACAAGACATACAGTGAGTTAAGAAAGTTTTGATATACAATATTCGAAATATTTTTAATATTTTAATAGTTTTTGAAAAAAATGTAAAGGTTTAAAATCTTATACAGCATTAGACAAATTTATTACATTTTATATTTTTCAAGGCAATTTTTTCTTATTTTTTGTAATATACAAATATACATTTTATACTAAAGGGTGGTAAAGTTTCAAGGACCGGTGTTGATTTTGAATAAAATACAACTCTTTTAGGAAATTGTTGTTGTTTCTCTTTATTATGATAATATAGGTATGGCTCAATTACGTATGCATCAAAATATCGGCCAAATGGCTACCGCGGCCTCGACGGCACACCTCCATCCAATGGTCCAAATTTTCGATGACGCTGAGACATAACTGAGGTTCTATGCCGTTAATATGCCGAATTATCTGATCCTTTAGCTCTTGAACTGTTGCTGGCTTATCGACGTACACCTGTTCTTTAAAATAACCCCAAAGAAAGAAGTCCAACGGTGTCAAATTACATGATCTTGGCGGCCAATTGACATCGCCGCGACGTGAGATTATTCGGCCATCAAATTTTTCGCGCAAAAGAGCCTGTGTGACAAGTGCCACCGTTCTGTTGAAACCACATATCGTCCACATCCATATCTTCCAATTCGAGCCATAAAAAGTTCGTTATCATCTGCTGTTCGTTGTCAACTGCCTGACCGGCCTCATTTTGGAAAAAATACGGCCCAATGATGCCGCCGGCCCATAAACCGCACCAAACAGTTACTATTTGTGGGTGCATTGGTTTTGCGGCAATCACTCTTGGATTATCATTCGCCCAAATGCGACAATTCTACCTATTGACGAATCCACTGAGGTGAAAATATGCCACTGAAGATGATTTTCTTCGAAATGCATTTTGATTTGAACGCCCGTTTTCATAATAAACCTGAATAACTTTAACGCGTGACTCGATTGTGTATCTTTCCATGGTTCAAATTGAATTAGTCTGAAATTGAAAAATGTTAAATGAAATGCAGAAAAAATCTTAACGTTTAGGTGTGGTTCACATTCAACATCGGCCTTTAAAACTTAACCACCCTTTACAACAAAAGTAAAATATTTTAATGTTTTAAGTATTTTACAGGCCAAAAAAACGAAATTCATAATTTTATATATTTTACGGCAATTTTTTCCTTAATTTTGAATAAAAATAAAGTTTATTCTACAACAAAAAGAACATATTTTGAAGTTTCAAACCTTATGCAACACTGAAAAAATTAAGCAAGATTGTATGAAATACAGTTCATAGTGGAATAGAGTTAAAAAATTTTAAAGTTTCAAAACTTATTTTTGCTCCTGTTCACTCCTTACGGGTGCATAGGGCCTCGACAAGACTCTTCCATCTTACACGGTTCTGTGCTGTTGTTTTTGCCATGTCCCATGAGATGTCGGCATCTGCTAGTTCGCGCAACATCGACCTTCTCCAAGTGGTTTTTGGTCGACCGCGGCCTCTGCTCCCTTGCGGGTCCAGTGCCATTCTCGTGATGCTATCTGGTGGTTTTCTCAGTGTGTGACCTATCCATCGCCACTTTCTGTGCTTGATTTGCCTAAAGACGGGTTCCTCGTTCGTTAATCTCCACAGCGCGTGGTTACTGATGGTGTTTGGTCAGGATATTCTGCAGATGACGCGGAGGTATTTGTTGACGAAAGATTGTAGCCTCTGTGCGATGGTGTTAGAGACCAGCCATGTTTTGCTTTCGTAAAACATTACGGACTTCACGCATGAGCCGAATATTCATAGTTTAGTGCACCTGGAGATTTGCGATCTCCCCCATACTGTATGTATACGCCCGAACGCCACCCTAGCTTTACTTACCCTGCAGTTGACATCTTCATCTGCTCCACCATCTGCAGTGATGATGCAGCCGAGGTAGCAGATGCTTTCTACAAACTCCACCGGGTATACGTCAACCAATATCTGACTTGCGTTATTGTGGTTAACTCTCATAGCCTTGGTCTTGGAGAAGTTGACCTCCAGGCCGACAGTGCGTGCCAGCGCGGCTAGTCTGTCCACCTTCGCTTACATGCCAGAGAGCTTGTCAGAGAGGAGGCAGATGTCATCGGCGAAGTTCAGGTCCTCAAGATGTCTGGTGAAACTTCATACGAAGCCTTTTTTGTGCAGGGTCAGTTGGCTCATGACGTCATCAAGGACGATGGCGAAGAAAACATGAACAACCTTGCCTTACACCTGCGTTGGTAGTGAATGGTTCGCTAATATCGCCTTTGTAAAGCACTGCCAGTTCGGAGTTCTCGTATAGAGCTTTGATGAGGCGGATTATCTTGGCGGGAGCTCCCTTTCCACACAGTACCAGCCATATTGAGTCCCACTTGACAGTGACGAACGCCTTTTTAAAGTCTACGAATAGCACTCTACAAGCAAAAATATGAGGAAAACGTAGTCAATTTTTCGCTTCCTGTGAAATGAAAAAAAAATTCATTTAAAATTTCTCAGAAATTACTACGTCGTGGACCTGGACTATCTACCTTTCGTTTCGTTGGAAAAATTTATTGGTTCTGCGCAAAATATTACGTAATTTAGATGCAAGTGGCATTGGAGAACTCCTTTTATTTTGAGTCGCTTTCTAGGTATCAGACAAATATGTCCGATTTAAGGCTTGACTTTTGACAGGAAATTACTCCTTGCTGAACACCTCATGCATTCTGCTCTATAGACACATATACATAGCTATTCATACACATACATATACATATACAAGCACACACATTCATACACACATACATACATACATACGCATAGTAGTTCAAAAAGATGTGCAAGTGCATGAGCTCATTTTGCTTGATTGGATTTTATTGATTCCCAGCGGGCATAATTTTAGCTATGCACAAGTAAAATTACTTACAAGTACTTGTAATTACTGACATTATTATTTATAGCCTTTTTTGGGTGGGCGTATTAATATGGATTGCGTCAGTCAGGCTTATTTGGGGTTGAAAATTTAATAATATTTCATATGCCTGGAAGAAAAGATTATGCGAAGGCGAAATCAGAAGCAGCAAAAACAGGGCATAGTCTAAATAGAGTTTCTAGATTTACTTGCATATCTTATTCTAAGGCAAACAAGTGAAAGTTTCTGGAGCGCATATACCCAATGTCACTAACTGAAATTGCAGGGAAAGGAAGGACGAGCCCACCTCCATTCACTTGTTACCCATTCCTAGTTTTTGGTGCCTAATGCTATCGTTTTTAAGAAGATTCTTGGCTATTTAAAGACCTTCAACTGCACTCTATTTGCTACGATAAGTACCAATTTAAGCCACTGTAGGATTTCTTGTTCTCTCTGCCGCCTGAACACTATTAACTTGTCCAGTACTATTGTGAGTTGTCCAGTACTATTTTAAAGAAAGTTTAAAGTGACTGCAATGTTTAAATAGTTTATCCGCTTTTCGGTTCTCTTGAAAGTTTAAGCTGATAGAGATCTATCCATAGTTAGGTTAGGTTACTTTTTCCATTCATATTCCTTCAAGGGAAGAGTGGGTGGAGTGCAACATTTGAGAACAGGACATGGCAAATATGTTTACGGATGGCTCAAAGCTGGACAAAAGAGTTGGAGGAGCTCCCCATCAAGCTCAAATTTAGGCTTCCGGAACACTGTAGTGTTTTCCAAGCAGCTGTAGCCACATTTAAGGAAGCTGTGGATTGGCTGCTCGCTTCTATAATTACAGTAAAGGAGGTAAATATCTACTCCGACAGCCAAGCGGCAATTAGGGCCTTGGGCTAGATGTTTGCACGCTCGAATTTAGTCGGGGAATGCCTGACTTCCCTCTCGATTGTACCTGAATACATCGATATTAGGCACATTTGGGTTCCCGGTCACAGCGGCATAGAGGGAAACTGCTGGGCCGATGAGTTGGCTAGACAGGGGACTCTTGGAATTCCCTTAAGAAACTGTGGTCTGCTACTGGAAAGATGGGCCTCGGGTCAACTCAGCGAGCGCTGGGCTACTGCCTAAACGTGCAAAGTCGGGAGATCCTTCTGGCCAAGGGTAAATCGGGGACGCTTCTAAGGCTAACAAAGCTACAGCTATCGAATTTGGTAGGTATCCTCACCAGACACTGTCCGTAAGGTGTCCAAGCAGTGAGGCTTGGCATTGCTTCAAGCCCTTTTTGCAGAAGCTGCCTAGAGGCCAAGGTGGAATCATCTCAGCATCTTCTTCTCAGCTGCCCTGTTCTCGTCGGGCTACGGTTTAAACATCTGGGCTTTCGCCTTTTCGCTAAGCCTATCCGCTGGTATAAATATCACACATCTGGTGAAGTTCATCAGCAGCTAGAAGCGGTTAACACAAACGTAAATTGACACTCGTTGGTCGTCATCCTCAAATCCTTGAGTCCAAGCCCTGGATTCTGTCTGGTTCCTCCCTCTCTCCTGTTACCCTCCTCTCCCTCTGTATGGTATCACAACGGACAAATTCTCCTCCAAGTGGGCTCCTCGTAGGAGCAGCTATTTAACCCAACTTAACCTACCCATAGTACTCTCAATCCATTTTTGTACGAATTTACCTAAGTGTTTCGCGGAAACCAATAGAAGGTTGTTTCTGACTACTAACTGCAGGGCCCCCAAAGTGCTCTGGACAAAATTGAATCTGAAGGGCAAAATATATGAACAGATCAACTACCAGCGTCGTCACAGGTGTTATAACGAGTCAGTGCACAATTGGTGCCCTAGTGTGGACTAGACGCGCCAAGTCTGGACTAGACGGCTAATGAGGTAGAATACAAACTCTTGGTGTAGATGAGGCGCCTGGTGTCGGAATACAAGAGCTTTCTTAATCGCTAATTTTGTCTACTTCTGGTAGATCGATTGTCTCATTCTGATCAGTTAATGACAGTAGAGGTCAGAATTGAATGTTTGCTCCTAGGAAACAGCTCTTGGTTGATTCCTTTCTAACTCCACCGAACACACAGCAAAATCTTCTTGACTCAATTTCGCGATGGAGTTAATTATTGTTCCCTCGAAAGTAGGCGATGCGCGAGTGTTGTTTTTGCGTATTTGGTTTTCGTACCGTCATCAATGGGCACACTACGAAGATCGGTTGAAAAGTCTTTGCAAAAATAAAAAGTACTTTATTGTTTGGGGTAAACCTGTTTTTATTTTTCGACATAGTTTTCTTTTCGGCTTGTACACTTGGTCCTTCCGGATAATAGGATAGTCTGGATAGTCTGCAATCACTTGCTCGTTTGAATAAAATCTTTTTCCAGCCAGCCATTTCTTCAAATTGGGGACAAATAGTAGTTCGAAGTATCCGAGGCAGCCAAGTCTGGAGAATAGGCGACATGAGAAACGAATTGGAACTCAATTTCCATTAGTTCTGCGACCCTAGCGGCTGAGGCGTGAGCTGGTGCGTTGTCGTGATGGAAAAGGAAAACTACTCGGCATCCTCGATTCAAACGACTGCCGATCTGGCTGAAACTTAGTGTGTGTTCTTCCAAGAGATGCTACTAACTAAACATAACCTCGGTGCGGGTCATTAGTGCCATATCTCTGACTTTGCACGCACTTTTCAAACGACCCTCATATGTAGCTATCAGGCGATAAATGTCAATGAAGGCCATACATCTCGGAATTCTTTGTTTTGTTTCCAAACAGGTGACTGTTTAAGCGGCTTGCGTTTAATTTCCTTCCCAACGACCTGCTCGACAAAAGATATGCTAAACAAAAGCGGGAAGGAAAACAATTTTCAAAGGCTGGTAACTCTTGGCTAGCGATTCACGAAACCGCACTAAACAACATTGCGATTGCTTATTTTTAAATAAATTCCTTAATATTTACTCGATTTGCGAAAACAAATGCAACCTTCGACTATTCCCCACTCATTAACCATCTGAAGTACTCCTAAGCTGGCCAAGTAATAGCAGCTAAGTCAAATTGAGGAGATTTTTTAACAGGTATAGCACTTCAAATGTTGGCTGAGATAAATTTTCCTCTTCTTCTTCATTTTCATCTTCTTCTTCCTTTCCACTTTGCAGCACATGCCGACACGAGCGTTCGCCAACCAACTGCTCGTCTGCTGCTCATTTGTCGGTCTCTAATCGCCATTAATTCTCATTAGTGGGTGCATTTAACGCTTTTATGGTATGCCATTTTTTCCAATACCAGCAGCGAATGTGACTCCCAAGGGAACAAGAATGGTTCATTTTGCCAGCGTAAGGAAATGAGTGAAAAAAAGAACATGAATAGCAAATGGGGAGGCGGAAAGTGTTACTTTGCCACTTCTTTACATTTGTGCCGGTTTGTTTTTTTTATTTTTTTTGGTTAAGTTTTCCACACACATGCTTTGTTATTGTTTAGCGTAGTGCAACGCGGCTGATTGTGTGCGTTTTTGCTAAATCCTTCGTTTATTTGTTTATCAGTTTTTGTGCGCATCTTTGGTGTTTATAATATTAAAATACGCCCAAGGGGTTGCCTGGTTGGTTCGCTGGCTGAGCGGGTGTATGGAAAATGCGCGATGCAACAAAGCGTGGCCAGCCAGCCAGACACATAAATTTCAGTGTTGCACTCGCACGCGTTCGCACATTCATTGCTGTTGTTTTAGTTGCTTTTGTGGCAGCAACAACTCCCAAAACTATCAAAATAAAAAATAAGAGCAGTGAAAAGGATGCTCGAGCTGTGGCCAGTTGGCTGGCTGTGCGTAAAGGATAAGTAAACGAATAAAGCCCAGTGGCGGTGGCAGACATCAGTGAGACAGTGCGACGTTGTGGTAAACGAATTGCCAAGCAGCGCTGCTAACCACGCTTACAAATGGAAATAAATTAGCCTTAACCTGTGGTACTTTACTTAATACTATGCCCCGCGCTGCTGCTGCTGTTCGTGGTTTCACTTTTTTTATTTATGCACTTAATTTTTGTTTTTTGTGGTTGTGTAAAAATTAGTGGCATTGTCTCATTACCCTGCGCGCTGGTTTTGTTTTTAACCCTTATCTTCATTTGGGTTGCCCGACTGCTTTGTTTAGTACCAGTTGTCTCCGTTTAGGGGTAATTTTCCTGGTAACCCGAAACTGTCATTGAGTTAGTGTCAAAATATTGCCGTAGCAAAATCAATACGTTCCTAAAACAATTTCGCTGGGGTTTGCTGCTTATGCTTTTATTACTGTTTTCTTTGTATTATTTTTGCTCTTCGCACATGTTTCCTTCATAAAAAATGCACTCTAACCTCAATATTCCGCGGTTAATAAAGTGAGAGATTTACCAACTCTCGTATGTGTGTATGTGTGTATGTACGCACCTAGCACTCGAAGTGTTGATAGAGACGAGCGTGGTAGAAATACATAATCCCGAAAACACTACCGATCAATCCCGACATTGATCCCGGCACTATTTTTTAGTATCACAATTTTGTAAAATCACAAAAAGTTCACGTCTTATGCCAGTCCTTTGGTTGCCAAAACTTAACAAAAAATATTTTTATGCTCTGACTATATCCGAAATTATCGCAATAGTATGAGCTTGTTTTGTGATTTTACAATAGATTTTCCACAAAGTAAACCCGTTTTACACCAGTTTTTTGGTCTTTAAAACTTAAAATTGATATTTTATTGCATCAACGTCTACTGCGAAAAAATCCAAGCCCATAAATATTAAAATTTTTCGTTTTTTTAATTTGCCCAAAGAGCTCGCACCTTACAAAAAATATTACGTGCGCAACTAAGTTCCCGCTGCTTGTCAATAGATGCCGCCAGCAGTGTGTGCTAGTCGACTCTAACATAACCTAAACGTCATAAACCAAGCTTAGACATATGGTAAACAAACTGCTTCGACAGATTAGTGATTTTGTTTTGGTATTATGTATATACTTTTGGGTTTGTGAAAATGTCTGGTTTTGTGCCGCATAATCGTCATTTGCGGGAAATGTTGATTTTAATCTTTTATTCGAAAAAACGGTGGCTGAAGCGCTCGAGAGCTACAAAAAATTTATGGAAATGCTGCTCTAAGTGAAACAACGTGCCGAGATTGGTTTCGTCGCTTCAAAGACGGTGATGGTAATGTTAACGACCGTCCGCGTGAAGGAAGGCCAAAAACCTTCGAAGAAGCTGAATCGCTGAATTGGAGGCATTGCTCAATGAGGATCCACGTCAAACGCAAGAATAGCTTGTTTCAGTATTAGGAGTTACCCGCCAATCCATTTCCAAGCGATTGCATGCTTTGCGAATGATTCAGAAGCAGGGGAATTGGGTTCCTTATGAGTTAAAACCAAGGTATGTTGAACTTCGTTTTTTCGCCTGTGAACAACTGCTTCAGCGGCTGTTTTTCTTCATCGCATAGTGACGGGTGATGAAAAATGAATTCATTATTCATTATTCATGCTTCTAAATCGTCGCCTCGGCCGAATATTTATGCTGCGGAGGATATGCTATGTATTTAGCGGGACCAAGTAGGTGTTATTTATTATGAACTGTTAAAACCAAGCGAAACCATCACTGGGGATCGATATTGACTTTAATTGATGCGATTGAGCACTGCGCGAGAAGCGGCCGCAATACGCGGAGAGGCATGAAAAAGTGATTCTACAGCAGGACAACGCTCAGTCTCACGTTGCCAAACCCGTTAAAACCTACTTGGAAACACTAAAATGGGAAATCCTACTCCACCCGCCATATTCTCCAGATATTCCGCCGTCCGATTATCACCTGTTCCGATCGATGGCACATGGTCTAGCTGACCAGCAGTTCCATTCATATGAAGACATCAAAAAATAGCTTGATCCGTAGATAGCCTCAAAAGATGAACAGTTTAACCTCGACGGCACAGGCGATCTACCAGAACAATGGGAAAAAGTATTAGCCAGTGATGGGCAATACTTTCAATGACTCACTTGTAACCATTTTTTTAGAATAAAGTTGTATTTTCGTCAAAAAACAGCGAGAACTTAGTTGCGCACCTAATATATTTTAATAAATGGACGCCAATTTTACTGTAGAAAAGCATGGAAGTTTTTGTGAAAGATTTTATTTTGTAACATCTTTTCTTTCGGAATGTTTCTGAAATATCTTTTTCTTCCCATTAGATAACCATATTAGCCGTCCTATTTGTAGGAAAGCATAATTAAGATATTAGTTTGGGAAAAAATAAATCCATTATTTTCTCGGTAGATGGCTGTAGTGATCGATATCTAGTAAAGTATCGATCAAACAATTTAAAGTTTATGCGCAAAAGTCAAGGGGACATTTCACACTAAAAACAGTTGGTATGCTGTTTTTTGTTTGTTCCGTTCATAGTGAGTTACAGGGTAGAAAGAGAAAATTTCAGTTGCTTTTTTTTATAAAGGCGAAAGTGCAAGCCAGGCCGCTTGTGAAATTGTGTAAAATGTATGGTGCCGACACTGTAACAGATAATTACGCGTCGATTCCGTTCAGGTATTTTTGACGTTAAAGAAAATGTCGATGAAGTCGAAAATGTCATTAAAATCACAGAAATATTCGAATTTGACCAGCATTTCAGCGGTCATGGCAACGCAAAGGGAGCTATAGATCGATCATACAACATTTTTAAACCACTTGCGCAAAGCTGGATTAAAATAGAAGCTCGATATTTGGGTGCCCAACTCCAAAAAAGGGATGATGGATCGAGTTTCGATCTTCGAAGCCTTGGTTAAACGAACTGAAATCGACCGATTTCCTAAACGGTAACTGGGGATGAGAAATAGGTCACATACGACAATATTGAAACGATCGTGGTTAAAGCGTGATGAAGCAGCCCAAAGGGTGACCTAACCAGTACTAACGGCCAGGAAGGTTCTACTGTTGATTTATTTGGTGGGACTTGAAGGGAATTAAAGGCTAAACACTAAATTTATACCTCTACTCTCAACAACTGGACCGTTTGAAGCTAGCGATTGACCAGAAACGGTCAGAATTGGCCAACAGAAGAGGTGTTGAGTTCCAACGCAGGACAACACAAGGCCACACACATCTGTAGTGACTCGTCAAAAGCTTCGGCAGATTGGCTGGGAAGTTTTAATGCATTCACTATAGGTATAGTCCGTACCTGGCACCAAGCGATTACCACGTTTTTCGCTCATTGTAAAACTTCCTGAGTGATAAGAAATTGCCAACGAGAGAAATTTGTGAAAAGCGATTATTAGAGTGTTTCGCGAATAAAATGGCAAAAAAATTTGGAACAAAACGGTGCATATTTGACGCAAATCGGGTGATCCGAAACATATTAAATAAAGTTTTGAATTTTAAGCAAAAATATTAGATTTCTTTTCCCCAACCTAATAAAGGGTGGTTAAATTTCAATGACCGTTGTTGAATGTGAACCACACCTAAACCTCAACGACACCGTTGGACATCTGTCTTTGGGGTTATTTGAAAGAAAAGGTGTACGTCGATAAGCCAGCAACAATTCATGAGCTAAAGGATGAGATAATTCGGCACATTAACGTCATAGAACCTCAATGTTTCAGTGTAATCGAAAATTTGGACCATCGGATGGAGGTGTGCCGCCGAGGCCGCAGTGGCCATACGTAATTGAGCCATACCAACATTATCATAATAAGGAGAAATTACAATAATTTCCTAAAAAAATTGTATTTTATTCAAAATCAACACCGGCCCTTTAAACTTAACCACCCTTCATATGTCAGCTGATAAGGATTATCATACAGAAGATGATAACGAACTTGGTTTTTTATGCAAAAATATAAATAAAACATCAAACTCGCTTATTTAGCCAAAAATATAAATTTCTCCCTTCTTTTTGTCTCGTTCCTTTTTATTTTATTTATTTATTTATAAAAAATATAATTATGAATAATTATATTACATTTCAAACGACATTAGAAGCTAAGTCTATCGGCCGTTTTTCAAAAAATATGTAGGTATTATCGAGATATTTCGGGATTAATGGGAGCGTATAACTGTTCCGCTCTGCCAATTTAGGCAAATCCACTTAATCTCGCTGAATCCCTGCCTGTTTGAAATTCGCACTATTGATCCCGAAATTATGTGTCCATCTCTAATTCTAACGCATAATTGTCACGACCTTCGCCGTTTGATTAGCTATAAATAATTTATTTGCTTTTCTCCTATTCAGTGTACTTTTTCCGCTTAAATGCTTGCAGCTGTTGTAAAACGTTGCTCATTTGTTATGAATTATATTACAAAACATTTTTTTCCTTTTTGCTAACGTGTGGTAATTTTTTAATGGATTACGCTACATTTGCGTTACATAAACAATCTGTCTAATTTTTAAATATTAAACTTGAACGCTTTTTCAATAATGGCTCCCAGCTGGTGAGAGCGAATAACTCTCAAATAACTCTCTGCTTAAATTTTTGAACTGAGTATTTTGGCTCTCATTGCAGGGATAAAATATGTACATATTTTTATGCGTGTGCTTGTATATGTATATGCGACAGTTTCCACACTTTGTTTTTACCTACTTACTTCTCTTTAGCCGTTTCTTTAGTTCTTTAATATACTATTTTTTATTTTTATTTTATTTGTTCATGATCACTTATCTTGCCGCGTGGTTATATTACGCTTTTGTCAATATTATTTTACCGTCCTCGATAGTATAGTGGTCAGTATCCCCGCCTGTCACGCGGGAGACCGGGGTTCAATTCCCCGTCGGGGAGTCTCTTTCTGCGTCGAAGTTTTTTTTTTAATTTTTTATTGAGTCTTTTTAAAAATTAAGTATTATAATTTTATAAATAATAATATAAGAAATACAAATTTGAGCGAATGTTAACTGCCTATGGAAGAGATGTGATAAGATCAGATCTAGCAAAACCTTCGAGCCTAATACTGCTACGCTTTAGTTTTTGTTTCCCTGTTTGTCTGTAAACTTTTTTGCTCATACTTAAATAACTGGATACTAAAATTTTGTTAAGAAATAACTAAAACGACACTGATCAACTAATTTTTCTTTCCTACAGAAGTGCATAGCCCCCAATTGAATTATTCGCTTAAAAAGTGCAATTTTGAATATTTCGAAATATGTAGTTTTAAATAATCGAAGGTCTTATATGTACACCTCATTCAAAAATAAAAGTTTGTGTAAAGTTTGACAACTGATTTCGGATGCTACTTGGTTCATCGATGAAATTTGGAAGTAGAAGAAAAAAGGGCATACGTTTATTCCCTATCTGAAGACGGCAGTAAAAAATTGAAAAAGTCGATCTAAACCATAGAATAATTTTTGTAATTTTATGAACGAAACTTAATTATTTATATTTTTAGCTTATTTTTAGCCATTCCGATGGATTTTTCATAAATTACAATATTTGGGGGGAAAAATCCATTATCTTTGCATAAAATTTTTGCGCAAATGGCTCAAACCTGTGTTATGGTCGAACTTTAGCTCCTGGGCGTTGCTACGCTTTCTTACGATTATTTCTGTGATTTAATAGACATTTTCGACAAAAATAACTGAACGGAATCGGCGAAATCAAAATTGCCCATAATTAGCTGTTACAGTATCGCCACACTCTCAGCATTGCTGTTATTGTTGTTACTTCTATTATAGCTGTACTCGGTGTTGTTGTTGTTGCTTTCGTTTTTATATTTCCATTATCTCCACATTTCGCCAATATATTGGTGGTACTGTATAATTAATTACCCCTCATATGCGTATACCCCAGTTTGCCATCCCACTCTTTTCGCTCACGGTTTCATCGCTTGTTATTTCATAAAATCATACGATTTAGATCTAAATATTTAGTAGGTGCAGGCAAGCTACAATAGCGGGATATTTCCTTGTTTTGAATTTTTTCAATGTGGAGTTCTTCTAATTTTTATATTAAATTTGAGACTTGAATTTTTATAATTTTTGTTTTAGCAACATTTTTTAAACCAAAAAAAAAAAAAAAAAAAAAAAATAGTCACAATTTGTCAAAATCTTGATGAGCCCAGCAAAAAAAAAAAGTCAAAAATCAACGCGATTTATATAGCCATAAAACTGCGTACTCAAATTTTTTATAAGAATTCCGATTAAAAAGATTGTAATATTAATGAAAATTAGTTGACTTTTTTTAATTTGCCGAAAGTTGGAAACTTGGATTTATATTTATAACTTTTATCATAGAATGAACTGTATTATATATTATATATTATTTACTTAATTTTTTTTATAAATATTGAGACTTGAGCTAATTTTGAAAATTATTTTTCAAAATCTTTATATATTAAAAGACGGCATACAAAATAATTCAGAAAAATATTAAAGTTTACGTGAGCTGGCCCGATTTGAAAGTACCTGCAAAAATTTTTTTTTTTATAAATGAAATTAATTTTTAGAAATATTGTTTCCAGAAAATAGCATATGTATATTAGGTGCGTTAGATGGCAAGAAAACTCCAGGTACACTTCAACTAGCACTTACGTGCCGTTTTGATACCATAATGTGGACCACTACCTGTGAAAAGATAAAAAAAAAAATACCGTCTACAGCCATCCCGTGCTGTTGATGTAGTGGAGGAGAGAAAAGCGATCTAGGCTGGAGAATTTCTTCAAGTCATCCTCAAAGGGCACGCTAAGGAATCTCAAGCGCCCAGCCGCTAGAGCTGGACATTTGCAGAGAAAGTGTTCCACAGTCTCTTTCTCTGCAGGATCCCCACAACTTCTGCAATAGGGGTTGTACGGAATTCCAAGCTTCTCCGCATGAGTACCGATCACCCAGTGACCAGTGAACACCGCAATGAGTTTGGAAATTGAATGGCGGCGATTTCCATCACCTTAAGTGTTCTGTTTCTATCGTATTGAGGCCATGGTTTTTTGAAATAGCACACGATGAGACAGACCTCCATCTATCTTGCGCTTTTTTTAGAAAGAAATTGTATAGTTTCCCTTTAACGACGGCCAAGGGGACCCCGGTGTCTGAGAAGGGGACAGCTGAAACCGGTTCTGTCGACCCCTTCCTGGCAAGCTCGGCGGCAATTTCATTTCCCTCTATATTCCTGTGCCCAGGAACCCAGATAAGGGAAATGTTTCCTGCTCGTTCGAGACGTTTCAGTTCTTCCTTACAGGAGTTCACCAGAAAAGAGCTGCAATACGGCGACGACAGGGCCTTGATCGCAGCTTGGCTATCGGAAAAAATATGAATGTCTCCTTCCCAACAGCGATCCCGAAGCTTTTTGCATGCCTGCAGGATCGCGAAGACCTCTGCTTGAAAAACGCTGCTTGTTTCCGGCAGTTTAAAAGATAGGACAAAGGAGACCGAAATGCTGGCTGATTTAGAGTAAACCCCCGCTCCCACTCCAGACTCCATCTTGGATCCGTCAGTGAAAACAGAGGTATATATATATATCCGTGCCGACTTTCCTCTCTTTCCAATCTCGCCTGCTCGGAAAGATAGCCCTAGCACAACCCTCAAAGCACAGTTTGCAGATGGAGAGGTCAGTGCGAAGAACAGAGAAGGAAGGGGAGATCTGCTTCAAGATGCTACTATGTCCTACAGGAAGTTGTCTCCAAAGGCCAAGCTCCATCAACCTAATAGCACTCTGAGCAGCAATGGATTTAACCTGCAGATCCACAGGAAGTAAGTGCAGAATAACGTTGAGCCCAGCAGTTGGCCTTGTTTTACAAGCACCAGTGATGCCCACACATGCAGTTCTCCGCACTCTCTCTAATTTAGTGAAGTTGTAGCCCTTCTGAAGAGCTACTCACCAAACTAGGCAACCGTATGTCGAAATTGACAGAACCACTAAGTTGTACATTCAAAATACGACACGTGGCCAGAGACCCCATTTTTTGCCGAACATAGATGTACAAACGTAGAAGGCTATATTGACCTACCTTAGCATAAGGTAATAGAAAATTTCAAGCGAATGTATATATTTTTGTATAACTTTTCAAATCTGTTCAGCTCACATAAATTTTAATATTTTTCCAAAATATATTGACGGAAGTTTAAAAATATAAAATAATAAATTTTATAATTGGGATGAAAAAACTATACCGATTTTTTGTTTGTTTTTGGAGAGTGATGCCTCCCAATGTGCGTACGTGTGTAGATATGCAGTTACATCTATAATTCTGCTTGGTTTTTTATTCGAAATCCGACTCCCTCCGTATTTTCATTCGCGTTATTTGATATTAAACAGAACTCCAACAATTCAAATGCTGCTAAATACCCATAACTACGAGCCAGCGAACCTCTTCATTTCGTTAATTACAAAATACAAATATGAGCATTTTCAATTTGATTTTCATTACATTTCATTGCATTTGCCACACTTGAGTGGTCGACACTCGAAAAATTTAGTACCAACAGCTGTCAAAGTGGGCAGCAGCGACCGCTTGGCAGGTTGGCGCGCAGTCAAAAAGTAGAATAAAAAAAATGAAAAAAGGCAAATTAAAAATCACAATTCAAAAAAGGCGGTGAAACACGTGGTTAGTCAATCGTTGGTACTCGAATTTTAAGTGAATTTTGTGCAAATATTCATATTTACATGAAAACGACACATGTATGCGTGTCTGTGTGTGTGTGGGTGGGTGAGCACTTTAGCAAGCTCTGTGGAGGGGAGCGAAGGCTGTGCCGGACACACAGAGGCAGGCAATCAGAGTTAAAATACGCCCATGCACTCATGAAATATTGGCCAAGCGAAAAAGTACTAAAAGCATCAATGAAGCCTCAGCAAGGGAGTGGGCACATCGGTCTGAGTGCGCCTGTGTGCATGTGTGTGTGTGTTTGACAGCATTGGTGTTGCAGCTTAATTCAGATTTTCAATACTGCCAAGGGCAGACAATCGGTCGGACACAGACACGCCATGGCGGGCAGTCCATGCCATACCAGACCAAACCAGACGAGACGGCTGCCAAAATTCGCCAAGCGAAAGGGGTCAACGCCATGCCTGCCTATTGCCGTCGTCGATGAAGGTGATTATGGCATTCGAGTGGTCGCTGCTGCTGCTGCTGCTACTCTTGCTGATGATGATGATGGTAATGAGCGGTATGCAGCGGTGGTCTCACATGCGCCATGAAGTCGAGCAAACATTTAACTAACTCAACAAAATTATTGGCAAGTAAAATTCATGCCACATTGAAATGCATAGAAGAAGAAGAAGAAGCAGAAAAATATAAAATAAAAAGGAGAAAATCCTTGCGTGTGTTGACTGCCGATTTGTTCGATGATTTTGAATTATCCCAGCATTTGATATATTTGCATAGCCGAGCACTGTAACAACTCGCCGTCGCAGTGGCTGTTGGCTGTGCATACATATTTGCCGTGTGGCAGTTGACTAAGAGCAAGACCATGGCCGACCACGACTATGGCGAGCAACCACAGCCATCATAGCACCTACTACTTACTCACTCGCTCTGCCAATATCTCGCCAATATGGATGCTATGCAAACCGTCGCCAACATATTGGGCAGTTGCCATAGCGAATGCCAAACTAGCTGCTATGCCCTATCCGTCTCGCTGCCTGCCTGCCCGCTCGCTTTATTCATCCATGCACCGGCTCAGCGCTGGCGTAGTGTCTGCCGCTCTGTTTGTCCACCCAACTGCCAACTGCCTGCTCGCCGCTCTGGCTGTATGCACAAAACATTTTCCACTGTGAAATTTACATAAAAATCGCATTACACTTAACATCCACTTTGCTAAACGAACCATGCAAATTTTTCGCTCCACCACCAGCACACTTCTCACCATTTTCCTTCAATCACTCGCCGGCTTTTAGTCCTTTTTCCTGTATGCCTGCCTGCATGCGTATTGATATTCGTTTGGAAGATTTGTGCAGCGCATTCGAACTTTCATTTTGGCATTGTCGTTTTCATTTTCGTTTCAATTTCCAATTTTATGTCGCTGTATCAATTCGGCCCTTTTTATTTTTTGTTTTCGGGAGGGAGTTTCCCCATTGTGGTTTTATTTTATTTCCTTTCGGGAAACCGATCATCAATGGTTTTGGCAATGAAAACTTTTGCTGTCAAGACCGGCGAGTGCTTTTATTTACATGCAAATGGAGATACACTTATTTGAATTTGTATTTATGTATGTGGGTATGTGTGGTGAGACACTTTGTGGAAGAGGATTATTTTTTTATAATTTATTTATTTCCAAAAAAGGAACATGCTGAGATGGTTATATGTAGTATTAATAACAAGTGAATTTTGCCAAGAGTAGTTTAAAATTTTCAGAATTTTTTTTGTAAGGTTTTCCTTATAAATAAAATAAATTATACAGAGTTTCCGGAAAAGTCGTCTTGGATGCTTAAGGACATTAATATTTACGTAGTTTCTGATTAATTGGGAATTATGATCTGATGCTCAAAACTCAACTGTTTACGAGAAATTTTATTTTGAAGATTATTTCGATTTTTTGTTTTTGCTTGGAACTCCACTTTCTTTTGTTAGTTCAAGGGTCGATTTTTTTCTGTTTATAGTTGAGTAAGAGTTTTCGAGATCCTCGATTTTAAAGATTATTTCGAAAATTGTGTTTTGCTTCCGCGTCCACTTTTTTACTGTTCAAGAGTATGATTTCTTTCTATCAGTAAAAATCATCAATAAAATGTGAACCAAGACAGTTAAAAACTGCTTCATAGAGTTTTGAATTTATGATGTTTCCTACTTTATATCATTAAAAAAATTAATAATTATATGGAAACTATTATATTTTGCAAAATATTTCAGAAAATATTAAGACTTTTTAGCTATCTGAAAAGTGTATACATTTCTAAGAATAATGTAATTGTAATAGACTCTGCAGGTCATCCAACAAATGCAACGCCAATTCCAAACTCCACCTCGCATAGTTTAAACAATCGAAAAAGGTTGGGTCAGGACTTTTTTGCGGTCGGGTCCTATGTATGAACGCCTTACTTTTTTCTTTAGTCTGCCTAAGTCATTCCTGCGTAGTAGTTGTACTACACCGTGAACTGTAAAAACGTGACTTGGCTTAGATTTTTGGATCACTTCTTCTTCTGACTGTGTGACTTGCATCGAGTACTGGATTTTGATCTCTGTTTGATCTCAATGAGGAATACTCTGACAGCCTAATGTGTTGCACATTGACTCTAAATGTTCTCAGCGACTCTTTTGTTCTCCTTTTATTAGAGTTGCTTTCGACTTTCGGAGCTTAATGGGGGCGTTATGGTAGTTAGTAATATCATCTTTGTCAAACTTTGTGGACCCATTTGTATCTAAGACGGTTTTGCCTGTAACTCATTTCAGGTCAAACTTTTGCTTTTTATTTAATATTCAGACTCTAAATTTTGCGTTTACTTTCTATAGAAAAAATTCTTGCAGAACTCTAAGAGCCTTTCTCTCAGAACGTTGTTGTGCGAGGCTGTAATCAAAAAAAGTTATTATCATTTAACCAAAAAATGGAGCATAAATAAACATGTTTCTTCTGATTCAAAATTCATTTAATTTTCTCAAACTCTAAATTAAAAAAAAAAAAAATTATTGAATTTATTGAACGAGTTTCCGAACACGAATTTTTTTCACTTTTTAGTTCATTATGATGCCTTAATTGATTGTGATACCAATCAGTTTAGTTTAAGTGCTACAGAAGCTCGCAGTAGTGGCATAGGCTGAATGAATCAATGAATGGAAATGAAGTTTGCACCTCGACTTTAAGATCTTTAATGCGTTCTACTCATCACAGTGTCCCATTCAAAACCCAGTTTTCTTAATAAACTTCAAATAGAGCTAGGTTGGGCTGAGCGCATGTTCCTTTTTCGGCCGTATCTAGCCTTCTTCGCGCTATAGCGTCACATTCGCGAAGAAGGTGTGCTGGAATCTCCAGGGCCTGGTTGCAAAAACGTCGGCAGTCAGTAGACCATCTCCCATTCTTTCACCCTATGCCCAAGATGACTACATCCCTACAACCTCCTTTGATTATTGGGCGGAGGAGAGTTCGAGGAGAGGACTCAATTGAACCGTATTTTTTAACTCAACCCAACTGCACCTTATTTTTTGAGATGAAAAGAAAAGAGCCTAGCTTTCAGCAGCTGAATGCAGGGTGATCATTATAGGAACAAGCCAGAAAATTATATTTTATTACTAGGGAACATTTCAGTTTTACTGTGCTTTGGGCGGTATGAGAAAATACTTTTCTAAGTGCTCTAGTATTCCATATGGTAGCAGATTAAATGGGGACCTTTTCGGCGTTGGAAAATTCAACTTGAGGAATCATTATAAATTATATGTCCCCATTACAAAAGTCAATGCCCTAGCTAAGTAGATTTTTTGGAGAATATCATTCGGTCGGCAGGCAGCAAATGACAGCAAAATTATTTGGCGCCACGGCAGGCAATGCCAAATATTGTAAAGGCTATACATGAAAAAACTCCTAAAAAACTCTGTTCCTTGTAGGGGTCACACATCTATAGGTGTCACCATTTCTAGAGCAACATCGAGTCGAATACTGCAAATTGAAGTAGAAGCGCGGAAAATTCCGTCAAAGTCCTTCTATAAAAACTACCGAAAAAGTGGTTTAAGTTGCCCTACGCTTAAGCATTCAGGAATTCTGAAATTCCTGTTAAAAGTTGAAGGTCTTGATGAAAATTTTAAAAATTTTGTTCAAAGTTTGGAAATTTGAGTTACAAGGTTTTTGTATATTTTTACCAATAAATAGAGGTGTGAGGATTCTAAGTATAATTTTGCAACAGGATGCATATGAGAATAAATCGTAGAGGTACGAACCATGGATGAAAGATTGCTGGGTCGGACTATCCGCTATGGAGAAAACCAAAATTGTGAGAGTGACGTTGACTCAAGATTTCAAGGTTTGCTCTTTAGCTATGGTGAAAAAAAAATTGTGAGGGGAAATTGGGCTGTCACGTAACTTGGAGATTCGGTAGCCGAATTTTGAACGACCATTTCACATGTATTCACACACACGCCCAAACACATATTCCCACAATCGTCCAATCAGTCTTTGTTCAAACGTCAACGAAGTGTCATTGGCTGATTTTTTCGTATACCACACAATCTCAGTTTTTTTTGTAAAACAACAACGGAAGTGACGTCAACCCATCAGCTGATTCTGTCTGTTAAAGAGTTCGCCTTTAAAATCTTTTCACCATGTCACCCGGTACTCAGCAGCAGAATTCTGCCGGCTCAGTTCACACTCGTCCAATCAGTCGTTCTTCGGACGGTAACGAACTAACATTAGAACAGATTGTTCTGATTTTTTCATTTATAACCTACCCAATATCAGTTTTTTCATAGACAAACCCTTGTATAGATCCCGGTTACATCAGCCAATCAGCTGATTCTTCGAAATTTGCGGAGAACTGTTTAACGATCTGATATTGGCCACACCTCTGAATTCTTTTCTCCATGGTACTAACTAGTAGCGGTTGGAACAAGTAGAAAAATAAAATAAGATGCTTAAGTTTTGTTATTTCATAGCCACACCTCGTATAGTATTGTATGACGCTTGCTTTTGGCTACTTTCAGCGTACATAAAAAGCAAGAGAAACGCAGCTCTTTCGCCTAAAATTATGATACTCTTTTAGTGTCTGTCATTTCTCACCCAGTGAATTTCTTGCTGTAACGTAAACTTTGATAATCATTTTTAAATAAATTATAGAGAAGGTGGTTCAAGAAAATGTACAGTTACTCCTGTTAGCAGATATATCTTGCCACAAGTTATGATCTTCGATAAACAAAAGTATTGCATTATTCATTTGAAAATCAGCTTAGGAGCCAACGAAGTCTGCTAATGTCAACTTCACGAGTACCAACAACAACACCAACACCTTTCACCAAACCAACGCCACCCATGGAGCCAGCACGCGTCGAGTTTTCACGAATCCATTGTTTTTAAGAAATACAAACATACAAACTTGCAAGCATATTTATCTTACAACAAAAACCACTCAGCTGCTGTTTATTCGGTGAGTTATTTGGAATTTCTTTGCGTGACAAAGGCAACTAAATTATGTTAACAACCAAATAAACACACACACACATACACACGCATAGCTATGCAAGAGAGCAAGTACAAAAGGGGCAAAGGGAAAGGTAGGGGTTAGGTAGGGGAAAGGGAAGTGTGCGGAGCGTCGAGAGTGCTGAGTACTAAGGGACTTTACTGACTTTGCAATGAGTTCATATATTTTCTTTATGTGAGTGGACAAAACTTTGGCGACGAGCGAATGAATGGCTGACTGCTTCTGGATGGATGGATGGATGGATGGATGGATGAATGAATGGTTGGTTGTTTGGTTGGTTGAATGGACTGCTGCATGCAAGGTGGTGCTACAGTGCATGCAGCAACAACAACAACAATACTATTACTACTACTACTGGTAAAAAAACAATAACAACACTATTGCTACTACTACTGGTAAAACAACAATAACAACACTAGTGGCAACTCGTGTAGAGGCAGCTACTTTGCCGGCCAATATTTATTGCACTGTCAGCAACAATGAAAAGTTAGTTGTTTGCCGCTTGCAGTTGTTTATTTTATTGCAGCTGACAATTGCGCAACGAAATGCAACTACACCAAAGCAACAACAAAAACAAAAGCAACGGCACACACACATACACTTATAGCTAAGCAAAAAGTATGCGCACACACTTTATAGTCAACTTTCAGGCGTGTTTGCACCGCTTCAGTTGACTTCACTCGACTTGGCTTGCCACTTGCCCAGGGGCGCGGATGTCAAGGCGATGAGGTAGTCTGTGCAGTGGCGCACTATTTCTTACTGATTTCTGTTTTGCTAACGACCAGCCATGTTGACTGTTGTCAAATCGGCTTTAAACTGCTCACGTGACTGCACGCAAAGCAAACGCGCGCACGCACACACACATAAACTATCCTTTGCGCATTGATTAAGCAGCGTAATTTAAAGTTTTATTCTTTTAAGGCTGTGTGTGTGTGCATTTGGATGTGTTTGTTTGCTGCACTGCGTCGCTCCCGCACTACTTTAGCGGTCTATCTACACCCAATCATTTATCTGTATTCCATATATCATTGTTGACATTTTCAGGGGTTTGTCATTAATTTTAAAATGACTTTTTGGCTGCCACTGCATACCCGCTTTGCATACTCACGCTTAACTTTTCATTCACACACACACACACGCTGATCGAAGGCATGCGCTGCGCTTCCCTGCGGTGCATTGCCGCACCGCATTATTAATAACGTGTCTTTTTGTCATAAAATGTGGAAAATGAAATGAAAATATTTGTCAATTGTCTGCCTCAATGAACTATTGTGAAGTAGTGGCTGTTGTTTTTGCTGTTGTTATACTTTAAATGCTGCAATTGCTAGAGCAGTTGGTTGACGGATTGATTTTTTTTAGCTTATTTACTTCAAACATTTGAGCCATGGCCCATGGCTGTGGGCATGTATGCATATGTATGTATGTGTTATTTACACGTCTGTCATCTGTTTCATTAATTTGTAATTGACTATCATAATTAATGGAAAATATTTAATGAGCCCCCGTTCTTTAAATGATAACTGTAAATGATTGGCTTTTACCAATTTTACCTATGTATAAGTAATTATTTTGCGAACTCATAAATGCTTCAATCCAAATATGAAAAATTGTGTAAGATAGTACTTGTTATATAAGATAGCACAGTTACTTCTACGATCTCTTCTCATATACACCCCGTTGCGAAA
Source organism: Anastrepha ludens (assembly GCF_028408465.1). NCBI lineage: Eukaryota > Metazoa > Arthropoda > Insecta > Diptera > Tephritidae > Anastrepha > Anastrepha ludens. The sequence continues at coordinate 117,489,727 of NC_071502.1, forward strand.
TTATAAGCACACTAATATTTTTTTTGGTCAAAATATATTTTGTACTACAACAAATGCCATATAAAGCAAAGTTTCAAACTTTGCACAAAATTTTAAAAATTGATGAAAAAAAATTTGTAAAAGTTAAAAAATTTTTTGTTTTGTTAATTTTCAAAAATTTATCACAACTTTTAACCAGAATTTTTAGAATTTTTCTGGGTATACAATTTTATAGTAAATTGAATTTATAACAAAGTGGAAGCTTCAAATGACTACAAAATATCATTGATTTTTGATAATTTTTTTAACAAAATTAAAAAAAAAAAAATTTTTTGTAATTTTTTAAATTACAATAAAAAAAAAAAATTTTTACACAATTTTAAATTAATTAAATAAATTTTTTTTTTGAATTTTTTTGTTATTAATTTTCAAAAATTTATCACAACTTTTTAACCAGAATTTTTAGAATGTTTCTGGGTAAACAATTTTATGGGGTTTTTCACCTCGGATGATTTATTGGATATATACCTCGATCATCAAACCGATACTCTTCTATGGTGTGGTTGTATGGTGCACAGCACTCGAAAAACGGTGTAGAGTAGCCACAATTGATCGAGTCCAAAGAACAGCCTGCCTCCTAATAACAGGATGCTTAAGTACAACACCTAATAAGGCTCTAAATACGTTGCTTCACTTGTTCCCTATCGATCTAGTTTTCAAAGCGATTGCACCGAAAGCAGCGACACGCATGAATGCTATATCGAAATGGAATAAGTATCTTGGCCATTCGGCCATACTCAACAGGAACATTGTTATCTCTTCCGACATAGACTATCATGTAAGTCTTCCATCACCACCCTTGCTATTCTCCTGTTCACTCCCAACTAGGGAAGAATGGAAGACAAGTCTAACCGAAATCGATGGCCCTCTGATTATATATACAGATGGTTCAAAACAAGACGGCAAAGTGGGATTTGGAATCTTTTCCAATTCACCTCACATCAATCTATCATTTAGATTACCCGACTACTGTAGCGTATTCCAAGCGGAAGTATGCGCTATCTGGTATGCTGCGAAAACTCTCTTAGAAAATAGAATATCACTAGAGGATATCCGCTTTTTCACCGACAGTCAAGCGGCCGTTCGAGCACTCAGCCCCTCTTATACCCACTCAGATGTGGTTCGATCCTGTCTCTTATCTCTTAACGAGATAAGTGTTCAGAATTCTGTCCAAGTTATCTGGATACCGGGTCACAGTGGATTCGAAGGTAACTGCAAAGCTGATGAGCTCGCAAGAACTGGAGCTGCGCAATCAAATTTTAGTAACTTACCCACAATCCACATTCCGCTCTCAACATGTAAATTACTCATTGATCGAGAATTTCACAGCATTGCTGATCGGAGGGGACGAGTGGAAAGTACTTGCGTTACGACCAGACAAATCTGGCCATCCTACAATGTGAAACAGACAAAAACCCTTATAAGTCTTTCGAAACACGAACTAAGGCATATAATATCTCTTATCACCGGCCACTGCCTTTTGGGCACTCACGCACGTCGGCTCGGGGTTCCTCAAAACGACCTGTGAAGATACTGCGAGGACGAAGATGAGGAAGTATCGAGCAGACATTTGCTGTGCAGTTGTCCCGGTCTAGCCAGAAGTCGACTCGCTCTTCTAGGCTCTCCAACAATTGACAATCTTTCAGTACTCTCGAACCTGAAAATCGAATCTCTCATCAAATTCTCGAAACGAATTAATATCTTTGACCAAAATCTACAATAAAAATCTCGGTTAGGTGGGGAAATCATATAACATATGAATTGAATTTATAACAAAGTGGAAGCTTCAAGTGACTACAAAATATCGTTGATTTTTGTCAATTCTTTTAAACCAAATTTTGTTTTTAACACACTTTTTATTAGGTCGGGTTGTATGTATGTATGTATGTAACGGAATCTTTGAGCTTAATTTTCACTGGCTTCTAAAAATCTGATCGACTTGAAATTTTGCACACCTATCAAGGACCGATGACAATGCAATAATTTGGTAAAAGTTTTCCATTATCCTTATTAGGATTGCCAGGATTAATATTTTCTTTTTTTACCTGTGGGCAAAAAGTAAGGTGAATTTGGTTGTAAAATGAAAAATCTTTATTTATTCTTGTAAATCAGTTTCTCAGGCTCCCTCCACGAAATAAGTTCTTCATCCCGATTACTTCTTTATCACGGCCGATAACTGCATAGCTTTAGACTCACAGTCGATAAGAAAGGAATTAAATATAACACGAATATATCGAATCATTTATTCACTGACTGCAATGATAACAATAATTTTCATTCATAATAAAAAAAAATAGTTTAAAGAAACTAAAAAACACGCTTTTATTGCTAATCGAACTAAAAAGTAGAAAATAAAAAATAGTTTTAATAGTTTAATTCAAATTAAAGTTAAAAGCATGGGATGCATTTTGCTTCACTTTCATAACCCTCTGTACATAGATAGTTGCCAATAGAATGATTGTAATATTTACTATATCAAGGATCCCACGCTTTTAACTCTAATTTGAATTACTCTATTTGTGATTTTTGGCAATTTTTTTAACCAAAAATTTGTTATGTAAATTAAAAAAAAAATTGTCACAACTTTTTAACCAGAGTTTTTAGAATTTTTCGTTGTATGCAATTTTATAGTAAATGGAATTTTTGTATAAAAAGGTGAAAGTTTCAACCGACTACAAAATACCTTTGGTTTTTACTAATTTTTGTTGTGGACGCAAATAGGCCTTTTCTCCCATATAAAAATTCGCGCCTAGTTTGCGGAATGGAAAGTGATGACGAGAGTTCAGGGAAAATAATCAGCAGCCTTCCAATGACGATGTCAGAGATTACTTCAGAACTTTGAATGTATGTATATACATATATTGGCAAACGGATGAAACTACCACTAATGATCACTATAAGGCTTTAAAAAAGGCTTTAGGATCTCTTTTTTAATGAAAACACCAAAAGCAAAGTAGGCTTTCAGTTACTAATTTCTGACTATTTGAACTCATTCTAACCGAAATATATACATTCCAAATTATTAAATATTTTTCTTATCTACATATCTTACATAATTATACTGCCTTGAAACAAAATATGAATATTCTATAACTCGAAATCTCCAAAAGTCGAACATATTTTTATTGTATATTTCTAATTTGAGTTATAGAAATTTGACTGTATAAGCATTTTAGGAATTTTCACAAAAAATAAGGCAATTAATTTCCCTTAAAACTGGATTAATGAAAAAAAGTAACGATTTTTACCACAACGAAAAAAATTTCACAAATTTGAATCTCTTTTGGAGTGTAAATAGAAATCTACGTAAATAAAAAAAAAATTAAATATAATTAAAACAAAAAATATGAAATCTTAGTAGAATAGAAAATCAATATTTTTAACTTCTAATTTTCTTAAATGGATTTTGGCAAAAATATATCACCGTCCTCGATAGTATAGTGGTCAGTATCCCCGCCTGTCACGCGGGAGACCGGGGTTCAATTCCCCGTCGGGGAGTCTTTGGTTGGACATGGCTTTTTGATTTTTATATTCTCAATTTTATTTTGTGTGCCTTGCGTAATTTCGAGATAGGCTGCAGGAATATTTGTAATGAGGGGCAATGGAAGCTCAATTTAAAAATTTGCATTCATATAAAGTCAGTCAAAAAAGTGTTGTTATGGTCAGTTTAATGCTGAAACTAAGCGCTTTCAATTCAGAGTGTGTATGTGCATGCACAAGAAAATTTAATTTTATTTAACTGTTAATTGGTCGACTAATCGCAAATTTAAATGCAAGCTGTTGACTCCTGATTAAACATATGTTTACATATATACGTACATAGATGCATATGCATATTAATCAAGATCTTACACAACAGATCATTTTCCCCATAGCTGTTTTTCCACCTATTTTTGGATATGTGAGCCAGTGGAAAGTATAGGCCAGTCACCACGGTTTATGCGGTATTTTTAGGTGGCGTGGGGACATTCATCTTCCATGGTGAAGACCTTTATTTCAACACGCTAAATGTGGATGACTCAATCGATCATAGCACTAATGACCGCAAGATGGCGCTGTTGGTAAGCCAGAAAAGTGACAAAAAGAAGCATTTTTTTCGAGCTCAAATTGGATTTTCATGTTTTTTAAGTAATTTTATTTACAAATTTTTTTATCCATATACTTTGTGGGTTGAATGCATTTAACAAGTATTAAAGAACACATTTTATATTAAATTTAGTGAAGGTCCGTGTTTGTAATATGCATAGCAAAGCAACTATTACCGGTACTCCCGAAAGAGGAGTGCGGCATATTCCTGTGATTTGTAGTATATTTTTAACGTCGAGTGAGTGCTTTTGCTTCCACGGTGCACCAGGTAAAATTTCTATGCTAATTTTGGAAAAAATCTCCGGACTGTGAGACTAAAATTTGCGCATGCCGAAATTTCGGGACTTAAAGAAATGCCCTGGGAATAATTTTCTATACGATTTCATAATTATGTTAGCTATATTAATTTTTCGGATGCATACATCCAATCTGGATTTTCCGGGATTGGGTTTATAAAACGGGATTGTATGTGGATTCACCACACATCAAATTAACAAATACATAATTGAAAGCAAAATTAAAAAGCAGAGTTTTTAACAAGATTTAATGGGGAAAACCATCATATTAATTAATTACCGAAATGAAAAATCTCAATAAATAAAAAACTAAATAAAAAAATAAAAAATGGACCCAATGATTAAACTCCCCGACGGGGAATTGAACCCCGGTCTCCCGCGTGACAGGCGGGGATACTGACCACTATACTATCGAGGACGGTAAAATATTTTTGCCAAAACGCTTATAAGAAAATTGTAAGCTGAAATTAAAGATATTTTATTATTATTAATAATGTTTCATATTTATTTATTTTCTTTATATTTAATTTTTGTTTTTTTGACGTGATAACGTCTTATAATTCGATTTAACAGGCTGCACGCACGAAAAAATGTGTCGTTACCTTGCTCATTAGTGTTACCTTGCTCATTTGTCGTTACCTTGCTTATTGTTGTTACCTTGAATGAACTGCAAGCGAAAGCGCGGAACGAACAAAGCAAACGAACGGCAACGTTCGACATCTTGCTCTCTCCTACTTAAGTGAGCGTATATATGTATGTATATGCGCATATGTACATATATAAATTCACGTATTTGTATTTGCATATGCCTTCTTATTGATTATTATTAATTTGATTTACTTGAAGAATTTAAAATAAAACCAAGTTTGTTAATAATACCTGTTGTTTTAATGTTATTATTATTAATTTTTTTATTATATATGAAGGAAAAAATGTATGGTAATATTTACCACATACCTTATAAGATATGTTGTATACTAATATATGTATATAAACATGCATATACATATACAATTTCGCGCAATTTTCAAAAAGAATAAATCTATATGTAAAGATGCATACAAATCATATGGACATATAAAATATACGAATCTATTCCGTACGCAAGCAAATGTAAGCTAATGTGCTTGAACTGCAAGCGAGAGCGCGGAACGAACGACAAAGAGCACAATCGGCCCTCGCGTTCGGCAACGTTCGACATCTGGCTCTGTCCTACTTGAGTGAGCATATATATGTATGTATATGTATGTATATGCGCATTTGTATATAAATTCACATACTTGTATTTGCATATGCCTTCTTCCTGTGTGCATGGTAATGAACCATTTCTCTGTTGAGAATAGGACGATGATAGAAAAAGTAGGAAATGAAAGGGAGTGTTTCAAGTGTAAAGTGTCTTGAAAAAGGCAAATCGATGATGGTGCCTCTTAGTGTTGTTGACTTATTAACGTCTGATGCACAATCGAAATTGAAGATATCTTTCATGAATTTGATAAATGTTTCGTCATTTTTCACGTTTGTGTAAATGTAACTTGACCTATTCCATTGCAATTCCATTTACCTCCTCCTCTATATCCATACAAAAGATCTATCAAACAAATAAAATTAAAATTTTGTTTTGAAAATTGCAACCATTCCATCAATATTTTCTTATGACGTTGTCACGTTAAACTATCGTCAGTAAACCGACTTTACAGACAACCTCTTTTTTTTATTTATGTTTTTTATTTACACTCCACAAGAGATTCAAATTTGTGGAAATACTTGACATTTTTTTCGTTGTGATTAATATCGTTATTATTTTTTAAAATTAATCCAATGTCTTTGTTCAGTAAAATATCATAAAAATCTATTAAATGAAAATTCCTAAAATGTTAATACTTTGAAAAATGTCCACGAGTCGCACTCAATGTCCGGGCTTAGCATAAGAATGACGGCAGCGCAGCGTTTAAAAATGAAGGAGGATTAAGTGCTCGGGATAACTGAAATCTGGCGATAGGAGTAGAAAGTCAGAGACGCAAGTTATCAGATTTTCAAAGCTTCTATATCAGCCAAAAATCCTTGGGTGTAAGGAAATTGTTGACTTTATGGCAAGCACAGCTACTAAAGGACCTTTCAAAAGTAAGGCTTAGATGTAGGTAGTGAAAACTCTTAGATGGTACCTTTTTTAGTGGCATCTGCGCCATTTTTCAAGCAGAAATATGTACAATTTTACAAGAGAGAGCAACGTGTTTAAACTATTGAAACTTATTATGAAAATTTGGTAACTAATTTTTTTATGAGTTAGACGATCCCAGTACTGTAGTAAGTAATTAGTGATCTTCTAAATTTTTGTTTAAAGTTCACACTGGTTATAGGAGAGATAAGGACAATTTCCCCACCCGGCATCACAAAGGACTATGAGCCTAAGTGCGTCTCACAGTGGACAACCATTTCAACCTTACCTATCCTGTTATGAAAATAGTAGGTCTTTAAGAACAAAATATCCCAAAAATTCGTGACTTTTTTGGTGGAAATAATCGTCTGCGTGAGTCGGCAATGCAAAAGTTCGTGAGCAAATTTGAAGAAACTGCTGCTGTCGAGGGTAGAACAAGGACTGATAGACCAAAAACTGCATGTTTGGTTGTGAATATTGCAGCTGTAGCGCAAAGTGTTGCTGAACAACAACAACAAAAACAACATCCACATCGTTATCTCGATGTTCTCAACAATTTTTTGAAAAAATAATTTTTTCGAAGCAAAAATAGTAAGGAAATTCGCCCCAAAATTCATTGTTTTTTATAAGCCTTTTATTCCGCGATGTTTTTTTCCACTTTTGTTTAATTCATATAAAAATTATGACATTAATACACAAAAACATTTTTGGTTTTTTGTATTCAGGTCACTCACGTCGATGCTACAATGTGCGCCGATCGAGAAGCCCCGCTGCGACCTTCCTGGAAGAATTGAGTGTACATCCGCCGCCATTTTAAATGATTAAAATAGAAAAAAAGTATATTATTTTAATTTATAAATAAACTTAAACTCATTTTAAATAATTTTAATGGAAATCAGGCAAAATATGGCCTACCTGTAAACGGCCCCTGTCCCCTTAAATGAAGTGAAATGCAATTTTCGACATTTAATTGTTAAGAGCCGTCGTTCTTTGAATAAAAATAGTGCACTATGACAGGCCCTGAATTTTTATATGTCTTATCTTAAAACATCTTCTAGGCGCGTCTTTTGAATGACCCTTTATTATGCTACTGAGTTGCTGTTCAAACAATGCCTCAACAGTTGTTAGGCAGGTACAAAAGGAAGTAATGCTTTTTTGCAAAATATATCAATTAAAATTTGTTTGTTAAATCTCTGAGTTATCCATTTTGAACACTGGCCCCTTAAACTTTAAAAATTGATTTAGTTAAAAGTTTTGTGGAAGTTTAGTCGTGCCCACAACTCATATGCGCTCACATACACACAAACACATGTATGAACGTCCACCTATGGCAAAGTGGCAGCAGCGAATTCCACCGCAGGCTCAGGAGGACCCTCAACCACAACAACTACAACAACAAGAACTACAATGAACACAACAACAACAAAAAAAAAAAAAAGGGAGAGTTAACTACAACAACAACAATAACACACCAATCACAAAACAACAACAACAAAAACAACTTTTTGCCAGTTGAGTCTACTTCATGTAGTTTCTGCTGATGGCTAGCCATGCCATGTCTGCCATCTTTCTGTTGCACATTTCGGCTGAGAGATCAGTTGCAAAAATGCATTTAATTTAGTAAAGTTTTTTCCTTGCAAACTTCGTTTTGTTGCATGCGCAAATATGCTTGTTCGTTTGTTTGCTTGCTTGTGTGTATGTTGACTTTTGTAATTTTTACTAAACAAATAACAGATGCAAAGTACTATGTAAATAAAGTTAGGGAAGACAACAGGGAGCACAGCAAATGATATAAAGCACTAGCATATGTATGGATACGCGCGCACACATACAAGCATATGAAAGCGTATTTGTGCATTCAAATGTCTGTCCACGTCGCTTATGCTTCAAAAAATGCCCACGTCTCACAAAACAAAACAAAAAAAAAAAATGCCTGACACTGAACAGTCAGTCATTTGCAGCGACGAGGCGCGAATTGCGGTGGCGAATGTGTTAGTGATACATGTGTATGTAATGCGTAAATGTAAAATTGTCTGCTGAACTTTTTGTGCATACACACACACATACAAAAACACATACGTATTTACAAATTTACTTAGCTCCATTTTGCTATTTAGTTTAGCTGCTAACAACATTTTTTCCCTTTCCTTTTTGCCTTTAACACTTGACTGCAAAATTTTGTTTCAGGTTTAGTTGATGAGTTTAGTCAGTATGCGCAATCGGCAGTGCTCTTCTATCTATTAATAAAAAAAATGTGAAAGTATAAATTTAGAGAAAAAGCACTTCTTGTTTTACAATAAAGTTATTTTTGCGCTTCCGCTGCGAAAAAATATAAAATTTCCTAAACCAAATTGAAAAGTTCGTGTGACAAACCGTTGACTATGGTTGTGTATGTGAGTATTTTGACTAGAAAGTTAGTGGAAGTTGTAGAAATCGAAATAAAAATAGTAAATAAAAAAGGTAAATAGATAAGGTGGATATACAAAATGTGAAGCTCAGAAAAAGAAATTTCGTTATTCTACATATATTTTTAGTAGCGTGTGTTTTTTTGAAGTGGAAAGTAAAGAACTTCTCTAGTACAACTTGAAATTTTGATGACGGGTATGTGTTGCGATATTTAGTGGCCATAGACTTTTATAGCTTTAATTTAGTTAAATTAAGACCGAGAAAGTTTCGTCAAAACTAAAATTCGTATGGTCATGGCACTAGAGGTGCTTTCTGGATAGACAAGATTGCAGTGGTTTAGTGTGGCGTCACTAAAACAGAGATGCACTTATGGATTAAGCTGAACGCGAATTTAAATTGGGTTGGAAATGTTGCAGATAATGTTCGCTATCCTACTTTATCCTCTTTATATCTTCTTCTTCTTTTTCTGTTTATTTTTTGACGTGATAACGTCTTATAATTCGATTTAGCCGGCTGCACGCACGAAAATATGCGTCGTTACCTTGCTTGAACTGCAGGCGAGAGTGCGGAACGAACGACAAAGAGCACAATCGGCCCCGCGTTCGGCAACGTTCGACATCTGGCTCTCTCCTACTTGAGTGAGCATATATATGTATGTATATGTATGTATATGCGCATATGTAGGTATATAAATTCACATATTTGTATTTGCATATGGCTTCTTCCTGTGTGCATGGTAATGAACCATTTCTCTCTTGATAGGAGATGATAGGAAAAGTAGGAAATGAAAGGGGGTGTTTCGAGTGTAAAATGTCTTGAAAAAGTCGAATCGATGATGTTGCCTCTTAGTGTTGTTGACTTATTAACGTCTGATGCACAATCGAAATTGAACATGTCTTTCATGAATTTGATAAATGTTTCGTCATTTTTCATGTTTGTGTAAATGTAACTTGACCTATTCCATTGCGATTCCCTTTACCTCCTCCTCTATATCCATACAAAATATCTATCAAACAAATAAAATTAAAATTTGGTTTTGAAAATTGCAACCATTCCATCAGTATTTCCTTATGACGTTGTCACGTTAAACTATCGTCAGTAAACCGACTTTACAAACAAACTCTTATTTCCATTTAATTTTTTTTTCTGCTTTTAATTATTCCTTTTCTTTTTCCTTTATTTCTACTTCTACTTGCTTCTTTTATTTTAAATTCCCTCTTTATTTTTCTTTTTTTCCTTTCCCTTTTTATTGCTTTTTTTCTCATTCTGTTTTTCCTTCATCTTTTTATACTTTCACTTCTACTTCTTCCTTTTATTTAGACTTCACCCTTCCTTGACCTTCTGCGTTTTCTGTTACCTTCTTATTTTTTTCTTCTTCCTCTTTTTTCCTTCTTTTTATATTTACATTTATCCTTCTTTTTATTTTTATTTTTCTGTTTTTTTAATTATCCCACTTTTTTATTTTTCCCCTCCTGTTTTTCTACTTCTACTTCTAATTCTTCTTTTATTTTTATTTTACATTTTTACATTTTTACATTTTTATATTTTCTTCTTTTTATTTTAATTTATTTTTTTCCCTTCTTCTTCCTCTTTTTCTAGACGAATTTTACTTCTTTTGTTTGGTTTTTAACTTTATTCTTTTTTCTTCCCTACCTCTTTTCCTTTTTATTTTATTTTCACTTCTCTTTCTTTTTTCACTTTCTGTTTTTATTCCCCTCTTTCCCGTCTTAAATTGCGTTTTCATTTTGTTTTCGTTTTCCTCTTCTTTTACCTTTTTCCTTTGCCTCATCTTCTTTTTATTGATCTTTTTCTTTAAATTTTCCGTAATTTTCTGTTATTTTTGTGAAATTATTTTTCTCCTTCTCCCTTTCATTTTTATTTTCCTTCTGTTTGTTTTTCTTCTTCTGTCAGTTTTCTTTTTTAAATTTCTTCTTCTATGTTTTTTTGGAATTTCAACTCGTTTTAGTTTTTTTTATTTTTTCGTTGTCGTTTTCTTCTTCATCATCTTTTTCATCTTCTTTTTCTATTACTTCTGTTTTGCTTCCTTTTACTTTTTTTCTCATTTTTAATTTCCGAATTTTATTACTAATATTTTATTCTTCTTCTTCATTTTGTTTTTTTTTTCGTTTTTTATTTGTATTTTTCTTTTTCTTCTGGGTTTCCTGCTCTTTTTTCCTTTTTGTCTTTCTAAATAAAATTATTTACACATTTAATAAATTTTCTAGTCTTTTACAGTTCTGTTCATTCAACTATATTTAATATAGTTTTAGTTTTCAAAAAAAAAAACAAGGTTTTTCGAACTCCGCACATCAAATAGAAAATGTTAGACTGGCACTTGGAAATGTTAATAAAAATTATTGAAGCAAATAAACGGCACATAACAGTAAAGAACTGCAAATGACTTGAAAGAGAACAAGTAATGCGTAGATTGTCATATTGATGCTAGGGCTAAAAATATTTCAGGAAATGCAGAGTCAAAGGGAAATGTGGAAATGCGGAAATGTGCCCTGGTGTAGGTGTATCAGCGAAGGACTGTGAAAGTATTAGTGGTTATGTGTCTCTGGACGGAAATACGCAGCAGTTCGATTTGCCACACTCAGCCACATTAATGGGAGCACAAACACACACGCGCATATATTTACACACACACACACACACATATACAAATACAAAAACATAAACATGAATCGACTCACTTACTGAGAGCCGCACCAATGATATTGACAACAAGCAAACGACTTACCAGCAAACTGACATTTGTGGCAACAACTTCACGAACAACAACGACAACAACAGTAGCAATAACGAACACACTGTATTGTTGTGATAATAAAGGAGTGCTTGAAGTGAAACTATAAATGCAAATCGAGTGTTGTAAAAGTGCAAATAAATATGAATAAGACAAGAGCGCAGACGCCAGAGGTAGAAGCAGATAACCAGAGGAGAAATAAAAGCAGCAGGAACTTTCTAAATGCACTGAAGCATGCAACGGCGTAGCAACAACTGCAACTACATGTGGATGTACGACTACTTTTGTATGTATGAATGCCTCAAGGCGCCGAAAACTATGCTCACTTCACTTGTTGTTTATTTGCTCTTCCCTTTTGTGCGTGTGTGTAGTAGTTGAAGTGGTAGAGTAGTAGTTCGTAGGCGGCTTATTGCTTACGCTAAATTTCGTCGAGACAACAAACAAGACAAACAACATTGGTGTGCGCTAAAAACGGAAGAATTGGAGTACAACTTAACGGAGTACAAAGTTTGAAAACAATACAAATGCAATATGCAATGGTGATATTGAGAGGATGCGCGCGTTAACTGCCTGATTTTACGAGACAGCATTTAACAGATGCAAATGTCATTACACAAATACAAATACATTAAAGTGGTATGTGTGAGAGTGTGCGTGCATTAGGGTGGCCAACAATAAAATAAATGGATGGAAAAATCTTAATATTTTAGGTTTTCAGCTCTCGGATTTATGGTATCCACAAAAATGCTATTATCAAAGCACTTGAAGTTTTCATGTATTTTATATAGGAAATAAAAAATTTTTTGAATTTGCTACGGAATACTAAAAATAATTATAATTTTCACATAAGAGGGTCCTTTTTACTCTTTGTGGAGAAGTTTGAAAAATAATATGATTGTAAGGTCATTAGAGGGTTAAAATCGTTTACGAAATTATTTCTTGAGAAATTTTACAAGGGGTCTTTTCAGAAAAAATCTGCATAAAAATAACGTAAAAGTCCACAGCAATTAAAATAGAAAATTGCTTACCAGCTCCCCTTAAGATATGCAACACTTTTTACTTTCTCTTCCATAAGCTTTTGCTGTGGCCGTTGCATTTTTACTGCCATGGAAAAGCGGTTGCTTGTTCTTAATTATTTGTTCAGAATTTTCTTTCAATTTGAGTTTCACAATCTTACAAAAGAACTCAAACTTGGGGTACCATGAAATAATTTGAAATGCGTTGTCAGATTAGTTTGATGCCCGATTTTCCCTTTGGAATAAAAAAATAAATAAATTATTAGGATTATTCATGCGCTTCTTATGCACCATTATTCTTTCCTTCATCTCATTCATTTTTTTATTTTTTTCTGCATACCAGAGTAAAAATTGAATAAATTAATTGTGGTGCATTTTCACTTAATCTCTTCTGAAGAGAGACTGTTTTTAGAATTACGTACCAAACCTATAAAAATTCTTTTTTCTTTTCCCATATAAATTACATAAAAAACTTCGTTGTCTTTGAGACTCCCCTAAACTCAATTTTCAACTAAAAAAATTCTTGTATTTTTCCGACTAAGACAAATTCTTAAACACCGTTTACACTTATGTTTTTTGAGCCACCCTAGTGTGCTTAGTGTCGGGTACTTGCATTTGCAGAGTATTCTGTTGGCTAAAATATCCTATAGTGCATTTGAATATGCAGCTGTTTTGTCGGTGAAGTGCATAGACGTCGCTTGGGAGATAGCTGACATACCGTTATTTATTGTATATAAAATTTATAAACACGTCTTGTTAAGCCTTGCAGTTAAACTTCACATTAATAGGAACCGAGTTTGCATATTGGAGCATTGTAGTAACTTAATTCAAGGAGTAATTTAAAACCAAATACCTACGCTCCAATTCAGAGTAAATCATTTTTCACCGAGTTGTGCCTAGGCTTAACAATTTTCGAGATTCAATACTTTACCTCTGAGGCATTTGATACCAAATGGTGCTTCAGGCATGGCATTTCTCCAGTATGTGCTTTTTGTAACCTGACTTTGCAGCGTGTAATTCGAGCGACATAACTAAATCTCTCTAGCATTATAAGAGATAAAAAGAGGAGGTCGAAATCCCCAGGGTAGGCATGAGCAGGCTGAAGATCATGGATAGCATTGTGCTTCTTATAGGTTTAGTGATTGTACCACTACTAAATCCTCGCCATTTGATGAAGCTTTCTACAAACGAGGTTGGGTATTTGTAAGCCCAGGACATTAGTAGTGACATGTTCAGATCAAAATGAAAGGGAGTTAGATCTGAGGATTCGAGGGGTATCTGCCGATGCCCATTCATTTAGTTCATTCATTTAGTCCGTTCATTTAGTCCATCCATTTAGTCCGTTGAAGGGGCCACATTGCAATTGTGTCAATGTCTCTCTCATGAAAAAAAATAATTTTTTTGAGACTTATCCTTATGATGAAAATTTTTGTATGAGGTTTTTTAAAGCCAAACCCTTTCGGTGCCTTTTCGCTATTTTATTATTATTATTTTTGTTTTATAGGATGAAATATAAGTTTTGAAAAAAATCTTTGGAAAAAAATTTTGTTTTCAAAAATTTTGAGAAAATTGTTTTTTTTGTTATTAAAAAAAATTAGAAAAAATAAAAAAACTTTAAAACTTAAAAAAAAAATTACAAAAATTTATTGAAAATTTAAAAAAATTAAAAAAAAAAATTAAAATCAAAAAATGTAAGTTTGAAAAAATTATTTGGAAAAGAATTTTATTTTCATAATTTTTCAAAAAATTGTTTTTTAGGTTAAATATGATTTTTAAACAATTTTTTCTATTCTTAAAATTAAAAAAAAAAGTTAACAAAATTTTTGGGATTTTTGTATGTTATTTTTTAGGATAAATATGATTTTTAAGTAATTTTATTTTGAAAATTAAAAAAAATTAAAAAAAAAAATTAAAAATTAAAAAATATAAGTTTTAAAAAGATTATTTGGATAAGAATTTTATTTTGAAAATTTTCGAGAAAATTGTTCGTTTGTTAAATTTTAGGATAAGTATTTAGGATGGCAGCTACAGAATTAGGTACAACTTGGAATTGAACAAACTTATCCAAGGCGAGACAGCTGTGCGTTTTGTAAAGGCGCAGCGTATGCGGTGGCTCCGTATGCCTGCTGAATCCGCTGTAAGGAAGCCATGACTGGAAAGATAATTGGTGCGTAGGCGAGGGGAAGACCGAGAAACCGATGGATAGACGCAGTAGGAAGCGATCTCACAGCAATGGGAGTTCGCAACTACGAAAAAAGCAAGCGGTAAAACACTTTGGAGGATAATTATTATATAATTCCTTATATAATCGGGTGCTTTGGTGTGCCCTTTCCCATAAAGTTCGAATATTCGAATCATGAAGATTTTCTAGTACTGACATTATATTTCTATTCCACTCTCTTTTATTTGAAGTGCCCCAGTTACATGTTATATTTAACTTTTGTGCCAGATTACTAATTTCTTCAACCCAAAATATCTGTTTTTCTAAAATCTTTTTTGATAGTATATGAGGCAATCTATTATCATTATATTCAAATAACGTTTTGAATATATATTTTAAGTGAAGCTGCAGTGTATTCAAATGAAAACTTGGAACATTTGTCTCCAAGAGAATGCAATAAGATGGCGTATTACTCGGGAGATGAAGTACCCTTTTTAAAAAATAAAGTTGAATTTTGTCTATTTCTTCAAACAATGAGTTTCCCCATACCTGAGTAGCATAACTCTGGATTGCTCTAGTCACCGCTAAAAACAGTTTCCATTTTGCCGACAACTTAATTTTATTTTTACTAAGAAATGTGCGCCAAGTTGCATTTATGCTATTTATCGCTAGAACATTTCCATTTTCTATATGTTGCTTGAAACTGAGTTTGATGTTAGCTTTACACCCAAGTAATTATATTCTTTCGTTATTGGTATAACTTCGCCGTGAAAAAACCTCTTTTCTTTTTCTGCTATTCTACCGCCTCTCCGAAAAATCATTACAGCTGACTTAGGTAAGTTTACTTGCATATTCCACTTTTCGCAGTATTTTTCTAAGTTGCTTATCATTTTTTGAAGAGCACTCACCTCATCTGCCAATATGACGATATCGTCAGCATATAATAGCAAACGGATATTTAACTCATCTAAAAAGAGTCCCTCCTCCAAGCAGTTGTGCAGGTCATTCAAGTAAAGAGCAAAGAGCAAAGGTGAAAGCAGGCACCCTTGCTTTACTCCTGATGATATTTTGAATTTTTCACTCATTTCAGCTCCTACTTTTACTATCGAACATGTATTTCTGTAATAACTTTCAATAACGTTTGCCATTTTGGTGGAGATTCCTATTTCACGAAGCTTGTACTACAAAATGTTTGGTGTTTTTGTTTGTTATTTTTTAGGATAAATTTGATTTTAATTTGAAAATTAAAAAAAAAAATTCTTTATAGGATTAAACAATTTTTTTTAAACAATTTTATTGGGAAAATTTTTTGTTCGTCAAAAAGTTTTTGCTTGCCATTTGTGAAAAACGCCCCTTCCTGAGATTTTTTCTTCCTTTTTTCATTAATAGCTGATATTTGCATAGTAATAGTAATCACTGAAAGTTTCATAGTAGACTTCTATTAACTTTTCGAGTTATATCGAAATACGTAGAGCGAGCCAGTGAAAAATCAGAAACGCCGCATTACTATGCGCCTTACTAATGTAACTTTGATCGATTTGCAACGGCCATTCTATATACGATTGTTGGAGTTCATATGCTAGCGCCTCACTATAGAAATATTTTGCGTTGAGAGATATAGAGAATTTAGATTTCATCAGCTTATGCCAAGGTATACTTCCTTCATTGAGTTGAGAGCTGCAACTTCACGGTTGAGTTGTTGTCTCATCACTGCTCAGCATTCAGCATTGTTCTCTGATATGCCAAGTCAGCGGTAAATGGAAATGGCGCATATTGAAAGTCTTGAGTTTTTCTAAACTAGCGTATTTTTCTAGCCTTAAATACAATCTGGCAAAACCTCACAACATGCGAACTAAGCAGACAGACATGGCCGAATTGGAACAGCGGTCGATCGAAGATCTTGCTAAGATTCAACAGTGAATCTATAAGAAAAATGATAGGTGTTTTAACTGGTCATTGTTTAATAGGCAGCCACGCTAGAAGGTTAGGACTCCCTTACTTCGATTTCTGTAGAAGCTGTCTTAATACAGAAGAAGAGGAAACAGTCCGACACCTTCTATGTGAGTGTGAAAGCCTAGCTATGAGAAGGCTGCGCACTCTCGATACAGCATTTTTAACCGATGTAGCGGACATAGCCCATCTAAAACTAACGAAGCTCTGCTCGTTTATTAAAGCAACCGGATGGTTTGAAAAGGAACACGTAGAGTAAGGATAAGTTCCAGTGGTATCACAATGGACCTGCCGAAGGTCTAAGTGTGTCTTATGACAACCACCCTACCTACCTAACCTGGCTTACTTTCTTCTTAAGTAATCAACCACAGAGTAGCAAAACTTCCTATAACCCATTTTTTTACCAAACAAATCATACCCTTACGTTGTTATTCATAAAGAATTATTAAAAATCTTAACCGATTTTCTTACATGAACAATATTTTCTCGGAAGCACTTGCATTCAAGTAGAGCCCTTTAAGAGTGCTATCCTTACCGAATCTGTGATTATTCTCAACACATAAAAAGTAGTCGACGTCAAGTAATTGCACATTTCACATCACTGCTCTGCTTTTTAAAGCACCCGGAGGTGTTTATCGACAGTTTATGCTAACAAGAGCCGCTAAAGCAGAGGAGCGCGTAGCGAGAGGCTCAGCGTCATCGGCAGGATTGCATAAAGAGCGGAGGGAGAGGGAGTAGCGCGTGTGGTAGTAATACCGTTGAGCGCTACTACGTAACTGCACACATGCACACACACATATACACACATATTTATATGCATTTATCCACTCAATAGCAAAAATTCGCAAACGCATTTACGTTTATTGCATTTGTAAATTATTCGCACAAGGATATTAAATGCAAATTGTAAAATAGACGAGCTCTGGAATACTGCATACGCACACAACGGAGCGACGATGACAGCGACAGCGACAACTGCAACTACAACTATCTACAAACTACCTCACATAGGTATACATAGATACATTTGTATGTTTGTGTATGCGTAAGCATGGCGAAGACAATAAAGCTGGCAACAACAATAAGAGAAACAACAAAACTTTTGTGAAACAATGGAGTACCGAATGGAGCATTGAAGATTTGGAGCAGAAGAAGCCAGCGAAGGGTCTTCCTGGGCAGGCAGTTAAAGGATAGACTTCGAAGTTGGTTTGTTGTTGTTGTTGGTGTGCTGCTGTGTTGGCGTTGACGTTGACGGTGCAATACAAATGCGAAGCATGCTACGGAAAGCAACAACTACACACAAGCATTGAGTATTGAAGGCGGTTAAAAGCAGCAGCAGCAGCAACATCATCAATAATAACAACAACTACAACATCAAACAGGGAGCTCAACACCACACAAACAACTCATGTCGGCATTATCGTTGACACCATAACGACAATGTTGTTGAAGTTGATGTTGTTGTTATTGTTATTGTTGTTGCTGTTGCTAATGCTTCTTTTACTTTTGTTGTGTATGCCACATCCTGGGTTGCGTGCGCTTGTGTGTCGATGAACACGATGAAATCTGCCTTGAAACGGATATATGCGAGACACTTGGCAAATGGCTGTAGATACGGTGTAAGCAGTCTAATAAAAGCAATAAAAACAACAACAATTTTAAACAACAAAACCAACAAAGTTGCTAGGTGTAGCAAAGTGTGGAGACGATTGTTCGTCGACAAACACCAGTAAATATGTATGTATGTACATGCAACGTTTTGCTCGTGCAAGGCTATTGCAAAGACAAGAACAACAAATTGTGATGAAACTATTATTTCAACAATATTGATAGAAGCGACGTTGCTCCGGTTGGTGGTGATGACAAAGCGAACAAAGCGAACAACTCGAACAAGAATGAGGCCTTGCAGTGGTGTTGTGTTGCTATTGGCACTTGAGTAACTGAAAAGGCAAAGATAGTCGCGGGACAAAGAAGAGCCTACATCGGGGCATTTCATGGCAAAGTGCATCCAGGATTTAAGTACAAAGCCAAATCAAGCTCACTGGAGCTTCTCAGGCTAAGCAGAAAACAATTAGCTGCATACCACATCATTAACGGAAGTTACGTGAACAGGCTGAGGGTCTAGCAACGCGGAAGAACCAAAAATCTTGAGGGAACAGATACCTGTAAAATTTAGAAAAAAAAATTTTTTTTCCATAAAGTGTTAATATAATCCTTTAAGAATATGTCAACAAATTTTTAGAACGTATTTTAAGTATTTCTTATAAAGAGTGGTTAAATTTTAAAGGCCGATATTGAATGTAAGCCACACCTAAACCTCAAGTTTTTTTTTGCATTTCATTTAACATTTTTCAATTCCAGACTAACTCAATTTGAAGCATGGAAAGATAAACAATCGAGCAACGCGTTAAAGTTATTCAGGCTTATTATGAAAACGGGCGTTCAAATCAAAATGACTATCGCGCACTTCGTGAAGAAAATCATCTTCAGTGATGAGGCACATTTTCACCTCAGTGGATTCGTCAATAAGCAGAATTGTCGCATTTGGGCATATGATAATCCAAGAGTGATTGCCGAAAAACCAATGCACCCACAAAGAGTGACTGGTTGGTGCGGTTCATGGGCCGGCGGCATCATTGGGCCGTATTTTTTCCAAATCGAGGTCGGTCAGGCAGTTACTGTGAATAGTGTTGGCTATCGTGAGATGATAACGAACTTTTTTAATGGCCTGAATTGGAAGATATCGATGTGGACGATGTGTGGTTTTGACAGAAGGGTTTCAGTTGTCACACAGCTAACGAAACAATGGCTGTTTTGCGCGAAAAATTTGATGGCCGAATAATCTCACATCGCGACGATGTCAATTGGCCGCCAAGATCATGTGATTTGAAACCGTTGGACTTCTTTCTTCGGGGTTATTTGAAAGAAACGGTGTAGGTTGATAAGCCACCAACAATTCAAGACCCAAAGGATGCGATAATTAACGGCATGGAACCTCAAACGAAAATTTGGACCATCGGATGGAGCTGTGCCGCCGAGGCCGCCGAGGCCGCGGTGGCCATTTGACCGATATTTTGTTCCATATGCAATTGACCATGGCATACCAATATTATCATAATAAAGAGAAATGACAATAATTTCCTAAAAAAATTGTATTTTATTCAAAATCAATACCGGCCCTTGAAACTTAACCACCCTTTATATAAGTACATATATTGGCTCGTTCGGATATATAGCGTTTTCTGAATCATCTCAATCAGATAGTAAAACGTTGCACTCGATCCTTTTTCTTACTAAAATAACATTTTCTTCAACTATTCTTCGATTGATTACTATAATAATTTGCACTTTTTAGAAAATAATTTCTTTTTTAATTTCCTTTGCAATTTTCATTCTTCTGCTTCAATTCATAAATGTAAATAAAACTCGCGAGTAAGAAACTAACTCGCGAGCTATATATAAAAACCTTTTGTTTTAACCTTTCATGCGCGGCGACACTCTACGCTGACCCTGCGCGTGCAATTCCCCCTTTTTTGCTCAAATCAAATGCGCAGTGGGAGCAAATAGGTAAATTGTCATTCTTGTCGAGTGGTAGGGCCAAACACAGAAACGCTGATACGCCCCCAACCAGCAGGCAACTTAGTGCGTTTGCCATCTAACGGCTGCATAGAGCCCGAGGGCTTACTAAACCATTTTCACATTCTTATACTCCCATTCACACACTACACATACAAATATGCAAATAAATATGTATCCCCCATAGCGGAAAACCTCTGGCATATTGTTGTTGCAGTTGCATGCAACAACCATTCACCCATTTGTATATGCAAACATGGCAATCGTTTACTCCTTCACTTTCATGAACATTCCCATTGCTGCGCTGCGAATTGCAAATGTGCAAATTCAAGTGTAAATTCAAATTCAAATTTGAATTCAAATGTAAACTGACATTGTGTAGGAATTTTGTCAAATTATTCACAAGTTTTCTGTGTATGTATTCGTATTTTATGCATAGTTTACATTATTGGCGTCAATAACCTGGTGGAGCGAAGCGGTGAGAGATTTTGCAACTGGGTAGATGGCGGACTTCTTTAGTTGGTAGATAATTTTTAAGGCTATTTTAAAAAAGATATGGAGATATCAGTAATGCTTTTGTTTGTTTCAAAGTGTGATTGGGGGGATTGAATTTTACGCGAGCTAAAATTTCAGTACTTAGAGCCAACGGCGAGAAAATTGAATTAGTTTTTTACTCCTAGCCAAAATTTTCAGATTTCTTGCTTAATAAGCCGCCGTAGCCAAATGGGTTGGTGAGTGACTAACATTCGCAATTCAGAGAGAACGTAGGTTCGAATCTCGGCAGGCAATGGCAAACCTCTGAGTGTATTTCCGCCATGAAAAAGCTTCTCATAGTAAACAGCTCGGCCAAACAATAAAACAAAAAAGTTGTATGCCTCAATTACATATAATATATATAAGCCAGGTGGAGGACAAAGATCGTAAGTTGTTCTTCCTCAGCACAACTTACACACTCAACAGTTCTCTATCTGTAGCTTTATTTATTGAGAAAAAGACTACAGGGTGGTTAATATTTTGTTTGGAATTTCAACTATCAACTTTTCTCTACTTTAACAGCTAAAATGGCATCCACGATAAGCATAACTATAATTTAGTTTATGGTTAGACATTTAAACTCTTACTTCTTTCGATGTCGAGCAGAATCCAAAGCCATCCACAAAATTTCTTCACATATTAGAGACATGAAATTGTTTTTTTACATTATGAATTAGAGCGAGACATTTGAGTTCAAGCTACTTATACCACAATGGACCTTCAGGTAGAAGAGGGCCCTCTACAACCTCTTGGAGATTTGAAGGCACCGTATCCTAACCTAATCTAGACATTTATTAAACAAAATTTTGAAATATCAGTAAATATTTTGCATTTTGTCAATTTTTTTTCAAATTAGTCTACCTTTCGAGGCCATTATATGGTTGAAAACCTTCATCTAGTCGACAACTGTAGAGATTTTTATTTTTAGTATAAAATCGGATAAATTGTTTGTGATTCTATTCGTTTTATTCGAGTTATTCTTAACATTCCGTATTCAAGTTTAATGAAGCACTTAGTTTTCACATTTTTAATATTTCATGTTAAAGCATAAGGCACTGAGCTTTCACCTTTTTGAGATTCCATATTAAAGCTTTAACCACTGAGCTTTCACATTTTTATGTTTAATATTAAAGCTTAAGACCCAGAGCTTTTACATTCTTTGAGCTCCCATATGAAAGCTTAATACACTTAGCTTTCACGGTTTTAATATTTTAAAGTACGCAGTGACCTTTCACATTTGAAAAATTTCAAGTTAAGTCTTAAAGCTATAAACTTTTACATTTTTAATATTTTATATTGAGTCTTAAAGCTCTGAGCTTTCACATTTGTAGTATTCTATATTAAGTGTTAAAGGATTGAGCTTTTAAATTTCTATTATTTCATATTAAAGCTTAAGGCTTTCACATTTTTGATGTTTAATGTTAAAGCTTAAGACATTAAGCTTTCACCTTTTTGATATTCCATATTAAAGCATAAGATACTGAGCTTTCTTATTTTTGAGACTCCATATTAAAGCTTTAACCACAGAGCTTTCACATTTTTATATTTAATAATAAAGCTTAAGACCCAGAGCTTTTACAGGTCTTGAGATTCCATATGAAAGTTTAGGACATTTAGCTTTCACATTTGTAATATTCTATATTAAGGCTTAAAGCACTGAGCTTTACAATTTTTAATATATCATATCAAATATTAAGGCTTTCACATTTTTAATAAATAATGTTAAAGCTTAAGGCATTGAGCTTTCACCTTTTTAAGATTTCATTTTAAAGCTTAAGATACTGAGCTTTCACATTGTTAATATTTTATAGTAGGTAGTGAGCTTTCATTTTTGTAGTATTTCATATTAAGTTTTAAAGATCTGAGCATTCGCGTTTGTAATATTCCATATCAAGGCTTAAAGAACTGAACTTTAAAATTTTTAATTTTTCATATTAAAGCTTAACGCATTGAGGTTTCACTTTTTTAATATTTCGAGTTAAAGACGGTGAGCTTTCACACTTGGGATATTCCATATTAAAGCTCAAGTCACTGAGCTTCCACATTTCTAATATTTAATATTAAAGCGTAACGCACTGAGCTTTGACATATTTATTATTTCATAGTGAAACTTAATAAACTTAATTTTCACATTTCTGATGTTTAATATTAAAGTGTAACGCACTAAGCTTTCACATATGTAATAATTCTTATTAAAGCTTAAGACCCTCAGCTTTCACATTTGTAATATTTCATATTAAAGTTTAAGGCGGTGAGCTTTCTTATTTTAAATATTTCTTAGTAAAGCTTAGGGCACTGATCAGTCATAATTTCCAGATTCCATATCAAAGCTTAATGCACTGAGATTTCAACTTTTAGTATTTCATAATGAAGCTTAAAGCACTGAGCTTTCCGATTTTTGAATTGCCGTACTAAAATCTAACCAGCTTACCATTCACATTTCTCTCTTTATATTTGCCTTTGTTTCAATTTTAGCACTTAACAGTTATCTTGCCTTGCATCCCTGGTTTGCTCTTAATTTAATTTCACTCATTTTCACTTGTCCCTTCTACCAAACCCATCCCATACACGTACTTTTTTAAGTCCATCCATCTATAGCAGTTGCGCATCGAAACTACTAATTTTCGCAATTCTCGTTTGTTTGCAATAAACTAAATAACTCAGTTACAATTTTGTTTGCTGTTGATTTTATTTCCTGCCTTTGCTGAGAAGCGAGAACATTGATGTTGTTGCTATTATTGTTGTACATATGTAGGTACGTAGCTGCCAATAAGTTAAGCTCTTGCTGGATGTACAAAAAATATTCTATCCATGTATATGTATGGATGTGTATATGTATATGTGCTTATGTTTATTTGTAGCAGTGCTTGCTTGTTTAATGCCTTTGATGCATAGATTTGCGAAACAGCATGCATTTGTACATGTGTGTGTGTGTGTGTGTGTGTGTGTACTGGGTTTGTATATCTAAATGTCCGTTAGTGTTTCGCAACATCTCAACATCTGTATCTACAGGCAGGCTACGGCGCACGTGTTGCGGTCGCGATTATTCCCACTTGTCTGTCTGTCCAGCTGCCAGCCTGTTCGGTATTTTATTCACTTTTACGTAGATGTATGTGTAGTGGTGATTGTGCGCTTCTTTGTTGTCCTGTCGGTGGTGATCTATTAATTTACTACAATTTCATTTGCACGTCCAACACGTTTAAAAGTATTTTTATTTATTTATATCAGCAATGGTGCTGTTGTGTTTTTTTGTTGAAGTTTAAAACTTTTAGTTGAATTGAGTTCTAGTCACATTTGTTTGTGCATGTGTGAGTGTATGTAGTTTAGAGTGCTGTGTAGAAGGTTATTGGCTATAATTCATTAAATAAAATCGAAAAAGCTTCTTCTAACTTTCTAATAAATCTAATAAATTGAAAAGAGGACACAGGACTATAAACCTAATTAAATCGGAGATATGTTCTGTATATATTTTAAAATTCAAAAGGATAATTATATATCACACGTCAACATTTTTTTTAGCTACAAAAAATTTCTTAAAATGTGTTTCGAATTTAAACTTATCAACCCTGTTAATTAATCAATATTCCACGTTATTATAACCACAAAAAAATGTACACTGCCCCTGGTGTGATCGAAAAAACTTCGAAAAAACATCTACTGTTCAGGGGCGCCGTAAAACTGAACATTTGCGAGAGAACATGGAGACGCACACCGCAAGTTGGAGAATGTGCTTGGCCATACATCTAGCAAGGGTCTGATCGAGGGACCCTTCCATCGATTTTTTATGGTCCTGTGTTATTTTAAAGTTAAGTTAAGTAAATTATGAAATCTTAATTATTCCACTTCTTTGGCTCTACAATCATTGGTGTTAGAAACAGGTGGAATGAAGGGGTTTCGGATTAGAGCCTGACGACCAACAGCGGCTAATTACGTTTGTTTTAACCCCTTCAAGCTACTGATGAAATTCAACAGGTGTCTAATATTTAAACCCGCAGGTGCAACAAATAAGTGATAACCCAGATGTCTAAATCTTTGCCCGACGAGAACAGAGTGCTGAGATGATTTCATCTCATCCTTCAGACAGCTTCTGCAGAAAGAACTTGAAGCAATCCCAAGGCTTACCGCATGGGAACTAACGGATAATGTCCTTTAAAAATATCTACCAAATTCGAGAGATACGGCTTTTTTAGCCTTAGAAGTTCCCTCGAGCATCTCCGATGTACCTGTGGCCAGAAGAATCTCGCGACTTTGTACGTTTCCGCATTAACCCGGCGTTCAATGAGTTGACGCGGGACCTCTCTTTCCAGTAGTAGATCATAGGTTCTCAAGGTACGCTGATCGCTCGATATTAATATAGATAATCTGAAGTCCTCTCTGCTGTAAACCAGCTAAGTAGCTTTTGAAGTATGTTTAAGATTAAAGCAGTAAGTTTCTATAAGAAAAAAATTAAAGAATAATTCGTGAGTTAAAAGACATTTTATTATTTTTAAGTAGTACTTTCAAGTGCTCTGCAAATTACTTCCAAATTACCCCCACCAATTTTAATAAACGCGCTCTGTGTGAACATTTGGTCGGATGAGTGACTTCAGAGGCAATCAGACAGTGCTGATTATTTTTAGGCATCCTTATTATTTTCATTTGCGCATTGTAGCATCATTTATCAAATATCAAAGCCATGTTAGACTAACTGTGAGTTTTTGATTGCGTTTCACACATCAAGAAAGTAACAAGAAGAGATTTCTCTGTACGCTGTGCACCCGGGCGTATGAGTGCTCTACAGTAATGTATCAATTTATTTTATGCTAAATAACTGTAAGCAATTTTGTAACACATACATGCACACATATACATTCTTATTAGCTATTTAAAGAAAAAGCAACTCACATACATACCTACATCTACGTTTGAGTTTCATTTCTGCTTGTCAAACAAGCTTGTCACCTCGATTTCGTTGCTAATGGCATTGCGACTTTTTTTGTGACATCCAGTCGCTAGCTGCAGCAAGGAGAGCAACAGCAAGTTTTTTCTACAAGGCCAGTCATACAAGAAAGTGCTAGTAAGATATTCATTTGAAAAATGCGAGTTCTGCTGAAAAAAGTGACAAGTGAAAGTGATATGCAGTTTATTTCTGGGAACAATGTCGACGAGGTATGCAGATGCACGAAAGAATTTATTATAAAATGAAGTGGAAGATGGAAGTTTGCAGTTCTTGTTGAAGGAATAACCGAATGAAAAAAACTTTAGCTAAACTTTTGCCTCATACCAGCGCAATGAGTGAGAGATGCTAATGTACATTTGCAGCTTTAAACTGTAAGGGGTTAGCCCACTATAAAATAAATAAAAAAAAAAGTTTTTTATTTTATTTTTCGTTTTGCTTGAAATACGAGAATGCACTAATAACTTAAAAATGATATACTCAAAGAATTAAAATGAAACAAAATTCTCAGTGCTCCTTTTTTTAGCTTTAACGTAGCCGCTGGCAGTCCCATACGGATGGCACTGAATACTTTAAAGGCATTTATCTCGAAATTACTGTTTTCAAGACGATCAAAACACGATTTGAACTCTCAAACTCCTACTTAAAAGGGTATTTTTGACCCGTTCTTACGACAGCCACAATAGAAGGTCATTCAGAAAGTTACTAGAGTGGTGTTATGATGGTCTGGGAGATATCTCCTTTCATAATTTATAGCGTTTGCGCGTGTTGAACAATATTTTTGTAAGATTGTTGCCCTATACAATTTTTGAAGAATTTTGTTTTGAGAATTTCAAACGTTTTTTGTTTCAAGTTTTTAATTTGAGTTCTAGTACATATTTAGTTTGAGATAAATATAAATCCAAAAAATTTGTGAAAAAGTTAAATTCGGATAGAGTCGGTCGTTGTTAATCAAAAATTGCACGTGCAGTGGGTTCGGCCAGTGGCTCTAAATTTTGTAAGTCTGTGGCACTCATAACTCCAACAAATTTTGGATCTTTGACTTATAATTTAAACTTATATGTATTTATACTCTGCCTGAGATCTCTTGGTTTTTTCATTCCATAACTGTTTTTCTTTTTTGAATATTTTTCAAAATTTTGGCTTTTTTGTGCAAATGAATTGCTTTGCGAAACTCGGAAAAAGTAATTGAAAAAAAAAAAATCTGCTCTTTCAAAAGCTTTTGTAGAATTTTCATTTTAAAATTTGACTTTATTTTCTATAAGTGAGAAGTTTTTGCGAAACTCGGATAAAGTTATTCGAAAAAAAAATTGTATAAAAAAAAATTCTATAAATTTTTTCTACAAATTTTGTTTTCTGATTTTTTTTGTAGAATTTTTTTTTGAAATTTTGTAGAATTTTTTTTGAAAATTTTTACTTTTTTTATAAATGAGCAATTTTTGCGAAATTCGGAAAAAGTTATTGGGAAAAAAGAAATTTGTTTTGCTCTTTTGAAAACTTATGTAGAATTCTCTTTTTTAAATTTGACTATGTTTTTTATAAGTGCTTGCGAAATTCGGAAATAATAATTTAAACAAAAAACTTTAACAAAATTTTTAAAATTTGAATTTTGTTTTTTTTAATTTTGACTGCTTTCTATAAATGAGCAGTTTTTTGAAAACTCGGAGAAAGTAATTCGAAAAAAAATTGTGAAATTAAAAAACAAAATTGAAAAAAAAAATTGAAAAATTAAAGAAATTTGTTGATTTTTTTTTTTTTTGACTTTTGCGAAATTCGGAAAAAGTAGTTCGAAAAAAAATTTGAAAAAATTTTGTAGTATTTTGTTGGAAAATGTTGACTGTTTTCTATGAACGAGCAGTTTTTGCAAGACTCGGAAAAAGTAATTCAAAAAAAAAATTTTTTTTAATTTTTCAAAAAATTTTGAAGAATTTATTTTTGAAAATTTTTACTTGTTTTTTATAAATGAGCAATTTTTGCGAACCTTGGAAAAAGTAGTTCGAAAAAAAATTTAAATTAAAAAATTTGGTATTATTTAGTTTTGATTTTTGCGAAACTCGGAAAAAGTAAATCGAAAAAAAAATTTTTAATTAAAAAATTTGGTATAATTTAGTTTTGATTTTTGCGAAACTCGGTAAAAGTAGTTCGAAAAAAAAAATTTGAAAAAATGTTCCAAAAATGTTGTAGTATTTTGTTGAGTGTTTTGAAGAATGAAGAGTTTTTGCGAGACTCGGTAGGTAGGTAGGTAAGATGGCAAGAGTACCCCACTTACATTTCAAGTAGCACTTACGTGCGGTGTTGATACCATAATGCGGACCACTACCTGTGAAGAGATTAAGAAAAAATACCGTCTACAGCCATCCAGTGCTGTTGATGTAGTGGAGGAGAGAAAAGGGATCTAGGCTGGAGAATTTCTTCAAGTCATCCCCAAAAGGCGCGCTAAGGAATGTCAAGCGTCCAGCTGCTAGAGCCGGACATTTGCAGAAAAAATGCGCCACAGTCTCTTTCTCTGCAGGATCCCCACAGATTATGCAATAGGGGTTGCATGGAATTCCAAGCTTCTCCGCATGAGTACCGATCACCCAGTGACCAGTGAACACCGCAATGAGTTTGGAAGGTGAATAGCGGGGGAATCCCATCACCTTAAGCGTTCTATTTCTTCGCATTAGGGCCATAGTGTTTTCGAAATAGCACACGATGAGACAGACGCTTTTTTTAGAAGGAAATTGTGTAGTTTCCCTTTAACGACGGCCAAGGGGATACCGATGTTTGAGAAGGGGACAGCTGGAACCGGTTCTGCCGACCCCTGCCTGGCAAACTCATCGGCAATTTCATTTCCCTCTATATTCCTGTGCCCAGGAATCCAGGTAAGGGAAATGTTTCTTGTACGTTCGAGACGTTTGAGTTCCTCCTTACAGGAGTTCCCCAGAAGAAAGCTGCCATACGGCGATGACAGGGCTTTGATCGCAGCTTGACTATCGGAAAAAATATTAATGTCTCCCTCCCAACAGCCATCCCGAAGCATTTTGTATGCCTGCAGGATCGCGAAGATCTCTGGTTGAAATGCGCTGCTTGTTTTCGGTAGTAGAAGTTGGTAGCAGTATTTCTATTTATATATGCAGGCATAGATTTTATGTTGCAAATTCATCTGTGACAGCTGTGACTGGTATTTTTCCTCACAGGTATGCCCAGCCCTTGAGCTCGTGAACTAATCTTACCCTCATAAAATGTGTAGAACTACTTTTGTAACGGCAAGCAGCGAAATATCTTTGTTCATATAAAAGTTCATGCGACACGTTCTCAGAAATTGCATACTTTGACGTCGGGTAGAGTTGGTATAAATGTAAAAAATACGAATTATACAAACTGCATTACTCATGGCTTCATAAATACTTATTTTCTTAAACATTTCACTTGAAACTGTTCTTTTTTTAATTTTTTTTCACATCTGCATAATTTACATATGTTATATTGAGTCATGTAATCATCACTGCCCCCAAACCCCTCACATTACTTTCTTCCAATCGACCTACGCCCCAAAAACAAAACAAAAAACGAAAACTTGTCCTTCTGTTTTCTTACCTTTTTTGTTCTATTTTAGAGGGAATTTTTCCGAAAAATATTCCAAGCAAACAATACCCACTTGAGCTCTCAGAAAAACCTGCAACATCATTTATCTTACATACAACAAATTTCTTACGCAGTCGAACACTTTTTCTCTTGCTTTCTACTCTTAATTTTATTTACATATCCTTGTGTCATAGAAAGGAATGAAGACTATATGTGATGTGAGCAAACCCACAGTTCTATGCAAATCCTTGGCCGTATTGTATTCGTATGCGGCAAACATACAGTAAGGAGCTTAGCGTTTTTGCTCAGTCACTCGTTGCGCCATCATCAACGTCAACAATGGCGCTGCAACATATAGCCATCAGTTGTTTGGTCATCATTAGAAAATAACATCAAACAGGAAAAATGGGTAGTCACAGAGTGAAGCAAAGGAACCAAAAAAAGCGGCTTGTCTTGAAAAAGCATGAAATAAGCTAGAAACCTTGGCAGCCAACCGGCATTATAATAGTGCTAAGCCAAGCATGTATAAAATTGGAGGAATATTCAGTGTTGCGCCGCATACCAAATCCATCAAAAGTGACGTTTGGCTGCCTGACTGGCTGGATGGTTGGCAAAGAAGGAAATTTGCATGTTGCACCAATAACATGACAGGTCAGAGATGTGGCGCAGTAGCAAATACGCACCATACACAAGCTACGCTGTTCCCTTTTTCAAATGTTTGTATGTATTCGTGTGTGCAAATAATATATTTATAAGCTGCAGGTTACAAATAATATGTTTGTAGTTTTAGTAGTTGTATGCCTGTACGTATGCTACTTGATGGGTTGTTTTGCCACCGCCAAGCTTGCCTTAGTCATAGCCCAATAAACCTTTACATATGCAGTAGACACCGAAGTTCGAACTGTTCAGATTTCTTTGATATTTTTTGGACTGTCTTAAGACCATCGTTACTTTTCAATGTTATATAAAAAATTTCATAGTTTTAAAATTTTAGTTTCTCGGGCATTTAGCCCATAGTTTCCGCTCTTATTTACTCGAATTCTTGCATAAATGTCAATATTTTTTACCAGCACTCTCAAGGATATCCTGGCCAATGATCACAGACACTCACTCGTCATGCTTAGGTTAGGGTGGTAGTCGGTCTGCACGACCAACTCACTTAGACCTACAGGTCCGTTGTGATACCACTGTGCTACACGGGAACCTCATTTATCTTCCTTCCTGAAACCATTTTGTGGCTCTTATGAAACGTTGTATTGATGTCAACCCCACGCCAGACAGTTGTGTAAGAGAATTAAAAAAGTATTTACCTAGACGACCTGCTTTGATTTTACCTAGGGCTGGCCAATTGCAAAGGAAGTGCTCAACTATTTCTTCCTCTTCCTCATCTCTGCAACTTCTGCAATATTCATGGGAGAAAACTCCTAGTCTCGAGGAATGCCTGCCAAATAGCCAGTGACCGCTTAAACAAGCCACAACCTTCGAGATATTGTCTCTTGAGAGACTAAGCAATTCCTTTGTTCTTTTCTTGCGTATTTGGGGCCATAGTAGCCTAGCTGTTAGACACGTATCTTCATTTCTCCATGACCTATTGGCCTCTTGGATAATGTGGTTTTTTATTATTAGTTCACTCGTGGCCATGGGTATTCCAATGGTACTTTTATCACTGGGCAGTTGGAGAGCAGTACCTCTTCTGGCTGGCTTTACAGTTTCCCTCAATATCTTTACTCGTCATGCTTTTTGGCCAACAAAAATCACTGCTTAAGAAGAAAATTAAAAAGTTTTGAAAAATATTTAATAATTTTTAAACTTATTCAATGTTGAAAGTTTTGGTATGGAGTTTATTAAAAAGAAATACCTTTGGTTACTTTCAACATTTTTATAATTTATTTTTAATTTTTTAAAATAAATTGTACTTAAAAAACCAAATTTGGTTTGGTAATGGAGTTTTGCGAGTGGAATATCTTCGGCTTTAAAATGGTAATTTTTTCTTTTAATCTTTGGGATAAGCTAAACTTGTTGAAACAAATTTTCTGGTTTTGGTATAGAGTTGTTCAAGCCCTTCAGTTATTTTAAAATCTTTGTAATTTTGTTTCTTTAACTCTGTGGGATAAAATATACTTTTTTTAATTTTTTTTTGTTTCCGTACAGGGCTTTTCAAGTGAAATATCGTCGGATATTTTTAAGCTTTAAACATTTGTTTTCTAGTTTTATGAGATAAAATATCCTTTGTTAAAAATATTTAATATAGGGTCTTTCAAGTAAAATATCTTCAGTTATTTTTAAAATTTTTGTAATTGGGTTTTTTTTTAATTTTGTGGGATGAAATATACTTTTTTATAATGTTTTTGCTTTCCCTAAAGGGTCTGTCAAGTGAAATATCGTCGGAGCTTTTTAAAATTTTTTTTCTAGTTTTATGATATAAAATATCCTTTTTTAAACATATTTGATATAGGGTCTTTCAAGTAAAATATCTTCGCTTATTTTCAAAATTTTTATAATTTTTTGTAAGATTTTTAGAATAAATTGTACTTAAAAAATATTTGGTTTTGGTAAAGAGTTTTTGAGTGAAATATTTTCGGTAGTTTTCAATATTTTTATAATTGTTTTTTCAAATTGGGTGTTAAATTATGCATAAAAAACGAACTCTGATATGGTAGAGGGGTTTTCAAGTGAAATATTTCCGGCAGTTTTCCAAAGTTTTAGATTTTTTTCTTAACCTTGTGGGATAAAATGTACCTACTTTTTAAAAACCATGTGTTAGTATAGTCTTTCAAGTAAAATATTCTTTATTTTTATTTTTATATAATATATATATATTTTTTTTAATTTTGTGGGTTAAATTGTATTGTAGCAACGTTTCGGTTTGGTTTTGGTATAGAATTTATCGAGTGAATGGGGCCTCTTATCAGTCAGCTTCAAAATATCGATTTTTTTTTACTGCAATCGATAGATATATTATAGAAGAATATGCCCTCGATATTTTATAGCGGAATTCAAAGTGATTTCGTAATTACATGCCTGTGTACCATCCCTCGTGTGAGTATACTGCCTACCTACTGAAAACTTTGAAACACGTTTTCTGAAAACCATGTTTTTGAAAATGGGGTGTAAGATTTAAAAAAAAAGACGAAAGTTATCGTTTCAAACCGATAATCTACATAAAGATAATTAAAATGCGCAACTAATTAACTAACAAAATACAAAAAAGAATTCATTTTTTAAGAGAGTAGTCTATTATGTGCGGGAAAGCCTTCTGAATAAGACAATATTTTTCTTTTGTGTTTCAGATGAAAACTACGACCGCAATCTTACACGCCGTTTTACTAGCGCGCAACGAGAAGCTGTGCGAGATCCCTCATATGCCCGCCATTTTGTTTTTTATTTATGTTAAAAAATTGTTTATTACTCTTCAATCATGCCTTCAAATAAATGCAAAAGATTATTCCTGTGAGTCGCTTTTTTCCCTTCAAAAAAATATTGAGAAAAAACACCTTTTTTTGAAGCCACTGATAAGAGGCTCCCTAAAATATTTTTGGTATTTTGTGGGATAAAATATACTCTCTAATACAATTTTTGGGCTTTGGTATAGAGGTTTACAAGCTAAATAATTTCGATTATTTTTAATATTTTAATGATTTTTTTTTTAATTTTTTGGTATAAAACATACTTTTAAAAATTTTTTTTAGTATTAGTACACAGGTTTTCAGGTGACATTTTTGTGCCCTTTTTTTTAATTTTGTAGGTTAAAATATACTTCGTGAAAAAAATTTTTTAGAAAAAAATATATTTTTAGTGCATTTTTTGTTTCCCAGAAATTCTCCACTTGAGAAAAAGCTAATTTGCAATTTGATCTCAAATATAAATCTCCAACTTGGTTCAACATAATAATTTAAAACGCCACAAATTAATTGGAAATTTCTGCGATTTTTTCTCGAATTTTGCTCTCAAGCAAAAGCAGATAAAACAACAGAATAAATCCACTTTAAAAATAAATCATTAATTGTGTAATTACACAGGAATAAGTTTATCAAACGCTCGTTTCTGTCCAGAGGGTGGTTTTTGCACTTCGGTCTCTTTATGCTAAACGTTTTGCTTTTTTTGGAAGTAGATTCACAGGTTCTTTATTTCTTTATTTCTATTATTTATTTGTCTTCCTATCTGTTTTTATAATTTACTATTCTGCCATAAAATATATTACACTTTCCTCTAGAATTGCAAATCACTGTTAGATATCAGCTATAGAACGACATTAGAAATCAACTTGAGAATTATAAATTTCTTAAAGGAGAGAAATCCAATGTAGACTGATGTTAAATATCCGCTTGGGTCTTACGAAATACTTCAAGGAATGGACAAATACTTTTTTATTGCTTGTGGGGTTGTGCATTGGCTGGGTTACAAACCTCGATACGCACAGATATGCGCGCATGCTTGTGTTAGTGTTAGCTGGGTAACGCATCATGCGCTCATGAATATAAAAGTGATTTGTGTTTTAAATTTTTTATTCCCCATTGTATGTGCATTTTTTAATTTTTTCTTTCTGAGTTTTTTGCCGTTTGCTGATTTTTCATAGCGTGTCTTACATACCCCCTTATTTGGCCTTCGTTCCACATTGCCATACGCGCACTAGTTCATGGAATCAATCAATTTTTCCTACTAATGTCATTTAAAGTCATTCAGTTGGTATTTTTTACATTTTTTTACCCATCCACTTTATCCTACACACTCACTCTTGCTCTTACTTTCATTTTTCATTCATTGAAATGGAAATGCACATTTTTGTGCCTCAGCATTATTTTTACAAATGTTTGCAAATCTCTTTTTTTTCCAAAAAGACACCCAGGTTTTCTTTTGCATATTTTATACAGAAGTTATGCATAGAAAAATCTGTAGTAAATATTGGGTGGGCTAGAAAGTTTCGGCACAAATTTGCGGTACATGACTTTAAATATAAAAATCGATGCCAACTTTATTGGCTTCTCTTAACATTTTTAAATGCTGTGAATTCTTCTACAAAAACGTTATAAATGAAGGTGTCAAACTTTGTGTAACTTAAAAAATTTGTAATCAGAATTTGTAGAAAAATATTATTCAGTTTTATAGCCCATTCAATTTTGGTAAGATGAAAGTTTCAAGAGGCCCAGAATACGCGTTGATTTTTTTAAGTTTTTTTCTTGTGCATTTTCTCCAATGCCCGAAATTTATTTTATTTGCAAAGCCCCACTGAAAGTTTCCCAAATTTTGCTCTCATGCCTCATAACCTTAGATGACAATACTCAGCTCTCACTTTTCCAGAAGTAAGCCGCAAACATCTAGGGACATTGATCCTTTCTTTACTTGGAGAAATTAACTTCAAAGTTAAGTAGCCTGGAAACTGTTTCTCTTAATTTCACTGTGACCAGTTCTTCATATGAGCTCAGCCAAAGTTTTCCTATGCGACCAAAGGGTAAGTCAGGCATTCCCCGACTAGTATCGGGCACACCAGCGGTGAACGCAGGACCCTAAGTGTGTCTGGATTTACGGATTAGAGGCTTAACTCCTTGAAAGCCAGCAAGGCGAATAATCAAAGCTTTACACTGACTAAAGTTCTACCCTGGCCGAAAGTTGTCAAAAGATGAAAAGGATCGCTAGCAAAAAGTTTGGTATGAAAATCTAGAAATATTGTAATATATATTTGTTTTGCAATTTCAGGAATGTTAGTTAGCTAGGTGGGTTGGGTGGTTGTCGTAGCGACACACTTAGACCTTTCGCAGGTCTATTGTGATACCAAGGGAGCTTATCCTTACTCTACGTGTTCCTTTTCAAACCATCCGGTTGCTTTAATAAACGAGCAGAGCTTTGTTAGTTTTAGATGCGCATCGGTTAAAAATGCTGTATCAAGAGTGCGCAGCCTCCTCATAGCTAAGCTTTCATACTCACATAAAAGGTGTCTGACTGTTTCCTCTTCTTCTGTATTAAGACAGCTTCTACGGAAGTCGAATTACGGGAATCCTAACCTTCTAGCATGGCTGCTTATTAAACAATGATCAGTTAAAACCTCTATCATTTTTCTTATAGCTTCTCTGTTAAATCTTAACAAGATTTTCGATCGACCGCTGTTTCAGTTCGGCCATGTCTGTCTGCTTAGTTCGCATGTTGTGAGGTTTTGCCAGCTTGTATTTACCTTTTTGATCATTTCCCGGTCTATAAGTAATTTACAAATGGCTATAGGTATGGGTATCAGCGTTTTATCCGGTTGGAGATCGAGCGTTGTACCGGTTCGAGCAAGTTCATCTGCCTTGCAGTTCCCTGCTATATTCCTGTGGCCTGGCCCCCAAATATGTGCGGCCAAATAAGTAGCGCTTAGATACGTCATTTAGAAGTTTAAAACATTCTAAGACTGGTTTTGACGAGTGTGTTTTAGATTCAAGTGCTTTTATTGCCGCTTGACTCCGAGTATATGAAAACTTCATTTATGGGTAATATTCTCGTTTTTATTTCCGTAAGTCCCTCGTTTATGGCCTGAAATACACTGCAATGATCAGGTAGGCGAAATGATTGGCTAATTCCGAGTTTATCGGAGTAAATCCCTTCCCCTACTTTGTTGTCTAGTTTTGAGCCATCTGCATAGATGTTTATATCATTTTTCTTAACAATGAGCCCGTTATCCCATTCCACTTTGGAAGGAAATACTGTGACGAAGGATTTATTTAAGTTGATATCCTTGGTCTTACAAAAATCCGTTGTGCCAGGAATGCAGGGGAATTTTTCTAAAATTGAAGAGTGTCCTCTTTGGTTCGTTCTGAGTAGGCCGATTTCTCTTAGTCTGAGAGCTGCTTTGGCAGCTGTTTGCTCACCGAATTGCTCTATTGGTAAAAGGTTAAGCATAGTATTTAGTGCTTCTGGGGGTGTAGTCCTAAGGGCCCCGCAGTTGCAATGAAGGAATGTTATTAAGCTATATATGCGTGATTTTAGTTTAAAAAGGTGCATAAAACTCAGATTTTTTTTTTATTTGTATAAAAATTATCCTGAAATTCCTTATCAAACATTCTGCACCACCCCGAATCCTTCAAACTTATTTGCTTTCCACACAATTTCACATGACTTTACAGTCATTTGTAGCACGACTTTTCGTATTCATATTAGTTAGCACGCTTCCGTTGCACATATAAAATGACCTCTCGCATGCGCTGATTGTTCCAATAAAATCTGCCTTTCCCTGCGCTGTTCTGCTCCGCTTTTGCTTTCTGCCTTCAACAGCAGCAGATTGCAGGATTTGCTGCTTGTTGTGCTGGTATTTACCGCTCAAGGTTTTCGAATAGTTGTTCTATATTTAATATAGATATTTTTTTTTGTTTTGTGATTATTTTGTGCCCACTCACTCCTTTCATTCCGCTTGCGTCATTTCTGCACGGCCCACTCAACTTGACTCGGCTGCGAGTAGCCTTCAAGTGCTGGTTGCTAAGACGATTTTACAATTCAAATTAATATTTGCAGTTGACCTACTTTTAAGAGCTGCTTTATCTCCTTGAATGTACTGGGATTTAGCTTTTTTGTTTTTATTTATTTATTTGTTTATCTGTTATTGCTCTAGATAGCCTGTGTACATTTTCTCTAGTATTTGTTGCAGTTGACTTTGGGCTTAGTTTGCTGCTTCTTGGAAAAATTCTATTCGGATTATGAATGTGTAAAGAATAAATGGAATAAATGAATTTTTCATAGTTCCGAGTATCAGCAAAGTTTGCGGATATTGAAAGTAAATGAAAGTAAACCTTATTTAAAGAGAGCAAACAAAAACGAAAAAAAATGCGAAAGTGATATCTAAAATATGCATTTCTTCTTGGAGAAGTGAAAATGACTTGAAAGAGTGTGGCACTATGAATATTTTAAATGAATTTACTTTGCTAAATATAATATTTACTTGCACTGAGTTGGCATAGTCCTTTGGTATTAATGAAAGCAAGTTAAATTTTAATATCTTTGCTGAAAGAAATTCAATTTAGTGTTGAAGCGCCTGGCAATGGATTTTGCAACGAATGCTATTTTAAGCTCATGCCAAGATCATTTGCTGAGCAGGTTTTTAAATTTTTTGTATGTCCGTTTATCTGGGTTAATAAAGGCTGCACTAAAGTGGCTTTCCCTGCCTATTAAACCTCTTTTGTTTTAATTATAAATCTAACAATAACCAATTAGCTGATTTGCTTAAGCGCGAATCGGTTTTCTGGCTTCCAAGCGTCACAAAAAATTAAAAGTTAAAAAATCGGAAAATCCTCCTATTGAAAATACTTCTTTCTCCTCAGCTTGAAAATTGGAGAGTTAAGACAAAAAGGGTGGTGTTTAGCTGATGCCTGAATGGAATATGAATAAGAAAATTTTCAGGACAGAAGTGTATTTTTAGAGCAGTACTTGCTTTGAGCCAATTGTCCAAGAAATTCAACTCGAGTCCACAATAAAATGATGTGTCGAATGGCGAAGCAAACAATAACCTAATAACAGCATGTGGCGTTGAGGGCCTTGCGGCCATTTTGTGGGATACGCGGTGGTCTCTCAAAGTGAACTCTCGAACAAATCGATCGGCTCAGTTGATAGCCGTACGCCACTCTCTATAAAAGTGGAAAGCCGAGAACGCGAGACTGTCAATTCCTCGCTGTGCATAGGAATTCGGGTATTTGTAGACATCAACTTGGCGTCGAGACTTGGTGCTGGACTAAATAGCCGAGGGGTTCAAAATTAATGTTCTTAGACAGTTTACAGGGTGTTAGTATTCGATGGACCAATCTGGCAACCCTCTTTATTTTGACAGAGACGTCCGATCGCTTAATGACATACCGCGTTGGAAGCGCCAGTCCAAGCAGATTTTTACCATGGAACAGTACATGCTACGCAAGCGCTCCCAAATTGTTGAAATTTGCATTCAACAAAAGAAGTCAATTGTGAAAACTCAATGTCCGAATAAAAAATTAAATAATGTGAAAAGTGCGCCTTTTAAGAACACCATTAAACGTTTGTACGAAAGGTTTTCGTCTGGTGATGATCTTTCTAATCCAAAGCGGGCAAATCAAAACCGACCAAGGCGTCGCCAAGGATATCCCAATATTGCCGTTGTCAGCAGTTGGGCATTGCTCGGACCACTTTACAACGAATTATCCGCATTGATTTGCATTTATTCCCGTATAAGGATCAATTGACGCAAAGATTGTTGCCTGTGGACAAGCCTGGTCGATTGGAATGGGCCCAAAGAGTCATCGAAATCCGTCGGGTCCGTCGAATATGGGCAACCTTGTACTTGGAGATGGAATAGGCTTCGGAATTCGAATTGATCACCAAGATCATGTGATTTGACCCAGGTAGACTTTTTTGTGAAATTTTCTGAAGTCACAAATAGAAATTTGAATGGTGGCCCATTCAATGCATATCTTCATAAAAATATCTTTTAAATAAGATAAGAATTTCCTTATTAAGTACCTCATACACAGCCTCTTTTATTCCATTTCAGCATTGATTTGGAAAACTCTTTATCAACGAGCACCCACCGCTTTGAATTGCTCAAACTGCAACTATATAAAAAATTAAATTTTCAAAGCGGCAACAGAAGTCTATAAAATATCCGTACGTTAATATGTAATGAGAGAAATCATTACACGCGCTGTCAATAAGTTTGATTACACACATCAAATCCATAAGCAGCGTCAAAGCACAAGCGGATGTTGCATGTTGCATATACATACAGCGAAGCTAAGTGCATTTTTCTCTTAGCTTTTTTGGGTCATTGATAAGCGTATTCGAATTTCAAAAAATAACAAGCAATTTGCATGCATTGGCAACATTGGCAACAGTGGCCTTTTCAGTAAACGAGCGAATGGGATTGGGTGCGATGTGTGGGAATAAGTTGTAGGTGGTGTGGAACTGAGGGAAAGCTTATCTGGGTTATATTCATGCATTAAAAGATTGTAAGCATATGAAAGCCTGAGTTCATGCCACACACACACAAGCGCACGCATGCCAGCCCACTCGAAGGGGGCGCTTAAGGCGAAAAATGTGAAACAACTATTTTTATTTTATTTGTTAATCTCAAAATATACGCGATTAGCAAAATAACAAGACTAGTAACAAATTTTCTGACAAGCAGAAGTGTGACTTAAAAATTGGTGAATGGTAAATCTGCCAAGTAAGGAGTTGGCAACGAATTCCTTCGTTAGAAAAATATAAGACAAACATTTTATTTCACTTTATTTCATAACTTCAAAAGAGGTTCAATAAGGAGTAAAACGAGACTAGTTACAACTTTCTCTTACTATGTAATATAGTAAAAGTGCGACCTAAAAATCGGTGAACATGAACTCCTCCAAGTAAGAAGTTGCCAACGAGTTCCTTCGGGAAAAAATAAACAGTGAGCAAAATATTAAATTTTATTTTATTTGAGGTTCAATTAAGAGTAGAACCACTCTAGTTACAATTTTTTCTGACTAGAAAAAGTGTGGCTTAAAAATCGTTAAACATAAAAACCCCTGTGACGAATTTCAGCCGAATCCGGGCGCTTAAGAAAAAAAATCACTTGTCTTTTCGGGCCAGAGAATTTTAATTATTGAAATTTGACTTCAGATTGGTAAGCAGGGGCGCCAAAATTATGATGATACTATACCAAGTTTTGGAACACAAAAATTTATTAATTATCTCACTTTGAATCATGAACGCTTTTTGTATTTTTCCGTAAATTTTTTGGTTTTCGTCCCAATGAACCGATTTAGATTATTTAATTTTTGTTGAATGCTTCATTTCAAGTTTCAAAATACCAATCATCTGAGAAATTATATATTTTTTCTTTAATTTTCGTTCAAGAGTTTAAGCCACTGTTAAAATTTAACAAAAATATTTTATTTTTATTCGACTAACCACTTCTACTTCCACGACTAACCACTAACCTAATACTTCAAAAATGACATATTCAAAGGATAAAAAAGCGGAAAATGTCTATCTTAGTCCGATGCGCCCAGAAATGAAAGCTTTAAATGCAGTTTTCCTCGAAACTTCTTTTTCAAGTTGCCAAGAACCCAAAACTCGAACAAATTTTGACTGATTTGCTTGAAGTTTTAACAGTGTATTCTCTATTAAATTCTATGTCGAAGTGTGGAAAGCTGTTTTTCGGTGCCGCTTTTATAAAAAAAAGTTCAACGAATTTTTTTATTTAAAAATTTTTTATTTAAACACACTCCGTTTTTGTGCCCAAACCGATGCATAGAATTACGGGTAGATTTTTTCGTCAAACTTCATGCTTCCTTATTTCAAATTTTCAAACTTTTTTTTTTTAATTTTTAAAGATATTCCTTATGCAAATACGGATGGATGTTTTTTCGATATATTACATGCTTTTTTGTAAAAAAATTTCAAAGCATTTGTTTTTAATTTTTAATGTTTTGTTTAAAAAATCAAAATTTTTGCCTGAATTGGTATATTAAAAGCAAAACCTTATATGCTTTAGTTTTATCTAAACAAATTTTTTTGCGCACCTAAACTAAAAAGTTCAGGGGCGACTGGTTCGTCCGCGCACTCTTCAAAATGAAAACACAAAAAAAAAAATGCTTCGTGGAAAAAAATGCTATGCCGCCGCCATTTTACTTTATATTCGCTTGACAAAAACAAAAAAAATTGCTTGTGACGTAAGCAATAAAAACCTTTTTTCAGAATTTTGATGTTTTTCTTTTCCCTTTAAGAAAATGCCAGAATACGTATATTTTTTTTGTTGATTCAGTGACGTCTAACCTCATACATTGTAACTACTTGTTTAAAGAAAATAAATCGACCGAAATAAGCGCGAAAAAGTGCAAAAAATAGTTTTCGGCGAAGTGCCCCAAAATTGTCCAATTTTTAACGCTTGAGCTATTAAAAAAGTTATGTACCAAACCGAAATCCGAAATGAGTTCCGGAATACTGGAACACGGGATTTCTTTCTGTATAAAGAATTTATTTCCGGAAATATTGGCAACCCTAATGTGTATTTACATATTCATATAGTTTTGTTGCTCGTACGCCCCATCGATCGCGGCATTTTGCTTGGCTTTGGCTGCTACTGCGCTGCATTCAAAGCATGCAATTTCATTTTATATATTACAAAGTAATATTGGCAGAATTGAAAAATTCCATCGCCTCTAATGCGTACGCCTGCATTCACCCTCTCCACTCACCAGCTTACCAGTTTACTTAAGCAGCCGAAATAAGCAAAAAAAAAAAAATTTCAAAAAAATTGCATGCCCTGCAAAATGCATAGCTCGAACGGCGCTCGTTTATTTGATGCTACTTTGAGTGGAATGTGCATGCGGGTGCATGAGCGTGCATGTATGTATGTGCATGTGTTTAGGTGTGTAGGTGTACCATTCGGTTCGCGCGTGTCCTTTCGCCTGCTTATTTGTTCACATAAAGGATAAGTGCCAGTTAATGGTATTAAATTTCATGCGTGGCTTTCGCTTGACTACAAAAACAACTGCAAAAACAATTCCAATAAAAACATACATGTACACATATACCCACTCATTCGCATGCATGCTTGCGCTGCCCTACGCTGTTACGCTGTGTTGTTGTTCACTGCTTTGCATCCTTGCATTGGCTATTATTATTATTATCAGCCAACAGGCACTCGCTCGCTGCTTGTTTGCCGACTTGCTCTACTTCTGTTGTTCTTTTTTTGTTGTTGTTCACTCTTTACTCGCTACTGCCATTGCACTTGACATGAGACATCAAAGCTCCCTTTTGCATGTAATTTGCATACGAGCTCCTTTCGCACTTGTCCGCTGCCACTCGACTGCATTTGCCTTTGCCTGCTCATTTAATGGTGATTGCATGTTTTTCGTTGATTCTGCAGCTCCTTCTGGCGCCCTCCAATGCTGTTCGTAAATACTTTTTAAACCACTTTGAGGCTTGTAGTGGGTACGTTTTTTGCTACTTTTATCTTCGCTTCTGATACTTGAGTGAAAATGTAGTTATTTTAATAAAACCTAATTGCATGCTTGCTGTGATTTGCATTAATGCAGCCAAATTGCATACTTAACAAGGATACGAAATGAAGGACAAATAAATAGGAGTACACCCACCGAAATGTAGTAGGAATATTAGTTAAAAAGGGAGCTCGTGCTTGAAATAGTTTTATCCTTTTTTTATATTTTTAACTCGTTGTAATAGTTCTGAGTAAGAAGTGGGTGAAATATGTTGAGGGAGTTGGTTGCCTTATTGAGAATTCCCTACATCTGTCTTCCTATCTCAGCTTCCGGTAGTGCTTTTGCTGTGCTGGTTGGCAGTCTCTTCTTTCTAAGGCGGCACAGCATACCTTTTCGCACTGATTATTTTATCAGGTTCGCCGCAGTGCGGTCTAAGTAACTGGTCCACCATCGCATGCGCGCTCCGTTTGGCTGATCCGAGCTTATGAGAAACAGCAGAGTTAGTTGATAGACGAGTTCGCTGGCTGCCTGTTGTCTTTTCAGATTAACGATGTTTTTCTCTCTTTGTGATTGAAGATGTACAGCGGAGCCGATTACCCTCGGTAGTGTCAGAAAGAAAAGTGTAGAGGAAGTAGTGCTGAACGGATTCAGTCTCCTCCTCACCTCTACAGTTTCTAACCAAATCATAAAGCAGGCCTCAGCGCCTGGGAGCTCTATAGTACGCTTCCAGTGCTCGATTTGTATTTCTCCTGGGTGCCATCTTTACGAAAGATTGATGCTTTTCGTTCAATGAGTGTTGGTTAAAGTAGTTGTTAGAACGTGAATTTAGTGTGATGACTTTTAGAAGTGACTTTAATCTACTCCGCAACTTGTGAAAGTGGGAAAACCAGAGAGACTTGTATATTTGCCATCAATTCACGGAAAACCTGTCTCTGGAACTCTGCTTGCCCAATCGTGTTGTTCCTCATTTCCAGGAACAAAGTTAAGTAAGTCTCGTTACACATACTTACTCATACTGACTTAAGTTGCGCTGTCGAAGAGATCGTATAGAGTAAGGAGATACGCGGCGTTTTTCACTGGTTCGCGCTGTATATTTGAATATAACTCGAAAGTTATAAAAATTCTAATTTCAAACTTTTAGAGATTACTGAACATAGTCTCAGTCTCTCTAATGAACAAAATAAGAAAAAACCTCTGATTGGAGTGCATTTCAAAAGTGTGAAAAAAATGTTACCTCAAAAAATTTTAACAAAAAATAAATAAGAAAAAAATTTGTAATACAAAAAATTCTCTCACAAGTTATTTATAATTTATAAAAATATTAAAAAAGCAAAAGATATTTATATTTAAAAAGCTATTCATTAAGTTTGCTGCATTGAATAAAGCCCAAAATTATGAAATTTTTCCAGTGAAACTTCTTAGGCATCGATGGACGAGCGGCAATGGAGAGTCAAATTTCAAGGTCATGCAACGTTTTGGGCATTTTCGTTCCGCGGGAGAGAAAAAAGATATAACGTAGAGGAAAAGGAGAGAGAGAGCTATACCTTATAAAGGGTGATTTTTTAGCTATTATCTTTTTAAACAGTTGGTTTAAACAGCTGACGCACGTTTCATGTTTTGTTTCACTGTCAAACATCTTCAGTTTGGTCTATAATTTAACCATGAATCGTCTTACAAACGAAAGACGCTTGTAAATCATTGAATTGTATTATAAAAAT
This sequence comes from Anastrepha ludens, assembly GCF_028408465.1. Classification (NCBI taxonomy): domain Eukaryota; kingdom Metazoa; phylum Arthropoda; class Insecta; order Diptera; family Tephritidae; genus Anastrepha; species Anastrepha ludens. The sequence continues at coordinate 117,533,827 of NC_071502.1, forward strand.
GCCTGTTCTGTTAAGAAAGTTTATCGCGCGCTTCTTCCATTTTACGGTCAGTTTAATCGACCCACTGAAGCGGCTATTCCAGCTATTATGACTAAATTTAGAACCAAATTTACATTATTGGACATTAAACCACGAACACGATTACGCAGAGAGCGAACTGAAGAAAATATCGCAGCTGTGTCGGCCAGTGGTAATGATGACCATCAGTTATCGATTCGTCGCCGTTCGCAGCAATAGGGCCTCTGTTACTCAACAACGTGGAAGATTTTGCGAAAGGATTTAGGTGTGAAGCCTATCAAAATATAGCTGGTGCAAGAATTGAAGCCGAACGACCTACTGCTACCCAGAATTTTTGGTGACTGGGCTCTTGGAAAGTTGGCTGAAGATCCACTTTTTTATCGAAAAATTGTGTTCAGCGACGAAGCTCATTTTTGGATCAATGGGTACGTAACTAAGCAGAATTGTCGATTTTGGAGTGAAGATCAGCCAGAAGAATTGCAAGGGCTACCAATGTATCCATAAAAGGTCAGAGTTTGGTGCGGTTTATGGGCTGGAGGTATCATTGGACCGTACTTCTTCAAAGATGCTGCGAATCGTAACGTAACTGTGAATGGTGAGCGCTACCATGAAATGATATCCAACTTTTTTTTGTCCAAAATGCAAGAGCTTGACTTGCATGACATGTGGTTTCAGTAAGACGGTTCCAGATGCTACACAGCATGGGTAAAAATGGACTTGTTGAGAGGCGAGTTCGGTGAACATTTTATTTCACGTTCGGGACCTGTCAATTGGCCACCCAGATCGTGCGATATAACGCCTTTAGATTATTTTTTGTGGGGCTATGTTAAAGCTCATGTCTATTCAGACAAGCCTGCTTCAATTAACGCATTGGAGGACAACATTAAAGCATTTATATGTGAGATACCGGCCGAAACATTGGAAAGAGAATGCCAAAATTGGACTAAGCGGATAGAACATTTGAAGCGCAGTTGCGGTCAACATTTGCACGAAATAATCTTCAAACATTAAATTATATGGACTGCACTATCGATTTAGATAAAAATTTCATACATTTTTCTGAATTTTACGTGTGATTTTTTGAAAAACTTTCCTATAGCTCTTAAAAAATCACCCTTTATATATCTTGGATACACTTTAGGCTATTTTTCCTGAGTTTTTCCTTGTGGTTGCTAATTTCTAGTGACAAATAACACTGCCTACTTGTTGGCGCTTGTTTGTTGGTGCAAACTTGTAGGAAATATATTTTTGGTGCCTACTTTTTGGCATTGTATTTCCTTGGTGCCTACTGTTTGAGATGTTTTTTGGTCCCAGTTTTTTTTGGCGCCTACTTTTTAGCGTTTATTTCCGTTTCCTGGCTAGTGCTTGTGCGTACTCTAATGTGCTATCCATTCCGGCGACGGATTTATTGGTATTACCTTGCGGTAATTTGTGCCGTTGTTGCGGTCCGGGAATCGCTGCGTTTGTGCGGGTGATAAACGCTCGGAGTAGTGCGCGTTGTTGCCACGGTTTGGGTCCGGCGTTTACCTACACCGGACGACCCTTCTCCTTTTTTTCAAAATTTTTTCACTTACTTCTTATTATACTCAAGAAACAATTTCGACGATCTCATTTTTGAATAACTTGACATAGAATGGCTCTATAGTAATCTGCCTTCGGGATTTTTTAAAATTGAAACAAATGTGCATTATTTTGTGAGTGAAAAGTTTTAGGAGCGCCCACGAATTTTTTTAAAAATACCGAGGAATGCCTGTGTCATTGTTTGCGCATGAAAATAAATTCTTAATGTATTTCACACTTGAAAAACTCTTAAAGGCATTCAATTTTTGATAGAGAACCCCCGACAATTTTTGATTTTAGTTGACACTTTTTTTTAGCTTAGCATGCATACTTTATATTGAAAGACAATTCCAGCAGATTTGAACTAAAAAAAACAAGTGGCAACGGTATTAAAAATAAAAATTTATTTCAAGTTTTCTGAAGCATAATTTGTGTGATGCTTTCATCCTAATACTTAATGAATCTATACTCTTAGTTATCATTTGGGTTTAGAAGTTAGGTGGCAACGCCATAAACAAATAATTTTAATTATTAATTATTAAGTTTATTTCACTCTTCTCAGCACATTTACCCAGATACTAGCCACCAATTAAATTGTGTTATTAATATACGTTTTTTCCTTCAAACCAAATGGCAACGCCTTTTAAAAATTTTATTGGATTAAATCTATTTGTTCTTTTACATTGATATATATAAGTATATTTTTTTACAATTAATATATTTTTGGAACTAAATTAATTTCGAATAGAAAAAAAGGTGGCAACACCAGGGAAAAATATTTTTGTGTTAAAGCTTATTCAAACATGTTTCATTTGATTCCTATATCTTATTATTCATATTAAATTTCCGATAAATTGTTTTTTTGCGATAAAAATCAGATGGCAACACTATCAACAACAAATTCTAATGTATATTTCTTTTAACATTGACTTTGGTACTGTAATACTTATGTTTAATTTTCATAATTTTTTTTTAATACAAACAGATGGCAACGCCGAGCTGAAATTCACGCAAGCCCGAAGGCTTTAAAAATGTAGAAAAGTATCTTTCATGTGATGCCTACATCTAAGTATTCAATTAAAATTTGTTATAAATTGCTATTTTTCTGATAAAAATCAGATGGCAACACTATCAACAAAAAATTCTAATGTATTTTGTTTTTTAATATTTGCCTTAATACCCTTAGTGTAATATTTAGGATTTTTATAAATTAATTTAAATTAAATGCAAACATATGAGTGTCACATACAAGCCGACAGGCTTACCAATGGCATACAAAATGTTAAACTTTATCTCTTATGTGATATCTACATTTTAATATTCAACTTAGACTTCTGATAAATTGTGACTTTTGCAATAAAAATCAGATGGCAACGCTATCAACAAAAAATTCGAATGTATATATTTTTTTACTATTCGTCTTTGGGCCCATTCTAAATTACTTACGCTTAGTTTTCATAAATTACTTCAATGTAAATAAAAACAGATGGCAACACCCAGCTACAATGAGTGTTGCATAAAAAAGATGTAAAAATCGGGGCAGTAGTTTTTGAGTGATGCTCTTTTGAAGAAATGTTCAAGGGCCGGTTTTGATTTTGAATAAAATACAATTTTTTTTTAAATTATTGTCATTTTTCTTTATTATGATATGGCTCAATTACGTATGGAACAAAATATTGCCCAAATGGCCGCCGCGGCCTCGGCGGCACACCTCCATCCGATGGTCCAAATTTTCGATGACGGTGAGGCCTGAATAATTTTAACGCGTTGTTCGATTGTGTATTTTTCCATTGTTCAAATTGAATTATTCTGAAATTGAAAAATGTCAAATGTAATGCAGAAAAAACTTGACGCTAAGGTGTGGTTTACATTCAACATCGGCCCTTAAACTTTAACCACCCTTTACTTTACACACACACACACATACGGATATGTAGAGATTAAAAAATATTATCTGAAGTTGCCTAAGTATTAATGAGATGCACAGTGAATAATAAATCTGATATTTTGAATTGAAAACATTATTATTTGTGAGCTATCACTTTTATCTGTTTTTCTACAATAACCTGCCGCCTACAACTACTTGTGCTACTGCTAGTACTCATTTCAGTGCTGTCTCACATTGTCTCCTGCTGGCTGCAATGAAAGCTACTTTTATATGAACAAACTTTTGGGAAAATTTTTCTTTTTTTTTGTCAGAATTTGACACAAATTCCTTAGTGCATAGAATGCCGAAAATAAAAAACAAAAATGACTAAGAAGGAATTATCAAAAAACTGTGACAAAGTATAAATTAGATTTTCATGTAACGCCAAAGAACTCAAAAACTCGACTAACTAAATAAAATGATGTCAAAACTAAATACCAGCAGCAGCAGCGGCTGCAGTGGCAACTGTAGTGTGAGCAGCAACAGCCAATACTGCTGTTATAAACAAATAACATAACGTTAACTGAGAGAGCTTTGCAGGGGAAGATTCAGTGGTGCTGATCGAGGATATGTTGGGGAAAAATTGGGAGAGAGTGCGTAAGTAGTTTTGTATGAGCTGAAAGGAATTGCAATGCAGGGAATATGTTTTTTACATTTAATATGTTTCTGCATGTGTGCGTGCTAAACTACAACGCTTGACTATTACTAGTTGCAAATTCAAATTTAAAGTTCGACTTTGTTGAACTTTCGCAAAGTGACAGTGCGAGCAGATGTGCTGCTAGTATTCGAGAAATGTCGAAGACAAGTCGCCAAGCGCATGAAATCCTAATATGCACCCACACATAGTCAGGCACACACACACACACACACACATACATGCACTGCTTTTCTGGCTTGTATGTCAATTTTAAAAGCATCTGTTAGAGAATTTCCAAAGGGTATTTGCCACAAATACTTGAATGCTGAGTATTGCAGAGGCAACGGGGCTAAATGGTAAGAAGAAGTTTCGGAAAACTATTTTGACAATTTGCTTTCGAGCTGCCACCTACCAAGGCTGGTCTTTGCTTTTTCAAACTCGTACTTGCAATGTCATTTTTGCAGGGCTATTTGTGTGCGTTTATTTTTAGGGACTGCTGCAGTTTGTGAATGAATTTTGGGTACTCAAGGTAGCACGCGCTTGCTCTTTAAGATCTTTTTCATTTACTTATGAACTGTGCCTTTTACTCTGCATTTCTTAGGCCTTCACAATGAGGTGCAATATTCAATATTTTTAGAAATAAGTATGGCAAGACCTAACTAATGGGCCTTAAGGTTAAGCGGAGCGACTTAGAAAGCCTAGTTTAAATTCATAAATTATCATACATTTCATAAATCTTTTATTTCAAAATATATGTATTTCAGAGATTCCGGTGGACTTTTGCGCATGTGAGTTCCTTTTAGGCGCATGGCATCAGTTCCTCCTGAGAAAGCTTTATTTCTCGACTGCCTACAAATTTTCTGCTATTTGTTGGCAAGCGTGACCTCCATTGGATCTTACAGCTCGAAACGCTTCTATTCTTAACACTGGTTCTTTCTTCAACGGCCTCAAAATTTAAAGAAGTATAGAGAGGCGTATGACTTTTTGTTCGATAGCTGACTATAATTGGTTGAGTTTTACTTAATCTCGAGTCCCATTCCCTTAACTTATTTAGGAAGGAGGAAAGCAATGATTAACGTACGTCTTCGATGAAAGGCTCTTATGGAATATGATCACTGAACTCTCCACACTCCAAATTTGTAGCACAAAACCATTCTAGTTGTATTGCCATTTTCACTCTAAGGTTTCCAAGAATTGGGATACTCCCTTTATGGCCAGTAGCTTTCGAAAAGGGAGTTTTTTACTTTCCCAAGATTTTCGAATAATATAATATAAATATTTTTGCGTAAAGGAAAATATTTAAAATTGTTTTTAAGAATTTGTGGACTTATACCGAAAACAGTGTTCGCTTATGGGCGTTGTCCGCTTGAGAGAGCTGTCCCTTAGGAGGGAGTACACTATTTACACGAAAAAGTAGTGATCATTACAGCAACAACACAGCAGGTCTAGAAATCAGAGAGCATACATTTTTCATTTTAGCTTTGCCTGCGTAGTCCTGCTTAGTGGAGTTTGCCCCGCGGAAAGCATGCCCAAAAAAGCATTTTTTTGAAAAAATGTGTGTTTTGCTTTGAAAAATTTAATAGCAAAATGAAATAACTGATAAATTTAAGTAATGTGAATTGATAGTAAACATTTAAAAGTTTTATAGAAAGGGTACAGTACTCTAATCTGTTAGGTAATTTTTGATTTACTGCAGTTTGAAAGTGAATTTTATGATTTTTTCTACACATTTTGTCTTATAAGTCCAGCTCTTGCGTAGGGTTTTGCAAGTTATGCCAGGAAAATATTTCAGAAGGCACTGGCTTTAAAAAACAAAAGTCCTGGAATGCGAAAAGAATGCTGGGCGTTACTTGGGGTCTATCACCCTCTCTGATGCATTGATGCTACACGTAAGTAGCTAGACCGATATTGCTGTATGGGGCCTTTGCATGGTGGACTGCGACAAGAAAACTGACATAGAGCGATCAAAACCACTCCAACGGCGGCGCTGGAAATGATACTCAGCATGCCACCTATTGACCTCATGGCGGAAAACCTGGCAGCGAAATCCGCGAGGAGACTAATGGCTGCGGGGGTATTCACCTGCAGAACCTTCGGTTACAGCTCAATAGGAAAGTGGAGCTCAGGTGGCACGGACTACAAGACTCCATACTTTAATTGGGAGAGAAGGTTTCGCACTGCAATTGAAGAGGAGGGATGGCACAAAGGCATAAAGCCTGGCCATAGAACTTTTCACATCTATACAGACGGCTCTAAAACTTTAGACGAAGTGGGAGCGGGTATTTACTGCTCAAAACTAGGGATAAGGCAGCCTATCAAGCTGCCAGACCACAGCAGTAGTTTATAAGCGGAAGTTTTTGCTGTGGCGAAAGCCGCGGAGCTAGCCTACACCAGGACAAGAAAGAACTTAACAATTAATATATACGTGGACAGTCAAGCAGCAATAAAAGCAATAAGCTCATATTGTATTAAGTCCAAAATGTTCGACGGAGCAGGGAGGCCATAGAAAGGCTAGCCGGAAACAATAGGCTGCATATCTACTGGGTACCTGGTCACAAAGGCATTATGGGGAACGGAATAGTAGATGAGATAGCAAAGAGTGCTGTGAGACTACCATTTGAACAAGAGAACGACATACCAAAACCGCTAAACACAATATACAACGAAATGGACGACCACATGAAAAGGCAAGTGGAAGCTAGGTGGACTAACCTGACCACATGCAAAACAGCAAAAGTCATGTATAGAACTAACGACATAAAACTGACTCCATTCGTACTTACGCTCTCGCGAAAGGAATGCAGAACTATCATAGGTATGCTAACAGGTCATAATCTATTGGCTGCATATGCGTACAAGAGAGGGATTGCTACCACGGACAAATGCAGGAAGTGCAGAGAGGTTGTTGTGGAAGCTTTAGAACACCTTCTGTGCGTTTGTCCAGCATTATTAAAAACGCGTTCAAAATGCCTGGGAGCCCCGCTGACATCCTACATGATGTCTCCTTTCGGTATTCATAGAGGTCGGTCTCCATCTGGTATCGCTAGGAACCAAAAAGTCTATGCGTGGCTTGTTGCCAACCAGGCTAACCTAACCTAACCTATTAGCGCACACACATATTTTGAAATTTTTTTTTGATGTAGAGATGTAAACACGCTTTTGTTTATACCTGTGTATATTTCAGCGCAATAAACTCTGAATTTTATACCACTCACACTTCCAACAAATACTTATAAATATATCCTAAAAAGCTGCTTTCTAACGCTGCTTGCCTCGTAAAATAAATGACTTTTTATTTGATTGCCATGGTGATATGTGGCACTAACCTAAGCACGACACACACACACATACCCGTGCATACATAGTGAGTGTGACTTTTTGTCTGAAATTTATTATACGCACTTTGCCGGTACTCAACTTCATATACGCATACTTAAGCAATTTTTAGTATAATCTTTCTTTGAGCACATTCTTGGGGGAATACTTTTCGTTGGTAGTATGCGTGGATAAAAGGTACGACAATAAGCTTGAAAAACATACGAAATATCGGTATTTGCATATTACGACAATTTTATTGGTCCTTTTTGCCATATATGAAAAGTGAATTTTGTGGTTTGAGCGCAACTAAAGAGATATAAAATGGCATTGACAGCAAAGAGAAATGCAATAAAGTGGTTTTTAGGGCACCTTTGGGATAAAAGGTGGACTCCTACTAGTCTAAGTGTGTGGTGTTAATTTTTTGGAGAGTTATTTCATAATAAAATTGAGCTGGGTGGCATCAAAGTTTATAGTTGGGCTAAACTGGCACTGCTGTAATAGGTCGACACTGGTTTTCATTGCTTGTTTTTATCAATTTAACAAAATTGCTAGAATTTTTATAAACGCATAACAATTTTTTGTTTTGAGAACTGGCAGGAACGTCGGATTGTCCGTGAGTATGTAGAGGGGCTTACTTAGGCCTGGAGGTCTACTTTAATATCACTTGCTCGGTATATAAGTCTAATTTACCTCCAATGAGAGGCCACCAAGAAAAAAAAACCTGGTGAGCGAGAAAAAAAATTTTACAACTAACAATTTTCTTGCTTGCTTGGATAGCTTTCTTTTGGTTACTGTAAAAATTGTAATGTGATTGATTAGTTTATTAAAAAAGCGGAAACATTAGCCCTCGTATGAGCACCACTTCTATTGACACCGTTCTCGGCACCTTAAAGCAACATGTTCATTTAAATTTTGCGCCGTACTGTAGGTAATCTGAGAGCTTGCAAATAGACCCTAATGAAAATTTAATAAATGGAAGAAGATGGAGCCAATGAAGGATCAAGCCAAGTAAAGTGCAAGTAAGAAATCCGTAGAATTTTTATTTTAAAAATTTTGATAAACTTTTTCTATTAATCTATTTCTATTTTCTTCTATTTAAAATCTCAACCTGGGCAACTTCGCTAGCTTCACACTAACGGAGAAAAACGCAGACGCCCTCCATGGGCAATGATGTCAAGCATATGCGCGATTTTTTTAAATGCAGGTAGCCGCCAATTGTCAAAAAGTGTTATCTTCAGACTTGTCTTCCGGAATTTTCATACAGCTGCCATGCAGCGAATTCCACGACTGATTCAGAGCACTCCGTATTATAGCAACGTGCAAAAGTATAAAATATTGAGGGAAAATTGTATATACACGAGAAGCAATAGATTTTAAATAGTAACGCTGCATACTCAGTTTCCATTTCTTATCAAATTAATATTTTAAAGAACTTTAAATGCTCAAAGAGTAAAACATAAGCGAAGATATCGATTGCGTATACTTTACTTCAGAGTTTTAAGAAAAGTGAAAAATCGGATACCCTGTAAAATCTGCACTTTCTCGTGCATATAAAACTTTTTCTATTAAACTAAAAAGCTCATTTTAGTCCCGCAATGTAGTAGAGTTATTTGTTCTTCGAAAGCATCTATATTCTGTCGAACGAAAAAATACAAAATTGAGGTTCTGCTATACTATTGAGAGCAGATTGTTGTTGTAGCAGCATAAACATATACCATAAATGCATGGGAAATGCTGCTGGAGTGACATTTCTTGGCTGGATATAAATCCGGGTTGTCGCGCTAAAGTACAACCGAATGTCATGGGAAAGCTCGGTCGGTAGGTCGTCCACCGGAGCTGAATCAATTTTTGTATAGCGAGTGAAAGACTCGATCAGTTCTGTGCTCAAAAAGTACTGTGAAAATGAAACATTAAATGAGAATAAAACTTTTTTCCGAGAGCAGTCGCTTTTCGTCGGACTTACCAGGGCTTTTCTGCGATGAAAAGTCTTCTTACTCAGGTGTAGGGTGCTCCTTTTTTAGTATAAGATTAGTTTGCGTCTTGAAAAATTTTTTTATAGAGAATTCGTCGCTTTAGCACCTTAAGGAATTATCTGCCTATAGGCTTCCAAATTGTGACTGCAACACGTTAATTTTTCCAATGGGCGACTAAGTTTTGAGAAACAAAAACTAATTGACAAAGTAAAACTAATCACAGTAAGAAATATTCACATATGTACAGTGAATCAGAAATGTTTTCGCACAGTAAGCTCTTTCTAATTTGCAATAATTTTGAAGCGAATTTTACTCGCGGTAAAAAACATTCACACACAGTGAACCAAACATGTTTTGGGACAGTGAGTTTCATAATTGTTTTGATGTGAATTTTACTCGCAGTAAAAAATATTCACGTATAGTGAATCAAAAATGTTTTTGCATGGTGGGCATTTTTTTATTCGCAAGCATTTTTATGCCAATTTTATTCACAGTAAAAAATACTCACATACAGTTAGTCAAAAATGTTTTGGGACAGTGGGTTTCAAAACTGTTTTGATGTGAATTCTACTCGCAGTAAAAAATATTCACAAACAGTGAGTTTTTTAACAACATTTGCAATGTTTTTTATGTTTCCGCTAAGTTGAATATTGTAAAAAAAAAATTTGCTGCGCCAAAACTTCTTTGACTGACTGTGAATGTATTTGTATTGCAATTGCATATCCACGCTCGACCACGGGGTATAATTAAAAACAAAAGTATTTGTGGCAAACGAAAAATCGGAAACTATGGCTAATAGCTCGGACAGCGCAGAATAGAGGCCAATGCAGAACTCCAACAAAACAAGTAACGGCCAATAGAAGCGAATTAACAAAAGAAGCGAGAATGTACAAAACAAAAAAATACAAAAGCACTTAAAAGCACAAAAGGGAACCAAATTTACACAAATAGTGCAGCATGACAAAGTCCGGTAGAGCCAACATAAATACTTGGCTTAAATGTGCAAGGACAATATAATTTGTTATACTGATTTACGATACCAGAAATGGGAGCAAAAAAGCGACAACTGACTAAGAAAAGTTGGTGTGAAAACAGAAGGCGAAGAGAATATGAGAAAAATGTATGTGGCACACAAGAGAAGAGAGTGAAGTAATCTATAGCAAAATACTGCAAAAATTGGATAGCAGCGTAAAAACCGAGGTAAATCCGTATTCTTGCCTAAACGGGCCTAACACCCACAGCCTGTGCTCAACGCCTGAGAAACAAAGAACAAAAGTTAAATACCATACATGCAAAACAATGGCATAGTGAGCAGTAAAAGCCAGCTGGCTGGGTAGACCAAGCAGATTGCCGAAGTACAGGCGTGCGCGTAGGGCCACGGATATAAACCGGCAGGAAACAACTCGGCATAATAAAATATGAGCACAGGACCTATAAACTATGGGACAAACGTGTCGCCATGAAATATACGGTCACATTACACAGCGTTCGCATTAACACATATGCATACCACACACACACACACACACACGCACGAACCTGGGCAGAGATGCCTAAGTGTATGTTAATAAATGCGTTTTACGGACACTCGAAAGGACACAAAAGGCGACTCTTTATACTTACGTAATAGTGGCAAATTTAAGCGTTTATGTGTATGTGTGTGTTTGTGAGGCTATCATGAAGAAGCTACGCATAAACTGACCATGAAGGTCCACTCGTTGTTGGCCTTTAAACGGACTGCATATAACTACTATGTACTGGCTATTCATTTCATTAGTTCTTGCCGGTCACTTGTTATTTGTCTGCCATTTTCTCTTGCCTGAATTGTGCCATACCCCATTTGCATGCTCATGCCTGATTTTGGTGTGTGTGTGTGTGTGCAAGCGTTCGGCTGTGTCAAGCATTCTGGTGTAAAAGTGCTAGCAAAGCACTTCCGTTTCCGGTAAAAAAAAAACAAAATCAACACAAATATGCACTTGGATATGCATAGATGAGAGCTGAAGTGGAAGGCTAATGTGGGTGAAGAGCTCGCAAAAGGGTGCCACAAATTAAAACAGAAAATAAGAGATCAAGTTTATTTCTGCACTAATAAAGCAGAATATGGGGCGTTCTTTTTACAAATCACACACTTTTCTGAACGACAAACTTTTGATTCGGCTGAAATACAATACTTTTTACAATTTCTGTAATACAAAAAAATTCTAATAAAAATAAACATATTCGGTAGGTTTTTCTTATAAGAGAGTTTGCAAATTCTGAGAACTTCATGGCATTTGGGTTGGCGTCTCATTTCTAGATTTGACCAAACACCGAATTAGAATGTGTTTCGTTAGGTTCGGTAAGGTAAGTTAAGAAACTATTAAGTTCGGTTAGGTTAGTTAAGGTTAAGTTGGGGTAGTTCTTGGTTAGGTGAGGTTAACCATGGGTAGACATTGTGGTGCCTAGCAAAATTCTTTCGAGTCTCACTCCCACATATCTCTTAACCATACCCATCTTTTGGCGAATCCAATAAACTCTTTCAGTGAAAGCTGTCTAGGCTCTCAAAGACGTGGTTCGCCAAATGTGTGGCTAGATAATTGATGCTTATACCTCTAAGTTGGGTATTTGGCCGAGCTACTGCTTCTATATGTGGTGTGTGTCTTTGATGCTTTTCCACAAACAGAGGGACGCACAGTTTTATTTCACTTTTTTCCTGGTAGAAATATACTCGGAGGCTTGTCATTGTCTGCTGTGGGACAACCGCTAGTAGAAAAGAAATCTTTTTCTGTCATTGCTTAGTTCGAAACTTTTCCTCTTCTCTGTGGGTCCGTTAGAAATTGTTAAGCAGACATGTGACCCTGGCTGTCTTATGAGTAATAGCCAAATATTTCCATGAAAAATCAAGTTTTCGTTTTTAAGTTCAATAGTAGTTTCGGTTTTTCTTTCATCGAGTCTGGCCCAAAAGTGACTGTGGTAGTGTGAAGATATCCAAATTATTCCATCTTCTGACCCCTCTCGGTTTGCCTATCTTAGACTGCGTCCTCGAGCAATCTTTTTTCCTTATTTTCTGGAATAGCACGCGGGAATCAGTACAGTTTTACTGCGTGCTAGCGAAGAGATTGCAGGGTCCAAGAGATCTTTAAAATTCTTTTAAATATTTCATGCTAACTGTGGATCACTCGAAAGATAAATGTTAGCTGTTAGCAGCATCACTTCGATGCGGAATAAGAGAAGTTAACCAAATCCAGCCTTAAGATCTTCTTAGTCGATATGTGATCTGAATTTCACCATGCAATAAAGGACTCGAGAAGGCCCTAAGCAATTGATGAAAGCAGTGATGTAAGCAGTGATGTGGACGTCTAGAATCAAGACTGATCAGCCAGATTTGAAGCTCGTGGCGACTAATTTTGCGCACTTCAGAAACCTTTTATGCCTTTATAGCCCCCAAAAAGGTTAAAGTGAAAAGTGAGAATTTTCTATGCTTATTTACTTTGATTAATAATTTTTCCATTCACCCTCTAGACAAACTAAAGCCTTACATTGGGTAATTTCTTAAGACACAATCTTAAAATATACTCAAACCCAGCCCGAGCTCTGCTCCAAGGGTTATAATTTTTATATACTTTCGTTAGAAAATAATGTCCTTTTTCTGCCGTGCTGAAGAAAAAAAATTGCTTTCATACTCCTTTGCTCCATAGAAAACTACAGGCAATTTTTTCTCACAAAATCTGTGTTTTCCAAAGAGCAGAATTTCTCGACAACTTAGGCGCCTGCCTACAAAGCTTTGCACGCGCGTGTGTATATCAGCAATTTACAACACTGTTGAGCACTTCGGAAAGCTGTCGGTGACAGGATTTCCACACATTATGCCATTAACGTAAAATTTTCCCAAGTCGTTGCTGTCGCCAATAACAACCAAGCAACTGTGACTTGGGCTGTGCTTGGTTGAGGTTCTTCTATGGAAATGGCAGCTAAACAAGGGCTTACTACTCCGCCACACAATTCTATATTGTTTAGGAAATGACTTGCAGTACTCAATGCTGACCGCTCCCGCTGCTCCTTTGGCTACTCTGCATGCGGCGCTAACAGCCGCCTACACCGCCTTTTTGTGCAACAAAGCTCTGCTCACCTACTTGCCTGATATTCTTATTTACTGACTGACCGTTGAGCACAAGAACTTTAAGGTGGTTCGCCAGGAAAAATAGTTTGCTATTTTTTCAAGAAAGTCATAAAATTCTATATTTTTTCTGAATTATACAAGAATATTTTAGCTCAACGCAGCCCAACTCGTAAGTTGGACGGTGTTGAAAATATCTTTAAAAATCGAAAAAACAAAAATAGTTTTTTTAAATCATAATGCAAATGTTCTAAGCTACATTTTACTATTGTTTTAGGCCAATTATTGGAAATAAATTTTAAATTTTTTATCTACTTATATATTATATTTTTCTAACTATAGAAAAACTGTTTTTAGTATTTATAAATTCTCTTTTAAATTCCATTTTTAGAGCTTTCTTCAACAGCGCCCAGCTTATAAGTAACTTTTCTGAGGCATGAAAGCCATTAAATATTTCAAGTATTACGATTCATATTTAATTTTTTTCTTTACATATTCCGGGTAAGCCGCCTTAAAGCGCTTATGTGTGCCTATGTGTTTGCTATGCGGTGTCCTGCTTCGTTGATGCTTTTCTGCTGCCTTTGTTTTGACCGCTTGTACGCTCCATTTGTTTCAGAAGTTGCTTAAGCTTCGTTGGCGCTCTCCCCGCCTCTCCACCTCTGCGCCTGTTGAGTGAATGCTTCGTTAGTTGGCTTTTGAAAGACAAAAGCAGCCATAAATAGTTGGAGTGGACAGTGGCAAGTGAGGTAATGATGCTTGAATTCTTAGAGTTTGTTAAATGTAAAAAAGAGTAAAGTTGGATGGGGAAAAGGTGTTCAGTGTCAGTCTAGGACTGCCAAACGATCGTAATTTGGAATAGGGAAGTTAAGATTATTTTAGTGGAGGCGGGACTGCGTTCGTACCTGCTACCTACTGATTTGCTGTACGTATTTATGAAAATAAAAAAATCTTCCCAAAAATTTTGAACAAAAAATTTTAATTTTTTTAATGTATTGTGTTTTGTCAAATTTTTTCTATGAAGTGCCGAAGTGTCTAAGTCTTGGTGGTTCAGAAATGAAGCTATGCCTAAATAGAGAAAATATAAAATTTAGTTCTATTGTATTGAGTATTATTGGCATGCAAAAGTTTCACCTAATACAGCATCAAAGGAAATATTAAAATAAAATTAAATATAATTCCATTTGGCCACTCTTTTCCATGCGTCTACGAATCAAAACTAAGCCATGGCAGCGCGCCTCCCCAATATTTAATATTTTCCAAAGCTTTCGTGTATTAAATAGTATATGCAAATTCAGGTCATTATGTAATACACATATGTACACAGGTACTTACATGTATGTAGATAAGTTTCTCTGCCTCTGCGTCCACTTCACTGCCGGTTTTTCAAACGCCAACTGTTAACAATAGAAAACAAATTACGATATTGGTTACCAGCAGCGCTTTTAATCTTGTCACTGAAATACAAATACAAGATACGAATACTGCATGGAGCAACAAAATATACCGGCACACGCCATATATACAATGGCGGCCAAAATAATAGCAGTGCGAAGTATTGACAATTTTTGGCATTTGTTTTTTTAATTTTTGAGATTATTTTGCAATTTTATTTATAAAACTAATTTTTTGATAAAAATACAGTTCTTAAAGTATGCATATGATAAAGGATGGTTAAATTTCGAGGGCCGATGTTGAATGTAAACCTGACCTAAACGTCAACGACACCGTGTATTTCGATAAGCCAGCAACAATTCAAGGGCTAAAGGATGAGATAATTCGGCACATTAACGGCATAGAACCTCATTTATGCCTCAGCGTCATCGAAAATTTGGACCATCGGATGGAGGTGTGCCGTCGAGGCCGTGGCGGCATTTGGCCAATATTTTGTTCCGCACATAATTGAGCTATACCAGTATTATCATAATAAAGAGAAATGATAATAATTTCCTAAAAAAATAGTATTTTATTCAAAATCAACACCGGCCCTTGAAATTTAACCACTCTTTATTTGAGTTTTTACAGAAATTACCAAAATGTTGACCAAAATTTCTAATGTTTTAATCAATAACTTTTGTAGTAAAAATAAAAATTCTGTGTATGCAGTTTTGTAGCGGATTGAATTTTTGTATAATAAACTGCGTGCCTAAAGTGGCTCCAGATTCGCGTTTATTTTTGATATTTTTTTTTGTTGACGGTGTGATGCATTTTCATCCTTATAGTGAATGCTCGAAAGGGAATTTTTTTATAATATATGGAGCAAGTACAAGACTGGCAGTGAAGAAAATCAGCGCGATTTCGAGCGACTTCAAACTTGCACTTCATTAATCAAAATAGAACGGTTTTTTTTCTAAACATTCTAATTAAAGGTTGCGTTGAGAATTTCCAAAATTTTGTTTCAATTTTACATCTTAAGAACATTACCTAAGAACAATGAAATAAAGATACAAACGAAGGAATCAACGCATTATTCAGCAACAATAAAACTACTTAAAGAACGAAATACTCAATACTATACATTCCGACCAAAGGAAGAAAAAGGGTTTAAAGTAATTCTGCGCAATATGCATCATTCTACAGACATAAATGACAATAAATCTGAACTCGTTGAATACAGTCATGATGTAACAAATATTTTCAACATCCTCAAAAGCGACTCAAAATAACCTCTACCTTTATACTGGAAATCAAAAAAAATAGTAACAACAAAGATATATACAATACCTATAACAAATCTACTGCATTGTATGGTAAAATTCGAGCCCCCACGTCAAATAAGGTCTCTTCGACAATGTCTCAACTGCCAAAAATATGGGCATACTAGAAACTATTGCACAAAAAATCCAATCTGTGTTAAGTGTGCAGGCCCGCATAAAACTGCGAACTGTTCAATCAATAAAAGTAGTAACAATATTAAATGCGCACTTGGTGGCGAAAAACACACAGCCAATTATAAAGAATGTATGGTATACAAATCACTGAGGGTGCAACGTTTTCCAGCTCTACGCAAAAAGGAACTCCAGACTCCGATACTGAAACCGCCGCAACAAGGAAACACAGTCGAACCCGCTAGAATCGGGTTATCAACCTATGCGCAAGTAGCAGCACAAGCTACAAATAATAAAACAGGTATGCCTAACCCTCAAAATGATGATATTCAAGAACTTAAAAAAATGATGAGCCAGCTCATCAATCAAATGACTAACATGATGAACATAATCACACTACTGGTCACCAAATTCGATGCACAAGCAAAGTAAAATGACAATAGCCTTATGGAATGCAAACGGACTAAATCAACATATTCTTGAAACTATAACTTTTATTGACCAATACAACATTGACATACTATTGGTGTCAGAAACTCATTTTAATGACAAAAGCTACGTTAATATTCCCGGCTACAAAATAATATGCACCAACCACCCTGACAACAGAGCACACGGCGGAACAGCTATTATACTGAGACAAAATATTATGTTTAACAAAATGGAAGAATATCAAATGGACCATCTGCAAGCAACGACGATACAAATAAATGACACTCTAGGCCAGCTTACCATATCAGTTGCTAACTGCCCTCCGAAACACAACAACAAAACAACACAATACGCTAACTACCTTGAAACACTTGGAAGTAGATTTATTGCCGGAGGAGATTATAACGCAAAAAATATGATGTGGGGTTCAAGATTAACAAACACGAAAGGAAAAGCATTACTTGAAGCCATCAGAGCGCGTAATTGTAATTATATAAGTACCGGAGAACCCACTTACTGGCCCTCTGACATTAAGAAAGTACCTGACTTACTTGACTTTTTTATCATGAAATCAATTAATCCAAACGTACTGACAATTGAATCTTGTCTTGAGCTCTCTTCTGATCACTCGCCAATTATACCAAGAACCCAACAACCACCGCAACAAAACTTAAATCCACCACTTCATCGTACAGACTGGAATGTGTTTACTGAGCTTTTGGAATCATATTTAGACACAAAAGTATCTTTGAAAACAGGCGATGAAATTGAGACAGCTATAGCTTTTTTTAACGACAAAACTATTAAGGCAGTTAGTAAATCTACACCCTCTTCACCAACTAAAGTAAAGAATGACTACATACCTGATACGATAAAAAAGAAACTAAAACAAAAAAGAAAGCTAAGGAAGAAATGTCAGACAACAAGATTTCCAGACGACAAGAAAAAGCTAAACAAATTGGGAAAAGACATAAGAGACCTACTTCAAAAGGAAAAAGACAAAAAACTTAGCAATTATCTCAAAAATATTGACGCAACAAAATCCTCAAACCACACACTTTGGAAGGCGACGAAAAAAGTGGTGGGCACCACAATACATTTACCACCCATAAAAACAACTAAAGGGAAATGGGCCCGAACCACTTCAGAAAAAGCAATGATCTTAGCTTAATATTTTAAAGATACTTTTGAAAATAATAATAACGACATAAATCTCACTTATGCAGCAAACGAGAATAAGAAGCAAATTAAAAAAATCACACTTACGGAGATAAAACAATTAATAAAAACTCTAAAGAACAATAAATCGCCTGGATACGATCAAATTTCGGGAACAATTATGAAGCATATGCCTGACAAGGCAATAATTTATCTAGGAAATATTTTCAATAAGTGTCAAATATTTCCCTAGTACCTGGAAAGTAGCTGAAGTTATAGCGATCCCGAAACCTAACAAAAACGCTACACTAGCGACATCATATCGACCAATCAGCCTACTACCGACAATATCAAAAATTTTCGAAAAAATAGGAGGTTGAATTAGTTTTAAAGGTTTTTTTCGAAGTTTTGGGGCTTTATTGTGAAAAAACGGTACAAAATATTTTATTTGAATTATTGGCCATCGCTAGCTACAACTTTCGCCCATCTTTCGGGTAATTTCCGGATGCCGTTTCTCCAAAATTCTGGCCGCTGCTTGGCTATCCATGACTCAACCCATATTTTGGTAGCCTCGTACGAGGAGAACCGCTGGTCCGCCAAATCGAGACTCATATTCCGGAACAAATGATAATCGGAGGGAGCTATGTCTGGACTATACGGCGGGTGGGGTAACACTTCCCAGACAAGCGTTCCAAGGCATTTTTTGACAGGTTGAGCAACATGCGGCCGAGCGTTGTCATGTTGCAAAATAACCTTGTCGTGCCTTTTTACCGTTTCCGGCCGTTTTTCTTTCAATGCCCGGCTTAAACGCATCAATTGCAGTCGGTAACGATCCCCCGTGATTGTTTCGCCCGGTTGGAGCAGCTCAAAATATACGACGCCGACCTGATCCCACCAAATGCAGAGCATGATTTTCTTGCCGTGAATATTCTGCTTGGCCGTCGACGTTCACGGGCTTGGGCTGTATTTTTTTTCAAATTGAAGCAGAAAAGCAAAGCTTCCCGCAAATTGCGTTTCGACGGCACGAAAGTTGACATACTCGGAGCACGAAAACACTGCGTTGTTTATACTTCAGCGAAAAGACAGATACTGATAAACAAAGCCTAGGAATGAGGCTTTGTCATGAATATATATTCAGTATTGCCAACGCGATAAAGTGATAAATAGCGCCATCTGTGTGTCACCTTTAAAACTAATTCAACCTCCAATATTATTTGACCAGATAAATCCTATTATAACAAGCATGGATCTGATACCCCAACACCAATTTGGATTTAGGAAAAACCATTCAACAATCCAACAGATTCATAGATTAGTTCACAAACTTAATGATGACCTGAATAAAAAAAGAGTGCGCATATCCATATACCTCGACGTAGCTACAGCTTTTGACAAAGTGTGGCACCCTGGGTTACTCCATAAATTAAAAACACAACTACCTAATGACTTTTACCTAATGCTTAAGAGTTACATCCAAGACAGGAAATTCTATGTTAAATATAACGACGCATGTTCAGACATTCAACCTATGAACGCGGGCATTCCCCAAGGCAGTGTCTTAGGACCAACATTGTATCTATTGTACACGGCTGATCTACCGGAACCGAAGTCAGAAAACAGCATGATTGCAACATTTGCAGATGACACAGTCCTCATGGTATCTCATAAAGATACAAAAGTCGCAAAACAAAATTTACAAAACGAATTAAGTGTGACATTAAACTGGTTCAAAAAATGGAACATCGAAATTAACGCTGACAAAACAATACAAGTAAACTACACAAACCGAAGGACAACCATTGAACCAGTTAGCGTTGGTAATTCTGACGTGCATATTGACACCAAAGCGAAATACCTGGGTATTACGATCGACTCGAAATTAAACTGGCAGGAGCATATAAAGAAAAAGCGAAATGAACTTAAAAATCGTTTTAAGAAATTGTACTGGCTACTTGGACCTCAGTTCAATCTATCATTGCAAAATAAAGTACTTATTTATCGAACGATAATTGCTCCGATCTGGAAATATGGAATTGAGATTTGGGGCACTGCTGCAAAAAGTAATCTAAGTACACTTCAACGAGTCCAGTCTAAAATACTTAGGACCTTAACTAATGCACCTTGGTACATACCTAACGCAGATATTCATCGCGACCTTGACATCGATACTATTGATGAAACAATACAAAGCGCTAGCAGAAGACACATAAATAGATTATTAACGCACACAAATCCTATGATCAGAAGACTACCAAATAAAGAAAAATCTACCCAAAGTCGGCTTAACCGTCAAACACCAACAGATCTTGCAAAATCCATGTAATCAATTGTCAACTAATCGTATATGTCATTGTTAACCACTTGTTTTTAAATAATATGTATATATTTCTTCTAAATGAGCTTGGGGGCATTGACCCTTCAATATCACTCTCATTCCATCTTTTTGTAAGTCAAATTACTTATTGTCTAACGACAGGTGTAATATTTTATGGAAGAAATAAAAAAAAAATTTACATCAAGTTTAAAGAACTCAGAGCTGGCTGTTATTGTGGCATGAACTGTATTTAAATAAAAAAAAAATATATAAAAAAATTGATAAAATTAAAAAAATTTTACAAAAAAAAAAAAAAATAAATACATAATCGAAACTTTGCATTCCATCGCGCTGCTATTATTCTGCACTCAGATGTAAATGCTGCAAATAGCTGTATTTATATGTTAACAACTTTTTGTGTTGCATTTGTGTATTATTAATTGTTTGGTTTGAACAAATGTAACCGGATATTGAAATGCAAACAAATGACTGAACTTTGTGGCTGCATTCATTGCACTGGCAGACTTCTCATAGAACAGCCGAACAAGTGATAATAAATAAATATGTAAATAAAATAATGGTGTGCAGTTGACTGGACAGGATGTGAATTGTGGCAAATGAAATGGGCAAATGAAATATGGGCACAGGAATATTCATTTTTACTTTTATGCAATTTCTTTGTTTTTGTTTCTGTCAGATTATAAAGTAGTTTCATCTCTCACTCCCTCGCACACGAATATAAATTTAATTTGTTCTGATCTTTTGTATTCACTTGCATAGTTGGACCCAGTGAAATATGCTGATGGAAAAAATTGGTTAGTTGATTCATAAAGGTTTTCATAGTTGAATGCCCTGAACTGCATTGAATTCCAAATGGGCTAAGTATTTACACTTCTTCTTCTTCTTAATTGACGCTATAACCGCGTACCCGATTTTGGCCGAGTTTAACAAAGCGCCAGTCGTTTCTTCCTCGTGCTAACCGACGCCAGTTGGACACACCAAGTGAAGTCAAGTCCTTCTCCACCTGATCTTTCCAACGCAGAGGAGGCCTCCCTCTTCCTCTGCTACCACCAGCTGGTACCGCATCAAACACTTTCAAAGCCGGAGCGTTTGTATCCATTCGGACGACATGACCCAGCCAACGTTGCCGCTGGATCTTTATTCGCTGCGCTATGTCTATGTCGTCGTAAAGCTTATACGGCTCGTCGTTCCATCGCCTGCGATATTCGCCGTTGCCAACGTGCAAAGGTCTAAAAATCTTATGCAGAATCTTTCTCTCAAACACTCCAAGCGTCGCTTCATCGGATGTTATCATCGTCCAAGCTTCTGCGCCATACGTTAGGACGGGTATGATGAGAGCCTTGTAGAGTGTAAGTTTTGTTCGTCAAGAGAGGACTTTACTACTCAATTACCTACTTAGTCCAAAGTAGCACTTGTTGGCAAGAGAGATTCTCCGTTGGATTTCAAGGCTGACATTGTTACCGGCATTAATGCTGGTTCCTACATAAACGAAATCTCTTACAACCTCGAAATCAGAATTGTCAACAGTGACGTGGGTGCCGATACGCGAGTGCGCGGACTCTTTCTTTGATGACAGGAGGTACTTCGTTTTGTCCTCGTTCACCATCAGACCCATTCGCTTGGCCTCTTTGACACCTAAGAACAGGTTAAAAATTCCTAGTACCCTTTTTTATTTGGAAAAACCCAAATCTGAAAATTTTAACTGATATTTGAAGTTTTCAGAAGAAATTCCATCGCTTATAATTCAATGGCCGGATACTCTATACCATAGCCAATTGTTTTACTGAGAAAGCAAGGTTTCTGTTCGAAAGCGAGTAAAACATTGAAGAAGCATTAGACTGGGACTAAAAACTTTTACATAGTTTGTTGAAAATATAAATTAAAAGGGTCCTGATACTCACATGGCCACATGAAAAGTTATTTTCACGCAAAGTATTTGATTAACTGCAACAGAGCCAGACCAGCAACTCTCGACGATCTCAAAACTACAACGATCACATACTTTGCGTTGGCAAGCCGCAAAGCAGAAACTTATTCTAGAGGAAATTACCAAACGGAAATGGAACTGGCTTGGCCACACACTACGTCGAACTAGTAACGACGTCCCCAGCACTGCAGTTGAAGGGAACCCCCAGGGCAGCCGCCACAGAGGCATACCGTCTAACACTTGGAGAAGGATTACTGAGGCGGAGATGGAAAAGACGAACAAAATATTTAGTGAAGATAAAAGACTAGCGCAGAATTGGGCACAATGGATACAAATTTTTTTAGGCTTTATGTTCCATAAAGGAATAAAAGACTCAAATATATTATTTCTCGACGATCTCAATTATAGACGCATATCTTATACTATATCTTATAGTCTTTGAATGATCACCCCTGGTGTCTGAGCTCCCCAAATAACATAATTATTTTCTGTTCAAAGCTCGGTTGGCACTATCAGGCATCAGGGAACTCGTCGAAGCTGAGCCAAATTTGACAGTCACTATGATAGTTCAGAGATTAAATTCATCACATAGAACAGCTCACAGGCACCTGGTTCAGTTGGGAAAGGTTTCAAAGCTGGGAGAATGGGTTCCGCATAGACTTTCCATCGCCAACCTTCAGCAGAGAGTGAATGTGTGTTCTCAGCTGCTGCAACGGTTTGAAAATGAAAGTTTTTTGAGCCGAATCGTTACTGGTGATGAAAAATGGGTCCTTTACAATAATCTTGTTCGCAAACGCCAATGGTTAGATAAAGATGAAAAACCAGAACCGACTCCTAGAAATGGCCTTCACCCCAAGAAGATTCTCCTGTCTATTTGGTGGGATATGGCCGGTATTGTTTATTATGAACTTCTGGAACCAAACCAGGCGATAACTGCTGATTATTATTCCCCTCAGCTATCGAACCTGAATGAGGCACTTAACAAAAATCGACCGTCTTTAGTGAATAGACGCAACGCAAGACCTCACACCGCAGAGCAAACATTAGACATTATATTATTAATTTTAAAACCACCTTTAAAAACGCACGAGCTTATGGACTGGCCTGATACTTTCATAAATGCACTCTTAAATTCTTTTACGCCCTTTTTTACTATTTTCAAATTTATTCAATGCCTAGTCAAATACACTCAGTACATATAACCTTTTGCTACCAACCCAATAGATAACATGGCATGATTGGATATACGTTTGTGTCTGTATATGTGTGCTTCATATCTTGCTAATTCTTTGTCATTGCTCTGTGAATGTATTTACCCATTTCCGCTCCAATATTTGCCTGCGTATAATCAAACTCTTTGTGTACACAAATGGAAGTTGCGTGTTCCGTTTATATTTGTATAAATAATCAACTTATCTTGTACTTTGTACTACGTATGGCCCACACCAATACACACTCATACATATGCGTATGTAAACTTTGATGTATATTTTTGCTTAGACTTCTTTTGTCTACACGAAATTCCCTGAAGTCAGAAAATGCATTTTCATTAGCGTTAGACACAGACGTGTTCCAATACATACACACACGCACACATACGCGTTTATAATTTATGCGTGTAATTTGGTGAAAGAGATAAAATAATCCTTCCGTAAAAAAGTACTCATGTACTAGGGAAAGAGGTGCTGAAGCCTTTCCGATATACTCCAATGGGTATATAAATAATTTTAAAGCTCTTACAAATATCCAACCCAAAAAAGAACTTAAATGGGTAATAAAGAGCGGCTGGAGTCTCAACTCAGCGATAATTTAGTGATTTATTTATGTAGAAATCGCCTGACGGCAGCCATGTAGACAATTGTGACAAGATTTATTGAGTCACGTCCACAAGGTCTGTTAGATGTGATCCTGAAACAGAACTCGAAAACAGCAAAATTATGGGAAATCTGATAGTCAGCCATAGAAAGTCTAACGTCTACCATCTGCAGCAGTTCGGTTATGTTGCTCGGTTATGAAATAGAGGAGGAATTATTCCTTCCTTAGATGTTGGAAAATAGGAGCATATTGGGTCTCGGGGTAATCCTAGATAGCAAGCTGATCTGGAAATGCACGTCGAGCAGAAGATCTCTCGAGCACTAAAAGTCTTCTGGCAGGGTACGAAAACCTTTGGTAGGACAATGGGGTTTAAGACCGGCGATAGTTCACTGGTTGTACATCCCCTTGATTAGACCCATCATAACACACGCCTCTGTAGTCTGGTGGAAGGTTACTATGGTTAATTCCAGAGTAAAACCCATTAACAGACTACAGAGAAGTGTGTGCTTCGGCGTCATAGGAGCTATGAGAACAACATCTGGAGATGTATTTAATGCCATCCTGAACTTGCGACTTCTAAATCTTCAATTTCGAAATGAAGCGATGAAGGCGGCGTACAGACTCAAGCTAAATGGAGTCTGGCTACCAGTGTCGGAGCGGTGCTTTCTCTTCTCGATGCCATCAGACAATCGGGTACCTACGCTAGCTTCGGTAGGAAGTACGATGTGTTGATTCGAGATAGACATAAATGGGTAAGTCCAGTGAACCTATTAACGGGATTTCAGCACACTTTCTGCACCGACGGATCCAAAACCAGTTTTTGTAGCAGATGTAGATGTGATCTAGTGACAGTTCAGCTGTAGTAAGAGCCTTTGCTAACAAAGTTTGTCTTATTTGGGTGCTTGGACATTGAGGTATACACTGAACGAGTTTGCGTATAAACTGGCTAATGAAGGCTCTGTAAGCACACCACTGGACCCTGAATCCTCTCTGGGAGGATTCAACTATGGATTGACGACTTCATGAGGTTTACCCATAGAAGTCGTGGGTCTGAGCTCGGCTCCTGTAGAGAAGCTAAGTGCTTTGCGAAAGAAGCAAACAGGAAACTAGCGCCCTTTCTGCTAATACTTAGAAGGAAGGACCTGAGAGTTCTAGTGGATGTAATGACAGGGCACAACACCTGTGGTCAGCATATGTCTACCATGGGAATCATTGACGACTCAATATGCCTATCTTGTCAGGAATATGAGGACACTGCAGAACATTTTCTATGAATAAATTTTATAATCTTCCTCTACCGCAC
Organism: Anastrepha ludens; assembly: GCF_028408465.1. NCBI lineage: Eukaryota > Metazoa > Arthropoda > Insecta > Diptera > Tephritidae > Anastrepha > Anastrepha ludens. The sequence continues at coordinate 117,559,151 of NC_071502.1, forward strand.
CTCTTAAAATTCATCAATGAATGGAGTGACCTCAAACCAATTCTTCAGTTTTACCATCCACATAATATCTATCCTGTCTCTCTATTCCTTCCACTGTAATCTATCTGTGGGTAGTACAATGGTCTTTTTGATGGAGTGCTTGGGCCTATCCACACAAATCTAATGTAAGAGTAGATTCTGAAAAATTTTAATAAAGGGTGGTTAAATTTTAAGGGCCGATGTTGAATGTGAACCACACCGAAATGTCAACGACTAAGTTGGACTTCTTTCTTTGGGGTTATTTGAAAGAAAAGGTGTACGTCGATAAGCCAGCAACAATTCAAGAGCTAAAGGATGAGATAATTCGGCACATTAACGGCATAGAACTCAATTATGCTTCAGTGTAATCGAAAATTTGGGCCGTCGGATGGAGGTGTGCCGCCGAGGCCGCAGCGACCATTTGGCCATGCGTAATTAAGCCACACCAAAATTATAATAATAAAGAGGAATGATAATAATTTCTTAAAAAAATTGTATTTTATTCAAAATCAACAGCGGCTCTTGAAATTTAACCACCCTTTAGAAGGGACTGGAAAAAAGACAGAGTAAAGAGGAGGATCCCATAGTTGACTATCTATTTTGATGGTTATGAAAAGGAAAGTTGGGTAGAGGCATTGATATTCTCCGAACTACTATATGTGACTCTCTCAGTCCGCTTACATAACTTTGCTGGTATCTTCTACGCGGAAGTGTCATAGGAAATACTACAGGGTAACGAGCAAATTTTACATAATTGCGAGTAGTCAAGAATAGAAAATTTGTTGAGGAAGTAAATAAAGAAAGTTTTTGTGAATATGCAGGGGTCTTGAATGCCAAACAGTTGCCGTAGCTGCAAACCAGGGAATAGTAGGGAAACTGTTCTTCACTATATCTGCAAGTACTCAGTATTAGCGCCTAATAGACACCAGACGCTAGGCAACTTCAACATGTAAAATCTAAAAGAAATCATACCTACCGCTTTCTTGATCCTCCCAATCTCCTACAGCTATTCATAACTCTTCGATGATAACGGCAGCAAAGGCTTTTAAGACAAGCCCAAGTGGTTCGAAAGTAGCAGTGAGTCTTCTAGTGATTCTAGGAGAAAGCGTATTAAACAACATCATCACACGTTGCTTGGGTCCTCCTCTTAGTGCACGTTATTGAGGCAACGTTACTACCAACTTTCAACTTTCATAAGCATTTTCCTAAAAACTTCACTACTACTGCCAATTTAAAGATATGCTTCTCCTCTCCCAGCGACGGTATCAATAACGCCAAAGTTTCTTTCACCCTCGTCTCAATTAAGTATATTCAAGCACTTGCTGCATGTTTGCGGCTAATTTTCGTGTTGCAAGCTAACCAAGTGTACAAAGAACTAACGATGAACAAGACAATGCAAAGCCAAAAACAAAAAGACAAAAAAAAAACCAAAGCGCACACGTGAAATGTGTTGAGACAAAAACCCACAAACACACACACACCAGGAGGGCGACGCCTAAAAATAGACAAGAACAACGAAACAAGAGCGACAGCTGCAGCGGGAATACAAATACATATAAAGCCAAGGAGTAATGCATAACTGGCGATGCTGCTGTCAATGTTGATGCTCTGTTGCTGGGTGGGCGCATGCAGAGTTGTGCTGCTTCCTTCTGAGGCACGTCAGGGCGTATGAGTAACCAAGTATTACTTCGCGCGCATGCAGTGGTATGTATTGGTATTCTAGGTGTGCAAAATTAATTGATTGTGTTTTGAATTAACGAAATACTAATTCTGAGCTATTTTTAACCGCTGATGTCGGTAGTATTACACTTTTATTTTATTTTGTTATGTTATTTGGTTTTTGTTTTTAATCTGCTAGTACAATTTTAACAGCCTATTAGAGTTGGCTACTGGTTTATATTACAGAAAAAACTCTAAAAGTTAGTTTGAAATTTTAGTAAAATGTGTTTCTTATATTTCTTTAAAAAATGTTCAGAAAAATATTTTTTTTTTGATAAAATTTGGATAAAGTTTGAAATTTTAGTAAAACGTGTTTTTTTATATTTCTTTAAGAAATGTTCATAAAAATAATTTTTTTTTGATAACATTTTGAATTTTTGAATTAGGTCTAAAGCTAATAATTACATTTTTAATTTTTTTTATAATATTTTTCTTAGGTTAGGTTAGGTTAGCCTGGTTGGCAATAAGCCACGCATAGACCTTTTGGTCCCTAGCGATACCAGATGGAGACCGACCTCTATGAATACCTGAAGTCGACATCATGTAGGATGTCAGCGCTTTTGGCGAATCTAAGTAGGGCTGGTAGCTCGTCTTCCAGACTCCTCAACATCCTCTCTGCATTTGTCCGTGTTAGCAATCCCTATCTTGCACGCATATGCAGCCAATAGATTATGACCTGTTAGCATACCTATGATAGTTCTGCATTCCTTTCGCGAGAGCGTAAGTACGAATGGAGTAAGTTTTTTGTCGTTAGTTCTACACATGACTTTTGCTGTTTTGCATGTGGTCAAGTTATTCCACCTAGCTTCCACTTGCCTTTTCATGTGGTCGTCCATTTCGTTGTATATTGTGTTTAGCGGTTTTGGTATGTCGTTCTCTTGTTCAAATGGTAGTCTCACATCGGTTTTTGCTATCTCGTCTACTATTTCGTTCCCCATAATGCCTTTGTGACCAGGTACCCAGTAAATATGCAGCCTATTGTTTCCGGCTAGCCTTTCTATGGTCTCCCTGCTCCGTCGAACATTTTGGACTTACAATCTTATTGCTCTTATTGCTGCTTGACTATCCACGTATATATTAATTGTTGAGTTCTTTCTTGTTCTAGTGTAGGCTAGCTCTGCGGTCTTCCCCACAGCAAAAACTTCCGCCTGGAAAATACTGCTGTGGTCTGGCAGCTTGATAGGCTGCCTTATTCCTAGTTTTGAGCAGTAAACACCCGCTCCCACTCCGTCTGGAGTTTTCGAGCCGTCTGTATAGATGTGAAAAGTTCTATGGCCAGGCTTCATGCCTTTGTGCCATCCCTCCTCTTCAATTGCAGTGCGAAACCTTCTCTCCCAATTAAAGTACGGAGTCTTGTAGTCCGTGCCACCTGAGCTCCACTTTCCTATTGAGCTGTGACCGAAGGTTCTGCAGGTGAATACCCCCACAGCCATTAGCCTCCCCGCGGATTTCGCTGCCAGGTTTTCCGCCATGAGGTCAGTAGGTGGCATGCTGAGTATCATTTCCAGCGCCGCCGTTGGAGAGGTTTTCATCGCTCCTGTTATGCACAGAGCAGGGAGTCGTTGAATCCTTTCTAGCGGCATTAAGCATGTCCGTTTTTTTGTCGCCGTCCACCATACTAAGGCTCCATACAGCAATATCGGTCTGACTACTGCTGTGTAGCACCAATGCATCAGAGAGGGTGATAGACCCCAAGTAACGCCCAGCATTCTTTTACATGCGTACAACGCATTACTGACCTTTTTCACCCTCTCCTCAACGTTGTGCTTCCACAGCAATTTGCTGTCCAGTATTACTCCGAGGTACCTCGCATGGTCTTTGAGGAGTAGTTCGTTGTTGCCTAGCTTCGGGAGGTTCCACGCCGGAACTTTGTACTTCCTGGTAAAAAGTACCATGTCCGTTTTTCTGGCGTTTATCCCTAGCCCTGCGCGAGATGCCCATTTGTGTATCGTTTTGAGAGTGTTGTTCATCACATTACTGATGGTGTCCAGGTACTTTCCCGTAACTACTATAGCTATGTCATCGGCATATGCCACTAGTTTTGGTGCCCCTCCGTCAAGTTTCTTATATATAGGGGTTTTCAGTAAGAGCGCTTCAACTTTTGAACTTTTTTGAATAAAACTCAAACGGTTTGACTTTTTTAACTAATTTTTTTTTATTATCGAGTTTGAACATATATATTTAAGTATGAAATTCGATTTCTTTTGCATGACCACCGCGTGCACGTTTTACGAAGTCCAATCGTTGAACCAAATTTTCGACCACTCTTTTGCATAAATCGGCCGAAATTCCAGCAATTTCGCGTTCAATATTGGCTCTGAGCTCACAAATCGTCGCCGGCTTGTTACTGTAGACCAATGAGTTCACATAACCCCAAAACGGGACGGCTTGTTAAATGGACCGTAAAATGGTAAGAGCATTTCTTAAAGTAGCAGCAACAGAACGATTATTTTCATAAAAAATTTGCACGATTTGCAATCGTTGCTCAAGTGTGTAGCGTTCCATGATGAAATGTATACTAATGAAGTTTACAAATGACAAGCGACAAATAAAAAATATGGCGTCGTTCGCCCTCCCTATCGGAAAAAAGTTGAAGCGCACCTATTGAACAACCCTATACATAATATTTTTCTTACAATTAATTCGACTGCTTTCAAAGAAAAACAAAATGAAATGAGTCTTCAAAGAACTTAAAAATTAACGCAGTTTTCACAGTTTAGAAAAAACAATTTTTTTGGTAATTTACTTAAAATCAAGCAATCAATTTAAAGCAAATACGGCAATTCAAAAATATCTGAGATACAGCCAACGAATGCTTGCCACAGTGGAGTTATCTTTTCTATGGACATTCTTGAGTAATTCGCTTATATTCAAGGCAAAGAGCCGGTTTGCTGACTTACATTTTTAGCATTTTGCCCATCCACTTTGCTCAATCATCCCACTGTGCGATGTCGTTTTTCCCCCATTTTCCCCATGTACAACTATTTTCACTTTGTAATGTTTGCTGTTGTTGTTATTGTTATTAGCATTTGCTTTCCTTATTGTTTTCGGTTCTGGGTTCCACTATGCGGCGTTGTAATTGCGATTTAATTAAGAAAATTGATAATTAGTTTTGACAGCGTTGAGAATATCAGCCAGCCAGCCAAACAACCAGCCAGCTAACCAACCAACTAGCGAGCAACGCATGAAATTGTCAAAGGACTCGTTGTTGCTGCCATTGTTGTGGTGGTGCGTTTTTTTGTCTTTCTGTTCTTTTGCAAAGTTTGCCATGTGCATGTTAATATACATGTGTGTGTGTGTGTGGTTTTTGTTAGTTGGCACATTTGTCTATCGCATCTGCGAGCTTCCGGCGGCGACTGTTGCGTTTCAGATGATGCTGCTGTTGCTGCTGTTATCGCCAAAAGAGCTTTCTTGTACTTTTCTTCAATTTTCTGTGCATTTATTTCTTGTTTGCTTTATATTTGCAAGTGTGCTTATTATATTTAATGCAATGTGCTTGTGTGTGTGTGTGTGTATGTGTGCATGTGTAACGGAAACGGATATTGCGGCTGCACATGATATGCACTGTAAACTCAGCAACACACTCACTCATTCATTTCCTGTCAGCCGGAGTGTGCATTTGTGTTGGGCTGGGTGTGTGTGTATGAGGGCGAGTGCAGGCATGTATACAATGCACATATGTATGCATTTAGCTGTAACTGTTTCCACACTTTCATTAGCTATTGCAAACTTTAGCCTTTCTTCCTGTTTCTTTTCCTGTTGCAAGTGCTCGCATAGCCCGCTTTTATTAGATTCGGGTTTTTGCTGTCGCATTGTTTTTGATTTCCTCTTTACGCTTGACTCTAAAAAAGGAAATTTGTAAGGAAAACAATATCATGCTTTGTCTATTAAATTTAATTTGATGCGCTTTGAAGCAAATTCTCAGAAATATTTGTTTCAATGCGAGCGTTTTGGGAAATGAAAATTGAAAAATGAAATGAAAAAATATTTCAAAAATCTCATACCAAAGAAAACCAAAAAAATCATTCGAATATTCAATAAAAATACATATGTGATATAACTTCGGATATAATTTTCGGGTTTAATTGAATTGACATTTTTTTTCTAATTTTTCAAATTTTAATTGTAGAACGGATTTTGTCTTGTATGTAGTAAAAGAAGGTTGCCATTAAACCATGCTGCAAAGTTTTTCTCTCTTCACATAAAGAAAACCAAGGTAAGTGTGCAAAATCATCTACTAGAGAGCATTTTTACTCTCGAAGTGCGTGCTGTGCTCATTCGGAGGTTTTTATGTGCAATAAATTAAAAAAATGGCTAGAAGACTGAACCTCAAATGCTTTGCTCTGTTCTTACAAATGAGTTTGAAACTTGATATCTTAAGTTTTAAATTTTTTAGGCTCATACTAGTGCATGTTAGGGCCCATAAAAACATTAAAAAAATATATAAAAAAAAATTTTAATCAAAAAAATTTAAAATTAAAAAAAAAAAATAAATAAAAAAATTATAAATTAAAAACGGAAAAAGCATCGCATTATATAAATATTTTTAAAATCTAGAAAAAAGATGAATAGACTGGTAATAACTACTTTATTTAAATTGAATTTATTGTTGGGTATGTGAAAAAATTTCCGCCTTCTTAAAAGAGGTGTCGCTGATGATACTATTTTTGTGTTCGCTCTATTAATATACTGGTGATTTGAGGGTGTGTATGTGAGGTCTCGATCGCAGTAGTCGACATTCGTTTGAAGAAGAAGATCCTTTTTTATCTAAAGTCAAAAATGTATAGATTCGTTCCAAAAAAACAGCATTTGCGGGAAGTCACGCTTCATTATTACCTTTTAAAGAAAAGTTCAGCTGAAACACGCTCCATCACTTACAACTTGTTTCGATGCTTGAGTGGTTTCGATTCTTCCAAAGTAGCAATTTCGACGTGAATGCTAAAGATCGCGAAGGGGAACAGAAGACCTTCGCAGATACTCAACTACAACAATTATTTATACGAAGACGCATGCCGAACCCTTGATGATATGTCTAAAGAGTTGGATGTTCACAGTTCAAATTTGTTACATTTTTCAGTATTACTACGAAGAGTGGTAGCAGGCGATCAAACAAATTTCTTGCTGTTTATGGACTCAGTAGAGTATCGAACAAAGACGGCGATCTGGTGACTGACATCCAGAGCATACTTAAATTATGGAGGGAACACTTCTCGAACCTGCTAAATAGTGATAGCTGCGAAGTCACAGATAATGTGCAGATCCCGATACCCCAATCGTCGACGACGGAATTGACGTTCCGCTACCCGACCATGACGAGGTGAGAATAGCGATAACGTGGCTAAAGAACAACAAAGCGTGGGCACCGACTGACTGCCGGCTGAGCTATTCAAACATGGCGGCGAGGAGCTGGTAAGGTGCATGCATCAGCTTCTATGCAAAATATGGTCGGATGAAAGCATGCCTGCCGATTGGGATTTTTAATTTTTTTATTCTTGTTCCATTCAGTGTTTATTTCTCTAAAAATTACCAAAGCATTGTATGCACTTATATCCAACATATTGTAAAACAAGGACTGTGGCCATCGATTTGTCCTTCGCTTGCAGGTGTATGTCCTAATAACTTGGTCTAGTATATCGACCCCGGATTTAGTTTTGTTGTAAAAATCTATGATTTCTGGCTTTTCAGTGTTGGAATTGATTTCAACATTATTGTGGAGAGTACTGAGTAGGTATACAGCTCGATTCTTTTTAGGCTCATATCCAACTATTGTGGTTTTGTTCTTGTTATCAAAAAAGAAGAGTGAATAATTTTTTGGTTTATTTTTTAACTTTGTAATTTCCGCAAGCAAAAACGTTTTATTCTTTCGAACCGTACCAACTAGAGTTATCTTACGTTTCAAAAGTTCAATCCCCAACTCGTGAGATGTAAACAAATTATCGCACGTGATATAACGACCTTGTATATCCTTCACTAGATCGAGTACAACACGACGCCCCTGCTCTTTCTCAGGCTTACAATTTCGATCTTTACCTCTATACACCTGCAGAGACCATGCAAAACTTGTTTGGCTATCACACAAGGCCCAAATTTTAATTCCGTATTTTCCAGGCTTCGATAGGATATATTGTTTGAAAGGACAACGTCCGCGAAATGTAACCAATTGTTCATCGATTGTGGTGAACTCTCCTGGATTATACATATTTTGTATGTTACATTCCCAGCGATTCCAAACATCCCTGATTGGTGCCAGTTTATCTCGCGCTAGCCTCTCATTCCGGTCAGATTTCTTGTCGAACCTCAGGACTCTGGAGATATTCTGAAATCTGCGTAAAGTCATTGTTGATATGAAATTCGGACGGCCCTTAGAATCATCCCACAAACTTTTGAAGGCTTCTTCATGTGATCGAAATACACCTGCCAGGAGCAAAAGTCCAAAATATGCTTCCAAACTAATACTATCTATTTCGACCCAATTATGTTCAAACCCTGATTGACCTGAAACAAATCCCCAGGTATTACTTTACATGCAGGTACATACTTCTACTTATATAATTATGTCTTTTAATTGCAAGTGACTTACCTTCTATATTAGTCATCTCAATGACTATTTTCCCCACATCGGGCGGCATAAATAACATAAATGAAGATTTTATACCATCGGTCCGAGCAATGGCCTACCGTGTAGTACCGGGTGCGGTGATATAACATTTTCTGTAGCCCGCCTGCCAGCTCCGCTTGGAACTGATTGGTTATACCACATATATTTTCCATCCTTAGACGGAAAAGCTCCTGAAACATTATGCTGAAGGACAGAATTGTCCTCGTCGTCTATTTCATCTGAAAAATTGGGATCGTAAAGGGATTCCACTTCTGATATCTGGTCTTCTTCATCTTCACTTTCGGTATCGTTTGGTGCTTCATCATTCAAATCGGAGTTCTCTAGAAGGCCTCAATTTCTTCTCTATTCATACTGAAACATAAATAAAATACAACCGCACTAAAAACACTTCTTACTAATTCACAAAATAATATTGATTTCACTTTTTTACACTTACTTTATTCCTTGAGAAAAACAACCTGACGATTCAAGATTTTTTTACGACTGAGCAAAAGATTGTAAACATCGCATCATCACGCACGAACAAGTTAGCGGTAAATTGCTCCAAGATAAACATGAACTAATGTAATGTACACGGGCATATGTACTTACAAACATATGAGTACACATACTGCTTTTACTATTGGGCAATTTTGACCCACTTATACAATATATGTAACTATTTCTGCCCAGCCTATCCTGTAGATGACACATTTAAACGAAAACTTTTTTCAAGTTTAATTTTATTAAATAATAAAAGTCGAGAAGTTTCGCCAGATTATATGAAGCATAAAAAAAGATATGCAACTTTTAAAGTCGTTTGGGCAATTTTGACCCACTTATACAGGATAAGTGTTAAATGTGCTCTGCCCAATCCATAAGAAGGGCGTTCCTGCAATCTTTGCCAATTACCGCGGGATTAGTCTTCTAAATATCGCCTATAAGGTTCTAGCGAGCGTATTGTCTAGAAGGCTGAAGCCCACCGTCAACCAACTGATTGGACCTTATCAGTGTGGCTTTAGACCTGGAAAGTCTACCATCGATCAAATATTTACAATACGCCAAATCTTGGCAAATACCCACGGAAGGAGAATCGACACACACCATCTTTTCGTCGATTTCAAAGCTGCATTCGACAGTTCGAAAAGGAGTTATATGTATGCTGCGATGTCTGAATTTGGTATCCCCACAAAACTAATACGGCTTTGCAAGATGACTTTGCTCAACACCAGCAACGCCGTCAGAATTGGGAAGGACCTCTGCGAGCTGTTTGATACCAAACGAGGTTTCAGACAGGGTGACTCGCTGTCGTATGACTTCTTTAACCTGATATTGGAGAGGATCGTACGAGCCGCAGAACTTAATCGCTGAGGCACAATATTCTATACGACGACATAGACATAGCGTAGCGAATAAAGATCCAGCGGCTACGCTGGCACGGTCATGTCGTCGGTACCAGCTGGTGGTTGCAGAGGAAGAGGAAGGCCTCCTCTGCGTTGGAAAGATCAGGTGGAGAAGGACTTTGCTTCACTTGGTGTGTCCAATTGGCGCCGGTTAACACGAGAAAGAAACGACTGGCGCGCTTTGTTAAACTCGGCCAAAATCGCGTAAGCGGTTATCGCGCCAATTAAGAAGAAGAAGAGTATCGAACGCAATACCAAGGCGGTGGGGTCACAGATTTCATTCGGATAATATAGGTGCCGAAGAAGACGCATGGTTCTTATGGCGTCGATCATCAAAATTGCCGATAAATTTAAGGGGACATATACTTGTAAAAATTTCGAAAAATAAAAATGTTTTTTTTTTTTTATAAAATGTTAATATAATCATTTAAGAATATGTCAAAAAAATTTTAGAACGTGAATTTAAGTATTTCTTATATTATAGATCGTCAACCGAGACGACTCTTCGGCGTACACGATAACTCGAAGATTTATTGAACGATCTCCCTGAAATTTTGCACACATCTTTTTTATGATATTACTTTCTATGTGAATTTACAATTCGAAAATTGTTCAAAAAAATAATTTTTTCGAAGCACAAATCGTAGGAATATTCGCCCCAAAATTCTTTTTATTCCGCGAATTTTTTTTTTCCATTTTATTTAATTCATATAGAAATTATTACATTAATAAGCAAAAACAATTTTTGTTTTTTGTATTAAGGTGACTGACGCCGATGCTACAATGCGCGCCGATTGAAAAGCCCCGCGGCGACCTTCCTCGAAGAATTGAGTGTACATCCGTTATTTAAAAAAAAAAAAAAAAAAATTATGTTATTTTAATGCATAAATAATAATCACTTCTTCATTTTAAATAATTTTAATAAAAATCAGTGCAAATATGGTCGTTTACAGGTATCTGTCCCTTAAGGAAATAATTCAGTATTTTTTGAATTGAATTCTAACAATTTGAGTTAGTTTCAAATTTCAAGTAAATCGAATAAAATTGCATACAGCCGAAACTAGGTTTCGTCAAAACCACCAGAAGCTGAATAAAATTCCAATTTTTTTGTAAAGCACAGTGAAGATCTCAAACATAGTAAGCTCGTCTGACTTTCATTGCTTTTACAGTATTGTGACTACATCAAATTGCAATTCATTCTTATCTTCCAGTATGGAACGAATTTACTCGTGCTAACTGAGGTCCAGCATAAGGGGCTCTTTGAGTAGCTTCGCTAGCTGCCTTTTTTGATGCAATACAGATAAATTTACGTATTTAGTTGGAAAAAAATTAAAGAAAAAAAAGTCTAACATGCTGAAGCATGTTGCTTGTAATATTCACTACACACAATGACATGAAAATTCCTTTTACCCGACTTAACTCAATATTGCCTCCATTTACTGCAAATATGAAATGTCAAAATATTTGCTAAATATTTGTTGCCTAGACACAAACGATTCAAATTGAACTCAAGACAAATGGAAAGCTCTGCAACAACAATAAATGCAGTTATGTGTTATTAGGTAATTCCGAAACTATACAACAACAAGCAAACCATTTAATTTCCATTGAAATGCAAGGCAAGAAAAGATTTGTGTGTAGTCAAGTTGAAAGATTTGTGTCTAAAGTATTTTTTCACTTAGAAAACCAAAACAATTGCAATTTCTAGAATTTCGAATAATGCTGAGAAGCGTAAATTCAGACAAAAAACATACAAATATTCGACAAAAGTCATTCTTCAATAAGCTAAGAATGGAAATTCTACAGCCCACCACAACTGCAGGCACTAAAAGTCTGTTGAGGTTTGGTTGGCTTAACACATTTTTAGGCGCTGCCTTCAGCTAGCGGCAGTAAATGAATGTACGAAATGCTGTTGTCACATTGAAGTATTTACGAAACAAATGGTATGCACCAATGTTTGATTTCATGTTAGTATATATCTACATATAACGGCATGCATTTCTGCTCATCTTCTTCGTGTAATGCTTGCCAGTGCATGCTTCAGTTAATAATCGATTGTCTCAACAGCCTATTTGCTTAACTGTCTGTGGTGTTTGTCGGTGGTGTGAGTGTATGCTCACCGTATATGTATGTGTAACTTCTTCTTTCTATTACTGGTTACCTACCACTTTCGCTTGGCTTTACGCACATTGCCCTTCAGCTCCAAGCTCTTTTGCTTTCCGGTTGGCATTCTGCAGTCTTCTGTGCCCTCTACACGCACTTGCTGGCATACCCTTTTCTTTGATTGTATTTGGATGAATGCAAGAAAAAAATTGAATTGCTGTAACGCATAGCTAAAATGTTTAATTTGCGAAAATTGTTGCAAGGTAATGCTAAACAAATATACTTATACAATACATACATAGGTAAAGAGGTATATATGAACTGCAATCTTCGGCATTATGTGCCAAGCGGCTTGTTCGAGTTCGAAGCGCTTATGCAAGGGGTGTGCTTGTAGAGGTGCGTAAATGCTTCTAAAAAAAATTAGCTCATATAACTTAACAAAATAATTATCAGAAAATATATTACTGGAAAGTATATTTTATTATTTTAATTAGACGGATTTTTTAAAATTTTCTTAAAAAAGAGTCAAAGTGACCTATGAAAAGGTAATTATAAAAAAAAAAAAAGGATACAAGTGAAATTCCTATACAGAAACTTGAGAAAAAGATTTCTACTAGAAATCGACTTAAAACATTTTACAAGGGAACATAAGGATTTTTGTGACAATTTAGTAACCCCTTTTTTCAGTTAGCACTAACCTTAAAAAGGCACCTGTTAAAATGTCGTGATATTCTATTCATTAGTTTGAGAGTTTTTGTATTAAGACAGACGCCATTTTTGATATTTTCAAAGCAATGGATCAAAAAGAATTTCGTGTTTCAATTTTACACCGCTTCTTAATGGGGGAAAATACCGTTCAAGTGAAGCAATGGCTTGAAAAGTGTTATGGGGACCCCGCTTCATCAGAAACAATAATAAAACGATGGTTTGCTGACTTCAAACGAGGTCGTAGAAGCATCGATCCGCACAGCGCAGCAGTCAAAACTATGGCACAACTACAACTGCAACTACTTGAACTTCGAATTGCTCCCACATCCCAAAGACTACTGACTGTTCCAGACCTAAAGAACTTCTCGCTGGTTATAAATTTCGCTCGAATGAAGAGGTTATCGCCTAAACTAAGGCCTATTTTGAGGCAAAGATAAATCGCTAAGTACGCTGGAATGATTGCGTTGTTCTTGATGGAAATTACTTTGATGTATAGAGCTAACTTTGACCAAAAAAACATGTTTTCTTTGTTAGGTACGAGACTCTTTAGCCCATAAACATCTTATAAAACCAAGTTCCAAACTTTTTGTGAGTTGAAAAAAAATTCCTCTTCGTTCAAGCATTCTGGGCAATAAAGACTACTATCCAAGTCTAGGCCATGCAGATATTTTTGGAAGCATCCGTGTCCGCTTAAAAACTGCGTCAGGAAAATATCAACGTCTTTGCATTTTCGACAGATCGACTCCTTAATCCGTAGGAGCTACCTAAGCGTCCCCCGGCCCTTTGGAGGCTGGTCCCATTCTGATTGCCATTCAGGTATCGACTTATGCTTCTGAGACCTGGGAGGCGCTTAAATCAGATGAAGAAAAGCTTAACATATTTGAGCGAAAATTTCTACGCCGCATTCCTGGACTGGTGCGAATAGATCACGTCAACTATCGCCTACGTCACAGCGATGAATAGCGCGCTGAGCTAATCGACTTCCAAATCGTCGACCACATCAGGCTTCGGCGGCTTGAGTGGGCTAGACATATTCTGAGGATGGACTGAAGCGAAATTGCAAAAAAGATGTACACTACCAAACTGTATGTGCCTTATAATAGGGGTCGCTCAAGGAACACCTGAATTGAAACGGTTAATTATGACACCAAAATCTTTGGACTGAAAAACTGAACGGTGTCTGCAAAGAATCGAAATTCTTGATTGAAGTTATTGAGGAAGGCGAAGGTTCAACTGGGATCGTCACGCCAACAATGATGATGAAGTTTGGAGTGGCTCAAATGCCCGTTGATTTTTGAAAATTTTCGTTGCTGCCTGTTTTGTGCAATTTTTCAATGTAGGGAAAGCTCGCCTTGTTTTCATGCCAGAAAACTCCCAACTCAGTAAGCAAAAAAAAAAAAAAACAAAAAAAAGGTTAATAATAAATGCCATTTTTACACTGTATTAAATTAAAGTTCAGTTGGTTATAAAGTTACATAATGAGTACTTGTCGAAAAATTGTTCAAAAAGTGAATGATTTTGATTAAAATTTGTTGAATTTTTGTCTTTAAATTTGCCGAAACATAGTGCAGTTGGATGAAAAGTGGTAGACTGTTGAATGGCTCTGCCACAATCGCCAGTGGCTAATTGCGTTCGTATTAACCACTTCATGCTACTGATGAATTTCACCTGGTGTGTGATATTTTAATCCGCAATATACGCACGAATTCGAGAGCTGAGGCTTTATTAGCCTTAGAAGTTCCCTCGAGCGCCCCAGATCTACCCGTGCACAGTGGTTCCGCCATAGGACATTGCATGAAAATAGTCATGTTAAAATTATGCAACAATATTTAGCTAAATGTTAGTTCATTAGTCATAGTAACTTAGAGTACAAAAGAAATTTCGACTGCACAAACAATTCACTCAATTGTGCCTCCAAAGTAAGAGAATTTGAAAAGTGATAGTTAGCAGTTCCGGGAAGTGTTATTTTTCTAAGCATTACTGTGTTTATGACCTGTTGTACAATGGAAATTCAAGTTGAAGGTATGTACGACATGTTAAACGTTTTGTTATCTTTTTTAATTATTATTTAATAGGTTTTCAGACCGTACGAAGTACATACTTTAAAATTTGCCATTTAATTTTTTTGTAAGAAGTTTGTAAAGTTTTAACTAAGTGCGCAAATGAAACATACATTAAAATATTCTTACGCATGTCCTCTTTAAGGAAAAATAATTTCCAGCTGCATTGACCTGCGATTGCGCTTGATATAGGGTCTAATCTGTACCTATGTGTAGAATTTTGAAAAATGTGATTCTATCAAGATTGCTAATAAAGATTTTTTTTTTTTGTTTTAGGTGTAAATTTGAAGTGTTCATTTACGCGCATGCATATTCTGGACACGTGGTTATGTTACAATAGCATTAAAAATGGTGTTGATAGATGTCGCCACGTACTGAAGAACATAATTTAAGCTTTACCAAACTCTGAGAATTTAACCTTAGAAGACGTTGAAAATCGTGTTTCTTTGATCTGTTCACGGATTTCTCGATACTGGAAAAAAGTGCAAAGATCAAAAACAAGGCTGATTGCCAAGTACAGTAATTGGTTAACTGAAACCGAATTATGTGTGTTGAAAAAGCGGGAGTCGGGCGAGGTGACAAACTCTACGAATCCTCCTCCGAGCGAACACAGGCAGAGACAGAGAAAAAATTTTGAGGATTGCAGCAAGAGGACAAAGCGTCGCAGGTTATCCGATCTAGCTAATGTTGATAGTTCCGCTATTCATGCAATACTAAGTAATTCAAAGCAATCAAATTCAAATTCTTTAGAATTCAATATGAACGAAGTTTTGTCTCTATTTAATGAGGCAAAACTCACCAAACATCAGTATTTGTTATTAAGAGACTTTATTCATTCAAAATTGCCTAACGCTTCACCATCTTATAAAAAAGTTCTTGACGCAAAAAAACGGGGTTACCTAACAGGAATTGACGTTACAGAATCATCTGCCGAAATTAATTTACAATGTTTGTTGGGCGACACTTGTTCTCGAATTCTCGAATCTCAAAAACCAGTATTAGTATATCTGGATCAAGTTGCACTGAGTATGAATTAGTAGGTAAATGGGGTTTCGATGGCAGCACTGGACAGCTGACCCAGATAAGATAATTTGAAAAAACCCTCGCCCATCCTCCACAAGGTTTTGTCGGCCTATACATTTTCAATTTGCTTAAGAAACTAAAGCTCTAATTTTTTTGAATACTTTATTCATGTTTCTTATGGAATCGAGTTTAAAAGGTGGCAAGCACGTTCATCTGAGGGAAAAGCACTTTTAGATAAGAGAAAGGAATTTGTTCAGAGGAAGGTTAGAGAACAATTAGGCTTGATAGTTGACAAACCGCGAATCGGAGGAAGTGGTACCTCTAATGATGGAAATACAGCACGAAAATTTTTCCTTCATTCAACCATATCATCCGAAATCACAGGAATAGACAAACACGTTATAGACAGATGTAGTTATCTCCTACAATGTCTTTCATCTGGTTTTAAAATTAATGCGAATAAATTCAAAATGTACGCACTAGACACTGCTAAAATTCTAGTTAGTAAATATTCATGGTATAATTTACCTGCATCAGTTCATAAAGTGCTCATTCATGGGCCGGAGGTGATCGATCATTGTTTATTATCAATTCGAGAATTATCAGAGGAGGCAGCTGAATCATGTAATAAATTAGTGAAACAATTCAGACGTGACAATACCAGAAAGCACTCAAGATCTATAACTAACACGGATCTTTTGCACAGGCTTCTTCTTAATTCCGATCCATTTATATCTAGTCTACGAAAATTACCATGTAAAAAGAAATCTATGATATCAAGAGAAGTGTTAGATTTATTGAGTTAAAAGTTTTGTATTTCTAAGTACATTAACTTTTTTGGATGTGAATATTTTATTGTTTTCATAAATAAGAATAAGTTAACTGGCATCAAAGTATACTTTATGCTCATCCTTTCGGAACTTAATGTTTTTTTTCTATTATTGTTTATAATTTAAGATTTATGCAAAACTTTAAACGAAACACAAAAATTTTATATAAAAAATGTGTGCACCTAATTTTCCTTTGACTTTTTATATTATATATATATTACTTTATTATATATTATTATTATTATATCTTATATATATTTTTATTATATATATATTACTTTTATATGTCTTAATGTTTTTTTAACAAATAAAAACATTTCTCAACTTAAAAACGTACTAAAAAGTCATTTATCACGCAAAAGTTCTTATGACCGCTCTTCCTTCGCGGCGGGACCACTGTGCCGTGGCTAGAAGGGTTGCGCGACTTTGTGCATGTGTGCGCACTAGCCCAGCGCTCGCTGAGTTCACGGGAGTCCTATCCTTCCAGGAGTAGGTCACAGGTACTCAAGGCAAGCCCAATACTTTCGGTTTACGATGAGACCATCTCCAGGGTCCCCTGACTAGTCAACTCATCAGCGCAGCAGTTTCCTTTCATGCGGCTGTGAACGGGAACCCAAATGAGCCTGCCATCTCAGAGGTTGTGGGTTCGAGTCCCACGTAAAGCACGGTCCGCGCACTTTTCCAAACTTACCTACTTTCATAGTTTCTATAAAAAAAAAAAAATGTATTCCTTAACCTCAACAACCTTATAATTCGCGCGAAAAGTCAGCGCATTACTTGCATTGTGGCTGCTAAAACAAGCAAAAAAAAATAAAGAAAAAGACACAGTTACACATTGCATCAGTGGCGCCAGCAAGAGGAAGCGGGAAATCGCGGTAATAGCACAGACACACCAAATTTAGCGAAGTCCTCAATCATCTGTGTGATCCTTCTGCCACAAAAATTTGACACACAGATGGCGCTTCAAACAGTAAGAAGGCATTGAGCCTAAACAACGACAGGTGGGCATTCCCACTACTTAGGACTGGTAGCGGCAGGCTAATCACCTACCCTGTCAGAAAGCAAATATAATAACAAACCAAGGCAAGACTGAGTCTTGTCGAGGCCCTATGCTCCCGAGTGGAGTGAACAAAGAAAAAGAAAAAAAGAGCATCAGTAAGAATATTTCTGCGTTCAAAAAGTGGTTACAAATGGATACGCAGAGGTTAAGTTAGGTTCAATGACTGTTAGCTCTAGCCAACTGTTCAAAGTGTGAAAGTAGATTCTTGTACTCGATTGCCCAAGTTCAGTGGGCGAATAGCTTACAGAACTTGTATTTCGGAAATAAATTTCTAAGATTTGTAAACTGTACGCCAATCTAAAATTTTGTAATGTAATTTTCCACCGTATATTGAGATTTTAGTGTAGTACAGCTGGCTAGAGAAATACCCTTCTCGAAAGCTCAATGCGTCAAAAACATACCCGTTACTTGCAGCATAAGGAGACCTGCGTGTGTGCATTTGTATTGGTATAAAGTCTAAATAAAAGTAATCCATACGTTCACATTTTTCGCACACATACATACATACGAGTACACACGCATATGCGTGCGTTTGCATTTTTATTACATTCCTAACGATTTGTAGTCGAGTCCATCAATTGGTTATAGGAAAATGCTCTTGTTGGCAATAACGTTAACACACTGCAAACAGCAGTTTACTGCCAAACAGGAGCAGGTGCAAGTATGTATGTGTGTGTGTGAAAAAGAGGTTTCTACTACTTGCTCCAATGGCAACATTGCTTTCGAAAATGATTAAAATTACTTAGATGTTTTCGAAAATGCGACAATGCCCAAAGGATTTGTGTCTTATGAAATGTGAAAAATCTAAAATATATAAATTTATGTATTTTTGGATATGCGCTTCTGCAGGTATGCAGACATTTCCCTTGCTAGTAAAGGTATAAATAAATGTAGTAGTAAAATGCTAGAACAAAATATTTACCAGTATTCGTTTGCCAAGCAGCTTTTAGTTTTAATTATTTTTCCACAAGCCGCTTGCTGCTTGTTATTTAAAATGGTAAAAGGTGAGTTCCATAGAAAAGGGGACTTTTGGAAAATTGAAATGAAAACTAAAGGTTTATATTTTAAAAGGCGATTTTTGAAACATTCAAATGAAAACTTAAATTTTACATTTTAAATTTAAAAAATTTCTTCTAATTTTTTACAAATTCTCATTAAGGGGACAGATACCTTTAAACGACCATATTTTCCCTGATTTCCATTAAAATTATTTAAAATGAAGAAGTCAATACATTTTTTTTTTTTCAAAATTGGCGTACAGCGTATTTATAAATTAAAATAATACAATATAAAATTGTTTTTTTTTTTAATCCTTTTAAATGGCGGATGTACGCTCAATTCTTCCAGGAAGATCGCAGCGGCGCTTCTCAATCGGCGGGCATCGTAGCAATGTCGTCCGTGACCTGAATACCAAAAAACCAAAAAAAATTTTTTTATTTATGCCATAATTTCTATATGAATTAAGCAAAAATGAAAAAAAACCGCGGAATAAAATGAATTTTGGGGCGAATTTTCCTACGATTTGTGCTTCGAAAAAAAGATTTTTTCGAAAAATTTTCGAATAGCAAATTCACATAGAAATTAATGTCATAAAAAGATGTGCTCTAAATTTCAGGGAGATCGGTGAATAACTTTTCGAGTTATCGTGTACGCCATTTCGAAAAATATAGTTTTGAGAAAAACGAGTCGAAAGTTTGAATACAACGTAACTATATCTCTCCGAGCGCTCAACCGCAAAGAATAGAGTCGTCACGGTTGACGATGGGCAAAAAGTAAGGTGAATTTGGTTGTAAAATGAAAAATCTTTATTTATTCTTGTAAATCAATTTCATCCCCTCCAAAATAATCCCCTCTCGATTAAATACACTTATGCCAACGATTTTTCCAATCCCCGAAACATGCCAAATAGTCCATTTCCGGTATAGCCATCAGCACCTTCTTCGATTCAGCTTTTATCTCCTCAATCGACTCGAAACGCGTTCCCCGGAGTGATCTCTTGAGTTTTGGGAATAGCCAGAAGTCACACGGAGCCAAACCAGGCGAATACGGTGGTTTCGGAACGATATGCGTGGAATTTTTGGCGAAATGGTCACGAAGAACGAGTACAGTGTGAGACGGTGCATTATCGTGATGCAAAAACCAAAAGTTGTTGGCCCATAATTCTGGTTTTTTTAGAAGAATTGCTTCACGTAAACGAAGCATAACGCTCAAATAACATTCCTTATTAACAGTTTGGCCAGGTGGAAGGAATTCATAGTGAAAATCGAAAAAAACTGTCATCATGACCTTTATTTTTGAACGACTTTGACGTGCTATTTTCGGTCTGGCCTCGCCTTTAGCACGATATTCGCTTGATTGTTCGGTTGCTTCCAAGTCTTATCTCCCGTAATGATGCATTTGAGCTTGTCCTGATAGTCTGAAAGCATTGTTTCACACACATCAACGCGACGACTTTTTTCCAAGAAATTGAGAGTTTTCGGTACCAAACGAGATTTGACTTTTCGTAGGCCCAAATGGTCTTTCAAAATGGTTTTCACAGATCCTTCTGATATTCCGATCATATCAGTAAGGTCTTTAACAGTCAACCGACGATTTTTGAGCACTATCTCCTTCACTTTATTGACGTGTTGGTCATCTGTTGACGTCGATGGTCGTCCGGAGCGCTCCAAGTCATCAACACGTTCTCGACCCTCTTTGAAGTCTTTGTATCACTTATAAACATTTTTCTGCGACATGCTAAACGTTTCCGCAGCCGAAATTTCATTCATTTGATGGCACTTCTCTGCTCAATCAAATCAGACATTGTAAAAATCGAAAAATGAACTCTTGGTCGTTAGGTAAACACAAGCGTAAATATATTACTGATAATGACATTCACATGAAAGTTGGCCCAGATGTTATTAACAGTGCTGCCAACTCATGAAAAAAATAACTAGAGCGAAATTTTAATCCCGCGAAGTTTGACAAATAAATTCACCTTACACAAGAAATACTTAAATTTACGTTCTAAAATTTTTTTGGCATATTCTTAAAGGATTACATTAACATTTTATCAAAAAAACATTTGTTTTCCAAATTTTACAGGTATCTGAAATTTTAAATTGTTTTGTTTTTTTTTTTTTTGGATTTGGAAAATCATGTTTGAGAAACTAGTAGAAATCAGTTACACTGATAGGCATTGATTGAAATACTAAGTCACATACATTTATTATTCCTTTTATTTAGGGCAAGATACAGAGTATTGGCAACCAAAAGCGCTGCCTTCGAGCACAAAAGCATTGCAAAATGATAAAAATAAACTTCGTTCGTCGCATTTAATGCCAAACTCGTTTGTCACAGCAGTGATAAGGCACATGCACATCTTTACCACTTACAAAGCATAATCACAAAATATGTAACTATATAACTAAGCACAGCCAGCACCGATTTACGCAGAGTTTCTTATATTTTAAAGTCAATCCCCTCTATAAGGCTTTTCGCAACATGATTTGCATAACCTTGCAGAAGAGGTGAGTCAGTAAGTCAAAATTCAGCGAAAATTCGTAAAATCCATTTTCGAACTGCAATAAAACAAGAATGAACTAACCGATTCGAGTAAAATGTATTCCCTATAGAGCTTTGAAGTACTCACTATCATTCTGTATTAATAACATTTATCAGTTATTTGTTATTGCTACTAAAATTTTGAAAACAAAAGACACATCAAATCAAAAAGAGTCAAACTCCACTAAGCGCGAATAAACAGGCAAAGCAAAGATCAAAAAATGTATGCCCGCTGATTTCTATATCGCTTAATTTTTTGTTGTGCTGCTCGCTACTCTTTCGTCTACACTTTGCCTTAATGGCAGCGCCGCATAATGCGAGAATTTGTTGGCATACAAAAACTGTGTATGTAAAAGCGCTGCATACGTGCCTAGCTTTGGCTTAGTACCCAGGCAAGCAGTTGAAAGAACAGTAAAAACTGTTACCAAGGCAAGCAAAGACTGACGCGGCGCAGGTAAAAACGCAGTTTAGCAGACTATTATGCATTGATGCTCATATAATTCAAAAAATATTATATAAAAAAATGTACAGGGATATACCTTAATGTTAGTGGATGTCATAAATATCTCTTTAACATTGATAAGGCATCCAAAAAATAGAGGAAAAACAGATAAAATGCTAAATCGTGCTCTTTCTGTAAACTTCCTGTCAACGTACAACGGGCGCTTGCAGGAAATCAAAAAGTTAGCACCTGCGTCGCTTTAAAGAATTCTGCGGCGCAAAGTGCAGTATTGTTGAGATAAACTCCTTCTGCATTCAAAGAAGAAAGTAATAAAGATGGCTTAGAAGGGGCAAGTGAATAGTTGAAGAATTAAGGTATATAACATGGGAAAAATATGCAGGACACTAATGATTGATAGACATTTTTGCTAGGTATTTTGCAAAAATTTTGAATTAATGTCATATTATATAGTTTATAGCCAAGATAATTTTTTTACGCTAAAAGTGTATTCTACCTAAGTAGGCCAATCACAAATATTTAAAAATTTTGATCGGCTTGGTTTAAAAGAAAAAGGATTCTTAGATTACAATGTAGGAAAGCTGGTATATGAAATAGGTCAACAAGCTTCAGCGAAATGTATCACAATAGTTTTGGGACCGGTTCGTACTCCGATGAAAAGCAACAGGTTTTCTTTTTCATTCATGGAGTATTGGTCCAAATTAGCTGAGCCAAGCAAAAGGAGCAAGCCCCGAACACAACACGTAAAGTCAGAAGCTGTCGTGATAAAACCCGCAGAAGGCCATAGCTATGCAGACCTGCTAAAGGCTTTCCGCGTGAAGATTACGACGGATGAGATCCGTCAGGAAAACGGAGGCTGGAGCCATACTTCTGGAGTTTAGTAGGGGAGAGAAAGCCACGCCACAGTTCGTGAACCAGCTGAAAACCACAGGACACGGCTTCAATCGCGGAGTTAAAGCCGAGCACCACGATTGAGATACGAAATCTCGACTCCTTGACGGCCAAGGCGGAGGTAGAAACAGCAGTCCGGAAACTGCTCACAAACCAAGAGGAACAGATACAGACGAGGATAACGGCACCGAATGCACGGTAGCAAGTACACCCTTTTCTCACCCTGTGGCCCTGATAAAAGAAATACGTGCATCAGCTGCAGAAACCAGAGCACAAAATAAAATACTGCAAAGCAGCCCCCAATCGCATTCACTGCGTAGACGCGAAGTGCCACTGACCACCTGCCAGGTTCAAGGAGATGCCCTCTAGCTAAGAAGTGATGAGAGTACTCCAGGCAAATATGCACAGAAGTCGCACAGCAGATACCCTGCTCGAACCAATAGCTATCGAGCGGGGGTTAGATGCGGTCATCATCACGGAGTAGTGCGGACGGATTGCCAAGGGAACTTGGTTCGAGGACGAAACAGGAATGGCCGCACTCTGGCTACCAAGTGATAGCGCAGTCGCTGTCACATAGAACGGAGCCGGTCGTTGGTACATATACGTTAAAAATAAACGCACACAATGATAAGCTGCTTCTTAAACCAGCGACAGTACTGAACAGTTTAGAATGAAACTGGACCTAATTGAGGATAAGGTTCGGGAAAGAGGTGACCCTTTCATCGTACCCGGAAACTTCAATGCCAAGGCTGTCGACTGGGGCGCCCCTACTACGAACACACGGGGAAGACATATACTAGATATGGCTGCTAGACTGCGGCTTGTAGTGGCAAACACAGGAAACGCCACTACACAGGAAACGCCACACACCACGTCGGATATCACCCTAGTGTCTGATAGTCTGGCTGGGGCAATGAACGGGTGGGAAGTTCTCGAAGAATGTACTGGAATTGACCGGATCAGTGCGAGAACTGCCCCTACCCCAACACCTAAAACAAAGGGCACTAGCAAATGGAACATGGCTAACGTGAACACTGAAGCGTTTCTAGCTCACTTTTATGCAATTTCCATGCCGCACATAAGAGGGGATGCTGGCTCCCTTGCAAGCGCCATGATGCATCGCATTGCCAAAAGCTGCGGGGTTACGCTCACCTGTGTATTGGTGGACATCAGAAATCGCAGAGCTCAGAAGAACCTGCTTCCGCAATAGAAGACGGTACACCAGAGTCAGACGAGTTAGAGAAGCAGAGGCGGAAGCTGCTGATTTCAGACAATCGCGAAAAGCGCTGAAGCAAGCAATCATCGCCAGTAAGAAGGCAAAATGGGAGGAACTTCGAAGGGATCTAAATAGCAACCCTTGAGGTCTGGGCTATAAAATTGAAAATGGGGAAGCTAAACGCCAACTCCACAGCCGTACATTTAGACAGTGATGCTATCAGCAAAATAGTGGACAGACACACGCCCTGTGCTGTGTGGGGACCGAAACCCTCAAAGTGACAAGATGCTTCCACCCTTCACCGAGGAAGAGCTTAAAACCGCGGCAAGAAGCCTCAAAAGAAGCAAAGCTCCAGGCCCAGATGGCATCCTAGCTGAAGCTTTCAAACTTGTGGCTGAAAGCCGACCAGATGTGATGATCGATGTTTACAATGCATGCATTGCTCAAGGCATCTTCCCTAAGCTATAGAAAATACAGAAACTGATGCTGGTCAGTAAGGGTAAGGGTGACCCAGTGCAGCCGTCAGCTTGGCCTCCGCTTTGCATGCTGCACAGCGCCGGCGAATTGCTTGAGAAACTCATACAGCGCAGACTTGCAGAGTCTGTTGAGAGCGCAGGAGGATTATCAGCAAGGAAAATCGGTTTCCGACCCGAGAAATTAACCCTTGGCGCAATAGAGGAGGTGGTAAGCAGCGCCCAAGGTAGACGCCACTACCCTAACCGCATCACCGTCCTGGTAACGCTTGATGTACGAAGCGCCTTTAAGGGGGTATTCTAGTCTAGAAATTTGAAAAATCGAAAAATTTTTTTTTCAAAATTTGATAGTTTAACTATTCAAAAATATCTCCCTAAAAGGATTTTTCAAAATTCGAATTATTTTCGAAGCTACAACTATTTTAGTGACGCGACAGCTTGACTGGTTTGAGCGGACGCCGAACTTCAAAAGTGTTTTTCTCGAAACTACTTCGTTCGATACGGTCGGCACGATATCTCAAGTTCTAATCAACCGATTTGCTTGAAATTTGTCATGAATATTCTTAAATATATCTCTATCGTATGAAGCTCGAAAAACTGGAAATTTCAATTTTTTAATATGTGTAAACAATTCGAGAAAGCTTAAAAATAAGAGAAAAATCGACCTAAATTTTTTGAGTAGCCGCCATTTTATGGAAAAATTTTTTTTTTCCGTTTTTTCTGGTTCATACGATAATGACATTCATATTAATTAAGAATTTGAATTTTTTTTTTTTTTCAGATGACCACAAGGGTAGAAATCGTGACGACGGGGACACTGCCTTTTTTCCCCCCCTTCCACTTCAAGGACGCATAACTCCATGAAAATTCATTTTTTTTTTTCAACTTTATTTTGTGTGCTCCTAATATATGAATAAATAAATGATAAAAAAATGTATCGTAAAAATATCAATAGCTTTTTTTTATTCATCGTCAAAAAATGCTCGAAATTCGGGCCTCTAGACTAGAATACCCCCTTTAACAGCCTACGATGGATAGACATTATAAAGGCACTACGAGAAAGCTTTCGAATACCTGCGTAGGTTAGAGCCTGACTGTGTTAGAGTCATGGAGGAAGTGGGGTCGCTACTTGCGTTCAATTCTTCGCTAATACTATAATCCATATGCAAGTATTTCAAGAATATTCAGTATTTATATTCAATATTTTGTACTGATTACTGGAAAAAAATTGAAGAAAAAATATTTTTCTTTGATTACTGAAAAAAAAAAATTGCTGTAAAAATATTTTTTCACTGATTACTGAAAGAAATTTTAGTAAAAATTTAGATAGTGTAATTTTGTTTGCATCATTAGTAAAATATTTACGGTTTATTGGTAGTCAGAATGTAATGCACTCTCATTAGATAAATTAAATCATTTATGTACTCAATAATAGGACTATGAATAAGTTCGTGCGGTTTTTTCGAAATTTGAAACTTTATTGACGTAAAATGGTTACAAATTTAATATTCAAAATATTGTCCATCGCTTACTACTACTTTTTCCCATCTTTCTGGCAATTCACGGATTCCCTTTGTGAAAAATTCGGTCGGTTTTGCCGCAATCCACGAATCGATCCATTTTTTGACTTCATCGTAATTACGGAAGTGCTGGTCAGCCAGGCCATGTTGCATCGATCGGAAGAGATAGTAATCGGATGGCGCAAGGTCTGGACTATACGGCGGGTGGGGTAGGACATCCCATTTGAGCGTTTCTAAGTATGTTTTGACCACTTGTGCAACATGTGGCCGAGCATTGTCATGTTGCAAAATAACTTTGTCGTGTCTATCGGCGTATTGCGGCCGTTTTTCTCGCAGTGCTCGGCTCAAACGCATCAATTGTCGTCGGTAGACATCCCCCGTAATCGTTTCATTCGGTTTCAGTAGCTCATAATACACAACACCCAGCTGGTCCCACCAGATACACAGCATAACCTTCAGGCCATGAATATTCTGCGCCGACGTCGATGTTGAAGCATGGCCAGGGTATCCATACGTTGCCCGACGTTTTGGATTGTCGTAATGGACCCACTTTTCATCGCCAGTCACAATTCGATGCAAAAAACCCTTTCTTTTGTGCCGTTGAAGCAGTTGTTCGCATGCCATAAAACGGCGTTCAACGTCTCTTGGCTTCAATTCATACGGCACCCAATGGCCTACCTTTCGGATCATTCCCATGGCTTTTAAACGTTTGGAAATGGTTGATTGATCAACTCCCAAAGTTTTTGCAACCTCTTCTTGCGTTTGAGCCGGATCTTGATCGAGCAATTCCTCCAATTCGGTATCCATGAACTTTGGCGGCGCACCCTCGCGTTCTTCGTCTTCCGAGCCAAAATCACCACTTTTAAAGCGTGCAAACCACTTCTGGCACGTTCGCTCAGATAGAGCATGCTCACCATAAACTTCCACCAAGATACGATGACTTTCGGCTGCTTTTTTCTTCATATTAAAATAATGAAGAAGAATTCCCCGCAAAAACACATTATTTGGCACGAAATTCGACATTTTCAAGTGTGGTAAAAATATTGTTGTTTACGCTTCAAATAAAAAACTTATACTGACGTTTGTGCCTTACGACAGTAGCTCTCCAATGAATGTTTGGAAATGTGGATCGATGGAATAATAATCAAGTTACGCCATCTGTTGTAAAACCGCACGAACTTATAAATAGACCTATTAAATATTTCTAGTTTTGGCTGATCTTATTTTTCTCATGTGTGGTTAGGTGGAAAAACATAATTTTTTGGTTATACTTGCTACTGGTTATTTTATTTTAAGTTGAAAATTTTGGTTTTAATACCTTTGTGGTACCAGAAAAGTTTTTGCACACAAAACTCGTTCGCAGTACGTTGACTATAAAAGTAGCTCTAACACCCATATACCCATTACCCTAAGAAACATTATTTAACCCTGCTACTACGTTAGGGTCTTTTGATGACCCAAATTGCATATAACATCCCCGTATTTCTTACTGGTGGAATATATTTGAAAGTTCTTACTACTCAGTGCATCAATTGTTGAAATATATTGAATTTAATTTGTTTTATCACCATTTTAGGCTTAGAAAATTGTTTATTGCAAGTGCTTACGCATATCATGTTCGGGTCATTTTATGACCCCTATCATATAATATTTGTAAATCGAATAGTAAATATATAATGTAATATCCCCTGTTGCTGAGTCATATTCTGGAACACCTCTCTGTTGTGAATGCTGGAATGCGTTTACAGTTATAATTTTTGTATTCAATAACAACGAAACCAAATACTTTCAGTTCTGTGCTAAATATTGTAGTGATCAGTTGCTATTGTAAATCTAAGTTTATAGACGATAGTTTTTGATAAAACATGGAATCTAGACATACTGTAAGTATATATAATCCACACTTTTTTCTAAATTCCTACTAGTATTTATACGGTAAAATTCGTTGTTGTATTTACTTGGCCATAATGTCAGCGTGGACAAATGACTGAGCATGACATTGGTGTATTCTTGAGTGATCTTGAAGACGATGCAAGTGATGATTGTGATGCTAATTTTGTACTTGAGGAAGACGAATGTTTATCTTCAGAACAATCCATTTCCAGTGGCACAGAAACCTTCATTTCATTGACCGTAACTAATAGCACAGAAGTTTTTGATAAAGATCGGATGATAAAGTGGACAACAATATCTTCTTTGCAATGTCTAAGTCGTGCAGCAAGTCAAAATATTCTTCACGGAAAACCTGGAGTGACTTCTTATGTTATTCATCGTATTTCAAAAATTCGTGATACTTTTGATGTATGCCTTACAGAAGCTATGAAAAGGGATATAATTCACTACAGCAATTTGCAAGGAAGTGCTGTTTTCGAAAATTTTCAAGCTATAGATGCTACTGAGTTCGATGTTTACCTGGGACTTCTTATACTTATTGGTATTTATTTACAATATATTTTTCCTATTATAATTGTATAAAGGACATATTATCCTTTAGGAGTCTACCGGTCATACGGTGAAAGTCTTAACTCACTGTGGGACGAGTTTCATGGACGTCCGTTTTTGAGAGCAATCATGTCTTTGGAGCGATTTAGCAATATTTCTCGTGTACTAGCATTTGACGATAGGCGCAGAAGCCTCTGCATCATTGGTACGAAGAATTCGAGAAGAAGACAGTGCATCACCATCTACGAATTCGCCTTCTCCAAAACGAAAATGCGCTAGTGAACGGAAAAGGTGCAAATTTTACCCGTCCAAAAAGGGGAAAAAGACCTTTACTGAGTGCATAACTTGTAAAAAACCTGTTTGTCCGTCACACCGACACACAACCACTCTAACGACGACATATTGCATTGATCACAAGCCTTAAAAATATTTTTGAACTGTACAAATTTAAATTTTCTCAATAAAAAAATGTGGGGTCAAAATAAGACCCGAACATAACATGTGTATTTTTTTTCTAACATAGTAGCAGGGTTAAGAAAATTTACAGAACATTCCACATTGAAGCAAAAATAAGTGTGAAGTTCTCATTGTGTATGTGTGCGTATGTATATATGTAAATACTTCTGGGTTCAGCCCACGAAAGTAGTGACAGTTCATAATTTCACGGACGTATCTAAAAAAAAACTAAAAAACAGGAAGAAAAACGCAGCCATACCTGTAGAGCGATCACACAAAGTGAAGAAGCCAAGGGTAAAAAGCGATGAATGTACGACAACAATCGACATCATAAAAATAACATTGCGTTTGAGGTGAAAAATATGATATTAACAACAGTCAACAAAGCCAACAACATTAGCGCCGTTACATAAATAACAACTGCACTGCAAAAAGCAACAGCAAACAAAACAAGAAAAAAAGAGGAGGAAAAATGGCTTGCGCTATAAAACCTGAAATATGGATATACAAGTAAATCTCCGGAACAAAAGGCTTTGCGAACCAAACATGAAAAAAAACAACCGAAAAAATTTTATATCAGTTTAACAATGCCAAAGCGAAGCGTTAGATATAATGGGGAGCAAACAAAACCCGAAAAAATATCTCGAAATATAAAAGAAATTTCGGTGTAGTTGTAAAGAAAAAATCGCACACCCAGTTGGGGGTAGAACAACAGCAGCAGGAGCAGCAAACAAAGACTACATGAAAATATGAAGACGAGACTGATTTTTTTTACTTTGGTACACTAACAACTACGCACACCAAATTTCACACAATGATGATTATTATATGGTGCAAGTTAGCTATGCGTGTGTGTGTGTATGCGTGTATGTGGGTGAATGAACGCTTGCTGTTGAGTTTTTCACGTTTGACAGTTACTGATACGCCGTTTTGGAAGTGAGTAACTTAGCAGGTGCGGCAACAAAAAAGCAGCCCGCCAGAAAGGTGGGCCAGCTTCTTAGTTCATACGCACACTTGCCGTTACTCGTAGATTTGTTTTCATCTTTACGACGGCTTCCTTCTCGCTGATTTTTGGCATCAACTTGAAAAGATAAACGTTATACCTGACAACTGATTGAAGATTTATGTCAGTTTTATGACTGTGCGTGCCTGCGCATATACCTTATGGAAAGTTTTTATGTACATATTAGGTGGGTTCTGCAGGAAAATTTATCAGTACCGAACTGGTGCGTGGGCTGGTGAATTTTGAACCTCCTCAAGTTCAAGGAGGTACTAACTGTATCCATTTTGTATAGTTCACAACTATTACTAAATGAAACTAGTCTAAACGCAACTAGTACGAAACGAAACTAGTACTAAATGCAAGTAGTGCTAAATGTAACTAGTACTAAATGCAACCAGTTCTAAGTGTAACTAGTACTAAATACAACTAGTACGAAATGGACTAGTAAGTGCTGCATCCTTTTTTGTTAGTTTCGAAACAGTTCCATTATATGTATGAGAAAAAAAATTGAAATCCTGGTGGCAAAAAATTAATCAGCCTATCGGAAGCTCGTTACTTTTTGCAAACGGCGTCATACGTCAACCATATTTCTTAATGTGAGAGAGGTCCTATTACTGGTAGTCCGCTTTGACAATGCCACACTCAGAAAACTCCTTCAATGAACAGCGGGTAGTTTCCAATTGGTCAATTCGCACTAGTTCCAGACCAGTAATTTTCTTCACTAATTTCGGTTTTCTCTACAGGGAACGTAGCAAAAATATGCGTAAATGAAGGCATTGTTGTATTTATAATATATGATAGAGTTCAAGGACGCTGAAGTAAAAATGCTTTCAAGGTATTTTCCATAGCGCGAATATTACGAGATATTACAAAATTGTATGTGCTCATAACAAAAACTTAAAAAATTTTATAACATTTAATACTTCCTTGTCACTGCATATACGCAATGCACCTGAAGGAGAGCGACAATTTCCACCTCTTGAGAGCAGTCAAGTAGCTTGAGAAAATAATGGGAAGTACATATATTACAGTTTAATAAGTCAACGAAGAAAAACTAAGAAATAATAAAACTTCGATATTTTTAGGGGGCTAAACCGTATCTACATTACCTACAACGTGTACCGCAGATCAAGGTCAGATGCTAATAGGAGTTGTGGAAGATAATCGCTAAAAGAGCTACCATTCCAACTTCTTGGGAGCCAATACACTTTGCATTCACTTGAACCAATTTTAAAAGCTTTTTTGCGGCTCAGAAGTGGATACCTTCAAATCGAGCTGTTTAAAGGCTTCAACTTCTTCCCCTAGTATTTTATTTTTGATGTTCGCGAACGAAAAGAAGTCATTAGATGCGAAATCAGGGCTGTAAGGCGGATGACCCTCTTATTCGATCTTTTGAGTGCTCAAAAACTCTCCTGTGTGATCCGATACGTGAGAGCTCGCATTGGTGATTTGTTCTCGAGGAGAATTTCTGGCAAATAAATGGTTGTGTATCACTTAGAATTGACTGTTTTAATTTTCTCTAGTGGTAGAATTTCGACATGACCATGTTCGACCATGTGGCGACCATTTGCTTTAACTTTTGTTGGATTAAGCTCGTCTTGAATTTGATGTGTTGCTTCCAGCTTATTTGCAGAAATCCAAGACTGTTACCGCGGCTAAATTCCTTTACACCAATCGGCCCAAGTGCTTTTTTGGACAATTGCCAAATTACGCGCTATCCAATGAGAATACATCTTCTTGACGACCAAAATTTCATGTAATATTGAGTGTATGCCGGCCCCACTCATGACCAGCGATATGTCACATGACGAACTTAACTTATCAATTGGCGATTGTTTCTGGTAAAAAAACTGTTTTTGGATACTCTTCACTCATTGTTCCAGTGTTTCACAGTGGCTAAGTGAGGTGTTTCAATGCCAAAAGTCACAGAAAGTTGATCCCTGCATCCCTATTCGATAGTACGAGTACTCTTCGAAAATAGTAATACATGAAAAAGAACAAATCAAACCCGTAAGTGAAAACGTTATTTGGAAGTTTGTGCTAAAAAGTACCCACATTTTTGATAAAAATATCGAATTACGACTCATCGCAGAAGGCAACCTTCTCATAGCAAAAACCTTATAAATTAAAGTTCTAAACTCTGTCCACAATTTCAAAAATGTAGCAAATTTCAGAAGTTCCCCATCACGATTTTAAATTGTTTTAACTAGAATTTTTGGAAAAATTCCAGGTATGCAGTTTCATAGCCGATTTAGTTGTAATAAAACAAAATAAACTTGAAGTCGCGCAAAAATCGCGTTGATTCTTGCCATTTTTTTCGCTGCGGCGCAGAGCATTTTCCGCCATATAAAATACTTCCGAACATTGACTTTAAATTTAAGGAAAATTCTCAAATTAAATTTTATTTTATAATTTAATTTTCAAAATTTATAACGTTTTTGTTATACCCAGAACTATATTTTTATTAAAAATATATGAAAGAAAGTGAGAATGAAAAAGACTGCGAATATTGTAAACAGGTGAAGTGACTCAATTACATGAGCACAAGTGTAGGAAGTAACCATCTGTTGCGTTGCTATTTTAATTTAATTTAGATGTTTACAAAATTATATGAATACCGTTTTAAAGCTAATACTACTAAAGTAACAAAATGGTACCCACTTATTTCAAATTTCACATTAATGTCTTGTACTTTAATTTCTTCCCTTCCTCTAGGTTTAAATTTTTTTTTATTTCAATACGTAATTTCCGTTTCTGCAACTATTAGCAAGTATAATAGCAAAGTAAAATAACCTGCAGCTATTTGGAAGACATTTACTCAAACACGCATTCACATTGGCTCACGCCATTGCCCGCCCGTTGTGCGCGTATGTTTGGATGCGTGTATTTATGTTTAATAATGTTTAAAGCGTCGTTTAATCCGCACAGCTGCCAGCTTTCCCAACGGTTGACCTCAGTTCGACCTCTTGGTAAGCACATTCACTCTCACTTCACCCACTGGCCGTGGGGGCTCGAAGATGGCACACAGCAAATATCAAACCGCAAAATCAAAGAAAAAACTGTACTTTATATAATTAAAGGCCTTAATTTTACGTTTTGCCTGGAAGTGCAATTTGCTATTTTATATGGCACAAACGCAAAGTTATACAAGTACGTAAATAAATATAATTGAATTGAATTGCTGAGTAATTCTGCGTAGTCCAACTGCCTTTGAAAGCAGCCTAGGACAGCGGCCGAAGGCGCATGAAATTGTAGAAAATAGCTGAGTACTTTGTGGATGAGTTTAGTTTTTATGAATATTGAATTTTTCATGTTTGACAATTGCAGCGGAAACGTCGATTATCAAAGAAATGGAATGAAATGAATTTATTATAAGTGCTTGTATCTGTAGATGTGGGCGCGTTACTTTTGTATGAAATGATGACTACATTTTGTATCGATTTTCTTGTTATAAAGGGCGGTTAAGTTTCAAGGGCCGGTATTGATTTTGAATAATATACAATTTTTTTAGGAAATTATTGTCATTTCTCTTAATAATTGAGGTGCTATGCCGATAATGTGCCGAATTATCTCATCCTTTAGCTCTGGAATTGTTGCTGGCTTATCAACGTACACCGTTTCTTTCAAATAACCCCAAGGGAAGAAGTCCAACGGTGTCGTTGACGTTTAGGTGTGGTTCACATTCAACATCGGCTCTTGAAATTTAACCACCCTTTATAAAGGGAAATGATGGAAATAAATTTAGAAGCTTCATCTCGGCGTAGAATGATTTATTTTTACTTGAAGGTTATTTTAAAACTCTATTCAGCGCATTAACTTTTAATTCAGCTAAGGTTTAAAATTAATTGTTTTCCTATTTTGCTGCTGAGAGTCCTCTTCAGCGCTGCTATTTGTAATTCAGCGCCCTAATTTACCAATTTTGTCCTAAAAAATTATAAATTGTATCACAGCTTTCATTTATGAAGCGTAAAGCAAAAGGAAACTAATTTATTTTTAGAAAGTGGTTTCGGAAACAGAGCTTTGGCTCAGCTAAAATTTATTTTACATCGCGCGGCTATTATTAATCGCCACTGAGCGCTTTAGCGTTTAATTCAGCTGTGGTTTAAAAGTAATTATTTCTCTATTTCAATACTGTGAATCCTATTCAGCACAGTTATTTGTAATTCAGCGCACTTATTTAATGCCTACTCTTACAGTAAAATATACATATAATATTTGTACAAAATTTTAAAGCTTTTTCATTGCCAAAAAGTAGGTAGGGAGATTACTTGTTAATATACTTCAGCGCCCCCACGCTCAACTCAGCAAATATGTATTTCCATCTTTTTTGTATTTTGCTTTCAGTGATTCTATTCATCGCATTTATTTGTAATTCAGCGCTTATTTAACAGTTAAAAAAATATAAAATATATACCTAGATTCTATCTATATATATAAAAATTAAGCCGAAAAAAAGTGTGCATTCGTCCGGGGTAATCTCAGCGACGCGTGTAAGGAAAACAATAAAAGTTTCACACATTGTTGGTGTTGCTTTGGCAAGGGTTTCTGTGAAGTTTGGTTGAAATCCGATAACGCGTGTGTGTGCGGTGCGTCGGTTAAGTGAGTGTGTTTTTGCTATTTGCCGCGCGTATTTTTTGTACCGCACATAGTCGTGTGAGTCTGGGCCGATTATTATGAAATTTGGTATATATGTATATTTTTCCACGGTGAAGGTTAGTATAATATGCATATTGATTCCACTCGGCACCAGGTGGCTCTGCCGAAGGCCAAAACGAGGACCCGGGTAACCCTAGGATTTTTACGTTGTGGGTATCAAATCAAAGCTACTGAAGAGTGCTTTAGTACAGAGTATTTTTTAGATCTCTGAGTGCCCAGGGTCTCGAGATATAGCCGAAAAGGTACCCTTGGATGTGTTTGTACAATATGGGTATCAGATGGAAGCTGTTGATGAAAGCTTTTAAGTGAAGTAATTTTTACTGCCCGTTTTCGGGTTAAAGAAAGGAGATGGAGCTGGAGATGGAAGAGGAAAAGGAATAGCTACAGGAAGAGGTAGACCACTTATTATTAAAAATTAAAAAAAAAATTCTAAACAAATTTTTAAATGTTTCATATACGCTCACTGGAAGCGCTGGACGAGATTTACGTAGTAAAAATGAAATGTTTGGTTGCGCCTTAGTGCTGCTGGCAGGTGATTTTAGACAAACACTGCCTGATATTCCTCGAGCAACTGTAGCAGATGAATTGGCTGCATGTTTGAAATCATCATATTTGTGGAGACATGTTCAAACACTCAAACTAACTACAAATGTACGTGTTCTAATGCAAAATGATCCATCAGCTGCTGAATTTTCACAGCAATTATTGGATATTGAAGCAACAATTTTGAATGGAAAATACTCTGGTGAAGACGTTTTAATACCGCGAATACCAATGATACCATCGGATATGCCGTTTGAATTCAAACGCCTTCAATTTCCTGTTCGCCTTGCATTCGCGATTACTATTAATAAGTCACAAGGCCAAACATTATCAATTTGTGGTATTGATTTAGAATACCCATGTTTTTCTCATGGCCAACTTTATGTTTCATGCTCAAGAGTGGGTAAGCCATCGGTATTGTTCATTTATTCAACAACGCATGGAAAAACGAAGAATATTGTATACCAAAGAGCATTACAATAAAAAAAGTAATAAAGTAAATCACATCAAACGTTTTTTAATTGCTACTACTATTTAAAACTTCTTTCATTACTATTCATGCGCGAGAGTTTTTATAAAAAACACAGAGTATTTTTCGGCTTAATTTAATTGATTAATCTAGATTGTTTTAAAGAAGACCAGCGGAACGGCCGGGTTTTCGCTAGTTATAATATGTAAAAGCATACAGCACACAAAATAGTCTCCTTATAATTACAAACATTTAAAGCTTCATTTCGCATATAATAAATTCGTTAGTGATATATAATATTATATTTCATATCACTATTTACCCATTTTCTTACTTTAAAATATACAAAGTTCTATGGCTAATTTTTTTCATGCTTTTTCCAATAAATTTCCAAACCCAATATCTCTTTTATGTGCCTCTAAATAATATTTCTGCCATAAGCCTAAACAGAAATGCCTCTAATCAATATCTGTTTAAAAATTATTTATGCACCTCATTTTCACGCCTCAACTAGCCATTGAATCACGTAATCATAAGTCCAGCTTAAATGATGCGATATGGATAAGTAGTTTCTATGCCGAGGGCGCACCTAAGCAATCAAAACATTCTTTATACGAATGCAAGGCAGCTCACTCTGTGTAGCTAATTCTGACATCAGTTGATGAGGTGGAAGATTTTGAACATTTTTCTAGCGATGTACCGGACGAAAGTAGGCATGAAAATCACGAATGATTAAGCGCGTAATAATATAGAAAATTTGTGTTGCATGCTACAAAGTGTGTTAGTAGAGTTGCCGAGGTACATTAATAAGTGTGTAGTCAAATTTCAATTCAGCAGAAGTAGCGCTAGTTCAGCACTTCATTTTTTATGCTAAGAGCACTCAAGAACATGATTTGGAGGAGTAATCAAACGAAATACTAACAAGATTTTATTAAAATATTAATAAGATTGCATTTTTTCATTTACAATCTGTATTCAGCGCATTGAATTCAGCAAACTTTTTTTATGCTTGTGGTGAAAGCAAACCAAATACCTGTTAATAGGATTGTATTGTTTCATACGGAATTTGTATTTAGCGCATTTTAATTGAATTCAGCTGATGGTTTTTTATGCTCGCGGAGTAATCAAACGAAATATTAATAAGATTTTATTGAGATGTTAATAAGATTGAACATTTGCATTCACAATTTGTATTTAGTGCATTTTAATTGAATTCAGCTGATTTTTCTTACGCTTGTTGAGTGATCAAAATATATATTAATACGATTTTATTAAAATATCAATAAGATTGCATTTCTTTCATTCAGAGGATGCATTCAGCGCCTTTTAAATAAATTCAGCTAACGTTTTTCTATGCTTATGAAGTAATCAAAACAAATATTAATAAAATATCAATAAAACTGAATTTTTTGGATTCAGAATCTGTATTCAGCGCATAGTAATTAAATTCTGCTAATCTTGTTTTACGTTTTTAAATGTATACTAACAAGATTTTATTAAAATTTTAATAATATTACATTTTTTTCATTCACATTTTGTATTCAGCACATTTTAATTGAATTCAGTTGACGATTTTGAGGAGATTTTGTTAAAATATTTTGCGAAAACTTTTATTCAGCACAATTCAGCGTGCCTACAAAATTGTGTGCCATAAAGTAGGAGATTCGGTATATTAAATTCTAAAAGTAGCAGGTAAAAAATTTCCCGAAATTGTGTATTTGTTGCATTAAGCGTGAATTTATCAAGCATTCTTTCTAATGCCCTTAAGATCAAATTAGTAAAATTATTATGGGAATATCAACAATTTTATATTTAGTACCCCTAAAACAGGTAAAGGTATACGAATTAAGAGGCAGAGAGAAATATATCAATATGAATTTAAGAAAAATATTCATATGAATAGGCTACCTTAGTTGGCAACTCTGCTTGATATTACTTATGAGTGGCATATGCAACATACAATACACGCTGAGGTCAACCGATTTTTTTTCATTTATGATTGTTTTCTTTGTTTTTTTCTGCCACCAGTCAGGTTAGAACTACATTTGTTATTTTAGCTTTCTTTTTATTTCTCCTTTAACGGTTTGCTTTATTACTGCCAACAATTTCGTGCTTATATGGCTAGTTTTCTTTTATTGTTCTTGCTAGCATTCTTGCCACTTCCAATTGCCACTCTACAGTTGTGCTGCCGTTAATCTTATTTTCGCGCTGGCTATGATTATCCACAGCCAATTTGAGTGGCTTCATAATTTGCACGCCATCAATTCGCAGAGCTGCTGCGCTGCACTTCGTTGCAGTCGGCATGCCTGCTTGTTGTTGTTGTCGGCGTTGCTAATGTACGCTGATGGTGCGCTGAATGTTTTGAACTTGCTTTTTGATTTGCTAACAACTGAAAATTACAGCCTTCACTCAATTGCTTGCCCATACGAGTGCCTGCTGTAGTATATGTAGGCTCAGCTGTTTGACAGCTGCGACTTTTTAACGATCTGTGTACCTGAGTTTTTGGGTATACAAGTTCAGAAAAACAAGAAATTTGCTTTACTTTTGCTTTTGTATTTGTTAACTTCTTCAATATTCTCTCTACGAAAATTACATTTGGAAGATTGAAGACGATTCAGCGAAAGTTTGTTACAACTCTTTCCTATTTTGAGTAATTCACGGCTTATTTGGCAGTCTTAATAAATTTAAGAATGTACCATTAAATATAAAAGGAATATGTTTTAGTACACTATGTATTTCGGATATATAAAACAATTAACAATTAACAAAAAAATTTTGTTATCATTCCATTTATTTTATTTTATTTCTTTACTTCGAGTTGTTGTTGATGCTCAAATATTTTACAAAAAACTTGCATTCAGCCCATTGAAGTGATAACATATAGCAAAATCGGCACCACTTTTGAGGTATATTCAAGTGATACATTTACAAATTTAAATTCAGCTCTTGATAAAAGCATTCAGCGTCTGATTTGAGGTTTTCATAAGAGAATGCGGAGAAAATAAAATTTATCACCAAAGTTTCAGCTGCTTATTAGTTAAACATTATAATAATTTCTAATTTCCCGATCTGAAGACTCTTTCTGCTAATGCAGTTCAACTTCTTCTTCGGAGAACCTTATATTCAGCGCATTTTCGTGTTATTTTATTATGAAGTATCGACAATTTTTTTAATAAATTAATGTTATCTGTCTTTAAAGTTAAAATTCAGCTCATGGAAAAGGCATTCAGCGTCTTTGTCTAGCATTTTACAAGAAGCCAGCCAATTAGAGGCAATTCTGTTTCCTTTTCAAATAAATATTTTAACATTTTCTAATTTCTTTCGAATTTTGCATTCAGCGCCATTTAATGTTATTTCGCAAGGATACTGGGTGTATATTCAGGTAATTCAGCTCAAGGAGAAGGCATTCAGCGTCTTTGTCTAGCATTTTACAAGAATCCAGCTCACTTAGAGGCAATTCTGTTTCCTTTCCAAATAAATATTTTAACGTTTTCTAATTTCTTTCGGAATTTTTTGCACTAAGCGCTATTTAATGTTATTTCGCAAGGATACTGGATGTATATTCAGGTTATTTTATTGTTGCCTACAATAATTTTATTTCTACTTATGGAGTATTTTTAATTGAGGCTTTTAGAAATGTAGTTCAGCGCATGTGAAATTAATTCAGCAGCTTTATTTGGCATTTATATACGTCAGCCAATATAGGTGTAATTCAGCTTCCTTCAAATAAATATTTAAGCCTTTCAAATTTTTTTCAAAATGTTTTTCATTCAGCGCCTTTTAATGTTATTTTGCAAGTGTCCTTGTCATATATTCAGGTTATTGTAGTGGATTTTGTCTCTAAGTTTGAAGCATTTTCAATTGAGCCTTTAGAAATATTATATAATTCAGCTCGTGAAAAATGAATTCAGCGCCTTTATTTATCCTTTTATAAAAATTCTCTTTAGCAAACAATATCGGCTTTCAAAGTTGAAGGTAACTCCGCACCCATTTTCTTATTCAGCGCATATCATTACTCCTCTACTAGTTAAATGTTTTAACCATTTCTCATTTCGCTCACTGCACATTATCTGACAAAGATTGCTTAAGTTTTGCGATTGCATTCGGTTTTATTGCTGTCAGTTTTTGTTGGTGCAACTTTAGCGGTTGCTTTTTTCTTTATAAAATCACATTTCGTCGCACAGCATGTTGACAGCGTGAAATTGATGGAAAAGGTGTTGCTGCAAGTACAATTTCGAAGAAAGCCACAAAGAAAGTGAAAAGTTTTCGAGCAAAACCTAGCCAAGTGACAGCT
Source organism: Anastrepha ludens (assembly GCF_028408465.1). Classification (NCBI taxonomy): domain Eukaryota; kingdom Metazoa; phylum Arthropoda; class Insecta; order Diptera; family Tephritidae; genus Anastrepha; species Anastrepha ludens. The sequence goes on from NC_071502.1 coordinate 117,598,639, forward strand.
CATGTGTCACCAGCAAATAACAATAATAACAATGGGAGTACTTTTTTAAAACTTATATCCCTCTCATGTGCGTTAAAAGTGGGGGCTACCAACTGCTGTGTTCGCCTTTCACGCGTATCGCTTTGATTTCCATTATCACAGTTGCATATCTTGGCAGCACAAAAGGTGGAGAGCTAAAGCTTACTCCCGTTCCCGCCAGCCGTCTCACACCACAGATGTCAGTTGACAATGAATCGTTGTAGGGATTTAACTAGTCTCAAATCTTTGGTTAGTCACAGCTTCAAAGTTGCAACAAAATTCTTATTTTCTATACCATATCAGGCACTGAACGGAGTATTGTGGAGAGTGTATGTGGGCTTGTTGAGGACCATCAAATAACAGCCAACTTTGCTTTGTGCTCTCACGGTTGGTGTCTTTACTGGCTGGCGAGTTGGCTGAGTCGCTGTGAGTTGATTGTGGTGGTGTTGTTGATCTTTGGCGTAAATGCGACAAGATAAATGATTAAGGCAGCCAGACTGTAGCTTTGCGTATCGCTTTCTTAGCCATTGGTTGGCGGATTTTCAACAGTGGCAACTGTAACTCCACACCAAAAGTTAGCGGTGTCAGAATCTATTTGCACAAATCTGTTGGTAATTTTCCATTGCGCCCAGTGAACATTTTTGTTCGCTCCTGAAGTCGCAAATGCGAGCTCAAAGCTGCAAATTTTATTTGCTGAGGAGACCGGTCATGGTATCCAAGTATTTGCCCACAGAAAGTGGCTCGTCATCAGTCCAACCAGCTGCCATATCAGGCATCATATCCTTCTGCTTAATGATAGGAGGACTTGCGACAGTCGGTCGGACATGACAGGTTACATCAGTGTTGACCATCTGCAGCTCCTCCCAGTCTGCCAAGCTTGGTTGTGAGTTGAAGTAATCCGTTTGCTAACCGTGGCGTTGATGGCTGCAGAAGGAAGTGACAGAAGGGCTTCGTGCCAAAGGAATTGGCCTTAGAGTCCATACTAACTAAAGAGTCAGAGGTCGTGATACCCACGTGTCCCCGGACCCATGTTAGCGTCAGTATATTATGTCTACCGACATAGTTCTGCCTCGATTTACAGGACTCAACTACTCTTGAAGTGGTTGGAGGCTGTCTAAGGTCATGAGCGCATCTTTACTGTCGCTGCAGACACATACAGATCTGCCACTCCATATTTTTTCCACAACAAAGTTCACTGCATCTTGAGCAAAATATACATTCGCTTGAAAACAGGCGCATACATTCCAAGAGTAAGGTATAGGTTTGCCCCGCTGTATTCCATGTAGACACTAGAGCTGGAACCGTGCTAAGTCCTGGAGCCATCCTTGAAAATATGAAAACAGTGTTTGTTGGGTTAATTTTCAGAGTTTAACTACAGTTGAGCCTGTGACAGCACCACACTGTATCTTTTTGGATTAAAACATCAAGTGGTGGCAGACTAACCAGAGCGCCTAATGTCGGGCCTAAAGTAGTCAGAAAGCTTCCGTGTAACAGATGGCCACAGTGCATGTATTCTCGGTAAGGCCTTCCTGACTTCCACGAAACAGATTCTACTCATTCAGATCACTGTTGAATAGGTGATAATAGGTTTTATCACAGCTGTGTAGATACATAGGATCTTGCAAAGAGAAAGACCTCACGTTTTTCCAAAGGCACCCAGGCTGTCAGTGCTTTGGATGTCTTTGTTTGAGTCTTTACCTTTCACGGCAACCTTGCAGACTAACCTACGAAGTCCATTGGCTTATTATATATTTAATTGGCGCGTACACCCTTTTTGTGTGTTTGGGCGAGCTCCTCCTCCTATTTGTGGTGTGCGTGTGCGTTAATATCCTCAAATGGAAGGACCTACAGTTTCAAGCCGACTCCGAACGGCAGATATTTTTATGAGGAGCTTTTTCATGGCAGAAATATACTCGGAGGTTTGCCATTGCCTGCCGAGAGGCGACCGCTATTAGAAAGATGGTTTTCTTAATTTGGTGTTTCTCTGAGATTCGAACCTACGTTCTCTTTGTGAATTCCGAATGGTGGTCACGCACCAACCCATTCGGCTACGGCAGCCGCCATTGGCTTATTGGGTTACTCTAATCTGCAGTTACGCACGCACATTTCCACTCCCACATACACATACATTTTCCAGCATTGCCAATATCAAATAATCTAACTGGTTCATAGTTCAAGTGGCAAACATCTTCCATCAAGTAAATACTGACGACAGTCAGCCAAACATTCAACTGCTGAGCAAGTGAAGGACGAAGCGTATGGCATGAAGCAGGAATTCATGCAGCTAGCCAACCATCCAGCCAGCCAGTCTGTCAGTCATTCATACCGAGGACAGGGTTTTGTATGTTTACAAATAGTCAGCAAACAATGTAGACAGACATACTGACAGCATTGCCAGATGGATAGACAGGCAGTCGAGCTGAGTTAGGAGAAAACTAATGACTCGAGTGCTTGTTGATTCTGTGCAGTTTAATTTACTTTAGCTTCATAACCAGCTACCGAGCAACTAACTTTGCTGCTTGTCAGAAATATATGAATTGCATCAGTTATGCATCCCAGTAATCCTGGCAACATATTTTATATGCATAACAAGTTGAGAGTTCAGCCGAGTGCAGTGCTGAGTTGGTGGCACAAAAGTTCAGCGTTGTTAAGTGGCATTGTTGGCAAAGAGGCAATAATAACTGCAGCATCGAAAAATTACGAGTAGGCAGAGCAGTAGCTTTGCAGCGAAGGATGTTGCCTTTATCTTACACAATTCGTAACTTTTCCATTCAGACCTACCAGTTTGCTGCAGACCCTTCTCGTTCGGTTGCCATTCATTTAATAATTACAAAATACTAAAAATATGCATTTAAATTATTCATTTCAGCTTGAGGAATGTTAATTCAGCAAATTGCAGATTTAAGTGTTCGACAGCAGTAGCTGCTGAAATGAAAAGTGAAGCGGCTGAATAAAAAATGCATGAATTCACTCATTTCGGCTGCAGGCTGCAAAATTGTTAAGGGATTTAATCAAGAAGCAAATGTTTTCTAAGAAAATATTTTCGTATTTTTTTCACTTTTGTTTCAAGAAATATTGAAATAACTAAGAAATTGCAATTTTTTAATAATATTTTCTTTAGCCATAGTTATTTGTACATAGTTGAGTAATTTCGAGTGCCTGAGGTGTATTCAGCGCAATTCAGCTGGAGGAATTTCAATTTATCTAGCAATTTTAGAGCACAAACAGAAATTGGATTCAGAGCCATTGCCGATTGAAGTATTAAAAAAATTGGATTAAAAGTTGAGCACTGAAATTCAGCAATTGCACTACTTCCAGTAATTAAAAATAATATTTTTTACAAATATATCAGAGGAAACAAATATTTATCGGTAGTACATTCAGCTGCGGTAATTTTTTTTTTTACGACATGAAGTAAGTTAATCAGCATTATTTACAATTTATATACGAAAAAAAAACAATAGTTTTATGAATAACTAAAGGTTTAAGCGAAAGAAACATATCAAAACAAAAAAAAATAATTCTAATAATTTCTTCTGTGCCCAAATAACCCAAAAGCGGCCAATTTAGCACATAAATTACATTATACAATTTTTCGCTGTAAGCTGAGCAGCTGAATATAACGCATAGTAAAGCAACTTGAACATCTTAAATGCTATTCAGCGCCATTCAGCTGGTTTTAGGAAACATTTTTCAATAAAAATATTATAAATATTAGTTATGAGGTTTACATTTAGTATTTGTCTGCATGTACTATCACATTTTCTTGCTTTCAAAATATTAAATATAAGTGCTGAATAATTTCTCAAGTGAAGAATTTTTTAATTAATTAAAAATAAATTGTAATTATTTTTCGACGTCTAAAATATTTTACAAATTTGCTAAAAGCTTTTGAATAGTAACAACCTTTCTTACTTTCTTTGCATTTCTGTTGTCTTAAATGCTATTCAGCGCTTGATTTCATTTGCACCTAAAGTCTTCGAAAACCTGTTTTGTGACTTTTTTGAAAATTTAGTTAAGTTCTTTTTGCTGAAATGCTATTCAGCGCATATTTTAATTTCTTTGAACAATTTTTGAAAAGTTTGATGCCTTCTGACACGGGCTTAGTTTTTTTTTGCACAAATGCCGCTTTCTGCATGTCTACTTATTTTCCTGTACTTCATTTCATAAATGTGTATGGATTTGAGGTAATTCAGCACTTGAGTTTTTGATTGTATGCTGCCTTTTAATGATCATATCTCATTTCATACATCATCTATCATCGTTTTCGCATTTCTGATATTTTTTACCGTCTCTCTGATTTTTTTAGCGTGCACAGTCCTATCCAGCTAAGGTAAATACAAGTCAGCTACAATTTTTGTCACTTTTTTGTAATTTCGAAGCAGTTTTCCTTATTTTCAGCGTTAATAAATGTAATTCAGCACATGTGTTTGAAGATACGTGTGCCTTTTAAAGATGCTCCAGTTACCGATTTGAGTTTGTAGTTTTCTCCACTGATTTCTAGCTTTCTTTTTTTTAACACCAATCTGTTAATTCGAGTAAAATCAGCTCATATTTTGAGTATTTTCTTGCTTTTTTTTAGTCATATAATTACTGCTATATTTAACTTTTCTATTTCTTTTGCCTATGTGAAGCATTTTTTACTTGTATTCAGCTAATTTGAGTACAATTCAGCGCAGTTTTTCAGCTACTTTTTGGTTTTTAAGGCCAATATCTCTTCACTAATTACCTTTCGGTGTTTTGAGCACAATTCAGCGTCTTTCTTCAGCCCCGTTATTGTCTTTAAGGGCAGTATATCTTCATTAGTTACTTTTTTGTTCTTTGTTTTACCCCTTTCAATGATTTTGAGCATTCTTAATTCCATTCAGCGCCTTTAGAACATTTCTTTCAACTCTTCTTGCCTTCAAGCGCAATATCTCTCCATTAGTTATTTGTTTTGGTTCTTTTTCTCAACATTTTCCTGCCTTTTAGTATTATCTTTTTTGAAATGTCTCTTTCTTCGATTTTCAGAGTTTTCACTCTATTCAGCTTACATGAAAGCAATTCAGCACCTTTTTCAACGTTTTCATACTTTATAGGAGTCATTTTTTTCTATTTGTTTATGAAATTCAGCATTTGGCTCTACTTGTCTCATTTGGTTCCAATTCAGCATCTACTTTTTTAATATTTCTCTGGCTTTTATTGATTGCACCTACCCCTGTTGCTCTTTTTCTTTTTGAGGGATCCGTATCGCCTAAAGCTCAATTCAGCTGCTTCATGCGCAATGACGTTTTTATGTCTTTCTCTGATTTTGTTATAATGTTAACAGTTCTATTCATCTGATTTGAGCGCATTTCAACACCTTTTTTTAAGTGATAATTTTCTTAGCTTTTAGAAATCAAATATTCACTCAGTTTTAGTTTTTTTCTGCCTTTCTCTGACTTTTTACCAGCGTAACGGTACCATTCAGCTGATTCGAGTGTGATTCAGCAGCTTATACATATAGTAAATTTCACAGTAATATGCGATTTTCTTAAAACTTCAGCAAATAAGCGGCGACACTGGTTTTCTCGGCTCAATTTCCGCAATTGGAAAACTCAGAACTTTGTGATTTTTATGCGCAATTTGATCCACGTAATAAATCATGTGGCGGCGAGGAAGTTTCTTCTTCAATGCGCACTGACGACATTTCACGCTGTGTTGGTAGGTGTCAAAGGCATGCTGAGTGGAGTTAAAAAAAAATGGTTAACTGAAAAGCACACAACTGTAAATAGTGAAATATTTAGCAATGCACTTTTTCAACCCCTTTTCTGCTTGTTACTTTTTCTGCACTCGCGAAATTTATCATACATACAGATATATAAAATAAATGGTTCTAGCAAAGCATATCTTATTGCGGCCAAAGTAATCAATTGCTTGTGGCAACGACGGAAGTTCAATTGCACGCGTCGGAATGCGTGAAAACGTGGCAGTAAAAAACAAAAGAACAAAAAATAAACACAATTTGAAAAATGAAAATTCTTAAGTAAGTAAGTAATGGAAAAGTCAAGAAATCTCTGGTTGTAAGGCGGTAAAATAAAAAATTACATGAAGTATTAAAAAGTAAATGCTTTTTTTCGCAGTTTTAAAGACCACAGCGTTTCGCGGGTGCCATACATTTTGCTGCACATTTTCTCTTTTTATTCAACTAGGAAATACTTGTAACAACACAGCGGCACTTCATTTGCTCACAAATGTAAATAAACAAATAAATATCTGAAATGAAAATTAATGAAAATGGCTCTTAACCCTTTACCTCAGTAGTCGAGACAGTGCAGCTATCGCCCGACAGCCATCCTGGATAATACGCTTTCACCTGCGTCGCCACTTGGCCGCATTTGCAAATGTGCCGGGGTGGCCATGGTTCACAATTAAAATTTCAATGGATTCAGCAGATAATTAAAACGGAGTAGAAGAGTGGTGGTGGAAAAAATCAGGAGTTAAAACAACCTCAGCTATTTTTTCTTCTTCCGCTATTTTGTTTACATTAAGAAATTACATATAATTTTACGAATGGTTCTGTAGCGGAAATGTAAAAGATAAAATAATTGCACGCAAATATTCAGTAATTTTTACGAAAAAGTGGTTGGATGGGTTGCAGCGGTCAGCGCACAGTAGCTGCTGTATTCATTGCATATTCACAGACGTTAAATATTTGAATAATGACTTTAATGTTTTGACTTAATTTGCTACAAATTTATTTAGTGGCAGATAAAATATTCTCCCACTACATTTAATAGGATTTAGCAAACGTTGAATTGCTCTGGGGAGTATAAGAAGATTTTATGCGAATAGTTGGGAGTCGTAAGCGCTGAATAGATATAGAGATAGCTGAATAACTATATAATGTAACTGAATAAGTAAAATAATGAACCTTCACATATAAAAAGCTTTAATAGTTTCTGTAGTATTACAAATACATTTGCTTTAACTTATTCAGCACCAGAAAAAAATGTATCGAGTTGGTGAACAACATTTATTCAATTCGGAATTGCTCTGTAAATTTAAAACATAGTTTGAATATGATTATTTGCGAATGCTAGGGAAAAGTCTGTGCTGAATAGGTATAGAGCTAGCTGAATAACCATATAATGCATCTGAGTAATTAATATAATATGCCTTCGGAAATAAAAGCCTTTAATGGTTGCTTTAGTATTACAAATACAGTTGCTTCAACTTATTCAGCGCCAGAAAAAAAGAATTATTGACCTTATTGAAATTTTTTTTTTTAATTGTGTGCTGAAAGCAGTGTTCAAATATGATTTTATGCGAATATTAGAGGAAAGTAAGTGCTGAATAGCCATAAACAGCAGCTGAATATTTAAAATAATGTACGTTCACATATAAAAAGCCTTAATAGTTTCTTCAGTACTACAAATACAGTTGCTGCAGCTTGTTCAGTAGCAGAAAACAATTTTATAGACTTTGTTGAACAAAATTTATTCAATTTCAAATTCTCTGCGCGCTTAAAATAGAGTTTATGTATGATTGCTAAAGAATAGTATGCGCTGAATAGACATAAGGACAGCTGAATAGAATTAAAATACAGCAGCAGAATTAAAAAAAAAGAGTTCTGCATATGAAATACTTTAATGAGCTTTTAAATGTTACGAATACTACATTAAAAGATAGTTTAGTTAGCGCTGAATTGCGCTCGATGTTTGAAACTAGATTTTTTTATAAATCTTGATGCATAGTAAGTGCTGAATAGATATACAATATCGTACTTGACGATTGCAAAAAACACTAAACTAGTGGCTGAGTAAATTTAAATTGCGCTGAATTGCTAAACTGTTTGAAATTGATTTTACAGGTAGCTGAAAATGAAAAGAGAGAAAAAAGAAAGTGTTTGCAAGATATTTATTTTATTGGGACTTTTTTAGTCATTTAAATAGTAACCATTTTCTGAGCTGAATAGGTGTCCGAATGGCAAATACTGTCACTTTGTCTCACTAATTTGTATATAAAGACTTAATATTGACACATATCATAATATTATACAAATAGGCATTAAAAACGCTTTAAAAAAGTAAGCTAAACTATATTTTGAAGAATGCTCCAAGGAATCGAGCTCTGTAGGCAGGCCTGTTAAACTAATATTCCTGAACAAAATTAGACTTTTTTAAAACTCAATTCCGCGGAATAGGCAAAAATAGAAAAAAAACAAACTTGTTGTTTTGCTGCTGAATAAAACCGAAAATACAAAAAATGGATACTGAGAGATATATAAATTGGGGGGTCTTCTTGCTGAATTATGTTGTCTATTATTGCTTTAAGTATCATCATTTTTTGCATTATCGACTTGAACTGCATGAGTAATTTTTGAGCTGAAGTTATTTTGATGGCACAAAAGCTCTAAATTATTGTACTAACTTCTGTATTAATGATTTTACTCCAGCTGAATAGCGCTGAATTAATGAAAGATGCACTGAAATGTGAGTAGCTTAATACGATGTGACTAACCAGTCAAACATGTTTATACTTTTAATAAAATTACGTTGCTGAATTGCGCTGAATTGTCGAGACTTGCGCTGAATAGTGTTTGTTATTTAAAAATATGATCGGTAATCGGAACATTCATTAAATGTTATAAAAATTGGTTGCTGAATTATACTGAATATAAATATAATTAATATATTCGTTTGTTTAAAATCAAATCAGATAATGATTTGATGGATGAATATTGTCTAAAATTATAAGAATTGTGAATTTTTAAATTAAAAATATTTGTATTTTCTACAAAAACCTGTTTGCCCTTTCCGAGTTAGTCAATACAAATTTGTATGAAAATTTCTTTAGATTGGCCAGAACCACTTTTCCACTTACTCCCACGCATGTCTTCACACACTTCCACACATATACACATACATAGGTAGTAAAGCGGAAGTTTCAAATGTAAACAAAAGATTAAAAGTTGCTCTTTCAATTCAAAATAAATATTTCTTTAGCTTTACACTTGACTTGCAACCGTTTTCATGCCTCATTCAAGCCTTGTGCAGGCGAATCTCAAATGCTGACACTGAAAACATATATTTTACAAAGAAATATATTCTGCAAATACGTCGGTCCATTTCCCTGTACTCGGTTGTTTGTGTATGTGTGTGTGTATATATGAAAAACAAATTCTTTACTCTTACGCTTCGTTTAAATAAATGCATTGCAATTCAGCAAAAAATATTTTATCATATTTGCACAGTGAATGACTCCGAGGTGCCGAGAATGAAGCATAGCTGCCATTTTTACCCCTCAAGGGGTATGTATCTACGTAATATTCGTATTGCCGGCCGGTGACGGTACCAAGGGCGCTAAAGTCAAGTCGAACGGAGGGAAGCCAACGGTACGTTGGCGTTGATGCTGATGCATGACAGCAAACAAAATATGTACAAACAATAATAACGGCCGCAGGCAAGGAGGAGCAAGGCAACCAGAGAGGATGTCTATGGAGGGACAAAGTCGTAGAGTCGGTGGCAAATACATGGAGAGGAGACGGGAGTGGCAGCGGCAACAATTTAAACAATTCCAATGAAACATCAGACAACAACCGGCGGCTGCAGTGCGACGGGCTAAAGGGCAGGCATAGTCATTCATTCAACTCTTTCAATTGAGGCAGGCAGGGGGTGTGCATGTGTATAGGCAGAAAAGTTATGCCAATGCAGGCAAATAGACACCGACCGACAGGCAAGTAGTCGGGCCTGGACAGCCAGGTTGGTTGGAATAATGTAAAAATAGCAATGGCACTCGAGGAAAAACAAAATGAGGACTCGTGGGAAAGGGAGCAACAAAAAACAACAACAACAATGTCAAAGTAGCGGAGAATGCCGTGAATACTGCCAAGCGCCTAGTTGTATGCAAAGGAATGTGTATTCAGGCATAAAAGGCATTGACATTGTAAAAATTGTTGAATGGACTGAATTGCGGCGCAAAAAATTACAAACAAATACAAAAAAGAGTTGAGTAGAAAGTCACAACTGGGGGAAAATGAAAAGCATACAAATGTTTGCAAGAGGAGGTGAAAAAAGCAGTTAACCAAAGATTGAAATGTAAAATAAATAAACGCGCCAACACGCACCCACACACATACATGCGCACTTATCATCAAAAGACACAACCGCGGTGATGCGGCAATTCGCTGGAGTCAGCGCAATACGCATTCCAACGCCAACTGAGCAGCTGCCATCAAACTCCATTAAAGTGCACCGCATTCTTGTTACCAGAAAGCCAATGTTAAGCGGCCTGAAAGTATGCAACGTGCTGCTCTCCCCATGTTGTTTTGCCGTCTGCGCTGTCCGTCTGTTTATCACCACCACAGGTCGGTTACTTGCGCCAACACGTGCGCTGCGTCACGTGCACTTGATCGCCATATTTGTCAGGTGCAAATGAGAATACCAATATTTATAGACACATATGCAAGTATGTGTGTGCGTGCATGCGACGAGTTGATTACTATGGGCTCCAGTGACGCCAAACAGTGCACACCATCTATTGGCACTCCTGCACTGGCTCCTACACTGGCTGCAAAGTTGCGGCATCTGCATTTCGCTTGATTTATGACTGATTGCATTTTTGAGTCGCATGTAAAAGGCGATTGAAATGACGATGTGTAGTGTTGTGTATTTTTACGCGACGCAGCTTAACAGTAGATTTCATATTATTAGCGAGCGCGAGCTGCGTGAGTGTGCAGAAGCTTACTTGCGACAGTAAAATTAAGATTCTTAAGTAGTTAAAGTATGCAGGAGGGCTATTGAAAGTCACTATATTCGCATTCAGCGCAATTCAGCGTATTCGAAAATGCTAATACGGTAGATGTGCTGCCTATTTTATGGTCACAAGTAAAAAATCTTTATAATTTGCAGAAAATCAATGTCCCTGAAGTAAATGTAAGCGCTTTTCAGCTCGTTTACATCGTACTCAGCGCGAATGCAAATATGGATGTGTATGATAAATAGGCGTAACTATGAGTTGATCTTTCGGCTTATGCTTTTCCTCGGTGTACGCAGCGAAAATATATTTTTTTGTTCTCTTTTTAATCAGCTTTCAGAAAAAATATTGTATGAGTTCCCGCATTTAAAATCATATTCTAACATTTCTTTGCACGTTACGTTAAAAGAATTAGCTTATCAAAGTTTTAGTGACGAAATGTTTTATATATCAAATTAAGGAAAGTATAAAAAAAAGGTGTGTGTGTTAGCTCCGACACGCGACTGGAGTTTACTCCTTAAGAACGATTACCGTGATATTTAAAAATATATTTAATATGCAAAGGGAGTAAATGAAGACCCTTTCTATATTACTGGAAAAATATAAATTTATTTATTCTATTCGCTATAGTAAGCCACCTGGAATGAACAATTTTTTTTGGTTTTTTTTTAAGCTGTCGTTGCAATGTCCACTTATAATAGCACTACAAATATCAAGTAGGTATTTTTGATTCGTACTTAAATCTTTTTCACTGGATATATCTGGTAGTGTGAATATAATTGGTTTATAATTGACGAAAGAAAGCTTCTCACAATCCTTCAATTTTTTCTCTATTCACCGTTAAAGCTTTCAGACGTAGAGCAATCAATGTATTCAAACAAATGTCTAAGCGGTAGTTCATTGGCGTGTAATTGGCAGATGAACCATTGTAAGGGTTTTTGAAGACAATCTCCTCCAAAGGTTCAGACGATATCACTGGTATATGTAGGTTCTCAACGAACGCAGAAGCACTAGATAGGAAACGGAAATAAGCACCAAAATGTGGGCAGTGTTAGTTATTTCTGACTAGAAATTAGCAACCACAAGGAAATATATATTTCCTACAAGTTTGCACCAACAAACCAGCGCCACAAGGTATGTAGTGCTTTTTCTCACGAGAAATCAGCACCCACAAGGAAAATTTATTTCCTACAAGTTTGCACCAACAAACAAGAGCCACAAGGTAGGCAGTGCTTTTTCTCACTAGAATATAGAAAAAGGGCAACGCGTCACTTCCGTCAGCGTACACTTCCGGTGATTCACACGATTTTACTACCCATATTTTTCATACCATGGGCCTTATATATCGTTTCTTATGGAGTAAACTCCAAAAAAATTTAAAAAAGAACATTAAAGCGGTTTACTGCGTCCCAGGCTTCTTACATTTACTTCTAACTGAACAATTTAATCTCCAGTTTAATTTTTTTAAACAAGACTTTCTGAAACTGTTTCAGTTAAAGTTCGGCAATGCGGGGAAAATTATGAAGGCATCACATACGAGTACAGCCACTGGACTCATTGCACTCTACCTTGTAGCCAAACGTCGGCAGCTAGTGCAGTCCTTAGGCTTCCTAACCTATGTCATCTTAAAAAAGGCAATCTTAAAGGGCATGTAAGAATTCTGGGTTCAATCCGGAAAGTCGTGCTTGGTATGTGACAAGATGAAACAAAAACTAGAATTCTTCAAGAATTTGAAGATGGTCAGCAGTGATCGTTCAGCATGAAGAAATAATGAAATATCTTTAAAACAGGGCGCATAGGTGTGGCGTACTGATGGGTCCAAAAGGGAAGACGGCATTGGCGGAGCTGGAATTGTCGGACCTCATTTCCAGAAGGAAATTATATATAATAAATACATATATATAATTGGCGCGTACACCCTTTTTCTGTGTTTGGCCGAGCTCCTCCTCCTAATTGTGGTGTGCTTCTAGATGTTGTTCTACAAATGGAGGGACCTACAGTTTCAAGGCGACTCCGAACGGCAGATATTTTTATGAGGAGCTTTTTCGTGGCAGAAATACACTCGGAGGTTTGCCATTGTCTGTCGAGGGGCGACCGCTATTAGAAAAATGTTTTTATTTTTTGGTGTTTCACCGAGATTCGAACCGACGTTCTCTATGTGAATTCTGAATGGTAGTCACACACCAACCCATTCGGCTACGGCGGCCGCCAGAAGGCAATTACAATGGGTAAAACGACTTCCAGCCAATGGTCCATGCCTTAGAGCTATAAGCCGTAGTATGTCTCCATAGAGGCAATCGTGGTGCCAATATCAACATTCTCTCTGACAGTCAAGCGGCTCTATAATCGCTAGATAGCTTCTCATTCTAATCAAGGTTGGTCTGGGAATGCTTCAAAATTGTCGAAACTTTAGCATTAAGAAAGTATGTTACTCTGATGTGGATGACGGCATATGAGGGGCACGAAGGGAATGCAATGGCCGAGCACTTTAGCGAAAAAGGGTGCAAACACTCCCTGCATAGGTCCTGAACCTCTCTGCGGGGTGATTTTTTACGTGAGCGGGAACAACGAGGCTTAATTGAATACTGGAGAGCCCAAACGGGGCATAAAAAGACTCATATAAAGGTAGAGGCAATCCTAAACCTTAGCAAAAAGACATACAACTCTACACTGAACTGCTAAGATAACATTGCAAACTTAATTACCACATGAAAAAAATTGGTGTGGCAGAAAATGATTCTTTTAGGCTCTGTAAAGAGGCACTCGAAACAACAGTGGCACGACGCAGACAAAATTACCTGAGAAACGGGATTATGATTCAAACGATCCAAAGATCATAGTAAAAATTAAGTTTACATCAGTTTTAAGATTAATTAATGGCCTTAAACTGTTCGAGAAGGCTACATGGCTGCACAATACATATCGTCCCCTTAGTATTAAAATAGCCTATAAATTTTTTGATGTTTTGAGAAAATGAATTTCAAACTTTTTGTCGAAAGTAGCTCTCACTCAAATTTCGTTATGTCTGTAAATATTTATTATTTTTTGACTGACGTTTTGACCCACTTTTAGTTCGCAGTGCAGAAGTAGCCATTTTATAGTAATAAAAGTCAGCTTGCACTGGAATAACAAGGTTGAGGTTACGAGCCAACATTTTTTTTATGAACTATTGAGCAGAAGTTTTCAGAGTCATATTATCTGGCGTTGCTTATTCTAGTCACATTTCAGCCAAATTTAAGATTACACAGTTTTTAACCAATTTTTTTTTTGGATATTCTGAAAAATCGTCCATGTATGCAAGTATTCACCCGCATTATTAGTGAATTTGCTACTCTTTTACTAAGAAATTTTATAAAAATTAGTTTAATATTCCTTGCTCCATCTCAGCTAAATACATGGCAGGTTAGTTGCAAACATTAATTACATAACTTCTAATTCAGCACATTCAGCCATGGTTTCATGTCTGTTAAATACACTTTTTTCTGCCGTGAACATGAAAGTTGAATTATTTTTTAGCAAACTAACTAATTTGGCTCAAATTTTAAAAATTTACTTTAGTAAAACAGAAATCTGTTTCGATAGTCGATTTACAAAAACTACTGCCTATCATTAAAAAATGAGCCTCTAAGATAATAATCTAAACATATTCAGCCATTTTCGCCTGTTCTTAATCTAATTACAAGTATTCAGCACGTCCAAAATTAGTGTTGTAATAAGGTTCAATGAGAAAATGCATTTACTTATATTAGTTTACTTAGAGGGAATTCAGCGCTACTAGGAACATATTCAACACATTTCATTTACATTCAGCGCAATTTGGTTTTATTCAGCCGCACACGAATACAATGGTTAGAAAAATATTATTTAAATGCAATATTTTGACTCATATTTAACATATTTTCTATGTATTAAATCGAATTCAGCGCTATTCAGCAGCATTGAAAACCCGCTATTGGCCTATAGACATAAAATAATTGAAATATAACTGCATCTTGTCCATTTCATCGCTATTCTAAATAATTTTTTACATTTTTTACATATATACAGCTTAATTTGACACTATTCAGCCGCTTTCATAGAAAATGGTGGCTTGTTAAACGTGATTCAGCGCCATTTTATATTATATTTAACATCCTTTGCATATATTCAGCTTGATTCAACAGTATTCAGCCGCGGTTGTGGAACATGGTTGCTCGCTAAATATAAATATAAATATCTTAAATCGTATTCAGCAATTTTTGTTTTAAACTCAGCTTGAATCAGCAGTATTCAGCTGCTTTCATATCACTGTTTCATAACATCGTTGTTGACTAAATATAAATTACATGCAATAATTTTGTGCTTAACATAATTCAGCGCTATATTAACTAAAACTCCTGACTTTTTTTAAATACTCAGCCTGAATTTCAGGCACTCAGCGAATAAAGCTGTTTTTGCAAACAATTTTATTGACTTTACGTTATATAGCACCGCTTCTGATCTTATTCAGCACATTTTGTAGGCACTCAATCTAATGCAGCAACATTAAGTCACATGAAGACGAAATGTTTAGCCCTTAAAGAGTAAATCGCGCGCAATTTCCTAGTTGTTTACCTAATTCAGCGCGCAATTTTAGTATTTCTATATAAAAGGTGGCAATTTTTTAAATTCTGCTTTCCGAAAACTGCTTTGCTTTACTTTTCTTGTGAAAATTTTATCACATAACTTGCAACTGATATTCTTGTTTAACAGATATTCAGCGCAATGTATTTATTTTAAGGTTAATTCAGCAGCATTTAGCAGTATTTACATGTGTGTTCTTGCTCGCTAAAACTTAATAAAAGGAATCTGTATGGTGAATTACGCAATTCAGCGGCATATTTCTTTAAGCTGAATAGAAAAAAAAACATTAAAAAAATAAAAACTTGGAAGAAACATAATACAATTTAGAGGTTATTTAAATTTTATCTTAATATGTCTTAAGCTGTGTAAAATTTTAGTACCGTTTAAGTTCACAGCTTGCAGAAACTGCATATACCAGCTGATTTTTTAATATTTTTTACATCTTTGCTTTACATCGCTCGCTCCAGAAGGCGGAGGACTAGCACTTTGCTCATACAAACTCCCACAACGACTTGTAATTCATGGTGGAGCAGAAGTCAGTGCTGCATTTTAATTAATTTCTATGAAGAAAACCGCTGTAAAAAGAGTAAAGAGTAAATAAATGTATTATATAAAATATGGATATGGTTAGATGCTACTCTAAAAAAATTCTTGGCCATTTCATCACTACTTTTTCTATAATAAAATCAAGTAAAATGAAATGATTTTGAAATCGTAAAGCAATATAATAAAGAACTGGGATTCGAAAGAGAAAAAGAAAAAATAGATATATTGCGGAAGAGCCGCTTGCAACTAAAATTTCTCAAATGCAAGAGCTCAGCGTCATTTGTATGAGGTTAGCATTGAGGTTCACAGTACAAAGAAACCCACAAAGGAATAAAAAATGAAAATAGGAGAAAAAACCAGCTGGCAATGAAAAATTGAAGAAAATGCCTGCTAATGAAAAGCCGAGAAGAAATAGCGTGGGCAGACGTACGAATAAATGCGAGGGACTGCGAAGAAGACAAAAGCCGGTAGAAGCAAAAAAACATACGGTGCATAAGCAGTCAAGGAGACCAGCGAGTGGAGCAGCTCAAAAAAAAATAAAAAATTAAGTCAATGTACGCATTTCAATAAAGGTAGCGCAGCCTTTTAACAAGCACAAAAATGGTTTGAGTAAAGAAATGCAGCAGAAGTCAACATTGAGGCAATGAAAAAGATTTGCAAATGGGAAAAAGCAAACTAGTAAGCCAATGCTGTGCAGACACCCTGGCGTATGAGTGATGAGGAATTTCAGGAAGCAGCCTAGGCAAACAAATTGAATGAAATCAACTCGTTAAAAAGTAAATAAGGTTGATGAATGGGCGCCAACAAAAACAAAAAAAAAAAAAAAACCAAGTAGCAAAAACAAAAACAAAAATAACAGTAATGAAGCAAAAAACGTTAGCAGATGTTGGTCTTCTAAAATCGTAACGATGCTCGCCTAGCCAGTTAGCATAAGGGCTGCTGAAGCGAATTGATTGGTATGAACGCAGTGGCAGATGAATACACACACACTTGCATATACATACGTAAATATGTAACGTTAAGCTCACCTGAATGATTGTGGGATTGCGCTTGGCTTGCTCGGTACAGGTTATCTAAATAAGCCGAGCTGAACAGACGAGCCACTGCCGCTACACAAAAGCAAAGATGGAATAAATCAGCCCAAACACATACACACACACACACACACACAAATAAAAGCGTAGAAAGGTAAAGGCCTAAAGATCAAGTACGGCACAGCTTTCGAGTATTGCAAAGCGTATTGCACGCAGACGGCGGCTTGCTAGATAAATGAAGTTGAAAAAATAGCTTTCAGATGAATGTGAGTGTATGCGTGTATGCGCGTCGCAGCAGCTGGCTGCAAGGTCATGCGGTAATGCAGAAAGATGGAGCAGAAATAAAATTGCAACCACGTTGCAACATATCTGGAAATACATGCACACAAACAATACCGAAAAAAAAATAAAATAAAAAAGTTTACTGCAGGCTGTCTGGCTTGCCATTGATTACCCGCGTTCCTTTTTTTGCTGAACATATTGACATTGCAGCTGTTTGTTGTTGTTGTTTTGCTGGCAGTGGTACGAGCGCTGCTGCTTGAGCGGCAATTTTGGAGTGCAAAGAAAACCCGGAGGCGCTCGAGGGAATAAATAATGAAAATATTATGATGACATTGGTAGGCCTTGAGGAGCTGCTCGAATAGCGGCTGGGAGTTGTAGAAAATGTGGCAGAACACTGTGCGACATTAAAAGTTATGCGCGAAGAATTTCATATGTATGTAAAACTACTGATTTTACACAGCAATGCTGCGTACTAAATTTTTTATTTTCGATTGAATTTTTTAAAGTACTTTAAAGCTTCAAAGAAGTATATTACTAAAATAAGGGGTTACATACTTCCAGAATTTATTCTTTATAGTTTTAGGCGTATATCTGTTTAAGTCGGTTGTAAAAATTCTCCATAGATACAAATTATGGTAGAAAATGTAACTGCCCGACGAGAGATTGCGCTGTCCTTCGTTTGAGACAACTGGTCGTTACTACTCGTATTTATCGGAACTATTTTTCCGGCACGGTCTGCATGATAGCTCATACAGTTTTTAATATTTCTTGATGCGGTTTTTTTTTGAAATATTCGAAAGTGTGTTATCTGTAATCTGTCGAGACGGATTTTTTATTTTTTTATTGTATTAAAAATTTTATAAACATAATTTAAGTGTGACATGTATGCCGTAAAACGTCATTTTTAAAATGCCGTAAATTGCAAAATTTTCCAAAATTCAAAAATCCGACGCGGCAGACAATAGCTACAACTCTATTTCACAAGAATTTTTTTTACTTTTTACAGATCCATCAACATTTCAAGGAGAAATGATGCAAACCGTGGAGCAACTTTTTTTCCTTGTACTTTGAGTCACGTCATTTTTTAAACACTAATTTTTGTACAGAAAAATGAAAATACATTTTTTTATAAAATTCAAGTGCTAATAAACAATACATACATTTTTTAGTATTTATTTCTATTGTTACCCCTTCTAAAACCAGTGCATTTGAAGTCATGTGTTCTGCGGAATGCGTTTGCTAGCTACATCCTGTCTGTAGACATGAGACATGAGACATGGAGTCAGCGCTTGGAAGCCGTAGTTGATCTTTCATTTCTTGTTGGCAAGTGGGTACAAAGATTCCGCATTGAGGATTATCACGGCTAGTCTCTGGTCGTCCACTTCGCCGATCTTTGCTACCTTCCAGTCGCTGGTAGGTAGTTCGGGGTTGCCTAGCTTTATCAGGTCCAGGACTTCCTCTGGATCAGAATGGAAGTCTGGTATCCAGGCTCTAGATCTTGGCCGGTTACGGATGTCTTCTCGGGGGACCACATCAAGTCGGGCCCCCGGCCAAAGCTCCCCTATGCGATTAATCGCTAGGGTGTATAGGTCCACGGAACGTTGACCGGCGCACCTTATTAGTTTGACGCGGGATTGAAACCATCCCGCATCCGAGCAACTGGGTGGAGGTTCTGGATTTCCTTTCAGGATGTCCCTGTACACGTTCCAAAGACTCCTATTTATTAAGTCCCAGTTTTCTTGAGAGATCGCACCATCATGGGAACTGCGATCAATCACCGCCCGTATATGGCTTCCTTTCGCTACTTCCGCGAAAGACCTCTTAGTCGTGACTTTAGTCATTTGATTGGCGGACACCTTAGTTCGTTTGGCTTCAGCCGATGTCCCTTCACTCGATCACTTGCGATTGCGTTGTGCGGAGCCTATTTTGGCCTTCTCCCGGTGTTCGGTAATGAAGGCTTCAGCCCACGCCTTGGAGTCCGACTGTTCCTCTTCGCTAATGTACTTCAGTCCCTCCAGGATTCTGAAGGCCAATAGCCTTTCTGATGTACTTATATGCTTCCGGGGGTGGGTACTACCCAGGGCAGTGATAGCGCCAGAAGGGCAGACAGCAGAAGCCATTGGCTTAGCCATGTGGTCCGATGCTGCCGACATTGGTGGGGGTGTTTCTCCTTTCGGAGTTCCCGTGCCACCTGGAGGGACGGGGATAGCAAGGTCTGCTTGCCTTCTGACAGGGCAGATCTTGCTTTCCAAGGATTTTGTTGCGAGGGGGGGGGGGAGGGTGTACTGCTGGCACCAGACGTAGATGGTATGTCATCCTCAACTTGTCTTATGACAGGGTTGGGATTGCTGCCAGTAAGAGGTCTCGCTGTCGTAGAGGCAGTCCCTGAGGGGACGAAGCAGGAGCTAGGCCCTGGCTTGGCCACAGGCTTCACTCCGCTTACATTAGTGGTCTTCCTTATTGAAATACCTGACCTTCCTGAGGGATTTGGTCTTGATTTTGGGTTGACTTGGAGCTTCGGACAACCAGGTTTTTTTTTTATTAATTTTTCGTTTCATAATCGACCACACTGCTCGACGTGACTTGCGTGGCGGACTAGGATTTTTTAGGGGAGAAAGGGGAAACATCGACCGTGGCAGTCCCCTCTACCAGAAGGGCGCCGTTAAAATACAGCCGGATGCCCCTGGCTGCAAGCCATCCATTGGGCACGGTGACGCGTAACACCCTGGATTAGGGGGGTGCAGGAGAGGGCATGATGGGATACCAGGTTAGGGACTAACAGTGGGATGGTCGTCGGTATGGTAATCTCCGCATGGTGATTGACTGGCCTCCGCCGTTCTCCGAATGGTGGGCTAGCCAATACCCATGTGGAGCTTCCCTCTTAGTTCGTGGTGGGTTAACCCTCATGATATGGGGGCTAAACCAGCTCTTATGCCTCATCCCCGCGGCAAGGAGACCAACTTGATAAGAAAGTGAAAACTGTACTTTGCTCGAAAATAAATAAACATCAAAATATTCCATGTAACTGTATTTTGCAGCGGTAAAACTTTAACAGTTTTTATATTGCGCTTGATTTATTGGTTCACTTGAATACAGGCGCCAACCAAAAAAGAAAATATAATAACAACTGACGGAATGCTTTTTTTAGATTCATTATTCAAAGCTAGTTTGTGCTGCCATCTGGTTTATAAATTACTTCGTAAATACGTTGGTGAATAGTTTCGTACAAAATTTTCCAGATAGCCTAATAAAAGTTCAGACCAGACCGTTTTAATGATTCGAATTAAAGCATTTTTGTCTTCAAATAGTTGTCCCTTCTCACAAACCTTACGAGCAAGCCAACTCAATAGATTTTCAATAGTGTTCAGATCTGGAGAACACAGTGACCATGCTAAAGTTTTCAAGTATTGAAACTGTGTGTGCGCAGCTGCATTATCCTGCTACTCGTAAAAGATCCAATTGATAGGTCCAAATATTTCACGAGTTTCTAGAAAAGATTATTTCAACAGATCTTTGCAGCTAATTCCGGTCATTTTGTGTTCTAAAATTTTCAATTCGAACACACCAAAGTGCGATTTTGCTCCACATATTATAGCAACAACCTTCACGGCAGTGATGTCGACTCAAATACTATTCCCTGCTTTCTGAAATCATCAAAATATTAACTCTTTTCTTCCAGCCCATCCTGATTGAACTTCTTTTTGTTACTAAATACTTCTTATTTCTATTCACCGGGATCGATATGTGTAACAGAACTCGAAGCCAAGTGGTCCCTTGCAAAATCGAGGTGGCGTTCTTTGCCAAATTTATTCAAAGTTTTTTTTTTGTAATTTTTTATACTTCAGATATTTTAGTGGTTAAAGCACTTAAAATTATACAAATAAAATCGCGAAGTGTTGGAAATTCATTAACCATGAACGAGTCAACATTTACTTGGAGCTTTAAGTGTTCTGCACAATCAGAGCTAGAAGCGCATGACTGCGAGTGCAAAAGACCTTTCAGGCCGCTGTGATCTTGTATTCGGCAGAGCTCACGAATAGGGTATGCAGATGTTATCAATTTTGAAGCTTTTCTCAAGAACAAGCCAACCCATCCTGATAGCAGTGAAACAGTGAATGAATTTGGATATCTCTTTCTCAAAAGCATTGCATCGAAAAGCCTTCTCATCTTAACTATTTGCCTTGCTTCCTGAGGTGTCAAGCATCAAACTTTGCAAATGTACTTGCGGTTGAAGTACAAAATATCCCCCGCTTGTGTGTGTAATAAATTAAATCCAATCACCGGCCTAAGCGATCGTTAGTGTCCTGGTAGTAAAAAAAAATTTATACATTTATAAATCTGGCAGCAATGACTTTTTCTGTCTTGCACATTCGCTGAGCTTTCAGAAAGTTAACAAAAGCTGCGTGCGATAAAGCGCGCACCTCAAAACTGCCATGTAAGTTGTATGCAATTTATTGAAAGCTTTTATTTCGCTTTCATTTTCAGGACCACCAATTCAGCAACAACAACAAAAAACTCCAATAACTGCTGTTCAAATAAGTTCAATATAATTACATGCAATTATAAATAGAGACCTCCACCTTAAATGAGCAAAAGCTCCAACAAAGAACATTCAACAATTTCGCTAAAATTTTGCGTTTTACATTGCCCGTTCGCCTGCACTTCTAACCAATTTATTTGTGTGCCATTAGGCATTGGGTGATTTTTGCAGCTGTATCACATGGCGACGAGCCCGCCTCATTCTTGCAAGCGTCTATAGCGCTAGCCAACTTTGCATCTGAGGGCATTTTAGCTTTGGCTGCATCCGCATTGAAGGTGCCAGACTCGTTCATAATGCCTTGTTTGACCATGGCGCATTGCATGCTGCATTTCAGATCATTCGAGGGTGTAGCCAATTTGCCCTCCATAAACTCGTGGAAGTCCTTGGGCGAAACATTGTGCTCCTTATTACATTCCTCGACAATTTTGCGCATTTCCGGATCGTGTGGCTGGCACTGGAACAGGAATTTGAAAGAAGCGAAATTTTGATAATTTCTGCTAAATATTTTTACAAAATTTTTGCCTTTTATCACTTACCAATGTGGTAGCGCTGAAAACGAGAATGAGCGCAACAGTTATGAAGGAATTCATTGTTAGAAAATATTTGCGTATTTTTGGAATTTAAAAACCTTTATGGGTAGACGATCACTCTACAAGCTTTGGAGCGTAGTTTGCCCAACTGTTGTGATGTGCCCGCATTTATACTAAAAATTCGCGCCAACATTTTCATTAATCATGCGCTGGGCTGTTTATTGGAGTGTTTTTCACACGCAAGTTTGAACTTTTTCGTTGTTTTTTCGATTTAATTCTGTTTTTTATTTGGTGGAGAATGTACAAAGTCGCGCTTAATTGACGCCCACGATCTGTTGATTCTAATCATCGCGCTTAAATTGTTCTGTTCCGCAACGTGATTTTGTCACTGTCACTGCGCGCTCTATTGGATTCTATCTGTGCTTTACACGAGGTAGCGATTGATAAATGTTTTTTTTTCTTTTTGTTTTTGATTTAATTTGCTTTTCATCCACTTTTCATCAAGCTTATAATCTACATTTATGTTTACAAAACACATATTGTACGCTAATTATAACTACTATAGGAAAATAATTCGATTCGTTTTGTACCCATCTTTTGGCAAATGAAAAATTTTAAGCTATGTGCAGGTGATAAGTACTTTTTAACGAATTACCGGTTAAATAAATTATTATTTCCTGATCATTTGTTAAATAGATCTGCCGATTTGCTGGAGTAGTTGTCGCTCCTACCCCCGCTCCACATTGGAGGTCTGCCAGTGCCTGCCGAGATGCGTTAATATGGAGAAGGCAGTAGTTATATGGGCAAATGAGTCTGAATGTTCAGGAATTTATCGGCAAAAATCTTCTTATTAAGCCCGATTTCGTTGAAGAGGAAGGGGCTGAGCTCCTGCTCTTGTTTGTGACGTGCGTTTTGATGTTGTTCCACTAGTAGAGGAACCTACAGTTTTATGCCGACTCCGAGCGGTATATGACCGAGGGAAATGAGAAATTATGTATGTATGAGTAGTATGAGTAGTCATCAGAGGACAGTATCTTGAGCGTATCACTACTACTCATTTAAGTTAAACTCTAAAAAAGGTAGTCACAAATAGTCTGCGGTATTCACGGAGTTTTGAACTATTTTCGAGAACATTTTGTGGGCACAGTTATACCCCTTTAAAATTTCGCTTACTGCGTAACATCTACGGCCACATTAAAGTCCATTACCTAAACTCCCTGAGCTGTTGAATTGCCACAGTACACAGCCACGTTGCTTGAGTCTCTAGCATTTAATTCTAGTAGCGTGAATGACAGTTAATTCGCACTCTGTGTGTAAATTTATTAAGTTTTCTGCTTATAAGAAGAGCCGAAGCATAGCTTAATCTGAAAAACATTCAGTAAACGGTATCTTGATTCGCTCAGGCTACTCCATTAAGCTGAACTCTAAGCGAGGTAGTCCCAAAAAAGCGACTCAAATGATCTCATTATTTGATCTGCAGACATTCACAAAGCTCAAGACTATTTCTATCAATCTCTCTGATGAATCATTCTATTAATTACACGCCGACTTACACTTTTAATATTGCCTGGATTAAGCTGATGGTTGTAGTATTTCTTTATCTGAGTGCACTGGCTGTCTACGAAATAGTCGCATTGCAGCTTGTGGAAAAGCATGAATGCTCGTTTTGCACTGATACTAGCTCTAAACCATTTATTCCTTAAGATTGCCAAACCCTGAATGAAGATCTCTGATTCCATTGAAAATGGCAAACTAATCTGCGTTTAAATGTGCTGGAAGGACCTCCAAATAAAGGTACGTTTACATTAAACCAAAGGTTTCAGGCTTCATGCCTGAGTCAAGTTATAAGTTAACCAAAAAACTAGACAACGTGGGGTTGAAGCAAAGAAAATGCAAGAGAAAGCCAAGTGGCTTATAACTTTCCTCAGCAAAGAACTCGTAGAGAAGCGAGGCTTCTCCATTCTGAAAAAAAATTTTGGATGTAGTAAAATATGTTACCGCAAAGTACAATGGAATCTGCGAAAAAGTCGAGAGTTTTGCTAACATATTTGCATGCAAATCTCTTCTGGGGCTCTCGTGGTGAACCAGGAATTGCCAACAAAACGCTGAAGACCAACAGATAATAGATATATAACAAAACTGAGTTGTCGTTGGCTGTCGTGAAGTTGAGCTGGGTTTACTTTACACTCAAAAGACGCCAACGACGACCAAGTTTTGTTACAGTTCAAGAGTATCGGGAGTATATGGAGTTGTAGATTGAGACAACAAGTTCGGCGTGATACCAAAGAAACGGTATTTGAAGCGGCTGAAGGCAGCCTGAGCAAACGCCTGTTTCATATATTGTTGGCGAACCTTGAAGCCATTTTAGTTGTAAGGAAGCAAGAGCTACCTCAAATCCTCGCTTTAGAAAGCCACAAACAATAGTTAGAGCACTTTCATTGGAGATATATACGCATTGAGCCACCAACAAGGGCCTGGTGAAAGAAGACTTTGGTGAAGTTAGTAAACTTTAAAACATGAGTATGCATGTGGTTGTGGTGGAGGTGTTGCTGAGTGGCACAGTCATAACCAAATAAGCACAAAAGATGCCATTTTGAAACACCACTTGTAGAACCGCTGCCTTTTATAAATCGAACCATCTTGATTTGACGCTGAATCTGTCTATGTTGGCTATTTTTTTTCCTGCGATTTCTTTCAAGTTAACCTTCGAGAGTTCAGCCAGCATTCTATAACGTAGAGCAGCTAGACGTAAGCACTCACACAGATAGTGAAATACTGTTGTCCTGCCACCCCATTATCCAGGCATGGTGGCTTTCTTAACAACTCGTCAGTTCTGGGTTTCGTGAAATTTGGCCACATTTGTTTAGTTATTTTGCAGGTATCCGTGTTAGAGACGTTGAACGCCGTTTTATGGCATGCGAACAACTGCTTCAACGGCACAAAAGAAAGGGTTTTTTGCATCGAATTGTGACTGGCGATGAAAAGTGGGTCCATTACGACAATCCAAAACGTCGGGCAACGTATGGATACCCTGGCCATGCTTCAACATCGACGTCGGCGCAGAATATTCATGGCCTGAAGGTTATGCTGTGTATCTGGTGGGACCAGCTGGGTGTTGTGTATTATGAGCTACTGAAACCGAATGAAACGATTACGGGGGATGTCTACCGACGACAATTGATGCGTTTGAGCCGAGCACTGCGAGAAAAACGGCCGCAATACGCCGATAGACACGACAAAGTTATTTTGCAACATGACAATGCTCGGCCACATGTTGCACAAGTGGTCAAAACATACTTAGAAACGCTCAAATGGGATGTCCTACCCCACCCGCCGTATAGTCCAGACCTTGCGCCATCCGATTACTATCTCTTCCGATCGATGCAACATGGCCTGGCTGACCAGCACTTCCGTAATTACGATGAAGTCAAAAAATGGATCGATTCGTGGATTGCGGCAAAACCGACCGAATTTTTCACAAAGGGAATCCGTGAATTGCCAAAAAGATGGGAAAAAGTAGTAGTAAGCGATGGAAAATATTTTGAATATTAAATTTGTAACCATTTTACGTCAATAAAGTTTCAAATTTCGAAAAAAACCGCACGAACTTATTCATAGTCCTATTACTATTGCAATTCCCCAGGCGAAGAGACTTGGAAGTTTCGAGATCTTTTGAATATACACCAGCCCCCGCAATTCATCTTGGATCCGTCAGTATAAAGTGCAGTTGTATCCTCTTTGTCTACTGAATTCAAATCCCATGTCTTTTGCGTATAGAACTTTACTTACTCTATTCTAAAGTCTAAGGTTGCGGCAGTAAAAACTGATGAGCTTCTAGCAGGCCTTTGACTATCTAAAATAACACTATGGTCATGTATCCTAGCCTTCCAAAAACCACCTTCTTCTATTCTGAAGGCGGTATTCGTTACTGTTAGGCATAGTTCTAAGACTATTGGTAACAGGAAGAGCACGACATTAAGTGCCTCTGCTGGCCACGACTTCCTAGCTCCAGTTATTCCTGCGTACAAAAAAAATTCTGTCAAAAAATATCAGGAATTGTTCATTTCAAAGGCGCGCGTTACACATATGTCTTTGCTGGAATGTTGGTACAACTGTCCTCTATAGTGTCGCAGAGTTTGAGCATGATCTGTCAATTAGCTTGTTTTTGGCATTTAATTTTATCAGTCAACCACAGGTGTGCCCTGCGATTTTCACTACGGATAAAAATATCGAACAAAGAATTTGTTTTAAATTTTGTGCGTTTGAATGGAATTTCGTGTGCCGAATCATTGAAGATGCTGCAGAAAGCCTATGGCGAGTGTGCTTCATCAAAGCACGGGTCTATGAATGGATTTTTTCCCCGATCTGGTCGCCCATCAACGTCTTCAACGGATGAAAACGTTGAAAAAGTCAAGGAAATGGTACTGGAAAACCATTATTTAAGATTGAGGGAGGTGGCTCGTGACCTTAGCATGTCTCACGATTCATTTTGCACTATTCTACACCATCAATTGGGCATGAGACGTGTGGCTACTCGACTCATTCTAAGAGAGTTACATTTCTTTCAAACAATTCATCGGAAGAAGATGGCTGAAGACATGCTTGAGCAAGTTAATTCGGGCCCAACGTTTATCCAGCGCATCATAACAGGTTATGAGACGTGTGTATATGAGTTTGACATGCAAACCAGTCAACAGTCAACAGGTGGCTGAATGGCGATATCCACATGAGCCGAAACCGAAAAAACCACGTCAAAATCGGTCAACCGTGAAAGTCATGCTATCCGTTTTCTGATGAGCAACATCATTGTGTTGTGCTCTCGGAATTCATTCCAAATGGTTCTACGGTAAATAAAGAATATTATTTGGAAGTTGTGCGACGTTTGAGAGAGAATGTGCGAAGGAAACGGCCCAATTTGTGGAAAGAAAACTCATGGGCCTTGCACCATGATAACACACCGTCTCACAAGGCTTAGACACCCCTGTGACTTTTTCCTTTTCCAAAAACTTAAATTGCCACTCCGCGGATGCTGTTTCCTTCGTGGAACCATTTTGTGGCTCTTATGAAACGCAGTATTGATGCCAACCCCACGCTAGACAGTTGTGTAAGAGAATTAAAAAAGTATTTACCTAGACAACCTGCTCTGATTTTAGCTAGGGCTGCACAATTGCAAAGGAAGTGCTCGACTGTTTCTTCCTCTTCCTCGTCTCTGCAACTTCTGCAATATTCATGGGGAGAAAACTCCTAGTCTCGAGGAATGCCTGCCAAATAGCCAGTGACCGTTTAAACAAGCCACAAGCCTTCGAGATATTGTCTCTTGAGAGACTAAGCAATTCCTTTGTTCTTTTCTTGTTTATTTGCAGCCATAGTAGACTAGCTGTTAGACACGTTTCTTCATTTCTCCATGACCTATTGGCCTCTGGGATAATGTGGTTTTTTATTATTAGTTTACTCGTGGCCATGGGTATTCCAATGGTACTTTTATCACTGAGCAGTTGGAGAGCAGTACCTTTTCTGGCTAGCTCATCAGCTTTACAGTTTCCCCCAATATCTCTATGTCTGGGAACCCAAATATACCAGATTTAGGACAGGTAAATTGATTAGCACTTCCAGCGCTTTGTTTGGGGTAGTCCTGAAAGCGCCAGAGATGCATAAAAAGCTGTTCTTTGGGCCTTACTCATGTCGCGTAAATCGCCTTTTGAGCAGGTGGCCACCATACAAGTATTCCATACATTAAGATTGGCCTAACTACAGAAGTATAGAGCCAGTGCGTAATACGAGGTGTTAGTCCCCATTTGATACCGACCGCTTTTTTGCAAGTATATAATGCAACGTTGGCCTTCTTTTCTCTTTCCTCAGTATTAGATTTCTACGAGAGTTTCCTGTCTAATATGAGTCCTAGGTACTTGACATTCTCTTTCAAAGGAATCTCCGCACCTTTAAAAATTAGCGGGGAGATTATAGGGAGCCTATGTTTCTTTGCGAAGAGAATTATTTCAGTTTTTGAGGGGCTTATATCGAGTCCCCTGCTCTCCGTTCAGCTTCTAAGTGTGGCCATGTTAGGGCGCAGAATATCTATTGCCTTTACCGGCAATTGCTAAGTCATCTGCTTAAGCTGTGACGTGGCAACCCCCTCTTTCCAGGGTCAGCAGTAGGGAGTTTACTGCCCCAGTTTCTACTGGCAACCTTTTGCAAGTATAATAAGCTATAGTTTTTAAGCGATTACTACCCGATTTTCTACATTCGCTCTGTCTGTAAGCGGAATTTCAACCTCATTGATTGATGGTAGTCTAGACTGAGGAACATTCAAAAATAATCATATAAATTATTTCCTTCTGCACATATTTTGCCCACTATTGTAGTTGAATTTGCATACTGTCTCATGATTTATTGCCATATATGTGTATGTATATCTGTGTGCATATATAATAATTAATTTGCGGTGTGATTTTTCGGTTTGCTTTTACATGCTTTTTTCGCTAATTATTATTCTAATTTAAATTGTTAAAAATAAAAGCACATACCCCTTAATAAAAACTGGCTCATTAATAGTCAATTGGGTATACATACATACACATATGTCATTGAAGGTTAGGCTATGTTTTGTTTTTGCATTTGTGGAGCAAATTTATCACTAATGTGAATTTGTGAGTAATTTGAAAATCGCTTAACATTTATACTAAAAAAAAATTTCATTTTGTGAGTAATAATTGTAATGGCAGTTATTTGATGGCTAAGGGTGATCAAAAAGCACTACTATAAATGAGTTATAAAAGGTTGAGGTTCGAGTTGGACAATTAGAAAAAAAAAAAATTAAGACGAACTCGCGAATATGCATGCACTGATGTACCCGCATAGGTACTAGGTACTAGGTACTAGGTAGGTTTACTGTTTTTGAAATTAAACTTACACTTTGATGTACTAAAATGAATAGTCCATTCACTGCATAGTCCCAAACTGCATACCCAGAAGTTATATTTAAACATTTGTAAGTACTGATGACAATTTGTTGAAATTTGCTGAATTTTTGAACGAAGTTTGGACCTTTTATTTATAAGGATTTTGTTATACAAATTAAAAATGATCGAAACAATTTTTTTTTTGCATGAGATGCATTGAGCTACTCAAGCGTAGAAAGTGTGCTAACTAAAAATGAACTTGCAAAATACTTTCCTAAATTATATTTTTCACGAAGTTTAGGAGCACTCGAAGGCTATCGCATTAGGTTAACACCACCAGCATCTCAACTTAGTTGTCCACTGGCCGAACGAACCAAAAAAATGGTAACAATTTCCATTGCTTTGACGCTCAGCCAGTCTCCGCTTGGCATTACCCAGATGAAACCTCACATACGTACATATGTATACATAAATATTAAATGTTTAGAGGTAGCAAGTGATCAACTCCCAGAGCAAGTTCGGGCAGTAACTTTAGTGCAAGTGTCAATGCTCAGGGGCAGGGTGATCCCATAACTGGCATACACCCAAATAAATTTATGCATACGAGCACTAAATAAAGCAAAATTACACTTATCCCAGAGGGGGCAAAACATTACTTGCCACTTAAATACAAATATGCATAAATATGCAAAAATATACAACAACAACACTACTTAGCTGTACATCAATACGCATACAATAAATATTTAAGGGGATATGCAGCGAGGGTTCGCCATCAGAGACTGGGTTATGTTGCGGGCATAAGTGTCTAAGTTTGTGAAATGTGGACCCCTGGAAGGGGGTCAGGGATAGTTGCAAACAACTTAGGTGTTTAGGCTTTGCCAAATACAGTGTAAAGCGGAAGATTTGTGCTGTAAAATTAGAGAAAAGGTAATAGAGTGTAAGCGTTGAAGGGTAGCGAGGCCGAGGCCTGCGGTGATATGGATGGGGATGAGGTAATTTTGTATGCAACTGTGTTAGCTGTGTTTGGAAAAAATGAGTTTACGATGGTGTGAAAGATATACAGCAGTCTTCCCAGCATTTGCTTTAAAATGAGGAAATCAACATCGCAAAAAAAAAACATTTGAAAAAACAACGCGATTCTGGAGCAAACTTGCACTCTGAAAACTGAATGGGCTGTAAAACTGAGCACCGAGATTTTGATTAAAAAGTTAAAATTTTGCATGATAATTTTCGCAAATTTGTTGAATTTTTGTGAATTTATAATGAAGTGTTTTGCGTATACGTTTAGGGATTTTATTGTACAATGAACTGTATTTTTTTTTAATTACGAAAAAATTTAGCATGAAAAATATTGCGAATTTTGTAAGAAGTTGAAGTGACTTAACTATTTGAGCACAAGTGTACGAGTACAATGAAGAGAAGCAAGTGTGTTTCGAGGTTTGAAAATTTTTTTCACCACTCTCTGCTCACCAAATTAGCACTTAGTAGCATACCACAGATGCTTTAAAGTTAATCTGAGATGGCAAGGTAAGAGTTAGTGGACTAGAAATTCCACTAATAGAGCTGTTCTTAACTTTTGTTCCATGTGATAGAAGACCTTAAAGGCCTTTATACATAAAAAAGCTTTGGAAAAATCAATAGTGATCCTCGCTCGACTTACATAGTTCAATGGCTCTCGAAGTCGTGGTTCGTTTACCCGCTGCGTTTCAGTTTGATTATCAGCAGTCTATTTTATGCAGATTCATAGATGCCCTGTTGTTGTTGAAGGGGTTCAATATTTCCACTGAAATAATCCTAATTAGTGACCAGCACCGTTTAACTACCACTGTCTCGTGTGATGATGTCTTTTTTTGTTTCCAAGTCAGATCCATTTAGTCCAAAGATAACAGCAAATCCTTTAGCTCGGCGCATAGATGCACTAATCTTTTAAGACCTTGATGTGGCGGTAATCAGGTGTATATATTTCATAGACATTTGGGACACACATCCATTGTTAGCACTTTTTCAATCTTCTTCTTTAACTCGGGATGTGCATCTTGATTTATCTTACATGTGGAGCGATTTAAAATTTGATGCCCACTCTTGAACTACAAATGCCTTTCATGAGAATATTTTATAAGACATATGTAAATGCCTTGCAATCACTCGCTGAGTGTCGTTGTTATTAGAAAATGTCTTGTTTTTAGCATTTAATATTTCATATCTACTTATTCACGCGGAAGAATATTCGTCTACGGTGGTCGTGCTGATAATAAATTTAAATTTATATGTCTCTTTGGATTTAATTTTCACGACTGGGTTGCCCATATTCGACGGACCAATCTGTTTTTTCTTAATCAAAGAAAACCACAACTTTTTATATGTTGACGATAATAATCATTATACTTGGTTCAAGTAGATTTGTTGACATCACTTTTTGAATATGAAATCTCTCAAATGGCCGCCTTGAGCCTGTTCGGTGTATTGTGCCCGTTTTGCAGCATTTTCCATAGTTTTAGCTAACATTTCGGCTGGAATAGCGGCTATTTCCTCACGGATATTGTTCTTGAGCTCTTCTATGGTCTTTGGCTTATTAATAAAGCGTTTTTCAGTAAGAGCGCTTCAACTTTTTTTTTGAATAAAACACAAACTGACCTTTTTAACTTTTTTTTTATTATCGAGTTTGAACATATACATTTAAGTATGAAATTCGATTTCTTTTGCATGACCACCGCGTGCACGTTTTACGAAGTCCAATCGTTGAACCCAATTTTCGACCACTCTTTTGCATAAATCGGCCGAAATTCCAGCAATTTCGCGTTCAATATTGGCTCTGAGCTCACAAATCGTCGCCGGCTTGTTACTGTAGACCAATGACTCCACATAACCCCAAAGAAAATAGTCTAGAGGCGTCAAATCACACGAGCGCGGCGGCCATTCGACCGGTCCATTTCTGGAAATAATGCGCTCATCGAACTTACTCTTCAACAAATCAATTGTAGCGTGTGCTGTGTGGCTTGTGGCCCCGTTCTGTTGAAACCACATGCCGTCTAAGTCCATACCATTCAATTGCGGCCAAAAATAATCGTTTATCATGTCGCGGTATCGATTTCCATTCACAGTAACGTGGCGATCGTTCTCGTCAACGAAAAAATATGGGCCAATTACGCCGCCGGCATGTAAACCGCACCAAACAGTGATTTTTTCGGGATGCAACGGTGCCTCATGAATCACGTGTGGATTGCTTTCTGCCCAGTAACGCATATTTTGCTTGTTGACAAAGCCATTGAGCCAAAAGTGAGCTTCATCACTGAAGATGATTTTTCGACTTTAAACTTTCTTAACAGAACACGCATTTTTATAATAAAATTTAATGATTTGCAAGCGTTGCTCAAGTGTGTAGCGTTCCATGATGAAATGTATACTAATGAAGTTTACAAATGACAAGCGAAAAATAAAAAATATTGCGTCGTTCGCCCTCCCTATCGGAAAAAAGTTGAAGCGCACCTATTGAAACACGCTATATAAACCTTTGATTTTAAATATCCCCACAAGAAGAAGTCAGTCAATTCCTCAAAAAATCGATTGTGGTGCGAGCTGTGTGTGGTGGAGCACCGTCTTGTTGAAACCAGAACTGCCTCATACGCTTGCGACGAATAATTGGCATCACAAAAGTGGTTATCATATCGCGATAACGGTCCTGATTGACGGTAACAGCTTGACCATCTTCATTTTCGAAGAAAAACGGCCCAATAATCGTTTTCGCACTAACGCCGCACCAAACAGTGACTTTTTCGTCGTAAAGACGTACCTCTTGAATTTCGTGAGGATTTTCAGTGGCGTAAATACGGAAATTTTGCTTGTTTACCGTCCCATTCAATAGGAAATGAGCCTCATCGGACATGATGATTTTGTTCTTCTTCTTATTCTTTTGACTTCTTTTGTTGAATGTAAATTTCAACAATTTGGGAGCGCTCGCGTGGCGTACACTGTTCCATCTGCTTGAACTGACGCTTCCAACGCGGTATGTCATTAAGCGATCTGACATCTCTGTCAAAAGATACAGGATTGCCAGATGAGTCCGTCGAATATGGGCAACCCTGTAGTAAAAACTGCTTTTTAATGGAAAAAGGAATACCAATTTAAGAACGAGATGACATCTGGCATGGTGGCGTATTGTTTCAAATTAATTCAATTACTATTTTTTCAAATACTTTGAAATATTCCCGGTTGCACATCAAACATTGTAATGGCTTGTTATTTCGTGCTCTGCCTTAACGACAAATTTATCTCGATTTCACTGGAAGATCTTTCTAGCTTTTTTCCTTTACTCGAAGACCTGGTTTTGGGATCTGAAGGCAATAATAGATTCTCATAAAGAAATAAATCAATTCCATACCAATTTATCCGCCCTAGTGTTCAAAGTAGCCGAATGGGTTGGTGCGTGACTACAATTTGGGAGTGTGTAAGTTCGACTCTTCGTGCATAAACAACAAATAATAGAAAAAGTGGTTTCTAATAGCGGTCGCGCTTTAGCAGGCATTGGCAAACCTCGGAGTGTATTTCTCTCATGAAAAAGCTCCTTATCAAAACTGGATGTCTCTCCATTTGTGTAATAACATCAAGCCGCACACTAAAAATTGGAGAAGGAGATCGGCTAAACACCTAACATAAGTGTAGGCGCCACTTATTATTATTTTTTTTAATGTTCATAAGTTTAGTTGTTCACAATGTATCTACGCCAAATGCGTAAGCTTTCGCTTGAACTACGCTTTTTTACACGCTTATCTTACCCCGTACGAGTTTTTCCATTTTCGGCGACCTATTGCAATATTTTTTGCTAAATCCTCTACTTGATTTTTAAAGGACTTTTTACTACAGCTGTTTTGAGAACGGGTCAAAAAGGTGATATAAGTAGCCATTACAGGGTTAAAATGTATTACAAAATATTTCTGGTTAAGTTCTATTTCTAGTCTGGAAGATATCCGCTTTCTTAATTATGATATTTTGTTCGTGTTGAGTACCCATTGTTGAGCAGATTATTCGACAGACTGACTTCAAAGAGTACCCACGAATCCCATCTAGCGAACTTTTGTTAGTTACTCTTTAAATTTTGTTTGGTTCTTCGGATACACTTTCACTTGTGTATGTATGTATGTGTAGGTATATCTTTGTTATACATACTTTCATACTTACAAACAGGCGCATCCATTTATTGTCATTTTTGTGTGCCATTTGAAGCAGTCGGCCCATAAAATGCCATTCAATTCTATGGGGACTTTCACTCAATGGCGCACGCACGCACACATGCACAGGCCGAGCTTTCAGCGCAGCTTGCGGCCTGCGGGAAATGCTACACATAGAAATGTAGCCAAGCATAAAAAACAAACGCACATTACAATAACAAAAACAATAATAATATTAAGAAAGAAAACCAATACACACAGAAAAGCTGTAAAACATGTAAAATTTAACATAAATTTGTTGTTAGTTTGACAGGACAACAGTGAGTAGTCGCTGGAGCACCGTTGGGCTGGCAACAAGACTTTGCACTACGATGAGCGGCACAGGAATCATGGGGGAAGAAGCAAGACGAAAAGTGCGTGCACTCGCCTGGGGATGACTCTTGATTTGTGTTTTTTTTTACAAGAATAAATATCGTTATGTTTTTTTTGTGTGTGTATGTTTTTATTTTATTTTTGCTAAGCTCTTCATCCTCGCCTCCGCCTTGTTTGAGTATTGCATCTGCTAGCTAGCTTGCTTGCGAGGGTCATTGCCCCATTTTGCGCATAAAGTTAACACAAACATTTTAAAGCTTACACGCATTGGGGGTAGGCATTCTGGCTGACTCTAAGTCCCCTTGACGCCTTAGGAAAGCAATAAGAAATGCAGCGCAAATATCCGGCGTACATGTGTGTGTGTGTGCGTATGTGTTTACAGCAGTGAGTTTTTTGTATCGTATTTTCTTTGGAGATTATTGCCAAAGTAGGTGTATGCGCTGCCCCTGAGTCGTTCTGGGTACGACTGCCCTCATGAATACACAGTTGTCGACAAAATAATACGAACACCATATTTTGAACAGTTGTGACTACTTTTCTCTTTCGTTTTTAAATTTAATACATTTTCTATAAAAATATAGTTCATTTGCAATGAATATCAAATAAATGAAAGCTTGAAAAATATAGAAAATTTCATAAATCTTTCAACAATTTAATCAGAATTGAAAAAAATTGGGTAGGCAGTTTTGTTGGGCTTTACATTTTAGTAAAATAAGAAGCAAGTTTGAAGTCGCTTAAAATTTTCTTTGGTTTCTCGTTGAATTTTGATTGACTGCGCCATGATAAACGACCTTTTGCTACTGGACATTGAAACCCGCGATCTCCACAACATTGATTCCAACAAGAGGGTGCTATTTGGCACACAGCCCATGAAACAAGGGATGCACTGCATCGTCGTTTTGATGAGCAATTTATCTATCGTCTCGGACCAGTGGATTGGCCACCAAAATCGTCTAATATCACACCATTTGGCTTCTCTCTGTGAGGCTAGGTAAAGTCTAAATGCCTTGTGGATAAACCAGCTTGGATTGTGGCATTGGAAGCCAACATCACTAAAGTTATTCGAGAGATACCCACCGGAGTCCTCCAGCGAGTCATTCAAAATTGATGTTTTGGGATGACCGAATTACAGCGCAGTTGCGTCCAACATTTGAAAGGGACTACCTTTAATAAATAAATTCCATGAATGGTTCTATACAAAAATAGTAAAGATTGCCCATCAATTTGAAATTTAGTTGTTTTATATCAATTAAAACCCGATCACCCTCTATTAGGCATTTTTTCAACGCTTACAAAATTTTTGCCAAAACAAAAAAATTAAAAAATTTTGGGGAAATTTACTCGACTTAAATAGTTGATGTTTATGATATAGAATTAAAAAAAAGAAAATTATTAAAAACTGAATATGGTGTAGTTTTAATTTTGTCCATAGGTGTACAGCTGCCCGCAATATTTACACTTACTACGGATATCAGTGCATAAAAATCCCCCTGACGGTACCTGCTGGCTTTATTTCCTTTTGTATTTGGCTCATATCCAATTTTTCGTCATAACTTTCATTTCAAGTGAAATTTTGTTGCTCCCATGTTGCACACTCATATGTTTGTACAGTGACGATTTGCCCAACTTGCCCATCGTCTACTGCCTCCTTGATAAATGTAACGCAGTGTTGTGTTAAGACATAAACTCTGCTTAGCTATGTTTTGCTTAGCCCTGGGATAAGCATAGGCTTAAGCTTAGTACTTTGACTTCTATGCCGCTGTATATACGGCTGCTCTTTCTATACCTCGCTTTGCTTATCTCATACGGAACTAGCAACAGCACGGCCTTTGTATTTTGAAAACAAACCGTCCAAAAAATTCTCCGCCATAGTGGTAAACCCATTTTATTTCTTGTTTGTATGAGCTTTTGTTGGTATTTATTAAAATTGCCATTTCGTTGTTCACACACCATTTGATTTTAGTGCTCTATGTATGGTGCAGTGCTGCGACCTTCGTCTAGTTTGACTTTTTATTGTTTTTACTTTCTCCCACCCGATGCAGTGCATTTCTAAGTAGGCATATGCGGTTTTTTTTCGCAGGTATTAAATAACAATCACAAATGGCTATCAGAAGTTCGTGAGAAGCCGTTTATGTTTGACGCTCCAAGGTATGGCAGTGTCCCGGTGGAATTAGTTGTCATAGTTGTTGGCAAGTCGTATTGACTATGGTCCAGCTTCAGGGCAAACTCTTGCAAGGCAACAACTTTAGATGGAACTGTTTATTTTTCTTTAGCTTTTCTAATATTTAAATTAATGTCTGAGATATTCAGCTGTACTTCTCTATATATCGTAGGCCCTCAGACTTTCGTTACTTACACGAAAGTAGTATCAATGAATTCGTATAATTATGAACGTAGTTTCGAAGTTCGTAGAATTACACCATTGGATGCACTCGAACTTCGGAAATGAAAGAATTTCAGAGACAAAATACTGCATATGATTTCTGTTGGCGAAAAGTTTAAAACTAACATCTACGAGTAAAAACTTATTCGTAAGAGTCACTCAGCTGGTTTATAATGAACTTGAATCTCTTGTACGGCCGCTGTAGGTGAATATGTTGGTACGTGACTGCTATTCGGGTTCAAGTTTCCGTGTATGAAACAGCAAAATGATAGAACAAGTTTTTTCTACTAACGGTTACCCCTCGGCAAGTAATGGCAAACCTCCGAGTGTATTTTTGCCATGAAAAATCTCCTCATAAAAAAACCATTTGACGTTCGGAGACGGCTTAAAGCTATAGGTCCCTCCGTTTGTGGAACAACATCCAGACGCACAGCACAAATAGGAGGAGGAGCTCGGCCAAACACCTGACAGAAGTGCACGCGCCAATTATTCATTTAGTTTTATCTTCCGCGCGGCACTTTTTATGAAATCTTGTAACTAGAAGGCTTTGCAGTTCAATTTTGGACGATTTTTGCTCGCGTCATTAGTCAAATCTCACATTTTACGCCTTACTGTTCGCATCTTGTCTTAGTGTAGTGGTGGCACTACGACTTCGTCAACGAATATAGTCGGTGCGGGTCTTCATCTTCGAATGCTGTACTGCGTTCACCACGAAGTTAGCATAAGAAATGCTTCCTGTATGACTGTCTAAAGTCTGCGCTTCTGTTTTAAGATTTCCATCCCCTTATTGGTAGCAATTAGCTCGAATCTTAAAGTCTTTCTTCAAACTTGCATGATACCTCCGTGTGTCGAAGTCTACTTGAGAGAGCTAACATAATTGTTTAGATTTTAAGTAGTTTAGTGAAGAGCCAGTTTTAACTAAAAGACCCCATATTTCAGTTCTCTCCCCATGTGGAGCTACGCTCAGAAAGACGAGCTGTGCACTGGTGGCCTACATAAGTCGCAGAACTCAGACAAATCTGCTTCCGGAATAGAAAAATTTCGACCAAAACCAGGCGAAACATAGAAGCAGAGTCAGAAGCGGGTGATTTCAGGCAACCCCGAAAGGCGCTGAAACAAGCAATCATCGCTAGTAAGAAGGCAAAATGAGGGGGACTTCGAAGGTATCTAAATAGCTACCCTTGGGGACTGGACTATAAATTGTATCGATGAAGCTAAACGCCAAGTCAACAGCTTCTCATCTAGACAGTGATGCTATCAGCAAAATAGTGCATGAATTCGTTTCCCACACACCGTATGATTTGCGGGGACCGAGACCCTCAAGGTGACGATATGCTCCCACCTTTCACTGAGGATGAGCTTAAAACCGCGGTAAGAAGCCTCAAATGGATCAAAGCTGCAGGACCAGACGGCATCCCAGCTGAAGCTCTCAAACTTGTGGCTGAAAGCCGACTAGACGTGAAACTTTAGGTTTACAATGCATGCATTGCTCGAATCATTTTCCCTAAGAAAATATGGGAGGGGGAAAATATAGGAGCTGACACTGATCAGTAGGGGTAAAGGCGACCTAGGGCACCCGTCCGCTTGTTGGACAGCGCCGGGAAGTTGCTTGAGAAACTCATGCAGCGCAGGCTTGTAGAGTCTGTTAAGAGTCTGTTGAGAGTGAATTGTCAGCAAGGCAATACGGTTTCCGACATAGAAAATCAACCCTTGGTTGTGGTGGTATAGGATATAGGGAATCGCCGCTGTAGCCAATTAGGATGGTGCGTGCCTACTATTCGGGAGTGTAAAGGTTTGAATCTCTTGCATGAAACAGCAAAATGATAGAAAAAGTTTTGTCTAATAGCAGTCGCCCCTCGGCAGGCAATGGCACACTTCCGGGTGTATTTTTGCCATGAAAAAGATCCTCATAAAATCATTTGCCGTTCGGAGTTGGCTTAAAACTGTAGGTCTCTCCATTTGTGGAACAACTTCAAGAGGTGGAGCTTGACCAAACACCTAACAGAAGTGTACGCGCCAATTTTTAATTTATTTATTATAGGGAGTTGAAGGATATGTTTGTGTAGAGAAGCCTTACCTTAACAAAAGGTCGCTGTGACTGCAGAGTACACTTTTCACAAGAACAGTTGTCTATCGAACTTAACTCAAACAAATAAATATTTGCATGTTTTTATTTTTAATTCACTCCATCTACTTGTAGATTCGCTGACATTTTCACTTAAAAATAGATTTTCAAATATTTTCATCTAATTAAACGCGCAAATTTTCTGTCACTCAAGCGAGCGTCTGAGTCTGCAATTCCTAAGCTAGTATTATATACATACACACACACACACATATACACTCAGTCTAAGGCAGCGTAAGTGTTGAGACTGTCGTCTATCAGTTGTGTCTGCTGTTGCTGCTGGATCGCAATATTGCCCCATTGCACTGTTGCATGACATTTATGAACTTATGATTTTGTCGTCATAAATCATATCATTCGTATCGTGCAACAGCCGTTGTTGAAGCATTGAATTAAATTGCAAACACATACACACACAGGCGAGCATGTTGTACATTATAAATACATTTGTATGCGTATAAATAAACTCAACGCAATCTGAAGACGTTTATAAGCACTCACAAATATATACACATACTCGTACATGCATACATACAAATGCCATTGAATTATGACTGCAACATATTGCTGAGTTAGTATAGAATATAGCCAGCCAGCCATCCAGTCAGCCGCTAGTGGCAGCCAGTGTGGCTGCAGCAGCATACAGCGTGGCGAATTCCATCCAGTCTGGTGCTGAGATATTTAAAAGTTCTATGCCACTGCGCACATGTGCGCTTACGAGTGTATTCATGTATGTATGTAAGTGTTTGTGTGTGTGTGGCTGACACAAATGTGACGGCATTTCAATTCGTTTTGAGCAATTCTCTTGCCGCTGCCACGGCCACTGCCACTGCGAATATCACAACGGCACTTTTCACGTTTATTTGTTGCTTTTCATAGATCTTCGTTTTTACTTCGCCGTCGCTGCTTGAGTCTGTTGCTGCATTGCTGTATTGTAGATTGCAAATTGTTTTGTTGCTGTTGCCACTGTTTGTTGTGCTACCAAGCACTCCGCGTATAATCAAATCACAACTTCAGCAGCCACAACCAACACCGCCAACCTCTTCGCGCGGTTGTTATTGTTGTTCTTGCCACACACATGCCACATGTGTCATGTGGCAGCCAGCCACTTCGTTACGCTGCTTCAGACTCCATGTCCTCCATCTTCTTGTCCACGCTGGTTGCAGTCTTCTCATGTGCTTCCCCTCACCTTGCCATGGCCACCTCCTTTTCATTGCTATTCCCCCTCTTCTTGCTTTGCCGGCAATTTTTTTATTGTCATTTCGATATGTTTTATTATTTTTTCATTAAAATCTACTCAGCATAATTTTTTTTTAATACTCTTCTTGTTCTTATTGCACGCATTTCACTAATATGATTTTACAAGTGTGGAAAATGTCAAAATTTGCCGTGATTTATATGTGCAATTTCGCGCATCCAATATTTTGTTGTTGTTGTTTTTGTTTAGATGATGTCTCTGCTTATGCTTATGACTTCATGTGTCATATTTGCTTTTAATTTGCTTAGAGTATCTTCCGCATGTGAGCACCGGCAACAGATGCATTGAAGCGAGAATTATATTTCGATTATGGGAATACAATAAATTTTGATATGAAAACTTTCACAAAGATTAAACTCGTAATTGCAATAATTGTCTTCTCAAATGGTGATGTATAAGGAAGTACATAAATTTTAAATTAAAATCCATTCACAGAACTTATGTCACCTGAACAATGAACTTAAAAGTATTCAGTACCTGTAGGGAGAGGCGTGGCAGAGGGCTAGCGAAGCGTGGTTTACGTGCACAAATGGCTAATACCGGTTGGAAGAAAATGTGTATGAATGTTTTCAGTTATGGTTAGGACTGCTTTATAATAGCTAAGCAGCACCCAGGCGAGCGAAAAGAGAAAAGAAGCTGCTCGGTATAACGACTGAACGGCGCTGAGAATAATACCACCTGTGCGTTTCCATGCCAAGAGTATTCAAGTAGTTTGAGCTTGGTCTGAATTAGGTCTGATAATTGTTTTATTTGAAGAAGTAAACTGGACAAATTTTGAGAAAATGTTAATAATTTTTTGATTTATGCAATGTTGACAATTTTGGTATGGCATTTTTTAAAGCCAAATAACTTCATTTTTTCAGTATTTTTATATACAATATTATTTATTTTTTTATACTTCTTTAAACTTGTTTGTTTGATATAAAATAAACATTTAATTTGCGATTTGTGAAAACCGCCTATCCTCAGATTTTTTTTGTATTTTCTTCCTTATTAGCACACAGTTTATTAATTTATTTTTTGAGATAAAATATAATTAATTTTTTATTTTTGTTTTTCAAAAGTTTTGGGAAACGTT
Source organism: Anastrepha ludens (assembly GCF_028408465.1). NCBI lineage: Eukaryota > Metazoa > Arthropoda > Insecta > Diptera > Tephritidae > Anastrepha > Anastrepha ludens. The sequence goes on from NC_071502.1 coordinate 117,640,190, forward strand.
TTTTATTGTGATTTGTCAAAAAACCCATTTCATATTTTTTCCTTAGTTTTTTCTTTATTACCTAATCTTTTTTTTATTTTTAGAGATAAAATATACCTAAAACAAAGCATATTTCTTCCTACTTTCTTCCACTATTAACTAAGAATTAGTTTTGTGTTGAGCGGTTTGTGAAAATTTGTGGATTTTTCCCCTTTGTTACATTAGCTATATTAGAGTTAAAAAAAAACATAATAATTTTTTCTCGTGATCAAGTATACCTTAAAACCACTTTTTTCCTGGTAAAAACTTTACTGTTTTTCATCAAAATTTTTGGGAAACATTTTTTTGGGGAAAAATGTTTTTTGTGAGTTATGAGAAGCATCCCATGAAGATTTGTTCCCTTTTTTCATTATTAACATTATTAAAGATAAAATAAAGGGTGGTTAACTTTCATGGGCCGATGTTCAATGCGAACCACACCTAAACGTCAATGACACCGTTGGACTTCTGTCTTTGGAAGACTTCTTATTTGAAAGAAAAGGTGTACATCGATAAGCCAGCAACAATTCAAGAGCTGAAGGATGAGATAATTCATAGAACCTCATTTATGCCTCAGCGTCATCGAAAATTTGGACCATGGGATGGAGGTGTGCCGCCGAGGCCGCGGTGACCATTTGGCCGATATTTTTTTCTATACGTAATTGAATCATACCAATATTATCATAATAAAGAGAAATGACTATAATTTTCCAAAAAAATTTGTATTTTATTCAAAATCAACACCTGCCCTTGATATAAAAAAAAAAATCTATTTATTTTCCGTAATAAAATATTCTTTTCAAAATTAATTTGTTCTTCATGTTAAAATATACTTTAAAAACATTTTTTTCTTTGTAAAAAACTTTGCTTTTTTTCAAATTCTGGGAAAACATTTGTTTTTGGGAAACATGGTTTCTTTATAATTTGTGCGAAACACCCCGTCAGGATGTTTGCCTTTTTTCATTATTAGCTATATTTGAGAGTATAAAAGTATACTTTATAAAAAATTGTTTGTTGGAAAAAATTTCACTTTCTTCAAAATTTGTGGTAAGCACCTGAAACCTCCCTCCCACCCTGAGATTTTTTCCATATTTTTTCATTATTAGCTAATATTTTTTTATTGTTTAGTTTATTGCTCGCAATAAAATATACCCTGGATGAAGCTTGTTTGGAAAAAAATTGTGTTTTTTAGTCATAATTTTTGAGCAACATTTTTTCATGATTTGTGAAAAATAATTTGCTTAGACTTTTTTCTTTTTGTTTCTTTAATAGTTTGCCCCAAATAGTTTGTTTATTTTTCCGCTGAGATTTTTCAATTATTAGGTAAGAATTGTTTTTGGTTTATTTGTTTAGATAAAATATACTTAAAAAAAAAACTTGTTTAGAATAAAATTTTACTTCCTTCTTTATAATTTTTGTGAAACATTTTTTTGTGATATGTGAAAAACCAGACCCTCAAATTGTTTCCTTCTTTTTTCATCAGCTTAGGCCAACACAAAAAAAACATTTTATTTTCCTCTACAACATTTTTGGGATTTGATTCAGTTTTTTCCACATATTTTTCATTATTAGCCAAGCATTTTTTTTTTGAAATCTTTTGTTGGAAAAAGAAGGTATGTAGGGGAGGACTTGATCTTTTTCAGCATGTCACTAGTACATCCTCTGTTAGTCTCTAATGGTTAAATTAATGCAGTAGTAGTCATTATAATGCGACTGCAAAACAATAGAAATTTCGCCCGATACTGACATACCGAGAACCGAGCAGCTTCAGTAGCAGGTTATCTATACGTTTTTACGAAGTCTCCTTTATCGCTCTAGTAGTAAATTGTAGTAGTAAATTGAGTCTTGAAACCAGTAAAAAGCACCTTATGAAGTGAATACGGAGCTCGCAGAAGTTTTGAAGTGTGAGTGCAGTCACATAGACGCATACAAGTTGAGTGCGGTCACCCCACAATTACAGCCTTTTGGATTTAAAATTCTTTCTCAAATGCTTCATGGACTTAATTCAACATGGCTCTAATGCATTTGTTGTCATTTATCGATTGAAAGGAGGAGCGGAATGGTAAGGAGGGAGAAGTAAGAATGACTGACATAATAGTCCATGTTTTAGTACTTGACCTAGCAATTAGGTAAACCAATCAAGGTAAATAAAACAAACAAAACTGTTAACTAACCCTTCATTTAGGATGGATTCTGCCTCAGGTTTCTTGAGCTTTGATTCGGCTGAGAAGTGATGATGAATCTGACGATGATATTGCCACATCTCGATGTCGATTTCCTAGACCCGTCGCAGTGCTTAGTTAAACGTGTTTTTCATTCATCTTTTTTGAGTACTTTTAAAAGGATAACAGCACGGGGAAGAAGAAAAGTATGGAGTGATTAGAATGACTCTAATAATACTCTGTATTTGGACTGGACTACATCAGGGTAATCAAAGAAAACGGTCAACAAAACCGTGAGTTTAAATCAAAGAAATTTGTTGTACCTTAGTAAGTGTAAAATGAAAAAGGCGAGCTTGAAATTTCTTGATGGTATCATTGCTTTGATGTGACATTCGGCAAATGTCCCAAGCACTGAGGATCAGTGTAACAGTATAGAAAAAATTATTCATATAAGAAAGAGAGAGAAGTAGCAAGTGGCTGACTCAGTGGCACACAGTGCAATGTTTCCAATAAGCTTTGACTTATCCCCCGTAACATCCACTTAGTTTACTCACACAACTCTGAAATTGAGACTGGCCTTTGATTAGTGTGGCAACAGCTCAAATAACATACAATTGTTTGCTTCATTTAACTCCTGATATGAAAAAAGTAAAAATGAAAATGAAACATAGTAGAAAGTCGCAACTAAGAAAAATAGAGAAGAAAGCGCATTTTTAAAAATAAAGCACTTTAAGACACTGAAAAAAGCAGGGAAACTAAGAAAGCGAGCAACACACTGGGGGAACTACGCCTGCTTTGCGATAAGAAAGAATTTAAAGGAAAAAAGGGGAAGTAAATAATGAAAATAAAAAATGTCAAAGCAAATGTGTGGCATGAAAGAATTTTCAATGTAATTATCCAAGAAGCAAGAGCAGGAGCCAGCAAAGGAGTCCAATTGATGAAGGAGGGAGTTAAAGGCAATAGGGTTGATGAAACAAAGCAGCCGTTTAAAGGCTAAAACTCAGCTCGAGTAATACGAACAACTACAAGGCGGTCAATAGGCAATGCAAGGGAAGAAAGCGATGCGAATAATGTGTGGGTGTTGTAATAAAATGAAATGCATATACATACATATGTTCATACATTCATATGTACGACCCTTTGAGCGACTTTTTTCCGTTTGACTTGCGTTTGAGAAAGCGATATTTCACAGGGCAGTGCGATACATATTCCACAAAGAGGGCGGCACAAAGCAAAGAAAAATTGGAAAAATTTAAGAGCGAACAGAAAGTGAGCTACAGCAGCGCTTAAAGCAGTGAATGACATTAAAGTAGTCAAAGGCATGAAACAACATTAAAAAAATAAATAAAAAAAGAAAATTGAAAAATACAAAATTTCCAAAAAAAAAAAAAATACTTCCTCACTTTCATTGCCGTTAAGTCGACACATATTCTACTACTAATTGCCCACACTTTGCAGGACAAACAAAAGCCATAACGTGACATGGTTATAGCTCATTGATGCTCATTGACGCCCTGCTGCGTCAGCAATGGATTAAAGCGCTCTATAAACCAACTCTATGTGGCATGTTGCATGCGTCAAGGACACGTGTGGGCGTGCGGCGGCTCATACATGCGCTTATATGCAATCAACTACTCTTATTTTCTATTTCCTATTAAAATGTATTTGATTTGTTAGTGGGGCAAATGTAGCTTCGTTATCGCTGACACGATTTTTGAGAATTTTAAATTTAACACTTATTTTTCACACGTGCACGCATTTTCAACTTGAGTGACATTGTGTGCACTTAAAGTGCGGCATATTTTGGTCATTTGTGGCAAGTGATTGTTGGTTGGAATTTGAGTGCACAATATTCAAGGGTCTGTTCGAGTGGGAGAGAAATAGGACGATAATTCAGCAAATATAAATTACGAGACTTTTTTTTATTTATTTATTTTATTATTTAGTAGAGCGAGCAAAAAATTCATACTGACTATTTCGCAAAAGTTGCTTACAAACCAGTTATTTATTATTTAATTCAGTCAAATAAACAATCAATTCTTACTGATTGTGGAACAAATAAATTAAATAAAAAGTAATTATATTTATAATAAATTATACTTTTCTCCGATCAACATTGTTGAAAACTCCGAAAATTAGAGTAAATATTTAAGCCATTTTTTTCACTCTATGAACACACCTCTTGGCAGTCATCGTTAATGTAAATAACATCAATTTGTGGTAACATGAGCGTCGCAGCATAATTCTGAGCATTGTTTCTCAATGATCTCTACATACGAGGATTAGTTATGTTACTCAACATAAGAATCGACACTAACATTAACATTAGCCCTTAATTTACACTCACATAACTCTTGCTTTGTGCTGTACTCCGTATGCGTGAACAGTAGCAGAGTGAGCTCGTTTGTGATTTGCTTGTGAGCAGCACTGTAGACAATGAGAAGGCCATCCAGAATCCACAACTAAAATTACAAATACAAAAAAATAATAACAGAGGTGAAGAGTTTTAAAGTTCTCTGCTAAATTGTTATGCACGAGTCCATGAGCTGAGAGGATAATTGGCTTCCACTGTCGTTTGATATCGATGCCTAGGTCGGAATATTTTGATATATTTTTTGCACATGTTTTTTGCTTGATCTTGTTAAGAGGAGCCGCAACCTCAATTATATAAGGAATCTTATTAGATTTATCAATCAGAAATATGCCTGGCCTATTATGGTCTCTTGCTGCATGCGTTAAAATTGTTCGGTCGTAATACAAGAGGAAGTTGGTGTCTTCATGCGCAGGTTGTGGGATATATCTGAATTATGGTATTTTGCTGATTTTGTAGCATTGACTCATCCGAAGCGGGATGTAATTATCATCCACAGCTCGAACAGCCCTGTGCAGTTCGGATAAGGAACACTTTTGTTGAAAATATCCGCTGATGTTTAAGATTAATGTATCATAGAGGGATCCGACATCAATCTGTCCTCAGCCACCCACTTTCCCAGGTAGCATCATTCGAATGACAAAGCGTTTTGGATGGCGTGTCTTGTATTTAGTCGTAATTATATGTATTACTCGCTGCAGATTTTCTATTTCACTAGATGACCATTTTAAAATTCGGAAGCTATACGATAACACCCGAATCACAAATGAATTTACAGCATGCATTTGGTTTTTGTTATTAAGTTGGGTTTTACAGACAGCGGGAAGACGCCTTTTAAATTCTGCTATCAGGTTTTTCCTCATTTGCATCGTATTTATGTTGTTGCTTTGCATAGCTCCAGGATACTTGTCTACCTCTGCCGGTTCCATTTGTTATGTTAAGTCCGCTACTTCCCGCAGTTACATGTCGTGAAACCACTTTCACTTTAAGTATTGTGATCTTTCGGCACTTATCAAGTCCAATAGGCATTTTAATGTCATTGGAGAAGATTTCGACACAATTCAAAAGCTTATCTAAATGGTTGGAATTGCTAGCGTAGAGCTTCAAATCATTTACGTATAAAAGGTGGCTCAGGCTTAATACAAACCCATGTCCCGTCTCATTTAGGATGTGTCTTAAGGGGTTCATGTTAAGAACAAACCAGAGTGGACTCAACGAGTCACCTTGAAAGATGCCATTTCGATTAATTATTTCGGTTGCATATTGTCAGCTTTCAGAGCCAGGTATTTTTAATTTTGTCCCCCAGCGTTGCACAATTTTTTCTAGAAAGACTATGATATTGAGATTGAAGTTGTATATACGAAGTACTTCAGTGAGCCAAGAGTGTTAAGCCGAATCGAATGCTTTCATCCAATCAATATAATCTACATAGAGGTTTCTGTTATCCATTTTAGATTACCCAAAGACAACTTGATCTATAATAAATTGCTCTTTGCAACCTTGTGATGCTCGTATACATCCTTTCTGCTCTTCTGCAATCAGGCTATGTGTGTTGCTATGTTCATAAAAGAGGTTAGTTATGCACGACGTGAGTATTTTGTAAATAACTGGCAGACAGGTGATTGGCCTGAATTTTGACTGGTCGCTCGCTTCATCACATTTTGGAATCATATATGTTATACCAAGCATTGCAAGACATGGCAATTCTTCTTCGCTGGTTGTTATCTTGATGAAGAGGACTGCAAGTTTATCGTGTATACATGTGAGCTTGTTGAACTAGTTATCATGTAAGTCGTCACAGCATGGAGTTTTCCAATTGTGGAGTCTTCGAGCAACTTTCGCAACCTCTTCAGGTGTTACGGCTGAGAAACCGAGTATTGGAATACACGAGTACTTTTCCTTCACTTCTGCTATCCAGCTTACCGAGGCGTTGTATTGCTGACGTTTGTACCAAATATACGACCATTGTTGCCTGTCGCGCCTGCCCTTGAACGTTCGTGGTTTGTTTTAGCTGTCGCAGAAATAGCTTTTGATTGCTTTCAAACGTGCGATTATGTGGCTTGCGTTTCATAGACATGTTATACCTTTGTCTTCTGGTGGTTAGCGATCTTAGTTCTTGTTTGAGAGTATCGAGCGTACTCTTGGGCATTTCTTCATTATTTTCGAACTTCGTGTGAATATTAAAGTTTTTACATATTTTGTATACTTGGCGTTTCAATCGCCCGGAGGTGCTACCAATGCTGTTATTTATCCTATATGTGCTCTTCGATGTTCTTATTGAGTCTTATCAAGCACTTCGGTTTATTTCGCTTGTCAGTTGAACTGGAGTGCTTTTACTTCTGATTTTGTTGATCTTTCTCATAATATTTGTTAGTGATTATTTCAGAAATAGTTTTAGGAACGTAGTATATGACTATTATTAGTTATACGAGACTAATCTCTTCGTTCAGCGTTTCCGATAATACAACAGCCTTATAATAGTCAACTAATTTTCCGAGCTTTCTAGTGTTTAATTTCGGCAAGTGTTTGTTATTATGGTTGTTATTTGAAAATTGGAAAAGTAATGAATTACAATCACAATGAATTAAAAAGCATTAGCGACTAGGCCATCAGCTTTAAAATTATGGTTTTTAATAATACAGGGTTGCCCATATTCGACGGACCCATCTGGCAACCCTGTATCTCTTGACAGAGACGTCAGATCGCTTAATGACATACCGCGTTGGAAGCGTCAGTCCAAGCAGATTTTTACCATGGAACAGTACACGCTACGCGAGAAATTTAGTCAAGTTAAGAAGTCAAAAGAAGAAGAAGAAGAACAAATTCATCATGTCCGACGAGACTCATTTCTTATTGAATGGGACGGTAAACAAGCAAAATTTCCGTATTTACGCCACTGAAAATCCTCACGAAATTCAAGAGGTACGTCTTTACGACGAAAAAGTCACTGTTTGGTGCGGCGTTAGTGCAAAAACGATTAATGGGCCGTTTTTCTTCGAAAATGGAGATGGTCAAGCTGTTACCGTCAATAAGGAGCGTTATCGCGATATGATAACCACTTTTGTGATGTCAATTATTCGTCAAAAGCGTATGACGCAGTTCTGGTTTCAACAAGACGGCGCTCCACAACACACATAGTTCGCACGACAATCGATTTTTTGAGGAATTGACTGACTTCTTCTTGTGGGGATATTTAAAATCAAAGGTTTATATTAATAAGCCACAGACCATAGAAGAGCTCAAGAACATCCGTGAGGAAATAGCCGCTATTTCAGCCGACATGTTAGCTAAAACTATGGAAAATGCTGCAAAACGGGCACAATGCGCCGTACAGACTCAAGGCGGCCATTTGAGAGATATGATATTCAAAAAGTGATGCCAACAAATCTAATTGAACCAAATAAAATGATTATTATCGTCAATATCAAGAAAATTGTGTTCTTCTTTGATTTAAAAAAACACATGGGTCCGTCGAATCTGGGCAACCCAGTATGAGCGGATTTAGCACTGCAGCCTGAAAAATCTATTGTGCCTCCTTCATGGATTCAGAGTACTTCTCTGAGCCCAACTTTCTCAATAAAGTTTAGAATTTATCCTATTTTACTGTGAAAATAGGTTTGAAATACTTTTTAACCTTATTCGAATCAAAAAAGATTAATTTTATATACATTTCTGAATATACAATATTTAATTCTTTCATCATTTCTGTTCTGAAGTTTTTTCTCTAGGGCTCCAATCAAAAAAGAACTACTGATGAGAGCCTGTAGCTATAAACCACTTATGACTCCAAACTGGTACTTACAGATATATTCACAGTTATATTCACAGTTGTATTTTATGTAATGTGAAAAGGGAGATCTGTTTATATATGCAACACCTAATATGCGATATGTGATAAGGTTTCAATGTGAGCGCATTATTTAAATGCAGCATAGTGACACCCGTAAACGCCACAGCCGCGTCGCGACTGCTGTTGACTTTTAATAAACAATCTTGCACTGTGGCATTGTGAGCTCAACTTTGCATATGGTTCCACCACACATGCCATATATAACTCACACATGCACACATCTATTCACATGTATGTGTTTTAGCGCAATTTGTGCCACAAAAACTCGCATTCACAACACTTCGAGCATGAAAAGGTGAAACACCGCTGCGGGCAGAACAAATGCCAGAACCTTGCGTAAAACAACAACAAACGAGATGTTGCTTGCTGGGGCAAATAAAAAATACAGCAGCGGCTCTAGTGGTTCCAATGCAGGTATCATACACAACTGCTAGATTTGAGCAGCCGAAGATGAAGCGCCACGTAACAATTGCAAATGCGACAAACTGATGTCTCTTCGAATGTTTTCAATAGCTGCTGCTGCAGTGTGGCACAGAGGGTACACCTGTGCCATGTACGAATAAATACAGTTGAGAATGAGTGTATGTGTGTGTTGTCAACTGTTACCAGCGCTAATAATGCTAGCGAGCTCTGTGCCACAGCTTTATTGTAAGTGGCAGCAGTGATAAAAATACGCAAACACTAACACTTGCACACAAGTGTGCCGCAAGTGTGTTGAATGCAGAACAAAAGCTACAAGGCAACAGGCATTGGGGGCCAATGGTGTCTCGATGGCAGGTAGCAGCAGCAGCAGGTGAGCAGCAGCCCATAATGTATCACGTGAAAATTGCCGTGGCAACTGTAACAAAGTGGCATGGTGTTGAACAATGAGCTGGAGGTGCATATGTATGTATTTATGTGTTGCAAGTGGCATAGCTGCCGCATGATATATAACCAACAAATATATTTACAAATATACGCTTAAGTTATTTACTTACCCGTATATTGTGTTGCCACTTGGATTCTTACCTCTATACACTTCCGAAGTGCCATGCCCCTAAACATACATATGTACATACATTCATATATAGATACATGTGTATGTCGCAAGTATGGTTCCATGCGGCTTGGTGTAATGCTTTACGTAAGCGCTGGTGACTTTTTAGCCCACCTCTCTTCACTACCGCATCGCAGGTTGCAGGTTATCATCGTTGGCTGCTGCCGCCGTTGCTACCACCGTCGCCACCGCCGCTGGCCAAGCAAAGCTACTGCAACAGCTGTTGCTCCAGCCACATTTCTTCGCCTGATTTTGCTGCAGCATCTCCTACTACTCGTTACATTTATGCCACCGATGTCTATTTTTCTCTCCACTTTTTGCCTGCCTCAGCTTTGGCTGCTTTGGTGACATATCGCGTAGACAATAGTGGAGCAACCATATTTACTGCCACGCCACCGCACCGCACTACATTCTCCTTTGGCTTTTTGCTTTTTTCATTCATCTCTGTATTCCCTTGAGCTCTCGTGCTCACCTGCACCTGGAGGGCCAAGCAAACACCTGTTTGGCCACATAAATTATGTCACAAGAATTTAATTTAGCTGCTGCTGCTGCTGCCATTGCTGCATTGACACACAAGTATCAATAAACATACGTACAAACTTAATATGCGCATACATATGTGTGCGTAAAATAACAGCAACAACAAAATGGAAATGTCAAGTAAAATATTACGCGGTAGTTTGGCGCAAAATGAGTGGGCGGACATAGCGGCAGTGAATAAAATAATTTGAAAGTAAATTTTTATAGCACTGTGAGGGCATATATTTCAAGGGAAAGTTGATGTATTTATATATGTATGCACATAGTTTAATATTAAATGTGCCATATACTTCTTCCTTAGTCTAAAGAATGAGTAAGCCGGAGTGGCAGTTTTTGATAAAATATTTTATGACTCAATATATTGAGGTGAGGCTGGAAGCGCTGTCTGTCGGCATTGTAAGCCAGATTTGCCGTCGATCCGCGTAAAATCGATTGAGACTATCATTTGTAATATCATATTGCCAATTTTACGCACCTTGATACTACACGCATGACCGGATTAACGGAGTTATCATAGGCGAAGTGTGATAAAGGCGTTATTGAATGAGAATTGATTTTGCTAAGTGCTTTGCTTTTAGAAATCAACTAATTAACTCACTTCCTTCCCATCGACGTTCACGTTATTCCCATCTCGCTGCTCAAAGTTCAATCAGATTAAAGGAGGTTGGCCTTTGGAGGCGATTTCTCAAGAGACAAGGGCAGCATTTTTGGATAGCTAACACCGTATTTCTCTGAACTTCATACAGATCTCTCATCTATTTCCAGACTGGAGTTTGAGGGTCGTGCCAGGTCTTTCCAAACAAACAGGTTTAGAACGAGGGGAAAATCTGTACCGAGGCGGCTACCTGTGACTTCACTGACAGCTTCAAGATGGGCCCAGGAATCAGAGCAGGGGTTTTCCCTATCAGTCAATCTTTGTCCTTAAAACTATTTCCTTGCGTTTTTCAGGCAAACTTCTTTGTTACCCTGCAAGCATGCAGAATGCTTAGGGAGCGAGGGAGATGTCCGCTGAGATCAAGGCTCTGATGACGTCATTGTCCATAATCAAATTGATAAACTCTTGTAAGGAGAAGGTCAAATATCTTGGGTATGCAGGTAACAATTCTCTGGTCTGGGTATTTCACAACACGAAGAGGGAAATAAAATTGCTGATAAGCTATGCAGGAAGGGGCTCACCGAATTAGTTTCAGAGGTCTCCCCCCTGATCATCGGTATCATCCTGACTGTAGTTAAAGGGGAATTGCATAACTTATATCTGAGCCAAGCGCGGATTAGATGGAGCTCCATTTCTTCGTGTGGTATTTCGAAAATCAAATGGCGCCAGTACAAAAGGCGCAGGACGTAGATAGTCCCTCACGCCATTTAATTTCCAAACTTCTAGCTGAGCTTACCGGCCATTGGACGATCGGAACTGACACAGAATGGGTTTACCATTTAATCCTCATTGCAGAACCTATTGCGACCTCTCCGAAAAGGATACTGTTGAGCAGTTTCTCTGTAAATGGCCGGGCGTAGAAGCCAGAGGATTAAGGTCATTGGGTGCTACTCTCTTGCACAGCCTGAGCGAGTACTTTAACCTAAATCCCATCAACTTTCTCCGTTACAACCATAGCTCTGAGTAGCTGCAGATATCTGCCCGTTGGAGGTTCATAATGGTATCAAAACGGCGTTTCAGTGCTACTTTGGGAGTTCCAGACTGGTACTTTAACGATTTCACTTACCTACCTATACATATGTACATATTAGTAATGTAATTTTTTTCGATTTTTACGATCCCGTTTTATCAGGATTTCGTTAATACAATCTCAGGATAATATGCTTTGCAAAAAAAAAGTAAGCCCCGGTATTTTGGGATTGACATCCCTACGCTAGTATGTCCACAAGCCCGTGTTTTAGTATTAGGTGTTTTTTTTATATTTAAATCCAACGCTTTCCCTCCTGGCGCCCAACCGGCATGAGCGCCTCAGTCATTTGGATAATTTTTGCTTTGGTGCTGAACTAAGAACGGCAGGAGTTTGTTCGGAGGGAATTTAAAACTCTTGAACCGTACAATAAAATATTAAAGCTAAGTATCGTCATGGATGGTATACTTGAGGGCGAAACATAAATCGAAGTATTACTATTGACTTCATGAGTCTGACCGCCTTAGTCTAACTTGATCTATATTTTCGTTATAATTTCCTTGATTATTGGGTATAAAAATGTTATTATAAATTCAATAAATTCCTTAGCGACTTCTTGCTACCACCTCTGTTTTTGTAGTTTTATTCATTCTCTTTTTTCATTTTTTAATTTATTTTAAAAAAATATATATATTAAAAAATGAATGAAAAAAGGTAGATTAAGGTCGTGATCAAGTCGTCATGAACCGTACCAAGTAATAAATGGCAAGAAGCTTTATTTAGCTTGGTGGTACTGGCAGGAAATCTTTCACTATGAGCTGTTTCCATCGCATTAATTCGGTGTTCGACTGTTAACGTTTCACCTGTTTGCAGCAGACGATCGATCAAAAGCGGCGAAGAGTGAGATATTGGAAGAGGTATTATGTGCCATCAAACAGCCGGGCTGTACACATTTACTGACGCGCCATAAGCTCCGTGAGTTGGGATAGAAAATTCTATTGCAAAGTCCCGATTTTCAACACTTGAAGCACTTGCAGGATTCGAGCACTTGCAGGTTCAAATGGTAATTTTTAAATCTTTATCGTAGCCCTTTATTCTGTTTAAAGTATTGGTTTCGGAAAATTCTTAAAACATCTCATCTTTTTCTTTCCAGCTTTATTCAAGGAGCTTAAAACAACTTTTTGTGCAATAATAGTTTTTTGTCTCTGGGCAATCGATAAGGTGACTACTTGAGGGTCGGATGGAAGAATTAATTTTTTTATTATTTGGACATTTTCGAGAATAGCGCTTTCAGATTTCGCTTTAGAACTTGTTGTTGTTTTTATCAAAATTTTGTGTTTTTCCTACATCAGAGATACGCCTCTCTGAGCCACATCCAGAAATGCTTAGTTAGAAAGATTCTCTATGAAATCAAATGAAAAGAGGTGGGTCATGCGGGGGTTCGCACCCACTATTATAAAGTGAAGTGCTCAGAGCTAACTCTAGTGCTAACGCAGGAGACTCCCCACCCAAATTTAAATACACCTTCAACTTAGTTATGACGAGATTGGAATATATGTACATATTTCGAGGCATTCCTCAGTCTATTGGTTCAGAGACAATTACGATGTTAGCCTGAAAATCATTTCTGCGAGGTGTCACCTCGATGCAGTGTGAAGTAGAATCTGCAACCACCAGCTCAGTTAGAATCTTGAACTAGAAGCGTGAATGAAAAATAGAGATCGGAAAATCATTGAGCCAAGAGGAGTATTATCGCCCTGCTACATCACTTTCTCAGACATGTGGTTGAAGCCAAAATATCCACCAACGTGTAGCGGGACAAAGGCGTCACTTCCGAAAATCAACCACCGGGTTGCCCTTCACTCCTTTTGCCACAGCAAAACAAAGAAAAACCAAAAACAAATTTCTACAACCCTTTGAGAAATTCGCGATATTTGTAAAACATGTAATGCAATCTTTTCAAAAAATTATGAAAAAATAAATAAAAACATCCTGATGAGTTGAACCAAACATGCAACAAAACGTGATCCGAGGCAGCCGCAATTACCGCCACTAACACAGGAAGCACTCAGAATGCGTGCGGAATATAAATAAGCTCGTTAAAGAAGTGTTTTAAATAGAGAAGAGAGTATAGTCTAGATAAAAGGAGTGGAGAATCTATAGGAAAATTAAGCGCAAAATAAAAGAGAATTTCGAAAAAATGACAAAAAGCAGAATAAAATTATTTTTTCATTACATTTACTTTAAATAAAATTTGTAACGCATTTACTGCGCTGAAGTGCCAGCTAAAAGGAATTGCGCTGAATAAATTAAAGGAGTGGAAGGATGTTGGGTAGCGCAAATTATAGCGACAAATGAAAGAGAGCCATGAAAAACACTTTGATGGATGCGCGTTTCGAATGCGAAATAAAGACATGTCCAAACGTAGTACAAAGAAGAAGCCATGACAGCTGGGGCGCTGTGGGGCAACTGCTGTGGTGTCACACAGGATTGCGGGTATATAGTACATATAAATGGAAAGAGGCAATGCATGGCCTGAGGAGGAGATATGATGAGAGTAGGTACGGAAAAAAACCAAAAAAGGAAAAAATCTATAAAAAGAAACAGATACGCAACTGAGGAGTAGCAAATGAGAAAAGGAACGCTTTGAGACGCACTTGTAAAGAAAAATAAAAGCATAGATTGATATGTGAGACAGGAAGCGCTCGAAATGGAAGGCAGCACGCACGCACACACACAGTTAGGGCAAACAAATGAGCGATGCGGCAAACGCGTTTGAGCCAAGCGAAAAAGACAGCGAAGATGAAGTGGAGGTATGGAGTATGAAAGCTACACTCCAAAAATAAATAACGACAGCAGGTTTATAGTGTTTGACAACAACTATGTAAAAAGGAAAACGCTGAAACACACACACCTACACCCCCAAACGTACGAAGTACGACACACAGAAGGCATTGCGCGCCCATTGCATTGACGTGAGGTAGTATGCAAATAATGAAAGGCAAACAGATCAGTGTGTGCGTGCATGCGTGCATGCAAATTGACAGCTTGCTACAACAAAACCAACAACCCAGAGGAGGACAAGTAATACCTGTGCTTCAAAAAATCCGTCTTCGATACACTTCTTCTGCACTTAAGGTAGTATGCGCGATATACTCCCATATGCAATACCGTTATATAGCGCGAAAACAAAGTGAAGGCGTGCACTAACTGCCAAACAAATGTTAAGCATACTTTATGGCGCAGAAACATACGCTGCCACCGCACCAGACGTGCAACATAGCAACGCCGTATGTAACTTGGTAATTTGAAGTGAAACGCCGTTGACAGTGGCATTGGCGCTGTGCTGACTTTGTGCCACGCCATCGTGTCGTTTGGCGATGGCCTTAGTGGCACCTTCTTCGGCGCGCACGTATGTATGTGTACGAGTATATGTACACCTGTCGACAAAGAAATACCCGCTCACCTTTTGTGATTATACATTTTGACATAGAATTTTTTAGATTTAATTTTAATTCATTTTCAATAAAAAGACAGCTCTTTCTTTAACAAAGGTCATACAAGTAAAAGTTTTCAAACTTGCACGAAATTCAGAAAAATTCATAAAATATGCATGAAATGCTCTACTTTTTTATCGGAAATGCAATAAAATTATTTCAATGCAATCAGAATTTTTAGAAACATTTTGGGTATGCAGACTAAAGCCCATTAAATTTTAGTGCAATAAAGTGGGATTTTAAAGTGCCTCAAAAATTTCGCTGAGTTTTGACGATTTTAAACTTTTGCTCCGTACAAAAAGTGTTTTATATGGAATAAAAGGCGAAATAAAAACAGTTGTTAAAAGTCAATGAGATTTTTGCGATTCTTTGAACCTTACCTTTGTTAGACTAAAACTGGATGAAATTGAAATTTGAGAAAGGTGAACCAAGAAACACCGAGAGATTTGATAGCTCCTAAAACACTCAGGCCAAAGAGCCCATTGCATTCAAAGCTCTGAAAAGTAAAAGGGTAGATAGTCAAAGAAGACAGGAGATGAGTAACAGAAGGAAAGAGATAGGATAGAAAAGAAACAGAGATAGGTAGTACTATGAGCATTTTCCAGATCCTTTGGCAAATTAGAAAATATCCTCCAGTTTGAGAGAATGAATTTTACTTATTCTTATGACATCGGAACCCAAAATTCGTAGCCTTTGCCTAACAATGTCAAGACATTCACAGAGAAAATGCTCAGCGCTATCCGCCTCTTCTAAGCAAGATGGGCTGACCTGGTACCAACGGTGGTCATATGCATTGCGTCATGTAATAATACCGACCATCTACCGAATGCTTTTTCGTCTAAGTTTTAGCAGAAAGTTCGTCAGCTTTCTGTTCGGGCTTGTCACAAAACACTTTCATGATTCCTGTAGATCTGATTTCTATTATTGGCTCTGGTTCCGCAGTTGGCCAATTCGTCGGCAATTTCATTTCCTTGAACACCGCGTTGTCCTGGAACCCATAGAGGTAGAAGCTTATTCTGTCTTGCAGCAAAATTAAGCTTCTTCTTACATTCTTGAACAGTCTTTAAGGTTTGTTTCGCGTTCCCCAAGCCCTTTAGTGCAGTCTGATAGTAACGTAAGGCTTCAATCTGTTTCCCGTTTCATCTCCTCTCAATTATCTATTCTGCTACTTTCAGATTGGCAAACATTTCCATTTGGAAAATAGTTGCCATTCCTCCCTCCTTTCATGTAAAATTAAATGGACTATAGAATGGCGTACTCACAAGTTATACAAATATTCTAAAAAAAGAGCGAACATCTTTCTGAATTTCTCTGAATTTTTAAAATGTTCAAAGTTCCAAGATTCAGGGATTTTATTAAAGAATGAAGTATATTTTGATTGAAAATTAAATTTAAATTAATATTAAATTTAAATAATCCAATGTTAAAATTTATAATATTAATGGCTGCGAGATTATTTTTGTGTCGACTGTTGTAGGAACACAAGAGCAAGTGCAAGGTAAATTTTATTGTGCTGGGTAGTGTCGCTCATATCTGCTGCAAACGCCCACTTGTCACGCTCACTTGTCAACTTTGGCTAGGAATTGCCATTTTTTTTTCTACTTCTCGTAATTTCTTCAGTTTCACTTCGCTTTTTGCGCTTTACGCTTTTTTCTCAGCACTGCTTTTTACTCTACATTCTTTACTTTTGTTTGTTTGCTTCTTGTCAAAGCTCTTCAGTTAAGGAAATTACAAATGCAATCCTTTGACGACGTCTTGGCGCTGCCAAAAGGCTGCCTCAAGTTACAGTTAAACAAATAAACAAACAGTCAGAAATGCGAGTGTGTGTGCCATATGTAAATACGCGGCAATGCATGGGTATCCTGCAGTAAATCGAACTAGCACCCAGGACTAGCATCGAACTGACCTCAACTCAGGGGTCAAATTATGTTTCCAGCTACATATCTGGGAAGCTCCTCCAAGGGTGTTGGATCGCATTTACTGCGAAAATTATATAAATCCTAATTTCAAGTTCTGTGTATATACAAAAAAAAATTTAATAATTCCAAAAAAAAATTCTGAGTTTTTTCAGTATTTTTACAAAACTTTCTGGTATGCAGGATTGTAGCCCATTGAATTTTTATATAACAAAATGCAAGTTCGAAGTAGCTGTGTTTTTTGCTGACGGTGTTTGGAGTTTTTTTTTCCATATAAAAATGCCACCTTTCATTATTAGTAGAACAAGCAGAAGTCCGCCAGCAAAAAACATTTGTTAAAAATCTACACAATTTTTGAGTCGCTTAAGAGTGGCACCTTGTTATGAAAAAAATTTAATGAGGTGTAAAACTCCGTACTCAACTTGTCAATAAGCGTACATATAATAGTGTGAAGTGTCTATTCTTCGGAAATTAGTCGGTATTGGGTCCACTGGTATGCAGCCTATATAGCAACGAGATTTCGCCGCCAAACAGATTTGTTCGCCTAGCCTAAAAAAATGTTTTTTGTTGGTATTGCTTTCTAAATAGTCACTTACATATGTATGTATATATATTTTTTTTAATATTATTATGTATTATTACTATTGAATCATAGGAAAATATCAGTAAATTTTATATCAAACATTTACAGAGAGATATTGTGCAATCTTTCTCTTAATTTTCTATGAACTAGCAATGAAAGCAAAGTATAGCATAATGTAAAAAAAAATATTAATTATTTTTTATAGTGACCTTGAAAACCACCAGAATTTCACAAAAATGTTACAAAAACAAACAAAAAATTTTATTTTAGATAAGATAAGAGTTTATTAAGTAGAAAACGTTACAATATTTATGTTATCGCACAATTTACAGAATATGATATAAATCTTAATTCTACATCATTATATTTGTATATTTATCACAGGTTTGGTTTTTTAAACGATTTTTTCTTTTTTTCGAAGGAAAAAACTACTATGAAAAACCTCCGCTATACTTCTTACAAGCTAGGGTTAATCTGTACGCATTTAAGTACCAGGGCCTAATTGAACATTAAGAAAGTTCAGTTATTAGTAGATTGTCCGAAAAACTGGAACGAATTTTGAATCTTTTAGTCAAATTTTGTATTTGATCTGCCAAAATCTTAGTTTTTGATTCATCATGAAGCTTTCTGGTGGAGAAATGCCATGGGAGTCGTAGCATCATTTTGAGTACCTTATTTTGGCAGATTTGCTGTTTCTTAACATGTGACTTTGCGATATTACTCCAGGCTGGACAGGCATATAATATTATTGGCTGAAATATAGACTTATAAATTATTAGCTTATTTTCATCACTTAAGCCTGAGCGTCTATTTATTAGGGGATATAACATTTTAATCGCCAAATTTACTTTCTCCTGTATGTACTTTACATGATCGCAAAAAGATACTTTTTTATCAAAAATCACCCCCAGATATCGTACGGTATTGGCCCACGGGATATCATAACTACCTAATTTCAAACCTGTACTTGGTATAAAGCAATGACTTCTTTTTCTAGTGAAAAAGATAGCTTGCGTCTTACCAATGTTTAATTTTATTTTCCAAGTACACAAGTAGTCTGCCATGTTTTGTAGTGCATCTTGAAGTTTGGTTACGATTTGGTTACCAAACGCATGCGAATAAAATATGCCAAAGTCGTCTGCATACATAGCATATGAACAATTGGCTAATTTGGGAAAATCAGAGCAATAAATAATGTACCAAGTACCGATCCCTGGGGAACTCCAGTGGGTAATTCGATCATGTCAGAGTAATCGTCATTCAGAAATACGCAAAAGTAACGATTTTTTAAAAAGCAATTTATGATTTTTACTAGTGGTAACGGAAATTTTAAATTTATTAATTTGTAAATAAGACCATCACGCTATATCGAATCAAAAGCTTTCTCAACGTCAAGAAACATTAAACCGGTTGATTTCTTGTGATCGAAGTTAGATTTGACGTGATTATAGATTCGTTTAATCTGATGAGTCGTACTATGATGTTGTCTAAATCCAAATTGCTCGTTTGGTATAATCTTATGGGTGTCTAGGAAGCTGCTTAGAAGACTAATAGGGCGGTAGCTATCAGCTGCGTTTGCTGGCTTGCCCGGCTTGCGAATTGGAATTATTTTAGCAGTTTTCCACGCGTTAGGGAAATATTGCAATTTGATGCAAGAGTTTATCAAAAAAGTAAAATATATCACGGCCTCTTTGGGTAGGTGTCTGAGCATAATATTTTTTATTTCATCATGCCCTGCAGATTTCCTCTGTGGTGCATCATGCAGAAGATCCTGAACATAATCTGAATCCACGTATTCAGTTAGTGGAGTGTATACTTCTTGCGAATTTAGTTGGTTTATAGCTGTATCAACTAAATTTGAGACGTGTGGAGATCCTAGTTGATTGGACACCTTATGATTTTCTAAAAAGTTATATGCAAACAAATTTGCTTTTTCGTGACTTAAGATTAATGTCTCATTTGACTCACGCAGAGGTGGGATTTCTGAATGTTTTCTTCGCATTATTTAACAAATGTTCCAGAATGGCTTACTTCTCTTTTCAATTGAACTAAGTTTCTTATTCCAGCTGGCATTTCTATACTGAAAGATCTGTTTGCGGATTTGCACAGAGTAATGTTTTACTGCTTCGTAGTCAGAGAGCTGTCTGTAATGACTCCATTGTCTACGGAAATAATTTCTAGTTTTTATTAAATTTAAAATGTATTGGGGTAATTTGAGAAAATTGGTCTTCAAAGTTTTAAGTGGGACTGAACTTCGTACTGCTGCTATTATTTTTTCACTGAACATTATTACGTTTTTATCAATATCCTCCATGGAATCAATTAAATCAAGGTTGGTTGACCAAGTACATAAAGAATTTTTTAATGAGGATCGATAAATCTTCGAGTTTGTCTTATCGTAATCCATTATAAAGTTGTCGATATGCTTGAAATTTAAATTGAGATCAAATTTTACCGGTAGGTGATCGGAATCAAATTTGTTTTTCGTTAAAGGCTGAGATATGTATATACGTGGGTATATTCGAGAGTACCAAGTCAATATTGGATGGGGAAAACCTACTAGACGAAGGTATATATGTTGGATCGTTTGAGTAGGAAACGCTTATGGGGAAAAATGTAGTAAATTCATTGAGTATATTTCCCCAAGTATTAGCTCTAGAACAACCCCAGTTGCGATGCTTGCTATTAAAATCCCCGCAAAAAATATACGACCCATTCAAATGGAAAAGTGTTCTTAAGTCTTTTTTGTAACTATTCCAAAGCTCCGAGGTATTTGTTCCACCTGGAAAGTAAGTACTAAAAAGCTTAAATGATTTATGGTCAGAGGAGGTTATTTTAATTCCAATATTTTCAACTATTTCTGTATTAATATTTATGATATTGAATTGCATAGACTTTTTAACTAATATGGCAACACCACCACCTACTTCAATTTCCCTATCTTTACGCACACATACATAATTGGGATGATACAATTTATCAGTATGTTTTAGCCACGTTTCCGAGAGCATTCATACATCAACATTAGTTTTGATTAAAAAATCAAAAATGTCCATAAACTTATTTCGGATACTGCGACAGTTCCACAAAGTTATTTTAAGCTGAGATACAGACATTACTTATTACTAGAGTATAGAAACTTAATTGCTAATTGTGCGATAGCGTTAAATTGATCATGTTTACTTCTACATTCTTTTAGTTTTTGTATTAATTCAAAAGTTAGTTCAGTGATTTCCCTTTCAGTGAACAAATTGCTGCTGTCGCACATTGGTTCAGCGGTGCGAGCGATTGGGAAGCGCCACGTCAGCACTTTTCCAGATTCTACCGCTCTTGTATTGTCTACGTTATTCGTACGATTCGAAGGAAGAGGTGGAAACTGTGTGAGACCAAAGTCCAAGTTCGGTTGTGTATGCATATTCGGCGAAGACGGGGAAAGAGATGGGCGAGTTCTTTGTCGATTATATTTCTCTTTGATGCGTAGATACGCAGCTCGATTGGGACAAGCAATATCATTCGACTTGTGATTGTCATTGCAGTTTGCACATTTGACTCTGTCGGGGACAATGCAGTCGGAGGTTTTGTGCTTACCAGCACAGTTACCGCAGTTCGGCCTGGAATAGAAGCCGCGCTCTCCATGCCCGAACATTTGGCAGTTTCGACATTGCAATAATTTGTTTTTTATTTTACGCTGGAAGTCCCATCGTATAATAATGCGAAAAAGAGATTTTACGTCACGTTTGAGATCGTGCAGCTTAACTGAGCCACGTTCAAAGTATACAATTTAAAGAGTGTCTTTGTAGCCTTCGAATGTTTTTGTAACTATTTTAACCTCTTTGCACTTCAAACCAAGGGAGATTAGTTTATTTTTCACTTCGTCCGTTGTTTTGTTTTCAAGTCCGTAAAGGACAGCTTTAAACGCCCTTTGATTTTTATTATCATGCGTATAGAATTGGCAAGAGTTTGTCTTTAAAACGTCTTTAATTTTATTAAACGAAATGGATGATTCACTTATTATTTTCACACCGATGGAAATTTTTTTTATGAAAAAATCGATTATGCCTTTTTGTACTAAAAGGTTCTTAATAAAGTCACTATTTTGCGCGAGAACCTTAATAGGCGGAAGCACTTCTTTTGTAGCTTTATTTTGTTGTGAAGTCACACTGCATTCCATGTCACTTTCATCACCTTCTAGCGCCTGTAGAGGTGTCCAGAAGTTTTTCCTATTAATGTTTTTATCACTCACACTTAGAATTTTAGTGTCCATAATTTTACTCTGCTTACGAGAAGACATTGCATCTTCATCGTGATCTAGTGCAACTCGTTTCGCAATTTTTATTTTTATTTTTTTATTTTCTTTTATTGCTATATTTGTTTATATACTATTTTGTTAAGTCACAGATGCAAAATCAGGTCTGACTTAGTCAGCGGTAACACAATTTTATTTTATTTTGATAACTCTCTGATAAATACGTCCGATTCGTACTAGCTCTGTCTAGAAAAGAAAGCAGAACTATTGTAGGTATGCTGACAGGCCGCAATTTGCTAGCAGAGCACGCATACAAGATAGGAATCACAAACAACGATAGCTGCAACGAACACCTTCTATGTTCCCGTCCAGCATTAGCTAGAACCAGATTAAAATGCTTAGGAGCTTTACAATATGAGTAGTTAGAGTATCTCTCGAAGATAAAGCTGCAAAGTTTACTTAGATTCGCAAAAGACGTATTACAAGATGTCTACTACAAAGAAACGTAAGGGTCTAGCTCCATCTGGTAACACTAAGGATCAATATGTCTATGAGATGGCTTTCAGCCAGCCAGGTCAACCTAACCTAACCTGATAACCCCCTGAATTTCACAAACAAATAAAAAAATAGATTCAGATATTTTTTAATTTTTTTTTTTTAATTTTCGGTGAAATTCTGGTGGTTTCCGGAGGTGGTAAAAAATATAAAAAAAAAAAAAATAGAATATGAGTTCTATTTTTTTATATTTATTTGTGAAATTCTGGTTGTTTTCAGGAGGTAGAAAATTAATAAAAAAAAGTAAAAAATTGATCGCTTGTTTTTATTTTTTTCTGAAATTTTGGTGGTTTTAAATGGAGGCAAAAAAATTGTTTTTTTGTGTTTTGTTTTGTAAAAAGAAATAGATTAAGATTGAAATACATCTTAATAAATTATTCTGTTTGCTATTATGCAAGTAAAATTATTTTGGTTTTAGCCTTCCCAGAGCAACTGAAGCTGAAATTAAACAATAGTTTACTGTATGGGTTCTAAAATATAAATCAGCACTTCAAAGTAAACGCTCCACTTGTCTCCATTGTGTTATTGGAAGAACGTAGAATAGAGAATTCTGAAAAAAAGCTTCCATCATTGCGATCCCCATATAAAAGTTTTCTCTCTTTTGAAGTGCAATGGAAAGAATTTTCCCCTATCAATCAGCATATGCATCTTCTGTCAAAAATGGACCAGACGTGGTAGCTATCACTCGGAAGCGGCATATGCACATAATTTTACTCTATAAGCCAGGAGCCCTGACTGGTGAGGTTATTTTGAATTCATTCAAAGTGTCAAAAATTTATGAAAAAGTGTAATCCAGTTCTTGGTTCAAAATTTGTGCTAGCCTGTGTTAGTTATGCCAGAAGCTGCATTTGGCGATGAAAGATAGGCAGCATGCAACAACTGAAGAAATTGGGGCCACATTAACCACTATCAGAAAAAACAACATCATAAGGGGAAATAACTCATTTGATAACTTCAAAAAGCGCGAAGAAGAATGCATTAATTGTATAAAAATATATATTTGCCACAAAATTTCCAATGCTTGCTTTTTTGTAAAAAACTTTGGTTACGTTTTTCGGAATAGAGGGTATACGCACTCTTAGCATTCCGCACGTGTCAAGCCCTTGCCTTCGCTTGTCGTTCAAGCTTCTTATTTTAATATTCCCACAGAGCATCCGTAACGACTTGTCAAAGACTCCTTTTGCAATAACAAGAAATATTTTTTAATGTTGTCAAACGATACACAACAACTGCTGTTTTTCTATTATATTGATGTGATGTGGCTTGAATTTTGCGGAGTTGCGCGTAAAGCCACAGGACAAGCAAGCGAATCGAGAAAAAAACATACATACACCTGTGTTCACAATAACAGCAGCGCGACATAGTCTTGACAATTTATTTAAGTTTTTTTGTTTTTTTTGTATTGTTTTATGAAAGGTGCAGTTCATATTACCACAAGGACCATAAAAAACTAATTTTCAAACTTTGTGCATATTAAAAAAAAATCAAAAAAATTGTCGTAAGAATTTCAAACTTTTTAGTAAATTTTTTAGGAAAAAATGAGGGCTCGCAGTTTTGTAGCCCGCTTGATGTTGACATAGAGCTCTGATAGTTTAAGGTGACTCAAAATTCGCGTTGATTTTTATTCTTTTTTTCCGTTACACAGTGAAATAAATTTAAATTCGCTTATTATCATTTTCACTTACCTTGGCATCAAAGTTGCCCCGTGAGGTGGCCTTCCGTACCATACGCAACCGAATCGAGAAAAACAGAGGGGCGTCCGATGTTGTACCCTGTATGGCGAAACAACAACCTGAGTTCCAGTTTTCAAGTTAGACTCTTCAAGTCGAATGTGCTGTCGGTACTGCTGTACAGTAGCTCTACCGGAAAAATCACTGTCGTTACAACCAGTCGCTTACAAATTTTTGTCAATCGCTGTCTAAGGATTTCATTCCGAAGTTTTTGGCCAAAAATAATGCCAAACAGGGAATTTCTCGAAAAAGCAGACATGGTATCGCTAGACTTTTGGTTTAGAAGACAGAAATGGAAGTGGGTTGGTCACACTTTACCTAAAGAAGACGGTGACATAGCAAAGAAGGCAATGGAATGGAACCCACTCACAGCGAGAGGAAGACGTCTGGCAGGCCAAGGGAAACCTGGAAAAGAACTGAGATCGCGAGACGGCTCAACTCGGGTTAAGTTGGAAGCAGGTGAAGGTGTTGTTCAGGAAACGGACGAGATGGCGCGTAGGTTTAGTTGCTGCTCTTTGTCCCGCTAGGGATTCAAGGAGACAATGATGATGATGAGGATTATCATTTTAAGTTCTCTAGCTCTTAAAAAAGACCCGTTGTTATAAATACAGCACTTTTTGCACAACCGAAATATATTACCGAACAATGAAGGGGTAAAAAGATGCTTAACAATGCCAGTGTTGCTGTGATGGCTGTGCAACAAAACTGTGACTCCAAAGGTCTTAACTAAAATTTAAAAAGAGCTTCGATGGAAAATATTAAATTGCCAAATTTATTGCTACAAAACTGCATATCATAAGCTTTTCTAAACATTTTATGTTTAAAAGTGCAAAATTTTATGAACATTTTTTTGATTAATTTATTCTTTGTTTAATTTAAAATTTCGATAAAAATCTTTTGAATTTTTTTATAAATTTGAAACTTTAAGCCTAGGGATTTTTGTTCTAATATAAACTATATATTGATGAAAATTCAAAAATAAAATAAAAAGATAAAAAATAACTAACTAGTGAAAAATTTGCAACAAGTCGCGCTGCTAATTTTGCGAACATAGGTGTACATATTGTATAAAATTGACAAAACAAAAAAAAAAAAAACGAGACGTGGAAGTGAAATAACCGATGATATTAAGCAGCGCAAAAGGAACAGCCAAGACAGAAGATTGTGTGCATGGGTAATATGTATTTGTGTGTGTGTGCGTATGTGTGAGACAACGCCAGTGGGTGGCTGCAACACGTACGCGTAACTACGGACATAAATGCGTACCTATGTCGAAGAAGAAAGTACGCAAATTTGGGCGTACGCTGGGAAGTGTGTAACATCAGCTGCGTGAGTGCGCTGTTATGTGCATGCGTGAGTATCAGTGTCGACTGAAATTTGCTCATACACGCAATATTATCATCAGCGAAATGTGATGCGAGCGATTTTATTATACTTGCCGGCTCCACCCTATTCACATACTTGTACTTCAACTTCCACTTAGTCACTTGTTTGTTTTCCACTTTTGCAATCATTTTGCATACTCACATTGCTTACCAATGTGTGAGTGTGTGAGTGAGTGCTTCTCAGTTTCGTTTTTCGCATTCTTTTATTTGACTTGTGCCGGTTTCATTTTCAGCACCAAAATGTCCTTCCCCTCACCCAAATTGGAATGGGAAAAATTCGTATTTTTCGTGAAAGGGTTCGCTTTTGCAATTTCCATTCACTTCCATGCGTTGACATTTTTGCTCGCCCCATTTTATTATTATTGTCAAAATTTTGCATGTGCGTTTAAAATTTCATGCCATACCCATCACAAGCACATACAATATTAATATGTGTTTATTATGAGTAGAGTACGGTTTGTATTTGCCCTCGTTTGCAAACAAATTTGCACGAGCCCACATATGTACCCACAAATGTACGTAGCAGTGCATCTATGTAGACCCTTGCGAAAAACTGAAAACCCCAATTTTATGCATTTTTTGTACTCTTTTCTTATGCTACGTTTAATTACTCGCTGCTACTCGTCCATTGTGCCCATTTAGATTTGGCAAATGGGTGCTGATAATAAGAGTAAGCAAAAATATATAGCATACATTTAGGCTGTCAACCCAAAGTTTCACTCGCTCATTGCATTTGGGGTCTCCGCAGAGGCAGGCAATGAAAAATGTGAAATAAAGTGCTGCAAAATTTAGACATTTTATGCCAAAGGGGATAGCACTTCCTCCAACTGCTCCCTTTCCACATAATTTGCGCACTGCAATTTTGCAACTCCATACTCATGTGTGAGCGTATAGAGTTGCATCCATGTATGTATGTATGTGTGCGGCGGCAGCATGTGTGTTTTGTAGCCTCATTTCCCTTTCAAGTAGTTATAAATCACTTTTGCCAGTCAAACAAAAGGGGTTGCTTTGGTTTCTTTGCGCTGCTTGGCTTGGCACAAGTCGTCACAAGAAAACCCTTCCTATCTACATATACATACATACGAATTTCTCCTGCTGCTGCTTCTTCATTGTCTAACTGCTGTGCTATTTATTGACGTACATGTGCATGTAGGGGACTGCGGCGGTGGCCCAAGTGGGTGTGCATGTCAATTTGGTATTCTCATTTGAATGTCCTGCCTGGCTGCCAGCTTGTCCGCCTGTCAGTCCGCCCTCAACCGGCCTGCTCTTGGGACTGCGTGCATGCACGTTCACCTCTCCTGCCACTCTTTTCCGCCAAACTGCGTGCTTAGTGGAATTTCTATGCTTTTTACTTATTTTATTTCATACACTCACATTTTTCCTTTCTGCTGCATTTGCTTGACGAAGGATGGCCGAATCTTTGGTGGCGCTTTGGTGGGCGTGTGTGTAAATTATTATTATATTTTGACTTTGAAATTACTTCATTTCAAGTGTGAAAGAGGCGGATATGGTTAGTACTTAATTTCCTGGTAATATATTATATTAATTTTCCACTACGCTTTAGTGGTGGCAGATATTTTTGTATTTTAAATGAATTTATTCCAGTATGAAACAAAATTTGGTAGATTTGTATTTGTTTTTTTTTTTTGTGATTGTGTGAGTCTTGCAAAAAATATATTAAAAGGCATTTAGATAACTTTTTCTCTAAAAATATTAAGGTGTTCGGGCCACAGGCTATACTACGTACACTCAAGAGTCTTAGAAACGTAGAGCTCATATCCATAGAACTTGGTAAAGTGAAATGACATGCAATTACTGTAAGGGAAGCGAATATCTACTCCTACAGCCAGGCGGTAATTAGGGCTTTGAGCTCGTTGTTTGTGTGTTCGAAATTACTCGGGGAATGCCTGCCTTCTCTCTCACCTGCAATCGGATACTTCAATATTAAGCTCATGCCGGTGCCCGGCCACAGGGCTGAAGGGCTGATGAACTGGTCAGACTGATCAGGGGACTTGTAAGAGGGCTTCACTGCAAAATAAGAGGTTTGGGGTCCTCTTGAGAATCAATGAGCGACGTACAAAGTCGCGAGATTCTGCTGGCCACGGGTAGATTGGGGGCACTCGAGGGAGTTTCTGAGGCTGCCTTGATCTCTTTGCTCCCAACGATGGACCACCATTTATCCTACCCTGAAATTTTGCTGTTTCAGGTTTAGTATCCGTTTTAATGGCTTGAAAATAATCATTTCTTATATTTTGAATTTTTTTATTTTTGAGTTTTCTCTTTTGTTTGTTTGTTTTAATTTTTGCTCAACAGTTTATATAGTAGTGCCACTTGGATCATTTGTGCAAACTAGATTAGTTCTACGAGTATAATGTGGTAAAACTTTAAAAGTTTTTGGATTGTCAGGTAAAATTGGGATTCAACACAAGCACACATTTGTCACCATTGTTTTTTTGAGATGCAACATATTTTTTATGTTCGTCATACTAATAGCCAAGGATGTCTCATTCTCACGATTTGCTCAATTATTTTGTACAATGCACCGGTATTTTCTGGCACATCAACTGATTTCGTTTAACCTTCCGGAATTCGTCGGCTAGTGGACAGCGAGAGAACTCATTGTATCAGCTTTTTATGACACTCTTTGAATAAGGATTTTAGTTCACTAATGCATTCTTATTTTGTTACTCCACGTCGAAAATTGTGAAAAATAGTCGCACGAATTTATTTACGATTTAATTCCATTTTTTTGCCGAGGTCAATTTTTAAAGCAACTGTAAGCAACACTACTATGACGCACATATCAAAATGTTCTGTTTGCTTTTATGTTAAAATATGCCAGACTTCCCAATGGATTCGACAGGTAGCGTCTGACAACACTAGAAGTGTCCAAGACCAGAAATGTACATATCAACCCTCGTAACTCATGTCAATGAATGTCGAAATTCTTTTCACTGAATAATTCAATCATCAAAACTTTTTTCAAATCAACTTTCCCAAATTGATTTCAGTTCTTACCTCAAATTCTCTTTTATGCCTTGTATTGAGTGCCTGGCCATATGAGGGAATAAAAACTAATTTGTCATGAATTCGTGCGCAAAGTTAAGTTATTTACTTACCAACTGACATATTTTTTTAAACTTGATAATCCTTTTAAACTGGCTTTTTAAATGATGAATTCCAGTTATTTTTTTAACAGGGTGTAATATTTCGCAAGTCGGTTGAACAAGTGAATAAAATACTTGAAAGTTTTCTTTCGGCTACCTTCCAGTAAGATAATCGTAATTGGTTCTCTTACTCCAACTTCTGCTTGAGTCTGCATAAACACTTTTTTTCACCTTCACCACGAATTTTCTTTTGGAACTATTTATAATTTAAAAAACAAAGATATTTTGTAAGCCTTCATCTTTACGCTGTACTAACACATCTCCGTTTTTTCAAACACACTCTCGCTGCAATTTAGCCATTTTACACTCAGAGGGAATTACTCTCAGTGCTGTTGGGCAGGGCTGCTGTTAGTTGTCATTATTGTAATGCTGTTGGTTTTGCTGCTGCATATAACTGTAATAACTCTCACGTGATTTTTGCTAGCAGTTATTGTTCTGTCCAGCTTTTCACTACTACCACCACCACTTTGCTGCGTGTCTACGTATTGTATTGCAGCCAATTCGCTTTGCGATCCGTCAATGCCAAATGCATGTCAAAATCAAAATCAAAGCAATAACAAAAAAAAAAATGTCTTTTTAATGCAAAGAGTTTTCCAATTTTTTATGCATTCGACACAAAAGTGCTTTGTTCTGTGTTAGCGCCTGTATTTCTGTTTTTTCTTTTCAAGCGATTTTGGTCTAATTTTTTTCGCTTTGCATTTGACAGCCGCCGAATGTCATATCCTGTCGCGCACGTTCACCCAGTCGCCTCACTGCGTAGCTGCTATACATACTCTTTTATATACATATACACACACACATCTCTGTCCCATCAGCTGCCTATCGCTTTACCCTCACCCCTGTATTCCTACATTTTATCTCGTCCTCCCCCTCACTCGTTTCGTATTGATGTCTCTTTGCGCATTTGAGCTGCCCGCAGGCGATTTCTTCATTCAGCCATGTTTAGCCCGTTATTAGTCCTGTTCTTTTGTATTATTTGTTTTTTTTTTTTTGTTTGGTTTTTTTTGAGTAGCCCAAAAATTGCCAAAATCGTTTGAAACATTCGTCTCCACTCTAAGCATCTCTGTGCGCTTGTCATCTCAGTGGGACATCACACGCTTTGTTGATTTGCAAATACCTTTTAAATGATTGTAATGCCTTTTGCAAATTCGATTGTAGTGGATGCTTTTTCGATTGGATTCGATTTTTTATTCAATTTATTTCGGAGCGCGCTTTTTGGCGGTCTCCAGCAAAAGCATTAATGTGCTGAAATTTTATTAGTTCAAATGGAAGTAATTTCCCTTAGTGTCAGAAAGCGGAACATTTGTGCTGCTTACTGGTGATGGAGGATATTCCTCCTTCGAGCCTTGCATTCTGTTAAAGAAGGCCTTCGCTTGAAAAGCTAAGCTCTATTTGAAAAATTTCGAATATGCTTTAAAAGCAGCACGAACTGGAAATTCCTAACTAGTCACGCATTTCGCTAATGCTTTCAACAAAATTTTTTTATCAATTACTAAATAAATATAGCAGCGAAACTACGGAACGAAGCTGTGAATGAACACAATTTGATGCAAAAATATGTGTTCCAGCGTCATTTAATTGACATGACTTCAATTTCACGTCCACCTCGTAACCATATAAGCCCAGATTATGGCACAAAATCCTTCAGAAAGTCTGCAAATGAAAGCGAAGTTTTTGCGCATGATAGCTAAGCAATGAATTTGGATCATCATCAACGCGCGTGGTATTTGCTTTGTATAATTTTTCTACATCTGTCAAAGGTGCCAATTAGGTATATATAGCATAAATTTTGGGTCGAATGACTTTAATAGGTTGCAAGAAAAGTGTTCACAATATAGAGGGGTTTCATCTCAAGTGACCAAGGTATTTTGGTAAATTTTTCTGAAGATTCGGTTTATTTTTAGGCTCGAGTGTAATATGAAGTAAATTGACAAAATTTTGGAAACATTTTATTAATTTTGAGATTTATTCAATTATTTTGATATACCCTAGAGTTTTTTAAATCAAAACATATTTCGCTCCTTGTGTTTCTTTTAGTTTATTCACATATTTTTGGGTAAAATATACCTTTAAAAAAAATTGTTTTGGAAAAAAATTTTTGTGAAAAAATGTATATACATATTAAGGGCAAAAATTTCTTTTTTCGTTGAAAATGTTTGAGACAAATTTTAGAATCAAGTACACATTGAAAAAAAAAATTTTGTTCTTCAAAAATTACAAAAAAAAAAAAAAAATTAATAAAAATAAAATGCTTGGCAAGTATACATTAAAATAAATCTTTTTTTTTCGGAAAAAGGATAAAATATATATATTTTGAAAATTTTTTTTATTGAAAATATTTGAGAAAAATTTTAGGTACAAATACACATTTAAAACAAAATTGTGTTTATAAAAATAACAAAAAAATTTGTACAAAATTTTTCAACAAGAAATAAAATGTTTATAGGAAAATTTTAACTCAAGGTATACACTAAAAATTTTTGGTTTTTGGAAAAAAGGATAAAGTACATATATTTTGAAAAACAAAACATTTTTTCGTTGAAAATGTATGAGTAAAATTTTAGGTTCCAATACACAATTAAAAAAAAATTTGTTTTTCAAAAGTGACAAAAAATTGTTTTTTTTAATTTATTTTTAATATTTTTAAACATTCCTGACGCAATAAAAAGGAACTAAAACAAAAGAGAAAACTAAGAAAAAAATGGCAGACTAAAAGATTTCCGGATGAAAAAAACAACTTAACAAATTAAGTAAAGAAATTAACGAACTACTGCAACATGAAAAAGACAAAAAACTAAACAATTACCTTAAAAATATTGGCGCAACAAAATCTACAAACTATTCATTGTGGAAGGCGGCAAGAAAGATGGTCGGAGCTACAATACACCTCCCACCAATAAGAACCACAAATGGACAATGGGCACGGACGTCGTCAGAAAAAGCGACTATTTTAGCTCAACATTTTAAAAATATATTTAAAAATGAAAATAATAACGACTTGGATTTGACTCATACAACGAGCAATAAACACGAGCAAATCACCAAAAAAACTTCACTAAGAGAGATAAAACAATTAACTTCGACTTTAAAAAACAACGAATCCCCTGGATATAACCTCATCTCGGAGAGAATTGTAAATCATATGCCCGCCATTGCAATAATTTATCTTAGGAACGTCATAAGAACTTTTGGCGTGATAAATGACTTTTTAGTACGTTTTTAAGCTGATAAATGTTTTTATTTGTTAAAAAAACATTAAAAAATATAAAAAGTAATATATATATAAGAATATGTATGAGATATAATAATAATAATATACAATATAAATTACAAATTAATTTCAAGGGTACATAAGATGTAACAATTAAACTTCCATCTTCCGTTCTTGGATCAGAAAAACTTTGCTTGTATTTGCTCTGTCCAGTGCTGCCATCGACACCCCATTTACCTACTAATTCATACTCAGTGCAATTTGATTGAGATATATTTACTGGTAATATATACTGGTGTTTGAAATTGTAAATTAATTTCGGCAGATGATTCTGTAACGCCAATTCCTGTTGAGTAACATCGTTTTTTTGCGTCAAGAACTTTTTTATAAGATGGTAAAGCGTTAGGCAATTTTGAATGAATAAAGTCTCTTAATAACAAATACTGATGTTTGGTGAGTTTTGCCTCATTAAATAGAGACAAAACTTCGTTCGTATTGAATTCTAAAGAATTTGAATTTGGTTGCTTTGAATTACTTAGTATTGCATGAATAGCGGAACTATCAACATTAGCTAGATCGGATAACCTGCGACGCTTTGTCCTCTTGCTGCAATCCTCAAAATTTTTTCTCTGTCTCTGCCTGTGTTCGCTCGGAGAAGGATTCGTAGAGTTTGTCACCTCGCGCGACTCCCGCTTTTTCAACACACATAATTCGGTTTCAGTTAACCAATTACTGTACTTGGCAATCAGCCTTGTTTTTGATCTTTGCACTTTTTTCCAGTATCGAGAAATCCGTGAACAGATCCAAGAAACACGATTTTCAACGTCTTCTAAGGTTAAATTCTCAGAGTTTGGTAAAGCTTGAATTATGTTCTTCAGCACGTGGCGACATCTATCAACATCATTTTTAATGCTATTGTAACATAACCACGTGTCCAGAATATGCATGCGCGTAAATGAACACTTCAAATTTACACCTAAAACAAAAAAAAAAATCTTTATTAGCAATCTTGATAGAATCACATTTTTCAAAATTCTACACATAGGTACAGATTAGACCCTATATCAAGCGCAATCGCAGATCAACGCAGCTGGAAATTATTTTTCCTTAAAGAGGACATGCGTAAGAATATTTTAATGTATGTTTCATTTGCGCAGATTCGTGCGTACTTAGTTAAAACTTTACAAACTTCTTACAAAAAAATTAAACGGCAAATTTTAAAGTATGTACTTCGTACGGTCTGAAAACCTATTAAATAATAATTTAAAAAGATAACAAAACGTTTAACATGTCGTACATACCTTCAACTTGAATTTCCATTGTACAACAGGTCATAAACACAGTAATGCTTAGAAAAATAACACTTCCCGGAACTGCTAACTATCACTTTTCAAATTCTCTTACTTTGGAGGCACAATTGAGTGAATTGTTTGTGCAGTCGAAATTTCTTTTGTACTCTAAGTTACTATGATTAATGAACTAACATTTAGCTAAATATTGTTGCGTAATTTTAACGTGACTATTTTCATCCAATGTCCTATGGCGGAACCTCTGTGCGCTGCTATAAAACTCAAATATTTCCCAAAGACAAGGAAAATTGCCAAACATTCGACAATTCAGCAAGTGCACAGAGTCACTCACAAAAGTAAAAAAGACTTCAATAATAAACAAGTATTTGTGGCTGTACGTAGCTAAAGCCTTTGATAAAGTATGGCACCATGGATTACTGCACAAACTCCAATCTTGTTTGCCATATGACTAATTTCTAATGCTAAAAAGTTACATCCAAGATAGAAAATTTTATATTAAATATAACGACACCATTCATACATTGAGCCTATGAACGCGGGAATTCCACAAGGCAGTGTATTGGGACCTACTCTGCATCTTATCTACACCGCAGATTTACCGGAACCGTCTCCTGGAAATAGCATGATTGGGAAGTTTGCAGATGATACTGTACTAATGGCATCTCATAGAGACCCGAAAATAATACAAAAAAATATACAAAACGACCTCAACAAAACACTGGACTGGTTAAAAAAATGGAATATAGAAATTAATGGCGACAAAATAATTCAAGTCAATTACACGAACAGAAAGGTAACCGTAGACTCATTAAAGATTGGAAACTCTGTCGCGAAAACTGATACGAGAGCTAAATACTTAGGCATTACAATTGACTCAAAATTAAACTGGAACAACCATATTGTAAAAGAAAGGAATGAAATTAAAAATCGTTTTCGACAACTGTACTGGCTGCTAGGACCTCAGTCAAACCTTTCGCTGCAAAACAAAACTTTAATTTGCGAAACGACAATTGCACCAATTTGGAAGTATGGTATAGAAGCTTCTAAATCCAATTACAGTAGACAGTACTGCAACGTGCGCAGTCGACGATATGTAGGACAATAACAAATGCGCTATGGTATATACCAAATGCTGAAATTCACCGCGATTTAAACATGGACACAGTTGACGAAGCCGTACAAACTGCGAGCAGAAGGCACATAAGCAGACTTTTGACGCACACAAATCCGACGATGAGGAAGCTTCCTGCTGAAGAAAAATTCAAAAAGAAGAGACTTAAACGAAAAACACCAACTGATCTTTTGCAATATAATAATATAATAAGAATCATATTTATGGACTTATCTAAATTACCATAGTAAATATTTTACAAATGAATTTAGGAATATATTATATAAATGATCCTGCAGAACAATGGCCTTACAGGGTCAATATAGACAGGTGTAATATTTTTTTGAAGCAATTTTATAAAAAAAAATAAAAAAAATATTTTTATAAAAAATAAAATTTTTGCCCAAAAATGTTAGGATAAAGTATACATAAAAATAAAAGTATAAACTATATATATTTAGGGGGGAAAATTGGCTTCCTCGAAAATGCTTGAGAAAAATTTTAGGCCGCCGTGGCCGAATGGGTTGAAAATGTTTGAGTACAATAAAATTTGGGATCCAATACACATTTAAAAAAATTATGTTTTTCAAGAATAACAAACAGCCTTTTTAACACAAATTCTTAACGAAAAATTAAATATTTGCCCAAAAATTTCAACAAAAGTTAAATATTTGTTAGAAAATCTTTAACAAAAAAAGCCTTCGCAAAAAAAATTTTTAAGGTTTATCTTATCATAAAAATTAAAAAAAAATGTTTTTAAATGTCAAAAAGAAGCGCAGATATTTCACTTTAAAACATTCTACATCAATGTCCAAAATACTTGGATCACTTGGCTTGGAAACGCTCATATGTGAAAACTGTTCGGGTGTTAAGCTCTAAGTGAAAGCAAAGACTCCGTGTAAAAGTAATTTTTTGTTTAAAAAAAGCAAACTTATTTTTCAAAAACCTTTCTTTTTAGTTTTCAGAGAAAATACTGAACACACCAACTCTAATTTAAAAGGAAATATTCTCGTATGCGCACTCCGGAAAGTAATTCTGACAGCTATGCAATAATGGAATATTTTACTTCAAAGTTTACTTGAGAGTCGTGTATAAAAATGCGGTATGACTTCCCTTAAAACCTTTCTCTTTATTGACAAAAATGATCTCAAAAATCACACTGTTCTATGATTTTTACCGACAGTCGGTGATGTTAAAACCAGTGCGAATCGCTAGAGAAAAAAAAACCAGCATACAAAAATTTGAAACTAAAGTGAAAAAAAATGCATAGCGAAATTTACCTTCAAATGCCGCTCTCAAGTGTCAAAAGGTGAGCTGTCAAAAGCTTGCGATGCATGTGAGATTAGACAATAAAAGCACTACATGCACAGTATATGTCAAAAGAAGACAAACAAAAAAAAAAAAACTGAGTAAAATTCCCATACCGAAAATTCTACTCTTTTTTTTATTAAAACTCAATTTGCTTGATTGCCAGCTGCACTGATTTACCGCATGAATAGCCGTAAATGCTTCGTTTTTTTGGATTTTTGTTGAAAAATCCATAGACTTTTTTGCATTATTTTAGCCCACGGGTTGCTTTTTTACTAGTCCATGTTTTACTTATTCACTCTTTGAATTTTTTGAATTGCGCGTTAGTGATGATGTGGAAAAGCAATTTTCGCGCTTGTTTACACTTTTTTTCTCTCAAACTCTACAAGTCTGGCATCTACGCCCATCTCTCTTCTTCATATTCGCTCTAGCTCGTTCATTTTCCATCGGCCTGTAAAACAATTGACAGCTGCCAAATGCACTCAAGTGTAAGTGCAGAAGTTTTTCTACTTCGTGGTTCTTTTTCCGCCGTTATTTTGTCCCTTCGCCTTAGTAATTCGCGGCTTTTACTTTCATAACTGATCGATCGGCAGTGGTTTGGTGTTGGTGGGTTAAATTGTAAAATAATTTTTACTAAATTGCCTACGGACTAGTTGTGGTTTGAGTGTGTCTAAAAATGTGGTCGTACATGCCAAAAAATAGAGTTATTCTTTGTTGGTTTTCTAAAGAGTCATTGCTTTATTTCGTGCTAGTAGCGGTTAGTGTGTCTTTATTGGTTGGCGTGAAAGCTTCAAGTGAAAGCTTCGACTTTAGTTTTTATGTAAGCAAATAGCTTTGAATTACATTTGATGAAGAATTTTGGTACGTAGACAACAGAAATTGAATTACGGCCATTCCATATTAAGTGTAACGAAATATTTTTTAAGACGCTCAACTTTTTAATTTTCTAAATTTTGTTCCATATTTCCGAAGATAATCAGAGATGCCTTTGAGACTCTATCTCGGATGCGATTTTATTTAAATGGTAATTTTTCAAATATTTTGTGGGAAACGTTATGAAGATAATCAAACTGAAATTATAGCTGACTTCTAACATTTTCAATGATACGAGTACTCCATTTGTTTGAAAAGTTTGTCTTATATAAGGTTTTAGTACCTTTTGTTAAGCTCATTTTTGCTTCTTTGTTACCTCTATAAATTCAGTGAAAAAATTTCAAAATTTTTTTAAGTCCATTTCCGTCAGTTTGGGCCTTCATTTAGCCTTTGTGCAAAATTTGATCGAGATCGAAAACAATGTAGCCACTGTTACGTTAAATTTAGCAGCGTATTTGAATTCTCCTTGAGCTCTTCAAGTTTTCTGCTCCGTATTTTCCTTCCATGTTTCCAAAATCATTGCATGACTCCATTACCACCATTTGTTAGTACCTTCAAATGTCTCAAATCTTTTATACGCGCGCTGGGCTAATTACGGTCTATTGGCCACACCTCGTCAATCAATTTTTCTCGCAGTGCATCCATTTCGATAAGCACCTCCTGCCCTTTGTATCCGCTTGTAGCGCGTGTCGTAGCGGAACTGCACCGGAAGTACGCGTCGTGGCGTAGACAATTTACGCGAGATTGCGTTAGATTTTCACTTGCAACATTTGGTTCAATTGCGCTTGCAACAGTCACTAGGACGGGGCGGGCTGTCAACTACAAAACAATACCAGCCACGCTATTAAAAACAGGCGTCTGGGTGCGCTCACACTTAACCAATGCTAGAAACAAGAATATGCAAAAGAATAAAATTAAAAAAAGTATAAAAAAATGCCACGCAACCGCCCAACCGTTGTCAATGCAATGTTGCACACTTTATTAGCTGTCAATTTATTGCGGAAAATTTAGCAAAAAGTTGATGGCACAAAGCAAAAAAGTAGTGAATGCAATTAACAAGGCCGCCAATCAGTTAGTCAATCACTTGACAGTCTTTTGAAAGCACTGCGTGACGCCAGTGAAGTGTTTACGCAAAACTTTCATTGGATTTTTCCTTTTGCGCGACCTCTCGGCTGGCACTGCTGCCTTCTCTGCCTACTTTGTTTTGCTGGAATTTTTGGTTTTCGATGGCTGACGCATTGCTTTTTCAAGAAATCGGCAAATACTTTACATCAAATAATTTACGCATATCCATTTATTTTTGACACTGCAAGTAAATATTGTAATATAATTCATTTATTTTTGCGCTCTGCCGACTTGTCAGCTTTGTGGTTGCGCACTTTAGACTGTATTTTGCCCAGTAAATTGTAAATTTTTCTGCGATGCATGTTGAAAGTCCTGGTTGCATGGTTACATGTCAATCTCAGCGCGTCTTTTTGGCTGCCTCATGCGTTGTCTCCAAATTCGCACTTAGTTTTTGTCTGTCTCTGTGCTTTCCGGCCTGACTTTTACGGTTGAGTTCTCCGCCCTTTATATTATATGAGCACAATTTTTTAATCAAAATAATTGCCTGCCATTTTTGCTGTCTACCCCACACTTGAAGAATTTCCTTAGATATCCCAATTTATAACGGCTTTTCAATAAATTGGCTAAGTACATTGTACATAAGTGCTTTGAAGATGTTTTTCGCTTTATATTCTTGCGAACCTTTGAATAGAATTGAATTGAATCCGCTTTGCAGTTCAATACATTTCGATGGCGGCGGCTTCTCTTATTCAATATT
Organism: Anastrepha ludens; assembly: GCF_028408465.1. NCBI lineage: Eukaryota > Metazoa > Arthropoda > Insecta > Diptera > Tephritidae > Anastrepha > Anastrepha ludens. The sequence continues at coordinate 117,678,503 of NC_071502.1, forward strand.
TGGCTATTAATTTTTGTATTACTTATATTACATTAACTTATACGATGTCTGCACATAAACAAGAAAGTTGTACACACACATGCATATGTACCCACATACATACACAAATAAGATGCTAAAGTACCCTGCTGGGAAATGGGCCAGTACGGAAATGGTGCGCTTGAAGTGAATTTAGAAAAGTGGTACGTAGCGCCACCCATATAAGTGTAAAGTTTTTGTTTAAACTTGCAGTAAGAAGCGAATATTTACTACTCAGCAAACATTCAAGTTCCTGAACAGATACTCGTTGGAAGAAGCCCTACTTAGTTCGAGAGTGACTCGAATTGGACCAGATGCAAAATCACCAAAAAACTAAAATTCGCTTTTTACGTTTGTTTTTTTTATTGCTGTAATGTTGTTATGTTTTTATACTGTAATATTTAATGATTTTCGTTTGAAGCTAAGTGAAAAAAACGTGAAATATACGATTATTATAAATATAGAATGATTTAAGTCGAACAACAAATTAAAAAAAACTCTAAAATTTTAATTTATAATAAACATTCATTTTTTCCTTAAATTGTTTTTTACAGTAAACATAACAAAATATTTTTGAAAAGTTGGTTTACGAATTTTTTCTTCCATTATTCGAAAACTGTTGATTTTCGCAAAAATTGGACTAGATTTTTTTCAATTAGTCTAAAAATGGTAATTCTTGACAAAAATTGGACGAGAAGTTTGGTTGTCTATTACTCGCTAGCTCGAAATAGAAGATTTTCGTCGCAAATTGGACTAAAATTGTTTTTGTATATTTTTGACTAGTCTGAAACTGGTGATTTTCGACAAAAGCTTGACTAGAATTTTTTCGCTAATTATTCGAAACTGCTGATTTTCGCCGCAATTTAGACCAGAATTTTATTTCTCTATAATTAACTAGTCCGAGATTGATGATTTTTGCCATAAATTGTACCAGAAATTTATTTCTCTATTACTAACTAGTCCGAAACTGTAGACTTCGGTAGAAATTTGATTAGACATTGTTTTGTCTATTTACGAGTAGGTCGAAATTAGTGGCAAGAGATGGCAAGAGTATCCCAGGCAAGATTCAAGTAGCACTTACGTGCCGTTTTGATTAGTGAGTTTGAGACGAGAATGAGACGAAAATCGGACTAGAATTTTATTCCTCTGTTATTAACTAATCTCAAGTTGATGATCTTTTCTACAAATTGGAGCAGAATTTAATTTTCTATTATTAACTAGTCCGAAACTTGTTAACTAGGCCAAAACTGGGGGGAAATGGACTAGAAATTTATTTGTTTATTTTTAACTAGTCCGAAACTGCTAATTTTGGATAAAAACTGCCAAGGAATTTTTTATCTGTCAAACTTCATCTGGCACTTCAAATTTTGCACTTATGACTTAAAAGTAAATTTTTTTTAAATCTCAAATAATTTACTTTTATTGTATGTATTACACAAAAAGAAATTATATTCCCTTCCAGTCTATCTCCAAGCAGCAACTTACCGCACCAGCAGCCCTAATCATCATGCGACACTAAGTCCTGTTCAACTTTTTCCTGCTGGGAATGAATTTATTTTGAATGTATGAATAGTTACACCACCGAATTTCTGACTCATCTTCGTCGTCTACTTTACTGAGTCATCGGCTACCGTTTGGTCAACAACAACAGCATTTCAATCACATAATCAAATTGGTTAGTCAAGTTGAAAAACTGTCATAAAAGGCTAAAAGTTTTTGAGAAATTAAACAGACATCCTCTTATTATAACTATTTTACTTTTCATGCGTTGCAGGGGGTGCTTCAATCGGGTCTGAAATTTTTCGGTTGATAAATTAGTCTGTTTACCATCAATTTCTTACGAAAATGATATCTATCAAAAAGTTTGAGCGCATAAAATTATAGTGCATGCTTAATTACTTTCATCAGAAAACAGCAATAAAAATATAATTGGTATGTCCAGCCTTGATTTGGTAATAAAATACATAGTTGATATTTTAGATAAGTTTTTGTGTGGAAGGAGCTGCGGAACATTGTAATTTAGTGATTTAATGTCTAGTCATATTTTGGACTGCGCTAATGGAAAGACGCTCGTTGGTGCAATTGCGTGTGCTCTCAAGGGGCGGTAAAAAAAGATCTACTGAAACTGAGGAAAACTACTGAAGAAGCTTACCAAATTGTTTACAAGCCATCGTTGGTCAATTCTTTGAATCGTAAACTGAATAAAATCTGAACTAAATAAAATCTTCATCGCAAGATCTGATACTCAATATTACTTTTCAGAGGAGGACACGATGTACTTCGGGCTATGTTTTAAGAGCACTCAATATGACGCTGATATTAAGAAGGTATCTTCCAGCAGGTTCTGCATTTGGGCTATAGGTTGCATTCATTTCTCTCTCTTAGTAGTGTTAGAATCCTTTTCAGCACGCGGCTAGTACCTAACTGGAAGTCAATTATTATTATTGTATTTTTTGCTTGACAATAAACTGAATACAAAAAAATGTATGTTACGTTTCAATTTAGTATCGTTCCTAGTCGGAACATAGGAAGAAGGACTTAAGGTCGATACAACATTAAAAATGAGCCTAATCTAACTAACGAATATAACTTATGCAGCTTAAACTGGATGCTGGTCCATTTAATTGCTACGCTTGCCTTTATGTTTAGTTACGCACACAGAAAAATAGGACTCTTAGTTTTTTGTATGTACATTTGACAATATTTCGGTATGCCAGTGGCTTAATTTCTTAATACTTAGTATATATCTTCGAGGGATTTTTCAATACTCCATCTCGGTTCTTTCTTAAAAATATTTCGAGTCAACACGATGCAACTTTTTCATTTGAAATGATTCATGAATGCTCGATAGGACTTTCGTATTTCTTAATGCCATTTGTTATAAAAAACTACTTTTTATGTAGAACGATTCCATGTCAAGTGATCCAATTAATTTGTACTTTGCCGTCAATTCTTTCAAAAATGTTTCTTTTCTAGCCTACGATTTCTTCTCATATACGAAATTAGTGACACACCACGAAGTTTTTTAATAGTTCATACTAATATACAATACAACGAAAATCACAATACAAAGTTTCAAACTTTGTACACATTTTTTTTAATTTCTTAAAAAAATTTTGTAACTAGAATTTTTAGAAATTTTTCGAGTATGCAGTCTTATAGCCCATTTCATTTTAGTACAATATATATTAATAAAGTACACTTTACAAGAGATTATAAAATACCGTTGAATTTTGAGAATTTTTTCGCTGCTGTGTCACGCATTTTCTTCCGACTGACCAAAAAGTTTCAAGAACAACTGCCAGGTGCTGCTCTAATTGAACTGATTGGAGTTCTGTTTACGAGTGCCATGAACGCTTCAGAAGGTATCGTGAGTCCATGAGGAGGATGAGCTTAGTGGCCGGCTGTCGACATCGAAAATTGATAAAAAAAAAAATAAAGAAATAAAGAGAAAGTTGCTCAATAACCGCAAATTATTCATCGAAGAGCAGAGGACTTAACCATTGATGGTTCCGTTCAGGCCAATTTAGTTACTGATCCAGTTTCGCGCTGTGTGGCTGCAAAGTTAGTCACAAAGGACATGTATTTCGTGCAAAAAAGGGGTCCTGTTGATATCGCTAAATACATGATTTCCAAGGCTGAATCTGATCCAACATTCATCAAACACCACGAATATTCGCTAGAAGTCGAGGCAGTTAATAAGGACTACTAAATGGGCGTTATGAGACGTTTACGTGAAGTAATTTGCCAAAAAAGAAAACATTTGTGAGAAAAAAACGCATGGGTTTTTCACCATATTAAGAACGAAACGAATACCACCCAACGGTCATCGAATCACCTGATATGCTTACCAGCGATTTTTTTTCTGTTTGATGGAGTCAAAAAACCACTACGGGTAACACCATTTAACAGCCGAAAGGAAGCAGTAGGAAATTCGACCACCTTCGATTCTTCTGATGGATTTACCGAAAATAGAGTTCCAAAAATGTTTCGAGAGTTGGTTCGTACTGGATGCGATAATATCACTTTTGAAGATTGTATTGTAAACTTGTATTTTGAATTTTTTGAATATATTTTTATATACTTATTATATATACTTTTTGATCAAAGTAGTATGGAAGAAAAAGCCTAGGAATCAACTGTGAAACTGAAGGTATTGCATGGCATATTGTAAAATAATCTTCGACAGATACATAAATTAGGGAGGAAAGGGCTTGGGAGAGCGAATCTTTTCCTGTCTTATTCAAGAAGTGGAGGAAAGACAAAGAATATCAAAATGGGACAATCTACAGGACTAGTCTCAATCAAAATCAATGATAGACAGCCTTAACCTACCCCGATTTAAAGATTGTATGAACTAAAATAAAAATAATTTTAGAATCATCATATCAATTCTAAAAGAGCATTTTTGAATGAGTTATCATCTTACCAACTTGCAAATATACTCCAATGGAATTTGTAGGTTCTGTAGGGAGGACGATGAAACCACCAAATATGTGCTGGCATCGTGCAGCACAAGAACCTCGATAAAAATATTTTATTAGATGAGGAAATAAAACTCAATAGAATAGGACAAATACTAAAGAAAGTAATTGAGAAAGTAGGTGGCAAGAATATCTCGTTTGAATCCGTGAAGGGGCACACTACATATTTCAGCTCGCAGTGCTAAAAATCTTCATAATATTAATACTGCGGGTCGCCAGCTGTTTAGTAAGCAAATGGCTTAGCCTTCAGGCTCGGCAGCCACATGGGAAGATTCTTGTTCTGGATTTGAGCTGTGCGCCTTGCGTAAACTCTTTTTTATTATCTTGCTCAATAATATAGACATGAGTGCGAGACATAAGAAATAATAAGCAAATATGAAATAGCGTCAGAGATTCGCGTACTTACGGGCGATGAAAATTATAAATGCAATTCGGCTAGTTGCAATAAATTTTGCTCTTAACTAATGTTGACTGATTGAAACAAGTCCATTCAAATTTCGCCCTTTTGGATTTCGTATTCCAGAGGGATTGAAAAATTCTTGAAAATTTAAGTATTCAAACAAGAGTTTCTTCTTTTGTTGAGCCAGCATATTAAATGCGAGCGACCGTAACTGCCCTAGTAGAAATTAAAAAGAGCTCTTAGCCTAGTAATTGTAGTCAAATAATGACAAACATAAAAAGTGCGTCGAGGGATAAGATTTTCTGCCTCCTCACTAAAAGTCGAATAAATGCAGCTTCAATTTTCTCCGATTAGCTGGTTAATGGCTTCATAAAACGACAGCAAGCGCTTATAGAAAAGTATTTGCTTACATAAAATCAATAATTTCAAAGAAGCAAATGCTAAGGGGTTGTGAAGAAAAAATGCATCACATTTGAGGATTTTAAAGGGAAAAATGCAATCTTGGATACACCGAGTATGCAATTTTGCAAGGTGGACCGATTAATTGCACTCACGCCGCGCACATGTTGCATAAGTAGAACACATGAACCGCTAGCCTACATACAGCGCAACAATAGCGACCTCCTGCTGTTGCAGCTGTACTGTTGAAATACTTCAGAAAGCGTGGGTGGTTGCCCGCCCTTAAATTCTGCGCCTGAAGTAAAAGTAAAAATACAAAAAAGCTCCATTGCAATAAGCAGCTGAGCTGTGATTTGTCAGCACCGCAGGAGTGCCAGATAATTGCCGCTCACGCACAAGGATTTTGTTTTCGGCATATTTGCACATATTAATGCACATCACTAAACCGTGCTTTCCGCGCACACCCCCTCTCCCCCGCTTGCCCTATTATGCGTGTGCATTGACTTTGTCGATCTGGTCTGTTGGCCGACGCTGTCTGGTTGGTTGATCTATTGTCTGGTTTTGCCTGCACAAGGCTGATGAGTGATGCAGCTTGCATGTTTGCACAAGTGCGTTGCAAACTGTAAATAGAGTTCAAATTGCATGCGGGTCGGCGTTAATTTATGCTGCAGATAGGCAGCGTCGAGGTGAGTGGGAGAGTCTGTGGTAGCAGCACTGATAGTGGAAGGAGTTGTGCATAGTGCAACCCTTTCTTTTGGTGCAAGGCAGTGTTCTATGTGTAAACTGAGGCTGAGCACTGAGGCAGATGGACGAGGCACTGTTCGGTGGTCGAAGCGCGGTACCATAATATAGCCGTTTACTAATAACTAAATATTTGTTGTTGGGGGAGCGAACAATGTTTATTCCTACAGGCGGACGCAGGTTGGTTGAGTGAAACTCAGCACAAAAATTGTGTGCCGTTTGTATGTGTGAGGCTGCAGTTGATGTGTCAGTGTTTGCCTGGCTGCATGCCTGTTTTTACTAGTGTGCTTGCATGTTTATGTGCATGTGATGCCGTACGCCTGAAATTCTGCTATTTGTTTGTCATTGTTAGAACGCTCGCTACTCGTAAAAGGGTTGCCTTTTGGGTGGTGACGGTAGATGTTTTCCTACGTAGTTTTTTTTGTTGTTTGCCTCCTCTCCACGCATATGATCGATCTGAAAAGTATTTCAATTTAATGAATTGAGTCCACATGCCACACGACGTCGGCACGTTCTTGTGGCATGCTGGCAAACGAAAGCAAAGCAAAAATGCGCAAAGTTTGCGCTGGGGTGAATACTAAGCAAAGCCAGAGAGTAGAAGTGCCTAAGAAAGCAAAGCAACGGAAAATTAAAACTGAAATTTGTAAAGGCCGCTGGGAAGGGGAGGTTGAAAATGAAAAGAATAAGGAAATGAAGGCGGTTTTAACTCTTGAGGAAGGTGGTGAGTACGTGAGCGTCGAGAATAATAGCAAGGCAGGCATTTGCTACAGAGGCGTAGAGGTGTAGGCTGGGCGCTAGAAGCTACAAGGTAATTTTTATTTTGTATTTGTAGGCAGAAATAAATTTCTTTATAGAAATTTTTAATTTGAAGAAATATTTTATTTGAAGTGATATTTATTTCGATGGAATATTTTAATTGAGAAAATATTTAAATAGAGGGAAAATTTAATTTGAAGAAACAGTTGATTTAAAAATGTCCTACAAAATTTCGGTGGCCTCCTACCAACTGAAATCTAGCTGTGTAATTTTTTTGGTGTTAATAATATTGTATATTGGTACGATTTTTTTTGCTGTAAGCTCTTCGGCTTTTAATTAACTAAACTCACAAGCTTACAGGACACTGATGATTGTTTCGTCGACACATTTTTTGTGAAAAAAGTAAGATTATGGTTAGGGGAGTAAATCTTGAATAAAAAAATTTAATAAATAAAGTTAAAAAATTTGTAAATCTAATAAACCATATTTTTCCGAATTCCCTAACGCGTGTCAATTTTGGCACCATTTTTATATAAAAAAAAAAAAACAAAAAAAAATGTTTTGAGAAAAACCCAAGGCGCATTCATTAAAGGTGGTGGTACTAGACTAACAACAATGTTTTGTACGTTTGACTGTCGCGGCAAATTACAAAACAAAGAATGAATTCGCCTTGTTTCATTCTGTGCAGACAGCCACATAGAGACGGCGAAAGAAAAATAAACAAATCCACTGTTTTACCAACCTTGGAAAAATGTCAAGCACAATTCAAACTTTTTTTATTTTGTATTTATTTTTCAATGTATTTTGAAACATATCCGCGCTTATTGCTTAAATTTCATTGATTCTTATTATTGAATTTTTTGACATTGTGTCGAATTGACGTACCAGGAACGGATTTGTTATTGGTGTTTTTAGTACAAAGTAAAATTTTTAGAAATAAGAGAAAGATTTTCAATCTGCACAAAAATTGTATGAACAATTTGATTTATTTTTTTTTCTACTTTTTAACGGGTGAGTTAGTTCCCCCTATAAGAATTGTATTTTGTTTTGTTTTCAGCTAAATATTTAATATGCAAAACCTTTCTTTAATTTCTGAACAACTAAATAACGTCACATATTGAAATGCTTCTAATTTTTAGGAAAAAACAAAGAGATTTCTAAGGTTTTACTAAATTTTAAAAAGTTTTTTTTTCGGGAGTAGTCATAAATTTTCGGGATTACATCAAATTATTGTGAGACCATGGGATCAATAATCACCACTACTTTGAGAGTCTATTACACACATATTGATGTGCAATTTAGATATGTACAGCCCTACTTAAGAATGGTACCCAGTTCTCTCCATTTGAGACTTTTTGCAATAAAATCACTCAAATGTTTTGCATATTAAGTTTTATTTTCATAAATTTAAAGAGACTACTACATTTTTACAAAATTTTAGAACATTTTATTTCGGGGCACGTCCCGAAATTTCGGGATTATATTAAACGTATCCGGAAACCACGGGATCGGTAATCATTAGTACTATGATAGTCTGTAACACAACATATTTACATGCAACTTTAGGTATGTACAGTCCTTGAAAAATACTTAAGAACGGTACACAGTTCTCCCTATTTCAAGCTTTGTTCAATGAAATCCTTTAAATGGCTTGTATATTAGGTTTCATTTTATAAATTTGAAAGGTTTTCAATTTGTAGCAGTCTTTTTATCTAAGAAAAACATATTTTTTGTACTTTATGTAATACAATTCGAAAATTCTTTGAGGTAAATACTTATGAATGAAGCAAAATAACAGACAATTTATAAAAAATGTACGCGAAAAGGAAAGGTATACAAAAATTTTTTGTTGCAAATCCTTTTTGCTTTATTACTGCTCCTCGGCGCCTTTGCATTGAAATTATTATGTCTCTACAACGTTCAACTGACTGCCTTGATATTTTCAAATGACTGATCCAAATTTGTGATATTCTGCATACTGGGTGCATATTTTACGTCGCTCTAAAGATGTTCTATTGCATTTAAATCGGCACTCGAAGATACCCAATCCAGAAAAGTGATCAAATTGAACCAAAACAGTCATCCAATCGAAAAACTTCTTTGTCTCACGAGAAGTGTGCTTTGTATCATTGTCGATCTCCAAATCATCGGTCAGTTCTGTTCCGCATACGGTAGCATTACATTTTGAACCAACTGAGCGTACTTGACTGCTTGTATATTACCTTCAATACAATGATTTGGCCCCACACTTTTCCAGCAAAAGTAGCCGCAAAACCCCTATCGAGCTTCTCTGTGCTTTTTTAACGCTGAGACGAACTTTGGGACCGAAGGCTGACGGGTTGACCACCGCACGCACTTCTTACCATCTGGATCAACTCTATTTATTTTCGTATGTATGTATTTAGACAAAACCTGTTATTGGCCAACTCTGCGCCACTGTAATCGAGCACAAAGTACTATTTAAATATTTTAGTGCAATACCTGCCGAATTTAACTTAAATTTCAAAACTGAATGTGAACACGAAAATCTCATCCTCCATTCGTCATCTATTTTGTTTTTTTATTTATGTTAAAAAATTGTTTATTACTCTTCAATCATGCCTTCAAATAAATGCAAAAGATTATTCCTGTGTGTCGCTTTTTCGCCTCGAAAAAAATTGAGAAAAAACACGTTTTTGAAGCCACTGATAAGAGGCCCCCCTTAACTCCTTGTGCTGGAACTAGACGGTATATTAGACACCCTGCTGCATATACCTATTTTCCTAGTTCTTTAAATCCTGAAAAATCATCAATCATCGACATAAAAAAAAATATGGTTTAATGTATGTAAACATCAAATTCTGTTTTAATTAACTGCAGTCAACTTTACTCCCGTAGGTGTTCACATTTTTTATATCATTTTTTTTTTTACTCTAGCCGTTAGCTGTGGTAGTTTGTACTTTAATATTGTTTTGTAATTTTAATTATAAGCGCAATAAAAATAAAAAATATTTTTACTTTACCCTTTCACAACAGTAAACCAAATACTCCACTGCCTATAAAATCTCAATCCATGCTTTTCCACTTAAATCAACTCCCACCACTGCCATTTCATTTACTCTCCCCTGTTTCTTTACCTTTTCAGGCGTTGCTTGCATTTTGAACGCTTTAATCATAAGTAAATATTAATGATTTAAATAGAAAATCCTCGCTTGCTCAAACACACACACCCACACAAAACACAACGAGCCCACTTGCAAACACGAACACATCCTTTGGAAGGACACTCACGCACATGGCCTTTGTTTTCACAGTTGTTTTGTTGTTGCTGTACACCAGTTGACTAACTGCATGGCGTCATTGGTTGATGACTATGCTGTTGTTGATGATGATTATGACTTTGTTGATTTTCTTATTGTTGTTATTTGAGCTGCTTACCGTTGCATCGCTGATGACATGTCGTTCGTTGATTATTAATGCCGATTTTCAGTACTCGCCGTAGTTAGTGTTGTTCTTGTTTTCTCGCAAGCACGTCACTCAAATTACCGCCATAATACTCAAACTTTCATATCGGCGTCGTTATGCCTTTTGGGGCAAGTGCGATTACAGGCGCACTTACTAAGCACAATGCAATGCGTACACTAACCCACTCACACCACTCACACCACTAACATACATATATATATGTAAATGCACACATATAGTAGACAGGCATGTATGTGAACAGCTTCACTTGCAGAAGATTTACTCAAATATTGACGAATGTGACGAAGGGGGTTCTGCGCCCGTATTTATTTTGCATTCTTTTCCAAAAACAATAAATGCAGCGTCAGTTCTGTTGGCTTAGACTGTTTAATGAGTCTTGAATGACAGTAAATACATTTAATCCTTTCGTTTATGCACAACCCTTTCGCTAAGAAATTCGTGTAGTGTGAAGGTATTGATTGTTAGAGTGAGCAAACAAATATTTACTTCTATTTGGAGACTCTTTCAATTAAATCTTCTTGATCTGTGGTGGGGTAGTTTCTTCGCGCACCGAGTATGCACCATTTCCATGATGGTGTGGAAATGGTTAATAAAATGTATTGAAAATACATACATTTGTTTTGACAATCAACTGAATATCAACTAAACATCAGTTGTTTAGCGTTTTTTTTAATTATTTGCTTTAAAACAACATGGGGGTAGAGGTGATCCTGGTTCCTTGCCTAAAATGAGAACCTCGTACCAGACACGTGATGACTTTTTCTGGCCAAAAGTGAGCACCTCGAACCAAATACGAGATTTTTTTAGAGAAAAACTGGCACGCACAATCGTTGCTCAATTCATAAGTCATAGGGGTTAAAGACACTTCCCACTGTAGTAAAAGTATGTTTTTATAACTTATAACTTTCAATTATTCCCCCGGGGTAAAAACCTATTACTTAACGATTTTGAAATAATACATTTCAATTCATTCCTTACAATTTTTATTAAGAACATTATTTTCGAAGATCAGTAGATTTCGAGATAAAAATGCCTGAACAAATATGAATCAACAGTTTGACTACCAACAACTGGCAACAAAATTAAAACTTTGCTAAACAATTTGGAACACTTCATATAGACTCCGAATACAACAAAATTACTAAGCATCAACAAAATCTGAAGTTCAAAACCCTCGCGGTCTGAAGGGAACGTCGCTGTGCTTTAAAGTAGCTACTGAGCTGACAGCCAAGCGCAGTCATTTTAGCTTTGTTTAAGAAGGCTTTCAACAGCGATAGGTGGCATCGCTGCCATTTTTAGTTTTCATATCTCTTTATCTAAACTCGCCAGAGATGATATCAACAAATTCACAAATTTTTGGGTTGAGAAAATGAGAAAATAAATGTCGGTAGGAAGCCATGCTAGAGCCGAGAGAATTTGTGTGCGACTGTCATTAGCGGTCGCCGTAGCGTAATGGGTTGGTGCGTGACTACCATTCGGTAGAGTCCGGTTTCGAAATTTCGTGGCATGAAACTCCAAATGATATAAAAAGTATTTCTGCCATGAAAAATCTTCTATTGTATTTTCGTCTGTTTCATATTCTTGGATATCTGAGATCTTTAAATTTGTTTTAGATAGTTCGAAGTCTTTGAGAGTATTAGTCATGACTTTGAGGAAATCATGAATGTCGACATTCAGTTCGGCTATTAATTATTGTACAATATTTTTTTGAAATATTTAACTAACGGCATTGAATATTGAATATTTCAACAATTATTTTATAAAAGACTTTTTTTTTATAAAAGTATAGCTCATTGTCTAACAAAATGCATAAAAATCTGAGCTTCGAATTTTATACCAAAAATAGAAAAATTGCAAAACATTTTTTTATTACAATTTCAATATTTAATTAGAAAAATGTTTGGTACGCAGTTTTGCAACTTATTAAATTAGAGTACAGGTTCGAAGTTGCTAAAAACTTCCGTTAATTTTTTAAATTTTTTTTTTCCATATAAAAATAATTCGTGGAATATGGACGAAAAGTTTGTGGAATTTTTATAATTTTTGTGTGAAGTCTAAAAAGTCGATTTATTTGGTTTTTATTACATAATGAATTATGGTTTTATATGAAATTAAGGAAAACTCGAAACAACTAAGCAAAATAGTCAGAACTTGTGAAAATATTGATGTGCTATCGTTTTGTCACAGGGTCCGCTACTGGGTTTGAGACTATTGGACGATAATTTACTGCATCTCACCGAACAAAATATGAGAGCTCTAGCAATCTATAAACAGTCAATATTTATTTTCTAAAATTTGAAGCACTGAAATTAAAAAAAATACTACTTTTTATACATAATAAGTATTTAGTAAAAAATTCTCACGCCAGCTGTAAGAGGATTTGAAAAAATAATTCGCCTTCTTGACTTGATTAACCAAATATCATTTTTTTTCATTATAATTTAATTGGTGTGTTCTTTAATACGTTACACAGCTACATAGGGGAACAATTATACATATATTCAAATACCTTTTCTGGGCAAAATTGAGCTGAAGGCAAAGGCAACATTAGGAAGGAGTAAATGCTGAGCAAAATTTATGGAAACAACACATTTAGACTAATTGTTTTAAATGAAGGAAAACCACATACGATGAATACGAATGAGTGTATTAACCAATACCAATCGTTCTATATTAGGAAAACAGGTCATAAATAAACACCAAACATGACAAACGTACCTGCCCATGGAAACTGAAACGAACTCAAAGTGACTGGATTGAGAAAGATTGACTGTGAATGCTAAGCAAATGTGTGAGTGTCACATATGTTTTACCGTTATTAATGTTATATATGCACACTGGCAGGCATGAGAAAAAATTATTCAAAAATCTGAAGGAAAAAAAAAGATTTTCAAAAAAAAAGAAAATCAAGAGCAAGTAAAAATACAGGATCAAAGGACATGTCAATGCAGCATGTAAAACGCCTAATTTATATGCGGCATGCACAATTAGACGTACAAATGTGACGCCTTTCTCAAGTACTTAGCGGGTATTTAAGTATGAAGGAGAATGCATATGAGTACGAAGCGGTACTTGAAGTGGAAATAATAAATAAATATTGAAAGTAAAAATATACAAAAAAGTCATAAAAAAGGAAATTGGAAAGCTGTAAAATGCAAAGGAAAATGAAAATTAGAAAAGCAGAAGATTTGGTGTTTACATGCATTTATCTTCAGGATGTTGGGAATTTAGCTGAGAATTGTCTTATGGCGTGCAATGCCAGTTCGGAGTGTCCCCAGGCCTATCTATAATTTATATACCAGCGTAAGCATAGTTGCAGTTGCAATTTGAAATATTGGAGTTTTGCTAAAAGAAAAAAAAAAAACACAAAAAAACAAAGAAAAAAATGACCTAAGCAGCTGAGTACCCACTTAAGTGTCAGAAGTGTCCTTTGAGTGTGTCTTTGTGCGCATTAACAGTGACTTGTTGTTGCGAAGGAAATGCCATTTCAAGTACTATCGCTGCGTAGTATCAGTTTACCAAGAAAAAGTAAAAAGTGGGAGAAATGGGAAAAACGGTAAAAATTAAAGAGGAAATTGGAATTATTTAAAAAAACAAAATTAAATAAAAATAAAAAAATTAAAGATATTTTTAACTCAGAAATTAAAAAAGTGTGTATAGAGTATTGCATTTTAAGGGGTTTTCCCCCTGAAAAAGTTTAAGAAAATCGATTTTCTTTTGCTTAAAAGATAAATACCTAAGAGGTTACATAAATACTTACCCGATTAAGGTGCCTAGTACTTGTATATTGCATTTTAATACAGCCTTTTTTAGACCGTTGCGCTTCGTATCGAAAAATTTAAAAACGTTTTTCTCTATACAACAGTTATTTATTTTGATATATTTTTTGTCCTGCTCGAAAAAAATTTTCCAAATATTTTTATATGCTGAAGTAGTCTAATCTTTTTAATTATTTAGGATTCTTCTTCTTCTTCTTAATTGGCGCGATAACCGCTTACGTGATTTTGGCCGAGTTTAACAAAGCGCGCCAGTCGTTTCTTTCTCGTGCTAACCGGCGCCAATTGGACACACCAAGTGAAGCCAAGTCCCTCCTCCACCTGATCTTTCCAACGCAGGCCTTCCTCTTCCTCTGCTACAACCAGCTGATACCGCATCGAATACTTTCAGAGCCGGAGCGTTCATATAGCTCATTCTTCCATCGCCTGCGATATTCGTCGTTGCCATCGTGCAAAGGTCCAAAAATCTTACGCAGAATCTTTCTCTCAAACATTCCAAGCGTCGCTTCATCGGATCTTGTCATGGTCCACACTTCTGCGCCATACGTTAGGACGGTCATGATGAGAGTCTTGTAGAGTGTTAGTTTTGTTCGTCGAGAGAGGGCTTTACTGCTCTGTTGCCTACTTAGTCCAAAGTAGCACTTGTTGGCAAGAGAGATTCTACGGTGGATTTCAAGGCTGATATTGTTATAGGTGTTAATGCTGGTTCCTAAATATACGAAGTCTTTTACAACCTCGAAATTATAACTGTCAACAGTAACGTGGGTGCCGATACGCGAGTGCGCCGACTGTTTGTTTGATGACAGGAGGTACTTCGTTTTGTCCTCGTTCACCACCAGACACATTCGCTTGCCTCCTTATCCAGTTTGGAGAAGGCAGAACTAACAGCGTGGTTGTTAAGGCCGATGATGTCAATATCATCGGCATACGCCAGCAATTGTACGCTCTTATAAAAAATTGTGCCTGAGCGATTAAGTTCTGCGGCTCGTACGATGCTCTCCAACATCAAGTTAAAGAAGTCACACGACAGCGAGTCACCCTGTCTGAAACCTCGTTTGGTATCAAACGGCTCGGAGAGGTCCTTCCCAATTCTGACGGCGCTGCTGGTGTTGAGCAACGTCATCTTGCATAGCCGTATTAGTTTTGCGGGGATACCAAATTCAGACATCGCGGCGTACAGGAAACTCCTTTTCATACTGTCGAATGCAGCTTTGAAATCGACGAAAATATGATGTGTGTCGATTCTCCTTTCGTGGGTCTTTTCCAGGATTTGGCGTATTGTGAATATTAGGTCGATGGCAGACTTTCCATGTCTAAAGCCACACTGATAAGGTCCCAATCGGAGGGCTTCAGTCTTTCACACAATACGCTGGCTAGGCGATATTT
The DNA here is from genome assembly GCF_028408465.1 of Anastrepha ludens. Lineage (NCBI taxonomy): Eukaryota > Metazoa > Arthropoda > Insecta > Diptera > Tephritidae > Anastrepha > Anastrepha ludens. The sequence goes on from NC_071502.1 coordinate 117,693,928, forward strand.
AGAAGACTAATTCCGCGGCCCTTCTTATGGATTGGGCAGACCACACTTAAATTTCAATCGGCAGGCATGCTTTCATCCGACCATATTTTGTTGTTCTTTAGACGCGTTATTGCTATTCTCACCTCGTCATGGTCGGGCAGCGGAACGACAATTTCGTCGTGAACGATTGGGGTATCGGGATCTTCACATTATCTGTGACATGCGCAGCTGTCACTGTTTAGCAGGTTCGAGCAGGGTTCCCTCCATAATTTAAGTATGCTCTGGGTGTCAGTCACCAGTTCGCCGACTTTGTTCTTACAGGAAAACCTTCTGTAAGCCGCCGGACTTTCTGGTTATTTTCGATTAATTTAACGAATTAAAGAAAATGAAAAAATTTACTGTTTATAAAATTTACATTTTTCAAGTATTTCCAACTGCTTTACCGGTGAAAATTTGGTGTTGGTTTAATATTTTCAATTATGGCTGGGTATTTTAATGCATTACGAAATACAAAAATTTATAGAAAAAACTTTCCAGTTTCGTTCAATGAAATTTTCTAAAACTTTCGGGGAAGTCAACTTCTGAATTAAAACAATAAATTAATAAAAGTACCTGTTTGAAGAAATTTACGGTGGATAAAATTACCCTTTTTGTGTTATTTCTGGGTGTTTCTAAGCGCAAAACAAAAACTATTTACTTTGTTTTCAGTTATTTTTTAGATTAGTTTTGAGAGCTGCAAAAATTTTCCGTTGAAAAAGATGACGTTTTTTATGCATCTTTTCAGAAATTGGATATTACTGCTATAAAATAAACAATTTTTTAATAAGAGATGTTATTATGATATTCAAAGAAAAATGCTATTTTTTAACACAAATGATCGGACGTCTATTTCATTATAAAGAGGAAGGTATACCGTTAATAGTGTAAAATAATATCAGGCAAATGACCATATGTCCTCGATAGCCTCACGAATTCCATCTTTGAGGTCTTGAATCGACCCTGTGCTGTTGGCGTAGACCTTCTCTTTCAATTGGCCCCCAAGAAAAAAGTCCCAAGGTGTTAAATCACAAGATCTCGGTGGCCAATTGTGATCACCTCTTCGAGAGATAACACGGTCCGGAAATTTTTGGCGTAAAAGATCAGTGGTTGCGTTGTTTGTGTGGCACGTAGCGCCGTCTTGGTTAAAATAAACGTCAATTGCGGCCATAAAAAATCGTTAATCATCTCTCGATAGCGCAATCCATTCACCTGTAACACCTGTTATTGGAAAACCCTATAGTAGTAAAACCACCTATCTAGAAATTTTTGTAAAGTGTTTTGCTTGAAAAATCTTGCTTTTGGCAATTATTCTTAATGTTTAGGCATGAAACTTGTTTTTCGACATTTAAAAAACAAAGTTTGATTTGTGTAAATGTTGAGGTTTACCATTTGTGAATGCTTTTATTTAAAAAAAAATTTAAGAATTTATTGACATTTTTTGTTGTGGACTAATTTTTGTGTTTTTTTTTGTTGATAAACAATTTTCTAAAAACAAAATTCAATTTTATAATTGCTTAGCTTCTGAAACTAATAATAGCAGAACATGTTTAAGTATTTTCTTAGAAGATTTTGCTTGATAATATACAGGGACCGACAAAAGTCTACATGCACCCCCCCATTTCCACTGGATTGAAAGTTCAAAAACTTTACTGAAAAATGTATTTACACAGTTTTATTTGAAAGCTTTTTCTAATCATTATAAACTTGGAAAAATCCATACATTAATGTAAAATTGCAAAGCTATGGCAAAAAACCTAAAACCAACGTTGACAAAAGTCTACATACAGTACACAAATATCTCACTCCAGTCTGAAAAATTTCACTTAACTCTAAGTAATATTGCTTTTTAGTACTTAGTTGGTCCACCATTAGCATAAATTACAGCTTGAAGCCGTCGTGGCATCGAGGTGACTAAATTTGTTAACTCTGCAGAAGTTATATTGTTCCAAGCTTCTGTTAGGCGTTTTTTGAGTACTGAAGCGCTTGAATTTGGATTTTTTCTAATTTTTCGATCTAAAATTTCCCAGACATGTTCAATAATATTCAAATCTGGGCTTTGCGGTGGTGTATTTAATTGTCTTGGAGCATGATAAAGCAGCTTATCCTTCACTGTGTGTGCTTTAGATCGTTATCCTGTTGGAAGACCCAACCTGGACCAAGCTCCAAATCATCCACCGAAGATTTCATATTGACTTTCAATAGTGATTTGTATCTATAACGATCCATGTTACCTTGAATAAATACTAATCTTCCAACTCCAGATGCAGCAGCAGCTCCCCAAACCCCATTACATTGCCGCCACCACGCTTCACTGTTGATACCAAATTCCTTGGACTCAGTGCAGTATTTTTTTTCCTCCACACTTTTGCTTTTCCATCGCTACCGAATATATTAAACTTCGACTCATCTGTAAACAAAACTTTTTGCCAAAAATCCATCCCCTTTTGCCTGTGTACTTTGGTGAACTCCAGGCGAAGTTTACGCTTTTTTTTCCGAAATAAGAGGCTTTCTTCGTGGTGTTCTACTATGAAAGCCGTTTTTGTTCAAAGCTCTTTGAATTGTTCTTGGATGAACGCACTTGTTGGATGAGCTTGCTATATCCTCGGCCAATATCGGAGCAGAAACTTTTGGATTTTTGTCCACTTCTTTTAGAATCACGCTGACGTCTCTGCGAGATAGTTTGCTCGGGCGGCCACTGCGCGGCTTATTTTCTGTGGAACCACTGTTTTTAAAGTTTTTTACAATGGTCTGGACTGTTGCACGATTTAAGTTAAAGATTTTTGAAATTTCGCTATATGATTTTTTTTCTTTCCTGTGCTGAATAACTAAATTTCTGACGTCAATTGATATTTCATTTCGAGCAGTCATTGTAGTTGCTTAAGTATTCAAATTGCAACTAAAATCAATATTAGCACAGCAACAAACATAAGAAAAGGAAAGAAATAGACAAACGGTATTTTACCGTTATCACAACATAGGATATCAGAGTACAAGCTAGGAAACCGGTTCTGTATGAACACTTTTGTCAACGCTGTTTTTGGGGGTTTTTAGCATAACTCTGTTGTTTTATGTTAAAGAATGGATTTGTTTTAGTTCAGTCAATTAAAAAAGATTTCAAATGAAATTGCATAAACACATTTTTAAGCGAGGGGTGTATGTAGACTTCTGTCGTTCACTGTATTACAGTATGTGCTTAAGAACAAGGTACTCCCAATTGAAATAATAACTAAAATAAAATAATTGCCCTATAAAAAATCAAAAATAAGCAAAATAATACAATAAAATTGCGGAATTATACAAAATGAATCACTCTATCGGAAGAATTATAAATTATACTTTATATTTTTTATATAATATACTTGTGGTTTCGCCAGCTGCAGCATACAAACAGACAAGCAATGAGCGGGTAAAGGTCAAAATAAATACTTTCATCACTCAAAGTCATTTCGTTTTATTGTTTCGCGGAGAAGTTATTCAAAAACGAAATAGATGATTAATTTTGCACCACATTATACAGGGTTGGCCATATAGCGTTTGGTTTTTGAACCACCTATTTTTTTGAGAATGGTAACACAAATGACATGTCAAATGTGTTCATAATTTACTTAAAGGTTTGAAATTTACGAAATGGGACGCTATACACTTGAACAAAATTGGGAAATATTGAAAACCTATTTCCAAAGTGGTGAGTCTTCTTCTTCTTTTCCGATGAAGCTCATTTTCACATCGGTGGCTACGTCAATAAGCAAAATTGTCGGACTTGGGGCTCAGAAAATCCACAGCAATTTGCTTCATCCACAACGAGTCACTGTTTGGTGCGGTTTTTGGTCTGACTGCATCATCGGGCCATTTTTTTTTCGAAATTGAGCGAGGAGCCGCGGTTACAGTAAATGGCGAGCGTTACCGTGACATGCTGAACGAGTTGTTTCCAAAAATTGAAGAGGATGACATGGACGACATTTGGTTTCAACAGGACGGTGCAACTTGTCACACTGCCAAAGTTGCACTCGAACTTTTGGCTACCGTTTTTGAAAACCGAATAATCAGCCGAAATTCCGATATCAATTGGCCGCCTCGGAGCTGTGATTTAAGCCCGTTGGACTATTTTTTGTGGGGAGCCGTTAAGGACAAATGCTATGCGAACCATCCAGAGATGATCGATGCTTTAAAACACGAAATCGAAGTTGCCATTCATGAAGTTGGAGCCCAAACAATCGAAAATGCGCTTAAAAATTGGGTTGATCGAATGGCCTACTGTAAAGCCAGTCGTGGCAGTCATTTGAACGATATTATTTTTCATTCATAAATGACAATGTTCAATCTTCAAAATAAAAAAAAGTTTGAAAAAGTATTGATTAGTTTTTTTTATACCCTATATTATGAAAAATATTAGACTGGGTTAAAAAACAGCGAAAGATTTTTTTTAGTGTGAAATGCCCCTTGACAACGAGCACAAATTTTACGAGATATCGATCACTGCAGCCATCTATCGAGAAAATAATGGATTTCTTTTTCTCAAATTAATATTAAATAAAAAATAATTAAAGAGAATTAATAAAGTACTTTTTTTAGTTAAGTTGTTGTCGCGGTGACATACAATTTTATGAAAATAGAGAAAAATAACGCGAAAATATTTTAAATTGTGTTCCAAATGCCGCAGTAGTAAAAAAGATTGTAAAAAAAAAATAAAAATCAAAATTAAAAAAAAAAACATAGCACGTCCATCCCCAATATTGATCAACTTCTAAATACATTCAAAACTTGGTAAATACATGAAAAATATTTTAAACAGTGACCTAAATTTCGAGCTGTGCAAACTTTTACGTTTAAAATATATAGCACTTAATGGAATTTTAAAGCAGCTGACTGCTTGTGCCAATATTTTTTTTAGTAATTCTCAGCATATTGATCAGATAAGCTCAAATGGCAATATAAACAATAACAATAACAAGGTAATAAACAAAAACAAAAACTGTGTTAAAAATAATTGATAAATATCGTACGACTTATAACAGATGAAAGATTCAATAAAATTCTTAGGGTGATTTGCGTTGTTTACTTTTCACATATAATTCAAAATTTCGAAACATATGCTTTTTGAAAAGCGGAGTAGAAAAGGGGTGCCTAAGGCCGTTTATCAGTTTCATTGAACTATGGCACGTGTGTGGGATAAGCTGTAGAGTAAAATTCAATAATTAACGTAAATTATATTAAACAAAAATTCTAAAAACTCTATTAGCTAATTCTAATGGCGGATGCGAAATATTTTCCATGGAAAATCGGAGTGTACGGAGTGTAGTTGAAGTAAAGGGCCGGTAAGAGTAATTTCTAACTTAATAACTTTCGTCTCTGTTACTCTTTTTTAAATTTTAAAGAAAAGAAAAATAGTTATTGTGAATAAAATTTAAAAAGAGAGAAAAAAAGTTGTTGGGAGTCAGATGCAGACTGCAGGGTAGGTTACCAACTTCTGTGAATCCTTCAGATTTTAAGAAATCTCTAGACGCCCAATTTTTTAAATTTTTTAATCGCCGATTGGGTTGGTGCCTGACTATAGCTCGGTAGTGTCCAGGTTCGATATCTCCGTCATGAAGTACTAAATGATAGAATGTTTTTTCTAACAGCGGTCGCCCGTCGACAGAAATTACAAAGCTTCCGAGTGTATTTCTTCCAAGAAAAAGGTCTTCGTAAAAAAACCAACATCAAGGCGCCTAAATAGCAGAAAGAGCTTCGCCAGTAATTTTTTTCTTTACTTTTAGGACATTGCCTTCTGTCTCTTTAGTCACTGGTCAAAGCGTTCGAGTATCGTTTTCGCATCTCTCTCTTTCTTCTTGAAATAGTCGAAGCCATATTTTTGGAACTGCACAAGTATATAATTGTGCGGTGTTATCAAGAATTCGTGACACTTTTCCGAACAATTGTTTCGCCATATTTCATTTCACACCGTATCGCTCTGAGTTGCAAGAATTTCAAGGTTCCCTTATTATAGTGTTGTTGCTTGTTCAGAGATAACTATTACAAGAGCAAATAAATATAATTTTTTGTTTATAAAACAACAATTCACGCATTCAGTGTTATCAGTAACGAGATGATGAGTCATCGGTAAGTACCTACCTTCTGATCGAAGTGTATTGAAACTGTAATAAATCATCTCTAATGCCGAACGAGATATTTTCTCAAGGGGCTTAGGCTTTCGAATGGAAAACTTTATGTATGTCAACTCGTTAAAAAAAATCGGTAGAATAGGTTAGGTTACGGAAGATTATCACTGTCCGTAAGGATGTATAGGGGCCTATTTAGGGCTGAAGACTCAAGCTTCCACTGGACTCAAGTGCCCCTCTAATTTTCAACTTGATAAAAGTACTTCGTCTGTCTTATAAGCTATAAAATACCAAGGATGGCTGCCGATTCCAAGTTTGCTAAACATCCAAAGAAGGAAGAGTTTAGGCAGTGATGTCGCGTTCTGACCAGAGCGGGTGGAATGCTCTTCACCTCCTCCTCGTTCTTGCAGATGTCTTTTGACCATACGTTTCCCATGTGCTCCCATTACCAGTGCTCGGTGATGATACCAACGACCGTACTAATGGAAGTCCGCTCTATATTGATAAGGAACCTAGTTCTGTGCTTATTCCTTCTAGGCCAAACCTGTCTAGTTATCTTACAAGAGGGTCCTACTGCTGGCATCTACTGTTGGCTTGCCTTTTGTTGATCGACGTGTTCTAGAGTTCTTTTGAGGCTAAAGGGATGTCTATATATTGGGCAGAAGTGACTGATTTAAGGCCAGTTCCCTTCCCAACAAGCTTATGTAGGATGCAATTTCGAGGAAAGAAGAAGAAACTCTGAAAGTAACTTAAAACAAGAACAATCCTTGCAGACGCTGATGTATCAATTGTCATTGTTGTTAGAATTTGTTGTATATACTGCGTTAAATTACTATGGTACACGCGCTTAAGAACAAGTTTTGACAATTCATTTGATGCTTACTAAATTTTAGTAGTTTCTCCATGAAAATTTACTCCATTATCCTACTAAAAATAGAAATTAAAATTTCAAAATATTTGCAAATTAAAAAAAATTCAATACATTTTTTGGACAAATTTCACATTTTTTAATCAGAATATGTAGGAGAATTTGGAGTATGCAGTTTTATAGTCCATTGAATTTCGCTGCAATAAAGTACAAATTTTAAGTGATTCAAAATCGCGTTGATTTTTGAAAATTTTTTTTGCTGACTGAATTTTCTTCGTGTAACAAATGTTCGTTTTAGACTTACAAAAAATGTTACTGACCAAAATTTTTTTATATTTTTACAAGTATATATTTATGCCATGGGTCTGAAGGAGTCATACCAGCTATGTGAAAAAAAATCTTTTGCCTATTACACTAATTTCTTCCCTCCATTTTCAACGATTTCTGTTGAAAACTCAGTAAATTCTCTCATAAATGTCACATAACTCTTGTTTTGCTTAAGTTGCAATCTTTCAAATTTTTTCGACGTTCACCGCATAATACCAGGCGCACGTTTTAAAATTACGCCGACGTTTCTATATCAAATAGAATCATAAAGCCATTAATGAGCGATTCGAAATTCGCCCACCCTTAGGAGTTTTTTTATGCGTTTGCCACACGCCCAGAAGCAAGACCACTGCCAACTCAACTGGTGGATTAGTAAATTTTAAGCAAAAAAGAATCAAACAAAAAATCGAGCTTTTGTGGCGAAGTCTTCAAGTCACACAATTTCTAATTTAAATTTCATTGCAAATGAAACTATAAATGCGCAACAGCAGAGAAACGACAACAGCAACAGCAATGAAAAGAAAATGGGGAAAACGGAAAATTGTAAAATGTGTTGGAAAGGAAAAAAAGGCCTGCAAGGGCATAATGCCCGGAAACGAAGTGCCCACCAATCGACCATCTAAGCTATAAATATCGATGGGATAATATGGCAAAATCGCAGACCGGTGGCGGCGATTAGTTCAGGTTCATATTTTCACTGTTTGTGGCGAAAGCAATTTAACCAGACTGTTGCCAGCGAGCATAATAATGGCGATAGGCCTGCTAAAAAGTGTGGCGTATAGGCGTTCACACGCCCGCCGCGTTAGCACACACACACACACACACACACTCGCAAAGGCAGACTTTCCCAGCCTAAGAGCAGCAACAATGAGAAACGCCCAAAGCCACGTTGCGAGGCGTAGTCTCTCAGGCGATAGGCGAAAGTAATGGCAAAAGTAACAGCACAAGCTACCAATATTGTCGCAGTGATATCGTAACTTTTTAATCTAAAATTATATGCAGAAGAGATGGGGTGGCAAACGAAAGCTGTTCACACGCTGCCAGTTATTGCATGAGGAAGATGCGAGAAAAATGCAAAATCGAATGATATGAACCAGCAGGCAACAAGCAGATCATACCAAGCTAAGATGCCAAAGGAGGATACACACACACATACACTGATACAAGTACATACATACTTGCTGGTCGCTAAAAACCATAGGGCGCGTGCACCCGGTCCTTGGCTCGCACACGTCCTTAGGCTCGCTTTACGGGAGATGCGGCTGGATGCAATAGGTCTTTAGAGAAATGCAAGGAAAAAATTGGATAGTGCAACGTAAAGCGAATAATAATAGAAACTGATAACACAGTGAGTGCTGGTGGAGGGTGAACGTAGCGGAGTGGAGAGGAGGGAAGAGCAACAAGAAGCAGGCTGAAAAGTAAATTTTCGATTTAGCCTTAGCCGGCATTGTTGAGCCGACCATGTCACGGCGGCGATAAAGATGGTGTTGCGTGCATATTTTGCAATTTCCATGTTGCAACGACGAAGGCAAAATTGCAAATCGAAAAATCGTTCCAATCTTGATAGTCGTGGTAGCAGGGCGCAATGGATAGATGCCCTCCTCTCTATGATGAGTTGTTGTAAGATGGAGTGGCTGCTGCTTGCAATATTTGTGGAATTAAACGCTGGAATATGTGATTTTCGGGTTAGATTTTCCGGCAGTTAGATAAGCATTTTTATGGTATTAAAACAGAAGGAAGGGAAACAGAAATGAGATTTGCTGGATGGTCATGGCACAGGAAGGCAAAGGGAGTTACATTAAGGGTAAGCGTTTCCGCATTGTATTTGTTGCACGCCCAAAATAGCGAAATTCAGCTGACATTTTGCTTTTTTCAACTTATTGCGCTTCTATTTAAGTTTTTCTTCAATTCTTAAATTTATTTTTATGTTTTCCCTATGAGCTATACCGCGTTAATTAACTATAGCACAGGGACTTCTTGATAAGTTTTTTCAATTTATTTGCTTCTATTTTAATTTTGTTACAAAAATACAGTTCATTTCCCTGCAAAGTCTCTATAAATCCAAGTTTCGAACATTGCACTAATTAAAAAAAAAAATTCATCAAAAATTAAAAATTTAAATTTAGAACTTTTTTAATCAGAATTTTTAGAAAAAATTTGGGTATGCAGTTTTCTAGCGCAATATATGTTGTTATAACTAAAAGTTTGCTTTGATTTTTGAAAATAAAAAAAAATAAAAAAATGTTCATCAAAATTTTAATAAAAAAAAATTGTAAAAATTTTCATCAAAATTTTAATTTTTTGAATCAAAACTTTTAGAAAAATTGTAGTATGCAGTTTTATAGTGCATTAAATGTTGTTTTTTTTTGTCGGTGGTGTGGGGTGTTTTCGTCTATGCAAAAAAAATGTGAAATTTCGTATCGCCAGTTTCAGTTTTTTATTTCTTTTTTTCACTTTTACTAAATTTTCCGACAACTTACGACTTAATGGTTTTCACAATGTGGAAGAGCGTTTTACACTTTATCGAATTGGCCAAAAAACGGAAATCGAGTTTTGACACCTAAGCCTTCTTTCGATTTTTCAGTTACTTTTTGCATAACAAAATTCAATGGGATATAAAACTGAAATTTATCTAAAACGTCCGGTTAAAAAGTTTGAATTTTCGACGAAATTTTGTTGAGCTTTGTGAAATTTTGTGCAGCGTTTGAAACTTTCAGTTCTAAGGTTTTCGTTGCAGTATAAACTATGTTTTTATATATAAAATAAAAAAATAAATAAATAAATAGTCAAAAATGTTCAATATGTCGCGCTGCTATTATTGTGAACATAGATGTATGCAGGTCAAGTAAACAAGTTGTGAGAATTATCTTTAGACTGAACTAACCAATACCGGCATGCCGTTAAGGAAACTTACAAGGGTCGTTTAAAAAGTCTGCGTAAAATCAGAGAGATGGCAGTACTGGCGCGCATCGAGATTAGGTTTAGTTAGTGACATCTCTTGGAAGAACATACACCAAGTTTTAGTCTGGTTAGGTTAGGTTAGGTTGAAGCGGTTGTCCCGTGGGACACACTCAGGCTCTTAGACCATTGTGATGTCGCGTGGGGAGCTTTCCCTATTTCTCCTAAAACCATTGTGTGCTTTTCAAAAGTTTTAGAATACCTCCTATTTCTGCGGAACTGAGGTCCTCCAATTCGTTAAAAAATTATCTGCCTAGAATAGTAAATATCCGTCTGGATAGAGTAGGACAATGGCACAGAAGGTGTAAGATTGTCTCTTCCTCTTCCTCATCAAGACAACTTCTACAGAAGTCATGTGTTTGCACACCCATCCTTTGGGCGTGCCTACCTATTAGACAATGCCCCGTTATGATTGAAGTCAGTGTGCTAAGACTGTGTGCTATTTTGGCTTAGCAAAGATTCTGTGCGTTTAGCACTGAGAGTCGGCCACAGTTGATGGGCGATTTTGCAGGCGGCTTCATTACGCCATAATTCGTTTGCTTTCCTTCCGATTTCTTCAAGGAGAAGTAGCTTACATGTTTGTAAGGGTATGCTTATGTCATTGTCTATGTACACATCGGTCAACTTGGTGCCGAATCTCGCTAGTTCATCGGCTCTGCAGTTACCCTCAATGTCGCGATGGTCAGGAACCCATATTATCCTTAGGCGAAATGACTCAGCCATCTGATTAAGAGATGTGCGGCATTTCATGGCTACCTTGGAGGTTGTCGTCTGTTTCAAGTTTCAGCCAGATCGGTCTATTTCTTTGTGGTTGGCATTTGTTTGATTCAAGGAAGCCTAGGGATTTTCCATTTCTATCACGACAACGCACCAACATGGCTCAGCCGTTGTGGTCGCAAAATTAATAGAAATAGGGTTGAAATTCGTTTCATATTCTCCCTATTATTCAGACTTCACTCCTTTGGATTTCTCGGACTATTATTTGTTCCCCAATTTGAAGTAATGGCTGGCAGGAAAAGACTTTATTCAAACGAGAAGGAGATTGCAGAAACGAATGGCTATTTTTCAGACTTGGACAAATCCTATTAATCGGAAGATATCAACGAAAAGCAGGCTAAGGCAAAAAAGTAAAAAAGGCTTACCCCAAAAAAAAATGAAGTAGTTTTGTTTTTGCGCCGACTTTTCAAACGACCCTCGTATATATGAAATTGTAGTGCGCAGCAAAATAACAAATCAGAAGATATAGAAATCAGCGAGCATAAATTTGTCAGCTTTGATTTGGCTACTCATTATCGCTTAAGGGAGTTTGACATACAGACAGATACGCAGCAAAAATATTTTCTTTAATTTGAAGAATTTTAATACTAAATTTTATGTATAGAAATGTCAAGAGTTTAAGAAAAAAAATAATACTCCAACTGGTTGACCCATGTTTGACTTATTGCAGTTGGAAAGCTAATTTTCCTATTTTTTAACTAATTTTGTTGTAAAAGTATGCCTCTTTTGTAAGTTCATATAATCTATGCCCTCATTGGAGAAATAAGCTTCTAAATAAAAAATACGCCATGTGAATCGAAGTATGATGCGCATAGTTATTAGCGTACACACAAATTTTGGTACATTATTTTAATACATGCCGTGATATGTGCCACTTTTCCGCTAACTTTTGTTCATTTCGAAGGCACTCCCATAATGCCATGATTAAAAACGTCAGCTTCTTGGAGGTAAACATTACAGCCACCTTCCTCAAGATAAAAGTTTACGTCACAAAGCGTTTGTTATTGCAATAATCCCTTTTCTTACTGCTCTGCATTTTTATTTAATTTCGTATTAAAAATTTAACGAAATTAAAGCCAGCACCAATTAAAGTGTGGCAATAAATATTTAAAAGTCTAAACTTTTTGCGCTAAAACTTTTTCTAGAACCTCTGCTGACAGCGCAAGTTGCAAGCGTAACCTAAAAATATCCGCACAGAATTTCAGGCAGCTGTTCATTGAAGTTTTTAGAATTGTCAAAGAGTTGTGAAGGCCACGAGGTCATGCAATAAAATTGAAGTGACATGCTGAGGACAAAGAAAGCCCCTCGAATTTGCGGTCGAATTGCTGTCAGCGTATTTATAAACATTTACAAAACCATACAAGTTTGGCAAAGACCTTAGAAGTTCTTGAAAAAGAAAAATCGAAAAAGGCGGACAAAATTTGCGACAACTGATAAAAATTAAAATAAATATAGGAATAAAACAAACCGAAAAATCGTGTTAGGCTATTAGACGAACCGGCACGTCAAGCCCAAGCTCATAATTTACTTAAAGCATTTGGGACAATTCGCAATTCGGGTGGAACTTATGAAAGGACAAAAGCACGAAAACTTTCTTGAAATGCCTGAAAGGTTTCAATAACTTCTGGCAAGGGATGCAAGGATGAGTAGGTTTGTACGTAGAAGCCTCTATAGCAGTACGGTCTTAAACATTAATAAACAGCAAAGATGCTTTTTTACTTTCATTTTACAATTAGTTGTTGTTGTTTGAACGCTTGAAGCGTTATGCGTATTACTAAGTGACAAAACGAATATTACATTACAGGAAAAGGTTAGAGGTCTATCAAACAAATCTGCGTAGCGAATTTAGCAAAATTCAACTTCAGTGCGACGCTTAAATTTAATTAGAAAAAGTTCGAATTCGCTTAATTTAATCCAAAGAAGAAAAAAGGGGGAAAATAGTATTAATTACGAAAACCAGCATGTGTTCTTAAAACTTGAAATGGGTGTATTGGAAGTGACAACGTAGCGCCCGTTGGTATGCAACGTGATTGCAGCCCTTTCACTGTAGCCAAGCAGACAAAGGAAGGGTGCAGGATATCCTACAATATAAAAACGCGCTTTAAATTTTCGTAGAAGGAAAGCAATGCATACATAGATTGTAGTGCTATGTTTGTGTGCTTATAATGTAAAAAGTAATTTACGAACAAATTATTTTTGGCCACAAAATCGCACAGTGGGTGGTAGTGACGGCGACGACGTCTGACTGGTGTACAATACAGCCCGCTAGCCTATACAAAAAAGTATAAATATGTGCACATACACTTGCAGCACAATACGATTTTTGTTGCCAGCAACGCGAGGAGTGTTTTCCTACTACTGCTCCATTGAAATTCACAAAATGTTTATGACTAGAAAATGAGCACACCAAGCAACATGGCAAATGTCATGCAGCCGCACACCTTTACGATTTGTTGGCTGCGCTATCCAGCACATAGTTGGCGCAATCTAACAGCCAACCTTGTTTCAAGTCGTACCGCCTTACACTCACACTCAATGGAATTTCCTGCTCCATCCGGTCTCGCATTTTTTATGTGATTTTTTTTTTTTTTTTTTTTGTTGTGTGTTGATGTTTTTTTCCATTTCAGCTTAGTTCATTGTTGCTATCATTGTCATCATCGCATTGCATTTCGCTCTCAAGCCAGCAAATCATCTGTGCATTGTAATTCCCGTAGCAACTTAGGGTCACGTGCACACGCGGCAGACCAGCAGGCAGCCCCTGAGCAAAAAGTATAGCAGTGCAATTGCGCTAACAAATTTCGGAACAAATCTATTGAGTTTATATGTTTTTTTTGTGTAAAGATAACTTTTTTAAACAATTTTATACTATTTATAGGTATGTATGTATGTTTTTTGTATTTTTTCATAGATTCACAATTATTTCAGTGTAAAATTTGGTTATTCATGACTGACGGAGTAGGCTCTTCATAGTGCTAGCAGATTCTAGTGAAGAAAATCTAATAGAGCAACATGGTTTTTCCAAAGCAAAGGGAGCTTTTTGCTTACTCTGTCACCTCCAGTGCGCACTGCATCGAATACTTTTAAGGTCGACCCATTGGGATTCATTGGTATTCGAGACTTGATCTAATCCATACATTGAATATCCATAATCCATTGGTAATCCATACATTGAACCTGCCTCGAAAATCTAGATCAGTGCAGACACAGCTTGCGGGTGGTATCACTGCTAGCCTTAAAAGATCGCTACAATTGGGCAGTAGTCCTACAGTATTTCAAGCAGCGATTCATGCCATTGAAATTTGGGGCGGCGATGGCTTTCGTTGAGTTACAGCTTCGAAGTGCCTCTGCAGTTTTTCAGCCACTAGGACATCCTTATGAGCAGTGCCGTGCACATCATAACATCTAAACATATTGAAGAATGCTTCAATGTCCTCAATAAGCTGTTTGCAGGGAACGATTTTTTGCTGTATGATAAGCCAGAATCCTTTTGTGATCCAAATCCCGTATAGAAAGCTGTCAACAACTGGGAAAACACGAAATTCATACGACATGAAATGGAAAGCCCAGCACAGAGGCAGGCAAAACACTTTATAGACTCCTAAACCGTGAGGGAGAAGACTTACGCTCTTTCACTAGATACTATGCGCAGCTTTGCAGTCTTCGTTATCATTTCATCAAACTAGGAATAGTACTACCATGGGCGTTGTGGTAGCGCGCTACCCTCAAGTGGCCCTCTAAAACCAGGACAAACCAGTTTTTTCGTCCAATTTCGCCAATTCGGGGCTGCCGGGAAGCATTACTTCGTGTATGGAAGTGCGATTAGACCGTTGCTACACCTAAGTCTTTCTAGTGTCCTTAGCTTTTTTATTGAGTCGGCTATAACGTCACTCAAATTTCCAGAACACTAGTAGAATCAAGAGTTTGTCGTGTTTGTGAGCCCATATTTTACCAATGTGTAGCTTTCGCAAAGCAAAGACACGCATACCTGGGTCAGAAAAGGGACTCATTGACAAGTTTTGAAATTCTATATTATTTGTTTCCTATTTAATTTGAAAAACTTTTTAAATAAAAATTAAAAAATTAAATAAAAAGTTTTTCATTCGCTTACAAAAACCTCGTAAATAATACAAGTTTAAAATTCTGTGCAAGTCAAAAATAAAAGTAAAAAAACGTTCATCAAATTTTCACACTTTTTAATAAGAATTTCTAAAATAAAAAAAATTAAAAAAAATTTCATATAAATTTCATTGTGGCGCTTTCAATTTTGGAATAACACAGTGAAAGTATCTAATGGCTTAAAAATCGGGTTGGTTTCTGTACATTTTTTTCTATCCATATAAAACATACATCGAGCTTTCGTTGATTAATGTGATTTTTTGAGAGGCTTCAAACTTTTACTTTACTAAGATTAAATGGACTATAAAATTGCATGCTCGAAATTTGTTTTTAAATTTGTTCAAAAAGTTTGAAATTTGATTGCAATTTTTTGAAATTAGTTGAATTTTCGTGAATTTCGCTCAAAGTTGAACCTTTGATTTACACGGTTTCTTGTTTAACAGGGGATATATTTTTATAAAAAAACTAGCGAAAAAGATATAGCCTGGCAGACATTGTTAATATTTCAGAAAGTAAAATTGAACGTAGACTTTTTCTGAGAAGTGTACATATGTATGTATGTATGCGCTTAATTAAAGTTGATACTTTCTGTCACTACTGCGCATATTTTTAATTTCCATTTACTAGCTTTAAATTTTTAAATCCGCTGCCGATGCTGCAACCGTCGTTGTGGTTTTGTTATCCTTACTGTGCGACTGGGCTATGCAAAGGCGCTGGCGATGTTCATGATGATGATTTATGAGTACGCATTGTGCGTAAGATTTACCCAGCAGTCGAATTTACTATTGCTGAATTCACTGGCGGCTCGCTTTGTAGCTGAGGAAGTTCTAGTCCCCTTTGTGGCGAAAATCACCAGTTTCGGACTAGTTGAAAAAGTGAAAAAAATGGATAAATGAACGTTTCAAATATGTTTTGTTATGACTAAAAAAACTACATAATATGTATTATTTACTTTTTTACTATTTAATATAATTTTATTTGAAATAAATTGGAACACATTTTTTTCTACTTAATTCTCAAACTAAACCTGCAGTCGCAAATAAAATGTATAAAAAACATGTTAAAAAAAATGATAAAAAATATTTGTTTTTGCTTACATCGTTAATGGGTCATATTATAACTAGGACAATTCGGGTCACTCTTGGACTAGTATGACTTGTTTCATCACATGTCTGTTCATGAACTATAAGTGGAATGTTTGCTGAGTAATGGTAGCTTTGCACAGCAGGCTACTTATATATGAGTATAGTGGCGTTCAAAATAATATCAGCGTATATATTTTTTCAAAAAGATTTTTTTAAATTATTTTTTAATAAAAATATACTTCATACTATGGTAGCGTAAAATAATCATCCAGTCTGGTTTTTGAATAACTTTTTTACTACATAAAAAAATAGTTTCGAATGATGGAAATCTTTCTTTAAACCTTTACGGGCTCTATTGCTTCTCTCTTTATCTCTCTCACTCTAGTTCACAAGTGTCAAATATTATAAATCTTTCGGTAGGGTACTTAATTTTACACAACAAAAGATTCATAGCACAAAATTTCATATTTGTACAATATGTAAAAAAATAGTGCGTGTAGCGTAGTACACATAACGGAAGTGAAACTTTCAAGGTAAACAAAGAAGGAGAGAGAGAATGAGAGAGAGAGAGAGAGAAAGAATATATATCTAAATAAATTCACAACATTTGCAGAGAATACAAATAGACAAAATTTACAAAAAACGGAAAAGGGTCGACCGGTGTAGGTATACACGCCGGACACAAACCGTGACAACAACGTGCACTACTCCGAGCGTTTATCACCCGCACACACGCAGTGATACCAGAACCGCAGCAACGGCACAAATTACCGCAAGGCAATACCAATAAATCCGACGCCGGAATGGATAGCACTTTATAATACGCACAAGCACTAGCCAGGAAACGGAAATAAGCGCCGAAAAATAGGTTCCAAAAAAACGGCAAACAAATTGGCACCAAAAAATGCCAAAAAGCCTAAAGTGTGTTTAAGATATATATAAGGTATATCTCTCTCTCTCTCCTTTTCCTCTACGTTATATCGTTTTACTCTCTTGCGGAACGAAAATGCCTAAAACGTTGTATGGCCTTGAAGTTTTACTCTCCATTCTCGCTCGCCCATCAACGCCTAAGAAGTTTCACTTCAAAAAATCAGAAAAAAATATTTTAAAAATTTCAAACATTTTGGTGAGAAATTTCGAAAAAATTCTGGGTATGTAGCTTGGCAACACATTTTTATGGTATGATATTATCTAAGTTTAAATTAGCTCAAAGATTACACTGAATTTCGATAATTTTTGTTCTTCGACCATTCGTTACGGGGCAGAAAATGCACAGCGCCAACAGCACCATCAGCAAGAAAATAATCAAACAATCAATATGCACTTCAAGGCACCTAAAACATGCATGCCATAATATCAAGATGGAATAGGCTACAAAACTGCATAAGCAGAATAGTTCCAGAAATTCTGATCAAAGATAAAAAACTGTTGATGAATTTTCAGATTTTTTTGTGACGAATTTTTGAGTATTTTTTAATTTTATAAAAAATTTTAAACTTTGTTTAATTTGGTTTTTGTTGTAGTATGAAATGTGTTTTTCATAATACAATAAAAAAATAATCAATTAACTTATGAGCAAATAGTCAAACCTTCCCTATATGTTGCATTGCTACTACTTCGCTCCTGACTGTAGGCGTGCGTGTGGAAATGTAAGCGAGCATAAATCAATGTGGCTCTGTAAATGCGCGCACACTCCCGAGCAGACGAGCAAGGCGAGTGCGCGCGTGTTGATTACATTGTGGTGGCACATTAATGCGTTGCCACATTGTGAATGTACTGGATCGCTGACAATAAATATATTTGCATCATACACACATACACATGCATATGAGTTTGTGCATTGTTAACCTACGCTGCGGTGTGGCGTATTTCCATTCATAAATAAATTAAATACAAATATTTTTTCAAGCATTTGCATGTGAATCATGAACTATAGCTTCCAATAAAAAACCCCGCGGCAATAATAAGGCAGAGAATATTACACAAGGCAAGGCGTTCAAACAACAAATATAACAATAGCGCAAAAAGTAGGCATCTCGCTGGTAATGAAGCCTAAAAAATTGTAAAATAACGCAATGGTTATAAGAAAATATGTGCGCACGCCTCAAAGTATGCATTTTAATAGCACGCCTGTGCTATTCGTGTGTGTGTGTGTGTATTTGCTGCAGAAATATTTCACTTTTTGCGCCCGCACAGACACAAAGAGCGTCTGTCGCTGTCCCAATGTCATGCACATAAATTGATGGATTCCTTCTTGCCATTTCCATGCTGGTTGTTGGAGTGTTGCGCCTGGCTGGGCAAGGATTAACGTTATATGGTTTAAAAATTCACTCGAATACCATTCATTCATATCATTTCCGTTCTGGAAATTCCAAAGCGCTTATGCCTTTGATTGGTGCGCCATTGGATAAACTATTATGTGTTTGGCTGTGTTTGGCCACAAACTCTCCGACAAATAAATCAGACGGCAATAAATCTTTTGCATGCGTACACACAAATAGTTGTGCATGTATGTACCATACGTGAACACACAGACATAAATTTGTATGAGTGAGTATGCACCATGACGATCAATTTCGAACGACAATAACTTATAGCGCCTCCACTATCACCCCGCGTCCGCATCCGCATCTCTCGCAGCCACCTCTTTAATTCCTTTTTTCATTCATTTGCTCTATATGAAGTGTTTGTTATTCTTAAATAAGCAAATATTTGCCGCGAATGTTGCTTCCTTCCTGCGGCCGTTGCGCCTTTATGAGTAGTGTAGCCAATGTTTATTTGTTTGTGCTATCAGCAACATTCTCTCGCTCTCCATGCCCATACCCTGGCTGCTTGCGGGCGTTTGTGTCGCATTCACTTTCACTGAGATAATGGATGCGTAACTGAAAATTTGCGATGCCAATTTCTTTTGGTGAAAAAGGGTTAAAGGATTAAATCCCTCAATGTGCCTGTCGGCGTTATTGCAGCCTTCACGCGTATTTTCCGTACAGCTTTGCAAATCAAATTTTGTTATTTTTATTTTCTATTGCAATATCCGGAAGCAACTTTTCCAAAGTGAAATATGCCTGCTTCGAAATATAGTTATGTGCGTGGGTATATACATAAATATTTCTTGAAGATGTGGCTATATTAAGGTACACTGTTAAAAATTTATTTATGTAGGAAGTGATACAATACTCTAATACATTTCTGGCTTGCATTAGGTTTGGTGAAAGCAAAATAACGAGAAATAGGCGCGCGTGGCCCTGTGCCCCAACTTGGAACGCTAGAAATAGATGATAGGGGCGTTCATGGCGAGAACGAATTGTAAGGAAATTAAAGAAGTTTAAATTGTTAAGTTCTTTGTTTTAGTTACATATTTTGACAATTTTTTCCTTCTCATGAAATTTTCTTATGAAACACCTTCGCAATATCCATTCCATTGGCCATTTTTACTACCCCAAATTTTTCACTGTGCTCAAGCAGCAGCTGTTCGCCAACTTAGGTTCTCTTTCAAGAAAATATGATATAATAATTCGTGACTACATTTCCGCCCCCACTTACTGTTGCTGCGTTTAAAGTGATAAGTGTCAATTTTGATTTAGTATTTTCTTGTTTTCTTCCTTTAAGGCCAACAAAAATTATAGCTCGCAAAAAAGGGATAAGCCAACTTAGGAAAACTTATTTTTATTTAAAGGCCGGAAAATAATAATTTATCGACAAAGTGCGCACTTTTTGATTAAAATTGTGGCAATACAAAAAATGGACTAGGGGAAAAGTGTGAGATGATTTATACGTCACAAAAGTAAAGGGTGGAAGGAGGGCGCTGACTAAAAATTGCAACGTTTGTTGTGGCAGGCATAGAAAATGTAAAATGTCTATTTTGAATTAAAATGTATGCTTTTTATCACAACATATAATATATGCACATCTATGTAGGTACACTAGGGTGGTTCAGAAAAAGTCAATGTACTGAATATTTGTTTCAAATAATGAATATTTGTTATCACAACGCTTTGGGAATTGTTTTATATGGAATACTGACTTTCTTTTTAAATCGATTGTTATTTATAGGTGCCGCAAAGGTCATAAAGTTTCCTATTCCGGTATTGTATATGGGAAGATCTTTTTGTTTTTATTTATATAAAATAGTTAAAACTTCAAATTGTTCAATTAGCGAGTGAAAAAAAAGAAATAAAGGGTGGTTAAATTTCAAGGGCCGATGTTGAATGTGAACCACACCTAAACGTCAACGACACCGTTGGAATTCTTTCTTTGGGGTTATTTGAAAAAAAAGGTGCACGTCGATAAGCCAGCAACAATTCAAGAGCTAAAGGATGAGATAATTCGGCACATTAACGGCATAGAACCTCAATTATGTCTCAGCGTCATCGAAATTTGGACCATTGGATGGAGGTGTGCCGCCAAGGCCGCGGCGGCTATTTCGCCAATATTTTATTCCATACGTAATTGAGCCATACCAATATTATCATAATATAGAGAAATGATAATAATTTCCTAATAAAATTGTATTTTATCCAAAATCAATACCGACGCTTGAAACTTAACCACCCTTTAGAAGTGTCGAAACTATGAAATCTTGATAACTACACAGTGCAACAAAATGGAAGTGATTTTTGTCTCTTTTGCTTCATAGAATTTTTTCTGAAAACATTTAAATTAGTTTTGAATGATTTCAGATATTTGTTTTTCCATAATATCTCAGAAATTCATTTAAAATAAGAGCTGTATGGTGGCATAATCCGAAAAGATTTGGCAAAATACATGACTTCTTATTCTCCACGAACTTTCGGAAATATGCTATGACATCTCAGACATGCCCAGTGTTTGAGAGAAAGATTCTGCGTAAGATTTTTGGACCTTTGAACGTTGGCAACGATGAACTGTTTGAGCTTTATGACGACATAGACATAGCGCAGCGAATAAAGATCCAGCGGCTTCGTTGGCTGGGTCACGTCGTCCGAATGGAAACAAACGCTCCGGCTCTGAAAGTATTTGATGCGGTACCAGCTGGTGGTAGCAGAGGAAGGCCTCCTTTGCGTTCTAAAGATCAGGTGGAGAAGACCATGGCTTCACTTGGTGTGTCCAACTGGCGCCGGTTAGCACGAGATAGAAACGACTGGCGCGCTTTGTTAAACTCGTCCAAAATCGCGTAAGCGGTTATCGCGCCAATTAAGAAGAAGAATTTATAATTTTTCTTTGCAAAAGCTGACTATTTCTGCACTTTCCACCTAGTTCGCTGATCCACCTCATCAACAATTACGACACAGTAAATATACGCGAATGCTTCCAATTCATTCTGCCAAAATTGGTGCTCATCAGCCAAAATAACGGTCATGCTATCGAGGTTGAAGGCAAGCATCGGCTGACTAATAGCCAGCAAAAGAAAACTATTTATGGCAACTGCCCAATCGGGAGTAAAATTTAGGCTGATGCCCTTAAGCCAACACGGAGATGTAAGACTTTGGCGAAGGTTCAAAGAAGAGCTGATTTCCGGATAACATCGGCATACCGCAGAGTATCAGAACCTGCAGCATTAGTCATAAGCGGTTGGATCCGGATAGACCTTTTAGCGTTGGACAGCAAACAGCTTTGAATTCAAAAGAAAGAAGCCGCGTGTTTAGAAGAACAGCATGAAATTAGAGCACAAACAATCCACAAGTGGCAAGACAGATGATATGTGGCAACTACTAGAAGATGGACACAGAATAATCGGCGACATTCACCATCGGTGCAGCAGAACTTTCGGAGAAGTAAACGTTTACATCACACAGTTTCTCCACGGCCAAGGGTATTTTGGGTAATACCTTTTGAAGATGGGCAAAGTGGTTTCTCCCGACTATATATAGCATGACAGTTTATCAGATGCCGCACACGGAAGCCACACATTTTACAATTGGAAAAACATGAACGCAGGAAGAACATGAACGCTTCCAAGCCGTAGTAGGAAATTCATTGTTCGAAAATCTCTCAAAAATGATAAAAAAAGAAGTAAATTGGGAGAAGGAAGCTTTCTATGTAGAAAACGAGCTACGAATGAAGAAGCCTGGCATAGACACAGGTATTACGCGCACTACTCCGAGCGTTAATCACCCGCAAAAACGCAGCGTTTCCAGGACCGCAGCAACGGCAAAAATTACCGCAAGGCAATACCAATAAATCCGACGCCGGAATGGATAGCACTTTATAGTACGCACATGCACTAGCCAGAAAACGGAAACAAGCGCCAAAAAGTAGGCACCAAAAAAAAAACGCCAAAAAAATTGGGACCAAAAACCGGCGCAAACAGTAGGCACCTAGAAAATATAACGCCAAAAATATATTTCCTACAAGTTTGCACCAACAAACAAGCAGTGTTATTTCTCACTAGAAATTAGCAACCACAAGGAAAAACTCAGAAAAAATAGCCTAAAGTTTATCTAAGATATATGTATATAACGTATAGGGCTCTTTCCTCTTTCCCTCTACGTTATATCTTTTTTCTCTCTCGCGGAACGAAAATGCCCAAAACGTTGCATAGCCTTGAAATTTTACTCTCCATTCTCGCTCGTCCATCGACGCCCAAGAAATTTCACTTCAAAAGTCGTTTAATTTTCAATATCGAAACTTTCGAGTATAAGTATGCAGCACTTCGATTGTTCTGGAACCACCTTAATGTCCAAGTCTCCACGTATCAAAGGATATCCGTTTGAAACGTGAGTATTTTTGGTAGGAAATTCTAAAATATAAAAAGGAAATCTAGAAAAATGATTGAGTGAGTTGCATTTATATGTTCTGAAATTTTTTTGTAATTTTTGAAGGCATCTTTGACACTTTGTACGACTCGTGTTTGCAATTTTTTCGCATTTAATCCTAACCGCTAAACCCGTGTGCAACTTGCAACAAGAGGCTCCCAACATTTGTGTGAATATAAGAGCGCATTTTTAACGGGAAAAGCAATTAACGAACATAGTTGCGGCAGAAAATATTTATTTCAGTTGTTGTTGTTTGTTTTTGTGTTTGTTTTTGTAATTTAGAGTTATATATTTCGCCAGATAACATTGCCATATGGCGGTAAGGTGAAAGATATCAAGGCAAGCAAATAAAAATTGCACTAAAAATGCATAAAAGAACTCGGCTGTAAAAAAAAATTAGTAAACAAAAAATCAAAGTCAAATGAATAGCAGCGAAAAATTGGATATCCTGTGGGCAACCTAAAAGCCACATTCAATACAAATTTTCAACGACATATATTTTTGAATTTTTTCGATCGTGGCTTTCGACCGACCCGGAGTTAGTTAGTTAGTTTGTCGGCAGGTCGGTTGGCCGTTTGGTTTTGTGTGACATGCGGATATTATTGCATTAGATGCGCGTTTGTGGTTAGCTCGTTGCCAATCAACTGCAGCGTTGCATTGAAGCGGCATATTTCGTTTTAATTGCTTTGCGCTTTTTTTCTTGTTTGGTTGTTATTGTAAAGAGTATTCAGCGACATATTTTTTTCTTTCAAAATGAAGTTCACCGACGCAAATTTGCAATTTTTTGAAGCAAACTTAAATTGAAAAAATATAAAAAAAACATTCATATATATTTTCAAATATTTTGCGCTTAAAATGTAAATATTTCACATATTTCAAATACACTGGCGGTTTGCTTTTAATTGGGCTATTAAGCGCAGATTGTTTTCGATACTATATTGCATTGATTTTTTTCCTTTCGTTAGCATAGAAAATGGCTTTTCATTGCATAGCCAAATTAAAGATATTAACTCTGCAATAAAGTTTAGTCTAATTTGTGCATTTTTAATGTGATTTCTGCTCAACTTTTTGTTCGTGAGCGACTCAAACATTTGCTCTTTTCACATTGTAAATTACAAACCACGCCCTAACTTGCGAGTTTTAAAGAGCTGAAAGAAGCTTAGATAGGATAGTACTAACAAGTATAACTGCACTTTGGAGGAGTTAAAAGGGTGAACCATACATTTTTTCAGGTTTCTAGAATAAAAGTCATGGACCTGCATAGGAGAAGAGGAGTAGAACACTCTACATATCATTTCAAAGAATCACAATCTGACTGCGAGGAAGCCAATCAAGCAATACGCAATGAGGTTCGTGGTCGTTAAGAAGTTAGCTCATTCAAGTAATTTCAAGAAATCGTTTTTTTATTTATTATTCTTTAAGTTCTTTTCCAAACAAGGCGGCATAGACGAATAAGTTGCTACGTGACGACCATTCGGTAGTTTCCAAGTTCGAAACACCAGATATTCGAATCTGTTTTTTCTATGAAGGGGGTATTCTGGTCTGGACGCCTTAATTTTAGGTAGTTGTAAAACTAAGATAAAAAAATGAAAAACATTTTTACTATCCGTTTTTTTATGGTTTTTATTAATATTGGAAAAAATTAAAAAAATCGTGGCATTACAGGCCGGCGGAGTGGGGGGTACATAAAAAACGGTGCTCCATGGTTGACATGATTCCAACCCTTCTAGTGATCTAAAACAAACAAATTACAAAAAATTCTTCATTAGTAATGATGTCGCTATCGGATTAAGCCAAATCAATGAAAAAAAAAAAAATGCACAAAATGGCGTCAACTTGAAAAAAAAATGTTAAAAATGTCAAATTTTTTAAAAATACTTCAAAATTAAATTTTTCAAAATCCGAGGCAGGCGCGATAGACAGATGTATAATAAAAAATTCTTATCAAACTTCAAAGCGATCGGTCAAGTAGAACTTGAGATATCAGGACGACCATCTCAAAAAAAGTAGTTTTGAGAAAATGGCGTTTGAAGTTTCAGCAACAATTCCAATAGAATAACTTAGATTATAATATTTACTACTCACTCTGGATTAATCGGCGATATATTTCCAGGTATATATTAAAGAAGTATAAGGTATGTATATATATATATGTATAGAATAAATAAAGGTTGTCAAGTCGTCCGGTAACATCTGCCGTTCATTGTGCGAATTAAAAAAAATCGAGTTTGAGCCGAAAAACAAAATTGCCGATCACTCTTGAAAAAAAATTTTTTCGGGCGAACAAAAAAATACGTTCTCATTATTTTGACCAGAGAGCAACATATTTAAGTTACATCGAAATCGAAGAACATGACCCGAATAGCCCGGTTGAATTGAAATGGAAAGCACCAACTATAATTTGATAGCTGAGAATGGTAAAATGTGTTTACATTTCTGGCTTGATAAGTCATCATGAATCGTTAAACGCCAGAACAACGCTTACAAATTGTGAAAATTTACTATGAAAAAAGAAAATAAATAAATCTGTTCTCGAATCTGTTTTTAGAGCGAATCGCTCAAAAAGACGCCGAAATGTCGATTCGACGTCGTTCTCAGCTTGCTGGCCCTTGCCCTTCAACTATGTGGAAATTTTTAAGTAAAGGTCTTGGCTTACATACCTATAAAATGCAGCTCGTGCAATAATTGAAGCCATATGACCATCGTTTGCTCGCATTTTTGGGTTGGCACTATTGGGCTCGTTTAGATTTGCAGGGTGGACCATGTGAAATTTGTTTTTTGAATCGGCTATAAAAAAACAACTAATCAATAGTTTTTCAAACTTTTTTTTTTATTTTGAAGATTAACTATTGTCATTTATGAATGAAAAATAATATCGTTCAAATGACTGCCACTTTACAGTAGGCCATTCGATCAACCCAATTTTTAAGCACATTTTCGATTGTTTGGGCTCCAATTTCATGAATGGCAAATTCGATTTCTTGTTTTAAAGTATCAATCGTCTCTGGATGGTTCGCATGGCATTTTTTCTTTAACGGCTCCCCACAAAAAATAGTCCAACGGACTTAAATCACAGCTCCGAGGCGGCCAATTGATATCGGAATTTCGGCTGATTATTCGGTTTTCAAAAACGGTAGCCAAAAGTTCGAGTGCAACTTTGGCAGTGTGACAAGTTGCACCGTCCTGTTGAAACCAAATGTCGTCCATGTCATCCTCTTCAATTTTTGGAAACAACTCGTTGAGCATGTCACGGTAACGCTCGCTATTTACTGTAACCGCGGCTCCTCGCTCATTTTCGAAAAAAAAGGCCTGATGATGCCGCCAGACTAAAAACCGCACCAAACAGTGACTCGTTGTGCATGCATTTGCTTCTCTACAGCAACGTGTGGATTTTCTGAGCCCCAAATCTGACAATTTTGCTTATTGACGTAGCCACCGATGTGAAAATCAGAAAAGAAGAAAAGAATATTTCCCAATTTTGTTCAAGTGTTTAGCGTCCCATTTCGTAAATGTCAAACCTTCAAGTAAATTATGAACACATTTGACATGTCATTTGTGTATGTATATACACATATATACACAGTATAAGTATAAGTATAAGTATAAGTATAAGTATAAGTATAAGTATAAGTATAAGTATAAGTATAAGTATAAGTATAAGTATAAGTATAAGTATAAGTATAAGTATAAGTATAAGTATAAGTATAAGTATAAGTATAAGTATAAGTATAAGTATAAGTATAAGTATAAGTATAAGTATAAGTATAAGTATAAGTATAAGTATAAGTATAAGTATAAGTATAAGTATAAGTATAAGTATAAGTATAAGTATAAGTATAAGTATAAGTATAAGTATAAGTATAAGTATAAGTATAAGTATAAGTATAAGTATAAGTATAAGTATAAGTATAAGTATAAGTATAAGTATAAGTATAAGTATAAGTATAAGTATAAGTATAAGTATAAGTATAAGTATAAGTATAAGTATAAGTATAAGTATAAGTATAAGTATAAGTATAAGTATAAGTATAAGTATAAGTATAAGTATAAGTATAAGTATAAGTATAAGTATAAGTATAAGTATAAGTATAAGTATAAGTATAAGTATAAGTATAAGTATAAGTATAAGTATAAGTATAAGTATAAGTATAAGTATAAGTATAAGTATAAGTATAAGTATAAGTATAAGTATAAGTATAAGTATAAGTAATTTTTCATTTGTTGCAGTTTGAAAATTAATTTAAGGGTTTTTAAACATATTATATAATATTTGGGTTTATAGATAAGGAACTTTTGTAAATGCATGGAACCTTTGTCGGAAAAAAACTTTCCAGGAGATATTAGCTTAAAAATACAGGGTGCCATTTACTAACCGATCGACTTCAACATACACACTATGAACTTACACCGAAACAACGCGCTAAAATAGTGACGCTATACGTCGAAAATAGTCGTTCTATTGTTCGAACTCAACGCGCATACCGCAAAAAGTATTGCGGCAAACAGGCACCGTCTGACAATACTATTCGTCGTTTGGTGGCAAATTTTTTTGAGCACGGGACAGTAGGAGATCGCCAACATGCCGTTCATCATTGACCAAGACGTTCCAATGAACTTGTTGAAGCGGTGAGGAAGAGCGTTGTCCAGGAGCCAACAGTGTCGTATCGTCGTCGCGCTCAGCATTTTGGCGTCGGTGAAACCACAATGCGGCGCATTTTAAAGGATGATTTGTTTCCGTATAAAGTGCAATCGACACAAAGAATATTGCCGACAGACCATTCTCATCGCTTGGAATACGGCCAAACAGTCGCTCGAATGGTTGACACTGAACCCAATTTTTGGAAGTAAATTGTACAATAATGACTAACGATACACATTTTAACCTCTCTGGCAGCGTGAATAAACAAAATTGCCGCATTTGGGGAACTGAGAATCCACACGAGAACCATGAAAAGCCACTGCATGACCGGAAAGAAACTATTTGGTCCGGCCAAGTGAAACGGTCGATGGAAACCGATATCGATGGATGTTGGCTCATTATGTTTGCTCGCAAATGCGCGAGAAAGGTTTAGACGGTTACTGGTTTCAACAAGACGTTGCACCATGCCACACTGCGAATGCAACAATTAAATTTTTGCAATGAAAATTCCCGGGACGTCTAGTGTCAAAAAAAAGACGACATCGACTTGCCCCCCAGATCACCTGACTTAATCCGCCCGGACTTCTTTTTGTGGGGTTATCTGCAAAATAAGGCAAGCGCAGAGTATTGACTAGCTTAAGGCAAACATTCGTACCGAAATCGACGCTATAAAACCCGAAATGCTTGACAAGGTGATGACAAACGCAGAAAAGAGATCGCAGTTGTGATTGACCACTCGATTGATATTGTATTCAAAAATGCCTCACTTATACAAATCAGTTGATATTTTCAAAGTTATTCAATGTTTTCATAAAAGATGGCGCACCGTGTACAAAGAATCCTATGAAAATCGGAGCATTCTGTGAATAGTTATTTGCATACATACATACAGATTTGGAACTTGGTTTTGAGGTGAGATGCGCAGATTAGCCAACAAGTCATAAATGTGCACTGACTTCAAATAGGGTGATGCTTTTTGTGTTATCTTGTACTACATTTTATTGACCTTGGGTAGTTTTCAAGAAACTGCTACCCTGAGTTCAGCAGACTGAGTGAAATGACCCTAATTACATAGAGAAATTCATTCGGTGTTACTTTCGCTAAAATTCGTTATTCATTAAAAATCCTACTAAATGGAGTATTTAGCGCATCAAATCCATTAGGGTGCTCAGCTTATTACTGCAAGTAACAGCATTTGCCAAACACCAGTATTAATATTTCATGACTGTGGACAGCAAAAGCTAAAATAGCAACTGCTGCAACAATAACAACAACTTCAGCAATAATAATGAACAGTTATAGCCATCTAAAAACAATTAATATGTGGCTAAAGCCGCACTTAATGCATCTAATCAATTACTTACAACAAATACATAAATTATAATGACTTTTGAATGGTTGGCAGGGTGGTGCAGAAGTGGGACAGGGAGATATTGGAGGAAAGGAGGATGAAGCGCAACAAACAGCTGATCACCACAAGCCATTTGACACAACGACCATCAGGTCTTCATAATATCGCACATATGAGTACGCTTGTATGTATGCATGCATGTATTTGTATATATATATATATAAAGGCATTTAGGTAGAAAATTCGACGGCCATTCACGCCAAAAGGCTAACACTCATGCGTATAGTAAATTGAAAAGAGAGCACCCAGGTGAAACGATTAACCGCAACGTTGTGCTTATAGACACAACGCCACACACATACACCGCACACACGCTTGTTCATGGATGTACATATGTATGTGTTTGCCTAATTAATATTGTTTGACCACAAAGTAAGAGCTGAAACAAAATGTTTAGGTAATTTGTATACCGAAACTTCCTACACATCGACGCGCTATCAGTCACATTTCCTAGGGTGTGAATTTATCAATTTATTTAAGTACCTATAGGTTGTTCCAATATGGGCGGTTCGAAATGGAGACACACTAAGCGAAATAGTTGTATGGGCCAAACCAACTTCATAACTTTGTTGATAGTCTTAAACTATTTTGGTTTTTTGCTTCAAGTCTCGTTACTGCATAGCTTTCGTTAAGATTTTATTTCTTGTTGTTGCAAATCCATGATATTTTTATATACATTTCAAAAAGGTCTCTAAAGGTAAGTTGAGTAGTTTCCCGAATATAATTTTTTAGAACACTACGCCAAGTGGCGCGCGTCCATCTCCCAAGGTTCGTACTCTATGGTAGCTTATAGAGAATCGGGAGTCTTAGTTCGCAAAAAAGCCTTAAAGGTAAATCGAAATGAAAACGCCATCCACAACTTTTTAAAAAACCGTAATGGATATGGAAAACATAAAGGAACTGATCCAAAGCCTTAGACTGAAGAGAGAGATAAGAAGGTTGGCTGTCACTAAAAATATCAGCACTAACCAAATTAGATGTAAGGAAGAGCAGAATACAGCAAATTTTGAATAAAGATTCGAAATTAAAATATGAAAGTAGACTGGTTAAACCGAAGCTTGCACCACGCCACTAAGCGACAAAACTCAAATTGGCCGATAGTCATAAGTTCTGGGATGATGAACGACAATCCATCATTTTTAGCGATGAACAAACATTTAGTATTGATAGGTCTAATGGTTAGTAGAAGTATTGCAAAGATATTCGCAAGCCACGACCAACGTCTTACTCCCGAAACTTCCACGGCGGCTCTCTTATGACCTGGAGTCCTTTAGCTACCGCGACAGAACCCCAAAATGTATTATTTTGTATAAGATGAATGCAAAAAGTTACGTAGAAAGGAGTTTCTTGCTTCGAAGCGATGAAGTGAATTGCAGTAAGTCCAGACCTACATCCAATGGAAGCCCTGTATATCAGGCCAGTCCATAAGTTCGTGCGTACTTTACCCATAATTTCACTTTTGTACGATTTTTGCATACAAAAAATTATTCGCAGAATATAACCGAACTATTTATATTTTCTTTACTATATCGTGCATTCAACAAGTGATTTTAATCGCGGATAGAAACTCGTGTTGTTAAAAAATAAAATGGAATCTTCGAACGCGTATAAGAGGCATATTTTGCATTTTTTTTATAAAAGTGGTAAAAATGCAACAACTGCTGCTGCAGATATAAACACTTTTCACGGAGAGGATACCGTGAGTGTAAGGACTGCGCAAAAGTGGTTTTCTAATTCCGAAGTGATAACTGCGACGTGGAGGATGCCCCGCACGCTGGTCGTCCTAAAGTCTTTAACTCTGACGCCTTTCTCGAACTCGTGAGAGCTGAGCCAAATTTGACAGTCGATATGATAGCTCAGAGGTGAAATTCATCGCATGGAACATTTCACAGGCACCTGGTTCAGTTGGGAAAGATTTCAAAGCTGGGAAAATGGGTTCCGCATAGACTATCCGTCGCCAACCTTCAGCAGAGAGTGAATTTGTGTTCTCAGCTGCTGCAACGGCTTGAAAATTAAAGTTTTTTGAACCGTATCATTACTGGTGATTTAAAATGGGTTCTTTAAAATAATCTTGTTCGCAAACGCCAATGGTTAGATAAAGATGAAACACCAGAACCGACCCCTAGGGATGGCCTTTACCCCAAGAAGATTCTCCTGTCTGTTTGGTGGGATATGGGCGGTATTGTTTATTATGATCCTCTGGAACCAAACCAGACCATAACTGCTGATTATTATTCCCATCAGCTATCGAACCTGAATGAGACACTTAACATAAATCGACCGTATTTAGTGAACAGACGCAAAGCAAGACCTCATACCGCAAGGCAAACCTTAGGCAAGCTGAACGAGCTCAGATGTGTCAAATCGCACTTTCTTTGTGAATACCAATACCCTCAACTTGTTCACAATAAAATTTTTCCCATTTTCACGTACTATTCAATCGTGTAAGTTGCCACGTATGGTTTGGCGTTGAATAACCAACAATAGATTTTACAAAAAATTGCTTTTACAAAAAAAAAAAAAAAAAAAAAAATTGTTTTTACAAAAACAAAACAAAATGGGATACAAAAAAACGTGACCACCTAAGCTTCTTAATATCGACCCATTCCTATTAGTAAACCCTATATGTCTGGCTACCAGCATATCCCAGGTACCTGTTGCGTCCTACTTTTGTAGCATAATTTAACTTAGCGCATCTATTTAAAATTTTGCAATATTTTGTTTGGCTTTTTAAGACATTTTACTAGTTTCTTTTCTCAACTCTTTTGGACTATTTTGGTTTAATTGTTGTAATTTTACACTTTTCCATTTCAATGCAATTTTGCCCCGAATCGTTTTCGCGTCACGCGCTTCGGTATGAAAACTGGAAATGCTCGAAAGTTTGTGTGCGTGTGTTGCTTTTACTTTGCGGCAAAATAATGGTGTTTTTCATTGTTTCTTTCTTGCTTTATTTTACTTCGAAGAGTTCACGCGCCTGTGCGTTGACTATCTGTGGAGCTTGTGTTGGATATTTTTAAGAAAATTACATATTCTAATGTTGATAGATGGTCACTTGTAATTTTTTTTTAATGATTTAAATGTGGCCTTCCTAAAGAGTTCTTTGCTATGAATTGGGCGTATGCTTTCTAAAGAGTTGAGCCACCCTTTGGTCTAGTCATTAAGGTTAGTTCCGAAAATATTTTTTTACTGGGTTTGTTATCTTCTTAATGCATAAAAATACTAGATAGGAATTCACTTACACTAAAATATGCATCCATTAGCCTTTTTAATAAAATTGTATACAAAAAGAAGTATTAAAAGTAGTCGTGGGACAATTTGCGATTTTCGAATTTTTTTTAGTAAGTTATTATTGCACAGGGTGGTATAGAAGGGAACAAATTATACCTTTTTATTTTTGATTTACGTGAAATCGAATTTTAGGTGTTTGAAAGAGAAATTTAAAAAAAGCTGACATATATACATAATGGGATTGAACCTTTGTAGGAGCTGAAAAGGTAGGAATATTTTAGGAATTTTTTTGAGGCGTTAGGGGAAACAATGAAAATTTGTAAAGCAATCCTTTCTTATACATTTGATAAGCTGCAAAAATTATTTTTTTTTTTACAACTTTTCGTCGTGAAAGCCTTCTTGGAAAGTCATCTGCAATTTCAAATTTGTGGCAACAAAAAAAAATTTTTTTTTGGTGTTCGATTTGATGGAAATCATGGAAGTATAATTGCTACCGTGTGCTACACCACATACACTTTTTATTAATTTTTTAATTTCAATTATTTTTTTTTTTGTAAAAATATACTTCATCCTATAACAAAGACCATATCAATTCCTATTTCAGACTTTGTGTAAGAAATATAAAAATTTGAAAAAATTCCAATAATACTTAAGACTTTTGGTTTAAATTAAAAATTTAAATTTTTCAAAATTTATTTAAAACTTTTTTTTTAATTTAATTTAAAATTATTGTTTTAAATTAAGAGCTCAAAAAAAAAAAAACAATGTGTATGAAGTTTTATAGCCCATTAAAATGTAATTTAATTAAGTGCAAGTTGAAGTGGCTCAATTTTCGCATAGATTGATAATTTTTCTCCCTGATAGGGTTGATCACGCATTTTCTTCAAATACATAAATAAAAAAGCCTTCCGAACATATACAAGTTCACAAAATACGTTAATTTTTTTTGTAATTAGCTCTGCTTCTCATAATATAAAAAAGAAAAATATTAATTGTTGAATTATGATAACGCCATAAGCGTAGCAGCCTTCACAAAAATGTATTTTAGTAATAAAATAAAATTTAAACCAATTGAAAAAGAAAATTAAATTTTATTGATATGACTTCTCAGTTTCATTTCATTTGTGTTTCATTCCTAATGCATAACGCAATTATTATTGCATTAAAAACTTACATACCAAAGTCGATTTCTCCCTTTGAATAATTTAGCGATTGTCATATGACCAAATTGAAGATTGGATTTGAACGGCGAGTGCTCTAGCAACGCTAATAGGCTTACACCAATAATTTTCAATCAAAAATGCAAACTACTCCGCCTCACCACAGCGAACTGCATGCGCACATACTTACACAAACAGCAATCCAACCAAACACCCAAGCTACCAAACCCCCATCCAACTACGAATTCAAGCAATCAGCTGAAACATAACCATCTTAAACTCGGCACTACTTGCGTTGCTGTTTTTGCGCCACTTTGCGACAGCCGCTCAGCTGTGCATTTCACTAAAGCGGGGTAGAAATATTTTAATGAAATAGAAAGAAAATTGCCGAGCGTGAAAAAACATCAAAAGCATTTTTGCGTAATCACTTCGAAAATTATAAAGTAGGAAAGTGTGCAATGCTGCGCTTCTCCATGACGCTGAAATGTTTCTTGTCATTTAAATGTTCGCTCACTTCGACTTTTTCCCCTGTCTGGAGTTAAGTTACTTTTTTTTGTTTTTGAACCTTTGCTAATTTGTTGAGAATAGGAGAGGCCGAAAAAGCAATTATATTTAGTTCTATAACCCAATTTACATATAATTTACATGTGTGGCATGCAACGAAGCTGGCTAAATATGTATAATACAATAGCAACAATGGAAAATGGAGCGTCACTCTGTTGGAGGAATCATTTGGCAGAGTTAATATTGCCAATCGAACCCATTCGGCTAAGGTGACGCGCAGAGAATTCACTCCCAAGCAGTGTTGCCAGATTCACAATTTTAACATACAGTTTTTGGACAAGCTTACAGTGTTTTTTTTAATTTAATCTTTTCCTATGCTACTGCTTTTAGCGGATTTCAGGTTTTAACGAGTGAATTAATATATCTTAAATTTTATTTTTTTTATTTTTACAATTACACTAAAAATAACCAAATCAATTTGTATCAAAATAAAATGAGAAAAATATATTGGAAATTCAGAATTCGCTGGTATTTAAGAGAAAAAGATTTCTTTCAAAAAATGTTACAGATTGTATGAAATTTGGGGTTCCGAAACAAATATCTAAAAAAATTATCGAAGCAATTAACGAAAATTTATGAAACTGAATTTCATTAAAACAAAGTGCGATTTAATTTAATTATTCTGGTTTATAAAGACTTCTTCTTAATTGGCGCGATAACCGCTTATGCGATTTAGGCCGAGTTCAACAAAGCGCGCCAGTCGTTTCTTCCTCGTGCTAACCGGCGCCAGTTGGACACACCAAGTGAAGCCAAGTCCTTCTCCACCAGATCTTTCCAATGCAGAGGAGACCTTCCTCTTCCTCCACTACCACCAGCTGATACCGCATCGAATACTTTCAAAGCCGGAGCGTTTGTTTCCATTCGGACGACATGACCCAGCCAACGAAGCCGCTGGATCTTTATTCGCTGCGCTATGTCTATGTCGTCGTAAGGCTCATATAGCTCATCGTTCCATCGCCTGCGATATCCGTCGTTGCCAACGTGCAAAGGTCCAAAAATCTTGCGCAGTACCTTTCTCTCAAACACTCCAAGCGTCGCTTCATCGGATGTTGTCATCGTCCAAGCTTCTGCGCCATACGTTAGGACGGGCATGATGAGAGCCTTGTAGAGTGTTAGTTTAGTTCATCGAGAGAGGACCTTACTACTCATTTGCCTACTAAGTCCAAAGCAGCACTTGTTGGCAAGAGCGATTCTACGTTGGATTTCAAGGCTGACATTGTTATCGGTGTTAATGCTGGTTCCTAAATATACCAAGTCTTTTACAACCTCGAAATTATAATATAACTGTGTACAGTGACGTGGGTGCCAATACGCGAGTGCGCCGACTGTTTGTTTGAAGACAGGAGGTACTTCGTTTTGTCCGCGTTCACCACCAGACCCATTCGCTTTGCCTCTTTTTCCAGTTTGGAGAAGGCAGAACTAACAGCGCGGTTGTTAAGGCCGACGATGTCGATGTCATCGGCATACGACAACAAATGTACGCTCTTATGAAAAATTGTGCCTGAGCGTTTATAAAAAAAACAAAAACAAAAAAAAAACTGCATACCTATAATTTCTCTAGAGACTCTGATATAGAACCATAGAAGCTTCCTAATTTTTGTATTAATTATGAAGCTTGGATTTATATCGGGAGTTTTTTATCACTGCATTAGAGCTATCGATATCGATAACTATGGTTTGACAGCTGAGAATGGCAAACTGTATTGGCATTTCTGTTCAGTAAGGCTTGGCGAATCATCCTGAAGCGTTGAACGCCAGAAAAACGCTTCCGAATTGAGGAAATTTACATTGACAAAAAAAAGTCTCTTCGCGAAGTTCATAGAGCACTGGCGGCCTCATCGGTCCTTTCGAAATGAAAAATCAGCTGTCGTTACAATGAATTGCGAGCGTTATCGAGACATTCTTTCCAAAAATTAGTCAGCTAACATCGACTTTTGGTTCAAGCAAGTCGGCGCAACTTGCCACACAGCGCGTTTAGCAATCGATTTATTGCAATATTCAAGCCCTCATTGACGCCATACGGCCAGATTTATTGGAAAAAGTAGTCAAAATTTGTACCATTGGACCGAATGGATTATGTAACTCATAGCCATGGTGGACATATGCCGGATATCATATTCAAAAAATAAATGCCATGAAATTATCTACAATACTAGCAAACCCGGCCCGCTTGGCTGGGCACACTAAAATAGAATAGATATGGTTTAGAACAGGAAATATATGGTTTTCATATTATTTATTTCTTTATTCAAGCGCTTTGGCATAAACAATATTTTTTGTTTTTCTATTTGTTTTTGAGTAAATATAAAATATAAATTGAAATCAGGAAAAAAGAAGATTGTTTTTAAATTTCAAATCAACGCATATGAATAAACAATCGTCTTTTTTCCTGATCATCCATGAATTTTTCGTTTCAATTTATATGTTTTATTAAGCATTGTAGCTTTTTTAACCATTATCCATTTATATTTTGCAAAAAAAAAGACGAAAAAATTTGCCGCGTTACCGGTGTTCCGAATTACAACCAAACTTTACGAAGCCCATTTTCAATACTTACTTAACAATGTGTGTAAGTTTGGTTTAATTCGGTGCAAAGACACGCCGGGTCCACGTTTTGGCATATATTCGAGACCCTAGTCATCAATAGGTATGAAAATTACCCCGTATTAAAGCACTTATCAACAGCTTTCATTTGATACCCATATTGTACATACACAACCAAAGGTTACCCGGGTCCACGTTTTGACCTGTATCTCGTGACCCCAGTCACGGAGCGGCATGAAAAATACTCTGTACTAAAGCATTCACCAACAGCTTCAATTTGATATCCATATTGTACAAACACATTCTAGGGTCCACGTTTTGGACTCTATCTCGAGACCCTAGTCACGGAGCGGCATGAAGAATACTCTGAACTAAAGCATTCCCCAACAGCTTCCATTTGATACCCATATTGTACATACACGTCCGAAGGTCACCCGGGTCCACGTTTTGACCTATATCTCGAACCCTATCCACCAATAGGTATCCAAACTATATGGAAACCATCTTCAATACCTTCTTAACAATGTGTGTAAGTTTGGTTTAATTCGGTGCAAAGACACGGCCGGTTAGCGAACACACACAAAAAGTTGACTTTATTTTATATTTAAGATCTATAAAGGGGGGTACGTGGGTACAAACTCTTAAGTACACTAAAAGAAACCTTAAAGAAAATAGCGTGATATGTTATATATATATATTTTAGTGTACTTAAGAGTTTTGTACCCACGTACCCCCCTTTATAATTGGCGCCCAACATCGTGGCAAACCTCTCGAGTAGTTATAATTATTATCGCCGAAGCGAAAGAATTGCGAAGCAAAACAATAAGATGGCTCAGTTTACTACTGAACAGTTTGAGCAGCTTATGCAAGCTGTCGGCCATTACAATGTACGTAGTGGTTCATTGAGCAACTGTACTGCTCGTTATGCAGGTGAACGCGATTCCACAAAAGTTGAGGAGTTCATTGCTGCTGTAGGGACGTTTAAAGCTGTCGAGAAAATAAGTGACGCGGATGCTATTACTGGCATGCCCATGATTTTAGAGGGTGACGCAGCAGAATGGTGGCGCGGTGTACAGCCAAAGCCCAAAGTTTTTGAGGATGTTGTGCGTATGCTGCGTGAAGCTTTTTGTCTCCCTAAGCCTGACTGGCGAATCTATGCTGAAATCATTGAAAGCAAACAAGCCAAAAACGAGCCGACTGATTCTTTTGTTCGAAGAAAACGTGCTCTCTTTTCCCAACTCACTAATGCTCCTAGTGAAATCGGCCAAATCGATCTTTTGTTTGGTATGATTCATTTACAAATTAGGGATAGGGTTAGTCGTAAACGCATTACTACGTTCGATGATCTATTGAACGAAGCTAGAGAAGCAGAGATGACCTTGCGCGAACACAAAATGACTACCGCGAACGCCGATAAAGCCGTCGATAGTACAAGTGGTCCGGTACGTTGTGGTTTTTGCCGCAAAAAGGGGCATTACACAGAAGTGTGCTTCAAAAAGAAAAACGAAGAGGCCAAAACTGCGCAAACACAAGCGATTGCAAATGCTTTAGTG
The DNA here is from genome assembly GCF_028408465.1 of Anastrepha ludens. NCBI lineage: Eukaryota > Metazoa > Arthropoda > Insecta > Diptera > Tephritidae > Anastrepha > Anastrepha ludens. The sequence continues at coordinate 117,732,008 of NC_071502.1, forward strand.
ACAAAGTCGTCGTATTCATGTTATGGATGCAATGCACCAGGTGTTACACGCGCAAATTGTCCGAAATGTTTAAATAAACCGTCCACTAGCCATGGTTCGGTAAGTTTTAACTCGTTAACCATTCCAATTGGAAAAACGATTCCAATTGCTAATGTTCAATTGTTCGGTATGCCTGGACAGATTTATTTCGATAGTGGCGCTCGTACTAGTGTAGCTAGCGCAAACTTGAAACGCATAATGGATTTTAAGGGGTGCACTTACCGCAAAGTTGAATGCGAAGTCACACTTGCCGACGGAAGCACGAAACTCCAACGATGCCTTACAACTAGGTGCGATATAGTAATTGGTGGGCGTAGCTTTACTATTCAGTTCATGGTATTGCCTGATGCAATTGGAAACAAAACATTACTGGGAACAGATTTCTTAGAACAAGCGGAAATCGTATTAAATATGGGTCAAAGATACTGGTACTTTGAAAATAACCCAACGCAACATTTTGATTTCGTTGATCCACTGCCACTCGAATTAAATGTTATAGAACGTGTAAAAGTATGTACGCTCGTGACGAAACGTAAACCGGAGGAGGCAGCAGTCAAAGAGATTGACGAGCCAAAAGTATATATGTCTGAGTTTGAGTACTATGGTCCTGATTTGCCAAACGATTATTCACCGCATACTATACAAAGTATCTTTAGAGATGCAGTTCCGCCTAACATGATTACATCCGAAAGACCTAAAGGACCGAAGTTGTTTACTGGTGTTGTTTACAATCAAAGCACTATTGATAATGTTGATTTGTTTTCGATTGATTTTCAAATTTTGAAAGAAAATGATGGTTTAGGACTAGAAGTGTCGGAGAAGATTGAGCTCGACAAAGTGCTCCAATCACATGTACACGTTTTTAGTACATCCTGCGAACCGACGCCATATGCACAGCATTTTATAGATACTGGCGAACACGAGCCGATTGCATCACCGGCGTATAGATTATCATTTTCTAAGTTAAAGGAACTTAAAGTCGAAATTCGCAAAATGCTTGAAAACGATGTGTTAGAAGAATGTGAGTCAGCGTGGTCATCACCTGTTGTTATGGTGCCTAAGAAAGATGGTGGTACTCGTGTGTGTGTAGATTATCGTAAACTAAATGCGATAACAAAACCCGACCGATACCCATTGCCTCGAATAGTCGACCTTTTACATGCTGCAAAAAGCACAAAATTTATGACCACTTTAGACCTTCAAAGTGGGTACTTTCAAATCGCGGTAGCAGAAAGAGACAGAGATAAGACGTGCCTTATTACGCCTTTTGGTACATTCCGGTTTAAGAGAATGCCATTTGGTCTACGCAACGCACCGTCGACATTCCAGAGGTTGATTGACCGTTTCAAAGCAATGTTACCAAACATACATATTTTAGCATATCTTGATGATATTATAATTTGCTCACCATCATTCAAAGAACACTTAACCGATTTAAGAGACGTATTCCTGAAGTTAGAGAAATTCAAGCTGCGCATTAATTCTGCCAAATGTCGATTTTGTTGTGCCAGTGTTAAATACCTTGGCCATGTGTTAACAACCGAAGGCATACAAGTTGACCCAGGAAAGACTCTAGCGATTACGCATCGGAAAGAGCCAAGAGATATCAAAGAATTGATGTCGTTTATACAAACTTGCTCTTGGTATCGACGTTTCATTGACCGTTTCGCTGAAATTGCTAAACCGCTTACGGAATTAATGAAAAAGAATGCTGTATGGAGATGGGATACTCCGCAAATAGAAGCTTTTAACAAGCTTAAACAAGCACTCGTTTGCCCTCCAGTTTTGAAGCAAGCTGAAGATGATGTCCCTTTCATCATTAAAGCAGATGCAAGTGCATATGCATTGGGAGCTGTGTTAATACAGGGGGAGAAAGAATGCGAACACCCTATTGAATACGCAAGCCGACTTTTGACAGCCGCAGAGAGAAATTACTCGACTATAGAGCGTGAAGTCCTCGCTATTGTATGGGCATGTTCCAAATTCAGAGGCTATATAGAAGGAGCCGAAGTTTTATTGGTGTCTGACCACCAACCGCTGAAATGGTTATTAACCGTGAAGTCACCTACAGGCCGCCTAGCAAGGTGGGCATTGCAAATACAGCAATACAATTTTAAAATTGACTATACGCCAGGTAGAACGAATTCTGTTGCAGACATGTTGTCACGGCCTCCGTGCGATATTTGCGCTTTTCAAGTCGATATGCCACATAAAAAAGCTATCGAACTGCGCGAAGAGCAATTAAGAGACGACTACTTGAAAAATATAGTTAATACATTGGAAGAATCCAACGAAAATGCCAATTTATGGTACACTCGTGGATATGTTTTAAACAATGGCGTGTTATACTGTTACGCAAATGAAGATGCTGACGATGCACAGCTCGTCGTACCTGACCATGAGCGCACAAGTATCCTAAAAATGTACCATGACGATAGCACTGCTGGCCATTACGGAGCAGAAAGAACCATAGCGCGTATTTTGAGTCGCTACTTCTGGCCAGGAATGCGATCCGAAATTACAAAATATGTTAGGAATTGTATTGAATGCCAGCGATACAAGGCAAGCAACATGAAACCGATGGGATTGCTTCAAACAACAAGTAGCAAACAACGTTTTGAAGTTGTTGCTATAGACCTATTTGGTCCTCTACCAAAAACAGAAGATGGCTACCAGTGGATCCTGATAGTAGAAGATATTGCAAGTAGATGGGTTGAGTTATTTCCTTTAAAAGAGGCAACGGCCGAAAATTGTGCGAAACTATTAGTCGATGAATTTTTTCTAAGATATGGAGTTCCCAGACGTCTGAAATCAGACAATGGAGTCCAATTTGTGTCAGCGGTAGTGCAGCAAATAGTTTACTGCATGGGAATTAACCACATTTTTACACCAGTTTATCATCCGGAAAGTAACCCAGTCGAACGAAAAAACAGAGACCTTAAGGCTCAACTAGCGATCATCGTTCAAAATCAGCACAGCGTTTGGAATATAGGCTTACCCTCAATACGATTCGCAATGAACTCAGCTAAGTGTCAATCCACTAGCTATACAGCAGCCTATCTGACTTTTGGAAGAGAGTTGCGCACATTCGATGACGTAGAACATGATATACGTACTATAACAGCAAACGAAAATTTCATTCCGCAAATTACACCATATTTGAAGAATATTACAGAAAGTTTTAAAAACGCTCGAGAGGTAGAACAAAAAGCCCAAGATCGTAATAAAACATATGTCGATAAGCATAGACAACCTCAATCTAAACTCGGTGTGGGAGACGAAGTATTGGTAACAACGCATGTACTAAGTCAAGCAGCGAAAGGTATCACCTCCAAATTTATACCAAAACGTGATGGGCCTTATCTCGTAATACGCAAAATCGGTGCAAGCACATATGAAATCGCATCAAAAACTGATCCAACAGTGCCACTTGGAACATACCACGCATCAGCCCTAACACTGTATAACGGTACAAACGCAAACCAAGAACCAACCCCAGTACAACCTATACGAAAGAGAGGAAGACCGAGGAAGAAGATGTAGATGTGTGATGACCGCTGCGGTTCCTTCACGTTCATCAAGGGGGAGACTGTAGCATACGTATAATTTAGCATTAAGTATTGTAGCATACGTATTATTTAGCATTAAGTATGTATTACTTTTGTAGCAATGGCAACACTGTAAATAGAGATAAGCATTACATTCTACACCTGTACTATTATATTACATTCTACACGATGTTATGTAATCCACAAAAGCTGTAAGCAAAAGCTCTGTAGGCAAAAGCTCTGTAGGCATAAGCTCTGTAGGCAAAAGCTCTATGCCTGAAGGTATAAAACAGCGCTCTCGTGTGATCGTCGTCCACTTTGTGAAATACGTCCACTCGAGAGGTAAGTCAACTAACAACGGTATAGTAGAACAGTTTTCGCTGGTCGCTATTACTGTTGTTGGTAATATTTAATATATATATACTGTGTTGTTGACAGTGTAATAGATTGGTGATGAGCTGGTCGTTACTACTGGTAACATATATGCATATGTATATATATACAAACAATAATATTAATTGCAGGACTATGTATGTAATTGACAGTATAGTAGAACAGCTTTCGCTGGTCGCTATTACTGCTAACACATACATATACTTATATATATATATATAACATATCACGCTATTTTCTTTAAGGTTTCTTTTAGTGTACTTAAGAGTTTTGTACCCACGTACCCCCCTTTATAGATCATAATAAAAAAACTCATTCTCACAATATTTCTGTTTTGTATTAACATTGTAAGATCTCAAGTTCTTAAAAAACACCCGATATAATTTTTGTTAGATAATAAGCCATAATTTTATGTAAAACTTACGAACATAAAAAAAAAGTCAAAACTGGTCAAAATATTGATGTGCTATCGTTTGTGTGGACTGTGGGCTGAATTTATTCGCTTTCCTTCAACTTCATTGTGCCTCATTTAAATGCAAGTGGTTGTACTACACAAATCACTAATAGGACTTAGAAGAACATTCAATTATACGAGTATGTGTGCCAATATGTATGTATGCACTTGCACATTGAGGTATTGTAATTGATACGTAGCAAGTTGATTGATTGCCACAAGTTATTATTGGCGATACCATAAGCAGCTTTGCAATTTTCAAATCTGGCCAGTGACCGTCTATGATGGGAGGTTAATAACTATGGGGTATTATTTACAAATCAAGTGGCGGCAATGGCTTTCAAATCGATAATATATTTGAAAAAAAAAAAAAAAATTATGAATGAATGTACATAATATAGTTAATTATAAGTTTAGTATAAATTAACACTTTCTTGCCAATTTGACAGCCCCCAACCAAGTGTCTTATTGTATTTGTATGTGTATACTTCTGAGACCCAAGTCTACGACACTAAACCCACTTGTATGGTTGCTACTGTTTAATGCTTTGTACTGCTCATTCTTACTAAAACAAACAAAATGCGCCTTCCTCTTATACTGACCAGCAAATGATTTAATTTTGATATGTACCAAATTTGATATGCACGAAGCAAATCCAATGCGAGTTGTTAAGCGACGAAATTCTTCAGTTTTCCTGATTGATTGTGTTAAAAAAATGTATGAAGGTAACACTGTTGTTACCGACGGTTTAAGAAGGATATGCACTTGAACCTATCTAGTAATTTTCTTTACAGTTGCATCGCATCCCAGCAAGTGTGGGGTATCAACAGAGGTGTACGCATTTTCCACTCATTTGTGCAGTGCTCGTAATGGGAAATCTATTGTAGTCCCATTCATCTTAAAGTCGTATGCCTTTCACTCGTGGTCGATTTTTTATAACAATATAGTTTATACTACAACAAAAACCCCATAAAGCAAAGTTTCGAGCTTTGCATAAAATTTATAAATATTCGAAAAATATTCATCAAAATTTCAAACTTTTTATATATCATACAAAAAATGTGGAGCAGACGTGAAATGGCGAAAATGCAATAGACTGCGGCCAAAAAGAAAAATCTGAAAAATAATTTTGACTTTTGATCTATTTAAAACTTGCACTTTGTTATACCAGAATTCAGTGATCTATAAAACTGTGTATCCGAAATTTTCTAAAAAATCTGAGTAAAAAGTTTGACACATTGATGAAAATTTGTCGAGTTTTTACAAACTTCGAAACTTTGCATGATTTTTGTTGTATGAACTATATTTTTATTATAATAAAAAAATTTAAAATAGAACAGAAATAAATAAATAGTCAAAAGTTATCGAAATGTGATGTACATTTTCTTTTGACGTTGATTGTAGGAGCAGGTTTAGATGTACTTAGAGCGCTTTTAAGTGGATGCCACTAGCCACTTTCAGCTCGGTAAAGATGGCAGTGGGATCCTGAAATTTACCCACTCATTCCGCTGAAGAATTTTTATCGAAAAATTGTTGAAAATTCAAGAAACAAGCGGCGTGGCCTGAGATTCCTTAGTTTTCATTAATAATAGTTAGATTTGCGGCTATTCAAATCTAAGATTATTCAGCTTGAGGCTTGTAGCAACTTTCTTTCTAGAATAACCAGAAGGTACTTGACATGTAAAATCACGCAGCCGGAAGATCGCCTCAAGTATTTTTTTAGAATAACCAGAAGGTACTTTACTTCGTTAGAGAGAGCGACGCTTAGAAAATATAGTTTAAAGGGAGACAACAGTAGCCTTCGCGTGGTTGATGTTATGCCCAGCCTTTATATACTGGATATTTACGAGACACAAATATTTAGTTCGGTTTTTGTTGGCCCTGATGTTGGCGATAGTCGGTGCTTTACAGGAGCATGAAAAGTGTTTGTTTCACTCTTCTCACAATGAAAATTCACGAAGTTTTTTTTTAAACTGAGAAAATGCGAAATATCTTAGGCGAAAAATTATCAAAAATCAAAGAAAATTTGGAGCAACTTCCAGCTTGCACTTTGTTACACCAAAATTAATTGAGCCTTAAAATTGCGTACCCGAATTTTGATAGCAAATTCTGATTCAAAATTTTGATACAAATTTTTCGAAATTTTATAAATTATGGTACAAAGTTTGAAACTGGGATTACTATAGACTTTTCTATAGAAGGAACTGCGTTTTAATACAAATATTTAAAAAAATTGTTTAACTATGTTAACAGCACAGAATTTGCAGTGTGATCGACATTAAGGTGGCAATGCTTCCTGCATTGGAGATCCTTCCTCCTAAGTAGATCACCACTTCGTTTCTGGTCTCGGAAGACGTGACGAATATGATTTCTTCTTTGAAGAGATATTTCCTACTTTCAATTAATAAATCAAATATATATCAAAAACGATATTGTATTTAGTTTTTTACAACATCCAGAAATGCAACAAACTATAACGGTCGTCGTAACCGAATGGATTGGTTTGTGACTACCATTTGGAAATCATAGAGAGAACGTAGATTCGAATCTCGAATTAAGAAAAATATTTTTCTAATAGCGGTCGCCCCTCGGCAGGCAATGGCAAATCTCCGAGTGTATTTCTGCAATGAAAAAGCTCCACATAAAAAAGATCTGCCGCTCGGAGTCGGCTTGAAACTGTAGGCCCCTATATTTGTGGAACAACATCAAGACGCTCACGACAAATAGGAGGAGGAGCTCGGCCAAACACCCAAAAAGGGTGTACGCGTCAATTATATATATATATATATATCTTTAACTATATAAAAAATAGTTGAAATTAAAAATAAGTAAGCGAGTAGTCAAGATTTGTTGCATTTACTTATAATAATTTCGGATGTGGTATAAAATTGAAGAGATGTACATAGAAGAAAAAAAACCAATTGCGAAAAAGGTAAAGTGGATTATTATCATTTTTGGAGTGAACTTTCTTCACAGGAGTCAATTCAGATGATACTCATTAGTTCATTCAATTTGTTCAACTGCAGGTTGTCGACTATTTGACTTGCCTCAGTTGTCAGCTTAACTTCTTTCCATGGGAAATAAGCGCATATATGTACATATATATGTAAAATAAATACAAGATATGAGTAGAATATCATATTTCACCTTAATTACACTCAAATTAATCACCCACCAATTACCAACAATCAATTTTAATGCTGTACTTAAGTTTTAGTTGTGGTTTTATGTATTTGGATTACGCAGCCAAAAAAGAGAACCCAAAAAAGAAACAGAAAACATAGGAAATATCATCTGCATGTATGTTTGTATGAGATGTGGGTATATTCATGCAGTTTGATAAAAACCGCAAGCCGCATGCAGTGGCACGCTTGCAACGCTTGATTAACGCACGATGTGGCGATGTGGAATTCTCCTTTGCAAATCTGCCACAAATAGACACGCGCACGAAGATATTAAATTACTTATGTGCCCACATGCACATCTGCAAAGGGAAAACAATAATGACAACAATAACAATACACCATTATCCGTATAACAAAAGTGAATCAACCACAAATAAGTGATGTACTAATACACAAACAAGTAGGATATGCGCTAGGTAGCAGGAGATAAATGAACAAACAAAATAATGGCAAGCTGTTGTAGGCTGATGTTGGTTAGGAAAAGGTGGAAAGTGTAGGGAGGTGAAAGGAAGAGGGTACGAGGAGCGCATAGTCGCGGTGAGTAGGTGGATAGAGCAAGGGTAGGGTTAAAGTACTCGTGGCTTTATATGATAGGTTGTTCAGAGGAACTTAGAAACAAGTTTGATTGGGAAAATAATGAAAAAAAAATAAATGCATGCAACGTAGCAGACGTAGCGCGTTTGGTGGCAACATGGTCTTGAAATGAAGCATAAAGAGGAAATCATAAAAGTGGCTAAATTTTGTGGATTTCGTAGCAGTAACAAACAAATTTAGAGGTAAACAAAGAAAACGCATCTGTTGTTCTCTCCTCGGCGAAATGTCAAAGGCTTTTCGGGTGTTCATTTTGAGATATTCATCTTTCAGTTATATAGTAGCGAGAAACTAATGCAACCATATGCCTTCAAAGTGGTAGAGAACATAAGCATTCCTCTAAATCAAATGTACACTGCAACTGACTTGGGCATAATCGCGGAAACCAATGAAAGGTGGTCTCTGACTACTAACTGTGGGGTCTCCAAAGCGCTGTGACCAAAACTGAATCTCAAAAGCACAAAAGGTCTGCATGATTTCATCAGATCAACTACCAGCGTCCTCATGGGTATTATAACGGGTCACTGCTTTATTTGTATCTTAACCCAGTGGAATAGGTGTACCTCACAGGAGTTCTGGAGATGAAGAAAAAATTGAGTCGGTGCAACACCTCCTCTGGGAGTGCCCTGGACTTCAAAGAATCTGTGCGAAAAATCTTGGCTATTATTTCTTTGAAAGCCTGGCAAATTTGCAAAATGTCTCACTGGAGGGACTAGTTACCTTCTTAAAAATGTCTATGTGGTTTGAGCAACTTAGTTAGGGGAAATCAATCAAATGCAGGTGTAACTTAGGTGGGCCTTAGGGCCACCGAGTGTCTTGTATTAGACAAACAACCTGGCTAACCTAATCTAACCATATACCTTCTATACAAACAATGTAATAACAATACAAAGACAGTAAAAATCAGTTAAGATAAGAAAGGAATAATGCATGTGAAACATAGAAAAGTTATTGGACTATTTAAATAAAATGTAATCTCAGTACTGGCTTGTAAGCAACCATCTAACCAGAAAAATTAGTAAAGTTTTGTAAACAGCTGTCGCCGGGGTATTCTCAAGCTGTGGTGGCTAAACGTCATCAGCAATTTATTTGTTTTGATTTATATAAAAAGTGCAACTTGCAGCATTTGGCGAACCATATAAAATCAGGAAAGTGGTGGTGGATAGGCCACACACAAATTCGGAAAAACTGCAACGGAAATCTGTCTGATTCGAACCCCCAAGGAAGCCGGAAAAGAGGACGACCTAAGTCTAAAGGTAAGAATTCGTTATAAAAAGAAGTTGATGATTGCGGGAAAACGTGGAATGTACTAAAATCGCTAGCCAAAAATAGTACCAGATGGAAATGTTTAACTGAGGCTCTATTCTCCAATTGGAGATAAAGGAAATGATAATGATTAGAGTTCGGATTTTTATGCAAATTGAATATGCAAAATATATGCAAAAGAGGTGCAAATATGCAAAAACATGCAAAAATTTGGAAATTAGGATCCTATTAATTCAATTTTTATTATGATGAGCTTCTACCTAGGTGCGAACTTCATGTGACGTTAAACAAAAATATGCACTAATAATGATGCTGACCTGACACCTGCAATGATTACCAAAATCCACAACAATCTGAGTGTATTCAGGCCTTTAAAAGCTTACAAAATCATTTCAGTCTTAGAGGTACAGAGGAAGAAATTATATTAAATGTTCTTGTCAGCCCGTCAGCGACTTGCTTTTCTGCAATTGTATATTTGCCAGATTACCCAAAATATCATAACTAGATTTTTCCCATCCAATGTCACAGCACTCATTTATTAGCTTGTAAGTGTCCAGCGTGCAACAAATACAACCATTTCGCTCCAAAACCAAAAACTGTTCTTTTCCTATTCAGTCACTTTGCCTCACTTAGAGAGTATATTGAGCCTCTTCTATATCTCCTACTAATCATTTGTAAAAAGCATTAAGTGCCTGCCACAGTAATTCAACAAAAAAAGTATTTAATTAACGCGCTGTTGTGACAGCCTGCAGCGTCGAGGCACATTCCACGGCTATGGTTAGCGGCACTTCCTGTGCGCTGTGACTTGGTAGCGCCATTTAGACATACGGGGCGGCAAGTATAAAGCAAGCAACAGACGCCACAGGGGAATTGTGCATGTGTGGAGAGAGGAAGGAAAATGTGGAAATCGTAAAAAGTGCTCAAATATCTAAAATGAAAAAACGAAAAAAAAAACACAAAGCAAAAATCATTTACATCTTTCGCTGCTTGCCGTTTGTGCAACATGTGCTGCACACATTCATTCATACCACATCCGCAGCATTAGCCATCATCATTGCACATGTTTATGCACACATACATACACACACATGTATGTATATTTTTTCATTATTTGCCCGCGTGCCAAATGTAATTCAACACTTTTTCAAATTCCTTGCTACACAATCCCTCTCGATATTCCAATATTGTTACTTTTTATTGCTTTTATTCTTGTCTTAGCTGCCGCGCCTTTGTCGCTTCGGTTACAATTTGCCACTCTGCGCATCATTTTGCTTACTACATATTTTACAGTTACTTACTTATTTACATGCACGCCACTTAAATGAGTACATTATTTATCTACTCGCGTGTGTGCGTGTGTGTGCCCGTACAATCCCGTCTGATCCTCAATAAAAGTCAGCATTAGCATCAAATAGCCAGTCGCTTGAAGTATTTGTTAGCTGAGTAAAGGGTTGCTTGCTGACACTAACCGATCGCCTTTCCATTTTGTAGATTGCAAAGTGTTACAGTTTCATATCCACCACCAAAACTCTTCCTTTGCTTTGCCGCTCCTTTCCGCTCCTTTTCACTCCTTTGATATGTTACGCTGCATGTCAGCTTTGCTTAGACGCCTTTTTTTCAGGCTTTGTAAGCACTTCAGTGCAAGCAGCTTAGAATTTTCCAGTTGGTGGAGATGTTAGTCGTTGGCTTAGCAGCTGTTGCAGTCGATTTTCTTGCTTATGCATGCAATTTAATGCGAGTCTTCCCCATTTGCAGAGAAATTGACTGGCATTTGGCAGAAATCTTTTCCCGTTTTTCTATTTTCCTTCTTTTCTCTTAGATTTTTAAGAGATTTTTGGAATCAGCCTTCCAAAGCGTTTGAAAAAATGCACTTCATTGTACAGCAAAAACCTTTCAAATCATAATACCAAACCTTTTACGAAATTCGCAAAAATGTAACAAAATTTCAAAAAATTACCAATAACATTTTAAGTTTATTAATTTGAATTTTTAGAAACTCTCTGGGTACGCCGTTTTATAGCTCATTAAATTTTAATACCAAATCATCAGTTTGAGGTCGCTCAAAACCTGATTTTTGGTAATTTTTTTTGCATTCGAAAATTTGTTTTGTAATCAAATATGAAGCTCTGTGAAGCCTTATTTGTTATTCAAATTATCCGTACGGGATCAAGATAAAATATGCGCCCCTCGTTTCCTATGTAATAACTATAAAACTACTTTAGAAGGTAAGAAAATACATCTTACATTTATAGAAAATTTATGTAGCTAGGAAGTATGCTGTACCAAGGATATGGAGGAAGCCTACTAATCAGATTAGCGATTACTATTTTTATGTAGTTAAATCATGCAGATTCAGTACTCAAATCTAGCATCAACGTCTGCTCCAGCGCGCCTCAGAGAAAATTTTCTTGTACCTTTTTTACGAAAGATTTTGTTATTGCATTGATGTGAAAGGTTTTTTTGATGTAATTAGATTTCCTTGTATCCGTTCTGAATAACGTCTTTTCATCGACAGTTCTACAATAAGCTTAGAAGTACATAGTTCTTATACAAAATGCAAATAAATGTCAATCCCTTCCTTTCGCTCATTCTCTAATGCTCAGAGTAAATTACGAGAGCGTTAAAATGGAGAGCGTAAAGAATGAAGACTACGCTTGGCTAGAAGGAAAAGTAATTGCTGATGAGCTTGCCAGGAAGGGATAGACTGAATTGGTCTCAGAGATCTCCAACCAGGTCATCGGCATCCCCTTGACTGTTGCTAAAGAGAAATTGCAGAGCTTATTTCTCAGGAAAGCGGAGAACAGATAGAGCTCCATTTTTCGTGCACTATTTCGAAAACCCTTTGGCCCCAGCACAATAAACACAGGAGGCAGAAAGTTCTGGTGACTGCACGCCCTTCAATTTTCAAACTCGTTGCTGTGTTTACCAATTAGCACTTACGCAAAAAAGCTAGGTTTACCATTTAATCCCAATTCCAGAAGCTGGTCATCACCTTTCAGAGAAGGAATTTGTTGAGCACTTTTTATGTAAATGTCCGGGTTTGGCGGTTCAACTTAAATCTCATCAACCTTCTCTATTAGATCAACCAGAGCTATCTACAGACAACTGCCTTTGAGGGCTGATACGAGAACGAGTAAGTAAGAACACCCAAAATAAATACTAATAAAATTTCAAAAGCAGAATACGAGTATTCGTTTTTTCGCATCTGAACCGACTATTCAGTAAGGCAGCATCTCCTTGCTCTTCTTCCAATTTTTATTCGAATACAAATGTATCCTAGGTAATCGCAGTTAAATATATTTCGATGCCGCGGGCATCGAGTTTCCGTGTATTGGTGATTGTTAATATGAACATTCTAGGCGTATTTAAGGTAGTTAGGTTAGGTTATAGTAGTAGTCGGTATGTACGACGAACTCCCTTAGACCTAACAGTTCCATTGGATAATACTGTGCGACACGGGAACCTTATTTATTTGTCTTCGGGAAACCATTTCGTGACTTCTTATGAAGCGGTGGATTGGTCCAAACCCCACCCCGGACAATTCAGTAAGAGAATTGAAAAAGTTTTTACCTAGAAAACCTGTTCTGAAAAATTGCAAAGTTCATCTCTACAACTTCTACAATATTCATAAAAGAAAACTTCTAATCTCAAGGATTGCTTCACAAATAGCCAATCACTTGTTATAGAAGCCGTGATCTCCGAGATGCCCTCTTTTGAAAGGTTAAGCAGTTCCTTTGTAATTTATTTGCTGTCATAGTAGCCTAGTTGTTACGCATGTGCTTCATCTCTCCATGGCCTCTTATTGGCCTCTTGGATAATGTTGCTTTTATTGTAGTTTGCTCGGGGCCACAGGTATGCCAATGGTACTTCTATCACTAAACAGTGGTACCTGAGCAGTAGTACCTTTCGTGGCTAGCTCATTGGTTTTACAATTTCCCACAATATCTCTGTGTCCTCGAACCCAAATAAGGCTGACCTTGAATACGACAGTGATATCATTTAAGGCTGCCCAGCGTTCCTCTGCAACTTTTGATCTTAATACAGCCGCATTCATTGATTTTATTACCGCCTGGTTGTCCGAGAATATATTTTTGTAATTTTGGTTGCGGCATGCATATTTAGATACGTAGCCACTGCTTTTATAGCTAGAACTTCTGTTTGCTAAACGCTGAAGTAGCCTGATAGCTGATGGATAGTTCCAGTTCTAATTCTTTCGAAACTACTCCATAGCCTACCCTATCGTTTAGCTTGGAAACATCTACATAGAAATTTAATTCCCCCCTTCTCCATGACCTTGATGTATGCCACTCTCTTCTTGGCGTTATGCTCGTCTTGAAGAGCCTGTCAAAGGTGAGTCTAGGAATAGAGTAGTCCATTTCTTGTTTGTGACTATTCACAGGTGAGAACAAAGAACAAACTGTTCCTTAGGATTCGATGCTTAAAATTTGGAAATGAGACAGTTGTAGACGAGCATAACTGAGCAAATTCCATGTCAAAGTCAAACCATCTAAAATATATATCAATCAATTAAAAAAAATTAAGTTATAGTAATGGGCCAACTTCTATGCAAATTCAATTGTCTTCTTGCTCACACCCACCAATAAAACCAATAAATTTGCAAATCATCAGAAAATTAGAAAAAATTTTAACCACTACGGCACATTCAAAAAGAAAACGGAAAACATTGTTTAGCATTTTTTATGCATAAATCAAAATGAAAAAAGAAAAAAATTCAAAAATTCGACAAGTGTGCAAAATTATAAAGTGCAACCCGCGAATAATGAAGTGAATCCTGTCGCTTTTTGGGGTGGCTCATACAAAAGAATATTTGCAGCATTCGTTTGCCTTATGAAATGGAAGATGCTTGTACGTACACATTTATTATTATGGGAAATGACTTTCAATGATATTAAATTTGTGGCAATAATAGTGTGCACCGCAACAATAAAATGAAATGAAAAGAAAAAATATTGCAAAAAAATACGTGCAGGCTTGCAACGTGTGATTGAGAGGAATGTCAGCAAAAAGTTGGGTATTTTGGTTATGAGTAGTTTGGTGTGATGCATAGCTAATGGGCTTGAGGTGCCAGCTGTACAATATTTGGTAGAGTATCGCTGATAGACTTGACTGGAAATTGAAGGCAGAAATTTTTTCAAACGAATTGAGGGCGTTAGAGGAAACTTATAAACCAAAAACAGGAAGTCTCATTTTCAAGGATAGGTTTCGCCGCTCTATTTCGTATTCCTTCAACTGCTCTGCGTTCCAGGAAGCAGCATTTGAATTTTCAGTAAAAAAGTTATTCAAAAACAAAATTGGATGCTTAATTTTGCGCTATTTGTACTAGTGAGAATAATCGCTTCCATATCAGAGACCTTCCAAATTTATGTGACTCTTTGCACTAGGAATAAGACGCCATTTTTTGGAAGGTGCTGATGTATCGTATAAGATACGTATTAGACTTCAGAATAGCCACCTTACCGCCTCAGAGGCAAATGAGAATTTCTAAAAAAAACAAAATATTTAAGTACCTATTTATATTTTACAGTCCGGACCTTGACTTCCAATTGAAGGCAAAAAATCTACAAATAAATAAATGAAATTAAAATTTTAATCACAATTAGAGAAATTAAGTACTTACTGCCTGCGAATTGCTGTTATTCTAAAAAGTTTTAGCTGTAATTGAGTCCCAGCTGCAGCTCAAAAACTCTCAAAAAAGAAGCCTCAATCCAAAAATTATTTCAAAAAACGAGGCCAAAAATGGGTTCAATGCAGTTTTTATTGCACATCTAATTAGAAGTCTTGAAGACGAAATGTACACGCTTCTCAACGAAAACTAGGTGCCTCAACAGAAATAAGATCTCGCGTTAAAATGTCGCATATGGCAAAGTCCTAAGATGTCGCGACTAAAAAACGCTTCATAAAATGGTGTGTGTGTGGTCAGTTCTGTGAGATGGCATGGTAATATGGATTATAAAATTGTCGGACAGGAACAGTTTGAAAATATTTATAATGTAGTTTCTACGGAGATTACTTAAAATACTCTGGGTAGAATACGTTTCTAATGAAGTAGTGCTGTGAAGAGTTCACTCTGATAGACCCCTACTCAGGTGTATAAAATGTAGAAAAATATCGTATCTGGGTCATATCCCGCGAAATCCGAAATATGAGCTGCTACAACTCTTATTGCAGGGCAAGATCGAAGGAAGAAGATGTATCGGGTGCAAGCAGTTTTCATGGTTGAGGCAGTGGATAGGTATACAATGTGTGGGCCACCTCTTGGAAGCATTGAAGATCACGAATTATGATATTTTCAAATATAGTTAAAAATTTTTATTGAATTTTGTATTTTTTTTATAATATATTATTTTTAAATTCTATAATCGTTAACATTCGAAGACGAATAACCTAAACAAAAATTCGAACAATATATTCTCAAGAAATCTGGCATTCATCGGAGCATTCGTGCTTAGGGCTCCCGACCGTTTCTTCGCATTCAGCTACTCGCAATCTAGCCCCTTGGCAAACGATTTATACGGTGCGCCATCTATGCGTGAATATTATCGTGAGCTTAGGAGCAAATTTTTATGTGGTATGCATTTGTACTTTTAAAAGGATAATGGGTATATCTGTATTAAGTACCAGAAATTTGGTTATAAAGAGGGAGCTGGACACACAACTGTCGCCGTTCGTACGTTTGATGTCTGGAAAGAGAGGACCTTCCTATAGTTGCAGTCGAAGTAAGAAATCGAAAGCGGATTTTCTTTAGAAATATATCAGCAAATATCCGGCGTGCGCTGATCTGCTGTTAATGCAAATTATAAACGAAAGAGTAGTGAGCAACACAATAACAAATCGGCAGGTATAGAAATCAGAGATCATACATCTTTCACATTTACTTTGCTTGCTTATTCCCGCTTATCTCGCTTAGTGGAGCGCAAACAGCAAATAAAAAAAAAAAACAAATAAAAAATGTGTCATAATTTTCCTTTTGTTTGCAAAATTTTAGTGGTAATACGAAAATAATTCATATATTATTTAATGCAGCGTGATAGTAAATATTTACAGTTTTGCAGCAAAACAGTACTCTAATCGGCTGAGTCATTTTCGATTTACACCAGTTTAAAATAAAATTTTATAATTTTTTAATACATTTTTGCTTATAGACAAACCACCTTCGTAAACTCATGCAATTGTTGTCAAACAGAACCTGCCAAAGGAGATTAGCTTCAAAATAAAAACCATCTTGTTCAAATCGAAGCATTCTGTGCATAGTTATTAGCTTACATACGAGTAAATATTATTTTTTTCATTTATAATACATTTTATAAAATGGAGAAAAACGTCCTTTTCGATTATTTAGTGGTCTCGAAAAATGAGTGTATTATACTACAAGCAACGTGCTGCGATCCAATTTCGAGCGCCGGTAGATGAGATGAATGCATCGGCAGTCTCCTCATCCTTTCTACTGCAGCGCACATTTCCTACTGGGCACGCGCTATGCTGATTTCCTATCTACGAAATTAAAAAAATGGTACATGGAAATCCAATCGAACTAAAGCTGTAAATGTAGCGGCGCAACAGCAGCACTAGCCGCCTGCAACAGGGGTTGCGTAAGAATGCGCGAGCCGTGTGCCTGTGGCGTGGCAACTGTTGCCCAAAAAGGGGTGCGCACTCATTTACAATTTGCTGTTCGGACTTTTTTGTTAGTCTTACCGCGATTACTG
Organism: Anastrepha ludens; assembly: GCF_028408465.1. Classification (NCBI taxonomy): domain Eukaryota; kingdom Metazoa; phylum Arthropoda; class Insecta; order Diptera; family Tephritidae; genus Anastrepha; species Anastrepha ludens. The sequence continues at coordinate 117,749,208 of NC_071502.1, forward strand.
CCGTTGTTGCTGTTGTGTATTTTATTGCTGCTGCGACTGTTGTTATATTCATGTTTTCATTGGCTTTACGTTTCCGACTTTACTATTCCAAATAAGTAAATATATTGATGCAGTTTTTTTATTTTTGGCAATTTTCGTTTAATTTTCCCGAGGCGTCCAGGGTAACCAAATCCGTTTAAAGCGACACAATGACACCCAGCGCATATTGCAAGTGAAACTAATAGGCGGGTATGTGAGTGAGTGTGGGGTGGGCAGCAGTAGCAGCAGCAATGCATCGCATTAGGGTTGCCTGGCATTGTATGACATTTACGTCTGTTATTTTTCATTCCACTTTTTAATAATGCTAAAGGCAATCACAAATACACCATAATATTTTAACTAATGTATTGTATAATACGAAAAAAATGCGCTCTGCTTGTTGTTCTTGCAGGCGTTATAATAAATGACGCACGGGACTCATGTCGGTCGGCAAGCAATCATAAAAATGTGCGCTGCTCAAAAAAGGGGGTTGGTTGGTTGGTCGACGGCTGGTCGTCCTCTGTATTCCCGCTTGATACACTTTCCTTCACTGCATGTGCAATATTTTTCGGGTTTTCGGTTACCAAAAGTATGCCGACGCTGAAGAGCGGTGTGCTGTGTAGTATTTTGCATTTCATTACGCATATTCTTGTGTACTCACACACGTGCATTTACGCTAATATATGCATGTATACTCATTTGTTAAGTGTTCCACGTATATTTGCTTACCCACGAGGGACATGGGTATACTCGTTTATTGCGGCAGTGGTTGCTGATTTGCTACTCATTTGGGTTTTGGGTTACCTCAATATCTACATATCTTCTTGAGTTTTCGTTCATCCCTTGCACTCTTTATGGCGTTAATATTTACTAATATTGACAATATTTAAAGAATTAAAATGATTTAAAAGCAGAATTTGTAAAGGTTGCATGTGATGGGTAGCAGGTTTCTGACAGTGGGTAATGCAAAAAATTGGAATTGCAAAGGGGGAAAGTAAACGATTTGGCTTACCTGGGGGCAAACTAAGTGATAATCCTTGGGAGGATATGAGCTTCAAAAGCCTTTTTCGTGCCACCTTATAATAAATTTTCTTTATGTACAAACGTAGAATGATTCCCAAGAAAAGTCTATATTAAACTAGGCAACATGACATTTCGTTTCCAGCTGACTCTATGTTTTCGTATGTGAATCAATTTTTCAACTACGGAAAGTAAAAAAAAAAACAAAAATTGTTTAAATGTTAAACCTTTTTCATTAGAATGGTTTACGTAGACACTTTAATAAGCAGGGTGTTAAAAAGAAATGTACAATTAAAAAAAAATTGGAAAAAAATCAATTTTAAAATTATTCTGTCAAAGCGATTCTTTTTTTTAATTAAAAAATGGTGTTAAAACGAATGTACTTATACTTATACATAATGAAACAAAAATGTATATGTAAATATTTTTATTTTTTAAGAAAGCAGCTTCATATACCAACACCCTGTATATAATGTAAGAATGTAAATATTGAATAAAATGAAATGTTAACATTTTTCGTAATTTTTTTTTTGTGTTTTAATTTTTTAAGGAGGCAGCCCAACATACAGTGTGTTAGAATGAATATAAATGTTAAAAAATTGTTCAAATTTTTAATTTTTTAAGGAAATGTCCCAATATAAAGTCTTAAAAAAACTGGAAATATTAAAAAAAAGAGGTTGTCTGTAAAGTCGGTTTACTGACGATAGTTTAACGTGACAACGTCATAAGAAAATACTGATGTAATGGTTGCAATTTTCAAAACAAAATTTTAATTTTATTTGTTTGATAGATATTTTGGATATAGAGGAGGAGGTAAATGGAATCGCAATGGAATAGGTCAAGTTACATTTACACAAACGTGAAAAATGACGAAACATTTATCAAATTAATGAAAGATATGTTCAATTTTGATTGTGCATCAGACGTTAATAAATCAACAACACTAAGAGGCAACATCACCGATTTGCCTTTTTCAAGGCACTTTACACTCGAAACACTCCCTTTCATTTCCTACTTTTTCTATCATCGTCCTATTCTCAACAGAGAAATGGTTCATTACCATGCGCACAGGAAGAAGGCATATGCAAATGCAAATATATGAATTTATATACACATGCGCATATACACACATATACATACATATATATGCTCACTCAAGTAGGACAGAGCCAGATGTCGAACGTTGCCGAATGCGGGGGCATGTGCTCTTTGTCGTTCGTTCCGCGCTTTCGCTTGCAGTTCAAGCAAGGTAACGACAATTGAGCAAGATAACGACGATTGAGCAAGATAACGACACATTTCTTTGTGCGTGCAGCCGGCTAAAATGAATTATAAGACGTTATCACGTGAAAAAATGTTAATGTGTTGAAAATGTAAATATTATAAGAAAATACATATATGTTACAATTTTTTGAAAAATTCTAATTTTTAAATTTTCAAATTGTTTTAAGTTAAAATTTGTCGAAAAATTTTTGTTTTAATTTTTTAAGTATACAGCCCAATATACAGTGTTTTTAAAAGAGTGGAAATATAAAAAAAAAATAAATGTTGATGTGTAAAAAAATTTCAATATTAAAAAACTGAAACTTTAAAATTTTTCGAAAAATTTTTGTTTTTAATTTATTTAAATGTTTAAAGTTAAAATTTGTCAGAAAATTTTTATTTTTAATTTTTTTTAATATTTTAAGGATCCCAATATACAGTGTCTTGAAAAGAGATATTAAAGCAAGAGTTTTTGGAGGCATCCTAACTCAGAGTGTATTGAAAACTTTTAATATTTAAAAAAATTAAAAGTTAACATTTTTCGTAAAATTTTTGTTTTACAGTTTTCATGGCGGCAGCGCAATGCACAAAGTGTTGAAATATTGCTGTTGCAGGTTTGTTAAAAAAATATTGCGAATTTTGTGTTTTTTTCAAAAATTATTTATTTATTCATTAAAATTTAAGTAATTAAAGTAATCCCCATGAGATATTATGCACTTGTGCCAAGGTTTTTTTTAATCTTCGAAGCCATGCCGTCTTTATCTCGTCAATCGCAGCGTAGCGTCGTCCTTTCATGGGCCTATTCAGTTTCGGGAACAAGAAAAAGTCACAGAGGGCCAGATCTGGGGAATACGGTAACTGTGGCACCATTAGTGTGTTGTTTTTGGCCAAAAAGTCGTGCACAAGCAACGATGTGTGAGCAGGGGCGTTATCGTGATGCAAGAGCCAGTTTTTGTTCTTCCACAAATCCGGGCGTTTTTGGCGGAACTTGGCGCGCTTTTTCGGTCTTGGTTCGAGCTTCCATTGAGATGATTGAGGTTTAGTTTCCACGTCATAACCATGCACCCACTATTAGTCACCAGTTATGACCCTCTGGAGCAATTTTGGGTCGTCGGTCGTCGCGGCCAGAGCTCAACATCTCACTACCAATGTTCATGTGATGCTGCTTTTGGTCGAAATTGAGCAGTTTTACTACGAATTTTGCGGCGACCCGAATTATGCCCAAATCATTGAAAAAAGTCGAATGGCACCAGCCAATCGATATGTCTAGCTTCTCGGCAACTTCTCCAACGGTGATTTCACGATTGGCCAATACCGTTTTCTTAACTTCATAAATTTTTTCGTCAGGCGTCCGGCACGCTTTTCGTCGTTCACATCTTCTCGGCCTTCTGAGAACATTTTTTACTACCGATAAACGGTGCATTGGTCCAAAGTAGCTTCTCCGTATGACACAGTCAACATTCGAAATGCATCCGCACACTTAATTTCGTTTTTCACACAAAATTTGATACAAGTTCTTTGATCCATATTTTTGAATAGCTAAAAATCAAAGATGAGCCGAAACATGTGGAAGCAAAGCCGCTGTCAACAATTGACTGAATATTTGAAGTGGCCGAACTCCGTGGCATGAGTACCAACCACCATATCGCCACAAAAAAATCGAAATTCGAATATACGTAACCTGAAAAAATTCGAGCTGTTGGGACAAGTTAGTGATGTAAAGAATAAAAACCGTGCACGTCGCTCAAGAAAAATCGAAAATATTGCTGTTGTAGCCGAAAGTGTTGAAAAAAACCCAGGTTTGTCCATTCCTCGACGTTCTTTGGAATTAGGCATTCTACAAACGTCATTTCACCGTATTTTGCATAAAGATTTGGGTCTTAAGGGGGTATTCTAGTCTAGAAATTTGAAAAAATCGAAAAAATTTTTTTTTCAAAATTTGATAGTTTAACTATTCAAAAATATCTCCCTAAAAGGATTTTTCAAAATTCGAATTATTTTCGAAGCTACAACTATTTTAGTGACGCGACAGCTGGACTGGTTTGAGCGGTCGGCGAACTTTAAACGTGTTTTTCTCGAAACTACTTCTTTCGATACGGTCGGCACGATATCTCAAGTTCTAATCAACCGATTTGCTTGAAATTTGTCATGAATATTCCTTAAATATATCTCTATCGTATGAAGCTCGAAAAACTGGAAATTTCAATTTTTTAATATGTGTAAACAATTCGAGAAAGCTTAAAAATAAGAGAAAAATCGACCTCAACTTTTTGAGTAGCCGCCATTTTATGGAAAAATTTTTTTCCCGTTTTTTCTGGTTCATACGATAATGACATTCATATTAATTAAGAATTTGTATTTTTTTTTTTTTTTTTCAGATGACCACAAGGGTAGAAATCGTGACGACGGGGACACTGCATTTTTTCCCCCCATCCACTTCAAGGACGCATAACTCCATGAAAATTCATTTTTTTTTTTCAAATTTATTTTGTGTGCTCCTAATATATGAATAAATAAATAATAAAAAAATGTATCGTAAAAATATCAATAGCTTTGTTTTTATTCATCGTCAAAAAATGCTCGAAATTCGGGCCTCTAACGATTTTTTATGGCCGGAATTGGATGGCATTGATCTGAACAACTTTTATTTTCAACAAGACGAAACCATTGTATATCAAAATAACACCTCTTATTGGAAAACCTTTTATTAAAAAATAAATTTCGTTAACATTTTTCGTAAATTTTTTTTAATTTTCAAATTTTTTTAGGGAGGCAGCTTAGAATACAGGCGACGAATTAAAAATTAAAAAAAAAAAAATAAAAAAGTCATCTATGATAATTATTCACATTTTTACATATATTTGTGTACGCTGATCTGTAGAAACCTTATTCAGCAGTCATTTAGGTGCAAAAGCTGTAGCTGGATGAAACGCCACACTTAAATCTCGACTTAACCCTTATTCACACTGGCAAAGGATATTTTCTGCTGATGGTACCCAGACCTTGTTTCAAACCCGTTTTGCTTGCCCAAGCGAAGGAGCACTTTGAGCTCCTGAAATGAGTTCTGCCTATAATTATTGTCAACTAGTGGCAGCTGCTAAAAACTTCTATACGTAGACACAAACTCATAAGTTCTCTCGTCGATGCCATCAATTTAATTCACACATGGCGAATGCCACTTAACACCCAACAACAGCAGGCACAGAGTTCTAGCTTGCAAATATTTTGAGCCAGCAAAAAAAAAAAAACAACAACAAAAACAAGCAGCAATACGAACATCAGCCATTTTACGCGCCAAAACCATTAAAATTGACAATAAATAAAGGAGTGACAGAGGAAAGGCCAAAGAGAAAGAGCGAAGAAGATGGTCAGAGATTCATGGAGTGGCAGCGTGAATCAGAGTGTGAAGTGTGGTGAGGTTGCAATGTTGTCAGCGCCAAGTTTAATTTAAAAGGCCGACGGGCAAAAGTAATTTTTTGCATATGTTGCAAGTGAGGATGCATGTTGCAACCAGCCGAAAAAAAAGTCAAAAGAACTCGTAGTATGAGTAGTAAATAGTCAAAGGCAAAGAAGTAGAGCTGCCATAAAGCAGAACCCGAACCAGAAGCAAAAGCAGAAGCGCTGCGCAACGAAATGAAGTTTATAATTGCCAGCAGGAAAGTGGGCAGGCGGAAGAAGGCTGTTGGTACAAACGAGCAGCAGAGTGTGAAGCTGATGCTGCAGCGATGAGGGGAGACGTATATGCATAGCTGCTTGTCGACGCTTGTGTTGGCCACTGCTGGCCGTTGTTGTTGCCAACTGGCTACTCATCAGTAGGCACAAAGATAGAAAATAATAAAAACAACAACAAGAAAATAAAAAAAAACAACAACAGTGGCTAGCGTGAGCAAGTTGCGCCGACATCTCCACAGATGGGGGTAACCGAAATGCTGGCAAGCGTTACGATTGCTGTGTATTGAGGAGACTTTGATAAAAAACACAACAACAAAAAACAAGTAAAAAGGCCTGTGTACAGTAGCTATGCAAAAGGAGAATCAAGTGAATTGGGCATGTGGGCGTTGGTGGCAACTGCAGTTCATTGCGGCGATTTCTGCTATCACTACAACAACAAAAAGATTTCGTTGCAGCCACCTCAGCAATCGTTTGACAGCAGCAACAGGATGTGTTAAATTTGCCTAAGGCGACAAGCGTGCAACAACTTGCAAAAGGAGCAGTGCAGCAGAAGTGTTGTGGCATGAAATTGAATGGATGTTGCAAGTTTGCGCAAATGAGAATTAGTAGCTGTTGGGATGCTACCAAATTGGGGAAGATTGAATGCATGCAAGAAGGCAATTTTTATTGCCACTAAATGCTATTGCCTGCAACACCAAGGCGATGTGCTATTTTTTTTGGAAAATGAGATTTTTTTGGATTTTTTTCTACTATTACTATTTTTATTCTATTACTATTTCATTCAATACAAATAACGAACAAATGCTGGAAGTGCTTTGACTTTCCATAAAATTTGCCCTTGCAATCGTCAGCGCTGCCAGCAGCATTTCTCTCCTCCATTCATCTTTTTCTTATGTAGCTGCAACAATGCCTGCTGCCACCAAATAACTATTAGCTTATTTACCTACATTTATTTGTATGTGTGCCACAATTGCTCATAACTTGCCACTCACACATTTTCTCATACTCACAGATCCATATGTTGCCACATTCTCCGTTGAAACTTGCCTGCAGCGACATTGCACTTTAACTCAGCTGCACTCACAATCATGTTGCACACACTTTGTTCACTACGGTGATTGTGTTGCAACTACTGTCAGCCGTGTTTTTGTTTTTTTTTTTTTCGTTTTCATTAACATTGTTTCTGTTGCTAGCTACCAGCGCGCTGAAACATGGGTAACACCATGTTGACATCCCTTTTTGCATGCCACTTTAATTCATTTGTTGTTGGGTTTGTTCGTGGTGTGCCAGTGGTGTTGCAAGATTCAATTTGCGCGCAATCGTGTATTGCCAGCTACTTCGTCACCAAAAGCAATAAGTACAACAGCAACAGCAACAACAACTAAAAGTAGTTTACAACTACAACCATCCACCGGCTACCAGCTACTGTCTACTGTCTATGGGCAAGCAATGGCCAACAACCATCCCATTGCTGTTCTAGCTGGTCCTTCTGCTGCTGCTCCTCAGCATGCTGACAACATCTCATATTAATGATGACAGTCAATTACGAAGTTGTCAGGTGGCAATATTCCTGGCGAATGCTTTCCAATCCAGCTCTGGTGTCGCTCAGCTGTAGGGAGTTGGTGAGTTGCTTGCTATGTAGTTATTGGAGTCGTATGAAAAGTAGAAAAAAAATGTATTAAAATATTTATCGCTGCTTTGTTGCAAATTTTCACCAACGAACGTGTTGAAAGTTCGCCAACACTAATTGCAAATGTCATTAGGATGTGTCAGCTGTGCTGTAAGCAATTTTCTTAGTTTAGTTGCAAACAGATAGTTGCAGCAAATTTCGCTGAGTTTTGCTGGTGGCGCAGTGGAAGTGGAGTGGATTTGGATGCAATAATCAACGGCAGACGCTTAGTGAAAACAATATGTTGTTCACTAATTGATTTTAAAATATTTTTGATTAATTGAGTAGCAACAGTTAGACTTTGTGTTGCTGAGTAACTTGAAATGAGCGATAACCAGTGAGCTGTGATAGGTAGACACATGAGAATATTTAGAAAACTTCTGGGTATGCAATTTTATAGTCGATTTCAAATGAAATGTATGCTTCAAGACCTTGTGAGAGTCATAAATTTGAAAGCGTGGATCACAATAAATGTCTAGGACTGCTTATCAGTTGAACGGAGGGTACAACGAATGCTAACCAGGAACTTGTGCAGGCTGCAAACAGAACCTCTTTTGCCAACGTTAAACTGTTGAAAAGCAAGCTCTTGAGTAAAACAACGACAATCAAAATATATAAAACACTGATTTGGTCAGTGGCAAAATATATGTACATATATATGAAAAGCAGATACAATTACACAATTAAGCATATTGGAGAGAAGAATGCATGGTGCAGAACCGCTTACGCGATTTTGGCCGAGTTTAATAAAGCGCGCCAGTCGTCTCTTTCTCGTGCCAACCGGCGCCAGTTGGACACACAAAGTGAACACAAGTCCTTCTCCACCTGATCTTTCCAACGCAGAGCAGGCCTTCCTCTTCCTCTGCTACCACCAGCTGGTACCGCATCGAATACTTTCAAAGCCGGAGCGTTTGTATCCATTCGGACGACATGACCCAGCCAACGTAGCCGCTGGATCTTTATTTGCTGCGCTATGTCTATGTCGTCGTAAAGCTCATACAGCTCATGTACTCTACCGCATCAGCTATAATAACGAGCTAGAGGAGTTCCTACAAAGGAAAAAAGTCGAGCGGTTTGTTAGATCGCAGCGTATCCAATTACTAGGACCCGTTTTCAGAATGCCAGATGAAAGAATACATCGCAAAGTTTTGGATGCTCCTACTTATGGGGAAAAACGAAAAGGGGGACCGCGAAAAAAATATTTAGACGACGTTGAGGGCGATCTAGAAAGCATAAGAGAGACGAATTAAAGTAGTATGGCTATGGACCGAAATGTATGGAGAAAAATTGTGGAGGGAGCTAAGGCTGATATCGAGCTGTAGTGCTACGCATGATGGCGATGATGATGGTGAGAGTCTTGTTGAGAGTTTTCTTCCATAAAAAGTGTTTGCGAACGATTCCACGTCAAGCGCTTCAAACATTTTGGACATGGCCTTCAATCTTCTAAAATTTGGTGTAATTGTAGGTTTGAGTGTAGTACGCAGTAAACAGAAACAAATTTTGAAAAATTTTTACAATTTTGATATTTAGCGAATGTTGAAAATTTGGTACTGAATTTTTTAAAGTGAAATATCTTCGGTTCTTTTTAACATTTTTATAAAATGCCTTTTGTTTTAAAAATATACTTTTTGAAAAATTTCATTTTTTTAAAGATAAAATATACTAAAAAAAAATTAAAATTTGAAATTGTTCTTAAGCTAATTTAAATTTGTTTTTAAAATAAACACATTTTTGAAATTTTATTCATTTTTTCATTAAAAGTTTTTAAAGAGAAATAGCTTCGCTACTTTTTAACATTAAAAAAACAAAACTTTAAGATAATTAATTTAAGATATGTTAAAATCTACTTAAAAAAATATAATTAAAATTTGTTTTTAAGGTAAAATATATTTTTTGAAATTTTCTAATTTTTTCATTGCATGTTTTTTAAAATGAAGTATTTTCGGCACTTTTTAACATTAAAAAAAATTTTTTATTATAAAATATACGTTTTGAAAAATTTAAATTTCTTTTAAGATAAAATATACTTTTTAAACAATTCTTTTTAAGAAAAAAAAACTTTTTGGTTTAGAAAATTTTTTCATTAAAAGTTTTTAAAGTGAAATAGCTTCGCTACTTTTTAACAAAAGGAAAAGTTAAAATTTGGTTTTAAGAAAAACTATACCTTAAAAAAACTGAAATTTGCTTTTAGGACAATATATATTTTTTTGAAGTTTTCTTATTTTTATATATTTAACAATTTTTTTTAGGCAAAATATACCCTGTGAAAAATTTTAATTTTTTTTAAATGAAACGTACTTTTTAAAAAATTTAAAACTTGATTTTAAGATAAAATATACTTTTCGAGAAAAATTAAATTTTTTTAATATTTGGTGAAACTTAAAAGGGCTATAAAAATACATAGCCAGGACTTTTCTAAAGATTTTGATTAAACAGTTGAAAAGAGTTTTTTAAATGAATAAAAGAGAAAACCTGTACATCCACTGTGCAACTCAAACCAGCCTGGATTTTGGTAATACTTCTAAAAATATTATTATTGTTTGCTAGAGCGCCGGTCGGGGGGCAAAGTGCCGAGTTCCAGTTCGTGTACGTTTTTCATGCTAGAAGTTGTTGTAAAGGATCGGTTCCATTTTCTTCTAATCGTATTATTTTGTTATCCCAGGATCCCAATCCACTTGATGGGGTTGCCATCTTAGATTTAACTGCAGTGAGCAGCATTTCCAAGTCAGCCTCTTGCCATGCACAAGTCAAACGCTGTTCGCAGCCGCCAGTGGTAATGATGGAACAGACGCTGCGGAAGATTGTTGAGTGTAGAGCTTACTTCACACCTCTACTACAGTTTACAACAGCCGCTGCTTTTCTGGGACTGCTTATTTGTTACAGGTATTTCTAAATTATTCGCAGCTAACTGCTATATCTAGTGGTCCTTCACCACCCGCAACCTGTGACCCGTCCGGTGGCCTGCAGCTTGGCTTCCAAATATTTCTGTGATATCGGAAAGTGTGCCATTAAAGTAAAAGTCATTTAATAGATTTGCTAATCGGAAGCACAATTTTTTTACGGCCTACTAAATTTTCTTTTTCAAAAAAGTGGAAAAATGCTCAAAATATATAGCTGACATTCGCAATAACATTTTATGGAAAATATTTTCGTAGAACATTATAACCCCTTAGATGCCTTGCTAAAGAGTTGCCTGGAACCTAACTTCCAGAAACCACTCAAAAAACTAGTTTTGAAAGTCGTTAGAGGATTAAAATATTCTAGAAAATTACTTTTCGCAAAATTTTACTTAGGCTTTTCTCAGGCAAAGTCTCTGTGGCAAAAATTAAAAAAAAAAGAAAACAGTAGAACTGTGTCAAGAAGGAATAAAAGTCGAAATCAATTTTAAAATAGTTTTGGATTGTTCTCTCATTTGCTGGTTCTGGAAGGCTAACTAAATTAGGATGCCAGTTAGTTTCTGGCTAACTTTGAAGAGGAGTTCACTTTATTCTTACTTCTTTGATTGTTTGGCGGAATTGTCACAACCATCCATAATTATTTATTGTTTATTTGAGAGAGGAAGTGATATCACATTTGGTGTCCAGACCTAAGTGAACCTCTCTATACTTTTACGCTTATGGAGAGTGGCAACCACCGTAAGCTAACCTAACCTTGAAGAAGAAGTAGATGGTGTGACCTTTTCCCACTCCTATAAGGGTTTTGCGTCATTGGTAGCGACCTCGAAAATCCATGTCGAAATAAGTTGCCTTCCACAAATGTAGTTACAACTGAGCCTAAAACGTTGCTTTCGCTTTATTCGCTAAATATTTCCACGTTTATTCATCTTATTATTCCTCTGTTATGCGGTAGACTACAATTATTGTGCTAAACAATTACTATTACAATAACTCTTTCTTCTCTTCCTACACGCCTTCGAAGCGGATTTTCTATATATCCTTTTGGTGATTTTTTCTCGAAAGCTTTGGCTTTTTCTGCTTCACAAAGGCTTCTTAGCTTTTTGTCGCATTTATTCGCCTAACTCGAATGCTGATTTTCTATTTGCCAATTGTAATTCAATTTTAAATAAAGTCATATTCAATAAATAAATTTTCGAATCCTTCTCGCCCCCAAAAAAACCTCAGTGATTTGAAAATCAAATTATCCGCTCAAAAATCTCAACGCTTCCTATCTAATCTAATTTATTTTGCCTGGAATGTTACATAAATTGATTTAAATTGAAACCAAGTACTTACTCGACCATAAGTGACTAGCGGAATTTTATTTTGGTTGCAATTACAAAGGCAGTAATTAACATTAATTGTAATTACAGATATTAGCACTTACATGCGTTCTGTTAGTGCCAGCGACATTTCCGCTTTAAAACCCCAAAACCCAAATCCCAACAGTCAATAAGCAACTTTGCATTTTTTGTATTAATTTATATAGCAATAACACAACAACAACATCAGCTGCTTTGTAAATTTGTGTCGCAAATACTGAAAATCCATTTTTGGTCAAAATACATGCAAATCGTTTCAAGTGGTTCGAAATGGCTAACCAGAGTCAAAGCAAACAAAAAAAAAATTAAAACCAAAAAGCAGAAAACACAGCAGCATTGCAGCGATTGCCAGCAAGGCGTGGCTGCGTTGATAGCAGCGGCCGCCTGCCTGTTCATTTAATTTTCAATTAAATTGTAATAAATTAGTTAACCAAATACAATGCAAAATAGGATGTACTGTGGCCAAGCGTGGCAGCACATAAAGCTTCAATGGCCTTGCTGCTGGCAGCGGTGCGGGTGGTGGCGGGATCTAATGTAATTTCCCGCCACGACTGTCAATGTTGCCAACACCAATGTGACCGCCAAAGGCAAGTGACAAGTGGAGAATGGAGTTGGAGTTGGTTGGGAGCAGGGGGCGGGTAGAAGTAAGCATATGGAGCTGAGAATATAAATAGCAGAACAGAGAGATGGCATTGGAAGCGCTGTGGAGCATGTTGCTGATGGAAAATGACAACCATTGTGGTGTATGGCGGTTATGTATGCGAGGATGTGGAACAGAGTTGCTAGCTCACGATGTTTTTGTTCATTTGTATAGTAAAGTTCTATGCATAGGATAAATAACTAGCTAGAATTTTTTCAGTGCCACAGCTTAAGAATCGCAGTGAAATCCGCACTTAATAGGATAGTTTCAGCGTTTTATTATAGAGACGAGCTGCTTTTGAGAGGCCTGGCATGCCTTAGAATGGTCTCAAGAATCAAATGCTCTCGCCATTGATAATGAATTTTAAGAAGCTTCAACGAATACTGGTTCCCCTTTGCTTTAGCAGTCACTTAAGTCAATCCTCTGAGATGAATTTAATAGCTATTCCGTGCGATTCGGCAGTCAATGCCAAAAGAAAGTGTACATCAAATATTGATAATTTCTTTATTTGTTTTGTAATTTCAGTTATTCTTCTATAAAAATATAGTTCATACTACAACAAAAAGCACAGTTTCGAACTTTATATAAAATTTGTAAAAATTCGGCAAATTTCTATCATTTCAGATTTTTTATTCAGAATTTTTAGAAGAATTCCTGGTACGCAGTCTTACAGATTATTAAATTTTGTTGTAGTGGCGGTGTAAAGTAGATCAAATCACACAAATTTTTGAGAATGGTTTTTTGGTCACCATCTTGTGCCTTTTCTCCATTTAACGTCTACAACAAATTTTTTTTTATAGGGAAGAAACTACTGAGGTTGGGTTAAGTTAGCCATGTTGATACCAGATGGAGACCGACCTCTATGAATACCTAAAATAGACATCATGTAGGATGTCAGCGCTTTTGGCGAATCAAAGAAGCGTTGGAAGATCCGCTTTTGAGACGTCCTCCAGACCCTCAAACAATGGGGCTCCCAGGCATTTTAACCGCGTTTTTAATAATGCCGAACAAACGCACAGAAGGTGTTCTAAAGTTTCCTCAACATCCTCTCTGCATTTCCTGCATTTGTCCGTATTAGCAGTCCCTATCTTGTACGCATGTGCAGCCAATAGATTATGACCTGTTAGCAGACCTATAATAGTTCTGCAGTCCTTTCGCGAGGGCGTAAGTACGAATTGAGTCAGTTGTTTGTCGTTAGTTCTACACATGACTTTTGCTGTTTTGTATGTGGTCAGATTAGTCCACCAAGCTTCCACTCGCCTTTTCATGTAGTCATCCATTTCATTGTATATTGTATTTAGCGGTTTTGGTATGTCGTTCTCTTGCTCAAAAGGCACTCTAACAGCACTTTTTGCTATCTCATCTACTATTTCGTTCCCCATAATGCCTTTGTGACCAGGAACCCAGTACACATGCTCCCTACTGTTTGCGGCCAGCCTTTCTATGGCCTCCCTGCTCTGTCGAACATTTTTGGACTTAACACAATATGAGCTTATCGCTTTTATTGCTGCTTGACTGTCCACGTATATATAATATTAATTGTTGAGTTCTTTCTTGTTCTTGAGTAGGCTAGCTCCGCGGCTTTCCCCACAGCAAAAGCTTCCGCTTGGAACATACTGCTGTGGTCTGGCAGCTTGATAGGCTGCCTTATCCATAGTTTTGAGCAGTAAATACCCGCTCCCACTCCGTCTAAAGTTTTAGAACCGTCTGTATAGATGTGAAAAGTCCTATGGCCAGGCTTCATGCCTTTGTGCCATCCCCCCTCTTCAATTGTAGTACGAAACCTTCTCTCCCAATTAAAGTACGGAGTCATGTAGTCTGTGCAACCTGAGCTCCACTTTCCTATTGAGCTGTGTCCGAAGGTTCTACAGATGAATACCCCAGCAGCCACTGAAAAAGCAGAAACTACTGAACAGCGTCAGAAACAAATGTTAAATATCAACGCAACGCTATAAAACTGCATACCTGAAATTTTTCTAAAAGTTCTTAGTAATAAATTTGAGTTCTTAGCAAAACCTGGTATATAATATAGTATAGTATCGATATAGCTAACTATGGCTTGACAGCTGAGAATGGCAAACTGTGTTGATGGCCGTTCAGTACGGTAAATTGGCAAATCATCATGAATCGCTTAACGCCAGAAAAATGCTTCCAAAATGTGGAATTTACTTTGGAAAAAAATCTGTTTCCAAAGTCCATTGAGCACTGGCGGCATCATTCATCCTTATTTGGTCTCGAAAAGAAGGAAGGAGCTGCCGTTACGGGGAATCGTGAGCCATGCTGACTGTATTTTGGGTTTTCTGTTTCCAAAAATTAGTCAGCTAACATCGACTTTTGGTTCAAGCTAGTTGGGGCAACTTGCCACACAGCGCGTTTAGCAATTGATTTATTGCAATATTCAAGCCACAATTGACGACATACGGCCAGAGTTATTGGAAAAGTAGTCAAAAATTGTACCATTGGAACGAGTGGATCATGTAACTCGTAGCCGCGTCGGATATATGCCAGATATCATATCAAAAACAAAAAAAAAATAATAAATGCCACTTTTACTTCTTAGTATCACAGTCTTTGGTGAACCATTGTTTCATTCACCACCTTTCGCCACCCGTCTCTATCTAAGACTACTTATTTCCACCGCCGCACGTTCTGCTTTTCAGGGTCATCTTAAACATCTTCGAGCCATCTCTTTCTCGGCTGTTCTCTTCTTCGGCCTCCAATAGTGCGCAATTCAACTGCCTTTCGAGTTGTTTTCCCCTTGAGCATTCCAAACACGTGCCCAAGCCATCTTACCTTTTGTTACCTACAGTTTTGTGTTTCGCTAAAAGTTTCACCTCATGATAATATCTAATTCGATAGGTATCGCCCTGCCGTCTTATTGGCCCATACATTTTTCGTAACATTTTTCTTTCAAATACCATTAGCTGATTAATGTCAGTGGTTTTTAGCGTCCACAGTTCGCAACCATAGGTAGGCACTGGGCGAATCAAGATTTTGTATATCCTAAACATTTGATCGCGAGATAATAATTTTAACTTAAGCAGTTTCAAATTAGAGTAATAAGATTTATTTGCTGCTAAAACTCTGTCACTAATTGTCAATGCCAATATCCTTATTGGCTGATATTTTGATACCCAAATTGGTAAATTCTTCCACATTCTCGAATGCATAGTCGCCGATCAGCAGGTCATTATGCCTTAAACCGGCGCTGAACCGAACCATAAACTTCGTTTTTTCTGTATTAATTCTTAGCTCGTTAGTTCGTACTTTTTTCTAATTTTTTAAACGTACTCTGCAATTCACTCCCCAATACGAAGCAAAAGCTCAGGATCGACCGCTTTGGAGCAGCTTTGAGAAGGAAGAGTTAACACACCCTGCGTTTTAATGCTGTTAAAGAAGAAGTCTTTATATTAAATATTATTCCCATTTCAAAATTGAGTGGCAACACTGTCTCACACGCGAATTAGTTGCTATAACTGTTAACAGTATTTTCGATGTAGCCATCGAGGTTGCCTGCTGGTTGCATAATCACAGTCCGCACAGTCAGAATTCGGCTGCTGGCCGAAAACTATTTGAGCGACACTTGGATGTGACAGCTCTTGCGAAATATTGGTTAGATGCCACCATTGTTGGTCACCACAAATGCACCGCCAGCAGTTACTCGCATTGCCGCCAGCTCACCAAGCTGGCTTCTAAACAAATTTTGAGCGCTTTGAGTGCATTTGTTGAACGATTATGGACGCCACTGTTGCCAAATACAGGGCTGACATTTTGTAATTACACGCACTTAGTGCGCGATTGTGTTTGTGGAAATAATTACATGTGTTGTAAGCAACAACACGAACAACAACAGAAAGAAAAAATACACACACACACACCGGCAGCAGCTTTAAAAAAGCGCCCGCAGCTTATTTATTATTTATTGACGCTCCATGACTTGGCACTCGCACGCGCTTTTCGGCAGTCGGTGGGTCATTGGGTGGATTACGGGGGTGTGTTGCGTATGCGCGTCCAACCGAGCGATACCTGAAGGCTTACTATGTGAAGGCTTACGTACATTGGTGTGGTGCCGCTCCACATCCGACTAAAATCGAGTTCATACAGAAACATGCATTGTGGCACAGCGTCGAGCGTTTCAAGCGTAAAGCGTGCAACAATAGCAAACATCACAGCAACAGGCGTTGGCCTTCACTTGCAGCGCTCCAGCAACCGAATTAATGACATTTGATGGATTTTCATGTGCGGCAAATGGACAAAAGTAAAAATATGAACATGCCACAGAAATGCGACACTGCCATGCAATAAAATTTCGCATAAACTACAAACACACACACACACTTGTGGACAAATTGAGTTTTGTTGTATTTAAAGTTGTGCACATATCCGGCGCCATGATCGCCACACAACCACAGCCGCACAGCCATACAGCCACATCTGATGATGCCCCGCAGAGCTTTTAACTTTTTCAGCCAATAAACGCTGAGTTGTTGCTAAAATTTTGTTATGAAAATGCATTAAAATGCTTTTGTTTGCGGCGCCGCGAGCTGCCACGAGCACTCACATGCCCTCATGCACACACACTCACACTCGCTCACCCACACGCTTACATATGCACTTATATATCTTTACATTTGCAAAACTCTTGCTTTTGTTTGTTGTTGCCATCAGCACCCGCCCACGATTCTGGCATATGTTGCATTGTGGTCTGCAAAGTTTTTGGATTTTACAAAATTTATATGCCTCAAGCATATAAAGTGGCAAAATTTTACAATAAAAAGTTTTCACTAAATTGCATTGTATGTATTTGGCGCTTTGAACCGCTGCATGCATGTGTGTGCATTATTAAGATGGCCTGCCTGTGTATTGGTATAATTTTCGATATTGCAGCGCATAATTACTTGATTGCAACATGTTTGCAGGCATTAATGTTTGAATAGCAGATATTGAATGCCGTTTCATGAGATAAATATTGATTGGGGAAAAATAGCAGAAAACGGAGACCGAAAAGTCAATAATTGGACGCAAGCTAAATTTCCACCTCTTTATAGCAAATAACAAATAGAAATTACTTTAATAATTTTTACTAAAGCGTTTTCTAAGAGCGACGCACAGTGCGGCCGATTCCCAAAAAGCTGGCCAAAAGTCGAAAAAAAAAGTTTCTAGATAGAGTTTTTTTGTCTTTGGGTTGGCTACAGTAATGCCTTGAGTAGTGAAAACCGTTCATAGCAACGTCCTGTACCCTAAGTATCCTCTGTATTTTCAGTCGCAACGTAGCCTTCGTTTGAGCATCGTATTACTGTCGATGAATAGTGAAAGTTGTACACATTTGAAAAATTTTGTAATGGAGTAAATTGAACAAAACCAAATGGAATCATCTTCGGAAGGTTAGTAAAATACGAGAAATCTTTAGTACATATCAATACCTCGACACAAAATTTTTAGCTGCAGCAATACGTAGATACATTTTTTGCAATTTTTTTTATAAAATTTGAGTTTTCAAACTGTATAGTAATACAGCGCCGTCGAAAACATATAAATTTACATGCATCTTGATTATGTTCTTGAATAGGGGTGGAAGGGGGTGGATTTTCAAAATTTTAAGATCAAATTCGTAATCAGCGACCCCGACAATCCCCGAGTAAGAAATTTTGAATCAATTACTTAATTTTTTGAGTTATGGCCAGCTTTTTGGGAATCGGCCGCACTGTGCGACGCTTCGATGTTGCTAAGCTGTGGCGACTTGTGTCAGATCTTTGTTTCTTATTGAATCGCAGATTAGTGATTCCATGTCAAGTGAGCAAACTATTTGCACATTGACGTTGATTTATATAAAAATTGGTTTATTTGTAGGCTTGATTTTTGAAAACATATTTTTTTTAATTTTATAATTTTGTGATTTATTAAATGCTGAAAATTTTGGTATAGAGTTTTGAAAGTGCGCTTCTATTCAAAATATTTATATATACCTACATTAAACAAAATTGAATATTTTTGGAAAATATTATATTATTATTACTATTATTTATTAGGAAAAATATATAGATATTAAACCTCATTGCATATGAGAGTACTAGCTAATACAATGGCCATCGACTCTGAATATAAAGGGTGGTTAAATTTCAAGGGTCAATGTTGAATGTGAACCACACCTAAACGTCAATGACACCGTTGGACTTCTTTCTTTGGGGTTATTTGAAAGAAAAGGTGTACATCGATAATCGATACATCGGCACATTAACGGCATAGAACCTTAATTATGCCTCAGCGTCAACGAAAATTTGGACCATCGGATGGAGGTATGCCGCCGAGGCCGCGGCGGTTATTTGGCCAATATTTTGTTCCATACGTAATTGATCCATACCGGTATTATCATAATAAAGAAAAATGAGAATAATTTTAAAAAGAAAATTGTATTTTATTTAAAATCAACACCGGCCCTTGAAAGTTAACCATCCTTTGTAAGTAAGTTCTTAGTATTAAAATTATATTAAATTACGCAAGTTACATTCTACTAAAAAATTAAAAATTCTCAAAATATTTACATAGGATGGTGTTCTTAGCAATTTTAGATACTGATTAGTGTTGAATATATGATCGACGGACATAATGTTGCTGCAAAAAAAACATGTTGGTTTTGAACTTCCGGTGAGATGTGCGTATGCCCGATCTTTAGACGTGTGAAAATGGATGCTTGTAGACGAGTGATATTGCTGGGGTAGAGAAGTTTATCGCGAGTCGGGTTAAGGTTGGAGTATCAATGCTGGTAATTTTTCCATTCTGTGAGTCGCTTTTGGTGGGAGAGTTGACGTAATATTTTCTTCAGGTCATTATAATCGTTTACCTCATACTGAAAGGTAAATGCTAATCCAAAGAATTTCGCTGCACTATGAGCTTTTTCATTCCCAGGAATACCGACATGGCCAGGTACCCAGAGCAAAGCAATTTTTTTTTCTATATTTAATGCAAAGGACAGATCTTGACTATTATTGTTGAGCTGTTGCGTACGTTTTAAACTGCGTTAAAGCAGGAAAAATTATCGCAATATATAACGATTTGCCCTTTTGAAGAATGACATATTCCAGAACTATGGGGATAGCAAAAGCCTCGGCAGTAAATACAGATGTATGTGGAGGGAGCGGTACTGCCGTTCGATGAGGTAACTGCAAAGGCAGTGATTGTTGCTTTACAACCGTCAGTAAAAATAGTTACAAAATTTTCTTGTTTGTAGTTATTGACGATTTCCAAAAAAAAAGTTTAAACAATTTTCATTACTTGTGTTAGATTTATTGAAAGCGTGGAGAGATGTATCAATTTTGAAAAAAAATTTTATTTTGTAAAGTATGGAAAACCCCCTCTTTTTAAAATTTCTTTGCAAAAAGAGTTTTTAAAGTGAGATATTTGGGTTTATTTTTAATTCTTTTTTTCAGTTTTATATATATATTTATAGAAATTTTTAAAATTTTTTTTGCAAAAAATTAAATATTGTAGAATTATTTTTTTTTTTTAATTTTTGGGAAAATAATTATTTTGTCATTTATGAAAAACACTTTTTGCAAAAAATTTAAATTTTTTGTTGAAAATTTTTTGAGAAAATATTTGCCACTTGCGATTTATGAAAAACACTCCATCTCCAATTTGTTTTCTTACTTCTTGTTTTTAATAGGTGAAACTATGTTCAGTCATCTCTGAAAGTTTCATAGTGGGATTCCATTAATTTACCGAATTATATTGAAATACTAATAGAAAAGAGTAAGACTCGGCATTCTCGCTGTGGGAAAGATGCCAAACTTTACCCAGTCTGCCTTTCTGGAATTTCGATCTTTTTGAACTTGAAAAGTGTAGGTTTTTTTACTATGCAAAAATAAAAAAAACGTTAAAAATACTCGACGATGGGTTTTTTTTAGTTTAGGGAGATTTGTTATTTAAGGTGCTCAGAAATCCCTGAAAGTTTCATAGTGGGACTCTATTAAGTTTCGGAGTTATATTCAAATACAAATAGATGTGTTTTTCAAAAAAAAGTTTTGTAAAAGTCTAATTTCTCATAAATTTTGTTAAAGAAAAATTATAAAAATTTAAAAAATATTCGAAAAAAACCTTTTTGAGCTTAGGGATATTAGGTATTCTCGCTGCAGGAAGAATGCAAACTTTTCCCGTTTCGCCTTTCTGGAAAACTGATCTTTTGGAACTTGAAAAGTTTAAGTTTTCTGAAAATAAAAAGAAAAAAAAAATTATATAAAAATGTTAAAAAGTCCAAATATGAAAAAGTTTTAGGTTTATAGAGATTTGGTAACTTCGTTTCAATAAGCACGCCAAACTTTCCCAGTCACCTTTCTGAGATTCCAACCTTTGAAAATTCAAAAGCGTTAGTTGATAGCCGAAACTCAGTGTGTCCTTGATAAGATATAAATTATTCTACCAAGACCAGCCATCCTGTGATGTGGTCCACCATAACTTCGCTGGCGAAGACAGATATACATAAGAAAAAATCTGAGCAGTTTTTCTTCAGAAAAAGGGGAAAAATATTCCCCCAAAAATGTGAACAAAAATATATATATGGTACAGAAAATTTCTTTACATATTTCATTTTTTATTTGCCCTAGAAAATTGAAATTAAAAAGATTATTAAAATGCTGAGAAGTACCGATGGGTTATATATAGGTATGTATATATTGTATATTTATATAATTGGTGCTTATACCCTTTCTAGGTGTCTTGTCTGCCAAGGGATGATCGCTATTAAAAAAAACTGTGTCCATCATTTGATGATATTTCACCCTAAAAACTCCGTACCAAAATTTTGGGCTTAAATAAATCTCAAAATTGTAAAATTTTTGAAGTAAAACTTCTTTACGCGCGTCAGAGTATAATTTCAAGGCCGTGACACACGAACTAGCGTTACAAAAAACCGTGACGAAATGCTGCGGTACCTATTCTGAAATAGTCTATGAATAGGATAAAAAGCAGTCACAATCGCTAGTGTATGTTGCAGTCGCGTGTTACTTCCATTGCCTACTACCATGGCCGGAGACCATCAACAACAGAGACATCATTGCAAGCAGAAATTCGAAGACTGTCGATGAATTGTTTGGAAACTCTTGATCAACAAATGATTCAATTTATACAACAAAGAGAAGGCTTGTCGATACACTATTTTAATTGTCAAAGTTTACGTGCTCATGCTACTGACGTATTGAATCCAGTTATGGAAAAATGCAATATGATAGTTTTTCATGAGACTTGGTTGCGTGAAGACGAGGAAATCAGTTTACCGAATTTTAACTGCACCATCCAGTGTAAAAGAAGTAATGTTCGAACCGGAGGACTCGCCATCTACCACATCAAAAATGATACCGTGAATGTCCTCACACAACACTTACGATTTACCGCTGTACAGTCAACATCAAATGCAGTTATAGCAGAAGATGTCGATGATATTTGTATCTATTTCTGTGTGCCGTGCGATAAATGGACAACACATAGTAATTGTAGATGTCTACATCACTTCGAATTCACATAACAACGACATTATCGCATTTTTACATGGTTTGTTATAAAGATACACTCGTGATGGTGGTAAACTTCTTCCTCAACGCGACGATCTGAAACCTCTCATATTAACTGGAGATTTCAATGTAAATTGCATCTAACACTTCCATAAAATTAATAGAATTTTTAGAGCATCAACTGAATTTACAAATGAGTAATGACCGCTATATTTCAACAGCAAAATCAGGAGCAACGATAGATGCCGTATTTTCTCGCTATATCGACACAATCGAGTCAAGAACAGATATATCCTATTTCAGTTACCACAAACCGATTGTATCCACTGCAGCTATTGCACCATCAATACAAAATGTACAGGCTATTGAAGCACCGGTTAATATACAAATTTCCGAAATAAATGAATAATAATATTATCTATTATTATTGTATGTAATTTTATAAAAAAATCATTTCAATCCTCATCAAAATATTTAAATTTAATCCAGAAATTAAAAGTTTTCACATCAAATATGCGCACATAGTGCGGCTGGCCTTTTTTTTAATTGTTTAAAATTTTTTTCAGGTTTTTCCGTTTACTTTTTAATATATTAAAGTCTTTTAATTTAACAATGTCCAGAAATATCTGCGACAATGTCCGAAATATTTGACATGAAATCGCCCAGTTATGCTTATCCAATTTTGATCAGGACTATACTAAGACTTTCTGGCGGATTCTTAGCTCCTGGGTAAATAAATGAATATAGTAAATTAATGGCGACCTAATCGATTCTACGATTTCCTTGATTTTATCAACATCGTCGATGATTAGCCTATCTGAAAGTGTCTAATTTCGACGTCCATATAACCGACTGTTCCAGAATCATGGAAACACCACTTTGTTGTTACATGCAGTACTGTATGGAGTTCATAAATAACATACATTTTTTTGGTAGTCTTCTTCGACTTCTCAGCTGGGCCATGGTGGTATTAAAGAATGCATCGAATTTTCTCTTTTTACCTCCATCGATGTATAGTAAGAACTGAAGTCGTGTAAGGTGAGATATGACTCCATTTAAGAAATCTAGCGGATACTGGTCAAAGTTCTTTTCGTGATCTGAATAAGTGAACAAAGAAGAAAAAAAGCTGGAAATAAATATTATTCGAAAAAAGAATGATTAGCTCTTGATAGGCTTTAAGAGGCTAGTTCTCAGCGTGTTACTGCCTGCGTGACGAAGAAAAAGTACCCATTAGCTCACTGTGGAAGTCTGACAATCGGCAGACAAAGAACTGCACATCGAAAAGGTGAAAAAGTTCGACGTTCCTATTCAGATATAAATATTTAAATTTTTTAAATATATTTTTATTAACGCGCAATCAGCTTTATCTTGATTTTAAATCAATGAATTCTCTTAATAATTCCAAAGTGCGCGTATCCAGGTGAATTTTTTATATGATGATCATAAAAATAATGAACTAGAAAATGAGCGAGACAAAATGTCTTTTAAATTTAGTTCGCACAACGATATACACTCACACAAATGCCTTCAAACACACATAGCTTTTTTTATTTGTTTGATTTCTTTTTACAAGGAGGAAGCGCCAAGAGCCTGAGTAGAAATCAATACATTCAGTTATATGTATGTCTTTAAATAACCTCCGCATTTGCGCCCTTTTTCCAACTAAATCAAAATAATAATAACAAAATACAGACACGTATAATAGAATAATAATAGCAGAAAAATCGAGCACAAATCGCTGAGAGCAGCGGACACTGCACACCCAGCACTGGGTTGACTACTGGTAATCATCATCCATCCAACTCAAGGTGTTGCAGACACATACCAAACCAATAAGTAAAATATTTATATTTTTTGTGGCACAATCTCGTTTGGGGGCTTACCCTCGAACAAAATTGCCGCTTGGAATGCATGAAAACGTTGGCAGCAGTGGGCAGTAATTGAAGCAGCCATAGCAGTAGGAGCTGTGATGCCGCAACAAAAATACATAACTAAAGTGTAATAATAATATACTCACAGGTGTCCAACGTGCAACCCAGCCTTGCAGCCGGTTAGTCGCACAAAATGTTTAGGTACATATGTACGTATAGGCAGTCAGGCAATCAGGCAGTCAGTGCGCCAGTGAGCTAGCGAGCCACCAGGGTCAGTCGGCATTCCCTCGCCAACAGAGCCAACTTGCCAGCTTTACAACAACACGCGCAATAGTCGCAATCATATAGCCTGTTTTAGTTGGCCAGCTGGTTTTTAGCTTTACCTCTTGTTGGTTGAGTCCAGCCGGCTGGCCTTTCGAACAGTCATTTCAGTCCAGTGATACGTAATAATCACGATAATCAAAAGGGACACGATGGCGCTCAATTTCGGTGGGTAGCGCTAACTACACCTGTATGTTTGTATGTGTGTACGAGTATATGTAGAAATGCTTGTGTGTCACCAGTATTGCTATCAATGAAGAGCAATGGGAAAAATCCAATAATAACAATAATTGCAGCAACAAAAACAGCAGCGAATCACCTGCATAACAACGACTTGGTTGGGCTGAGGACAAAATGTGAGAGGGGGGGCGAACGTGATTTTGTGGCGAGCTTTTATTGGGACGATTACATGGTGAGAAAAGTTTTTGTTTATTTCATTTAAAACTTAAAGTGGTGTAAGGCTGCTAAGGGAATATCTGGTCGTAGTTGTTAGCTGGGCAACGGATTGCAGCCTATCAGTGAACCCTCATAAGACGGAGCTCGTGAACTCTTCGGAAAGGATGGCATCGGTGAGAAAGCTGGAGGGAGTCTCAAGGTCTGCCTTCATTGGAATCAGGCAAAGCTGCTGCTACGCGAGCCGCGATCAGACTGAGAGCTTAGGTTACAAAATTGACCTCAATTACGCACACACAAGTATCCCAAAGTTCAGTTTATCCCAATGCGATCACTGATCACCTCTGTGTAGTTTGAGCGGCGCATTCTCCACTCACATTTCTTCAAGGGAAGAGTGGGTGGGGTGCAGTATTTGGAGACAGGTCCAGATGAATCTGTTCACGGATGGCTCGAAATTGGTGGACGAGTATTCAGCAAGGAGCTCCCCATCAGATGCTAGTTCAAGTTACCGGATCACTGCAGTGTATTCCAATTAAAGAAGCAGCTGATTGACTGCTCACTTGTGTAATAACTGTCACGAAGGTTAATACCTACTCCGACAGCCAAGCGGCAATCAGGAGCCTGGGCTCGATGATCATCCACTCGAAACTCGTTAGTGAACGTCTGACTTCATTTTCGATTGATTATAAATTATTCGATATAAGGCTTATCTGATCATAGCGACATTGCAGGAAACTGCGAGGCGAATGGATTGGGATCCCGTTGACTACTTTCGGTATACTCTTGGAGAGGTAGGCTTTGCCTCAACTCAGTTACAGGACATTGGCCGCGAGGTATACATGCTGTGAGACTCGGCATTACTTTGAGTATTTTTTGAGTCAGTTGAAAATATGCAATACTTTTTTGGTAATCCTGGTAGTCCAATAAAAAACCTGGCTAATCTAACGACTCTTTGGAATCTCTCCAAATTATTGGTACAAGATTCATGACTATATAAATGTAGCAAAACTTATTAATTCTTAAAATAAATAATTTCGACTGCCGAGAACCGTTTTTAACGGCATCTCTGTCTGCTTAAAGAGTCAGAGTAATAATTTGCTGCCTAAGCGGGCTTAATACATTTTGAAAGTTAAAACTTCCGTGAGTAACAATATACTTATTAGAACCCATTACTCGTATTCTACAATACCTATCCCTCTCTCAATTTATTACAGAAATTTTTTTAGCTGGCTGCCATCTTTTACGTAGCAATAACACCTTCACCCCGACAACTTTCATTCATCAGTTATTTTACCTATCCACCTACTAATTAATGTAATACAAATATCTGTTCTAATAAGCTCAGCTTTTTCCTCCGTGTCCACACGTTCACTCTGCATCATCGCCTACTCGCCAAGTGATCGAAATTTCTAAGTGTATGGGCTGCCTTTTACCTGCCCAGTTATTTGTTGTTCTGTTGCCACTTTCGGTGAGTAAGTCAATGCGCTCAGCGTATTTGTTCCATTTATTATTAAACATTATTTCGATAATTCTGATTGCATGTCCACACAATCGCAGAAGAATACTGGTGTACCCTTACATCCGTATGCTCGCACCATTCGATTCATTGTTGCTGAAACAAATATCAAATATTGGAAAGTATACATACGCACATACAGAACAGGGTAAGGACAGCCGTTCCACATACGTAGTACATAATGTAATTTTATTTGTCGAAGTGCTTTTTAAAGGTAGAGCGATTGCGGACAGTGAAGTTTGCCTTGATAGCCGTGCACTGCACGATGGAAGACGTGTAGCGCAAGATTACGCGTCGCTTCATTGTTCGGCGGAATATTGAAGTTATTTGCCTTGGAACGAGTTAATAATAACTGGAGTTGTTGAGTCGCAACGTAGATGAGTCTGGTTGGGTAATAAAGGTGTTGCTCACGCGAAAAACTATTTTTGTCATATGCGCTGCTTTTTTCATTGTATGTGCCTGCCGTCAGAGGCTTGGGCTATGTACAGATGGATATTAATACGGGCTGTGAAGGTATAAAAAAGGTTATGTTTAATAAATTTGTTAGAGAACACAAAGAAATTGAATAAGATGATTTGTAAAACTTACAACATATTGGCTCACAGGAAAGCTCTGCTTTTACATTTGGAAATAATGCCCAGGTAATAATAATAATTATGGTCTGACGCTAAAAAGTCTTACCTATTTGAACCGGGTTTTCCCTCCACTTCCTTAAAGAAGACTTCATGTTTTATGCAAACTCCAAGAAGGAAAATAGTTTTTTGATATCTTTTTTATGACGAAGATTCGTTTCGAGGCTTCTCCTAAGAAGACTTTTCATTGAGAAGCAAACCAAATTTTTAATTCCTAAAAGCGAAAAGTGCCATAACTGGATCGAAATTTACTCCGATTGAGGAAATAAACAGACAGAAGAGCTTAAATTTATACCATCATATTTGACATTTGAAAATTAAAAGGCTGCAGCATACAAACAGACAGGCAATGGAGCGCTTTAAGGTCAAAATAAAGATTCCCATCACTCAAACAATTTTTTCTATTTAATAAAAAAGTTGTTCAAAAACATAATTGGACGATTAGTTTGGAGTCAGATTTTAAGTCGAATCTTCGCGCATAAAAAAGCAAAATTATTTAATCTGCGTGCTTGAAACATAAAAATGCTAGAACCATTTTTTTCTAATTTGTAATTTCGCCCCTCGGCAGATAATGGTAAACCTCCCAGTATATCACCACCAAGAAAAGGCTCCTCATAAAAGAGTCCCTTCGTTTGTGGAACAGCATCAAGACGCACGCCACAAACAGGAGCAGGAGCTCGGCTAAGCTCCTCACAGAATCGTACACGCACATTATTTATTATTGATATTTTTTATATATTTTATCTGAGTGGAGTATTCATTTAGGAGAATTATAATTTAGGAGGCAAACAAATTTGGAAAACTCTTTTTAAGGTATCAAAAAGTCTGCCTTTCTTTGAACATTTGTCGTAGTTATTTATGTTCAGAAATCAAAAAATTAAAATTTTTTTTAACTTTTAAAACTTTTTAAACAAAAATTAAAAAAAAAAATGGTTTGTAACTTTAAAAAAAATTTGTATTTTAATTTTTGTTTTATTTTTTATTTTTTTTGTTTTTCGATGTTTTCTCATGAATAGCTACGGCAAATGATCAAAGAAAAGGTGACTTTAGATAAAATTTAAAAATTTTTAAAAATCCAATTAGAAAAAATGTATTAAATTAAATACTTTTTTCTGAAATATTTTGAAATTTTTAAAAAATTTCCAGAACTGCTGGCAATATTATGAAAAGTTGTAAAGAGTTTTGAACAGCAGAAATCAGCATAGAAAAGGAAAGACGCATAGTGCATAGGGAAGACACTAGGCTACACAAGAAGAAGAAGTATACTCTAAATAGCGGGATATATGAATTTAGAGGTACCGTATGAAATACGGCGAATGAATTAAGGCTTTCTTTCCTCTTGGTTGGTCGGTTTGTAGGCTGCAGCTAATTTGATTTTTCCTTGCGATTTGGTGGTTTCAGTGTCTAAGTGACCTGCTTCTTTGTTGTTGCGTTGTTTATTTGTGTACATTTTCACTGAAATTGCGACTCTCAAACCAACAAATTGTGAAAACAAAATGCACGCAAATGTGGTTGTTGCTCTACCGAAGCCATCTTCTATGAAGTAGATTTGGCTGGTTGGTTGCACTGCTTTCCAATTGAAAACTCAAGAGTGAATTAGCGCTTTGAGTCGCTATTTTTTTTTCGAAAAGAAATGAACTTTAACTCTAACCGTAGCCTTCTGAATCAAACCATTTAAAGCCAAATCAAAATATAAATCTAGTGAATCCACCTTTAGCATAAGGGGTTAAGTTTGTTACCAGTCGCCCCCATCACAAGATCCTTCTCAGGGTGGCTAGGCCCATGCATCTACAGAGCAAATATTGGGAAAATTTGTCGCTACTGCGAATTTACAGCTGTAGCACAACGTGCTGTAGAGAAGTCTTGCTTCTGCAAGGTACTTTTGTAGCAGTCATTGTCCGGTGGAAGTTTCAAAAATTCCAAATATTTCTGTCCTTGATCTATTATGCAGTTGCAATAATTACTATATACCAAAACTTTAGATCTGAGGTATTTTGTACCTAGAGGACATTACCATACTTTGAGTAGCACAGTGCAACACATGTTTCGATATCCGTCAACAAATTAATGCTCATTGTTTCAAAAAGCGAGCGCTCGAGTTGTTCGAGACTAGAGTGCAAAATGGCTTAGAGATATGACTTAAAAGTAGTTTCAGCCCAGCTTAGATATAAATAAAGTTCTTAGAAGGGCGGTAAAAAGATCGAGACCATTAAATATTCTATTCGTTTTGTTAAATTGTAATTCCCAATGGTACTTTTGGGATATGACTACCTACCTACTTATTATACGTATTTAAACCAAGCTCAGGCCTTTTCAAAGTAACTACTTCAAATTCCTGGTCTCAACTGGTACTTCTTACAGATGTATGTAAATGGTCCTTAACAGAGATGAGCCACTGACTGAAACTACAACACTCAACTTCATATTTTCACATAATTAGACTAAGAGCAAGAAAATTAAGTAGAAGAAAAACAAAAAACAAACATAGCACGCAGACAACCACAGCACACGTGTGAATGTGTGTAATCTGTTCTAGAAAATGGACAAAGGAAACTATGGTTGTACAACAAAAAAGTAATAATAATTAACGCTCAATCAAATCAACGTCACGTGCGACGACGTGAGAATCATTAAAGTTCACCTTGATTTGCAGTGGCATAAACCTGAGAGAACAAGAAGAGTGGTAAGAAGTTGGAAGTTAATGAAAGAAAAACATAAGGGAAGTATAAAAAAAAAACATGACAATGAATAAACCGTAAATGATATGAGATGAAGCAAACAAAGTAACAGCGATTAACTACGCATGAGAAATTTTTAGCAAAAACTACGCAGATGCTGAGGAGTTATTTGATGAAAATTATTGTATTAATAAATGTATAGAATAAAATTCTGCACGGTTTTTTGGTATGTTACCAATTGGTATGGATATACCTGTTGGAAGACCCTTCAAGTGAACGATTATTTATTTATTTTATTTCTTGGTAATATGGAAAAAGGGAGGTGCTTAAATTCATTAGAAGTCCCAATAATATTAATAATGAAGCGATCATATCCGAGTTTAGATTGCGTTCTATTAAGTATCTGAAAGCCAACTCTCCGGGGTATCGATATTATTATTACTATGAAGGAATTTAGCACTGCGACCTGCAAGATCTATTGTAAAAGAGCTGGTTTCGTGGGTTCAGAGTGATTCTCTGAGCACAACTTCCTCAATAAATTTTAGTATTTGTCCTCATGCGGAGAAGCTTAGACTTCCGTACAATCCCCATTGCAGAAGCTGTAGGGACTCTGCAGAGAAAAAACCTGTTGAACATTTTCATTGCAAATGTCCTCCGGGTTTGCCGGCTGGGGGCTTGTGGATCCTTAGTGTGCCTTTTGAAAATAGTCTGACGCAGTGCTCCGGCTAGATTTCGTTTCTCACCTCCACTACATCAACAGCACTGAATGACACTCTAGTGCTACTTGTAGTGTATCCGTGGTCATCCAAGCTACCTACCTACCTGCCAGTTTTATTGAATTACATTTCCTTTTCCTGTAAAATATGTTTACTCAGTTAATTGTGTTGCCTATGCATCAGTGCTGGGTACGATGTCAGCACTTGTTTGGAAGTTTATTCCTCCTCCCTACAGAAGTCGAAAGTTCTATCGGAGAATGCCCATCTATCTATTGCTTATCCTATTCCGCTTAAAATTCAATTGTATTCTTGTCTAACGCTCCCGAGTATCTTTTCTTTCCTCGATGAGATATTCGTCCGTCTACTATGTTATCATGTTGTGGTTTATTGTGTAGGCTTTCGAAAACCCTGCTCATGCCTTTTCATTGCCCTATTCAGTCTTGGGTTTTGAGAAAACTGAATATCGGTAACATCATGTCCCATGGCATTGATACCTCAGGGATTAGTTCAGCAAGAATATAGAACTTCTTGGGATTCCGATGAAGCCAGTAATAGCATTTGTTGTTCTTAGGATTATCCGCCTTTACTTGGGATTGGATAAGAATTTGAAGAGGTGTGAGAAAATAGAGTGCCGGTAAACACATTTACAAAGAAAGCAACATTTCAGTGTGTGCTGAGGCCGAAATAGTTAGAGTTTCGGAGAATGCGAGTGTGTTTTTCTCATATAAATTTGTCAATTTATACATTCACTACCATTTCATTTCACATGCCCCCCGTGCTTGCGTGCGTGGATATGCTTCAAGTGACCACCATTCACAAACATGAACACAAGGGATGACAAACCCGAGATCTGTATGTCTGGGAATCCGATATTTTCTAGGTAGGTAGGTCTGTCCTAACCTTAGACTTGTCTTAGGTCCGTTGTGATACCACTGGAACTTTTCCTTACACTGTGAGATCCCTTTCAAACCATCTTGTGGCTTTTATAAACGAGCTTAACTTCGTTAGTTTGAGATGCGCTATATCACCTACATCTGATTAAAACACTCTACCAAGCGTATAAAGTCTTATTCTAGATAATTTTTTACACTCACAAAGGAGGCGTTTAATAGTTTATTGCTCTTCTGTATTATGGGAGCTTCTACAATATTCGCAGTATGGAACTCCCAGCCTTCAAGCATGGGTACCTATTGACCGGTTAATACACCCATCAAAGTTCTTGTATTATTCTTGTTGAGTTTTATCAGTCATTTTGCATGGACTAACTTGTATTCACTTGTCGTTCATTTGGTTGGCCGGTTGTGAATAACTCACATATTTTGAAACGCATGTCAATTCAAATGAAAGTGAAACCCTGCCGTATGAATGCGAAACCTAGAATCAACACCAGATCAAACAATCAAGCACATCTCAAAAGCTGACAATAATGCACTGCACGTCTTCATAAATTGGGGCATGAGGAGTATCTTCAAAATATTCTGACCGAACGTTATCTCAAACGAGGTCTTATGAAGCAAAACTCAACAAACGTCCATGGTCTTTGAGAAAAAGAAATTGGGGCTGGAGTGTACATGCCCTGTGCAGAGGAAACTTCGACCTAACAAGAACTGCCATTGACTGGAACCCTTATGGAAGCTGCAGGCGAGCGGTACCAGGAGACGACTTCTAGATGTGAAATTCCTTACAACTGACGCGAATGGAGAAATCTTGTTGTGGCTATTTTTTCCAACTTGGAACCTTACATATATAATTCCGGGATGCCGAAACATTTATATTGTTTGTTTAAATTCTTTAAGCTTCTAACTTTTTGCTCACATTAAAAAATACCAAACAAGGTGAATAACGAAATAATAACGGGAGTTTACTTTTACGAAATCCCGAAAACCTGACATCAAAAATTTCCGCTAATATTTGCATTCACACACAAACGTATTCGCACAGATACATATGCATGTACTAAAATATGCCACGCTTGCAGGAAAAAAGCTATTTCTTAAAATTACCTTTCCAAATACTTTACACTTTAATGACAAGTGTTCTGCCTTTAAAGAGTTCAACAAGCGGAAGATGGTATTATGACAAGTTGTTGCAACCTCCTGACTGATTTTCTGACTGATTAGTCGGTTAAATAGCGAAACAGCCCACCTCATTGGCGTAGCTCCGCCAAACAAACGGCCACTTACAGGCTGCATTGTGCTATTTAACAGTTTATTACTTTACAACAAAACTCATTTACTTTTAAATGAACTTACAACTCGTAAAAATATGGCAAATTAGCTGCTGTTTAAATACTTACTTTGGCGCTTGACACAATGTTGCTGAGGAGGCACACGAATAACTACTGAGGCTGAGGCTGAAAGTTGTTGCCAACTCTTTGCAAACGGGCTGCATAATAATATTTTTACCTGCAATTCTTTGTTTGTGTGTGCGTGCATGTGCTGGGGCATTGACTTTCTGCAACACTTTTACCGCATGGGATCGTTCGCTGTTCTGGTCGCAAAAACAAAAAAGGCGGCAACAAAAAAAAATCTCATTTGCGGTTGCTTCACTGCATCGCTTAGCCATTTATGGTGTTATTTCACTCCTTGGCACTTTTTCACTTTTTCCAGCTTTTGGTCACCATTTTGCCATTGCATTCGCTGTACTCCTTTTCCCAAAACACCAACACACAGGCAAATGCACGTGCAGTCATACACTTTATATTGCTGTCATATTATTAACCAATTTTGGTTGACCATTTATTTACGCTTCCAGCTGAGAGTGCAGCCAATTTTTTTCCACTCAGCGTTGAGCAAACGAGCTTGTTGCTGCTGCTGCTGCTGCTGCTGCTGCATTTTTAACACTACAACTGTTGTTATTTTTCCTTTTGTTGCCTGCATAATACCTTTTATGCTGGCTGGTCTGTTTTAATGTGTCTTTGCCTGCAATTGATTGACACAGATTTGATTAATGGCCTCACAGTGAGTGCGCGCGTGCGTGTGTGTATGTGTGTGCATGTTCTCATTGGAATTTCTCATTTTATGTTGCATCATACTAATGTGAAATTGAAGCAGCGTTTTTATTACGTGCAACGTTTTCTGTTTGCTTACGGAAATGTAGTAAATGTGGTCAATTTTTTTCTCATTCGTATTGTAATCAACAACTCACACATACAGAAAAGTGCAATGGACTGCTGGATATGAATATTTAAGAATATAATTTTCAAAAGAATATAAAAAAAAATAAAAGTTATAATTTTCAAAATAAATTTTCAATAAATTGAACAGCTAACTAACTCTACTCTGCAAATTCTTAGTGGAATATGGAAAATTGTGCTGTAAATACAGAGCCAGTAATTGGCATCGCTATGAGTCAAGGCTTCGCAACAAACAAAAACAAAAAAAAACATAATTTTATACAATGTCTTACCTGGTCATATGAGCTATCCCCCAAATCTTCAGCAACTGTGTTCCAATTAAAGCTGCACTATTGCAGAATTCATAGCTGAAGGAAGAAGAGTGAAATTGATACAGGCATCATTCAACTGATTCAGAAAGTAAGCCAAAAATTGATCAGAAGACCAAATTACGTCAATGGGGCGTAAAAGTGCTTTATTGGCGGCCAATAGACAGGCGAGCATCCAAGGGGGAAGTTTTTACTCTATTTGCCGTATGTGTTATTGAAAATGCTTTTTTTCCTTTTTTTTCTACTTTTTAAAATTTTTTGTTTCTATTTTTTAATCCATTGCGATTTTGGAATCTTTTTTTAATAATTTTTTCTTTAGATCCTTGGTCAAAATAATCAAATAATCGCAATAGAAACGCGAAATTTTGTTTAGCTTCAACTATTATTTCTTCTAATTTTCATACATTTTTTAAAAAAATTTTGTTAATTCTACAACAAATATCATATAAGTCATGGCTTCCTCGTACAAGACTTATAAAATTCGACATATTTTCATGAAAATTTCAAACTTTTTAACCAGAATTAAAAACAATTGAAGTAAGCAATTTCCTAGCTCATTTATTTTAGTATAATAATAAAATTTAGAAAGCGCGAACGGCCACAAGAAAGGTGGGTAGATGTTATGGAAGATGGCCTACGTGGCATGAACGTACGAAGAACACGAGAAATGAACCCTGATGTGTGATATGAAGTGCAATAGTAAGGGAAGCACCGGCTCACTCTGAGCTGTAAGTACTAAGATTATGATAATGAATTAAATTTAGATTCATTTTGTAGGCCTGCGTTATTAACCTCTTAACATACGATTTAGATTCCAAGATGTTAGGCCGGAATCGTATACAAGCTAGCGCAGTTTTTTTTTAATTATCTAGTTTTAACCCACACCATGGCACATGTAATACTCACTTCGCGCCCGATCACCGTACGCGGTCCATGCCCATCATTGTAGGTGAAGGGGTAAATTAAAAAAAAGCTTCTGGCGCGCTGAATGTGTATATGAACACAAAAAAGCCAGAGCACATCAGGTTTTTAGATACTCCGGATTAGAAATGAAAGAAAAAAACGTTTTTTTGTTATATTGGATGTTATATAGCGTCATGAGGTATTTGTTTTTATATGATTGTGATAACATCTTGAAATTTAACTCCTCCTCTCCTCAGCCCTTTTTCCTAAGTATCATTTTTTTTTTGTTTCTGGGTTATCGCCGGTTGTGTGTGGGCTATTTGAGGCTACTCCAAGTTCACAATCGAATTCCGCGTGTCAAAAAAATTGCAGAACTTTAATCTATTTTAATTATGAAGAGGAATTAAATTCTGTCGAACCGTGACAGTACTACGA
This sequence comes from Anastrepha ludens, assembly GCF_028408465.1. NCBI lineage: Eukaryota > Metazoa > Arthropoda > Insecta > Diptera > Tephritidae > Anastrepha > Anastrepha ludens. Next base: position 117,784,160 of record NC_071502.1, read on the forward strand.
TTTTTCTCCATATAAAAACCACCAAAAAAAACCCGTGTCGCGCATTCGTTGTATGGCGTAAATTATAAAAAATAAAAGGAATTTTTTAGCAACCTCAAACTAGAATTTATTCAGAAATTCTAATTAAAAAATTGAATTGGTATGAAAAGTTTGTGGAATTTTTGTAGTTTTTGCATAGATTTTGAAAACTGCATTTATGTAGGCTTTCTTATGTAATGAGTTGTATTTTTATATTAAAAAAAATCAAAATTGCGAAAAAAGAAAAGGAGAAATATAGTCGAAATTGGCTATAATATTTCCAGGGTGTATATAAAAGAGAACATCCAACACCTCCAACAAAAAAAAAGTGTCAAAAATCAGTCCGCTTTTCGAGCTACTTAAAACTTTGTGATTTATTTCAAAATTCAATAGATTTTAATCCCGCTTACTCGAAATTTTTCATTTTCGAAGTCATCGTCGCCCAAAACTACTTGGCGAAGATCAACACTCGGCGAACCTGTAGCAGTCCATATAACGTGGGATAGCAGTCAAAAATAACTGCTCAGAACCGGGTCAGATAGAAAAGAAATGTCCCTAGAGGCCCTATTCTCTCAAGAGCAATGTCACAAGGAAGAAGAAAAATAAGCTCTAAATTATGAATTTTATTATCCATACAAATAATGGTGTACTTGTATATCCCAAGCTTTGTAAAGGGTCATTTCAATGGGTTTTTAAGTAAGTAAATTTTTAAGTAAATCAGAGAGACGAACTAAGCTAAACTTAAACTGCTGTACAAATTGTAGAATGGGAATTGGGAAATGAGAGCTAGTTTAGCTATACCCAGAACTTGACACCTCTAGAAATTTACTCTCATATTGATGTCCGTCGAAGTGCTTCGAGCTGGAGCACAGCTTCTTTAAAGAGCAACAACACATAATTCGTCTTCAACAGAGGCAAAACTACTTACTTTATAAACTCTATTATGAGTCTGGTAAGTGGTAAGCAACACCGAACAAGAATAAGACGAAACTGATGGCCAGAAAAATTATGGAACTAAAATCAAACACACCAACAAATAAATATACATCCGAATACACAAACAATAAATTCTACAAAAAAGGATACTTGTAAAGTGGTCAACTTGTTGCTGCAACGTATCAACCGAAACAAGTAGTGAGGCAGTGGCGAAGAGCGCACTCATCATGGCAACACTAAAAAAATTTTGTATCAACTACCAACAAAAATTATACAACAACAACATCTATCTGAGTAGGTCCGACGTGTTGTTATCATGTTGATCATCAGTGCATCATTATCTTCGCATTACTGACCACACAAATACGACATACACACACGCATACACGCGCATACGTGTACGAGTATGTGTGTAGCTTTTTAAGTATGTAGTTGATGCAGCAGTCCAAAAGTGGCAGGCGCGTTTTTTAACGCCAATTCCTGTTATTTATATCGCTTTTGCGCTCAGCAGGCTGCAACAAGCTAAGAGACAAGGCAATTACTGCCAAACATTTTTAGAAAAAAAAAGAAAAAAATAATAAAAATAAAGAAGAGTGATGAGTGAGTTCTCTTTTTCTAAAAAAAAAGAATTATGTTCTTAAAATTTTTTTTATATGATGGAACGATGAAGAAGAAGATTACAATAGAATTTTGTCTAAGACAATTTTATGAGCGTTGGGTTGAAATCTGTGCGCCATATTCGATTACTTGTGCGATCACTTGCGCGATCATATGTGTCTACAGGTACATACATAAATAAATGCACAAACCACTCTGGTTAGTTGTGGGCACCACGAGTAAACTAGGCTTGTTTGATTTTTTTTTTCTACCATGAGAGTGATCGTGTGCATCAACACGTGATCTCGCATTACATTGGCCGGCCGATGCTCCAATGCAGGGAATAGCCGCGAACTGCATATGATTCCGCATTGATGTAGCGCTGTGGATAGCCACTTTGAGGCACTTTAAATTGGTGTTATGATCGCACACTGATCGCACGTGTAAATTCCGATGGGACACACATTCAACTCACTTACATGCATCTAAGTGGTAAACGAGTCTGCATGTGTGTTAGGGTGCATCACTTTCTGTGTAAAAAAAATCTCAGCATTTCTTTTTCAACGGAATTATATAATTAATTATATTTTAAGACTACCTTCAAAATATTTCGGAAAAATATTAAGATTTAATTAAAAAAATGGAGGTGAAAAAATACTTCATAAAAATATGTTTCCCAAAAATCTGCCTCAGATAAAATGTTTGCATAAAAATGATTAAAAATTTTACCAAGAGAATCAAAACAATGATGTTTTTGATGCTATTTATTGCTTGATAGATTTAAGAAAAATTTGAATAAATCGGCCAAATGTTGACCGAATTATACTGCTAAAATGCCATTGAACAGATCTTTTCGCATCCTTTTTATTTCTTGGAAAATAAACCCTTAGGTAAGGTTAGGATAAATAGCTGCCCACGCAAGCATCCACTTAGACAAAGAATCAAATTCGTCCATTGGGATACCATACAGAGGAAAAACAGAAGGAGAAAAACCGAATATGGAGAAAAAGGTGCTCGTTTGGATCTGAAGATGCCGACCAAGAGGTGGCTAATTCCGTTTGTATTAACCACTTCAATCTTCTGATTAAAATTACCTGGTATGTGATATTTAAGCCCGCAGTATCCGCGGGTGTAGTAAAAAGTGAGAACTCAGACGTCTACATCTTTGCCCGACGAGAGCAGAACAGCTCAGAAAAAGGTGTTGAGATGATTCCACCTCTTCCTCCAGACAGCCTCTGCAGCATGGGCTGGAAGCAATCTAAAGTCTCACCGCATAGATATCCAACAGGCAATGCCCGGTAATGAAACCCACGAAATTCGAGAGCTGCGGCATTTTTTTGCTTTTTGTCGAGACAATTAGCAAGTACATCACTCAGGCAACATTAAGTCCATTGTGCTGCACTCGGGTTCCATTTTTACGTTTCTTTAAATCTACCCGACTTCAGAAGAAATCTGAGTAGATCTTGTGGTGCGAAGTATGATAGATCAGTGCTAAAGACCTGAAGCCTAATTCGAGCGAAGGCCGGGCGAACGCACAGAAAGTGGTCCACCGTCTCATCCGCTCTCTTCATGCTGGGTAGAGTGCACTCTCTTAGATGCCTACTTTTTCCATGAACTGTGGCTTTGTTGGTCTCAGAAGTATCCCTCGAGCGCTCCGGATCCACCCGTGGCCAGAAGGATCTCTCGACTTTGCATGTTTGCGCTCTAACCCAGCGTTCGCTTAGTAGACGTGAGACCCATGTAGGAGTTAGTAGGAGTAGTTCACAGGTTGTCAAGGAAGCTCCAATCTTCTCATTTTGCATGGAAACCATCTCGAGGGTCCTCTCTCTAGGCTGTTCCTCAGCCCAGCAGTTTCTCTCTATGCCACTGTGACTGGGCACCCAAATAAGCCTAATACCGAAGTATTCGGATGCTGCCCAGAGAGAAATCAGGCATAATAAATAAATGAAATAAGCCAAGCCCTAATATCATTATTTTGATTGTGCTGATAAAATTTTTTAAAATTTTTATGCAGAACTTTTAAGTTTAAATTCCTCTATTATCAGGGGTGAGTTTTTTAAAAAATATTTTTGGAAATAAATTTTTATCTTAAAAGCTTGATTTTTGGAAGTTTTTGTATTTGCTGTAGCTCACATAATTTTTAATATTTTTCCGAAATATTTTAACCAAACCCTTAAAATATAATACCCACCCTAATGTGTATATGCTTTCTTTCATGCATGCAGTATGCAGTAAGTTTACAAATAGTTGCGATTCACGAGAATTCCAGTATCTTACCCTTTATTGTTTTTTATGGCCGCCATCTGATCTTCATCGCAGATAAAATGGTTAAATAGGCTTATTATTGCCATGTACCTATCTGATGTGGAGCATTAAGTGCTGCACTGCAACTGCCGCATGCGATTTTCAGCGCATTGGTGCATGGGTGCACCGGTGCATTGAACGGTCCATTGGACACTCACGTCTCGGATACGTGTTAGTTATGGCGATTGTGTGTCTATAATTTTGTAATAAGATCGGCTATTGGCAATGTCATGTAATGGAGCGAAACTTGTGGAAATATATGAGTTTATAGACTCGAAGCGTCCGAGTGTCGTGTTCTAATGGAAAACAAACCAATAAAGTAAAGCAAAACATAAATTCGTGGTGTAAGATGTAAGAATATATATCAACAATTATCTTGTCGTTATGTGAAGAGTTTTGAACTTTGAGATCAATCCACAAATTTAGATGAGACGTATAGGAAGTGCTTTAGAAACTGTGGATTGGACGTAAATTCTAACCAGACCGAAGTTATCCACAACTCCAGGTGTTCCATTGCTCTCAGTTTTAAACTCTTCACGGAGCTTTCTGAAGGAGTTGAGTGCCTAGGCATTGAGTCCATATTAATATCATAGGCGAAGGAACGATGAGCTGTATGAGCTTTACGACGACATAGACATAGCGCAGCGAATAAAGATCCAGGGCCACCGTTGGCTAGTTCATGTCGTTCGAATGGATTCAAACACCCCTACTGTGAAAGTATTCGATATAGTACCTGCTGGTGGTAGCAGAGGAAGGGGAAGATCTATTCTGCCGTGGAAATATCAGATAAAGAAGAACTTGGTATGTCCAACTTGCGCCGATTAACCCGTGAAAGAGACGACTCGGACAGAATCGTTTACGCGATTAAGAAGGATAAGAAAAAAATGTCTATAGATTCTATTTAAAAAGCATGGAACCGGAAAGATTTTTTTGTGAAATTTGTCAAAATTTTTCAATTTAAATTTTGAAATTTGGACTTAGGCTCGTAGTACGAGCCCGACACAAAACAATAATCAATTTTTTGGTTATTTCAAAGTGAGTCAAATTTCACAAAATTTTTGTGTTAAAAAAAAAACAAATGGTTTTTTCTTCCATGCAGCTGGAGTAGTTACTACAGCTGAACTAGAAGATCAAGAGAACAGTCAATCAAAAAAGAGCGGCACATCACTTAGCACTAGGACAAAGCTAGCAGCTCAAACAAGAAAATGATTGAGTTATTGATTTCTTGCCTGTATTCACCTGATTTAGCGCCCAAGACTGTTCCCATCTATCAAAAATGAAGTGCGAGGTGAGCGTTTTTCAATATATTAAGAGCCTGTTGACTACAGTAAAGGACGTAAATGACAACTCCAACAGCCAAGTGCCAATCAGAGCCTTGAGCCCATTGTTTGAGCACTGGAAATTAGTCGGGAAACGCCTGACTTCTCTCTCGACTGTGTTCAAATAATTCGATATTGGGCTCATCTGGTTTCCCGCTCACAGCGGCATAGAGGAAAACTGCTGGGCTGATGAGCTGGCTAGACAGGGAACTCGGGAGACGGTTTCATTGTAAAATGATAGTCTTGCGCTTCCCTTGAGAACCTGCCTTCTACTCCTAGAAAGATGGGCCTCGCGTCAACTCAGTGAAAAGTTACGAGATCGTTCTGCCCACGCGTAGATCGGGAGCGCTTGAGGGAACTTCTAAGGTTAACAAAGCCACAGCTCTTGAATTTGGTAGGTATCCTTACCTGACGTTGTCCGTTAGGGGTCCATGCAGTGAGACTTTTGATTGCTTCAAATCCTCTTTGCAAAAGCTGTCTGGAGGATGAGGTGGGATCATCTCAACACCTTCTTCTCAGCTGTTCTGCTTTCGTCTGGTAAAGATTTAGACATCTAAGCTCGCACTTTTTCGCTCCACCTCCGGATATTGCGCGATTATATATCACATACCAGATAAATTTCATTAGTAGCTTGAAGCGGTTAATATAAACCTAATTAGCCACTGTTGGTCGTCATTCTCAAATCCCAAGTTTCTTCTTCATTTTTCCGTTTGTTTGGTTTGTTTCCTTCTATTACCCCATCTCTTCCCCCTATATTATATTACAATGGACGAATTTTAATTATTTCTCAAACGTTAAGAATAAAAAGTAACCTTTAACCAGCAAATACAATTTTTTCAATTTATTCCTTTCGGTTAGGAAACGGAGGTAAAGACACAGCTTATTCGGCAGCTCAAGTTCTCAAACTATACGCGCAAGCACTGCCATCAGTGAAGTTTATTCGGTATATAAATCGATCACATGGTTAGCAACAGCGCCTATGTATATCAACAGCAATCCAATCATGAACTCGTCATTCTCGACGGCATTCAGCAACTGATACAGACTCATCATCCGCTGTAGAGCTAAGCTAAGCAGTTTCGCTTTTTCTCCACAGTCACGGTATAGGCAGCCTGAGCAGTTTACTGCGAGTAGCGGCAGCAGACTTAGACGCATTACACCTTTCGTGCATAGGCAACATTGTTGCAAGTAATCGCTATGCAACACCTTTAACCGCAATATTAACTCGTAAGTGCAGCTCTGTGCTCTAAGCGTGTGCTTGTGCTTGTGCGATAAATTGTGGTTTGAGTGGTAAACCGATTTATTTGAAATGGAAAATGTATTGTGGTTTCAACTTTTCATATTTTGCTCTCAAATATTGTGATATTCGCTATTTTATTGCATCCTGGGGCACATTTGTAAAACGGGGAATGAGGGAGCAGGCTACTGTAACCCGCACTTCAAAAATCGCTTCAGATTCCGGGGAACTATTAATTCAAAAAACTAAGCAGTTTTGTTTTTTGGTGGGCCGATTGGATTCTTCAAAGTATCGGGATGGTTTAAGGACATGCAGAGAAATCATCTTCTGTGCCGCAACACAATGGCCTTTCGTGGACACCAAGTGAACTTTTGGTATACTTTTGCTAATATATTATCGAACTCGTGGAGGTGGATCGGCATGTGTGGACTGAAAACTGAAGATTATATTATTTGGGGGAGAAATGAATCTATTATTTTCTCGGTAGCTGGCTGTAGTGATCCATATCTCGTGAAGTATCGATCAATTTGAAGTTTATGCTCGTTGTTAAGGTGACATTTCACAGTAAAAAAAGGTATGGTCCTGTCAGTCAATTATTGCAACAAACTCAGCATACCTCGGTAAAGACGGATTACATCGTCTCAACGGTGACATTTAATAGGAATTTTGCCACTCTCTTTCCATCTCAGCAGGAATGGAGTAAGGAACTTTCGCTGAACAACTTCGATGCTACCTGTATAGACTGATGATTTAAAAATGGACTGTTTGAGTTGGAGCAGACATACTTATATATTCTCACTTAGAATTGAAAAATCTGTGCGTCTTCCCAATAGGGGAGACTTGTAGGCTAATAATAGTATACTTCCCTTTTAAGGGGAATTCCGCCATTATTTCGGCTAGCCAAGTACCAAGCTTCTAAACTACTTTTTACCACCTTGAGTGAACCCATAACGTTACTTTAATCTGGATCCCGGTACATTGGAATGTTAAAGGTAACGAAAAAGCAGATTAACTGGCTAGAGGGGGAACTACCATGAGTAACATTCTTGCAGAATCGGTGTTCCCTCCACTGGGTGCAATCAAGAAAACAATATCCTCAAAACCCCTACGAATCGCGTATTGGAGGTGAAGAGATCAGACACCATAGAAAGTTAGCGGAACGTAATGGTTCACCTACAACTACAATTAAACGTAAACATTGACAAATATGAGAAGAAGGGTTGCCTGTAGACTCACGGCAGTGATAACTGGCTTCTGGCCCATAGGTGAGCAACTAGCCAGAATGGGTATCCCTGAGCACACACACTGCCATAGTTGTAATCAACCGGAGAAAAAGAAAACTATTTCCACTTCCTCTGTGAATGCCCTGCGCTATGGAATGTTAACACTTGGCAAACAGCTTTGTGAAAACTTTGAAAAGCTCGCGGGTATAAGGTTTCTCTATCGCACAGACTGGATACAGTGGTAAAGGAATAATTCGTATAACTTATTGGTATCGCGGATGTGACAACAAAATGGTGCGGAGGCATTAATTGGTTTCTTGGAGAACATTTTAACTAACCAACCAACCATGGGAAGTTATAACGGAAACATCCAAAATAACAAGCAACTCTCGCAAAACGCCACTTGTCAGTTTAATAAAGAAAAAACACGCTCCGGATTTACCTATAATTTCGTTCGAACTACGTCATTGAACCTGACTAATTAGCTTAGTGTGAATATAATTAAAAAAACTCCAACGAAAGCCAATTAGTATCATGTCTTTACAAATTTCTTTCACTGAACTCTTTCACAATTTTTTACCGACATGAAAAAAGTTAAGTCTCGAAAGCGTTCAACCATTCAATTGCCGACATGCAATTCAACACGATGCATATACAAAGCTTGCGAAAAAATGGAATAAAACAAAACTTTAAGCAGGGGGTTTCACTTCAATTTATTAACGACACACTACGCCAATTTCGTATGGAAGTGCCAAAAACCCACAATTAAAGTCGACATTTATACGAACAACTCAACGAACGAGCAACTTTTATTCATCCAGTTAGGCAGTCATGCGCTCATTTTGATCAACCGAAAGCAAGCTATCGAAACCCAGTCAAAGGGACAGAGGTGCGCAAGCGCATTAGTCGAACCTATCATTAACTGTGGAAATCATTTGTCTTAACATTTTATTTCTACATTGCATTTAAAGACAATTGTGAGTGGTGGCGATTGTGTTGCTGCGAAATTGCATTTAATGACAACACCTACTCACCGGTAATTTGTAGCACCAAAGCCAACCAGCTAACAAGCCAACCAGCCAACCAGCCGACCAGCCAACCAATGTGGCTCCAATGCCACACTCGTCTTCATCAGCGAGGCTTTAACGAATATGCAGATGTTGCTGGGTCACCTAATAAATAATTTCACGAAATGTGCATTCAGGTTTATTGCACGAGCAGATCTCGATTGAGTGCATCTATGCAAGTACGGGTGTGTGTGTTGCAATACATGAACTGTTGCACGTGCATACATGCGCACGATGCCATCAACTCGCCACGACCACTGATGGCGGTGGTAACATACAATGATGACTTAACAAGATAATGAGTGGTAATAAATGTGTGAGAGTGTAGTGTAACTATGCATGTATGCATGTTTGTGGCACGGCCAAGTGTGAGTGGTTGCGCATGCGCATACGAAGCGCTGCAACTTTAACTGGATTGATGGATTGATTGTGCGCCCTTGCCATTTAATAGCCGCCTCAACTAACCCGTCAACCAACCGCGGTGCACTGCTGCAACTCAGACGCTGATTGTTGATGGCTGTTGATATGCTTCCTGACTGAATGCTGAATGCTGAAGGGTAACTTCCTTAATTTTTGCTTTTGGCTTTTAACGACAGCCAGCAAGTTAAAGTGAGCACCACTAGAAGCAGGTAATAAAGTCTAAATTTGTATTGGCAGCAGGTTAAATGAGAAATGAAAAATGGCAGCGATTGTTGTTTTTTGCATGTTTCGCACCTAAACACACACGATTACATGGCTTAATACCATAAACACGCTGCTGGCCTTATTAGGTGTAATAAAGCGCGCAAAGTTGAGCGAAGCGCGCAAAGTGGAAGCGGCCTCTTGATATGCTGCAAGTGCATATTTCGTAAACTGTCTGCGAAACGGAATTGTGAAACTATCCTGTTCAGCAATAGCGAGCATTTGCAAGTGACGCTAAAAGCATTTTTTGTTACATATAGAAACGCTTAAGTTTTTGTAGCTAATTTCCGTTCATTACTTAATTGCTTGAAAAGGCAGCGAATGCGACGGTAGTACAAGCATTTATTAGTGAATGTATACAATTAGCTTCAACTTAGGCAGAATTATGCAGCATACTAAAGAGCGCTTAATACTGGTTATTAGAGATTAAGCAATGCTTTTGCAGAAAATTAAATAGTAGCGGGTCGAAAATTACCCTCTAAGCTGATTTATCCACCTAAGAGCCCATGGGGTTAGGCCACTGTAACGGTGGAAAGAATTAAGGAAACCATATTTAGGAAATATTTTTCAGCGGGATGATTAAATAGCACAAGGCAACAAACTTTGCAAATATTCTCGTAACCACTCGGGGTTATTTTTGTTTTCCTTTCAAGTAGCGCAATCCAAAATTCTGATAGAAGTGCTTTATTCGAGATGTGATAAACTCTACATTTTTTTTTAAATCATGCACAGCTGCACAATTTTGCTTCGGTTAGATCTTGAAGGACGTGAGGTATAAAATTACTAGCGTAGCTTAGCAGCTTGAGATCTATTTATTATTACATGAAACTTAAACCTAAAATTCCAATGTAAGCTTATTTAGGCTTAAGCTATTTTATCCAGGAGAGCCTAATGCAAAGAACTGATAGAACGGAATACTGTTATTGTTGTTTTACCATAATCGACCTAAAATCTAATAGAGAACTATGAGCAGCTGATGTTGACGAGTAGCTCAACAGAATAATGTTAAAAGGTAACAGAGTAATGTTAATGCTATTTGAAAATACAAGCGTAGCTTAACAGTTTGAGGTGTACCTATTTTGATATGAATTTTAAGACAAAAATTAGAATGTAAGTTGAAACTTATAAAGAGCTTATTCCATTGATACAACAGAATGATGTTATTGCTGTTATAACATATTAAACTAAGATCTAATAAAGAGCGATGCTATGAGTATGCAGCTTAACAGCATAATGTTCACGAACAGAGTGTAGGTGCAATTTTTAGTTTCGGTGTGAGTGTTTTTTCGATTATGCATACATTGAAATATTTACTTATTTATTTATTTTAGTCTACCATTACAAGAACCCTACAGATTATGTACATACATTTACTTATATTCATTAAGGGGTCCCGGTGGTCTAGAGCTCGAAAATTTTCCAAGAATTTTTTTTACAATAAAAAAAATTAAAAACGATATTTAAATTTTTTAGGCTTTATATTTAACTTCTCTGTATGTAAAAAATTGAATTTTTTTTAACAATTTTTAAAAATGGTGCTGAAGTTGACCCTCCCGAAAAATTGGACCTGGACGGTGTTATCCATTTTGGATCTTCCTTTACACTTGTGAATTAGACACCTTATTTAATAAAAACGTTATTCAAAAACAAAATTAGATGATTAATTTTGCGCCACCTTATAGAAGAATTTAGATGTTTTCACCTTAATCCCTTTAGTATATCCATTAAGGTGGCGTTCGCCTTAGCCAAATGGGTTAGTGCGTGACTACCATTCAAAGAGGGCATATTGTAAGTACAAAAAATTGCATTTTGAAATTTTTCCAATGACCTCTTAAGTGGTTCCAAAGGGTTACAACAACGAAGCAAGTGATTTTCTGGGATTTTTTTTATAATAAATGTGAAACTAAAAATCACATACACAATTTTTGTAGACCTCCCCTAGGAAAGCTGACTTTAATCGCTTAAAATAATACAAATATGGCAAAGGGGTGCATTGTTATTGAAAAATTATTTATTATTATTATTAAAAAAGTTCTAGATACGTACATATATATAATACTAGCGGCCCCGACAGACTTCGTTCTGTCAAATAGATTTTGAATGTGGCAGTTTATATCGACTTTAAGACGTTTTTACTCTGCTGACCCTCACACACCGCCCTATCATTATGGTGACGGTTCTGTTCAGAAGAAAAGGGTGAGCTCTTCGCTTCCACGAACTTTGGCCACCCTTTTGGGACCCACTAAAAACCCCGGCTGGGATGTTTGCCAGAGGGCTTCAAACTAAGAGGGGACTAAAGGTTCAAACCTGATAGAAAAATAAACTAAAGGGATAGTGGGAACCTAAAGGTGACAAATATTTATAAAGTGGGTGCTTCAATGGCAAAACATAGAGATAATTAATTGTTTATTATTATTATTATTGTATTAACATAGGGTTAATAACCGATATAATAAAGAATAATGAAATAAAACGTGTATAAGTATTTTCAGTAATCGCTATATTGTAAATCAAGTGAATCATAATTATTAACAAAAATCTGTTTTATTTTTATTGTAGTGCTTTATTATATACAGATTAATACCACAAACACCTAATGATTGCCCCTGGGACTTATTTATGGTCATAGGAAAAGCAAGCCGCACTGGACACTGTAGTCGTTTAAATTCAAATGGCACATCGGTCGGAATCATTGTGATGCGTGATATCAAAACGTCTTCTCCTTTATACTTTCCTTTTAGTATAGTCACTTCTATCACGTTGTTCAAGAATTTCTTTATCGTGTGCCATTGCAAAGACGCGGTTGGTTGATAGTTCTCAACATTATAACTACCGATCCAACCTTTAATTGAAGATTGTGAGGTGGCAATCCTGGTAAATTCAGCGAGTTTAAGAATTCAGGCGGATAGTTGACGACATTATCTTGGTTTGTAGCCGAATCAACTGATGTATATATCCTCAATTCTCCTGTAATTTGTTCTTGAATTTATAAATTTAATTCATTATATCTATGTTTTTTTGCAGCCTATATAGTCCGTTCGCTCAACCAATTATGGTTTCTGTAATTTTGAGCAACATCTGGAAACACCTTTTGAACAAGTTCATCTTTTGATCGAGTTAACTGACAAAAACTTCGAGGAAAGTTAATGCAACCAGTCAAAGTGTCTATAGGAAATTCGTTATTACCATGTTATTACCAACTCATTGATGTTTAGAGAATATGTCTCCTTATTGGTCATTTTGCAACTCGACACGCATATACTTGCTTAAGCGTAATACCTTGACATGTTTCCACAAATTGGAGGACTTTAAACAGGCATTGAGTTCATCAGCTGGCGTTGATCGTGGAATCACTGGCAATGTTTGACGAAAATCCCCTGCTAATAAAATCATTGCACCACCAAATGGGTTATGATTGCTCCGTAGATCTTGTAAAATATGTTTGTCTTTTATTCTTCTTAAAATATGTTTGTCTTTTGTTATTCTTAAAATATATTTGGATTTGTTCAGCTCTGCATGATTATTCTTAGAATTTACTCAACTATTTGTTAATGAAATCATTCTTTAACGCGTTCTGATACCAGAACAAAAGAAAGAATATTGCGAGGCCAATCAAATCTATAGCTCTTACATTTTTGACTTTTCAATTTGGTCGGGTTCACGATATTATCACTTTTGTGTGAACGCATTAGATCCTCCAACGTGAACATACACACACACGAACGCGCAATATTTGTATGGGAAAAAGAAAAGGGCTGTTTTAGGGTTTTCGCGGAAATTATTCGAATTTTTCTCGCCGTCAAAACCATCCTTGGACTTCAAGGAACATTTTAAAAATAGAATTGTTAAGATTGGTCCATGCGTTGTTGAGTTATGCGGTTACCAACACATTTTACGATTCATTTTTATAGCATTTTGAAGGTAACCTACATACTTTTCGAATTTCATAAAATCGGTTGTTGAAAACAGTAAAAAATTAATAAAAAAAATTTGATTATACAGCATATTTTTGAATTTTCTGCGTCCACATAAATCAAAGAGAATTAAATATATTCCAATTTGGATGCAGAGCACGGGCTCATATATTTATTCCTGTGAGTTGACAACTAAATTTGGTCAGAAATTCAAATTTCGGTAAAAAGATATGTGGAAATGAAATTTCGAATTCATTCATCTCTTCTTTATATTGAAGCGCTATTTTTATGTGATTTATTGGGCCTCGAAATTTGTGAGAAATTTCCATATATATGAAAAAACGCGTCAAGCCCAATACATTATTTATATATACCCATATGCGTATGCACATTACATGCACTACTATGCGTATTACGCGTGCGCTACTTGTTCGAGTATCTGAAATTCTGAGAATGAATTCATTTGATGAACGTTTATCAAAACAAGTTTAGCGCATTGAGAATTTAAATCATTTTGGTAAAATGTTTCGTGTGTCTTGCATATAAAAAAGGTGCTTAACGGTGCTAAAAACCTAACGAATATGTAATTACGCTGTGAACTGTTACGCGTACTCACAATCCGGCGCAATCAAATCGGTTAGACCTATCTTGCATCGGTATGCATGTGCGTGTGTGTGTATATATGTATACGTATACCCTTATTTGTGCGTACTCTGCAGGAAAAACCGCTAGCACGAAACTGGCGCATTTTTAGTGAATTGAGTACCATAACTAACAAGAAAAGTGCCAAATGAATTTACAGTCAGCGATTATTAATGAAGTATAAAAGATATATATTTATATTTTTTTTACATAAAAGTGTGTACAAAACTACGAGTCGCAATTACTTAATAAGCTATCTAGTCTCCATCGTTGTCGAATATAGCCTGAAGTCATTTCGGCATGCTTTGAAGCTTTTCTGCTAGCTCGTCGACAAAGAGGACCAGATTTTGCGAACTTGACGCACGAGTTGGTTAAAATCGTGGACTATCTTTTCGACAAGATGCGTTTTCATAATTCCCCACACATTTGCAATGGGGTTGGCATCTGGGGACTGGGAAGGCCAGTCCATTACTGTAACCCCATTTCCTTGCTTTGTTGTTTGTCAATGTGTTTTTCTGAGAGTTGCGGTTTTGACTATGTGAGATGGTAGGATTTGTTCGCTTCCTGTAGTCGTCCTTCGATGGTGTTGATACTCACATCTATTCCTTTTTTAACAAGAACTGATCGTGCTTGGCGTAGTCACAAAGAAGGGTCCCGCTTAAAAAGATGGACGATCACTTTATGTTGTTTTGTCGTCACTCGCTTCAAGCCGCGCTCGAAAAAGTCGTCAACATTTTTGTACACTTTACACCGCTGATTCCACATCACAACAAACTTTTTGATTTTTTAATCACTTTTGCAGCTGCGGCGTAAGATAATTTCGGCGCTTTTGAATGCGTGCATAAATATACTGCCTCGAAACACTTCGTGTACGTCTCACTCATTTTTGTTTGGTTGCGTTTACAGGAACGACACTAACTTGAGTTAGCACTGGCGTCGTAGCCTTTGAGTGGAACTATTACGCAGCAAGAAGCAGAGCGAAATATATCTTGAAGTTACAAGAAAAATATCGGTTCTTTTCTTTTGGCACAGACTGTATAATAAATCTGTCATATTGATCGACAGTTACAGTTTTGAGCTAGAAGTTTCATCGTTCAAATATCTTGAATCTATCATCTCTGCGCACGCAGAAGTAAAAAATGAAGTGAGTGCGAGCCTCCAGGTGGGAAGTATGGTATATTTTCCCTATATAAGGCTTTAAGTTGCTCGGAGCTGAAAGTATTTAAAACAATAATTAGACATAGCGTTATTTGTGCTTCTGAAGCCTGGGAGATGCGTAAGGCGTAAGATATTTGAGTGAAAATTGTACGGCGCCTTTTTGGACCGGACGTCAACTATCGTCTACGTTACAACGCTGAATGCCTAGCTAAACGCCTTCCAAATCGCCGACTACATCAAACTGCAGAGTCTTAAGTGAGCTGGATATGTTCTGAGGATGGGCCCAAACGAAATTACAAAAAAGATCTACAAAAATAAGCTATATGTGTATTATAAAAGGGCCGCACAAGGAAAATCTGGATTGACGCAGTTAATAACGACGCTAAGATCTTTGTACTTGAAAACTGGAAGATGTCTTCAAAGGATCAAGATTCTTGGTCAAAAGGGAGCCAAGATTCAACTCAGACCGGCATGCAAGTCCATATTTTACAAGGCGATGTCCGTGAAAGTGCCAAATGTACGCCGATGTGGGCACCCGAGCGGTGTGGACCTTTCAGAGAAGGATACTGTGCAAATGTCCAAGTTTAGTAGCTAGACTATTAAAGTCACTGGGTGCTCCTTTCTTCAACAACTTGGTGCTGTGCCACTTATTTCCATCAACTTTGTAAACTTATTTCCCATCAATCTTCTCCGTTACATCAACAGCTCTGGCTGGTCGAATGGTTTTTGGTATCGATTGTCTGCTTCAATCTGGCCGCCTATTGAAAATAGAAATCCGACTTGAGTGTTTGTGCTGAGGGAAGGAGCTCGTAATGAGAAGTTTTCTTTCTATTCCAGCAGCACAGACAATAAAGCTCATTTGGGTCGCCTCACCGCAATGTGACTAAGCTCTTTTTCGGCTGTTATTTTGTATTTAATGTGAACAATTTCTCATCCTCAGTTAACATCCTCCTTTAAAATGTTTTGACTTCATTTCATTTGAGCAAAAATTCGCAGCCATCAATTCGGTGCCTTTGCATCAGAAATTTTTTTCACTTGTAAAGATTATCCCTACAGGGTATGCTTACACATTTCACTCCACTGGTATTTTAATATGCCATGCGCGTATGTGTTGCGTAAGCATATTTAGATGTTAGTACATATGTCATCGATAACGCCGACAAGTTAAATGGTGCGAATGACCATTGTGCGATTCATTAGAATTGGACGACATGACTTTTAACCTGTATGAATTTGAAAAATACTACGGCTGGTAGCATGGGGAAGCGCGTTCCTTGTAGAGTTATCTCAATCTTTATTCTAGTCAACGCTTGCACGGACTTAGAGCGGGGCAGATAGAAGTGGCTAAATCGATTTCCCACGTCATGCCAGTATAATTAGGTTTACTTTTGTAAAATATCTTATCTCGATTGCGTTAAGCAGTTGCAAATACGTGGTATTCTAGTATTACGCACACGCACTGCGCTTACTACAAATACTTAACTACAAATATTCGTTAAGATATCGGGGTCGTTCGTTCTGCTAAAATTAGCGCAATCTTATTAATTTCTGCTAAAAATTAATTTTTGTGTTTCACTCATATTTATTGTAGTAAAATATTTTGCGATCGCTTTAATTTCATTTTGCCGCATTTTTGCTTCGCGTATTTTCCCACAATTTCTTGCTTCGCCACATACACACATTCTACGTTCAAAATGCCTCTCACACACGCTCAACTTACGGTAATTCAGCGTAATGATTTTGCTAAACTTAAGTTTGCCATACCAGCTCAGCGTACAATTCCAACAGCACAGATATGTGGAACGATGTACTGTGATAGATGAGGCTTGTGGAATACTTTTAGCTACGCTTATGGAATTTAAAATTCGATATGGGATAGGCTAGCGAAAGAAGCGTACGCATCCACTTATGTGTATGTTTTGGCAAAGCAATGATGTCAATAAATCAAAAGTATTATTAGGCTTATTTTTTCCCTTGATGATATATAAATATGAGGGGAATGCCGCGTTTCTCTACAAACGAGATCAGCAAAGCATGATCAGTGAACCTTTTAGTTTCGAGAAATAGGTGTTTTTACCCATCCATAAATATAATTTTTTTAAGATTTGTAAGAAGTCTGCCATCTTTGTACAGAGTTACCGGGAAAGCCGTCCGAAATACTTAGGGACATTATTATTTAGCTCAGTTTTGACCAATGCCGTTACATGTCGTGATGGTCAAAACTTCACTTTAAATTGTCTTCTTCTTCTTCTTCTTCTTCTTAATTGGCGCGATAATCGCTTACGCGATTTTGGCCGAGTTTAAAAAAGTGCACCAGTCGTTCCTTTTTCGTGCTAACCGGCGCCAATTAGACACACCAAGTCCTCGTCTACCTGAGCTTTCCAACGCAGAGGAGACCTTCCTCTTCCTCCACTACCACCAGCTGGTACCGCATCGAATACTTTCAAAGCCGGAACGTTGGTATTCATTCGGACGACATGACCCAGCCAACGTAGCCACTCGATCTTTATTCGCTGCGCTATGTCTACGTCGTCGTAAAGCTCATACAGTTCATCGTTCCATCGCCTGCGATATTCGCCGCTGCCAATGTGCAAAGGTCCAAAAATCTTACGCAGAATCTTTCTCTCAAACACTCCAAGCGTCGCTACATCGGATGTTGTCATCGTCCACGCTTCTGCACCATACGTTAGGACGGGCATGATGAGAGCCTTGTAGAGTGTTAGTTTTGTTCGTCCAGAGAGGACTTTACTACTCATTTGCCTACTTGATCCAAAGTAGCACTTGTTGGCAAAAGAGATTCTACGTTGGATTTCAAGGCGGACATCGAAATTATAACTGTCAACAGTGACGTGCCGATACGCAAGTGCGCCGACTGTTTGTTTGAAGACAGAAGGTATTTCGGTTTGTCCTCGTTCACCACCAGATCCATTCGCTTTGGCTCTTTGTCCAGTTTGGCGAAGGCAGAACTAACAGCGCGCTTGTTAAGGCCGATGATGTCAATATTATCGGCATACGCCAACAATTGTACGTTCTTATAAAATATTGTGCCTGAGCGATTAAGTTCTGCGGCTCGTACGATGCTCTCCAACATCAGGTTAAAGAAGTTGCACGACAGCGAGTCACCCTGTCTGAAACCTCGTTTGGTATCAAACGGCTCGGAGAGGTAATTCCCAATTCTGACGGAGCTGCTGGTGTCGAGCAACGTCATCTTGCATAGCCGTATTAGTTTTGTAGGGATACGAAATTCAGACATCGCGGCATTCAGATAACTCCTTTTCGTACTGTCGAATGCAGCTTTGAAATCGACGAAAAGATGGTGTGTGTCGATTCTCCTTTCATGGGTCTTTCCCAAGACTTGGCGTATTGTGAATATTTGGCTGATGGTAGATTTTTCAGGTATAAAGCCACACTGATAAGGTCCAATCAATTGGTTCACGGTGGGGTTCAGCCTTTCACACAATACGCTTGCTAGAACCTTATAGGCGATATTTAGAAGTCTAATCCCGCGGTAATTGGCACAAAGTGCAGGATCGCCCTTCTTACGGATTGAGCAGAGCACACTTAAATCGCAATCGGCAGGCATGCTTTCATCCGACCATATTTTGCATAGGAGCTGATGCATGCACCTTACCAGCTCCTCGCCGCCATGTTTGAATAGCTCACCCGGCAGTCCGTCGGCGTCCGCGGCTTTGTTGTTCTTTAGGTGCGTTATCGCTATTCTCACCTCGTCTTGGTCGGCTAGCGGAACGTCAATTCCGTCGTCGACGATTGGGGTATCGGGATCTTCACATTCTCTGTGACATGCGCAGCTGTCACTGTTTAGCAGGTTCGAGAAGTGTTCTCTCCATAATTTAAGATTGCTCTGGATGTCAGTCACCAGTTCGCCGTCTTTGTTCTTACAGGAAAAAGCCCCGGTCTTAAAACCTTCTGTAAGCCGCCGAACTTTCTGGTATTAAATTTTACATAGTATTAAACAAGTTCTTTTTTTGCTTTCACCTCTAAGGCCCCATGTTTTCTTTAATTTTACGTATTATTAAAAAAAATTTTTTGCTTGGACCTCTTAAATTTTACATAATATTCTAAAAATTCCTTGCATTTTTAAAGATCTGATTTCTTATTCAAGTTTACACACTATTAATTTTTTTTTGCTTGCATCTCTAAGAGTCCGATTTTTTCTTCAATTTTAAATATTTAAAAAATAATTATTTTTTTATTTGTATATCTAAGGGTACGATTTTTTCTTTAATTTTACATTTTTTTTGCTTGTACCTCTAAGGATCTGATTTCTTATTAAATTTTACATACTATTAATTTTGGACGTGCACGTTTCTTTAAATGTTCGTCCAAGAGTTCGCTTGTTTACAATTTTTTCACTAATGGTGGAATTACTCAAGACGCAAACTTAACTTAAGTTACGTAAGAACTGAAAGTTGTTTACTCCAGCTGTCAAATCAGATTACCTGCTCAACCTCTTGCCAAATAAATAAGAGTGCACAATTATTTTGTATATTCTTCTTCTCAGTTTCATTGAGCTCGAATAATTTTTTTTTCTCCCGATTACTCCTTTCAGGAGCATAGGGCCTCTACAGAGTTTCTTCCATTTACGCGATTAGATGCTATCGCCTTATCATTGACCCAGCTGTTGTGTATGGAAGATATTATTATTATTAGAAGGCCATTACGCACTGCGACCAGAGCTGATCTATTGTGAAAGGCCTATTTTGTAACCCTAGAGTTTTAGGCTTTTTAGAAATTTTAGCACAGTTTTGGGTTTGTTGTTCCAAAGATTGCATGGAGATACTACGATACCACCAAGGTGGTGAAGTCTTTGTCTGCCCAACGCAGGACACTCACAAAGCACATGTTCTGAGCTTTCTATGTCCATTTCGCAAAAGCGGCAGACATTGGTCTCGGATAGACCAATATTGTTTAGATGGTACCTCAGGCTGCAGTGACCTGTATGGTATCCTGTTAAAAAACGCAGATCTACTCTGTTTAGTGAGAGAAGTTTGTCAGATATTCCTTTGTTGGGACTTAGGAATAGTTTGGCTTGACGCTGACCGGCACAGTTTAGCCAGTGTGTGGCAAGTTTTCTTTCCTCCCATTTCCTAAGGAATTCATTAATGTGGTCTTTTGTCAGTCCACAGAAAGGCTCAGGACCAGTAAGTTGCATATTTGCTCCTTGTTTTGCAAGGTCGTCACCCATTTCATTTCCCTCATGTCCTTCATGTCCCGGAATCCAACATAGTGTTACTGTGTTGAGGTTTCCTAACGTGTTTAAGAGGTTTAGGCAATCGTTTACCAATTTAGAGGTGATGGTTGTAGATAGAAGGGCTTTTAAAGCCGCTTGGCTATCTGAAAGTATGTAGATGTGAGTACCTCTCATTTTCCTTCTAAGGCATTCTCTCACACATATTTCAATGGCATGTATTTCTGCCTGGAATATTGTTGGGTAGGATCCCATCGGAATCGATTTTTTGAATTTGGGCCCATTGATTCCTGCCCCTGTTCTACCATTTTCCAATTTGGACCTATCAGTAAACCATAGCTGGGAGCCAGGTTTGAAGGTGATAGAGTTAGTTCTCCAGTCTGTTCGTTCATTGATTATAACTTGGAAGTTCCTGAAGAGTATTGGTTTGGGTGATAGTATATCATCCCTATGAAGAATGGGACTATGTAGGAAGTCTTCTAAGATCTTTAAATGTCCTTTCATATCCCCACTTTTAAGTTCAGATATACCTTTTAGTCTTAAGGCACTCGATCGAGCTTCCCTTTCAATTAGAATTGGAAGCGGTGGTATGTTCAGGAGCACACCCAATGCATACGTGGGACACGTTTTCATAGCCCCTGTAATACCAACACATACCAGGCGATGCAGTTTGCTTAATTCGTTTGCCGCCTTTCTTTGCTTGACCTTGGGCCACCATGCTAAGGATGCATAAGTGACTATGGGTTTTACAACTGTGGTGAATGTCCAGAAGGTCATTCTAGGGCTTAGTCCCCATGTCTTACCAAAAAGCCTTGTACAGGCAAAGAATGCCCTTGTGGCTTTTGAAGTAACTCTCTCAATATGGGAGTTCCACGTAAGCGTTTTGTCAAGACTAACGCCAAGATAGTTCGCTTCTGTCGAGAGTTCAAGTGTTGTTCTATTAAGGGTCGGACATTTGAGATTTATGTTCCTTCTCCTAGTAAACGGTACAAGTGTTGTTTTGGATGGGTTGATGGAGAGCCCTTTTTCCGTGCACCATTTGTTTATTATTGTAAGAGCTTGCTGCATGCGATCCGAAATGGTTTCCTCATGCCACCCTAATACGTAAACTACTAGGTTATCAGCGTAATCCAGAGTGTGAAATCCTAGGTTATTCAGTTTGTGGAGAAGTTCATCTATAACTAGAGCCCACAGAAGAGGAGAGAGTACGCCACCTTGAGGGCAACCTCTTGTGGCTTTGATAGATTTGATTGTTCCTCCTAGTTCGGTGCTGATCGTCCTAGATTTCAGCATGAATATTATCCATCTAGTGATGGGTTCAGGTACCTCCTTTAGATATAGGGCATTATAGATTGCCTCATAGGAGGTGTTATCAAAGGCTCCTGATATGTCAATAAATACACATAGAGCTATCTGTTTTGACTCAATAGCCTTTTCAATAACTGTTACCAGGCTGTGTATTGCAGTCTCAGTGGATTTTCCCTGTTGATAGGCAAATTGAAGTCGATGCAGTGGGAATTTAGCTAGATTGTATTCCCTAATATACTGATCAACTATCTTTTCCATTGTTTTAAGGAAAAATGAGCTGAGACTAATTGGTCTGTATGATTTAGGCAATTGTTAGGGTTTTTTCCCTACCTTTGGAATAAATACGACCTTAACCTCAGCCCATTTTGTAGGCAAATATCCTAGCAGTAAGCTTGCTTTGTATAGTCTGGTCAAATTAGGGATAATATGGTGTGCACCCTGCTGTAAAAGACAGGCGAATATCCCATCAGGACCAGGAGATTTGTATGGGCTGAATGTTAATATCGCCCATTGTACCCGCTTTTCATGGAATAGCTTGTTTGCTAGTTTTAAGTTCTCAGCACCCGCAGATGTAGTAGTTTCTGCCGGTACAGAGATCTCGTCTAGCACAAGTGATCCAGGGAAGTGAGTGTCCAGCAGAAGTTGACTGGTTTCCTCTGGATTCCTTGTGTAGCTTCCGTCTGGCTTTTTCAGGGTACTAATGCCGTTTGAGTGATCTTTCAGTAGGGCTTTTTGGATACGAATAGCATCCGGAAGACTACAGATCTTTTCACAGTGATTCCTCCAAGTAGCCCTTTTAGATTTCCTCAATTCTTTGTTGTAGTTGGTAAGGGCTGTTGAGTAGGAGGACCAGTCCCCCACTGCTTTAGCTCTATTCCATAGGGTTCTTGTTTCTTTACGCAGGTTGGAAAGTGTACTATTCCACCAAGGAACATTTCTTTGTGGCTTTTTCACTTTTACTGGGCAACTTTCGTGAAACGCAGATATTATGTTTGAATGTAGTTCGTTCGATTCGAACTCAAGCTCAGATATAAGCTGAATGTGACGCTTAGAGCAGTTAACACTTTGTTCTAAATAGAAGTGAAAGTAGTCCCAGTTAGTTTTTCTGGGGTTTCTGTAAATTGTCATTTGTGGTTTGGTTGCACCTATATCGAATCTAATATGTCTGTGATCCGACATAGATGTTTCCTCTGACACATGCCAATTTGAGACTTCGGACAAAACATTATGGCTAGAGAGAGTGATGTCAAGGACTTCACCTCTGATTGCATTAATGAATGTGGGTTCGTTGCCTCGGTTTAGGATAGATATATTATACCTAAGTAGAAATTCAATAAGGTACTCACCTCTTGGATTGATGTCTGTGCTTCCCCACGCTGTGTGGTGCGCATTTGCGTCACAGCAGAGGATCCACCGGAGACGTTTTTGCTGACAATATTCCACCAGGGCTATAACCTCCCTTGTTGGAGCAGTGACCTCATCTTCTGGAAGGTAGGCGGAGGCAAGTACTACCTCATGCTCACCTTTGCTCGTTGGCACTTTTACCCATGTACGGCTTTATGGAAGATAAGTCAGGAAGGATGGATCTTTTCTAGGTGGTGTTTGGTCGCCCGCGTCTCCTACTTCTCTGATGATTCTAATCTAGAGACACACAGAAGCTTTCCTTGTGATGCTGTGGTGCAGTTTTCTTAGTGCGTGGTGCATTCAACTCCTCTCCATATTAGCTATTATTAAGATAGGCTCCCCGTACGTTTGAATCCAGAGCTGTTTGTTACTTAATATGTTGGGCCAGGATATGCTGCATATTTTCCTCAAGCATTTGTTGGTGAAGCATTGACTTTTTTCTAGAAGAAATATATGTACGTATAAGTACATTCTATTAAGATTGTAATTTACAGTATCTTGGACAATCAAACTTTTACACGTCAAATGAGTTATTTCTATTTTTTCTTTCCCACCCCAAGCAGAAATTACAACAAATTATCTTATTTATACCATTTAATTTTCATGTCAATTTTCCCATCGCATTTTTCCTGACATGGGATCGCTTCAAGATCACACGTGGTGGCTTAAGTTGCCCTTCATAAGTATCCACCCAAGCAAGTATCCTCTCACACGTGCAACTCAAACGCTAATACGAGCTTAACAATCGCCTAATAATATTTTCAACATCATAATAATAACGCGAGTAATATGTCCAAAGGCTGTCCAGTGTGGTGGAGTTAGTACAGCCACCGCCGACATACGAATAAGTGCTACTGATGCACCTCGGCTGATAGCAATTTTTCTGCACTCACAAATAACCTGGGACCTGAGCGATATCACTACACAGCCATCGGTTGCAGGTAGAATGGAGAATCCAGTTGCTTAGCCAGCAGCGTCCGATTGTCTGGCTGGCCATGAAGTCAGTTAGAGTCGAAGCCGGAGAACGTGCATTTTGTTCTTGTTGTTGGGTACCAGAGCAGGCAAAGGAGGAGCAAGTGAGTGAGTGAGTGCCTTTGGCGGCGTGCGCGAGTTAACACCACCGACCGCGCACGCTTTTGACAAACGCTTTGCAGTTCCAGCTAATCCAAGTGCTGAGATCCTGTGGCGTCGCTGTGACCTACGCGGTCAACTGCTAGTTGGCGGACTCGAGTATGCGTACGTGGCGATGCAAGTGGCACGGAAAGCTGATAATTTTGGCTTTTCGGCATTGCGGTTGCAGACAAAGTAATGTTACTCTTTTTTTATTTAAAAAAATTATACAAAGAATTGTAGAGAGAAAGAAAACAAAAATGTGGCAACTTGGGCAAAGTGAGCAACAAAAATTTTGTAAAATGTTAACGTTGCACATTCGCGTTGGTGGAGTGTGAAATGTGGTAGAACAATAAAAGGTAAGTGTTCTTGTGGTAAACAAAAGCTTGGCGGCAAGCAAATGGAGGCAAAAATAACAACAAACACAGCTGACTCAGTGCCTCACACAATGGCGGCGGTAGATTGAAAGGCGAACTACACTGCACGCTGATGGATGGAAGTGTGCAACGGGAAGGAGGATTCATATGCAATGCAGGCATCATAAAAAATAGTAATAAAAATAAAAGAAAAAAGAGATTTGCTGGTAAGTAGAATAAATGCTGGGCATTCATCTTTTTAAATATGGAGTTGCTTCACTTTTTATTGTTTGCTACGAGCTGCGGTTGTCTTTTCAGCGCATGCTGCTGACGTACGCGCACAGTTTATACAACGTCTAAGAATAATGACAGTTAGATTGTTCAAAGGCGACGTAGTGTAATGACAATGACAATGTTGCGCTTTCAGATAATAGGCGAAAAGTTTTTGTGAATACATAGTTGAGAGCCACAAGCACCTCAGTAAGAACTTGAGTTGAGTATGTGACGTCGAGTGAATTTCGGAAACACAGAAAAGGTAACTTGCATGCAACAGCAGTTTCCGGTTCAAAAAAGATATTTAGCACATCAAAGACTACGTGCAAGACATGTACACGAAGTTTCACTTAGCATGTGTCATTTAAAATACGATTTACGAGCAAAATTAAGTATTTTAGTAATCAGTGACAGGTTGCAAGACATGTCATCAATGTGTCATGTATGCAAATTCACACGCCAGAAATGATATCTAGTCAAGATACATACTTATTAAGTTTAAAAAAAATTTTGAAGCATGCCTGCAAGCAAAAATACCTCCATATAACATATACTACCAAGTAATTAAGTAAGTACTTGGTTTTAATTTCCAGTAGAGCACATTTACTTTTACCTACAAAATAGTTTCAAATGCTCAAAAAACCATCCGATAATGAAAAGGAAGTTGCTTTGAAAACAAAACCTCCAAAAAGCGCGCTTAAAACTGATTTTCTGCCTGCGTTGAATGTAATACAATAGCAACTTTTGTTAAGCGTATTAGTGCAACGCGCTTGTCACTTTTCGGACTCAGTCAATTGTGGAAAGTAATGTGTGAAAAGCTAACTGTGAATGCATCTGAACAATAAGCGCAGCACATGCACATAAAATGCATATGCATGTGCATGTATATGTGTGTATTTGAAGTACAGTAAATGTGTCATGCCATGTCATGAACCTATTTGCCAT
Organism: Anastrepha ludens; assembly: GCF_028408465.1. Taxonomy (NCBI): domain Eukaryota; kingdom Metazoa; phylum Arthropoda; class Insecta; order Diptera; family Tephritidae; genus Anastrepha; species Anastrepha ludens. The sequence continues at coordinate 117,809,861 of NC_071502.1, forward strand.
TGTTTCTTTATCTTACACACATACATATGCATGTACGGCTTTATCCTATTGTAGGTGCGCATTACGCATTTGCTCGGTTTGACGTTTATCCATCAAACACTCACACTCACAAGCTACACCTACAAATGACTCGAAATCCATCAACAAGTGGTGACTGTAAAGCACAAGACATTAAAATCCAAATTGAAAAGAACCATTCCGAATAAAAGCTGAAAGGAAAATGCGTTAAAAATTTTGGCTTACAAAATTCCACGACAAAGTGTAAAGTGGCGGTTGGTTGGCTAGCAGTTAAGGCTGAGGTGAGTCATCTTATTGGAAAATGGTGCAAGAATAAAAAACGTAATGCAGCTTTTAACAAAGAACGGAAATAATTTTGACTTTTTTTCCAATAGGATTGAAGTAAAAATGTTCAAAGTGAAATAATAATTTAATCAATTGGATATGTCTGCAAGGTGAGATGACGATGACGTGCTTGGTGAAAAGGGTTAAAATATCAATTTTCAAAATTTCTTGATTGATTTGAGACACCAGTGAAGATATTACATTATTTTTGTAATTGTTTTTTTATGTTTTTTTTATGTTTTTTTTGTAGTAACAATTCTCAACATTGCTTAGAAGTGTTGGGCAATTGCAACTTGTATATATAGAATTATGTATATCTACTAATAAAAATGACTAATAAACAATTTTCATTTGTTAATTTAACTTTTAAATTCTTAAAATCTTGAAAAAAAAGAAATTCTCCTACACTTCCAAGACATACCAAATGAAGAACTGATCTCACGAGCTGGAAAATTTATGCCCACGAATAAACGATTAGTGATCTGTAAGGAAAATCTGCAACATCTTATACATGCTCGTTTTCTTCAGCATGATTATACAAGATGGCACAAAATTAATCACTCTATCGAATGATTGATAAGTTTTTCAAATATCTGACACTTGTGAATTACACAACAGCAGTGTACAAACATACAAGCAATAGAACGCGTAAAGGTCAAAATAAAGATTTACATAATTCACAATAATTTTTTTTTTATTTCGTGAAAAAGTTATTTAAAAATATATTTCGTTGATTAATTATAGATTACTTTTTAACATTGCCAACACTTTCCTTCGCCCACAGGTTTTATAGTCGGATCTATGAACACATTATCAACCACAAAATAACATAGGCATTTTATACCTTTCAGGTCTGCAAATACCAGAAGGCATTAATACTATGCAGAATCACATATGGGCAGCTGCCGTAACACCTCTGCTAATATTAACAGGTAATTATTAATAGTCTCCATGAATTATGATTAAGCACACTTTTAGGGGCACAAATAACAGAAAAATTCATGTGCCAGCACAACTGAACTGCGGTTGTTTGTGCTCTACTTAGATTAACAAATAGCAACTGCAGCGCCAACGCCAACGCCAACGTCAACGCCAATAGTTAGTAGTTCGCAATAAAAATTAGAACATAATAACGACTGAGAGAAAACAGACGGTTGCTCATAATTCCAGGTAATTAAATAAATTGCTAATACAATAGTAACTAAAGTATTAAATATTTGAACTTTTTTTGTAACTGAACCTTTTTTTGTAACTTTTTAGAAAAATTTTGTTTTATAAAATAAAAAAATATGAAAAAGTGGTCATACTGTTACAACAGCGACAAAAAATCTATGGCGCTTCACTCAGCCACTACTAAGGAGACTTACTACAGAGCAGAGATATTTGCTATGGAAAGAGTCGCTCAGAAAATATGAATATGAATATGAAAATTCAAAGTGATGATATAAAGAATTTTTAGGAAATATGCTACTGATAAGGTAGAAAATACAATTAGTTTTAATACGTAAATGAAGAAAAGGCGTACAAAGTAAATTTTATTTTAATTTAGTATTACTACTTATGGTATTTGGAATTGCGTGGCTGCCAAAGAAAGGTTGAACTTCATGAGTGTAATTATTTGAAAATTTCAAAAACAAAAATGAGCCTTCTGGCAGCTTATCACTTGAAATATCAGATCGAGAAACGCTCAAATCGCAAGAAAATTAGATAAAATGCCACAAAGTTCGAACGGGATATTATTTCAGAAATTAAGGGTTTTAAGGGACAGGAAGACGTTTATCTTTCCACCGAAATTAAAAAAAAAATATTCTCATGCATTATTGCAGGTAAAAAGGTTGGTGTAACCATCATCAGACTGTTCTCAGACGGATCTCAGCGATTTCGAAGGATTTAGCTGTTTACAACAGAGGACGGCAACAACTGAAATTCAGTTGGTCGAAGAAATCAACCCATGGCCCATGAGACAAAGTTATGCCCGTTGAGATATCGCATGAGGCATTTTTTTTGGCCTCTTTAAAACCGATGTAAACATTTCAACAGATTAAGAAGATCCCTGATTTCCACAGTACTGAGATCTGACAACTTAAAGAAAAATTGTCTACCTAAAATGGTGAATCGACATCTGGAAAGAGCTGAATAGCGGCACAGAAGATGCTTGATCATCTCTTCCTCGTTTAGACAGCTTCTGTACGCGAAATGTGCCTCCGAGCGTGTCTATATGTATATAAGACCGAAGGCAATGTGCTAAGGCTATGCTGATTTTAGCTCAGCAGTGATGCTGTGCGTTAAGCATTGAGAGTTGACCACAACTGTTGGGCGATTCTGCAGATGCGTTCGCTACGTCAGCCTTCATTAGTTTTTCTTAAGGAATAAGCAGAAAATAGTAGTTTACGTACTTATATCGTTTTCAATACTTTCACTAGGAAGTGGAGTGCCGAGTCCTGCTGGTTCATTAACCTTACAATTTCTCCCAAAGTCACTATGGCCAGGAACACCAGCTACATTTGAGCGAAGTTAATCAGGCCTCTCGTTATGAGATGTGCGGCTTTTCATGGTTACCTTGAAGGTTGGGGACTGCTTTGTGAGGAATTTTAACGCCGCCTGACTGTCAGTGAAAATGCAGATATTATTTCCAGGGTCGCATCACATTGTTTCAGTGTCACGGCTTTAAGCATTGCCATCAATTCAGCCTGAAAAACACTGTAATAATCGGGGAGCAGAAATCTAAAAGATATCCTCCAGATGTTCGGAATACGTTAGCCTCCATCCACTCTACCCCCAAGCTTTGAGGCATCTGTGTAATTGTTTTCATTGCTGAAATGCACTTGGTTGTTCTACTTAACTCGCTAAGTGAGGGCGGTCATGTTTTTAATGAACTTTTAAAACGCATCAAAGACGATTATGGCAATTTATTACATTTAGCTTTTAAAACTTCTTCTTCCAAATGAAATTCCGCAGTAGCAGTGGTTATAAGAAAGCTAAGTAATATTGTTCATGCAACGAATGGCATAAAAATAAATAAAATAGAAATGAAAATTGGAATAAACGCAAACAAATTGCACTAATCTTGGCATGTGAATGCGAACAACTGTCAAGGACTCACCAGAAAAATGATACAAAAAAATCAAAAAAAAAAAAAAAAATCCTGCTCAAACACAAAGCCAATAGCTGGGATTGACGAAAGCGGCGGGCACACAAGACAATTGAATGCGAGTCTTTTGACGAAATAACGAAATGAAACGTAGAGAATTGCGTGAATCAAAAGTGCAGAGAAAATAAATAAGCAGTTGAAGGCAAATTTCAATATCGATTTAATAAATCAAAAACTTATTTATTGGCAATACCGAGTAACGGCGAGACAATTGACAACAACGCAACAACTACAAAAACAATAAAAGCACAGAAGCAACAACAACAACGATGAGGACAACGGCGTCAGCGACGCTGCTGTGTAGGATGAGAACGGCGACAAAATTGACAAGCGCTATGACGAACCCCACGAACCAATGAAGCGCGCAAACAAACCAACCAGGCAGCCTGACAAGCAGGCAGGAAGGAAGGAAGCAGCCAAGCAAAGGAGCAGGCGGCCGTACGTACGTACGAATGTACATATGTTAGGAACCACTGAAGCAAGTCAGTCAGCGCATATTGACTGACTTATTGAGGGAATCGTCTGTCACCGCCCGCTGTTTGCTGACTCTTCAACTGCGTGATTGCCTGATCATAGATGAAGAGGTGAGGGGTCATGGGCATTGCATAAGCCACCCCTAAGCACTCCGTTAGAACTTTTCCGGGGGGGAAAAACTTGCAAAAAAGGTAGCTGTCATTTTCAGGAGATCGGTCGATGCGTTGACAAAATTTTGCCTACAAATAAATGTATGTAAATATGTATATAAAGTGTTTGTAAGAACTCCCATGCACTTTGATATGTAGTCATTCTCGTTTTTTGTGGAATTCGACGCACGTGTGGCAAATATGAACGCGGCACACAAATTTACTGATGGGTATGCGAGCAAAGTGAGTGCTAACATTCATATGCAAAAAATCACGAAGTTGAATCAAAGTAATGCGTTAACGAGAAACGTGCATTTTCGACCACAAACCAGCCTATCAAGCTTCGCAATTGAGCTGATCTTATGCTCTTGACTGCCATGCACTGAATTTGATGTGCAATTCAAGGCTGTTGTTTTGTGTTTGGTAAGGGTGTGGAATGCGTGTATGTGTGCTCATTGTGCGCTAAGCAAAAATGTATTGAAATGCATAGGTTGTTGTACATTATTATTGATTGCCATTATTATTTTAACATTTCAGAATTAATAACATGAAAAATTGCTAAAATGCTAAATTGTAGGTGATGTGTGCCATGATAGATGATCGAAGGTCCATGCTTCTTTCGGGGGTAGGAAAAACTAAAATGTTATTAAAATTATTATTCATTTGAGAATTCTAGCTGAAATAAATGCAAATAATTATTGAGGACACTTTGCAAGACATGTCACCGATGTGTCTTGCATAGAAATTTTCTAAAATTTTTTGTTTAAATTGAAAAATAAATCAATTGGTGATCGATGACATTTTGCAAGACATGCCCTCAATGTGTCTTGCATATATTAAATTAAAAAATAAGGCAAACCAATGCAAATTTTCTTAAAAGTTTTGGTTGAACTGAGCAATAAATCAACTGGTGATTGATGACACTTTACAAGACACGTCCCCAATGTGTCTTGCATATAAGTTTTTTCGATATTTATTATATTGAAAAATAAGGCCAACCAATGCAAAAAACTATTGAAGACACTTTGGAAGACATCTTTTTAATGTGCCTCGCATATAATTTTTTTTCAAATATTGGTTTAGATTGAAAAATAAGTGAAATATTGACCGATGATTCCTAGAAAGCCAAGTTCGATTGCTTGAACACCTCTGAAAATAGCTCTTAGTTTTTATATGTCTATTCTTTTTATTTTATTGTTTGGTTAGGTTTGTTCGTTTGGCATATATGTACATCAGTAGATCTCGTCGGTTTTACTTTGTAGTGCTGAGAATCTGAACCTTGCCGATGCTCAGAGGTTAAATATCATCTTTTATCTCTAAAATATCGGGGCCAGAGCATATATGGCTATTTGTTTATCGCGGTGCAACCACATAGTCATATGTCCTTAACCCTTGAGGAAGACCCTTACTTTTGATTACTCAACTAACACTCTGAGGTGGTTCGAATGTGTTAGGGAACTTTCCAATCCCATTTTAGCTAAACAATTAAATTTGTCCTGTCCAACTTTACGAAAAATATAACTGTTTGTTAATTTATAACAGCTCGTCTGAGAAACAGTATTCTGCAAAAATCGTAGATATAAAATTTGGAACAAAAGTACTAAAAATGGCCTTTCTAAGAGTATTTCAGCAAGCGTCATGTGGATTTCAGAACTGTCAATCGTAAAATGTACTTCAATTGTAGTTCAAAACCATAACGTGTATTTCAGAATATTTAATTGTACTTCAGGAACGTACTTTAGAAACCGTAACAATACATCAGAATAGTCAATTTTCTTCCGAATATTCAATTGTACTTCGAAAACCGTAAAACGTATTTCAAAATATTTAACTGTACTTTAGATACCGTAAAATTTATTTCAGAAACCGTAACATGTACTTCAGAATAGTAAATTTAACTTTAGAAACAGTAAACATATATTTCAAAAACGTTAATTGTTTTTCAGAAATCGGAAAATTTACTTCAGGAATCGTAAGAAGTACTTCAAAAGAAGGTAGCTTGAAAACCTTCAAAATGGTGTATGCTTATTTTAAGACGAAAGAAAATTTACTGGAAAATATTGATTTCATTCTTATCGAAAGAAATCATAACATATTTAAAAAAAGTAAACGACTTTTAAATTCTAAGAAAAAGTTTGCCTGAATTTTTCAGACACGTAAGGCATTAATTTTTTCCATTAAATGCTTCATCCATTCAAAATTATTCATTTTACCTTAGTGCTCAAAAAAAAAACAGACAAAAAATCGTATTCCAATTTTATATTTTATTATTACAATGACAAAAAAGAGAGAAAGATTCTGCGTAAGATTTTTGGACCTTTGCACGTTGGCAACGACGAATATTGCAGGCGATGGAACGATGAGCGGTATGAGCTTTACGACGACATAGACATAGCGCAGTAAATAAAGATTCAGCTGCTACACTGGCTGGGTCATGTTGTCCGAATGATTACAAACGCTCCGGCTTTAAAAGTATTCGATGTGGTCCCAGCTGGTGATAGCTGAGGAAGAGGAAGGCCTCCTCTGCGTTGGAAAGATCAGGTGATCAGGTGGAGAAAGACTTGGCTTCACTTGGTGTGTCCAACTGGAGCCGGTTAGCACGAGAAAGAAACGACTGGCAAGCTTTGTTAAACTCGGCTAAAATCGCGTAAGCGGTTATCGCGCCAATTAAGAAGAAGAAGCGTGAAAAAAGGGTACATCATTTAAGCCAGCAGCGCTCAAGCCAATTAGTTTGTTTAAGCCACGGATCCACAGCCTTCAAAGACTCGCGTGGCATTGAGAACACTAAAAAAGATGCCGTTATCGTCGCTAGAAAAATATATATTTAAGCTTTTGTGCCTGTGAAAAAAATTTTAAGCTTTTGTGCATGTAAACAATGACCGCAGGATGTTATTGAAGGGCTGCCTCCTTGCAAAAATTTCTGAAAATTTTGTTTCATTTGTGCTGAGTTAGCAGATGTATCTCTATGAAGCTGTTTTATGGCGCAGAGGTATATATAAAAATGTAAAGTTCTACACGTAAAGTTGTAATCAACCTGTGAGTAGTTAACTCGTTCCTCAGGTAACCCAGAAAAAATCCTGTGGGTAACAAATTTTTCGTTAAATTGCCTTTTTTTTGCCACCAATATTATTTTCATTTACACTGTATCCCATTTAAAATACTCTACTGGCACCAGCAAAAAATCTTCTACCTCAACTCACCAAAAATAATATTTTCCCATAGTTTAAATTAATAATCGCAACGCCCACAAAACTAGAAACATAAAACTTTCTCACAAAACTCTCTACCCAAAGAGGCACGAAAAAAGAAGGAAAACACGAGAATTTCTCCCACTTCCTCTGATATCCGGATAATTTGAATTTGGAATATTTTGAATTTGAATTCTAAACATTTAACAACGAGTGCAATCAATAATTAAATACATAAAACTATCCATTGCAGCTGAGGCGCACAGCTGCCGTGCTTGGCCTCTTGGGCAGTCTAGCCCGCCAAACAACTGAACTGAACAACTGCCAATTATCTAGGAGGAAGAGGCACCACCACCAACAACAGAGGCAGCAGCAGTACCAGGGCAATGTATTTCAAAAGTTAGGAATATTGTGCTCAAATTATTATTTATGAACGTTAATTATTGTGCAGAGTGTGCGGCGCAACGCCGCTCAAATAAGTGAACAAATGTTGTAAGCAAACCAATAATTAAATTTCAGCTTAGGCGGCATAGCAGAAAGAAAGCAAAATAGTCGTATTTACATATAAACCTAAGCGCATATGTGTGTAAGTGTGTAAGCTGAGAAATTTTATACAGAGAAATTTACTGCAGTAGTTAAAGGAGTAGCAGGGAATGAAAAAAAAAATGATTTGGGAAAAATTATTCGAATACAAACTAAATCGCTTGCGCGCCCAGTTTTAGGCTACAGAATGCTGAGTGCATAAAATTTTGAACGAGTGCACATAAAAAGTTAATTTCAAATACCGAACTTGATAGTGAAAACCTTCACAGCGTATATTTACAACACGCTAAAAATATTTTACAACTGCAACGTGCAACTGCATTACTTTGCTGCATAAATGACCTGTGCGCTTGGTAGTAGTGCCTTGCGAGCGTTTATCCAGCTCACATATGCACATTAGGGTGCATTACTCTATATTAAAAAAAAAAAAAGAAGAAGAAAACCAATTTTACTGTTTCATTTTTAAACATTTTTCTGGAGACCAGAGGTGACTTTTTGAAACCAAACAAAACAAAAGTTCAAAAACTAATTTAAAACAAAATTTTTCATAAAAGGAATTAATAATAAAAGTAAAAATTCTAAGTAAAACAAAAAACAATTCATAAAAAAATGTAATCACAAAAAAAATTTTAACAAAAGAAATTTTTTGTACCAAAAATATTAATACAAAAATTGTATACCTCCAGAAAATTTTTAAATTTTGAACATTTGCAAAAAAAAATTTACGAAAAATTTATTTAAGGCATACATTTTTTTTATTAAATACCAATTTTTTTTTTATTAAAATTTTTTTTTTATAAAATTTTTTTTTTTTAATTTTTGTGTGGAAATTTTCAAATTTTTCTAAAATATTGTGGCAAAGTCTTAAAATATAATATAGTTAATTTTATAATTTTTTTGGAAAACCGGAACCTTTGTTTTAGGGAAACACCCTAATGTATGTGCATCCATTCATTCAAAATCGGCCGTAGTGGCATAAGAGTACCAAACAGCCGCCAAGCACGTACGTGTACCCGCACAAAATTTCGTTATTTAAAAGAGTTCGTATGAGGTGCGTAAGCCCCAGCAGGCAACATTCTATGTTCCTCGCACACATCCACAACATATGAGCATGGCTACCCTGCTGGGCAAATATGAGCTAGTTGAATAAATTTCTGGATCAAAGCTAATATGATTTTGCCAAATATGAACAGTTCCGTTACTCATATTGCGGACTCTCTCTCCTTAGAGCCCTTTGTCAAGGCCAAAAAAAACGAAATTTATTAGGTTTTACTTAAATATCAAACCAAGGTCCCCTTGAGCGGTGTACTAATGCTCTGTCCAAGGTGCATTACACAGGTACATATAGTCTCTCTAATAGAAACGTGTGGAAAATTAAATTCTATCGTTATGAGATGCTGAAGTAGTTTTATGGAAAAATGTTGCATTCAAAGACGCGATTCGAGGCCGGTTACGTGCAAAAGACCCCAAATTCCGAAGATCAGTGAAATATTGAAAAAATGGATTTTGCAAGGGATAAGGCGAATTCCTCACGGAATTGGGCAAATGTAATGTTTAGGTTCCTCTTCCTTTTGGGAACATGGTTGCATACTTCGATGCATTTACTCTGCTGATAAACGACAACTTCAACGAACCGTTAAACATTTAGTTAAGGCTCATTTTTGGGGTTAAGGTTATGTTTATTGCCAATTTGAATTCAGTTTTATTTAGTAAAATTAATAAAAATAAAAAATTAAATTATTATCATCAGCTGCTTAGATGTTTGGAAGAATTAGCTATCCAGCCAACACCAGTTGAGTGAGATAGAATACAAATTTGTTCTTTGTGGTTTTAACTCGGTTGAATTTTCAGAACTAACCAAAAACGCATAGAGAGCGTACTAAGTCTCAGTACTAGTTGCGAACTACCACCTAGAGGAGATATGCAATCAGGGATAATTGACTCTCCTCAGACAGACGACGTGCAACATTCGCCAGTCACTTAAATGGAAAATTTAAAGAACGCGCTCTAGTAATGGCTCTAAGTAGACTATAAACGAACTAGTTTGGTACTAATGCTGACTTCCCTGCAGGGCATGTAAGCTACACATAAGTGTACCCGTATTTAGAAGTGACCATTCTTGGCAAAACGCACTTTTCCGTTCAACACTCTTTCAATTTTTCAACTTTTCTATTTATGTTTTCCTTTCATAAAACAATAAAGTAACGTCCGAGTACACTAACCAACTTCCGGTCGGTCTGCCGGTTGTAGATTTTTAACTACTCTAATTTTCCCCTTCGATCTGCAAATCAACTGTTTCGAAAGCAATTTTTCAAATTTTTGTCATCAAATTTACCAAAAATGTGCGTGGCGCAAAGATTGTCTAAGTGCGATAAAGTCAATCACAACTGCAGGGGCTACACTTTGGTGCGGCTACGTTGCATGCATCTCTTTGTATGCCTGGGTAAGCTAATGTGGGTGTTGATAATTTGAGTGACACATTTTATGACAGAAACGTGTGTGCGAAAGGGCGCATAGAAGTGAAGTTTGAGTGATTCTAATTGAGATTAGTGTGGGCGCGCTAGTGTGGATTTGTTGTAATTGCTAGAGAGGAGAGGAGCGACAACCAAAGATTGCTGCAATGGGTTACTATACTTGATGACTGTGACTTAAGCGTTAGTAAAGGGAACTCTGGCTCAAAAGCCGCGTGATTTCCAATTGCTAGGTGAAGAAGGTTAGCTTAAGTAGTGCTGGCCCATCTGTAAAAAGATCTCACTAAGACCTTTAGGGTCCATTTTGTTGCCAATGCTATGTATCTGGGGTAGAAGATATCATTTTATGTAATTCTTAATGCCCATCTTGGCGAGTTTTAAAAAGCTGTTCAGCCGTTTTGTCAGCAAGGATGAAAAATATGTTGATCATAGGCACATTTGTCGAGTCCTACAAATATCAGGCATCGAATCTCGGTGAAACACCAAAATTAAGAAACACGTTTTTGTAATAGCGGTCGCTCCAGGTTGGCAGGCAATGGCAAATCTCCGATTGTATTTCTGCCATGAAGAAGCTGCTCATAAAACTATCTGTCGTTCAGAGGCGGCTTAAAACTGAAGGTCCCTCCATTTGTGAAACTACATCAAGACGCATACCACAAATAGGAGGAGGAGCTCAACCAAATACCCTACAAGGGTGTACGCGCCAATTATATATATTATATATATATATATATATATATATATATATACAAATAGCAGGTCCGTAGCGTTCAAAAGTACCCGTAGCATTCGTGAATAAATAAAGTTTGCGGTCGAAGTGTAACCAATTAAAAAGACCATAAATTTAGTTTGGAAAATTACCTTTACTCAATTCAAAGTAAAAAAACGTGTAAACATAACACCAAACTAAGAATCAAATTATTTTTGCTCGATATGACCACCTTTTTCTTTGACTATGTCCATGAGACGGTCCAGAAACGAATCGGAAGTTGCCCGAACGTGACTTGCGGGTATTTTGGCCCACTCGCGGACAATGTCTTTTTTCAGCGCCTCAGGACTTGTGAATCTTTTAGTTCGGACTTTGCTCTCCAAAATGACTCAAGGAAATAATCCATCGGATTCGCCTCTGGTGGATTTGAGAGCCATTATGTGGACGTTATGAAGTTCGGAACGTTGTTTTTTAGCCATTTTTGGTTTACTCGAGCCTTGAGAGTCCTGTGAAAGTGTTCATGGTCTCCCACCGAAATGTTTGTTTGCAAAGCAACCTCCAGAATACTTTCCCGATAATACTTCGCACTTACCTTGACGCCAGGCTCGATGAAACCGATTGAAGAGCGCCCGTCTGCGGTTACAGCGGCACAAACCATTACCTGTGCCGGGTGTTGCCTCCTGGTGGCCAATCGATGACTCAAATTCTCGTATGAACGGTCGGTCAAAGAAACCTTTTCGTTTGGGAGTTTACGAATTGCTCAATTTGAAACATTTTCTCGTCAGAAAACACAATGTTCGGAAATTGACCGCTTTCGGCCACGCGAAGCAACTCTTTCGCTCTCTCAAGTTTGACTTGTTGCTGCTTTGGTGTGAGATCATGCGCCTTTTGGATCTTGTAAGGCTTGACTTTGAGATAATTTTTCAGTATTCGGCGGATGCTACGGTCACATATTTTTAGTTCTTTTGCCATTTGATTGGCATTTTGTCGAGGATTTCGCTCAAGTTGCTTCTTTACTTTTTTTTACTTCCATTTCACGTGACGTTGCAGTGTTTGCGCAGCACGAGCGGTCTGAAGTTGGTTACACTTCAATTGCCGGACCCTGTATTATCAATAGGCGTTGCAAGAGTAATTTTCTTTCAAATTTAATCTTCATAAATATTTACTTATTATCAGCGCATATCTTTCTCTTCTTATCTTCAGATGCATTGAAATATTTAATCAAAATATTGAGATCCTTCAACATTTCATAGGCTAAGCCATTGTACCCGCATGGCTCGCTGAAATGAATTCTAACAACAACTTTGTAATTTTTCATTACTAATCTCGATAAACATTTGTATAATTCGACTGCTTTTGAGTGAACAACAACTCTACACGAGAACGAACACACGTCCCAGAAGGATGTGAAACTCACTTATTTTCCCATAATGAGCAAATGAGGTAGGGATTTTCGCACGCATACAAGCACAACACACACACGCGCGCACAAACAATGGAATAGCAGCATAATCGAAGCGATCGAACGGTAAATTGGGTACAATATAACCAACAGAAATGGCCGGAATTGTCAACTCAGCAGGGCCATTAAATTTGTCACCCGCGGACTGAATGGCTGCCTGGTGGCTGGCTGGTGAGTTAACTGGCTGAATAAGTCGAGTTGTGAGTACTCAGGCGCAGGCCTATTTACAGGCGCTAAACGTCAAATTGCAACGTCATAAAACCGAAATCAATTTAAGGCACATGCAAGCGCACATACGTATGTCTGTATGTATGTACGCTGCTTTGTATGCGTGTGCTAGGAAAATATGCTGCATATCCCATACAAAACATGCCTAATGATGGGAATGACCACGAAGCAACTAACCAACGTCTGACCCTCGACTCCATTTAAATCCCATTGACGCCTGATTTTCACGTTTTCCCTTTTCCGGACTTAATGCGGCACAGCTTTTGACACAATTGGCCGTCGTCATCGTCATCGTCAATGGAAGATGCCACACGCTGCGCCTTTTATTTTGTTGCTTTTTTGTATCCACAATTTTTTGATTGCACAGCTTCAATTGTTAGTGCAACATAATTGCGCGGCTATACTCACACTTGCAACATGTGTTGTTGGCCAGCGGGATGAGGCGCGGATGTGGTGAGTCGATAAAATATCAAATGCGCCAAAAATGCGCGCACACGTACCGCGCACTAGAATTGTTGCAGTGGCAAAGGGGGTGGCCTTTGCGCTGCTGCACGTACGGCGCGCATTCGTTTTAGTAGCGGATAGTGCAACATGCGTTATTGCAAGCGCATACATTGACATGAGTTGAAATGTACAAAACACATTACTGACACTTCCGTTATTTCCTTTCATTTACTGTTATTGTTGCTAATGTTTGGTTGCTGAAATTAGTCAGGGCGATAGCGATTTCCCTCTTCTGCTGCTGCGTCGCATCAGTTACGAGCTGCAACATCCCTCGATTGGCTGCACTTTAACGCATACGTAGGTACGAGTTGTTGTCATTGCCATTGAAAATCAAAGTGCATTTCTAATTGTTATCTAGTCAAACAGCGTTACTCTGATTCTGATTCGTTGTGCCAATCAAAGGAAATGGCTAAAGTTTCAAATTTTAGTATCAGGACATTTATGGATTTGGGTAAACACGGAAATCGCTGCCATCGGCGGCGAACGGAAATGTTTTGGTTGGTGTTGACATAAACTGGAAATAATTGGTAAATAGGCACAACTGTTCACAAAATTTGTGTTCAATCGACATTTTTTGTTTTGTGGGGGAAAACGGATTGAATGTTTCAGTGGACAAGATATCGAATTCCGAAATGAGAAACTTTACTTCTATGCGCTTTAATCAGATATGTTTATTTAAAAGCCTGAAAAATTTCCACACTTTCCGAGAGCTAATTTCCTCAAATAAAATTGAATACAAATAATTGGCGCGTACACTTCTGTAAGCTGTTTGGCCGAGCTCTTCCTCCTATTTGTGGCGTGCGTCTTGATGTTGTTCTACAAATGGAGGTACCCACAGTTTTAAGCGACTCTGAATGACAGCTGGTTTTTTATGAGAAGCTTTTTCCTGGCAGAAATAACTCGGAGATTTGTCTGCTGTGGCGCGATCGCTATTTCATGCACGGAGATTCGAATCTACGCACTCTCGAATGGTAGTCAAATTGGAGCACCTTAACTTTGAGCCCGTCGAGCCCGCTTAGGTTTAACAGCCTCTGGACACATTTTAAACTCGCCGAAAACTATCTTTGAACCCAAAAGGAAAATGCAGACTAGTCGTTAGAGTGCTAATGGTAAACTCTCTTGCATATCTTCTCACAATCAAACCTAGACTCGTGCAAAGCGAAAAGTACAAAGTCCATAACGAAGATAACGCTAAAGGTGCACTGGGTCATCTTCCATGCTACCATTCAACATTTTTCAGTTCCCGACTAATTGGGTTGAAATGTAGTTGCGGAAGGCCGGAATGTTCCAAATACCTAAGTAAATTTTGCTTATTGTACTGAAGGCCTAGACGGCGGATTTAAGGGCTATGGAAAACGAGAAGGAACACAAATTTATTGCTCCTCTACAAACTTGATAAATGCTTTCTACGAATCCTAGTAGTTTGTGAATTAAAAGAGAACATAGTTAGTTCATTCTCAATGCATCCGACCCATTAATGTACCACCAAAGTGAGGTGAAAGACGTACAGCGGCTGTACTGTGCTACTCTCATACTCCAAGCATCCAAGCTAGATGCACACGATCATTCATGATGCTTACGGGGACCATATGCGCACCCCATGAATTATGCCCCTTAATGAGTTCTATCAAGAATCCTAACTCGTTCCTTCTCTGCCTGAGAATTAGTTTTGCTGCCACCCTCTCAGGTGCTGTCATTAAGCACTAAAAGTCTCATGAGCTTTATTACTGCGAGCCTTGATGTACCCGACTGTTCCCGCTTTTTTGATCTTAAAACTGGCTACGCATTTGGCACTCTCAGGAACCGCAGTTCACTAATTCATCAGCTAGTTCCATGTCTTGAGCACCACTGTATCCCGATCCTCAAATAAGTTGAAGTTCATTCCACCTTGCAGCAGAGCTCAACCACAACTGGCATTTCTATGCCACTTTTGAAGAGGTGCGAGCGTTTTCTAAGACCTTAAGAGCAGCTTGGATGCCATTACAGAGCCTACAACCTCTACCCATCTTTCGCTATTTATCTAGTCTCCTTGTCTAAGTTTTGCAAAGACTTCTGTTTGGAAGCCAATTGTTATTATAACTAAAGCAGTAAAGCAGCTGAAGTTATTATCGAAGTGCCATCAAGTTCCAGTACTATTTTCTGTCGTAGAAACGTGTCGCCTTAGTTCTTTTCTCGCACAGACGATAATAAAAAGCTCCTAAAACTGGCACGAAAGCACGTATCGAGCACCGTAGAGCTGACTTCTGATACCAGAAAGGACGATTAACCAAGTTAAAATCGTATCGAAGGCAAAGCAGGATCAAAAAATGTGCGTTAAAGTCGCCCAAAAATCAATTTGATGTCCGCATGTTTCTTCAATTATCTTCGTGAGTTGAAACCTGAAATCGAAGTAGCCCTTGGAGAGATAAATGACGAAGCTCACCAAAAATGTAGTGAAAAATACGGTTGACTGAATGAGGGGTAGTAAAATCAGCCTAGAAGTCAATGGAATGAAATTCTGCGCCAATTCTAGGTGCAAGGTCTACCTTGACATACAAAAAGAAGTATAGAAAATATTCATTCTTACTATACTTAAAATCGAATTAAAGCTCCAAAAGCTAAATTTCTTGTCAAATAAAGAGTTAGAGGTCTATAAGGTTTTACAAATATATTCCTTAGAAAATTTCACTCTGAGGCTTCTCTCACAAAAACTTTATACGATTAAATGGGATGAAAATTACCTAGAAGATATGAATTTACACATCTAGTCAGCTTTCAATGATAAAAGCTGTATTACTTCCACAAAACCGTAGTGCGATCCCATGAAAGTATGAGACATCACTTAGCCAGCTATCGTGAGGGCTCGAAATATTGCCTTCATCTCAGCGAAGTGTATTACGAGTAATTACTTTCATCTCGAGATCATGTGGAGATTAAAGCAATATTTTCTGCTCCTAAGATTACTACCTCGGCTACATCATTACGGCTAAACAAAGCAAAGGCGGCATTCGGGCGAATGCATACAGTATGGGGAAGTTCGCAAATCTCCTGGCGCACTAAACTACGAGTATTCGGCTGCTACGAATAACATGGCTGGTCTCTAATACCAATAATACTACAATCTTTCGTCAACAAATGCCCCCCCATCATCTGCAGAATATTCTGGCCAAACACCATCAGTAACGATGCACTGTGGAGATTAATGAATGAGGAATCTATCCTTAGACAAATCAATCGGAGAAATTGGCGATGGATAGGACACTTTTGAGAAAACCACCAGATAGCATCACGAGAATGGCACTGAACTGGAACCAGCATGGGACGGTGCAAAAACAACAGCACAGAACCGTGAACGATGGAAGAGTCTTGTCAAGGCGCTATGCTCCCGAGAGGAGTGAACAAGAAAAAAAAAATATAGCTTAGATTAGACTTATGGAATGTTGGACAAGTCCAAGCACTCAGTCAGGAAGACCATTGTACTACACCCGGATGGATTACAGTAGAAAGAATAGAGAGACAAGATAGAAACTATATGGTTGGTAGGTCGGAAAATTTGGTTTGAGGTCACTCTTCCGCAAGATAGCTGACCAAGGAACTCCTCAAGCATAATAGAGGTCGCAGAGCACTATCGTCGAATAAAACTAATCACTTTATTTTTGGTCGTGTAATTTCTGTGTGAAAATGCAGATTTTCAATGAGTTTTCATTGGTTCCCTATTTCATGTAGACATTAATGAGCTCTGATGATGTATGGTCACATAACTAATCTGCTAATAATTCTACGCGAGAAGCAAAGTTGCATATTTGTACAGATACCTCAGCAATCTTTTAAAATAATACGTAAAACTTAACTTATAAGAAAAAAAAAAACGAATGGCATAGCTGATCGGATCATCTGATGTGACAAACGTATGCCTTTCCTCCTGGCAGCTGAAGTGAGAGAAAGATTTAAAAATAGTTGAATGCGAATTTGAATTATCAAAAAAAATGTCTGCCCGCATGACCTTGTCCAAAATACACTCCACTCAGTTGCATACCGCTGAATGCAACTCCTTTCCTTACCTGTACCTCTCCCTTCAATCGTATTTTGAACTTGCAGACAGGTGTCTTCGAGTGCAGTGACGCCCATATAATTCAAGGAACCAAGCTCCGCCTTTACAACTCACGCACGAACGCATTTATACAAATACTTATACATTGAACCCTTGTCATGTCGGTCTCCTTGCCGCGGGGATGAGGCTTAAGTGGCGAGTTAACCCCATTCTATGGAGATTAACTTACCACGAACTAAGAGGGCAGCTCCATATAGGAATTGGGTATCCACTCAACCGCGGAACGGCGGAATTGGTGGCCACCCAAGTACTATGTGGAGAGTACCGTACCGACAACCTGGCAGGAGGTATAAAATGCATTTTCTTACAATGTGGAGGCTTAACAAGGATCTTTCTGCACGAGGTAACCCACTTCTGGGAAATCCTCCCGTCGAGCAATCGACGGCTCGGGCATCGGATGTGCAGGCCCGAACCCCACACTCCCCTATGACCGGAACTGACACCCAGGGTTCCGGAGGAAGCGAACTACTAGTGGTGAAACATGGCACATTGGCTATGCCAATGGAGAGCCGAGTGAGTGTGAGTGATACACCGCCGTCGAAACGATCTGAAGCAACTGAACAAGTTGTGGAGGATGTGGAGATGGCGGACAATCTCTCAGTAGACTCAGACGGATCTCTGGTACCGAGTAAGTCTTTGACAACGGTTAAACCTGGTGCGAATCAGGTAAGTACCGGTAAAAAGACCGAAGTTATTGGAGATTCGAACGCAGGTGTTGGTCTAACCGCAAGGCAGATCAAACGAAGGAGACAGAAGGCGAGGCAAGCCGAAGCACTAGCTAAGGCAAGGACTCAAGCTCCGTCAACTTCGACACCTGTAACGGAAACGGGAAAGCGTGGCAGAACAGAGGATTCCTCTGTAGCGCTGCGCTCTTCCGGAAACGAAACGGGGTCTGTGCCAACGACCGGGAAGAGGAGAAAGGCAAAGAAGAGGAAAGTCGAGAGACGGAATTCGGAAATGCCTGCATCCTCGACCCAATCCAAGGCAGACAAACCTTTGCCTGACAAGGCAGAGGCTAAGGGACCTCAAATGTCGAATGACACTCTTCCGTCAACGTCTGGCGAATCATTCGCGAGAATGGCAGCAAAGGCAATGACGGTGGAGATACATACCGACAAACAAGATGGTCTACTGTCCAAAGGGCAACAAGACTATCTTGACAGCTATCTTTGGAAAGCTATCGGTGAGTCGAAAGACGCGCCGACGTTCGAGGGGAAAAGCGTGGTAGACGGCATCGTAAAGGTGCACTGTTCCAATGCTTTTTCCCGAGAATGGCTAGAAAAAGTTATAGCAAAGATTCCAGCCTGCGAAAACAGCAAGTTTATTCTTGTTGAGAGTAGCAAGGAAAGGCTGGTACGAGCGAGTGTCTGGATTCCGGGTCCTTCCTGTAATTCAGCAGAACTCCTCAAACGCATCCGTGTTCAGAATAAGGATCTTGACACGACTCTCTGGAGAGTATACTCGTGCACCAGGCAGAAATCCGCTACCACTTCGGAGGCGGGTTCCCACCTGGTACTGGGTATCGATCTTGGGTCCCTCAAGGTGCTTAAGTCGAAGTACGGTTGCCGTCCTCACCTACATCTGGGGCGGATCCAGTTCCGCGTCCAGGATAAGGTGGAGGACAAAGCGTAAATATACTCAGTCTCATGACTGAAGTAATATTTACACAGATTAATCTGCAGCACAGCAAAGCGTCTACGGCTCTCTTGTGCCGTAGGCATGCAAAACTGCAAACAAACCCACACATAATACTTATACAAGAACCATGGGTATGTCACAAGCGTATCTGTGGTCTAAGTGCTATGTCGTGGGGACAAATACTTCATTGTGAAGGGAATGTGAGACCGCGGGCATGTATTATCATGCCGAGGTTGATCGAACACACGATGTTAAAAGAGCTATGCTCTGGAGATATCGTTGCTGCAAAAATAAAGTACTGGAAAAGTGGGAACAGTGTCGAAGCTATCATAGTTTCGGCCTACCTACCCTATGACTCTGTACAGCCACCTCCTTCGAGGGAGCTAAGAGAAGTGGTCAAGTACGCAGAATCCAATAATCTGGGGCTAATAGTGGGCTGTGACGCAAATTCACAGAACATTGTGTGGGGAAGCAGCAAATGCAACCCCAGAGGTCTCAAGTTACTGGATTTTATCCTGTCATCCGATTTGGTCATCCAAAACATTGGTAACAAACCAACTTTTGTGACCAGAAGGAGACAAGAGGTGATTGATTTAACACTTACCAATAGGTCAGTTGGAAATCAAATCAACCGATGGCGAGTTTTGGAAGAGGACTCTCTTTCTGATCATCGTCTTATCGAATTCCGACTGGGAATTGACACAATATCAATACCTTCCGGTAGGAATCCTCGAAATGTGGACTGGGACAGGTATGGTGAGCTTGTAACAGAGCGATTACCAAACCTGAAAAAACTCAAATCAGCAGAAATGATTGAAGATGCTACTAAGAAATTAGAAGGTACTTTAATCAACTGCTTTGAGGAACTGTGTCCACTCAGGCAAAGCAGACAGGGGAAAGCGGTTCCTTGGTGGAACCCTGAACTGTCGAAGCTTCGTGTACGGTCCAGGAAACTTCTTAATAAGGCCTTGAAGACCAAAACAGAAGAGGACTGGGCCAATCATCGACTTACACAGAGAGAATATAAGAAAAAAGTACGGCAAGCCAAACTTGAATCCTATAGAAATTTCTGCAGTAACGTCGAAGAAATGAGGGAAACAGCGAGACTTTGTAAGGTCCTTCATTTAGACCGCTCAGTAAGGCTGGATTCCATTCGAAAACCTGATGGTTCATACACCATTTCCAAATCGGAAACGTTTAATGCTCTACTCGAAACCCATTTTCCGGGTAGTAGAACTCTCTCTGAAGCTGAGAGTGGCATGAACAATGACGGTGGCAACGGTGGAACCTCTAGGTACAGCTGGTATATTGCTAGTCGGATAGTGACAAGGGAATCGATAAGGTTTTCCTTATCTTCCTTTGACAACTTTAAGTCCCCTGGACCTGACGGAATATATCCAGTAATGCTTAAAAAAGGAGGAGACAGGCTGATTGAGGCCCTGAAAAGGATCTTCACAGCCTGTCTTGCATTTGGTTATATACCATCCCAATGGCGACGCGTAAGAGTAGTATTTATTCCAAAACCAGGAAAAGATGACTATTCCCTAGCAAAAAGTTTCAGACCAATCAGTTTGACATCGTTCATGTTGAAAAGTCTGGAACGAGTGGTGGAGAAACATATTCGAGTGGGGGTATTGCCGAGAAGTCCACTTAGTAGAAATCAACACGCTTACCAGAGTGGAAAATCATGTGAATCAGCCTTACACGATCTTGTTAGCAAGATTGAAGCTGGGCTGGAAGCTGACGAATACACAATGGGCGTGTTCGTGGACATTGAGGGGGCTTTTGATAATGCCACTTTCGGCTCGATATGTTCTTCTGCCGAACGACACGGAGTTAATCAAGCCATTATAAAATGGATATACTCCATGCTCTCTGAGAGGCTGTTAACCGCTGGTGGGAGCGACGACGAGCAAATCACAGTCAGGGCCAAGCAAGGATGTCCCCAAGGGGGTGTTCTTTCTCCGCTGCTGTGGTGCTTCGTCGTAGACTCCCTATTAGCGGAGATGCAGGAACTCGGCTTTCACGTCCAAGCATATGCGGACGACGTCTGTGCGCTAACATCGGATAAATCCTTAAGGAGGCTTTGCACGAAAGTACAGAGTATCCTTGACAAAATCGATGATTGGTGCATGAGACAAGGTCTTTCCGTTAATCCGAACAAAACAACCATAGTCTTGTTTACGAGAAAACGGAAATTGGATGGACTCAGTCTTCCAACACTGAAAGGTGTGACACTTGGTCTTTCCAACGAAGTTAAATATCTAGGAGTAATCTTGGATAAGAAGCTGACCTGGGAGACACACGTTTCACTGAAGGTGAATCGTGCATTGAAGATTTTTCAGCAATGCCGTAGAGCCTTTGGCAAAACTTGGGGTCTGAAACCTGCTGTGGTCCTATGGATATACACGGCACTTATCAGACCAATCATCACTTACGCTTCTGTGGTCTGGTGGCGACGGAGCATGGTTAAGTCCACAATCCGGGAACTATACAGGCTGCAAAGAAGTGTATGTTTATGCATCACGGGTGCCATGAGTACAACCTCTGGTGATGCCCTAAATGCTATGCTTAATTTGCTCCCCCTGGATCTTAAGATACAACAGGAAGCAATAAAAGCAATGTGTAGACTCCATAAATATGGTTTCTGGCACGAAGATGGAACTTCGGGACACAGAGAAATCTTTAAGTTGCTGTCGGAGCAGTATCCACTGTTTTTGGCACCTAAAGATGACCTGATACCCACAGTTTCGTTCGGAAGGAAATTTGATGTCAGATTTCCATTGCGTGAGCAATGGAGCAATCCAGAATGCATGCAGGGAGGTTTGACGGATATTTTCTTTACCGATGGGTCCAAGACTGAAATAGGGTCTGGAGCCGGATGGTACTTAAACGATAGTAATAAGTATCACTATGCTATGGGGGGAATGGCAACTGTTTTTCAAACAGAAGTTTTTGCCATCCTAAAAGTAGCCGAATGGATAATCGAGAGGAGATGGAGCGGGAAACAGATTGGAGTCTTCAGTGACAGTCAGGCTGCATTAAAGGCCCTGGAGAACGCGAAGCAAACCTCGAAGATTGTTCAAGAATGTAAGAAGAAGCTTAATTCTGTCGCAAGACAAAACAGGCTTGTACTTATATGGGTTCCGGGACACTCCGGTGTTCAAGGAAACGAAATTGCCGACGAATTGGCCAACCGTGGATCAGCGGTGCCCCCACAAGGGCCAGAGCCAATAATCGGAATCAGTCCCGCAGGAATCAAGAACTGGATCAACGACTATGTAGGCAATCTACATAAAGAGCGATGGTCCGGTCTAGAACGCTGCAGAACTGCAAAGTGTTTTGTGACAAGTCCGAACAGAAAACTGTCAAACTTTCTACTAAAACTTAGAAGGAAAGACATTCGGTTGATGGTCGGCATCATTACAGGACACAACCCATGGGGTCAGCATATGACCACCATTGGAATCATCGAGGACCCGGTATGCCTGTCCTGCTTGGAGGAGGCGGATAGCACTGAGCACTTTCTCTGTGAGTGTCCTGCCTTTGCTAGAGCGCGACTACGGGTATTGGGTTCCGATGTCATGGGAATGAGTAATATTCGTTCTCTAAAACTGGAGGATATTTACAGATTCGCCAAAGAATCTGGAAAATTCTCACAGGACTAACTATCTCTATCTCTGTCTCTATTCTTTCCTATCTCTTTCTCTGATACTTTTCTCCCTCCCTCCTTAACTATCTACCCCCTTTCCAGAGCTTTAAATACAATGGGCTTTTTAGCCTGAGTGTTTTAGGAGCCACCAAATCTCCTGGTGCTCCTTGGCTCGACCTCTTCAAATTCAATTCAATATACATTGAACGAGGCGGGGAGCGGAAGCTGTGGTTCAACACTACAAACTATCCACTGAGCTTTGTTAAGAGTAAGAAAATGGCAAAGCAAGTGAGTGAGTGAGTGAGCGCATGAGTGAATGGGTGAGTGCGGGCATAATGAATCGAGCGAATGAATGCATAATTGTGCAAATGTGCAAGTGACTGAATTATAAATGGGTGCACAAGCATAAAAGTGACAGTCCACTCGTTCGCTCAACTGCTTATCCACAAACTTAGGCTGGCTTACCTATCATCTTTACATGTGTGCGTGCATATGTTGGCTTATGCGCATGTGTGTGTGCTTGTATGCGCGTTTACACTCGGAAAATTAATGAATGCAATGTGCAAATTACAGCAATTAATTTTCGAATTATTGTTCAAGCAATTGCAATTGTCCACACCGTTGAACGTGCCACATTATTTATTACATCAAAAACCAGTCAAACCAAAAACGCAACTACTCTGAAAATATCAAAAACCAACAACAGCAAATAGAGGAATGCATATTACAACGAGCACTCACTAGTTGTAGGCAGCCGTCACACAGTCGGTTAGGTGGTGAGGTAGAGCGCTGACGAAAAGCGAAACCCCCTCATTATCGAAGCCCATAGCGGGCAAGCAAACCCATCACTTGCAACAAACCCTGCACATGCACATGGACACTTGCACGCGTGTACACTTAAGCGTTGTTGCATAGGTACTTTCGGTTAACTTTCGACTGGGAATGACTTGTAAATTTCGCTGGTCGTTAAGTATTTCAATATGCCTGTATGCAGATGTGTCGGTGGGTGCATACGAATAGGAATTGATGTAATTAATGTAATCTGTCACTACTCATGCTTTTGCACATACTTACGTGTCTTTTACTTATACATATGCATGGGTGTACTAGTGAATTTATTACACTTCGCTAAATATTTTAATTTGCATGTTTTGCAAAATTTTACCGATTCTCCTTTTGCACTGGCCAGTTGGGGCCGACTGTGGTGTTGCGTGGTGAGTTGCCTGCATTTGGCAATAAATTAGAGATAATTTACTGCGAACCTGGTATGTTAAGTAGAAATATTTGATGAAAAGAAGAGTGCTGGGCGATGGGTGATAATGTACAAATTCTTCGAATTGCAAATTCTTTATTGCATGCAAAAACAATTTACATAACAATTCAAAGTGTTGACGCAAGCGATTGGATTGGAGTGGTGGATGGATTGGTTTCACAACTTTTAGGCAGTGGTAGCAAGGATTTGTGATGAAGTGCTTGTATAAAGGGCGGAATTTTCTAAAACCAAAATAAATTAAACCTAATTTATCTCCACATTTTAAGAAAAAAAACGTCGAAAATATGTATTTATGTAAGCTTATCACTATGCTAAATGCTCCGATTTTTGGAGTTAATCTCAGCTGCAAGGTTTTTCGCGACATAAATAGGCTAAAAAGTCTTAAAAAATTACAAAATGCAATTTCAAACTGCAACAAATCCAAAATTACTCAACCAATTGAAGAATTGTTTCCTGTAGCAAGTCAAATACGGAGACCGTAAGTTGTTGGCCTAAGCTTCCTCGCTATGGGATTGCCAACTCAAAGCTGGCGGGAATATCTACTAGAAAGCAGCCGCTCGATGCGAAACAGACGCTGTTCGCAACCGCTCAATATGTGGCAAACGTTGCTTGGTTTTCTAGCTTTGGTTCCCAAGTGGTATTTTATTTCCGACCTATGCTGCATATCTGCTGAACTTATCCCTCTCCGCCACCTGGATACGCGTCCGATACGAAGAAACTCCACTCGGAAGCCATATGCTTCGCACGGAGTCGAGAAACTACGATGCTGATGAATAGGAATATTTGTATTTTGCTATAAGATTTTGAAATGTTATTATTCACTATTCAGCATTAATCAAGTTTATCAACTATTTCTTATGAGCGATTTCATGTCTAGTAATCGAAGTATTTTGGGTATTGGCGTCAATTCTTTTAAAAAATTTGTTTATTTCTAGATTTATTTTGATTTGATTTGAAAAAATTCTAAAATTTTTTCTTAATTTTCAGATTTTCTTAATGTTGAAAATGTTGGTATTGAGTATACATATGTACATATCTTATTTATCTTTATTTTCTATATTATTTATATTAAATGGCTACATTGCCAGTTGCGGTCTCAGAGTCAATTTTCTGCAGGATATAGTAGTATCTTGAAGCAGCCTCCCTTCTCTGTTCTTCGCATCGACCTCTCCATCCGCAAACTAGGATTTGAGGGTTGTGCTAGGGCTACCATTCCGAACAGGCAAGATTGGAAAGAAAGGAGAGTCGGCGCGGATATAGGTACCTCTGTTTTCACTGACGGATCCAAAATGGAGTCTGGAGTGGGAGCGGGGGTTTACTCTAAATCAGCCTGTATTTTGGTTTCCTTTAAACTGCCGGAAACAAGCAGCGTTTTTGAAGCAAAGGTCTTCGCGATCCTGCAGGCATGCAAAAAAGCTTCGGGATCGCTGTTGGGAGGGAGAGATTAATATTTTTTCCGATAGTCCAGCTGCGATCAAGGCCCTGTCGTCGCCGTATTGCAGCTCTCTTCTGGGTTCCTGGGCAGAGGAATATATAGTGAATGAAATTTCCGATGAGCTTGCCAGGAAGGGGTCGACAGAACCGGTTTCAGCTGTCCCCCTCTCAGACATCGGTGTCCCCTTGACCGTTGTTAAAGGGAAACTACACAATTTCTTTCTAAAAAAAGCGCAAGACAGATGGAGGTCTGTCTCATCGTGTGCCATATCGAAAACACTATGGCCTCAAAATGATAGAAACAGAACGCTTAAGGTGATGGGAATCTCCCGCCATTCAATTTCCAAACTCATTGCGGTGTTCAATGGTCACTGGGTGATCGGTACTCATGCGGAGAAGCTTGGAATTCCGTACAACCCATATTGCAGAAGCTGCAGGAACACTTTCTCTGCAAATGTCCGGCTCTAGCGGTTAGGCGCTTGAGATTCCTTAGCGTGCCCTTTGGGGATGACTTGAAGAAATTCTCCAGCCTAGATTCCTTTTCTCTCCTCCACTACATCAACTGCATTGGATGGCTGTAGGCGGTTTTTCTCTTCCCTAAATCTTTTCACAGGTAGTGGTCCACATTATGGTATCAAAACGGCACGTAAGTGCTACTTGAACTGTGCCTGCGGTTCTCTTGCCATCTTACCTACCTACTTACCTATATTAAATTTAACGAATTTAGTATTAAAGTATGTATTTCATTTAAAGTGAAATATCTGCGGTTGTCATTTTAATAAATAAATTTCTTGAAACATTTTTTCAGATGAGATATTCTTTATGAAAACAATTTCTGGGATGAAATACATTTATATAATTTTTTTGAACGTTTTTGGATAGATTATGCCTTTTAAAAAAACTTTTTAGAATGGAATATATTATTGAAATTCTATTTTTAATGGTTTTGGATAAATTCTTGCTTTTTTTTAATTTTTTGGGGGAAACAATTTAATAAATATTTGTCATTTCTGAAAAACACTTACATTCAGACTTTTTTCTTACTAATTTTATCAAAAGCTCAGGCTATGCTCAGTAATTGTTCACACTGCCTAATGGGACTCCCATAACTTTTTGAGTTATATTCAAAAACTTACAAGCAAGAAATCAAGCAAAGCCACTTTCTGAAGCCTTCACACAAAGTAGTCAGTTTACGAGCTCATCCCAATACTGGCTCACACTGTACCCGGTTTAAGTTACTCACTTTTAGGTATTTCAGACTAATATGACTGAAAATTTCAAATGTTGAAAAGGAACTCCATTTTTTTTAATTTAAACATTTCATAAACATCAAAAACTTAATCCTTAAACTGCTCTCTGCTCCCGCATAAACACTTGAAACACGTCTATGCGTCAAATATATGACCTACAAGTTTTTATGAGCCACAGCCCCTTTGTCCTAACACCTAGCGCCAACGACAATCGCCAGGCTATCACCGAACAAATACCTGCCCACCTAGAAATTCGGCATCGGAAGTGAAAATGGAGTAGCCATACTTTACAGAAGTCCTCCGAAGTGGCTCTAGACTGGATCCCATAAGGAAGTCGCAAATCCGGCGACCAACGGAAGCACAAGCGCTACAAGCAAGCCACCCTTGGCGGCAAGTAGAGTTCCTAGCTTTAACTTAATCTAATTTTAAATTGTTTAGTAAAACCCTATGTTTTAACTAGGAACGGCGAGAAAATATACATACATATAACCGATAGCGTTTGCTGCTATTTACTTTAATTGTGCAATAAACTCATTTATAAGAATATTTCATACATACATAAAATATTACAATAAAATAAAATAATAAAATAATCTTTAGTCGACTGAATTTTTGAGCTTCTCAACCTTCTAATGGACAAATGGACAATAAGCTGCTGGGAATTGGTGGTCTGCTTCTATTATTTTTCTCTCGGACGAGCTAGGGATCCTGGTTATAAGTTAGAGTTCAAGTAGAACCCAATGAAATACGCTTGGACGAAAACAATTTTACAAATTTTATCATGCATCTAATTTTTCCAACCGACCCCTTTTGCCTGCTCATTGCAGCTTATGAACATTTGAGAGGCTTTCTAACACTCTTGTCTTTACACAAGCGCTTTGATAGAAAATTATTGACGATATGAAGATAAATGATGTGAAAAACGAAAGTGAGTGCAAGCCAAACTTAAATGTTTTTCCACTTGTAATGCTTGATTGCAAACATATCCACATACATACATATGCACACACATTAGTATATTAATAAACGAGCTTAGCGCGATGCGTACAAATGCATAGATTCATATGTAGGTAAATATGTATGAATAAAATGCTTGCACTCGCTTATATAAGTCACTCAACATGTAATTTGCATTGGTGTGGCTGTGAGAAATGCTGATTTGAATTTTCAACGCAACACAGTGATTATTATAGATTATGATAGATTAGCTTTAAATTGCAGCTTACGTCATTTATGAGTAGTTTTTTGGAAGAAAAACAGTCAGTTAACGCTGACGTTAATAGAAGTGGAGAAAAATTAGAGAAATGGTAGTAAAAAACAACTGAATTAAAAAAAAATTTAAATATGAGTAGAGAAAAATTCAAAGAGAGGCAAAAAAACAAAGAATTAAAAAAAAAATAAAGAAATAAAAAAAGAAGAAATAAAAGTCTTCAAATTTCACTGAAATTGGAAAAAAATTAAATAAAAGAAGTTTAGTTAAATTTTTATTATGTATTAAAAAATATAATAAAAGTAGAGAATATTTCAAAGAAAGACAAAAAATTAAACACAAATTAAAAACTAAGAAATAAAAAAATTTTCACATATCATTGAGATTGAAAAAAGTATATTAAAAACACTTTAGACTCAAAAGTTTAGTTGAAAAGTATTTTTCTTATACAAAAAAAGAATAATTCAAAGAAAAACAAAAAAAAAGAAATAAAATCAAAACCTTTGAATTTCAGTGTAATTTATTAAAAAATTAATTTAAAAAATTTTTATTTGAAAATTTAGTTAAAAATAATTTTTCCTATATTAAAAAATAAAATAAAGTAAATAAAAGATTAAAGAATTAATAAAAGAATAATTCACAAAAAAACAAAACAAAAAAATTAAAAAAAAAAATCTTTTTATATATTCACATGTCATTGAGATGGAAAAAAGTTTATTAAAAACACTTTAAAATTAAAAATTTAGTTAAAAATTATTTTTCGTATATTAAAAAATAAAATAAAAATAAGGAATAGTTCAAAGAAAGGCAAACAAAAAAAAACTTCGAATTTCATTGTAATTTATTAAAAAATTTATTTTATATATTAAAAAATAAAATAAAAGTAAAGAATAAATCAAAGTAAGAAAAAAAAAAAAAAAATAAAGAAATAAAATACAAATCATCAAATTTCATGGAAATTCACAGAAATTTAGTTTAAAAAAATTTAAAAAAAATAAAAAGTTATCTCAAAAAGTTTTTTTTATACTGGGTGGGCCAAATAAGACCTACTAATGTTAAACATAAATAACTTTTGCAATAATCATTTATTTTGGTGAATTAGATAAGATAAGATAAGAGTTTATTAAGCAGAAAAACGTTACAATATTTATGTTATCGCACAATTTACAGAATATGATATAAATCTTAATTCTACATCATTATATTTATATATTTATCACAGGTTTGGTTTTTCAAACGATTTTTTCTTTTTTTCGAAGGAAAAAACTACTATGAAAAACCTCCGCTATACACCTTACAAGCTAGGGTTAATCTATATGCATTTAAGTACCACGGTCTAATTGAACATTAAGAAAGTTCAGTTATTAGCAGATTGTCCGAAAAACTGGAACGAATTTTGAATCTTTTAGTCAAATTTTGGTTAATTGTTTTTATACATTTAAAATATTTTATGGAAATTGTGTATGAAATATTACATCAGACAAATGTCCACCATTTTTCTCGATACAAAGATTGGCTCTTTTTAACGCGTTTTCCATTACACCACATAATGTTTCTGGTTGAAGGCTCAGTATTTCGTCTCCAATATTTTGCTTCAGCTGTCTAGTAGTCTCTGGTTTATTAAGATACACTTTGTCTTTTAAATATCCCCATAAAAAGAAGTCGGGCGCAGTCAAATCTGGCGAACGAGGTGGCCAAGGGAAATCTGAATTTTTGGAAATAAGACGTTCGCCAAAAATTTCACGCAGCAGGCCCATAGTTTGCAGCAGGCCCTAGCAGTATGCGCAGTTGCTCCATCTTGTTGAAACCACAAGCGTTCCATAATAAATTTCCAACAATTCAATTATAACCTACAAAACGAGAAAAATAAATATGTCAAAAAATAAAAAAGTTATTTATGCTTAACATTAGTAAGTCTTATTTGGCCCACCCTGTATGTTGAAAATAAAATACAGGTAAAGAATAATTCAAAGCAAGGCAAATATTCAAAAAACAAAATTTAAAAAAATATAGAAACAAAAATAAAAAAAGAAAAATCTACAAATTCAAATCTTCTTAACTCAAAGTAACATAAAAAAATTGAAAAAAATAAAATTAAAAAGATATAGATTTAAGTATTTATTTTTTTTTTCAATTTATGAAATAAAAGGAGACAATAATCAAAGAAAGACAATTAAAAAAATATTAAAAGAAAAACACACTTTTCATTTCTTTTATAAAAAATTCTTAAAGTAAAGTCACTCTTTAAAGGGACAGATACCTGTAAACGGCCATATTTTCCTTGACTTTCATTAAAATTATTTAAAATGAAGAAGTCAATATTTTTTTTTCAAAATTTACATACAGTTTAATTATGCATTAAAATAATATAGAATATTTTTTTTTATTTTAATCATTTAAAATGGCGGATGTACACTCAATTCTTCCACGAAGGTCGCAGCGGGGCGTCTCAATCGGCTGGCATTGTAGCATTGGCGTCAGTGACCTGAATTCAAAAAACCAAAAATATTATTGTTTATTAATGTCATAATTTCTATAAGAATTAACAATAAATGGAAAAAAATCGCGGAATAAAAAAAAAATGAATTTTGGGGCGAATTTTCCTACGATTTGTGCTTCGAAAAAATTAGTTTTTCGAAATCTTGTGAAAACTTTTCGAGTTATCGTGTACACCAATTCGAAAAATATAGTTTTGAGTAAAACGCGTCTAAAGTTTGAATACAACGTAACTTTACCTCTCCCAGCGCTCGAGCGCAGAGAATAGAGTCGTCACGGTTGACGATCTATAATATTAGAAATACTTAAATTTACGTTCTAAAAATTGTTTGACATATTCTTAAAAGATTATATTAACATTTTATCAATTTTTTTTTTTTCGAAATTTTCCAGGCATCTGTCCCCTTAACGTTTGCGTGTAGTTTAACCTCTCAAAAGTTTGCGAGAAAGAATGGCCTGGGAGGTGGTCTCAGACCAAGAACGGATAAGTGGCCGGTGGATGCTGGATTATTGACTGGTAATAATTGAATATTGATTATTAATCAATAACTATTTTGCGAAAGAACGCCCTGCAGTTCTAGTGCGCTGGTTTTAGTTTACATTTTCCATATCTCACCGAAGCCTTTTCCCTACCTAGATTGCAGGTATGGGTCGAATTTGTGACCCTTTGAAAAATTTATATATATGTAATTAACGAATTTCGAAGCCACTAAATATTAAAGAAAAAATCGAAAACTACATTTTGGAAGCTTTCCAGTGGTTTTAACACTTTTACTGCCACTTACAGCCTCGAATGTTTGCTTGGTATAAATCTACATTTAAAGATTTTTAACTCAACTATGCCTTTTATAGTTTATTGAAGAAAAAAACGATATATTTGGGACTCCATTCACTTGAATTCTCTATAACTTCTTATTTTCTCACAATTTCCTTCTCGTACGCCAACGAAATTCAACAACTTTAACACTATTTGCTGCTACGAATAGCCTGCAGTGGTTTGTTGCAACAACACCTATGAGCACGACTGTTGTAGCATTATTAAAAATACATCCATTTATCTTAAATAGCTGGCTTGTGTTGCATTATAAATGCATTTTCCACAAGTTTAAAATGCAAGAAGGTATCATATATATACATACCTATGTACAATAGTGGTCACATAATTAAGTATTCATTTTTTCTCAGGTTCTTTTGAAAATATTCGCAATCTTTTTCATGCTGAATTTTCTTTAACTTTTTATAAAAATACAGCCCTTTGTACAACAGAAAGCTCATAAATAATAGTTCCAAACATTGTACATTATTCACAACAAATCAACGAGGAATATATAAAGTATATTTAAACAGTTTTGACCCAATTATTTTGGGGATTTTTTTTATTAATAAAGTAAATAATAAATAATAAAAAATGTTTGGTAAATGTTAACTAAATATTTTTTTGGGAAATTTGTTTTATTTAATATATAACACTATTTAGTAAAAAATTAAGAAAAGTAGAAATAAAATTGTTTAGTAAAAATTTGTTGGGGGCATTTTTGTTATTAATAAAAATAAAAAGTAAAATATTTTATAAATAATGAAAAATGTTTTTGATAAACATTTTTTGGGGGCATTGTTTTTAATAAAAAATTGAATAATAAATAATGAAAAAAGAAAAAAAATAGTAATAAAGAATAAAAAAGAAATAAAATTGGTAAATATTTTCTGTGGAAATTTTCTTTTTAGGGAAATTTGTTTTGAAATAAAAATTAAATATTATCAAAAAAATTTTTGGTCATTATTGTTATAGAGTTTCTTTTTAATAAAAAAATAAAAAAAATTGTTTTGGTAAACATTTTTTGATGTTTTTTTATTAAAACATGAAACAATAAAAAATAAAAATATAAAAGAAACATATTTCAGTAAAAGTTTTGGGGAAATTATTTTTTTTAATTTGTAAAATTCGTTTACACACTTACAATTTCATATAGAACTAAAAGAAAAAGTATAGCTGGAAAAAATATTGAAGAAATATGAAGTGACTTAATTATGTGAGCACAAGTGTACGAACTTCCATGTATGTATGTATGTGTGCCACGCAACAATTCAGAGCTAAAACAAATGAGTTTTCAAAATGAAATGCAAACGAAAATCTTATTTATAAGGTTACGTACATACATACATATGTATGTGCGTTCAAATGTATTTATGCACTCTTGTCCCTTTCTCAACATCATTACCGTTTGCCCGTTGATTGCCTCAGAGTTTGTCGGTTATTCAACAAAGAAATGTAACTTATGCACTCTTGCATGTGTTGAAGGGGGAAATTGTTATTTGTGCGCTGCTAAGGAGATCCAATTTCATTGGAAGCATCGTCAATTCACACAATACATACACACACATTACAACATATATACGTTCGTGTGTTGTTAAGTATGAAATTGAAGAATGCAAACTCATCATTTAGTAATTTCGTTGCGTGTGTTTTTCATGCGTCAATTGAGTTGCTCACACTGTCTAAATGTGAATATGTTCATGTACCTTCACACATACATACAAATATGGTGTAGTAAAATAGCTTTATGAACCAGTAAGAGTCTAAATACAAACACATATGCATTTCTTTGACCTTTGCAAGTGGCATATGATAGTTTGACGCCCCAATCGAAAAGTTATTAGTAGCTTTTGAGTAGCATTGATGACTGATGTGGTTGACTGAGTTGTATAAGCTTTACATTATTTCTAGTTGCATAGTTTGCTGTAAGGGAGAAAAGTAAGCAGATGATTTTCCAAGCGATTTTGCGCTGCATAGGCAACAAGTCAAAAGTTTCTAAGGGCGATTCTTTTCTACTCTGTATAATTTTCTTCTACCTAACTGCAGGTTTCGAGCTGGCAACGAAGCGAGCTTTGTCGGAGTAAGTCAAGTCTGTGCATAACGCGGACGTTTTTCTTTCTTTGCACAAACCACCACAAGTCGGATGTCATTAAACAAAAAAAATATCAGGTGAATAGACAAGTCTGGTCTAGATTCGATAAAAGAAAATCTGAACCGATAATCTACCTTGACTGTTTCTTCATTCGTGCTTTTGGGTGCCCACAAAAATAGAATAAGATTCCCCTCAAACGACTTGTGTATCATCTGCAGAGATGAGGAGGAACTGAAGAGCGCTGAGCACAATCTCTGCCACTATTCCGCTCTGGCAAAAATGCTACCTCTCTATCTAGCAGTGAGTCTTTGAATATCTAGCAGATTTGGAATTAATCAAATTTTCGAGACTTTCAGCATTTCTTAAGAAAACTCAAAGATTTAATAAATAATTGAATATTTTTTTGGCAAACATTTTTTGGGGCCATTTTTTTAATAAAAAATTAAATAATAAAACAGAAAAAAAGAAATAAAAGTGTTAATAATTTTTTTTTTAAATAAATAATACATTGCTTTTTTTTTGAAAAATAAAAAATTAAATTTTTGGTATACACTTTTTGGAGACATTTGTTTTAAATAAAAATTAAATATTAGAAAATAAAAAATTGAATTTTGGTAAACATTGTTTGAGGAATTTCTTTTTAATAAAAAATGAAATAATAAAAACAAAAATTGTTTTTAATAAATTAAATTTAAATTTAAATTAAAAAAATTGTTTTTAATAAATTGAATTTAAATTTAAATTAAAAAATTTGTTTTTAATAAATTAAATTTAAATTTAAATTTAAATTTTTTTTGTTTTAATTTTTTCGTAAAAATTTTTTAGCACTTTTTTTAATAAAAAATAAATAATAAAAATTTTCAAAACCTTCAGCACATCTTAAGAAAACTCAAAGATCTATAATTTTTCCATAGAATCTCTTCTCTCGAATACTCTGAAGGGCGCCTCATCCGAAGTACGAACTACATGAGGTATTGGGAAGGAAGGCAAAAATAAAGAAGCTCTATGAGTTTTGCACCAGTAAAGGACAGAATTTGATTTCCAGAAGATCAGCAAGGTTATGAGAGTCCCAGTATGAAACTTTGAGACATCACTAATAAAAAATTATGGAGAAAATTTGAGCTCGGGAGTTGTTATAAATGACAATAAAAAAAACGATTTTTATTATTATTTTTAAATTTAAATAAACATTTTTATTTTTTCCCAAGCAATTTGTTAGAACACAAAAATTCAATTTTTTCCAAAAATTTTCTAAATTATGTCATCCTAAAAATTAAAAAAAAAAATGTGTTTATTAACTTTTTCAGAATTTTTTCAATTTATTCCTATTTATATTATACTTAAGCCTACAAACAAACGAGTTTTCTGAAACACCACAAATAAGAGAAGGAGTTCGGCCAAACACTCAACAAAGAATGTTAGCGCTATTTTTTAAAATATTCTCAAATTATAAAAGAAATCGCGAAAATCAGTGAAAACACATTCTTCTTCACTACTTTACTTAAGCCAGCTAAAGAATTTTCTTCCTGGGACTTCTCAAATAATCAGTTAACTTTTAAATTTTGCTACAAATATGAACTCCGTTACCCCTTTGTTTCTTGCCTTCTCAGCTGGGCAGCCTTCAAGCATCATCACTACTAAGTAGCAGCCAACTTGCTCATTATTTATTATATTTTCCGCAACTTCTTGGTTCTCAATTTTTCAGTGACTTTTTGTGGCGGCTGTCAATCGAAGTGGCTTGATTTGAAAAGTTGAAATGATAGGCAAGTGCATATTAATAAATAAAAACGGCCAACCTTTCAGAAGCATGCAAAAGTAGCCGAGGGAAAAAAGAAAGGGAGCCAGCACTCACACAGACCACAGAAGCTCTTGCGAACACTCAAAGACCGAGGCAAGGTATGCAAATACAAATTCCTGTGATGATACAGCAGGCTGTGGAAAAAATAAATAAATAAAAACAATGAACCCATAACTCAAGTGACACTTTTCAACTTGACTGCATTTCATCATTGCCAATACGCGTGGAGCTTGAGATGCGAGCGAAATACCAACCGACTACCAATTGCCAGCGTGGGGCGTGTGTATGTGTGGGTATACATCACCAACTAACGACGATGATATTCAAATTGGCTTTCGCATATTGTTAACTAAAGAGAAATAAGTAAAATGAAATCAAAAGAAAAGAAAAACACACGCACACACACCCAACACAGCGCTACCTTCATTCCTACATATCCAGTGGTTCAGGCAGCCAACTAGTCAGCGAAACTGACGCTGAGCCAAGCCGCCAGCCTGCTGCCTGTCATACAAACTATATATAGGGATCAAGTGCACTTGGCCTGTCATTGCTTTGGCTGGGGCATTTCCATTACCATTTTCAACTTTCAAGTTCATCGCCATTGCCGTCGTCAACTCGTCATCACCATCGCTGCTTGAATCTGTATCTGCATCTGAATCTGCATCTTCCGGCGCATCATCGGCTATCGGCGCTATCGCCAGCAGCCAGCAGTCAGCAGACAGCATTCAGCACAGGAAACAGTTTCAACCAATACTGGGTGATTTTTTTTTCCTTTTGCATTTAGTATCTCCCACAAGCTTCCAAGTACCGAAGGCATATTCGCAAATCTTTCAACGTCTTTCAGCACGAATTTCGTATTCAAAAGCTGTACGGTTTTTTTTTCGACTTTTTGCGAACTTGCTTGTTTTCCTCTACTTCGCGACCAACTCTCGAGGTTCACATGGCTGGTGATGAGTTTTGGCGAGCATGTTGAGAATTTAGCGAATGTTGCAAGAACGTCCAACGTACGCGCGACCTTTTTTATGCAAAGCACCAGACGCCACCAGCAAACGTTGCAACTTCTGTTGCGTTGTTGCTGCTTCGCTTGGTGCTTTTGATGGTGCTTGCAACATTCCGAGTTGCTGAGTGTTGCCTACGTTTGGCCAGTCATACCGCGCCACTGTCCCTTGCAGTCTGATGATAATTTTTTTATGGGTGGTGCGCTTAATATGCTTGCCTTTGAAACGGCTCGGCTACTTGAGTACGCTGAAATTGATAAAAGCTGTCATTTGTGGCAGCGTTGAAATGTGATCGCTTCTGGGATGCAGTATGCAGCTTGCAAGCTGCGGCGTTGAGTGGAAAGTTCAAAATTTGAATATTTTTCAGTAACTTCATCTCAACTGAAACACCGACTGTCATCTACTAAATATTTGCATGCTCTTCCTGCTGCAGCTCGTGCAACGTCTTAGCTGCTGCTTTGGCTTTTGTCAACCTGACTGGCGTTCATTGAACTCATCCACTTGCCGCTGCCGCCGCCCCCCTGTATGCCCCTTTTGCTGCCATGTGGTCTCATGTTGCATGCTTCTGCGCTTGCACTGCTCGTTTGTTGTATTCTAACTACATTAACATACAAACGAATGTACGCATTTTGGGTGTGATTTATGTGGCGCATCTCCTGCAACGCTAAAACGCACTTTGCTCCTCTTCAAGAACAATGCACTCTCTAGAAGCAGACTTACTCGCAGTATTCCAAGTCAAAGCATGTTTAGCTTATCGATTTCCCTGTCACTTACTTGAGTGTATGCATGTATGTGTGTGCATGTGACATTCTTACTTAAGAAAGAGTCATTTAAAGATGGTGAAAAAATTTTGATTTATTAGTGAAAATTCTTTAGATCGCTTGTCATTTTCTTTGGAACTTGTGAAAAGGATTGTCTTTCCTGAATGTTGTTGTGCCGTTGACCTCGCCAAGTGACAGTTGAATTTTTCCAATTATCTTGATATTTCATGTTTTTCCTTCTTTTCTCTCCTGCCTTGCTTACTCTCTTCTGTCTTTCTCCCAGCACAAACCTTTTTTAGATTTGACAAATGATTACCATAGTGTCCACTTGTTTTTGCTGTGAATATTTATTTTATATCTAACTATCTGTCATGTTGTTTTGATATTTTGTTGTTGTTCCTGTAACAATTTGTGTTTCTCAGGCATGAAAAGTTGGTTTTAATTAGCGGCGACATACGAACATGTTGCCAACAGTGTATGCCCAAAGGCGTGAGTAGTGGAAGACCCTTGTTCTTGCATGTGACCTGTTCGCTGTTAGAATTCCAGGAATAGCCTTGAATGAGGATGAACTCGTTCTCTTCGCGGCAATGTATTCGAAATGTGATTTTTGTAATTCTGTGTTTTAAAGAAATGCCTTTTTACATTAGGGACATTCCTTTACAAACCGAATATCTTTCTGACCGAAACATTTTTTTATTTAACTGAGCATTTTTTTACGTTTTCTTTATTTAAGGAAAATAAAGTGCTTAGAAATTCTGTAAATTCAATGATTTTTTACTTCGTGACTAATGCAGAAAAAATCATTACTTCGGTTCTATTGGAGCTGCAACCTTTTTAAAGCTAGAAAGATCTTGAAACTAAGTAAAAAAAGATTAATTAAGAAAAAAAAATATAGAATAGCGATTCCATGACAAGTGATCCAAGCATTTTAGGCATGGTTACAATTTTATGAAAATTGGTTTATTTGTAGGCTTTAGGTATAATAAGATACAAACTGAATTTTGAAGATTTTCAGATTTATTCAATGTTGAAATTTGAAAATCGGTTACGCGATTTCGGTCGAGTTTAATGAAGCGCACCAGTCGGACACACCTAGTGAAGTCAAGTGCTTCTCCACCTGATATTTTCAACGCAGAGGAGGCTTTCCTCTTCCTCTACTACCACCAGCTGGTACCGCATCGAATAATTTCAGAGCTGGAGCGTTTGTATCCATTTGGTTAAGATGACTCAGCCAATTGAACAGAAATGTTAACACAGTTTGCCATTCTTAAATATCCTTTTTCAAAAATATACTTTTTAAATAACCATTTTTGTTTATTGAGCGAACAAAGTTTCACGGAATATACGCATCTTGTAAAATGAAAAAAAAAAAATCGCAGGTTTCGATATCGAAGCTAAGATTACCCGACTTTAAGCCGCTCATGGAAACTGAGTGCCTGTAGCCTCTTCAGGGCGCCATCACAGAGTTAAGCAGATACAGCATCAATGATGGCACAGATATTGCAAAAAAAAAAAAATCTAAGTAACATTGCCCTGAGGTACTCCACAAATATCCAGGTTTGAACTTCAGTGTCAACTGGTGTCAGATCTTCACCAAATTCAACTAAAATCCATTCATTCTCACACCACCACTAAAAAATGTAATCTCTGAAAACAAGCGTAAAACTCAAGCCAAATGTGCGATCGCCTTAAAAATTCGATTGGAAAGGAAAACCCACTTTTTCTAGAATTATTTATTGTCAGTTTCCAAGTTATAACTAAGTTCCATGAACATAATTGCAAAGTCCAAAGTGCATCTACTGGCAAGAGTGGTTCTAGAGGTTGGTTAAAGGGTATTGAAAGCAAAAATAAAGGAATATGGAATTTTTAATACAATACAATCTTTTTTTATTACATATTTTGCACCACATCTTCATGATCTACCGGAAGCTCTGCAAAATACCATTGTATTTTACAGCTGGAACAACTTCTACATTCGCCCAAGAAATATCAGGTCAGTCCATAAGTTCGTGCTTTTTTTAAAGGTGGTTTTAAAATTACTAAAAAAGATGTTAAAAGTATTTATTTATGAATAATATGATGAAAAAGTAATCGGTTTAAAGTTACAACACGAATAGATCGTACCCTATAATGCAACTCTGCTTCAAGATTTTC
Organism: Anastrepha ludens; assembly: GCF_028408465.1. Taxonomy (NCBI): domain Eukaryota; kingdom Metazoa; phylum Arthropoda; class Insecta; order Diptera; family Tephritidae; genus Anastrepha; species Anastrepha ludens. The sequence goes on from NC_071502.1 coordinate 117,848,742, forward strand.
TTCTTTTTCCTTTTCATCTTTTTGTATAGTCTTTGAATAAACGCCATTGTACATAAACGTGTTTTTTCCTTGATTACGATTCTCGGCTCTACCCAACATAGGTTATGGGCCCAGGGCACGGTTCGGGCGAAGGTTGTTAAAAGTTGTACGGGCAAAGACTCCGTGAAAACGTATTTCGGAAATTAATAAGAAAATTGAAAGCGTGTGTGTCGCGTTTGAAAGACAGATAACAATATGAATTCGCTATATCAAATTGACAAACTTGATGAAAAGAATTTCGATTCGTGGCGGGTGCAGATGAAAAGTGTCCTCATACATGCTGGACTATGGAGTATAGTGAGTGAAAAATGCTTAAAGCCTGAAGAAAATGTGACCGAATGGGAAGCGCTCGATGAAAAAGCCTTGGCCACAATTACACTAAGTGTAAAAGCGTCGCAGCTCAGCCACATTAAGCAATGCAGAACGTCCACAGAAGCATGGAAGGCTCTAGAAACTTTGCATCAGCCAAGTGGGCCAGTGCACAAGGTGTCGCTGTATAAGAAGCTTTTAAATATGAAGCTTAGTGACAGCGAAAGCATGGCAAAATATTTGAATGATTTCACATCCATTGCCGAAAAGTTATCCGAAGTTGGCATTGAAATCAAAGACGAATTAGTGACAATTATTTTACTTTCAAGTCTGCCAAAGCAGTACGAGCATTTTGTTATTGCTATGGAGACTAGAGACACGCTGCCGACATTAACTAATTTGAAGGTAAAACTTCTAGAAGAGTCTGAACGAAAGAAACAGACAAAATGCGGTTCTGCTGAATCTGAAGGGGAATCGCAGGCTTTTGCTGTGTGGTCAAAGAATGCAGAAAGAGGGGAAAATTCAACGCACAGGAAGAGTAAAAATACGCAAAATGTCAAATGCTTTAAGTGCGGGCAGCGCGGTCATTACGCTGCAAACTGCAACACGAAGTCCAATAAGAACGATTATAAGGCAGCGAAAAGAAATGAGCATTCGTTTACGATGTTAGCAGCAGCGGACGCTGAGGTGTTCGACGACTCAACCTGGCTTCTTGACAGCGGAGCGACAGCGCATATGTGCAGTAACCGAAATATGTTTATATCACTCAAAGAACATAAAGAAAAAATTTGCTTAGCTGGAAACAATTATCTTTTCTCAGAAGGTGTGGGAGAAGTGCGTGTGAGGTCTCAAGAGAGTGACATTATTCTTTACAATGTTTTGTTTGTGCCAAATATGTGCGGTAACTTTATGTCTGTCGCTAGAGCTGTAGAAAATGGACTTAAAGTGAAGTTCGATGAAAATTGCGCTAAAATAATGAAAGAAAAGGATATAATTTTAAAAGCTCTAAAGGTGAACAAACTTTTTGTGATCCGATGCGATAGCAGCAAGTGTTTTTATGCTGCGAATGAAAAGGCAGTATCATGGCATGAACGATATGGACACTTGAATTACGGTAGCCTGCAGGAATTAATGAATAAAGACATGGTTCGCGGAATGGACAAAATGACATTTACTAAAGACATTGCTTGTGAGATATGTGCAAAATGCAAAATGAGTGTGAGGCCTTTTCCGAAGAGCACGGAAAATCGAGCAAAAGACATTTTAGAATTAGTGCACACAGATGTGTGTGGTCCGTTTCGTACAAAGTCCCTGGGGGGCGCGCGTTATTTCTTAGTTTTCATAGACGATAAATCGAGACGAATGTTTGTGTATTTTTTAAAATCTAAAGAAGAAGTTTTAGAGAAATTTAAAATATTTAAAAGTTTAGTAGAACGACAAACTGAAAAAAGAATTAAGACAATCCGAAGCGATAACGGGCGTGAATTCGTCAACAAAGACTTTGATAAATTTTTGAATGAGTGTGGCATAAAACGGCAGTTGACGGTGCCGTACACGCCGCAACAAAACGGGGTTGCCGAGAGGGCGAACCGTACAATAGTGGAAATGGCACGTAGTATGTTGCTTCAGAGTGGACTAGGTGAATTTTTATGGGCAGAGGCAGTTGCTTCTGCGGTGTTTTTGCGAAACAGATCGCCTACAAAGGCATTGAACAGTATGACACCTTACGAAGCTTGGTCTGGGCGAAAACCAGTTGTGAATATTTTGAGAGTGTTCGGCTCAGAAGCTATTGCGTTAAATAAGATCAGCAAAAGTAAATTCAAGCCGAAAGGTAAAAAGTATGTTATGGTAGGTTATTCACTAACGTCGAAAGCGTACCGCTTATACGATCCTGAGCAGCGCATGGTAGTGGAGAAACGTGATGTTACGTTTTTGCCATTCAAAAAGAGTGAAATAGTAGATTTTTACGACCTGCTGTCTGCTAAAAACAATAAAGATACCACCAAGGAGAAACCTTCAGAGTCATTGAGTGAATCGGAAGCTGACGACAGCGATGATGAGTTTGAAGAGGCGAAGGCTTCGAGTGATTCTGGGAGTGATTACCAAGAAAGTTTTTGCGAATCTCCGATTCAGGAAGAGTCACCTGCGCATATTGGACGAGGAAGACCGAAGTTTGTACGTAGTGGAAAACCAGGACGCCCACGTAAAGTGTACAATACTGTCAATACGATGCAAAATGCTTGTGAAATTAAAATCCCGCAAACTGTCGCAGAGGCTGAATGAGTGGACAAAGGCGATGACAGATGAGTACGACGCTCTTGTGCGAAACAAAACGTGGCAGTTAGTGGACTTACCAACTAACGAGAAGGCAATCGGGTCCAAATGGGTTTTTGCGGTCAAGCATGACCAGAATGGCGACGTGGAGCGTTTTAAGGCTCGTTTAGTCGCAAAGGGCTGCAGCCAGAAATTTGGTGTGAATTACACCGAGACATTTTCTCCAGTGGTTCGTTACGCCACTATTCGCATGGTGTTGGCGCTAGCGGCAGAGCTCAAAATGTACACTCATCAGATGGATGTTTGCAGCGCGTATCTCAACAGCGAGCTCACCGACGTGGTGTATATGAAGCAACCTGAAAAGTTTATCGCCAAGCGGTTTCCTGAGCGAGTTTTGAAGCTCAATAAGGCGATATATGGGCTGAAACAATCCGGGAGAGAGTGGAACCATAAATTGGACGAAGTTTTGAAGAAAATCGGTTTCGAAGCGTGTACTAATGAGCGGTGCCTGTACAAAATGAGTCATCAAGGTAATTTATGTCTCATAGCTGTATACGTAGATGACTTGATCGTTAGTTGCCAAAACAAAAATGATCTTCTTGCGATCAAAGCACGAATTTCAAGCAGCTTCGAATGTATCGATAAAGGTCCCATCTCGTATTTTTTGGGGATGGAGATCACCAGAGACGGCGAGACAGGAAGCATCTCAGTCGGGCAAGCGTTGTATATAAGAGAGATTTTAGAAAAGTATAACATGACCAGTTGTCGAGCAGCGAAGACACCTTTAGACGTGGGGTTTCAAATTGGGTGCACTAGTGAGACGTGTATTAAAGCCGATGTTACAAAGTACCAATCAGCAGTCGGTGCATTAATGTATCTCGCTATTTGCACAAGGCCAGATATATTGCACTCAATCTCGAAACTGGCACAGCGAAATCAAAATCCACACAAAGAGCACGAATCAGGTATCAAACATATTTTACGATACCTGGCAATGACTATAGACTACAAGTTGGTATACCGTCATACGGGCAAGCCTATCGAAGGGTTTGTGGATGCCGATTGGGGCAGTAATAGTATCGATCGCAAGTCATACACAGGGTATGTATTCTTCTTGGGCGGTAGTTCAATATCGTGGGAGAGCAAACGCCAGAGCAGCGTAGCCCTCAGCAGCACAGAGGCAGAATACGTCGCGTTAGCAACGGCTGCGAAAGAAGCAGTATATCTACGACGTTTATAGGCAGATATTGGCGTAAGTGGCTCCGGTGACCCAGTTAGAGTTTACAGCGACAATTTGAGCGCGCAGCAATTGGCGAAAAACCCGGTTTACCACTCACGAAGTAAACATATAGATATTAAGTACCATTTTGTTAGAGATGCACTGAATAATAATTTAATTGAAATTGAATACATTTGTACAAGTGAGATGATTGCTGATGTACTTACAAAGAATTTGAACAAAATCAAACATGAAAAATTTGTAAAACTTTTAGGTTTTAATGCAAGTTCTATGTAAACGACCTACTCGTGTTGAGGAAGAGTGATGAAAAAGTAATCGGTTTAAAGTTACAACACGAATAGATCGTACCCTATAATGCAACTCTGCTTCAAGATTTTCTTCTTTTTCCTTTTCATCTTTTTGTATAGTCTTTGAATAAACGCCATTGTACATAAACGTGTTTTTTCCTTGATTACGATTCTCGGCTCTACCCAACATAATATATATTATCTTCCTTCATTATTTACAATGTCTTCCCAACGTTTGGGAAAATTTTTAATTCCTGCTCAAAAAATTGTTTATCCTTGGAGCCAAAATACGCTTCGATATCCCTTTTTATAGCTTCTATTGAGGAGTAGTCTTGTTACTCATACGGGATTGAAGTCCACGGAAAAGGTTATAATCACAAGGTGCAATATCCGGAGAGTATGGTGGATGCGGCATTAGCTCCCATCCAAGCTCGTTCAGCTTGCGGCATGAGGTCTTGCGTTGTCGTGGTGAAACAAAATTTTGCGTCTATTCACAAAACACGGTCGATTTATGATAAGTACCTCATTCAGGTTTGATAGCTGATGGGAATAATAATCAGCAGTTATCGTTTGGCTTGGTTCCAGAAGTTCATAATAAACAATACCGTCCATATCCCACCGAATAGACAGGAGAACTTTCTTGGTGTGAAGACCATCTCTAGGGGTCGGTTCTGGTGTTTCATCTTTATCTAACCATTGGCGTTACCGAACAGGATCATTGTAAAGGGTCCATTTTTCATCAACAGTAACGATACGGTTAATAAAACTTTCATTTTCAAGCCGTTGCAGCAGCTGAGAATACAAATTCACTCTCTGCTGAAGGTTGGCGACGGAAAGTCTATGCGGAACCCATTTTCCCAGCTTTGAAATCTTTCCCAACTGAACCAGGTGCCTGTGAAATGTTCCATGCGATGAATTTCACCTCTGAGCTATCATATCGACTGTCAAATTTGGATCCACGAGTTCGAGCAAGGCGTCGGAGTTAAAGATTCAGGACGACCAGCGCGCGGGGCATCCTCCACGTCGCAGTACCTCTTCGGAATTTTGAAAACCACTTTTGCGCAGTCCTTACACTCACGGTATTCTCTCTGTGTACAGTGTTTATTTCTGCAGCAGCAGTTGTTGCATTTTTACCACTTTTATAAAATAAATACAAAATATGCCTCTTATACGCGTTCGAAGATTCCATTTTCCATTTTAGTTTTTAACAACACGAGCTTCTATACGCGATTAAAATCACTTGTTGAATGCACAATATTATCAAAGAAAATATAAATAGTTCCGCTATATTCCGCGAATAATTTTTTGTATGCAAAAATCGTACAAAAGTGAAATTATGGGTAAAACACGCACGAATTTATGGACTGACCTGATACTTTCAAAAGAAGATTTAATCACTGGTAGCCAAATCTGATGAATAAAGTGGATGCTCAAACAATTCGTACTTTTATTCATTCAATGTGGTCATCGTCAATGACTTGATGAAAAGTGTGTTTTTTGGCAATCGTATTTAGAGTTAGTTGCCACGCTTTTCTCAAGGGCGCTGTAGCCGAATGAGTTGGTGCGTGACTACCATTCGGAATTCACAGAGAAAACGTAGGTTCGAATCTCGGTGAAAGACCAAAATGAAGAAAACTTTTTTTCTAATAGCGATCGCTCCTCGGCTTGGCAATGGCAAACCTCCGAGTGTATTTCTGCCATAAAAAGGCTCCTCACAAAAAATATTTGCCGTTCGGAGGCGGCTTAAAACTGTCGGTGCCTCCATTTGTGGAACAATATCAAGACGCATGCCACAAATAGGAAGAGGAGCTCGGCCAAGCACCCAAAAAGGGTGTACGCGACAATTATATATATATATATATATATATATATTCTCAAGGTAACCAATCAACAAAATCTTTTTTGCAACCCAAAAACTGATGTAATAACATTGTTTGCCAATCGTACTCACCTCACTCTTACTGCGTCTAAACTACTCCGTCTACACTACGCCATGGTCCAAATATTTCAGAGGTGTGGCCAATGTCAGACCATTAACTGGTTACTTCGTTGCCGTTCGAACAACGACTGATTGGACGAGTGTGTGAATACATGTGAAATAAGCGGGCAGAACTCTGCCGTCGAGTCCCCGATGATGTGGCAGCCGAAGTTACTATCGCAATTTTGTTTTTCACCACAGCGAACGGCCAACGATGGTAATCTATCATCCTTGGAACAAAGCGCTTTATTCCATTAGTAATAAAACAACGCACAAAATTTGTTTCTCTCTGCTTAAAATACTTCAAACTACACTGAAAAAAATGTTTTCGTTACAGTTTACATTTCAATTCAAAGCTGGATCTATTATCAGGAACCATACATATTTATTACATTAAATATTTTAATTAATGTTTTTTATAAATACCCCTCATACCAAAAATATTATTTGTATCCAAGTTACTTGAAGCTGTTAATTTCAAGCACATAAAAAATTAGCAAATCTTTCTCTGAAAGGTCAGTTTTCATGGGGCATGAGATTTAAACTCCTTAATGCACATAGTAATCTTAAAAGCTGTATCACATTCGTTGGCACCTTTTTCATATTTGCAATTATTCACTGCCTGCGTAACTTCCGTTTCATGCCCCTTTAATGCGGGAAATAGCATGAGTTGCTTGATCGCTACACTAGGCACGTAAACGCCATCCTTGATGATGCCTTGCTTCTCCATCAAACATTTCGTATGACATTTCATATTATCCTTGGCATCGCTGGCTTTCATGCCATTCCCAAAAAATTGTTTGATCTCCGCTTCTGTTAGATTCGTCTCATTCATGCAGAGCTTGTGTAATTTCTCCATATCGGCTTGTGATTGACACTGTTGTGGAATAAGCATTTGGATGTAAGAGCAGCTGAAGCTACTTGACAGGTATATTAGACTCGCATATTTTAAAAACTTACCATTAGAACGGTGACAAAGGCAGTCAGTACGGTGAAAAGGTATAGAGTTCGCATTTTTGCAGCAGCGGAGGCGTAGCCACTTGTGTGCAGAATGAATTGCAAAATATCACTGAATTGACTAACCAAATGCGCGAAATTTATGGGAAGCAAAGTTATTGTTAAGCTTCTTTTTTTTGCTTTATCGGGATTCATGAGCGGATGAGCTGCTATTATTTTTATTATGCGCAATATTCTGCGTTCGTCATAGTTCTAATTTTTCAACCAATTCGCACACATCGAGCTAAAAATTGATCCGCTTATTATTTTGTTTTTTGCCACATTGCTTTTATTCAATGCACTCGGCTAAATAATTATTAGGTAATTTGTCTATTAGGACAGTTTTTGTTTATTAATTAGCAAAACTCTGAGCTGATTCATCCGGCAGCGCGATGGATTTCTTTGGTTATTAGTGCGCGAAATCATTTTCGATATTAAACTAAATTTAATTGGTAAATTATCTGATTATGTAATTTTTATCTAATTTTTTAATTTTAATTTCTCTCTTTTTTGCCAGAAAGTACTATTGGGTCGGAGAATGAGTTCATAGCGTTTTTATATTTTCTTTTATTTTAAAACAATTTGTTTGCTGTTTTGCAAAGGATAAGTATTCATTCGATAGAACTGCTTCAGCTCTACAAAACTCTGTTTATTGTATTTTTGAATTATTTAATTTTTAATTTAAGGCGGCAGCCGTAGCCGAATGGGTTGGTGCGCGACTACCATTCGGAATTCACAGAGAGAACGTCGGTTAGAATCTCGGTGAAAACACCAAAATTAAGAAAAACATTTTTCTAATAGCGGTCGCCCCTCGGCAGGCAATGGCAAACCTCGAGTGTATTTCTGCCCTGAAAAAGCTCCTCATAAAAATATCTGCCGTTCGGAGTCGGCTTGAAAAATGTAGGTCCCTCCATTTGGGGAACAACATCAAGGCGCACACCACAAATACGAGGAAGAGCTCGGCCAAAAGGGGTGTACGCGCCAATTATATATATATATATGTATTAGGGCGGGTTGATTTAAAAATCGCTCATTGCTCTGTGAAAATTGTACAGTAGGTTCTGTTTTTATGCGGCTTTTTTTTATGCGGTTTTGAAATAGTGCGGTTTTTTTTTTAATTACAAAATGCATGTCGACCTATCGGGAATTGTACATATAAACAAGATTCTAAACCAGCTAAGCAAAAACTCATCACAGATTACATCAGAAATGCTAGCCCTACAAGTATGGAACCGCCTGCATAACTATTTAGATCAGACGTGTACATTTCCTAAAGTGACGAAAGTGATTTTACGCCAAATCCGAACGCGCAACATGTGGGTATTGTCTGATTATATTTTTGACTTAAATTTATTTTTCGATTCTGACGTTAAAGATATAATTTTCAAAAATATTGGAGGTTGAATTAGTTTTAAAGGTGGCACACAGATGGCGCTATTTATCACTTTATCGCGTTGGCAATACTGAATATATATTCATGACAAAGCCTCATCCCTAGGCTTTGTTTATCAGTATCTGTCATTTCGCTGAAGTATAAACAACGCAGTGTTTTCGTGCTCCGAGTATGTCAACTTTCGTGCCGTCGAAACGCAATTTGCGGGAAGCTTTGCTTTTCTGCTTCAATTTGAAAAAAAATACAGCCCAAGCCCGTGAATTGCTGCAGGAGGCCTACCCAGACCATACTCCGTCGATTTCAACATGTGAGTACTGGTTTCGACGATTCAAAAGTGGTGATTTTTACACCGAAGACAAGGAGCGTCTTGGTCAACCCAAAAAGTTCGAGGACGCGGAATTGGGGGAATTGGTAAACGAGGACTCGTGCCAAACCCAAGAAGAGCTTGCTGAATCATTGGGCGTTGATAAATCAACCGTTTGCAAGCGTCTAAAAGCGATGGGAATGATCCAAAAGCAAGGACATTGGGTCCCGTACGAGTTGAAGCTGCGCGACGTCGAACGGCGATTTTTTACGTGCGAATTGCTGATCGAGCGACAAAATCGGAAGGGTTTTTTGCATCGGGTGGTGACTGGCGACGAAAAATGGATCCACTACGATAACCCAAAACGCAAAAAATCATGGGGTTTGCCCGGCCACGCATCAACGTCGACGGCCAAGCGGAATATTCACGGCAAGAAAATCATGCTCTGCATTTGGTGGGATCAGGTCGGCGTCATATATTTTGAGCTGCTCCAACCGGGCGAAACAATCACGGGGGATCGTTACCGACTGCAATTGATGCGTTTAAGCCGGGCATTGAAAGAAAAGCGGCCGGAAACGGTAAAAAGGCACGACAAGGTTATTTTGCAACATGACAACGCTCGGCCGCATGTTGCTCAACCTGTCAAAAAATACCTTGGAACGCTTGGCTGGGAAGTGTTACCCCACCCGCCGTATAGTCCAGACATAGCTCCCTCCGATTATCATTTGTTCCGCCATATGAGTCTCGATTTGGCGGACCAGCGGTTCTCCTCGTACGAGGCTACCAAAATATGGGTTGAGTCATGGATAGCCAAGCAGCGGCCAGAATTTTGGAGAAACGGCATCCGGAAATTGCCCGAAAGATGGGCGAAAGTTGTAGCTAGCGATGGCCAATACTTCGAAAAAAATATTTTGTACCGTTTTTTCACAATAAAGCCCCAAATCTTCGAAAAACACCTTTAAAACTATTTCAACCTCCTACAATATTTTGTTTATGCGATTTTATTTATATTAATTATTTCAGATTCATGCGGTCTATGGAACGTATCTATAGTAATAATATGGGACTAGTGCCCTTTTTTATGCGATTTTATTACATTATTTCAGATTTATGCGGTTTTAGCATTTGAAACGTATCTATAGTTTTACTATATTATAAAACTGGTAGCTTTTTTTATGCTGTTTCTTGCGGAACGTATCTACCGCATAAAAACAGAATCTACTGTATTTTAGGGATCAAAATAAAAAACTTGCCGAAGGAACCATACCTCTAAAACGAATTTTGATTTCCCCCAATTTGGGTCGAACGAAAAATCCTACTTTGACCCATTTAGAGTGCTCCAATCGAGTCCAAATGTATGACCGACCCCCACTAACTTTGGACGGCCGATCCACCCATGCCAGTGGCATACCCCCCGGAACTCCCCAGGGGGGTTCCCCATACAATCATTTCAAAATATCACCATTTTTGGCCTGTACATGAGAAAAGAAACTAAAAAGTTCGACCCAAATTGGGGGACATCAGAATTCGTTTTAGAGGTATGGTTCCTTCGGCAAGTTTCTTATTTTGATCCCTAGAATATGATTTTCACAGAGCAATGGGCGATTTTTTTGCCTCCCCACAAATCGACCCGCCCTAATATAGGTATATATAATTTATTAGTTTTGAGGCTTAGAAATAGAATACCCAGGAGGCAAAAATCAACATTTCCTAAATCTGCTCTTCTTTGCTTTTCATCGAGGTTAAAAGGTGCCGAAGCAACCCGGAACACTTGCGACGTGTGTGGAGAAGGTGCAATAGGTGAGTCTGCGCGGCACAGAAATGTTTTGAAAAGTTCAAAAACGGCGATTTCGACGTCGATAACACGCCCTGCAGCAGAAGGCCTTCTGAATTCAATGAAGAACGTCCCAAACCACTTTTGAGGGAAAACGGTCCCCAACAAGTAGTAAATTGGTGGAAAAAATGAGCTGCGATCATAAAACTGTTCTCAATCATATTCAGTCAATGGGATTTACCAAAAAATTGGGAGCCTGGGCGCTTCACAAGCTCAATGAAAAAAAAAACGAAGAAAGTCGCCTTCAAAGTGCTTCTCAGTATCTCGCCCCACATCGAGCAACACGCGGTCTAAAACAGCGCTTTTTGCACCGAATCGTCACGGGAGACGAGAAATGGTGCCTGTACATCAATATGAAGCAAAAAAGGAGTGGGTGGCTGCAGAAGACCCACCAACTGAACGAGGACAAAACGAACTACCTCCTGTCATCAAATACACAGTCGATGCACTCGCGTATAGGCATCCACGCCACGGTTGACAGTTATGACTTTGAGGAAGTAAAAGACTACGTTTATTTAGGAACCAGCTTTAGCACCTATAACAATGTCAGCCTTGAGATCCAACGTAGAATATCTTTTGCCAACAAACGCTACTTTGGACTAAGTAGGCAAATGAGTAGTAAAGTCCTCTCTCGACGAACTAAACTAACACTCTACAAGGCTCTCATCATGCCCGTCCTAACGTATGGCGCAGAAGCTTGGACGATGACAACATCCAATGAAGCGACAATTGGAGTGTTGGAGAGAAAGATTCTGCGTAAGATTTTTAGACCTTTGCACGTTGGCAACGGCGAATATCGCAGGCGATGGAACGGTGAGCTGTATGAGGTTTACGACGACATAGACATAGCGCAGCGAATATAGATCCAGCGGCTACGTTGGCTGGGTCATGTCGTCCGAATGGATACAAACACTTCGGCTCTGAAATTATTCGATGCGGTACCAGCTGGTGGTAACAGAGGAAGAGGAAGGCCCCCTCTGCGTTGGAAAGATCAGGTGTAGAAGAACTTGGCTTCACTTGGTGTGTCCAACTGGCGCCGCTTAGCACGAGAAAGAAACGCGCCAAAGCCGAGAGTCAAGCCGGATCTTCATCCAAAGAAGATCATGCTTGTGTTAGGTGGGACTGGGCGGGCGTGGTGCTCTAGGAAATGCTCGAAAAGAATCGGTGAAAGGTCAACAGAGAGTTCTACATTGCCCATCTACTCAACCATTTGGAGCACTGAATAGTTGCTATAACATCTGGAAATGTTCACCACCTGTATTCCTTAAATTTATCTTATACTACTTCCTACTAAATTCTCTTTTCAAAGACATTTAAATTACAGCATTACAAAGTCATATTCTGTCCTTGCTTTTACTAGACGTTTTGGGACGGACTTTGTTGGTCCATATACTCTTAAGCAATTATATACCTCTCGGGTGCGTTCGGAGCAGGCCATTACTATGTTTGTTATATTAGTAGGTTTCAGTTTGCCCAAATAGCCTTTGTCCATTATGCTTTGTGTGCTTTGCATTTCAATGATCGAATTTCCTCCTATAAAAGACGGCGCTTGCTCATTTATCTAATAACACTAAATATAATATTAAAGGGACTATCCTCGCCCTAACTTTCGTTTTCCATTTGATAAGTGGGGCGATTGACTCCTCACCGCTACTTGTGTAAATTAATTTGAATATTCCTTAGCGAAGCTTACGAAGTCATAATATTTTCTGGTTAGGGATCTGTAGAACTAATTGTGCTTCGAATGCTGCGATTTCTAGGACTTTGAGGGGATTTAATTCGATTCTTTACTGATGAGCAGTTGATCAAAATATTTTGAGAAGTGCAGTCAATTTGTTTTTCAGTGGCGAATATTAATGGTATTTTTTAGCAAGTGATTATTTTTAGAGTGTGAAAGTTCAGATAGAATTATTAAACTATTCTGCTTTTTTAATGCGGTAAGAAACTCTTTTTAAATTATTTAAACAAAAGTTTGTAAGTAGCCCACATTAAACCCTTAATATTTTTCTAATTCTCGTTAATTTTCCTGTTTTGTATTTCCCAATTATACATATTTAGACATGCCAAATATGGAGAAATAAGGAAATTGGACCCTGGTATGATGAAAAACGCCATTGTAGCTGTTAGGAATGAGAAGATGGGCACACTTTTTGTATCAAAGACTTCTGATGTGCCGCGTTTTACATTGTAAAGAATGGCAAGGAGTAATGCATCGCCTAGCCTGCTTTTAAAAATCCTACTTGGACGTAAGCCAATACGAAGCCACAGAATAAAGACCTTGTAAAATATACATTAGAAGTGGAATCAGGACTTTGCGGCCTCACAAGACTCGATATTCGTTCCCTAGCGTTTCAATTGACGGAATTGCCAAAGTGCCAAACAAATTATCGGTCTTTAAGCAATTTGCTAGGAAAGGTTGGCTGCATGGATTCCTACGCAGGCACAAAAAATGAGCTTAGTTTTCGCTCCCCAACGGGAACGGCTTTTAATAGAGCAAAAGAAAAATGTAAAGAGTTTTTTACTTGAGCAAGAGTATGAGAAACAGAAATTGCCACCATCTGCTATAAAGAATGTGGATTTATATTTATCTAATGTTAATATTTTTTTTTTCAGATAGTCAACCAAGAAAGTTATTAATTAAAATTTAAAAAAAATTTATAAATAAATCCATTGACTTATTATTAACTCTTACAACTGTTTTTGGTGATTTTATATAGTAGCTCACTTTACCCGAATACCCTGGGCCACATTACCCACCATTTTTCTTTTCATCAACTTTTAAGGTGGTTTCAGTTTTTCTATATTATCAGACGAAAACGATTATATTAAGGTATATGCCATAAAATGTAAAGAGAATTCAGTATCTGTTAGAAAGAAAAAAAGATCGCTTTTTCATTACGATTATTTTGACTGAAATTAATACTTTACTCTACTATTTTTTTATCAATTTATTTTTATTTAAAATTAATGTTATTTTTATTTCAAATTTAAGTATATAAATTTTACTGTTTAAAAGGTGCTATTTTTGCTTATTGGAAAACTTTCAATTCCGCTTTAACGAAACACGACACAATCTGACTGGCTGTGTCACAGGCATCGGCCCCTTTCATCTGATTACATTTTTTTATTACATCCTTGACAGACTCCTCATTCGATTGCTTGTCCTTGGAATTATCCATAATAAATTTGGTGGCCAATACCTCATCCAGCATATTATTTTTATAGAAACCAAACTTTTCGATTGTACACTTGACGAAACACTTAAAGTTGTGTGTGGAATCAGCGGCATCCAATTTATTAGCCATGTACTGACCTAATTCTTTTTCGGACACGTTGTTCTCTTTGCGGCAGTTATTGAGCATTTTCAGCGTAGCTGCATCTATGATTGCCGGCTTAGCCTGAAAGAGGTGAAAATGCATTTTTTTTATTGGAGAGGATGTTGTTTTTTCGCTTTTCTTTAACATACCTGCACTGCCACCAAGAGCGAAGATATCAGGCACAGTAAAATAGCTTTCATGTTGCGACTGAATTGAATTCATTAATATCAGAAAAACGCAAGCTTCGGCGCATATGGCAAAGCACCAGAAACAGAAACGACAAAAAAAAACTAAATAAGCTCACAAAACAATTAAAAAACACTATAAGAGACGCAAAAAATTCAGAACTGCATGAATACTTATCCAACTTGTCACCCACGGAAGCTACTGACTACTCACTCTGGAAGGCAACGAAAAAGATCTCACAACCAACGCCTCACAACGCAGCGATAAAAACATGTAGTGGAGATTGGGCAAAAACTGATAAACAAAAAGCAATAGAGTTTGCCAAACACCTATCAAATGTTTTCCAACCATTTCCGAGTCAAAGTGTGGAGGTAGACTCAGAAGTTAACGAATTTCTCTCAGCTCCGTTTCAAATGGATTTTCCGACTGTACGATTTACCTGGAAAGAAGTTAGATACGCAGCAACCAAAACTCTCAAAACCAAAAAGGCGCCAGGTTACGATCTAATAACTAGTAAGGTTTTAAAAGAACTGCCCAAATGTGGATACAAATTCCTCACCATTATATTTAACGCGATGATAAAACAAGAGTATTTCCCAACTCAATGGAAAGTTGCTGAAATCATCCTTATACAAAAGCCAGGGAAGACCCCGAGCGTGGTATCCAATTACAGGCCAATAAGTCTATTGCCTGTTGCCTCCAAGCTCTTCGAAAAGCTGCTTTTAAAAAGGATAAATCCAATAATTGCGCAAAGAAATCTCATTCCCGCCCACCAATTTGGTTTTCGTAAGTATCACTCCACCATAGAGCAAGTTAATTGTGTGTATGATTTCGCTAGACAAGCACATGAGAGGCGGCAATTCTGTACAGCGGCATTTTTAGATATAACGCAAGCCTTCGATAAAGTCTGGCATGAAGGCCTGCTATACAAGCTTAAGCAGGGCTTACCGCACAACTGTTATATGCTCATAAAATCGTATTTGCAAAATAGACATTTTCTTGTTAAAGTAAACAACGAAACCACTAACCTTCACGCAACCAGAGCAGGTGTACCACAAGGAAGTGTTCTAGGCCCCGTCTTGTACACTTTGTTCACGGCAGATCTTCCACTATCAAAGAACACATATACAGCCACGTATGCAGATGATACAGTCGTCATGGCCAGGAGTACCCTTCCCTCAATTGCTTCTGATTACCTACAAGAAAACCTTAACAGTGTTAGCGGCTGGATGAAAAAATGGCGCATAAAAGCTAACGAAAGCAAATCGACGCAGATAACATTCACTCTTCGAAATGGCTCGTGTCCTGCCGTATCTCTTAACAGCGTTCCAATACCACAAACAGATAATGCCAAATATTTAGGTATTCTATTAGACCGGCGTCTTACTTGGCGATCGCATATATTTTTAAAGCGAAAGCAACTTGGACTGAAATTGCGATCACTACACTGGTTAATCGGCTACAATTCAGCACTTACACTAGACAATAAGGTGCTTATCTACAAAGCTATTCTGAAACCGATATGGACGTATGGCGTTCAATTATGGGGCTCAGCAGCAAAATCAAATCTAGAAATCATGCAAAGATTTCAGTCAAAGGTGCTCCGCATGTGTGCCAATGCGCCATGGTTTGTACGAAACGAGATATTGCACCGTGACCTAAAAGTTACGACAGTTTTCGAAGAAATAAACAACCTCAGCCAGAGATACAACAACCGACTTGCCACTCATCCGAATAATCGAGCAAATAACCTTTCCAAGATAAGCTACTCCTCAAGATTAAAAAAATGTCAGCCTAACGATTTAATGCAAAGATTTAAACCGTAATATACGTAAATGCAAAAGTTGTAAAATTGTATAATATATGTATATGTTATATGTTGCTCATTATTAAGTAACGAATTCCACTGGGAATTCTTACTCTAAGCTATTCTTATTTAAATTGTAGGTAAAAATAGTACTTATTGTTATTGTTATGACAGATTGTATGGAATAAATGGAGTTCGAAAAAAAAAAAAAAAAAAATTGAGGGCGGTGTACTTTTGAGGCATTTTTATACTAAAGTTTGGAAGTTGTAAAAAGTCTACAAGTTATGTAAACAAATTATGAGTGACCAATTTTGTAATAACTTAATTCATTCGATTATAAAGTAAAAAAACCTGTTTTATACTATCGTTGTTAGATAATTAATTTTTACCAAATATAATTTTAAAACATTATTATTGACCAGACTGGTATGTAATGTGAGATTGACGATTACAGTGGGGTACACAAAATTTGGATAGATAGGCGGCCTGTTTTTTTGTGATGAATTCTGGATTTGACGAGATATCAATAATGCATTTTTTAATAGACAAAAACCGGGGTGAATGATATGAAGTGTTACCTATTCAAAACACCATAACTTTTTTGTGTCAAATTATTTTTTATTGATTTCAAAGACAAAATTGTTCAAAAATGATTACAATTTTAACATATATTCACTTTAGCTCGATATGACCACCTTTAGCCTTGATTATAGCCTTCAAACGGTCAAAAAATGAGTTGCATGCTGCACGAATGTGATTTTGAGGTATTTTGGCCCATTCTCGTATAATCCCTTTTTTCAGCGCATCCATACTGGCATATTTTTTAGTCTTCACCTTGCCCTCCAAAATGGACCAGATGGAATAGTCCATCGGATTTGCGTCTGGCAAATTCGAAAGCCATTGTGTGGACGAAATGAAGTGTGGAACATGATTTTCTAACTATTCTCGGTTCACACGAGCTTTATGAGACGGTGCCGAGTCCTGTTGGAACGTCCATGGTCTACGACCGAAATGTTTGCATGTCCACGGTTCTAAAGCAGCTTTTAAAACATTTTCCCGATAATAAGTCGCATTCGCTTTGACACCAGGATCGATAAAAACGATTGGAGAGCGTCCATCAGCGGTCACTGCGGCCCAAACCATTACTTGCGATGGTAAATTGCTTCGAGTGGCCATACGTAGGCTCAAATTCTCGTATGAGTCTCGTATCGGTCAAGTAAACACGATCGTTTTTAGTGTTTATGAACTGCTCAATTGGGAATTTTTTTTCATCACAAAACATAATGTTAGGAAATTCCCACGTTCGTGCAAGCGCAAAAACTCCTTTGCTCTTTCGCACCGAACTTTTTTTTGATGGGGTGAAAGATCGTGTGTTTTTTGGAACTTGTAAACCTTGCCCTTGAGTTCACTTTTAAATATGCGTCGAATGCTGTCTTGCGATATTTTCAGTTCTTTGGCCATTTTTCTTCCACTTCGACGTTGATTTCGTTCAAGTCGTGCCTTCACTTTCCGAACCATTTCTGGCATTGTTGCGGTTTTTTTGGTCCACCTCCATAGCGTTTTGCAATGCTACCAGTATCATTGTAACATTTTGTAGTGCGATACACAAACATTTTATTCACTTTGAGGTGACTGAGCTCACGAAAAATGGCTGGTTGTGATTTTCCAGCCAAATATACCGCAATCACACTTTTACGTTTGAATTCCATCACAAAAAAAAAATTCACCAACTGAGATGCAAATGCTTTTGATGGCTTATAAACAATATGTAACAATTGTGACGTTGATTTCATGAGCTGTTTTACAGATACAAGCAGTGTGAAGTTGGTAACACTTCATACCGTTCACCCCGGTGATACCCTTACAATTTCTAGTTCGTTCTTTGTTTTTTACTATTTCGCTCGCAATAATTTTGGTAAATAACTGCGCCATTGATCCTAGTGGGCTGATACCCTTATAGTTTTCAGCTTTCTTTTCTCCATTTTTAAAGACTCGAATTACTACACTAAGTTTCCATTGGGCTGGTACTTTTCGGTTTTGAACTTTGAATTTTATTTAAATATTTGAATAATAATAACAATGAGAGTAATAGCATTCAGTTATTAAAATTGTAAAAATACAATAACACAAAAGAGTGAATTTTTCGGATGTTTAAATGGCTGGAATGGCAATAGCGACAAAGGAGAAGCAGAGCTCAAACCAAATATTTGTACAAATAAACATTAAAATAATGTACGAAAAGACCTTTCAAAACCATATTTCCGAAATACTCAAAGCAGAAATAGTCATTTTTAATCCGTTAATCGATTTAGCATTTGTTGTATAGTTCAACTCTACATTCCCTGATTTTGTCTACTCACTCTCTGCTCATTGCTCATTCCACTAACAATCTGCCAAAGCAATTGAAATACCACTTTGAATGGCCACATCTCTGTTTACGTATTTTGACTAAAGCCCAACAACAAATGAATACTTCCATTGAAATATGAGCAGGTAAATAAATTTCAAATATTGGAGTTTTAAAAATAACAATTTTTAAAACCAAATAGACTCACCACTATTCAAAGCGAAATATGTCTGTAATTTCTCAGTAAATGACCAACAAACAATAAAATAAAAGACTGCTTTGTTGTTGCTAAAGATTTACGTTTGTCCATGTGTGAGTGAATTTGAAAAGGCGAGAGTAAAAGAAAAATCGATTTAAACCACAATGCGGCAAAGGCACACGTCACTTTTAATTTGTTAAAGATCAGTGAGGGAGCGAGCGACTAGGAAAAAATGAAAAGCTGATGGAAAATAGGAAATCATATTAACAAAATAACAATAAGAGAAGCAGCAAATTGTAAAAGGATGTGGGCGCATACTCAGCTGGCGCAAATGACGCACAACCACAGATTGTTCGGTAATGAGTGTGTGTGTGTGTGCACGCGCTGTAATGCATTGCATTGTGTGCAAGTATTGGCATTTTGTGATGTGGTCATGCGACGCTTACCTGAGTTCTGTGGGCTGCGTCCTGACTCCAAATTTTGTTGGCTCAAAAACACAGCTGGAGTTCACACCAACAGCAACACCAACTCTGCGCTATTGATCACATGATGACGTTGCAACAGACGCATTTTTGTGGTTTGTGGAAAGTGTGAGAATTGGAGTTGCTCTGCAAGGCTAGCAAACCCAACGAAATTTATTTTTGAATTTTTGTAAATAATTGTTTTTTTGTGAAAAATAGGCGTCAGCAAATTCAGCAGCAGGGTAGCGAATGAGGGGAAATAATCACAGCGGGAGTGCATATATGATTTTACAATTATTAATTTCTTTACTATGGCCAACAGCTGTGATAGAGAAAATACGCGTTGATTTTGCAGATTTTTGGGGAGAGAAAGTGATAGGTTTCGGAAAGGAATTAAATGATCGCAAACAAATATAAGTGATGAGGTATCTATGCAAAGGAAAACGAAGAAGATAGATAGATACGAGTGTGAGGTTTACGAGTCGAGCATAAGGTTGGCACAGTAAACTCTGCTACTCCTAATACTTCATTCAAACCCAGCTCACTTAAGAAATCAAAGATGATATTGAGTAGGATTGAGTGCTTGGGTATTTCTTTCCTCAATGTCAGATCGAGACGATTTCTTCTTTTGCTCGGAATGGCATCACATTCTGGGAGCAGGTCAATACTGTCACTCGGACGACTCGGAAGAGTCGTTTTGCGAAGAAGCGATAAAACTTGTTAGAGCATAACCCCAGCCTAAGCAGATGGCCTCGGTATCAGTAAAGCCACGTAAGAACAGCTGTAAGGGGGAACAACGGGAACAACTGAAAAGTTGTTAGACCTTTGCATTTAAAGCCTCACAGTCTGATGCTAGTTTGAGTCCCGTAGTATTTTTTCTCCTCTTCCGACCTCTTTTTCTCTATGATATGATGTTGCACTACCAGGAAGAAAAATTAACAATTTATCCTATTTACCTTGGCCGCCATTGCTGAATGCGTGTTTTTTATTTTTGTTTTTTTTTTTTTGGTAGGGTTCGAAATGCCTTCCCACTTACAGCGAGCGTTGTCTACTACGCCGAGTATGGTCACTAAAACAATCCCTCTTCTCAATCCGGGAAGACACCCTTTCCGGGAATACTTTATGTATTACTTCGGGAGGGCCCAGAACGGCAACCATAAAGGACCAATTCTATTCCCCACGTCTGGGTCCACCATAGCCAGCTTGCATGCTACAGGCTCGTTTTCTTGTGCCTCTATCTGTGCGTCTTCGCTTAGTTGCACTGTGTCGAGGTCTATATGTTTTTTTCGTAGTATGTTCTCGATGTATTTGTTTACCAGGTATTTCTTTTACTGATTATGTTGCTCGGCGCGATGTCGCCAATCTGTTTCCTCAGAACATCTCTTTCCGCGAGCCAGCTGTCACAACAAAACTATAGCTGAAGGGGCAGTGTCCGGCCTCGAAAATCGCTGTGCGCGTGAAACACCAAACTGATAAAAGAGATTTTTTCTAAAAGCGGATGCCTCTCGGCATGCAATATCACGTCTAGCAAGCGTCCACGCTCCTTCTAATATTTTTAGTTTGTCCGACCAACAAATCTCGTTTGATTACCACTAGCGACATGGGAAGTGTTTTCATCAAGGAATAAGACACTTAATTGTTTCCCATACCAACTTGCATTTTGAAGCATAAAACACTTTAGATTTTCGAAATATTTTTAATATGTGCCAAGGCTGGAAATTTACATAAAATGTGTCTAGACGTCTTGCCTTCCACCGGACATATTCGATATCATTTCTTATTTGACAGGCTCATCTTCTGTCGATTAGGGCACACGGTTTGCCCCATCAGATTTTGAGGTTATCAGAAAATCAGCCTGAAACACTGTACAGCGAATCGCGATAGAGAGTTTAGTACCAGGTCCGTTTATACCTCCTCTCTTATTCATCAATCATTTGAACTCAGTTTCTTCAACCTTCTTCAAAGGTTTTCTTTAGCCATTGAACCCGAAATCCAGCACTTTCCAACCCAGAATTTTATTCCCAGAATTCCTATTTTTCTCATATCTTCCTATAATTTACCATTAGATATTCGCAATTGCAGCTCCAACGCTCCGACTATCAAAATATTCGATGCGGTACCAGCTGGTGGTAGCAGAGGAAGGCCTCCTCTGCGTTGGAAAGATCAACTGGAAAAGGATTTGGCTTCACTTGGTGTTTCCAACTGGCGCCCGTTAGCATGAAACGACTGCTGCGCTTTATTAAGCTCGACTAAAATAGCTTAATTGGTTATCACGCCAATCAAGAGAGCTCGTCACATCTATGGCTCTAATACTTGCATAAAGGTGAGTAGAGAAAAATAAATTCTGAAATAGGCTCAGTCGCAAATTCTCGTTCATCCTGTGACCGAGAGGCAAGCTAACCTCAGAAGTTTACTTAGCCCAAGTATTCGGATACTTCTTGAAGTATGCGGACTTCAACTTAAGAGGACCTATTGATTTATGATTGTCTTGTTAAGCCATCATATCAGCTTTGAGTTCATCCTTCATGTGCTGGAAAACAAGTGTTCTAGGGTTTTACTTATAGTTTCGAAATAGTAGGAACTCAAACTGAGTTTCTTACCAAGAAATGTGACCAGTCATTTGACTTATTCGGTGTTATCAAGCACTCTCTCGGTGTTCGAATAAATATTCTGTTTGTACTTTCTTATAAACGGAATCAGGATGGACGTTTACAGGTTTATGCTAAGTTTTTCATTGATATAATTGCTGGGGAACGCGCAAAGTGTAGAACTCAACAGGCAGCGATGATAGATTATACCGTAACAGTGATTGACAAATCAGCCGTCAAGCTCAGAGTTCGAGAATTTAATACATTCTAGTAAACTGTTAGCGTATGCTCGCTGGTCATACATGGTCGTTTGTGCTCTCCGCCTCTCTGTCATGAAATATAATATATGCTGGAGAAAAAGCGCTCAGTGAGCCAAGAAGTGCAGATCACTGGTGTAGCCCACGATTGAGTGAACTGTGAAGGTTGTGAATGAATACGTAAGCCTTTATTCGATTCTCGATGAAATGGAGAGTAAGTATCAGCTGTTGAGTTGATGCAATTTTAAATTTTAGGTTACTTTTATTTATTTATCAACAATTTTCTGGCCTTTTTCTCTGCTTGTAAATAAAGCAGATAACCTAACTTTTGAAATTTTGTTAAAAAATCTACTCTCTTTTGACACTCCCTAAAAAGTTTTCTCACAGACCTCATCTACATCCACGTCAAGGAAAAGATATGCTTGTTTTTTTTTCATTTTATTTTATCATTCCTGGGGGTGGCCTATGGTATCGTAATCCCGTTCGCTTAGTTTGGTTTAGAGCTCATTTACTATGAGGGATTGCAGCGGAGATGATGGGATATCGATATCAGGATATTGGTAACCTATTAAGGCTTTTCAGCTGCCGGAAGAGTTGCATTGAAAAGATGTGCTATTTCGAAAATTTCATTACTGTGCTATTGCAGCCTCCAGTGAAATGGCATCTTCCTCTATGGATGATCCACAGATCCACTTGTGATTGATCCACTGGCAGTATAGTCTATAGAAATGTTTTGAGTTTATACTCAATTTATTCGAACTGCATAAATATGGAAATATTTTGAGTTGGTATTAAATTTATTGCAGTTGAAATAAATAACTTGAAGATGCCATTTAACTAATCTGAAAAAAATTATCTTAAATTGAAGAAGAAGCGCCGTAATTATGCCTTCTTTCTCTCGTTGATGTTTTCTCTTAACATTCGCCATTGTGTCAATATGCAACTGATTGCAATTCATTTATTAAACAAAAGCAGCAAGCAAACAAATCCCAGTTGCTGCCGACATGTCAACTCAACAGATGTTAATGAGCTGTGAAACTAATTGAATAGAGTAATTTATTAAAATAAATTGAAAGAAAATGGCGACCGGGAGTAATAAATATGCATACATACATACACACATACATATATACACACATACATATACACAGTTGTTGTATCACCTGCTTGTATTAGTTTATTCGCACTTCAGCTGTGGCAGATAATTTTATCGCTCTTCCTTTGGCACCTAAGCCACCTCCAAACTGGCCAGCCGCCTATCCAGCTAACCACGCACCCACAGCTGACTCAACATCAAAATATGTACAACATTGTGACACACTTTTGCCACAAACAATATTTTGCTGCTTCTGTCATTGCTGCTGTAGATTTTACCATAGCGCAATATCGCCTCATTAGTGTTAGTCTTTTGTCTTCGCAACCACTTGGTATTTACTTATATATTGTGCTTGTTGATGTCGTTGTTGTTGCTTTTGCTGATAATGTAAAAAGCTTCGCTTGAAGCGCGCACTTGCTGTGCTTTTCATTGCCTTCACCGCCTAGTGCTGCCAATTAACAATGAACTTTTGCTTGCAAGACAAAAATAATTGCTATGACCCACAGTCATTGAACTAACGAGGCCGAGGAGGATAGACAAAGGATGAGTGGCATAGCATTCATAGACATGTAAATCAGGTCAAAACAATGAATGCAACTGACAATGAATTACATGCGATAACCCAATGCCCACATTTCACGGACGAGCAATTTACTGCGACTCGGCAAGGAGCATAGAGCGTCAGCGCACTAGTCACTGCCAGCACTCAGCAGCATTGGGAGTCGTTGAGCGCCACAGTTGTCTCATTATTGGTTATTCAGTTTGCAGTAATTCATTAGCAGGTGGTGGGATAAGGCTGTGTGGGTGGGTGGCTTAACCTACTTCCTACACTTTACACCACCTGGCCGCTTGCGTTGCTTCCTTATTCGCTTTCTATTCAACCTATTCAACTAAATGCTCAATGATTTACCTACATTTTTTTAATACTGTCCTGACGAGACGTATAGCTGCAAATTGTGTAGTATCTTTAATAAGCAACAAAAGCCTGTACAGTAGCAAGAAGGTTGCTGCGTGGTTGTAGAGAAGAATTTTTATTTATTTTTTAATAAAAAGTAAACAATTCGTCAGAGTGAATGGAAAAAGGTTGTGGTCGGTCAGGTCATATTGTGTCCTTTAAGCCTTCTTGGCCTGCATTTGTGTATGTGCTAATGACAGACCCCGCAAGTAGTCAATGGCACAACAATGCAAATGGCAGGCGCGCTGTCAGGCAGATGAGCCAGTGAACACACACAAACGCAACATATTATAGAACAAATGCATATAATCGGATATAAGAGTACTTTTCCCTGGCTGTTCTTTTGCGGATGCTTGTTACTCATCGCTTGGCTGCCGATTGCAGTGATCAATGGTTTCTTGCATAACATCTTTGGGCACCCAATGGGCTCTTTCTGGTTGCCATTTGCAGTCAACATTTTGAATCTGAGCCATCGCTGCTGGTTTGCCTTTTGTTTGTCATACTTTTGTTACTCCTGGCCTATTTTAGGTCTTCAATCCCGCAGTGAGAATTACAAATAAAATATATACAGAAGTATACCGGTTATGCTCTCAGTTCAATTATGACAAGAGAAGTGGTTGAATGGCATTCTGTGGTAAATGTTCATTGTGTGTATTTTTCGTACACCTGAAGAAATTCTTGCTGTTTCGCTAGAGCATAAGCCATGCGAAAGGTTGGAAAGGTACTTTTATTGTCAACTTTTTAGATAGCCAAGCGGCTATTAAAACTCTACTTAATCGGAGAGCCAAGGAAATAAAGTAATGCTTATGTAAGGATGCTTCTAGTAAGGAGGTAACAGCAAGTGAGAGCTGAGAGAATACGAGCTGGTAGGAGGATGTCTGGAACCTTTCCGTGATCTTACTACAGTTGGTCTAAGAGGTTAGTTAATGAGTGGAGAGATGGGCACCGGCACGGGTCAATGTTTTGAATACTTACAAATGAGTGGATAATTCAAAGCGGGCCTAGGTAAGCAAGCAAAAGCTTTTGGATAGCTCTTTAGTAGGACTAAAGTAAATCAGTTGAATAGCATTGATTTAAGATATATAATAATACTCATATACAGTCTCTCTTAAGCGGACATCTAAGGGACTGAAAAATTTGCCCACTTATGGGAGGTGTCCGCTTATGAGAAGAATGTAAAAAAAGAAAATTAATATGTTATGGGATGGTTAGCGTTGACAACCCTCCCAACCGCTCAAGCTTTTTTGCTTTTTTGAATTCTTAACGATTTGTGGTATTTACTGAAGAAAGTTTCCGCTTAAGATAGGCGTCCGTTAGGAGAGGGTATACTGTACCTAAAAAAGCTAAAAATAAAGAGTAAGGAATCTTTAAATTTGCTGCAAATGAATAAATATTAAATATTACGATGACCTAAGAAAGTATGAAAGCAGTTTTAAAAGTACTAAAAACTACAAAATGGTGAGTGTTAAAAAGTTCCAAATATAGAATAGTACTAAAACATTAAATTAACTAAAATCTAAAAGTTTCAAATTAAAAAGTACTCAAAAATTAAATACACTGCAAATTAATAAAAATTAATAATATAATTGTTGAGGATTACAAAATTCTAGAAAAATCAAAAGTACTAAAAATTAATAACTTCGAAGTTCTAAAAATATGAAAAGTAAAACAGCAAAAGTACTAAAAATTAATAATTTCAAAGTTCTAAAAATATGAAAAGTACTGTAAATCAAAAGGCTCTGAAAGTTCGAAATTTAAACATTGCAACTTTATGAAGATTAAAATGTACTAAACACTAAAGAGTACTTAAAATTAAAAGTAGGAAAGTGCGAAAAATTAATAATTAATGAGGATTATGAAGTTCTAAAAAGTATTAAAAGCTAATATTTAAGAAGTTTTTAAAAATTTCAGAAGAGTGATACTTAAAATAAATAGTGCACGGCAACTTAAAAACTTAAACGTTACAAGATTATGAATATTAAAAAGTACTAACACTAAGGAGTTCTTAAGCCTAAAAGTACGAAGGTGGAAAAAATTAAAAAATATTGAGGATTACGAAGTTCTAAAAACTATTGAAAGCTAATGATTACGAAGTTATAAAAATTTCAGATGTATTAAAAGCCCAAATGCACTGAAATTTAAAAACTTAAACGTTACAAGATTATGAATATTAAAAAGTACTAAAAACTAAAGTATACTAAGACCTGAAACTACTAACAATTTAAATTCGTTAGAGATACGCCTTTAAATTTAAATTTATGTGGACAAAATTTTAGTTATCACCAATTTAAAAGCCATACAAAGTACAAAAAAGTAGTAATTATTGAGGAATATGAAATTCTTACAAAATTCAAAAGTACTAAAAATTTATTTTTACGTAGTTCTAAAATTTGAAAGGTACTAAATGGGAAAATTAACCACAACTTAGAAATTTAAATGTCACAAAGTTATGAAGATTGAATAACACTAAATAAAGAGTAAGAAACTTAAAAGTACTAAAAGTTAAAAATTATTTTTCGAAGTTCTAAAAGTGTGAAAAGTA
This sequence comes from Anastrepha ludens, assembly GCF_028408465.1. Classification (NCBI taxonomy): domain Eukaryota; kingdom Metazoa; phylum Arthropoda; class Insecta; order Diptera; family Tephritidae; genus Anastrepha; species Anastrepha ludens. The sequence goes on from NC_071502.1 coordinate 117,875,151, forward strand.
TAGAAAAGTGTAGAAATGGAAGTAGACTGAATCTTAAAAATGTAAACGTTACAAATATGTGAAGATTATAAAGTACTAAAGCCTAAAACTACTAAAAATTTAAATTTATTTGAGACAAGGCACTTAAAAATTACTATTTAAGTACAAAAATTTAATACAAAAACGTTTAGAAGTATTAAAAGTTAATATTTACGAAGTTCTAAAAATTAAATGTACCAAAAATGAATATGTATGAGTGCTAAAAATTTTAAAAGTAACAAAAATTAGTGTGTTCTAAACTTTAAATATTCAAGCGCCCAGGATTATTAAAGAATAAATGAACTAAAGTACTAAAAACTTAAGAGTATTTAAATTTAATAAGTACTAAATGACTGGAAGATACTAAAAACTGTTGAAGTAAGTATCTATAAGTACTAAAAAGGGAATAACTAACTGGTAGTTAAGTCAAATCGTGTGGAATCTTTAATTAATTCTAATCATATCATGAAAACTTAACTAAAAATATAGAGCGCAATGATAGCCTCATAAATTTTTCCATACCGAAATATTTAGTCAAGTTAGTTGTATTAACTGATTTTCACATTGACTACATTTCCTATAAGACTGACCTTAGGTAGGAGTTACAATCGTTGTCAAAGAAATACTTTTTCCTTCAACTACCGAAAAAACAAATAAAAAGTAAAACACAAATAATACCGGCCGCCGTGGCCGAATGGGTTGGTGCGTGACTACCATTTGGAACTCAGAGAGAGCGCGTCGGTTCGAATCTCGGTGAAAGAACAAAAATTAAGAAAAAGTTTTTTCTAATAGCGGTCGCCCCTCGGCAGGTAATGGCAAACCTCCGAATGTATTTCTGCCATGAAAAAGCTCCTTATAAAAAGAAATATATCTGCCGTTCGGAGTCGGCATGAAACTGTAGGTCCCTCCATTTGTGGAACAACATCAAGACGCTCATGACAAATAGGAGGAGGAGCTCGGCCAAACACCCAAAAAGGGTATACATATATAAAATTAATTCACTTGAAAATTTCGCTCCGGAAAGGATTTACATTACCATTACGCAATAACTAAAGAGCAATCAAATTAGTGTTTGTGCATTGCTAGATATACATACTTCACACACACAATCTCATGCACACCGTAATTAATTAACATGGCTAAAGGTGAATAGCCGACTCACTTAACCACTGTGGGTGTGCACGAATACGCGCCAAGCGACCGAGGTAAGATGACTGATTGAAGTGCATATCAGCTGAATATAGAATACATTGTGTTTGTAAGTATGTTTACCAATATGAGCACAGGCATATGTAGACACGTATGTATGTATGCACCTGCTTCTATGATTATGGGATATGCTACCTTTAATGCTTTGTGTTGGAGGGATACTCGACCAAATTATTGGCGACCATTCACTGCTATTGGCATAGAAGACCAAGTCAAGCGCAAGCCAGCATTTGTAAGCGGTCCTAAGCGGCTTTCATGTCAGTACGCTGAGATTGGGATTGAGGTTGAGGTCAGCGCAATAGTACTTGAGTCTGGAGCCTGAAGCTGAGGAGGTCGAGGCTGTTGCTATATTTTGGCGAAATTGCCGGTTAATACGCTGGTAATTGTGTGTTGCCCATTAATGTGTAGCGCTGTTGTGCGTTTATGCTCTGCTCAGACGCGGATGATGATCCCGGTGCTCATATATGTGTGTATATGTGTGTATGTATGTTTGCATATGTATGTACTAGTGTACTTAGGATACTGCGTGTATATTTTGCTGTGTCATCGATCAATTGTGCTATTGATTGGTGTTCTAATGAAATTAAATGCTTCCGCTAAAGATTACTCAAAGGAAGTTGGCACACGTTTGGGGAGGCAGTGTGTGAGTTTAAAAGCTTTCGGAGCTTAGGTCAATTGTTATTTATGCCTACAAATGGCAAGAAATTAAAGCAATTACTTCAAAGGTAGTTCTACGGGTGTACACAAATCCTAAGTTCTTATGTAAACTCGTTTTAAGCCACGTCTTCACTTATGTAGCATTCGCTCTCAGCATCGTCTACATTACTCATACTCCTATGGGTAGATAAATAATCATTAATATGCGCGACAATTTCACATTTCTTGGGTCTCCAACAAAATTGCATTGTGCATAAAACTGTCGCCTTTTTATGGTAAATGTGTATTCCAACAGCATAAACCCAGCTGATAGACTCCCGCCATCTCTAAGTTCCATCTCAAGATTAGACGAACAGCATGACTGATATGCTTACCTTGCATACATAAATATAACTAATACACCGCTTAAATGAGACAAGAATTACAGATTACAGTAAACTGATAATGAATATAAGCCTAAAGAAGCCTGTAGTAGGCCGTCTGTGCTGCATGAGCCATAAAATCTATGACGAGACAACGAACGATTGATATTTGCACTTTGGGCATAAGGGATGCGGTGCTGCAGCTGCCGAAAAAAGGAAATATTTGAAAATTTTCGGCAAGAAATATAAAAATAAAACACAGGAAAAAGGCAATGAAAACCCAGTATTTAAAAAATTTGCAACGCATTTTTACAAGCGCGAGCCTGCGTAACGAATGAGCCAATTGAGTGCTTGAGTGTTTGCCAACGAGGCAGAAGCAGAGCGTGGCTGAGCCTGAGGATAGCCGGGACTAAGGATAGCTGAGACTGAGGTCGGGGCTGACCCTAAGGCTGCGACTGGTTGTTAAATTGTTAAAGCAGACGCCAGCAAGTCACACAGCTAAGCATACCTGAATGTGTGTGTGTGTTTACACGTGTGCCTGTCTGTATGTGTGTGTATTATTGTCCTAAAAATGCAGTCATTGATTGCAATAGGCCTTATTTGAGTTTTCACATTGTACATTTGCGTAAGAGCCCATAATACGCACACAAGCATACTCGTACAGCAACAAATATAAGTCATTTCTGCAAAGGTAGTGCCAAATTTCTATGAAAAACAAAAATCAAATCAAACATTTGCAGGAATTTACAGCATAGCTGAACAAAAAGGCGTTTCATGTAATTTTTTCACCGTAATTGTTTTTGTTTACTTGCTGAGTGTGTCCGAAAAATGTCAATCACTCACTACCTACCAGCCATAGACGCAACTATTTACGTGGAAATTCTGAACGCTAAAAAATCAAAATGCGAAAAAAAACACTAAAACAACATTTTTATTGATCCTTTTTAATGAATTCCCTCTGTGTCAGTGTGAAAGGAGGCTGCTTATTTTTATTGCTGTTATTGCTTTGGTGCATCCTATTTGAGTTGTTCTGCATCTGCAACGCTGCCATTTGATTGCGCCATGGATAAGATCGAGCGGTGCGTGAGTGGATGCGAGTTGGTACAAGCATATGTATGTGTGCATGTGTACCTATGCAGGTAGTTGTGTATAAACATATACCGGGTATTTTTTTAGATTCAGAGAATTGTTTTTTTTTAATGAGTTATCAAAAAGTTTTGCTTTCTTTGATTAAATTTCTTCGCTATTTTCATTTTAAGGTGCCAATATTTTGCCTAAGTGTGGAATAAATGAAGAAAGAGGTAACATGCATATCCGGTAGCATTTTAAAGAACATTTTAACCCATTAAATCTCCTACGAAAGGGTCGTTTGGGCCCCCTTTTTTTGATAGTCCAAAAAAAGTGGCTCTTTGAAGGTCGCTAGAGGGTTAAAATGTTCTAGAAAGTTATTTGCGACCAGACCAAATCTTTGTACAAAGAATCTACAAGTCGTTACGAGGGCGCTGTGCTCCGTAACTTTGGAGGAAACTGCAAACAAAGTAAAATTGTGGTATAGAAAGTGCCATGTTTATAAAGAAACACCCCTTATAAAATCAGTCAAGCACTCACGCCTGAGTATCTCTAACATATAAGTACAGCTAGCTGTAAGCACAGCTACTATTATGCATGTTTGTAGTCGATTTCAAAAAATTCAAAAAAATGAGAAAAAAATTGCCAATCATAGCATGTTTTGGCATATCACAGCCTCCATTTTTGCTGTTGTTATTATTATTTGCTATTTTATGTTTTCTACCATACAGTTTGCGTGGAAAATTGCACATGCAAAAAAGCACAAAAGCATGCGTGAGTGCAATACGAAAGAAATTCGTAAGCTAATACATATTTATAGTTGCATGGAAATTGTGCATGTGTGCATATGGGCACGTGTGTATGTGCGAAATTCCATATTATCTATTCGTACGCGTTTCTATGGCAGCATTTTGCATGAGTGCGCTTTTTTAAAGTGCAACGCAAGTAGAGCTTATTTTGTGTCATTTGTAGCCTGCTGAAAAAAACGCTCTCAATTTTGGTACAGGGAAATGAAGAAAAACAGAAAATGAACTAATGTGTATGTATGTCAAAAGAAAAAAAAAAAAGAATACACAATCAACAACAAAAACGAAGAAATCAAAAAACCTCAAATCAGATTTTAAAATAGGGCACACGCATACATAAGCAAAATAACAAATGAGTATCACATCGTGCAGATCTTCTTACACTTCGTCCTCGCTGCATAATATCATACTTACACACTTATTTCGTCCATGAGAAGTACTTATACATATATCCTTGTGATACGTCTTAAGCAGCACCATTACTTGAGCGAAATAAAATTTGCATGAACTGTTCGAAAATGCTAAAAAATGCAAGTAATGGAGTTACAGTGGGGGTGAAAGGGTAAATTGCGAATGTGTTTTTAATAGAGCAGCTAGTAAAGAAAGTCTAGAACCAGTCTACTCCAAGAAATAAATAAAATTGTTAAATATTTAATAAATAATAAATGTAGAGCTCTATTAACTTTTCCTTAGATAGTTCAAAGTTGGGGCGAAGAATCTATGGCAATTTATTCTGCCTGGAACCCTACATTAACCTTAAATTTAGTCCCTTAAATTTATGCAGCATTTTGGACATGGTCTTCAATTTTTCTAAAATTTGGTTCATTTGTATGCTTGATTATAATAAGAAGTTAACTGAAAAAATTCACAAAAACATAATAAGTTTGAGTTTTGTTCAATGTTAAAAATGTTGGCAATGATTTAATAATACAAATTTATATAAGGTTGGACAACTGATTTTGGATGCTATTTCATCCATTGATGTAATTCGGAAGTAAAGAAAAAATGGGTATACCATAAGTTTATCCCCTTTCTGAAAATATAGTAAAAAGTTGAAAAGGTCGATGAGAGCCATATAATAATTTTATGTTACTTAATTATTATATTTTTAACTTAAGTATTCCCGTATGCACCAAAATTAAGAAAAACATTTTTCTAATAGCGGTTCCCCTCGGCAGGTCATGGAAAGCTCCTCATAAAAATATCTGCCGTTCGGGGCCGGCATGAAATTGTAGGCCCCTCCATTTGTGGAACAACATCAAAAGGCACACCACAAATAGGAGGAGGAGCTCGGCCAAACACCCAAAAAGGGCAGATTTGTCAAATTGCCAATAGGCATCTGAGAGATATCTATTTTAGCAACTTTTGAAACTTTTTCTTTAGAATTTGCCGCGAAATAAATAGACTTTTTTCCAAGAGTATATCACGAATTTATTGAGTAGCTTAAGATGGCCGACACAGCGTGAAAATTAGACATCTCACGTTACCGTCAATTATTGCTTCATGATTCTGGTATTGAATTTTATAAAGTGAGTATCTTCGGTTCCTTTAATATTTTTGTAAATTTATTTATTTATTTTTTAATTTAAAAAAAAATATATTTTTAAATTAATTTGGTTTTTTAAATTAAAAAAGAAATATTTTTATTTAAATTAATTTAATTTAAAAAAAAAAAAATTAGTTGCATATTAAAATTTTGGAAAAATAGTCTGACTTTTCTGTTAAATACATACCTTTACGTTTTTGTTAAAAAATATTTGGAACAAATTTTTTGTCATATGTAAAAAAAATCACCTCTTAGATTTTGTTATACGTTTTTTTCATTTATAGCTGCGGCTATGCTTAGCAATCACTGAACGTTCCATAGTTGGATTGCCAATACTTTTCGTACTATATCCTAAAACGCTCGGCAAACCCGTGAAAAATCAGTGCTCTAGCGAAGCGTTGCGAGTTTCTACGGTTTCAACTTCCGTTTGAAGAATAATCGAAGCCTCACTACATATATTAGTTAACAGATATATGTTATGGAAGAACCCTGTAAGCTAATAATAATTATAACATCAATAAATTGATAAAATAAGATAAAAAAATATTAAAAACATGTCTCACTTCTCTTTTGGTCGCTTTTGAACACTTCTTTATCAAACTCATATCGCTAATAGGCCAGAGTGATGTTATATAAAGATTTAAGGCTGAATGAGTTAGCTATGCGAGACACCCTCAAAATGCATTCTCAGAGCGAAAATAGTGTAACCTCCTCTAACAACCTTCTTTCAGATTCCCACTTAAGTGCTCCTGAAAAGCTGTAAGGTGTGAGTATAAATTATATCTGCATATGTAGCGATCATCTCATTAGCGTTGAATACTTCGGTTAGGCTGAAATGGCTCTTGATAATTCTGTCAACATACATATATGTACAACCTCGCATGCAAATTTTTCGTTTCAATTGAATTTTATGATATGGAGATCACCGGATGGATCAGTAATGCAAGTATTTTTATGCGTAGGATGTGAAAACAGCAAAATAAGCAGTATAGATATTTTCAGATTTTTTACTTCAGCAGTTGATTTTTGTATTGAAAGGTATAAAGGAGTTCAAGGAGACAATGAAGCAAATCATCTGTTTTATTCTCACCCCTGCGTACTCATTCTAATCATCACCTTGTACCACAAAAATCTCTACCTTATTTCATACATTTAGTACAAGGCAGCCACAGGGTTGTTACCTGATACATTCTGGCTTTTTTTCGTCATACTAGGTTTTTCTGCCGTCATTTTACTTCTACTTGCACTTGTTTGTACTTAGTTATTTTTATCGACATTGAATAAGCCTTATTATAGAATAATTTATGTATACCCACTAAGCACTAGAATTTCGTGAACTTTCTTGTGAAATCCTTCAATTTCTTTAGGGATGCTTCCTCAGATTTATGTGTGTTGCTCAGATATCCAACTCAAGCTGAAATTCAGGCGCCTTGAGACTTTCTTCGGAAACTTTGCTGTTCTATTTTTCATCTATTCCCTAGATTTGGTACGCTTTTTGTGGTCTGGGGTCTTGTAAAGTTCTTAATTGGTGGTGTCTCCATAGTCAAGATTTTTTATAGACATTGAGCTTGTATGGCAGTCTAATTTTTCAGCATGCGTCAAGGTCTTTAAAACGCAACAATGAGCCTAGAGAACTCGCTATCTTCTACAAAATGGTACTAAGAGGCAAATCAGATTAGGCATTGTGTATTAATTGGTATTTATTTAATTTTCTTCTTCTTAATTGGCGCGATAACCGCTTACGCGATTTTGGCCGAGCTTACAAAGCGTGTCAGTCGTTTCTTTCTAGTGCTAACCGGCACCAGTTGGATACACCAAGTGAAATCAAGTCCTTCTCCACCTTATCTTTCCAACGCAAAAGAGGCTTTCCCCTTCCTCAGCTACCACCAGCGGTACCACATCGAATACTTTCAGAGCCGCAGCGTTTGCATCCATTCGGTAGACATGACCCAGCCAACGTAGCCGCTGCGCTATGTCTATGTCATCGTAAAGCTCATACAGCTCATCGTTCCATCGCCTGTGATATTCGCCGTTGCCAACGTGCAAAGGTCCAAAAATCTAACGCAGAATATTTCTCTCAAACACTCCAAGCGTCGCTTCATCGGATGTTGTCATCGTCCACGCTTCTTCAACTTGTTCAAAATACGCAGTGGAACGCAGAGCCCTAATTCATCGTGTTCCCGTTGTTAGCATTCAAGAGGAAGTAGAAAAATAAAATACAAAGAATAGGCATTCAGTCTCTATACTATAGTTCATGCCAGATTTTTTGAATATTATTTATTTCATTCAAGATAACTTTCAATAGTTCTTACTGACCACCCCAGGTCCTAGGAGCGAAAGCATTGTCTGGTTGCCAGATAATATTATTGCACACAGAACAATATTAGCTGATTCCGATAAGCGAGGCAAAAAGGTGAGATGTACTTTTAATGATTTCTCAGAAATATTTCACTCATTCCACTTTAACCTGGACGTACCGTTACAAAAGACATATGAATAAACTGTATTACCACAACATTTTAACCACTTTTGACCACCTTCCTTTGAAAAAAATTAGGGCGCTCAGTTTTATAGCTGATTGAATTTTTATGCAATAAAGTGCAAGTTTGAAGTGGTTCGAAATTATCGCTGATTTTTGATCATTTTTTTCCCTAACGATGTTGCGTATTTTCTCCATATAATGAATCGACTTTTTTATATGGAAAAATGCTTAGGACCACCAGTAAAGAAAATGTTTAAAAATGAATGTAGTTTTTTGCACGACTTCAAACTTTTACTTTGTTATACTTAAATTCAATGAGCTATAAAACTGCATACTCCAAATTTTGCTAAATATTCTGATTAAAAAATTTGAAATCTTGATAGTAATTTGTTGAATTCGCATAAATGTATTGCAAAGTTTGGAACTTTCATTTATATGACATTTGTTAATTAAAAAATTTATGAAAAAGTAAAAGAAAAGTAGTGAAAACTAGTCAAAATGTTGCGGAATCATATTTTTCACGGGCTGTATTTTTCTCACTTGCGCTGCCACTCCCTCAATTTGTCTAAATTCATGGTGAAAAAATTTCAAAAGTGAGCTCTTTCGGCAGCTGAATCAGCTGATAGGCTACATCACTTGAGATGTGCTTACAAAAAAAATGAGACTGCATTGCTAATATATGAAAAACATCAACCAATGACACTTCGTTGTCTTCTGAACAACGACTGATTGGACGAATGTGTGAATGAAGATTTCGGCTGGCAATAAGATTGTGTTCCTTCGTTTCTGTTGCTTAGTTCCCATCTCAGCAACGATTGATTGGACGAGTGTGTGAATGCATGTGAAATGATCGTGTAGAATTCGGCTGTCGAATCCCCGAGAGACGTGGAAGCCAAAGTTCCCCTCACAATTTTCTCTTTCATCATAGCTAAATAGCAAACCTGGTAATCTATCATCCTTATCTAAAATTAATTGTTGTTGTTAAATTTTCTCTCTTGTTGTTCTTATAATTTGAAAGTAATAAATTAAAGCAGTTCTCATTATTTTTTTTCAAATGCGCCACAGTGCTCGCTTATCAGAATAATAACTAAAAATACAAACTGAGGGCATACGCATACATATACACATACATACATAATTACATACACTTAGCATATATGTACAAATAACTATATCATCACAGTCACGAACAAATGTTCTTATGCTTGGAATATGGAAGTTCTTATGCTTATAAATATATACATGAGCATATACATACATACATACATACTTACATACTGATTTATATAATTTAGCTGTATGTTATGCACTTTTTTGCCATTTACCCACCTCTCTGAACTCATAACAGTTTTTCACAGAATTTTTAGTTTTTTCCCCATTATTTTGCGATTGCAGCAGGTGCATGGCAGAGTGCACATATGCACATGCATAAATATATACAAAAATGTGTACATAGATACACGTAGAGGTTCATGCTTTGGTAAAAACGTGCCATCATTAGCTCAAATCAACGTCAGAATCGATGAGTGTACGCACGAATGCGGCAGCCAAGTGCAGCTCCATACATATCTACGCCTGCATTTGTATCTTTCATACGCACACACATGCGAGTACTCGTTTGTGGAAAAGGTATTAGTAGTAGTGTGTAGACAAAAATCACGCAAATTGAATGGTACGGGTTTGTTCTAGTCCGTTTTATCCTTCTTAAATTTGTTTTTTTTTTTTTGCAAAAAGGATGATTTTTGTAGAAAAGTAACTACAGAGTCTATGTAGGTGTTTCAGATAAACGTTGAGTAAGCACTTTCCAGTACAACTTGCAGCAACCCAAATGTGTTTCAGTGCTACACTTGCAGTAGAAAATAATAATTTGCCCTTAAATGCGTTTCTCAGGGCAGCAAGTTAAAAATTGTATTTCTTCTGATAGCGAGGAACTATGCAAACTATGGTTTTACTGATACTCAACTCTACGGAGATCCAAGAGTTCTGGGAGCATGCAATTTGAAGACATCTCAAAAATGTTAGATTGGTTCAACAGATAGAGGTAAGGGCCCCCATATGATGCCAATCAGCTCTCAGTGAGGGGTTTAGAGGTCTTCTCGTAAGCAGTCGAAAAGCAGAAGAGCGCAAAAGGAACAATTCTGTCATTTGACTGCGAATACTTCTGCCCTTAACTGGGGCTCAGAATGGATTTTGTTGATGGAGGTATTGTTGTGTCTCAGACTAAGCAGCTGATAGTTGATGGTTTTTATTGCCCATATACTCCTTCGGTTTTACGTTAGCTGAATGACTGAATTAAGCATAAAAATGAATATTCTCCAGGAGGTCAATAAGTTATGGTCGCAGGCTAATTTGGTCGCAAATAGATAAGAAAAGATCAGGAGAATTGTTTAAGCTCTCAAGAGAGAACATCTCGTTGGTCGTGGATTGTACACCGGTCATTGGCTGTTAAGTAGGCACTCTTTTAGACTAAGAATATTTTCGCATGAATACTGCTGAAGTTGTAGAGACGAGGAAGTGGAAGAAACAGTAAAACACTTCCTCTGTAGTTGGCCAGCAACTTTCTGACGGAACTATCCCCTGTTGGGATAAAACCTATCCTACGCTTCATAAGATAGTCTAACTGGTTTCATGTCTCAAATAAACAGTAAGGTTCCCGTGTTACGCAGTGGTACCACAACGGATAACGGTGAGTTGGCTACTCTAAGCGGACTTTCACAAAAACCTGAATGACGCGCATTTTAATTGAACCAAGCACTGTCATTTCGGCAGTATTCTTCGAAAATCTATGAGAAAAGTTTTTTATTACTTAACAACAAGAGAGGTTTTCATAACTAGTTTGGACTAGTGTTTCATTGGACGTCATCTCTCTTGGAGTTTTCTAGGGCAAATATTTCACTAGAAAGTAAAGAGAAGCTCATTAATTAACGTTGCTTATTGACTCGCTATTGCATTTAGGGTAATCACCATCATATCAGAAGAAACCTTTCAAAACAAGCCATTCGGAAGCCATTCAAGTGTTTGTAAACCGCAGTCTGAGGTATATCCTGTGCATTTGGTGGCCAGACAATTGGATATCGATTAGAAAAAAACAAGGGGCCATAGCTCCTCATAAAAAAGCAGCTGCAATTCTGTAGCGATATAAAGCTGGAGTTCCCTCATTCATGGAAAAACAGCAAGACGCACACCACAAATAGGAGGAGTAGCTCGGCCAAATACCTAATAAGAATATGAGCGCCAATTGTATGAATTTAAATTTGTAATCACCCACCTTTGGGGTTGCAAGTAACAAATTAAAAAAAAATTCCATAATTTTGGATATAAAATTTAGAGTCAAATCTTGATATTTTTTTGTAAATTATTCCTCATCTAATTTATAGTTTACGAAGTCGTTAAAGGGTTAAAAGTTATTTTCTGTAATATTTGTATACATGCAAGCTGAGTAGACGTGTTTTTTGTGCGCTGCAGTTATTTTTGATTTACTTGCGTTTGTGCCCAGATAATTTGCATTGTTTTTAGCGAATACGTGTCTCTAACACTTATAGAACACTCTAATTCTGTGGTCGCGAAAATAATTTAGTGTGCGATAATACAAAGTAAAGCAGAAAATTTTGTTAATTATAACAAGCAAGAAATGGCAGAGGAAAAATCACACGCCTCCTTTCTGGCTTGAGCGGATAGAGGAACAACTCGAGTTGCAGAGAAGGAGTATCATCGAAGAACGCGTGAGGAAAGCTGAAGCGCAAATCCAACTGCATGGTCAACTACAGGGTGAAATCGCGCTATTGAAGACTCAGCTGGATGAGTGCCAAAACCAAGCAGTCTCCACCGATCTCATCATCAACGGCTTGCCGCACATTGAAGTTGAGAATATTGACAATATTTTTGGTAACCTGTGTCACACGCTCAACATGCCAGCGCCACAAGTTTCCTCCGCCTTTCGACTGCGTAAGAAGAGCAACTCTACTGCGTCTGCAGTTATAATTAAATTAAATTCTGCTGCGGAACGCTCACGATTATTCAAATCAGTGGCTAATTACTGCAAAACCAAAAAGCGGCCACTATTACTCTGCGATGCTGGACTCAAATCAGAAGGCAAATTACACATACACGAATGTCTCACGAAAAGCAATCGCGAACTAATGCGTTTTGCTATGCAGCTCAGGAGAGAACAAAAAATCACAGCCGCCTTCACTATTCGTGGTTATGTGTATGCACGCGTTCGCCCTAAATGCAGTTAGGTGACTAATATTGATAGCATTGAAAATGCAATTGCTGCAGCCACCTAATGCTTATTGATAGATATTTAATGCTCAGAATTTCTAATATGTGTCTATGTTTATGCTCTACATACTCTCTACTATTTTATTCTCTTTCTTTATTTTATTGCTTTTCTCTTACCTTAACACATCTTGTATTACTTCTTAATTTTCTCTGTTATTCTAACTATTGCATTTTTTCTGTTTATTGCTCTTCTATTTTTGTTTATGCCAATCATTTTTGCAATCACACATACATACATATACTCTTGTGTGCTCGTGCTTTGTTGTTTCTGTTTTTGCTCAGTACTCGTACTACTCAAATTTATAGGTCTGTTCGGTAAACTGAGTTCGAACGTTAATGAAAATAAGAAAATTCTCATTGATATTATGTGCAAACAAAATGATGGTTTTAATGTAGTACATTTTAATGCACGTAGCCTAAATCAAGAAAAACTTGATTTTACTAGGTGCACTTTTGAAGATTCTGCAGTCGATGTAATTTGCGTTTCAGAGACCTGGTTTCATAATGACATCCCTGATTTCAACCTCTCTTTAAATGGGTACAATTTATTGAGAAACGATCGTAATCTTAATAGAAAAGGGGGGGGGGGGGAGTTGCAGTGTACTGCAAAAAAAGTTTGAAATTTAAACTGATAGCAAAGTCAAATAACGGTGAAAATGAATACTTATTTACTGAAGTATCTGATGGCATGAATAAAATTTTAATTACATGTGTTTACAATCCTAACAAAAGTATTGCTCTTGATAAACTATTTGTAGACCTGTCTGAATCTGTCTTAAATTATGAACATATCCTGTTGTTTGGCGATTTTAATGTTAACCTTTTAAAAAATGAGCCTAGTAGTAGTAAACTATTCGACCAGTTGGCAACAGCTGGACTTTGCGTTGTTAACGGAATTACACCAACGAGATATTCAAATAACTCACAACCTAGTCTTCTTGATTATTTTATAACATGTGACTTGTCACATATTCTTAAATTCGACCAAGTTGACTTTATCTCTGACCATGACTTAATATTTTGTACTTTAGATGTTGTGATGAATCGTCCAAATTTAGGTGCCACCTACGAGTATCGTGATTTTAAATCGTTGAATGTTAATTCCCTGTATTCAGACATGGGTTCCATAAATTGGAATGAATGTTGGTTTCTTAGTACTGTTGATAATAAATTTGACTTCCTCAACCGTAACCTATCCTCGATATTTAACATGCATGTTCCGCTTCGTTCTGTAAATGTTTTAAATAGTTCATGTCCTTGGTACAACTCGAAAGTTCGAGCCGCCATTAGAAAGCGCAACAAGTGTTATGCTAAGTGGAGAAAAAACTTGACGGATACTTCTTGGCGCCGGTACAAGGTAATCCGAAATGAAACCACTGCAATAATACGACAAGCGAAACGTTGGTACTGTTACTCAAAACTTGATCCGTCACTTCCTACAAGAGAACTGTGGCGTAACCTAAAAAAATTTAAAGTTCATGGCAAGGAAAGTTCCGAATGTGAGATTGACCTTGATGAACTTAATGACTACTTTATTAGTGTTGGTAAGAAAACAAATTGTGCTCCTATTTTAAAAGAGTCCTCACCCTGTGCTACTCTAAAAGAACAGTTTCAATTTTTGACAGTTAGTGAGGTAGATGTCCTGAACGCTTTATCCAAAATAAAGTCTAATGCTGTAGGCGATGATGGCATCTCGCTAAAATTCGTCCGTATAGTCATACAATATATAATAGAACCCCTTACCCTTATAATAAACCATTGCTTGACTAGTTCATGTTTCCCAGCAGTATGGAAGAAGGCTATAGTTTTCCCAGTCGCAAAAAAGACAAATGCTATTTATGCTGGCGACTAAAGACCTATCAGCATACTGCCCGCATTTTCCAAAGTTTGCGAAAACTTGATGGCTACGCAAATTTCATCATTTGTACAGAACAATCGTCTACTCTCTCCACTACAATCTGGCTTCAAACATAGTCACAGTTGCTCGACTGCAATGGTTAAAATATTGGACGACATTAGAATTAGTTTTGACAACGGAGACTTGACTCTACTTTGTTTACTTTACTTTTCTAAAGCATTTGACTCAGTGAATCACAAATTATTATGTTTGAAGCTTGAACACTATTTCGGCTTCAAAGACAGTGAGGTGAAGCTCATGGCCAGCTACCTTAGTGACAGAACGCAGAAGGTCAAGACCAGTAAATTAACATCTCAGTCTAGATACGTACAAACTGGTGTTCCGCAAGGGTCTATTCTTGGTCCACTTTTATTCAGTCCTTTTGTCAATGATGTTTTTACCGTTTGTCAGTTCGTGAATGTCCATGCGTATGCTGATGATATACAATTGTACTTGTCCAGTCGTATTGGTCTCGCTGAAGATTTATGTTTCAAATTAAACAGTGATTTGTCTGCTATTTCTGTTTGGGCTAATGAAAACTCTTTATGTCTGAACGCGTCAAAGTCATATGTCTTACCTATATGTAATAGTGTCGTGCATGTTGACAATATCCCTAAATTGTGGATAGGTACAAATTCCCTTACCTTTTGGGGTTTATTCTTAACACAAAACTTACCTGTGCTGACCATATAAATAGGGTTGTGGGGAACATTTATGCTACATTGCGTCAACTGAGAGTCTCTGCAACATTCACACCAGAGAAAACGAGGCGTAAATTAGTTCTCCAGCTAATTATGCCTCTCATTACGTACTCTGAGGTGGTATTCAGCAAATTCGACTCCACATCTTGCCATAAACTTAATGTGGCATTTAATAGCGCCACGTGGTATGTATATGGATTGGCAGATATGACCATATCTCTGCCTTCAGATCAAGGTTACTAGGCTGTTGCCTTAATAGTTATTTATCTGCTAGGAATTGCATATTTTTGTGCAAACTTATATTATTCAGGTCTCCTCCCTATCTGACAGAGAAGTTGATACCTTACTCGCAGACACAACAAATTCATTGTTCCAAAATTTAATTACCTACCATCATCTAGATTATTTTTCATTAACGCTGTTAAAGTGTGGAACTCATTGCCCGACACTGTAAAGGCTGGACTTAACAGATTTAACTTCAGTGTTTGATTGCATTAAAGTAGCGCATTAAATTTCTCTTTACATTCTCTAATTACTCGTACTACTTTTGTTTTTTTTTTCTTTTCTAAATCCTTCTTTTCTTTTCTTGCTGCTTCTTTTCTTCTTATTATTATAATATAGTTAAGTTAAATATATTGGATTGATTTGTAAATGAACTGGTATAAAATTTAGATTAAGAAACTTGTATGTTAAAAACAGTCCAGTTTTTTAATAATATTGTTGAAGTACTATTAAAAGACCTTAGTCTTACTATGTACTATTTATATAAACAAATAAATATGAAATATGAAATATGAATGAGAGCCAAAACTACACGCCTAGCCAATAGTAATAATCACAAGCAAAAAGTTGCCGTGAAGTTGAACAGTTAATATCTGTTTAATATTTGAAAACAGCTGTCACTTGACATTCCTGGAATATTTGTTATTCAAATTGCGTAGATCAGGGCCAAAGGGGTACAGGCACCCTATATATTTATGTAAGTTAATTGACGGGAATCGCTATAAGGAATACAAATTAGTAGAAATTAGAGACCTTTTACAAAATAATATAAAAAGTATTGAAGTGCTAGGCACGTGACCAAGAAACAAGAAACAAACAAACCAAAAAAAAGGAACAAAGTTATGGAAAACTCTCCAATGTCCCTTTTTTCTTTCTTTTTCTGTTTTTTTATTTTTCGTTTACTCATTTTTTTAGAAAACCGCCAATAAAGGGTTACATCGATCGACAGCTGTAAGTGAAAAATGTTACAAAGCCAATTAGCCTATAAATATCATTCGCACTAAGGGAAATACTCGTATAAGCAAAGTAAGAGAAGTGAAAAAAATTTATACAAATTGAGCATTTCGACGGGGAAAAATGCAAATGGTGCAAAATGTGGCATGCCATGTATACATACACACATCTGAGTATTCGAAAAAGGGGGGCTAGAAAAAAAAATAACGAAAAAAATAAAGAGAAATGGAGATGAATGAAAAGCATTTGTTGTGACACCAAAAAAAAATAAAAAAAGCTTCCAAATATCCTCTGGACATATGCCGCATTTTGGCGATATAGATCGGAATTTTTTAAGTGCATTGCAATGCCACATCGAGACAGCTGTCAAAAACAAAAGCGGCAACCCAAATACACGTAATAGTGGACTGGATAGCTGACGAGCACAGATATAGTTTTTGTATATTTGGGTAGAACGGGCCTCGATAGTGAGGCCTGTTGCAGCGCATAAAAAATCGTAACTGGCAGTTATTTTTTTTTTGTTGTTCCTGAAAACAAGAACTTAATAAATTAATAAAATATCGATTTTTATGCCTGACAGTAGGTCAAAATGCATAGCGAATTTTTAGTTACCGCATACACGTGTAGGTATGTATAGGCGAATGTGCACTCATGAGTGTGTGCGCCCTTGGGTTTTTCTTTCGTGTCGCGTGGAAATTCATTTTCATGCATGATTTAACTCAATTGCAGGCTGCGGATAGCTTGCTAGCAAAAACTGTTCTTTGTGTTTTCACTTATGTCACTGTCACTCTTTGACAGTTCTTTGTATTGATCGGAAATGGCACAGTAAATGCGGACAGCTTAAAATCGAAAAGGATACGTGAAAATTGTAAAAAAAAAATTCGACTCTAAATATATATAATATGAAAAGAATGTATGCACTTCGATCACAATTTCGACTATTGTGTGCTCTACCACTGAAAATATCTCTTTCGGATACAGTACGCGTAAATAAACTATGATGGTACAGGAGCGGGCGCTTCTTTTTCGGTCACTGCAGAACGAAATATTTACTTAATCTACTCAACATGGCAATCTATTCGAGCAGCAGGTGCGTTGGTCTCTCTGAGAGCGCATCACAATGCCGATAAGGGTCGTTTAGACCGGGTTATGGTTCTAAGCAGTTGACTTCGCTTTTTGTTCATTGGAAGGTTTGTAAGTTATCTGAGCCTTTTCATTTTCTGAAAACAATTTTTTAATACTTAAAAAAGAGTACATGACTTGGCTATAAACTTTTTTCTAACTGGCCGCCATATTTGTGCTAACTCCTTGCCCATCTATTAGTCGGGTCCCATTCGGGGGTTGTTCTCTGGGCATCTTATGTCACCTCGAAAATGAAACGATGATCGCCTTGAGAGGAGCCACAGAAAAGCTGCTGTTAGCGCTGCATGTGACAGCTAAGTATCCGTTTATCAAATTATACGATAGCCCCTTGTCTTCAGTCTCTACAGAAAGTCGCTAACCATGGCGACCCAGATTAGATTAGATTAGGTTAAATGGCTGCCCAAGCGTGGATACACTTGAGGACGAGAATCAAATTCGTCTGTTGTGATGGCAGAGGGAAAACAGAGGAGGAATAATCGAACAGTTGGGCAAAAGGTAGAAGAGGCTTTGGATTGGAGCAGCAAATCAAATTCACCAGGTGTAATACTTAAAACTTGCTTTATCCAGAGTAGCAGTGAGAGCAAACCAGCTTGCGAAGTTTCAAATCAAAGAATTTTCTGATTAGATTCTGATTCCTTTTAATGCGAAATATTATATGGGAATAAGTTTCCGCCCTCGTAAAAGAGCTATCGCTGCTGATACTATTTTGTATTCGCTCTAGTAATCTACTGCTGTATATTTGGGGTCTCGATCGCACTAATTGACGTTCGTTTGAAGCGCAAATATCCTTTTTTATCTGACGTCAAAAATGCCTACGTTCGTCCCGAGAAAACAGCATTTTCAGGAAGTCATGCTTCATTATTACCTTTTAAGAAAAAGTGCAGCTGAAACATGTCGTATATCGATCAATATTTATGGTAATCACGCTTCATCCAAAACAATATGTAAATAGTGGTCTTAACGCTTCCAAAGTGGCAATTTCGACGTGTGAGATAAAGATCGCGAAGGGGCACAGAAAACATTCGAAAATATTCAACCTGAACAATTATTGGACAAAGACGCATGTCGAATGATGATATGTCTAAAGAGCTGGATGTTGATAGACCAACCGTCGGTAAACATTTGCACTTGATGGGAATGGTCCAGAAAGCAGGTAACTCGATGCCACACCACCCTAAGCGTCGAAAATATAAGAGCCTGACAGCTCAACCGAGTCCATCGACAGCGAAAAAAATATCCATGGTTCAAAGGTTATGTTGGACATCTGGTGGGATCAGAAGGGTGTCATCTATTATGAACTCCTTGAACCATCTGAAATCATCACTGGCGATCGTTACAGACTGCAGGTAATGCTTTTGAGTCGAGCTTCCAAAGAAAAGCGGCCGGAATGAGACGGTAGATATGACAAACTGTTTTTGCTGCATGACAGTGCCAGGTCATATGCAGCTAAATCAGTTCAGAAATATTTGGAGGGACTGAATTGGGAAATCTTGCGCCATCCGCCGTATTGCCCAGACATTGCACCTTCGTATTACTATCTGTTCCGATCAATATTGTCAGCCCTTATTGTAGAGCGGTTTCTTTCTTACGAGAGCATCGCAAACTGACTCAATGAATGGATCAAGTCAAAAGAACTCGAATTGTTCGTCAGAGGAATCCGTTTGCTGCCTGAAAGATGGGGTAAAGTTGTAGCTTCTAGTGGCACATGCTTCACTTAATTGTTTAAATAATTCGTAACTTTGGCTAAGAAAGGGCGGCAACTTATTCCCATACCAATATTAAATTCTATTTACAACCCAAAAAGCCGATAACAGTGAGTGCCTTTAAACCCAATGAATAATGCATTTTCATGATATTTCCGCAATAATTCTGTTATAAAATTTTTCTCATTGCGCCAAGGACTGCGCCACGAACTGCACTAAACTTAAAATACCCGGTATGCTTGGAGAGCATAAGGAAATCATTTCTTGGCATACAAACTATTTGTATAAAAATAAAGTTTACCTTCAACCTATTGATATCAATTGTGTGTGTGTGTGTGCATTCTCCTGCTTTCTTATTACAAACACAAAAGTAGATAAAAACCACACCTCGAATAACATAACCGCAAAACCCAACAAAATGATGCGGTTGGAGGAGCGCATGCATATGTGGCAAGCACTACACATCTACACATACATGAGTATGTGTTAAACTTACTGCGTATGTAAGTGTAAGCTGCTAGACTTCATATTATGTTTGATATGCGGCTGCGAAATTTGTATTGCGAGGCATCTCGATGCGTGCGGCTGCTTCCTGACGTGAAGTAGAGTCAAAAGTCGCTGAGCGCCGGCACCAGCTAGCAAATGCATATCTCTTACAACAAAAGCGAAAATTACTACAACAATGCACAAAAAATGCAATCAAGCAATAGAATTTTGCATTCTCAGCTCCATCCTGGTTATTACTTCTTTTTCGCCTGCTGCATAGCTATGTAGGTATGTGTGTGTCGTTCATTTTGCAGCAGCAGATTTTCGCCAACTATTTTGTGTGCATAACTTTCGTTTTACTTAATGTGTACGCACAATCAGTATGTAAGAGTGTGCGTGCGTTTTACAAATTGATTTCCATGCGAGCTGCATCAATCGGTTGCATAGATGAATGGTTGGTTGGTTGGTTGGTTGAATGAATGGTGTCTGCTTGGTTACGAACTGCAGCGGGATTGCAATGCGGTTGCTGCCGAGACTTTGATAGCTGCAGAAGCAGTACCACCAGCAGCAGCAGCGGCAACAGCAGCTGCTATCGCCGCTTCCGCTGCACTTAGCGCCCGATTGGCGCAACCGCAAACTTTTGCTGCTTCAGAGAACTTTTAGAATGTTGCTTGCTTGCCACAGCAGCAGTGCAGTAGCAGCATCAGCAGCATGCCATCGCTTGCCAAAAAGAATATTTGCTGCTTCAGCAATTCTTCTACTTCCACTTGCACTTCCCAACCACATCCACGTTATCTGCTACTGCTGCTGCTGCTTTTATTACTTGTGCTCCTTCCTACTACTTCCTACCTCTTCTCACATACCCCTCATATAAAATCCCTTCAATTCTTTAGCGTATTTGTCTGTGTCTGCTTGTCTATTTATTGCTTGTGCTGTTCACTCACAAAACTTTTTAGCCAATTTTCAGGCGCTCAAGCAGCTACTTATCGCATTTTCTGGTTATTCTTCTCTGCACAATTCACCAGTGCCCCCATCAGTCACACCGCACTCTGCTTAACTGTGTGGCCAGCTTTTGTTGTTGCTCCACTCCTTTTGAATTTCTGAACTTCTGGCAAATCTGCGCATAATTATTGGAAATTCTCGAACTCACTTCAACATGATGAAAGTAAATAAATTGAAGTTTATCAAATATTTTTTCCTCTCCCTCGTGGGTTTGGGTAAATAGTTTGCAAATACGCTTCAGCAGGAATTTGTTGAAAATTAGTGGTAGATTTTTGTTCCAAAAATTAAAAGAAAAAAAAATCTGCCAGACCACCAAAAGATGGAAAAGTAATAATACGCAAAATAAATAATGGAACAAATTATAAAAAAATGGAAAAAATGTAGAACTTTTGCTTATGTTTCAGAATATTTTTCGGAATAGGAAAGAAATGTCTCTGACCCTGAATATTATGACTTCATGACTAAGAGGTGGAGAAGGACTTGACTTCACTTGTGGCGCCGGATAGCACGAGGAAAATTAAGAAGACTAAGAATATATGGTATTTGGTAGAGGAATGTTCTAATTAAAGTACATAGATTTGGAGACGCTACGGTCAGACTATGCCAGTAGTGACTTCTTTCAGCGATCCCTTGGAAAGTATCCAGATGTTCTTTGAGGGGATGCCTGGAAAGAGTTGATACTATAAAATCGGGGCTCACACTGAATTGGTTCCAAATTCATTAGGTACGATTATGAAGAATTAGTGTTTGATTAGTTTAGATTAGATTTTTGATGAGTTTTGCACTTCAACCTTCGGTCCTTTGAGTTGTCTACTCATCACAGAGCCTCACCCAACCCAGATCTCTTATTAAACTTAAGATAGAGCAGGGTTGGGCTGGGTGTATATTCCTTTCTTTTGGCTGCAATTGGCCGAGATGCTTCATCCTTCTCCACGTTATAGCGCTGCACTCCAGAAAAGGTGCATTGGAGTCTTTCAGGATTGGTCGCAGAAACGACAGGTGTCAATAGGCCATATCTGGATCATGTGCAGATGACTACGCAGTCTGCAGTGGCCTGTAAGAATGCCCGTTCATCATTGGGGAGGGTTATGAGTTTTTTAAACTTTTCGGAATACTCAAATGAAAACTATTAAATTATCCAGTCCGGCAATAAATTATTAAATTCTGAAAATATTTTTTCATACTTAAAGAATTCAAACGAAAAAGTTCACTGTGCATTTGCCAAGAGCAGTGGAACTCTTTGAATTGCTTGGGTTAAAAGTAATTAAAGTTTAAAAACCCTTCCACTTCTGAGGAACCAAAGATCATTGGAATCTACTTGCAATTTCAATGCAGTGAACGTAGGACTTCTTGAGTTCCTACCTCCATTCCGAGATGGATGGAACTCCTTTGCTCAATAAGTTAATGAACCAAAAAATAACTTGATCAATAAAAGCGTTTTAAAGTTGCTCCCACCAAGCCTCGCGAGGTAATTACCAAGCATCTTCTATTGAGATAGCAAAGCACGAGACCTTGGAAGGTCTCGAGCTCTCAAAAGAAGGGAGCTTACTATCGATATGGATTTCACCTGCAGTGGTGCAGCAACTGGTTAAGCGAATTTGGCTGAGCGTCGTTTCTTCCTTCTGTCAATAGGTGCCTGCCGAACAGCCAGACTAAAGGCAATAAATTGTCCACCTAGTCCTCATTCGGTGTTATTAGTTGAGGCGGTTACTGCTTCCATCAAGCAGAAGATAAGAAGATTTCAGACCCCAAATCAACACTCTGAATGTTAGCTATGAAATTTCCGATGCATGGGCGGTTTTCTCATTATGAAGATTTACCAGAGTTATTCCCACAAACTCTTAAGGCAGAGATCAAACTCAAGCATTCTGAAGCTAAGTTCTTTGCCCTGCATATGGCAGAAATGGCGCCAGGGACTTAAAACCATTACTCACTGGTGCAGGATTACAGAAAATAGCGAGGTGGAAGAGTTGGCTAAACGGGAGACCTGCGAGGAGGTTTCTTCGCGAAATGAGACGATTGGTTTCCCTTTGCCTGGATTGGTTTCCCCTCCAGGAAGGCTGGGCCTTGCGTCAGTGAGTGCTGGGTAAGTACATAAACTTGTAAGGTCGCGAAACCGTTCTATCCGTTTATAGATCGAAGGCGCTCGATGGATATTCTAAAGTCTCAGCATTCCAATTTCGAGGGTGTCTTTACAGGACACTGTCCTCGAGGTATGCATGTTGTGAGATTCGGCGGCATTGCCTCGCAGCCTTTTTGCGTCAGCTGTACGGAAGATGATATGGAATCACCTCAGCACCTTTTGTTTAGCGGGGCACCTGTTCTGGTCTAGCGCGGTTAGGACTTAGGCATCTTGGCCCTCATTACTTTGCTACGCCTGGTGATATCAGTGGGTATTAACCAACTGCTGATGAATTTCATCAACATCAGGAAGCGGTTAACACAACCGTAACTTAATCATCATTCGGTCCTCATCCGCATTTTTTGGCCCAATAACTTTTTGCTCTACCGGTGTTGTGCACTTTCTCCATATAACGAACGCATCAAATGTTTCTCGATTGTATTTTGGAATAAAATTTAGGAAGCAGTAAAACTGCCGTCTCAATCTGTTTCTTTTTTAATTCTGAATAAAAAACCTGAAATTCTGATGAACATTTTTTCGAATTTTTTATAAATATTGTAAACGCGAGTCTATTATTTTGATTAAGGGTAGATTTGGTCGCCCTTTAGGAAATTGAAAACAAAAAGTTTTAATTTTTGTTAAACATTTTTACTGTACAAACATTTTCCGATCGTTTTACATAATTTTAAAATAGAACTTTATAAAAAAAAAAATGTTTTCAACTCTGAAAAAAAAAAAATCAAAATCATGTTGACTAGTATAATTAACGTTGATCTATACTGCAAGTTAAAATATGAAATAAATGTGAAAATTACTAACTTTTTGTAGCTATGAATGCGTTTTAGAGAAAAAAGATATAAAAAATAACAACTACAAGAGCAACATCCATTTGAATTTTGACATAACTTTGTGAGCAAAAAGCCAAGCATTCAGTCACCCTCGGCTGCTCAGCGAAGTGTTTATCAGTTTGCGTGTGTCGACATATTTGCATGTGTTAATTTATGTTTTATGTTTTTTGTTTTGTTTCATACTAAATACACATGAGTCTATTCTGGCGTAAGCCAGTCGACCTTCACGCAAACAATATTACTCTGCTAACAAAGGCAAGTTACTAGGGTAGTTACCAGTTAAAAAAAAATTTTTTTGGGCTGACAGCAGCATGAGTTAGTTACTAGCTTAAGCGGACTGACATGTGAAGCGTGGAATATGACAGATAAAAACAAAATTAAAAAACATAATAAATATAATGGAAAATAATGAGCAACACACACGTGTTGGCTGCGTACAAAAAGCACAAAAGAGCTGAAATAAAAACAAAAAAACTTTTGCGCGCTCAACGCTCAGTGCACTGCGTCCCCTTTGGACAGCTCATCGCGCTATCATTATAGCCAAACACGCCCAGATGGAAGTGCTGATAAGTAGACAAGAATGGCGAGCAAAAAAATGGATAAAATGCAAAAAAAAAAAAACTAAACTAAAAAAATAGCAGCGAGGAAATAGTCTGCTGCGTGCGTGCGTGTGTTCACGTCAGACGGTCATAATTATGCTTGGAAAAGTGCAGGGGAAATTAATCGAGACATTCGTAGCTTTCCTAAGTTGGCGTATGATTTTTTTGAAATTTTTTTCGTTCACCTCTGTGTTGCTTCGTTTGTTTGCACGTTCGATTTCATGTATGAAAATTCCCAAATCCATACATATCTACACACGACATATATACTCGCACGTGTACTGTATACGTATTTCGTCAAGTTTTTGTACGACATACAAACACACATTTCAGAGTATTTATTTGCAATTTTATTTTTATAAAAATAAAAAAAAACCTGATAAAGCAACACCAGTTTATTTACATAGATGACCAACGCGCAGCCTGTAAGTTATGTGTGTGTGTGTTGTGTTCACACTTCATAACTGCGTTGAGTCGCTGCTGATTAGGGCATATTTTTTGCTGTTTTTCCTGCTGCTATACTTCGGAAAGTTATTAGAAATAATAGGTGAAATGAAAAGCTCTGAGCCATGTTCGCTTTATTTCGACGTCGAACGTAAGCTGTATAGGGTTATCCGTTTTGGACCAAAACAATATTTTTCTAGCTTCTCTTCTTCACTTCCTAAACAATGAAATAGTAGGGGGCATGCTGACCTAGCTAGACGGTTTCACTCATATTATTGGCATTATAGACGGTTGACTTACCAGAACGAGCCTCATTTTCATCAGCCACATTACCAGAACCGGAATTGTTGGACCACCGTTTTACTGTTGCGCTTAATAAAGAGTGGGTCCATATCCAAAACATTTCAGCCAACTGAATCGACTTTTTACCTTGATTGCAATACAGAAGAAATACCGGAATTTTGAAATTTTTAGAACCGCAGCTAACCTCTTCCTAAACCTAAAATCTCTTACAAGTCAGCCTTATCAGTTATGGCGCTCTCCTCCTCGGCCATCAGCTGAAAGTGCGTGGGATTTTGCTAGGAGGCATCGAACAGCAGCAGTTTAACTACGCCAGTAATGTCTTCAATTTCTATGCTTAGTTTGTGCACTTATTGAACAGACGTTAGACATACAGCTTGAGGTATTACTGCACACTTTTTTCTGGTTGAAGCGCAAAAAAACATGAAAATTCCACATACTCATCCCTGCTGGTCCTGATTAACATTTTTAAGTATCTTTGAAGAGCTTGATGCTAGACGCATGCACTCAGTCTATTGATGGTATCAGTGTTAAGGTCTCGCATATTAACTTAGCATTTTTGTGCAAGTCAAAGTGGGCACTTGTAAAAATGTATACATTTACTTATGAAAGGAGGGGCAGGCGGTAACATTTACTGTGTTTTCTATATAAAAAAAGTTGTGGGCATTTTTGTGAAAGAGAGGAAATGCAGTAGGGTGCCAAGAAAAAAATTTTAATCTGGTGATTAAATGGAGGAAATGCAAAAGACTGGCAAAAAAAATTAAAAAAATCGGGTAGATTAGACGGAGAAAATGCACAAGACCACCAATGAAAAAATGTTCAAAAGTCAGGATGATTTAATTGAGAATATGCATAAGACTGCCAAGAAAAAATATTGTAAATATCGGGTAGATTAAATGCAGAAGACTGTCGAGATAAAAAATATTGAATAATCAGAATGATTTAATTCAGGAAATTCATAAGATCACCAAGGAATTTTTTTTTTTAAATCGGTTTGATTAAATGAAGAAAATGCACAAGACTGCCAACACAAAAAATATAAAAAAATCAGATTGATTAAATGGAGAAAATACACAAGACCGATGGGACAAAGAAAAGGAGAAAATGTTGAAAACCGCCAAGAAAAAAAATTTTAAAAATTGGGTTCATTAATTGGAGAAAATGCACAAGACCGGAAAGATAAAAAAATTTTCAATAATCGCGTTGGTTAAATGGAGAAAATGTAAAAGACAGTCAAGACAAAAAATATTCAAAAAATCAGGTCAAAAAAAAAAAACATCCAAAAATCGAGATGATTAAATGAAAAAAATGCACCAGACTGCCAAGAAATTTTTTTTTCAAAAATCACGTGGAGTTAGTGAAGAAAATGCGCTAGTCCTCCAAAAAAAAAACTGGGCTAATTAAGTGGAGAAAATGCATATGACCGCCTAGAAAAAAGCCATCCAGTGCTGTTGATGTAGTGGAGGAGAGAAAAGGAATCTAGGCTGGAGAATTTCTTCAAGTCATCCCCAAAGGGCGCGCTAAGGAATCTCAAGCGCCCAGCCGCTAGAGCCGGACATTTGCAGAGAAAGTGTTCCTGCAGGATCCCCACGGCTTCTGCAATAGGGGTTGTACGGAATTCCAAGCTTCTCCGCATGAGTACCGATCACCCAGTGACCAGTGAACACCGCAATGAGTATGGAAATTGAATGGCGGGGGATTCCCATCACCTTAAGCGGTCTGTTTCATATTGTCATATTGAGGCCCTAGTGTTTTCGAAATGGCACACGATGGGACAGACCTCCATCTGTCTTGCGCTTTTTTAAGAAAGAAATTGTGTAGTTTCCCTTTAACGACGGCGAAGGGGACACCGACGTCTGAGAAGGGGACAGCTGGAACCGGTTCTGCCGACCCTTTCCTGGCCAGCTCATCGGCAATTTCATTTCCCTCTATATTCCTGTGCCCAGGAACCCGGATAAGGGAAATGTACGAGATGTTTGAGTTCCTCCTTACAGGAGTTTATTAGAAGAGAGCTGCAATATTATTAGACATCCCAACAGTGATCCCGAAGCATTTTGCATGCCTGCAGGATCGCGAAGACCTCTGCTTGAAAAACCCTCTGCAGTTTAAAGGAGACCGAAGGGTTTGGCTGTTTTAGTATAAACCCCCGCTCCCACTCCAGACTCCATTTTGTATCCGTCAGTGAAAACAGAGGTATCTATGTCAGTACCGACTCTCCCCTCTTTCCAATCTTGCGTGCTTGGAAAGATAGCCCTAGCACAACCCTCAAAGCACAGTTTGCGGATGGAGAGGTCGGTGCGAATAACAGAGAAGGAAAGGGATATCTGCTTCAAGATGCCACTATGTCCAGGACGGTGTCTCCTTCAACCTAATAGCACTCTAAACAGCAATGGATTTAACCTGCAGATCCACAGGAAGCAAGTGCAGAATAGCGTTGAGCGCAGCAGTGGGGCATGTTCTACAAGCACCAGTGATGCCCACACATGCAGTGCTCTGTACTCTCTCTAGTTTAGTGCTGTTGGAGCCCTTTTGCAGAGCTACCCACCAAATTAGGCAACCGGATGTCAAAATTGGCAGAACCACTAAGTTGTACATCCAAAGTACGACAAGTGGCTTGAGACCACATTTTTTGCCGAACATAGATTTACAGGCGTAGAAGGCTATATTGGCCTTCTTAACTCGATTTTCTATGTGCAGCTTCCAGAAGAGCTTGCGGTCAAGTTTTATACCAAGATACTTGACTTCCGATGGTTGTTAAGTCTTGGAAGCTTAAAAGGTGGAAACTTGTATTATCTGGTGAATATCATCAACTCCGTTTTGTCAGAGTTGACTCTGGGACCGCAACTGGCAGCCCATCTACCGAGTGTAGCCAGTGCACCTTCCAAAATTTCAGCCATTACTGGTGGGTAGGGACCTGAGACCATTAGGACCAAGTCATCGGCATATGCTACCACCTTTACCTCACCCCTGTTTAAGCGAGTTAAGGCGTCATACACAGCTACTAGCCAAAGGAGAGGCGAGAGGACGCCGCCCTGCCGTGTACCCCTATGTACGAAACTAGTGATTCTAGCCCCTCCTGCCACCAAGCAGGGACGAGATCCAGAGGTAGATAGGTCTTTCAAAAATCATAACACGAAAAAAATTATTAATATGAAGATTGAAATTCGTCTTCACGGCGATTTTGAACCTACGCAATGCATACTTCGTGAGATATGGCTCCCCAAAGCCATCTGGCGCCAGAACTTTCTGCTTCACCTAATATTGAGCATTTTCCAGCGTATCTAAAAAGTCCACTTTCATGCCATAAATGCTTTTTTCGGACACAAAATGCACACGATAATTGCCGTTTGCGTGTATGCTCGCGTATTTCCCAGTCAAAAATGAACACATTGACATGCTTACAGCTGCTGTTGGTTCATTTTTTCTATTTCTCTTCGCGTACTTACGCATGCAACTGTTGCAGGGTAATGTGTGGCGCAATTACAATTAAATAAACCGACGTGCATACATACACACATACCCTGCGTTACCTACTTATACAATATAATTTTTTGTTTGTTTTGGTGCCAGTGCGCCTGGCTTTGGTGACAATAGCCGTGGCTAGTTTAATAGCCTATTTATGCCTTTTTTGTTCATCGATGTCTTTTATGTTACTGTTTTTTATTCCAGCTATTTTTATATGTTTCCCCCTTTTTCACATAACTACAACACATATTTTTGTAATTTTTTGTGATGGCTCATA
Organism: Anastrepha ludens; assembly: GCF_028408465.1. Classification (NCBI taxonomy): domain Eukaryota; kingdom Metazoa; phylum Arthropoda; class Insecta; order Diptera; family Tephritidae; genus Anastrepha; species Anastrepha ludens. The sequence continues at coordinate 117,903,803 of NC_071502.1, forward strand.
CAATTTTCATTAATTATTGCACTAAGAGTGTTGTTGCTGCGCAATTTTATATTATTTTATTACAGTTCACACAACTGTGTTTTATATAGGTATGCATGTGTGCATGTGTATGTACCTACAATTAAAATTATGTGCTATATGTGCCTGTGGGGTTAATGCAAATGAAAAAAAGTTAGGTTATTAAAAGCAGACAAAAAAAAGCAAAAGCAATACAATGGATTGTCTTGTTCTGGGTCATAAAACGTTCGATTTTGAAGTGTATTTAATGGGTGAAAATTATTGGTTGGCGACATTTTTCCCCAATTTATTTGTTATCTTTAACATTTGTTGTTGGCGTTGGATTTTAGGGAATTGTGAAGGCCTATTGTAGTAGTTTATAGTATTTTTATTTTTTTATAATTTTTTAATTTTTTTTAATACTTTTTTTATATTAAATTTTTTATAAATGCGTGTATAAACAGACTTAAAATATTCCTAAATGCAATTTTGGAACATAAAAACTTAAAAAAATAAAAAAATAGAGGACAACAACTCAGCATTCTGTTGTGCCTAGTTAGAATCAACTAAAATAAAGTGTATTTCAAAAGTGACGCTTAGATGTCAGTAGTGAATAATTCCGAAACGGTTCCTTTTTTTGATATTTCTAAAGTACCCAGACGTCATATTTTGCACTAGAGAACAACGTGTTAAATTATTGAAACTCAATACGGAAAGTGTCCATCTTTAAGATCAACATATGCAAAGTTCGTGATTTTTTTGTGGCAAAAAACGGCCGCATGAGTCGAAAATTCAATGGTAGGTGGCAAAAATTTCAAGAAACTGATTCTGTCGAGTATAGAAAAAGAACTGGCAGACCAAAAACTGTACGCTCTGTTGAAAATCTTACTGCAGTAGCGCAAATCGACATCGATATCTCGACGTCCTCAACAATCAGGTATTCATGAATGGACTGCTTGGCGGATTTAACCTGTAGCTATGCTAATGGTAGACTTTTAAATGATGTAATTTTTCATATATAATTATTAAACGCCACATTTTAAATCAAAATTGTGAAACTTGAGAAATCTAAGTTTGACGTGTTTTATGTTAAAACCACAGCTAGGCGCGTCTTCTGAAGGACCTTTTACTTTTGCCTTTTTTAAGATCAAACGATGATTTGCTGTTCTTCAAAGTTGATATGAGCCAGAAATAGTAAAAGTATGCCATGAACCATGAAACGTCTTGCTTCACTTTCAATCCTTTACTTCATTTCTTTACCCAGTCACCTCATCATCCATCGTACTAGTCTCATAAACCGGAAATATATCCGTTTATTCCTCACAACGTTAGCTAATTTTGGGCTTGTGCAGCCAGCTCACACAAAGTAGTCCGTCTCTGCAGCAAATAATCTTTGAATGCTCAGGCATCCGTCCGTTCTTGAAAACGCGCCCCTTTATGAAGCTTCCACACGGCTTTTAGAATACTTTTATTGGTATTTTCTTAAATCAGATGTATTAGTGGTTGTTTACTTCTTTTCTTGTTCTTCTTAATGAATGTCCTAACTCCTTTTGCGACTCTAGTCGAGTTCAATAGAGCGCCTTAATCTGGTCTCCTATTCTTTGATGCCTTTTTCTTTTTTCTCTTGATATGGTATAAAAGGCCTTTTCTATCTGCCTCCATTTACAGTGACCGCCTCGAAACTTTCATTGTTCTAACGCGCTATCAATTGGCTTCTCGTACCCATTACTAGCTGTAGCAGTCTTTATCTTAATGAGTTGCACTATAACCAATGTCTCCGAAAAGTTTTTTTTCACCTGCATGTTGACTTTCCCGGAAACCCTGAATACTTACCATACATTAGGTTGGCAAAGAAAAACTTTTTTCTGGATAAAAAAATACGTTAAACCTTTAAAAGAGTTAAATATTTTTTAATTTTGTTATCATTTCTTGGATATTTTTTATGAAAAATTGAAAGAGAAAATTAAATAATATTGGTCTGCAAACATTTTATAACAAACTTATGAAAAGCTCAGTTTTAGCTATGTAAATCCAATTGTCATTTTCAAGCCGTTGGCGGCGCGGCTAAATATGAAATAGAAAAATTTAAATTAAGGTGACTCGTATTTTTGGCTTGCCTTAGAACACATTTTGGGAGATAAAATTTTTTTATTTTTTAGCCACCCCAATTTACTTATACTTATACTTATACTTATACTTATACTTATACTTATACTTATACTTATACTTATACTTATACTTATATATTACTTATACTTACACTTATACTTATACTTATACTTATACTTATACTTATACTTACACTTATACTTATACTTATACTTATACTTATACTTATACTTATACTTATACTTATACTTATACTTATACTTATACTTATACTTATACTTATACTTATACTTATACTTATACTTATACTTATACTTATACTTATACTTATACTTATACTTATACTTATACTTATACTTATACTTATACTTATACTTATACTTATACTTATACTTATACTTATACTTATACTTATACTTATACTTATACTTATACTTATACTTATACTTATACTTATACTTATACTTATACTTATACTTATACTTATACTTATACTTATACTTATACTTATACTTATACTTATACTTATACTTATACTTATACTTATACTTATACTTATACTTATACTTATACTTATACTTATACTTATACTTATACTTATACTTATACTTATACTTATACTTATACTTATACTTATACTTATACTTATACTTATACTTATACTTATACTTATACTTATACTTATACTTATACTTATACTTATACTTATACTTATACTTATACTTATACTTATACTTATACTTATACTTATAATTACTTATACTTATACTTATACTTATACTTATACTTATACTTATACTTATACTTATACTTATACTTATACTTATACTTATACTTATACTTATACTTATACTTATACCTATATATGTATATACATATACATTCTGTTTTCTTCGCTTGAATATCTGTATAACTAAAGCAACAGAGGGATTGTTGCGAACAAAGAATGCGTCATATGTGTGGCATAGCTTTTTGGCCATACCTCACATTTTTCAACAAATAATAGAACTTAAACTTATTTAGCAAAATTTCCTTTTAAAAAAGTATGCAGACACATATATTAGCAATATTTAATAAATATTTCAGCTATTTTACCTACAAAAACCCAATGCTGATTTCAATTCCCACCAAGAAGTCAATTATCTGCACATCCTTTACTTATTTCTGCACTACTTTTCGCACCGACTATCCAAACACATATTTCCTCATTCACTCACTGACTAACTCACTCACTAAATGCCAATGTAAATTGGGTTAGTTGCCGTTAATAACAGGAAATTGTTAAATTCTAGAATCGTAAATCCACTGCAACAAACACAGATTTAGCATTTGGAGCATTGCAAATTCAGTAGTGGCCAGAAAAGAAGAAAATTGGAAGCAAAAATTTAGCAAATCAGTGCTTCAGACAATTGCTTGTGGCAGCAAACTGAAGCAGCAAATTAAGAAGCAATAATTGATTACAGCTGAAATATTGTTGCATTAGTAATTGTACAAATGTCTACATACAAACATACATATAAGTAAGTAGCTGTATGTGCCGCAGTAATATGTAGCTCATAGTGCCAAATGGAGGAGCACTCGTAGAGATGAAGGAAATAGAATTTGTATACTCGTTAGCTCTAAAAGAATATATGCATGTATATGTAGGATTGATAGTGTATGGGAGCATATGTGTGGAGGCAGGCAACAGTAGACCCTCTAGAGAAATTTTTAAAGAAAAAAATGTTTAAAAAAATTTAGACAATGTTTGATGTTTTTTCCCAATGGGCGAGACCAATAATAACTAATGCCAAATAAAATTATAAAATGGGTTGAATTTTATAGAGTATGAAACCTAGAATTTGTTTCCTAATAGCGATATAAAATGGCAAACCTCCGAGTGTATTTTTGCTTACCCAAATCAAGCTCATACCATCAACCGCTTGGGTAGCTTCAGGTTTCCCTTTAAAAAAGACAATATCAACTGTTAAGAGGAGACTATTTTGCAAGTAATGCGACCTGACTATCAGAATACTTATATTGGGTCACAATTTTTCTAGTAACCTTAACTTACCATAAAACCTGACAGGCCGCTAATATAATTACCAGCTAGACATGTGTGGGTGACTATTAACCTGGTCGGAAAAACTGCTTACGATGATTTATTGATGGCTCGAGGGTTGACGATAAAGTTGACTTTAGTGTCCACTGTAAGAAGCAAAAAGGAAGCATTTTGGCTCGACTTCCTAATCAGTGTAGCCTATCTTAAGCAGAATTTCTAGTCATTAATGAAGTAGTTGTCTGGGTAGACAAAAATTGGACTACCTTTGGAGAAATCTATAATTATTTGGATTGCCAAACGGTGATTAAATCTCTTAGTGGGGTTGTTACTAACTCCGACGAGATAGTTAATGAAATGGCCGAATATTTCCGCATCTATTTTATATGGGTGTCAGGGCATAGTGAGGGAACTGTAAGGCAGATAAATTAGCGAGATAGGGTACTAACCATCGTTTCCATCATGGCATGGAGATTGTAGGTATACCCGTCCCAACCTTTAAAGCGTGTGGTACTAGTAGCATTTCCTCTTCAGCCAACACGAGATGGGTTGACAAACTGTCCTGCAACGCAAAAATAATTTGCGCAAAATCGGATGTCAGGCGGTCAAAGGCGTCACTTAATCGGGGAAGGAAAAACGTCTCTATGTTAGCTGCTTTGATCACAGGCCACTTGCTTCTAGGCCGACATGTTCAAAGATTGAGCGTACCCTAATTCGACTATTGCAGAAACTGTAAGAATGAGGAGGAGGAAGAGTTTGTCAGACATCTTTTTTGCCACTGTGCTGCGTGTCATACCACTAGGTTTAGATAATTTGGCTCATCGTTCTTGATACTGATGAGCTCAGAGATTTAAGTGTCAGCCAGATCAATGGGTTTGCACTTAAAACAAAATAATTTAACGAAGTGTAGCAGGAAAACGCCTACCGTGGTATTACAATGGACCGAAAAGACCGACCACCACTACCTGCCACTTGACCTACATACCTCCACTTGGGAGATGCTTCCTTGATTTCCCAAATATATTAACTGACCTGAACTTGGCTTTTGACGCAAATACACTCGTGCAAATTTCATCAAGGCACTCGATAGACAAAAATTCCTTCGGTAATAAAATCTTAGATTGAAAGATTGATTGATGGTTTATTTTTGGTGGGGTTCAAAATGCTTTTGCACTTACAGCGACCGTCATCTACTTCATGAAATGGACCTGTTCTATTCGCCCACGTCTGGGTCTATCCTTCTTGTAGCCGTGTACTGTCGGCACGTCTTCTTTTTTGTCTCTGTCTGTGAGGCTTCACTTTGTTGTACTGCGTTGAAGTGTATCTTTTTCCTCAATAATACGCCGTATCTTTTATTCGCATTCCAGTTATCCACGCGTTCAAGCCTCGCGTTTTGCCGATCACATTGGCCGGCGCGGCGTCGCCAATCTGCTCCCTCAGAGTACCTTTTTCCACAAGCCATCTGTTCTAACTAAGAACGTGTGTTCGGCGTTATCGCTCGGCGCTTCGCAATATATGCATCTGGGGTCACTTACTTTACCCATGCGGTACAAATATTTCCGGAAGTATCCGTGGTTCGAGAGGAACTGAGTCAGGAAATAGGCGATTTCCCAAAAGTTTCTTTGAACCCATTGCCTATTGTAGGAATCAGTTTTCCTGTTCATCTGCCACTCGATTCAATGTCCCATCGGTCCCACCCCTGCATGGTTCAGCAAAAAAAGCTTTTGTTTTTATTACAATATTTTTTTTTAATTTGTTTTAAATGTTTTCTGTGAAGTTGTTTTTAATAATGACTTTTTTTACAATTACCAACGTATTAAAAAAAATGTTGGCTTAGTTTTAGATATATAGGTGGCACTTGGGAATTTGTGGTGTGCGTCTTAATATTTTTCTACAAATGGAGGGACCTACAGTTATACTCGTATGCCGCCTCCGAACGGCATATGGTTTTCTTATGAGGATCTCTTTTTATGTCAGAAACTCACTCGGAGGTTTACCACTACCTGCCGAGGAGCGACCGCCATTAGAAAAAACTGTTTCAACATTAGGTAATTCATGCCCGGAGTTTCGAATCTGGACACCAGTCCATTCCGCTTCGGCGGGTTAATATACACAGCTCATAGTGCATAGCCGATTGCTCCTTTTTCCTAGCAGCAAGTTGGTAAAAATCTGCGTAGCTGCTGGGCATTTGTGCTGCGCTCAAGGATATCGCCGATTATTAGCTATTGCTTTTGCGCTTTTTGCTGTTATCGGCACTTTTTCTTTTCATTTTTCTTACAATTGCCGATGCTGCTAGCATACATACATCTATAGGGTTGCCGCTACCAGCCAATCTTTTGGCATTCCATACCTCTGCTGCTGTTGTTGACGGCAAATTGCACACCTGAACAAGCACAGTAATCGTATGCAATTACGCTTAACACAATCAGCAGCAAACAACTGACACAACAATGGCCAAGACAAACAATAAAAAAAAAAGTGGAGGAAAAGCTGTTGTTGCATGCAAGAAGCTGTAAACCAATGACAGCAACAATAATCATCACTAAAACTAGCAGCAAAGGAAATAGAAATGGAATTGCTACGAATAAACTGAACCGAATTGATGGCTAGAAGACAAATCGCGTTGGTAGCAATAATTTATAAGGAAAGCGGTGAGGAGGGGCAGGGTAAGAGATAGAGATGTGAAAAACATCCAACATTCTGTGAGAAATTGGAAATGTATTGCTATGAAACTACCTTCGGAAGATGTTGCAATAGCAGTAACGCATCATGTTTGCTGACTGTAAATTAAATTACAACTACAACAAATCTGTTGCTTATTTAAGTAAGCAATCACGCAATTTTTTATAAGACTGATTGATTAATTCTTCGACTCAAAGGCAAAGAATGCCAACAAAAGAGTTCTCAGTGGAATGGATAAATCTTGAATGATCGCTAGATATTTCGGTAGGAAGCGCAATTAGTTATGACTACTGCTATGATTAGACCCAGGAAACGTTAGCCTGTGCAGAGAAAAGGCAGTTGTAGTGGTTTGGTATTAAAACATAAAACTTGCCTCATAAGTATTTGCAGAATGCTGCTAAAGTGGGGATCCTTAGTCGGAGGAAAATTAATTAAGAAACGTAAACCCGACCGTCCCACTTCCTCATGGTTTGCCTTTTGAAACGCCAAAAAAATAAACGCGAAGAAGAATATTTGTTTTAATTATCAAATTTAAATTTAAATCTTATTTAACAAAAATGTAATGAAAAGTAAATTCGAAACTTCTTTTTTAATTTTCGAATTTAGATCTGAATATTAATTTCAAAATAGTTTTTACTTATGAAATTTAAATTTATGTTTTAATTAAAAAAGTTCATGAAATTGAATTAAAAAAAAATATTTTTAATTTTCCACATGAAATCTTTATTTTACTTTCAAACAAAAGTTTATTCTTTTAATTCACAAATTTAAATCGAAGAAACGTATTTTTTTTATCTATTAAATTGAAAATTAAGTTTTAATTAAAATAAAGTTTAAAAAAAAAATTCTAATTTTCTTTTATTAATTTTAGAATTTAAATCTCAATTTAAATTTCAAAAAAATGTTCTTATTTTTAATTTTCGAATTTAAATCAAAATTCTAATTTCGAAAAAGTTTCTTGTTTTAGTTGACAAATTTTGATTAAAAAAAATATATAATATAATATATATTTTCAAATGTTTAAACAGAAATTTAAGATTTAATTTAAAAAAATATACAAAAATTAAGTATGAAAATTTGTTTTACTAATTTTTGAATTTAAATTCTAATATCAAAAAAAGTTTCTTCTTTTAACCCAAATATTTATTTGAAAAAAATTATTATTTTTCATTATTAAAGAGAATTTCAAGTTTTAATTAAAAAAAATTGTATAAATTATATGAAATTGTGTTTTATTATATAATTTACAAATTTAAATCTAAATTTTAAATTCCAAAAAATTTCTTTTTTAATTTTCGAGTTTAAATCTAAATTCTAATATCAAAAAAAGTTTCTTTTTTTAGTTCACAAATTTACACCTAAATTTTGATTTAAAAAAAAATATTTTTTTTAATTTTTAAACAGAAATTTAAGTTTTAATTTACACAAATATATAAAAGTTAAGTATGAAAATTTCTTTTATTAATTTTTAAATTTAAATTATAATTTCAAAAAATTTTTCTTTTAACCTATATTTTGACTTAGAAAAAAATTATTTTTTTAATTATTAAATACAAAATTTAAGTTTTAATTAAAGAAAATTATAAAAATTATATGAAATTTTCTTTTTTCAATTTTCGAATTTAAATCTAAATTCTAATTTGAAAAAAATTCCTCTCTAATTTTCGAATTTAAATCTAAATTTTAATTTTAAAAACAGTTTGTTGTTTAAGTTTGTGAATTTAATCTATGTTGTAATTGCAAAAAACACCCAAAAAAACAAACTCTTGCTTTAAATTATCAACTTGAAATTACTGAGGAAAGAAGTTTTTTTTTTTGCTTTTTTTCATAAATTTCAACATTACATTGCTTGCCCAAAAAATGCGGTAAAAGCTGTAAAAGCATTCTTAATATTTGTCGCTTTACTAATTTCTGTAAGTTTGCGCTAAATTTTCAAAGAAAGAATTTTTTGTAACCTTTTTAAATATAGGGTTATCTAATAAGAGTTGTTATTTTGATATTCAAAGAAAAATGCTATTTGATCGTATGTTTATTTCATTATAAAGAGGAAGGTATGCCGTTTATAGTGGAAAATAACATCAGGCAAATGGCCACCACGACCACGCTTAGAGAGATGACACGGTGCCGAAACTTTTCCCGTAAAAGATCAATGGTTTCGTTGCTTATGTGGCACGTAGCGCCGTCTTGTTGAAGTAAACATTGTCCAGATCAATACCATCCAATTCCGGCCATGAAAAATCGTTAATCATCTCTCGATAGCGCAATCCATTCACCAGTTACTGTGTATAATGTTCGCTATCGTGAGATGATAACGAACTTTTTATGGCCCGAATTGGAAGATATGGATGTGGACGATATGTGGTTTCAACAGGACGATGCCACTTGTCACACAGCTAACGAAACAATGGCTCTGTTGCGCGAAAAAATGGCTGATGGCCGAATAATCTCACGTCGCGGCGATGTCAATTGGTCGCCAAGGTCATGTGATTTAACACCGTCGGACTTCTTTCTTTGAGGTTATTTGAAGAAAAGGTGTACGTCGATAAGGCAGCAACAATTCAACATTAACGGCATAGAACCTCAATTATGCCGCAGCGTCATCGAAAATTTGGACCATCGGATGGAGGTGTGCCGCCGAGGCCGCGATGGCCATTTGTTTCATGGTTTGCTCCATACGTAATTGAGCCATATCAATATTATCACAATAAAGAGTAATAACAATAATTTAAAAAAAGAAATTGTATTTTATTTAAAATCGACACCGGCCCTTGAAACTTAACCACCCTTTACTTCGCATGCTATTTCTTAGGACTGTTTCGAATACTTTCGTGTCAAGTGATCTCAAAAGTAGGCACTCAAACCTGCAAATTGCTTGCTCCTGTGTTTTAAAAATAGATATTTGAAAAGTTGTCAAAAGTTTGGAAATTTTTTTAATCCCTTCATTTTAGTAGTGGTTGGTGTCGAAACTTGTTCATATATATGGATATACTAGGATGTATATATCTTCATATATATGCGCATAGAATGATATAATTCGCCATCGTTCATCTACCATAACAACTTTGTTAAATTACTTCCAAATTGAGCTGTAGGATTGCTGCAGTTCTTCCTATCAAAAATTGTATTGGCATTTCAGAATTTTCCTCTTTACTCTCATTAATTTTCAATTTCTTCATTTCCTTTATTCCTTCAATTCTGCTGTTTTAATTGCTTACATTGTTGCCGGCAACAAGTTAAAATTGTCATTTCACTAACTTCGTGAATCTGGTTGTTGTGTTTGTTGCTCTGCATTGCAATGGCATTTGTCGTTGCATCACAGCACTTTGCTCGTACATCATCTGCTGTCATATTTGTCCCAATCGTTGCCCACTTCTTCAACACTCCTTTCGTTATAGCGCACACCCATCTAGGAGTACTCGCTCGCATGCATACTTACATACATACATGCATGTGTATGTGCATGTAGCCTTACCTGCCTTGTTAGTTGCCCATTTCAATTGTTCGACGTGTAATTGACTTTCGGCTTTTAATGTTTTTCCAGCAATTCTTGTTCTTTACTTTTCTGCCCACCATCACTTGTCTTTGCCCCTCTGGTCCAGAAGGAGTCACAGTCATTTGATTGTTTTCTTTCTGTTTTTCCTTGTTGTTGCAATGTTGTCGTTGACATCTCAAATATGTTGCACTCACATGCCTCCGTCGTAGTTGCCTTGCGTTGTTGGTATGTTAGGTGGCATGAAAATCTCTCACCGCCGTTCAACATTTTTAGAATGTGTTATGTGTTATATGTAGGTGTACTAGGTAGTGCGTATGTATGTGTGTGTGTTGTATTCTCGTAAGGTGCACTTTGCCGGCACTGCATTGTAGCTGCTTTTGTTGTTATTGCTCTGGCAGATATCGCATTTAACTAGTTGCAATCAAGTTTTTAATTGTGATTGACTTACCGGGACATTTACAGTTAGTATGGAAAATTGAATAAAGCAATTTGCTCACTCCAGCTGGAAAATGAAACTGGAGGGAATTAATAGCTTTGAACTATATTTAGTGGGAATAAATTCCAAAAAAAAATTTAATTTTTTCAACCTTAAATGAAGGCATATTTGTTGTTGTAGCAGCACAAAACATTACACATAATGCTGGTTTAGCAACAATTCTCGGCCTTATATAAATTCAAGTTACTCCAAATATCATGAAAATAGCCGTGAGATACCTTAACCCTTTCGACCCGACATTCGCACAGCAATCCTGGTATAAAATTGTTTATCGAAGTTGGTTAATTAGGTGATGTATATTTTAAAATTTATTAAAAATCTTAGATACAATAACAAGGTGGCGCGGTGGGTGGTGGTGAACCGTTGTACCACTCCGAATGTTATGTGGTACAAATAAGTACCAGCCGTCCTGCAAAACACACTTTAGAAATAAGAAATATTCTACGCAAAAATTTATATTTTATTCATTTATTTATTTATTTTTTTATTTATATTTTTTAATTGTTACATTATTCAAGAAAATTTTAATGAAAAATATCTTTATACATAAAATTCACGTATGGTAAGGTGCGAAGCACATTTTGCAAAGCGGTACTTGGCACTCTTTACATATCGTCTTAGTGCGAGTCTGAATTTTTTGAGAACTGCAATTGGTACAACGATGTCGTGTAGTACCTTCAACAGGAAGATGTATTGCCTTGCATTTGGCAATTTGTGCTGTAATTTGTACGCCGTCCTGGATCCATGCCTTAGCTAAAGCAACTAAAAACGATTTGAATGGTATCTTTTTTCCGTTGAGGTCGTTATAAATAACCCAAGCGTTCACTGCTGTCAGCATTTTCCGCCACTTATCCGATTTCCTATCGTATTCATAAAGCCCAGACATCTGATCAGTCAAGGGGACTCCTCCCTTGATCTCCCTATAAAGTTTTATCTGACTTGGACATTGCACTAGAATTTTTTCTCCTGTTTTCAACGTTTTTGTTACATTAGTCACAGAAGGTTCGTGAAAACTACTCAATACCAATGCTTCCTTCGTTCCGTGTCTGATCTATACTTGAATGTCTTGGTATGTGGTTTGATATTGGGCAGTTCTGAAGTCCATAAACAGTTTTTTTGTGTACAAAATTTTCATCAGGAGTATTCCAAATAATATTTATTTTCGATGCGCCGGGGGTCGAAGCGACGTCATCAATGTCGCTTTCAATATCATCGGATAAGGATAATATAAATTTTGATCAAAACGAAGAGTCACATTATGTAGTATTTATAAGGCTAGTGGTACACATATGTACCATTATACCAGACGAATGGCACACATAAGTACTATATGCTAAAATAAGTGCAAACCTATATTTTTTTTACAAATACTTATATGCACAAATTGTGAACACTTTTATTATAATTTCTATATTTTTGGCACCTTAGCACAGAATATCTTAGAAAAACTCCGCGAAAACCAACCGCGATTTTAATTTTCACTGCTTGTCAATACAAAAACAGACCCCGTTAGTACAAACAACAAAAATTGTAACGGAACTTATCAGTATGTAAATATTTAGAAAGAGATAGAGATAATCAGGTGAATAGCAAAAGCCAGCAGAAATTCACTGAATCATTATTGTGGCATTTAATCTTTAAGTGGTACACATGTGTACCATTCGGGTCGAAAGCGTTAAGTTAAGTTAATATAGTTTATGCCTCATGAGTTACGTTATGAAAATATGGACACGAAAAATACTGGCCGGGCGAAAATCGTTGTGGCAACAAATTTATTTAATCTATCAAAACAATTCTTCTTTTGATGGCAAAAAGTCAAAAACTACGAAATTTTAAATTTTTTTTATTTAATAATAAAACAAATCTTTGGAATAAAAAATATTTTGAAATAAATTTCATGCTTTTTTTTGTAAGTTAATTTTTTGTATTAAAACATTTGATTATAAAATATCAGCCACTAAGAAATTTACAAATTTGAGTTCGGTTAATTTTTTTAAGAAAAATTTTGCAAAAGGCAAAAAATGCGACAAAAAATGTGACATAAAGTCAAAAACTACCAACTTAAAATTTTTTTTAATTTAAGTTTTTTTTTTTTTTGCCGGGACAGACTAGCAAGTGCGTGCTGCAGACACAATTAAATCCATCGTACTGCACTCGGATTCCCTTTTAAATTTTCTTTAAATCTTCTCGACCTCCGAAGAAATCTGAGTAGATCTTGTGGTGCCAAGGAGCCAAGGTGGTCGCTTCTTAACACATCAGTGCCAAAGACCTCAAGCCTGATTCGAGCGAAGGCGGGGCAGACGCACAGAAAGTGGTCCACTGTCTCATCCTGCTCTCCACATGCTGGGCAAGTGCACTCTCTGAGATGCCCACCCTTTCCATGTGCTTTGACCCGTCATCAGTCCAACCAGCTGTCTCCACTCCTAACTGCACAGGTAACATCAGTTTTGTCCATCTGCAGCCTCTCTCAGCCTGTCAAGCTCGCTTGTGGGCTAGAGTAACCCGTGTGCTAATCGTGGCTTTGATGGCTGCAGAAGGGAGTGACAGAACGGGCTCCGGGCCAAAAAAGTTCGCCTCAGAATTTAACTTAAACTTGAACTAAAACAATTTTGGACTGAAAAATATTTTTTTTGTAAATTAATTCTCTACCTAAGTACGTTTTACATTAAAAATTTGAGTTCAGTTAATTTTTTGAAAAAATTTTGGAATACCTGTTTTTTTTTAGTTGATGGCAAAACGTCCAAAAATAAGAAATTTAAAAATTTGGGTTTGATTAATTTTATGGAAAACATTTTTTTATGACTTGATGGCCTAAAGTTCCTTTGATGGAAAAAATTAAAAGCTTTTTATTTATCGTAATTTATGACTCTCTGATAAATGGCCTCAATGGAAAGGGATTTTTACTTCATTGATAATAATAAAGAAATGCTACTATTTTCTGCTAAATATCAAAATAGGCAGTCTTAGTGGAACACCCTCTATTTTTTCTTCTATTTTTATGAGCGAGATCCAACTCTCCCCTTTCCTACACCATCACATTTCTGTTCGTGCCTATGTATGAGTATTTGTCTCTGAAGCTTGGTAGCTACCCGCATTGTTTGTTTGCAATTGCATAAGACCCACATATTGTAGCGTATTCAAAACGTTGGAAACTGGAGATTGTCGACTAAAAAACGAAGACAGATAAAAGGACAAACTCAGCTACGCGCCTGAGACAACACCGACCAACAAAGCAGCGCAGCGCATGCACACGGACAGCCATCAGTACTCGTATTAAAATAGTCATCGGTATCGAATCGTCAGCAGGACACATACGAGTATCGAATGAGGCAAATCAATGCCACAAAAAAAAAGGAAAAAATTAAGATAGAAAAAATCCAGAAATTCAAACGAAAAAAAACAGCATATCGAGTAAACAAAGTCCCCTGACTGTCGGCTGTAAATCTGCAAATGCGGGCCAAATGCAGAAAGCTGCTGAGACGGCAAAATAAAGCACGTGGAGGAAACAAAAACGGTAGAGCAAATTCAAAAATGTTGTTCACAACATGTCAATCGTCGCGCTCTTAGTAGCTATTGGCTGACTTGTCTGCGGAGTGGTCAGTTGTTAGCTAGTTGACTGCTGGTTCGCCTGCCGCGCGCTGCTTTTTCAAAGCTACCGTTGACAAATACTTTAAGTGCGGCGAATACGCGACGGTCTCTTGCCCGTCCGCTTGCATGCGTGCATTGCTATTCGATCTAGATACCACACACGCTTACACACACACATACAAACATACATTTTTATGTGTCTGTAGTTTTTCACATCTGCGTCTGTATATCGCACTATCCAGCAGCAGGCAGAGGCATCGATTTAACAATTCGACTAACGCCCAGAAGGACTGCAGATTTTGCATGGCATTGGATTTAAGTTGGCTTGGATTTGATTTTGGCTGTTGCATGATTTTTTTGCTTCTCTTTTCTGTTTTCCTCTTTTGGCTTCACACACTAAACTGGTGTTCCAATCTCATTCTATAAGTGGCATATCTGGAGCAACATTGGGGTGTATGAGTGAAAAATTTTGGATTTTTGCAAACTATTTTCAGTTTTTAGTGGACAAAAGTACTTTCACTAGCTGGCCAAGGCGGCGCACACTGCGACTAACCCGGAGGATTTACTTTATATGCGAGTATGTGTGAGCTTGCTGAGCTCTACCGGAACCTCACCTGATTAACTCTCCAATGCCCAAGCCAAAATTAGTGAAAAAAATGTTTTTTAAGCTAACTTCTTTGCATAAATGCATTTAATGGCAAAAAGCCAAAAATTAAGAAATTAAAAATTTGTGTTTATTTAATTTTTTAAATAAATCGTGGAATTAAATTTTTTCTTGAGTTAATGGAACATGCAACATTTCATATCAGAAGTAAAGAAATGAAATAAAATTAAAAAAACTTTTAATTTACTTTAAAAAAAATTTCGAAATAAAAAAAAAATTGAATAAAAAATAATACTTTTTGTAAGTTGATTCTTTTTATAAATACATTTGATAATAAAAGTTAACCACTAAGAACTTTGAAAATTTAAGTTCAGTTAATTTTTTTAAAGATAAATTTAGAATATTTTTTTATGTTGATGGAAAAAATAAGAAATTTAAAAATTTTGAGTTAAAGTATTTTTTTTGAGAAAAATTTGCAATAATTTTTTTTTTTTTGGTTGATGCCAAAATTACAAAAACAAAGAAATTTAAATTTTTTAAATTTAATTTAAAAAAAATTTGGAATAAAAATCATATTTTTTTGTAATTTAATCCTTTGTTGTAATAGTATATTTGATGGTTAATTTAATTTAAAAAAAAAATTAAATAAAAACTCATATTTTTTCGTAAAATAATTCTTTGTATAAAGGACCCATTTTGCTTTTGCTTTGTATGCCGTTGACTCCTAAAAATGGCCTTAAAAATTGTCTTGAATCCTAAAAACTATTTATGACAGACCCAATTTTCAGAACCTTATAACTGTTTTTGTTTTTGTGCTTTAGCTATATTGCTTAGCTTTTGAAAAATTATACAAAGCAAATAAAATATAAGCAGAATAAGTAAGTCATCAAAACGGATGAGCCAAGGCCACGAAGTAACAGAAATAAGCAAAGAATAAAATAATATGAAAAATAAATTCTCATAGCAAGGAAAGTGAAATAAAACTAAAAATTCCAGGAAGAGAGTAGTAAGCAGCATGAATTAGAGGCATAAAAACGTCGTAAAAAAATTAAAAACGATAAAAATATTATATTTTCTTTTTCATAAATGAAAGTAAGGGAGATTTTGGGCGCGGTTTGTCGCATGGCCTCTTGGAAAATGGAAAGTTACCAGATATTCGCTTCTACACGCTTTAGGTCGACCAAAGAGTTTAGCAGAAAACTGCCTATGCGACTATTCACCATTTTAGAGTATTTCTATATACGAGTACACTAACACACGCGTGCACGCACGGCTGAAAGGCGCAGTAATAAAATTAAGATTTTACGACTTTTTGGTGGGTTGTAATAAGTAATAACATTTTTTTTTGAAACCTGCTTTTATGAGCAAATCAGCCGTATGACCTACTACTCCTGCCACAAGAACAATTTTTTATGTTTTTTGCTATAAAAATAGGTTAAAATTGGTGTAATGTCAGTAATAATGAATGAATGAAAGTAAAAATTGCTACTAAAATGCAGAAAAAAAGAAAAAATAAATAAAAAAAACATAGTCATAAAACATAGTAAAGTCGAATGCTGATTATATTTTATGATAAATGAAAAATATGGAAAGGAAACTGTTAATATAAAATAAGCTGCAATTTTAAGAAAATGTATGCTTGTATGTGTTACTGGGATTAGCTGCCAAATGCTGTTCCAATACTCAATGCTGAACCGTCTGCGAAGATTTGAGATCTCTTCATCACGTAGAACGCTATCATATTGCCCAAATTCTGCCGAAGCTATGAGCTATGGTGTTTTTATTTATTTATTTTGTTTAAGTTAAACATACAACGATAGGCTTTCTTTACAATAATTGTGCTTAAAAACAGCTTACATATTTAAATCATGGTTAAAAAAAAATAAAATTAAATTAAAATTATGCTACTAAAAAGTTGAAGTCTGATGCGCCAAAAGTTCTGAATATTATATTACAAAATCTTTTCACTCACGTTTGATCTTCTGCAAAAGCCACATACACAAACCAGTCGACTATCGTAACTTGTACGCAGCTCGTCTCGCTAGTACTGCCTGCGTATTGCAGCTCCCTACATGTTGCTAAAGAACTCAGCAACATGTTGTGCAGTTTGTTGCGCCACATCTTTTTTGCGCTACTGGCTCTCACATTGTTTCTCACTCACTACTGTTTCTACAATTTTTAATGACGTTAAACAATATTATTTACATGTTGCCGTTCGTTCGTCTCTTGGCAACAAATTCTTGTTGCTTTCGCTGCTGGCAAATGCTTGCTGGATTGCACTATTTCTGTCTTCGTAAACGCTGCGTTGCTGTTTTTTCATGTTACCTGCAGTTGTTGAGTAATTCGCTTTGTTGCGTATTTTTCTTTTCTTCGCCCAAAAACCTGTTTCATATAGTTTGTTTACATTTGCGTTGTAGGTAAAATGCTCACTTAGCACCGCTTGACAGGATTCGCTGTTCAATGAGGTATAAAAATTGAAGCAAAAAGCATGCGAATTTTTTGAATTTTTTTTTCAAAATTAAAGGAAAAATAATGTTTAAGTTAAAAGCTATAGTAATATTGTGCATGACTTTTTGTTCTTTATTAATTAGTTCCAAAAAAAACTTAGTTTTCTTAAGAGAGCTTCGTTATATATTTTTTTTTCTTTTTTTTATTATTTACATTGTAACTAGTTAATAAATTATAAACTAACAAATTTGAATTTAATTTTGTGCAATACAACTAAATTTAATAATGCTTTGCCCAAGGCTTGCACAGAAGTGGGCTACTGCGTGAGTTGGTGCGGTTTTTTTCGTTTCAGCCTTTCTTTTCATTTACCGGGATCAATTAGGGCTGAGGCTTCACTATTTACGTGGTGGCGTAGTTTTTCCATATAAGACTTGGCGTTTATGTTGATCGAAGTGGAAACTGATTCGATGCCATGGTCGTGTTCGATATCGGTGTTGCGCACGTACGGAGGTGCATTGAAAGCGCATCGTAGTACCTTATTTCGGAATCTTTGTATAGGTTTTATATTGGTTGAGCTTGAGCAGCCCCATAGGTCTAAATTGGTGTAAGCACCTGATTATATAAAAGAATTTTATTGTATAGGGATAAATCTGATTGGTTGCCCATAAGCCAGTACATATTTCTATATCTGATTTCTAACAGTTCTTTTTTCTTTTTAACGTGAGCATTCCATCTAAGCTTGGTATCTAGTGTCATACCTAAGTATTTGGCGTTGTTGTGATACGGGATTTGCACGCCGTTTATGTATAGTGGCAGATATTGGATTTTCTTCTGTGTGAAGTCTAAATGAACCGATTTTGTTTCATTTAGTTTTATGCGCCATTTAATGGTTCATTGGTATTTAAATAAATTTGAAGGTTTTTGATTGAGTCAATATGAGTTTCTCCTACCGACAAGATGGCTGTGTCGTCAGCAAAAGTTGCCGTGAATATATATATAAGAATATAGAGAATGGGCCCCAGCACGCTGCCCTGTGGGAAGCCAGTTTTAATTTCCTTAAGTTCGGAATATGTGACTTCGTATTTTATTCGGAAGAAACAATCCGATAGGTACGATTTTAGAATATTAAAATATTGTGTTGGTAGAAGCGCATTTATTTTGTTGAGGGCCCACCGTGGCAAACTAGTTATTTGTATGAAAAACAAAACAATTAAAAACTGATACAAAATATTTTTTTTAATAACTTATACATTTTTTTTATCTCTCCTATAGCGAATAAAAGGCATGAAGTTTATATTTAAATTTTGCTATCTAGATTAGATCAAGAGCTTTACACGAATGCTAAAATAAATGCGAACCAAAGACATTTTTTTCCTACAGTTTTATGGCACTTCCGAACGGCAGTTGATTCTTTAGAAACATTTTTTCATAGCAAACAAGAATGCTCCCGAATGCTCTTATTGCCTGCCGAGTAAGAATCACTAGCTGAATTTATTTCTCTATAATTTGATGTTTCATATTCAAAATGAACCTCGAGCCAGGGACCCACCGAAGTACACTTGCCTATAAACTCACTCGGCTAAGGCGAGCATTCAGCATGGAGATTTTAATCCTAAACATTATGCAAAAAAGTGTTTTTCAAAAACTACTTTCGAAAGATTAAAGTTGATTGACTAACCAATAAAACTATAGTACGAATCAGCTGGCTAGGAGGGAAGCGTAGCCTCCGTTGTTGCTTCGTGCAAAGAGTGGAGGATTCCTTTAACTAAATGTGGCCTCAGGTGAGTGAGCTCTGAGTATATCGACATGCAAGGTTGCAAAGTCTTTCTAGCCACCGCTACACAGTGCACTGAGGTGGTCGAGGGAGCTTCGGCATCTAAGAAAGCCGCAATTCTAGTTGTCCGTAAGGATTTTAACTGGGCCCTTACCGACGCAAGTCCATTCAGGGCGAATTTAGCATACCTTCTGATTGCACTTTTGCAGTTGCTGACTTTTGGATATATAATTGATGCTTACCCCCATATATTTGTTGAGTAAAGGGAACCACAATTTTATACCGCCCACGAATGATAGACAGACTGTTCTTTATGAGGAGATTTTCCATGGCAAAAATTCATTCGGAGATTTACTACCGCTAGCCAAGAGACGATTGCTATTAAGCTCAAATTGTTCTATGATTTGTTATTTCATGAATAAAGTGGGTTTCAAGCACGGACCCACCGAAAGGTAGTGATGTCAAATCATTAAGTACGGAAGCCGCGTTGGACTCTTCAATTATGACGTGGAATTATCTCAGCATCACCTTGGATGTGCAGCTCTCACGAGGTTAACATACAAATATTTAGACTTTCACTTCTTATATGCTGGATCTGTCAGGTTTGGCTATTCGCGAAAATTTTTAATTAGCAAGCGTTCTTAATTTTCATGGCTCGAATAGCTGATTTGTCTCTATTACCTTTCTTCTCCTTAACTGCCTTTTAATGTTATATAAATGGACGGTCCTCCTTTACTTACCTGCCCAAATGCGCCTTGTCCTTCGGGAGCGGCCTTCTAACCTAACCTGATCTTAGTCTTATTCTACCTACTCCATCCTAATTCAAACTCATTATTCCTCGTGAGCAATCTATCTGAAGCGGCTAGCAGCGGAGCTTAATTGTACGCGTTACAATGTATTCTAGTCGTCAGAGTCTACGAAATCGATTCCTGTGTGATTGTAGTTATAGCGACTTCTTGTTTTTTTAACAGCTGCCGCCCGGAAAAGCCGGCTATAAAAACCATTTGCTGATCGTAGGCGAAATAAACTGAAGTTATCTTTCCGAATGGCAAGGAAATCAAGATGTACGCAATATCTTTTACTATAAACTTTCTTCTTAAAATTCAATAAAAACAGAATTCGGCATTATCCGCATTTTTAATTGTTAATTGGCATTTATAATTGAAATTTCTTAGCACTCGATTGGTTGTAAAAATTTCAATTGCCATGTGGCAATTTAATTGCTGCTACCTGCAATCAGCAGCCCATTCGCTGGCAGAGAGGCGGCAAATCGCGCAAAAAGTGGCGATTTGACGCAAAAATTAACGAACATAAATTTGCCGCATAAACAGCGGCAAATCAAGCGCAGCAACTATGTTACTGCACACACCAGCAAATGTAACAGTAAGCAAAGAAAAACCAAGCAACACAAAAAAAAGAAGAAAACAAGAAAACGTAAAGACATGCCTATAAAATTCTAACCACCATCGGCTACTGAGCACAGCATAGCTCAGTGAAACCTACACCTTCTTCCGTAGCATCGCAATGCCAGCGCATCAAGCAGCAGCATCAGAGGCGCGACAACAATTGCCGGTTAGCTCAGCTGCTGCTGGTGCTGCTCGTCTTCGCGTTCACTGCTGCATCATCAGTAATCAAAGTGCAAAAAATTAGTGGCAACAGCTATAAAATGCGAGCAAGAACAACAAAAACAACAGCAATTAAGCTCATTGCCAAAGCCAAACAAGCAATCAAACAAGCAGTTAACCAACCAGCTTTCCGCTCATTCCGCCGCCGCTGTTGTTGCTGCTGTTTACGCTGCTATGTTGATATGCTGCTATGCTCTGTGCTGTTGGCTGCAAGTGGCACTGTGGCTAAGACACATTTCAATGCGAAACTAGTTAAACTTGTTTGGGCCACATCAAAACAAACTCAATTTTTTTGTTTCGCTGTATTTAATATTTTGTTTGAGTCTTGTCAGGGCAGCAGTAGGAGCAGCAGCAGCAGCTGTTGTTGATTATTTCATATGAAATCAAAACAATGAAGAAACCGCACTGAAAATCGCTGTTGCCGCAGTCAGCGATAGAAAATGCGCTCAGGTTGTTGTTTCTCTTAGTCGTGGTAGTGGGCGCTCTTTGTTGGCAAATTGTAATAGATCTGCTGGTGTTTGTGCGAGAATTCATTTTAGTCTACACTTTTGAGTGAGACTCGATAGAAATTGTTGAGCGAAATTTCAGTGAAGTTCGAGTGAATTATTGGTAGTGAGAGTGATGATTTTAGTTGTAGCTGTAATTTCTTAGTAATTTGAGTTGTTGCTTTGTGCCTTTATGCGTAGCACTAACAGAAGTTTGGGTAGTGGAATGATTGTTAAGTATTTTTCGAATACAAAACTCGGTTTTTGAAATCGGAAAACGTAAATATAATTACAGATATTCAATTTCGTTTTCGCTTTTCCTTTACAATAATGTTTTAGTAAAAAAAAATAGTAAAATAGTAAAATTAGTTTTTACTAAACATTTTTTTTACTAGTAAAGTTTACTAAAAGAAAATATTTTACAATTTTTTTAAGTTAACATTTATTTTAAATAAAAAAATTATTTTACAATTATTTTACAATTTTTTTAGTAAAAATTAATTTTAAATAAAAAAAATTATTTTACTATTTTTTTTTTAGAAAAAATGTTCTATTTTTTTGAGGCATTTTATGCGAAATTCTTTCTATCTAACTTATTTTCAAGTTCATTTAAAGTTGTTTTAATCCCAAAACTCTGTTTTTAATATCGGAAAACGTAAAAATATAATTACAAATATTCAAATTCGTTTTTGCTTTAAAATAATTTTTTACTAAAACGAAATAGTCAAATGGTAAAATTATTTTTTATTAAAAAGTAAGTTTTACTATAGTAAAATAATTTTTTTTGTAAAAAATTTAAAATTTAAAGTAAATTTTCACAAAACAAAAATTTTTTTACTATTTTTTTTAGAAAAATGTTCTACTCTTTTCAGGCACTTTATGCGAAATTCTTTTGAATAAACAGTTTTTTATCCAAACTTTATTTGAAGATTATTTAAAGTTGTTTTAATTCGACTATTTGAAAAAGAAATATATTGTATATACGTTCTATAAGTATTTTATATTAAAATAAAATTTTAATTAAATGTTTAAGCATTTTCTTGAATGAAATATCTTTCAAGAGAAATAAATTTCTTAAATAAAACAAATATATATATTTTTTACTTAATTATGAAATTGAAATATATTTTATTTATATTTTACAAAAAAAATGCTTCTTTTGATATTTAATATATTTTAAATTTAATTCTTAAAATAAATTTTTCTTAAAAAAAAATCGTCGTAACGTTAAACTTAATAATAAAATATTAAGAAATAATTATTCTTAAAAAACAAAAGTTTGTTTCATTAAAAATAAAATTTAAAATCTTAACCTAATTACGCAAACTAATTTTTTTCATAAATTAATTTCTTTTAAAAAAACTGTTTTATTCAATATAAATTTTTTATATGTGTACGGGTACGTATTTGCAATATATTATTGTATAATATTCCAAAAAAATGCTATATTTAAAATAGTTTTATGATTAATATTTAAATTAAATTTCCGTATAAAATTTTGTTTTTATTTATACTTATGAAATTTCATTAAATTATATTCACTTCACTTAAGTTTCGTTAGCCTAACTAACTAACTAAATCAGGTTGCTTGTCTAAGACAGGACACTCGGTGGCCCTGAGGCTAATTATGATGCCTACATTTGATTTCCATCCCCGAACTATGTTCCTTAAACCACTTTTGAGCAGGACAATTTAGTCTCTCCAGTTAGACATTTTGCAAATTTCTCAAATCTTTAAAGAAATAATCACCAAGATATTTGGTTCGGCTTCTTTGAAGTGCATGGCATTCACAAAGAAGGTGTTGCAGGTACAATGCCAAAACATACAACTTCTTTCATAAAAAATATTAGGCACCATTTAAATTACAAAATAAAATAAAATTTAATTTAGTGTCAAATTAAATATAAAATTAAGTCTTTTTTCAAATATTTTAAAATTTTTTTTCTAAAAGAAGTAATATTTTAATTTCAAATTGAATTTATTCTTAAATATTTTATTACTTTTATTGTATTTTTAGATATTTAAAGTAAATATTGAAATTTTTACTAAAAATATATTAATATTCTTATACATTGAATCAAAATATTTTAAATATATTTGTTTATCTTCACTGACAACATGCAATAGTTCACATAAAGGCCGATTGAAAGGGCAAAAGAAAAGGCATTAAATAAAATTTTGTTTACAAAAGCAAAGGCGTGCAATAGACAATAAAGACACTTTGTATAAAGCAAGCGCAGTCCTGTGTGTGTGTTGGTATGGTTACGTACATACAAATAGGTTTGGGTTAGTACCAATTCTAATGGGAGAAAATAGTATAATAAATGTACATATACATGCGTGAGTGATGAAAAATATACACATAAAATTATTTAAAAATAGTCCCTTAAATGTAACTAAGTGGCCTTTTACGGGTGCTTGCACTGTTTGTGTGCGCGTGAGAGTGATTTTTGTGCGCACAAGTGCCACCATCAGATCTGCTCGTACAAACAGTTAGACAAACTCGCTGATACCACCGACAACACATTGAACTCCTGACACCGTCAGACGGTTTGATAGATAAACAAAGCCACAGACTAACCGAACATACATACATACATACACACATACTTGCCTACTTGCATACAAAACTAAATGCATAAATGCTTACATACACATAAATATGCGTAGCTACAATGACACACTGCTTAAAGTGTTGAAGCTGCAAGCGAAAGAAAATTCGATTCGTATTTTCCAGTACGCAAACACACATACAAATACTAGCATCGACTATTGTATGTTGATATACTTGAAGAGGCAGCTCTTTGAGTTACTTTCAGTGACATCGCGACAACAGCTGGCGTTGAAACAGGAATCAAGTCATTGTACTAATAACAAGCCCAGTTGGCGTAGCAAGAAGATATATGGGCTTACTCTTTGATTTGGAATGATTTGTGTGCATGTGTGTGTGTGTGTAGCAGTGTGTGTGTAAAAACCTATACCAGCTTGAAGCGAGTAAGCGCTTAGTGAAAGACATGTAGACACGCGTCGCAACTAATCGATATTAAGTTTTCAATATTAAAATATCAAATGCAGCAGTGCAACAACAACAGTCATGGCAGACAGCTCAGCTGTCAATAAGCGCAAACATATACTTATGTAAGTGAAAGTGTGTTTGTAATTGTCGGTATAAGTAAAAACTGTTGTAAGTCTGTCGGAAGACGAATGTCTTTTAGCCTCAAGGCTCAAGGCTTAAAAAAAAACATTTACTAACTCAGCTGTAGATACTGGCAATAAGCTTATGAAGCACGTCATTGGAATAAGATAAAATGAATCAATGGGGATAGCCAATAATCGAAATGGTTTTTCACCTTAACAGCCTCCATTCGATGATATGTCAAAAGAGCGCTCAAAAATCACTTTCTATTCCTTAACTCTTACGCAATGTATGCTGGTATTTGTTAGAATGTGGTCACATAACGCGACATAATATTCCATAGAAAGTCTAAGGGATCTCCTGCCAATAAATATACTTCTCTGTTCACAATAATAATAGCGTGTAGTTGCCAGCAATGAGACTGAATTGGTCTCAGAGACCTCCTACCCGATCATCGGCATCACTCCGACTGTTGCTAAAGGGAAATTGCACAACATATTTCTCAGGTAAGCGCAGAAAAGATGGACCTCCATTTCTTTATGTGCTATTCCGAAAACCCTTTGGCCCGAGTACAATAGACGGAAGACTCACAAAGTCTTGGGGACTCCACGCCATTAAATTTACAAACTCCTCACTGTCTTTACAGGTCATTGGATGACTGGCACACTCACAAGAAAGGTAGGTTTACCATTTAACCCCCATTGCAGAAGCTGTGGGGACCTTTCAGAGAGGAGGGCAGTGCGCCAACCTAAACCCCACCAAGCTTCTCCATTACATCAACAGCGCTGGCTGGCTGCACATCTTATTCATGAGTTAGTGTGACATTCGGTTCGTTGGAAACGAAGTTAATGCGTCTAAAGTGTGAGTATATTTCTGTCATTGGTACAAAAATGAGTTTCGAACAAAGAGCTAATATCAAATTTGGTTTTAAAATCGGTAAGACGTTTACCGAAGCATTTGAATTGATGAAACAAGTTTATGGCGCCGATTGTCTATCTCGTACCAGACTTCATGAGTGGTTTACACGTTTCAGAGATGGTTGTGGGGACATAAATGGCAATGAACATACGGGAAGCCCAAAGTCAGTAATCACCGAAAACTCCATCGAAGTCGTTCGTAAATTTATCAAAAATGGTGTTTTCAACATGAACCTGGAATTAAGAGTCAAAGTGCCGAATGGAAGGCCCCAGACGAGCTACCACCCAAAAAATCGCGTTTAGAGAAGTCAAAAATCAAGCCGATGCTCATTTGTTTTTACGATTCCAGGGGAATTGCCCACAAGGAGTTCGTGCCAACGACCAAACCGTCAACGCAATTTTCTATCTTGGCGTTTTAAAGCGTTTGCTGCATCGCATTCGTCGAAATCGCCCTGAATACCGAGAAGGGCCAAGCTGGCGCTTAATGCATGATAATACACCATCTCATCAATCCATTCTTGTGTCTAAGTTTTAGACTAGACATCGCATTTTAACCATCAATCACGCACCGTATTCGGAAAATTGCATTTGGCTATGAGAGGAAAACGTTTTGCGTCCGTAGAGGGCATCCAAAATGTTTGTACCGACATCCCGACGAACATTCCGGTCAATGACTTGAAACACTCTTTCGAAAAGCTTTTAGACGCGTAAAACAATGTATCGAGACCAGAGAGGACTATTTTGAATAAATAAACTCCAAGTTATCTGAACAAAGCTCCTGTCGTTTTCATTTTAGCTCAGTCTTCTTTATTTTGAGCTTGACCTTGTAGATATCTGCCTGTTGGAGGTCTCATAGTGGTATCAAAATGGCGCTTTAGTGCTACTTGGGGAGTGCCAGAGTGGTGTTTCAACTATTTCACCTTGCGATGCATTGCAAAGTGTTGACTGCTTATTTAATATTTTTTATTTTTTTTTTTATTTATAACATAAAGTTTCATACTTTTTACAAAATAAAAAACAAATTTAACTTTCATTAAAATGTCAAACTTTTTAGTTAGAGTTTTTAGAAAAGTTCCGGGTACGCAGTTTTATAGTCCATTAAATTTCAGTGTTTTAGTTTTCAATAAATTGCATGTCTGAAGTGTCTTAAAAATCGCGTTGATTTTTGACAATTTTTTTTTTCGGTGGTCCTTTGCATTTCTCCCATGTAAAAAATATTTCGGACTTTCTAAATTGAATGTGTCACCACTGAAAATCTCCAAAACAAAAAAACCGTGTTTTTGACAACAAAAAAAAACCGTAACATCCGAAATGAAATTTTTTTTTTTTAAAGTTATGGTTCGTTTCATGTTTTCTACTCACTTTTCAGCTCTTTTCTCTTTTTTGAATCTTACTAATAAAAAGATGAAAATTGGAGTCCCATCTTTCAGTAGAATTTTTTGCAATTTATGCCACTCGAAAAAATGTGTAGAAGTAGTTTTAATCAAGACGGCGTAACTTTTGAAATTTGACAAGTAATGGAGATACAATTTTGGTAGGAATGCATGCCACAGATGTGACAACCTAACAAAGAACAAACAGTACACAAATTATTTGACTGATAGCGAAACCTGCCTGTTGTTTCGGGAACTGCTGATCAAAGTGGTATAATGAAAAATGATTTTCTTCTGAATTTTTGAAAATTTTGAAATTTTTGGAATTTTGATAGTTTTGAATATGAAATTTTTTCTTAATTTTACATATTTATTTTCCATATCTAGCAATACTTAGAAAATGTAAGACCAATATTATTAGCAAATCTAAATCTAATATTGAGTATCCATACATTTATGTGATTTTTTAGTTATCCTATTTTCCCTATTCTCTTCTTTTTATTTTCCTATTTTTCCTATTATCCTAACAATCCTAAATTAGTGGTTTGGACCCATAATCGGACTGTATCTTTGTTTTGTATATTTTGAATTACGATGACA
Organism: Anastrepha ludens; assembly: GCF_028408465.1. Taxonomy (NCBI): domain Eukaryota; kingdom Metazoa; phylum Arthropoda; class Insecta; order Diptera; family Tephritidae; genus Anastrepha; species Anastrepha ludens. The sequence goes on from NC_071502.1 coordinate 117,931,168, forward strand.
AGCATATTTCTGATCGAAATGTGACAATGGACATTTGGTAGCTCATCGCCATGTAAAAAATTGTTGCGAGTTGCTGGTCTGGAAAAAAGACAGTTGCCTGACTAGTTGGGTCTACCACTCATACTAGTTGTGAGGTAGTTTACTGATTGCGTTACGCAGAGCTGTTTGATTTGTGAAAATATCCTACTTAGGCCCCTAGGATCCGTTGTGTTGCCAGGATGAAAACTATGTTGATCCTAGGCTCATTTGTCGAGTCCTATAAGAAGCAGAGCAGGGGCAAAGTAGGTGTTCCAAAGCACCCCTAGCATTCGCTTCGTTGCATCTGGCTGCATGATGTGGGGTGAGGCAGTGTCCCGTCAGCACTCCAAGCATTATTTTGCAGTATTTCCTAGGCAGTGATAAAATAAAACTTGTAGTTTTGGTATTGATATTGACTACAGGGTTACTAAAACTACAAAACAAAATATATACAAGGGCCATACAAAAACATTTTAGTTCTCCTAAAAATAATTACCCGCTCAGCAAAGCAGGTATTTCATTCTGAAAGAAGCTTCGGAGCTACAAACACAAAGTGAAAAAGATTACATACAAAAGAAAGTGTAACAAAAAAAACCTTGCACACTGAGTTCAATGTGGTAGTTTAACCAATGCATCAAATTTAGCGCAGACGTATACGCGTACATGCACACACACATACGCATATCATTCAAGATTTGAACTGCTTGCTGCCAATTGCTTGCCTATACAAGCGCGCTTAACAGTGTCTGAGTATATCGTATGTATGTATGCATGCATGCATGTAGATACAGTGTTTGTGTAAAGCTTACTTGCGGTTGCCAACAACAACAGCAACAACAGTACAACAACATGCTGCTGACAACAGCAAAACGAATCAACGAAACATTGACACTTGAAAAGCAGCAGGCCGCGTAAACATGCATACCTACCTACACAGGCATACATACATATTCACGCATGCATGCATGCAAACATAAACACATGCATCCAAGCGTACACACACAAATACTCTTCTAGCGCATATTTTTGGTAGCCAGCAGGGAGATGGGAGGCCGGCAGTTGCTCAGAATGTATCGCACGAAGGTGTGCTTTCGCGATCGCAGCAACAAAGGCACCTCACTGCCGTCATTCGTCATTGAGCCATGATAGATATGCACATATATATGCATAATAGGCACTACACATGTATGTATGTATGTATGTAGGTACGCTACAATGCGAGCAATCTGTAAGATGTCCATCAACATTGACAAACTTTGTTGTTGCTGCTGAGATTTTGGGGCTGGGATAGCCGCGGTTGCGGCTGCTGTTGGGTGAGCTGTCTCGCTGCTCTGCGTTGTTGTTTTTGGCTTGTCCGCGCTGTAGCTACCTTGCCAAATCTTTGAATTGTGTGCATGCACGCATGCATGCATGAATGAATGGGCGAATGGATGAATGAATGAATGGAAATCGAAAGGTTCAAAAGAATGCATTCACCAGCATGCAAGAAAAGAGAAGTATATGCATTTGCACACACACACACACACGTACACAGGAGTACATCAATGCATGCTTGTAAGGCATTTTCAATTTGGTATATATTTAGATGTTGCACGTATGTTTGCACGTTTATTGTCTCTGGCACACGTGAATCTCAGCTGCTTCGCACGCAGAAATCCTAGTTTCCTCAATGGAGCTGCTTAAATATTCTTGTAGTGATGCTGGTGGAGAATTTCTAGATAATTAATTGCTTTGTTGAGTTTTGTATTAAATGGCGAAAGAGAATCAGTGTTTCGGCAAACCCAGTGAGTAATAAAATACACGTCATTTTCACTCAATGGGAAACACACAAAAGTTGACTGAAAATAAAAATGTATTGCCAGCGAGAGATTCTCTACAAAAATCGTGTGTGCGAGAGCAATGGTCTTCTTGGTGTCTGGTATCTCTATAGAGAGCATAGAGCGTTAATTTTATGCGCTAATTTAACACTTCAAGTTGAGTGAATGAATGCATTTGAATGCATGGGTTTGGTAAATTTTGTTCTGATATGGGTTTTTTGAAATAAGAAAAAACAAGAAAATTATAGTATTACTATAATGAACCTTTTGCTTGTACCTAGGAAAAACCCTCCTAATGAAATATTAAAATCAATTTAGGGAAACAACAAAACTCATTCCTCCGAAGGTAGTAAATTACAACTGCTGAGGGAATTTTTTTGTAAATTTGTTGATACATATATTTATTGTAGATAAATGTATTTCAAATACATTAAATTTTATTAAGGGGGTATTCTGCTCTAGACGCCTTAATCTTAGGTATTTTTAAAACTAAGATAAAAAAATGGTTTTCTGGTTTTTATTAATATTGGAAAAGTAAAAAAAAAATTAATAAAATAAAAAAATTTTGGAATTACAGGCCGGTGGAGTGGGGGCTACATAAAAAACGGTGCTCCATGGTTGACATGATTTCAACCCTTCTAGTGATTTAAAACAAACAAATTAAAAAAATTATTCATTAGTTAGGATGTCGCTATCGGATTACGCCAAATCAAAGAAACAAAATTCACAAAATGGCGTCATCTTGAAAACAAAAAATTTAAAATACTTCAAACTTAAATTTTTCAAAATCCGAGGCAGGCGCGATAGACAGATGTATAATAAAAAATTGTTATCAAACTTCAAAGCGATCGGTCAAGTAGAACTTGAGATATCAGGACGACCATCTCAAAAAAGTAGTTTTGAGAAAATCGCGTTTGAAGTTTCAGCAACAATTCCAATAGAATGACTTAGATTATAATATTTACTACTCACTCTGGATTAATCGGCGATATATTTCCAGGTATATATTAAAGAAGTAAAGGGTTTTTCAATAAGGGCGGGTAGATGTTGAAATGGAATAAAATGGCGTTTGCTGTGTGGCACGTAGCGCCGTCCTGCTGGAACCACATGTCGTCTAGGTTCATATGGTTCAATATGGGCCATAAGAAATTGGAAGGGCCACCACGTCTACCGAAAAATTGGCGCAATGCGCGCTTTGCGTTAATGAACACTCATTTTGATAATAAAGTTTTATCATTTGAACGTGCTGTTCAATCGTGTAACTTGCCATGATGATTTGGCATAAACAACTGAATAATAAACAAAGATGACAGATGTCACCAAAACAAAATGGCTGCCACAGGACGCCAAAATCGACCCGCGCCAATTGAAAAACCCTTTATAAAGTATGTATATATATATATATATACATATGTATAGAATAAATAAAGGTTGTCAAGTCGTCCGGTAACATCTGCCCTTCATTGTGCGATTCGCTCCACTCGGCCGGCTTAGACGTCACGTCACAAAATCCGCTGTATATACGAAAATAATTCGAATTTAGAAAAATTGAAGGGCATCTAAACTTTGAAAATATGCAAAAGAAAAAAATCGATTTTCTTAAATTTGAATATATTATAATTTTTTTTAGAACAATTTTTTAATAGAATTTATAAATTATTTTTTTATCGAATTTTAACTTGTTTTTATTATTTTCATTAATAATTTCTAGTCCCTTCTTCAGTTTCCAAAACATTTGATACACCTGCAGCCACTTTAGTTTTTCAAAAACTCTTTCTTGCATTTCGCAGCCCGCAGCATCAAAAAATTAAATTTCTTTTATACCCAGAAATCAGAAAAATCTGTACCAGGATATTCACAATTCATCAATCATCCGTGAATGTGTGTGTAATGGCATATAAAACACGTTTCGGGTATTGAAAGCATTCAATTTCAATTTCGAAAGTGTTGCGAACCCAAAGTTTAGTTTCGCTAATTTCTAGTTTTGCTATACAATTTTAAATTTATCAGACTATTAAACTTTAAAACAGCAAAGTTAGAATCGAACTTTAAATTTTTACAGCCTGTTAAATTTTTCAATTTACTAGTGAAACGGCGCATGAGTCTCGCACAAAATATTTTCTTATAATTGCCAAATTTTTATAAAGGAAATAAGTTTTCGCTATTTTAATATAATTCTGATGCTGGAACAAAAGAAATAAAGGTCGGTAGAAAAAATGCTAAAAAAGAGAGCCTTTTAGAAGAGATTGCGTGGTGTCTATAGGGTTTACCATCCACTTTTTATCTTTCCTATCTGTATTCTTTCGACTGAAATCTATTCGGGTGTAGTACAATAGTCTACTGACTGAGTGCTTGGACTTGTGAAGCCCTCCCACATATCTAATCTGATCGAATCTAGCCTATAGGGTGGTCCATTATGTGTTTGGGCTTTAATTCGACCATAAATAGAATATGCATAAATATTTTTCAATATGTTTTTTGGAAAAAATTAAACTTTACCAGCTTAATTTCGTTAAAATTACTTCCACAACTGGCTTTACAGAAGTCTTTTACACAAGTTTTCTAGTACACTTTATTACTATTATTATTATTATTTAATTATGTATTTATTTAATAGGACTATGAATAAGTTCGCGCGGTTTTTTTTCGAAATTTGAAACTTTATTGACGTAAAATGGTTACAAATTTAATATTCAAAATATTGTCCATCGCTTACTACTACTTTTTCCCATCTTTCTGGCAATTCACGGATTCCCTTTGTGAAAAATTCGGTCGGTTTTGCCGCAATCCACGAATCGATCCATTTTTTGACTTCATCGTAATTACGGAAGTGCTGGTCAGCCAGGCCATGTTGCATCGATCGGAAGAGATAGTAATCGGATGGCGCAAGGTCTGGACTATACGGCGGGTGGGGTAGGACATCCCATTTGAGCGTTTCTAAGTATGTTTTGACCACTTGTGCAACATGTGGCCGAGCATTGTCATGTTGCAAAATAACTTTGTCGTGTCTATCGGCGTATTGCGGCCGTTTTTCTCGCAGTGCTCGGCTCAAACGCATCAATTGTCGTCGGTAGACATCCCCCGTAATCGTTTCATTCGGTTTCAGTAGCTCATAATACACAACACCCAGCTGGTCCCACCAGATACACAGCATAACCTTCAGGCCATGAATATTCTGCGCCGACGTCGATGTTGAAGCATGGCAAGGGTATCCATACGTTGCCCGACGTTTTGGATTGTCGTAATGGACCCACTTTTCATCGCCAGTCACAATTCGATGCAAAAAACCCTTTCTTTTGTGCCGTTGAAGCAGTTGTTCGCATGCCATAAAACGGCGTTCAACGTCTCTTGGCTTCAATTCATACGGCACCCAATGGCCTACCTTTCGGATCATTCCCATGGCTTTTAAACGTTTGGAAATGGTTGATTGATCAACTCCCAAAGTTTTTGCAACCTCTTCTTGCGTTTGAGCCGGATCTTGATCGAGCAATTCCTCCAATTCGGTATCCATGAACTTTGGCGGCGCACCCTCGCGTTCTTCGTCTTCCAAGCCAAAATCACCACTTTTAAAGCGTGCAAACCACTTCTGGCACGTTCGCTCAGATAGAGCATGCTCACCATAAACTTCCACCAAGATACGATGACTTTCGGCTGCTTTTTTCTTCATATTAAAATAATGAAGAAGAATTCCCCGCAAAAACACATTATTTGGCACGAAATTCGACATTTTCAAGTGTGGTAAAAATATTGTTGTTTACGCTTCAAATAAAAAACTTATACTGACGTTTGTGCCTTACGACAGTAGCTCTCCAATGAATGTTTGGAAATGTGGATCGATGGAATAATAATCAAGTTACGCCATCTGTTGTAAAACCGCACGAACTTATAAATAGACCTATCAGATCAGGCTATGAACACAAACTTCTTACGCACAAATTGCAACGAAAAGTAAAATAACTATTGGCATTGGTTTAGAACCTAAAAAAATGTAATATAAGGTACTTACAAATACAATTTTCGGCGATGACAAATATAATTGAATAGCACCCGATATTGAATTAAATTCACTTAAGGCTCGAACAGCAGGGTCATTACGTGAGCACTGTGTTTTTTGTTTATCACCATACAAAGATAAAGAGCTAGTTCCGGCCTTTATCTCACCGATTGCCCTCTTCGATTTTATGTTTTAACTCTTGGAAAGTCTCTGGGTGGTTGGCATTAGACTCACCTCTAAGAGCTCGTCATAGAAAATAGTCTATTGAAATCAAATACAAGCTTAAAGGCGTCCAATTTACATAAGCAATTCAGCTGATTATTCTCCTAATGAAATTACTCTTAGGATAACCAGGCTCTCAAAGTGGTGGTCCACCTAAAATTTAAAATCAATTTTTTTTTGCATGACTGGACTGGCATACTATTTTTCGAATAGACTCTGGCTCTTTTTCATCTTTAAAGTACCACCCGTAAGCCTCATTAAACTGGACTCTAAGCCTTTAGAAATAATTTTCCTCATTTCGACACCAGCTGCAAATTTTATTGTATCCGGTTTCTAAAATTGGAAAACAATTTTTAATTTTTTCTAAAGTATCTGCAGATTTTCTAGTACAAGTTTCCACACTTAAAAGATTTTCTTTAGATTTTTTATTAATTTTTTTTATACGAGAGTTTCAATCAAATCACATAAAACAATTAACAATAACAGAAAAAATTGATAATTTTAATAATGATAAGATTTTATTGTTCAAGTGACCAGCCTGTGGATATTAACTACCATTTTTTCTAGAGTAGCCACAAATTTTCTTGTATTAAGTTTTGAACCTTGGAAATTAATTTTCATTTTCTCTAAAATACCTGCAGGCTTCAGTGAACTAGATAGCGATCCTTGAAAAATAATTTTCAAAATAATAATATTTTATTATGCAAATCCCCGACCTGGTGATAAAAGCTTTTATTATCTCTAATGTTCCTTCAGATTTAATTTTACAAGTTTCAAAGTCTAGGCATATTTTTCTTAATTTTCTTAAATAGCAGTTTCAATGAAAAACACAAAAAATAGTTTTAAAAATAATACTATTTTATTACACAAGTTTCCATGTATGAACAAATTTTTTTCTATAAAAAATAAAAATAAAAAACTTACGAAATCGTAAAAACTAATGCCATTCACTTTTATTTTTTTCATTTTCATATTGTATTTCCATCGTCAGCTCCTTGAGTACCAAGTTGGAATATAGGGGGCCGTGATAAATATACTTGTTTATTATTTAGAAAAAATAAAATCAAATAAATTATAGATTATTTAATGCAATAAGGCTTGATTAAAGTGTTTGGTAGCACACCTTGATTGGATTTACCAATGAAGCTGGTTTTTCCTAAGTTATTATAAGCAAAATCTTTTCATTTTATACCTCCAGGCGAATTAATTTCATGCATTCAGTCCACTCACAAAAAGTCCCCACAATTTGGTTTTCCCTAACGGAAAATTTTCCAACATGAAAATTAATATTTAATTTCCTTCAACTACTACTGGTGCAACTCTAAGAGCATACAAAGCAGCGCCCCAACACCACTCATTTGAAATGAAAATTTCTACAAAAATCTCAGAGCACACTGGAGGAATATTTCGCATCCTTTTTGCAATAGAACAGAGATTTCGTCACTCTCAAGTTCACTCTTCTGACGCTCCCACACACTCACCTTGCCAAATAGCGCCATTTGCCACCAAAGCGGCCAAAAACCTTTAACAAAATCACAATTGTTAGAGTGCCAGCAACTCGGCTCAACAAATGTTTCGGATTCGCGAGCGAAAGGACAACACAGCTACTTCGTGAGCGCGTAGAGTGGCGCTCGTATTGGCAGCTGATTTTCGGCAAATTTTCGCTTGCTTCTATTTCTTTTCAGCTACTTTATTATGATATTACTTCCACCTTCTTCTTGTTCGTTTTCTTTTCCTTTGCTTTGCCTGCGTGTCAATGTCTATTGCAGGCCAAGAAGCAAAAAACGAAAAAGGCAAACAACAAAAACAAATACTTGCTCAAATGCCAAGTTTACGTACTTACAACATTTTGGGGCGGTGGAAAAGCGAATTTGGTTACAACGAGTTGAATAAACTGTGTAAGAAGCAAGTGGGCTCAGCAGCAGCAGCAGCAGCAGAGCATGCAGGCGCGACCTACAAGCGGGAGAAATGTGAGAGTTTGTGTGTGGGTGTGTTTGCTGTAATTTCCATGTGTATGTGGGTATGTGGATCTTGAAATGCAAAAGGATATTTGCATTTACAAAAGAATTAGCACAATTAGGCTGCTGGGTATTAAAGATGAAATGCTGTGGAGGATGAACTTTTGATGTGATTTAAGAAAGTATTTTTTTTTTCCTTTGTGGGTAAACAATTTTCCAAGCGACCAACGGGCAGAAGAGGCTAGGAGATGTCTAGTTTGACGAATAAAAGGTGGATTTTTGTGCGGTATATGGAATTTAGTAGTTAAGAATGGCTTTGAAATTCTCATCAAACAACTTTTAAATACTTACAAGGCATTGATGGTTTTTGAGATCGGTCTATAGAGGGTTGTAGAGCATTTCCTTTAGGAAAGTTCGAAACTTTTCAATAAGCATTGGGTAGACCTGCAGATTGTATTGACTATAATTGTTGTTGTTCTAAGCGTATGAAATATTCACTACATCTACTTGTGAAAACCCTTTGGCTTATACAGGATAACAATAATTTTAGAGACATTTTTATATGCAAACATTGTCGAATTTGTATGAAAGAAATTGGCAGAGACTGTCAGCAAAAAATTCCCAAAAATCAGAAGGTATTTCGTAGCCATTTACGACGTGCACTCTATATTAAAATGTAATAGGCTATAAAACGGCATACCGCTATTTATTCTAAAAATTCTGATTCAATTCAATTCAATTTTTGCACGAAGTTAGAGAAAACGATGTATACGGTTTTTGTGGTAAATGAACTAAACTTTTTTAAAAAACACTAATAGACACTAAATCAGCAAAAGCTAAAAACCGAATTGGCCAAGATGAATGTGCATGAGTGTGAGTCCGAGTTATTCCGGTAAAGTAGGCCCAACTGGCATGGAAATGCGCATTTGACTTTCAAGCATTCAAAATCTTACTTCGATTCAGACCAGAGATTTGCTAGACCTTCAAAATGTCAAGAGTAGAGTAACATATGAGCACTCCATTTCTTTGTTTCCTTCAGCGAACCACTAATTTGTTCTACCCTCATTTAGATCCACTTAATAAAATTTAACGAGTATTTTTTTTTTGGCAGGAGCAATTTTTTCATAATTACTTCATAGGATTCTCCTCTTCACTTACCACATACAACATATTTTCCTTAATAATCCTTCCCAGCCACAGCCTATCACAGTAAAAATGCAAATTCGACAACCGGAAGCGGAAATAAGTAGTGAAATGTGGGAAATGCAACATTCTCGTTTCCTTGAGAAGCCCCAGCAAAAAACCAAATCCCAACTAGCGAGCAAATGTGAATATCCTTTTTAATTTGCTACTTCTGGTATGTAAACGAATAATAAACATAGGCCTTTCCACACAAAAGGAAACAATGAAAAAACCCACTTGGCATAAACTCGAGTCCAAGGCGAAGAGTGAGGAAAACCACAAATGAAAATATAACAAAAACTGTAAACGCTCATCATAAACGAGGAGAGAATTGGAAATACATTTTTTGTAACTGACCAACGAAACTGCTCAAACATTTGAGAGGATAAATGGAGAGAGGGAGAGAGAGCCAGAGCGAGCGAGTGTGAGAGAGTGCGCAAAAGAGCACATTCAAAGCTACCGTACCGTGAGAGTAGAGCGCACACTTTGAGAAGTGAAAATTTATCTCAAAATGAACTCAACGCAGAGAGTTAATTTGTGCGGCGCTTGAGTGAAAAACGGCAAACGAGTACATTTAATATGTGCAGTGCTGCTCGAATCAGAAGAAAATCCCAGCAATGTGTGATGTGAGAGTTAGCTGTTTTATTTACAGCGTCAGTGGTAAGTTGCTGAGTTGAGCGCGTACTCGACAGCGCTCCAGCGAGAAACTCTACAAACGAGCGCTCAGTAGTAGTGACCACCCAAATACGCTCTAAGTGCTGCCGTTGTCTTCTACAAAAACTCGTTTTTGGGGTGGTTGCGCGCTGGCCACCGCCTGCTAGTGGCAAGAATCGTGCGCCAGCTCGTTCAACTATAGAATTTTCGTTACAAGCAGCAGCAGCAGCACCGTCGTTTATTATTGACTGCCGTCGCTAATGCTTTGACTTCGCCATCGTTGCTGCTGCCGCTGCTACTACGACTATTATTGCCACACCACACAACCGACTCGAAAGCAAGTCGAATTGTGCATACGACAGCGGCCAAGTGAACGACGAGTAAAAATGTTGAGCTCGACAACGGTTTGCAATCAGTTCGAGTTCGAGCGTCGTATAAAGTGGACGTGTTGGTTGTGTATGATTTTACGCGAAAAACGGGTTTTTCAGTTTTACTTTTTTCCATACACACAACCACCAAGCAAACAAACGCTTTAGTTAAAGCTGAAAAACGAAGTCTAGTGGCTGGCAGCAGCTTATGAAAAAGTCAATAATGACTGCAAACAAACGCCGTGCAAAGCGTTTTCCGCCCAACAAATAAAGTGCGTATAAATCAATGAAAAAAATGTTGTGTATTTTACGAAGGAAGCGAAGCTGAGGCAAAAAAAGGAAAAACTGGTGTAGTGAAAAAGTTCAACGACGACCACGACGACGACGACAACGACGACAATTGCGTTGACAAGTGATATGCTTTGCGTACTAAGCGTGAAAATTGTTGGTTGAGAATTTTCGTTAATGAAAAATTTATGCAGAATAATTCGTTTGGTGGACAAAGTGCAAAGTGTTTCGTGAAAAGCCGTATGAATTGGAAATTTATTAAAATCGATGCAAAGCAAATAGTGTAACAGATTTACACAAGAAATTGTTTTAAAATTACAAAAAAAAATTAAAAAAAAAACTAACCAACCGACATTTATGTGCAGAATTACAATTCACTACCATGAAAGTATCTAAATGCATTTAACCAAAGGCACCTATTCGACCGCAACGCGTAGAAAGCGCATATCTATGCAAGCGTTTAACTGTATAAGTCATTAACAAAAACAAAAAACAAAAACCGAGTATTAAATAAAACTAAGAAATGTGTAAATTAAGCAGACTACAAATGCGCCTCTCTGCCAACTACAGCGCGTACACGTTCCTGCTACTAGCACACTTGCTGACCCAGGGCTTGGGTGGCGCTTGGGCACTCCACACTAAGGGCGCCATTAGACCAGAGTCCTCCTATGCACTCTCCTCGGAAGCTGCCTCAGCCAGCGCGGCCAGCATGATGGCCACCTCCATGGCCGGTGCTAGTGCCGCTGCCACAGCAGGCGCTGGTGCTGCATTGTCCTCCGCCTCCAACAACGACGATGCTGCGAGTGCTACATCGGCCGCAGCGGCCGCCGCCCAGCCACAGCCTACAAATCAATGTTCCTGGCAGTATAATGGCACCACATCGGTACGCTGTAATTTGCGCACCATCGAACGGCATATTGCGCTCGATTTGCAGGGCGCTGATGGCACCAGTCAGTTGGAGATCAAATGCAGCGAAATCTACCTCTTTGAATCGCAACTGCCACAGGCGGCATTTGCACGTCTACAAACGTTGGATGTGTTGCGTATTGATGGTTGCAAATTGTTGCAATTGCCGAATAATGCTTTTGAGGGACTGAATGTGCTGCGTACGTTGGCGGTGAATACGCGCAATCCCGATTGGGGACCTGGCAAAACGTTGGAATTGTATCCGGATTCGTTGAATAGCTTGAAGCAGCTGACCGAATTGCAGTTGGGCGATAATAATTTGCGCGCCTTGCCGGCTGGATTTCTATGCCCGGTGGGGAATTTGCAGGTGCTCAATTTGACGCACAATCGCATACGCTCTGCGGAGAATCTCGGTTTCGCCGATATGAATTGTAATGGCGGTAGCGAGCTGCAAGTGCTAGATGCGAGCTTCAATGAGCTGCGCTCTGTGACCGAGAGTTGGGGTATTTCACGCTTGAGGCGATTGCAACAATTGAATTTGCAACACAATAATATTTCGGAGTTGTCGGGCGAGGCGTTGGCCGGACTGAGTTCATTGCGTATAGTTAATTTGAGTAACAATCATTTAGAAACACTGCCCGAGGGACTGTTTGCCGGCTCGAAAGAACTACGTGAAATACATCTGCAAAACAATGAGATTTACGAACTGCCAAAGGGTCTGTTTCACCGTTTGGAGCAATTGCTGGTGGTGGATCTGTCCGGTAATCAGTTGACCTCGAACCACATAGACAATACCACCTTCGCTGGTCTGATACGACTGATTGTGTTGAACCTGGCGCACAATGCGCTCACACGCATCGACTATCGCACTTTCAAGGAGTTGTACTTCCTCCAGATTTTGAATTTACGTAACAATTCCATTGGTCATATCGAAGATAATGCCTTTCTGCCACTCTATAACTTGCACACCTTAAATTTGGCCGAGAATCGTCTGCATACCTTGGATGATAAGCTTTTCAATGGGTTGTATGTGCTTTCAAAACTCACGCTCAACAATAATCTGATCAGCGTAATTGAGCCAAATGTGTTTAAGAATTGCTCTGACCTAAAAGAATTGGATCTGAGCTCTAACCAGCTTAACGAGGTACCGCGCGCTTTACAAGACCTCGCCATGCTACGCACACTAGACTTGGGTGAGAATCAGATACGCACTTTCGACAATCAGAGCTTCAAAAATCTGCATCAGCTGACAGGTTTGCGTCTAATAGACAACCAAATTGGCAACATTACCGTGGGCATGTTCGCCGACTTGCCACGTCTTAGCGTACTCAACCTCGCCAAGAATCGCATACAGTCCATTGAGCGTGGTGCCTTTGACAAGAACTTCGAACTGGAGGCTATACGCTTGGACCGCAACTTCCTGTCCGACATCAATGGCGTCTTTGCTACGCTAGTCTCGTTGCTGTGGCTTAACCTATCGGAAAACCATCTCGTTTGGTTTGATTATGCCTTCATTCCAAGCAATCTCAAATGGCTGGACATACATGGTAACTATATTGAGGCGCTTGGCAACTACTACAAATTGCAAGAGGAGATACGCGTAAAGACGTTGGACGCCAGCCACAATCGCATCACTGAAATTGGTGCCATGTCTATACCAAACACCATTGAATTGCTGTTCATCAATAATAATCTCATCAACACTGTGCATCCGAACTCCTTTGTGGACAAGGTCAATTTGGCGCGCGTCGACCTCTACGCCAACGCGATGTCTAAACTGCAACTTCAACAGTTGCGTGTTGCACCTGTTCAACCGGCCAAACCGCTGCCGGAGTTCTATCTTGGCGGCAACCCATTCGAATGTGACTGCACCATGGACTGGCTGCAACGTATCAACAACCTCACCACACGCCAGCATCCACGCGTCATGGATCTCACAAACATTGAATGCGTCATGCCACATGCGCGCGGTGCCCCCGTACGTCCACTTACCTCACTCAAACCAAAGGACTTCCTCTGTCGCTACGAATCACATTGTTTTGCTTTGTGCCACTGCTGTGATTTTGATGCTTGTGATTGCGAGATGACATGCCCAAGCAATTGTACCTGCTATCACGACCAAATCTGGTCGACCAATGTGGTAGATTGCGGTGGCCAGCAGACCACCGAATTACCGCGTCGTGTGCCCATGGACTCGAGTGTTGTATACTTGGATGGCAACAACTTTCCAGTGTTGAAGGACCATGCTTTCATTGGACGCAAGAATCTGCGTTCACTCTATGTGAATGGCAGCCAGGTAGCGCGCATACAGAACCGCACCTTCGCGGGACTGATTTCACTGCAGGTTTTACACTTGGAAGATAATCTGCTACGAACGCTGCATGGCAACGAATTTGAATTCCTCTTCGCATTACGCGAGCTCTATCTACAAAACAACCAGCTGACTGCGCTGGATAATATAACACTTGCCCCACTCGTGTCCCTTGAAGTGCTGCGCATCGATGGCAATCGCCTGGTGACCCTTTCTATGTGGCAGCTGCAGCAACCACAATTCAAGCAAATGCGTACGCTGGCGCTGGGTCGTAATCAGTGGAGCTGCCGCTGCAAGTTTCTGCAGGAGCTGACGGCCTATGTTGCTGACAACGCGCTGATAGTGCAAGACCTGCAGGACATCTACTGCGTGGACACGGGTGTGAGCGGCAATAGTGTATTGCAAAAACGCGAGCTGGACTTTAATGCCACCGCTGCCTGCACAGATTACTATGCTGGTGGCTCCATGCTGCAACATGGCATACCAAAGACTTACATACCGCTGCTTGCTGCAGCGCTAGCACTCATCTTTTTGCTCGTGGTGATCATCATAATTTTTGTTTTTCGTGAATCATTACGAATCTGGCTGTTCGCACACTATGGCGTACGTGTGTTCGGACCGCGTTGTGAGGAGTCGGAGAAGCTGTACGATGCCGTGCTGCTGCACTCGGCCAAGGACTCGGAGTTTGTTGCACAACACTTAGTGGCAGAGCTAGAAACTGGGCGCCCACCGTTGCGTGTGTGCCTGCAACACCGCGATCTAGCGCACGACGCCACACACTATCAGCTGTTGGAGGCATCTCGTGTCTCGCGACGCATAGTCATACTGCTATCACGCAACTTTCTACAGACTGAATGGTCACGCTGCGAGCTGCGACGTGCCGTGCACGATGCGTTGCGAGGGCGACCGCAAAAGCTGGTCATCATCGAGGAACCGGAAGTGCTGTTCGAAGCGGAGAGCGACATTGAACTGCTGCCCTACCTGAAGACGTCCGCAGTGCACCGCATACGTCGCACCGATCGACACTTCTGGGAGAAGCTACGTTACGCGCTGCCCGTCGACTACCCCACCTATCGTGGTGGCGTCGCCGGTGTACCCGGCAATAACTACACATTGGATCACAACCACGAACGCATCAAGCAGCCTGCCAGTCCAGGCATACTCTATCGTCAAGCGCCACCACCCGCTTACTGCACTGATGGTGTGGCGGGCGCAGTTGGCGAGCACGGTGGTGGTGGTGGTGGTGGTACCGAACCCACTAACTACTCCTCCGCCACAACAGCGACGCCCAGCCCGCGACCACAACGACGTGAACACGGCGGGGCCGTTGGTGCTACGGCCACGTTGCATAATACCATTGTGGGCACACATCTGCATCCCAGCGCAGCGCAAGCGGCAACGCTGGCAGCCGCAGCAGCACAAAGAGGTGCAGAACTGAATAGCGGTGGAGGCAGCGTTTCTGGCGTAGGAAATAATAGCCAGTATTATCACCATGCCACGGCGCCCAGTCAAACGTACACAATGCGTCCGCCCTCGGAGCACATTTACTCCAGTATCGATTCGGACTACTCGACGCTGGACAATGAGAATATGCTCATGATGCCGCCACCCTCACCCACACCCAATGGTGTTGCGGGCGTGCAGAGCTTACAGCGATTTCAACAACAGCACCACCACCAACAACAACAGCAACAGCAGCCGCATATGTCACAAACATGGCGGCCGCAACAACAACAACAGCAGCAGCATCAACAGCGCAGGGAGGTAGAGACGGCGAGTGGCGTGACGTCAGTAACAGCGGCGAACGGACAACAGCAGGGGCCGCATGTGCAGGCGTATCTAGTGTAGATGTAGTTGTAAAGCAAATAGCGGAATAAAAATACGACGCACAGCTAAAGAAATAATAATGATTTAGATATTTATTAAGTAGGAACGTAGCGAGAAGAATTTGGGACTGGTTCCTGGCACTGAAACTAACACAACAAAAGTGTAAATGTAAAGTTTTTATATTACCTAAAAGTTGATATATATTTAAATACAAGTTTAAAAAGTCTAAAATTTTGCATAAACTAAAAATCTAATTTTTTTTATTCGGAAAACTATTTATGCTAAAATGAAAAAATTTAACACAATTTTTATTTTTTTTTGTATTAATTTTAAAAGCGTCAAGTGTCGATATTTGCTGCGTAGCTATTATTAAAATGTAATTGTATTTATATGAAACGCGTAAATGAAATACAAAAAAATTAAATTATTAAATATGAAAAAGTTGCTCAGTTGCCTAAGCTGAACAACTGTTCTAAAAACTAATTTATTTAAAAATTAACTAATTAAAATGTTAAATTGTATAAAAAATGGTAAATGAAAATAAAAATAAAAATAAAAACTAACTCATCTACGGCAAACTACTTGACAACCCAGTGACGAAAAATAAATAAAGCCTAGATAAACAGCAAGGAAAATGCCCTGTTTATGAGTTTGAAAAAAACAAAAAAAAAAAAAAAACAATTTGTAATATTGAACAAAGCGATTAAGTCGATGCAAATGCCGTTAATGACGACGATGATAAACGTATGTAATGTAGTTATGTATGTAAACTCGATTTTCCTCATATAAATATTATATAAACCTACGTATCTAAAGAGACTCTCATAAGTGTAAATAGCTACTATAGATATACATACATACACACACATGTATATGCATAAGTCTAAGTACATACATAATGTATATGAATACCGTGTACCTACATGGCTATATTTAGTTAGAGTAACCGCATGAAAGTCTCGGACATTAGCTGTACAGTGAGTGCTGAAGTTGAGTTGAAGCGCTAGAAGGTTGTGCGTGGGGGCAGAGGCGGGTTGGAGCAGCGTGAGGCGTGCAGCGCACAGGTCATGCGACTGCCAGTGATTTCTAGTGCGAATTTATATAAACTACACACACGAACACTCCCGCATACGGATGCTCTTATGTATGTATGAGAGCCCGCCCGCCAGCCTCTGTGACCATTGCAGCGCTTCTCGCTCGCTTAACCGACTGTCCAACTACTTGCGTTGTGCCCGAGCTGATGTGTAAATATTTAATTTAATTAATATAAAATAAACAACTATTACAGCAGCAAATAAAACACACACACACACAGACGCACACACATACACGGAACAACACCACCACAAGCAAAACTGCCAAACGCTATGTAACAATTAATATAACACTGATGTACAGTTACAGTTGGTTAATGTGCACTACACTAATGACGCAAGGACATTCATTACTGTTGACAAGGACGCACTGATCATATTTATTAAGTGAATTCACTCAACATATGTACATATACCTATATTTTGTGTTTTTTTTGTTGTACATTTGTATGTATCTTTGAGTGCATGTATCTACGCGTGTTTGATGAGAAATTATGACTGACAGTGACCGGAATGAGTTTTGTATATTATAGCTTAAGCACTTCTTACTTTTTTGCTCGACGAAAAAGTGAATATTTATTAATTAGTGTAAGCGACAATTCGAAATTGTGAAAAATTTTAAATAAATTTTTGTTACAAAAAATTAAATCTTTTTTATTTTTATTTCATTTCTGTTTTAAATTAAACGCAGTAAGTTCAACTAACACAAATAAAAAAAATAAATAACTAACTGAAAGTGAATAGTAATTTTGTGGAGAAGTGTGCGAAACACTGCGAAGGAGTGGAGTTTGAACAAAATAATTCTTAAGGGGGAACGCCACTGTGGGGGGTCAAAAAATAGTAGATTTTTGGGAATTTTTGTTTTTTTGTAAGTAGGAATAATTATTCGAGGATCGGACAAAAGGCAATTTATTATATATGTATTAAACTATGTTGATGTAAATTTTTATTAAAAAATATTGAAAATTGACAAATTAATGTAAATAAACGCAACGAGTTAAAAAAATGACGTCATCTGGTGGCAGCGATACAGCAATGAATAATCATCTGAAATCAAAAAACCAAAAATTGTATTAATCTACACAATATTGCCTATCGTTGTACGTAGCCGTTTTTTTTTTTTTTGACAAAATGGTGGTGATTTGAATTTCGATGTGTGTTTTACACCATTTTTTTGATTTGCAACAGGCCCAAAAAAATAGTTATTTTCAAAATTTTGAAAATCGGCTACGTACTACGAAGCCAATGCGATAACAAAAATTTTGAAAAAAAGAAAATTAAAATCGGTTATTCTTCGAGAAATCGTTGCCACCGTATCAAAAAAAGTCGTTTTGAGAAATAAGCGTTTAAAGTTTTCATTGCGTATTCAATAGTTCTGCATGCAGTTACACCTATTTGGTATATCTCAGTCAATTTCTAAGATTTTAAATTAATAATTTTTTACATATTTTTGAATATTTACACTTTCAGAAAATCCAAAAAAAAAATCGTTTTCACACAGTGGCGTTCCCCCTTAAAGATTTAATCAACAGCTTATGAAAAATTGTAAACAGACAAAAAAGTTTAAAATTTTGAAAAGTGAGAAAAAGAGATAAATCATTTAGTAATAGTAAAGAATTCCCCAAGTTTACCCCATTACTGCCGATTTGCATTTAAATACACAGCAAAAAGTGTTCACACAAAATCTAATGTTTCGAAACTGCCACATTCTGTTGAATTGGAAGGCTTTTAAAGTATAAAGTTTTATAGGTGCCAAGGCATATTAAACAGCTACTAGCAGTAGAGTGAAAAAAATGAGACAGAATCTTAAAATCTATAAACAACGACTGACAGGTTGGACAAGAAATTACAAAAACAAAAAAATCAAATCAGCTGCTCTACTGCTTCGAATACCTTTTCAATGTGCCTTAAGGGGGTCTCTTATCACTGGCTTAAAAAAAAAGGGTTTTTGCTAAATTTTTTTTCGAGGCGAAAAAAGCGACACACAGGCATGATTGAAGAGTAATAAACATTTTTCTAACATAAACAAAAAAACAAAATGGCGGACATATGAGGGATCTGGCACAGCTTCTCGATGGGCGCTAGTAAAACGGCGTGTAAGATTGCGGTCGTAGTTTTCACCGGCTTACCCGCATATATGTAATAGACTACTCTTGTATAAAAATATAAAAAATGAACACAAAATTATTTATTGAAAAAAGTGCTTTTTTTCGCTTTTTTCAAAAAAGGTGTTAAATAAAATTAAAAATGATTTTTTCTTGTATTTTGTTAGTTAATTAGTTGCGCATTTTAATTATCTTTATATAGATTATCGGTCTTAAACGATAAATTTCGTCGTTTTTTTTAATCTTACACGGCATTTTCGAAAACCTGGTTTTGAGAAAACATGTTTCAAAGTTTTCAGAAGGTAGACAGTATACTCCCACGAGGAACGGCCTGTAACTACGAAATCACTTTGAATTCCGCTATAAAATGTTGAGAGCATACTCGTATTCTCCTATAATATATCTATCGACTGCAGTAAAAAAATCGATTTTTTGTAGCCGACTGATAAGAAGCCCCCCTTAATGGATAACAATTACTTTTTAGAGGTGGAAAAGTTCAAACTTTTTAGAATTGGAAAATTTTTTTTCAAATTTCAAATTACACATCAGCCGTTAAATTTGTAATTCATTTAATTAATTTACTTGTGTTTTCTGCCAATTTTTTGTTTTATTAAAACCTTTGTGCTTTAATTCACATTCACTATTTTTTTTTTTGAAATTTCATAAAAGTTGTACGGCGAGTTCTTGGGTTAGGTGGAAAATTTAAAATTTTTGGAATTGGAAATTTTTTTTCAACTAATAAATTTGTAATTCATTTAATTAATTTACTTGTTTTTCCTTTCAAATTTTTATCATTTAACATTTTTGTTGACATTTGACTAATTTTTTCGTACGGCGAGTTTCTTTGGTTAGGCAGAAATCGTTTTCCTATTATAAAAATTGCTTCACTCTTCATAGAAATAAAATCTTTATCACTCGATTAGCGCGCCCACAGCTGCATTAAAAATGTTTTAAATCTTTAGAAAACATAGAAAACAGTTTTGTGTATTTGAAAAAGCGAGTTCATAAATTTTATCCATTTGAATAGCACAGAAAAGGTTTTTTTAAAGTTCAAATTATAAATCAGTCATTCAAATCAATTCATTTTTAAGTTAGTTGAAAAAGTTAATATTTTTTTGTTTTAAATTTTTTTCATCTACAATTTTTATACCTTTATCTACATTCAATAATTTTTTCGTAGAACTTCATAGGCATCGAATGGCGGCGAGCTCTGCAAGAGGCTTTGGTTTAATTAAAAAATAGCCTTTACTAGAAAAAGTTGTTCAGTATAGAATTAAAATTTTCAGACTTTACAAATTTCAATAAATATTTTGCATATACAATATTATATTTCTTTCTAGTATGAAAAAAGTTCTTTGCACTGAAAGAAATGAAGAATTAATGTTAAATAATTGTATTAAAAAAGTTATTAATCTAAGGGAATTTTTTTATTTACAACAATTTATACAGCAATTAATTGCAGCGTAAAGTAATAAAAAAGCGACGCCAGCTACAAGGCTTTCGGTCTAAATTAGAGGACTTTTACATTTTAATTAAAATCAAGTTTTCGGTTTTTTTTTAATTAAAACTGAATTCTTCTTCTAAAATTAAGCTATTTCTCTATATTTTAATTTTTTTAACTAAGTTGTTCTTATACTTTATAATTAAAATCGAGTTTTCATGAATTTTTCCCTATTTAAAGTGAAGTATTTGTACATTTTTTGAATTAAAATATTTTTTTGCGACATTTGTGTATTTTTAAATATTATAAAAATGCCTTTTTAATTAGAAAAATCAGAATATGTAAAACGAATCTTGAAAAGGTACTCAGAACAAAATAAAAAAATATCTGATTCATTAATTCAACTTAATAAAACAAAAATTTGTTAGAACCTTGATCGAATTCTTTGTCCTTAATTTAAAATATCAAAATGAAGACAAGTTGTGGTTTCTGTCGGAATTCTCAAATTTTAGTGCAATTTCTTTCAACAAAAAAATCAGCTAAATAGTTAAATTATTCAATTATTTTCATTAAAAAGTAAAATTAAATTAAAATTAAAATTAAAATCAAAAAACAAAAAAATTTAATCAAATATTTTAATTAAAAAAATTGTTTTTAAAAAATATTGCAAACTGTTTATTAAAAAAATAAGCGATACAGATTACAATTTTAAATAAGAATTCAAAAAATGCTGTAAATTATTTTGTTATTTAAATTTCTTAAACAATTTTAGAATAATGAAATTTTCCATTGAAAAAATTGAAGAAGGCAGTCTTTTGCCAGAGCTTCTAAAATTCAATCCATGCTTTTCAAATTTAATACAATTAAAAAAAAATTAAATTTAAAATTAAAAAAAAATTGAATTACTTTAAAATTTTTATTTTAGTTCGTTTTGATTTTAAAATGCTTTTAAAAAAATTTAAATCTGAGTTCAAAAAATCTAAAATTACCATCATAAAAAATTGTTTTTTTAATAGGCTGTATATGCATTTTTTTGCTTGAAAAAGAATAAAATGTTTCGAAATAATTTTTTATTTAAATATCAATTTTCGTACTTTATTATAATTCACAAAAATATTTAGTTCAGAGTTTCTGTTAATTTTTTTTGTCCACAATAAAAGAAAAGTAACAAATTTGTAGTTTCTGCGAAAATCAGGAAAGATTTCAATACTACTTTTCATAGCTATTGTT
The DNA here is from genome assembly GCF_028408465.1 of Anastrepha ludens. Taxonomy (NCBI): domain Eukaryota; kingdom Metazoa; phylum Arthropoda; class Insecta; order Diptera; family Tephritidae; genus Anastrepha; species Anastrepha ludens. The sequence goes on from NC_071502.1 coordinate 117,952,583, forward strand.
TGCGAATATAAAAAATGGTATATTTTTTCAAATTCAAAGTAAACTAGAAATGAAGTTAAATGTTCGACTATCAATTTGTCTTTAGTAGTTGAGTACTTGGCGAGTAGTCAATAGTCGTTGAATAGTATTTGGTTTTAAAACATAAAATATTTGCTTGATTATAGCCATTCGTTACTTCATTACTTTTTTAAATCTTATACATTTATATTATTTTTATCCTTTTGAATATTCCATAAGACCAGTAATTTAATGCAAAAAATTAATATATTCTGATTGACATTCCCTCTACACCAAACGCAATTTTATATACAGTAGGTTCTGTTTTTATGCGGTAGATACGTTCCGCAAGAAACAGCATAAAGAAAAAACAGCATAAAAAAAGCTACTAGTTCTATAGTAAAACTATAGATACGTTTCAAATGCTAAAACCGCATAAATCTGAAATAATGTAATAAAATCACATAAAAAAGGGCACTAGTCCCATATTATTACTATAGATACGTTCCATAGACCACATGAATCTGAAATAATTAAATAAAATCGCATAAACAAAATATTGTATCTTTGAAAATTATATCTTTATATATCTTCCATGCTTGTAGGGTTAGCATTTCTGATGTAATCTGTGATGAGTTTTTGCTTAGCTGGTTTAGAATCTTGTTTATATGTACAATTCCCGATAGGTCGACATGCATTTTGTAATTTAAAAAAAACCGCACTATTTCAAAACCGCATAAAAAAAGCCGCATAAAAACAGAACCTACTGTATATATTTTTTAACAGCATTCACATGAAAGCTGAAAATTCAAACTCGATTCTCGAAAACTTCCATATCAGTGCCTGCCAGCTGTGGTTAACGGTTCAATGGAATGCTCTCCCAATTACAGTATAGAATAGCAACATGAGAAAAGTATTTATTAATTTGGGTTTTGCTAACATTTTGAAGTAAACGAGCTCAACTCAAATACTAGATATGCAATCGATTTTAGGAAAACTAATTATTAAAATTTTTTAATATTTAATTTGCTGTATAATTTTGTTACAAAATTTCCAGTTAGCCTTTTCCTAACTTTCATTATTCATTTTTAAATAAATTGAGCTCTAAAATGTTCAACTTAATTTCTTATATGTAAATCATTTACTGGCCCAATAAAATGCAAAACAAAAAAAAAAAATTTTATCTAAATTTTGCTCTAAAAAGTTCAAATAGGAAATTTAAAAATTTAAATAAACTGTCATATGAAAATCACTTAGATACTGGCTGAATAAAATGCAAGAAAACTAAAAAAAATGTTTCCTAGCTTAAAACGACAACAAGCAAATGGTAGAAAAAATTCTTAAAATTTTAAATAAATTTAATTCTAAAAAGTTCACACGAAAATTTAAAAATTTAATTGAATTATTATATGCAAATGACTTATAAAAATCAGCTATAAGTTTTGTTTTTATTCTCAATCATTAACGGAAAAAGGAAACCAGCAATAGGAGGGAAAGTCTCTAAAAAACTATAACAAGATTGAGTTCCTAAAAGTTGAAATAAAATAATTAAAAACTTTTAAATTGTTGCGTGTAAATCACTTAGGTAATGGCCCAATAAAGTGCAGGAAAATTAAAAAAAAATTGTTTATCCAGTTTATTCATATAAAGTTAGTCTACGAAAGTGCAAGCTTTTTACAGACTATAGGCAAATAAAAAGTTTATTACTAAAAGCACTAAAAAGTGATTACAAGAATTTATGAAATTAAGAGATTAAAAGTAAGAGTTCAAAGTCTTAACAAACTCATATTTCGCTAAGAAAAACAATGATATAGAACTCGAGATCTTATTTTATATCTCAGTCGTTAAGAGAAAAGCTCACCAGCAAAGGTAGAGTCGGCCGCCGTAGTCGAATGGTTGGTGCGTGACGACCACTCGGAATTCACAGAGAGAACGTAGGTTCGAATCTCGGCGAAACACCAAAGTTAAGAAAAACATTTTTCTAATAGCGGGCGCCCCTTGGCAGGGAAGGGCAAACCTCCGAGTGTATTTCTGCCATGAAAAAGCTCCTCATAAAAATATCTGCCGTTCGGAGTCAGCTTGAAACTGTAGGTTCCTCCATTTTGTGGAACAACATCAAGACGTACTCCACAAATAAGAGGAGGAGCTCGGCCAAACACCCAAAAAAGGGTGTACACGCCAATTATATATATATAAAAAGGTAGAAGTACAAAATATTTATTTCGGTGATTGCCACTCTTCGACCAACGGATTTCTTCCTCAAAAATTTGAGTGCGAGCAAAATCACAATTTTAGATGAGTTAGGAAAACTTAAAAGTCTGATAAGATGTTGAATGTAAAAATTGTTGACCTTAGTTAAGTGGAAGCGGAATTGTTGGAAATGGGGTTAAGCGAAAATGTTCTCCATTGTGCTCCTCCCTTTCATAAAACATTTACAAATATTTGGCCTTTGGTGGTATAATGTCTATTGCGGTGGCTATAAATAAGGTCTTGTGTTCAGTCGGTTCATAAATTCATTCTACGCCGTTTCGGAAGGAATTTCGCTAAAGGAAACGACCCTCATAGGTTTTGTTCAGTAAACTGAATAACTCTCATATTATCAAGTTACAGGAGCATAACTACTACATAGCACCCCCTTATTAGCCATTACATTTTAAATTACAGGGTATCTAATTTAAATTTTTTAATAAAATTTGTATGCATTAAGAACTCTTTTTTATTCTCGGGACAACTAGCAAGTACAGCACTCAAACAACATTAAGTGGGTTCTACTGTACTCCGGTTCCCTATTTAATTTTCTTTAAATCTACCCGACATCCGAAGAAATCTGAGTTGATCATGTGGTGTCAAGGAGGGAAGGTGGTCGCTTTTTAACACATCATTGCGAAAGACCTCATGTCTGATTCAAGCGAAAGTCGGGCAGACGCACAGAAAGTGGTCCGCCGTTTCATTCTCCTCTCCACAAGCTGGGCAGAGTGCTTCGGCCATGGTAAGTGGTCCGTCATCAATCCAACACGCAGCCTACAGTCGCTTCTGCTTAATGATAGAAAAATCTGCGACAGTAGGTAATAGGTGACAGAAAACATTACTTCTGTCAAGATATACAATTTTAAAATTTCTCATAATATTTTATTTATTTAAAATTTAACTTATACTGAACAAAAATGAATTTGTTGGCGCTTAATATTTCTACTTAATAAATTTTCCTACTGAGGCTATGTTAAAATCCATCATAAAATTGAATGCCCTTTAGCCCTGGTCATCAGTTGTTTATACTGAACGCCATCGGTTGCCATTAAACATAAAAGCTCAAAATTATTTCAGTTTAGAGCACAATTTTTAATCAATTTGCTTATCTAAATGATTTGTAAAGCGACTTCATAGATGCATTTTCTAGGCATTCAGCTCATCTTCGCTAACATTTTGAAGAGATGAATGGAATTTCTAGGTCACTTAGATTAGCCTAGCTGTCACTGCAGTCTCTTATTTGGTATGCCAGCTACCTTTTAGGATGCTCCTGCCAAGCATCTCCCGTATCACTGCAACCCTTACAGGTCATTAGAAGGCAGTCATACTTAACCTTCCTCTCAATCCCATCTGCAGAAGATTTCAGGCGAAACGGGGAAATAAAGTATTTTCCACCACTTATTCGAATGCCCAGGTCTATCAAGAGCAAGCCTTCGCTCTTTCGATAATCCTTCTTACAACAAGTTAATGAAATTTCAGACATAGATATAAAAAGTTTGCTGCTAGACTTGGATCTCACGAAATGGATTTGACATCAAGACATCACACGAGAACAGTGGTAGTAATAGCCCTGTCGCTAATTACAATTATTCCAATAAAAATAGTCAACCTTTTCCCCTTCCACAGCTGCAACAACAACAACAACAACAACAACATGCCCGCTAACTTTTCTGAGCTTAACTTTTCCCTGTTTTTGTAAATTCAGCGCTCTTTAGTATTTAAAGATCTTCGATAGAAAGACAAACGACCTATTCAGGCGCAGAAAGTTCTGATATTTCCCGCCAGCACTATAAACTAACAAACAAACCTTTGACGTTGTTCTTTTAAAACACTGCATACATATACAGTATGAGCTCGAACAAGTATTTGGGTTGGGAAACTGGTAGAAGCAAAAATTATCGACGTACACCTTTTATTTTAAATAACCCCAAAGAAAGAAGTCCAACGGTGTCGTTGACGTTGTGGTGTGGTTCACATTCAACATCGGCCCTTGAAATTTAACCACCCTTTATATATATATATATAAAAGAAGAACTTGTGGTGCTTTTTGTATACTTAGGTTAGGTTAGGTTAGGTTAGGTTTGGCAGCCGCATCGCACATAGAGACAACGATGCCACTTAGACCACCGGTCCGTTGTGAACCGCGGGGGCTGAGCTACATTTCCCTCTCCATATTAAACCATCCTGAGCTTTTGACAAAGCGTAAAAGGTTGTTGATACCTAAAATGTATAGATTATCTCTATTCGTTAAAAAGTAGGATTTTAAAAATTGGTTCCTGCTTCTGGCTAGAGCTGGGCATGTGCAAAAAAAGGTGTTGAATTGTTTCCAACTCCTCCTAATTTCTGCAGCTACGACAGAAATCATGCGTGTAAACGCCTAATCTCTTTGCATGATTTCCTGTGAGACAATCTCCTGTGAGGGCCCCTACTAAGGTCCTGATTTGAAGTCTATTCAGTTTTATAATACTCTTGGACAGACGTAAATTTAGCCTTGGCCATGTTTGCCTAGCAATTTCACAGGTGTTAACGCTAATCCATCTTTGATTTGTAGACCTGATTAATGCGTCCTTAATGAGAAGCTTACAAGTTGCGAGAGGTATCTCCATAAAATTACTTATGTCTGGCATACAGGTACCTTCTCTTGCAAGTTGGTCTGCCCTACAGTTCCCTGGTATATCTCTGTGGCCTGGGACCCAGCACAAGATTTACGATATTGTTTGGCCATCTCATTTAGAGATTGGCGACAACGTAAGACACTCCTTGATGTTGTTTGGAATGCATCCAGGGCTCGTAGGGCAGCTTGGCTGTCTGATAGAATGCAGATATCCGTTGATGATATTCTGTTTATCTTTAGCCATTTTAAGGCTTCATGAATAGCGTTTATTTCCGCTTGAAAAACACTACAGTGATCCGGTAGTTTAAAGGATTCACTAATAGAAAGCTCTTCGCAAAATAACACCGGTATCCATTTTAGACCCGTCCGTGTAGATCGGGTGTGTTGGGTGTTGGATCTTCTTCAAACCATTCCAGCCTAGAAGGGATTTTCATTAGGAAATTCCTTTCGAAGCAGAGAATGGGAGGGTGATAATCACAGTGACTGGGTATATCCGTGTAGGACTTAGTTGAGGGATTTTGTGTTTCCTAGTGAACAATATAAGTTGTGTTTTGTCTCGGTTGACTCCTAGACCACACTTTCCTGCCCACCTAGAAAGTATGTCTAGAGCATTTTGTATTAGGTCTCTTAATGTAGATACAAATTTACCAGAGACAGCAATGACAACATCATCGGCGTAAGCTATCACCTTACATCCCACCGATTCCAGTATTAACAGGAGTTTATTTACAACTGCGTTCCATAGAAACGGTGAGAGGACTCCACCTTGCGGTGCACCTCTACTTACCAATCTCCTGAGCACCGATTCTAGTTTTTTATTTTTTTATAAAGTTTTTTTATAACTCTTTATTATAATTGTTTTTAATATTTTGTTTTTAATATTTGCTTTAAGTTTTTTTATAATTTTTTTTATAAAAATTGTTTCTTTATAATTTTTTTTTTTAATTTTTTTTTATTTTGGATTATGACACTTTTGAAGTAGATGAGCGATATGCAATTGCATACATACAACTCGCGAAGAAACTTTAGTAACACAACATTTTAACCACTTTTAACTACTTTTCTTACGTTTTTCTAGTTTAGATTTATTCTTATAAAAACTGACTTCATTTCGCAATAAATATCATTTAAATAAAAGTTTCAGACATCGTACAAAATTCATAAAAATTCTAAAAATTTTCATGAAAATTTCAAACTTCACACAAAATTGATGAAATTTCGAAAAATGTGTATCAAAATTTTTAATTAGCATCTTTAAAAAAAGTTCGAGTATGCAGTTTTATAGCCTATTAAAAATTCTTATAATAAAATGCAAGTTTTGAGTGGCTTTAAATTCGCATTGATTTTTGATTTTTTCCTATGCGCAGCTGTATGTAAGATTTGTGTAAAAGTGCAAAGAAGTTAATTTCAAATTACCAAATTACTGATTACCAACAAGACGTCGACAAACAGACGTGTAACACATACAACCACAGGTACAATAGACACTTAATTTTGTAAACAACAAAAGACATGCAACCAAATACTGCCATATTTTGAAAAAAAAAAAAAAAATTTATAACACAGTACAAAAACAAACACACACATACACATAGCCGTGTATGTGCGGATAAGTGCAGCATTTAAATGGTAAAATTAATGCACAACCACATCAAAACTAAATAACCAACTTGCATACACTGCAACAAAAAAGTATGCAGCTAAGTGCATTTTCTGCATCAACAAACAAACATACACTTACAAAGAACATATTGAACACTTATTCATAAACAGACATTTTTTTTTTGAATTCATATAAGCCGTTGTTTTGCTTTACCACTTAACCTATGTGTCATATTTATGTATTACAAATGTACGCTCATACATACAAAAAAGAGAACTATTTCATATTTCATATTCATGCATACCTACAAATACATAAATACATACATATGTATACCAACAATACATGCAAAAAACAAGAAGTAAAAAAATTCTTGCAAAAAGTTATATAATTAATTGCTTACATAAAATACATAAAAAAAATACATACTTACATACATACATATGTGTACATACATATGCTTCGCTCATGCTCATATAACATACTCATATTTGTATTTATGTATGTACAGGCATAGAAAAAACACCAAAAAATATTTAATTCATAAATACATACATACTTACATGCATACATATACCTGCGTATATATTTGTGTGTATATATAAAAGCATGCCATGTAATCCATTAAATCATGCCTAACGCTTAATAATCGCCACATACATACATACATACATACATACCTACATGTACATACATACATACATACATTCATGTACATGCCTATGCGTATATGTTAGTGTCAGGCTTTCCTTTCGAAATACTTACGCTACACTTTTTCTCGAGTTCGCATCATAAATTACCGATGATTTGTGTGTAACTAGTAAGTGTGTGTGTTTATAAATTATTTACGAAAAAACGTAAATACATACTTACATACATACAAAAATACTCGTAACATAATGAATACAACGCCAGGCATACATACACACAGGCAATCGTAGGCTTGTATTCTGCTGAAATAGCAGCCCAATAAATTACAACTACAAACATAATTACATGCGCATATAAACAAATGCCTAGACACACATACATACACACACACATATATTTAGCTTTACAAGTACTCAGCTATTACACACACATACATACATACCTACAACTGTAGTTAGCCAAACTTTTTTAACATAAACAATTTTACACCAACAACTTGTAGCTAAAACAAAAAATTCGAAAAAAATTAGTTCAACGTCAAAAATTGAAACACTTAACATTTGTTGAAATTTCAATAGCAAATTTAAAGCTAATTTTTCTTCCAAAATAAAATAAATACGCATGTATGTGTGCGCTGCACTGCTATGCTAGCCAAATTTCATGCGTAATATTTCAAAAAAACAAAAAAGCGAATGAAAATATTGACTAATTGATGCATTTAGGCATAAAAGCTTTAATTACTATTCATTTTATTCATTGCGCAACATAAATTGATACACCACAGAAAAAACAAAACAAAACAAAAGGAAATATAAAATGAAATATAATATTTACATGTAGTCTCTCCTAACGGACACCTCTCTTAAGTGGATGTTTAGCATAAGCGGACATTTTTTTCAGTACATACCAGAAATCCTTAAAAAAGATTTTACAATTTTTGTTTATCCCTCCCAAAAACGTTAATACTCGCATAACATATTATTCCATTTTTTCATTCCTTTCTCATAAGCGCACACCCGTCATAACAGGACACATTTTTCAATTCCTAAGGTGTACGCTGAAGCGAGTGTTTACTTACTCTATTGGAAGAGAAGGGATACCAAAAACGCATAATAATAAAGAGGAGGATATGAAAAGTTAAATTTGAAATTATTTTCGCTTTTCGACATATTCTCCTATAAGCCTAACCACACTTCGCAGAAATTTCATAAAATCTAAAATAAAATTAAAAAAAAACTGTAGGCTTTGAAGAGTCTTCAGAAATAAAGGTTGGTTAAGTTTCAAGGGCGGGTGTTGATTTTAAATAAAATACAATTTTTTAGGAAACTATTCTTATTTCTTTTTATTATGATAATATTAGTATGTCCCAATTACGTATGAAACAAAATATGGGCCAAATGGCCGCCGCGGCCTCGGCGGCACACCTCCATCCGATGGTCCAAATTTTCGATGACGCTGCGGCATAATTGAGGTTCTATGCCGTTAATGTGCCGAATTATCCCATCCTTTAACTCTTGAATTGTTGCTGGTTTATCGACGTACACCTTTTCTTTCAAATAACGCCGAAGACAGAAGTCCAACGGTGTCAAATCACATGACCTTGGCGGCCAATTGACATCGCCCCGACGTGAGATTATTCGGCCATCAAATGTTTCGCGCAAAAGAGCCATTGTTTCGTTAGCTGTGTGACAAGTGGCACCGTCCTGTTGAAACCACATATCGTCCACATCCATATCTTCCAATTCGGCCCATAAAAAGTTCGTCATCATCTCACGATAGCGAACCCTATTCACAGTAACTGCCTCACCGGCCGCATTTTGGAAAAAGTACGGCCCAATGATGCCGGCGGTCCATAAACCGCACCAAACAGTAACTCTTTGTGGGTGCATTGGTTTTCCGGCAATCACTCTTGGATTATCATTTGCCCAAATCCGGCAATTCTGCTTATTGACGAATCCATTGAGGTGAAAATGTGCCTCATCACTGCAGATGAAGTGCGCGATATGCATTTTGATTTGAACGCCCGTTTTCATAATAAGCCTGAATAAGTTTAACGGGTTGCTCGATTGTGTATCTTTCAATGGTTCAAATTGAGTTAGTCTGAAATTGAAAAATGTCAAATAAAATGCAGAAAAGCACTTGACGTTTACGTGTGGTTCACTTCAACATCGGCCCTTAAAATTGAACCACCCTTTAGAAATAATACAAATATTTTTTCAATGCCCTTTTTTGATTTATACGTTAGAACACCTTCTGTGCTTGCCCTGCGTTAGCTACAATATGAGAAGTTGACTGTCTATCGGGGTCGCAAAAGACGCAGTCTTGATTACAAGATGTCTACTACAAAGAAACGTAAAGGTCTAGCTCCATTTGGTAACACTAAGTACCAACAGGTCTATGTCTCAGCTAGCCAGGCCAACCTAACCTAATCTTCATTTAAGCAGATAAAAAAATGTTGCCAAGATGGCATTAATTAAACTAAAATGGTCTAGCGGCTTGCCATCCTGCATTGGCAGACGCAAACTTCTCGGTGTACAATCTTAACAATATCGGAGAACTTACTTACTTAAATCAAAGAATTGACTGTGAGGAATAATTGATGAATTGGGAATGTAGAGTTTTTTGTATTTCAGTACTTCATCGCGTGAATTGGGGCATAGTCAGTTGCTTGTCGAAAGGCCGCATATAATCCATACTGGCTACAATGAACCAATTCTACGTCTATGCAATAATTACGCGCTATATAGATTTTAATTCAACTTTGACGAAATTTAAATAAAGCTTATTTTCTCTGTTAAATTAGTATTTATTCTGCAGACTGAACAAATAAATAATAATAATAATAAAATAATAATAGTAATAAAAAGTAATGATATGAAGGCACGAAATCTACAATATAAAGAAGGTGATTTAGTGCTTCAAAGCTTCTTGTACATTTTTGTCGATCAGCCACAATCTTCAACACCTCTTTAGTCTATTTTCCTGTCCTTTTTTCCAGAGTGACATCGCTTTTGCTGACACTTTTTGAATGACATCTTCTTCCCAATAATAGTAGGGTATTTTCGCTTAATATTGACGCCTTCTTCTACATAATCGAACTAATCAAATGCCTTCTGAAATTTAAACAATCCTGTACACACATTTCTAGCCGATTGAAATTTTTAAACATTATCCGGCATCTTACTTCGGGCACAGGTTCTAAGAGTGTTAAGTCTAAGTTTTTTTCTCAAGCAACTATTCGGCTCATAAGTATTTTTTTAACTTCTCTTTCGCACGTAATTTGCGATCTCTGCCGCTGCCTTAAGGCGAGTCTCCTTATTAAAATAACTTGAAAAAAAATGTAAGCAAAAAATCGTAAAAAACGTCTTGCGCATAAAAAAGATGTTGAAAAAATCTTAGCTCCAGAAACTTGAGTTGTAGTCTCCGTGCAATTCAACAGCGTATTCGTCGCGTCAAATCTGCCAGCTTGGGCTCTCGAGCTTTCCCCTAAAATTGTATATTTTTTTGGAATTTTTTAAGAAACACTTACCAATCCTCAACCATTGGCCTGATATCGTGCACTTACTAGGTATCAAAATGATTTTTTTCCATAGCTTCAAAGCGAAAATTGTTCCAAATACAATAGTTTCAGTGCTCTCTTTTCCATACTTTTTATCTTGAAATAAATTTCTAAAGTAAATAATACTCAAAAAATAATAATAACATATGGCAGGTTCTATAATTCACTATCGAGTTAATTTCATTGAAATTTTCTGGCAACCACTTTGAAATTCCCTGTAAGTGAATGACAGTAGGTACCTGCCCGAACAAATATATTTTTTTTGTGTATCAAATTGCACAATAGCCTAATCGTCTAAATGCGTCAAATTGAAATTTTATTAAATCGAAAAGTTGCACATTTTCGCTCTTTTAGCCTAAAATGTTATGCTATGAATTAAAATCTCTTTCAGTAATTACAAAGTAAGCGTTAGTTAAAATGATTTAATGCTCAATGAACTGACAGCTGAAAACTGAAAACAAAAACGAAAAAAACACACTTGAACACCATTGAACTCGCAGCAAATTTTGTTTCCTTTTAATCGACACGCTTCAAAGTAAAAAAGAAAAATGATTTTTATTGATAAAAAATAATTACTGAAAAAGTACTCATGCATGAAACAAGCACTTCATAAACACATACAACTAAACATTTGTACATAACACACACCCTTTTGAAGCGTAAATAAAAGCCAATACATGAACATGAACACGGACACAAACTCAAATGAAATGCTAACGTTTCCGTAACTCAAATTTATACTGGGAAATAAATTTATTTATGTAATACTTTTTTTTTTCAAATAGATGAATAATTAATGTGCAAAAAGAAAGAAATTATTTAGCGGTAATTAAATATATGATAGATATTTAAATAGAAATAAAAATTGCAAAACAAAAACACAAACAAATTCACACTGCTAAAATATGAATGATATGAAATTTACTTTTAAAAGCCATGTACGCGTATACATATAAACATATATACATATATTTATATAGATAAATACATACTTACTAAATAAAACATATATGTATGTAATGGCAGATGATTGTACGTAAAATGTGAAGCAGAAAAATCCAAAACTGTTATTTATTTTTTATTTTGTAAATTATAATTATGCGATAATTAATTATGCGCTGAAGGCAAACTGATATATGGCGTTTATGATAGAATAAAAAACCAAACAAAAAACTGAATATGAAATGCAAATGCAAATAAGAAAAGAAAGCAACTTTTTTGTGAATATATATTTTTGTTTTAAAAAACAATTTCAAAAAATTCAAAACAACTGTTTTTTATTTACAATGCGAGTAATTTTTTGGTGGAAAGCTGTTTGCTCGGTAGGTTGAGGTGAGAAATGTAAATACTCGTAATGCGAGTAGCAGCGAGTGGGCGAAAATTTTTGAATATATTAAATTTTGGAATTTTATCAATGTTTATCTCCCAAGGTGTTTCTCTTTTCCTTCTTCTTTACCTTCTTCTTGATTGGCGTAGTAGCCGCCTTAGCGATTTGGGTTAATTGCAGAATTTTCTCTCGCGTACCAAACTTTACTCTAGTCGATCTTATCAACATAGGGGAGGCCTTTCTTCTGCTCATTCACAACCAGCTGCGTTAGATCCCTGGATTTTCCTAGTTTCTTTTCGCATTAGGAATTCTAAAAAAATGTTACCCCATCATCACCTCAATGTACGTAGTTCGATGATAAGGAACAAGTAACTTATCCGAGTAAAAACTCATTTTAGAATTCATTTTATGAATTCATCGAATTGACGAAATATGTGTCCCATTAAGTATAAATATCGAACCAATGAAATATTTATTTCTGCCCCCTGGACTTTTACAATTAAAATATATAAAATTTTTTTTGTTGCTGATTCTCAATCCTTATTAGCTCAAAATAAAATCATCGAAATGACGAATTATGAATACTTATATCATTAAGTATACTATAAATATTACAAAAGCAGTAGTACCATTTATTCATTTTTATTATTACAACGCGCAATCGAAATTTCATCGAATAGATGAAATATTTATATGTGCTCTCTGAACTTTCGCTATTTCAATTTGTAAGAATATTTTTGGCGGTCATGCTCAAGCCTCAATAATTCAAAACAAATTCATCGATTCGACGAATTTTAAAAATTGAATTGACGAATTATGAGTATATGCCCTCTTAGGTATAATTATTATAAAAGCGGTGGCCCCACCTACTAAATGCTTTATTACAACTTACAAGCGAAATTCATTGAACTGATGAAATTCTTTTTATGCCACCCGAACCTTGTCTATGTCGATTTATAAGTACATTTTTCGAATTTATCGCCAACTCTCCTTACCTCAAAAAGAAATTCATCGAATCGAATGACAAAAAACATAATATTTATTTTTGCTTCCTGTACTATTATTACACTCGTTTTAATAGTGCTATGAATGCAATGAAATACATGTTCGCCTGAAGTTCAAAAGTTCATCGATTGGATGAAAAATTTGGATGAAAAAAATAATATTCCGATTTTGCAACAAATGGGTGACGAAACATGTGATCTTAGGCGATTCATCGATTGGATGAAATTGATTGACTTTGATGTAGGGGTAATGTGTTACTCGTTTTTTTTAAGTTAACAATGCATTGTGTTTTTTCAGCAGATACATACATCGATTGGATGAAATATATGCTCTTGTTTGTAGCAGTGTTAAATTACAATTTTTTAATAACTGCAAATGATTCATCGATTGGATGAAAAATATGCAATCGTGGAGAAAAAAAGTTAATATTTAAATTTTTTAAATCGATAACGAAATATTTATTCTTAGGAGGTTCATCCTTTTGATGAAGTAATTTTGTTTTATGTAAAAATTGTGCAACGATTTGCAATGAAATGAGTGTTCCCAGCAGATACATCGATTGGATCAAATGTATACACTTGTTTGTCAAATTCCTTTTTTTAAGAACTATGTATTATGAGTAAGTTCAAGTGTTCATCGATTGGATGAAAACTTATAATTGTAGCTGAAAATTATTAACTTTGATGTGACTTAGCAGTGCTAAGCGAATTACGAACGTTTTACAATGAGGATAAAAATTTATTGTGGAAAGCGTAAAATTTCGCAGGGATTTCTTTATCGCTTAACAGAAAATATGTGGATTAAAAGTTTTTGCGCTCGTTTCGGATTAAAAAAATTGATTTTCCATTGTTGCAGATTTTATAAATGTTTTCTACGGTTGACCATACATGCATACACACATATCCATATCCGGTCAATGCAATTCAGCATTCAGTTTTCTTCTAGCAAACCGTAAAACAGTACGGCAAAGAGGTCAAGCCACTGAAATAAAAGCAAATATGTAATTTGCATATGGAATTGTTTTTCGCTATAATGCACACCTCTGGAAAAGTTTTTAATATTTCTTTGCTGTACAACAAAGCACTAAAGCGTCGCCCTGATTGGCACTGCCGGCAAGCGATTTTTATTGTTATTGTTATTCATTATTGCATTACATAATTGTAAATTCATGCGCGGACACAAATTGTTTTTATTCACATTGAATTACATTTGCGCCAGAATTTGTTTTTTATGTATGTGAAAATGTTGGTGACGACGTTCAGGCATTCAGTCATTCATTTAGTCATTTTTTCGGTCACTCATTCATGCAATCGTTCGTTCATTCTTCCTGTGTTGTCACAAACATCAACGAAATTATTATATAAAAAATGCAAACTAAAATGCGCACAAAAAAATTTTACAAAAAAATCGAAACTTAAGCGCTGCGTTGAAAAAACTGTAGCAACAACAATAACAATATCCTAGTGTACAACAAAACATGATAAATCATCGCCAAAGCAGACAAATGTGCTCATACACAATTGCACACATTCATACTTACACAGGAACATAGGGACATACATACATACAAGCGACCAAAAGTGATGCAAGCAGCAGCAGAGAGTAGTCGTTGGATTTGCATATGAACGCATGATATACGTACATATTGTACACACACATACACACACATGCATATACAAAAACAAAGGTATATCGCGAAAGAAAGGCAGTCGCCCATAGATTTCAGCAGCAGGCGGTCTCCCCGGTTGACTTGTCTATCTCTTCGTCCATCTATCTGTCTGTCTGTCTGTTTGCATCGCAGTGGGTATCTGCATACACACATACACACATACATTTGTTTGACTGGCTGTTGTTCATTTGGCAGTTTAACTGAATTGTTGCAATACAGTTTGTGGGTATGTATATATGTATGTATGTACGAATGTTTGTACACTACCTAGTACGATATTATTTATTGTACTTTGTATACTTTTCGCGCCGAAAACCCGAAAAAATCATAATAGCGGCATCGCCGTTGAAATTGATGCCGTGAATCACCTTCAGCGCGCCTGAATGAAATTGTTTTTCAGCGGCACTTGGAGGCCTCCCGATGCTGCGGCATTTATGTAGATTGCGAGTAGAAGAGTAGGTGTCAGGGGGTGGGCGGTGCGTTGGGTTGGTGAGGTAGGTGGGTGGCTGCTGGATGCTGAAAGCTGAATGCTGGATGATGGCAAAAATCGTGTACGACTGCAATGATTGACTGTTGGCATGAATTGAATTGGTTTCAATTAAATTGGTGGAATCTACGTAGTTATGTATATATGTGTGTGTGTGCATGCATGCATATTTATATACAATTTTGAAACTACTTCTCTACTGTGCCATTTTGCTATTTTATTATTCATATTTTTCCACAATCGTGTTTTTTATAATATATTCGAGTTCAGCTACACATTTATACAGGGTGGTCCAATATAGAATTTTGTAATTTAATGTGTTTTATGAATATTTTTGTTTTGTTTTTTTCTTGGAAAGAAAGCTAGCTCTACAGTGGCTCATCCAGTCTACCCTATTAAAAACAATTTCGACTTAAGTTTAAACTATTGATGCCTATACATTCTTACTCTTCTTAAAGCAACTTTAGGTCGAATTTAACAAAGCGCGTCAGTCGTTTCTTTCTCGTGGTAACCGGGGCCAGTTGGACACACCCAAGTGAAGCCAAGTCCCTCTCAACCTGATCTTACCACCAGCAGATACCGCATTGAATACTTTCAGAGCCGCAACAATTGCATCCATTCAGACAACATGACCCAGCCAACGAAGCCGCTGGATCTTCATGCGCTGCACTATGTCTATGTCGTCGTAAAGTCATAGTTCCATCCATCGCCTACGATGCTCTGCATCTCAAACACTCCTTTCTCTCAAACGCTCTAAGCGACGCCTCATCGTATAGTATCATCGTCATACTTCTGCGTCATACTTTAGGACGGGCGCGATGAGAGCCTTGTAGAGTGTTAGTTTTGTTTGTAGAGAAGAGACTTTACTATTCAATTGCCTACTTAGTCGAAGTCGAGCTTCCCTTATATTTGTGGTGTGGATCTTAATGGTTTCCGACAAACGGAGCGATCTAAAATTTTATGCCGCCAGATAGTTTTTCTTTTAGAAATATACTTAGAGCCTTGCCTACCGAGGCGCGATTGCTATTAGCAAAACACCTTTTCTATCATTTCGTACTTTTTTCCGGGATTTGGACACCGTGCACTACTGAATGGTAGTCACACACGCGCTTATTCGGCTACGGCGGCCGGCTTTCAGATGTTTAGCGTAAGACTTATCCTTTACGGCTCGTTACACAAAAATGGTCTACTGGAGTCAAACTGCGCCTTCCAATTGACTTCATCATTTCGACTGTTTATTCAACTTTCGTAGATTTTTATATTTCCGAACTTTGTTTAAGTGAAATTCAGCTGTTTTGTAAATGGCAAATTATCAGCTAAAATTGTGACACATTACGAATTTAAGCATTACTACAGCATTCAAAGTCAAAAAGATTTATAGTTTAAATTCTTACTTCTGGTTGGACTACCTTGTACTAGTTACAGCTACGGTCGAATAATTAGCAACGCAGCAGTAATGGCACTCCTTCTAATAATGTTTTCCAATTTTCGCCTTAAATATTTTTTCTTCCATGGGGAATACCTTTGACGATTTCCAAACCTGTTTTTATTTTTAATTGCGTCTTTCCCGCAGTTTTTTATAAAGAACCTGATTTAATTGTTGCCGTTCATATCAATGAGATTTTTGCTTTTTGTCGCATTTTATTTGCTACTTCCATAGCTCGAAACTCTATTTATTTTACCTTCATGCGAAAGCAGTACGATTTTTCATACCTTCAGTACCCAGTTGCGCCTTTTCCAGCGAGTTCGATTTAGTTTTTTGCGATGTCGTTCCAAGAATAGAGCTCCTTGCAAAATAACATTCCAAAGAATATTTTTATATATTTTGAAATTCTACTACCTGCATGTCGTTGCCAATTACTTGCCCGTAACTGTATTTATGCACATCAGAGTCTCTTATTGAAACTATCACTTCACCCATAAGCGCGCTTTCCCTTACCCCTGTGTGGGTTTGTGACTGATCTTTATTCATTTAAAATGTAGCAAAAAATTTCATGTGTAGTGCCAGTAGTGGAGTGGGTAAAACAATCAGAAATATACAAAATTCTACTTAGCAGCTACAAGCACAAATAACGTTCATATCCCACACAAGTTCAGTGGCAAAGTCTACAACAGGAGATTTGATTGATGTCGAGCATGGATTTTGAGTGAACTGCTCGTTTAGTGTGAGACGACTGGACATATGTATGTATGTATGTATGGGTGTTCATATAATACTATAATTTAGAATGCTTGCTTGTTATGGCGGATTCATACGAACAGACTAACGGGCTGGGCAAATCACATTCATCACAAAAAGTTGTTTTCGATCTGAAGTGGAAATATTGTGAGTGAGTGAGAGACGGGGAACGGGATATCCAGAAGCAGCGAAGTCTTCAAATAATTTCATTTCACTCAAAATTCTTTGATCTGTATTATTTTATCTATAAGAAAATAAATAATTTTTTGCATTTTTGTGGAGCCAAAAAATGGCTATGTTAATCGCTAATAAAATGTTTCTAAAATTTCACTAGTGTGCAAAAAAATTGTTATCAGAACAAGGGTAATAAAAATAAAGGAATCGCACAAAAATGTCTGCAGTGGAGCAAAATTATGCAAAAGAGAGAGAATTCAACAAATTTTCTTACTTCTTCGCCACCATTTGAATGACCAAATTCAGGAGTTCCAATAAGAAGTTTGTTCATTCATAACTGAATTAGTAAAGTGCTATTCAATGCCCAGGTTAAGAGCCAAGATTTCCAGTAAAGATTCCCGCCACTAACGAGAGATGCGGCTTTGTTAGCTCTAGTAGATTTTTTTGTGTTGTTTTTTCATCCAATTAGAACCCTTCATCGGTCAACCCTTTATCCTAACCTAATGCAGCCCTAGTAGATCCCTTAATTGCCTCCAACCGAGCTGCGGTCAGTCAGTCTTAGCAACGCTTTTTTGGCACAGCCCTCGCTGAGTTCTTCGAAGTTCACATGTCTAAAAGTAGACCGTAGGTAGTCAGAGAGCCTTTACCCTCTCGGTGCACGAATAAACTATTTCAAGGTCGTCCGTCTTGGCAGCTCAACGACAATGCAGTTTGATCTGTGGCTTCCCACCGAGATAAATTTATTGTATTTGCAAAGTATTTGGCTGTCAGGCATTCCCTGACCAGTTTGAATCGCACTATTAGTGAGCTGCAGTCATTGATTGCCACTTGGTTTTTGAAATAAATATTTAGCTTTTAAGATATCCGGTTGACTGAAAATTCTATGCTAAAAGATCTGGGAGATCGAATTTAACTAAAAATGTAACAGCTGTTTCTCTGCATAACTTAAGATCCAATTACTGCACAGCCAGAGACCCGGACTCGCAGACCGAATATTGTCTAAACTTGAATAACTTTTCTCTGATTGACTGAGAATATCTTGACTTAAAGGACGTGAAAATCAATTTAAGTAAAAATTTTAACAACTCTTTTAGTCTTTGCTGATTAACCCACGACTTGGAGTTCGCGGTTAACGAGTTCAGCTAAGATTTAACAACTATTCGCTTGCAGAACTGAGGAGCAAGAGAGAGTCAGAGACAGAATATAGTCGAAATTTGAACAAGTCTTAACTTCATGGACCGAGAATATGATGATGAATTTAAGGGAGTTTAAGGACTTCGAGATCGATTTAAGCCAAAATCTTAACTGATTTTTCAATTCTTGACTGATTAACCCAGGACTTGAATTTTCGGAGATCTAGATCAGCCAAAGTTCAACAACTCTATAAAGACTCAGTGATAAAATATAGTAAACATTTTACCAAATCTTTCTCTGATTGACACTAAGTATATGATGACTTTAAGGAGCTCGGGATCGACTTTAGCTAAAACCTTAATCGCTCTTTCAATATTATCCATGACTTGAGTTATCGGAGATCGAGTTTAGCCGAACTTCAACAATCTCTCCTGCAGATCTCAGGATGATTATAGAGCCACTGGGATTGAATATTGGCAAAACTTGAGCAACTTTTTCGCTGATTGACCGAGAATGTGATAACTTTCAAGACTTGGAGTCGATTTAAACTCAAATCTTAACTACTCTTTCAATCCTTGACTGAGTAACACAAAAATTAAGTTCTCGGATATCGAGCTTAGCCGAACTTCAGCAGCCTCTCTTGAAGCTCGCATTATTTTAATTTGAATATTCCCAAAACTTGAGCAACACTTTCACTGCTTGACTGAAGGATATCATGGAGGTGCGATCGAATTCTGATAGAAATCAATTTGAAAAAAATATATTTTTTTTTTGAAATTTCGGCAGTAATAATTGATAAATACAATTAATTTAGTTGCATAGTAAGAATTTCAAAGTTTTACAGCAATGAAACAGTACTAAAATAGTTTTAATAATTTTTGTTTTACTGGAGTTTGAAATTTAGTTTTGTGGATTTTTAACATATTTTGGCTAAAGTCTCGCCTCCTTTGCAGGTTCATGCAATTTATGTCGAAAATAAACCTTCCAAGAGAGGCTGGCTTCAAAACACAAAATAGCCTGTACAAATCGGGGCATTTCGTATTAGCGTACATATGTACATACTTTGAGACTCTATTTTTTAAGGTAAAGAGATACGACGAAGCATTTCCGCACTTTCGTTTGAAGATGACAAAGCAACCCCCCCAATGAATGTCCAAGAAAACCTTCTCAGTAGTACAGTAGGTTTTGTGGACTACTTTTTCTTTCTCAAATATAGAATTGCCCGCCTTAGTCAAGCTGCATCTGCATGCCCAGCTACTTTTACCCTTATGCTTCTCAGATTCTTAAAAGAGATTAGCTTATCCACATCCAACACCCAGTGAGTTATAAACTGCGCATCTGCTATTTTCTTTAATGGATCTTCGCAGGCGATTCTCCATTCTCCATTCCCCATTCACAATCTTGACACTTTTTTTAATCAAAATCTGTATACAATCACTTCAGAATTTATGCTTTAGAGATGCCTATAAAGGCTTCTTGAAATAAAGTTGCTTTGCGCTGCTAAATCTTTGATTGCCGATTAACATAAACAATTGCAGAGATTTACTTGAGCCTCAAGTAAATAATTGTACCCGAGCATATTAAACATTTGTATGTAAGTATGTGTGAAGCATCTATCGAAGTAGGTGTTCCACATTTACTCACTGCCGTTTATCGCCAGCACCCAAAGCGTAGACAAATTTCCAGAAATTCATGTGCTGCCATGTAAACGGCTCTAAAACTTCAAAGGCAGAGTAAGCAGGCGAAAAGCCCACATAATTTATGACTTTAAATATTATCAGTATGCAATTCTATAATTGAAAAAATGTTCATCGAGTGCCTACCTGTGTGTTCTATTTGACATACAAATTCAGATATTTTATACGCACACATGCATACGTATGGCACAGAAAAAATGCTGTTGGTGGCACAGTTGCTTGCTACATGTGAATGTATGTGGTGAAATGTGCTGATTGCAGCCGAGTAATTCAGAATGATACCCCATACACGGAGAGTGCCCCATACATACATAAATGTATATGTATACGAAAGTTTATAGCTACTTCTGAAATACTTTGGTAGCTGCCGCCGCCATAAAATACCGTTGAGCGTGCTTTTGCTGCAGTTTTCCGTATTTCTGCCCAATTTTTATTTCATTTTTTTCTTTATATCATTTTTACATACATATTTTTTACAAATAACTATATAAAAAAACCACTTCAACTGCCACTTCTCCATTGCTTCACTACTTTTTCGAGGATTTTCTCTTCATTCCAATTTTTCTTCTTTTCATTCGTTTTTGCTCCGTTTTTATATTCTACTCTACTGATTTATTAGGTGCAGCTCGCTGAGTTGCTCTTCATATTCAATAAATTGTCACACAAAACGTGCCACCCATAATTGCCATCACCAATAAAGCAAGCAGAAGAACCACGAAAAAACTCATGCAGTCGCTCCGTTGCGTTTGATTGCCAAATGGGGTCGCGCGGGTGTGTGTTGTGCGTAGCTGAAATGCGCGGCGCCGCAGCTTTCGGGAAAGCAGGTTGACATATGTATGTATGTAGCTCAGCTAGTGAAGAGTAAAGGTACTTTTTTATTATAAAAAAAATACTAAAGTAAGCTCATCGAAAAAAAGCAGGGCAAATTCCTAGTGACGGGCAAATGAAGTCTTTGGGAAGGTGGTTGGTTACCGTGATTGGGGCAAAAATTTCGCAGTGCCTTCTACTTGTAATGCTAGCTTGTAGGATTTTGTGTGTAAATAGTGGCATAACAAAGTTAGTCACTTCACTTGGTACAGCTGTTTAGTGACCCGCGCGTTATCTGCTTGGCGTTTCGTTCATTCTTCACCATTTCACGTCGAATTTTGAATTGTGCTTCGACCGAAGTAAGTTTCGAATCCCAATTTTTACTTGTGCCATCAGTGTTTTCTACTATTTATTTTATTTATTTCTAAATTTTATTTCTGCCTCCCACTTTTTCCCCGTATTATCAGTTTTTTCTGTTATTTCTTTCATTTATAACGAAATTTACCTTTCGGCTCCCACTTTTTCCTCCTGCTGTCGGTTTTTTTCTTAATATTTCTTTTGTTTACTTTGAAGTTCTTCTACTCTCTTACATTCCATATTCATCATTTCTTATATCCAAAATATTGGCTTGGCGTGTCCTTCCCGCAGTTTTGCATACATCGCCTCATTTGATTGTTGTCTTTCTTTTCTATAGAATTTTTTCGTTTCGTCACATTTTATTTGCTACTTCCTAACCTCACTTTTTTCCTTTTACTTTTATTACCCATATTTCTGTTATTTATTTGACAAGTTTATGTAGGTTGTCGACGACTATTTCTCCTGGAGAACGTGACGAAAAGTTGCAAAAAGACTTCCTTCCTGCCGCACCGTCTTGCTTCCGGTAAGAGAAAAGAGAAGAAAATAATAATAAAAATAGAATAAAGCATGAAATAAATGAAAAAAGAACATTGAATGACATATATATCTAAGTATATATGTACTTATTTATGTGCTGTCAGGAAAGTACTGCCAAAGTTGCAAAAAATTTACACACCTACAGACCCAGTGGCGCATAGAGCCATCTGGATACTTACGCATACATATGTACATATGGAGTGTATAACTAATATATGTGCATATAAAATTTATATTTATATAAATGCATATATTGGGCAGCTTAAAAGCTACGCTAACAAATTTGAGTAAATTAAAAAAAAAAATGTTTTTAATAAACTTCATTCAAGGCACTTTTTGCCATTTTAATCTACTTCTGATCTTTTTTCATAACTTGATTATATCAATCATTCTATTAGTCTTGAACATCGAGTTCTCTGAGCGGAAAATTAATTCAATTTCATTTTGCAAGGCTCTATATAAGCTTCCAAGAAGACAGCTTTGCGAAGACGGACACAAATGGTAGACTGATGCGATATTATTGGCAACAAGACAGACGACAACGTCGAAGCAGGAGTCTGAGGCATACTACCTATAAGACTCCTATCTTACACAGAAGAATGGCAAGGAACCTCTGTTTCCCACACCGAGGTGCATTCTATAGAACTACTATATACCTGTGAAAGTATGCCAAAAGTAGGGTAACCAAGAAACACATTTGCACATTCCAGCAGCCGTGCAGCGTCTCTTGCTTCGAAAGCATCTAAACTTACCTTCAAGCTGGACTATAAAATTCTTGGACCTCTAATAATTCACATGGCGTTCATGATCTGAATACACCTCATATGAAGTGACAGATGTTTTGGCTGCTAAAGGGGTAGCTCAGAAACTTATAGAACCAGAACTTTTCCACAGATTGACAAGCATTTCACTTAGACACTACTATGATATCCAGATGGATGAGCAGGTTCTACATTGCTAATCGAATACGGAAGATAATATCAAAGTTCAAAGCATGCTTTTGAAGATATCAGCAAAGAGATCCAAGACACTTATTGCTCTTGGAAGTAAAGGAGAAGCCGAGGGATTTTTCGAGTCAGTACACTTTTACGGACTGCCAAGCTATAACAACCAGATGGCTAAGGAAGACGATCATTACCGGACGAAAGCCTTCTTTACGAAGAGACTAGCAAGGGGATCCAAGGTACTCCTTCATCTTAACAGGTGCAACGTCATATATATATGAATACCTATATATAAATAGCGTGTACATCCTTTGCTGGTAGCTTGGCAGGGCTCCTCCTCCTATTTGCGATGTGCGTCTTGATGTTGTTCCACAAATGGAGGGGCGACTCCAAACAGCGGTTGGTTTCTTATGAGGAGATTTTTCATGACAGAAATACACTCGGGATTTCGTCATTGCCTGCCTAGGGGCGACCGCTATTAGGGAACATTTTTTCTATTGCTTGATTTTTCACGTCCGGACATTCGAACCTGGACACTTTCGAATGCGTTCACGCACCAAACCATTCGACCACGGCGGCTCGAACATGCTTTGTTGAGGGCTTAGCCGCGCTCCTCCTTTAATTTGTGATGTGTAGCTTGATGTTGTTCCACCAATGGTGATACCAACAGTTTTACACTACATTGGAAAAGCAGACAATTTTTTATGTGGAGCTTTTCATGGCAGATATACACTCCCAGGTGTGCCATTGGCCGCCGAGAGGCGACTAGTACTAAATCTAAAGCTTTTCTATCAGTCTGAGTAGTTACATATTTTTTGTTTACCGGTCAAATTTAGACAATCAGTCAATCAGTCTGTCTGAGTAGTAACGGATTTTTTTTACCGATCATTGCAGAAAAGCGTGAAACACTTGTCCAATTTTGGCATAATGTAAGGACATACAACATAATCGCTGGATTTCGCTTCCTGGAACCACCGTACCTAGAAGCAAATGAGCGAAATGGATTTTCGCCTCTAAGGGAGTGGAGGATTGTTATAATACATACATTTTGGTCGCTGGTTTTAGTCACCCATGGTCACCTCTGTTTAGATCAATATATTCTAGACTGATGGTGCAAAGTCCGAACTTTCCAATTCATGAAAGCTTCTCAGTCGAACTCTCTCAATTTTTGCTGCTCCATCAAAGGGTTTAAGGAAATCTGGCATTGCCATAGTGGAATAGGAGGAACGCTCTTGTTGAGCAATTCTCATCAATAGACTACGAGTATAAGATTCATATCATTAACTGTAGGCAGTAGAGAACAGAATTGAACGTTTGGTCAAATGATGACAGTTCTTGAGATACCACTCTCTTCTAATTCCGTAAAAGAGGGTTCGTTACCTTCTTTGGCTTAGGAGTGAAGAGCTAAGGTTAAGGGAGGTTAGCTGACACCAAATTGTGGATTTAAGCCAGGCGAAATTCTTACTGGGAAGTAAAATCAAAAGAGGTTTATGAAACGCATAATCCTCCCTAAGCATAAACAGGAAACGTTCACGGGCGCAGTCATCTGTACGGTATTGAGATATGGTTGCCTGACTCTTGTCGGTGATCTCAAGAAACTCTAATGCTTCAATGCAGGCTGAGAAGGCTGAGATATCTCTGTCAAACGTAACCAGAAGAAAGGCTTATACGCTCAGCCCTGCCCAGCACTATCTTGAGTTCAATAAAAGAACTGGGTTTGGATGAGTTACTGGGTTAAATAGAGGACACAAAAGACCAAGAGGTCGAAGTGCAAATCTCAAATCAAATCAATCTATTTATCTCCCTTCTTTGGTTTTACAGCTCACTTTACTTACTTATTGTAGGACATGACCCATTTTCCACCACATTTTATCTAATCATCAATTTTGTGCCGTTTCAGCAGATTTTCCGAGTAGGAAATTCGGTTCATTCAAATGTTCATCGTTGTAGATATTCGACTTGTAATTGACAATCATAATTTGCTACCGATCTTTTTAGACAACCCAATATATTATATGCAATATCGCTATTTTGCACAGTTCCCAGCGCAGCTGTCTGTCTGTTTGTCTGTCTCCTTGTGCGGCTTATTTACTCCACTTTTGCCTCGCTTCATTTGTGCAGAAAGCTCTCTCTCGTTTGCATGCAAAAAATTTTCATAATTTACCGCCAAAATAAACATTTGCCAAAGTTTTGTCTCTTCGGTGTTCAGCGCTCCGCAGTTGAGTTTTTTTCTTCAAATTTGTTTCAGGGTTTTCGAATTTTTTCTTTCATTTTATTTATTTTCTGCTGCTACCGCACTTTCTTCCTGTAATTCCTTCATCTTTTTTTCTCGTTTGTCTACTTTTGCGTGCTGACATTGATTTTGTTTTATGTTGTGCCTTAAATTTTTGCGTAGTTCGAAAAGTTCTGTCATAATTTTGTTTGAGATTTAATTTAATTTGTTCGGCAACAGAAGAATTCCAAACTTTCGCAGCCTTGGAAATGCACACATACATGCACACATCTTTGACATATCTCTTTTATTTTATTTTTTTTCTTTTCCCAGCAGAAGTTGGCCTCGCTTTTTGTTGTGTTGGGATAGGAACGCAGATACTTGGAATTATGGGGGAGGTTAGGTTAGGTTAAGAAGGCGGTGTTCAGACTCATTGTCCAACTAGCAAATAAGTACTATTTTGATGCCATAATATATGGGTGACGTGTGTTGAAACCAATCAGCGAAGTTGATGAAAGCTCCTTTACAGCTCGGGAGGTTAAAGTTGGATGAGTCTTACAGAAGATGGTACTCACATGCTTCCAGTTTGGCTCCGCCGCTCCGATGTTATAGCTGAAAATCTGCAGTAAATACTTAACCGACTCCTGTACATTTGAAGCCCGACCGTTTCTGCGGTAATTTTTATATGCCCCAGCACCTGGCGTGCGGGCCAATAGGCCTGTTGTTCTGTAAGGACCGTTGCGAGCTCTGAAACTTCAGGTGTAAGCTTTGCTCGTGGTTTACTTATTCTAGTAAACCAAATTCAGGCGAACGAGTTCAGATTGCAGACACTATTTAAAAGAATTTCGCTTTGGTTATCCAGTCTCGAGTGTTTTGTTGCGCAAGACGCAAAGTAAAATTATCAACTCAGCTGTCAAGGAGAAATTATGTCGCGATCGTCTGAAGGTATCGTGACTTATTACAACAACAAAATTACATGCTTTTCACAATGGAGTCTGGTAGAGAGGACAAAAAACGTACGTGTACCGGCGATCTGACGGCGAAGTTTTCTTCTGAATTTTATTTTAGTGGGGCCAAAGTTTTCATCCTTTTTTAATGATAAATCATTTATCAATGATGTGTAGAAAATAACGGGTAACATTTTTGGGGAACATTTTAATCCGCTAACTTCTCAATAGTTGTGGCCAGGAAATACTCAACACAGTGGAATTACCTGTACTTACAAGCTTATATGGCCTTATCAAGGATCACAACCCGTTACCAAAAGGATATAGCGGGTTAAAATGTGCTAAAAAAATATTCGTCATAAAATTCTACTATAAGTCCTTAAATACACCAAAGCTCAAAATTCAATTTAAACGGAAGAAAAATGTTAAGAAAAAGGGTAATGTGTTTTGGTAAAATTTTCATATAAGTTACTTTAATAATTTTGGATGAGTATTTTCTTATTTGTAAAAAAATATTACGAGTACATTCTTTTTAGGCATTTTAGAGTTAGTGGAGAGACATTTAGCAGATCGTCCCAAGGTTTGGGGAGTTTTCTTTTAATTTTTATCGAGTTATGATGGTGATGCCATTGGCATATACACGGACCAGGAGTCACTGTCGTTTGAAAAATTTAATACATCAACAATAATACAAATCATCAACCACAATGGGCCATGGCAGGGGGTA
Source organism: Anastrepha ludens (assembly GCF_028408465.1). NCBI lineage: Eukaryota > Metazoa > Arthropoda > Insecta > Diptera > Tephritidae > Anastrepha > Anastrepha ludens. Next base: position 117,979,457 of record NC_071502.1, read on the forward strand.
AGTAGAGTACTCACCCTTGTGAGTATTCTTTCGCAGAAAATGGGAAGATAGAATACCGCACAACCGCCGGATGCCTTTTCAAAACCTCTTATCTCCGGATGCTTCTTAATTAATCTAATGAGCTAAAGAGAAGTGTATTTATGGAATTTAATACTATATGGGGTGATAGCGAAGGTCACAAAGGCCATAATATCTCGGATAGGGATAACCGACGGTGAGTGCGTAAATTACTGCTGTAGAGCAGCTTGCGGAAAAAAACTCGCCACATCTTAAAACATCTCTGGAGTTGAAAGCGCGATTGACTTAGACCGAACACTTTTCACCTCTAAAGTAAGAGAGCTTATGTAATTTTATTCAGCCTTCACTTCGCTCAAATGCAAACAGCTTTCTTAGTCATAATCATAGTTTAGTTCGTGGCTTAGGAAGTTTTGCTCCAACTAACTTCGTCGTACAGTTGTAAGTAAGCGCCTTAAGTTCGCAATGCAATCGCCTGTGTAAAAGCGTACGCTACATAAATAGAATATCGCGGAAGAATTGCACTTTTAACCACAAAACCATGCACTACAAACTGAGCCTCTGCTAAACATACAAGCCATAGAACTTTCGGTGCAATTTAAGCGATTAAAAGTACAGCTGCTGCGTTGAGACTTCAGTGCTCAAGTCCGCTAAGGTGGTACGAAGTTTGAATGTACGAGTATATGAACACCTTGGATTTCGCGTTGTGTCTGACCCAAATGCCCAAATTGCAAATCCACTTAAGACAGTTAACAGTTAGAAATGTAAGCAGTCTTAAGCGTAAGTAAGTAGTAGATACTACAGACAGACGCAGGGACGGTGGCGATTGCCTTGGGCCTCTATGCTTGCGTGGTGTGAGTGGTATGAGTGCATGTGGTTGTGTATTTGTATAGTGAAAAGTTTTCTTGAAATGATTCACCGCATTTGGTGGTTGGAGTAGCGGGGAGGAGGCATGCCTCTCATACGCAATTTAATTAAAAGAGTACATTGCGGCGATGTGAAATGGTAGAGCAGGCGGGGGAAAAAGTAAACGAAAGAATTTAAAGGCAGATTGGAAAAGAATAAATTCAAGCGCGTGTAAGCAGTGGAAGGAAGACAGCACATTTTCATATTCTATATTAGCAATTACTGAAAAAAAACTACGTATACATCTACGGATGCTCGAATTTTTTTTCTTATATGTGGAAAAAATGCAACGGATCGCCGGAAAAAAATTCGCAAAAATCAACGCGATTTTTGAACCCTCCACAATTTATAGTATCAAAATTCATTGGGCTAAAAACTGCATACTCAAAGTTTTCCTAGAAAAATTGAAACCTTGATAGAAATTTTCTGATTTTTTTTAAATGTTTTTTTACAAAGAAAGTATATTTTTAAAGTCTGTGGCACCTTTTGCAGCTTAAACTATAATATATTTTTATAAAAAACAAAACAAAAAGTAAAATAAAGATGAGGTGTGACAGGGCTATTTGACCCATAAACCCAGCTTATTAAAAATCTTAAAAGAATTTCAGATGATAGCAAAACTATATTTTTATAAGGAAAAAACAAAAAAAAAAAATTCTAATAATAAAAAAATTAATATTCAAAAGTATTCAATGAAGTATTCACCTCGACCTTTTTTCTTTGTTTTATATAGATGAAGTATGGCAGTACTATTAAGCCAATTTAAAATCTTCAGAGTATTTCAGATGATCTGATAGAGCTCTGATAGCTTCTCCAGAGTTCTTAGTTTCAAAAATTACAGCAACTGCTCGTTTGAGCGCGATGCGCCAACAAATTTCGTTTGGACATAATAAAAAAAAATATATAAAAAAAGCTTTACCGGCATGTGCAAGGGGCAAATAATCAAAACAAAACAATAAAAAAATTAATGCAAAAAAGTTCAAAAATGCGTTGATTATCAATAAGGTCTGATATCTGATTCAAAGTCTTATATAAGTACCTCCCATATTACCTTACTTTTTCCTCACTGAGAAAAAATAAAAAAATAAAAATAAAATAAATGTTTTCTTTCCTTTTTTTAATTAAATCTCAGTTATGCTTCAGAAAGGAAGTGACCTTAAAATCCATTGCATCCTCTTACACCAGACGATCCTCCAATACTACATTAATAAAAAAAAATAAAAAAAATATTTTTGTGGTGTGCGTCTTGATATTGTGCCAGAAATGCAGAGACCTACAGATTTAAGCTGACTTCGAAGGTAAGGGGTTTTTATGAGGAGCGTTTTGATGACAGAAATACACTAAGAGGTTTGCCATTGCCTCCCGAGAGGCGAAGGCTGTTAGAAAAAACTTGTTCATCATTTCGTTTTTTTTTTTATGCACGGAGATTCCAACCTATGCATTTCCGAATGTTAGTCATCCACCAATCCATTCGGCCGCCCTAATACTACATTGCTCTTTCGAAATATAAGAAAACATTGGGTTTTGTAGTTCTCGCAGCCTTTTCTACCACCTTTTCTGAGCTCTTCTTTGATGGCGCGTAATCCCATCGACACCAAACGCTCGGATTCTACTGGTACACATTGTTGCCACTACCTCTTTAGCTAATGAAACAGCTTCCCCGTTTTTGTTAATGCCTTGTATTGACCCGGGACCCATTGAAGTTTCTATCTTCGATGCACTCCAAGTCTAGTGATGGGCAGTACACCTGGAAAATTTAAAGTGTTTCTAAATCATTGCGCTCACCCAGTATAGGTAATTAAATGTGTTAAGTTAAGACAACAACAAGAAATAAGTATTTGGAGGTCCATCTATTACTTCCCCTCACAAGAAGACACAGCTAATTTCTTACATCACTTTTTTTTGGTCTCAATAGCTCGTTGAAATAGTTGAGCTTAAATGTTGCAAACTTGCAAGACGGTATGCCACTAATTGCATGTAGATGAGGCCGGACATACATACACATATACGTGTATATAAGTTAAAAAAAAAATCAAACTTAAACCAAGGCAACATACAAACATATGTCCGTATACGTATTGTTAACCGCAACTTGAACTGTAGCGCCTTGAAAAGCGAAAACAAACCACAAATAAATGAAAAGTGAATAGAGTATTTGAAAAACTACCCGCACCTGAAGTACAGCGTTAATATTACATGTACTTGTACGAGTATAGTAAGTCAATGGCAGCCGCGTAAGGAGTATGTATGCACTCGTACATTCGAACTTTTCAGGCGGCCTTGTAGGAAACTTTAAATTTTAAGCGAAGTTTCGCAGACTTTTAACCATAAAAGAGGTATAAAAAAAACTCGGGGCGAAAAGGATTATTGACATTATAGAGACAGTAAAGACACTGCGAATAATCACAGGAGACTCAATTTACTCTGATAAAGAGCTAATACGCAATAATGCTATGTTACCTTCATTACGGGAAGAGATAAAACGAGACAACAGTCGTTTGTCCAGCCACCCCGACCTGTTTGTCAGGGGCATAATTCAACCAACACAGTACGCACCTCTTCAAACCATATAAAACTAAAAAAAATTATATTTATAAAATCAACCTTAAAATGTCATGGCTCTCACTTCACGTGCAGTAAGTTATTCCTTTCAAGAGCAATAGGTGAGCAAATTTTTTAGTGAACTTGGACTTCACGCTATATAAATTTTTTAATGTATAAATTTAAAACAGATTGCAATAAATTTAAAAAAAATAGCTTTATCGACTTGAGATATTCCATTAAGTTTTGGACCCTAAGGCGCATTGTATGAACCACGATTCGTTAAATCGTTAAATAGCAAGCCTAATCTACTATACATCAGAGTTCAGACTCATTGCCATTGCAACCATTATAAAGGGGGTTTAATTTCATGGGCCGATGTTAAATGTCAACGACACCGTTGGACTTCTTTCTTTGGGCTTATTTGAAAGAAAAGGTGTACGTCGATAAGCCAGCAACAATTCAAGAGCTAAAGGATGAGATAATTCAGCACATTCAGCGTCATCGAAAATGTGGACCATCGGATGGAGGTGTGCCGCCGAGCCTGCGGCGGCCACTTGGCCGATATTTTATTCCATACGTACCAATATTGTCATAATAAAGAGAAATGACAATAATTTCCTAGAAAATTGTACTTTATTCAAAACCAACACCCTTGGAACTTAACCACCCTTTATTATGAATAAAATTTTGAAAAGATGAGAATACTTTTCAGTTCTTAGCTTTCACTGGAAATTCTAATTTCACACTCGTGCGACCGTTAATCTGTTAGCCCATATCTTACCTTAAAGGGTTAATACCAAAGTTCACTTTTTTCTCAAGAATTTTTTTTTCATATTCGTTTTTTCATGAAAATTGATATCAAACATAAAAATTATTTTATTACTATATTTGAAGTACTTAATTACCTATAATACCTAATATTGAAGTACTTTGCTCTACTCAACCATTTCTCACAGGCCTTCTACTGGTATTAATAGTTGCGATTGCTGCCACACGCGCTGCTTACTATTTGGGCTCTGCTTTTTGGTTTTGGTAATGTGAAACGTTTAACAAGAAACCAAAAAAAACTAGACATGCATAAAAACATACATCTTTAATTCGTTTGAATGACGTACGAATGCATGAATAGATTGTTTTAGTTATTGTTATATTGATTGTTGTACATATGTTGTTGCTGTTGCTGTTTTGTAGGTACTACTGCAATTGTTATAAGTTCAAACAGGGTGGGTTCAACCACATTGCGGTGACTGGTGGGCTTTATCACAGCCGCAGTAGCAATCATGCAGCAGGAGCAAAGGCATACACAGGCGCACACATAAACGTAGAGCCGAACGTACAAAAGCAACAACGGACAAAATAAAATCAACAATAGCCAAGTCGAGTAATTAAAGTAAATAAAAGTGAATGATTGTAAATTTGCGGACAAATGTATTATAGCATACATACGCATGCAGATACAATATGTAATATGTCTGTGTGTATGTATGTGTGCTTGCTTTCGAATGGCTGGGACAGGCAATGCAATTCATTAATTGCAATTGTCGACATGATGGAACATGGTAAAAATGTATATAATTGTATGTGTGTGTAGGTTTTGTGCCCATTTACACATGCATTGAGTACTGAGTGAGTATTAAGTTACTTACATGCAAAGGTTTTGTGCAGAAATAAATTGGGAAACTCAAATTCAAAATTGAAACAAATTTTGAAATGCGACAAATTTTCATCAAAATTGCAAAATTTTTATTCAGAATTTTTTTTTTAATTTGGGCACGCAACCTTATAACCCATTAAATTTTAATACAATAAAGTGTAAGTTTGAAGTCGCTCAAAATTCTCGTTGATTTTTGATAATTTTTCTCCCTTAAGGTGTTGTCCTTTTTTCCGTTGTAAGGACTGATGAACGAGATTTTTTTTCTGATCAAAATTTTTTAAATTTTGAAATACAAACCTTGAAGGACCTATATTTTTATGCAAAAATAATTTAATTAAAAAATAAATAAGCAAATAGTCACAACTTGTCATTACTAATTGTTGAAAAAACTTTCGTTAAAACCACAAAAAAAAAAAAAAAAAAAAAAAATTAGTACCTAAAATCCATAACCATGTTTTACCTTTGCGAAAAATCGCTCCTAGAACCTAATTGATTTCACTTTAGAATCTAACACAAAAAATGACTCCTAGGTATGTTCATATATTAGCGGACCCGACAGACTTCGTTCTGTCAAATAGATTTTGAATGTGCCAGTTTATATTTCGACCTTAAGACGTTTTTACTCTGCTGACCCTCACACACCACCCTATAATCATGGTGACGGTTCTGTTCAGGAGAATTAAAGAAAAGGGTCAGCTCGGGTGACCTAAGTATCTTCGCTTCCACGAACTTTATCCACCTTTTTGAGACCCACTAAAAACCCCGACTGGGATGTTTGCCAGAGGGCTTCAAGTTTAGGTTCAAACCTGATTGAAAAATAATCTAAAGGTATAGTGGTGCTTTAAGATATACAATGTTTTTTGTTTGATTACCTGGTGAATATACCAACTAATCTGATGGTATTCCAACACTGGAACAGGCAACATACAATTGACCATGTGAGAAACATCGGTTTTCTAGATTAATTAATAATGTTTATCTTTTGGTGTTCTTAAAATATGGTTGGATTTGGGCTGAACCCTGCATGATTATTCTTAGAATTTACTTAACTATTTTTATTTATTATTTGTGAATGAAATTCTTTAACGCGTTCTGAAACTAGAACAAAAGAAAGAATATTGCGAGGCCAATCAAATCTATAGCTCTTACATTTTTTGACTTTTCAATTTGGTCGGGTTCACGATATTATCACTTTTGTGTGAACGCATTAGATCCTCCAACGCGAACACACATACACGAACGCGCAATATTTGTATGGGAAAAAGAAAAGGGCTTTTTTAGGGTTTTCCCGGAAATTATTCAATTTTTTCTCGCCATAAAAACGATCCTTGGACTTCAAGGAACATTATAAAAAAATTATTGTTAAGATTGGTCCATGCGTTGTTGAGTTATGCGCTTACCAACACATTTTGCGATTCATTTTTATACTATAGATTTATTCCTTGGAACATCCTAAAAGTATAAAACTGTAAGAATTCAAAAATGTATGACTAAATTCAGTAGATGCGCCGCTGTTAAATGGTGCAAGATCTCACATTCCATGTTCCTTATGTAGTCCTTATACGAAAGCCAAAAGTCATCGTCTAGTTATCGATTTTATATTCGAGTTCCTTGGGTGCTGTTGTTTTATGATAAGGGTACCAACCTTGCGCAACCCCGTATGCGTCAGTGGGATACGTGCTGGAAGTTTTAGGGCAACAATTTTTACCGTTTTTATATAGTGAGTCGCATGCTACATGACCGACACCCGCTATCGGTCGCATCTAGTCTGATGAACAGACGCTGAGAAGTTCCCGCTATAGCCGCTACTAGGTGGATTATTTTTAGCTTCGGTGTTCACAATCTCCCTAAGAACGAACTGAGATTGTTCATAGGCATTCTTACCGATTCTACGATCTCTGCCAAGAAACACCATCATACTTGCTTCCCAAATGCAGTGCCGTATCGAGAAGAAGAAGTAAGCATCTCAGCCTAGTGCGGTCGGAAGAGAGGCACTTACGCACATCCCTGTTCGACTAAGTACAATTCAAGGTTTATTGATAGAACTGCATCCCGATGAATTATTGTGAAGAGTAGAGTAGAATGGGGTAAGATAGGTCATTTTTTTTGGAGAGCTCTTGCTACGGTGTTTTTGCATTGATTTTGAAAAATAAGCAAAATTGTGAAAGGTTATTTATCTGCTAACATTTGGGTTATACTGGCTTATGTTTGGCTAAATATTTTGGAAGCTGCATTCAATAAGACAAAGGTACTTTTTTCGATATTTTCAAAATCGGGGGGCACGATAGGTCACTATATGTGAGGGGAAAAGAACAATGTACATGGCTTGGAAATTAACGTTTTAACTTTTATTTATAGAGTATGAACACTGCACATGTTATAAAAGTTAGGAATTTTTCTTTAATTCATCACGCGAGCACGTAATGTTTCTAACGGAATTTTAAATTATTTAGAGGCTGATCGAACACTAGCGCCATCTCGGACTGCCGCGATTGCGTTTTTTACGTCCTCTTCACTTTGTTTCGGCGTTTTTCGTACATAATTACGCACCATTTTGCTGCAAAAACAATTAAAATTTGTTTTATTCAATTAAAAGTAGTGACCTATAATGCCCCCAGACGGCTGACCTATAGTGCCCCCAAGCACATGTTTTATTTTAGTGTCGATATTTTTTTTAAAAACAAAAATATCAAAAAACTAACACATTATTCGTGTTCAGCATTATTTTCTACGTAAAATAAAACTCACCTGACAAATATTTACATACATTAAATGCACTGCACCGTAGAATAAAAAAAATGCTATGTCGGAGAAAAGCTCACAAAAAGTAAACGACGCCAGAGCTAGGATAACTAATATATGGTGACGGCCGAAATGACAGTCGCGAACGTTGTTCCCCACCACGTATTCAATTCACATAAGACGAGTGACCTCTGCAAAAACAGTGCGACGAAAACCCCACCTACCTATTGTGCCCCATACCTATCTTACCCCATTCTACTCTAGGGAGCACAAAAGATCTGAGGGGCGAAATTTAAAGCCCTATTTTTATCTATATCCATCTGTCTTTCAGGCTCTCAATCTCAGCCAAGAGGAGCACTTAGTGTGGTCCCTCGGATGAATTTTCTTTAAAGGGCTACTAAAGCAGTTTCTGCAGTTTCCACTTCCCGTGAGGTGCTTTCGAAGATCTCACTACGACTCCATAGTACGTTACTGGCTATGTGTCCATATGTGTGTTTAGCCAAGGTTTGTCAATTGAACAGAATTCTAAAAAAAATTTACTGGAAATATTTGTGGCTTAAGGCAAATTCGGCTCCAAAACCTGGCTTTCTCTCTAGTGTACTAAAGTTCACGAACCGATCAAAGTGATTGATTCCTGCTTAACTCTGTAGTTTTCGTTCACGTCTCGCGGGAAAGTAAAACATTGCCTCTATGAGCGTTGCCTGTTTTGTGCTTGACAACATAAACACCAGGGCGCACGGATGAGTTTTTAAGAACTTCGGGGCACGCAGATGTATTATTTATATATTTTAGTTTATAACGTTAGTGAAAATAAAAACAACCACTAATAGTTGAGATAAGAGAAGCAGGGAGATATTTTATGTAGTGAAAAAACTAAATGGAGAAGGAAATTACCTCATTGCTCAACATTGGGGACGAAAAACTAACCCATTTGGTCACTAATAATATTTGGATGTGGGCATGCCATTTTTTTTACTCCTTCCTTAAAGTAAATTTTATCAAAAGGAAGACAAAGAAAAAAAATTATTTTATTTTATTTTATTTTCTTGGAAAAAATTACATCCTCAAAACAGGATACTGGGTGCATACAGTTTGAAAATTTTCAAAACACTTTTTTCAATAAAGAACATAATTGCATTTTATTGTAAGCAAAATATTTTTACATTTTATATAAGGAATTAGTTTACTGTGGATAAAAAGTTGGAAATCCTTTTTTTGTCAATCACTTCCTCTAAAACTGTTTCAGAAAATACATTATAAAATTTACTATTTTTTATGAGGAGGATGTATTAAAAGCCAAACCTCGTCGGTGTGAGATTTTAACCCGAATCCCCATTACTACCGTCAAGTAGGGACGAAAAAAAGTTCAAATAACAAGTGGCGTTCCACAGGGATCGGTTCTCGGGCCATTGCTGTGGAATATAATGCACGACGGTGTTCTCTGTATCAGGACTCCCGACACAACCATGATAATTGGCTTTGCCGACGACATTGCCGTTGTGGTAACGGCTAAAACTCTAGGCGATATCCGCAACAATGCGATCCATGCGGTTTTAAGCGTGCAATCTTGGCTAGCCCAGAATAAGCTAGACCTAGCGCAACAAAAGACCGACGCAATCCTTATATCCAGCAGAAAAAAAAACCAGGAGAGATCTCTTTTAGAATCGGAGACTTCAACATAACGACCACTCCCGCAATCAAATACTTGGGAATAATGTTAGACAAAAGGTTGTTTTTCAAAGCACACTTGGAGTACGCCAACAAAAAAGCATCCACCACCACGACGGCGCTGTCGAGGCTGATGTTAAACGTACGAGGACTAAAACAAAGTCGCCGTCAGCTTCTGGCTAATGTCGTGAAAAGCCAAATTTTGTATGGTGCTCCAATCTGGGCGAATAAAACGGATCATGTATCATACTTTCGATGTTACAGTCTACCTACCGGTTGTGCGCACTACACGTATGTAGTGCATTTAAAATGGTGTAATATCTGGCATGTACCTGCTAGGCATATTAGCAATAGAAACTGCACAAATAGCGAGAGCACAGCGACCTATAAGTCCGTCTACTCGGGTCGCGTTACGAGATAATTGCATCGACGAGTGGCAAACTAGGTAGGGCAACTCAGCCAAAGGGCGGTGGACGCACAGATGCATTCCCAACTTAAAGCTTTGGTTAAAGAGGCCACATGGAGAAGTAGACATCTACCTGACCCTGTTTTTGAGTGGACATGGATGCTTTAAAGCATGTCCATACAGGTTAAACCACGACTACAATTCTTATTGCGAATACTGCGATGGAAACATTCTAGAGGACGTTCACCACATATTTTTCACATGCTCGTGCTTCCGTTCTGCAAATGAAAGGGTTTATAGAACCTTTGGCGAACCTCCTTCACCGGAAACATTCGTACATCACATGCTGCGCTCGAAGGAACAGTGGAATGCGGCATGCGACTTAGTGGCCGAGATTAAGAAAGAGATTAGGCGTCCGGAAAGACTGCGACTAATCGCCTTCCCTCCCCGCGAAGTAATACTTGACGGGTGTCCCGCGGCGAGAGGTGATGGCTCAGCCTGGTTTCAGAAGGCCACTTGAGGGTAGCCCTGTACCACACGCCTATAAAGAAACAAAAAAACGTCAAGTATTTCGTTGAGCCCTCGACTCAATGTTAGAAGTTGCGTTTACCTATCGTTAAAATCATAAGTCTCCGCTGAAGAGATGCTCCAATCAGGAGTTGCATCTATCCTCTGTTCAAATCATTTCAGGAAAGATCCATGCCTCTCGGATCTGTGAAGGTTACTATGCAAATATTTCTTATAAAATTTGTGTTTTTGTTATCTGCATATGCAGTCACTCTCTATTAAGCGGACACCTAGGCGACTGAAACATTTGCCCGCTTATGGGATGTGTCGTCTTATGAGAAAAGTGTAAAAAAGGCTGTAATATTATATCTTATGGAAGGGTTGTCCGCTCAAGAGAAAAAAACTACTGATGATTTTTAATATGCACTAAAATGTTAAGAAATTCTTGTTTGTAGTGCTTTCGTTCGGGCACGGCGTCTGTCTATGGATTGAAGTTTACTTTGGCGAAAAAATGCAATACTAAAATTTTAATTAAAAGTTTCAACCCATTTGAGGTGATTTTTAATAAATATACACCAACATTTTTTTACTCAAAAAAAGTTTTTTTAAAGCATTTTCCCAACACTTAAATCTTAAAAATCGCTTACCCACAAACGACCTTTGACGGAAAATAATTTTGTAATGCAATCGACTAACAATAGTGCCACGCAACGCTTGAAAAACAAAGAAAAAGCATAAATACTTAGTTACAAGCAAAAAACTGTGGCAAAAAAGAACAAAAAAGGCAAAAAAAAAAGCTGGCTACAACCAAACAAAATAACTAAACAAATGAAAATGAAAATTGTCTCAACAACACAATTAAAATGCGCTCAGCCATGGTTACAAACAAAAGTTAGTGCTTGTACAATCATAGTTGCACACATACATACATACGAGTACAAGTGCATATATGCATGTATGTAGGTGAGGCTAAGCGCTTTACAAACACATTGCACATACAGCTTACGTTCTCTGATAGGGGCATAAAGCTAAATTGTATGAAGTGATACATGAACCCTGAAGAATGGACAAATAAAAGGTATGAAGTTATGCAAGTTGATATGCCTCGACACATGTCTGCCTGCATATACCTACGTATGTGTGAGTATGCCTGTGAGTCTGCCATTGTATGCCTGCATGTGTCAATGTCTACACAACGAGACAGCAACGCAAAGATGCGTATCTGAAAACAATTAAAGTGGCGCAATTGTTTAAACAAAAGAATCATCAGCCGAAAAAAAAACTAGACTAGAACCAAAGCAGCAAACAGAAGACGAAGAAAAAATTAAATAAAAAAAGAAATACAAGTGGTAGTAAAAATGCCACTGCCTCACTCGACAAATAGTAACCGCCATACAAAGTGCTTTAGCAGTAGCCATTGCATTACAACAATTACAATTATAATTAGAAATGCAGAGTTCAGGGGGTTTGAGTTGTGAGGTGTTGCAAGAGGGATGCTCGAGGTTCTGTTGATAGCAATTGCACGCCAACAACCGATAGTAATGTGATGTGGAAAATTTGTGAAGGCTGCTGCCACAAAACGACTTTTATGTGTGTTTAAGTAAAACAAAAAAGGAAGAAGCAAAAAAAATAAACATATGCAACTGCTTAGTTTGTCAAAAGCAATGCTCCACATATACAGTTGTCGGCCAAAGAACTAGCTACAATCATAATATATTATTAACTGCTGATTTTAGTGGTAATTAAAAACAAATATTTTTTTTTTAATTTAAAATATTTGGTTCGGGAGTAAGTTCGTAGCGTTTTTACAAAAACAATAATTAGATCAGTAAGTTAATCACTTATATATTCACCGTTTCTCTTTACAAACTCTTCCCACCTCTCGACCAGTCTGGTGTTAAAGAAGTTGTAAAGTCAGTTTTTACGGATCTGTTTGTTATGGAAGCTAACGCCCTTTATATGGCTCGTCAGGGAGTGGAAAAGATGGTAGTCGGTCAGTGCAAGGTTCGGAGATAAGGCGAATGCTGAAGTACCTCCAATTCGAGCTCTTGAAGTGTGACTTTGAACACTTGTGCAACATAAGTCTGGTGTTATCCTGAACATGGTTTGACCATGTCGATCACGTATTTTCAGTCGAATAGCCTCATCCAACGTTCTCCTTCAAAAGTGTTTTGAGACGTTCTTCATCAAATTCCGAAGACCTTCCGCTACGGGACGTGTCATCGACGTCGAAGTCGCCATTTTTGAATTGTGTGAACCATTTACGTTTTGTATACTCGTCTATGACACCTTCTCCCTACACGTCGCAAATGTTCCGGGCTACGTCGGTAGCTTTTTGACCTCGCTGAAAAGCACAGAAGAGCAGATGTCGAAAATTTTGATTTTTGCCTCCTGGGTATTCCATTTCTAAGCATCTAAAGTAATAAAATATTAAGTGTCTCAAAAATGCATTTAACATAGTTTTATAGAACAGATAGAGTTCTATCGAATGAATACTTACCCTTTGCCAAACAGCAAAGAACTCGTTGTAAAATAAAAGAAAATATAAAAACGCTATGAACTTATTCCCCAACCTAATATTTTATTGTTATATTTTTTGTAAATATTTTTAACATATTTCTAAAACAGGCATTGCGTTCTATACGATTTGAGGCCTCTTGATTCTCGGCTAAAGCTAATTAATCTAGAATACCTAGAAAAGAAGAGGACAGTCCTTTCATCGTCATCGCCGGCTGTCCACTTTTACTTGAAGTTATAAGCTTTAATGTTCCTCAAAGATGGCTTCGTAATTTGTAACCTTTTATGGAGAAAACTTTAAGCCGAAATTGGCGAGTAATGCACCCCTTGCTCGCGCACTTCGAGACTACAATTCATTATCCCATTCCAGCCGGCTTCATTGTTCTTAATCTACACTAGATTTTGTAAAAATTTCAAATTTAGTTGCTTAATACTGTAATTTTATTGATTGCTAATATTTTAGTTGGCGAATTTGGCTTGTTTTTCTTTACAAATTTGTCTACTCCCGTAGGTTTTGTACCGTAGATTATTATTAAAATGAAATAAATAAAAAAGTTTATTTATCAATATTTGGTATCATATTTTGCCAGCTTTCCTTTACTCTTTAAAAGATTGCGCGGGTTTGGAGTGCAAAAAAAAAGGTGGCGCAAAATTAGTCATCCAATTTTGTTTTTGAACAACTTTTTTGCTAAATAAAAAAAAAAAAAGATTTTATATGATGAAAATCTTTATTTCAACCTGTACACGTTCCACTCCTTGCCAAATTTTTTGCCAAATACAATAAGAATTTCATCCAGAATCCACAGCCAAAATTTCAAACGAATCGGCAAAGCCATTATCGAGCTTTGCGCACAGAAAAAAAGGCTATTACAGTATAGAGCAAGGGACATTAAACAGATAGGAGCAGTAGAGTGAAGCCAAAAAGAGCAATTATTTTTTCGTTTTTACTTTCAGTCTCTAGAATTTAAAACTTTCGGCCAAAGATTGACCGTTTATAGTAATTAAAACCAAATTTGACAATTTGGTGGCTAAATAAATAGAAAAAAAGTCAAATAAGCAAACAACTGATACCACCTGCTCCACTGATACCACCTGGCTAAAGTGCCTTGATTGGTATAAATAAATCAAATACTTTACTTAACCTTTTCAGCATTTCAAAGTTAAATATTTGATAGATTTTTTGTGAAATTTTAATTTCACAATGGCTATTTCGTCATTTCCTATCACTACTCAGTATAAGCTGGCCTTGGGCTAGCAAAAATAACTACATTTAATATGAAAAAAAAAAAATAAAAACCATAAAAAATGTATATATACATGTATAATAGTAGACACATGCCTCTAGCATGGATGAAATTAACAAATAAAAATTTGTAATTTACTGAAAGTTGGCACCAGAAAATATAATTTCCCATAAAGTTGCTCCACTTAAAAAAGTTTTCGAATTTGTTGTGAGAAAAAATCCTTTATGGAAGCACTGGCCAGTTTTATCTTGAAGAGGAGTAAATAAATTGTATTAAAACGGATTCGTTATTGTTTTGAAAAATCTTTGCAACTGGTTTGAGAATAGATCGGCTTCTGGATACTTTAGAAACGAGAAATTCTACTTTTTACAAAGCCGACTTGGTCTATTGAGTGGAACTTCACAAGGCTTTATCTCCTAGAATTTTATTCTAATTACCTTAATACTAAGCGTGAGTAAGCTAGACATACATATGTATATATTTTAAACTTAGTAAGAAAATAAAGGAAAATAATAAAATGTATTTTTTGAAAATAATAAATAAAATGTATTTGTAAAAATTAAATAACAAAATGTATTTCCGGCTTTGATGACTTCAATGTTTCGTTGACTTCAATGCTTTGCCTAGAATCACTTTTTTATAGAGCAAACTAGCTCCCATTGATATCTCAAATTGTTGGAAAGATACTGTACACCCACTGCGACATGAGTAGATTGCCGTAACAGCGGCGGTGTCGGTGGCAAACAAAGATAGCGACAACAGTGGCAAAAACAGTAACAAAGATAGCAGCAAATGAAAATTAGAACTACCATGCCGTACCTCTTGTTGTTGTTCGTGTTTTTTGTTGTTGAATATATATGTACATTGCCTAATATGCTGCCTCTATAAGGCATTTCTTCAATTGCAACCTCAACTACACTTGTTGATTTTTTCTGTGGAGCATTTTTTTTTTAGTTTTTGTCGGTACAACTAGCAAGTACAGCACTCAGACAACATTAATTCCATTGTACTGCACTCGCGTTCTTTTTTTAATTTTCATTTAATCCACCCGACCTCCGAAGAAATCTGAGTAGATCTTGTGGTGCTAAGGAGCCAAGGTGGCCGCTTCTTAAGACTCTGGCTCTTTGGAGTCTTAATGTCCTCAAATTTTTCTTTATTAAAATATTGTGAGACACATTCGCCTTCAGGGGCTCTTCTTGAGTCAATGCGTAGAAATTTCCTCTGCTGTTACGTGGCGTCGAAAATGTTTGCTAGGCGGAGATATCCATTATGATTTTATGAATTATTAACAAAATCAGTATCCTGGTCCACGAAACATCTCGTAAAAAATTCTCCACAATGAAGAGGATAATTTCGGCTTGTTTAGCTTTGTAAAGAGGTGGAGTTTTGGAATTTGGAACGAAAAAAATTCACAGAAGATTCATCAGATACTGGCTAATGGAGATTGTGGGTCAGCAAACGGTCGCTGAGTCGGGGTATCAAAGAAATATATCTGTTAGAATAAATGTATTGCAAGAAATTTGGTTAGCAAGAACAGTTAAATGTAGAGCTGTATACCAAAAAGAGTTGTTGATTTAGATTAACACCCTCAGTTCACTCCCTCAACTACGCGATGGCTCTCCTAGACTGACTAAAGCATATCTTTTCTCCCACGAGAAATAATATCTTTTTCTTAACAGTTATATTTTACTGTTTACATTTGCACATGCACATACATATACCACAAGTAGGGAATTTTTGTTGCAACCAACCACCCAACCCCAAATGCTACTCTGTACCACAACTGCACTCACTCGCTCACTCACTTGCCAATTAGGCGCTGTGAGGCCCAGCAGCAGTTATCTATGGCACGGCAGCGTTGTGGCAGCAGCTTTGGTTGCATTGTGTAATTTTATTAACAACAATGTGCCCATGCAACAATCAAGTGGTCGCTGCGAATTAACGGCTTCCTGTCTGCCTGCCACACAAGCTGGCGGGCTAACAATACTTCAAGTAGCTACTGCAAAAAAAAACATACTCACACTAACATGTATGCTTGCATATGTATGTACGTTGCATGTAGTGTTGTTGAAGTGGTAAGTTGGTTGTTGATTTCTTGCTTTTCCCGCCCCACCTTTGCTTGAGATTGAACTTTGAACGCGCCGCTCTGGCAGCGGTAGCTACACTGACTCATCGACCGCCACAAGCCCAAGCATGCATTAGACGAGTACGTATCAGTATATACCTACTTACACACATATGCTTTAGAAGTTACACGCACACACGCACATGTGCCGCTAAGTTCCTGCTTGCAACCTGCATTGTGCGTGAAAAAGTGTAAGAGAAAATCCTCAGCAAATCAAACTCTCCTCGACAGCAAAGCTGCCTGCCACTAGTTTGAGTTTGGTGTTGGATTCTCTTGCGCCGGGGTGAACAGACAAGCAGCAAATTAAAAAAGTTTTGCCTTTACCACTGCGTCGGCCGGGCCAATCTTCTTTTTTCTTTGCCATTTATTCTTCATCTGTTTATACCTATTCTTATAGTGCTTTCTGTAGGCTTTCTTCGACTTACTTTTACTACTTAAGCCAATGTTGCAGCGTTGGCGTTGACGCTGCTGCCGGTACTGCTGATATGGCTTAGTTGCATGTACTTTCATTCGTATTGCGCGATATTTAGTTGGCACTGTGGTATTGTGCGCATATTTTTGAACTTAAATAGTACAACCTTAATATTTCCAGGACAATTTTCTTCATCAGCTGAGGATCTGCGTCTTGCGTTGTTGGTACAAACCGTGGGCCGCATAGTATTATATAGCACACGAGTGACAGTTGGATTTTTGAAATTTGAAATAATTTGAAAAATATGAAATTGCGAAGAAGAAGAAGCCTCATCATGCAGAGTGCTTAATAACTTTAGTGCAGAGCCTTACTGAGAAGTTTTGACCATTTATTTGCATTTACAATTTTTTTTTTATTTCTCCCCCCTACAGAAACCTTGTAAATCTAAATTCCAAACTTCGTGCAAATTAAAAAAAATCAACAAATTTCCATCAAAACCTCTCAATTTTTAATCAGAATTCTTAGAACTATTTCATGAGTGCAAGATTGTAACCCATTGCATTTTGATGCAATAAAGTGCACGTTTGAACTGCGTCAAAAATCGCGTAGATGTTTAAGAATTTTATTTTTGGACGATGTTGGCTGTTACCATCCATACAAAACAAAAATTGGAGCATTCGTTATACAGAGCAAGTGCGGAAGTCCACGGATCGTTATTTGAGGAGTGTTACCTTTTATTTTCCTAATTTCGAAAAGTAGTAGTGTTTGATTTGACTGCTGATTACTTTTCTTGGGCCAAAAAAATAAGTCAGAAGAAGCTGGTGCAATTCCCTTCTACAAATATATACCTACACACCTTCTATTGAATAGGAAAACACATTTTGAGCAAAAAGTTCGCAGGTTACCCTAAAACTGTTCGCTATTCCATTTTTACCGAAATTTATTAGAATAAAGAAGGAGGAGAAGGTTCTAGAAGCAGGTTCCTAGTCAGGCATGTAAGTATTAAAAAATATATCTCTATCAAATTTATGACTGTGCTAAATCTTGCGCTTCGACGAGGTTTAGTTTTTTTAGTAAATAGTAAAATGAACGGCGAGCTTTAACTTTAAAATATTTTCCTATATTTAACCCGATTTTTACTAAGGATTATAGATTACCAGGTTTGCTATTTAGCTATGGTGAAAAAAAAATTGTGGGGGGAACTTTGACGGCCACGTCACGGAGGATGCGGCAAACGAATTCTCCACGATCATTTCGCATGTATTCCCACACTTTTCCAATCAGTTGTTATTCAGATGGCAACGAAATGTTGTCATTGGTTGATTTTGTTGGTATAGCACTAACTGCCTCAGTTTTTCGTAAACAAACCGCTTCTTGGTCCAAGTTACGTCAGCCCATCAGCTGATTCTGTCAAATTCGTTCAGAGCCGAATAACAGTCGTTTGCGTAGCACACCTCTAAAAATCTTTTCACCATAATTTGCACGTTCGTGCGCGAAGGTTACACCAGTTAAAAGTCTCCCAGACGGCATGTTGAGTTAAGTTTAAGGTGAGTATAAAAAAAAGTAAGTATAAAGAGATAAGTATTAAGGGTATAAAAGGGTACATTTTAACTTTTACTCAAATTGAATTTTTTTCTATATTTGTTTTTTATAGGTCTACCGGGTTGGGTCGGCTCTGAAAAGGTTGTTTGGGCGCTCAATATCTTTTCATATGGTAAATCTGGTGGAAGTGTTGGGTACTTTCATCAAATGTTGAAGCTTCTTTCTTAAGAATACTAAGTGAACCAAGCTGCATTATTTAGTGGAAAATATTATAAAGGGTCTTTCAATAGACGCGAATAGATGTTGTTTTTCAAAAATATTCAAAATACGGCTGTTAACAATCATATGTGAAAAATGTCGTTATTTAAATGTACACCTTAAGCACTTCTGCTGGCAAAATCCGCCAAGCAGTACATTCATGATTCTTGAGAACGTCGAGATATCGATGGTGAAGGTTGTTCAGTAATACTTTGCAAATATTCTCAACATAAAGCCCAGTTTTTGATCCCTTTTGCTATTCTCAACGGAGCCAATTTCTTGAAATTGTTTCACCAACCATTGAATTATCTGCTCATGCGGGCGATTATTTCCACAAAAAAGAAGCATTTTGCAATATGTTGCTATTAAAGATCGACCATTTTCATAAAAGTTTGAATAATTTTAATGCTTTATTCTATCGGGTAAAATAGAACATCTGTCCACTTGACCAAATTCAAAAGTGACATTAAAAAATACCACCTAGGAATTCCGCACTTCTGGCATCTAGGCGCCACTTTTCGAAGACCCTTTATAATTAAGTCAATTTTAATATAATATAAATTTTTTTTTTTTTTTTTTTGCTAACGTATGGCCCTTTATGGCATGAGATGTAAATCTACTCCTCAAGAAAATTTTTCCACAAATGCCGAAAGTCGTATATCTGTTCTAAAGCTGCATGCCTTTACTTAGTCTCATCACAGTTTTTCAAAGAAAAGCAGAAGTGGCTATGAATCAGAACTCAAATTAACGTGGGCAGGAATTGCAGAAGAATTTTTCAACTAACTGGTGCTTTTCTCTCAAATTGTAAGCTTAAAAGCAAAGCAATGATGCTTAAAACCAGTAGCGGGAAGGTCTGTTGTCTTTCAAACAGTCCGTCAACAACTGATATTCTTAATCTCCCAAATTGCGCTCAATGTAGCGAAATATGTATTGATTTATGTTCCGAACTATATTAAGTAATTTAGAACAATGATGTCGTGTAAAAGTATGGGTCAGAAAAGTACGCAATTTAGTATATCAAAAACTGTGATATTTTCTTCAGGGGGGGGTAAGGGATAAACGCTAAAAAAAAACACTTTTTCATGAATTTATTGTAGCGAAACGGTTCAAGTCAGTTTATTAAAAGTTGTTGCATATTATAAAGTAACATTTCAAGAATATTTGATAAAATTTTCATGTAAAAATATTGCAAAATGAGCGAATGAGAGCACATTTACGTAGACGTCTTTTCAAAAATACATTTTGCAGTAGTCAGCATATCTCAGCGTAGAATCATCTGAAATCAAAAAAATCGAATAATTTAGTTAAAGTATGAGTTAAACTTCCCCCCAACGTTTATTTTGACGATTTATTTTCATTTTCAGCCATTTGGTAGTCGTTTGAAGTAAAAAGTGATTTTTGACGAAAAAATGCCGCCATTTTGTAGGTGTAAAACCACCTTAATATAAAAAAAAATGGCGAAAAAAAACGTTGGGGGGAGGTTTTTTATATGTAAAATATGTGTGCAAAATTTCAAAAGGATCGGTTGAGTAGTTTTCAAATGCCAATGACTACGCACTTTAAAAAAAAAGGTTCGAGAAAACCGCGTTTAAAGTTTTAAGTTATGAAAACGTCAAGAAAATACTTTTTTCTCTCTACTTACACGGAGGCGTCGATTCCAGCACCATAGAGTATGTTTCCACTAGCTTTGTCATTGTCTTCAGCATCTTTTTTAGCAAGTCTACGAGCTATCCTGCCCTCCTTAGTCTGTTGGTGGCATTTTTGGTCAGCTCTTTCGATGCGAGTTTGGTCCACTCTTCTCGCATATTCGTGAGCGCTTCGCCCAATGCTAATCCCCATGTCATACATAAACTGCAGCAAAGCACCTGTGCCTTCATTAAAGGTGCATGCAGCTACCAGAGCTGCCAGTTGAACGATACTTGGACTGCCAGAGTGTTTTTTCGGAGCAATCCTCCATATAAGCTGATTTAAACTCTCGTTAGTGTTTTGAGTAAAACCACCCAGGCATCTCTCTAAAAGTTCGTCTTTACTCAAATCTACGTAAATTGGTTTTATTGCGTTCAAAACATCTTCTGGCAGTGGGGTGTATTCATGTTTAAATGGTTTTCCTTCGGCCAAAGCCTTTTGGTAACCACACCAAGAATCTATGATTCGGTAATGTTTTTCAGTGTCTTCCGGTACGCTATTAATTGTGTTAACTTTGATTTTTTTCGCCGACGCACCGCTAGTGTCTAAGTCACCCTCCTGTTTTTTATTCGGATTCGGTCGTTTTTTTGGTCTGTCTAAACGAATTCCTTTACGTTGATCTTTTCTAGTTACTTTAGATAATCTCGGCATTTTAATAAAACTATTTACAAAAAACTACAATACTAAAGAAAAGTTACAGCGTCGCAACCGTTCAAGTCAGCGTCGCACGACAAACTGATGCTTCTCTCTGCTCCCTTTGAGATTTACAGTTGTTATATAGGTATAATACATAGTTTGAAGCATCAGCAGCTGTTATTGAATACAAAAGAATGTACTAGAAATATTTTTGGAGCAATAGACAGATACAAAAGTATACCTGAGTCCGCACGCAGGTATACGTTTGTAACGGACTACGCGCGCAACTGCTGCGTCCCGGCAGATGTTTGAGGCGGCTCGGCTTTATGCTCTATAACTTAAAAAGTTTTGCTCGGATTGACTTCAAATTTTAACACGGTATTTTTGAAATGTTTTACTACAATAACATGCAAAAAAAAAAATCGATTTTATCCCTTACCCCCCCCCCCCCCCCCCGCCCCCCCTTCAGCGCTGACTTGAATTGCGGCAGCAGTGTTTCGACACATTTTCAAAGAATTGAAATGATGATTTTTTGGACCAACATATCGACGTTGTGCGTAGTTTAATGTATTTCTTTACATTCCGACCTACTGGGGCATAGAGCTACAAGTCAGCAGCTGAGCTTAGCTTAGAAAAGTTCAAAGCGTGATGTATGAAAGGCTGTGCGTTGTTCTCTACTACTGAGTGGCATCAACTGAACAATAATTCAATACTTTTCACTTTTTCCAACTGGATGTGGAATGGAATAGGTATTTGTAGAGATTTCTGGACTCTCAGTGCAAGACAGTGAGGAGGTCATTAATCAATTCAAAGTAATAGAAATGTTTGTCTAGGCTCGCAAAATTTAGAGGCATTGAGCGTTTAGAACTTTTTTTGTAAAACCTGCTTTGGCAGTCTTGGAGCAAGAAAAAGTAAGAAATTACCAAAAATATTCATAACAGTTGTTCAGTAATGAAATTGAAATTGAAAATCGGGGTCTATACAAAGCTCACCCTGGTCCCAAGCAGCTGATTGCTTGGAAGTGCAAAGCAACCATAATTTGCATTGCAGGCTAAGCGCAGAGTACGCTGCAAAATCCAAATGGTCCACTGTATGGAGGATAAGTCGAGTTTGAAAAGCATCTATGGGAGTTAGTCATATACGTACATATGTGTATATATATATATATATAGTCATGCATAAATATATACCAATATTGTGCAACATATTTACATGCACCTAATGCCTTAAACGTCAAACTTGCAACCATATTGTAACAGCTTTGAATTGCGTTGTTGGCATCGGGGCCTGCTGATTTCCTGCTTCAACTTATGAACGTATGTATGTATTCCTCCACATTGTTGTTGCTTTTGCTATTTTGTTATTTACTGCATGCGCGATTAGTGTAGATTTCCTGCGTGTGTTGTAAGTTTGCTATTGTGTGCGAGTGTGTGTGTGTGTGCGTGTTGGCAAGCGAATGTCTGCTAAACTTAAAAATGCACGTAAGCAACTTACAAGAACAAACATGCGTGTGTACTTTTACGTAAGAATAAAGGTGCGATCAAACTAAGCAAGGAGAGTACTTTTTAAAAGTAAGTAATTGGCGGCGTCAGTACACGAAAAGTAGTTTGTGAAAATTTATGTTAACTTTTCGGCCATCTATTTCGAAGAAAATGAAATTTTGTAGTCCGATTGCAATCATCAAGAAGGAAATTATTTATAGATAGATAGATAGCTTTCTTCGAGGTTTGCAGTTCGACCTCATGGTCTTTTGTGCCCTTTGCTCATCACAGTACCTCATCCAGACCCAGTTCCCTCAGGACACAGCTGGGTTGGATTGAGCGTATTTACCTTTCTTCCGACTGCAGTTGGTCGAGATGTCTCAAACTTCTACGCGCTAGACCGCTACATTCAAGGAGAAGTTGTATTGGAGTCTCCGAGGATTGGTCGCAGAAACGACAAGAGTCAGTGAACCGTATCTCGATCAGTTGCAGATGACTACGCAATCTGCAAGAACACATGTGGGCATTCTCTGTTTATCTTTTGGGAGGGCTATGCGTCTACTATGTGAAACTATTTTAAAAACGTATAACCACAATTTTGTAGCTTTAATAAGTCTAATGGTTGACATGCCTTTCTCTATCGCTGGCCAGAAGATCGGTAGTAAGATCGTTAATGAATTGGAATCCGGATTATCGAACTACTTATTCGAAAAAAAGTTTATAATTTTTGCCTTAAAGGCGTAGAGTTACGAGTATGTTAACGTAGTTGTTGCTTTCCAAAATTCGAATTTTTATTTTTTCATATTCTTAAAATAAAACTTTCTGAAAGTATGCCCGAACATGGTTTTGGAGAGAGGTGCGTAACGATATAACGATTTGAGAAAACAATCTTGACAAAAAAGTTCCCGAAACAACCGCCAACTGATTTGAGTTCAGTGTTTTTTGTTAGGTTGCCATATCTGCGATTAAAATTTCTACCGAAATTGTATCGCCATTGCTTGTCATTTGTAAAGGTTACGTCATCTTGAGTAAATCCACCAGTCCAGGTGTTTTCGATTTTTGCGAGTTTTAAAAACGGATATGAATTTGCAAGAAAGTATTTGTGTTAAATTTTGCGTTACAAATGTACTAATATAAATGATTCGAAAACCTTAGAAATATTGGGAAACTGTTTCGGTGATGATACTCTAAAGGAAACAACCGTTTACGAGTGGCATGAACGATTCAGAAGTGATCGTCGTGAGTCCTTCGAGGATAACGTAGAGAAAAAGTAGTGGCAGGCCATCGACATCGAAAACTGATGAAACCATCAATAAAGTGTAAGAAAATTTTATCAATAATCAAAATGAACCACCACATAGTTGACAGGGGTTTTAACCTTGCTTACGGATCCGTTCAGGACATTGTAGTTGGTGATTTGGGTTTGCGCCGCGCTGTTGCCAAGTTGAGCACAAAGGACCTGAACTTAATGAAAAAACCACAGCGTTGATATCGCCAAAGGCATGATTTCCAAGACTGTATCCGAATAAACATTCATCAAACGCCTCATTACTAGAGACAAGACGTGGGTTATGAATATGACACGCAATCCATACATCTGGCGAATAGGTGGAGAGCTCAGAATCAAGACTAAAAAAATACGTAATTTTAGTCAAAAAATAAAAAAGTTCTCACGGTTTTTAAGGATTGCAATGGCATTATACACCAAGAATTTTTTTCGAGAAGCTGAGACAGTTAATAAGGACAATTATTTGGGCATTATGAGACCTTTACATGAAGCATTTCCCCCATTTGAAGGATTTGTGAGAAAACAACTCGTAGATTTGGCACCATGATAACGCACCGTCGCACAGTGCCATTCAAAACCCAACGAATTCACCTGATATGGCTCCCTGTGATTGCTTTTTTGTTCGTTCGTGTCAAAACGCCATTACAGGTAACTCGTTTTAACAGCCTAAAGGAAGTAGAAGAAAAATCGAAGGCAGCGCTGAGGCTACACAGAAATGCTTCAAGAGCTGCATCAAACGCTGGCGTAAGTGCGTTGCAGTTGATGGGGAGTACTTTGAAGTCGATAATATCACTTTTGAGGAATAAACTTGTATTTGATCAAGGTGGTATACCCCAATGGAACTTGCACACTTGAACAAACACTAAAATTCATTGAGAAAATTGGGCTCAGAGAAATACTCTGAATTATTGAAAGGGGCGCAATAGATATTTCAGGTCACAGCGCTAAATCTCCTTAAAATAATGAAATAATAATAATAACGATATAACTGGCGACAGAACGGACAACATTCTTAAAATATATTGGGTTGGAGAATAAGCTCATAGTATTTTTATATTTTCTTTTTTTTAACAAAAATTTGTTTGCTGTTTGGCAAAGGGTAAGTATTCATTCGATAGAACTCTTTGTGCTCTACAAAACTATGTTAATTTTATTTTTCAGTTATTTAATTTTTTATTAGTTTTGGGGCTTATAAATAGAATACTCAGGAGGCCAAAATCAACATTTTCGACATCTGCTCTTCTTTGCTTTACATCAAGCTCAAAAAGCTCCTGAAGCAGCCCGGGACATTTGCGACGTATATGGAGAAGGCGTTATGTTTGTTTTTTATTTAATTTTTTTTGTTTGAATATATGTAAATAGTTCATATACAATAAAAGCCATGCAACGTAAAGTAACAAACTTTATAAAAAATTTAACAAAATTCAACAAATTTTCATATTGCTTTAAAATATTTAGTAAGAATTTTTAGAAAAATGTCGGGCGTGCCGTATTATAGCCCGTTAAGTTTTATATACCATAAAATAACAATTTTGAAGCGGCTCAAAAATTGTGTTGAACTTAAAAGAAATTTTCGTGTCGGCGTTCTTGTGCATTTTCGCTGTATAAAAGAGCGCTGAGCACTCGTTATATGGAACGAAATGAAAAAAAATTTCAGCATAAATTCACTTTTTGGAAAGAAAAAGTTACTTCTCTCAAGTGCAAACACTTTCGAGACACCTTCAATTTGACAGACTTGCCACATACACCTTGCTTGCCTCGCTTGGTGGTAGCTTAACAAAAAAGTATTGGCGCAAACCAAAGCAACGCAATGGGAAGTACTTCCTTAAAATACCCGGTTATTTTGCTCAAAACTGTTTAAGCGGACTGACAGCTGCTAAGAAGCAGCTGAAGGAGCTGATGTTGGAAAAAGTTCCACCAAAATTAGAATTCATGCGTCAAGGCACAAACAAAAATAAACAAATATGTATATGCCCACGGATGTGTAAGTATGTATCTGTTTTTTGTTTACGTCTTTTGAATAAATGCACGCAATGATAACTGAAAGTTGCTAAATATTTGAGTTTGGACGTTTGTTTACATTTGGATGCTTACACACATCGTCATGAATATGCAATACTGGCGTGGCTTTTCACTTTCAGACACAAACAAGCGCTTTTATTGATTTGCACTTCACAGGTGCTTGTGCTCAGCTGCGATTTTATTTAGTTACACACTTTTGAATGTTTGTGTAAATATTTATTTATAAATGTATCCATTACGCGCTGCCTCAAACATGAGTGTAGGCCATGTTAGAATAGAAATCATGCACATTAGGGTGGCTCACATAAAAAAAATGTAAGTTTTCGGAATTAAAAAATTTATTATATTCCTATTTTAGGACATTCAGCAAAATATTTAAGAAAAATATAATGATTTACGTGAGTTGGAGCGAAAGTTCTGTCACAAGTCAAGTTTTT
This sequence comes from Anastrepha ludens, assembly GCF_028408465.1. Lineage (NCBI taxonomy): Eukaryota > Metazoa > Arthropoda > Insecta > Diptera > Tephritidae > Anastrepha > Anastrepha ludens. The sequence goes on from NC_071502.1 coordinate 118,005,547, forward strand.
ATGAATTAAATTAATTTAAAAAAATATGTTTCCAAAAACTAAATTCAAGTAATAACAAACTAAAACAAGGTCTGTGGTCATTGCAACAACAAAAAAGCTTCAGACCTTCATAAATCGCTGTCTTAGAGTCGTACCTCGCATATAGTAGCCGGATAGCTAGGTGTCAAATGATAAGCTCTTTGCCGGAGGTACGCAAAGGCTAGTGGAAATTGAGATGCGTGAGGGTAAATCACATCAACAGAATGTCCTTATACTGGAATGCACAGCAATCACGCTGTAAAGGTTTACCCAAGGATCTTGGAGACAAAGCCTGTACGATGAGTTCACGATAGCTAATGAGTTTGTCCCAATGGAATTTATTGGCTTCGGCACTTTGCGCTCCCAGCCTGCGCGCTAGCAAATAATAATACTAATAACAAACTTTTCAATTATCTTATCAGCTAACAGGGAGTGCGAGAAATGATTAAAAATCATATCAATCAAAATAATTAGGTTTTGATATTATTTTCGACGATTTTTGGAAGATAGGTTTAAAATTGAATATCTCTGCCAAATATCGACCGTTCTAGACTTCTTTGGTATCATAGGAAAGGTATCTTATCTGTTTTTAGTTTTTGAAAAATAAACCCATTCACATCCAATTTTTTGTTCACGAAAGTGTTGAGCAACTTTGTGCAGACCTTTTAAGCTTAAATTATTCTATGATCTGAGCTAATTTTATGGAAAAAAATATTTTTAAAAACTGATTTTACTTTCAGATTAGTCCAGCTTAGGTAGATTTTAATATTTTCGGAAAGCACTTGTCTATCGTTTTGGGGTTTCGTACCCACAGTGGCTTGCGAACCCGCGTAACAACTCATTTCGCTATGACGGCCACACGCCGGTGGTAACTAGCGATGTAAAATGGGAAAAATACTAGAATAACAACCAAAGTAGCTCAGAGTCAAGTTGTAATGAACCAAGACATATGATCGCCAAGCCCAGACCTGTCAAAATACAGCCACTCGACGCCTCTTGATGGCGTCTCTGCAACAATTTCAAAACGAGGCTTCCATGCTCCTGGTCAAAGAGCACAGTAAAATGCTCAGCAAGCTACTTCTGCTTAAGTGTTACCGTAGGAATAACCTGAGCCAACTCACAGGAGGAGCTAAGAGTCATCTCTTCGATTACAGCAACGAAATTCAGAATCAAAGACAACTGCAATTACGAGACCGGATAGTACATAAACAGAGATTGTAAAATATTTACATATAGGGAAACTCTATCCATCTTCCCAAACACCCGACCTCTGAATGCCGTTATCGGAGCCCACCAACCATCACCCATTGCAGACGAAGAGCTTCAGCTGTCTTGTGCGACTCGCGTAACTTCGGCTCAATTACGGTCTTGATATTGTAGCAGGTTAAATTTCCACTTATACAGAATCGACCTCAATATATATCCGGCATGTGAAGGTACCCCGTATGATATCAGCCGCATATTTACACGCCCTCTTAAATCCAATCACCTAACACCTCTCACCCTTTGGACTCAACCTGTCGAAACAGCACGTTTTCTCGGCCTGCCGAAGAAACTTGGATGTCTTAAGCAAGCGATCGACCAGAAGCGGCCAGAATTGGCGAATGAGGAAAATGTTGTGTTCCCTCAATGCAACGTCAGGCCGTAAAGGTCGATAACGACGAGACAGAGGCACCGAGAGTTTGGATAAGAAGTTCTATCCCAGCTGCCGTATTGTCCTTAGATGATACCTAGGTAGATTTTATCACAATGAACTTTTTGTAAAATTTTCTTGATAGTACAAAAATGGATTGAGGCTTGAAGTTAGTGAAAATAAATTTAAAGCTTGTGAAAATTAGTTGCTAAAATTCTTTACCATTTGGGACGAGAACTTTTTCAGTCGCGTAGTGATGAAACTGCCTTCTAAATGTAGAAAAATATACCTAATAAAGTTGCACATATTTCACGAAAATTAGCTAATTCTAACTACATCATCCAAAAAAGCGAACAGCTGCTCGTAATTTTACTAATATTTCCCGTGCCTTAAAATTATTGAAATGCATTGAAAATCTCAGAAAATTGCAACACCATTCATTCCATTATTAAATTTTCATTCGCACCTACAAAGTTATATTCTCGAATACACTAACACAAATCCAACAGTATAAACATCGCACTAAAGCTTTAGCCGGCAAATTAAATTCAATGACAAACTCAAAGATATGTGGGCATATAGGATCTTATCTGTAACTTGAAAAGTAAACGGACAATCGCAACCAGACAGACGAGACATTTACCCTTGGCTGACATATCTCAAAAAGTCATGCATACATACAATTACATAAATGTGATTATGCTTGTGTGTATTTGTTTGGGTGATTGCTTCACAAGCCATTTACTAGCAGCCTCTGCTGCTGCGTTCTCTGCCACGGCCGCCTACCTTCATCAATGCCTAAAGTAAGCAAACCTTTAATCACCAATACCACTGCATGTACATAACTAATAGTCAACCAGTCAGCCGGGCAAGGCAAAAGGACGACAGCTGCATATGCCTTGTTATTTGCGCTAAACTACAGTTACTTGCATTTGGGTGTGTGTGTGCGAGTGGATGTGTGCTGGAAAAAAATTGTGTGCGACCAGCGCGCCGTAGAAATAAGATTGAAGACAATTCAATTGAATGGCGATCGATAATCTTTTTGACCGCACAAACCTGCCTCCAACACAGCCCCGCGCTTCCCCGTCTGCTCCCACGCTGCAATGTCCTTTGCACTTGTTGTTCCAGGTCGGCTCAGTGGCGTGCCTTGCGAATTTTTTTCCTGCCAGTGCGCGCAATCGGAGCGGTGGGTTTGCTGGTCTCGAAAGTCAGCTCAGCTAAACACTCAGCTGCACGCAGTGGCAATCCTGTTACGGCCGGCCAGCAGTCCTGTGCGGCTCTCAGTGTGGATTTTGTTGAATTTCTTTACAACATTTTTTCTGTATATTTTTCCTCGATTTTGCTGCGTTGCATAGTTATACACACGTCCGCCCTCTGAGTTCTGGCATAGAGCGTGGTGTGAAGGAGTGTAAGAAATTTAAAGGCAATGCCCTCCCAGATTTTGCTGACTGACGTTCTTTTTATCAACAAACCATCTTTTTTGTTTTAACATTTCATTTTCTTGGCTTTATCCATTATTACAAAATTCTATGAAATTTTTATTTTTATATTCTTGTTTTTTGGTTTTTTTTGCTCTAACTTGCAGCCGTTTATTCACTCTTCAGCTCAACCGCTCATTCACTTAGTTTTTGTGTGTCTATGTGTCAAGCTTGAAGAATCCTTAAAAATGTGTTGGCTGACATGTCAGGCTTAGGGAATAAAAAACAAACTGGCCGGCTCGACTGTCCGAAGTTTCCCACCAGGATAACAGTTTGATATTGGTTGGCGACAGTTCGTACGCTGTGAGAAATCTTGTAACGCGTATAGGGATTTCAGTTCGATTATTTGTGGATTTAACGATAGAGAGTCAGTTCTCGCTTAGCGTATACATAGCCTGCAGACTGCCTTATAAGTCACGTATGCGATTCGTGGTTTGAGTGGAATGGAATCGACAATAAGTTGAGTTGAGAATGATGCTCCATAAGAGTTGTTGACATTTAAGTATTTTTTTGTGTTGTCTTTATTAACGATTCTTAATTAAATATTTTTGAAGCGTTGTACAATTTCACCAGTATTGTAAAGGAGACATGCGATGACGTTGAAAATCGTCTTTAGTTGCACTTAGTATTTGGTTGATTTGAGAGAACCAAGTTTGTGTTTTTTTAATTTCAAAAATTCAATTTATTTTTTAAGAAACATGTAATAAAGCGTTTTAATATTTTTTTAGTAATTCTTAAAACTGAAATATCTACAAGATGGCGCAAAATTAATCACCCGGTCCGAAAGATCTACAATTTTTGTAAATGGTATCTATGTTAGGTTAGGTTAATTGGCTGCCCCAGCTTAGGGCACACTTGGAGAAATATTGAAAACTCGTCCGTTGTGATGCCATATAGGGGAGAGGAGAAAGGAGAAGTGAAGGAAGCAGCCTTGGGATTAGAGACGATGATTGCCATGCTTTTTACGACGACGCCAACGGTGGCTGATTTGCGTTCGTTATTAGCCGCAACAAGCTACTGTTGAGCTTCACCAAATTTAAGATATTTACACCTGCTATATCCGCAGGCGTAGCGAAAAAATGGGAGCCCAGATTTCTAAATCTTTGCCAGACGAGAGCAGAGCAAGAAGGTGTTGAGATGATTCCACCTCATCCTCAAAACAGCTTCTGCAGAACGGGCTTGAGGCAATTACAAGTCTCCACGCACGAGCACCTAACGCACAATGTCCGATAAAGATACCCACCAAATTCGAGAGCTTTGTTAGCCTTAGGAGTTCCCTCGAGCGTCCCCGATCTACCCGTGGCCAGAAGGATCTCGCGACCTTGCACGTTGGCGCACTAGTCCAGCGCTCGCTGAGTTGACTCGAGGCCCATCTTTCCAGGAGTAGACCACAGGTTCTTAAGCGAACCCCAATCCTCTCATTTCGCGACGAAACCGTCTCCAAAGTTCCCTGTCTAGCCAGCTCATCAGCCCAGCAGTTTCCTTCTGCCGCCTATGCCGCTATGACCGGGAACCCAAATGAGCCTGATGTCGAAGTATTTGGATGCAATCGAGAGAGAAGCCAGACATTCCCCTACCAATCTCGAACGCACAAACAACGAGCCAAAGGCCCTTATTGGCGCTTGACTATCGGAGTAAAAATTTACTTCCTTAACGGTAATTACCGAGGTAAGCAACCAATCCACTGGTATCTAATGTCAATCATATTTGAAACTTGCAACTACACAGTTGGCCGCTGTGGCCAAGTGGATGGTGAGTGACTACTATTCGAGAGTGCGAAATTTCGAATCTTCGTTCATGAAACAGCAAAATAATAGAAACAGGCAAACCTCCGAAAGTATTTCTTCCATGAAAAAGTTCCTCATATAAAATTACTGCATTTCTGAGTCCGCTTAAAACTGTAGGTCCCTTCATTTGTGGAACAACATCAACACGCACGCTATAAATAGGAGGAGCAGCTCGGCCAAACACCAGAAGTGTACGCGTAAATGAGAAAAAGAAACAGGACAGCTGCAGTATATAAACAGATATGCAATTGAACGCGTAAAGGTCACAAATTTTTTTTCTTTTACAAGAAAAACATAATTGGATGATTAATTTTGCGCCACCTTGTAGAAAAAATTTGTGCTGATAATGAAAAAAAAAAAATCAAAATAAATATAGAAGCTATTCAATGTAAGTAAAAATATCCAAAAAGCATGTGAATAAAGTTCCTTTTTGTTTTAATTATATTAGTAGTTCTTTACATTTTAGTTTTATAGTTTTGAAGACTGGCTTGAACTTCAGAGATAATTCTGAGTGTACTCAATCATAAACTTTTCCCTTCCTCAGTTATCCCTCAGTCTTGGACGATTGCCACACGCATACACCTATTTTTCTTGCTTTTAATTTACTTAAGTTGCTTTTGCCTCTTTAAATAAAAACCATTTTAAAAACACACAAACATATGCAGGTATGTGTGTGTGTGTGTACATATTTATGTTACTGCCGCGCTAGCCTGATTCCTGCAACTACTCTTGTCCTACCCACTTGTTCACTGACACATACACACACACACACATCTATGCACTTAACCACCCGCAATCACATTCGCTCAAATACTCACCCACTCACTCACTCACTGACTTACTCTAAAGAGCCTTGAAATTCAACACGCGCTCCAGCCTGTAAGTAGAATGAGGCTGTCGGCTGGGTGTTGATGAAATGCGGGCCTACGAACTTGACGACTGCGCTAACTGACGTCTGATTGAAATCTGTTACTTTTCTAGGCAAGAAAAATGGGCGACTTTATTTAACTTTAGACAGGATTCTCGGCTACAAACTCTGAAAGTTTTGCACTGAGTTAAATATTGTTGTAGTTGCTTTTGCTGGTACTGCTGCTGATGCCATATGTCGGGCACACATACGTGTTGTAGATAAAGGTATGCATGTATGTGTGCACTTATATGTATTTTAAACCGGCGCACATGTAAGTGGTTGCCACCTTTTTATACACACTTTAATGTTAGTTTTCGCTTCTTCTTGCCGCGTTTTTACAAGAAATTGAAGGGTTATAATTAAAGCAATGTACATAAAACTTTATGCCAGCAGTGTAAGCAGCAAAGGCGTGGCACTAGCATTCACTTGCATATCCTTACGGCTCTCGTATCCTGCGCCAATGCGTACTTGCACGTGTGTGTGTGTATGTGTGCCGTGTAGTGCAAAACTTATAATTTCTTAAATTTCAACCTGCAATCACTGGCTTCAAAGCGTTCGTTGTATACGTTTCCTTAACGCAGGCCACTTGCTGATGTGGGAGGGCGCTGGAAGGGCGCCTTCATTTTAGTTGCTCTTTCATTTATTACATTTTTTCATCGCCCGCTCGCCTGCCTGCCTACCTACGTACGGCTATGTTATGGCTTTCTACTTTTTTGATGTTTTGTATTTTTTTGTTTTTGCTTGGCGAGTATATTCTGCGTGCATTTTTTTTTAGGGAGCCACCCTCAATTTGTGGCAATTTTATCTGGCAGCAATTTTGCGATACAAAAAAATATTTTGTAATAATTCAGAAAGTAAAAGAAATGGCGCAGCCTGAGTCTACAATACAAAAATGTGCAATCTTTGACCTTATAACTGAACTGAGATGGACCTCTCTACTATGACAGATTGCCGACTATGTCGCAAAGATCACCAGACACCTATATTTGGCACCTATGTGGCCCTAGCAGAATCTAGAATAATATTACTTAGCCTTCATCCAGTCTTGGGTCAATGTGAGCCCTTTAGAATGGGTTTGTTTAAGAAAGTAAGGACCAAATGGAGTCAAAAGAATATAAACCTGATTCTAAGACTGTTAGAAATACGACTGCCACGAATTCCATAGCTTGAGTGTGCTTTTGGTATTGGTATTTAGAGGGATGAAAAGATCTGGTAGTTCCTTTTTTGTGATACCCAAATATTTTGTCTCATCTGTATGAGTTCCAAGATGTCTATTATTCGCCTGAAATTTATAATCATGAAATGAGCTCAAGTTCATAGAACAAAGCGTTGAGGAGGAATTCATATTTGCGAATTTTATGCCCAATTATGAACAAAGCATACAGCTATACCAAGCCATGAGGTGCAGATGACTTGGTTAAGCTCCTCAATTGAAGTGGCGCGCTTTCGAAATATCCCCTAACTTCATAACAACTTGGTTGCTAGTCGAGGAAATCTTATGAGATGGGTTTGAAAAATTAGGTGGGGATGGAAAGCGAGTGGAGCTGGGGAAGATGAGAAAAAGGCAAAGTGTCTGCTTTAACGCTTATAATTCTGAATCAGTAAAAGACTTCATTTCCATCGTATCCTTCCATTACACAAACAACAATGGCAGCCCACAAATCCAACAGAAAATCGTTCTTGCTAGCTTGCGCTACAGCAGACTTTTGCACAGTAAATTTTTCTTGTGATAATTTATATTTATTATTGTATATTATATTTATGTACTTTATAAGTTCTTGGTTATGTCAGTTTTATTTTACGACGCAAAAGCACGCTCCGGCAAGAGCCGGCTCTTGGATTATTCAAGAAAAAGAGCTTCTTCCTCTTCTTAATTTGCGCTATAACCGCTTACGCGATTTTAGCCGAGCCTAACAAAGCGCTCAACTCGTTTCTTTCTCGTGCTAACCGGTGCCAGTTGGACGCACCAAGTGAAGCCAAGTCCTTCTCCACCTGATCTTTCCAACGCAGAGGAGACCTTGCTCTTCCTTTGCTACCACCATCCGGTACCGCATCGAATACTTTCAGAGCCGGAGCGTTTGTATCTATTCGGACGACGTGACCCAGACAACTTTGCCGCTGGATCTTTATTCGCTGCGTTATGTCTATGTCGTCGTAAAGCTTATACAGCTCATCGTTCCATCGCCTACGATATTCGCCGTTGCCAACGTGCAAAGGTCCAAAAATCTTACGCAGAATCTTTCTCTCGAACACTCCAAGCGTCGCTTCATCGGATGTTGTCATCGTCCAAGCTTCTGCGCCATACGTTAGGACGCGCATGATGAGAGTCTTGTAGAGTTTAGTTTAGTTCGTCGAGAGAGGACTTTACTTCTCAGTTGCCTACTTAGTCCAAAGTAGTACTTGTTGGCAAGAGGGGTTCTGCGTTGGATTTCTAGGCTGACATTGATATCGGTGTTAATGCTAGTTCCTAAATAAACGAAGTCCTTTACAACCTCGAAATCATAACTGTCAACAGTGACATGGGCGCTGATGCGCGAGTGCGCCGACTGTTCGTTTGAAGACAGGAGGTACTTTGTTTTGTCCTCGTTCACCACCAGACCCATTCGCTTTGCCTCTTTATCTAGTTTGGAGAAGGCAGAACTAACAGCGCGGTTGTTAAGGCCGATGATGTTGATATCATCAACAAATTGGACATTGAACAACGAATAAACCTCCAAACGGTCTGCTTGTTAGGTCAAGGGGCATGAATAGATATTAACGCTTCAATTACAAAAGAACTCAATGCAATATCTGCTGGCGATGGATGAAGAGCGAGAAGGTCTGATCTGTGTTGTTTTAATACCTAAAAATTGTAAAGCTTAAACACGTGTCGATTCTTGGCTCCAAAGCTGACTCTGTTTGAATGCCTGTAGTGTAGGGGAGATTGCGCGTTTCTAGTTAAAGCAAAGGTAACTAATAACCGTTCAGCATTCGGTTATCATATACAGTGAAACCTCTCTTGGGCGGGTGCTCACCATGAGTCAGCTTTTGCCCGTCCAAGAGAGGTATCCGCTCAAAAGAGGGTAACTTCTTAGATAAGATTTGGAAATTGAATAGGAAAAAGGTATGGTAAGGTATCCGGTTAATAGATGTGTGCGTTAGGAGAGGTTACACTGTAGTTGTAGGCGATGCATATTGCTTATAATCTGCCTGTCTTTAGATAGTTGAGATGGTGGTAAAGTTTTTGTGTTTCAGCGGCATATTTTGTGGCATACATAACTATAAACCTTAGTGATTTTTTCCATAAATTTTTATTTTATTTAGAAACTAAAGATTGGTGACATTAATATTTGTTCTGTGCGAATGCTTGCTTCAACAGCTGCGTCATTAAATTTGAAAAAAAAAAAGATTCGTTACGAAAACATTTTTTTTATATAAAAACACGAATGGAGAACCTCTTTTCGTGTGAAGTCGGTTGAAAAAAATTGCTGAAAAGTAATTAAAATTTAAAGAATTTCATAAAAGTCAACTTTCGCACACCCACTGCATGCCAAGTTGGCGTTCTTAAAACGAGGCACATTTCTGCTACTTCGCACTTTTTCTTATCCCCATTTTCAATTTCTTAAAGCCTTGCTTGCATATCGATTTTCTGTATGCCCTCAAAGCCTGCTCCTTGTTGTGCATATTTTTATAATTTTATTTTTATTTTTTCTACGGCATTCTCTCGTCCTTCGCCTGCCACTGCTACTGATTCTTATGGCTTTATTATAAAGTGTTAATTTGTTGTAGGGGTATTAACGCAGGCATTCTACCCAGCAGCATGGTCATATTATATACAAATATTTAAGAATATTCACATACATACATAGTAGTTACGCATACATACGCACGCACCCTTTTCAATACAAAATATGTTTTTGCTGTCAGTTAGATTTTTTTCTACTTAAATAGGTGCCGCATTACAAGCTGTGTTTATTTTTTTCTCATGCATGCAAGACTTTGTCCTTCCTTGACCTATCACTCAACTCTTTCCCTTCTCATCCTCCATCGCATACCGTTTCCCCATCATCGTTCCCTTTTTAAAGTGCGCGAAGAAATCACAAAAACTTTGAACTTATTTAAATTATATATTCGCAAGTTGTAAGTCCGTGAGTTTGTTGTTGTTGTTGTTGTTAATATTTGTAGGCGTTGAAAACTTTATGGCCTGCTTATGAGCTTAGATTGCTCCCTATAGGACGAAATGGTTTGTTACGATAATGTTTTCAACCCAATTGCTGCTTTGGCCTCATGGCTCTTCAACACCTTCTGACACGGATACTTCACAACTTTTCTATGTTTTAATCTTTTTACGCTGAAAATGTATTTTTTTAGACTTTCGTAACGCTGTTTATGCTTATCTAATATAAGTTGACACATTTCTTGTAAAAGTTTCGCTGTCTTCTTGGCTTATGTTGTGAGTTTCGCAGCGCGTTTTGCAAATATTTTCTATTTAGAAAAAAACCTCATTAAACTTAAGCCGTTACTAGGCTGGCAGTTATGCGTGAGTGAAGAATGTTTTGTAAAATTTTTATTCTGCGAATACATTTGAGTGATTTACTATAGTAATATCGTGTTTGATTCTCAGATTACAGCAACAAAAAAGGGCTCAGAATTACCCTTAAAACACTTGCAAAATTATCACGAAAGGAAGTTCTGGAGCAAAGAATATGCGCTCGCCTGTTTCTTAGAAATCTACTGACAGATGAGACTGACATTTGTTTCATAGATGAGGTTAAGTTGTAAGTAGATAGGTTGCTCTTAAAAATTGTTCACTTGCAGAACACGGAGACACATTGAGCCTCCTCGTAGCACAAGAAGTGCTTTATAGATTCTAACGCTTAATCACTTCTGCAGCTCAATCAATACGCGGCACTTCGAACCTAAGGATCCAATGAGCAATAGCCTGACGTTCCAGTTGTACATATTCTCATAAGAAATCGTATATTCGATTTTGCTAGCCTCAAAAGGTACTATGTTCCTATTTCAAGTTAATACTATGTATAATCTGTAGGTACTCAGATTCGGTGATCTACAATTAGTACCTAGAACATCTCACTTAGATTGTGAAAATAGCATACCTAGGAGATCTGTATGCTTTGACTGGGTTTCCTTAAGTCCTACCTTAGACTTTTTTATACCCTCGGCTGCTCCCTCATTTCCTGACACTTAGTGCAGGTTGTCGCTATGCTGTTGAAGAGACTGCAGATATTTTATTTGTTCTAAAGGGTGATTTTTTAAGAGCTATAGGAAAGTTTTTCAAAAAACACACGTAAAATTCAGAAAAATGCATGAAACTTTTATTTAAATCGATAGTACAGTCCATATAATTTAATGTTTGAAGATTATTCCATGCAAATGTTGACCGCGACTGCGCTTCACATGGTCCATTCGCTTAGTCCAATTTTGGCATACTCTTTCCAATGTTTTAACCAGTATCTCACATATAAATGCTTAAGTGTTGTCTTCCAATGCGACAATTGAAGCAGGCTTGTTTGAATATACAAGAGCTTTAACATATATATATATATAACTAGCGCGTACACCCTTTTTGGGTGTTTGGCCGAGCTCCTCCTCCTATTCGTGGTGTGCGTTTTGATGTTGTTCCACAAATCGAGGGACCTACAGTTTTAAGCCGACTCCGAACGGCAGATATTTTTATAAGGAACTTTTTCAAGGCAGAAATACACTCGGAGATTTGCCATTGCCTGGCGAGGGGCGACCGCTATTAGAAAAATGTTTTTCTTAATTTTGGTGTTTCACCGAGATTCGAACCGACGTTTTCTCTGTGAATTGCGAATGGTAATCACGCACCAACCCATTCGGCTACGGCGGACGCCTTTAACATAGCCCCACAAAAAATAATCTAAAGGTGTTATATCGGCCGATCTGGGTGGCCAATTGACAGGTCCCGAACGTGAAATAAAATGTTCACCGAACTCGCCTCTCAACAAGTCCATTGTTACGCGTGCTGTGTGGCATGTGGCACCGTCTTGCTGAAACCACATGTCATGCAAGTCAACCTCTTGCATTTTGGGCGAAGAAAAGTTGGATATCATTTCACGGTAGCGCTCACCATTCACAGTTACGTTACGATTCGCAGCATCTTTGAAGAAGTACGGTCCAATGATACCTCCAGCCCATAAACCGCACCAAACTGTGACCTTTTCTGGATACATTGGTAGCTCTTTCAATTCTTCTGGCTGATCTTCACTCCAAAACCGACAATTCTGCTTATTTACGTACCTATTGATTCAAAAATGAGCTTCGTCGCTGAACACAATTTTTCGACTTTAAACTTTCTTAACAGAACACGCATTTTTATAATAAAATTCAATGATTTGCAAGCGTTGTTCGTTTGTAAGACGATTCATGGTTAAATTATAGACCAAACTGAAGATGTTTGACAATGAATCAAAACACGAAACGTGCGTCAGCTGTTTAAACCAACTGTTTAAAAGGATAATAGCTAAAAAATCACCCCCTTTATAAGAATCATTCCATAACTACAATGGATTCAAAAGTCAGCACAGCAACATAACTACCAAGAAGCAACCATCTCTGTGGTTTGTCTCCTTGAGAGTTTCATCACAGTGTTGACTTGAGTCAAGTAGATGTTGTGCTCTGCAGTTTGCGTCAAGCGTGGGACACGTTACGTCATCCTTTATCTTAAAGAATGAAAACGAAGTTGAACCTTCCGCAGTGTTTAGTAATAGATGTAGGTAATAGCATTGACTATGGCAGGGATGCGCGGCATGCCTATCCAGTGTCTTGTCTTTAAAAACTTCCTATGACTATTCTGCTGCGTGAAGGTATCAGCGCCCGTTGAATGCAGCGCTTTGCTTATCGTATAAATTGTCTTGTATGAGTCTTGCATATTGAGTCAATTCATGATTTGATACTCAACTTCTCTTTCTCCTTAAGAATCAAAATACTGATCATCTTATGCTCAACCAAGCGTGGTGTCCAAACATTTGAAAATCGGAAGAAGGAATGTCTTGAAAATACGGAGGTGAGGTAAGACTTCTCATTTCACTATTTGTTTGTCTGATTTCATAAATTTTGCCACATGAAACTAAGCGTTGTTATACTACAGGATAACTTTATCATATCTCTCTTAATACCTTTGTCGTCTCTCCTTCAGTGCTCGGTTAAAGTGATTTATTATTGATCCTTGTGAAGAGCCTTTATTATTTAATTTGGACTTTTCGAAAATTTGGGTTTTCCTCTGACGGTCTTAGACTTAAAAATCATTACTTTCGTAGCATTCGTAACACTCATTACACATTTTTTATATACTTGTAGATGTAGCGGGCATATGATGACCCTCTGCCGTAGTTTTCTGCGAATGGAAGAAAATAATCAAAACGTTGCGCAAATTAGGAGAAATAGGAAAAAAATAAGTGCAATTTTTCCCAAAACAAATATATATATACTTACCTTCTGCTCAAATATGAACGAGACGTTATCAATAAAACGGTCCGCGGATGGCTTACCGCAAAAATAAATTTTTTATTTTTTGGTAGGACTGTTATAAGCTTACGTGGCAAATTTCAGCGTGATATGTGACATAGTTTGTTCTCTGTGCTACTGTAAACAAGTCAAGCTCGAGTGTGTTCTTCGAATTTAACGATGGAAATTCAAGTTGAACAAAGAATTTGTTTGAAATTTTGTTATTCCAACAAAATTTCGGCTTCAGACGCCTTAAAAATGTTGCAGACAACTTATGGGGACTCTGCTCTATCGCGTGCACGTGTTTTCCAGTGGTACAAATCGTTCAAAGAGGGTCGTACATCGGTTGAAAACTTGCCTCATGAACGTCGTCCAGCAACATCAGTAAACGACGAAAACATCGGAAAAGTAAAGGAAATTGTGCTTGAAAATCGCAAAAATCGCAAAATCGGTTAACGCTGAATATTATTTAGACGTTTTAAAGCGTTTGCGCGAGAACATTCGTCTTAAAAGGAAGGAGTTGTGGGACAACAAGTCATGGTTCTTGCCTTGTTCGCGATTATTTGAACAAAAATAATGTTAATATCGTTCCGCAAGCACCGTATTCGCCTGATATGACTCCATGTGACTTTTTCCTCAAGCTCAAGTTGCCGCTCCGTGGAAAACATTTTGAGACAATTGAAGTCATAAAAGACTCGAGCTTGACTTGTTTACAGTAGCACAGAAAACAAACTATGTGACATATCACGCTGAAATTTGCCACGTAAGCTTATAACGGTCCTACCAAAGAATAAAAAATTTAGTTTTGCCATATGTCATCCGCGGACCGTTTTATTGATAACGTCTCGTTCATAAAATTAAAAAAAATCATAATTTTGAGATTTAAAAAAGGTGCAATATTTGGGTACAAATTTTTAAAGTGAAATATTTTCGGGGTTTTTTAACTTATAAAAAATTTGTTAATCTTTTTGGTTAAAATATGCTTTAAAAAAAAAATTTTATTTTATTTATTAATTTTAATTTAAAGAAAAAAATGTATATTTTAAAAATTAAAAAAAAAATATTTTCTCAAAAACTTCGAACGAAGGTACATAATTTTTTCCAAAAACATTTTTAAAAAAATATAGTTTACTCTAAAATTCATGAAAAAAAGCTTCAAATGTTAAAAGAAACCATACAAAAATAATCTACAACCTAACTTAGTATAAGTTTCCTTCAAAAAAAAGTTTTTCTCCAATTTTAAGAAGACCTATGATAATTCATACATGAATTTTGGATATTGCCTATGCCATATCGTCTCAAGTCCAATGAATTGTTTCGATTGTGCCCTCCAAGTGTTTAATCTGTCCCTCCCTCAGAAAGTATTTAACTGACGTGGGATTTGAATTTGTGCAGATTCACAAGTCCTTCCTTAAGATGAGCCACCTTTTCCAGGTGAAACACAATCAGCATATGATATAAATAAAAATTAGTTTAAGGGGTTATACGCAGTTATGACTTTCAAAAAAATCGATTTTTTTATTGCATTTTTGTAATGTACATATATTCAAAAGTATACGCACGAAATTTGAAGTAGATCTAAGCAATACTTTCGGAGTTATACCTAAATATGTAGAGATGCCTCGCACGTTTTAAGGTAGGTATTGAAACTTTAAACGTGTTTTTTTTTTCAGAACGGCATTTTTCAAGTCGGTGTACACGATATCTCGAAAACGGCTTGTTTGATCGGTCAACTGTTTTAACTCAATCTTTAAAGATACATTTTCTAGTAATTAATCGTTCCTTTTGTAAATCTGATACTTATTTTCCATTTTATAATCAATTTACGGCCAAATTTTAACGTAAAAATCGAAATCATTTCTTTTAAAAGCTGCCATTTTGTGAAAATTCACTATTTTGATTAGCCGAACGATTAATTACTAGATAATCTAATATATTAACAAAATTTGTTTGGTTTTTTGATTTCAGATAATCCAATCCTGAGTTACGATGTACACCGTAAATCGTCTTTTTTTAAAGGAGGTTCCAGAAATCGCCTGGAGCGCGCTCTATAATCGACATTTTCATAAATAAAAAATTTTGTTACGTTCTTGAAGGATGCTTTTATAACCGCCAAAAATTTTCAAATTAAAATATTCTGAAGTTTCTTCAGGATAAATCCTTGACAACCCGTATTTTATTTGCTTCATAACTGCGTATAACCCCTTAAATAAAACTTCTTCTTCTAATTGGCCCGATAACCGCTTACGCGATTTTGGCCGAGTTTAACAAAGCGCGCCAGTCGTTTCTTTCTCTTGCTAACCGGCACCAATTGGACACACCAAGTGAAGCCAAGTCCTTCTCCACCTGATCTTTCCAACGCACAGGAGGCCTTCCTCTTCCTCTGCTACCACCAACTGGTACCGCATCGAATACTTTCAAAGCCGGAGCGTTTGTATCCATTCGGACGACGTGACCCAGCCAACGTAGCCGCTGGATTTTTATTCGCTGCGCTATGTCTATGTCGTCGTAAAGCTCATACAGCTCATCGTTCCATCGCCTGCGATATCCGTTGCCAATGTGCAAAGGTCCAAAAATCTTACGCAGAATCTTTCTCTCAAACACTCCAAGCGTCGCTTCATCGGATGTTGTCATCGTCCAACCTTCTGTGTCGTACGTTAGGACGGGCATGATGAGAGTCTTGTAGAGTGTTAGTTTTGGTCGTCGAGAGAGGACTTTACTACTCAATTGCCTACTTAGTCCAAAGTAGCACTTGTTGGCTAGAGAGACTCTACGTTGGATTTCAAGGCTGACATTGTTATCGGTACTACACTTTTTAAATAAAAAAGAGTTACTTTGTTTGCGTACAAAAGTCTTTTGATCTGCCGCATGATTTTACGCAATATTTTATTTTCATTTCGTCTTTTAGAACTTGAACCAACTTAGCGTCCCCTTTTTTGCCTACGTTTTATGGCACAACAAAAACAGTATTGTCTGCTAATTTTTTAGCAAAAGCTTTAATTTCCATTCTTTTGTGTACTCTTTCTTTGGAATTTGCACTGATATATAAATTAGCTTTTCCAAGAGGACATCACGGATTTATTAAGCGGTTCAAGATGGCTGATACAGTGTGAAAATAAGACATTTTTGTTTATTGCTCCATGAAAGAAATTGGCGATATTTCACTTCAAAAAAAAAATCTGTGACAAAACTTGCAGCAGTTGAATAAATCTAAAAATTATACATTTTTTCAATTTACTTCTTATTACACTTAAACCTACAGATAAACCGTTTTCCAGCACATTTTACAACATTATCTACAATAGAATGGGTCACTTGACATGGAATCGCTCATCTACCTGCCATATTACGATCAGCGCTTACCACTGCAGCCATGTATTGAAAATGAAGGATGTAAAATTAAATATTTAGTAACTAATATTTTGAAAACTTAACAAATTGGAAATTTGGTTTTTAAATTCGTCACATGCGCCGGGTAATAATTCGATATTACCGGTTAATACTTTCTGTATAAAAAATAGCTTATGAAAAAATTTGAATAGTTATCGGCGTGTAAAGGAAACTGTCGTGAAAATTGGTTCACACTTCTAAGAGATTAGCTCGAACAAGCAGGTTGAGAGAGAGGCAGACAAAAAAAAATGTTAATCTTTTTTTAAAATTTTTGATCAAATGCAAATAGCCACATTGGCTTAAAAAAGTCTTATGTTAAAATCGCAAACAAACACTTAAACATACAGTACCTGGCCATTGAATTATGGCAGATGATAAAAAATACATATTTATGGCTTTGAAAGCGAATAAAAAGCAAACGGTTTTAGTGCATTTAAAAAAGTTTACATATTTGTTTTTATTAAAAGCTTCTTGACATTTTTGCTTTAAAAATATTTTTTTTTTAACTAATATTTCGTGGCTCCTCCCCTTGCTGTTAGGACGGCCGCAATTCGTTGAGGCATACTGGCTACGCACTATGCGATCTTCGTCTCAAGATTTTGGTCATTACACCACACATCTTCGATGTTTTCCCTAAGCTGTTGTATTGTGGGACTATTCCGCTGGTATACTGCCGATATGAGGAAAGCCCAACAATTTTCGATGGGGTTAAGGTTCGGTGAATTGCCAGGCCACGGCAAAACCATTATTCCCATTGAATTCAGACAATTCATGCTCATCCTGGATGTGTGACATGGAGCTCCATCTTGCATAAAGGTGTATTCGTCTGTCGGACACTTCAGGGTTTCTAAATATGGCATCAAAACGTTTTCCAGCAATTCCACGTACTGGACAGAGCGCATTGTTCTCTCGACAAAATTTGGCGGACCTGGTCCCTCTGAGGTTATACAGCCCCAAACCATAACTCTGGGGGGGTGTTTGACCCTTGGGAGCAAACAATCTTCAGAATATCGTTCTCCGGCTCTTCTGCGAACAAAATTTGCTGTTTTTGTGACCGCTTCCAATCGGCATTCATCGCTGAAGATGATCTGTAAGGAGAAAAACACAACCACAAAAAAGAGTGAATATTCACATCTTCTTACTTATTTGACAAAGGAAAAAAATGTGTTTCTTAAACTTACTTTTTCCAATATTCCGCGTTGAAGTCTCTGTGATGTTGTGCCCAAAGTTTGCGCCAATTTCGCATACAGGGTGTCAGTTTTGGCTTTTTTGCAGGTCATCTTCAAAAAAGTCCATTTTCGTATAAGCGTCGTCGTAACGTTCTTTCCGAAATATTTACTCCAGATTCCTGAACCTCTCTTAAAATCATCCGACTTGAAGTATTTCTGTTCCAGAGAACTGTTTGGATGATTCTGCGATCCTGCCTGGTTGAGGTGATGCGTTCTCGGCGACAGTTTTGTTTGAAGTTACCGCTAAAAAGTTGTTGGTATTTTTCCACTTTTTGGCAACATTTACCACAGACGCCTTGGATATTCCAACGGTTCTTGCTATGTCTGCATAGCTCATGTTCTTGGCTTTCAAAAGAACTGCAATTTGTAGCTTTTGTCCCGATGTCAAATCCGGCTTTCGGCCCATTTTCTAAAAAAAACTGGTTAAAGTAAAAAAAGGATAATCGACGTGACAAATATGATATGTATATTTTGTACTTACTGTTGTTATATTTTAGATATATGAATATTCACTATTCAATTCTTTCACTTTTTAGACTATCTCAATTCATTTTTTTATGATCTTCACACAAAATCGAATTAATTCGCATTGGCGCTTGTACACTTAACTTTTCACTTATAAGCACAAAAACTGATCCTTTTCTAATCGTCGCAGGCCAATTGACCGGAGGTTCTTAGAAACATCTAAGAACAGGTTAAAGACCCCTTAAGACCCTTTTTTATTTGGAAAATTGAAAATTTTACCTGATATTTGAAGTTTTCAGAAAAAATGTCATTGGTCATAACTCAATGGCCAGGTACTGTACATACAAACATATATACTGAAAATTCTTAAGCGTTTTTAAGAGAAATTATTTTACGTGGGAAGGATGCGCGAACACAACAATTGCCTGTTAAATAAAATGCGAGCGCGTTCGGTGGTAACTTCACAAGTGATTTATTTATTTCTGAATTCGAGTTTTTATAGTGTCTTAGCCTAACGGATTAAGTTCAAATTTATGTAATTGGAGTAAATATGTATTGCTCTGTTACGTTTATGTAATATAGGTGTTTATACATATATAGTGCTATTTTTAAATTCATATACGAAAATTGAACAGTATTTTTAGAAAACAGTAAGCCTAATATTGAAACGTTACGAGAAATTATGGATTTTAACAAATTATGATAATAATAATTAAAATTAAATTAAATATATAAAATTAAATTAAATATATAAAATTAAATTAATAATTAAAATTCTAAGCCATTTGGCGTAACACCGGCCACCTTGAAAGGCTCATGGTCCTTCAACGTCTGATGGCAGTACGGCGAGCTTGTGAACGGGGCGTTTAATTACGCCCGTTTTGGTTGCCACGTCTGCTACGCGGACTTTGCCGTCTTGCCCTGTTACGATTGCGGCGACGCGGCCGAGCACCCATTGCTGCGGTGGTGTGTTGTCTTCCTGAACCAGGACGAGGTCGTTCAGCTCGAGGTTGCGCTTCGGATGCAACCACTTGTTCCTCTGTTGAAGACCCAACAGGTAGTTCCTGGACCACAGTCGCCAAAACTGTTGCTTGAGACAACAGACAAGTTGCCATCTGTCGCAGCAACGCATTGGGTCCATCGATACTTGGGCTGGTGGCAGCGCTCGAAGGGGGCACCCAACTAGTAGGTGCGCTGGTGTTAGGGCCTCTCCATCGTTCGGGTCCTGACTCAGTGGTACCAGGGGTCGCGAGTTGAGTACGGCCTCGACCTCGACGAGCAGCGTCTGTAGTTCTTCGGCGGTGAGCAGCGCGTTGCCGATTGCGCGCACGAGAAGGTGTTTGGCGGACTTCACTGCCGCCTCCCATAACCCGCCGAAGTGCGGTGCCCTGGGTGGTATAAAGGCGAAGGTGAATCCTTCGTCCGTTGCGTATTTCTGTACTTCCGGTTGTTGGGCCTCGAAAGCATCCCTCAGCTCGCGAAGCTTGCGATCGGCGCCGACGAAGTTGGTGGCGTTGTCGCTGTATATTTTCCGCGGCATTCCTCGGCGTCCAATGAACCTTTTTAGGGCGAAAATAAAACAATTAGAAGACAAGTCTGTTACTAGTTCTAAATGTACTGCCTTTGAAGTGAAACAAACGAACACTGCGATATATGTTTTTACTGGGGGTCTACCACGTATTTTCAATGTAGTATATACGGGACCACAAAAATCTACTCCACATATTAGAAAGGGTCGTAGTGCACGAAGCCTATCGGCAGGCAAATTTCCCATTATTTGGGTTTGCAGCTTCGGCGTATAATGAAAGCAGTGTGTGCAGTTTCGAACGGTACGACTACAAGCTTCTCGAGCATTGACCAGCCAAATGCGGTCTCGGAGAAGCGCTACCAATGCCTTTGCTCCAGTATGGTGATTTCGAAAATGTAGGTACCGTAAGTATGTGGTAACGAAGTGCGAGTTCTTGCTTAAGAGCAGTGGGAACTTAGCATCATATGGGAGAGGCGCATTTAATAGGCGGCCTCCTACTCGGAGTAAATTAAACGACAGCGACAATTCCGAGTAGTTGTGCAAAAATGGATTAAGTTTTTGCAAACTTGAGGGTAGGGTGGTTCCTTTGGTGAGTTTCATAATTTCTTCACCATATTCAACATGTTGAACCACCTGAATGACTTTTAGGAAACTTAATTTAATATCCTCAGCCGTCAGCATTTGTGTGAATGTCGCAGATGGGTTTCTAATGCGTTTTATCCATCTTAATATGTAAGCGACAATACGAAGCAGTTTTTGATGAGAAGATACTCTTTTGGTGAGTTCCATAATTGGATGCGATTCATTTGCTTGAGCAACTAAAACTGTTGCGTTCCGTTTCTTCTCTAGTGCTTCGTCTCCTGGAGAGAGCTGGAAGTGAGTGTTTGTAGGCCATAACGCAGGGTCTTCTAGGAGGAACTGTGGACCGCTAAACCAGATAGAATTATTCAATTCGTCCACGTTACAACCCCGAGACACTTGATCCGCGGGATTTTGCTTAGTTGGCACATGTCGCCAAGTAGCTTTATCCGTCAACTCTTGGATTTCGGACACTCTGTTTGCAACAAAGGTCTGTAGTACAGATGGATGCGTTTTGATCCAATGCAAAACAATTTCGGAGTCTGTCCAGAAGTTTATATTTTCAATTGGCCGACTCAACATTGGCGCTATTCGTGACCATAATTTGGCCAGCAAGTGGGCTGCCGAGAGCTCTAGACGCGGAAGAGATTTAGTCTTCAGCGGAGCCACTCTAGACTTTGCAGTAAGCAGCGTACATTTCGTTCCACCAGCCGAATGGCTACGTATGTATATACAGCAGCCATACGCTCGTATTGAGGCGTCGGCAAAGCCATGAATTTGGCAGCTTGCACTCGACTCGGTGTGTACAAACCGAGGAATGCTTATTGATGGTAGCTGCAGTAGATTGGCTTTGAAATTTTCCCAGCTGGTGTCGAGGTGCAATGGAATCGACTCATCCCAATCTAGTTTTTGCAGCCAAAGCTCTTGCAATAAGATTTTTGCTTTGGTAACTAGTGGGGCAAGTAAACCAAGAGGATCGAAAAGACGAGCCGAAACTGATAATATGTTTCGCTTAGTGGCTCGTAAACTGGTAAAGTTGTCATTTAAGACAAACCGAAACAAATCTTCCTTCGGCAACCAATGGATTCCAAGTGTTTTTGTGGAGTCTGTGTGATTGAAGTTTAAGGCCTTCTCAGAACTCTCACAATCGAAAAATGATGGGTGATTTGAAAACCACTTAGATAAATTGAATCCTGCCGAGTTTAATATTTTAACTACCTCACTTCTAATAAGATCTAGAGATTCGAAATTATCGGATCCTGTAAGCAGGTCGTCTACATAAAAATCTCCTTTTATTGCCTTTGAGCCGAGTGGATACATATGTGTATTGGCATCGCTGAGCATTTGTAAACACCGTGTAGCGAGAAATGGAGCAGGCGCAGTGCCGTATGTTACGGTGTTAAGTCGAAAGATTTGAAGTGGCTCAGATGGATGCCGTCTCCACACTACAAGCTGAAAGTTTTTGTCTTCTTCGTGCATGAGAATTTGGCGGTACATTTTAGTAATGTCCGCCGTAAATGCATATTTATGCAAACGAAAACGAAGAAGTGTTGAATACAGCTCTTCTTGAATGGTCGGCCCAACCATCAAGATTTCATTCAACGCAATTTGAGAAGAGGTACGACTTGATGCGTCGAAAACAACACGTAATTTAGTCGTCGTACTTTCAGGCCGAAGAACGCATTGATGCGGAATGAAGTAGTGTGGCTCACTCGGGATCTTATTATTTGTTGGGCTCATGTGACCCAATTCGATGTATTCATTCATGAAGTCCAGATACATTTGACGAAGTTCTGGATCTTTCAAGGTCTTTCTCTCCAGGCCCTGAAACCGCCGAGACGCGGTTTCATAGGAATTACCGAGTAACTTACGGTCATCTTTGAAAGGCAGTCTTACTTGAAGCCTTCCCGAAGGCAAAACTTTAGTAGTTTTTACGAAAAATTTTTCACACTCTATTTGTTCAGGTGTGAATTTTGTCGAACTAGCCCCTGAAGGTATTTCTTCCATCGCCCAGAACCTTTGGACAATGGAATCTATATTTGCTAGATTTTGTTCAGTATGGCATAATGTGCTACTGACTGTGGGAGGAGGACGTTGGTTGGAGGCGTATTTGCCAGACACAACCCAGCCTAAAAGTGTCTTTTGCAATGTTGGGTGATTGGGGCTGGCCTTGATCTGGCCTACAGCTAAAAGCTCGAAAAATGTTTCAGCACCTAACAAAAGATCTACCTTTTGAGCCTTATAAAATTCTGGGTCCGCTAAGCTAATGTTTTTAGGTATTTTCCAGCCATTAATATTTACGTTACGATCTGGATGGCTGGCTGAAATGGATCGCATTATCCAAAACTGTGCCGAAAACTCATAATTATTGACCCGCGATTTTACAAACGTATTTAATTTCGTCCTTACTTTTTTGGTTGCATTTCCGATGCCGATAATATTTAAGGTCGTACTTTCGCGACGAATTCGTAATTTCTGCGCCAAATCCTCTGTCATGAAATTCACCTGAGATCCAGAATCCAGCAAGGCTCGTGCAGCAAGGTACTCTCCGGAGCTACCTTTTACGTTGACTACGGCTGTAGCCAACATAACCCGATCTGGTGTACTCGTCGTGTGCATGGCATGCGAGGTCGAAAGTTGTGGTGCAGTTGCAAAGGATACAGGGTACTGGTGCAGCAACGTGTGATGCGAACGGTTGCAAACACGACACCGATCCGCTTTGCACTTTGAAACTGAGTGCCCCTTTCGCAAACAATTTATGCATAAGGGGACTGATTTAGCAAACTCAAATCGCTGCTGAGCAGAGAGAGTTTTAAAAGTAGGACACGCGGGTATACTATGATCATTTGATTTACAGTGCGGACACACCGGCTGTTTTATATTTGAAGTCACTAAGGCAGCTTTCGTCCTTCCCGCATGAAGGTGGGGTTTCTGAATGCTGTGACTGCTTGACGGCTTGAGCCTCGACGTTGAGGCTTCATCGGCAGATAAATGTTGGTAGCGTTTATTTAATGCTGCCTCACACTCACGCCATAATGGCAGCTTATCATAATCCAACTGTTCCTCCCACTTTGACCGAGTAACGGTGTCAACTTTTGACATTACCAGATGAATTATGATAGCGTTTGTGATGTTTTTCTCGTCACCTAACGACAGCAACGAGTCGTAAACAGCCGACACTGTATCAATCATTGTGCGCAATGAAAGCGCAGATGGCTTTGGGATAGTTGGCAGTTCAAAAAGTTTGGAAATTGTGTCGAAAAATATTAAGCATTTATTGTCATAAACTTTTTTGAGACTAGCCAACGCCTTCGAATAATTTTCGTCCGACATTTGGAAGGCCTTTACCGTTCCCAAAGCTTCACCAGACAGACAGTTAACCAAGTGATTAAATTTCTCAATGTCTGGGATTGTAGGATCGTTGTGCACCAAACTCTCGAACAGACTCATACAATTTTTAAATTCTGAATATTCCCCTTTAAATTTCGGTAGCGACATTTTCGGTAGTCGCGAGCTGTGAGGTGCAACAAAGGATGATTCGGCTATTGACGATTTATTTCTCGCCAGAATAGATTTTAAAACGGACTTAGTTTCCACTATTAGGTCCTCTAACTCCCCACGGGCTATGTCTTCCTCGTCGATTTCTTCAATTTTCGACTGGCACTTCATAAGCTTATCGCTATGAGAGTTCAAAATGTCCAGTCGACACTCCAATTCAATTGGATCTAACGACATTGTTTTATCGAGGAGACCCGTTTTTATGCGCACTATACTATTTTTCGCAACAGTTCGCTGGCGCTTTAGTGATTTCAATTCCATAATCTCCTTACTTGGAGAGAGACTTGGAACTGCTGTCTTTGGCTTGCTCATTTTGAGTTAAATTATTTAAACTCCCGAAAAATTTGCTCAATGTCCACAGAAACGAAAAAATATCTGTGAGAGTTTGTGGCTGAAAAAACGAAAACGAAAAGATGGCTGAATAGCCTGCACAAATCTCAATCAGAAAAACGAAAAATAGCTGTTGGACAAGGCTGTGGTCAGGCCACGAAAGGATGAGCAAGCACAGTAGCACAACACTACGAAAATTGTTCAATAGATTTGCGAAAAATCGATTTTTGTTTAAATTATTTCCTTGTAAATAATCCGTATTTACGAAAAATTTATTTAACTTTATAATAATTTTAATTTAATTGAACTTATTGTTCGAAAAAAAGGTCTTCAATTTCTTTAATTTTGTTTTTTAAATTTATTGACGATTTCGCATTTAAGGTCACACCCTTTATTATCAAATCCCAACGTACCCTTGTTTCACTTTCGCGGAGTTTTATATACGTATATTTGTATAGATAATTGTACATATGGTACATGTACACATATGGGAGTGTGTACATATATGTATGTATATATATGCAAGAAAGTAAAAAGGGGATGCAAAAAATTGAGAGTGTTTATCAACAACAACCACAACTTTCAATTTATTGCACTTGTTACCTGTATAGGCTTATTGCAAGCCTTGACTTTCCTTTTGCAAAGGATGCAGGTGCAGGTCATTCCTGGCGGCGACAGAACCAGCGGTAGGGATTGCAGCGACAGCGGGCGACGACGGCAGCAGCAGTGACCAGAGTAGCAGCGACGGTTACAGAGATGAGAGCAGCGGCGAGTATGGCAGCAACTGCGAGAACTGTGACAGCGGACAGTGATATATACGCGACGAACTGCAAATGAGCAGCGGTGAATTGCACTGTTTTTTTTTTTTAAATTGCCTTATTTTTGGCCGAGAACATTTACATATCACTGTGACCGTTTATATAAGTACCGCACTGTTTCAGCTTTGCACTGTGTATTGTAGTTTATTCTTTTTTATTTCTTATATATTTTTTTTTTTTAAACTTTTTTGGCTATTAATATTTTATTTTATTTATATGTTAAACAATTTTTTTTTTAAATAATTTTAACGTTTTCTTTTTTTTTTGTTTGATAGATGTATTAGTTTTTCTTTTTTTTTTTTTTGGTTTTTGGGGGCTCACTGTCACTGTGCACTTTTTTGTATATGCATATACATATGTATGTACATATATTAGTTTTGCTGTCTGTTTTGTTATTTTTTTTAATTTTTTGTTTGCGAGACGACTTTTTGTTTTGCTTGTGAACGGACCGCGCAGGCAATTGTTGTTACTAATTAAAGCATTTATCGTTTTTATATGTTTATTGTTTTGTGTATTTCGAAATAATTTCCGATTATGTTCACCAATTTATTATTATTTTTTTTGTATTTGGAATTACTTCCCTTAATAGTTTGCTTATGTTCAAAGTATATTCTGCCTCACGCATCAGGTCCCTGCTCGGGCGCCATGAAAATTCTTAAGCGTTTTTAAGAGAAATTATTTTACGTGGGAAGGATGCGCGAACACAACAATTGCCTGTTAAATAAAATGCGAGCGCGTTCGGTGGTAACTTCACAAGTGATTTATTTATTTCTGAATTCGAGTTTTTATAGTGTCTTAGCCTAACGGATTAAGTTCAAATTTATGTAATTGGAGTAAATATGTATTGCTCTGTTACGTTTATGTAATATAGGTGTTTATACATATATAGTGCTATTTTTAAATTCATATACGAAAATTGAACAGTATTTTTAGAAAACAGTAAGCCTAATATTGAAACGTTACGAGAAATTATGGATTTTAACAAATTATGATAATAATAATTAAAATTAAATTAAATATATAAAATTAAATTAAATATATAAAATTAAATTAATAATTAAAATTCTAAGCCATTTGGCGTAACATATACTTTAGTGTGTTACACATTCCTTTATAACCTTTACATAACCTATGCATTCCGAGGCACTTAAAGCGGAACAACTTAATTAAATATAAATTTAATATGCGAACTCACAATTAAAAGCAGACGAAAAGCGAATATTTTATTTCCCGGATTCTTTTTTTTTACTCTTCAGTAGCAAATAGCTCTGCTCCTGCCTAGAATAATAGAGGATATATGCGAGATGTATGCAGGAGGACTAGCATACATACATATACATATTTTATTCTATTTTCATTTCTATTGGCCTGTGTATTTTTGTAAATAAAAATAAATAAAAAGTTATAGCCTACCCACAACAAACTCGTTAGCATACATATTAAGTTTTTACTATACACACACGTACATACATACGTACATACATAATACATATACACATACATACATATGCATAATATACTCGTATGACATATCAAATGTGCTCAGATACCATAAACACATCCATAAAAAGTACTCAACGCATGCTCGTATGTGCTGTTTTAATAGCCACAAGCGACAACAACAAATAATATTAACAAAATAAGATCTTTGTCTAAGTAGATAAAAACGCGGGTTAACAGAGAGACAGACAAGGAGTCAAGCGACAAGAGTCGAAGAGCAACAATTTTTCGTTTATAATTTACAACCGCCGATTGCCGACATAGATAAGCCAATATTAAAACGCCAATTCTTGCTATGCGTTTTGAGTTAGATTTGTTTTCTGGTGTTTTTTGTGACTAAATTTTTTGAATAGTTTTATTATTAAACTATTTTTGGTATTTTCATGATTTTTATTTTAAATTTAATTAACTGAATTTCTTCATGTTTACACACGTGAATCGCTTGGTTGAGTGGGGCTTTTTGCGCGTAAGATACAGTTGTGGCCATACAAATACGAGCAGGTAAGTGTTTCTGTAAATCCCAAAATATTTGCGCTGTGTGAAAAGTACGAGTGGATATACAATTCCAATATACGGTGGATGCAATAAGAACGGTGGTGGAAATAGCACACAGGGCTATAAGTGCGGGAAGATCAGCAAGAAAGTTCTGCGCTGTGATCACTTTTAACTCGGCAAACTGGCCTAGCATCATCACGGCCCTCAAAGGTTCCAATGTACCAGCCTACCTTGTCCGCATTATCAGCAGTTATCTAAGTGACCGCATTCTGCGATATGAAACTGAAAATGGACAAAAAACGTACAAGGTCTCCGGTGGTGTACCACAAGGATCAGTCCTGAAGGTGAAGTTAGATTTAGCCGGTCACAAAACCGAGGCAGTTCTAATAAGTGCTGGAGGGCGAAAATCCTTTGAGCTGAACATAGGTACACACCGTATAGTCTCCAAAGAGGCGATCAAATATCTTGAGGTCTGGATCGACACAATACTTTGTTTCAGGCAACATTTAATAAATGCAAGTTCCAAGGCGGCTTCTATCAATGGCGCCCTAACGCGACTTCTCCCTAATATAGGAGGGCCCTAGGGAAATCGCAGGTGACTACTGTCATTGGTTGCTGACTCTATAATTCTGCATGCAGCACCTATCTGGGTGGGGACCAAAAATTCTAAACTACGGGAAGTCACCCAGACATATAGGCAAAGCGCGGTGCGTGTAGTTTGCGCGTATAGTCCTGCAGCACCCTCATACGAGATATGTGCGCAACCAGCGGTAAGTGGGAGGCAGCGCAAACGTTCGCAGGTAAGATTATGACGCGTCTTCGCCATAGTCACAGAGAACAGAGAAGGCGGACAGTTTCTGACCAACCGACAATAAAAAAAAAATCCAATAATTTAAAGTATGCCGGATATTAAGAAGGCTCCACAAACGTCAAGAAGAAACAGACTGTCCGGTTTATATCTGGTCTGGGAATGTCACTCCAGCAACATTCCTCCAGTATTTGTGAGGAATGTTTATGCTGCTGTAACAATAATAGCAATAATATAAATACAACAAAAAACAAACTAAATTACCACATTTTGAGGGTCGGCAAATCCAAACCACGCAACGGAGAAGCCGATGCATCCACAACGTGACGCATTCATGCGACTTTTTGCGCAAACTTTGGTCGGGCGGCATCATTGCGCCATTTTTTTTTTAATTAGAAAGAAGCTACCATCTCAGACAGTGGCGAGCGTTACCACGCCTTGATACACAATTTTTTTCTTTCCGCAAATTGAAGAAGAAGATATAGGCGACATTTGGTTTCAATAGGGCGCAGTTTCGTGCCTCGAAACCAATCTTACATGCGATCTATTGCACACTTCATCCTCGGAAGTCAGAAACCTAGCCGAAATGGCGATGCCAATTGACCGCCTAGAAGCTGCGATTCAATTGCAATTAAGAGGAACAAATGCAATACCTACCATTTGGATACGATTCAATATTTGAAACTTCATCGTAGTTGCTGTTACAGAGAAAAGTGCGGTAGATCGGGAAAATGTACTGAAGAGTTTGGTTCGCAGAATGGGCTACTCTAAGGCTATTCGTAGAAGTAGTTGGAATGAAATGAAATGATTTGTGATCGATATTTAACGGAAAGTTTTACTATTTGCAATATAAACCTATTCATTGATAGATATTCGTGTGTCTTTTACTTATAGCGGAATTAAATCCTAAAGACCTTCTTTTACTATCCGAGAAAGTCGTGAAAAAATAATGTTTGATCAATAGGCTTTAAATAAATCGGTAATATCTAATTATCAGAAAACCAGTTGTGTGAAAACAACAAGCAGTTCAAGATGCTTCAGAAAAACTAGCTCGAGGAAGGATAGCTGTGCGGAACGCATAAGTTTGGTAAGTAATATTCCAACCAGAGAGTTCACAGCAGCACTGCCGCCTTCACGATAATAAAGCGTGGTTGTTGGTTTACCATCATAAACTTCTCCACGAAAGTTTTGAGGAAAACTGCTAGAGCGACATTCCTTACATATTATATATATATAATTGGCGCGTACACCCTTTTTGGGTGTTTGGCCGAGCTCCTCCTCGTATTTGTGGTGTGCGTCTTGATGTTGTTCCACAAATGGACATTCCTTACCCGGATATAAATTCGGGTCACTCC
The DNA here is from genome assembly GCF_028408465.1 of Anastrepha ludens. Classification (NCBI taxonomy): domain Eukaryota; kingdom Metazoa; phylum Arthropoda; class Insecta; order Diptera; family Tephritidae; genus Anastrepha; species Anastrepha ludens. Next base: position 118,034,895 of record NC_071502.1, read on the forward strand.
GCCATGGGGGAGAGATGATTGTCATTGGAGCGCGCACAGCGCGTGCAAAGCTTATGAGGTTGATTTTTTCGTTCGTTGTTCTCTCTAAAACTCACTTTTGAAAAAAATGCGCTAACATTTTTTTATTCAAAATTTCAAAGCAAAAAAAGTAATACAGCAAAAAGCAACCTACAATTTTTTCGATTACAACACTTTTATGACCGCGACTGTACAAAACAAAATTAAGATCTCGAGGCTGTTATAGTGCACAAGTAAAGGCCACACTCGTACACACAAATAAAATATTATAAATTATAAAAAAGTTGCTTATAAAAAACTCCACGCATATAAATGACAATAAACCCACAACGCTAACGACCGCAGCCAATTAAAAAGGTTCAAGACCAAGTGGCCTGTTTTGTGATGTATGCGCTCAGGACTAGTTGAAAGGGTACCTCATACAAGCTGCATATAAATGTATACTTGTGTACATACATATATACATACATAAATTACTATATAGTTTTTTAATCTGTAATGAATAATTTTTAAGCTGTCAACACTCCAACGCCACATATTTTTGAAGGATAATAAAGAGAGTTGTTCGTTTTAGGTAAATTTTCCTGCTTATGTTTTCGTGCTTGTTACAGAACATAAGCAATGCACGAACGAGAAGTGGAGCCTTGATTCGACGTAATATGAGAAGCCAAACGTACAACATCTTTTTAAGTACATATATAGAGAAAATACGCAACACCGTCGCAGAAACAATTATAAAAATTCCGTGAAATTTTTCAGCAACTTCAAATTTGCTCTTTATTATACTAAAATTTAATGAACTATAAAACTGTATACCAAAAATTTTTCTAAAATTCTTATAAAAAACAGTAGAATTGTGATGAATTGAATTTCTGGAATGTTTCAAAATTTTAAACCTTCATTTATATTGTTTTGGTTAGACAACGAGCCATATTTTCTAAAAAAAAGTTAATTACGAACATTCAAAAAGCAAAAACAAGAAGAAACATAGTGAAAAATGTTTGTCACGCGCTGTATTCTGTTTGAATATACAAAATTGCGCTAAATTAATCAGCCTATCGGAAGATTTACATTTTTGTAAACGGCGCCCTACGTTAATCACAAACGGTCCGGCTCTGAAAGTATTCGATGCGGTATCAGCTGGTGGTAGCAGAGGAAGAGGAAGGCCTCCTTTGCGTTAGAAAGATGAGGTGGAGAAGAACTTGGCTTCACTTGGGTTGTTCAATTGGCGCCGGTTAGCACGAGAAAGAAACGACTGGCGCGCTTAGTTAAACTCGGCCAACTCGACCGCGTAAGCGGTTATCGCGCCAATTAAGAAGAAGAGGTCCTACGTCAATCAAATATCGGCACTTGTGAACTAGACAGCTGCAGTATACAAACAGACAAGCAGTGGACAGCGAAAGGTCAAAATAAAGATTTCTAACACTACAAAAATTTGTTTTTGTTTATTTAGTAAAAAAGTTATTAAAAAAAAATTGATGATTATTTTTATGCCACTTCGTACATGAGAGAGCTCTTATATATATATATAGTCACACTAAAATCTTCTCCAACTGGAGTTTCATAATTGGCTCACGCCATTTTATAGGTACAAATCAATAAAATGCTCACCACGGACCGAGGTCATTTGTATCATAAGTTTGAATCATAGTGGCAACAATTTCGCTGATGGAAGTCAATTAAAAACATCAATTGGCTGATCATTTGAGAAATATTGAAGTGGATTTCAAAGAAGGAAGAATAATTTATAATATATAAAGAGTTTCTGCTGAGGAGAACGATTTTTTAGGGTAATTTCGGGACAGCCCTCACAATTATTCAAGCTTAGGTCAAAGATAAAGAACGCAAAAAAGGAATATATTACACTGAATTACTTCATATCAGATCACGTCGCGTCGGTTGACAGCCCATCGTTAATCATGAAGTCGTACGACATCATATTACATCTTATCATCATATCACATCGTATCAAATCGCATATTTTAGGTTCATATCACATCGTATCGCAGTTTATCATATAACAGTAACGTAACATCACATCGTATCATATTACATCTTATAATATCAGATCTTGCTATAACATGTCATCATATTACATCGCATCATGCCACTTCTTACCACATCACATATTATCATTTCCCGTCGCATTATATCGCATTTTATCTTATACCAGTTTATTATATCACATGACGTAATATCACATCGCGTCATATCATATTTTATAATATCACATCTTATCATATCACACTATATCATATCGCATGTTATTATATCACATCGCAACATCTCACATCACATCATATAACATCACACCAAATAAAATTTTAACGTACGATATTATGTGTTATTATATCGCATCTGCTAATATCACATCGTAGTATCATAGTAAATCTTACCATATCGAATCATACCAAATTGTATCATATCACATGTTATTATATCACATCTTACTATATTACATGCTATCATATCACATCGCATCACATCGCATATTTTTATACTATATCGCACTTTATCATAACACATTGCAACATGCCACAACTTGTATTTTATCATATTACATACATACATCTTATCATACCAAGTCTCAACATGTAACATCACACCTTAAAATAGCATAGCACACTATATCAAATTTTATCATATCAAACTTTATCAAATCAACTATTTTCAAATCATATCACATCATCTGCATAGGATAACACATTTCATCGTATTAAACAGCATACCATATCTTATCATACCATATCTTATCATATTAAACCTTGATATACCATGACTTAAAATATCACATCGCTTCATATCACATCGCTTGGTGCCATTTCACATCGAATGGTATTATTATTTTTTTTTTTTGTTTTACAGCCGATAGTCCTGGTACCTAGTGCTGCAAACATATTAATTTATAACTTTTAATTTTGATTATAATTTAATAAATAAATAATAATACTAATGTTTTATTTATTAATCAACAAACAGGATGCGCATAGACTATTTGATAGATAAAGACAAGAGTCTTGTGAGTAACTTCTTAAAAGTAAACTTATAGTAAGAAAAGTCGACTTCCTAAAAGGAGCATTCATCCCAAAAACAGTTTTAAGAATACCCACAAAAAACATTTCTTTACAACGGAAATGCATGAGTGAACATTAAGTTGCATTTTCTGGAGCAGATACCGAGCCCGCACAAATATTAAAACACATCGACAACAGAAAACGCCTAGACTGTATAGACATCAGATTTATTAGTAAGCAACGAGACACTACTGTGGGGGACACCACAGGAAGCAGCAAAAGAATAACACGATCCATTAACGAGTCGAAAGACACAGTGTCTATTATCAAGTTAGGAATTTCTCAACCTTACAAATTGAGAGTGAAAGCCCACACCCTGAAGTTTAGCTATCAATATTGGGTGAGATACCTTATGAAAAGCCTTAAAAAAATCTATATAAATTGAATTCATTTGAAAAACCTTCTGGAAGCTATTCAAACAGTCCTCCGTAAAGGCAGCTATATTAGTTGACGTAGATCCCTCCGAAACAAATCCTTGTGATTGGGACATAACAAATGCTTAATTGCCTAACTGCTAAGTATACTTTGTCCTTGACTATGCACTCAAGCAATTTAGAAATTGTGGTTAGCTTGAAAATGAGCCTTGAAATTGAATTGGTGGCTCCTAAAATACTTAGGCTAAAAACCCCATTGTATTTGGAGCTCTGGAAAGAGGGTAGATAGTCAAGGAGGAAAGGAGAAAAGTATGAAAGAAAGAGATTGGAAAGAATAGTGGCAGAGACAAAGGTTAGTCCTGTGAGAATTTTCCAGATTCTTTGGCAAATCTGTAAATATCCTCCGGTTTTAGAGAAAAAATATTACTCACTCTTACGATATCGGAACGCAAAACTCGTAGCCTTGCCCTAGCTAAGGCAGGACACCTACAAAGAAAGTGCTCAGTGCTATCCGCCTCCTCCAAGCAAGACAGGCACATAGGCTGCTCAATGGTTCCAAAATGAGCCTTAAAGGCGTAATCAAAGCGGGACATCTTTTAGTTAGAGCGACCAATACACCATCAACATCAGCACTAGTATATGGCTTAAGCTGATTTTTGACAATAATCAGTCAAATTTCATTTCGCAACTAATGGCCACATCACTTCAAGTTTCAGATTTTCCTACAATGTTATATCAAATGACTTCAAGAGATATCAAAAAATGTCAAATTTCGAATATCACATCTTTCAAATCAAATCGCATTAAATGGTATCGAATTTATCCTGTGTAGGAGTTTATATTACGGCAGGTATATTTGGTATAACTATTATCGAATTTTTTTATGCTAAAATGTGGCTTTACAGGAAAACTCTTAATATTTGGTTTTTGTTTTGTTTTTACTTAAACCACCCCGGCAAAACTAGTGACAACTTCAATGGCCCAAAGTATATTACTCCTACGCGTATTTAACTTGGCTGCTAATAAACGCTTGTGTGTATGCTTACGTGTGCATTTGATTGTGATTGTGTGCATTTATTTATTTTTTACGACATTTTTATGTTACCCAAATGACTGACAAAATGCGACGAGTCCGATTTACCACCGAAATATACGTTCCGTCGTTCAGACAGGCAAAGCACAAAACCCTAACACACAGGAATAACAGGGCAAGCCATAGCCGCTTCTGTTTGTGTGCGTGTGCGTGTGTGTGGTGGCTTGCGAATGCACCTTGAGGCGATAATCAATTTTTATAACATTTTATATAAAACAAAATACATACATACATACATACATGCATACATACATACGTGTATACACACGATTGTGTTGCATGCTCCTTATACAGTTTTTCATTATTTCCACGCCATTTTATATAATTTTTCTATACGCTTTTTGTAATACCGACTTTTTAGCTCTGTGGTTAATACGCCTGGTTGTCTCCCTAGCGCACATTTACGTTCACGAATATTGCCACACTTTTAATAATAAAAAAACATATTTGGCTATAAAGCAAATTTTCTTTATTTTATTGCCTAGTGGGGGAGAAAAGAAATTACACATTTTTTTCTTTCACTTTTGAATGCAGCCAGAGAACAGGCAGCCAGACAGACAGACAAATAACAATCTAATATGCGAGCAGTGCGGAGTTGGCGTTTTTTTATGAGCTGACAAGCCACATGAGAACAGCTACGAAAAATCGATGTGTCCATGTGGGAGCAAAGTGAAATGCAAAGAAATAAAAAAGGGGGAAGCCTAAGGAAAAAAGTAGCAATATTGAGTTAATATAAGAATTCCACTTACACACACACATACACGTGTTGTGCCGCTGCGAAGAAGATACTGCTTATTTAGTAAAAATTTCTTTACTGAAGCAGGAACTCTGCTTGATGATTTTGTAGCTGAAAAGCTATTGGCAACAAATTTTTTATGACTAATAGAAATTGTCTCATTGGTTCATCAGCAGCATCAAAAGGGTTTATAGTTTATGGCGTTGACACCGGCGATCGCAGGCATAGCCTGCTTGATACCAAATGTGTTTCCGAAATGTTGCTGGTGGCGAGACAGGTGTGTATTTTATGGCTAGGAATGTTTTTTTGATCGAGGCTAAAATCCGCAACTTCCGTGTTATTAAAGAAATTTATTTTACCATATTTTAATTATGAGAGTTGTCGTTTTAATGTCTTCTTATGGGAAAATAATGAGATTTATTGAATCTTTTTGATGATTTTTTCCAAATGAAGGTTTAAAGGAATTTAAGATAAATTTAAAAAATAAATTTAATTTAAGCAGAAAACGTAGTGAGTTATTTCTCATAAAAAATCTATTTCCTGTTCCTCTCTTCATCGCGGAGGAAAAGTATTTGTTTAGCAAACAAATTATTGGTATAGTTGATTTTACAAATTTCATATAAAATAATTATTTACTATTAAATAATGCTTCAATAGAGGGTATATACAGGGTGCATACGATAGTTGAGGCCATGCATATATGTTGCTATAACTTCTCGAAACTATTATTCTTCTTTTTGTACTTTTTCAGATAAGATACGGAGAACTGCAAGTTAACTCAAGATATGAAGAGAACTGCATGCCATCGATTTAATTGCAAATAACACCAATTTCGAAATCTCTAATTTTCTTAAGAGCGCCCTTTCATTCGTTCTCAATATTGTAAGTAATATATTAGATGGGGATGTAGATTCTGTTGTAAAACGCAAAAAACACGAAAAACGTTCTGACACTGCCCGATCTGCAGAATTTATTCAACAAGTGCAAGCGATCATTGACGAGGGGCCTTGCGAGGGATCTTAATATTTCTAAGGGTCTTACCTGTGGAGTTCTACATAGTACTATGACTCCTACGTTATGCGCAGAAGGCAGTTTATGTTGGAGCAAACACGAGTTAAGCGAGTGATCCCATCAAAATGGCTTTTAAACTAAATTAAATACCCTGAAGCGTCTGAGATGTTATGTTTTTTTTCTGCAGAAAAAAGTTTAACCAAGATCAAACGACCAACCAAAGAATTTGCAGATGGCTATTTTCCAATCCTACAGAGCTTTCTGTTGTCATGCACATAAAGTTTTCAGCCACTGTTGTGGTTTTAGGCGCTGTGAACAATGAAGGACATGCCGTGCCAACACATTTCTTTATTCAAGTGAATTCTGCTGCATATATCGAGGTTCTGGAGACAATAGTGAAACCCTGAAATTATGGTGTAGGTGGTGACAATCTCCTCATCTTTCAGCAAGACTCTGTTCCTTCACACAAAGTGAGGTCGACAAACGATTGGATGGCTGAAAGTTTCAAAAAGTATGTATTAAAGACGGAAGATCGTGTTAGTCTAATAATTATTCAGTGACTTTACCGCGTCCGGCAGGGCTTGATAAACAACAGCGTAAGACACTCGAGAGTTGCGGGCTTCAGAAAATGAGAACTATCATATTTTTCTCATCTCCTCAATTGGAAATGTAAAAAAGTATTTCTGCAAAACCTCATAGAGAGCACTTATCGAGTGCAGAGAGCTAACCGTATGACAAATCTGACGTAAAATCGGTAAGACCGTCTCATTTGCTTGGAGTGCCATCTCATTTGTCAAGTGGCCGCAGTTGTCCTTAATTTTAGATTAATTGCTAATGAAATGGCTTAAGGGCAATCGTACACTGTTTCCAGCGAGGACTAGATGGATATGCATTCATTACAGCTTACTTGGCTGTAATTTAATTGAAACGCTTGCTAGTGTAATGAGTCTGGGAGCAGACGAGTTATGTGCCAGTTGTCGTGACGATGAAGAAATCAAAAGTATCGCTCAAAATTTCTAGCGAGGACTAGATCGCTCTGCTTTCACCATAGCTTACTCGGAGGCTTGGACAACTTGAATATATTAAATATTAGCGAGGTTTACTAAACTCAAAAAAATTTCTATTTCTATGAGTATAGGAAAACATAGCATGCCGAGTTATCTCATCCTTTAGCTTTTGAATTGTTGCTGACTTATCAACGTACACCTTTTCTTTCAAATAACCCATCGCAAAAATGAGCCATTGTTTCGTTAGCTGTGTGACAAGTGGCACCGTCCTGTTCAAACCACTTATCGTCCACATCCATATCTTCCATAAAAAGTTCGTTATCATCTCACGATAGCGCACACTATTCACAGTAACTGCCTGACCGGCCGCATTTTGGAAAAACTACGACCCAATGATGCCGCCGGCCAATAAACTGTTTGGTGAAACAGTCACTCTTTGTGGGTGCGTTGGTTTTTCGGCAATCACTCTTGGATTACCATTCGCCCAAATGCGCCAATTCTGCTTATTGACGAATCTACTGCGGTGAAAATGTGCCTCATCACTGAATCACGAAGTGCACGATATGCATTTTGATTTGAACGCCCGTTTTCATAATAAGCCTGAATGACTTTAACGCGTTGCTCGATTGTGTATCTTTCCATTATTCAAATTAAGTTAGTCTGAAATGGAAAAATTGGTAAATGAAATGCAGAAAAATGCTTTGTTCACATTCAACATCGGCTCTGGAAACTTAACCACCCTTTATTTTATCCACTTAAAAGTAAAGCGATTGCCTTCCGCCCAAACCCATTATAAATTAAATTCTATAAGTAATGCACGCAATTTGACCTACAAACTGGCTATCTTTCCTAAGCTCATAAATTCTCATCACCACAATCCTACAAGCAACCAATTTATGCAGCTGAATATTGATCACTTCTACTCGCACCGCTCCCATCAGCTATTGGAAAAGTAACATGAAAATATCATAATAACCTACAATTTTACGATCGACAAAGATGCATACATCGATGATTCCAATCAATTGCAGCAAAGACCTTCGTTTATCACTTCCCAAGCGATCTTCCCACAATTAGTCCAATAAGTGATGAGGCAAAACGATCACTTTACAGTTGGTCTGATAACTTTTAGAGCTGAAAAAGCTGCGGAACTTATATTAAGCAACTAACTAAAAATAAAAAATAAAAATCACAACAATTTTGTCACGCAAACATATGTACATATTTCAACGCATTCTAATCCATCTCAAATGTTGAGCCGATACTCGTCTTTATTTTAAATTTATGTGCTACATTTTACTGAAGACATTCGAAATTAATTTTATAACCCTTTAGTAATTTGTACTTTCCACTTATCGCTCATGAAAATCTTCACCTTCAGTCTAATAAAAAAATGTTAAGCCATACAGCCCACCTCCTCTTCATCTTGGCCGCTTACTTTGCATCCATCTACTCTACCTGGCTGGCTTTTTTATCATCGAGTCTGCTTCTTCATCTTCCACAGGTATTATTTAAATTTATCGCTTGCCTTAGCTGCTTAAGCCTTTTAGAAAATCTTTGCACTTTTATTGTATTTTTATTGAAAATTTATTAAGTGGTTTTGTACGGCATTTAGTTTTATATTCTTTGCTTAAGATTTAAAGCCTATAAATCTGTGCCCGCTGAAACCACAATTTTTATGCCTTAATCAAATATACCTCGCATGCAAATTTCATGCGTTTTCGAGGCAAAGAGAGGGAGAGAGAGGGAAGATAATCATGTAAGTCATAAAATTAATTAATCGGTTGGTTGTTTATAGCTTCATATATTTTTTGTAATTCAATAGATTTTTGTATCACTTTTCATTGAACGTCAAATATGGGAGAGATTGCCGATAAGGGGCTGAGAAACATATAGCGCCGAAAGATATGGAAAGAATATTTTTGCTTACTAAGTTATATTGCAAAGCACATATGAATGCTTTATAAGGTCCCATGTTTATACAAGGTGGTGCAAAATTAATCATACAATTTTGTTTTTGTACTAAATAAAAAAACTATTTTGAGTGCTGGAAATCTTCCTTTTGACCTTTACGCGCTCCGTTGCTTATCTGTTTGTATACTAGAGCTGTATGCTTCAGACTGACGTACGACGCCATTTGCAAAAGTTAAAATCTTCCGAGGTTAATTAATGTTGTAGTATACAGTAATTTGGTTAGGATTACTTACCACCCCGAGCACTTCTATAGCCTCCAATAATAACGAAATTTGTCAATCAAAAACAATTTTTTTCTCGTCTGAAAAAAATTATGCTTGGCTCAAACAAAAATGCGAATAATAAGAAATTTGAAAAAATTTTGAAAAAATTGTTTTTTAAGATTTATTCAATGTTGAAAATTATGGTATAGAATTCTTTGCCGTGAAATATTTTCTGTTTTTTAAATATTTTATGATTTTGTTATAATTTTTTTAGTTTTTTCAGTTTTGCGGATGAGGGGGTTTAAAATGCCTAATGCATTATCAAAGCTGCCGTATGTCCGGAGACTTAAAAACTGCCCCTCGCTTGGAACTGTCGCCCACCCTGGAACCGCTTTCGCATTACTTCAGAGTGCTTGTGTGCCTGCAACCAGGTCCCTCTTTTTCATACGGAGCATTTTTTCCGTGAAACCACTGTTGATCTTCCACGTTTCCTCGCTGCTTAGCATCTTGTCGATTACATTTTCAGTGGTTATGTGACCGACTGCATTCTCCAGCGTTCGACATTCTTGTTCCCAACGCATGCATTGGAAAAAGGTGTGTTCAGCGTCATATTCAGCTGCATAATCGCTATTTGAGCAGGTATTTCTGGAAATACCCGAGCCCCGAAAGCATTTTGGTTGTATAAAAAGAAATGCATACAAATTTACTTCACCGAAGTTCCTGCAAACTCAACGCTTAATCAGAGAGCCTTTCCATCTATCTGCCGCGTGTTCCGTTTCTCCAGCGGTTTTGCCACAGCCTCACCCTTTCGTCCTTTATTTCGCGCACTGCAAGTTTGCTTACTCCTTTTTCCATCCTCTCGTTCTTTAATGCCCATAATTTCTTCCGCCTAAAGATTAGTAGATCTATCGGTATTGAACCGCTTATCACTTGAACTGCTGGCCCTGATACTGTGCGGTAGGTAGACACAACTCTCAGAGCTGCTGTTCGAAAGAAAACAATTACGAAAACTTAGATTAGGAAAACGATGTGCAAATTCAACGTTCAATCAGTGAGCGAAATAGAAGTGCAATGTAAAGTGTAAAGAATATTCGTGTAAAAATTCATTGTTACATGCACAGAGTTGCTATTTTGGTAAATATAGTTCTGTTTTTTTATTTTTTATTAATTTTCTGAGACTTTGCTCCTAGTTTCGTAATGCGGTACCAATAATTTTTCAAATAATATTCAAACACTTGCCACAAAATCGCTCCATAAGTTTAATTCGGGAAAAATATTTTTGCAGCTAAACTTTCGAGAAGCAGCTCTTGGGCATGGATTAATTGCGGAGTTTGCTTGGAAAGTATTTTTGTTAAAATATTTTCTCAAAATTTAGTGAAATGGTAAAAAAAATGTGAAGAAAATATGCCAAAAATGGAAAGTACTTTTTTTATTTTTTTTAAACTGATTTAGTGGCGTCCAATCGACCAGCCACATCAAATAGCTCACTTCTTCACTTAGAGATTGCTTCCAATTGTGGTTTAGATATCAACAAATAAATAAAAGCCCAAATTGTTTTTTTTTGTTGTTGTATTTAAATTTAAATTTTAATTTATTCCTGCAATACGTGTCGATTGCTGATTGCTGGACAAAAAACGAAGAAAAAGAAAAGGGAAGGTTCCTACCACAGTGGGTTCTCGTTCCCTCGATCGTCGCTTCTCCGTAACCGGAACGACCTGGATTTATATCTGGTCAAGGACTGTCACCTCAGCAGCACTACCCGTAAATGTATGGCGAATGTTTGAGCAGCTACAACAACAATAATAACAACAGGAAAAGTTTAGCAAAGCAGAAGCCGTGTGCGCAAAGAAAAAAGGAGAACCTGAATAGTGGGTAGAGCGATACGAATAAATTTTTTAGTCCTCTGAATAAAACATAAATTTGACAAATAAATTTAATTCTGGATTGAGCTCGGAAAACGAAAGCACGAAAACTAAATATTTTTCTTAATATAATATTTTCTTTATTTCTTTATAAACTTGCTTAATTTTTTGAAAGTTTTTTTATAAACAGTTAGTATTTCTTTGAGATACTTTTTAAATTTTCTGTTTCCAGACTTCCCCCTCCTGACATGAATTGTTGCGAATAACTGTGCGTCAAGGATTTTTCGAGTACTCAAGTTTGGTGTCCTCGATAAAAAAGTAAAAAAATCTCAGAATTGAAATAATGAACAAAACACCATCATTTCTTGACAACTTAAAAAAGGGTAAATCTTTAATAATTTACTCTTTTAGAAAAATAAATATAAGCATTGTGTTTAGCATACCTGAGATATTAAATTGGAAATTCAGATTCCAATGTGGCAGTTGAATTTTGAAAGAGGTCGAAGCTCAGCACTGGACTTTTTTTGTGTTCCACGAAAAAAGGAGTAGCAAATTTCATGAAAATGTATGACATTTTTATAACTTTGTACTGACTTTATTTACGTAAATTACGGAAATTTACTTTGAGAAAAATGAATCTGCCCACGAGGTTCATAGAGCACTGAAGGAATCATTAGTCCTTATTTCGATAGAAATAAGCAAGAACCTGCTGTTGCGGTGAAGGGCGAGCGCTTTTGAGCTCTGCTGACTGAATTTTTGTTTCCAAAAATTATTCACCAAACATATCGACGACATTTGGTTCAAACAGGATGGTGCAACTTGTCATACATTGAGCTTAGTAGTCGATTTATTGCAATATTCAAGCCACCATTACGCCATACGACCAGATTTATTGGAAAAAGTAGACAAAAATTCGGCCATGCAACTCGTAGCCACGGCGAGCATATGCCGGGAATTATATTCAAAACATAATTGCCGTGACCAGATTAAAAAAAAAAATGCATGCCAACAATATTTCTGTTTTGTATTATCATTTTAAGTTCGCAAGCTCTTAAGACAAATACTCAGTATATAAGGGTGGTTAAATTTTAAGGGCCGATGTTGAATGTAAACCACACCCAAACATCAAGTTTCTTTCTGCACTTCATCTGACATTTTTCAATCCCAGACTAATTCAATTTGAATTATAGAAAGACACACAATCGAGCAACGCGTTAAAGTTAGTCAGGCTTATTATGAAAACGGGCGTTCAAATCAAAATGCATATCGCGCACTTCGTGATTTTTCGGTCAATTTAATCGTCCAACCCGGGTCTGTAGGAGATGTGAAAACACCCTTGCATGCTCGTACAGCTCGAACTGCAGAAATTATTGCTGCTGTTCGCGATAGTGTGGTTGAAGAGCCGTCCACCCCCAACAATTGCACCTCTCACGCTCGTCGTCGATGAACATTATGCATAAAGACTTGCACTTACATACATGGCTCTTTTGCGCGAAAAATTTTATGGCCGAATAATCTCACGTTGCGGCGACGTCAATTGGCCGCCAAGATCATGTGATTTGACACCGCTGGACTTCATTCTTTGGAGTTATTTGAAAGAAAAGGTGTACGTCAATAGGCCAGCAACAATTCAAGAGCTAAAGAATGAGATAATTCGGCACGTTAACGGCATAGAACCGCAATTATGCCTCAGCGTCATCGGAAATTAGGATCATCGGATGGAGGTGTGCCGCCGAGGCCGCGGGGGCGCTTGTCCGATAATTTATTTTATACTTAATTGAGCCATACCAATATTATCATAATAAAGAGAAATGACAATAATTTCTTAAAAAAATTGTATTCTGTTGAAAATCAACATCGGCCCTTAAAAGTTAACCACCCTTTACATAAACTCACTTTTAGTGACCTCACCCTCTTACTGAATGCCCAAATGTGGCAACTTAACTGTTGCACAGTTCAATTAGCGCCTAATTTTCATTCAAATCGGCACTAGTCTTCATTTCCATTAATTTTGCTGGAATGGCGAAATAGCACTTTTATTTTTACATATTATTTCATGTCTGCAATTACAAATTTATTTTGCTATTTACAATTTGAAAAACTCACATCAATATTTCATTGGATCTGCATTTGCATTTTGTAATATTTTAGCACTAAAGTTCGCTAAAAATTAAAATAGAAATCAGCCATGCAGTGTTTCATGTTGAAAAATTTAAATATATTTATAGCCTTTACTAAACAAAAAATAAAAAAACAACTGAGTATATGAATGGACTCATATTACTTTTGTTGAGCATTTGGCCGCGCTGCTGCTTCAATTTTTACTATGCAACGCCGCTGCTTTCCCACAAATGATGTGGTATTTGCCGCCTCTGAGTGTGAGTTGGTTTATATGGGAAGCTATTCCATATCACAATTACACACGCAGCTTTGCCATATCCCGCCGAGTGGAAGAAATCCATAATTTTGTATTCCCTCTCCTGCGTGGGCATAGATCCCAGTACCAAGCGAATGTGGGTCATGCACAAAGTACCTCGGTTGCGTTGGCCACGAACTACATATTTACTTGTAGAGATATTTCACGCTGCATTTCTGCTCGAATAAAGATACTCGTCACTTTTTGTTTCAACACGTTTTTCGCATTAAAATCGCAGCTGTGCTGTGAAAAACAAAAACAAAAAATGCACTCAATTCAAAATAATGCAATTTCGGTCAATTGTTTATTCCAATTAAATTCAATGCCATTACAAAGTGATACGCACACGCACACATGCACTCACTCACACACATACACACCCTTGCGCACATGTCCGTTTACAACAAATTTTTACACCAAAATACGATCATAAAATTAAATAAATTCGCTATGAATAAACTGATTACTTATTTATGGATATATTTTTAATGAAAAACCTTAATTTTTTACATAATTCAATGGTAAACATATTTTCAATTTAAATTCAATACACCGAAAACACTAGAAAAAAATTGAAAATTCCCAAATATTGTGGCTGGAAAAGCGCATAATTCTAAAAACTTTTTGCTTTTGTTGTGACCCAAATAATTGCTATTATAAAAAGCGCGCGCAATCAGTTTTAATGCAATAAATTTTCATCTACCAAAACGAAAAAAAAACACAAAAAATTATAGAGCAAAGTGCTTGTGGTAAAATATAGTTAGTAAGTGCTTTACAGTGTAAAAAATTGATGAGTGTAATTAAGTGGAAACAATATTTCTATTTAACACTTCGATTCGCTCTTTTCCTGAGGCCTTGTAATACTAGTGATTGTATTAATATGAGTCCAAGGGTAATGGGCTGTTGGCCAGTAAAATAAACCTCTTATCCTGTACACCCGTAGTTCGCTAAGCTCATAAGACCCCTATTAGAAGAATATAATTTTTTAGTCTTGTGCGGTCTTGTGCAATTTTTCCATGTAAATTAATTTCCGTGCGATTGAGAAACCTTATAGGGTCAGTCAGCTCTTCGGAGTTCTCAAAAGGCAGTTTGCCTAGGGTTAACATCCTCGCCTTCCATAGGGCAGGACATCCATAGAGGAACTGGAAGAGAGCTTCCTTTTTCTCCAGTTGATTACAACTCTAACAGCATAAATTGTAAGAGACACCCATTCTGGTTGCTTGCCCACTTATGGGTCAGAAGCCAGTTATGACTGCCGGGAGACTGCATGCATCCTTTCCTCTCATATTTATCAATTTTGGCCTTTATTTGTGGTTGCACGTGGGCCATAACGTTCTGCTTTTTGTGCATGTCGTCTGATCCGAACATCTACAATCCGCGATTTGAGGATACTGCGTTCTCAAATGCACCCAGTGATGTGAAAACCGATTCTGCAAAAATTTTACGCATGGTAGATCCCTCTCTTGCCAGTTCGTCTGCTTTCTCTTCTTTCCTTCAATGTTCTGACGTCTCGATGATGATGTTTTCGCTCAAGGGGCTAAGGCTATCCGAAAGGATAACGATATTGCCCTTAAAATAGAAATCCACGATTAGTAGCCTACAACCTTCTCCAATCGCCAGTATTTCCATCTGAAAGACACTGCAGGCAATAGGAAGACGTACAGATTTTTCAATTTTAAGTCTATGTGAATATACACCTGCTTCAACACCGCAATCCATTTTAAAGTCATCTGTATAGACTGTAGTGTCAAAGTTGTTTAGTGAAATTCCTTTACTCCATTCCTCTCGCGATGGAGAGAGAATGGCAAATTCTTATTGAATATCACCGCTGGAACCATATAATCAGTCCTCTTCGAGGTGTACTGAGCTTGTCGCAATAATATCTATATTGGCATGACCATACGTTTTTGCCTTCGAACGACCCGCTTCATTTAACTTCAATGCTCCTTGTGGAAGTATGAACTATATTTTTATAAAATAAAAAATAAAATTAAAGAAATTAATAAAATATAAATAAATAATCAAAACTTTACAAATCGGTACTGTATTTCCATCGGAATTAAAAAAATTATTAGATTTTAAGACATCTACCAAAGTATTTTGGAAAAATATTAAGATTTACGTGAGTAAAAGCACCTTCAGAGAACGAGTAAAATTAGTTTTTAAACATTAAAAAAAAATTATTGTACTTCAGATGCTGGAAGTGTTTAAGCTTAAATGGAACATCTAATATTTTTCAACTTAATCTAAATAATGTTTTTTATGACGAAACGCAAGCTTACGTAAATCTTAATCTTTCCCGAAATATTTGACGAAAGTCTTAAATATACAGGGTGGGCCAAATAAGACCTACTAATGTTAAACACAAATAACTTTTACAAGAATCATTTATTTTGGTTAATTCTTTTTATTCATTGAATATATTTTATGGAAATTATATATGAAATATTACATCAGACAAATGCCCACCATTTTTCTCGATACAAAATTGGGCTCTTTTTAACGCGTTTTCCATTACACCACATAATGTTTCTGGTTGAAGGCTTAGTATTTCGTCTCGAATATTTTGTTTCATCTGTCTAATAGTCTCTGGTTTGTTAAGATACACTTTGTCTTTTAAATATACAAATTAAAAGAAGTCGGGCGCAGTCAAATCTGGCGAACGAGGTGGCCAAGGGAAATCTGAATTTTTTGAAATCAGACGTTCGCCAAAAATTTTCTCGCAGTAGGTCCTTACTTTGCCTAGCAGTTGCTCCATCTTGTTGAAACCACAAATTAGGATACTGCTCCGCCATTAGCCGCAAAAAGTTTTCAATCAATGTTGTGTAAGAAGCTCCTCAAATCGATTTCGGCGTTTCATCCTCATTTTCGAAGAAATATGGACCGATAACTCTAGTGGCCATAACACCGCACCAAACAGTACATTTAGATGGGTGCAACTGATGCTGGTGTGTTGCCCTTGGATTTTCAGAGCCCCACAATCTACAGTTTTGTTTGTTGACATGACCATTTAAATGGAAATGCGCTTCATCCGACATCAAAACATTATTTAAAAAATCAATTTGAGTGGCTAATTGTGTAAAACGAATAGCGTATTGTAGTCGTTGTTGGTGGTCTTGCGGTAGCAGTGCATAATAATATATGAATAAGTTCGTGCGGTTTTTTTTCGAAATTTGAAACTTTATTGACGTAAAATGGTTACAAATTTAATATTCAAAATATTGTCCATCGCTTACTACTACTTTTTCCCATCTTTCTGGCAATTCACGGATTCCCTTTGTGAAAAATTCGGTCGGTTTTGCCGCAATCCACGAATCGATCCATTTTTTGACTTCATCGTAATTACGGAAGTGCTGGTCAGCCAGGCCATGTTGCATCGATCGGAAGAGATAGTAATCGGATGGCGCAAGGTCTGGACTATACGGCGGGTGGGGTAGGACATCCCATTTGAGCGTTTCTAAGTATGTTTTGACCACTTGTGCAACATGTGGCCGAGCATTGTCATGTTGCAAAATAACTTTGTCGTGTCTATCGGCGTATTGCGGCCGTTTTTCTCGCAGTGCTCGGCTCAAACGCATCAATTGTCGTCGGTAGACATCCCCCGTAATCGTTTCATTCGGTTTCAGTAGCTCATAATACACAACACCCAGCTGGTCCCACCAGATACACAGCATAACCTTCAGGCCATGAATATTCTGCGCCGACGTCGATGTTGAAGCATGGCCAGGGTATCCATACGTTGCCCGACGTTTTGGATTGTCGTAATGGACCCACTTTTCATCGCCAGTCACAATTCGATGCAAAAAACCCTTTCTTTTGTGCCGTTGAAGCAGTTGTTCGCATGCCATAAAACGGCGTTCAACGTCTCTTGGCTTCAATTCATACGGCACCCAATGGCTTACCTTTCGGATCATTCCCATGGCTTTTAAACGTTTGGAAATGGTTGATTGATCAACTCCCAAAGTTTTTGCAACCTCTTCTTGCGTTTGAGCCGGATCTTGATCGAGCAATTCCTCCAATTCGGTATCCATGAACTTTGGCGGCGCACCCTCGCGTTCTTCGTCTTCCAAGCCAAAATCACCACTTTTAAAGCGTGCAAACCACTTCTGGCACGTTCGCTCAGATAGAGCATGCTCACCATAAACTTCCCCCAAGATACGACGACTTTCGGCTGCTTTTTTCTTCATATTAAAATAATGAAGAAGAATTCCCCGCAAAAACACATTATTTGGCACGAAATTCGACATTTTCAAGTGTGGTAAAAATATTGTTGTTTACGCTTCAAATAAAAAACTTATACTGACGTTTGTGCCTTACGACAGTAGCTCTCCAATGAATGTTTGGAAATGTGGATCGATGGAATAATAATCAAGTTACGCCATCTGTTGTAAAACCGCACGAACTTATTCTTCGTCCTATTAAATTTCCAACAATTCAATTATAACCTACAAAAAGAGAAAAATAAATACGTCAAAAAGTAAACAAGTTATTTGTGCTTAACATTAGTAGGTTTTATTTGGCCCACCCTGTATATTAAATAATACATTTTATAATTCTGGAAATTTTTTTTGGTGAGTCACCCTAATCCATTCACATAAATTGAACACAAGCTTACCAACGCAAAAATATACTTGAAACTGAATTTTCCCAATAAAACTCTTTTCTCCTTCCAACTCTCTTCTAAACAGGGTTGCCAGCAAATAGCCGATATGCGCTGCTCTGCCACTCAGCCGATGTCTCCATCTTTTGCATAAGTGATCACGAAAGTAGAGTGGAGTATATTTGCGGTTTTCCTATGTAAAAGAAAGACTTGCATAAAATAAAAGTTCTTCATGAAACTTCTGACTTTCTTACATTTGGAGCTGCTTGTCTTGCAACGGACGCGTCCCCAGGTTAGCAGATATGCAGTGTAGGTGCTTGTATGTGCTGATAGGACTTATATTTTATCACCAAGCAAGGCCAGGCCGGCTAGCAACCTACTTCACTGATATTTGACTTGCTAACAAATCATCAATTACATTCCCAGATAGGAGTTGAAGGAACCTATGTACATATTTTATATATATTTCGCATTTATCTATTAGGAGGATATAAAATTTTCACGAAGTAAATCGCGTTGAATTGAAATTGAAAGAGAATATTTTTTAATATTATATTTACTCCCCTGAAATTTGGCAACGCTGCTTTTAAAAGTTAACAATTTTACTGATGTAGCGAAATAACAACTTCTATTACTTTTTTGCCAAATTAATGTGAAACTTAAATGATATGAAAGTGATTTACGAGTAATGAAATATTTAGTGCCTACAAATGCAAAAAAAAAATTTGCCCGTAGCAGCTGTTAAGTGCGAAAATGTTTATTAGTTTGCAGCGAAATTTTAGTTTTTAGTTCATGTGTGAAATTATGCTGTTAACACATGTACGTTTTTGCATTCTTAATGAATTTGAGAAATAAATCTGAATAATAAATGTTATTTACGTATTTGAGTGTTAAAGCGCTTAGGTACCATATGTATCTACAGTCGTGTGCGTTAAATAGGCATACGAGCTAAACAATTTTGAAATAATTTTCTTGCCAAAACTGGAGTTATTGACGAGATAAACAGGTTGGGTTGGACCGTCAAGGAGCATGGCAAAAAACTTAATAAAAACTGTAGTGACTTTCCAAATGCAACTCTCATACAGGACCTACAGACATAGCTCAATAAACGCGAACAATACGGACTATAAGGCTCCGGGTTTTAAAGGGGCAAAAAGTGGAAGACCACTGTCTAAAATGAAGGATGGCGTAAGGGCTCTAACTCCAATCGCAATACATTTAACTTCTATACGAAGGGTTCTAAAATGACTAATTGAGTAGGCGCTGATATATATTGTCCAGAGTTAGACCGTATAAGCTTTCAGATTACTGCACTGTATTCCGGGCAGAGGTTTTTGCAGTTGGAAAGGCAGCAGTCCTAGCTTGTATTACTACTGGGACAAACTTCAAGGTTAACTTTTACATAGATAGTCATCTAATGAGCTGGTATCCGTGTGTTCGAACCGGTCTATGCGTGACTGCAAGTCAACCTGGTCAACCTAAGCTAACCTTCCAAATGCAATATTTATATAAGTTGATAGTTAGTGCAAGATAGTCAATTTATATATCTCTAGCTTATTTCTATGGTGGTAAGAAATATGTGTGGCTCTGTTCAGGCCTTACTGACCCAAAGTGTTTCCATTTTCTCCTCGAATTGGCATTGGGCTTAAGAGCAAATGTGTCGAAAGAAAGGTTTGCTGAGCATCGAGCCTAAAACTGTGCCGTTACAGAAGAAAAAATAAGTTGAATAAATGTTGAAGAAAAGTCTTCATCAATTACTTGTAGCGCCAAAGTGGGTATCCCTGTCTTAGTTTTAATAAAGCAGAGAAAAAGGAAACTATCTTCCACTTCCTCTGTGAAAGCCCTGCGTTATGGAAGGCGAGGATGTTGACCCTTGAAAATTCGATTTTTGAAAATCTCGAAGATCTGGTTGGATTGACGTAAATAACCTTATAAGGTTTCTCAATTGCACAGACTGTATGTGGTCGTTAAGGAATAACCCGCACAAGTTTTCGGTAGCGAGGATGTGCCAATAAAATGTTACGGAAGCGATAATTGGATTCTTGGAGTATCACCACTTCAACATATGAACCAACTTGTGGTGGGAAGATCCACCAGCTTCTTAATCCTTCTTAGAGCAGAAACACCAATAGTTAGCACAGTCGATATTATCTGATGGTAGACCTAGGAATTCAGCTGTTTTGACGAGTGTTTACTAAAAGGAGAGAGTTTCTGGATGGAATCGCTTAATCGCATATGGAGAGAAATTTAATCTGTTTCAGTATTCAGAACGGAATTTTGGTAGAGCAACATGACACATTGAACGGGCATTTCATTGTTTCTAGCAGCACGATGATCAACCTATTTACCTACCTTTTACCCTTATTGTCATCTTGAGCTTTAAAACCCCATCCCCATGTCGGGAAATGATAGCAATAGGCATTCAAAATGATATCAATAAGATATCGATAGGCTAGGATAGGGCAGAGGATGTTGCACTGGTGCTGAAGTTTGCTGTAGAGCGACTTCAATAGATGATAAAATTTGTTCATCATTTTTCTGAAAAGTTTACATCGGACTGATAGCCAGTCTCCCACGTACGACTAAAATCTATCTAAACTGCAGAATTCAATTTCGCTAGCAACTCACCACACTCAATGAAAGCTCACTCCCATAATCATTTAACATAAAAGTACTCATCTGACTGTTACCAAAGATGTTCTTGCGAAACAGATATGAGCTTGCCTATTTTCATTGCTATCAATGAGGATGTAAGGAAGCTCGGGGGCATAGAATCAAATATAAGTAAACATTTTTATGCCTCTATTGTCATAATTTTCAACGGGTTTGACTGCCATTATTTGCTAATAAAATGTGAGATAAAATACGTAGCTAACAAATTTGATATGTCGGCTATATGTACATATAGCGCAACAACAACAAAGTCCTATAAAGAATGACAAAAATCACAGAAATTCGAGTTCTTTATTCGCGATTGTCAACACCTTTTATATGTTGATGTTTGGTGCATGTATGGGGCTTGTGGCAAGCGCGATATTATGTAATTGTCAATAAATGCTAAAATTTTCATCATTTCTTCTTTTTTATTATTGTGCTGTTTTGTTGCTACTTTTAGCCTTGCAGTTGCAAATATAAAATAATTTTTATTGCCCTCATCGCAATTTCGCCAACCAAAGCCTGCACATCTCCTGTCATTTTCAAATTTCACTTTAACTGCTATCTTATTTTAGTAGTCGCCTTTGTTGTCGGTTATTTTATGAATATGACAGCTACTTAAATTTCAAATGGCGCATCATTTTTTCTCAAACTTGTGCATATTTGATATTTTATTTTGATTTCATATTCTATGGTAAACGTTTATCTATTTTGTTACAATAGTTTCTCATGGCAACTTATTCTTAACATAAAAATTATGGATTTGGCACTTCCGAGCTACCAGAAACTATGCGCCGGAAAAATCATAGCAAAGTGGTGTAAGCCTGAAGCCAGTGAAGAGGGACAGCGGGAGTCTCATGCGCTTGATTCTCATATGTCTTACCTACTATATACTTCAAGAACTTGTGTCTACTTGGGTCTACTTGACCGTTTCGCGATTTATGCATCACTTGTGGCCAGAGCAAATTTGTTAAGTAACCGTTGGGCTCTGGTATGGGGTAACTTTTGGCTCGTTTACCAGGTAAACGGGGACCAAAATTTACTAGTTTGCATATATAGTTGAAGCCCTATATTTCTACTAGGAACTACGAGAGTATATATATATGTATGTAGTTCGAGCTTTATGCTTATAATAAAAAAAATGTTTAATGGGAAGATTTTTTCTTAAGAAGTTTTAGAATTTTTCTTTTAGATTTTTGACTGCACACCTTTTTTACTTACAAAAGTAGTTCAACTGCAAATTTTGACTTGCAGAAAGTGAAAAAAAATTGATTTTTTAAATTTCAAAATTTTTTGTATATATTAGGTTTTCTGTTTGTCAATAGATACCGCCAGCAGTGTGTGCTAGTCGATTCTAACATAACCTAAACGTCACAAACCAAGCTTAGACATATGGTAAACAAACTGCTTCGACACATTAGTGATTTTTTTTTGGTATCATATACTTTTGGTTTTGTGAAAACGTCTGATTTTGTGCCGCATAATCGGCAATCGTCATTTGCGGGAAGTGTTGATTTTCCTCTTTCATTCGAAAAAAACGGCGGCTGAAGCGCAACGAGAACTACAAAAACTTTATGGAGATGCGGCTTTAAGTGAAACACACGTGCCGAGCTTGGTTTCGTCGCTTGAAAGACGGTGATTTTAATGTTGACGAACGTCCGCGGGAGGGAAGGCCAAAAATCTTCGAAGACGATAACGGCATTTCCCAATGAGGATCCGTGTATAGCTGACCAGCAGTTCCATTCATATGAAGACATCAAAAAATGGCTTGATCCGTGGATAGCTTCAAAAGATGAATAGTTTTACCGCGACGGCACAGGAGATCTACCAGAAAGATCGGGGAAAAGTAGTAGCCACCGATGGGCAATACTTTCAATGATTCACTTGCAACCGTTTTTTCAGAATAAAGTTGTATTTTCATAAAAAGACAGCGAGAACTTAGTTACGTACCGAATATTTTTTTTTAATTAATATATGTATTTAAAATTTGCCAAAATGTTTGTACTGATTTACGTGGTTGGATTTCAAAATCCATTAAAAAAATTAGGGCACTCTTAAAACTAAGTGTATGAGTTTATCAAATTTACTTTCACTTTTTACTTTGAAATTTTAAAAATTAAAAATTTTTGTATATATATTTTTTATCAATTTAAAATTTTAAAACAATTTTGTACTAATTTACGTGGTGGGAGTTAAAAATGTTTTTATTAATTTTAAATTCGTAAAAAAAGTTTACTGATTTTTGTGGTTGGAGTCCAAACTCCATAAAAAATTAGGGTATTTTAATTAATTAAATTCATATCCAAATTAGTAAATCTTGGGTGTAAAAAAATGTTTTTTTTTTTAAATTTTAAATCGGGTTGTTTAAATTTATTTTACTTATTTCAAATTTAGCAAATTTCTTGTAGTGATTTTCATGGTTGGTGCTTAAACTCCATTAAAAAACTTTGGCTTTCTTAAAATTTCAAACATTTTTGGACTCGATTTTAGTTAGTATTTAATTTAAAATTTGGAAAAACATTCCTTTCAGAAAAAAATTAGTAGCATTTTGTTTGATAAGAATTGGTGAGGCTGCTTAAAATAGCATTTTTTTAATAGTTAAAACTGTTTTTGCAAAATTCATTTTATTTATTTAAAATTAAAAAAAAAAAACAAAAAAAAAAAATTACCGATTTTCGTGGTTGGAGTTCGAGCTCCATTACAAAAAACAAAAAATTAGTTGCAGTTTGGATGAGATTATTGTTTTGCATTTGTTGCCTAGTGTAATTAAAACTTTCAAAATATATGGGTGTCATCTAACGATTATCTTATCATTATTATTATAGGTAAAACTTTGCCCGTTTATTTGGGATATTATTACTACTCGCAAAGAGCTGTGCGATATCCGATAAAAGTTCTAAAATGTTGACCTTAAAATTAGGCTGATTGCCTTAATTAAGCTTATTTGACTAAAATCTCCAACGGAGCTCAAGCAGGCTTTTTGTTGAAGTTAATATAAAATAGTATATATTGACTACTGAACGACCTCAGAACTGATTTTGTTTTTATGAATTTTTCATTTTATACCTGTTTTTATATACCGAGTGGCTAAGTACGATATCGCTACTGCAACTATTGGCCCATTTGATAAATATAAAAATATCTATACACTGCCTTAAATAACTTAGCACTAGGACTTATTGAGAAGTTTAGACAATTTACTTGTTTTTTATTTAATTTTAATAAGTTTTTCTCAAAACGTAGTTAATTCTCCCACAAAACCGTATAAATTTAAGTTTCAAACTTTATTGAAAAAAAATCAACAAATTCTCACCAAATTTGGCACTGTTTTACTAGGAATTTTTAGATAAACTTTGCGTAGTCTGGACTAATGTGAAACAACCTCTGCCGTAAGCTTTCATGCAACATGTCACCCGAGGTAGTACTCGTATTAGATGTGTGCGGCGTGGCACTCAGGGTGTTCACAACTATCTCATTGAAAATTTTCCCAATACAGTTTTGTGTTCTTATTCTCTACACTCTTACTGGTGACCGTAGTTTTTCATCATTTTCTTTCCAATTTTTCGATGTATACTATTTTCAATTTTTTTCGATCAAATAGTTGAGGCAACCTGCCATCACTCAACGCAAGTACAGCTGCTCACACTCTTCATCCCACTCTTCTGCTATTCCGCTGCGGATGCTAGTGTTGTTAGATACTTAGTATCTGACAGTTTATAGTGTATCTGCTGGTTGATGTGGCGGGTGTGGCATCCAACAGCACAGGTGAGGCGAAGACAAAGTGTGCAGCATTGTCAAGTTGACAATAACAAATTTGTCGACAGTAAGCGACAAGTAAGTAAGATATAAAAAAAAAGGAAAACGAAGCAAATAAACTACAGAAGACGAAAGTGGGGAAAAAGCCCAAAGCACAAACAAAAACTAATTCAAGTGCTAACCAACAAGCCAGTGACGAACTGGCGGCTACTACTCAACTCCTCTAGCAGCAACGGCAGCAGCAGCAACCGCGTTAAAGTAATTAAGAATAATGCGATATGATACCAGATTTCATTAATTTCTTCAGCAAAACACCAACAACAACAACTAAGCACAGCAAAAGCAGTACATAACGAAAATAAAAAGTTCAAACTGACAAAGCAGCTGCACTTACCTGTAATGAACGCTTCAGGCTGAGAAGATGTGCTGAGGAAGATGAAATGAAAAAATTAAATAAAAATAGCAGCAATAATAAAAAAGCCAACGCTAGCAACAGAAAATACCAAATATGTACAATTTTAATTTGCTTGGTATTAGTACCAAAGCTGCGGCTGTCAGTGGTGTAATTGGTAAGAGAACAAACAAACAAAAAATAACTAATGCTAAGAAAAATAAGTCGCACAGTACTAATCGTAATGAAAATGCAAATTGACAGTATTAGCATTTCGTATTTAACGAAATTGAGTTGAGATACGAGTACTCAGGCTGTCACCACAGGAGCACAACACCTCGCTCGCCATGTCTGCCGCGGTATCAGCCTATTTGATTGGACTCCGCACTGGAGTGTGTCCGTCCATAATGCGGCCAATCTGTCATTCAGCGATAAGCCACAAAAAGCATGAACGCTTAGTTAGTGGTGTTGCACCTTAAATGGCTGAAAAGTGGGAAAAAACAAATATTTGGTTACAATTTTGAGACGCAAGGAATTAGAGGCAAAGCAATGAAAAAAAAAAATATATATATATATATATTGTACATAAATTTGTAGGTGTATTTGAAAGCATTTTATTACTAAATTTAGCTGCAGCATTTGCTGTTATTTACACTATTTGGCCTTATTTGTTTTTTCCTATTGCTGGCTTGTACTTCAAAATTAAATTAATTTGCAGTCATTGATATTTTGAAGCGGTAACTTTATCATTTGTCAAGATTTAGTGGCTCACATTCGAGTAAATGTGTAATATATGTATGTATCGGTGAATGATGATGATGGAAATAGTCAATTTATTTTTATATTTTTATACTTTTTATTTTCATATTTAACCATTAACACCAGTCGACAAAAAATACATTTTTAAATTCAATTGATTTTTTTTTTAATTTTAGTTGAAACTAATTTTCCGTAAAAATATAATATATGTCACCCTTTAAAAAAATATATGCGAGTTAAAGTTCCTAAATGTATACGAAATTGAGAAAAATTCATAAACAGTTTTTAATTAAAATTTTTAGAAAACTTTTGAGTATGCAGTTTTATAGCCCATTAAATTCTAGTATAAAAAGTGCATATCCGAAGTACCTGAAAAATCGCGTTGATTTTTGAAAATTTTTTTTGCTTACGGTGTTGCACTTTTCCTTCCTTGTTTTATATGAAGGAAAATGCACAATACCATCAAGAAAAAAATTGTTAAAAATCAACGCAATTTTTAAGATACTTCAAACTTTCTCTTCAAAAGAATTGAAAAATGGGCTATAAAACTGCGTACACAACTTTTGTTTAGAAATTCTGATTAATAAATTGGAATTTTTCTGAATTTCGTATAAAGTCTCAAACTTTTATTTACAAATTTTTTCTTAAGGAATGAAATGCAAGAAACATAAAGAATGAAAATTAGTTAAAATTAAATACCAAAATTGCTAATCACAAGAATTCCGTGAGTTTTTATTTTGTCGGCGGGTGTAAATATAGACATGCAAGCCTTAATTTTGCCTAATTGTGGGCGGCTACGTTAACGACTCAATTAAGTATCTATTTTGAGAAACATTATAAGGCCTCTGGAAATCCAATTCTTATCAGGTGGTATGTGGCGCTTTAACAGTATAACTTCTTCGAGTGAAAACTACCTAAGCTGTTATATGAAAAATATAATTTTTAAATAAATGTGTGAAAGAATAAGTTTTTTATTCTAGTCAATGATGCCTTAATGTTTGGGAAGTCCAATATCCGTGACAATTTGGGTGTTTTCATTGGAGTGAGTTCTTTAAATGACAGGTCTGAAGCCACACAGTTGCACATTTATATAGAGAACCACTTAAGCTAAATCTGAGACAATTAATTATTGGAATGCTACACGATTCAAAAATGCGTTAAAATATTTGAAATTTGTTACCAAAATTAGAGATCTGCTAACAAAAATCTCAAGAACAAAATTTTCTGCTTTAAGGGGCACATTTGTGATTAAGTTGCTTCGTAAACAGGCAAAAACTTGTGGGATTAAGGGATGCAAAAATCTACGGAACATTCTTCTGGTGTCTCTGCACTTAGGGAAAGTGACTTTTTGGGTACGTTCATTTACTGCCGGTGCGATTAGCTGTTATTTCTCTGAAGATGAGCAAGGAACTGCGCCACCCCCGCCGAGACGGTCGTTTAACCGAAAAGGGCGTATTTTTCATCCGATCTTAATAATATTTATACCGGCTCTAAATGAGGTAGGAAGCACCACTAGTACCAAATTCAAAAGCTTACCAGCGTCTTATTCTTTTCCTACGTTCATCATTTGTGTTAAATTTGAAAGATTTTGCTTTATAAACGGTGGTTAAGTTTCAAGGGCCGGTTTTGATTTTGAATAAAATAAATTTTTTTTAAGAAATCGTTGCCACTTCTCTTTATTATGATAATACTGGGCTAGACCAATTAAGCATGCAACAAAATATCCGCCAAATGGCCGCCGCGGCCTCGGCGGCACACCTCCATCCGATGGTCCAAATTTTCGATGACGCTGAGGCATAATTGAGGATCTGTGCCGTTAATGTACTGAATTATCACATCCTTTAGATCTTGAATTGTTACTGGCTTATCGACGTACAACTTTTCTTTCAAATATCCCCGAAGAAAGAAGTCCAACGGTCAAATCACATGATATTGGCGACCAATTGACATCGCCGGGACGTGAAATTATCCGGTCATCAAATTTTTCGCGTAAAAGAGCCCTTGTTTCGTTAGCTGTGTGACAAGTGGCACCATCCTGTTAAAATCACATATCGTCCACATCCATATCTTCCAATTCGGGCCATAAAAAGTTCGTTATCATCTCACGATAGCGGACACTATTCACAGTAACTGCCCGACTCATTTTGGAAAAAATACGGCCCAATGATGCCGCCGGCCCATAAGCCGCACCAAACAGTCACTTTTTGTGGGTGCCTTTGTTTTTCGGCAATCACTCTTGGATTATCATTCGCCCAAATGCGGCAATTCTGCTGAGCTGAAAATCACTGAAGATGATTTTATTCGAAAATTGGTCATTCACTGTTGCCATTTCCTGCCACCATTCAGACCATTGACGACGCTTGAAATGGTCAAGAGGCTTTAGTTCTTGAGTCAACTGCACCTTGTAAACGTGTAAATGCAAGTCTTTATACATAATGTTCATCAACGACGAGCGTGAGAGGTGCAATTGTTGGGCACGACCACGAGTTGAGGTGGACGGCTCTTCAACCACAATAACGCGAACAGCAGCAATATTTTCTGCAGTACGAGCTGTACGACCATGCCCTGGTGTTTTTACACCTCCTACAGACCCGATTTGAACGCCCGTTTTCATAATAAGCCTGAATAACTTTAACGCGTGGCTCGATTGTGTATCTTTCTATGGCTCAAATTGAGTTAGTCTGAAATTGAAAAGTGTTAAATAAAATGCAGAAGAAACTAGGAGTGTAGGTGTGGTTTACATACATTCAACATCGGCCCTTGAAATTTAACCACACTTAAATAACTGAGATACCATGCATATGGGCAGATGGTCAGAAAGATACGGCTTATTATACTCCTCTCATCATTCCAAAAATTCTGATCTACAAGTACAAGGTGGGGCAAAATTAATCACGCTATGGGAAAATTTGTGGACTAGATAGCAAAGATGTGCAATGGAGAGTGAAAAAGTCAAAATAAAAATTTGCATTGAGGGATGGAATATTTTTTTTTTAGTAAAAATGCTGATCGCATCAAAATCCGGGGCCTCTTAATTTGCCTCACGTCAAACTTTTTCACCAAAAATTGAAGGAATTCAAATTTTTTTCTTAATATTCATGAAATCTAAATAAATATATTACCTTTTTTAAGAAACGTATTGTAATTAAAAAAAATATTAAACAAAATTTGTTTTTTTTTATTTTTTTTTTTATTGTAATTTATTATTTAATTAATATAAAAAAATTCCTTCCACTTTTTTTATTAAACATTTTTTTCTTTTCTTTTTTAATTAAAAATTAAATAAAAAAATTAAATTAAAAAAGAATTTTTACGTCAGGTTTTCGGAAAATTTAAATTATACGTTTCTTCAGTCAAAAACATTTTTTTTTAATTTAAAAAAAGGAAGGAACAACCTCTTTGTTTGTAAAGTCGGTTTTAACGTGACAAACACCTTAAGAAAATACTGATGGAATGGTTGCATTTTTCAAAAGAATGACGAAACATTTATCAAATTCATGAAAGATATTTTCAATTTCGATTGTGCATCAGACGTTAAAAAGTCAACAACACTAAAAGGCACCGTCATCGATTTGCCTTTTTCAAGACACTTTACACTCGAAACACTCCCTTTCATTTCCTACTTTTTCTATCATCGTCCTATTCTCAACAGAGAAATGGTTCATTACCATGCACACAGGAAGAAGGCATATGCAAATACAAGAATGTGAATTTATATACCTACATATGCGCATGTACATACATATATATGCTCACTCAAGTAGGAGAGAGCCAGATGTCGAACGTTGCCGAACGCGGGGCCGATTGTGCCTCTTTGTCGGTCGTTCCGCGCTCTCGCTTGCAGTTCAAGCAAGGTAACGGCGCATGAGCAAGATAACGACGCATATTTTGGTGCGTATAGCCGGCTGCATCGAATTATAAGGAATTATAAGACGTTATCACGTCAAAAATGTAAAAAAAAGTATTTGATTAAAAACAAATTTTCGACAAATCTAAAGAAATACATTTATATTATTACTATATTACATACTATTACATACTACATATTTATTAGTTTTTGCAGTCTTATTTAATAACTGCGGCAATATCACTTAAACTGTTTGTTTTATTTAATTTCAAAGTTTGAGTGCTCTTAATGAAACCCCCTATACTTATTATCACAAACTATTTTAAATATTTTAGTACAACCCAAGCACTATCTTAAATCCAGCAAACAAAGGCCCTGTTTTATTCATACAAACACGCACACACAAGGGTACACCCATACATAGATGCACACAGCACAAATATTCCATAAGCTGCGACAAGCATCCATTATCGTTGCAAGCAAATGCAAAGTGCACTACAAAAAAATTAAAACACTGACAAAAAAGATAAAACAAAGCAGGCTGCAACATCTTGTAGATTTTCATTAAACACAAGTGCTTACAAATATATTTTTTTGAGTTCGTAAATAGATAAAAAGAAAAAACAAAAGTGCTGTAAGTTATAAGCAACGCATCGACTTGCTGTTAATTTATGGTTTTGCATGAATTATGAGTTGCACCAGAGCGTTAGCAACAGCGGCGAGCGATATCCGTTGACTGACAGCAATTGACGCGCACGCTGCGTTGTCTTGTCGCCTGGCGCTTGCCAACGTCGTTTTTAGGTGGCTGTTGGCTGCTGGCTGATAGCAAAAATACTTAAGATGCTAACGCCACAGCCAAAGACTTCATTAAATCGCATTGAATAAGTAATTACTTTTAATAGCACTCCGTACTTTGCGTTGCTGTTACACTACCAGTATAATGGAACTGAAAAAAAAGATAATAATTAAAAAAATAATATTTAATGTAGTTCGTTATTTATTTATTGTAAATGAAGTACTAGTCAACAAGTTACTAAGTCGCAGTAATGGACTGTAGAATTTTTGCTTGTAAAAGGAGCTAATAAATAGTGGTTTCTCTGTTATC
This sequence comes from Anastrepha ludens, assembly GCF_028408465.1. Lineage (NCBI taxonomy): Eukaryota > Metazoa > Arthropoda > Insecta > Diptera > Tephritidae > Anastrepha > Anastrepha ludens. The sequence continues at coordinate 118,065,776 of NC_071502.1, forward strand.
TACTGATAGGCAATGACTGTTGAACTCGAGACCCAATGCTGACTGCCAACAGCCAACTGTCGGTTGGACTGCTTCGAGATAGCTTCCATATCTTATATTGTCGCCGCTTGTCTCTGCGTTGAGGTGTTGGGGTTATCATCTTCTATATAGTGTATGCATGTATGTATGTATGTATGTATATGTAAATTTGCTCGCACTCGCTTTGGGTCTAGCAGTGGTTAAAGTCTATACGATGGGTGCACATAACACGCCAAGGCAGTTGATAGCAGAGAGTAAGTACAGTAGAGCGTCGATTATCCGAAAGCCGGTCATCCGAAACGTCGGTTAACCGAAAGGAAACATGACACCTTTTTCGGATATAAAGAATAAAAAAAAGTATAGGGTTTTTCAGTAAGAGTGCTTCAACTTTTGAACTTTTTTGAATAAAACACAAACGGTTTGACTTTTTTAACTATTTTTTTTTTTATTATCGAGTTTGAACATATACATTTAAGTATGACATTCGATTTCTTTTGCATGACCACCGCGTGCACGTTTTACGAAGTCCAATCGTTGAACCCAATTTTCGACCACTCTTTTGCATAAATCGGCCGAAATTCCAGCAATTTCGCGTTCAATATTGGCTCTGAGATCACAAATCGTCGCCGGCTTATTACTGTAGACCAATGACTTCACATAACCCCAAAACGGGACGGCTTGTTAAATGGACCGTAAAATGGCCGTAATGCTCTTAAAGTAGCAGCAACAGAACGATTATTTTCATATAAAATTTGCACGATTTGCAATCGTTGCTCAAGTGTGTAGCGTTCCATGATGAAATGTATACTAATGAAGTTTACAAATGACAAGCGAAAAATAAAAAATATTGCGTCGTTCGCCCTCCCTATCGGAAAAAAGTTGAAGCGCACCTATTGAACAACCGTATATTTAGTTATAGTCAAACTTTTGGTCAAAACATTTTTTTACCTACCGCGAATATCGTTGAAGCGGCATCGCAAAAATATTTGAATGAATTTCTTATAGAAAAAAAATTGTGAATGATTTTTATCAGCTACAGCCATTGAACTCTATTAATAATGTTGCTATTAATATGATTTTTTATCTGCTATTCGTGTATCTAAGCTCATTAAATAAATCATCTCATGTTTGCATACATTCTTTAATTTCACAAAAATCCAGTTTTTTCTTGACGCACAGCTTCCATTTAAATTGCTTTATAATTTTTTCAATTCACTTAAATACTTTATATGTGTTCATTAGTGCACTATGCAACAAAATTGAGCTTTTTTTCGAGTAATGGGACGAAGAAATTATAACTCTCATCTACGGTTGGCGGCTGTTAAGGTCCTCACCTAAAGTATCATATTTAGCGTTGACTCAGGATCTCGTTACAAGCAACACTTTGCGTGACTTATAGTTGCGAAAGATAAAACAGACTCTTTTTATTTGATGTACTAAGAGTTATCTCTAAAACAAGCAGCACAACATATCGGGTATACAACTAATTAATTTCGTATTTGTTACTAACCTCATATCTATTTATGTAGTCAATATTTTGACAGTGACATCTATTCTATGTTAAAGCACGCCAAAAAATCAAGTAAATTTGATATGTCACAGCGAATATTAGTAAACACACAAAATTTTTTTATTACAGTCAAAATGTCAAATTACGTTCCAACAAAACAGCATTTGCGTGAAGGTTCGCTTTTGTTCTTCAATATAAAGAAAAGTGCAACAGAAGCACATCGTTTACTCTCAGAAGCTTATCCTGAATATGCTCCAGAGGTTAGAGTATGTCAGCAGTGGTTTGCACGATTTAAAAGTGGTGATTTTGACACAGAAGACAAAGAGCGATCAGGTCCATCAAAAAAGTTTGAAGACGAAGAATTGGAGGCATTACTCGATGAAGATCCATGTCGAATTCAAAAAGAACTTGGAAAAACATTTGGAAGTCACTCAACAAGCACTTTCTAAACGTTTAAAAGCAGCCGGATACATTCACAAACAAGGAAATTGGGTGACACGAAATTAATTAATTGTACAGCCAATACGAGAATGCACGGAAACTGGAAATTCTTACAATTTGGTGCGACTAAATTTTTCAAAAAAAAAAAAAGAAAATATGCCGAAAGAAATTTTTAGGAAGTGTCACGAGTCACTGAAGAATTTGCACCTTCACAGACGTGCATAATGCATAATGTTCGTGGTGACCGAATAAAATGTTTAAAAAGTCGAAAAACTTGAGCTGACCGCTCGAAGAATAAAATTTGGGGCAAATAAGAAGAAGTAAGGCGTTTTTCAATAGGTGCGCTTCAACTTTTTTCCGATAGGGAGGGCGAACGACGCAATATTTTTTATTTTTCGCTTGTCATTTGTAAACCTCATTAGTATACATTTCATCATGGAACGCTACACACTTGAGCAACGATTGCAAATCGTGCAAATTTTTTATGAAAATAATCGTGCAAATTTTTTATGAAAATTTATAAATTTTCCAAAACATCATTTTCAGTGATGAAGCTCACTTTTGGCTCAATGGCTTTGTCAACAAGCAAAATATGCGTTACTGGGCAGAAAGCAATCCACACGTGATTCATGAGGCACCGTTGCATCCCGAAAAAATCACTGTTTGGTGCGGTTTACATGCCGGCGGCGTAATTGGCCCATATTTTTTCGTTGACGAGAACGATCGCCACGTTACTGTGAATGGAAATCGATGCCGCGACATGATAAACGATTATTTTTGGCCGCAATTGAATGGTATGGACTTAGACGACATGTGGTTTCAACAGGACGGGGCCACAAGCCACACAGCACACGCCACAATTGATTTGTTGAAGAGTAAGTTCGATGAGCGCATTATTTCCAGAAATGGACCGGTCGAATGGCCGCTCGTGTGATTTGACGCCTCTAGACTATTTTCTTTGGGGTTATGTGAAGTCATTGGTCTACAGTAACAAGCCGGCGACGATTTGTGAGCTCAGAGCCAATATTGCTGGAATTTCGGCCGATTTATGCAAAAGAGTGGTCGAAAATTGGGTTCAACGATTGGACTTCGTAAAACGTGCACGCGGTGGTCATGCAAAAGAAATCGAATTTCATACTTAAATGTATATGTTCAAACTCAATAATAAAAAAAAATTAGTTAAAAAAGTCAAACCGTTTGTGTTTTATTCAAAAAAAAAGTTGAAGCGCTCTTACTAAAAAACGCTTTACAAATTGCCCAATAATGAATTTGACAGATTTTAAAGGAACATTTAGTAATAAAAACAATAATTGAAGCTTACATCCTTTGTTGGGTGTTCGGCTGAGCTCCTCCTCCTGTTTGTCGGGCGTGTTTTGATGTTTTTCTGCAATTGGAGGGACTTGCAATTTTATGACGTATTCGAATGGAATGCTGGTTTCATATGAGGAGATTTTTGAAGACAGAAATGCACTTGGCTATTAGATGAAACTTCTTCCATTATTTGGGTTTTCATGTTAATTAAAAAGTTTAGTTTTTCATGGTATTTTTAAAAGGCAAAAATGTTTCCATTAACAAAGGGGATCAAATCCAAAATTTAAATAGATAAAGAACTCTTAGAGCTTCCAGATAAATTCGATTCATATGCATATTCTCAACAGCCAAAATTTATTCCTTGTACCCCTTTACCATACACCATTTTCAGATTGTTAGTATTTTTTTGCTTTGTTGCACAGTGCAATTTACTTATGCAGATGACGACATTTAGTTCATATTACTTGAATTTTTGTTGCTATTATTGCAATTGTTTTTAATGCTTTGCTCCGTAGTTTTTTGTTACCATTAACATTTGTGGCGCTTGTACTCTTGTTTGGAAATCTAACAATAATAAATCATTTGAAGATTTTTATTGCATTCACAAATGACTCAGAAGTGGAATTTTCGTTAAATTGTTTGTGGTTTTAAGTGGGTTAAAGCTTCTTCAGCAAATTAATTGCTATGTGGCTTTTGTGTGGCATAAAACTTATTCCCATATTTTAATTATATTACCACAGGAAATGCCATAATGTTGATGGCAATGGTTATTGGACTTTATTGCCAGATGCTTTCGTACATTCCGGCGCACAAGTATCTCAGCATTTTAGTTTCTGGCAAGGAAAAAAGATCAAATATCACATCTTGGAGCACTTCTACTTAGCGATGCAATATTACACAGACGGAAGAGCAAAAAAGAGTTTAGGTATACCCTGACGTATTTGTAGATGAGGTTAAAGGAGTATGAAATTGTGAGACAACTAGGAAGAAAGCATCAAAATTTTTAAAGGTAAATGAAAAGTTAGGTGGATTCATGTAAACAAGGAAGATATAGAAAAGGGAGCAGAAAGAAGAAAGTGGTTTGAAAACAAAAGAAGAGTAAGAAAAAGTCAAAAACTACGTCAGCTCAGCAGTTAATTCAAATTCATTGAGAACCGATTAGCTGGACCGCTGTATGCGCAGCCTTCTGTACTCTCTCAATCAGGGAAAATCAGCAATTGTAACGGAAGCTCAACATGATCTCTGTTCTACACTGTGAAGACACACTTTACATTTCTTCTTTTCTGCACAGCATTACAAAATAAGCTTCATCTTTTTCTCTCGGCTTGCATTTCTCTTTGAGCTCATTCATTAGAGTACACGAAACCATTTGCTTTGAAGATGAACTCATTGTAATTGGGCCGGTGTTTGATGACCCCAACGCCCTCGCGCCCGTTGGTTTACACTGATTATAAATTCGGTAGCCTTGCTAGAAGTAGTCCCATTATTGTACTTCAGCTCAAAAAAGATTCTCGAGTTTCGTAAACAACCATCGAAATCGCGAAGCAAAACCACTTCTGCTCACAAAATATCCTCAAGTTTCTTCAGTGAAGTAGAGCTTTCAGGGGTTGTGCTTACGTGACATGTCGCGCTAAAACGTTAAAAGTTTTGTAGAAGCAGCGAAATAGCTTGAAATATGTCAGGCAGAGAGACCGAAATAATCTTTTAATCTTTTTTTAATCAGCGATTTGGTCAAAGTAAAGATAATTTTTCAAGTGTGGTACGAATTCCTCCTTGGTGATGGTAACTTGTGGCGGACATCAACAGAACAATTAAATGTATGGATTTGTAGCTTACACTCTTTACTGGGTGTTTGGTCGAGTTTCCCTGTGGTGTGCGTTTTAATTTTTTTCTGCAAATGAATGGACCTACAGTTCTAAGCCGCCTACGAATGACAGATGGTTTTTTTATGAGGAGAATTTTCAAGGTAGAGATACACTCGGAGGTTGGCCATTGCCTGATGAGGGGCGACCTCCATTAGAAAACGTGAGTTAAGAACACTTTTTCGCTCAGGTAAATAGTAAACGTGGAAAAATTCGACGAGAAAGTAACTCTCCCGAAACGCCAATTGGGAAATTTGACTTTGAAGAGTGAAATTAGGTTGTATAGCGTTTTCTGCTCAAACACCATCTCCAACACTGATCTCTGGAGTTTGACGAAGCAATCTTCAGTTTATCTCGATACTCTGCGACGAAAATGGAAATGGACTGGAAGCGTCTTGGAAGTATTGCAAAAGCAGCCTTAGACTGGTGCTCACAAAGAAGTTGCAGACGCGGCCGACCATCCAACAAGTGGAGAAGATTACTTGAAACAGAAGCGCTTCAAGCAAGCCCTTCATGGCAACAAATCAAATTTCTAGCATTGAATAAACCTAACTCGAAATTTTTCGTTGTGGCTCTATGTTCCTCCTAGGAACCGCGGGAAGATATACATATATACAGCGTAGAAAAAGGCACGCTGCTTGCTGGCCATTGCCAACTCAACACACGCATTATCTTCGCTAATTAAAAGGTGTTCGAGGGGCAGTCCTGGTGTCTTTTTTCAAAAATAAGTAAACTTTTTTTTATAATTTGAGCAAACAAATAGAATTGTTTTCTCAAGTATTTATTTTTAAGAGGTATTCCTAAATAATTAAAAAAAAGTCGGTGTACTCACGATAGTTTAACGTGACAACGTCATAAGAAAATACTGATGGAATGGTTGCATTTTTCAAAAGAACGACGAAAGATTTATCAAATTCATGAAAGATATATTCAATTTCGATTGTGCATCAGACGTTACGAAGTCAACAACGCTAAGAGGCAACATCATCGATTTAACTTTTTCAAGACACATTACACTCGAAACACCCCCTTTCATTTCCTACTTTTCCTATCATCATCCTATTCTCAACTGAGAAATGGTTCATTACCATGCACACAGGAAGAAGGCTTATGCAAATACAAATACATGTGAATTTATATACATACATATATATGCTCACTCAAGTAGGAGAGAGCCAGATGTCGAACGTTGCCGAATTCGGGGGCCGATTGTGCCTCTTTGTCGTTCGTTCCGCGCTCTCGCTTGCAGTTCAAGCAAGTTAACGCCGCATAAGCAAGCCCGCTATATCAAATTATAAGACGTTACCACGTCAAAAAAACCTTTACAAAAAATTAATAAAAATTTCAAAAAAGAAGTGAAGATATTTCACTTCAAAAAACTCTTTAGCATAATTTTCCACATTGGATAAATCTGAAAATTTTTAAATTTATTTCTTTCAGTTTACTAGTTATTATCTTCAAGCCTAGAAGTAAGCCCACTTTTAGAAAAATTGACGGAAATGCTCAAAATACTGCCATCACTTGACATGGAATCGCTCATTACCAACATCGCGACAAGCAAAGTAATCATGAGCTGCAGTGCGAGTTTACAACTTGAACTATTAAATGCTTCATTTATAATTTAAATCACGCAAATATGTAAATTTCCATTTAAAACGACAAGGTTATGAATTTTCACTAAAAACCTATTAACTGTAATTTTTTCTCGCGCTAAAAAAACAAAGTAAAACTACTGAAAGCGGCCGTGTTGACAACGTTTGATGTTTTAACCGCTGCCTACATATTTGTTGATTAATTGAAATTATTGATGAAAGTAATTACTTCTGGCGATGAAAATTAATAAAAAAAAAAAAAAATATAAAATTCGATATATTTTTTTTTGATTAACTAGGTAATAGCGCATTGTGTGTGTGTACCACGAGCGCCAGAAGTGAGTCAACAACTACCCAGTTTTTGCTGTTCGTATTATTATGCCATCGAAGTAAAGGACATACTTATTATATTTATGCAAGTAAGGAGATTTATTCATTTTTACAAAATTAAAGAAAACTCTCATATAGTCCAAGGTTTTGAATTTAGCTTTTCTATACAATTTGTAACCTCCCACTTGGCATAAGTGGGATCAGAATTCAGTTTTAATCTAAAAGTTCAAACATGTCATTAGATTTAACACCGATACTCTTGAGTTGTTAAATGATATTGGGCTTATCTTTCAAATATATTGTATATATTACTCCTTTAAAGATTTCCACACAAATCCACATACCAGCCGAAAGCCTGCTATGTTAGGGCTGCATTATATTTATAAAGTGGCACCAGTGGTCATTCGCTATAGTGAAAAACAATATTGTGAGAGCAACTTCGGCTACTGTGTCATTGGGGATTCTGCCGCAAAATTCTGCCTGCTCATTTCACTCGTATTCACACACCCGTCCAATCAGTCATTGCTTAGACGGTAACGAAGCACTATGAGTAAAAATTGCTGTTATGATCCATGTGACGTTAGCCAATCAGTAGATTCCTTCAAATTCGCTGAGAGGCGGCGAACGGTATGATCTTGGCCACACCTCTAAGTACGAAATCTCACCAACCACATCAATGTTGTTAATTATACATAATTATGAAGTAGTGGAGCGCTCTGTGTTTTTGGGAATCGTCCTTAACACCGTTCTTAATGAGTTCAATAAGTTCTACTTCGGACTAATAAGGCTAGTGAGTAGCAAATGTCTTCCTCTACGAACAGAAATCACATCTTAAAGGTCTCTCATCATACCTTTTGCTATCGCATGACGCAGAAGAATGAGAGTTAGGGAGAGCGATTCTGTAAAATACACACATCCATGCTTTCCAAAAGAATCTGTCTGACGGCAAATAAATCATATTATTTGAGCGCTATGCGATGTTTGAGAGAGAAAATTCGTCGCAAAAGGTCAGATTAGTGGAGAAGAACACATGAGCTTTGTACCACGATAACCCACCATCTTGTGAATTAATTTCTGGTCAGGAACTCCACAAATATCATTGAATAATTGGTGTATTCCTCGAATATGCCGGATATGGAACCGTCTTAAGAATTGGAGAGTATAAGATTGCGCAAATCGTATTGGGAATGAGAGTGGAAATTTGCGATAGTGAAAATTTAGTTCAGAAGAAAATTTAGTTGAGGTACGGGAGAGACCTAAGAAGTGAGTATTAAAATAACGAACATTTGTTAAGAAGAATGGATAGTTGGGTTAGGTTAATGTAAGCAAGTAAAATAATGAAAAAGTGAAAAGATAGAAAAAAGGTTTTTTAAACCAAAAAAAAAACACTAAAAACTTACTCGTGGTATCGGCGCTGTTCTGTATTCTATCAACTAAGCTAAATTGTATCCACAGACTGATCGACCTTGATTATCCTACGCCAAGATTTTTTCTCCATTCGAGAATTATGTTTCACTATTCACAGTAGCTTTTTCTTCTCTTTTTAGTACGTACGAATTACTTTAAAGTAAATATTTGTTTCCCGTCTGTAAGGTTCTTGTAATCATAGACTTAAATAAATAAATGAAATAAAACTATGATTTTGGCTGACTTTATTTTCCTTCCAAAATTCAAATTACCATTTCGATACACTCGATCTCAGTTGGCAAAATACATAAAAGTGCACTCGCGGCGAAAAACAAGAGTCTGTATCGCAAAATTCAGTTCAAAAGCATTTTGATGATTGGATTGCAGCCAAAAAAATTAAACACCAAACCATTCAATTCTTGTATAAAATCGGGCGCAGGATATGAAAATTCACTTGATTTGTTTTCGGTAGTGTCGTTTTCAAGATATAGCCATGCAATTTCTTCGGATTAAGGAGAAACAGGTAGGTAAATCATAAGAATTTCTAACACCTGGAGTAGCGAAGATCAAAATCAACAAAAAATATCAAATTAAAGATAATGAAAATTTCTATCTTATATTCATGGTGAAATTTTTATCAAGTTTCAACGTTTCCACGATATTTACGAAGTTTAATTTTTTTGTTTGTTTTTGTGTTAAAAAATTAAAAAAATATCCGATTTATATTGTAGAAAATTTAACCCTAACTGCGGGAGCCATCAATAATTTTACGAAAGATGTGTGTTATATTTGCTACCGTATCCTTTTAACAAAGGTCTACCGCCTAAACTCGTCTAATCGTGCGAACCAAAAAGAAGAACCTACCTCCCCAGCATTTTTTTTTATTGACGAAGTTATTAATGCAAATATAGAGACTTAACGTATCGCCATCGGTATATAATTTACTGTTATATAGAGTGGGCCATGTAAAATTTGCTTTTTGAATCGGCTACAAAAAAAACTGATCAATATTTTTTCAAACTTTTTTTTTTATTTTGAAGATTGAACATTGTCATTTATGAATGAAAAATAATATCGTTCAAATGACTGCCACTACTGGCTTTACAGTAGACCATTCGATAAACCCAATTTTTAAGCACTTTTTCGATTGTTTGGGCTCCAATTTCATGAATGTCAACTTCGATTTCGTGTTTTAAAGCATCAATCGTCTCTGGATGGTTCCAATAGCATTTGTCCTTAACGGCTCCCCACAAAAAATAGTCCAACGGGCTTAAATCACAGCTCCGAGGCGGCCAATTGATATCGGAATTTCGGCTGATTATTCGGCAGTGTGACAAGTTGCACCGTCCTGTTGAAACCAAATGTCATCCATGTCATCCTCTTCAATTTTTGGAAACAAAAATTCGTTGAGCATGTCACGGTAACGCTCACCATTTACTGTAACCGCGGCTCCTCGCTCATTTTCGAAAAAAAATGGCCCGATGATGCCGCCAGACCAAAAACCGCACCAAACTCGTTGTGGATGCATTTGCTTCTCTACAGTAACGTGTGGATTTGCTGAGCCCCAAATCCGACAATTTTGCTTATTGACGTAGCCACCGATATGAAAATCAGAAAAGCAGAAGAAGGCTCACCACTTTGGAAATAGGTTTTCAATATTTCCCAATTTTGTTACCATTCTCAAAAAAATAGGTGGTTCAAAAAGCAAACGCTATATGGCCCACCCTGTATAAATTGTTTTTTCTAGCTGGCAAATTTTAAGCCTCTTTTGAACGGCAGACGATTTTTTGGGATGCTTTTTCATGTCAGAAATATGTTCGAAAATTTGTTTGCCGAGGCGTTAACTCTAATAAACCAAAAAAAAAAAAAAATATTTCCATCAGCTGTGGTTTTATCTCCACAATAGGAATTTAAACTTAAGCCAACTGAGTAGTTGTCAAGCACACACCCACTTGTCCACGACGGCATATTAATTGCATAAATTGGTATATTTGAAGAAAAATGCCATCGAATGTAGGCTCAGTTGCATGCAGATAATTTTGTTTGTCTAATAAATATTATTTGTTTGTGCCTTGGCTCCTGTGTTTAATCCCCATTTGAGGCAAACGCAAGACAGCCACTATTTAATTCATACAAGTAGACAGTGTTTAATTACAACCTATTGTTATAATAAGCAAACAAATAAACAGATACAGAGCTACATTGATATCCACATACAAGTGCATACTCATTTGCTTGTGTTTACATGCAGAGTAGCGAGTACGAGCACGAACATACGTAAACAAACAGTACGCATCAAACCAGTCGGCAACAACATCACTCAGTCACAACATCAAACAGATAATCAAATAATGAATGGAGTGGCCAATACAAACGTCAATTCGGCAGGTTGTCAATTGCGGCAGTCAAACTGCCATTCATTCATACTTATGCACAAACAGCGCTTGCCGATTACGCATGCGAGTATTGTGAGGATAAGTACGGCAGTGTGTGTGTGAATACTCATTTACTCATTGAGCTGTTGGACCGAACACTTGTGCTTGTATTGCGCGTATAAATAAATTATAAGCATGTGGAGCTTGCATAAATAATAACAGCAATGGAAACTACAACAACAACTGTGTGTAAAGTGCAAGATAAACAAAATAAATAAACAAATATTACATTGACATTTAGCTGTTATTATGGCGCTAAAGGCAAGTCAAGCAAGTGTGTGTGTACACATGTATGTATGTACATGTTTAGAAATTTTCAGGTAGTAGCCTTTCTTGAGTTGATTCACTGATAAGCGATAATTCAACACATTTGGTATCGTGCTGACGAGACAGGCCATTTCTTCAGAGCGTTGCCGAACAAATCTTTAGCTTTAAAAAGTGAGGTATGATGTGGAGCGAAATTATCGAAGAAAAGGCTTACTGCCCTATTTTGTTATTGGGCAAGCTGCTCGTCCCAGAGTGTTTGCGTCAGTTGATATTAGAAAAACTGCTTCTAAATTAGCAATCAAATTAGATGATATGGTTGACACGTGAAGTGATGCCACAATCGCTGCTGGAATTCGACCGAAAAATGGAGTAGCAAAACAGAAAAATACTATGATTTCTAGGCAAGTAGGAATGGCACTGTTTTCCAAATGGAAATGTTTTCCATTCTGAAAGTAGCAGAATGGATAATTGAGAGGAGATGAAACGGGAAACAGATGGGAGTCTTTAGTGACAGCTAGGCTTCACTAAAGGCTCTGGAGAACGCAAAGCAAACCTCAAAGATTGTTCAAGACAGAATAAGCCTGTACTTATATGGCTTCCAGGACACTGTGGTGTTCAACAGAAAGAAATCGCCGATGAATCAGCCAACTGTGAATCAGCGGTTACCCCACAGGGACCAGAGGCAATAATCGGAATTAGATTTACTGGAATCATGCAGTGGATCAGCGGAATTCCATCGAAAAATCATCTTGAGTGATGAGGCCCATTTCCACCTCGGTGGCTTCGTCAATAAGCAAAATTGTCGGATCTGGGCATCAGAAAATCCAAAAGTTATTGTTGAAAAGCCTCACTACCCTCAACGTGTGGCTGTTTGGTACCTTTTATCGTCCGGCGGAGTCATTGGACGTTACTTTTTCGAAAATGAAGCTGAAGCAACAGTTACGGTGAATGGATTGCGCTATCGAGATGATAACGATTTTTATGGCTCGAATTAGATAGTATTGATCTGGACAACGTTTATTTTCAACAAGACAGCCCTACGTGTCACACAAGTAACGAAACCATTGATATTTTACGGAAATAACACCTCTTTTTGGAAAACCTTTTATATCTACACCTAATTCTCCTTTTACACGATAGACACGTTCCCAAAAAATCCGAATAAAAAAATTGTGTAAAAAGAGAATTAGGTGAAAAAAATATTCAAAAACCTTTTTTAGAGTGTAGTTAAGAATTTATTTCGTGCTTGCAAATTTTAATTCATTAAAACTGTTATAAGAAATTAATTATTTGATGGCGAGGGCACAATCTACCTATTCGCAGAGACTTTTGCTGAGACTGCTTTAAACGCCGTTTCGTACGTGCGTTGAAAAATCTCACTTTATTTGCTCTATGAGATTAAAAAAAATGTATAAAATATTGAAAATCGTGTTAAAACAAAGCAATTTGTGTAAAAAAAGATTTTTTTGGCTCTTTACTCGTGTTAAATCAAATTTGTTTAAAAAAAATCGTGTAAAAAGAGAATTTGTTGTTGTTGTTGTTTGTTGTTGTAGCAGCATAAACCCTTTCCATACATATATGGGGAATGCTACTGTAGTGACAGTCCTTGGCCGGATATAAATCCGAGTCGTTCCGGGAACGTAGAACCGACTGTCGTGGGAACGGAGTACGGAGAATGAGTTGTAGCCTTATGTAGTTTATTGAGTGGAATGTAATATTTGTGCACATAAATGAAATATGCATTTAAAAAAATACCTACAAATTTTTTTTCTATTCAAATAAGAAATAGTATTCATTTAATTAAAAAATTAAAAAGTTACCCTCCATTGGGCGGACAAAAGCTGATTGACGGTGAGTGCCTGCCCAAGGGAGGTTTTACTGGGATGTTGTACCTGTATTACAAATGCAAAATCTTGAAAGGTGATTAGCCAAATAGTAGCTCAATGGTAGCCAATTTTTCATGGCCTGCAATGCCAAAGTGAGTACCAAAAAGTATCCATTGCCCTACAAATTCGGTGGTGCGGCTATCTTACGCTTCCACGGCGAAAACTGGCTCTGAATTAATAATTTCTTCAACAGTTAGTTGACCGCTATTTTAGGCGACAATTAACGTCATTCCATCCTCGCCAACAAATTTTGCACCCCATCGTTTTGATTAGTCTTCCTTTTTTATCAAACATTTTTCTTTTTTACGTCTCACCTTTCTTTAAAATTAGCATAAGAAGTTGTCTTAACATGGGCTACATTCCGCTAGGATGGAGAGATACAAAAGTCTCTTTCATACCAAAGGAAGGCAGCTCCTCACACACTAACCTCAAACACTTCAGACCAATTAGTCTTACGTCTTTCCTCCTCAAAATTCTAGAGAGGGTAGAGGACGAGTACATACGGGGCTCTGTACCAATAAATAAGTTCCCTTCGGCGCAGCATGCCTACACTAAGGGGAAATCTATAGAAACCGCCTTACACTTGCTTGTCGGGTTGGTGGAAAAATGTTTATCAGATAAAGAGTTTGCCATGGTTGCCTTCGTAGATATATAAGGCGCCTTCCACAAAATAAAGGTGAGGGCTATAGTAATGCTTTAGAAGACTTTGGAGTTGAACCACACGTTGTTGCCCTGATAGAAGCAATACTCGTCAGAAGGAAGGTAAGGGCAAATTTAGGCAGCACTGCTCTAAGCAGACAGGTCTGCAGAGGCACACCTCAAGGTGGTGTCCTCTCCCCTCTCCTCTGGATTTTGGTGGTAAACTCGCTATTGCTGACCCTGGAGAGAGGGGGTTGCCACGTCACTGCATACGCAGATGACCTAGCAATTGCTGTTACAGGCAGATATCCTAACACCCTCATGGACATTCTGCGCTCTGAATCCCGGGGACTCGCTATAAATCTCGCAAAAACTGAAATAATTCTCTTCACAAAGAAACATAGGCTTCCTAATATATAATCTCCCCGCTGGTTTTCAAGGGTGTGGAGATTCCTTTGAGAGAGAATGACAAGTACTTAGGACTCATATTAGATAGGAAACTCACATAGAAACCTAGTATTCTCTCGAATATTTTGAATGTCGTGGCTTGTGTCACCGGCCACTGGCTATTCGGAAGGCATTCCTTGAGACTAGGAGTATTCTCCCATAAATATTGTAGAAGCTGTAGAGATGAGGAGGAGGAAGAAACAGTAGAGCACTTCCTTTGCAATGGTCCAACCTTAGCTAAAATCTGAGCAGGTTGTCTAGGTAAACACTTTTTCAATTCTCTTACAGAACTACCTGCGCTTCATAAAAGCCTCAAAATGGTTTCATGAAAGTAAATAAACAAGGTTCCCGTGTTGCACAGTGGTATCACAACGAACCTGTGAGGTCTAAGTGAGTTGGTCATACGGACCGACTACCACCATAACCTAACTTAACCTACTCAACGAAAATACTGGTCGAAAATATCTACGTACTCGCTACACCATATCCATTACATTTTAGTGTACATTTTTGTTTATTTTATATTTCGTTTATTTTTATAGGATAATTAAAAATATTATTATTCTTTGCGGTAGGCTTCGTTATTAAAAATTAATTAACTTTGATGTGTGATGCTCTTTGATGTTTGTGCGTTCAAGTAAATATTTTGCAGGTAATTAACGTTAATTGATTCACAAAAAAAAAAAAAAAAAAAAAAAAAAAAAACATTTATTTGGTTGTGCGAGCGAAAGTGCTAAATCTGTCAAGAGCTTCAATTCAATGGTAAATTTTTGCCTAGTCAATGATCAAATATTCCCAAAATGTTACTTTACATGGGTGTCTAAGGAGTCCGCATGGGGTTAAAAAAAATTCAAAAATCATTTTTTATATATTTTTCGTGGAATATAAATAAAAAAAATTAAGGAAATGACGAATGGGTAAAGAAAAATCCGAAAATTGCTTTGTCGTATCTGTAGTCTCATTGCCTAAGTCGAAAATCATGCTTTCGAGGAAAACACTCATATAACTGTAAATTATATAGAACCGGATGCGTTAAGGGGACAGATACCGGTAAACGGCCATATTTTCCCTGATTTTCATTAAAATTATTTAAAATGAAGAAGTCAATACATTTTTTTTCAAAATTGGCATACAGTTTATTTATACATTAAAATAATATAATTTTTTTTTATTTTAATCACTTAAACTGGCGGATGTACACTCAATTCTTCCAGGTAGGTCGAGCGGGACTTCTCCATCGGCGGTCATTGTAGCTTCGGCGTCAGTGACCTGAATACAAAAAAACCAAAATTTTTTTTGTTTATTAATTTCATAACTTCTATATGAATTAAAAACAAATGAAAAAAAAATCGCTGAATAAAATGCTTCAAAAAAATGAATTTTGGGGCAAATTTTCCTACTATTTTTGCTTCGAAAAAATTATTTTTTCTAAAAATTTTCGGATTATAAATTCACATAGAAAGTAATATCATAAAAAAGATGTGTGCAACTACTTTTCGAGTTATCGTGTACGCCAATTCGAAAAATATAGTTTTGAGAAAAACGCGTATAAAGTTTGAATACAACGTAACTACACCTCTCCCAGCACTCGAACGCAAAGAATAGAGTCGTCACGGTTGACGATCTTTAATAAAGGGTGGTTAAATTTCAAGGGCCGATGTTGAATGTGAACCCCACCTAAACGTCAACGACACCGTTGGACTTCTTTCTTTGGAGTTATTTGAAAGAAAATTTGGACCATCAGATGGAGGTGTGCCGTCGAGGCCATTTGTCCAATATTTTATTTTGTGCGTAATTGAACCATACCAATATTATTATAATAAAGAGAAATGACAGTAATTTCTTAAAAAAATTGTATTTAT
Source organism: Anastrepha ludens (assembly GCF_028408465.1). Classification (NCBI taxonomy): domain Eukaryota; kingdom Metazoa; phylum Arthropoda; class Insecta; order Diptera; family Tephritidae; genus Anastrepha; species Anastrepha ludens. The sequence goes on from NC_071502.1 coordinate 118,081,783, forward strand.
TCACAATCAAAACCGGCCCTTGAAACTTAACCACCCTTTATAAGAAATACTTAAATTTACGTTCTAAAATTTTTTTGACATATTCTTAATATTTTATGAAAAAAAAATAAAAAACTTTTTTTTCGAAATTTTACAGGTATCTGCCCCCTAAGTCACTGTGCTTTTATCAATAACTTAAAAGAAATATGTTAGGGTAGGTTCCTCTTTTTTTTGACTGGCGCGATAACCGCTTGAGCGAATGTGGCTGAGTTTAGGTAGTAGGTATTCCATATAATAATTGACACAAATCCTTCATAAAATGATTCATGACTCCCACAGTTAGGGTTATATTTCTTAGAATATAAATCAGATATTTTTATATTTCTAAAAAAAAATTAAAGTTTAAACTCAGTAAATATCCAGGAAACGTTAAATTTTATTGAAACTTAAACCATAAATGTAAGATTGAAAATTTCATTCCCTGATATTTTTCATTGGTATGATTTCCATTGCTTTTGATATTCGCTACTTCAGATGCTTGTATGATGTACCTAGAAAACTAAAATGAAAAAAAAAAAAATGATGTGAATTTTTATACTCAGCGACTGCTTTAATACAAGGTTTGGAATAGTTACATACTTTTAGTTTTTTGTTCAGTTACTTGCATCTCACATTTGTATTCCGCCGTTGAGTGGAAAGTTTGCTTCGTTAAAAATGTGTTGTCACTATAAAAACAGTTTAGGCACTCATTCATTCATAGAAAGATGACTCACCCCATTACAAGAATAGGAGTGGTACTGATTGGCAGTCCAAATTTCAAAAATAAGCTGCCATTACCAAAGAAATATATGGCTAAAGAATACACCTATACGTGCAACACCCTGTACTGCCTTTAGTATTACTTATTATTTTAATGAATCATACAAACGATAACGGAAATACACTCAGCCCACTTAAATTTACACAAATTAATATTTTCAATAAGTTTGACTTCGAAGCAATGCTGGGTAAAAAATTCTTGCAAGGCAAGAATATTTGATCCGCTCACAAAGATGACCGCTTTTTTAATCGCTTAATAAAATTTGCGATGCTTCGGCTTCAGAGATAGCGAAACAATCGCAGCAATTCAGTGTATTATAAAGTTAGTCATGAAGTGAGTCTACTACTCGTATATACCGTTATCAATATGCTATTGAAGTCGTCACCATCAATGAAATGCAAATGCGTCAATTAAAATGACACAATTATTTTGATATCTCACTTTGGCGAGCGACGATTTGTCGTTAAAAGTGTATGCAGCAAAAAAAAAAAAAAAAAACCGAAGACATAAGAAATGGCAACGACACCATTAGCTGAGTTTATGGAGAATAATGCTTTAATTTACCTCATCTTCCTCTTTCTTCCCTTCTCCACAAAATTTTATACAATCAAATGTCCATCTAATCAACTTCCTTATTCTCCCTCAAAAGCACTTGCTGTTGGCGACCAGACGAGGTCACATGATGCTATCACTTATGCTTTCACACATTGCAGATTTTATTATGAACATAGAATTCGTATGCCATTTTTATTTATTACTTAAACTATGTATGCACATTAGGGTGGGGTACATGTTTTCTCTACAAAAAAAAAATAAAAAAAATGGTCCGTGTAAGCATAGCTCTAAAATGGATTTCGACCTATTTATATTTAGTTTTAGTTATTATTATCTAGTCCAAAAAATTGTAAATTGTAACAGGAAAAAACAAACGAAAAAAATTAGTTGAGAATTAGTAACTAAGACCATGAATGATTTTTTAGTATTTTTATTTTTTTGTTTTAATTTTTTTGTGTTTTTGTACATAGTTTCACATAGTACATAGCTTGCAATTTACTTATTGCAAGAAATAGTTTTCCTTTCATTCAAAAGTAAGGAACAATGGTTAAAAAAATCGGATTGCTTCCCTTGAAAGTAGCCAAATTGAGTAAACTTTGCAAGTTGGCGCTCTTTGAAGGAGCGTTTGGAGCAAAATAGGCAACACAAATTTGATTTCTCGTGCTCAAAAATCACATGCATACATTTTTTGCCAAAAAAAAAATTTTACAAAAAAAAAGTAAAAAATTAGAAATTAAAAATAAGAACTCTCGAAATACATTTTACGGCTATGCTTCCAAGGACTTTGCTGCTTTGAAAATTGCCAATAGAGTACTTCATCCACCGTAACAAAGTCGGTTATATTTTTTAAGAACAAATTGAACCGCCCTAATATAAATACACTGGCGAGCATAACTGGGTGCATGGTGATTGCTTTTTATATATTATTTATTTATATTTATATTTATTGTTTTATATATTCGAGTTAATTGTTTTTTTCACATATCAAATTTTAAATGTTTTTCATGTGCTAAAACCATATACCTAAACTAAGCTTTGAAATTTTTTACAAAATTCAGAAAAATTCCAAAAAAATTTCATTTAAATTTTAAGACTTTTTATCTACATACATATATAAAAAAATTTGGGTATGGCCCATGAAATTTTACTAAAATAAGTGAAAGTTTCAGGCGTCTAGAAAAGGAGTTGATTTTTAATAATTTTTGTATTTTTTTTTGCTAAAGCTTCAAAGAAGTATCATATTTTCAACTGATTTTTCGTTGATTCGCTGGACGTATTTGAATATGACTCGAAATGTTATTGGAGTCTATCTATGAAACTTTCAGGTATAAAATAAAAAGAAATGAAAAAATAAGAGAAAAAACTGTTGAGGATGTTGTTCAAAAATTATAAAAAAAAAATTATTAAAAATTAACATTTTTAATACATTTTTTTTTATTTTCAACAAAAAAAAAATCAACATTTTCAAACAAAAAAAATTTATTTAAGCATATTTTATCAAAAAAAAAAGTGTATTTAATTTAAGTTTTTTAAATTTGAATTTAAATTAAAATTTTTTTTGAATTTAAATTTTTTTTTTAATATTAATTATTAATAAAAACAAGTTTAACATATTCCAAAAAAAATTTTTTATAACCCATTGGGACACATACGTCCCAGCAAAAGTTTTCTTATGACTATAGTCTAAATTTTCCATTAAAACTCATTGAAAACTGTCCCGTCTGGTATAGTGAGTTTCAGGTAACGGTTCTGTGTTTTTTATGCTAAAATAGTAAACAGATGCCCCTCAGTTTGCTTCTAAACCTGACTGTGCTTGAATCAATTTCTATTTCCTTGTGAATATTCGATTTTTTTCAGTGAAAATAAGTGTAAAAAATAGTAGATTTTACTAAAACTAAGTTCGAATTGGATCACCGTAATTGGGTAAGTTAATTAATGTAGCATTATTTCAGATTCTAAGTCTTATTTCGATTATTTTTATTTATGGGATCTATGTGTCCCGTTAGGTTTATTTATTGGTATAAATATGTCCCGTTTGGAGTTTATCGACATTCTCTAATCTTTCGAAATTTTTAACATATTTAATTATAAACCTGTTTTGATTTAGAAAAACCTTGAAATATGTCGAAAAAATTAAATGAAGAGGATATATTGACCCAGCTAATGGAGTGTGACGAATCTGGTGACCTTGGTGACGTCGATTTTTCAGACGTCAGTGACGATAATTACGAGCCCTCTGAAGAGGAAAGCTTCTTATCAGAAATCTAGCGAAGACAATGGAAATAATACTTCTTCTAAAAATGATGAGTCGGCGGCCGCCGTAGCCGAATGGGTTGGTGCGTGATTACCATTCGGAATTCACAGAGAGACGTCGGTTCGAATCTCGGTGAAAGCAAAATTAATAAAAAAAAAAAAAAAAACATTTTTCTAATAGCGGTCGCCCCTCGGCAGGCAATGGCAAACCTCCGAGTGTATTTCTGCCATGAAAAAGCTCCTCATAAAAATATCTGCCGTTCGGAGTCGGCTTGAAACTGTAGGTCCCTCCATTTGTGGAACAACACCAACACGCACACCACAAATAGGAGGAGGAGCTCGGCCAAGCACCTAACAGAAGTGTACGCGCCAATTATTTATTTTTTTTTTTTTTTAAAATGATGAGTCGCAATCAACGGAAAAATAATATGAAAATAATTATGTGTCGAAATTTGAAAATGTTACGGTTTGGTTAATATCTGATGAAAATTTCCAATCACGAAAGACTGTTCAAGCTCAACGAACCCCCATAATTTCTTCACATATCGGACGATCTGACTCAGTAATACAAATTTTCGGTAAAACATTTCTTAGAAGCTTGCTTATTTACATAACACAGTGCACAAACGAGCGCATCGAGCTATAGCGTAAATTTTCTAAGTATCGTTCTTTGAAGCCTACCGATATCGGTGAAATCCAAGTTGTTATCGGGTGTACACTTATCATGCCATATATGCGCCTACCTGCGATGAGACACTACTGGTCCAAACATAAAGCAATAGGAAACGAAGCTATAAATCGGCGATCGTTTCTTAACTATTTCTTCGAAAATGTATTTCTCGTCTCCGGAAAAACCTGTTGGTGCTAAAAAAACATATTATGTAGATGATATGGTAAAATGTTTGAAAAGCCGGTTCCAAGCAGCTCGCGCCGACAGCCCTTATCAAAGCATTGACGAATCAATGACAAAATTCAAAGGGCGTTCATCTCTGAAGCAGTATATGCCACTGAAACCAACAACGAGAGATATACAAATGTGGATGCGTTGCGATTCCCAGACAGGTTATTGTTATGACTTTAACGTATACTGTGGAAAAGAAGAAGGGCCTACTATTGGAACGCTAGGTGTACAAGTAGTTAAAACCTCGGTAAGCACCATACGAGAACCAGATGTCTCATTATATTTTAATCGCTTTTTTACAAGATGCCATTGATTGATTTTATAGTAATTTTGGCAGAATAGTTGATTGCTGAAGGTTAGAAAACGGCCCCCAATATTCGCAGTGGAAGGTTTGGTTACATTTTCAAAAAGGAAAAGACTTATGGAAAGTCCACTACCCATCTACCAATCGAAGGAAGCACAAGACGACAATGCGCTGGCTGTCGCCTCAAAAATGTTGAAAGGCGTACTAAAACAATATGTGAAGAATGCGAAGTTCCACTATGTAAGAATTGTTTCGCTCCTTATCATAAGCGTTGATTGCTATAATATCTGAATGAAATATAATTTCACTTAATGTTTTTCAAAATAAATGAAATACATTATTTTAGTTGATACGAAACATCCGACTTATTATTTGGTATTTATTTATTAGTATGATATAGGGACCTAATGGGACACATATATTTTTTTTATTTTTAGTAAAATACAAATTTTTAATATAGATATTTTTTGTGTAGTTTTTACTTTAAAAAGTCCATACCAAAATTTTCTACATTGAATAAGTCACAAAATTATTTAATTTTTTCTAAAGCTTTTCAATTTACCATATTTCTTATTACAAATAAGCCAATTTTCAGAACAATTTACGATAATGTCCAAAATATTTGGGTCACAGACATGGAAGCGTTCAAGTGAAAGTTGGTTCAGTTTTTCTAAATTTTTTATTGTATTTGATATTTTGATAAAATATTTCTTTGTTGTTGGTTGGTCTTAAATAACAACACATTTTTTTTTTATATAACAACAAATGCTTTTTAAATAACGACAAATTTTTAACTCGAAAGTCATCGTAAATATTTAAAAAAATCATCTTGTATCGAATTATCCTCGCCAGTGTAAGTGCATTCTTTATTTGTATGACAATTTATTTATGGTATTTTGATTCCATTTTATTGAGCGTTCTTCTTTTGCTTTTTTGGATATTTTTTATTTATGTTTTGTTGCTGATTTATTTCGTAACCGACTTTTCGCTGTTTAATGACCTCCGACTATGGTTGAGCACGTAGTGTAGTCACAGTTAGCTGCATACATACACACATAAGCACTTGTCCAGATCACGAATTGCACTGCTTTTGCTATCAAGCACTTGCAGTTTTGCATGCATACATACATACATACATATATATATACAGAGAGACTGTGTAGTATGCATGAGGCGATATTTATCGATAGAAGTACGAGGAAAATTGAGGCGTGCTGGAAATAAGAGACTTGTTTAAGTTTTCCTCATTACCTTTTTTGAATTAATTAAGCTTTTAAAAGTTGTCTAAATCAATAAAGTTATTGTTCTCTAAGTGACTGGTATCAAAAAATAGCGGTTTTTACTGCCTATACAGATCATTTGATTTATTGTAATCTGACCTGCTTTTGTTGTTTGCGGTTATTTGAAGTCTAAGGTGTATGCCAAAAAGACAAGTAGGAGTATAGTCATTCCCTTGGCAGCCCGTTCTACGTTACCGGAATGACACGGCTTTTTCCCGACCAAGGACTGCCGCCTCAGTAAACTAGCCCCGTCTAGTGCACCGTACCTTACCCGTTATCTGTCGCTACAGGAGCAGACCTATCCCGCAAGTCTGTTCCGAATACTTCTCTTCAAGGCTGGTATCGAACCCAACCCTGGATCCGAAGTTTTCTACTGCTGCATCTGCTACAAACGGCTCCATCCGAACTCTATATCGGTTAGGTGTAGTAAGTGCGACGGATGATGCCATCTTAAGACACACAGACACACAGGGAGTGGTCCATGCGGTATGTGGCCACGTGTTGCTCCCGTCATAAGGCGTTCCCTCCCTCAATGGTTACCACATCCATCAATGGGCCGGCACTACCATCCGCCACCATCGGAGCATCACAACTTCCCCATCATCATATTCCATTTTGGGCAACCATTAATAAACGTGTTCCCCATGAGATTTACACAGATTATGTGATTAAGACATACGTTTTTGAAGACGATAATGGAAAAGCGATACCAATTACGGGAATTTGACATGGGATTTTTATATTGTATATGGTAGATGTTTTTGAAATATTTAATTTTTCTTAAATTTCTAGTTCAAAAAGACTGGGTGGGCATTGGAAAACTTCTGTGTACAACTTTTACACGAAAAAGCTTATCTCAAAAACCATTTACCATACGGAGTCTGCATAAAACCTTGGATCCCTCATTTATGGAAAAAAATCAAATCTCGCAAGCCAGATTTTCAGAGAAAATATGCCTACAGCTGTCAATATTTCATACGCTATGACCACTACAATCACATATATAACACTATTATGAACTAAATTTAAGTGAATACCCCCACTCTAAAATCTAGTGCCTTAATAGGCTCTACACGCACACAAACTTACACTAAATCTAGCGACATCTGCATAAGTGAAATTGACGCTGCGGTTGCCTATACCTTTTTCGCAATGTTCAAAACACAACGGGTTTATGCACTGTTTTTTTCGATTTCAGTGTTGTTATTGTTGTCCTCACCACTCATGCGCCCAGTCAGTGCGGTCAATGTGCGGCTGCCCGCATTTTCAATTGTGTCTGAATTGAAATTGATAGATGCATAGATATGTACTAACATATGTATATATATGTATGTGACACACAATTGTCAGCTCAACAATGCAGTCACTCACATTTACATGCGTCCATATGTTTGCGAACAAATGCAAATGTGTAATAGATAAATAGTCATAAATGATTGCGCTGTTGTTAATGAATGCGAAATGCGCACCCCACAGTGCAAAATGTGGCAAGTAGGGAAATAGGAAAAAAATTAAATAATTATGATGATAAACAAAATATTTTGGAATGCAAATAGTTGATATGACTCAGACAGTGATTGAGCAAGGAAATTTTTTTTGTTTTGTTCGGGCATACCTAAAATAACAGGGGTAGTAAATATTAATAATGGAATTAGAAACAAATTGTAAGTGAAAGTGGCTAATAAAAAAAATTATTTATTTTAATATTCCTAACATACAAATAGTTAAAAAACCACTTCAATATTAAAATGTTTACTCTTTCTACTCTAAATGAAGTTTTTACTCCGAGAAAAGCTGAGCGAAAAATCAATGCTCTACAACTGCCAGCGAAAAATATGGCACGTCAATATTTGGAAAAATTTGACTATTTCTTCATTTATTTTGTAACTCAAACTTTTCAACTTTTTACAAAATTTATAAAAACTCGAAGAATTTTAACAAAAATTTAAAATATTTTAATCACATTTCTAATTTCTATATCAAAGGCCATATTAGTTAAAATTGTACAACTTTGTACAAAATTTATAAAAATACGAAAATTTTTCACCAAATTCATTTCAAATTTATTAATAAAATTTCACAAAAAAAACATGGGTATGCAATTTTATTGTCAAATACATTTTAGTATACAAAAGTGTAAGTTTAAAGTAGCTCAAAAATTTCATTGATTTTTTATAATTTTTTTATTAAGGGTGTATAGGGCGGCCGCCGTAGCCGAATGGGTTGGTGCATGAGTACCATTCGGAATTCACAGAGAGAATATAGGTTGGAATCATGATTCAGGTATAAACGGTTTGCTCAGTAAGCAGCTTTCTCGTTTCCTCTTGACAAATCGGCTCCCTTAGCAAGACACTGGGTTGCTAACTCTAGAAATTTAGAGTAAAGGGGAGGAAAAATAAAATATGTAGGGAAAACATTTCGCTTTCAGAAGGATGTGCTTATGAGCAAGAACCATATCGTGGTACGTCCAGGACCAAAATGGATCACGATATGGAATACATCCGGACATACCGCTTAAATCATGATATCAAAGATAGAGCAATGAGCATGAAAGGTGGACATTTTGACAATCTGAGCCCAATGCCCTTCAAATAAAGGTTGTGGAAGTACTCACTAGATTGTTTTAAAAATATATAATTTACTAACAAGAGTTCATTTTGTAATATCTAATTACTCACAGCCTCCTAATGGCATATGGACTTCCAAAAGGTTAAGCCTGCAAGCTTACGTAGGAAAAGCGTGGTAAAATAAGGCATGAGTATGCTCAAAGTTTGTTTTTAGTCAACTAAATTTATGATAAATCCATTTCTTCTATGAAAGTATTATAGTTTTTACCAAAAAGGCATTTAATTTTTCCACTTTCTTCGCCTTTCTTTAATGTGACCCTTTGTAAGGAAGTGTCAGAATTCTAATGTCAAACGTTTAATAATTCAATCATAGGTTCGGTGAAACACCAAAACTAAAAAAAAAGATTTTTCTAATAGCAGTCGCCCCTCGGCAGGCAATGCCAAACCTCCGAGTGTATTTCTGCCATAAAAAAGCTCCTCATAAAAATATCTGCCGTTCGGAGTCGGCTTGAAACTATATATATATATAATATATATGTATAGGTGTTAAGGTAATTTCTCCATCTAACAGATCCACAAATTTTGCTTTTTATATGCAGAAAATACGCTTTTTTTTGCTTTTTATATGCAAAAATACCTTCAGAGAAAAAAAGCTATCAAAAATGAAGAAGAATTTTGAGTGTTGACAAAAGAAAGTGTGAAATAAGCGGCACCAAGGATCATAGGAAGTGGCCTTAGATGACAGAATATTCGTTTAAAATTGTGAGCCAGATTCCTATAGCCCGGCCAGCACCTCAAGCTGCTCACAGTCATATTTTTCGCGCGATGTTCGCCTCTTATGAAAATACCGCTTCTTCCTCGTTTTCAATAAACGATGTCCCACATTTTTCTTCACATACATACATACTCGTGCATACATACCTATACACACATACACACATGAACTTATTCTTAATTCAATCGTGCCATCACCCGATCCACACGGCCGCATGCTGTGCAATAAACGACATTAAATTGATGTAAAGAAGACCTTAGCAACATTTTTCCGCCTTTCTAAATTATAAGCATCACTTGAAAATTATGAACGATTTTGCAAGCGTGAGAAAGCTGGCGCGCCCGTACAGCAGGCGTATCGCATTATGATCTTTCAACTCAAATTCGATTGAGAGCGAACATGCAATCAATACAAACGATCAATACAAACGTTTGCTAAGCAATTAAAAAAGTGTTTATGTGACGCCTATATGGCATAATTGCTCACATATGAATACACACACACACATACGCACACTAGTGATGCCTGATATGCCATCCAGTTCTGTTATGACCCCAAGGCATCTCGCAAATATCAGTTCGTTGTTTTGATATCATTCGCTGCTGTTGCCACTCATTGAAATGTTCCTGTCCGCGCTAAACAAGGCACACAACATCAGCGATGACAATCTTGCAAGCAATTATTATCGTTTGACCGATTGTGCAATTCTGCGTTGTGTGTCCATTTCGCAGCTCACTGATTGATCGTAATGAATACTAAAATTGAAAGCAAAAAACAAAAAAAAAAAAGAAAAGCAAAAAAATGAGAGTGAATGGATGTACGAGTTTGTTTATATTTTTACAGACTTGTGTCCACTGTCCGTTGTCGCAAATTAATGTCATTTCATATTAATCGAATTGATTTCCGGGCATTTGCAGAACTGTGCGTTGCGCTACCCTGAGGCGAACAGCAAATAATAACACAAAAAACGATCACTACATACCCATCCTAAGCCTGAGCCTGCACATTAAGCAGTCGGCGCCTGCGCATGAGCCCTCCTCAATTCCTCAATGCCTTTAGTCCTCATCTTCATCTTCTTCAGGTCACTTACATGTATGTGTGCGTGTGTACGCGTCGGTTTGCTTGAACGGCGCTTAATATTTATGTTTATTGCAGTTGTCAACATTTATTTAAATTTATTATGACAAGTCGTTCTTCATTTTTGCCTGTCCGACAAGTTGGCCGCAGAAGTCTCAATGGCCCATTGGTGCCGCTCATCAATGAAATTTATCAAGTGTATTGGCAATTATTTACTGTATAAATGTGTGTTTGAATTATTAATAAGAACTTCGAATATGTTTTATGTCGGTTTTTATGGGGCTAAATCTAATAGCCTTCAATAAATTACATAAATAATTAGTTATCTTTTCTATGAAAAGGCATTCGCAAATGGTAAAAAATTCTTAAATTTTTTTGAGGTATTTAGTCAACAACTAGTTACTTATAGATAAGAAAATGTTCCCCATACTTTAAATGCTGAGCCTATCATTATTATTGTTATTCACTGGCTGTTTGTGCACTGCGACCTGAATAGATCTATTGTGCAGCCAGGTAGCCTAATCAAACAGTTTTAGGCTATTAATAAATAATTTCTACCTGGACGTTTGAATTTATAGCCCCATTACCCAGGTAATTTAGTCTGCGTCGTGCCATTGCTGGGCAGTCGCATAGAACGTGTTCTGCTGTTTCTTGTGCCTCTTTGCAGAGTCTACAAGAATCGTTTTCTATCACACCTATCGTTTTCATGTGATAAATAAGTTTACAATGTCTTGTTAGTAGTTCAGTGCAAAGTTTTATGTACTTTCTGCTTCTGCCTTTATCCGTTCTGGATCTACGAGTATGAGTCTTTTAGATTGGCACATGCCCGATTGGGCTCTCCAGTAATCGATTAGGCCTCGCTGTTCTTTTTCACATAGAAAGGCACTTTTGAAGCTGTTATTTTCCCCAGAGAAAGGTTCAGCACCTATGAAGGCAGTGTTTGCTCGCTTTTTCGCTAAAGTGCCCGCAACTTCATTCCCTTCGTGCCCCTCATGTTCCGGAATCCATATCAAGGTAACAAAGTTTCTTGATGGTAGGGTGTTGAGGAATTTTAAACATTCCTAGAACAACCTTAATTGGAATGAGAAGCAATCCAGCGATTTTAGAGCTGATTGACTGTCAGAGAGAATCTTTATATTGGCAGCGCGCGAGCCTCTCCGTAGACATTCTCTGGACCACCGCCTGGGAAATGGAAGTTGTTTTTCCCATTGCAACAGCCCCGCCCCAACCGTCTTCCATTTTAGACCCATCAGTAAGCCACACCTGTGCGCCCTATTTTGGGAATATTTCATTTTTTCTCCACGCTGAGTGGTCACTAATGACCATTTTGAATTTCTTGGATAATTCTAGTTTCCTTTCTAGTTTCCTTGTCGTGAACTGTCAGGCACGGAGAGCTCTGGATTGAATCCAGAATCCTTACATGTCCTGTAAGATTGCCTTCTTTGAGATGGAGTAGATTAGGAAGCCTTAGAGCTGCACTGATTGTCATCTGCTTGGCTACAAGTTATAGTGGAATGAGTCCAGCCTATCATAGTTAATTATACAAATTTATGACAGGCTGGCCAACTGTGGCTCTTTCTGGTGACTTTTAAGCCGAGGAAAACAGTCTGTCTGAAAGTTATCAGAAAGACGAGAAAAAGTCTGTTTAAAAGTCATCAGAATGGGCCTCAAAATCGTCATAAAAATCGCCAATGAGTTATGGGAGTTTTGACTAAAACTCCTTGAAGGCTATCGCTAAGAACATCTTAGGAGGGTACAACTCGGGATAACTGATTCACCTATGTGAAACGGAGAATGTAACATAGAACTCCTTAAGACTGGAATAATAGCATACACATTTTGAAAAGCGGTTGTTAAATATCCAGATTATAATGAAAAGTATATTACCATTTCGCCAGTTTTTAGAAGTATCAAACAAAAAAATTTTTTTTGTGGTGCCATAGTCCACTCAACATAAGCTTTAAATACAGGGATGAAACTTTATAAATAGTGTTTTGAACCAGTCTTATGTACACTACCAGAACGCGAAATAATCTCTTATTGCCTTTACGGAATAATTCGTCGCACAGCGTATACCTCGGAGCCACTGTAGACGAGAGAGTTAGTGCGTGTCTACAAAAGCTTCTAGACGCACACGGCAAATCGGAGAAATAGCTCTGCCAAGTATACAACAAAGATGGTAAGCGCCAATAACTATTATTATTTTTATATTTCGGAGGAAAATATATGAACCTTGTGTCACCTAATGCTGAAGCAACTATGCTATAAGTCTTGTGGCTCGATTTGAAAATACTAGTTGAACCTAGCCACGTTGAGCAGGTAGTAGCAGTAGAGCAACAACAGAAAGGGCAATGTACATACTCTGACCCCTAGCATGTCCAAATCTACAAGCCAAGAGTGACAGATTAGAGTAATTTTAACAAAATTTGACAATTTAGAAGCCAAATTATTAGAAAGAATCAAAGCAGCTTCACTACTACTTCCTGCACTATCTACCTTGGGTTGAACCTGAGCTCGAAGACCGCCTTGATGATCTCGACCAAACCGGTCACCTGAGATTGTCCAAGCAGTGATAGTGTCAAGGAGAAACTATCAAGATGAGGACAAAAAAGTGTAAAAGCATTGGTTATTTTTTGGCAGTTGCTCAAAAAGTTTTGACCAAAAAGCGTACAGAGTTCAAATGGTTTAAAAACTAACAAAATATTCCACTTTGGGCGATCTGCGTCTACTTATATATAGACTCTTTGATTTCTCGCTTAGGAGATTCTGAATGAATGCTTGTCCTTAAAAATCAACATTAATGCCATCAGCTATTACCCTGCCTAAACGAGGGAGAGTTATTCAAATACGACCTTTTTTGTCAGTATATTTTTCTATGCCGGTAAGGCCATCTTCCTCTGATCTGTTAGAATCTTTTGTGCACTCTACTCATTACAATACCTCATCCATATCTAGTTCTTTAATAAACGTAGGGTGAAGCTGGGCTGAGCTGAGCCTCTCCTTCCATTGTGCTAGGCCGAGATGTTTACTTCTTTTTCTTACTATGGCATTTCGTGAAGCAATTGTAACGGTGTTTCTGTAGACAGGTCGCAGAAAGCGTTATTATTATCATATCCCGAGCTTGTGCAGCTGACTCAGTGAGCATTCTCATTTTGCCTTTAGGGAGATTTATTAGATTTTTAAATCTATTCTGATTATATCATCCTAGTAAGAAGTTTGCCTGGTGTAGCTCGACAGTTAAGTGCCAGCTTAGGTTTTGTAGCGTTGGCTCTTCACTACGTACCTTACCCTTGGTGGTGTGTTGACCCATAGCCAGTAAGAGCTTAGATCTTATTGGTTTCGGGGCCGCAGCCCTTCCAACCAATACATCCGCCACCTCATTTTCGGGTGTGCCCTTACGGCCAGTGAACCATATGAGTCGAACTCGATTACACGCCTCTAATAAGTTTAGTCTCTCAAAGCATTCCAAGACTATTGCGGACCTTTCCTAGAAAGACGACAGAAAGCAGCCCGACTGTCGTTGTAAATAACAATCCCATTAACTTTCTTGAAGAATTTTTGCTCAAAGATTGATAGCATACACTTCTGATTGGAAAGTGCTTGGAAAACTACCCATCAGCTCTAGCCACCTTTTGAGACCAAATACCACAGCACCTTTGCTTTCGGGTGTATTGTGAGCCGTCTGTGTACCAGTTCAGTTTACAATTTCTGAGATTTATCTCATAGGTAGGGACACTCTACTTTACTAAACTGGTGTTAAGGAAATACTGTGTCTTGTCCTCGTTCTTAATAGGTGTGCTGGTTAATACTCGTGTAAGCCTTGAAAAGGTTGATACCGCAGCCTGCAAGTACTTTAGCTCGAACTCAAAAGCTTCATATTAAAGAAATCGCTGACTGAAGAATTGTCTAATCGAGTCTCAAACGCTCCCAGCAAAGTCTGCTTCAACGAATGCTTTTGGTTGCTTACGGTGCTTTGGCATTAATCATTTCGCAGTCAAAAGTCAGCTCCTGCAGTGAATTGCTTTGTGTCTGCTGCTGTGTCTGCTACTCAGCACACAATTCAATTTCTGTTTTTGCCGGTGTTATTGCTTTGGTATTTGCTGTTGTTGCGACTTCTTGGAACTGTTAAAGGAGGATCACTCCAAATGTCAAAAGCATAACAAAGCAATCGCCCGAAATGTTGCCGGATTAAATACACGCAACCACATAAACTGGAGCTCTTGCTTCTACTAAATACTTTGCCACAGACGAATTTTTCAAATCCATTGAATTGATTTTGCAAATACGAATTTGACTGTGAAATATTCCATTCAGCTCGTTTAGATTTTTTTATTTTTATTTATTAGCGCACTGCAGCAGGCAAATATTTATTGAATATGTTAACTGAAACGTATTTTTGTATGCCTTAGTTATTTGCGAAAAAGATGCGCAAAATTTTATGCTTTCTGGCAAACGGCATCAAACGCAGAGTTCAGAATTCAGCAAAGTACAATCGTTGCTTAAGCCACCGGCTGCCAGAGCAGCAAATATCGAAAGGATTATAATTTATGTTTTTCAGCTGCAAATCGACTGTGGCGCTCACAAAGTTCGCAATCGCCAAACCCTTGCAGATTTTGCCTTCAACTTCGTTTTTATTTATTTCTTATCTTTATTTTCATTTTCTTTTACACCAATATTGGTCCGGCTTCCCGCCGTATGTGCGCTTGTTAGCCGCATTTTAATACTTTTGGTTTTCGAAATTTGTTTGGTATTTGTGCTTGGCATAAAATCGCAAATGTTGGCTGATTTTCGTTTTCACACAATTTACGATTTCGAGTCTGGGCTGGCAAACCTGTCTTTGCTGGCCTTCAAAATTGTAAATTATTGCCGCTGAGTAACAGCTGGAGATAAATCATTGCGCTTATTGTAATTGCTTTGGTTGTAGTCACACACTTTTTTGTTGCTATCGTCAGCAATTTTATGCAGGTTAGCCTAACATTGGCATTGGATTGCTTACCGATTTTCTACACTAAAAACTCAAATATTATTTCACTGAAATTTCACTTTCGTGCAAATGCATACTTTCTGGATGCAAAGCTTGTGAGTTTACTATGAGTCACTCCATTGGGCTACGGCGGCCGCTATTTGTGGAATAGTATCGAGACACATAACACAAATAGGAGGAGGAGCTCGGCCAAATATGATACCTATCAGAAGTGTACGTCCGAATTAATTTTATTTTTTTTTTATTTCTAATTCGATTTCAGATTTGAGTTTTCTGCTAGGTAAATTATCAAATATTTTTTATTATCACAATCACTCGGTATGAGTACACATGGGCACCGATGACCCAGTTTGAATGCTGTGGTAAGTGAGGCAAATTCGTATACACATTTCAGTGCATGGGAAAATATTTTACTACGCAAATAAAGTCGAAAGTTATTGAACTACTTCATTAAAAATTAATAAAAAATATCAAATTTTCCATCAGCATTTATAGTACATTGCCGCTCACAATAATTGCAGTGGCGCATGTTGCGAAATTTTGACTATTTATTTATTTTTCTAATTTTTGTTTATAAAAACGTAATTCGTACTACAAAAAAAAACCATATAACTAACAGCATCAAACTTTGTACAAATTTTTAAAAACTCCAAAAATACTCATTGAAATGTCAAGCCTTTTATTCAAAATTTTTAGAAACATTTAGAGCTCGCAGTTTTATAGCTTACTGAATTTTGGGATAACTAAGTGCAGTATCCACTGTTTCTGGCACCTAAAGACGACCTGATATGCACAGTTTCATTTGGAAGGAAATTTGCTGTCAGATTTCCATTGCGTGAGCCATGGAGCAATCCAGAATGTATGCAGGGAGGTTTGACGGATATTATCTTTACCGATGGGTCCAAGAATGAAATAGGGTCTGGAGCCGGATGGTACTTAAACGATAGTAATAAGTATCACTATGCTATGGGAAAACTGGCAACTGTTTTCCAAAAGGAAGTTTTTGGCATCCTGAAAGTAGCTGAATGGATAATCGAGAGGAGATGGAGCGGGAAACAGATTGAAGTTTTCAGTGACAGTCAGGCTGCACTGAAGGCCCTGGAAAACGCGAAGCAAACCTCAAAGATTGTTCAAGAATGTAAGAAGAAGCTTAATTGTGTTACAAGACGAAATAGACTCATGAATTGGATCAGCGGTTATGTAGGCAATCTACATAAAGAGCGATGGCCCGTCAAGAACGCTGCAGAACTGCAAAGTGTTTTGTGACAAGTCCGAACAGAAACTGTCAAACTTTCATACTAAAACTTAGAAGGAAAGATATTCGGTTGATGGTCGGCATCATTACAGGACACAACCCATGGGGTCAGCATATGACCACTATTGGAATCATTGAGGACCCAATGTGCATTTCGTGCTTGGAGGAGGCGGATATCACTGAGCACTTTCTCTGTGAGTGTCCTGCCTTTGCTGCAGCAAGACTACGAGTTTTTCGTTCCGATGTCGTAAGAATGAGTAAAACTGGAGGATATTTACAGATTTGCCAAAGAATCTGGGAAATTCTCATAGGACTAACTACCTTTACCTCTGTCTCTATTCTTTCCTATCACTTTCTCTCATACTTTCCTCCTTCCCTTCTTGACTATCTACTCTCTTTACAGAGCTTTAAATACAATGGGCTTTTTAGCCTGAGTGTTTTAGGAGCCACCAAATCTCTTGGTGCTTCTTGCCTCAACCTTTTCACATTTAAATTTCAATTTCAAGTGCAAGTTTCAAGTGACTCGGAATTGGCATTGCTTTTTGATAATTTGTTTAATGCTGCTAGTATTGTGAGCGCTTCTGCCCATATTTTGCGCTTTTGCAGCACAAAAAAAAAACAAAAATGGTAATGAAGACATAACATACGTATCTACCTATATTCCACATATATCAAATTTAATTATGAGCCCTTAATTTGAAAATGTATCCTATCAACAAGAACAACCACTACTGTTGGCAAATATTTACCAATGAAACTCACTGTACTTTGTGAATTGAAAATGTTCTACAGAATTGTGTGCTAACCAAAAAAAGAACAAAATCATATTAACACGCAACTACCCTGCAGGAAAAACTGAAGAAGTGAAACAAATTTCGTGGTCAAGAATTTCATAGTTGAAAGGATACAGGCGATTGTGCGAATCGAGGTGGAGCTGCCCGGCATTCAATGCATTTGAGAGAATCAGCTATTGAGCTGATGTATTCGTAGAGCTTCTTTTTTAATTTCTGTTTGTTTGTATCAACTTTTCCTTACATTCTCTTTTCTTTTATTTCTCTTTAGCGTTAGCTTAACTTAACTTTCCCTTTTTGTTAACAAATCTTCGTTATTTTGATATTCACAATACTCGAAGTGAAGTAGGTTAAATGAGGTTGGCTTCTGGATAGAATATTTCAAGTGGCATGATGGTAGTTTAACGCAGTTAACACCGCATTTCTCTGAACTTCCTAAATATTTTTTTATCCGCAAACTGGAGTTTGAAGGTCATGCCGGAGCAATCTTTCCTAGTAGGGAGGATTGCAACGAGGAGAAAATCTGTACTGATGCTGGTACATCTGTCTTCACTGACGGTTCCAAGATGTAATCGAAAGTCCAAGCAGGCGTTATTTCTAAACCAGCCAATTTATCTATTTCCTTAAAATTGCCGAATGTTGCTAGTATTTTTTAGTCAGAAGTCTTTGCGATCCTGCAGGCATGCAAAATGCTTAGGGGTCGCGGAAGCGAGGGAGATATTAACATTTTTTCAGAGCGATCAAGGCTCTGACGGCGCCATGGTGCAAATCTAATCTTATCAACTCCTGCAAGAAGGAGATCGAATCTCTTGGGTGTGCAGGTAACATTTCTCTGATCTGGATTCCAGAACATAGGAAAATAGAGGGAAATGAATATGCTAATGAGCTTGCCAGGAAGTGGTCGACTGAATTAGTCTCAGAGATTACCTGCCAAATCACCGGCGATACTCCGACTATTGTTAAAGGAGCATTGATCAACTTATTTCTCAGGAATACGCAGAAAAGATCGAGCTCCATTTCTTAATGTGCCCTTTGGCCCCTGTGCAATAAAAGGAGGGTGCAGAAAGTTATATGGACTCCACGCCATTAAATTTCCAAACTCGTAGCTATGTTTACCGGTCACTAAACGATCAGCGTACTCGCAGAAAAGCTAAGATTATCATTTAATACCCATAGCAGAAGCTGTAGGGACCTTTCAAGCTAGCAGATTGTAGAGTACTTTCTCTGTAAATATGCGGGTTTGGCAGCCAGACGATTAAGATCAATGGGTGCTCCTTTCTTCGCCAGATTAAGGCAGTACTCCAAGCTAAATCCCATCAATCTTCTCCATTACATCAACAGCTCTGGTTGACTGCATGATCTGCCTGCTGGAGGTCTCAAAATGGTATCAAAAAGGCGCTTTAGTGCTACTTGGGGAGTGCCAAACTGGTACTTCAACCATTTTACCCACCTACTTTCCTCATGCTCACTTCTTTTATATTTTCAAACACACATCATTTTAAGTAACCTCACGTTTTTCTACTTCAATTTGCGCAAAAGGCATTTGCCTACCTCAGAAATCGTACCTAGGACTACTTGAAGAGTAGTCAATATTTTACCACATCAACTACTATTGTGGAAATTTTGCAACGCTACCAGTCAAAGACCTTACGAATACTTGTTAATGCACCTTGATTTATCACATGGATCTAGGTATTCCATTTGTTAGGAGAGAAATCTCAGTATATTCTAAGAGATACATTGAACGATTGTCAAATCATGTAAACACAAATGCTATTTGCTTGTTGGACACAACCAATGAACCATTCCTTTCAATTTGTCAATTTAATAATAATAATAAAGAGCTAAATATGAAATTGTTAATGCTCCAATAAATTTAAAATTCTAATATAAGTTATACATAAAGTAAGTTATACAATTTTCGAGTAAAAATTAAATATAATAAAATAAAATATGCATAAGAATTGTAAAAAGAAAAAATTCTATAGTTTTCTATGTAGTTTTGCACCAGTGTAAATACTATGCTGTCATTAGGTAATAAGATCTCTTTTGCTGAATATCTGTATTCTAAGATAGATTTCAAATAAAGTATTTCCATTTCAAAAAAAAAAAAAAAAAAAAAAACTACTACGATAGCGGCGGCCTACTAGGATGCAATTTTGTTACTCACAGATATAATTTGTTAAATTTAACACTGGCCCCTAACTAATGAGAAAGGGTTGATTAACGTACTAGTTCCCAACTATAGAACAAATTATATGGCAAGGGAAAAGTGACACTTCCTAGGACATCGTCGCGTATATTTAGACACTCGTTCATATAAAAACAAAAAGGAAAGAGAACTAGGCAGGGGTCTAGATCCCAGATGGACAAAATTAAAAGTGGAATTGTTTGGGGGAGCTCGAAAAACTATGATTGTGCTGGTGACGTAAGAAAAAATCAACAAAGCCGCTTTCCATGTTTTGAAAGAGCGTGAAAAGACGTGTGATGAGCGTCTGCTCTTAAGAGTAAGCTGTGCCGACCTCTGTTCTACATTCACTAGAAACACATTAGCTTCGCTCCAGTGTATTTTCCAGCAGGGAAAGTTTCATGCACTCACACAAATACGCACGCGTACACATTTGCAGTGCTTCATAATTTATACATTTACACATACACATATATATGTATCTATGTCTGTGTATTTACAAATTATCACCATAAATTGAAATATACATAAACGCTTTGAAAATTCAGATCAAATCGGTGCGACGCATTGACGGCTAGTAGCTGTGAGTAGTACGACTGGCCAACAGAAGTTCAAAAGCTGCATTGCAGTTGTGCTCGTAAATGAGAGTAAACAAATGAATATGTTGATGACTCTATCGGCCGAGTGGGAATTGATTGGTACAAATGAATGTTGCTACGCAAAGTGATACACGCACGCACACACACACACAAGCACATGCACATGTTACTTAGTTGTAGTTATAATTTGTTAATAAAAATGTTGGAAAATACATATACAGTTACTCTCCCATACACTCATTTGCATACATACATACATACGTACATGGATACACATGAACGTATTTGTGGTTTGTGTTCTTGTCAGCCATTCCGGCTGCACGCATCAGCAACTACTGCCTACTGCCTCTATTAACGTATTGCTGCTTGGCGCTAACGATTTTAACAAATATTGAATTTGGTTGTACGCTTGATTGAAATACAAATTTCCACACTACCCATTGTGGCATGCTACACTTGATAATTATGCCGTTGCGTACGTGCCACAAATGTTGGTGCGACAGATTTTTTAAGCAAACAGTAGTTATTTGGAGCAATCACAGGTGCCACCAACACATGCATGCAAAGCTGCTTGTGCGTTTATATCAATACACACACACACACATACATACATACTTGTTTAATTTGCTGTGTTGTTGGGTGCAATGGCCGCAGTTGGTAGGGATGTGTTAATTGTTTGGTAAAAATGAAAACTAATTTGATTTTCATATAAGTAAAGAAGAATTTTTAGCGGAAATAGTTCACAATTATTTGAGGCTACAGTGAGTTTTCAAGTTTATTTTGAATAGCAAATAAGAATTTTTAGAAAATATAAATCTCCTAATGGCTTGAAAAATTTAAGAATTTTCAAGAAAAATATTTAAATAAATCAGTGTATGAAAAAAAGTAAAGCTTTGTAGTCTTGTCTTTATTATTAAAAATGGTCTTAGGAATTTCAGTTGACGTTTTCCTTTGAAACAAAGTGAAATGCTCAGTACTGAAATACTCCGCGGAATTCAAAGTAGTTTGAATTATTTGAAGCAAATTGAGATTATAGTCATATGCGCAGATTGGTTAAAATGCGTTTCCACGGCAGTCGGTTCTATGTTACCGGAACGAGGCATATTTATATCCGGCATGTATACATGTATATATATATGCATAAGTCCCAATGGTTCTGCGAGAGCACGATGGGCAACTTCAAGCTTCCTTCAATCGCTTCTGGCCTACACCAGCCGCTTTAGTTCGTTCCAACTCTTGTTTGTCATTGCTATTTCCGCCTCTAAGCATCTTATCCAAGTTAGTGATGGTTTCCTCTGCGTTGGCTACCTTGCGGATTCCAATCAATAGCATACATGAATGAGGCACGTTTATCCTGCTACAGCAACAACAACATTAATTAAAATACTGACATCTTCTTTTACTTGAAATCGCTGCAAATATAGAGATTATATTGGTTAAAAAAAAATTTGAGTTGATAATACCCCATACAATTTTTCTAGGGCCAAACAAAATAAAACCTAATATATTTAAATTGTTTTTTATGTAATGTCCCTCAAAACACATTGAATTCCTTTGGGAAAATGCACCTTTCCCTAAATTTGCTATAAAACGTTCGCAGATCAATATTATACATTTTTTTTAATTTTTCTTTACAAACATCAAATAACTTTTTTATGGAGATCCTGGAAACCTCCCAAAACATTTAAGAACTTGCTAAGAACTACAAAATAAACTCAAAAACACAAAAATAGTGTCTCGTTTTCTCTTTATTTTGGTATCAGGCAACGAATGGAGATGTTTTTTCTTTCGAGGAAATGCGTAACACCGCCCGTAAATCACCGTAAATCTTTTTTAAAGTTTAGGGGAACAATTCTTCACATTTCTATGGAAATTTCTCGAACTTGAAGGTTGAAACATTGATTCAAGCGATATTTGTTGTAGCACGAACCACGCTTTTATAAAAAATTAATGAAAATTACAAAAAAAAAACGTTGTTTACAAAATATTAGTAAAAATTATGGAAAAACACAACTTTATAAATAAATTATGAAAACTACGAAACCCAAACAAAATTGCGACGCTTTTATAAAAAAAATCATGAAAATGACAAAAAAAATTACGACGCTTCTATTCAAAATTTTTGCAAATTATAAAAAACCTTTTATAAAAAACGTATGAAAATTACGAAAACCCCACGAAAAAAATAAAAAACGCGTTTTTACAAAACAAAAAAAAATATTGAAAATTACAAAAAAAAAGCCATTAACAACGATTTAATAAAAAAATTATGAAAATTACAAAAAAAAGAATCTTTTATAAAATTTTTATGAAAATTACAAAAAAAAATGCGAGTTTATAAAAAAAATTAATGAACTAAAAAAACAAAATAACGACTGTTTTGTACAAAATTAAAGCAAATTAAAAAAAAAAATGCGCTTTTACAGCCAACCCAAAAAAAACCCTAACAAATAATTAACGACTCTTTTAATATATAAAAAATGTATAAAAATTAAATACAAAAAAAATGCGCTTTTATAAAAAAATTCTGAAACAAAAAACACAGAAATTAGCGACCCCTTTATACAGGGTGGGCCATATAGCGTTTGCTTTTTGAACCACCTATTTTTTTGAGAATGGTAACACAAATGACATGTCAAATGTGTTCATAATTTACTTAAAGGTTTGACATTTACGAAATTGGACTTATACGCTTGAACAAAATTGGGAAATATTGAAAACCTATTTCCAAAGTGGTGAGTCTTCTTCTTCTTTTCTGATTTTCACATCGGTGGCTACGTCAATAAGTAAAATTGTCAGATTTGTGGCTCAGAAAATCCACACGTTACTGTAGAGAAGCAAATGCATCCACAGCGAGTCACTGTTTGGTGCGGTTTTTGGTCTGGTGGCATCATCGGGCAATTTTTTTTTCAAAAATGAGCGAGGAGCCGCGGTTGCAGTAAATGGCGAGCGTTACCGTGACATGCTCAATAGTTGTTTCCAAAAATTGAAGAGGATGACATGGACGACATTTGATTTCAACAAGTTGCACCTTGCCACACTGCCAAAGTTACACTCGAACTTTTGCTTATCGTTTTTAAATTCCGATTTCAATTGGCCGCCTCGGAGCTGTGATTTAAGCCCATTGGACTATTTTTTGTGAGGAACCGTTAAGAACAAATGCTACGCGAACCATCTAGAGACGATTGATGCTTTAAAACACGAAATCGAAGTTGACATTCATGAAATTGGAGCCCAAACAATCGAAAAAGTGCTTAAAAATTGGGTTGATCGAATGGTCTACTGTAAAACCAGTCGTGGCAGTCATTTGAACGATATTATTTTTCATTCATAAATGACAATGTTCAATCTTCAAAATAAAAATAAAAGTTTGAAAAAATATTGATTAGTTTTTTATTTATAGCCGATTCAAAAGCAAATTTTACTTGGCCCAAAAAATTCAAATTCAAAATTCAAACTACATAAAAAAAAACGCCCTTTTATAAAAAATTATCGAAAATTACAAAAACAAAAAAAAGTGTTCAAAACAGGTTAAAATATTGAAATGTCATAGTTTTTTCACGAGCTGTATCTTCAAAATACTTAAAAAATAAAAACAATTTCCTTGCCAATGCCAATAGATATTCATATGTGGTGCAGTAAGCGCTGTACTTTCGCCTTTTCCTAGTACACAAGAAATCATTCCCGATATGCAGTTTGAGAAAATTCATAAATTCTAATTCCACAATTTTTTTTTCATTTTTTTTTTATTTTCATCATTTCATTCATTGGCACTCATAACTGGTCTATGACATAGCAATTCGGGGCAGCAACCCATCGAGCGATATCGACTCAATACTTCAAAACTCCTCCATGCGAGCACAAAAGGCAGTGCAATCGCGCCCAAGTCATGTTTGCTGCCGTTCAGGTATGCCACAGGTGAGTTGGCTATTATTGTAGCATTTGCTGTTATTATTGTTTTTGTTTTATTGCTACCATCATATGTAGCGTGCTGACCTGTTTGCTACGCCTTACTTTACTCGATTTTTATTGTTGAGATCTTGGCTAGAGGAAATCAGTGTTACAATTGTTGGTCGGTGCAGTCATCGCCTTCGCGTACTGGCTTTTTGATACACATTCTACTTCAAGCAGCTATTTATGAGTATGTGTACATGCAAATCATATATGTATATATATATAGCTATGTGAGTGTGCATGCGAGTAGTCATAGGTGTTGACCGATTGTTTCACACGCGCCACAGCAAAACAAAGTGTGGCACGCCGCATACTGTGTGTTTCAATAACTTGTTGGCGGCTGCTGTTGGCGGTTCAGGTACCATAAACCCAAGCAGAGCTAAGTCATAGGTAGTCTATATATATTGTGTTTTCATATTGTTTGGCTGGGGAAGACGCAGAGTTGCGCCGTAGTGTGCATGTAGTGGCAATTGAAAAACGAAAAGCTCAAACGAAATGAGTGCGAGGTGAGATGCCAGTGGAGTAGTGGGTAGCCAGTTAGCAAGGCAGCAGGCGGCGAGGCAGTTATTATATTTGGTCTGAAACTGGTTTCTGTTGCAAAGAAACTCGTGTGTGTTTGCATGTACGCCTGTAAAGCTTGCTGTTTATGTTTTGATCAGCATACGCCAGCTAGTAAATTTGTTTCACCTACTACTACACAAGTCTGTATTTACCATTGCACTATGAATTATTGTTGCCATGATCTTATGCGTTTTGTTTTTGGCGCTTGCTTTATTGCCTGGCTGCTCGGTTGCTTGACTCGCAGGCAGTTCGCTAGCCCAAATCCACCAGCTGCGTTTTCTTCGCCTTCATTTTGATCTACCGACTCTTACGGGTATTTATTCGTTGTTGGATTATATTCTCAGCGTAGTTATAGTCTAAACATATTGACCCATTCACATGCGCACATACATATATGCCCACACATATGCAAATGGGTTAGAATACTCATACACACACACACACGCATATGTTCATATGTGTGGTTCGTAAATCTCTTTTGTTGTTAAATACTGCTGACCCAGTTCAAATTGCTTTGATTTATACGGATTGTACAGAGTTTCTAATTCGCTTTTTAATGTGCGCTTAAACGTATTGAAAATATCTACACATACGCACATACGCATATGAATTTAAAATTATTACTGCAGTTTGTTGTACTTTTATTATTTTATGCATAAAAAAATCTTAAATATGTGGCTTCTTATTTTCTTAAATTTTTATGGATTTACGCATTCCAGTTAGACAAAGCATTGAATTGAATTTATGCTTTAGAATGCGAGATTTGAAAAAATTTTATGGAGCAAATCTTTTGTGCAAAGGAAAGTAGAGAAAGCGGTATGATTTTAATGGAATTACTACGTACGTGCTTATTGGAAATATAACGGGAATTTCGAGGTTAAATGCACTTAAGTAAACAGTAAAGGCATTAAGAGTCTTGTTGTAATTGCCAAATTGCAAGTGCTAGCTTTAACTTGGGAATTGGAGAGGTATTTCTTTACCTGGAATCCAGCATTAGTACCACCAACAATGTCAGTCTGCAGTTCAAACGTAGAATAACTACTGCCAACAGATGCCACTCAGTCTCTGCAGGCAATTGGAAAGCAGCGCTCTTTGTCAACGAGAAAAATCATTCTCCACAAAGCTCTCATCAAGTTCGTCATTTTACGCTGTGTTAAATAACTATAGCACAGGACTTATTTGCAAACTTTGACAATTAACTTGATTCTTATTTAATTTTAATATATTTTTAAAAAAAATATAGCTCATTTCCTACAAAAAACACAAATTCAAGCTTCTAACTTTGTAAGAATTAGAAAAAAAATTTAAAAAATTCAACAAAGCTTCACACATTTACTCAGAATTTCTAGAAAAGATTTGAGTATGCAGTTATAGAGCCCATTAAATTTTGATGCAATAAAGTGTAAATTTCAAGTAGCTAAAAAATCGGGTTGAGTTTTGACAATTTTTTTTTTGCTGGCATTTGCTGCATATTAAGAATTCTCGACCTCTTTTTTTATACGGAGAAAATGCAGAAACAACGGCAGGGAAAAAAATATCAAGAACCAACGCAATTTTTGAGCCGCTTCAAACTTGAACTTTGTTATACTAATATTCTATGTGCTATAAAACTGCATATCCAGATTTATCCTAAGAAGATTTGATTAAAAATTTTGAATTTGCCGATATTTTATAAACCTTGTAAAAATTTTTCAATCTTGGATTATTATGGCCTCTATTATTGAACTATCTTTTTATAAAAAAATAATTAAAATTAAAAAATTAATAAACAAGTAGGAAAACCTTCTCAAGATTTTGTGAAGTGTATACCCGTGCTTTATGCAACCATTTACAAGTTAGTTTTTTCTCACTGAAAATATAATATCATAAAATAACTTCGCCTACCAGCTTACTCTCAAACTTCTAGAGATTAATGCCGTCGAGATTAGGGAGTAAACTTTCTTTCAACTCCACTCAATTACAACAACAACTTAATACACATCATTTATATTTGTGCATTGCTGTATTTGAAAAAACAATCTCGGCCTCGTATGCAGAAAAAAAAGACAAATTCAAAAACCAAAGTGACTTTCGAGGCACATGAAATTTTCATTTTATTGTACTAAAATTCAAAAAATGCTATAAAACTGCACACCCAGAAATTTTTTAAAAATAATAAATAATAAATAAATGATTGAGAATTTGTATGAAATTTCTTGAAATTAGCTTTGGGTATATTGAAGGAAATTCTCAATGCAAAAAAAATTATCAAAAATTAACCTGATTTTTAGGGTACTTGAAAAATTCTCTTTATTATGTAAACTAAAATTAAAATACCTGGAAAACTGTTATTTAGATATTCTTATTAAAAAGTTCAAGATTTTGATGACAATCCCTTAAAATTTGTTAAATTTTTGTGAATTTTGTATAAAATTGGGGATTTGTCGTACTATACGAGCTATGTTTTTATGGAAAATTAAGGAAAAGAATGCCGCTCCAAAAATTTTGCGAATATTGTAAAAAAATGTTAGCTCGCTTCATAATGTGAGCACAAGTGTACACACTTGCTCCTTTTGACTTATTTATCTTTGTATATTTGGAATTATCATCAAAAATATCAGCATTTGATCTCTGGAACTAGGACATATGGACCTGCTTTTCTAACCCGCTGTCTTATTTTTTAAACTATCCGGCGAGTTTTGTCATTTGAAGAACTCATTTACTCCTCCACTGCTAGCACAAAGTTCCTCTTTTGTAACCAAGCGCAGCTGCGTGTCAGTAGGAGTGTGGAAAGTTGAACTTAGAAGCTTGAAGCTTATCTATAAGGGACGATTCAGTAGAAGTTTTTTCTTGTGTACGGGTTGTCCATTATTAGATATGACGCCCCAGACCTTTCATGCTTAAATTCCATCTTTCTCGCCTTCTAGTGCATGCTAGCTACCGTTTGTACATCAACCAATTATGTAGTTTCTTTCATACAGTCCGCGAAAAAACTGTAGCAGTACAACACTTTTAACACTTTTTTTTGGTTTGTAATTATATTAACTTTTTACTACTTTAGTGCAATAAATATCATATAAATCCACAAACACGACATTTTCACCAGTTTTTACAATTTTTTTTATTTTTAAGATTTTAATTATTTTTTTAAAAAAATATAGTTAATTCTACAACAAATATAAAACTTTGTACTAGATTTATAAGAATTTGAGAAATTTTCATGAAAATTCTAAGTTTTTTAACAAAAGTAAAGTGAAGTAACAAGTTAAAGTTGGGTGGGTACACAGTTT
Source organism: Anastrepha ludens (assembly GCF_028408465.1). Lineage (NCBI taxonomy): Eukaryota > Metazoa > Arthropoda > Insecta > Diptera > Tephritidae > Anastrepha > Anastrepha ludens. The sequence goes on from NC_071502.1 coordinate 118,109,895, forward strand.
TATAGCACATTAAATATTATTTAAATAAAGTGCTAATTTGAAGTGGCTCAAAATTCTCGTTGCTTTTTGATATTTTTCTCCCCTGACGATGTTGCACATTTTCATTAAGAAAAAAATTTTTTATCATTAAGTCATTGATTCGTGCAAAAAGGTGAGAAAAAGTAAGGCACAATTTATTACGTGGAAATTCGAGCTGTGAAATCTTTAAACATTTTCAAATCACTGGCCTCAAAAACTTACGAAAATAACTATAATTTCACACTTCTAGTTCAGTGCGCTCGAAAAGTGGCAATATTTATTTAAGGTTAAGGGTCAATAATTTTCTTTCAAGTGCGATTAAAAACTTCTGTAGAAAAATGAATTTCTTCATATAAAAAAGTACAGATATTGTTTTTTTTTGTATTTCTTCAATAACTAATTCGTCTGTTTAATCAACGTAAAGTGACAGCTGAGGTGTCGGCATATAAACAAAATCAAACACAAAGCAACGCGGCAACTCAATTAGGCGCACGAAAATCAAATTTTCAAACCACAAATTATCCAAAATGAAGGCGAAAAGAAAAACCGAAAATAATTTGCTGGAGAAAACAATAGAAATTGAGTAGATAATAAGTGCAACAACACCTTGAACTTAGCGGCAAATAAGAGCAGCACCACCAAGAGCAACAAAAGCTAGCTGAAGCTATTGTAATTTTTCACCAAGTAAACCGCAAGATTAAGAAGAAATACGGAATAAGAAATAGTAGTCGTAATAAGAAAAGAAAATTTATATATATGTATATATATATATTTACATAAATTTAACATATATATGTATATAAAATTTAGTTTCGAAGCTCTGCGAAATTGAAGATAAAGGGATACATTTAAATAATGGTGGCTTAAGAAGTTTTGAACATTTGTAGCTAGATGGCTTTAGTGAGCCTTGTAATGGCGGAAAATATTACCTATACATTTTTAGTAGGGGCATACTACTGAAGTGACAGTACTTGGCCGGTTGAAATTCCATGTCGTATCGAGAACGTGAACTGGCTGTTCGAGGTAGCATTGCATTGAATCATACAGTTGGATATTCAAAAAAAGATATTCAGGCTTTTCCGAAACATATTTACGTGTATATGAGTACTTTTTAACCGCCAATGGACTTCTTAAAGCTCAAATTGAAAGCCGAAAATTACAATACCATACATCCTATACTTTTTTACCGCAATTAAAACCCCGAAATGAAGTAGTTGACCATGAAGTAACCGACCAGCTGGTTGGTCACAAAAGCACAACCTCAACAAATAACTCATATAAGTAGAGAGAAGAGATGATAGCTAAAACTCACTGTAAGCATATGAATACTCGAGCATGCATATTGTTAACATCAATTTAGAATATAAAATAACTAAAAAACAAAAACCAATTGAGCCTAGCTGGGTAGCTGGTACAAATTAAGAAGTTACTTATAATTTCTATATGATGAGCGGTCAAAGTAGCAAAAAAGCGTTAAAAAATCTATTTATGCGTAACCAACAGATTTGTACGTCCTAGGCATGCAGTCCCGAAATTTCGGGATTCTAAAATGGCAGTCCCTATAATTCTGGATTTTTTTCGGCATTTTGGTATGCAGAGTGCACGTAATTCTAGCTGAAAATTAGAGCAAAGTAAATATAAAATACAAATTTGGATATCATTAGGCCCCTTTGATCAATTAGCTGGTATGAATAAACATGTGCTGGTAGCACTGGAAAAAAGGTGCCAAATTTATATTTGTTTGGAAGCACTTAACGAGTATTAGTAAGACAGCTTTCACACACAGCAACTTTTGTTGCTTCAGTTCGTTGCTTGCGAGTCTATGCTCTGTCAACACCCTTTGTGCTCTCGTTGTTGCTGACTGTAAACTAATAACTAAGAATTGCAAGGTGTGTGAAAACGACGAAAACATCAAAAGAGATTTCGGAAAGTTGAAGAAACAGAGGTCTTCCTACATGAATGTGGCCTAATGAAACTCTCTTGAAATGGAGCTGTTAGCATTGAAAAAAGTGAGTTATAATAGTTTTATAAGGTATATCCATACTCTCTAGCGGCGAATTTCGCGCGATAACTTTGTTGTTCCTTTCACATGCAAATATTTCGCCAAATGAACAGATCCAAAGATAGCCAGCAGAGAAGTAGCAAATCACAGCCGCTTATTATTGATTTTAAAAATAATTCATGCAGCTTTTTTACAACAACTTTGCTCAGATATGAAGAAAGTTCAGTTGAAGCGTACTTTATTTCAAAATTAAATTATTAATTTAAGCTTTATGAAAAGAAAATAAAACAAACAACAAAAAAAAAAAAAAAAAATTAAGGAAATGGAAAAAACTGTTAAAATTAATAAAAAAAATTCTCTAATAAAAACGCCTACTCTTCTTTTCAATCAAACCGTAGCGCAGAAAATATTTTTTGACATTTTCTAAAAAAATTTAAAATTCTTAATAAATTTTGTATAATTTGTTATACAATTTCGAAAAAAAATCTAGTTTCTCTGTAAATTATGTATTAAAGACAACATAATCACTGTTCCAGTTTCGTTTTTAAATCTTTTTGGGAAGCAAATAAGTTCAAAGCTAATCTAAATTTGGTTGAAAATGTTGAACTTGTAAGCAAATTTTATGTAACAAAAGGCAGCCAAATGATGGGCCACAGGGTGGGGAAAAGTTTAAATTGACAAGGCGGTGTTATACCTATGTTCCTGTATATGCATAAATTGGGTAAATGAAAATATTGAAAGAATTATCTATTTACTTTTTATGAAATACTGTCCTTTAGTTTTTGAATCTATAAACAGTTCGGTCCTCGTCAGTTTTAAGCCTTATTTTGCCGGTTTCCAAAGTTTCACCTTCACTTTAAGCTTTCACTTGCAAAAATCCATCCATCTTGAAGTCTTAAATCGAGCGACGCTGCTGCGGCACTGTGATCTTAGCCATGAACGGACTCCAAATAACGGACTGATAAACCTAGGATATATCTTGGCTATTGTTTCACCAAAATATCACACCAAAACTAACTATATATGTAGTGTGCAAAGTCTGTAAAATATTTACAAAATGTGCGCGAAATCGTCTCGAGTTGCTGGTTCTTGGAAGAGGGAAAGGTTCGAGGCCTTTTTCGCAAAAGCAAAGGGTTAAGGGGGTCTTCTGGTCTCCAGCGAAAAAAAAATCGATTTTTTTTTTTTTCATAATTTTGTTGTATGTGTATGCGAGAATACGCCACAGAAAGGATTTTTTGAAAATCGCATTTTTTCAAATTTTTCTGGGCACCGAAGTGTACCCTCCTCCGGCCGTTTTCATCATAAACTTTATCTTTAAACGCGTTTCCCCGAAAATCGTGTTTTTTAAGCATTTTGGTCACACTTTTCATAGTAGTTATACTCCGATTTCAATGGTTTTGGTCTTAAAAGGTTCGGAAAACTTACCGCTAAGTAAGTGTACGATTTTTGAAATTTTTTTTCATTCCATTTTTATAACCTTTTAAAGTTCAAAAAATGAGCAAAAAAATTTTTTTTTGCAAATTGTTGTTGTTGTTGAAAAAAATTAAAAAAAAAAAAATCTGTCTCGGGAAAACTTAACCAGGGCAACTCTGAAGACAACGCATATCTAATTTTTGCTTTCTGATTACCCAGGTGGAAAAACCGTGACCAAAATGGAGACCTGTTTCGTTTGGAGGTGGACGTCTTCAGCGCCATTTCAAGGTCGCGGGTGTTAATTTTTTTCAAAGTCAAAACCATTTTTTAAAAGCCAAGACATGTACCTTTAAAATAAAAAAAAATTTTTTTTTAAATATTCACAGGATTTGTCACAATCAATCCCCAAAAAAACCCTTCATTTCAGGGCCTCGAGACCAGAAGACCCCCTTAATAATCATAAAACAAATAATCAATTAAATTTTTATTCATAAAACTAATAGGGTTTCTTGCATCTGTTTGAAATATTTTCCTCAATCATAGGACTCTATCAATATTTACTTAAATGTAAACTTTTCCATCGTTTGATACTCAGGCACTCTTTCATAAAATTAACCAGAATCAAGTAAGCGTAATCAAAAATAAAGGTAGAAACTATTTTTTTGTTTTTTTAGAATATCAACAAAATCATTTAAGAAGTGAATATAAAAACCCCATGCATGAAAAAGATATTCCCACTTATCAAAACGTAGTAGGTATGCACAATAGTTCAATGGGTAGGGCTCGCCGTCCATTGTTAATTTTTTATATAAAAAAAAAATCACTCGTTTTAATATTCAGTGAGTACCGGTATCCCGAAGTCTGGAACTCGGGTGCTGAGAGCGAGAAAAAAATTAATTTTCGGTAGTCGGGATACTGTAACTCGGTATTAGATTCCCTAGTATGCAGCAGCTTACAATTTTATACATTAACTATGAATAAGTATGCGCAAACATATAAAAATATTAAGCCAAAAATACATACATATGTGGATATAACTACTCTCAAACATACAAACACATGTGTACAAGCGCATTTTTCATTAAAATTTTTTCACGCCTAATTTGCGGCCCATTAGCGGTACTAAGTAAGAATTGCCGCCTTAGGCCTGCAGGTCAACTAAGGAAACTGGTATTTAAGCGTTACATAGATTTTTTTCTTAGATTTACAGCGGCTATTAGATACACTTGTAAGCATGTAATTTGGGACAGTGCGGTATGTATGTATGTATGTATGTATGTATGGGGTATGCTTTGTATGAAGCGCTGCCGCAGAGGGATCTCGTTCGGGCAATCAGCGATTTGTTAATTACATATCGATGAATTTCAAGGCTTTCCGATAATGACGAGCATAATTAAGGAAGTTTTCGACCAACAAAAAATTTATAAAATTAAAATAAATATTTTCAATTCTAAAGTTAGTATAAATTCTTATGAAAATGTAGAAATCTATATACATACACACTTATTTGCTCTGGCTAAACATAAAAGATGTGTCAGAAGTTTAGTAGACAAGAAAGGGCAAAGAAGCGCGAAAAATGTAGGCTAAGTGAAGGTGCAGAGGTTAATGGGACTGCGGCAATTATTAGAACAGTTGAAAGTGGAGAAGAGTGCCTCGCTGAGAAAGCAAATTTCAAATTTAAAATATACCTTTTTTTTAGTGTACAATACAGGTGACTGCAATAAAATAGCGCATATGCCTGGTGTCTTCACGCTTCTACCTTCTTCTACTACTATATAACTTCTTCTTCTTCATGATTGGCGCGATTAGCTGTTAAGCGATTTTGGCGGAGCTCAGCTAAGCTAAAGGGTTTTTCAATAAGGGCGGGTAGATGCTGAAATGGAAATGGATGGCGTTTGCTGTGTGGCACGTGGCGCCGTCCTGCTGGAACCACATGTCGTCTAGGTCCATATGGTTCAATATGGGCTATAAGAAATTGGTTATCATCGTTGTGTAGCGCTCGCTGTTGACGGTGACCGCCTCACCAACGTCGTTTTCAAAAAAGTACGGACCAATGACGCCGCCGGCCCAAAATCCACACCAAACGGTAACTTTTATAGGATACATTATCACCTGGTGAACCTCGTGTGGATTGGTGTCGTCCCATATACGGCAATTTTGTTTGTTAACACAGCCATTCATCCAAAAATGCGCCTCGTCACTAAAGATGATTTTTTGCCCAAAACAGGGGTTCTCTTCTAAACGATTCGAAGCCCAGTCGCGAACAAACGGCGTTGTCTATGGTCATCAACTTTGAGCTCCTGGGTCAGTTGGGTCTTGTACGGGTGTAGGCCCAAGTCCCGACGCAAAATTCGCCAAGTTGAAGTCTGCGAAAGGCCAAGTTCTTGTGCACGGCGAGGAATAGACTGCCTCGGGTTCTGCTGTACACTTTCACGGACCGCGGCAATGTTCTCGGCTGATCTTGCGTTCCTTGAACGTACGGGTGTTGGCTGATTGTTTACTGACCCGGTCGTCTCAAATTTGTCCACCAAACGTTTAAGAGTCGACTTTGAAGGGCCACCACGTCTAGCGAAAAATGGGCGCAACGCGCGCAACGTTTGCGTTAATGAACACTCATTTTGATAATAAAGTTTTATCATTTGAACATGCTGTTCAATCGTGTAACTTGCCATGATGATTTGGCATAAACAACTGAATAATAAAAAAAAAACATTTGACAGATGCCACCAAAACAAAATGGCTGCCACAGGGCGCCAAAATCGACGCGCGCCAATTGAAAAACCCTTTATATAACTAAAATATTATAAAATATTTCGTTCAGCGTAAAAGCAACTAGTCTATTTTTGTGATCGTGTGCAGTTACAATAATACCTTCATACGATAAGCTCGAATAATAGGAAAGAGCTAAAAATCGATTAATCTCAATCTCATTCGGGACTAGTCGAAATTTTTGCATGGTAGGCACATTTGAACGTTTAATAGGTATATATTAATATTTAATACGTCCTCAGTAGTCCCGGTGGTCTAAAATTAAAAAATCGATTTTTTTTCGATATTTCGAAAGTATATGTAGGTGTTTAAGAATGTATTACATATTTTTGGAAAGATATTCCCTGTTCGATTCTACAGCCGTTTTAGCAGGTAGGGCTAGATTCGTCACGCGGCGGCATCAATGGTCGCATTATCCGCTCTCAAAACTTTAAGCTGAATTATCTCAAAACTACGGTTTTCGGTCTGGTGTTGTCAAAAAAAAAAAATAAAAATAAAATATTCCACCGCATCATCTGAAATTTTAATATGTTGTTCACAACATCAATGGCTATCGCCCGTACTAGAATCTTATAATGGACTATGAATAAGTTCGTTTCGGTTTTACAACAGATGGCGTAACTTGATTATTATTCCATCGATCCACATTTCCAAACATTCATTGGAGAGCTACTGTCGTAAGGCACAAACGTCAGTATAAGTTTTTTATTTGAAGCGTAAACAACAATATTTTTGCCACACTTGAAAAAGTCGAATTTCGTGCCAAATAATGTGTTTTTGCGGGGAATTCTTCTTCATTATTTTAATATGAAGAAAAAAGCAGCCGAAAGTCATCGTATCTTGGTGGAAGTTTATGGTGAGCATGCTCTATCTGAGCGAACGTGCCAGAAGTGGTTTGCACGCTTTAAAAGTGGTGATTTTGGCTTGGAAGACGAAGAACGCGAGGGTGCGCCGCCAAAGTTCATGGATATCGAATTGGAGGAATTGCTCGATCAGGATCCGGCTCAAACGCAAGAAGAGGTTGCAAAAACTTTGGGAGTTGATCAATCAACCATTTCCAAACGTTTAAAAGCCATGGGAATGATCCGAAAGGTAGGCCATTGGGTGCCGTATGAATTGAAGCCAAGAGACGTTGAACGCCGTTTTATGGCATGCGAACAACTGCTTCAACGGCACAAAAGAAAGGGTTTTTTGCATCGAATTGTGACTGGCGATGAAAAGTGGGTCCATTACGACAATCCAAAACGTCGGGCAACGTATGGATACCCTGGCCATGCTTCAACATCGACGTCGGCGCAGAATATTCATGGCCTGAAGGTTATGCTGTGTATCTGGTGGGACCAGCTGGGTGTTGTGTATTATGAGCTACTGAAACCGAATGAAACGATTACGGGGGATGTCTACCGACGACAATTGATGCGTTTGAGCCGAGCACTGCGAGAAAAACGGCCGCAATACGCCGATAGACACGACAAAGTTATTTTGCAACATGACAATGCTCGGCCACATGTTGCACAAGTGGTCAAAACATACTTAGAAACGCTCAAATGGGATGTCCTACCCCACCCGCTGTATAGTCCAGACCTTGCGCCATCCGATTACTATCTCTTCCGATCGATGCAACATGGCCTGGCTGACCAGCACTTCCGTAATTACGATGAAGTCAAAAAATGGATCGATTCGTGGATTGCGGCAAAACCGACCGAATTTTTCACAAAGGGAATCCGTGAATTGCCAGAAAGATGGGAAAAAGTAGTAGTAAGCGATGGACAATATTTTGAATATTAAATTTGTAACCATTTTACGTCAATAAAGTTTCAAATTTCGAAAAAAACCGCACGAACTTATTCATAGTCCTATTAATTTTTTTTATTATTTCATATTTTTTTGAATAAAAAACTGACACCGATTTTTGTCTGAGTGCCAAATAAAAAATTTTTTGTTTTCATTTTTGTATGTAAAAGAAGTTAAATAAAAAGCCCAAAAATGTAAATATCGTTTTTCATTTTTTTATTGTAAAAAAAATTGCTGAAAATACCCTAAATTTTTCAGCTCTACACCACCTCTGAAGCAAACACAAACACTAGTAAATACCCGGCATGCGCTGCTCTGCATACGTTCGAGTAGTGAGCAGCACAATAACAAATCAGAAGATATAGCAATCATAGGGTACACATTTTTCATATTTGCTTTGCCTGCCAATTCCTATTTGTTGCGCTTAAAAAAAATCTTCCTTTCGTTTCTGATCTGTTGCAGTTCGAACATTAATTGAATGACTTTTTAACATATTTCGGCTTATAGACCCGCCTATTTTGTAAGTTTAAACAATTATGCAAAGAAAATCCTGCCAGGATAGATTAGCTTGAAAATGCAAAAAACCTTGTGCAAATCGGTGCATTCGTTGCATATTTATTAGCGCACATAAATTTTTTCAAGCTTAATTTTTTTTAAGATGTAGAGATTTATTATAAGCATAAATTTCTAATATTGTCACCATATACAATTATAACAATTTATCTTCAGAGATGCTAGATGTTCACATTTACTACATATATAAGAGTATGTCTGTGCATTAATGCATCTGGGTATGTATTTAAGTCCACACACATTTATAAGTAGTTTTTGCTTTTTGATTTCGTGTTGGCAAACAAAAGATTATTTGAAATTTATTACGCAACGCTTAGTTATTTATGTCGATCGATACATAAATTTTCTGCCGCTGCAGCTGCAGCCATCAAATTGACATAAATGTGCTGTATGTATGTATGCATGTATTATACAATACAAACACACATACATACATATCTACATCAATCTGATATCTAGATTTTAGTCTAGCCATACCATCTCCTATAGTTCTCTGGCCTACTCTCCGGTTTGTCTGCTGATTATATCAACGCATGCATTTGACCTTAATTAGATGGCCCTTTTTATTAAAATGTAGCTTCGCATACATTTTGTTTGCTTGCTTGTGTGTGCTTGTGCCAGTTCTAAGATCCCAAATTCGGAGTTTAATATAATTAATAGCTTGAAAATCACGTGGCGATTACACTGAAAGAATAGAGTAAGCGATTTGAGCCAGAAGAGCGGCCGTTACTGAGGTTTTTGAGAGTTTATAAATTTGAATTAATTAACTTTTTTTCATATTATAAGTAAATATCTACTTGTGGTGAGAAAAGTGTGGCTGCCGACTGGGTTTCATGGAACTTAAATGATAGTGAAGTATTCTGTGAACTAATGACTTCATTAGTGGAAAGTTGATCGAAACGACTAATATTAAATTGGCAGTTTCTCAATCTATGCATGCTTACTCTTTCATCGGAAGTCTAGCATTTTGGTGTAATACTTGACCCCAAGCTCCACTGGAAGCTGCACATAGAAAATGGAGTTAAGAAGGCCAATATAGCCTTCTACGTCTGTAAATCTATGTTCAGCAAAAAATGGGGTCTCAAGCCACGTGTCGTACTTTGGATGTACAACTTAGTGGTTCTGCCAGTTTTGACATACGGTTGCCTAGTTTGGTGGATAGCTTTTCAGAAGGGCTACAACACCACTAAACTAGAGAGAGTGCAGAGAACTCATGTGTGGGCATCACTGGTGCTTGTAGAACATGTCCCACTGCTGCGCTCAACGTTATTCTGCACTTACTTCCTGTAGATGGGCAGGTTAAATCCATTGCTGCTCAGAGCGCTATTAGGTTGAAGGAGATTGGCCTTTGGAGACAACTTCCTGTAGGACATAGTAGCATCTTGAAGCAGATCTGCCCTTCCTTCTCTGTTATTCGCACTGACCTCTCCATCTGCAAACTGTGCTTTGAAGGTTGTGCTAGGGCTATATTTTCGAGCAAGCAAGATTGGAAAGAGGGGAGAGTCAGTACGGATATAGATACCTCTGTTTTCACTGAAGGATCCAGAATGGAGTCTGGAGTGGAAGCGGGGGCTTACTCTAAATCAGCCAGCATTTTGGTCTCCTTCAAACCTCCGGAAACAAGCAGCGTTTTTCAAGCAGAGGTCTTCCCGATCCTGCAGGCATGCAAAATGCTTCGGGATCGCTGTTGGGAGGGAGACATTCATATTTTTTCCGATAGTCAAGCTGCGATCAAGACACTGTCGTCGCCGTGTTGCAGTTCTCTGCTGGTGATCTCCTGTAAGGAGGAACTCAAACATCTCGATCGTGCAGGAAGCATTTCCCTTATCTGGGTTCCTGGGCACAGCAATATAGAGGGAAATGAAATTGCCGATGAGCTTGCCAGGAAAGGGTCGGCAGGACTGGTTCCAGCTGTGCCTTTCTCAGACATCGGTGACCCTTGGCCGTCGGTAAAGGGAAACTACACAATTTCTTTCTAAATAAAGCGCAAGGCAGATGGAGGTCTGTCTCATCGTGTGCTATTTCGAAAACACTATGGCCTCAATACGATATAAATATAACGCTTAAGGTAATGGGAATCCCCCGCCATTCAATTGCCAAACTCATTGCGATGTTCACTGGTCACTGGGTGATCGGTACTCTACGGAGAAGCTTGGAATTCCGTACAACCCCTATTGCAGAAGCCGTGGGGTTCTTGCAGAGAAAGAGACTGTGGAACACTTTCTGTGCAAATGTCCGGCTCTGGCGGCTAGGCGCTTGAGATTCTTTAGCGTGCCCTTTGGGGCTAACTTGAAGAAATTATCCAGCCTAGATCCCTTTTCTCTCCTCCACTACATCAACAGCACTGGATGGCTGTAGGCGGTTTTTTCTCTTAATCTTTTCCCAGGTGGGGGCCCACATTGTGGTATCAAAACGGCACGTAAATGCTACTTGAAGTGTACCTGGGTACTCTTTCCATCAATCTATGCGCAGACATAATGGGTTACAGGCCCCAGAAAACTAGTGGCATACTCAAATCTGATTATTTGTTACCTCGGTGTACTGAAGTTGTGTTGTGTTAGCGACTTATTTGCTTGGAGATGTCTAAGAAGATATGTGGCAAAGAATATTTGTTTCCTTGTTCACTCCTCTCGGGAGCATAGATGCTCGAAAAGACTTGTCTTGCGTCGGTTTCGTTAATCTATTTGATTTCTGACAGGGTAGGTGATTAGCCTCCCGCCATCAGTCCTGTCGTTGCTGAAGAACACCGCCCTCTTACTGCCTGGAGCGCCAAAAGAACTTACAATAATTAAAAATGTCTTACTTAGGCGAATAGAAGTGGTCAGAATGATACTACAGGAAATCTTACAAGCCTCTAATGCTGATTAAAAACGATTTATTCATCTTGATGGAGGTGCTAACAGGCCATTTATGATTATGAGACACTTGGTATGGTCTGACAGTTCCCCTAATAATTTCTACTACCACAGAATTTTTTGCTGGTTTGAGTGGAACCATACAATTGAAGAAACTACTGTTCCGATTCGTTCTCACTTGGAACTGATTTAAATAAAAATGGAAAACTGTGGTAGAGTCCACGTGGTATTCAAAAGGGTCCAACTGGGCTGATAGCTAAAGTTTACGCTCAAATAAGAAATTCAAGTGATTCAGCCGTTCTACCGTCTGGGCTGAATAATTTATTTTCCTGGTGTCTCTTGAAGCGCATAGTTCTTAATATTGAAAAATGCCATTAATTCACTTTTTCTAAGCTTCAAAACCCCGTCAATACCTCTTATCATATTAATTATGCAAGGTGAAGTCCAAAATAAACAAGACTGTCATCATAAAAAGGTTTTTGATGGCACCATCTTTTTAACGAGTTAGTGCGTTGGAAATTACATCCCTAGCTGACTTTCAGTGAAAGCTTGGTGACATTCGGTTCCGTGGAAGCGAAGTTATTGCGTCTAAAGTCTCAGTATGTCTGTGTCATCGGTTACCTTTTTTGCTAAGCCATATTTCTCACATATTTTTTGAGAAAAACGTAGATTTTAAAAATGGATCGTCTTAATATTTAACTGGCCAAGGAGTTACAAAAAAAAGTGTGAGTACCTTATTCGGCCTCTTTCTAAAAAATAGCCAATTTGTCAAAGGGGCACATTTGATCATCGTGTTTTTTACTTTATTTGATACTTACAATAACGTAAAAAATAAGACGTCATTTCAAAAAAACAAAATAAATATATTTATTTCAACAAAAAATAAACACAGGCTTTTTTCCATCGAAGCTACATGAAAATAATATTATAGTAAAAATTTGTAAGGGAGAACAAAGGTAATTAAAAAGTATTTGACTATTTAATATAACAGTCTCCAAAGTTAACATAAAATAAATACTTCGTCCGGCATCGAGATGTGTCAGCTGGATTAGTTGGCTGTGGTAATTTAAGTTCAATTTCGCTTCTTGAAGCTAGTGCGATGTCTTCTACATACGTCTGGTTTTACAAACATCCAGTTAAATGTTGCAAATCTTGGTAAATAGTTTATGTTAAAAGCATTATTACTGAACTTTTCCGTTATTTCACCAATATAGTGGAATGGCTTTTGACAGAACCAGAACAAAATCTCCTATATATAATATATCTTCGTCGGTTAATTTCAATTTAGATAAGTCGTTATCTTCGATGTCATAATTTCCTTCGCCGTCGGAAATGGGACCAATGGAATTAATGGATTCACAGTAGGAAACGTTACCTTCATTTTCGTCAGTCGTATCAGACTCAATTACGTCATATTTTATGGATTTTTTCTTTAGAAGCGTCCCCTTGTTTTTTGATGAAAACACAATAGTTCGCTTTACGTTATGCTTCTCTTTCTCAGCTGAACTCGTTATCATACGGGAAGTTTAATCTCTGGCCGTTTTTTTAGAGGCACATAAACGTTTGATTGAGCGAACCATTTCAGGAGTTCGGTTTTGGGCCGAATTACTTTGTGCGCTTTCTTGCACGTTTTTTATATTTTGTCTGTTTTCTACGTTTTCGCTGACATTAATAACTGGGCGCGATTATTCTTCCGAATATGAATGGTTATCTAGTAAAACGAGAATGGGCTTATCTTTTGAACAATTAGTACTGCATTTTATATGCTTCACTTCTTCGATAAATAGTTCTGAAGACATCCAGCCAGATTTTGAGTTCAGAGCCAATGAACCTGGGAAGGATCCATATGTGAATCTTTCGTTGAATCGTATACGAGGAAACACATACACTGGGGGTAAATGGTTTCCACTGGCACATACAATCCCAACCATGATGACTAGGCTTCCACGCTCTGCTGAGGTGGATTGAGACACTGTTCTCTGGCCTTTTCGAGCAAGAAAGATAATCCTTCATGAGGGATGACTCTCTTAAGTTTCTTCATGTACGTCTGCCGGAATGACAATGCCACTTTGTCAATAAGTGCTATCTATATTTTATAAAATAAGGTATCAAAATATGTATGTAAGCTAATAAATATGCACAGAGTGCTCCGATTTGCACTCGATTTTTAGTATTCTGAAGCTAGTCTCTCCTGGAAGGCTTTTTTCGACAAAAATTACGCGAACATGCAAAAGAACTGCAAGAACTAAGAAATTATTCATAAAGTTGAATACTGTTTCCTTGTTATAAAACTTTGAAGTGTTGACTATTACTTTGCTATAATCAAATTGATCAATCCCTTTTCATTGCTAACCAAAATTTCGAAAGCAAAATTAAATTTTTTTTAAATTCTGTTCTTTGTAAAGGGTGGTTAAGTTTCAAGGGCCGGTGTTGATTTTAAATAAACTACAATTTTTTTAAGAAATTATTATTATTTCTCCATATTATGATAATACTGGTATGATTCACTTACGCAAGGAACAAAATATGGGCCCATTGTCCGCCGCGGTCTCGGCGGCACACCTCCATCCGATGGTCCAAATTTTCGATGACGCTGAGGCGTAATTGAGGTTCTATGCCATTAATGTGCCGAATTATCTCATCCTTTACCTCTTGAAGTGTTGCTGGCTTATCGACGTACACCTTTTCTTTCAAATAACTCCAAAGAAAGAAGTCCAACGGTGTCAAATCACATGATCTTGGCGGCCAATTGACATCGCCGCAACGTGAGATTATGCGCCCATCAAATTTTTCGCGCAAACGATCCATTGTTTCGTTAGCTGTATAACAATTGGCACCGGCCTGTTGAAACCACTTATCGTCCACATCCATATCTTCCAATTCGGGCCACAAAAAGTTCGTTATCATCTCACGATAGCGCACACTATCCACAGTAACTGCCTGACCGGTCTGATTTTGGAAAAAATACGGCCCAATGATGCCGCCGGCCCATAAACCGCACCAAACAGTCACTCTTTGTGTGTGTATTGGTTTTTCGGCATCACTCTTGGATTATCATTCGCCCAAATGCGGCAATTCTGCTTATTGACGAATCCATTGAGGTGAAAATGTGCCTCATCACTGAAGATGAAGTGCGCGATGTGCATTTGGATTTGAACGCCCGTTTTCATAATAAGCCTGAATAACTTTAACGCGTTGCTTAATTGCGTATCGTCCCATGGTTCAAATTGAATTAGTCTGAAATTGAAAAATGTCGAATGAAATGCAGAAAAAAGCTTGACGTTTAGTTGTCGTTCACATACAATATCGGCCCTTGAAATTTAACCACCCTTTATATAATATTAGCTGTGTGTTGGATAAGCGGAAATGAGCAGACAAAGCAAAGATGAGAAATTCATGCTGCCTGATTTCTATATATTCTGATTTGATATTTTCCTGCTCTTTTTACATTCTTCCGTATTTACTTTGCCTTAATTCCTAGCACACTTGTGAGATTTTTTCCCACAACTAAAAAGCTAAATTTATTGCACTTAACATAATATTGCCATCTATTGCACGATAAAAGTCCCAATTGTCACAAAATTTTACTAACAATTTTAAAAGTTAAAGTTTAAAGTTTTTTGTTTTAAATATACTAGTACATTACACATCAGAGCTAATTTTATATCTTCAAAGAGTTTTAAGCGGGTGAAAAATTTGCTTTGATTGTTAATAATTTCTTTGCTGACGCCTTTTTACACTTTATTCCGTATAAAAATGAGTTTCTTATGGAAGAAAAGGGTCTAGCAAAAAAGTATTTGCAAAAAAGTGCAAACCAGTTTGCAAAAAAACCAAAACCAGCCAAGAGTGCCGTCAGAAGAAATTCGTTTTCCTTAAAATCATGCTATTTTTTAACCGCTTCAAACTTGCACTGATATCACTAGAATATCATGGGCCATGCGTACCCAGAATTCATAATAGGAGAGTATAAATGGCTACCCAGGTGAGGGCCCATTTGGACAAAGAAAGAATTTAGATTGAAATTTTTAAAATTTGTCAACAGTTTTCAAAATAAAAAATGCAAGTCTCTCCGTTTTCAATTTATTGTATTCCGACTTTTTGTGGACAACCCAGCAGATGCATTCCACCAATTAAATGTTTAACATCTTTTTTTACACATACAATTTGTATACAACTTTATACAATTTTTATATTGTACATTTAGTTATTACAGTTAAGTCAAGTTTTTTTTTTTTGACAAACACAAACAATTTATAGACAAACACAAATTTTTAAGTTCCTTCATAAGTAGCACAACAGATAGTCAATAGTCGCAACAGCAATTGCTTTCAACCACTTAGTGGGAATGACTTTTAAAATTGCATCTCCTATCCGATTTTTTTCAATGAGCCAAACAACTTGGTGGCTCTAATTTTAGGCACGCGCATTCCACTGGTCTCAATGGCGGTCTCATAACTTTGCGACACTCCGAAAAACTCGGGAAGGGCGGGCATTTCCGAGGACCACAATCTGGCCTTTTAGGTTTGCAAAGTGGCGGATTGCGTCCACCTCGACAACCCGGCCAAGAGATCTTCATGCAGCGTGGCGATAAGCGATTGCGGCATAATAAATTCATCACATATTCCACCTTACTCGTATACGCCGCAACCGGTTTGCGCGGCTTTCGTTTTTTTGGTTGTGCATATTTCGTCCGAGGGTAGCAACAAATCTCTTTAGGCGCAATGTACGTATCACGAAATTCGAACCACGTACGTTGGTACTTCATCTTTCGCTTGTCACTGGGTATATAGTAGAGATCATCGAAACGGGGATGCGCCCACTTGCATAGGTCCTCACAACACTTTTCCATTTCTAAGGTCCACATGCGCGGCTTACAGTTCTTCAATGCCGTTGCTTTCACACCACAAATGGGAATATGTGTGGCACAATCTTTACGTCCATATACCTTGGTGGCCTTTCTCAAACTTGGCCCTGGGCGCGGCGGTGGCGGACATGCCCCTGTCTTTGCGTGTGACTGCACTTTATTGTTTTTGCAACGTACAAGTCCAAAAAATCTAGCTGCTATTTTTCTGGTAATATAAATGTTACATACTGATGATATCACACTTCTGGCCAAATTGGCGAAGAAGGACATTGCTCTGACGGGAGCGGATTTGATGAATTTTGATGTTGGCTGGTATCCAATGAACGGCACAGCAACAAAGTGCTCAACTTTTCCAAGAATTTCCGAGTAAGAGAGCAGAAAATTATTCGCATGAGAAAATTTAGATTTTTACAATTTTTTACTTTTTTATATGAGGTAAATAAAAACAGAATTTGAAAGGGAATCATGTTTTTCATAAATTTTAAATTTCCCATAAGAAAATCACAAAGTGCGTCATGGCGGAGCTGTAGTGTATCTCTGACTTGGCAGGGAAGGTAATGACAGGAGGAACAAAAAAAATTAGAACTCAGTAAAACTTTGCCTCAAGAAGTGCAAGCGAGTAATTTTTTGAATTTTAGTGAAAGGTTTGTATCAAAACTTGTATGTATACTAAACCGTACCACCCTACAGATGGACAAAAAAAGTTCGCCGTAGGCGCAGCATCCAAAGATCATACTTTAAGATCCGACCATTAATGCCGAAAGCATGACGGAAAAGGTAACAAAGCGGCTCCTATGTGTGGCCAAAGAAAAATCTTAATTGGCTCCAAATCGAGAAACTTCCTAAGCAAAAGTTTAATGATTTTTGGAGAGCTTTAGTTTAGTAGAATGAAGATAGTACGTTAAGGTGGTAGGAACTGAGAGTGAGGACTAGAGCATGGTACTTGGGGCCAATAAACTTTAGAACGAAAAAATTGTATTCTCAAGACAGAAACGTCAATATGTCATACCTTAAGATCTGACTGTAAGTACCGAGGATATAAGGAAAAATGTTAAGAGGCGGTCTCTACGTTGGAACAAAGAAATTTTTTTCTTGAAACTACTTTGGGAAACTACTTCAGACTCAGGGGTGTACGACAAATTTGTTTGCGGTATGGTATAATGTAAGCTCATGGAGTCCAAAACTAAGTGAATCTCTCGCAAAAAAAAAATATATTCCGGGAATACACAGGGAACAATGTAGATTACAATGTTTAAGAATTCTGGTTTGAAAAAAGTTTTCTACAAGAATCCCCGAAAGATTTGTGTGGGAATCACGCAAATGACCTTGATCCAGGGTCAATTGCTATATTGACTAATGGCTCGAGGCTACATAATAAGGTCGGCTGTGTCATTCACTCTGAAGTCCTACAGCTGAACCTAAGCCTACGGCCATTTGACGACTGCAGTGTCTTTTAAGTTGAGATAATAACTTTAAAAGAAGATCGCTTGTGAGTCAGAGACTCGCCTGGGGTAGAACGAACGATCACGAATGTCTCTAACAGTCCAGCTGCCATCAAATCTTTAGGTACAGCGCAGAAATACTTCCTCTAAAATAGCCACTGAATGTATACATAAGTAAAACTATTTTCTAAATGAGCTGGCTGAACGGGGCATTCCTAGTGCTATTTGGATCCCTGGATAGAGCGGCATTTAATGAAATTGTTTTCCGCTGGAGATGACTTGGGAGGAGAACTAGCCTTAAATCAGTAAATTATGGACAACTTGTGGACATTCCTTTGCCCTGAGGCAAGTTCTTGATTAGGTCGGTCTTCAGCGCATGGGCCAGCAAAAGATGGAGGACCATGTAGCTGACTTGAAAATAACTGAACAGGTCTCACCTAAAATGGATGAAAACAGATTTATGCTCTTTATTTATCTCTACACGTAAACTTCTACGACAGAGTATAAAAAATAAAAAAATTAAAAAAAAAATTAAATAAAAGAAAAAAAATCTGTCTCTACCGACCTTCCATTAGTAGTGTAACTGATATTATCGCCACTCACTATCAAAAGTGGAACATATGGAAACCTATGGGGTTTTGCTTTAAAGATTTCTGTTACAACTTCCGGAAGGAGGAACTGTGCCGCTCTTCGCAGAATATGATATTTTTGTATAAATTTTTACTTCTTTGGATGGCTAGCGTACTTGGCATTTGTAACCATCCTCAATATTTCATCGTTTATCAGCGAGACGAAGTGGTTTCACCATAATAGGAGTTAGAGGAGGAAACTTGAATACAAACAAGTTGTATCATATTGAGATTCCAGGCCTAAAAGTGACCCACTTCTTACAGACTCATGAAGAGCAGCGGCCACCATAACCATACTTCCACTACCCTAACTAAAAAATATTATAAATTACATATTATACAATATTATAAATTACATTTTTTATATTAAATATAATTTTTTTTAAGTTAAAGTGCATACAAAAGCACGAGCATACTAATTTGAATCTCTTCCGCATAACTTTAAATCCTTAACCCCAAATTCTTTTGCTAATTGACAGCCTTATAAAAGCAGCCACTGCTCATCCACTTCCACTTGCACATAAAAACGCCAAGCACACAGGCAATTGACCCCAACTAAGATGCAATCTTTGTTCACTAGAAGAAAAAAAAACAAATTATTTTTATAGTACCCATAATAGCCGTTCATCGAGACATCTCCTATCGAAGCGTCCAATTTCTACAGTTATTGTATTTACATAAACATAGTAAGCATGTTTGTATGTATGTGTGCGCATCTCCAATAGTTTCACAAAACGGTGGCATTCAGTAGTGTCTGCCACTGCCTAATTTATATGCAGTTATGAGGCGTTCATAATTCCATTTGCCACTCTTGTTGCACGCTCCAATGCTAACGCAAAAGACTGGCCTCTACAATTTGCTTTCGAACACCCAACTTATTTGCATAGGAACCTTTGTGTGTTGCGTATGTTTGACAGGCCATTGGTGTGATGTCAAAACGTCAAGACGTCAACCGTGCAGCGCTCTAGTCAATTGTAATAGTGACTGTTGCTGGCTGCTTTTGTTCCCTGTGTTGGTGACGACTGGTGTCAGGTATGTGGCGCATTTGACTGCGTCTTGTCTTTGCCAGCCTTTGCCTCTGAGCCACCAATCGTGTG
The DNA here is from genome assembly GCF_028408465.1 of Anastrepha ludens. Classification (NCBI taxonomy): domain Eukaryota; kingdom Metazoa; phylum Arthropoda; class Insecta; order Diptera; family Tephritidae; genus Anastrepha; species Anastrepha ludens. The sequence continues at coordinate 118,129,351 of NC_071502.1, forward strand.
ACTGGCAATTCATCGCATACCATCTTCAAGGTAAGTTTCAACGCCGAGCCTCTCTGCTGATGCGTTATCCAGCGGAAATGTTGCATAAATTCGTTTTTATTTGCTGTTGTTGCTTATTTGTTTGTTGGTTGTGTTTAATGATTATTGTGGTGTTGTTGATGATTAGTGTGATGACTTTGTTTTGTTGTTGATGTTTTCAAGTAGTGTTTTCTTTCTTTTTATTGCTTTTAGCTTGTTGTTGTTCTCAATCGTACTCATAGTCTTGTTTTGACCAGGGCTTGTATGGGTTTTTGTGTAAATTTGGTTGATTTGTTTTTACTTTATCTTCAATCTAGTTTGAGTTGGTAAATTTATGTGGTGAACACCTAAAGTAGAAGAAGTTACATACATAAGTTCGAGAGATTAGGCATCAGAAATATTAATAGATATATACTTAATATACATACCAACCTTATTTCTGTTCTTGTCTTCTCTCCAATTTTGTGCCCAATTTTCCTGTTTAAGTTCTCCACTTACTCTGAGCAGCTGCGACCTTTTCTTCTCTACTTTTCCTTTACTTATTTTTTTTGCTTTTGTGTCACTTGAAAATTAGTAGTTATTTAATTATTTGTGACATTTGCGTGAAGTATGCACGTAGATGCATAGATTTGTAGCGGCTTGGGAAACGTTTTCGTATAGCTTTTGGGGTATTTCAATGCCTTTAAATTCTTATTAAACTTCCATTAATGTGTCGATTTTTGTCTAAATTGTTATAAATGTAAAAAAAAACAGTTATAAATTTAACTAATATATATAATTTTTTTCTTACATTAATTTTTCGAAAATTTCCTATGTTTTCAGTTAAAAAAATGTTGAGAAAATTAAAAATTAGTAAAAAATCATTTAAGGTTTTCTATCACAGCAATTATTGAGAGTGTTTATTGCGATTGATTTTGTAAATGATGAGACAAAATTGTATGTAAATATGCCAAGCCATCATAAACTTTAAGATTTAACTGGCGCTGATCTAATAGAGGAGCTTAAGCACCCATTGGTGCTTGCTCCTTTGTATAATTTAGTCTGTTTCTAAAGCGCCTCTGAGACGAATTATTGTGAGTAGTAGTAGTGAGTTTGGGTGTGAACTCTTAGAAAGCAGAATCAGTGTGCTGGAAGAGAAAGTTAGAAAATACAAAAATCCACAATTTGTGAAGCTAACATTAAATGGTGTAAGGCTAGAAAGAAGAGATAGCGCCAAATATTTTGGAAAATTAAATATATTAAGAAATACATATTATAAGGAAAGCTACTGTTGCTCTACTCTCATGTAGAAAGGCAATAGAATGACGGTGGGGTCTTCCTCGAAGAACACTCTGACTGGCTGTATTGGATCATTATCATACCTATCCTCCTTTCCGATATTATATGTAGTCTGGTGAACAGTTCTCGATAAGAATTACACCCCCTGATGCTCTGAACAATCTTTTCTCCTTACCTACTCTATATTTAGTTGGTGAACAGAATGCAGGTAATACTGCTGCTCGGTTTGCCGCAACTAATCAATGGCGCGATTTAGGGACATAGACACATTGCCATAACGCTAGTTTTGGGTCCAAGCAACCCTGTTGACTATTGTTTGAATGAATCATACTGAATAGGTTACTTAGTACTAGAATTCCTGCTGGATGTGGGTGGGTTAACAATATACCTGGACGCAAAAACAGCCTACGGTTCTTCACTGATGGCTCAAAGCTTGACGTTAAAGTTGTTGTCTGCTGTAAGAAGCCAAAAGTAAGTGCTTCGGCTCATCTTTCTAATTACTGTAGCACACCTCAGGCTGAACCTCTAGCCATTAATGAATTAGTTGTCTGATCAGGCGAAAATTGGACTACCTTTAGAGAAATCTATACATTTTCTGATAGCCAAACAGCAATTAAATCTCTTTCACTTGTCACTAATTCCATCATTTCTCGCAAATACCGGGGATCTCTTATTTGAAATGGGTGCCATGCCTTAGTGACGTACAAGGCCATTGCAAGGCAAATAAATTAGTGAGAGAGGGCACTACCGCTCGCCTTCCTCTTCGTGTGAATATTGTAGGTATACCCCTCTCAGCCTACAAACTGCGTTGTGCAAGTTGCAATAGCGCTTAAGCCAACATGAGATGGGTTGATAGTCTGACACGAATGATTAAATGCACCACCTGAGGAGGAGGAATGGTTTGTCAGATATCTTCTTTGCACTGTCCGGTGTGATATGCCACAAAGTTTAGATTGGTTTTGGCTCGTCGTTCTTAATTATACTGGTGAGCCTAGGGATATGAGTCTGAGCTAGGCCAGTGGGTTCGCTCTTAAAATAAAATGGTTTAACGAGGAGTAGCAGGTAAACTGCCCCTGTGGTATCACAATGGATCGGCAACGGTATCAGTGAGTTCTTTTAGAGACCAACTGACACTTCTACTTACCTTATTTTAGCAATAGGGACAGGTGCTTCTGCACGCGCAGAGTTACGAAACCGCCTTTAAAATGGATAAAATTCATTTAACGACGCATATTTGATATAAATCGGATAAAAGTAACTGAATTAATTTCACCGTCGAAGTTAACCAAAAAAAAAACTGGCAGAATTATTACTTCTCATAATATTTGTGGCAGGCACCAGAGATGTTAATTTTATCGATGTTTATGATCCCGGGATTTTCGGGATTTCATTATTACTATTTTGGGATTCCGAAATTCATCCATATCCAGTATTTTGTAATAACATAAGAGGGAAGCCTGGTTTATGAGGTCTAAAAATTGCATCTCTTTGCGATTTTTTTTTAAGGAAAACAATTAATTTAGCACTGCAAAGTTTTTTCTATCTTTTAATGAACATTTAAAAAGTATAAAAAATTTTTGTATTTGTTAAAATAAGTTGAAAAAAATGTTTAACATAGAAATTAGTAGAGCGCTGCAACGCTGGAGTTTCCAACTGGCGTACAAGATACAGCTCGTAATTTTTTATCTAAAGCAAAAATTTCAAATGGATTTCTAATTATCATGATTTTTTATTCTAGATGAACTAAGAAAACTGAGAGAAATTCCAAAACTTCAACTTTTTGGAGGTTTTAAAAAAAAATGCCTTTCTATAAAAAAAAATTCACTTCAACTTGGTATAAAAATCTTGAAAAAAATTTTTTTTTATCTATTTTGTTAGTTCAAATAGAAGAGAATTTAATACTGAAGGGAACAAGCTACAACTCATTTCATTAGTTTTTTTTCATTCATGTACGCAAATTCAAAGAAATCATAAAAATGAAAAGTCGAGAAAAGAAGATAAAGTTTGTACTATAGCTGTCCGGTCACAGCGTAACTACCTAACGCTCGCCTACTTTTGGTTTTGTATGTACGGAAATATTGAGAATTAGGCTCTGTAACTTTGTGTGAATATTCTGAAATATATTAGGAACCGCTTAAAACGAAAAAAAAAAAAAAAATGATTTTTTTGACCTTATAAACCAGGCTCCCCCCTTAACTCGAAAAATTTGCATTAACACGTTGACTGCCAAGGCCATTTTCAGAAAACTGGCCAAAAATGACATTTTGATTTTTTCACATTATATTACTAAAAACTCTATTTCTAGATCATTGGTATCGTCAAAAATCAAAAATGATGTTTTTTAAAGGAGAAAAAGGACCTACGAGTTATCTCGTAGTTGGCGTCTGGGAAAGAACTCGCTACGAATTATCTTGTAGTAGGTAGGCCATTTTTTCCTAAAAAAACATCATTTTTGCTTTCTGTAGTATTTTATTGTTATGTTATTGTTATAATTATCAAGAACCCAATATGGATAAGAAAAGGTCACTGAATCAAAGTGAAATTGAGTACAACGCAAATCTAAGTGATTCAGAAGATGATTTCAGCGATGATAGTAACGACATTTATGAGCCTTCTGAGACTACAAGTGATAGTGAAGATGAAGCCATCTCCGAACCTGAAGACGTCTCCGAATCTGATAATAATGACGATGATTTTCTAGCAACAACGTCAAATGACAATGATGATTTGTGGACAGAAGTTCAACACAATCCTGAATTATTTCTTTTCGAAGAAAATGTTGGTGTGAAATTAGATACATCAAATTTTACAATACAAACGCTGGTGGATTTATTTTTTTCGGATGAGTTTCTTGCATTACTGGTAGAACAAACAAATTTATATGCTGCGCAAGAAATTGCAACATTGGAAAATAGGAATCAAAATGCTATAAAAAAATCTAAAAGGATATCAAATTGGCAAGTCGTAAGTGCTACAGAGATGAAAGTTTTTATTGCACTTTTATTGCAAATGGGACCTCGTACTTTTCCAACAATAGAACATTACTGGAACACAAACAAGCTATATAATGTAATCTTTTGGCGCATACATATCAGCCGCAATCGATTCCAGTTGATACTTCGTTATTTTTATTTGGTTTATATCTCACAACCATCTACCGATAGATTATACAAGGTGAGACCAATCCTAAATCATTGCAACGATGTTATGCGTGAAAACTATGTATCAAGTAAAAATATTTGTATTGACGAAGCCATGATGCTATGGCGGGGAAGATTGCTTTTCCGCCAATACATAAAAAATAAAAAACAAAAATATGGTGTCAAACTATATGAACTATGTGAGTCTGACGGTCTTGTAATAAATATAAAAATTTACAGCGGAAAATCTGAGGAAACTTCTCATAATGTAGGTCACACTGCTGACGTTGTTTTACATTTACTTGAGGACTATCTCGAAAAAGGCTACGCGCTTTACATGGATAATTTTTATAATTCAGTTAGTCTTACAAAACTGTTATATACACGAAAAACGTATGTGTGTGGAACCCTACGAAGTAACAGAGAAGGAAACCCCAAAGATGTGGTAAATCGTAAACTAAAAAGAGGGGAGTGTTTTTAGCAGACAAATGGTCCTGTTACTGTATGCAAATGGAAAGACAAACGAGAAGTCCTTTCCATTTCAAACATGCACGCTATTGAAATGGTAGAGGTGTCCAATCGCAATGGAAGAATTTCTATGAAACCGAATATAATTCGAGATTACAATAATGGAATGTCTGGCATTGACCGATCAGATCAAATGATTTCGTACTACTCATCTCTAAGAAAGACTATTAGATGGCACAAAAAGGTTTCACTTCATATTATAGAGATATACATATATACAAAATGCTCCCAGAATTTACCAAAAAGTAACTTCATCTAAAATAAAACTGATAAAGTTCAGAGAAGAATTCGTCTTGGCGTTGATTGGAGATTTTCAACCAGTTTTTAAAAAAAATAGATCTAAAGAGCTCCATTATTTAGAGTGTTTACCACTAACGGAAAAAAAACAGCGTCCGACAAAGCCATGTCGTGTATGTACCCAAGAAAAAAAACGCCGAGAAACGCGTTACATCTGTCCAGCCTGTCCAGAGAAGCCAGCCCTTTGTACGGAAAATTGTTTTAAAAACTTCCACAGACAATAATATATTACTTTATTTTTTGTACTTGAGTTAATTTTTCCATTATATTGAATGAATTTTTTTTTATTAAAAAAAAGCTCACGGAAGCCAAACCGAAACTTTTTTCTTTTCCCAGAAGCCATTTATCGATACTAACACTATTATAATACGGTTTTACGCGTAGCTACACAGAAAGTGGTAGTTTTAGGTAGTACGAGTTATCTCGTAGTTGGCAGTCAACGTGTTATTATTATTTGAGAAGCACTCCTATATTTTAATTAACAAACGGGTTCTAAATATACTTTTTTAATTAAAGTGAAAATTATTTCATTAGCCGCAAAACAGAGGACAATCGTTAAATTTACATGCATTTAATAATATTTTCGCGTGCCTTATATATGATCAAGTACCTTGTCGCTATGCTTGTTGCTATGCCAAAAACAGTTCATTGCCAAAAAACTGAAAAAGCAAAAAAATTCGTTTCGTCGGAAAATTTATATAAATTTTTATGAATTTTCATAAATTTTATAAATTTGGACAAATTTTATAAACTTTCATAGTTTTTATAAATTTTTGTAAATCTTATAAATTTTTATAATTTTTATAAATTTTTATAAATCTTTATAAATTTATAAATTTCCATAATTTTTATAAATTTTTATAAATTTTCTTAAATTTTCATAATTTTTATAAATTTTATAAATCTTTATAAATTTTATACATTTTCATAGTTCTTATAACTTTTTAAAAATTTTCTATAAATTTATAAATTTTCATAATTTTTATAAATTTTATAAAATTTAATAGTTTTTATAAATTTTATAAAATTTAATAGTTGTTATAAATTTTATAAAATTTAATAGTTTTTATAAATTTTTGCACGTTTTCATAACTTTTATAAATTCTCATAAATTTTTATAATTCTTAAAATTTTTTTTTAGTTTTATAAATTTTCTATAGTTTTATAAATTTTCATAATTTTTATAAAGTTTTTCATTAATTTTATAAACTTTTATAATTTTCATAAATTTTAATAATTTTTATAACTTTTCATAATTTTTATAAATTTTTAATACATTTTATAAATTTGCAGGCGGCAAATAATTTATATTTGAAGTTTTCATAAAAATTTAAAGTCAGTGTTGTTTTTTGGGCTATAAAAAGGGGTTTTCTTTCAAAGGCTTGAAGACAAAGTTTTCCGGACTAACATCCTTGAAGGGCTTGAACGGCTGGAATTTTTCTTCTCCATTTTTTCTAAAGAAATTAAAAATCCCGACAATGCCGGGAACCCGAAACTCCGGGACTAACGTTCGTTAAGAACCCCAATCGCTTCGTTTCGAGTCTGAACTGCGTAAGTTGAATTGAAACCTAAACTGTTATCGTTTTAAGTATTAACTAATGGGTATATTCATGTCCTAAATTTTTTGCGATTCACCAAACCGCTTAACAACTTCCTTATAAGTAAATACGGATAGCTACTCACTAAATCTGCACACCAAAACTTCATTCGCTTTATTTTCTTATGCAAGTAAAAAGGCAGAGAAAAGTAAAAAAAAATCTTTTAAGACACAAAAAATAAATGATTTCATTGTTGTGAGCCAAACAAAGTCATTCCACAGTCAATTTTTTAAATAGTTGGGGGCAAAATATGCCATTCATAACCACAACTACAAAACAATAGGCGGCCAATAAAAGATCGGAACTGGTAGAGATCAAAGTGAAACCGCACATTATAAAGCAAAAAAAAGCAAATGAATGCCAAGCTGGGCTGCAGAGTCAACCGACCGAATGAACGAAACGCAACAGCAGCCGTTGAAAATGGCTAATAAAGAAACTAGAACAATACTTCATAACTATGCCGCAATCAATTATAGGTATTTATATTGACTACCTGTAATTTAGCTTAGCCACGATTACATTGACAAAAATATCAAAGCAGCAAAAGACTGCAGTACTCGCACTCTTATAAGGCAAGCAAGCAAACACACACAAAAACTGCAAAGCCGTCATACGATGGAGTAGAAGAAAAGAGCAAAAATCCATCTATAGTGACCAGAAGAATAGAACGGAAGCGACGGAAGACCAAGGGGCAAAACCTAAATAATGTACTACAAGCATAATAAAATAGGTAGTAGTGTACGTCAGTGTTGGTACTCTGTGGCATGTGGAGTTGCTTCCAGTGGGCACTGCACCACAACAAAGTACCGAATAGATGCTCCGCTCTAAGCATGGCAAAACAATGAGTTCGACGATGCTCAAGACACAGAGCCACCAATCTATACTTTACACGGCATTTTGGGTATTTAGCAACGAAGCAAAAAAACAAAGTAAAAGAGCAATGCAGTACTGAGCGAGTCAAAGAAGAAGGAATAGAGTGGAATCAAAGAAAGAACAAAAAAAAAAGAAATGAGAAAATACATAATGCGGCATGCAACCGTGTAAAGAGGATTTCGTTGAAATTAAAAACATATCATCAGGTGGCATGACAATTAAAAAATAAATAAAAATAAGTGCCAATGCAATAAGTACGCAGTGCATTGGCAGCGAGTAAGAAATGAAAGAAGAAGTGGCTAGAAAAGGCAAATATTTCGGCTGACAGCCTTAAGCCGATAGACAGGCGAAAGATCTAAAAGCGTAAGCCGCCGTTGTCGCTGCTACTGCCATAGAACAACGTGAATGGCTGACAAAACGGCGGATCGTGGCAGCGATCTTCTGCAAAAGGGCGATAAAAATCAAATAGACGTTGTTGCCACTGATACACGTTAAACTGTCGTATCAGCGATCTCAATGCCAACGGAGAAGAAGAGAGAGAGAGAGTGCGGCTATTACCTTGAAGGGTACTTAAATAGTTGCACGCGTCAGCGCTGATTGTCGATCAGTGATCAACGTGTTTCGTACATAGTTTAGTGCAGCGCAAAAAACAAAAAAAAAAAAAAACAGAAAAGAGGAAGCACTAAAAGACTTGCACATACAAACAGACTCATCTAATACAATATATATGTCTAAGTATTGGTATGTATGTAAGCTAGTCAGTCGTATTGTACCAATAAAAAATCTAAATCGCTGTGATTTGGTGGTACAAATGTGCGCTCGCAGTGGAGCGATGCGGTGCACGATCTTTGATCTTGGCCGCGTGTGATCGAAATTAGAGCAGTTAACATTACAATTACACAATTACCGGCATTCTAGTGGGAAAATTGAATTTGTGCTGGAGCTGCGGGTTATGCCTGTAGGCAACCGAAAAAGTGGTAAATGAAATATTCACTACCAGCGTGTGAGCTATTTGAGCATAAAGGCCAGGCCAAGTGCGAGTGAGTGAGTTGGAAAAGAGAAAATGAGAAAACGAGAAAAAAGGGAAGGAAGCTATGCCAAAAGCGATAATCTCGTGGGAAAGTTGCAATTGAAATATGAAAAGAGCGATTAGCGATTTGTTATACAACAGAGTTAAATGCGGCACCTGCATATATTTGAGCCGCACACACAAACAAATATACACATACAGTCATTATTTATTCAGTGTTTTAATGAACATCATTTTGGCCGAGTCGAATTCATTAAAAGTGGTGGCACTAGGCCGACAAAAACATTTTGAATCATACAACAGAATGCCACGTGAGAGTAGAAAACAGAGAAGTGATTTATTTGTGAAGGCAAGAGAGAAAAAACTATTCGATTTATTTGTCGTGTTCAAATTATTTATAATAACTTTTGAGTTTAAATTCATTACAAAATTTGAATGCGAGTAAAACGTTTCGTAATTAAATTTTGTGCTGACATACGAATGTACACACCGAAATAAAAAAACGAAACAGCAGGCCCACTGCTATCACCTTTAATAGACTCGCCTTGATTTTGGCTGTGAGTTTTACTATATTTTTTTTGACATAAAGTGAAGTTTTATAAAAATGTGTCAATAATTTGTAATGTCAATAAATATTTGGGTAAAATATTAAAATTCACGCTAGTTAAACCGTCTTAAAAATACTTGAAGAAAAGGAGTTTTTATGAATAAAATTGGTTTTGAAAAAAATTTTTTTTCCAAAAAAGAAAATGTCTTTTTATAAAAATTTCATGGCTATAAAATTTATTATGTTTTAAATGGGAATAAATATTTCGAACAGATATTAAAAATACAAATATTAATATCTCGAGAAGCCACAATTAATCGAGTCCAAAGAACAGCCTGCCTCCTGATAACAGGATGCTTAAGTACAACACCTACTCAGGTTCTAAATACGTTGCTTCACTTGTTCCCTATCGATCTGGATGGCAAAGCGATTGCAGCGAAAGCAGCAACACGCATGAATGCTATATCGAAATGGAATAAGTATCTTGGCCATTCGGCCATACTGAACAGGAACACTGTTATCTCTTCCGACATATACTATCATGTAAGTCTTCCGTTCGAGCACTCAGCTCCTCTTATACCCACTCAGATGTGGTTCGATCCTGTCTCTTATCTCTTAACGAGATAAGTGTTCAGAATTCTGACCAAGTTATCTGGATACCGGGTCACAGTGGATTCGAAGGTAGCTGCAATGCTGATGAGCTCGCAAGAACTGGAGCTGCGCAATCAAATGTTAGTAACTTACCCATAATCCACACTCCGCTCTCAATATGTAAAATGATCATTGATCGAGAATTTCACAGCATTGCTGATCGGAGGGGACGAGTGGAAACTACTTGCGTTACGACCAGACAAATCTGGACATCCTACAATCTGAAACAGACAAAAACCCTTATAAGCCTTTCGAAACACGAACTAAGGCATATAATATCTCTTATCACCGGCCACTGCCTTTTGGGCACTCACGCACGTCGGCTCGGGGTTCCTCAAAACGACCTGTGCAGATACTGCGAGGACGAAGATGAGGAAGTATCGAGCAGACATAGACATTTGCTGTGCAGTTGTCCCGGTCTAGCCAGAAGTCGACTCGCTCTTCTAGGCTCTCCAACAATTGACAATCTTTCAGTACTCTCGAACCTGAAAATCGAATCTCTCATCAAATTCTCGAAATAAAAATCTCGGTTAGGTGGGGAAATCATATAAAATAATGAGCTCTAAGGCAACACAACGGATCCAACTTGCGGTCTATGTGGCAGTCCGATGCGGGGTCACCCTTAAACCAACCAATCAAGATCTCGAGAAATCTAGTTTTTTGTGAATAAAATTGGTTTTTAAAAACTTTTTTGTTTTTTTCGAAAAAATCAGCTCGTTGCGAAAAAGAAAATTGAGACGTGAATGAGTTAATTTTTCAAGAAAACAAACGCATGAGAAAATACCTTTTCTTTTTGTCTTATAAATATCCCCATAAAAAGAAGTCGGGCGCAATCAAATCTGGCCAAGGTGGCCAAGGGAATTCTGAATTTTTGGAAATCAGACGTTCGCCAAAAATTTCATGCAGCAGGCCCATAGTTTGCCTAGTAGTAAGTGCAGTTGCTCCATCTTGTTGAAACCACAAATTAGGATACTGCCCCGCCCTTGGCCGCAAAAAGTTTCAATCAATGTTCTGTAAGAAGCTCCTTAAATCGATTCCGGCGTTTCATCCTCATTTTCGAAGAAATATGGACCGATAGCCCTAATTGCCATAACACCGCACCAAACAGTACATTTAGATGGGTGCAACTGATGTTGGTGTGTTGCCCTTGGATTTTCAGAGCCCCACAATCTACAGTTTTGTTTGTTGACATAATAATTTAAATGGAAATGCGCTTCATCCGACATTAAAACATTACTTAAAAAATCAATTTGTTTGGCTAATTGTGTAAAACGAATAGCGTATTGTAGTCGTTGTTGGTGGTCCTGCGGTAGCAGTGCATAATAAATTTCCAACAATTCAATTATAACCTACAAAAAGAGAAAAATACATATGTCAAAAAATAAAACTCTACTCTTTGCGTTCGAGCGCTGGGAGCGGAATTTTCGTGTATTTAAACTTTAGACACGTTTTTCTCAAAACAATATTTTTCGAATTGGCGTACACGATAACCCGAAAAGTTATTGACCGGTCTTCCTGAAATTGTGCACACATCTGTTTTATGATATTACTTTCCAAATTTCAAAAAAAAAATAGGATAATTCGCTGGCGAAGGAAATCCATGACTATACAGATTGGTTTACAGAGAGAAGTTCTGCATTCGATAAAGGAAGTTTCATGCTAAACTGCTGGCGCTCCAGACGTTTGGCGCTTCTGTACCTCTTCTAAAGCAACATGAGTCTTGTGATTCAATAGCGACACCTCGTATGAAAAATGATAGCTTTGTTCTCGAAATGTAATTATGCACAGAAACTTTAATTACACACGAAATTTAATTATAATTCCGAACTGCAAATTCTGCGTCGTTCTGATAAATTTTTTTATAAAATCCAGGAAATCCTCAAAAATCCTTCAAAAATTCACTGACAACTAAAATTTGTGGGTATAACCGCGCGACTCTTATACAGAGTGTAGTGGATGAGCAGAAACCAATGAAAGCGAGGATTTTGAGAATATCAAGAGGCTATTGAAGGTAATGTTGACAATTTTTTCGTTATCCGCAGCACAATCTATATTAAATATAATATACATAATGTGTGCCTGAGGAATTAGGAAGACTGGCACGGAATATTTATATATTTACACCCTGAAATGATTACGCGCACTTATTTCCCATGTGTGACCTGGACTTTCTACGAAAATGATTGGTTTTTGTGCCACAACAATCGGGCCGTTCCTCAAAATTTTTGGCGAAAAAAGGCATTGCAATATTGATACACATAATCTACCATATATTCACTATGTCACCCCATGCAACTTTTTCTTACCTTAATTTAACTCATCTCACCTCAAGATAACTCATCATGGTGGCATATAGAGGGCTTAGAAATCCATAGTTGCAGTGCTACACGAGTGAATTTCGAAGCATTATCAAAAGTGCTTCCAATTTAGAAAGTAACGTTTGAAGTATTGCGTGGAGTTAGTGGAATACTATTAGAATGCCCGATGAACCAATTTTGCTCGTATCCTAAACTAATTGCGTTTTGTTATCAAATTCCTGGAACTTAATTGTTGCATCGCGTACACTTGGAAGTTTGCTATTGCCTGCTCTAAGACAAGTGATGTTGAAACAATTGTGTGATGGCTTACATCCGGAAGAAAGTCATCAAGGATTGGAAGGCAGGGAATCCACACGACACTAGATGAAGAGTCCTAAACAGAGGCAGGCTAAATAGTTCATTTATCTTTGCAGAACAGCATCAGATATGCTCCTAGACTTGGATAGAGACGGATTACGAAGACTCATTGCTTAGTTCACGGGTCATTGTGGTGGTGATGGTGGTGAAGGTTTTGTTTGAGTGACACAGCACAGATCCGTTCGTATAAAAGCTGCTATTCTGATGCATCACTTGTAGAACCACAGGCGAACCATCTTGATTTGACTATGAATCTAGCTATGTTCTCTATTTTCTTTTGAGAAATGTCTTTCAAGTAAACCTTCGAGAATTGCCCAGCATTCCATGCCGTAGAGCGCCCAGACTTGAGCAGTTATTGTTGACGCAATTCTGAATATGTCTACTCTGGTTATTATAGTCTTCGTTATCATTTCAGAAAACTGAAATTAGTAGAAAAAAAGTGTCTGCGTTTTTGGGAATTGGATGATGAAACTCCAGAGGCCGTTCCCTGCGAATGTCCAGCTCTCATCAGACGCAGACTTGTACACCATGCTGGTGCGATTCTAAGTCTGTTAGTAAAATAGAACAAAAGACTTGATAAGGTACTCAAATTCAATTCAACAGCAGGATCTAATTGTAGGTTTGCAGTCAAGCACAACACGTTTGATTGAAAAGTAATGAGCCTTATTTTTTTTAAGCAGTTTTATTAAACCTTTTGGCTTATACAACTAATATTCTTCAAAATAGGACCCTTGATCGTCAATACACCGGTGGTAGCGGTCTTTCCACTGCAGGAAACATTTTTTAAATTCATCCGCCGGAATCGGGTTCAATTCGACTGTCACAGTTTTTTGGATCGCCTCGATAGAGTCGAAACGCCTCCCCTTCAGCTTTCTTTTCAGGCGCGGGAACAAGAAGAAGTCCAGAGGGGACATGTCTGGGCTGTAGGGAGGGTGGAGAAGCACCGGAACCGCCATCTTGGCGAATGCAGAGGTGCAGAGGAAGGCGGTGTTCGCCGGCGCATTGTCGTGAAGAAGGGTCCAATTGTTGACGAGGTCGGGCCGAACCCGGGCGACGCGGTTTTTCAGCCGAAGGAGCACTTTTTTGTAAAATGCCACATTGACAGTGCTTCCTGGAGGTACAAACTCCTTGTGGACGATGCCTCGGGAGTTGAAAAAGATGATTAACATGGTTCTGACCTTTGCAAAATCCTAACACACTTTTAAAACAGCTTTCACGCGCGGAGCGATGTTGACTGCACCGCTATTGCCAGCGAACTGGGACCGGTTTCTAGTGGAAGAGGAAGGTCCAACGATCGTTTTCCCCGCCAGCCGATTCGGTTGATCGCTTGGCAGACGCTCCGCGCGGGAAGGCTCATTACTTCTCAATCAAACCCTGTATATTGCATTAGAGATCGCAGTGCTTATAGCCCAATATCAAAATTAATACACATCTAGAGCGGATTGAACTCAGCACTTGCTATCGGTGTGTCAGGCACCCTCACTTTACCATCTAGAGAAAGAAGAGTTAAGAATTTCGATGTACGGAACTTTAGTCAAGGCGGCTCAAACATTGAGTGCCTCGCTTGTGGACTGATATGGCTGAATGCAATTTCGAGCACAATCTTGGGGCTTACTACATAACGGCAGCGAATTAGTGAAGAAGATACTATACGTACTATATATGTAGAGTAAACCGAGACCCCAATAAGCCAAAAAAATGCAGCGAGCGAAATTGTAAGAGAGAGAGCAAAAGTAATAACAAAAGTCCTGTTAATAGACCTCCTCTGGATACTCTCAAACCATCAACTACATTTTCGCCGAGTCAAAATATTTGAGTTCTACTTCATACGTGTCTTTCTAGTCTTACAAAAACCTAAAACTCTTATAAATATCTGGTAAAATCCGCGCTCTTCACTCAGCTTTTAAGTAAAATTATCAATTTATTTGTTATTACAAAACAATACATCAATCATCCCCTCAATCAATGTCAGTTTGATCTCCAGATACTAAATAAACTGACATTTTGACACAAATTTTGAATGAAAAATTCTTGCACACAAATCCAAAGGATGGATGGATGGCCTAGCCGCAAATAAGGAAAAGGCCAAAACCAAACGGAAGGGCACTAACCCATACATATATACACACATACACATACATACACACATCCATGCATACATACGCAGTTAGAGTAGTAACAGCAAAGCAAACTCATTACATTTTCATCAAATACTAATATTTTCAGCATCTCCGGCCTAAAATGGCAACGAAAAGGAAAGCATAAAAAATAGCAAATAAATAAAAATATAGAGCAAAATATTAGGCTGGCGCATAGCAGTAAAGAAAATCAATAACATTCAATATTTATTTATTGATAAGAGTTCACGCGATGGAATGACCAACAGACATGGAAAAAAAAACTGGAAAAGGGCAAAAGAAAGAAAAACACTAAAAAAATGGGTGAAATAAAATGTCAATGGCTTGGAACTAGGAAAGTGTGTGTATGCGCCACATACATATAAGAGTGGCAGTAGCAAGGATACACGGTAGCGGTTAAGGCAGCATGCCATGCAGCGTGGCAAAGGACAATCAAGCAGAAAGTGGCAGAGGCCAAAGTTGAGGCAAGTATGTTTATGCCAATGACTTTTTTGGGAGAAATATTCATGCGAATTTGTTTGAGTATTTTTTTATTTTGAAGGATGCATGCATACACACAAAACAGCGATGCCAGTCCCGGTGTTTTTCAAATACCGGACATTAACACGAGCAAGTCCGGGCTCCCTGAACTTTCAAATGCCGAATTAGAAGTAGCAACAACTTTTTAAATATCATTTTAATGCAGTAGTAATAATTAATATAGTGTTTTCTTTAATTATGACTTTTTTAAATATAGGGTTTTTCAATTGGCGCAGGTCGATTTTGGCGCCTAGTGGCAGCCATTTTGTTTTGGTGACATCTTTCAAATCTTTGATAAATCTTTATTATCAAAATGAGTGTTCATTAACGCAAATGTTGCGCGCATTGTGCCCATTTTTCGGTAGACGTGGTCGCCCTTCCAATTTCTTATGGCCAATGTTGAACCATATGGACCTAGACGACATGTGGTTCCAGCAGGACGGCGCTATGTGCCACACAGCAAACGCCATTTTATTCCATTTCAACATCTACCCGCCCTTATTGAAAACCCCTTTATAATTTATAGCTTAAATATCGGTTATTTGCTCTCAGTTATTGAATTTTTATTCCTTTTAGAATCTCGAGTAAGTCCAGGAATTTTGGGATTACGTTAAAAAATATCATGAGATCGCGGGGTGAAAGTGTCCATCTACATAAAATCTGTTATTTAATGCTTTCAGCTATTGAATTTTTATTCATATTACAAAGCCTATGACCCAAGATGAATCCCGAAATGAGTCCCGAAATATCGGGACTACTCTAAAATATACCGAAATTGCGGTATCAAAATGTCCAAAGGTGAGTACCGGAATCTGGGTACTTGTTTAGTAATATCCCAAAATTGCAAGGTGAATCCTGGAATTTCGGGACTACTATAAATTGTATATCCCGCAATCCCGGAATCAAAATTGTTTGCTAATATTGGTATCTTGATCACATACATGCAAACATACATATACATCTATGAACAACAAATATAGAAAGCATAAAAATGAAGCCAGCAGCAATGACAGCTCGACGGCATAAGAAAAATATTTATAGAACGCGCAGGAATGGGGACACTTGCAATAAACACGGCATAGCATAAGAAGCGGCAGGCTATCGAAGAAAACGGACTGTTGCAGGAAGCGAGCTATCGAAGTTGTCGACTAAGAAATGCGAAATAAAAAATCACTTGCCAAAGGGGTAAATCGACGAGAAAACAGTTGAGCACTTTGAACCTGGCCGCTCCTAAATAAACAAAAATAAAGAGTTTCAAAGAGTTCATTGTATTGACCAACGTGTGTGTTTGCCTTTATGCTTATACAGTCATGATCAAAATAATAAATACACCGTCTTTAGACTAGTTTTGGCTACTTTTGTTTATTTATCTTATAATTTTATTTATATTTTAAAATTTCAAATAATTTTTCAGAAAAAAACAGTTCATTCAGCACCAAATATTCAAAATATCTATAAAACAAAAATTCGTAAAATTAGTGTCAAAATCTCACACTTTTTAAAGAGAATTTGCAAAAAAAATGTAGGCGCGCAGTTTTGTGGCTCATTAAATTTTAGTGTTGTTAAAAGCTTCTGCTACCTCGGCTGCATCATAACGGCAGATGGTATCGGAGCAGATGAAGACGTCAACTGCAGGCTGAACAAAGCAAGGGCGACATTCGGGCTAATGCATACAGTATGGGGAAGTTCGCAAATCTCCAGGCGCACTAAACTACGAATATTCGGCTCAAGTGTAAAGGCAGTATTGTTGTACGGAAGTGCAAAATGGCTGGTCTCTAACAGCATCATACAGAGACTACAATCTTTCGTCAACAAATGCTACCGCGTCATCTGCAGAATATCCTGGCCAAACACCATCAGTAACGACGCACTGTGGAAATTAATGAATGAGGAACCCATTCTTACGCAAATCAATCGCAGAAAGTTGCGATGGATAGGTCACACACTGAGAAAACCACCAGATAGCATCACGAGAATGGCACTTGACTGAAACTCGCAAGGGAGCAGAAAACACTTGGAGAAGGAGGATGCTGCGCGAACTAGCAGATGCCGACATTTCATGGGACGGTGCAAAAATAACAGCACAAAACCGTGTACGATGGAAGAGTCTCGTCGAAGTCCTATGTTCCCGAGAAGAGTGGACAAGGAGAAAAAAATGTAGGGTAACAAAAAACAAGTTTGAAGTGGCTCAAGATTATAGTTGATTTTTGGTAATTTTTTATCACTGAGGTGCTACACATTTTCTTCAGAGAACAAACCCACTACTGTTCCTTTCCATAGCGGAAATTCGCAAGCCAGCTGGGGGGAAAATTATCTAAAATTAGCGGGAGTTTCAGCAACTTCAAATTGGACTTCAGATAACTACAATTTACTGATTTTTTTTTATTAAAAATTTTGAAATTTTCCTGAACATTTTTCGATTTTTTATAAATGTTGCACAAAGTTTCAAACTTCAATTTATATGCTATTTATTTTCGAATGAGCTATATTAAAAAAAAACTTTATGAAAATTAAAAAACAAAAACAAATGTAGTCAAAGCCGGCCCCCATACGGCGTATTTATTATTTCGCTCATGAGTGTCTACTTGTAAACATCAGAGCCTTTAAATACAAATGGATATAATAAAATTACAAATTGAATGGAAAACAAAAAACACTTTTGAACACAATAATAATAAAAGCATCAAAAAGGGATGTGCCGAAAGGGGAGCATTGCAATGAAATAAAAAGAAAAATTGGTTAAATAAAAAGCGATGGAAGGGCAAAGAAAAACCAACTTCCACGCTCGCCGGTGGCTGACTCTTTCGCAGGAGCGCTTTTGGCTACGAAGGAAGTTTGTCAACAAACAACGAGAACAAAAATGGACTGTAACAAATAGCCGCCCGCGCTGAACAAATCTAATTCAAATTCGGCGTCAAATGCGACAATGCGAAGTCAACGAACGCACGCAGGCAGGCCTTTGTTGTCAGTGTTGTGCACAAAAAAAAAGGGGGACAGACTCAGAAACCAATGCGCCGGCGATAAATGACTTGGGTTCGCTTAAAGCGCGCATAGTAGGTGTTTAATGGCGTTGCATAATGGCCTAGACGTGGGTGTGTGGATACCAAAAAAAGGAAGCAAATACAATAATACAATACATGGGCCGTTTTGTTTATTTTCTTTTTTCGGATAATATACATAATTTGGGCGTGCAAGGACTTTCCCGAACAAGTGTAGCGGTATTTGTGTAGCATTAAAAATGAGCATAAAATAATGTGAGTGGTGAACCAGGCCGTCTGCATTGCCTGGCTTAACAGCGTTGCTCCTGTGGGAGCAAAAGGCTTTTTGAGTTGTCTCCGCAAAAAACAGCCCCATTATTTGCTGCACACTGCATAACTGCTGCGTGTTATGAGCAAATGACATGTACGTTGTATGAGTAGTCAAAAAATAAAAGTAAAGAAATATGCACAGGGCGTAAATATATGTACAATAAGTACAAGCGCAACACAGCGTGCTGGCGAAAGTATGAAACAGCAAAAACAATGGAGTCCCTTTTTGCTTGCGCTGTTGCAGTCTGTGTTTTCTCTATTGCCCAAAAACATAATACACCGCACTATTGATCGGTCCATGTGGCAGCACGTCCACACATTCGGGGGGGCATTCTTTTCAAACCGAACGACTTTCTGACCGACACAGTTTTGATTTGGATGAAATTTCTTTTTTTTACATTCAAAAAAAAAAAGCCATACTTATTCCAGAATATTTTGTATACAGATACTGAAAAAGTGGAGGAACTAAAGTTTTTTTGGAATGTCCACATTTTTCATATCCCAAAAAATTCATACTTTCGGTTATGGTAGTAGTCGGGTGTAACGACCGAAATTTCGACGTTTTTTCATGAATCTTTTTTGAAAAGAAAATAAAATGCGATCTTTTTAAAGTTTTTACATGTTTTTACTGGTATTTTGAAGTATATAAAAAGAAAATTTTTAAAGTTATTTAATTTTATATTAATTTGTTTAAAATTTTTTACGTCAAAGTGGAGTCCTTAAAAAAAAGATGAGTTGGTTCGGGGAAACCACAGCCTTCCAAACTCATCTGAAATAAAAAATTCAAAGAGATTCTGTAGGCTTTATTTTAGGTCCCGAACCTAAAATATACATAAAAATAAAAAAACAGAAACAAAATGGCGGACTTGTGAAAACAGTTCTCAAAATGTAATTTTTTTTCTTCATAAATTGTTTAAATTAAATAGTTTATTATTAAAAAACTAAATGTTTTAAAGGTCCGGGATCTAGATATGTGTATCCAGAATAACGGGTTACATTTTTAGCCAAATCGGTTGAACAGTTTTGAGTTAGTGATTCCCCGAAATTTCGAAAACATGGGTTTGAGAAAAACACGTTGAAAGTTTCGACAACAGCTGCTGCTGGCGTGTCACACGCTTTCATACACACTACGGCGTGCTCTCTTATTTTAGCTATAACTTTAAAAATAATTAAAGTTTCTGTCTGAAATTTGTATAGTATATTTTTAAGAGGGAGGGTGTCATTATTCTGTATTACAAATATCTGGGTGACAAAATTCTGTAAATTGCAAAAAAATTCTGCTTTTTAAAATTCTGCTTTTTTAAAATTCTGCTCTTTAAAATTCTGCTTTTTTAAAATTCTGCTTTTCAAAATTCTGCAAGTTTAATGCTTTATTCAAGTTTTGTGATTTTCGTCATACAAGAAGTAACAAAATAAATATTTATTCCATAAATGTACATATGTATATGTTTAAGCGATAACAATATTTTAGTTTAGCCAATTACAATATTTTTTGGAATTCTTTTTAAATATTTAGTGTGACTTAATTCATTTCTTTTCTTAGTAATTCTTCGCAGCTGTTCGTTTTTTTTAGAAGAGTTCTACGCAAAAATACTGTGGATTGCGTAGCCGGAGTTGGACTGATGAGGGTTATTTTTTTTAAGCGCGGCCGAAAGCCGCCCACGCGAAAAGGAGTTCTACGCAAAAATACTGTGGACTTTATCGAAACTGCAGAAAAAATTATAATTATTATTATTGTTATTTTTTATTTAATATCTCGAATAATAATAAAAAATAATAATAATAATAAATTAAATAATTACATTATCTCTTTAACATTCTCAACATTATATTTTAATATAGAATTTTGAAAGCAGAATTTTAAAAAAGCAGAATTTTAAAAAAGCAGAATTTTAAAAAGCAGAATTTTAAAAAGCAGAATTTTGTTTTTAGAATTTTGTACATACAGAATTTCGGCACCAACCCTTTTTAAGATGTTTTTCTTCCGAAAAATGTAAAAAAAAAATCGATTTTTTGAACCCGTCACACCGGGCTACTACCTTATATTCAAGCTGGGCCTCTTGTTTCATTGTTATGCTAAAATCTGCACTAAATAAGTAATTTTTTTTCAGAATATTACTAAAATTCTCAATAATTCAAAATATTTAATATAAAACTGAGTACACAGCCTTCACAAGAGCAAGAAAGAATTGAACAATTAATATATACGTGGACAGTCAAGCGGCAGTGAAAGCAATAAGCTCATATTGTATGAAATTGAGTCGAAAAATGTTCGACGGAGCAGGAGGCCACAGAAAGGCTAGCCGCAAACAGTAGGCTGCATATCTACTGGGTACCCGGTCACAAAGGCATTATGGGGAACGAAATAGTAGATGAGATAGCAAAAAGCGCTGTTAGACTACTGTTTGAACAAGATAACGGCATACCAAAACCGCTAAATACAATATACAACGAAAGGGACGATTACATGAAAGTAGTAGAAAGGAAGCTAGGTGGACTAATCTGACCACATGCAAAACAGCAAAAGTCATATGCAGAACTAACGACAAAAAACTGACTCAATTCGTACTTACGCCCCCGCGAAAGGACTGCAGAACTATCATAGGTATGCTAACAGGTCATAATCTATTGGCTGCACATGCGTACCAGATAGGGATTGCTAACATGGACAAATGCAGGAAATGCAGAGAGGATGTTGAGGAAACTTTAGAACACCTTCTGTGCGTTTGTCCGGCATTATTAAAAACGCGGTTAAAATGCCTGGGAGCCCCATCGTTTAAGCGTCTGGAGGACATCTCAAAAGCGAATCTCCCAGTTCTGCTTAGATTCGCCAAAAGCGTTGACATCCTACATGATGTCTACTTTCGGTATTCATACAGGTCGGTCTCCATCTGGTATCGCTAGGGACCAAGAGGTCTATGTGTGTCTTATTGCGAACCAGGTTAACTTAACCTAACCTACGTACTATATTTTGTGCAAAGTTTGAGATACATATTTACATGATATTTGTTGCAGTATACAAAATTTAGCAAAATTAAAAAGCGAAGTAAAAGTGTCAAAATTGGCCAAGATATCACGCTGCTAATTAGGTCGTCATCAGTGTAGTCAGATCCCGTCCGGGACTTTGTTTTCATTTTCATTTGAGGGTATGGCGAGTCCCAAACCCAGTGCAAAACCATATATTCTGGATTGCTTCACCTTCTCACATTACTATAGCACTCTCTTAAACGTATGTTCTGAAGCTACCCAGAGGATACTTGGATGAAGCGCGGAAGTTGTGATCTGCTTGGCCCAAAGCCGAAGAATTGTCCTGGCCACTCCCATTTGAATGGCGATCAGGTGCTTTCCCTACGTGCCACATCCTCAGAAGAAGAAGAATTAGGTATGCCGTTTTATTTGCATATATATTTATATGCATGTTTGTGTTCGAAAATGTTTTGTACACATTTTAGAAAATATAATAGAAAAATAAAATTTCAACTTTGCAATTTTTGAAATTTTTAAAAATTTAAAACTCCAGCTTTATTGAAGCTTGCACATTTCTAATGGTTTCATTGAGATGCTAAAAGATGCACTAAAAATATATATTTTTTTATAATAATAATTTTGTCACTAATCAGAAATAGGTTTCTGAAATAAAATCGGTTGAGATATAAGACGCTTGTATTACGAAATCATATCCAAGGCTAAAAACTTGATTAAGACACTTTAATTGCTTATGGCCGCCGTAGCGGAATGGATTGGTGCGTGACTATCATTCGGAGTTCACAGAGAAGTCGTTGGTTCGAATCTCGGTGAAAGCAAAATTAAGAAAAACGTTTTTCTAATAGCGGTCGCCCCTCAGCAAGTAATGGCAAACCTCCGAGTGTATTTCTGCCATGAAAAATCTCCTCATAAAAATATCTGCCGTTCGGAGCCGGCTTGAAACTGTAGGTCCCTCCATTTGTGGAACAACATCAAGACTTACGCCACAAATAAGAAGAGGAACTCGGCCAAACACCTAACAGAAGTGTACGCGCCAATTATATATATATATAAATGCTTATAAAAATAATAAGTATTTCAATAACTTTTAATAAGATTGATTTTTTTCGGTCGTTGCACGTGCGAAATCATTTTGAAGCCTACCACACCCATCAGAAAGTAAAAAAAACTAAAACACATCTGACATCTTTCTTATGTTTATAAGAATTTCTTAATCTTTTTAATTAAGATATTGTGTTTTTTTTGGAAGCTCATTATTTTGGCCTCAAAATGCCGTAAAAGGGAATTTACTAGCTCGTTTGGAAACGGAGTTATGAATTTTGAAAATCAAGTCTCTCTGCGAAAAAGTTGAGCAACAAACCAAAAACAAAGCACAAATACCAAATAACTCACGAACAAAAAAAAAAAAAACAACAGACAACAAACAGTCTCCAACGAATGCCTTTAACTTTATATATCAGGACCCGAAAAACAAAATTTTACTCAAATCAAAATTTTTTGGCTTAGACTAAAAAAAAGCTTCTTGCCTTATTCTAAAATTTAAAAAATCTCAAAGTTTGCTTCAGCTCTATTTACTTATAAAAGGTGGTTAATTTTCAAGGGACGATGTTGAATGTGAACCACACCTAAACGTCGATGACACCGTTGGACTTCTTTCTTTGGGGTTATTTGAAAGAAAAGGTATACGTCGATAAGCCAGCAACAATTCAAGAGCTGAGGGATGAGATACTTCGGCACAATAACGGCATAGAACCTCAATTATGCCTCAGCGTCTTCGAAAATTTGGACCATCGGATGGAGGTCGAGGCCGAGGCGGCCATTTGGCCGATATTTTGTTCCGTACATAATTGGGAAATACCAGTATTATCATAATAAAGAAAAATTATAATAATTTCTTAAAAAAATTGTATTTTATTCAAAACCAATATCGGCCCTTAAAACTTAACCTTAACTAACTTATAAAAATATAAAAAAATTTTGCAATACATGCTTCCTTCTCAGAACCCGTAAAAGAGACATTTAATTAGTTAATTAAAAAATAATAATATTTCCAGTATATATCCCTTTTTGCCTATTGTTATTATGTTTAGTGATAGCAAAGCAAAATCTCAAAAGAACACATTTTGTGTCACAACGCAAACTAGCGAAAAATCACAATAATGTGGAAAATTTTCATCACTTCTATTTACAAAAGAAAAAACAAACTCTAGAATATTGTACATTTTCCTTTTTCTATGCCTACAAGACTCGTAAACAATATGTTCACTATATCTATTTACAAAAACAAAAAAATACGAAATTCTCGAAAACATATCCCTGTTTTTAAGACAATTTCACAGAATCCCCACTAACATCTCAAATAAAGAAAATAAGTTTTGTATATCCCAGCAAAAAGTCAGAAAAACTCAAAATTAGCATCACTTCTATATAAAAAAGATATTTAATTCTGGAATGCGTATCCCTTTTTTCCTACATTTATTTAGTATATCACAGAACCTGTAAAATAGAAGCCTCAAATTAAAAAAGCGTCCCAGCTGAAAATCAGAAATTTCCCAAAGTTTCCATCACCTTTATATACAAGAAGAAACAAAAAAACACTTTAAATTCTGAAATTCATATAATAATTTTTGTCTCTGCTTATAAAAGAGCTCGTATAACCAAATATTCGGCGAAATCAGAAAAAAGTATAGTTAAATGTTTGCTCAAATCAGTCCGTTTTATAAAGAATGCCCCACATGCGAGCACTGCTTGCGCTTTCAAATATGTACGTAATGCCACATCAGCTACGTGTGTCCAACGTCTGCCAGCCGACATATCCTTTAGCGTGCCTGGTTTGTTTGCTTTTTGCAAGGTCCTTTTCTCTGCACCTTTTCTTTGGCACTGCCAGTTTATTTGCTTTGCTGGCAATTGCAGCTTCTTTACCAACTTCGACTTCTACCTCTTTTGGCGTTGGCTTTCGTGCCTTTCATACGCTTGCAAGCTGCTTTACGAGTTTATTTAAATAGGCGAGTGAATTTTCCATTCTTCTTTTATTTTTATTAATTTTTTCTTGCTATTGGTGTTTTGTATGGTCGGGTGTTTTTTTGGGCGTTCATATATGCAGAGCGGCGCACACATTTTCATATTATAGACTCCTTCTTGCGCCAGCCAAGCCGAGTCCTTCTACTTGTCGCTTGTGTCCTTTTGTTGTATTTCAATTTGTTTTTCCTGTTCCCATTTTTTGTTGGCAACGTTGCGCTTCGTTACAAATAAATAAATAGGTATATAAATACATATCACAAATATCGTATAAATAGAGAAGCGTGTTTGCTGTAAAGGCAAAAACATATGTTCCCATTATTCTGCGCCCAAATTGGTTTTTAGGTGGCAACCGAGCACAATTTAAGTGGTAATCATTTACGCTAAGCAAATACAAATACAAATACAACTCGTTGCTGCCTTTTTCGGTGTTTTTTCGCTTTTTATGGAAATTGTTGATATGCTCTCAACTCCTTTTCGGGGGTTTGGAAGCCGTACTATGGAGCCTGTCAATGTGAAGAATATGTCAATGGACGCAATAAATACTTACAAATTTTTGGTTTTGAGTTCAAGTAAGTAAAAATTATACTAAATAAAAATATTAATTTTGAAGGAAAACAAGATTGTTTATTTTCGTACCTTAATTTAATGATTCTTGTTTTAAATAGCAGCACAACTTTAGTGTGACAAATGAGTTACTGGGTAATTCTTACTCGGCGCATTTACTCTCATAATGAGTACCCTCTCTTAAAAGTCTGGAATGAAGGCCCATTTCTATTCTGAAAGATCGTAATTGTGATTTGATTTGATTCAAGTGGAAAATATTTTAGGTGAAGTATACAATATGGGATGCTCTTCACTAGATGTCTTTAGTGAGCCATATATGATTAAATTTCAAGGACAGATGTTTAATGTAAACCACACCTAAACGTCAAGATTTTTTCTGCATTTCAATTGTCATTTTTCAATTTCAGACTAACTCAGTTTGAACCATGGAAAGATACACAATCGAGCAACGCGTTAAAGTTATTCGGGCTTATTATGAAAACGGGCCTTCAAATCAAAATGCATATCGCGCACTTCGTGAAGAAAATCATCTTCAGTGATGAGGCACATTTTTACCTCAGTTGATTCGTCAATAAGCAGAATTGACGCATTTGGGCGAATGATAATCCAAGAGTGATTGCCTAAAAACCAATGCACCCACAAAGAGTGACTTATTGGGCCGTAGTTCTTCCAAAATGAGGTCGGTCAGGCAGTTACTGTGAATAGAGTGCGCTATCGTGAGATGATAACGAACTTTTTGTGGCCCGAATTGGAAGATATGGATATGGACGATAAGTGGTTTCAACAGGACAGTGCCACTTGTCACACAGCTAACGAAACAATGGCTATTTTGCGCGAAAAATTTGATGGCCGAAGATCATGTGATTTGACACCGTTGGACTTCTTCATCAACAAAACGATTCGAGTCACATCCTACTTGAAATTTATAATACCATACCCACTTTGACCAAAAATACAAATTTTGTCCCTTGTGATGCCATTGTTAAGATGAAAGGGCATTTTCTCTGTATAAAAGAGAAGACCGAGTGATGGTAAGGTATAACATGAAAATGAGACTCAAGATATCTGAATCTCTGAAGACCCCTTCTTAGGCAGGACAGCTGTGAATGACCTGGCGCACAATGCCCCGAAATAATAGCCAAAAAATTTGAGCCTTGAAAACTACCACGAACTCCTTCATTAGCCCTTGGCCAGAAGGATTTCGCGAGCTTAAATTTTTGTACATTAACCGAGCGCTCGCTGAGTTAACGGGAATCCTACCATGCCTAGCATAAACCATAGGTTTTCAAGGCAACCACTATCCTCTCAAGCCGCGAGGAGACCACCTCAAGGTTACTTTGTCTAGTTAGCTCATCCGTTCAGCCTTTATCTAGCAATACAAATGAGCCTAATGTCGAAGCATTCAGATGCGATCACAAGAAAGGTAAGGTGTTATTAATAACTTAAGTAATTTCGAGCGCACCTACAATGAGCTCAGCACTTTAATTGCCGTTTGGTGATCGGAGCGAATGTCTACTTCCTTGAAAATAGTTCCAAAAGTAAGTAAACAATCAACAGCTTCTTTGCTTGTGGCCATATCCGCTTGAAAAACACCGCAGTATTCCGGTAGCCTGAATTCGGGCCTGATGGGGAGCTTTTCACAGAATATTCCTACACCAACTCTGCCGTCCAACTTTGAGTTATCTGCGAAAAGGTTTACAATGTCCTACCTCTAAATGCTTCTCCTCGGTCCCTCTTCCTTTGAAGGAATACGAATGAAAAATGGACACAGCGGGGCGTGCACTGAAATACATTTAAGTTACTTGATAGAGAAATATATTTGAATAAAAAGGACCTACTGGATGGTGAAACAAGGTATATTTCGCGATTAAATCTTAACTCGAAAAATGTACGAACGACTTAAAAAGTATTTTTTTATTAAAAACGCGAACTTGGAGTGTTACTTTTTCTGTGCTCTTGCTAAAAACTCTGATTAAAAAGTTAGAAATTTCGATGCTAATTTGTTAAGTGTTCATTTAAGTTTGATGCTTGTGTCTATAGGGATTTTGTAGGAGAACTATTGTAAAAATATTTTCATAACAAAATTATTAAAACTAAATGAAGAACATATAAATTGTCCAAACTTGTAAATAACTACTAGTGCTATAGTTATGCAATGCGCCCTGAATATGAACCCTTCTTGGGAAGGCAGAAGAAGAAGCAAGAATAATAAGTTGATTATAGTTCTGAGTCCAATTTGAGACAAGAAATTCACAAATTGCTTGACTTAAGAAAAACTTTCAAAAGGAAGGAAAATGAGGAGTTCTGAGTGTGTTGATAAATGTTTCGAGGCCACTTTGAGAAGCAGAACTCAGTATAGAATACTAAGTAAATAAGTAATGGTAATGGCGATGGTTGTACGGGTTATGCACTGCGACCAGATTGATTTATTGTGCGCTCCTAAGGAATCGAACCAGCTCTTTAGGAGGGAGCAATTGCAGATCTTCCTCCTCTAGTAGGCATGAATCCAGGATTCTGTTTCCTGTGGCCTAATGCCTCACAGTTGGTAATTAAGTGTTCCATAGACTCCTCTTCATTACAGCAGAACCTGCATGATCTGGTACTAGAACAACCCTATTGCGTTAAAGTGTTTATTATAGGCAAAGTGACCTGTGAGTGCTTCACAGAGTAACCTGAGACTCTTTTTATCTAGGGTTAGAGCAGATTTTGCTCTGTTGGCTTTGAAGTCCAGGAACTTTTTGGAGTGATTAAGGCCGCTTGTGCCGTTCCAGTATTCACTGATTTTTGTTTGGATCCATTTTTCGGCTTCCTGTTTTATATTATTTTTGTTAAAGCCGAAAAATGAGGTTGGTCCAATAAATAGCCCTTCTGCGCCTTTTTTGGCATAAAAGTCTGCCTTCTTGTTTCCCTCGTGTAACTAAGATAAGCATTCGAAGCAGGATTAAAAGGCTAATAATATTTTTGAACACCTTTTGAGCAGAAAGAGTAAGAGAGCATTTAGTTTGAGAATAGTTATGAAGTCTTTCTGGGAGGGGAAAAAAGGCAGGAAGAATAGGTTGATAACAGTTAAGAGAAGGTGGAATAAGGCAATATAGTCATTTGCAAACCTTTTCTGTGAAAGAATATAAACCAGAGAGCTTTTACTGAAAAAAATATTGGGTCACCCCACGAAAAGTGCTGACAGTTGATAGGCAAGTTACAAGCACAAACGCTCCAAATCAACACAAAAGGTTCCAAATGCGTGACAGAAGTTTTACATTATTCTTAGAAACAGAATTGAATAATAATCTAAAACTTTTAACAAGATCTAACCTGCAAGAATTTTAAGTCAAGCTGAATTTTTTCTCCGCGTTAATGAACAAAGATTTTTCTTTATCAAATTTCAAAGTTCATTGCACTTAACGTAGATTACAACTGTAGCTTAGCTAAAGCTGACAGCTAAAAACAATTGCCAGAGGTGGAGGTGGCGATTAAGATGAATGCTTACCAATAGCGCAGTCAGGCGAAGCCAGTAGGTGTGCGACGCGATTTTTTGGCGAAAAAATTTGAGCAGCAATACACAGGTGAATAATTTATTTTACATGTGTGCGTGTGCGTATACATTAACGCATCTAAATATATACGCTAAATCACTCAACATAGCCTCATGCAGCCGCTTACACACACATGTACATATGGATGTGAACTCCTACGAAATTTGTTGCTCATACGCCGGGGTGAGCACAATGTCGCCAATGATTCGCTACAAAACGCTTCAATTGACAATTATGTTAAACAAAGTTATCAAATTACGCAAGTAACGAACAAAATGAAAATTACATAACATCGAGTGAGCGACTCAACGCACACACGCATGTGCGCTTAGAGACACGTGAATTATGTATGCATGAAAAGGTGAACGTAGAAACAAAGGACACGGCACTGAAGAGCTGCAAGGCAAACACGTTGCAGTGGGCAAAGCGTCAAGGCGGCAATGGTAGCGAATTGCCGCAAGCAAAAGGAAAAGCTGCTGGTAAGGCGGCGCGAGGAGTACGTGAATTGTAAAGATGTGTTCACGAAGGCACGGGAACGTGGAATGAGGAGCTGTACGTGCGGATAAGGGCACAAGAGGAAGCTAACCCAATGACGCTATCATTAAATGTGCGTTCAATCTAATGCGACAAACCAATAACTAACCCCCCGGTGATGTTGGGGATGAGAGGGTGGATGAGAAGTGAGCTGAAGTGGCAAGAAGAATGAGATAAGGAGATAGGGAAATGGAGCAACAAAGAACACGACACACTTAGGAAATTGAATATGCGCGGAAAAACAAAGAATGCCAGCTGTGGACAAGGAAGAGAGCTAAGGCACAAATAAGTCAGGGAGTCAAGCACTTGCACGCAGGCAAATCATTGTTGCCAAATAACAAAAATAAATAAAATATGCGAAGGTATGCAATGCAAAAGAGGAACACAAAAATGTTATGAAAACGAAAAGCAGAAGTAAAACAAAAAAGTAAGCGGCAATTCATGATAACAAAAGAATATTTCATTTACCATAAAATGCGCTATTTTATACAATAAAACCAAGCAAATAGTGTGCAGGCCGCAAACCATTCAGGCGCATAACGACAGAAGCAATTCGGTACACGAAGAGACCAGAGTGAGCCCGTCAAAAATAGACAGCTTAAAAACACAAACAAAAGGCAGCCTGCCATAGAGATCTACTTGCGTACAAACATATGCACGTCAGACGACGCAGCGCAAATAAGCTGCCTGGCAGGCTGAAAAGTTTACAGAGCTGTGCGGACCGACAGCCGAGCCGGGCCAGGCCATAAGATAGGCAGCCTACAAATTTGGCTGCCTACAAAATTTCACTTATTTTCACATTTTTGTCGGCTTTATTTTTTCCTCCCAATTCCTTATATCTATTTACTTAATCATTTTTTTTTTTTGCTTTTTTCGACTACACTTAGCCCGAAAATCGCGCTGCCGCTGCCGTCGCCGAACAAATAAGTTAAAGTAAATTGTGCTAAAATTCATGGCAGATCGCTTATATTTCGCCCACAGACACAAATTATGCCACTTACTTAAGCGTATTCCGCAGTAGCGCTACTGGAGTAGCAAAGGCGGCACAAACAATGGCAAGAACGAGCTGGCACGGGGCGTATGAGTGACGCAGTCGTGGAAGTTGTGAATGCAGTGTGTGCACTGGTTTGCTGTGCGTGTGTGTGTGTGTGTAAATACTTACACTTACATTGGTAGCCCATCGCTGGCGGCGTCAACGGCCCAGCACGCCAGCTGTGCCTTTCAACGCGTCTGCCACTATGAGCCAGCGAGCCAAGAGCTGACAGTGGCAGTGGCAGTGGCATTAGCCCGCTTATGTTCATGGCAGACTTTCTTAATGTGTTTCACGCCGCCAAGAAAATGTAACAAAAACACGGAAGTCACAAATGAAAATATAAGAAACGTGTGTATATGTAAGTAGGATCCTGTCTGCCGTGACGTTGGATTGCCAGACTCTTCTACTACGGCTCTGTAAGTGTAGCGACGGCTCAGCTGTTGAAGAGTAACTTTTTCTTTGTTTTATTATTTTTTACTTGCTAAATATATTACTATTTCTTTGACTACTAAGTATGTGAGTATATGCAGTTGCCGTGGCTGGCATCGTTTTCTATTATAACGGTTCAATATGGGCGAAACAAAAACCTTTAGCAAATGTGCGAAGAATTTAAGTAGTGAGGAAATGATAGCAAAAGCTAAAGGGAGTGGAAGGCATACATAGAAGGCTGAATCCTGTGGAGTTTATCTATATTATAAAATGTCGTGCATTTGTTATAAGGCGAAAATGCGCAAGAACCTTGAGAAAAAATTATACAAAATCAATAGAATTTTTCAGCAGCGTTAAACTTCCACTTTGTTACACTAAAATTTAATAAACTTTAAAACTGCGTACCAAATTTTTTTCTTCAAATTCTAATTAAAATGGTAAATTTTAAATTATAAATTAAAATCCTGGAAATGAAGTGAAAAGTTTGCAGAATTTTTCTGGTTTTTGTATGAACTTTCGGATTTTAAATTTGCATATTAAAAAGGCAGTATTTTTTGGAAAAATTTCGAACAAATCAGAGGGAAACTGAGAGAGTTATAGAACATTTACTGAAAGAATTTTGTGAGGCAACTTGGAACTAGTGAGGCTTTGGCTCATTGAACTGATTTTGTTTTTAACCAATTTTTGGATTTGTAAGTAAACTTGATTTATGTGGTTTTATTTAGCTATGGAGCCATATAAAAAACATCGAATTCCGTGATTTCCGAATTGATATGACTAGTTTGAATAGGTTAATATCCGAAACAGATGAACAGAAATCGACAGGACTTTGATTAGCAAGTAAAGAAATTTTCTAATCAGGATATAGGCTAGTTTTCATTCTAAAAATATTATTCTGCTGATGGTGCTTGTACCCAAAAATTGTAAAAAAATATATACTGCAGCTCACACTGTAAACAAATGCAGAGCAGGTGAAAAAATAATGCAAAACGGATTGGTCCTCTAGCTGGCACTCGGATTGAGTTGTTTTGAAAAGTCGTATTTTAGGTGTGTGTAGTGAGATTCCAGAAAACATATTTGATATTTTATTTTCAAAAATTTTAATTTATTGTCCGTTATATATAGTACTTTTTCGGAATATTTGTTACTGAGTGGCCTTTGCTGATGATAACCACTTGCATTATTTTCATCTCAAAATTTGATTAAGTCTATAGAGGAAAGAGGATTTTCGCTCAAAATGGCCTGCCAGTTCCAGTAGTAGAAAACTAAAGTATAAATAGAGAATATGCGGCGGAAAAGAGTTATAATCCAGCAGAACTTCCGGCCGCTAATAGTTTCCATGTAAAAATGCATTTGCGTAAATTAAAAATATCTCTTAAAAACTAAGTACCTTATAAAATAAATTTAGCAACATTCTGAAGTTGAGACGCCTTCTATAAAATTTCTTCCGAGCAAATATTCCTTATCTCCACACGAGTAGTATATTTTAAGGCGTTATACAAAGAAATATCGCGCACCGCAATCTCATTAAGCCAACCGCATGGAATGTGCACTTGGATACGCCAGTTTTGTATGTGTATGTGTGCAAGAGCATGTAAATATTAATCTACATTTCCGCTTTAAATCGCTGCCAGTGCCTTACTATATATGTGTGTGTGTGTGTGTGAGTTTAAGTAAGCGTAGCAGTAGAATCTATTCAGCAAACGAAGTCAATGTTTGTGCGCTTTAGCAGTTACTTCTTGCGGTAATTTAAGGCATCTCACATACATACACAAGCAAAGCGCGCTAGGCTGATGATATTCGCATAAAAATTTCTTTAGTCTAAGCCTAAATGAATGCGTGGACTTAATGCGGCAAGCTAAGCGAAAAGTGAGTGAGCGCATGGTGTGTGCATGGAAATTTCAAGCGCCAAGTGACTAAATTTTCAAACTGATGCTTGGGGGAGTCCTTGAAATTTTCCCTATGTTTATTGTTGTGCTTTATTGCATATAAATAAAATAATTTTCTCATATTTTTCATAGCCAGCCAGTAACACGTTTTTGTTTGCTTTTTCACTTTTGTCAAGCGAAAAATTTCATGCCTCTCCTCCATTGGGTTTTTGTTTTGCATATATTTTTTATCATTCCTTTCTTTTTTTTTCCTTACTTCGACTAGCAGCGTTTTACGTTTTCTTTTATCCTGGCATATTTTTAGATAAACAATGCGACAATTTTTCTGCTACACGCGTTCCATACGTTCCCCTGCACCACCTTATGCTCACCCACCTTAAGTTCGCCTTCACCTTGTCAACCTCTGCCGACCGGTCGTCGCAGACACTTTAGTGACTTTTTCCATAGTCACAGCTGCGACTTTCTAAAGGAACTTGTTTTTTACTTCCTGTTTTCCTTTGTTAGCTTTCGCTACTTGCGATTTTTTTCGCCCAGCTGCTAAGTGGAGGTGTAGTAGACTTAGCTTAAGGCTTGACTCGCGTTGACTTGTGCCTGGCGCTTAAGTTTCAGAAATTTATGGTTTGCATACATTTGGCTGGATATTGGAATTCGGTGTACTTTAAGTGTCGCTTTCTTACTTGGTTTTTTCTGTGTATGGGGCTTATTTATTGTGTGTTGTTGTTTCATGCATAAATGCGTAATTTCATGCAACAGCCGGTATACGAAAAAAAAAAATAAAAAACAGCAGCGACGCGGAGCGTTGATAAAAGTTGTTGATACATTATTTGTTGGAAAGTTTAAATGACTTTGTGGCGACGTCTGATAATTTGATGCGTTGTAAGCAATTTGAGTTTCTGCTCACTGCTTTGTGGTTAGGCGAGCAGAAAAAAAAATGTATTTATTGCTGAAAATTTTGCACGTTTTTTTGCGAAAACTTATTGAGCGTTTTTGTGGTGAGCGCTTTAGTGATATTTATGTGGCAAGTAGCTTGTTAGTCGAAAATTTAAAGAACTTCTGCATTGCTTTTGGATTTTTCTTCAAAAAAAAAAAAATAGAAATAATCTCGTTGATTTCTATCTAAACGTACTTCTCCTCCCAATTTCTCAAGGTGCGACGAGTAACTAATGTTTGTCCTGGAGTCTAAGCGGGCATACTTCCGCAGAAGGTTCACTCTACACTTTTTATTTTAGATACCAGAAAATATGTATTGAAGTTCAAGAGACACATTTTAGATATTTCCAAAGAGAACATCCTAAATGCGGCAGGCGTCATTCAGTTGTAGGATTTCAAACATGTTTTGAGTCTTATTTTTATTTTTACGATTTTTGGAACTCTGTTAGTTGCTTCAATTGATGAACACAAGGCCGGTTTAACAGTAAACTAAAATAAAAGGATTGCTTTTATTTATTAGCCGATATTTAAACCCCACTTAGAAATCTTCTACAGGCACACTTGGCTCTGCCTGGTAGATTTTTTTTAGTAGTTCGCAGGACGAAACGTTCCGGTAATCAATGAAGTGACCCAGAATTACATCCGGCCATAGACTGCCACTTCAGCAGCATTCCCTATATTTGTCCGCGGAATGGATATAATGAAACTACAGCAATAACAACAACAACAAAAAATCACCAATTACGGAGAGATCAAACTCATTTTTCTCACACTTAAAAAGTGGGTTTACGCAGCTAATACAACGACAACAAAAAACAATATAGAAACAGCAACAACAAAAACAGCCAGTTAAGTACAGTGGGAACAAACTCATTTTTCTTAGACTGTAAAACTGTGCTTATGCACAAAAACCAAAACCAATAGTGTACAGTGAGATCAAACTCGTTTTTCTCAGTATTCCTCTCTATTTAATTTAAACAAATTAAAAAAAATTTCTATAAATTTATATTTTTGCATCAACTGGTAAAAAATGTTTCCTAATTCACATACAAGATAATTATTTGATATTTAATATTTTTCCTGGCATTTCTTATTCGGACAAGAACTGTGATCCCCAGTTCTGGAGTTTTAAAGGCGTCTTGGTAGAAAGGGCATTTTGTCTCCCTCCTGGAACCATAGGATATCATAATAATGGGAGAATGCTTACAAGTGCAAATAATATGCTTTTATGGTTTTTTTTTTTTCAGAGTTGCTTTTTTTTATTCGCTAGTTTATTGCGTACCATTTAAACAGAAATGATGATTTCGCTCATATATCCGCCTCTGGCTCTCCTGGCAAAGTGCAATCCATCAGTTCAATTCTTAACGACTTTTTCGAGTGAGTCTGGTGTTTTTCTGCTATCGATTTCATCTCTCACTGGTTTGGTAGCGTGCACCAAAGGTCTTGCATATCCCCGCGGAAAATGAATGGGTGTTGTTAAGTCACCAGTTAAGGCCAGTTACTAGGAAAAAATCAATGGAAACAAAATTTTAAAAATGCGTTTGTTAAAGAAGTCATACAGCCCAAAATGAGATCAAGTCTGAAGAAAATCTGTCCATTAAAAAAAGAACCGACTTCTAACTTTTCCACTGCAAAATTAACAAGCGTGCGTCGATTTAAATGACTATGAGGCTTTCATTACTGCACCTGTAGGTTGTTGTTGTTGTTGAAGTGATTGAGTATTTCCACTGAAATAATCCTAATTAGTGACCAGCACCGTTTTACTACCACCGTCCGCGCATAATGATGTTTTTTTTTTGTTCTAAGTCAAATCTATTTAGTGAGGTCGAAGTATAGCAGCAAATTCTTTATCTCGATGTCGGTGATCTCATTAATTTGCTGCAAGAAAGGCTTACCAAAGGAGTGGAGTCGTGCCCTTGCTAGCCCTGGATATTCACATAAGTAGTGGAAAAGACTTTCCTTCGCTTCTTCCGCTTGACAGCTTCTGCAGATTGCAGGATTGAAGGGTAGATTGAGTCTAGCTGCATGATCCCCTACTTTCCAATGGCCTGCAAGGGTTGCAGTGATGCGTGAGATGTTTGGCCGAGAGCATCCTAACAGATCATTCGTCCTTTGGATTTTGTATGACGGCCATGTGTTTTTTGCTGTAATACATGTAGTTAGTTGCTTCCATCTTCTTTCGGCTAAAGCATGATAGTGGGAAGCAATGGATGCTTTTAATGTGTTGAGTGGGGTGCAGACTGCCACTGTCTCTGCTATTTCTAGTGCCGAACCTTTTCTTGCTAGCTCATCTGCTATTTCATTACCCCGTATGTTCCTATGACCGGGTACCCATATCAGAGTGATTTCAAGGCAATGACTAAGCATTTCCAGCTCCTCTCTACACAGTTTGGATGAAATGAAATTGGAGTCCAAGGCCTTTATAGCTGCTTGAGTGTCTGAGAAGATAGCTATTCTTGCACAAACTTCCTTGTAGAGTTTTAGTGATTTGCATTCTTCTCTGATCCCTAACAGTTCTGCCTGGAACACGCTGGCATAGTCCGGAAGACGAATTGCCTGAGATAGGCTGAGCGGCTCCGAATGGAAGCCAGCTCCCACACCACAGTTCATCTTAGAACCATCGGTAAAGATTTCGATGGAAAACGTACCGTAAAGCCTTTCTTCAAGTTATGGTCGGGGACTGTGTAGTCTGATCTGTTTCTGAACAGCGAGGGTCCATGTAGGAGGATCTTACTGTGACCGTACGACCTTGTTGTCGAACTTCCTATGACTCTGAGTCTCACCGCGCTGCCAGTAGCTATTGTTTTAATGTGTAAATCTAATGGTAGCAGATGAGTTAGTACATTGAGCACTTCAGTAGGACTGGTGCTAAGCGCTCCTGTAGTTAAGATACACGCTGTTCTTTGTATCTTGTTCATCTTAGTTTTGTTGTATTTCTGTTCTGTTGCAGGCCACCAAACTAGTGCCGCATATGTTAGTATTGCCCTTACGATGGCTGTATAGGACCAATTGGATCGTTATGGTTTGAGACCCCATTTTTTACCCAACATTCTCTTACACGCGTAAAGTGCTATATTCGCTTTCTTTACCCTGTACTCTACGTTGGACTTCCAGCTGAGTTTGGGGTCTTGGATAACACCTAGGTATTTAGTTTTGGGACATTAAAATTTGGTACCTTGGTTTTATTAAAACTAGTTGGATTTTATATGGATCTAGATCAAGTTCTTTGCGCAAAACTTTCCAACATGTGCACGGACAAATCCCAAGCTCTTGCTAATGACGTCTAGTTGATAACTAAGAATCTTCCTTTACGGCTTTCAACTCCACTGGCTATTGTTTCTTCAGCTGGAATATTTCTTTAATTGCACCTTCCTATTAGTGTGGCAGCAAGAAGAGCAAATGCAGTACAAAAATTACTAAGCATTTCTAAGGAAATTCCAGGTACGCAATTTTATGATACATTAAATTTTGTTGTAATGAAGTGCATTTGTTAAAACAAACAAAAAAAAAATAATTGGCGCGTATACTTCTGTTAGGTGTTTGGCCGAGCTCCTCCACCTATTTGTGGTGTGCGTCTTGATGTTGTTCCACAAATGGAGGGACCTACAGTTTCAAGCCGACTCCGAACGGCAGATATTTTTATGAGGAGCTTTTTCATGGCAGAAATACACTCGGAAGTTTGCCATTGCCTGCCGAGGGCGACCGCTATTAGAAAAATGTTTTTATTAATTTTGCTTTCACCGAGATTCGAACCAACGACCTCTCTGTGAATTCCGAATGGTAATCACGCACCAACCCATTCGGCTACGGCGGCCGCCATGAAGTGCATTTGTTGCGTCTCTTAAAAATCGCGTCAATTTTTGACAATTTTTTTCGCTGGCAGTTTTGTGCATTTTTATTTATTTATTTAAGTCTATGATTACAGGAACCTACAGACTAGAAACATATATTTACCTTAAAGTAACTCTTGCATGCTAGAACAAAGGAGAGCTATTATGCATATTGACAGACCAAAAGCCAGTTATGACTGCCATTAGTCTCCAGGCGTCCCGTCGTTTCATGTTTATCAATATCGACGATTGCTTGAGGTTGTAGGTGGGCCATAACGTCCTGCTGATTTTGCATTGCGTCTGGACTCTCCATCTACAATCTGCGATTCGAAGGTATTTTAGGGAAATTGCATTCTTGACAGCACCTAATGGTGTGAATACCGGTACTGCAAGAACGTTATTCATGGCAGATCCCCCTTTTGCCAGTTCATCGGCTTTTTCGTTACCTTCTATGTTCCGGTGTCCCGGGACCCAGATTAAGGTAACTTTATGATATTCGCTCAAGGTGGTAAGGCTAGTCCGCCTTTGTTCCACTATTTTGGAGGTTGTTGTAGCTGAACCCAGTGCCTGGATTGCAGCTTGGCTATCCGAAAGAATAGCGATATAGCCTTTAAAAGAGGGATCTGCGATTAGTAGCCTGCAGGCATCCCCAATTGCCAGTACTTCCGCCTGGAAGGCACTGCTGATATTAAGGAGACGCACAGATTTCTCAATTTTAAGTCTGTGAGAATATATGTATACCAGCTCCAACATCGCAGCCCATTTGACTGCCATCTGTATAGACTCTAGTGTCGAAGTTGTTTAGAGAGAATCCCTTAGAGTGGCAAAATTCCTATTGAATGTAACCGTCGGGACGATGTAGTCACCGAGAGGCGATTCTTGAATGCAAATGAATTCTTGGCATACGAAAATGTAGGTCGAGTAGTCTGCAGACATTATTTAACTCAGTGAAAGCCCTCGTAATAGAACCACAAATGACATAAAAAACAAACATCGAAGACGGAAGGGTTCGCCCATTGGCAAGGGACACTAAATTTGCTACGAGCGCTGTAGGGTAATAGTGGATTAGAGAAATGTAGATGTTGCAGAGCGAATCGAGCAAAATTTCGTTGTATCCTTTCAATTCTATTTTAATGGGAGGCATAAATTGAATTCTAAGCTAAAGATGCATACTCGAGCTTAGAACAAACTAGAGAGTTATATGAAATTATTAAATAGAGGTCTTTAAAGTCCCACGCTTAGCGCCTGAGAAATGCTACACTGCGTACAACTTCGACAATATCTGATTAACATGAATTGGCATTATGAATATAATACAGAGTCAAATGTGACATCTAAACCAGAAAACTCCTTAACTTTAGAAATAATATCATTTGATAAGTACAAGTGGAAGGAATAACATTCAGAGTATGTGAAAAGGCATGAAAACATTTCTTTGTATTAAGAGAAAGCTTATTTTGGACACTCCAACCGTTGTTTAAATCTTGTTGCTTGGTACAGGGAAACATCCCATTGGCAAGTTACTTTACTAAACAGTTTTACAGTGGTTAAAACTGACTCCAACGTCATTGTTAAAAGGGGAAAATAAAGCAGCACCAAGAGTACTCCACTGTGGGACACCTGAGGACCCTACAAAATTGTAGGATTTATTGCTTTCAATTTCTGCAAACGATTTTATTTCTCCATATAACAATTTATGGACTATTTTTATGTTGCGGAAAAAGCACAATACCGCCGGAAAAAAAAAATTCCAAAAATCAACGCGATTTTTAAGGCAACAGGAACTTGCAATTTATTTGAACAAAATTCAATGAGTTACAAAAGAAGGTACTCCAAATTTTTCTGAAAATTTAAATTTTCAGAGAATTTCATTTGCTTTTTTTTTATAAAGTTTTAAGTTTGGACTTACCAGGCTTATACCTATGAAATGAGACTTTCAGCTTTTAGTCCATAGAAGTTGGAGTATTTTTAAACCTTCTCAAATGTCTTGTTCATTTCGTCTGTCATCTGTCAATAATATTCAGTTCATTGTTCGTTACGTTTCACACAACAATGCACTTTTGTCGCTCTTAAAAATGTCGAATTTCGTCCCTTCAAACTACGATTTGCGGACATCGAAAAACCAATTGTGAAATGCTCCTCTCCCGGTTCAAAAGGAAGTCGTTTTTGCATTGAATCGTTACGGGTGATGAAAAATGGGTGTAGGTATTTCTCCAATCCCAAACGTAAACGATCGTATGGACCGCCCGGGCACAAGCCAAAAACAACGGCCAAACCAAATCGCTTCGGCCGCAAGGCAATGCTGTATGTTTTCTGGGCTCAGCGTGGTATGATTTGGTACGAGCTATTAAAACCAGGTGAAACAGTTGACGGTGCACGCTACCAACGACAATTGGCCGATTTGAACAGCGCTATACACCGAAAACGCCCAGAATATGCCGATCGGCGTCACAAAGTAATTTTTCTTGATGGCAATGCACCGCCACATCGAACAAGAGCGACCCGGGAACTGATGGAGACGTACGATTGGGAGCCGCTGGTGCATGCGGCTTACTCACAGACTTGGCGCCTTCCGATTATCATTTGTTTGCATCGAGCAGCGCTTCAATTCTCACGAAGAAGCCAAAAATGGCTCTATGATTGGTTTCAGGCCAAAGAGGGCCAATTTTTTTGGCGCAGCATCCACAAATTGCCTGAGAGATGGGACAAATATGTCGCTAGCGATGGCTATTATTTTGAAGATTCAATTTGTACCCATTTTTTATTAATAAACGTTTGAAATTAAAAAAAAAGAAGTCTCATTTCATAAGTATACACCTGATATGTGGTTCTTTCAAGGAATTGAACTGTATTTTCATTAAAAAAATACTAAATTTTAATATGAAATAAATAAATTGTGAAAACTTGTCGCTAATTCGGACATACAACGGACACTGCATGTAAATATATATATGTATATATGTATTTATATTCCGCATGTATTTGTGCTCACTCCTACCTTTATCGCACAGCTTTAACTCGTATTACTACCCACACCTGGTCATGTGAAAAGCAACAGCAATACATAAAAGATTGAAAATAAAGTTGTAAGTAATAAGCCAAGCAACAAGCTAATACCCAGCGGCCAACAACGTTGCCACAACATGGGTGGGCAACTAGACACATATAATTCATATGTAGGTATGTAGCCACATGCATAATTATTTACGTAGCCTTGTTAACAACTATGTATGTATATAAATATATTTCCAAAAAGCGCATGAAAACCCATGTAATGGATTTTCTCAGGAACTTCGCTTTAAAGCTGAAGAATTTGTAGCGAGATTATATGGCAGGAAAAAAATTTTTGAGCTCAAAAAAAAAATTACAAAATAAAAAAGATAAGAAAGCATAGATATGAAATAAAATATATACACACGCAGACACACATAACTACGTTTAAATCATATGAAAATATAGAAGGAAGGAAAGTATTGTAAAAGAGAAAAAAGTAAACTCCCAACACCAGCTAAGCGGTGAAAAATAAGATAAATACCAATTTTTGACATGACAGTTCAACAGCAGCAAGCAAAAACTTTTAACATTAACAACAACAACATGCAGCTGCTGCTGGCACTGAGCGGTGAAATGTCAAAAAATTTAATTCTCCACTCCACACAATCAGTTTTTCATCATTCCCAACTTGTGGCGACCACCCGAAGTTAGTCAGTTAGCAACAACAACAACAAAAAACAACAACAAAAGTGTCGAGCAACAGTAACAACAAACATCAGCTCTAAAAAGTTGTTAGCTGCTTGTAGCAACCAACTACCTACCCACTTTCCCCGCGTACGCCTAAACTGGCTGACAAACTGGCTTGCACGCTACGACACTCCTCCTGATATTTCTTGCGTGTGTATGTGTGTTCGTGTATGATTGCCTGTGCATGATTGCTGCTGCCTGCTTGTTAGCCTTGTCTTGTCAACATCTTCTGGTAATTCATCTTTTCAATTTTAATTTCAGCATTTCGCTGCCCGCCACTGCTTCTGCCTCTCTTTCGCACACTCACTCGTCAGCCTTTGGTATGGGTCGCGACTTTGGCTTTAGCCCTGCCACTTCTCTAGCCACGACACACTGCAATGGCTCTGCAACTGATTATATTTCTGCTTCATCTCCACGCTGACGCTTACCCGTATTTCGTCGCGCCTGCCCTCGTCCCGCCTTACTTCCCCTTACTCCAAATTTCGCTTGCTGTTGACGCGCCTTTTGTTTCAGTATTTAATATGATTATTTTTTCGCTTTTTAAATTAGCTTTTGTTGTAGCTCTAAACTTCCATTGCTCTCTCCTCTTTATCTAGCATGTTTTTATTGTTGTTATTATTGCCTTTTCAGCACCATTGTTGCATGGCTAGCTCGCGTTGCTAACTTTGCGACTCGTTTGCCTTTTTTTGCGCTGCACCGGCATGCCTTCACTTTATTGGTGTTTTTCTCGCTGACGCGCTTAACAGATAGCGGCGCATACTGACAGCTGTCATAATTAGTTTTGACATTTTGAGGTAATTATATATTTGCGCGCATGCGACTCTGCCAACCACTGCAAGCTAGGCAGAAACCACAGCTAAGTTTATGTATTGCATTTTCAACATTTTAGTCTATATTTCTTTTACTTTTAATTTTCTTTCACTTTTCTGTACTCATTTTTCCTCTCCACTACCCCACTTACTCGGTAGAATGGTGGATGGCTTCGGTTCCTGCTACTATTAGGTGACTTGTCATTGCCGCTGTCATTACTTTATCTTATTGACTGACTGGTCGACTGCCTACTCAAGCAAATTCCGGCTTAAAGTTGTCACCGCATGCTGCGTAGGCGGGTTTTACTGATTATTGAAGAGGTGCTAAGCGTTGGGCAGGGTTAATCAGACAAACTGACAAATTTGTGAGTATTTTTCAACAGAATTTGAAGTTCAAATCTGATTGCTGACAAATGAAGGTCAATGTGTGGGAATTATATAGTGCAGAGTATTTAATGCTGGAGATCCAATATTTTATATATTAATTTTTCGAACCTATTTGCCAGCTAAGTGGCTTCAGCTGTGTTCAATAAAACCAACCTGTCCAATTTCTTGCGCAATTAGTCTTTCGAATGCAAAAAAAACATAGTTTCTGTATTCTAAATATCATCAAACAATTTCATTGCTGTCAAAACACATTCAGAGCCACTGATTTGTTTTTGCCGTTTTTGTTGCAACATCAACATGACTTCTGGTTATTGGTCGTTGTTTTTGTGATTTATAAGTGATATTTAATACTGCTTAGGCTAGCAAAACCATACAGTATTCTAAATTATTCACTCATTCGTTTATTCTGTCCAGAGGTCATCTTACCCTAGGTTCATGAAACATTCCTGTGCATCAAATGAATAAAAGATTCAGACAGAATAAAAGATTTATAAAAAATAAAAATCAATAACCTTCACCTAATCGATGAACTTGCTTTTGCTTCAAATTTTAACTTTCATCTAATCGATGAATCTTAATACAACAATTTTTCATTACAAATTGCTTAAAATCCGAAATGTTAAACTTCCATCTGCAAGAAATTTTCTAATTTTTGGAAAAATGTAAATTTAAATTTTTATTTACTATTGAATAATTTTCATTTATTCGATGAACCTTTTAAGAATACGCATAAGCTGCACTGATCACTAGTGATTATACCATTAGTACTTAAGGGTTAATCAATTTCGTCTAGTCTTTGCGATTGCTAAAAAACTGAACGTTCTAAAAAAATACGTAATATTAATAATGATTCAAAACAAGATAAGCACTTTTTCTTCCTTAAAGGAAATCATTTTCATCTGATCGATGAACGTCCTGATAGCTCACATTTCATTATGAGTAATTAAAATGTCGAAATTTGAATCTTCTACATATAAATGCATATTCATCCAATTGATGAATCTTCTACAAAAAGTACGTAGCATTAATAATTACCCAAAACACGATTGGCACTGCTTTTTCATTAAAAATAATCATTTTCATCTAATCGATGACTGCCTTAAAAGCTCATATTTCATTATCAATGATTAAAAACTCGAAATATGAATCTTCTACCTCTAAATGCATATTTTCATCCAATCGATGAACTTTCTAAAAAAATACATAGCATTAATAAATTTAAAAAAGTCGACCAATAGTATTTTTTCATTAAATCTAATCATTTTGACCTAATAGATGAATCTCCCCTGAACTGCAAGAAAAAATTTCATCTAATCGATGAATCTTACGACAACATGTTTTTCATGACAAATAGCTAAACACCCGAAATGAGAAGCTTTCACCTACATATAAGCGCATAGTTTTCATCCAATCGATGTATCTTTCGAGAACACAAATTGATCTTAACCTTTTAAGAACCGATATTGAAAATTCGATTAGCACTACTTTTACATTAAAAAAATAATTTTCATCTAATCGATGCATAAAATACATATGCTGAGAATGCATACTTCTTTGAAGTCAATGATTTGCATCTCCCCAATGGTGTTGATTTAATAGAGGAAACTTAAGAAAATTAAATATATCATTGCTACCTGCTTTAAAAAATTTATATTTCATAGTAGAAATGCAGGAGTCAGAGTTTTGACGAACTGATATTAGAAACGTTTTTTCAGTATGCTACTACTACTACTTACTAGTTTTCTTTTCAGAACATAGACCTGCAGATCAACAGCTGATTTCACAAGCAAAAGCAAAATCTATAACACATAAATTTTTTCAAAAATTTCAATTTTAACATTAGCGCTTCGTACAGGGTGAATGCAATCCTCTATACTGAACATTTAACTCACAGAAGCTGCCATTTCTTGTGACCACCTTTGGTGAAATTTTCGTGTACTTTCTAACAATCATTAACTTGTTTTTCTTCGGGAGTTATTCAAATCATTTCTGAGGACG
Organism: Anastrepha ludens; assembly: GCF_028408465.1. Classification (NCBI taxonomy): domain Eukaryota; kingdom Metazoa; phylum Arthropoda; class Insecta; order Diptera; family Tephritidae; genus Anastrepha; species Anastrepha ludens. Next base: position 118,173,634 of record NC_071502.1, read on the forward strand.
AATATTACTCGCTGCTCCCTTCTGCAAAATGCTATATTGTAACATTGAAATGGACATTCACTGCTAAATTAACTGCTATAGTTCACAAAATACAAAAGAAATTAATTAAACTAAGTGCGAAAAGTTGAGCCAACGCCTGCTCCCTTTCCCCTCTCACTGTCAATACTTTTAACAACAACCCACACAACCGTTTCCATTTGAGTTTCCTTGTAAGATTTCTACGCTAGATTTACCCCCTAAAAAATGGTTTCCTTTATTGTTATTATGAAGTGTAAAATATAGGAAAACTTCCAACGACAAACAAAAGCACTTCCTTAGCCGCATAAAACAATGGTGACACCTTTCATGTCGTCTTACAGCGGTGCAAAAGCGTGTGCAAGTACAAACTAAGCAGGTAGGTACATCAGCAAGCATGTGTGTGTGAGTGTATGAGTGTAATTGAAAGTGCCGAAGCGAAAAAGGCGACATATTCACTTTAACTATTTCTAGGGAATAGCAAAAGTTTGGTGATAAAAAAACCACAAATGCGTTTTAACAATCACACAATTGTCGATGTACATTTAGACAGACAAACGCTTGTGTGTGGCTGCGTGCGGAGGCGTGTGAGAAATAATGACAGGGGAGAGAGCATTGAATATACCTTCAGAACACTGAAGGTGTAAATGTTTTTGGGAAACTACGTGCATACATACATGCGTTTTTTTTAAGCAACTGTGAACTTAATGAATTGTGCGCGCTTGAAAGTGTCATAAATGCAAGCGTTTTGTGGTAAATAGAAAAGGGATTTGCTATGCCAATAGTCACAACAGCAACCACTAAAAACTTAGAAATGCAGTAAAAAACACAACTGCCATAAAACTAAAAACACACTCAACCATACCGCGTGAGTAGAGTGACTTAAATGTGCGTATGCTGAACAAAAAAAACAAAAACACAAGCCCGAAAACTGTTGGGTGCAACAAGCCATACTTCATTTGGTGGCATTTGGGGGTAAATATACCAGCCACTGGCTGATAAACCGCAAATTACTTGCAGTTCACAATATGACAGCCAGGCTGTCAGTCAGCCATGCAGTCGTGCACAATGACAGCGGATAAGTGTGCCTCATTAAGGCCTAATGTGTTGGGCAAACTAGATTTTTTGCTACACTACTTCTCATTCTTGGCGACCTCCGCGTATCTAAACGGACTTGTGCCTGAATAGCAATCAGTTGGTTCTTGATTCGATGCCTGCTGGGAACATAGAACATCGAATGAGAGAAAAAGTTATTTTCTCATTGCGGTTCTTCCTAGGAAAGAATGGATCTGTAATTCGGAGGGGATATAAAAATTTGGGTGTAGGTGCTTGCTTTCAAAGTAGAATATCTGCTCGGAGGAGCAACTCGGCTAAACAGCTTACAAGGGATGTACCATGCGCCAATTCTACTTGCATACACCGCACACACATATAAATATTGATGTATGTGTATATTGTATATGGTATATAAACTCCTGGTAGTTCGCGAGGTATGTGATTGTCTGTCAAAATGACACGAGATTTTTACCCAAATATATTCCCAGGTGTGCTTTGGCTTTATTTTGTTTGTGTCAATGAATTGTCAGCAATGCTTGTAACAGTTCGAGAACTATGAGGGTATTCCAATTGGAGCGGTGGGAAGAGAAACAAAACAAAATTAATAATATTAAGTGAGACAGGGGCTCCCAAACTGTGTACTGCGGTGCCTTGTTGTTTCATGGCGCTATCCACAGGGTATTCGAGAGGTCATGTGCAGGGCTGCATGTAGTGATTAGAACTACAAAAAATTACAAATTAAAAATGCATAGGCCAAAGATGGCTGGCAGAAAACTCCAAAATTTTCTTTTTTGTTGTTGTCTATTGTTGTTGTATAGGGACAAAAAAAGAATTAAGCTTAATTTTTGCTACTTCCAGATAAAATTGCAGCTGTTCAAAAGAGAAACAAAAGAGGAGTAAGGAAGTACTGGTTGTTTTCCAGGTTTTTGCATAAAAAATCTGCTCGAGATCTGCGGCAATGTTTAACAACTATTATTAATCCTGCACCTATCGACATTATCTAGTAGTTTTACCAAATATTTTTCTCAGAATGCTGACCAGTACGACTGTGTAGGATATCCACTCCAAACGACCGCAATTTCAATCGCATTGACAATAATCGACAAGGCGCAATGTTAGAACAGAATTTTAAAAAAATTTTACAGTTTTCTAGAACTGCTTAAGGGTGGTTTAAAAATAGCGCTTGTTAAGATTTATTTCTAACCAAGAAAATATTAGCAGAGTGGAGCGCCTTTTGGAATATATTTTTATATGGCGCAAAAATATATCAAGTGCACCCGCTTAATGATTTCATGCCTTTGATTTACATGAAATTTGATGAAGATGCTCTCCCATAGAGTGACATAAATGATTCAAATGGCGGAGAGGAAACAGTGAGAAGTTTAAGAGATAGAGTCAAAAATATATCAAAAACGTTTTTAAGTATTTTTTCTTTGAATGTTGAGCCCAATAATCGGTATTCTAAGAGAAAAGAAAATAATGATATGGAAAACATTAATATCTTTCGATAAAAAATGCAAACAAGAATGACACATCTTTTTTGGATTTTTTTTCCAAATTTAGACTTCTTTAATATTTTTTCAATGCACTAAAATTAAAACACAGAATTTCGCCATTCAAGTTATACATACATCTAGAATGTTTTCTGTAGGACATTTCGATGTTTTCCGATAACGAAAATGGAAAAAGAGAAAATGTTTCGGTAAACATTTTTATTCAAAATTAAAAATAAAAGATTTCAATAATTTTTCATCAAAATCAAAATTAAAAATATAAATTTTTTAAATGTTTTGTCAACGGTTCTTTTTTTCACGAGGATATATATACTACGAAAAATAGTTAAGGGCTCATTTAAATTGATCGGCCAGTTTTTCTCTTAATCCAGCCAACCAGGTTCTAAAAATCATAAAAGGCCGAAGTGGAGAAAGCGAGCTTCAAATCAAGCTTGATATTCGTACCTCTGCTTGACGCTCCATTACGTTCCGAGCTACAGTCTGCTACATAAGAGAGTGGTCACTGTTACACGTAGATAAAAGATCAGAGCGTCCTGTTTCTTTTTCTATGACATAGAGGGCATCTCAGTCCTTCATGCTTTTTGTAAAAAGTCAGCTGTCTGTCAAATTTAATCTTCAATTGAGTGGTTTTTCGAGATGAGTGCTGTTTACGCCTCTCGCTTTGAGGCAATTTTTCTACGTTTGCATGGAAAAGGACCAAAATTAACGCAAACTGCTGCGGAATATATGGGAAAGCCGAAGCAGTTCGGTAGCAAGTCGGTAACGTTGATGATTTTCCTTATCGCGGAAGTGCAAAAGTCTCAAAAAAAGACGAAAAAAGATTCTCGCATTGTTCTCGAAAGATCCAACTTTGCAAAGCAAAAGGTGTTGACATATCATATGGAACGATTCGCAGGCACTTGCTTGCCAATAAACTGAAATATTGCAGTACTTTGGAAAAATCAATGTTGAGTGCAAAACACATTGAAAAACGAGTGGAATGGGGAAGGAAAACTTGGACCGCAATTACAGCAACGTAAGTTTGCTAATGAATCCTCCTTCTGGTCATTTCCGAGCACCAAACATGCCTGGAAAACCTCCACCAGTAGGATGCTTCAATGGACTGTTAAACACCCCGTCAAGGTCCATGTTTGGGTGTGCCCCTCAAACAAAGGTTTCGGTACTTCGTTCTTATTTACCGAGAATTTAAATGCCGAAAAAATGAATAAAATATATGAAAAGGCTTTGTTACCATCTGCTAAGCAATGGTATATCAAGAAAAATGAATGCTGGATCCTTCAAGAGGACAACGATCCGAAACGTCGGAGTCGAGCGGAAGACCCAAAACGGAGTTGTCACTTTAGATTGGCCATCTCAGTCACCGGATGCAAATTCAATAGAAAATGTGTGGGCTCTGATGAAAATACAACTTCGCAGATGCAAGCCATGTAATTTAGTTCAACTTGTTCGACAAATTCGGAAAATTTAGAGGTTTTTTCCGGTAGAATATGCAGAAAAACTAGTGAAAAATATGCCCTAACGGTGCCAGGCCATAATGACAATGCAGGAGATTGGACTTGCTACTGAGGTATTTGCATTGAGTATTGACGACCAAATTATCAATAAATTTGCGAATTTTCGAAAAATGAATTGTTGTTATTATTTAATGGTGAGCACGCTCTTATGTAACAGACTGTACGTCTTCGGAGACATATCAAGTCAGTCTCTATAACTTTAAGTGAATATTCTCCACTACCTGAAATGTAGATTTCAGTAAAAAAAAATATTTTTTTTTAGAATCGTTTATTTAAATTTACAAGGACTTTACAAATCAAAAAAACAGTTTTCTAAAATTACACGCAGTATAAAAAAAGTTTGGTTATCTCTGATAAATGGCACACAAAAGTAAAGTAAGCATTAGAAAAAAATGTTATACAAAAGCACATAGCCAGCACCATGTCATCAACGTTTTTCCTTTTAATTTTGATAAAAAGTGCGGCTTCCCCTCTTTACACTCGCACACATTTGTATTCGCACTAATGCATTGCAACCCCCTTTCAACTAAATACACACTTTCAACTGTGGCAATTCATTATGCTGATGTGTTGGTTTGTATGTCAAAATAGTTGGTTGATTCGTTGACTGGTTACACGCGGCCGGAAACGGCCTTGGCCTGTTATCAACACATTTCCATCGACGCTTTTTTGAAGCATTATATTTTCTGTGTTTGTGTGCATAAAAAATATTTAATGTACTCTTTTATAGAGCTCTTCTTTTGTTGTTTGTCAATGGTTTTATTTGATTGATGGGAGTATAGAGTATTTTGCCGTAGAAATCAGATTGCAATAATTTTCTGTTTGATGGCACTTTTTCTAATTTTTTAAATTTGTGCTGTAGTTTTGATATGAGAAGAACATGTAATTTTTTGTATTCTAATTAAAAATGAAGTAATCTGGTAAGCACTGCAGTCAGTTCAATACGCATTTGTAGGTTTAAGAAAATGGTAAATTAATGCTGCAATGCTTGACGAGATGCCTCGTACAGTACAAAATATTTCTCCTTCTTTTGAGCTATATTCATATATTTAATAGGCCTCTAGAACTCAGAACTCAGAACTCAACTACATTTTGTAATAACTGCTAGTTCTGCTTAAATCGTTTAAAATACTCTCCAAGTAATTTCGCGAAAGAGTCTCGAGCAAACTTAAACCCCATCAATCGCTACCGGCTATATTTCTATGACATTTTTAGGGTTGAAGAGCCATCAATCAATTAAAATTATTAGAGGGTAAGTGCAGCAGCTCAGTAAGCGCCCAGGAAGAGTTGACCTTAAAGCCGCTGAAAGTCATGACTACATTTAAAATTCAATAGCGGGAGTGCCGGCAGTCTCTCGAGTACGTCTCAACAAAGCTATTAGAATACCAGCGCCTAGGTGTACAGCGTTTGCTATACAAAATTCGGCTGGGTTCGAGCAAAGAGATTTCTTGAAGGAAAATTGCTCATTGCATATTCATATGCAATTTTGATGGAAACGGCGCCTGAAGCGAGCCACTTTTTTACATTGCGTCTTCATATCAAATATATTTTTAAAATTTTATGTGAATGCGAGGTGTGTACAAAAGTATCGCGAATTTTGATTTTGTGTTTTTTTTTCAAAAATGATTTATTTATTCATTAATATCTAATTTGTCCCCTTCAACGTAATCCCCATGAGATATTATGCACTTGTGCCAACGTTTTTTCTAAAATTCGAAGCACTTCAAAAAATTATTTTTTTATCTTGTTCAGCTTCTCTTTCGATGCCGTCTTTATCTCGTCAATCGTAGCGTAGCGTCGTCCTTTCATGGGTCTCTTCAGTTTCGGGAACAAGAAAAAGTCACAAGGGGCCAGATCTGAGGAATGCGGTGGCTGTGGCATCATTAGTGTGTTGTTTTTGGCCAAAAAATCGCGCATAAGCGTTCCAGGTAATATTCCTGACCGTTTTAGCCTGTGGCAAGAACTCATGATGCACAACGCCCCTGCAATCCAAGAAAATGGTAAGCAAAACTTTTCCATTCGACCGAACTTGGCGGCCTTTTTTCGGTCTAGGGTCTTGCGGCAGCTTCCATTGAGATGATTGAGCTTTGGTTTCTACGTCATAACCATAAACCCACGATTCGCCAGCAGTTATAACCCTCTGGAGCAAATTTGGGTCGTCGCGGACAGAGTCCCACATCTCATTAGCAATGTTCATGAGATACTGCTTTTGGTCGAAATTAAGCAGTTTTGGTACGAATTTTGCGGCGACCCGTCTCATGCCAAATCATTGAAAAAAATCGAACGGCATGAGCCAATCGATATGTCTAGCTCCGCAGCAACTTCTCTAACGTTGATTCGACGATTGGTCAATACTATTTTCTTCACTTCATCAATTTTTTCGTCTGTTGTTGAAGTGTTCAGGCGTCCGGCACGCTTTTCGTCGTTCACATCTTCTCGGCCTTCTGAACACATTTTGTACCACCGATGACACAGTCAACATTCGGAATGCATCCGCGCACTTAATTTCGTTTTTCACACAAAATTTGATACCGGTTATTTTATCCGTCTTTTTGAAAAGATAAAAATCGAAGACGAGCCGAAACACGTACAATCAAAGCAGCTGTCAACAATTAACTGAACACTCAAAATGGGCGAACTCGTCGGCATGAGTGAAAGACATGAGTACCAACATATCGCCCAAGAAAATCGAAATTCGAATATACGTAACCTGCGAAAATTCAAAATTCGCGATACTTTTTGAACACACCTCGTATAAAGAAAGCAAACTTCCGCATAAATTGTCGCAATATGTGATGCAAAAAAACATATTCTGGTATAAACATCTAAATGAAATTGGCTCCGAATTCGGATTAACTTTCGAGGAGCGCAAGTGGCAGAGCCTTTGCTTACATTTGCTGACAGAATTTAAGACCAAACACACCAGAGAACATAGCGAAAATGCACTGGCAAGTGCATCATGCATATACAAATACGTTGACCAAATAAAGGGTTGAGCCTGCATAAAGAAAAAATGTGGATTGAAAATGTCTCAATGATTTTGAAAGTCCAATTTTTTCAGTTTATTTTAAATGCCAACAAATTCGGAAAAGTGGCAAAAATGTGTAGCCTCTGCAATATAAACGAAGCAGAAATTTTTTAGGTGGAAGTAGGGTTGAAAATACCTTCGCGCTTTCTGCGACCGTCGTCTACTGCGTTGATTGGTGGGGCAGTAAAACAATCCCTATTCGTCTTTTGGAGAAACTCCGCGAAGTGGACCAGTTCTATTCACCCACGTAGGGGTCCACCATATTTGTAGCCAGTTTCCTGCTATAAGCTCGTCTTCTTATGCCTCTCTATCTGTGTCAAGTTTGTATCTATAGATGTTTTGTATCATCGATAGCTTCAATTGTTCCAGTTTTTGAAGCAAAAAGAACATCGGAACAATGCGATATCAAATTTGTTAGTATCGACTTTCTCCTATCTGATACCATCGGGAGTCAAAAAGTTAGTGCCGCCAACTTAAGAGTTTCTACTCTTCAGCCGCCCACTCCACATATCGGAGGTACTGCCTTATTTTTGTCGAATATATTTTAATCGCATTCCAGTTATTGATTGGCACGGATATATGTTACTATTACTATATACTACGTCAAATACATAAGGATTTGAGGTAATTGAAGCTGTTGAAAAGCCATAAGTCCCAAAATGATTTCAATTAAACCAACACCTCGTCTCCTACATAGCCCAGAATTTTCGGAATTTTAGATACACGATATTAAAAATTGTTTTCTAATGTGAATACATCTTTATCGCATTAATGCAATGCCGCCTAGAGGTATGCCTCGCTTTCTTAAAATTTCCTTTAAATATCAGTTTCGCTCGAGTGTGAAGTGATTTTAAACGTCAAACAATTTTCCAACATCTTATCTCTCATTTCTATGTGGCCCTTTAACTACATCTACATTCATACAAACATACATGCACACATATAATCAATGTCCCGTGCTATCAAGATTGCTTAACCATTGCTAAGACATAAAATTCAATTGAATTCACTTTTGTGAGAGCCAACAACAACTTGCAGGGCAAGAGTGAAACAAGCAAGCACACTTAGCTAACCACTTAAGCATTTATAAGTACTCAAGTATATGCCAAAAGTAGACAAAAGTTATAAAGGTAAACGAGAAGGCAATGCAAAGTACAACTGCATGAGCACTCACACCCACACACGCACACAAAAGTACGCAATAAAAGGCGCAATAAAATCACAAAATGGCGCATATGATAAGGTGAATATGGGTCTGAATATGTATAGTGTGCGTGTGTGTGTGTGTACAAACGTTTTTATGGTTATGACACGCGGCATGTTGCATGTGGCATGCATGTACGTACGCTAAGACATGACAAAAACAACAACAGCACAGTACAGACTACAACTACAGTTGTGAATATGCAAAAAAGGAGCAAAAATGCAAATGGAAAAGAAACAGTTAAAAGATATGCAACAATTTTCTATGTATGCATATGTATATATGTATGTATGCGTGCGTATGAGAATGCATGAATACACCTGGAAATTAAGTAAGAGCAAAACAAGGCATTTGCAAGTTTTTTGCCGGAGTGGCTTAACAGTGGATCCAGCACCTCCCAACCTTCTGCAGGGTGGCCAACTCGGCTTGTCTGCCATATCTGCATGCATTTATATATGTATATGTGCGTGCTTTAGTTGCAAGGATAATAAGTGTATCTGTGCATATGGTTATGATTATTACGCTCTCATTGTTAAGTATTTTCTGCTGTTGCTGCCGCACTCACAGCTGCACGTAAGTTTTCAACCTGTAGGAAAAGCTGCACTCTTAATGAGGCGGATTTTTGGTACCAGGTATCGTCACACTCCAACACGAAATCTATGGCGCAACTAGATCATCTCAGAGAGACAACCACTAGAATCATTGAAAAGCTATTATATAAATTTCTGATAGAGGCTAAGATACTAATCCATTATCAACCTATTTTTAATTTAGAGATAGCCCAAGGCATTTATTGCTGGTGCTGCTAAGCAAGCATTTGTTAAATAATTTATTATAATATAGTACAAGTGCTTAAAAAAAATAATATTAAAATAAAATAATGTGAACGACGAATCGATTATTTTGTAATTTAAAATATAATATATTGGTAAGAAAAATCGTTGGCATATATTGCCTCGTGTAAAAGCAGCGCTCAAAATCCAGTTCACGAGCCATGTCGCATATTCAGAAGAGGAAACGGGCAGGCTATAGCCTATCTACCTTGGACGAATCGCATAAATAGACTTATGAAAAGCAAAAAGGATTAAAGAGCAGAGGCATGCACACAGAGAGAGCTTCCCGACCGCAAAACAAGCTCATTCGCCCTTTTTCGGTTATTCAAATTATGCCAGGTACTAATATAAATAGATGGATTTTTGGATCGCTGTTTCGTTTTGTCGGACATAAGAAAAATTAATACATATTTGCTAGTAGCTCACCAGTAATACTCATACTGTTAATTAGGGCTTTAGAGAACCCAAATAGAAAATATTTTCTGTCACTCATATTAACTTCACACAGAAACGATACCTGTAATTTCAGTTAAAATCTATAGAAAAAAAACAAAACGTATAGAAGTTTTCGGACATTTTCTACCAAGCAAGAAATTTTTCGTAGATGTAGTTTAGAATCGATGTTTCGTTTTGTTGGACGACCTGCTCAATCCATTCAGTTACATTATTCCATTGAAATGAAATACCTTTTTAGATAGCTAAAAGAAAACATAGGTTGGGTTAGGTTAAGATGAGTGGCTGCCTACCTGAGGGGCCCACTTAAACAAATAATAAAAAAATCCTTGAGAACAATTCGGAATAAACAGAGCGGAAAGAACCAAATAGGGGGAAAAATGAAAAAGAAGTGGATTCGAATTGGAGAATCAATCAGGAGGAAAAATAAAAAGAAGAGGATTTGAATTGGAGGATGACGACCAACGGTGGCTGATTACATTTGTATTAACCGCCTCAAACTACTTATGAAATTCGCCAGGTGTCCGATATTTTAACCTGTTATATCCACAGGTGTGGCTGAAAAGTGAGAGCCCAGGTATCTAAATCTTAGCCTGTCGAGAGCAAGGCAGCTGAGAGGAAGGTTCTGAGATAATTCCACCTCATCCTCCAGAGAGCTTCTGCAGAACGGATTTGAAGTAATCTCAAGTCTCACCGCTTGGATGCCTAACAGACAATGCCGGGTAAGAACACCCATAAAATAATCTAGAAAAAAACATATTAGTTTTTAAATTATTGGTAAGTAATTGCGGATTTTTTTTTAGAAAGTCAAATACAACTTTTCCATGGAACTAATTATATTTATTTTGTAATGCATTGCCCATTTTGATCAATGACCTTTTGCCATTTTTCAGGCAGCATCATAATCGCACGTTCATAAAACTTCTGATTTTTATTAGCAATAAGCTGAATCCGGTACGATTTGACATCATTATCATTATTGAAACTTTAACCATTCAAGGAGTTTATTATTAGAAGGCCATTACGCACTGCGACCAGAGTTGATCTATTGTGAAAGGCCTATTTTGTAACCCTAGAGTTTTAGGCTTTTTAGAAATTTTAGCACAGTTTTGGGTTTGTTGTTCCAAAGATTGCATGGAGATACTACGATACCACCAAGGTGGTGAAGTCTTTGTCTGCCCAACGCAGGACATTCACAAAGCACATGTTCTGAGCTTTCTATGTCCATTTCGCAAAAGCGGCAGACATTGGTCTCAGATAGACCAATATTATTTAGATGATACCTCAGGCTGCAGTGACCTGTAAGATATTCTGTTAAAAGACGCAGATCAACTCTGTTTAGTGAGAGAAGTTTGTCAGATATTCCTTTGTTGGGGCTTTAGGAATAGTTTGGCTTGACGCTGACCGGCGTAGTTTAGCCAGTGTGCGGCAAGTTTTCTTTCTTCCCATTTCCTAAGGAATTCATTAATGTGGCCTTTTGTGAGTCCACAGAAAGGCTCAGGACCAGTAAGTTGCATATTTGCTCCTTGTTTTGCAAGGTCGTCAGCCATTTCATTTCCCACATGTCCTTCATGTCCCGGAATCTAACATAGTGTTACTGTGTTGAGGTTTCCTAACGTATTTAGAAGGTTTAGGCAATCATTTACCAATTTAGAGGTGATAGTTGTTGATAGAAGGGCTTTTAAAGCCGCTTGGCTATCTGAAAGTATGTAGATGTGAGTACCTCTCATTTTCCTTCTAAGGCATTCTCTCACACATATTTCAATGGCATGTATTTCTGCCTGGAATATAGTTGGGTAGGATCCCATCGGAATCGATTTTTTGAATTTGGGCCCATTGATTCCTGCCCCTGTTCTACCATTTTCCAATTTGGACCCATCAGTAAACCATAGCTGGGAGCCAGGTTTGAAAGTGATAGAGTTAGTTCTCCAGTCTGTTCGTTTATTGATTATAACTTGGAAGTTCCTGAAGAGTATTGGTTTGGGTGATAGTATATCATCCCTGTGAAGAATGGGACTATGTAGGAAGTCTTCTAAGATCTTTAAATGTCCTTTCATATCCCCACTTTTAAGTTCAGATATACCTTTTAGTCTTAAGGCACTCGAGCGAGCTTCCCTTTCAATTAGAATTGGAAGCGGTGGTATGTTCAGGAGCACACTCAATGCATCCGTGGGACACGTTTTCATAGCCCCTGTAATACCAACACATACCAGGCGATGCAGTTTGCTTAATTCGTTTGCCGCCTTTCTTTGCTTGACCATGGGCCACCATGCTAAGGATGCATAAGTGACTATGGGTTTTACAACTGTGGTGAATGTCCAGAAGGTCATTCTAGGGCTTAGTCCCCATGTCTTGCCAAAAAGCCTTGTACAGGCAAAGAATGCCCTTGTGGCTTTTGAAGTAACTCTCTCAATATGGGAGTTCCACGTAAGCGTTTTGTCAAGACTAACGCCAAGATGGTTCGCTTCTGTCGAGAGTTCAAGTGTTGTTCTATTAAGGGTCGGACATTTGAGATTTATGTTCCTTCTCCTAGTAAACGGTACAAGAGTTGTTTTGGATGGGTTGATGGAGAGCCCTTTTTCCGTGCACCATTTGTTTATTATTGTAAGGGCTTGCTGCATGCGATCCGAAATGGTTTCCTCATGCCAGCCTAATACATAAACTACTAGGTCATCAGCGTAACCCTGAGTGTGAAATCCTAGGTTATTCAGTTTGTGGAGAAGTTCATCTATGACTAGAGTCCACAGAAGAGGTGGGAGTACGCCACCTTGAGGGCAACCTCTTGTGGCTTTAATAGATTTGATTGTTCCTCCTAGTTCGGTGCTGATCGTCCTAGATTTCAGCATGAATATTATCCATCTAGTGATGGGTTCAGGTACCTCCTTTTGATATAGAGCATTATAGATTGCCTCATAGGAGGTGTTATCAAAAGCTCCTGATATGTCAATAAATGCACATAGAGCTATCTGTTTGGACTCAATAGCCTTTTCAATAACTGTTACCAGGCTGTGTATTGCAGTCTCAGTGGATTTTCCCTGTTGATAGGCAAATTGAAGGCGATGCAGTGGGAATTTAGCTAGATTGTATTCCCTAATATACTGATCAACTATCTTTTCCATTGTTTTGAGGAAAAATGAGCTGAGACTAATTGGTCTGTATGATTTAGGCAATTGTTCGGGTTTTTCCCCTACCTTTGGAATAAATACGACCTTAACCTCAGCCCATTTTGTAGGCAAATATCCTAGCAGTAAGCTTGCTTTGTATAGTCTGGTCAAATTAGGGATAATATGGTGTGCACCCTGCTGTAAGAGACAGGGGAATATCCCATCAGGACCAGGAGATTTGTATGGGCTGAATGTTGATATCGCCCATTGTACCCGCTTTTCATGGAATAGCTTGTTTGCTAGTTTTAAGTTCTCAGCACCCGCAGATGTAGTAGTTTCTGCCGGTACAGAGATCTCGTCTAGCACAAGTGATCCAGGGAAGTGAGTGTCCAGCAGAAGTTGACTGGTTTCCTTTGGATTCCTTGTGTAGCTTCCGTCTGGCTTTTTCAGGGTACTAATGCCGTTTGAGTGATCTTTTAGTAGGGCTTTTTGGATACGAATAGCATCCGGAAGACTACAAATCTTTTCACAGTGATTCCTCCAAGTAGCCCTTTTAGATTTCCTCAATTCTTTATTGTAGTTGGTTAGGGCTGTTGAGTAGGAGGACCAGTCCCCCATTGCTTTAGCTCTATTCCATAGGGTTCTTGTTTCTTTACGCAGGTTGGAAAGTGTACTATTCCACCAAGGAACATTTCTTTGTAGCTTTTTCACTTCAAGGAGTTTTGTAAAGATCGAAAGAAAAAGTAATCAGTAATTAGTGCAAGGTCAAGACTATATGGCGGATGTGGCAAAACATCCTAACCAAGCTCCAATAATTTTTGCCGAGTGGCCAAAGATGTGTGTGGGCTTGCATTGTTATGATGGAATACAATACCTTTTCGATTTGTCAATTCGGGCCACTTTTATTCAACTGCTTTGTTTAATTTCGTTAGTTGTTCAATGTAGACATCAGAGTAGATCATTCGGTTGGGTGATAAAAGTTCAAAGTAGACAATTCCTTTGTAATCTCACCAAACTTGTAGCAAAACCATCTTTTGATGAATATCAGCTTTTGATGTTGTTTGAGTTGGTTCACCTGGCCTGCTGCACGATCTGTTCCGCGTTGATATTGTTGTAAACATCCCATTTTTCATCGCCAGTTATCAGTCGTTTTAAAAATGGATCATTCTCATTACGTTTCTTTAGCAAATCGCAGCTGTTAATGCGTTGCGTTAAATGCGTTTCCTTCAGTTCGTGAGGAACCCATGTATCGAGTTTTTAAACATAGCCAAGTTTGTTTAAGTGTGCGCTGCGGTTTTCCCTTTGTGGAAATAAAAAAGCGAAATATGAAGAAAATGTTCCTTTGAATTTTCCATTTTTTAACGATCACCAGACGAAAACTACGCAACCGATCAAAAACATTTTTTTACTGATTGACAGTTGAATTTGCCAACTATCAAATAACAAAATGTGTTTCACATTTGTACTGCGTCTGCAAACCTAAAAATTCAACTGAAGCCATCTATAAGTGAAATCCGCAATTACTTAGTTGCCAACCTAAGAATTTGCAGAATTGTTTGCATATAAAAAACCAAAAACCCAACATTTTCTAATTATTTGAAGAAGGAAATGCTTGATGAAAAATCGCTCAAAGCTCAAAACTTTATAAGCCAGCCATTTTAACGGTCAGGGCTTGGTTGAAATTTTATTAATAATTTTTACTAATTTACATATTCTTTAACTAAAAATAAAAAAATCTAGTTTTGAACTAAGATTAAAATAAGTGGAAGTAAAAGCAAGAAAAAAAAATGTTTTGGAATAATTTTTAAAATCTAATATTAAAAAATAAAAACAAGAAAAACCAAATTCAATCAAAATATTCCAAAAATTCTGAAATAATGTCAAATAAGCAAATTAATCCGAAATGGCCTATGTAAATAATAATTGACTCAAGAATCCAGGACGACTTTTCCATGTAACCCTGTAAACATCTCGTTCTCCTATACAGAAGAGAAATAAGAACATAATTTTGACAAGGCTGGCAGAATTTCTTATAAAATCTTCTCATAATAATATTAATAAAAATGTTTCCACATCTGACAAAATAATGCCCCAATCTTATACATATACATATAACAAGAATGGCCCTAGATGGGAATCCTCAGGGAAGCATTCCATAGAAGCAAGTTGGATCAAGGCGATAGCATCTAATCGAGTTCGCAGAAGAAGCCTTAGGGCCTCGAAGAAGTAATCAGGAGAAAAAAATACGAACTGTATACGCATGTAAGCGTCTAGCGTGTTGTTAAATTGCGCTAAAACCACTATAGGCAGCTCCCTGGGAAAACAGCAAGCAGGTTTCAGAAGCAACCGTTCCTGTGTAGATCAAATTAACACCCTACGTCACATTGTGGAGCAAGAGTGGCAGACAACCCTCCAACTAACCTTTGTAGATTACAGTACAGCTTTTGATTGCTTCTCTCGAAACAGTATGGTACGCGTTAGACGCTCGAATTATCACGGCGAAACTAATATCTGTCGTATGAGCGTACTACAACAACTTTAAATGCAGGATTTTGCACAATGGTAATCTGTTGGAAAGCATTCCCGCCAGTACTGGCGAACGGCAAGGCTGTCTGTTGTCTTATTTTTTTATTTTTAATTGTTATTGGTAATATACTAAAAAGCTGTATAGAGGCGATAAGAACAGGTATTTATTGGAACTTCTAAGAACATCTCGAAGACCTTGCCTACGCTGATGTTCATACATGCCTTCTCTCCGTCAAAGACAACGACATGCAGAACAATATTGATGATCTTTACTCAACCTCATTAACTGGAGGACTAAAAATAAATCACGAGAAAACGAAAGCCATGAAAATTCGATCCACTAGCAACGGCCCGTTCCTCTTAAATGGCGAGCAAATTGAGTACGTTGACACTTTTACCCACTTGGGTAGTATCATTGCCGCTGAAGACAGGGCGAAGCTAGACGTTATCGCCAGAATAAATAAAGCGAACGGCGAATATGAACAGTTCCGAGCTATCTGGTGTTCGAGCATCTTCAGCCTACATACAAAATTACGAATCTTTAAGACAAATATGCTATCAGTACTCTTGTAGGGATCGGAAGCTTGGTTCATAAATAATTGGATCGAAAAAAAGTCAAAGCTATGTGAACAGATTTTTACGCAGGACATTGAAGATGGCCCAACATCATAAGTAATGGCAATCTACATATACGAGGGGTGCAAAATCCACCGGTAGCTTACATGATAAAACTACGAAAGTGGAGGTAGCGCCATAGACGCAAATGAAATCTGTTTTCAAGCACTGGACTAGAATCCACAAGGTGCTCGCAAGGTTGGCCCTCCAAAAATGTCCAGAAGGAAATAAAAACTTGGACCGAAATCAAGCTCCTTCCAAAAAATAGAATCAGATAGAGGTGTTTTACTGGTGCCCTATGCTCCAGTGGGAGAAACAGGAACCGATGATGATACGCATGTACGTGAATAATTCCTCCCGGAAGGTTTTGTATGGCATAAAATGCATTAGCTTAAAAAACGGCTGTGTCCATAAGCCAAAAAGTGTTAAAAAGTCAAGAATTACATTTTCAAACTGCAACAATTCAAAAATGACTCCGTTCTTCGGATAATTATTTCTTTGCTATAAAACTTTGGAACGTCTTTTAAGAATCTGCACTAATCAAATTTCAGTTAACTAATTAAAAATCAGTTATTTCCTAAAAACTCAAATTTGAGTCATTGCCCTAGATAAAATTCTTTATTCAGACTTCCCGGCAGGGTGCTTACATTTACAAGCCTACACACACATGCAAACAAAATGTTCTGTTGTGTTATGTTGCATAGCTCGCCTATTTTTATTGTCATTGCAACATACAATTCCATATTGTTTTTGCTCACCAAGCCACTTTTTGTTGCACCAGTAAACTCACTCGTAATACAAATAGCTTATTGCATTGTGTTTTTATCTGTGGGTGTGTGTATGTGTGTGCTAGTTAAGTTAGTATCATTACGTTTGTTGCATGCAACAATCTAACTATTATTATACTTTGTGTCTGCCTTTTAACAAAAGCAAAAACAAAGGCAAAGCACAAAAAATTTATGCAAAGCAAATAAATGAAATTAAATAATTACTTGAATGTACGTAAGTGTGCACGTAAGCACATTTCCATGTCTGTGAGTGCGTAAGTGTAGGTGTGGCTGAGCAAATGCAAATGGAAATGGAAATGCAAATGCAATTAAATTGTCGTTAAAGTTAACTGCAACTGCAAAAACACTTCCTGTTCCTGTTCTTGTATGCAAAGTATAAGCATTTAAGTGCATAAGTAAATACTTTTGTGAATTTCTTATGCCATTTGACTGAAAATAGTAATAAGTGAGTGTTGGTTTGCTACTAAAAATGTTACTTGCACTCGATAATATTAATTGAAAACTGTAACTAGCACCACTGAACTAGCAGGGTGTCTCACCATACCTCTCTTTCTCTCGCTCGCTCTCTCAATGCATGCTTGTATGTGTTAACTTGCTGGTTACTTTTAATTAACTCCGTTTTTCCTTTTGAAAACTACTTTTGTGAACTCAATAAGGCAAAAATATTGCTTTGTCAAAAGAAAAGCTGAAAATGCTTTTAGGTTGTGGAAAGTATAAAATTTATGATACAGTAAACTTGCCAGCGGGTTTCAAAATTGAGTATCCTCTTATTTGCTATATTCTTTTTAATTGCTTAAAACGGCACTTCACTAAAACAGAGCAAATAAAGGGTGGTTAAGTTTTAAGGGCCGGTGTTGATTTTGAATAAAATGGAATTTGTTTAGGAAATTATTGTCATTTCTCTTTATTATGATAATATTGGTATGGCTCAACTACGTATGGAACAAAATATCGGCCAAATGGTCGCCGCGGCCTCGGCGGCACAACTCCATCCGATGGTCCAAGTTTTCGATGACGATGAGGCATAATTGAGGTTCTATGCCGTTAATGTGCCGAATTATCTTATTATTTAGCTCTTGAATTGTTGCTGGGTTATCGACATACGCCTTTCCTTCAAATAACCCTAAAGAAAGTGTCAAATCACATGATCTTGGCGGCCAATTGACATCGCCGCGACGTGAGATTATTCGGCCATAAAATTTTTCGCGCAAAAGAGTCATTGTTTCGTTAGCTGTGTGACAAGTGGTACCGTCCTGTTGAAACCACATATCGTTAACATCCATATCTTCCAAATCGGACCATAAAAAGTTCGTTATCATCTCACGATAGCGAACAGTATTCACAGTAACTGCCTGACCGGCCTCATTTTGGAAAAAATACGGCCCAATGATGCCGCCGGCCCATAAACCGCAGCAAACTGTCATTCTTTGGGGGATCATTGGTTTCTCGGCAATCACCCTTGGATTTTCATTCGCCCAAATACGGCAATTCTGCTTATTGACGAATCCACTGAAGTGCATGATATGCATTTTGATTTGAACGCCCGTTTTCATAATAAGCCTGAATAACTTTAACGCGTTGCTCGATTGTTTGTCTTTCCATGGTTCAAATTGAATTGGTCTGAAATTGAAAAATGTCAAATGAAATGCCGAAAAACTTGACGTTTAGGCCTCATAAACCAGGCTCCCCCCTTAATGAAGATTTCCAGTTCATTAGCCTATGTAAGTTGGAAGTTTTCAAATTTATTTGTACTCATTTGGCACCATAAGACCTTTCGGCGCCTATTCAAGTGTATACCAAGGAAAATATAATAATAGTTTTCGCGTTTTTGTATTCATCTGTTTTGACCAGGTTTTAGCACTGCAGTCATACATCGAAGAACGCTGGAACGAAATATATAAGTATAGTCGCAAGTAACGTGATTTGCGTACCATTATTTGGCTACTAACGAGATTCAGTTCTTTGAAAGTGCACCTTCCTCAAAAATGTGATATGAAAATTAGATTTATGTGAAATGTGGCTTGAAGATAATGAGACTGCTTTTCATTTGTTATGTGATTTTCCTGGTTTTTGTCCACTTTCTGGCAGGACGATTCTTCCGAATGACGAGGTGAATAGGGTCCTCTACTTTACCTAAGCGACTCTTCTAGTTGAGCTTTAGCGACTTGAAATGAACAACTTTAGGAGGAGTGGCTGCTTAACGATGCACATCATGCGCTAATATAGACGGATTGCTTGACAAGAGGGCGGCACGTTCTCCTTCTTCTAAATTGGCGCTACAACCGCTTACGACATTTTGGCCGAGTTTAACAAAGCGCGCTAGCCGTTTCTTTCGTGCTAACCGGCGCTAGTTGGACACACCAAGTGAAGCCAAGTCCTTCTCCACCTGATCTTTCCAACGCAGAGGGGGTTTTCCTCTTCCTCTGCTACCACCAGCTGTATCCATTCGGACGACGTGAACCAAACAACGTAGCCGCTGGATCTTTATTCGCTGCACTATGTCTCTGCCATCGTAAGGCTTATACAGCTCATCGTTCCATCGTTTTGTTTTTGTTCGTCGTGAGAGGACTTTACTGCTCAGTTGCCAACTTAGTCCAAAGTAGCACTTGTTGGCAGAGAGATTCTAAGTTGGATTTCAAGGCTGGCATTGTTATGGGTTTTAATGCTGGTTCCTAAATACACGAAGTCCTTTACAACCTGGAAAATATAACTTTCAACAGTGACGTGGGTACCGATACGCGAGTGCGCCGACTGTTTGTTTGAAGACAGGAGGTACTCCGTTTTGTCCTCGTTCACCACCAGACCCAGTCGCTTTGCCTCTTTATCCGGTTTGGAGAAGGCGCGAGGGCGGCACGTTGCAGGGGCTAAATAGACAAACCTATAAACGTCAGCGACTGCCAGTCGCTTCCAGTCTCCAAGTAAAAAAAGAACACAACATTTGCTCAAATTTTTATATTAATAAAAGGAAATGGCTTGCAAGGAAAAGTTATTTAAAAATCGCCTACTAACTTCTCACAACTTCTCAACCTCTTTATCCCTTAGAATTTGCCCATATTTTAATATCACATTGAAATAATTTTCTATTTACTACCAGCCTATTATTAAGCATTGTAACAAGCAAGCACACGCCTTTCTTTGCATTAGAAGCAAAATATTATGAATTCGAGCATTTATTCTCACAATTTCTTCGCACTTCTAATGTTAAAATAATAACTAGTTACATTTTCAAGTAGGCCTTGGACCAGCCCACTTATGCAAACATAATTTGTAATTAAGTTAGAAGACCACACCGTAGACATTGAAAAAGAACTGCGACGCGATGCGACATAAGCAGCAGCTCAGTAAGAGCAGCAGCACAGAAAGAAAGAGAAGCACTAAAACGCAGCTCAACACGCATACACACATACATGCACACATTAATGCGCTCAGCAAGCTACAACAGTTTAGCACAACGGACCCAATTGCTGCTGCTCCTGCTGCTGCTCTTGCTGCTGCTTTTGTTGTATCTGCCGTTGTATCTGCTGTGGATAGCACACCTGTCTGTTTGTTTTTGTAAACGCCTTTTTGTTGCGTAATCGCACCTAACAGAAGTCACCGCTCATGCGTTCGCGCACCTATTGTGTTTGTGTATGGCTTTGTGTGCGCGTGTTGGTAAGCAGATAAATTCCAGCCTACACGCTTCACTCACCTCGCTGCTGTGAGACACGATCCGCATGCAGAGATAATGTCTACACCCGCAACGCCAGTGCAGCCGCCGCCGTTGATGAAGGGGACGTGGAGAGGGCGACAGCTGGCTGGCTGAATGGATGACTGACTGGATGGATGGCTGGTAAAGTAAGGTAGGCAAGTTGACTGGTTACTGATCGTTACAATAGGCGCAGTTGTCGGAGAATATTTACAAGTTTGTAATATACATAGAAAGCATAAACACGCATTAAGTACTTGTAGGCGCATTTAAGGAAACCCATTTATTAAACTCATAGTTAGTGTAGCGATGATAAATTTTTCTTTTGTACTAACAAACATTTTTATTGTGTTTATCACTTTTTGTTTTTTTTCTCGTTAGTTTTTAGTTATATTCTTAGCTTGCACCAACAGTTAATTAGACGCGCTTGCTTCGGTGGTGAGTTTTGTTAAAAAAAAAAAGAATTCATGTACTACATACTTGCATATATAATTCTGGCTTCCTAATGGTAAAAAATATCAACAAAAGCAGAAATGTAGATAACGAAACTAAAATTTTGAAAAATTTTTTATTTCTTTTATATCAAAAATATTATGATAACTTCATTATGTGCACATTAGCCATGGCTCAAGTGAAATATTAGCGGTGGGTTTGGCTGTCAGCGCAAGAGACTCAATAAATTTTTATGAACTCGCATGTTAGTATGTAATAGGGATGTAAGTCCCGGTTATTTCCCGAAAAACCCAGGATTATTATTTAACAATTCCGGCACTATTTGCCAACAATCCCGAAATTTTCGGGATTCCAAATTTCTTATGTAAATCTCGGGATTTCGGGACCCCGGGTTTTTAAGTCCCGAAAGTTCTGGGACTAGTATTTAACAGTCCCGGCACGATTTGTAATAATCCCTAAATTTTCGAGATTCGAAATTTTTTTGAAGCATGTAAAATGGAGACAGAAATATTCCCTTTTATACAAAAAAGTAACAGTACTTTGTACTTTACGTTTACAATACTCCATTGCTTATTTTCATCACAGCTCAAAGTGCAACCAGGGCATGGGTGGGACTTGGTAGTATTTTTATTGGCGATATTAACATTTTCTCCGATAGTCAAGTCGCCTTGAAGTCTGCGACGACGCCATTGTGCAGCTCCAAACTAGTCAACTCCTGTAAAGAAGAGATCAAATCTCTTGCATGTGCAGGTAAATTTTTTCTGGGTTCCATGGATATAGGCATAGGAACATGGAGGGGAATGAAATTGCTGATGAGCTTGCCAGGAAGCGGACTGCATTGGGCTCAAAGATCTCCTACCCAGGCATCGGAATCCCTCTGACTGTTGTTAAAGGCGAATTGCACAACTTATTTCTCGCAAATCACAAAAAATATGCAGCTCCATTTTTTCATGCGCTATTTCGAAAATTCTTTGGCCCTATGAAAATAAAAAAAGAGGATAAGGTTAAAAAAAAATTTAATTAAATTTTTAAATAACAGTTTTTTTAAATCAAAGTTTTTGTTTTTAATTTGTTAAGTTCTAACAAAATCAATAACCTCTAAATCTCGGTACTTGTCCCGGGCTTCCGTTTTTGTAATAAAAAAATCCCGAAAATTTCGAGATCGCAAACCTCAAAAAAATGTGCATTCCCATGTTGCATTTACATATAAATGCAGCTCGCTAGCTGTAAATAAGTTGTAAGTAGCTGTAGCAAATGTTAGTCGCAATCAAATTGAATTTACAAGGAAAACTCCCCTTTTTTGTTTCATATTAATTTATTTATTTTTTCTAACTGCTGAAAGGCTCGAAGCGGAATGCCAGTAGTTTTTCCGCGCATTGCACACAATCCACATACAAACTGCATTATTTATAACTGGTAGCACATTTTTTTCTCGTTATTCTACGCACACTTACAATTTAGCATAAATTTACATACATTTCAGTGGCCACGCAGCAAAATGAAGCTGTCAGCTGCTTGTCTTATTTATTTTAAGTATTTTTTTATACAGATTATATTATGTGTATGTATAAGTAGAAGTCTCCCCCTCATCGGAAGTGGTGCATGTTTCGTAAAATTTAGTGAATAGTAGACATTTAGAATTTGATGAAACGATAATCAACTTCTAATAGCGCTTTTCAACAAAAATGTGTATTCCTCTTATTTTGAGTAGAATTAGAATAGTAGGGGCTTTCATAGGCGGTCTGATGAGATGAAATAATCAAATGCTTAATTTTGCTTACAAAATCAGTGGATTCTATTATTTCAGGTAAGCATTTGGTAACGCTACTACTACCACAGTTGTTGGCAATACCCAGTAAATATTGTGGCGAATATTTGCAATGATAACCAGTCGATGGCCAATATGAATACCGAATCCAGAACGAGCTCATAATCAGCTCAAGTTTTTCACTGCTCATAGGATGACGGAAACCTATACAAAATTGCTAAAGGAAAATATTTTATTTATTTATTAGAAATATAATTTTGAATAATTATATTACATTGCGAGAGGTACTAGTAATCAAAAAAATATATAAAAAAAGGTTGTCTGTAAAGTCGGCTTACTGACTATAGTTTAACGTGACAACATCATAAGAAAATACTGATGGAATGGTTGCATTTTTCAAAACAAAATTTTAATTTTATTTGTTTGATAGATCTTTTGTATGGATATAGAGAAGGAGGTAAATGGAATCGCAATGGAATAGGTCAAGTTACATTTACACAAACGTGAAAAATTACGAAACATTTATCAAATTCATGAAAGATATCTTCAATTTAGATTGTGCGTCAGACGTTAATAAGTCAACAACACTAAGAGGAAACATCATCGATTTGCCTTTTTCAAGACACATTACACTCGAAACACTCCCTTCCATTTCCTATTTTTCCTATCATCGTCCTATTCTCAACAGAGAAATGGCTCATTACCATGCACACAGGAAGAAGCCATATGCAAATACAAGTATGTGAATTTATATACAAACTAGCAACCCGCCCTGCTTCGCACGGGTATAAAATATATACCCTATGTCACTCACTGAAAAAATGATTAAAATCGATCCAGTAGTTTTGGCTTATTCATTACTGCCCGTGGCCCGCACGCGTTAAATTTGGAGTAAAACAATTCCCCTTTCTTTATAGCATGAAGATTTCCTGCTATCTTTGGGATATCTAAATTCATACCCTACATTTTTGCATATTAACTTTTTGCATTTTTACATATGTATTTATTTTATTTTTACAACAATTACTATATTACAGAATGTCTTTATATACAACGTTCATAGCCTTCTTGTCATTAGACAATACAAACATGTTTTCTCTAGAGGTTACTCTTGAAAGAGCGACATACAGTTGGACATGTGAAAAACAGTCAACACTCAAATCTAAGCCTGCAACGTTGAAGGTTTGACCCTGAGATTTATTAATGGTCATTGCAAAAGATGTCTTTACCGGAAATTGTAAGCGTTTAAATTGGAATGGTAGATCCGATGGTATCAGAGGGATTCGGGGAATCAATACATCTTCTCCGGTACCACATCCTGTGAGTATTGTGCACTCTATTATGAAAGTTTTCAGTGATTTCACCCACGTGCCATTGCAAAGTTTAGGTGGACTTAGGTTTCTTAATAAAATAACAGGACAACCTATTTTCAGCTCCATTTTGTGAGGAGGGAGTCCAGACGGGTTCAAAGAATTTAGAAATTCTGTAGGAAATTGAACAGCTCCTTCCAAATCAAGAACAGTATCGACCGAGTAGTATATTTTCGTCGGCGCATCAATCTTTGAAATAATCAAGTTATTTACCTTATCTACTTGTTCGTTAGTTGGTGACAGAATAGCTCTTTCTTTAAACCAAGATATTGTCTTATAACTTATGTTATCAATGTCTGGATAGACATTGTTGACTAACTCTTGGATGTTGTCTATCAAAACACAAAGGTTTTCTAGGTTAATCCTTCCCTCACTTTGTGTTAATTCTCCATTGCCAACTTTTAGCAGGATCTCTGGAAATAGCCTGTTCTCACGTGAAGATGACGAAACCCTCATATTAGTTTTAAGATCTAATTTATTGGCATGCGACCAAAGGTGGGATCTTTTTAGCGAAGCATTTATTTCGTCAGCACGTGTTCCTCGAGTCACAACTGGTAGGATTTGACGGAAATCTCCTGAGAACAGAATTGTACATCCACCCATAGGTGCATTTTTGTTGCGCAAATCGCGCATTGTCCTATCCAGTGCTTCCACAGACGTCTTGTTTGACATGGTAGCTTCGTCCCAGACTATTAATGAGCAGTCACGCATCAATTTTCCTGTATTGCTCTGTCTAGAAACACTACAGACGCTGTTATCATCATCGGTGGCGATTTTCAGCGGGTGCTTCATTGTAGAGTGTGTGGTTCGGCCTCTTTCCAAAAGACTCTTTCCAAAAGAGTAGCGGCAATGCCGGATGACGCAGCAGCTAACGCAATTTTTCCGGTAGATCTCAATTACTAACTACTGATGTAATATCTTGAAAAATATTGTTTTTAATTATATGCTGTAAAGAGCCATATACATAGATCTATATGAAAACAACAATGTATTTAAGGTATTTAATTGGATAAGGATTAATGTTGTACCTATTTGTTGAAATCGCTTCGAAAATAAGCTATTAGTTGTCGTAAAAAGTAAATGACAAAAAATGTTATTGTATGGAATCGATAGCAAGCTAAACGCGCTCCGAATCAATAAAAACTATTCAAAAACTGTATTTTAATTACAGTATGCAAAATTCGTATTAGTACACCCCCTAATAAATAAAAAAACCACGTATATTTTCAAATTAATTTTAAAACAAATGCTTGAAACCGTTTTATTTTATAGATAATTAACTAAAATAAGGCCAAATAAAAAAACCGCTCACAAAGTGTATTGAAATGCAAAAAAAAAAATAAGAAAGAAAAAAAATGAACACTTTTCACAGAAGCAAAATTCGTATTAGTACACATGTATTTTTAATGATTTAAAGAGTAAATAAAAAATAGTTCAGAACACTTTTCACAGAAGCAAAATTCGTATTAGTACACATGTATTTTTAATGATTTAAAGAGTAAATAAAAAATAGTTCAGAAAATTAATATTTTGTAGGATACCCTCGTTGCCTTAGAACAGCAGACAATCTCTTCGGCATAGATTCCACCAATTTTTTTTGTGAGATTTCGAGAAATCTTCTTCCACTCTGATTTGAGGACTTTTTTTAAATGTTCTCGGTTCCTTATTTGATGATGTTCCAGCTGCTTTTTGAAAATCGACCATACATTTTCTATGGGATTAATATCCGGGTTTTGTGGTGGTGTTTTGAGATAATTTGGACAGTTATAAAGCATCCATATCCTTGTATCCAACGCCGTGTGCTTAGGGTCGTTATCTTGTTGGAATATACATTTTTTTTTGCAACCCAATTTTTTGGCACCTTTGCGTAGATTCTTTTTTAAAATATCAATATATTGCCTCGCAGTCATAATTCCACCAATAAAATGCAACTTTCCTACTCCGTTTGCCCCGAAACATCCCCATACCATCAGAGAACCACCACCGTGCTTGAAAGAAGGCTGCAGATTTCGTTTTTGAAGGCCAGTATTACACTCTCTCCAAATTTTTATGCGTCCATCGGAATTATATTAAATTTACACTCGTCTGAAAAAATTACCCTTTTCCAAAACCGCATATTTTTGTTTAAATATTGCCTGGCGAATATAACACGCTTTCTTCTATTGACTGAGCTTACATACGGTTTTCTAACCGCAGTTCTGCTTCTAAATCCCAATTTTTTTACATAATTGCGCACTGTTTGAGGTGTAACTTTGATAGAAAAGTATTTTTCTAGTTCTGCAGCTAGTGAAACTCCACTGACGGTGGGGTCTTTTCTCATAAGGCGTTTCAAATAAGTCTTGTGCCTCTGCCCAAGCTTTGCCCTGTTCACATTTCGAAGCTTTTAGTCAATCCTTCCGCTGTCTCTAAAAATTTTGACTAAGTTTTGTATTGTAGACACACTTTTCTGCAATGTTCTCGCAATTTCGCGTAAAGACTTTCCGTTTTTGTTCATATTTATTATTAATCTCCTAGTTTCGTTTGATTTTGGCGACATTGCAAGCTAACTCCGCGAACTTGAACAAATGGCTACTAAAACGCAACTGCCCAAGGTTAAACATTGAATCGTTTCGAAAATAAAGGTAAATACCAACAAATTGTTTACAAATTCAACGCATACTAAGTGTACTAATACGAATTTTGCCTGCAGTAGAAATAGCTACACTGCTACTAAAGCTATTTTTTTCAATTCTATGCAAATGTTTCGGAGTTTTTGTTATTATTCTATTTTTTTTTTTAATTTTACAATACCGCACTACGATTGAAATCAATTGCTTTAAAGTAAATTTGAAAATATACGTGGTATTTTTATTTGTAAGAGGGTGTACTAATACGAACTTTGCATACTGTATGTGCGATTTACTAATATAGAACGTGAAAATAGCGTTTTATTTCGCTGCAAAATTGTATGTGCATATAATTATATGGAATTCAGTACATACATAGATACATATGTACATACGTCCGAAATGAAATAATGCGAGCGATTCGTAAATACATACATACATACGTCACCATACGATGTAATTCAACATTAATGAGGTGTGGTGAGATTATCGCTTAACGCCTGTTGCTTCATTCGGTTGACAGCGAACACACACACAAACAGCTTTTTTTGGAAAAAGAGCTGCTTTTGTTTAAACAATTTCGGTTAAATAACAAATATATCAATTTTTTTTTGATGCAGAACGAAAGTAAATATTTCAAAGTTAAACTCTAAGAAAGTTTCATTTTAATTGGTTGATTCGTTTATGATTTATGGCCGTGAAAACAAAAAAATTATGTTTTTTGCCACATTTTGACCGATTGCCACGCCCCCTTTATATATTTCTTCACATTATATAGATATAAACCTTCCTCTTCAATCAATCTATCTTTAAAAAAAAACTCCATCAAAATCCGTTGCGTAGTTTTAAAGATTTAAGCGTATACGGGGACATAGGGACAGAAAAAGCGACTTTGTTTTATAATATGTAGTGATGCGCATGTATATACATATACATACATATACCTATATGCTCACTCAAGTAGGACAGAGCCAGATGTCGAACGTTGCCGAACGCGGGGGCCGACTGTGCCTCTTTGTCGTGCGTTCCGCGCTCTGGCTTGCAGTTCAAGCAAGGTAACAACGAATGAGCAAGATAACGACGATTGAGCAAGATAACGACATATTTTTTCGTGCATGCAGGCGGCTAAATCGAATTATAAGACGTTATCTCGTCAAAAAATATTTTTTGATCCTATGGGTACTGGTGTATACTATGAACGATTGTCTGATGAATTGCCTTAAATTTTTCCTTCGAGAATGGGCTGGAATTCGAGTTCACAGCGCAGGTCAAATACTTTGGATAACGACGGTTGCATTCTGCTGTATAATGGCGTAGTTTTCGAATCGAAGGCCAACCTCTAACTTACACACAAATACATGAAAGCGATTTTTTCCAAACACACTAACGAAATTAATCCTCACTGATCTGCTTCGACTTATGTACTTCTGCCGAATTTCAAGCTGTTGCGTATTCAGAAACTTATAGTAGAATTCTATGACAAATATTTTCGCGGTACATTTTGACCAGCCATCTGCCTCTTTTATGAAGACTTAGAGGGTTAAAATGTTCCAAAAAAATATTCACTTTAATTTTTTACAACTCTTGAACATTTTTTGTCGAAATCTCGTTATTTTTTTTTTGTTGTACAGCTTAATAATATGAATGAACAGTCATTCACTTCATGTTGAACACGGGAACCTTCCAGACATTTTTGAATTATTAACGAGCCCTTCTGCTATTTGTTATTTGCGAATGTAATAATTTTGCTTCACAGTCAAAAAAAAAAACATTCACAGGTTAAGCTAAGTTAAGCCGAGTTAAGAAGTAAAAAACATTTGAAAGTGCATGCTCCAATTTTTTTATATGGAAGAAAAAGCGTAGTACACTCAACGAAAAAACAAAAGAAAAGAAAAAAAAAACAGGAATAAGTAAATAAATAAATAAATAAAATGGACGGCACTCAATTATAGGAGTCATTGGAAACTTGAACTTTGAAAAGAAATTCAATGGCTATTTACATAAATTTACTTAGTAACCGTATGCGCTGAAAAACTATAAACATTTTGATTGAAAATTTTGAAGTTTTAATAAAACTTTGAAAAATTTTGAAAAATGTTTGCATAAAGTGTATGGTTTTTGCTGCTGTTATTTTTATAGAAGAAATAGTGGCGCGCTTTACAGTTTTTCACCGTGAGAAGGAATCGTAGGGATACAAATTAATAATAATTAGGGCACGTGCGCATACTCACAGCCTTTATGGCAGAGAAATCGAACCCTTAACCCCACAAATTACATCATCATTACAGCAAAGTAAAAGTCCAATAGGTTAGATTAGATTTTTGTGGCAGTCGGCCTCGAGTAGCCAACTCACTTAGGCCATGCAGGTCCGGATAGTTCCATATGACATTCAAAAGAGTACTTTCTTAACAACCTTGCTCTACTCCTAGCTAAGGCTGAATAATTACAGAGGAAGTGTTCTACTGTTTCTTCCTCTTCCTCGTCTCTACAAATTCTGCTGTGCAGTAGATCTCAAGGGGGTTTTACAGTGTTTCAAAATTTCTATCTTTGGTCATAGATATATTTTACTTATAAATTGATTGCTGATAGATATAAAAGATCTCTGAGGACGCGCTTATATTTTTTAAGGTCTCACTATTCAGAATACTGCTCATGTCCACCATGAGCTGGTAAAATCCGCCAAACAGTCGATTCATGAATGCTTAATTGTTGGGAATGTTGAGATATCGATATTGAAGGTTGTTCAGCAACACTTCGTGCTGCAGCGGCAACAAAATGTCCAATCCAGTTTTTGATCTACCAATCCTTTTTCTATCTTCGATAGAACCAGTGTCTTGAATTTCTTTCACCAACCTTTGAATTTTCGACTCATTCCGATGATAATTTCCAAAAAAAAAATCGTGAAGTTTGAGTTTGTTGTTCTTAAAGGTCTTAGAGATAGCGGCTACCGACTGGGAATTATTAAAGCTGACATTTAGGCCTCAATTTTGAAAGACATTTTATTTGTGTCAATGCTCTACACTAAAATTTCACGGGGATCAGGCACACATTTTCCTTTTAAATAGGATATTTGAGGATTAAAATCTACTGCGTAAAGTTGTATCTGATAATTTCACTAGGTGTTACTGCGGACACGAGCGCCGTCAATTTAAGCATTTACTCGTAATTGACAGAAATACGCGTCCACCAATAAAAAATTGAGTTTATTTCTGTTGAGGGTATCAGCTTGTCTTAACCCAAATAATATCCAAGACTTTTGGGAAGTATATGAATTGTAACAAAATAATTAAAGGTGGTTAAATTTTAAGGTCCGAGGTTGAATGAGAACCACATCTAAACGTCAAGTGATTTTCTGCATTTCATTTGATATTTTTCAATTTCAGACCAATTTAATTTGAACCGTGGAAAGATACACAATCGAGCAGCGCGTTAAAATTATTCAGGCTTATTATGAAAACGGGCGTTCAAATCAAAATTCAAAATCAATTTAATCTCCAAATGTGCCTACAATCGGAAAAATTGTGCAAAAATTTGAGCAAACCAGGTGTGTAGGAGATGTTAACAGCGCGTGTAGAACAGTGTACAGCTCGTACTGCAGAAAATATTGCTGCTGTTCGCGATAGTGTGATTGAAGAGCCATCCACCTCAACTCGTCGTCGTGCCCAACAATTGCACCTCTCACGCTCGTCGTTGAAGAACTTTATGCATGAAGACTTGCATTTACACGCTTACAGGGTGCAAGAACTAAAGCCTCTTCACCATTTCAAGCGTCGTCAATGGTGAGAATGGTGGCAGGAAATGGCAACAGTGAATGACCAATTTTCGAAAAAAATCATCTTCAGTGATGAGGCACATTTTCACCTCAGTGGATTCGTCAATAAGCAGAATTTCGCGTTTGGGCGAATGATAATCCAAGAGTGATTGCCGAAAAACCATTGCACCCACAAAGAGTGGCTGTTTGGTGCGGTTTATGGGCCGGCGGCATCATTGGGCCGTATTTTTTCCAAAATGAGGCCGGTCAGGCAGTTACTGTGAATTGTGTGCGCTATCGTGAGATGATAACGAACTTTTTATGGCCCGAATTGGAAGATATGGATGTGGACGATATGTGGTTTCAACAGGACGGTGCCACTTGTCACACATAATCTCACGTCGCGGCGATGTCAATTGGCCGCCAAGATCATGTGATTTGACACCATTGGACTTCTTTCTTTGGGGTTATTTGAAAGAAAAGGTGTACGTCGATAAGCCAGCAAAAATTCAAGAGCTAAGGAATAAGTTACTTCGGCACATTAACGGCATAGAACCTCAATTATGCCTCATCGTCATCGAAAATTTGGACCATCGAATGGAAGTGTGACGCCGAGGCCGCGGCGGCCATTTGGCCTATATTTTGTTCTAAAAAAATTGTATTTTATTCAAAATCAACACCGGCCCTTGAAACTTAACCACCCTTTATTATAGAGGTTTTCCTTTCAGTCCTAATGGGGTACAGTGCGTCTTGGCGATTCCTTGGCAATTCCGTAGAATCGAAGAACTAGGCTGCTAGCCTGCTTATACTAGAGATAGATGAGAACTGCCTACACCTCCAAGCAGGTATTGCCTTTTTTGGCCTGCGAGTGGTATTTTATTTCCCACTTACCCAGCATATCTGCCGAGCGTTGCATATAAGCCACCTGAGGACGCGACCGATAGAAGACAGGCAACTCAACATGGCACATGTAGACATACTCAAAATTATTTGAGATCTGTATGGGACTCTGAAAAAATATAAAATATTTAGCAAAAAAGTGACAAGCGATTTGGATTTAGTTCAAAGTTAATAAAATTGTAAGACACACACAATAATTTCAAACATTTAAGTTACAGGAGTATTAGCGTAATTGCTGCTTCCTTATAAATGAGTCACCTGAAGTGTGTACAAATTCCTCCACTTGAGTTAAGCGTATCATCAAGGCATTACCTTATACCACCCACTTCATCTTACACTCTTCTGTCACAGCTGTGCGGCGGCGTGCGGTACAATAATCTTTAACCGAAATCGACGGCATGCAACAGTAAAAGCTATTTACATGTACGTGAAACATAACGGCGAAAAATAAACACAGGAAAACAAACATTCCAATACATACACACATACATATGGGGAAGAAGAAAGGATACGCGCGTAAAGGCGAGCCAATGTAGTGGTGAGACTTACACGTACGCAAAATATTACATTATGATATAAAAACGTGCCAAATCGCTGCGTACTCATGCATACGTACGAGTACACACATATGTATATGTGTATGTATATGTATATGTGTGGAATGTGCGGTACGTGTACATAAGCGTACATGTGTAAAACAGCGAATAAAAACAAAAGCAAACAATATCATCAACAAAAACTCCAAAACAGGCTACTATAAATGTAAGCTACGAAATTTCATTATAAACGCACACACTCTTGCAAACATACATACATAGTCACATGCAAACGGCAAAAGGCTGTACAAGGGTATTGTTGGCAAAACCAGTGGCAGAGTGCGGGTGTGTGTGTGAGTGTATAAAAAAAAACAAATAACATGTCGATATAGCTTTTGTGAGCTGATAGAGGTGCTTGCTGGCCAAAAATGTTTTTGCACACCAATATTTATCTGCATATTAAGTATTATTATGCACACACACATATACATATGTATGTATATGTAAAGCAGAGTAGCCCAAAAAACAAAAAGTGTTGAAATTTCATCGGAAACTGTTGTTTTTAAAAGGAAAATATTGGTGCTGAACGAACTTAACATTCTATTTCAGAGCAGAAGGCTAAATAAATTTCTGTATGAATCTTATGAAAATTTCAAAAAAAAAAATTAAGAAATAAAATAAGCAAACGCTTTGTTCCGACAAATCAAAGGAAGACTATTGCTCAAGTGTGCGCTCTTACTCAGGTCCATCTTCCACTTTCATTCCTTATCCCTACATCTTACAAAATGAAGCCCCAAAATACGAGTGTCCTTTGAAAAGTCCGTGCAAAGTCAGAGAGAGGCGCCCATCGACGCTAAGAAGCCTGAAACTTAGGGCAGATCGGTCTATTTCTTTGTGTTTGGCATTCGTTTAAATCGAGGAAATCGAGTGATTTTTCTTCTCTATCACGACAACACACCAGCCCACGCCTTAGCAGTTGTGGTCCCAAAATTAATGGAAATAGTATTGCAACTCGTTTCATATTCCCGCTATTCTCCAGACTTGGCTCCCTCGGACTACTAGTTGTTTCCCAACTTGGAGGAACGGCTGGCGCGAATAAGATTTTATTCAGATGAGGAGGTGATTGCGGAAACGAATGGCTATTTTTCAGACTTGGAACAATCGTATTGTTCGGAAGGAATCAATCAACTAGCACAGCGTTGGAAGAATAAACCCTGAAATATGTATAAGCCTGAAAGAAGACTATGTCGAAAAGTAAAAAAGGTTTACCCCAAACAATTACAGTCTGTTACATAAGAGCGTGGTCACTGTTACACGTAGATAAAAAATCAGAGCGTCCTGTTTCTTTTTCTAATACATAAAGGGCACCTCAGTCCTTCATGCTTTTTGTAAAAAGTCAGCTGTCTGTCAAATTTAATCTTCAATTGAGTGGTTTTTCGAAATGAGTGCTGTTTACGCCTCTCGCTTTGAGGTAATTTTTCTATGTTTGCATGAAAAAGGACCCAAATTAACGCAAACTGCTGCTGCGAAATGTATGGGAAAGTCAAAGCAGTTCGGTAACAAGTGGATAAATCGCTATAAAAAGGTCGGTAATGTTGATGATTTTCCTTATCGCTGAAGTGCAAAAGTCTCCAAAAAAGACAAAAAAAAGATTCTCGTATTGTTCTCGAAAGATCCAACTTTGACCTTACGTGGAGCTGCTGAGAAATTGAAAGCAAAAGATCTTGACATATCATATGGAACGATTCGCAAGCACTTGCTTGCCAATAAACTGAAATATTGCAGTACTTTGGAAAAATGAATGTGGAGTGCAAAAGACATTGAAAAAAGAGTGGAAGGGGCGAAGGAAAACTTGGACCGCGATTGAAGCAACGTAAGTTTGCTGATGAATCGTCCTTCTGGGCATTTCCGAGCACCAAACACCTCCACCAGTAGGATGCTTCAACGGACTGTTGAACACCCCGTCAAGGTCCATGTTTGGCGGTGCTTCTCAAACAAAGGTTTCGGTACTTTGTTCTTATTTACCGAGAATTTAAATGTCGACAAAATGAATGAAATATATCAAAAGGCTTTGTTACCATCTGCTAAGCAATGGTATATCAAGAAAAATAAAAGCTGGACCCTTCAAGAGGACAACGATCCGAAACGTCGGAGTCGAGCGAAGACGCAAAACGGAGTTGTCACTTTAGATTGGCCATCTCAGTCACCGGATGCAAATTCAATAGAAAATGTGTGGGCTCTGATGAAAATGCAACTTCGCAGATGCAAGCCATGTAATTTAGTTCAACTTTCTCGACAAATTCGGAAAATTTAGAGGTTTTTTCCGGTAGAATATGCAGAAAAACTAGTGAAAAGTATGCCCCAACGGTGCCAGGCCATAATGACAATGCAGGAGATTGGACTTGCTACTGAGGTATTTGCATTGAGTATTGACGACCAAATTATCAATAAATTTGCGAATTTTCGAAAAATCAATTGTTGTTATTATTTAATGGTGAGCACGCTCTTATGTAACAGACTGTAAGTAGTCTTGGTTATGTATTTTCAAAGTGCAACAAATCAAAAACGACTCAACCGAATTTTGTACTGATTGCTTGGTATAGAACTTGAAAATATTTACTATCACTTTGCATTAATCGAATTTATAAATTCCTTCTTGTTACTATTAAAATATTAAAAACAACGAAAGATTTTTTCAAAAAATTACTATTTGTGTGTTACTATTATTTTATTAAAGGAATAGAAATAAGTTTTTCTTGGGTTTTTAGTAATTATTTTTTCTGTAAAAAAATACCCGAATTTCTTTAAATAAAATTAATAATTTACATAAATCTTAGCTAACTGCACTTGATGTATTTTTATTTTCAGATATCGGTAAAGTATTTGTGCTCGTTCTTGTTGATTTATTTTAAAGCGAGACTTTGAATATGCGCCTCTTTTTATAATAAGGGCAGTTAAGTGGATGTTTGTGTGTGAAAAACATTTTTTTGCCCTTGGTACGAAAACGTATAGTTTAAATTCTCTCAGTGTAGTCATCTGAGGTAGAATTCGGTACTGCTAGAAGTCTTTTGAAAAAAGGTGGAAACAAAATATATTCGCATATTTTAATTTTTCATATAAGTAGTTGATGTCAAACTAGAGCCCATTACAATGGTAGTCACGAGCAAACTGTTTAACTACAGCGGCAAGTCTTCTTTAGATTTACTAACTCGAGACCTTATTCAACACTCTCCACCAACTCTTCACTTCATCTGCAGCTGGTGCAAAAGTCGTTGAAGAGAAGGTAGAGGTTATTTTCACCTGTCATATGAATTTCCATCTACCCTTGGCTTACCACTGGATTTGATTCGTATTAAAGATAAATTGAGGATAAGCGAAGTATGATATTCAAGGGCATTACGTGTTTTCAAATGCAATGTATCAATTCTGTAAAGAAAATTGGCAATCTGTGACTCAAAATATGATGTAAAAAGGTATTAGATTCAATCAGGTCCAATAGTGCGTTCGAAATAAATAGAAGATGAGATCGTCAAAGTAGCGGATCCTAAAAAAAATTGGCCCATATCAATGTTCTTCAAATTTTCCATCCACTTCTAATCCCTATCCCTATCCATTTACTTAAACATAGTTCCAACCATTTTACTATCTGGGTTATGGCCGCTTGGCGCCCTCTGCGCTAACCCACATTGCATCAGCTCACAGCTCTTATTTTCGGTCATTCAGTTTCGCGACAGTTGTGCTACAATATTATTACTTTATTTTGTTGCGATTGTTGTTATGTACGTTTGTTTGTGTACCTTTTTTACCGCGGCATAAGTACAACCATTTACACGCTCATACTTACAGATACACTTGTTAACACATACAACATACAACTATTGCATGTAAGTATAACACATTTGTTGTCAACCCGCTTGTTGTGAGTGCAATTATTGGTGTTATCACAACTTTTGAATGCCGCTTTTTGGCGAGCACTCTGCAAAAGCAACTTTAGTTACATACTTACACCTACAATGTACGTTCCCATTTATTGACAAAGCTGTTATTCGTACGGTGTAGAGGTCCTTTTCGGGTATTATACATTTATTTACACTTTTACATATGAGCGGCGACTTTATGTATATTGCAGTGATTCTACAAGTGTAGACAAATATTCAACCCTCAATTGGTGATGTGGGGTTGGTCAGGCTTCTCAGAAGTTTGCAAGTATTGGGCGAATATATTTTTAAATAAAGCGTAGTATATAAGTATAGCGTTATTCAATAGGTGCGCTTCAACTTTTTTCCGATAGGGAGGGCGAACGACGCAATATTTTTTATTTGTCGCTTGTCATTTGTAAACTTCATTAGTATACATTTCATCATGGAACGCTACACACTTGAGCAACGATTGCAAATCGTGCAAATTTTTTATGAAAATAATCGTTCTGTTGCTGCTACTTTAAGAGCATTACGCCCATTTTACGGTCCATTTAACAAGCCGTCCCGTTTTGGGGTTATGTGAAGTCATTGGTCTACAGTAATAAGCCGGCGACGATTTGTGAGCTCAGAGCCAATATTGAACGCGAAATTGCTGGAATTTCAGCCGATTTATGCCAAAGAGTGGTCGAAAATTGGGTTCAACGATTGGACTTCGTAAAACGCGGTGGTCATGCAAAAGAAATCGAATTTCATACTTAAATATGTATGTTCAAACTCGATAATAAAAAAAAAAATAGTTAAAAAAGTCAAACCGTTTGTGTTTTATTCAAAAAAGTTCAAAAGTTGAAGCGCTCTTACTGAAAAACCCTATATGTATATGTACATATGATATAATATTTTATTTCATTGAGTTTTAAACTTTTTTAAAAAGTTTAGTACTCCACTCCTTAGGCGATTTCGTTTAAACAGGAAATGAAAAACTATTGCAATATCAACTTTATTTTTCAAATAAATTTTTTTTCCAAATATGTAAAAAATTATTTATTAAGAGTTTCTTTTAAATTTTTTTTAAATAATTATTTATTTTGGCATTATATTTTTGTAGCAAAAAAAATTTAAAAATTGTATTTATTTGAAAAAATAAAATGTTTCCAGGCGTTGCTTTACTTGGAAAAAACGAGAAAAAAATAAATTAATTGAGCCCTTGCATTTTAAAGAAATAAAAAATATTTTTGTATTATGGAAAATGATTTTTCGACAGTAAAGTAGTGCCAACAAACAGGTATTTATGATGATTGTGAAATTTATAACCATTTTTGAAAGGAGATATGGTTTTGAAAGGTTGAAATGTCTTATACCACTTTAAAAATTAACTGCATGACTTTAAAAATGACTTATACCATCAAGGAAACATTTTTATTACAATAGTAATTATGAATCATTAATTTCCATAAGTGGCAACTTCTCGCCTTCATTACTGGATGCTTAAATTTTTAGTTATGAGTATGAAAATTTAAGATGAACTCCGTATTGAAGATTTTCCTTTAAGTCCCCTCCTTCACACGCGATGTATTATTTTCATCACATTTTTTCACATACAGCTCTTACACTTAGATACTTTCGACCTGAAATGTGATGTGATCTCGTGTTATGGCTCTCACATGCTGGAAAGCTCAGAATATGTTCTCGTACCAATTTAATTTTTTCTTCATCTGTTCCAGGTATTTTAGCATTTAAGGCACGACTTAATTTTCGGTTAGATATTTTGAAAAAAAGTTTTGCAAACAGAAACTTCTGAATTCCGTACATTTAGATG
The DNA here is from genome assembly GCF_028408465.1 of Anastrepha ludens. Lineage (NCBI taxonomy): Eukaryota > Metazoa > Arthropoda > Insecta > Diptera > Tephritidae > Anastrepha > Anastrepha ludens. The sequence continues at coordinate 118,211,089 of NC_071502.1, forward strand.
AAATTTAAAAGTACATTTTCTCATATATCCTTCGTAATTTCTGGTTCGGCTTTGTTTTATTGATTGTTTTCGCATCAAACCATACAGAAACAAATTCTGTTTTTCAAAACTTGTTAATTTCCAAAAAAAATCAAAATTTGCTTTCCTGTCTTCATATCCGATTCCATTTATGCATTTTTTCTAACAAAGGCTATCTTTATTTTCCTCTCCACTATTTCTCTTCGATTTTCTGATATTTTGTGCATAATTACGTTGATTTCGTGTCTTTTTTCTTGATTTCATGTTGCTTTCTTCCATTTGTAAGGGTTCCGAAATCACTTTTAAAGTATGAACTGATTCACCTGAAGACGATATTAGTCTTATTCTTTTCCATTTCTTCTGAGCATTACTTATACTTCTTAGCCGTATAATGTCTACAGTTAACTATGAATTGTAGGTTTTTACATTAAAAAGATTACTTGATCATACCTGAGCTGTTATCTAAAGGCATAACAAAATTACTAATTATTTTGCCAAGCTTTGTGAACAAACTGACTTATACCACTCTCAAAAAAAAACAGTAACCACATTTTGTTTACCAACCAAAAAATAAACACATTTTATCGAGTTAATTCTCATGGTATACTAGTAATCTCTTCAGATTACGTTATTTTATTAGGATTTGATATGAAATATCTGATAAACTAGATTTTCAAAATTTTAGTCTTATGGGGGAACGCCAGTCAGGGGGTCAAAAAATAGTCGATTTTTGGGAATTTTTTTTTGGAAGTAGGAATGATTATTCCAGGATCGGACAGAAGGCAGTTTATTATACATGAATTAAACTACATATGTTGATGTAAATTTTTATTAAAAAATGTTGAAAATTGACAAATTAATGTAAATAAACGCAACGAGTTAAAAAAATGACGTCATCTGGTGGCAGCAATACAGCAATGAATAATCATCTGAAATCAAAAACCCAAAATTTTATTAATCTACACAACAGTGGCTATCGTTGTACGTAGCCGTGTTTTTTGTTTTTTTGTTTTGACAAAATGGTAGTGATTTGAATTTCGATGTGTGTTTTTCACCATTTTTTTTTTTATTTTCAACAGGCCAAAACAAGTACATAGTTATTTTCAAAATTTTGAAAATCGGCTATGTACAACGATAGCCAAAGCGATAACAAAAATTTTGAAAAAAAGAGAATTAAAATCGGTTCATTAGTCTTCGAGAAATCGTTGCCACCGTATCAAAAAAAATCTTTGCGAGAAAAACGCGTTTGAAATAAAGCATCGTATCGTAAGCGCTACGGGGTCGAACCGACGGGCGCTCACTTCAGTGCTCATAGAATAGGGAATAAAGCGAATTTCGCTTTAAAAATTTTACCACATTTTCTTGAGTAGTTATACTAACAATTTATGCAAAAAAAAAAAATATTTTTTCACTTCCAAAATCAAGGGCGCAGTTATAAAACTTTTTTTCTAATAAAACAAAGCTTTTCTTCAAATGAAAATAATATACTTTCCAAGAAAAACTATTTTTTTTAAATAATAATTTTATTGGTATTATATTTTTGAGGCAATTTCAAATAAAAAACAAATAATAATAAAAAAATGTTATAAAAAATATTCGCTACTCACATCTACCCTTTATTAACAAGTTGTGGTAAATAGTGAAAAAAAATAGATACCAAAATTTACGTCAGAATTTTATTTTAAAATGGTTAAAAGTTTTCGCTGTTTTGCACATTCTTATGGTAAAACCAACATTTCAGAGGCATAAAATGTAATGTAACGGCGATATTTTGTTTAAAACATAAATAAACATTTTTTTTAATAAAAAATAATTTTCTTCGAATAAAAATCTTGAAAAAAACTTAACTTTTTTTTTAATAAAATTTCTTTTTCTTCCATTATAAAATTTTTTTTTCAAATACAATTTTTTTTAATAAAATTTGTTTTTTTTTCAAATAAAATTTTTTTTTTAATAAAATTTTTTTTCTTCGAATAAAATTTTTTTTTCTTCAAATAAAATTTTTATTTAATAAAATTTTTTTGCTTCAAATAATATTTTTTTTCCTTCAAATAAAATTTTTTTTAATAACTTTTTTTAACCAGTTAACTGTGATTGACGAGTATACTCGTCATGGATAAGTGGCAAAATTTTGTGTATTGACGAGTATACTCGTCATGCGGATAAATTAGTGACCATTGGCTATTTAAATTACAATTTTTGAGGAAAACAACACATATTCAAAAATGTTAAGATGTTTAGAATATTTTGAGGCCATGCCGGAATAAAACAAACAAATAGAAAATATAAACAGTTTGAGATGATGACATGCTTCCCCGTATGCACTGGTTGAAAAAGTTCACCAGTTCGCATAATGAATTTATTTATGTGCGATGATAACGTTTTTTAGATGTTAAAATTCGGATGTGGCATAAAATTGCAGGTACCTCCATTTGTGTAAAAACATTACGGCGCATGCCACAAATTAATGAAAAAAATGAATGCACATTGATTTGGAGTGCAATTGGTGGAAAAAGTGATACGATGATTTTTCAATAATTCAACTTAATGGCATTTTGTTTTCAACAGTCTAGATTAGAATAGGTTATAATGACAATGAAGAACTCAGCGCTCAAATATCTATTGAAAGCAGTTTTGATGTGAAAGAAAAATGCTTCTATCAAATTCATTAGAATTGGTTTGCAGTACTCACTTGAAGGAGCTTTTTCTAAGTAACTCAAAGGAGTGATTGCCGATGAGATGCGGTAAAGTCCTACAACGTTTAACAATTTGCGATTTGGTTGTGAAAGACAACAGAGTGAAAAGAATAGTACACACTTTAGACTGTTAAATACTTTGGCTTATGTAATCGAAAATTTTATAAAAAGAAAAAGTTGGATTACCTTCAGTAGGGGACTTAAATGGAACTTAGACATATTTTGAGACTTTAAAAAAGCAACTCATTATGATTAAACCTGCTAAAGCTGCTCAAATGCACCATCCTCTAGGCAAGAGAAGCAAAAAGGTTGTTGTTGCTGCACTTGGAGGCCTTCTACTTACTATAAATTTTGAATACATTTGTAAATATGCGCATAGCTTAACATCGTACAGCAAAAGCAATGTGAGAGCTGCAACGCTTCTTGGCTCATGAGAGTTTAATTTTTTCGAGTCGTATCGTCTTTTGCTTTCACAAATAATTAATTTCCCTGTTCCTATTTACATATGCACATATGCGCATTCGTACATATCAATTCACATTGCTACCAAATTAGTATGTACATCTTCATAATTTCCTTTCAAAACAACTCTATGTCAACTTGCCCCAACGCTCAGCGACCACTAATGTCTGCGTTGGAATACTCGTAAAAGAAATGCTCTGACTGCGTGCGTGCCTGTAAGTGGAAGCGATTGTGTGTATGTGTGTGCGTTGGCGTGTATGTCTCGAACCTTTAACAAAATATTATTTCTATCTAAATTGTGACAAGTACATGTCATTTAACTGACAGTTCAGCCGGTCACTCGCTCATTCCATCATTCACTCACTCACTCGAGCATTCACAAGAGCATTTTTCCTTGTGTTCAACTGTCAGATGGCGAGTAGAAAAATTGCTGACATGCACTACATTCAATATGAAATGCATTTCCGGCTAAATAGTTAACACACTTGTTTCGGCAATTATTATTCTAACTTTTTTGATATTCCTTTACTTTTGTACGAAATTTCAAATGCTTGGCGGAAATAATTATTTACGTTAGGCGAGAAGACAGCTTTCGTGCGGTATGTGAGAAGAAGGAAGAAGGCGCCGTTTGGGCGCTTCTTAGAGTACTGGTTATAAAAGTATAGCACTGGGCAATATTTAAGCGCCTGTTTGGCTAAGTTTCGTAACTGGCAAGGTTTTCGATGTTAGGCAGCTTAGAAAAAATAGTTAAAGGGCACTTTAAAGTTAGAAATTGTTTTTCTGCTCGTTAAGGGGGGAAACCGGTTTAGATCGATCAAAAAATCGATTTTTTTATTAATATACATAAATCGTTAGTATAACTACTCAAGAATATGTGCTAAAAATTTTAAAGGGAAACTCGCATTATTCCCGATTCTATGAGCACTTAAGTGACTGCCCGTCGGTTCCGCACCGTAGCGCGCGTTAGTTAGAACGACGTTTTTCTCGAAACTACTTTTTTCAACTGGTGGGCATTCCAGCTCAAAAAGTTATCGACCAATCGTTCTAAAATATTTCAGGATTTTTTCTTTATTCAATTCTAATTTATATGACTCTCATATGGGATTATATCGTCCATGGACAGCACGCTCTAACGCCACTATCTCCCGCGGAAATAGCTTCAAAAAATTTAAAAGTGTACCTAAAAATATAAATAATTTATTCTCTAGCACTTAAGCAATTTCTGATTAGTTCTTCTTTGTTCGAAAAATTCTTATAAACCGGCGTCCTAAACCGGTTTCGCCCCTTAAGTAAAGCTCACTTTACTGGTTAGATGAGAAAAAAGTAGCTAAAACCATATAATTATGCGAATTAAAAAAAAATAAATCAGGCCCTGAAATTTTATAAAAAATGTATGTATTTCAATGCTAGTTCCATTTGGTGGTAATCGTCAACGATACTCTTTAAAAATACTTTTGAGGGTATCGTAAGAAGAAATAAGAAATCAGAAAAAAAATGAAAATAGTATTGTTTTAGAGTTTTCGCCGAGGTGGGTACAATAGCGGAAAAATGGTAACAATGATAACAAAGTCAATTTAGAAATTAAATTATTTATAAATGAAAGAAAAGCTTGCCATCGAACAGAAGAAAAGTATTTAATCAATCAAGTATTGAACTATCGAATGAAAGTTTTTGATTCAGCTGATTGCTTTTACTCAACTAATGTACAACGATAGCCAAAGCGATAACAAAAATTTTGAAAAAAAGAAAATTAAAATCGGTTCATTAGTCTTCGAGAAATCGTTGCCACCGTATCAAAAAAACTCTTTGCGTTTGAAATAAAGCATCGTATCGTAAGCGCTACGGGGTCGAACCGACGGGCGCTCACTTCAGTGCACATAGAATTGGGAATAAAGCGAATTTCGCTATAAAAATTTTACCACATTTTCTTGAGTAGTTATACTAACAATTTATGCAAAAAAAAAATATTTTTTTTGAATTTTCACAGTGGCGTTTCCCTTATACCACTTTCAAAATCAAGGGCGCAGTTATAAATTTCAAAAGCAACAGTCGAGTAAACATTTTTTATTAGTTACTTTTTTACTTTGTCTCCTATTGGAGCGTAGGATTTCAACCCCTTTTCGCCAACAGACACGGTTTTGACCTAATATTCCAGTTCGTTTCTCGTAAATCCAAAGAAGTTTATTTCAGCTTCTTTTGAGGTGGCAGGCATTACTATGTCAAATCGTAGTAAGCATCTATTTGATACCTACATTTTAGAGGCATGAAATGTACAGCAGTTGAGTGCAAAAAATGACATCGAAAATTTTTTCAGAACATTTTAACTCTCCTACTCTTCAATGGGTAGGTATTTTTCGCCTATTTTTGCGAAAAGACCAAAGGTGCTCATAACAGAGGAATATAAAGGGTGGTTAAGTTTCAAGGGCCGGTGTTGATTTTAAATAAAATATAATTTTTTTAGAAAATTATTGTCATTTCTCCTTATTATGATAATTTTGGCTCAAGTGGTCGCCGCGGCCTCGGCGGCACACCTCCATCCGATGGTCCAAATTTTCGATGACGCTGAAGAATTATTGAGGTTCTATGCCGTTAATGTGTCGAATTATCTCATCCTTAAGCTCTTGAATTGCTGCTGGCTTATCGACGTACACCTTTTATTTCAAATAACCCCAAAGAAAGAAGTCCAACGGTGTCGTTGACGTTTAGGTGTGGTTCACATTCAACATCAGCCCTTGAAATTTAACCACCTCTAATAAATATATGTATTGGCGCTTCCACTGTTTTTGGGTGTGTGGCCGAACTTCTCCTCCTATTTGTGGTTTGCGTCGTCATGTTTTTTCAGAAATACAGTACCTACAGTTTTAAGCCGACTCCGAACGGCAGAGGAGCTTTTTCATGGTAGAAATACTCTTGGATGTTCTTCATTGCCTGCCGAGAGGCGAGCGCTATTAGAAAAAACTTGCTCTTCATTTTGGTGTTTCATGCACGGAAACTCGAAACTATGCACTCCCGAATGGTAGTACGCACCAACCCATTTGGGTACGGCGGCCACATTGAGTCCCCATAGTGCCACAAAATAAGTGCCTACGAAGTTCAAGTTGCCGTAATCTGCTTTGAATTGAATCTATAGAAACTTTTGACGTATGAGATTTTGTAACTCATTTAAGATTTTTTTCTATATGAAGCACACGCACGAAGCTTTTCGTAGAGAAGAAAATGTCCACCATATCAGCGAAAAAAAGATCAAAAATCAAAGGAATTTTAGAGAGGCTCCAAACTTGCATTTTCTATAGTAAAATTGAATGGGGTGCAAAACCGCGTATACAGAAGTTTTCTAAAAATTCTGATTAAAAAGTTGAACATTTTTATGACAATTTTTTAAAATTTGTTAAATTTTTGGAAATCTCTGGAAAATCTAATTTATAAAATTTTTGTTACACAATAAGCTAGATTTTAATAAAAATAAAATAATTTTGAAAACAATCAAATAATAAATTGGCCTACATAATTAATTCTAATTTTTCCACTTTTTTTATCATAAAATTTTAACTAATTTTTTTTTATCAATGATATGTATAATTGAAAAAAAAAATAAACTACAATTTTAATGAATAGTTGTATGCTTTGCCAAAAATGAGCTACTAACACAAATATTTGAAAATCTTTTGTAATATCCGCCCAAACAATGTCATATCTCAAAAAATCCACAAAAAACATCTGTTACCGCAAATTTGTTTTCATTGCTGTTGACTCATAAATAATATTGTAAATATTTTTTTTCTTAATTCTCATTTTTATTTGCTTTTGTACGTCTGCAAGCAATAAGTTTAAAAGCCTGGGCAATTTAAAGTGACAACTGCTACACGACCCGTTGCTTGTTGTCAACTTTGAAAATTGCTGAAATTCTCAAGCTGTCAAAGGAAGAATGTCGGAATTTTTCAAAACTAAAAGCGAAAAATTAAAAGCAGAAAATAAATATGTATTTGCGGTTTATAGAATTCTACATATATACATACATACATGTGTATGTATGGAGGGTCGTATGCGTAGCGTGGAGGGCACTTGTGGGGATTTGTATGTGCATTTGTATTTTAACCGCATGCTTAGCCCAGTGGCACGGTTTGCTAGTTTTGTGGCATCAATATTTTTTCCCAATTTTTTTTTTCAATTTTTCACAGAATACACTTAGTTAGTTGTATGTAGTATATTAACACTTTGACTGCCATGTTGGACATTGTTCTGTGGCGTCACATAAGTCCACAGAATAAGTTCGTGCGACACCTATTAGATTTCAGTTAAGGCCAAGCCACAAGTTTTCATGTGGGGTCATATATTGGTTTTAGACGAACTGCGATAGCAGAACTTCCAAAGCTAGAAATAGTTTCGCACGACCAATAGATCTACACTAATCTCACTTTTATAAGGCCCGTTTAAAACAAAAGCACGGGGATATGCTTAATGGCTGCGTCAATAAGCAAAATTTCCATATTTCGGCTGAAGAGCTACCCAAAGCCATTCAAGAACAGGCATTACATCCACTGAAAACAACCGTTTGGTGCGGCCTATGGGCTGGAGGAATCATCGGCCATATTTCTTCAAAGGCGAGGCTGGCACCAATATAACCGTGAATGGCGAATGCTATCGCGCCATGATAAACGACTTTTTTATGCCGAAAATTGAAGCCCGTGATCTCTACACCATTTGGTTAAAATGACTTGGCAGTCAAGGTATTAATACGAACGCTCATGCATATTTCGGCAAGAAAAATCTATGTTCTTGAAAGCTATTAATTTTAGTACTTGTTTAGTATAGCTTTTTTTTTTCTTTTTTGTAAAAAATATGCTTTTTATCGCAACTATTCATTCCCATATCCATCATTCGAAAAATTGAATACGGGCGTGCCAAAGTCGCTACTAGTGGCTATAAAATATTTGAGACGTTCTAAGCATTTTTCACATACGAAAATACAAAATGCTGCATTTGTTTACGCACAAATCAAACAAGAGCGAAAGAGTTGGCAACTTACGTGTGTAAGTGTGTGCATACGTGCATATGTAAGTGGAAATGGATGCGTGTTTACATGTTCGTATGTCAATTTTGTCGTAAATTGTGTGGGCGTCTCCTCAAAGCCACCCAATTTGGCAACGATCTGAATGTAAGGAGAATTCGATTGTCGCTGAAAAGTTAGCGCTCATTTTGATTTAGTGTTTTAATATTCACAAATTTACGTGGCATTTAAAATATATTCATATTTATATGTACACTTGGGTTTAGTAAAACTAATGTAATGCCACAGAAGGTAAACCAGGGAAGAACGAGGAAGAAGATGGAGTTGCATATCATTCAACAGATTTTCTGAAATTTTTAAGATATGAACATTCCATGTATCGATTTTTTTAAGAATCAATACCTTTATATGATTTTAAGGATTTTTTGGTATTCTTTGCAGACATATTCTTTGTTGGAGGCGTGGAGATCTTATTTCATATATTAGGAAGAAAATACTTTGTTAATTTTTCGGGTATTATTGAGGAACCATAGATTACATCAACACTGGTTAGCCGATCAAATCAGCTGATCAAATATTATGGTTCAAAAGTCAGTGGAAATATTTTTATAAGCGCAATCAGACATTTGAAATGAGATTGAGTTGAACTACATTTTGAGATATTCGTAACATTTCGTATCTATCAAAATCCATATTCCTGCGAGAGGTTCTTTTTCTCTTCTTAATTGGCACGATAACCGCTTACGCGATTTTGGCCGAGTTTAACAAAGCGCGCCAGTCGTCTCTTTCTCGTGCTAACCGGCGCCAGTTGGACACACCAAGTGAAGCCAAGTCCTTCCCCACCTGATCTTTCCAACGGAGAGGAGGCTTTCCTCTTCCTCTGCTACCACCAACTGGTACCGCATTGAATACTTTCAAAGCCGGAGCGTTTGTATCCATTCGGACCACGTGAACCAAACAACGTAGCCGCTGGATCTTTATTCGCTGCGCTATGTCTATGTCGTCGTAAAGCTCATTCAGCTCATCCTTCCATCGCCTGCGATATGTTATGTGTTTCAATAAATTTTTGTTAGCTGTGGTAGATGAATGAATACTTTTAATATAAAACCTGCGTGAAAATTAGTTTGTGAAAAGAAATGGCTTTAAAATATTTGAATGCATATTTAGTGACACAAATTTGTTATGAAAAGTATGTTTCAAAAACAATTTTATTGAAAAAAAGATCAATTAAAAATTGAGCTTGAAACAAAATTATAATGAATTCGTTATGATAGAAACATTTCATTAATGAAGAAATTTGATAGTAATTTTATATGTTTTAGAAAATTGTCAAGAAAATGTTGTATGAACAATTTATGATGGAGAATATTTTATAACAAAAAACATTTCTAAAAAATTTGTAAAGGGTGTTTTTTTTAGAGGTTAGGTTTTCAAGTTGGCACTACTTTTTTCGTAGATGGTCTTTTTGACAGCTGTCACTTGATTTATGTTCAGTTTGGTTTGCCATTTCATAATGAATAGACTTACACCTGAACAACGTTTGCAAATCGTGCAAATTTATTACGAAAATAATGGTTCGGTTCGCGCGACGCATCACAAGAAAATTTTGTTCAGCGATGAAGCTCACTTTTGGTTGAATGGGTATGTCAATAAGCAAAATTGTCGCATTTGGAGTGAACATAATCCACAAGCCATTGCTGAGACGCCGTTACATCCTCAAAAAGTCACTGTTTGGTGTGCTCTATGGGCAGAGGGAATCATTGGTCCATATTTCTTTAAAAATAAAGCCGGCCATAATGTTACAGTCAATGGAGAGCGCTATAGAGCCATTATTAATGACTTTTTCCTGCCTGAATTGGACGATGTTGATGTGGACGACCTTTGGTTCCAACAAGACGGCGCTACATGCCATACAGCCAACGCAACAATCGATTTATTGAAGGAAACTTTTGGTGAGCGCATTATCTCGCGCCGTGGACCTGTGGCGTGGCCGCCAAGATCGTGCGATATAACACCGCTGAACTATTTCTTGTGGGGCTATGTGAAGTCGCTTGTCTACGCAGATAAGCCCGAGACGATTGACGTCTTGGAAGAGAATATTCGGCGCGTTATTGCTGACATACGGCCCCAATTGCTGCAAAAGGTGGTCGAGGAGTGGGCCTCTCGGCTGGAATTTATTCGAGCCAGCCGCGGCGGTCACTTGCCCGAAATCATTTTTAAAATATAATGGCAAACCCTTATCTTTATAATAAAGCTAAATTCTTGGCCATAACATTAAATTATATACGTTTTATTTCATCTTGAAAACCTAACCTCTAAAAAAAACACCCTTTACGAAAATATATAATAAAAATTATAAATTTTTTTTTTAAATTCTCATAATTTTATGATTACAAGTTGTTTTGAAAATTACAAAAAAAAAAACAAACAAAAATTAAATTTAAATACATAAGTTTTTTAATCCACATAATATTATGATCATAAATTTTTTTGTAAATTAAAGAAAAAAACAAAAACAAAGATAAATTGAAATGAAAAATTAAAAATTTAAATTTAAGTGAAATTTAAATTTAAATGAAATTTTTTGTTTTAAATCCATATAATTTTACAATTGCAAATTGTTTTGTAAATTAAAAAAAAAAATGTTGTTGAAATTAAAACTTGTTTTACACATAAGGTAAGGGTTAAGTTTTACAGACCGGTGTTTATTTTGAATAAAATACAATTTTTTTAGGAAATTATTGTCATTTCTCTTTACTATCATAATATTGCTATGATTCAATTACGTGTGGAAAAAAAATCGGTCAAATGGTCACCGCAGCCTAGGCGGCACACCTGCATCCGATGGGCCAAATATTCGATGACGCTGAGGCATAATTGAGGTTCTATGCCGTTCATGTGCCGAATTATCTCATCCTTTAGCTCTTGAATTGTTGCTGGCTCATCGACGTACACCTTTTCTTTCAAATAACCCCAAAGAAAGAAGTCCAACGGTGTCGTTGACGTTTAGGTGTAGTTCACATTCAACATTGGCCCTTGAAATTTAACCACCCTCAACAATAAATATATAAAATAAAAAAAAATTTAGTAAAAAAATTAAAAATAAAATCTTCCAACATTTACAACAATTACAAGCAAAATTATTTTTCAATAAAAATTTAAGGGAAAATTTGAAGAAAACCGTTTAAGAAAATTTCCTAATAAAATTAAAAAAAGTTTTGGTGGAATTATTTGTTGTGAACATTTTTATAACTAAGAAGTATTAATTTCGGGGAAACAATTTGAAATACACAGCAGAAAATTTCTGAAAAAACATTTGGTTTAATCGGTTCGCAAATGAGCGTGCGGTACGAGTGTTTTGAAATTCATGTACTCATAAGTACCAGGAAGATCGGTTGATATGCATTACAGTACCAGCATTAACCCTTTGTATTCGAGTGGGGATACGGCCGCAGTCAATTTGGGCGGCACTGCTGCAGCGCCCCAGTGATTTGGAGACTTAAATCGAGCGACTCTACGGCCCTATGGTCTTAGCTCAGTTCAGTTTGTTTCAGTTAGTTGGTTTATAAATGTTCTAAATTACCTGCAAAATTTTTACCTATCATACTTTGGCTCAAATCGTCTCGAGTTTCTGATTCGCGCAAGAGTAAAAGGCTTCGAGCGCAAAAGGTTAAATGGTAAGCGGAGGAATACCCCGCTGCACAGAATGAAAATCCCACGCATCCAGGGGGCCACTGTGTAAACAGGCGTAATATGAGCGATGTAGGATTGCTATAGAAAGTTGAAAAACGGAAAGGAAAGAGAGGCTGAAGTGTTTGAGTGAGTGCGAAGAGCTTGAGATGTGTGCCGGCAGAGAGAACCACTGAAGATCCTTACAGAAAGTTCAATGGTTACAGATGGTTTGATAATCGGGTCGATGCCCTTTAAAGTATTAATGACGACTTCCCAAGTGATGTCCAAAGAATGCTTTTCTTTTTCTTACTACTGAATGCCGACAGTATGGAATAGAAGTACAGTAGAAGAAAATATCGAGAAGATGAAGCTAACGATCCCCCAAGCACTTGCAACCGAATTCTCGCCGCGTAAAAGTCTTGCTTCAATTGAGTTTTCCATCTCAGTAAGTGCCAGGCGAATGCACTACCATCTGCAATATATCATTTAGCGTGCGGAGATGGTGGATTTTAAGCCGCCTAACTATTCTGAATTTCGTCAAGCTCTAGCAGGTCATAACTTCACTATACTCTTCAGACCCTTTGAACCTCTTTTTTCTCTAAATGCTTGCTTAAATAGAATGCTTGTAATGATTGATAATAAATGATAAGAAATTTAACTACAAATACTCCAGTTGAGAAAGAATCCTGCGCATTTTCGCAGCAACCATGAAACTTACTTGTATCTGAAGAGGTAATTCTTGGTAGCCACAGGCATCTATAGCCGTGGAATCATTGTACATTTTCTCGTTAAACAATTAGATGAATCTGAGTAGGGGTTCAGCGAGTGAGCATGAAACATAACAAAAGTGCGTATGTTGCTTTAATAAACGAACCAAAAAGTTCTTTTTGTAAACTCTGCTACAATTTGCCAACATGCAGCTATAGCCGACCCCAAGTACCGCTATTTACTCAGTTATTTGAGACGCATACAAAGTTTACAACGTATTATTATAAAACATTAAGTAGCCTGCCTACGCATGGCAGCCACCCACAGACCAACTTTTAAACCAGACTTAAATAGGAACGTAAAAAATGCCCAGCTTTGGATTGCACACAAAAGCCAATAAAATTTAAAGTAGCAACACAAAAGAAACAAAAAACAATAGTAAACAAATAGCAGCACACGAACAGCAGACCTCCAACCATGAACAACAGGCTTTTGTGTGGCGGTGGAGGACGTCAGGATAAACAAATGGCCGCATTGTCCAGTCGAAATGGACTCTAATGCTGTCTGATAAGTCCAATGCTCATATGTGAATTTCCCACAGCAATTAAAATTTTTTGACAACACCAGGAGAAGAGAAAAAAAAGAGACAATCACAACAACAACAAACACAATGCATGTAATACAACAACGAAAACTCAACAAACAAAGCGTAGTAAGGATAACAATGTGAGTTTCTGGCACACATACGTGGGCATGTACATATGGATGAGAGTGTGTGTGTGTGTGGGTGTGTGCGTAATATCAAGTAACGGAAGGCAAGCGTATACGTAATGATGGCAAAAGGTTGAAAACTAACAGCACACATTAACAAAAAGGACGAATGTCCGAAAGTACGACAGACGAAATGAAGAGCGAGTCGAGTAAAATAGCAAAATTAAAAGGCTAGCAGACGCCAACAAGCACAGCGACACAATAACATAAAAAATGAATGAGCCACGTAGTGGGGGGTAAGAGGAGTTGAATGAGTGAGAGTGTCCTTTTTTTGGCCATTGTATTTGTGTATTATACGAAATAGTAGACTCGTACTTATGAGGGATATAAGTGCAAGTGTAAAGGGGTAACTGCGCAGAGGCAGGGGAAACATTGACATAAAAACTACTTTTTGCTCTAAGCTTGCGCAAAGTGTGGATGAACAAGCAAAATTAGATTTGGAAAAGAACGAAGTATGAGGGGTTTATACAGGAAAGCAATAAGAGCAGAAGAGGGCAACTCAGCAGCAGCAAATGACAGTTTTAGTGATTTGTGGAAGGCTGGCAGGCAGTACTACTTAAATGTGAAATCTGAGCTACCAATGGCTAAAAGAAAAATTAGTACATACGGCCGTCAACAAAAGATAGCACAGAAACATTTTCACCAGTTTCGACTATTTTTCTTCTTTTTCTTGAATGCTTACTATCATTATATTTTTTCTAAACATGGTTCCTTGTCGAAAAAAGGCTGCATACATCCAAGTTTCACACTTTATAATAATTTAAGGAAATTGATCAAAATTTTCATCACAATTTCATGGGTTTTAATTTTAATTTCTTTTTAATTTTGGTATGCAGTTTTATAGCGCATTAAATTTTAATATAATATAATAAAATGCAAGTTTGCAAAAAATTTTTTTTTTAATTTTAGTACATTTTTCATGATTGTTTTTTCTCTGTGGTGTTTGGTTTAAAACGAATGCCATCACGGAAAAAAATCGTAAAAAATCTATGCGACTTTCTGGCGACTTCAAACTTACACTTTTATGTACTAAAATTTTTTGGATTATAAAACTGCACATCCAAAATCTTTCTATATTTGTTTTTATTAGTTCTGTTTTTTTAATCAAAAAAATTCATAGATTTTTTTTAATTTTTGTATACAATTTGAAAGTCGGAGTTATATGGCAATGAGATATATACCTTTATAAAAGATTGTTTTAATTCAAAAAAAGAGAGAAAAAGAGCCAAAACTAACCAAAACGTTGCTGTGCTATCCTTTTGTCGCAGAGTCTACATGTGGTATGTAGGTATGTATGTTTATATGCATCAAACAATAAAATCCTTTGTGTTGTGTAGTCAATTAATATAGTGGAAAGAGTGATGAAAAATTACCAACGCGGTGATCATTATTTATCAGAAACTATTTGACCGATTTGTTTAAACTGGTTTTTTAATTATTCGAAGTTACAACCTCGTGAATCTGAACGGTTCACTTTTTATATTGTAAATATTTGCGAAGTTCGATCTCTGAAAAATCGTTTTTTGGTTCAAAGCGATTTTCATATCGAAAAATTTGTTTTTGGGTAAATAAATTATTCAGATTTACTAAAAAACATTTTTCTATAATAATCATTTAATTTTTTTGATTTTAGTTGAGCTGCTCATGCGCTACCGTGATCACCGCAAGCCTCTTCTAAAAAACGGCGTTTCGGTGGTTGGGCGATATCAACAATAAATAATATTTAAAATAAAAACACCAAAATGTACTCTTCGAGAGTTACCCTTCCGAAACAATTTTCCCGAGAGCACTAAAGTACTTCGGGTTGGTATAGAATCTGTTCCAGCGTGGCCTTAACATTACCTTCGTTGCTAGGCATGTTTAACTTTGCATCAAATTTATTGGTGCCATTTACGATGGTGTGAGAGAGTGTCCGGAAATCATCGCAATCAATGGCATACAATCTACCTTAAGGAGTGTTAACCGATAGCTGGTGGCTATTGCGTTATATGAGAATTATAATTCTGGCAGTCCTACAGAACGCCAATGTTGCTCAAAGGGTTTTTCCCTCGACATCATTGCAACAGCGGTTTTGAACCGATCTGATCCTTCTATTCCTCTTTGTCTAGACATGCAGTAGATTGCGACCCAAAGTTCACTTTTAAGAAAATTTAAAAATGATAAAGTCTTCAGAAAATTTATTTAAAACCAAACTTACATCCATGGCATACATTGCACTGGCATGGGAAACAAGTGAAGGTAATATAGCTAAGACCCTTTTGGTGCGATAGTGGTCCAACTATGCTCTAGAAGTAGTTACTAAGGAAAATGTACACAAGTTCAGAAATCCATGCCACATAGTCGGTTTAAAGAACAAAATTGGTTCAGAAGGCAAAATAGTTACTGCTCAGTGAAGAATTTATGGAAAAAATGTGCGAACAATTCATTAAGAGAAAAGTGACTGTTCGTTAAGAAACTACAGCAATGATTGTACGCGCTTTTAGAAATATAAGGGGACGCCGATAAAGAGGAATCTTCTCGAAAAATATGAAAGCTTTATGTTATGAACATCTCGTCCTTTGAAATTTTACTATAAGTATTTCCATTAGGCTATTCATATATTATATTTTTTATAAATTTTTTTGTTATTTATTATCCAAAAATATATATTCCAAAAAAAAACTTGGGTATGCAATTTGGTATAATAAAGTACAAGTTCAAAATGGCACAAATTTCGCGTTGATTTTTGATTATTTTTTTTAATAAGTTGTTATGAATTTTTTGCAAGCGCAAAACAGTCAAGGACAAAAATTATAAAAACTCAATGCGCTGTTTGAGCCAATACAATTTTACACTTTTGGCAACAGAATTTTATGAGCCATAAAACTGCATACCGAAATATTTTCTAAAAATTTGTTTAAAAAAAATTTTGGTTTTGGTTCAAATTTATTGACTTTTTCTATTTTGTACAATGACTGAAATTGTAAGTTGTATGGGGGTTGTGCAGTAAAAACCATATAAGGGTTTTCTCATAACAGGTGTTACAGGTGAATGGATTGCGCTATCGAGAGATGATTAACGATTTTTTATGGCCGGAATTGGATGGTATTGATCTGGACAACGTTTACTCTCAACAAGACGGCGCTACGTGCCACACAAGCAACGAAACCATTGGTCTTTTGCGAGAAAAGTTTCCTGGCCGTGTTATCTCTCGAAGAGGTGATCACAATTGGCCACCGAGATCTTGTGATTTAACATCTTGCCACTTTTTTCTTTGGGGCCACGTGAAAGAGAAGGTCTACGCCAACAGCTCAGGGTCGATTCAAGACCCAAAGATGGAGTTCGTGAGGCTGTCGAGGACATGGGGCAGCCACTTTGCAATTCGGTTATGGAAAATTTCATGAAAGAGATATTGTCATGTAAGCGAGGTCGTCGTCGTTAATTGCCTGATGTTATTTTCCACTATTAACGGCATACCTTCCTCTTTATAATGAAATAAACATCCGATCTTTTATATTAAAAAACATCATTTTTCTTTGAATATCAAAATAACACCTCTTATTAAAAAACGCTATATTTAAAAATATTAAAAAATTAAAAAAAAAAACTAAATAAAAAATAAATTAATAGTCAAAACCTTGCAATATATCGCGCTGCCATTATTGGGATCACAGGTGTACAGGTAGGCAAGTATTTGAATCTGTTTGCAGAAACTGGACTCAGGAAAACCGTTAGTGGAGAATATTTTCGAGTATCATACACAAAAATGCGTCACTTGATCCTTTCCTTCCTTTTCTACAATCCTCTACCATAAAATTATGCGCACATTTCTAGTTTTGTGTGAAAATCTCTGCTCAAATGTAATGAGCATACCACAACAGTATACCCAAATTACCGCAAAAGTACACAAACACAGAAAAAAGGATCAATACAACGACAGCATAAAACTTATTGCGAGCAAAATGACTGTATAGTGACATTTTGTGCGATGTTGATGGACAAATGCTAATGGAATTTTTTTTGGCCATACACATGTATATGCATATATATATATGCACTTACATACATACATATACACATTCAAACATACGCTCATAGGTAATTAAGTTGGAATATGCGCTGCGGTCGCAATGCTTAACTGCAGTAAAAGTTTATTTAAAAATTACAACATGTTTTTTATGGCAATAACAAAACTAATTGCTTTTTAATCTGCGTGTAAAAATCGAAAGAGAGTGATTGTATTTTATTGAGATGATGAAATTCATTTCTGGCGCTCACACACACTTGTCTGTGCTTGCATGTATGTGCATATATTTGTTTTTAAATAATTGATGCTATCGGAAATTGTATCTCCTTCCTGCGCTCGTTCACTTTTATGCTTGACAAAAGTCTGAAAATAGTTTTTGTGATAAGAAAATTCATTTATTTTATCCGTTTCGGTTGAACTTAATGGATATTGGATTTAAGGCAGGAGACCACAATTTAATATGTATAATTTCGGAATTCGGAAAATCGGTTGTTGAGTTATTAAATTTTGATTTGGTGTTGGTTCTCGTTAAATTGACTAGATTCTATGCGGGGGGGGGGCGTTGTTATTTGGTTTGGCATAGAAAGCAATAAGGGCATGGAATTGGGTGTGGATATGGATATGGATTTGAATACGGATTTAGATATAGAAATGGAAATGGATATTGATTTGGATGCGGATGTGTATATGGAAATGGATAAGGGTATGGGTTTAAATGTGGATATGGTTTGAATAAGAATATGGATAGATATGGAAAAGAATATGAATTTGGATAAGGATATAGGATATAGGGATATATCAATGGAAGGATATATAAATATATATATGGATATAGATTTGAATATAAATTTAGATATAGAAAGGAAAGGAATAGAAAAGGAAATGGATATTGCTATATATTTGTGTATGGGTATGGATAAAGATAAGGATATGGATATGGGAATGAAAACGAAGGTGTCCATATCTTGGGATAAGGATATCTAAATGGAAATGAAATTAGATATATAAGTATATATGATTATGGATATGGGTATGAATGTGGATATGGTTTTAGATATGGATATTGAAATGAAAATGGATATGGATATGGATATGCATATGGATATGGATATAAATATGGATATGGATATGGATATGGATATGGATATGGATATGGATATGGATATGGATATGGATATGGATATGGACATGGATATGGATATGGATATGGATATGGATATGGATATGGATATGGATATGGATATGGATATGGATATGGATATGGATATGGATATGGATATGGATATGGATATGGATATGGGTATGGATACGAATATAGATAGGGATAGGGATATGGAAGTAGATATGGTATGTTAATTATCCTACTGGGTTCCTAAATAATTCATAGTGTTGTATGTTGTGGTCTATAACCAAACGGTGCTGAATGCTCGCCATTAGATACTGAATGTTTACGGATAAAGGTTTATAGGATACTGGTACTAAAGTTTTAATGCAGGATACGTAGAACGGAACTGAAGGCTACATGCTGAACATTAGGTAATAAATGATAGAGAAAGAGTTACGAATACTAGATACCAAATTTTCCGTACTGGATTCGGAATGCGATCTATAAATTAGGAATTATTACTAACAAATATTTTTGACATATTGGCGCAAACACTTTTGCTAGGTGTTTGGCCTAGCTCCTCCTCCTATTCGTGGCGTACGTCTTGATGTTGCTCCGTAAATGGAGAAACCTACAGCTTTAAGTCGCCTCCGTACGGCATGTGATTTTTTATCAGGAGCTTTTTCAGGGCAGAAATACACTCGGAGGCTTGCCTTGTCTGCTGAGGGGCGACCGTTACCAGGAAAAATTCTTCGACAATTTTGGTGTTTGATGTATGTCAAATTTAAAGCATAATGCATAAAAATAAACACTCAGAGTACTGAAACCACTGCTAAGTGTTGAGTACTGAGTTCCGGATAATAGAATTGGTTTGATTTTCAAATGTTTAGGAAGAACTATAGGAAAAAAGTCACGAGGCAAATAAACGGGCATTGGCTACGATAAAGTTATTCTATATAGAAAACGGAAAATCTTTAGACTTCAGGCGAAAAAAGTAAGTTTTTGTGAAAATATTTATGAAAAATGTCAAAAATTGAGGTCTCAAAGGAATTGTTCCTATTAAACTTTCAAAAATCGATTAATTTTCTAGTCACATGATTAACTAAAAGTATTTTACATAAAATATTTTTCTATCAAATTAGGATAACTTGAAATTACTAAATTGAATGCATACAAATTAATTACCGTATAAAGTCAGTAAACATTTTTTTCTAGCCGATTAGTTACACTTAAAATTAAAAAAAAAAAATCAAATTCTATTTAACTCGCGAAATTTCCACTATTCCGCACCTACTTTGTATATTTTCAAAATCATTCTTAAATAATAAAAAAAAATGTTTTTGCTTTGGTTCTAAATTAAGCCTTCTCCCAATGCCTTATCCCCACATGCCACGATACATTTGATATATGCATTCCTGCTACCGTTGTTCGCTCCCAGCCGCACGCATAGTGAGTAATGTTGCCGCCACTGTTGATTGCGGGTGTTTTGATTGTAAAACAAATTGCCAACATATTACTCCTGGTTGAAATACAAATCGCAGAAGCAGCAGCGGCAACAACAACATTAGCACTGCGGCTAACACTTAAGTCATTCAGCAATAAAGCAAACAACTTGAGCAAAAAACCAAAAAACAGAGTGAATAAATTTTGATATCTGCACAATAACCAAGGCAAAAGCATTTGTAAATGCAGCAGCTAAAATTGCAACAACCACAATAAATCGCCGCCGGCAATGGCCTGGCGCCTTCACTGTCATTTTCACTATTTCATGCGTCTCATAGATTGCCTGCAAAGTGCCTCGCATTCATCCACGCATACATACGTATATTTTATTTCACTTGCTTGCGTTTGCTTTTGTTGTTATCTTCATGCTTGCCGCGGCATGTGGCATGTGGCATGCCGCATGTGCATACCACATACGCGTATGCATCGCTTGCAACACTAAACACTGATGCGGCGCGAATGTGTGCGGCTGAGCTGTGGGGCGACCACTTCTACCGCTACTACTACATCCACTGGGCCCCAACACTTGGTGCTTTGCCTGCGGCTCTTTATTATCAGCAAACTCTATTTTCTTGTTTTTGTTACAACACCAGCGTTGCGTTGCTAATTTACAAATTCAATGTCACGCATTCGTGAAGTAACGATAAATTTTTGCTACTGCTGCGGTGGTGATGTTGCTGTTGCTCTTGTGGTATATTTACATATAGCAGTACTGTGGTTGTTGTTGCTGTTGCAGTTGCAGTTGCACGCATGTTAGGTCTTAGTTGCTGCAGACTAACCTTCGACTGAAGGCCGGAAAGCAGGCGGCAACGAAATAATCAGACTGCTGCTGTTGGTAAAGAATGAAATGCTTGCGCCTAAATGTGGTTTGTTGTATTTGTTGTTGCGATTGCTTGGCTTTTATCTATGTTGCACCTTTACACACGCACGCATGAGTAGCAGCCATGTCGGCTACAATAAATTTAACGCATCATTATTTGTTGCAGCAACAGTGAAAACAGGCGTACCGGCGCGCCAAAATGTTGTCGGCAAGATTTTCGTTGTTGGTTATTTTGTAGCTGCGTGCTTGTCGAGCAGTAATTTGTGGCTAAGCTAAAGTGATGAGTTAAATGCAGATATGTAGGAGGATTTGTAGACGCAAATCTTTGATTTCAAACTTTAAGAACGTCAAATCGAAAATAAAAAAGGAAATGAAAATATTTTTGCTTTAGTGAAAAACTTTCGCGACAAAAAAAATAAAAATTCTAATGCAAATGAAATCTATATAGTTCGTAATTGGCACAAAAGTTCGAGTCCCATTTGTTACGAAAATCACTATTTTCGGACTAGTTAAAAAAGTATATAAAATTTGATGAATGAACGTAAAAAAATGATACGAATCAAAAATTTATGAAACACTTTAGTATGTTAACATTTTTTTTCGTGTTTCTGAAGCTCAAACTAAAAAAAATTTTAATAATTAAAGAACTCGTTCAAAATGGATAAAGAACATCTAGACCATTTTGTGACGAAAATCACTAGTTTCGGACTGATTGAAAAAGTATATAAAATTTGAGGAATTAACAAAAAACATGAAACGAATTAAAAAAATATATAAAACTTTTTTTACAAAAATTTTTTGTTCGTAAAAATTTTATTTGACATGACACCAAAAAAAAAATTTTTTTTAATATTGTAATTAAAGAACTACTTCATAATGGACAAAAACGTTCTAGTCCAATCTGTGACGAATATCACTAGCTTCGGACTAGTTGAAAAAGTAAAGGGGGATTTCTTAGCCATTATCTTTTTAAACAGTTGGTTGACAGCTGACGCACGTTTCGTGTTTTGTTTCACTGTCAAATATCATCAGTTTGGTCTATAATTTTACCATGAATCGTCTTACAAACGAACAACGCTTGCAAATCATTAAATTTTATTACAAAAATGCGTGTTCTGTTAAGGAAGTTTAAAGTCGAAAAATTGTGTTCAGCACCGAAGCTCATTTTTGGATTAATGGGTACGTAATTAAACAGAATTTTCGGTTTTGGAATGAAGATCAGCCAGAAGAATTGCAAGAGCTACCAATGTATCCAGAAAAGGTCACAGTTTGGTGCGGTTTATGGGCTGGAGGTATCATTGGACCGTACTTCTTCAAAGATGCTGCGAATCGTAACGTAACTGTGAATGGTGAGCGCTACCGTGAAATGATATCCAACTTTTCTTCGCCCAAAATGCAAGAGGTTGACTTGCATGACATGTGGTTTCAGCAAGACGGTGCCACATGCCACACAGCACGCGTAACAATGGACTTGTTGAGAGGCGAGTTCGGTGACATTTTATAACGCGATATAACGCGTTTAGATTATTTTTTGTGGGGCTATGTTAAAGCTCATGTCTATTCAGACAAGCCTGCTTCAATTACGCATTGGAAGACAACACTAAAGCATTTATATGTGAGATACCCGCCGAAATATTGGATAGAGTATGCCAAAATTGGACTAAGCGGATCGACCATTTGAAGCGCAGTCGCGGTCAACATTTGCATAAAATAATCTTCAAACTTTAAATTATATGGACTGTACTATGGATTTAAATAAAAATTCCATGCATTTTTCTGAATTTTACCTGTGTTTTTTGAAAAACTTTTCTATAACGCTTAAAAAATCACCCTTTATATACAAATTTGAGGAATTAACACAAAAAAAATTAAACGAATTAAAAAATTGTATAGAATTGTTTTACACAAACATTTTATGTTCGACTCAGCATGATTTTATTTCTGAAATTTTTTATGTAAAAATTTTA
The DNA here is from genome assembly GCF_028408465.1 of Anastrepha ludens. NCBI lineage: Eukaryota > Metazoa > Arthropoda > Insecta > Diptera > Tephritidae > Anastrepha > Anastrepha ludens. The sequence goes on from NC_071502.1 coordinate 118,233,825, forward strand.
TTTAATCTGTTAAAAAAAAATGTAAATAGTTAAAGAACTAGTTCATAATGGAGAAAAAACTTCTAGTCCAGTTTTTGGACGAAAATCACTAGTTTCGGACTAGTTGAAAACGTTTATAAATGTGCATTTAAAAAAAACAGAAAAATTTTATGTATTAAAATATTACATATGTTTATATGTATGTAAAATTTTTTTAGAGTAAAATTTATTGATAGACTCAAAAGGATAATTTTATTCATTTTGAGCCTAGAAAAAGCACACTCTAATAATCAATGATTAGTTCATAATAGATAAAATACTTCTAGTCCAATTTGTGGCGTCAAACATTAGTTTTGGTTTAGTTGAAAAAGTAAATTAAAATTATTGATTAATGAACATTTAAAAATAAAATTTTTCTACGAATTCTAATATAATGAAAAAAAATTAGAAATTTATTGCTGAGAACAACAAATGCAAAAGCAAACGAAATACTAGAATACTCCCCCAACTGGCCTCTTTGCAACTAGAACAATTCAAGTCACTCTGGAACTAGTCCGAATTTTGTTACCAAATGTTATTTTCAGCACTAGAATTTTTGCCGACGGACTTGTCTATACGCTGCATGAATTTATTTTAAATATTATTTAGTTTATTGCACTTACCTGGAATTCTAAATTGAATAAAATCATGTAGAGATAAGGGGAATAAATAAGAGGAATAAATATTTGCAAAGTGAATAGTTCAGTTACGCCGACTTAGGGCACTTAAATGCCAAACCATTATGTCAAAGTGGAAAGTGAGCAGTATGCACATGTATGCATTTGTAAATGCATATTTCTTGAATTGGCCTCAGCGGGTAGTCATTTTTGTGCATGACTGCCACTGGGCTAGTACCCAGTTCGATGCACCTGCATATTCTGAAGCAACAAATGATAAGGGACGTTTTTGCTAGTAAACTTTTGCACTTGGTAGACAATTGTAGGTCTTCAAGCCTATTTGAGTGAAGCAAAAAAGCTTCTCATGCCGTTCTTAGGCGTCATGAAACTGTAAGTGCCACCATATTCAAGAAAAACTCACGACACATATCAGAATTGAAGAAAAAGATCAGCCAGAAACCTAGATAAATGTATGCATGTGCGCTCATTAAATATACAAATATCCATACACCTACATATGCACACATACGCAGGCAATCAAGTATTTACTGAATTTTGCAACTTTGCTCTTAAGCTCAGAAATTAGCAGCAAAATTGCGATGTATGCAAAGTGGATTGCTTTAATTTTTGGCTAAAACTTATTTTATTAAATTGCGCTAGATCTACGCTCATATTTACTTAAACATGTAGCAAAAGTTTGCAAATAAATTCCCATATCATCACAACGTTGCGAAACATGAATTATTTACCAAAGATGTGTGCACAAGAGACGGCTACTAAGTATTAAATTTAATTTAAATTAATTTTATACGAAACACTTAAGATAAATTTAAGACCGGACTGCACTTTGCAAATAACAACGGCAACAACCACAACAACAACAAGCGAAAAACTTGCTTTGAACGTAATTGTGCGTAAACAAGCAAGTAAAGTGTGGCTGCTCTCAGGCGGTCATGTTCTTTGCCTTAGTCAAACGTATGTATGTGGATGTAAGCGTAGACACCGGGTGGTCCTATAGCAAATTTCTTTAGAAAACTAAGTTTTGCGACAGGAAGCTCTTGCTTGCTCGAAGTCTACGCTGTCAATCAGTACCAAAGAACGGCGGAACAAAATTAGTTGCTTTCCGCTTGAACACCCCGTGGAAATATAGGTATGACGAACCCACTAGAAATTATCTATGTATGCCCTATCAATGCGACTTTTGAGGCCCTTCAAACTTTCTATTCATTGCACTAAAATTGAATTATAACCCATTCAATTGCATACTTAAGAGATTTCCGCAAACTTTGACCAAAAATTGAAATTTTTGATGAAAATTTTATGAATTTTTTTGAGTTCGGTACGAAGTACGGAAATACGATTGGTGTGTTTTTTGCTAAAAGATTAACATGAATATAGAGAATTATTAAAAATTAAATTTAAAAAAATATATTATATATCAAAATTATTATATAACAACGGTTTTACAGGCCAAAAAAATGTCATTCACTTTAACTACCTAAGTATGAGACTAAAATTTTCTGAGATCAACAACTGACCTCGAAATACCCTCAGCCATTATTTTGCTACTTTCTGGCTTAAAAGTACAAAAACAGAGAAGACTACAGGTGGAAAGTTTAATTGCATCTTTTCTTGGTATGGATAGGGGGCTTGATTTGGAGTAAGAATTAAAGAGGGTTATTTTCCCTACAACTGCAATGTGACCGATTTCCCAATAAATGAATTCAAGACTTAGAAAGAGTTAAATATAATTAAAAAATTACTTTTTTTGCCTCACACCTATCTTGTATTGGTATCTTTAGCCTTTGGCCCAGTAACCTTAATTACACAGGCCATAATATTTTTATTGATTTTCGGAAGCAGAAGCTGGAGATTTTAAGGTGATGAGTCTGAATATGACCTCAGAATAATTCCAGCACATATATTAAAATTTTCGAGTATTCTGGCATGAAAGTCCATAAGGTCCATTGAGGTTATGTATTGTGATCATGACATATTAAAATAATATATTTTAATATCTGCCGTACAAAAACTTCGCAACTGATTACTGTTAGCGACTAAAATTTACTTTTAAGTTGTCGCATGTGAATGTTAAATATTTTCACTACTTTTCATTCTGTAATTTGGAGAACAGGTGAAAGAAATTTGTTACCCATATTTCGTTTGTGGCAGTATAGTTCAAAATGCTTTCCTGACAATTTTAAGTCGCGGACTAGAACATTAAGATCAGCTTGATTTATAAATTTAGACTCCTTACCATCCGGTCAGCACAGCTTTCTACTTCTGCAAATCTATATTTAGCAACAAATAGGGACTCATGCCAGAAATCGTTCTTTGGATGTACATCATAGAGGTTCTGTCAATTTTAACTTATGGGTGTCTGATTTGGTGGGAAGCACTTTTAAGGGGAGGGTGCATGTAGAACTTGTCCTAGTGCTACTCTTAATGTTGTTTTGCCACTACTTCCCATCGACTTTCTCGTTATTTACATCGCTGCTTAAAGTGCAATCAGGTCAAAGTAGGTTAACTTCTGGAGGCAATCTCTCAAAAAGAGACACAGCAGCATTTTTAGGCAGCTAACATCGCATTTCTCTGAACTTCGTACAGATCTCTGTATCCCCAAACTAAAGTTTGAAGGTCGTACCAAAGAAATCTTTCCAAGTAGGCTGGTACCTCTGTCTTTTCAAAGGGGCTCTTTAGAGCTACTTCGGGAGCACCAGTCTGGTACTCTCACGATTTCAACCTACCTATCAATACTACTTTACCATCAGAAATATTAGTGGGTTCATGAATTTCATCTTCAATTGGACTACATGCAGGTAAGTCGTAAATCGCAGAATCCGCATAGCAAAAGACTGGTCGATCATAGAAACATCCATGCTATTGGAGCACCCTTTATGTGCTTATAAAATAAAATATGTATTTTGTCAAATAGCAGCCGACAAACGAGTAATACATACAAATGCGCCAGCCGAGTTTGTGGTTTTCCGTTCCTGCCCATGAGAGTGTGTGTGTGCGCCAGTGGGAGTATAGAATTTGAATTATTCAATATAAAATTGGGCGTGAAATGGACCACACAGAAGTATGTAGAATATACTTGCATAATATTTAAATCTTCTTCCAAATTATTCACTTCCATAGGTATGTATGTGGGCACCTACACATGCATACATACATATGTGTATAGCAAAACGTATGTCAGCCACCTTTCCAACTTGCGACATGCAAAGTTATTCAAAAGAGTGAGACTCGAAAAGTTGCTCGCTGCCACACATACATACTTAGGAGGTTACATATACACATATCCCACAGCACACCAACACAAGCTGGCGTATGTATGTAGATGTGCACGCGCAAAAATACGTGTCGTCTCGCATACACGTGCAGCTGTTCTCTATGTAGAGGTGGGCGGAAGGCAACCACACATGCGGCAACCTACATCTGTCAGCGTAGACGTTGTTGTTGGCTGTTGCCACAACTGCTATTGTGGTGATACATACTTTAGATGACATCTTGTGAAATTATGAGAATCTTGGGTATATTAAATCATTTAAAGATGCCATTTGCCAACCCATTTCCGTATCCGCTACAAGCAGACAAGGCGACGCAACGGCTGGAGGCCGCATATGTAACGCAAATGTGTTATATGTGTGAGATGTATTATTTGTGTGTATGTGTCTATAGGTGTATACACGATTGCTGCAAGAATGTCTTAAAACAAAATCATTTTTTTTTTTTTGGTAAAAAATTCCTAGTGTTAACTATTAACGCTATCTCCTTAGAAAAAAAAATCTTACTACTAAGTTATTCAATAAATTTTGCGGTTCGATGAGAGAAGGCGTTGCTACCACCCAATTTGTTTTTTTGGTTATGTTGGTACAGACTCATTTGCACGGGTATGAGATAAAGAGTTTTTTAATAAGAGATGTTTTTTGATATTCAAAGAAAAATGCTATTTTTTAATCTAAATGATCGGATGTTTATTTCATTATATAGAGGAAGGTATGCCGGTAATAGTGGAAAATAACGTCAGGCAAATGACCAACACGACCACGCTTACAGGGCAATATCTCTTTCTTGAAATTTTCCATAACCGAATTGCAAATTGGCAGCCCTATGCTCTCGATAGCCTCACGAATTCCATCTTTGAGATCTTCAATCGACCCTGGGCTGTTGGCGTAGACCTTCTCTTTCACGTGGCCCCAAGGAAAAAAGTCACAAGGTGTTACATCACAAGATCTCGGTGGCTAATTGTGATCACCTATTCAAGAGATAACACGGTCCCGAAACTTTTCCCGTAAAAGATCAATGGTTTCGTTGCTTGTGTGGCACGTAGCGCCGTCTTGTTGAGAGTAAACGTTCTCCAGATCAATACTATCTAATTCCGGCCATAAAAATCGTTAATCATCTCACGATAGCGCAATCCATTCACCTGTAACACCTGTTATTGGAAAACCCTTTAGAAGAAAGATAGGTTGTTGAATTTAAACGTGGTCGTGCAAGCCTTGAAGATGATCTACGTTAAGGACGTTCAAAAACAGCAATAACTCCTGAAATCGTGTCGGGAAATCGTCGAGCGGCTAAAGAAGATTCAATAAAAGCCTTGGGCATCTCATTCAGCAGAGTAAGCTATATTTCGACTGAAGTATTGGGTTTCAGAAAGCTGTGTGCGCAATGGGTGCCGCATTCGCTAACAATGGAACAAAAACACATTCGAAAGTGACTTTTCTTGTGTATAGATTCATCATGATCCTAAATAGAACCAAGAGGCTAAAGCGTGGTGTAAGCCTGGTTCTTCGGCTCTTAAATGAGTTCGTTAGCAGATGTTAGCATCAGTCTTTTGGGATCCGAATGGAATTTTGTTTGTCGGTTATTTCCAAACTGGTAAAACAATAAATTCCGAATATTATTGTATTCTTTTAGAACAGCAGGAATTCATGAAATAAGTTTGGAAGTAAAAAAAATAGAGTATTTTGACAAACGCTAAAATCCATGAATTTAAGTTCGAACTGTTGGGGCATTTACCGAGTTCACCAGGTTTGGTCCCTACCGACTTTCGTCTGTTTCCAGATCTAAAAAAATGTGTGCGTGGGAAACGCTTTTCTTTAAATGACGAGGTCATAACTGCTGTGGAAGTGTATTTTTCAGCTTTTCCAGATTCTCACTTCAGGAATGGAATTCATCAATTTGAATCTCGTTCAGAGAGACTGTGCTGAATAATAAAGTGTATTTCAAACCATAAACTTATTGAACAACCGAGTAGCTGTACTTATTCTTCTTTGATTTGCATGTTTGTTTTGAAACTTAAGCGATTCTACAAAATTATGTATAAATTTATATTGTTCAAAAATATCGGTTGTAATTTCGCTGCAAGCCTCTCTGTAGCTTGCCACATTCCATAACTCCCTGATGTTGCCGATTCCCGTCCAGTGTCTAATATTTCGTAGCCATGATATTTGTTTACTCACAATTTCACGATTTCCTTCGACTTTCTCTTCCATGATAATCTGTAGCAATTTGTACTTTTCGTGTCGTAGAATATGCCCCACTCTTAAAGCCGTCACTCTTCCTTCCACCTGCCTATTTTGGTTCATAGTCAGCATACAAGAGCACAGCACTGACCATTCATAGCATTTTACGAAGCAAATTTTCAACTGCATGCTAATTCCATGGGTACAGAGTAATTATTTTACAGCTTCAGAATGATGGCCCAGCCTTTTCTATTCTTGTTTTAATTTCCTTGGCGCTATCCCATTGCTCCAATATCCAAGGTATCTGAATTTGGAAACTCTTTCGACGGCTTAAACTTGGATTGATTGATAAACTTAAATTATTATGAATATTTTCTCTACATACAGCCATGAATTTAGTTTTGGTGACATTAAGGGGTTAGCGGTAATCAGAGTCCCGAAAAAATGATGATTTTCAATAACTTGTTTTTGCTAGTCAATTGGTTTATTTTACAAAAATAAAAACATAGCATTAATACAACATATTTCGACTTGACTTAAGCAACATTTCAAAAAAAAAAAATAATAATAATTGTAAAAGCTATCGCTGCTTGTGTGGAGCCCGTTTCTCCAGAAGTCCCTTGCGGTGATCATCACAAGTCCTTGGAGACTCATCTGAAATCAATTGGATAAGAAAAATTAGTTTTATTAATAGATAATCTTGACCCTGATCGAAGCTTTTTCTTGACGAAATATTTTTCAGATTTTCGAAAAAACCCCACAATTAATTGTTAAAAAAAAAAATCGAAATTTTAGACAAAAAAAATCCTCCTATCAGGCACGAGCTTTTTATGTTTTTCAAAGCCAGTACCCATTTTATGGAAATCTACCAAGCGGTTTTTAAGTTACAGTGATCACCAGTTCAAAACACATAAGTTTGAGAAAAATCCATTTAAAGTTTTGCTATCGATATCCAGAGTGCCCGAGCGCCCTCTGTTAATTGTTCGAAAAGTATTTGTCGGATTCTCTTCAAATTGTCACACAATATTTTTAAGATATTATACTTTAAAAAATGCAAAAAAATCCAATTTTTTGAAATTTCTGACTACCCCTAACCCCTTAATCTTAAGGTCATATATATTCCTGTATTTGCCAAGTTTATGAAGAAAGCTTTGTAAGTCTTCCATATTGCCTGCAAAAATGGCGTGATTTAATTTATATTTTCATTGTTTACTCTAACTTCTGTGGTTTGGTTTCAGTAGAGATTTTCTATGCGCCGCAAATCTTTTCATTTATGTCTAGTGACTATGGTATCGTGTCGAAGGCTTTTTCATAAACTGCTAGTCATAGGAAAGTGTCCTTCTGTATGTCTTTGCAATTTTTAATTCAAACATTAAGACCAAGAGAGAGCTCCGCGTGTACCCAAACTGCTTTTCAACCTGAATTGGGAGTCCTCAATGGCGCTTTCGCATTCAGCATAAATGTACCTACGGACCAGGAACAGTAAATTGAAAACATTGGAACATCTCTTTCTCTCGAATTTTCATCATTCAAAGTTATGTCGTTCTCTCAGTGAAGGAGCGACCTGTGCGCTCATACATACATACCTATATATTTACCCACATATATTTGTCGTGCTGCCATGAAAAGGAGTCAGTGTCACAAGTATGATTTTGAAATGGTCCAAATACAGTTGTAGAGCAGCCATAAATATAATATTTTGTGTGCTTTTATGTGTGTCTGTGAGTTGGCAAATATATATAAAAAAAAAAACTTTTAAGTGTATTTTTACATTAAAAGTGGAGGGGCGATTGCTTGAATTTGTGTCCTACAAATACTTTGATAGATAGTACATAAAAACACACATACATCCATATACATATACATATTCGCATACAAGTGATGAAACATACACACCCAAAATTCATAATGTACAATTTCATTACAAATTGTTAAATTCCTATATGCGCATATCCATGCTTGTGTGCGTACGTACATACATACTGTCATATAAATCTGTGACAGCTGGCATACATTCAGGCGCTCTCGCATTTTGTGTCATCTGCACAAGTTTGGTATGTGGAATCGCTCACTTTGTATTTGGTAAGTGCGTCCACACATACACTCGTACATCCACATGTACATACATATGTATGTATGTATGTATGTATGGATATGAATAATGCGCATAAATGTCACGTACGGGAGCAGTCGCATTACGAAAATAAGTTGCACTTAAAACATATTTAACGAGGATTGTTTGAACAGTGCGTGCAGAGCGCATATCGAGGTTATGTTTAGCTAGTAGCATCTTTTGGAAGAACACACAGCAAGTGTCAGTCGTTTCCTTGAGTCTGGCATTCGTTTGAATCGAGGTCGAGTGATTTTCGAAAAAGTCATTTTCCATCACGACATCGCAGCAGCTCGCTCCTTAACAGTTGTGGTCCAGAAAATTAATGTAAATAGGGTTCCAACTCATTTAACATCCCCGTTAATCTCCAGACTTGAATGGATCGCTCGGACTACTGTTTGTTCCCACATTTGAAGAAATGTCTGGCGGGAAAAAGGTTATATTCAAACGAGGAGGTTATTGCAGAAACGAAAGGCTTTTTTGTGATTTGAAAAAATCCTATTTCTCAGACTTAGATGAACAAACCAGCTCAGAGGACTTTATTTTTCCACGGACTTTTCAAACGACCCTCGTACTTATATATATTACTTCGATGCATAAAAACATTCATGCACCCACACATCTGCAATAATACAAATAAAAAGTTAGCATATGTATGCATGAGTTTATCTACCTTCGTATCTTCTCGTGCGATTTATGCCAACTTTCCTCTTTGATCAGGGAACTCATATGAACGTATGCATGTATGCGTATGTATTTGTATTATCTGTATCTGCATATGTGTGCATTTAAAGGAATTTCATATTTTTGGCAACAACAAAAACAACATTTCAACTGGTTTACATGCGCATGCCGTTAGTTGTAGATGAGCGAAAGTTTAAGCATCACGCACACGCGCATCTGTATGTGTGCACTAATAGGAGTTCTGTCATATTTTCAATAACCGCTGTGAATTCTCCTCTTTTTTGTACTTTTTCCATTTAAGAGCAACCTTTAAAGTGGGTTACAGATATGCATATATTGAATGAATGCTGCTGCATTTGCTAATACCCTTTGTTCGTTGTTAGTGACATTGCAAATGCGAGCAAACAATTTTTTCCGCTTTGTGCAAAATTTTTAATTTAATTAAACTACATAAGTGTGTTAACTATTTTAGGTGCCCTACTGACATTTTGTATGTAGTAAAAGTGCAGCAACAAAAAGAGAGAAGTTTTAACATTCACTTTCGCTCACATAATTGAGTCACTTCATCTGCAATATTTTTCAATCTAATTTCTTTTTTTTGGTAATTTTTTTTTTTTTGTCAAAACCAACGCGATTTTTAAGCGATTTCAAACTTTCACTCTTTAAACTAATGTGGAATATGGGCGCTTTGACAATCCCTTATTTTAGGGCTGCATTTACGAAGGATGGAGAAAGAGGCAAAAATGTTTTCCCCTTCTTGCCTAAAGGTAGTAAAAAAGTACTTAAAGTAGCTAATTAGTCCTGTAATCAGAGAAAAACTAAGTATGTTGGTTATTTAAACTACATTAGAAGAAAAGAACAAAAATATTATTGTTTTCTTTTAAAGCAAATATAATATTTATTTAGAATATTTTTTTTGGAATATGTATTAGTTAGATATGGAACGCGAAAAAGTAAAAACATGGAGTCTCTAACGGAGTATTTTCATTACATTCATGGATTTTCGAGTATATTTTTTATTACAAGTTTAGTAGTTTATAGTTTAAAGTTCGTTTGCCTTAATATACTTGGCCCTAATATAAGTAAGTGTTGGGAAAATGTATTCATATGGACTTAAACAAATATTTCATATATTTCTAATAAAATTCATAAATTTACGTTAATCAAATGCAATGAAAAAAATGGTGGAAAGTGGCTCGTGTGGTTGTTGGAACGCTGCACTGATTCGAGCAGATGTAGAGACGTTGAACGTTGAACCAAAAACCTGTAAGCCAGAAGTCTTCAAAATTGCTAACTTCAAATATATAACTACGTCTTGCGTCCCTTGTAGACGGAAAGTGCGAGGACCTGATCGTAGATCTACGTACAGCGTACTGTTCTAGACCCGGTATGGTATCAACGGAGACAGCCAGTTCGGAAGCCAAGTCGATTTCAGTGGCACCAACACAGACACATAACGACCGTCACATTCCAAACACTTGAAGTTATAATATTTACACCATCACCACAGCACGCTCAATGCCATCCATGAAATTGTCCGAAGAACCACACTAGTAGAAACACACGCATTCTTGCCTTCGTTCCTAAAAAGCACTACAGTTGTATCACTTAGCTCTTCAACACACCTCCCGCTGCACTTACGCGCCTGTGAATTGCTGCAAATAAAAACTTTTAAATACAATTTATTTGCAAATATTCTAACATAATTTACTAACTGTGGTACACGTAAGGTGACCGCGATTGTATTTGCAGTTCTAACAACCTATGAAGGAAAATATTTAGTAAGAATTTGTACAAATGCCTGATCGAGATTTACATGCATGAGTAATCACAAACGAGTGCTGCGTGTAGCAGAAAGACAGCTTCAAATGACCGACTATAACCAGAATTAGGACAGAATTAGGATCTAAATAATGAAAAACATTATTAATTTGCAAAATAATTTGTTTTTATAACAATACTTACTGGAATGTTTCCAATTAAATAAACGGTTTTCAACGAATATGAATGAAGCAACATGTCGAAATGGAAACAGTGTTGCCGACCATATAAATTGCACCAAAACTTTAGTTTTTACTACAATACAATTCAAAAGTTTTTTTGTGAAATATAAACTTTTTTTATAAAGAAACAACACGTTTTTAAATAAGGGATCCGATTTGTCAAGAGGGAGCGAGAAAGCTGCTTACTTACCTAACCTTCTATAATTGAATCATGCTATGAAACTACCTACGCAGAAATTTTTTGAAAATTCTATTGAAAATATTACAACTTTGTGAAATCTGTAAAATTTTTGTGAATTTCACACAAACGTTGGGAGCTTTGCTTTACATATAAAGCTTTTATTATTTGCATATCAAGGAATTTCACACTTTTGGCAACAACAAAGAGAAGATTAGTAACATACACTTATAGACTACTAATCTCTTTCAAAATTCTATCGACCAACTGAAGCAATTCCTAATGCCGCACCGAGGAATTTCTTTTAAGCTGCTTTCGCGCAACAGAGTAGACTTAAGACTTTTAACTGGTTACTTTAGAGGCCACTGAGATATCACTTAAACAAAAATCTATCTGTGGACCATCTGACTCATCTGCCGATTCTGTGAAATGGGCACTGAAAATTCACAATACACTCTTTGTGAACGTCCTGCATTAAGCAGAAAAAGGCTACACCATTTTGGTAGTATTGCATCTTCGTGGTGTTGCATTCACATAGGGTTTTCCAATAAGAGGTGTTATTTTGATATTCAAAGAAAAATGCTATTTTTTAATATAAATGATAGGATGTTTATTTCATTATAAAGGGCAAGGTATGCCGTTAATAGTGGAAAATAACAAAATAACATCAGGCAAATGACCAACACAACCACGCTTACAGGACAATATCCTTCTCATGAAATTTTCCATAACCGAATTGCAAAGTGGCTGCCCCATGTCCTCGATAGCCTCATGAATTCCATCTTTGAGGTCTTGAATCGACCCTGGACTGTTGGCGTAGACCTTCTCTTTCACGTGGCTCCAAAGAAGAAACTCACAAGGTGTTAAATCACAAGATCTCGGTGGCCAATTGTGATCACCTCTTCGAGAGATAACACGGCCCGGAAACTTTTCTCGTAAAAGATCAATGGTTTCGTTGCTTGTGTGGCACTTAAACTTTGTCCAGATCAATACCATCCAACTCCGGCCATACCATAAAAAATCGTTAATCATCTCTCGCTAGCTCAATTCCATCCATTCTTAACTCCCGTTATTGGAAAACTCTTTATAAATTATGGAATAATGAACACCCGCACAGGCAGGCTTTACACATTAGATCTCTTGTAGTCTCAGTAGCCCTATAATAATAATAAAAATACACTTATGTTCACATAATTAAGTCCTCGATAGAAAAGACTTCTATTTCAAAATAGAGAAAATTCCAAAAATGAATTAATTTTATTTCTACTAAAATTGAAACTGCACACCGATTAGTTTTGTAGAAATTTTTATTAGAAAATTGAAAATTGTTATGAGAATTTTTTGAAGTTTTCTAAATTTTATACAAAGAAAAATATTGTGAATATTGGAAAAAACTTTGATGGCCTAATTTTGTAAGCTCAAGTATGCATACCTAGAGATGCACACACAAGCAAATTTAGATCTAAATGTGATCCAGGAGGCCAGAATACGCTAATTTTCAGCACAGCACAACATACGCAACGCAGTAAAAAAAAGTATTAAAAAAAGAAAACGAAAAGCCCAAAAGTAACCTCAACCTACTTTCCGTAGTATTTATATTCTGCATAGGTAGGGCGCTTACACCTATACCAGGCAAACCTCTATGCGCGAATTTAGATATCTTGACACTGCCTCCACCTGGCAGTGGAGCCATATACGATATAAGGTAGTAGCCCGGTGTGACGGGTTCAAAAAATTTAAAATAAAGTCTACAGAATATTAATCTCTTTGAATTTTTTATTTCAGATGACTTTGGAAGGCTGTGTGTTTCCCCGAACCAACTCATCTTTTTTTTAAGGACTCCACTTTGACGTCAAAAATTTTAAACAAATTAATATAAAATTATATTAATTTAAAAAAATTTTGTTTTTATATACTTCAAAACACCAATAAAACATGTAAAAACTTTAAAACGATCGCATTTTATTTTCTTTTTAAAAAAGATTCATGAAAAAACGTCGAAGTTTCGGTCGTCACACCGGACTACTGCCATAATAACGGTTCTACGATTTCTGGTGGTATCTGGCGGTGATGTCTTCTCACGAAATCCATTCCTAAGCCTTTCTTTTCCATTCCTGCCTGTTCTAGGCAGAAATATTAGGCATCAGTTCCATTCGAGACAAACGGAATTGATTATGATGATGATCATGGAAGCTGTCGAACAGAGCGGATATGAACCTTTAGGAAGTGATACCTATTTTCCTATTTAGATGTAGCCAGGTGGTAATTAGAGTTCTAGGCTACTTTCAATACTAACCTTGCGCTGGACTATCGTCGATTTCTACAAAATCTGTGTATACAGAACAGACTCCAACTGACTTAGCTTACGAGTCCTAAAGGCACTAAGGGAAGCCGCATGGCATATGAGCTGGCAAAGCCATGTAGGGTCAAGCAAATGCTTACTGGAAATAAATGCACTGATGCATTTTGAAATTGCCATTTAAGGAATTTCCGACTAAGAATGCTGGTGTAAAATGAAAATAACATCTTGCTGTATTTCACAGTTGAAACTGGACCGAAAACTAACAAAAGGTGTGTACTTTCCAAAAAAAGAGAAAATATTTATTGCCATCTAAGTGCAAACAGGACAACTGCCTAATAGGCAAGCATGGAAAGAAGCGACGCGTGCCTTTCCGAAGTTGGATAAACGAGGAATATTTTTTATTTATTTTTTGCTTTCAATTTCTCATATCTTTTGTTACACTGCGAACTGTAAGCGAACATGTTACGTATAAAAATTTCACAATTGAAAAAAATAAATATAGGGTGTTTTTTTAGTTGCATGAGAAATATCGATATCGATAACTATGGTTTGACAGCTGAGGATGGCAAAATGTGTTGACATTTCTGTTCAGTAGGGTTTGGTAAGTCATCATGCATAGTTTAGCGCCAAAACAATGCTCCAAATTGTGGAAATTTCTTCTTCATCTTCTTCTTGATTGCCGTGTCCGAGTTTATCAAAGCGCGTCAGTCGTTTTTTTCTCGAGCTAACCGGCGCCAATTGGGCACACTAAGTGAGACTAAGTTCTTCTCCACCTGGTCTTTCCAATGCAGAGGAGGGATTCTTCTTCTTGTGTTACCACCAGCTGTGCTGCACCGTATACTTTCAGAGCCAGAGCATTTGTATCCATTCGCACGAATCGATCCAGCCAGTCAAGCCGCTGGATCTTTAATCGCTGCGCTATATCTATGGCGTCGTAAAGCTCATACAGCTCATTGTTCCATTGCCTATGGTACTCGCTGTTGCCAACCTGCAAAGGTCCGAAATTCCCCAGAATTTTACTCTCAAACACTTCAAGCGACGCCTCATTGATGTTGTCATCGTTCAAGCTTCTGCATCATACTTTTTTTGTAAGTTTACTTTGAAAAAATAAATTTTTTCGCGAAATTCACAGAGCACTGGCGGCATCATCGGTTTTATAATATTTCTTTCGAAATGAGGATGGAGCTGCTGTGAGCGGTGAATGGCGAGCGCTTTCGGGCCATGCTGACTGAAGAATTCTTATTTTTTGTTTCCAAAAATTAATCTGGAAAAAGTAGTAAGAATGGTAGTGATGGAATAAGCCATGTAACTCGTAGCAACGGCGGGCATATGCCGGATATCATCGGAAAATAAATGCCATGAAATTCTTTACCTGATTATAAAAAGAAAATCATTCCGACAATATTTATGTTCTGTATTATCATTTTAAGTTCTCAAACTCTTAAGAAAACATCCGTTATGAGGGGATTAGATGATCTTAATGAACTTGGTTAAGATAGGCGGCGCTAAGTGTAGATTTTATTGCAATTCAAGTGCCCAGAGAATGGAGGTTTGGTAAAGGATCGCTAACCTGTGAGGATGCATTAGATGTAAGGGATCGGAAAATGCTACCGAGTTGAAGAATGAATATCTGCTTTCGACACGAAAATAAATATGTATTACATTTTGAACCGCTATCGGTTTGAGTGCTCGAATAGTTGAGGCATTCCCTAAAAAATATTTCTTTAGACAGTACAATGATTCCAAAAGGTTTCAAGAAAAGGGAAGTGTTTCAAGAAAATGTCTAATAAAATCCACACTTTCTTTATAATAGGTGAGTTTTTTAATAAAAAAAAAGTAAATATTCTTGTCATCGGGACGTTATGTTAACAAAACAACAACTAAATATATATATTTAATTTGCTATTATAAATTACAAATACCTCAATAACAGACCATTTGCACTCAATTGTGAATTGCCCTTTTTGTTTTCCTTAATATTCGCTAAATGAAGTTTTTGCCGAATGTATAGAGTAAATCGTGCGATGGGAGACCGATCCCATCAGTTTAGTTTTCAATGAAAATGCACACAAAGAGGTCGAGTATTGTAAATTCCTAACGCCTCTTTATTTAAACCGAGCTAATTAATTCATTCATTTATACATTCCCCTTCATGCATACATACATAAACTCGCTTTTGTTGAGGTTCCCCCTGTTTTCACACTGCCATAAAACTGTCATTTGAGAGCGCGCATTAGGCGATGGCGCCTCATAGAATACTCGAGTATTACAAAAGCAGGAAAAAAATTAAATTAAATTAAATGAAAAAATAGAAAAAAATTAAAAATTGTGAAAGCAAATAAAAATCCAAAACAAGTCAATGTAGTTAAAAAAAGCAAAACAATATTACACTTCCACGAGTGTTTACTGCACACAAGGTGTTTCCAATTAAAGCGACAGCGCAATGACAACAAAAGCGAGTGAGAAAACAAAGACAAATAAGAACAACAATCACAGCAGGAAGGCAACGAAATGACAGCGACAGGTCTGCGTTGACCCCGAAATGGGTGGACGACCGCCCGAAGAGAGGGCGTACTAATGTGCATTCACAATATCCACGTGAGCCTCCACGCGCCTGCACTGTCCAGCCTATGCGTGTGCGTGTGTGTGTGCGCGCTGTGTGGGTCAATCGAGTTGAGCGGTCAAGAATTACAATTTTATTTATTTAGCAGCAAGTGTGTGATATTGAATAAACTACAGCAACAACAACAACAGCAACACGCACAACAGCCACCATCACCGCCACATGAGATTCGTGTAATGCGTATGCAAACGAGAAAACAAGAAGCAGCAGGAAATTATTGTATTGAGGCGACGACACTCTGACATCGCTGCGACGCGACAAAATTGATTCACTTCGAAAATTACGAGTTTATATGAATATAAATTAATAAAGTTCACATTGCAGGAAAAAAAAAAAACAAAAAAAAAACCCTTTCCAGCTGTGTGTAGGTTCAAATTCAATTAATGAAAAATTTACACAATAACTACAACAACCAATGCAACATAAACAATCAAATTGTGTATTGAAATTGAATATGCTTTCGATTTTCATTTTCCCCGTTAACTGTGCGCTGCGGTGAGTGCGCAGAGCGCCCATTGTTGTTGTGTGTTAGCTACTGCCGTTTTTCATTTTTATTGATTTTGATTTCGTACTCAATTTACTTTTTAATTTTTTTGTATTCCGTTGTTGTTGTTGCACTTTTAAACAAAAAATTAACTACGTGCTTACACGCATTGACTGTCTGGCTACTCTCGCTGCCTGGCTCGCTTCAACTAAGTAATCGGGATTGTGTGCTTCTCCTCATCCTCCTCATGTCTTCAACTTTCCACGCGCTCACATTGTCAATCGTTCAACACGCACAAGAAGGAAAATATTTGATTTAAATTTATTTTAAAACGATTATGACACGTTCGCTCGTCCGTTTGTCAACCTGCAATGCCAACAGTGCTACGCTCGATGTGAATATTTTAATGTTTTCCATTGTGTCACTTAATTTCCAAGCGGTATCTTTAATTCACATTTCCCTGTAAGGGAAACGAATTTCTTTCTGCACTTCACTTTTGGTTACTTTGCTGAAATTACGCAGTGCCAAGGATTCATACCTTCCTTTATCTAATTCAGACGACTTTTTCCTCACTACTCTGCTTTCTCAGTACTTCAGCCTATCCTTTGGTTGCTAATCGAAGAAGTGTACACCGAAGTAGAGTTAGAGAGTTTGTTAGTTTTATTGGACCATAGTGCACTACGACCTCTGATGTGGCCTATTGGCTTTGATCATAGGCTCGCGAGGCTTCTAAAGAATTCGAGCACATTTTCAAACTCATTGTTCCATATCACTGCTGAATTAAGAGTCGCTCCTACTTGGTTAGCTAGTTTTCGTCTAGCGAGAGCTGCCTCTTTGCAAAGAATGTGCTCGGGAGTTTAATCGCCCAGCTCGTGAAAACACAAAACATATTTTTCTATTAATCCTAGTTTTCTGAGATGATAACGAAGATTACAATATTTCGTGTATTATGCAGAAGGCGTTGCTAAGTGCTCTCTCACCACCATTTTATAAGCCTACTTTACACTTTTCTAGAAGGGGGAAAAAATAGTTATTCTGTCCCGAACTTTCCTTCCAGTGTCATACGAATTTCATGCCTTCCCAGTAACTGACAACTTTCTTTAACCCCTTGCCTATGAATCGAATAACGATTGTGGTGCCACTTTCGATGAAAGCTTTTCTCGTGCGTAAAAGAAATTACGTATTTGATGCGTGCTTTTCGCTATTGGGCAGAAAAAGTTATCACGTATCTGATTCGAGGTTCTCATTTTAGGCACGGAAGTAGGATCACGTTTCCCACATGCTGTTTTAAGGGAAAGAATTAAATGGGTTTTGGAAAGCCGCGAAATTTGGATGCAGCGATTAATTTCGCTAAGCAGTCTACCTGTTTTTTGCCGTCTTTACTTTTTTGGCCCTTGTAGCCGACCCAGCAAGACAACATCTCTTGCTCTCAGATTATTAACCTAGTTTGTTCAAACTAGTATAGAGTTTTTACTTACATGGAAGCGCCACGACTCCATTTAAGACGTGAAATCCAAGTCTCTCTCTCTAACAAGTGCTAATTTGGGCGACAGTTAGAAATTTTATTGCAAATTTCTCCCCCGACGTACAAAAATCACACTGTGCACTCATTATACCCATCCTATTTATGGCGCAGAAGTATAGACGAAGTCATCATCCGCTACTTAACCTCTCGCCTGGCTTAACCTCATCACGTGAAAAACCAAATACTTTCATTTCCATTTGAACTGATTGATTTTATTCCTGACCTCATTGGTTGTTCTTTGTTTTAGATGTTCACTGATAGGTCAAGTTTTCAACTGAAATATGCGGCAACCAGAAAGAAAATTGACAATTTTTCAAAACAATAGGAAATGTGATGAAAATATAGGTCCCATATGACAATGGACGAAAAATATTCTGAACAAAATGAGCTGAGGCTTCTGAGAAACTCAGAAATGTTGACAAATAAAGAGAGATATCGTTACTCTCATTTGATGGGAATGGAAGCAAATGGTTTATTATAAGTTTTTAGCAGCTGGCTGACAAATTTAAGACTCTGCTTTTGCTCTCGACAATTTGATGAGATTGAAGCGAGCAATTAAATCAAAGTGCCTAGAATTCCCACGATAGTCGGTTCCTCGTTGCAAGAACGACCAGTATTTATATCTGGTCAGCAACTGCTAACTCAGCTGTGTTCTTCAAAAATATATGAGAAACTTTTATGCTCCTATAATGACGATAACAACAACAAATGGAAGAACTGAGGAAACGTCGTGTACTATCAGTCCTACGCCACTCCAGATACACATTTAATGAGGATGGGTGTATAAACTGAGAGAGCTTGGCTGAGAAGTTAAGCTGCATCTAATTGTATATCCTTTATCCCTTGTGTACCTTTAACGTCTTAGACACGTCATGCACTTCTTTGCCCTAGGAGCGGATGGTGTGTTTTGCTTTTATTAATTTATTTTTGGTTTACTATTCAAATTACCTATAGTCATCTTAATAATAAAATTTCTTGAATTTTTTTCTATGGAGAAAATAGGCAACGTTGTCAAAGGCCGTTTTATAAAAAAATAACGAGAATTTTGTTTTGCTTGAAACTTGCATTTTGTCATTCCTCAATTTATTGGGCTATAAAACTGGGTAGCCAGATTTGTTTTTCAAAAGTCCTGATTAAATTTTGATGAAAATTTGTAAAATTTTTATAAATTTTGGAGGAATATGGAGAAAATAGGCAACATCATCAGGGGGAAAAATTCTAAAAAATTAACGAGACATTTTATTCGCTTCAAACTTGCATTGTGTTGGACTAAAATTTAATTGGGTTTAAAACTGCGTACCCAGAGAATTTTTCCAAAAATTCTGATTAAAAAAGTTTACATTTTGATGAAAATTTGTTGAATTTTTATAAATTCTGTACAAATCGTCGCTCTTGGACTAATATAGAATGGATTATAAAATGAACTATGTCTTGATGTAAAAATAATTTAATAAAAGAAGTAAATAGTCAAAACTTGTCAACATGCTGGAGTGCTATATTTTTTTCGGGTGCTGTACATACTTAAATATATAAAAAAGCATACTCAAGCTCTTCAGTCAATCACGGCAACATTTTTTACCCTACATTTCAGCCTAAAACCGCGTACGAACATGCACGTCAATACTTCGGAAAAAAATGCAATGCATTACTAATTTACAAGTATTTGCCTGCCATTTAGTTTCACAAAAAAGCTTTTAATTAAATTTTGTTGTCGCTCCATGGTTTGTATTCACAAAAAATCTGTGCTAAAAAACAAAATAATAGAAATCCATTTAAAAAAGCGAGCACACACACACATGCATACTCGTATATATTCGAATGTGTGTAGGCAGAGCTAAAAAGCAAACAATAATATTGAACTCAAAACACTCCGCTGTCAACGTTGACAGTTGACTGGAAAATATTTACATGGACCTGTGGTTTAGGTTGCATTTCTGCGTCACCCGAACTGCCACAGCGCTCATTCATTTACCCACTCCCTAGCAACCGCTACGCCCGGTTGATTGAATGTAGAGAGCGATGGCGGCGGCGGAAGCGGCAGCGGCGACAATACAAATGAATGGGTGGGGTTGGCTGGAGTGCGCGATGCAGTGAAAATAGCAAAAACAACAAAAACAAGTAACAACATGTAGAAAACGTGTAACGATTGATTTTTTGTGCTGTCACATGGGGATAGAAGGGGGCTAATAAGGGAGGTCGGGCAAAGCACTCCACGGGCACTAAAATGTATTGCAAATATATCGAACAGCTGAGGCCGCAACGGTGCAGCGCATAACGGAAGCAAATGGAAGCGCACGTCACATACGCACACACACACACGCGCACAAATGCATGTATGTGACCTTAGCCATTAGCCTCTGTCTGCCTGTGATTGTTTGTTCGTTCCTTCGTTTGTTTGTTTGACTGCCTGCCTGATTGCCAGCCTGCGCACTTTCCCAGCTGTGTGTCGCTGTGTTTGCTCTTCTCATTCGCCGATTGTCTGTCCGTCCGTCAATGAGTTAGCATGTGTAAAACAAAATCTCTGCAAATAGCAAAATAACAACAGCGCCAACAAAAACAGCAACACAGCGACAATGTACTTTTGATGAGAGCAGCGAAAAAAAGAAAAAAAAACAGCAGTGAACACTAAAACTTTTGGTGCTGTTGCACTACCCACTACTCGTATAACATGTGTGGCATGCAACATTGCATGCAGTGTATTTAGGTGATATACGAGCTGCATACATATGTACGTAAACCAATTTATATGTATTGATATTGCGCATAGTAGGGCTGTGTGGCATGTGGCATGCTACATTTTTGTGGTAATGGTGGCGCATGTGTGTGATTGCACTTTACTTTGACTGCCGATCAGGGAGAAAATAAAGTCCAAAGAAACAATTTTTACCAAAAATAAAACCAAATACAAAAGTAACAACACAAATTTGTCAACTGAGCCGCACAGTGCAGTTACATCTGTTGTATACCTCCCCCTTCACGGCGACTTCTTGCTCTAAATCGCCTCTCTTCTCGTTAGATATTTCCACGCTTTATGTTGACTTGGTTTATGTAGCAAACTACAATCGAATTCAAAAACTTTAAATTCTTGAACGCAACCTACAGTGGTGGTCACATAAATAAGCACTTCATCTTTTTAGAATAATCACAATATTTTCCCTGTCACATTTTTTTCGTTAATTTCTTATAAAAATAAGGTTTATTGTGCAAAAAAAGCTTTATAAATTAGAGTTAATTCTACTCAATAAAGTGACAGCTAAAAGTCGCTTAAAAATCGTGTTGATTTTTGGCAATTTTTTTTTGCTGAGATGTTGAGAATTTTCTTCCATATAAAAAACTTTGGAACATTTTCGGTATTGCTTCTTCCGATAAATTTTTTGTTTTTTATATATTTCAGGCCATTGAGAATCAAAAGTGTTAATTCTACTCAAATAAATGTTATTCGTGGGCTTCTTTATTGCGAGTTCCGCCTTTATCGGATTCTCATCTCATCTTGGCACTACAGTCCGGGTTGGGCCATTGTCTCCTCTCCTATACGCGAGGGTTTGCTTTAAATGCTTTTTTGGTCGTTCTTTCGCTGCGCATTCTTAAAACGTGTCCACCGCCACCGTAATCTTTGGGTCTTTATAAACCAGATTCACTTTCATAATTTTTTTACGTTCTGATTTCATGTTTTGGACGAGAGACAAATAATCTTCAATGCTTTGCTTTGCTTCCGGATCACCTTCAGATTGATATTCATGGGGATTAGGGTCGACGCCGAATATGTTTCGAAAGAACTACTTATTTCTCTCATTCTATCACTTTATAGAGAGTTCGGTCGGGCTCCTCCTCCTCATACAGTTTTAAGCCTACTCCGAACATCAGATGATTTTTATGAGACGCTTTTTCATGGCTGAGATAAACTCGAAGTTTTGGAATTGCCTGCCGGGGTGCGACCGCTTTTAAAAAAAACTTCTTCTATCATTGTTTCATGGCCGGAGATTGGAGCCTGGGCTCATACGAATGGTAGTCATGAACCAACTCTTTCGACTATGGCGGCCATTCTTTGCTGAAAGATATTCAAAATTAGTTTGTCCACTTAGATTATAGAGTAGGATCACTAATTTGACAGCTTCATGAAATATTTTGTAATAATTATATACATACATACAAGGTGGCGAAAAATAATCATCCTAATCGAAGACTTACAATTTTTGGAAATGGCACTCAAACTAAAGACTTCCTAAAGATTTTGCGCCATTTGGATATACAGTCAACGTCAAAAGAAAGTGTACACCATATATTGACAAGCTTTGATATTTACTTATGAACTTTTTAGTTTGAATTATTTTTTTATAAAAATGTGCAACGACAATTATTAAAAGCAAATCTCGAACTTTACATAAAAAAAATTCACCAAATTTTTATCAAAATACGAACATTTTTTAGAAATTTTGTATTCGCGGTGTTTTGCGTTTTCTCCATTTAAAGCCTACTGCTATTTTCTTATATGGAAGAAAGCATACAACACCGTCAGCAGAAAAAATTGCTACCAATGAACTGTCATATATATGTACATATACATATGGATATTTTGATACACGTTCAGTTTCTTACAAATCAAATGAAGCAGCTCATTATATACCCACGTAGATACCATGAGGCAATGTGCAAAAATATCTTCATGAAAGCTAAGGTTTTTTTTTCTTATTTTTGTCGGGGCAACTAGTAAGTGCAGCACTCAGATATTGATTAAGTCCATTGTACTGTACTTGGATTCCCTTTTAATTTTCTTTAAATTTACCCGATCTCCGAAGAAATCTGAGTAGATCTTGTGGTGACAACGAGTCAACGTGGTCGCTTCTTAACACATCAGTGCCAAAGACCTCAAACCTGATTCGAGCGAAGGCGGGGCAGACGTGCAGGAAGTGGTCCGCCGTCTCATCCTCCTCTTCGCAAGTTGGTCAGATTACACTGTCTGAGACGCCTACCTTTTCTATGTGCACAGAAAGTGGCCCGTCATCAGTGCACCCAGCTGTCTGCACGCCTTTCTGCTTAATGACAGGAGGGTTTGCGACAGTCGATCGGACGTGACAGGTAACATCAGCTGCAGCCTCTCTCAGCATGCCAAGCTCGCTTGTGGGTTGCAGTAACCCATTTGCTAACCGTGGCTTTGATGAAGTTGGCCTCAGACCCCAGCCTAGCTAAAGAGTCAGAGGTCTCGTTACCCACAATACCCATGCGTCAGCCTGGATTTACAGGGCTCGACTACCCCTGATGTGGTTGGGGGGCTGTCTAAGGCCACAAGCGCAGCTTGGCTGTCGCTGCAGACCCATAGAGGTCTCATTCTCTATCGGTTTTCCACAACAAAGTTCATCGCTTCTTGAACTGCATACATCTCCGCTTGAAACACAGATGCATGCATTCCAAGAGCAAAGTGCAGCTTTGTCCCGCTGGATTTCACGTAGAACCCAGAGTAGGAGCCATGCTCGGACCTGGAGCTATCCGTGAAAATGCAACAACAGTGTTAGCCGGGCTCATTTTCTGAGTTTGACCACAACTGAGCCTCTGACAGCACTTCACTGTATCTCTTTTCAAGTACGACTCTTGATGGCATGGAGAGAAGCGTTGGATCGAAGTCCATGCCTTCTCTGTTTTCCAATGCCGGAAAAGGGCCATATCAGTTTCCATTGTGTTTCAGACTGCAGATGGCCTTCAATGTCTCTCCTTGGATGAAAGCATCAAGTGGTGGTAAACCAATCAGAGCATCTAATGCCGGGCCTGAAGTAGTCGGAAAAACTCCGGTGCAACAGATGGCCACAGTGCGTTGTAGTCTCGATAAGGTTCTCCTGACTCCCACGAGAGAGAGTCTCCTCATCCAGATCACTAATGCGTAGGTGATAATAGGTCTTATCCCAGCCGTGTAGATCCATAGGACCTTGCTAGGAGGACGACCCCACGTTTTCCCAAAAACGCCTTTGCACTGCCAGAAAGCTGTCAGTGCATTGGATGTCTTTGTTTCAACGTGTGACTTGCAAAGAAGTTTACTATCGAGGATTACTCCAAGATATTTGATTTCTTTGGATAGCTGGATTGGATTAGCTCAGGCAGAACAAGTCCATCAAGCTTCCTCCTTCTGGTAAAGAGGACAATACCAGTTTTGGTGGGTTTGCCGATAGCCCATTCGCAGAGCACCAAGTGTCAATCATATCCAGACTTTTCTACAGATGTTCATAAGCGAAGGGCCCGTTAACAAACAGGCAACGTCGTCCGCAAATGCTTGTGTGTAAAGCTAAGGTTCGTTCCAAATTTTTAACCACAAATATTAAATTTATTGTTTTTTAACTGGCATCTTGTTAACAATTTATTTATTTATATTGTACCTTCAATTAACAAATATTTTAAAATTTTTTTTTTATTTTAGATAATCCAACATTCAATGGAAACGCTCATGTGAGAAGTCATTCTGGCGGCCAGCTGAAGTGAATTTAATAGTTATATAATAAATAAAAATATGTTAGACTTACCTTAGAATTTCAGTTATACGTAAATATATATGTATGCCCAAATACTTATTGCAAGATTAGTAATTTTAAATGCCTTTGCCAGAAAATATTTTACAAAATCGCTTTCCTTGGCCTTCTCACTGCGAATAACCTTCTAATTAACTTCTAAGTAGTCCCTAACTACCGTGTCATTACTTCCGTAATTTTGCTCTCTCTGAGCATTTCTTTTTGATGAATCATCTGCTGCCAAATGCAAAAATAAGAACCCGAAACTAAAGACACAACGAATTTTTCCTTGGAACTGCGTATCTTTAGTCATCAGTTATTCTTGCGTGTAAACCATTTCAAAACAATGACGTAGTGCAAGCAGTAAATCGGCAAAATAAATACGTTCGCAGTGCATCTGGAAATTATAAAATTCTTCAGCACAAATATGATTGAAATGGCAGAAAAAGGCCAAAAGCCACAATGCGAGAGCCACACAAATGTCTGCCAGGAATAATAAACAGATGAATGAAAGAAATTGTAGCAGAGAAAAAAAAACAAGGAAAAAGCAATTCCAGTGAAATGCAAGGCACACATACTCTGCCGAAAAAAGGTTTGATATGCGAGATTGAAGGCGTTGCCGAAAATGCAAATAATTCAGAAAGCAAGGCAATGCAAAAAAGAATGAATTGCACCGGATTTTTCCAAGAACGGCCAAGCTGTGGCCACAGGATGATAAGCTGCGAGTTTCGCACTTTCGATAAACAACCGCGCTTATGAGAAAAATAGCTAGTTTCTTCGTTCATCGCTGGCAATCCAATCTATGTCAAATCGAATTAGGGCAGGCTTTAAGCAATATCGATTTTCAAATGCATCTCGTTTTTGTTATAATATTTCGTAGCTCATTTTTGGTGATTTTTTCTGATAGCCACCAGAAAACATTACTGCCAGCAAAAAATATTTCTACGCAAAAATATAAGAAATAGGGTCCATTAGAGCATAGCTCTGAAGTCAGTTTAGAGCCTCTTAAAGCTTAAATGAAGCTATCTTTAGTTAGTACGAAATCTATATGAAAACTAATTCTTTTTTAAGGACTATGAATATTACTATTTTTTATTAATTTGACGGATCAGAGGAAGGCCGCACCAAAAATAACCATGTAATGTTAGATCGCAAAGAAGTTGGAGAAGTGGAGTTCATTGATAGCCTCTGCCATCCGGTTGCACTTTAGCAGCGGACGGTGTAGCAGAGGACGACGTCAACAACAGAATGAGCAAGGCTGCTCGTTCGGGTGCTTATGGAATATTTGGGCAAACTCGCAAATTTCCAGAAGCACCAAACTCAGGATATTCAACCCATGTGTCAAATCGATGCTGCTATAAGTGAAGAGTGACTTGTTTCGAAAACGATCACGCAGAAACTTCAATGCATCACCAACAAATGCTTGAGGACAATATGCAGAGTATTCTGGCCCAACATCATAAATAAGATAGAAATCTAAAGACAAACGAACGAGGAGCCCATCTACGCCAGCTAACATGCAGAAAGTAGAGTAGTTGGATAGGCTACGCTCTTAGAAAGCCGCCCTGCAGTAGCACATGAAGGACCCTAGAGTGGAATTCTCAAGGAAGCAGAAGCTGCAGCCGGAAAACACATGTAAAAGGTCCCTCCTGCATGACTTTTGCTCCATAAACACAAGCTGGGACAATGCTAAGGCGATAGCAAGTAGCCGCATACGCTGGAGAAGCCTTGTAGAGGGCCTCCTCAGTGTAATTAGAAAAAAAGATGGTGCTACATAGTAAATTATATGTAAGTTTTAATATTTTAGTAGGAAAACGCTCCGACTCTAAAGGTATTCAAAGCCACCCGGCGGTAGCAGGGGAAGAGGAAGACCTTTGCTGCGTTGGAAAGATCAGGTGGGAAGGAGTTGGCTTCACTTGGTGTGCCCAACTGGCACCGGTTAGTACACGAACGAAACGACTGGCGCGTTTTGTTAACCCGGTCCAAATCGCTTAAGCGGTTATGGTGCCAATCAAGAAGAAGAAGTAGGCAAAGTGGCTGCATTTAATTTTTTTATGTTTATCAAACTTAAATTTGGAAAATATAAAAAAATATTATTTTTTACATTTAGCGCCATTTTGAGTTTCTTTAAATAAAAATAAAGTTTGAAAAAAAAGAATTTCGAAAAACTAGTGCCAAAGTTTTTTAAAATATAAATAAAACTTGCAAAACCCCCAAAAAATTATTTAAAATTTTTTATTTGCATAATCTTTTTATTCAATCTTCAACGTATTTATAATTATTTCAGTTTTAGATACTTTCTAAGACTTGAGTTGTCTTGTTTTAATTTCTATTTTCA
Source organism: Anastrepha ludens (assembly GCF_028408465.1). Lineage (NCBI taxonomy): Eukaryota > Metazoa > Arthropoda > Insecta > Diptera > Tephritidae > Anastrepha > Anastrepha ludens. The sequence goes on from NC_071502.1 coordinate 118,260,669, forward strand.
TAGTCTTCAATCCCTCTCTGTGTTCATGTTAATTAATACTAGTTTATTTTAAGGTTGTGCGGCTCGAAGTTTGCTCTACCAAACTTCTTTTCTTATAATTTTATTTAGGAATCAAATCTGCCAGGAACGAATTGGAAAAAACCGTTCAGTACTAATCACTACATATTATAAAACAAAGTCGCTTTTTCTGTCCCTATGTCCCCGTATACGCTTAAATCTTTAAAACTACGCAACGGATTTTGATGCGGTTTTTTTTTAAAGATAGATTGATTGAAGAGGAAGGTTTATATCTATATAATGTGAAGAAATATATAAAGGGGGCGTGGCAATCGGTCAAAATGTAGCAAAACAACATAAATTTTTTGTTTTCACGGCCATAAATCATAAACGAATGAACCAATTAAAATGAAACTTTCTTGAAGTTTAACTTTGAAATATTTACTTTCGTTCTGCATCAAAAAAAATAATTGATTTATTTGTTATTTAACCAAAATTGTTTAAACAAAAGCAGCTCTTTTTCCAAAAAAGCTGTTCGTGTGTTTGTTCGCTGTCAACCGAATGAAGCAACAGGCGTTAAGCGATAATCTCACCACACCTCATTAATGTTGAATTACATCGTATGGTGACGTATGTATGTATGTATTTACGAATCGCTCGCATTATTTCATTTCGAACATATGTACATATGTATCTATGTATGTACTGAATTCCATGTAATTATATGTACATACAATTTTACAGCGAAATAAAACGCTATTTTAGTAAATCGCACATAATTAAAATACAGTTTTTGAATAGTTTTTATTGATTCGGAGCGCGTTTAGTTTGCTATCGATTCCATACAATAACATTTTTTGTCATTTACTTTTTACGACAACTAATAGCTTATTTTCGAAGCGATTTCAACAAATGGGTACAACATTAATCCTTATCCAATTAAATACCTTAAATACATTGTTGTTTTCATATAGATCTATGTTTATGGCTCTTTACAGCATATAATTAAAAACAATATTTTTCAAGATATTACAACAGTAATTAGTAATTGAGATCTACCGGAAAAATTGCGTTAGCTGTTGCGTCATCCGGCATTGCCGCGACTCTTTTGGAAAGAGGCCGAACCACACACTCTACAATGAAGCACCCGCTGAAAATCGCCACCGATGATGATAACAGCGTCTGTAGTGTTTCTAGACAGAGCACTACAGGAAAATTGATGCGTGACTGCTCATTAATAGTCTGGGACGAAGCTACCATGTCAAACAAGACGTCTGTGGAAGCACTGGATAGGACAATGCGCGATTTGCGCAACAAAAATGCACCTATGGGTGGATGTACAATTCTGTTCTCAGGAGATTTCCGTCAAATCCTACCAGTTGTGACTCGAGGAACACGTGCTGACGAAATAAATGCTTCGCTAAAAAGATCCCACCTTTGGTCGCATGTCAAAAAATTAGATCTTAAAACTAATATAAGGGTTTCGTCATCTTCACGTGAGAACAGGCTATTTCCAGAGATTCTGCTAAAAGTTGGCAATGGAGAATTAACACAAAGTGAGGGAAGGATTAACCTAGAAAACCTTTGTGTTTTGATAGACAACATCCAAGAGTTAATCAACAATGTCTATCCTGACATTGATAAGATACGTTATAAGACAATATCTTGGTTTAAAGAAAGAGCTATTCTGTCACCAACTAACGAACACGTAGATAAAGTAAATAACTTGATTATTTCAAAGATTGATACGCCGACGAAAATATACTACTCGGTCGATTCTGTTCTCGATTTGAAAGAAGCTGTTCATTTTTCTACAGAATTTCTAAATTCTTTGAACCCGTCTGGACTCCCTCCTCACAAAATGGAGCTGAAAATAGGTTGTCCTGTTATTTTATTAAGAAACGTAAATCCACATAAACTTTGCAATGGCACGCGTTTGCTGGTAAAATCACTGAAAACTTTCATAATAGAGTGCACAATACTCATAGAATGTGGTACCGGAAAAGATGTATTGATTCCCCGAATCCCTCTGATACCATCGGATCTACCATTCCAATTTAGACGCTTACAATTTCCGGTAAAGGCATCTTTTGCAATGACCTTTAAAAAATCTCAGAGTCAAACCTTCAACGTTGCAGGCTTAGATTTGAGTGTTGACTGTTTATCACATGGCCAACTGTATGTCGCTCTTTCAAGAGTAACCTCTAGAGAAAACATGTTTGTATTGTCTAATGACAAGAAGGCTATGAACGTTGTATATAAAGACATTCTGTAATATAGTAATTGTTGTAAAAATAAAATAAATACATATGTAAAAATGCAAAAAGTTAATATGCAAAAATGTAGGGTATGAATTTAGATATCCCAAAGATAGCAGGAAATCTTCATGCTATAAAGAAAGGGGAATTGTTTTACTCCAAATTTAACGCGGGCGGGCCACGGGCAGTAATGAATAAGCCAAAACTACTGGATCGATTTTTATCATTTTTTCAGTGAGTGACATAGGGTATATATTTTATACCCGCGCAAAGCCGGGCGGGTTGCTAGTCGACAATAAAATGCCAAACAAAACCCAAAATTATAAACCGTCCGATAGGGTGATTAATTTTGCGCCACATTGTATATACAAAGAAATCCCACTTTAAGAAGTGCCACTGCAATGAAATTTATGCATTTTTTGCACTTCCTCTCCATTCAGCATAACAAACATATGGGCATGTGGGCAAATATATGTACTTATACATATGTACATACGTACTTTTGTACAAATATTCCTCAAGCAAAACAATTTGTCTCCATAAATCCCCCAAGCGCTCTACTATACTCGCTTTCATTGCCCATTCATCGAATTTCGCCATCTGTTCAACGAATTTATTCAAATGTATCTCTGCTTTGCCGCAACGAGTTAATTAGATTGTCGTTCGTTTCCACTTCCAGGAACTACAAAAACACAGGCGCGCTTCAAACAAGCCAATTATAAGAATCCACACATATTTCGCCTCGCTTGCGCGCCTAAATGAAATGTAAAGATCAAAATCGCCACAAAAATATCATTCGCTGCCATTTCGAAAAAGCGAAAAAGAAATAGAAAAGTACTGAAATACAATTGAGTTTTATCTTTTTATTTTTATTCGTTTTTCTTTTTAAATGCAATAAAGACATCAACAACAAGCAGCTGAGTGCGTCGATTGGGCGGCATTTGAAAGAACTGTTTGCGCTGCATGATGGGGCAGCGGCACCAGTTAGTGGTGCCTACAAAGGCGCAGAGTTTTGCGATCGACTGCCGCTTGCCGGCAATATTCAAAAAGCATACTCAGCGCAATTTTCTTGTTGTTCTTGTGGTGTAATGATGAAAGTGATGAAGGAAATTATTTCATGCTAGTTTGATCGCGCACACCCTCTGCCCCAGCCTCCTGCCGCCTGCCATCTGTCGTATGCTTTTACTGCTTGATCTTCACGCATTGCCACTAAAAATAACTCAAAATTAGCAACGAACTGAAACTAATGGAAATTTCTTCATTATTACTTGCATACTCTGTAGATGCGCTCAGCGTACACTTGTCGAGATATTTTTTATATTCACAAGGACGGAAATAATTTATTGTAATGAAGTGTGGAAACAAATGAAATACCTGTGATAATAATTTTAAGCCAAGTGAGCTCTGCGATAGTTTGAGTGTTAGTTGGGAAATTATTTTGTAGTCTGATACTTTTTCTATGATTTGTTTATTGGGGGCTCTTCGCTGGAAAAATTGGTCAATCATTGATGTTGTGATTTTGTAGGATCAATGGCTCGATCTTGAGAGCTTTAAATTATTAGCTGATGAACATCACACAAACATTGGGATTAAAACAAATAAAGGGAGCATATTTACGGCTATCCGGGCACGACGATAGAGTAGTGTGTAAAGAAATTGCAGCAGACGAAAGGCGTTGTTCGATCGCCCATCCTTAGATAGACAGATAGATTCGTGGGGGGTTGGACAAGTCCAAGGATAAATATCAGTAAAAATGATAGAGATAGGAAAGATAAAAGGTGGATGGTAAAAACGGATAAATTAGTTTGCGGTCACTCTTCCACAAATCACTTGGATTCATTGATGTATTTTAAGAGATGCGGAAGAGGAAGAGTATGAACTTTGTCCATACTCAGTATATCGCAACCCAGTATCCTAAGTCTGATTATGGAAAATGCAGGACAGCTACATGGAAAATGCTCTGCAGTGTAGTCATTCTCAAGACACGATAGGAATATCGGGCTGTCTACGACCCCCATGATAGCAATATGCTGACCACAGACGTTGTGCCCTGTGATTACACCCACCAGTACTCTCAGGCCCTTTCTGCTGAGTTTTAGGAGAAACGTCGTTGTTTTCCTGTTTGGTTCTTTCACAAAGCACTTGGCTACTCTGCACGAGTTCAACTCAGACCAGCGACCTCTGTGTGTAGACCTCATGAGGTCGTCAATCCATAGTTGAATCGATGCGAAATTGACACCTAGAAAGGGTTCAGGGCCTAGTGGCATACTTGCAGAGCCTTCATTTGCCAATTTATCAGCTAACTCGTTCCCTGTAATACCAAAATGTCCAGGCACCCAAATAAGACTAACTTTGTTGTGTTTTGCAACACTGTTCAGTTTTGTTTTACATTCACCGACTAACTTCGAAGAGCAGCGTGGGTAGCAAGCGTTTTCAGTGCAGCTTGACTGTCACTACAAATTCAACTAGCCAGTACGCCACATTCAGATGGCATAGACTTTCGTAAGGAATACCGTGGCCATCTGTCCTGTGGCAAAGGAGTACTTAATGTCTTCGTCTAAGTACCATCCAGATCCGCTTCCATCACTGGTTTTGGATCCGACGGTGTAGAAAGTGTGCTGATATCCCATTAATAGGTTATCTGGATTTAACCATTTAACTCTATCTGGGATCAAAACATCATACTTCCTACCGAAGTTAACGACAGGCACCCGATTGGCCACCGGCATCGAGAACAATGCGCATTGCTCTGACATTACTCTGACATTACTCTGGAATTAACCATTGAGGCTTTCCACCATTCGCCCATCCTTACGACGTAGTTAGAAATAAAACAAGGGGAATAAACTGCCACCTAACTCAATTGCTTTCAGCACGCGGGGTATTTAGAAAGCACCTCCATAGATTTGGCTTTGAAATTCCTCCAAGCAACTCAAACTGCACGGAGAGGGAAGATGACGTTGATCACGTTTTGTTCCATGCCTGTGCTATGCTCCCGAAACCTCAAAAATCTTAAACGGAGAAAATATTGTAGATTTTATGATGATAACTGGAAGGAAATCTGCGTACATATAACACATATTCATAATCATCTAAGACTCGCGGAGATTCGTAGGCGTCAACAATAACTAAGAGCCTTTGAGCTAACCAGCCCCGTGAGGTAATACCTTATTGGTAGTTCCGCGGCGAGGGTGGTAGATTGCGCTCGCCATTTAAAATAAAATAAAGTGGAGAATAAAAAAAATTCTGGCGCTCACCTCCAGTTAAGATAATCAATACTCAATATGGAGGTTGCGGTTCACTCAAGTTCCTCTTAAAGACCAACGCGGTTTCAAAGATCAAATGCAACTAGAATATCTCGGTTTTTTTGAGGATTTTGTTCATCATGAAGTGGAAACTCAAACAAAAATTCCTTTTAATTTTGTCTCTGGCATAATTTGAGCAACCGAAGACGGGACTTTGAACATTTTTGTGTGGACGGAAGACCTTTATTTTCGTTCTTCGTTTTCTTTAGTCTGTTTCTTCTTCTGACAGTGTGCCTCTGCTCGTGAACAGGTAAGTCCTTCTAAAGTCTATGATGCCAAATTCGTTGTCAGTTTTCCAGTTTTCTAAATTTAAAAAAAACGAATCGCATGTGATGAATATATTTACTAAATGTTTGTAGTTTCACTTGAAGCTTTGGTGATAATTTATACATTTTTTTTGTCGTCACACTTGGACCCCTATTTGGGAGATTTAAACCCTTTTCTTTTTTGCAATACATCGGTTTATTTGCTGGATCACTTAGACTTAGCTTAGCATTTAAGCCTAATAATAATTTCTTAGTCTTAATCTAATTGAACTGCTTGTTAGCTCATTAGGTGGGCTCATTTTTGTCTAGGTTTCTCCCATTAACGCGGGCTGAGCTTTTCGTTGTAGACGTAATACTCTGATTGCGTGTCCGAAAGCAGTTCGGGTGATCTGTTTTTGAGATATTTTCTATGTTGTTTTTGATTTCGCCATCGGCGATGGGTATTTAGAAATCTCAAGCTCTTGACATACCATAATGGTGCTGATATTGTTCAAAGTACGGCGGGGGCCGTAGCCGAATGACTTCGTATATGACTATCACTCGGAAGTACCTGGATTCGAGTCCTCGTGCATGAAACACGAAAATGATAGACAAAAAATATCCACAACAGACGATGTCGAAATTCCGCGTGGGGTTTCTTGGAAGTGGAATTTCCTGTAGCCTGCAGAGCCGTCTTGCTGACTTTGACGCGGATGATGTTTACCTCCTATCACATATTTTTTCCAATAAGTCAATGCAATTCTAATGGGTGCAAGAAGCCGCCGCTAAAGCTGGGCTGGTTTTCGACATATCTAAATCTCTGATGTGTACTAACACGCAAAATACGCGTTGGTTCCTAATAGACGGTACCCAGCTGGTGGGAGTGCTGTATCATCTGCTATCTGGGCAGTATAATCTCGGCGATGACAAACAAAACCGCAATAGGCAAGTTCTAGCAGCATTTGGCTCTCTGCGTCCAGTCTGGAAAGCGTCACACAATTCACAACGCACAAAGCTGAGCATCTGTGATTCTAATGTGAAACCACCTTTACTCTATGCCTGTGAAGCGTGAAATGCATCAGCGACCGATATGAACGCACTGCATCACTAATCGATGCGTTCGCAAAATTCTGAAAATTTTCTGGCCAAACACAATCTCGAAAGCTGATCTGTGGAGAACAACTCAGCAAACTCCAGTACTCGTTAGGATTTCCTGACGAAAATGTAGTTGGATTGGCCCCGTCTTTTGTAGACAATATGATGACTTAATAAGAACCGTTATCGAGTGGGATCCCCAAGGCAGCCATAGATGAGGAAGACTATCGAACACTTGGAGACGATTTTTAGATTTGGAAACGCGTGCCGTGAATTTAACCTGGAATGGAACTAGGAAACTGGCACAGAACAGATCTGAGTGGAGGGAATTCGTTGTGGATCTTCGTATCTCCTTGTAACCATAGGAAATAATTTTACATTTTTAATTCAACAAATCTTAAGAAATATTTTATATTTTTGCTATAATTTTTTTATCTACCCGTTGAAGGGCTTAATCTACGGCAGCTTTAAGAAGCAATCTAAATTATTGCCACCCTGGAAAATTAAAAGCGCTAAGGTCATCAATTTCCTAGAGCACACTCGGCCAATCAACTGGTTCAAAAGCAATTGTCGTAGAAGTCAACGAGTAGCCATTAAATAGGTTTGTAGGTAAATGTATGTATGTGTGTGCGTATACAGCCACGGCACGTTTATAGACACATGCTAACTTAAATATCCACTTCCGCTCGAGCGTAAATTCTTCAACATTTTAGTCAAGGATATGGCAAAATAGGTTGGCCATTGTGGCTGAGTGGTGAAAACGGTGCTTTGAGACGCCACAAAAATGCAATAAACTTTTGTGCAAAACGTCAAAGTAGAACGTAACGAAAGAGAATAAAGGAAAACAGGCAAACCAAATCTGCAACATCAACACGTGAAGTTGCAAGGCATGCAATGCGGAAGAATACAATTACAAACACAAGTATGTATGTATGAGTAAACAAACAACAAAACACATATGAGTGTATGTGGAACAAACCTGACAGGCATAAAAGGCAGAAGCAGCAAATAAACTGCATTTGAGCTGGAATGACTTTTATAAGGATATGCGAGGCGTTGTGAAAATGGCCAAACAACACAAACAGTGAGGCGGACAGCGCAAGGAACCTTCGACGGAGCGCCATAATGCCAGTGGAGTGTAAAGCAAGAGCAATAAAATGAAGAAGAAAAAAAAAACAATGAGGAATTTGAAGTAAAATAAACAAAAGTGGGAATATAAAAAAATCAATTTCCACGGAAGTGAAATAGAAGGAAAAAACCATAAAAGGAAAATAATTCAAACAAGCGCACAGTACAACGGTTATGGCGTGGGTATGTATGTAAGTCCGAGTAGGCGGAGAGAGAGCCGCAAGCAAACAAACAAGACGCTTGAGGCAGCGCACAGCGCGCATGCATTGCAGTGAGTATTGTTTGTTGGCCATTATAGCCGGCGCCCGAGTCATTTTAATGGCTCAAGTGAATGCGCCATATTGGCCAAATGTTATCATTCCGGTAGAAACGTTATATGCAAACGCGGTTAGGACAGGAGTCACACACATACACACACACACGCACATGTACACATAAACAAAATCTCAAAACAAGTGTACGGAGCGCAACAAAAGCGCCAGCAAAAAATAACGACAGCGTCAAATGGCAATAGCAATAGCAATAACAAATATTGTGGCGCGGCATGTAGCACGCCACACGTGCCACACAAACACTAAACTGCGATATACTCACACATACACTTGTACGAGTAAGTGTGGCAGAAACCCACATTTGATAGCCGGCTGGTTGACTAGAACATTTTGAGGAAATTTCCTCTAAGGAATCAAACCGCAAACAATTGCTGTGGCAGCCATTTGAAGGCGTAGGATAACTGTTGTGCTGTGGGCAGCAATGTTTAGGGGCGAGATGTGTAGGAGTATTAGTGCGGCTGGGATTAAAGCAGGCCGATGAGATTTGCGCAGTTTGAGACAACTTCGTTTGTTGGCGGGACAATTCGAGCTTGAAGCGGTTGTGCCGTTTTCGGTAAACTTTTTGTCTTTTACGGGCATGGAGCTGGTAATTGCTTTATGGCTCACTATTGGGCCGTAAGGAAACAATTAGATGGACAGGTCATTTACCTTAATGACCACGACCCATATGCCAAAGAGCCTTGCGTGTGTGTGTGTGTGTGTGCGGGACGATTGCTGTTTGAGAATTAGGTGATGCTTGCGGTTTTGTAAGAAGGCAGGCGGTCGATTTTTTAACGAATACTTGGAGCTGCAAGGGAAGCAGGTGCCAAATGCGTTTCGAGGCTCATTCTTAAATAATTATATACTTAAGTTAATTATGATTGATAAATATTGAGACAAATTTGATGAAGAATAAAAGTCTTCAAGGGAAAAGCTCAAAACAATTTACTTTGGAAATAAAAAGTTGTAAGTCTAGGAAGTTAGCATTGCAAGTAGTGTCAGATTTTGGTAGACTTTAAAGTTTGCGTTCCAAACAATGTTGTGTAAATTAATTAAATTCAACCGAAAATTAACAGCAAAGATAAATTTTCACTATGATTTTAGTTTTCCGTGCTGTTGTCTGAATTGCCTCGAAGTGATGTGTTGGTTCGGGCGCGAGTACTTTTATTGTTTATTCGATGGTCTGAGGTAATTCTTTCTGTACTCTCTATCCGCTTTTTTCGTCGTTTTAGAAAATACCGATTACATTATAGTAAAGGGTTTTCCAACAGCAGGTATTACAGGTGAATGGATTGCGCTATCAAGAGATGATTATCGATTTTTTATGGCCGGAAGTGGATGGTATTGCCCTGGACAACGTTTATTTTCAACAAGACGGCGCTACGTGCCACACAAGCAATGAAACCATTGATCTTTTACGGGAAAAATTTCCGCTCCGTGTTATCTCTTGAAGAGGTGATCGCAATTGGCCACCGAGATCTTGTGATTTAACACCTTGTGACTTTTTTCTTTGGGGCCACGTGCAAGAAAAGGTCTACGCTAAGAGCCCAGGGTCGATTCAAGACCTCAAAGATGGAGTTCGTGAGGCTATCGAGGACATAGGGCAGCCACTTTGCAATTCGGTTATGGAAAATTTCATGAAAACGATATTGTCTTGTTAGCGTGGTCGTGGTGGTCATTTGCTGATGTTATTTTCCACTATTAACGTCATACCTTCCTCTTTATAATGAAATAAACATCCGATCATTTATATTAAAAAATGGCATTTTTCTTTGAATATCAAAATAACACCTCTTATTGGAAAACCTTTACTATCACCTACAACCATTAGAAACTGATTGCTCGATCTAGTTCTGCAGCTAGAGTCATAATTTTCAGCATCAAATTAAAGAAGAAAATCACTCTTTCTGTAATGTGTTTTGTTGTCAAACAGCTCGGTAAAATTTTTTTATGTTTCTGATAAAGGCTTTCCAGGGGTTGATAGGTTTGAATTTTCCCGTAACATAACTTGATGCTTCTTCTTCTTAATTGGCGCGATAACCGCTTACGCGATTTTGGCCGTGTTTAACAAAGTCGTTTCTTTCTCGAGCTTACCGGCGCCAATTGGACACACCAAGTGAAGCCAAGTCCTCCTCCACCTGATCTTTCCAACGCAGAGGAGGCCGCCCTCTTCCTCTGCTACCACCAGCTGGTACCGCATCGAATACTTTCAAAGCCGGAGCGTTTGTATCCATTCGGACGACATGACTCAGCCAGCGTAGCTGCTGGATCTTTATTCGCTGCGCTATGTCTATGTCGTCGTACAGCTCATACAGCTCATCGTTCCATCGCCTGTGATATTCGCCGTTGCCAACGTGCAAAGGTCCAAAAATCTTACGCAGAATCTTTCTCTCAAACACTCCAAGCGTCGCTTCATCGAATGTTGCCATCGTCCAAGCTTCGGCGCAATACGTTAGGACGGGCATGATGAGAGTCTTGTAGAGTGTTAGTTTTGTTCGTCGAGAGAGGACTTTACTGCTCAGTTGCCTACTTAGTCCAAAGTAGCACTTCTTGGCAAGAGAGATTCTTCGTTGGATTTCAAGGCTGACATTGCTATGGGTGTTAATGCTGGTTCCTAAATAAAGGAAGTCCTTTACAACCTCGAAATCATAACTGCCAACAGTGACGTGGGTGCCGATGCGCGATTGCGCCGACTGTTTGTTTGATGACAGGAGGTACTTTGTTTTGTCCTCGTTCACCACCAGACCCATTCGCTTCGCTAGTGTAAAAAAATCAGTAAACCCAAAGAAAAAAAGAATAATTTAAAAATCATCGATATTGAAAAAGTATTGATAATAAAACATAATTTATGTAACAAATGTATCGATAGAAAATTCGTAGATAAAAAATTAATAGTTATTAAAAAACTAATCGATAATAAAAAGAGTGAATAGAACAAATTTATCGATCAACGAATTCGTAGATAAAAAATGAATAGATCAAAAAGATTAGTTTATGATAAAAATTAATTGATATAAATAAGGAGTCAACATAAAAATTAAGAAACTTGGTTCCAGTAAGCCTACAAGAACATTTAACAGATTTTTTTACCCCAAAACCGACTCTTATTTCTTTTGATTTTTCCAAAAGTTTAAAGCTTTCTGAATTTTGTGTAAAAACTTCAAGCAAAACCGATGACAACTTACGGAAATTAAGAACTAATCAACAAAAACTAACTCAAATCCGAAATATAAAACCTGTATAGAAAAATAATAGATGCAAAATAAAATAAATCGATAATAACAAATTAATCGGTAATTAAGGCCGACTCCATAATAAAAACCATGAATCCACAAAATTCATTTCCTATGGTACAATTTAATGTGTTTTTGAACGAATGGTCGATAGTTAAAGAAAAAACTGGCAAAAAGTTAACTGATATAAAAAATTAATCGACTTAAAAATAATGTTAATTAAAAATATTCGGTATAAAAAATTAATATACAATAATAACAAAAGCACACTTGACAAGAAAACAAAACAAAATTGTAAAATTTGCATTGATTTTGCAGAACTAAAATAAAATTTATCGATATTAAAAAAAGATCGATAAAAAATAGAAATTAATAGGTATTGAAATAAGTCAACGCTAATAAAAAACTAACTGAAATAAAAAAGTAATGGATAATTAAAAATCACGAATATATAAAGGGTGGTCAAATTTTAAGGGCCGATACTGAATGTGAACCACACCTAAACGTCAAGTTTTCTTCTACATTTCATTTCAGATTTTTCAATTTCAGACTAATTCAATTTTAGCCATGGAAAAACACACAATCGAGCAACGCGTTAAAGTTATTTAGGCTTATTATGAAAACGGGCCTTCAAATCAAAATGCATATCGCGCACTTCGTGAAGAAAATCATCTTCAGTGATGAGGCACATTTTCACCTCAGTGGATTCGTCAGTAATCAGAACTGCCGCATTTGGGCAAATGATAATCCAAGAGTGATTGCCACCCAAAAAGAGTGACTGTTTGGATGGACGATATGTGGACGATATGTGGTTTCAACAGGATGGGGCCACTTGTCACACAGCTTACGAAACAATGACTCGTTTGCGCGAAAATGTTGATGGCCGAATAATCTCACGTCGCGGCGATATCAATTGGCCGCCAAGACCATGTGATTTGACACCGTTGGACTTCTTTCTTTGAGGTTATTTGACAGAAAAGGTGTACTTCGATAAGCCAGCAATAATTCAAGAGCTAAAGGATGAGATAATTCGGCACAATAACGGCATAGAACCTCAATTATGCCTCAGCGTCATCGAATATTTGGACCATCGGATGGAGGTGTGTCCTTGAAGCCGCGGCGACCATTTGACCAATAGTTTATTTCACGCGTAATTGAGCCGTACCAGTATTATCATAATAAAGAGAAATGACAATAATTTCTTAAATAACTTGTATTTTGTCAAAACCGACACCGGCCCTTGAAACTTAACCACCGTTTATTAAAAGCCTTTATTTGGCTCTGCGTTATCTCCTATTACATTTACGGTATTAGATCCTTGTCGAGTGACCCACTTATCCAGCAAGCCAATTGCTTTCCGAGCATTAATTTAAGATATTTTATCGGATGCTCCTTCACGCTCCACACACATTTTTATGCCATTCGGCAGGCATGCAATGCAAGTGGCTCTCATAAATCTCGTTAGACTTTTGAGGAATAAAATCGAGTTCCACAAGTGAATTAAATTAGTATTATATATTGTGGTGATGTTAAAAGCACCACTCATTAGCAAGTCAGCAATGCAACTTTGAAATAATATTTTCTTATTCTCCCATTTAATAGCGAAACTTTGTGCTTTAATTAAAATAATAGGCAAGCTCTTATTGACCACAAATCCTCTCATTCCAATACACAATATATCTTACACTGAGCGCTGCTAATTTTTCCGCAAAATCCCTCAGCACATCTTTCGCCACCCTCTCCGTATCCATGCACCTTCGGTGAACGCCAACAAATAAGGTAAATAAACGCAATTAAATATAAATGTTGCTGTACTGCATTGCAGCAAAGTTAATGCACTTAAATCCAGCGAGTCGGAGCATAGAACAAATATGACCTCCGCTATATTTACTTGTACATAAATATGCGCATGTATAGGTCCACATGTGTATGTGTGCATAGTTGTGCATGCGCCACCTGTGCTCACCTTTCACTCCCAGCATAAAATGCCAACATAATTGCCGTTAGTTTAGCTTGGCGCAAAAGCGTGAAAGTAAACAAGAACTTATGGATGGATGGACGAGAGGGAAATATGGGAAAGGCGCAAAAGAACAGAGAGTTTGAGCTGCACATTAGTACCTGGTGCAATTTAAAAGTAGTAAAATGAAACCACCAACAACAATGGCATATAAAAGTAGTGCAGTGAGGAAGTGAATAGTAAAACAAATACGAGTATGGTTGGTAACTGGAATGGCATTGAAGCGACCTTCTGGTTTATGAATAATTTCGCTTGCTTGAAACGCGACACAAGGAGCAGGATACAAAAACAATAAAAGCAGTGACTAATAAACAAAGCAGCACGAATAGTTGGTAATAGGCACAGAAGGTGGGCTGGGTTGGGTTGTGAGATGGGTGAGACAGGCGAGTCGAGCGATTCAACAACGGCTCCCGATAGAATGTGAGCTAGAACTCAAACATACCGACATACGAGTGTATTAAAATATAACTATGTATGTGCTCCATATTACCATATTGCCCGCTGTTTCCGCTTTAGCCTCCACAACTGCACTCGGGAGACTGGCGAAATAAAACAATTTGCCATTCGCAAAGCAAAGTCAGTGAAATTATATCAAATTAAGTAATTGCATAATTGCTTCACTACGTTTCCGTTAGTTTTATACAGCAAAACATACATACATATGCGGGTATATACGTACGTATGCATAAAAATTTGCTTCGCTCGTAATGGGTGCTTTGCTTAGAGGGATAGAACTTTAGGTGGGCAGACAACCCAGCCCTTCAAGTAAGTGTTTACAAAACCTGTATTCGAGGTAAGGAAGAGGAAGAGGAAGAAAAAAGGGACGGATGCGAGAAAAGAAAAGTAAACCGAAAAGGGAAAAGCATGGGGAAAGAGAAAGAAAAAGAGAATGGAAAGGAAAAGGGAAAAGAAAAGGTGCAAAGAAGCTGAAATTAAAGGAAAGGGAAATGAAAAAAAGGAAAAATGAGAACCCAAAGGAAAAAGAGAAGAATGAGAAAAAGGAAAACAAAGAGGAAAACGAAAAGAGAAGGGAAAATGAAAAGAATTTTGAAGGGAAAAGGAATGCATGCGGGAAAAGGAAAATAAAGAATGAAAGGAAAATAAAAAAACGGTATGAAAATGAAAAACGAAATGAAGGAAAAAGATGAAGAAAAATAAAGGGAAAAAGGGTATGCAATAGAGAAGTAAAGGAAAGAGGTAAGGAAAAGGAAATTAGAGGGGAAAATTAAAAGAGAAAGGGAAAGGAAAAGGAATACGGAAAAGAAGAAGGAACGGATAGGAAGAGGAAAACGAAAACAAAAAGGGAAAGGTGAGAAAAGAAAAAATAAATGCAAGAACGGGAAAAGTAAAAACAAAGAAAAAGGAAAAGAAAGAAAGGTAAAATAAATACAAACTAAAGGGGGGAAAAAATTAAAG
The DNA here is from genome assembly GCF_028408465.1 of Anastrepha ludens. Classification (NCBI taxonomy): domain Eukaryota; kingdom Metazoa; phylum Arthropoda; class Insecta; order Diptera; family Tephritidae; genus Anastrepha; species Anastrepha ludens. The sequence continues at coordinate 118,275,674 of NC_071502.1, forward strand.
GGGTAGGAAACGGCAGATGATCAAAACGAGAAGGAAACGTTTAGAAAAAGAAAAAAGGAAAATAAAAGAAAGAGGCAGAAGGAAACAAAAAGGTAGAGCAAAATGAAAAGATAAAGAAAGAATTAAAGAAAGAGGTAAAGCTGGTAAAACGAAAAAGGAAAAGAAAAGAAAGAAAAAGAAGCCACATGTATGAGAAAGAAGAAGGGATATTGTTGTTCTTCTTGTAGCAGAATAAACATTCTCAGACATATATAGGGAATGCTGCTCAAGCGACAGTCCTTGGTCGGATATAAATTCGGGTAGTTCAGGTAAAGTAGAATATACTGTCATAAGAGCGAAGAGGTGCGCCTGGTTAAACTCTGCCAAAATCGCTCGGGCGGTTACCGGGCCAATCACAAACGTTTACAAAACATCGGAACCTAATACAAAAAGAAAACAACTTCTTCTTAGTCTTTTATTATAGGTTTGCACCTGTTTTTCTTCTCTTGCTACTCTAATAGTTCTGTCGCTTTCAGCCCTTGTTACATGCTCGTTCCAAACTCTACGTCTTGTTCTGGTAAACTTAACGATGTCGTTTATTCCCCTTTCGGCTCAGATTGCATCGTTTCTAATACAATCTAATCGTCTTTTTCCAACGATTGAGCAGTTGTTCGCATCAGTTGTCTTGCTTTTGAGTTTTCTACACGTGCCTCAGCTCCATGATTATCAAAAAAATTTAGAGCTGAACAGTTTTTCCTCCTTACGTTCTGGCGAGCCTTTGATGGCCGAAATATCTTAGAAAATGGGTGCGTAAGTTATGAGCTTTGACTGCTTTGAGCTGCTTTGCAATGGGTAGGTAAAGTTAACTTAAGAATGGGATACACTTAGTTATGCAGACAAACAAAAAATTGCAAAAAAAAATTAGAAACCTAAAATATTATAAAATTTGGCAGCGAGGAAGCCAAAATAACTACCTCAACATTTTATTTGAAAAAAGGAGACCTCCAAAAAAACACCCGTTTTGTGTCAATGCAAATGTGGTACCTGCATAAAAAGCTGTAATGAAAGCACGAGTTGCTACTTTTACCTACACTAACAAAGTGGGAACACAAAAATGTAACGGTGTTAGTGGTGCTGCTCGCACACATATCCCCACCACCCTGACATTGTATTCACATGGCGGCCAACTGTAGGTATTTATAGTTATTTTAGTTGTTATTGTTATTCTAATTTGCCATTGCAGTATAGTTTCAACTTTTGCTGTCATTATGAAGGATACTGTTGCGGCAGGACCTTTGCTGCTTGCCACTCATTTGCCAGTTACTTTGCCAAGCTCTCTGCTATTACTTTGCCATATGAGGCACAGCTGCAATTGCTTTTGTATACAAGTACTATGTGCTTATGTGTTTGTGTGCCAGTAATTTTTTATCATTATTTTATCCATATGAGCCTGACACAATTACCACTTTACGAGGGCTGTGCAGTCGGGATAGGGGTAAATAATTCATATAAAGAAGTATACGGAAATAACAGAAAGCGTCAGGGAGAAAGCTGAAATACTACCCAGAGTTAAAAGAAAGCATTCAGAGTTTTTAATGATGTTTAGGGGAAAAACGTATGAGTTTTCTTGAGCTAAAATTGCCAACGGTGGGGAAAGTACTAAAAATTTGCTTTACATTGTGTCACTGATGGTGCATGAAGTGCTTGGAAATGAACCACATTTTATACTCAAACTCATAGCTGGAAAAAAGCAAGCACGAGTGGTAGAAATCAAGTAGTTATTCGGTGCATAAGCCCACAAAACCATGATTTACGTCCTCAGAGAAAGTATAACCCATGCACTAAAACCCTCGAATGTCACTCACCCCTAGTGAGATTTAGTAGGTGAGTGGCATTCGTTCAATTTTCCACAAGGGCCAGTAAAAATTTTTTTTTTTATTAATTTTTAATGCTTTCTAGCATGTAGAGGTAGCACCTATCGGGGCCAGTAGGCTTACCAGCTTCTGAGACATGTTTTGTTTCAAAATTTGAAGCACCAACTGAAACTTTAAGCGGAATAGGCGCCTCTTTGTCTCTTCATGCATTCAAAAGAGTCAAAAGTAATGACAAATATAGAATTCTATAGAGCGCTTCCCTGTAGGGGGCTTATGTGTTTCGTTTTGTTTTCATAATAAGAAGTAACTGAAAGAATTAACAATAATTAATAATTTTTTAATACTAAAAACTTTAGACCAAAGTTTTTTTAAATCAAATATTTTGTATTTATTTTTAATGTTCTTAAATGTTTTTTTGTATTTTTTAAGATAATACATACCTTAAAAAATTTCAATTTTTTTGAAAATCATAATTTTTTTTAAGATTTAAAAAATAAAATAATTAAATTTTCTCAGAAAAAATCTTTAAAAAATTAAAAAAAAAAATTTCATTATTTCTGAGAGATTTTTTTTTAGCCCTTTGTGACAGATGTTTTCCATTTTTTTCGTAACCCTTGAACTGTTCAAATTTGTTTCGAAAAGCTTTTACTACCTGCTTATTTATTTTCCAGCGAAGACGAGTATACTCGACATAAACAGTTAAAGGGTTTATAGTTAAGATTACCCTCAGTTGCCCCTGACAGTTTCATCGTAAAATTCCAGTAACTTTGGGAGTTAAAGCTGGCCCCTATGGCTTCTCTTCAGTTGTCGAATAAATCTTTCGCCTTTTGGCAACTAATTCCTAAATAGTTTTGGGTGCGAAATTTAGCTACAAGGGTCGGTATTAGCCTCAGTGCGATAGCAGTTGCTTCCTTGAGCAATGAGACTTCAATAAATTTTCATTAAAATTTCTCTTTAATCATAATTTTCAGGAAAAAATCAAGTATGCAATTTTAAAGTACAGTGATTTTTGGTATAATAGAACGCAAGTTTGAAGTAGCTCGAAAATCGCGTTGATTTTTTAATTTTTTTTTTGCTGATGATGTTGTGTGCTTTCTTTCTTGTAAAATGTCGAGTATTCATTATAGGCAGATATTGCGCAAGATCGGCAAAGAGAGAGAAACATTGGTTAAATTAAGGTCTCTGTGCATTAAACTCAGTGAATACATATCTATGATTCCATGGGACTCTTCACAAGTCATGATCACTACGAGAAGTACCTGATGTCCAGTATGCTATGAAGAGGAAGATGCTGGGTATATGTACGTTTTTTGTATGCCCACGACTTGCGAGACAGACAGACAGACTAGCAGACATGATTTAGTTGTACTATCAGAGGATCCGATAGTACTCGTACCAGAAAACATAGTCGACATCATGATGACTTTATTGTATGCGTGGGTTGAGATTTCGTCAGCAATATGCTACATGCCTTAGAGATGCAGACGTCTAAGTAGTCAGCGGCAGTTAAACAGAGGATACTTGGAAAAGAAACGGGCTCTTAAGTCGAATAGGCGCGGTGCCGAAATACCTGCAAAAAATCATATTAAGCTACTTTGAAAACTAGCTCTTGCTTTATGATACTGACAACGGAGTAGGCACATATAAAGTAACTGGCGGTGTCCCACAGTGCTCGGTGCTTAGCCCAACACTTTGGAATGCTATGTATGACGGTATCCTCAAGCTTGAGCTTCCTGAAGATGCTACTTTCATTGGATACGCAGACGACATTGCGTTGGTGGTAGTGGGAAAGCATCTGGACGTGTTGCAAACGTTATGCAACGATGCAATTGTAAGAATTAGAAGATGGCTTAAAAATGTGAAGTTAGAACTTGCAGCTCAAAAAACTGAAGTCGTATTGCTGACAACACGACGGGTTCGTGAAGAGTTAGTGATTACGGTAGCTGACAATGGCATAAGGTCGCAGCCATATAGCAAATATCTGGGAGTACTCATTGACTCGAAAATGACCTTTAAGCATCATTTAGAGTCAGTCCGTGAAAAAGCCGTAAGAATAAATAACGCGTTGACTAGACTAATGCGTAATATTGGCAGCCCTCGCGCAAGTATACGGAGACTCCTGTTAACAGTCACAAGCTCAGTGATTCTGTACGCAGCACCAATCTGGGCAAACACAAAGCCATCGTTCCTCCAACACATACGAGCCACATACAGACTTGACGCCCTGCGAGTAGCCAGTGCCTATCGCACTGTCTCAGATGACGCAATCCATGTGATAACGGGAATGGTGCCTATCGACCTTCTCGCGGTTGAGATGTATAGGTTACATAATACCATTGGACAGAAACCGTCGAACGTGGCTAAAAAAGAAGAAAGGCTGCGAACAATTGCAGAATGGCAGATACGATGGGAGCAATCCGAGAAAGGTAGGTGGACCATTGAACTGATTCCAAACATTGCGAGGTGGATTGAGCAAAAACACGGAGAAATTGATTTTTGTACCACACAGTTGCTGACTGGACACGGTTGCTTTAAAGCATACCTACACAGGTTCCATCTTGAGAACGTACCCGTACTGCCCGCAGTGCCCCGAAGAACAAGAAACGGCGAGGCATATCTTGTTCCAATGCCCGCGGTTTATTAATGAGCGAAATATACTTGAGGGAGCGTTTGGCGAAAACATAAGTGAGACAAATCTTATCCCACATATGTGCGAAAACGAAGAAAACTGGAAAATTATATTACATGTGTAGTGGCCGCAAATATCATGAAGAACCTTCAATACGCGGAATATTCACGTAGGTCACAACACAATGTACAGAACAGAATGACAATAACAGACGATTGAGTAACAATATACTCACAACGGCCTCCTGACGTACTACTTAATGGTGAAGTTCCAGGAGGACATACCGTAGGACATGAGGGGGGGTTTGGTTGGGTTAAAGTCCCACACCACGGCTTCGGCCAAAGGCTTTTGATGCTTCCCCTCCTCCACAAAAAAAACAAATTTTGACAGACTGTATGTGAAGATTAACTGACATAGAGCCTAGGGCTCAGCTGCCTGCCGACAATTTACTTAACGTAGTACCGGAAAAGGATAGGCACATTGACGTTTAGAAGCTTTTTTCGTGAGATGAAATGAAAAGAATTATTATATAATTTTTGCATTACGTTTATCTTTTTCTTTAAGAAACCAGGCAGTACAACAATAAAATAAAGAAAAGTTTAGTAGAGCAACTGGGTGTCAGCAGCCAGCAGGAAGGTCTGATGAAAGTGCAGCAAATGCTTGACACCTGACTTGTATGCATTTTGTGTGTGTACCGAAGTGGGTGTAGTGTAAGGGCATAAGTGCATAAGTCTATAAGTGTACTTATAAGTGTAACAATGTACATCTATCTGTATAAGTGTGAGATTTATGCCTGAAGGTGAATTGTAGTGCTTACACTTCACTTGCAACATATGTGGCATTTTCAAATACACAGCTAAGCACACACACTCACGGTCACAATAATAAATACACTAAATTTCAGCTTTTTTTTATAAAAAGTTTCAAACTGTGTAAAAAATAAAAAAAAGTGTTCAACAGTTTTCCAAATAATTTCAAAGTTTTTAGTTGGAATTGCGAGAAAAATTCTGGGTACCCAGTTTTATTGCTCATTAAATTTTAGTTATAGTTTGAAGTGGCTCAAAAATTGCGTGGATTTTTGGCAATTTTTTTTTGCTGATGGTCTTCCGCACTTTTTCCACGAATGCACGAACATTTTTTTGTATGCGGAAAATGAGCATCACCATCAGAAGAAAAAATTCTCAAAAACCACCGAGAATTTTTAGCGAGTAGAATTACCAGCTTATTTTACTAAAATTTAATGGACTATAAAACTGCATATCTAGATTTTTTTTATTTTAGAAAAATTTGAAATTTTGAATTTATAAATCTTGCGCAAAGTTTGAAATCTTGATATACATGAAGTTCTTGGTATAATGAACTATACATTTATAAATTTTTTTTGAAAACTTAAAAAAGAAAAGTAGTTAAAACCGGTCCAAATATGGCGTATTTATTATTTCGACCGAAAGTGTAAACAGCTAGTAAGTTGGTGTGTGTGTGTGTTCATATGCAATTTCGTATTTACCAACTTAAGTCCTGACAGCAACAACTTTTATGAAATTTACGTGAAAAGAAAAAAAAAACATAAGGAAAATGTCAAAAGTCGTTGTAATGCAAAAGTAAAGAAGGCACCAACACCAAAACTTTGCTATGGACCCAGCAAAAGCTGAAGAAGCTTACTTAGATGTGATTTTGTATAGCGGTATTTGTGCGACAAAGACGTTAAAGGGTATAAACTAAAATAAGCGCACAATAAATACCACAATGTATGTGCTTAAGTGTGTGCGTGCACGACTACATACACTTGCCTAGGCCTTGCACTGGGCAGACGAGCGCACGTAAAGGATGAATTGCGGAAGAAAATCCTTACGAAAAATAAACATGAAACAACAGAGTGTGAAATAAAATTTGCAAAAAGTCAAGGTGCGAAAAGAAGCTGAAAAACGCAAACAAGCTAAGCAGTAGCAGCAGCAGCAATAACAATAGCAATGGCAAAATATGTAGGTATTAAGCGAAACCCAAAACAATAACAACACACACCCGAGTTGAGCTGTCGAGTGGATTGCGTTAGGCGGAAGTGGAGTGGGAGAGGGAGGCAGCGCAGCGTCAAAGGGTTCTAGATTTGAGCAAAGAAAGTGACAAGTTAGCTAACCGGCGTGGCGCCGCAGCCAGGGAGTGTGAAGCAGTCAGCGCCGCTGTTGACCTCGCTGTAGCAACGCTGCGCCGCAGAGCCATAGCAACTGCACAGGTATGTATGGCTGGCAGTTATGCGAGAGTGCGGCTTTGGCTTTAGTGAGCGCGCAACTGTGTTTCTCAGCAAGTGTGTAGGTGTGGGTGTGTGTTAGTGCTTTTGTTGGCATCTTAGCTAACCATATACTTATACATACATACATATCTATATACATATTTGTTTCTAGCAAAGCAAGCACGCACGCATACAAGAGTTGTGTTTGTTGATTTGCTTGAGTACATACATACGTACATAAATATATGACACGTTGACATGCAAGGACTTTATGTGATTTATAACGTTTTATTGTTGGCAATTTTCAACTCTCGAGTTAATGTCTTGCCATATTTTACAGTTTTAGTGGCATTCGCTTAAGTGTAAGCACAAGCACAGGCACAAGCACAAGCAGTAGATGAAGATGAAGATGTAGAAGAAGAAGAATAAAGCGCATGTAGTATTTATTACTCTCACTCTTACCTTAACCTTTTACTCATATGTTTATGATTTTCTTTGTTAAACTTTAGTTCTAGCACAAATGCTCTGCGAAGCTGCACCTTCAGCTCTACATACACGAACATATGTATGAGCGCCCAAATAGAGATGTATGCATAGAAATATGTCGCACTTGACACTTACAAAAACACCTGAACATACCCATATGTACATATGTAAAGTTACTGCTATAAGGTGAGTTGTGAATTGTACATTTATTGTCTGTGTGCGTATGCGTAATAAATTAAAATTTCTCTACGAATGAGCTATAATTTTTAACATCACTTTTAATACCAAACAAAATTTTTTTTTTTCATTTTTGAAATTACAAAAATAGTGAAAGACTTTCCTAGCAAGGCGCTGGGAAATATAGTGCGGGCCATGTAAAATTTGCTTTTTGAATCGGCTATAAAAAAAAACGAATCAATACTTTTTCAAACTTTTTCTTTTATTTTGAAGATTTGTTCAATAATTTATGAATGAAAAATAATATCGTTCAAATGACTGCCAAGACTAGCTTTAGAGTAGGCCATTCGATCAACCCAATTTTTAAGCACATTTTCGATTGTTTGGGCTCCAATTTCATAAATGGCAACTTCGATTTCGAGTTTTAAAGCATCAATCGTCTCTGGATGGTTCGCGTAGCATTTGTCCTTAACGGCTCCCTACAAAAAATAGTCCAAGGGGCTTAAATCATAGCTCCGAGGCGGCCAATTGGTATCGGAATTTCGGCTGATTATTCGGTTTTCAAAAACGGTAGCCAAAAGTTCGAGTGTAACTTTGGCAGTGTGACAAGTTGCACCGTCCTGTTGAAACCAAATGTCGTCCATGTCATCCTCTTCAATTTTTGAAAACAAAAACTCCTCGCTCATTTTCGAAAAAAAATGGCCCGATGATGCCGCTAGACCAAAAACCGCACCAAACAGTGACTCGTTGTTGATGAAGCAAATGCATGTAGATTTTCTGAGCCCCAAATCCGACAATTTTGCTTATTGACGTAGCCACCGATGTGAAAATGAGCTTCATCAGAAAAGAAGAAGAAGACTCACCACTTTGGAAATAGGTTTTCAATATTTCCCAATTTTGTTCAAGCATATAAGTCCAATTTCGTAAATTTCGAACCTTTAAGTAAATTATGAACACTTTGACATGTCATTTGTGTTACCATTCTCAAAAAAATAGGTGGTTCAAAAAGCAAACGCTATATGGCCCACCCTGTATATGTAAGTATTTTCATATTTTTTATTAACTTATGCTAACATTTTGCAAATATTTAGTTGCACATTCCAATTTCCTTCACTTTAAGTTTGCTTGTAATAAACGAACAGCTTTGGAAACTCAATTTTGAGTATCAGGTCTAAGACTAGGGCAATATAGCCGGTTCACCTTCTTGGACTGTTCTTACAGGATGAAAGCGTAAACTACTTCCAGAGGAGCGACATTTAAGTTTGCCGAGCAAGTGATTCGTACGGTACGCGAGCAAGATGAAGAAAGGTGAGTGAAATAGAACTGTTTCAGCAGCGGCAGCTAGAGCCAAATAATAATGACGCCCTGGGCCGCGTCTGATCACAACCGAGTTTCCCAAAAAGGACTGAATTCAACATGAAACAGTGTTCCAGAAAGTACTAAAGACTATCAGTGGCGTATAACCTCCATACGTAGGGGAGGTTTTTTTAGTGGGAGAATGCTCGACATATCATTGGTGCGCAGGTATCAATCAAAATGTTTTGAAATTTGTATCCTCCCTTCACAAAAACAAAAACTATTATCTTTTATCTATTATCAATTATTAATAAAATTGACAAAATCAAAATTTTAGCAGGTGTTCGACAAGGATGTGTTCTCTTAACACTTTTCTTTAACATCGTTTTGTACGTTGTCATGAACAACTCCTCGCCATCTGGAAGGCTGAAAGGGCGCCTAGCAGATCTTGACTATGCAACTGACATCTGTCTTCTGCCCCACAACTATCTTGACATGGCAGCGAATATCCAAGCAGTGCGAGAAGCAGCTGGGAAAGACGACCTGAAGACGCAATATCCAGAAAACCAAAGTCATGCGTATAAACACAGGAAATACGCAAAATGTCTCAATTGATGGTATCAATTTCGAAGATGTACAACGTTTCTGCTATTTAGGCAGCGTTATATCGGTCTCTGGAGGTTCGAACGATGATATCAAAGCCAAGTAAAGAAAGCTGTGGTGACATTTGGCTCCATGCATGCAATTTTGAACGCATCGCACATTTCACGGCGCACAAAACAGCGAATTTTCAATTCCAATATAAAGTCGAATTCGACATCAACTGGCACAAGCTCATTACAGGTTTTTGTAAACCGATGCCTTCAAAAAATTCTCAAAATATTTTGGCCAAATATTATCACGAATGCTGACTAGAACCCAGCAGAAGCCATTACTATTAGAGCTCTGAAAGAGAAAGGGGCTGGATAGGCCATGCTCAACGCATAGGAAATGGTGACTTCACAAGGGCCGTCATTGAATAGAGCCCACAAGGAAGCCGCAGATGTAGAAGAAATCCGCGACATGCAGCTAAGCTGGAATGAGGTTAAGAGATTAACGCAAAACAGACCCGCATGGAAGAAATTCGTTGTAGCCCTTTGTTCCACACTGGAACTCTAGGAATTTATAATGAAGATTATCAATTATCTATTATCTTCTATCTACCATCAACTAAGTGCTTTCTACCATCAGCTGATTTATTCTATTAATATTATTCTCATTCATCTGTCTATGTACAGGGTTTGATTGAAAAGTAATGAGCCTTCCCGCGCGGAGCGTCTGCCAAGCGATCAACCGAATCGGCTGGTGGGGGAAAATGATCGTTGGACCTTCGCCTTCCACTAAAAACCGGTCCCAGTTCGTTGGCAACAGCGGTGCAGTCAACATCGCTCCGCCCGTGAAAGCTGTTTTAAAAGTGTGTTAGGATTTTGCAGTGGCGAAAATGCAGCGATCGTTGGAGCAACGTTACTCGATCAAATTTTACGTAAAGCTAAACAAAACGAGTACCGACACCATTAGGCTACTCAAGGAGGCTTACGGGGACCAATCTCTGTCAAGTGCCCAGGTAAAACGGTGGCAGAAGTCGTTCTAGGAAGGCCGGGAGGACGTCGAAGACGAACAGCGATCTGGAAGGCCTTCGACGACGCAAACAGACGAAGATGTGAACCGGGTTCGTGAATTTTTGAACATTGACCGTCGTGCTAGTGTACGTGAGATCAATGAAGAGTTAAATTTAACAATGTGCGGGAAATCGTGACCGGAAAACTTAAAATGCGATAAGTGTATACCAAATTGGTTCCAAAGGTTTTGACCGATGAACAAAAGCAATTGCGTGTGGAAAATAGTCGTGAAGTATTGGAAAGTGACGAACACGATAATACTTTAGACAATTGTATGACAGAAAATGAGAGCCTGAAAAGAAAGCTGAAGGGGAGGCGTTTCGACTCCATCGAGGCGATCCAATAAAACTGTGACAGCCGAACTGAACGCGATTCCGGCGGATGAGTTTAAAAAATGTTTCCTGCAGTGGAAAGACCGCTACCAGCGGTGTATTGACGCTCAAGGGTCCTATTTTGAAGAATATTAGTTGTATAAGCCAAAAGGTTTAATAAAACAGCTTAAAAAAAATAAGGTTTATTACTTTTAAATCAAACCCTGTATACTGTAGGAAAAGGCACTTCGGCCTTGAAGAAACCTGCCGATATGCATGTTAGATCTGTTAAAAAATTTTACTGTTCGTTACTTATACAATTCCCAAAAACTTAAAGACATTCGTAGCTATTAAAAAGAGCAAAATTACTTGTAAATTTTTAGCTCCCTAAGTTACATAACTAATTTTTAACTATTAAAGCAAAAAATTAGTCACAGCTGTTATGCTTTACTTTGCTTAAATAGGCGCACAATAAAATGAATTAGCAAATGTAGATATGTATGTATGTGTGTACCATTTCCGTAAATCCATGTGCGAACACACACGCGCCCAGATTTTTGACCTTCACTTCGCCATGCGGGTGCCATTATTCACTCTCAACTTCAAGGACACTCTGCCTGGCTCAAGTGGCTGAGACCAGCCAATATCTGAATGCTAACCATGAAAATGCTTGCAGAGATGCAAAGAGCTGCATAAGAATCTATTTAGCTATGTCGCTATGCTCACTAGCCACATTCCAGTGATTTAAAAAAATTTTGAAAAATATTAATTAACACGCAACGGAACGCTCAGCTACAATTCAAGCCGATGCAACTCAATTCCTAGCAGCTGAGAGTAATTTTTGTATGCGCGAGTTTATGAGAGGCATGCAACTTCATGCAGTCAACGGAGGAAGACGCGCTTATGTATGCATGTATGCATGTATGTATGGATATATGCAGGGATGTGTGCATTTGTGCATGCACTTGTTCGAGATATCGTAAATTATTTTTATTACCCTTGAAAGCCGAAACAGCCGCCAGCAGCCAGCCGCACCGGTGTTGCATTGCAAAGTGCAAAGTTTGCTGTAGTCGAAAAGTTGCACACACACACACATGTACGCACTTACTTGTTCACAGAGTCATACATTTCCTATGCAGTGAAACTTGTGGCTGTTTGCAGGTTTTTGGGTTGTGTTTTCGTTTCCTTTAAATTTTTGTTGTTCTTTTTTGTTTTTTGTTTTTTGTTTGTTGTCAAGGTGCCTATTTGTCTTTGGACTCTGTGACACTGCGGTTGGTCTTGGACCATTATCACTACTCAGATGAGAGTTGCAAGGAGTCTTTTGCCATACTGCGCTTTTCAGTTATTTTGTGCATAAATCTCTGGTTCTGTGTGTAGGTATGCTTGTGTGTGTGTAGGCTTGTTTGCCCGGAGTGTTCATAAAACATTACTTGGCTGTTGAGGTCGCCAGCTTCAACAAGGTGATTTTGTTTTAATTTCTACCTGATATTCTAAGTACTGCAAGGATCATAAATTTTCTAACTGTAGCCAGTTTAATTGCAGGAAGATGCTCATATCTTTTTTGAAAATCTCAAATGTTGTATGACTAGACGCAAAAATGTTTTTTATGGCTGAAAATATTTTTCTTTGAACACTGTTCACATGATTGGTATCAGTTTTTCTTTAACTAGTTGAGAAAATGAAAATGTCTCTTTTTTTTGCTAATTTTTATGAAATAGAACCCATATTTGCGTGTTAGTGAAATCCGAATTTCGAGGGAAAATCTCTTCAATAATTGTCTAGTGGTATTGGAAATTGATTCTGAGGATGACAAAATCTCATCTCTCAAATTTCGTGAGCATCCTCACGGGGCACTTCCAGCGGGGTACACATGCCGTGAGACTCGGAATTACTTCGAGTCCTTTTTGCGTCGGCTGTATGGAGGATGAGGTGGAATCATCTCAGCACCTGCTCCTTAGCTGCCCAGCTCTCGCGGCACTAAGACTTAAGCATCTTGGTTCTCACTTCTTTTCTGCGCCTGCTGATATAGCAGGTCTTGATAACAAAAATCTGATGAACTTCATCAGCAGCTTAAAGAGGCTAACACAACCGCAGACTAGTCACCGTTCATAGTCAACAAACACTCAACCCTCCCCACCCCTTTCCCTTTCGTCCTTTTCCTTCACCTCTTTACCCGCTATTGCAATGGTATCACAAACGATGAACCAAACTTCTTTCGTCCAAGTGGGCCCACTCTCTGGGCAACCATCACTACCTAACCTAACCTAAGCTATTGGAGATTATCGTGTTCCAGACGAAATTTTCAATTTTACGAGGCCAAGTTCAACTTCAGTTACCTCTTTGCAAGCAAATAAATTCTTCATTTCTTGAGTTCCAATGGGTTTACTTTCGTTAAAAATGGAAACATATTCTAAGATGTTTCATCTAGGTTATATTTATATGCTGGGTTCAACCGGATTTTGGTCCAAGTCGCGAATGGTATTTTAAATACAGAAAATTCACTAATTTTTTCTATGCTTTTTGTTTGTCGACTAAAAGAATACATATCTGGATTGTAGTTAAAATCCGGCTCTTTCAATTCTTTAAAGTTTGTAGTGTTTAGTGTTTTTAGTGTTAGTGCTATTTAAAACATAATTAACCCTCTAATGCCCACACCTGACACGTCTTTAAAATTGAGCTACCAAAATTTTTTGTTAGTTTGTGGACTCGAATGGTAGTACTAAAATTTACTTAACCCTCTAATGCCTATACTTAAAACATCCTCAGATTGAGCTCTCATATTTTTGGTTTTTTGTTTCTGGGTAATTTTGGAGCGAAAAACTCAATGGGCGCTTCTAAAATAAGCCCTTAATGCCCAAACCTAAAACATCCTCAACTTCAGTTCTCATATTTCTTTTTTTTTGTATCTGGGCAACTTTGGAACGAGAAACTCGACTAGCTCTACTACAACATAAAGAGCCCTCAAACCTCAAAGCGGGTTGCCATATTTTTCGTTTTTTTGACAATTTTGGTACGAAAAACTCGAATACGGTACTAAATACACTTAACCCTCTAATGACCAAATTGGGAACGCCTTTACATTGAGCTTCTACAATTTTAATTTTATTTTTGAGTAATTTTGGCAGCAGAAACTCGAATATGAACTCGAAATTGAGATATCCGTTAGAGCTTAGAGGCCCGGTGATAATCTGAAGCAAGTCTAGCTAACTCACATAATTCATTTTGTATGCCACTGACAATGAAATATCAAAATAATTGATCTTATTGAAGCAATTAAAGAATAAGGAACTTAGTATGACTATAAGAATTTGTTTTTTTTTTGTTATGAAATTACGATAAAAAAAAAGAAAATTAAAAAAAAAAATTTAATAATGTTTTTGTAAGAATTGGTTATTTTAATATCAAATTACAATAAAAAATAAAGAATTTGAATAAAAAACAAAAAGAAAAAATAAGAATAAAAAAATAAAAAATAACCTTTTTATATATTCAATAAATTCTGGACTACTTAGTAAATTTTTCACGGCAAATGGTTAAAATTGTATAGAAAAATGGACTCTGTTAAAAATTTACTTACAAATTTTATTTCTGAGACAATTCAGTGCGTTTGAGGGTTGGTCTTTTTTTTTTAATATTTCACCCGCAACTTTTCCAATTTATACGTAATTTAGCTTATCAGCGCAAAAATTTTATTGCTAATAACAAAATCAAAAATTGCCACACATCTTAAAAAGTCTAAACGTTTAACCTAAATATAATTTTTATGGGCAAACATCACATACGCATTGATTTTATTTCTTTAAACACACACATTGGCGAGCCGCTTACGAAAAAATAAAAGAAAAAAAAAACCAATATTCAACGTGCTTAATCAGCGCACAAACTGTGTCACATTAATTCAGCGGAGATTTTCATAAATTTGGGTAAACATAAATTCATAAAGATAAAAAATAAGTAGACACCGTTGACTGAGTCCTGGCAAAAATTAGCACAACTCAATACAGAAAATGTTGAAATATGAGCACATAAACATTTCCAACTCACTTGAGCTACAAATGAATACACAAGCACACATTTTCATGCACACACCACAACCACTTGGAACACATCTACAATTCCCAAATGGGGTCATTACCTTCATTAATCGTTTGTCACTGTGAGATAACTTTCGCTCTTACCACTCATAGTCACCACTCTGCCCCTCTCCACCTCTCCACTTTTATTTAAAGTGTTATACTTAGCTTTGAGTCCCTACGGAGCGATCTTTTGTGGGGACCTTTGCCGAATTTTATGTGCAAGCGCGAGGCAGGTGAAGCGAACGAGAGATCGTATCTCATCATCACGACCAATGACACACATCACATCAAAACACTTCACTTCACACCTTACATGATTTCTTTTTTCATAACTTTTTTTCTACATCCTCTCAACAACAATGCGAATAGTCAACAATGGCTACACATAACCAGCACCACACACACAGACACACGTACAGTGGCACTGAGTGTCAGGGCAATACGAAAAAGCTTTCAACGGCAATAAAAAACGATGACACCATCATAAATTCTAACATACAGAGAATTTTATGATGTGTACAAATATGAACGAGCTATGGGAATATTTGTATGTTGCTGATGAGGTGCGGAGGTGGGGTGGTGGGGTTGCGATATGTAGGTAGATAAAACAAAAGGTTACTGGCAAAGAAAGACTGCAGAAAAATCTACTTTGAGTGAAAGATATAAATCTGCATAAAAAAAATGAAAAAAAAATATTCAAAAAATATTTTGCATACCTTAGCAATGTAGCTAACGTAACAGCCAAGTGATCACATACACCTGTATTTGCCTGCTTCTGAATGTGTGAGCCTACGCCATAAAGGCATACATTTAGGTGGCTAGGATAAGCAAGTCAGCAAGCGAGCTAACTGATGATGATGAACCGACTAACTGCCTCACTAACGGAGCAAGTGACATGCGAAAATTTGTTATACTTTTTTCCCCCTTTTTTACAGCAAATTTGATGAAAAATTGTGATATGCAACTAGGGCTATAAAAGCTGGCTGTGAAAATGCGATAAACTGGGCTTTTTTATAAAGGGTCTTTAAAAAGTGACTGTCAGTAGTGGATAATTCCTAGATATAGAATTTAGGAGAAGCATTTTGAATAAAAATGGTGAAATCTGAAAGACTCTAAATTTTTACATGGATTAGCTTACAGCAGCACCTAGTCGCGTCTTTTGGAAGACTCTTCACCTAAGTAAATAGCTTTGGCACGAGTACTTGTTGACAAATTTATACAATTTATTTGTTAATTACCCATTTTTAATATTTTTTATGTGAAAACAAAGTTCATTCTACTAAAAAAAACTCAAAAATCCAAGCTTCAAACTTTGTGCAAATTCAAAAAAAAAAAAAAATACAAATTTACATAAACGTTTCTAACTTTTTAATCAAGGACTTGTGAAATATTTCAAGTATGTGATTTTATAGCCTGTAGAATTTTGGCCAAGTAAAGTGCAAGTTTCAAGTGCAATAAATTGCGTTGATATTTGAATTTTTTTCGCTGGCTGTCTTGTGAATTTTTCCGTATAACGAATGCTTGTATTTTGTATATGGAAGAAAACAGGCAACAAGAATTTTTTTCCAAAAATCAGTGCAGCTTTTGAGCCACTTTATACTTGCATTTTATCAAACTCAGTGTGTGTATGTAAGTACCCTATAGTGAAGCCCACCCACTCGTCTGTGGCGGACATGGTTTTTCGCTGAATTGGTGTAATTCTAATGAATTTATAACAGTGGTGCAATCGTCATTTTTGCATCCCCGAACGATTTGAGATCTATGAAAAAATGTATACCTAAGAATTGAGTGACCAACTTCGATGGGCTGCAAGGCAAATTATTCCGTTGTTCTTGTGTTGAATCTATTGTACAACAAAACCATATACAGCGAAGTTTCAAACTATGATCAAAATTTGTTAGAATTTGGCAATTTTTCATCAAAATTTAAAACTTTTTACTCAGAATTTCTGAAAAAAGTTACAGAATGCAGTTTTATAGCTCCTTGAGTTTTGGTAAGTTCAAGCTTCAAGTACATCAAAAATCACACTAATTTTTGACAATTTTTTTCAGTCCCGATCTTAGGTATTTTCCCCACATTTTATATGGAAGAAAATATCCAACACTGGCTGCAGAAAAAAATCTCAAAAACCAACAAGAATTTTAAATCACTTGTAACTTATACATTTTTATAACAAAATTGGATAATCTACAATATTGCGTACATGAAATTTTTCTAAAAATTCTGAGTAAAACTTTGAAACTTAGCTGAACATTTGCCGCATTTTAGAAATTTTATATAAAGTTTCAAACTTTGCCTTATTTCGCTCTTATTGTAGTGTGAACTAAATATATTTTACCCAAAACAAAAACAACAAAAATATTTGAAATTATAAAATAAATACAATAAATAAATAGCCAAAACTTCTCAATATGTGGTGTACACTTGCTTTTGACACTGGCAGTGCATATAGGGCTACCGCGAAAGTAGTCCTAGATGCTCAAGGGAAAAATTTAGGGTATTTTCAGTAATTTTTTTTTACAATAAAAAAAATTAAAAATGATATTTACACTTCTAGGGTTTTTATCTAACTTATTTTACATAAAAAAATTAAATTTTTTTTTTTAATTTCAACAAAATAAAAATTGGACCTTCTGGCTCTTCTATTTATCTGAAGCACAAAAACCAAAAAAAAGTATTAACCAGAATGACTGTAGCTATGTTCTGTACAGGAATAACATAAAACAAATTAGACCAAATGGCGCGGTTTTGAATTTGGCACTCTAAAAATCGGTTTTTTTTTCAGTTTTTTAGTCAAAAGAGTACGAAATAATTGAAGTAATAACATGATTTTAGTACGGGCGTAAGCCATTGATGTTGTGAACAACATATTAAAATTTATGACGATTCGGTTGAATCGTGTTTTTATTTACAACACCACCGAAAAAAATCGTTTCGAGAGAAATGAGTTTAAAGTTTGAGGTACAGGAGGGCGCAGACCGCTTTCTGCCTAGCTAATGGGCTGTAGAAGCTATAATATTGCGAATCTCCGCATAAAAATTTCATTCTTAAGAAACTAAAAAAAAAAAATAATAATTGGCGCCTACACTTCTATTAGGTGCTTGGCCGAGGTCCTCCTCCTATTTGTGATGTGCGTGTTGATGTTGTTCCACAAATGGAGGGACCTACAGTTTCAAGCCGACTCCGAATGGCAGATATTTTTATGAGGAGCTTTTTCGGAGGTTTGCCATTGCCTGCCGACCGCTATTAGAAATTTTTTTTTATTAATTTTGCTTTCACCGAGATTCGAACCAACGATCTCTCTTGTGAATTCCGAATGATAATCACGCACCAACCCATTCGGCTACGGCGGCCGAAGATACTATACATTCGAAATATCTAAGGAACAATTATTATCTAGGCCATTTCTGATTGCTTTGGTTATATAGAATTTATTTATTATTTTTTTTTTTTTTTTTTGAATTTCGAATTTTATTGCAATCTGTTTTAAATTTAAACAATAAGTAATTTTATAACTTAAGCTATCAAGGCGATCTTGAAGAGCGCGAGATAGGTGAAGTCCAAGTTCACCTACAGAATTTGCTCACCACTTGCTCTAGAAATAGCATATTGAAGCATGAAGTAAGAGCCGTGACATTTTATTATTATTATTTATTTATTACTATTATTATTTGTTTGTTTTTGTTTATATGATTTGAAGAGCTGTGCCCCGTTTGAGGCTCGATACGTAGGCGTTTGGCTGAATTATGGTCCTGGCAAGTGCGTTGGGGTGGCTCGACAAACGACTACTGTATTTGTCACTGAATCGTTTTATCTCTTCCCGTATTAAAGGTATCCTCGTTTTGTTGCGTATTAGTTCGTTGCTGGAGTAAATCGAGTCTCCAGTGAATATCGCAGTGTCTTTGACTGAAACCTCTCTACGATGTCAATGTTTGTTTTCGTCGTCGCTCCCCATAGTTGGATGCCGTAAGTCCAAATGGGTTTAAATACGCCTTTGTACAGGAGAAGTTTGTTTTCTAGAGACATCACTGAGCTTCTTCCCATAAGCCATTGTAGAGTGGTGAGTTTAAGACCGAGCTATTTGCGTTTGGTCATTATGTGTTTTTGCGATGTTAGGCGTGTGTCCAGGTGCATACCTAAATATTTCACGTTATCCGCTAGTGGAAGCTGCTGATCGAATAAGGTGGCGGCAGCACATGTTTCTCGTTTCAGTGTGAAGGTAACTTGCCTGGACTTTATTGGGTATACCTGTATACGCCATCTATTGATCCACTTTTTTATATTTTTAATGTTTTCTAGTAGAAAATGTGTCGCCAAAAAACTGTTGTGACTAGTAGACATAATGACGGTATCGTCAGCGTAAGTTGCAGTCTCAACCAATTTTGGGAGTGGTAGATCCGCAGTAAATATTGTGTATAATGCTGGGCCAAGAACACTTCCTTGTGGTACACCTGCAGATATCGGGACAAAATCCCTGATTTGATCTGCTAGTTTGATTCTGAAGTACCTTTTGATTGAGATAGGAGCGTAACACCTCATAGTAACTGTGAGGCAATGTTTTTTTCAATTTATACAGTAAGCCCGGGTGCTAAACTTTATCGAATGCCTGTGCGGAAGCCAAACTGATGATCGGGTATTAATTGGTTTTCTATTAGTATTGGCTTAAGTCGCGCTAATGCAATTTTTTCATAAACTGTTGATAGGATTGGGAGAAGACTAATCGGTCTGTAAGAAGTAACAGCTTCTAGTGGTTGAAAAAGAAAAATCCTTAAACTTTTAACTCCCACACCTGGTTTGTTCATACACTCACGTCCCCTCTCCAACGAGACTTTATAAAATATTTTATATTTTATAGGCTGGCGCCATCTTTAAATATGCCATTCGTGTACTAAAGCAGTGCAGTCATAGACAAATTTGTGCATGTATGTGTGTATACCTTGGAGAAATGAAAATATTTTACTTTACAATTTGCCTGAGTTCAGCATACAGATTTAGGTTAAGAACACGCACAAAGCTTTTAAACACTTAAGGACAGCTGACGACAACGCATTTGAGAATTTGTGCATACAAATGTAGGTGTGTAAATGTGTATAGGTATGTAGGCCTGTGTGTGTTGCTGATTTTATTATTTTTAACTTTCTTTGCAAAATTTATTGCTGCTTCACGGTAGTTATTCTAGTTTTTGCACAATTTGCATTCAAATTTGTATCAGTGTGTGTGTGTGTGGAAGAGTGTGTGGCTAAGAGTTTGAGTGAGAAAAAGCTAAGGCTTTTGTGTAAGTGTTTTTGCAAAGAGCTGATGAAATGGAAAGGTCTATAAATGTATAGTCAAATACGCAATACTACAAATGTGTGCACATAGTTTTGCTTTTACATTGAATTTGTAGGTGAAATATGGCAGTGCAGACTGAGCTGAATAAAAGTAAAAGGCTGAAGAAGGCTGTCAATGCGCTAGTGTGGGAATACAAATGTAAGTATTTAATTGTATACATAAGTATGTATGTAAATTTGCAATCTGCACGAGTAATATCAGGAGGCACGATAAAAAATTTCATCTGATGGGTTGCACGAGGGTTGCCTTGTATAGTAGTAGTAGTAGTATTTGTAATAAATACTAAAAGTAAAATATACAAAATTTGAAATTTACTTATTGTAATATTAAGAAAAAGTAAATATGTGCAATAATTTAACGAGAATGCCATAAGCCGTCTGTCGATTTATTTTCGTACAAAACAATTACTTGGTTTACAGTTTTTAAAACCAGTTAAACTCTTTTATTAAGTATTCCCTGTATCTAGAGGCATATTTAATGAAACGCAAAAGTTTATCCCAATGAATCATTTAAGGTAAATTTTCCGAAAGCGGAAAAGTTCAAACACAACACCTAAGGATTTCAGGCCAAGTAGCCTATCCTCCTTTCTGCTAAAAACATTAGAAAGAATTTTAGAAGAGCATATTAGAGCTAACATCAGCCCCAATAAGCATAGCATCTCACTACATGCGTACTGTAAAGGGAAATCTACTGAAACATCACTTAACTCACTTGTTACAGAAATCGAGAAGTCAATGTATAATAAAGAATTCACACTGGTAGCCTTTCTAGATATCGAGGGCGCGTTCAACAACATCCTACCGGATACCATAATAAAGGCACTGACGGATTTCGGGATCTCTGGCGCTCTGGTTGAGTTCATCAAAAACATGCTCTTGAGCAGATTTGTGATTGCAACCCTAGGGGCCTCAGAGATCAAGAAAAAATCAGAGGCGATGTGCTGTCCCCTCTCCTATGGGTGCTGCCACTAAACTCCTTGCTAAAGAGCCTAGCGGAGAGAGGACAACACGTCGTAGCATATGTGGACGATGTTGCAATGGTAGTAAGAGGGAAATTTCCCAATACCCTTAGAGAAGTCATGCAAGATTTACTAAACATGGGCTAAGCGTCAACCCCAATAAAACTGAACTCATCCTATTTACCAGGAAACACAAAATTCCAAATATAGCTCCTCCGACTCTAGATGGAACGGCACTGTTATTTAGTGATGAGGCCCGCTACTCAGGTCTAACACTAGACCGAAAGCTAACTTGGAAGGCAAATGTCGAAGATAGAGTAAAAAAGGCGATAATAGCACTATACTCTTGTAAACAGCTAACAACAACAACTAAGTTGAAGTCTCTCCCCATCTATCGTATACTGGCTTTACACGGCAATTGTCAGACCAATCCTAACATACGGCATATTAGTATGGTGGCCAGCTCTAGATAAATTGTACATCAAAAGAACCATGGCACACGTACAAAGAATGTCCAGTCTTTGAATCTGCGGGGCCCTCAAAACCACACCCACAGACGCACTAAATATTATGCTTAACATTTTACCAATAGAGCAATACGGTAAGCAAACAGCTGCCAAAGCAACTCTCAGACTAAGAGAAATCGGCCTACACAGAACGAACCAAAGAGGACACTCTTCAATTTTAGAACAATTCCCCTGCATTCCCAGCCCAACGGATTTCTATAAGACCAAGGACATCAATTTTAATAAATCCTTTGTCACAGTATTTCCTTCCAGAGGGATGGGACAACGGGCTTATTGTTAAGAAAAATGACTTAAACATCTACACAGTTGGCTCAAAACTGGGCAACAAAGTAGGTGGAGGGGTCTACTCCGACAAAATCGGAGTATGCCAATCATTTCGCTTACCTGATCATTGCAGTGCATTTCAGGCGGAAGTCACTGCCATAAAAGAGGGACTTAAGGAAATAAAAACGAGAGTATTATCCACAAATGAAGTCTTCATTTACTCGGACAGTCAAGCAGCAATAAAAACGCTGGAATCAAAAACGCACTCGTCAAAAACAGTTCTAGAATGTTTTTAACTACTAGATTACGTATCTAAGTGCTACAAGGTGCACCTTATCTGGGTACCAGGCCACAGGAACATTGTAGGAAACTGTAAGGCGGATGAACTTGCACGAACCGGTACAACGCTCGATCTCGAACCGGATAAGGCGCTGATACCCATGCCCATAGCCACTTGTAAATTACTTATAGACAGGGAAACCATCAAAAAGGTAAACACAATCTGGCAAAACCTCACAACATGCGAACTAAGCAGACAGACATGGCCGAACTGGAACAGCGGTCGATCGAAGATCTTGCTAAGATTCAACAGAGAATCTATAAGAAAAATGATAGGTGTATTAACTGGTCATTGTTTAATAGGCAGCCACGCTAGAAGGTTGGGACTCCCGTACTTCGATTTCTGTAGAAGCTGTCTTAATACAGAAGAAGAGGAAACAGTCAGACACCTTTTATGTGAGTGTGAAAGCCTAGCTAGGAGAAGGCTGCGCACCCTCGATACAGCATTTCTAACCGATGTAGCGGACATAGCCCATCTAAAACTAACGAAGCTCTGCTCGTTTATTAAAGCTACCGGATGGTTTGAAAAGGAACACGTAGAGTAAGGATAAGCTCCAGTGGTCAATGGACATGCGAAAAGTCCAAGTGTGTCTTATGACAACTACACTACCTACCTACCTATATATCCTACGAGTACTTAAGGCTTTTTGTATGTACATATTCATACTAGCCTGGTTGTGGTTTGGTAAAAGCAATTTTGCATATTTTATCCAGCTTTCTGATTGTATGTTATCTATTCGCCAAATGACATCGTTTTTGCTAAACAAGATCTTTAGATGTCTAATCCAGAAGACTTCTTTCTTTATAACAATTTTGGACAGATAATGTGGCAGCCGGTTTTCCGAGTACATAAGCAAAACTCTGTGCATATACTTAAGGTGCAGCTCTAAAGGAACAAATGATTTCCTTGCATGCCAGTTTCCAAAAAAGGAATGTATGTAGGCATATGTGATGGTAGCTTGAGAATTCGCTTTACAAAATTACTTTTGCCATATATCAACTTCTTCAAACCACCCGAAACCCCGCACCTGTGCTGCTTATAATTGTATTGAATGACAAACTGCAAGAAAAAGTTTCCATTCAGCTTCATTTGAAATTTCTTTCTTTTTTAAAAGATAAGTCCACGAAGCATTAATACCATTTCTTGCTGCAGCTGTTCTGTTTTCAACATGTTTTTTAAAATGCATCTGAAGTGTTATTTCCACTCCTAAGTAAGTATATCGAGACACAGTCTGTATTTCTTCCTTACTATTATACCATTTCTTCTCTTTACTAAGTGCCCACCTTTTCTGAACACCATTTTTTAGGACTTTGAGCGGTTTACTTCAAGATTCCACAGGGAGCAGTAGCTTTCAAGGTTATTAATCATCACTTGTAGTTTGCCTGGGTGATCCGCTAACAAAATGATATCATCCGCATACATTGAAAGTCTAATATTTTTCCCTTCTATGTTTAATCCTCCTTCTAAGCTCTTAAAGAGCAAATAGTATTGTCGACAATAAGCATCCCTGTTTGACGCCTGAGTTTGTTTTGAATGTATCTGAAATTTCTGAGCCATTCCATGCAACTGTCAATGTATCACTGTATATATTCTCTATGATCTTCACTAGTTTTGTTGCTAGACCAGTTTATATATCAAGGCGTTTCTTGATACTCTATCAAAAGTCGACAAAATACGCGTAGACTTTCTTCTTTTGCCTTGTATATTTTGTGCATTTGTATGATGAGCTCCAATTCGATATTTTTGTCGAGAAGCTTAGTGCTTTTTTGCATAAACTTAAATATAACGTTTTCACTTATTAGCTTTGTTACTTCTTTTCTGAAATGAAAATTTCAGCTCACCCAAGAAATGGAATTAACGCGTAAAAATTTCCCAGCTATGATTTATTATGATTTTCGACGCGTATCATCGAGTTGGAAGTGCGTTGATCAACTTACTTTGAGTTTTGGAGTTGAATCACTGCACTTAGCCTAGCATTGAAACGGTCCGACAACGAATGCCAACGAGGCAGCCGATTTTAGCAGGATGAATTTCGAAATTACCGTCCAAAGACGATTTCTCTGCTAGAAACAATCGGTGCTATGCTTCGACTACCGTCAAGTGCTTTCTGCGGAATCTCTCTGGAGAATGAGGAGGAATCAACTCAGCACCTTCTTCTCAGCGTCCCTGCGCTCATCGTGTAAAGATTTACATATCTGGGCTCTCGCATTTTTGTTACAGCTGGGGATATTGAGGATTTGAATATCAGACACCTGGTGACTTTCATCAGTAGCTTGAGGCGGTTAATACAAACGTAATTACCTACTATTGATCGTCTTCCTCTAATCCAAAGAAGAAAGGACTTCCTTTTTCAAGCAGTTTGGTTATTTTCCCTTATGGTATTAGAGTGGATGAATTTTGATTTTTTCCAACTGGGCCTCCTCGCATGGGCAGCCATTTATCTTATCCTATCCTATGCGTCAACTGATAACGATCTTATCGACATATCGGGAGATAGAGGCATACTTGGACGAGAATGAGATCTGTACGGGTTTAATATTGCGTGAATATATACTTGTCAAGAATAAATATTTAGTTATCAAGAAGATTCTGCTCTTTTGGGATACAGTATAATTTGAAAATAGCCCACATGCCCACAAAAGTGCTCGTGTCGTTTGGTGTAAAGAAATGTCACAGAAATTTAGCTGCGGAGGTTCAAAGTACAGTTATAACATCGTAGCGGTTGAAGAATCTTGGATCTATGCGTATGAGCTGGAAAACAAACTGCAATTGAAAGTATGGGCGTTCCAAGATAAACTTAATCCAAAAAGTTTGTTCGCGGAAGAGACACCTCAAAGCCCCTCGATTGTGGTGGTTTGATCGCCTGTTTTTCATATAAACAGGAAAATCTCGGTCTGGTTCAACTTGCCTTCTAGAGAAACATATAACTGTAAATTTTGAGTCGTACATAATCATTCTTTGGCAGACGTTTTCATAGAATTAAGGAAAGCCGACCGCTGAAAAGGAATCCTTCTTCATCAAACCAATACGAGCTCTCACGTATCGGCTCACTCAAGAGATCGCCAAAGCACTCGGTCATCCGCTTATAGCCCTGATTTGGCTCCTACTGATTTCTTTTTGTACCCGAACATCAAAAATAAAAGGCGAGCTCAATGTTTTTCAAAGCCTGAAGAAGCGGTTGAAGCCTCTAAATGTCACATTTTGGAGGTATTCACTTCTGAGTGGCAAAAGAGCTTTGAAAATTGGTTCAGGCGCTTGCGAAGGTAGGTTGATTTTCAAGGAAAATATTTTGAAAAACAATTAAGCTACTTTCTTTTATTACTTTTCTGTGTTTTTCTGTTTGCAATATTGGCCGCAAAATATAAAAGGCAGCCCTTGTATTACCAAACGATTTGCCAAATAACAAAAATACAAATGTATGTTTGCAGTTGTATTACGGCCACAATTTTTTGCTTGTGTTGTTGTATAGTTATTCAATATGAATTATCAGCTTCATTATATCAAAAATCGATTTTGTTGGTACTCACTCTATCTTCGTTAAATTTCGGAAAACTTAACATAGAAATTATACAAAAAAATCCACTCAATTACAAGCTTCTTCTGTCTGGCAGCACTGTACCCCCACCTCAACGTTTGGCATCGATTATATTCAAATTCTCGCTACTCGCATCAACTCTGCTCTGCCCCCATCCATGCCTTATCTAATCAATTGCCGCTTAAATTTCCATTGAATCGAGAGCTAGAACAGCTTTCTGAAGCATTGAATCGCGAGTAACAACTGCTGCTACAGACAGATGCTTGTTGCCAAAAGAAAGTGAGAAATAAAAATAGTAAAACCAGTAGCTAAACAAAACATGCAACATTTGCCGCAACATTATTTGGTTTAGTGGGTGGTGGCACTTGATGCTTTACCCGCTTGTGGCTATACAGCCACACTCTAGTCGTCCACACTCCGCACTCCACCCTCCACCTTGCACGGCAACGTCTGCTTGCCAATCATTTGTGTGGTCTTGCCAGCGGAGCGGATATTGAATGGACGTCAGCTGGCTGCGACACTCACACACGCACACCCCCATAAACTCACTCACAAAAATACAAAATTCAATATTTGCATTTGGTTTTTGCAATTTAATTTTGTTTTGACGCCCCAGTCAACGAGCGCACCCGATGACTAAGAAGGCGTCAGCTAAGAGCCAACAGTGGCATTGAGTGCCTGATCGAAGGCGATGGCTTTGGCGTTGACGTTGTCGGAGGTATCAGAAACACTAGCACAAAATAATTGAAAAATAATTAGAAATCGTCTATGATGGATGAGTTTCATTAAATTTTTCAAAAATGTCTGTAAGCCATGCAAGCATACGAACATTCATAGAAATGGGGGAACAATTAGATTGCTGTCTGCCGAGCTGTTGGGTGTTAGCTTTTCTTTCGCGCAATTCACTTACTTGTTGTCCATTTTAGCTGCGCTTTTTCCCATCAAATACAATTTTTTTCTGTGGCGTTAGTGAAGCACCTACACATACATACATACATAAATACATAAATATACATACACATACATACACATGCATACATACATACACATGCATACATACATACACAAATATGTGTTAAATGTATCTAAATACGTGAGTTTACTTGCAACATTTCCAACTACGAGCTGACCATGCGCTAATCCGGTTATTCAACCGCATTCGACAAGCAAAGAAAAGTGAGAAATGTGAAAAATATGAAAAAATATGCCAAACGCCATATCGCGTGGCGAATTTAAGGAAGGTGCACTAATTTCATGGTACATAAAATTTAATTGAAAATTTGTAAGGAGTTTTTTTCCGCAAAAGTAAAGGAGGAAGCGGATTAATGAGGTAAATACACCTATACATTTGTAATTAGGCACTTAACTATTTTTATATCTATGAAGTTGAAAGCAAAATTATACAATTTTGGGTTTTTTTTTTTTGCTGACATCAGATAGTCGACGCCAAAGAGTTATTCCGTTTTCTGCATTAAATTTTTCATGCGATTATTTTTTTTTTCATAAATAGTTTGTATAATTTTAATTCGGCATCAAAATGTTAGAGTTTTGTATATTTTGACCCTTCCAATAGAATATTTTTATTATCAGCATGCCTTTTCCCATATTTTATTATTACACAAAAGAAAAAATTACAATAATAATAACTATCGAACCACCTCAGCTGCAAAGCCAATTATCAGCAAGGTACTTAGTTCAGAACTAGTTCGCTTGACTGCTATAACCCAACTGGGCGGTTGTGAGAATTTCACTCTTTGATTTCGAAAGTCGTTTAAATTGCTTTAGCGCTTTAGAGCGTTAAGAAAATAATTAACCTTAATTGTAGCTGTTTGCGCGGAAATCATTATTTATGTAAGTTGGTGGTAACAAGAAGCCGAAAAATTGACTTAAACAAATTAATAGAATTTCCATATACCTCAATTCCTGTTTCACAGATTTCAAGGTCGTTTCGTATTGGAAGTTACTTGGAATTAAAGTAATTCCGGAAATTATTTGTCACTTTGAAGTTCACACGGATGGCGTTTTTTAATGAATTTTTCATTCCACTATAATATGTGGGCAATATATGTAGATCTTCATGTACATACGAGTATACATTTCTCCATATAGGTGCATATGCATTCATCGGTTACTTCCAAATGGCTCTCAGGTTGTGGAATAATTTATTTACTGTAGGTTATTATTTTTAACATTTTTATATTACTAAATAGTAAAAGTAAAATTTAAGTATTATCCATTATTCTATTATTTATACTACATATAAGGATTTCGGCTCAAATATTTCTGGAAAGGGTTGCCACCTAGTCCATATGCAAAACAGCAAAAGTCATGTGTAGAACTAACGCCAAAAAACTGACTCTATTCGTATAGAAGCTCTCGCGAAAGGTATGCTAACAGGTCATAATCTATTGGCTACATGTGCGTACAAGATAGAAGTTGCTAAAATGGACAAATGCAGGAAATGCAGAGAGGATGTTGAGGAAACTTTAGAACACCTTCGGTGCGTTTGTCCGGCATTATCAAAAACTCCTGTAAAATGCCTGGGAGCCCCATTGTTTGAGGATCTGGAGGACATCTCAGAAGCGGATCTTCTAGCGCTGCTTAAATTCGCCAAAAGCGCTGACATCCTACATGATGTCTACTTTAGGTATTCATAGAGGTCGGTCTCCATCTAGTATCCCTAGGGACCAAAAGGTCTATGCGTGGCTTGTTGCCAACCAGGCTAACCTAACATAAACTACCACCTAGTCCATCAATAATATAAAAATCATTACACAATTGTTTTTTGGCTAATGAATTGAAAAGATTTTTAGAAAATTTTAACTGAGCACAATTTTGAAAAAGGTTGCCACACTTTTTGGGTCAAAGAAAATGGTTTCTGATGAAAAATAGGTATTATATTGTACTATACGAAAGAAAGCAGTGGTTAATAGTTTTACTCCAAAGGGTTGCTACCCAATTTTTATTTGATAAAAGAAATATTTTGAAAAAATTTTGATTAGTTATTATTAAAAAAAAATAATATTTATTTATGGTTTATATTTAATGATTAAAAATCTAAGTAATTTACTTGTAGTTTATTATAATAAAATAAAAATTATTAAAATATATGAAATTGTAAAAAGGTTGCCTCCCTTTTTGGATACAAATATTTTATGATTGAAAAATTAAGTATTATCAATTATTGCTTTTTTATTACTACTGTGAATAGCTTCTATGATTCAAAATATTTCGGAACAGGGTTGCCACGTAAATTATAATTTAAAAAATAACTTTATTAATTCATTATAATAAAATTAAGACTTTTGAAAAGTTGCATCTGATCGTAATTTTGAATAGGTTGCCACCATTTTTGGATTAATATATTTTGTCATCAAAAATTTAAATATATTAAAAATATTTAATGATTGAAAAATTAGATATTATCAATTATTGCTTTTTTATTACTACTGTGAATAAGGAAGCTATGATTCAAACTATTTCGAAACAGGGCTGCCACGTGATTTATAATTTAAGAAATAACTTTATTAATTCATTATAATAAAATTAAAACTTTTGGAAAGTTTTATTCGACCATTATTTGGAATAAGGTTGCCACCGTTTTTGGATTAACATATTTTGTCATCAAAAATTTAAGTTCCTTCTACTCTTCTCTTATTATTACTACGTGTAAGGAAGATATGGCTCACAATATTTCTTAACAGAGTTGCCACCTAATAAATAATTAAAAAAAAGCTTCACGATAATGGTTTTTGGCTAATAAAAGAAGAACTTTTGAAAAATTGTAACTGACCATAATTGTGAAAAAGGTTGCCACACTTTTTGGATCACAGAAAAGCGTTTGACAGCATTGAAGAGGTCTCTCAGATAGAGTTGCCGAAATTATTAAAACTTATTAAAGCCACAGGTCGATTCAGAGAAGTCGCAGGAGTGTAAAGGACATGATCCAGTGGTAACACAATGGGACTATTCAGGCCTAAGTGTATCGGGGCACAGCCACTCAACCTAACCTAACTAAACAAAAGAGAGTACTGATTGGAAATATGGTTGTCACCTAATTTTTGTTTTAAAAAATAATTTTTATTATATTGCTACTCCTCTACTAAGAGAAAGATTTTTTGAAAATTTTTCTTCAGAATTATATTATTTCAAAAAAGTTGCTACCCTTTTAACTTAATATTAATGATTAATATTTAAAATCTTATAATTAAAAAATAAAGTATTACAAATTTACCATGCATGCGGCGGTTCAGATAAAAAAAATTATTAACCAAGGTTGCCACCAGCTTTTAATTTAAAAAATAATTATAACCATTTTACGATTTAGAGGATTTAAGGATAGAAAAGATTTTCGAAAAGTTTTTGTTGAGCATAATTTTGAAAAGGTTGCCACCCCTTAAAAAAAAAAATTGTGATTGAAAAGCTAGGCAATGCATTATTATTTACGTTTACAATGTTTGCCACTAAAATTTTAAATTACTTAGTATTCAATTAATTATTTTAATAATTAGAATCCTTTTATATTTAAAAACGAGCGTATGACGTAAAAAAAATCAAAAATTAAATTCAAAATTAAAATTTATATTCCAAACCAAAATTTGCGTAAAGCATCACTAATTCATAGATTAAACAAAAGCCGAGCGGTCGAAAAAATAAAGTGATTGGTTTACAAATATTCCATCTAATCAAAAATGAATTATTTCTCAGCTCATTCTACACTAACATAATTTGCTGAGGGCACAAAATGCCACCAACAAACAAGCAGTTAACTCAAAATCCAGCACGTATACAAAAGGAGGAGCTGGAGATGTAGGTGAAGAAGGAGAAGGAGAAGGAGGCGGAGGCCATGATTGGTAACTGCTTTTTGTCACGGGAGTGAGACTAGAGATATTGGTCTGGTCGACGTCCGACACGTGCACGGACGTTAGCGATAATGCCAATATCAAATTGGCAGCAAGCAGGCCGGACACTGAGGCAGAACAGAAAAAAAGGCTGAGGTTGCCAGGATGATTGTATTTGTAAAGTAACAGTGGGCGAGCAAGAAAAAGAGCAGTTGGGCGAGCAAGAAAAAGAGCAGTTGGGCTTGAAAGTAAAGCAAAGTTTGTGCACTCAAATTGGGTAGCAGCTTTGGTTATCGAAGATGTCGGTCGGAAGTAGGAAGCGCTGATTTCCATAGAGGTGGGTAGTATGCCTGAATGCCAGCTGTTCAAACGCAGATGAAACAGAAAATTGTTAAGTTGACGGCACAGCTAACTTGGGGATGCGTATAAAGTTGATAAGAAGGTTTGAAGGACTGAGGGTTCTCATACTCGTCCAGTCGAGTGCACTGGCGTACTATACACTTTTTCATATAATGTTTTTTTTTTAACAGAATAAAGGTAAGGTTATGTATTTAACCATATGCCTGCCAGAATGATGAGAGTGCTTGATTTAGTCTAACCGTCCGTTCGTCCAACCACACGTAAACCTGAGTAAAAAGAGGCGCAACTCAGCGCAACTTGGTTCACTTGTTGCGGTGCGTCTCGCATTTGGGGACTTAAAGGTGAAATTATGCTTTAGAATAAGTGTTTTTTTGACAATTATATGTTTGATGAAGGCAATTCTGTGCTACAGCATTCTAAATTGGTGATAAAAAGAAGACATCTCGATGAATTCTTCAGTGTCCCTACGATCAAAGTGAAAAGACGGAGCAAGTGGCTAAAAGGATTTGGGCAGTTTCTGAACTCAATACTGTGATGGACAAACCGATGCCGTTCTAGGACGTGAAAGATGGATGTAGAAAATTAAGCACGTTCTAGTAGGCCAATCAGCGAAAATGACAATAAAATTGTGGATCAAAATGATCAATTGATCAAAAACTGAGGATTAGCTGTACAACTATTTAGAACCATTCTCATGAGACCGGTCTCAAGAAGAAGTTCTTCGTTACCAAACGAATTTGATGCAAAACAATATTTTGAACCGCATTCATACCTACGTTTCTTTGCTGCAATGAAACAAATTCGAGCCATTGGAGGGAGAGATTGGTACCTGCGGCTGGAGAATGAGTCACACACGAGAGCAACAAGTTTTTTTTTTATTATTATTATTTACATTGTAACTAGTTAATAAATTATAAACTAACGAACAATTTGGATGTAATTTTGTGCAATACAACTAAATTTAATAATGCTCTGCCCAAGGCTTGCAGAGAAGTGGGTTACTGCGTGAGTTGGTGCGGTTTTTTTCGTTTCAGCCTTTCTTTCTATTTACCGGGATCAATTAGGGCTGAGGCTTCGCTATTTACATGGCGGCGTAGTCTTTCCATACGAGACTTTGCGTTTATGTGGATCGAAGTGGCAACTGATTTGATGCCAAGGGCGCGTTCGATATCGGTGTTGCGGACTTACTAAGGTGCATTAACAGCGCATCGTAGTACCTTATTTTGAAATCTTTGTATAGATTTTATATTGGTTGAGCTTGAGCACCCCATAGCTGGATCCCATAGGTCCAAATTGGTTTAAGCACCTGCTTATATAAGAGAATTTTATTGTATAGGGATGAGGCTGATTGGTTGCCCATCAGGCAGTACATATTTCTAAATCTGATTTGCACGATCTTTTCCAGTTGTTGCTCTCAATCAGATTTTGAAATATGTACGAGAGCAACAACTGGAAAAGATCGAGCTAAATTACAGCGAGCTGGCAGAAAACGATCATCATAGCCAAGAAGGCTTTGCTGTAAGTCTTTTCGATTGGCAGAAAATCACCCATTTTGAGATACTCCCATCAATTAATTAAAATACTCAATTTGTACCTGCCGCGTCAACTATTGCCTTAAGTGAAGTTGAATCAGCTAGAAGCGTTTAGAATTAGCTAATAAGAAAGATGCTGTATTCCACCAAGTCCTCTGTAAAGACACACCAAGAGTGCAGAGACCTTACGACATGACGACTTTTACTGAGCATTTCAAGCATTTTGAAAATTTTCTTGATGATACAAAACTGGCCTCCAGAGGGATTTATGAAAATCAGATGTAAAGGGTGGTTAAATTTTAAGGGCCGATGTTGAATGTCAACCACACCTAACCGTCAAGTTTTTTCTGCATTTCATTTGACTGTTTTTAATTCCAGACTGATTCAATTTGAACCATGGAGCAACGCGTTAAAGTTATTCAGGCTTATTATGAAAACGGGCGACCAATTTTCGAAGAAAATCATCTTCAGTGATGAGGAACACTTTCACCTCAGTGGATTCGTCAATAAGCAGAATTGCCGAATTTGGGCGAATGATAATTTAAGAGTGATTGCCGAAAAACCAATGAACCCACAAAGAGTGACTGTTTGGTGCGGTTTATGGGCCGGCGGCATCATTGGGCCGTATTTTTTCCAAAATGAGACCGGTCAGGCAGTTACTGTGAATAGTGTTCGCTATCGTGAGATGATAACGAACTTTTTATGGCCCGAATTGGAAGATATGGATGTGGACGATATGTGGTTCAAGAGGGCGGTGCCACTTGTCACACAGCTAACGAAACAATGGCTCTTTTGCGCAAAAAATTTGATGGCCGAATAATCTCACGTCGCGGCGATGTCAATTGACCGCCAAGATCATGTGATTTGACACCGTTGGACTTCTTTCTTTGGGGTTATTTGAAAGAAAAGGTGTACATCGATAAGTCAGCAACAATTCAAGAACTAAAGGATGAGATAATTCGGCACATTAACGCCATAGAACCTCAATTATGCCTCAGAATCATCGAAAATTTGGACCATCGGATGGAGGTGTGCCGCCAAGACCGCGGCAGCCATTTGGCCAATATTTTGTTCCATACGTACTTAATTGAGCCATACCAATATTATCATAATAAAGATAATTTCCTAAAAAAATAATTTGCTAAAAAAACTGTGTTTATTCAAAATCAACACCGGCCCTTGAAACTTAATCACCCTTTACAAATAGAGCGAAAAAAATAATCAGAAATTTTTACTAGGTTAATTTATAGGATTTACGGGAAAGTTGTCCCAGATACTGAAAAGTGTAATTAAATTAAAGAAGTATCCCGTAAGGGGATTGTGGGCTCAAATTTCATAAGCAGCAAATGACCTAAAAATGTGAACTTTTTATTCTATATAATTCATTCACGATATGACCAGCCCTATAACTGATACAAATTCTTATTATTTTCCCAAACATTTTCCGATTTTTTTGCCAATTTCTTAAATTATGCCAGATTGAATTGGGAAGCGATATCTCATTAGGTTGGACTACCCGCTAACTCCGTTCAGTTACATTATTCTTGGCATACTATACCTGTTGGAACATATATGTATGTCTTAAATAGTTTTAGAATAATTTTCATGCAAAAACAAAAAAAAGAAAATTTTAATGATGTGAAGTAGGAAACTCTTACTGTAAAGTTGTATATTCAAAACTTTGTCAACGAACCACTTTTAACTGTCAGGGTTTCATTCAAATTTCATTGTTGACTTTTATTAATTGACAAAATCTATGGTAAAGAACTTAAAAACGTACCTTTGAACCAACATTTCACAAAAATCCAGTAAAAATCTCCAGCAATGAAATTTTTTTATTTTTCAATAATCTTCAAAATTTAATATCTCGAAAACGGTAAATTTTTCGACATCATGTTTGATAACCAAATTAATCAGAAATTAGCTAAATAATAATGTCCTTGGGTATCTGGAACGTTTTGTCGGTAACCCTGTATGTGTATGTGTGAATGGATATTTCATTGCCCACTGTAAGATTTGATGTACAAGTAACTCACCGATTTCTTCCATGTAATTAACGATTTCACTCTATTTAAATTTTTCCCCAGAGAAACACGTTCAATTTAAATTATTGATGCTTTCAAATTTTTTCAACACCTGATTAATTTATTTTAGTTAATTTCAGAGCTCTTCGAAAGCAGAAAAACCCAATTAAGCGGCATAAATATTTTTTCCATAAAATTGGTGAAATTTAACGCCACTATTTAACTATCGATTTCTCACTTCCATTTGTAGAAGCCGCTAACGGCCTGAACGAATACTTAAATTGGCCTTGCAAACGTTTTCATTAACAGGAACACATACATACATGCACACATACATACACACGTATGCTACGGGTGAAGTGCAGAGCAAATTGAAGCTGAAAAATTAAAAGGGACGGCATGGCAGATGGCAAATAAAAGGTAAAAGGGGAAGACGTGGCAGTGCAGAGTCTGGGCGGTGGAACAGGAGAGGTAAAAGAGATATGAAAGAATGAAAAAATAAAAGGAGAAAAAATTGTGGAGAAAACTGCAACAGAATGAAAGTGAGAAATGTGAGCAAAAAATGGGTATAAGAAATCACGCAGCCCATAGTGCAAAGTACAAAGGTAAAGTTGAGGGTAACGGAAAATGGAATACACTGCAAATATAGTCAAATCGAAGTTTCGATAGACAGAGTAAATCCTTTTTAATTGCCAACAACCAAACCAGGATTTACGCATTAGAAGAACACGAACAAAGAAGGCAGTGCGAAATAGAGAGGGAGGCAGAGTAAATGCACTAAATAAGGAAAAGCTTGTATGATATTTACTCAGTGCAGCTTAGACGAGACCGGGAATGATGACCCAAGCAGAGGATGAGTGGACTGAATGCTGGCAAGCGTCATAGAGAAAGTGGATGAATGGAAGAGGGCAAACAGTGCAGGTATGCCATACCAAAAGTTCCCAGGAGGAAGTAAACGGCAGTAAAAAAGTGGGCAGAAGGTAAGTAAAACAAGCAAAAATTAAGTGCACGTGGCACGTGTGGCAAGTGAGATATGTTGGATTGCAATGACAATCTGTGCGACAGCTTTTGCAGTAGCAGACATATTTCTCTGTATGTGTGAGTGTGTGTAGTTACGCACGCGGGCGTACTAAATTCGTATACAGGCAGCAATGTGACCTGTGTGAGTTCATGTACTCACTAGAGTGGAGTGAGGGGAGCAGGGCTCGCACGCTGATGACGAATTGCGAACTCTAACAACATATTGCAAAGGTAAATAAAAGCAAAAGCGCTTTACAGCCTAAGGACTTGCACACGCAGAGCGAAGCAACATAGCAAATGTACTCGTAGTAAGCAAAGTAGCAAATGTAGTATGCAAGCAAATGTGGCTTATACGCTTGCGAATGTGTGTGTGTGTGTGGTATTGCTTCGTGACGTTTATGCCGATCAGCTGAAGGACACGCAGCAGCTAAAGTATCAGAGTCTCTCCTACAGGATGAGGAGTCTCTGCCTGCACTGGACCACTAGTTATGAGCTCAGACAATTATTGCTGGCGAAAATGTCATTAAACAGTCACCAGCCAGTCACTCATACCTGCTCAGTTGGTGGCAACAAGAAATTGTCGATGATTAGATGAAATGCTTACTTACTTACTTACCTACTACACTTAGAAGTTAGTTACTCTACTGCCTGTATGACTGTGAGCACACACTTCGAGGTAGGTAGGTAGGTATGTCTTTAAAGGAGGACTGCTAGCCATGTGGCAACAAAAACAAGCACCTCCATTAACCAAACAACTGTCAAAGAGAATAAGGCAGACACCGACGTTTGAGCAAAATAACAGAGTAGAGTTGCGACCAGTGCGCACTGCCTAATTGACGACTGAAACGCAGCCAGTACTTGTAACTATTTAGTTGCATTGGTAGACAGTCTCCATCGAGAGGACGGCCTCCACCGGTTACCGGAGTATAACAAGCACGACTGCAGTCTAGTTTCCTCCGCCCGCGCTCCACTTTAGTCCCCCTGTAATATGCCAACTGATTGCTTACTTGTCCAACATGCGTTTGTGCCACACTTCCTAGTCATCAATCCAACTTACCTATACCTTTTCCCCCTAGGAGTGGGACCATCAACATTGCAACAGCAGCTCTCTGGCAGTTGCATGTTTTTGTGTGGTCGCAGCAATTCATGTTGCAAGTCCTTTTTGCAGCATTCAGTAACGTCTCCCCCTTGTACGCTGCCAACTGACTCCGTGCACTTTATTCTAAGCCAGCCAAGTTTTGCCCATGAGGTTTGATTGGGTAAATAGCATTAGTTACAGTTCAAGCAAGCCTTGTGACTGGAAGATGAAATGCGGCAAGTGGGGTGCGCGGTGTGCTCAATTTGAGTGAGTGATGAGCATAGAAATATGACTGTGTAGATTGCTAATTGCTTTATAGGTTTTGCTGGCTAATGCAGAAAACATTTTCTTTACTGTTTGTTCCGTATGCTGCTGTGGCATTCAATTGGCAAGAGATGCATTTTTAAAGAAAATACCGTTTTGTTGCACGAGATTGTAAAATGTGCAATTTTCGTGAATAAAAATGTTTCATGGAAACTTGAGTTTTATTAATAGACTATTACAGGGCACCTAGACTATTACAGAGCGATCACAGTTCCAATTAAAGCCGCGGAGTTGCCACGAGTAGATTGTGGAATTTTTAAATTTTTTTACCAAATTTGATATCTAAATTAATATGATTTGACAATTACTGGGAACAAGCGAACAAGGGAATAGAGGGAAATGAGAGAGTGGACGAGCTTGCTAAGGCAGGCACCCGCTTGCCTAGGATGAGTGCGTCGCACATATATTCCTCACACTCAATTTTGAAGGCGGCACTAGACGTGAAACTAACTTTGGAAGCTCAGTCTATATGGAAAGCCTCGACCTCCCACAGGATTGCCAAAATAATGCTGCGAACTTGCAACACGAAAACAACCAACTTTATTTTACAGGGTACGCCATTTTTTATGTCGCAGTGTAAACGCTGAATAACTTTGGCATTTACCAATCGACCGATCGACTTCAAAATACACGCTTTACACCGAAACAACGCGCTGAAATAGTAACGCTATATATCGGAAATAGTCGTTCTACAGGTATTGTTCGAGCTCAACGCGCATATCACAAAAAGTATCGCGGCAAACAGACACCGTCTGGCAATATTATTCGTCGTTTGGTGTCGAATTTTTTTGAGCACGGGACAGTAGATCTTCAACATGCCGTTCATCAACGACTAAGACGTTCCAATGAACTTGTTGAAGCAGTGAGGGTGAGCGGTGCCCAGTAGCCAACAGTGTCGTATCGTCGTCGCGCTCAGCATTTTGGCGTCTGTGAAACGACAATGCGGCGCATTTTAAAGGATGATTTAAATTTCTTTCTGTATAAAGTGCAATTGACACACAGAATATTGCCGATACACCATTCACGTCGCTGGGAATACGGCCAATCAGTCGCTCGAATGGTTGACACTGAACCCAATTTTTGGAAGTAAATTGTAATGACTGACGAGGCACATTTTAACCTCTCTGGCAGCGTGAATAAACAAAATTGCCGCATTTAGGGAACTGAAAATCACACGAGATCCATAGAAGGCCATTGCTTGACTTGAAAGTAACTGGTTGGGCCGGCACCAAAACCATCATTGGACCATATTTTTACCGAGAAAACGAAACGGTCGATGGAAACCGATATCGATATATGTTGACTCATTGTGTCTGCTTGCAAATGCGTGAGAAAGGTTTAGACGGTTACTGGTTTCAACGGTGCGCCATGCCATTCGTGCCAAAAGCGACGCTACAAAAGCTGAAATTCTTGACAAACGCAGAAAAAATATCACAGTTTATGATTGCTAATAAAGGTGGCCACTTGAGTGATATTGTATTCAAAAAATAGTTTTAATAAATTGTAAATAACCAATCCAAATGAAAATATCTTACTTATACAAATCAGTTTTTTTTTCAAAGTTATTCCACTTTTTCATACCGACATAAAAGCTGGCGCACCCTGTATTATTTACTCCCAAGGAAGGAATGTAAAATATTGGTTGGAGTACTGACGGGACATTGTCTCAGTTCATATCACACAGCTAAGATTTATAAAATCTCAAAGATGGCTGGGACACGTGTTTAGAACGCCCAGAGAGAGAACAACTCGAATGGCAGTTGAATTACGCCCTGTTGGAGGCCGAAGAAGAGGACGCCCGAAAAAGAGATGGCTCGAAGACGTGGAAGTCGATATTGAAAAGCTAAACGTGCGGCGGTGGAAGGAGATAGCCTTAGATAGAGAAAGACGGCGCAAGGCTGTGAATGAAGCAGTGTTTCACCAATGACTGTGATGCTATGATGTAGAGTATATCACGCAGCTAAAATGGCATTAGTTCAATGCAAAAAAGAAAGGAGTACAGTAGAACATCTCTTCTGCCACTGCCCTATTCTTAGTAGAACTCGTTACAGCTGCCTGGAATAGGCATCCTTTTCATCTCTTAAGGATATTGTTGATAAAAGTTTAAACTGTTTATTAAAACTCGCCAAGACATATATCAGGAACTAATGATTAACACGACGCCAACAACACTGGTAGCACTACAGATCCTTGTGGTCTCTGAGATCTATTCGGATCAGCTAAATATACCTAACCTAGCTTTGACAATGAGCCATACTTTTATAACACAAAATAATAACGAAATTTCAAAGAAAAAAGTGCGTGTAGCGTAGTACACATAACAGAAGTGAAACTTTCAAGGCAGGCAAAGAAAGAGTGAGAAACCCGAGAGAGAATGAGAGAGAGAGAGAGAGAAAAAATATATATCTAAATAAATTCACGACATTTGCAGAGAATACAAATAGACAAAATTTACAAATAAATTCCCCTTCATCGCTCGACATATTGACAACTCGTACTTTTTCGATAGATAGTTGTATTGTGTGCGGACAAGCCACTGACGATACGACCCGAGTGCGGAGGCCGTAACTGCGTTAATTCCTAAACATTCTTCAAATTGAATCTGCCCTGTGAATACCTAGCAGCGACGTTGAAATAAAATTTGCTTCGGCATAAGTGTCTTGCTTTTACCTAATAGCACTGCTTACATACTAATAGAGCAAGCGCATCCAACTTCGCTTTAAACATCAATCGGCGTTTTTTTACAAACGTACACGGGGACAAATTTGTTTCTTTTTTGTAATATTTGAAGGTAAATCAGTTAAAAAATTCTTAATTTACCAATTATCGAGGAAAAAAAAGAAATACGGTACGCAACGACTATGGATCTGAGTTAGGACGAAATAATTAAAACCAAAAACATTGCTCGACCATCAGCAGTTAAAAAATTGTAAGTATGTCGAAATATATTTCCCTGTGTTCAAGTCTGAGCAATCTGAATTCTTTTGGTTAACGTTTTTCATTCATTGCTGCAACAATTCGGAAAACCCACGTAAAGGATTAACATTGCGAAAAACCTTAAATAAGCCGATATTTAAACAGAGCGTTGTGACTAATGCCCGTAATGAAATAATGCAAAATATAAACTCTCAAATATCAGACGGTCAACAGCAAATAATCAACCGAAAATAAATGGATTTATGATGGTGAATTATTACAAAAAATATAAGGTATAGCTCTCTCTCTCCTTTTCCTCTATGTTATAACTTTCTTCTCTCTCGCGGAACGAAAATGCCCAAAACGTTGCATGGCCTTGAAATTTTACTCTCCATTCTCGCTCGCCCATCGACGCCTAAGAAGTTTCACTTCAAAAATAAATAAATAAAAATAGTCAAAATTGGTTTAAACGTTGAGTTGCTATTGGCTTTTCGCGGATTGTATTTTCTTAATCTGTGCACTTGAATTGCACTGCGAGTCGTGACGTGTGTTGGCCGCTTTACTATTGTGGCAATAGCTCTGTTATCAACAATGAATATTATGTTACAATGAACACTTAGCAAAATGATTTACGCACCTTGTGAAACTTCAGGATCGCATGGAGAAAAAATT
Source organism: Anastrepha ludens (assembly GCF_028408465.1). Classification (NCBI taxonomy): domain Eukaryota; kingdom Metazoa; phylum Arthropoda; class Insecta; order Diptera; family Tephritidae; genus Anastrepha; species Anastrepha ludens. The sequence continues at coordinate 118,316,109 of NC_071502.1, forward strand.
AAAATAAATAACTAAAATGCCGTCCATGGACATTTCAGTTCTTTTTTCATTTTTTCATAATTTTCTTCGTGCATTACCAAAATTAAAATTTTGTCCTACTGTGTTATTATTATCTAACAGAGCCTAAGGCCCTATTGAAGACTTTTCCTGCGAAGCCAGCAACAATAATCGCCCAGAAAAATGAGTCGTTCAAGCTATAAATAAGTTTCGTACTTTAGCTGATTGAAAAATGTAAGCGATATTTAATTGAATTCAACTTTTTTTTATTTGCTTAATAACATCCAAATTGCTTTATAGTGTTAGGTACTCGAAAGAGAAAAAATATATACAAAAAAAAATTATAAAAAAAAATGTTATAACAAAAAATCAAAGGTCAGGAGCATTTGGTGGCGACTGCTCAGCTACAATAAATTCAATCTAAGCTAGCAGCCTAAGCAATCGATGATCGGCAATTCGAAGCAAGAAGTTCTGAAGAGCTAAATAGGTAGGCATGTAGCTATCATGGGCACACTCTACTGAACACGGAGACTTGGCCTTAGGCCACCTACACCAACCGACCAACCAACCAGCCAGCCAGGCACACATTGCGTGCGTGAGGTGCGCGCATGGCTAATCAAATTCACATACATACACGTACATGTAGGCATACTTGAATTTATTAGAAAATTTGAATTTAGAAATTCTCCATCACTCCAACGCTTGACAGGCAGTGCGTGCGATGAGCTGCGTGAGATGCCAAATAATTTCACGATCAACATTCTTCATCCATCTAAAGGGACTTATGTGCATGTGTATGTATGTGCGTATGCACATTCTGACAGCTTGTAAGCAGGCAGGCAGTTGCTTTCTTTTATTGAGATTGTAAATGAAATGAGACAATAAATACAATAAATGATGAATTCCCAAAACAGGCTACGCATGCGTGTCCGAAGTTATGCATATGAGGGACGTCGAGCCGCGTCAGTTGATCAGTTGGTGACTCCTGGTTGTTGTTGTTAGGCTGAGTAGCCTGCTGGCGATATCATTTATATGAATGCGTTATTAAAAATATATTTATTTATTTAACATTTCTCTCGCGTATATTTGTGTATGTGAATATGTACTTGTATGTATGAGTATTCGGCTAATTTGGAGGCGAATAATATATTTATGCATTTGCTTAGAAATTTTCTGGAATATTTATTTTAAAAAAGCCAAACACGCAATTAGAAATTTATTTTCCTTTTTGATTTTTTGAATTTGGGTCGCTGCGGTGCCGGCGCAACGGACTGCGAATGATAATTAAATTCATTAATATTTTCAGAGGCGCTGCCAAAGTGAATTTATGCGCATGGCTTGAAACTTTTTTGAGTGCATTTTTCTGTGTGTCAGCATTAACTGACATTTAGAGAATTAGCTGCTGAAGTCACTTCTTTGCCTAGGCTCTGTTCAAAAAGTTCACTGAATTTGTGAATAAGAAGCGGTTGGGCTGATTATACTGACCAACTCTGGTTACTCAACATGCACAAACGCTAATAATTATATTATAAAATAAAATATCTACAGAATAAAAATCGCCAAATGTGGTACTAGTCTAGAGCGTTTGAGTTTTTTCTGGCGGAGGGTCAAAATTTCAAAATTTTGGGGAATTTTGCCATTTCGCAAAAGTGCGAATAGTCTATCGAAAATATTATGACAAAATGACTTCAGATATAATTTCTGCCCACAGAAAACAAAACACAAATGCAAATTTAAACAAAAGGGAACTAAAGTCGCCTCAGAACCATACTGAGGTCGAAAAGACTACTTTAATTTAATTTTTATTTCCCCCTAAGCGATACAGTAAGTCAAAAATTGGGTTCCATTCAAATCGATCCCCCCTAATGCTCATAATTGCGTGTGTTTGCAATGTCTCTATACCAAATGTGTCATCAACAGTCTGAACAAAGCTCACTTGCGCACTCAACTTAACCAGTACGAGTTTCTCGTCTTCAGTGACCGCCAGTAAAATTGTCTGCTTAAAATTTCTAAAAAACAAATGAACCCTCTTCTGTATACCTGTTGGGAAAAAGGGTCAAAAATGTCCATTTAGCTCCTACCTACCTAGAGGGTTAAAATGTACTACGAAAAAATTCCTATTAAAATTCTACTCTAGGAGTCTGAAGACAAAAATTATACTTGAAGTCATTTTATGCGCGCACTTAAGTCCAAAACTTTAAAACTTTAACCCCCTGCAAATTATCAAAACACTTTTTATGGACAATGGCTTTCAGTTTTCAATATTTTCATCAATAAAAAAGTGAAGCAGTACTTTTTGAGCAGAAGTTATACTCGTATCATCTCACTGCTCTGGCTTGTTTGCAGCCAACTCAATGCAAGTCAGTGAGTCGAGGCTTATTAGCCACTGAGTGAGTGATCACTTCAAGGCGGTAATGTGACCTTTCTGCGGACTACATTAACAGGAGTTTTGATCTGTTCTGCTGCTGTTTGAGTATTTTAGCTTTGCGGTGACTTGTAGTGTGTCGCCGATCTCAGCCTACAGTGAGCTGGAATTCATTTTGCCACAGTCAGTTTTTTACTACTTTTAATGTTGAGTCAGCCAGCATTTGGAATATTTCTTTTCTCCTTTATTTCACTGCTTTCGCCTTCCGTTGGCATTTCTTTATTTATTTACTGTGTTTTTTTTTTGGTACCACATTTATGGTCATTTGATTGATTGATTAATGTTTGTTCTGTTGGGTTGTGCCCGTCTGGTCCAAGCGTCAGCGCAGCTCTGCTGCCTGCGTGATATACGCCAGATGTTGGAATGTCTTACGCTGGCGCTTTTGGTGATTTGTATAAATTTTTTTTCTATTCAGTGTAAATTTAATGTGGTTTTTTGCTTAGTAAACTGAAGTTTTTTTATTAAACGGCAGGCTACTACTTAAAAAAATTTAAAAATTTCTTAAATCGAAAGAATGAAGATATTTCTCAAAACGATGGATTCACAACTATCTAATGCTAACAAAGTGAATAACAAAATATGTTTTTAGAAAAATTTAATTTATGAGGATTCAGATAGATGAAATCAAATAATAATGACAATAAAAATTGTTTTGGTTTTTGAAAATATGAAAGTTCTTGATTTATATTTTAGGGGATATATAAGAAAACGATTTCCGAAACTCTTTTTTATTTTTAACTATAAACCAAATCTTTAATGTAAAACCACTATTTGGTGATACCTCGAAAACTACTTGACAGGAAAAAAGTTATGTGGAATTACAGACTCAGTTAAAATGTCTCTTTGTTAGTTGCTCTGATGGACATCTCAAAGATTGGGCTACCTCATGTCGACTATTGCAGCAGCTGTAAGAATGAGGAGGAGGAAGAGCCTGTCAGGCATTTACTTTGTTACTGTCATTTGACTAGGGTCCCAAATGAGCCTAGTATCGAAGTATTCGGGGGCAGTCGAGAGAGATGTCAGGCATTCCCTGACTAATTTCTAACGTACAAGCAACGAGTCCCAAGCTCTAATTGCCGACGTAGATATTCACCTCCCTTAAGTAATTGCAAAAGTAAGCAACCAACTCACTGCGCTTTTTATTGCGGTAGCCTAAATTTAAGATTGTTGGGAGTTCCTGGCAGATTACTACCCCACCAACACTTCCGTTCAACTTCGCCCACTCCTCCATTGCGGGAATATGAATGAAAAAAGTACCCAATCGAGCCCAGAGAGCGTGTACATTGATCAAGCACCATGGGGATGAACTCTAAGTGATACTTGAATATCCATAGCTTAAGCCTAGCTTGTGATCTGAACACCTTTATTTGATTAGAGCGCGTGCAGCGGCAGTTTTCCCTGTAATGTCCACGCGTACCACATTCAGTATAGCGTTAAACGCTAGAGTAGGAGTGGTCCGAAGCAACCCACTGATGCCAATAAGATCATACCTTTGGACCCTGTGCAGCTTCTTAACTGACGTCTACCTTCCCAGTGTGTTCTACCAGACGACGTCTCCATACAGCAAAATTGGCCTTAAAATTGGGTTATATAGCAAGAATGCAACTTTAGGTGAGATGCTACAGCTTTTGCTGATAGCGCCCTGCATCCATATATGGTGACTGTTGCTTTCCTAATTCTCTCTTCGATGTTGAGCTTCCATGTTAGCTCTCTGCCCAACTATACTTACAAGTGGCGAATCTTGCCTGATAACTTTGTGGTTGCTTGCACCTGCAGAAGCCAAACATAGCGAGCAAACAAGTAGCGAATCGAAGAAGGCTATTTTCCTTTCCTGTTTTCCATACATTGTGTTTTTTTATGTTTTGCCGACTGCAAAGACTTTAAGATTATGTATATCCTGAGGTTAATTTAATGATGAATGAGATCTAAAAGTTGGGGTCCATTTCCAACACCCTAGGAGTAGCTGCCATTTTTATTTGCATCTTGCCTCATTGCAAAGATGTGCCTAAAAAATCATGTCTTGTGATGTAAGCGTCATATGCTTATGGAAATACATAGGTTCATTCGAAAGCCTTTGAAATTTCTCAGAAAAAATTCAAAATCAAAAGAAATACTTATTCCCTTTATGCTGATTATTGTTAAAGCTAAAGTGTTGACCAGCTACTATTTTAACATATATCGACTTTCGGTTATTCTGTAGATTCTGTCGTCAGGTTTAAACATCCGTCCCTTCTGAAATATGATAGTAATTTATAATGTAAAAAATTCTAAATTAAATTTAAGGTAAGGCTAGGAAATATTGTATTAGGGAGAGAGAAAGAAACACAGAGAGGGAGACAGTGTGAGAGATTTAAAGCGCTCATTCCCGTCTTAGCATTACACAACATGCAAAGTAAAGTAGTATGAGTGCGCCTACCTTTGTTAAATGGTAACAGGCTTACTCTTACTGAGAAACGTCTGCTAGACATCAGCTGCTAAGAAAGTAGCGCATATTCCTTACAAAGCGATTGAGAACTGCTCACCTGCATGCTCAGCGAATGAAATATCATAATAGGCGCGTAACGCAGTTTACTTCAACAATATGCGAACTAAGCACAGAGCACCACTTGACCCTTGAACTACTTGCAAATTTACCTTCTGAAAATGTCTAATGGTGCGCTGTCCATCATCTACTTTAATGGCGCACCTTGAATTCTAGTTTCTTCCAACGAAAATTACTTAATGTATGCAACCGAAATGCCAATAAAATTCGTAAAATTACTAGCGGCAAGATAAAACCTTTTCTGCGTTACTAACTTGGTGGGAGGACATGACGAAATTTCGCAAAAGAGAGAAAAATGAAAAACAGAATTGTGTGAAAATAAACAAAACTGCTGTGCCGCAAATAGAACTCCATTCCCAATGGCATCAAAGGCAGTAATAGAAAGGACTTAACTACGTACAACTGCTAGAAGCATTTCTACTGCTTATGACAACTCCAATGAGCAGCGTACTTTGCAAAGGGGGAAGGGGATTTGGGTGGTCTTCCAGAGCCGTGATTACAACAGCTTCTTTGCCACCAAGCCACACACAATGCGTGTGCGTTTATTTGTTTGCAACGTACATACATTAACGGTAGTAAGCGCGCTGCGTAGTTAATAACAACAATAAAAACATAAAGCATACCCCACAAGCTACGCAACCGACCACAAAATTACCGATGAGTTGGCGCAAACGTTTGGCCAGAAATGGAGCAAAAATTAGTAATGACAAGTCAAACGAATAGTAACAACAACAACAACAACTAGAAGAAGAACAAAAAGCAGTCAAAAAAATCAACGAAATACATTTGCAGTTTTGCCGAAAACTTGCCAACAAACTGCCCTTTGCTGGCGGCTGCCGCTGGCTGCCATTGCGCGCGCTGTTTGGCGGAGTACTTTGGTCCTTGCGCTGAGTGTCCCTGTCAGCTTTTTGACTTTACTGACTGGCCCGTTTGCTTGGCTGTTTTGCTTGGGTGCCCGGTTGCTTATCGCTTTGTTGCATACAACACTCCAAATGCCCAGCGAAATTGTCCACTGGCGCCGCACAACATAACACAAATAACAACAACAACAAGCGCTATGTAGCATTACAATAACTACTAGCTTAACTACATACAACAACATTGTCGCCGTGCGCGTTGGCGTCTGTTGGCGCTTATATCCTGCCATCGTATCCTGGCATCCTGTCGCAGCATATCGCAATCGCAATTTCGCAATTTTCATAGTTCGCAATTTCGTATGCACGAGTACGTTTTAAAATACGAACAACAACAGCAATAAAAACAACAGTCCGTTATATTGTCATAAGCTTTTTAAACTGCAATATTTTGTTGACGCCACACCGCCACACTGCCGCCAAAAATATATCCTCACTCACAAGCAACCGCAAAACAAAAACGGGTGTGGGTTTAAGTACTCTTTTCAACTCCTGAGGACGACACTCTTCGACCAGTGTGTGTACCAAGAGCTCGCTGGCTCGGTGCTTTGCTCGCTTGCAATGTACTTTTCGATTTCCGCTTGGTGTAATATTCAAGTGATTTTGAAATAAATGGTGTGGCATGCCGCACACTCACACACCCAACCACTCAGTAGTTGGTTGCGCTCAGTTGGCGCGCCGAAGGTGGAGGTCATGAAATTAAGTGGGCGTTGGCCGACGTAGTTGTGCTACCTACCACCTTGACGCTCTAGCTGGCTAACTGTGTGGCTCACAATTTGTGCTGACAATGCTGCCGGCCGCTTGGAGCCGTTTTTATGATGGCGACACTCATAGTTTTGTCCAGCAACCAGCCCCTGCCGGAGCGCAGGCGAGAAAAGAGCCAACTTTTGCATCAGCCCAAGGTAGCAAACCATTCGCTCCCATTGTTGGTGTTGCTGCTGCTGGGTATCATGTGTTTATTTACGTCTATCATTGCAGCAGTCAGTTGATGTCAATGCCGGTGTGGAGTGGGAACGGACACCAACTAGGATCTGCTGCGTGGTGAACGGCAGCCCATCATTTTGAATGTTCACTGATGCGCATCGAATTTCTTAATGGCGCAATTTCTTTGCTGATTTGGCTGCCAGCAAACGGGAAGCACACCGACAGTGGTGCGCTATCTTCATTAAAACCCACGGAACCAAAGTGGGCGAACTCGAAAAGAAGTCATAATTCGAAATTTCAACTTTTTAGATAAGTCGATGTGAAAAGAGAGGTATGTATTTCGAGCAGGAGAACTACTATTTATTTACCTCTGTTCATACCAGCACTTCATCTAGACCCAATTTACTTATGAAATCTAAGATGATATTGGACTGGACTTTGTAATGAAGTTACTATGAAGTAGGCACAAGATACGAAAATGGTTTCAAACCTGATTTTCCAGCAATTTTGAAATTCAAACTCAGTCAAGCCAGTCCGAAGTTCTTAAATACTGCTGAGTCTGCAGCTCCCACTTGCCCAGCTACCCAAGGATGATATCACTACAGTCATCAAATTCGAAAGGAAGTGCAGAATTGAACTGAGCGACAAATTAAACTGGAGTACACCTGCATTTGAAAGGAAGTATACTCCAGAAGGAAACCTTGCGCAGGTACGCAGATGGCTCGAATACATCAAAAGGCATAGGCGTTGAAATATATAAGCCCCAGAACCAACCGTTCTGAGCCAATGTCTAGCCTCTTCCACGCGGAGGTGTATGCCGTCTGTCTATGTGCAGAAATCAACTTAGATAGGAATTTGCTGCAGGCGGCACTCAGGTCATCTTGTGAGCTTAAGTCTTCATTAGTTCTTGAGTGTATCGAAAAACTGAATCTGTGGGAAACGCACAATCGCATTTGGCGAATTTGAGTTCCAGCCCTTGCTTGCTATGAGACAACACACCATCAAGGAAAAGCTTAGAAGTGATGAGCTAAGGGAAGTTAGCTGGCTTCAAACTATGGGGCTATGCCGGACGAAATCCTTACTGGAGAGTACAACCAAAAGAGGTGTAAAAACTTACAGCCTTCCCCAATGACAAACTGAGATAGCGCAGTCATCTGCATAGGATTGGAATAGAGTTCACTGATTCTTGTTGTTTCTGCAACCAATTCCCGGAAACTCCAATAAACATTCTCTTTGAACGCTGCGCTATGTGCGGAGGAGAGTGAAACATCTCATACAATTGCAACCAGAAGAAAGGCATATAAGCTCAGTCCAACTCAGCTTTATCTTAAGTTTAATAAGAGAACTAGATCTGAATGAGGTACTGTGATAAGCAGAGGGCACAAATGACTATAAGGTCGAAGTGCAAACATCAAATCAAATCCAATCGAATCTAAATATTACCTTAGAAGTTAGTGTAAGTATTTGTGTGCCGTATTTTACACAAAACACCTCCGAGTTGTGAATTTTAATAAATATATATTTTTTTGTACCGTTTCAAGACTCTAGCTCAAGAGCAAATTGTTATACTTTTTTGGATATTCAAAAGGTTTTCAACATTTCATTTATTTTTTTAATTTGTATAAGAACTGTACAGAACTGGAGAGCAAATTAAAAAACCAGTTCGTTTGCCGGTCTCATTGGTCTTCAAAAGTGGCCAATATTCATAGTTCGTTCTTTCATCCTCAGAGCTTAATCAAGTTACGTCCTTTCCATGGACAGATCCCGATAAAGTCGATAACCTCGCTAAGTGCTAAGAGCTCGGTCTTATCAATCAGCATCCTTCCGCAAACGAGGGTTGTACGTTTTTTTCCAGAGGATTAAGATAAAAGGGGAGTCAGGAAATTTATTGTTACCAATGAACTTTTTGTGTGCGTAAGAAGACGTTTTCAAAAGCAATCGGAAAAGAGGATAGTGGTGGAACCTCAAACAAGAACGAGGTTCCAAGACTGTCCTTGCCTGCCATAGAGTTCTTTGTAAAATAGATTCCGCCAACGACCTTTCGGTGGTTGGGTAGTGACTTTCTCAAACATTCAGAAGAAGAAGGAAAAAGAGAGAAGCTCAGGTCAAGCAAGGCATATTTTGTACTTAATGCCAATCTCTATACTTCAGAATTCATCGGATAGTCGTTTTAAGCGGTTATCGCGCTAATCAAGAAGAAGAAAATATTTACTTTTAATAAAGGGTGGTTGAATTTTAAAGGCCGTGAGATGATAACGAACTTTTTATGGCCCGAATTGGAAGATATGGATGTGGACGATATGTGGTTTCAACAGGACCGTGCCACTTGTCACACAGCTAACGAAACAATGGCTCTTTTGCGCGAAACATTTGATGGCCGAATAATCTCACGTCGCGGCGATATCATTTGGCCTCCAAGATTATGTGATTTGAGACCGTTGGACTTCCTTCTTTGGGGTTATTTGAAAGAAAAGATGTACGTCGATAAGCCAGCAACAATTCAAGAGCTAAAGGTTGAGATAATTCGGCGACGATTATTTGGCCAATATTTTGTTCTATGTGTAATTGAGTCATACCAATATTATCATAATAAAGAGAAATGAAAATAATTTCTGAAAAAAATAGTATTTTATTTAAAATCAACACCGGCTCTTAAAACTTAACCACCCTTTATATTATAGTAGGCGTTTGGCGAGAAGCGGCTAGAATTAGTTATAAGAAAGGATGTGGGCTTCCAACAGAACAACGCCAGGCCACACACATCTTTCACAAATCACCGTAAACTACGAGAAATGAGAGATGCCTTTGCAACCACCTTGCATTTCATAAGTGATAAGCGTCTTTGAAGTATTGTACTTAGACATTTTTTTTAACGGTGAAAAACTGACCTTAAGAGAGGTTTGTGAAAATAGTCCGACTTTCAATCGCGAAATTATGATATTTTCTGCAAAATGCTTAATAATTTTTTCTCCACACATTGCACGATCTGCCCAAGCATGCACCGAAAATGTCAGCTGTTCTTTGCTTGCTGGGAAACTTCTTGCGTAATGGCATATCTATGGCATTTTCATCTATTTTGAAACCATTAAATGACGCTGCTGACAGAGCTCAGAGACAAACAATACTTTTTGATTATTAGTGCAGTGCATTAAGTTTTTTTTCCTCTTTGACTTTCTCTCCTCTCGCCATGTTCCTCTCCCTCTCACACTTAACTCATTTATCGCTTTTCCGTTCTACAATTTCAAGGCATTAAGCACTTTGCACTTTTACCATACTTTTTATTCCACAACTAATTTTATCTCGATGCATACTTTATTGCATTTATTTTTCCTTTTGCTCTCTTTTTCTACTACTTTATTGCTACATTCAACTATCGCATTGCACTACTCGCCGTGGCTATGGCCATTAGTTCAGCAATAAACAATTTTTATTTTAACTATCATTTTCGAGGTGATAAGACAGCAGAAGTCGTCTCTGATTTCATTGCAGACAGCAGCTTGCTTTGGCTGTTGGTTTTTTGCCACTGAAAAATGGTGAATTATGTCGCCTAATGACTATAAAAAATACTGTGCGCATTTTTCAAAACAAGATTGAAGCAAAAAACAGGCGCCTCCGTTTTGCGCACAAACAAATGCAGTTCGTTAAATTTGTAAGAAGTAGCCAGAAACTTGAAATGAAATATTGCTGGAAGTATTTTAATTGTATTGTATATAATTACGCAGGTTATGTATTCATTAAAGGATATTTACGCCGAGTACTGCATAATAGAAAAAAGCATGTACCAAAGGAACTACCTTTTGCTCTTCAAATTTCAATAATAGTTAGGAATAATTGATAAATTTTATTGATGCCAGGTGATAGTAAATGTTTCAGCGTTTTCTAGCGAAAAAATTGTACTTCAATCGATGGAGTCATTTTTGATTTATTGCATTTTGAGAGTGAATTTTACGATATTTTAGCATATTTTGGCTGGTAGACGTGCCACTTTTATATTATTACACAATTTTTGTCGAAAAGAACCTTCCAGCAGAGATTAGTTTCAAAATACGAAAAAGGCTGTGCAAATCCGAGCATTCGGTGCAAAGTTATTAGCGCACACAGAGGGACAAAGTTTTATTTCTTTCAACTTAAGTTTCTATTAACTAAAGATTCAATGCTTCAACTCTTTCACGCACGCTCATCTCTCTCTCTCTCTCCCTCGCTGTCTGTTTGCACTAATGCGCTAATAGAAAATTTAAATCTTCTTAGGAAATTTCGTCGCCACTATCTTTTAGTTACAAATAACAGCTAATGCACACACATATGTGTATTTGTGTGTGTATGTGTGCTTCCTTTATGATGTCAAATACTCTAGTTTAATACTTTATTTTGCAGCCTAATCCAACCTTTTTAAGACAACCTTATTTCGGCCTCCCATTGCGCTATCGCTCAACACATCCTCTTGCTATTGCACTTCATCCTATCTTTCTGCATATTCAAAATGTTTGTTCAGTTGTCAAAAGTGTTCAAAAATTCGCAAGCAGTAAGCGGAGCGCATGTAAACAAAATCAAAGTGTTCAATATGCCAAGCGTTAAGTGGCTCCAAACGCAAATCCAAAGGAAAAAAAAATAGAGCGAAACAAACATACTTTCAGGCGCCAATGCAAGGCAGTGGCTTATGCTTATTTATGCATGTGTGTGTGTATGTAATATGGATATTGGAGTACTGTTGATATTTGTTTATTTTTTTATCAGCTTAAGCACATACGCTTATAAGTATGTGTACGTGTGTGTGTGTGCCCTTATTTGCTTGTGCTAAAATTACCTTATTAAGCGCCCGCATTTCCTTTCAACTTTTTATGAGATTATTATTTTTTTCCTCTTAAAGCAGTTTCTTTTTTCTTTTTTTCGCTGCTTTGCATTACAATTCACTTGTTCCCCCTTACCCCACTTTTTCAGTTTTTATTTTCTTACTAAGTATGTGCGAAAATTTCACAAACATCAGAAGCAGCTTAAAGCTAACACTTCTGCACTATGCCCTCCCGTCTCCAGCTTTTTATCTGGTTTTTATGCTTCAATATGTAAATGTATGTGTGGGTGTGTGTGTGTGCGCCGAGGCATGTGTGCGGTCGAGTGTTGCAGGCTTTCAGCATAAATCGATTTGTGCGCTCATACGCTTCGTCTTCGCTCAGCCAGTCTGCCAGCTGTTTGCTTGCGCGCCTTGGGTCCTGTTTTGTTTAGGGATAATCTGCCACATTAGCTGCTGATAAAGGAGCAGAAATATTGAATTGAATTGTAGCATTCAGTGGGTGAGTGTGTGTATGTGGTAGTAACAGTCGCTCAAATTCAAACACATATGCAAACCGCGAAGTTTCCAAAGATATACTTATGCAACTACTTATGGCAGGAAATTTGGGGAAAAAGAGAATTTATTTTTAACGAAATTTAAACACTTAAATATCTTACCGATGGCTGTTTGGTTATTCCAATACTGAATCAAGTTGAGAAATTAATTAATGAGTTGATATATTTTGCAATTAATTGTCTTTTTTAAAACTCAGGACTATATAAGGTCCACTATAAAAAGTATCAAATCAGGTACTAGTCAGTAATAGATTGTAGCCCATCTTCTATAGAAGTTTCTTCCTCACACTATGGTACATCGAAAAAGACTTACAACACGAACAATTGCGGCGCTTGCGGGTGATCTACACGTACCTGTGCTGGTCCGTGTGAAAATCATTCTGCCGACCACAAGTCGAAAATCTAAAGCCAAAGCAAAAATTCTGCATAATTCAGAAAATTGCCTTACAACATTGCTTCACATTTGGCTTCTGCACCCTAATAAGATCTGCCGTGAAGATACTACCAAGTTGTGGGCAACTGGCAAAATGGCCAATTTCAAGTAGTACAGGCGCTAAAGAAAAATGCTGCACTTATCACAGTACAGTACTTGACTATAGGCATAATTTCAAAGCGCTTTAAACTCTCAGAGTGAGAGAATCTGGAGATCCAATATTTCTCTACACATTGATTCAATATTTGAAAGACCTGGATCTAAAAAACATTTCTGTGAGATGTACATAGATTTTTTACCCAATTTAGTGTCTCGTAGTTGGAGATTTTTTCCTCTAGAAGGAGATTTAAACCTGTTCCTACAAACCAGCTCTTTTCGTGGTAAATCAAGCAGCGTTCATATATATCAGCACATCAGAAAACTTCCTTTACAAGACCTGCCCGCAAGACTAGAGCTCATTAATATAACTCTTAGCTCACTCCAATTTTTTTGTTTGTCAAGTCAAGAAATTGTCTAATATTTTTCAACTTCTGAAGCTGCCTATTTCAAAAGCGAACAGAACAACAACTGAGCCAAGAATCAGTCAGATAAACTTAACAAAAAAGAAAACGTAGAAAACAACCACCCTAACGGTTACAGTTGCATAGTCGGTGATAGACAGAAACATATGTTGAAGACTCTTTTTTGCATTAAATTTTAAACCAAAATCATTGCCATCGTGTCTGAATGGGTACAACAGATCCAAAGGTCGAAGCGCAAACTTGCATATCTTCAGTAAAAAGTGAGATGGAGTGAAAACAAAAAATTGAGAAAAAATGGAGTGGCTTCTAATTAATTATTAACTAATAATTAACTAATAAATAATAATACTTAATCATTGAGCGATTCCTCATAGGTATTAGGTCAGTCCATAAGTTCATGCGTTTTTTAAAGGTGGTTTTAAAATTAATAAAAAAGATATTTAAAGTATTTATTAATCAATAATATATTTTCCTTCATTACTTACAATGTCTTCCCAACGTTTAGCAAACAATTTTTTGTCCTTGGAGCCAAAATACGCTACGATATCCCTTTTTATAGCTTCTTTTGAGGAGTAGTTCTTGTTACTCATATGGGATTGAAGTCCATGGAAAAGATGATAATCACAAGGTGCAATATCCGGAGAGTATGGTGGATGCGGCATTAGCTCCCATCCGAGTTCCTTCAGCTTGAGGTCTTGCGTTGCCGTGGTGAAAAAATAGGCAGGAGAATCTTCTTGGGGTGAAGGCCATGTCTAGGAATCGATTCTGGTGTTTCATCTTTATCTAACCATTGGTGTTTGCGAACAAGAATAATGTAAAGGACCCGTTTTTCATCACCAGAAACGATACGGTTCAAAAAAACTTTCATTTTCAAGCCGTTGCCGCAGCTGAGAACACTCATTCACTCTCTGCTGAAGGTTGGCGACGGAAAGTCTATGCGGAACCCATTTTCCCAGCTTTGAAACCTTTCCCAACAGAACCAGGTGCCTGTGAACTGTTCCATGCGATGAATTTCACCTCTGAGCTATCATAACGCCTGTGAAATTTCGTTCGGCTTTCAAGAGAGAGCGTCGGAGTTAAAGACTTCAGGACGACCAGCGCGCGGGGTATCCTCCACGTCGCTGTTACCACTTCGGAATTTTAAAACCCACTTTTGCGCAGCCCTTACACTCACGGTATCCTCTCCGTGAACAGTGTTTATTTTTGCAGCAGCAGTTATGGCATTTTTACCACTTTTATAAAAAAATACAAAATATGCCTCTTATACGCGTTCGAAGAGTCCATTTTATTTTTTAACAACACGTTCTCCTATCCGCCTTTAAAATCACTTGTTGAATGCAAAATATATCAATGAAAATATAAATAGTTCCGTTATATATACATTTTGAAAAAAATTTATTGTTTTTTCAGGACTTCTGAGAAAATCTTTTTTTTGCCATCGGGCAAGATTTCTCATTTCAGTAGCATACGTGAAACATTTATGGAGCATATATTTACCGTTACAACAACAACACTAAAGTGCAATTTACTCACGAAATGCTCAACTGAAATATTAAAAAAAAAATTTTAACATCTTTTTCATAAGTTATTTATAAGAATATGTTTCCAATCAAAGACAGATTCATTAGAATTCATTGACTAAGATTACACATTTGAAATGTGTGTTATTCCATTTTTTATTGCTACAAAAAATCTCGTAAAATACTTATACCAAACTGCGGTGGTCGTAAACTGTTTAAGCCATAACGGAAATTAAACGTAAAATAATCTAATACACCTTGTAAAATTTCCATAATATATTGTGCTTGAGGGCAATCCAGGCACTTCTCCTGTGTTAGTGTGTGTGTGCGAACTTAAGCGTGTGCATGTAGGCCACCCAACTACACAGCTGTCAGTTCCAACGTTTGACACTTGTCACTTGTCACGGGTTTGATGCGCTATAACATATGCTAATATTTTGCAACAAAATATTTAAACAATAAACTATTAAAAGCAGACAAAAAAGCGATGCACACGAAAACCGACTAATATCCCAGTAAAACATAAGAATCGCAAGGTAAACCTTGCTGATTTTAGCTACGAAGCTGTGGTGCTCAAAATGAGTATTTACCTTTGCGCAGCCTTGGCCAAAAATATTAGGCACCTTATTAAAATACGAGCCATTTCAAATTTAATGCATTATAAATTATCATAAAAAATTCAAAACTCCTCGGGGATAAAGTATTTTTTTATTAAGCCAGATTGTCGGAGAGAGTCTTAAATTAGTTTCGAAAAGCAATCTTCTCTGATCGTGTATTGTAATAAGGTTTCTGAACACGTGAAATGAATTACAGAAAGGGGTGTTTTCTAAACGCTGTTCTAGGCCAATAAAGAACTTCTATTAAGAGTCAAAGTGGAGTATTTTTAGAATAATAGTTTAGATGCGTAAAGAGATTCAAATAAGTTTCATAAATAAATCTTTCTTAAAATATTGTCTGGATGCAAAGAAAGACTCTGCATGACTTTCAGAAATACAGCTTTACTGGATGTTTTTTAAATACAAATATCAGCCTTAAAGACCTATTGAAAGCAGTCTTTTCGGAACAATTTTCTTTGTTGATGAAGAAGCCTGATGAGTTCCAAAACGAAGTATTTTCTAAACAGCCTTCTCAATTCACGAAGAACCACATGTTCCATACAACCTTTACAGCAATATTTTCTGGATTTCAAAATACCTCGACTTTCAGGATTACAATTCTTTTCTATGGACTTTTAGCCTCGTGAAAAGCATTGAAAATATTGTAGAAAGCAATTTTTTCTGAACATTTTTCTAAGCTGATAAAGAAGTCTGATGATATATTTTTTGTTATCGATATATTTTTTGTTATCGATATATTTTTTGTTATCGATGTATTTCTGCTATCGATGTATTTTTTTATCGATATTTTTTGTTATGGAACATTTTTTTAGTATTGAGTTTTAATAAAAATGCATTAAACTTTATATGAGGCGGATTTTTAAGCGATTATATCGATGATTGATTTATTGATTTTTGTTATCGATTTATTATTTGTTATAAACAATTTTTTGTTATCGAGTTGATGATCTTAACGCATTAAACTTTATATCAGATGAGTTTTAAAACGATTATATCGATGACCAATTTTTTTTTGTTATCGATTTATTTTTTTGTTATTGGGCTTTTAATACAAATTCATTAAGTTTTTTGTGAGGCGAATTTGCCAGCGATTATATCGATGATCGATTTATTATTTTTTTTTTCTTTGTTATAGGAATTTTTTTTGTTATAGCAAAATTTTTGATTATCGAGTTGTTAACACAAATGCATTGAACTTTAAATGAGGCAAAAGGTTTAACGGTTATGTCGATTATCGATTTATTTTTATTATAAATCGTTTTTGAAATCGATTTTCTAGTCGATATATTATAATACTTTGGTATTGGTATAACAGAAGCCACAACTAAAGTATTTCACCAGCCATTTCCAGTATTTCGCAGAAATTTTAATTTTTCTTTCCCTTAAGCCCAGGTCTGCGACTAGTATCTACTAAGCGAAACAAAATGTGTTATAAATGCGCATATAAAATGAGTTTTTAGTCGATTGTAGCGAAAATCGATTTTTTTATCTATTTTGTGTTTTTGTTATCGATTAATTGATTTTTGTTATCGACTTTTTTACAGACAATTTTTTCATTACCGAGTTTTTCTGACAAATATATTAAACTTTATATGAAACGATTTTTTAAACGCTTTTACCGATTATCGGATTCCATTGTCTTTGTTATTGCTTTGTTTTTATTAAACTTTTCGAATCGATTTTTTATTATCGATTTTCTAGTTCATGTATTATAATATTTATAATTTTTCTGTGACAGAAACCGCTTTAGTTAATTCACCAACCACTTTCTAAAGGGTGGTTAAATTTCAAGGGCCGATTTTGAATGTGAACTACACCTAAACGTCAACGACACCGTTGGACTTCTTTCTTTGGGGTTATTTGAAAGAAAAGGTGTACGTCGATAAGCCAGCAACAATTCAAGAGCTAAAGGTTGAGATAATTCGGCACATTAACGGCATAGAACCTGAATTATGCCTCAGCGTCATCGAATATTTGGACCAGCGGTTGGAGGTCGTCTGCCGAGGCCGCGGCGGTCATTTGGATGATATTTTGTTCTACACGTAATTGAGCCATATAAATATTAACATAATGAAGATAAATGATAATAGTTTTTTAAGAAAATTGTATTTTATTCAAAATCAATACCGGCTCTTGAAACTTAACCACCCTTTCTATTTTAATTTTAAAGAAATTTAAACTTTTCTTTCCACTCAGCCTTAGTCTAGGCTGGTATCTACTATGCGATGAAAATTTATTTTTTGGTGATAATTTATTGTTTTCGATATCGAGTTATTGTTGTTCTATCGACTTATCGCTTTGTTATAGACTAATTGTTTGTATTAATTTTTAAATATCGATATTTTTATTTTCGATTTGTTAGTCATCTGTAATACTCATGATTTCTCCACGATAACAGCCACCGTCAATAATTTTGCCTGCCACCATCACAATTTTCTTTATTTCACCGTCCGTGGTATTTAACTGAAGAAATTCAATATCCTTGAATCTTCATGACATGAAGCATAAATTTTTAAAGTACACCTTATTTATTATGCTTCCAAAAACCTACTTAAGATTAAGTTTTTTAAGTATTGTTTAAAATAAGACCGAGACACGAATCTAATCTCTAACTGCTCCAAATATATCCATTTTATTATATGAATAATGCCCTACATTTCTTTGAAATGCTCTTAGAGGTTCCTTAAACAAGATTTCAAAGACCCATAAAGTTCTCAGCGATTGGTTTGTTGGGTTACAATATGTGAGAGAGACATGGAAAGATCTAATATGGATACACATGTAAAACATCCAGCTTCTTTTGTATGCACACAAAAGACAATGAAAAAGTCAAAGTTTAAATGCAAAGTGAAAAAATTAGAAGAAATCTAAGAAGCAAAGTAGAAAAAAATAAAAAGCGAAGAAACAAGTTTCAGCGCAAAGCCCGCACAAGCAATAGCAAAAATATATAAAAAAGAAACGAAAATTTCAAACAATAAAAAATTGTAACTTGTGTGTTGATTAATGATTGTCAACATGAGCGCATAAATTTTATTTTATATCCATCCACTAATAAAATGGGCTCGCAACAATAGCAGCAATAAGAGGGAAGGCAGGCAGGAAAAATAAAGACAAAAGATATGGACTTGCATTTTAGTACAGTGACGGTCAACATGAAAAATCAACGGCACTTAAAAAAATAACAGGCACAAAAGAAACATCAAAATTCCGACAGAAGGAAAGAAAGAATGCGTACTTCTTCTTCTCTTAAAGACAGTGGTTTCTTTTTCCATTGTTCCAAGTGGGTGCGTGTGACAGACGCGTGACAAAGCGTACACGGAGCGATGCGTAGAAATGGACGAGTAGGTGTCAAATGGTGTCAGCATATACACCAGTATGCACCCACACACACGCACGCAAGAAACATATTTAGTTTGATTTCTGTAGTAATCGTCTATTCGTGTAGGTACTTACATACTTGTATGTTGCATGCCACTTGATGTGCTGTGCATAATAATTCACAAGTGAATTCTACTGAATCGCTCGCTTTTGGTATTTGACAGATTTCGAGTGGCTTTTGTAGTTGTTGCTGCTTTTCGCGCTCATATGCTGCTAATGTTTTTATTGTGCATTTTAATGTATTCAACATTTTTTGTCTAATAATATTTCTTCATATACTCCCACACACACACACACACACACATGCATATGTGTCCATGTAGTGAGCATCATGATTACTAGCACTATTCGTCAACGACGCTTTCGAGTGGCATAATCATCAATTAACTCAACATTCAATGCAACAAATTTGGCACCTACTTCCACCCTCCCAATCACGTTGCCCACTAGTCCAAGTTGTAGGCTGCTACTTGGTGTTGTTTATGATCGTCGATTATTTGGTAGCTTACACTTTTCTCTCAACTTTTTTGTTAGCTGTTTAAGTGCTTGGGTGTGTGCTGACATTCAATCAGCTGTGTGGCAGTGCTTGGCGACGACACTTGACATGTGGCTACTTTCAACAGCCGTTTGTCATTTATCAATAGACCACTGATGGGACACTGATGCTTGCACGCGTACCTATACATACATACATACATGCATGCTCACATATTCCACGCTTAACCTTAGAAGGTTGCATGCGGGTAACTGTTGGTAGCTAAGAACTTTATTTTCAGTAAACTTGCGTAAATTTCCACCAAAATCCGAAGATGGATTTGAAATTTTGTATCGTCTAAAAGTTGCCATGTTTGTATAATTGATAGCGGTTATTATTGCTATTCTCAAAGATAGCCTTATTATGATCCATTGTATCAAGACTACACATTGCCATATTTCTCACTGTCATCTTGACGAATGGAGACTGAAAGCTACCACAGATCCTCAAGTGCAAAAAATAACTACAACACAAAACAAACTTGACAAAAATAATATTATATGTGAATCCCTTTTTGGCTACGTGTTTAGGTAAGTACTTGATTCAACCACTCAAAGGGTCTGCCTTAGACATATTCATCAGGGATATGGAACAAAAAGTCTGAAGAGATGCTCAAATTCATTAGAATACTCCAATTCTAGGCTTGCGGGCAAGTCCAATACACCACAAAGAGGTCTACGAGTGCACTTCGGCTCTATGGTATGCTAATATCAATAATAAAAATACTAATACTGAGATATGCTTGCGGCCACTGTAGCCGAATGGGTTGGTGCGAGACTACTATTCGGAATTCAGAGAGAGAACGTAGGTTAGAGTCTCAGTGAAATACCAGAATTAAGAAAAACATTTTTCTAATAGCGGTCGGCGCTCGGCAGGCAATGGCAAACCTTCGAGTGTATTTCTGCCATGAAAAAGCTCCTCATAAAAACAGCCCATTTGAGTCGGCTTAAAACTGTAGGTCCTTCCATTTATGGAACAACATCAAGATGCACACCACAAATAGGAAGAGGAGCTCGGCCAAACACCCAAAAAGGATGTACGCGCCAATTATATATATATATAATACTGAGATATTTTTCCATTAAAATATTTTTTTCCTTTAAATCAATTACGCATAAAGCGCATGGCTACTCGACTCGACCCAAGAGATTTGTTTTCTTTCAAAAAATTCATCGGAAGAAGGTGGTTGAAGACATTTTTGAGTAAATGAATGCGAACCCAACGTTTATCCACACAGTAAAAAATGATGGTTTATATTGAATACCAGTTGCTATTGAATTTATACAATTTTGGAATTAAATTTGAATTTTAATTCTAAAAAGTTTTATTTTAAGACGATGAAATATTCTTGCAATTATTTTAAATCCAAAATGAGTTTAAAACAAAGCTTTAGTTGGTGCTGAGCGTTGCGTTTTTGAAATTTAATACCTATTCAAGCTATTTTGGTTTCAATTTAAGTTTCAATTATATTCAATTTTAAATTTATTGGTTTAAAAGTAAAACCAAAAAAGTATTAAAAAAGTTTCTCGCTCTCAATTAATTTTAATGTACTCTGAACTTTAGTATTATTTGCTTTAAAGTAAAACCAAGAAAGTATTAAAAAATTCTCTCACTCTCAGTGTCATTTTTTCCACTATTCTACAATAGAAGCATGTTTTTAAAAGTGAAATACCACGCGGAAGGAAAGCGATGATAGTGAGGTAATTTCTGAAGAAGATCTTCGTTTTTTTCAAAACTGCATAGTTAAAGACGAACTGAATCTGGTGCAGCAGAAATTGCGAGAAACGTTAAAATCGAGACAAAAATTTATCACAACTGCGTGGAATGTTTTGGAAATATGAAAGCAGTGTGGAACAAATTTTTATTGCTGCGAGTGGCGGTTCTAGTTTGGGAAACTGTACAGAATGGACGTCTGAAGTAATACCTTATTTGATTTTCTTAAAGCTGCTGCCATCCACTGCCAGTGGACGCGAACAAAAAAAAGCAAAATTCCAAAAATCTGTCGACAGTTTTATTTTTGAAAACGTAATCACTACATATTATAAAACAAAGTCGCTTTTTCTGTCCCTATGTCCCCTTATACGCTTAAATCTTTAAAACTACGCAACGGATTTTGATGCGGTTTTTTTTTTAAAGATAGATTGATTGAAGAGGAAGGTTTATATCTATATAATGTGAAGAAATATATAAAGGGGGCGTGGCAATCGGTCAAAATGTGGCAAAAAAACATACATTTTTTGTTTTCACGGCCATAAATCATAAACGAATCAACCAATTAAAATGAAACTTTCTTGAAGTTTAACTTTGAAATATTTACTTTCGTTCTGCATCAAACAAAATAATTGATTTATTTGTTATTTAACCAAAATTGTTTAAACAAAAGCAGCTCTTTTTCCAAAAAAAGCTGTTTGTGTGTGTGTTCGCTGTCAACCGAATGAAGCAACAGGCGTTAAGCGATAATCTCACCACACCTCATTAATGTTGAATTACACCGTATGGTGACGTATGTATGTATGTATGTATTTACGAATCGCTCGCATTATTTCATTTCGGACATATGTACATATGTATCTACGTATGTACTGAATTCCATGTAATTATATGTACATACAATTTTACAGCGAAATAAAACGCTATTTTCAGGTTCTATATTAGTAAATCGCACATAATTAAAATACAGTTTTTGAATAGTTTTTATTGATTCGGAGCGCGTTTAGTTTGCTATCAATTCCATACAATAACATTTTTTGTCATTTACTTTTTACGACAACTAATAGCTTATTTTCGAAGCGATTTCAACAAATGGGTACAACCTTAATCCTTATCCAATTAAATACCTTAAATACATTGTTGTTTTCATATAGATCTATGTATATGGCTCTTTACAGCATATAATTAAAAACAATATTTTTCAAGATATTACATCAGTAGTTAGTAATTCAGATCTACCGGAAAAATTGCGTTAGCTGTTGCGTCATCCGGCATTGCCGCTACTCCTTTGGAAGGAGGCCGAACCGCACACTCTACATTCAAGCTCCCGCTGAAAATCGCAACCGATGATGATAACAGCGTCTGTAGTGTTTCTAGACAGAGCAATACAGGAAAATTGATGCGTGACTGCTCATTAATAGTCTGGGACGAAGCTATCATGTCAAACAAGACGTCTGTGGTAGCACTGGATAGGACAATGCGCGACTTGCGCAACAAAAATTCACCTATGGGTGGATGTACAATTCTGTTCTCAGGAGATTTCCGTCAAATCCTTCCAGTTGTGACTCGAGGAACACGTGCTGACGAAATAAATGCTTCGCTAAAAAGATCCCACCTTTAGTCGTATGTCAATAAATTAGAGCTTAAAACTAATATGAGGATTTCGTCATCTTCACGTGAGGACAGGCTATTTCCAGAGATGCTGTAAAAAGTTGGTAATGGAGAATTAACACAAAGTGAGGGAAGGATTAACCTAGAAAACCTTTGTGTTTTGATAGACAACATCCAAGAGTTAGTCAACAATGTCTATCCAGACATTGATAACATAAATTATAAGACAATATATTGGTTTAAAGAAAGAGCTATTCTGTCACCAACTAACCAACAAGTAGATAAAGTAAATAACTTGATTATTTCAGAGATTGATGCGCCGACGAAAATATACTACTCGGTCGATACTGTTCTCGATTTGGAAGAAGCTGTTCAATTTCCTACAGAATTTCTAAATTCTTTGAAACCGTCTGAACTCCCTCCTCACAAAATGGAGCTGAAAATAGGTTGTCCTGTTATTTTATTAAGAAACCTAAGTCCACCTCAACTTTGCAATGGCACGCGTTTGCTGGTAAAATCACTGAAAATTTTCATAATAGAGTGCACAATACTCATAGGATGTGGTACCGGAGAAGATGTATTGATTCCCCGAATCCCTCTGATACCATCGGATCCAATTTAAACGCTTACAATTTCCGGTAAAGACATCTTTTGCAATGACCATTATTAAACCTCAGGGTCAAACCTTCAACGTTGCAGGCTTAGATTTGAGTGTTGACTGTTTTTCACATGGCCAACTGTATGTCGCTCTTTCAAGAGTAACCTCTAGAGAAAACATGTTTGTATTGTCTAATGACAAGAAGGCTATGAACGTTGTATATAAAGACATTCTGTAATATAGTAATTGTTGTAAAAATAAAATAAATACATATGTAAAAATGCAAAAAGTTAATATGCAAAAATGTAGGGTATGAATTTAGATATCCCAAAGACAGCAGGAAATCTTCATGCTATAAAGAAAGGGGAATTGTTTTACTCCAAATTTAACGCGTGCGGGCCACGGGCAGTAATGAATAAGCCCGATTTTAATCATTTTTTCAGTGAGTGACATAGGGTATATATTTTATACCCGTGCGAAGCTGGACGGGTTGCTAGTTTACTATACAGTTTTTGTTCTTAATGGGCATAAATAAAAAAAATTGTTTTTACAGCTTAGAATAATATAAAATAACGTCTGGTCAGCCCACAATCGTTGCAGTTGGACAAGACAAAGTCACAATTTGCCAATATTTTATAACAATTGATGGTAAGAAGATAGCAGTTCCCGAGCATTATGAATTTAGGCAAGTTTTTGACTTGTATTTTAAAGCATTTTACGTATTTAATATACAGTTTGATGTAACTTATATATATGTTGTCGATAACGAAATTTACTTAAGTTTAGAAATCTTTGTCACTAAGGAATTTAATTCCATTTTGCAGTGTTATGAAATTATTTCAACAGATCTTTCAGAACTAACTAAATTTAATAGCCTTAAAAATGTAAAACCATTTGAAGTTTACTTTATAGATTCAAAAATATTTTTATTAAATCCATGTGAAATTATAGAATAAAATTTAAATATGTATTATTATTTCACTTATGTATATAAATTTATGTCATTTTAAATAAAACGTAAATTTTTATTTAAAAAATTTATTTTGTTTTTCGTTTTGAGCATTCGTCAACAATGTACTGAATCTACTACAATTTTGGTTTGGATTCAATTCCTTTTTGGAATTAAAATATCATTCAAGGGTTTACTTTCAATTCCAAGAAAGTTCTACATTCAATTCAATTTTGGATTAACTTTAATTCTAATTATTATTAAATTTATTTCAATTCTCGTATAAAGTCAAAACCATTTTAGCTTTATTTTTAAACCCTTAAAAGTATATAATTTAGTCTCATTCTTGGTTTTTTAAAGAGAATATTTTAATTAACTTCTCTCTCTCTTTTCTGAAACCGGAATGGTTTTAATCTTATACTTTCTGGAATTGTTATATATAAACACCAAATTGGTATTAATATTAAACTAAAATTTTTACTGTGCAGCACATCATACCAGGTGATGAGACGTGGGTATATGAGTATGGCTTGCATAGTCAACATACGGCTGAATGACGCATCCACATGAGCCTGAACCCAAAAAACCACGTCAAAGTCAGTCAAAAGTGAAGTGCCTGCTAATCGTTTTCTTTGATTATCATGGCGTTGTGCACTCGGAATTTCTTCCAAATGATTCTACGATAAATAAAGAATATTATTTGGAAGTTATGCGATGTTTGAGAGAGAATGTGCGTAGAAAATGGCCCAATTTGTGGAAAGAAAACTCATGGATCTTGCACCATGACAACGCACCGTCTCATAAGGTTCATATTGTGAACACTTTTTTGACCAAAAACTCGACGAACAACCACCGTATTCACCGGATTTAGCCCTTTAATTGCCACTCCACGGACGCCACTTTGAGTCGATAGATGCCATTAAGGAGAATTCGCTGAAGGAGCTGAAGAAGATCTCTTCAAACGCGTTTGAAAAGTGTATTCCTTCGAATGCAGCCTATTTTGAAGGCGACAAAAAAATGAGTTATTGAACAATTCCCGCTACTTTTTTGACATAATGTATGCACTAACATCATTGCGGACATGCTTGCTCGGATAGACAGAAGGCGAAGCAATCTGCAAAATGCAGATAAATACGACAGATTTATATTAGCCCGATCTAGAAAGGAAAGTAGAACTCTCGTAGGTATACTGACATGCCACAATTTGTTAGCGGCCCACGCATACGGGTGAACGATATGAAGTGTTGCCTATTCAAAACGCCATAACTTTTTTACGTGAAATTAGTTTTTATTGATTACAAAGACAAAATTGTTCAAAAATGATTATATTTTCAACATATATTCACTTTAGCTCGATATGACCACCTTTTGCCTTGACTATAGCCTTCAAACGGTCAAAACATGAATTGCATGCTGCACAAATTTGATGTGTGGACGAAGGTGTGGTGTGTGGACGAAATGAAGTGTGGAACATGATTTTTTAACCATTCTTGGTTCACACGAGCTTTATCAGACGGTGCCGAGTCCCGTTGGAACGTCCATGGTCTACGACCACAATGTTTGCGTGTCCACGGCTCTAAAGCAGCTTCTAAAACATTTTCCCGATAATAAGTCGCATTCACTTTGACACCGGACTCGATAAAAACGATTGGAGAGCCTCCATCAGCGGTCACTGCGGCCCAAACCATTACTTGCGATGGGAAATCGCTTCGAGTGGCCATACGTAGGCTCAAATTCTCGTATGAGCGTTCGGTCAAGTAAACACGATCGTTTTGAGAGTTAATGAACTGCTCAATTGGGAAATTTTTTTTATCAGAAAACACAATGTTAGGAAATTCGCCACGTTCGTGCAAGCGCAACAACTCCTTTGCTCTTTCGCACCGAACTTTTTTTGCTGGGGTGAAAGATCGTGTGCTTTTTGGAACTTGTAAGCCTTGACCTTGAGCTCTTTTTTCAATATGCAATGGCAAACACCGATTTTGCATTGAACTGGAAGATAGGGAAACTTTAGAACACCTTCTATGTTCTGGCCCTGCATTCACTAGAAGCCGAATGAAATGCCTAAGAGCTCTAGAATATGAGAAGTTAGAATGTTTCTCGGGATTAGAGCTTCAGAACTTACTTAGATTCCTAACAATGACGCAAACTTATTACACCATGTCTACTATGGAGAAACGGAAAGGCCTAGCTCCATCTGGTACCACTAAGGACCAATTCGTCTATATGATGGCTTTCAGCAAGCCAGGTTAATATAACGTAATCTAACCTAATTGGAACTTTAACCGACTCTTTCCACACTTCAAGACTCGAAACTCCGACTTGCTAATTAAATCAGTTAACTAAGTCACTTAACTAAGAACTTGGCTACCACATCACTTAGAGAAGCCTAGAGTTTGATATCAGTTATGAGTGGCAAACTGCTTTTAAGCGAAGTTTTGCCATGACATGTCACAGGCTTGCCATTCCTTGAGGAGATGGAGTCGTTATAATCAAAAGCACTTTTTCTAAGTATCATTTAAGGTCTCATAGACAAAGTTTCATCTGTAGGAGTAGCCATTCAATTCAATTCAACACTTCTAACAGGTCATGACCTTTTAGTGGCGTTAAGCAAAGCGCTACATTAGAAATTATTGAAATTATTATTGTTTCGATCACTACTGCTTCAACAGAAATCAGAATGAAGAGGTCTTCATTTCTCATTCCATCATTGTCATTCAGGCATAGGTTGCTAGTATTCTCGTTCGGCGCCGGCAGAAATCCCGACAAACACCTTTCTTGCGTGTCTTTCATTGCATGGAGAGACACAAAAACTACCCTCTGGTAGGGAGTGAGTAAACTCAGAGTGGAGTAAGTTCTGGTCGACACTTAGAACTCTCAGATAGGTGAAGCTATCCATTCCTAGTACCTAAGTACGTTGTTGGTTAGAGCTGATATTAGGTTGCCCACTGGTTAGCTAACCATTCACAATCGACTGCGTTTTCACATGCGCCGTCAGACAGATATTTGTCTTTGACTTGAGAGTAACGAAACTTTAAAGTATATTTTGTTTAAATATCTTAATTAGATCAGACATTGCACCTCTTGTATTGTTGAAATGCCAAGCGTTTCAAAATCATCTGTTATCACCAAACGCGGAACAATGGATGTACGCGAAAATTATATTATATATCTATAGATAAATGTATTTAATTACATTTTTTATTTTTTTATTTTAATTTTGAAACTTTTTTTTATATTTTCTTGTTTCCAAGTGGCGCAAGCTAATTTTTGTTTTTATACGATAGCCAAAAGTTGTAACGAGGACTTTCGCTTACTAATCCGAGGCTGTTAATTCGAAGCGTTAGCAATTTAGATTCGTATAAGTAGGTTGCTAGTCGGCTTATACTGTCATAACTTGGTGATAGATGAAAACTACGTATACCTCCAAGCAGGTGTTGCTGGTTTAGGTTCGCGAGTGGTATTTTACTTCCCACATATCTGCCGAGTGTTTCCCTAACTGCTACCTGAGGACGTAACTGATGGGAGACAGGAAACTCCACACGGCAAAACGAACTCAAATTTACCCGATAAAATCATGCATTCAGAAATATTTGCAACAAATTTAATTTTCAGCTCCTACATAATTTGTATTTTTTCCATGTGGTAAAGCGGGACAAAAAGGCAGTGAAAGATCATAAAAACTGAAAAAAATTGCTTGCTATGCCACAGTAACGCGCCGCCATGGGCAACGACAAACAACGTGAGTTATGATGATGCCAGGCTGGTGTGTCGCAACCGAAGGGCAGTGGAGAGAGCGGCGCTGGCAGCGAATGGAGTTGGTGATGCTCCAAAAAGGGCAGAAAAAAAAGAAAAAATAAGTGAATGCCAACTGGATGAATAAGTGAATGAATGAACTAATGAGCATAATAATTCTGAACATGAAAAAGTCACTCGCTGTAATTGAAATTTACAAATGCATTCACGTTGAAACAAAAAATGTGAAAACACACATAAATTTGTATGTGTGTGTGTGAGCATGGGAGCATACAAGCATCCTAAATTTAGTATGATTAAAAAATTAACCTGACAAAATTTCACTGTCATTATTAATATGCGACCAACTGTTTGTTTTGGTTTGGTTGTAGAGCAGCCGCAGTGGTGGCGGCGTCACTCAGACGCTCAGCTACCGCTGCATCGCCCTCCACTGGTTTGCTTTCATGAAAAGAAAAAAAAAACATTAAAAAAGAGAAATAAAAAAAAAACACAACAATAACGAATGACTGACTACCAAGTGCATTGACATGACATATGGATGCAGGTACATAAAAACGCATAAAAATTGTTATGCGTGTGCATTTGTCGGTTCATGTATGCATGTGTGTCTGTTCGTGATGGATTGCTGCTGCAATGTCGGCAGTGCAGCGTTGCCCTGATTAATTATATATGTGGATATTTTTGTTTTTGTTTTTGTTATGCCTATAAAAAATAACAGCAGCTACTTTGTTCCCTAACGATATTCTATTGTTTGTCATTTTTTTTTCGCTCACCCTCCGGTTTGTTGACTCTTGTGCGCTGCTCGCTGCCTGGCCACCAGTGGAATACTCCTTCAAGTACGCTCCTTCAACTAAAATGCGCGGAAATAACAGGGTATTATAAAATAAAATAAAAAAAGTAAAAAATATAAATTCTAGTGAAATTGTACGAACTTTCTATTCATCCTATTACATTTTCTAACCTCGTCTCATCCACTTTAATTTTGTAAATTTAATTTTTCACTTCGTACAGCGTCAACCTCTTCACTCTGCGTACTGCTGCAATTCGTTTACAAACTAAGGGAGTGTTTAAAGCTCCAAAAATTATTGAGTCAAGCCGCTTTTTGCGTCAAAATTCATTTCATTAAATTTAATTGCAATTCATTAGCTTTAATTAAACCTCCTGCGGCTACACGGCAGGGTTGGCTAAAATACTTCAAGATGTTCCTTTTTTATTATATTTAAGGTGAAGTCATAAGAGTCGACCAGCCGTCAGTTGAAAGTGTGAGTTTCTCACTTGCGACACGTGACTAATTCGTTTATATAGAGCCGGCAAAAAAAAATATTGCAACTCAATTTTTGACCAGTTTTGACTATTTTTCATTTATTTGAGTGTTGCTTATTTTCTCGTTGTTTAACAAATACACATAAAATACCAAATTTTAAACGTTAAACAAAAAATAGAAAAAGTGAACAAATTTCCATCAAAATTTCGGAAATAGAAGAAAAATTAGGTACGCAGTTTTATAGCCCCTTAGATTTTAGCATAAAAATGCAAGTTCCAAGAGTATCGTAATTATCGTTGATTTTTATAATTTTTCTTTACCTAACGATGATGCATTTTTTCTTTCAATAAGAAATCTCTCCACAAACAAATCCACACTTTTTTTTTTTGGAGCTCTCGTAAGACTTTCTGTAGAAGCTTTAGAAGTGAGAAAGCAATGGAATCCAGGCCATACATTCTATGCCAGTGCCACGCGCTTCGAGGAATGAATTTTTGGTTTTGGACTAATCAGTTCTTTGAAAACTTGGGCAGCTAAGCATAGTTTTACTACAAGAACTGATTGAATTCTCTAAAAAATCCATAAATCCATTAGTAAAACAAAGTGTAAGTTTCAAGTTGTTAAAATATCGCGTCGATTCGTTAATAGTTTTTTCCATACAATAGCTGTTTTAAATTGTTCGCCCATTTTCAGTGTCTAATAGAACTGTTAGGTTTTCTGTAATAGTTTCCTCGCGCACTTCGGCTGCCGTTGAGATATGCACGCATTGATTGCTCTGACCCTAATCCCACTTTATTTCTGATAGATATAATTCAGCGTTGCCATATGTACAAAAATTATGTCAAACATATCTATACTAGTATTATAAAGTGGAAAACTTTGTTTGTTTGTTTGTTTGTTTGGTTGTAATGAATAGGCTCAAAAACTACTGGACCGATTTTAAAAATTCTTTCACCATTCGAAAGCTACATCATCCACGAGTAACATGGATTATATTTTATTTTGGAAATAGGGCTCGAGATATAGGTCAAAACGTGGACCCGGGTAACCTTCGGATGTGTATGTGCAATATGGGTATCAAATGGAAGCTGTTGGTGAATGCTTTAGTTCAGAGTATTTCCATCCGCTCCGTGACTAGGGTCTCGAGATAGAGACCAAACCGTGGACCCTAGAATGTGTTTGTACAATATGGATATCAAATGAAAGCTGTTGATAAGTGCTTTAATACGGGGTAATTTTCATACCTATTGATGACTAGGGTCTCGAAATATATGCCAAAACGTGGACCCGCCGTGTCTTTGAACCGAATTAAACCAAACTTACGCACTTTGTTAAGTAAGTATTGAAAATGGGTTTCGTAAAGTTTGGTTGTAATTCGGAGCACTGGCAACGGGTACAGCGTTCTTTTGAACCAGCCATAATGTCGCTTACTTTTTTAACTCTTGGGGCGGAACTGAACTGTCAAATTGACAGTGTGAGTTACAATGTGTCAATATTTCTTTCTGATTTGGATGCCATAAGGAAAAAACGTAAGTTCAACATGTAAAAATTGTTTGTGAATTTTTTTGGAGTGGATTTTGGAACAGTGAATAATTTCTTACGAAATTTGAGAATTTAATGTGAAATCCGAATGAAATTATGTGTTCGTGGAAAAAAAATTTTTTTTCGTTTTTTTTTTTTTTGAAAAATATAAATGGATAATGGTTAAAAAAGCTCCAATGCTTAATAAAACATATAAATTCAAACGAAAAATTCATGGATGATCAGGAAAAAAGACGATTGTTTCTTAGTTATTCATATGCGTTGATTTGAAATTTAAAAACAATCTTCTTTTTTCCTGATTTTCAATTTATATTTTATATTTACTCAAAAACAAAAAATATTGTTTATGCCAAAGCGCTTGAATAAAGAATAAAGAAATAAATAATATGAAAACCATATATTTTCTGTTCTAAACCATATCTATTCTATTTTAGTGTGCCCAGCGAAGGGGGTCGGGTTTGCTAGTCATATAATAAAGCTAGTTCACACTGAGAGAATAAAATTCATTGTTGTTAGTAAATTTTAATTTGCATATACAACAAGAACAAAATAAGTTTGAAAGTGATCTACAATATAATTTTATTAGCATCCAAAGGCCAGAAGACACATCTTCCTAGTGCGCAAGATAAGCACAAAAATAGCTATTTTTATAGCTGTAGTTCTTAAGATGCATCTTTCGGTATCCTTCGTCATGAGATTAAGATCAGAATGAAACTTTAAAGTCTTTGTGGTCGACAATAAAAATATATTCATATCAGTGAAAATCTCGTCAAATTCGGTTCACAGGAATCGGAAATCAGCGTTTGAAACAGGCAAATATGCAGCCAAAGTTCCTAAAAATTATATTCTTATGTGATGTTGTGCACCCTACAACTTTTTATAACATTATTAATATTTTCTGAAAGCCTAGTAATAAAAAGTTAGACACAACTCTATTAAGGCTTATTATATTAGAACTCATGCACCGAACTTATTCAGTGGAAAATGGTTAAAATATATATCTAAGTTATTGTATATGAAAGGTTTCGACACATGAGGTAAAATTTTAAGCGAAATGTTTTTGTAGAACATCTTAACCCATTAACTCTCACTTAAAAGGGTCGTTTTGACGCCTACTTGAAGAATTCGCTCAAAAAACTAATTTGGAAAGTCTTTAAAGGGCTAAATGCTCTAGAAAATGATTATACGGAAAATTTTACTATGGCTTTTCTCAGACAAAATCTTCACGTTACTAGGAAATATTAAAAAAATTAAAAATTAACCAAAAAAAAAATTAATTCCGAGCTGGTTTGAGTTGCCATAAAATTCACGCATTGCATACTGCGTTTGGTGCCCATAGAGGGAAGCCAACACGACTTCATATTTGTAGTCGCAAGATGACGGCGGCTATTTACTAGCCAAAAGACCTGTAGTTTGGTTGGATACTACAATAGCAATAAAAATTGTAAAACTTTTAGATGTTTTTTGACAGAAATTCTGCCAAAGTGTAACTATCAGGTTTTAGGTTGGAG
Organism: Anastrepha ludens; assembly: GCF_028408465.1. NCBI lineage: Eukaryota > Metazoa > Arthropoda > Insecta > Diptera > Tephritidae > Anastrepha > Anastrepha ludens. The sequence continues at coordinate 118,348,193 of NC_071502.1, forward strand.
CTTGCGAAGAGACGAATGAAATGAAAATTCAAGCCTGTCGGATATACTGCATACTATACATTAGTTCTCAGACTATTTTAGTCATTTACAGACTCAGTGCATGGAGCGCTGAAAAATATAGTAGTTTGAGTAGACAATCTACTCCTGAACACACACAGGGGTGTGAGTCAAAATGTTTGATAGGAAGGTGGTAGAAAACTTTGTCACACCTGGTCAGGCACAACGAAACGTATGATTCCTCAGCTCGGGTTAACGTGGAAGAAACTGATGCTCTCAAATACTAAGAAAAAAATTATTTTGTACTAGCTGGGCTAAGCTCTCGAATCTGAATGTATTAATCCACCATTGACTTCGAAGTTTGAGTTGTAATGCAAAGGTACCAGAAATTTCCCTATACCGCAAGCTACTACGGCTACCCATATCTTAGTTGCTCTGGTCAGCTTTAGAAGTTTTGAGTCACTCTCTGCAATAGCAGAGAATAATGAATGTCGATAGCTGAAGAGTGTTGAAGAAATTTAAGGCATGAATACAAAATCTTCGTAGTATATATAAGATGGCGTAAAATTAATCACCTTAATGAAATATTTACCTATAATCTTTGCAAATGGCCTCATACGTGAGACATATTAGACACTTGAGAACTAGACAACTGGGGTGTACAAACAGGCAAGTAATAGAGAGGTTCAAATAAAGATTCCCACCGTCAACCAACTGATTGGACCTTATCATTGTGGCTTCAGACCTGGAAAGTCTACCATCGACCAAATATTCACAATACGCCAAATTTTGGAAAAGACTCATGAAAGGAGAATCGATACACACCATTTTTTCGTCGACTTCAAAGTTGCATTCGACAGTACGAAAAGGAGTTACTTGTATGCCGCGATGTCTAAATTTGATATCCCCACAAAACTAATACGGCTTTGCAAGATGACGTTGCTCAACACCAGCAGCGCCGTCAGAATTGGGAAGGACCTCTCCGAGCCGTTCGATACCAAACGAGGTTTCAGACGGGGTGACTCGCTGTCGTGTGACTTCTTTACTTTATGTTAGAGAGAATCGTACGAGCCGCAGAACTTAATCGCTCAGGCACAATATTTTATAAGAGCGTGCAATTGTTGGCGTATGCCGATGATATTGACATCATCGACCTTAACAACCGCGTTGTTAGTTCTGTCTTCTCCAAACTAGATAAAGAGGCAAGGCGAATGGGTCCGGTGGTGAACGAGGACAGAACAAAGTACCTCCTGTCATCAAACAAACAGTCGGCGCACTCGCGTATCGGCACCCACGTCACTGTTGACAGTTATCATTTCGAGGTTGTAAAGGACTTCGCATACTTAGAAACCAGCATTAACACCGATAACAATGTGAGCCTTGAAATCCAACGTAGAATCTCTCTTGCCAACAAGTGCTACTTTGGACTAAGTAGGCAATTGAGTAGTAAAGTCCTCTCTCGACGAACAAAACTAACACTCTACAAGACTCTCATCATGCCCGTCCTAACGTATGGCGCAGAAGCTTGGACGATGACAACATCCGATGAAGCGACGCTTGGAGTGTTCGAGAGAAAGATTCTGCGTAAGATTTTTGGACCTTTACACTTTGGAAGCGGCGAATATCGGAGGCGATGGAATGATGAGCTGCATGAGCTTTACGACGACATAGACATAGCGCAGCGAATAAAGATCCAGCGGCTACGCTGGCTGGGTCATGTCGTCCGAATGGATACAAACGCTCCGGCTTTGAAAGTATTTGATACGGTACCAGCTGGTGCTAGCGCTGGTGAAGGTGGAGGAAGGCCTCCTCTGTGTTGCAAAGATCAGGTGGAGAAGGACTTGGCTTCACTTGGTGTGTCCAACTGGCGCTTGGTAGCACGAGAAAGGAACGACTGGCGCGCTTTGTTAAACTCGTCCGAAATCGCGTAAGTCGTTATAGCGCCAATTAAGAAGAAGAAATAAAGATTTCCATCATTCAAAATAATTTTTTACTATATTTGATAAGAAATTATTCAAAAACGAAATTTGGTGATTAATTGTACGCCACCTATTAGATATTGACATGATTGCAAAGATAGAAATCTGTGGAAGTGTCTTGAAGTGTCACTCAAGAAATTTTTTTATTCTTGCGCATTTAATCTAATCATCCTGGGATTGCCGCACAAACTTGGCATATGTAAATGGAGTCCTTCCTGTTGTGACCTCATAACTCCACTCTCTAGAATATCACTTACCACAGCCTTTCTCACTCTTCCTCACAGCTTTTCAAATGGGAATGTGCTCCAGCTACTTTCAAAATACTTCCGGCATTTGTCTCGCTCAACTGGTGACACTTCCGCGGGTGTTAATGGCATAAAAGTCAGCAAGTGTTGACACAAAACGATGCTGAGCGCCAACAATAGCGCCAGCTCATGCTACAGCAACGAACAACGAACAACAAACAACAAGCTACATGCAACACGCAACACTTACTCAGCCAAACCAAATGCGGCGGTATGCAGCGCAGCTCATTGCGATTCCATGGAGAATTGCACTTATGAGTTCAGCTGTCTCATTGCAGCCAAGTGTGTGCTTATAAAGCGCGCATGTGTGTGTGTGTGAGGCGTGCATGTAAGTTGTAACATTAACACTTTTGCAATTGTTTAATATTTATCTTTTGCCGCAGATGGATTAGCGACAGTCGCAGCCGGCATTCCCACTATTGTTGTTGTTCAAGTAGTAAAATGTGTTTATTATTCTTTCGGTCGCTTTTGTCTTTTGTAGGCTACGGGTTTTGCTTTTATTGCCGTTGCCATTGCACTGTTTGTTGCTTGCCACAGTGGGCGCAAAGGAATGCGCCTGGAACGTGTAAAAGTATGCAATTGTTTGTGTTTTGCATTTTTCACTTGCTCTTGGGTGAGTGTGAGTGGCGTCTTGGTTGGCTGGCAGCATACGAGCGATTTGTGGCATGCAACAATGAAATGCTATGCAACATACAAAGGAGATGCTAGCGCAGCAACTAAGTTGACTGACTGACTGCCCGAGGGCAAAACTGCGAGAAGAGTCGCTGAGCAGTCAGAGTTCACTGCACATTTGCACTCAGTGCACACACACGCACACACACATACATGAATAGGCAAGAGCAAGTATGTGTATGTGTGCGTGTGCGCGTATGCATTGTAGATTATGGTTTATGTCTACACAAGTGACATGTTGTTTATCAAATACACAACAATAGCAAAAACAACAACAACAATCAGCGCAAAAATGCAAACCAACAGCGGAGTGCAATGCAAAAAATCGGGCATACTGGCAGTCACTCAGTCAAAGAGTAATTCCGCCACTCGCACTTACGAATGGACAAATAAATATTCCAGTATGCATACACACACACGCACCCATACATATGCATGCATAGATATTTATTTGCAGTGTTGTCAGCCAAACATGCGTTCTTGCCATTGCCAATTGTTGCATTCACTTTGATGAGTCGTACTGGCACACATACATACATATTTGTGCGCGTGTATGTGCATGCAACAGCAGATGCATTGTGTTTTTACTGTTGTTTTTGCCGTTTCCACTTGCAACAACTCTAGCCGTTGCTGTCACTGCGCACACAAAAGCTTGTTGGCTGAGTGCTAAGTGTTGAATGATGAGCTACAAATGCATTTATGCCCACCAATGCTTAAGCGTATGCGTGTATGTGTGCGCGTTGTATATGCGTTGTAGTTGCCTCCAGCATCGCTTGCATGCCATAATTGGTGGTATCCACACATGCAGCGCGCACTGTTGAGGCTCCGCAACGCATTGTCCTCTTAAGTGCTGTAATTAATAATTTCACTGGCTTTGTGTTGGTGTAAAGCGCTGCTTTGGCACTCTTTGATGTGTTGAAATTGAAAAACGGCTAAATTGAAAAATTGTTGTCGAGTATTACAAGTGAATTTAGTGATGTATGCAGTGCGGCTCTGCTGGAACATATTTTACATATAGTCATATGGTTACTAAATGGGTACTGCGCTAAAAGCGATCAATTTCAGAATTTGGAATATTTGAACACTTTGTGAATTGGTATTAGGTGACGTTGAGAGTAAAAATTATGTGGAAAACGGACCTGCAAACACCATAAGAACAGATGTGCTTCAAATTCTTAAAACTTTTACTGGTTCCACAACTATAGCCGATAGCAAAGCCAGCCGCAAGGATTGAGCTACCCTATAACAGAATCTGCCATATTTATTGCCTCGCAGCCTCTTAGGAAACAGTAAACCAATTTGTATGGAAAAATTCAGCACTGAAAGCCCTGTGACATATACCTCCTAAATTTATTATAAAGTCACCACATCGGAACATTGAAGTAAATCAAAAAAAGAGGCGAACTGGCAAGAGCGGGGTCTGCCATGAGTTACATTCTTGCAGAATCGGTGTTCCCACTACTGGGTGTCATCAAGAATGCAATCTCCTGAAAATACCTACGAATCGTGGATTATAGAGGAAGGCATCAGACGACATACAAAGTTACAACACACAACAAATGATTTCAATAAATGTTTCAGGGTTGGGCATAGTGCACTAAATAATTAATGCATTAAACGGAAAAACTGAAGATTTAATGGTAATGAAACTCTTATTTTAACTATCCCTAAAAAATTAGTGCAAGCAAGGCAAATATAAGAAATATTAAATATTCTCTCTGATTTCTATATCAGCTGATCTGTTATTGTGTTGCTCTTCTTTCGCTTTGCTAGCAAACATCGCATACTGGGTTTTTACTAATTCGAGGTACAGAATGCAGAGGTGTGGCCAGCATCAGACCGCTAACCGGCTCTCAGCAATTTTGAAAGGATCAGCTGATTGGCTGATGTCATATTGGTAATGAGATTGTGTTGGTGATATACGAAAAAGAAATCAACAAAGTCTCCACTTATGCTACTTCGTTGCCAACTGATTGGACAACTGATGGGAAGAGTGCGTGAATACGTGTGAAACGAGCGGGCCGAATTCTGCTGTCGAGTTATCGGAGACGTGGCAGCCGAAGTTACGCTCGCGATTTTGCTTCGTTTGCCCGAACCTGGTGATTTATAATCCTTGTGCTAAGTGGTACCACCCTATGATTAGTAGGGGATTTAGTGCGGAAAGGCTGAAAATGCTTCACAGGGAAAAAGGCTGGCAAAATAACCGTTCACTTTGGAACTCAAGCCAAATTATAGAAGGCTGATTCTATGTACATTTTGCATGATAAGCACCCTTAATATACATATCTAATCTGTAAGATTTCTAAATCACAGACTCAATAAAGTATTAAATGAAAAAAAAAAATGTATTTTGTTCTATAAAAAAATGGGTTTTCTCTAATATAAAGTCACTGTTATTTTTCAAAAGTGCAGTTGGACAGTGCTATTAAAGTTGTGATCTAAGCTCTCCAAATTTTCCGCCAAAAGCGTTCTGTTGATTTAAAACTCAATTGCTAATATTCTGTATATTTTCTTCTACGCCCAGGCATTGGCAAACCTCCGAGAGCATTTCTGCCATGAAAAGTGGCTCAAAAACAGAAAAACCATCTGTCATTCGGAGGTGGCATGAAACTGTCGGTCAACCATTTGTGGACAAAATATCAAGACGCACACCACAAATGGGGAAAACAGCTCGGCCAAACACCCAATAAAGGGTGTAGCGCTAATTTTGTATAAATATTTTTTTCCTTCACTAATTTCTTGATAGCTGGGGAGATAGATGGAATGGTACTAAAACGTCGTTTTGTTATCAACCTACCTACAACCAAAAGCTGTTGATGTACTAGAGGAGGTTGCTGGGATTTTGGTTTGTTGCACTGCCCCGGGCTGTCGAAGAAAGGAGCACTCAGTGATCTTAATCGTCTAGCTGCAAAACTCGGACATTTACAGAGAAAGCACTCAGAAATTTCCTTCTCTGAAAAACCCTCACAGCTTCTGCAATGGTAAATCTAGCTTTCTTGCGTGTGTGCCGATCGTCCAATGACGAGCAAAAACAGTTACAAGTTTGGAAATTGAATGGCGTGGAGGTACCAAAGTTTTCTGCTAATAGCTAATTTACATTAATTTTTCCTCAATCAAAACTAAAGAACAAAAAAATTAATTTGCACTTCGGCTTAAATACGCATACAATTTTCGGAATTTTGGAAATTTATTTTATAAATACTTGACCTTACTTCGCCTTCAGCTCTTTCCTCGCATTCTCTTTGATCTCCTCTATCGACTGAAATTTCCTTCCACGAAGTGCGCGTCATCATCATGCAAAATCCGAGAATTGTTGGCCCACATTTCCGGCCGGCCAGGCAGACACTAATGATTCGATGGCGCTAAAAAGTGACAGATATGAGTCTTAAAGTCCTACCAACATAAGAAACAAATTTGGACCGGTTTCCACGTGCGCGGTTTGTTTAAATTAAACATACCCGGTACTTTTTCAACAAATCATTTTGTATCAAAAATATTTTAATATATGAACAAAATTTTCAATCCAAATGAATTATTATACGTTTTCAAAAAAAAATCCAGTATTTCTGCACAATTTTATAATCTGAAAATTCCTTTCAAAGTTCATAAGCAACAATATTTATTGGGGAATTGATATTTGCTTTTGCTTGCTCATTTTAATAATTTTACACAACTGTGGAAATCAGCTCAAAATAACCCCAACGAGTTCAATTTAATGCACTGCTATGTACTAATTAATTTTTCATGCAACAAAATATGGCACATACGCCAACACATTTACGAGTAGCAGCAATGCCCCATGGCTGCTGAAACTGAAACGACGGCAATGCCAAAACATATGGAAGCAATCAAAGGCGTTGACTGATCAACCAAATGGCAATTGGAGACGCTTGATGCGAAGCGAGAGTAAAGCGAGAAGCCCGCAACTCCTCAAGCGCAGGCATAGAGTAGGCATAAAGTGGCGGAACATCTGCTTCCGTATGCGACAATTTTACGAAAAATCAACAAAGGGCGCAATTAAACTCAGCTCCTCTTGTAGTTGGTAAGCAGATAATGAGCGCCAAGCGTTGAATGCGAGAGTGTGTGAAGATGGATGAAGACGAAATTGGATTGGCAACGTAAGAAAGGCATACAAAATTATGCCTGATATTAGGATTGCTGTGTATTTTTACTTCAGAACCTTCTGCATACATACATACATACTTCTGTAGGTACTCGTACACATTTGCTTATAAGGCTCCCCCATTAGCACAAAGCAGCCGTTACGAATGCGTTCATCTTAAACGTCGCGACTGGTTTGTCATTACGCAGCCGCAAACGGCCATTAAAAATTCACGAAAATCAAAATTGCTTTAATTTGGCAGCAGATCAGTGAATATTTGTCAAGCGGAAAGATGCCAATGTGGTGATATCGGTAGTGAGTTAAATGTCTACAGAACTCAACGAAAGCTGAATAAGCAAATTGAGAGTGAAGCCGAGCCTTTTGTAGTTTTGAAAAAAAAAATGAGGCATAAAATAAAGAAATGATAAAAAGTTCTGCTGCCGCATAAAAATGTTTTGTTATTTTATCTCGTTTTTTATCTTTTTTTTAATTTTTTTTGTTTTTTTTCAGATTTCTCGTACTTGTATACTCGTACACACGCCTTAAATCGTAAATACTCATGTTTTGAAAATTACACACGCATGAAAGACAATCAATAAAATAATTGTGGGGCAAGCAGTGACACAGAGAAAGAAATGTACACGCTTTCGTGTACATTCAGGCATACAAATACATTTCTAAAAATAAATGGATACGCGAATACAAAGGATGTGCAGATGTCATACGAAAATAGCCGCGCTTGATTGCTGCTTGACAATAATGATCTATTCCCCTGTGTGTGCACTTTTGCCTTGTAGTTCATATATAGAAGTGTGTGTGAGCGATTGAGTTGAGTGATAAACAACTACAAATCCAGATGCACTCATATAAGTAGAGAGACTCCCTATAGTCAAATCTACCAGTTATGAACTACTTTACTACTAGTTGTTTTGTAACTGTGGTAGAGAATCTGCTAATTTTCTACAATTCTTGCATCTAATATTTTTAAAACTCCGATCTCCCACAAAATGTTAGTTGTTAGCGAATGCATCCACATTATGCCAATTAGGGAACTACATAGTAAGTGATCTAAGAAATTAGTTCGTAATGGACTACAAAAAAAAAAAAAAAAAACAGATGATTGACTAGATCAACTTTTATATTTATTCAATCCTCATTTCGTATACCCGTAAAGTTTGAAGTATTAATTTTTTTTTTCATTTTGCAACTAGTACATTTTGAGTCACTCTTTAACTAGTATTACTTCTGACATCAAATAGCAGTTTATGTCTTAAAATTATAGCTGAGTGGCCGACTTTTACATGTGGAGCTGCTACGCATCATAATTGGACTAGTACAAAACTAGTCCATTATGGAGTAGTACTAGTCCGTGGTAAATTCGCTTCAAAATTTCTCGTGTGTCTAATTTTACTTGCCGATGTCTTTGCCTATAACAATTTACACACTCTGCATCACTTTGAGACTAGTTTCGAAAGTACTTAAGAATGTATAGAGCAAAAGGTATATCAGAAGTCACTGAGTTTTAAATGTCTTAAAATCTGAAACAATAATGTTGGTTTTTTAGCTTCGTTAAATGTTTGGAAGGTGTATTTATTGCTGTCCTTTCGACGTGGGGCGAAGTAACAATCAAGCGTTCATCATCAATGCCTAGAGTTCCAAGTTGGAACATAGAGCCACAATCTATGTATCAGCTAATAATGGAATGATATATAGTACAAAACACTCTTCAGCTTCCGAATAAAGAAAAATACTATTTTGGGTACCCTGACTCTGAAGCATTACAGTCAGTGATATTGCCGATGAGCTAGCAAGTGGAATTTCATCTCCTCCTTCTCTATAACCGAAGCCATTTTGTGGTCTTGATGGATGAATATCTGGGAGCATCTTAGTAAATGGGTAGCTTAGAGAGTAATAAATACGAGTACAAACGTGCATTAAAGGGTCTCAAGCAGAAAAAAGCTTCTTAGATACCCCTTTAGTAGGAATGACGTAAATCTGTTTGGTAGGCAGGTCGATTTAAAGGTTGCTCAGAAGTTATTTCATCGGTCAAAATAGAACGGGGTTAGCAACTGTGAAAGTACTATGATTACTTTAGTAAGGATCTCACAATATCTTATGCAAATGTTCGGACTTGATTTGTCCTCCGTTGAGGACATGACTTTGGACGGGAATTTAACGAATTTGTATTATAGCTAACGACTTGAGCTTCCAGGTATATAACGGCTGATTTTTTAGCTATTATCTTTTTAAAGAGTTGGTTTAAAAAGCTGACGCACGTTTCGTGTTTTGTTTCACTATCAAACATCTTCCATTTGGTCTATAATTTAACCATGAATCGTCTTACAAACGAACCACGCTTGCAAATCATTGAATCTTATTATAAAAATGCCTGTTCTGTTAAGAAAGTTTAAGATCCACTTTTTTATCGAAAAATTGTGTTCAGCGACGAATCTCATCTTTGGATCAATGGGTACGTAAATAAGTAGAATTGTCGATTTTGGAGTGAAGATCAGCCAGAAGAATTGCAAGAGCTACCAATGTATCCAGAAAAGGTCACAGTTTGGTGCGGTTTATGGGCTGGAGGCATCATGGGACCGTACTTCTTCAAAGATGCTGCGAATCGTAACGTAACTGTGAATGGTGAGCGCTACCGTGAAATGACTTTTTTTGCCCAAAATGCAATAGCTTGACTTGCATGACATGTGGTTTCAGCAAGACGGTGCCACATTCCACACAGCACGCGTAACAATGGATGGACTTGTTGAGAGGCGAGTTCGGTGAAGACAACATTAAAGCATTTATATGTGAGATACCGGCCGAAACATAGGAAAGAGTATGCCGAAATTGGACTAAGCGGATGGACCATTTGAAGCGCAGTCGCGGTCAACATTTGCATGAAATAATCTTCAAACATTTGTGGAACAACATCAAGACGCACACCACAAATAGGAGGAGGAGCTCGGCCAAACACCTAACAGAAGTGTACGCGCCAATTATTTATTTATTTTTTTTTTAATCTTCAAACATTAAATTATATGGACTGTACTATCGATTTAAATAAAAATTGCATGCATTTTTCTGAATTTTACTTGTGTTTTTTGAAAAACTTTCCTATAGCTCTTAAAAAATCACCCTTTATATACCTTAGCGACCGCTATTAGAAGAAACTTTTTTTCATTTTGGTATTTCACCGAGATTCGAACCTACGTTCTCTCTAACCCTTTCGGCTACTGCGGCTTGCCGTGATAATCTAGTGGTTGCGACTCTACGTTGTGAGCTTCCAGGTAGCTTCCTAAAATTCAATTTTCCATCGCTTTACAGATATAACCTTTTAAAAAGGATTCTCGAATAGACGAAAAAAAAAACCCGCAAGCCCGACTGAAGATTTTAATATTCTTTAAGAATAGCTGATACTATCACACTTAGGAATATATACATCAATAGTAATAGGACTATGAATAAGTTCGTGCGGTTTTACAACAGATGGCGTAACTTGATTATTATTCCATCGATCCACATTTCCAAACATTCATTGGAGAGCTACTGTCGTAAGGCACAAACGTCAGTATAAGTTTTTTATTTGAAGCGTAAACAACAATATTTTTACCACACTTGAAAATGTCGAATTTCGTGCCAAATAATGTGTTTTTGCGGGGAATTCTTCTTCATTATTTTAATATGAAGAAAAAAGCAGCCGAAAGTCATCGTATCTTGGTGGAAGTTTATGGTGAGCATGCTCTATCTGAGCGAACGTGCCAGAAGTGGTTTGCACGCTTTAAAAGTGGTGATTTTGGCTTGGAAGACGAAGAACGCGAGGGTGCGCCGCCAAAGTTCATGGATACCGAATTGGAGGAATTGCTCGATCAAGATCCGGCTCAAACGCAAGAAGAGGTTGCAAAAACTTTGGGAGTTGATCAATCAACCATTTCCAAACGTTTAAAAGCCATGGGAATGATCCGAAAGGTAGGCCATTGGGTGCCGTATGAATTGAAGCCAAGAGACGTTGAACGCCGTTTTATGGCATGCGAACAACTGCTTCAACGGCACAAAAGAAAGGGTTTTTTGCATCGAATTGTGACTGGCGATGAAAAGTGGGTCCATTACGACAATCCAAAACGTCGGGCAACGTATGGATACCCTGGCCATGCTTCAACATCGACGTCGGCGCAGAATATTCATGGCCTGAAGGTTATGCTGTGTATCTGGTGGGACCAGCTGGGTGTTGTGTATTATGAGCTACTGAAACCGAATGAAACGATTACGGGGGATGTCTACCGACGACAATTGATGCGTTTGAGCCGAGCACTGCGAGAAAAACGGCCGCAATACGCCGATAGACACGACAAAGTTATTTTGCAACATGACAATGCTCGGCCACATGTTGCACAAGTGGTCAAAACATACTTAGAAACGCTCAAATGGGATGTCCTACCCCACCCGCCGTATAGTCCAGACCTTGCGCCATCCGATTACTATCTCTTCCGATCGATGCAACATGGCCTGGCTGACCAGCACTTCCGTAATTACGATGAAGTCAAAAAATGGATCGATTCGTGGATTGCGGCAAAACAGACCGAATTTTTCACAAAGGGAATCCGTGAATTGCCAGAAAGATGGGAAAAAGTAGTAGTAAGCGATGGACAATATTTTGAATATTAAATTTGTAACCATTTTACGTCAATAAAGTTTCAAATTTCGAAAAAAAACCGCACGAACTTATTCATAGTCCTATTAGTTAAATCCTCATGGTGGGGTCGGAAATTGCTTGGGCATTTGTCGTGTTATTTGGGTACAAAAATCCTCTAGATCGCAATATTCCCCACTCCTATATTATCTAGCTTAGCTATGAAAGCTGATCCACAGCTGTAAATATCTCAGTGTTGTTATTCTATTAAATTCCAGAAGCTTAGCTACTAAAACTAGTATACAGCTGGAAGAATCTCTTATTATGGTCCTTTACGCTTGGAATTGTAATAATACTTGATGAAGGATTTGAGGTTCAGGCACTTCCTTCCAGCATTCAGACAGACATCATTATAAGAAGCAGACTGGATGGTAATCTGTTGAATAGTAGACTGAAAAGAGGTTAGAGAGATAACTATCGATTCAGACACAACATTATTCCTACAACATTATTCCCTTTCCTAATTAGTTCCGATTCAGTTACGAAAAATGCTATTTGGTGGTTTTAATTTCTTGCTTTGAAAACTACATCGCTGCTCCTCCTATGAAGCTGCAATCTCCTATTTAGTGACAGGTACAAAATGCACACAAACTGCACCATTTTGCACCTATTTCGCACCAGTTTGTGTACAGTTAAGAAATTGTTAACATAGAACTAACCTCTCTATCCAACATTCACTATTGTCCTCTATCTGATGGCACATAAGAAGTACCTCACTTATAACAACAATGACCGTTTGTCAACGGATGCAGAGAACAAAAGTACACGGAAAAAGGACGAAGCATGAAAATAGTCAAATAACATGAAAAGAAAAACCTCAGCACACAATACTCAAGTACATATAAGTAGTGAGTAGGTAATACATGGATGGATGGATAGCTGGCTGTACTTTTGTATGTGTGACTGAACAGATGAATGAAAGCAATAGTGCAAGTCCGAGCAGATCATTATACTGGCACTTGAAGCGTGTAAGTAATGCTTGAAAGGAATGAGTGACTGGAAAAATACATACCTATATACACCTATGAATGTCTTATGATGAATTACATACTTGCATACCTACAAACTCTTAGGTAGATAAGATGTAATACTATAATTTGTTGTGTTTGCGTTCCCTACATCTTTGCTCGAGTGAGCAATTTAGATTTGTGGATAATGCATAATGATACGAATGGCAATAACAATATGTGCATGCGTAGAATGAAAGAAAAATTGAAAGAAATCGTCAAATAATGAAAAATGAAGTAGAACTAGTGAAATAAAAAAAAGAAACCAAAAGATGCTTATTTCTTCATCCTGCTTAGTACTCAAATATTACTATTTGATTTATGTGATGAAATACCGTAAATCTTATCAGACTCAGTGAAAAGAGTAAAACAAAGTGTAATATCTCTAAATTTTATAAAATAAAATCCGAAAATATGTAGGCTTACATACCTTATAACTATGGACAGAATGCTCCGATTTACACAGGGATTTTTGTATTTTGAAGCTAAGCTCTCTTGCCAGGCTCTTCTCAACATAAATTGCTTAAGCTTAGAAAGTCAGCGTGTCTATGAGCCAAAATGTGTGAAAAAATCATGAAATTACTTAACCGATTTCAATATAATTTGTTTGCTGTAAAACTTTGAAATATTTTCCATCACTCTGTACTCTGTACTCTGTAATGTTATCAATTATTTCGATTAAGTATTAAAATTAAAAAAAAGGAACATTAAAAAACATGAAAACCCAGAAGTAGCGGAAATAAGCAGACAAAGCAAATATTAGAAATGTATGCTCCCAGGTGTTTATATCTGGTGATTTCTTATGGTGATGCTTCCTCCTCTTTTATATGCAAACTGGTGCAAAATTAATCACCTCGGAAGTTTTATAACTTTTGCAAATTCTGTAGACAGTTGCAGCATCCAACAGACAAGTAATGGAGTGCAACAGCAGCAGCATAGCACTGGCGACGTACTGCTTTAGACAAACAGACAATCGAACAGACGTTTGAGATAACCACTCACTACACTAAAAGACAGATGACTAGCCGACAGTTCGTAAATTTCACATTATCGCAAAATTTCTGATATCACTCGACTTGCTCATTTCAAACGAACGGCAAACTCAGAGAAATAGACCGATTTGGCTTCCAAGTGATGCTTCTAACCAAACAAAACCTCGATATGCCTCAGTCTTTGCACGGATTTTTCAAACGGCCCTGGTAGTTATATAATTGGGTGTAGCAGAACAAAAGGACAATGCTACCTTTAGTAGACTTTCATTTTCGAGCAATACGCCCCCCGACCTTAATTAGAGAAGAGAATCATATAATATTTTTTTTGTCTTGAAATTTTTTTAGAATTTTCCATAAAAAGACCCCTCAGAGGTGTGTGCATTAAAAAAGAAGATTAAAATTGACCAAAAATTGAAGTTTTGAATAAAATGTTTCGAAAAAACTCCACTGTGCGCCTGTCTGAGGCTACCCAGTAGTTACTTTGCTCTAAGTTTACCCACCTCGAAATAACATATATCTATAAAATTGGCGCTTACACCCTTTTTTGTTGTTTGGCTGCGCTCCTCCTAGTATTTGCGTCTTGATGTTGTTCCACAAATGGAGAGAGGAGCTTTTTCGTGATAGAAATACAATCGGAGGTTTGCCTTTGCCTGCCGAGGGACGACCGCTATTAGAAAACACTTTTTCTTCACTCTTCTTCTTCTTTAAAAAAAAAAATACTAAGCACAACGGCGTCAAACATAAACTACGAATAGTCGCTGTTTTCTCAGAACATTGACTGTTTATACAGTCAGACTTGAGTTAGAGCATAAAATTTCCTTCAGCAGCCGCTTACCTCTCATTTGATGTCCTCTTACACAATAAAAATTCAGTATATGAATCAACATTCTGAAAATCCCAGCAAATCAATTATACGAACTGTTGAAAGCACAAAAACAATATGCGACAGTGCGATTACCTAAACAATCACAGCCCGAGCAAACATAGCCGGTGGTAGAGATGTAATTCTACGAAATAAATCCTTGGCCATTCACCAATCGAGCTAAATCTGCACAGTTCGATTAACATTCAGCAATTCAAGTTTACTTACTTCGCAGGTATTTGTGCTTGCGATATATTTGCATGCGTGACACGCATACATGTGCGTACATACTTATGAGTGGGTATCTACAAACGGACTGACTGCTAGTATTTCAATTTGCAGTTAGGGCAAATCAAGTGTACCGAAATCAGGGCATAAGTAAGTGGCAGCGGCAATTGGAATTTGCAACAATTTCCTGAAATTGTTCTGCTTCCTCAACTGATTAATAATGTTTAAAAATGGTAGTGTAGCTGAAAATCCAAATGCCGACTTCCATCCACTCTCACTTAGGTTAGCTGGCGCAAAATAAAACAGAAGTGCATTGTTTACACAATTACAATAAAACAAAACAGCGATTCTAATAGTCGATAGATACTAAGAGTTATCAAGCATATGGGCGCATATATACATCTATGTGAGTGTGTTTAGAAGTTAGTATTTCATATAGGTATAGACCTTTTCATTTTGATTTTTGAATAGATACAACTATACACAGTGACCATTCCTGAGCATTTCACACAATTAAATTCTTACACGGCATATTTTCAGAGCTTTCACAAAATGCTTTCATGAAGCTTGCTGGGCTTTTACAAAAAAGTAGTCTTTGAACTCTGTAACAAGAAAAGCTTGGTTAGAAAATGCACCGATGATCAAAAATATTTAAAAGTATCTACTTGCAGCCTCTGAGTGAGCACCCAGGCTAATTCGTTTTGCTCTACGCGCTCATAAAGTTTGCTATTGTGCTTTACTGCATGTACGAAGCTGCATGGCGCGACTGCTGTATTGATGGAAAGCTTTTAAATGTCAATCGGCCACTGCTTGGTTGAGTTCTTTTGATAGCTGTAAATTGCGCAGCTATCGGTTAGGGAGTGAGAAAACTTTTGTTATACTTTTCAGGCCTCATAAGCCTTCATTTACCATTCCATTTTACCATTTTTGGAAGACGGTTGATCAACAAAATCTCTGAATTGAGTCCGTCTAAGCCAAAAATATTTATTTAAAATCAGGTTTTGCTTAATTTTCTATAAGACAAGCTGAATAAAGCGACGCTTAGAAATGTTCAATTCATAATTCTCTTGAAGATAAAAAATAGTATTAAACTACTATTAAACCTTTTACTAAAGTTAACGTACTTCAAAAAAACCAATATACTTCAATGCTTCAAGAAATTTTTCTTAACTTCGAAAGCTTCCAAGAATACTTGACAGTCTGATGACACAGCAAAATCATGAAGTATAAAATGCTATTGTTTAAATGAAATTTATTGTTTGAACTAAAAGCGCGGCTGCCGTAGCCGAATGTGTTGGTGCGTGACTTACATTCGGAAGTGCATGCAAAAAGTTCTTTCTAATAGGATTCCCTCCTCAGCAGAAAATCGCAAACCTCCGAGTGTATTTCTGCCATATAAAAGCTGCTCATAAAAAATGTGCCATTCGGAGGCGGCGTAAAACTGTAGGTCCCTCCATTTGTAGAAAACATCAAGACGCGCACCGCAAATAGCAGCAGTCGAAAGCTTTCATTTATCATAACATTTCTTTATTTAGTTTTCAATAAAATAATTAAAAAAAGGTAATAAATTGTCTAAAGTTTGTTAGATATAACAAATAATATGAGGTGTTTAGAAGATATCACATCATTCTTCCAAAAACTCACAAAACAACAAGAAAATTACTAACAACCTTTCAAAAGCTTTTAAGTGTATTTAAGAGCTTCTACAAATTTTTCATTGCCTTTCAAAGCTTTCGCGAATATCTGAAAGCGACATGTCTCAACAGAGATTTTAGCGGAAAAAGTGATGCAATAGAACTACTTTTTTTTGTTTGAATTAGTATTTGGTAATTACCTAATCTATTCACAATGCAACAGAGCCCATTTGAAGAAATTTCAATATAGACTCGTTACTCTTTCGAGTATGAAAATTGTTAAGTGTTCGCTACATCAGGTCTAAAAATTTACCAACTTACACAATATTTTAGAATATACAAAGAAAAGCTTTCGCGGAATAGTCGACAGCCTCGAAGCTTTCAACGAGTTTTGTAAAACCGCCAATGCTTTCACAAATATTCGCTTGTGATTTCATTTCGTTTATTCACTTTATGAATTTAACGATTTACACAATGCCTAAGATATATCAATTAAAAGATTTCGCTGGCATTGTCAGTTTTCAATTTGTTCTTTAATATCGCTGAAGCTTTCATACCATTTCGCTGGTGATTTCTCTTCATTTATTTAATACACAAACTTAACAATTTATAAAATGCCTCAGAAATATCAGTTAAAAGCTACCGCCGAATAGTCGCTAGCTTCGAAAGCTTGAAATGTACTTTGTAAATAGGCCGCAGCTTTCATCGATTTTAGGTTTTGCTGCACACAGTTTTAACTTATAAAAGCTTTTTTAAATACAAAATTTTCTAGATGGTATTTTTGTGCACATATTTCTTAAAAAAATCTCGAAATATAAAGCTTTCTTTGCCACTAAGAAATGTTCACTAGCTCATAGTGTTTTCATTTGCCTCTTGGCAGCTGATAGGCCCAATGTAAAGCTGTCAAAATTCTCAATATTTTAGTAATCATTGTTTTATATATTTTAGATCTCACACAGCTTTTGGCGACACATTTTTTACTAGTAAATATAAAAGAGTTCTTTATTGAGTATGAAATTAACAAGATTTCCCTCAGAGAACTTACCTTGTCAACTCCATATTGGAGTTAGAAGCTTTGATATGTATTATTGAATTATGCAGGCACTTTAAGAAGCTTTTCAAGAGCTTTTTGTCAAAATTAGGAACATTTTCTGGAAGTAAGAGAAAGGCCAAGAGGTAAGCATAGCTTAAGTTGCCACTACTCTGTTTGTCCAAGCTTTTGTTATGATGATTTTTTTTGAAAGGTTGGAATATGTGAAAAAGCTTTAAAAAATATTTGAATTTTTCTAATTTTCTTATTTCAATTATTAATTACTTTGCGCTATATTTTACTTCGTAGCAGCCAGGTCTGACCCAGTAGCCTACCAACTTTCGACAAAAATCCAGCGGTTTCACTCATAAAGCCTTTTTCTAAATATAAAAGCATTAGAAAGTGTTTTGCATCGCTTTCAAAAATATTTGCCACACTTTTCCCATTTTGTCCTGCAGTACCTGCGGTTGAATGAATTTCGCAGCCACCGAAAGTGATGTCCATTCCATATACACATTTACACGCACACACACACACATATGCCCACACATATATTACATATGCACATATCACTGCGCACGAAAAACGCTTTGTTTGAATATTCTGATTATATTTGCAGACATCAATACGCAAATACCAGCATACGCACACTTCACCAGCGCATACGACGAGTAAAATTGCGCCAACGACAACAACTACAAATATGTGCTTACATATGTACATTCGAGCAGTTGGACGCTTGGTCGAAGGACTACCACAGATCACGGACGGAGCGAGTCATTGCAGTTATTGGATATTGAAGTTACGTACTGACTGAATGGATGGATGCACGAACAAGTGGCAATGTCCAACAGGCGCGGAGCCTGTAAATTATTGTTAGTATGGACATAGTCGTTTACAGTAAAAGTGCGCACACACACACAAACACATGCGTGCTTTTAGAAATATAGGAAAAGTACGAAATAGCTGCATGGAAAATGAATGACAATTGGAAATGAAAATGAAAATTTTCGATTTTGTGCCAACGCCTCACCACTACACACATCCACACGGGTTTACGACCATCGTCCGAAGAGCAAAACTATTCTGACCGAACTGCTGCTGTTGTTGCTGTTGTCATTACATATTCCCCTGAATGTATTCATTTGTTTGTATGTCTATTTGAGTGGGTGGTGAAAATCAATTTTCTTTGTGGTCAACGCAACTGTTTTTGTTTCTTTTTCCTGCAGAGTGCTGCATCTGCGAATAATGTATGAAGGCACAAAGCTTTAGAATTACGATTCTACAGCCGCACAATGGCTTCATGGAAGAACGCTTGGTCGATGGAAATTTGGTTAACGTTTGGACAAGTGAAAAGCAGAGCTAAGTATGCACTCCTGCATGGTAGTTTTTCTTCAATAGGGCTTTAAATTTGGGCAGAGCACCTACGAGAATACTTACAATTGGAAATCAACACTTTCGTAGGAGAAGTGGAGGATGGCACAATGAATGGAGTAAGTGATTGGCAATACTTAAGCGATCTTTAGAAACAAAGAATGTCATTGAAGCTGGTTTTAAAGATAATTCTCTTAAATGGAAAGTTTGAATACCTCAAGAGTGTGTGCACTTCACACAAAGCTTACGAATAGTTTGGTTTCGTCGAAAGCCATAAATAATGGTGATTAGTGCTTGTCCAAAGCTCTACACTACTTTAACTTAAATAATGGCATATGAAACGTGGTAGAAGCTTAGTCATGGTAATGAAAGCTTGTCTAGAACTAAAAGCCATGAAAGATAGTCAGAAATGGAATTTAACAAAAAGGCTCTAAATGGTGAAAGCTCGTCTAAAGTTCTGTTATGGAAAACTATAGAGAAATATTTTTTTATTATAATTAAAACGCCGTCGAAACGGAAGCCATGAATTAAAATTAAATTATAAATAATTGGCGCATATACTAATGTTAGGTGTTTGCCCGAGTCATTCCCCCTATTGTGGTGTGCCTATTGATATTGTTCCACAAATGGAGTGACCTACAGTTTTAAGCGAACTCAGAACCGCAAATGAAAATGTTTTGAGGAAACATCGGCTATGGAAAACACCCAAAAGAAAAACAGTTTCAAATTCTAATTAGAATTTCACTATAGAGAAACACTAATTTACGATGATGAAAGCTCGTCGAAAGCTCAATTAAACCATACACGAGAGAACAAAATATAGAATTTAGAATTGAAATGTCATCAAAAGGTGTGATTATTTTGCTGAAAGCTCATTGTAAACATCATCAAGGATCCCAACAAAGAAAAATATAAAGGTATAACTAAACTGTCAACTGAAGCCAACTAAAGCTAAATTTCGATGAAAGCTCGTCCAAGAGCCTATTTAAGAAAGAAAAGAATAAAACCTAAAATTAGACTTAAAATGTTAATAACAGCTAATTAGATAATCGAAAGCTCCACTAAGAAAAACATATAAAGAACGAAATTTTAAATTATAGTTAAACTATACCCAAAAGCTCTACTTTATTACGATGAAAGCTTGTCGAAAAGAACACTAAGAGACACAAAATAGAAGAAATGTGCAATTATAGTAGAACTTCCAACAAAAGCTCTCACTGATTTTCAAGAAAGCTTGTCGAAAGCTCCGCTAAGCAGCACAGAAAAGAAAAAATATAACATTTTTATTAAAATATGTTTTTGTAGTAACGCCTCAGTGCAACAAAGCGACAGACTCACAGGGACACAAGAAAACGAGTCTTTAGCATGAAAACTGGCTACAAAGGCGGTGGACCCAGAAGTGGGTGAATATAACTTCCTTATGGATGGATGCCATTTTGGACCCTCCCGAGGTAATGCAGAAAGTAGCCCAGGGAAGTGGGTCTCTCCAGAAGTAGAGGAAGGCCACACTACTCAATGCAGTAGACGGCGGCCGCTGTACGTGCGAAGGCATTTTGAAACCTTATCCACTCACCAAAAAAAAAAAAATTTAAAGGCGAAGAAACACGGCGAAGTATAAAATAAGCTCAGAACTATGCAAAATTGAAAAAATAGAATTTCGCTAAAAGAGTTTATTGGAGTAATTACTAAAATGCATTACTTTCACTTAAACTTAAACCTCTTCGCTTTTACGAATATTTTTATGAAATTTTCACTGTTTGAAAGCACGTCGATTGTGGCCATAATAATTCGTTGTGCACCCGGTTTTCTCTATTTCTTTCAAACAATAGCCATTAGCTTTGAAAATTTGTGTGATTAATAAAGTCAATATGAGCACTTAATTGCGCTGCATAACTTTTGTTGTAATAATCCTAAAACTCTCGTATCCCTTATTTGCCACCGACGTATTATTTATGCGCCAATTTCCACCACAAGCCAAAAATAATTCAATGCCTTTTTTCAAGTTATCTAAAAAGGGAAACCACAAACCACTAACAGTCCGCAGCGTAATGGAGGAAAAGAGGAGAAAGGGAAACAAAGGAAGAAGAAAAAGTGGTAAACTGTTGTGACCAACAACTTTTTTGGTGCATGGAGATTTTTTACGCTGCTATATAAAACCAAATAAAAACATTAAAAAACACTTAAGCAGCTCATACGCGTTTCCACATACGTCTGTGTATAGAATGCAGCTGCACCCTGCAGGGAATATCTAAACTACATAGAGTAAGCAAGTATTTGTTACGGAGGACTAGGAATACCGCTACGTGTACGGAAGCTTTCGGAAATTGCGAATCACTTCGTTAGTAATAAGGCGAGTAGCGGCAACTGTGTTCGGAGTTTTGAGTTTGTTAGAGCACTTCTCGTGCATTACAACTGCAGCACCGAGTTGTTATTTATACCTGAACTAAATATTATTAAATTTATACATGGAAATACAATTCACTAAAGTAAAAAATTAAATAAAATGAACGTAAGTGCTATTTTTGATCAGGAATAAATCTGCAGGTAGTTTTACTTAATTTTTTACGACCTCTCAAAAGCCCTGCTAATGCCATATGCTATGATATGTACTCAAATATAGAGTAGTAAAAGGGATAGTAGTAGCAGGCAAGTTACAGTTTAGTCTGTTAAATACGTAGTTTATCAGATTATGAGTAAAGCATAGTTCATATCTCTCAAGAGAACCTAAAACTCTATATAAAAGAACGTCTAAGAAATCGGCAAGAAAATTTCTTGGTAAAAATTTTTCCTGAGATATTCAATAGGTCTCAAGAAACAAACTCTTTTTTCTACATATTTTTCTACAAACTTTTTCTACTACTATTTTTTACGACCCATTTTTTATGGTTTCCGCAGAAAATTTCGACAGCTATCAAATACCGGAGAGTTTTTAGTTAACTTTTATTTTATGAGATCAGCACTTAGCTTTAGCACTAACTCGCAACTACCGAACAAGTCACGCAGATCGTACTAGTCTTCATCTGTCACATTTAGTACTAGTTCCAAGTTATCGCAAAAAGAATGCAGCCGAGGACAATTGATACTTCCTGGGGCTTCACTATGGAACTTCTATAATAAAAACGTTGGGAAATGAACTAGCCATTAATTCGTTAGTGGTAGATTTTCCTGCAGTGTCTGTATAGCTGCACGATTTTTTCGCCACAAAAAATACACTTGAAAAGCATTGAAAAGGAAGAGTGCGTTTTTGCATAGTTTAAGTAATTTTCAGCATTTCATTACCTAGTGAAATTTTTTGCAAGTAAACTTTTTAACCTTTCCAGGCAAATAAATGTGTGCGAAAAATATTTATTTTGGCCATTACGGACTTTGGTTTGTATCTCATGGAGAATAGCGCATTTGGGAGCGTTATTTCGAAGAGCCAAAAAAAACTGGAACTGGAATGTATGTTTATATACATTAGGGTGGTCCAATTTATATTTTTATTTATTTATTTTCTTTTTTTAAATAGGAAGAAGTATATGCATATGCGTACATTAAGGTGATCGAAAAGTATTCGAAAAATGAAATTAAGAAAAAATAGTGGTAAGTATTTTTTATTGATTTTTGGCTTGCATTTTATTTTCTATTAAAAATAGAAAATTTACAGATAAATTGTCGCATAATTTTGGAAAAGTAGTTAATAATACAAAATCAATATAAAAATGCGTGTTTTATTTTGCTTGTGGCCTTCTGCCCAACTTACTGTTAGTAAAATTTTCAGATATTTTTAACTGATCTTTTGTAGTGCGAATAAAAAATAACGGTATTTCGGTACATGAAATCTACGCAAAAGTGTTTTTTTAATTCAAATTACATGAGAAAAATCAAAGGCTCTGGATTGCGCACCGAAAAGAAGGTTAAGGTAACACTAGGGTGGTTAGAAAAGAAAACACAGTTGGCCAAAATGGCGTAATTTCACATTTAAAAAAAAATGGCAATTATTATGCCCAACCATCTTATACAAAATAATTTATAATTAATAATTTTTTTTTGCGGATTTAAATAAACTTCATTTAATAAGTTAGTAGTAAAGTATTATCAGATATTTTTTTTGGAAATCTAAATAAAAGTAACTATAGTAAATTAAATTAAAAGAGTTAATAAATTAATTTGTAGGTATGGATCTTTAGTGCAGTGATTTTGCACCAAATACTATATATTTATTTATTATACATATTTATTGTAAGTAAATTTAGAAATATTAGCATAAAAGAAAACCATTATTTTCGCGAAAATGCTTTAAAACTGTTTTATGATCGATCTTTAGCTCCTGGGCGATGGTACGACTATTAACATACCGGGCAACCCCGACTAATTCAGTGATTTTATCGACATTTTCGATGAAGGCCCAGTCTGTGCGAGGTGCATCTTTAACATCAAAAAAGCCTGAAAGAAATCCAAAAAACCAAAATTGCTCGTAATTAGCACATCATTCCAAGCTGTCTAGGTTGCATTCTTGCCTTTGTCAAAGAAAAACTGTAAAATGTACCGAATTTTCACCACATCTGAAAAGAACAAACAAAAAATTTAAAAATACGTTTTTTCGTGTGAAATGTCACCTTGACAACGAACATAAACTTTAATTGTTTGATCGATACTTTACAAGACATCGATCACTTCAGCCATCTACCGAGAAAATAAAGGACTTATTTTTCCCCAAACCAAACATAAATACTTAACGATCTTGGTTCAAACTTAATTATATAATTCATTCAGCAACGTTTTAAAAGTTTGTTTGAAGGATGAAACATTAAAAGGCTAAGAATTTAAATTTGGTTCAATTCTTTCTTTGCATTATGTATTGGAGCATAAGGTGCATAAACCGGCCTAACCCACTGCAGAAAGAATAAATTCTGACTCAGCAGGTTTTTTTTTGTGGAATGTGAAAGTGGAAAAAGAGGTCAGCCAATTATATTGTACAACTAACAATATCAAAGGCAAAACCGACTGGATATCTATTTTTAATGGATTTCAAATTTATTAATGTATACTTTGCAACAAACGAAGGAATCGGGACAACAAATATCAGGTCAGTCTATAAGTTCGTGTGCTTTTTAAAGGTTGTTTTAAAATTAATAAAAAAGATGTTTAAAGTATTTATTAATCAATAATATATTTTCCTTCATTATTTACAATGTCTTCCGAACGTTTACGCAAATTTTTAATTCCCTGCTCAAAAAATTGTTTGTCCTTGGAGCCAAAGTACGCTTCGATATCCCTTTTTACAGCTTCTTTTGAGGAGTACTTCTGGTTACTCATATGGGATTGAAGTCCACGGTAAAGGTGATTATCACAAGGTGCAATATTCAGAGAGTATGGTGGATACGGCATTAGCTCCCATCCGAGCTCGTTCAGCTTGTCTAATGTTTGCCTTGGGGTATGAGGTCTAGCGTTGTCGTGGTGAAACAAATCTTTGCGTCTATTCACTAAAGCCGGTCGATTTTTGTTAAGTGCCTCATTCAGGTTTGATAGCTGATGGGAATAATAATCAGCAGTTATCGTCTGGTTTGGGTCCAGAAGTTCATAATAAACAATACCGGCCATATCCCACCAACCAGACAGGAGAATCGTCTTGGGGTGAAGGCCATGTCTAGGGGCCACTTTCATTTTCAAACCGTTGCAGCAGCTAAAAACACACATTCACTCTCTGCTGAAGGCTCGCGATGGAAAGACAGGGTTCCCCATTTTCCCAGCTTTGAAATCTTTCCCAACTGAACTAGGTGTCTGTGAACTGTTCCATGCGATGAATTTAACCTCTGAGCTATCATATCGACTGTCAAATTTGGCTCAGCTTCCACGAGTTCGAGCAAGGCGTCGGAGTTAAAGATTTCAGGGCGACCAGCGCGCGGGGCATCCTCCACGTCGCAGTTACCACTTCGGAATTTTGAAAACTACTTTTGCGCAGTCCTTACACTCACGGTATCCTATCCGTGAACAGTGTTTATTTCTGGGAGTTTGCCGTATGCTGTCTAACGATCAACACGTACTGCTGAGAAAAATATTCAATTAGCCCGTGCGAATTTCTAAGCATAAGTAACTAGATTAATTTGTTTTCGGGAGTGCTAGATGTGGACTAAAACCATTCGTCAGTGGTTTCATAAATGATGTGTGAGCGCAATGCGCTTGAATTTGCATTTAAAAATGCTAAAAACCCTCCAAGCAGTGACTTAAATAGAAAAAGAAAAAATGACAACGTGATAGAGGACACAATGTCAAAACATAGCAAAAACAATTACTATGCTATTCTAGACAATGAACTAGAAGAGTGTAATGAAGTGATAAAAAAATTTGAGCAGTACTTGCATACCAACAATCTAAGCAACGAAATAAGTGAACAAATAAAAACTGGTGATACAACAAATAATACCACTGTTACACCAACAAGTGCAAAGTCAATTACAAATCCAGTTGCCTCTACTAATGTAAACAATGACAGTGAAACAAAAACAAACAAAAATGTCAAACACAAAAACAATAGTAAAAATATTCCCCCTATAAATACATTTGATATAGAATCGAAACAAATTATAGAACTAATAAAAGATGGTTTAAGGATAACACAATTCACAATTAAAGAATATAAACAAAACAAATTAGCAATTTACCTGAAAAATATCGCCGACTATAAAAGAGTTCGAGAATACTTAGAAAAATCTAAAGTGAAATTCTACTCATATACGCCTAAATGTTTGAAAACAAAAACTATATTAATGAAAGGGCTAAACAGTAACACCGACACCAAAGACATTTTGAGTGAACTTTGCAAATATCAAAACGAAAACCTTGAAATCCTCAAAGTAACACAATTCACTACTAAAAACTCAACACAACAAAAAATAAAACTACCAATTTTTATGGTTCAAATAAGTGCGGAAAGCAATGTTAACGAACTAAAACAAATTAAAACCATTTTATACCACTGCATTAAATGGGAACACTTACGTAGGCCTGAGATAACTCAATGCAGGAATTGCCAAAGCTTCTTCCATAGTGCAGCCAATTGTAACCTACCACCAAGATGTGTCAAATGTAGCGGAACACATAAAACCGAAGACTGTTCTTCCTCAAGCGGAACCTTGACGGAGAGGGAAAATGTGTACTGTGTCTTATGCAAGAAGTTTGGACACCCAGCATCTTACAAAGGATGCGACCGATACAAAGAACTGCAGCAGAAAATTAGATTAAGAAAACAAAACCTCATTGCTGCTAAGACAAGCACCACTTCAAAATTCACTACCCCTAAGTTTAGCTATGCCGACGTAATTAAAGAAAATATTGGGACAAATAGTCCTACTAACAATCAAAGTTTAATACTGCTAGAATTAAAAAACACAATGTTATCTCTAAGTAGGCAAATTATGGCTCTTCAGAAGCAGCTCGAAATACAAACTGCACGAATCGATGCAATATGTAGTCTAGTAGACTCAGTATGAATTCGCAATCGCATTTAAAAATAATTTCCATTAATGTTAACTCAATCATTAATATAAATAGAAGAATAGAATTAAGTAAGTTCTTAACAGATAACAATCCAGACATAGTTTTGCTGAACGAAACCAAACTAAACGCAAAGCACAAGCTAAAATTTAATGGATATAATCTAATAAGGAGAGATAGATCTAGTAGAACGACAGGTGGAGGAACTGCGATTTTAATTAAAGAAAATATGAAATTTACCAAAGTTTTTAATTATAGAGTAGACTCCCTCTCTTATTTAGAAGCATGTATAATTAAAATGCATATGCCCCCGAATAATATCATGTATCTAATTGCAGCTTATTATCCATCAGGAAACAACAACGATGCATTCAAATCAGAACTTAATGTAATATTTGAAGCTCTTGACCTTCAAAACCCAGATCATTACTACATATTAGCAGGCGACCTTAATAGTAAGCACTCGGACTGGGGAAACACGCAAAACAATACTAAAGGCAACGCTTTAAAAGATTGGCTTACTTCAAATGCAATAGAATTTAGATGTAATATGTATGCCTCCGTAACCCCGTCTTATGAAAGAGCCCACTCCTTCCTAGATATTTGTATTGCTGATCATAGAATAGATATTCAAAAGGTCAATGATACAATTAACTGTTTAAAATGCATCGACTATGATAGCGACCATTGCGCTATCGAAATCAACGCTACCCGTAGGGATGGCACATTCTATCTTAACTTGGCAGGCAATCAAATCCAAAGAACATTAGATTATAAAAAAACCAATTGGAAAAAATTTCGAAATACCTTAAACACACAGCTTCAGAAAGAGATTTTGGCACCAAACAATAGAAACTTAACTAATTCCGAAATTGATCTTCACTTGCTTAAGCTAAATAAAATTATTTTAGCAGCTGTAGAAAAAAATGTACCAAAAGTTAAGACAAAAAATCCTACCAATACTCTTGTAAACCTACCTATCATAAAAACACTACTGAAAGAAAAAAGTATAATCCTTACTAACATCAAAAAACACAACCGTCTACAAATATACCTCCCTCCTAACATTCTCCAACAAGAAAAAACAAAACTAAAACTTATCAAAAAATTAATTAATGACAATATAAAGATTCAATTTAATAATCAACTCGAACACACACTTATTTCCCTTAAGAATACCGACCCCTCAAAATTTTCAATAATTAAACGAACTTTTCTAAAAAACGACAACTCAATTAGTCATATAAACGTTCCTTTTAACTCATCAGATATACTTCAAAAAGCTGGCCTCGATTGCAATCTGCTAGAAAAAAATTTTACAACAGGCAACTACTGCATCAAAAACAGTGAAGATATACCCGATATAGTAGGGCTTCATTTTGAAGCAATTCATTCTTCAAAACAGTGCAAACCTGACAATCTCGTTCACTTACAGGTGCAAGAATGCTTCAATAAGTTTTTAGAAACAAAAACTTTATTCGACAGCTTTCGAGCAACCAAAACAAGATTTGATGACATCAAACAAGCCAATAATTTAACCGAAGAACAAACAGGCAACTTTTTTATTCGTTTCGATGATCTCTCAGATATATTTTCCAATCTGAAAAGTAAACTGTCCTCAGGCTTAGACCAAATACCTAACATCATTCTGAAAAACTTATCCCAAGAACTAATTTCAGAATATTGCACACTATTCAACAACATGTTGAATAATGCCTATTTTCCTCCTATTTGGAAAACAGCTAAACTGATCGTGATACCAAAAAAAGAGAGAGACAAAAACTGTTTGAAAAATCTCCGACCAATTAGCTTGTTACCAAACATTAGTAAAGTTTTTGAGGTCGTAATCAACATAAATATAAATAAGGTCACTAAAACCAACAACTTAGTGAATTCTAAGCAATTTGGGTTTAAATATAGACATTCAACTATACACGCAATTAACCTTTTGACCTCCGAAATTAACTGGAGCTGGAATAAAAAACATGTCACAGGAGCTTGCTTCTTAGACATTGAAAAAGCTTTCGACAAAGTGTGGATCGAAGGCCTGATGTCTAAACTCATAGGCTATAAATTCCCGGTTCACCTCGCCATTCTCATTTATAACATGCTGTCAAATAAAAAATTTTCAGTACATATAAATAATATGAAAAGTAAGCGCGAATTTAATATAACAAATGGTTTGCAACAAGGGACAGTAAATGCGCCAGTACTTTTCAATCTCTTTATACTTGACTTGCTGGATAAAATAGACAATATCATAGCCTTTGCTGATGATATTGTCATTTACCATCCAGACAGAACAATAGAGGATATTAACAGAAATCTACAACTGAAATACAATATCGTAGAAGATTTTACAGCAAACTGGCATCTTAAAATAAATACAAAGAAATGCAAATGCATTTTGTTTCGTCCACCCATAAAAAGATGCAACTCAAATATCAGAAAAAAATGGAAAAACCTAAATATTATATCTAATGAAACCAGAATCCCTATTCAAACCACTGAGAGAGTCAAATATCTCGGTATTCACCTTGATCAATTTTTATACTATAACGATCACATTAACCTCCAAGTCGAGAAGACCGCAAGAGCTTTCCATATCTATAAAAGAATGTTTTCATCGAAACTAGTACACAAGAAAGTCAAAATATTAATGTATCAAACCCTGGTAAGACCGATACTCACATATGGTTGCTCAATTTGGTACAACATTTCACCCTCATATATGGAAAGACTAAGGAAGCTTGAGAGAAGAATACTACGATCATGTACTTCCTTATATAGATCACAAAATAGTAACTATACCAAATACATCTCGAACTCAAAGCTATATAACACAGCGAAAGTGCCCAGAATTGATTGTCATATTATAAATTTAATAAGAAAACATATCCGGCGTTGCCTATATAATACCAATAACATATTAATAAGAGCGTTTTACTACGAAAGCGACGATTATTTCTCACTAGCTATTTCTAATGGATTTCCACCTCCCGAATCCTTCTTATACCTCGACAAAAAAGGCTTTATACAAAACGAAAACCACACGCCAATAATATATCACATATTCAGAAGAGCGAACAATAAAATAATCACATCAAAAACACTTAATGCAAATAATAAACGTTTTGATACATATATTTCAAGCTGCGACAAAATCGAATCCACCCTTACCATTAAAAACTGCTGGTGGTTAACAAATGACACGCAACACTAACTCATACCACCTTTCTAGTCTGACTACCTTCTTTTACTACTTTTAAACCTTTTATTATAAACAATAATCTATGCATCGTTTTTGTTCCCTTTTTCCCTGCATCAAAGTTATAAAATATCTTAATAACTTCTAAGTTAAAACAAAATTAATTTCAATACTAAGGAAAAGTTACTCGACATCAGATAATATACGTACTTGAGAGCTCGTCTAGAGACATTGTACGACACATCATTACTATACTAATACTATTGTTTATTGTAGTACTTAATAATATAATATTAGTTGAAAATAAATAAACAAACAAAAAAAAAAAAAAAAAAAAAAAAAGTGTTTATTTCTGCAACGGCAGTTATGGCATTTTTACCACTTTTATTATAAAAAAATACAAAATATGCCTCTTATACGCGTTCGAAGATTCCATTTTAGTTTTTAACAACACGAGCTTCTATCCGCGATTAAAATCACTTGTTGAATGCACAATATATCAAAGATAATATAAATAGTTCCGATATATTCCGCGAATAATTTTTTGTATGAAAAAATCGTGCAAAAGTGAAATTATGAGTAAAATACGCACGAACTTATGGACTGACCTGATATATTGTATAACAAGTTTTTTTCCATAAAAATATATATGCATAAGTTCGTTGGCTTCGGGACACCTCAAAATACATTTTTTTATATAGAAAATGTTGATATTTTCTAGACTTAGAACAGTTTTAGGGGATGAGCGATTAACTTTTCTAATCTTTCCCCATAATTTTATACCACCCTAGCATACACCCGCTGCTTGTGACACACACATATATGTTGAGACGCATACAATTTATTACAAATTTTTATTTTTTCTGCATTTCAGCTTCAAAAAATGTTTCTCCTTTAAATACACGAGCCTGCGCATACACATGCAGGTATGTAAGTATTCAGATACATATGTACATACATATATAGGATAAGAGTTATGCTGAGCTGCTTTTAATTTCATTCATTTTCAAACTACGCTTTTTCGCTTTTATTTATATTCACTACACAGCTAAAACGCCGCTAACAAAACTAGTGAACGCCCGCCATCTGTGGATAACTGCTTTAAAAGGCGGTCAACAAAGTAAAAAAGAGAAATACACAAAAGGAAAACTTCACAAAAAACAATTAAACAAATAAAATATAAAAGTCAATAGCGCTTTGAGGCTGAGACAAAGCTATGTGAAAATTGTAGAGGAAAATCTAAAGCATTAGAAAAAGTCAAAGCAACAGCACAGCTGAGTCGAGCAGAAAAGAGTTGGGATACACACAGCGCCCCACGTATTATATTTTCGCACTCACACACATATACTCGTACATACATATGTACTTATGTAATAATACAAATCTCACAGCGTTAACTTTTAGGTAGAGCAGCGACACAGCGCAAAGGAGTTCTTTTTTCCTTTTTCTAACAAATGAAGTAATTCCTGTTGGCTGACGCCAACAAAGTCAACAAATACCAACAAATAACTTTCATTGTTTTTATTTTATTTAATTTACTCTACTTTACGTTAGGCGTTTAAAACAGTTTAATTTATTGGGTTTGGAATGTGCGCAGGCGCAAGCACTCTAAAAGCCAGTTGAACTCGTTTTCGCATAACGTAAATGTTTGGCAACATAAAACTGCATAACTCAATTAAAATACGAGTTAATATGCGAGTAATTGGCAGTCCAAGTTTTGTAGTAAAAAATAGCGTTGTTGGAAAGAAGGACTTGAAAATGAATGAATGAACCATGATTTAAAAATGTTATGGTACTGATACATACTTATTTAGCTGAAATAAGGTTTTGTAAATTTTTTACGAGCTTTCGCAATTAGATTTTCACACGAAAGCTTAATGGTGAACATATGAAAGCTCTCTTTCACTAGAGCTATGTAGGAGGAAAAATAGCATACATACATAAGAGGTGATGCTTATTTCACCAAGCTTTTGTAAGCTTCAGTTATGGGCAAATTATCTGCACAATAGATCTCTTCAGGTCGCAGTGCACAAACAGCCAATCAAATGGGCAAATTATGAATCAAATTTAAATGAATGAAATATACAAATAAAAATTAGCACATAAATCAGCAAATGCATATTAATCCTTGGTTTCATAACATTTTCGTGAACTTTTATACTTTTACTCTTAAAAAGGAAGCTTTACAGACAACTTTTCAAAACTCTGTCGAAATTTATTTTTAATTAGATTTTTCTAAGGAAAATAAAAGCAAAATTTTGTAAAATTTATGCGGGCATTCATATAGAAGCCATAGGAATAATTTTTTAAATGTCATAAAACTTTGTTGAGCTTGCATGCTTTTGCTTTTCACAATACATGATTGTTAAAAGCTTGATGGGCAATTTACGAAAGCTCTGTCGCAATCAATTTTCTTATAAACACCAAAAAAGGCTCTAGAGATTTATGAAAATAAGAACACTTCTCAAGAGATGCCTACTAAGCAATATTTCATATAATTATTGCCAGCTTGTCCGCTTTTACTTTTAAAAAATGCTAGTTACAATCTTAGTTAGCTTAGAAGAAGTTAGTTAGCTGTCTTAAGATCTTTTTAAGGAGACAGATACCTGTAAAATTTCGAAAAAAAAAATTTCTTTTTTATAAAGTGCTAACATAATCCTTTGAAAATATGTCAAAAAAAATTTTAGAACGTAAATTTAAGTATTTCTTATATTATAGAGCGTTAACCGTGACGACTCTATTCTTTGCGTTCGAGCGCTGGGAGAGGTATAGTTACGTTGTATTCAAACTTTAGACGCGTTTTTCTCAAAACTATATTTTTCGAATTGGCGTACACGACAACTCGAAAAGTTATTGGCCGATCTCCCTGAAATTGTGCACACATCTTTTTTATGGCATTACTTTCTATGTGGATTTACAAGTTTTCGAAAAAATAATTTTTTCGAAGCAAAAATAGTAGGAAAATTCGTCCCAAAATTCATTCTCTTCTTTGAAGCATTTTATCGCCCGAATTTTTTTTTTCCATTTTTGTTTAATTCATCTAGAAATTATGGCATTAATAAACAAAAAATGTTTGGTTTTTTGTATTGAGGTCACTGACGCCGATGCTCAATGCCTGCCGATTGAGAAGCTCCGCTGCGACCTTTGTGGAAGAATTAAGTGTACCTATATGCGCCATTTTAGATGGCGCCAATGATTAAAATAATTAAAAAAAATCTTCAAATGCTACAAAATCATGATTCAATTATACAAGGTTAAGTAAAGTTTGACAAGTGATTTCGGATGCTACTTAATCCATTGATGCAATTTGGAAGCAAGGGGAAAAAGGGCATAAGTTTATCCCCTTTCTGAAAATGTTGTAAAAAATTTTAAAAGGTCGTTGTAAGCCATATAATAATTTTATGTTATTTTATAAGTGATACTTAATTATTTATATTTTTAACTTAACTATTCCCATGGATTTGTGTCATATATAGGGTCCGCCATATAACTCTACGGAATTAAAAATGCTATAAAAAAGAAACTACTCTATATTTTTCCAAATTGTTTTTTTTGTTTTGAAGTACAATCTTTCCGGTTAATGATGGAATACAACTTTATTCATATGGCTGCCTCGGCTAGCCATGCACCATCCCATACGATCGGTCCAATTTTTCAACACATTTTCGATTGTATGCGGCTGTATTTCAGCTATGACATCGCGTATGTTGGTCTTCAGTGCATCAATTGTTGCTGGTTTTTTGGCATAACACTGGTCTTTGACGGCACCCCAAAGATAATAATCCAGCCCAGTTTCTCTTACTTTTCGCACATACATCTCATTCGGTGCTTTTCTTCTTCCCATTGCCGTACGAAATTTTCGTACACATTCCGCAACATTATCAAGATTTTCAAAGTAATGTCGCAATATTTCCCAGCGTTCTTTTAGTTTATACACAACCATTTTCATTCAGCGGAAGAATAAAACTAATTTTCTGTCAAATCAGATGACAGCTAAGTGTTACCATTCTTCAAATAATACCTAGTTCAAATCCGTAACGATAGATGGCGGGCCCTGTATATATGTATTTTGACCATGCATCGGATTGGAATCTATATGTGCCACTTGTAAACCTACACTGAAGTAATAAATAAAACAACTTGAGAATAGTGGAAACTCTTAACGAGAAAAAACCACTTTTATTTCCTCACGTCCGCTAATCATACATTTGATTTTTTAATGATGCGAAAGTCTAAGCAAAATGGAATAGGCAAAACAGTATTGCCTGCTAACTTTTTCAGCAAAAGTTTTAATTTCTACGCTTTTGAGTACTATTTCTCTAGAATTTGCTCTGAAATAAAAAGTAGCTTTTCCAAGAGGACAACACGGATTCATTAAGTAGCTTCAAGATGGCTAACACAGGGTGAAAATTAGGCTACTTACATCACCTTTAATTATTGCTTCATGCTACAAAATGTAAAATGTAAAAGCAAAGGAGCCAAAATATATTTCGTAAAATAATGTTTGGAAGTTTTTTACGAGGCGTGTTTTTAAAGTAAGTACCGTTTTGACATAAAAAAACAACAAGTAAATTTTTTCCAAAAATAATTTATTCACTTGAAAGGCCATACTTTACTCTACTTTTCTACATAATTCCCATTACTGTTCAGGCATTTATCATATCTTGGGACCAGATTTTGTATGCCATTCTCAAAGAAGATTGCCGTCTTATTAGACAGCCACTGCTTCACCATCTTTTGGTTTTGTGCTCATCAGTCAAAATTTTTGGCACCCAGCGTGAACACAATTTCCGATAGTTTAGACGTTCGGACACAATTTCGTAAATAACACTTCTTGAGACAGCAGGAAACTTCTCAGCTAAGAACGAAATAGTGAATCGTCTGTTCTTTTTCACTTTGTAGCCCACTTTTTGCATCAGTTCATCGGTAATGACTGAAGGTTTCCCATTTCGTTCCTCATCATAAATGTTTGTGCGCCCATCTTTAAAGGCCCTAACCCATTCTCGCACCGTTCCATCACTCATAATGTTTTCACCATACATTTCACTGATTTGGTGATGAATGTCAACTGATTAGAAGCCTTGAGCACAGGGAAACCGTATTACAGCAGGCACTTCACAGTCGGCGGGATTCTCAATAGGTGGAGGCATTTTAAAATCATGCAAACAGGTGTAGACTCGATCGAATGGTTTCGTAATGGCGTCTGTGGCCAGATCTAGCTAAACGGTGACCGCAGCGCTGCGGCGGCGTAATTTAAAAACGGTGCTTACTTTAAAAGCACGCCACGGGCCAAGGAAATTCATCAAAATTCTAAAAAAGGTCCTTTATTGCACATGTCACAAGCTGTATAAGTTATTTTTAAAGCTACTTTCAAGCGATTAAAAAGGCAAACGGCGGCTGCTCAACTTTTCTTCCACAAAGCCTTTGTTTGAATGGCGCGCAGAAGAACCAACGGTACTTGCAATTTTGGATTCGTGGAAGAAAGTACAGTTTACATTAGTTGTAATGCTTTTTGAAACAAAAAAAATGTAAAAAAAAAATTTTATTGTAATTTTTTTTTCTTTTAAACTTTTCAAAAACAAAAAAAAATTCAAAGCAAAAATTTTATAAAAGCCAGGCTATTTAAAGTATCAAAAAAGCAAACAATTTTAAATTATTTTGTATCGGTTTTTTTAATTATAATGTTTTTTTTTTAACTTTTCAAAAACAAAGAAAATTAAAAATTTTCAAAAACAAAAAAAAATGTAAAGCAAATTTTTTATAAAAGCCAAGCTATGCGTGAAAAAAGGAGCAAAATGGTTTTCAAACTTATCAAAAAAAAACAGAGGTTGTCTGTAATGTCGGTTAACTGACGATAGTTTAACCTGACAACGTCATAAGAAAATACTGATGTAATGGTTGCATTTTTCAAAAAAAAATTTTAATTTTATTTGTTTGATAGATATTTTGTATGGATATAGAGAAGGAGGTAAATGGAATCGCAATGGAATAGGTCAAGTTACATTTACACAAACGTGAAAAATGACGAAACATTTATCAAATTCATGAAAGATATGTTCAATTTCGATTGTGCATCAGACGTTAATAAGTCAACAACACTAGGCACCCTCATCGATTTGCCTTTTTCAAGGCACATTCCACTCGAAACACTCCCTTCCATTTCCTATTTTTCCTATCATCGTCCTATTCTCAACAGAGAAATGGTTCATTACCATGCAGGCAGGAAGAAGGCATATGCAAATACAAGTATGTGAATTTATATACAAATGCGCATATACATACATATACATACATATATATGCTCACTAAAGTAGGAGAGAGCCAGATGTCGAACGCTGCCGAATGCGGGGCCGATTGTGCTCTTTGTCGTTCGTTCCGCGCTCTCGCTTGCAGTTCAAGCAAGGTAACGGCGCATGAGCAAGATAACGACGTATGAGCATGGTAACGCAGCATTTTTTGGTCCGTGCAGCCGGTACTTCGAATTATAACAGGTTATCATGTCAAAAAAATGCATACAAAATTTACAACTACTTTAAAAAAAAACAAAAGAATTCGAAAGCATTTTTTTTATAAAACGCCAAGTTTTGTAATGTACCGAAAAAAAAAAATTTCAAAAAAAGAAATATGGGAAGAAAAATTTGTATAAAAGCCAACCTAAATAATTTATAGAAAAAACATTAAAAAATATTATTCTGAAAGTTTTTCGAAAATTTTTCATAAAAAGCATTCAAAAGCGGGTTTTTATAGAAGCACGCTTGGTAATGGACTAAAAAAGTTCATCCGTACTTGCACGCCAAGTGCAATTGTGAATATAAAGCTAAACCGGTCAGAATTTGTTCGAGTTGAGAGTTTGGGTAACTTGAAAAATACACTGCCATAAACAACTATAGGCCCCTTCTATTCGCCACTTCTCTATCTCTCATGCGAAAGCAACAACAAAGTTATCGGGAAAGATTCCCCGCTAGCGAGTATGGTTATATCTACCACATAAAACAAGTACAGGTAGTTTTAGGCAGCTCTATTCCAGCGTTGCCAGGATATATTTATTTACTTCATCTTCATTTATTCGCCGTTTGCTAACGCTTGGCAAAAAGAAGAATCCTCATCGCATAGAGGCTTATTGACAAGTTTTGACGATTGATTTGTTTCCTATTTAATGTTAATAATTTTTAATGAAAATATAGTTCATTTTCCTGTAAAAAAAATACAAATTGAAGTTTCAAGAAAAAAAATGTCAAATCAAATTTCATACTTTTTAACCAGAATTTCTAGCAAAATTATAGGTATGCAGTTGTATGGCCCATTGAATTTTAAAGGTTTTACGTAGCTCAGCATTCGCGTTGATTTTAGAACATTTTGTTTTTTGCTGACGTTGTTGGGTGTTTTTCCCCTTTAACAAAATGCCGACCTTTCGTGGCCTAAACCCTTAATTAAACTCTCTCTAGATAACTCTGTATTTCTAGTATTTCTTCATTTGGCATAATGGGCATTTCTAAAAAAATGTATTTTTATTTCTAAAAGTGTCTCAAAAATTACTATTTAAAAAAAATAATATAACATAAAAATTTTGCATGCAGCGGGTGTAGTTCCTCCACCACCTGAAACTAAAAGTAAGCCATTAAGATATACTCCTCAGGTATTTCTTTCTAATTTACTTCTGTATTTTTATACAGGTAATTTATTAAATTGAATTCCCATATTTTTATTTATAGAAAATCTCTCAGCTAATAAGCAATAAATGCAGAAAAGGAAATCGAAGGCAGTCAAGGAAGGTTCGCTTCTCATCAGAAAATTTAATTAAATTATATATTTACTATATAATTAAGAATCGTTGTTTATTTTTTTAAGTTATGTTGGACTACCTGACATTTTCAGTGCAAATAATTTTCCCTTTTCATTTCCATTTCTTAATTTTTTTTTTAGGTTTTTGTTTTCAGTGCGACGAATGACAACTGGTTGATTTGCATATGCAGCACCAGCCTCAATCAACTAAACTGAAAGTCCGCAAAATTTGCAAGAAATCAAAGTAAGGGGTGGCGGCAGCAGTAACAGCCTAAGCAAAACCTGTACGCGGAGTCACAATCGCTGTGCGCCGCCTGGAAGTGTTGTCCGGAGACATGGCATCACGTCGAGGTAG
Organism: Anastrepha ludens; assembly: GCF_028408465.1. Taxonomy (NCBI): domain Eukaryota; kingdom Metazoa; phylum Arthropoda; class Insecta; order Diptera; family Tephritidae; genus Anastrepha; species Anastrepha ludens. The sequence goes on from NC_071502.1 coordinate 118,385,880, forward strand.
TGCAACAAATTCGAGTTAATTGAATTCCATACAAAGTAATTTCGCTCAATAATGGAGGCAAAAGCAGCAAAACCACGCCAGCAGCGTATGGCCAGCCAGGAATAGCAGCAATCGTTGGGGTATTTCGTTGGCATTACTGCCGTTGTACGTGTAGACATTGACGGCAGCAGCTGCTGTTACCGCTGATACCGCTCCAATGCAAAAGTCACAACCGATCACAACAGCGACAAGAACAACAACTTCAAGTGTGGTGTTGCAAATGAATTTAACTTGAATTTAGCTTGAAATTGCTTCTTTTGACGCAGCGTCAACAACAGCATACCCAGGGGAGAGCAATGCCCGCTGTAATAATAGCAACAAGTCAATAATTGTATGTAGATGTATACGAGCAGGTATGTCCGAAACCAAGTCAAGCTAAGGTAGAGTATTCGAGTCGCAATCGAGCTCAAGAGTCAACTATTGGTGACCAATTTGCTGAATTCGGAACACCTTTGAGTAGCTGGTAATACTCAAAATTATTTAAATCACAATAAATCAAAAATAAAAAAAATCTAAACTGCCACAAATAGATCGTAATGTTACACCTGTGTGGGGATTAGTGTTTGTCCATGTGAGTTTGGAGTATTAAAAAATGTAATTGCGAAGGAGGGAAAACAGAGTATAAGCTCGATTCGCAAATTTTATGAAATTTTATTAAAAGTTAGGGTAGATTCCAAAGGTTAATCAAGTCAACCTATTAACTCAAATTCGGAAGACTTGCATATTCGTGCTTCTGCCACAAGTGAGACGATAGCAGGCACCAGAGTGAGACATCAATGAGAGTCATTGAAGTGATGTAATGACTCCAATCAGTGTAACTGCAACCATTCCCTTATACATTTCTATGGAAAAATTATCTCACATGCGTACATTCACTTCCCTCTTACCTAAAAAAAATAAATTTCACAAGCAATAAAAAATGCGCCATTACTCTTAAGCCTTATCGATATGTAAATGACATTAAAATGAATCCGCAGAATCACCCGCAAATTCACGTGGAGACAAGGCACGTGCAGGCTTATACGTTATATAATGTATACATACATACGCACACATATACATATGCATATATGTAAGTATGACAGTAATGTGTATGTACTCGTTTTACATCCTATACGTAAATATTTGCAGTTGTGTTGCCATATCCACTTAAATGTGTTTTTCGGAGAACGTCAAACGGCCATAAAAAGTATTTTCTCAGGTAATTACCAGACAAAAACAATCAAAAAACAAAGTAAATACAAGCAAAAGAAAACAAAAAATTAACGCACTGACAAGGGTGTGTGACGGTTGCAACATATTGAGTTACCCTTTCAAAAAATTAAGCAAAGCTTTGCATGCAGACCCCCGCAACCACTCTGCTCCACTTTTATTTATTTGAGTTTTTAAGCATTGCTTTACAAATTTGATAAAAGCAATAAAGTTTGCACTGCTTGATAATGTTTCTATTTTGTTGGTTTGTCGCTTTTTAGCTGGAGGATATAATTTAAAAGCATCAAAGATAATGAGTGGAGAGAGCTAACAAATGGAAGTACGCCAGGGTTTGTACACAAGGTGAGTTCCAAGGTAACGAAGCTGCTTTAAGAATAAGAACAACAAAAGTATTTTTTTTAAATCGATTTTTCTCTAGGTATAGTTTTTCCATTGTTGGCCCGAATATTTAGGTACTATTATTTTATTAGATAAAACAAAATTTTAATATCTAATGTAAAAGAGAGTAGAGAGAGAGAGGCAGACTATCAGTTGTATTATTCTCAGTAAATGTTAATGTTAATGTGATTGCATAGACAACCGTCTTTTTTTTCATATAAACTCGGGTCTACTACGTTTGAGTGCATCCACAAGTGGAGTAGCAGCTTAATGGGTAGTCTTTTCTATAGTGGAAAATCTCAAGTCACCATATCCATGCCATTAAAAATTATGTGTCGAAATATCTAAATAAATAAAACTAAAAATTGTATGGATTTAAATCTTTTTAATAATTTTTATAATGTTCAATATACATTTTTTATTAAATATTACAATATATTTTTATGAAGAATTTTTCGAAAATTTTTTTTACAAGAACTAGTTATATTTATTGCCATAAAGTTAGTAATTTTCAATACTCAGTGCTGAATGGGATGTGAGATAAGAATTTAAAGAAAACTTGTGATTCTAAGAAAAAGTCTGAAGACATGCAACATAATTTTTAGCATTGATAGGTTAGGTTATATTGACGTGGCTTGCTGAAAGCATAGTGTTACCAGATGGAACTAGACCCTTACGTTTCTTTGTAGTAGACATCTTGCAATACGTCTGCGTCTTTTGCGAACCTAAGTAAACTTTCGAGCTCTATCCCCGAGTGGTTTTCTAGCTTCTGATATTGTAAAGCTCATAAGCATTTTAATCTGGTTCTAGCTAATGCAGGACAGGAACATAGAAAGTGTTCTAGCGTTTCCCTCTCTACTAGTCCATGGCAAAATCTGCAGCTATCGTTGTTTGTGATTCCTGGATGCGTGCGCCGCTGGCAAATTGCGGCCTGTCAGCATACCTACGATAGTTCTGCTTTCTTTTCTAGACAGAGCTAGTACGACTCGGACGTATTTATCTGCACTCTGTGTACACATGATTTTTGCGGTTCTGCAAGTGGCTAGATTATTACACCTCCTATCTATCCGTATTTTGATGTCCGCAACGATGCCTTTGTATACCGTATTTAAAGGTTTCAGTATGTCGTTTTCTTGTTCAAATTGTCTTTAAACAGCGCGTTTGGCAATCTCATCTACAATTTCGTTTCCTGCAATGCCCTTATGTGCGGGTACCCAAGAGATATGCAACCGTCTGTCTGCGGTTAATCTCTCTATGGCTTCCCTGCTTTTTAGAACATTTTTAGATGAAATTTCATATGAGTTTATTGCCTTTATCGCAGCTTGGCTGTCAACGTATATATTCATTTTGGAGTTGCTTGATGTCTTTGCGATAGCTATTTCTGCAGCCTTTCCTACCGCAAAGCCTTCTGCTTGAAAGGTACTACAGTGGTCAGGAAGCTTAAATGGCTGCCTGATGCCTAGCTCTGCGCAATAGATCCCTGCCCCTACTCCGTCTTTTTCTATTGTTGTTCGGAATTTCTTCACCCAATTGCATTTCGGAGTCATATAGTCCGTTTGTACCCTATAACTAATGCCTATTTTGAGCTATGTCCGAATGTTTTACAAGTAAATTCACCTGTCGCGCTGAGTCTTACGGCGGATTTAGCTGCTAGGCATTCCGCCGCAATATCAATCGGTGACAAGTTGAGTATTCTTTCAAGCGCTGCCGTTGGAGTAGTTTGCAATGCACCTGTTGTGCAAAGTGCACCAAGACGTTGAATACTTTCCATATGTCGGTTTTCCTAGCGCAGTCAACCACACCAGAGCGCCGTATAGTAATATTGGCTTTACTATAGCTGAGTAGCACCAATACATTATAGCAGGAGATAGACCCCATGTAACTCCCCGCATCTTTTTACATGCGTATAGTGCGTTACTGGCCTTTTTCTTCCTCTCTAATATATAGTGAAGCTGTTTCTGAAATGGCATCAGAGATAAAAACGCCCGCAAAAGTTGATCAGATTTCAGCTAAAGAAGCAAATAGCACTTAAGCTGACGTTCACACATAGCTCCAAATACCAGATGTCGTATTGGCAAAGGTAGTTGAAGAAGTGCCCGAAAGTGAGGTAACTGTATACGTCGCGCTGCTACTTCACTCAAGTTAGAGAGTTAGCTACGTCAACAGCGAGATCGGGGCGTTGAGGAAACTCGGAAGATGGAACTGCTAAACATATGTATGTGGGCATATATGGTGCATTTACAGAACTAAACGGGACAAACAACAGAGTAAACATACGTTGCCAGAAAAAGTCATAAAAGTCAATAAAATATGACAGCTACTAAAATTTATTAAATCCATTGGGCTCTAAGGTGGCTACGGATAGAAAACTGGGGTTCACAGGGTCCGAGCTTTCCATTCATATTCCTTCAAGGGAGGGGTAGGCGGTGTGCAACATTTGAGAACCTGTGGTCTACTGCTGGAAAGGTGAGTCTCGCGTCAACTCAGCGAGCACTGAGCTCATGCACAAACTTGAAAAGTTGCGAGATCTTTCCAGTCCCGAGCAGATCAGGGACGTTGGCGAGAACTTTCAAGACTAATAAAGCCGCAGCTCTCGTATCCTTAGCGGGTATTATCCGTCGAGACTTGCGTTTACTTCAACGACTTTCTGCAGAAGCTGTCTGGAGGAAGCGGTGGGATGATCTTCTCAGCGCTTACTACTCACCTTCCTTGCTCTCATCGAGCTAAGATTAAGATGTCTCGGCTCTACTACTGCTACACCTGCGGATAAAAAAAAAATTGGTGCTAGCACTTCTGTTAGGTGTTGGGTCAAGCTCCTCTTCCTATTTGTGGCGTCGATGTTACCCTACATCAAGACTATGTTATTCCACAAATGAAGAACCTATAGTTTTAAGCCGACTGCAAACGGCAATTGGTGTTTTTTTATGAAGGGTCTTTCCATGGCAGAAATGCACTCGAAGGCTTGTCATTGCCTATCGAGGGGCGTTCGCTATTAGAGAAACTTGGTCTATTATATTGCCAATCATGCATCGAGATTGGTCGTTGACTGTCATCTTCCAATCTGAAGTCCCTGCTTCCTTTTCCCGTTATGTGATTCTCTTCCTTCCGTTTTGTTTTTCCTCTCTATGGATACGAATTTTTGACTCTTTGTCCAAGTGGGCCCCTCGCGTGATCGGCCATTTATCCGAACCTAATCTGGGGTCTGAGAAATGCACTGAGTCCTTGAAGGGACACATTTGAGGCAAATATTCTTACCTCAGAGACAGCTACTCCAGTTTTGTGCGTGGAAATACAGTTAAATTTATTGAAAAATATATTTTTCTATCTATTTTTAAACAAAGTCCCATTTCCATTGGAATGCACCTTGGAGGGCGGTAGCGGTATAGCAGTTGACTTTAGACTGAGAAGTGGTGTAAAATGGGCGCAAGCTGGCATAAATTAGGCTCACTCTTTCATCCGCAACTTCTTGCGCCTTCAGCCTACATTTACCCATCACATTTTATTGTTTGCCGTAACGTAATGAAGTGCAGCCTGGTGTTTTGTTCTACAGCGCACCATTGCGTATGAGTGCTTGACAATACCCAGCGCCTCATAAGCAGCCTCCACGCACTTTGCGTGAGTTCAAGTTGCTCAGACAGCCGCAGGATATTTTCGTAAACATAAATATCGACAAGGAAGCAGCGCAGTCGAAACTTCTTACGTTAATGTTTTTATTACTTTTACTTTTCTTGCATTTCAGCCTACACCCCTTACCTTGCCATTCGTTCAGAATTGCCTGTGTGCTTTACGCAATTTTTTGCAATTCATTTGGTAACGAGTTTGAATTTGCGCCGCCTTAAGCGTAAAAATGCTTTATGACAGCAAGTGAGTGGTGGGCTGGGTGCGGCACCAAGTGAACTCAGTTCAAGTAATATTAGCCGAGTCAGATTTTATGATGCGTGCAGGTGGGTTACAGGGGTTAGAGTAATAAATTTTTTCTCAGCCTCTATTAGTGTGCGCATCTACAATGGCTTTGGTTAAGCTCTAATAGCTGAAGAAGAACCAGAAATAAACATTAAATAAACTACAGCCCGCATAATGTAGCGAAGAGGCCATAAAGGATTCACCTGTCGAATTTATTGCCTTTCCATAGCTTAAGTACAAAATGCGCTATTTTGTGGTGGGTAGATGTAGATTTGCGCTCGGAAAAAACGCTTTTATGCCAATGAATGCTTTATTAGTTTAACCCTGTACAGCAGGCGCATAATTTCGGTGGCAAATGCTGCACTCATTTCTAGCCTACCAGGAAGAGTTTTATATACAGTGAAGGCAGCAGTTGTGGCTGGTTTGTTGTTTGTCGGGCTACTGGCCCAACTTCTTATACGCGCGCATTTTTTGTGGTTATAATCGGATTTTATTACAAATTAACGAGGGTTGCCGTGTTGCTAGAGATACATACCTGCATGACTATTTCCCCCTTTTTCTATTTTCACATTAACGCTGCGCTACAGTATACGGAAGAAGAACTACGAACAGTAATTATAAAATTTAAAATTGATGCAACGTAGGCATTTATTGCGAGTTCCTTTGCAATGAATTCTAAGCCAGCTAGACATCCAAAGAAGTAAAAGTTGAAAGAGCTAAGAAGCGTTCTGGTAAAAGGGGCATAATGGCGGAGGAAAAGTTCAACCCTCTCCCCCTCCTCGCCGCTCTTGCAGATTATAAAAAGTCTATATATGTGTAATTGGCTCTTGCATCCTTTGTTGGGTATTTCGCCACGCTCCTTCTCCTATTTGGGTTGTGCGTCTTGATGTTGTTCTACAAATGAAGGGGCCTATAGTTTTAAACCGACTCCAAATGGCAGATGGTTTTTTCATGACAGAAATACACTCGGAAGAAACTTGCTCTATCAATTTATATTTCAGACCGGGATACTCGAACCTGTGCACTTCCGAATGGCAGTCTCGCACTAACCCATTCCGCTACGGCAGCCGCTAGAAGTCAATAGAGGGACAGAAGCCTTTAGGGGAAAATCTCTCGCGATGAGTGACCTAGTTCTGTATGCATTCCTTTTTGGCAAGACTTACCTGGTTAGCGCATAAGTAGCTCCGTGCCCCATCTACTGTTGGCTTCCGCGGTATATACCGATTCGACTTGGGTATAAAGGCATGCCCACGTTCTAGGCAGAATTGACTGATTTCAGATCAGTTCCCTTCCTAGTCAGTTCATCTGCATTGCAATTTCCAGATATTTCTCTGTATTCAAGCCTAAACCAGGTTCGTGGTATCTCGCTAAGCCAGCTCATTCAGCATAGCTCTGCATTCGATTCCTTGCATAAAGAAGAAGACTGAACACATAGTGGGACAAGATGGGATTATTTGAATGAGATAGGATGATTTGAGATAGAAAACTTAGCAAAACAGATCATATTTTTAAAGTCATCTTTATCGATTACCTCCGCTGTAAAGCTGTGACGAAAGGCGCAAATTACATAACGTGGAAAAAACGGAAATGGTTTGTTATGTATTTTCTGGCTATAACTTGCGCCAGCACATTTCGTTGAGCGACCAGTGTATTTTATTAACTAATTAGCGCTACTTGGAGTTTTCTTTCATTATGTTTCGATATCCCGTTGAAATTTTACTCACCCGAGCATTAAAAAACGTAATTTTTGACGCTCGTTGGTTGAGAATTTTCAAAATTACTCAGCACTTCCATTGACCAGATTGAGATATCGCACCCTGTATTTTACTAATGTTCTTAATTAGCTAGACAGTTACTGTGCGGCCAGTTTCAATGAAATTCATTTGAATTTTACTGCAATCAGCTAAAACGAAGACGGGAGTGGTGGAAAAAAGAATGTGGGCGTGTGGCCGCCGCCTCCACCAGGCAAGACCAGCTAACAGTGGTTGTATAATAATTGTGTTGAAAGAAAAAGTGCACGCCAGCCCATTTTAGCCTATATTTATTCGAAGGCATACCTACACCTGCGTTCGCAATAGTAGCAGCGCGGCATATGCCAAATTTTAACAATTATTTTTTTTATTGGAATTTTTAGAATTTTTTTATTTATGAAAATATAGTTTAAATAAAAACCTTACAGTGCAAGGTTTTAAAATTAAAATTTTTTTTATTGAATTTTCAAAAAATTTTTTCAAAGACTTAGCTCATACGACAAGAAAAATCTTATACTCCAAAGTCGCAAACTTTGTATAAAATTAAAAAAAAATTTTACAAATTTCAAATTTTATAGCCAAAAATTTCTATCGAAATGTGATATGGGTATGTGAATTCCTTATTTTGGTATAATGATGTGCAAGTTTAAAGGGGTTAAAAAATTTCCTTTGATTTTTGATCATTTTTTTCATATTTTCTTCTGCACTTTATAGGGAGGAAAAACATTCTCAAAAATCAACCCGATATTTAAGCCAATTTAAACTTGCATAACATTAAATATGGTACAAGTCCATATACCGAACACCCAAGATTCGCTAGAAATTTTGGCTAAAAAGTTTCAAATATTGGTAAAATGTGATAATTTGAGTTTTTTAAACCATAAAACTGTTGGCTCGAAATTTTTCCAAAAAATTCTAGTTAAAAAATTTGAAATTTTTATTAATATTTATTGATTTTTTTTAATAAAAAAATTAAAGTAGATTGTCAAAAATTAGTGAGGTATAAGCTGCTTACTAAACATTTTTGTTAAAATTTCTGATTAAAAAGTTTGAAATTTTGATGCAGATTTGTTGAATTTCTTAAAAGATAGAAAAGTATGTAGTCAAAAATTCCATGAGCATAAGCTGCATACTCAAAATGGCTCTAAAAATTCTGGCAAAAAATTTTGAAATTTGAATGAAAATTTTCTGAATATTTTGAAATTTTGTACAAAATGTGAAAATTTAAGTTATACAATTTTTATCTGAACTATGTATATTTTTATAAATATTGTTAAAAAAAATTTCTACAAATTTGAATAACAACTAAATAAATAATAAAACTTCGCAACCCGTCGCGCTGCTATTATTGTGAACACAAGTGTACGCATAACAATACTCTCAGTTAGTCCGCTATTCGCTATTTAATGCTGTTTATGTTTATATGCGCCTGCTGCTGAAATAATTGTCTTCAAGTTTTCTGTGTGTGTGTGTGTGTTCCCTTGGCAGGCCACGAAAAAGTTTTCCAACGACTTTCATTCATTTCCAGCCTTCTTTTCCTCGCTCTAATTCGTTTCATTTCATTAGATTTCATTTGCTTAACTTTACTTTTCTTTACCTCTGCACTCTTCACCTCCTACTGTGGCATTAGAGCATAGAATTTTATTGTTTTTAATGTTATTACGAGCGAATCCTTTTCGCTCACTCTCTATAGCTCTGTCTCTTCGGCTCCTTCATTCATGGCGAGCGCATACCAATGCATATTTTGCTTATTTTTCCTTCACTGCTTTTTATGTGCATAGCAAATTTTATTATTTCCTCGTAGTTTCTGTAGTTCTGTACAGAGCTCTTGTTGTCTCAAGTACATATCCTTATATTTTGATTTTGGTGGTGAATGCTCGCAAAGCGCCAAAACTATTGATGTATTTACTTTTGTAACTATTTCGACCTATTTTACCCTGATTTGCTTAAATAACCAATTTTAGGCAAGTACAACCTTTATATGTATAAGTATGGAATAGCATAAAAGCTCAGATGATAAATACTAATTCTCGTTAATTAACTTAGCCTGTCGGGAAGCTTATGGGGGAAGTGTAATGATACGCAAGTAAATACGCACGAGGATATTAAATAAAAACGATAATTTATATTCAGTCCAAAACCGATATTCCTTTACTTCATCTGCTTCACATCTACTTAAGCAGGTGTCTCCCAGTAATCCAAATAAGAGTCTTTATGGACCATTTGTGAGTGATTTAGAGATACTTCTGTGTTACGCCACATACTTTTTCAGACCATGAATTAGCTATTTTAGTTCCTCATTATTTCCCTTGGTAAAATATATAGTAGGCAACAGAATCAGCAATCTACGCACTAAAACTCGCGAAACAAGACGAAGGCAGATTTGGCCAGTGTACTCAATTAGAAAAGTCCACATTTCCTTATTTTAAAACCAAAAAAATATATTAAATATAATTTATGCTTAAATCACAACACACATAATCACCTTTCTGCTCCCAGTTCTAGAACTTTTGTTGCTTTTTAGATTTAAGTTGAACTCGAAGAATACTAGATTGCCTTCTTAGTGTTTACGCTCTGAATTCAACCTCAGTGAAATTAATTAGTTTATATAAAAATATATCCTGGCGTCCGGTTTATTACTTACAAAACAACTCTTAAAATTTCTATTAATTTCTTTAGTCTTATCGAAATAAATGGGTTCGTGATCAAAATAATTTGATTTAATATTTTTAACATGCAACGGAAATTCACTTTCCGCAAAACGCAATGCCTTTTGGGGACTATTGAAGCTTATCTACTTCAATAGATCTGGACAATTAATGACACCACACACATTGTCGTAGATAAAGAGCCGTGAGTATATTATTGGTCCTTGGGAAGGTGATTTTATATTTATCAACGAGTGCCGTAGGGCGGGCGTGGCTTGTTAAAATGGAGAGATTGCAAAGCTGCCTTGAACTGTTTCGATGCTTTGGGAATAAACTGTATATATACATTGGATAACATATTGGCCGAGACGTGCTAAACAGAAGTTTAATATAAGTAAATAAAGTTGGCGGCCACCATAGCCGAATGGGTTGGTGCCTGACTACCATTCGCAATTCACAGAGAGAACGTAGGTTCGAATCTCGGTGAAAGACCATATTGCAGGAAAAGTTTTTTCTAATAGCGGTCGCCCCTCGGCAGGCAATGGCAAACCTCTGAGTGTATTTCTGCCATGAAAAAGCTCCCCATAAAAATATCTGCCGTTTGGAGTCGGCTTGAAACTGTAGGAGCCTCCATTTGTGGAACAACATAAAGACGCACGCCATAAATAGGAGGAAGAGCTCGGCCAAACACTCGTACCCAAAAAGGGTGTACGCGCCAATTATATATACGAGTATATACATAAAGTTTAGCTCTTAGTGGCACACTGATGGAAAAAATTAAGTTATCAAAAATTTTCATTGGAACTTTTAGTGAATTTTTAAATAAATAGTTATATAATATATCAGGTAAAAATAGTCATGCCAAAGTTGTCGTTTACATGTATTGAAATGTTCCCGTACATACCTAACCTGGTATCTTCTGTTTCATCTTATTTCTACAAATTAAATGACTTCGAAATGCATTTCGGTAAGGAATTTCCCAAAAACAATAGAAAAAGAGGGATAAAAAAGCGGAATGAAACCTAGGCTGAATACGCTTAATATATTTACTGAGGGCTTGAAAATGTTAGGCGGAGTAGGCGATCTGATGCGTAGAGTTAGGCATCAGGGAGCCGTTAAAGCTGCCTGATCACTCCAAAATAAATACATGCGAGCCAAGGAGCGATAACGCGTAAGAAATTTCATCTAAAAAAGTTCTTGAAAGCAGGGAAGCCATAGAGAGTTTGGTCGCAGACAGACAGTCGGACATAAGGGTATTGCAAGAAACGAAATTGTAGATGAGATTGCCAAGCGCGCAAATGACAAAGCCATTTGAACAATATAGCGGCATACAGTCTGTGTGAGAAAAGAGGAACCGCGATTATTCATGAAGTATAAAAGATATACCTATATTTAAATTTGTTTACATGAAAGTATGTACGAGTGTGCTTTGAACCAGCTTTTCTGCGTAGCTCGTCGACAAACAGGACTAGATTTTGCGAGCTTGACGTACGAGTTGCTTTAAATCATAGACTGGCCTTCCGCCAAGATGCGTTTTCATAATTCCCCACAAATTTTCAATGGGATTGGCGAATGGAGACTGGGAAGGCAAGTCCAATACTGTGACGCGATTTTCTTGTTTTGTTGTTTCTCAATGTGTTTTTCTGAGAGCAGTAACTTCTATGATGTGGGACGGTAGGATATGTTCGCCTCCTTCAGTCGACGTTCAATGGTGTAGATACTCACATCTATTCCGGAAAAATCATCAACATTTTTGTGCACCTTATACCGTTGATTCCACATCACAACAAACTTTTCTGATTTTTTAACCACTTTTGCAGCCGCGGCATAAGGTATTTTCGGCCCTTTCGAATGTGTGCATAAAAATACCGCCTCAAAGCGCTTCGCGTACTGCTCACTCATTTTTGTTTGGTTGCGTTTACGGGAAAGTTTCGACGGACACTAACCTGAGTTAGCATTGGCGTCGTAGCTCTTAAGTGGGACTATTACGCAGCAAAAAGTAGAACGAAATATATTTTGAAGTCACACGGAAAAACCCGGTTCTTTTCTTCTGACATAGGCTGTATTTAGACCTTTAAAGACGATCTACAATAACATTGTTCCGGACATGAAAGGACGGAGAGGCAGGAGGTGGAACAATTTAGAAATTGAAATGTATTTCAGGGTTAGAGTTTCAGAGTTTACTCAGTTTCGCAAAAAACGCAAACTTATTACACCATGTCTACTATAATGACACGAAAATGTCTAGCTCCATCCGGTACCCCTTCGGACCAATAGGTCTATGTGATGGCTTTCAGCCAGCCAGGTTAATCTAACCTAGCCTAACCTATATCTGGCATTTAAGTTGAACTTTGAGCTTTCGTGTATCAAAAAAGTTATAGTAGAATTGTGAGGACAATATTTTTGTGCTACATCTTAACCCGCTTTGCTTCACTCCGTTATGAATATTTTTGGCGCTTTCTCGCAAAAAATTCAAAGTATACCCATCTACTGAGGAATTATATAATTGCTGAACTCATCTTATAACTAAAATATAGGGGTATTATAGTTTTCTATGCCGATTTACCATAAGAGTGCAAAAGGGTGAAAACTTTAACTAGAAGAGTAAAGGTAATCAAACTCCAGTTAAAAACATTCTAGGTGAGTAAAACAACTCGTGTTTTTGTTTTGTTTTTAAAACGAAACTTAAACTTTCCTTTGTGTCCGCATTTTCATAGGCTTTTGACTATAAGCTATTGTATAATTACACAGGCCGACAAAATTTAACCAACATTCATACCCAGAAACCAGACTATAAATTTCCAAAGGTTTATGATGCGCTGAATCCAAATCTGGGCTCAGAATTCCTCTATCAGCTCTGGTTTTCGAGATATCCTAACCTAAAAGTGCAAAAAACACCGTTTTTGCCCATATTTGAGGTTATGTAGCCTTGCAGATGTTTTCTTTTACCAAAATAAAAGGATGACATCTTTAAATACAAGCCTTCTTTTTTCAAATGGCGTTGAGTTTGCTCAAATATCATTTTTTTCGCTGAGATATCGCATTTTGAAATTTTCATGTTTCTAAATTTTCCTACACCTGAATCGATTGAGATAACATAGACATGATATAGTCGATTACTAATTTTCTTGAATTGAGTCTTATTTTTCTTAAAATTTTGTCTCACACCATAAGTGTGCTGACTCACCACACCCCTACACTATCTAACCCACGGGTACCGAGTCACACACAGCCCTAACCCCTAGAAACCACCCCTATCATACCGCAAGCAGGCTAACCCACTTAACCCTGGAGACAGTGGTTTAGTCACATATTTTTCTTGAAAAAAATCTTATTTTTCTTATTTCTCATAACACATAACCACTTAACTCCTAATCCACCAACCCCCACGTATCTCCTAATCCCTAGAAACCATCCCTACCAAACTACAAACAATTTAAGCCACCTGACCCTAGGGAAAGCTAGTTAAGCCGCATATTTTTCTTGAAATGAGTGTTATTTTACCTGTAATCTCACATCAGAAGCGGTCGAACTTATTAAACTTCTAACTCACCGATCCCCACCTACCCTCTAAACTCCAAATACCACATCTACCAAACCACAAGCAGGCTATATAACCCATCTGACTTTGGAGGAATCGAGTTTACTCATATATTTTTCTTGGAATGAGTCTTTATTGAAATTATGTCTCACACCTTATATGGGATAACTTACCGAGCCCATATACCACCTGACCCCGACCTACCTACCGTCGAACCTTTAGAAGCCATCCCTAACAAACTAAACTCGCTGTTCCCAAGGTTAGGTGGGTTAGTCTGCTTGTGGTGTGGTAGTGGTGGTTTCTAGGGATTAGGGGATACGGGAGTTGATGGGTTAACAGTTAAGTTGGTTAGAACACTTGTGTTGTGAGATATCTAGATAAATAAGACTTATTTAAAAAAAAATATGCGAGTAAGCGCTGGCCCAAGGTTAAGTGGGTTAGCCTGCTTGCGATATGGTAGGGGTGGTTTCTAGGGGTTAGGGCTGTGTGTGACTCGGTACCCGTGGGTTAGATAGTGTAGGGGTGTGGTGAGTCAGCACACTTATGGTGTGAGACAAAATTTTAAGAAAAATAAGACTCAATTCAAGAAAATTAGTAATCGACTATATCATGTCTATGTTATCTCAATCGATTTTCAGGTGTAGTAAAATTTAAAAACATGAAAATTTCAAAATGCGATATCTCAGCGGAAAAAAATGATATTTGAGCAAACTCAACGCCATTTGAAAAAAGAAGGCTTGTATTTAAAGATGTCATCCTTTAATTTTGGTGAAAGAAAACATCTGCAAGGCTACATAACCTCAAATATGGGCAAAAATGGTGTTTTTTGCACTTTTAGGTTAGGATATCTCGAAAACCAGAGCTGATAGAGCAATTCTGAGGCCAGATTTGCATTCAGCGCATCATAAAACTTTGGAAGTATATAGTCCGGTTTCTGGGTCTGAGATGCTGTCGGCCTGTGTTATCCTCGCAAAAATATAAGAATGTTTCCCTTAAAAAATTGCCATCGCTTAATGAAATGGCGCATTTAAATAAAGTTGTAATTCCATAAAAGTTTTAATTTGATCTTAATAACTAACATTTTACCCAAGTAGTTAAGAATAAGAAAACCCAAGTAAGGCATTAAAGCCTGCTGTTACCGACACACAGTGCGGCCGATTCCCGAAAAGCTGGCCAAAACTCAAAAAATTAAGTAATTGATTCAAAATTTCTTACTCGGGGGTTGTCGGGGTCGCTGATTACGAATTTGATCTTAAAATTTTGAAAATCCATCCCTTCCACCCCTATTGGCCACCCCCTCACGTGAAATAGCGTATATTCTAGAACATAATCAAGATGCATGTTAATTTATGTTTTCAGGGTCGCTGATTACGAATTTGATCTTAAAATTTTGAAAATTTACTCCATTACAAAATCTTTCAAATGTGTAGAACTTTCACTATTCATCGACAGTAATACGATGCTCAAACGAAGGCCACGTTGCGACTGAAAATACAGAGGATACTTAGGGTGCAGGACGTTGCTATGAACGGTACCTTGAGTACTCAAGGCATTACTGTAGCCAACCCAAAGACAAAAAAACTCTATCTAGAAACTTTTTTTTTCGACTTTTGGCCAGCTTTTTGGGAATCGGCCGTACTGTGCGACACCCGTGGCAGGTAAAATGCCTATGATAGAAAAAAGTGTTGCATATCTCAAGGAGAACTGCGGAACTATTTGCTATTTTAGTCTCTGTAAGCTTTTAAGTACCTTTTATGCAATTTTTGTCTGAGAAGATGTCCAATGAAATTTTCCGGTGAATTATTTTCGAGAACATCTTAACCCTCTAGTGATCTTACAATTGCGTAATTTTCAATCTTCTCCAAAAGAGGGTCAAAACGACTCTGTTATAAAGGAGCTATTTGACTGTTGGACTATTGGATTAAGCTGTAGAAAAATGTTTACTTGAGAGTGCAAAAAGCGTTGGGGCTTTATGCTTTCGTACTTTCATCTTCAATTGATTTCCGGCGCCCAGGATCCCGATAAAATGACCCTAAGACTATTAAACAATCACGCTTTTTCTGTATTCCTATACCGTTTGAAAAGTAGAGGGATACAGTTCTTCCTCCTCTTTGTTGCTGCATTTTACACTTCTGAGTAAGACAAAAAGAATATTTATTATTTATTAACATTCCACCATCCAACAAGTTCACAGAGTTACAAACAAAATTTTAGAAGACATCGATAAAAAACGAACGTGTGAAGCAGTATATCCCACCATCCAACAAGTTCACAGAGTTACAAACAAAATTTTAGAAGACATCGATAAAAAACGAACGTGTGAAGCAGTATATCTCGACGTGGCCAAAGCTTTTGACACAGTATGGCACGCAGGACTTCTACAAAAACTCTTGACTTATTTACCAACAGACTACTACGAACTAATGAAAAGTTATATTATATAACTGGAAGACAATTTTATGTAAAATTCGAAGATAAGTATTCTGATATACTAACAATGGAAGCAGGTGTACCGCAAGGTAGTGCAAGGGCCGCTTCTGTACCTTCTTTACACTGCTGATATCCCTACACCGGCAACTAAGAATTCCCTAATAGCAACATTTGCAGACTACACTGTCTTGTTAGCTTCAGACAAAGATCCAAGAACGGCTGCTTATAAACTTCAGGAATTACTTGACAACACCACTCAATGGTTCGAGAAATGGGGAATCAAAATAAACGAAGATAAAACCGCCCACGTCACATACACTAACAAGAGAAAAAAACAATACAATCCAATATTCATAAAGAATAAACAAATCCACCACGACACAAGGGCAAAATACTTGGGTATGATTATAGACAATAAACTTAACTGGAAGTTACACATTGGACAAAAACGACGCGAAATCAAGACTAGGTTTAAACAACTTCATTGGCTTTTGGGAAAGAATTCAACGCTCTCACTAGAAAATAAGATACTAATATACAAAGTAATTATAACACCAATATGGAAATATGGCTCAGAGCTTTGGGGAACTGCGAGCAGAACAAATATAAAAATTATACAACGAACGCAAAATAAGATACTCCGTATAATATCAAAAGCAGAGTGGTATATACTAAATGATAATATCCATCGAGAACTTAAAGTAAAAACAGTCCATGAAGAAATACGCAACAACAGCTTAAGACACACAAACCGACTACTAGAACATTCTAACAGGGAAATTCGGCAACTTCCATTAAAAGAGGAAACCGAGACGAGGAGACTTAAGCGCAAACGACCAACTGGCCTGCAGATGTAAATGGTGTCACAATTTTATGAATATATTTATTCATTAAATAATTAAATTAATTAAATAACGAGTTAATTTTTGTTTTTTTCTTAGATAAATGTAATGGTATTGGCTTCTAAATACTGTTGAAACCCAAAAAGAAAGAAAAATTGTAAATATTTTAAGTTGAAATAGAAACAATAATAAAGGGTAAAAAAAAAAAAAAAAAAAAAAAAATTATTTATTAGATATACCAAAAAACTCTTATATTTAAATAGCTGCCAATGCTTTCGACTCTTATTTTACGATATTTTCTTTTCTAGAAATGTGATTGGCATGCGTTTGACGAGTATTATTCTATTTTGAGTAATCATTTGAAATATCTTTGACTGTCCTGAATACCGACAAGCTGAATGAGTTTGGCCAGTTTTTTTAAAAGACGGCAACATTTAATTTAATTAAATTTTCAATTCTATAAATTTATAGAAAATTTATTACTATCGTAACATTTACTTTCCAATCAATTTTCATTTAAATATTTATATGGAATTTCAAAGGCTGAAACATTTTCATTAGACCATTTAATCGTTTTCCCTCAGTCAAACAGTATTATAAAATATTTGAGTTAAAGTGCAATATTTATACAAAATTGTCTCAAACGTTTAGCCTTCAATTACACAAAAGGACAACAATAAAAATGGCATAAATATTCGTACGTGTAACTAATAAAAATCTTAGCAAAATAAATTGCCTTAGAAAGCAAATTACAGACACTAAAATATCCCACACACATACATTCATACCAAATATACATAGATGTGTGTGTGAGTGTGTGTCGGTACGAGTATTTGCAATGATGTACAAAATTTTGCTAATATTATTTTTAGTGTCGGGCAAAACTGGTAGCAGGCTTCAGGATTAATCAATTAAGATTTTGAACATTTTGCTTAGTTGTCAATTACTTGGAAAATAATAACAATTACTCTGACAACACATCCACACGAATGGACATGAGAAACATTTTAAGACAATGTGGAAGACAACAACACATGCCTTCGATGTATTTCGAGTTCAATTTTATATGTTGCTCTGGGTATGTGCTCGCAGTGACATTGAACATTTCAAGACATTTTCCGCATAACTTAAGCTTTGACTTAATATCGACTGGCATTTACTTGAGTTCAAAAATCACAATGAGATTATCTCACTTTAAGCGTATTTTATGTGCATGCATGTGTATGCGTGTGTTTAAGCGTTCGAAGAGTAAACACACACACACATATATATTTATATATATGTATATGTATGCGCTTTGCGTTAAATGTAAAATGGCAAGCAAGCAACATCTATCACGGTGTTGACATTCTGGCTTGCACGTGCAGCTAAAATATGCACACCCACACACTAACGAATGTGTGTGTCACGTAGCACGTACACGTGTGTGCGTGTGAGTGCGGCATGTTTTGGGTAAGCCAGCTTCGCTGATTATGGTAAGTTGTGAGTTAATCCTGCATTTACAATTGTTATGCAACGCCTACATGACACAATACCTTAAGGAAAGTGCTCACATACACATGCATACATACGTATACATATACATAATCATGTGGTGTATGTATTGAGCAAAGCAGCAGACATTTACAATCCCAAATGCACTGAATGCCTGTAAGGAAATCTGGTGGTTTCGAGGTGATGGCGTTTTAGCTTGAAAGCATAGCCTTGGCGTTGTCATAAACTTTTCACGTCACTGTGAATTATTTATCGTGCATAAAAGGCACAGGAATCGTATCTGTAAATATTTATTTAAAGCAGCGAACGTTTCTGCAACCAATTGAAGCAACCATCGTACCTCGAACCAGGCCTCTGACCAAGTTGTTCGGCAAAGCCTTCATTTTTCTTACTGCCCTATCAGTTCAAGCTTCCACATGACAGGTGCAGATAATCTTTACATTCTCTTCAACCTTATCGGAGTGTAAAGTATCTTCGGCAGAGCGATTAATCTCTTTCTCACCAAGCTTTGTTGCATTTTACAAAGCAAAAAAATTGCACACCTTTTCGCTGGTAGGCTATTATTTCCGAGGAAAGACAAGAAACCAAATTTTGAAAATTTTGTGTCATCACCACACCCCGAAAATATATTTCACTCACGAAAGTGGTGCGAGTTACCAGTAGCTTTGGGATGACACCCGTAAAATGGAAGTTCTTATGAATACTGATATATCAGCGGTATCGCAGCTCGCTCGCTTACTAAAAACTACTGCAATGAAAGTAACTCTTTCTATGAAGCTACAAAGCGGCGGCTAATCGCCAACTCTCCTCGCAAAATGATACTTGATGCTAGTCCCACCACGCGAGGTGATGGAAATAAAGAGGCTCACCCTGGTTTCGGAAGTCCACTAGAGAGGGTGGCGCGCTACCACAACGCTTGCGAAAAAATAAACAATCCTTCTTGTTTGAGAATTCTCTACAGGGATGTGCATATTTATACCACTTTTATATACATCCACACATTTGAAATAACATTGAAAACAAAATCCTTAACTGATGAGCGATAGATAGCTGCTCACACACACATCCGTACAGATATCGAGTAATTGACAAATTTAATGGAAGGCTAAAGGGATTTGCAGGATTATTATTAAGTAGCAATGTGCTTGCTGACACAAGCCCAACACGCATACATACTCGTATGTGCATGTGCATGTAATTGTTTAAGTATAAAGAACTCTGATTTTTACTATGTACAGACAATAGCAATAATTTTGCATTATGTGGATGTGAAAATGTGACTAAATGGAAACTGTTTACTCACCCGAAAAATTGCTGCACTGAAACGAATTGGGCAAAGCAAGCAAGAAAACTTTCGATAAGCTTTCGGGTAGACAAAAAAAAATACGGAATTGACCTCTAGCTGGTTTTATAGTAAAAAGGAAAAAGCTTTCAATAAGCTCTCGAGAGGAAAAACAAAAAAATGTAATTGATGTGGAGCTTTCATAAAACAAAGCTAGTTTCACAGAACCAATATCTGTATCATCACTGACTTTTATTTGTATGATGAAGCGTTAAAAACTATGCTTTTACAAACTTTCACTTTAATGAAAGCTTCCGAAAGCGTTAGGTTTCTTTAACTTGTTTGAAAAGAGTGTTGTTTTTTTATCACTCATTAGTCTAACGACGCGATTGACTTCCAACATAAGATCTTCACTGAGTGGGCCTTCTAAAAACCGAAGCTCAAAGCTTTAACAAAGGCAGAAATTTGCTGCGAATCGATTCAGAGCATCATACAAAAACATATGAGCTCTAGTGAAACCATGCTTCGTATGCATCGAAAATGTAGTTTCTCTTCTTGCTTCTTCTCTTTCCTTTTTCTCCCCCTTTTTTTATTCTTCCATTTCTACTCCTTTACCTGCGTTGGCGAATTTGTGACAGGTTTTCGTGCATCTCTTTCATATGTAATTTATTCCTTTCTCAAAACATCCTCAAAAACAAGAGCTTTCAATCCATCACACTCAGCTTTCTCTCAGCTTCCGAAAAACTTATGATAGTTAAATTAATTTAATCTAAAAATCTTTTGGATTAATTTTACTCATAAATAAATATATTTTTTGGAGGATTTTGCCATGGAAAAGATTTTAAATATGAATTTAATAGAATATGCAAATGTTTGATGATATCGGAAAATTTTAATATTGATAGTTTTAGGCTGTTATACAAAAACAAAACATGTCCAAGAACAAAAAAAAAGGAACAGAAATTTGACAAAGTTAACTTGAAAATAGTTTTTCTTCATTGAACAGCCTAGTTTTTAAGCTTTTCGGGAAAAGAGCTTTCACCTGTCAATTTTTTACTAACTAAGCTTAAAAAATGCCGAGTGTGGCTTTAAGGGGTTACATGGGTTTCGTGAGTTCAAAAAATCGATGCTTGTTTTGGCATATTAATTTCTACAACATCTCAGGAATATTATCCTAAGTTTTCAAGTCGATCCGAATAATAATTTCGGAGTACAGCCTTTGGAAGGTGTTCCCTTCAAGACACTTTTATTGTTACTCAAAAGTTTAAACGCGTTTTTCTCGGAACCGTGTTTTCAAAGTCGGTTGTCAAATGTTCTCGAAAACTACTTAACCGATCTTGATGAAATTTTACACAGGTATTCGAGATACAATTTACTCGTGCTTGGACGAAGGGCTTTTTTATTTTTGATTTACAACTATTTAAAAAAAAAAATGTCAAGGAAATTTGACCGAAATTTTCATTTTTTGGGAAATATGTCTGCCAAAATTCCAATCTTTACTTTTTTTTCTTTCCTTCGTTCAAGCACGAGTTTATGGACCTAACTAAAACACTTATTTTTGTTTTTTCATTTTTGATGACCCTGTCAGGAGTTATGCTGACAACGCGGACACACTTTTTTTTCGAGGGGTCACCGGAAATGACGTCACATTGGTGGAGTTTTAATTTTGAAAACTTCAGAAATTATTCGTTAAATATGTATCTATAAGACAGAGAAAAGTTTGAAGTAAATAATGATTTTTTACATAGAAAAAAAAATATTGAAAATAGGACTTGTTTTACCCGACGAAACCCATGTAACCCCTTAAGGACTTTCGGAAAGAGAGCTTTGAGCAGTGGAACTTTGCCATCGTTGCTTAAGCAAACTTTTTTATTCGCTGTTGAGTTTGGCCTTTAGGATTTTCGAAAACAAAGCGTTTTCATCAATCGAACTTTGCCAAAAAAAACGTCAAAGGATCTTATTATCCCATGCAAAAGCTTAGCTTTTAAGACTTTCAAAAAAATGGCTTTCATTAATCGAGATTTGCCAAAGGAAGCTTCACAAAATTGTTTTCTTCGATACTCGAACTAGCTTTTAGGCCTTTTGGCATAAGAGCTTTCACCAGTCAAGCTCTGCCAATAGAAACTTTATTATTTGTTCCCTTTCATTTCTGAGTGGAGTTTTCAGGGTTTGTAGACAAAAGAACTTGCATTAATCGAACTTTGCCAAAGAAAGGTTCAGACAAACTTGATACTCGGTGCGGAGTTTAGCTTTAAAGCCTTTCGGAATAAGAACTTTCACCAGTAGAGCTTTGCTAATCGAAGTTTCACAAAATGTTAGGCCTTTTAAAACAAGAGCTTTCATTATTCGAGCTTTGCCAATGGAAGCAACATATTTTGGTTTTTTGAATAATTTTTTAAAATAATTTCTGTGGAGTTTTTAGGATTTTTGGAAAAAAGATCAGTTGATTAGCTGTTGAGTAGCTCATTTTTGTCATATCTAAGTGACAACAGAATTTCTTAGCTTTCTTGATATTCTATAAATAAAGGCATTTTAGAAATAATTTGGTTTCCATAGCTGCACAGAAATTCGAATAGTTTCGTTTTCTCATTTCATTCCTATTATTGGCGCAAATAGCGTTTTAAAATCATACAGAACCTATAGAAATATTCCGTCGATAAATTTTTATTGAAAATTCAGACTTTGAAGCACTTTTTGTATTCCAGGAAAGCGATGGGACCCACACCAAAGGGTGCTGGAAGGATGACGCCATAAAATTCAATTAATTTGGTGGATACGCACACACACACACATACATATATATTGAAAAGAGTATCAGACATACATACATGCGAGAAAATATACCCCATACATTAACAATTGAGAAAGATAATACGTTGGCAATTAAATTCGAACCATAAAGGCGGATATTTGGATGCATACACACACATCCATGCATCAAGCGCATGAGCGTAAATCCTAAAAGCGTTTGTTTTTATATGCCAAGGATATAATTAGTTAGATAAGGAACCAATATGAGGAGAGAAATCGAAGTGAACAAGACGTATGCACTTACACATCGACTAACAGTTGATAGAGCTGCAAATGAAGAAAGTTTAAATATACATACGTATCTATGTAATAAGCGAGCCGGAGCAAAGAGTGACAATTTAATAGAGACGCGAGGCCTGAGATGAGGGCAAATGTGCTTCGGGAAAAATAATAGCTAGTATGTTATAGTTTGGGTTGTACTTGAGACACTAAGCTGCCGCGTGTGGGCTAGACAATCGAAACAGATAAGTGGAATTAAAGGATAAAGTCACAAGGCAATTTATTGCGCTGCATATGCAAGCACACGCACGCACGCACGTTCACTGAGCACGGCCCAAAATCGGATAAGGCAACCAAGAAGGCAACCAGGATAACAATAATTACCAGCTGACGTTGCCAACTAAGCGCACAGTGGCGAGGAGAGGAGAGATGGAGAGGTAGGAGTTTGAAAGAGAGGTGGAGAAGTGCTGCAGAGCAGAGCAAGATTTCGTGGCTGCTTGCTACGCTGACAATCAAACAGCTTGAGGCTGTGGAAAATTAAGCATAGCATGACATAAGCGACGCAGCTGGAGTGTAGCAAGTGAAGGAGGCCAAAGCTACACTCTGCTGCAAAGATACATGCGCCCTGCTTATGCTGCCCCCGGCAGCGGCAATTAGATAATTTAAGATGTTGCCATAAAATCAAATAAGCTGTTTCGGCAATTCTTCTAAAACACATTAATACAAACAACAACATCTACATACATATGTATGTACATAAGTACAAATGTATGCGTGTCTTTGCTATTGTTTACTTTTCGAACTTGCGGCTTCTTAGCCGCTTTGCGGCTTGTTATTGGCCGAAATGCAATTAAAAATGCTGATAAAAGCGTCGGCTCATCCCCGCAGCGCACGCCGTGCCACACACACAACGAAACAACGCACACTTATATCGAAAAGTATGCGGAAGAAATAACATATAATAGTCGGAATAAAATGGAAAATACATCCGCCACATGTCACCGAAATCGTTTTGCTGTAATTTGTTACGCAATAGCGCTGAAGATTCGTATTTTTCTTTTGCCATTTAAATGAGATAAAATAGCATTTAGGGACCAGCAGGTCATTTTCGTGCCAATACACACACACGCACAGACCGACAACAGTGAGCCTATTTTTCTTTGCATATGATTGTTTGGGTGTAGCTGCTGGCTGGACGCAGCCATCAGTGTCATCATTAACTTTGGCAACTAAATGATTTGCGCTTCTTGCCACCCTAAGTCAATATATACTTGTAAAACTCGAATGTGCGTATGTATGTGTGCGTGAAGAAGAAGCAGTAAGCTGTCATGTCAACTGGCCGCATTCAAATGAGACAACATTTAAATGCTTATCAGCCGCAGCTTTAGGCTCAGCAGCAGTCCAGTTGGATCTCAAATACGCAGCTTTTTCCTTCCATATCTCATCTGTGTACACTCATGGACAATAAAATAGGCTTGCGACATTTTGAGCTGTTTTGGCTATTTTAGTGCTGTTTATTTATATATATATATATGTATATAGTTGGCGCGTACACCCTTTTTGTGTGTTTGGGCGAAGCTCCTTTTCCTATTTGTGGTGTGCGTCTTGATGTTGTTCCACAACTGGAGGGACCTTCAGTATCAAGCTGATTCCGAACGGCAGTTACTTTTATGAGGAGCTTTTTCATGGCAGAAATACACTCAGAGGTTTGCAATTGCCTGCCGAGGGGCGACCGCTATTAGAAAAAACGTTTTCTGCATTTTGGTCTTTCACCGAGATTCGAACCAACGTTCGCTCTCTGAAATCCGAATGGTAGTCACGCACCAAACCATTCGGCTACGGTGGCCGCCATAAAGTGCTCTTTATTTAGTTTCTAATAATTTTTCTTAATAGTTCAACCCATTATAAAACAAAAGGCATACGCATCGTTTTTTCAAACTTTTTTGCAAAAATTCTGAAAATTCCGAAGATTTTCATGAAAAATTGTAATTTTAATCAGCATTTTGAGAATATTTTTTTGTATGCAGTTTTAAAGCCCATTAAATTTTAGTCCAATAAAGTACAAGTTGTAGGTAGCTTAAAAATAACCTTAATTCTTCACAATTATTTTGCTGACTGTGTCACGCATTTTCTGCCTTACAAAGTATGTTCAGCAAATTTTTATATAGAAGAAAATGTCTAGCACCGTCAGAAAAAAAATCTCAAAAATCACTGGGGTTTTTTATAGATACTTAATAGGACTATGAATAAGTTCGTGCGGTTTTTTTCGAAATTTCAAACTTTATTGACGTAAAATGGTTACAAATTTAATATTCAAAATATTGTCCATCGCTTACTACTACTTTTTCCCATCTTTCTGGCAATTCACGGATTCCCTTTGTGAAAAATTCGGTCGGTTTTGCCGCAATCCACGAATCGATCCATTTTTTGACTTCATCGTAATTACGGAAGTGCTGGTCAGCCAGGCCATGTTGCATCGATCGGAAGAGATAGTAATCGGATGGCGCAAGGTCTGGACTATACGGCGGGTGGGGTAGGACATCCCATTTGAGCGTTTCTAAGTATGTTTTGACCACTTGTGCAACATGTGGCCGAGCATTGTCATGTTGCAAAATAACTTTGTCGTGTCTATCGGCGTATTGCGGCCGTTTTTCTCGCAGTGCTCGGCTCAAACGCATCAATTGTCGTCGGTAGACATCCCCCGTAATCGTTTCATTCGGTTTCAGTAGCTCATAATACACAACACCCAGCTGGTCCCACCAGATACACAGCATAACCTTCAGGCCATGAATATTCTGCGCCGACGTCGATGTTGAAGCATGGCCAGGGTTTTGGATTGTCGTAATGGACCCACTTTTCATCGCCAGTCACAATTCGATGCAAAAAACCCTTTCTTTTGTGCCGTTGAAGCAGTTGTTCGCATGCCATAAAACGGCGTTCAACGTCTCTTGGCTTCAATTCATACGGCACCCAATGGCCTACCTTTCGGATCATTCCCATGGCTTTTAAACGTTTGGAAATGGTTGATTGATCAACTCCCAAAGTTTTTGCAACCTCTTCTTGCGTTTGAGCCGGATCTTGATCGAGCAATTCCTCCAATTCGGTATCCATGACCTTTGGCGGCGCACCCTCGCGTTCTTCGTCTTCCAAGCCAAAATCACCACTTTTAAAGCGTGCAAACCACTTCTGGCACGTTCGCTCAGATAGAGCATGCTCACCATAAACTTCCACCAAGATACGATGACTTTCGGCTGCTTTTTTCTTCATATTAAAATAATGAAGAAGAATTCCCCGCAAAAACACATTATTTGGCACGAAATTCGACATTTTCAAGTGTGGTAAAAATATTGTTGTTTACGCTTCAAATAAAAAACTTATACTGACGTTTGTGCCTTACGACAGTAGCTCTCCAATGAATGTTTGGAAATGTGGATCGATGGAATAATAATCAAGTTACGCCATCTGTTGTAAAACCGTAACGAACTTATTCATAGTCCTATTAGTACTTGCATTTTTATAAACTGAAATTTAATGTTCTATTGTATAAAACTGCATTATTCTAAAAATATTGATTAAAACGGTGGAAATTTTGATGAAATTTTTATAAGAATTATCATAATTTTTGCACAAAGTTTGAAAAAACGATGTATATGGTTTGTATTATACAATAAGTTAAGCTTTACAAAAAATGCATAAACATTAACAAAAAAAAAAAAAAAAAATAGACTGTGTACCAAAAATTATTCTACAAATTCTTTTATAAAAATTTTTAAATTATTGTGAGAATTTTCATAATTTCATAATATATATTAATAAAATTAAAAAAAAAGATTTATGCGGTACTTATTGTACAATACGTTAAATTTTTCTAAAAAATTAATAAACAAAGAAAAACAAAGCAAAATAGCCGGCATACCAAAAATTATTTAAAAAATTTTAATAAAAAAATTTGTAATATTCCGTGAGAATTTTCATAATTTTTGAACAAAGTTGCAAAAACGGCTTATATGGTTTTTATTGTATAAAGACTTAAGACTTTTAAAAAACTAATAAACATAAAAAACCCAAAAGCAAGGTAGCCAAAACTGCTGAAAATGTCGCACACCCATTTTATTGTTCTTGAGTGTGTACTTTATCGCCCAGTCTCGTCTCTTGCACTGTGACACAACTTTGACGCTTTTCGGTCATCGATAGCCTGCAGCTTATTTCACTTCATGTTTTTTTTTTGTTTTGTTTTTTGGTTTTCTTGTTTGTGCCCCTCCTGAGTCCTCATTTTGCTTAGCTTTAATGCCATTTCTGTTTTGGGCGCCTATTTGTTTCACTTTGCTGTCTCCCGTTATGCTCTTTGCGGCCCGTTTCACACATTTTGGAATTTTTGTGCTTTTTGGCGCTCAGCTTGACACTTGACCTTTTTTACTGTCTGTCACTCTGACCTTTTCTCGTCTGCTCCCTCAAATGCGTTATTCATTTTTTTCTTATTGTGGCGCCTTTTTAGGCTGTCCTTGCTGTTGTTCCCTGGAGGGCTTTTCTACATTTTTAGAAAGTGTTAATTTGACAGCATTTTTCATTTCCTAATGGCCACTACTTTACGTGTGAATGTGTGTATTTTCGTTTTTTTATTTGAAAGTTTTTTCGCACTTCTTTTTCTGAACCTGAATCAGGAAAGTTTTGTCAGGCCCACAGGTGATCTCTTATTACGCATTTATCACTTTTAATAATCGATGGTATTGAAACTTTTTGAAAAAGGCTTTGGTAGAGAAATGGTTAGCTGTGGGAGGTTAAAGGCGTGAGGGGAGGACTGACTGTGGAGAGGGGAAAGAATAGAAACGTATACGTTTTTAATCATCTCACCTAACTTAGCTCATCTATTATTTGTGGCCTATAAAAATGTCTGCTTTCATAACACTGTGCGACAATTTTGGGGTCATCAAAATCAAACCACACCGGACCTTTTTTTTCTGAAAATATACCTATTCAATAGCAAAACCCTCGCTGTGTTTTTAAAAGTTAGCTCGATTTTTTTTTTTATAGCGTTTTGAAGTTTTCTATTTTCATGAGATTTTGGAGTTTTACCTGTACGCTAAATTTGACTTATAAATCGACCTTTGTTTGATTTAATCGATTTATTTTATCATAGCTTGATGCAGAAATTTCGTCTTTTCCTCATTAACCGTAAAACAATGATTGAATTGTTCTTTCCTATTTCGATACGCCGTAACTTTCGTACCTCTTTCTAACAAGTTATTTGATTTTAACATTGATGCTAATATTTCTGATTTCCGCTGTGTTAGTTCCAATTTAGCAACAATTTCATCTAATTTACTTTGCGTTATTACAATCGGCTGGTCTGACGTTGATGGTTCGGGAACATACTCGGAATGTATATCAAATAATGATGGCTGTGTCATAACAGAAAAAGATTCACTTAAAGTAGGGACGGGCAGCAGAGTGGCACGCTCGCAGCAGAGCGTGCTAGCAAAGTGCTAGATGAGGGGGCGACAAACTTACATCAGGAGGGTAAGCAATAGGCGTGTACGTATATTAATCACTTCTGAGCAACGCATATGTGTTTGTAAAAAAGAGAGTGAAGCTTTGCCAATAGCAAAGTTACCAGATAAGGGGACTTCATTCCATGTTAGGGGATTTTGAAGTGTTGGGATTTGCTAGATCGTTCATATTAAATAATAAAATGCTTTTCGTTTTTTTTATTGGAAACGCTTCTTTGAATATTAACATCATCTTTGCAAATTTCTATTTTATTTACTTTTATAATTTTTGTAATCAAGAAGCATAGGCGATTTTATAATCAAGAAGTTTGAACATTCGCATGTCAAAGTTTCATAGTTTCAAACTATGTGGAGAAAAATTTGTACTGACAAATCGGTTTATATTTTTCTGAATGAAAAAATTGTCTTCGTTTACATATATATTAAGTATGTATGTATATCGTATGTTTTTATGTTAGTGCATTTTTTTAAAGAATGCTGGTCAGAACAGCGAACAGTAATCTCAACCAGCCATCTTTTATTTAAACAATGGATGTTATACATTTTATTTTGTTAAAAAGGACAATTTATACATGTTTCCTTTAAAAAAATAGAGGATTTTTTCAAAAAACATTGAGGAAATTATCATAGCAGAGTGGGTATTCTTGGTGAGTACTTAGTTGCTCTCAAATTCAAATCACACGCATATGACAATGCGCACAGTATGACAAAGTACACAAAAATGATTAGAGAAATTTGTTTGAATGCGCTCATGGATTTCGCACCATCGATGACAACGCAAACCACTTTTCGCCATGATACACCCATGCGTTCAATACCATGTTCATTAACACATTGAAATAAATCTTCACCTTTAGTCGTCCCTTTCATTGGAATAATGTCCAAAAGTTCTTCGCATATATTTAGGTGGGCATCAACTCCTCGGATAAAAATAGCTAATTGGGCTATGTCGGATATATCTGTACTTTTGTCAATTGCCAATGAAATCGCTGTGAATGATTTTATACGCTCTTTTAACTGCGATTCTGTAATTTCCGCCATTTCATCTACTCGTCTGCTTATAGTTCTACGAGATAAGGGGACAAAATTCCTACTGCTTTTAATATACAAAACTTCACCAATTCGCCATCCAAAAATGCACGATTCTCATGGACAAGGTTTAACGCGATTTCATAAGTTGCACGCTATGCATCTACAACGTAATCTTCGCTTTCCTAAGAAATTAAAAAAAAAATTTAATAATTTGAATTTTTTCGACTTTCTGTAATTTGGCACATCGAATCGGGCTCTTCATTTAGACTTAAGGATTTGTATATACTTTTCCTTTCTTCTCCTACATATTCATCATATTCACTCCTGTGCAGCTCATAATGTCTCTTTATGTTAAAAACCTTACACACCTCACGTTTTTCACATACAAGGCATTATGATTCTCCGTCTACATATTTGCATAAAAAAGTTACACTCCACTTCGGATTAAAATTTAACAATGTTCTTTTATTTGAGGTCATGCTGAACCAAATGTTTTATATTGCATATTTTATTTAACTTTATTTATCTAAATTAAAAGTTAAAACAGAGTAATATATTACACATTAGAAATAAAATGATGTTTTTGTCGGCAGTCGAACACTGTGCACTTTGTTTTGCCGTTCGCCGTTTCAAATTTTTAAATAGAATTTTCAGCGCTTTCACTGCATCCACACCATACAAATACACTTAATATTAGTGGTTTTTTATGCGAAAATAATACGTAACTTACGGTCTTAAAAAATATCGTCAAAAAGTGCAGAAATTACGAAAAAACGGATTTTATTTATGAAATGTCAAAACTTATGAGTAAGAGTTGCCGCAGTTGTTAAATGTGGGAATCAATTTTGGGCATTGTTGATTTTATTATTTATGATTTATATACATATGTATATACTCTTGGTTGTTTATTTTTATACGCAGTTGTGCATTTCAGAGTGTATTGGATTTAGATGGGCGAAATTAGTTGTCAATCACGTCCACTTTTTATGAAAAATAAAAGAAGAAATGGTATCATATAGTAGCTAAAAATTCTGAAACATTTGACAAACTTCGGTAGCTGAAGAGAGTTTGCAGTTTTATAAAGTAATTTGCTAAAAAATTTGATTTTCCGGATTTCTTAGTTCAATTCAAAAAAATATATCCGATCTCAAAAACTATTTAAGTAATCATAAGATAAGTGTGAATAATTTACAGATCCGTCAGTATATGCAGTGATCAATATTATTGAAGATTTAACTGTCATTGCTTTCCAATATGTAAGATTTTAATTTAATCTCAAATTAAATATTTTCAGAGGTCTTAATCTTCTTTACATCTAGCAATTATATTAAAAAACAGTATTACGCGAACTTTTGAAATGTTTAATTGCTTGTTTATTGTTGTTCATTATCTTAATTCATTATTATAATAGAAAGTTTAGTATGTATTAAATTTAGTTATTGAAGAAAAATCTACCAAAAAAACCTATTTTTTTAGAAATTTATTGATATGAAGTTAAAAGTTGGCATCCCTGGGAAGAATTCATGAATAATTGCTCTCTCATTCAGGATACAAACACAGACACAACTCGCTCAATTTTTCCGTTTCTTCCCTGTGCTTTGTTATCCCCCTTCACCTAGCACTTTTAAGCACGCAGAAGCACACGCTGCTGCACAGTGCAAATGTGCTTAGTTTGCCCATCACTAACTTAAAGCATGAAAATTGGGACATTTTGGCACTGGAATATTTTCATTATGATCAAGCGGTAATTGTACACACTGGACTGAAACGTATTTTTTGTTTTTCGCTTTCTTTTTGTTCAATCCGATCACAGTATTTGCACAACTATAACAATTTTTTGGATCATGTTCTTCTGGATTGTGCCATAGCATTGGCATTCCAAAAGGCATTCTGCTTTGTTTTTTGTGCAACCAATTAACTAAACCAACATAACAAGCTCTACACACTATGTTTGGCGCCCAAGGTACATTCAAAATAACTTCACGATCAAAATAATGTCTGTATGCCACAGTAAAATCATCACTGATTGATCCATGCTTTTCACTCGCTGGTGTGAAACGTCCACAACAATAACAGAAAACGTTAATATTTGCAGGACAATTGTACATTTTTTATTTTCTTAATTCATAAAAAATTCACGTAAATGAAATTAATAAATTCAAATATGTTAACAAAAACCGTATTGTTCACAAAATATTTAGCGCGTCAAATGTGTTTTAGGAGTTGTTTTGCACGAACCTGATCTCGCAAGACTGCTGCGATCTTAGAACAGGTAAAATCGTTGGGAACAAATTTTGGAATTTCTAAAACAAACATTTCCTGATAAGACAGACTACAACCTTCTTTATACTTTTTATTTTGGAATGTGTGCTAGCCACTTTTCTATGTACTTAACAGGCTAAAAGTCTTGTGAGACCAATCTTGCTTTTCACTACTCACGATCACATTTTGTTACATCCAATATTCATTGGAAAACCGTATCTGGAAAAAATACTAGCAAAAATAGAAAAATCTGAAAATGTGTATAACGGGTGGTTACATATAAAATTATTTTCATAATTACAGTAAAAAATGGTAAAAACATACAATTTTTCGATATTTTGGTATTCAAAATTGCGTATTGAGATATAGGTTCTTCTCAAAATAAGTTTATTTGTACATGTACGAAATTTCTGCATCAAGCTATGACAAAATAAATCGATTAAATCAAACAAAGGTCGATTTATAAGTCAAATTTAGCGTACAGGTAAAACTCCAAAATCTCATGAAAATAGAAAACTTCAAAACGCTATAAAAAAAAAAATCGAGCTAACTTTTAAAAACCCAGCGAGGGTTTTGCTATTGAATAGGTATATTTTCAGAAAAAAAAGGTCCGGTGCGGTTTGATTTTTGATGTCGCACTGTGTAATAAGGCAGATGTAGTTTTTGCAAAAAGGTATTTAAATATGCCGCTGCTCTGAGTTCTCTTTAAACGTTAAGATATGATGTGAGACTCTTGCATTCAGAGCTATAAATTATTGTGTTGCCCTTTCGAAGGCCGCAAGCAAAGGTTTGCCACTTCAGCAACCACAACAACATAGATGCAGAACTTTTATAATATTAGACCTCCTATTTGTACTGCTTGGTTTTTGGTTTCGAAGCGCTTTTGAATGCAGTCACGTCTTTCTTATTATTATTCCTTCCTTGCGGCTCGCGGGCCACACCCGGCTTTTAGAAGGATTATATAGGGTTTTCCAATAACAGGTACTATAATGAATGGGTTGAGCTATCGAGAGATGATTAGCGATTTTTTATAGCCGGAATTGGATGGTGTTGATCTGGACAGCGTTTATTTTGAACAAGACGGCGCTACGTGCCACACAAGCAACGAAACCATTGATCTTTTATGGGAAACGATTCCGGACCGTGTTATCTCTCGAAGAGTTGATCACAATTGGCCACCGAGATCTTGTGATTTAACACCTTGTCATTTTTTTCTTTGGGGCCACGTGAAAGAGAAGGTCTACGACAATAGCTCAGGATCGATTTAAGGGGTTATACGCAGTTATGAAGCAAATAAAAGACGGGTTGTCAAGGATTTATCCTGAAGAAACTTCAGAATATTTAAATTTGAAAATTTTTGGCGGTTATAAAAGCATCCTTCAAGAACGTAACAAAATTTTTTATTTATGAAAATGTTGATTATAGAGCGCGCTGCAGGCGATTTCTGGAACCTCCTTTAAAAAAAGACGATTTACGGTGTACATCGTAACTCAGGATTGGATTATCTGAAATCAAAAAACCAAACAAATTTTGTTAATATATTAGATTATCTAGTAATTAATCGTTCGGCTAATCAAAATAGTGAATTTTCACAAAATGGCAGCTTTTAAAAGAAATGATTTCGATTTTTACCTTAAAATTTGGCCGTAAATTGATTATAAAATGGAAAATAAGTATCAGATTTACAAAAGGAACGATTAATTACTAGAAAATGTATCTTTAAAGATTGAGTTAAAACGGTTGACCGATCAAACAAGCCGTTTTTGAGATATCGTGTACACCGACTTGAAAAATGCCGTTTTGAAAACAACACGTTTAAAGTTTCAATACCTACCTTAAAACGTGCCGAGGCATCTCTACATATTTAGGTATAACTCCGAAAGTATTGCTTAGATCTACTTCAAATTTCGTGCGTAAACTTTTGAATATATGTACATTACAAAAATGCAATAAAAAAAAATCGATTTTTTTGAAAGTCATAACTGCGTATAACCCCTTAAGACCTCAAAGATAGAACTCGTGAGGCTATCGAGGACACTTTGAAATTCGGTTATGGAAAATTTCATGAAAGGGGTATTGTCCTGCAAGCGTGGTCGTGGTGGTTATTTGCCTGATGTTAGTTTCCACTATTAACCGCATACCTTCCTCTTTATAATGAAATAGACATCTGGGCATTTATATTAAAAATTTGCATTTTTCTTTGAATATCAAAATAACACCTCTAATTTGAAAACCCTTTACGTACTTAATTGCGACTCGAGAAAATATAACAATTTTGTAAAAATGGCTCTGACTATCAAGCAGCTTAGCCACCTCTCCTCTAGAGAGTGACTCAATGTTCAACCAACGCCACAGATACTCCCAGTGACATGAAGAAGCAAAACATTCCTTGTTCTCACGAAGGTCGTGTCTAATTATTTGACATATTTACATAGGAATAGTCATTTGTTGTTTTATAGCTCATTGAATTTTAATATAAGAAGTTCAAGTTTCAAGTGACTAAAGATACCATTAATTTTTGGAAATATCTTCTTGTTTGCAGTGCTAGGGTTTTCCTTCTATATGCATAAAATAATTGTGAGGTGGCGCCAAATTAATCATCATTTGGTTTTAGAAAACTTGTTTACTAAATTAAAGAAAATTATATTGAGGAATGGAAATCCTTATTTTGGCCCTTAACCGCTCCTGTATTGTTTGTATATGTTACTGCCACTGCCCAGTTCACAAGTGTCAAATACGAATGACGTACGACGCCTTTTGCAAAAGCTGTACAATTTCGGAATGAGTGATTAATTTTGTGTCACGTTGTTTTTGTATGGAGGAAAAGGCGAGCCACATCGGCGAAACGAAATTGTCTAAAATTAACTGAATTTTGTATTTTTATTTTTCCGAAATTCATTGGGCTATAAAACTGCATACCCAGAAAAATTCTAGAAATTCTGATTAAGAAGTTGAAAGGTTTGATGAAGTTTAAAAAAATTATTAAAAATTGTTACAAAATTTGAAACTTTGGGTTATATAATTTTTGTTGTGGTATGAACTGTAAATAGTGGTAAATAGTGGTGGGTCTATAATATTGAACACGGTGGATATGAGAGGAAATCGTAGAGATGTGTATTAGTAGTGGTCCTATCTCTTTCTTTTATACCTCTCTCCTTTCCTTTTTGACTATCTACCCTCTTTCCAGAGCTCTACATACAATGGGATTTTAAGCCTGAGTGTTTAAGGAGTTACCAAAATCTCTTGGTGCTCCTTAGCTCGACCTAATCAAATTTCAATTTCAGTGCTTAAGACAAGTACATGCGGCCAAAGATGGTCCCTGCAGCAGTATTCTCCAAGCATTTATGCCAAATGCTTATATTGTTACAACAACAAGTTTCAAGTCCTTCAAGTTACGAATACAAAGACGTCCCTGAAGGATTTCTCTAAGTGTCTCTAATTGCTAGTTTGGACAGGACAGGTAGATACCTTCAGATTTTACATTGATTATTGGTAGATTTATATTTGATTATCCGACTTAATATATAAGAACTTTTCTCTTACATATTCCACTATAATCACATTCACTTTGTTAAGCACTAGTGCATTCATCGAGGAAACTTATCACAAGAGCAGAAAGAGGATACTTTTGAGTACTTGCGTAAGAGACTACCACAGATTCAGATCTCAGCCCCATTTAACTTTTTAGAAAGTCTAACGCATTTTGGAACTAGAAAATTAGTCATTTTACGAAATTCTATTTCAGAGTTCTCAGCTTAGTAAACCTTTATGGAGAGTAAGCCTTCCTGAGAGCACAGTTTCTCAGCAGCCAAAAAAAAAAAAACAAAAAAAAAAAAACAAATCCAAGACTCCATAGCGCTAGCGTCGCGTCTCCGAGAAGCGAAAACAGACAATCGTAGGTGTATCACTGACCACAACAACAATTCAAAAGACTTTAACATTTAACAAAAACCCAGTTTGAGGAAATTTAAATAAACAAGAAGTGGTTGCCAACAATGCAGACTACAAAGCAATTAGTTAGAGGCCAGCCAAGCATTTGACAAGATAAATGACAGCGGAACATGTGTAAAAAATATACACAAATATTGAACACACACACACACACAAGTAAGCGCAAAAGCTTGTACCTTGCAGGGAAAAGGTGAACTAGGGGCAAAAAATCTGGTTAAGAACTAAACCGATTTCGTCAATTGCGAACCACTCGCCACTCTTGGCGGGAGTAACGGCAGCTGTACACAGAGTGAAAGCCAAAAAGGAAAATATAGGATAGTGTAAATAAGATAGCAAAAGCTGATATATATAGGGTGTTTTTTTAAGAGCCCCGGAACTTAAAATGATAACACAAAACAGAAATATTTTTGGCATGCATTTATTTTACTATAACTTGGTTTTTTTACTATAACTTAATAGATAATTTCATGGCATTTATATTTTTAAATGATATCTGGCATATGTCCGCTGCGGCTACGAGTTACATGGTCCATTCGATCCAATAGTCCAATTTTTGGCTCTTTTTCCCAGAAAATCTGGTTGTATGGTTTCAGTGCTGGCTGAAATATTGTCTTCCAATGCTTAAATAGTTGCTGGTTTGCATAAATCAATGACCTAACATAGGCCCATAAAAAGTAATCCAGAGGCGTTAAAACGCACGAACCAGGGAGCCAGGGAATAGGACCACTTCTGGAAAGAAAGTGCAAAAAATGTATAAAAATTCGAAAAAATTTCAACAAAATTACAAAATTTAAAAAAAAAAAAAAATTCTAATATAAGTAGGCAAATTTATAGCTCTATAAACTTTAGTATAATAAAGTATAAGTTTAAATCACTCCAGAATCACTTTAATATTTTATAACGTTTCTCCTGACGAATGCACACTTTTCATGTGTATGGAAAAGGAAACAAATAAGCAAAAATCAAGCAGCTTTCTGAGGTACCTCCAACTTACACTTTATTGTATTGCAAAAAAAATCGAATATGCAGCTTTATAGCCTATTTACTATAAAGCTGCATATTCGATTTTTTTTGTGATTCTGATGAAACAGTGTTAAATTTTGGAGGAAATCTGCTGATTTTGTTTGAAAATTTTGCATAGTGCTTGAAACTAGGTTTTAGGTAGTTTCATTTAAAGAGTGAAATGTATAAATTTTTTATTAAAAAAAAATTAAAATTAACTAAAACAGGAACCTGGAAAATTCTTACAGGTCAAACTACCTCTATTTCTCTATTCCATCCTATCCCTTTCCTTCTGTTACTTCTCTCCTTTCCTCCTGGAATATGTACCCTTTCATTTTTCAGAGCTTTAAATACAATGAGCTTTTTAGCCTGAGTGTTTTGGGGGTTACCAAATCTCTCGGTGATTCTTGGCTCGACCTTTCAAATTAAAAAAAAAATTGCAAACTAAAAAAGGAATGTAGTCAAAAGTTATCGTTCTGTCACTGAATTTGGTTTCAGAATCGTCACTTATTCACTTCATGTCGCTCCGCCTGAATTTTTCGCCTTCTTGATGTCAGATTATCACTTTTAGGCGGCTGCTTTCGAGGTAGACTTAAGTCAATGGCAGTCGATGGTAGACTTAAGGGGAAAGTAAAACGTATTAGTTCTCAACTATTGAATTTAGTACCAGATTCGAACTATCAAAATATGTTTGCCAGCTGCTTTAATTGTTACACCTACAACACCACATATAAAATTCGCTAATTGCTTGAATAAAAAACAGATTGTTTTGTATTCTCTAGATTTCCGCAATTCTTCAATTTCCTGCAGGGCATTCATTTGTTAGCGTTGTAGGCCACAAAGCGCAACCAAATAAAGTTGTTTCTGTAGGCTCGTATTTGCACTTTTGAGTAGTGAGTAATGAATTGACCACAAACATGTGTAGTTCGACACAAAAGCGTTCAAAAGTTAACTTTAGCCATGTTTTATTTTTTTGTACCAAAGTTCCTTTTCAGCGCTTCCAATTGAAATATGAAAGCTGTCAAAGTGTGACAATTATATACGAGCTAAGATACCAAGCGACTCTATTTGGGCTTTAAAGCGATTCTTTGAGAATGAATTTTGTATGCATTTATGATTATATGAAGACATCTGTGTGGGAGTATTTGTAGAGAAGCATAGACTCCATAAAAAAACCAACATTTCTTGCCTGTGAGCATAGTAATTAGGCACTATTTGTCGCTTATGGGTTTGAAGTGCTGATAAAGCCAAGCTTCAGTTAAGTTGCAGTGATTAATACACAGCGGATAGAGATGAGCAAGACTCGAATATTTTTTGTAACTTTTTTGATTAAAAAATGTTGAAATATATCTTCTTTGTTTTGATAAATAAATGTTATAAAAAAAAAAACATGTCGACATAGTAACCGTAGGTGGAAAATATAATAAAAATAAAATGAATAAATAAAATTTAATCAAATCTTCAATCCAGTATTAAGTATCCAGCAACTTGTCAAGATTTTCCGTGGATGCCTCTTAAAATTTGAAGAGATTTGATTAATGAATAACAAGAAGATAAAAAAATGTTTACTTAGTTTTAAGCTATAAGCATTTGTTTATAAAATTAAGTGGTTTCTGTTTCCTTTTAAAGGGTTTCATTAAATGAGCTGGGATGATCAATGTTGAGGCTCATTTCACGCTTCCCGTTCTCTAAAAAATAAAACCAGATTTGTGGTATAAAAAGCGGCAGTAAAAAAATTGGTGGGCCTTAAGCAGAAGAAGACCTCTTTCATGCTGAAAAGTCTTGAACGACTGGTGGAATTGCGCATACGTCAGAAGTCGCTGAAGGCTCACCCTATGTCTCCATTTCAGCATGCCTATCAAAGTGGAAAATCCTGCGAGTAGGCATTGCCAAACCTTGTTGCTAGGATAGAGCTGGCCATCGACAGGAGGGACTACGCTATGGGCATCTTTTTGGACATAGAGGGGGCGTT
Organism: Anastrepha ludens; assembly: GCF_028408465.1. NCBI lineage: Eukaryota > Metazoa > Arthropoda > Insecta > Diptera > Tephritidae > Anastrepha > Anastrepha ludens. The sequence continues at coordinate 118,424,156 of NC_071502.1, forward strand.
TGACGATACCACTTTTGACAGTATGTGTAGCTCTGCTAGTAGGCACGGCGTAGACCGGGTGCTAGTGAATTGGATTCGTTCGATGCTGGCCCAAAGAATCGTCTCGATGCGAGCAGAGGAAGATCTGCTGGAGTCATCCGGGGTTAATAGAGGTTGCCCCCAAGGCGGTGTGTTGGCTCCATTTCTCTGGTGCATGGTAATCGATCCTCTGCTCACCACCTTAAACGATTCCGGAGTCTACGCACAAGCGTATTGCGGACGATGTTGCTTCTTTGGTAACGGGCCCTTCGCTTACGAACATCTGCAGAAAAGTGCAGAAAACACTGGATCTGATTGACACTTGGTGCTGTGCGAATGGCCTGTCGGCAAATCCCGCCCAAGACTGGTATTGTCCTCTTCACCAGAAGGAGAAAGCTTGATGGACTCGTTCTGCCTAAGCTAAAAGGAGTCACAATCCAGCTATCCAAGGAAATTAAATATCTTGGAGTAATCCTCGATAGTAAGCTCCTATGGAAATCACACGTTGAAACAAGGACATCCAAAGACTTATAGCTTTCTGGCTGTGCAAGGGTGTCTTTGGGAAAACGTGGGGTCGTCCTCCTAGCAAGGTCCTATGGATCTACACGGCTATGATAAGACCTATTATCACCTACGCATCATTGGTCTGGATGAGTAGACTCTCTCTCGTGGGAGTCAGGAGGACCTTATCGAGACTACAACGCACTGTGGTCATCTGTTGCACCGGAGCTTTTCCGAATACTTCAGGTCCGGCATTAGATGCTCTGATTGGTTTACCACCACTTGATGCTTTCATCCAAGGAGAGAAATTGAAGGCCATCTGCAGGCTGAAACACAATGGGAACTGGTACGCCTCTATCCGGCATTGGAAAAAGAGCAGGCATGGACCCGAGCATGGCTCCGGCTCTGGGTTCTACGTGGAATCCAGCAGGACAAAACTGCACTTTGCTCTTGGAATGCATGCATCTGTGTTTCAAGCGGAGATGTATGCAGTTCAAGAAGAGATGAACTTTGTTGTGGAAAACGATGGAGAGGCATGATTTATATTGGGTCCTGTAAGTTCAGGCTGAACTATGTCGGTAGACCTACCGTAATAGCCTGATGCTAACATGGGTCACGGGACACGTGGGTATCGCGGGCAACGAGACCTCTGATTTCTTAGCTAAGATGTGCTCTGAGGCCAACTTCTTTGGCCCAGAGCCCGTTTTGCCACTTTCTTCTGCGGTAATCAAAGCCACGGTAAGCAAATGGGTAAGTACCATCCACAAGCGAGCTTAGCTGGCTGAGAGAGGCTGCAGATGGACTAAACTGATGCTACCTGTCATGTCCGATCGACTGTCCTAAACCCTTCTGTCATTAAGCAGAGGGGAGTGCAGACGGCTGGTTGGACTGATGACGGGAAACTTTCTGTGGGCGAAGCACATGGAAAGGTTGGGCATCTCAGACAGTGTACTCTGCCCAGCTTGTGAAGAAGAGGATGAGGCGGCGTCTGCGCCACCTTCGCTCGAAGCAGGTTTGAGGTCTTTGGCACTGATGTGTTAAGAAGCGACCAACTTGGCTCCTTGGCACCACAAGATCTACTCAGATTTCTTCGGAGATCAGGTAGATTTAAAGAAAATTAAAAGGGAATCCAAGTGTAGTACAATGGACTTAATTAATATCTGAGTGCTGCACTTGCTAGTTGTCCCGACAAAAAAAAACAGAAGAAGTGAGCTTCCGAGCCTTAGTAGTGTAATTTCTTATTAAAAAATTAGCTTGAGCTTAAGAATTTAGCTTTGTAATTAAAATTTCCATACAAAAGTGGGGTTTAATTTTAGGTTTTAGGTTTTATATCTTCAGTTTATATCTTAGGTTTCTTAAAGAGAAAAGGGCCTCACCTTTAGATTTCGGACTTTTCCCTGAAAGAGGAGCTATAGCTATACAATTAAGATTTTCTACATAAAGCGGAGCTTTTATTTTAGAACTTCGAATTTCGAATACAGCTAAGCTTTAGTTCTGGAATTAAGATTTTCTGAAGAAGGAAATTTCGCTCTCAAAAATTAAGCTTCATATGTAAGAATAGATTACCTGGCTTGCTATTTAGTTAAGGTGAAAATGAAAATTGTGAAGGAAACTTTGGCTGACGCGTCACTTGGGGATTCGTACACTAGTCCCTCAAATTTATTAACTCGTCCAATCAGTCGTCGCTCAGATAGCAACGAAACAACATAAATAAAGGTCGAGTTGCTTTGCCTTCGTACACCACTAACACAATCTTATTACCAGTCGAATCCTGCACGATCATTTCACGTGTATTCGCACACTCGGCTAATCGGTTGTCCAATCATATGGCAACGAAGTATCATTAGTTGATTTTTTCGTATATCACCAACACAATCTCAGTTTTTTTGTAAACACACCTCAAGTCACGTTAGCCTATTAGCTGATTCTGTCAAATTCGCCCATAATCGAATAACGGCTTGTTAAAGAGCTCTCCTTTGAAATCTTTTCACCATGAGTTTAAGCTCTTCCCAAGGGATCAAACTCAACATATGACTCGCAAATTAAGCAATAACTGATCTAGACCATTCAAGTGATCCTTGCTTTTTAATACTGGTCTTAAATTTTTCTGAAAATTGATTTATTTGTAGGCGTATGTATATGAAGGCGGCCGCCGTAGCCGAATGGGTTGGTGCGTGATTATCATTCGGAATTCGCAGAGCGAACGTTGGTTCGAATCTCAGTGAAACACCAAAATTAAGAAAAACATTTTTCTAATAGCGGTCGCCCCTCGGCAGGCAATGGCAAACCTCCGAGTGTATTTCTGCCATGAAAAAGCTCCTCATAAAAATATCTGCCGTTCGGAGTCGGCTTGAAACTGTAGGTCCCTCCATTTGTGGAGCAACGTCAAGACACACACCACAAATAGGAGAAGGAGCTCGGCCAAACAACCAAAAAGGGTGTACGCGCCAATTATATATAGGTATATATGAAGGTATAAACTGAAAATATTTTTATAAAGCTTTTATAATTTTGAAATTTATTCAAACTTCAAACTTTGGTATCGGTCATCTTAAAGTTCTTTTTAACATGTTCATGAACTAAAAAAAAATTGAATATTTTTAAATTCCTTCTATACTTTTGCCTTAAGCTCTTGGCAAAATTTGCTCAGCTCTTCCTATTTTTTAATACTTTTAGGAACTTAATTGTTTATTTATTTATTTTATTTATTTGTTTATATAAATAGTACAAAGTAAGACTAAGGTCTTTTAATAGTACTTCAACAATATTATAAAAAACTGGATTGTTTTAAACATACAAGTTTCTTAATCTAAATTATACACCAGTTTATTTACAAATCAATCCAATATATTTAACTTAACTATAATAATAAGAAGAAAAGAAGCAGCAGGAAAAGAAAAGAAGGATTTAGAAAAGAAAAAAAAAAACAAAAGTATATTAGTACGAGTAATTAGAGAATGTAAAGAGAAATTTAATGCGCTACTTTAATGCAATCAAACACTGAAGTTAAATCTGTTAAGTCCAGCCTTTACAGTGTCGGGTAATGAGTTCCACACTTTAACAGCGTTAATGAAAAATAATCTAGATGATGGTAGGTAATTAAATTTTGGAACAATGAATTTGTTGTGTCTGCGAGTAAGGTATCAACTTCTCTGTCAGATAGGGAGGAGACCTGAATAATATAAGTTTGCACAAAAATATGCAATTCCTAGGAGATAAATAACTATTAAGGCAACATCCCAGTAACCTTGATCTGAAGGCAGAGATATGATCATATCTGCCAATCCCATATACATACCGCGTGGCGTTATTAAATGCCACATTAAGTTTATGGCAGGATGTGGAGTCAAGTTTGATGTATACCATTATAGAGTAGGTAATGAGGGGCATAATTAGCTGGAGAAATAATTTACGCCTCGTTTTCTCTGGCGTGAATGTTGCAGAGACTCTCAGTTGACGCAATGTAGCATAAATGTTCCCCACAACCCTATTTATATGGTCAGCACAGGTAAGTTTTGTGTTAAGAATAAACCCCAAAAGGTAAGGGAATTTGTACCTATCCACAATTTAGGGATATTGTCAACATGCACGACACTATTACATATAGGTAAGACATATGACTTTGACGCGTTCAGACATAAAGAGTTTTCATTAGCCCATACAGAAATAGCAGACAAATCACTGTTTAATTTGAAACATAGATCTTCAGCGAGACCAATACGACTGGACAAGTACAATTGTATATCATCAGCATACGCATGGACATTCACGCACTGACAAACGGTAAAAACATCATTAACAAAAAGACTGAATAAAAGTGGACCAAGGATAGACCCTTGCGGAACACCGGTGTGTACGTATCTAGGCTGAGATGTTGATTTACTGGTCTTGACCTTCTGCGTTCTGTCACTAAGGTAGCTGGCCATGAGCTTCACCGCACTGTCTTTGAAGCCGAAATAGTGTTCAAGCTTCAAACATAATAATTTGTGATTCACTGAGTCAAATGCTTTAGAAAAGTCAAGAAAACAAAGTAGAGTCAAGTCTCCGTTGTCAAAACTAATTCTAATGTCGTCCAGTATTTTAACCATTGCAGTCGAGCAACTGTGACTTTGTTTGAAGCCAGATTGTAGTGGAGAGAGTAGACGATTGTTCTGTACAAATGATGAAATTTGCGTGGCCATCAAGTTTTCGCAAACTTTGGAAAATGCGGGCAGTATGCTGATAGGTCTATAATCACCAGCATAAATAGCATTTGTCTTTTTTGCGACTGGGAAAACTATAGCCTTCTTCCATACTGCTGGGAAACATGAACTAGTCAAGCAATGGTTTATTATAAGGGTAAGGGGTTCTATTATATATTGTATGACTATACGGACGAATTTTAGCGAGATGCCATCATCGCCTACAGCATTAGACTTTATTTTGGATAAAGCGTTCAGGACATCTACCTCACTAACTGTCAAAAATTGAAACTGTTCTTTTAGAGTAGCACAGGGTGAGGACTCTTTTAAAATAGGAGCACAATTTGTTTTCTTACCAACACTAATAAAGTAGTCATTAAGTTCATCAAGGTCAATCTCACATTCGGAACTTTCCTTGCCATGAATTTTAAATTTGTTTAGGTTGCGCCACAGTTCTCTTATTGGAAGTGAGGGATCAAGTTTTGAGTAACTGTACCAACGTTTCGCTTGTCCTATTATTGCAGTGGTTTCATTTCGGATTACCTTGTACCGGCGGCAAGAAGTATCCGTCAAGTTTTTTCTCCACTTAGCAAAGCACTTGTTGCGCTTTCTAATGGCAGCTCGAACTTTCGAGTTGTACCAAGGATATGAACTATTTAAAACATTTACAGAACGAAGCGGTTTATGATAAAATATATTAAAAACAATTTCTTTTGCGATTTTTTTTTTAAATTTTGCCCCTAATTTACTGACTATTTTGAAAAATACCTCCTCTCAGATTTTTTTTATTTTTTCAGTAATAGCTGAGATTACGTTTATTACTCCTTGGAAATTTCAGAGTGGGGTTTCCATAACTAATCGAGCTATTTTCAGATAAGCACAAGGAATCAGCGGCAAGAACTGAGTATTTGTAATAATTTAATAATATGAGCAATTATCACAAATGTCGAAAAAAAATCCGGAAATATTTTGAACAAAAAAATTAATTTTTGTTTTAACATTTTAAATTTTTTTCTAAAAAATTTGCTTGAAAAGCATATTTTATGCATAAGAATAAAAAAAAATGTTTGTAATAATGTTAAAAATAAGTTATTTAATTGTAAAAACTCCACCCAAAAATTTTCTACATTGAACAAATCTTAAATATGTTAAAACTTTCTGTTTCGTCTCTTCTCATTATAAAGGGTGGTTAAGTTTCAAGGGCCGGTGTGGATTTTGAATAAAACACAATTTTTTTTTATTAAATTATGCTCATTTCTCTTTATTATGATAACATTGGTATGGGTCAATTACGCATGGAACCAAATTTCAGCCAAATGGCCGCCGCGACCTCGGCGGCACACCTCCATCCGATGGTCCAAATTTTCAATGACGCTGAGGCATAATTGAGGTTCTATGCCGTTCATGTGCCGAATTATCTCATCCTCTAGCTCTTGAATTATTGCTGGCTTATCGACGTACACCTTTTCTGTCAAATAATCTCAAAGAAAGAAGTCCAACGGTGTCAAATCACATGATCTTGGCGGCCAATTGACATCGCCGCGATGTGAGTTTAATCGGCCATCAAATTTTTCGCGCAAAAGAACCATTGTTTCGTTAACTGTGTGACAAGTGACACCGACCTGTTGAAACCACATATCGTCCACATCCATATCTTCCAATTCGGGCCATAAAAAGTTCCTTATCATCTCACGATAGCGAACAGTATACACAGTAACTGCCTGACTGGTCGCATTTTGGAAAAATTAGGGCCCAATGATGCCGCCGGCCCATAATCAGCACCAAACAGTCACTCTTTGTGGGTGCATTGATTTTTCAGCATGACTCTTGGATTATCATTCGCCCAAATGCGGCAATTCTGCTTATTGACGAATCCACTGAGGTGAAAATGTGCCTAATCACTGAAGATGATTTTCTTCGATATGCATTTTGATTTGAACGCCCGTTTCATAATAAGCCTGAATAACTTTAACGCGTTGCTCTATTGCGTATCTGTCCATGGTTCAAATTAAGTTAGTCTGGAATTGAAAAATGTGAAATGAAATGCAGAAAAAACTTGACGTTTAGGTGTGGTTCACATTCAACATCGGCCCTTGAACCACCCTTTAATTAAGCCTACATTTAAGCCAATTTCAGGACAAACTTAAAATCATGTATAAAACACTTGGATCTCGTTACAAGGAATCGCTCATAAGGTAAGCTGTTCTGAATGGACTGAAATGCCACTGGTTTGATCGTCCGCATGATTTTGGTTGCACCGAAATGTAGTTGCGTTGAAAAGTTGACCACAAATCCAATTACTGCATTGGGTTGACCAGAGATGGGTTATATAAACTTAGCATGGAAATTGAATTTCAGTCTCCTTACATTGGAAATTTGTTAAGAGTCTTGATATTTTCTCAGGATTCTGAAGTCCATAGCGCCTTGCTTTTTATATAAGGCATACCATTACTGCCAAATTGTAATACATCTCAAAAAACCCCTTTAAGGAAAATTTATATTTTTTCAACTTGTACTCGCAGCACCACAATGTCATCTTTTGTCAACAATGACATAAAGCATATGAAGAAACAGACAGCAATTAAAGTGGCAAACGGCCACACAGCATTCGCTTCTTAAATGAAATAGTCAGCCAGAATACATAAAACAGCAACGCATATGTCACTCATCTATACATACACTCATGCCACTTAGATGTACATACAATTGTACATTTGTACTAAAATATTACACCATATTTTTATGAGAACTTTACTACGGGTATGCGTGACGAAAATGCGCACAATATTTAATTGCCGGACCACCCGAAAATTTTTCCAGCGAAATTGATGCAATAAAAGAAAAATCATAGAAAATTAGATAACAAGCAGACAAAGTATGCCGGACAATGATGACACCAACAAAATTAAACAATAAATGCACTTACAAGAACACTTAATTACTCAGAGTGAAAGAAGAGAGGCAATAAATGCCTAACTACGGCTGGTGTGGTGAGTGCAATGTTGAGTGCATGGGGAAATTTTATAACCGAGAAAGAGACAAACCACAACAGGCGAATTAGTGTTCACATTCAAGGGAACCCTTCTCCATGGGGGCAAGCATTTCACCCAGCCTAAAATAAGGAGACAGTAAATTTGGTAAACAGACAGCATAGAAAATTCTACAAAGCTAATAAAGTGTTTAAGACAAATAGTAATATTTTAATTTACCGAAATTTTAGATTAAATTTTGACATAAGAACAAAAGTTGGAGGTGTTTATAAATTTGAGCAGGCTGAACTAATGGCCGGAAGTGGTGGCACAGCTTGGTTGCAAAGCTTTTATTTTAATATAAATTAAATTCAATTTGCTTGCCTCTTTTTGAAATATGTGCCCAAGCTGCTTGCCGCTCTTCTGGCAAATACTTAGAATACTTAGAAGCGCATAATTGTTGCTGCTTTACCAATCACCGCACGATGGCCCAATTCGCCTTGAAATTTATAGCACTTGAATTAATTTTTTTTTTGTTTTTCTCATATATAATTCTAGAAGACCTTTGTGTATGCATACCATATTTCTTTCACAGCAGCAGCATTAGCTTAACAATGGCTGTCTCAAGAAAAAAAATTACTATATTTTAATTTTTTAATGGCCATCTGACAAACGCATTTTGAGGCGCAGATTCCGGTCTAAAAGCAATAAGCGGCAGCTGTGACAGAGTGCTGCCTGATCGTAGCACAAATAAACGAATATGAGTATTTTTCCACATACAAACATGCATAATATATTTTCCATAGTATTCAGCCTATGTACGAGTATTCCCGCATTGGCTGCAGTAAATGCGCCTAAGTACAAAGTAGCGCAGAATCTGTACGCAATCGTCATATTCCGCTTTAAACAAAACGTTGAAACTTACGACTTCTCCAAAGCAAATACAGAAACACGAATGTCACCGCGACTCACCTTGGGAACTTACCTTAAGAACGGGTTCAAAGCCTGACAAGCAATACATTATTTTCAAGACGAAACAAAATCACATTTTGCGATTCTTCCATCATTCCCGTCGGTCTGAATGTCAGTTGATGGAGAAACCTGACTAAACGAAAAAAAGAAGGTTTGCACTTCGACCTTCAGCTCTTGCGCGCCCAAATGTCTCTAAAGTATTCAATAGCAAACTTTTAAGTCTATGTATTTTTTACTAGTGTGAAAACGATCACAAAAGTAGCTCTGCCACCCCAGTACATTTAGGAGCCTATCACAAATTTTACTGCAATGTTGACACAGAAAGTTATTGTGTTGCATTTCAGGCAGCTCATTTCATTTTCATTGCTTTGGGCTCGGGCGAAAAATATTTTCATTATCATTTGTTTCAAATATTTATTAATGTGTTGGAATTCTCATAAATCGAGCGGCTAATACCTATTCCAGCGATAAACTACTCAACTTTAACCCCATGACGAAGTATTGGATGAGCAGCTGCTACACACATACAGAGCTACAAGTGCCCCCCTTCTGCTGCTTGTTTTCTTAGCGGTACTTCTCGGCTTAGCTGCTTAGACACACATACATAGACATACTAATTTCCGAAAATAATCACGGCCTTTTAACAAATAATAATGAAGTCGGCAATTTTTCCACGCCGCGTCGCCACAAAAATTTCGGAGTGCTTGTTTTATTTTTCTCTTTAGCTGACTTTCGTTATTCTAAAAGTTTCTAACAAAACTTTATTATTTTTGTGGCTGATGACCCATTTGAAATTAAGTTAATAAATAAAACAACCGGCTTATCGCCGCAACTGCGGCTCCTGCTTCTGAATGCGCTGGAATTTTTTGCTGTCGTCATTTCGAAGTCATATGCGGCAGAGTGATTCACTTTCTATGTAGCTGGTTGCGCATACACACTCACATGTGCTGGCATATGTAAATAATTATGATAAGCATTTTTCCTTTGTCACTTTTTAATTTTGTTAAGTGCTCTAAGTGCCAGTAGGGAAGCAATAATCGGCGTGACAGCCTCTTAGACCCCAAAATGCCAACTAATGATTTTGTCATGCCTGCGAATGGGCTGACAAAAATATAATAATCCGAATTTTATTGCATTTACTAATGTGTGAAACTATTAATTTGACTTTAGTATTACTTTTTATGATTGCAGATATAAGTAAAATGAGTATTCATATAAAAATCGAAGGAAAAGTGGAAATGTTTTAACAATGACAAGAAATAAATGAAAAAATAGATGGAGTAAAAAATAATACAAAGTGGCGCAAACTTATTCGCCCTATCGGAAGATTTATAATTTTTGCAAATAGCGTCGTACGTCAATCATATTTGGTACTTGTGAACTCGACAATTCTGAATATAGATTTCCATCACACAAAATTTTTTTATTTATCCAAAACCAAAATTAGACGATTACATTTGCGCCACTTTTCATATGTTCAAAAAAGTTTGCAATGCAACCTAGAGCTCTGAGCTTTCTCAAACTGCTACTAATGATTCTTGAAAGCAAGTCAGTGTGTGGTGTTATACCATTTAGAGCCACAACACTTTGCAATTGAGAGGCCAGTAGAGTCTGTAAAAAAACTGCAGCGCCACAACATTTTTACCAGTTTTTACTACTTCTCTTTATTTTTTCAATTTTCATTATTTTATATAAAAAATTGGCTCATTTCCACTACAAATACAATATAAATCAAAGTTTTACACTTTGTACACGATTTATAAAAAGTCGACATCATTAGTTCATCAAAACTGCAAAGTTTTTAATCAGAGCTAAGAAAAAATTTAAGTATGCAATTTTATAGTCCATTGAATTCTTAACTATTTACTTAAAAAAAAAAATTATTTAAAATTTTCATCAAAATTTCAAACTTTCCTATCAGAGTTTTTCGAAAAACGTCGGAACTTTTGACTAAATTTAAATTTAGCTAAATTTAAAAAAAATTCCAACTTTCTAATCATAGCCCAAAAATGAAATTTGAATATACAGTTTTATAGCACATTAAATTCTTTACTATTGACTTTTTATTTTATGTTTTTATTTTTTAATTTAAGACATTTTCTAATTAGAGATAAAAAAAATTCAAGTATGCAATTTTGTAGCCTTTAAAATTTTATTTTCTCCGCATAAAAAATGTTGCATAAATTGTTAGTATAACTACTCAAGAAAATGTGGTAAAAATTTTAAAGTGAAATTCGCTTTATTCCCGATTCTATGTGCACTGAAGTGAGCGCCCGTCGGTTCGACCCTGTAGCGCTGACGATACGATGCTTTATTTTAAACGCGTTTTTCTCGAAACGACTTTTTTTGATACGGTGGCGACGATTTCTCGAGGGCTAATGAACCGATTTTAATTTTATTTTTTTCAAAACTTCTGTTATCGCATTGGCCATCGTTGTACGTAGCTGATTTTCAAAACTTTGAAAATAACTATTTTTTTGGTCTGTTGAAAATCAAATCAAATCACCACCATATTGTTACAAAAAAAAAAAAACAAAACGGCTACGTGCAACGATAGCCACTATTGTGTAGATTAATAAAATTGTTGGTTTTTTGATTTCTGATAATTATTCATTGCTGTATTGCTGACACCAGATGACGTCTTTTTTTAACTCGTTACGTTTATTTACATAAATTTGTCAATTTTCAATATTTTTTAATAAAAATTTACATCAACATAGTTTAATACATATATAATAAATTTCGTTTTGTCCGATCCTCTAATAATCATTACTACTTAGGAAAAAAAATTCCCAAAAATCGACAATTTTTTTACCCCCCACAGTGGCGTTCCCCCTTAAGGAAAAAAATTGCCAAAAATCAACGAGCATTCTGAGCAACTTCAAACTTGCACTTGATCGTACTTAAATTTAAACTGCTATAAAGTTGCATACCAAAAGTCATTTGGGAAACTTAAAAAAAAAGTATGTAAGCCAAAGCAGGTGAAATTTTTGTAATTTTTGTACATAATTTGGATATTGGATTTACATGTATGATTTTTGTTAGACAATGGGCTATTTTTTTATTTAAAAATAATCAAAATTCGAAAAAAAAAGAAAAGTAGTTGGAACTGGTCAAAGTGTTGATGTATTAGCGATTTTTAGCGGGGTGTATCTCTGTACGTACTCGTTTATGAACCTGAATTTTGCATCAAACGAGTATAAAACTCGTATGAAATTTTGGCAACCGAGAAGTCATCATATTAATAAGAAACCATAAAATTAAATGGGCTATAAAACTGCGTATACAAATCTCTATACTATAAAGGTGAATCTCTGTACGTTGTCCGCGCATCACTACGAAATGACAACACCAAATGGCGTAAACATTTTTATACATTCATATTTTCACCCAATAAAGGTTATAGGCATGTTTTAATGACGGAACTCCCTTCCCACAGCCCCCAGGCCGCGCCACCACTCTCATTCGTCACTAATAATCGAATATTTGCTTAAATTTAATCTAAAAAATCTTAGTTTTTCCTATTTCCCATTATAGCACACTCTAGACTTCATACGCATAAGCTGTTTAATTATGACCCAAATGTATTTACACCGACTTTTCGAAAGCCTTCGACAAAGTTTCTCATAGAATCTTAGTTAAAAAATTAGCTAGTATTGGCTTTCATTCTACATTTCTGCAATGGCTAAACTCTTATTTGAGCAATAGACGCTGTGTAGTAACAATCGATGGTATTTCATCTACTTCCTTTGCTGCCATCTCAGGTGTTCCGCAAGGAAGTATCTTGGGACCGCTTTTATTTGTGTTATTTATTAATGACATCAAAAGTTGTTTCACATTTGCTAAATTTTTGCTTTATGCTGATGACCTTAAGATCTTCTCAGCGATCAAGACGCAAGATGATGCCATTAAACTTCAAGCCGATATGAATAGGCTTTATTTCTGGTGCCAGAATTCACGACTTTCGCTGAACTTATCTAAGTGCTTCCAAATATCGTACTCTAAAACATCTAATATTTTGTGCACTAAGTACAGGATCTCGGCATGTGTCCTGCAGTGTGTTAGTGAGTTTAAGGACCTTGGCGTCATCTTCGATAACAAATTCTCTTTTAATAACCATATAAATTATATTACTTCTAAATCTTTTTCGATGTTGGGCTTCGTCAGACGGAACGCCACTAAGTTCTCTGATCCCTATACCATTAAGTTACTGTATACATCTTTTGTTAGATCTCACTTAGAATATGCTGCTTTTATTTGGAGACCTTGTAGTCAGCAAGCTATTAATAGAATCGAACGTGTGCAAAAAATATTTCTCAAATATGCCCTTCGGTCCCTGAATTTTATTGATCCCATGCCATCATATTCTGCTCGTCTCATGCTTATAAGTCTCAAGTCCTTAGAGATTCGTAGGACTATACTGTGTCTGTTTTTTACTCATAATATTATTACTGGAGTAATTGATTGTCCCTACTTATTGGAAAGGATTCGATTTAATGTTCCGCAGCGATCTCTTAGGAACTTCTACCCTTATTATGGGGGAAACTTTAAAACTACGTATGCCAGCAATGCTCCCATTACTCGTGCTTTACGGGAATTAAATGCCGTTCATAATGATGTTCTTCTTGATTTCTCGCTTTCAAGAACAGCACTTTTAAATCTTTTGAATTCTATATTATAGTTAGTTAGTAGCTCGTATAGTTTTTAAATACATATAATATATTTGTAGCTTAATCTAAGCAACTTTTGTATCATAGTCTGTAAGGATTGTAATTCATAGACTTAAATAAATAAATAAATAAATAAATAAATGCAAAGTTCAAAAACGGTTTGAGATAGAAAATTAATAAAAATAATTTTGCTTGATCTTTTTCTGATTGGTAGTTTTGATTTTATTCAACGAGGCATAGCAACGGATGCCGGGTATTGTAATATTATGGTTATTAATAAAAAAATATTTCCTATGAAATTATTGTTTGTAATTCTTTTATATACATATCCTAAATCCCTCAAAACTACACCTACGCGAGCGGGGCCGCGGGTTAAAGCTTGTAGTTTCTAAAAATTCTGAATAAACCTAGTGAAATTTTGACGGAAATTCAATGAATGTTTTAAAATTCTGCATAAAGTTTGAAACTTGGATTTATGTAGCTAGTTTTTATTATATAGAAAGAAATAATCCGACAGTCGACTCCGAACGGAAAATGGTTTTTATGAGGAGAGAAATACACTCAGAGGCTTACCGTTGCCTAACGATGGGCGACCGGTATTGGAAAAAAATGGTGTATCTTTTTGTTATTTCATGCACAGAGATTCTTATCTAAGCACTCCCGAATAATAGTCACATACCAACCCAATCGGTTACAGCGGCCAAAAGCAATATATTTTTATAAAAAAAAAACTAAAATTAAATAAAAAAGAATAGTCACCGAGTAGTCTATGAACTACGCAGTAAATCCATTTAGCTACCAATGAAATTCCCTCGAATTCAGTTCATCTGTTTTGGAGATTAGCTTGTCTAAATAGACTAATGGACGGGGTGAAACAAGGTTGTCCGTTATCACCTTTGCTCTTCACATTATACATGAATGAGCCACATGAAAAATGGTCTATTGATTGATGGATTAAATGTACGCCTTCTTGTATATGCTGATGATATTGTTCTCTTAGCTGATAATACTATTGTGATGCAATCTATGATTAAAAAACTAGAAATATATTGCCCTGAGTGGAACATGGAAGTAAATTTAATGAAATCTGAGATGATGGTCCTTAGAAAAGGTGGTCAACTAGCCAAGTCAGAAAAATGGTGGTGCAAAGGTGAGGAAATAAAAGTGACAGCAGAATATAAATATCTTGGTGTCATTCTCACATCCAAAATGGCATTTGCTAAACATGTGCAAGCCAGAAATAATTCAGCAAAAGCTAGCATTATTAGTACATGGAACAATTTCTTAGCTAAGCCAATCATCTCATACAAAGCTAAATTGGAGCTGTTTCAGGCTGTGTGCAGAGCCATAAAAACATACGCCGCTCAAATTTGGGGTTATACGCTGTTCGAAGAAGTAAATAAACTTCAGCGTTATTTTATTAAAAGAATTTCAAATTACCTAACTTCACCCCGAATTATGCAATAACACTAGAAACTAATGTAGAAGATAGCTACTTATATTCGTTAGAACTACGTATGAAATACATTTGAAAAACTATCTATAAATACAACAGCAGTAGACTCCCCCACAAACTTACACAGTGCATATTACGGAAAAACATGTTCTGGCTCAAACAACTCAATGACTTAGGGATGAAGTTTGGCCTAAAGCTTGAAGAAAATATAACAGCTATGGATTGGCAAGATCGCGTACCCAGCTTTTATCAAACATTAAACTACAAAATTTAAACATGGCAAAACAAAAAGCACTATCAAGCACCACACGAATATATAAGCACTTAGATCACTCAAAAGGAGAATAATACGTTAGAGAAGATATGCGATTAGCTGACATAACAACAATATTTAAAGCAAGATGTGGTTTCTTAAAGCTGAATGCAATAGCTTATGGAAACGCGGTAAAAATTTGCACACTATGCAAATCAAACGAAGAAGAAGACATGCGACTTCAGAGAAGCTAAACGACGCTGAAGTAATATACAATATATACTAAATGGCCAAAATTGAAGAACACTAACTGGTTTCATATACGCAGCCTGGCACTTTAGAGATTTTCTTACAGCAAAGTTCAATTATTAATTAATTTAAGAGCTGTAACAGACAACATCGTTATTGTCTCAAACATTTTCATTTATTTCTTTATTTACTTTAATATATTAAATGAATTAATGTACGAATTAAATCAATTGTTAGCCATATTTTTTTATAAATTAAATAAAGAATTACCTACTACTACTAATAGACTAATGGCAGACAAAGTTTTTCAAAGATGGTATTTCTATATTTTGTGAAATTACTTATATCACCCATAATCGATTTTTTTATAATGTTTTCAATGTACAGACACGATAGGCTGATATAGAACGATTATAATATTATGGATTTACCTATGTATATGTTCATATATATGTAATTAAGTGTAAGTAGCAGTAGCTGCCCCCTTTAACCTTGAATACTAAATTTCTTCCACCTTTATTAGCGAGTCTGCAGTTAAATATTTTAAACAAAAAGCGCTCGAGACGTACCTATTATCTTAAATTCCTTATTCTCGCATTATATGGGTACTTAACTAAAAAAAAAAAAATATTCCGCCAAAAGGTCATTTTCAACATAAATAAAAAATATGTCTAATAATAAATATTCCAACTCCATGCATCACCTCTGCCCATATATCAACTAATTTTGACAGCCGAAGATATAGGCATATGACTCCAACAAATGCACAGCACTATAACAGGCGCATAATTTTTAAAAGCACATTTTTCCCCACTTCTCACAGCCCGACAGCCGTCATCTACCAGCTACCAGCGGCAAAAGAGCGTTCCAAACATGCCAATTAAGTTAAAAATCTTTAAATTGCTTTAATTTGATAATGATTTGAAATGTTTAGGCTGCAATTTATTGTGTAGTGCGGAGTGCATACACACATGGGCTTGTATTTATGAACATCAGTACGATCAAGTTTTTCACACACAACCCAGAACACGCAAGCCGGCGGTTACACCCTGTAGGGAATAAATTGAATGGGTGAAGCAAATTTTGGCTGCGGAACGAGTACAATTTTGTGAACTACGAGCGACTTCTCACCTCAAGTGCAGAGAAAAAATGTCTCTCTATAGAGAGTGTCACGAGTAAGAGAGAGCCAATGTGGAAAAGTAAACAAAAAATTAAAACAAATTATGATAAAGGCCTCGTTTGATGACTTCCATTTCTGACGCAGTAAGCTGTGGGTTCAAATCAATAAGGCAGCTACGGGGTGAAGAAATGTGTAAAATGCAGAAGTTAAAACAAAATTAAGCTGTTAAGTTAGGTTAAGGTATCTGCCAGTCTTCATGGGGACGTGAAGAAGCACACTTAGTCTAGAAGGTTTATAAAGATACGAATAGTTTGGCTTGAGGTCACTTCCTGTTTCCCAATTTGGTGAAACCACTTTGCATCTCAGATGGATGATTAAATGCTGTAGATGGATGGCGTCAATTCAAAGTCTGCTAAACATCCAAAGAAGTAAAAGTTTAGACAGCGACAAGAGCAGAGGAAGTGTTCAACGCTTTTTACCGCATCATCGTTTCTTCAGCTGCAATAGAAGTCATTACAAGGGAACCCGAAACGTTTCCCATTAGGCAGAGCCCGGTGCTGAAACTCACCAGCGACTAATGGAAGGCCGATATACATAGATCGATGAAGAATCTAATTCTGCACCCGTTAAGGGGTTAACGTTAATACCAATGAAACTTTTCAAAAAACGGATTTTCTAAAAACTGCACTTCGTTTCTCTCTTTTTTCCTTTTTCTCTCCGCTCGGGAGCATAGGTTCGTGACAAGACTCTTCCATCGTACACGGTTCTGGGCTGATGTTTTTGCACCGTCCCATGTGATGTTGGCAAGTTCTTAGAGTAAATATGTTTAGAACTGTTTGCGAAAACGTTACTTTGGAAAAACAAAGATTGCAGGTCAAAAAGCGAAACAGCGTAAGTTCCTCGAATACTCAGTCGGTAGAATTTAATTTAAACGCGTTTTTTCTCGAAACATTTTACATTTTACGACATTCCACGTGCATGCCGCTGCCTCGGCGCATCGACTCAAAAGTATGGCGCTATGAAAAGAACGGCGGTTTGGCCACGCCTGAACAGTCACAAACAAGAAATAGACTATTCTACTCCTAGACTTACCTTCGACAAGCTCTTCAACACAAGTATACCATCAAGAAGGGAGTGGCAGATACCAAAGCCACTGAGAAGGGGGAATTAAATTTGTATACAGATGGTTCCAATCTAGACGATAAAGTTGGCTATGGAGTATTTTCGAAAGAATTAGGACTGGAACTATCCGTTCGACTACCAGACTACTGCAGTGTCTATCAGGCAGAGGTTCTAGCCATAAAAGAAGTGGCTACATACCTAAATATGCATGCTGTAACAAAAACGACTATAAATATATTCTCGGATAGCCAGGCGGCCATTAAATCAATGACTGGGGCTATACTAAGAGCAGGGGCTGCACAGGAATAAATGATATTAGCGTCGTATTCAAGATCAGCCTTATTTGGGTTCCGGGACACAGAGATATTGAGGGAAACTGTAGAGCTGATGAGCTAGCCAGAAAAGGTACTGCTCTTCAACTTCCGGGATAAAAGTACCATTGAAGTACCTTCGGCCACGAGTAAACTAATAATAAAAAGCAACATTACCCAAGAGGCGAATAGGTCATGGGAAGATGAAGATACATGCGTAACAGCAAGGATACTATGGCCGCAAATAAACAAGAAAAGGATAAAGGAATTGCTTAGCCTCTCAAGAGAAGATATCGCGAAGGTCGTGCCATGTGTCGCCGGCCATTGGCTATTCAGAAGGCATTCCTTGGGACTAGGAGTATTCTCCCATGAATATTGTAGAAGCTGTAGAGATGAGGAGGAGGAAGAAGCAGTAGATCACTTCCTTTGCAATTGTCCAGCCTTACCTAAAATCAGGCAGGTTGTCTAGGTAAACACTTTTTCAATTCTCTTACAGAATTATCTGGCGCGGGGATTAGACCAATCCTGCGCTTCATAAGAGCCTCAAAATGGTTTCATGAAAGTAAATAAACAAGGTTCCCGTGTTGCACAGTGGTATCACAACGGACCTGTAAGGTCTAAGTGAGTTGGTCATACGGACCGACTACCACCATAACGTAACCTAACCTACTAAAAAAATAAAACTTAATATGAAAATAAACAAAGCTGTAAAAAGCTTCAATCAATAAATAAAATTTTAACCTAAAAAATAGTTCAAGAAGAGAAGAAGTAAAAACTTTAACAACCACCACTTAAACGAGCACTTCTAAAATAACTAGAAGCGCCCAGTCCCTTACTATGCCACTTTCCTGCAGGGTAAGAACTCTTACACATCGTGTGTGTGTGTGTGTATGTACATGTGAGCGCTTGTTAAACATTTAAGCAACTTATGTTGCATTGGCAGCTTCGCTAAGTGGCGCAACAAATGCATGCAACTGAACGTTTTGTTTCTTTTTATTTGACTCATCCGAGCGCGTCGGCACAAATATTATTCGGCTGTCCCTCTTTTTTTGGGAGCATTTCTAGCTTGTCTGGATTTCAGTTGACTGCATGGCGGTCCACATATATTCATTTTTTCCATGCCACAGTTGAAGTTACTGTGTTTTGTTTTTAGTTCCTGGCGACTTTTGCGGTTTCTTAGAAGTGCGTGCGATCGTTCAAAATATTTTAGTTTCACTGTTTTTTGATCTTAGTCTGTTGGTGCTCATTTTTCTTATACTTAAATTCGCATAATCACTTAATTGTACAGTTTGCTTATTTTGGCTGTGATTTAGTAGCAAGGAATCAGAAATTTTTATAAGTTTCTATGAAGCAGCATAACAGTTTAATAGCCGCAGGGGACTAAACGTTTAGTTTTTTACACAATTATCGATATGAATATTTTAAAATTACTGTGTAATCATAAGTTGTATATCCTGTGCATTAAAATTTAGGCAAACACTTATCCCATTGGCTGTTAGAAAGAGGGTCAATGATATGGTAAATAAAAAATTCAAAATTATTGTAAGAAAAAAATTTCGAAGACCAAAGCTAGCAAAAAGCTTTCACAGCTAAAAACTTTCGAAATTTGGTATGTTTTCAAAACTGGCGAACTTTCAAGTAAGCTTTCACATCCAGTATAATTTTCTTCTTTTTTTCATTTTTTTGTATTAAGATTTTCAAGAACTAAAGTCAAATAAATGGTCTTGAGATATCATCAGCATACATTTTTTGCACAATAACTTCTGCTGTTCAAGAAAAAAAAAATTCTTCTAAAGTAATTTCTACTATTGCCAGCCTACAGAACTACCAAACATCTCAAAACTGAATGCTTAAGTAATGAATGTTTGAATGTTGTCGTACAGAATGTGAAAAAGCAAGAAAAACTTTGAAGAGATAAGCATCTTGCAACAGATGGAAAGCTTTCAAATGCTATTAAGCTGTCGAGTCAGCTTTCGCCTGCATTATTTTTAGTGTTAGTTACTGCTTTCCTTGAAAAAATTCAAAAGCACAAATTATTGTTGATTAGATTCTCCTATTCATACATTTATAATTTCGCTGGCTTGTAAAATTTCCAAAAGTCTCCAAACCAAAGGCTTGCGAAAAGTTTGCAAACGCAGAAAACGTTTTGATAGTGAAGCAGCTTTCAAAAAAATGTAAAGCTTTTAATTTACTTGTCTTTTAGCAAATAAATGCAAAAATGTCTACTTTTTCTCCCATAAATTTCGAAATACACTTATAACTCTGACAACTTGTGAAACTTTCTAAAAACTTTGAGAAAGCTTTCAAAAGGTTAAAAACTTTCTAGACTAAGTAGACTCCAAAAGAAACTTTGAATTACATCAGGTTTTCAACTTTTTCAACCATTCACCTGAAATTTTTCCCAAATACAACTCAAATTTCTCCTATAGATAGCCAGTCATGTGTAGCGTTACTCTTCTGATATAGTGAAATAAAAAAAATGTATGCCAAAATATTTCGGATACATAGAAAGCTTGCAGAAAGTTTTGAAAGCCACTTAAGAAATCTGGAAAGCTTTTAAATAAGCTTTCATTTGTTTTCATTTCAGTTCTCTCATTTCTCGTATACACAACAACTAGAGTAAAATGATGTTCCAACATGAATTCGAAATCTTTCAGTGTGTCTTTACGAAAGATACCTGTGACATTTTGATTTACCGCTGCAAAAGGAGAGCAACGCCCCAACTCATTCCTAACCGGACCTGAAAGGTGGATCAACAATCTTTTAATTATTTTCATCATCTGGCAAAAGTAAGGATATTCCGCCCAACGTTGAAACATCGTAAAAACAAACTGAAATCTTCTTAGTGGTATTCGCACTTGAGAACCCTTTAACACTACTTGCGCTTTCAGGTTGAGTTTTTGTAAACTCCTCTACCCTGTCCCTCTATTCTGCCCTTTCTGAATAAGAGAAAGTTTTTGGTCCGACTACGAGAGAAAATCTCTTACTCGGGACTGCCTTCTTCGAGACTTTAAAAGAAAAAAACACTTTTTTTATAGGCAGTAATCATCTCATGGTCTCAATCCGTGCTCATTTGTGGTTACTTGTCATATGTGAATATATCTATAAAAAAGGATCGGCATATTCAAAATACCTTGCATATTCAAAGAAAAATCAGATCATCGTAGAAAGTAACTAATTTAGCAATTCATGCCAGGCACTTCACTGACACTTCTCTTTGATTTGCTCCAGACACTAAATAATGTGGAAGATATATAGATGTTGTAAAAAACTTTTAATCTCGAGAATACCTAGGCTGATCATAAAATTTATAATACAATAAAGTTAGTTACAAAAGAAGTATCGCAGCCATACGATAGACTACTTCCACTTGAGTCTCTCTGCCATTCTTTTTCTGCATTTTCTTTTCCGTGGGTCGTTTGAGATAAAGGCTTCATTCGGACTGGAGAGTTTTAATTATCAATTAATTTCCACTATGAATAACAGGAAACTACCCATCTTCCCATAAGTTTATGCTATACAACTTTACGAAAGTACTATTTTCTAGAACGTAGTTGCAGCTCAAATATTAGAAGCCATATTTTTTCCTAAATGTTTGCTTTAGAAAGAAAAAAAGTCACTCCATCCATACATAACAAGGAAATATAACTAAATTTTTAATCACATAGAGACCTTATACTGCATCTATACTTTGTAGTTGGTAATCTGTGGAAATTCACCCATTGGTGCTAGTGTGATGGAACTCTATATTCAACCAATCGAGGTCTACGGGTGCGCTCAACCCTACACCGTTCAACTCCTTTAATGAAATTGTATCGCATACAAATTTTAGCCAGGAGTTTCTTCGTCATTCAGTCAAAGTACTAATTCCGTTTCAACCCTTCTTCAGTCTTGCCTTAAAAACAATTCCAGGCACATTTCGTCACCTCATTCGTTGGGCGGACGACATCAAAGCATAACAACATCGCTCATCCATTTTATACCCGGCAAATTCATCAGCGTCTGAGTACAGCGCGGCAGCTGTTGACGGCGACAAAGCCGCTAGCAGCTTAATCAATTTAGTTGAGAACGGACGAGTTTTTCTGTTTTTTTCACGCTTTTTTAGGGTTTTGGTTTTCTTGCACATGCATATGCCACATGAATGTACAATGGGGCATGTAAAAAATCGCAGCGAAAGCGACAGCAAAAAAAGGAACGTAAAGCGACTTAACACATTAGTTTGGTTCATGAGTTGTGTGCCGCCAAAGGAAGAATTGAAATGAAATGAAATGCCAGAGACAAGTGAAACAGTTTGCCACAACGGACACAAAGGTGGCTGGGCAAAGGCGACAAAAGTGATGGTGGCAGTGGCGGTGAGGCAAGTATTGTAGTAATGGCTATGCAAAACTGCCAAGCAGACGATGAAAAAAATCGCGAATAATTCATAATGTCAGAAACGTGCGAGTGTTAAAAAGTTGCAGCAGCAACAACAACAATTACAACTGCAGCCAGCCAGCATACGTGTTGCAAGTGCCAAAATGGGTCCATTTTATATGGCCAGCTGTGTTGCCAGGGGCTGGAGCAGCAACAGCAGCAGCAGGAACAGCAGCGCGGTGGCACTAGCAATCTAATGTGTAGGCCAGACGTCAATGACTAGAGCATCATCGTGTTGCAAGTGCCTGCCTATGTCATGACACACTGCATAGAGCGCGCTATGTAAAGCGGAGCACACCAACCGGCAAAGCCAGCATTGGAATGGGAAAAATAGATGAGCTGCAGACGCGACAGCTGCTGAAATGTGACTGCTGCTAATATTGCAAAGGTGGCGCGCGGGCGTTGGCATCACATCATCAGCACAATCATACAATGTAGTAAAAGCACCGATTGCCCGACTCGCAATTCGTGGCAACCATTTCATTTCACAATCGCACAAACACACAATCACACATGCAAACTTATAGGCAGAAGCTGTCGCATTTGTGCTTCGTTTTTGGCTTTTACATTTTTCTTGCCATATTCAATTTTCGCGGCGACACCACTAGAGAGCGAGTCTGTCTGACCAGCGCCTTGTTGCCGATAGCATTGTGACACAAACATGTTGCACATACACACATACACACATACGTGCATATGTATGCATGTAAGAATAATATGTCCATTACTCGCTGTTCGCACGTAATTCACACTCAGTGGCAGACGCAGCAGTCGATTCACCTCTGCTGAGGCCGCCAAGTTCAATGCTTCTATAAAATGCCATTTTCGATGAGTGCCTCGGCTGAGGAGAATTTTTAGTCTCCACTGGCTTGGCGGCCGCATGTGGTGCATAATTACGGTGCTTAAATTATGACATACATGTGTACACACACACACAGATATGTAGGTGTAAGTTGGCTTTTTCGTAGCATCACCATTTGTTCGCGTCTCGCTGTGGCTGTAATTGATTATTAATGAAGCGATTACACTTGTTTCGGACTCATATGCGCTCTGCTTGTAAGTGAGTAGAAGTATAAATGTACTGCTATACTTATATTTATATATATGTATATATCTACATACATATAATCTATCTATCTATCTTCTATCTTCTATCTATCTATCTATAGTATTATTTTAAAACATGGCGCTTATTCTGACTAAACTATAACACGTACAGATATGAAATATATATCAAAAGAAAGGTTTTGATTAGCATATTTCCGGAAAATTAAAAAAATTAAAATTGGTTAATTTGTTCATGAAATATTTGCGTGTAAAGTTATCAAAATTTTCATATTGATAACAGCGATGTCTATGCAAAGCGGGATGACACACAAATATACGCATATATGTATATGAGTACGTTTGCTTTGTTTAGCTCCCTTTCTAATGAGCACAGCATTGTATGGGCAAAGAACTCTTTAATTGTTTTGTTTTGTTCTCTTTATTAATAAATATGTATTCATGAACATAGTCCCAACGAGTGCTGCGAATTTTTTTCAAAATTTTGTTGTGATGGCAATAATTGGTATGAATTGACAATTGACTTGAAGTTTCTCAATTCACTTAAAACAACGGTAACAGTGCAAATTGGAAAGAGTTTTGGACAGACGCAAAATAGAATTTATTTTAAGAAAAAAGTACATCCATATTTAATTTTAAAATATGCCTAGAGGACGGCCAAGAATAGTTCGTAGAAGAGTTCCTACTTTAAGTGGAGGAATAGAGCAGGTAAGTATATTAAGTGATAAATGTTTGAAACGTCACGTATTGGATATGATTGGTAGAAGCATCCTCTTTTATTTTCGTTCATATGACCCGATTTACACGAGGAGACATCTGGAAGGGAGACACTGGAAATTCTCTTTTGATGTTTCATTCGCGTACACACGGGCAAAAATGTTTCCGCGACATTTTGACATTTAATACTTTAGCATCGTCTGGTTCGGATGTATTCTAGCACGCGCTTACATGTAAAGCAGAGAGCGTTCGACAACAGTTTCTTAAATATATGAATGAAAAATGCAAATTGGTTAAATAATAAATAATTTGTTGTTTTTTTTATTGAAATAATTATATTTATAAATTCTTATACTTGAATAAAAAAAATTAAATTAAAAATACTTCATATGTAAATAATTAACTTAAAATTAAACTGAGTATCTAGAAATGCAGGGAAAAATTAGAAATCAACATAAACATGTCCCGTAACTATTTTAAATTATACCTAATTTACTAGCAAAAATAATCGTGCATTTCCCAAGCAGCGTTCGGATGTTTGTCATCGTTGTTATCTTTCGTTTGTATGAAAACCAACACATAACTTAGAACTTTCTTCCACAAGAGAAGAAAACGAATGAAGCAACTGTCAAAAACTCCTTCGCTCGCGAACAAAATGTTTCCCTTCCAGATGTCTCCTCGTGTAAATCGGGTATATTATATATGGTACAATTGAACTACAATATATAAACATATTTATGTATTTAAAAATTTTGTGTGCGTTTGATCCTTTTTGCAAAACTCAAAATTTTAAATAGTTTTAAAAAATGAGGAGAGAGAGAGACAAATTAGTTATTTATTTGATACTATTTCAAAGGTAGACTGTATTTGGGCTATTCTCAGACAAATTTTATAGTAATAGACGATGCCCAACGCTATTTAAAAGAACACTATTACCCATCAAATCAACGAACTTTTTGACACAGATATACATTTTTAAGTGTTTTTTTTCCTTGTATTGTATTCTATGTGTGTACATGTATATTTTTATGTATGCAGCCATTATCAAATCATATATGAATATGAACTTTGAAAATTTTTTTTACCATTCTTCTTAAAATTTTTTAAAACGTAAAGATCTGTGAAAAAAGTGTCACATATGCTATTTACTTTCCGTGGGAAAAAAGCCCACCCGATTTTCGGGGGTTACATACTAGTACTTTATATTGGAAAGATCAAGCATCAGCTAAGAAGTTGTACACGGATTATATCGGAAGAAGTTTTGAACTTTCATGCTTTGAACTGGCCTCTGGAAGTTTACATAACACCTTAAACCTCAAAATTAATTTTACAAAAAATATATTTTTTAGAAAATTTTTCCAACTAAATACTATGCCTTAAATATAAAAAAAGGTGAAATCCTAACCGAGTTGATTTATTTTCTTTTATGATTAAAATATCTTGACTGGTGCACTGATAGCAAAAAATGAGTAAAAATAAATTTTAAAATTTTGTATCTTTTAGAAAAAATGGTGTTTTGTTTTTAGTACTTGATAAAATTACGATAAGCAAAAAAGATTATTTCTCAATTTTTTTTTTAATTTTTTTTTCTGAGATATATTTCATGTCATGTTGTATTTGATGTAAAAAAGAAATAACCCCAAGTTTTAAAATGTTTATTAAATTTTCTGTTTTTTTTAGAAAAAATTGTTTTTGTTTGTGGAAAATTTTATATAAATTTTAAATATAATATATTAGCTATTATTGAACAAAACTTACGATAAGCAGAAATATTATTTCTTAATTTGTTTTGCAATTATTTTTGGGAGTTAAATTCCATGCCCTGTTGTATTTAATGAAAAAAAATTAATAAAAAATAAATTTTTAGATTCTTTTAAGATATTTGATTTTTTATTTTATTTTATCAAAACACTAATATTCAACAAAAATTGAACTCATCATAGGGGTTATTTCTTAAATAGTAAAACAAAGCTATAGTCAAACTAGGTCGAACATTTTTGTTTTTTGTAAGCACAGCTTTTGAAAACTTTACATTTTTTGGCCAAAAATATATAAAAATCAAATACAATTTTTTTTCGACAATAATTTTGTGTTATAAAGTAGCTAATGGCTATTATATTTTAGTTCTTGAAAGGATTTTATAAAATTTTCTACATAATTTGTTTTTATAAATTTTTTGTTATAAATAGCTATAATATATATATATATATAATTGGCGCGTACACCCTTCTTGGGTGTTTGGCCGAGCTCCTCCTCCTATTTGTGGCGTGCGTCTTGATGTTGTTCCAGAAATGGAGGGACCTACAGTTTCAATCCGACTCCGAACGGCAGATATTTTTATGAGGAGCTTTTTCATAGCAGAAATACACTCGGAGGTTTGCCATCGCCTGCCGAGGGACGACCGCTATTAGAAAAATGTTTTTTTGTTAATTTTGGTGTTTCAGCGAGATTCGAACTTAGGTTCTCTCTGTGAATTCCTAATGGTAGTCAGGCACCAACCCATTCGGCTACAGCGGCCGCCTATAAATAACTATTAGCTAGCGTAAAAATTTTACTTATCGTATATACTTTTTTAAATAGCAAAGCAAACTAAACAGAAATTATTCACTTACGTGGTAACGCTGAAAATAATATTTCAAAGAAATTCGGAAATTTCAAAGGAATTTCTGAGATTCAAACTTGACGGCTTAACACACAGCTTACCCCTTGTGTTGGCACCTGGGTACCCGGATGCCCATCTGCGTATATTTTGTTGAGTAACATTTTTCCTAGGAGAGGTAGGCCAACCTCCTCATGGATCCCCATGATTTGACGTATTTTGTTTCGAAATCTGCATTAAACCTAATTTGAAAAGTTTGTTTACTTAAATATTTTTGCATTTGAAAAAAAAAGTAAATGTATAAGGGGTACTCCTATACAGAAAATACGAGATTCATGTATTATGTCATTAAAATATTTTTATTTATACAATGCAATGTAAACATTTATTGATCTTTACTGAGTGCTCATCACAAACGGGCTTCTCGCACTCGGCACAACACTGCCTTGTCTTTCTTCGCTTACGAATAGGCTGCTCGTGGCAAATGTAGCATGACCCAACTACAACTTTTCTGCCAGTGACGTCTCGATATTGGTTGTCAGCAGTTACTGCCACCGCTACTGCTTTTTCGAAGTAATTTTCGACTGCAAGCCTCGTTGCGTGGTTTCGCATAACCTGCTGGTAGGAAGCGCGATCTTGAATCACCGGCATAGCTAACTCTTCTGAAAGCTGGCACAAAAAGACGGCTTAGTATAACGAGAATTATGTGATCTATTGCCGCTTGGAAACCACTCGTCATCTTCACTGTCCGAAGGATACGAACTATCGTCATCGTCCTCGCCTAGTAGCTGTTTCAAATACACATCTTTTTCAGCTTCACTCAATCTAAATAATAAATAAATGTTTTATAAATATTATCCTATTTACATTCTTTACATTACCTCAAAAAATCCAATCTCGATAACTCCTCCATGGTTTTGCACTTCTTACAATTTTATTTGTTAATTTAGATAAAAAACTTCAAAAAGTATACACAAATTTCAGAAAATACGTCACACAATATAAAGTTACACAATCACATAAAATATTAACACACGCGTGCTCTCGCACGCTAAAGTATCCAAACTACATATCTTAATAATGACTGCGCACCGCTACGTCTTGCTTCTTCGATGATGAAAACTAAACTATACTGCTTTTCAAAATGTTTAACCATATTCTTTCAAAAGTGTTCTCGAACATACCTCAGGTCTAAAAGATTAGGAAGACCGACCTTTCCCTTACCTATCAAGTTCAATCCACCTGGCCTTCACAAAAACGAGAAATTTAGGGCGCAGCGGCCTGCGTTTTATACCTGATATAAGAGTACGAAAGTTGCTGTATATAATATTATTGATGTGTTCAGTTAGAAATATGTTCTTACAACATAAGTAAATAAATATTCATCGAATGTGTACAACTATTTCGAGATATGGAGGACTTATATCCAAAAAATTGTCGGGGTACCCGGGTACCCGGATGGCAGAGTATGTAAATTTTTTTGGGTGACAACACAAGGGTTAGTATGAATATACATTTTTCTAGTTATAGCCAATGCCTTTTTTAATTATCCATAATAATTTTGAATTTAAAAACAGTCACATTACCATTACACTGGTCTGCAGTGAGTGATACTAGTCGTTAATAAACTATTTGACTTGGCTATTATTTTTTATAATGTGGCTGTATTTTATTTATAATTTAGTTTCTTATATCAAAACATTTCCATGCCAAAAAGTTATGCATTTTTATTTTCCCATATTAAGTTAACAATAGCGAAGAACATTTTTTTTACATTTTATAATTTTCCTAAACTTAAATTTTTTATGTGTTTGCAATTGTATGCCCCCAGCTGTATATTTTTCAGTAATAATATGGAAGGAAGACATTTTCTAATACGTATTTTCAGTTTTCTAAAGTTTACTTTATTTGTTGATTACATTTTTATGCCCGCAACTGTACGTATTTGCGTAACAATTTAGAACAAAAAAATGTTTTCTACATTTTTTAAGTTTCCTTAACTTCAATTTGTTGAGTGTTCAAATTTTTATGCACGTGACTGTACAAATTTAAGTACCAATCTCGAATCAAAAATATTTTCTTTTTCCAATTATTAAGTTTTCGAAACTTTAATTTCTTGGCTGTTTCTGTTTTATGCCCACAACTGCATAAATTTAAATAACAAATAGAAATAAGTTTTTAAACTTCAACTTGTTGAGTGTTCGCATTCTTATGCACGTAACTGTACAAATTTAAGTATTGCGCTGAACGAAACAGAATTGTTTACAACTTATAGGTGTTCTAAACTTGAATTTGAAGATTGTTAGTATTATTATGCACGCAGCTGTACATATTTCAGCAACAAAATATTTTTTTAACTGCAAGAAACTATGCAAGAACTAATTGTTCAGTGTTCGCACTTTTATGCTCGCAACTGTACATATTTGAGTAAAAATCCGGAATTAAAAATATCTTCTCTTTATATATATCTTCTCTTATATATTTCTTTTTAATTTTTAAGTTTTATAAACTTCAATTTGTTGAGTGTTCGCATTTTTATGCTCCCAACTGTGAATATTTGAGATACAATCTTGAATCAAAGAAATTTTTTGTTACAAATTTTAAGCTTTTTGAGTGTTCCCATTATTATGCTCGCTACTGTACATATTTAGGTAACTACATATACGGCAGGAGATATTTTTTTAGATTTTTTAGGTTATCTAGATGTAGATAATAATTTTTATTTTCAAGTTTTCCTTTTCATTTGTTATTTCTTATGCCCGTTCCTGCATTCTCCTTGCCACGCTCCGTTTTGAATTTATGCTAATGCAGTTTTGCAATTAAAAAATCAGCCTTAATGCACTCGTGTTAAATGAAGAGTTTAAATCATAATTCCCGTTGTCAGTCTGTGTTTAAAAACATTTGCTGGTATGAGTGTTTGTGCATATGTCTCGCAAGTATGCGCCACCCTTGTCTGTTTTCACACAAACCTTGTATTTTTGCTTTGCATAGTCATGCTTCCTTTTTTGCAAGCGTTTTAATTTATGGCAGCAATTATTACTTAAAAATGTCAGCGTTTTTGGTTTTAGTTTGAAATTTTTATAATAAAGTTCTTACTGCCGAACGTGACATTGCTCAATCCCATACACTTGGGTGCATATTGACGATTTGTACTGAGTGTCAAAATGGCACAGCTCTATATGCATAAAAATACGCATGCATACATACGCACTTTTGATAAAACATCTTAAAGCGACTTTGTACTTTGCGCTCGCCAAGCACAAATTTGCTGGTTTCTAATGAAAACTTGAACGAAAAATCACTTGCAAGTGTAGTTTTAGAATCCATTTAATAAAAATTTTATTAAGACATTAAAATTGCTATGAAATTTCCGTAATTATTGCTCTGCATAGCAAAATTTGCTACAGCCACATAAGTTGTTTTGTCAAGAGTCCACATAGGCATATACTCGTATTTAGCTTCAAACTCAGCGACTCACTTTGTTCTACTTTTGAGCCTGCGGGTAGCTTTGATCTTTTCACATATGCCGTGGCATTGCCGTTGCCTCCTTCGCAGTTGTGGTACAAGTAGGTTTCTTTTGCATTTTATTTTTTTCTTTTGGCTAAGCAAATTGGCACGTAACGTGGATGCTCTGGGGACATTTGGAAAAGAAAAAAATTATGATTCGCTTATTACTCTTTGCTACTTCAACTTAGATTTGGGAGAGTAGTTTGCGGGGGAGATATTTGAGTTTTGCTTTAACGAAGCTGGGACGATAATGAATTGTTTTCTGAAAGTTTTCGGAAAATAGAACTGCTCCTGGAAAACACTTCTTCATTTGACACATCAGGCCTTGAAGGGTGTTTGAGTCAATGTATTTTTCTTTTTTTCTTTCTAAGGAAAGATTTCGAAATTTTGATGAAAACTTTCTGAATTTTTATAAATCTTTTATTAAGTTTGAAACTTGGACAACTTATATACAATTGTAGTTAAAAATAATAATTTTTCGAATTAAAAAAATTAAAAATTTTTAATACAGAAATAATCTTTTTTAAATACATTTTTTTTTAATTAATATCAAATTTTTTTTAACTCTTTCCCTGGCGCTGGTATAAAATTTATACCACTTATTTAAATATTTTATGCGCATTGGTATAATTCTTTAATTCTTTTACCACTTATACAGGCAAATTTAATCTTATATTTTCTAAAAAAAATGTAACAAGTGTTTGAAAGAGATAACTATATATGTTTTTAGAGTATATAAAATGAGTAGAATATTGAAGTATTAAAGTGTTACTCAGAATTTATCATATTTTGTAAATGAAAGCACGTGCAGCATCGGTTTCCTACAATTTTAAAATAAAGTGTTTATGAATTAATTACTCGGCCAGTGTAATAAAAATAATCAAAAGAGTTAGTGTGGAAAGTGTTTAAAGTTCCTGGTACAAAAAGTATACCACCGCGCGGTATATATGTACGTATGTAAATGACAATGGCTAAAAAACTTAAGCTGGGTGATACATGCAAAATATTGGAAGCTTTCGATGATGAAATTGATTTAGCAGAGATTCCTTCGGATACCGATTCAATTGTTGATGAAGTTGAAGTATTCGATGAAGTAAACTTGCTGGAACTCTTTGATGCCATCGTTGAAGATGACAATGAGGATGTGGGAATTGTTGAGAGCTAAGAACTAGGGTTTAGCAGAGCCCATAACTCACGAGAAGTTTATGATAGCGATGATGAAGTTCCTCTAGCTGATTCAAGAAGAAACCGTGAACTGCTTGGGCCACCCAAGTGGAGTAAGCAAAATTGTATGGAACCGTTAGTAGTATTTGCTGGCGAGATGCAGGGGCCTTCTGATGTTATCGAAAGCATGCCATCACTCGACAATTTTTCAATTTTCAGTTCAATTGCAACTCCAGCTGTGGTTGAGCATATAGTATTCCAAACTAATTTGCATGGCCAGCAATCTGGTAAGTCATACATTCCAGCAAGTGTCTCAGAAATATATGCATTTATTGGAATCAACTTTTTGATGGGAATAAAGCATCAGGCCAGTTATCGAGATTACTGGTCATCTCGCCCAGAACTGAACGATAGCTATATATCCAAAATAATGCCCTTGAAAAGATTTGACTGGATTTTAAGCAATTTGCATTTGAACGACTATTCTATAATGCTAAAAAGAGGATCACCATCAGTCAACAAACTCTACAAAATTCAAGCGTATATGAATATGCTGCAAGAACGCTTCAAACTGTGCTTCAATCCTAGCGAGTACCTTGCGGTAGACGAATCAATGATAAGATTTAAAGGTAATTTTTAAGATACGTTGATATTTGTATTCTGCATATCAACTTTGATATGCAGAAGAAGCCAATAAAAAGAGGGTTCAAAACTTGGATGTTGTGTGACAGCATCTGTTATGTCCATTGGTTCGAGATATATATGGGTAAAAAAGGAGATCTAGTCGAAAAAAAACTTGGAGAACGGGTCGTTCTCGGCTTAACTACTGATTTTGGGGGAAACACCATAAAGTGTTTTTCGATAATTTTTTCACTTCGTTCAACTTGACTCTTGAACTGAAAAAGCAGTTGATAAATGGCTGCGAAACAGTACGAACTAATCGAAAATGTCCTCCTACCGATATTAGACTGGTAAGCAGTTAAAACGGGGCGACTGTGAATGGCAAATTAGAGATTCTGGTATACTCTTTATGAAGTGAATTGACAACAGAGAGGTTACAGCTTTATCTAACTTTCATGATCCGAGTAAATTTGTTAAGGTACAACAACGCCAAAGCGATGGTTATGTCAAAGAAATCGAAAAGCCAGAAATAATACACGACTATAATATGCACATGAATTACGTTGAAAAGTTAGATCAGCTAAAGAAGTACTACGAGCTGAATAGAAAAAGCCGCAAGTGGTGGCACCGAATATTTTTTCACTTTCTTGATATTGCAGTCTGGAATTCTTTTATTATTTCTAAAAGTATAGGGTACCACTTACCCTTAAGGACTTCAAACTTGATTTGATTTCAATACTATGCAGTTCAGTCTCACCACCTACTCTTCGAACCAAAAATAAAGCTAGAGTCCGCATAAAGAAAAACAAACCGTATGTAGATCCAAGCCTACGGTCCTCATCATCTCACCAACCAGTCAGAACAACCTTACGTAGATGTGCGTACTGCAGCACGACAAGCCACCAACGAAGGACTCAATGGATGTGCTCAACTTGTAATGTGCCACTTTGCCTCAGCAAAACAAAAACTTGTTTCAATGAGTTTCGTAAATAATCCTCGCACTCTATGCGCGATGGTATAAAAATCTTACCACATCCTTGTACAAAATCCTGCAAGGATAAACATAGTTTTTACATTTTCTTCATTAAATGTCTCGAATAAATGAAATAAAAAAGTCTTTGTGTTTAATTTTTAGCGATTTTTTTCAGTGCGCCGAAAAGAGTTAATTGAAAATTAAAAATTGTTTTTTTAATTAAAAGTTTTAACTTAGGAAAATTTAAACTTAATAAAAATTGTTTTGTTTTTGAGTTTTCTTTATTAAAAAAAAAAATTAATTTAAAAAATAAACGAAAGTATTTAAATTAAAAAACAAAAACATTTTGAAATTATTTTAAATTAAAAATAAATAAATAAATGGTCAAAACTTTTCCAAATGTTGAGGGCTACATACTTTCCGACGGCTGTACATATTAATTCCATAAAATTACTTCAATCAGTATTTCACGAATATACCCTTTTGTTTCATCTGGCTTCAATTAACACAAAATTTCATTACATTTAGTTAGCAGCCTCTTATTGTTTGATGTACGAATGCATGTCTATAGTAAATACAATACACACAGACATATGAAAATAGCTAATGCTTTATTTATTGACGGCGAAAAAATAGCAGTCCCATTCCAATAATTAATTACAATACATTCGCAAACACACAAACTCACACTTGGACACTTTAAATCCCTTGTGAATTGGCCTAAAATACACTGTTTTAAAAACCTGATCGCATGACCTGAGAAAAAAATTAAATTTAATTAGAAATGCTATGCGTATGTATGTATGTATGTAAATAGCTCGTCACGAGTAAAAAAATTTAAAGCGAAAACGCAACAACAAGCAAAGCCAATACAAAAAACACAAATACTTTCAAACTAGTTAAATGAAAATTTATTGAAACAGGAGTTTCTGGTGTCGTAATCAAATGAAAAAGTGTTTCACTGCATTGCTAACGGTACAATGGATGCGTGTAAAATTGGAAAATGGAAAAATCACAGCAGGGTAATATAATTGACTGACTAACAGAATGGGGAAAAGCTGCGTGCTTTTGTTTAAAATGTGAACCCAGCAAACATTTGGATCTGCTCCCAACTGCGGAAAATTTAGTTAAAATTTTTTTTGTAAAATGTCTGACGTAATGAAAGAAGAAAGGATGAAAACTTGTTTAGTTTCCCATCATCACCCTTGCAGCCTTCTGAGCTATTCATAAAAATCTGAGGAGATACAAATTTTATGCCATTTATTGTCAATACATCTGACCTTAATTATGCAAAGGTACTGGGAAATTACTAATAGCACACTCCTTTTCGCCAATCGTTAGCAACTGGCGAATAGATGAAGCAACTGATATAAATAAACACTGGAGTAGAGCTGCCTAAAATCACATTTGTTTGTAAGATAGTGAGTTATACTAGTTTTATCAGCGCCATACTCGCTAGTGGCGACTTTAGCTTGATAACTTTGTTCTTGCTTCCACATGCAAATTTTTCGTCAAGTAGGCCGATCAGCGAGTTAGAGAGCAGATAACTGGCGAATATAAAATACTTACCATAATATTGTGTCCATCTTTCACGCAAGGGACATGTATTAGATTCCTAAGGATAGCTATGACAACCTGCGCTACCTGCAGTGAGCCCATGTATAAGTAGGTGTTGAATCGAATTGGATTTGGAAATAAGCGGGAGCTGACTGAAGATATAGTTGCTCATTGAGGCCTGGAGATAAGATAAGTGGGATAGAAGTCACCTGTGATATAATGGTTCCTTTACTTTTCTTCATTACCAGATTCCATAATAGTCACTAGCATAAAAGGTGGAGAAAATTACTTGTCAATTCTCAACACATCTGACTCAGTGCAATGTAGAGAAAGCAGGTTAAGTATAAAGTATACACATAAATGATAAATTAATTATATAAATTTGGTCACCTGCTATGATGAAAAACAATATTGTGACAGTAACTTAGATTGTCACGTCACCAGGTACTCCAGAGCAGAATTCTTCCCGCTCATTTCACACGTATTCACACACACGTCCAATCAGTTGTCCAATCAGACGGCAACGAAATATTATGAGTGGGGGCTGCTTTGTTTTTTTTTTTTTTGTATATTAACAACACAACCTCAGTTTTTTCATAAACAAGCCGTTATTATAACAACGGTTACATCAGCCAATCAGCAGGTTCCTTAAAAATCGCTGAGAGCCGATTAACGGTCTGATGTTGGCCGCACGTCTGTATTCTGTACATACGCTCTGCATTGCTCTCACACCAAAAATATGATCTCTGCTGTCCGCATCTGGCTCTCATGAATTTTGCACCAATAATCAACGCTGAAAGTTTCTCAGCTCTCTATTTGAGAAGCAATTTCGCGACTTCTTTGTATTGCTTTATCAGTAGAGATTCTTTTGCGTTTTGTTTGCAACTTTCTTCTTTCAACTAAAAGTCTTCGAAAAAATAGATTTGTTACTGGCCCGTTGACGTGCCTATTTGAGATTCGCTATTTGAGATTCGCTATGAAATATGTTACACCGAATGTTAGCCTCCTAATAACCAGGTATATTCTAGCTGATAGCATTTCGTGGTAGGGTACATTAAGACCACAAATTATTATTTCATTCTTGGGTAATATTTCAGGAGACGCCAGTACATCTCGGGATCTTCACGGTAAGGTGAGAGAGAACGTAATGGAAGGGTAAATGGTAGATTGGCGCAACTTTTGCTGAATTAACTATTAACTAATATTGTATTTGCAAAGAACTCCGATTGGAGATCCAAGTAATCCATGCCTGTGAGAATGTCATCTACAACCGGTAGTGTTAACTGCCTTAGATCCAAGCATGCTGCGAGTAGTGATATCTATCCGGCAAAAAATCACCCTTGACGTACATGACAACCCTGGCTTATTTTCCTTTTTAAAACCATTTGCTTAAAAGGTTGATATCAGCAAAAATGTATATCAATTTGCTTGCTGGGTATCTGTTATATTTGTTGTTGTACGTTGCAATAATTGTCACTGTCGTTACAGCAATTTTTTGAGGTTAAATTGAATTAGTCACACCTACAAGCGTAATGAAAGTGACGCAAAAAGACAAATTATCACGTATATACACATCTACATATGCACATACGCATGAACACACACACATATATACGAGCATGCATATTTGAATTTCGTTTGTCTCGCTTTTGAATTTGCAAAAGGTGGATGAAATGGATTGGCAGTAGAAATGCAGGGTTATTTTCAGTTGTTTTGTTGTTCTGTATGTGGAAACATGTGTTTGTATATTTAGCCTTTATTTAACTTTTTAACCTTAATGATATTTTATTTATACTAAATACAACAAAAGCCATATAAGTTAAAGCTTCAAACTGAAAAAAAAATTAAAATAAAAAAATTGTCATCCAAATTCCAAATTTTTTAAACAGAATTTTCAAAAAATGTTTGCAGTTTTATAGCCCATTGAGATCTAGTCTAATAAAGTGCAAGTTTTAACTGACTTGACAATCGTGTTGAGTTTTGAGATTTTTTGTTTTTGGGGCGGCCTACGCATTTCTCCCTGCAAAAACACTTTCAGCATTCGTTGAATGGGAAAATATGAAAAAATACTTAGCATCATCAACAAAAAAAATGTTATAAAAGATCAATGCGAATATTGAGCTACTTTAAACTTGCACTTGATCATAGTAAATTCGAATGTACTACAAAACTGCATATCCAGCATGTTTCTGAAAATTTTTGTAATCATTTTTACTAAAAATTTCCAGATTTTGATGAAAATTGGTTGAATTTTCTTAATTTTTTAGAAAGTTTGCCAATAAATAAAAATAACCAATGACCAATAATTTGACAAGTTTTGACTATATTTCTGTGTTTTTTTTTCATATTTAAAAGGCTTAACGCTTCCGTAATTTTGTGCAAAAACGTCAAGCAAATCAGAGGAAAACTGACGAAGTGATGGAACTTTGACTAAAAGAATTTAGCCAGGAAAGCTTGAAACTAGTGAGGTTTTAGGCTCCTGTGACTGATTTTGTTTACAGCCGATTTTTGTGATTTTTTGCAAATTTAGAAAGGTTAGCGTTTCCGTAATTTTGTGTAAAAATTTTAGGCTAATCAGAGAAAACTGCAAGAGTCGTTGATACATATCACAAACGTGTACAGATGGCTTCGAAGGCTGCAGTGACCAATGAGGCTATTGGTAGGCAATCTCTCCTTCTTTTATGGAAAGTTTATAAATTTTTTAATTCTTTTAGATTTATACCTTTGCAGTAAAGGCTTTACTTGACGTAGTTTTCTGTCGATTTGGTGCCAGTTAGTACACATAGGCTTTCCTTTCATCATCAGAGCTCCACTTCGGAGTCTCTCTTTGTCGGATTGTTGTCCCACTATCAGTTAGGGCTCAGTTCCAAATGGGTTGGTAGCTGCAGCCTCATTTGGTAATCCATTGGCTATCTTATTTACATCTGTGCCTCTATGATCCAGCACCCATTTGAGCTGAATATAATGGTGAATTCTAGAGAGTTTAGTCTCTCTCTGTGCACGCCAGCGCTAGTGAGGGTCGACCAAATCCACCCTTATAATATCAAATAATTCTTTTTCAAATCTCGTCATCAGTGAGGCTTCTGGTTCATTTCATATTTACAAGCGTTCACTGAATTCTCATACATAAGTAATCAGCATTTCTTGCACAACAAACTACATACAAAATGCTAATTTAAAATCCCAGCGAGTACTTAAATGCTCAGCCAAGTGAGTGTAGCCACATTATATAATGCAAATTGGCTCTATAAAAGTAATTTTTATGTAAGCAGTCGCAAGCCTACAATAAACACTACACATACAAGCGCAACAAAAAAATACCAAAGCGTGCTTTGCAAACGTCTGCATATGTGCATGCGCCTTGAAGTATGCACTAAGCGCACTTAAATTTACACAGACAGTACAACACGGCGTCATAAGCACTACCAACTACCGTTAGAAAATGCATGTGCCCGCTACGATCCTTGTAAGTGTGTGAGTGTATGTGGGCGTGCTGCAAGCAGCCAGGAAATCTTTGTTGCCACTCCACCAAACGGCAAGTGTCTGGCGTTAGAATTTATATAATTCTTTGCATGTACGTGTGTGTGTATGTTTATGTGTTTGTGTGAGTAAGTGCGGTTGGTAAGTGTAATTCGGCACTTAAGCAGTAGAAACTTAAACGCGCAAGTGCTCGCTTGCAGCTGACGTGCAAGAGATTTTACACGCTACGGCTGCACAGCGTATGTCCATATGTATGCGTGTGTATGTATGTACTCCTGTATGTATGTAGTATGCGCATATTTAGGCATCTTTCCATGTTTTAGTAGTTAATGTGTAAGTACGGAGGTGCGGCGGTG
The DNA here is from genome assembly GCF_028408465.1 of Anastrepha ludens. Taxonomy (NCBI): domain Eukaryota; kingdom Metazoa; phylum Arthropoda; class Insecta; order Diptera; family Tephritidae; genus Anastrepha; species Anastrepha ludens. The sequence continues at coordinate 118,462,430 of NC_071502.1, forward strand.
AGGAAATGCTTGTGGTTAAGTATCTAAGTAGCTACTTATGTACTTATGGTCGAAAACTAAGCCAAACTGCAGTTAAATCATTTTTCCTCCTCTTCTTATTACTCAATGTAATGTGCTTGGTTGGTACAATTTTGCACTTTTTGTGAGTGAATGTGAGTGTATGCGTAAATGTGTGTAAGTGTGGCAGCTGTAAACGTTTGTGAGTAAGAAACAGGATTGTAAGTAAGGTTTAATAGTTGGAGATTTGAGTAAAATGCAGTGGTTTAGTACAAATGAGTGGTACCATGGTGAAATTTTAAGAAATTCAATTAAGAGATTTAATAAGTTGGCTATGGGAAAGTTCTGAAACCAGAATGCATAACTACAAATGCATTACTGGATTGTTAATACCTTTCAATAGTGAAGCTCTAACTCGAACTGGCCAACACCAAGAAGTAGGTAAGTTCTAAAATATTAATTCTTCGTTCACAGCACTATTTTGCTTGCAGCTACGAATTCAAGCAGGTTTCGCTTATGAAACTAGCTTTTTGATATAACATCGTAATATTGAATGAAAATCATTTTGAATAGAGCTTAAGAAATTCTTTCAGTAAGAAAAAGAAAATGGTAATAACTAAGATTCGTCGAACGGAAAACAGCATACTGCTTTCATCCTCTCCTCTACTGACAATCGTGCAATGCAAGAACCATCCTTTTAACCACTAAGTATGGGCTTGTCTCTTTCATGCCACAAATCTGGTCACGTGGTCTCACATACTCTCAAATTATGACAGTAGTTCCTAGTAAAATTGATAAACAACAACTTTGAAGGCGATCAATAGACTTGAAATTAAAAAAAATTATTGTTGAAAAAATCTTTTTTTTTTGTAACGACCAAAAACCATATTCGAAATGCAAACTTCCAATAAATTTACATCTAAAAGTCTCGCAAGCTGGAAGGTATTTCCATCCAGCTCAAAGACGTGCACATATATATATTGGTCCAACTGTTCAGGTAACACCACCTTTCCTGAAGAAATGAGATATGGATTGATCTCATTAACTTTTCTGGAACTTAAAATATGGCAGTTTATAGGACTACATCTGGTATAAAAAATCTTTTAGCAGACGTGAACGGTTTCATGTGGAAAATCCTGTAATCAAATCTTTCATCCTGCTATTGGGGAAATTCATACTGTAAGAGCTTTTAGTGATCAACTTCAGAGTTTCTCCCAGTGAGCGGTTACATTTCAAGTGATCCAAGTATTTTGGACATGGTCTTAATTTTTTTTTGAAAATTGGCTTATTTATATGCTTGAGCTTAGAAAAGTTAATGGAATCCCATTATGAAACTATCAGAGATTACTGAGCATTGTCTAAGTTACTAAGGAACCAGACCATGAAAAAAGTCGGAGACGGACTTGTTTCACAAATAGCTAACCAAAAACAATTGAATATGAAAATCAACATTTTTTTTAAATACAAATTTTTTTCCAAAATAAAATAATATTCTTAATTTTTCAAAAATTAAACATATTTCAAATATAATTTTTCTCCAAAATAAAATAATTTTCTTAATCAAACTATTTTTCAAAAATAAATTATTTTTCTTAAAATTTTTTTTTTTCAAAAATAAATTATTTTTCTTAAAATTTTTTTTTCAAAAATAAAATATTTTTCTTAATAAAATTTTTCAAAAATAACATTTTTCTTAATAAAACAATATGTACGTAAAAAAATTATTTTTCAAAAATAAAATATTTAATTTTTTAATATATTTTCAAAAATCTTAATACATTTTTTAATAAAATTTTTTGAAAAATAAAATTCTTTTGAACAGAATATTTTTCTCTAGAAAAAAATGTACAATTCTTTTTAAAATATAATTTTTTTTTCTTAATACAATTTTTTTTAAAAATTAAATATTTTTCTTTATAAATTTTTTTGAAAAATAAAATTTTTTTCCAAATAAAATTTTTCTTAACAAATAAAATAATAATATTTAATACAACTTTTTTCAAAAACAAAAATCTTTTCCAAATAAAAATTTTTCAATTTTTTCAAATTTTTAAATTTTTTGAAAAATAAAATATTTATTTTCATATTTTTTCAAAAATAAAATACATTTCTTAATAAAATTTTTTGAAAAATAAAATTCTTTTGAACAGAATATTTTTTTCCAAAAAGCACATAAAAGAATTATTTTTAAAAATAAAATTTTTTTCAAAAATTAAATATTTCCCTTCAAACATTTTTTTTCAAAAGTACAATTTTTTTGAACAGAATATTTTTCTTAAAAAAATGTAAATAAAATAATTATTTTTCAGAAATAGAATTTTTTTCTTAATAATAAATTTAAAAAAAAAAAAATACTTTTCTATAAAATTTTTTTTCAAAAATAAAATTTTTTTTAAGTAAAATTATTTTTTTATATTCTTAGAAAAGAAACAAAACTTGTTTTCAAAAATAAAATCTTTTTTTTTTAAATAAATTTTTTTTTTAAAATAATCCTTTTCTAAAAAAAAATTTCGTGGAAAATGAAATGTTTTTACAGTATATTATTCTTAAAGAAAACATAAAAGTATTAAAAAGAACCGAGGCTTTTGAGGTTACAAAAAACACTTGAACCTACAATTTTCAACATTGATTATTTCACTAAACTAGTAATTTGTTTTCTTTTACAGTTCGTTTATTTAAAAAGTCTTAAATCAGAGAGCCGTTTGAAATTTTCTTATATTTTGTAGGCAAAAAAGGGAAACTTTTGACGTTAAAAAAACTCTATGCCACAATTTTCAGGATTGAATAAATCACAAAATTATTAAATGTTTCCAAAACGTTTTCAGTTTGTCTCTATAGAAAAATAAAAAATCAGAGAGTAGTTTAAGTTTTATTTCTCTTTTTAAGCAAAATGTTGAATTTTTTAATCGTTCCTTATTCACAGAAGAATAGAAACCTCGCTATTTTTAGCGGCAATAGCAATTTAATTCCCATTAGGCAACTGTACATTATTTTACTTTACTGAATTTATTTCCCGTCTTAATTCGCAAACATATTGAAGACTCGCATAAAAAGTTAAATTATGCGCCGAAAATTGTCTGCTTGCTTGGCATTTCCGCTCCGCAAAAACTCTTCAACATTAGCATTGGCAAATCAACGAAATGAGAGACGGTCTGTCCGTACGCTCGCACAAAGGAACGTGAAAACACAAATTTATGCAATATGTAAAATTGCAGCCGGCTAGACAGGCTGCTGCTGTTGGCCTGCGTTGTCCGTCCAATTACTAAGAGCCATGCAGATGAGTTGAACTCGTGTGGCAAATTCGAGCGCACAAATAAGGGAAGTAGGAAGAAAATGTGGCCACGCAACTACTTACAAAACAATACTTTTTCTGCTTAGCATACAATTTGTTTGTTGATGTGTGTATGTGTGTAAGTTTTTCATAAGTTTTTCTAGTTGGTACTTGTCGCATTTTCATTGCCAAAATGCCAATTTGGCAATGTCGTTTGCTTGCCGCACACAAATGCAACTAATTTCCCTGCGAGGAAAAGCTGGTTGAATGACAGACTTTTTTGGTACATAATCAGTGCGAAGTCGCAATTGTGTACCACTTCGCTATTCAGTATGTGACGAGTTACAACCCAGGCATTGCCTGGGCCAAGCATCGGACCTAGGAACTGCTAAATGGTACGCAGTGTTTTATCTAGCATTGTGAGCTGGGACGCAGTTTTACACGATGGTCTATCTTTATTTAATTCGGGGATAAATAATAAGCGTGACAATGTTTCTAATGGGCTTTTTTTATTGTGGGGAGTAAAAGTTGTCTTTCGACATAAAATACGATTTCATTTACTAAGTCACTTCCGCGGCCGGTTTTACAATAGCCTTTCATCCAAATTTTTCCGTGCATTTTCGAAAGTTTCGGTACATTTAATTGGTGCGTACACCTTTTCTGGGTGTTTGGCCAAGTTCGTTCTCCTATTTGTGGTGTGCGTCTTGATGTTGTTCCACAAATGGAGGGACCTACAGTTTCAAGCCTTCGAAGTCGGCAGATATTTTTTATGAGGAGCTTTTTCATGGCAGAAATACACTCGAAGGTTTGCCATTGCCTGCCGAGGGTTGACCGCTATTAGAAAAAATGTTTCTTCATTTTGGTGTTTCTCTCTGAATTCCGAATGGTAGTCACGCACCAACCCATTCGGCTACGGCGGCCGGCACTTAATATATATATCTCATAAATGGCAATTTTGATTTCATATATCAACTCGTGAACCGTTTTGGGACCTTTAACGGCCCCCATAGAAAATGGTCGAGGGGCGTCAAAACGCTGCTTCTAGGTGACCAATTGACATTACTGTATCGGCTGAAGATTTGATTTTCGATAAGAGGTCGCAAAAGACCGAATGTACTATGGACTGTGTGGCATGTAGCGCCGTTCTGTGCAAAAAATTGGTTAATGTTGGGTGTTTTCTTGCTCACTTTCTAAAAAAGTGATCTACTGATGCCTTCCTACTCATGATTCGCATAGAATAGTGACATATTGTAAACGCATCGTCTTGTTATCAAAACCACCGGAGTGAAAATGAGCTAAATCTGAACAATAAAAACTGCTCATCTTCAATCAGTTATTCAGTCGATTGGGTGAACTTTGCTTAAGCGGGGCCGATCGATTTTGTGAACGTCTAATCAGAAGTTAAACGGATTACCTTGTATTCCTCAAGGATTTTATTTGTCGAACGTAACACTAGTTCGGAACCATCTAAAAGGTCATGAAAAGTTCGCATATGTCCACATTTGGCGCTTGTTGCGAACTTACCAAAAAGCGTGCTTGCCGATGCTTCCTGGGTCAACATTTTCTGAAATTCCGTAGTTGATTATAAGAAAAAGAGCAGGAATGAGAAAAGGTGATGGCTCAGAATTCACTAATAGCTTGCTTCTTGCGGATTTCTCTGCAGGGCTGCTTGCGCTGCTATGGAATTGTATGACTTTTTCAGGTATGTGTGCGAGTCTTTCCCAACATATGCCAGTTATTTACTTGCATTGCTTAGTTCGGTTACTTTTTGCTTGTGCATTCATATCTGATTGTCTCAAGATGTCTGCGGTGGATAATCTTGTTATCGCAAAGCGAAATTTAATTGAACGAGTACGATGACGACGACGAGCAACAGACGGTACAACAATTGTCAACGTGCAATGTTGGCTCGAGTACGCAATTCGGGCTCGTTTATTTCTCCATTTTTACTTGCATTCTATTTCCATTTTTAGTATATTGAAATGTTGTTTTTACGCAACATTTGCTTTCGCCTGGTTTTCCTTGCTCAATATGCGCTTTCATTGCTCCTGAACTTGAAAGAAATAATTGGAATATCAAATTTAAATTTCTTTTATTCTCATATAGGTTTTCCTTTTTGTTATTATTCACATTGTTGGACGTCACAAGGAATCTGGCTTGCGCGTGCAGGGTAGAATGTTGGGTAGGTTGGTATTTATTGCATAACAATATCCTAGGTACACAGACACATAAACACACATACATTCATATGCGAGTGAATAGAGACCTTTGTTTTCTGCCTTCTGTGTGACAAATTCCCATTAATTGTATTCGAATTGATTGACAATTAGTTTTGTGTTCTATGTAAAATCGCCAGTACGCATTTGAGGACAGTTTGGTATTTTACAATATTTCGCCATTCATCTAACAACCGGGAGTAGCGCGTCAATTTAGTTGAACAATAAGGTCCGTGACTAAATGTGCGGCGGCGTCGCTTATTTGCGAGTTTTAAATTTTTTTCGTAATTTGATACTTTTGTCTTAGAAATTTCTTCCTGTTCAGCTATTTAAAATATTTTATGGCAATCATTTCGACCTTTCGGTCGCACGCCAGAATTTTAGAAAATTGCTAATCCTACGCTGAAAGCTATTATTCTATTATTTAGAGTGCTCATAGTTCCCAGAATTAAAAAAATGTCAACTGTGAAGTTAAATCATCAAAAACGGGAATAGTTATTTCCAAGTACGACACCGTTTTTTCTTAATAATCCAAAACAACTGATGAATTTTGCATGACGATATCCAGGGAAGTATTAGCAGCCTGCATTCGTATTTCGGCAATTTAAAATAAGCAAAATTGAGTTTTTGTTATCTCAAGCATCGCTATGAAAATATTCGAGCTGGCGCAAAATTAATCACCCTATCCGAAGATTTATAATTTTTGCAAATGGCGTCGTACGTCAATCATATTTGGCACTAGTATACTGTAGCTATGTATACAACAAGTCAAACAAAACAGGAGCGTTTAAGGATCAAAATAAAAATTTCCATCACTCAAACTCATTTTGTTTTTTATATTTACTTAGTAAAAAAGTTATTTATTTTAGTATAAAATAATATTGAATGATTCATTTTATGCCACCTTGATAACTATTTCAGTACATAATTTATACTTTCTGAACCATAATTTTTAACATTTAATAAATAATAAAATAACCGCCGGGAAATGTCTACTTGGGAAAAATCACTTAAACTTCAGATATCTATTTTTATTTAATTATTTATTTATTCCTTCAGTCCCCCAAAAAGAGAATTTCAGGTACTTAACTGCGTTTAGAGTTCTATCTAGAGACACCTACACACGTTTTCGGGTGTTTGGCCAAGCGGCTCCTCCATTTTGTGGCGTGCGTTTTGATGTTATCCACAAATGAAGGGATAACATCTACTATTCTAGGCCACCTTCGAATAACAGATGGTTTTTTATGATTAGTTTTTTCGTGACAGAAATACACTCGTAGGTTTACCATTGCACTGTGACACACAGCTATTCTCTTTCGTTCTATCTATCGTTCATAGTAAGTAAAATTTGCCCCTTCTGGGCTGTAAGAAACCTACCAAACGGTTTATTATAAATTTATTCTTAGTTTTTGGCAGCTGTACCTTAAACAATTGTAACGCATCGTGCAGGAAGTCTGCGTACAGCATTAAAATTCAATCATGAATTATTATTTCTCCATAAAAAGTTTGATATCATTTTAAAGGAAATGCTCCCAACTTTCAGTTAAGCAAACGAATAAAATAAAATTTAGAAAACAATTTTTTTCAAGTTTCCTTCAGTGTTTTTTTTAATAAAATTTGGAAGTTTTTTTCGAATTTCATTCATTTTTGGAAAACAAATTTTTTTCGAAATTTTCTTCAATTTTTCATAATTTTTTTTATTAACAAATTTCTTGACCAAACAAAAAAACATTTTAACAAATTTGTTTCCAAACAAAGTAAAAAAATGTTTAACAATTGTTTAATATTTTTTTTGAGTTTTCTATAGAAGGAAAAATCCTTTAAAATTGGGAAAACATTTTTTGTGCCACATTTCATTAAACTTTTTTCAAAATTTTATTTTTTATTTATTTTTTTTTTGAGCTAATAAGTGTTTGGATCAAAACAAAACTTTTGCCAATTTGTTTCCTAAGAAAGTGAAACATCTTTAATAAATTTGTTAACCCAAAAAGTTTTTGAATATGTTTTTGAACTTTTTCTAGAGCATAATATAGAAAAAGTCCTAGTAAATTTGGAAATATTTTTTTTCTTCAAATTTCATTCAATGTTTTCAAAATTTTGTTTTATTTAATTTTTTTCAGTTAACAAATTTCATGACCAAAAAAAAATTTAAACAAAATAAATTAAATAAAGATGTACAAAATATTTAACAAATTTGTTTACCACAAAAATTTTCGAATATTTTTTAATTTTTTTATAAGAAAAATGTGGAAAAAATCGTATAAAATTTGGAGGACACATTTTTTTTGTCTAGTTTGATTTTGAATTTTTTTTTTTATTTTATATGATTTTATTTTATTTTTTTTATTAATAACGAAAAAAAAAGTTTACGAATAGTTTTTAAATTTTTTTATAGAAAAATATAGAAAAAACCCTTTAGAAAGCAATTATTTGATATGCGCTTAGACCGACAATTAATGGGTTAACAATTCTAAGAAAAAAAACTTACGTAAAAAAATCAAAAATTTCTAATCCTGAACTCCGGCAATCACTCCATTTTCCCTAATAGTTACTAGGTATCTTCTGTTCGCCACTTCTCTGCTTTCTATCTCTGTGCTCGGTTCACTTAAAGTAAAATTTGCAGTTGATAGCAACAACAAAGTTATCGAGCAAGATCCGCCACTAGCGAGTATGGTTATAGAACTCATAAAATTAAATTTTAGGCTTGGCGAAAAAAAGAGCCCTACTGCTTACACAATTTAAGCTTCCGCCCTTGTTCTTCATCTTCGTCAAATTTCATTAAAATCAAAGTGATGCAGTTTTTGGGCGGGGAGGCTTAACTTGATTTGATGTACATATAAAATGCATTAAAAAGCTTAGCAGAGGGACTTATTCACAATTTTTGACAATTTTTTTTTATTTAATTTTAATAATTTTTTTATGAAAATATAGTTTCATTCTCCAACAAAAATAATATAAATCCAAGTTTCAAAAAGTAAAAAAAACACTCGTCAAATTTCTATCAAAATATCTCATTATTTTTCACATGCATAATTAAAAAAAAAATTGAATAAATGTGAGAACATTTTTATAGACATTGAATCTTGGTATATTCCAATGCAAGCTTGAAATTACTCACAACTCGCGTTAACTTTTGACAATTTGATTGCAAGCGGTGCTTCTCTGCATATAACGAATGCTCGATATCTTTTTAAATAAAAAAAAACATCTACTGGCAATGATTTTTTCAATAAAACAAAAAAGGAGCATGCAAGTTTTCTTGTATTAAGTTTTTAAATTTTTTTTTTATTTTTGAGAAGACGCCATTGTGTGGATCAATCTTTGCTAATTTAAGTTATCATCTGGGTTTTGTGTGCATTTTCTTGCAGCCCTCAAACCCTCTAATTCAGGCGTTCCTTACACAACATAGTAGGGCGGGTCGATTTAAAAAGCGCTCATTACTCTGTGAAAATCGTATTCTAGGAATCAAAATAAAAAACTTTGCCGAAGGAACCATACCTCTAAAACGAATTCTGTTGTCCCCCAATTTTAAAATATCACCATTTTTGGCCTTTACATGAAAAAATCAGCTAAATGGCTATGTTTTTTCTTTATTTTTATTTATGTAATATATAATAATATTTATTATTTATTTATAATAATATCTATTTTTTCCCGTAAGAAATTTATTTAATCAGAACATATGTAAATGAAAAAATTAATTTAAGTGAGTTAACGAAAAGAAACTAAAAAGTTCGACCCAAATTGGGGGACATCAGAATACGTTTTAGAGGTATGCTTCCTTCGGTAAAGTTTCTTATTTTCATCCCTAGAATATTATTTTCACAGAGCATTGGACGATTTTTTTGCCTCCCCACAAATCGACCCGGCCTACTACATAGATATCAGCTAAATTTTGTTGTTGTTGGTGTTATTGCTACACTATTCGCTTTTTGCAGCCATCAGCTGGTTTTTAATGCGAATGGCACGTGTGACATTTTGCTGAAATACTATGTAATTAAAATTATGTCAACCCACAGCAGCTACTGGAAACTCAGTAAGGCCTGTTTCAGAGCTTTGGGGTTATAATTATGAGAGTTCTAAAATATTTTTAGTATGAGCGCTGCCCTAATCTTCATTTGCCGCATTCATTACTTCTGTAAAATTCACATGATTAAATTAATTTAGTTTCATAGCAAGGGACAAGGCTGCTTTGTGTGTTTCTTATTACTTTTGTATGGCTTTGAATGGCTTGGCTTCACTTACGCTCGCGCTTGGCAGTTTCGTTGTTCTAAATACTCAGCATTGTAATTTTATTGAAGAGTTGCTCAAGTAGTTGCCCGCACACAATTAATATTCGGTTCACAAAATTTTTCTTTTTTTTATGGAGTGAAGCTAAGTGAGTGAATACTGAGCGCATTTGCTGTTGCAGTTGTTGTTGGTTTTTTTGTTTTATTCTATATTTTTTTTATTTTACATTGATCCGCCTGCTTGCGTTTTTGCTCATTTCATTGTCAATCCAACTGACAGCCATGTGCGTGTAATTAAACTGCAAAACGCTCGCTGATGACACCCGCCGCTAGATTTGTATATGGTAAGTAAGAGCAAGCACTTCTCAGCGGCAATACGAGTGCCACTGTGAGCAGTACAAAGGGCACTAAGTGTGCGGAATGCAGACATCAGAGTAAACTTTAAAACACTTGCGGTTGGCTGTTGTGATATCTGGCACCGCGCATCATCAGCAAAGTGGAAAACGCAAAACGCGACAATTTAACAATTAGCAGCTATAGAATTAAGAGTCGGCAGTGGTAAGCCCTAATTACAAACACAACCCTCTCAAACCCCTCCCGAAGATACTATAATATACTATAATAATTCCAATAAAAAAGTTCTTACACACGCATAGTTGAAGTGACATTTTTTCTCAGCCCCCTTTTGTTCATTCTTTTACTAATTAGAGTATTTTTCTTTAAGCTCCAGCAGAACCTATGCAGTTTTAGAGTTTTGTTCTTCATTCTTTTTAACTCAGCTCTATTAACAATATTATGTTAATGTCTTAATTGGTATCGTTTTAATCAGTGAATTAATTGAGAGCCGCGCTTAATTTAGATTTTAAAGAGTGGAGTATTCGAAAATATTCTACTTAAGAGTATATAGAGCAATTAATGCCATGAATGGCTTATTTTTAGAAGCGAACAAATTTGGAGTGGTAATGAACTGGGGAGGGTAATAGTGTGAGTAGTAGAATAAAAAAAGTGAAGCATAAAAATAAAATGGCATGCAGCTTCTTCCACTTATTTTGCTATATTTTTCAGAGTATCACAAAATAAGCTTCTTCTTCTTTCATTATGTTTACAGGGTCAAAAATTAATTGGCATACCACCACGATCAACATGTTCCCGGAACAACCGCCAGTTGAGGCTCTAAGCCAGTTAATCTGAATTTTGCTCTTTTGAGAGGTTGCAACATCTCTCTTACCAAAGCAGGGACCATGAGAACTAACCCAACTGCTGGCATGGAAGCGCTTTTAAATTTACCACCGCTACATTCAGCACTTAAACCAGGAAAAACTTAAACCAGGAGATCTTACTGGACACCTCAATACCTTGAACATAGTGCAACATGCAGTATGCATAGCCCAGGTGAATGACCACACAGAACCAGTACTCAATTTTATAAAGAGGTACAAGGTTATCTTCCCGTCTAGGGAAGAGTGGAACACTAACCCCACATGGCTAAATGATGACTCACAAAAATAGTGCACAGATGGTTCCAAAACGCTCCAAGCAGTAGGAGCAGGAGTAGTGGGGCCTAGAGCACACAAATCCCTAACACTAGGTACAGATACCATGATTTTCCATGCGGAGCTCTTCGCCATAATGAAAACAGTGGAAATCTTTGGATATGATTTGGAGAGGATTCGAGAAAATAAATATTAAAATATTTTCGAACAGCCAATCGGTTCTCAAAGCCTTCAATAGCTTCACATTCAAGTCAAAAGTCCTAATAGAGTGTAAGAGTGCACTCAACAAACTGGCCACTCATAACCAAGTCTCACTGATTTGGATGCCAGGACATGAGGGACACGAAGGAAGCGAGAAGGCTGACTTGTATGCCAAAAAAAATTAGAAATGCTGGGAAACTGTGTCGGTAATGATACTCGCAAGAAAATAGCCATTTACGAGTGGCATGACCGCTTCAGAAGAGGTGAGGAGTCCATAGAGGATGACGAACGTAGTGGTAGGCCATGGACAACGAAAACTGATGAAAATATCAATAAAGTGAAAGAAAAGTTGATTTATAATCGCAAATTAACCATCAAAGAGCTGGCAGAGGGCCTTGTAGGTAACGATTTGAGTTTGCGCCGTGTTGCTGCAAAGTTGGTCTCAAAGGACCCGAATTTCATGCAAAAAAGGGACCATTGATATCACCAAATACATGGTTTCCAAGGCTGAATCCGACTCAAAAGCCAACATTCATCAAACGCATCATTACTGGAGACGAGACGTGAGTTTATAAGTACGGCACGCAATCCAGACATCAGGCGAGTCAGTGGAGAGCTCCGATTGAACAAAGACCAAAATAATAATAAAGAGTGATCAGATTGGAGGTACTTTTTACCATGGGTTTTTGTTGAAAGATCACGCGTGACTACTGTCAAACTAAATATAAAATTTTTTTCAGTATACATTCACATTTCATTATGGAAAGACTTACGCCTCAACAACGTTTACAAATCGTATCATTGTATTATGTAAATCTACGCTATGTGGAAAGTCAACTTATGGTGTACATAACCGTCCTACCGAACGCACTCTTCGGCAAACCATCGGCAAAATTAAGATGCATTTAAAATTATTGGATGATACTCGACCGATTCGACTACATACAGCCTGAAAAGAATATTGTGGCTGTGTAAGAGTTTTTCCGAAGGCTCATTCGGCGCCGATCCGAACATCTTAGCCTATCATATGGCACTACTTGGGCGATTTTACGGAACATCTTTACGCAAGAGTAAAAAATACAGCTAGTCCAAGATTTGACCCCGGCCGATTCTACAAATCGTCATAATTTCAGTCGTTGGGCTCTTGAAAAATTCGCTGAAAATCCACATTTTGGAGCTTGAATTTCGCTTAGCGCTGACACCCATTTCTGGCTTAATGGCTACTGCCATATTTGGGCTTAAGAGCAACCAGAAGCCATTCAAGAATGGCCATTACATCTATTGAAAACAATCGCTCCGTGCGGCCTATGGGCTGGAAGAATCATCGGCTCGTATTTCTTCAAAAACGAGGCTGGCGAGGATGTAACACTGATTGGTGAAGCTCTCGCGCCATGGTAAAAATATTTTTGATGCCGAAAATAAATGTTTGTGATCTCAACAATATTTGGTTCTAACGTTCCAACAAGACGGCGCTATTTGCCATACAGACCGTGCAATAATGGATTTACTGCGTCGTCGTTTCGGTGAGCAATTATCTCTCGTCTCGGACCAGTGGATTGGCGCAAAGATCGTTTGATATCACACCTCTGGACTTTTATTTGTAGGGGTATGTAAAGTGTAATTGCTTCGTGAATAAACTAGCTTCGATTGAGGCATTGGAAACCAACATTACTAAAGTTATTCACGAGATACCGGCGAAGTCCTCCAGTGAGCCATTCAAAATTGGTGTTTACGGTCAACATTTGAAGATAGCAAGTAGTACAGCCTGCTTTGATCAATTTATGACAATTTTGATAGGTAGGACATATTAGTTTCAGAGCCCTTAAAGGTTTAATTTGTAGTCCTGGCTATTCTACTGGAGCTGTTCACACTAAGGATTATCAGTTAGGTGGTAAATAGATTTGCTGAATTTAGACTCTGCAATTAATCGAACCAGCCCCAGACTGGTCTGTGGCGGTATAGATTTATTTGCAGGTATTTATTATCACTAGACTTTATTGTTTATCTGTTAGCCGATAAGAAGAAGACTCTGAAGACTCATCTTTAATATAAAAACAAACTCACAGCTATATACTTACATAGTAAATTCCATTATGCGATATAATCCCAACTAAACTGGTGATTTATAATCCCAAAACCAAAGGAAAGCCATAGTAGAAATTTATTTTATCTCATTTGGGGAATTTAGCACCCATCAAAAGTATGCAGCTCAGCAGCTCCCACGATTTACAAGCAGCTACCAGCTGCATGCAACAACTCTTTACTAGTTGATGCCACAAGTGTGCTAAAAACACTTTGTTGCATGCTCACTGTCAAAGGCGTCGTTGTAGCGGCCTTTGCTGTAGTAAATTTAGAGGGAAATAAAAGTTTTAATATCCAACAAAAAAAAAATAAAAATACCGAAATCCCAAAAAACAAAAAATAAAAGCAACTAAAAAAATTAAGAGAAAAAGCTGAAAAAACCAAAGTATCGAAATGCCACACGCATGCGCCGCCTGGCAGGGCAGGGCTTTGTTTTGATGGCAATCTTCGCGGCAGTGGTGACAACTAAATCTCAGCGCCCACTGCTGATGCAGCAGGTCATAAATGAAACATCATGTTGCATGCAAAGGACGATGCAAAGAGAATTGAAAAACTGTGGCCAAATGCTATATAAAATCAATGGGGCTAGTGAAGAGTGGTGTGGGGGGAGTGGAGTGAAGTGAACTGAAGTGGCGTGTATGCAGAGATGACTGCTTGGATGCATGACTGCTGCTGCTGCTGTGGTGCCGGCTGATTTTATAGGCCTACTTAAGCTCACAATAACAACACGAGAATAAAAAAACAACAATAATACAGAGTTGGTTACAGTTCTACCGCAGCGGCGCACATACATACCCACAGATTGTCACAGAAGACAACAGAAAGTCAGCACCGACAAACAACAACGCCAAAAGGGCCATAAAAAATAGCAGCAAAGCGGCCAAAACGCTTGGCATTGCGGACAGTTTTTTTCTCAGCACACACACACATACCCGTACATGTACATGCATGCTTGTCGTGGCAGGAATTTGTTGCGCGCATTGCTTATTGCATGTTTTACAACCAATAAAATTGCATTTTTCACATAATACAACAACGGGTAATAAAAAGTGTTATTTGTAGGTATGCCTGTATTTAGAAATTTACATACATATTACATAAAAGCCACATGTTACTCCAGGCATATGCACACATGTAAGTATGTATGTGTGCATTTGTGTCGCCCTTTAAGGGTTTACGAGCAGCAGCGCGTCATTTATCGCCGGTGTTGATGTCAAACCTCGGGTGAGCTGCCGCTGTTGCTGTTAGATGCTGACAATTGCAGATGCCGCCACCGCCGCTGTACCAGCTGAGTGCCACTTACAGGCGTCTGCTGCTATTGTGCTGCTCATTACCGTTATGCTGATACGCCATTAAATGCATCGAAATGATTGCCGCAGCTAATGTTGTTGGCGTACAGCACCATTCCAGAGGTGGATAGTTGAAAGGTGGGAGAGAAGCTGAAAAAATTAGTAAAGTAGGAAATATTAATGGGATGAAGAGATTTCAGCAATAAAGTGGTACAGCAGAAATAAAAAAAATTGTGTCATTTGGTTATTTCAATTCAGCGTTAAAAAATACGAGTATTAAAAAGAAAATTATTTCCTCTCAACACAAAACTTAAAGTTTGAAGATGTGCAAATGCATGGACCCCTATAAGGTCAAAAATAATGTTTGGTACTTTTCAGCTTACATCTTTTTTTTAATTCAAAAGATTAGAAATAAAGTTTTTAAATAAATTTAAAGAAACTAAGATGTTTTCGAAACGAAAATTAGTTTTTATTGATTGAATTTTTGAATTGATTAATATTATAAATATATTTTCTTCTTTGTTTTTATTACTTGAGACATCATACATTTAGAAGACACTCCCAATTAAAAATAAGTAATATTTTCCTCGTAACCATTTCTAAAATGGACGACAAACGACTTTTTAATGAATTCTTTATAAAGGGTGGTTAAATTTTAAGCGCCGATGTTGAATGTGAACCACACCTAAACCTCAAGTTTTTTTCTGCATTTCATTTGACATTTTTCAATTTCAGACTAATGGACAATTTGAATCATGGAAAGATACACAATCGAACAACGCGTTAAAGTTATTCAGGCTTATTATGAAAACGGGTGTTGAAATCAAAATGCATATCGCGCACTTCGTGATTTTTTCGGTCAATTTAATCTCCAAATGTGCGTACAATCGGAAAAATTGTGCAAAAGTTTGAGCAAACCGGGTCTGTAGGAGATGTGAAAACACCAGTGCATGCTCGTACAGCTCATACTGTAGAAAATATTGCTACTGTTCGCGATAGTGTGATTGATGAGCCATCCACCTCAACACGTCGTCGTGCCCAACAATTGCACCTCTGACGCTCGTCGTTGAAGAACATTATGCATAAAGACTTGCATTTACACGCTTACAAGGTGCCATTGACCCAAAAACTAAAGCCTCTTGACCTTTTCAAGCGTCGTCAATGGTGAGAATGGTGGCAGGAAATGGCAACAGTGAATGACCAATTTTCGAAGAAAATCATCTTCAGTGATGAGGCACATTTTCACCTCAGTGGATTCGTCAATAAGCAGAATTATCGCATTTGGGCGAATGATAACCAAAGAGTGACTGTTTGGTGCGGTTTATGGGCCGGCGGCATCATTGGGCCGTATTTTTCCCAAAATGAGACCGGTCAGGCAAATACTGTGAATAGTGTTCGCTATCGTGAGATAATAACGAACTTTTTATGGCCCGAATTGGAAGATATGGATGTGAACGATATGTGGTTTCAACAGGACGGTGCCACTTGTCACACAGCTAACGAAACAATGGTTCTTTTCCGTTTAAAATTTGATGGCCGAATAATCTCACTTCGCAGCGATGTCAATTCGCCGCCAAGATCATGTGATTTGACACCGTTGGACTTCTTTTTTTGGGGTTATTTGAAAGAAAAGCTGTACGTCGATAAGCCAGCAACAATTCAAGAGCTAAAGGATGAGATAATTCGGCACATTAACGGCATAGAACCTCAATTATGCCTCAGCGTCATCAAAAACTGGACCATCGGATGGAGGTGTGCCGCCGAGGCCGCGGTGGCCATTTGTTCCATACGTAATTGAGCTGTACCAGTATTATCACAATAAAGAGAAATGACAATAATTTCTTAAAAAAATTGAATTTGATTCAAAATCAACACCGGCCCTTGAAATTTAACCATCCGTTATTTATGATAAACGAAAATTTCATGTTTAAAAATTTTCGTAATAAAAATGGTTGTTGGGAAAATATTCGTTTTTTGTTTCGAAAAATGATTTAAGAAAAATCTCTAATATATCCAAGCATTAAAAGAATGTTTGAAATAAAATATTTAAATTTTTAGAAACTAAACATTTAAGTTTTAAGCTCAAGAACTTTAAAAGGAAAACTACCAATAACATTACAATTTGTGCAATAACAAAAACTTTTTACAATTTATTATATTATATTTATTATAAAAGGAAATTTCACGCCTAGAAATTTTTGTTTAAAGAAATATTTGTTTGGAAAAGTTTTTGTTTCGAAAATAGGTTTTGATTCGAAAAAAACTTTTTTTGAATGCATCACTGCCCTTTGCTTTATATACAGCGAAACCACGCTTAGGCGGACATTCATGGTCGCTCAACTTGTGTTTGCCCAAGCACTTAGTATAAGAAAACAATTCCGTCCAAAGGGGTTAGAAGAGGCTGTACTGTATTCAAAGGCATATGTACATTGTATGTTCATTGCCATTATCGAGAAATAATTGTTTATTTGCTAGTAATCGTTCAATTGTTTATACAATGGGCTTTTCAGCCTGATTGTTTTAGGAGCCACCAAATCTCCTGGTGCTCCTTGGCTCGACATTTTCAATCGTTCTTTAATTTCATTGAATATCTTAGATAAAATATATTAAAATAAAACTAGTAAATATTAATAAAAACTTTTAGTAAGTTGCATTGAATTGCATTTTTGTTTAGTTAAACAAATTTTGACTGAAAAAGGGTAGCACACCGGCTATTCGGCGCAGCGAAAAAAAGGCTTGAAACTATCATTTTATAAAATATTTTAATCAATTTTGGTATTTCACATACATACATATGCATACATAGTTAATAATTCGAAGTGTTTATGTAAGAGAGTTTGAGCTACGCAATGGATGCTTCGTGTGAAAATCACTGCTAAAAGTAAAAAAAAAATTTATTTTGATCGAATTCATAATAATCCGAATTTATAATTCAAGAAGGAAATAACAGTTCCAGGTATATATTTTGTAAATTTTAACACAATTATTATGTGTTCGTAAATTGAGCTTTCTACCTTCTACGCCCACTTGCAGCTCTATGCTCTTCCTCCTCAGCAGATTTCAACGCAGCATAATACCAAAGTATCTCTACTGTTAAACTTGTCACTCATCTCAAACTCTTGCCATGAAAGCTAAAATATGGAATTTGTAAAAAATGAAGCGAACACCTTGAGGTTATCTTAGGTCATAATGTTCCATATATAAAATTTTGAATTCTTTTGGTTTTTTATGATTTGCCCTCTATAACTGCTAACCTCTTTTTATAGAAATCACCACTTGACTAAAATACTATGTTGCAATCGGGTTTTTCTCAAAGTGCATTGCAAGCTGATTTATCACATTTCATGGCAACTACTATACAAATTCCAGCTCATAAAGAAACATTTTTTTTACTATCAAATTATGTATGGACTCTAAAAGCCATTGATACTGGCACTGCGGTCAGCTGAGTTACAAAGAAAGTGCTTTTTTATGGTTATTTCCATTTGCATGAATTGTTTAAATATTTTACTTTATTTCAGTTTTTTTAATTCATAAGTTTCGCCATATCAGTAACTATAATCCTAGGGACCAGAAAAGAAGAGGAAGTTACTAAAAGTTTATAAGCATCAACTCAAATTTATTTATTCGTTATTTGAATCTTTAGCAGAATTCCACAAATTTCTTATTAATATTTGAAATATTTCGCTCTATAGCCTCAATATCTGCATATGTAATTGTGTGTTAATGTATTGACTTCGTTATTGTTTCATCTGCTTCTGCATTCAGCTCCTATTCTAATTTATTTTTTAGTTGAATCTAAAGAAATAGTAAATTGTCCCACAATAAATCAAGGAACTTAAGACAAAAAATAAATTAAAAATATCCAGTGTCATTTTAACTGCAGTTTTGAGTTATTTAGAGTTTTTTCTAGTTAGCGGTTATTCTTATTTATGCCTATGGTTTTGTAGGTCAGTCCATAAGTTCGTGCGTTTTTTAAAGGTGGTTTTAAAATAAATAAAAACTATATTTAAAGTGGTTATTAATCAATAATGTATTTTCCTTCATTATTTACAATGTCTTCCCACCGTTTAGGCAAACTTTTAATTCCCTGCTCAAAAAATGTTTTCTGTTTGGAGCCAAAACACGCTTCGATATCCCTTCTTATAGCTTCTTATGAGGAGTACTTTTTGTTTCTCATATGGGATTGAAGTCCACGGAAAAGGTAATAATCACAAGATGCAATATCCGGAGAGAATGGTGGATGCGGCATTAGCTCCCAACCGAGCCCTTTCAGCTTGCCTAATGTTTGCCTTGCGGTATAAAGTCTTGCGTTGTCGTGGTTAAACAAATCTTTGCGTCTATTCACTAAAGACGATCGATTTTTGTTAAGTGCCTCATTCAGGTTTGATAGCTGATGGGAATAATAATCAGCACTTACCGTCTGGTTTAGTTCCAGAAGTGCCTAATAAACAATACAGGTCATATCCCACCAAATAGACAATAGGCAGGAGAATATTCTTGGGGTGAAGGCCATCTCTAGGGGTCGGTTTTGGTGTTTCATCTTTATCTAACCATTGGCGTTTGCGAACAGGATTATTGTAAAGGACCCATTTTTCATCACCAGTAGCGATACGTTTCAAAAAACTTTCATTTTCAAGCCGTTCCAGCAGCTGAGAACACACATTCACTCTCTGCTGAAGATTGGCGACGGAAAGTCTATGCGGAACCCATTTTCTCAGCTTTGAAACCTTTCCCAACTGAACCAGGTGCCTGTGAACTGTTCCATGCGATGAATTTAGCGTCTGAGCTATCATATCGACTGTCAAAATTGGCTCAGCTTCCACGAGTTTGGAGTTAAAGACTTCAGGACGACCAGTGGGCGGGGCATCCTCCACGTCGCAGTTACTACTTCGGAATTTTGAAAACCTCTTTTGCGCAGCCCTTACACTCGTAATAACCCGTATCCACCTAATTTTAACATAACTCCAGCTAAAATTATTGAACCAGAAACAGGTGCTTCTACATGAGCTTTTGGTAATCATAAATGAACCAAAAATATAGGTATTTTAACATGGGAGGTTGAATTAGTTTTAAAGGTTGTTTTCGAAGATTTGGGGCTTTATTGTGAAGAAACGGTACAAAATATTTTATTCGAAGTATTGGCCATCGCTAGCTACAACTTTCGGCCATCTTTCGGGCAATTTCCGGATGCCGTTTCTCCAAAATTCTGGCCGCTGCTTGGCTATCCATGACTTAACCCATATTTTGGTAGCCTCGTACGAGGAGAACCGCTGGTCCGCCAAATCGAGACTCATATGCCGGAACAAATGATAATCGGAGGGAGCTATGTCTGGACTATACGGCGGGTGGGGTAACACTTCCCAGCCAAGCGTTCCAAGGTATTTTTTGACAGGTTGAGCAACATGCGGCCGAGCGTTGTCATGTTGCAAAATAACCTTGTCGTGCCTTTTTACCGTTTCCGGCCGTTTTTCTTTCAATGCCCGGCTTAAACGCATCAATTGCAGTCGGTAACGATCCCCCGTAATCGTTTCATTCGGTTTCAGTAGCTCATAATACACAACACCCAGCTGGTCCCACCAGATACACAGCATAGCCTTCAGGCCATGAATATTCTGCGCCGACGTCGATGTTGAAGCATGGCCAGGGTATCCATACGTTGCCCGACGTTTTGGATTGTCGTAATGGACCCACTTTTCATCGCCAGTCACAATTCGATGCAAAAAACCCTTTCTTTTGTGCCGTTGAAGCAGTTGTTCGCATGCCATAAAACGGCGTTCAACGTCTCTTGGCTTCAATTCATACGGCACCCAATGGCCTACCTTTCGGATCATTCCCATGGCTTTTAAACGTTTGGAAATGGTTGATTGATCAACTCCCAAAGTTTTTGCAACCTCTTCTTGCGTTTGAGCCGGATCTTGATCGATCAATTCCTCCAATTCGGTATCCATGAACTTTGGCGGCGCACCCTCGCGTTCTTCGTCTTCCAAGCCAAAATCACCACTTTTAAAGCGTGCAAACCACTTCTGGCACGTTCGCTCAGATAGAGCATGCTCACCATAAACTTCCACCAAGATACGATGACTTTCGGCTGCTTTTTTCTTCATATTAAAATAATGAAGAAGAATTCCCCGCAAAAACACATTATTTGGCACGAAATTCGACATTTTCAAGTGTGGTAAAAATATTGTTGTTTACGCTTCAAATAAAAAACTTATACTGACGTTTGTGCCTTACGACAGTAGCTCTCCAATGAATGTTTGGAAATGTGGATCGATGGAATAATAATCAAGTTACGCCATCTGTTGTAAAACCGCACGAACTTATTCATAGTCCTATTATAATTTATCAAAAGATAATAATTTAATGTTATTAAAGTATTACATAAATAAAAAATTCCTACTAATATAGGTAAAGAAACTAATAAAGTATAAAATAAAAGATAAATACCAGCTTGTAAACGTTCAGGTTGATATCCTCACCCCAAAATTAAAATTAACTCACGGTATCCTCTCTGTGAACAGTGTTTATTTCTGCAGCAGCAGTTGTTGCATTTTTACCACTTTTATAAAAAAATACAAAATATGCCTTTTATCCGCGTTCGAAGATTCCATTTTATTTTTTAACAACACGAGCTTCAATCCGCGATTAAAATCACTTGTTGAATGCACAATAAATCAAAGATAATATAAATAGTTCCGTTATATTTCGCGAATAATTTTTTGTATGCAAAAGTCGTCAAAAATTGAAATTATGGGTAAAATACACACGAACTTATGGACTGACCGATACAATTTCATCTGCACCTTGTACTCTAGAACGAACATTTTCCCTCCTTAAAGTTCATATTAGTACTGAAGAAGTTATCAGAATTTATCTGGGAGATAAGATTTTACAACTCTGTAACGCATAAGTGGCTTCGCCAATTACAAAACTATTGAAAATGAAATAAAAAGTATTTTTTAAATTTTTTTATTTGAAATTTTGGAAAATATTAAAAAAAATTAGTTTTCCAAAGTATGAGGAAAACAATTTTTTTAACATTATTTAAATGTGATTTTGTTTTTCAATTTAGTATTTCATTTAAATTTCAGTTTGCAACATTAATTTTTATAAAAATGGTTAATTTCTGTTTTCATTTCCATATAAATTTGAATTTTCGTTTCATCTGAATTTTGATTTTGTATTTTTGGCGTACTTTTTTTTATTTTAATTTTAATAATCTTCTTTGATTTAATTTTTCATCACTATGCACGTAATTAGCTCAAGTAGCCATTCGAAAAACCATTTGTGAAAAGATCAAAGCCATTTTGGCTGCGCGCTGAATTGCAAATAAATTCAAAAATACTTTTGGAAAGGAGTCAGAATGAGTGCACGCGTCAACTGAAGTGGCAAATGCTCAACATTTCACATATTTGTAATTTTATAAGCGCATTAAGCGACCAAAGTAGGCATATGCTAATTTGATTTTAGAAAAACGAAAACTTTTAACTGAAATTATATAAATGAAATTAGCTAATGAAATTATTTAATTAAATTGCACTCTTTAATTAGATAATTAAAAATGAACAAATAATAAAAAATAAAAGTAAATTATTTAAAAGTAAAAAAAATACATATTGTATGTGCGTATGTGTGGATATTTTAGGCAACAAATTCAAAAAAATTGTAAATTCATTAATTGAAAAATAAAAGTACTATCTTTAAATTGAAAAGCCCCCCGCTTTGCGCCTGCCTCCTGAATATTAATTTTCCTGGCCATCAAAAACACTATTTTTTTATTTTGCTCTTAACACCAAGCGAAACCATCACTGGGGATCGGTATCGACTTCAATTGGTGTGATTGAGCCGAGCACTGCGCGAAAAGCGGGCGCAATACGCGGATAGGCATGAAAAACTGATTCTAGAGCATGGCAACACTCGGCCTCACGTAGCCACACCCGTTAAAACCTACGGGGAAACACCGAAATGGGAAATCCTACCCCACCCACCATATTCTACAGACATCGCGCCGTCCGATTATTACCTGTTTCGATCGATGGCACATGGTCTAACTGACCAGCAGTTCCATTCATATGAAGACATCAAAAAAATGGATTGATCCGTGGATAGCCTCAAAAGATGAACAGATTTATCGCGACGGTATACGAGATCTACCAGAAAGATGGGAAAAAGTGGTAGCGAGCGATGGGCAATACTTTCAATGATTCACTTCTAACCATTTTCCAGAGTAAAGTTGTACTTATTTTCATCAACAAAACAGCGAGAACTTAGTTGCGCAACTAATACTATTTTATTTATTGTATAATTATTAAAATTTTATTTATATGAAGAAATTTCGTCTCCTCATTGAAAAATATAAAATGTTAACGATTTAATATAAAAAATAAAATAAATAATTGGCGTACACTTCTGTTAGGTGTTTGGCCGAGCTCCGCCTCTTATTTGGGGGATGCGTCTTGATGTTGTTCCCCAATTTCATATGCACCACCCTAATTCAGACATTTGCATATACTACGAGTATTTGCGCTCTTTCTTCATATTTACGCTTTATGCCGCATTTTTGCCGCTAAGTACTAGAGATGAAAGTCAAACTGCCGCCAGCGCTGTCAATTTTAAAAATGATTTTTCTTTTTACTACTTCACCGACATTTTGCAGTTTTCTTATTCGCATACATTTTTTTAACTTTATTTATTTCATGAAAAACCATATTATCTGCTTGGTAAGAGAAGTACAGGAAATTTAAGTATTTTTACTGTCGGTTGACTTGCAGCAAGCGACAAAGCAAAAGTGAATTGCGTAAAGGAAATAATGATTTTGTTGAATGAGAACTTGAATTGAAGTGGCTGTACACAAAATACTCTTATATTGATATTTAAATAAATTAAATTACAACAAAAACTATTAATCCATCAACATATTAAACAAAAGAGACAAACTTATAAGTAGCAACTCATTTGCAGTCTTCAAAGATGCAAATTTCGGAGGATTGTAAAGCGAGCCGCTGCAAAAGGGAGAAAATCCAGTCTTGCCGTTCCTAAGACATAAGGCACTTATGATGTATCCGCCAACGAGCTTATCAGAATTAAAAAAAAAAATATTAATAAACTTATTAAAAGGTCGAAATGGTTCGCTTAACTCGAAAGCAGTTTACGAAAATGGTATTGTTGATTTTTGGAAATTTTTTTCGGTTGGCGGTGCTAGACATTTTCTTTCATATGAAAAAATTCAACCGGTGATACCTCAGCGAAAAAAAATTGTCAAAAATCAACCGTGTTTTGTAGTGAATGGAAACTTGCATTTTGTTAAACTAAAATTTAATATTCTGTAAAACTATGTACCCGAAAAGTTTCCCAAAATTCGGGTTAAAAAGTTTCAAGTTTTGATGCAGTTTTAAAAAATTATCTAATAGTAATAAAAATTGTGTACAAAGTTTGAAATTTTAAGTTACACGGTTTTTGTTTTTGCATGAACTATATTTTTATAAAAAACTAGTTGTTTATTTATAAATTTGCAACGGAATGCGCGTGAGAAGAAATCATAGGTGTACAAATCATTAGTGGCTCGTAAACTATGCTCTGAATGCTTCGATTCGCCCGGATTTTTTGTATTTTGAAGCTAATTTCTTCCAGCAGGTTCTTTTGGATATAAATTGTATAATCCTACAAAGGAGGCACAGCTATAAACCAAAATGTGTTTGAACATCACAAAACTAATTTTCAAACAGCAACAAACCAAAAAGTATTCAACCGATTGGAGTAATATTTTTGTGTTATATTATATATTATTTAAATCTATTATTATTACTATTAAATCTTTGAAAACAAAAGAAAAATTGTATAAAAAAATTGCTATTTGTGTGTAGATTCGATACACAGCGCACGCTCGATAGTGTGAACTCTCTAAAACGTGAACACCCCAAAACGTGAACGGACATTTTTGTGCATTGACTACTCTAAAACGTGAACAAACCCAAAAATCTCTGTAACATGAACAATAAACGTTACAATTATTTGAATGTATTGATCTCAAATAATTCTGAAATTGGGGAATCGGCTAATTATAAAGTAGGTATTTTATTCGTAATTGCATGTTAGGAGTAAAATATTTCAGTCCCGGTTTTGGTTTTGCAAAGGGTGTTTTGTCTTATGTTTTCTGGTGAAAATGAGTTCTAAAAAACCCGTTTGCTTGACATTACAACAAAAGGCTAATATTCTCGGCTTTTTAAAAGAAGGCCCCTGGGGTAAAGCCTGAGAAGCAGCGAATCTCACAAGCTTAAGCTTTTGGTAATTGCAAAGGCGAAGAATCCACGCTGCTTTAAAAACTTTCAGTGTCCCACCGACTATAAGAGCTCGAAATCCGCCTGGATGACGTCGGCTATTTTCAAGCAATGGTTTCATGAGTCATTTGTTCCACAGTCTTTGTAATACTGAGAGAAAGTTGACATGTAATTTGCTTCGGGCTGATGTTTTTATTCACAGCCAACCGTCTTATCTCTCTCTTACATCTGTCGTGGATCTTAGACCATAGACCAGTTCGTTTAGGCTTTCCATATCCATCAGGGGTTTTCAAAAAGCTGATAATGGTATTTTTATATCGATCACTTTAAGCGCTTTTTTGTGAATTGAGACTACCGATTCGCTAGCATTCTTCTCGGTAGATATATGCGATCCTTTTGGCTATTTCGCTTAGTACAGTTCCAGCTGATATCATTCATTAATGTGTTGTCCACTACACTTTCGTACACACTTTTCGTTAATAGAGAAGCAGGCCATATCGAGTGTTTGCTTGTTTTTACTGAAAGAAGGTGTAAAACAATTGATTGAAAATAGAGGCTAACTGTAGGAATTTTCTCAAAATGAGTTTGAGGTGATGAGCACATGCCCCTCTCTCCTCTCTTTTACTAGTAATTGGCGCAACACTCGAGGAGAGTAGAGCTTACTGATGCGTACCTCGGGATAAGCGATTATATATTTTTTTCGAAAGTGCCCTTATCAAAGGCTATCATATAACAAATTAAAACTAGTTAGCGTTCATGTTCATCGTGCCGGGGAGCTGCATCCGAAACTTTTAACTGCTGAGCACCTATAGCTCTATTTATGGTACTTTAATTTTAATTAAACAGTCAACAACAAAGAGGTCATAAAAAGGTCAAGCTGAGCTTTATGACATTTTCAAATAGACATAATGTGAGCTGTGCTTCACGAAATCCACGGGATATATCAATAATCTATTCATAAACACATAAGAACCTTTGTCTTTATAATATTCTTCCCCTATCTTCCGCTCTTTCACACTCCTTTTCTCTTATCCTCACTCTTTTTTACTCGCTCTCAATCTCTTTCTCACTCTTTCTCACCATCACAAAATGCCATCAAATTCCATTGAATACTCGAACCTGCGCTCCACCACACACACACACTCGTGGCATTACTTTGGCAAACAAGCCACAACAATTTTCTGCCACTTCAAATAATAATGCCACAATAGTGCCACAAACTGAAATCCGATGCAGCTTCAACAAACCAACAGTTTTATATAAATACATAGCGTGCAACACATACTCATACGCACATACGAGCACGTAACATACATAACACATGGATTTGTTAGTTAGAACACACACACACGCAACCAACCACCGACTCCAAGAAAATAGAAAATTTCGGTTTGGCAAATAATCGTAAAGCCAGCCGCAACAAAGCGCCAGCAGCGTTAACAATTTTCAGCCAAAAATTACTTTGACTTATCTCAAATTACGTCTGGTAAAATGTGAAACTTTCTAGCCAGAGCTACTGAAAACCAGATAAAAAAGTACATAGTAAGTATGTGTGCTTGCACGTACAAGAAATCATTATAAACATTAATGCGCTTGGGTAGTTGGGTTGGCTGCCTTCACTCACACCCACAAATAAACTATGTTAGTAAGCCAACTGCCACCCAACCCCAGCCCGCATAGCAGCTTCTACTATTTGAGCTGCCAAACTATAGATTAAAAGTGTTGCTAACAATGTTTTTATGCACACACACACACACACACACACGAATATATATCTTTCGGAAGAGTGCCTTACCATGCGCATGTATTGGTGTTACTATGTGGCAGTACTCCTGCCATTTTCAGTTATGTCTCCTGTTTCAGCGTTGATAAAAAAGGTCCAAAACTTTGGCAACTGTCTTAGAGGAATATGCGTGCACACATTTGCTTGTGTATGTGTGTGCCTTGCAGTGTTTAGTGAAAGTGTATAAAACAAAAATTATAATTATAAGTATACGAGAATCCGTCTGTCATAAAATATAAAACTCTTCAAGCCGCTAACCACCACGAATATCTGGTAGACTCCGAAATATTCCTGCCTGCTTTGCTTTTATCCGATTACTGCTTATCCTCTTCTGAGTGCTTACTAACTGCTTAAAATGGTGGATTCCTTTGCACCTTCCTCTATCCATAGGAGAGCTCCATATTTATCTGGTAGGACCTGCTCAGTTGCACTGGAAAACATAACTTTGCGTCTTTTTCATTTATCGTCTGGTGTTCTTCAAGGTAGTATTCTCGGTTCACTTCTTTTCATAATTTTTATAAATGATATAAGTGCAAGATTTCATTTTTCAAAATTTCTCCTTTACGCTGATGATCTTAAAATTTACTACACCAAATCGAATGTTGAAGATGCAGTTTTATTGCAATTTTATCTAGCCAGAGTTTGTTCTTGGTGTGAGAAAATTTTAGAAAATTTTCCGCCAGAAATGGTTCGGAAAGTGAAGGCTCGACTTGAACGAAATCTACTTTGAAGTGGAAGAAAAATGGCCAAAGAACTGAAAATATCGCAAGACAGCATTCGACGCATATTGAAAAATGAGCTCAAGGTCATTGCTTACAAGTTCCAAAAAGCACACAATCTTTCACCCCAGCAAAAAAAAAGTTCGTGCGAAAGAGCAAAGGAGTTGTAGCGAATTTCCTAATATTGTGTTTTCTGATGAAAAAAATTTCTCAATTGAGCAGTTCATAAACACTCAAAACGATCGTGTTTACTTGACCGAACGCTCATACGAAAATTTGAGCCTACGTATGGCCACTCGAAGCAATTTCCCATCGCAAGTAATGGTTTGGGCCGCAGTGACCGCTGATGGACGCTCTCCAATCGTTTTTATCGAGTCCAGTGTCAAAGTGAATGCGACTTATTATCGGGAAAATGGTTTAGAGCCGTGGACACGCAAACATATCGGTCGTAGACCATGGATGTTCTAACAGGACTCGGCACCATCTCATAAAGCTCGTGTGAACCAAAAATGGTTAAAAAATCATGTTCCACACTTCATATCGTCCACACAATGGCTTTCGAATTCGGCAGACGCAAATCCAATGGACTAATCCATCTGGTCCATTTAGGAGAGCAAGGTGAGGACTAAAAAATATAACAGTATGGATGCGTTGAAAAAAGCGATTATACGAGAATGGGCCAAAATACCTCAAGATCACATTCGTATAGCATGTAACTCATATTTTGACCGTTTGAAGGCTATAGTCAAGGTCAAGTCTCTGAGCAACCACCCAGATCATTCTTCAGCACCTCATTCACTCTTTTCTCGGAGTTTTTACGTCAGCACCAACATTTTTTTCATCAGAATAAGGCAGAAGTAGGGAGGTCTTCTATGTGGAAGTAAATTTTCAACGACGCAAGGAAAAAATTGTCAAAAATCAACGTAAAATTTGATCAACTTTACACTTACACTTTATTGTACGAAAATTAAATGGGCTATAAAATTGCATACGCCAAATTTGTTTTCAAATTCTGATTAAAAAGTTGAAATGATGATAATTTGATGATCATTTTTTGCGATTTATAAAATTTTTGAGTATTTTGTACAAAGTTTGAGGCCTTAATATTTTTGTATATTTTATATTACATTAAAACAAACATTAACGAAAAAAATATTGCCAATATTGCAAAAGGATGAAGTGACTTAATTATGTGGCCACAAGTGTACGTATGTAGTGGTAATTGTATACATTCTCCTTGAGATAAGACATAAACTTGCTTGCTGCTGCTGCTTCACATGACTGCAAGTGGTTGCCACACAAAAAGTTTTATGTCAAATTCTCTGCTAAAGCAAAGTTTGTAACTGACTCTATCTATGCACCTTAGCGTGCCACACATACTTCTTTCGCCTTTGGCCCACTTTTGCGTATACTAAAGGCGTTTGAATTTCATTTATTTGTTTCTTCTCACTTTAAGAAAATAATACTCTTCAATTAGTGTATTTTTTAAGATAAACGCAAAGGATAACAAAATGAATTTGGGTGGAAATGTGAGTGCGAAGCGCATTTCGTAGAGTGTAATAAGCGGCATTTGTAAGGTTGGGCTGACGTGGCAAGTACGAAAAGGGATAAATCCGCGGAAAGTCGGTGAGTCAGTGCGTCAAAGCAGAGCTGACTCAGAGCTCGCTGGCAGCAGTCTTGGCTAAAATAAATTTTCATTTAAATCAGTGTTGTTATGAGTCAGCGGCAGTCAACGGTGGCCAGTGGTATGTGAGTAGGGGTGTATGCTGGAGGGAGATTTTTGTTATTTGTGTAGGAGATGGGGAGTGATTCCAAGGGCTTAAGGGTTGTTTATTTGGCAAGCGTGAAGTGTTAGTATTTTCGGTAGTAAGTGAGAAGAAGCTTAGAATTAAGTGCTGCAATTAAAGGAGGAGTAACGAATTTGATTTATATAAGCATCGAATTAAGTTACATTTAACCTAGAGTCGGGATTTCATTTGCAAGTCGCAGCAATTGAAGTAGTTCTATTGCGAAGAGCCAGTAGGTTACAGGTACGGATACGTGCATCTAGATCATAAGGGGCAGGGCTGATCGAGGGAGAAAAATACGCCGATGAAGAAAAATTTAGACTTAGGGAGGGCTGGTAAGCAACTTGTATTTTCTTATTCAGCTTTAGAAAGCTTTTGTCTTGTACTCAAACAGAATTCACTACTTTACAGTCATCATACATAAAGCCTATGACCAATCTTAAAGAGTATTTTGGATCGTATTATTAACACTAGTAGTGCCTATAAAGGTTTGGATTGCTCTAAATTATCTTTTGAGTTCATCTACTAATTTTAAGCCTTTCAAATCATTTACTAATAAAAATTTCGGCTAAAACAGTTTCAATGCAGTCTGATGAGGAGAAAATGGTTGTTTGCACTCTCTATTGGGTAGGCTGCAGACAGCTTTATTGCCCATTTTGCTTACCTATAGAGATCCGCTCAATAATAGCCCTGCAACATATTGCACAAATTTAACGACTAATTCCATATTTTTTATTTGGCTTAGGAAAAAATAGGTTATACTGCAAATATAGGACAGACTGTGTAACCACCCGGATATTGCCACGACAATAAAGCTGTATACAATGAGCTGGTCACATTATAACGGCAGATAAAGCACACTCACCGAAGGAAATCCAACCTAACCCAAGTACTACTGGGTACGTGCAACAGAAATAGGACCAAAGGAAGACCAAAAGTTGGTTGGATGACGTAGATCGCGACGCAGAGCTATTTGATATACGTTGATGGAGGCATCAAGCGAGGAATAAATCAAACTGGAGACAAATTTTACCGACAACCAAGACCCGGATCGGGTTGCTGAGCGAACAATGATGATGATGATGAAATTTAAGGGAATTCAAAGAATGTTGATACAATTTTTTTTGTTTTTTTTTTTACAAAACTATAGGTCATAAGATACTACAGTAAAAGCCATATAAATCAGAGTTTGACACTTCCCAATATTTAAAAATTCCAAAAAAAGTTTAATATAATATTGCTCAAGTTTAAAGTGACTTCAGATTCGTGTTGATTTTTGACCATTTTTTATTGAAGTTTTAGTGCATTTTCTTTAATACAGGGAATGCTCGAATTTTTTTATATAGAGAAAATACCCAAATCAAAGGAGTACTTGAAGACGGATGCAAGAAATATTTAAGATAACTTCGAATGGCCTGAAAGCTAGTAGTGATATCCTTTTGACCAAGTGTACCTTATGTAACTAAGGCTGCATAGGAGCTCGAACAGAAAAAGAAAAAATTTAAACATTAAATTGAATTTTTTGTTGAAATTTTATTTTTAAGTTTTTATGATTTTGCGATTTATTATAGCTTAAAGTTATGATACCTGTTTTTTTTTTAATTAGGGTGGTTAAATTTCAAAAGCCGATGTTGAATGTTAACCACACCTAAACCTAAATTTTATTCAAAATCAACACCGGCCCTTAAAACTTAATCACCCTTTATATATTCAGTTCAGTTTAGGCCTTTTATATATATTTTTTTAGTGTCTTAGAATAAAACTAACTTAAAAATATGGAAAACATTTAACATCTGTTGCTCAGAAGTTTTGTGATTTTGTTCTCATATCTGAAAATTTCTCCAAATCTTGCAGTTTTTTGTAATTTGTAGCTCACATCCTGCTCAGTAATCCCTGAAATTTCCATAGTAGGATTCTCATAACTTTTCAAGTTATATTCAACTACGTACAATGAACTCAAAAATCCAAAAAACGAACTTTTTTTTCTTTACCCATTATTTTTTGAAGCATATTTTATCCTAAAAAATTTAAAAATATGTATACAAAGCGGATCGATAATATTTCATTTAAAAAATTATTTAAAGAAATGTTCAACTTTGAATGAATCTCAAAGTTTTAAAAAATTTTTCAGTTTTCTGATTATACTCAGCCCAAAAACAAACCAATTTTCAGGAGAATTACCAACAATGTGTAAAATACTACGCCATGGAATCTTCTTCATTCTTTGTTGAATTCACCAATCAGACGTTGCATATTTTTGGGCGCAGTGAAATATTTTTGAAAATTTTTTCCATTAAGTGAAATCGCATTGAATTTTTAGTTCATTTTAATTCTCATTTGCATTTTTTTTGCCGTAAACTGATATTGAAACAACTGAAATTCTTAAGCTTCCCAAAACTGGCCACAGGAATTTAACTACGCACAAATTTCGCCTAAAAACGAACTTCAAATCTTAACCTACACTCAAATGAAAATAACTAACCTTCCCATCTTTGAGTACTTACTTTAAAATGGCTCATTTCCTTCCTCATACACTTCAGACACTTCAACTTTACCTTGATGCCGTAATTATAAATCAGCTAATGAAGTGCTTTTTTGGGACAGAGCGAGTGAGTAAGTATGACTGAATGAATGAGGGAGTTAAGGTAGGAAGTCGGGCAGGCTAATCCTACCAGGCGCTTAATCAGCCAGCCAACCAGGCAGCCAGCAACAGCATTATATACAATTTACTAAATGTGGCATATTATGAAGTTAATTTATCAGCGCGAAAGTTAAGCAGCCACACAAAGCTGCTGCGTCGCGCACACCAACAATAAATTGGAGTTTTCCTTAATATCCTTTTTTTTTTGTGAAGCCAGCAAACCAAACCAAAGGGTGCTGTATAAGAAGGAAGCTACTTCATTTATTAAGTTGCGCCTTTGTGCAAAGTCTAATTCAACTGTAAGGCTAAATAGCAGGTGAATCGATGCCACACACACACGCACTCCACAATATTTACAAAAACCAAAACAATAACAACAACAATTTGCCTCATCCCAGTTTTAACTCTTATCCTATACCGGTTTTGTTTTTCTGTGATAAACTGCTTCGGCGCCTGCTGTTATACTACGTTCGATATTTTCTTAGCGCGCGCAAACCTTTTGTTTTCGTTGATAAACACAAAATTCTCCACATTCATACTTACATGTATATATAAAGAAGAGAGGAAGGCGCAGAGAAAGCAGTATTAGGGACAAAAGCTCGCGCACAAGCTACAAAAGAATGCGCACAATTTCATGGCTTTGAAAGTTTTGGGCGAATTACTTTCGTATTGGCGTGTAATGATGCATGTAAAGACGTGGCTTTTGTTCTAAAATGCCGCGGCACTTTTCCAAAGGTGCGCACTGTTTTCATTGTCGGTGTTTGTGTGTGTGCAAGTGTGCGTGCGAAAGTGTGTGTTTGCCTGAATTTGACAATAATTGTAATCTGTTTCATAATCTAACCAAAACCTGGTTTCGTGTAATTGGGGAAAAGGTGAGGGGCGTGATGATAAATTTTGCGAAGCATGAAAATGTTGCATAAACTTGTAATTTTCGACGAGTTATAGGTTAAGAGACCAAAAGGGCAGGGGAATGGTCAATAAATATTTTTGACACTAGTAGAGTTTGGTTTGAAGGCTTTGTCAGGATTTAAAACTTCTTCGCTGGTGCGAGGCGGTAAGTTTAGGATTTTGGGTATAACTACAAATAGAAATATTTTGGCGACTGATTTTGCCTGTCATAATTAGTTGTAATAATAGCCAAAATCAGTGGGCATGCCCCCAAAAGGAAGCTCTCATAGTGAAAAGATGCTTAGAGGTGTGGCCAAAATCAGACCGTTAACCGGCTTTCAGTGCAGTTCAAGTGTCATTCCTATAACACCAACACAATCGCAGTTTTTCAATGTCTTGACCCCAGCTAGTGTGTTAATTAGAAATAAATAAAACATTTACCAAAAAATTAAATTTTTTCCCATAACATTTTTTTTTTTAATATTTTTTATATATAATACTAAAACCAAACCTTATAAAAACGTTAAAAAAAAACAAAAAACAATTTTTCCCAAAAAAAATTTACCAAAAAAAAAAATATTTTCCAAAACAAGTTGTCTTAAAAAGTATTTTTGATCCAAAAAAATTAAAATGAAACTTACAAAAAACAAAAAACAAATTTATAAAATTTTATTATAAAAACAACCGAAAAGCAAAACGTCTTTCCAAAAATTTTGAGCAAAAAAATGTAATTTTTTCCAAAACAAATTTTCTTAAAACGTAGTTTTTTTTTTAATTTATTTATATCAATAATACAAAGTAAGACTAAGGTCTTTTAATAGTACTTCAACATTAGGATATTCTCGTACAACTAGAATGATTTTAACATGAAAGTTACTTAGTCTAAATTTATCCACTAGTTCATTAATAAATCAATCCAATTTATGTAACTTAACTATAATAGTAAGAAGATAAGGCTTTGGTAGTAGGAAAAGAAAAGAGGAATTTAGAAAAGAAACAACAAAAGTAGATACTAGAATATGTAGAGAGAAATTTAATGCCCTAATTCAATGCAGTCAAACACTTCTAAAGTAATTATAGACTTGTGTCCTGTAGTTAAATTTGTTAAGTCCAGCCTTCACAGTGTCGGGTAATGGGTTCCACACTTCAACAGCGTTAATGAAGAATAATCTAGACGATGCCAGGTAATTAAATGTTGGAACGATGAATTTGTTGTGTGTGCGAGATCTTACTGGTATCAACTTCTCTGTCAGGTAGGGAGGGGACTTGAATAATGTAAGTTAGGGCAACAGCCCAGTAACTTTGTTCGCCAGGCGGATATATGATCATGTCTACCAATCCCACATACATACTGCGTGGCATTATTAAATGCCACGTTAAGTTTATGGCAGGATGTGGAGTCAAGTTTGCTGTATACCACCTCAGAGTAGGTAATGAGGGGCATAATTAGCTGGATAACTAATTTGCGCCTAGTTTCCTCTGGCGTGAATGAAGCAGAGACTCTCAGTTGACGCAATGTAGCATAAATATTCCCCACAACCCTATTTATATGGTCAGCACAGGTAAGTTTTGTGTTAAGAATAAAACCCAAATTTTTTACCTTATCCATAAAGGTAAGGGAACTTGTACCTATCCACAGTTTAGTGATATTGTCAACATACACAACACTATTACATATAGGTACGACATATGACTTTGACGCGTTCAATCATAAAGAGTTTTCATTAGCCCAAACAGAAATAGCAGACAAATCAGCGTTTATTTTGAAACATAGATCTTCAACGAGACCAATACGACTGGACAAGTACAATTGTACAAGTTAACGCCACTTAACCCTAGAACACACACCCGGGTACAAATGTATCCACTTCAACTTTGAACTTTGTATCCACAAACAACAAACAAATGTATCCACTTAACTTTTGAACCGCTATACCTCTATACCGCTAACTTCGGATCTAGGAAGATTATTTAGTTTTGAGTTCAAATTCAAAATTTGAACCAGATCGGACCATTGGTTCAGGAGCTACAGCCTTCCAAACACATTATATACGTAAACACACACCCGGGACACGTTTGTACCCCAATAGTAAAAATCCTCATAATAATCAAAAAAAAACATTTTTTATATTATTTTTTTATTTGAAAAATTAAAAATATTCATTTCACACATTATATTGTTGACTTTTATTATAAAAATTATAAAAATGCATCTTATATCTAAGGAAAATCATGGCAAATAGAGCAATTTGTTGATGTGACCGAATGTTCAAGACACATTGGCTTCTTACATTTGGCGCACAGCTTTCTGATTTTTCTACGGCGTTTTTCCTCTTGTGCGTAACATAAATAGCAAGATCCGGACACAGGTTTTGGCGTGCGCGCTGCAGCAGATGTTGATGCTGCTGTTGACACCATTGATTCCAGCGGTCGGTTGAAATATGCTTCAATAGCAATTTTAGTCGAAAAATTTCGCGCCACTTGACGATTTATGGCTCTGGCTTCAATAATTTGCATACACAATGCTTCAGCCAAGCTGCGCAGGATCTGCTTACGCTTGTTGTTTGTTCTCCAAGGCAACATAGGGTTATTCATGTTGAAGAACATCGCTAGTGGCCATCGTTTTGTTTGCCTTTGTGTTGGATATTCCGCAAACATCTGGTCCATTCGATCAACACCACCTTTGGGACGATTATAATATTCAATTATTTCAGGTTTCCCACTGTCAGCTATTTCAGCATCATTATGCATGGTCGAAAGCAAAATTACTGCTTTATTTTTTTTGGGAACATAAGAGCACATTGTCACATTATTTTTGAAGCCAAATGTCGTTGAACCAATTGTCCTGTTTTTGTTCTGCTTCATTTCTTGAGGAATATATCATTTGTTTTTGCGCAAAGTTCCAACGATCGTGAGTTTCTAGGTGAGAAGCAGTTCTGCAACTGGCAAGGTCGTAAAAAAATTGTCCATTGTAATGTTTCGGCCACTTCCTTGGTATTTGGCGGACAAATCCTTCACCACTCGTTCGCCTTGGTTCGTTTCCCTACCAGTTTCTGCTTGGCCAGTATATATTTGTCCAGTGGATATGCATTTGTGGCATCGCAAATCCACCAAACCGTGACACCATATTTAGCAGGTTTTGACGGTATGTACTGCGTAAACCGTGTGCGTCCACGGTAAGGAAATAATTGTTCATCAATCGTCAAGCATGAGCTGGGCTTGTAATGTGCAGCAAGATTATTATTCATCATCGTCCACAACTCACTGATCGGTGCTGCTTTATCAGTTAGTAAGCGTGTTGCACGAGTGTTTTTATCGTCAAATCTTAGGAACCGTAATATCGAACAGAAACGGTTGACTCCTATTGTGGCGCGATATAAAGGATAGTTTTTGACGCTCCATAAATCTTGAACATGCTCTCCATTGCTATGGTTCGCACCAGTCATAATAAGTATGCCAAAAATGCATACAGCTCTGTTATTGACACAGGCGTCCATTACTTAGGAGTTGTGTTTGGATGCGCATTGTTGTAAGCATTATAAGTTTCTTTTGCTAACTTATTTGTGTGGCGCATAATTATATCAGCCATTTCAACGTTCATGAAACATTTGAATGTTTGCTCTATTGACAACATTTCAGTGCATTTAGCTGGTCCAGAACGTTCTCTTATAATATTTTGTCTGAGTACCTGACGACTTACATTTGGTTCTTTCATCCACTCAGTACCATCACGTGCAACAAATTTTTCGCCACTAGCAGGTAATTCATTATTTTCTTCTACTTCTTCTTCTTCATCGTCTTCTTCATCATCCTCATAGTCCGCATAATCAGGTAATACTTCTGCGGCACTTTGCGAAACTTCAGCATCGTCATCAGCAATTTCAATGTCATTGAATTGAATTTCTTCTTCATCTTATGAGTCAAAGTCATAGGGAGCGTCATCGTCACAAATTTCATCAAATAAAGATTGTATATATGATTCTCGCTGTTCCTCAGTTAGCCTGAATAATAAAAAAAATTAGTATATGTTTACATTGTTGCTTATTTTACATTTTTTACCTTCTATATGCTGCACTTGATAAATATTCGTTTCTTCTTGAAGTCATTTCGTATCCAGTTATTTATAGTTTCAGTTATATTTATTTTCACTTATATTTTCACTTCTTACACTTTTGAGCACCAAAACAATAATGAAAATATCAACAAGCAGCATTTATAACAGCACCTCGTGTGAAAACAACCCTTGCACTGCATATAAAATACAAAAACCAGTTATACCAGTGTATTTGCTACCTACGTACCCATTCCTTGCGCGACCTTTTTGCACATATCTTTTGAGCCAGGTAGAATATTTCAATGAAATAAAAACCAAAATGTGTACTCGTTGTTACTCTACAAGTATATTATTATAAATTATAGTATTTTGTTTTGCATTTATCAGGACAACAACAAAAACAAAAATCCACTGTTGCATGTCCTGACTTTATTTGCCCATATCGCGGGAACCAGTAGGAATATTCGAATGAAACAGAAGACAAAATACTTGTTATATACTAAAATATACATTTAAAAAAAATCATAGAAATCGGTTGAATAAGCATTAAAAAAACCGCAAAATAAGGTCCCGGGTACAAACGTATCCCGGGTGTGTGTTTACGTGGTATTTTCTGGGTGTGTGTTCCAGGGTTAAGTTCATCCACTACACGCGTTTCTGTTTAACGCTATTTAAGCTGAAAGTTGATCCACCTCCGTTGCTCGATCTTTTCGCTGACGCTATGTCTGCAATAAACCGTGTGAACAACAACAAGCGAAATTCCGCGAAATTCTGTAAAGTGCAGTTAATAATTTAGAATTGTGAAATAAAGACGGAGCTTGCTCCGGAAAAAAATTATTTTTTTTAAATTATCAATGTATTGATAATTAATTTATATCATCAGCATACGCGTGGACATTCACATACTGACAAACGGTTCAAACATCATTGACAAAAAGGCTGAATATAAGTGGACCCTTGCGGAGCACCAGTGTGTACGTATCTAGACTGAGATGTTAATCTACTGGTCTTGACCTTCTGCGTTCTGCCACCAAGTTAGCTGGCCATGAGCTTCACAGGACTGTCTTTGAAGCCGAAATAGTGTTTAAGCTTAAAACATAATAATTTGTGATTCACTGAGTCAAATGCTTTAGAAAAGTCAAATTTTGATCCCAAAAACTGGAAACTTATAAAAATGTTAAAAGGAACCATAAAAAGGTGTTTTCCCAAAAATGTTGACCAAAAACACTTTATTTTTTCCAAACAAAAACTTTTATAACGTATTTTTGATCCTAAAAATGCCAATGTTAAAAGGGGGGAAAAAATAATGTTATCATGAAAAGTTAATATTTTTTGTCTTATAGAAATTTTATTCTATAAGAATTTAAAAAGAACAAAAAAAAATTTTGACCAAACCAACTATATTGTTTCAAAAGAAAAGGAAAATATTACAACGAGCAAAAAAAAAATGTTTTCCTAAAAA
This sequence comes from Anastrepha ludens, assembly GCF_028408465.1. Lineage (NCBI taxonomy): Eukaryota > Metazoa > Arthropoda > Insecta > Diptera > Tephritidae > Anastrepha > Anastrepha ludens. The sequence goes on from NC_071502.1 coordinate 118,500,822, forward strand.
GTATTCTTATCTTAAACAATTAAAAAATGAAAAAATTACCAAATTGTTAAAAGGAACCAAAAAACCGATAGAGTTTCCCGAAAAATTTTAACAAAAATAAAATTATTTTGAATTAAACAAAACTAGTTTTAATTATTTTATTTAAAAATGTATTTTATCCTAAAGATTAAAAAAAAAGTTAGAGAAATCCTAAGAGGATCGGAGATATTTGGTTCTAAGAAGCTCAATAACAAAATTTTGAATACTGAAGCTCGACATTATTAAAATTTTTCAAAAAATTTTCAGTTTAGTTGGATAGCAAAATGGAATCGCTCATCTTAAACATGTCAGGTAAACAGCGACACATGTTTTTCTTTCCTCTCCTAAAATAATTAACTTTTCGAAACTTTATTTTCAACATGGTTACCCTAGTGTCCACTCGGCATTCTTTTACATTAGCTACTACTACTGCCGATCTCCTCTCCTCTAAAATCACGAACGTGTGCAAATGATTAAAAAGTGCGAATGTAATAGGACTATGAATAAGTTCGTGCGGTTTTTTTTCGAAATTTGAAACTTTATTGACGTAAAATGGTTACAAATTTAATATTCAAAATATTGTCCATCGCTTACTACTACTTTCTCCCATCTTTCTGGCAATTCACGGATTCCCTTTGTGAAAAATTCGGTCGGTTTTGCCGCAATCCACGAATCGATCCATTTTTTGACTTCATCGTAATTACGGAAGTGCTGGTCAGCCAGGCCATGTTGCATCGATCGGAAGAGATAGTAATCGGATGGCGCAAGGTCTGGACTATACGGCGGGTGGGGTAGGACATCCCATTTGAGCGTTTCTAAGTATGTTTTGACCACTTGTGCAACATGTGGCCGAGCATTGTCATGTTGCAAAATAACTTTGTCGTGTCTATCGGCGTATTGCGGCCGTTTTTCTCGCAGTGCTCGGCTCAAACGCATCAATTGTCGTCGGTAGACATCCCCCGTAATCGTTTCATTCGGTTTCAGTAGCTCATAATACACAACACCCAGCTGGTCCCACCAGATACACAGCATAACCTTCAGGCCATGAATATTCTGCGCCGACGTCGATGTTGAAGCATGGCCAGGGTATCCATACGTTGCCCGACGTTTTGGATTGTCGTAATGGACCCACTTTTCATCGCCAGTCACAATTCGATGCAAAAAACCCTTTCTTTTGTGCCGTTGAAGCAGTTGTTCGCATGCCATAAAACGACGTTCAACGTCTCTTGGCTTCAATTCATACGGCACCCAATGGCCTACCTTTCGGATCATTCCCATGGCTTTTAAACGTTTGGAAATGGTTGATTGATCAACTCCCAAAGTTTTTGCAACCTCTTCTTGCGTTTGAGCCGGATCTTGATCGAGCAATTCCTCCAATTCGGTATCCATGAACTTTGGCGGCGCACCCTCGCGTTCTTCGTCTTCCAAGCCAAAATCACCACTTTTAAAGCGTGCAAACCACTTCTGGCACGTTCGCTCAGATAGAGCATGCTCACCATAAACTTCCACCAAGATACGATGACTTTCGGCTGCTTTTTTCTTCATATTAAAATAATGAAGAAGAATTCCCCGCAAAAACACATTATTTGGCACGAAATTCGACATTTTCAAGTGTGGTAAAAATATTGTTGTTTACGCTTCAAATAAAAAACTTATACTGACGTTTGTGCCTTACGACAGTAGCTCTCCAATGAATGTTTGGAAATGTGGATCGATGGAATAATAATCAAGTTACGCCATCTGTTGTAAAACCGAAACGAACTTATTCATAGTCCTATTAATTAAGAACTCATGTGACTACAAATACACTTTTCCCATGTTGCCCCTCTCTTAACAAACCAGTTCACACAACCACCAACAGCGTTGAACGATCACTGCCGCACTGGATTACCTTGAATTAATCAAATAAATTCGTTGATTTCCGCTGGGCGAATGCAAAAATGCAAACACAAATTATTTGTGGCACTGATTAATCACTTAACAAGGCCGACACCACTGCACGTAGCTTCACACGCTTGTTACGGTGAGATAATAACAATAAAAGAAGCAAACACACATACATACAAACGTGGATATCTACAAGTTGTATATCACACAGCCTTTTGCTATCAGCTACAGCAGGAAGAGCCTGTTGCAAGGCATCAACTGCATGTATCTACTCGTAACTACTTGTGTGGCGAGTTCGAACATTGCAGCCAAGAAGTGCAACAATAAAATAGAGTAGAGTTGGAACAACCTGTAGAGCAGACCCTCGAGGAGCCTTTGTATACCGATAAGTGGTTTCTTCTTGTTAATATAGTCTCAGTTGTTGTTGTTCTTAATAACGTTTGCTTTGTTGTTTTCTTTAAGATTTCGCAAGCGCCGCTGTTGCCTGTCAGCTTCTATAAGCAGGCTGCTCGGTCGGCTGGTCACTTCTGGCAATGTCGTTTGTTTGATTGTATGTGTGTTTGTGTGTGTGATGTGCGCTCGCAGACGCGCTAAGAGGTAACCAAGCAGCCGCAGTTATTTCACACATTGCAGCAGATAAATTAGCTGCAACAGTCGCAACAACAATAAGTACAACAACAAGAAGTAAAGCATTGTAATGTATTCATATCATTTTCGCGAGGTTTCTTCAATATTTTGTTGTTGTTGGTGTACGCCATAGGATCCACTTCTGGCTAATTTGCATCGATTGCTCGCCTGCCGGCTTTGCGCTTGTCTCGTCTGATTCATGTTGCAACTTGCAAGTGCAACGGATTAATCGCTCAGTGGGCATAAAAGAAGGTGAACGCAAATTTTCGTGCATTCATATAAATAAACATACATACATAGGCACATATACATACATACAAACTCGTGTATTTTAGTACTTATGTATTAATTTGTGGTCGTAAAATCGAGGTGAATGCGCTCTTGCAAGGTGCAAAGTGCCCTCCCTATATTGGCGAAAATTATACTGCCTTGGTTACTTCTCTAGATGAATTTAGCTAAGGAAATATTTTAACAGCCTTAAAAGGGGATTGGAGACGGTTCCACATAAGATTATTACATTATTTCTCAGCTAATGAAGTGCTCTTTATTGACACTTCAACATTTTTTACTGCAGATGAGGAACTTGTAAAATTCGTTATTTTATCCAAAAGCTAGAGTTCTTCCATTCCGCTCTACTTTTTGAACAACGCATTAGACGCCTGGCGATTTCGGCCTGTTCAAAAAAGCCTCTCAGTAATTTCTTATTCTTCCCCTCGCTAACTGAAGTCAATTTCAAACATTAAGACAAACGAAGTCCTATTCCACTAGGTTTTCTCGACGTTGAGGAGGCCTTGTTACCAGAAGCGCGCATTTTGAGCAACTTCAAATTTTGACTTCATTATACCAAACTTTAATTGGCTATAAAACTGCATACTCAGAAAACTTCTGATTAAAAATTCAAAATTTTTCAGAATTTCGCACAAAGTCTAGAATCATAATTTTTGAGATTTTTATCTTACAATGAACTGTATCTTTATGTAAAATGAACGAAAAAAATTTATTAAGAACACTATTATTAATTTTGTAATTATCGCTTAAATGTGCCTTAAGTGTGTGAGCACAAGTGTACACCATCGTCAATGGATTAGGATGGTATTGTTTTCCTCACGCTTAGACTTACTTAGTATGGCGCTATGGAAAACACGACGGTTCAGCCACGCTTCTATACTGCATACTACGAGGGGTGCCTTTTATATGTCGGGATTAGAGAACAAAAACAAATTTTAATCATCGAAAATCACTTTATTGTTTTTCAAAAAATTCTCCATGAAGATCTATACAATTTTGCATACGTTTGAACCAATTGTCGAAGCACTTTTGCCACTCTGAATGAGGTACCTCCAAAACATGCATTCTGAATGCCGCAACCGTTTCTTCAGATGTCGAAAAACGTTGACCTCTCAGTTTGTTTTTTACGTACGGGAATAAAAAGAAGTCATTCGGTGCCAAGTTAGGACTAAACGGCGGATTACCCATTAATTCGATGTTTTGGGTGCTCAAAAATGCAGTTGTTTGAGTCGATGTGTGAGACCTCGCATTGCCCTGGTGAAGAGTGATCCGTCTTTGGCGATTGGTTTTCCTAATTTCTTGGAAGACAACTGGCAAACAAATGGTTGTGTACCACTCAGAATTTACTGTTCTGCGTTGTTCTAGTGGTACGGTTGCGACATGTCCAGTTTTTCCGAAAAAACAGGGGACCATTTGCTTGGAAGTGCTACGTGCACGAACAACTTTTGTTGGATTTGGCTCATCTTGATACACCCATACAGTCGACTGCTGTTTACTTTCGGGCTCATACGTGTAAATCCATGATTCATCACCTGTCACGATGTCATAGACGTGCTTCGAAGCCCCGCGATCGTATTTTTTGAGCATTTCCTTCGACCAATCGACCCGAGCTTTTTTTCAACGCGAACAAATTTTTTTGACAGTCAAATGTTTATGCAATATTGAATGTATGCTGGTCCCACTAATGCCTAAGATTGTCTCAATCTCACGATAGGTCACATGATGATCTTGCAATGTCAGTTCGCGCACAGCATCAATGGTTTTCGGAACAACAACTGAGTATGGACAACCTTCACGAAATTCGTCTTGGAGTGAACTACGACCACGATTGAATTCACCATACCATCGATAAACACTGGTCCTTGATGGAGCTTCATCGCCAAAAAATGAATTAAGTTCATCCATGCAATGTTGCTGAGTTAATCCACGTCGAAAGTTATAAAAAATAATCGCACGAAAATGTTCACGATTTAGTTCCATTTTTGGACCGAGATGAATCTTTTAAGTTACTGTAAACAACACAAATAGCGCTGGTATTTCAAAACGTTCTGAGTACGTAAAAGCCAAAAAATGTGAAACTTTGCGATATAGCTGTCAGTTGCCAGATTGCAACACCAGGGCTGCCAAATACCGACACATAAAAGGCACCCCTCGTATAAGTAGCTATTATCGAAAAATCGTGTAATCTTTTCCACCTTTGACAGGCTCTTCAAGACTAACATCCCGTCAAGGAAGTGGCAAACTCAAAGAGCATGGAAAAGAGGGGAGATAAATTGTTACACGGAAAAATCCAATCTAGATAGTGAAGTAGGCTATGGAGGTTTTTCAAAAGAATTAGGGTTAGAGTTATATGTCCACCTTCTTGACTATTGTAGCGTGCACCAGCCAGAGGTCTTAGAGATAAAGGTGGCAACTGTGTACCATAACAGGAACACCGTAATAAAAACTACGATAAATATCTTCTCGGACTGCCAGGCGGTCATCAAATTAATGGAGGCAGTTATACCATGTTCAAAGGTTGCTCAATAGTGCCTAACAGCTCTAAATGATATTAGCATCGTCTTCAAGGTCAGCCTTATATGGGTTCCGGGACATAGAGATAATGAAGGGAATTGCAAGGCTGATGAGCTAGTCAGAAAGGGTGCTAATCTTCTACTGAAGAATTTGCTTATTTGGCCTCAAATAGATAAGAAATGTTCAGGTGAATTGTTCAACCTCTCAAGAAAGAACATCTCGAAGGTCGTGGCTTCTGTCACCAGTCAATAGGCAGTAGTTCTTCTAAGCTAGGAGTATTTTCTCATGAATACTGCAGAAGTTGTCGAGACGAGGAAGAGGGAGAAACAGTAGAACACTTCCTCTGTATTTGTGCAGCCTTAGCTAGGAGTAGAGCAATGTTGTTTGGAAAATACTATTTCGACTCTCTTACGGAACTAGCCGGTGTTGGGATAAAACCTGTCCTACATTTTGTAAGAGCGTTTAAATGGTTACATGATAAATACACACCAGGAACTTGAGGGTTCACTGCTTTGCGCTGATTTAGGTATTGCTTAATTGACAGTTTTGTTGTTCTTTAACTCCGTTGTGGCTATTCATATGTCGGCAAAAGCTGCTAATATTTAGTATTGGCAATAATGCCACCAACGATTGAGTAAAATGCGAGCTGCCTCTACTTTGTAATTTCCACTACATTCTTACTACCTCAGATGGAAGTAGTGTTGCTTCATTATTAAAGTTTTCTCAGGAAAAAACTGCTTTGGTTTTCAAACCTTCTCTAAGCCGCCAAATTTTCTGTTATATTTCTGGGGTGCTTTTCTTATGAGATACCATCTCCAACTCTTCACATACACGTCTATCTTGCATTCAAAGCTCTAGGTACCGCGCTCACGCGGTTCGAGTTGCGTTCAATTGCGTTTTGGCACCTTTATTTTTAATTAAATTTTTTTATTTTCAATTATTCTAAATGTTGCACAAGCGTTGTTCGTGAACTATAGCTAACTATGTGACTTCTATAGCCGCATAAATCAAATCTGAGCGTGTTCTACTCGGCCCACATCAAAGACTTTAAAAATTTCCCCTGAACTAAAATGTTTAAGAATTTAAGTAAAAGAGTCTGACCATAAACATTGCACTGCCCTCAGATACGATCTCTACAAAAGGTGCTCATAACTTTAGTACATTTTCAGCACCTTCAGTAGATGCTTTAATTTTCACTGTTACTTCATTTTTTTTTTCAGGAAAACTGAAAGCAATAAATTATGCGCAATTAAGTGGGTCTCAACAATGCTAAAGCGGCAGGAAGAAGAAAATAAAATATAACAAATAAAACATTTAAAAACTGAAGATTCTACAAGTTCTGCTCTGCAGCAGCGCGAAGCGTAGAGAATGTTGCTTGATGTCCCGAGCAACACAAAGCCTCAGCCATGGAATGCTGTTAAACTATTATAAATATAATATTTTCCCAAATGCATATGCGCTGGCTGACTGACAGCCGGGCTCGAAAGCTGTGGCACAGTATGTAAATTTTCAATTTATGAAAATTTTAAGCGAACAACTTAACTAAAGTTTTGAATAATGCAAGCGCGTTTTGGAAAGCGGAAAATTGTGAAGCAGGCAAATTTACAGACCAAAGCAAAAACAAAAGCAACAAAAAACTATTCATATCCGTCGAACATTTGTTGAGCGCATATTTGGTTTGTATGTATGTATGTATGTGAAAAACATAAAAAAAGTAGTGAAAAGAATGAAAATGCTGATGAAGTTGCTGACAGTCGGTTGCTTGCTGCCGCTTTTTCAAAATTTTTATTTTATTATAATTAATATGCTCTCAACGTTGTGCTCACGAGTTGCTTTTGTTGTTGCTGTTTTGAATTTGCTCGACTTAATGCAGCGAAGCGCAGCAAATGCGACGCATAAATTTTCAAGCGAATCAACGAACATTTCAACACAAAAAACGTTATCAGCAGCTAAGCATCTAGGCAATGGTTGAGGGTGTGTTGCGGCAGCATGTTGCTGGCAACAAGGTTGCGCTGATTAGTATTTATAAGTGCAGCAAACATAAAAGGGATATGTGGGCATTTGTTAAACAATTTGTTATGACAATATAATTAAGACATTATAAATTGTTGTTGATAGCAATGCAAAATAGTAGAATAGTTGGCGATTTGAGAAAAAATGCGCTGTTAGGCAGTGAATTTCGTGCCATAAGAAAAGGTTAATTGCTAACTGGTGGCTTTTTGTATGGAAAATGCAAATTACTTAGACAGTAATTAATGAAAAATAAAGAAATATAAACGGGTAATAAGTGTCTGCTGGCATTGGGTGCGCTTAGGCTTAAAATATATACAAAAACAAAAAGAAAGAATTAATAGGTTAAACTGCCTGCTGCTCAAAGCAGAAACGCGTTATTTGCTAACCCGAAAAAGGCGACTCGACCCAACTAATGCATAAATTTTCACATGCTACACAAAGCTTAATTGCCCATGCAATACCGCATGCAAGCACTCACTCACACACGCACACACACACATATATTCAAATAATTTTATTTCACCAACAACACAATTTCGTTTTATTAAGTCAATTTATTTCTTGCATTACTAACGAGTGCCCCATTTGGTTTGGCATTTGTTGGCAACAAGTGCATGCGCAAATTTTCAACGTTCACGAATTTCATTCTCCACAACGCTAATGTGGCGAAACAAATAGCAAAAGCAACAAAGACAAACTACCAAAATCTACAACACTGCTGCATACCATCTTTTTACCACAGCCAGCCACATAATTCAGTTAACTGTTAAATTTAAATATATTGCGCTTAAATTCAACTGTTACATTAGCATTGAACCTCGATCCACTCGGCCATGTTCCCTGCCCTTCTCCTCAGCCATGCAGCTTGCGCATATCGGTCGCTTCCCAGCCTCGTTAAAGCAATCAATTTTGTCTGTAAAATGTAAAGAAGAAAAAATATCTTTTGCTTGCCGCTGCTGCTCACTAAATCACATTAAAAGGCCTTTAAAAAGGGATTAGAATTGCATTTAAAGTGGCGGCAAATTGCAATAAGAATTTTAGCTGCAAAAAAGTCAATAGGTCGTGACTGCAGTTCGACAGAAATCAGCAGCGGCAGCGCGCGTGAAAAAGAAATGCCAAAAAGTTGCAGATAAAAAATAAAAGAAAATCTAAAAAAAAGATAAAAAAAAACCTCAAGAAATAATAATTGCACAAAAAAATTCCGGCAAATGATGTAAATTTTCGTATGGCATAAAAAGCAGTATTGCACTGACGGAATAAGTGGAAATTAAAGGCTAAGAACTGTCGTGAAAATAAGGTCATAAAACCTAGCGAAGATCAAATCAGAGTTATTTTTGCTTTATACTAAAATATGAGAAAGGAAAGATCTATAAGACGGAGAAAAATAATAATCACTAAGCAATGACTTTTTATTAAAAAAAAAAATTAGAAAATTGAAAATTTAATTAATAATTTCAAATTATTAGCTTGCTTTACTATAGATTGCCTGCCAAGAGGTTGTACGGGCAACAAAGCCCGTATGTGGATTAAGCGTCATATGACCTAACTCTGCTCTCCTATTGGAACTAACGGGTTTGCAAGCAACGAATCTGAGCAATTTTCATATCCATAACATAGCTGTGAAATTTGTCGAAATCTTCTGCTGCCGCGGCAGCACTATCACGGCAGCCGGCGGTGCAGATGAAGATATCAACTTCAGGCTAAACAAAGCCAGAGCAGCGTTAGGGTGAATTCAAAAATTACTGGCTGGTTCGCAAATCTCCAGATGCTCTAAACGCCGAGTATTCAGCTCATATGTGAAGTCAGTATTGTTGTACGGAAGTGAAACATGGCTGGTTTCCAACACCATTACACATACAATCCGCCACCAACAAATGCTTGCGCGTCATCTGTAGAGTATTCTGGCCAAACACCATCAGCAACGACGCGTTGTGTAGATCACGAATGAGGAACCCAATCTATAGCAAATCAAACACAGAAAGTGGCGATGGATAGGTCCCACGCTTAGAAAATAGCATCACAAGAATGGCACTGGACTGGAACCCGCAAGAAAGCAGAGGTCGCGGTCGGCCAAATAATACTTGGAGAAAGTCGCCGTTGCGCGAGCTAGCAGATTCCGGCATCGCGCAAAGACATCAACATTTTTCTAATAGCGGTCGCTCCTCGGCAGGCAATGGCAAACCTCCGAGTGTGTTTCTGCCATGAAAAAGCTCCTCATAAAAAATATTTGCCGTTCGGAGTCTGCTTGAAACTGTAGGTCTCTCCATTTGTGGAACGACATCAAGACGCACACCACAAATAGGAGGAGGAGCTCGGCCAAACACCCAAAAAGGTATATATATATATCTATATATTCAGACCTTTGAAATATTTTGCGAGCTTATGAGTTTCCGTCTGCTTCTTCCGACAGCGTGACAAACACAAACGAGACACCTTAAGTTTTTTGGGTATTTTTTCTTCCAGCAGCCTTTAGGGAAATCGCTGTTAGGGTCCCTTAGTCCTTCCGCACATGTCTACTGATTGATGTTGATAGTTAGTTACTGCTCGGCATAAGAAGCTCCTGCTCATTCTAGCCACAGGAGTTTTATTATTCGCACTTCTTTGTTCTTGCAGCGTAAGAATTCTGCGTGAAATTTCTGCGTGAAATAGAAGACTTTGCGAACATCTCATAGCCCATTCTGGCTACATAAGCCTGATTATGCTGCAGATGCCAAGATATCCCTGAGAGCTTTATTTTCTGTGCTAGCCGATTTTTTAAGCGAATATCGGTTTTTAAGCTTGCAAGTGCTACTATAACTTGAATAAAAAAAAAACGAAAAAATACATCGCCTTTAAAAAATGCATTTTAATTTTTTTTGCTTCGGATTATTCTGTTATGAGCTATGAAAAAACTTTCTTCGAGATGTCTCCCGAGATTCATTGTTACTCGCTCAATTTTTAATATTTTGCAATGAAAATTTAGAAAAATAATGTTCAAATCCTACATCTTTATCTTATCTGAAAGCTTAATCTTTCCTTGATCGATGAAAGTGGTACGGTCTTACGAGCTCCTCTGCTACCTCATAACCTGATTTGTTGCTATGTTATGGTATCTATAAGTATAATAGAAGAAAAGAGAATTGCGCACCCATTTCCTAGAAGGATCTACAGTCCATTGTTGATTTATTTTGAAAAGAGTTAAGGGCATTCGAAGCCGTTTGATGGATTTGTGATTACTTTTGATCGGAGATGCTCAAGAGCTTCCTTTGTAGGCGTGGTTTCGGCTTGAAGGAGACTACGGGTCTGGTAGTGGTTGTGAATCAAAACTCTCACCAATTTTTCCTGCGTGGAACACTCCGTGAAAAACCGCTGAAAGTCCTCAAGTCTCAGAACTTCCGGGACTCATATTTCTCTATTGGATATCACTACTTTGAGCCACTTATTGCACATTTTCCTAGACATACAAGCAGACAGCTACGCTTTTAGGCGAATCTGAAGCAGTATAAAGAGGGAGCTGCTCGTCAAGTGGCTATTTTCTGTGATGTAGCGTTTACTGCTGTTAATAAGCGTATAATATAATATGTAGGTAAATTTTTTTATTATTAGAACGTTCACTGCTTTCGTTGCGGTTCTTAACAAAGCTTCACTAATGTGGAGTGGCGTTATACTTGACAGCTTTTGTAGGGTAAGGTTGACTAATTTCTTCTCTAGACTCTGCCCAAAGATCTCCACACTACCCTGCAAAATGTATTTAGGTACAGCCAAGACATTAGTTCTTTGGAGGCACGACCAGTTTCGCTTCTTTGCGACTTTACAACTGAAGAACGTGACTGCTCTATACCTGTATAACAGGGCACAGGCAACAGTAAAAAAAGAGAATCTGATCTATTTGAAGAAGAAGTGGTATCAGTTTTTGTAACAGGGTGCATCGTCAAGTCCATAGAAAGATAGATAAAATACAAAAAGCTCCTCTAACTATGAGAGCACGGAATTTTCTCTTGAGGTCACAATGTTGTATGGGAAAATCCTTGACTCTAAATAAAATGTCATATCAAAAAGCTTTTCTTTTAAAAAAATTTTAGCATCAGAAAACTGGCATGCGAAGAAGCTTCTTACATCAGTTTGAAGTTAGCAGACAATGATGCTAAAGGCACCTTGATCGATTAAAAGCTGCTGCATCACTCACAGTGGTAAAGAGTGAAGAGAAAATAGAGCGAAGAGCCCAGAAAGCAAGAAAAATAAAGTACGTAAAAAGTCATCGGAAATGTTACCAATTTCGCACAAAATGCATTCAAGGGCAATCACAAGCCGCGCTCGTCCGGTTCGTCTGCAGATTCCCTCATTCAGTCACCTGTGTCATCTCGACACCAACTGCTACATTACAGCGCACTCACTCACTCACTCAGTTGCGCACCTTAAATTGGCATCTTGCGACGCCTAAATAGGATGCCTTGGTTACTGTGCTGCAACCGGCAGAGCCGCATTTGTCGTCGTTCGTTGAACATTCATTACCCAGCCAGAAATAACGAATTACTATCGAGGGTAATCATTATCCAAAGTAGTCATTCACTTATGTTGCACCAAGCGAACCAAGCAAATGGCAGCAAAAGAAGCAACAGCGTCTGCGTAGCTTCTAGCTAGCGAGCGCAGGGAAGAGAAATCACTTAAGGTGCGACGTGCAACAATCGGTACGCGCCGCTGGCTGGCTGGCCGGTTGAATGCCTGCCTGTCTGTTCGTTTGATTGCAGCAGTAGTGCTAAAACTCCGATGCCGCCGATCGTTTGCCGTGCGGCGTAAAATGTTCAGGCGCACAACCTGCAATTACCATCGCCAGTTGTGATAGCCGCCTCAATGATTCGCTGACTTGCTGACTTGCTCGACGGCGCAATGGCGCGATGGCTTCATGGCCTTCTACCGCCGCCTGGCTGCACTTCCGTTCAATTCCGTTTGCTTTACTTTAACTCACCATTCGCATAGCCGGCCAAGGAGCTCAACTAAGCAGCAATACGTTCTTTTGGCTCTTTTGTGCATTCCTCGGAATTCAAAGCCATCTCTATGCGAATGTCCACTTGTCCGCATGCATGCTGCGTTTGCTGCCTACCTCCTACCTCCTCTCACTTAAGCTGGCTATTGGAGCACGGTCGAATGGTTTGTCTGTTGCCTCTTTTGAATTGGATTTGAATTGAATTCCTGGATATGCATTTGATTGCCTTGTTTTGCTTGCTGATTAACCGGTCTGCTCGCGCCATTCCATTCCATTCCAAGGCATTCTGCGCACGCTGCTTTTTCACGCTTCTACATGGTTGGCATTTTTTTTGCTTTGATTCTTTTTTTGTCTTGTAATTTTCTCTAATTCTCTTTGGTGTGCTTCTATGCGAATGTTTCTATTTAGTTGTGTGGCTTAACAAATTATGCAGATTACTTAATGTGGAATTTTATGCGAATGCGTTTATATTTCTCTTTTCGATTCGCCTTGCATTGATAGCTTAATCGAATAATTAGATAATTGTGTGCATTAATTGAGCGCTAAACTTGGCATCGGAAAGGATTTAGAAGTGCTAATGAATTGGTTTGCAGATTTAAGGATCCATGTAAAAAAATTTGCTGACGGTTCGGTATATTTTTTGCAAAGAACGAATGCTCGATATTTTTTTATATGGGAGAAAACTCTCAACACCGTCGGAAAAAAAATTATGAAAAATCAGGGCAATTGATTTGAGCTACTTGAAACTGCATTTAATTATGCCAAACTCAATCTGCTATAAACCTGCACAGCCGAAAATTTTCTAAAAAATCTTATTAAAAAGTATAAAATGTTGATGTATTTTTTTTTAATTTGCACAAAGTTTAAAGCTTGGATTTATATGATGTTTGTAGAAGAATGAACTAACTTTTCATAAAAAAAATACCAAAATTGAATAGGAACGAATACTTTGTCAAAACTTGTCTATAAGTTTCTGACCGCAACTGTGCCGTTATTCAGCCATCCGTAAACACCAATTTTGAATGACTCACTGCAAGACTTCCGTCGGTATTTCGTGAATAACTTTAGTAAAGTCTAATGCCTCAATCGAAGCTGATTTATTCACAAAGTATTCATATTAAACTTTTTTCCACAAATAAAGGTGCAAAGGTGTGATATCCAACGATCTTGGTGGCCAATCCACTGCTCCGAGACGAGAGGAAAATTGCTCACCGAAACGACGACGCAGTAAATCCATTGTTGCGCGAGCTGTATGGCAAGTAATGCCATAATGCCAAATAAAACCAAATTTTGTGGACGGGCTTCAATTTCCAGCATCAAAAAGTTGTTTAGCATGGTCTCCAGCCCATATGCCGCACCAAACGGTTGTTTTCAAAGGATGCGGTGGCTGCTCTTGAATGGCTAATTCCACAGTTTCGCTTTAGTACCTGCTCATGTTTGAGTGCTGGCCAAAAGTAAAATTATTTCGTAAAAATTCTTTGAGCAGTTGTAGATTTGTTTAAAGAATTGTTTGGGTTCCAAAATATACCTATTTGTATAGATATTTTTACTTAGCGCGCAAATCGCTAGCAAGATGAGAATATAACTTGAATCACTTTTTTAAAGCATTTGTCTTAAATGCCAATTATTACTGCCGCATCATTTAAGGACGCTTTAAACCGAACATGAGATTCTCATTCAATATCTATAGATACATATATATGATTATGAGTGTGTGAGAATGCTTAAAATTGCATATCGATTTTGCCGTTAAGCCAAGAATTTATCCGTAACAGATTTCTGCTCCTACTCAGTTTTCACAAACAACAAATAAATTTACGATTGACCTTATTGCTTAACGGATTGCAACAAATGCAGATGTATATGTAAGTACTTATTTAATGCGTGCCATCAATAGACCCACTCACACATGCACACATACACATGAGGATGAAAGCAATAACAATGAAAACAAAATGGCATAATATTAAATTTGAGGCGACAAGCGCATGGTGACAAGGAGTCAAGCAAAATGCCAACAACACCAAAAGCAGATTGGACACGAGAACAGAAAATGGCTGAGGAGCCTTGTGAGCCGCACACAGCAGTCAATGGCTTTAATTTGTTATTGTTGCTGCTGTGTTGCTATGCTGCTGCAGCTGTAACTTGGCAAGGCTGTTGACATAAACACAGCAAAGTGACAACATCAATAATTCGATTAATATCGCTTGCACTGGACCGCTTGGATGGCTAGCTGGTGGCCTGCCGGTTGGCTATGCAGCAACTGTTGCCATGTTGCGATAACTACTTGTGCTTACAATAACAGCAGCAAAGTCCAGCTGCAACAATTATAATACAATGCACTCATAGCAAAAACAATAGCAACGAATGTGTTGGAATGTGTAGCAAATAAATGTAACATTGGCCATGTAGCCGGCAGTGGTTATGTATTTATTTATTGAAATTATTTTGCACATGGATTGGTGCACGGTGGCTACTTGGCATAGATATTTTAAATAGGCTGCCAAGAAATAGCAACGTTCTGTGGTTCCGCTTGGCAGTTATGTGAAAGGGATGAATCTTAATACATACAAATACCCAGTGCAGTGGGTACTCGTATAAACATTAAGATGGGGACTACGAATTAAAATAATTTAATATGTAAGAAAACAAAGTAGTTCCAAATCGGCTCATATATATACATATCAGGGCCGTGCGCACGGGGGGGGGTTTTGGGGGTCGAAACCTCCTCCCCGTGGGCAAATGTAAATGACATAGTCAGTTTTGTGCTGCATTGAAAATATTTATTATGAAAAATTTTTTTTCCAATTATTTGATAACACAGTATTTTTGTGTTTTAGAAATGAAAATATGGATGCATTAGGCAGTTGTTCTAAAGTAGTGATGGGCAAACTCAGCACATTTGCACTGTGCAGCAGCGTGTGCTTCTGCGTGCGTAAAAGTGCTAGGTGAAGGGGGATAACAAAGCATAGGGAAGAAACAGAAAAATTGAGCGAGTTGTGTCTGTGTTTGTACCCTGAATGAGAGAGCAATTATTCTTGAATTCTTACCATGGATGCCAACTTTTAACTTCATATCAACAAATTAAAAAAAAAATATAGTTTTTCAATAACTAAATTTAATACATATTACACTTTCCATTATAATAATGAATTAAAAAAGTTCGCGTAATACTGTTTTTTAATTGCTAGATGTAAAGAAAGTTAAGACCTCTGAAAATATTTAATTTGAGATTAAATTAAAATCTTACATATTGGAACAGTTAAATCTTCAGTAATATTGATCACTGCATATACTGACGAATCTGTAAATTATTCACACTTATGTTATGATTACTTAAATGGTTTTTGAGATCGGATATATTTTTTATATATTTTATATTTTTTTTAGCAAATTACTTTATAAAACTGCAAACTCTCTTCAGCTACCGAAGTTTGTCGAATGTTTCAGAATTTTTAGCTACTGAATGATACCATTTTTTCTTTTATTTTTCACAAGAAGTGGACGTGATTGATAACTAATTTCGCCCATCTAAATCCAATACACTCTGATATGCACAACTGCAAATAAAAATAAACAACTATGAGTATACACTTATGTATATAAATTATGAATAATAAAATCAACAATACCCAAAATTGATTCCCACATTTAACAACTGCGGCAACTCTTACTCATAAGTTTTGACATTTCATAAATAAAATCAGTTTTTTCGTGATTTCTTCATTTTTCGACGATATTTTTTAAGACCGTAAGTTACATATTATTTTCGCATAAAAAACCACTAATATTAAGTGTATTTGTATGGTGTAGATGCAGTGAAAGTGCTGAAAATTCTATTTAAAAATTTGAAGCGGCGAACGTCAAAACAAAGTGCACAGTGTTCAACTGCCGACAAAAACCTAAATTTATTTCTAATGTGTAATATATTACTCTGTTTTAACTTTTAATTTAGATAAACAAAGTTAAATAAAATATTAAATATAAAACATTTGGTTCAGCATGACCTCAAATGAAAGAACATTGTTAAATTTGAATCCGAAGTGGAGGGTAACTTTTTTATGCAAATATGTAGACGGAGTATCACAATGCCTTGTATGTGAAAAACGTGTGGTGTGTAAGGTTTTTAACATAAAGAGACATTATGAGCTGCACAGGAGTGATTATGATGAATATATAGGAAAAGAAAGGAAAAGTATATACAAATCCTTAAGTCTAAACGAAGAGCCCGATTCGATGTGCCAAATTACAGAAGGTCGGAAAAATTCAAATTATTCAAATTTTTTTTTTTAATTTCTTAGGAAAGCGAAGATTACGTTGTAGATGCAAAGCGTGCAACTTATGAAATCGCGTTAAACCTTGTTCGTGAGAATCGAGCATTTCCGGATGGCGAATTGGTGAAGTTTTGTATATTAAAAGCAGTAGAAATTTTGTCCCCTTATCTCGTAGAACTATAAGCAGACGAGTAGATGAAATGGCGGAAATTACAGAATCGCAGTTAAAAGAGCGTATAAAATCATTCACAGCGATTTCATTGGCAATTGACAAAAGTACAGATATATCCGACATAGCCCAATTAGCGATTTTTATCCGAGGAGTTGATGCCCACCTAAATATATGTGAAGAACTTTCGGACATTATTCCAGTGACAGGGACGACTAAAGGTGAAGATTTATTTCAATGTGTTAATGAATGTACTGAACGTATGGGTGTATCATGACGAAGAGTGGTTTGCGTTGCCACCGATGGTGCGAACTCCATGAGCGGATGCAAACAAATTTCTCTAATCATTTTTGTGTATTTTGTCATACTGTGCGCATTGCCATATGCGAGTGATTTGAATTTGAGAGCAACTAAGTACTCACCAAGAATACCCACTCTGCTATGATAATTTCCTCAATGTTTTTTGAAAAAATCCTCTATTTTTTTTAATGGAAACATGTACAATATAAATTGTCCTTTTTAACAAAATAAAATGTATAACATCCATTGTTTAAATAAAACATGGCTGGTTGAGATTACTGTTCGCTGTTGTGACCAGCATTCTTTAAAAAAAAATGCACTAATATAAAAACTATTTATGTGAATGTCCGGGACTAGCCAGGGCACGACTCCGATCCTTCGGTAAGCCATTCCTACAGCAAATTAAGGAGATCTCAGTCATCGAGATAAAGGATTTGCTCCTATACTTGGACCTCACTAAATGGATCTGACTTGGAAACAACAAAAAAAAAAAAAAAAAAAAAAAACAACTCATCATTTCACGAGATAGTGGTATTAAAACGGTGCTGGTCACTAATTAGGAGCATTTCAGTTAAGAAATGCTCAACCACCTCAACAACAACAACAACAACAATATAAAAACATACGATATACATACATACTTATATGTAAACGAAGACAATTTTTTCATTCAGAAAAATATACACCGATTTGTCAGTACAAATTTATCTCCACATAGTTTAGCAACTATGAAACTTTGACATGCGAATGTTCAAACTTCTTGATTATAAAATCGCCTATGCTTCTTGGTTACAAAAATTATAAAAGTAAATAAAATAGAAATTTGCAAAGATGATGTTAATATTCAAAGAAGCGTTTCCAATAAAAAAAAACCAAAAGCATTTTATTATTTCATATGAACGATCAACACTTCGAAATCCCTTAACATGGAATGAAGTCCCCTTATCTGGTAACTTTGCTGTTGGCAAAGCTTCACTCTCTTTTTTACAAACACATATGCGTTGCTCAGAAGTGATTAATATACGTACACGCCTATTGCTTACCCTTCTAATGTAAGTTTGTCGCCCCCCCATCTAGCACTTTGCTAGCACGCTCTGCTGCGAGCGTGCCACGCTGCTGCCCGTCCCTATTCTAAAGGACGCAAGGTATTAACTATTGACTACTGATAAAGTGTGCACAATAGTAATATATATAGATTCTTTATCGCAGCATTGTGGACTGTATGTATGGACAAATTTTTGTTTCTGGGAATTGTTGCTGTTGTTTTTTATGTTACTGTTGTTGAAAGCATGTAATAGAACAACCACGCAGGAAAGACCATTTTTGTACTATATATATGTACATGTGATCGCTGGGGATCGAATTAGAATCAGCTGGAGCGTGGACTTAACGCATAAACTACCTCGCCCATAACGGACTTCGCGCATAATAATTTACATTCGAGCTACTCACTGATTGAAAGTTATATTGAGCCTGCGTATTTCTTTCAATGAGTGACGCTCTCGAACGAGAATTATGATGCTTGAAGTCCGTTGTGCGCCACGTATTTTATGCGCGACGTGTAGACGTCGAATCAGCTTAGTCGAACACAACTTTTCTAGCCTCAACAGCGCGGTATCTTTCGTCAACGTCAGTCGGCTCATGATGAGCGCATGCGCAGTAGCCAATCTCATTGTTATGAGTACACAGTGAGGAAAGTTGTGCCGACTAGATTTTCTGATGTTTTTCGTCATTGTTGTCATACAGTAAAATAATTTGTGGTTGCGACTGTCTGCTTGCTTGACTGTTAGTCTTAATAAACTGCAGATAATATAGATATTAAGTCTGTGTATGTCATCCAACTGTGCCTTTGGGCGTAATTAATCTTGATTTTTTCATCTCATGTGAGAGATTTTTTCATCTTTTTCATCTTAGCATTTATCAAATTTATTTGTGAATGAAATTTCAAGCTTTTAACGGAAACAAAAAACCAAAGAAATCTTAATAAGGGTTCTTTCAAAAATAACAAATAAGAAAATTGTTCCCGAAAAAAATTTTTGTTTCTTTGTTAGGAAAAAATTTATATATTTTTGTTAAAAACTTTTTGAAAATAAATTTTTTTCGACTAAAATTAGTTTATTTGTAGGCTTGAGTATAATAAGAATTACACAGAAAAAATGTTACACTTTTGTGATTTATTCAATGTTGAAGACTTGGATATGAGTTTTTTAGAATTACTTGAGTTTGATTGTGATTTTAATTTTTTGAAAAATTTTTAGGTGAAATATAATAAAATTTTCAGGATAAATACAAAAAAAATATATATAATAAAAAAAAAATTTTGGGAAAAAAACAAAAACAAAAAAAAATTACCAAAGAAAGAAAAAAAATTTGTTTGGAAAAAACAAAAAAAAAATTAAAAAGGAAAAAAAAAAAAAATTTTTTTATTTATTTTTTTACTATATTTAACCCAAAATTTTTTGTTAATCAAACTCAAGAAATTCTAAGTTAAAAAACTTTATATCCAAGACTTCAACATTGAATAAATCACAAAATTGTAAAATTGTTTCCAACATTTTTTCAGTGTAATTCTTATCATACGTCGGCTTAAACTAATGGTTAGTCGAAAAAAATTTATTTCCAAAAAATTGGTAGCAAATATATAAAATTTTTTCCCAAAATAAGAAACCCGCAGACATTCTACTTTAAACAACTTTATATCAAAATCTTCAATTTTGAATAAATCACAGAATTACAAAATATTTTTTCAGTTTATTTCTTCCTCGCAAATATATAAATTAACTAATTTATAGAAGAATTGAAAGCAATGGCCACAAAAAATTATTATTATTTATTAATAATAATTTCTAAATTGTTTTTAACAATTATAATAACATAATTTTGTGTAAGAAAATAAATCCTTAAATATAGTGCCAAGTGCAGCCACTAATATGCGCACATTCATATATATGTATATGTATTTACGTACGCCACTCAGCCACTATTCGTCAGCATGTGTGTGTAGTTGTCGGCCATAGTAATTGTCTACATATGGATGCAGGCATATGTTGCAACTTGATTGTATGCGTGCGCGATCTTATTGCCAAGAGCACAGCCAGCTATTAAATTCATGTTTCTTTATTATACGTAATGTTTTTTTTTTGCTAACGGCCTACTACTGGAACTGGGTCAGTTGGCTTGAAACAATGCAAATATAAAATGGCAATAACCAACTAACCAAATGGCCGACTGCCAGTTGCCACTGCCACCATTATTACGTTGCTTGTCATGTGTAATTGCAATTGTAATTGCAGTTGCTATTGTTGTTGTTATCACATTTTATTCTTATCACACAGCGACATGGCAAATGTTGCAAGCAATATTCGGTGGGCGTGGAGGAGCGAAACTTATTGAGAGTAAAGCAACAAAAAAAAACGCATGAATTGCTGCATAAAATTTCCATATGCTTACTGTTGCTACTGCTTCGAAAATTAAAAAAAAAAAAAAAAAAAAAATTAAAAAAAAAAGTTGCCAATAATATTAACATAAAAATTCACATTTTAATGCAGCTGCAATGCCATGCCAAGCAAGTCCGGTCGCCACCACCACACACACTCATGCATACGTATGTGCGTGTGCATGTGTTTATCGCGTCGCCTTTGCTTTTCTGCTACATTTTCACTGTAAGCTGCTGCTACGAATATTCGCAAGCAATATTTTACTCCTTTTTCCACTCAGCAAATACGTTCACTCTTTCTCCTATGAGAGCGCGCATATGTTGCCCTTATTTTTTGTTGTTTTTGTGCGTCGTCTTCTTTATGAGGTGTACAAATTAAATTGGCTTTAAATTGACACCTCCGTTTGTGACCGACAGCAAGAAAAAATCAACTGCGCGCGCTAACCAAACAGACCAGAGGATACAAAGTATCCCACACATGCACACACACACACAGAAGTCGACTTGCCCATAAAAGTCTGCTGTTATACTCTTTGACCTCTTTTCTTTTCGTTATCAGCCTCTCGTTCAGCTTATCTCACCGACCGCCCGCCGCCACCGCTTACTTGGCACATCCACTCCTGTGTCGAATCTCTGATGTCCAGCGTCCCACTTTCGCAGTCATGGTACCACCTCTTTGGTTGGTGTATAATTCTATTAAGATTACTGGGTTAAGAGTGCGCTGATGGAACCTTGTTGAGAGCCGTCGTGACTGCATTGTAGAAGTGGTGACATATTTTTTCGCTTTCAGACAGGGTGTCTACTAGAAAGGGAAGTGGAAATGATATATTTTTCGAATTAGTGTTCATATCTCTTTTTGGGAATTGAAAAGTAGCGATCAATTATTTGAAATATTGTCACTTATGTGGGAAATCGCAACAAGCTCTGCATGGTCCTCAGAAATATTGATATTTCGTGCAATAAGAAAGCAGACGAGACCGCGAGAAAAGTCAGAACACCAGCCTCTTTGGATGGCCAGTGCTCACAACTTGAGTAGAAGGCTGGAGCCGCCAATAGCATAGGGGATTTAGTTTAAGAACCAGCAGAGAGAACTTGCGTTCACTTATTGAACGAAGAACAAAAAACGTTCTGAGTCTCTTAAGAACGAAAAAATCCTCACGAGAATACTAAGGCCTAAACGAGAATACAAGCCCTACTTAATTTAAATAGTTTTCTCGAAAGAAATCGGACGCACTTGGACGTGAACATTAATTCGATTGTTTTGCTGCCTTGAAAATAGGAAAGAAGGAGGGAAAGAGGTTGCGCAAATGACGATTTTAAAATACTGATAAGTGGCGGATATTAAAATCGTCCCATGCTGAAGAAAAAATTAAGCTGATAGCAGATATTCAAGCTTCATGACTCCAAAAGTACAGTTAAAAAGTGAGAACCAATATGCCCGATATAACGCCTCATGAGATAGCTGAGTAGTATATGCTGAGATGATTCCATCAAAAGGTACGCGAAGTAAAGTTAAGTCCAACCTCACGAATTCCTAGCGGACATTACCCAGTTACGACATTCAGCACGAACTCGAATTGCGACTTTGTTAGCCTTAGACTCACTCTCGAGCGTATTCGATCCAGATATTGCTAGAAAGTCCTCAGGGCCTTACAATTGAGTGTTCTTGACAGCGCTTGACATGTGGCCTAAATTTCTAAGCATTTTTTTGTCTGATATGCCAGAGAAGTTCCATCCCCTCTTTCCGCAGAGAAATCCAATCAGAGAACATTAGACTACTGGCTATATGACTTTGAGGTTAGGAAGATCGGTTGACGATTTTAACCCTAAAGAATGCATTCCACTTTTGTAGAGGACTATTTCTCTGAGGACTAGGGCAATTAAGTCAACGTCTCACTGGAAGATCTGATTGAATATACAAATGGGACTGTGAACCCCAAAAGAGTGGATCCAACTAACCTGTTAGTTATTTATGCAGATTTGTATAGAAGTTCCATGAAGGCCCCTGTAAACACTTCTGCCCCTATTTCGTTAGTAAGCATTGAAGCCTCCGACAGATGCTGATATCCTTGCTGTGTATGCTTTCATGGTGCAACCAACTGGAGTGCCATGTGCAGTAAAAGGAAAACACTCTTATATGTATTTTTTTGTGTTATTCTGCTTACACTTATTTATTACAAGTTGCATAGTTAATAAAATTAGCAACTGCAATGCGCGGCTAAGATACGATCGAAAGTGAAAATAGCAATGGGTTATGGAAAAAATGAGCCATATATATATGTATGTGTGCACCCATGTACGCCACGCAAATAAATGCGCCCATAAACCAATCTGAAAGTGAGGAAATTGCTTGCAAACCGCCTCCCTCCACAGCCGTTTCTTTAACGACACCTGCCTACAGCACCCCAGCATCACTTGCCACTGGACGATGGCGGGACTTTCCCTCAAGCAGCCAACCGTCCGCAGCGGAAGTTTAATTTAAGCATTTTAATTAAGTTTTCCGCACACTCTCGTTTCTTTGCAAAAATAAATTCGCGATATATATCGGGCAAGTGTGAAGTGGAAGTAATGCACACTCGCATAAGGGAAAGAAGGAAAATAAATTGGCTGAGAAAAATATGTCACTGCAGTTTGGGTATGCAGTACGCAGGTTATTATGAATATTATCGGCTGAATAATTAAATTTGTTATGCAAAAGTAATAAGGAATGCACGAATAAGCAGCTTCCAGCAGCGGAATATTTTTTAAGTGCTTGCAGGGCAACTGAAAAAAATGGATGTAAAAAATTGTGTTTTGGCGAAAAGCAAGAATTGCATAAATTCCTGATCACAGGAAAATCTATGGAAAATGTGGCGCAAGCGTATTGGAAATAAATGCATCCGAATTGCTTTAGTCACACGCAAACGACCAAACGCAAATGCAAGTAATGGGACCTGGATTTAGGACAGTATCTAATTGATTTCTTTTATGCTGTATTAGTTGGCGAGTGTCAGCCACGTAATACTGCAGAGCAAACAGGTTGGAAAAGTTGTGATTTAATGCTCCTCATAGCGTGCAATAATGAAATTGTTGTATCAAAAAGATATAAATGTTGAAAATTTAATCACCAGTAACTCTATAACACTGGCCTTACTTGAGTGCTGTTAAGCATTTTAGTGTCATTGTGCATGAGATTGGTGAGGTTAATGATTTGGCTGTAGGTGATATTTTCTTTTTATTTATTTTCTCTTGTACATTTTCTTACATAAAAGCTTAGTTCTGTAATCAAAAGAAAACAGCAAATCGCAATTCGCAATTAATTTTGGCGACTTCGACTTACTTAGGTATTTAGGCCAGCATGTTAGGTGTCAACAAATGCAAATGCATGTCTTTTTATGGAAATTAAACAATTTTTATATATTGTATTTCTTCTTTTTTTTTTGCATAGTGAATTGTTTTAGCAATTGCGTTACGATACCTATTCACATGCAATACACGATGATTTGCGAAAAACTTATTTTCTTCAGCAAAAGCCTGTCTCTGGAGTCTTTCGTTTTTCTATAGCTGTGTGAAATTTTATATGCCAGTGCACGCATGTATGAATCATATTTATGTAAGCGCATATGTTTTGTAAATAAAAGTGTGTGAGCGAATAAGCGTTTAGCTTACGCTTCCCAGGAATGTGAAAGAAATTTGTAGTAGTTTATGGATTATATTAACTTATTAATAAAAAAATTTGCTTCGATGACGTTAGTGAGTCTTATATGACTAGTCTGATTCTATGCGAAACAAAACTGATGATACCGTTTAGTTAATTAGGTGTTTGATAATCACAAAGGTAGATAGGTTGGTAGAATAAATATGTAGGTATATTCGCGCCACGTAAAGCGGCCTTAGAAAAACTGTTATCTCACAAATGTCAACTCATGTAGGTAGAAAGAGTAGAGATTGTGGGATCATGTCCATGATAGGTATGCGAGAATATTTTTATCATATAATATTTTAGATAAAAAAAGTTAACTAAATTTTTTATTACATTTTTGAAATAATTTTACCGATTTTTTGAACTGAATTTTTCATAAAATTTTTTAACTAATTTTTTTATAAAATGTTGGACCGAATTTCTTATTAAATTTTTTATTAAGTTCTTTAAATAAACTTTTAAACAAAATTTCTAATTAAATTATTATTAAATTTTTTAACAAAATTATTCAGGAAATTTTTAATGTAATTTATATCAAAAGTGTTTATTATATTTTTTTATATAAATCATTTATTAAGTTTCTTAACTAAATTTTTTATGAAATTTTCTACCTAAATTTCTTAAAAAAAAATTTATTAAATTTTTTAAATGAATTTTTTATAAAATTGTTAGACTACATTGTTTATTAAATTTTTAAACTACTTTTTTATTAAAATTTTATTAAGCTTTTTAACTAAATTTTTAACTAAACTGAACGGAATTTTTTTATAAAGTTTTTTAAATAAATCCCTTATTACAATTTTTCAACAAAATTTTCTATTAACTTTTTTAACAAAATCTCTTATTAAATTTTGAAACAAAATTTCTTATTAAATTTTTTAACAAAATTTCTTTTTAAATTTTTTAACAAAATTCTGTATTGAATTTTATGAAATATTTTTTATTAAATTTCTTAAGCTAATCTTTTATTAAATGTTTTAAATAAATCTATTATTAATTTTTTTAACTAAAGTTTTTGCGAAATTTATTAAGAAAAAGTTTTTATCAAATTTTAAATAAATCTTTTATTAAATTTTTTAAATAAATCTCTTATTACGTTTTTTAACTAAATTTTTTACAAAATTGTTTAATGAAATTTTTTATAAATTTTTTTACTTAATATTTGAACTGAATTTTTTACAAATTTTTTTTACTAAATCTTTTATTACAATTTTTCAACTAAATTTTTTATTAAATTTTTTACTTAATTTTTGAACTTAATTTTTTATAAATTTTGTTTTTTTTTACACAATTTTTTATGAAATTTTTAACAAAACTTCTCATTAAATTTTTTAACAAAATTTCTTTTTAAATTTTTTAACAAAATGAAATTTTATAAAAAACTTTTTTATTAAATTTCTTAAGCTAATTTTTATAAAATTTTTAACTAAATCTTTTATTCCCTTTGGTAGGGCACCTATTGCGGCGCGTCCCAGGTGGTGGATAGGGTACGCCACAGTTATCTTCTGTGGTTAAGTAGGTCATAGCCTTGGTAAAAGCCTACTCGCGAACCAACCTAGTTCTCGTCAACCAACAACTATGGTAGGGGGAACAACATGATGTGCAGTGTTACTGCACGCGTGCCGTAACAGCCATAATTGCCCTTCGGTAGAAGGCGAGAAGCCACTCGTATTAGTAGGTCATGTCTCTGCTAATACGAATGGAATAAACATGGACTCACGGGGAGAAGGCCACTTCCTTATATCAAAGGCTACCAATCCAAGGTGGAACAGCACACGCCGAGGGATGCATGGCTTAGGGTGAGCTAAGTCGCTAGTATGCGGACTCTGGGGCACCTGTCGCACCCCAGTTTAAATTCGACTTACCACGGCATAGGGCTCTGGCGTGGCGAACCCCATTATTTCCCTACTAATATCTCTGGTTACGACTGCTGACTCGTCAGCTGAGTGACCGCCCCGCAAAAAAATTATCAAAATAAACACAAAACAAACAACGCAACAAAAAATTCCTTCCCGACGCGGATGACCTCTTGGCTCCACCAAACTCATGGCGGGGTCAAAAACCACCCTTTCGGTGTCGAAAGTGCTCACTAAGAGCAAAACCGTCAAAGAGACACTACCGCATTCTCTTGTGGCTTCTTCCTCCAAAACCGATTCGGCTGCGGAGAAACAATCAATAACCAAAACTGTTTTGCCAGAAACTGGGAAAACTAATCGGACAGAAGTCTCCAAAAAACCTGTCCCTCCTCATCTCCGTCGATATAGAGATAAAAGACGCGCCACTTTCCTTATGGAAAAGCTCGGCAAAACCCCTGGGGAGGAGCTGTCCGACCAACAAAAGGCAACTCTCGATTGGGCCCGGGAATTCCTTCGGAAGTATGAGGCGTCCAAAGAAAAACCGAGTGCAGCTAAGCGGCAGCGGTCTTCAGAGGATCCTCATAGCTCCAACGACCCCAAGAAGCATAAAGCTTCCTCTGAGGTCAAATTACGCAAGTTCTGCGAAGTTGCCAGAGATAGTCTGGTCATGGCGGTGGTGGATAAGAGCCACCCTGACGGTTTCATCTCTCCATCAAACTGGAAGATTGTGGAGAGAAAACTTCAGTTGGGATACCTGGACGTTCTGAAGCAGAACCCAGGGCCTCCTCCTTTCTGCTCTGACGCGGGATGGTTCCAGGCAAGGGTCAAGTTGATCGCGTGCTCGGATCAACGTTCTGTCAACCTGTACGGCATGGACATCGACCGACTCGGCGAGGTATGGCCCGGGGCGAGACTCAAGCTCATCAATAAGAGCGAAATACCAAACCAACCACGCGGCAGAGCAAGAATACCTCTAGAGCCATCCGATCCGGAAACTATTCTGGAGCTACTGAAGATCGGAAACCCGAACCTACCCACCGAAAACTGGAGGGTAGTTAAGGTGGAAGAGCCTTCAGGAAACTCCAGACATATCACGCTGCTCCTGGACCAGGAAAGCGTTAAAGCACTGGACGACTGCTAGGGGATTGTGGCGTTCGGGTTCATCACCACTACCATTTGGACCTATCAGCCGAAAAATCTCCTCGCACCCAGCGAAGAGAGTACGGCGGCCCCCAAGATGGATGTCGATAAGCCTCTCTCACAAGCTTCGACGATTCAGTCCGACTCGGAATCGAACAGCGAACTTGTGGGTCACTTATTTAACATTCAACTCGAGGACGAGGATAGACTTTTAGATAGCGGTGATGACGCGAACGCCACAGTCATTGAATGTTCGTCTAAAAGTGCTGCAGATTAATCTGCACCACTCTAAGGCTGCCTCGGCAGCCCTCATTCTTCGTCTCTCTGCCCTCAGAGAAGACATCATTCTCATCCAAGAACCTTGGATATCAAACAACAAGATATGCGGCCTGAAAGATAGGCACTACACCTTGTTTCAAGGTGAGGCTAACGTTAGATCGCGCCCTTGTATTCTCATTCGAAAACATATTAATGCTTTTCTTCTTCCCTTTAGCAATGCTGATACCACTGCCATAGAGGTTGAAGCTGTCCACGGCCCGATTTGGATTGTGTCGGCTTACATGCCTTACGACGCAGCGGAGGCGCCTCCTCCTGAAGCAGTGGGAAGGCTCGTCAATACGGCGCATCTGAACCAGAAACGCGTCATTATTGGAGCAGACGCTAATGCACATAATATTGTTTGGGGCAGTACAAACAACAACACACGAGGTGAGCAACTCTTTGATTATATTCTAGCGAATAAGCTTGATATATGTAATAGAGGTGATGTCCCCACGTTTCTTAACTCATCTAGAAGAGAGGTACTCGATATTACTCTTGCTAGGGAATCATGTACACAACTGGAGCAGGACTGGAGCGTTGATAAACAGCACTCTTTTTTCGATCACCAATATATAACATGCACTTTAAAAGCCGAAACGGCAAAACCCATGAAGTACCTTAACAAAAAACGTATGAATTGGATCAAATATAAAGAACATCTTGCCAATGGACTTCCTGATATCAGGCAGTTTGAAATGGCAAATAAAAACGATATCGAAAACGCTGTCAACATGATAACGAAGATGTGTCAAAGCGCAGCACGACAATCTTGCCCCCTGACAAAAACAGGAGGTAAGCATAAACCTTTTTGGTGGACTCCAGAAATCTCAGAACTTCGCAATCGAACTCGGAAACTCTTTAACCAATCTAAAATAACAGACGAATGGAAAGAATATCGACAATGTCTCAAAGACTTTGAGAAAGCTGTCAGGAGTGCAAAACGCACATCCTGCCGATCATACACTCAAGAATTAGAGAACACTTCAGAAGTAAGCAGACTACGCAAGATTCTTGTATCAAACCCAGTCTCTCCCAGTTTTATCATGACTCAAGATGGAACTTGGACTACTTCAACTGACCACACTCTTAGAATACTTCTAGAATCTCACTTTCCAGGCTGTGTGGCCAACTTACCTGTACTTCCCAGCACTCTTCAGAGTAATTATGGGAATAGATCAGATCTAATCAGCTCTAATAGCATCTCTACAGCAATACTAAGTTTTAAAAAATTTAAATCACCAGGTCCTGACAACATCATTCCAGCAGAACTTCAAGAAGGACTGGAAATTCTACTGCCTTGGTTAACAAGGATCTTTAACAAGTGTTTAAATCTTTCTTACCTTCCGAGAATTTGGAAGAAATCGAAGGTAGTATTCATTCCGAAAACGGGGAAGCCTTCACACTGCAAACCAAACGACTTCAGGCCCATTAGCCTAACCTCTTTTTGCTTAAAGGCTTTTGAAAAAGTCTTAGATGAGCAAATCAAAACCCAACTTGATACTAAGTTGATCTCTGAGGCACAACATGCCTACACTAAAGGGAAATCGACTGAAACGGCACTTCATTCACTGGTGCAAACAGTGGAAACTTCCCTTCACAATAAGGAGTACTCTCTTGTCGCATTTTTGGACATAGAAGGTGCTTTTAATAATATTGAACCCAACGCTATTCTGTCTGAAATTGCCAAATTGGGTATTAATTACTCCATCCGAAAGATGATCGAACAAATGCTCCAAAATAGAATAATCACTTCAGAGCTTGGGTTAACCGCATGAGAATGTACGCCGTCAAAGGCGCTCCTCAAGGCGGAGTACTTTCACCCCTTCTCTGGAATCTCGCTGTAAACAGTTTGCTTCGAAATCTCGAAAAAGCAGGCTGCAAGGTTGTAGCCTATGCAGATGATATTGCTCTCTGCGTGTCAGGCAAACACCTGAATACCCTCACTGAGCTCATGCAACGCTCAATCAATATTCTGTCAAAATGGTGCACCGAATGCGGACTAAATGCGAATCCAGCAAAGACAGATCTTGTTCTCTTCAATAGGAAACAACAATCTCCTCCACTGCAAACAATAACTTTAAAAGGGGAATCATTACTCCTATCTGATTCAGCTAAATATCTAGGAGTTATTCTAGATAGGAAGTTGAGTTGGAAATTCAACATCGAAAACAGATGTAAAAAAGCTTTCATAGCTCTTTATACTTGTAAGAAAGCTATAGGCAAAACCTGGGGTTTTTCACCTCGGATCATTTATTGGATATATACCTCGATCATCAAACCGATACTCTTCTACGGTGTGGTTGTATGGTGGACAGCACTCGAAAAACGGTGCAGAGTGGCCACAATTGATCGAGTCCAAAGAACAGCCTGCCTCCTGATAACAGGATGCTTAAGTAATAGGACTATGAATAAGTTCGTGCGGTTTTACAACAGATGGCGTAACTTGATTATTATTCCATCGATCCACATTTCCAAACATTCATTGGAGAGCTACTGTCGTAAGGCACAAACGTCAGTATAAGTTTTTTATTTGAAGCGTAAACAACAATATTTTTACCACACTTGAAAATGTCGAATTTCGTGCCAAATAATGTGTTTTTGCGGGGAATTCTTCTTCATTATTTTAATATGAAGAAAAAAGCAGCCGAAAGTCGTCGTATCTTGGTGGAAGTTTATGGTGAGCATGCTCTATCTGAGCGAACGTGCCAGAAGTGGTTTGCACGCTTTAAAAGTGGTGATTTTGGCTTGGAAGACGAAGAACGCGAGGGTGCGCCGCCAAAGTTCATGGATACCGAATTGGAGGAATTGCTCGATCAAGATCCGGCTCAAACGCAAGAAGAGGTTGCAAAAACTTTGGGAGTTGATCAATCAACCATTTCCAAACGTTTAAAAGCCATGGGAATGATCCGAAAGGTAGGCCATTGGGTGCCGTATGAATTGAAGCCAAGAGACGTTGAACGCCGAAACGTTGAAAAGAAAGGGTTTTTTGCATCGAATTGTGACTGGCGATGAAAAGTGGGTCCATTACGACAATCCAAAACGTCGGGCAACGTATGGATACCCTGGCCATGCTTCAACATCGACGTCGGCGCAGAATATTCATGGCCTGAAGGTTATGCTGTGTATCTGGTGGGACCAGCTGGGTGTTGTGTATTATGAGCTACTGAAACCGAATGAAACGATTACGGGGGATGTCTACCGACGACAATTGATGCGTTTGAGCCGAGCACTGCGAGAAAAACGGCCGCAATACGCCGATAGACACGACAAAGTTATTTTGCAACATGACAATGCTCGGCCACATGTTGCACAAGTGGTCAAAACATACTTAGAAACGCTCAAATGGGATGTCCTACCCCACCCGCCGTATAGTCCAGACCTTGCGCCATCCGATTACTATCTCTTCCGATCGATGCAACATGGCCTGGCTGACCAGCACTTCCGTAATTACGATGAAGTCAAAAAATGGATCGATTCGTGGATTGCGGCAAAACCGACCGAATTTTTCACAAAGGGAATCCGTGAATTGCCAGAAAGATGGGAAAAAGTAGTAGTAAGCGATGGACAATATTTTGAATATTAAATTTGTAACCATTTTACGTCAATAAAGTTTCAAATTTCGAAAAAAAACCGCACTAACTTATTCATAAATACGTTGCTTCACTTGTTCCCTATCGATCTGGCTGGCAAAGCGATTGCAGCGAAAGCAGCGACACGCATGAATGCTATATCGAAATGGAATAAGTATCTTGGCCATTCGGCCATACTGAACAGGAACACTGTTATCTCTTCCGACATAGACTATCATGTATAATAAGTCTTCCATCACCACCCTTGCTATTCTCCTGTTCACTCCCAACTAGGGAAGAATGGAAGACAAATCTAACCGAAATCGATGGCCCTCTGATTATATATACAGATGGTTCAAAACAAGACGGCAAAGTGGGATTTGGAATCTTTTCCAATTCCAATCACATCAATCTATCATTTAGATTACCCGACTACTGTAGCGTATTCCAAGCGGAAGTATGCGCTATCTGGTATGCTGCGAAAACTCTCTTAGAAAATAGAATATCACTAGAGGATATCCGCTTTTTCACCGACAGTCAAGCGGCCGTTCGAGCACTCAGCTCCTCTTATACCCACTCAGATGTGGTTCGATCCTGTCTCTTATCTCTTAACGAGATAAGTGTTCAGAATTCTGTCCAAGTTATCTGGATACCGGGTCACAGTAGATTCGAAGGTAACTGCAAAGCTGATGAGCTCGCAAGAGCTGGAGCTGCGCAATCAAATGTTAGTAACTTACCCACAATCCACATTCCGCTCTCAACATGCAAATTGCTCATTGATCGAGAATTTCACAGCATTGCTGATCGGAGGTGGCGAGTGGAAACTACTTGCGTTACGACCAGACAAATCTGGCCATCCTACAATCTGAAACAGACAAAAACCCTTATAAGCCTTTCGAAACACGAACTAAGGCATATAACCGGTCACTGCCTTTTGTGCACTCACGCACGTCGGCTCGGGGTTCCTCAAAACGACCTGTGCAGATACTGCGAGGACGAAGATGAGGAAGTATCGAGCAGACACTTGCTGTGCAGTTGTCCCGGTCTAGCCAGAAGTCGACTCGCTCTTCTTGGCTCTCCAACAATTGACAATCTTTCAGTACTCTCGAACCTGAAAATCGAATCTCTCATCAAATTCTCGAAACGAATTAATATCTTTGACCAAAATCTACAATAAAAATCTCGGTTAGGTGGGGAAATCATGTAACATAATGAGCTCTAGGGCAACACAACGGACCCAACTTGCGGTCTATGTGGCACTCCGATGCGGGGTCACCCTTAAACCAACCAACCAACCTACCAAATCTTTTATTACAATTTTTCAACAAAATTTTTTATATTATTAAATTTTTTACTTAATTTTTGAACTTAATTTTTTATTAAATTTTTTAATAAAATTTCTTATTAAATTTTTTAATAAAATTGCTTATTACATTGTTTAACAAAATTTCTTATTAAACTTTTTAACAAAATTTCTTATTAAACTTTTTAACAAAATTTCTTATTAAATTTTTTAACAAAATCAAATTTTATAAAATACTTGTTTATTAAATTTCTTAAGCTAATTTTTATAGAATTTTTTAAATAAATCTATTATTAAGTTTTCTAACTACAGTTTTTATGAAATTTTTTGCCTAAATTTTTTCTCAAATTTTAAATAAACCTTTTATTAAATTTTGTAAGTAAATTTTTTATAAAATTTTTTACTAGATTTTTTATTAAATTGTTTGCTAAATCTTTTTCTTCTTTCTTTCTCTCCTGTGAGAAATGCCCTCGGAGGATTGTCATTGCCTGCCGACGGACGACCGACAATAGTGAAAACGTTTTGTATCGCTTAGTGTTTCATTCATTGAGACTCAACCCTGTGCACTTACGAATGGTAGTCACGCACCAAGCCATTTGGCCTCGATCCGATCAGAAAACAAGTATAAAACTTTGGAATAATGCATGCCATACGGCGCCCGAGTGTATTCTCCCCATCAAACTGATGGAATGTTAAGGGGTGACATACATTTATAAGTCTTATATTTTTGAAGAGTATCCGGGACTCGTGTGCTTGTAGAAAAATTCAGTTAGTGCCAACAAAAATTAAAAAAAAAACAGAAATTCAAGCCTCAGTAACACCCAAAATAAGCGATGTGACTACAAAAATCAAGTCAGTTCTGCGTATCCGGTACGACCCGGACTTACATCCACTCAAGGACTGTCACTTTAGCAGGATTCTCCGCGTATGTGGCAATTGTTTGTGCTGCTAAAGCAACAACAAAATTCAAGAGTGCTCAATATACACATTCGCGTGCTTAAAAATGTCTTCAATACTCAATAAGGCAACGAAGTGGAACAACAACAATGCAACCTCATTAGCCTCCCGAATTCGCGAAAAATTTCAATTAAAGGTAATTTCAACAAATTGCATGCCGCAACGTGTTAAGAGGCAATAAGCAGTGGACATGTGCATGCATTTGCAAGTACAAACATACACACATGGAACAGCTAAGTTGAAAAAGCAATAAAAAATGCATGAAACTAATTTGGGCAAGAAAAATGGCAATAAAAACTGCGAAGCCCGAGATAAACAAAAGAAGACACGAAATTCCAGAAGTTTAAAATTATATTCCTCAAATTTTGAATGTCTCTTCTTCCTTTTCCTTTTTTGTTTCTGCTTGGGCTACTTGCAACAACCATTGCTGCACACACAAATTATTACTTACATGTGCTTGTAGCACTTAGAATGCAACTGGGCAGGCGTTCTCGCTGCCACACGAGTTGCAAACAGCATGCAACAATAATAATAATAACAACAATAACAAATGGCAGTTGGTGTTGCTGCTAATGGCGACTGCAACTGCCATGTTGTGGCGGCAGTTGATGACTGTTGGCGTTATTGGTGCTGCTGCTGATGGTGGTGCAACACCAGCACCTCAAGCATCTGAGTGCAACACCAACATCATCAACAACAACAGCAGCGAAAGCCGCAGTCGTAACACTTAAGTGCCGCCTTCGCTGTGTGTGTGAGTGTGTTGCATGCAGCTCCGCCCCGAAAAAGTGTTGGTGCAACTTCCTGCGCAACAAGGCGCTATTGTTGGCACTTCGATGAACCAACACTGCAAACGTACAATGTTTTTCACCGTGCTAGAAGTATTCTTACTGCTGCTCATTCTTGTTGTTTTTGTTGCAGCTGCCGCTCGGCGAATGAGCGATTACTCACGCGAAGGTAATTTGGCAATTGCTTATTAGCGCAGTCGCCGCTGTGCAACACAGCCAAGCAGTCAAGCAGCCAGCCACTTATATCACCTCCTTGTTAGTTGGTGCAGCCATGCTTGAATGTTTCAGAGTTTCCCGCACCTAAGCGCAGTGCAGTTGAAAATTTTGGTGTGCCGGCAGACACTTTAGCGGCGCGCGCGACGACGCAACAACGTGACAAGGCAGCGCGGCAGTTGAAGTTAGTGTCGCTGGTGCTGTCTGATAACCAGTTAGGCGACTCCTTGCCTTGCTACAGCAACACTGCACCATGTAGTTATGCGTTTGCCATAGTTGTTTGCGCCGTTTGTGACTTGTGGCAGTGATCAATCGCATCGACCACTTCGGCTGTCCGTCTGGCTCCTCATGCTGCTCATACAGCTCACTGGCAACATCTTCGTGCTGAAGTACCACACTTCCATTATGGCACGTCCAACCAGCCGCATCATCATCGGCATTGAGCGTCCATTCCAACGCCATTCGCAATCGTTTCGCGCACTGTGGCTGCGCATGTGCACATTTCCACATTTCACAAATCGTGCCCGGCGAACTTGACGTGCTTGTTGAGCGCAACGCAGCCGCTTAGGTGCCTGTGAGTGCAGTTAGTCATTTCATTGCCCGCTTGCATGTGTGCCTGCCTCACTGCCTGACTGACTGACTGACGACTTGTCTTTAGCATATTTGAGTGGTCACTACCAGTCGGCTCGTACAAAAGTCAGGCAAGCAAATAAAAGTAAAATACTGAAGACGCGAATATGCCTCCCTACTAAAAATATAGCCACATACACACGTACGTACAACTGCTCCACCATAATTTGCTGGCGTCGTGCTTCTTACTCCCTTCCTTGTGCGCCAACCTTGCCTTCGTAGCCTGCACCGGTTGTCCGTTCTTTCCCGAATACAGTTGCGAGTTAATTTGCCATTTTGCAGCTCAGGCCAACACTTTTCCAAGACTGAAGTACTCAAATATATATGTAGTTAGCAGCAATTTGCTGTTGCCACTGCTACTTGGCGCTCTGACGCTTGCTTGCCGCGCAACTGCAACTATACCTATATGAATGTGCACGTGAAAGTGTGTGTGTGCGTTGATATGTAGGTACGAATTCTTTTCGAGGAATTGCTTGTACTTGTAATTTTCTGTTTTAATTCTGGTTTGTTCAAAATTGCTGGCTACAAAGTGTCTCTCATTAAGCACATTTGACATTTGTTGGAGAAAAGACTGCTTGGGTAGCCTCTTGACGTTAATGTGGCTCAGTAAGGGAAAGCAAAAGGGGAGAAGCACGTAGTGTCTTGATTTCAAACTATATTATTAGGGACACATTTTGAGCTTGAATTTCCTAAAGGTTTTTGATTATTTATTTGTAAAGGAAATTGTGAGGCGTGTGGAGCAGCGGAAGAAATAGGCAGATTTTGGGAATTTTTTCCAGCGAGACAATAAAGCTAATGAAAATTCAAAAACTGATGCTTTCTTGTACTTGTGCATATCACAAAATGCGTAAACTATTTTGTTTTTTTTTAAGTTACATAAATGTAAACGGCGACTGCGCAGACTGCACGGCGAGTTTCTTTTTTGTAGGGCGTCAACTGTACCTGCAATATTTCATTTACGGCGAAGAAACGAGTATTTTCGATTGCTCATATAAAGAGCTATACAAATTCAGAATAATGTTTTGATTTTTCTAGAAAAAAAATCGTATTTAAAGAAAAACAAGGACTCAAAAATTGATTTAGAAAAATACGTAATTTGGTGAAAAAATCATTGCACTTTCATCTATAATTCATTTGAGAATATGTATATTACTTAAAATTCCATACCAATCAATCAAGATTTGTGCGAGTTATGAGTTTGGCAGTTAATTTCTTTAAAAAAATTATATACAATTTTTCTAATTTTTATAAAATTTTTCTATGTTTCATAAAAAAATTTTCTAAAAATTTTAATTTTGGTTTTTTGTTTACAAGTCTATTTTGATCGGATAACTCGCTGTTTTTATGTTTGCACCGACATAAACTGTCTCCTGCGCATAACCTAGGATTTATAACGGATATCTTCATGGACACCTCAACGGATATTTCCACCTCAGTACTTTGAGTAACTCAGTTCTACGGTATCGAAAAATCTTTTAATAAAGAAATAGGATTTTGGAAATTCATGCAGTGGATTAACCTCTAAAATACTTTTTTTATTTATTTTGAACAAAAAATTCCTCGAGTTTTAGAAATTTTTGCCCTGGTCTACCTCTAAACGACCTGAAAAAAAGATAAATCGGTTTTGAAATTTCTACATGGGTCTAACCCTAAGGAAATTTTTATTTATTTCTGGAAACAAAACTAAGTCGATTTCTTGAAATTTCTTCAGTGATGCGACCCCTAAGTAAAGTTTTATTTATTTTTGGAGAAGAAAATTAAAACGATTTTTTTAAATTTCTGCAGTGGTCTAACCTCTAAACGACCTGAAAAAAAAACTAAATCGACTTTTGGAATTTCTACAGTGATCTAATCCTTAGGAAATTTTTATTTGTTTTTGGAAAAAAACTTAATCGATTTCTTGAAATATCTTCAGTGCAATTTTTTATTTATTTTTGGAGAGGAAAATTAAAACGATATTTTTTTAAATTTCTGTAGTGGTCTAACCCCTGAATTATTTTTAGCTTATTATTGGGTATGGGAATAAGATTCCGTTCTTTCTTAGCAAAAGTTACGAATTATTTAAGCAATTAAATAATAACTGATATTATGTGAAGTATGTGCCATTGGAAGTTATATCTTTACTCCATCAGCAAAAACAGTTTATCATGTCTACCGTCTCATTCCGGCCGCTTTTCTTTGGGAGCTCGATTCAAGCGCTTTAGTTGCAGTCGGTAACGACCGCCAGTGATGGGTTCAAATGGTTTAAAGAGTTTATAATAAAGGGTTTTCCAATAAGAGGTGTTATTTTGAATAGCCCGCTTTTTCGGTAGATGTCACTTTTGAAGCCGTCATTTTTTGATATTTGACATGTAGAAACTACGCCATTAATCAAAATACACGCTTACACAACGCGCTGAAATTATTAAAATTCACTATAAAAATGGTGGAAATTTGGCAGTGACGGCTCGTAAAACTCGAACATTTTTGGGTTATCGTGAAGCACCTTGTCGGACCGCAATACAGAAATTGGTGAACAAATTCGAGCTGTTGGGAC
The DNA here is from genome assembly GCF_028408465.1 of Anastrepha ludens. NCBI lineage: Eukaryota > Metazoa > Arthropoda > Insecta > Diptera > Tephritidae > Anastrepha > Anastrepha ludens. Next base: position 118,538,303 of record NC_071502.1, read on the forward strand.
AAGTTAGTGATGTAAAGAATAAAACTCGTGCACGTCGCTCAAGAACAGAAATATTGCTGTTGTAGCCGAAAGTGTTGTTGTCCATTCCTCGTCGTTATTTGGAAGTAGGCATTCCACAAACGTCATTGCACCGTATTTTACATAAAAATTTGGGTCTTAAGACTTATAGAGTCCAGTTAACACATGACCAAAATGATCCGGAATTCCATCGAAAAATCATCTTGAGTGATGAGGCCCATTTCCACCTGATAACATATCTTTAAGAAAAACATATCACGAAATTAGTCTTTTTTTGTGGAAATAATCGTCCGAATGAGCCGACAATTCAAAGATAGGTGAAAAAATTTCAAGAAACTGGTTCTGGCCTTTTTGAGCCTAGAAAAAGGGCTGGTAGAGCAAAAACTCGGCGTTCTGTTGAGAATATTGCTGCTGTAGAGCACCGTGTTGCTGAATAATCTCCTCTGCTGCAACATCATCAGCATTCTTAACAATCAGACATTCAAGAATCAACTGTTTGGCGTATTTCACTTGCAGACCTGCTTCGGGCCGCATTTAAATGATAAGATTCTTCACATATAATTTTTCATAGCGGTATTTTGATTATTCTTTGAAAATAGTGAGACCTGAAAGAATTTAAATTCTTACATGTTTTATTTTGAAACAACAACTAGGCGCATCTTTTGAAAGTCCCTTTAGTGTACTTTGAAAACTACAATGTGTAGCACCATTCTCTTCCAAGATAAAACCCTAAATTTCTTGCGCTGTGTTTTTTAAAATCACAGTCCAATCGTGTCCAAAATTAGCCCTCTTCTCTATTTGTTTTACCAACAACTTGCAGTTTACCCTACCATAATTTAGAGTATTTAAAACAAAAGTGGGGACGGACCTTTGCACGTTGGGAGCGGCGAATATCGTAGGCGATGGAACGATGAGCTGTATGAGCTTTACGACGACATAGACATAGCGCAGCGAATAAAGATCCAGCGGCTACGCTGGCTGGGTCATGTTGTTCGAATGGATACAAACGCTCCGGCTCTGAAAGTATTCGATGCGGTACCAGCTGGTGGTAGCAGAGAAAGAGGGAGGCCTCCTCGGCGTTGGAAAGATCAGGTGGAGAAGGACTTGGCTTCACTTGGTGTGACCAACTGGCGCCGGTTGGAACGAGAAAGAAACGACTGGCACGCTTTATTAAACTCGGCCAAAATCGCGTAAGCGGTTATAGCGCCAATTAAGAAGAAAAAGGGGACAGACCTGAAATTTACCCACTTTTTATATCTTCCGCAAAAAAAGGTTAGCGCCCTTCCCGATTTTCGTGGTAAAGGTTTGCTTTAAATTTGGTTGCATTTAAATTTGAAACACTTTCTTTTTCCATTTACTCTCTACGCCCTCTCCTTTTCATACTTCGCCTTTCAGATGTTGTTTAACCACTTAATTTTACAGCGCAAATTAATATTGGGCACGTGTCATAGATTAGTAGGAAAAATTTAAACCTGATACATATTTCTCTCAATTTCTGCGCGCTTGATTGATTGGACAAGCTGAGCTGAAGAGTGTAAACCTAAATAAGCCATGTAAGGACAAGTTGACAAATGCTGCAGCCATCAAATGGTAAAGCAAAGTGCGAAATACGATAAGAATGGTGAAACAATTGCCAATGTGAAAATGTTTTGAAGTGGCAAAAACAAAGTGAATAAAAAAGTTTCGGTAGAGTAGCGAAAGTATACGAGTTTACAGAGCAGTGGGGGGAAGAGTTGAATTGAAAAATCAAAGCGAATTAAAATTGAGTGCATGGCGACGCGGGCGTGGAAAAAGTGAGATGAACAAGATACTTCAAATGTTCACTTAAACTGCAGGAGTGAGAGAAAAATGGCGCTTTCGCTTAGAAGCTGTAACACTCACTAAAGCTTTGGGGGAGCTACAACTGTGACGGGAGCTGATGTTTTGAAAATCTCAGTGAAGAGTGAAGCGCAGGTTTTTGTTAGATAAAACATTGGCGGTATTAAAGGGTGGGTGGATGTGAAGTGTTATTGAGGTGTTTACTCTCGGGTGGGTCACATACAACCTACTCTACATACTTGGTATGTATCTATGCATGTAAATATGTGCGTGCGATTGGTCGTGCGCCGTCAATAAGTATGGCAAACAAATTGGCAAATATTTGCAAAGGATGCCGCGTACGAGCAAACGACCGCTCGGCTTCAAGGTGAGAATATTGGAAAATCAAATCTCTATGGAAGAAAGGATATATAAACGCGTGAAGGACCAAATGTGCGAAATGCATGTCGTTAAGTACGAAAAATCGCGCAACAATGGCGTGAAAAGCGCGACAGCCAGGGAGACAAATGTTAGCGCAAATACAAACGCTCATATACATACATACGTACATGCAAATACAATGAGGCAGCTAGCCAGGCACATGCACAAGTCAAAGCAGGCGCTGAGAGTGGAGGATTAGTAGTCTAAAATGGAGTGGAGGTGCGTGTTGTTGTAAGAGTTAAGGCTTTTTATTTCTTTTTTGCTTGCTTGCATGCAAAATTCCCTTGGGATTGGGGAGACACGCATAAAAGTCGCTGAATCTGTGGGAGTACGCGTCTGAAAATATACCTTAACGCAACTTGTGGTAATGCCAGTGCAAGCGGGCGTATGTCGGTGTGCGTGAGTGTGTGTGGGGGAGTGTGACTAAATATATTGAAAACGATTGTTAACGCGGATTTAAAGTGAAGGCAATGGAAGTGCACGGAAAGGGGGAGGAAAGGAAAAGAATATTTCAAAGAAATGCAAGCAAAGCAAAAGGATGAAAGGCAAATGTGCAGAAAGTGCGAAATATAAAAAAAAGCAAAAACAAGCAAAAAATGGTTTAAAAAAGTGAATATTTCGAAAAATCAACAAAACCGCTCGAAGGACGAACTTTACAATTCGATAAAAATTACGCGCTAAAGTTGTAAAGTGTCAGAACGGAGCGCCAGGTGACGCCTGAACTCACTGAAGTAGTGACGCGCGCCCATACACATACTTATATACACACATATTTCTGTATGAGCTGGCGCTAAAACAATAGCGATATGCGCCAACTAGGACAATAAAAGGCGCCAAAAAAAAAATGCAAATCCTTAAAGTTTTGCATCTTGCTGCTAGCTGTAGGACATCACTTTAGTTGCTACCCATTACAACTGCACTTGGCATTGTCTTTCTTGTTCTATGTTTGTATAGGGTGGGCTATGTAAAATTTGCTTTTTGAATCGGCTATAAAACAAAAACTAATCAATATTTTTCCAAACTTTTTTTGAAGATTGACATTGTCATTTATGAATAAAAAATAATATCGTTCAAATGACTGCCACGACTGGCTTTACAGTAGGCCATTCGATCAACCCAATTTTCAAGCACATTTTCGATTGTTTGGGCTCTAATTTCATGAATGGCAACTTCGATTTCGTGTTTTAAAGCATCACTCGTCTCTGGATGATTCGCATAGTATTTATCCTTAACGGCTCCCTACAAAAAATAGTCCAACGGGCTTAAATCACAGCTCCGAGGCGGCCAATTGATATCGGAATTTCGGCTGATTATTCCGTTTTCAAAAATGATGGTAGTGTGACAAGTTGCACCGTCCTGTTGAAACCAAATATTGTCCATGTCATCCTCTTCAATTTTTGGAAACAAAAACTCATTGAGCATGTCACGGTAACGCTCGCCCTTTACTGTAACCGCGGCTCCTCGCTCATTTTCGAAAAAAATGGCCCAATGATGCCGCCAGACCAAAAACCGCACCAAACAGTGACTCGTTGTGGATGAAGCAAATGCATGTGGATTTTCTGAGCCCCAAATCCGACAATTTTTACTTATTGACGTAGCCACCGATGTGAAAATGAGCTTCATTAGAAAAGAAGAAGCAGCCTCACCACTTTGGAAATAGGTTTTCAATATTTCCCAACTTTGCTCAAGCGTATAGCGTCCCATTTCGTAAATGTCAAACCTTTAAGTAAATTATGAACTCATTTGACATGTCATTTGTGTTACCATTCTCAAAAAAATAGTTGGTTCAAAAAGCAAACGCTATATGGCCCACCCGTTAGCTTGGCAATATTGGCGTACAGCCGTTAGTATTTTGGCGCGCTGTTGGTGGTGGCGTCAAATTAATGTAATACGGCAATGTGACTGGCGCTGGGTGTGAAAAGCTGTTACCCGGCACATGCTCACACACGCACACTACCATGCATGTGCTTAGAAGTCTGTGCCACTTGCCAGTTGGATAAAAAATGGAAGATTTTTAAGCAGCAAGTCAATGGATTTTTGCGCGCAAAATAAATAAATATAAAAAGCAAAAGTGTGAATTTGTGTATGTTGAAAATTTGGCTTAAAATTGCCCCGTATGATTTTTTGTTATTTTTAACTTTCCAGCGCTTGAAAATTACTTGAAAGTTATTATAAAAAAATATTTACATTTGTTGAACGGTAATTTTAATTATCAAATTTATTTACTTGACTTGCAAAGTTTGTTAGAAGAATTTAAAAATTCTAACTGTAATTCTTGTGAATTTGGGATAAGTTAATGAGGTAGGTAGTCAATTGTGCTGAAATTGAAATTTATGCATCTTTTTTGAGTAAATTTCAATTATATTTTTTTAATTTTATTTTTATTTTTATTGGGGTTCCTCAAAAAACTGTAGTAGTCGTTTTTTACAATACATTTTTTTTAATGCACATACCGATAATTTTGGCATGGCGACGTCATACGAAATGTTAATTAGTAACCTTTGTATCAGTTTGATACCAGTTAATGAGCTATTAAGTTTCTATATTAGCATTACACCAGTCTTATTCCACTTAATAAACTTGTTCATAATAGACAAAAAAGTTCGGTCCAATTTGCAACGAAAATCACCAGTTTTGGACTAGTTGGAAAAATTGGTAGGCATACAATTTATAAATGAAACTTAAAAAAAAATCTTCTATGAGTTAATATATTACATAATACTTACATAATACACTGTTATATTAAAATTTGTTAGCACCGAAGGTCCTAGTAGCCAGTGTGCTAATTAAGTTAGGGTTATATTGCATATATCTCCTATAAATAATAACAGTAATAAAATTTGTGTTTCGCGTTAGCACCATTTTACTTTTTAAAATTTTTTATTTTAAAGTTTTATATATTTTGAAAGTATAAAAGGTTAATTCTAATAGTTAAGGAACTAGTTCATAATAGACGAAACAAGTCTAGTCAGATTTGTGACGAAAATCAGCAGTTTTGGACCAGTCGAAAAAGTAAATAAAAATGAATAAATGAATATTAAAATCAACAAAAGGAAATATTCTAGGAATTAAACTATTTTTTTTAATTTTTTGTTCGATAACATAATTTTTTTTTTAGTTTTTATTCCAAAAATTTTCTTTATTTCTTAAATTTTTTAAATCTTAAATCTATCAAACTAGTTCATAATAGACAAATCGAGACTAGTCCAATTTGAGACTACTATCACCAGTTTTGGACTAGTTGCAAAAGTACGCAGGCATAAATTGATAAATCAACATTTAAATACAATTTTTTTTTCCAAATTTATATAAAATAATATGATATAAATTAATATATATAAATTATGATATTTTTTTAAATAATTTCAAATTCAAACTTGTTGTTCTCCCTACCCCCGTTTTTTTTTTTAATTTTTTTATTTCACAATTTAAATTATTCTGGAACCAAAAAAAAGCAAATTCTAATAGTTATTGAACAAGTCCATAATAGATAAAGCAAGACTAGTCCAATTTCAGCCGAAAATCGCCAGTTCTGAACTAGTTCAAGAAGTAAATAAAACTTTATCTATGCACATACCAAACAAAATTCTAGGCACTAAAGTTTTATATATAATTTTTTACACTCAAATTAGCTCGATTTAAAATAATAGATTTTTTTTATATTTTATTTCAATTTTTTTATTATCTGAAAGTAAAAGAAAACATGCAAATTCGCATGAAAAGTATTAAGTATTACGATTAAAACATATAAAGCAATAACAGCAAACATAACAGAACAATATATACTTTTCTTACACCTGCATTAGTCTTTTTGCAACTACGAGTACTATAGTACACTTCAAGACATCTCGCACTGGTATGACTTCTTCCATCAGATAACAGTTCTTGAACTATTTAGAAAGTCTATTTAGTAGTTAGTCGATGGGTTTTATTTATGTAGAAAATATTTGCAACCACCGCCTAATTGAATGTGTGTGAGGCAGAGATATTAGGTAGTTCACCAACAGACCAACGATCCAAGTACTCAGAAGACTCTGGCTTACTTCCCTTAGGCCCCCAATCAGTCAAAACACTCCTAATTTTAACAATGGACCAACCTGAATTTCCCAAACTTGCAAAACTATTTGCTTTAAAAGACATAGAAGGGAACGTTGGAAGTGGAAGCCTTTTCTCAGTACGCACTGTAAAGCAGAGCGCTATTACTAGATAATACTATATTTGCTCTCACTAAACATATGCCAGGGCAGATTTGCTGGCTGTTTTCGGTGTCCAAACACTCAATTAAAATAATCATAAATGAGCGCTTGATTTTTCTTGCCCCCGTTAAAAGAACGAGAATGCGAAGAGGTTTTTGTTCATCTCTCCCACTTTTTTTGATATGTGGGATGGGGCATTTGGCAAAAATATTTTGAGATACGAAAACCTGAGCTTTCTGGAAGGTGTCAATCCAGTCAAGAATTTGGTTATTTGTCTATTTCAAACAAATTTTTGCCACTTAGCACCAAAATTATTATGAGAATAGTTTACTTACACAGTATTGGGATATTTGTTTTAATTAAATTTTGTTTCTTTTAGTTAAGAAACGAATACTTTCCACTTTTTTTTGGGAGTCCCTTTTTTACGATAAGAAATCTATTTTCAAAACTATTTATTTTCTCTTTAAAGTCTCCTGAAGAGTTCTGAAGGATGGACTTCATACTTATCTTTCCGCAATGCAAAATTCCTTTCCCTAAAAGTATGTTCGCTTTTTTTCATTACGAACTCAAATGCCACAAATGGTTAATGGTTAATGGTTGTAAAGGGTTAAGGAGTAGTCCTTTAGCACTGCGACCATATTGATCTATTGTGCCACAAAAGTCAAGCCTCTAAAAATTTTTTAGCAAAATCAAAAAAATTAAGTAACTTAAAAATAAACCGAGCGGCCAAAGCTCACCATTCCTCCTTTCCAATTTCTGCTGCGTAATCGCTTGTGGCACAACAAAAGTGAGCGATTCAATCAGTTGCCAAACAAGCGGACTTATTAGAGCACAATGAGAAATTAATTAGCAGAAGTCGAATCAACTGGGTGGTAAAAACAAAAATAAAGTCGCGATGCAATAACCCGGAATGAAATAAAAATGATTGAGTAATTTCTTTTTTATGTGGTTTTTTTTGTAATAATGTTTTTCAGAATATGATTTATTGTGATTTAATTTGCTCTTATTTGATGCTTGAGCGAGTGTCTGAGTGAGCTCATAACAGATTTTTTATAGTGGATTTATGTGTATGTGCATGCAGCTGCTTCACAGAATGAAGCGCTGTTGCAGAAAGGGTAGATGGTGAAATGGATATAAGAGAGATATAACTTTAAACTTGCGGTAAATTGATTAATTGATTAACTAAGCAACTGTAATTAAAAATATGAAGCTTCTGTTCCTTGTAGCCTAACTAATTGCAGTTAAATTGAACCCTTTTTAGATAATATTGCTTGGGGTACAAACAAGTTTTTAGCGACTCACAAAAAATTAAATGATGTAACTTGCATTAAATAATGCCGGATCAGCTTGTAACTACGTGCATTTATGGTGAATGTCATTGATTCTACTAAAAATCATACTTTTTTGTCTTCTCACCTGGCCAATATCAGCGAAAAGTGCTGTAGTTTTTAGTTTTAGTTCGAAGAAAAGTTCAGCTGATATATCGATCGCTGCTTAAAGTATATAATAAATGCGCTCAAAAAAATACGAAGGGAGGCCAGAAAGGTTTAGTTACTCACAGTTTACTAATGAGATCCACTAGCTTAACTAAACAATCACTGATGGATTTCATATATACTGATGCAAGTGAGTTCTTAATTGCCGCTCAAACACTCCCAATTTGCTAAAGGCCGCGAAGGAGTTATGTTTTCGCACTGCATCGCCCCACATGTTGCAAAACTGGTCAAGAAAACTTCAAAGCATCTTCAACGGCATGACATCCTTCGTACACTGCATTCACGAGATATTGTTTTTTTCGATTATCATTTGCTACACTCGATGTTCGAGCAGCACTTCACTTTTTAGGAAGAAGCCATGAAGCCAAGCTTCAAAGCTCTGAACAGAAACTCTAAAATTATTTGTACACCGTTGAAGTATTCCAATTGGTTGACTTATTTTTGGTTAGCTGCAGTTTGAAAATTTATTCTGTGATTTTTGATTATATTTTGATATATAGATATGCCTGTTTCGCAAGTATATGCAGTTTATGTCCGAAAAAACCTTTCAAGAGAGATTAACTTCGAAATGAAAAAAACCCTATGCAAATCGGAGCATTCTTTGCATAGCTTGAAGCGCTGTTTTGATACCATTATGAGACATCCAACAGGCAGTTATCTACAGCCAGCCAGAGCTCTTGATGTAATGAAGAAGATTGATGGGACTTAAGTTGGCTGTCGAAGAAAGGAGTACTCAGTGTCCTTAACTGTTTAGCTACTAAGCCCGAACATTTACAGCGAAAGTACTCAATAATTTCCTTCTCTGAAATACCCTCACAGCTTCTGCAATGATAAACCTAGTTTTCTTGCGTGTATTCTGATCGTCCAATGAGCAGTAAACCAGAGTTCACAGGATTTCTTGAGACCTGCGTCTATTTTACTGTGGCCAGAGGGGATTTGAGGTCACATTCGAAGAAAAAGAACTTTCTATTTCTTCCTGACAAATAAGTTGGGCAATTTCCTTTTAACAATAATCAGGGGGTATCGTGGACCGGGTAAGGGATCTCTAATACCAATTCAGTCGAATTCTTGCTGGCAAGCTCATCAGCAATTTCATTTACCTCTAGGTTCCTATGTCCTGCAACCCAAATCAGTGAGATACTACCTGCGTACTAAGAGACTTTATCTCCCCCTTACAGCAGCTTACCAGTTTGGATCTGCGCCGTGGCGATGTCAGAGCCTTGATCACAATTTGACTAACGGAAAAAATGTTAATATCTCCCTTGCTCCCACGTTGCATAAACATTTAGCACTCCTGCATGATCGCAAAGACTTCTGTCTGTAAAACACTAGCAGTATTCGGCAGTTTTAAGGAAATAGTTAAATTGGCTGATTTAGAAAAAACCGCTGCTCTGACTCATGATTCCTTTTTGGAGCCATCAGTGAAGACTTTCTAATCCTCTCTACTAGGATAGATTGATCTAACATAAACCTTAAACTCCAGTTTGTGTATAGAGAGACATTGATGAAGTTCAGAGAAATTTCGCTGTAGTAGATATCGCAAGATATGTTGATCCTGTATAGCTTGTTCCATTCTACACATCTCCTGGCTGGCGCAGATGTTGTTTGAGCTTCCTCGGAAGACTTCCGCGTATCCCTCAGCGTATGGTATATAGTCTCAATTCATAGTCCTTAATACACTCGCTGTGATCGTCATCAAGAGAAGGGGGCCTCGTTCTTTTTCCGCGAAAGTTGTCTTTCTCGCTGAAAGTTTTAGTAAACCATTAAACTTCCGTCAGAGCGTCTCTATTAAAATCCGTTGTCTCACAAAGGCGAGCCAGGGCCCAAAGGGGTTGGTGTTCATATTATGCACATGTTTTTCGGAAGTTACCAAGAGGGCAGATATGGGGACGCCCCGGAGTCGAGATTGCGTACAGCTCTGAAACTGCACTCCCACCCAGCAGGACCTCAATACTGCACTAAACAGATGAGACATAGGTTTTAAAAATCGTTTTACAAGAATAGAAAACCCCATCTGCAGCTCTAAACTTCATTCGCCTTTCGTAAATGAATACTCAGTAAAGCCAATCATTGGTTCCAAAAGGCTCTCATAAAACAGGCTAAATAAGTGGAGGCCACAGAACAAACAAACAACCGAATTATATACGAAAAGTCCTTTAATTTGACTTGAAGCAGCTACTTCACTACGCTGTCTCCGATCACCATCCCCACCCACAGCCACACTCAGCCATCCAGCAGTCGCACAACCTTGTTGTTTGAGTTTGCAAACTACTAACCTGATTATTATCAACTTTCACATTCACATTCCATGCAAAATCTTTGTATAAGCGTTGTAAATATTTTTGCCATAAAAGCAAAGCAAACGAAAAATTGTCTCATAAGCAACTCAAGCGTCATAAGCACCGGTAGTGCTGAAATTCCAGCAAATAAACGAAATGAGCAAAATCAGCGCGGAAAGCAAACCAAGTTTACTTCCTGCTTAAGCTCATTTATATATTTATGCATTCATTCGTTTACTCGAGCAGCAGTCTTTCGGTTAGCTTTGTTTGAATGTAGTGGAATTCGCTGGCTATGCTGGCTGTCAAGCACTGTTTCTCGCACCTCTATTTACCAAACTGGCATTCCTTTTCCAACTTGCGCTGGTAGCTATTTCGGCATGCAGGCGCTCCTACTCATTTTCCAGCCAGACAAACAGCGAGGCTGCCAACCAATCAGTCAGCCAGCCATCGTTCAGAGTTACTAAGTAATCTCATTATAATAATGGGAACAATTGATTTTTGTCTGACTGCCGGTAAGACAAAACAAGTAATCTTCTTGTTGCCACTACTACATATCTACCTTACTGCCACTTATAAATATTTTAGCTAACGAAATACACTCATACATACATACATAAGGAATTATAGGAGCGCTCAGCGAAAGTTACGAATTCAGTATTTTTACACAGGGTCCTTCGTAGTAAACAAAAGCACTGTAAATATAGTAGAGTAAGCTCTTCGCGAATGCCGATAAATATTTACGACTACACCTGCTTGTGCTGCCTAGCAGCTGCTTTCGTGAGGCTATCGATGGGAAGCAAGTGAGAACGTCTAAACCACCATTGACAATACTATGAAGGTAACAACTCGAGTGCATACAAGTACATATATATATGTATGTATGTGTATACATTAACACAACGAATATTAGTGTACAACATAAACTCATAAGCTGGTAGAAAATAGTGAAACTGAAATTCCGCATCATCATCTACCAGCAATCATATACATAAATAAACAAAATGATAGCACTTTTCGTTGTTACTGAAGGACTCAAAAACTGCTGAATGTATTGCAGTTAATTTTGTTTTAGTTTATTTTCTGGATCTCTGGTTGTGACTTAGGATACAAGATGATCGAATAGGTGGCGCTGCTGTTGAGATATTTGCAAAAATATGATTTATGATTCGGTTTGCTTCAAACTCGGAATGTGTATTGATTATTTTCGTTATTATTGTTGGGTATAGGCATTACGATCTTAAGATATATTATTCTACTTTCAGGTTTTAAAAAATATTATCCTGAATTTTAGTGTGAAGCCTGGGTATTTGAAATTCAAAGCACCGTCCATTATTACATGATTATCACGGATTCTTTTTTGCACCAGTGCAGTACGTTTCTCAACTTTGGGCTTTGTAGTTTTGGAATGGAAAAGAAATCTTGGCACAACAAAATCTAGGTCGAGTAGTCTGTATATACTATTTTACTCAGTAAGAACCCTCGTAATAGGGAAAAAACTATAGTAGTTTGATTTGACTGTTTTGACGGTAAATTCATAGTACAATCTTAAAGTTTTTGTAAGGATCATTGAAGCTAATATGTTCAAGAATTTCAAGACAATCAACAGAACCACAAATAGCATCAAAAACAAACATCATAGACTGCAGTGTGCGTCTATTCACAAGAGATCCCAAGTTAATTAGCATGCACTGAGCACTGCAGGGTGGTAGTGGATCAGGCAAATGAAGAGGTGGCCGAGCGAACTGAAGAAAATTTTAATTTTCTTTGAGTAAAAGGCATACCTTGAATTTCGAAGAAAAAATGCATATTCCATCTTAGCCGTGCATTTGGCAGCCGTAATAAATTCATTACTTAGATTGGAAATGTAATAAAAGCGAAAGTAAGTGCCGTGTACTTCAATCGTAGCAAGGAAAGATTTACAGCGGTTTGCGACTTATATATTATCGCATCGATATATATTATATATTAAATTATCGAAACGAGAAAGTGCTCAACAGTCTCCTTCTCTGAAAAGTCCCCATAGCTTCTGCAATGGAGGTTAAATGGTAACCCTAGTTTTTCCGCGTTTGTGCCGATAGTCCAGTGACCAGTACGAACATAGCTACGAGTTTGGAAATTTAATGGTGAGCAGTCCCAAAGACTTTCTGGGACCTCCGTATATTGTACTGCACGTGAAGAAATGGGGCTCCATCTTTTCTGCGCTTTCCTGAGAAATAATTTGTGCAGTTCTCTATGTTCCCTTTATGTGCCTATGTCTTGGAACCCAGATAAGAAAAATGTTACTTGCACATCCAAGAGATTTGATGCCTTTTTTACAGGAGTTGACTAGATCTGCACAATGGCGTCGTCGGAGACTTCAACGCGGCTTGAGTATCGGAGAAAATGTTAATATCTCCCTCGCTCCCGCGTTCTCTAAGCATTTTGCATGCCTGCAGGATCGCAAAGACTTCTGCTTGAAAAACACTGCCAGTATTCGGTAGTTTGAAGGAGATAGATAAATTGGCTGATTTAGAGAAAACCCCTGCTCCGACTCCCGATTCCATCTTGGAACCGTCAGTAAAGACAGAGGTGCAGGCTTCGGTGCAGATTTTTCCCTCGATCCAATCCTGTCTATCCTCAAACTCTAGTTTGCGGATAGAGAGATTTGTTCGAAGTTCGGAGAAATACGGTGTTAACTGCCCGAAAATGCTACCATGTCCCTTGAGAGATTGCTTGCAGAGGCCAGTCTCCTTTAATCAGATTGCACTTTGAGCTGCGATGGAAATAACGTAAAGGTCGATGGGAAGTTTATGCAAAAGAATATTCACAAAGAGGATGTACTGGACTGACAATAAAAATTAAGTTGGGAAGACCAAACAACCAGAAAAGCTGATAATAGGGAGCTGACTTCTAGAAGTACGAAATAGAGGAACGACTCAAGTTCTATAGCGGGTAGGAAAAGGTTAAGCAACCCAAGGTTTCAAACGACTTTATGTGTATTCAAAATAAGATCCCTCGGCTTAAACAACTTCTTAGCGGTTTGACACCTGATAGAGAAAAACAGTCCTCCGACTTCTTATTTCGGCGGTTACTTTACAATTTGATTCTTGAATTTTGGCAATTTCGATAACTTGACTACTTCCTTCGAGGGATTGAACGACTGCTGACTATTTAACGCCCAATAATGTTGTCACCTTTTTACAAATATGTATGCATGTATATCCTCCTATTCCCTAAGCAAAAATATGTTTAAATCGGCTACTAAGCCTTCGCTTTGTATTCGCATGCCTACATAACAAAGTCCATGAACAAAATCTTTTGTTTTTCTTGCGATTTTAATTTGGAAAACTCTTACAATTCCACAAACTTTGCCAACTTAAAGCCAACTATCCACTTCAGCTGCCCACGCTGCCCTATTTTGTTATCACATTTTCAACACATTTCAGATATTTACCTTCACAGGTGTTCTCCTCATCCAATACACTTTCGCTTGTTAATTTACCTTTTATTCGTTCATTTGATGCGTTGAAAAGACGTTGAGAGCATTATCAAGTCGGCGGTTGAAAATTTTCGCACACCAACACAAAGATACACATATTTACATACCAACACACGAAAGCAAATTATGAACCAGAGCAACGACATTGGGTACAATACAGCACAGTTCGTGGCATGGGGCGGAGCCGGGGGACGGCAGTACCAGAAATAGGCCAACAGCGAAATGAAATCTTGAAATGTTAAAATTTGCAATGAATGCAATGCGAGTACGTGGCAAATGTGTGTGTATGTAAGGCAGTTTGGGGCAACGAAAATGTGCCAGTGTTTGTGTGTGCGTGCATGTAGCAGGACATAGGGGCGGATGAGTGCCAGCGAAATGGCGTTGGAAATCGATTTTAAATGGCAATTTTCGGCGAAATGCCAATTTCAGTTCTTCACTGAATCGCTGAATGGTTGAATAGCTGCTGTTGGTATGCCGATGATAATGGCGAATGTACGAATGACGGCGACTTAATGACAGATAAATATCACTCGCAAAATATGCACTTACGCGAAAACACAAGCAAGAGAATGTAAATGTGTTCATTAAAGGCCAAATGAACAGAGACATTTGAAGTGGGCCAGCATTTGAGGCTTTAAGTTTGAGTTCACAAGGAGTTGAGCCAGCGCACGTCAGTGTACTTGAAGACTAATAGCAAATGCCTATTTAAGTGAGTGCCTAATGACTGCCACTAAAGTTTATTGATTGTAAAAGGAATGCTTGTGTAATTACTAACACAAATGTGCCTCTACAGACGAGCGGGTATATTGAAATACTTTGTTTTTGAATTTATGTAGGTAAGCTGCTTATTTCGCTTGGTTAGCTGGCTAGCTGGGTAGAGGGCTAGATGGCTTGCTGACTGGTTGCCGCTTGATTGGCAGTGGGTCAATGGCAGGCCAGCAATTTTTGTTACTTACTAACCCGAAATACCTTCACTACTCCCTACTTGGCTCCTCTGCATGCGCTCCACTTTGAATCCATTAGCGCCAGAAGTAACTGGTGAAATTGCAAGCGCAGAAAGCGTGAAGTGTGTATGTATGTATACGTGTACTACATACATATCGATAGACGATTTGTATTCATTCTCACTTGCATCACTTTGCTTGAATTCAGAGCCGGCCGATTTGCAATGGGACTGGGGCAAGGACGTGCGCTGGAGGACTAGAAAGTATGCACTCAAATATAAGCAGTGGGTTGCTAAATTATTAGGGAGGAATAAGAGAAAAGTATGCTCAGACTTATAGAAGCCATCACTGAAGCGATAGGGATTGTCGCTAAGTATTTATTAGTACTAAGTTATATAAATTTTTAAACCGTACTGCTTCTTTTTATTTCTATCGATACTAATATTTTTTATAAATTCTTTTCTTTATATTAACAAAACTTCATTTCGTAAAAAAAACAGTTTTTTGTGATGAATCATATGCCAGTACTCCACAAATACTTTCCCTTATAGCTATCACTAATAATTTGCCCGCCTACTGCACTAAAACTTACAGCCCTAAAGTTTGTGAGCAGCAAATGTATGTATGTATGGTATGTATGTGCGGCATAGATCGCTAGGTGTAAGTAATGATTGTTTTAACTAGTATTGCTCGTTTTAGCGGCTGTTCTGTAAATCCTTTTGTATACTATTTTCCCTAGATTCACTTAACCCGGAAATATGGGAAAACATTGAATACCAACGAAAGGAAGTTCGAAAGTTCGACTACTAATCTAACGCTATTTATCAATTGTCTGCAAGAGTGGGCCAACTACATGAAGAAGTAGCAGCCACTTCCACACATTCACGCTCTTCAGCTCAGCAGTTTTGTAGTACTCAGTGATTGGTATACACAACTTTCGTGCGAAATTCGATTATATCCACATGCAGTGTAAGTGTATTTGTGTATGTGCAGTGTTAGTATATAATAAATACATATACACTAGCACACACTTATTGACTTTCGCTCTCAATGATTTTTTGTTTCCACTTCATCAGCTTGTTCGCTTTCTAACCTTTGCATGAATCGATAAAATTAAATTAAATTTGTACATACATATGTAGGACGAGAAGGGGTGATGTGCAATACTTTTCACTTTTTTAAATACTTTTTACTTTCTTAAATACTTCTTTTTCCGAAAATTCATTTATTTATTTATTGTTATTGAAAAAGGATAATATAATTATGCCTTAACAATCTAGAAAAAGCATTAGCAACTAAGGCCATCAGCTTCTTAAAATTAATTTAGGTCTACTTTTTGTACAAATAAGACTTATGTAATATATATGTCACACTTCAAAATAAATGTTTAGTTTGGTTATAAATCTTAGAATTTCTTTTATGTTGGTGTGTGCTACATTTTAGAGCAATTCCCTTATGTTGGGGTTGGCCATAGACTCACGTTTTGTTTCAAGTGTTGGGCATCCTTCGATTATATGTAGTATTGTTAAGTTCGTATCGTCGCAAAAGTAGTTGAGTGGACGTTTTGGAAGAGATGTTGTTGGGTTAGTCTGGTGTGTCCTAGACGGAAGCGAGTGTATATAATCTGTTGCCCTCTTGTTATTTTTCTTGGTAGTGTTGCTGGCTGACGAGTTGGGTTTATCTCTTTGTAGTAATGAGTATATTCAATAAGAATGTCTCGTATCTGTGATATTGATGGGTCGGCAAAATTACCATTTTAGATTACTTGGATTGCTCCTAGGGGATCGATGCATAGAAGGTATCGAGTTTTATGTTTTGCGGCATATCGGCAGGCAAAGAGGATTGCTGTTGCTTCTGCTGAAAAGACTGATGAGTACCATGGTAGTACTGCAGATAAAAAAGTTGAGATATCGTCCACTACGCTACACCCAATGATATTACTGTTTTTGGAACCGTCTGTATATAGGACTCTCCAGTTTACATATGAGTTGCGTATATTTAGAAAGGATTCTAAATATACTGATGTACTATAGGTGTAGTTTCTTTTTCGTATTTCGTTAGGTCGAGCATAATAGAGGTTTTTCCAGAGTCCAAGGAGGGGCGCAAAGTGGGAGTGTTGGAAATGGAGTTATTGAAATATCTTCCTCTTCTATAAGTTCTCCTCGTATTACGTTTTCTTTTTAATCTTTTTTTCAAAACAGCTTGGACTGGGGATCCTTCGTTATATGCCAACTTAAAAATCGTCCCTGTATTGGTGTAAACTATCCGACCCTTTAGTGTTGGGAGTCCAGCTTCTGTTAGTATATTTATGATGGGGGTGGTACGAAATGCTCCAATGGCCAGTCTTGCTGCTGTATGGTAGATTAATGACATTTTTGATAAATTTCTTTTTGAAGTTAGGGAGAATATTGGAAGGCCATAATCTATTTTAGCTAATATTGTCGCTTTTATAATTCGCACAAGTGTGTTGGAATTGCTCTCCAAATTTATATTGCTTAAACATTTTATAACATTCAATCTGCTTTGAAGTGAGTTGTGAAGATATGTATGTGATCATTCCAGGTGTACTTATTATTAAACACTAAGCCTAGCATTTTAAGACTATTTACATTAGTAATATTATTATTATTTACACTGTGTGAAAAAAAAACTAAATATACGTTTATGGAGACCTAGCACAACTTGTAGGTATAGAAAAACTAAGAAAAATGGTATATGAGAAATTTCCAATACACCTCCAAAATCTCGTTTTATGGCCAAAAAACCGTTTTTCAGTAGGTTGATGTGAACAATCACTCCTAACTTCGCCAATTTCCATCCGATTTCGCTTTTTTTTTTAGTTCGAAAGAACAAAAACAAGCCTTTTCGACAGTGTGTTGACAATTTTTCTGAAATGGTAACTGACCAGGCTGTAGGCGCAAGTGTTTGGAATTTTTTTTTATTTTTCCTCTCTTTTTTTCAACTTTGACATAATTTTTACGATATTATCCGATATTGAGGATTTTTTTTTAGTACACTACTGTTATAGTAAATTTAATTTTGCGTCGAATGAGCTATATTTGACTGTAATTGAATTAAAATTCATAGAGTTGTATGAGTTTACAGATTTTTTTATTTTTTTTACTATTTTGGTGTGTAGGTATAAGCTAAATCGGAATAGGGGCGTGTTTTGATGCGTTATTATACGATAGATACATATTATTTATTGGAATATATATGTATACATAAGAGTACGCTGTACTGCATGCAACAGAACTGGTTAGAAGTTTCGAAAATATCTGACATATTATCACGCATTTCTTTTTCAATAGAAATATGAAAAAGCTTTCAAGTGTACCTAAGTTCACACTGTACATTGAAGTTTGTTATTATAATTTAACCTTATTAAAACGTCAAAAGTTTATTGTTTTGCTTCAATTTGTGAAAAAGAAATGTGCGATAATCGGAATAAGTTTTGTTTCATGGTTTGTTGGTTGATCAATTGCATCGTTTCAAGTTATAGAATAATATGGCATCATCAGCCTTATCATAAACCAGATGACTGTTATTTTTGTAAAACGGACGTAAACGGTCATCAAAATAAAACTCAAAAGCACATAAAGTATGCTGATGTTGCAACTGTTAAGAAACCCGTAGTCTTGGTCGATATGATTGACTCAACTGCAGGTCATGAATTGAAGGTCAATATACACTTCCTGCACTCACATTTGAAATTTTTTCCCGGAAAACCTGGGCCAGATGAGCGATGAACACGGTGAACGATTTCACCAGGGGATAGGAGTCATCGAAAAACGTTTTCAAGTGAAGAACTCCATCAACATGCTTGCTGATTATTGCTGGTCCTTGAAACGTAAAACAAGTGATGACTCCTAAACACGGAACAGGTCTAGCAAACTTTTTTGAAATCTAGATTAGTTTTTCCAGACATCTTTTAAAATTTTAAACATGTACTGCTTCGTACGGTTCTATTCCGGTTATGTAATGTTATGTCCTTTTTTTCTGTTTTACAATATGCTGTAATTTAACGTACTGTTCTGTAATATACTATACTGTACCGTGCCATACTAAACTCCAAAGAGCCATTTCCAATGCATTTTTAAGTTTGGAACCAGTTCCGTTGTGTACTGCACCGTACCGCACCTTACAGTGCTGCACTGTACTGTATATCTATACTCCAATAAATATGATGTGTTTATACTGACACTTGTTATCATTTTCCTGCTTCGAAACGCGCCCTTATTCCCATTTAGCGTCAGCTATATGTAGAGTAGAATGGGGTAAGATAGGTCATTTTTTTTTGGAGAGCTCTTGCTACGGTGTTTTTGCATTGATTTTGAAATTTTTTTTTTTTTTTTTTTTTTTTTTTTTTTTTTTTTTTTGTCGTTTATTTGCAATCTATTTTTAAAATAATAAGCAAATTATCTAACTATTAACAATTTGACTTATATTATTGAGCTCCATTGAGGTCAATAATGATATATATGTATACTACGATTAATGTACACTTATATTCAGACTTATGTGTTAGATTTTAATACATTTTAATATTAGATTTATCTATTAGGTTCTGAATGGAATGTCTAATACATGATGTCTTTTAAGTCTATTAATTTCATTAGTTTCATCAAGTAATGCAATTGCTAGCGGGTTATCGTGATAACTTAATCTCTGTAAATATTTTGTGGTAATTTTTTTTAATTTCATCTTTTATAAAGGGAATTTTTAGATCAGTATGTATGGCTTTATTTGTGACGAACCAGGGTGCACTTGTGATAAGCCTTAAAGTTTTTGACTGATATCTTTGCAGAATTTCTATGTTAGAATTGCAAGCAGTTCCCCACAGTTGTACTGCGTAGGTCCATACTGGCTTTAGTATAGCCTTATATATTAATATTTTGTTATTTAGATTAAGTGTTGATTTTGGTCCTAGTAGCCAGTAAAGTTTGTTTGTTTTTATCTTTAACTGGGTTTTTTTTGCTTGAATATGGCATTTCCAGGTTAGCCGTTTGTCCAAATGTATGCCAAGGTATTTGACCGTATCATGTTTGGGAATTATATTACCATTTAGATAGAGTGAAGGGCATTCTTTCCGTCTCAATGAAAACAAAACATGCACAGATTTGTTTGTGTTAACTTTTAATTTCCATCGGTCCAGCCACGTCTGTATCTCGTTTAGTTCTATCTGAACTAGATTGGTTGCATCAATTGGGGACGGACTTGAAGCTAGTATAGCGGAGTCATCAGCGTATGTAGCCATTAGGACATTTTCGGTTTCGGGTATGTCAGATGTAAAAATCGTATAAAGTATAGGACCGAGTACGCTACCCTGTGGTACTCCAGCTTTTATGTATCTAATATCAGTTATTTCTTCATTTACCTTAACGTAAAATGATCTTTCGGTGAGGTAAGACTTTAGTGTTAGATAAAATGGTGCAGGAAGTATTTTTTTTAATTTATATAACAGGCCTTGATGCCATACTTTGTCGAATGCCTTTTGTACATCCTTTTGTTCTTTCAAACTAAAAAAAAAATCGAAATCGGATGGAAATTGGCGAAGTTAGGAGTAATTGTTCACATCAACATACTGAAAAACTGTTTTTTGGCCATAAAACGAGATTTTGGGGGTGTATTGGAATTTTCTCCTATACCATTTTTCTTAGTTTTACTGTACATACAAGTTGTGCTTGGTCTCCATAAAAATATAATATCACTGTCGCACAGTGTTATACATATGTTTATGCCTTGATAATTTTGTTTGCAGAATATGTGTAGGTGTTTAGATTTATTAGTAGATATAATTGTTCCGCTGGCATTACACCAATTAGAAATTTTTTGGAGTAAAATGTTTGTTTGGAATAAGGAAATCCGAAAATTTATTTTTTTTTACATACAATGCGTAAAATAGATGTGTAGAAGTAGGAAAATACAAAACTTCTCCAGTGAAATTTGTTTCAGATTCCGATTTGTTATTAATAATTTTTCGAATTTATCAAAAGTTAATTCTGTGGCGATGTGCAACACTTTTCACTGTCTTTAAAAACCACATTCAATAAATAAACTTTTTAACATAAAATAACAGTGTCATATAAAAGTATATGAAGAAAAAAAAAATTCTGTGTTAGAATTTTTTAAAAATTTTGAACTTCATTAGAACAATTTTTAGAATCAAACTTTTGATACTTTTTGTGGCGTGATGTGCAACATTTTTTACTTTTTTCAGGAAAGACATCCAAGAGTTATATATTTAATTTTATAATAAATTTATCAATTACAAAACAAATTTTTTATTAATATTTTTGATTATCAAATTTTGGAGGAAAAACAAGTGTAGTATGATGCAGATCATCTTCATTCGTATCACTACAGCTCGTTGTAAGCCTTAACTTCCTACATAATTCTTCTCTATGCATCACGGTCCATAGCCAGACTACGGTAGGTTGCCACTCCTATGTTTCTTAGATCGTCCTCAAAGTAGTCTAACCATCGGTTTCACAGCTATCCTCTTCGCTCTTCACCAAGCATGCGCGCATCTAGAGCTTTGCGAGGCATTCTTTCATCTAGCATTCTGCAAAGGTGTCCTAGTCATCGGATGTGCTGCGATTTGGCAAATCGTACAATGTTTTCCTTTTTCAGGAAATCCTCTAGCTCGCTGTTATAGCTAGTGCGATGGAGCCCATGTTCTTCTCCTACTGGGCCCAGATTTTTTCAGTATTCTTCTTTCCAATTGTTTAATTGAATCCGCTCTCAATATCCACGTTTTGCATCCATACGTTGCTACTGGTCGAATTAATGTTTTATATATTTTGATTTTCGTTTTCCTACTCAAGAGCTTGCTTTTTAACAGTTTAACATGGGCAAACTATGTTTTGTTTGCAGCTCGCACCCGGTCTTGAATAGGAATCGTTGCATCATCGGTTCTACTGAGAAGCAGTCCGAGGTATTTAATTTCAACCACCCTTTTAAATATGTGATCGCCAATTCTAAGATATGCCGCTTTTCTCAACGTGTTAATATCAGAAGTACAGAAAATTTCCTAAAATCAAATTTTGGTAAAAAAAATGTGGAGTGGTTTAATTGAGTTGTGAAAATATATTAGATATATCAAAAAAATAAAATATTTGGCAAAAAAATGTGTAAATCTATTTTGTTAAAAAAATATGTTGGTATGACGAATTGTGCTTTGAAAAACATAAGTTAGAAGGAGAAAAACTTATGTTTTATCAAAATATGGTAAATAAAATTTTAGTACGATGTAATTCAGCTTTGAAGAGCAGAAATTTTCCACACAATAATTTTGTATTATCAAATTTTGGTAAAACGAACTTTTGGAATGGTATAATTTAGTTCTGAGAATAGAGATATCCAAAAACCAAAACCAAACAAAAATTTTATCAAATTGCGTTAAAAAATAATTTTATATTTATTGTAGAAATTTTGGAGGAAAAAGATCCCTAAATGCCTGAAGAATAGAAGTATTCCAAAGAAATATTTTTTTTTATCAAATTTTGGTAAAACAAACTTTTGGAATGGTATAACTTAGTTCTGTGAATAGAAACATCCAAAAAAAATTTTTTGGTAATTGAATTGTTTTAATAGAAATTAAAAGATTGTTTTGGTAAAAAAAAATTATATGTATAATTGAGAACAGAGAATAAACATTTTTCAAACAAAGGTATGATGTAAATTAAGTTTTGAAAATAGGTATTATTAAAAAAAATTTCAAACTTTCAATACAATGCAATTTAGCTTTGAAAGATAGACATTTCCCAAAGAAAATTTCAAATTTGGGTAAAAAATCTTTCATAAAAATCAATGAGCTGTGAATAGAAACATCCAAAAAAAATTTTTTTTGTAATTGAATTCTGATAATAGAATTAAAAGATATTTTTGGTAAAAAACATTGTATATGTAGGATATGATTGAGACCAGAGAATAGAAATTTTTAAATCAAAGCAAAACATGTTTCTCAAAATTTATTAAAAGAAATTCCTGGTATGATGTAAATTAAGTTTTGAAAATAGGCATTATTAAAACAAAAATATGTTTATCAACTTTTCAAACTTTCTGTAGAATGTAATTTAGTTTTGAAAGATAGAAATTTTCTAAATAAAAATGATGCTTTTTAAAATTTTGGTAAAAGAATTTCCTATTTATGATAGAAATTTTGGAGGAAAAAGATTCCTGAATATCTGAAGAATAGAAATTTTCCAAATAAAAATGATGTTTTATCAAATTTTGATAAAAAATCTTATATAAAATAATTGAGCTCTCTGAATAGAAGCACCAAAAAACAAAAAAAATGTTATATTAAATTTTGACAAAACAAATTTATAAATCTTTATATATGCAAAGGAATGTTTGTCTGTATGTCCTCGAGGAACTCAAAAACTACTGAACCGATTATTATAAGAATTGGTATATATAATATATGTATTTTTCCACGGAGCAGGTTTTTCGCTCATTGCTGCCACCAGGTGGCGCTGCAGAATAGCGACTTCTGCCCCGTTCAACCGATTTTTTAGAAATAAACAAAATCAATAAAATGGTTTAGAATGAATTAAATATTTGTGTACTGATTTTTCTTTAAAGTTATTTTTCTTAAATTTAGTTTAATTGTGGGCGTAGCAACGCACACCGGGTATAGCTAGTTTATGATAAAAATATCAAAAAAAAAATATGTAATATAGTATAAAATTTTTGTGGAAAAAAATCCTGTAGAGATCTGGAGAATGTAAATTTTTCCGATTAATTGAGTTTTGAGAATAGAAGCATCGATAAAAAACATTGCTAAAATAAAAAAAAATTATATTTATGATATGATGGAGCTCTGAAATAAATAAATTGTCCATAAAATAAAATAATTGTTTACGTGTTTTTTATTTCTTGGTTATTATGTATGTAGTTTGGTGGATGCGGCATTAGCTTCCATCCGATCTCGTTCAGCTTGCCTAATGTTTGCCTTGCGGTATGAGGTCTTGCGTTGTCGTGGTGAAACAAAACTTTGCGTCTATTCACTAAAGACGATCGATTTTTTTTAAGTGCCTCATTCAGGTTTGATAGCTGAAGGGAATAATAATCAGCAGTTATCGTCTGGTTTAGTTCCAGAAGCTCATAATAAACAATACCGGCCATATCCCACCAAATAGACAATAGGCAGGCGAATCTTCTTGGGGTGAAGGGCATCTCTAGGGGTCGGTTTTGGTGTTTCATCTTTATCTAACCATTGGCGTTTGGGAACACCAGTAACGATACGGTTCAAAAAACTTTCATTTTCAAGCCGTTGCAGCAGCTGAGAACACACATTCACTCTCTGCTGAAGGTTGGCGATAGAAAGTCTATACGGAAGCCATTTTCCCAGCTTTGAAACCATTCCCAACTGAACCAGGTGCCTGTGAACTGTTCTGTGCGATGAATTTAACCTCTGAAGTATCATACCGACTGTTAAATTTGGCTCAGCTTCCATGAGTTCGAG
This sequence comes from Anastrepha ludens, assembly GCF_028408465.1. Classification (NCBI taxonomy): domain Eukaryota; kingdom Metazoa; phylum Arthropoda; class Insecta; order Diptera; family Tephritidae; genus Anastrepha; species Anastrepha ludens. Next base: position 118,562,424 of record NC_071502.1, read on the forward strand.
CAAGGCGTTGTTGCATTTTTACCACTTTTATAAAAAAAATATAAAATATGCCTCTTATACGAGTTCGAAGATTCCATTTTATTTTTTAACAGCACGTGCCTCTATCTGCGATTAAAATGACTTGTTAAATGCACAATATATCAAAGAAAATATAAATAGTTCCGTTATATTCCGCGAATAATTTTTTGTATGCAAAAATCGTACAAAAGTTAAATTATGGGTCAGATATTAATAAAATGTATCAAACAACGACAAGAGCCTATGCAATGCTCCTTCCTAGTCGCTTTGTGTGAAGAATCTAACTGCAGTTACCTTTACTATATCGAACTCTTTGTAGATATTCAAGCCGATGATAAATGCAGCTTATTTTACTTTTTTTATTAACGATTGTTATTCATGTTTTAGAAGCGTTGTACAAATCCAGCTGGTATATATAAAAGGATACTAAAAGCAATTCACAATTGCATTTACTATAAATGAGTACTCAACCTCATTTACAAAAAGTTTATTAATTTGCATTTGAAAGTGCCACGAATCATATACCCAACGAAATATGTCAACAATTTTATAACAAAATATCTCTGGTCTGACTACTTTTCACCAATATTAAGCAATTGGGACTTACTATTCAATTTGTTTGCCAGAAATTTCCACTCACACTGCCCCTACTGCTCACTCTCTACCTCCAACTCTCGCTTTTATCAATACAACTGTTTTTATAGTCAACAACAATTTACAAAAATCACTTATCCAAACATTAATCCGACAAAATCATTTCAAGCACCACTTGCACAGAAGATTACTTGTTCCTCCATTTAATGTGTACGATTTTTCGTGCGTCTATCGAAAATCGCAAAAAACCAAAAATTTTCAATCAAAAAAATCAAACAACTACTCGAAATTCATGTCCTTGCAATTAGTTTGCATATAAAACACATTGAGTGTCACCAATTCGCCTGCTTTATTGTCTTGCAATGCTTGACTTCTGTGACTACTTAGAAATTCCATTTGCGTCAGATTTGTCTGCAACCACGCCCACTTTGTGGCTGCATTAAAGACGCATATTTTTTCGCAGCTAGAGAAAGCGAAAACCACAAGAATTTCTTGTTGTTCACGCATTGGAGAAAACTGAGACAAACACTCACACAAATATACTCCTACACATACATGAAAGTGCTTATCACCAAAAAAAAAAATGCTGTGTTTGTATGAATGGCTTCACTGTAGTTAGATGCCCGCTGGCGATAGCTAAAAATGTGGCAGTCCATCGTTGCTTTTTCACTTACAATTTAATTTGCATAGAATTTTCATTAATTTTTGTTGTATTTATAACACCAGACTTGGCTGTTTGTCGCACTCTTTGTATGTAGTAAATAATTTTTTTTTTTACTTTCTTTGTGTGGACTCCACTTTATCTCAATCGCTATTCTTATATGTAGGTGTGTGCGTGTGTATGCTCAGTGAGCTTGCGGATTGTCTTCAATTTGTCTGTTTACTGCCATCTCGGGCATGTCTCTCGTAATTTACTTTAATGGCGCTTATCTATGTGGACCAATTGATTTTCAATGCGTTTTCATTACTTTGCCACAAACTTGTCGTTAGCGTGGGTCAGCTGTTTTGTTACTTGATGTTTTTGATGGTTTGTGCGCTGTTTTGACTGAATGCATCTATTTTTATGCTCTATTTTATGCGGTGGTATTTCATTTGATGTTTTTTTCTTTCAATTTCCATTTATTGGATTTTGATACGTTTTCACTTGCTTTAATTTGTTGTTATTTGCTTTTATTGCACTTTAAATCATGTTGAGTAGTGGGGAACAGCCTTCCAAGTATCAGCGTTCGTAACCAACGAGATCAGACCACACACTCTGCTCATGATGAATCGCTGGTAAAAGAATTTCTGGATTTCCGCGGACTTGAAAAACTAATCAATTGCTTCGATGTGAACTTTACACTGCTGCACTACCACTTTTCAGGCAGATTTTAATTGGCGTTGAGAAATGGGTCACATATGTGAGCAAAAGCCGAAAAAGATCATAGCCATCGGTCCATCGGTGAGTACAGACAAACGATCGCAAAACTATAACTAATAGGCAGGAAGACTTTGTTGTGCGCTTGCTTGCCTTTGAAGTGATCCTAACTGACCTTCTTGATCTTTGTCAACAACTGACCAGATTCAAGCAAGCGATCGGCCTTAAATAGCCAAAATTGGAGAATAGGAACTGTGTTGTGCTCCATCAAGACATCGCCAGGCTGCACACTGCTTTATTTAAACGCCAAGAAGCCAGACTTGTCATTAATCGATTATCACCTCATAAAGTATTGCCTAAATTTTGATGATACAAAACTGGTCTCAAGACAGGTTTATGAAAATGGGGTAGTCAAAGAAAGCGAAAAATTAAGAAGAAACAATTGATAAACGCCTGGCCGCACACACCTTTACAAGTACACCACAAGCACCCAGAGCTTGGTTGAGAGTCTCTATCACATATGCCATGCTGTCCGGACCGGACACCAAGTGGTTATAACCTTTTCAAGCATTTCTATAATTTTTTCATAGCACAAAGCTGCCTGAGAAAGAAATACCTGTGAAAATCCAGAACATTGCGAAATTAAAAAAGAAATTCCGAAATTAACAATAAGAAAGAGAACTTCTTCAAAGACTGCAGTATGATGTTACGTTTCTAAATGGCCAATACTTTTTGTGTAAATTAGTGAATGGAAACCTCTGCTTTATATAAAGTAAAGTCCCAAACCATGCATTTTCTATCCCTTAATTGTATAAGGCTTTAATACAAATATATTTAGAATGAGTTGATTAATGCTCAAGGAGAAGGTGGTCACAGAAACGACAAGAGTCAGTGAACCATATCCCAACCATATGCAGATGAGCATTCTCAGTGTATGCTTGAGGGGAGTTATAATATTTTTAAACCTCTTTTGGTTTTACTCCCCATATTTTGATACCAGCTAACCACCCTTAGCTTTAGCTCTTCACTACTAAGCTTCTCCTTGATGGTGTGTTGACCCGTAGCAAGCAGTGGATCGAGTCCTATTAATGACGAGGCCTCAGCCTCTCTTGCCAATGCGTCCGCTATGTCGTTCTCAGTTATACCCGTGAGTCCTGGAACCCGACATAGCCGGATGCGATTGTGCGTATCTAACAGATTCAGTTTCTCGATATACTCAAGGACCAGTGAGGACTTAATCTCATAGGGTGACAAAGCGTTAATGAATAGAAAATCACACATTCTGGAAGTTCCGGTCTAAGTTAATCCCTGCACATAGACAGATGACATATACGTTTTCCTGGAAGATGGTTAGGAAGGAAACTGTAGAACATCATTTTTGCAGATATCCCGCGTTATTCGAAACACAATGAAAATATTTGATGGCACGGCAGATTGACGGATTGGAAGTCATCTCAGCAGTGGGTTGGAAATGTATCCTTAAATTCGCAATAGAAACAGGCACTATGCGGTTGTACTATTTCAAAACTCATGATAAAGGCACTTCATCTGATATCGCTGTGACCGAATCGGTCTATGTGTGACCGCAAGTCTAGCAGTTCAGCCTAACCTAACCTAACCTTACCCGCTTAACGGCAGAGCAGAGTGTGCTGGGTATTTGCTAGTTACATCCTAATTGATCATCATCGAAGTAAAACGGAGTAATGCGCATAACTTTTTACTTCACCTAATATTTCTTTCTCGAATTCCAAAGCCTACTTTAGGGTCTTCTTCCAAGGCTTGTTTGAACAAAATATTGTTTTTCCTTCTCCGCTTACTTTTTCCTCGATGGCGTGCTGTCATTATTAATTTCAACAAATTTATTAGTTGCTTATATATTGTAGATATATATACATACATACATACATCAGTTGGCATAGGAGATTTAAGTTCGACATGTGCGATCAACATTAATTGTAGTAGGGCAGCAAATTTCTTGGCGCATCATTAGTATAGCGCCCTTGGCGGGCCACATTTCATTACATTTCTTTATTATAGTTAGTTAAGCGCATGCAAACATACATACATACATGGGCATACCTCTCGCAATTACTGAAAGTGAATACGTCAGCCTACTTTGCGCCTTCAATGGCTTAGCTACACTTTTGCTTATTATTTGTTATTTATTGACGTATTCATTGCTCATTACTTTTCTCTGGACAACCGCGCTTTGCCACTACTCACATTGTGTGTTATTGTTTTTCGATTTTTCTATTGATAGTGAAAGTGATGCCTTCGTTTTAATAGTTTACCTCAGCTGTGTTGCCTTTATTTATTACTGTTTTGTTGGGCTAAAACCTACATTATTTTTCTTTTCCTTTTCCACTTGGTCACTAAAACTCACTTACCATTGGTGGTCTTTCCTGTCAATTGGTTTATAAATACTGGGATGCCGAGATATATGGGGGATAGTGAACGTAAAAAGTAAAACTCTGGGGTATCAACTCAAAAATAATCCAGGCAGGATTACCGGGAAAGTTGCTCTAAATACTTTCTGCTTCGCTTCATGAAAAAAATATTTTACATGGAATTTTTTTTTACAAATTATAACCGTCATTATTGGCTGGATAACTCTGGTCGGGTCTTAGCCTATCAGGTCTTCTCAGTCTGTTGATCATTATTGTGGTTATTAAAGACGGGTGCAAGTACAGATTTTCGAGTCCATGACTATAGCGCTCCGCCTTTATCACGAATCGCGCCAAAGATTTTTCACGCGTAAGATGCCTAGCGCGAACTGATACGAGTGTTGTTGCGCTTACATCCTCCTGCTTCCCATTTATCTTTGCAAAAGCTCTTGCTACTCTAGTATACGGTAAATCAAGAAACAATGCACTAAAAATAATCCCAGTTTTCGTCCTTGTGTGACTATTCTACCCTCCCCTAAATATTTGACTGATTTACCTCAGCGCCCCTTTACGTTTGTTTGATTTGTGCGGCCCTTCAAAGAATTATTCACTTTTTCCTCTTTATTTTCTTTGTTCGAAGCAGTTCGGCCTACTAAGCCAGAAGACACACACTTACGAATTTTGTGCTTTGTATATTTTTTTGTTGTTTTTCTGCTTTTTGTAGTGCCCATTGTAATGACCTGTATACAAAGGAAATCAATTGATAATGCTTAGGAAATTGAAAAAATCAATCACCTACTTATCGTTGCGTTTTCAGTCAAGCCTTAAGATCTACGATTTTTGCTTTTTATTAAATTTTGTTTTCTTTTTTCTTTGTATTACTTTTTATTTCATGGTTTCTTTCCTATTTCAGTTGAAACCACACTTTTGTCTTTAAGAAGCTGTATTATAGCACTCAGCAGCTGCTTCTCTTAGCAACTTCACTTGTTTTTTTTAAGCAAAGAACCATCGCATGACGCCGATTGTGTTTCTGTATTTTTGGAAGCTTTTTGTTATGCACTGATATATTTTCTCTTGAAATCAGCACTTTTTTTGTGTTTTGACGATGTGTTCACCTTTTATGTTTATTCATTTGGAATGCCCGCACTTTCTTTCCATTCCATTTGCTGAGTAAAATCATGAGTTACCACTTGGAAATTGAAACTATTAATACTTTTACTTATTTGTCTAAACGTTTTAACATTCATCCAATTAATTACGTTACTCTACTTAAGTGTTTCCAATAATTTTTATGACTTTCTTGTTTGTCTAATTTTTATATCCCCACTTCAACAGAATATTTTACTCATTCTCAGTAACACATCTTCATCTCAACTGGGTATACAACGGAAAGTTGTGCTCACTTTCTGTTCAAGGGTATTTATTTTTATGCCTGTCATGGCAATTCCATTAAGGTAAAAAACAGTCTGGCAATCAAAGTGATATGATATTTGAAAATTTGGCAGATTAATTGTGTTTGCTTGGTGACCAACGTGAAGTTTGGAGAAGGGAAAGTACTGGCAACGCTACTGAATAAATTGAAAGCGAAATTATATTTGACTTCTGAGAAGTGAAAAAGAAGCTAGTACACGTTCTTAAAAGAGAATCGGCACTGCATCACACGCACTGCAATTGGTTGGAATCGACAAGAAAGCCGACGAAGAGGTAGACCCTCGCTGTCTTGGAGGGGGAGTTTAGAAACTTAGGTAAAAAAAAAAAAAAAGCTAAGATGAGCTGAAGAATATTGCTTCTGATAGAGTCGAATGGAAGAAGATTGTTATTGTCCTTTGGTCCCTAAATAAAAATAAAGACTGATTTTGAGTGATGAAAATCCTTATTTCGACCTTTACACGCTCCATTGCTTGTCTGTTTGTGTACTGCAGCTGTGTAGCTCACAAGTATCAAATATGATTGACCCTTGCGCCACCTTGTATATATACGAATATAATATGCCATATGCCCTTTAATAGGTATTTGATCGTGCATCTTTTTCCTATTTGGTGTACGCCTTGACGTTGTTCTAGTCCACACACCGAGCGATTCATAATCATAGCACAGGAGGTTCTTTTTGTCAAGTTTTGACAACTTATTTGTTTCCGATTTAATCTGTCTGAATTCCTCATGGAAATATAGTTTCTTCTACTAAAAAAAAAACGCAAATTTTGTTCAAACTAAGAAAAAAATAAAAAAATTTACATTAAAGTTTTAAACTATGTACTCAGAACCGTTAAAAAATTCGGGGTGTGCAGTTTTGTAGCCCATTCAATTTTAGTATATTTAATCAACTGCAAGTTTCAACCTGTTCAAAGTTCGCATGAATTATGATAATTTTTTATGCGATTGTCTTATGCACTTTCTTCATATAATGACGGCTGCACATTCGCAGAATGGGTTGTGGTGATTTTACTGATCTCCAGGAAAAAATTACTTTATTTCTTTTGGAAGTAGTAGTAGTTGTTGTTGTTGTAACAGCACAAAACTCATTTTTTGGTAAAGCTACTGAGGTGACAGTCCGTGGTCGTATAGTTGTTCTGGTAAAGTAGGCCCAGAAAGCTCAGTTGAAACCCATTAATCGAATCCTACTATATAATCAATAAATATCTTTCCCTAGTTTCTGAGAGAGCTGCATCTTAGGTGTTACTAATTTTACGTTAGCTGGCTATACTGCCGTTGAAAACACTAGAAGTCATCTTAATTTATGCAACTGGCGACCTTACTTTCATGTCTATGAAATTCCATCTGTTAAAATCAAAATATCAGAAACATCATCAAAGATGCCGTCGCAGGAGACGTATGTGTGGCATGTCGTTTATGTCTATTGGCACAACAGGTACCTGCATCCTGGTTCCTCTTACATGGGCGTATGGAGGTTATACGCTATCGATAGTATCCATTGCTTCCACTTCATAAGTGGTTCTGCAACAAATGGAACATCGGAAGAGGTGTCGTAAGTATTACCGACATGTCGTAGTCTGATACCGTCTTGAGCACTAAGCTCAGGCGTCTGTTATTTGTCGTCAGTTCGTAGGCAGTCTACCTACAGTCAAAAGCTGCTACTGAATTCTTCGCTGCGTGTTGCGTTGCCACTCTGCGAGTTGAAGATATATCCCCATCATTGTTGCAAAATGTGTTGCTGCATTCCAGCAAGTATTTGATACGATCATCTTGGTGATTAGATTTTCCGGGCACAGCTGCCCAAGCGCAATATCATCTGCATAGCCTACAATAGTAGCACCGTCTGGTAGTTACATGACATTTCAAAGTATTGGACCAAAGACAGATCCTTGGGGAACCCTGCCAGTGACTTAGTATGTTTTTTAGCCACAGTCTGTATCGTATTGCAGAATTCTGTTGGTGAAGTTTTTTCCAGTCAATCTTCCTTTCGACTGTCAAAACCTTCGTTCCACTTCACTTCATTTCACATGCGACATGGGCTAATAACCAAATTTCATGAAGCTAAATAAGTAATAATTCAAATTCATAGCTAAAAAATCTGGCAGATACTTAAAACTGGAAAAAAGAACATTGCGGAGTAGGAAATGCTTGGTAACCTTCAATCATTGATTTTTTTGAATGCACTACTGAAAACAAAATTTTTTTTTTCCTCTTCACTAATCTCGGGAGCATAGGGCTTTGACAGGGTAGGTGATTAGCCTGCCGCTACCCAACAATATTTTAGTACTTTAAAAAGGCAAAATCTTTAACCTAAACCGACTTCCAGTTAGTGCTTTGTTTAGCTCATCCTAAAACTTTAAAAGGCCAACATCTGAAAAAAAAAGGTCCAGAATTCCATAAATTTGCGCCCGCACTAAGACCTTTGAGCCCAGCTACTCAAAGGCATTAAAAAAGAAATAGTGTAAAGTAAAACTATTTTCACTAAATAAATGGTTTAACCAACCAAAATGAGATCAACATAGAAGTTTAACCCCAAATGTGGCACACAACTTAACATGCCCATGGCCATAAAAATTGGAATACAAAAAAAGTACGAAAAATAGACTGCCACCAAAAACGCTGTCGCGCAAGAAAAGCGTGCACCACGAGTGCGCCCTATACAGAGCACAATGAGGCCTTTTGTCTTTGGTTGTTGCTTGGACCGAAAAATTGTTTGCGGTACCTGACAGCAGCTGTCACTGCGTTAACGGTTTAGTGCCACAAATAAGTGTCAAGTACGGCACGCATTCCGAGTACTACCAAACAAAATACATTGAGCATAGTTAGCAACAACAATGAGCGCTAAAACTAACTAACTGAATAAGACAACAACAACTACCACAACAACATTTACAACAGCAATCAAGAGTGGGAACAGCAACAACACTTACTCAGGAGGCTGTGGAAAAAACGTCAACCAAATTGTTGGCGTTAAATGAACGTAAGCGGACGGACGGGCGAAGCGCAGAAGTGAAGCGACATTAGCGAATGGCTTGCAATGGCAAAGTGTCTAATTTAATTTGTACTTACAACTATTTCAGCTAATTTTAACCCACAACGAGGCTCAACGAGGATCTTGGCACAATGAAGGGTGACGGGTTGAAGGCAAAAAAGGCTTTTAAATGCTGACAAGAAGCGGCAATAGACTTGCTAAGTTCACAGAAAAAATGGAAACAATAAGAAATAAATACAAAAACTAGAAATGTGAATGCAGTTTTTGTGGTACATTTTTACTTCGCAACGACGCATTTACAAGCAGGTCCAATAAGTCATTGTTTTTTCGGTGTTTCTGTTGCGCTAATACTATTTGTTTTTGCCTTGACTTTGCTACTTTTGGAAATATTTTCTTTTATTTTTCTGGTTACGTTTGATTTACTACTAAGAATATCTTAGATAAATATAACCAAGAAGTTAGTCTTCCACTTTGAAAAGTATACAAATTTTTCTAATTCGGATATCTTGAACTATAAGGTGGAAGAGCTAATTCAAACTTAAGTTGAGATGAACAGTAGTTAAGAAAGCTTTTGTATCATCAAACTGACAGCCGAATTTAAAGCCGCTGATCCACTGCAGCACCACAAGTCCCTTGTGTCAATTTGACCCAAACATCGCTTCCTTTTCTGTGGGAAATATGAAGCACAAGAAAATCTTCTTTTATTTTGTATTTATTTTTGAATGTTTTTCGATTTTTGTCTTTATAAATATACAGACTTCTTCGCTATTAAACTGCGTATGCAATTTTTTTTAATTTGATTTCAAAATCTGAAATGTTTATGAAAATGTTTCGATTTTCTGATCAATTTTTATGAATCGTGTACAAGAACTAATTAATTTGTAGAAAATTAAAAAAATATTAATTTCACTGAATTTTCATGTGACAATTTTTTAGGATTATTCATGCAAGCGGTCAGCGTAGCCGAATAGTTTGGTGCGTGACTACCGTTCGGAAGTCCATGGGTTCGACAACCACGGGCATGATAAACCAAATAATTGAAAAGGTTTCAGCTAATGGCGGTCTTCCCTCGGCAAGTAATGGCAAATTTTCGAGAGTAGTTTTGCGATGAAAAATCTCCTCATAAAAAAAAACCAACTGCCGCTCGAAGGCTGCATAAAACAAATTGAAGGTTCACTTGTGAAAAAGCATCAAGACGCACGCCCTAAATAGAATGAAGAGCTGAATAAATATATTTAAAATGTTTTTGAATGCTAGAGTTCTCACAATTCCCAAAACTATTCAAACACTGATTTACCTCCCTTTATTATTGAATTCTAAATCGTTTGCTCTTTGCCTTTTCTGTCATTTTCCCGCTGAGTGCGTCATTAAACAACATAAACGCACGCATACTTGTGCAATTCTTGCTAATTAAGCTGTTCGTAATTGTTCTCAACTACTTTGTAATTATTTCTCAAACTCAAACCACACACACACACACACACGCACACTCAAATACATACATAAAACATTCGAAATACAGAACTAAAATTGTTAAACCAAAAGACCACCACTGCCAAAACTTTCCGTACAACTCTATTTCGTATGATGTTTTTGCGCTACCAACACAACAACAACAAGACTACTTTCATTGAAATGTTTGAAAACCCATTTCATTTCATTTTGTTACTGCTGCAGCGCAGATTAGAAGTTCACTGACTGGCTGCCACCAGTCAGCAAAAAGTCAAACGAATTCAAATAGCCCAGCTTGCTTCAACTGTTTACAACTCCAATAGAGATAGAATGCTAGAGTTAGCTGGCGGCTAGCAGAGTATACATATTTCGCCTCAAATATTTACGCCACTAAGCAAAAAGTTCCAAAAAAACCCAACAAAAAATTAGCAAAGCAAATGACAATCACAGCGTCACTGCCAAAAATCAGCTTTGACCACACAAAAACCACAAGCATTCACAAGTCATCTGCTTGTAATTAAGTAGTAAATTCACACATACATAAATACATACATATATACAAAGCGCCGTTTCCGAGGAAGTGTATGTTTGAATGAGTTTCCTTAATTGTTGTTGCCACTCTGCGTGGTGCTGTTGCGAGACAAAAGCAACTGGCAAAGGGCTTTCTCATATTTCATCAACCTATCCGAAAATAAATTCGTATGTATAGATGCATGGATGTGTGTGTGCATGTATCTAAAACCAATTTTGGCAAATGGAGCCGAGAGTGCTTTGAAGCTAACCAGCCAAGTACTTTTCAGTAATGTATTTAGTATAAAGTTGGCTATTTTTACTGCGGCGGCAGCCAAGTGGCCATTAGAGGTAATTATGTGTTGGAAATGTCCAAAATATTTATAGAGCAACAACAACGTAGAGTGGAAATTTTAAGGAGGCGTTGAAGCAGCAGAACAGGAGCAGTACACACACATACATACATGGATGGTACTCAGGGCAGCCATAAATTACCATGCATTGGTTTACATATAAATTTTTACACTACAGATGAGGGGTTGATGAGGTACATACCTGTACGTATAAGGCAAAGGATTGTTAAGGAATGGCACTGTCCACAATTAACTGCTAATACACATAGGACAGGCATAAAATTTACTTATGCATATGTAGAATGATTTTCCGAGAATTTGAATTTTTCGAAAAACTGATTTATTTGTAGGAAATAAAATGAATTGAATCGATTGATTTGATTTGATTTTATTCAATGTTGAAAATTTTGGCATAATTTTTTAAAGCGAAATATCTTCGATTCCTTTTAAAACTTTCATAGTCCTTTTTTAATTATTTAGAATAAAAATTTACTTTTTAACCAATTTAATTCTTTTCTTGCCATTTTCGAACACTGTGTATCTGCCTGCTAATTTTGGTATCTTTTTTTAAAGCGAAATATTTTCGATTCTTGTTGACTATTTCTTAAAAATTTTTAAGCAAAAATTTACTTCTAAACAGAATTCTTTTTTTCAGAAATTAAATTTTTTTGTGTAATTTTTGAATAAGAAGGTATAGAAGGTAGGTTGTCTGGTATTGCACGTAGCGATACATCAATCGATTTGCGATGATTTATTCGCGTATGTGTGCTGGCGCTTCGCTTCGCAAGAGCAGTGATTTCCACTGATTTTTCATGGGTTTGCCGTACGTATTTGAATACAGCTCGAAGAATCATGGCAATCATGCTATGAAACTTTCAGGGATTGCCGAGCATAGTCTCAGTTATTAAAGAAAAAAATAAAAAAAAAGTATTGAGACGAAAACACTCTTTGCACTTAATTGCAAAACACAATTTTTAAATTAATAATATATTATATATGAAAATGATTTTTTTTATTTGAAAAAAAGTTTTCCACAAAAATACAGAAAAAATAAAAATAAAAAAAAAATATATATTAATAATATCTAATAATAGCCTAGTTTGGTGGGTAGCTCTTCAGAAGGGTCACAACACCACTAAACTAGAGAGAGTGCAGAGAACTGCATGTGTGGGCATCACTGCACAGTGGTCCCGCCGCGTAGAAAGAGCGGTCATTAGAACTTTTGGCGTGATAAATGACTTTTTAGTACGTTTTTAAGTTGAGAAATGTTTTTATTTGTTAAAAAAACATTAAGACATAAAAAGTAATATATATATAATAAGAATATATATAAGATATAATAATAATAATATATAATAAAGTAATATATAATTAATATAAAAAGTCAAAGGAAAATTAGGTACACACATTTTTTATAACCATTTTTTTGTTCCGTTTAAAGTTTTGCATAAATCTTAAATTATAAACAATAATAGAAAAAAACATTAAATTCCGAAAGGATGAGCATAAAGTATACTTTGATGCCAGTTAACTTATTCTTATTTATGAAAACAATAAAATATTCACTTCCCAAAAAGTTAATGAACTTAGAAAGACAAAACTTTTAACTCAATAAATCTAACACTTCTCTTGACATCATAGATTTCTTTTTACATGGTAATTTTCGTAGACTAGATATAAATGGATCGAAATTATTCGAATTAATTTTAAAACCAGATGAAAGACATTGTAGGAGATAACTACATCTGTCTATAACGTGTTTGTCTATTCCTGTGATTTCGGATTATATGGTTGAATGAAGGAAAAGTTTTCGTGCTGTATTTCCATCATTAGAGATGCCACTTCCTCCACTTCGCGGTTTGTCAACTATCAAGCCTAATTGTTCTCTAAACTCCCTCTGAACAAATTCCTTTCTCTTAGCTAAAACTGCTTTTTCCTCAGATGAACGTGCTTGCCACCTTTTAAATTCGATTCTATAAGAAGCATGAATAAAGTATTAAAAAAATCTGATCCAAGAATGCAGGGGTGATAAACCAAATTCAAATCTACTGGAGTTTACTTGTTTGTTTCTACACTTTTCTAAGTCACAGCACACTTTACCATCAACCATAGTTAATTGTAAAGAATGACTTACTTTATAACTACGGTTTTCGATTTTAACAACAGTCGGTTTCAAGTCACTAATAGGTTTTTTAAAATACTCTTCTTCTTGAACACAAAGAGTTTTAGTTTCTTTAGCAAATTGAAAATGTATAGGCCGAAAAAACCTTGTGGAGGATGGGCGAGGGTTTTTCAAAATTATCTTATCTGAGTCAGAGGTAATCGATTTACAAGATAATTTCAAGGGTACATAAGATGTAACAACTAAACTTCCATCTTCCGTTCTCGGATCAGAAAAACTTTGCTTGTATTCGCTATGTCCAGTGCTGCCATCGAAACCCCATTTACCTACTAATTCATATTCAGTGCAACTTGATTCAGATATATTTACCAATACTGGTTTTTCAGATTCGAGAATTCGAGAGCATGTGTGGTCCAACAAACATTGTAAATTAATTTCGGCAGATGATTCTGTAACGCCAATTTCTGTTGGGTAACACCGTTTTTTTGCGTCAAGAACTTTTTTAAAAGATGGTAAAGCGTTAGGCAATTTTAAATGAAAAAAGTCTCTTATTAACAAATTCTGATGTTTGGTGAGTTTTGCCGCATTAAATAGAGACAAAACTTCGTCCGTATTGAATTCTAAAGAATTTGAATTTGATTGCTTTGAATTACTTAGTATTGCATGAATAGCGGAACTATCAACATTAGCTAGATCGGATAACCTACGACACTTTGCCCTCTTGCTGCAATCCTCAAAATCTTTTCTGTGTCCCTGCCTGTGTTCGCTCGGAGAAGGATTCGTAGAGTTTGTCACCTCGCGCGACTCGCGCTTTTTCAACACACATAATTCGGTTTCAATTAACCAATTACTGTACTGTTGTTTTTGATCTTTGCACTTTTTTCCAGTATCGGGAAATCCGTGAACAGATCCAAGAAACACGATTTTCAACGTCTTCTAAGGTTAAATTCTCAGAGTTTGGTAAAGCTTGAATTATGTTCTTCAGTACGTGGCGACATCTATCAACATCATTTTTAATGCTATTGTAACATAACCCCGTGTCCAGAATATGCATGCGCGTAAATGAACACTTCAAATTTACACCTAAAACATAAAAAAAATCTTTATTAGCAATCTTGGTAGAATCACATTTTTCAAAATCCTACACATAGGTACAGATTAGACCCTATATCAAGCGCAGTCGCAGGTCATCGCAGCTGGAAATTATTTCTCCTTAAAGAGGACATACGTAAGAATATTTTAATGTATGTTTCATTCGTGCGGATTCGTGCGAACTTGGTTAAAACTTTACAAACTTCTTATAAAAAAAAATAAACGGCTTGACTTGAATTTCCATTGTACAACAGGTCATAAACACAGTAATTCTTAGAAAAATAACACTTCCCGGAACTGCGTAAGTACGGAGCGGAGACCACGCTAACTATCACTTTTCAAATTCTCTTACTTTGGGGGCACAATTATAAGTGAATTGTTTGTGCAGTTGAAATTTCTTTTATACTCTAAGTTACTATGACTAATGAACTAACATTTAGCTAAATATTGTTGCATAATTTTAACATGACTATTTTCATCCAATGTCCTATGGCGGAACCACTGTCCACTGGTGCTTGTAGAACATGTCCCACTGCTGCGCTCAACGTTATTCTGCACTTGCTTCCTGTGGATCTGCAGGTTAAATCCATTGCTGCTCGGAGCGCTATAGGTTGAAGGAGATTGGCCTTTGGAGACAGCTTCCTGTAGGACATAGTAGCATCTTGAAGCAGATCTGCCCTTCCTTCTCTGTTCTTCGCACTGACCTCTCCATCTGCAAACTGTGCTTTGAGGGTTGTGCTAGGGCTATCTTTTAGAGCAGGCAAGATTGGAAAGAGGGGAGAGTCGGTACGAATATAGATACCTCTGTTTTCACTGAAGGATCCAAAATGGAATCTGGAGAGGGAGCGAGGGTTTTCTCTAAAACAGCCAGCATATCGGTCTCCCTTAAACTGCCGGAAACAAGCAGCGTCTTTCAAGCAGAGGTCTTCGCGAACCTGCAGGCATGCAAAATGCTTCAAGATCGCTGTTGGGAGGGAGACATTAATATTTTCTCCGATAGCCAAGCTGCGATCAAGGCACTGTCGTCGCCGTATTGCAGCTCTCTTCTGGTGAACTCCTCCAGCAGGAAACATCTGAATTATCTGGGTTCCTAAATAAAAACAAAATTAATAATTGGCGCGTACACTTCTGTTACGTGTTTTGCCGGGCTCCTCCTCCTATTTGTGGTGTGCGTCCATAAATGGAGGGACCTACAGTTTCAAGCCGACTCCGAACGGCAGATATTTTTATGAGGAGCTTTTTCATGGCAGAAATACACTCGGAGGTTTGCCATTGCCTGCCGAGGGGCGACCGCTATTAGAAAAATGTTTTTTTTTTTATTAATTTTGCTTTCACCGAGACTCGAACCAACGACCTCTCTGTGAATTCCGAATGGTAATCACGCACCAACCCATTCGGCTACGGCGGCCGGATTCCTAGGCACAGGAATATAGAGGGAAATGAAGTTGCCGACGAGCTTGCCAGGAAGGGGTCGACAGAACTGGTTTCAACTGTCACCCTCTCAGACATCGGTGTCCTTCTGTCCGTCGGTAAAGGGAAACTACACAATTTCTTTCTAAACAAAGCGCAAAACAGATTGAGGTCTGTCTCATCGTGTGCTATTTCGAATACACTATGGCCCCAATACGATAGAAATAGAACGCTTAAGGTGTTGGGAGTCCCCCGCCATTCAATTTCCAAGCTCATTGCGGTGTTCACTAGTCACCGGGTGATCGGTACTCATGCGGAGAAGCTTGGAATTCCGTACAACCCCTATTGTAGAAGCTGTGGCGATTCTACAGAAAAGAGACTGTTGAACATTTACTCGGCAAATGTCCAGCTCTGGCATCTAGGCGCTTGAGATTACTTAGCCCTTTGGGATGACTTGAAATTCCCCAGCCTAGATCCCTTTTCTCTCCTCCACTACATCAACAGCACTGGATGGCTGTAGAAGGTTTTCTCTTCCCAATAATTTTTCTTTGCACAGGTAACGGTCCACATTATGGTATTAAAACGGCACGTAAGTGCTACTTGAAGTGTGTCTGTGGCACCCTTGCCATTTTACCTACCTACTTACCTACCTAGTAATACGGGTGGCGCAAAATTAATCGGGTAGCGCAAAATTAACCATTCAACTTTTTACTAAAAAAAAATTATTTTGAATGACGGAAATCTTTATTTTGACCCTTACGTGCTTCATTGCTTGTCTGTTTGTATGCTGCAGCTGTCTAGCTCACAAGTGTCAAATATGATTGCCGTAGGACGATATTTGCAAATATTATAAATCTTTCCGTAATTGACTAATTTTGCACCACCAGTTATATATAGAAATGTTTTGTTTTTTCGAACTGCAAAATAACACTTTGCTTCAAAAAAAAAAAAAATTAATATATAACAAATAAATATATATAATATTTTTATATAAAAAAATATAATTTAGTATTTTAACATTTTGTCCTAAGGGATAAAAAAACAAACAAATTATAAAAATGTGAAACAGAACCGAAAATATTCAATTTTAAAGAATTCTATACTAAGATTTTGAATTTGAAAATTATATATATATATTTTTTAATCTTCACTGTTTTTCTTCTTGTTGATTGTCGCGATAACCTCTTACGCGATTTTGACCGAGTTTAACAAAGCGCGTGCTAGTCATTTCTTTCTCTTGCTAACCGGTGCCAGTTGAACACTTCAAGTGAAGCCAAGTCCTTCTCCACCTGATCTTTCCAACGCAGAGGAGGCCATCCTCTTCCTCTGCTACCACCAGCTGGTACCGCATCGAATACTTTCAGAGCCGGAGCGTTTGTATCCATTCGGACGACATGACCCAGCCAACGTAGCCGCTGGATCTTTATTCGCTGCGCTATGTCTATGTCGTCGTAAAGCTCATACAGCTCATCGTTCCATCGCCTGTCGTTCTGGCTTTAACACTCCAAGCGTCGCTTCATCGGATGTTGTCATCGCTTTTGCGCCATACGTTAGGACGGGCCTGATGAGAACCTTGTAAAGTGTTAGTTTTGTTCGTCGACAGTCAGGAGTCATTGGTCAGTAGTCCCTGGCTATGATCAACTTTTGTGAACAGTGATCATTTAGCAATTTTCAGTTCCCATTTGTCATTAGTCAGTCATCATGGGTCAATAGACACTAGTCACTGGTCCATGGGTATTTGGGATTGCCAGTATTCAGGAATTAATTGGTTTTATTTTAAGGCATGTCGACTCAGGTCAATGGGGTCAGTTGGCTACGATTGGTGGTTATCTGTCAAGGGAGATCGTTGCTTTCCCAGCAGCCGTAAGCAGTTTGCTGCCTAGGGGGCAAACAAATTTATAAACGGTTTTCAGCAAAGCTTTTTAATTACTGTATATCCTCTCTTTGATGGTATTAAATATTTCTTGTTTGCCAAATTTTATGAGTAAATAGCAAAAATGTGCAGAGATATGAAAGAGCAAAGAGATATCACATACAAATGCTTAATAGAAGATGGGAAATTATAACACAAACTAACCAAAAGTACAAAACACCAGCGGACAATCGCACGAATGGCATTGAAGTCTCCGGAAATGGGAAAGGGACCAACAAACCTGCAAACCAAGTAGACGCACAACGGCAAGAAAACAAGTTGTAACCAAATTGAGCTCAAAATATTGAAGTGTTGTTGCCCAAATCCAAGAGTAGAGCCTCTGTGCAGAAGACAAAGGCTGCGTACGGTTCGTGCGGGAGACCAGCAGCATTGAGTGGTGCGGAAATTATTTCAATTGTGCACCGACACAATCGGATTCGATGTAAATGTAGTAAGTATGTGGCAACAAAGGTGGCTGAAATACAGGCAATACTGTAGTCATTGCATTCAAATGAGCACTTCACTGGACATAGACGACCAACCAACCAACCAGCTAGCCGACCGACCACACTGCTGCCCATTGCAACCTAGTTTGCAGTTGTTCTTACGTTTGCCTTGCCGCTTGGTCAGTGCAAATAGAATGAGTAGCAATTCATTTTGCCTTTGCTGTCTAAAAATGAATCCGAAGCGCTTTGCCTTCGCTGCCAAGGGCTTGGCTTCTTGAGCATTTGCAGTTCTCAAGTGCCTTGGCAATTTTTTTTTTGGTGGCTTGACTACCTTCATGCTTTAGTTTGCTGCTGTGAATGCTTTGGTTGGTTGGCTGGCTTGGCTGAAGTCGTTCAAGTACCTTTTTCGGAAATTCAAATTTCCGTTTCTCAACGATTTGATTTAATTTTGAACCACTTCACTTCGCTCTCACCTGTACCTCATTCGTCTTTGTACGAGTCTACATGCAAAACTAAGTGCTTCCACGTATTTCTACTTCGGCTGCTACCTGCAACCGCAAAAACAGTTAGAGTTTGCTGCGTTTTGCTGAACGTTGCTTCTGCACTTTTGTGGTTCTTTTCTGGCCGGATTTAGCTTTGTTTCTGTTTCCCTTGCTTCTCATCCTCTTGCTTGGTTTCGTTATTCTTTTAGCTGTTGAAATTGGTTTGCCAGTTGTTCTTGAAGTAGCTGAAAAAGATAACGTCGTCGCTTGAGACAAAGCATTCTCATTTCACTGGGATTGCAGTTTGTTATCATTTCATCAAGTGCAGATTGAGAGGCTCTGCGTATAGATTATTCTTGCAGTTGCTCCTACCGATTTGGTGTTATTCTATAGTTTAAGAAACTTGCATCAAAACGGGGAGAGGGTGACTTGTTTGTGAAGTTTTTTGAGTTACACATTTTTAATTTAAACTGAAGCGTGCGAGTTTTACTCTAGAAGTCTTTACTCTAGACTTCTGCGTTCCTAGCGCACACTCCGAAAGTATGACGTTACACACGTATGACGGTCGGCTCGTTCTAGAAGGAGCATATACACCACCATCATGTAAAGGGACATCTCACTGATGGGAGATAAATATTTAGAATTTGGAAGTAGTTATGGCATCTGCTACGTGGATAAACGCACTAAGACCTTAAATATTTTTTAAGAAGCCCCAGAATTGTTGCATATTGGAAAAAGTCAAGTTTTCTTGAAATATTTGGGTTCATATTTAAAGGTGCGGCAATGCCAAAAATATCCCATATATCTTAAATAGAAACGGTTTTTTATTTTGAAGTTTTATTAAAAAAAAATTGCTAAAAATTAATAGGTTTCATGGACAAACGATATTGAATTTAGAAATGATCCAACTATGACATATCGTCGAAATATTCGGATTTTTTGTTGTCAACCCTAGTAAGTGGATTTCTAAGAATTCGCAATAATTAAAGGGAAAATTAATTTTTTTTTGAATAGCTTCTAAATGAACTACTTTGTTGATAATTCGTACAAAATATTCACTACCTCAAATTTTTTGTGACCCCCTAGTAGAAGATATGAAAATTAACATTTTTCGCCCCTAGGATTGACTATTTTGTTAGCATTTCTTGATATATATTCACTACATACATCGACTTTTTTGTGACCACCCTAATGAGCTGATTTTTAAGAATTCGCAGTAGTGGAAATGTATATGAAAATTGCTTGTGCATTGTCTCTAAATGAACTTTATTGTTAGCATTTCGTTTCAAATTGTCAGTACTTCGACATTTTTTGAACACCCTAGTGGGACGACCTCTTAGGTCTCGCAATTTTTGAGATGACACTTAACTTTTTTTATACGTTGGCCTTAGGAAGACTACTTTGTAGACATTCATACTAATTATGTACTACCTCGAATTTTTTGTGACCACCCTAGTAGGCTGACCCCTAAGAACTAGTAATATTTGAATTGAAAATGAAAATTGTTTGTCCAATATCATTGAATGCGTGCCTGCCTCGCAGAAAGTAGTCAGCACCTCAAGATTTTGTAACCACCCTAGTAGGGCGACCTCTATGAATTCGCAATATTTAAGATAAGATTAAAATTTTGTATATGTTACTTCTAGATGGGCATTTTTTGTAAACATCAAGTAACAAATATTCACTGAATCGACGTGTTTATGGTCCACCGTAGT
The DNA here is from genome assembly GCF_028408465.1 of Anastrepha ludens. NCBI lineage: Eukaryota > Metazoa > Arthropoda > Insecta > Diptera > Tephritidae > Anastrepha > Anastrepha ludens. The sequence goes on from NC_071502.1 coordinate 118,582,697, forward strand.
AAGCCGATTTGCAAGAATTCGCAATATTTGAAACGAAAAGCTAAATTTTTTTTTGCGCTGCCTCCAAATTAACTACCGCGCAGGCATTTCGTAACAAATTTTCAGTACCTTGACTTTTTATGAAGCACCCTAGGAGACCAACCCCTACAAATTCGCCATATTTCAGAGGAAATTAAAACCTTTCCATACATTGCCTCCAAAAAGATTATATTGGTGTCATTTCGTAATAAATATTTAATATGTAGATATTTTGTGGACCACCCTAGTGGAATGCTTTCTACGAACTCGCAACTTTGAAATGAAAATTAATTTTTTTCTAGTACCTAGACAATTATTTTATAGGCATCTTGCAATAAATATTTATTACCTCTTAATTTTGTGGCCCACCCTATTAAGAAAAACCTCTAAGAACTCGAAATTTTAAATTGAAAATTAAATTTGTTTTGTACCTGCGAACAATTTTGTTATACACATCTCGGAATAAATTTTTATTGCCTCTAATTTTTGTGTCCCACCCTGGTAGGCCATCATCTAAGATCTTGCAATATTTGAAATGAAAAAAGGAAACTTTTCGTGCACCGCTTTCAAATGAACCTTCTTTTTGATATCTCATAGCAAATATTCAGTATCTAAACTTTTTGTGGATCACCCTGGTGGGTGACGTTGCCTTCAATAGGTAACAACTTTTTTATCCTCTTTCAACTGAACAACTTTTTAATCCTTTTTCGACATTAACCTGAAACTCGAAAGCAGTATTCTTTTCGAAAACATTTCTCGCACTTTTGGAATTTCTCGTTTCTCTTATTGGCAATTCCAAGCTAATAGCGAAATCGTGCAAGGCAAATTAGCTCTGAGTTATGGCCAATTTCCCTGCGCAAAGCAGCGAAAAAAAATCATAAAGCAATATCTCAGACCACTTTTGTAAACCACAAATCTTCGCAACGCGCCAAGTACTATCGCCGCAATGACACGTTGCACACGCGCCAACCAACCACACACACACACAACATGCAGCAAGCGATACAGCAAAGAATCTGAAAACGCCAGCGTGTAAGCGGAGGTGTTAACATTGGCAACTACAACAACGGTGACCACTAAAAGTCGGCTAACGATCATAAATCGACACTGGGAGTAAGAGCAAGTTGCTAGGGCTGCACAGGGCGGTGGAGGATTTGTAAAACTAAAGTTCAGGCAAGGAGAGTGGGAAGAACTGGAAAGGCAAAACAAATTATGCAACGCGCATGCAGTCGCACTTAGGCGGCTATTAAAGGCGCGGAAAAGCCCTAAAAAGGCAGGATAAACACAAACACACATACAGACATGCATACATTCATGTATAAGTCAAGCGACTGCAGACAATGCGCACAAAAGATAACAAATGAGCGGCTGCACTCAGCTGAGCTGAATTGATCTGGTGGTGAGCGGGTGAGAATGCTGCAGCAGCTTGTTTTGTTTGCTGTTGCGTTGACCGCCCCATCCGCAATTCTCTATGGAAAATCATTACCGGAAACGCCCTCCAAAGTGGCAACACATCGACACCGCCACCGCCGTTGTGCGCGCATTGATTGTTTGTGCCGACTCCCTCGAGTTGGGTGCTGATTTGGCCGCGTGGGGGATTTATGCATCTAAACCACAAAAGATCTGTGCATCTAACAATGGCTTAGAAAGCCAGCCGCTTTTCGTGTTGTACTCCGTTGGTTTAGGTACAACAAATACGATAAATGTGGCATTGAGTTTGAGCTGCAAATCATTTATTATGTAATCTTTCTTTCGCGTCGTGCCGCCAACAGCAGCACACTGCCACCACCACCACTAACATGAAAGTCACCACTGACTTTACAGCACCGGCTGCTTTATACGAGGCGTGTCGCCGCCTCATATGCGCTCAGAGAATTATTAGATGAAAAATAGGCGTTGCGCGCATGCGCATTCACAATGAACAACTTTTCGCAAATTTTTCTTTTTTTTCGTTTGCCTTTTGCGACTTGGTAAAACTTCGATCTTTATGTGGCAGATTTCAAATTTTTTTCTTTATTTTGGAGTGTTGCGAGTTGACAGCGTAATTGTCGCAAAATGCACATAGCTTGAAATTTTACTGATGAAAATTTACGAATAGCAGTGATAAGTTCTCAGTAGGTGGGGTATGTGTGCATTTATCAGACTTTTGTTGTGTGGGTTGTTAAGCGTGATTTAGCTGAAATTTACGATAAGTCGAACGTCAGATAGGAAATATTTTATAAACACAATGAATAAGAAAATCAGTACAGCTTACCCTGCAGCATTCACTTTCAGGTTTCTTTTGACGAACTTGCACGTATCTAAAAATTAAGTTGATTTATTTTGAAAATGAGTATTCGAATTCAGCGACTTGAGTCTGCTAAACCTTTCTTATTAAGTTTTGCCGATTCCTAGAAATATGCCAATGAGCCGCAAGTGACGGATGCCCTTAAGGTTAGCTCTGAGCAGGCTATTGCTCAAATTCAGCTATGCTCTGAGCCGGCGAGCATCAGAGTCATTAAAATTAGACACTTCGTCGAGTCACTTAAAATTCGGCGCTTACTCTAGCCTTTATTAATTCGCAACCCTATGATTTCTTCACATACACACCCCGTTGCAAAATTCTGCATTACAGTTTTTTTTTATAAAAATATAGTTCATACTACAACAAGAACTATATAACGCAAAGTTTAAAACGCAGTATAAAATTAAAAAAAAAATTTCAAATCTCAACAAAACCTTTCACTTTTTAGTTGAAATTCATAGACTTTTTCTGTGTCTTATAGCCCTTATATTTTAGTAAAACAAAGTATAAGTTCCAGGCAGTTGATTTTTAGATTTTTTGTTTTCTGTTTACAGGTGTTAGGCTTTGAACTCGGTTTGAGCACCCACTGGTGGTTAGTTTTCAGGCAAATGTTTTTTATTTTTTATCTTTTTCTAAAACTGCAGAGATTATCAAACTTCTTTAACAAACTTTTTTTTTAATTTCAAAATAGATGATCTTAATGATCTGTATTAGCAATAAAGCGCGTAGTTTTAAGAATTTTGTTAGCACCCTACATTTTGAAATTTATTTGATATTTTAGTACCCGAAATTTAACGGGTCATCATTTGTGAATTCTATACCAATTTAAGTTAGATTTCCAAATATTTTCCAAAATATGAAATATATGATTGAGATTTAATTTAATGACTAAAATAGGCTGCAAGGCCATGCTTAATCAAAATCTAGTCTCCATTTTACATTCGCCTACGATAGCTACATAGACAGCAAGCAAATCGATTTCCAATAAAGGTACAGCGTACATCAAACAACAGTAACAAAAATTCTAACAACAAAGTCCATCAATCATCACTGCAGTTAAATTACACTTGCGAACAGTTGCCAAGGACATTACGAGCGACAAGCCAACCGGCGCAACGGCAGAGTAACCAAAAAGCACTTGTGCCACTGACACATAACGCTTTACACCTACACACATGCAAAGCAAAATGGTGCAGCAGCATTGCCGAAAATTTCATTGTTCCTGCCGCCATCAGCGTACAATGACCGCACCACCACCAAGAGCGCGGCGCGTAGCATGAAAGCGTTGAAATTGCAGCGCAATATGGAAATTGTGGTGATATGAAGCGATTGTTGTTGTTGTTTTAGCGCTAATGGCATGCCGTGGAACGCATGTCCATCAGCATGTACATGTCCAGTAGGCAATATTTAGAATAGCGCGTAAGTAGGGCAGTGTGTTTGGCCAATGGTATTCGCCTAGCTATGTACATCTGTGTTCACAATAAGAACAGCGCGACATATTAATAGTTTTAAGACTCATTTTTTTTAAGTTTTTATGAAAATACGAGTATAGTTCATATTAAAACATATAACTTAAGCTTTCAAACATTCAAAAAAATTCAAAATTTTTTATAAAAATTTCACATTTTTCAATCAGAATTTTTTTAGAAGCATTTTTGTACAAATGTACAATTGTATGCAGTTTTATAGCCCATTGAATTTTTGACTATTTATTAAAAAAACTTTAATAAATTTTCACAAAATTCCAAATTTTTAGAAAATTTACGAGAATGCATTTTGATAGCCCATTAAATTTCCGACTATTTCTTTACTTTTGATCAAATTTAGAAAACAAAAAATAAAAAAAAAAATTTTATCAAAAAACAATTCACAAAATGTCCACCAAGAGTCCAAATAAAAAAAATAAAAAAATTAACAAAAAATTTTATTAAAAAACAAATCAAATAATTTTCACCAAGAGTAAAAATATAAAAATTTAAAAATAAAAAAAAAGTTATTAAAAAACAAATCAAAAAATTTTCACCAAGAGTCCAAAGTTTTCGAAAAGTTTCGAGTATGAAATTTTTTAACTTATTGGCTTAAAAATTCCTCTGATTTTTTTTTATGAAGGTTTCATGCATTTTCTCCATAAAAAAAAAAATCGAGCATTCGTTATATGGAGAAACTGCACCAGACTATCAGCGAAAAAAAATTGTCAACAATCAGCCAGATTTTTTAACTGCTCCAAACTTGCATTTTACTCGAAATGAGGGAAATTTTTGGAAAATTGATTTTTGTAAATTTTTATCAACGTTCCAAACCTAAATGTAGATTGTTTTTGTTGTAGTATTTTGATAATATAATATTTTTATAAAAACATAAAAGAATTAAATAAAAACTCGCCAGTCAAAACATTGCAATACTTCGCTCTGCTATTATTGTGAACACAGGTGTATGTATGCATGTGTGTGCAAGTAAGTTGTTGTTGACTCCGTTTTTGTTGCCAATAGTGGTGTCAGCCAGTTCGTTGGAGGGGCTAGATTGTTGTGGTTGCAATGTGGCAACGGCGAAGCAGCCTATGCAGTAACTGACTGTTGTAGTAACAACAAAGGACACAAACTATCCTACAACAGCAAAGAAACAACAGCCATGGCGAGGCAAAGCAAGCGCTGGGCATGCCAAACAATAGAAACCAGTGGTCATAGCAGTAGTGGCACTAACAACAACAACTCCGACAGGTGTACGCCTACAGCAACAACAACGCCAACTACCGCACCACATAATGTTGCCATCAGAAACATGCATAAATGCGGCATTTGGGCGACTTTCGCCACAAGCCTGTATGCATGTAGCCGATTGTTGTTGCGCGCATCCGTTTTTTTGTTTGTTTGTTTTGTTCTATTGTTGTTTTTGCAATTTTTCGTTGCTGCAGTTACATTGCCATTAAACTTTTAAATTATGCTTTTATTATTTGTAGCTGCCGCTTTGCGCTTTTCACCTATCGTCTATCGCCCATGCAGCAGTGATACCTGCAACAATTTGCGCCATGTTGCTAGCGATGCTACCTTTATTGCAACAGCGCGCAGTTTGTTATGCTTATTGTTGTTGTGCTACTATTTTGTAACCACAGACAATGCAGACGAATTCCCAAAAGCCATTTCGTCATCGTCGCTTGCCAAGTTGCAGCACCTCTGCACCACAGCACCCTTGCCACAGCACGCCATCCCCTCCTTGCATTTCGTTTAGTGCCATTTGTACTGCCAACGAATTCCAGCAGCTCCTCACTTTGCTTACCACTTTCGACTTTCGCATGCCTCACTGTGCATTGCTTCAGTGCGCAACATTACATCAGCGGCAGATAGCATTGAACAGCTACAGCAGCAAGCAGCGACGTGCCACAATGCTTGTTGTCGTTTGGCATGATTTTTTATGATTTTTCTTCGCGTGTGTTTTTGATATTGTTTTCAATTCTTCTTCCTTTGTCAGTACATATTCGCTGCAAAAAAAGGGTGCAACATTTTTTATTGTTGCTGTTTAGTGCAACACGTCGTTGCAGCGTCTGTTATTGTGCAGTCGCTTATCTCACCATTACATCGTTTATTATAGTCATAGTTATGCTATCGCTATTGTTGTTGTTGTTTATGTGTGTGTATTTTTATTGTTGTTTTTGTTATTGACATCATTATTTTCATGTTGCCAGTATTTTTGCTGGCATGTTTTGCATTCGCACGTGACGACATTAAGCTGAAATGTGCTCGGCAAATTCATGTTGCACAACAAGAGCAATAAGCAAAGCGGATTACAGCCATGCATGAACAGGGAATGCATGTATAGCTACATACAGGCATAGATCTAGAATAAATTCGGCAAATACTGCACTTTGTGGTGCAGATACTCTTCGGTGCTTTAGTACTGAGGCATCTAGTGAAATAAAATTCTGTGAGAACTTCCTTGGCTGCTTGTAAAAAGAGTTCCAGGAAAGCGTACTCTTAAAAGAAATCAAAGGCTCTTGACTATGTGATAATTGTAAAAGATGGTGAATATTATTGCCTTCATTCTCATATCGATGAGATTAAGGTAGTGAGCGCAAAATATCGTCGAAGTTCAAATGTTCATTTCATTATGTTCCGTTTTAAACGAACTCGTGTCTGTATTAGGCTGATTCACTTTGCGGTAAATTGCTTTTTGATGCTTGCTTTAACCTAACCCTGGACTGCTAAAGACACCATAAAGGGAACTTGGAACTTTATAAAAAGTTTTTACAGAAAGGTACGCGAAACGCTTCGAAGTAAAAGAAAAGTTTCCGTAACCATCAGGTGTGTCATCAGTCCGACCTAATGAAGGCCAGTAAGTTTTGGAAAACTCAACGCGAAAAGCTTGAAGTAAGTCTTTATGATAAGCAAGATGTAACTGCTTCTATACTGCCTTCATAACTCTCAATTCTAAGTACTTTTTCCCAGGAATCTTTCAATGGGATCTAGAATTATTAATTCGAAAATAAAGTGAAATGGAAAGAAGATCTACCGAATCGACTTATGATAAGTCGATATACAGATCAGAGACCTGCATGGCTCACTGTTTTCTTGAGTTGTTCATACGCTAAATTTCTTGCTCACATTCAGTCAATTGAACCAAAATATTTGGTCAAGTGCAGTCAGCTCATGCAGGCGAACGCGTAGTTCAGCTCAGTCAACACGTATGATCTAATGTCTTCGGCTCAAATCTAATCATTGAACAAAAAGCAGCATTGAATGAAATTAGCATCGGCCTTTGCGTTCAAACGATCAAACTTGTTCAAAGAAGTAATTGTCATTATTGTAAATAGCACATGTTCGAGCAAACGAGCGTTGGCGTACAATGTACGCTGTAAATTGCGTTTCGTATTTGAAAGGATTAGTTGGTTTCAGCAATGTTTCCTTATTTACATTATTTTCTTTCGTGTTTTATTATAAGTTTTAAGAAAAAAAAAATGAAAATATAGTGTTTTTGCTTTAAAATTTTGCTTTTACTTTGCTATCGTTAGTTACAAGCAACAACTCATGCGGGATCATACGTGTTCAAACCGGCTCATTTGGCTCTATAGCCCTTTTATTCTTGCTCAAAAAAATGAATGTATAGCCGAACGAGCAAATACCCGAAAAAGCTGCTATGAAGACGATTGGTGATAACATCGGAGAGCTAAAACGCAGCACATGATTTGATTGAGCTGAAATAAACAATGACAATAACTTATTTGAACAAGTTCGATCGTTTGAACGCAAAGGCCTGTTTTTTTGTTCAAGCGAAGCGTATGAATGTTTTACACTGAGCCGGTGCAGTTCTCTGATACAGATATAATTTAGAGAGTAGCACTGACTTTCGAACACCGAACTAAATGGAAAAAAGTGGATGGAGCCCAGAAAAATTGATACCCACAAGATAGAAATTTGATGTGTGAAGGAAAAATATATATTATGAGGATATTCTTCCACATAAAGAAATTTAGAGTATTTGTTATTTGGAGTAAAAGAGGCAAGTCCAAAAGGGAAAAAATTGTCAAAAATCAATGCGATCTTCGAGCCGTTTCAAAAGTGCATTTTATTATACCTAAATTTAATGGGCTATAAAATAGCATACTAAAATTTTTTCATTTTTAATTCCCTTTAAATTGATACAAATTTGAAGATCTTTTTTTCATTTACGCAAAGCTTGAAACTTAGATTTACTATATGGTTTTTGTACGAAAATTAACTCGATATATTTATACGAGTTATTTAATCTGCAAAATCAAATATCACAAATCAGAAATGATTTAAAAAATCCATCTATATAATTAGCTCTTACAACCTTTCTGGATGTTCAACCGAGCTCCTCCTCCAATTTGTGCTGTGAGTATTAACGGGCTCTCCGGGCTTTCGAGCCTTTGTACTCCCGAATGGGAGTACATAAAATAAAATATGTTAGTTACCATTCATAAAAAAAATAATAATTACCAAAATTATATAAGAAATAAATAAACTCTCAAAACCTGCTAATAAGTCTCTGGGCTATAGTCTCATCATAACATCTCATCCAAACCAATTTCTCTAAATAAACCTGGGTTAGAGTTTGGTTAAGCGTAAGTGCATTTTTAGGCAGAGATGTATTCCCTTTCTCACTATGCCATCGCTTTTGAGAAACAGGTGTATTAGAGATTTTGCGGATGGATCGCAAAAACGAAAGTATCCATTGGATTATATGCCGAGTCTGTGCGCAATACTAGTCATTATTATTAGTTTTTCCTTAGGGAGGCTAATTAGATATTTTCCTTTTATCCTCCCTGTGCAAAATTCTTGCCTTCCATAGCCCCAGCTTACGTTTTGTAGCCTTTGCTCTTTACTTATGACCTCTTATTTGATGATGTGCTACCTCATTGAAAGAAAGTATTGAACCGCTGCTAGTTTCGAGGCCGCAGCCTGACTAGTCTATGCTTTGCCTACTTCATTTTCGGATGTGTGTTCATTCCACGAGACCTATATGAGTCTAATGCGATTGTGCGCTCCAAGCTTATTTTAAATTCGCTATACACTCAAAGACTATTAAAAAAAGGATGAGATTGACTGAGCTCTGCACATAGGCAGCTGGTGTATACTTCTACTTGGAAGACACTATGAAAACTACGCTTCGGCATAGACAGCTTTGTTTTGAAACCATAAACCTAGCGTTCATGTCTTCGAAAATTGTCGAGCCTTCTGTATATCAATGCAGCGAACACACTTCAAATTTTCTTTCGAAAATAGGGGGAAATCCAAGTGGGTTTATTGCTCAGTTGAGTCTCTTCTAAAATGTTATGATTTTAGTGATATCCTCTCTGAGTAGTTGGGCAAGCGGAAGCTGTGAGCTCTTACAAGTCAAACTTGCTGGATTTAAAATGCTGGCATAAGAAATTAAATGGTTCATTTGGCTGGTAAGGCAGAAAATCATGTAGCAGATCCCATTGAAAATATTACATTCCAAATAGTAACAATTGTTTTTGACTAGATTCTAGCTTATCTAATCTTGAAGCATCTTAAGTAACGCGAATTACTGACTATATTAAACTTTGACTGATTTGAGTTCGGCCGTTTATCTTCAGGCCGCATAAGCTATTTCAGGTAGAGTTCTTCTACCCACGTGCGGGATAACTTTAATAGGATCACAGCCATATTTGCTCAACTTTTTCAAGGAGAACACGAATTTGGAATGCGTTTAATAATTTAATGTTTGCTAAAGTGAACTTACTAATATATCTGTTTAAGTTCAATGGCATTTATTACTTTGAAAAATGAACATGTCCCTCTGAACTATTCACAAAGGGAAACACTGTACGTCCACATGTGCGGCTATTTCAGCATGTAAATCTCTATTAGGTGCTATTTCCGGAACTCATTAAATTTGAAGAGAACATTACAGCAGCTTCAACAGCAGCAGCAGCCGCTATGGGGGTGGTAGCATGTGAGGGCCCGAGAGGATAGCAACTATTGAAGCTGAAAAATCACGCGCCTACTTGCGCTGGATGTAAAATTAAATACGTCACATAGCAGCAACAATAACAGGAACACCCACATTAGCAAAAGCAATAACTCAAAAGTCAGGCAACGAGATGAGCGACAAAGCGCGCGACAACGCACTGGCAAGCCGAGTGCTGTAGTGTATAAATGCTTGCAAGGGATTGATGGGCGGGCATCTGGGTGAGTGAAAGAATGAATGAATGAAATACTGCATAGTTTGTAGTTTATTTGCCGCATTGGAAGGTTGTGCCGACGCTGTCGCTTTGTTGTATTGCAAAGTGACATATGTTTACGAGACGTACGCGACTTTTCTGCAAGCACCCCTCCCACTCCACGCTGTTATAAGCAAATATGTCGTTAGTTGAGTTGCCGGCCGATCGCTGCATGCTGAGGGATGTGGCAGCACAAAATTTGTTTGACATGTTCTCAATAAGCCTAAGCGTACGCGAGACACTTGTGCAAATGTCAGTTGACATGTTGAAATGTCATAAATGGCAAATGTACGAACAAATTGGAATGTGTCGTCGAAGGAGTCGCTTTAGTTGCGCGGCGACGTTCTCGTATCTCCTGCCAACGTGGGGGATTGTCACTGGCAGAAGTAGCAGCAGCACGAAAGAAAAGCAACAGATTTATGCGCAAATTCATAAATTATTCAGAATAGGCACAAAGAAAAGAAAAAATTGGAGGCGATTGGCGCTAGCGTTCATTCGAGCTCAGCGGCGACAAAGCGGCGACTCGGCGACTCCTGCAAGCAAATCGGCGCGCTCCAATTGACGCAAAATGAAGCAATAAATAGCGGCGGTGACATAAATACCACATCCAAACAAGTGCGAAAGCAAATGAAGTCGAGCAGCATGCAACATAACAAAGTAAATTACAGTCAGCAATGCCACAAAATACTTCAGCACAGTTCAACAAGGGTGAGTGTGGCGGCTTGGCTCTGCCTGCTGCTCATCTTCCCCTCATGAAAATCTTCAATATCGCTCAGGCAATGAGACACAGCAATGCGTCCGTCATCACCATATCGTCACATCGTCACATTGGCTATGTAGCCGCGTCGCATTGTCACCACTTAATATTGCACATCATAAGTGCGAATTATTCAAAGATGATGTGCGTCAATGTCGCAGTCACTGTCACTGTCACAAAGAGCAACAACGATGCCATAGACTCTATAAACTGTTTGCTTGCCACCTAGTGACTTCCTTTGGCATGACTTACTAATGCATGGCTATGTTCCTCGGCCTAATGGCACCGGCATTTGAAGGGCGCTTGATAGAAATCAGTAAAAATCGTTTATGGTGGGACATTTGAGGAACTCAGAGTGTAGTGGGACGGTGACGAGCTAAGTAGATTTGAGAGTGATGGTTAGGTTGCAGCATGTGTAGACCACACGCGTGTTACACACAGCAGTAATAAATCACTTGAAGATGAGCTGCTTTCGTATGCCATAAGCTGTAAGCTCCTGCGGCACGTGAATTAGAGGAAAATTTCGCCGTTATTTATTCTTAACTCCGTGCGTGTAGAAGCGATAAAGATGAACGCCTTCAAAAAGCTCTGGTAAATCTAATATTTCTTACGTTTTCGATGTCTTTTAATGCAAAAGTAGTATCAGCCAGTTTTCGAAATTCGATGAATTGAAGAAAACGTTTGAAAGTCGACTGCAAAATGTTATTAGGTGGAGTGCTGTTTTTTCCTCAAAATTTAAGACGCTGTTTTGAAAGATGTGAATATGTATTTACGTATCGAAATACTGGCCTTCATTTGTCCCGATCCTTTCTCATTTTTCAAGTAGCGCATGAATTCTTCACTGAAAGATCTCCTCTTTTTTGACGAGATGCATAAATGGATCCAGTTTTTTTATTTATTTCATAAGAATGAAAATGCTAATCAGCCAGATTATTTACAGTTGCTCACAATAAATTGTAGTCGGAAGAAACAACCTCTGGAGAGTACAGCAGAGCAGATAAGACCTCTCTATGCGGGACTTCACCTCGTTTACGTCATGAGACCAGGCGTTGTCATGCTGGAGGCTAACTTTAACTTGCCTCTCTTCATACATTAGCCATTTTCTTTAAGTGCTTAGATGATGATAAACAATTCGATGCGTATACAATTTGGTAGTTTTGTGACCCAAACGTCCAACACTCATGCCATCGGTTCGGTGGTCCCTCCATTGCGATTTTTGCTACGCGATCAACATTCCTTCTCGTCACATGCTTTTGCAACTCTTTTCGTCGTCTTCAGCCTCCATTCCATATGTCGTAAATATCATTTATCTCTTAGTTTGTGATATAATCATGTCTTGTGTGCCCATGAGCCGCTGTGAGCGTCTGCAATTCGGTGGTGGTAAGGATACGCTGTGTGCTGAAGTCGTGATAGGGCGGACACATGTTTTGTATGAATGTTTCTTCCTCCTAATACACTGGTTTCATTTCTCCGAACTATATCCCTCAGGTACCTGGAAATTCGTGTTTGTTTTATGGACTCAAAACATATTACACCTCTTTGGACCACCAAAAACAAGGCATAATCTTAACGGTATGAACATTTGGTTTGATCGTCTACTTGGAATTATATTTTCAGAATTTTCTGTATTTCGAATAATCCTAGTGTGCTTATTTTTCACCGCCACAAAACGAAGTGAAAACCCGTTCTGTTTATATCTTTTAACCAACTGTTCCCAAGCATGGAATCTGCCTTTAAATATCTCTTGGAAGTAGTATCGGCTACTCTTTGGTGGTTAGCTTCTGAATCATTGGCATAAATATGCTAGTCCTCAGCATCAAAAAAGCCAAATTCAGTTCCTTTCTGAGAAAATCTGTTCTACTTTAAGATTTTTCAAAATTAAGCTATCATATTTTTGCAGTAGTTTTTTTTATTTTTTATTTCCATTATAAATTACGATCTGTTAATATTAACAATAAGTAATTGGTGTTAGGGTTTGGAAATAAAATTTCCCTTCCCTTTGAAAGAGAACATTATTGTCTTTGGTGGTATTTAGTTAAGTTACGTTTTGATGGGCCCCAAATTATATTGTACTCCTGCGTATTCTGCATCATAAATAACTAATTCTAGGGTACTGGAATATAAATTTTGAACGTCCCTTAGTTATTTAGCAGTAATTGTTGATCCCGGAATTTCGGGATATTTTAAATCTACATTTGTGCTCCCAAAAATTTAATTGTAATATTAGTACGTCGTAGCAAAATTATGTGCTTTGGATTATATTAGTGGTAATTTTTTGTGTAACTTCAACTATTTTAAATGTAACTTCAAGATCCCAGAATTTGTCTTAAAAGTATGAGAACAAAAATACTAGCATATACAAATCTTTTGTTAAGAAGAAAAACGAGCTTTATATTACAAAATTTTGGAAATAATCTCCATATAAATAAATTATATTGTATATCTGATTTCTAATTATATTTATAACAATTTTTATAACATTTTTTATAAATAAAAGTAATTTATGAATATCACCATAATTTGGAGAATTTTTTAATTTCAGTTATTTTTGAGCTGAACTGGTCGAAAGCCTTGCCCAACTGTGAAAAATGTTTATAAATAACTTTATTTATTCAAAAACAACCATTCGGAAGTGCGTAGGTTCGAATCTCCGTGCAAGAAATAGCAAAATGGTAGAAAAAAGTTTTTTCCAATAGCGGTCGCCCCCCGGCAAGTAATGACAGTCCTCCGAGAGAATTACTGCCTTGAAAAAGCTCCTCATAAAACTCCCATTTGCCGTTCGAAATAGGGGTAAAACTTTAGGTCCCTCAATTTATAGGAAAACATCAAGACGCACGCCACAAACAGGAGGAAGAGCTCGGCCAAACAGCTTACAGAAGGTAATTATTTTATTATTTTTTCCAGAATTAACTTCAGCATTTGGCAGATTTATCAAATCTTGGGTGTTGCAAGTTCGATCATTCTTTATCTTACAATATTTGGTATAAATTGGAAAAAATAATTGAGCTGACATTAAGGTGATACGCAGTTTCTCTTTCTCATTAAGAGCTACCTTTCATTCCATTCGCTAACTTGTAGGTCTTTGCTATTTTTTTTTTTATTTTTTTATTCTTTTTTTGTATTGATTTTTTACTCATTACACATCGCTCTTGAGTACCGCATAGTTCTCATAACTGTTTCTTCATTTTCACAAACGCAAAGCAGCGTTCTTCGTTTCGCTCATTACTCTCAATTGCAATAATTTTCACACGAACTTATGAAAAATGAGTTAAAGTGTTGCCCCGCTGGAAGCAAAAACTAACAACATAAATCCAATCAAAACAATTACCATTGACCATTTATGTCGTGTCACCGCCAAGGCCACGCATCGGCATCTGCATCTGCCGCACAGCAGACTTAGCAGCATGCAACACAAAAGCTGCAGCAACGGCAACCCAGCAACTTGGATATGAAAACAAAAATAAAAAATTGCAGAAAATCCTGTTTTGCTTGATGCTGACGGCCGCTAAGCACTTAAGTCTGACTCTTGCAACAACTACACCTCAAATATTTGTACTTTTTTGTTTGTTGCTGTCGTTACTTGCTTATTGGGAATGCCGTTGGCGCTGGCACTGGCCATCACCGACTGGACACTGCACTGGATATTGACTTTGGTTGCCGACACTGAGACAACCACAAGTGGGATTAGTGTCAGCGGCAGCCAGAGCCAAATGCAACAATTCAGAGCGTATTTGAAGCGCAAATATTGCTTATTGCTTGACATAGTCGTAGTTGTGGATGTAGCAACAACGCTTGCCAGCTGTCAAATAAAAATGAAAACTAATTGCAAATGTAGCTGAAAGACAAGCGATTGCCAATAAAAATAAAAAAAGGCGAACAAGTAAATACGAAATTATTTTCATTATTAAACGGAGTGCATATATGGTTTTTTTAATGGCAAACCACAACAAGTATGAGCTTAAGTACTTGCAACATGCAACATGTTGACGGCAAATTGCTTAATCAACAACACAGCTAAATTATAGACACACAGAAATAAACGATATTCAGACGATTTGCATGTCATCACTAATTCTTAAGCGAACTAGCGCGTTCTGCAGGTGTGTGTGTGTGTGCGTTGATTGGTAATTAATGCGCTGTTGAAATTATTTATGAACACCATTGCTTTTGTTGACAGCTAAGCAGCTGAGCGAGATTGCCTTTGAGTTCGACTAGTTGGTGTTACAATAATTTTTTGTCTCCGGTTCGGATTCGTATGATGTCGTTTTGTGAATGAAAGGAGATGATGCTGCAGATGTTCAAGTACTGCAATCAGAAATTTTACTGCTTATGCGAATAAAATACATGCCAGTACATATGAATACATGAATGCATAAGTTAAATATGCATGTATGTACCTTAAGTTTTAAGAATCTCCGACCCTTAACTGGTTTTTTGTCTTTTCAGGTCTGCCGCTTAGGAGGCTGCTTTTCAGCTCAATAAAGTGTTGATAATTTAATTAAACTGGAATTGGATTTTGAATCTTTTATTACCGTTCAAGTCCACTACTTTTATAGCACTTCAGTGTGTGCCCTCCTGCTGCTGAACCGTCATAACAACTGTCGTGCGGGCATGTCACTTAAATTCGTAAAATTAGCCAGTCTCACATTTACACTTCTGCTCGCAATAATAGCAACGCGACTATTGCACAGTTTTGACTATTTATTTGTTTTTTATTTAACGTAAATAAATACATTTTTTCCTTGTTTTTCTTTAAAACGTAGGTCATACTACAACAAAAACCATACAGCTCTTAGCTTGAAACTTTGTGCAAAATTAAAAAATTCAACAAATTTTCACCAAAATTTCAAACTTCTTAGAAAACTTCTGGGTATGCAGTTTTGTAGCCCACTCAATTTGGGCATAGACAAGTGCAGGTTTTAAGTAGCTAAAAAATTGCGCTGATTTTTGATCATATTTCTTAATGGTGTTATGAATTTTCTTCCATATAACGAAATTCTTTATATCGAGGCCGTCAACAAAAAAATTGTTTTTTGGTCACTTAAGACTTGCACTTTATTAGGCTAGAATTCAGTGGAATATAAAACTGCATACTCAATTTTTTTTTTAATTTCATTAAAAAATTTTTAATAATGAAAAACATTTTTATGAATTTTTTAAAGATTCGTATACAGTTTGAAACTTAAATTTATAGGTATAGTTTTTGTTCTAAACCAAACTATATTTTTATCTTAAAACTTGGAAATTTAAAAATAAAAAATAAAAAATGTAACAAAAGTTAAAATTTTGCGATGCGTCGCGCTGCTATTCTTTTGAACAGAAGGGAATGTATGCATAGTCATGCATAATGTGTCAAATAATGCTAACAGGAAGTGGAAACAAATTCCATAAATTTATCCTAGATTATGCAGATTGAAGTGAAAAAATGAGCGCTACTTTACGATGAGGTAGCTACTAAGGTCGGGCATCAAAATAGTCAGCTTCGGAAATTAAAAATGAAAATGTAAGTGAGTTTGGTAAAAATATAGATAAAAATCCTATTCTTATTTTGTGAGCTTAATGCCGGTTCAACAATAAAATAGCAAATTAAATTTTCTTTAAACTTTGAAATTATCATAGTATAAGTCTGAAGGAAAAGTAAGATAGATGATAGCAAAAATCATCTTTAACTAAATATTTGCGTATCATACCATATATACCTATGAAATGAGACCTTCAGCTATTAGTCAATAGATGTCCCTAGGAGTATTTTTAAACCTTCCCAAATGTCTTGTTTTTTCGTCTGTCATCTGTCAACAATATTCAATTCATTGTTTGTTACGTTTTATACCACAATGCATTTTTGTCGCTCTTAAAAATGTCGAATTTCGTGCCGTCAAACTACGATTTGCGGGCATCGTGAAACCACGTGTGAAATGCTGCTCAAAAGGTAGTCTTTTTTGAATTAAATCGTTACGGGTAATGAAAAATGGGTGTATTTCTCCAATCACAAGCGTAAACGATCGTATGGTCCGCCCGGCCACAAGCCAAAAACAACGGCCAAACCAAATCGCTCGGCCGCAAGGCAATGCTGTGTGTTTTTTGGGATCAGCGTGGTATGATTTGGTACGAGCTATTAAAACCAGGTGAAACAGTTGACGGTGCACGCTACCAACGACAATTCGCCGATTTGAACAGCGCTATACACCGAAAACGCCCAGAATATGCCGATCGGCGTCACAAAGTAATTTTTCTTGATGACTATGCACCGCCACATCGAACAAGAGCGTCCCGGGAATTGGTGGAGACTTACGTTTGGGAACCGCGGGTGCATGCGGCTTACTCATCAGACTTGGCGCCTTTCGATTATCATTTGTTTGCATCGCTGGGCCACGCACTTTCCGAGCAGCGCTTCAATTCTCACGAAGAAGCCAAAAAATGGCTCGATGATTGGTTTGCGGCCAAAGACGGCCAATTTTTTTGGCACGCCATCCACAAATTGCCTGAGAGATAGGAAAAATGTATCGCTAGCGATGGCTGTTATTTTGAAGATTAAATTTGTAACCATTTTTTGTTAGTAAACGTTTGAAATTGAGAAAAAAGTCTCATTTCATTTGTATAAACCGGTAAAAGTTTCTGCGCTCAGTTTTTAATACAATTTTTGTTATTTATATATATTTTTTTAACGAACATTTCAATATGATTTTTTGGCCCTTATTATGAGCAACATTCGATCTTCGACTGCAGTCGAAAGTGCTGATCGATCGAATTTTCATTTGGTATTATGGTGCTCATTCGCTGAAGAATAGGACTATTGTGAATTTCGATCGGCCGACGCATTTACAATAGATAATTTTTTCTCAGCTGATACAGCAAATCAAAATAAAAGAAAAAGCGATTGTATTGAAATTCTTTGTTAACAACATTTTTAAAAGTTAAAAAAGTATTTTTTGTGAAAATGAGTACAATGGAGTTGTGGTTCGACGATTCATCTCAATGTGAATAATGTAAATTTTAGGTTTGTGATCATACAATGAAAATAACTTATATAAATGCGAAAAAGCCAGGAGCTACTCATGATTCTATGGCTTTCAACATGTCGCCATTGAAAGCGCATTTAGAGGAGCAACATCTCAATGGCCGTCGCAATACTTGGCACCTCGGTAAGTAATATACACCAATTGAATTTCCGTTTTTAATAATTTTTGTCTGTCTCAGGTGATGCTGGATACGCTCTAAAATCATATTTAATGACAAACAACATGCCAAAGCGAGAAGTATCATTGAGAGAACAATTGGAGTCTTGAAACCCGATTTAGATGTTTGTTGCAGGCAAGAAAAAGCAACACATATTATTAATGTGTGTGCAGCTTTGCACAAAAGCTCCGGATGAAGAGTTATCCGATGAGACCCTCCACGATGATGCTGGAGATATTGAAGTGGAGAAGCATAAAACATAAGAAATGAAATTCTTAGAATATTATGGAAACAACTAAAAAGTATTAAGGGGTTATACGCAGTTATGAAGCAAATAAAAGACGGGTTGTCAAGGATTTATCCTGAAGAAACTTCAGAATATTTTTATTTGAAAATTTTTGGCGGTTATAAAAGCATCCTTCAAGAACGTAACAAAATTTTTTATTTATGAAAATGTTGATTATAGAGCGCGCTGCATTCGATTTCTGGAACCTCCTTTAAAAAAAGACGATTTACGGTGTACATCGTAACTCAGGATTGGATTATCTGAAATCAAAAAACCAAACGAATTTTGTTAATATATTAGATTATCTAGTAATTAATCGTTCGGCTAATCAAAATAGTGAATTTTCACAAAATAGCAGCTTTTAAAAGAAATGATTTCGATTTTTACGTTAAAATTTGGCCGTAAATTGATTATAAAATGGAAAATAAGTGTCAGATTTACAAAAGGAACGATTAATTACTAGAAAATGTATCTTTAAAGATTGAGTTAAAACAGTTGACCGATCAAACAAGCCGTTTTCGAGATATCGTGTACACCGACTTGAAAAATGCCGTTTTGAAAAAAACGGGCATCTCTACATATTTAGGTATAACTCCGAAAGTATTGCTTGGATCTACTTCAAATTTCGTGCGTATACTTTTGAATATATGTACATTACAAAAATGCAATAAAAAAAATCGATTTTTTTGAAAGTCATAACTGCGTATAACCCCTTAAATAAAAACCTTTACGCCATAGTTTCTTTTTTAGTTTTGTTCTAAATTTTCCTTATTCAAATATTCGTCATTCAGCAGCCCATACCTGCCAAGGGAAAATAAAAATGTATTTCTACAAACATCACAAAAAAAATATTATTAACCTTAATCCATTTTGCTGCCGTTCTAACTGGTGGTCGCAATCAATTCAGCTCCGTTGTAAACTCCTCCCATTTTTTTGCTGCTTGAACTTTTGTGTAAATCCCTTTTGCGAATTGTGGATTCTCTTCCATTAATGCAATCAGCTTTTCTAATTGCTGTTTGGTACTCACGACTTTCGACCTGCATAAAATTGACAAAATTAGTATATTTTTATTACTTGGTTACTACAAAACAATAAATAATCGCAAACAACTTTCATTTTAACTTATTTTCCCACAATGCGCTACACAATCTAAAGCAAAATTGTATTCGACTCTAAATTCGGTAAACAACGAAAATTTCGATAGGGTTGCACCGCTCATAATACCAAATTGACATTCGTTTTTCGACCTTCGACAACCAGCGAATATCGAAGATCGAATCTAACTCATAATAGGGGCCTTTGTTTTTTTATTTCAATGTTTTTTTTTTAATTTCAAGTAAATACATTACTACTTTCTCGAATACGCCTAGGCCTATTTACTATTTTTCAACATCGTTCAGGATTCTGCGCCATACAGAGGTACTAACTTGATAAAAGGTTTATAGTTTTCGGTTCTTGTGCGCCAAGAGAAATCTCTGCATTTCGTCTGCCCGCTAATCTCAACAGAGCACACGTAACCTATCTATACGCAAGAGCTCCCTTAAAGCTGTCGGAATGCACATCGCGTTGCCCTCCAATTTTTGTTTGAATACTTTAAATTATCAGATCACATAAAAATAATATATTTAAAAATAAAAATAAATAAAAATTTTGAAACAGCAAAAGCTTGTCTCGTATCCAAGTACTTCAACTGCATGCATTCCGCGGAGCTATAAAAATATCCAGTTTATATTTACGCTTGACACATTGACACCTGAAGGCAAAACACGTTAATATTGAATAGGCATTAACTTTTAGTGAACCTAAATTGAGCAATTCAACGGTGACAACGAGACGAACGCGAGTTCTAAATTCAAGGACAGTGTCAGCGAAGTCTTAAAATATCGTAATTGCCTGCGAGCTGTGCGCCGGCGCTTTGCAACGGAATGAGTGACACCGAGTTTTTAGTGCAAATTGAAATAATGACAAAATAAAAGCAGTCAGAAGGAATTGTGGTTGGCGGGAATTTTTATGAAACTACGCACGTATTGTACATCGAAAATTTAAGGGACGAGAAGGTAGACAGGTAGCTTTTGGAGCAAGAAATAAACAAGTGAACATAAGAATTACAAAATGCTTATGAATGCTTCTATAAATAATTTTAAATTTTTGTGCACTAAAAGAATTTATGTGTAGTTTGAACATTTTTAAATAAA
The DNA here is from genome assembly GCF_028408465.1 of Anastrepha ludens. Lineage (NCBI taxonomy): Eukaryota > Metazoa > Arthropoda > Insecta > Diptera > Tephritidae > Anastrepha > Anastrepha ludens. Next base: position 118,603,112 of record NC_071502.1, read on the forward strand.
AAGAATTAAATCAAAATACAATTAACCAAACAATTATGAGCCATTCTATCACAGGTAGGCTGGTAAAAATTTAGGGTAATAAAAACAGGGTGACTCTGTGTCTTAGAAGCGCGTTTGCATCACAATAATTTGCCTGTAGGACCCAAGTTATCTTCTTCCTCCTTCTTTCCAGAACACCTGTTTAAGCCAAATACGAAACAGGCCCAAGGGAATGCCTCCATATAATTACATTGGCCGCCCTTTCGCGGCTGCTGCTGCTCCTATAAACAAAATATGAAGACAACTTAGATTGAATTTGAAAGCCACAACCGAAGGAGCTCTCCATAACCTTTTGCCCGAGAGATAGGCCAAGATTTGCAGCTTATATAGCCATCGTATCTTGAGTTTTCTTTAAGATTTCGGGCACTGCACTACAAAATCAAGCAAATGATCTGGCTATTGTACCCACACTATTACCTTCTTAATTTAAAGCTGCACTATTGACTTTCAGTTCACACTCCATTTTCGGACAAAGAGAATTCAGCAGATCCACATGGATACAGCCAAAAATGTTTTCTTTCGATCATACCAGGAGTTTCAAGCAATTGAAAAGTAACCGAAAGAGTAACTCAGTCAACTTTTCCCATAACCAGAATTAACTTTGACGTACACTAAGACATTCGAAGCCACCTCTTTACATTAATTTGCAACTGCATGAAGAGCTTCGCTTATAACATCAAAAATGGCATGATCACCTGATTCATGTAGGAGCTCATCTATCACGACATTATAGTGACATAGAAACTGACTTTTCTGCAATCTTTGATGGATCTAATACTCTCGAAACTATTTGTCTTGGGCAATTAAAACAAATATACCCTAAATCAGCGCAGTGGTCTATAACTCTTTAGAGTCTCAATACAGATCTATAAGCAGTATAGCCGAAAAGCCCCGCATATAATGCGTCTATGCCTCTTTGAATCAATGCGCTCGATAAAGATCTTTAAGCAGTATTGTCGAAAGGCGTCCCACATAACGCTTCTATGCCTCTTTGAATCAATTGAGGGCGTAGGTCTTGAAGCAGCACAATCGCTATATCCGCTTGGTGCCATCACAAAGTACGTGCCTCAATATTTTTCAACCCAAAAATAATATATAATATTATTATTATTATAAAATTAAAAGACTACATCAACCTTCCAAAGTCTTGTTCCTTCCCCATAAGCTTTAGCTGTTCGCACAATCGAAATGAATTCGCTTACGAAATACCTTAAATGTCGCTATTATGACAAAATGATCGCATTCACATTGCTGCCATTAAAGCAAAATTTACCGCAGTACAACAGCAATAAATACAGGCACAAAAAATGGCAACTAAAACATGTAAAAATAATAACAACAACAACAACAAATCGTTTGAAATCGCACGAAATCACGCCTTTTTATGCTGGCCCGTTGTCATGCGCATTTGCTAGTTGTTCTTCTTCTTATTCTACTTGTATGCAGTTGGTGCCAAGTTGTGAATTAAATGCAAGTCAAGTTAATGTTTAATGTTTTGCTGCTGTTGTGTACCTACCTATTGTTACCTACCTCCACTGCTGCAGTCAACTTTTACTTGGCAGGCATTGTCAAGTTTGTTACTTAAGTCTTTCGTTTTGCCAGCGCAGTACGCGCCAAGAATTACATTTTCGCTAAACATGACTTTATGATTGCCTTTTTTAGCTTTTCTTTGTTTCTTTATTTCTTTCTTTATTTCGCTTTCATGTTACTCTTTCTTTGTGGCCGCCTTCTACTGACGTTGTTGTTATTGGTTTTGTTGTATTTAATATTGTACATTTTCGGTGTTTATTGTGCGGCCTTTTTTGTTTTCATTTGGTTCATGGCGACTTTATTCTGCTGCCTGATTATTATTTGGTGGCGTGTTGCTCGTGTTGACTGCTGATTCCGATTGCGACTCTGATTCTGATTCTGTGTTTTTGATTCCTCACCTTGACTGCTATTGCGAATGTTTTTTGTTCTCATCTTTTGGTGTGGCGCGTGATCGTGATAAACAACGATCGTCATCATCGTCATCATCATTTTGTAGTAGTCACACAATTTTGTTAACATTTTGTTGCAAGTTCTATCAGACCTTTATGGCTCTGCATTCGACTTTAACACTTTTCATACTTTTTTTTTTAATTTTTAGTTTTAGGCATTTTATTACTTTTCGCAAAGAGTTTTTTTTTGTTTTTTTGCTTTTTTTTTAGTTTTTATTCTGTGGCACTTTGTCCGTGCCTCTGTTGTGTTGGTTTGGCAACAAAGTAGTCGCCGTTTAGTCGAAGGGAACGTATTTGAACGTGCAACACGTCCCGAATTTAAATGATGCCTATTTACACCGCTTGTTGGTTTTGTACTTCAAGTTCTGCCTTGTCGCCACACTTGGTATGTTTGGGAATATAAAGTAACAAATAATAATTATGTTTGAATTAAAAAGGTCCTTCTTTTATTTGTTAGGAAATATAATATATTTCTGATCCACTTTTGTCGCCCGAAAATATATCAAAAAGACAGAGCAGTGCCTATATTTGGGCTCCTTCAAACTACAAGTAGACAGGAATTTCCCACAACAGCCTGAAATTTACTGCACGAACCTTACGGATGCTAAATGACTACTCTATCATTCTTGAGTTCCAGAAGATCCTGCTAATTGACACTAACCTAACCATCTTACAGGCGCAAGTTTTTGCACGAATTTTTTCGAAGAAAGACAAATAATGCAGGCACGTCAGACTGTCTTCAAGATCTCAAACTCACGTAAAATGACAAGAATCTACGGCTTCTTAAACCAATCGCCTACCTAAAATTATATCGAGTATTTTTTAGCTGCATGAGAGCTGTCGATATCGATACTGCAGTTTGACAGCTGAGAATGGCAAACTGTGTTGAATTCGTTAGTGAAGTTCATTGAGCTAAGTGGTGAAAAATACGCTGGAATATCTATTAGTCAACTTATTGGCCTTTGTTATTTGACCACCTGAAACTTTTGGGTTAGAATCTTGACTCAAGTACCTGTAAAATAAAGATCGTAGAAGAATTGAACGCAAGCGACCATCGCTTCCGCCGAACTTTTGCTGATTGGGCTCGCTTAGATTAATTCCAGATACTTTTAGTACTTTCTAAAAGTATACCAATAAAAATTCACGGGTTATATTAGGTACGCAACTAAGTTCCCGTTTTTTGTCAGTAGGTGTCGCCAGCAATGTGTGCAAGTTGATTCTAACATAACCTAAGGGTCATAAACTAAGCTTAGACATATGGTAAACAAACTGCTTCGACACATTAGTGACTTTGTTTTGGTACCATATACTTTTGGTTTTGTGAAAATGACTGATTTTGTGCCGAATAATGAAGGAAGTGAAGGAAGGCCAAAAACCTTCGAAGACACTGAATTGGAGGCATTGCTCAATGAGGATCCATGACAAACGCAAAAAGAGTTTGCTTCAGTATCAGGAGTTACCCGCTAATCCATTTCCAAGTGATTGTATACTTTGGGAATGATTCAGAAACAGGGGACTTGAGTTCCTTATGAGTTAAAACCAAAGTATGTTGAACATCATTTTTTCGCCAGTGAACAACTGCTTCAGTGGCAAAAAAGGAAGGGTTTTATTCATCGCATCGTGACGGGTGATAAAAAATGGATTCATTACAGCAATTCAACGAAAAGAAAGTCATGGAGACTGCCCGCTTATGTTTCTATGTCGTCGCCCCGGCCGAACATTCACGCTGCGAAGGTTTGGCCATGTATTTGGTGGGACCAAGTTGGTGTTATTTGTTATTAACTGTTAAAATCAAGCGAAATCATCACTGGGAATCTGCCTGACTTCAACTGATGCGATTGATCCGAGCACTGCGCGAGAAGCGGCCGCAATACGCGGAAAGTCATGAAAAAGTGATTCCACAGCATGACAACGCTCGGCCTCAAGTTGCCAAATCCGTTAAAACCTACTTGGAAGCACTGAAATGGGAAATCCTACCCCACCCGCCATATTCCCTAGATATTGCGCCGTCCGATTATCACCTGTTCCGATCGATGGCACGTGGTCTAGCTGGCCAGCAGTTCCATTCATATGAAGACATCAAAAAATGGCTTGATCCGTGCACAGGATCAAAAGATTGACAGTTTCACCGCGACGGTATACGAGAACTACCACACAGATGGGAAAAAGTAGTAGCCAGCGATGGGCAATACTTTCAATGATTCACTTGTAACCATTTTTTCAGAATAATGTTGTATTTTCATCAAAAAAACAGCGATAACTTAGTTGCACACCTAATAAATTTTTAGGTATTTTTGTCATAGATCTGTAAACTTAAGGGATCTGAGAGTTTTCCAAAAATTTTACGATACAAATCTTCCTCAGAAAACAAAAAATGTCAATGCAATTTCACCTTACAAAGGGCACAATATATTGATGAAAGTCACAAAGTATATAAATCTCTATTATTTGATGCGGCATTACAAATGAAAATTTAATAGTGTAGTAGGTGAAGAACATATTTTTTGTTGACATTTGCTCGTACATATACACTCGCTCATATGTGTGTATAGAAATTTGCGCACACTTTTAACGTATTTTTTTGTTTCTTTTTTTGCTTCAGCTAAGATGGAGCTCTAGCGCAAAATGCAATTGATTCTGTCAACCGCAAAAGAGTGTGGGCTTTGAACACGTGCTCGGGCACCGTTAACAATTGGCGGTTATATCTGACATGGCAAATAACGTATGGAGGCGTTTCGCTTAGCCGTTGTGCATGGCGTACATCCATTGATTATGCAAAAGTATGAGTGGGCTGTCACTGGCGTGAAATGGCAACACCTAAATTAATTTGTGGAATTCAAGCGAATCGCCTGGGGGTAAAAAATTCGATTTAGTCAATAAGTCTTCTTCTAATATAAAACACGTAGAAGCAAAATTTTGGACTAAGACTGCAGATGGGGAACCTGCGTACAAATGCACTTTACATGCTTACCCTTGAGTAAACTTCGAAGTCGATTTTATGTCAGTATGGAGAATTTTACGCTTCATCAGTAAAGGTAGAACTGTGAAAACTACATTTTTTATGTTTTGAACTTTTTTGAACGTAATAGTCATTCAACGTAGACAGGGATAAAAAAGTAGTTCGAAAAATTAGTGTTGACCGGCAGGGTAAAGAAAACGTAAATACCTGAATTGAGAATATCGCAGATAACATCATTGCGTTATTTTACTTCGTAAATGCAGCTGGAAGTGCACTCAAAGTCAAGGGATTACAATATTAAAATACGTTGACAAGTTCTTTTGTATCTTATTGGTAAATAGCCTTAAGATTTAGTTTGAAAGAGATGGCGTGCCATGCTGCACATAAAAATAATAAATTTTTTACAAAGAAAATTTTTGAGAGGCATACTTTCAACTACTCCACAGCATTTTGTCTGCCAAGGTTGCACGATTGAGGGCCTATTTACTGTACTACAACTATTTTAATGTAGGTCAGGATTTATGTGAATCAACCAGAAGCATTTCAGGCTTTGAAAGATACACATTATCCGGCGCAAAATTCCCGAATTAGAGCCTCAATTATGCCTAGGCTAAGGTGCCTGCCCCTACATGTAATGGTACTTTTAGACCAAAAACAAATTGTGTCTTAACCCATTTGATCCCATTGTACTCGCTTGAGTACAGAAAAAGCATCTTTTTCGAAACGACGTCAAAAGCCAACGCTTACAAATTTTTAAATGTACTCGCCACTTTATAATACAGAGCAATGTCGAAAAGGAATACACATGTTTCTCCTTCTTTTTTTTGAGTCCCGTTATCCGTTATTCACTTGTCTTTGCGTGCACCTTTGCTATTTTTCTTCTTTTCATGGTTTAGTTTGCAATAAGCTCTCTGTTTGACAAAATCTAAGTTATCACGGAAAAAGTTCAGTGTTGAAATATTCATAATACATATAATTTATATACTTTATAACAAAAATACGAAAAAAGTTGTGGAAAAGTGCATTTCGGTAGGTTTAAATTCAAGTGTACACGCATGGGTACAGTGGGAACATTAATATATATTTTGTGTGCATATTTCATGTAGATTTGGTAATGGATGTAAACAAATTTTACGGAAAGAGGTTTCACAACCTTTCTGCGGCCACCGACTATATTGAATCAAGCGACCGTAGTCACTTCGACTTCGCTATTATACCGCCAAATACCCACTGTGACACAGATGAGGAGGACATTGAAGAGGATAATATATTGCGTGATGATATTCCAAGGGATGTTCCGGGCGAAGTTGACTTATTTTTGAGCAGTGACAGTGATGATGATATTTCACTTGCAAGCTTACAAAAAAGGCAAAAGTTGTCAAAAGATCTAAATCCGAAATGGAGAAAGAGAATAACAAGTTCGGAAATTCCAGAAACGCATTTTTACGAACAATCCCAACTTGAAGCGTGTTCTTTATTGGTAACTAAGAACCCAGTTGAAATTTTTGAAACTATTTTTGACGGTGAGGTGGTAAAATTAATAATCGATCAAACGAAAATATATGCCTTGCAGCATAACAAGCATGATTTTTGTTTCAATGAGGAGGATCTTAAAATTTTTATCGGAATTTTACTCTATAGCGGCTGAGTATGCCAAGAGGACGCATGTACTGGCAACTGGATGAAGATACCAGAACACCTTTTATAGCCAACAATATGTCGCGAAATCGCTTCCAAGAAATTAAACATTTTTAGCATCTTACTGAGAATGCTAATTTAGATTTTAGCGATATAATGGCAAAGATAAGACCACTCTCTCAAATTTTATTTAAAAAATTTTGTCAGTTTGGTTATATGCACCAAAAGCTGTCTGTTGACGAATCTATGGTTAGGTATTTTGGAAGCCATTCCGCCAAACAATTCATAAGAGGTAAGCCAGTTCGTTTTGGTTTCAAAAATTGGATGATCACGAGTAGCTGTGGTTATTTATATGAGTTCGACACATATTGCGGTGCGAAAACGGTTGAACGTCAGAAAGAAAGTCTCCCATTAGGTTTAAGGGTCGGCCTTGATCTTTTGGCAAACATTCCACATCCGACCGATCACATCGTATTTTTCGACAACTTCTTTACGTCATATGACCTTCAAAAAATGTCCTCTGAAAACGAACAAAGAACTACAAAAGAAGCAACGGGGAGAGTTTGATTTTATGTAAGTTTATCATAATGATTTATTTGAATATTTGTTTTGCATCAAATTTTGTAGGTGTTCTGACTCAGGAATACTTTTTGTGAAGTGGAATGACAATAGCGTTGTGACAGTGGGAACAAACTTTGATAGAATTGAACCTTTACATACCGTCAAACTATGGTCAAGACAAGAGAGGCGCAAGGTGAATGCCCATCAGTTTAGAGGAAAGAAATGGTGGTGGCCTCTTTTCACCACAATGATAAGCTCGTGCGTAGTAAACGCATGGAAGCTTTATAAAATGGCAAGTAAGACTCAATGCGACTTGTTGCAATACCAACGTAAAATTGTGCGACTTTATTTACGCAATTATAATATCCGGGACATATCTTCAAAACAATCGACAACGGCATCAATAGCTGGTTCCTCATATAACCATTTTCCCAAAAGGATATCGAATCAGCTGAGGTGCAGGGAGTGTCACCAAAGAATTCGATGGATTTGCGAGTTATGCAATGTAGCCCTTTGCTTGGAGAGAGAATGTTTCAAAAACTTCCATACTGTTAACGGAACTAATAACCAAGGAAGTCTTTGAAAGTGTCTTTTTATTTAATACTCCATATTTTCATATACAGGCAATGTATATACATATTATCCCATTGTACTCGATTGGGTACAGCCCAAAAAATACATTTCTTTGATTTTTTTCGTGTTTTTTTTAAGGAGCTTAATTACACTATTTCAATAAACGTAAACGCATTTAAAAAAAAAATTGTTTTATATAAGGTTGGGATTTAATGGGTTAATATCATTGAACATTTCACAAAACGCAGCGACATCTGTTCGCATGCATGCGGAGAACACTATTTTAAAAGTTCATTTATCATTCAAAAATTCCAGATCCTCTACTACTTACCTACATATGTACTGCCTTAAATAACTGCTGAGCTTACCAACAAATCTTGATCATTTTTTTGTTTCTAATTTAATTTCTGTATTTCTGCCATGAAAAAGCTCCCCATAAAAAATATCTGCCCTTCGGAGTCGGCTTGAAACTGTGGAACATTTGTGGAACAACAACAAGAGCCACACCACAAATAGGAGGAGGAGTTCGAGGAAATACCCAAGAAAGGGTGAATTTTTATATTTATTTTTTAAATATTTTTTTATGAAAATATGTTTCGTTCTCCCCCCAAAAGCATATAAATCAAAGTATCAATTAAAAAAATCAACAAATTTTCATAAGAAGTTCATACTTTTTAACTAAAATTTCCAGAGAACTTCTAGGTATGCACGTTTATAGTCCTTTGAATTTCCTATAGAAAGGTGTTAGTTTTAAGTGACTCAAAGGTGGCGTGAATTTTTTTACTGGTTGTCTTCTGTATTTTCTGCATATAAAAAAAAAATGATTAAATTCAGCGATCCTAGAATTGAATGGACTACAAAAATGCATTGCATGCTACAAAATGCATAAATGCATTTGTCTTTCCTTTGCAGAAAACCCTGACCACAGCATATAAAGTGAGTCAGCCATTGACAACGTTAGGTTAGGTTAGGTAGTAATGGTTGCCCAGAGAAGGGGCTCACTTGAACGAAAGAGTTTGGTTCATCCTTTGTGATACCATTGCAAGAGAGGAAAAAGAGGTGAAGGAAAAAAACGATAGGACAAAAAGGAGAGGGGTGGGGAGGGTTGAGTAATTGTGGACTATGAACGGTGACTAATTTGCGGTTGTGTTAGCCTCTTTATGCTACTTATGAAGTTCATCAGATTTTTAATACCAAGATCTGCTAAATCTGCGGACGCCGAAAAGAAGTGAGAACCGAGATGCTTGAATCCTCCATACAGCTGGCCCAAAGCGAACTCGAAGTAATTCCGACTCTCACGCCATGTATACCCCGCGAGAATGCCCACGAAATTTGAAACATGAGATTTTGTAATCCTCAGAAGTCAGGAGTAGAGCGCAGGTTGTCAAGGGGATCCCAATACTCTCCCTCAGCGGGCACTCTACCTCACAGGTCCCTTGTCTGGCCAGTTCGTCGGCTTCGCAGTTTCCAGCAATGTCACTATGTCCATTGACAACCTGCTTTTTTGACAATTTGTATGAGTACTGATTTATATGTGTTGGTAGTTTGCTTCATTTAACCCATAGGAAACAAATGATGCAAAAGTACCTGAGAATTTCATATGATATTTCAATCAAAGTGTTGTTAAATAATATAAAAAATACGTTTGCAATGGAACTCACTAACTGACGGAGTGAATATTTTTTTGAGTTCTTAATTTTCTGATTTGGCCTCGGGTGAAGATCAACCTTAAATTGTGCTCTAGTTATCTTAAGTCTTGCATCTCTTTTACAAGTTCATTGTTGTCTTTAAGTTTATAGAATTTAATATTATTTACAAAAAAAGTATATCCAAATGACGCTTTCTCAATCCGTTTGCGTTTCAGTTGGCTTTTTGAAGTTTTTATTTGAATGTGAAATTTGTAGGAGCTAAAGAATTGGGCCCATGACCAGGGGTAAATGTTCCACCCCAAACCCGCCTCACAAGCAATTCTCGCCGTCGAAAACCACAAATTGCTTCTTAAATCCTAAAATAGAGGTGATTTAACATAAATCTTCTCTTATAGGTGTTTAAAAACTCTAAATGTTTTCATGCGCTGCGGGTATTGTTTAAATAACAACGGGAGGCCCATGAGATGTGTAATGATTGCATCTGGTAATACTAAATTTTTAACACTATAAATAGTATATAAGAATACAAACTTTACTTTGAGGAAGAACCTGCATCGGTACTACATTTGGACTCGAACGTTTTCACTTCACGCCTGAAGCAGAAAATGCGTTTGGACTGAAATAATTCCCACAAATTTGAGTTGTAGATTGATATGAAATACAACACGCAGCTTCCCTCCTCTTGTTGCTTTTTTTTTTGCAAATTCATCGCACGGCACACGAAAGATGGAGCTAGCACACTTAATGCGTTTGCACAGAAACATGACTTTTGTGTTTTTTTTTTAATTGCTATAACTGGAAAGTAATTTCATTCGGGTTAAAACTAATGAGACTTAATGAAACTTTTCAAGCAGTACATTTAAACGAATTGTCAAGCATTTACACATTTTTTGCTTTAGCACTTAGCTCACTATATACGCTGTGATCCCGACTAAAATGGTTGCAGTTTTGATTAAAATTTGTTGGTTTTATTTGGTGTCTATGTTTTCCACAACTGAGCAGCAGAAGCCCTGGGAAGCTACCAACAATCGCATTTCAGAAGTGCTTAGGTCTAAGGAGGTTACTTTTAAACCTTGTAATAAAATAGCCCAAAATTTACAAACTAAGTCACTTTTCAATTAAAACAGAGAGGTTTTGTAATACTGTGTAGTTTTTTCTTAACAGAAATTCGTAATTAAAGACTAATTAAATCTTTCAACAGAAGAATAAATTCCGATGGTTTGGTTGTTTTTCATTTCGTTTGCCAGATGAATTACTTTTGATTAGTCAGCTTGGACCGAAAATCAGCACCAAATCTTTTCAACAAATGTCAAACGGTTTCCAAATTGAAAAAGAATGCAGGAGACGTGAATGGAATGCAACGAACAGAAGCGCAGCCATTTAATTTAGCAATTAAAAGTAAATAAAACCCAAAAAATAAAAATAAATAAATAAAATAAAATTCATAGAAAAAAGAAACTGCAGAAAAACCTGACGATAGTTAAGTGAATGGCAAATTAAATAGAAAAATCGACTAGATAACTGCGAATCGCAATCGCGAAAAAATAAAATAAGTAACTAAACATCAATAAAAAAGCAGCCTCTAGTGAGGAGGCAAGTAGGAAGCCAAGTAAGCCCAGGAAGTAACAGGAAGCATAAGGAAAGCAGCAAAATGCTGAAAATGAAACTGAAATTGAGGAATCGACGGCAAGATAGTCATCAATTAAGCGCATTTTCTACAGTAGCAGCAGAAATAGAAGCAGCCGCGCAGCTAAGAAAAAACTCAAGCATTTTAACCAAATCGCAATTATGCAAATTTTTCCAAGGAATCAGATCACAATCAGCACAAAGAAAGAAGAATCAGTGAAAGACAGCAGAGCTGAAAGGTATTGGAAGTTAGCAGCCCTACAAATATTCGCATTTAACAGCGCATTGCAGTTTGGTAAGCAAAAATGATGCACCAACCGTCAGCATCAATACTTCAATCAAAGTCAAAATCGCAGCATAGGAGACAAAACGCAAACAAAAAACCAAAGCGGAGAATAAAAAAATTACAGCAGGCTTGCACGTTGCACGTTCAGTGCCGGTTATCAGATGCAAAAAGTGCAGTTGCAGTGCTGATAAATACAGCGGGCAAGGGAAATAAGATAAAAAAGCGAACAAATAAAATCAAAAACGAACAAAAAACTTAAGGAGGAGTGAAATGGAATGAAAAAGGACAAATGCAGTTCCAGGAAATGAATTGCAGTAAAAAGCGCAATAAAATCGTCAAAACAAATTCGCAAAGCCAGTAAGTAAGTGAGTGAGTGAGTGTGCCGGATGAATTGGCTGCAGTTGCTGTGGCATGAAAACGGCGCAGTTAAACGCCAGACACATCACGCCTGGTCACATCACATTCACGTACTCAAAAGTGTCCGAAATGTCAAAAAGCCAGCCAGCCAGTTAGCCAGCCTACCAGCTAGCCAAGGACTTAGCGCAGCGTCATGTGCGCTCCTTGCACAAAACAATGCAACAGCAGGAGGCAGACAGGCGCGATCGCATGCAGATAGATGATTTTATATGTATAATGTGGATACAGGGGAAACTGTGCAAGCGCCAAGCAAGCCTCCACTTTGCACCCGCCAGCACCGCTATCACCTCACACCTGCTCAAAAATCTTCTCGCGATTTGATGCCATAAGCGATACGCTAACAATGCTGCCCCACAAATTCAGTAGCAACAAGCGCATAAATGAGGCCTTCGAAGATGTGCTGCTCATGCGCCTCTGTGTGTGTGTTGAGGAGGAGAAGAAATCGACTGCTTAATCTTGTGCTTTGTATCTGCGAGAGTGCGCTTCATTTTTTTGCGTTCCAATTTGGTTTTTTTGCGTGCACTTCAGTTCCTACCATAACATTCAATGCGCGATTGTTCGTTGCTATTCCATTGAACTCCTGCTGCTGTTGGTCCTTTGAAACTTTGCATTTTTTTACCTCTTCGTTTTTGCGAATTTCTATGCGCCTCTCAATTCAATTGAATTTCAGCGCTGAAAGTGAACTGCTGGTGCTGGCGTGCTGCTGCTGCTGTTGCAGTTGTCTGTTGACCTTTGCAAATCACGTGCAACAGGAACAGCAGTCACAATAGCAACAATAATCGGGAGTGTATGCGCATGCAAAGCATTTAAATGTGAGCGCTTTCAACTAGTCAAGTCTCGCCTGGTTCAAGATCAACATGATCATCATTATGATCAGCGTGACAGTATCACAGCGATGCAAATTCACAGCAGGAGGACTGCTGCAGAAAAAGCCGGTTGGCAGCGTTTTGTGAAGATTTTAAAAATCGAAAGAATGAAGCAGTGAATTGAAAAGTGAGTGGAGTACTTGGAATGCGAGGGGCAATGAAGATTTAGTTGACTTTGTATGTAAAGCGTGGGTAAGACATGATTTATCACATCAGAATTCAAGTGACTTTCGTTCTTCGTGGCAGGCTGGGGCTTAGGAAGATTTTACATCAATGCAAATGATGCACATTAACTTCCTTAGAATAAAAAGCACACCAATTTAATCTGAGATTCGGTGAGGCCATGAATTTTTGACTTGCAGAGGATATCTGCGATAATATATCTGAAGGATACTCAACTATGCACAATTCTCAAAAATCCATACCGATGATAGCTTTTGAAAAATACGCAGAGGGAGGGATGTCCGGGCACCAAGCAGAGAGATGTGATTTAAGATTTGTCTAAATAGAGCTCGAAATGGTTTGTAGTCTCATTAAACAGAGAAGAAAATCGCGGCAAGCGTAGATGAAATTATGAAGGACCAAGACAAGGGAATCCCATTACAAATTACATATTGGCACATATTTATGTAGCTGAGAAAACACGCTATGGAAAACAGACCCAGAAGTTATTTCTAAACTAAAACAATAAATTTTGTGTTTCACATTTTTTCAGAAACTAAAACGAAAATATCAGCAAAACAAACGATGCATCTAATTTTTTACTACATTTAATATAAAGGGTGGTTAAATTTCAAAGGCCCACATTGAATCTGAACCACTCCTAAACGTCAAGCTCTTTCTGCATTTCATTCGACATTTTTCAATTTCAGATTAATTCAATTTGAACCATGGAAAAACACACAATCGAGCAACGCGTTAAAGTTAGTCAGGCTAATTATGAAAACGGGCGTTCAAATCAAAATGCATATCGCGCACTTCATTTTCACCTCAGTGGATTCGTCAATAAGCAGAATTGCCGCGTTTGGGCGAATGATAATCAAAGAGTGATTGCCGAAAAACCACTGCACCCACAAAGAGTGACTGTTTGGTGCGGTTTATGGGCCGGCGGCATCATTGGGCCGTATTTTTTCCAAAATGAGACCGGTCAGGCAGTTACTGTGAATAGTGTTCGCTATCGTGAGATGATAACGAACTTTTTAGGGCCCGAATTGGAATATAGAATGTGGACGATATGTGGTTTCAAGAGGACGGCGCCACTTGCCACACAGCTAACGAAACAATGGATCTTTTGCGCGAAAAATTTGTTGGCCGAATAATTTCACCTCGCAGCGATGTCAATTGGCCGCCAGATCATGTGATTTGACACCTTTGGACTTGTTTCTTTGAGATTATTTGACAGAAAAGGTGTACGTCGATAAGCCGGCAATAATTCAAGAGCCAAATGTTGAGATAATTCGGCACATTAACGGCATAGAACCTCAATTATGCCTCAGCGTCATCGAAAATTTGGACCATCGGATGGAGGTGTGCTGCCGAGGCCGCGGCGGCCATTTGGCTGATATTTTGTTCCATGCGTAAATGACCCATACCAATATTATCATAACAAATCAGAATAATTTCTTAAAAAAATAGTATATTATTCAAAACCAACCTTGAAACTTAACTATCCTGTATTATCATAACAAACTTTTTACAAGAACATTTTTCAGTAAACGCTTTTTAACAAAATACAAATCTTGTTACAAATTTTTACCAGAAAAAAGTTTCTTAACCAAAACTGAAAATGTTTATCAATATTTTATTATACCAAAAACTTTATTGCCAAACTAATTTGCGTTCAAAACAATCAAAATAAAAAGCCATAAATTATTTAACCAACAAATTTTTGTTTCAAGTTCTTATCAAAAAGTTGTGTAATAATTTCATTACAATGGAAAACGATTTACCAAAAATTATGTTTACGTAAGCGTTTTAAAAAGAAATTTTTACTAACAAAATTTAACCAAGAAACAAATTTGACAACAATTAAATGAAAATAAATTTTGACCAAGAAAATATTTCTAAAAAACAATTTAAAACAAAAACAGCAACCGAAACTTTGTGGAAAAAATTTGGTTGCCATAAAAAAATTTTCCAATTTTTCACTTTTCTAAAAAAATGTTTGCTAAAACAATTTGAGTTTCACAACATCAAAACCAAACAAAATGCTTACCTGTGTTCCTGTCAAACCAAAATAATTACTGGCAAGAAAAATTTTTTCGAAAGAAATTCTATAACGATATTTTATCAAACAAATTTTAGCAATATTTGGCAAAACCAAATTTTTTCCAAACAAAATCATGGTTAGAAAAATTTGGACAAAAGAAATTTTTGATAAAGGCTTTTCCAATAAGAGGTGCTGTTTTGATGTTCAAAGAAAAATGTTATTTTTTAATATAAATGATCGGATGTTTATTTCATTATAAAGAGGAAGGTATGCCGTTAATAGTGGAAAATAACTTCTGGCAAATGACCACCACGACCTCGCTTACAGGACAATATCCTTTTCATGAAATTTTCCATAACCGAATTTCAAAGTGGTGCCCTAGGTCCTCGATATCCTCTCGAACTCCATCTTTGAGGTTTCGAATCGACCCTGGGCTGTTGGCGTAGACCTTCTCTTTCACGTGGCCCCAAAGAAAAAGGTCACAAGGTGTTAAATCACAAGATCCTGGTGGTCAATTGTGATCACCTCTTCGAGAGATAACACGGTCCGGAATCGTTTCCCGTGAAAGATCAATGGTTTCGTTGCTTGTGTGGCACTTAAACGTTGTCCAGATCAATACCATCCAATTCCGCCCATAAAAAATTGTTAATCATCTCTCGATGGCAATAGATAACACCTGTTATTGGAAAACCTTTTACAATAAAAATAAGTTTTACCAAAAATAATTCGCATAAAAAAGTTTTTACTAAAGAGGAAATTTCCCAATGAAAACTTTTACCAAAACAATTTACTAACTTTAATTGTTCAGAAAATAAATAAAATACGTTTGCAAAATAAATTTCATTTGCAATAAAATAGTAAAAACCATTTACTGTTCAACCAAGAACCATTTCAAACACATTTTTTCGCGATTCGTTATTATATAAATAAAATTTTTAGCAAATCATATTTTTACAAAAAAAATTTTAGAAAAAAAATATCAAACAAATTTGTAACAAAACATATTTTTGCAAAAAAAATTTTAGTAAAAAATTACCAAAAAAATTTTAGCAAAAAGCAATTTACCAAGAAATATCGTAAAAAATATCGTAAAATTTTTATAAAAAAGTCCTGGAAAGAAATTCGTAAACAGCTGATTTGTGGCAAAAGAAAATTTAAATAAAAACAGTTTTTCCCAGTAAAAACCGAACAGAAATAATGTTTATAAAGAAATATTTGTAATAAATTAATTTTTTAATTTTATTTCAATTTATATGCAATATATAATTGGCTTTTATGCCCTGCTTTGGTGTTTGGCCGAGCTCCTTCTCCTATTTAGCTACGGGGACCTACAGTTTCAAGCCGACTCCGAACGGAAGCTGGTTTTTATGAGAGGATGTTTTCATGGCAGAAATAAACTCGGAGACTCGTCATTAACAGCCGCTGTTAGAAACATGTTTTGCTATCAATTGGTGTTTCATGCACGTAGATTCGCATCTGCGAATAAGGAGGAATAAGTAAAAATCCTAGGTACCGGGGGATTTTTTAGCTACTATCTTTTTAAACAGTTGGTTTAAACAGCTGACGCACGTTTCGTGTTTTGTTTCACTGTCAAACATCTTCCATTTGGTCTATAATTTAACCATGAATCGTCTTACAAACGTACAACGCTTGCAAGTCATTGAATTTTATTATAAAAAGGCGTGTTCCGCTAAGAAAGTTTTTCTTTTTTTCCCCCCCCCCCTTTATTTTATACATCTGTCCATTGACATTAAGTACGTTGTTTAACAATTTGGCCAGGATTTACATACATCGCTTAATGACCAGTGCCAAAGCGATAAAAATTAAAATAAACGAAATAATACTATATACAATTAAATAATATTCAATACATGTTTTACTCTACATAATTACAATTTTACAACAATTTAACAGCAATTTAACCTTTTTCCACATTTATTATTTTCTAGCATTCATTAAGTCGCTTGGACGAGTTCTCTTTAAGCGTCTTTCAGTGTTTTTTTCCCTTCCAGAAGTTTGTTGATTTCTGCATTATTGTGTTCCTGTATTTTTTCAAAGTGGCTTCTTGCTATTCTTTTGGTCTCTTCGTCTACTGTTGCTATATTAAAAGTCCTGTGGATGTCTTCATTTTTCGTGTACCTGTCAGACATGGTCAAAATTCGAAGATTCTTCGATTGCTGTCGTTGAATTTTTACTAGGTGAGACTTTTTAGCCGTTCGCCACACCTGTAGTCCATATAGCCAGATTGGTTTAATCATGGCTTTGTACAATAATAGCTTGTTCTGTATAGTAAGTCTGGATTTTGTGCTGACTAACCAATGAAGTTGTCGAAGCTTTTCTTTTATTTGTTTGACCTTTTGCTTTATGTGGTGATTCCAATTTAGTTTCGAGTCCAAATGTATTCCAAGGTATTTAGTAGTTGGTTTAATTGTAATTGCTTTGCCATTTATTTTTATTGGAACTGCAGTAAATTTTGTTTTGGTAGTAAATATAATCTGTACGGTTTTGTCTTAATTTATTTTTAGGCACCAATTATCGAACCATTCCTTAACTGCGTTTGTGTATCGCTGCAGTTTTTCAGTAGCGATAATTAAGCTTTTATCCGATGCTAATAGTATTGTATCGTCTGCGAACGTAACAATTGATGAATTAGTTTCGTCAGGAGGTGGTATGTCTGCGGTGAATAAAACATATAGTAGAGGGCCAAGAACGCTTCCTTGCGGAACTCCAGCAGTTATTTGATGAATATCTGAACATTGATTGTCATATTTAATATAGAAGCTTCGGTCGGTTAGATAGCTTTTTATGATGAGATAGTAGTCAAAAGGTAGCATTCTTTTTATTTTGTGGAGTAAGCCTTCATGCCACACTTTGTCAAACGCTTTAGCTACGTCCAAAAATACTGCGGCACAGTATCGATTGTTTTCAAGGTCTGATTGGATTTTATTTGTAATTCTATGGATCTGTTGAATAGTCGAATGTTTTTTTCTAAATCCAAATTGATGATCAGGTATTATACGTTTTTGGTCTAGAAGTTGGCTTATCCGATCATGCAGTAATTTTTCAGCAATTTTAGATATTGTCGGTAATAAGCTTATTGGTCTATAAGATGATACGGTAGTTGGATCTTTACCCGGTTTTGGCAGTGCAATAATCTCTGCCACTTTCCAGAGCTTCGGAAAGTATTGTAAGCGAAACATTGCATTAAAAACGTTTCGCAAAAATATATATGCTTTGGTTGGTAGCTCCACTAATGCTTTTCCTGTTATCAAGTCATATCCGGGTGCTTTTTTATGTTTTAGTCCTTTTTTGATGCAACCTATTATTTCGTGTGTATTCGTCCTTTTTATTTTTGTAAAGTCATAATGGTAGTTGTTTTGGTTGTCAATTTTCTTTTCTTCGTCATTTGATAGAACCTCTTCAAAGTATTTTGCTAAAGTTTTCGCTTTTTCCTCTTTTGTAACTGCCCATGAATTGTCATCTTTCTTTAGTGGTGGTTGATGTTTTATTTGGGTTTTTAATGTTTTGGTACATTTCCAAAGAGAGTAGTTTGTATCTTTGTTGGGAGTCAGGTTCTTCAAATAGTTTTCGATTTCTTTGTTATTTCTTTTGTTTAAAGTATCCTTAAGAATTTTTGTGGCTAAGTTTAGTTTTCTCTTGTCGTCAGGTGATCTAGTTTTTTGCAATCTTTTTCTTAACTTTCGTTTTTCAATAATTTGCTTCTTCATAGAAATGTCAGTTGCTGCTGAATTTGTTCTTTTTTCTTGTTTTGGTGCCGATCTGATCCCTGCTTCTAGTACTACGTCATTGAAATGGATAATGGCACGTTCAATGTCAAGTTGCGTTTTTAATATCACATTTGGTATAAGTTGATCGTCAATATGGTGGCGGAATTTTTCCCAGTTGGTTCTGTCATTAAATGCGCGAAAAGATGTATCTATAGACTTTATATAACTTACATATTCAAGTAATATCGGCGAGTGGTCAGAAGAAAGTTCATAGCACGACTGAATTGTCAATTGGTTATGGCTTATGTTTTTGGTTATGCAGAAATCGATCAAGTCTGGAATTTTCTTTACGTCAGTTGGCCAATAGGTAGGTTCTCCGGTACTTATAAATCTGCAATTGTTTTTGTTAATTGCGTTAATTAGAATACAGCCCTTTTTGTTGGTGAGTCTTGAGCCCCAGTCAATGTATTTTGCATTGAGATCTCCAGCTGCAATAAATCTATTGTTAAGCGTTCTTATGTATTTGTCATATTCATCTGAGTTTATTATATGTCTAGGTGGACAGTAAATGGAAGAAATAGATACTGGTCCATTTTTGTCATATATTTGCAATGTCGTGGATTGAAGATGAGGCGTCGAATATTGGAGTTGTTCTATGTGAGTTATGCTTGATTTAATTATTATAGCTGTCCCTCCATGGGCTCTTCCATCAGGATGGTTTGTCACATACATTTTATAATTAGGAAATTTCAGAAAACTTTTGTCAGTAAAATGTGTTTCTGCAATCAATGCTATGTCAATTTCTTTGTCAACTAAGAATTGTTTTAGTTCTAAATAGTGCTGTATTAGTCCATTTGCATTCCAAATTAGAATTTAAATTTTTTCACTTTTGTCCATTCATATTCTTTAAAAGCATTGTAATTATATTCATCATATTTGTCATCTGGTTGACTAGGGATTTTACCATGTCTTTAAGCTCTTCGATATCATTGTTTTTTTTCAGATTTGTTAGTCAGCTCCTGCTCTGCTTTATGTTCCCTTGAAGAAGATGCAACATCAGCATAGCTGACTCCGGGAATTATGTTTGTTACGGCTGTTGTTATTGGCGTATTATTTTTATTTGTATTTGATGTTGGTTCTTTATTACGCAGAGGTGGAAATCTTTGGACTTTAAGTGCTTTATAAATTTAGCATCCTTTGTAGTTGGCGGTATGGTTACCTCCACATAAGGCGCATTTAACTTCCTTTATTTGGTTATTGCATTCTATTGATAGATGTCTACCAGCGCATTTCACGCATACTGGATCTCTTGTACAATAATTTTTTGTGTGCCCATATTTCTGGCATTTCGTGCACTGTGAAATGGTGCGCTTATGGTGAGGTGCCTCAAAGGAGACTATGCAGTTCATTAGCTTGTTTATATTGTAAATGTCTTTGTTGTTATAACTCTCAACGTCGACTGCCAGTAGCAAAAAAATTAAAGCAACATCAACCCTGAGTCAAAGCAAACTGCCAAATTACTGGCTGAGTGGAACTTCTTCTGCAAACAAATTTGCAGTTTTAGATGTGGATGATGAAGAAGAATCTGCTCAAACTGCAAACAGTGGGCAAATTAAAGATCCACCATCACAAAATATAAATGCAAATAAAGATGTAAACGAAAAAAATAATAAGCCTAAAAACATTAAAGAGTGCGTTAAATGAAGTTGCAAATAACAGCTTCACTCTAAAAATTTTAGCAAATAATGAAGTTCGCATTCAAGCAGAAAATTTGCAAATATATAACCAATTGCACCATATGTTAAAAGAAAAAGGAACGAAACTGTATGCATTTAGACCAAAAAGTGAAAGAGGATTTAAAGTAGTCTTACGTAATATGCACCACTCTACAGACCAAGAAGAAATTAAAAAAGAACTAAGCGAACATGGCCACAAAGTACTTAACATTACCAATATAATACAAAGAACAACAAAAAAACCACTATCACTTTTTTTCATCGAACTACAAGAAAGTTTAAAGTCGAAAAATTGTGCTCAGCGACGAAGCTCATTTTTGGATGAATGGGTACGTAATAAGTGAATAAGTGAATAAGTGTAATGGAGGCAAGATCAGCCAGAAGAATTGCAAGAGCTACCAATGTATCCAGAAAAGGTCACAGTTTGGTGCGGTTTATGGGCTGGAGGTATCATTGGACCGTACTTCTTCAAAGATGCTGCGAATCGTAACGTAACTCTGAATAGGGAGCGCTTCCGTGAAATGATATCCAAATTTTTTTTGCCCAAAATGCAAGAGCTTGACTTGCATGACATGTGGTTTCTGCAAGACGGTGCCACATGCCACACAGCACGCGTAACAATGGACTTGTTGAGAGGCGAGTTCGGTGAACATTTCGGGACCTGTCAACTGGCCACCCAGATGGTGCGATATAACGCCTTTAGATTATTTTTTGTGGGGCTATCTTAAAGCTCGTGTCTATTCAGACAAGCCTGCTTCAATTAACGCATTGGAAGACAACATTAAAGCATTTATATGTGAGATACCAGCCGAAACGTTGGAAAGAGTATGCCAAAATTAAACTAAGCGGATGGACCATTGGAAGCGCAGTAGCGGTCAACATTTGGATAAAATAATCTTCAAACATTAAATTATAGGGACTGTACTATCGATTTAAATAAAAATTTCATGCAGTTTTCTGAATTTTACGTGTGTTTTTGAAAAACTTTCCTATATATATATATATATATATAATATAATTGGCGCGTACACTCCTTTTAGGGTGTTTAGCCGAGCTCCTCCTCCTATTTGTGCTGTGCGTCTTGAAGTTGTTCCACAAATGGAGGCACCTACAGTTTCAAGCCGATTCCGAACGGCTGATATCTTTATGAGGAGCTTTTTCATGATAGAAATACACTCAGAGGTTTGGCATTGCCTGCCAGGGGCGACCGCTATTAGAAAAATGTTTTTCTTAATTTTGGTGTTTCACCGAGATTCGAACCAACTTTCTCTCTGTGAGTTCCGAATGGCAGTCACGCACCAACCCATTCGGCTACGGCGGCCGCCGAAAAACTTTCCTATAGCTCTTAAAAAATCATTTAATTTTATGTCCCGCAAGTGAAAACATTTATTTCAATAAATCCAAAATTCATTTACATTTATTCACAAAAGAACTCGTATTAAATGATTTTTGTACAGCAAAACAAGAAAACAACTTTTTTGACAAATGGTACCTGAGCCTCTTAAATTTCTTGTCGCAATTTCTTTATTCGCCTCTTCTTGCAAACTTTGTCTCTTCCTCGTCTTACTTAAGCATTTATACTTTTAAGTATTCGATACCACTTTTTCTTAAATGAGTGCACAACAAATTCGAGCTGCTAAGCCCATATTTTTTGCCACTAGTCTTCCCTCCGCGTGTCGCAGCTGCCTACTTACGCTGTGCTTAATGGAACTTTAAGCTAGATTAATGTTTTAATTAGTTCTTTTGTTTGGGCGTGTGTATAGTTTTTTGTTTAGTTTTCTTTTCGTCTTTTTTTAGAAAATTTATTGCATTACGCTTAGCCAAAAACTAAGATAGAGAGCGGAAAGGAGCGAACTCTAAAGAAAATGCGGTAAAGACAACATAAAATTGCATTTACGAGTAATACAGCAACATTGTTGGACGCTTTACTGCAAGAACTTTTAGAGGATATTTATTCCACTCCTTGCCACACTCACTTTGGTGCCTTCATTGGCCTGCCTTCAGCTGTTGGCATTTGTGCAACATTGCTTGCTAAAAACTTTCATTTTTCGTTTGCTCTTGAGTACGAGGCCGGTGAATATTCCTTTTTCTTATATTAAGTCCTTTTTTCGCATCGCAAACCTTGGCATCCTTGTTGCACGCAAAATGAGTTTTAATGTTGTTACATTCTTCAGTTAATTTCTTGCGATTTGTTTGTTGTTCGCTCGTTTTTTCTTGGCTCTGAGTCTGTGCATTGAAAGTGAGATTTATGATAATTTTCCCTTTTCTTTTCCAATTTTTTTGTTCTCTCCAGTTTCCAGCTTCTTTCCGCTTACTTTCACTTAATGAGTTATGCAATAGGACTGATTTTTATTTTTTTTTTTAAGAAAATTAAACCTAAAAATTAAACTTAAAGCTGCAGCTGCCTCGGCTTTACCGGTCATGGCCAAGCAATTCTGGCATGTATTTTAAAGTTTTTGGATTCAGATGTGGAGTACATACATGGAGCCCTCGAAAAAAACTATACCACCAGAACATTTTGAGCGGTGTTGACTACTTTTGTGTTTTTTAATGCCTACACATTTAAGAAAAACTTAGTTCATTCCTCAACAAATACCATCAAGGCTTAAAACTTTATGCAAGGCTACTAAACACGCGACAAATTTTAATTAAAATGTTAAACTTTTGGTCAGTATTTGAGAAAAAAGGGTACGCAGCTTTATGGCCCATTAATTTTGAAATCATAAAGTTTATGTTTCAAGTTGTTCAAAAATCTCGTTAATTTTTCATAATTTATTTTTTCATGACGGTTTTGCGCATTTTCTCCAAATAAAAAAAAATGTCGTTCTTTCATTATAAATAGCAGATAGAGACTTAATTTTCCGACTACTAGTCGAATGAGCCTTTCCTGCCTAGCACAACGTTCAAATCATCTAGCACGATTGCCCATATTTTTCTGCATGGCTTGAGAAAGTAAGTGAGATTTGGAATTAACTCCGACTGTGAAGCAAAGTTCGTTCCAAGAATTTGTGTGCTTTTGCATTGTAGCTATAATAGACGTCAGAAGGTTCTAATTGTTCTTATCTTGCGTCGTGAACGAGGTGCAACATTTGGAGACAGGGCATGGCAAACCAGTTTACGGATAGCTTGAGGCAGGATGGAAGGTCTGATATGGGAGCATTCTGCGAGTAGTTCCCATCAAGCTCAAATTTGCACTACCGGACCACTGTAGCGTTTTCCAAGCATAATACTTCTGCAATTCTGTAAGGGAGGTAAATAACTACCCTAACAGCCAGCGGGTAATTAGAGCCCTGGGCTCATTGTTTGTGCGTTCTAATTTACTCAGAGAACGCCTGATTTCTCTTTTGACTGCATCCGAATACTTCGACCTTAGGCTCATGCTGGCTCCCAGTCATTGTGACATAGCGGCAAACTGCTAGGCGCAAAGCTCGCCAGACAGGGGACCTTCGAGATGGTTTCACCGCGAAATGAGAGGTTTGGCGTTCCCTTGAGAAACTGTGGTATGCTTCTGAAAAGATTGGTCTCGCCTTAACTCAGCGGACGCTGGTTTAGTGTACAAACGTGCCAAGTCGCGAGATCCTTCTGGCCACGTGTAGATCGGGGGCACTCAAAGGAACTTCTTCGGTTAACGATGTTGGAGCTCTTCAATTGGGGGGTGTCCCTACCGGGCATTATTTGTTAGTTATCCATGCGTTGAGAGTTGGGATCGCCTCAAGACCTTCCTACAAAAGCTTTCTGGTGGTTAATGTGGAATCATCTCGATACCTTTTCCATAGCTGGCCAGCTCTCATTGGGCTGAAATTCAAACATCTGAAACATCATCAGCAACTTGAAGCGGTTAACGCAATCCTTCAATCCAAAGTCCCATCTTCCGTTTTTCTCCCGCTGTTTCCCCTCTCTTTTTCCTCTGTATGACCTCAAATCATCTAGCATGAAAGAATTTTATTCTTTTTTCTTATTCCATTTATCCTAGCCTACTTAACCTACGTCGTCTGTTGCTTTACTTATCAGTTTTTACGTTCACGAGTACATTAACCAAAGTATTGGCAGTCTCCTCAGTAAGAGACTGATTTGCTTTGCTGTTTGTCTATTAAAAGTAAACTTTGGGATTTATGGAATGATCGACAACAAAGCATTAGGCCCTTTTAAGTCCTTCTACATGGCGAGTTTTAATTCCGGCAAATTTATGGGTTATTTCCGCCAGAAATATTTTTTTTTAACAAAATTGTATATAAATGAAAAATGGTATGTACAATAATAGTTGTCTCCGACGACCACGGTCGATTCTTTCACCAAAATTTTCAATAACTGTCTGGCACAATGCCGAGTTTATTTCCTTAATCACATCCCGAAATGTGTGTTCTAAGACTGCAATCGAGGCTCTGTATACGCTTTTTATGGGGACAGGAAATCAGCTCAATATAGTAAAATTATGCGATAGGCGACTTTGGTTTTCATTTAAAAATAGTAGGCCAAACTTCTAATGCTAACAGCTCTCACTAGCGTAATCACACAAAATGGCCCGATCACGCCTTTAGACAACAAGGCGCAACAAAGAGTGACACATTGAGCATGCAAAGGTTCACAATCGAATTTCTATAGTGAATTTTTTTTTTTGTTTTGTTTTTGTTTTTTTTTAGTTAAGTCACACATACAACCACAGGTTATTTTCCCATTTAGTGACCTTAAAAACAGCTTTTAAAAGGTGGTTAAATTTAAAGGGCTGATGTTGCTTTTAAATAAAATACAATTTTTTGAGGAGATTATTGTCATTTCTCTTTATTGTGACAATATTGGTATGGCTCAATTATGTATGGAACAAAATATGGGCCAAATGGCCACCGCGGCCTCGGCAGCACACCTACATCCCATTGTTCAAATTTTGGATGACGCTGTGGCATAATTGAGGTTCTATGCCGTTAATTTGCCGAATTATCTCATCCTTTAGCTCTTGAATTGTTGGTGGCTTATCGACGTACATCTTTTCTTTCAAATAACCCCAAACAAAGAAGTCCAACGGTGTCGTTGGCGTTTAGGTGTGGTTCACATTCAACATCGGCCCTTGAAATTTAACCATTTATTTAAATCCAAGACTAAAAAAATTGCAATAAAATAAAAATTAAATCTAAAATTAAATTGGTAGTAAACAAGTTGCAGTTGTACAAAGTCTAAAAAAAATGCAAAAAACTATAGTATTTGACTGCGAAATTAAATTCTTCGTAACCATTGATAAAGTATCCGCTGGGTACAAAATGGGTACAATGATGATATTCGACTTCTATTGAAAAATATTAAAAAATAAAGTTCTTGTTGAAAAACTCTTTAGAAGCGCAAGAATTGCAATGCATTAAAACAGCTTCGAAAATCTAACTTAAATTGTCTGCTTTAATTCAATTTTAATTTGCTTCTTCTCTTTACTGACCTATCTTCTAACTTCAGCACAAAAGCGATATTTTTTCTCCATACTCCCACATTTCCACATCAAATTGTTTCACATCCGCAACTAACCTGGCTGCTTCCAGCGACGCTTTTTCGTCCTTTCTAACTCGGTCACTTGGTTATTTAACTATTTTTTGCATTTTTACTGTAGCTCAACAACCCACAAAATGCAGAACCGCAAAGTAGTCGGAGGGGCGAAACAAACATGTAGGTGACGGGGCGGGAGGGGGAGGCGCAAGCAAACAATGCCGACAGCACAACAGGAGACAACCGTTAGGATAATAGAACAATGCAATGACAAACTGTAGCTCTTTTTGTCACACCAAAATACTCTTTTCTGACCAAATGTGTGAGCGCATGTGTGTGTGTACGTGGTTTACAATAGAAAATAGCTGACAAGCCCAACAGATTCGCCTCAAGCAGAGAACGCACACTTGAACACAATCGGCGAGAAACGAGTTAGTAGC
Organism: Anastrepha ludens; assembly: GCF_028408465.1. Classification (NCBI taxonomy): domain Eukaryota; kingdom Metazoa; phylum Arthropoda; class Insecta; order Diptera; family Tephritidae; genus Anastrepha; species Anastrepha ludens. The sequence goes on from NC_071502.1 coordinate 118,629,284, forward strand.
GCGGTGAGTAAACAAGCAGCGAACACTCATTCACACACATCACGCATACGCACAACAACAAAGGAATTGTCAAAATTTATTTGTAGGTGCTGCTACAACGCCTAAAAGCATGCTTTGTGGCGATAAAGTCCCTAAAAAAATTTCCCTAGTTGTGGGATGTGCATGTGTTGGTGTGTTGTAGTAACTATACCACCGCGTGTGTGCATTTTTGGCTGCTGGCTGTCACACATGTCCTCTTTGATTGTGATTAATGACGTTTGTTTTGCCTTTTACAGTTTGCCATTGTTGCGCCGCCCTGCTTTTGCTGCTCTGTCTTCTCCTTGCCTGGTCTTACTCTACACACTTGTCCGTCACTTCAATTGTGCTTTTCGCCACACTTTTATTTCCTCATTTTGTTTTCAATTGTTATCCCTACATTTGTATTGTTCTCGAACGTGTCACCGCCTAAGGATATACTACTGTCTGTGGTCATAGCCACTGGAGAGATGGATGAATAGATAATAGAAGAACTATGGAAGCGTAAATTTTCATGTTTTACACCTTTACACCATTTTCTCTATTAACAATATTTTTTCTTTTCGTGCAGAGATTGTAAATTGTGGATTGTGAATGGGGTTTTCGGCATTTCCTTTTCTCATTTAATTTTTTCGACTTGGCATCAAGTTGGCTTGAGAACTTTTAATGATCTGGGTTTGCTATTCTTTGCGAAGTTTTTTAGTGGTCAACTATACGCGGCGCAGTGGGTCATGTTGATTAATTGGGGGTGCAGTGGATATTCAAAGTTAACAACTTATTGGGGCTCGTACCATAACGGTGTATTTTTTGTTTATTTTTACATTATACCACAAGGACATAGATGGGCAGTTTGCAGTAACAGTAAAAATGCAATTAATACAATTTTTACTGATATTGAAATTTCATTTGCATTACCAGTCAACTTTTACTGCCTATTGTAAAAAAATTCCACTGAAAATATTTTTTTACTGATTACTGAATAAATGCAATGAAAATATTTTTTTACTGATTACTGAAAAAAATTGCAGTAAAAATATTTTTTTACTAATTACTGGAAAAAATTGCAGTAAAAATATTTTTTTAGTAATTTTTTGAAGAAAATATAGTTTATTTTTATTTTTATTACAAAAATCATGTATGTAAATATAAGTTTAAAGCTTCGTGTAAACGAAAAGCAAATTAAAAAATTTCCATCAAAATCTCACACTATTTAATCTGAGTTTCTAGAAAATTATCGAATATGCAATTTTATAGTCCATTCAATTTTAATAATGTGGAAGTTTGGAGTGAATTGAAAATCGCTCCGCTTTTTTTCAATTTTTGTTTTGTTTCAGTCTTCTGCATTTGCTCCACATAACGAATGCTCGTCATTGTTTTTATCTATTAGAAAAAGATTATTAAAAATTATCACAATTTTTGATCTACCTGGAACTTGCATTTTTTTACACCAAAATTCAAGGGACTGCAAAACTGCATACCCAGAATTTTCATAATTCCGATTAAAAAATATATGGTTTTAATGCATATTTTTTAAATCCTTTTTCCCTGTGTAGAAACTCCTGTAAAGATGAGATCAAATCTCTTGGATGTGCAGATAACATTTCTCTGATATGTGTTCCAGGGCATAGGAACATAAAGGGAAATGAAATTGCTGATGAGCTTGCCAGGAAGGAGACTAAAGTGGCCTCAGCGACCTCCTACCCGGTCATCGGCATCCCCCTGACAGTTGTTAAAGGAAAACTACACAAATTATTTGTCAAGAAAGCGCAGAAAAGATAGAGCGCCATTTCTTCATGTGCTATTTCGAAAACCCTTTGGCCCCAATATGATGTACGAGTTTCCAAACTCGTAGCTGTGTTTACCGGTCACTGGACGATCCTCTGTTATATCAACAGCTCTGGCTGGCTGTAGATATCTGCCTGTTAGAGGTCTCATAATGGTATCAAAACGGCGCTTTAGTGCTACTTGAGGAGTGCCAGGCCGGCACTTCAACCATTCCACCTAGCTACCTACCTACCCGGTGCACAGCAAATTCCCTTGCAGCTTTAAACGCGTGAATCTTTATATATCACGAAAAATTTTCAATCGATTCTCTTGAAACTTCTTTCTTCATAGTTCATTTGTTATTAAACATTTTTTTTAATATTTCTTGAGATTTTTTTGAATTTGTTTACTTCTTAAAAATCCATATTAAGTAGCATCCTAATTTTGTATAATATTCATGCGCCTTATGTATTCTATCCCGTCGGCCCAATTGTGTATCACTTCACTCAACATAACCGGTATCAACCGTTGCTAATAACGAAACTTCTGAATCTGAATGTTGACTTCTAAATGGCCAGTCCTATCAAGTTCATCAACAATGACTAATTGACTTTGGTGTAGTTTCACCAAAAATACTTCGAAAGAGCGAAATAGCACGGCAAAGGCTGTGAAATGGCGAGAAGGTCTATTGCGATGCACTTTGATGCTAATAGTTCCACGCGCTGCATGGCATTGCTTTGATGGAACCACTTAGATCGTTTTATTTTATTAGGTGGGGAGCTTAAAAATCCTGAGTAATTTATGATCCGGGAGCCAGGGGTCGAATTTTTTTCCACACGTTTCGCAGCATCTCACGCACGTACCCACCGCTACTGGACTAGCTGACGGTTCCGTCATCCATTGGATGGCGTCTGCCTTCAGTATTAAAATCAGTCGGCATGAAATGATGAGCTCAAAATGACCCCTGGCTCCCGGACTATTAGCGCACGCTGCCAATGTAGGCCTTCGATTCATCTTTTTGAAAAAATACGAACCAATGGTGCCGCTGCCATGCAAACCAAAGCAAGCAGTGCATTTGTTGCAGGGTATCGTAAATCTATGAGTAGCTTTTTCATGGCACAAATACACTCGGAGGTTTGCCATTGCCTGCCGAGGGGCGACCGCTATTAGAAAAATGTTTTTCTTTCTTTCACATTCTCTTATTTAACGAAATTATAGTTCTTAAATTAAATTACAACTTCAGATCGTGCAAACAATGAGCATTACCGCAAATGTGAAATTACTGTTGTCACAAAGAATTGCGTTGCCGAAATTATAAATCAAATCAAATTAATAAAAAAAATTGATATTCAAAAGCGCCGAAATTTTTGTCACCAGCTGCCGAGCGCACAGGATGTGCCAACAGAAATCTATCCATGTGCATAGGTAAATGCGAACGGATAGCATAATTACACCTTGCCACCAAGCATTTCATGCCACTTCACGCAAACATATTTCTTTGGCCCCTGCTTTGTGTGCCTGCCACGCCGCCTTTTCTTTTCAGCACTATTTAAGGAATCGAGAAGTGCCTGCCATACAAGTCTGAACAAGGAATAAGGAACAACAACAAAAAATAATAAGTAAATAAAAAATGCTATAAAAAATGTCGCAGCAATCATCTTGAGGTTGACAAATAAACGTTCGCTAGCGGCACTTTATTCAAATTTCAAATAAATGCAAGGATCCTGCGTGTTTGCGGCTGCCTCTGCTTCCTCTTTTCATTTCAATTTCTGGCTGTACACATTTTTTGCTTTGAAACGCAATTGATAGTTATACCTTTGCGTTTTGTGCTTCAACCTTGCGGTCTTATTGTATTTCACATTTATTTGCTTGTTTGTGCAATCTAATATCCTTTTTGGAGTATTGAGTTGACATTTTTTTCCTCCGCTGTATTTATTGTTGTTATATGATTTCGTTTGCTGCCATAAGGGCGAAAATCTCCTGTAAATAGTTTTTGTTTTCATTCCAAAAAAAAAGCAAAGAAGAGATTTATTCGGTTTTATTTGCTGAACGGAATTGAACCCTTTAATCACACTAAATGATAGGTGTAGTTATGTATGTATGTATGTGAGACTGCCATATCCGGTTTCAATACTCGCAAACAGTGATATGCAAGGGGCATACATTTATGATTATATACATATGTTTATATTCTACTAGCTCACAACCTGCTTTTTGTTGGCGAAAATGATACTAGTTCGTAATTCACTCCAATCGCACCAGCTGCAAAGTGGCCTATTAGAGGTGTATGTGAAAGAAATATTCTTCTGTTAGCCATAAATAGGAATTATTCAAGAGTTATGGGCGCACGAAATGAGGATTGGATGAATAAAAATTGATATCCCCTTTTGGTCCTTCACGACCAAGTACGTTAACTGGTATAAAACTGATGAAGAGGCTTACTAGTACCTGAAATGGTATGACGCTGACGCATAGACTTCCAGTTGGCATTTCGTAGACCATCAACATAAAAAAATTAAAATCTCCAGTAACTAGTATTGAAAAAATAAAAAGCAAACTATTTCAGCTGCACATCAAATTGAACGTAAGTTAATTCAGAATTTTAAGTCAAACCTCTCAATAGTTAGGGGTATTCCAATAGCAGAACTTAATTCAGTTGATATAATATTTGATATCTCAATATTGTTATAAGGGAGAAAGATATGTGATTAACTTCTAATCAAAAATAGGTGAGGTAGTTGCTGGCACCAGCACCTATTAGGCCCGGAATTGGATCCCTTGTGACCGGTAATTTGCAGTGCTTTCCAAGTTATAACTTAGAAGTCAATCAGCACTTGAAAAAGCAATTCGATCGCTTTAACTGAATTTTTGAGATCAAAATAGGTTTCAGAAAACAATTTCGATTTCAATTAGAAGTCATCTTCAATAAATCTTAGCTCTGCCTGGTCAGCCAGTCAATAAATCTGTTAGTTATTTTCCCAAATACTCTCCGTGCGTTTAATATCTTACGGCTGCTAAGTCCGGATGGAAATAAAGAAAATATTGCTCGGTTTCCTTGCTATCATCCATGAGACAGGAAACTGTGTGGGGGGTCCTGTTATTGAGAGGGAATTCCTGTTCTTTCTTGCAAAATGCTTGATAGGGTGATCGCTAAAGTTATAAACCCGCCTGATCTGCGACTATTTATTTATGTATTTAACGTATCCTCCTCTTTTGAAATAGATAGGTTTTTTAATTATTTTACATGACCGTATATTTAAGTACCTCTTCCATTTTTCTTGGCATTCTATGAAAGAGCAATTAGATTTCTCTTTAAATTAGTTCAGGAAAACAATTCAGTGCAATTCATGAATGCCCATCGAGATAGCGATATTGAAGGTTGTTCAGCAACACTTACAGCAGCAATGGTCCCCTCAACAGAACCAGTTTCTTGAATTTTTTCAGCAATCTTTGAATTGTCGACTCATTTAAATTATTATTTCCACTCAAAAAATCATAAATTTTGCGACATGTTGTTCTTAATGATCGACCATTTTCATAATGAGTTTCAATAATTTTAACGCGTTGTTCTATCGTGGAAAGATCTACACCTGTCTTCATGACAAAAGTCAAAGATAACATAAAAAAGTGTACCGACCAGGAAATATTGAATAGGAATACTGATCTAGACGTTACTAATTTTTTTTAATTCAAAAACAATTTTTTTATTATTTTTATTTATTAAAAAATTTTTTGTTTATGCAAAAAAATTTATTCAAATTATTCAAATTTTTTTTTTATTCAAAAAATTTTTTTTATTCAAACAAATTGTTTTTTTTATTCAAAACAATGTTAATAATTTTTTTTGTTCTTTTCTTTTTGTTAATTTAGCCTATCATTTATTTTACTACAGAGAGATTTACTTGAACTACTTTTTGCAGGTGATATCGCACAAATAGCTTCCTTCGGCATTTCCATCTGGGCGGTCTAAGCGGAAGACAACTCCATATCTGTGTCTCTCAAATAGCCGAACCCACGAACCTATTTTTAACATGGTTTATGAAGGCTCAGAATCGTCAAGAGCCGGTGACATTTTTTTCAAAATTTTTTTTTTTGACGTTTTCCCCTTTTACAAGCTTTTATTTATCTGGCAGTGACCTTTTTCGTCTTTGAACGTCAATTTAATCAATCTGTCGACTTATGGATATAACCTTTCAAAAAGGATCCTCGAGCGGAATGAAGGACCGACCCGGGTGCTCAACTGATGATTTTGAAAGAGGTGTCCAACGTAAGGTTAAGACTTTAAACGTCAAACTTAGCTTAGAACCCAACGGCAATGAACAGAAGTGTTTAAAAAACACGCCAGGTAGTGATTATATACACAAATATAAATTTTTTGAAAACGAGGTTTTTTTCAAAATTTCGATAGTAATTGGCAATACAGTAGAAGCCCGATAAGTACAATTGGAAAATTTCAGCAATGATTGCACTAAGCGAAAAATTGCACTTTTGCGAATTTTTCCTGTGGATCGAGGAATACCTAGGGAAAAATATTTTAACTCTATTCAATGCAATTAATGAGCTCAAAAGGTCGATATTCAAGAAAAATGAACACATATTTGTTGAAATTAATACAAAGAGATCAATGCGGAAGGACATATGAGTGTGTGCTCCAAAATTCAATTATTTTTTTGGAAAAACTTTGTTATTTTCGATTGCGTTTTCTCGTAACCCTTTTCAAGTGCTTTTGATCGGATATCATGCAAACAAGCGATCTCATTGAATGACAGTACTTCGTTCTATTCACCCCATTTCAAAATTGTATTGACACAGCCAAAAATCGATTTATGCTGGACTTTTTCGGTTGTTTCTTCTTGAGTAGTATCTTCGGGTTCATTGACTTCACTATCACCTTCATCTATTCCTAATTCCAAATCCCAATTGCGGATTTCATCTGTGTCTGCTTCACCCACATAGCTTTCGACCATCTCATTTAACCGTTGTAATCCTCCAACAAGAAGGGGGTCGTCAATTTCGATATCCAATGGCATGTCGTCTGGATTAGATTCAATAAACGCGTCAACTGTTGGGCTTGTACCCAATGCGCTTTTCCAGCATTTAGCGATCGTTTCAGGGAGCAATTTCCCCCATGCTTGGCTCAACATGATCACGGCGGTTTTCAAATCAATTTTCTTCAATAGTTCATGTAATGAAGAGTCTTTTTCACTAATTATGGTTTCCATTAGTAATGTTTTGTATTGAATTTTTGTCAAGTTAATAACACCTTGATCCATTGGCTGTAAAATCGCTGTGCAATTGGCCGGAAAATACATCACTTCGATCTCCCCACAAACTAATTCTTCTTCGGGCGGATGAGATGGGGTTTGATCCAGCAAGAGTAATGCTTTGGGTGGAACATCATTTTCTTTGGCGAATTTTTTCACTTCTTTGACAAAATTATCAAAGAACCACTTTTTGAAAATACCCCGCGTCATCCAAACAGTCTTGTTGCTAGCATAATTCACCGGTAGACGAACATTTTTAAAACAACGCGGATTCATAGATTTGCCGATCGTTAATGGTTTTATTTTGTGGCTGCCATCACTATTTGCACACAAAAGAACACTGATTCGATCTTTTGAAACTTTGTTGCCTGGAGCACTCTTTTCATCTTTCGAAACGTTGGTTTTATTTGGCAAAAGTTTCCAAAAGAGCCCCTTTTCATCAGCATTATATTATATATTTGTGATGTTACATATCCTTTTTCAGCGATTTTCGCCGTCAATTTTTCCTTAAATGGCTCAATGGCTTCTGGATCACAAGATAATGATTCACCAGTCACAGTCAAATAGCGAAGTCCGAAACGTTTCTTGAATCGCGAAAACCATCCATCACTTGCATTGAATTTTTCTCCATCCTTTTTTATTTTCCGTTTATTTCCAAGCGAAAATGAATTGCATGCATTTTCTTTTAATGAACGGGATTGTTTTTTTATTCGGCAAATCGTTGCGCAATCAACTTTGTATTCGAATGCAAGATCTCGTTGTTTAACGCCTTTTTCAATTTTTTGGAGAATCTCATCTCTTTCTTTCAATGTAAGAAAATGTAGATTCTTTTTCACTTTTACCATGATTTTATTCGATGAAAGCAAAAAAAATGATTCAAACTCCGAACGATTGTTTTACTCTCAAGAACCAGCTTGAAACTAACGCGTGTTGAATGTCACAAACGATTCGATGCTATATTTTATGATATCAGCGCTACAATTTTACAGTTATTTGTAAAAATCTAAAATCACAAAGCGTGAGAACAGTGTTTTTGGTCGCAATAATTCCGAGAACCCTAACTGTGCATAGCTATAAAGCTGTGTCTTCGCGCGTGATGAACGCAAATACATTGCCGTATTAAGTAAAAAATTTCTTCGAACAAGAATTCTTTTGCGCCCGAAAATTGCAATTTTTTATTGCTCTTTTCGAGTTTTCTATGGGCTCAAAATCGAATTGTACTTTCCGCGAAATTGCAGTTATCGGTATTGCACTTATCGGGCTTCTACTGTAATTGAAAAATTGTACTATAGCAGAATGTTAGTAAATATCTCAAAGTTTAATAACATAAAAAAAGTACTCCCATCGGTTAAGACATTTTCGATTTGTTGTAGTTTGAAATTTAATGTTATGATTTTTAACTCATTTTGGCTCACAAACACGCTGTTTTTGTAAGTTTGTGCAATTTGTGCCCAGAAGATAGTTTCAAAATACAAAAAACCTTGTGCAAATCAAAGCATTCTGTGCAGAATTATTAGCGCACATGAGCTGACATCCATAGTATTTAATCGTTTATCGGAGAGACGAATTGGCTTCACCAAATTGGGAATTAGAAGGGTAGCTTGAGTTTAAACTAGTGGTATCACAATGGGACTCCAGGCCTAAGAGGGCCCTCTGGGCACCCTTATGAAGAGTGACAACCACCGACACTCAAGCTAACCTATTAGCATGCATGAGGCTTCAGTGGAAATTAAAAAAATTCACCTAAAAGGAAAATTTTTCGTCCTCACGTAAATCTATACATTTCTAAATTTAACTATGAAATCAAAATGCCTTACGAAAAGCAGCCCTGAAGAGCCATTTTTTAAGACTTTCTGACCGCACATAACCTCTACAAAAAATTTAAATTCAAGTAGATGGTTTTCTTAAATGTCTACAAAGGAATATTTTTAGCTAAAAAGCTGTCCAATCATTCAGCTTTAGTGCAGCTACACTCCAACGTCGAATGTCTAACCCAATTTCCAGCGTTAATTTTTCAAGTAGCACTAGCAGCAGTTGACAGCAGGGCTTTGTTTTGCATTTTCGTTCTTTTTTCAGCTTTTCACTCCATTGTGCCACATATTTTGTGAACACAAGTGTTTTTCACCTTTTACTAACCCATTTAAATAGAAGTCTTACACATTATACCCCACTCAAATATTCGCTAGCATTTTTTCTATTTCTTTTTCAAATATTTTACTGTGACAAAAGCACTTCACTCCATTTTTCAATGCATTTTCCTACAACTTTTCACTATTTTAAGCTATCCGTGCCACTTGCTCGCCTCCTAATACGCACACACACGCGCGCATATACTCTTTTGCACTTACAGCTCGTTCGTTATCCTTGCACTCCTCGCGCTCCTTACACTATTCCACTCACTAAGCTGCCTGCAATCTGCAAAGTCTTTTGTCTAAAATTGCATTCCCATTTTTCTTGCTCATCCTTTTTTGTCAATGCGGTATGCGACATTTTTTCACACTTACTCACTGGCATTTGGTTATTGTCATTTTCTTTGTTGTTCTTTTGCGTCTTTGTGTCTGTCAGCGCAGTAGAGGAAATAGAGGGAAAAAAAGCCGGAGCAAAAACAAAGAAAAAGCTGCGCTCGAATGCCACCTCGTATAGTTTGTCCTTTTTGAGTGAGCGCAGGCGAAACTTCATACTTCTTTTGATTGCTGCACTCCTTCTGCCATTTGCCTCTTTGAATGTGTAAGTGCATAAACACATTTAAGGATAAGCGAAAATCATTGTGTGAGTGTGTGCGTGTGTGCTCTTGTTTTTGTTTGTTCGCATTTTAGCTTTCATATCCTCTCAACCTCATCTTGCATTCAGCCTTTGAATGTGTAAAATTGCATGTCTTTGTGTTTAACTTTTCTTTTATTTCTCTTTTTTGCTTGCATTGTAGTTGTAAATACATACATACAGCAGTACACGTGTATGCTCGCACAATCTCTGCCTCTTCGCCGCAGTGGCATTAAATTCCCAGCTACATTCGTTCACATTCGACTACAGCGCCTCTTCGCGCCAGATCCATTCTTGCCACAGTCACACCCATATTCGCGTTTTGCATGTATGCGTGTCACCACCCACACTCTGGCGTATGCTCGGGTGTGTGTGTGAGTAGATCGCCGCACAAAAGGCTTGTGTATCTGCCCGAACGAGCAACGCTTTTCCAATTTTCCAATTTAGGTTACTTGGGTTTTTGAACACAGCGACACACATTCTGTTCAAACGACTGGGCATAATGGTTTACGACTCTATCCTTCTTCTCTTCTTAGGCGTCTTCTTCTTCGTCACTTATTTTGCTTATTTCCTCTGCGGATGCGTTTAGCTGAATCGGAAGAATTATTAAAGTGGTTCGTTGCCTTTAAAGTGTCTGCTTGAACAAATAATTTCAGAGCGATGGAGCTTACACGGGGTTACGATAACGGCGCATAGAGGTGCTTCGTGACAGATGACTAATAAATTAATAATAAAAAACCGTGTTCAAGGAGTTGGAAGAAGTGGCACTTCTTCGTAGCTTAGCTCTGTAATCCTTCCGAAAACATTTTTTGGCTGTTGTTGTTTTTTTCTTGTCTGAAAATATCCAGGTATTTTGGGCATTCCCGTCGGGTTTGGTTTAACTTTAGGCCTGAGTATAATAAAAAATAAGCCGAACACTAAAAGAATTTTAGTTTAAAGTTTCAAAAAATGTTCAAAACTTTGGAGTAGAATTTTGTGAAATTAATTAACATTTTTAACATTTTTATAACTTTTGAAAATTTTTTTTTTGGATAAAACATGCTTAAACAAAAAATTGTTTTTTAATTCTTTAAAATGAAATAAAGGGTTTTCCAATTAGAGGTGTTATCTATCACTACCGAAAGATGATTAACGATTTTTTATGGCCGGAATTGGATGGTATTGATCTGGACAACGTTTGTTTTCAACAAGAAGAAACCATTGAACTTTTACCGGAAAAGTTTCCGAGGCCACCGAGATCTTGTGATTTAACACCTTGTCACTTTTTTCTTTGAGGCCACGTAAAAGAGAAGGTCAAGTCCAACAGCCCAGGTTCGATTCAAAACCTCAAAGATGGAATCCGTGAGGCTATCGAGCACTTAGGGCAGCCACTTTGAAATTCGGTAATGGAAAATTTCATGAAAGGGGTATTGTCCTGGAAGCTAGGTCGTGGTGGTCGTTTGCCTGATGTTATTTTCCACTATTAACGGCATACCTTCCCCTTTATAATGAAATAAACATCGGATCATTTATATTGAATATCAAAAATAACACCTCTTCTTGGAAAACCCTTTATATTCGGTTCTATTTGATATGTTTTTACTTTTTTTAATTTTTTCGTATAAAACATACTTTAAACCATTTCGAATTTTCCGAATCAAATTTAAAATTTTTTTTCCAAAATTTTTTGTTTTTCATTTTTTCTAAACAAATTTTTTTCCAATCGTTTATTAAATAAAAAATTTATTTGGAAACAAATTCAAAATTTTTTAAGAAATGAAAATAAATTAATTCCAACATTTTTTTTTTCGAATTTGTAATTTTTTTCCAAAAATGTTTTTTTTCTAATTTTAATTTTTTCAAAGTACAATTTTTTTTTTAAATATAATTTATTAATGAATTTAATTTTTTTCTAGCATAAATATTTTTTCCAATTTTGCATTTTTTTCCAAAAAAGATTTTTGAAAATTAATTTTTATCCAAGAAATTTAAAAAATGTTATAGAAATGTTAAAGATTTTAATTTTTTTTAAGTTTGTGTGCTTTTGTTAAACATTTTTGGGAGCAATTAATTTTTTTTTACTCTTTTGAAAAACTTATTTTGCTATTTCGAAATTTTTTTGCAAAAAACAAAATTTATTAAAAAAGTAGTTAAATTTTCTTCCAAAACACATTTTTTTCCGACCTTTATTTTTATTCCAAAAAAATTTTTGTATGTATAAGTATGTTTTATCCAAGGCAGGCCCGTGCGCACGGGGGCGTTGGCAGGATTCAAACCCCCCCAAACGAAGTTTTAAAAAAGTTTTTGACATGAATCGAACAAATGAATCATACAAACATTTATTTGTCTTTACTCAAATAATAATAAATGTATAGTATATGTGTATGTTCAATTACTTCTATAAAATCTGATAAAAGCTAATGGCATAGATCGATTAGATGTACAGAGCAACAAATTATATACGAATAAAGCATGAGAATATTGATGAGTTATTATAAAGCATATTATAATAAATTAATTTCAATCTTTTTTTGATTATTATTTATCCTTATCACGAATCAATAATTCATCACATCCAAAACTGTGACTTAAGCGTGTACTGTGTCATAAATTTACAAACACAAGCAAAGTTATATCGGACTGCAACAAAAGTTGGAACAGCCCCTACATCTGGTGGTCTGCGCACGGGCCTTATCCAAGATATAATAAACAAGGTTATAAAAAAGTTAAAATTTTTAATTTTTTTTTGGTATTTGTTGAACATAATTTCTTTTCAAATTTTATTTTTTTCCCAAAAAAAGATTTTTTAAGGTATGTTTCATCCGAAAAAGTAAATAAAGTTATAAAAATGTTAAAAGTTTTAATATAAAAAAAGTTTTTCATATAACATTTTTGGGAGAAAAATTAATTTTTTACTTTTTCAAAACCTTCTTCCCTTATATATTTGTAATTTTTTTTTACTTTTAATAATAGCTTCATACTAAGCTTAGTAATAGTTTTGCAGCTGCACTCAAATATGAACAGCGAATCAGTGAGAAAGTGCTTTTAGCCAACGAATGGGTCAATAAGCCAAATAGGCGACTATAGAGGCTCCACTTTTACATAGCACTAGTTCAGGGTTTGTAGATTAAAATTTACCTCCGAAAGACAGTTAACCGTCATGCCTTTCGAAAAGTAGTTAGAAATTATAGTTTTACGCAAGCCATCTAATAGAGACCCTGAAACTCTGATTACGCTTCTCTTTTTTTGAAAAGCCTTATACCGTGCGCTCTTTCCAACACAGCCTGCAATTTCTTCAAAAGCAGTTGAGTATCATTACAAAAATTCGAATTTCATTTAATTGAAGAGAAATTTTTGCACATGGCAATACCCGCCACACACAATCCTTCACACAAACCTAAACCGTATTTCGTACCCAATTTCGCACTCATCCGAAATCTTCAAAAGAATTACACTCACCCATGTGCTTGCATAGTTTGACTATGTATGTGTGTGAGTGAACGAGTTGTAAAAAGGAAAATAAATGTTTATTCTAGCGCAAAAGAAAAGGAAAATACACAACCCATAAAAAGGCTGGAATACTTACGGTTTCAATTATCAAAACAAAAAATGCATTGTCGTAAAATATTAGGCGAAGGATCCGAAAGAAAAATTCGCACATGCTTCAGCGGTTCACCAGCGATTAGCAATTGTCGCGTAAGCAAGAAAGGGTCCAACTACCCAGGTGAGATGGGCCAATGCATATCAATATATTATAAATATGTAATTGAGTACGTTGAAGAACAAAAATGTTGAAAAACAGCACAAAACAAAGAGCAATAAAGCCCAGACCTGCACAAGAAAAAATTTGGTGACACAATGCGGCGCTTTGAAATTTGCACTTATTGTTCTTAAGCCTCTACTTGTTTGCTTTTTCTTATTTTTTATTTTTTTTTTTTATTTGTATGTTTTATTTGGCTATACCTTTTTTTTGATATACCCTTCGATGCGATTTTCCCATTAGTTCTATAGGATATCGAATGCCAATTTTTCAAGCAGCCTCCATTATTTGTATGCATGTATGTGTAGGTATGTATTATATTATTCGCTCATTTACACAGATCAAAGGGCACTTACAATAACAAGCCAACTCTTTTGAAGTATTTCTTCGCTCTATAAGTAAATGATTTTTCGAAGGACAAATATGAGACATTGGGCGTCAATGAGGATTGACGTGAGTCATACCAAAAAAAAATTAGCTGGGTAATAGGAAGATCCTCCCACGGATATCCTGTGAAAATTGTGCACCAGACAAAGCTGATTAAATTTCAAAGTATGCGCTTCTACACCATTTGCAATACACTTCTCTATTACAAGAAATTTCATGTTTTCTGATAAATAAAATTTTCATTGTATTAATTTTCAGTAAAACGAATTGGGGAAAAAAATAATTAGAAGCACTCGATAAATTGAAAGAAAAAATCTCACTTAAACACCACTCCTATACTTACCCTCCTCTACAACTTACTGCTGGGTTAAAGCTGCTTACTTCCATTTACAACAATTCACCTCCACAACCCACTGCAAGCCAATGCCAATGCAACGCCATGGAAAACTCACCATAGCGCAATTGTTACTTTCCCCATATCACACACAAATATATGTATATTTCACTTTCCATTTTTCATTTCTTTGCATTACTCAGTACTCTCTCGCTCTCGGTGATAGCTGCAAGCCTGAAAGTATGCAAACGAAAAGTACACAGTAGCACCATCAACAACGCAAGCAACAATTGCAGCCGGCATGCATTGGCATGCACAGAAAGTAAGCAAAAGAAGAAATGTAACACAAAGCAGCAAACTGTGATTTCATAAGCGCAGCACAGGGAGCTGTTAGAAATTGTGAAAGACTTAAAATGTAGTGCATGTTATAGAACACCCTGTGTCGGCTACGTGCAATTGAGAAATGGTAGGTAGGTGGTGGTAGTGAAGGGAGATTGGTGTGGGGAAATTTGGAGGTGTGCAGTAATTGAAGAATTTCTAAATATTTACTATGTATACAGGTGTGCGTACGTGCATAAATGTGAAAGAGTACATATTTATTAATTCAGATGCAATCTGTTCCCTTTTATAATTATTTGTATTTGTATTTTATTTATTTTAAATTCATTTAGAGGTTTTTTCTTTTCAAAAAATTTGCCTCTATTAAATTTCGCTCAAGTTAATTTAATTGGATTTAAATTAATTGGCTTTTTATTTCATGCATTTCAATTAAAGTTGGACATACCATTGCGGCGACGGAGACCTTGTTGATAAGACATTTCAAACCTCCACCAACAAAAATAAAAACAAATTAATTTGATTTAATTTAATTTACTTTTAATTATGCCCTTATTTAGTTTCGTTTTCAATTTCATACCTTTTGTTTTCAATTTTGATACATTTTAAAATAAATAGATATATTTTTATATATATTTTTCTATATATTTTCCTATATTTTTTTCTAAATTTCTTTCTATATTTTTTCTATATCTTTTCTATATTTTTTTTCTATATATTTTTTTTTTGTATATTATTTTATTTAATTTTTTTCTCTATAGGGGATAGAGCATTGGGCGTATAATAGTCCTAAATGTCATCGTCGATTAATTTGATTTTTCATCCGAGGCTGTAAATTTAACGATTCGTTAGCAAACGAAGTTTCAGTTAGCTGGGTCGCTAGACCGCCTACCCTAGCTTGGTGATGGGATGTATATCTGCACCTCCAAGATGGTGGTGCATGTTTTGGTCCATAGGTGGTATTTCATTTCCCATCTACCTCGCTTATCTACAAGGCAGTCCCTGATTCCCCACCTGGGAACGCGTCAGATGGGAGCCAAGCAACTACGCACGCATAATAATTATATTTAAAATAAAAAAATGTAATAATTTGATATATAAATTTTCACTTCTATTTCTTATTTAATTTAATTTTTAATTTATTTATTTCTAATAATTCTTTATATTTAATAAATACTCAATTTTAGGAGGCTCTGTTGAAGCGTGGGCGTTTAAGTCCAGCATCTCACAAAAAAAGATTTATTTAGTTTTGGTTTTAGTTAATTTTTTATTTGTTATTTAGATTTTCTTAAATTGTTTGTTTTAATTTTAACCGATTTCACTAAACTTTGCGTTATTTTTATGTGATTTAGTTTACTTGCTTCATAAAATTTTAATTTAATTTATTTTTTTTTTTGTTTTTTACTTCATTTTATTTATTTTTATTTTTTACAATAATTTAATTTTTTATTATGTAACTTTATTTTATTTTACCGCAGAGTACATTCAATTTTTATTGTTTTTCATTATTTTCAGTATTTTTTTGTCTTTTTTCATTTAATTTATTTTAATAATTTTTATTTAATTAATTTAATTTTTTATTTTTATTCTTATTCAATTCTTTCGTAAATAAAAATTATTTAATTTTATTTTAAAATTTTTGTAATTTAATTTTTTTTTGTTTAACTATTTGAACACTTTTCTTTGTTTAACTTTTTTCCTCAAATTTTTATTTTTTTTATATATTTTATTATTTGGTTCCATTAAATTTTTATTTTATTTAATTTTTTGAGTTTACTTTACTTTTTCTTATTTTAATTAATTTTTTTTTTTTATTTAATTTTTGTAATGCCGCTCTATGTTACTTCAGGGTAAATTTGTTTCTAATTTAAGTTATTTTCTCTTTTATATATATTATTTTTCCTTATTTTAATTAATTTTTGTTTTTTTTATCTAATTAAATCGTAATATTCTTATTTTATGTTGTATTTAATTTAATTTTCTTTGGTAACTTTAATTTAAAGTATTTAATTTTTTTCATTTTTATTTGATGTTTTTCATTTAATATTTTTAAATTTATTTTATTTCAGAAGGCCTTGAGGATGCGTAAGCATTTTGGGCCGACTTACCAAAAAAGGAATGCTTAATTTTATTTTGCTATACTTTTTTATTTAAACTTTAGTCATATATTGTTATTAATTTTAACTATTTCACTTGATTTTTATTTTTTGATTTAATTAAATTTTTTTTTTGTTTCATTAACTTTTTATTTTATTTATTTTTATTCTTACTCGTATAATATTAATTTTTATTATGGCTCAGGCTGCATTAATTATTTAATTTTTTATTTCTTCTTCACTCCTCTCGGGAGCATAGGGCCTCTACAAGACTCAGTTGGTTTCGTTAATCCATATTGATTTGTGGGAAAGTTGGTAAATTTGGAAAAGTGCGAGGACCGTGCTTTATGTGGGATTCGAACCCACAACCTCTGGGATGGCAGGCTAGTGCACTTACGCTAGACTACCGAGGCCGCAATTAGTTAATATATTTTACTTTATTATTTTATTTATTTTGATAACATTTTATTAATTTTAGGTTAATTAAGTAGTTAATTTTTTCAATTTTTAGTTCTTATTTCATTTTTATCATTTAATATATTTTAATTTATTTTGTTTTATTTTATTAGGCCTCTAGCCATGCCAACCCATTAACAAAAAAAAAGTTTAGTTTTAATTTATTATATTTTAATATAATTCAATTTTGAAAATTATTTGATAATTTTTGGGTTTAATATTAAGTTTTTATTTCTTTTTTAATAAAATTTTTATGTTCAATTTAATTGTTATTAATTTTTTTGACTTTTTCTTCACTTTATTTTATTTTCTTTCAATAATTTTAATTTTGTATTTAATTTAATTTATTTACCCCATAATTATAAAAATTATTAGATCATTTGATCTTTGTTTATTTTGCATTATTTTACACTAATATTTTATATTATTTTAGTTAAGTTTTATTTCTTTTTTATTTAATTTAACTTATTTACACATTTTTGATCATTTTTAGATCATTTTGTCTTACTTATTCAATCTTTTTTATTTCATTTTTTGTTATTTTAATTTAAATTTTTTTATTTAATGCAACGTAATTGAATTTCCTTTATTTTATTTCATCATCTTTCTTTTTTAATGTTATTTTAACTTAAAGTACCTTTCACTCACCCCTGCCTCATCCAAACTCTATTCCGTTCCGCTTTTTCCTAAATAAACTTACAGCCGACTTTCCGCACAGCTGGCTACGCTGCCGTATTCGGTTGGATTGTGTTTGTTTATCTTTTCAACTAAGCCTGCGGTTTCAAAACCGCAACCCCAACAATAGTACTTTAGTCATTTTCGTTATTGATAATGACCTGCACTTTAAGCCATTCACTCAGTTATCTATCTTAAGCTCAAATAAATTTAATTACCGGTGCAAACCACAGGATTGTTTCAAGGACGCTGTGCTCAAGCTGCTGCTACTGCTTTGTTAGCGACTGCTTGCTTTCGTTTTTGCTGTTATTAATACAGGAGAGTTCCAGGTATAGGCTAGGTATAGGAGAATATGTACCCTGCCGGAAGAATCTGAAGTAGTAAAAAAAATTTCTTCTCTAGCCTAGGCACTACACTTATTTTGCCTAACGTTAACCACTTCTCTATTCATGTTGCTACTTGCTTTCGTGGCATAACAGTGATGTCGAATAGCTCTATCTATCCCATTTATGGAATTTATTATTAGCCAATCAATTATCTAAAAATACAAGGATCTTTTGACTAGTTAAGGCTCTAAACTGACTAGCATTCAGATTGTATATATTAGCCATAAATTGTATTTCTAAGATAAAGTGAAAGTTGTTCATAGGGGAAATCGTTGCATACTTACAAGGGCTTAACATCCGAAATTTCTTGCTTTTGACAGTGAGACTCACTAATTAAAGGGGGGAGCCTGCTTTAGAGGAATTTTTTGGAAAGGAAAGAAATATTCGTTTGAAACGAAACTTTCAGGTTTTATTGTTCTATATTTCAACAGTCTTCTCAAATTTCTTCATTAAAATATATGTCATGTTATGCCTGGGACAAGCATTTTGCCGAGGCGCCTCGAGTGTGTCGTGCGACGGGAAAGATGCAGGTCGCAATTTTCATCTGAAACCAAAAACCCAAAAAAAATTTTATTTTAGGATAGTAAAGTTTCTACTTAAACAAAGAAAATTAAACAAAAAGTGAGAAATTCAAAAATTTTTCGCTAATTAAAAAAAAAAATCATTTTTTTGGAAAAACAAATTCACTTTAGATTGTTTAAAAAGTGGGTTGATCATAACTTTCTTAAGGTTTATTAGGTTCAACTAGAAGAGAATTTAATTCCGAATACAAACAATGTTATCTCGTTTCGATAGGACGCTTAACTTTTTCTCTATCTTTCCCGCCAATTAGGAAAAGTCGTAAAAATGGAAAAACCGAGATATCGCTCGTCAAAGTTTTTGTATATTATATGTACCGGCCGCTCGTATACCTGCTCGGCGCTTGCTCACAATTTCTTCTGTAACTGCGAAAATGTTTTGAATTTGCTTCTGAAATTTTGAGGACACATTTTTTAATAGTTTGGGAAGGCATTTATGCAAAAAAAATCAATCATTGTAGCCTCTAAAGCAGGCTCCCCCCTTAAAGTAAAAGAAATGTCAGCTGCTTGCTTCGCAAACAAGAGTTCGTGTTTATTCATTTACAGTTTGACTACAATGCTAGCTGGAACGGGGTACAGGAAAAGCATACCTTACGAGGGCAGAAAATTATGCAAAAAATTTTACTTGTCTTGAAATTCTCTTTAAAGAATCCTAAGTCTGATCTCCAGATTTGATATCGGCAAACCGAATGCTATGCAATAGAAAAGCCAAATAATAACGCAGAAATATCAAAGTTTTTCTCACTTTGTTTTAGGCCCAAAAAATACCTACTAAATATTTGAAATATTTATTATTACTTATAATATTTAATAATCTACCATCTTATCAAAAATAGTTTGGCGAATAAGTTCGTGGCGTTTTTACCGAAGTCTTTTATTTAAACACAAAATAGTAATTATATCAATTAGATAATCAATTATATATTCGTCGCTGCTGTTTGCAACCTCTTCCCTCCTCTCGACTAATTTGTTGATGCCGTTCCGCCAAAAATTGCATGGTCGGGTGTCAAAGAAGTTGTTGAGCCAGTTGATCTGCCATTTTGAATTTTAAAAAACTAACATCAGATTTGTAATCATCGACACCAATGTCGAACATACATAGTTTTTTAAGCATCTGTTGCGCCATTAAAGAGGGCGTTAAGAAAATGAATTTGCATGTCTAAAAGTCTTAAATTCAAAATAGTATAACTTTTTTTTCATTCATCCTAGAAGTCTTTTAAAAAATGGATTTTAAAGCTACAGAGTATTACTTTGCGATTCCGTTGTGGAAAATAAAAAAAAAAATTTACCTTACTCAAAAAAAATTCATAAAGATGTCCAAAATCGGCATTTCTTGACTATTTAACCACAAATTGCCAAAAGTCCTGACGTGCTGGAGCATTTTCAAGATCAAATTCGTTTTCAGCACAAAAAAAACTTCAAGAGACACTCGTAGCCGTTTTAGAAATTGGACAAAAATGAAATTACGCACGCCTGTGTAATTATTCAAAATTTTGAATTGCGTCCGTCGTATTATAATTGTTTTTATTATAAAATAAATTAAAACTGGAAGAAAAAATCTAATAAACTGCTAATGCATATAAAAAAATATTGTTTTTTTTAACTTGACTCATACAGAATTGAAACATAAAATTTTAGAGCATGATTCCAATGGGGGGGGTCCGGACCCGAAAACCCCCCCCCCCGTGGATCCGCCACTGCCAACAGAAGTTGGGCTCGGTGCAATGGCGCGTTATTATCATGCAAAATCCAAGAATTTGGGCGTTTGCGATCGTACAGCATCTCTCAAACGCTTCAAAACGGATAAATAATATTATTTATTGACTGTCTGGCCCGATGGAAGGTACTCATGGTGCACTATGCCTTGGCAATCGAAGAAAACAGTCAACATCACCTTCCCGGTACTTTTTGATCATACGGTATGTATGCTAATATCTATGCATAGAAAGCTTCGATTTGCATAGGATTTTCATTAACATAAAGGTTGTGTCTCCTGGGAGGCTCTTTTCCGCTTAAATTGTATAAATCTGCAAAAGAGGCTTGTCTATACACGAAAATGTGTTGAAATTCATAAAATTATTTTTCAAACTGCAACAAATCAAAAGTTACTGAACCGATTGGACTACCGTTTTTCTGGTGTAATAGTACTTTGAAATTTTCAATATCACTATGCATTAATCAAATTTATTAATTATTTTCTTTTACGAATAAAATTTTGAAAAAAACAAAAAAAAATTTCGGAGAATGTCTGTTTGAGTATATATTTGTTGTGTACCTAACTCAACTGCAACAACCATTCGGAATTCCGAGAACGTTGATTCGAATCTCCGTGAAACACCAAAATGAAGAAAACGTTTTTTTTTTTTTAAATAGCGCTCGTCCCTCGGCAGCAATTGAAATCCTCCGGGTGTGTTTCTGTCATAAAGAGGCTTCTCATAAAAAATCATCTGCTGTTTAGAGGCGGCATGAAAGTGTTGGTCCCTCCATTTGTGGAACAACATCAAGATACACACCACAAATTGGAGGAGGGGCTCGGCCAAACACCTAACAGAAAATTATTAATTTTTTATTTTTAATAAAGTATAAACGGGAATAAGCAGGCTAAGCAGAAAGTGATTTCTAGATCTGCTGATTTGTTATGGTGCTCGCTACTCTTACGTATATACTTTACCTTAAGGGCTGAGCAGCGCATGCCGGGTATTTGCTGGCGTACCATAGTTAAACCGCTCGTAGCATTGGCTTACATGTGAAAGAATTATTATCCCAGCTATAAGTGATTAGAATAAATACTGATTTTGGTCTCCTACAAATTCCTAGAAACTCCAAAGTAGTAAAATTACAATTATTTTCACTTCATATTTTTCCCCTTTCTCAGCAAAGTCTAGTTCACCACCTCTTCTAAAATAAAGCGTTAAAATCCTCGTGTATGACGCATGGAAACTTATTTATTTATTTATTTATTTACACACACACACTCATGCTCCGATAAATTCGTGTCAACTTGGAACGTTGCCAAAATCAAGTCACTTTTGCTTTTGCCCAGGATTTTATTATATTTTCCGGCTAAACAACAGAGGAAGGAAGTTAAATTTTATCATTTACCGCAGGTGAACGCTAGTGCTTTTAGGCACACACACACATATACACGAAGGGAGATATGTGAACACGGAAGTGTATTTACTTTGGTGCATCAAAAGTTTAGTAGATAGATGCAGTCAGAAAAATGCTTCACCAACACTTTACAAAAGCATTACTGACACAGATTGCTGGTTGCATGCACCCGTTGGGCCCATTGATGGGTTGTAACAGAAAAATGTAGAAAATAATATTGCACAAAAATGTATGGGCGACGCAAGTTTGTGGTATAAAAGTGAAGTATATTTCTAGGCGTTACACAAATTTCATTTGCATTCCTCATTAACCAAATGGATGTTTGTAAACTTTGCTGCACGGGCACATTTTGTTGAGAGAGTGAGTTTGTTGGTGGTATTTGGCTTCAAATATTTTGTCTTGTGGAATATACTTCCAAAACCAAGCGCTTCGCTTAGGTTAATAATACGAATAGTAAAGTGATAGAAGTACCAAAAAATCAGTTCCTTTTCTGAAACGACACTCAGTTGAAAACCCCTTCATTTATGGTAAAAAATTAGAGTACTTACCAGAAATTTTTGGGAGGAGCTCAACCTTATGCTGCTAAGTAAGTGCAAGGGTCTCCAGACCCTTAGTTTTTGTTAACTTTTTACCGGTTAGTCGAAAAATAATTGATGAAAAAATAAAATAAGAAAAAAAATGCAAAAAAATCCAACAAATAAAAAGCTTCTGACTTTTTTTATGCTCATTTGCATAGCAAACTCTTACTGGTTCTAAGAAGTATTTGAGCTTAATGTAGATGAAAATGGTGGCGATGAGACTCAATTTAGCCAGAAGTATATATGGATAAATTTCAAAATGTTGTGGACTTTGTGGTAGTACAAAACCTATAGAATATTTTACTGAAATGTTCCCATTACAAGCCCTCAGACCACTTTCCTGATTTTTAATATTTTTTTTATTTTTAACGAATATTCGACACTTTTTTATATAAAAGAAAACACTTAACAACGTCAGAAAAAATAATTTAAAAATCAACGAGATGTTCAAGCTAAATCAAAGTTGCACTTTATTGTTCTTAAATCCCATTATCTATAAACTTGCGTATCCAAAATTTTTCTACACATCCGAAGATTGAAATTTTGAAGTAGAAGTAAACATTGTTGGGTTTATTTTTTTAATGTGCACAAAATTTGAACCTTTGATTTATATGGTTTTTGTAAGAAAATGTTTGAAATTGTAATTAAAAAATTATTAAATTTAATGAAGAAACAAAAAACTGTGAAAACTTGTCAATAAGTCACTGTGGTATTCTTATTTAACGCAGAATAGAAGGCGCTTAACTGCCTCTCGATCATTTCCTCATCATCAATCATGCCTGCAACTTCCACGGTAATCCTTGTAAGATATACTCAGTTGTTGTTATTGTTGCTATAGCAGCATAAGCATTCCCCATATATGTACGGGAAATGCCGATGGAGTGACAGTACATTGCCGGATATAAATTCAGGACGTTCCGAAAACGCAGAGCCCTTTGCCATGGGAATGCGATATACTCAGTTTTTTGACGCGGTTTGAAAAAAGGGAACCCTCAGTAAAAGAGACTTTGAGCTTCGCATCCTCAGGACTAAACTTACACCCAGTCCATATCGGCTATGTAATTTTGGAGCTAGGCTTCGCAAGCCATCCTGAATTGGTTGGCGGCTGCTGGAAGCAAATTCTCAAATGGTTAGCAAAAAACTCGCTGAAACTAACATATAGAAAAATTCATCTCCCGAGACCCAAATGAAGTCTAAAGGGAGCTGGACCATACACCCTTACATCATTCCTTAAAATGCCGGATGGTTGGTCAGTCATATTAGGATTAGAATTCAATCCTAGCTGAAGTTGGTAGGAAACTTCCTCCGGCAAACTTGTTGGTGATGTCATTTCAGGGGTATTTCGAATAAATAGAAACTACTCAAGGTTCTTCTACACATTTCTATCCTTGCAGCAGTCATTGTAACTTGTGCCCAGCCTTCTCGCATAGACACCAATAGACTTGTGCCGACTAAGAATAGTGACGATCCTCCAAGCTTGGGGCTCGGAATTAGCTTCGATTGGCTGTTTTTTTAAAGATCAACTTCAGGTCATTTGGGGATGGTAATTCTGCAGCTTGGAAACGTATGCGGGAGTCCTGACCTCATCATGGAACTACCTCTGGCTAACTCGTCAACAAGCTCGTATTCGTCGGCTGCTTCGATCACGTCTACCGAGAGGTATGTCGATGCAAATAAAGGTTTCTATTTCTTAACAGATCGCGTTTTGGTGACGAAAGACGCCAGAGCTAATATGGCAGCTGAGCTGTCTCAAACAAGCGGCAAACTATAACAAAAGCAAACAATTCTGCTTGAAAAACACTCTCTAATTTAGACATAAAGAAGGATGTTATTACTTCCAGGGAGTTAAAGACAGTCTGACCTCCAATCGAGTCAAGGAAGTTTCTTATTCTAAGAGCGCCTGGGAAAATCTCATCTCTAATGGACTCCAGGAATCTTCTTAATCTGAAGGTGTCAGACAAAGCTCCAATCGGCCCATGGAGATTCTTATTCTAAAGGAGTTAGATAAACCTACAACTCTAATCGACCCAAGGAATCTTCTTAATCTAAGAAATTCAAAGGAAACGTCAGCTCCAATCGAGTTAAGGAGTCTTCGAATTACAAGGGTGTCAGAGAAAACCTCTACTTCAATCAAGTGACGGATATTTTTATTCTAAAGGAGATGGAGAGCTACAACTCCGACCTGATAGTCGCACAATCAGACAAGTGGCAAGGAGGGCTCTTTTTAATACCAAGAATGCAAACAAAATTCTAGTTAAACACAGTCTAAGAAAAGCAGTAATAATTTCAAATACTTATAATTTCAAAGAAATAATCACACTGCCTTAAGGCAGCTGCCGTACCCGAATGGGTTGGTGTGCGACTACCACTTGGAAGTGCGAAAGATCGAATCTCTGTAAAGGGAACACCAAATAATTTTTGGATAAAGTTTGTTCTTATAGCGGACGCTCATCCCCAGGCAATGGCAAACATTCACGAGTACTTCTTCCATGAAAAAATCCATCTCCCGTTCGGAGTCGGCTTAAAAATTGGTGGTCCCTCCATTTGTGGAAAACATCAAACGAACACAACAAATAGGAGCAGGAGCTCGGCAAACATCCATTAAAGGGTATAAGAGCCAATTATATAAGTATATATATAACCTCTGCTAATTGGCGCCTCTAATGGACGAACCCTTCCCTTGTACGTTTAACAATTTGGCAATGACATTTTTGTCATTGATACCAAGTTTCAGAGATCGGAACAAATTGCCCTCTCTTGCGTAGGGAGTACCACTGACTGACTGACGGGAAGTGTCCGCTTAATGCGGGTTTCACTGTTTATGTATGATGTGAATTTTAACGAAAGTTATCAATAGAATAATTCACCGATGCGCTTCGAAGTTGCTCCTCACTTTTGAGTCTACACATAACTTTGAAGAGCATAAATATCTACTAGTACAGCTACGAACCTATTCTGTCAATGAGTGGTCATTTCCTGGTCTGAATGTCAAAGAATACTTAAGTGTTAGTGTTCACTTGAAATGTTTACCATCCTTTCGTTTTGAATTTCCCACTGAGCAGCTTGTCTTCTATGTGTTGTGCCAACGCCGCTTTGTATGATATGCCTCAGTGTTGCATTTCAAAAGCCATGGTGAAGGATATTTAATTACATTGAGCTGAAATCACTCACTCATTTAAGACACATTCAAAATGGCTAGACCGATACGCATTTGAGCAAACAAACTTGGAAAATACACACATACAGTTACATGCATGCATATATTTAGAGCATACATACATATATACAAAACTAAGTAATTATTATTTCCACATGCGACAGTATTCCGAAATTTTCAGCTGAACACACCGATGCTCTGAAGTGTGTGTAGTTATGCCATTTATTGCCCACTTGCGTATACATAACTATCACATGCATGAACTAGCATACATATTTATGTACCTATACATACATACCTTTATGCGTATGTGAATGTTACCTTGACGTTGCTTTTGGATATTTGCGTAAACTTACCACAAAGCACCTGAACATCCTTCTTAGAGTCTGTTGAAATGTGAGCCCAAGTGGTTGACTGCCTTTGGCTTGGCTGCCAGCTACTACTGTAGCAAAATAGGTAGCATACAAATAAACATAAACGCACACATACATACGTATGTAGATATTTATGTATTTCGATGAGCTTGCACAGGTGAGCATCTGACACGGTAACTCATTTGCTTGTCTAGGCTCAACTCATTGCTCGAATGTGTGCGCTAATACGGAACGCATACATACACCTTTGTTCACAATAATGGCAGCGCGAGCTATTACAAAGTTTTTACTATTTATTTATTTTCTTATATTTTATTCTTTTATATAAAGCCCTTTTCAGTAAGAGCGCTTCAACTTTTTTTTTTAATAAAACACAAACGGTTTGACTTTTTTAACTAATTTTTGTTTTATTATCGAGTTTGAACATATACCTACATTTAAGTATGAAATTCGATTTCTTTTGCATGACCACCGCGTGCACGTTTTACGAAGTCCAATCGTTGAACCCAATTTTCGACCACTCTTTTGCATAAATCGGCCGAAATTCCAGCAATTTCGCGTTCAATATTGGCTCTGAGCTCACAAATCGTCGCCAGCTTATTACTGTAGACCAATGACTTCACATAACCCCAAAGAAAATAATCTAGAGGCGTCAAAACACACGAGCGCGGCGGCCATTCGACCGGTCCATTTCGGGAAATAATGCGCTCATCGAACTCACTCTTCAACAAATCAATTGTAGCGTGTGCTGTGTGGCTTGTGGCCCCGTCCTGTTGAAACCACATGTCGTCTAAGTCCATACCATTCAATTGCGGCCAAAAATAATCGTTTATCATGTCGCGGTATCGATTTCCATTCACAGTAACATGGCGATCGTTCTCGTCAACGAAAAAATATGGGCCAATTACGCCGCCGGCATGTAAACCGCACCAAACAGTGATTTTTTCGGGATGCAACGGTGCCTCATGAATCACGTGTGGATTGCTTTCTGCCCAGTAACGCATATTTTGCTTGTTGACAAAGCCATTGGGCCAAAAGTGAGCTTCATCACTGAAGATGATTTTTCGACTTTAAACTTTCTTAACAGAACACGCATTTTTATAATAAAATTCAATGATTTGCAAGCGTTGCTCAAGTGTGTAGAGTTCCATGATGAAATGTATACTAATGAAGTTTACAAATGACAAGCGAAAAATAAAAAATATTGCGTCGTTCGCCCTCCCTATCGGAGAAAAGTTGAAGAGCCGCTATTGAAAAACGCATTAGTTTGTAACACACTAAGCGGCATAAAAATCAAAGTTTCAAGCCTTGTGCAAAATAAAAAAAAATAATATATAAAAAGATTGTAGAATTTCATTCTTTCATCTATATTCTTAGAAAAATTCTGGGTATGCAGTTTTATAGTCCTTTGAATTTTAGTCTAATAAATGCAAGTTCGAAGTACCTCGAAAATCGCATTAATTTTTGACAATTTTTTTACTAGCGAGTCCTGTGGATTTTCTCTAATGCATAAAACTGTCAACAAAAAAAATTATCAAAAATCACTGCGAGTTTTGAGCTACTTTAAGCTTATACTTTATTATCCCAAAATTGAAAGAGCTACAAAACTGCATACTCAGCATTTTACAATTTTTGTAGTTTTGATTTTGATAACGAATGCTCCAATTTTTTTTGTATGGAGGAAAATACCCGACACCGTCAGCAGGAAAAATTGTCAAAAATCAACGCCATTTTTAAACCGTTTGAAAATTGCATTTTATTAGACTGACATTCAATGGGCTGTAAACTGCACACTCGGAAATTATTTAGCAATTTTTTTTTAAAAGTTTGAGATTTCGATGAAAATTCGCCAATTTTTTATAAATTTTGTACAAACTTGAAACTGAGCTAAATTTGGTTGTAGTATAAGTTATCGTTTTATAAAAATGAAAATTTAGTTTCATAAAATATGTAAAAATAAATAGTGAAAACTTTGCAATATATCGCGCTGCTATTACTGCGCCCCCTCGTGTATGTATTTATGTATGTATGGGTAGGTATGCCGTCGAGGTTAAGGCCACTCCACTGCCTTCTTGGTTGGCATAGTTTTCGTTGCTAGTTAGTTATTCAAGTGATTTCATTACTATTTCTTTTTTTTCCTTTGCTGTAGAGGTTTTGGCTCATTTTTCGAAAACAGCTGCGACTATGTTGGTGGTGCATGCGGTTTTTGGCTTGTGCACGGCACCTTACCTTTAATGTTATGAACTTAATTTATTGCAAAACATTTATTAGGGTTAGATAGAAATCGCATACCTACACTGGCTCTCATATTTTCAATAAAATTGGAAATTAAAAATTTTTGTTTTTTTTGGAAAATTTTCTTTGAGCTGAACTTAGATTTAAATTACTTAAGAGGCTAGGCCACTGTAGAAAGGGTTAGGCACGTATTGCTTTAAGCACGTATTTAGTGTGGTGAAAAAATACTGCAAAGAAACTCCCATTATGATTGCTGGCTTTTTATTAAAAAATGTATTAAAATCCTTCTACATCTTCTGGTAACTAATTTTTCTTTCAACAAAAATTGTTAGCATTTTTGTGCGAAATTCTTAGATTTAATTTGAGACCAGAACTTCCTTTGAGGTAGTGTTTATGTAAATCGCAGAGCGCTGGCGTATTTGCTGATGCGCCGCAAGAATTTTGCTTTGTAGAAAGTAAAGAAATTCTGATGATTTTTCGCTAGACGTCTTTAGTGAGCTAAATCTCAGGATCCTTTCATTACATAGACTCTTACTGCTAGGCGATTTAAGTCTATCATACTTATAATAAAACTACGCTTCAAAAAAAGTTTTTTAACAACTTTGCATTTGATTGAGCCAGTTGAGTGTAATAGCGTTCCAAAACGTAGGTAAGAGAAGAAAAAATTCAATGAATTTATCAGCACCACTACGACCGAAATGAAAAGTAAAGGGGGGTTAAAACTCAAGGGCCGATGTTGAATGGGAACCACACCAAAACGTCAAGTTTTTTTCTACATTTCAATTGATATTTTTCAATTTCAAACTAATTCAATTTGAACCATGGAAAGACACATAGTCAAACTACGCGTTAAAGTTATATTCAGGCTTATTATGAAAACGGGCGTTCAAATCAAA
Source organism: Anastrepha ludens (assembly GCF_028408465.1). Lineage (NCBI taxonomy): Eukaryota > Metazoa > Arthropoda > Insecta > Diptera > Tephritidae > Anastrepha > Anastrepha ludens. The sequence continues at coordinate 118,658,425 of NC_071502.1, forward strand.
ATGCATATCGAAGAAAATCATCTGCAGTGATGAGGTACATTTTCACCTCAGTGGATTCGTCAATAAGTAGAATTGCCGCATTTGGGCGAATGATAATCCAAGAGTGATTGCCGAAAAACCAATGCACCCACAAAGAGTGAGGTGCGGCTTATGGGCCGGTGGCATCATTGGGCCGTATTTTTTCCAAAAGGAGGCCGGTCAGGCAGTTACTGATTGTGAATAGTGCTCGCTATCATGAGATGATAACGAACTTTTTATGACCCGAATTGGAAGATATGCATGTGAACGATATGTGGTTTCAACAGGACGGTGCCACTTGTCACACAGCTAACGAAACAATGGCTCTTTTGGGCGAAAAATTTGATGACCAAATAATCTCACGTCGCGGCGATGTCAATTGGCCGCCAAGATCATGTGATTTGGCACCGTTGGACTTCTTTCTTTGGAGTTATTTGAAAGAAAAGGTGTACGTCGATAAGCCAGCAACAGTTCAAGAACCTCAATTATGCCTCAGCGTCATCGAAAATTTGGACCATCGGATGGAGGTGTGCTGCCGAAGCCGTGGCGGCTATGTGGGCAATGTTTTGCTTCATACGTAATTGAGCCATACTAAGTTGTATTTTATTCAAAACTAACACCGGCCCTTAAAACTTAACCACCCTTTAGGAGCAAGCGGGCAAACACATTTTTGCTCTATACGAGTATAGATTCAACATTCGAATGCCACGGCAAAATGATGGTTGAAATGATTCCATTCTGGTAGGCGAATCGTCTAAAATATCGGTAAAATCATATAGTTATTCGAGTAGGCAGGGCACTTTTGGGGCTGAGCACCTTTTGAGTTCCCCAGAAACAGAAGATTAGCCTGAAATTATTTATGAGGTAGATACTCTTTACTCTGTTAGTTTTTCACTAAAATTACAATAAAGTGAAAAAACGTTGAGAACTCCTTGCTTGTAGAACTCTTTCGGTGTAGATATCTGCTTCTCAATCAAAATAGAGAGTTCATCGGGAAAAAAGAATTTCTGCGCTTGTTTATGGTGTGAAAAGTGTAAAAAAATATTATCGAAACTCAATTGCAATAGAGAATTGTTTACAGTAATAGAATTTTTACGCTTCTCGAACGTGTGAGAATTGTAAAAAAATATTATCGAAATTCCGGTTTAGTCAAATACATAGAAATCCAAATTGTAGCCATCACAAAAATCGTCTCCAATACGAGCCCCCTTTTTGGCACAGCACTTTTGTAACAAACAAGATTGCCATTTTTGGAGCGATCAATTGGATTGTGATAAGTATTTGGCCAAGCATTAATACATTCACAGATATTGATTGTTTCGTGCAGTATGTGGCACGATGGCATCATGGACCCTATTTCTTATGGTATGAGGAAAGAGATACAGTTACTGTCACTGGTTCTCGATATAAAGCGATATTAACCTACTTTCTGCAGCTAGAGCTCGAAAACATTAATATGAACTGATCTGTGGTTCCAACAAGGCGGCGTTAAGCAGCATACAATCCAGACAGTGATTGAAGGTGTGAAGGAGAAATTTGGCGACTGGGTCATCTTATAGCCAGCGTTCGGATGCTACGTGAATTTCTTAGTCTACGCTAACAAGTCCGAGACTTTGGAAAAGATCGAAGTTAACCTTCGATTATTTTCTCGGAAGCTACGTGAATTTCTTAGTCCACGCTAACTTGGACTTGTTATAGATCAAGACTAACCTTCGAGACCTTATTGATGGAGTAACCCCCCAGTTATCAATTGAATCGATCGGTTGAAGCATTATGGCTATTTGAATGGTGTATTTTCCTTACAAATGGTAGAATGTAGTTTCCAAATACGACAAAAAATGAGAAATCTGACACCTTGCTGGTTTTATTTAAATTTATTTTCCTATCGCTCTTATCTGCTTACCCCGTACATGTGGTAAGGGGTCTACAATTCATGAGTTATGAATGGTATGAACCTATTATCTCTCCTCTTTCTTTGTGAAGCGTGTGCTACTAACACTCCCATAATTCTTTTCTGTAAATCTTTATTTGTCGGATTATGAAAATGAGTTCTTGAATACATTCAAGGCCCCCTGAACAAATTTTTGTAGTTTTTTCTTTGTTCATCAGAACGGCTTTCCAATAAAGCCTTATCATATCCACATTGGAGTAGTTCTAGCCTTCCAAAAACTCTACCAAGATCCCCAACCTCGAGAGCTTAGAAACTAACACACGTCTTCATATCATTGTTGTTGTTATATTTCATAAGCCATTTAAGTTAATAAGCTAACTCTCTGCCCAGCTATCTAAGCTATATTTAAGCAAATATCTGGTTAGCAATAAATACATGTCTACCCTGGCAAAGGCGATCAAATAACTGAATTTTCACACCCCACATCGGGTATTTGGCTACTCCCTTTCATGGCAATTCAACGGATGATTACCTCAAATTGCAATGTGCTGCAATTTAAACCAGCCATTCAAAATGACAACTACAACTGCATATGGATGTATGATTTAACAATAGCAATCGCAATACATAACAGGAACAGCAACAATACTCAATACAACTGAAAATTAATATTTGAAGGGAATTTAATTGTCCTGCGCTGAGTTTCAGCTTATGAGAGTGCCAGGTGCAACAAACACACGCACGCATATACATATGTGATACATATTTTGGACAGCAGCAAGAACTATAACTATGACAGCAAAGCAATTGTCATTAGGTATGTAATTTTTCGATTTTTACGATCCCGGAGTTTTCAGGATGCCGTTATTAAAATATCGGGACTCCGAAATTAGTAGTGGAATTTAGATATTTATTATTGTGCAACAACTTAGCTCGAAAAACTTATAAAAAAAATTTAAATACAATGGGATCCCGTTATTAAAATCTCGGGATCTCGAGATTAGTCCCGATATTTTGGTATTCCTTATTTTCCAACAACTTAAAGGTTTAGGGGTAGTCAGAGTTTTCAAAAAATTCGAGTGTTTTTTTTGCATTTCCTTAAACTATAAAATCTTAGAAATATTGTGTGGAAGTTTGAAGTGAATCCGACAAATATATATACATATGTATATATAATTTGCGCGTACACCCTTTCTAAGTGTTGGGCCGAGCTCCTCCTCCTATTTGTGGTGTGCGTGTTGATGTTGTTCCACAAATGGAGGGACCTACAGTTTCAAGTCGACTCCGAACGGCAGATATTTTTATGAGGATCATTTTTTCACGACAGAAATACGCTCGGAGGTTTGCCATTGCCTGCCGAGTGGCGACCGCTATTAGAAAAATGTAAACAGCAACACTTTAAATGAGTTTTTCTCGAAACTATATTTTTTGAACTGGTGATCAGTGTAACTTAAAAACCGCTTGGTAGATTCCAATAAAATTTATACTGCTATTAAAAAACATAAAAAACTCGCCCCTGATGGGAGGATTTTTTTCGGTTTTTCCCGAAAATCTGAAAAATACCTCCTGAGGCCGCCATATTGTTAATTTTGAAAAAAGAGCATCGATCAGGGAGAAGATTGTCTATTAGTAAAACTAATTTCTCTTGTCCGATTGATTTTAGATGAGTCTCCAAGGACTTGTGAGGATCAGCGCAAGTGACTTCTGGGGAAACGGGCTTCACACAAACAGATATAACTTTTACAATTATTAATGGTTTTTTTTAAATTTACTAAATTTACTATGTTTTTTTGTTGGAAAATAAAGCAATTGACCAGCAAAAAAAATTATTGGAAATCATCATATTTTCAGGCCTCTGTCTTCCCCCAACACCTTAAATTAAAAAATAATTAAAACAACTTTTAAATAAAACGGGGTCCCGTTTTTAGATACTCGGAATTTGCGAGATTACTCCCGAAATTTAGATATTCATTATTTTGCAACAACTTATCTCAAAAGCAATTCCATTAATATTGATTGAGAAGTTCTTTCACCTTATAATAAGTGATAAATATGTAAATATTTTATTTATTTTTTTATTTATTAAAAGAGTAACAATTATAAATAACTATTCCACTTAAAGAGCTAAAGCACTGGCTACTATGGCCTTCGGCTATTAGTATAATAAAAAATGACAGCGTGTCTTATAGCCTTAACTTACATCTAGATACATAATCACAAATCTTATTTAAATTGCATACCGTTGTCTGTTTGAGAAGTTCCGATGGTTTGATGCTTGAGAAAAAGGTTGTTCTGATATTTTGTAGGGAAGGACAAGCATCTATCAGGTGAAGTGTAGTAAATTCATTGGAGCCACAAAAAGGGCATGTAGGCTTCGGTGAACCGCTGAGCAAGTGGGCATGTGTCATGAGTGTGTGACCGATTCTCAGTCGAGTAAAGGTTTTTGTTTGGTGATATGTAAATAGATATTAAATATTACTTTTCATGTGAGGTGGAAATGATTGCCTTAGTAACACAACGACGATCAATAGTTAAATTTATAAACATTTAGTAATGCCTTATGATTATGCCACCGTGTTCCAGGCAGAACTTTTAGCGATCAGAGAAGCATGCAAATCCCTAGAACTCTACAAGGTAGTTGGTGCAAGAGTAACTAACTTCTCAGACAGTCAAGCAGCTATTAAGGCCTTAGACTCCAACTACATTTCATCCAAACTGGTCCTGCAGTGTAGAGAGGAGCTGAAACTGCTCAGCCATTGGCTTGAAATTACCCTGATATGGGTTCCTGGTCATAGGAACATACGAGGCAATGAGATAGCGGATGAGCTAGCAAGAAAGGGCTCGACACTAGACATAGCAGAGGCGGTGGCAGTTTCCACCCCACTGAACACACTAAAAGCATCTATTGCTTCACACTATCATGCTTTAGCCGAAAGAAGATGGAAGCAAATAGCTACATGTATCACAACAAAACACACATGGCCGTCATTTAAAATCCAAAGGACGAATGACCTGTTAGGATGTTCTCGGCCAAACATTTCACGTATCACTGCACCCCTTACAGGACATTTGAAAGCAGCTAGACTACCCATCAATCCTATCTGTAGAAGCTGTCAAGCGGAAGGGGCGAAGGAAAGTCTGTTCCACTATTTATGTGAATGTCCGGGACTAGCCAGGGCACGACTCCGATCCTTCGGCAAGCCTTTCCTACAGCAAATTAAGGAGATCTCAGTCATCGAGATAAAGGATTTGCTCCTATACTTGGACCTCACTAAATGGATCTGACTTGGAAACAACAAAAAAAAAAAAAAACATCTCATCATTTCACGAGATAGTGGTAGTAAAACGGGGCTGGTCACTAATTAGGAGCATTTCAGCTAAGAAATGTTCAAACACCTCAACAACAACAACAATGCCTTAGCGTGCACTTATCTGAAGAAGTAACTGGAGGTGAAGGATGCAAAACAATCTAAAAACGGAGCAGCATATTTCTAACTCTGTTTTGTGAGGAAAAAAGCCTGTGTAGATGGTTTGATCTCGCACTATCAAAGTCAGAACTTAATTTTAGTATTTATACACTTACCTGAAATGGATGGTCGCTCAGGCTTATTATTTCAATATTATTTGATAAAATCCGAATATTAATATTTCAATCAAGTGAAGAGTTGAACGTTGAATACCAAAAGCCCAGCTGATTTTTATCACAGGAGAACTGTAAAGGCAAAGTTCCTGATTTTTTGCTATAAAAGGGCATTCTGCTTTCTGGCATTTCACATGCTTCATAAGAAAATGCAAGTCACGAAAATCACGAGATTTCAACAAATCCGGTAGTCCCAGAAATTTTGGATTTGAAGAGGACCGAAACCTGGGAATCTCGGAACTTACATCACTAATCAGCATAGACACTCATACAAGTACACTGAGCAGCAGAGCATAATAAAAGGTAGAGTAGGGTTCATATCAAAATGTTGTTGGTTGGCTAAAGGCAGTGGAGGTAGCGTTGGCGTCGGCGTCAGAACAGCAAATACGCAATAGCTATTGCAACTGCAATGCAATCCCAGAAAATCAATCAAAACTGTGTGCAACAGCTGAGGTGAAGGCGTTAGCGGCTGAGGAAAGTGAGTTGGAGATCCTTTGTTGTAGAGTGAGCGTTGGGCTGCAAGCAGTGCGCTGCTTATGCAACTATAATAGATGTGCGGCCTATACAGCCATTAATAACAAAGGGTTGAGGCGGAATTTAAGTGATTTGCTCGCTCACACATCCGCACAGCGTCGCTTGTGCAATTGACCTGCGGTGGCATTAGCTTTGTGAATGCACGCATGGCCGTTCACCAATGGCTGCGGCATCAAATGTCATTACAACAACAAGAACAGTAACAGCCACCTACATAGCATGGATTTAGGTATTACTAATAGCAATATTGGTGATAAGTGAAGTACCAGTTCGCTGTCAGTGATTGCCTGGGCTACTCAAGTGGTATGGCTTCGATTTCTAATGGCCGCGCTTTTTGCATGACACAAGCGGGCATACGGTTATGCAAGATACTCACATACCTTCTACGTATAAATGAGGGACATTGCACATACACGTGTGTGTGTGTGCTTTTTTAAGTAGGCCAACAGTCATTCCGCATTTGGCTAATCATCCACCCCGCCGTTCTATTAACTGCTTTGTGCCAGGCCACGTTGTTGGCCGCCAGGCGACACCGACACCGATGCCAAGTAGTAGTGGGTTTCGATTACAAAACACCACCCCCTCTCTATCATTTGCATTTGGCGTGGCCTGTCGGTTGAATTCGTGACGGGGTGTAGATCAAAAGGGCTGGGGGATTGTAAAGGTGGTAGACCAGCGCTTACTTTTTGCCAACTTGATATCCTTTGTGTGCGCGTATGATTGCGTGAATATTTGCCTTTATTTCGCCAGAGGGTGATTGAAATGAAATTATGGCATTGCTTCATACAAGCACACACCTCGATATTCCTGCTTTCATATCTAGTTTAGGCGCCATGTAATTTAGGTGCTCTATAATGCGGCATTAACCCTGTGTGCGCGAGGCCAGATGAGGATGAATAAAGAGATGGAGGTGAGAGAAGAAATGTCTAATACAGAATTGGTGATGAGCGCTTAAAGATTTGTTTCTTGAGACACACTCTGGAAAAAAGTTCGGCGAGCTTGAGTCAAATAGCTTGCTATAAAACGTGTGCTCTTCGAAGATTAGGATTGTGCGCTGGACCTAATATCCCCTACATTGAAAAAAGGGCGTGTAACGTATTACACGTAACAGAAGTGAAACTTTCAAGGCAGACAAAGAATGATGGAGAGACCCAAGAGAGAATGAGAGAGAGAGAGAGAGACCCGAGAGAGATAGAAAGAATATATATGTATCTAAATAAATTCACAACATTTGCAGGGAATACAAATAGACAAAATGAAAAAAAAACGGAGAAGGGCCTACCGGTGCAGGTAAACGCCGGACACAAACCGTGGCAACAACGCGCACTACTCCGAGTGTTTATCACCCGCACAAACGCAGCGATTCCTGGACCGCAGCAAATTACCGCAAGGCAATACCAATAAATCTGACGCCGGAATGGATAGCACTTTTATAGTAGGCACAATCACTAGCCTGGAAACGGAAATAAGCGCCAAAAAGTAGGCACCAAACAAAAAACTCCAAAAAAAGTGAGGCAAAAAAACGCCCCAAACTGTAGGCCCCAAGGAAATATAACGCCAAAAAGTAGGCACCAAAAATATATTTCCTACAAGTTTGCACCAACAAACAAGCGCCAAAAAGTAAGCAGTGTTATTTCTCACTAGAAATTAGCAACCTAGACTGTATCTAAGATATAATAAAGGATAGCTCTCTCTCACCTTTTCCTCTACGTTATATCTTTTTTCTCTCTCGCGGAACGAAAATGCCCAAAACGTTGCATGGCCTTAAAATTTTACTCTACATTCTCGCTCGTCCATAGACGCCTAGGAAGTTTCACTTCAAAAATATAACAAGCCTCGGCTGGAACCATCTGCTTCTCTTGATGCAGAAATTTAAAAAAAAAATGTTGTGTCTGTGACTGCATAAAAAATACCTTTTTTTGGCAATCTCGTTGAAGTTGCATTCCTTGGCCGCATCCAACCAAGAAGCGAGAATTTGGTGTCTAATTTGTGATGGAAAGTTACCCCTGTGTCAAGTACTTTAATATTTGCAAGTGGATGAGTAAACCACTCCAAGAAATAAAAATCTTAGCGATGTCAAAAGCAGAGCGGGAGGAAAGATCACCTGGTAATGTTCCGTGGCTGCCGTAGCCGAATGGTTTTGTGCGTGACTTCTATTCGGCAGAACCGTCTCTCGAAACTCACTGTTAGCATGAAACACCAAATGATGCACTTTCCTAATGGTGATCGCTCCTCGAAATCCAATGAAAAACTTCCAATGCAATTTCTGACATGAACAAATTTCTCATAGAAGCCCGTCTGCTGTTCGGAGGCAGCATAAAATTTTATTCATGCAATAACATCAAGACGCACACCACAAACTGCAGGAGAGGCTCGGCCAAACACCCAATACAGAAAGTACATGTCATTTATATGTGTACATGATCCACTACGATTCCGCAGCACCCAGACTCATAGGCAGAGTTTGCTAAAACTATGTTGAGCTCAAAATACTTCAGTTTGTAATACAAAGCTACAGCATAAAATATTCATCCAGTCTCTAGCAATCCCAAATATTTTGCTTTCCTTTCAACATAAAATCGGGAAAGCTTTTGAACAGTAAAGAAAGTAAATAATATGAGCCTGGCGGAGCAAAGAACACTAGGTTTGAAAAATGTATTGGAGAAGTGTTCTCTACGTAACGACCATAAAAAGCTCATAGGATTTCAGTGAATACCAAAAAATAAATTGGTAATGACGAAGAATGCTAAGCTAAGCGAAAGCAGTGAGAGCTAAGAGCCTGTATTGCCGGCCAATAGAAAAACCATGCGAAAATAACATCAAAATACATGGTGAGTAAAGAAAAAGCCTCTTTAAACTGATGTCAAATACTCGGATTATAATAAAAGTATGGATGAACGCTTATTTTGTTTTTTGAAAATGGTCGTATGTGGAACCCAGACAAAAAAACTCCAACTGCTGCCATCAAGCAATCCTTCAAAGTACACGCGACTAAGAAGGATCTCATTTACTTAGAACTTGGAACGAATTTTGATGCTCACTCTTCTTTGGAAGTATGCGATTCGTAAGCCAGCAGAATGATGGGATTCATCTTTACCTCGGCCGGAGTAAATTTAAAGGCACTTTCAGTATTAATTTACCTGCATAGACTCATTGAAATTATGGTACCTTTCTGCAGTGTTCGCTTCATCCAATGCTCTGTTTTATTTTTCAGTCGAATCACAGCTCCGTCCCATGTGATGTCAGCTTCTGCTAGCTCTCAAAACATCGACCTTCTCCAAGCATTCCTTGGCCGACCGCGACCTCTGCTCTCTTTTGCACGTTTCAGTCCAGCACTTTCTGTGTTTGATTTGCCAGAGAAGGGGTTCCTCATTAATTGCCTCACAGCGCGTCGTTGCTGATAGTGTTTGACCAGAATGTTGTACAGATGATACGAAGGCATTTATTGACGAAAGATTGTAGCCTCCGTACAACAATACTGACTTCACGCATGCACTGAATATTCGCAGTATAGAGGGCTTGGAGATTTGTTTACTCGCCCATATTTTATGCATTCACCGAACGCCGTCCTTGGTTTATTTAGCCTGCAGTAGACATCTTCATTTGCTCCGCCGTCTGCCGTGATAGTGCAGCCGTATCTATTTTAGTGGTATCTTAAACCAAAGCTCCCTTGAATCCTTCTGCAATCATTCAAGACTCCACCCAGATTGATTACCACTCCTAGCACATTCGTGGCTCACGTAGCACAGTGTGCAAGAACGCGGTCGTATTTGCGGGCGAGACTGAAAATGATTGCGCGTTATAACGATATATCCAAAAGCATTCCTGTGTTCCATTGTACCCTAATATCGCTTAGGCATCAGCGTGTCAATTAAGAAGAAGTGATTCTCTTCAGGAAAAAATAACAAATCAAGGCTCGGCGAGGTAAAATTTTAGTAGGAATACGAAATTCGCTCACCGCCATCGTCTGTAAAGGGTTAATGCAGCCAAAAAATTCCAAATTTCCAATGACTTTCATTTCTTGCTGTGGGGTTTCTCACTTTTGAGTAGCGTTATTTTCTAGCGATTTCTGCGGAAGTATTTAAATAGCGGCAATTTGAATAGCGCCACCAGTTAACTATCATCAGCTAAACAAAAAACAAAAAGGGGAGCTATGCGACCTTGCCACAAACTGCTTTAAACACTGCACATGTGTATACGTGTGTATCTGGAATGGCAATTATATTGGTAATGGTAGCCAAACATTGCGTTACGTCTTTTACGTGGCGAAGTAATTGCAAAGTAATTATACTCTGCTGACTTGGCGTAATGCAAACCAGCGGCGTCTAATGCTGCCACCAAAACTATTTTGCTAAAACTAAATTGTAAAAGCCTTTCTGCTGACTCAGCGCTGGTCAATGGCGGTGAATGCGGCGTTCGGTCCTTAGCTGGTTATTTCTTACTACTCGTATAATTGCACTGGAGACACCGAAAATAGCCAATGGAGTTAATTATTGGCTTCGAATGCCCCAACTTGCACGCTTATACAGTTATGTGTTTGTAGGTGAGGGTATATACATACATATGTGCTTATGTATTGGCGCGCTGTGGGGCACTCCCGGGCATTTAGTAAGCCATTAAAAGAGCCAAGGTTAAACGCTCGTAAATTAACGGGTATTTAATTGGGGTATTGTTGAATTGTGGGAGTTCCAGTGCAATTTAATATAATTGAATAGGTGGATGGGAGTAAAGAAATATGAGTGGGAATTTTATTTGCAAAAATATTTCATAATTTTAGGTAGTTGAAAATATTTACAAATTTAAATCGAAATTAAGGTTCACGCTATCCTTTATCGGTAAGGCCACATTTGCCGGCCGCTAGAGCCACCTTGTCATGCAGCTCTTCTATTATATCATAGTTTGTAGCAAAATAAAAGGCTACTAAAACTTGGAAAATGTTTTATAAATATAGGGTTTTCCAATAAGAGGTGTTATTTTGATATTCAAAGAAAAATGCTATTTTTTAATATAAATGATCGGATGTTTATTTCATTATAAAGAGGAAGGTATGCCGCTAAGAGTGGAAAATAACAACAAAATAACACCAGGCAAATAATTTTCAAATTTCATGAAATTTTCCATAACCGAATTGCAAAGTGGCTGCCCTAAGTGCTCGATAGCCTCACGAATTCCATCTTTGAGGTCTTGAATCGACCTTGGGGTGTTGATGTAAGCCTTTTCTTTCACGTGGCCCGAAACAAAAAAGTCTCAAGGTGTTGAATCACAAGATCTCGGTGGCCAATTGTGATCACCTCTTCGAGAGATAACACGGTCCGGAAACTTTTCCCGTAAAAGGTCAATGGTTTCGTCGCTTGTGTGGTTTCCGCCTCCTATTTGTGGTATGCGTCTTGATTTTGTTCCATAAAAGCTGGAACCTATAGTTTTAAGTCGACCCCAAATGGCAGATATTTTTTATAGCGAGCTTTTGCATGGCAGAAATACTCTCGGAGGTTTGCCTTCATTTTGCTGTTTCACGGAGGTTCGAACCAACGTACTCCGAATTCCGAATGGTAGTCACGCACCAGCCCATTCGGCTAGGGCGAATAATATTTGAAGAAAAACAAAAAAAAACCAGTCGTGCTTTAGTTACATATATGGATGCGTAACTTCGACGGGAAAGATCATCAAAAATCAACACGAATTTTTAGTCATTTCAAACATTCACTTTATGAGACGAAAATGAAATGGGGTATAAAATTGCATGCCCTAACATTTTCTAGGAGTTCTAAATAAGAAGTGTGAAAGCTTGAGGGACGATTGGAATTTGTGAAAAAATATTAAAATAAATAAACATTTTGTGGCATTAAAATTATGTCACTAATTTTTCGTCTTCAAACTGCGCCTTCTAGAACTCTATTATACTTACTGCTAAGCCTTAGTATGGCGCAAAAGTAACCTTGCGATGTTTTTTGGCTGTAGTTTAAAAAAAAATGAAAAACTTTGATTCTTCTTGTGGATTATTTTTATTTGGTCTTTTAATTTTTTTTACATCAAGTCGAGAATATGATACCATGTAAATGGCCGCCGCCACAGTTGATTGCCATTTGAGCCCTTTTTATGGCATTTTCCATCCCTTTGGCCAAAACTTCCGGGGATAGGTCCTCACATTCTTGACGGATATTGTCTTTAAGAGCTGCAAGAGTCTGAGGCTTGTTGACATAAACCCGCGACTTCAAAAAGCCCCACAAAAGGAAGTCTGGAGCGGTCAAATCAGGCGATCTTGCTGGCCAGTGCAGTGCGGTTGTGGCACGTGCAGTGTGTGCCGTTGCACCGTCCTGTTGGAACCACATGTTTTCCAATCCTAATTCATCAAGTTGCGTCAAAAAGAACTCGTTGATCATTGCTCTGTAGCGCTTACCATTCACAGTAACCGTTTGTGCCGCGACGCCTTCGAAGAAAAAAGGTCCGATGACTCCTCCAGCGAAAACAGCACACCATACAGTGACTTTGAGCCGGTGTAATGGCTCTTCAAGGGTTACACACGGATTTTGAGTGCCCCAGAAGCGTAAATTTTGCTTATTTACGTACCCGCTAAGATGGAAATGGGCCTCATCACTCATGATTATTTTTGATGAAAAATCATCTTCCTCTTGGTGGTGATTAAGGGGGTAGTATGGTATTTTTTTTTTTTCATTTTTTTTTTGTTTTTTTTAAATTATTCTATAACATCTTAAGATTATTGTGTGAAAGTTTGAAGTGCATTAGAGTAAAATTGACAAAGACACAAGGGATTAAGTATCTACCTCTCCAACCGGATTTCACGCTGTAAAAATCTTCACAAATCTTTAAACGCGTTTTTCTCACACTTGCCTTTTTTACGGTCGGTGTCCACTGTAGATTCATATCTACTGCACCGATTCTTTTCAAATTTGGTTTTTTTGTTTCTTTACTTTATTCACGAGGTAATGACGTCGAGTTTTTTTTTTTTTTTAATTTTGTCATATTTTAAAACAAGAAAGTTTTCAAGTTTTTTTTATGAAAAATCGGTGTTTTGACTTCAAAGCGCTTTAAAAAATTTAAAAAAAAAAAACTCGACGTTGTTACCTGCGAAACTTTATTAGCTGATGAAATCAATTTGGTTTTCTGATTTTAGTTGATCCAGTAATGAGTTCTGAGGGACACCGCAATAAAACTTTTTTATGAGACGTCCGCGAAGATTCGCTGCCACCAACTCATTTCTTCATAAAAATCAATGAAAATTTCACACAATATTCTTTAAATATGACTTTATAATGAAGTAATTTTAAAATTTTGAATAAATCAACTGTGTCGACAAAAAAAATTTCGAAAAATATGCTTGTTTTACACCGAATTAACCATACTACCCCCTTAAGGATGGCTTGAGCGTATGTTAGACGCGATTGGCGGTCAGCAGCTAACAGCTGATGCACCGTCTGGACTTTGTACGGAAACATCTTCAAATCTTGTACCAAAATTCGCTGTAAAGACCGTCGACTGATATCCGTCGACGGCGCTTCCATGACATCCTCGGCTACAGCAGCAATATTCTCTGCAGAACGGCTACTCCGGGGTCTGCCACGTCTGGCAGCATCTCGTGTTGTGCCAGTCTCTTCGAGGCGAGCGGCTTAACGTCGCAGTGTTTCACTAGTAGGCGTTGGACGGCGAGGAAATCTGCGGCGAAATTCACGTTGTGCCAAAGTCACCGACCGATCATTGGTCAAATAAATAGTCAGAAATATTCCGCGTTCTGGAGCAGTGTAGCGTAACATTGTTTATTAACGTGTATTTCGCATGTGTTTACTACACAAATGTCAAAACAGAACTGACATTAGGGGCCAATCGAAAAATTTATTTTCTGATAGGAGGATTACTTTAGCGCCACCTGTTATAATTATTTTCTAGCGCGCAAGCTGAAGGTCTTCCTCTTCCTCTGCTGCCACCAGTTGGCGCCGCATCGAATACTTTCAGAGCAGGAACGGACGACATGTCTATGTCGTTGTAAAGTTCATACAGTTCATTGTTGCATCGGCTGCGATATTCGCCGTCGCCTACGTGCAAAGGTATTTCCGCAGAATTTTGCTCTCAAACACTCAAAGTGACGCCTCGTCGGATATTGTCATCGGCAAGCTTCTGCGCCATACGAGAGGACGGGCAAGATTTGAGCCTTTTAAAGTGACCATTTCTACCATTTCTTAATTCATAAAATCCGATATGAGTCAATTCTTATGTGAAGATACACTTGCATAAGAAACTGGGCTTACTTATGGTCAATTTCTTTTCTTCCTCGCCTGTTTGTCTATGAACGGGACCAGGAATGTAGCTAGTTTCGCGGTAGTTATGAGATTATCACGAGCTTTTACACCAGCTTGGTTGTTACGACGCCTGCGTCAACGTCTACCTCCTCACCATAATTATGCACAATAGCACTGACAATTTGCGGGGACCGAAAACTGAGATATTTCTTTCATTACCTTCGCGGTGGACCCTAGATGCTGACCTGGTTTACCACTAAAAATTCTGCTTTATGTAAGCGAGTGAGAGTTAAAGTAGAACAACACTGAGCCCCTTGAATGATTTTTTTTAATAACCTTCTACAAAAGCAATGCTAGTCTTTCTCTGTGGCATTAATATGAGCAGGTATTTATGCTCGTATTTTCCACCTTACCCCGCTCCGCGTCATAGTATGCCGTGTAAAACAACCCAATTACGAGTACAAAGCAGCAAGCAAACACTTTCCACTTCAAAATGTAAAAATATGCATACGTGTTTTTAATGGGTCATCAACCGCCAGCTAACAAAATAATCGCTTGGGTGCATTGAAATAACATTTTATTACTTCATCAGCTCTTCAGAAAGCAGCTGGCAATACAAAAAATAAGGTGCTTTTTTGTGCGAAAAAAATGTAAAATTTTAACTATATTAAAACAAGACATGTTTTCACTTTTGTCCCCAGAGGGTAGATAGACAGACAGCTCGAAATGCAAGCGAACGGCCAGATAGACGCGCGGGCAGTCAACGAAGTCATGCAAGGTATTTAATAACATGACTTTTGTTTATGCAGCTAGTTGTTGTTTTTTGCCTATTTTGTTGTTGAATTTTAGTCGTGCAGTCGCTGTTGGCGTTGGTGTTTAATGATTGGCGGTAATTGTTGCTAGCAAAGTTGCTAATGTTCGCAATGTTGGTTGTGATTAAATATTTTATTTTGTTCTTGTTGTTGTTGTATGTGATGTTTAAGGTATGTATTGTATGCCCACATGCTTTCGCATTGCCAAAAAATTGAGGAAAAAATGTAAAGACACTTAGGAGTAAAGTGAAAATGAATGACATGAGAAGCGTAGGTAGACGAAACACTTAGGACTCACATTACAGGCAACGTGCAACATCGATCTGTGTTGTTTCATTGCCCGCATACAGAGTGACGACAGACATTAAATGAGTCGGGTAGTCACTAGATAGGAGGCTTGATTATTTGAGTATGACCTGGAGAAGTATAATCATAGTAAGTGAAACTAAAATGAAACCGAAGATGTCCAAGTCGCCATCAAAGGCAATGGAGACCGTTTATTCGATGTCGGCATCTTTCACTCTGAATATTCTACTTCTCCTTCTGAATGGAGAGTGTCCAAAGAGATCTACGCTAGTTTTCTGCAGCGGCTTCGGGCACGCCTTTTCCGTATGTGGCTCGAACTTTCTGAGGGTGACTAGACCTTGCACTTCGACAACACCCCAACAAACGCTTACCAATGAACTCCCACCCATCAAATAGCCCCAATATCGTCGCTTGCGACTTTTTCTTGTTTCCGATGATAAATTGTCACCTTAAGTGAACTCATCATGGCAACGCACTGGAGGTCCATGAAATCTATTCCTGCAATGTGAAACCGGTTAGTTTCGGCGGCTAATCAAGTGTAAGGGCCTGTTATAAATTGCTTTTTTCCTTGATAAATTCCCGGAGCTTTGGCCAACAGCGTCACCCCAATACGTTGCTGGTCGAATTTAAAAAAAATGCAGAGCTCTCAAAAGTGAAGTCACTAAGTATCTTCGGAAAATGTCCATCTCAATAGACTAACTGGCAAGCACTGGACAACTGGTCATGATGCCGCCAAATTAAAAGTTGCACATGATTATTTGTGCAAAAGTTGTGGAGGTAAGAAAAAACAGAGTCGATTTTAATGTTGTTGAAAAAACTTGAAGTACTTCCCACAAACTTTCGCATAAACTGCTGAAGCGACAATTCCTCCGCGAATGTAAATCCGGGTCATTCTGACAACGCAGAATCAACTGTCGGCTTGGAATCCATTTGCTTACTCAGCAAACTTCCAAAGAGAATGCATTGCTATTCGATGAATCCATTTCAGATTTCAGTGTGACCACTTCCCGGAGGAGTAAGACTCCTTAGACTTTCACTGCCATTTTTGATTGACGATCGGAATGGTTGAAGGGCTTGTAGAAATAGATCTGGGAAAGTCTTGTCTGAGCACTACCGAGTTTTTTCAAACGCAAACCATCGAACCTACCTGGTATGCCTCTATAGTCTCTCTGATTTATGGAATACTTAACGTGTTATTCCTCAAACATTTCTTGGTGCGGCTCTGAGGATGTGGCATGCGAGTTTGTTGCAACTTGCTGCCATAGCAAGTCGTAGCGGCAGTTCGTAGTTCACGCAGTTGGCAGTCGTGCCGCATGCATTTAGACACAATTCGTGTATTATCAAATGTCTCACTGCATGCCGAATGACTGACGGAGTGCATGACTACTTGACTGTTTGACTGCTTCACAACGAAAGTAGGTAGGCAGCTTGTTTCTCTGACTGTTTAGTAGGCGCTCGATCTGCCCAGACAGCTAGACAAGGTGCCTGCAATACTGGCGTGTTTGGCTGCTTAACACCATCAACACAGTTGTTGTAGCATTTGCTGCTCCCGCTCTTGAGTCGTTGCTTGCTACACAGCATTTGTTGCTGTTGTAAGTCATTTTGCTGCATATTAGTTGCCCATTAGGCAATGTGTCAGATTCGCTTGTTTACGACTGCTGCAGCACGCCTTGCCTCTCGTCATCGCAGATTCTCACAAATCACACTCTCCGCCTTCCACACCATTCGCACAAATCAAAAAATGCATACAACTAAAGGCGAAAACGTGCATGCCAACGGAGAGGAGTTCCAGCAGAAAAACACCGCTAAAGAAAGGGAGTGCTTAGTTGAGGGCAGGCAGGAGATCGCTCGTGCATACTTGCAACAGCAGGGCGAAAATTGGTTGCGGCTGCCACAACGTGCAACGTGATATGTTAATCATTATGTCGAGCAGTGAAAATTTCGTAATGTTGCATAATCAATACAACAACAAATGGCAAAACAAGAACATGCAACAAGCAACAAGCGCGCAGCGATCAGGCAAAATTGCTATGACGTGATTTTCTTGTGAGGCGGCTTGCGATTACAAGCTCATTTTGGGGCCGCGAGTGAGGTTGAAGATGTAAATTGGCGCTGTTTAGGCCATTGAAGGAAACGAAGAAGAGGCGCTAACAACACATTAGAGTCGTTTTAAGTGCGTGGAATGTGGCATATGAGTCCAAAATTATGTAATTGCTTTATGGCGTTAAGGGGCTTCAAGGGATATTTTTTTATAGTTCAAAAAATGTAGAGGCAGAAATTGTTTCGCTGTCTCTTCTCCTTGAAAGAAGGCAAGATGAATATAATTGACAGCAAGGCCATGAGTTGTATCCAGTTTCATTTCTTCAGTAAGGAAATTTAAAATTGAATTGAAACCTGAAAGTCGAGCCACGAAGCACCGAGAGATTTCTGTAACTGCTATAACCCTCAGGCTACCAAGCCTATTGTATGGGCTCAAAGCCCACTCAGGCTACAAAGCCCATGGGTAGAGAGTCAATAAGGAAAGGAGAGAAGTAACAGAAGGAAAAATATAGGAAAGAATAGGAAAATACAAGTAGCTAGACCTGTAAGAATTTTCCAGATTTTTTGGTAAATCTGAAAATATTATCCAGTTAAAGAGAACGAATTTTACTTGTTCTCATGACATCGGAACCTAAAATTCGCAGATTTGCTCTAACAAATGTAGGACACTCACAGAGAAATCGCTCAGTGTTATCCGCCTTCTCTAAGCAAAACCGGTAAATCGGGTCCTACATGATTCCAATAGTGGTCATATCACCATCATCTTAGTTTACCTATACCCAACACCATGAAGTTCTCCAGTCATTACTGAGCAAATATACATTGACTTTCGAACGTATGTGATGACCGCGGGAATGAGAGCAAAAACTGGTCGCGATCTAAAAAATCTTAGTCGGACTTTAACTGGGTAAATGGGCGAATGTTTTCTTCCCACTTATTCTCATCGGACCTGACAACAGCACTTGGTTTATGGACACAGTTCCGAAGTAAGTTGAGTGAAACGGGCTATTGCTACCGAAACGTAAGCCCCTGCATACATCAATGTAACGCGACTGCGTCGCAGCCTAGTCCTCCTGATGTATGCTTCAAAAGGAAAGCTCTTCAATGGGGCATATGGAAGAACAGACTTAGTCAGGGAAGTTCTCTTTAAGTGCCCGCCCATTAAGAATTCCTTCAATGGCTTTCTCTAGCAACCTTTTGCTTCACGGAGATTATTATTTTCTCGAGCCAAATTCAATGCAGCAACCTTCTTCTTTATAAAACTACTATCCTCCGTGAGACCCGATATTGATTGGAAAGTCAGCTTGCCAAGAGTAACCGCGGTAGTTGTGAAAGTACTATAATTTCTATGAGAGTTCAAATGAGGAAATGGTTGTAAATAATGCTGAAAATGTATGCCTTTCTGAGTCTATTATAGAATCACTGACTTCCGAAGGTGTAATTTCAGATTTTGATACGTGAGTGAGAGTAACGGCTCCTCTGATCAGGAGTTATTGTACCCGACTTTCGTCGCCCGCTTCTGCATACTTTTCATGGAATGAAACTGAGGGCGGCAGGTAACATTTCTTGTTGCACTTAAGGCCTTGATAGAGGAAGATCGCTCGTCCATTCTCAATACATCCGAAAAAAAATTCCATCTAAGTCTAGTGAAGGCCAAACAGTAGCTGGGAAATATTTCCATTCCAGCTTCATTCTCAAAAAACGATATATATAGAATTTGCACAGTGATTCGTCAATGAAGCCCGCATGGATTGTGTTACGTATTCCGCCCCATCAGGGCCCGTAACTCATACTCTCGCAGTCACGTCCGCATCAACGGCTTTCATGCGATTTGTTAATAACATTTTTTGGTGTACCCGAATATTTTCACTATGCTTGGCCTTAAAATTGGTTCGGCTCCTATTCAACGTATCTGAAATTACTGTCAAAGCGCCGACCAGCTCCGATATCAGCTTCCGTCTTACATCCGTCGGTAAAGAAAGCCTTTACACTGTGTTCTAAAAGTGTGTCTAGATCTCTTTTTCTTTTCCTTTTAGAAAAGCATATCGTTAGATTTCTTCCAAAGTGACTGCTGTTATCCGTTTGTCAATAAGTGCCAAAAACAAAGAGTACTGTTTTGATAACACTCTAAGCATTTGTCTCTATCTGCCTCTTCCTAGTATTGCAAAATAAAAATTAATTAAATTCCCAAAGCAAAACTACCTGCACACTCGCAGCGCCTCCAAAACCAACAGAATTTCTCTTCAAAGATTTATATCTACGAATCGCAGACCCCTCCGCCACTAAAAGTGGCAAGCGCGTGCAACATATGTTAAACAGCAGGAAGTACAAACAGCCATCTAGCGATAATTTATTTGCATGTTGCAGCCTTGTAATATCCAACTACGTCCACCGAAAATTGATTTAATGCAACCACAACTGACTGAAACCACAACAGAAGGTGTAAATTGTTTGCCGCTTGCCAGTTACGTATATACACCAAACACCACAAATGACAATAAATACAAATATAAACAACAACAACAGCCGATAACCAATGCAACAGACAAGCAGAACAAGATGCTGACCGACTAACTGCTGGCGCGGCGGGTACTGCAAGGATATGCAAGGATGCGCGACAACAAATCAGCGCGCCAACGAGCCCAAATGAGCAACAGGTGTAAACAATGCAACAGACGGAGCGGCGGAGATCTCGGCAAGCACAAGGGAAATTTATTGGCAAGCAAGTGGCACATTTGTGGTGTTGATGCAAGAGGCAAGTGGCAAGAAGGGATTGTTTTAAAGATGTTAAGATTGGAATGTGCATTTAAATGGAAGGCGAAAGGGTAAGGGTGTGAGAGAGTAAAAGGGAAGAGGAGGGAAAAACGCGCCTACAGCAGATGGCAGAGTGCATGGAAGGAAGTTAAGAAGAAGGTAGGCGTTAATGTGGTGACTAGCAAAGAAGTGGACCCTCTTTACGAATTTTTATGTGGTTGTGTGTCAAGTATAGAGTTGAAAATCGCACAAGAACAGATGGCGCGCGAGTTTTTGTAGTAAATGCGCAAGTAGTGAGTGTAGACAGTAATGTAAATGAGCTGAAGTACAATAAGAAAGTCATGAGTTTTTGTGGTACTTTTTAGCAGCGTTTTTTAATAATTTTCAAAAGCTTTGCAGAAATGCAACTGCAATTATAAAACTAGAAAAAAAAAAACAAATTGCTGTGCCAATCGGATTGAGTAGTACCTATGGTATTACTTAACGTTAATTTTTACAATAACTTTAATTTTTTTTTCAATAATTCTAATTAGTCTATATTTAGTCCGATAGACTGTAATAATGATAATAATAATAAATAATCATCAAATGACATCAAATCATCTAAAAATCCAGCCACCGTCAATAAACCGATAGAAAAGGCATAAATCATACAAAATATTGAGTTCTTTTTCCATCAAGTACACTACAACTTAATTTGCGAACATCCAGCCTAGGCAGGTCATTTAATTTGTATGATCTATGACATTTCTGTTGAGCGTCACGGATCCTCTTTCGATACTCGACATCATCATCCTCATAAATTCCTAGAGTTCGAGAGTGGAACATAAGGCCGATTTCGGATTAGATAATAATAAATTTCTCCCTACCTGCCATGGGACTGACAACTGCCTTTCTAGCAGAACATCGTAGGATCATGATAAAGCAATTAATACTGGTAGTAACATTTGAAAAGTAGAACAGGAAACTGTAGGGGGTAAATTTCGCCATTGGGAACTACTGCCTGGTTTCTTATCACTTCGTGGGATTACTATACTTACTTAACGATGCTTGGCCAAAGCGGCATTTTACCCATAAATCAAGCAAAGTTTCTACCGAGAAGAAGTAACCAGGATTTCCTTTAATTAAGGAAGGTTTGCTTTAAAAACCAAAGGTTCACAGGGTAATAAAAGATGGTGTAGGGTTAATAGATAAGCGAACCCATGTTAAGTAACCAAGTATTTTGTACATTCCTTTAAAAATTGGTTTATGGTATTTGTAGCTGAAAGAAGCAAACCTAAAAATTAAAACAAAAATTTTGTATTTTCAGATTTATTTAATGTTGAAAAATTTAGTATAGGGTTTTTGAAAGTGAAATGCCTTCGGTTTTTTTTACATTTTAGAGTTTTTCTTTCAGAATAAAGAATATTAAAAAAAATGTTGGAAAAAAATTATATTTTGAGAACACTTCTTTATTTTGTGAGGTTCTTTTTATTTGTTTGTGTATTTCCTTTAGAGTAAATTGTTTTTTCTTTCTTTTTTGCATTTTTATATTTTTCTTTTAGAATAAAGTATATTAAACAAAACTTTGAAGAAAAATTATATTTTGAGAACATTTTTTTTGTGAGGTTTCTATTTTTCTTAAATATTTTTTATTAATTGCTGAGAATAGGCTCTATAAGCCTCTGCAACTATCATAACGAGATTTCCAAAACCTTTTGAGTTATATTCAAATACGTACAGCGAATTGCTCGTTTTTTTCCGGTGTAATCTTGGTTTTAAGAATCTCGAAGAGCCACAGCCAGTCACCCTTTTGGTCAAGAAAGATTATTTGTTGTGCTTATATTACAGGCATACCATATTCCCCACTTTCTACAATAAGTCACAAAATGGGTATTATAAATTAGCGTTTTAAAAACATCTGTGTCCGAAAATATCAGGGAGGTCGGCAAATGCGTAAAAAAGATGAATACAAAAATTTACCCGTAATTGCTTACCAAAAATTTAATACATTGAGACGTGTTGGACTATAACTTTATTTTGCAAAAATGGAATAATCACGATGAATTTTCTGGGTTACATGGTCGTTTTTCTCTTCCAAATGAAAAATCTCAAATTTTGTACTTTCTAATAAGAGTCTCAGACTCAAAATGTGCCGGTAAGAGTCTATTCTTCATACACAGACTTGTTTTTTGATACTGATTAGCCTCTTTCAGCAACTAAGGTAATAGAAATGCGCTACTCGACAAAGTTTCTCTAAAATATAAAAAAAGTTATGTTGAAGAAAATTCATGTTTTTAATAAAATTTTTGATGAGGGAAGCTTTGTGATTTCTGAATTTAATACAATTATATTGTAACTTTTGTTAGCTACCTTCAAATAATTTTAGTGCGAAGAAAAAGTTCCGCTTTAGATTAGTTTTATTTAAAAAAACTGTAAAATTCTTAAAAAAAACTGTGTTCTCGGAAATTTTATTTTCAAAATTATAATATGAAAATTTTTTGTTTAATATTTTATTTAAAAAATTTGTCTTGATTATTTTATATTACAGATTTTTTTTTTAATTTTTATCATAAAACTTTTTTTTTCAAATTTTTATGTAAAAAACTTTTTTGGAAGATTTTGTGTTAAAAACAATTTTTTTTTAATTTTATTTGAAATATTTTTTTCTAAATTGTATTAAAAAATTTTCAAAATTTTATTTAAATTTATTTTTTTCAGAAATTTTATTTTCAAACTCTTATTTCAAAATTTTAATTTCAAAAGTTTTTGCTTAATATTTTCTTTAAAAAAATGTTCTTGATTATTTTCTGTTACAGATTTTTTTTTAAAAATTTGTATCTTAAATTTTTTTTATGTAAAAAATTTTGTTGGAAGATTTTGTGACTGGGATTCGCAATAATGTAGGTATATTGGGAAATTTTTGGCAAACTAGATATAATGACTTTATTAATGAGGAGGTGTTAGGGAACAATCTTTATAACTCCAAATTTCTCGGGAAATAATAATTTCTTAATTATTTGCCCTCGGGAACTTCACTATAATTTGGCACATTACACTATATATTTTTTTACACTTCACTAAAATTCACTAAATATACACCCACACGCGTGTTTTTACTAATTTTTATACTTATCTTCGAATTATTTTCATTAGAATTAAATGCAAGAGCATTTGTCCATACTATCACTTTCCAATTTTAAACGCGAATAAGAAGAAGATTGGAATGACAACAGTATGGTGTTTTCGGATGCCTGCAAATGAAAATAAAAATATGAACAAAAATGAAGTATTTTAGTTTAGTGTTAATGATGAAGAGGCGCAATAACCCCCGTGCCTCCTTTCTACACACACGCATATGACGTTTTAATTTTGGGTTTAATGGTTTTAACACGGAAAGGAATTCTACGCATAAATACTGTGGATTGCGTAGCCGGAGTTGGACTGATGAGGGTTATTTTTTGAAAGGAAACGAGTTTTTATATTAATAAAGATAACAGCGACCACCCTATTTGTTTTACAGACATGATAATCGAATTTTTGTGGAGAAAATATGTTTATAAAAGGCATGAGGACCCGTTTGTAAAACTGATCGAAGCAATACAATACACTTATAAACCGTAATTTTTAGCTTTTAATTGTTTTATTATTTTTTGTGATACGTTTAATATCATTGTTTTTAAGTTTCGATGAGTTGTAGGTTTTTATTTTCAAAAATATTTCTCAATTTTAAATTACAGCAAAAAATACTGCAGTTTTACAATGAATCCTCCATTGACCATCTCTGCATACGAACTTCGTTTGCAACACCAACTTTTCACTAAATTACAGAACTTTAACATTAAATTACTTAAAAACTATAAGCCTCCGGAGGATGCGGTTTTCAGTTTTAAGATGGGGATACACCCCTCTATCGCCCCCTTTACAAAATTTTTTTTTCGAAGCAAAAGACATTATACTAAATATTTCCCGATTTCGTGTTAACAATACTTTTCTAAAAATTTTATTTGAAATAATTTTTTTCAAAATTTCTATTTTAATAATTTTTTTTTTTTAATTTTATGTAAACAATTTTACTGGAAGATTTTGTGTTAAACAAATTTTTTCCAAATTTTATTAAATTTTTTTTTTCAAAACATGTTTTAAAATTTTTATTGGAAATTTTGTTTTGTACGCTTACAAATTTCTTAAACTTTTTCACTTCACTAGTCTCACCACCTAGTTAAAAATCCAAATTTCTACGAAAAAGTAATATTTACTATGCCTAAATTTTCGCATCTCACCATTCTTTATACCCTTCAAAAAAGAATAAAAAGTTCACAATCTCACCAGAGCCCATTTTGTTGCTTGCATGTAAAGCGCAAATTTCTTATTATTTTCGATTATTTCGTGGCATGTAAAAAATGCAAACCCAATTATAATTTTTGACAAGTATTTGCCGTCAATTTATGCTCTTTCACCACGGCCACGAAGATATCAAATATTACCAAATAAGAACTCGTATGTTGCACGAGTAAAACTAGTATGCATTTAAGCGAAAGCAAGCACATTGGCACCTACTGCGGTGACCCACTTGCCAATAACAGTAATAAACACAAACAGACAAATTCAAGGAAACATATAATATTTAAGAATTGCAATAAAAACGCTTGCTGCAAACGCAATTTTTGGCGAAAAAATGGAATAAAAATTAGCAAGGTAACTAATACTCTGCGTACATGCGTGGATATAAACAGTGGCGGGCATGAAAATGTTAATAGGTAGATGGACATTTTGTTGCTTGGTACTGCTTAGAAAAGTAATATTAGGAATCATTAATCAGTATAAGGAAACAAGTAATTTAATATAAAATACTGCTTTCATAAGTATAGATATAAAAAATAAATAAATACTGATACGGGTACTAAAAGTGAAACATATTTTTTATTCTAGTGAAAAAAATATCTACATACAAAATTTAACCTCTACTAGGAATTGTTTTAGCTATCAGGTCAGTCCATAAGTTCGTGCGTTTTTAAAAGGTGGTTTTACAATTAATAAAAAAGATGTTTAAAGTATTTATTAATCAACAATCCTTCATTATTTACAATGCCTTCCCAACGTTTAGGCAAATTTTTAATTCCCTGCTCAAAAAATGGTTTGCCTTGGAGCCAAAATACGCTTCGATATCCCTTTTTATAGCTTCTTTTGAGGAGTAGTTCTTGTTACTCATATGGGATTGAAGTCCACGGAAAAGGTGATAATCACAAGGTGCAATATCCGGAGAGTATGGTGGATGCGGCATTAGCTCCCATCTAAACTCGTTCAGCTTGCCTAATATTTGCCTTGCGGTATGAGGTCTTGCGTTGGCGTGGTGAAACAAAACTTTGCGTCTATTCACTAAAGACGATCGAATGGGAATAATAATCAGCAGTTACCGTCTGGTTTGGTTCTAGAAGTTCATAATAAACAATACCGGTCATATCCCACTAAATAGACGGGAGAATCTTCTTGGGGTGAAGGCCATCTCTAGTGGTCGGTTCTGGTGTTTCATCTTTATCTAACCATTGGCGTTTGCGAACAAGATTATTGTAAAGGACCCAGTTTTCATCACCAGTAACGATACGATTCAAACAACTTTCATTTTCAAGCCGTTGCAGCAGATGAGAACACACATTAACTCTCTGCTGAAGGTTGGCGACAGAAAGTCTAGCTGTGAAACCTTTCCCAACTGAACCAGGTGACTGTGAACTGTTCCATGCGACGAATTTAACCTCTGAGCTATCATATCGACTGTCAAATTTGGCTCAGATTCCACGAGCTCGAGCAAGGCGTCGGAGTTAAAGACTTCAGGACGACCAGTGCGCGGGGCATCCTCCACGTCGCAGTTACCACTTTGGAATTTTGAAAACCACTTTTGCGCAGTCCTTACACTCACGGTATCCTCTCCATGAACAGTGTTTATTTCTGCAGCAGCAGTTGTTGCATTTTTACCACTTTTATAAAAAAAAAAATACAAAATATGCCTGTTATACGCGTTCGAAGATTCCATTTTATTTTTTAACAGCACGTGCTTCTATCCACGATTAAAATCATTTGTTGAATGCACAATGTCCGAGTATCAAAGAAAATATAAATAGTTCCGTTATATTCCGCGAATAATTTTTTGTATGCAAAAATCGTACAAAATTGAAACTATGAGTAAAATGCGCTCGAATTATATTACATATTTTCATTTAAAGACTAACAGATTTCTGTGTTTTCCCTGATTTCCATTTAAAAAATGTTTTCTTTTGAGAAATAACAGAAAACATCTGAAAATGTAATTTTTCAGGTGATAATATTTTTATGACAATCGCTGTAAATAAAAAACACTTGCCGTTTAGCAATAACATCACAAAATGTGAGTTTTTTAGCTACTAAACTTCTTACGTCCGCCTCTGTTTGAAATAAAAAACCATTTTCGTTTGAGATACAACAGAAGAGCTTGACAAAATGTGATTTTTTAGATGGTGATATTTTCATGACCACTACTGTACAAAGTAAAAAAAAATTTCGCTTAAATAATAACCAAAATATTTCTAGAGGTTCAATTTTTCAGGCGGTAATATATTTATGACCACCACTGTAAAAAATAAAAAATCTTTGCGACTTTTTAGAAGTTTAAATATTTATTACCGCTACTAAATAAAAAAAAACAAGCACATTCTCGTTTGGTGTGATTTTTTCAGGTGTTCACATTTTCATGTCCACCACTGTATAAAATAAAACATATTCTCGTTTGAGTAATGAAGCTAAAATCTAGAAAATTAAATTTGGTGTTATACATATTTTATTTTTATGTCCACCACTGTAGCAGTTTGTACACATATCCACACATTTGCACCTACGTCGCGGCTTCTGAAATTTTGTACTCAAATGTATGTTCACAGGCACCTGCATATGTGTGCATGCGCGCGTATGCTTTACAATTTTGGGGGCGCTACGCAATATCATCAGCGTCAAAATCAGCAGCAACATAAATTTCAACTCATTTGTTGCTCGTTAATTTCACCAAATGCGCCAAGCAACACCAAACACATTACAAAAACAACAAATAAGGGAGAAAAGAAATAAAAAATTAGCAAAAAGTAAAACAAAAGAATTGCGTCCAAAGCAAGATCGCCAAATGAAATGCAACGCATGCAGCGTGTGGCATGCAACGTCAGAAATACCCATACATACAACTAAAACAAAAAAACATTCAAGCGGTTGCGCATAATCGTGCCCACAAAGATCGCATTGCAAAGCGGCAACACGCTGTGCGTTTTTTGGCAATGCGCATCGGCAGCTCACTGCGCGGCATGCCACTGCGCATTTGGTTTCATGTTGCGCGCCATAAGTTTATTTTTATTTATTTTTTTTTCGACATTTGCTTTTTTCGGCTCGTCCGCAAATTTTTTGCTGACATTGGCAGCGCCAAATTTATTGCACTAATTAAAATAATTCTTAATTAATAAGATCGTATTTGGTTGATAAAAGACGGCGGGAGAGAGGTTTGCGCAAGGCGAATGTGGGGCGCTGTATGTTTTTTTTTATTAGTGCATTAACAAAATCGATTAATTTTGAATTTGTAAACGTAAAGTTGGCACAAATCTATTTAGAAATACTTATTTAGCCTTAAATAGGCTTTCAAAGTAAGGAATAAGTTTCTTACCTTTTGGAGATAGTGGGCTATTGTGAACTGGCTTTTGGGAAACTCTCGAACAAGACACATTTTTTTTTTGGTCGCTTACCAAACTACGTTGAGACTTAAGTATCAGTCATCAACTGTCTCGTCCAATGCCAGCTAGCGAAGGCTAGTTTGATACCTAAGTGAAATCGGAAGGGCTATGAAGCTTTTTAGAATTTCTCTAATCTTTTGGCAAATGTGGAACTGACGTCTGAAACTCATGGCGCGAATTTAGAAAAATTAAATTTCGCCTACGGTTTTACAACTACGGTGTGTGATGGCATCCTGGACTCATATTGATAGGAGTTGCACAGAATGCAGCGGTTGACTTCTTTAGTAGCAAGAATATGCCACACAAATTCTCTGAACGCAAAACGGATAAACATTTCTTTAAGAAAATATCATTTTTATATACTAAGACTATACCAGAGCTGAGGAAGCTAGCGCTTTTGAACTGAAAGATGATTGCATTTTCTATGTTTTTGAACGATTCTGTGATTTGTAGGAAATTGGATAACATTTGATCCATAATCGACTTTGATTAAAATTTCAAAACTTTCTCCCATAAGCGTCACCTACTATTTTAAACCGACTCCGAACGTTAGCTGATTTTTATCCGAGGGTTTTCTTATAGCCGAAACACACTCGAGGCGAGAGGTTGCCATAATTTGCCAAGGAGTGTCTGCCATTAGGAAATTTTATCTATTATTACAATTTTCATGTTCCAAGTGAGCGTGCACCCGCTTCCACCAAATGGAAGTCAGGCTTAAACCCATGCGGCTGCGATGGTCGCATTTTGCTTAGGAATTTATGAGGAACTTCGGCGCATGAATCATCGTGAACTGATTGAAAATGAAGTATGGCATAGCCGCGAAGATGTTAGAAGGGTTCACCATAGAGATACGTATATATATGCGGAGAGCTCATAGTTGAATGGTTTCTTCCTTACAAAACAAAAAACTGTCGAGAAAATGCAAAAAAAAAAAATACAAAAAATCAATGCAACTTTTAAGCCACTTCAAAATTTATCAAATGATGCTTTCGATCTCGAAGATATACAATCTTTCTGCTATTTAGGCAGCGTTATATCGGTCTCTGGAGGCTCGAGCGACAAGGCCTAGACTGGGGGGGGGGGGGGGGGGGGGCAGGGGAGGGTACTTACGCCCCCCAGAACTTGATGAAAATTTTAACTTCATTTGACTAATGCGCGTGAATAGGCATAATGGATTAATCATGCATTATTTAGAATATTCAAAATTGTCTTTTTCACGTTGATTCAATCGCATGTTAACGAAATTGTAAATTTTGCGTATACATATTCGAATATTTACAATTCATTTCGGTACACCATTCGAATCTGTATACGAACTGAACATTTTGCCCACCCCTGATCGACCCAAAATAAAATCCTGACTACGCCCTTGTCGAACGATGATATCAAAAGCCGAATAAAGAAAGCTGTGGCGGCATTTGGCTCCCGGCAAGCAATTTGAAAGGCATCACAAATTTCACGGCGCACAAAACTACGAATTCGTAACTTCAAGTCGTCTTTACTTTATTGTTATGAAACGTGGAATACGACTTCAGCTGCAACAAGATCATTTTAAAGTTTTGTAAGCAGATGCCTTCGAAAAATTCCCAAAATATTCTGGCCAAATATTATCTCGAATGCTGCCTTATGGGCCAGAACCCAGCAGAAGCCAATGCTATTAGAGATCTGAAAGAGAAAATGGGGCTGTATTGGCTCTGTTCTACGCGTGGAAAATGGTGACTTGACATGGGCCGTCATTTAGTGAAACCCCCAAGGAAGCCGCAGACGTGAAAGACCATTGAATACCTGAAAATCCGCGTCATGCAGCTTAACTGGAATGAAGTTAAGAGATTGACGCAAAACAGACCCGGATGGAAGAACTTCGTTGTGGGCGTATGTTCCACACTGGCACTCTAGGAATTTATGATGATGAAAATTCAATGGAGTATAAAGCTGTATACTCAAGATTTTTCTAGAAAATTAAAAATTTGATATTTAATTCATAATTTTTAAATTTGCACAAAGGAAAAACTTTGACTTGGATGGCTTTTGTGAGAAAATGAACTATAATTTCATAAAAAAAATCTATTAAAATTAAATAAGAAAAGGTTAAACAAGTAAAGGTTAAAACTTACCAACAAGTGCTTGCGCTATAATTGAAAAAAAAAAATAATAATAATAATAAAATAAGAAATTAAAAAAACTGTTCAGAATAATAAATAATTTGGCTGCATCTGTTTTTTCATCCATTTACTTGTGTGATGTAAAATTTTTGCAAAAATTGCGTTACTTCACACGAAACTTTGCCTGCAGAGAAAGAAATACGATTATTTGAAAATTTAGAAGAAGGGGCTTGGCAGTCAGCTAGGTCGCATTTATTATATCAGTGCTGGATCTCAAAGTATTGTGGGTGAGAGAAGAACTCTCTGGACATTTCATTTATTTGCATTGCCAAGCCTCACTACAAAATTACGGCAATCCTTCGCAAAATGTCGTATAATGGAATACGACCAGAATTGTTAGTCCCACTCCCAAAATGGGACTCTTACTCCGCAAAAGCTCATACGAAGCATAGAAAAGTACAGGAATCCGTAATTAAAAAAAAAAAATCCTCGTTGAAACGTTGAATGTCTCCCTTGCCAACAAGTGCTACTTTGGACAAAGTAGGCAATTGAGTAGTAAAATCCTCTCTCGACGAAGAAAACTAACACTCTACAAGGCTCTCATCATGCCCGTCCTAACGTATGGCGCAGAAGCGTGGACGATGACAACATCCGATGAAGCGACGCTTGGAGTGTTTGAGAGAAAGATTCTGCGTAAGATTTTTAGACTTTTGCACGTTGGCAACGGTGAATATCGCAGGCGATGGAACGATGAGCTTTATGAGCTTTAGACATAGCCCAGCGAATAAAGATCCAGCGGTAACGTTGGGTGGGTCATGTCGACCGATTGGATACAAACGCTCCGGCTCTGAAAGTATTCGATGCGGTACCAGCTGGTGGTAGTAGAGGAAGAGGAAGGCCTCCTCTGCGTTGGAAAGATCAGGTGGAGAAGGACTTGGCTTCACTTGGTGTGTCCAATTGGCGCCGATT
Source organism: Anastrepha ludens (assembly GCF_028408465.1). Taxonomy (NCBI): domain Eukaryota; kingdom Metazoa; phylum Arthropoda; class Insecta; order Diptera; family Tephritidae; genus Anastrepha; species Anastrepha ludens. The sequence continues at coordinate 118,689,464 of NC_071502.1, forward strand.
AGCACGTGAAAGAAACGACTGGCGCGCTTTATTAAACTCGGCCAAAATCGGGTAAGCGGTTATCGCGCCAATTAAGAAGAAGAAGAATTAATGCAGAATAATAGCCAATATTTTTAAGATTTTTTGACAAAAAAAAAGTATCCAATCGGTTGAGCGATTTTTGATTTCTCGCAGTTTGAGAACTGATTTTATGGTTTTTGAAAAAACAAATTCCTTAAAAACCTTGGTTATTCTAAATTTTAGTAATTACTGTCCTTCCAGAAGAGATTAGCTTGAAAATTCAAAACACCCTCTACAAATTGGCGCATTTTGTGCTTGAAATTGAAATTTGAATTGGTCGAGTCAAGGAGCACCAAGAGATTTGGTGGCTCCTAAAACACTCAGGCTAAAAAGCCCATTGTATTTAGAGCTCTGGAAAGAGGGTAGATAGTGAAGGGGAAAAGGAGAAAAGTATCAGAGAAAGAGATGGGAAAGAATAGAGAAAGAGACAGACGTAGTTAGTCCTGTGAGAATTTTCCGAATTCTTTGGTAAATCAGTAAATATCCTCCAGCAATGGCAGGACACTCACAGAGAAAGTTCCCAGTGCTATCCGCCTCCTCCAAGCGCATTCTGTGCTTAGTTATTAGCGAACATACATATTTTGGGACTTTATTTTATAGAATAAAGAGATAGAACATGTTCACTATTTTTAATTGCTCGCTTCGTATTACACAATTAATAAGCAGACAACAATAATAAAATTCCCAAAACTAACCGAGACAATGAAAAATTATATGATAACAAAAATAGCAACAAAAACGAAAAAAAACCAAATTAGTGTCTATGTGAGTGTGTGTGCGTGAATTGACGAGACTTAGGCAGTAGAGGCGCTTAGGCAACTTGAAGCGCGCGCACTCACCTTTCAAATGGGCGCATTGTTCTGACTGTCATCATTATTTACACACAGCAGTCATACGAATACGAGCATAGCCTGTGAGCTGGATGTGTTTGTACGTATATAATACAGCTGGATGCAGGGGATGCGGCAGCGGTCACCATGGGGAGACTGCGAGTACATATTGAAGCAAAAAATTGGTACTCGTATAGAGTGTGCGAGTGTGTGTGTGTGTGAGTGCTTTAATAGCCGTAGCTGCGGTAGCTGAACAATGTTGTAAACTGTTGTTGTACTGCTGTAGCATTAAAAACCAGTAGCAATATCCCGTAGGTCGTTCGCTGCCACCACAGCAAGCGACTAACTAATAAGCGAGTAAAAAATGGAAGCCTTGCATTGAAGTCGAAAAGACGCAGTTGCACACTTTGGCGGCCATTTTGGCAGCTAAAGCAGGAGGCACGGCGGTGGTGGCCAACATTAAGTATTGAGGTACCATGTAAGCTGTCAAATTATAAAATTTGCAATGACAGCAAACATGGCATCGGGGCAGCCGACTAGCGCACAGAGAAGGCACTGCCGACGTGGAGATAACAAACACAAAAACTCATTGTCAGCGGATGAAATTAAAGAAGAAGATGAAGAAGAAAAGAAGTGGTTGCAAAAAATAAAATTTAAAAGACTTTAAGTAGCAGAAAACAACAAAATAATACAAACGAATAGCCGCAATGAGCAAAAAATGCAGCTGATAAAAGAAAAGCTGCGTGGCAAGCGCCAGCTTAAGTGGAAGATAAACAGTGGAAGAGTAGGGAGATGGAGGCAGTGAAGAAGGATTCATTGATATGGCGCTCAACTTTTTGAAATGGCACAAAAGCGCAGCAAATGAGAAGCGCAAGGCTCAAAAACACAAAAAGAAAAGTATATAAAAAAACATAACAAAAACAAAAAAAATTATACAAAGATAAAAAAAACAGTTTCAAGCAGAGCGCAGCAGAACAAAGTCGATATGAATACACAAAAGCGCTTGCAGCTCAAAAAAAAAACAATATTTTTAAATGAACGCAAAACTGCGAAATAAAAGTAAGTAGTAGAATATGGCGGTCACCATACAAACGCTCAGTGCCATGAATGATATGTTTGTATGTATGCATGCAGTACCTCATTGCCACTTGGCCGCCTCAGTGCAAGTACACTGACCATTGCAGCAAGCACTGTTGGCGCATGCGCGCCGGCGCCACCACTAGTTGGACGCTTGTTGTCGGTTGCTAGCCTACGAGCAACACAATGTGTAACAGCACCGCTGTGCTTCGGAGATCACTTCTGCTCCAACAGCACAATAGAGAAAGAAATTAAAAAAAAAAAAAAAAATCAGCAGACAATGAACGAGGCAAGCAAATCTTATTGTAAGTTGTTTGTGGGAAAAAATAAAATGCGTATAATATTAATTATGGCATAATGAATGCTGAAGAAGAGAACTTGAAGACAATTTTTTCCAGCATCAGCGCCCTGCGCCCTTCTGCGGCCTAGGCCAGGGGAAACTAAAGGTACACATCTTAGCAAGAGAAAGGCAGAAGAAACTCGTAGTGAACACCACTGACACAAAACCAGGCTTCAAGGAGTCCAGAACTTTTTGAGAAACTTACTCCTGTAAACGGTTTGAGGAATGCATGAACTCATCTGAGAATAAAAAATTAAGTAACTGAGGAATTCCAACAGGCTTAACTATCAATTATAAAACTCCACATTTATGTGAGTGCAATCGGCTAGTTCTGTGGAATAGAAAACGAAACTCCGAGGCGCATAAATACTTGAGAAATACAATGCACTGATGGATTAACTCAAATAAATCCTGGGCCACTATCAAATAATGGACGATACTATGAATTCTAGAGGCTGAGGCTTTATATTAAAAAACACTTGTCGAGTGCAGAGCTAAGGGCTATTCTTTGAGTTCTTAATGAGGTACAAAAGATCTTAACAATCCACCAATGGCTGCTCGGTTGCTAAAATTGCATGCTCGTCTGATGCCGAGTTCAGATTCATATACCAGTACACGTACACAATACAGTTTTGACCAGTTCTAACTACCTATTTTTCGTTTGTTTGAATTTTGGTTATTTTTTATATAAAAGTATAGCCGACTGTCTGTCAACAGCCATATAAATCCAGTATTCAGATTTCATATAAAAATTAGCAAAAATCTCACAAGCTTTCCATCTCAACTCCAGAGTCTGGCATTTAAGCGAAAGTTTATGTTAAATAAGCATATTATGATAAAAAATCATAATTCTAATTAAAACAGTAAGACGCTTAAGAATGCAACCCACTTAGACGGAAGAAACTTAGATGAAAACAGCAAAGTAAGCTTCAAAAAATAAATTTAAGCGATATTTCCTGATGTAAGTAAATTCCCATAAAATTGAAAAAAATTAGGCACTTAGGGGGCGTCCATAAATTACGTGAGATGTTTCAGGGGGGAGGGGGTCGAGTTAAATCTCATATAATCTTACGTTGGGGAGAGGGGGGGTCTCGGCAAATATCATGCAATTTTTTTTCTGATTGAAACAAAAAAAAATTATATTGTACATTATCCAGATTGTATATGCTTAAGATTTAATCTCAAGCGTAATCGTAGTATGATTAAGATCATTCACTAATTCGTTCGAAAGAAAATAATTTCATTCATACTTCGACGTTATACATTACTACTGTCAAACCACCATATTTGTTTTATACCAAATAGCTCAATTTAATCTGAATTTATGGTACAGTGTAGCCCGTCGTTTGTTTTTGCGCCACTATCAGCCGAACGCGCGACTCAATGAACAAGAGCGTACGAGCCGAGTGGCAGCGACACACGGACAGGTTCCAACCTTCTTTGTTTATTCTTCTAAATGCTTTACTCGACTCAGTTCATGCTCTTACTAATTTAAAATGAGCTATCAAGATTTTTATAACGCATGCGTCAAAAGATACGTCTATAAGGCGAAGAAGTCCTGCCACGACGATGTGATAAAATTATGAAATACTGCGAAGCAAAAATTCCCGAAGAAAGGAGAGTTAATACATCACATTAAACATGAGATTGAACGGCTTCTCAGGGAATCCACTGAGAGAAAAGTTCGGTCTACTTTAGCATTCCTTCAAAAGGTAGGTTAAATATAATATATATTTTGTTAAGAAAATACTTTTTTTTATATAAAGTTTACTGTTACAATTAATAGCATAAAAAAAACTGAAACAGTGAAATTCTTGATAAAATATGCTAAAGTCATAACTACAACATATTAGCGCGGTCATTTCCTTCACTGTTTTCACATAATTCAAAATCAGCTTCTTGTGATCAGCGATGATGTGGATGAAGCTATGTCGAACACTACACCATTTAACGTACGTCCCAACCCAGCACAAGATACTATGAAGAAACAGATTGCTAAGCTGCATATGGAGCTTGACCTAAGTGCTGCAGCGCGCGCCGGAGTGATCTGCATATAATTCTTCACGACCGTTTTCTGCCACCTCCATGCTCTATCACTCAGGTTGATGGACGTTTGACAATTTCGGACTTTAAAGAACATGACGGAAAGTCATTCGCTCCATTTCGAATACGCCTACCGATTCAACCGCTGAATGCCTTCATCAGCACGCCTTATGATCGCTATTGCCCAAGTATACGTGATAATTTAGAGAAAAGATGCTGCAGTACATGCGGTATTTACTTCGCATCTATCACACGAAGGGCTGCAGAGCACAGGCGAGCAGCTCACATTGCACCAGCTAAGCAAGCGCGTATGTTCCGCAAAGTGCGACCCTCACGGATTGTCCGAAGACGAGCTAATGAGTTACTGTGCGCAAGCGTCAACGGCTTAGAATGGCTAGATCAGAACGAAGTTGAAGGAGCAGATGATTTTACTAAAAATCATATGGACATGTTGGTCCCAATAGTCTCTCTTGAAACCGCGCATGATTCTCCATGGACTAAATTAGAGCAGATATTCTTTTTTTAATCGCAGTAGTTACGATTTAAGTCTTCTATTGTTAAATTTTTATTACACTTGTAACTCTCAGCAATATTGATTACTAGTCTTAACTACAATCTAACGCTTTTACATAAGAAACCCACATTTTGAAAAATCTCACGTGAGATTGGGGGATGGGGAAGGGGATTGAATAAAATCTCACGACATCTCACCAGGGGGGGGAGGGAGGTATAGAAAATTTAAAAAAACACCTCACGTAATTTATGGACGCCCCCTTAAGTGAAAATCGCTTAACCGAGTAAGGCACTTAAACAAGCATTTCTTTAATGAGTATGTTGTATGTATATGACAATAAAAGGAAAATTCAATTTAAAATTAAGACAGTCTTTTTTTGCAATGTGCATTTACGAGAGTATGCGCTAAAATGCAATATAATGACCGAAACTACCAAATGACCGAAGCGACAGTTTACGTCCGAAAATCCTGGTTACTCATTATTCGCAAATGTTATAAAATTACGAATATTAAGCCTTTAAGGCTCGCTATTCTCACTACTCATAGCATTATGATGCTACTCTGCTCCAAGTTCTTCTTCTTACATTTTCATATTCTTCATATCACCTGCTGCCAATTAGGTGCATATGAGTTTTATCATCTTGTGTGCAATTAGCGAACACATAATGTTTTCACTCTTCCGCCGTCGCGAAAACTCCTTTTTTGGCAGACATTTCGCGCGTTCTTTAAAAATTCCTTTACCCTAAGCCCAGAGTCATAATCCAGCCTAAGAAGCGCCTACGTATCAGACCAATTTGGCAACTTCACGCATTTTTCTTTTCTTTTTCTCTTTAGCGCTGCTTTTCTTGCGTGTTTTGATCGTCTCATTAATTAGCCACATCAACACCTGCTGTCATAGCGATGACGTAAAAAAGAAGTGAAAAAGAAGGATTCCAAACATTTTTGCTGGCTCTTTGTCCTTGTGCGCCTCTACATCTCCTTCACTTAATTTATTTTCTACTCTGAAGAAGTTAACGCACGATGGTGTGAACATTTCATTAATATTCATGAGCGAATATTTTTTTCTTGTCTCAATACTCTTTATTATAAGCATTCAGTGCTTCAGTCGTTCAAAAATTAGGCTTTGCTTTGTTTAGCAATTGCATTGTGCAAATATTTGCTTACACATTTCTGCCCTTTAATTTACATTTCTTTTGGATTTTTCTTAAAAATCACTTCACATCAAGTTCTTTTTTCGAAGTGGAACAAATGAATGGCAAAAAGTAAGTGAAGAGCCCGAAAATCTATTCACACAGCGGTTAGTAAAATTTCTTCTAGGCAAAAGTATTTCCTAGTGAGAAAACATTTTGTATTGAAGCTGTGCATGGGGAGTAAAAGAAAATATATTGTAGTGGTTGTTTTATCTTTTTTTAAAAAGATCAGTGTCCAAAGAAAATACCGCCTCGACTTAGTTAGCTGACTATGCTGGTCTGCTTTGGCATCCACTAACTAAGACCGGTTCACTTCGTGACCTGCTCAGACCACCTCACATCTACTTCTGTTCTTAATCTTCTTCACTGGAATTTTTAGGGGAGTAAAAATATTATCCATAATTAGAAAAGTGCACAAATCTCTCCACCTATTGCTTTTCACGTATCGCCCAAGAACTCAAAGTTTTATCTGAAAAAATAAAAGGTTGTTTCTTATGTATCGCACGATATTCCTTGAAAATTTGCTGGTTTAACATAATATTCCCTTCAAAAGATGGACAAGGAGGGTTCTAGAACGGGCCTAGGGCCTAGAATGAATGAAAACAAAATTAGGTTCATCATCACCTTGACCAAATTTCCATTAGTATTGTAGCTGGTATCACCAGCGGTCGCTGCTTAATGGAAACACAGGAGATGGAGGAGATGGATAAGTGGTTTTTCTATAATGATTTCTGTTGCAACTTTCCACTTTCTCGGACCTTGCCTGAACGCGACGTCGCTGTCTAAACTTTTACTTCTTTGGATGCCTGGCAGGCTCATAAAACGCAGAGATCCATAATATTTCATCCTCTGTTAGACAGAAGGAGGGATTTTGTCACGGAGTAAAGAAGGAACTTGGACCTAATATGACAAGAGCTTTAGGTTTTAACTCGGGCCCCTTTATAACCTCATAAAGCGTAACCTAACCTAAACTAGCAGTGTATTAGAAGTATTTTATTTTAACATATTTTGAGTTTTTCGGAACATCTCATATGAATCTATCCTTAAAAGAACATCCACCTCACCTTGCAGACGTTCTTCCTGTCATAAATTTAATAATTCCAATCTCAGACTTAAGTGCAGCGACCCTACGAGCTTCAGCTGTCGAGGCATTAAAGAAATGCATCAAGTACTAGAATTTGACTTTGAATGGGTTGATGTTCTTTACCCGCCATATTAAGTGGGTCATAAGGACATTTGTTGTTGACCGATACATCTGATAATGACATATTTTTTCTACAGAAACTATCATAAAATATTTGACAACGAAATCCAATCAAAACGCGAAGTAAGTGCCATTTATTAGAAGATTAAAGCAGAATCTTACAGTTGAGAAAATGCTAAAAGTTTTGCAGCAATCAGCTTAAGTATCAAGTTATTCAAAAAAAAAAAAAAATGATTGGTTACTGGTGAAGTGCTTACCTCACTGGACCAATTTTGGCTCAGCCCACCTTCATACAAAAGTATTGAAATCATGCCACCTCACTTCATATGTCGCAGACTCTCTTCCGACAAAGGCGAGCCGCTTGAGTTATTCCTTATTGACATATTTCCATTGCACAAAAATTTCCTCAAACTATTTGTAACAATACAACAACATACAACAGCATTTCAGTGGCTATTGTGTGGGGTGAATAGCCAACGTCAAGTGCTCAGCAGCTTCCAAGATGTGTGTCAGCAAGTCAAGGTCCATTTTCAGCGAATAGGAAAAAAATCTATGATTGGTCAATGGAAATGACGGGCGAATGTGTAGCGGAGAAAGGGAGTAGCTTACTCTTGGAGTAAACAAACTCAATAATAAATAAACAAAAGCAGCTCAACTGATGGACTTAATGCTGACATTCTTAATATCAACATCACTCGCAAATAGAAAAAAGACCAAATAGAACGAAGAAAAAATGTATGGAGGTGAATGAAAAATGCAGGAAAGAATAAAAATTATGCAATAAAAGGAAAAAAGTGGACAAATAGTACAGAAAATATCGCTTGAATTGAGCTAAGTTGGCACTGAGCTGCGTTGCCGCGATGAGTAGATGGTCAGATGGATGGATGGCTGGATGGAGGGAAGAATGGATGGATAGCGCACTGCTTGCCTAACTGGCTGACTGTCTTGCCTGTTGCTCTCCAGTTAAGTAGATGGATGAGTATACTAGGGATTACAGCGCAGCTAACTGCTGATGCGATACTGACTGATGATGGGTTGCGCACCATTGCTGCCGCGGCTTATCCCCACCACCAGCGCTCACATACTGCCGCTGTTGCTACCAGTGGCTTACATAATAATTTTTGCAAGGTTTTTTCCATACATGTTTATTTATTTTCGCTATTTTTTTGAACGTAAATAAATCAAAAATACGCTGCTGCTGCTGCTACTATTTCCTCAATATTAAAAAAAGCGTGGAACGCGGCGTAGCTCATTGTGGTGCAAGTGCTTGTGGACACAGTGGAATTCCACAGACCAGGCGCTCCACAAATGTAAGGAAAATGCACATACTTATTTATGCTTGTAAGTGTTTGCAATTTATCTACCCCCAGCAGCAGAGACAAGGCAGCGGTAAGCAGCGCTTCGGCGACTCTCTGCTGTGTGGGGCATTATTATCCGGTTTTTGCTCCCAAGCGTATTGCCTGCAACGTGCGATGTTACTACCACACACAGCAATATGCTGTAGTTGTTGTTGTTGCTTACTCACTTTTTTTATTATTTCTTAACTATCAGCAGTTGCTTGGTGGCTGCGTTACTATTCTGCTCCTCCTTGTTGGTTTATTTGGTGCGCACATGTGTGTGTATAGTATGTGTGTGTGTGTGCGCGCGCAATTACATTGTCTCTTGGCGCTGTAGAGTAGGTACTTCTTGCTATACGACATCGCCAGCGACAACAATAGCTGCTTAATCTTGCCACACTCTATGACATTTCAATGGGGTACTAGGACATGCAGTACGTTCCGGAAAATTTCAAAGCTTTTAAAAATGAAAGAATAAAAAACTAATAGAGATTAATATGCGATAGAGATTAGACAGGCTGTGGTAATGGGGATTGGCCTGATGGGTTTGGTATCGATTTTGCGCAAACTCTTCTTCACATAGTTGTGCGAAAATGTGCACTAGCATCAGGTTGGGTGCGGTGATATACGTATAGATGTGTATATGTATGTGTGCTGGCACATATGCACACTTTGTAAATGGTGATGGTAATGTAAGCTTTTAAATCGTATATGTAAAACTATAGCGTGCCAGTGGTTCGAGTGGATAAACAGATTGCGTTGATTTACTTGAAGGTCATTAAAGCTCACTCCTCACTAGAAATGAGCTCCACGAAGGAGTTCCCGGTGATTGCGAAAAATTTCTTTAAGCAAGGAATCACATGCTTCAATAATTCTGGGTTCACAAGCAATAATCCCTTAAGTCAAAAATGATACTCTTGGGAAAAAGTTATTTATACGTCTACACCTGATAATATAGGGTCCGGCACTCGAAGTGTAACCCGTCCACGTGCATGAGCTGTCTGTTAATTGGCTAAATGACAGTCCATTGTTTACAAGAGCGCGGAAGCATTTTGCGGAGAGTAAACGCGAAAAAAGAAAATCCATAATGGATTTCAAACGTAAAAGCGTGATTGCATTATATTTGAATGGGAAATCCCAACCAGCGATTGTTCATTAGCTCGAGCACCTTAAATAAAGTTTTTGTTTATCGCACCATTCATCACTCGTTACAATGATACTGGTAGCATCGCGAACCGTCATGGAGGCGGTCATCAAAAGACTGCAACGTCACATGAAATGGTTCAAAAAGTGAAGAAGAGAAATTCCCGACAAAGTGCCAATGAATTGGCAAAACAACTGAAAATGTCTGACCGTAGCATCCACCGCATACTGAAAAATGATCCCAAAGTCAAGCTTTACAAGATCCAAAAGACGCATGATCTCACACCAAAGCAGCAACAAGTCATACTTGAGAGAGCGAAAGAGTTGCTTCAATTGGCCGAAAGCGGTAAATTTCCGAACATTGTGTTTTCTTACGAGGAAATTTTTCAAATTGGGCAACTCTTAAACTCTCAAAACGATAGGGTTTATTTGACCGACCGTTCATACGAGAATTTGAGTCATCGATTGGCCACCAGGAGGCAACACCCGCCACAGGTAATGGTTTGGACCGCTGCAACCGCAGATGGACCCCCTCCAATCGTTCTCATCGAGAAAAATGCAAAATATTATCGGGAAAGTATTCTGCAGGTTGCTATGAAGCCATGGGCAGCCTAATATTTCAGTTGTAGACCATGGATGTTGCAACAGGGCCATCTCAAAAATCTCAAGTGAACCAAGAATGGCTAAAAAACAACGTTCCCAACTTCATAACGTCCACAGAATGGCTCTCACATACACCAGACGCGAATCCGATGGATTATTCTCTTTGAGCGATTTTGGAGAGCAAGGTCCGAACTGAAAGATTCTCCAATCTCGAGGCGCTAAAAAATGTCATTGTTTGCAATTTGGCCAAAATACCTGCAAGTCACATTCGAGCAGCCTGTGATTCGTTTCTGGACCTTCGCAACGCCATAGTCAAGCCAAAAGATGGTCATATCTTGCAAAAGTTGATTTTTAATTTTGTATTATTTTCACACATTTTTTCTATGAATTGGATAAAAGTCATTTTAGAAAATAAATTTATGGCCTTTTTAATTGGTACCGGGCAATGTATTTTATTTCCTGCATTTTCTTACCAAGTTATTCATTGAGAACTCGCCCGGCATTCAGTGTCGTAGAGCAACCAGACTTGAGCACTCACACAGATAGTGGAAGATTGTCTAAATGGAGTCTTCTTGATTGCAGCTTCTACAACTATCGTTGTAAGCCAATGGCCGGTTATTTTTGACGTAATTCTAAAGATGTCTGTTCTTGGTTTTCTTAGCAGTTCGTCAGATCTGGACTTGTTGTAATGTGGCCACATATCCTGCGCTACTTTGCAGCTATCGCTGTTGGTCCATCTGCCAGCAACCTGCTTCTGGAATCTTCAGGGGCAGCCCATTGCTATCACCACGGATACTCTAGAAGAAGCCCCCTGCCTTGCCAGCACATCAGCTTTCTCATTTCCTGCTATGTTTCCATGGGCAGGTACCCAGATGAGAGTGATATCGGCCGTGCGTGCCAAGGTTAGTTAGGTTAGGTTAATGGGCTGCCCTAGCTTAGGGCACACTTGGACAAATATTGAAAATTCGGAGAGGGGAGAGGAGAAGGGAGGCAAGAAGGAGCCTTGGGATTAGAGACGATGATGACCATGCATTTTACGACAACGCCGACGGTGGCTGATTTGCGTTCGCAATTAGCCTCATCGAGCTACTGATGAGCTTCACCAAATTTATGATATTTATACCCGCCATATCCGCAGGCGTAGCGAAAAAGTGGGAGCCCTGATGTTTAAATCGTTGCCGAGAGCAGGGCAGCTTAGAAGAAGGTATTGAGATGATTCCACCTCGTTCTCCAGACAGCTTCTGCAGAACGGACTTGCGGCAATCCCAAGTCTCACCGCATGAACACCTAACGGACAATGTCCGGTAAGGATACCCACCAAATTCGAGAGCTGGGGCTTTGTTAGTCTTAGGAGTTCCCTCGAGCGTCCCTGATCTACTCGTGGCCAGAAGGATCTCGCGACCTTGTACGTTTGCGCACTACCCCAGCGCTCGATGAGTTGACTCGAGGCCCATTTTTCCAAGGAAATCCCAATCCTCTCATTTCACGACGAAACCGTTTCCAACGTTCCCAGCCAGCTCATCAGCCCAGCAGTTTCCCTCTATGCTGCTGTGACCGGAAACCCAAATGAGTTTGATGTCGAAGTATTCGGATGCAATCGAAAGAGAAGCCATACATTCCCCGACCAATCTCGAACGCCCAAACAACGAGCCCAAGGCCCTAATTGCCGCTTGGCTATTGGAGTAAATATTTACTTCCTTAACAGTAAGTACCGAGCTAAGCAACCAATCCACTGTCTCCTTAATTGCGAATACCTCCTCTGGGAAAACACTACAGTGGTCCGGAAGCCTGAATTGAGGTTTGATGGGAAGCTCCTTACAGAATACTCCCCCACCAAACCTTCCGTCCAACTTCGAGCCATCCGTGAACATGTTTGCTATGCCTTGCCGCCAAATGTTGCATCCTGCCCACTCATCCCTTGAGGGAATATGAGTAGAAAAAGATCCGCTCGGACTTAGCGTGGCTGTACATGGGGATCAACTCAAAATTTGCGTGCGTGCCAAGGCATTTAACTCTTCTTTGCATTGACTGGCGACTTTTGAATTGATTGTTGGTGACTCTATCTGAAAAAATATATTACGTGTTGTTGTTGTGGACGATTTCTGATTAACGTGCAAGGTAGGTAGGTAGGTAGGTAGGGTGGTTGTCGTAAGACACACTTAGACCTTCGGCAGGTCCATTGTGATACCACTAGAGCTTATCCTTACTCTACGTGTTCCCTTTCAAACCATCCGGTTGCTATATCCGCTACATCGGTTAGAAATGCTGTATCGAGGGTGCGCAGCCTTCTCCTAGCTAGGCTTTCACACTCACATAAAAGGTGTCTGACTGTTTCCTCTTCTTCTGTATTTAGACAGCTTCTACAGAAATCGAAGTAAGGTAGTCCTAACCTTCTAGCGTGGCTGCCTATTAAACAATGACCTGTTAATACACCTATCATTTTTCTTATAGATTCCCTGTTGAATCTTAGCAAGGTCTTCGATCGACCGCTGTTCCAGTTCGGCCATGTCTGTCTGCTTAGTTCGCATGTTGTGAGGTTTTGCCAGCTTGTATTTACCTTGATGGTTCCCCTGTCTATAAGTAATTTACAAGTGGCTGTAGGCATGGGGATCAGCGCCTTATCCGGTTCGAGATCGAGCGTTGTATCGGCTCTTGCAAGTTCATCCGCCTTACAATTTCCTGGAATGCCCCTGTGGCCTGGTACCCAGATAAGGTGCACCTTGTAGCACTTAGATACGTCATCTAGTAGTTAAAAACATTCTAGAACTGTTTTTGACGAGTGCGTTTTTGATTCCAGCGCTTTTATTGCTGCTTGACTGTCCGAGTAAATGAAGACTTCATTTGTGGATAATACTCTCGTTTTTATTTCTTTAAGCCCCTCTTTTATGGCAGTGACTTCCGCCTGAAATACACTGCAATGATCAGGTAAGCGAAATGATTGGCATACTCCGAGTTTGTCGGAGTAGACCACTCCACCTACTTTGTTATCCAGTTTTGAGCCATCTGTGTAGATGTTTAAGTCATTTATCTTAACAATGAGCCCGTTATCCCATTCCTCTTTGGAAGGAAATACTGTGACGAAGGATTTATTAAAATTGACCTGCAAGCTTCCCGTATCCCGAGAATCTCTACTTGAGAGATATTATTCCAATTCACCAAGCGAAAGGACTTGGAAGTTTCGGTCATATTAGTAGAATCACTTGCCTGTTGCGTCCTATTAAAAAATATTTTTTATATAAATCACGCAAAACTCCCACATTCTCTCGTTTTCGATGCAAACTAAAGGTATGCCAATTACACAAACACTTTTGGAGTATTACAGAATTTTTTTACAAAACATATTTTTTTGATATTACCTACGAACTGTATTGTCTGAGGCCTTTCGAACTTTTCTGTGGCCAATTTAGCGCACAAATCATAATAGCCAACATTTAAAAGCAATAGAAAAATATTCTCAACTATCGGTAAACGGCAATCAAGATAACACTTTCTCAATACAAAGTTAACAAAATATACCAGCTGACCTACTTTCAACAATAGCCAACAACTAAACCAATCAACAACAACAATCATAAGCGATAATAAACCAAAAATATCGCACAAACACACACACATATTTATATATATATATTTATATGTATATTCTTACACTAACTTTGGTCCTAAATCCACTTCACCAAACCTCCACCACCACCACCACCAGTCGGCAAGATCGAACAATAGGAAAATTCCAATGTCAATTGTTAATAACGCAGAAACAAACCAATTTATGGTGGCAAGCCAGCAAAGGCAACAGATTACACAGGCGGCAGCCACGAGTCGAGGCGAGGCGTGGCGAGGCGGGTGGTGCATAAAGTGGGCGGTATATAATAATATTTACGCTAACAAAAGACAACAAACCTATCAGCACAACAATGCAGCGGAAAATTGCTGGAAATAGATACGAGTATGTTTGGGTGAAGGGCGTGAAGCAAGCGTATAATGTCAAAGGACGTAAGTAGAGGGAGGAGGCGGAGCGGTGAAAATTCGCAGCAACGAAAACCACCAGCGGCGAGGTGACTACGCGCGAACTCAACTTAACTCACTCAACCGACGGCGCCGATGTGAAAGTTTAACAGGACAAAAGCGTTGCAAACGTTTAAATCATTACACAACAAATGCAACCACACGAGCAGCAAGTATAGCATCAATAACAACTAAGTATCAGCAACAACAAAAACAGCGCTAGTGTTAGCAACTAACAAGCAAACAAGCCACAACTTTCTACGCGACCGCAAAGTCTATATGTGCACGAGTGTATGTGTGTATGTGTGTCTGTATGGATGGATGTATGCGTGGAAGAGTAACTATGGATGAATGTCAGGATGAGCAGCGCTGACTTTGCTGGGTCAATGGCAGAGGACACAGTCGGCAGCTCAGCAGACGAGAGCAGTAAGGAGCAAAGAGGCAGCAAGGCAGGGTAATTCCATGAGGTCAAAAGAGCTGGGCAGTAAAAAAAATATAAAAAAATAGAAACAAAAAGAACAATGAAACGCATCTGATACATAAAAAAATGTACAGGAAATAGTGAAGAAATTGTGGCAAATAGCTTTCGAACGAAGGGCGGCGAATGGCGCAAGCGGAAGGGAAGGCAGCGTAAAGTACAGCGCGCTCGGTAAGGAAGAGCGATTGCAATGATTTAGCAAATAATGATGACTTGATGCGATTTTGAGGTGCTGTGGCTGCTGGTAAGTGGCGAGACAAATAGCGGGAAATAATGTTGAAAAAGAAAAATTAACGATCTACAGACAATATCCACAGAGTAACGGTGAATAATAAATAGTTAAAGCGCAGTAGTGATTGCGTAACGTAGCAAATATGACAACATTCAAGTAGAAGTTTTATTTATTAGAGCTCCTTCAGTTTTCGGGGCACACGAATACTGTAGTACCTTTCAGGCTGATCTGATGGCAGTAATGAAAGCCGTGATGCTGGTAAAGTTTGTGATGCGATACATGGAGATGATATCCAAATTTTTACTGATAATCAGGCGGCGATAAAATCCCCCAGAAAGTAGGCGACAACTTCCAAAGTAGCCACGAAATGCCGCATATCTCTTAACGAAATGGCTGGGTCATATCACCAATGAGGGTAACTGTAGGGCCAATGAGCTAGCCAGACTCGGTACCAATGACCGATGAGTACACCGACAATGGCATATTTGCTTGTAAAGGCATGCCACAAACATGTAACCTACTTATCTATGAGGAAATTGTAAGAGCAGCAAATGAAAGACGTGGTAATGAAACCTCCATGCAGACTAACTCTGGCTGACTCTCAATACTAAGCACACAGAATCTCTGCTAAGCCAAAATAAGCTCCGTCTTAGCACACTGAATTCAGTTATGGCAGGTCATTGCTTAATAGGCAGACACGCCCTGAGGATGGGCGTGCAAACACTTGACTTCTGCAGAAACTTTCTAGATGAGGAAGAGGAAGAGACTATTTCACACCTTCTGTGCCATTGTCCTGCTCTATCCAGACGTAGATTTAGCATTTTAGGTGCAATTCTTAAATGAATTGGATTACGGAGGCCAGTGGAAATCAGGGAACATCTAAAATTTTTGAAAATTACAGTCTGGTTTAAGGAGAGATAAAGACATGTTCCCCACGCGACATAACAATGGGCTATCAGTCTGAGTGTGTGAACACCAAACTGGACAACCGCTGGAAAAGCCGGTAAGTCAAAATAATGGGGAAAAGTATTTTCTTTTTCTTTAGAAAACAATGAGCGGAAGAAATTATCAGTAGTAGTGCCAAAATTGTTAATTAAATCCTATCTAGTCAAGCACATTTAAGTTCAAATTACATTTACACGGTTGCCTGAAAATCCTGCTCCATAGTTGAGGCTGCAGTTATTTGGGCTTCTTCTTCTCCTTCCTTGCGTTTTTTGTACTTGAGGAAGAAATTACCTTTCCTTGTTCGTAATTGTCAAATTTTTCGATTTTGCCTCGTCTGGATGCTTAAATTCGTACGTTTCATGTCGCTTTCGATCTGCTTCGTCGATGTAGATATGCCGTAACGATGCTTAGAACCTTCTTTGTCACGTCGGATTCAGGCTTCCTCCGGACATCACCACACCAACGAAGACGGTTTTGTTGTATTTTCTGCGCAATCGGCGCGATTTTAGGTCCTCCTTGATTGTAGCGGCTTAGTACTTGGGCCATTGTTGTGACCCATTTTGATCATCTCAGCATTTTCATTACTGCTGTTTGGAATTTTCTTTCGGGGGCTTTTTTTGAGCCCAGCATTCAGCTTCATAGGAGACTTTGTCGAAAAATAAAAACACATTTGTTTTTTCTTGTTCACTCCACTCGCGGACAAGATTCAGTCTTGCGTTGCTTTTCGGTAATCTATTTCGCTTTCTGGCAGGGTAGGTGATCTGCTTGCCGCTACCAGTCCTAAATAGTGAAAATGCCCACCTGTTGTTGCTTAGGAACAACGCATTCTAACTGCTTAGAGCGCCATCTGTGTTTAACATTTTTCTGCCAGAAGGATCACACAGATGGTTGAGGGCTTCGCTAAATTTGGTGTGTCTACGCTATTACCGCGATTGCCCGCTTCCTCTTGCTAGCGCCACTTATGCTATATGTAACTGTGTCTTTTTCTTTTTGTTTGTTGGAAAAACACAATTAAGTAGTTTTTATTTTTGCACGGAATATTCCAACGACCTTTATTAAATGTTGAACATTTTAGTATAGAGTTTTATAAAGTAATATATTTTGAATGTCTTTTAGTATTAAAATAATTATTTTTTTGCATAAAATTCATTTCATTTTTTTGCTAAACATTTTCGATTAACATTTGTTTTGTCATTTGTGAAAAATACCTCTCAATCAATTTTTTTCTTATTTTGAGAAAAACCACTTGTTATGGAAGCGCTCAAATAGAGGACCTTACTACCGCTTACTGCCGCCTCCAAGTGGCAGCGACTTTTATGAGGAGCCTTTTCATAGTAGAATCACGCTCCGACAGCTTTTGGGAAAAATAAAGTGATGCGCCATAGCAGTCGTGAAAATTCGAACTATTAAAGAATGAGTAACAAATTTAAAGCCAATAAAAGTTATACGCCAATCGATGCAACAAAGAATTTAAAAATAATTTCATCAGCGTAAATAATTTCACAGCTTCAAGTAGTATCTGCTGCAAAATATACATTGTTATTGTATTTCCAAGGAATATATTTTTTATTCCATTATTTCGCAATGTTTGTTTATTTTTATGCTTTTTATATTTTTGTTTCTTTGTAGTCTGCAGCCACCAAGAAATGATACAAAAGTGTAAGAACTTTAAATTTCATAAGCAGCGGTACGCCAACAGCAAAAAATAAAAAAAGTAAAAAGAAAACTCACAGCAATCGAAGATATTTTCACAATAGTTGCAGCAACCGGCAAACGCGAAAAAATCCAAAATGACTTTGCTTCCTTCTTTTCATTTTTGCCTAAAAACCATTCTTGTATATTAGTACGTGCATGTGTGCGTGTGTGTTCGACTGCAAAGCAACGAAAATCAATAGGAAAACAGAAGAAAATCGCATCATAACTCACAGCAGCTAAGCGCAACAAACTAACGAGCGTAAAAGTGCACTTTAGCTTTAGCTTTTTGCTCGCGCCATTCCATACCACCTTTTTTTTGCTGAAGCAGATGGACGGACTCACTGCCTTCTTCCTCTTTCCAATAAGAATAGGAAAATTGAGCTATACAAACTGTTTTATGATCTTAGCGACTAACGTGGCAGACAATCTTGCTGTGAAAATTTCTATACAATAATAAGCAAGCTCGTTGGGGTTGCCAAGGTTGTCCGAAATTTCGGATTTAAATACAATATTTTGCTGGTAAGTCGTAAGTAGTCTATAGAAGGCCTGAGTACACATTTCTCACCTATATTTCCCACTATATGATGCAGGCTGTGAACGAATAGGTTGGTGCGTGACTATCCAGAAGTGCACAGCTTCGAATCAGCGGGCATGAAACACCACATCATAGCAAAAGTTTTTTCTAAAACGGTTGCCGCTCGGCAGACAACGGCAAACCTCCAATTGAATTTCTTCCATGAAAAATCTCCTAATAAAAATCCATCTGCCATTCGGAGTCAGCGTAAAACTGTAGATCTCTCCAGTTATGAAAAACTCACATCACAAATTGAAGGAGGAGCTCGGCGAGCTAAGTAAGAGAATCTGGATGGATTTTTTTTTTTTGAGAAGAGCGAGTATTTGAATTCTTTAAACTACCATCGGTCTATTGGACACACAAGCCCGAAATTTGTTCAGATAATGCTGGCCAACATAAAAGGTTGAATGGTTTTTATGACTACATGGGTAACCGAGGGGATGAAGGGAGCTTCTCAGCATAAATAGACTTCAGCAGTCAATATTAGCGGGGCTCTCAACTCTCGGACACAAATTCGTGCTGTGAGATCCA
This sequence comes from Anastrepha ludens, assembly GCF_028408465.1. NCBI lineage: Eukaryota > Metazoa > Arthropoda > Insecta > Diptera > Tephritidae > Anastrepha > Anastrepha ludens. The sequence goes on from NC_071502.1 coordinate 118,708,265, forward strand.
ATGAAATTTTAAGTGGCTGATTCGGAAGTTTCTTAGTCATACCATTAGGTGCTAAGATATACTCAAGGAGGTGTATACATTTCAGAAACCTCGGTTCCGTTGGATAGTTTTCGGGAGTCTGAGATTCAGTTGTTTCTCCTTTTGCTCACTATACAAAAGTCTTATGGGCACAGAGGATCTTAGTGTTGAAGTGAGAACCACCTTTAGTTTATATAGCCCTATGAATATAGGAAATTTCAATTAATATTAAAGTATCGGCCTTTTCTTTTCCTGGTTCTGCTCTCCTACCTTCTACCTACGTTTTCGAACGCTCAGCAAAATCTAAGAACACAGTTGAAGTCTTAAGTCAACGAGAAAGAATTTACAAAAACCCAATAATCTCGAAATCTCAAAGCAGGAATATCATTGCTCTGATGGGGGAACGGCATCTACCAAAGTCAGTTTGAGAACATTTCGCTTTAGCGGAGACATTATAGGAATAAACAATAAGGATATTCTGGTTTATCATGGGAACTCACCCAGGTATGGCAACCAGAAAGGTACCAGGTTAAGTATGATGCACGTCCTGGTTAATCACATGCCAGGACGTGCATCAGGCCCCCCTCAGCGCTCTCGAACCCAACCACCTAGCCGTCAGCTACTATCTTTAAGCTTGTTGTAGTGCCCTTTCCACCTAAATCCGAAAACTACTTCAAAAGACTTGCCTAGTACATGGAATTAATTTATGTTTAGTTGTCTCCCACTCCCTACTAGAAAAAACTGATGTAACTGGCCTCATTGTATAAACTTGCGAGCTGCAAAAGCAAACATTTGAGCTCACTTGGAATGCTTTGAAATCTCAATTCGATTTTGATGAACTTTCCTTCACAATCTGCTCAGAACTGTCTTTGTTGTAGAAACCTTAAAAGTTCTGGATCATTGCGAGATCCATATGACTAGGAAAAATTAGCTCTCTACTCTTAAAATAAAAGTTATGTAACTGAGATACGTTGTTAACACGCTAACTCTGCTCTTCAGAGCACCCAGATGAAACTCTCACGCTATAGGAACATTTCTCAAAATTCCGCAAGAGAACTAGTACGACAATGACCGGTAGGTAGGTAGGTGGACTGGTTGAAGTCCAGTCTGGCACCCCCAAGTAGCACTAAAGCGCCATTTTAATACCTGAGAGAGACCTTATGAGACCTCCAACGGCCAAATATCGACAGCCCACCAGAGCTAATGTTGTCATGGGAAGGTTGATGGGATTTAGGTTGGAGGATTGCCCCAGCCTGTCGAAGAATGAAGCACGCAGTGATTTTAATCGTCTAACTACCACACCCGGGCATTTACAGGGAAACTGTTTAATAGTCTCCTTCTCTGGAAGACCTCCACAGCTTCTGCAATGTTGATTAAATGGTAAACCTAACTTTTCTGCCCGTGTGCCGAACGTCCAATAACCGGTAAATACAGCTACGAGTTCGAAAATTGAATGACATGGAGTCTCCAGCACTTTCTGCGTGCTGCGTCTATTGTACTGAGGCCAAAGGGTTTTAGAAATAACACACGAAGAAATGGACCTCCATCTGTACAAGCGCAGAAATAAGGTTTTGCAATTCCCTTTTGTAATCCCCTTTCCTGGCAAGCTCCTCAGAAATTAGATTACCCTCTTTGCTATTTTCTTCAATATCTTAATGTTTGGTACATTCATCTTAACTTAATTTCAATAATTTTATTTTCTACGACCACTGTTTATCCATTTAATAGTACAATACATCAACTGATTTTCGCTGAACCACAACATTTTTGCAAGCATCTCCTTTTGGCGCTTCAGCAAACGGCTGATCGGCGGCTTATTGCACTGGAGTACTATAAAAGTATGTAGGAAGTTTTTTATTTTTTGTTTTGAGTATATTGTTGCATTGCTAGACGAGTATACTTACATACGAGTTTATGGTGGCGCACAATTTTTCAAATCAAGTATTAAATTCAATAAAAGCAATAAGGCAACAAAGCCACCAAAGATGCAGCAATGCTATTTGACTTAACTTGCGATTTTTCAAATTATTCTCAACATTTTGAGTGAAAAGTGCTTTTGTCGAAATTTTTGTGTGCTTATGGTTGGACATTTGGTGTAAAGTGGAAACCGTTAGCATGCGCGAGTATGTTAGATGCAGAGTGTAAAAGAAATAGAGAGATATGAAGAGGACGCAAACAAAAGGATGACTGATTGGACACTAATGTAGATTGAAAGTGTCATTGGAATGGAGGCAGTTGAAAAAATTGATGCAATAAAAGAGGCTTAGAAATAATTTGAATAAATGGAGGCAAAAATACTGAAATAAATTGTAAGGAGTCACATCAATGTGTACCAACTAATACACAAGATTTGCCAGAGTAGGATTAGAGTGGGCTTACTGTTATATATTTAGGCGCCTTAGGCACCAGCTAAAAATCTACAATTTCCTCGGTCACGGAATAAGCATACGAGTATCCGTTCAAAGTAAATTTATGTATATGCATAGTATTTGAGTCAAAGAATAGGAAGGTATCCAGCCAATAAAAATAGTTATTAGTCATAGAACATCTGTAAAAGTTCCAATGGTTATTCAGAATTGCCAATAACTGAAGAATATTTCTGCTCACAGATTCATGGGAAGAGGAGTTAGTTCCAGCATATACTATAGTATAACTGCAGTTCGGCAAGTGGTCACTGATTCTATTGTATGATCGAGAGGCGAGCTAGCCACGCAGTTTACAGGGAGACTACTGATTAGAAAATGTTGCATCTGTAAAAAAAAATATTCTGAAGGGTTTTGAAACCAAGACAGAAAATTGAACTCTAAAGGAAAGCTTTAAAATAATGCTCCCAAAGAGTGAATACTTCACCGAATCTGACAAGAGTGAGTGAACCTTAAAACCCAGGTAAAAAAGAAGCCTAAAGCAGCAGAGTTGGTGGAGCCAATGGCACCTCAAAAGCTTCTGAAAAAAAACAAGTAAGCGTGACCACAAAACGCGGGTAAAAAATAAATTTAAGTCAGCAGAGTTGGTGGAGCCAATGACAGCACGAACAGCTAATAAGTGGCGAAGCAAAAGATGAGATCACTTAACAATTTCAATGACTGAATGTAGAAAGTGCAATAAGAGATCCCAATGAGGCAAATAAAGCTACAGATGTATGTCATTGATATCAGCATTACTTCTCGAGAAATTCAGAAGTAGAGAATAAACAGTAGAAATTCATTGCTCTACAAACCTCCGCGTGAACAGTTTACTCGGGAGGTATGTCACACTTAAATTTAACCCTTCGTTAGGCACGTGGATTTTTGTAACGTGGTTAGGCACGTGGTCTACAATCGTAGACCATTTTAATATTATGACTAAAAGTGTTATTCATTTGCGTTTCTTAATAATACTTCATAAGTATATTCTGTGATTTAATGTGAAGAATATAAACTAATATTTTCACTAAAATATTTGTGTATCTTCTGTAAATTCAATAAAAACATGAATGTATGTGTTTTTTAACATTTATTGCAATTCATAAAAGTGTTTTCTTATAACTAATAGACGGTTTACAAAAGAGTTTTTATTATTCGTAAAACTTAAAATAAAAATATGTAAAATTCACTTCTTTAAATAAAAAATAAAAGTTCAGTACAAAACTTATATGTTGTGGTTTCTGAAAACTGCTTATATTTCATCACTGAGACATTCCGTGCAGCTTTCCCTCATATGATTTTTGCAAGCAAATCTGCCGCATTTAGTACACGACTTTCGGGATGATTTGTTCATATTGCGAGGGCAAATATGACAACGTCCGACATAGTTACTTGGTGATTGAGTGGGTTGTGGTGCAATGCTTGGGATGCCAAGAAGGTTGTGGGCTCGCTGCCTCATTTCCCTGGGTAGTCGAGGATTGTTTGATCTAACTTCAATTTGTGGTCGAATGAGCTCCCAAGCGCATTTTTCAAGAAAATCACTCCGTTTTATATTAGTTTGGGGATTATTTGCTTTATATACACAAAGAGCGTTTATACCAGAGATATTTAGTAAATTGTAAAATATTACCATTGGCCAACGACACGTATTCCTTGCAACATTATATTTCTGACATAATTGGTCCACAAGATCTACACCAATTTTTGTGTGATTATAATCGATTATCATAATTGATTTTTTTTTCATCATTTGTTTGCTCATCTATTGCGTTATCATGGTGCATAGATGATATCAGGATCACTGACCGGTTTTTTTTGCGGGCAGTACGACACTAGTGTACAATTTTCTTGGAAACCAAAAATACTTGACTTTTCTTTACGATTCTTCCTGGGAAGGAATTCTTTGGGAACTTCGCGTTTATTTATTCTCACAGTTCCCAAATATGTAAGCTTTTTCTTTAGCAAATTATTAACCAACGATAAGCTGCTGAACCAATTGTCACCAGTAATATTGCGATTAGTTCCTGCGACTGGCTCTACCAATCGAAGAGTTATCTCTTCCGCACTATTGCTAAGTTTGTATGGTCCGTCTGGCTGAGTTCCCACATAAGTTTCCAAATTAAAAGTGTAAGACGTTTTTGCATCCACCATCGCGAGAGTTTTAATGCCAAACTTGGCCGGCTTACTAGGAATGTATTGCTTAAACGCGCAACGTCCTCTAAATGCTAATAGTAAGAAACTCACTACCAATAAAATTACTTTGAAAGTTGACCAGGAATACTTCAAAAAGTTCTCTTATAGGCGCCAATTTATCAATTGCTCTTCTCCGCTGTCTTGTATTGATGTCATCAAATCGCAGGCATCTTATCAGAAATCGAAACCGTTTCTCGCTCATCGCTAGGTAGCACGATTCAACCCCGCTTCCTTGGGAATTGCCCCAAATTTTATGAAGATTTTTTCTCGAGCTTCTAAGAGCGCCAATCAAAAACAAAATGCCAATGAAAGAGCGAATTTCGGTGTCATCGGTTTCTCTTGCATCTTGATTCATTCTATCTTCTTGAAAGTTAACCCGTACTTTTTGAATATACACATTTGTGGAAACGGTTATTATTCTTATAACCGAATCATTCACAAATAAATGTAGGCACTCAATTTCTGTTTCAACATTGCGCGCATTACCTTTTGTACCCGGCAAAAGTTTGATTATATTGTGCGAACGAATACGAACTTGCGAATTGGGTCTGGTTTTCTTCCACTTAGTGACATTGTCTTTTCCTAAATAGAAATTTTGGCGATGAGATGCACCAGAATCGTCTGAAAGAATTTCATCATCGCTTGATCCTTCTAGTTCCGATTCGGTCTCGTGGTCACTCTCTTCAGCAGCATTCACATTGATATCCGTATCTTCGTCAACCTCCGTCTCGTTTTCTTCATCCATAGCACTTTCTTCACTACTTGATAGTTCGGAGAGCCATCTTTCCCATACTTCAGGATTTTTGCTGCTTTCCAATCGTCTTTTTTTGGCATCAGACATAATATTATCTGAAACTAATTAATTAAATTAGCACACTTTTGTAAAAAAAATATAAGCAAAACTTACCTGAACTTAATTCAAATATTTAATATATCAAGTAATATTGCCGCAAGAAAAAGTAACGTCGTTAGTCACGTGGTCTACATATGCACTGTTCAGACCTTGATAAAATTTACAACTGCACGTCAAACCCGCACTGAATACACTAATTGGATAAAGAGATTAATTATAAACAGCTATTAAAAGGCTTAGGTAATTTAAGAGACAAATTTAAGGAGTTGCACGACTTTGAAAAGAAGTGGTCTACGATTGTAGACCACGTGCCTAATGAAGGGTTAAGGAAATCTTAAAAAAGTCGTTTTTGAGCTTGATGCAATCACGATAAAAAAAAAAACGATGTGATGTTCTTCTTGTTTATTGGCGCGATTTTGGCCGAGTTCAATAGAGCGCGCCAGTCGTTTCTTTCTCGTGCTAATCGATGCCAGTTGGACACTCCAAGTGAAGCCAAGTCCTTCTCCACCTGATCTTTCCATCTTATTTATGTAACAAACCTCAAAAATACTTAATATTAATAGAAATAAATATAATAAAAAGGAAAGGATTATAAAAAATCAATGAGATTTTTTAGCTTACTCAAACCTACACCTTATTATACTAAAATTGAATAAGCTCTAACAGTTTATATAAAAATTATTCATGAAGATGCTAATTTAAAACGAAGGAATTGGGATTAAGAGTTTCTGGATTTTTTTTAATTTTTTTTATAAAACTTGAAAATTTAATTCATATGATTTTTATTACACAAACAGCTTCGAAAAATAATGAAGTTGCAAAAAACAAGAAAATAGTAAAAATTTTGATGTGCTATCATTTGTCGCCTAATACAAGTGAAGCTCAAAATAAACAAGACTGAGCTAAAATAGAAACGACAGGAACTTTGTTCTGATAACTTCAAGTTTATTCAATCAAAATAGTCCCTTCTGGTCTCGATACACTGTTTTGCACGATCTAAAAGCTTTTCGGAATTGTCTTTCAGGATGTAGGTACAAGCCTTTTGGATGGTCTCTTCTTCTTCTTCTTCTTCTTCTTCTTCTTCTTAGCGTCACAGTCCTTGGTGAACCATTGCTTCCTTCAGTTTTGTATGGCCTCTACGGACGCAAAACGTTTTCCTTTCATGCTCAAATGCAATTTTCTGAATAGGTAGAAGTCACAGGGAGTCATAACCGGTCATTGATTGATGGTTACGAGGGCCTTTTATATTTCGGGATTGCCTTTTATATTATATTATATTTCGGGATTAGAGAACAAAAACAAATTTTAATCATAGAAAATCACTTTATTGTTTTTCAAAATATTCTCCATGAAGATCTATACACTTTTGTATGCGTTTGAACCAATTGTCGAAGCACTTTTGCCACTCTGAATGAGGTACCTCCAAAACATGCATTCTGAATGCCGCAGCCGCTTCTTCAGGTGTCGAAAAACGTTGACCTCTCAGTTTGTTTTTTACGTACGGGAATAAAAAGAAGTCATTCGGTGCCAAGTCAGAACTATACGGCGGATGACCCATTAATTTGATGTTTTGGGTGCTCAAAAATGCAGTTGTTTGAGCCGATGTGTGAGAGCTCGCAGTGTCCTGGTGAAAAGTGATCCGTCTTTGGCGATTCGTTTTCCTAATTTCTTGGAAGACAACTGGCAAACAAATGGTTGTGTACCACTCAGAATTTACTGTTCTGCGTTGTTCTAGTGCTACGGTTGCGACATGTCCAGTTTTTCCGAAAAAACAGGCGACCATTTGCTTGGAAGTGCTTCGTGCGCGAACAACTTTTGTTGGATTTGGCTCATCTTGAAACACCCATACAGTCGACTGCTGTTTACTTTCGGGCTCATACGCGTAAATCCATGATTCATCACCTGTCACGATGTCATAGACGTGTTTCGAAGCCCCGCCATCGTATTTTTTGCGCATTTTCTTCGACCAATCGACACGAGCCTTTTTTTGAGCGATTGACAAATTGTGTGGGATCCAAGGCGAACAAATTATTTTGGCAGTCAAATGTTTATGCAATATTGAATGTATGCTGGTCCCACTAATGCCTAAGATTGTCTCAATCTCACGATAGGTCACATGACGATCTTGCAATATCAGTTCGCGCACATCATCAATGGTTTTCGGAACAACAACTGATTTTGGACGACCTTCACGAAATTCGTCTTGGAGTGAACTACGACCACGATTGAATTCACCATACCATCGATAAACACTGGTCCTTGATGGAGCTTCATCGCCAAAAAATGAATTAAGTTCATCCATGCAATGTTGCTGAGTTAATCCACGTCGAAAGTTGTAAAAAAAATCGCTCGAAAGGTTCACGATTTAATTCCATTTTTGGACCGAGATGAATCTTTTAAGTTACTGTAAACAACATAAATAGCGCTGGTATTTCAAAACGTTCTGAGTACGTAAAAGCCAAAAAATGTCAAACTTTGCGATACAGCTGTCAGTTGCCAGATTGCAACACCAAGGTTGCCAAATCCCGACATATAAAAGGCACCCCTCGTAAAAGGCGATTTCTAGTAAACAAATCAGTCCCGCGAGTGGATCGATAAGTTGGTGCATTATCACACTCTTTCGCGGTATTCAGCGCGAATTCGAGGAAAGCGTTGCAAAAAATGCTTCAAAACGCCAAAACAGAAAATTTTATTGACGATTTGGCCCGTTAGCATGAACTTCTTGTGGGCAATTCCCTTGGAATCGTAAGAACAAATTAGCATTGACTTAATTTTTGACGTCTTGAAACACGATTTTTTGGTTGGTGGCTCATCTGGGGCCTTCCATTTGGTACTTTGACGCTTAGTTTCAGGTTCATGTTGGAAACACCACATTTCATCACCATTTGCAATGTTGTAAAGGAAGTTATCACCTTTTGTTGCCTCTTTAACGAGGTCTTTCGAATGTTGAATAGTGAGCAATTTCTGGTGCTCAGTTAACTTGTGCGGATGAAAAGTGCACAGACCTTTCGTAAGCCCAAATGATCAGTCGAAATGCGATAAATCGATGGGAGACACTCAACTACGATTCCATGAATCTCAATGTTGATTTCGGTTCATTTTTGATAAATTTACTAACAATTTCGATGCAGTTTCCGGTGATTACTGATTTTGGGCGGCCCGTATGTTCATTTCCATTTATGTCCGCACAACCATCTCTCAAACGTGTAGACGACTCATGAAGTCTGGCACCAGATAGGCAATTGTAACCTAAACTATTTCCATTAATTCAAATTTTTTGGTAAACGTTTTACCGATTTTAGAACAAAATTTGATATTAGCTCTCTGTTCGAAACTCATTTTTGTACCTCTACAGGAAAAAAGCTTCGTTGTAACTTGCGCGTTAAATGAGCACAAATTTGAGCTCGCTTTGAAATCCCAATGAATTCTTATTCACAATCTGCTCAGAACGATTTCTGTTGTAGAGAACTTAAAAATTCTGGGTCATTGTGAGATTCATATGACTAAAAAAAAATTGGCCCTATACTATTAAAATAAAAGTGTTAAGTGTATGACGCAGACATACTGATACTTTAGACGCAATAACTTCGCTTCCACTGAACCGAATGTCACCAAGCTTTCCCTGGAGATCAGCTAGAGATGTAACTTCCAAAGCACTAATTCATGAAAAAGGTTGCACCATCAAAATCATGTATATGATGCTAGTCTGGTTTATTTTGGATTTCACCTTGTACAATAGTTAAAGGTCGCCCTCGGTCGATTTCATTTTATTGCCCGAGGCAGTAAATTTAACGATTGGTTAGCAAAAGGAGTTTCCGATAGGTAGATTGCTGGCTCGCCTACCCTAGCTTGGTTATATATCTGAACGTCCAAGCAAGTGTGTACTTGTTTTGGTCCGCCGGGGGCGTTTTATTTCGTCCGTTAGACTTCTTTCTTTGGGGTTATTTGAAAGAAAAGGTGTACGTCGATAAGCCAGCAACTAAGAGCTAAAGGATGAGATAATTCGGCTCATTAACTGCATAGAACCTCAATTATGCCTCCGCGTCATAGAAAATTTGGCCCATTTGGCCAATATTTTCTTTCATATGTAATTGATCCATACCAATATTATCATAATAAAATTGTAATTATTTTATTCAAAATCAACACCGGTCCTTGAAACTTAACCACCCTTTATGTATCTGGCATTTGAATTGCAATTTTGGTAGAAATTAAAAATCAATTGAATTATAATTTTTGTTTAATTAAAATGTTTTATAACAATAAGCGCAAGCGTCTTACATCGTCGCTGTCTTTGATGTTAGCGCTAGTGGCGCTCGAGTTGACCTGGAGTACTCGAGGGCACATATTTATATAGATGTGTATGCACATTAGTATAATGACATGCGCACAAATACAGCAATACCTGCACAACTTGTCATTGCGCTTCGCAAGCGGCTATTCACTCGGCGCGGCTCGACATCAACCATCCATCAACTGAAAGCAAATACCAGTGACAAACAAAAGACTTAAGCGACAAACAGGCGGAGCTGGCAGGAAAACTCCGTCTGCGAGTGGCTACACCTATGTATGTGTGCGTCAACATGTGTGTGAGTGCAGCCGCTATGTCCAGACGCACACGCCTTATTTGCTGGCATAATGCCGTGAAATTTCAATACCAGCAACAATAAATATTGAAAAAAAAAACAAAAATTGAAAAAATACAATATTCATTTTGTTGTTGTTGCACGCGTTGTATTTATTGTTATGACCAACAATTGCTTTTGAGAAATTGCGAGCAAATATTGAATGAGTGCACACTCCAGCGCATGTGTGCGTGTGTGTGGCAGTGTCCACGCTGTTGGCGCTGTTGGCGCTAAGCAAACAAACAAACTCACATTGCCCGCACTGCGCCTCCAACTCATATTTTATGCCGCAAATACCTTCAAATCAAATACGCCGCTTGCACAGTTTAATTTCCTGTGAAATGCTTGCCACAAATTCAAGTGCGCGCGGTAAGAACAAAGCAGGCAAGCGGCGGCGGCGGCGCTATACTCGATGCAACTTCAAGTTATCGATATTATGCCTTTTGTGCGTAGCTGAGTGCACACATACAAACATATGGGCATACATATACACCCGTGTTCGCAATAATAGCAGCGGAATGAATGGTAAGGTTTTGACTATTTTGTGTTCCTTTGTGTATTTTGATATTAAAATTTTATTTGTTTTTTAAAATAAAGTTCTTAATACTCAAAGTTCAATCACTCAAAGTTTCACACTTTGTATAAAGTTTAAAAAAATTCAACAATTTTTCATCAAAATCTCAACACTTTTAATAAGAGTTCTTAGAAAAATTCCCGGTATGTACTTTTGTAGCACATTTAATTGTAGCATAATAAAGTGTCAATCTCAAGCGGCTCAAAATTCGTGCTGATTTTTTTTTTTTTTTTTTTTTGATGATTTTATGCATTTTTTTCATGCAACGAATTGCACAAAACCACCAGCAAAAAAAATTATCAAAAATCAACGCGATTTCGAAGTGGCGTCAAACATGCACTTTATTAGAACAAAATTCAACGGCCTATAAAATTACATACCCAGATTTTTTTTTCAAATTTCAAGTTAAAATGTTCTCTATATTTAAAAAAAAATCACTGGATTATGTTGCGCTGCTATGTTTGCGAACACAGGTGTTTATCTATATATACATGTATATGGACCAGTCAAACGCGGCCCCGCTCTCAACGAGCTAGCAATTCAACTACGTCAGCGCGCCTGCGCAATCAGACAATCAAAATAGCGCGCGGCAAGTACTCTCATGCAACGCTGAAGCAGATTGCGCTGCACCAGCCGTGAGTTCTGCATTCTATGTATTATTAAATGTGCGTGTGTGTACTTCTCCGACCATTAATGCGCGACCATTACACTTGTTTATCGCTCTATTTGGCTTACTCTATGGACGACTGGCGACCGGTGCACAGATCAACGTAGGCCAACCTTCGATTTTCATCTCTTCATGCCGCATCGCTCCTTTCGCACTCACTCGCATTTGCTTAGCACCGTGTGACCTTGTTGCGTTCTTAAGTACTTTGCGAGTGCCAAAGCGACAGACTGAACTTCTGACTATCGTTCCTTTACCAACCGTCCTTTGTACGCCTTTTGCTTCGTTCCAATTGTTATTTGTTTGGCTCATAAACAAATACTCCGCGCATTGATGGCAAAATACTATTGTGCGCCGTATGAAATTCATAGCCTTCATGGGATTTTATGTGCTTCGCTAAGACAAATTAAGTACCTGCTCATATTTTGCGCCGTCGTCGGAGGCAAATTTATTTGACCATTTGCCTTTTAAGCGCCATGCGCCGACTGTAGGCTCTCCAAGGCTGTCTGTGCATAATTCATATGTGATATTATTTTCTTTCTTTTCTGTTGTGTTTTCTTTTTCGAAAAGTAATCGCGTCCTTTGTGCTGCTGTACTACAATACTATATTATTATTTATTATTCTTCATAGCGCCAGCAGATTTTGTGTTCTTGTTCAAAATATTATGGTTTCCTTACCAGTGCCAACAGAAATTGGAACAAGTCGTTTAACTGGGCAGCCATTTGAAGCTGAGCAAACAGGATGTGATACTTGTCATCCTCACGGGCCGTGCTATTTGTTGACTTATGTCGAGTAATGGAGCTTGGAATGGTTAGGGAATTTAACGAGAGAAAAAAAGTAGAAGAGTCTAAGTGCCGGCCAAAACATATTTTATATACACAGACACGTTTTGACCTGAAATTACCTTTATGATAGAAATTTCGACCGTTTTTTTCATCGGCGAGCATCTCAAGCACCATCGTATTTCGGATAAACCGATTTATCTTTTTTCTCAACCCCTGGTGGCGATCAAAAATGGCCAGCATTGAGCCTGACCGCAGCCGGACTCTGTAGGTAGCGTCCTTTCTTTCTGCGGCAGCGTGATATACCTCGCCTTATCAAATGATTTTCTTGACTCGTCGAAATCGGACTTCTTCAACAACGGACAAATCAGACGAAAACTGAGGGAGTTATACAATTGTGACTGACAGGATTTAGCCAGCCCAAGTGGTGCTAGGGAGGCTGTAGGCAAATTTTACCGCTTTTTCTTTTCAGACCGATTGTTGTCTTCTTTAAATATTTAAAAAAGGTTGCCGTTTCCCTTGCTTTGTGTAAAAGTTTCAAGCAAATCGGGCGAAAACTGACGGAGTTATACAACTTTTACTGAAAGGATTGAACGGGGGCAAGTAGGTGTTAGGGGGGCACGTGTGTATTCGCATAGGCATGGAGTGGCATACTCGCATATGCAGCATGTGTGAATGATGAATGCAACATTTTGTCGCAATTGTCGTTATGGCAGCCAAGAAAAATTGCTAAAAGGGGCATGAGGTAGTTAAAGTCAGGCAAAGTGAGGCAAGTAAGAAAAAATGCAGTGCTGAGGCAAGAGGAGACACCGATTACGAATGCGACGAGTACACAAGGTAAAAAGTCGAAAAGTCATTGCAACTTGTGAGAGTGTGCGAAGTCATTTAAATTGGCATGATTTACTGCCACAAATGTCAGTCAGAGCGGCTGCAGCAAAAGTAATAAGAACAACTTTGGAAGCGAGTGGCGATGATGACTACGACGACGACGACAGGGCCAACTGACTTGCAACGACAATTGTTGCAGGCAGCAGTATACACATTTATTGACAGACACACTTGTCGTACACATACATACTCGTATGTAGCCGTATGTGCAGCGAAGCATGTACGCTGCTATGTTGCATGTGACTTGTCAACCTGTAAGTGAGACACATTAATATGTACGCATTACAACGCTTTGATATGCACACATTTGGACAGACATACTGACAGGCCGACAGTTTGTGCAAATATACGCAGTTACAGCTAGACATTATTAGTAGCATGATGCATATGTGCCGAGCGATTGCATGCCACAACTCCGCCACTAGCTGTGTGAGGAGCTGCAGAGCTACATGAATGTCGATTTACGCCTATTTGATTGTGTGCGTATGCATCTGATTTATTATTGAGTTAATAGCAAAGTGCGGTGCGTCCCAGCATGCAACATATATGGATGCATGTGATTGGATATACTTGCCACCGCATGTTCGACAGAATCTCAGAACGCGCAGCATAGTAAAGTACAGCAATGGAGCAGCGCTGCGTTACGCATGCATGATGTGCCTGTACGTATGTGTGTATGCGTTTCATGCAACATTCATACGTAGCACAGGCGCAATGAGAGAGAGAGAGAGACAGGGGGAGAGGGAGTTGCGTTTAAACGCTTCTGATGCTTGCAACTTGCTGGCCACCGTCTTACATAGAGCTTGGCTGGCTGAGGTGGAGCTTCACAGCGGCACAAATGTTTGTACACACACACATGCATGCACGTGCTTCTAATATATATTGCATGGCTCACTGGCTGTTCGTGTAACTCAACTCAGCTGTCATGTCTGCTGCAAAATACGAAGTGTTGAATAATTTGTGCTGAAATTCGTATTTCATTGCTCGAGCCAGCAGCGTTAGACAGCAAACCAGACAGCATAGTAGACAGGTGGATGCTTATATGAAGCCATATCCCACAGAAACACACACACATGTAACACAGAAGGTGAGGAGGGGGCATGTAAATGCACACACACACATGCAATTCAGCACAATGCCATCGTTTAGTTCAAATTGATGAGCGACGGACGAGACGTCACTCAAGCGCCGCAACCTGTTCACCTTTGTCCCACCTCAAGAAATTTTCAGTTTGACGCTCGTGTTTGCTGCCTTTGGTGGCTTGAGTTGATATCCTGGCATATTCTTCGGCGCATAACAAGGAAATTGATTTAGGATATATCGCAGCTGTTGTAGGTACTGAATAAATTAAGGGATGCGTTCGTGTGTGCCGGATAGGCTTTTCGTACCGGCGTCAAATTGACTTTTTACTACGAAGGACTTTTTACTGATAGGAAATTTAATGATAGTTAGTTGTGACATTTAAGGCATGCCAACCATCTACTTTAGTTCGGGTATAACTTGGAGATGTAGACATTTTCTGTTGACTAATTCGATATTGATTTCTATTTGCATATGGAGGCTTACTTTAATAAGCTCTGATCCCTCTCTTAATAATAATAATCCAATAACTCTGTGAAATGTGGACTGCTCACATCTGTTCAAAAGTATTGAATAAATTTTGGTTTTTTGATACTGATTGGTTTGTTTTTATAGATAGAAAAGCTGCACGACCAATTCACTTCGCTTCCAAAAATCGTGAACGACTTTCGTTTCACAAAAAAGAAAATAAATGAATGAATGACAGAATCGATTTCAGCTGTCCCCATCTCAGAGCAGAAACTGTGGCGATGCAGCAGAGAAAGAGACTTTCTTTGCAAATGTCCGGTTCTGGCGGCTGGGCGCTTGGGATTCCTTTTGAGTACCTGTGCTACTCTTGCTATCCTTGTTCAGGCGTTGCAACTTCTCTATGTAAGACACTCTCTAATAGCAGGCTCCTCTATACTAACAGGGTGTAATTCCTTCGTTTAAGTCATAAGATTTCTAGCTACTAGTTACGGCAACTTATATACGCTTTCTGGTATCATAGTTGGCAAACCGACTCTAATAGGCTGACTTTGTTTTAGTCGGGTACAGAATATCAGTGCTGTATCGAGAGGCGAAAGCTCCCACTAGTGACTAAACTGATAATGTGACACTCCTGTGTTGGAATACTTAGGCCTAGAATTGCAAGTTGCTTCGCAATCTTAGTCTCATATCGAGGAACTTGATCCGAAAATACCAGATAAGTCCTACTAATGAGCCATAGTCTGTGTCAGAAAAAAAGAACCGCGATTATTCATTACGTTAAAAGATATACCTAAAACTATATTTAAAAATTTGTTTATTGTACGTGAAAGTATGTACAAAACTACGAGTCGCAACTACTCAATAAACTCGTTGTCGAGCATAGCCTGGCATCTTGTTTATGCTTTGAACCAGCTTTTCTGCGTAGCTCGTCGACAAACAGGACTAGATTTTGCGAACTTAACGCACGTGTTGCTTTAAATCATGGACTAGCCTTCCGGCAAGATGCGTTTTCATAATTCCCCACACATTTTCAATGGCGTCTGGGTACTGGGAAGACCTTTTCAATACTGTGACGCCATTTTCTTGTTTTGTTGCTTCTCAATGTGTTTTTCTGAGAGTAAACGGTAGGATATGTTCGCCTCCTTCAGTCGACGGTTCTTTTTAGCAAGAAAAAAAAGTTGGCCGATCACTTTATCCTGCTTTTTTGTCGTCACTCGCTTCAAGCCGCGCTCGGAAAAGCCATCAACATTTTTGTGCACCTTATACCGCTGATTCCACATCACAACAAACTTTTTATGATTTTTTTTGCAGCCGCGGCATAAGATAATTTCGGCCCTTTCGAATACGTGCTTAAAAATACCGCATCAAAACGCTTCGCGTTCTTCTCACTAATTTTTGTTTAGTTGCGTTTACGGGATAGTTTCTTCGAACGACACTAACCTGAGTTAGCACTGGCGTTGTAACCCTGGAGTGGGACTATTATGCAGCAAAAAGCAGAACCAAATATATCTTGAAATTACAAGAAAAACCGGTTCTTTTCTTCTGATACAGACTGTTTATGAATATTGTATTGCAGTGGCTTCTTGTAATACTCCTTTTAATGGAGAAGTTTGGTGGGATTTAAGTTGGAGCACTGCCTTTGGCTATCGTAAAAAGGAGCATTTTATCTGCAGAGATGTTATCTGTATGCGCAGGCTATTTGATCTCCTTCTTACAGGAGTTGACCAGTTGGGATCTGCACTACGGAGTCGCCAGTGCCTTGATCGTAGCTTGATTATCAGTAAACATTTTAATATCTCCCTCGCAGTTGCGTTCTCTAAGGATCGCGACCAAATTTCATACGAAACTTTTTAAAAATTAATTTTTTCTCTGTCCTGGACAGCTGGGAATAAGTATAGCTCGTGATCTTAGCATCTGGATCTTTCTTTGCCTATCCTACCCTGCTCATTTCGGTTTCACATCCATCGCTTATCGTAATTAGAAGTTCAAGTAATTAGAAATTCTACAAAGAGTTATTAATTTAGCTCATTTCAGTTCAGAAAAGGTCCCTAAATATGAATGTGCGCGAATAATTAAGCACAGAATAGTCCGATTTGCTTAGGGTTTTCTGTACTTTGGAGCTAACTTCTCTTGAAAGGTCGTTTTAGTCATAAATTGCAAAAACCTACAAAATAGGCGTGTCAATAAGCCAAAATGCGTTAAAAATCATAAAATTTAACTTCCAAACTGCAGTAAATTAAAAATAATTTAACCAAGTAATTTGAGTAATTTTTTTATATTCTAAAACTTTGGAATGTATACTATCATTCTGCAGTAGTTAAAGGGTTACATACGTCCAGAATTTTCAAGAAATCGATTTTTTGTTTTTTACTGATTATTATTCTTTATAGTTTTAGGCGTATTTCTGTCAACTTAAAAATTCACCATAATACAAAGTTATGGTAGAAAATGTAACTGCTTGATGAGAGTTTGATGCGCATAGCGAAATGCACTTGAAAGTTTACACTGGTTTTTCGCGAAACTACTTTTTCCGGAACAAAATCGAAATTTTTTTTCTTCACTCATCTTATAGTAAATCATTTCAAGAATGTTGTGTCAAAATTTTAAGTGGATCGGAGCAGAACTCTCAAAGTTATAGCCTTTGTAGGCACTCTACCTCGAATGCGAAGCATCGATAATTTCTCAGAGTCATTTTTTCAAACGCGTTTTTCCCGAAACGACTTCTTAAAAGTCGGTGCCAATCACAACTCCGAAACTATTCAACCGATTCTTTTCAAATTTGGCACACGTTTTCTAAATCAAAAATACCTCCCCCCTACACTGTTTATTTTTTATTTTTTTTTTTTTTAAGGTTGTTTTTCACTTACAAATATGGCGAAATTTTTCGCCGAAAATGCTCGTTTTACGTTTTTTTGCCACCAAAACTACAAAAATGAAAAAAACAAAATTTTATTAATTTAGGGGGGAGCATTACGTCATACTTTAACTGAAAAATTCGACTTTTTTAGTTTCAGATGATTCTACGACGAATGCCGATTGGCACCGCAGAGCACCTCTCGAAAAACATATCTCCAAAAAAACTCTGTCGTGGGCTTATTTGTCAATATTTTATTATTAATATTTTTTAAAAACTTATTGAAAATATGTACAATAACATGCAACTGATTTTATTAAAGTGTCTTAAGCCATATTTCTGTAAAAAATTCAAAAAAAAAAGTGTTTTTTTTAGCGCTAAACGATTACACCTCTATGGTTTTAATTCGCATTCAATAAATGCAAAGGCTTTTTTAAATGTGTAAAAAGGTTTTTAATCTTAAGAAGAGTTGAGAGGCATTTAATATTTTTGCATAACCTTAAATGGAGCCAAAAATTAAATTTGCACTTTCAAATTATCAAATTTTATAAGAGTCAAACAATTTTCATTAGCACTAAAATCTTCTCAGAGTGACCTTTTTATGTTTAATAATATAGTTCTTTTTTAACTTAAAGTTTCGGTAGCTTTAAATTAAAAAAAAAGAACAAACGCGAAACTTCAAAATTTTCGCATTTTGGGTATAAAAAAGCACTAAATTTATTGCGAAGAGCAAATGGTTAGCAATACTGCACAACTCAGCAAACGTGACGTCACGTACGCTCTGATGGGCGCAATCTTCTTTCTATCATTCTTGGATTGAACCATGAATTGAAATTTTTAGTAAACTTTGCATCCCCCAAAGAAATTGAAACAATTTGTTACACTAATCAATGTCACTGTTAATAATGCACTAACAGCATCGACAACAAGCGGGAAAAACTTTCATATGCAGCCGCCTAATGACAGGCCTCCACCGAATAGGGGAGTCTCCTTCTCGCCGCCTTACAGCCGATAAAAGCAAGTGATAAAGTTTGTTCTTGCAATTGAAGGCGACTAAATATTGATGTTGCTTGTGTCTTCTGATGCACAGCAAATACATTTGTATACGCGTAAATGCACCCATGTTGCAGGCAAATTCCTGCTACGCGGCCAGCCACTTTGCCTAACCAGTATTGTGCATCTATTAAAGCAAAAAAAAAAAAGAAGAAAAAAAAAACGATTGCATAAGTGCTAGAGTGCAGCTAATTGGGTGGCAGGTGGCGAGTAACAGTAGTTTACGGCAAGCTGCTTGCTGCCACAAGCAAAAGCTTCAAAGGAAACTCTAAGTGTGAATAAATGCAATTTCTAAATTATAAAAATGCCAAAACAAGGGAGGTGTGGCTGAGTGTGGTGCATAAAAAAGCAATAGCAACAACCTGTCATGCAACATGCAACATGCGTCTCCACGCTTGACTTGACAAATTAATCATGCAACGTTTGTATGTACCTATTGTAGCTGTGCTGTGTGACAGCAAAGTGTGCGTGTCAATGACAAACCAACAAAGAAGACGCATCAATGACGACGACGATGATGACGACACGCAACAACGGCAAATGTCACAGCAGCAGCAGCAGCAGCAGCATTGACAACTATGTTTGTATGTATGCGCAAACAGCAACACTAACCGCCTGCTGCAGAGACACACACACATGCATGCAGCTTTGTTCGTGTGCTTGTATGCGTAAAATTTTGCATTTGTTCGCAATCTTGCCTAATTAGTCGCGCGATTGATAAATGTTTCCGCTCCATTGCGCCGCATGGCTGAGTAATCGTGAGCGGTTGCACGAGGGGCTGAGTGAGTGAGTGGATGAGTGAGTGAGTGAAAGGAGGCATGACAACCGCATGGCATACACTCACACTCACACAATTGAAGGTTGCTCTTCACAGCTACATAAATACATATCGATAGGTTCGTGCGTTGCCATCTGGTGGGCGTTGTCTGCTCACGCGCAACATTGCATTTGCATGCCTCACTAATTAGTTGCATTGTGTCGCAGTCTCGGCGGTTGTTGTTGTTGTTGCGACATCACTGTCTCCGTCGTCAAGCTGTCTGTCTGCATTGCAAGCAACAAGCAAAAGTGGTTTTTTTTTTTTTTTTTTTTTTTTTTTTTTTTTTTTTTTTTCCATGGGCGTTGTGGTAGCGCGCTACCCTCAAGTGGCCCTTTGAAACCAGGACAAGCCTGTTATTTCGTCGAAACTCCGCACCCCACGGGACAACTGCCAGGTATTACATCGTGGGGGGGGAAGGGCGAGTTAGTCGCCGGTCCTTCGTCGTATTCTCTCGAGGGTCCCTAGTTTTTTCATGGTCTCTGCTATGACATCGCATGCTGCCGTCCATTTTTCCTTGCTTTGTAGCATGGATTGCACGAATGTATCTGGGTCGTAGTTTCCTCCAAATATTCGCCGAAGCTTTGATCTATATCCATAAAAACGCTTGCATTCGAAGAATACGTGGTGAACGTCTTCTATCGCGTTTTCGCCACAGTGATCGCAAGTGGGATCCGATTCATGTTTGAACCGAAAGAGGTATGCTTTGAAGCATCCATGCCCCGTTAAAAATTGCGTCAGATAGAAATCCACTTCTCCGTGTTTTCTTCCAATCCAGCTTCGCAAGTCTGGAACGCAGCGATGTGTCCAGCGGCCCTTCGTTGTGGTATTCCATTTTTGCTGCCAAGTTTGGGTGCTAGTTTCCCGTGCTACGATGCGTTGCGTTTCATTGTCGGCCAATACTGCAGCTTCGTTTGCCAATATATCTATTGGATACATTCCAGCGATAACCAGCGCTGCCTCTTCTGAAACCGTTTTAAAGGCGGAACAGACTCGAAGCGCACATAAACGATACGCCGCCTTTATACCGCGTAAGTAGGAAGGACGTTGCGTAGCCATGTACCAAACAGGGGCACCGTATAGTATTTGGTTCTTCACCACGCCTGCTAGGAGTTGGCGCCGTCGTTGTTTTGGCCCGCGGGCGTTTAGCATTATTCGCGATAAGGCTGCTACAGTTGCTGATGCTTTTTTGGCCGCATACTCCAGGTGAGTTTTAAAAGATAACCTCCTGTCTATAACTATTCCCAGATATTTAACTTCTGGTGCTGTCGTGATGCTGTGATTGCCAACTTGTATCGTTGCCACCTCTACTTTTTTCCGGCTCGATATGAGAACGGACTCCGTTTTTTGCTCGGCGAGTTGAAGGCCGTTTTGCACCAACCATGAGTTAACGGTCGCTATGGTCCGATTTGCTTTTTCGCAGATGTCGCTCAGTCTCTTCGCCGTAATAACTACTGCGATATCGTCCGCAAAGCCGAGCAAAAGTGGTATGGTAGTGCGTGTGTGTGTGGGTGTGTACTTTCACGTGTTTGTCTCTTCGCGCAATTATTCTCCTACTCCGGCTGCACTGACCCCTTATCAACCTCTTGACTCTATGCTCTTCTTCTTTAAATATGCAAATGTACGCGTGGCAGCAACATTGCTTTCATAATCCTTTAATTAGAATATTTTTAATCCAGCCAAGTTAATGAATTTTCTGCAGAAAATTATGTCGGAAAGAAGCCGTGGAAAGGGGTTAGGCGTTGAACTTTTAGATCGATGTAATGGAAAGAAGTAAAAGCACTTGCCTAGAATAGTTTAGGTTTTTTTATTGGTTTGTAGTTGAACATTTAAGCAGATTAGCTTCAGCAGATTAACTTTAAAAAATATTAATAGCTTAAGTGTTGAAAGAGAAGGACATCAAATTTGTCTTAAGGGGTAACACCACTGTACACGCGTAAAATAAACACGATTTTTAAAGAATTTTTTTGTACAGAAGGAAACGGAAAGGAATCACTCTGATTTGGGAAGTTATTACCTATATACTAAAATACAAAACTACAAAGTTTGATCGAAAAATTTTACAAAATGGCGGCATTGGAGACATTTTTGTAATGTGGTTTCTCTTGAAGGAGCTCCCCGGCACGCAGCACAGAGGGTGCAAATTTTAATCTGGAACAAATAAACATTTTTTTTCTTAATCTAGATAAAAATAGCTAGAGAAACACGTAGGGGATTGAAAAAATATTTATTTTTGTGGAATTAGCAAGCATTTGAAGGAAAAAACTTTATTTTGGACTAAAAAAATGGCATTTAAATAATTATAACAGTCGTTTAAATTAATCTATCGAAAAACCCCTACGCTCTTCTCTTAAGAAGGTTATTATACAGATTTAGTGAAAAACCTGATTAAAAATATTAAAAATTGTTTGAGTTATGCTGCGTGCCAATTTCAGAAAACGTGTTTTGAGAAAAACGCATTTGAAGTATGGAAATTTGGAGAAGTCGTTAGGTAGCAGTCACTAACGCTTGGTTAAAAGCTTAAAATATTTATGAAATAAACTTCGGTAACGTATAAAACTTTTTGTTCTGTATTTTAAAAGGTTCAAAGAATTTTTTAAGCTTATAAAAAAAAAATCAATTTTTTGAAATTTCTACAGTGGTGTTACCCCTTAACGAACTTTTTTGTGAATGGTTTTTAAGGCGTCGAGCGTCTAACAGGTTGCGTTTGATGAAAAATAATCATTCCTCTATACGATCCAGAACCGAAGTGGAATATAGCAGCTATGACTAGCATCTTTTTGAAATGGGCTTTGCCACAGGCTGACGACTTGGCCGGTGCTCATCTCAGGTAGGTGTCCACTAACGATGAGTGAAATACTTAAAGGGACGCTTAGAGCGAATGCAAATGGAGCAAATGGACGTAATTAATAGGATTGGAAATAAATCCAGATAAGACCAACTTTGTATTCCTTACAAGGACTTACACGATTTCAAACTGGTCTGCTCCGAGGCTTGGAGGGGTTAAGTTGACACCAAAAATATCGATAAAATACCTAGGTATTGTTGTGGATAGCAAACTGTCATGGATACTATATTTGGAAGGAAGAGCAAAGAAAGCCCCTAATGCCTTATACGCATTCACAAGAATGCTGGGTAAGACTTTGGGCTTATCTCCTCGACTCACACATTGGATATACAAGGCGGTCATTAGACCAATAATGCTCTATGGTTTGTTACAGATGGCCCCAAGACGGCGGTAGGAGTAGGAGCGGCTTTTTTTTGCCCGCAGTTTGATATCCAAAAGTCTTTCAGACTCCCTAATTACTGTAGTTTATTCTAAGCTGAAATCTGTGCCGTACCAAAAGTAGTTGAATTGGCTCTGTAATTAATGCCCGGACAAACATTTTCATTGATAGCCTAGCGGCTATTATGGCTCCTTGGACTAACTCGGAAGGTATCAAACAATGCCGACCCAAAATGTATGAACTCTGCAGAAAAAAGCAGGTCACACTTTACTGCATAGCAAAAAACAAAAGAATGGAAGGAAACAAGAGAGCCGATGAGCTCGCAGGCCGATATTGAGCACGTCAGAATTGTGTCCATATCTCCTTACTCTTTTTTCTGGAAATGGAACTAAATGAGGAACTAGCTCTGGAAACACAACCGATATGGGAAAACTCAACCTCATACAAAACTGCCAAAACTATACATACTAAGGACCTGGAATACGAAAACTATAAACTAAGTTATTTTGTACTAGCCAAGATTGCACGCTTAGGACTAAATGAATTGCGTTATTGCGGATATCGCTTAAAGTTTTAGCAGTCACCTCAACTGCGATGCCGTCCGCGAAGCCAATTATCTTTGTTCTCTCTGAAATCCTAACACCGAGAACATCGTCGTACATTATATTCCGCAACAATGGCACGACAACCGATCCCTGTTGAACGCCACCCGTTAATTCAACCTTTTTGCGTCACTTTGATGTACTGCCCCAAAGAATTCGGCCATAAAGTAACTTATTCTCGACAAGTACGTAAAGAGCCCAATTCGCTCTAGCGGGTCTGAGTCGGCAGAGTTAAATGCATTTCTGACATCTAGGGTCAGGCAGCACTCTTTTATCCGATTTAGCCAACGGGTACCGCTGAGCTGGATTGCTGAAGAAACTGAATCTAACGTTGACTTCCGCTTTCTAAATTCGAATGGACTTTCAGTCAGGATAAAATTCGTTCGAGCATCTCACCCGCAGATTCGATTCGACATATTGGCCTGTAGCTAGACGGCTCCTTTGCTGATTTGCCTGTTTTTGATCGCCAGCTTCAAGCATTTTTTTGGCATTCAGTCCGCTTCGGGAGCTTTTGAGTCTGCTAAACCGCTTGCAGCCCTTAGTATTTCATCTTTTGTAATGATGTCAAGCTTAACTTGGTGTTGTTGATTGAGGATACCAAACGCTTCTGCTTCGGAAATAGCATAGCCATGATTTTAGACATGAAAGACGGGCACGTAGATGTTGCGGTTTTGCTGTTATTAAACTTTTTGGCTACTATCTTGTGTGCGGAGCCCCAAAGGTTTCGTTCGGCATCAGCGTAAAGTGCCAAAAAGCTGTTTCGCCTTGCTCTCTTTTATAGCTGTGTGTGCGAGTATATATTAGAAAAATACAGCGCTCTTAACAGTCTGGCATGTACACTGTAGTGATATGAACTTTAACCATTTTATTTTTTTATTTTTCAAATTTTAATTAAGATGTTCGCAATGCACTTGGACACTCACGCACCCGCCCGCAAGCCAAAGCGCCATCCAGCCAGCTCGCCAATCAATGACCATCAAAATAACTGGCCAGCCAAGAGCGGCAGTTGCGCTTGCACCGATGATGACCCGCTGTTGCTGTCGACAACCGCAGCTAGACCACGGCAGCATTGAAGTGGTTAGACTACAAAAGAATGTTCCACTACATAACTAGCTCTAGCTGTATGCCATGCCTCTAGGAGTCCGTGAGTGGTGGGACTCTCGGTTGTTGGCTGGTCGGCGATCTCCTGCGATGCGATAACATTTTTGCAAATTTTCAACGCCATCAGCACGTCGCTGCGGTATGCTTGTTGCAAGTTGCAAGCACACATTTTCATACATTTATGTTTATTATAATATACGCACCCGCCGCCGCCGCCGCCGCCATCGTCGTCTTTGTCGCGCTTGTCTCTCGCGTAAATCAGCAGATGCGCTTTAAGATTAAATGCCGGTTTTATGCTTAATAACAGCTTTTCAGCGGTGTCCAAGCGCAACAAGAAACAGCAAACGCAATAGCAATAACAACAACTACATGCAAGTGTCATTTGTTGTTGGCTGCCAGTTAGTAGTGATTATTGCGGTTGTTGCAATCAACCATGACCACCAGCTCCGACGCCACTGCCCCTCGCCCAGCCATAGTTCTGGCTGACGCTGCGCCGCCCGTCTAATTTTTATTTCTTTGTGACTTTTTTTCTAGTTTTCTCGCCGCATTGCTTATGCGGTGAAAAAAGTTGTTTTTTTGCACAAACTTTGGCTGCTTTTTTCAATTTAGTTATGATTATGCCACGCTGTTTAGTGATCATGCTGAGTGCGTGTTGCATGCACCCGTTCATATGTGTTTGTGCGTTCGTAACTGCGACTGTTGCTGGCTAAACCAGATAGGCATTATTTCAATTGTTGTTGTATGCCACATGATTATTGTTGGCAATGTAACAATGCTTATTTGTACAACTTCTGACATCGAATGACAGCAACAAAGACAAACTGAAGTGCGATAACTACTGCATTTGAAAATGTGACTTGGTGTGGGTCAGTGGCATCAAGTGTGCAAAAGAAGTAGTAAATTAGACGTTCGAGGAGCTGCGGTTCGAAAAATTCTTATGATTTTTCCAGTGTGATATTTGCAATCAATTGAATGATTAGTCTGAGCTCACAGGCCACATGTAGTGGCTCCAGATGTCCAGGCATTAATTGTGGCACCAGATGGATTGCACCGCGCGATACATTGAGGTTGAAGGTGTCAATTCCTATGCTGAACGATGGCGTGGGCTGAGTATGTCATAACGCCTAAAGGGTTTAATAAATCGAAGTAAACATTTTTATTGGTAGCCAAGTAGAGTTTTCTTATTTGTGACCAAGGTTGTTTCGAAAAATTCAAAATAGCGCTTAGGGTATTAATCTAAGCTTTCTAGGCTCAAATAAAACACGCAGCAGAGAAAGCCGCTAAGATGGCATACCTACTGAATAGACTGATGGCAAACACATGGGATTAACTCAAAGAAAACGGGAAATATGTAGTGATGGCTACCACCCTCTCCATTCTCTTAGAGCAGAACAGTGGGTAAATGCGTCAAAGGCAAATCACCACCGATGTAAGCTCCTATTATCGGTAAAACGAACGTCAGCTCTAAGAATTGTGTCTGCCTACGGCACAGTATCAAGTAATAAACGGATCCGATAGATTTGAAAGCTAAATGTTGTGGGCATTGAAAAACGAGAGGATGAAAGAAGGATTTAAAAAATTGACAGCACGCGAAATAAAGGACTAAACGATAAGGCTATGGCAAGATCGCTGGAGAAATGAAACATGTGGCAGATGGACAGCTAGGCTAATAAAAGACGTCGCTAAATGGTACAACAGCAACTTCGGTAAAGTTAATTTTTATACAATTTTTTTTTAAACTTCGTGAAAGCCACAGAAAATTCAATAAATTTTCATCACACTGTTTAAACGCAGTTTTTAGCAAAATTTGGGGCAATATATTGAACTATCATTAGAACAATTTTGACATTGATGGCATGAGACGTTTTACAGATACAAGCAGTGTGAAGTTGATAACACTTCATATCGTTCACCCTGTATATGTTTGTCCCTTATTAGCGGTAACTCGCCATCTTCCAATGTAATCAATATCACTCCCTTGTTCATTATTGCCGTCATTCTATTACCTAATAGTTTGCGCCTATTAACAAGCATCTGAACCCATGAACTCCTCTCTCATATCCTTTCCTTTTCCTACTTCTTACAACATAAAGCAACATAATTTTCATGTCCAAGTGAGTATATGTTGGAGGCAAACATCTAACGCAAGCTTGCAAATCCAATTAACCAGTAATTTGTGCTTCATTTTCTCAGCTATGCTTCATCCGAATCTCTTTATAGTTGATCCCTTGCTATAGCGACCTTTATAGCTTTATATCCGCCAAGTAATGCCAATTCAGCAACGTTTTCAAAATATTAATGCGAAATGTTTATACTGTGGCAATAAAAAATGTTACGAATAGGAATACCACGACGCTCTTAGCCTTCATGAGGGTTTCGGGAGTTGCCTTGGATATTGAGAATGATATTGGGCTGCAAGAGATCTGTAAGTTTGAGTACCCTTCCGCTTTTGTGATACTCAAATATTTTATATTATATTTTATCACATCTTAGCTTAACTTAACTTCACTTAAATTCACTTAACTTACCTTATTTATCTTAGTTTACCTTAACTCATATTATATTACAATATTTAATATTTTTCTGCATTTTTCAAGAGACGATATCTTAAAAGTCGTGGCTTATATAACTGGTGATTGGCTATTTGGCGGGCATTCCTTAGACTATGAGTTTTCTCCCATGAATACTGTAGAAGTTGTACAGATGAGGAAGGGAAGAACTGTCTGCCGTGGGGATGGGACCAATCCTATGCTTCGTAAGAACCACAAAATGGTTCTAAAAGGAAAGAAAAATGAGCTTTTCATGTAGCATAGTGCTATCACAATTATCTCTCTCTACCTTTTCTTACATTTTATTGTATTATATTTCATTTTACTACCTTATTCAATCTAATCTTACTTTATATAACCTTATTTTCTATTGCCTTATCTTATTAACTTATCTAAAATTTGGAACGTAACTACCGTTCGGTACTGCTCCGGTTCGAAACTCCGAGCATGAAACACCAAATGCTACATAAAACTTTGTTCTATCAACCTTAGCAATCGCATAGCAGTCACCCACAAACCCAATGGGCTACGACGGTAAATCCACTACCAAAAAGAGAAATGTATGCCCTCTGCTCGTAAAATATAAAATCATAATTTGCGCTAAATTTTTTTAAACGAAAGCGTACAACCGAGCGCACTGAGCAACTCAAGCAAATGAAAAGTCGCGTACCACAAATTTGAGCCTAAATATATTGCAGAAATTTAATTTAATTGAAAATTAAAATTCCGCATTGACTTCATTTAGCGGCGTTCAACATACAAAAATAATGCAGCGCAAAGCAAAAAGGCATCGTTTAGTTGGTAACACAAACGCGACACGCCTTCGCCAACAAGTTGCCTGTGCAGCATTCATTGGATGGGTAACAAAATTTCTTTAACAAATTGAAAAATTTTGATAAAAAAAAGAAATTTTTACTGCCAAAAATTGCAAACAAAATTGATTTATAAGCGTGCACCCGCTGCGTGGCAAAAGAAGATTGCTTCTACGGCTGCTGCTGCTGTGCAAAAATTGTGCCTGCTCCACTGGAGGGTTGGTGCATGATGACTGATGGTTGGCTGGCTGCTGCCGACATTTACGAAATATTGCTGACAACCGGCTGTCAGCGGGAATTTTGACGTTAATGCATCAAATATTGATATGCCGGTGCGGTGAAATCAATAATCAAGTAAAATGTGGCAAGAAAAAGTTGGTCACATGCATTTTTGCGACGGTAATAAAACATCTCACTCGAAGGTAAGCTTGGTTGAGGCGGCAGTAGTGCTGAAAATGCGGCGAAGCTGGAGTGCATGAAAACAAGAAGAATCATGCGAAGAACACTAAGTGAAGGATAATGACAAGGTGATGAGTGTAACGGTAGCCTGCATTTCAATGAATGCATTAGTGTGGGTAGTGGAATTCTTCTTCTTATGGTAGCTGTGATTCTTAAATAAGGTTTTCATAAATATGCGTCTCTAGAAATACTTAACTATGTAACTGGAAAGTCGCATTTGACGCATATATGGAGTACACAGCTTACGAAACCTTAAATTCTTGCAATTTAGAATACTTAGTTATGTTTAATTTTTTTGTTAAAAAAGGTAATTGGTGAAATTCAGGATTTGGTGAATTCTGTACATTCTTTACGAACAATGGCGAAAAAATGGGCTCGGCTAATTCAATAGAAACCTGTGAGGGTGAACCTCGTCTGGGTCGCCCAAGGACGATTATGACCGAAGAAAATGTCCAAAAAGTGGAAAAATTAGTATTGGCTGATCCAAGAGTTAAATTGTGGCAGATAGCAGAAAAACTATTGAAGCTGATTTGTGTGTAACACTTGCTTTAGCAGGATGTTGCCATATTTTTGTATAATAAAAAAATACATATATGTAAATATCACGGCATGGGTAATAAGAAAAATATTTATTAAAAAAAAAAAATCTTTCCAAGCCCAAATTTGTTGATAGCGTCGCCATCTGAATCTTAATGCAAAAATAGCAAATTATCACGCATTTCATTTGAATGTGAAGATATTCTTAGATATTAAATGAAAGGCGTTTAAATTAGCTCTTATAAAAAATATTTTCGACTGGTGCTGCCACATAATTTATACTCCAAATTACTACAGAAATAGTCATTTGGATACGGATAACAGATTGAAAGTTTAACAAAAAAAAAAAAATGACCCAGTGTTGCCACATAATTTTTATTGAAGAAAAGTACATTAAATACATTTCAGTTGAATACTAAAATATGGTTATCAGATGAAAAATTTAATAAAAAGAGGTTTTCGTTCGGTGTTGCCACATAATTTTTATTCCAAAAATAATAATTTGGACACGTTTCGTTTAAACACTGATATATGGATATAAGATGAAAACTTCAACAGAAAAAAGTTGGTCTGGTGTTGCCACATAATTTTTATTGCTAAAATAGTACTTAAATTACATTTCATACAAATACTAAAATGTGGATATAAGATGAAAACTTTAATAAAAAAATATTTTCCTTTTGATGTTGCCACATTATTTTTATCTTAAAAATAGTTATTTAGATTCATTGCATTTGAATACTACAACATGGGTATCAAATGAAAGGTTTAATAAAAAATTACTCTTGTCTGGAGTTGCCACATAATTTTTATAGGAAAAATACTTTTTAGCTGGTATTGCGGACAATTAGCTAAAAATCAGGAAAGTGATTAATTAAAAATATTAATTGTAAAAAGTATATATACGTATAAAAATATAAAAATGAAAATAGCTTTAGCCCAATAACATTTTTCAAAGACGTTGCCATCTAATTCAAAAATATTTTAGAGGTTAGGATATGAGTATCCAACAAAATGTGTTCAAATGTGTTCAAAAAAGTTACAAGTTTGGCGTTGCCACCTAATTTAATCTAAAAGCGCAAATGGTTAATAACAGTACACATTAATAAATATTGGCATGTGAGCATCAGCCAAGTTATACATGAAAACAAACAAAAATTTAAATTTTATTTGATATAGAGTTGCCACTTATTTTTAATTCAAAAATTATTGTGACTGCCTATGAACATAAAGTATGTATGCAAAAAATTAAAGAAAAAGTCCAACTAAAAACATAATTTTTTTGCTTTTTCTTTCAAACATTTATTGTTGCTAAGTTTCTTATAAGTGTTAAGTAATTTTAGTATCTCATTTTATATGCTAGCCGAGCCGGTATCAGCTAGCAAAATATACAATACAAAACTATACTTTTAATTCCTTAAACACTTTTGGCGCAGAGATTCGTCGACCTTCGCAAACTCTAGCAAATTATCATAGTCTGACACCCAGCAGGGGTTACCAATCGGGTGCCTTTATTTAATTTCTTTTTTTTTAATTTCTTTCTTTATGTTTGGTTTTTAGTCTAAGAACTTACAATCTTACAAACTACGAATATCACAAAGTAACTTAAAACTCATTACAGGTAATAATGTGAAAAATTAAAGAGAGTAATTCAAGAGATTAAAAAAGCAGACCTTGAGACAGAAGAGTCAAAGAAGATAGTGAACTAACAGCATTTAAATCACGAATATGTGAAGCATTAGAACCATTAGATGAATAGTTAGTTCTCAGGCTATCCCCATAAAATGGAAGTAAGTTACGAGGTGCATTTCGTCTAGTTAAATTATTATTCACTTTTAAGTCAAAGGCTTTGCAAATAGTGGAATAAATTATGGAATTTCAGATGGCACTAATCGCCCTCATCAAGTGGTGATGCACACAAAAAATCACTGCGTTATTCCAAGAAATGGGTATACCTGCTTTGGACTACTTTTTGCGGAAGTAAAACAAGTATCTGTTCTATGCTGAGGACTAAGAGAGGATTGATGACTTGGAAGCCAACATTAGGCGAATATTTAGCGTGATAATTCGGGCAAAGCTTAACTAAATTATAGTGAATAGTGTTTGAAGAGTCATACTGCCAGAACATTTCGAGTTACTATTTTTTATTTATATTTGAACTATCAGTGAAATTTAAGTTTAGAGACTATTTGAAAGAAAAAATTAGATACTTGGGACTCTGTCTATGGTATCAAAAAAAAAAAATCGCTCCGGCTTCTGCATACTCAAATATTCATCTACCAATTTCGTGGATTACCTTGCGAACTCAGCTGGTAAAGCAAAGAAGAATGTCCACAAGTGTTCAAGAAAATTTGCGACATGTTGTTGTTGCTAAATACATGAAATGATTTTACTTATGCTTAACATGCGCACGCATGCGCCAAGCAGCTCACGCAATTTTCAGCAGCTACACATGTTGTTCAGTGTGCTAAAGGAATAAAAAAGCAAGAACAGACGCGCAAGCAAAAGCACAACACAAACACTGATGCGGAGCAAAAATCAAGCAGGCTACAAAAACAAATGCGCACAATTCCTTTGTTAAATGAGAGGCGGACAGCGAAGCAGCAGAAAATGAGCAACGAAAAAAAAAACTTCAAGCAAAGAATGCCAAACACGTTGCTGCCGTCCAGTCTGTCCGTCCGGCTGCTTCCTACGTCCACTTTCACGCGTAGTGCTACCGCCGTGCGGCCCTGCTATTGCATGTACTTGGGCTATGTAGTTGCCGATGCCGCGGATGTCGCTGTCGTCCAACAACATTGTTGCTTCGCATACTCTTACGAACCAGCAGCCACACATTCGCTCGTTAATGAACTAAAATGTTGCTCAACGCCGCCTGCTGTTTGGCTTTGCCATCGCCTTCGCCTTCGCCTTCGCCTTGGCTTGGCCTTTGGGCGCTAGCTATTGGAAATGCCGCCAGTGTTGCTGCTTTTGCATGTTTTATAAGTTGTTTGCAATGCGCTTTATTGGCGTTGTTGTAGTTGTTGTTGTAATGCGTGTTATGCGTCGTTGTTGTGCTCGTCGTGCAAACACATCAAAAGTGTCGGTCATTAACGCCATTAAACCAGTTTGAACATTTTAATTAAACCAGCCTCATGTTAATGTGACGCGCCCGGCACAACGACAATATCCGCCGCCAAACTATTGGCACTCATTGCGGCCGGCAATCTCATGGATCAAGTGCGTACGTGTGTGTGTGTGTCTATTGTTGGCTGTGGGTAAGTTAAAAGGTCCATGTTTGTAGATGTTGCTCTGCGCTTGCAACTTGATTGCATTGCAAATTGTGCTCGCTGCGGGTGGTGACGGGAAAGTTCGAGATAAAAGGAATTATGTGAACAACTTTTTTCTTAGTAGAATCTCAACTCAAAGGCCAGACTCTGATTTTCACATGTGGATGATTCCTCTTTGGCTTATAAGAGATATCGGCTGATAATTTAGTGTTTGGTGTAGAAAGCTTTTAAATTGATTTTGAAAACCTCCAGCTGCTCTTTTGCTTCTGGGGGCAAGGTATCGAGTATGAATATCTTACGCTAGGTATTTCTTATCGGGTTTCAAGAGATAGTAGACCTTCAAATTGAAGTGAGTACCTATCATAACACCATTTCTGATTTTCAAAATCTGAATCGAGCATGTCTTTAGATATTATAGGGCTTGCCAGTCCATCTAAGTTTCCCACTAAGAGCTCCCTATAGAGATTCAATGCCAGTTTAG
Organism: Anastrepha ludens; assembly: GCF_028408465.1. Classification (NCBI taxonomy): domain Eukaryota; kingdom Metazoa; phylum Arthropoda; class Insecta; order Diptera; family Tephritidae; genus Anastrepha; species Anastrepha ludens. The sequence goes on from NC_071502.1 coordinate 118,740,568, forward strand.
CGCCATTTTAGAAGCCTCAAATTATCAAAGAATGACTTCTGACATTTCCGAGGGCGGGTTTGAGATTCTTACGATGAGAAGTTTTAAACAGATTAATCCGTTTATTTACCTCGATTGCTTATTCAGATAAGCTCTTTATGATTTAAATACTATTGAGGTACAAAATGGTTCATTTGAAAGTATTACATAAAGTTGCTTTAAGATAATATAAAGTATAGGGTTCTTTGTCCTACCTATAAGATCCAGTTTGATCAAATGCTAGACTTTGTGAAGAAATCATAGTCATTGCCTCACACTAAAGTTGGAAAATATGATTGGAACTCTCTGCCAATATCGTAACATATTAAATAATTTAAGGTTCCTCTAGAGTTACCAGACTGGACATTTTTTAACCTGCCTTTGAGCACCTTTTTAGTCTGCCTACCTTCAGTGGTTCTGTCTACCAAACCTTCCTCAAAAGGCCTTGAGCTCTTAGATTTTTAAGATATTTATTAAAATTTGTCTAGTGAAAAGCAATTCTACTGAAAAGCAAAAAGTATATCCTAATTGAAAATCCTTTTTGTGTATCTTTTGTGATCCTATTTAGTCTACTTATCTCAAAGAGTCTTGAGCTCCCAGACTTTTATGATAATAGTCTAGTGAGAAACTTTTTCTATTCGGCTCCCATTAGTGCAAAGAGGAAGCTAGGAACGCTGCGTACATAATGGAAGATCTACATCTCGTAGGACTCGTCCGCATTTGTTACGTGTAACTGACGGAACATCGTGAAGTACAGAGACAAATGTCGTGATTTTCTTATATCTACTCAAATCGACAAATGATTGCAGAGCAAACTAAAAATAATAATAAATATTCCAGTCCATCTCCAGCGGTCACTCAATCGCTCGCCTTTAGAAGTGTCACTGCATAGAATTTTCAAAGTGTGTAGGATTTTCATGCAAGCATTCAAATTCAGACGAAATCTTCTGCGCGGAGTTCGCTCACCTTTTAATGTTTCCTCAATAGTCAAATCTTCCGCTCGCCAACCCGCGACATATTAAACTTACGACATCTTAAGCTCACACCTAGTTTTTTCTTCAAAGTTCTTATACTAGCTCAGCCCCACTCAGAAGTCACTGGCTCAGGTTTAAAAATGCAGCTACTCCAGAAAATTTCCTAGTCGGCTAGAAACATCATATAACACCAGAAGTTGATAATATGTGCAATGGGAATATAATTTTTAATAGGTCTTTGACCTTAGAATGGTAGATGCCTTCTATGACGAGGATTTTCAACGGAAAACTGCCTTCGCAGGTTTTGGGACCACCTGTCGAGGGGCGTTCACCATTGGAAAATTTGTTTCTGTTAGGAACTGACTAAAAGGTGGTCACACAAACCCACTCGGTTAAGGCGCCCGGCATTTAAAACTTTGGTCTGCAAGTTGAGTTTGAAATTCGACAATCGCTTAGTCTCTTCTCAGAGTTTAGAAGTAAGATTTTTAAACCTCTTTAGTTTAGGTTTAGAAGCTCCAAGCGTTTGAGAGTCTCTTATGCAGGTCTATTTTCAGAAGCTACACCTGTTGACGTTTGTGTTCACAATGCAGCCTTTTAAAAGAGATCTTGGCTGAGTAGTTCAAGCCCGTGGTGAGCATCAAATGAGCAGTCACACAGAAATTTACTCGGTTGTTCTTTAAAGGTTCAGCTACGGCTCAGAATCACTAAGAAGAGCTCGGAAATGGGTAAATGCTTTGTGTTCAAAGGCCGGCATTCAAAAGTTCAGCCTGGTTTATCCTTCAAAGCCCTGGAGAGGTTCCTCATATAGGCTGACGTTTTGAAACTCCAAAAAAGAATTTCGAACAAATTTTATATTGGTTAAATTCATAAAGATTCATTTTTATTTCATTTTTCATTTTTTTACTTTATACAACAAAGCTATTTATTCTTAAAGAATTAAAAACTTAAAGCAAAAAGTAAAACTAAAGCCTCCACTCATTCCAAAATTAAACAGTAAAATTTCTCATAAAAAATGCCCGGCGAAATTAATAAAAAAGTGAAATCACTTTCCAAATGAAATGGCCAGACGGAAGCGAGAGTGAGCGTACTAGCGCCAGAGACGTCAGAGCGACAGGCTTGTCAGCCGTCAGCTTCGAACAGGATAACAAAATATTTTAATCTTTGTTTTTGTTTTTGTCTGCATGCCAGCACTGAAACAGTCTGTGTGCGCTGAGACTTAACGGAAACTAACTATACAAGATTTCGTGTAACCTAGAACGGGCAGGCTGGGGTGGGGCGACTGACTCAAAAAATACGCTGTTGCATTTTATTGTTAGCAGAGAAAAAAGTGATGAAAAAATGAATGAAAAATAAGTGAAATTGAGTATAAAAAAAGAAACAAGAATAAAAAAATAGTACAAAAAAATGTGGAAGCCAGCCAGTTAAGTTGGTAGAAGTAAAAGTAAAAGGTTGCCGAGTTTCAGCTAAGAAGATGCGCCTAGCCAAATGCAAGTGAGCCGGTGGAGGCCAAAAGGCCGTGGCAAAATACAAAGTAATACAATACTGCAGGCCTTAATACTTACTTATTTCATTTCAAAGCAGAGAAAAGAGATAAATTGAGTAGGACAAGATACGGGCTAAGTAGGAGGCGAACAAGTGAGCTTAGTGAAATTGTGTGCATTAAGCAAATGAAAAGGAGAGCAGTGCTGGCGCTGCTGCAGCTGGCATAAGTCGCACAGATACCCTTCACCCAAGGTGGCGCGTCTTCGTGTCAAGGGTGTCAGAATGTCAGCGTGCTGGGGCGCCAGGTCGCCTTTCCGCTGGGCAAGCTCAGTCAAGGGTAAATGTTAAGAAGCGCAGCAGCAGCAGCAGTAAAGATTATTGCACTCGCTGTCCTTTGGCTATTTGTAGCACTTACTTAAGTTCATGCTTTTGCGTTTTTTCAACTCTCCATATTTTTATAGCGTTCGTCAGAGAGCTAGGAGGTGAGAGGGAAAGAGGCAGCTGACGATAAATACGGATTTGTAATGACCAGTTAAGTTAAAGTAAGTTTTAATCTCCGCGTGTTTGAGGTGTGGCGCGTAAATGTAAGAGTAGAATAAGCAATAAGAGAAATTTAAAGATTCTTCTTTTCGGTACAGGTCTGGTCATTTATTAGCTACAAATACACTGCTTTAACAACAATGGCTCAGGAACTTATAAAAGCCTTGATAGTTTATTTGTGTCTTATTTACTTTAATTTCAATAATTCTTTTATGAAAATATAGCTCGTTTTTCTATAAAAACCATATATATTCAGGTTTGAAATTTTGGGGGGAAAAATTTTTAAATAAAAAAAAATCCAATTTAAATTAATTAATTTTTAAACAAAATTTTTAGAGAAATTTCTGGTATGCAGTTTTATAGCTCATTGCATTTAGGTATACTCGTAAGAGAAAGTTAGTTTCAAGTGGCTCAAAAGTTGCGTTGGTTTTTGACAATTTTTTCTTTTTCTAACAGTATTGGATAAAGAATGAGCGAATTTTTTTTGTTGTTAACTTTTCTCACACAAAACGTGTCACGACAACTTTTTGGAAAAATCCACGAAATGACGCTGTGAATGCACTCAGGATGCCACGCTACGAATTTCGAATTTACGGCATAGACATTCGAATAAAAACGTGACGTGCTGTGTCTACCTTTATCAAATTGTTGCCGTTACAACCCGTCCTAAGCAACCTAATCTAGTGCGGCTATGCTTCATTTCTAGAATAAACCATTACTCAGACGCCTTTTGTGCTGTTAAGCCAATAATTGATAGTTTTTCAATATTCAGGAAGTGGTCAGCAAGCTTTATATGCACAAACTAATATCAACAAACAAAAACTAGTACAAAAATTGACTTAAATTTGCCATAAGTAACTTTTGCTTATTTCGTCTGGATCTCACGAAGCTTCATTGCTCCTTGTGAGTTTTTATTTTATTTTTGTGTTTGCTTTCAATACACAAAGTTTTTATTTAATTATTTTTCTTTTACTTTTCCCACATCTCAAACAAAACTACCTTACCAAAAACAATTTCTCCTTACTAAATTCTAGTTACATATCTTTCATAGGCAAGCAATTAAGCCGCGACCTTCATAGGTAAATACCGTTCTGCTAAAATTAGCTACTAACTTCATGAAAAAAACTACGGCTATTTAGCTGTGAATTAATAAACAAACAAATAACAAAACACCTCTAAACTTGCAAGCCACTATTAAAACAAAATTACCCAAACAAATCAAAGTTTTTACCATAAAACGCAAACTTGAAAAAATAGTGATACAAATAAAGTTGAACAACATTAAAACCTCGCCTACAATTAATTACAGAAGAATAAACTAAGTAAACTATAATAAACGACACACACACACACACATACCTATGAGCAAAGGTGTGCCTTCATTTCTCATACCACCACCAAAGCGACTATTTAATTGCCATGAAAAGAGAAAAAATTAATGCTAGCATACTTGGAGGCGCACATAAGCTAGAGCTAAGAGCTGCATATTTACGTGTGCATGTGTGCGTGCGTAAGCATATTCTGCTCGGAATATAATAGCATGCTTTTAATTACTAAGTGGGGGGATACCGAAGCGAGCTGGAACTTTACTACATATGTATGGTACGTATGTATGTGTGCAAGAGTACATGGCGAGCGAATGCACACAGGTAAATGGAAGAGAGACCTTGCGAGAAAACGAAGCGCAGTTATTCAGTAAAAACTGCATGTCCACTTGAGGCTGTAGATTTTTAATATTTTTACATGTGAAGCTATAGATTTTTATGGATTTTCCCATCAATTCCATTTTTCAAAGTACTTCAAAGTTTGAAATCTAATTTACTAAAATATAATTAATTTAACTTAAAATTTAACTAAATAATAAAAGATAAATTAAATAATAAAAAAATATTTAATAAAAAACTTGATACCAAAAGATATCCTCTTTCACCATTTAGCTATTCAAAAAAAAATGTTTTTTTACTTTTCAACTTTGTGTTTTTTACTATTTTATAAAAGCGTGAAATTATATGAACTTTCCTACTATGAAATAAGGTGTATGCAATGGATACTAAAAAAAACTTATGAAGCTGATTATATATGCTTCAGCCTAACATTAAATAGTCTAAAGGCTATAGATATGCCATCTCACTCACCAAAATAGTTGTGCTTTTTTTCATACTTCTATTCAAGTGCCTCCTATCGAGTTCAAAGCAATGCGAAAATCTACAGAATTGCATCAAACAACTCACCAGAAATGCTTCGCCCTGAATTACAATGAGTACGGGTTTGCATCAGGCGTAGTGTTGTCGGCATACTTGTAGATCTTATCACCGACTATTAAGCGACTCGTAGAGCCTCTGTTGATTTGTACACTCTCGGGCAGTTCGATTTTGTCAGACAGTCCGTGCAATTGAAATGTCGCGTGCCTCGTGTTTTGCTTTTAGTAGTAAGAAGTTCGCTTCGCTGCAGTGAGCACTGGTCTCTTCAACGAATTCGATTTCTTACCTCACTACGCGATGGCATATATTTTGGAGTAGTAGCTAGAACGTGGCAGTATGAGTATTCATCTTTCAGCGTTCAGCATTAACAAAGTTGGGTTTGTTTTTAGAGTAAACATTTTCTAGACACTCTCTTCCAACAGTGGATCCAGAAAATGAAGCTGTTAATTTTAGAATGGATGAATGATGAATTTGAGAAAGTCGTTAATGAAGATGAAAACACTCAGGCATGGAAGCCCATTTATTTAATATGTACTTAAAAAGAAAGACAGGAGGTAAGGGCAGATTAAACGGAAAGAGAGGGCGTGTGTTACACTATTAACTCCGGTTGAGAAACTTTCTTTATTCCATAACTTATTTGAGAAGATTGCTTTGAAGAATAGAGAATATACATAGAGGAGCTAATTTAAGAAAAACTGCTCCGAAGAAATACAGAAAAACTGCTCTGAATTATTTTCTTCCTTTCGACATGAGGTACATATTCGAATTTCTTTATTACCTGTAGTAGCCATAAGTAGGCCCCTCTGGTCGTGCCCCATGATCAACTCAACCGACACAGGCAGTTTATTCCTTCTTACTTCGATAAAGAAATCCACTACAGCCTACTTTAGTTTTTTAAGAAGCTCTTACTTATTACGCAGGTCTCTGTGTCTTTTGTATATGAAATCCAGGATTTACCGAATAGTTTCTGTGAAGCCAGAACTGAGTCTAAATTATTAAGTTAAGGATATACAAAAGCTTCATCCGCCCCGTGCTTACCTATGGTTGCGAACTATGGACGCCAAAAACTACTGAAATTAATCAGCTGATGGTATTTGAAAGAAAAATATTGCGAAAAATATATGGTCCTGTAAGACTGCAAGACGCTGCCAAACGAATAAGATATAATCATGAGCTGGAACTATTAGCAAAAAACAAAACTATGATAAGATTTATAAAGTCTCAGAGAACAAAAAGGCTCGAACACGTGTTGAGAATGCCCAAGGAGAGAACAACTCGAAAGGCAGTTGAATTACGTCCTCTTGGAGGCCGAAGAAGAGGACGCTCCAAAAAGGAATGCTCGGGGACGTGCAAGTTGATCTTGAAAAGCTAAACATGAGGCGGTGGTAGATGGTAGCCTTAGATAGAGACAGACGGCGCAAGGTTGTGAATGAAGCAATGGTTCCCTAAGAACTGTAATGGTAAGAAGAAGAAGAAGAAAGCCTGAATTGAGTTGTAGGTCCAAAATCCTCAATATCTTGGACTTTTTACCTCAAAAGTGACCGGTTTTGGTTGCATTAGAAATAAATAAGCCTGGGTACCCCTTTGAAATATGAAAAATATCTGGTTCTAAAAAACTTGTCTACAATTTTTCTTTGTAAACTGTAGAGTTCATGAAGCAAGTAAGTTTGGCTTGAAGATTTTCAATTTTGAAATATCATTGCTTGCAGAAGTTTACAATTAAGAGGATATCTTGCAAGATAAGTCTTCAATAGTTTGTATAATAACTATTAATTCATATGTTTGTTATTAGAATTCTAGATCGAACAAATCTTTAGAGAATCTTTTTATGTCGGAAATGGACTCGAAAGCCTTGCCATGCTTTCTTCGATGCAATCTGAAAATGAGTCTACAGTCATTTTGATGCTGTTTCCAACCCAGAAGTTTGGTCATACACAGTACACTTCCCTACGATGTTGAAGTTTTATAAAATTATTAGCAAAAGATGTCATATGGTTTTCCAAATATTTTGCTGAAAAATTACTAAACAGTTTTTAAATGCCTGGCATTAGCTCTTCCTCTACTTAGGCAAAGTTATATAAAAGAGTACGGAGCGACGCAAAGCAAAGCAGCAGATATAGTGATCCCAGAGTATACATTTGCAACTTTACTTTACCTGATTACTCATACTCAGTGAAAGTTTGATCCATAAGGAACGTACATACGAATACAATTTTTTAAAAATTTATTTATTTATTTTTTAAATTGTAAAACTCATAGGAAATAATTGATGCATTTGTTTAGTGCAGAGTGATGGTGGACAATTTAAAGCTTCAGAGATAATAAAAAGGATCTCCGTTTGGTTGAGTCATTTTTGGTTTCTTGCAATTTGAAAATTTTTGTCATGACTTTTTTCCGAATGTTGACTTATAAGCACGCCTACTTTGTAGGAATTTGTGTCAAAAATAACTTTCCACAAGAGATTAGCTTTAAAATTCAAAAGCCCTGTGCAAATCGCAGCATCCTGCGCCGACTTATTAGCAAACACACAAATTTTGAACTTTATTTGAGAAGATTTAGTGATTCCTATAGGGATATGTGGATATGTATGTAGGTATGCATGCATGAGTGTAACTATACAAATATGCATTTTATGCACACAAGTAGCATAACAATCACACACACAAACACAACACACATACACATACACATAAACACAACTAGAAGTGTAAAAAGTAAAGTTCTCAAAGTTTTACGGGCTTAAAAGAAAATTATAGTACTAGCAAGCAGCTTGCTTGTAGAACAAAAACAACAAATTGTTAAAAACGAGCGCTCGCAGCCAACGACCGAGCGTGCATATGCTGCTAGCTGGCTGTTTTGTTGAGGCTTTAGCGGTATCTAGCGGTAGAGCTGTGCTGCTGTAAAACTTTAATTGCCCTTAGTTGCCAACTTTTCAATTTGTAATTTGAATAAGAAACTGAAACTCAACTAAAATGGATTGTTTAAAAACTAAGAACTCAATGGAGTTGCTGCACGAGCGCAGTTGCAGGGCGCATATTTTGAGGAAAATATTTACGAAAACAGTAAAGTTGGTAAAGCAAAAAGAGTAGCGAAGAAAAAAGAAGGGGAAGAAGGGGGAAAAAGTTAATAAAAAACCCAAAAACTGATAAATCTTAACTCAAAAAAAAAAATAATGACAACTGAAAACGCCCACAGATATAAGCGCGCCAAAAAAAAGGGCTGAAGTACACCGAAGGACCGGAGAACTGAAGTGAGGAAAGTAGTGCGTTTAATTAGGTCTGCCTGCACTGCTTGGCGCTTGCGTTATACTTCTACGGCAACGAAATAATTCGTTAGTTGTTTTTGCCAATTTTCCAAATTTTTTTACGATTTTTCTCATTTATATATATTACTTTGTGTGCGTGCACATAAAATCACATTTCATGGAAGCCCATTTAATTGGCGCAGATTTAATTACATACCAATTTGCAGGAATGCGTAAAGAAGTTGCAAACAAGAAGGGAAATGGTGAACTTTAGGGTATAAGGCAAGACGAAAAGAAGAAAGTAGGTAAGAAGGGAGGAAATAGGCAGAATAGAAGACAGCAAAAACAATATGGGCTCATTTAGCGGGCATAGAATTGGAACTTTTTTCAGCGTGCAAGCTAGGCTGCTTTTAATGCCGGGAGCCTTACCCGCTAGGTGGCATTAGAGTTAAGTTATTTGAAAACCCTTCACTTATGATCCCATTTGATGCATTTTGCGAATAAATCGTATCCAGCACGCGTTGCACCGGTTACATTTTTTTGTTTTTGAGTGGCTTGAAAAGGCTTCTAGATTTACCTTTTGAAAGACCTTTAAATAACAAGAATATTTTGAATTTGAATAGGGTTATGCCAGGCTAAGTGCTTATTGGCAGGGTATAATCAAAATAGACGAATCCATCGTATTAGTTTCCCATAGGATATAGGCTTGAGAAATACCACTGCCATCTCAAAGGTTATGGCAGATTACCAAGCTATCTGCATAGACTTTGGATATGGCCCACCCAATCCTGTCGTTTTTGTGATCAGTCCTCGCAAGCTCCTTCTTCTCGATTACGATGCCTTAGCGGGGAGAAGAAGTAGACATTTCGGTTTGGTACGTCCAGTCATAGAAAGTCACTCTACCAGCCGTTTGAGTTGCATGTGCATAGATTTTAAAAACAAATTTTGTCCAGCACTGGACTGGTCTTGAAATGAAAAGTATATTTCATGCAACTCCTTTATCTGCCTTTTGTTTCTTTCAGTCACGGTAAGGCGCTACTCCCAACGGCAATTAGCGATATTAAAGGGTAACCAACTTCATTGAAAGTTACGACGATCGATGCCTACACTGACTTAAAAATGGGAATAGGAAAAGAAAAAGTTAGAAGTAGGAAGAAAGGAACAACAACATTTCGAACATCTTTCCTTTTGTGGATTTTTTGTTATATGACAAAGGAAAGATAACGGGTTGTAGCGAGTGTGAAAGCTGTCTGAGTAATAACAGAACAACAGATAAAGCTGATGATTTGGCGATCCAGGGCAGTAGTCTTCTTGCCGAAGCAGAATTAAGTGAGTACTGAACGGGCAAACACGACGACAAAAACGAGGTGTGTTCGCGAATTTTTGATTTTCGCAGGTTACGTATATTCGAATCTCGATTTGTTTTTGGCGATATGTTGGTATTCACATCTCTCACTCATGTGAACAAGTTCGGCCATTTTGAATGTTCAGTTAATTGTTGACAGCTGCTTCGCCTGCATGTCTTTCGGCTCGTCTTCGATTTTCACCTATTCAAAAAGATGTATCAAAGAACCTGTATCAAATTTTGTATGAAAAACGAAATTAAGTGCGCGGATGCGTTCCGAATGTCTGCTGTGTCATACGGAGAAGCTACTTTGGAGCAAACCAACGTTTATCGGTGGTACAAAATGGTCTCAGAAGGCGGAGAAGATGTGAACGACGAAAAGCATGCCGGACGCCCGAGCTCTTCAACAACACACGAAAAAATTGATGAAGTGAAGAAACTAGTATTGACCAATCGTCGAATCACCGTTAAAGAAGTTGCTGAGGACCTAGACATATCGATTGTCTCGTGCCGTTCGATTTTTTTCAATGATTTGGGCATGAGACGGGTCATCGCAAAATTCGTACCAAAACTGCTCAATTTCGACCAAAAGCAGCTTCGCATGAACATTGCTAATGAAATGTTGGACTCTGTCCGCGACGACCACAATTTGCTCCAGAGGGTCATAACTGGTGACGAATCGTGGGTTTATAGTTATGACATGGAAACCAAAGCTCTATCAATCAGCTCAATGTAAGCTGCCGCACGAACCAAGACCGAAAGAAGCGCGCCAAGTTCGGTCGAATGTAAAAGTTTTGCTTACCGTTTCTTCGATTGCAAGGGAGTTGTGCATCATGAGTTCTTGCCACAGGGTAAAACGGTCAATAAGGAATATTACTTGCTAGTTATCCGCAAATTGAGAGAAGGAATCCGTTAGAAACGCACGGATTTGTGGAAGAACAAAAATTGGCTCTTGCATCACGATACCCCCTTCTCATACATCGTTGCTTGTGTGCGACTTTTTCGCCAAAAATAACACCCTAATGATGCCACAGCCGCAGTGTTCCCCAGATCTGGCCCCCTGTGACTTTTTCTTGTTCCCGAAACTGAAAAGGCCCATGAAAGGACGACGCTACGTACGATTGACGAGATAAAGACGGCATCGAAGGAAGAGCTGAACAAGATAAAAAACATGATTTTTTGAAGTGCTTCGAAGATTGGAAAAAACGTTGGCACAAGTGCATAATATCTCATGGGGACTACTTTGAAGGGGACAAAATAGATATTAATGAATGAGTAAATAAATAAAAACAAAAAAAAAAATTCGCGATACTTTTTGAACACACCTATACTTGTGTTTCTTCAAGTGCCATTCAGGACTCCATTCGAGAAATATTTTACTTTGCAGATGAGCGATAATCTTAGCAAAGTGATGCCGTCGAAGAAGAGTTAAAGCAGGTGGTTGTGTATTTACCGCAAGGCGAAAAACCAGCAAGGAAGTGTATCCAAACAGGTAACTAAATTTCAACATTAATTTGCTGATCTTCATAGTTTGTGCGCTTTCGACCCTATACAACTAATTGGGAATGGAGCCGCTGCAAATACTGAATGCCTGAATGAATTTGAATCAGCTATGCCTAACTTGAATGCATGCAATTTTTGCGAATGTGTCGGGTACGCGTAAAAGCCTATACATATGCATATTGATATTTTGCTGTCTGCCAATGCAGAAGCATTTTTACACTTTTCGTGACGAAAGCATTAATTCATCTATAACTCTTGCACTTTTATGTGGACAAAAGCTGCCTTCACTCGCAAACTCACGACCTGTCTATACGTGCTTTAAATCATCACTATTTTAAATTCCATTGGCAGCCAATCAGTATAAATAAAAATTATTGCAAACAAATTATTTTTGAATAAAATGCTTATAAAGTTAAAGCCATATAATTTACCATAAACCATTAGCCAGCATCAATTGCATGCAAATGCAATAAATTTATTGAAATGTGTTGAGAAAAATAAAAATAAAAAATGGCCGTCGAATAAAAGCGATTTCGCTGCAAGGGCTACATCCTCACGCTATGCGCTTCACATTGCTCCACTTCCGCTAGCCACGCCAACCCACTTTGAGCGCACTGCTCACTTCTCCATCTCCTTTTTTGTTCTCCGTCTCTCCTTCTCTCTCGCGCTCTGCACGCTGAGTGCGGCCCCATAAAGTGCAATTAATTACGCAAAGCCCGCATTTAAATTAATTTGCCTCTTTTCGGCAATAAACAAAAATAATAATAATAATAAAAAGAATGGTTGTTGCACCAACAACAACAACAACACAAAACAATGAATCTTTACTGAGCGCATAAAAGTGCAGCTAAATACCAGCCGAACAGTCAAGTGCAATAAAAATTCGAATGCGAATTCTTGTGTAATTAAAATCAAAGTATTTCACGTTGGGTGCAAATATTTATGGGTGACTATAATTTTTGTAATGAAACGTGATAAAGGCAGTTGGAGTGCGGCAAAAAAATGTAGAAAAATATATAAGTGCGCAGGAAATGGGAAAAGAATAAGGTAGAGTGTCTATTTTCTGTGAACAGGTGAGTTAGGCAGGCAGTATTTTTGTTAAAGTTGACGCAGGTGAAGCCGATGACGCAATGGGTAGCGGGTTAGAATTGGCACTGAGCAGCAACGGTAGCAATTTCAATTGAATTTAAGACTTCGAATTTTTTGTCTTATCTAATTTTTAAACCTTAATCTGGGCTCTTTTCGTTTTGCGTATCTACGTCTCACGGTCACTTCGCTCTAGACGCGATATGCCGATTGTGTGACCGAGAGCATTAGCAAGGGAGTTCGGATAGCTTTGACATTTTTTTAATTAATATACGCAAAAATTACATTCATTAACATTGGACGGCGCTGCTTAAAAGTTTTAGTCACGTTATTTGCCACGCAAACTTCACTGATTTTTATTTTAATTGAAAATTTTCAACGACTTACCACACTTTGTCTTTAATATTCTTAAATGACCATAACGGTTTTGCATCACATACTCCCTTTGGCCTTGTAGCCCTATCCGGCTTTTGATATTGAAGCTTTAATGTTAATTTATTTGCTGCATGCGAACTGATTTGTTTCCTTGGTTACTGACAAACAAAAGAATGCAGTCAGCTAATTGAACATGGCCATTCACATCACTCTCCAGCGCATGGATACCCAGTAAGTGAAAATTATCGATACTCTTATGATTGTTGAATTTAAGCCAAGCATTTGCATTTGCCTAACATATAAAAACTAGTTCGTACTTTTGTTCGAACATAAATACAAAAACATTCGAAATTTAAGAAAAAGATAGAAAAAATGATGAATGAAATAGAAAGAAAAATATTTACCAAACATTTTATTGGAAAATACAGCAAAATTTTATTGAAAACATAAATTTTCTTTTCTCTTAGACCGGGAGTTAAAAGTATCGGGAAGGGTGGAAAAATAAAATTAATTAATTTTTTTCTCAGCCGACGATTAAACAGTTGGGTACAATTTTAAGAAGATCTAAAATTTCGTTTGAAAAAATGCCGAAATTTGAAAAACAATTAAAAAAAAAATTAACTAAGCAAATTTTTCAAATATGTTATCGGAAAGTTTGAAAAAAAAATGTAGAAAAAACATTTGTTTCATTTTCTCTCAGACGGAGAATTAACAAGTATGCTGCAATTTTAAAGGAACTATTCTAAGCTTTCGTTTAGGTCAGGTTAGGTTAGCCTGGTTGCCAACAAGCCACGCATAGACCTTTTGGTCTCTAGCGATACCAGATGGATTCCGACCTCTATGAATACCGAAAGTAGACATCATGTAGGATGTTAGCGCTTTCGGCGAATCTAAGCAGCGCTGGGAAATCAGCTTTTGAGACGTCCTCCAGCCCCCAAACAATGGGGCTCCCAGGTATTTTAAACGCGTTTTTAATAATGCCGGACAAACGCACAGAAGGTGTTCTAAAGTTTCCTCAACATCCTTTCTACATTTCCTGCATTTGTCCGTGTTAGCAATCCCTATCTTGTACGCATGTGCAGCCAATTTATAACCTGTTAGCATACCTATGACAGTTCTGCAGTCCTTTCGCGAGAGCGTAAGTACGAATTGAGTCAGTTTTTTGTTGTTAGTTCTACACATGACTTTTGGTGTTTTGCATGTGGTCAGGTTAGTCCAGCTAGTCCCACTCGCCTTTTCGTGTAGTCGTCCATTTCATTTCTTTCTTTTCCTGGACATATCACAAGCCTTCGACCGAGTGTGGCACCAAGGCCTACTCTTTAAAATAAAAAAGAAATTGCCACTAAATGCCTATTTGCTCCTTAAATCATATCTAAACCAACGAATGTTCTACGTAAATTACGAAAATGAAATTTTCAATTTCCAACAAATTAAAGCTGGGGTCCCACAAGGCAGTATATTAGGGCCAATCCTGTACTTAATTTTTACACACGATCTGCCAACCACAAAAGGTGTACTAACTGGCACTTTGCCGATGACACTGTTATTATATGCTCCAAATAAGCATAAATAAAATCTCCAAATGGCTCCGGAGCTGGCGGTTGAAAGTAAACGAACATAAATCTCAACACGTAACCTTTACCACAAAAAGAACCACCTGCTCACAAATCAACTTAAACCGTATTCCCATTCCGCAATGTGATAGTCCTAAATATCTAGGCATTCATTTGGATAAACGGCTTACGTGGAAAACGCATGTCTTTGCAAAAAGGAAAGCTCTAGATTTAATATATATTTCGTAATATGTACTGGCTGCTAAACCGCAAATCGATCCTCTCAATGGACAACAAACTTATCCTCTACAAATCTGTGATAAAACCAGTCTGGACTTACAGAATCCAACTGTGGGCTACTGCGTCAAATTCAAACTTGGAAATCCTGCAGCGTTTCCAGTCCAAGACTCTACGCACCCTAGTCAACGCTCCGTGGTACGTGACAAATGCCCAAATTCATCGGGACTTAGACATCCCTTCAATAAAAAAGGAAATACAAAATGTAACCAGTAAATACCGAAATCGACTTCAATCGCACCCAAATGAACTGGCCTCTACCCTCATGTCACCATCATGTGTCTTTTTAAGGTTGAAAAGAAAAACACCAATTCAGCTCGTCCAAGAGCCATCTATAAAATATTGAATTTATTTATTAGAAAGGATATTTCACTGGAAATATTCCTTTAATACTAGAATCAAAGCCACTCTTAAATGTAACCAAATATTTGTAAAATTTCTTCTAAGAATTGTAAGTATAGACAGAATACAAAATAAAGTTTAAAAAAAAACCAAAAAAACAAATTTCGTTGTATATTGTATTTAGCGGTTTTGGTATGACGTTCTCTTGTTCAAAAGGTAGACTAACAGCACTTTTTGCTATCTTATCTACTATTTCGTTCCCCATAATACCTTTGTGAGCAGGCACCCAATAGATATAAAGCCTACTGTTTGCGGCTAGCCTTTCTATGGCCTCCCTGCTCCGTCGAACATTTTTGGACTTAATACAATATGAGCTTATCGCTTTTATTGTTGCTTGACTGTCCACGTATATATTAATTGTTGAGTTGTTTCTTGTTCTAGTGTAGGCTAACTCCGCGGCTTTCCCCACAGCAAAAACTTCCGCTTGGAAAATACTGCTGCTACTACTGGCAGCTTGATAGGCTGTCTTATTCCTAGTTTTGAGCAGTAAATACCCGGTCCCACTCCGTCTAAAGTTTTAGAGCCGTCAGTATAGATATGAAAAGTTCTGTGGCCAGGCTTCATGCCTTTGTGCCATCCCTCCTCTTCAATTTTAGTGCGAAACCTTCTCTCCCAACTGAATTACCGAGTCATATAGTCTGTGCAACCTGAGCTCCACTTTCCTATTGAGCTCTGACCGAAGGTTCTGCAGGTGAATACTCCCGCAGCCACTAGCCTCCTCGCGGATTTCGCTGCCAGGTCTTCCCCCATAAGGTCAATAGATGGCCTGCTGAGTATCTTTTCCAGCGTCGCCGTTGGAGTGGTTTTCATCGCTCCTGTTATGCACCGAGCAGCGAGTCGTTGAATCCTTTCCAGTGGCATTAAGTACTATATGTCAGTTTTCTTGTCGCGGTCGACCATACTAATGCCCCATACAGCAATATCGGTCTAACTACTTCCATACGAGCTGGCTTAAGTATATTCATAAAACAAAGTAAAAAGTAAAGTAAAAAGTGCTTGAGTAGTTAGATTTTGGAATCAGCAGCATCTCATGCAATGTGCAGCTCGCAACTTCCGTTGTGAATTACACATTTATTCAGGCAGCACAGCAAGTGCAACTAACAACCAAAGAGTAGACAATTAGACAAGTAAAACAGACAGATCCTGTATTCTGCGGTTGACTGAGTCACATTTCGTATGAATTAAAACCGAGAGGCAGGGGATGAGCAAAAGGCCGCAGCTAAAGAATCAAATGACAGTGGAAATGGCAATGATGCGCATTAAAATTATTGGACCAACGATAAATGCATTTCTGCATCTACGATTGCACGTGACTGCACACGCACACAAGGCTGCGAACAAAGCGCGTGAATATCAAACGCATGCATAGTGTGCTTTCAGGCGCGCGCGAATGCATTTGCCATGACGTGTTGGAATTTAACGCATTGGAATTTACGAAATCTGCCACATTTTGGACACTACCTTGCACTATCACATGTTCGCTATTACGTTGCACGCATCAGCCGCGCACTGCTCACCTCTTATATGAATCTGCTCGCCTACGAGCTTTGTTCACTTGCTCAGGGATGTTCGAATGCTTTCGCGCGCGCGCTAATTTAAGTTAATGGCCATTGCCGTAAATTACATTAATTTTAACGCGATTTTGCACATACTGCCACATGCATATACATGCGTGTTTTGGAAGACACCCACTCACACACACATATATATATACATATGCATATAATCATTAAAGCATCACACAGCTGTCGGCCACTTTGGCATGTGTTGCCACTTTGCCGAACTTAAGTGCGATTGCAACCGCTTTGATTGCTGCTGTTCTTCTACTCCCCTGCTCTTCTACTCTTTTACTCTTTTGCCTTTCTGCTATTATGCTTTTGCAACGCGCTGCGTATACGCAACGTGAATAAACGGTCCAGTCGACTTGAGAGCGCCTTCTGGCTTATGTATGCACGTATGTATGTGCGTGTGTGCGTGTCCGCCATGGCCGGGATTGCACTAAAATGTATGCGCATTAAAATTTATGTTAACTTTATTGCACTTTCATGTAATTACTGTCAAATTGAATTAATTATGAGTAAAAATTGCAGTTTCTACTTGCAACACCACACAGTTCGGCGGCACCCCTCGTGCTCCATTTTCACCTATTCGTTAGCGTTGTGGATTTAAATTTTTTACGATGCTGCGGTAAATGCTGCAACGGCAGGTAGTAGTTGCGCCAAAGTGAGGGGTAAAGTATTGAATTATATATTTGGCCGCTGAATGTGGGGTGATTTTTTTCTCACGGAAATGTAAAAATGATTCGCAAAAATGAAATTCAGGCAGGTAAAGGTGAGTGAGGCAGGTGTGAATAGAGCTCTGAAATGCGGTACGGGAAAATAATAGCAAAATTAAACGAATCCAATCAATAAATGAACTAAAAAATAAATACGGAAAAAATAAGAATTAAGTGTTCTCGATGTTTCCTACGAAAAAAAAGTTTACCAAAAAATTATTAGATTTTCTTCTTTACAATTTTTTATCGTCAAGAAAAATCTGTAGAAAATATGTATTTCTTTTACTTTTCACTTAAACCGCCGCTTAAGAAGTTAGGTTTAATTTTAAAGGAAAATTTCAAAGCTTTCGTTGGAGCATTATTAAATAACAGCTAAACCGTCGAGAATTGGAAAAACTTAAAAAAAATTTAAAAAAAGTTAAAAAAAAATTTTTTAAAAATTTATAAAAAAATTTAAAAAAGTTAAACAAAAATTAAAAAAAAGTTAAAAACAAAATTAAAGAAAAAGAAATAAAGAAATTTGAAAAACTTTAACAAAAATTAAAAAAAAATATTAGAAAAGGAAAATAAAAAAAAAATTTAAAAAGCATACGCACAAAATTTCATCAAATTCGTAGTTTTTAGGCGACACTTGACACTGGCTCTCACATATAAGATATTAGATGAGAGGACGGCCAAGATTATAATAGAGAGAATTAAACGAAGGAAAAGACCTTTGTAGACTACGTCAAACAGTACTGATGATACATTTTCATAAAAATCTTACATTGTTCAATAAAAATTCTTGGCATAAATCTCAAATTTTTCAAAGTTCGCAAAATTTTAAAACTGGAAAATTTGACAAATTTTCAAAAAAATAACAATCTTTAATCAAAATTGTAAAAAAAATTAAAAGTTTTTCTAATTTGACAAAATTTTAAAGCTAACTAATAAAATTTTCATCAAGGTCTGAAACTTTTCAATCGAAACTTTAAGAATAAGTTTAAAATTTTTCTAATTTGACAAAAGTTTAGAACTTACTAATTTGACTAATTTTCATCAAAAATTCGAATCGAAATTCTAAGAAAAAATTTCGGTATGCAGTTTCTCAGATTACTAAATTCTAGTTTTATAAAATGTGGTTTCAGGTGGCTTATAATTCGCCTTGGTTTTTTAAGATTTTTATTCGTGATGGTGTGGCGCATTTCCCCCCTCTCGAATATTTAATCTCGATTTTTTAATAAGAAATTAAGGACAATTAAAAAATAAAAGAAAATTAGTAAGAACTGGTAAAAATATTGCGGTAGTATAGTTATTCGGGGGCTGTATTTTCGGTAGAAAAAATGGAGTTCTATTGCACTTCAAAATCGATGACCTACATTTTTCCTTTATGAGAGCCATCTTAGGAACTACAGACAATGCGATGGTCTACGCTAAAAATAGTTACCTAGTTGGCATGATTGATTAACGCTTGTCTCAAAAACAAGCAGCTACAGATTAAACCATTTCATCAACTACGTTTCACAATACGCGTACGGAAAGTTTAAATATATTTATTTTTCTTTGTTCAGTCTTCTCTAATAATGAAATGCTTTAAATTAAAAAAAAAAATGAATAACCAGATTGTCAAATTAAAAAAATTGTAATTAAAAAAAAAATATTTTTAAAGGGCAGTTGAAATTTGTACTCAGCAACTCTGAATACAAGATTTTATAAATACAAATAATTTTAAAAGTTTCGTGGCATTCAACGTGAAATTTTTTATATTTTAATACAAAATCACAATTAGCGGCCTTAAAAACAGTCTTGCATACAAAATTAATAATAAAAAATTATTATTATTTCAAAAATTGTATAACCGCTGACTCAAAATTTCCCTTAGTTTAAGCGTTTTAAATCCAGATTCGTAATCAGAGTCCCCAATACAAAAAAAAATTTGGTTAAAAAAATGTTTTTTCGGCATATTGAACTTTTTTGATGTTTTGAAATTTTTAATTTTGAGTTAAGCTTCGTAATCAAAAACCTCTACATACCAAATCAGAATAAAAATGAGTATTTTTAAATGTTTTCTAATACAATATTTATTTTAATTTTATTTTTAATACAGATAAGCTCGTAAGCCCCTAAATAACAAATTTTATTTGAAAAACCCGAATTGAAATTTTTTTACCGCCACATTGAAATTTTTTCGCTGCTAAGATATTTTTAATTCAGAGTACAGATTCGTATTCAGCCCAAAAGCCCCTAAATAATAAATTTGAATAAAAGAAATATTTTATAATTTAAAACATAATTTTTTTGGAAGAAATTCATGAGAACTCCAGAAGATCAAATTTGATAAAAAAAAAGTTTCCCAAACAGAGGTGTTATTCAAGTAAAACATCAATGGTATCGTTGCTTATGTCGCACGTAGTGCCGTCTTGTTGAAAATAAACGTCGTCCAGACCAATACCATCCAATTCCGGCCATAAAAAATCGTTAATTATCTCTCGATAGCGCAATCCATTCACCGCAACCGTTGCTCCAGCTTCATTTTCTAAAAAGTAAGGTCCAATGACTCCGGCGCACCATAAACCGCACCAAACAGTCACACGTTGAGGATAGAAAGGCTTTTCAACAATAACTCTTGGATTTTCTGAGCCCCAGATCCGACAAGTTTGCTTGTTGACGAAGTCACCGAGATGGAAATGCGCCTCATCACTCAAAATGATTTTTCGAAGGAATTCCGGATCAGTTTCATGTATTTCCACGACCCAATCAGCAAAGACACGACGTTGTTGTTGATCGGCTAGCTTGAGTTATTGTGTTAACTGGAGGCCTTAAAACCCAAATCTTTATGCATAATCCGGTGTAATAACGTTTGTGCAATGCCTTATTCCAAAGAACGACGAGGAATGGACAAACCTGGGTTTTCTTCAACACTTTCGGCTACAACAGCAATATTTTCGGCTGTACTTGAGCGACGTGCACGGGTTTTATTCTTCACGTCACTAACTTGTCCCAACAGCTCAAATTTGTTCACCAATTTCTGTATTGCGGTCCGACAAGGTGCTTCACGATGACCGAAAAATGTTCGAGTTTTACGAACCGTCTCTGCCGAATTTTCACCAGTTTTATAGTGAATTTTAATAATTTCAATGCGTTGTTTAAACGTGTATCGTTCCATTTTTATTAATGGCGTAGTTTCTACTTGTCAAATATCAAAAAATGGCAGCTTCAAAAGTGACATCTACCGAAATAGCGGGCTATTCAAAATACCACCTGTTATTGGAAAACCCTTTACTGTTGAAAATGCGCTTTTGTATCAGCTGAAACAATTAATCGTCTGCATTGTTTGGAATGCATGCAATAATTTATATGGATTTATTTTTGTTTATTATGCTAGACCTTGAGCAGGGCTTTGGGTGGCTAACAGGCATTAAATCATTTACATTGGTTTCTTTTGGTAAACCTATTTGGATATACATTTTCTGAATTCCTTTAAGTCCTACAGAAGTTGAGATATTACCATTGACCTTAAAAACCACTGAATATCAAATACATATGATATCTACAACCCTCAAGCGAGCTCGGCAAGCTGAGAAAGGCTGCAGATGGATTAAACTGATGTTATCTGTCATGTCCGACGAACTGTCGCAAACCCTTCTGTCATTAAGCGGAAGGGATTGCAGACGGCTGGTTGGGCTGATGACGGGCCACTTTCTGTAGGCAAAGCACATGGCAAGGTTGGGTATCTCAGACAGTGTACTCTGCCCAGCTTGTGAAGAGGAGGATGAGACAGCGGACCACTTCCGGTGCGTCTGCCTTGCCTTCGCTCGAATCAGGTTTGAGGTCTTTGGCACTGATGTGTTAAGAAGCGACCATTTTGGCTCCTTGGCACCACAAGATCTACTCAGATTTCGATCAGAGATCGGGTAACTTTACAGAAAATTAAAAGCGAATCCAATGGCCTTAATTAATGTCTGGACATGCTAGTTGTCCCGACAAAAACAAAAATGTATATGATAAGAAACAATTAATTTAGAAAAATGTATGACTAATTGCAGATTCGTTATAGCACCCCCAAAAACTGTATAATACAAAGCCACATTAGTTATAAATTCTTCACATGCTGAAAAGTAAGATCTTTTTCGGTTTGCCGTCTACCCCTAACTAAAAACTTAACATAAACAACCTTTTACCCCGCAATGTCATACTTTATCAATTTTAGCTACAATATTTTTACATATTTTTCTACTTCAAATGTCCAAAAATTCACTAGTATTCGTTAAAAGACAAAACGTATTCAATTACATAGAACAGATCTGGTGTCAGACAAGGTGAATGGACTGCCTTCCAAAGAACGATTGCCGTCAAAAAGTACCAGAATTGATATGCACTTCCTTTCATAAAATTCGCGTCAGTGGACTTTTGCTTGCTATTCAATTGCTGACACCATCGGGGAACTGATATCCGTGGCAATTAGCTTAAAATTGCTGCCAAGCTTTCCCAGCACTCAAGCAGCATCCTCACGTGAGGAGTCAGCAAGTCAACTGGTGTGGCCAAGACGACCCGTACACGTGTAGGTATGTAGGTACCCGTACTCATGTAAGTATACTTGTATGTATTGGTTACCTTATTTCAAAGCACCTATAAGCAATTAACATTTTGTCAGCAACAATACATCCCAGTCGTCAAGGTTAATTTGGTGCGATAGTTGTAGAGAAATCAATGAACTTTTGGTATGACAGGGATATTCTTGAATATGTGCTTGTGTGTGTGTGTGTGTGTGTATGCAAATACATATGGATTTAAATAGACTTCCGTATGTTTTGTGTGCCAAGCTCACCTTTGTTCGGTTCAAAATGTTAAATCTATGAAGCGTTTCAAAAGGGACCATTATCTACCGCATAAAGGTTGAAGTACCTCTTAGTTTTGTTTCCGTGCATCTGTTCTCTTGCGGCATAAATAATTGGACAAATATGTTTTTGAACTTTGTGGGTGGCGATGTGGTCTATGTGGAAAATAGTTAACTAGTTTAAGCACAGTTTTCCCCTATGTTATGTGTGTTTATATATTGACTTTTTGTTTTTTTTTTTGGGACAAACACCGAAGCAAATGGCATTTGTAGGCTTATCAATTCCTGCCGAGAGACAGCAAAAACTATTGCACTACTACGTTGAAACGTTTAAATCAAAAAAATTTTTAAATTATAAGAGCACCACATATTGAGGAGTTCGGATAACTTATTTATTAATTTTTTTACTATAGTTCATTCCTCATATTTAGGCTTAGATTTTTTGGAGGTTTGCACTTCGACCTCATGGTCTTTTGCGCCCTAGTTCATTCCTTAGTAAAGACTACAAAAGTCCTGCGTTCATGAAGAAAATGCGCCACACCATCAAGCAAAAAAATTACAAAAAATCAACGAGAATTTTTAGGCACTTCGAACTTGCATTTTATTATACCAAAATTAAATAGGCTATAAAATTTCATTCTGAAAAATGTTCCGAAAATTCTAAATACAAAGTTCAATATTTTGATGAGAATTTTTCGAACTTTTATAGATTTTGCATACAGTTTAAAACTTGAATTTTTATGATTTTTGTTACATAAGTGAACCAAAAGTGGATATTTTGCATACGAATATATACAAATTACTTTACTTGTCGCATTTACTGCTCAATGGCATTTGCGTGCCGTCTGCAAAGTTGTGATTTATTTGGACGCCGCTTTGGCGGTGCTGGCGGTCGCGAGTGCCCACTAGAGCCGCAGTCTATACAAAGTCGCACAATACACCCGCCGCTCAAGCAGCCTGCTTCTACATACATACCAGCACATAATCAAACAATTTTTAAGCGCTTTTTTATTTGTGTTGAACGATTTTTGCATTATGTAGCGCGGCCTCCAACTGCTGCCACTGGCACCGCCGACGACGTCAATTGACGGCAATAAAGGCGTATGAATAAAAAAAATATGAAAAATTGTTTCTTGTATTAAGTACAAAAAAAACACAAAAGAAAAACAATTGAATTCGAAATCGAAATCGAAAAAATCACCGCTGTCCAGTCGCGAGCTAACCGCGCGTCCCGTGCTGTGTGTGTACGCCGCGACGGCTCATGTCGAGGCCCTCCAATCTAGAGCACAATAAATTACCAATTATATTTTCATTTCATAATTCTACCGGCTGATATAGCAACCATTCAAAACGCAAATGAAATGAAATGAAGTCGCCACAAGCCAGCCAACAAACCAACCAGTCAGCCTTCCAGTATGCGCCTACCACCCGCGCACGTCTCACAGACACAGCCTGGTCAGTTGCGCTGCAGTGGCTATCGATGCCCAAGCGAATGCGTTGCGTGTACTCAACGCAATCCACTACAAACATACCTACACACATAGGTGCATATATTTGTGATTCATTTACGTATTACTGTTGTTGATGGTGATTGTTGTTGTTGTTGTTGTTGCGCTGCTTGTCGATTTAATATTCAGAAAAGCGCAAGGAATCAAATTAACTGCTTAATGAAAATCCTTTTTTTGTTCAATCACCGTCCACCCTCCGCCTGGCGCTACACAGCAACTGCCTGGGCTCTTGACGTGCACACACACACATGTATATTTGCGTTTTTGTGTGGGTAAATATGTATGTGCGCTTGCATTTAAATATTCATATGGGGCGTGCATGTGTGCCCCATGGAGGTCGCCAACCGCGCTCAGCATAATGACAGCGGAATCGCAATTTAAAATGCAATAAATTTAAATAAATGCAAACAAATTGGCATTGAACAGCGCAATATTCTTCAGTTTGTTCATGCTCCTCACAGCGCTTGTGCTCATTTTGAGTTTTTGTTCTCGACATTGAGGTAGGCTGAAAGTTAATTAACTACTTCATTTTGAATTAAAAGTGAAGATTAAAAAAAAAAAAAAATATGGCTTTCAAGATTTCGAAATGCGATGCTGAAGATGAAATATTTATGTATTTTGTGTTGTTTGAGCGGAGGTCGTTGGGGTACTCGGGGCTTTAGGTGGCATTATTTACTATAAGTAAGAAATACTTCCCTCTAGTGTGCTACAGGAAAGTATACTGGGTCCATTACTTTTTATAATTTTTGTTACTGGCATTCCCAGTTATTTCAATAATGCAAATTTTCACTTGGTTGCTGATGATTTAAAGCCATACTCGGTGATTGCAAATACAGCAAACTCTTTAAATCTTCGATCTGCTTTAGATAACTTCGTTGCTTGGTGTAAAAGAAATAAGTTAAATTTAAATATAAGCTATTGTTTTCATGTCTCCTATCCGAAATCTTGTTCTCTGACATCCACTTGCCATCACATTGGTGGCTCTAGTTTATCCAATCCAAGAGAAATTTTTAATCTTTGTGTGGTGCTTGTCTTAAGATTTTCTTTTAAAATACACTTAAATTACACCATTTCAGAGTCATATTCGTTACTTGCTTTTATCCACTTCAAATATGTTGTATACTTCTCTGGTGCGTTCGTAACTGGAAGCGTCTTTATGTGGAGACCACGTTATGCTTGTGATATTACAGGATCCGGTACTCGAAGTGTAATTAACTTCAGACCGCTCGCGCAGCTCATGCACGGGTATCAGCTGTCTGTTAGTTGACTAAATGACAGTCCACAGTATTCTTTACGAGTACTAGCGCGCGGAAGCATTTTGCCGAGAGTCAACGCGAAAAAAGAAAATCACTAATGGATTTCAAACGGAGTAGTGTGACTGCATTATATTTGGTGGGAAATCACAACCACTGATTGTTCGTGAGCTCGAGCACCTTAAAGTAAATACAGTTTTTGTTTATCGCACCATTTCTCGTTACAATGATACTGGTAGCGTTCAAAAAGTGAAGAAGCGGCTTGAGCGAAATCCACGACGAAGTGCGTGTCAAATGGCGAAAGAACTTAAAATATCTGACCGTTGCATCCACCGCATACTGAAGAATTACCCCAAAGTCAATCCTTACACAATCCAAATGGCGGATGATCTCACACTGAAGCAGCAACAAGTCAGACTTGAGAGAGCGGCTAATTACCGAACATTGTGATTTCTGACGAGAAAATTTTTCAAATTGAGCAATTCGTAAACTCCCAAAGCGATAGTGGTTTGGGCCGCTGTAATCGCAGATGGGCGATCTCCAATCGTTTCATTGAGCCTGGCGTCAAGGTAAATGCAAAATATTGTCAGGAAAGTATTCTGGAGATTGCTTTGAAGCCGCGGACAAACATTTCGGTGGCAGACCATGAACGTTTCAACAGTCCTCGGCACCATCTCACAAAGCTCGAGTGAGCCGAGAATGGCAAAAAAAAAGAACGTTCCGAACTTCATAACGTCCACAGAATGGCTCTCACATGCACCAGACGTGAATTCGATAGATTATTCTCTTTCGGGCACTTTGAGCAGGTCCGAACTAAAAGATTCACCTGTCTCGAGGCGCTGAAAAAAGCCATTGTCCGCGAGTGGGGAAAAATACCTGTAAGTCACATTCGGGCAGCTTGCAATTCGTTTCTGGACCATCTCAAGACCATAGTCAAGGCAAAAGGGGGCCATATCGAGCAATAGTGAATTGATTCTTAATTTTGTATTATTTTCACACATTTTTTACTTAAAGTAAAAGTAATTTTCCAAACTAAATTTATGGCCTTTTTAATTGATTACACTTCGAGTGCCGCAACCTGTAGTAGGCTTGAATGTGCCCAGAAAATCTGTGTGCGTTATGCTTTGCGTTCTTTGCATCGCACTGATCCAATCCCATCCTATACTTCTTAAAAGAAGGTACTAGCTTAGTAATCTAAAAACACTAGGTAATAGACTATGGTCTCCCTCACTTTCGCTTTCGGTTTCATAAGAGGGGTGATTGACTCCCCATCGAGAAAATTAATTCCTATATTCTTCAGCGTAGCTTACGTAATCCTGATATTTTCTGGTTAGGGATCTGCAAAATTGATTATGCTTCCAATGATCCGATTTCTAGATTTCTAGAACTTTGAGAGATTTTAATATGGTTTCAAATCATATGGGCAAATCCCGTGATGCTTTCAATATACATAGGAAACATTTTTCCATGAAAGTTTGGAATAATATATTTAAAGATCGATATTATTTAGTATTCTCTTTTAATTTACCAACACAAATGTCCAAAAAATCATAAATTCTTTTTGTTAAAAAAAATTCCTATTTTTTATGGTGAAATGGTTGAAGTGCCAGTCTGGCACTCCTCAAGTAGCACTAAAGCGCCGTTTTGATTAAAAATATTTTTTATAGTGATACTTAAAACCCCCCAAATTTAAAGATTTGAAAATTAAATAAAAAAAATATTAATCCCCTTTTTTAAAAAATCACGCGATGAAAATGTTTCTCACTGGTGCTTAGGCGTTACAAAAGATCGTCCATACCGTGCGAGCCTGCAAATCTACACCGCGCCTAAGCTTTAATATTAGTAATAGAATTTAGAGCTAAATTGGTAATGGAAGGTTCACTTCGTAGAGGAAAAAGAAAGTTTTTAAGATGGTAGCTTCAGCAAGGAGTCGCCTTCATATAAAGTATTTAGTCCTGCCATAAGTTCTGTTACAAGTTAAGTCCGTTAAGTATAATACTTCTTTAATGAAGTTAGTTTTATGTAATCATTTAAATATTAAAAACAAAAATTTTAAATTTTGATTCGAAATGGTCTTCATTTGCTTTTACACAAACCTTCAAACGATTGGCCATTCAGCTATTGCAAGCAGCACGCACAGTTTATATGGAAATTGACGTCGCTGCTCGAACCAAAGATGAGTAGAGAGTCTCCAAATTTCTGTGATGTCCTTGACAGGTCTTGTACTCCAATTCTGACCACAAACTATTGTCCAATGGATTCAGATCTGGACTTGCAGACGGTCAATCTTTTGCGGCTATGATCACAGGAATATTGTTTTTTAGCCACTCCTGGGTGGTTTTTGCCTAACGGGCTGGAGCGGAATCTTGCTGGAAGACCCAACGCTCTCCATTGAAGAGAATACTACTTGACTGCCTCACCACGCCTTCTGAGGCATCTTCCTCGTACACTTTTGTCACGGTCTTCATCCCTTTTTCGCAGCAATGAAGAGATGTAACGCCTTTACAAGACACGCCACACCAAACCATTACGGAGGCTGGATGGTGGCCACACTGATCCCTTAGAACAAAATTTTTTGCGGCTTTGGCAGTTTTAGCAAAGATTTTTTGGCTTATTACTTCCTCAACAGTGAAAATTTTCTCATCTATGAAATGGCCGTTCACCGCGGGCTACCGGAGAAGCTGCTTGCATCTGTCCGGTCTAATTTTCTTCAAGCGCGTTGTTGAAAGATGACCATTTGAGCGACGGAAGGTTTTCAAGGGGAGATCATCTCTAAATAGTCTTGACCTGGATTAGGTTGATATGATACATTCATTCCCTAGACATCGTTTTGTGCTTTCATCTTAATGAATTCAATTGGCTCTTAAAGGATGAGTGACTATCCTCAGAGGTATGACCCATTCTAGCGTTTATAGTAGAAGCTTTGGTGATAACGTTTGGCTCACCAGAGGATTTTCGGATGTCAAATACCCCAGACTATAGAATGATGAGCTTTATAAATGAATTTTACGGCGTCAGAAGCAAAGTCAATCATTTGAGACGCAGTGGCTCTTCCGATTGGGTTATATTCGTGAAAATGTTGTATTCGTTTAGCGCTGAAATTATTCGATGCAGTGCCAGTGGCTGTACCAAATAAGGGAGAGTGCTTAAGATCAAGCAGTGAAGCTCCTGGGTTCACTTGATTCATTATCGCTTAAGGGGTTAGCGCCAATAGAGGGAAGTTAACACTCTAGGCATAAGAATTCATCCAACCAAATGCTTTTCTATAAGGAAAATCTAAGTTCTTAGGAAAATTAGATTTTTAAATAATAAGAACTGGAATCGCCATATTCAAAAGTGTAGCCTAAATAGCCCCCCTTAAAATACAAACCTACATTTCCAAAAGCGCTGCATAATTGAATTAGTTTCATTAAAATTGCAACACTGTGCTCACATATTTTATCACACATAAATTCAAGCATTCACCCGGGTATAGTGCGGCATCTGGTAGCCAGGTAGGAGAACGGGCGCGTAGCCCAGCGCAAGCGTGGAACAGATGTTGTATTTGTGCCGGCGAGAACGGGCATAAAATGCAGCAAATGTGCGCCCAATGCGACCAACGTGGGCAATGGCATTCCAATAATATTTCAGCAAAAAGGTGTCTTGGCGACAAGGATTCATTGCGACGCGAATGCCAGGTGTACCACTCTGATGCAGGCACAGAGGTTGAAATTAAGCTTAAATGCCATTTTGTTGCTGTAAAAATACATTTAAAGTAAAAATGCCATTTAAAGAAATGCAAAAAAGCAAAGCAAAAAAACGAAATGAAGTGGCACAAGAAGGCAATGGAAGAAGTCACAAAAAGTACATAAAAAAACTCAAACAAAGTGCATATAAAAACAATGTAAGTGGGTGAAAGAAAGGACGAAATGCATACATGGTAGAAATGGCGGAGAGTGGCGGAGGACGTGATGCAAGTCAGCTCAGCAGATTTAGCACGAAATCGAATTGTAAAATAATTGAATTGGAAAATGGCCACAAATGCTGACAACCAAACGGCAACCGCAAAGTGAAAGAAGACAACGAAGACACAACACAAGCGCGCACACACACACATGCACACTGGCAGCAAACAAAAGGAAATGCAATGAGAATAAAGAATTGTTGCTTGCAACTTGCAACAACTTTGTGTAGTAGCCACTTAGACAAAAAAATGAAACCAAAAAAGAAAAATCAGAGACAGCGCAAGCCAATAGTCGAGTGGCTAATAAAATATTAGCAAACGGCAAAGGCAACGGCAACAGAGGTCGCTCTGTCGCAGCAGCGCAAATGTTCATGCGACATGGCGACGACGATGATTCTGCTGGTAGCTGTGAATGCTTTTGACGTCCACATTACTGTTTCGCTGCTGCAGTTAAAGCTGCGGCTCAAGCCTTCACGCATTTATTTAAAATTCCTTTTTCCAGCTGCTTGCTTACATTTGCCATTTTTTCTTGCATTTTTTCGCTTTTGCCTGCTGGCTTGGCTTTGTGGCCTGCACTGCGCGCGTCGAACGTTCATCGTCGTTTGTGGCTTTTATGGTGTTGACATTGTCTTAAAGCGCGACATTTCTAATTTGGCATTTAAATGTTCATACCCAATTACGTTTTTTTACTTTACGAGCACGCTGCGTTGCATGCAACAGCGTGTGTGTTGCATCATTGAGCCACATTGCAATGTGCTTCGGCTGCTAGCTGCGTATGCAAGTAGCTGCTATTTAAGTGCTGTTCTGTCATTCTTTATTGTTGGCATTGCCAGTGCCATGGTCAGTTGCATATTTGCACAGTTGGTTGCACCACGTTGGTGTATGTGCATATGTGGCAAGTGTGTTTGCTGTTGTAAATAGGTTCATATGTTCGGTATTTGTGCTATTTCTTTATTGCTCATTTAACTGCCACACGTGGCACACAGGGAAATTGGGCATAATTTGCATAAAAATGGAATGATGTGGAATGGAGAGGAATGGAAAGGAATTTGGTTGAATGGAATTAAGAAAAAGGGTATATTGTGGAATGATAGGAATGGAATGGAATTAATGGAATAGACCGGAATTAAAAAACAAATATTGAATAGAATTTAATGTAAGGAAATGAATTGAACTGGAAAGAAGAAAAATAAAATTGAGAGGAATAAAATGAATAAAAAATGAATCGCAATAAAAATGAGTGAAGAAATGCCGAAATTAAATTACCTAAATAAAGAAGCCGAAGGCGAGAAAATGGAAATAAATGAAGACAAATGAAGAGGAGTTAATCTAAATGGAGTAAAATGGAATGGAATAGAATGAAAAAAAAACAGAATATATGAAGTGAAATTGAAAGAAAGATAAGAACTGAAGTGGAATGAATGGAAATAAAATGGAAAGGAGGAATTTGAGAAGAAAGAAAATTAGTAGAAGGGAATTAGAGTAAATTACTTAAATAAATGAAGTAAATTAGAGAAAAGGGAAATAAGATTGAAAGAAGTGAAATAGAACGGAATGGAATGATATGAAAAAGAATAAGAATAAATGGAAAGAAATGAACTGAAGTAGATTGAAAGGAAATAAAAAGGAACTAAAAAATTTTAGAAGGAATGGAATCGAATGGAATATAATACAAATTATTAAAAATGCAATGAATTTGAATTACCTAAGTAAACGGTTCGAAACAGAGAAAGGGAAAATAAATTATAAAGGAATGAAATGGAGTTAAACCAAATGGAGTAAAACGGAATGGAGTAAAGAAACGGAGTGGAATAAATTTCAAAAAAGCAAATTATACATTCTGTCAAAAAAGTACCGGGAATTGTACAATAAAACGCAAAATAATTGTTTAATCATCAAAATTTATTTGGTCCCTTCGAAGCAATACACATAGGCCAACGATTAGTCTAGTCATCAAAACACCTTTTAAACGCATTTGAAGAGATCTTCTTCAGCTTCTTCAGCGAATTCCCCTTAATGGCCTCTCTCGACTCAAAGCGGCGTCCGCGGAGTAGCAGTTTAAGTTTTGGGAGAAGGAAAAAGTCACAGGGGGCTAAGTCCGTTGAATACGGTGGTTGTTTGATGCTATTTGTCGAGTTTTTGGTCAAAAAAGTCTTCACAAAATAAGCCTTGTGAGACGGTGCGTTATCATGGTGCAAGATCCATGAGTTTTCTTTTCACAAATTGAACCGTTATCCACGCACATTCTCTCTCAAGCCTCGCATATCTTCCAAGAAATATTTTTAGTTTACCTTAGAATCATTTGGAATGAATTTCGAGTGCACAACTCCATGACATTCAAAGAAAACGAGTAGCATGATTGTCACTTTTGACCGACTTTTACGTGGTCTTCTGGGTTTCGGCTCATATGGATAGCGTCATTCAGCCGTCTGTTGACTGGTTTGAATGTCAAACTCATATACTCACGACTCATCACCTTCGGGTCCGAGTTCTCTTGCTCAAGCATGTTTTCAGCCACCTTCTTCCGGCGAAGAAGCACCATTTCCTTGACTTTTTCGACGTTTTCATCCGTTGAATACGTTGGTGGGCGACCAGATCGGGGCAAATCTTCCCACTCGCAGATCCGTGTTTTTCATTAACCGCCCTCGCCATAGACTTTCTGCAACACTTTCAATGATTCAGCACACGAATTCCCGTTAAAAACACAAAGTTTAAGACCAATTCTATTTACTAATACAATTTTTTTTTCAATCGAGAAAATGCGTAACTCCTTTGGGGAAAAAAATTATAACAAGTCAACGGAATTCTTTAGCAGCTTGAAACTTGCACTTTGCCGAACTTAAATTTTATAGACCATAAAACTGCATACCAAATTTTTTTGCCAGAGGGTCTGTAGTTAAAAGCCGTGGAGTTGTGATGAAAAGTATGTGAATTTTTTCTAATATCTGCAAAATATTTTAAAACTGGATTTATATGGATTTTGTTACACAATGAACTATCGTCATCAGCATCGCCATCAGTTAGCGCTACAACCCGGGGTGTTGTTTGACTTCCTCCACTATCCAGGCTTCTCTATCATTTGCTAGTGACCGCCAGTTTCTCACTCCAATTCTTTTCAGATCATCTTCGCCGCAGTGTTGTGGCCATCTTTCGGGCGGTCTTCCCCTTTTTCTGTCCCCTACCGGCGTAAAATCCATAGTATTTTTTTGGACGCGAGTGCTTTCTATTCTTATAACTTGTCCCAGACATGTTATCCTCTGCGAGTTAATAAACTTGGCCATATATTCTCCGTTCATTAGACTGAGCAGCTACCAGTTGCTATAAGTTATACTTTTAGAAAAAAAAATGGAGTTAAAAAAAAAAACCGAAAATAGAAAAACTACTCAAAATATGAATGTGCTATCGTTTGTCACGATTTGTATTCATTTCACTTATGAGTGAAATATAAGAGTCGTTTAAAAAGAGTCAGTGCAAAGTCGGGGAGATGGTACGTCTCAAGGTTGTAGATATTTATTTAATAGCATCTCTTGGAAGAACATCCACCAAGTTTCAGCCAGATGGGTATATTTCTTTGTGTTTGCCATTCGTTTGAATCGAAGGAGATAAAGAAGTGGAGTGATTTTCCTTTTCCATCACGACAAGTCACCAGCTCACCAGCTACAGCAGCTGTGGTCGTAGAATTAATAGAAATAGTTTTCCAACTCGTTTCACATCGCCTCTCTTCTCCAGACCTTGCTCCCTCTTATCCCGTGGACTACTATTTTTCCCCAATGTCAAGAAACGGCTGGCAGCAGAAAGATTTTACTTCAACAAGGAGGTGGTTACAGAAATGGATGCCTATTTTTCAGGCTTAAGCAAATCCTATTATTCTGAACGGATCAACAAACTACTATAGAACAGCTTTGGATGAAATGTATAAGCCTGTGTCGAAAAATAAAAAAAAATTACCACAAATAATTAAGAAGTCTTAATTTTTCCACGGACTTTTCAAACGATTCAAGTATCCAGTTGGGGCTTGATTATTGCTCTATCGTTTAAATTTTAGCTTAGCATAATTTGAGTTATTTATTTATACTTTTCTTCGTACTTTTTTGTTATACAACTGCATTCACAGCCATTGTCTCAATATGAAATCAACTCTCATAACTGGCTGGAGACTTCATTTCTCAGTTCGCCACTGGCTTTTTTCGATACATTTATTTCCGCAACATAAATGGAAGTTCATTTCGATAGATCAACTCTAACAAATGTACTCCAAGTCTAGACGAAATTAGTTTTCCCTTGCGCCATATAAGGGGTGGCAGCAGCTATTACTCTTCACTTAGCCAAATAGTAATAAGTGAGTGAAGGTAATAAGCGAAAAATGTCGGAAGCAGAAAAAGTTAGCGCAAAAGAGCGAAGCAAAAACTAAACAGCAGCAAATAAATAATCATAGTGTAAAATAGGCAAGGCGAATGGATGCGGGGCGAGCTGTGCATTTTTCGCAATATTTCATTTTAAGCAAATAGACAAGTCTGCGCAGCAACGGCTGTGATGCCACAGTGCCAGCGAGTGGAGCATGAAAAGTGCCAAGCATAAAAGTATCGCCAGCCACATCATCAACATCAGTAGGAGCAGCAACAACAGCAGCAGCAACTTTAAGTTTTTGTGCATCAAGAAATTTTGTCTGCAAATGGACAAATTGTCACCATGTTTGGCAACATTGGTGAAAAACACAGGCACACACACACACACACGCACACTCGCTCAGTGCTGTGCTTAATCAATGATAAATTGCATGCGTCCATTTGTTGTTTACACTTTTTTGTGACCGGTTGCAACTATTGCTGCTGCTGCCATTGGCAGTGGCAGTGGCAGTGGCAGTGGCAACATTTCAAGGGCAACATTTGATGATGTTGCTGACAAAGTGTGCAACACATGCACCAAATCGCCAGACGAGTGTAACCAACAAACACCAAAAAAACAAAAGCAACTGCGATGCGCACAGAAGAGCTTTGCACAAAAACAAAAATGCTGACAACAGCCAATTCGCTGCGTAATTTTCGCATGCATTGCTGTCACATGTGCGTTGTTGTTGTACAGCAACATGCAATCATTTGGCAGCCCAATGGTGGTGAGCGCAGTTTTTGTTGAACGCTGCGCGGCTTGCGAAACTTTCGTGCCACGTTTGTGTTTTTTGTTGTTGCGCATTGCAACTGCCATCGCTACGTACCTATAGTTTATGGCACATTAAGCGGCATAAACATGGCCATTGAGCACGTTGATGGCAACCGGTGCCTAGATGCTGCATGCACCTTGCATACTATGCAAAAGCAAAACAGAAACAAACCGAAACGAGTAAAACAAGCGCGCACAAAATTTGTGCGCTCAAATCAGCCAGCTTGAATTGCCACAGTTACGCGCTGCCGCAACAACCTACGGCCGATAGTCCTCAGCATCATCATCATCATCATCATCGTCATTGCCATCTTCTTTGGTCATTTTCATTTGTCGTTTTTTTGGAATATTTACTGCCTCTTTGTTGTTGCCTTCTTGCTTTCTTGCTTACAGAAATTGTGTGATTTATTTGATGTGTCAAGCAAAGCGTTCAATTAGTGACTTAAATTGTGAATATGTATAGGTCTGCATACGAGTGCACACGTACAAAAAATGGCGGTCGCTGAAAGGCCACCAGACGTGGCCGCGCGGAAAGTGTGGGAGAATTGTGCGCGGATTGTGAGAACATCGGGGTTGGGCATTTCGCACTACCACTAATTTTTTAGTGCTAGCTAAAATAAAGGTTTCATGATCACTAAATCCTCAGTTTTTCAGTGTTGTAACTATCCTCTTATTGTATTAATTTTTTAGTGCACTATGCCCAACCCTGGAATACATTCAAGTTGCAGGACGGAATCTACGCAAAACGAAAACATTCAAGTAAGTTATGAGTACATTTTTGAGTTCTTTGGAGCTCTTACTGGAGTTTAGAGATTTTCTAATATTTCTGCGTCTTACGAAATCCCAAAATATGTAGATATGTAAGCTAATAACTACGCACTGAATGTTTGGATTTGTATAGGACTTTTGGTATTGTCAAGCTAATCTCTCTTGGAAGGCTTTTGGCGACATGCATTTGATAAACTTGCAAAATGGGCGTGCCATTAAAACAAAGTGTATTAAATAATTATGAAACTAATTTTCAAACTACAACATCTCAAAAATCACTCAACCGATTTCAGTACAGTTTTTTCGCAATACAACTTTGAAAAATTTACCAACATCCTTTATTAACAAAATTTATCAACTATTTCTTGTTATTTTAAAAATTTTGAAAATAAATTTATATATTTTTCTTAAGCCAGCTTTTTGTGTGTACGCTGGCAAAAGTGTGCCGCAGTTGATGGGGAGTACATTGAAAGCGATAATCATAGATGGCTAGGTGCGAAACTCTCCCATTTTATGTCCGAGCGAATCCAGGAACTGGTTTCAATATTTGGCAGCACTGAGTAGTTGATAGACGAAGTGGTGGGCTGCCAGAATTTCTACTACTTTTGTAGAACGATGTGCCTCAAAATAGACCTCAGTTTCAGCTATACTCGATGTTATCGACGGGCGGTTCTACGTTACCAGAACGACCCGGATTTATATCCGGCCAAGGACTGTCGCTTCAGCAGCATTTCTCGTAGATATATGTATGGGGAATGTTTATGCTGCTACAACAACAGCAACAACAACAGCAGCGAAATTTCTTACCAGCGAGAAACACCAAATTATTTTTCTTCAAACACGAACGAATGTCATGAAATTTAAGCAGCTGTCTTTTGAAGGTTAGTCCTAACTGAAAAAGAGGTGAACGCAATAAAACTCGTGCCACATATGTTTTAGACACGGGACTTTTCAGCCCATGTGTTAGTTTTCAGGCTACTTGAATTGATAATCCATTCTTTGGATAACAGAGTAAAAAATTTTGACGAGTCTTATTTCCTCTTAGTATTGAGCTTCTGGCTGTAGTTCTCAAAAGATTTACAAATTTCCATGCATGGACACCACTTTAGCGGTCCCGACATTTCGGGATCCCGAAAAAAATTACGTAGCTGTTTCTCGTTTATTTTAACACCTCTCGCTTCTTCAGTGATCAATTAGGCTAGACTCGGCCGTCTGGCTAGAACCCCAGCGTAAGGCCTGGATCACACTAACAAATTGGTTGTTTCGCTAAGGTTATATTTGGCCTTTATGGCGCTTGCTCCCTTTTCGGGTATTTGGCCGAGCTCCTCTTCCTATCTATGCCGCGCGTCGTGATGTCGTTTCACAAATGGAAGAAACTACAGTTTTAAGTCGACTCTGAACAGCAGATATTTTTATGAGGAGCTTTTGCATGGCAGAAATACACCCGGAAGCTTGGAATTGCCTGCCGAGAGGCGACCGCTATTAGAAAAAAACTTTATTCTTCATTTTGGTGTTCACGGAGATTCGCACCATGGTAC
Source organism: Anastrepha ludens (assembly GCF_028408465.1). Lineage (NCBI taxonomy): Eukaryota > Metazoa > Arthropoda > Insecta > Diptera > Tephritidae > Anastrepha > Anastrepha ludens. The sequence goes on from NC_071502.1 coordinate 118,776,846, forward strand.
TCCGAATTCAGAATGGTACTCACGCACCAACCCATTCAGCTACGGCGGCCGCATTCATCAGGCATACAACTCTTAACATTATCGTCATATGCCATCTGGGGCTGTTTGCTATGCTAGGGCTGAATGAAAGAAAATGAAACCAAATTAGGCACAAGAAGAAGGTTGAAGAAGTTACTCAATTGAGTTCGACATTGCCGGACCCCTCTCAATTTAGTTGTAAAAGCCATTAGAACCAAAATAGCAACTGACAATTTCCAGAAAAAATAACTAGGCGGTCATTTTGAAAGTATCGTCACTTACTACATTCCAAACTTTGGCAGCTTTCGTCTGAAGCCAATCCCTTTTTTTAAACACTCTTGCCTACCCAGCGATTCAGAGAAAACTTCAGCCGAATGCTCTATTACATCAGAGCTGTTGGTTTTTAAGTGGTGATTCCTGGCAGACATTTTCAATTCCCTGTATCACAGAGATTACCACAGAAGAAAAACCGCAAACAGTCTATTTAATTATATTTATGGCCATAGTTAAACATTCACCTGAACTGTACTCTATCTCAGACAGATCTCGTGGGAAGGAGAAACCCAAAATATCTGTGGAATTAAACTTCGAGCCATACGTAATCGGTGCCCTGACTGATAATTACCAGGGAGACATATACACTTATCTGTCTCAGATAGATCACGAGTGAAGAAGAAGCACAAGGTAATCAGAGCTCTAGCTTAGCCTCTGACAGATCTCGAGTAAACAAGAAGCAAAAGAAGATCTGCCGAATTCAGTTTCGAGCCACATGTAATCAGTGTCCTGACTAACAATTACAAGTCAGACATATCAGGTTCCCTACTCCTTCAACGCAAAGTAAGCCCTTAAATGTCAGTAGAAACTAAAATCTCGCTATTTCTAGTTCTACACACTATTTCTACTTTATTGTTGGACAAAGAGACATATTTGCAAATGGGAGTTATTCCTTTGTAACACAAAGAATTCTCACTGGGTATTTCGTCAGTGCCATGAAATCTTTATTACGTTCATATATTTTCCGCACACTTTTTGCTCATTCATACAATGCAATAACACCTTCTTTTCTCTTCTCGTTTTTTGCTCATCTATTCCTCTGAGCTCAACTTAACTTATGTTCGACTTTATTAGTTTGGACTTGACTTCAAGTTTACGTTCTCATGCTGCGTCCTTCCGTGTACTATGTGCTTAGTCAGCATCGATATTCATGATGATTATGAGCTTCTTGATGATCTTCAACTGCACCACTACCGGCATTATTGTCGTACATAAATGGCAGCACGAATTGTGCCAGGTTTTATTTACTGTTTCATGACGGCGAAAAAAAATTCTTAATTCGTGGTTTTTCGTTCCTTGTTGATGCACCGTAGAAGTAGGAAGCAATGTTCTTATTTACTTGTACAGGCTACTCGAAGCGGTGCAAATGTGGGACATAAATAACAGATAATTGCTGCTGGTAAAGATATTAGATAAATAGCTGATCGAAGTCACTTCTTTATTTTCTTCTATGAAATATTTGTTGCGTGAATTTTATGAGGCTTAAACGGTATTGCGAGCTCAAGAGTATTATGAAACGAAGGGAAAGTTAGACAGGGTTCGATGCAGAGAAATAGAGCACTTATATATATATATATATATATATACTTGGCGCGTACACCCTTTTTGGGTGTTTGGCCGAGTTCCTCCTCATATTTGTGGTGTGCGTATTGATGTTGTTCCACAAATGGAGGGACCTACAGTTTCAAGCCGACTCCGAACGGCAGATATTTTCTATTAGGAGCCTTTTCATGGCAGAAATATACTCGGAGGTCTGCCATTGTCTGTCGAGGGGCGTCCGCTATTAGAAAAAAAAGTTTTCTTTATTTTGATCTTCCACCGAGATTCGAGCCAACGTTCTCTCTGTGAATTCCGTATGGTAGTCACGCGCCAACCCATTCGGCTACGGCGGCCAGCGCTTGAGTGAGTACAAAATTTGGATCAATTCAAAATTCTTTTATTGCGACAAATCTTCTTTTGGTTTTCAGGTTCTAGCGAGAGCTTCAACCTCTTGTGCCTTTACATGTAGATTTTAATGAGAGTGTAACGTAGATTATGAAAGTATCACTCAATATGATAGAGACACTTTCTTTCTTTTTGTGTGACTAGACCTTCAGTGTGCCATTCAATACCCTCAGATAGCTTTTTCATATACAGTAGAAGCCCGATAAGTGCAATACCGATAACTGCAATTTCGCGGAAAGTACAATTCGATTTTGAGTCCATAGAAAACTCAAAAAGGGCAATAAAAAATTGCAATTTTCGGGCGCAAAAGAATTCTTGTTCGAAGAAATTTTTTACTTAATACGGCAATGTATTTGCGATCATCACGCGCGAAGACACAGCTTTATAGCTATGCACAGTTATGGTTCTCGGAATTATTGCAACCAAAACCACTGTTCTCACGCTTTATCATTTTTGATTTTTACAAATAACTGTAAAATTGTAGTATAATAAAATATGGCATCGAATCGTTTGTGACATTCAACACGCGTTAGTTCCAAGCTGGTTCTTGAGAGTAAAAATCGTTCAGAGTTTGAATCATTTTCTTTTTGCTTTCATCAAATAAAATCATTGAAAAAGTAAAAAAGAATCTACATTTTCTCACATTGAAAGAAAGAGATGAGATATCTCGAAAAAATTGAAAAAGGCGTTAAACAACGAGATCCTGCATTCGAATACAAAGTTGATTGCGCAACGATTTGCCGAATAAAAAAACAATCCCGTTCATTAAAAGAAAATGCATACAATTCATTTTCACTTGGAAATAAACCGAAAACTTTGCGGTTTGGCAATCATCCAGAGCTCGAGAAGCGTTTGTACCAGTTCTTCATGAATCAGCGGCGACGAATGCTCCTGTTTCTAGCTTGACATTGAAAAGCCAAGCATTAAAAATATTTGATGAAATAAAAAAGGGTGGAGAACAATTCAATGCAAGTGATGGATGGTTTTCGCGATTCAAGAAACGCTTCGGACTTCGCTATTTGACTGTGACTGGTGAATCATTATCTTGTGATCCAGAAGCCATTGAGCCATTTAAGGAAAAATTGACGGCGAAAATCGCTGAAAAAGGAAATGTAACATCACAAAAATATAATGCTGATGAAACGGGGCTCTTTTGGAAACGTTTGCCAAATAAAACCTACGTTTCGAAAGATGAAAAGAGTGCTCCAGGCAACAAAGTTTCAAAAGATCGATTCAGTGTTCTTTTGTGTGCAAATGGTGATGGCAGCCACAAAATAAAACCATTAACGATCGGCAAATCTATGAATCCGCGTTGTTTTAAAAATTTTCGTCTACCGGTGAATTATGCTAGCAACAAGACTGCTTGGATGACGCGGGGTATTTTCAAAAAGTGGTTCTTTGATAATTTTGTCGAAGAAGTGAAAAAATTCGCCAAAGAAAATGATGTTCCACCCAAAGCATTACTCTTGCTGGATCAAGCCCCATCTCATCCGCCCGAAGAAGAATTAGTTTGTGGTGAGATCGAAGTGATGTATTTTCCGGCCAATTGCACAGCGATTTTACAGCCAATGGATCAAGGTGTTATTAACTTGACAAAAATTCAATATAAAACATTGCTAATGGAAACCATAATTAGTGAAAAAGACTCTTCATTACATGAACTATTGAAGAAAATTGATTTGAAAACCGCCGTGATCATGTTGAGCCAAACATGGGGGAAATTGCTCCCTGAAACGATCGCTAAATACTGGAAAAGCGCATTGGGTACAAGCCCAACAGTTGACGCGTTTATTGAATCTAATCCAGACGACATGCCATTGGATATCGAAATTGACGACCCCCTTCTTGTTGGAGGATTACAACGGTTAAATGAGATGGTCGAAAGCTGACACAGATGAAATCCGCAATTGGGATTTGGAATTAGGAATAGATGAAGGTGATAGTGAAGCCAATGAACCCGAAGATACTACTCAAGAAGAAACAACCGAAAAAGTCCAGCATAAATCGATTTTTGGCTGTGTCAATACAATTTTGAAATGGGGTGAACAGAACGATGTACTGTCATTCAATCAGATCGCTTGTTTGCATGATATCCGATCAAAAGCACTTGAAAAGTGTTACGAGAAAACGCAATCGAAAATAACAAAGTTTTTCCAAAAAAAATAATTGAATTTTGGAGCACACACTCATATGTCCTTCTGCATTGATCTCTTTGTATTAATTTCAACAAATATGTGTTCATTTTTCTTGAATATCGACCTTTTGAGCTCATTAATTGCATTGAATAGAGTTAAAATATTTTTCCTTAGGTATTGCTCGATCCACAGGAGAAATTCGCAAAAGTGCAATTTTTCGCTAAGTGCAATCATTGCTGAAATTTTCCAACTGTACTTATCGGGCTTCTACTGTAACCACAACTGTACTGTATCCGTTAATATGCTCGATGTATTTTAGCTTATAACCCAAGTTGTTCAACCTAAAACAGAAAATTATCGTATAGGCTTCATATATTGTTCTTAGTAAGGCTTTGTAATCTTTCACCAACCTCTAGCAGAAGTCTGCAATAAGCTGGTGATTTTTGAAAATACCATATCAAGGAGATCACTAAATCTTGGTAACTCCAAGAGCTATCGATCAAGGGTAGAAAAGCGAATTATGCTTCTACAGACTATCTAAGAGGCCTTTTTTTTATTTCCTTAGCAATAAACTGAATAAATAAAGAATAAAATCTATCGTTACAATTTTGTGAGAACATAGGACGATTACGATTTTGTACAGCTAAGGCCAGCTACCAATTTGTTGACATTCAGCACATACCGTTCTTATCCATGTACTTTTGGGTCGTCGTCCCCTTCGTGAACCTTGCGGGTGCCATTAGGTGCCACCGACCTTTGGATATTTCTAATCCGTCTAACTAATTATGATGGTCCATAGATACTGGTAACAACATTGAAAAGAACTGTAAGTCTGTACTTTAGCTCTGAATAGCTTGTTTTCTTTGTAATACCCTCACAATGGCAGACCCCAACATGAAGCTTGTGTCTGCCTTGCAGTCTATCAGTATTTGTTACTGCTTATGTGAGCTACTGGTAAATAGATAGGGTCATCAAGGTAAATCCTAGAAGTTAATTCTATGACTGAATCTAATGAAAACTTATTCAAAAATATTTATATTTTTCAAAGTTGAAAATTGTGTGGCGTAACCTCCATCAGCTGCAATTACCTGCTTCAGAAACGTGCTGAAAGGCCTATACAAGCTTGAGTCAATTCTTCTTTATCCCTTACGGTTATCACTGATTACCTTCAGAGCTCTTGCCTTAACGTTTGCTTTAAATACTACTCGAACATAATAATTAAGAGGAATGCAGTCCGTATTTAAAAGTGGCCATAAATCGACCAGTCATTAGTAGGAAAAGTGTCTGTACAGCCAAGTTTGAGTATTCGCTTTCTTTTGAGCTGCTAAATGGTGTAGTCGCTTCTAGCTGTCATGTGGTGCCATTTATTTTGTTGCTTTTTATTGACAATACCACTATCTCTTTGCCTCGACGGTTCAGTACATAAACTCAGGTGGGACTCAGAAAAGCAGCACTAAAGTCAGATACGTAATTTACACAATACTAACTACTTAAGCAACCGCCATAGCCGATTTGGTTGGTGCGTGACTACCACTCGGTAGTGCGCGGGTCCGAACACGAAACTTGAAACGATTCAAAAAGTCACCATTCGGTAGGCAATAGAAAACCTCTGAGTATACTCCAGCCATGAAAAATGCTCCTCACAAAAAACCATCCACCGTTCGGAGGCGGAATGAAAGCGCAAGTCTCTCCATTTGCGAAAAAACCAACCACGCACTCCAAACACCCAAAAGCTACTTATGGATTCGATATCCAGAGGAATTGCAGAGCGCATAAACGGAGCAGATAGAAGATACGTTCGTTCTATTCTTAGTTGATATGAACTGGGAGGAAGAATTTAATTTATTTCAATTTAAATTTATATAAAAATAGTTTTTTTTTTTTAATTTTTGCTGTGGCAACTCTACTTCTTACAGATTTTCTTTTGTTAATATAGATAAATACTGTTTAAGTTGCACCTATTTCCCGTATTTACCTGGTTTGGCATTATACGACTGTTTTTTTTTTTGGACAAATGGGCTTGCGCTAAAAAAAGGATTTTTCCTTAGTTTACTGAAGGATACCTATATAGATTGATGTTGTTGTAGGTAATTAAGTGAAATGGTCCAAGTACCACTCTGGAATTGCCCCAGTAGCACTAAATCGCCATTTTGATACCATTATGAGGCCTCCATTTGTGGAACAACATCCAGACGCACACCACAAATAGGAGGAGGAGCTCGGCCAAACACCTAACAGAAGTGTACGCGCCAATTATTTATTTTTTTTATTTATCCAGACGCACACCACAAATAGCAGGAGGAGCTCGGCCAAACACCTAACAGAAGTGTACGCGCCAATTATTTATTTTATTTTTTTTATGAGGCCTCCAACAGGCAGATATCTACAGCCAGCCAGAGCTTTTGATCTAATGGAGAAGATTGATGATATTTCAGAAGGTGCACTGCCCCAAGCTATATAAGAAAAGACCATTGACTTAATCGTTTAGCTGCCAAACCCGAACATTTGCAAAAAAGTGCTCAACAGTCTCCTTCTCCGAAAGGTCACCACAGCTTCTGCTGTGGTGATTAAATGGGAATGTTTTTGTAGCTCTTTAGAAAACATTGCCCAGTGTGGTGAAATCATTAGACGTTGACTAACTTCATATCTGACGGCAGACTCAAGAGATTGATTGATTCACCAGACCTCTTTGTTTAGTCGAAAATGCACTTTTGTGAATAAAGCAAGTAAGTTTTCTCATAAAAAAGAAGTATTATTTTTGTTTTGGTATACCAGTATCATTAGTCTTTTAAGGACTTCTGTTCATATAGATTTATGACTGAGCTAATTAATAAATTTTATTTATATTCGTTTTCTAAAAAAACCTAGGCTGGAAATTTCGTTAAAATTCAGGTCATTGCACATTTCGTTGTCTAATAAATTCTTATCTTTTTTTATTGCGCAGACATTAGTTAATATCCCCAATACCAACGGCTTAAGGCACTACAGTGGCACTAAAAATGTTTCTATTAAAATTAACGGCTCCTAAAAACCATTGATTCAGATCTATGGTTATATGCATGCCATGCCACACACATACACACACACAGATTTAGTACTCTGACCTTAGCTAAAATTACGAAAGTATATCTTCGTGCACTTAGTTTAGCCATAAATACTGTCAAGGCATTTAACTGGGTACTACAACAACGTGGCGCTACACAGCCTCACCGCTGCAGGACCACTTGGTTACATGGTTACAGAGAAAACGGCCTCGTTGCTGGTGGTGCTTGGTATTCGATGAGCCAATACATCAAAGCTAACGAATGGCCCAGACAAAGTGTTGTGGTGGAGCTCGCGGCACGCGGGGGCAGTGATGCAACCAACTCAGAGCAAAATAATAGAAATATATATACGTGGAACAGTTAATGGTATGCTTGTGACGCGGCAGAAGCTGAGTCTTGGTGCAGTGTAGGCGCGGGCGGTAGAATGAAATCCGGGCAGGCAGCGTTAGAGCCGAGAAGAGCGATTGCGCACGCGTGAACGAAAAAATATTCGTGGTAATAAAAAACGGCGCGCAAATTAAATAAATTATTGCGTGGTCAATAGTGAATGGTTGGCATCAAATGAAAAAGGAAGAAAAGGCGATTGATATTAAAAAAGTAGGTAACTGTAAAACGAAATAAAATAAAAAGAAAAAGAAGAGAGCGATGCGTTGCGCAGAACAAAAAATCTCAAGCGACCTAATGATGCATCAATAAACATAACTCATGCGAATGCAATGTGTGAGCGCGGCACATTCCGGCCGCATTTGAGTTAAGCAGCTGTGTAGCAAGAAAATGAGCTGGGTTAAATGGAGAAAAAAGCGCAAAAGGTGATAAGAAGCAGCAAGAGTAGACACAAAAAAACAGAGCCTAGCTGTGCCGCAGCAAGTGTAGCAAACGACGAAACATTTTGTACAATTTGTGCCTCATTCGATTCAATAATAATTCCTCATCTTCAGCGAAACGCATGCGACCCGTAACAGCAGCACAGCAGCAAAGCACCATCAAGCCAGCCATCTGCACTATAGCTTCAGTCGCAGTTAGTTGAGTCAGGCTCGTAGGCATGCACGAGTACGAGTATTCTTGCAGCTCAGTGGCGCTGAGACGCTGTTGGGGAAGCTGGTACGACTCTTGCGCACTTTGCGCATAATTGATGTGTCCGTGTGCCACTAAATTATCAATTGACCATAAATTTACTCATTACGCGCTCAATGTGCACCAACTCGCACGAGCAGCGGCCGTCTGCTATCTACTCGTACTTCTTATATATGGCATAGTTAGTATAGACAGCCGCAGAATCATTTGTCCTCCATCGTCGTACTAAATCCTTTGAAGGTTGCTGCACCGGCGGTGGCGGCAACAACTTATTGCTAACGTTGAGGCCAACGGTGGTGGTTATTATGGCCAACAGGATATTGACTTGTAACAAACATTTTTCGCTCTTTCACACTGTATTAAAATGCCTGATACGATTCGATATGCTCAATTTGTTTTGGAGTGCTGAGTGAGGCAAGTAGGGCTGGGTTGTGTTGGGCAAGCTAAGGTTTAGTACTCGATCATCAGTTCAGCACCTAATTACCAAGAAAAAAAAAACAAAAAAGTGCATGAATTCGAAACAAAATTATAAAAAAATTACAAAACGCAAAGGATAAGAAAAACATTCAGGAAAACGATATTACAAAAAAATTGTTTTCTGAAAAACTAAAAAAAGTACAAGAGAAAAATTAGAAACAGTTCGTTACCAAACAGAAAAATAAGAAATAGGTATATAAAAATTAAATAAAAATGTTACAAAAACCAAATTTTAAAAATGTTTTCAAAAACGATTATTAAAAGACAATAATTTTATTTAAACTTATAAAAAACAATTAAAAAATTAAAAAAAAAAAAACAATACAAAATATTACAAAAAATATATATTAAAACAAAAAATCTAAAACAAAGTATTAGAAAAAAATATTCTAAAGAATTATAAAAACAATTAAAAAATTTCACATTTAAGAAAAGTTAATTACTAAAAATAAAATACAATGGACATGCAAATTAAAAACAAAAATACAAAAAATATTTAAAGAAAAAATATTAAAAACGTGGTTATACAACAAACTATAAAAAACCATTACAAACAAAGATTGGAAAAATTTAGTTACTTAACAGGAGAATTTAGTTACTTAACAAAAAAACCAAAATTCAAAAACAAACAAAATATAATAACAAAAATTCTAAAAAGCATAAAAAAGGTTTCCGAAAAAACTACAATATACGAATTAAGCAAAAATAAAAAGAATTATAAAAAACAAGTATTAGAAAAAAATTTCCCAGAAAAGATGTTAAAAATCCTAAAATATTATAAAAACCAAATAAAAAAAATTTCTTTGAAAAATTAGTTACCAAAATGAAAAGCTTACATACACGAATTAAAATTAAATTTGAAACATTACAAAAGCCATATAAAGGGTGGTTAAGTTTCAAGGGCCTGTATTGACTTTGAATAAAATACAATTTTTTTAGGAAATGAATATCATTTCTCTTTATTATGATAATATTGGTATGGCTCAGCAGTTTGGACAGGAAGAGAAGTATCAGATTACTTTGAAACCGGTACAGGGGTGAAACAAGGTTGTCCGCTATCACCTTTGCTCTTCACATTATACTCGTACATGAATGATCTACATGACTGTTTGAAAGGTGGTCTCTTAGCTGATAATCCTAATGTCATGCAATCTATGATTAAAAAACTAGAAATATATTGCGCTGAGTGGAACATGGAAGTAAATTTAATGAAATCTTAGATGGTGGTCCTTAGAAAAGGTGGTCAACTAGCCAAGTCAGAAAAATGGTGGTACAAAGGTGAGGAAATAAAAGTGACAGCAGAATATAAATATCTTGGTGTCATTCTCACATCCAAAATGGCGTTTGCTAAACATGTGCAAGCCAGAAATAATTCAGCAAAAGCTAGCATTATTAGTACATGGAACAATTTCTTAGCTAAGCCATACTCTCATACAAAGCTAAATTGGAGCTGTTTCAGGCTGTGTGCAGAGCCATACACACATACGCTGCTCAAATTTGGGGTTATACGCTGTTCGAAGAAGTAAATAAACTTCAGCGTTATTTTATTAAAAGAATTTCAAATTACCTAACTTCACCCCGAATTATGCAATAACGCTAGAAACTAATGTAGAAGATAGCTACTTATATTCGTTAGAACTACGTATGAAATACATTTGAAAAACTATCTATAAATACAACAGCAGTAGACTCCCCCACAGTGCATATTACGAAAAAACATGTTCTGGCTCAAACAACTCAATGACTTAGGGATGAAGTTTTGCCTAAAGCTTGAAGAAAATATAACAGCTACGGACTGGCAAGATCGCTGTACCCAGCTTTTATCAAACATTAAACTACAAAATTTAAACATGGCAAAACAAAAAGGACTATCAAGCACCACACGAATATGTAAACACTTAGATCACTCAAAAGGAGAATCATGCTTTAGAGAAGATATGCGATTAGCTGACATAACAACAATATTTAAAGCAAGATGTGGTTTGTTAAAACTGAATGCAATAGCTTATGGAATCGCGGTAAAAATTTGCACACTATGCAACTCAAACGAAGAAAAAGACATGTATCAGTTTTTAGGAAGGTGCCCCGTACCGAAGGAAATCAGACAAAAATACTTAAATGCAGAGAAGCTAAACGACGCTGAAGTAATATATATACTAAATGGCCAAAATTGGAGAACACTAACTGGTTTCATATAAGGCACTATAGAGATTTCCTTACAGCAGAGTTCAACTATTAATTAATTTAAGAGCTGTGACAGACAACGTCGTTATTGTCTCAAACATTTTTATTTATTTCTTTATTTACTTTAATATATTAAATGAATTAATGTACGAATCAAATCAATAGTTAACAATAATTTTTTATAAATTAAATAAAGAATTACCTACTACTACTACAACTATTGGTATGGCTCAATTACGTGTAGAACAAAATATTGGCCAAATGGATGACGCTGGGGCATAATTTAGGGTCTATACCGTTAATGAACCGAATTATCTCATCCTTTAGCTCTTGAATTATTGCTGGCTTATCGACGTACATATCTTCTTTCAAATAACCCCAAAGAAAGAAGTCCAACGGTGTCAAATCAAATGTTCTTGGCGGCCAATTGACATCGCCGTGACGTGAGATTATTCGGTCATCAAATTTTTCGCGCAAAAGAGCCATTGTTTCGTTAGCTGTGTGACAAGTGGCACCGTCCTGTTGAAACCACATATCGTCCACATCCGTATCCTCCAATTCGGACCATGAAAAGTTCGTTATCATCTCACGATAGCGAATGCTATTCACAGTAACTGGCTGACCGGCCTCATTTTGGAAAAATGGGCCATATAATGATGCCGCCGGCCTATAAACCGCAGCAAACAGTCATTCTTTGTGGATGCAATGGTTTTTCGGCAATCACTCTTGGATTATCATTCGCCCAAATGCGGCAATTCTGCTTATTGACGAATCCACTGAGGTGAAAATGTGCCTCATCACTGAAGATGATTTTCTTCGATATGCATTTTGATTTGAACGCCCGTTTTCATAATAAGCCTGAATAACTTTAACGCGTTGCTCGATTATGTATCTTTCCACAGTTTAAACTGAGTTAGTCTGAAATTGAAAAGTGTCAATTGAAATGCAGAAAAAAACGTGTCGTTTAGGTGTGGTTCACATTCAACATCGGCCCTTAAAATTTAACCACCCTTTATAAAAAAAAATTTTATAAAAAAACATTTAAAAAAAATTAGACAATTTTTTAATACAACTGTATGCGAATTAAAAAAAGCTATTGTATTTTAAAAAATTACGAAAAAAATTAAAAAAAAAACCAAAAAGACAAATTGAAAAAAAAATATTTTTTATAAAATATATATAAAAAAATTAAAAAAAAAAATGTATAAAAAAAATTCACTACAAGGAAAGAAAACGATATACGAATTAAGACTAAAATAAAGGATATTACGAAAAACCAATAATTTAAAAAAAATAATTATATATAAAAAAATATTTAAAACAAAATTTAGAAAAATGTTCTAACAAAACGATATGCGAATTAAAAAATCAAGAAAATAAATTGAAAAAAAGTATTTTTTATTATAAATAAACTAAGTAAAACGTAAAGAAATATTAACAAAAATGAAAAAATGTATACACAAATTAAAACAAAACATGGTGTATTGTTCGTCTCTTCGCCCCTTCCATTATTCCAGTAATCCACTAATAATTTTCAGAGGAAGTACTTACAGCATAGGCATCATTAGGTTTGAAGGGGATGGCAGAGGTCGGTGACATTATTTCTAACTGACTAATTTTTTTTTGAAGCACTGACCTATGCTTCATGTTGAAAATAATGCGCATACATTTTTCCCGTAAAAAATATTAATAAAAATTGTGAAAAGTATTTATACTTTGGATTTTAATACAATGTTACCATTTAATTTTTTTTTATTTATTTGTTTAGTTTGGAGCTCGATTTACTTAAAAAATTTTAGAATTAAATAGAATTCTTTTTTTTTTTTGCCTATTATAAATTATGAATTATCTATGAAAATGTGTTTCCACCTGATTCCGAATACGGCTTTTTAAAGTCTACAGATAGAATTTTCTCTTTATTCAAGTCACACTTCGTATGAGAGGAGTTGCTCAAAATTTATGAGAGTTTCAAATATCAGTGCAATTCTATGGCACCTTCCATCTTCAGCCAACAAGACTTACTGTTACGCTGAGTTGAGCTGGCAAGAGGAAGTTCATTTGTTGTTCACCTTAGTTTAATAATAGTATTATAGTCTTAGCCGTCTACTTGCAGGAAATGAAGGCCCTCGCCTCATTTCGAATGGTGTTTCCTTAAAAGCGTGTAAAGCAGGAACGAAAACAAGGTTTTTTTTTATTTTTGTACTCAGTATTTTATGTTTTCAACCATTGTTAAAAAATAAATTTTTTTTGTTTGGTCTTACGAGGATCGTTCAAAAAGTTGTCAGCCTTCAGGTCGCTCACAGGTGACGGTTTTCGCATTTGCGTTGGCTGGATTTGTTTACCGATACAGAATGATGACCGTGTCTGGAGGAGGGTGAGACATCTCACTACATTTCTGGGGATACCTGACTTTGGCTTGAGCTGGATTTACATCCTTTAAAAAATGTACGGCTGATCTCAAGGCTACCAAAGATACTTTAGTGATCAGTCCAAAGGTGCCTTGGATATTCGGAGTTTTCGTGTTGGATGTGGTCTTCTTTGTTCGCGTTGTTTCGTCTGATCGATCAATGTGAGGCATAACCTTTTGACTATTCATTAGCTTTGGAAAAAATTATTACAGCGTAACGCCAGTGAATAAGAATTATGATTCTGTAAGCTGTATGCAAGCGTAATAAAACGTCGCCTCCTCCCCCGCTGGCAAAAAATATTAATTTATTTTCAATAATGTTTTGCAATTGCTATGCGAATATGCGCCCATAAATTGCAACAAATTTTAAAGCAGATTGTAATTTATTCCAATTCATTGCTATTAATCAGTTATCTTTTTTAAATACGCAGTTAATATTATTAAAAGTGCGATAATAAACGCTCCATTGCAATATGCAGTTGCATACATCAAAAGCGCGCAATGGCCGCATTTTTAAATAAAACAAAATTTCAAAAAGATTAAAACTCCATCGCAACTAGCAATACGCAATTAATTTCCTTTGGAAGCGTTAATTAATAAATACAATATAAAGCGAACTAATAAAAAGGAATTGAGTATTAAGCGCGTGTAGTTATTAAAAGTGGAATGCAAAGATAGAGCTTATTAAAAATGCAACCCTGTAGGGAAATGCAGTAGTACCGAAATGGTGGGGGTCTGGTGAATTTGGAACACTAACTGGCTTGCGTTTTTTCTCTTCTTCTTTTATACGCAGCCGGACACCATTGCTCTATGCAATGCCAATTGGCAGTCACTGCAACCCTTTTTCAATAGTTTGGAGCTAGTAATAAATGCGGCAGTTAAGAACTAGTACACTTTGCTACGCTTTTTCAATAGATCCGAGTTATTTCAACAACTGTAGGCATAACAGAAAAGTAATCAGCAACCCAGCTAAAGCGTTCCTCCGGATATCTATATCTCTTCTTTCTTGAAATGATTTGTATGTGGATAGGTTTTATTAGTTACAAAGTATTTAAATTTAAAAAAATTCTTAACTTATATTTATTAAATTTGAAACCAGTAAGCCATTGAGCCAGATACTCTAAAAGTTGGTAATTCATACGCATTTATTTTGCTACTTTAACCCTGTCACAAGTTGAAGGCCGCTATTGCTGCTCACAGCACGCGCAGCGAAGTGATTAGCAACAGGGGAAATGAGACCAGTTCTGAACTATCAGGTATTTATTTCACCTTCTCATATTTGCTTTGCTATAAATTTCCAGACTATGTAAATATGTTGTTGAGTTTGTAAGTGCATATGTATTCCACATATTAATTATATGTCAACATTTTCTCTTATTGACCATTAACTGTAAACTATTGGGAATATATTAAAAATCGCTTTGGGCCAATTGCTGCATTAACACATAACAATCATTTGCCATTTTAACTGATCAAAAATAATAAATGCCTCCAGTTGCACGTAGAACTTTGCAAAGATGCGTATGTGTATGTACATATGTATGTATATATAGACTCTCGCGTGGTTGTTTGGGCATAAACGCACATATGGCCAACTCGGAAAATTCTAGCCAGAGCGCCAAATTTGGCGGAAGCAGCTAATAGAAGATTATTCTGAGACATGTAATGTTTCTTATGCTATAATACCTGTATGGTATGTTGTTTTGATGTGTTATGTTTGTTAGGATATTTTGTGTTTCTTATGCTAAGTTATGTTTATTATGCCGTGTTAAATTATGTTGCCGTTATGATATAAATTTTGAGAATTCGCAATGTTATGCTGTGTTCTTGGTGATAATTTGTGCTACTTATGCTATGTTTTGCTATGCTATGTTTTGCTATACCATGCTATGTTATGCCATGCCATGTTATGCCATGTTGTGCCGTTTTAAGTGTGTTATGGTTTTATTTTATGTTGCAAATATGATATACATTTTTAAAATACGCACAAACACTATATATATGTATGTGTGTGTACGTATGTGTGTATGTATGTGTATGTACGTATTATTGGAAACCCCTATACATAAAAACTTCGGAAAAGTTTTGCATTTTGCATTAAAAAATAATAATTATTTGAAGCTTCATTTTATAAAAACCTACAATTTTTGTTTAACTAGAAACCTTACAACTATTGTATAAATTCTTATAGAATAAAATGGAATAAGGCGAATTTATGCCAATTTAGGGTCAACTCTGCCCACTCTTAAAACACTTTCCAATGAAAAATGAATACAAAATGAAATAAAATTGTTTGCAGTCTTCAACGGAATCTTTCTTTTCTGTTATTTTATTCAGTTTATTGCTGGTTGTGTTAAGAAGAGTCAAATTGGGTTTTAGATAATGAGCACAAAATAATAATTTGTTAACAATTAGTTGAATTTACTTTCCTTATTTGATTAAATTTTGTTCTTTTGGTTGTTTTGCATTATTGCTTTTTTTATATCTCGCATTCTCTAATATTGCTACGATAAAGCTCAACATCATTTTGCCCAGTAATATCCCCTACCCTCGCGATTGAGATCTCACACAAATTTATTGAGCGATTAAACTTTATCGATTTTGTATCGACCATATTTTTTCATATTATTCCACTTCAATACATATATTTCAATTAAGAGGTTTGTCTTTTTACGCTCTCCTTATCGCCAATAAGTAATCTCAGATTTATAGCGAGCGATAAGGTGGCAAATATTTACGAGCGCGCTCACAAAAATCAATGTTTTTCCGCTTAATTTCATGCCCATCATATTTTCCTTTCGCTCTATAGTGAAGTTTAGTACCACCAAATAAAACAAGTTAAATGCATCCGTAAATCAATAAATCCGATTTCGTAGCATACCTGTAATACAAATATATATATATACCTATATATATAATTGGTGCGTCCACCCTTTTTGTGTGTTTGGGCGAAGCTCCTCCTCCTATTTGTGGTGTGCGTCTTGATGTTGTTCCACAAATGGAGGGACCTACAGTTTCAAGCCGACTCCGAAAGGCAGCTATTTTTATGAGGAGCTTTTTCATAGCAGAAATACACTCGGAGGTTTGCCATTGCCTGCCGAGGGGCGACCGCTATTAGAAAAATGTTTTTATTAATTTTGCCTTCACCGAGATTCGAACTAACGACCTCTCGGTGAATTCCGAATGGTAGTCACGCACCAACCCATTCGGCTACGGCGGCCGCCTAAGTAGCACAATTATGCACAGAATATTTGTAATGTGTTCATGTTATGCCATTATATGTTGTGCTATGTTAAGTTAAGATCAAAATTTATAAAAGATATGTTTATATCATAAGGAAAAAATAGCCATGTTGTTGTTATGTTATGCTTTGTTATGCTGTGCTATGCTAAGCTACTTTTGAAAACTGTATGAGGGATATGTCCAAAATATAATACAGTCGAACTTCTCTACAGTGAACTTCCATATAATGAAGCTCTCCTTATAATGAACTGGTTTCGAAGACACTGCTTTTTCGTTCTACTTTCGGTGTATTTTTGTCTCCTTATAATGAATTTCTATATAGTGAAATTTTCTATATAATGAACAAATTTTACAGCTGGAAATTCAAGCGTCCTAAGTTTTTGTCTCCATATAGTGAATTTTTTCAAAAGTTTTCTGTTGCAAAAAATTACAGTTAGATGTGGAAATTAAAACAGAAAGAGCTGAGCTATTACAGTTTTATTCCGTGATTGAAGTTAAAATGATGCATCGAAGCAGCATTTCGCTTGAAAAAAAGTTATTAATGATTAACAAAGTTAATGAAGGAAAGAAAAAAAAAAGATATTGCCAATGAATTCGGAGTTCTTCCCAGCACTTTATCAAATATTTTAAAAAATAAGGAAGTGATTTTAAAAAATGCGGAGGATGTGGCAGTAAATACCAAACGCAAAAGACTTCGACCTTGTCATTTTGAGGATATTGACGAAGCAATGCTGAAATGGTTACTCGTTGCACGTGGTAAGAATCTCCCTTTATCTGGACCATTATTGAAGCAAAAGGCCAAAGATTTTGCGGAAGCACTAGGACACCACGAATTTGAGGCAAGTACAGGTTGGTTAGACAAGTTCAAAAGTCGGCATGGCGTTATTCAAAAGACATTATGTGGGGAAAGTGCTGACACCAACATAGAAAACCGTGATGAATGGGTGACGAACGTCTTACCGAAATTAATTGAAAATTACAACATTAACGACATTTTTAATGCCGACGAGACTGCTTTGTTTTTCAAATGCTTGCCAACTAAAACACTGGCATTCAAAAATGAAAAATGCTTTGGTGGGAAGCAAAGCAAGGAGAGAATAACTGTCCTGGTGGGAAGCAATATGACTGGATCAGAAAAGCTAAAATTGCTGGTAATCGGAAAGGCCAAAAATCCGAGGTACTTCAAGGGAATAAAATCTTTAGGTGTCGATTATGAGTTTAACAAAAAAGCATGGATGACCAGTGAGATTTTTACGAAATGGATTGTAAAACTCGACAAAAAATTTTGTGATCAAAACAGAAAGGTGTTGTTTTTTGTTGATAACTGCACTGCCCACCCTAAAGATGTAAGAGACAAGTTGAGAAACATTCATCTCGCTTATTTTCCTCCCAACATGACCTCGTTACTGCAACCAATGGACCAAGGCATTATCTACAACATGAAACAACATTACAGAAAACGAATTTTAACGAATATATTGACTCAAGTGGATGAGGGAAATTCTGTTATGGCCATAGACTTGCTGCAAGCAGTTCGAAATCTTAGCATTATATGGAATGTCTATGTTAAACCAGAAACAGTTGCCAACTGTTTTAAAAAGGCTGGATTTTCAAAAGATGTTATGCAGATTCCATTTGAGCATTGGGATGAAGAGGACCTTCTTTTAATATCGGATTAGGCCGCTTTACAGTCTTCATTTAAAAAAGTAGCAAATATCGAAGCATCGTTTGATGACTACGTAAATGTTGATAATGGTGTGCAGACTTGGGACAAACCATCCGAAGAAGATATTCTCAACAGCATTTTTGAAAGTCGCAGAGTTCCAGCTGAACCTGGTAAGCATTTATCTTTTTATAGTCAAACAAAAATTTAATATGTAAATATTATTTCAGATAACGATGAACACTATTTGACCGTTGAAGAATTGGCAGAAACTGAGGAGGCATTACCTACGTTGATACAAGCTGCTTCATCCATTAGCGTAATTAGAGCCTTTGTGGAAATGAGGAATGACGTGCCGATTAATGTTTTCAACTCTCTACATGATTTGGAAGCTTTTATTGAAAATGAAAAATGGAAGACTGTAATTCAAACCAAACTCACTGATTATTTTAAATAAAATGACATAAAAAATCAATGTTTCTGTATAATGAAGTTTCTATATAGTGAAGTGATTTTCAGGTCCCGTGCGAATTCACTATATGGAAGTTCGACTGTATATATCAAAGTACCTATGTACTTATATATGTTGTTCTTCACAATAACGGTAAGGCCCACAGCTTGGACACTAATTTGTCTATTTAAAAACTTTGCTTTCTATTAAGGGGTTACATGGGTTTCGTCGGGTAAAAAAAGGCCTATTTTCAATATTTTTTGTCTATGTAAACAATTATTTATTTAATTCAAACTTTTTTCTGTCTTATAGATACGAGGGGTGCCTTTTATATGTCGGGATTAGAGAACAAAAACTAATTTTAATCATCGAAAATCACTTTATTATTTTTCAAAATATTCTCCATGAAGATCTATACACTTTTGCATGCGTTTGAATCAATTGTCGAAGCACTTTTGCCACTCTGAATGAGGTACTTCCAAAACATGCATTCTGAATGCCGCAGCCGCTTCTTCAGGTGTCGAAAAATCTTTGACCTCTCAGTTTGTTTTTTACGAACGGGAATAAAAAGAAATCATTCAGGACTATGCGGCGGATGACCCATTAATTCGATGTTTTGGGTGCTCAGTTGTTTGAGCCGATGTGTGAGAGCTCGCATTGTCCTGGTGAAAAGTGATCCGTCTTTGGTGATTCGGTTTCCTAATTTCTTGGAAGACAACTGGCAAACAAATGGTGTACCACTCAGAATTTACTGTTCTGCGTTGTTCTAGTGGTACGGTTGCGACATGTCCAGTTTTTCCGAAAAAACAGGCGACCATTTGCTTGGAAGTGCTTCGTGCGCGAACAACTTTTGTTGGATTTGGCTCATCTTGAAACACCCATACAGTCGACTGCTGTTTACTTTCGGGCTCATACGCGTAAATCCATGATTCGTCACCTGTTACGATGTCATAGACGTGTTTCGAAGCCCCGCCATCGTATTTTTTGAGCATTTTCTTCGACCAATCGACACGAGCCTTTTTTAGAGCGATTGACAAATTGTGTGGGATCCAACGCGAACACATTTTTTTGACAGTCAACAGCAATATTGAATGTATGTTGGTCCCACTAATGCCCAAGATTGTCTCCATCTCACGATAGGTCACACGACGATCTTGCAATATCAGTTCGCGCACAGCATCAATGGCTTTCGGAACAACAACTGATTTTAGACGACCTTCACGAAATTCGTCTTGGAGTGAACTACGACCACGATTGAATTCACCATACCATCGATAAACACTGGTCCTTGATAGAGCTTCATCGCCAAAAAGTGAATTAAGTTCATCCACGCAATGCGGCTGAGTTAATCCATGTCGAAAGTTGTAAAAAATAATCTCACGAAAATGTTCACGGTTTAATTCCATTTTTGGACCGAGATGAATCTTTTAAGTTACTGTAAACAACACAAATAGCGCTGGTATTTCAAAATGTTCTGAAACGTAAAAGCCAAAAAATTTGAAACTTTGCGATACAGCTGTCAGTTGCCAGATTGCAACACTAGGGTTGCCAAATCCCGACATATAAAAGGCACCCCTCGTACATATTTAAAGAATAATTTCTGAAAATTTCAAAAAAAAAAATTAAAACTTCTCCATTGTGACGTCATTTCCGTGACCCCTCGATAGGTGCGTCAGCGTTGTCAGCATAACTCCTGACAGGATCATCGAAAATGAAAAAAAAAAAAATAATAATCCTTCGTCCAAGGACGAGTAAATTGTATCTCGAAAACCTGTGTAAAATTTCATGAAGATCGGTTTAGTAGTTTTCGAGAATATTTGACAACCGACTTTGAAAACACAGTTCTGAGAAAAACGCGTTTAAAGTATTCTGTAACAATAAAAGTGTCTTGGAGCGCACACCTTCCAAAGGCTGTACTCCGAAACTATTATTCGGATCGACTTGAAAATTTAGGATAATATTCCTGAGATGCTGCAGAAATTAATAAGCAAAAAAAAATCGATTTTTTGAACCCACGAAACCCATGTAACCCCCTTAATTCAAAAATTTTGACAGCATTTGAAAAAATGATCCAGTGGGAAAATGCCAGTAACGTTTAGGAGTTTAAGAATCACTCCTAACCGTTACTGGCATTCATGGCTTATCTTTATATGTTGTACTAAATTTTTTTTCGAATTTCAGCAGCCATCATCCGTGGTGATATTTCAGGAATGGAAATTGAAACTTTTTTAATTTTTGAATATAAGTTTCTTGAGAAATTTTCTGAGGTCTACTGTGTGCACTGTTCTCTTATCAAAAAATCGCTTGCCATTCGTTTGCATTTTCACCTATAAAACGCTGGCATTCTTTTCTTAGTAAGCGGCACTGCAAGCATAAGAAGTTGAAAGGAGTACCTTTAACGAAAGCAAAATTTCGTACGTATAACTATTAATATTCCAACAAAAAAGAAAAAAACTAACTAAAAAACTTGGATATGAAGAAAAAACTTACATCAAATTGAAATCACTGCCTTAAACAAAACATATCCAAGCAAAGCCAAAGTATGCAAACATTCAATGCAGAAGCAATCAATCGATGAGAAACAAGCTCATGTCTCCATGTAAATATGCATGAAACCAAAAAACAAGCCAACGAGCAATCAACTAATTACAATGCAAAGATGAAATTTTGCTTAATTGCTTGACAGACCAAAAGGAAAGCCCGGAATAAGCCAATAACAAACATTAGAATAAAAGGAATGGGAGGTAAAGAAAACAATAGCCGAGCGTATAAAAGCCTCCGACAGAATGAATGCTGCAAGCCAGTGAGAGCTACGTAGCCATTATTATGCTACCTTTATGCAGAAGGATGTGTTTGTAAGCATGAATGTTGTACTTCAAAACTTGTAGCAGTTACAATAGTTGTTGTAGTTGTAGGTGAGTGGCATTAATTGTATCCTGATCACGCACAATGGCCAGCCAACGCCAATTACACAAACATAAACACACACACACACACACTCGCACAAATCCAGCTATACAACAGCTACATAAACAGCAGCTGCTGGCTAGTTATGCAGCAAAAATTTCTTCGAGCATAATTATTATCATTATACCTATGTGTGGCTGTATGTGTGTGAAAGCATTAGCATACAATTAGGAGCAGCAGCAGCAGTACTCTTATACCAGCGTAACTCAAAAGGATATGGCGCAATTATTAACTCATATGCATACTTACCCATATATATAAGTACGCGTGCAGGTGTATATGTGGGCGTAAGCACAATCTGCGCTGGAGCCTTGGAACTCTGTAGCAAACTTTGATTTCTATTGGCCGTCCATAACTCATCCACTTATGAACTGTGTGTGTTAATTAGTTAGCTAGTCGGTTAGTTAGTTGCGAAAGGAGCTCTCAGCGATATGAGCAGCGGCAACAGCAGCCACTGCATGAAGGTCTGAGTGGTATTGAAAGTCGAGCAAACTTCTGTGCGGCGAACACTTCTACAACATTAGACGCGAATAAAAGAAAAAAAAATGCGCATAAAGCGCTGGAAAAACGCAAATTGAGCAGGAAAAAATAATAGACGCAAATGGCAAATGCAAGCAGCTACTTTGTGTGTAGTTCTGATATATTGCATAATTAGTGGTTGCTATGTCCATCAATAAAGTCCCCGTTTTCGCTTTCTATGCCAATTATTATGGAAGTATAATTCATGGAAAATATACAGAATTTATTGTTTAAGTGATCTTCTCTGCGTGCTAGTTTTTCTCTGAATTGGCTTGCATGACCCGCGTTTGCTTATTCCATATATACAAAAAAGTACCTACGAGCACACCGCATGTTCTTTCATATATGTATGTATGTATTTAGCAGGTGGAGCTGTGATATTTGATATTTGCATATTGTTTGTGGACTTTACGCCTGCTGAACGTTATCACGCAACGCTGAATCAGCTATCAGTATTCTGGAATAATATTGCCAATATTATGTTCGCAGTATTATTCGAATATGCAAATCGAAATAAAACGACCTGGCGAACAACGTTATGAAAGTGTGCCGGATAAAAAAGTGTTTACACACATTTAGCTTTTGAGATGTCGTGCCAAAATCACGAGATATTTCTCAAGGAATCTGAGTCGGAAAATATGAATTTGTTTACACTAATATTTTGGATACATTCGACAAAGAAAAAAATTAAATTTTTTGCTCACTTTCGCATCAGACATCCCCTCGTAAATTCAATGAGAAGACAACGACTCATTCCGATAGTGTTTATAGTGCAGCGACTTTGCTGCTAGTCACAAAGCGATGACACTTCACATTACCCTGATATTTTGGCCTTTATAGTAAATTTTTCCGAAAAAAATTTTATTTGTGGGCGTGAATATCACAAAAAGTAAACCTAAAAAATTTTGAAACATATTTAATAATTTTGAAATTTATTCAATGTTGAAAATTTTGGTATAGGGTTCTTTAAAGTGAACTCCCTTCGGTTCTCTTCAAAAGTTTATTAACTTTTTTTGCTTTTGTAGAATAAAATATGCTGTTAAGTTTTTTTGTTTCCTGGCAGAAAATTACACTTCTTTGTTCAAAAATTTTGGAAAAAGTATTTTATATTTTTTAGAATTTGAATTTTAAAAATGTTCTACTTATAGTTTTTTAAAGTGAAAGTGTTCGCTATAAAACTTTAATTATTTTTACAAATTTTAATTGTATATTATAATTTTTTATATACCTAGCAATTTGAATAAAATACACTTAAGCAAATTCAGAAAAACATGTTACCTATATATTTGATCAAAATTTTTGGGAAGAGATTCCTTCTTTTCTTTTGTCATTTTTTAAAATATCTTAAAAATGGATTTTGTTTTTTAATTTTTTCATTTTTGCATGTTTGTTCAAAATTTTTAGGAAAACATTATTTCCTATTTTGTCGTTTTTAAAAAGTTTCAAATATTTTTATATAGGGTTTTCCAATAAGAGGTGTTATTGGTGAAAGGATTGCGCTATCGAGAGATGATTAACGATTTTTTATGGCCGGAATTGGATGGTATTGATCTGGACAACGTTTATTTTCAACAAGACGGCGCTACGTGCCACACAAGCAACGAAACCATTGATCTTTTACGGGAAAAGCTTACGCATCGTGTTAGCTCTCGAAGAGGTGATCACAATTAGCCACCGAGATCTTGTGATTTAACACCTTGTGACTTTTTTCTTTGGGGCCACGTGAAAGAGAAGGTCTACGCCAACAGCCCAGGGTCGATTCAAGACCTCAAAGATGGAATTCGTGAGGATATCGAGGACATAGGGAACCACTTTGAAATTCGGTTATGGAAAATTTCATGAAAAGGATATTGTCCCGTCCTTTGCCCTGTTAGTGTACCGTAATCACCGGTCGTCTTCGTCTAACTCATCTAAGGGTAGGCCCAGGAAACTAGCTGTTTCGACGTGTTGGGTCCAGAGGGAGAGGGGTGTTAGATGAGTGGGTTCAATGGGGCATGTGAAAAGGTGGTAAGTGTCGTGCGGGGTACCTTCACATGCTGGACACATGTTTAGTATGTCGGGGCGATTCTGGATAAGTAGGAGTTTAACCTGCTACAATATCCAGAACGTAATTGTGCCAAGGTTACGCGGGACTCTCGGGGAAGTCGGTGGTTGCACTTCGATAACGGCAGTCGGGTGTCGGAAGCTTAAGAAGGTGGTGAGAGTCTCCCGATGAATGTAGTTTATGGCCTGTCTGTACACTGTCCGATCCAGTTGCTGTCTGTTGGTTTTGTCTGAGATCTCGTCCGCGTAGTTGAAGAGATGCCTCTTAATGTGCCTGGGAGGTGGCTCAGGCTCGAACAGGTGTCTGCATGGGTGAGGCCTGCGGTAAGACCCTAGCAGAAGAACTGCTTACTGAGCAATTCGTTGTGCTCCTTAATAGGCAGCATTAGGGCTTCATCATGTAAGCCTGTAAGCGTGGTCGTGGTGGGCATTCGCCTGATCTTATTTTCCACAGTTAACGGCATACCTTTACCTTTCTCTTTATAATGAAATAAACATCCGATAATTTATATTAAATAATAGCATTTTTCTTTGAATTTCAAAATAACACCTCTGTTTGGAAAACCCTAGTTTTTTAAAGTGAAATATTTTCTGTTCTTCATAAAATGTTACTTATTTTTACAAATTTTTATTTATTAAATATTATTTTTTTATGTACATAGGAATTTGAATAAAATACACTTAAGCAAATTTCAGAAAAAAATTGATATATAATATTTGATAATAATTTTTGGGAAAATATTCTTTCGTTTTTTGTATTTTTTAAAAGATTTTAACAACAAAGTTTTTGAAAAAATTCTTTTATTATTAGTTCAAAGTTCTTGGAAGGAACTTTTTCTTTTTTTTTTAATTTTTATATGTTTGTTCAAAATTTTTAGGAAAAAATTGTTTCCCATTTAGTCGTTTTTAAAAAGTTTCTAAAAGATAATAACTTTAATATAATTTAAAAAAAAATTGTTTAAAAAAATAGTATATAGATTTTTTTTTTTGTTTTTATATATATATTTTTTAATATATATTTTTGTTCAAAATGTTTGGAGAAATTCCTCCTTTTTTGTAATTTTTAAAAGATTCAGTTATATAGAATCCACTTAAAAAGTGTTTGAAAAAATTTTATATTTTTGATTAAAATTTTGGAAAAAAATTCTTTTTTTGTTTTTTGTAATTTTAAAAAAGGAATCATATTTTTAAACTAAAATACACCTAAATATAGTTGTGAAAAAATGGAAATATTTGTTTACGTTCGGGGAAAAAATCATTCCTGTTTTCGTAGTTTTTAAAAATTTTGGTTTTTAGAATAAAATGAACTTAGAACAGTTGGTTTTATATTTTTTATATTTTGGTTCAAAGGTTTGGAAAAAATTCTTTCTTTTTTTCATTTTTAAAAATATATATTTTTATAAAATATGTATATTTGTGTTTTTATAATTTTTAAAGGAATTCAAATATTTAGAATAAAATGCATTTAACAAAGTTTTTGAAAAAATTCTTTTATTTTAGTTCAAAGTTCTTGGGAGAAACTTTTTCTTTTTTTGTAATTTCTTAAAAGATTGAGATTTTTTGTCCTTTTTATTAGTAGCTGAAATCCATCTATGCTCAGTTATCCCTAACAGATTCATATTGGGATACCCATAACTTCACAACGAGTAAATGCATGGACGTAATACAAGCGTTCGAGTAGGTACGTGCGCCAACGATTCACTAGACTAAACACTGAAACAAAATTTTCAAAAAAAAAAAAAATAAAATAAAAATAATTTATAAAACTGTTGAAGAGAACCGACGAAAAGTCACTTTAAAAAATTCTATACTACAATTTTCAACATGTAGATATAGTCTATCTCAAAATCATACATATTTTTTAGTTTTTCTAGAAATTCTAATAGAAAAGTGCAACACTTTGATGAAAATTTCATGATTTTTTAAATTGCGCATAGTTTGATATTTGGATTTATATAATTTTTGTAGGAGAAAAAACTATATTTTCATAAATGAGGAACAAATAAATAGTCATAACTTGTCAGTAAGTCCCTGTGCTATATTTAACGCAGTCCAACTATTTATGTCCGCATGACAAAAACCAAATTATTTGAATAGGAAGTAAGCATATTACTCGTATGCGCAATGAGGTGGGACTCAACATTATTTTCTCGCATGCAACTCCCTAAAATACACAAATAAAATCAGCTGTGGCATGCTCTGCTGCATTCGCCGCCCCTATTGGAACGCACATGGAGCAATTTTCTTTAACTTTTCACTTCTCAACTCTACAACTTTGAAATTTTTTCATCACTGTTTTTGTTTTTCTTGCATATTTCCATATCACTACGTAAGCAGACACTTTGTGCTCTTGTTTTTGCTTGCCATGTTGCATGTTACTGCCCAACACCTCAACCAGCCGCCCGCTAACGTGTGCAACGATGCGTGCGATATGCAAATTATTGTTATTGAAAATATTGCATATTTTGTTGGCAACATCAACATTTCATGTCTGTCTCCTCCGCCCTCTCCGCCCCCATACACAACATCATCTACATTAGCCACATCAACGGCTTGCCACCCTTCTGCTAAATGCTACATAATGACTAGCTGAAGTCAACGAGCAGCTTCCTCTTAGCCGTTTTTCACTTCCGCACCCACGGCCCATCTGTTCATTGCACTCGTATGACGGCCAATTGACGTGCCGCAATATGTGGCACATTTGCCATACCCACGCTTTTGCGCGTACCTTTTGCAGGCAGCCAAGTTTTTGCTTTCGTTCCTATTGTTTTTATGATTGTTTTTTGTTTGTTATTTTTTGTGCCGCCTGTTGTTCCAATGTTCGTTTGCTTCTGTGCACTCTGCGCTCAACTTTGTGGCCAACATTGAAAGGGCAGTTCGCCTGTCAACTGCCGCGGCTGCCGCATTCATTCACACCTTTTTAGTGGCTTCACCTCGGTGATCACTACGAACGCCAACGCGTACGTACGCCTTTCGCATCTACCACTACTGCCGCTGCTGCCTGTACCCTCGGCCATACTTTTTATGACTTATTAATTTTTGACAGCTGCGGCACATTAGCCGCGCACTGAGTGCCTTCCTATGATTGATGGGCTCGTTGTTATTGACTACTACTGGCACAGGTGTAGAATATAACACTCACTGTTTGTATGTGTGTGTGTTATAAAGAAAGTTGGGGCATTGTTAGGTGGGCGGACGTTGGCATATGTTGCATGATGTTGACGCAAAGTGTTGCTACCGCATTTTTGCAATGTTTTCCCACAAACGAGCTCTCGCATAGTTCATTACACCCATGGAACTCGATTTTTTCCATTATTGGAAAATTTGAATAATTCTGCATTTAAAACTTTTTTAAGGCTTTCTCGAACACGAGGAAAGTTACATCGTACAAAAAAAGTTATGCAGTTCAGTTTGTAGTTGAGTGGTTTGCTCTGGGTGGGTCTGATATGAATTGCTTCGAAATTATTATGCGCACCCACACATACTCACTTATGCATGCTTAAACGGCACTTTGCCATAGAAGTCGTGAGCTTTCTAAATTGTTTCTTCCTGTTGATTAACCAACGCATTAACCTCCTAAATGATTTTGCCGACTTCTGCAATCTTTAATTTTCATATTGACTTCTCCACTTGGCTTTTCCATTTCAAAGGTAAAGAACTACATTTTCAGCGCCCTACTTTTGGCCTTTCACACAAAACAGCCTACTCACAAGAACCGCTGGACCTTTCTACGTTATTCTTTAAGGCTCGCAGATCCCGGCGCTCCATTATTTGTGCAGTTGGCCATCACCAGCGTGTAAACGTCTCTAAGTCTATGTCAGAGTCGTTGTCGTGAATACAAGACTGACTATTTTGTTGATAGTACGGAAGCTGATGTAGCCGCAATACAGCTTTAGAGTTGGCCTTGAACTAACATCGAACCGAAATCCGTAAAAGGGCGATCAGGCTTCAGTGAGAAAAATTCAAGGCTTCTAAAGGCAATGCCAACTCCTTTACAAGTTACAATATCTGCTTATCTGAGAACCTGATAAGATCAACAGAATATTTGGATTAAAGCATATGCTTTGCAGCATTGGGCTCGCATTGTAGGCTTATTCCTAAAACTAAAATGATGCCAGGACTGGTAACAGTTATGAAAAACCTGTAACACTTGACTTAAGTCATCACAAAGGCTTTTCAATCTAGGAAAATCAGCTTAAATCTACCTGAGAGCACTGATTATATTTGTTTATTTCTTCTTAAGACCAAAATTCTCTCAGAGCTCACTTGCAACCAGCCATGAACCGGCAGACGTTTTAGGCTTATCTTTGAGAATGCAAGTTTGAGTGATTCAATAGATATGATGCATTTTTCAGTCTGTTAGTGATTTTTTGGTAAAAATTATGACCAGCATACGCAGCTCTCAGGAGATGCAATCAACAGAACAACAGAAGGTTTACAGGATGACGCTATGTTTGGGGCGGACGCAGCTGCGTAGGAGTGCTAGCAGCAGTTAAGAGCAGAAGAGTGATAAATATAATATATAATATTTTAGAGCTCTTGCTGGTTGCTTTGTCGGTGAGGTACTTCATTGTACAAATATCCGAGTGTGCCACCACTATGAAATTATGACCTGCGAATGGGTTGAGCATAAAAGTAGCACCTTGGCAATGAAGAGTACTCAATTTGTGTCACGAATTTCCAGCATCTGTTTTTGAGCGCTCGCTAGTTTTTGTGTTGAACTGAGCTGCCAATAAAGCTTTCGGCTATTTTTTAGTGCAAACTGGTCAATTTTTGGCAAACGAGCATCTTTCATTGCCCAATAATAAGAAATTAGTGGCGACACGAAAGCCGTCGGCAAAATAGCGGAAATTCTTACTGAATTAAAAATCGCAGGCCACGCCTACATTAAGCATAACAATGCAAAGAACAGATGCCGGTAAACGAGCCAAATAAAAATGGGACAACTGTGGCAAATTATAGAGCAGATGTGCAAGAAATATGGCTGCCAGCGGGAAAATGAACAGAGACAATAAACGCGACAGAGACAGAATGGCAGGAAATTTCAAAATTGAAATAAAAACTTTCAAATTGAATTATCGTAAAGTGGGGACGACTCACTTAAGCCGACGAGCACCTACGACTGTGTTTAGTTGCCGAAAAGAGGTGTGGCGAATTCGACGAATGCAAGCCTGCTTGCGACTGCCCACCAAAACAGACGTTCGCATAAATATGTGCTCGCATATAAGTAAGTGAAAATGTGAGCCTCTTAATGAGGGTGAAATTGTGCGCAGAATGAATGCGGACAAAAGCGTTTATGTATTAAAGACGGCTGCGCATGCGCAACTTCCTTTGCTAAAATTGTAATATATGTATGTGTGTATGAGCATGTAGTCGATAAGTATCATACAAATGGTTCAGTGAATGAATTGAATATGTGTATATATAATATAATATTTGTACCAATGTGAATGAGAATGCGAATGATTGGACAAATGAGACAAGTGAGGAACAAATGAGCAGACGAGTGAAGTTAATGAAAGGGAGAGAACAATTTTAATGAGGGGTTAAGTGGGCTAAAAAAATGTGTTTTGAAAGAGAAATAAATTGAAAAAGACAGGGTAAGCCTTTAAGAGAATACATGTTTAGTCAATGGAACTATTGAATTTGTTTTACATTACTTAAGAGCTTTAAAAAAGGTATCTGGTTTTATGAAGGGAGAAGGTCAGAGTAGTGGCGGAAGAATTAAGCATATTTTGGAATTTTTTTCAGGTGGCCAATGAAATAAAAGGTGCTTGAATGCAAATGCCGTAAGCTGTGAATGTGTTTTTTTAAGAAACGAACGGAAGCCCAGCTTTTCTTTAGCGAGTTCCTGTTTTTGAGGTTCGCGCGTGGAATTCAGCAATTTTTAGCTCACTTTGGAAAAGTATTTTTTGTTTTCGACTATAAATGCGAATGGCTGCAAAGGCAAAATATATAAATTTTCATTTCAAAACTTTCGCGTTTGTTTTAAATATAAAAGTTCAAAATTAAAAAAACAAATGAGTGAGAAAATGTGTATAAAAGAAAGTATGTAGTCTTTCTGCATTTATCGATTTATTAAAAGAAATATGTATTGTAGTATTTCTTGATTTATCAAATTTTGAGCAAAAGACGCGTTAAAAATAGTCATATTTAAAAAAAAATTCCGAAAATTTAAATAAAAAAGTAGTACATCTTCATCTATGAATTTTTGTGAAAATGGTATGTTAAGAAAAAGTTCACAATTAATAAAAAACGATAGACGTATTACAAAAAAAGGTCAATATTTAAAAAAAACAAATCCGCAAATTTAAATTAAAGAAAAGTAGTATAACTTCATCTGTCGAGTTTTGCGAATATGGTATATTTGAAGAAAAAAGTTCAAAATCAAAAAAAAAACAAAATTCGGAAATTTCCAAAAAAATTAAAAAAAAAATTTTGGAAAATTAAAAAAAAAACTACGTAGTGCTTCTTGATCTATCGGTTTTTGCAAAAATGGGGCATTTAAAAAAAAAAAAATAAAAAAATATCGCCCCGAAATCAAAACAAAAATTATGAAGATAACCATTTCATAATATTTGGTGTCAACCGCCCACGCGATGAAAGCCGCAGGTTTTCTGTAGAATACTACTTTCCAGTGATCCCAGTGACTTCTCTTCAACTTTTCCAGGCATTATGAGAGAAACCCACACTTTGTAGGAATTTCGGTCGACGCTAACCGGCTTTGCTTTGTACCAATAAGCTGATGATTGATCTTCTGAAGGTGAAGTTGGTATTTGTTGGTATTTTGACGACAGACACAAGTAGGTAGTCAGTGGCGGTATGGAGTAAGGCACTTTGACATGCTGGCGTATGCTCTACTTTGTGGGCTTTGAGCGCACTAGAGTTGCGTTTATCTCTATAAGCCCTTATCTATCTTTATGGGCGGCAACCAGAGTTCACCAGGCCCCTCCTTACTTTTCCATTGCGTGTAGAGAAGAAGTTAGGGTGAACGAAAGTTTCACTTATTATTTTTTGGGAGGTTGACTGCGGATTTTTGGTTCAGCTCGAATCTAATTCTTTAAGTTTTAACGATCCAGTGATGCCGGTGAAATATCTAGACAACTTCTTTTGAGAGGCGCAGTTGTTTGTCTATTACTGTCCTATGAATTGGGAAGGAGGTGAGCTTACTGAAGAAGACGATTTTTAAAAGTTTACAGTTCGAGTTTTGGCTACTCTGACGATCTCGTTAAATTCGAAGCTAACTTTCTCAGTTTTTAGGCAAATGGTGTCGGTGATATCTGAAAATGGCTAGAAGACCAAGTACCATGTCTTCTGCGTGGGATTTCTTAGCCACAACTAGACGATTTTGTTGGGAGTTTGACAAGTGACAAACAATTTCGGGCGTGTGCTAATTTGAGGGCATTTTGTAACTTGGAATTCAGTATTATGTCGATTGACTCGTATTTTGAAAATGGATTTATTCTAGTAAAGACGATAAGGTCTTTCGTTTCTGTTGTTTTCGATTCCAGAAATTCTTATTCTTTTTGTTAAAAAACTTGGGCAACTCATTTTCCCAGCTCTCTTGTGAAGCCAGTTTTGTACCATCAGGAAAATTGAAAAAAAAGTGCTTGAATGGGCGATATTCGCTTGATTTGAGATCTGACTATAAGACCACTGAACGCTTAAGGTGATGGGAATCCCCCGCCATTCAATTTCCAAACTCATTGCGGTGTTCACAGGTCACTGGGTGATCGGTACTCATGCGGAGAAGCTTGGAATTATGTACAACCCCTATCGCCGAAGCTGTGGGGATGCTACAGAGAAAGAGACTGTGGAACACTTTCACTGCAAATGTCCGGCTCTGGCGGCTAGGCGTTTGAGATTCCTTAGCGTGCCTTTTGGTGATGACTTTAAGAAATTCTCCAGCCTATGTAGATCCCTTTTCTCTTCTCCGCTACATCAACAGCACTGGATGGCTGTAGACGGTTTCTCTCTTCCCAGCTAGTGGTCCACATTACGGTATCAGAACGGCACGTAATTGCTACTTGAAGTGTACCTAGGGTACTCTTGCTATCTTACCTACCTACCTACCATAAGACCACTGTGATTACTGCTTTTGGACAATCGCCCGCGGCAATCTGGTCGATTATTGATAGTAGAGATCCGTGATGAGTTTTTCACGCGCTGGGAGTAGCAAATGGACGATTCGCTCTCAACCGTACGAAATGTCTCGCGAGGTGAAGAAAACTCAGATATGCAGACGTGAGGTGCAGATATGTAATTTAGATCTGATTACTTAAGGACCTACATAACTTAAATGAGCCTCGAGTTTTTCTATATGGAAACTCCTAATGGTTGAGATTATTTGACGCAAGAGATAAAAAGTTGAAAAATTTGTTTAAACAAGCCCAACATCGGCAGTTAAAGCACAGCCTAAGTGAAAAATGCACATACTGATGGACACATTTTTATACTTTATTAATCAATATTATGCCGACAGCTTCATGCTCTACAGAGACCTCATCCAAACTCCAAATCAGCAACAATAAAACTGACTCCGGAACTGGCACCTGAAAGTGATTGAAAACAAATCTTCGCTTGTAACTTTTCCCACAAGAAGAATCACCTGCCCACAAGTAAACGTAAATCTTAACTTAATCACGCTATGTCATCAGACCAGCATTTCCTTTATCTCCCATAGGAGCATAGGGCCGCAATAAGGCATTTCCACCTGGTCCTGTTTTTGGCTAGCAATTTTAGTGTGCTTCACGATTTCCTGCATTCATCGACTTCTTTTTGTAGCGATCTTCTCCATTTAGTCTCAGCTCGGCCCCTTTTGCGGCCTACTTAAGTGTTCCAATCAAGAGCTTGTCGACAGACTTCCGCAATGTGTGCATCTTTTCGCAGCGTGTGGACTATACCTAGGCATTTAATTGGATAAACGGAAAACCCCGGAATTAATATTTCGAGACAAGTTTTGGCTGCTAAACCGTAAATCTCTTCTATCAATGGACAACAAGGCTTATCCATAGCAAGTCTGTGCTCAACCCAGTCTGTACTTATGGAATCCATAGCATCTAATACAAATTTAGAATCCCGGCTCAAGACCCGGAGTCTTTCATGAATTATAGAATACAAAACAAAGTTTAATTAACAAATAAATAAAAAAAAAGTTTTGTCAAATTACCAGCCAATGCGAGAAACGCTCGGTCGCTTTGCTCGTCACGGCATATGCAATGTGACCTTAGAATATCAAAGCAGGAAATTCGAAGGAGTTAGAGAGCTAATTTGACTGTCTGCCTGTATGCCTTTAATTCTCTTTTTTCTGCTCAATAGTAACATCTTTCACGTCCATTTGACTAACAAGCAATTATGGAACTCATCAAGAAGAAGATGAAGGCGAAGAAGAAGACTGTGTAAACCTGAAATTTACGATTGTACCTGAGCCGAGCGAAGTGTTGGAGGAGCGACTGAGGAAATTTTAGCAAAAAAAATTGTAGGAAAATATTGTGGCGGCCATTCTAAGTGGCAGCCGCGCCGGGTTGGCGGCACAATGATAAACGAGTAGTTGCAACACACAGCAGAGTGTCTGTAAAATTATGCACGTGTGCATGTGTGCATGTGCCGCTTGTATGCAACTGGACAATTCCACTGAAACTGCCGCAGGGCGGCGGAGGCAAGTGTTGCATAAAGTGCAGCAATGGCTGTGAAAGCGACAAAAACAAAAGCTGCATGTATGACAAAAGCAACGACTCAATGGCTGCCAACTAGGCTGCAAGTCAAGTCACTGCAATTGCTTTAATAACAAGTGCAACCTGCCACATGCACACATAACTTTGCCTACAATGCGGCAGGGAAATAAAAATTACTGCAATAGGTGCTAATTACAGATGGCGGACGATGTGTTGTGCGCATCACTGCACGCACACTAACATTATCCATGTGTATGTAAGTGTATTCATGCAACTCATACATACACGCACCAACAGTTGGGGGCATGCAACATTCATATATGTACATACGATTGCGCAGCCGTTGACCAGGGCTTGTTTGTAAATTACGCCAAATGTGCACTGATGATGGCATGTCAAAGCCGTCAGCAACAACAACAACACGCGCGCCCGGCCTGTTCGCCTGCCACAGCTACAAGGCGAAAATAATAAGTGTGACTTGCAGCAAATAAAACGAAAGCAGCTCACCGTAAAAAGTAGGAGGGGTCAAACGGCAACAACAGCAATAAGCACAAAAGTTGAAAAGTTAAAAAGTAACAACAACAATGTGATACAAATGATACGTGCAACAAGTGTCGGCAGTTCCACAGAAATACTTAGGCTTCGCCTGCAACATGGCATTTGTGCCATCACATCTAAGAAATATTCGCATGGCCCAGAGGTGTGAGAAGTTGCCGCACAACTACATACATACAGCAACAACAACAGCACCAGCAAATACTAAATGACACAGTTGAATGAATCTGCCGTTCGCGTCTGCGCTGCCGATGTGTTCATTTATGTTTGTCAGTATTTTTTCCGGCTTGTTTTTGTTTTTGCGCCTTTTCTCTTGTTTATTTCTTTATTTTCTACGCTGTCACTCAACGCCATCATTTGCGCTAACAATCCGCTACAGACCCAGTGCAGCCATTATTAACTTTTGCTTTTTCTTTTCTTCTCTTTTTGTGCGCATTTGGCGATGTTGTCAACATTGACGTGTTGCATGCAACATTAGTAAACTCACATTCTTTTATTTCTTTTTCGGTGATTTAGATTTGAACCCATTAAATTTTTTTTTTTAATTTTAACTACTCTTTAAAGGTACCTATTTTTTGTTTTATCTTCTCTTGAGCCTCACTCACTTTGCATGCGCTAATGGAGGAAATCCCTTGAAGTACTTTGAGGGTGTTCACACTGTGTGCGACGATACTTGCTGCGACGCTGGAGTAGGCCATTTCACTGCCAGTTGATTCATTGCCATACAATCGTGAAGCCAGCGCTTCGCTAGGGCAGTATTTTGCACTGATTTTCATCGATTTGCTGTAAGTATTTGAATATAACCCGAAAATTTAAGGGAATCCAACTATGAAACTCTCACTGATTACTAAGCATAGACTCAGCTATTAATGAAAAAATAAATAAAACAATCTGGGGGATCGTTTTTCAAATATGACAAAAAAAAATTGTTTCTAATATTTTGTTATAACATTTAAGCCTTAGTTCAGCATAGTAAAAGTTATCCAATTTAGTTCAGATATGCACCGTTTTTCTCTGCTCGCTTTTTGCCATCTCAAAGCAAATTCATTTTGTCTCTACTGCTCCAAAGACTCCAGCCAAAAGCCCTAAGAATGATTACAAACGCTGCATATTATGGTATGGGAATAAGTTTCCGCCTTCGTAAAAGAGGTGTCGCTGCTGATACTAAAGGTTTTCCCAATAAGAGGTGTTATTTTGATATTGAAGAGCAAAAATGTTATTTTTTAATATAAATGATCAGATGTTTATTTCATTATAAAAAGGAAGTTACGCCGTTAATAGTGGAAAATAACATCAGGCAAATGACCCACACAACCACGCTTACAGGACAATATCCTTTTCATGAATTGCATAGTGGCTGCCCCATGTCCTCGATAGCCTCACGAACTCCATCTTTGAGGTTTTGAATCGACCCTGGGCTGTTGGCATAGACCTTCTCTTTCACGTGGTCCCAAAGAAAAAAGTGAGAAGGTGTTAAATCACAAGATCTCGGTGGCCAATTGTGATCACCTCTTCGAGAGATAACACGGAGCGGAAACTTTTCCCGTAAAAGATCAATGGGTTCGTTGCTTGTGTGGCACGTAGCCCCGTCTTGTTGAAAATAAACGCTGTCCAGATCAATACCATCCAATTCCGGCCATAAAAAATCGCTAATCATCTCTCGATAGCGATAGATAATACCTGTTACTGGAAAACCCTTTGTCTTCGCTCTAGTAATATACTGGTGATTTGAAGGTGTATACGTGAAGTCTCGATCGCACTAGTTGACGTTCGTTTGAAGCGTAAAGGCCCTTTTTTATCTGACGTCAAACAAGTCTACTTCGTCCCGACAAAACAGCATTTGCGGGAAGTCATGCTGCATTATTACTTTTTAAAGAAAAGTGTCGTATATGGATCAATATTTACGGTAATCGCGCTCTATCAAATACACCTTGTAAAGAGTGGTTTCGACGCTTCCAAAGTCAGTGATAAAGATCGCGAAGAGGCACCGAAAAAATTCGAAGATATTCAAATACAACGGAGCCGATTTTCGGTATATTGTTTCATAAGTACCACAAAAATTTTCGAAATCAATTTTTTCAAATATTGTAATTGTTGCACAGGTCTCTAGCAATAATTTGGCTTTTACAGATTGAAAAAATATCAATTAGTCGACGAGTTATAGCCAAAAAACCATATAAACAATTTTGCTCCGATTTCGAACTTCGAAGGCCGATTAAAAAAAAATTCGAACTAACATAAAAAAACGGCGCGATACGGGTCTGCTAATTTCGCCTCTATTTTCACCCGCCACTCTCAGAATGGACCTAATTTTTGCTAACCTGAATTTGTTCCACAGTGTTATTGGATGAAGACGCATGTCGAACCCTTGATGTATGTCTAAAGAGTTGGATGCTGAGAGATCAACCGTCGGTAAACGTTTGCACGTGATGGGATTGGTCAAGAAAGCAGGTAACTGGGTGCCTCATCAATTGAAGGAGAGAGATATCGAGAGACGTTTGGTGGCGTGTGAGATGCTCCTTGAGCGGCTGAGAAGAAAAGGTTTACTGCATCAAATCGTCACTGGTGATGAAAAATGAATATATTGTGATAACCGTAAGCGTCGAAAAAGTTTTAGTCTGCCAGGTGAACCGGGTCCATCGGCAGCGAAAAAAAAATATTCATGCTTCAGAGGTTATGTTGTGCATTTGGTGGGATCAGAAGGGCGTCATATATTATGAACCCCTTAAACCATCTGAAACTATCAGTGGCGATCGCTACCGACTGCATCTAATGCGCTTGAATCGAGCTCTTAAAGGAAGGCGGCCAGAATGGGACGGTAGGCATGACAAACCTATTTTACTGCATGACAACGCCAGGCCACACGTTGCTAAATCGGACCAGAAGTAATTAGAGGGACTGAATTTGGAAAACTTGATCCACCCACCGTACTCCCCAGGCATAGCACCTTCGGATTACCATCTGCTTCGATCAATGCAGTCAGCCCTTAGGTTAGGTTAGGTTAAATAGCTGCCCTTGCTTGGGGCCCACTTGCACAAATATTCAAGGAGAAATAAAGGGGAGGGAATAAGGGGTCGTAATTAGCCGCATGAAGCTACTGATGAACTGATGAGCTTCGCCAAATATATGATATTTAAACCCGCTATATCCGCAGATGCAGCTTCGGCAGAACGGACTTAAAGCAATCCCAAGTCACGCGCATAGACACCTAACGGACAATTTCCGGTAAGGATACCCACCAAATTCGAGAGCTGCGGCTTTGTTTGCCTTAAGAGTTCCTTCGAGCGTCCCCGATCTACCCGTGGCCAGAAGAATCTCGCGATCTCCCAGCGCTCGCTGAGCTGACGCGAGGCCCATCTTTCCAGAAGCAGACCACAGATTCTTGAGGGAACCCCAATCCTTTCATTTTGCGACGAGACCGTCTCCAAAGTTCCCTGTCTAGCCAGCTAATCAGCCCAGCAGTTTCCCTCTATGCCACTATGACCTGGAACCCAAATGAGCCTGATATCGAAATATTCGGATGCAATCGAGAGCGAAGCCAAACATTCCGCGACCAATCTCGAACACACAAACAAGGAGCCGAATACCCTTATTGGCGCTTGGCTATCAGAATAAATATTTACTCCCTTAACGGTAATAACCGAAGTGAGCAACCAATCCACTGCTTCCTTAATTGCGGCTACCCACTACTGCAGTCCGGAGCTTAATGGAGAGCTCGTTACGGAATACTCCCCCAACAGCCCTTATGGGAGAGCGGTTCACTTCTTACAACAGCATCGCAAACTGGCTCAATGAATGGATCAAGTCAAAAGAATTCGAATTTTTCGTCAGAGGAATCCGTATGTCGCCTGAAAAATGGACTAAAACTGTAGCTTCCAAAGGCACATTCTTCAAATAATATCATGCACTATTTAATTGATTAAATAATTCGTAGCTTTGGCTAAGAAAAACGGAAACATATTCCCATATCTAATAAATCACAAATGCCCAAATACATCGTGATCTCAAATTTTTCACAATAGCTGAAGTAATAAAAAAGCTTGCCACATATCACAATATAGAACTCGAATCGCACCCAAGCTCTTTAATTGAAAAAAGAGCTCTCTGTTCGACCTCTTTTAACAGACTGCAGAGGAAGTCAACAACGGGGATTTATTATGCTAATATGCAAAAATTTAGAATTGGTTATACCACTGGGTGCATGTCTAGTATAATGTGAAGCAACTCGCATGAGCCAACGTTTAACTCAGTGCTTCATACACCCCTGGTAGGCCGACGTAGGGATGGTCTTCAGCTCCTTCGTTGCATTCTCTTTGATCTCCTTTAACGACTGAAATCTCCTTCCACGAAGTGGCTACTTCAACTTGGAGGGGGGGAAAAAGTCGCACGGGGCCATATTAGGTGAATACGGTGCTTGCACGATGGTATTTGCTTGGTGTTTGGTCAAATAATCCAGCACAGTTTGGGCTCAGTGCGATGGCGCGTTATCATCATGCAAAATCTAAGAAATGTTTGGCCATATCTTCGGCCGTTTGCGACGTACATCATCTCTCAAACGCTGCAAAACGGATAAATAGTGACAGATGTGTGTATTACAGTCCTACCAACATAGGAAAAAAAAATGGACCGGTTCCTACGTGCGCGGTCCGTTTAAATTAAACATTCCCGGTACTTTTTGATCAAGGGGTTATTGGCAATTATATTCTGCCTACAATTTCGGGTGGGCTATTTTGGTGTGCTGCATTTTTTTTTTTTTGCTTTAGTTTCTTGTCCTCACTGTTCCCGTCGATAGCTTTCAGAAACACACGCAACGTTTATTAATGTAAAAAATATCCTTTCAAGCTCTGAAATATTTTCTCCTCATAGTCTCATTTCATTTTCTGATTTCTAAGAAATGTTCTACTTAAATTTTGCAGAATTTACCCCTGATTTCGGGCCCACTTGCCTGCCTTGCTCTCCATTCACTACTATTGTAGATGGCGTTATGTGGTTGCTCATACCCATCTACTCAAAATCCTATTTTTTTTTTTGAAAACTCACACAATCAAGAAAATAAATAAATGCATATTTGTGAAATCATATAAATTCTATTCAAAGCGTTAATTGAAATTGCTTGAGGTGAATTTTCGATTTGTAAATTGCTCTCTAAGGTATCATGAACAAAATAAGTAGAGAGGTGAGTAACAGGGAGAGATGAGTTAAAAGAAATAATATGAAGTTTTGTATGAAATATTTG
This sequence comes from Anastrepha ludens, assembly GCF_028408465.1. Lineage (NCBI taxonomy): Eukaryota > Metazoa > Arthropoda > Insecta > Diptera > Tephritidae > Anastrepha > Anastrepha ludens. The sequence continues at coordinate 118,816,534 of NC_071502.1, forward strand.
GAATTCTGAACTTCCGGTGAAAAAATAAATAACGCACAAATACAAGGCAGGCTCTTTAAATGGTGCATTTTAGATTTTAAATATTAACAATGAAATACTCGAATGGAATTGTAGAGCCTTGATTTATGGAAAGTGACTGCCCGTTAAAGAAAATGTTAGACTCAAATAGCAACAGGAAAGGAACTCAGCATTCAAAATCAGATGGAAAAGTGTAGCTTAAAATTTCTCAGTAGTCGTGAATCAACTTCACCTATTCTTCAGCTTGGTCACATTTTCACTGAAATTTTTTTCATGTCCATACCCTAACGTTGGAGCATTGGCATGGCCAGTGAAAACTCCGGTAAGCAGTTTTTAACTGGTTCAACTTGGTTTAGTTTGAAAAGGTCACACGCATTCTCTTTGCTTCTTCTTTCTCATTCCTGGCAACAGAAACGACCATAAAGAAGCCGTTGAGAGATATCGGAAGAGTATTATTTTCTACTTCTTAGTCGTACTACTATGGAAGCCTTTCGTAGAAAGATATGGTAGATGGACTAGAAGAGCATGACATTTACTGGTGGGGCGATAATTTCTCGCATTACAAAAATTTGACAACAGGCCGTACCAACAACCGCAACTGTTCTCTAAGGTGAAAAGTCTCTAGTCGATAGAATAACGCAAGTAAGAGAAGTCGGCACATTAGATCCGTCATATGTCTTTTTCCAGCTAATCCTTGGCCATATGTGGTTAGAGGCCTTATTGGTCTAAGGTTTATTTGTTACACTTATCCGATATATGTAAAACTTCCTAGTGAGATCACAAACCGGTATTTGTGTAAAAAGTATGTATATTTGTAGCGGCGCTTGGAAAGTTTACGTCAATATTTTATTTATTTAAGTGTGGGACCAAATTTTCCTTCTTTGCATATTCTTGTGCTAAGTCGGCATAGAAAACTATGGGATCCTTCCATATCAGGTCTACGGTTCAGGTCAGCAGTTCTATGCAAAAATAATAGGAAATATTTTTGTCCATATTTTCCACTTCGTTTTAAGCCACGCCATAGCCGATGGGTTGGTTCGTGGCTATCAATCGGTATTCAGAGAGTACGTAGGTTCGAATCTCGATGAAAGACCAAAATTAAGAAAAATATTTTTCTAATAGTGATCGTCCCTCGGCAGTCAATGGCAAACCTCCAAGTGTATTTCTGCCATGAAAAGCTCCTTATAAAAAAAATATCTGCCGTTCGGAGTCGGCTTGAAACTGTAGGTCCCTCCATATGGGGAACAACATCAAGACGCACGCCATAAATAGGAGGAGGAGCTCAGCCAAACACCTATGAGCGCACTTATTGCATTTAATGGGGGTATTTACGATTTACAAACAAGCACAACTTAGAGTTTAAAATAAAATAATGCGCCTAAAAATCATGATAATTATGCACCATTATTTTCATTTCCTCTGCACATAAATTAGGAGACATATTTAAGAAATAATCAATTCATCAACTTTTTTTCTTTTGCTTTCAGGCTGATTGCAAAACGTCAGTAATTTCTTATCGAAAGAGAAATCCAGTGTCAAAAGTTTTATGTTCAATCGAGCATGAACTGAACAAATGCTTTGCTCTCTTTCCAGCTATACGAGTACCCCATAGATACACGCACAAGTTGCACGCGTTTGCAACAGTTCATTAGTTGCAACACATGCTTTTCGAGCGCGTACACCTTTCTTTACAGTTCATTGGAGATCCAGTTAACACGCATAACTTACATACTTAGTTATGTGAGTGTAAGTATATGTGCATATGTATGACAAATCTGCCCCTAGACCGAAAGTTGTGTGTACAAGCCCAACTTCTTGGACATTAATCAAAGCTAATAGAAGAAGTGGATTCTAAGAGCGGCTGCCGCTGGCAAGCAAGGACAAATTTTCTAGTGGATCTAAGGGAGCTTTTCAGAAAAAGTGATATGCACATCCATCGGAATGAATGACAGTAACCGCTTTTCCATCACCGTATACGCGCGCCTATGTATGACAGCGAAAGGTAGGATGGGTTTCTTGCTTTGTACTCTCGAGGGTTAGTTGTAGGCCAAAGGAATGACCCGCATCTATAGGCCCGGTCAATGATTGTTACTTCAGTAGCATTCTTCAGAAAATTTTGTAGAAATTTGTATGCTAATAGCAACAACAATAACAGCGTATACTGTGACATTTGTAGAACAACAAAAAGGAACATAAGCAAATGTGGGAGATTAATTATGATCTTCCTATCGAAAGGTTTATAACTTTAGCAAATACAGTCGTAAGTCAATCTTACTTTACACTTGTGAGCTAAACAGCTGCAGTATACAAAGAGACAATACAAACAGAGACAATACTGTGTGATGCTGCCAGAGGTTCAATTGTGGTCAACACTCTGAAAATGAGCCCGGCAAACACTGTTTTCGCATTTTCACGGATGGCTCCAGGACCGAGCATGCTTCCGGTTCTGATGTCTACGCTGAATCCAGCGGGATGAAACTGCACTTTGCTTTTCGAATGCATGCATCTGGGTTTCAAGCGGAGGTGTATGCTGTTCAAGAAGCGATGAACTTTGTTGTGGAAAACAGATGGAAAGGCAGATCTGTGTGTGTCTGCAGCGACAGGAAAGCAGCGCTCATGGTCTTAGACAGCCCCCCAACCACTGCAAGGGTAGTCGGTAGACATAATATCCTAATGCATACATGGGTCCCGGGACACATGAGAACTGCGGGTAACGATATCTCTGACTCTTTAGCTAGGATGGGCTAAGGATGAGGTCAACTTCTTGGCCCGGAGCCCGTTCTGCCACTGCCTTCTGCAGCCATCAAAAGGCTACGGCTAGCAGACGGGTTACTTTAACCCACAAGCAAGCCTGGCAGGCTGAGAGAGGCAGTAGATGAACAATACTGATGTTACCTATCATGTCCGACCGACTGACGCAGATCCTCCTGTCATTAAGCAGAAGGGACTGTAGGCAGCAATTTGGACAGATGTCGGGTCACTTTCCATCGGCGAAGCACATGAGAAAGGTAGACATCTCATACAGTGCACCCTGCCCAGCATGTGGAGAGGGAGCATGGGATCTTGGACTTTGAAGTGTGAGATCTCGAACTCAAAGTGTGCGAGGTTTTACTAACAACAGCCTTTGTGAATGAACTATTTTTGCTTCATTTTATTTTTTCAATAATAATTACCTTTACCTTTTAGCAACTGTTAGTATGTTATATAAAGGAGTAGAAACCGAGCCATATGAAATGCCAAAACACATATGTGTAACTGCAAGCCCTATCAGTGCTGAGGCGCCTCTAGGTAGGCATCATAATTTTTTCATCTTAACAAGCGCGTACTCCCTTCCACTTATTGCTTCGTTACGCTCGATAAAAGCAATTTGCGCCTATTGACGTCAAGCTGTAGGTGATGCTGCATTGGCAAAATGAAAAATATAGCAACAAAAAAAAAATAAACTGAAAAAAAACACCAAACATGGCAATGACTACAATGACTACAAAAGTCGATACCATCGACTTACCAGCTGCTTCAAAAAACAAACAAAAAAAGAAGAGAATAGAAAAAGTAAAATATGCGCATAACAAAAAATTGTGTGTTGATAGGTTTCTTGTTAATTTGCCACAAATTCCACAATTGGGAATTTAATTTTCCATTATTTGCGACAAGCCAGTAACAACAAAGAAGTCATCCTTAAGAAACCGTCACTCATGCGGTTAAATATCCTGCTGCTGCCGACTTGCGCATACGCATCACCAAAGCATTCTGCTGAGTGCTATTAGCATACAGTCACTTGACGTCTGAGCTTCGAGCTCAAAGCGCAGGAGCCAGGTGAAGTTTGACTATAGAAAGATATGTGGGTCAATGTGGGTCAATGTGGGAGAAAAAGCGAAGAGAAAAAGCGTTAAAGTTGCCCTAAGTAAACCTCTTTCAGTAAAAGTGCCATAACTCCCTCAATTTTGTTCCGATTGCCTTAAAACTTTCATTGCACGATAGCTAATGCTCCAGCCTTTGCAACTATGTACAAGTTTTTAAAATGGGTTGTAAAACAGCAACAGAATCAAAGAAGCAAAAATGATCTCTAAACGTTCTAACTCCCTCCTGTACAACTTTTTAAAATCCAACAGAATCGAAGGAAAGGCTGGAGGTTGTAGAAACGTGGAATGAAGGTTTGAAGGTAATCTGAGTAAAATTGAGGGAGTTATGGCACTTTAACTGAAATGAGATTTTCAGGACAGCTTGAAATTAGAGATCGCTTTTGCTCATTCCACACTGTTGTTGTTTTGCAACAAACTTTCGAAATGTGTACATGTTTGCAAAGGCTAGAGCTTGTGCAGTCGTGCGATGAAAGTTTCAAAACAATCAGAAATTTGTGCTCCAAAGGAAAAAGTTCAAACAAAAGGTATGTAAATGTACATAAATACGGACAAAAAATACGGTCTGACCTTTGTGTAAATAAACTGAAGAAGAAACAACAGGTGAGCAAAAAGGCTACTGCAGAAAAGACTTAAAATGGAAGAGTCTACGAGAAGAAAATTGAGTAAAAATTTCAACCATTTTTTTATGACATCTGCAAGCAAATGCGATGTTGAGATTCCTTTTTTTAAACAGTAAAAAAGTGGGAGATTGCCCGAGAGGAGAGAGCAAAGTAAAGAAATTCTGAGCAGCACTTGCAGGCAATTTTATTATTACTTAAACTTTGAATTCTTCTCCCGTTCTTTCGTAGCTCTTCAATAAAATTCAATTTTTTCTTGGTGCACTTTAAAATATGTTCAAACAGTTATTGCCTGAAAGGCTGAAATAACAAATCAAATGAAATCGAATGAATTGAAATGAAATGAAATAGAATTCCATTGTAAAAAATGCCTAATTGCTATTGGAGGGCGTAGCAGGCAAGCCATAGGGAGCAGAGTAGAAGGTTGCTAGGCACAGCATTGCTGGAAAGGCAAATTAAGCAAAAGGCAGCAGAAGAGTGCGAGAAAGATGGTATCTAAGTCAAGACAACCGAAGAAAAGAAAAGACAAGCGTGGCTAGAGAAAAAAGTAGTCCGATCAGAGAGCAAAAAGGCAAGAAAGGCAAAGGGCAAGAAAGTGAAGTGGCAGGCAATCAAGCGCCTTTGGCAGAGAGAGTCGTCGGCGTATGGAAATGCCTGCGAGGCGAAAAAAACATTTCTGCTTCAATTAATTAATTTAATTGAAAGTAAATATTTTTCTAATGGCGCCTAAAGATAAATGCGTGCGTGTATACATATTTATTTTATATGGCTCAATGCCCAATCAATTGTTAGATAAACTGAAGTATGTAAATATTGAGAAATAAAAAGAGCAAAATCACAGAAGAAAAAACTGCAATGAAGTGAGCCAGAAGCAACAAGGCAACACGTGCCGTACTTAAAAATTTGTGCTGTGTGCAGATGGCGCTGCTGAGGTGAAGTGAGAGTGAGAGAGAGTGGGAGAAAGAGAAAAATGATACAGATTTGGAGGTTAGCTAAAAATGGGAAATGTGCATTTCAGAACAGGGTTTTCATTCACCCTCCTCCCTCACAAAAAAATTAAGTATAGGGAGTTTCACTAGGAGCGCGCATACTTTGAAATGAAATAAAGCAAATAGTTTAAATGAAAATGCCAAAACTGTTTTCTTTGATTTTGTATGTATGCGCTGAATTTATGTGTGGAATATGTAATATAGGATAATCCATATGTTGACTTATTTTTTAAAATTCAAAAAATAAACAAAAATCAGTTTTTGTGGTTATTATTGATTTATTCATAAAAGCAATCACCTATACGTTTTTTATATGCAAAACACATTTCCATTCATGCATTCATTATGTTTCATCGCCTGGCTTCGCAGTAGTGCATGTAGAGACGTGAATCGTTAATGGATTGTTCGCATAGCATCGGTCTTTACAAAACCCAGTTTTACATTTTTTTTCGGTGTTTTTTATATATTTTTGTGATTAATGCAAACTATCTCAAGTATACTTTGTCAACATTTTAAATCAATCAGAACAAAATTAACGAAATGGTGAGTTATAGAGGGACTAGTAAAGGTATTTAAACTGTTTTAAATTTTTTATATATATATTATATTTTTTTTTTTAATTAATGCAAAATAAATGAAGAATATTTTGTCACAATTTCAAGACAATCAGAGCACAATTAACCAAATCGTGAGTTTAGAGGGAAAGGGGTAAAATATTTAGACTTGTTTCATTTCAATTTTTTTTTTATTAATGCAAAATATCTAAAAAATACTTTGTTAAAACTTCAAGTCGATCGGAGCAAAATTTACGAAATACTGAGAGTTTGGGCGTCTGTTGCTTCACGGCCTGGCCGATTTTAAAGCATTCTGCATATTATTTTTGTAGTCCGTATCTGCCATAACTCATACTGGGTCAACTGCTTTGAAATTTCGCATAATACTTCTTCTTATATATTAATTCACTAGGTAATTCTGGGAGCATTAGCTAATTTTTAGTAATATAATTAAGAAGAATTGGGTTTTTGACTTCTAAGTACTAGAAAATTAAAAAAAGAAATTGACAAAACAAACTCTCCGTCTTCTTTTATAAATGCATTTTGATTCTTTTCTTGCAGATGTTAAAAAAATTCAGACAATCGGTCGCCACGGGTTGTGCGATCCTTACCACATGTCCCAGGCTACAAGAAGATTAGTGCCAACGTCCATGCGCATCCACATACACATAAATAAGGACCATAATATCGGCATACCCAAATATTGACCAAAATTCACTTCAAACAGTAACGTTTTTGGGATGTAGAACCATTTCATGAGTCTTTTATGAATATTCATTACTCCAATTCATCAAATTTTACTATTCTTCACAAAGCTACATAACCAAAAATGACTCCTAACTCGAACAGAGCACATAGATTTTGATAAAAAAATTCAAACATTTTAGTGCGTTGTCGAATCGATTAGCTTTCCTTACTTCAATGTCAAGACCAACTAAGTATTCTCGCCACCTTCGAGAGATATAACTTCCCAATATGGCCGCTATGCACTGTCAAACTGCGCACTAACCTATTGAAAAACCTTTTACAACTCAAGTAAGAGCGCCAACAGAGAACTGAGAAAACCAAACAAACTATTTGTGCGAAAAAATTTGGGCCATAACTTTAATTTAAGTGAAATTCAATCGAGAAGTATCAGTTAGAAGTGGGCGGTCATATGCCTGTGTGTAAATGTATGATATCCAAACGGAAATGCTGTGGGCGTCGAAAAAATGTTTCCTGTTGAAAATTTAATAAAGCAGTCAAGTGTGGCAAATGCCAAGGAACGAGCGAGCAGGCGAGAAAAAGATACTCAACTGCCAACGAAACTTCGATGTAACGCAACGAAGCGCAACAAACAATGAAAGGAAATCAGCGACAAAAGACAAACAGGAAGCGCAAAGCAGGCGAGAGGGCAGTGAAGATGCACAAAAAAGTGGAAAATAAAAGTAAATCAAAAAAACAAAAAATAAAAATAAAAAAAATTATAAGAGCGCAGAAGTCTAAGCAGGAAATAAATAAATAAAAAATGAACTAACACCACCACCCAAGCAAAGTCAAACGCACTGCATAGGCTGTGGCAACAGTAGGCATAGTTTCTCGGTAGATGGGCGTAGTAGGCGATGTCGCCTGGCGCAACGGTATCTTACAGCCATCTATTCCCTACGCACACATTTCCTAGCGCATTCCAAATCCAACTCCTCTGTCGCCATCGTGCATGGCACATTCACCCCGCCACCCCCCTAATTTTACGCTACTGCTTTTAAGAACCATCGAAATATGAAGAGCTGAATTAAAAAATAAGCAAAAGACAAAATAAAGGAAATCACACAAGTGAAGTGAAAATAATAAAAATGGCAATTTAATGCTTTTCACCATTTTTCCCTAATTCACAATGAGCCTGGGGTTTGTATGGTGGAATTTGGCTTAAACGAAGTGTATATATTTCCAGGATAATAGCACTTAAGTGCTGGCATGTGTACTTATGAAGCCACACCAATACATGTGCGCATACTAAGTGTAAATATTTTTTGTATCTACTGTAAGTCGAGCTATGTGAAGATTAGCAGAGCACCGGACAAATTTGAAGCTAAACTAGTCCGTGCCTGATTTCTAGAAAAAGCTTTTAACGACCTACTTGCCTGTGACAATCCGTTTGGTAAGTGAGCAGCAACCTCGAATGGAATAAGTAGTAAAAAAGTAAGAGTTAAGATGCTTCAAACTTCGTCTCACAAAAGCTGAGCAACTGAAGAGTAGTTACTGAGATGATTCCGCTTCATCAGTTTATAGACAGCTACCACTTAAGAGATTCGAAAGTCACATTAAATTAGTACGCATGTATATCCATCAGACAATGTCCAGTTAGGACGCCCACCTGAATCGAAAATTGAGCCCTTGTTAGCTTTAAATGTTTGGATACAGGCGTAGATAGAAAGATTCGCGATCTTGCAGGTCTGTGTTCTTGGCCAGGCGTCACTGAGCTGACTCTTAATTTACCTTTCTAGAAGCATACCACAGATAGCCAAAAGGATCCTAATACTCTCCTTGCATGAGGAAATCACCTGTCGATTTCAATGCTTAGCCAGTTCATCGACAAATTTCCTGACACCCTGGTACCTGAATCAAGTGCCCAAATGAGCTTGATATCAAAGTATGCGAATGCGATCGAAAGGGTAGTTAGGCATTCCACGACTAGTTTCGAGTGCACCGGAAGCGAGCACAAGCCTTTTGCTGTTTGCTTTTTTGCTGTCGAAATAAATATTTGCTTCCTTGAGGGAAGAAGAAGAAGAACTTTTCGCAAATGAGTGCAAAACCCTTTTAAAAAAGCATTTGGAAATTTGTTACCTCATGTGGACCAACAAAATAAGGTGGATCAACGTCTAGGTAACAAACCAATGAACGATGACAACATCCGACCCTTAGAGTGTTTGAGACAAAGATTATAGAGAAGATTTTTGGACCTTTGACCTTTGGAATGTAGTGAATAAAAATACAGCGGAGTCGCTAGGCTATGTCATGCCGTCCGAATAGATACAACGCTCCAACTTTCATGGTACCCGATACGATATCAGCTAGTGATAGCAAAGAGAGAGTGAAAGGCTCCTCTGCAGTCGAAAGATTAGAAGAAGGAAAAGGACTTGGCTTCACTTGGTGTTTCCAATTGGTGCCGTTTAGTACAACAAAGCAGCTACTGGTGCTTTGTAAACTCATCAAAAATAACTTAGGCGACTATTGCGCCCAGCAGGAGAAGGAGAAGGTAACAAATCCACGATTCTTTTCGAAGTTCAGTACACAGTTTTTTCAAAATTATGCTGTACAATCTCTCTTTAGTTTAAAAAAAGTTTTTAGGAATATGAGCTCAAAAATGTATCCATAAAATTTCGTTCATTTGTGTACACTCTGTATTCTATGGAAGACTTACATAAGAATGCTTAAGACAAGTCTTGTATAGATCCTTTAGAAAACTCGTAGGAAGTTAGATAAGTACTTAGGAACCCGTAGGAAGTTAGACAAGTCCTTCACAGTTAGAAAAAGCACTCTTCTGCTATAGAAATCATCGCAATGGAATCACGGAAAGATTATAGGGAGATCGAAAATATGTTGGCTAGCCATCAAAATAAAGTGAAAAATGATAACATACGTGGCGGGTGAAGGCGCTGTAAACTAAGAAAAAGGTAGAGCTTCTCGCTGTATCTATTTTTTTGGCCGCGCGTCAAAATAGGCTCGAAATGCCTGCTAAACTACTTTCTTATGGGGCCATCCTAATTTTTACTCCTTGGGTGAGTTGGCTATGATAAAGCATTGGCAAGCACACATACATTCCCATATATTTGTAAACACGCACACAACTAAGTGGTTCCAAGTGGTGGAGCTTCAATGTCAGGGATATAAGCAAACAAAGCACAACAAATAGGTCAACACACGGCAAGAAGTGACAGCAGTAAAAAGGGAAAATAAAATCAAAAATTTTAAAATGAAAACGCCATATAATAACACAAAGAAGAATAAAAAGTACTAATTTATAAAAATAGCAAATGGCAAGCAAACCGGGAAAAAATTTCAGAAAAATAGGTAACTTGTCTTTAAGTAGAAATTGGATGCGCAAAAAATATTATAAAAATAGTGCGCAAAATATTAAATGTTAAAAAGAAGTTCTTATTTTTCTTATCGGAAATAATAATGATACCTAAACCAGGAAAAGATCCAAATGAAGTAACATCTTACTCGTCAATCACTTGATAGTTGAAGAGGGTAACTCTTCGAAATGCTGTTTTCCAAATCCTTCAAATCACATGCAGAGACCATATTACATCACGCCAGTTTGGCTTCCGGGAAATGCATTCTGCAGGGTCCGGCGCTCGAAGTGTAACCAGTGCACGAGCATCAGCTGTCTGTTAGTTGGCTAAATGACAGTCCAGAGTATTGTTTACAAGTGCGCGGAAGCATATTGCTGAGAGTCAACGCGAAAAAATAAAATTAGTAATGTATTTCAAACGTAATAGTGTGAGGGCATTATATTTGCTTGGGAAATCACAACCAGCGATTGTTCGTGAGCTCGAGCAGCTTATAGTAAGTAAAGTTTTTGTTTATCGCACCATTACTCGTTACAATGATACTGGTAGCATCGCAAAACGTCATGGAGGTGGTCATGAAAAGACTGCAACGTCACATGAAATTGTTCAAAACGTGAAGAAGCGACTTGAGCGAAATCCCCGGCAGTCAAATGGCAAAAGAACTGAAAATATCTGACCGTAGCATCCGCCGCATATTGAAAAATGATCCCAAAGTCAAGCCTTACAAGATCCAAGCGGCGCATGATCTCACACTAAAGCAGCAACAAGTCAGACATGAGAGAGCGAAGGAGTTGCTTCGCTTGGCCGAAAGTGGTAAATTTCCGAACATTGTGTTTTCTAACGAGAACACTTTTCAAATTGAGTAACTCGTAAACTCTCAAAACGATAGGATTTAATTGACCGACTATTCATACGATAGTTTGTGTCATCTGTTGGTCACTAGGAGGCAGCGGCCGCCACAATTAATCGTTTGGGCCGCTGTAACCGCAGATGTGCGATCTCCAATCGTTTTCATCGAGCCTGGCGCCAAGGTAATGGCGAAATATTATGGGGAAAGTATTCTGGACGTTGCTTTGAAAGAGGCATACGCTTTGAAAAAGGCAGACAAACATTTGAGTGGCAGACCATGGACGTTTCAACAGGACTCACAAAGCTCAAGTGAACCAAGAATTGACAAAAAAACAACGTTCCAAACTTCATAACGTCTACAGAATGGCTCTGAAATTCATCAGACGCGAATTCGATGGATTATTCTCTTTAAGCCATTTTGGAGAGCAAGGTCCGAACTAAAAGGTTCACCAGCCTCGAGGAAAAAAGCCATTGCCCGCGAGTGAGCCAAAATACCTGTAAGTCACATTCAGGCAGCCGGCGATTCGTTTCTGTGCCGTCTCAAGGCCATAGTCAAGGCAAAAGGTGGCCATATTGAGCAATAGTGAATTGATTCTTAATTTTGTATGATTTTCACACATTTTTTACTTTAAGTTGAATAAAAGTAATTTTCCTAACTAAATTTATGGCCTTTTTAATTGGTTACACTTCGAGTGCCGAAAGCTGTACAATCGATCAAATACATAGAAACCCATACCCTAGAAGACGCGCTGGAAAGTAATAAAGTCTGTTCAGCAATGATCTTCGCCGTCGCCCAGGCATTCGATAAAGTTCGGCAGGAAGGATTGCTTTATAAACTAAAAACTCGACTTCCATTGCAATTCATTGACATTCTGACATCGTCCATATGAAATAGGTACTTCAGAGTAAAGCAAAAACGGGCGTATTCGGAAATGGGAGAACCACAAGGCACTATATTTCGACCGATACTGTGCTTACTCTATACCTCAGACCAGCACCGAAATTATGTAAAGTAGCTACATTTGCCCACGATATTTGTGCCTTAGCTGTTTGATTAAGCGAAAGCGAATCCAACATGAAATTACAGAAATCCATTGACGAAGTTGTTACATGGACCGAGTATTAGAATATAAAAAGATACAATGGTTGATTGATCGTAGGGCCTTCAATTATGGCGATGTACCGCAAAGACCAACATTGGTGTTATACAGGGTTTCCAAAACAAAGCAGTGAGGGGAATCGCTAAAGCTCCCTGGTATGTGCATAATAAAGATCTGCACAAGGATATAGCTACAAAAACTGTATCAGAAACCTTTGCTCAAAGTGGCTGCTCGTTCACTGTTTTGTTTCATCAAGACAACGCACCGTGCAACAAGTCAATCAATGTTTTTGATTTCTGACAGGGTAGGTGATTAGCCTGCCGCTACCAGTCCTAAGTAAGGGGTATGCCCACCTGTCGTTGCTTAGGAACAACGCCTTCTTACTGCTTGGAGCGCCATCTGTGTCTCACATTTTTCTAGCAGAAGGATCGCACAGATGGTTGAGGACTTAGCTAAATTTCGTGTGTTTGCGCTATTACCGCGGCCGCCCGCTTCCTCTTGCTGGCGCCACTGAGGCAATGTGTAACTGTGTATTTTTCTTTGTTTTTTTTTGCTTTGGTCCAGCAGCCAAAATACAATTAATGCGCTGACTATTGTGCGGTAGTAAGGATGGAAAGGATAGTTTTTGGGGTTGAGGAGTGGATTTTTTTTTCTTTAGACACAGGGAAAGTAGGTAAATTTGGAAAATTCGAGGACCGTGCTTTACGTGGGATTTGAACCCACAACCTCTGGGATGGCAGGCTAGTGCACTTACGCTAGGCTACCGAGGCCGCATAACTATCATACTTACTCTTCCTAAATTTGCCCACGACAGTCGGTTTCAAGTTACCCAGATTTATATCCGGTCAAGTACTGTCACGTCAGCAGCAGCCTCCAAACTTTTATGTTGAATGTTTATGCTTTTGCAAAAACTAGATTTTTCATCTTTTCCAAAAAATATTTCTCCTTGTATTTAACATATATCCATCTACTCCAAGGGCAAGCATTGCTCTTGCAAGATGACCACTAACTCATACTTGTTAAAATTGTGAGCACGACGTCTTCGTCCAGCAATGACAAAAACATCAGCAGCCAGCCAAGCGAAAGGACTAGCGAAGCGTTGGACGATGGACTGTGGAAGGAAAGCTGGAAACGCCATTGTTGATATTTATGCCGCTTGGCAAACAAATGCAAGCAAACTTGCACACACATGCACACAAACGTGGTATATACGGCCTTACAAAAGTGACAAAGAGAATATATCATAAAATTATAACAACAGAAGCAGCAGCAGCAGCAGCAACAACAAAGGAATCGCCATCCATATCCTTTTGCCATCGCCGTTGTTTACATTTTTTATGAAAAGTGCCCGCAAAAAGAAGTGAAATAGCGAAAAATAACATTTATGTTGAACAAAAGCTGCGCAGCTAACAATTCATAGCCTTAAATTAAATATATTATATATGAGTGCATGGGTATTCGTGTTTCTATTAATGTGTGTGTGTGTTTTTGTGTTGACGAATTTGTTTGTTTTATGACTTTTTCCGCCGCCACTTTTTATGCTTTTTTATCATCTGCTTACTGCTCTCTTTTTCTCCCACATATTACGTACACACACACATGCAGTAAAGAAATGCCGGATGCATCCGGCGTTTGCCTTGGCTTTCTTCACTGCTTCAACTGCTGTGGATTACCGGAATCCGGAAGTCGAGTGTGTGGCATTAAATGCTGCGCGGTCACTTTTAAAGCTAACTGCTTGCTTTGTGATTTGATAAGTTTTTCTATGCTCAACGCGGCGATTTACGAAGATTAATTTTGTTGTTGTTTGCTTCAAGGATATCTGCAGTAAATTGAATGGTTGTGTACTCATCACTAGGCAAGTGTTTACCAGATTTTAACAGAGTTGCCACTTAATATTTTATTCAAGCGTATTTTTATTGTAGTCTGAGTTGGCCTCAGTGGGTTCTTGGTGACAGCTGTAACCAAGTGGATTACCATGGCTTGACTACCGTTTAGTATTTTCGGGCCCGAAGCCGACTTTGGATGTTTTAAGACAATAAGTTTCTTTCAGCTATAAAAGCATCCCTCAAACTTCTGTCAATATTTATGCTGGCGCAAGTCGTTATATTTAACACTTCAGCCTGTGTTCGAGTGGAACATTTGCGCACTTTGATTGAATTTAGAACCTTATATGGGCCGATAGCCGCTGCCTCGCCCAACAAACTGTCAAAAGAGAGAACAGAGAAGTCATTTATGGTTCTATTCACCTGTACTCTCGTGATTGATCCATGGGCAGTATTAGGAAAAACTCCGTCTATCCCAAAACTATAATAAGTTTGTTACTTACACTGGAAAATAGTTAAAATAAAAAAATAAAAAAGACATATACCTCTATTTTTATTCCTAACATGTGGTAACTATTCTGCAGAAAGTTTCTAGGAAATCAGAGAAAAACTTACTGAGATATGCGACTTTAAGCAAACTAGTCTAGTTAGGGGAACTTGAAAGATAGGAGGCTTAAAACGAATTTTATGGTCTTATTTCTGAAACAAAGAATTTTAGTTGCCCCCTTCTTTAAAAGCTTAACACTTGCTGAATGTTATGCCGAAATTTCAAGGAAATCAGAGAAAAACTTACGGGGATATGTAACTTTGAGGTAGATTCATAAATTGTGGTCCTTCTATAATAAAGAGAAACAATTCCCCAAAATATTTTTCACTCCTGAATGATTTGTATACCCCTAAAAGTAAGGAACTTTCAACGTGCAGGGCTTTTCAAAAATAAAAAATAAAATTATTAACAAATTTTGATAGATATTAATAATAACATATGTTTGATTAGAGTAGATTAGTTGGGGATATACTAGTTACGAACACCACTGCGTTATACCCAGATAGATTACAGTACAGGAATAGAGAGACAGTAAGACGGGAAAATGCCCATCCATATTCAGTACATCGCTAGCCAACAGCCTAAGTTTGATTGTAGAGAACGCCGAACTGCTACAGAAAAAATTATTTGCAGTGTCCTCATTCTCAAGACAGGATATTGGGTCGCCATTAATTCTCATATACTGGCCACAGGTATTTTGGCCTGGTTTTACACCCCCTCAGGTCCTTCGTACTAAATTTAAGAGGAAGTTCGCTCATTTTCATGATAGGTTCTTTCACAAAACTCTTCGTTCGCATAAGCTTGAATGTGCTCAATTTCCTGCAGATTATTCAGAAAATAGTCTACAATAAAACAACAAAGTAGGGCATAAAGTACACCGCTTTTGGGCAGCCCGTCTTAACCTCAACCTTGACTCCTTCATCGTTTGCTCCATCTGTGATAAACAGTCGATGGGATACATAGAGTGAATCCATCTGACAATGGTTTCTTCTACTCCATGCTTTTTGATAGAAGAGCACATAGACCAAAAGGTAGCATTGTCAAAAGCTCCTTCAATGTTCACAAACACACCAAGAGTATACTCTCTTGTTTCCAACCCTTTATCGATTATGCTAACGCACTCGTGCAAAGCCGATTTTCCAAGTTGATAAGCGTGTTGTCTGACATTCACAGGGTTGTGACTTAAAACCTTTGTTCTAATGCCGGATGTCAGGCTCATGGGTCTGAAACTTTTTGGTAAATAACATATGTGGGTACATTTAAATGTAATATTTTCCACGAGCGCCAGGAAATATGCAATGCAATTAAGCAATAATTTCCCCTCCACGACACACTTATTAATACCCCACATTGTTGAGCGCCTCTCGCCACCATTTAGACGCGTAAAATTATTCCAACATATTAAGTTGAAAAATGCTTCGATTTCAATATGTGGCATGCCACTTGCATGAACTTGTCCGCGAAGTGCGAATATATGTAAATATATATATGTAAGTATGCAATCTGAATATGAATTTTTGGCCTACTTACTGCGGGACGGCCAGCACCAACAAATGCGGTCATTAGTGCGAATAAGCGACCCGCCAACGGTTGAGCGCGCGAAATGGACTCTTTACTTTAATTGCATATGTACTTTTATATACATATTTTCTTTATTTCGATATATACAATTTTAACTGTTTGGCCTACAAATATGTGAATTCAGCTACATTTTGTGTAGGTGTAAAAATATATTTCTACTAAACAAACTTTAAAGCAACTTTTTAATTTTTAATATTTGGTTTTCGAAATTTCTTAAATATTTAAAAATATAAATTAATAACGCTTATTAATATTTATATTAATTTTTCATAAATTTTTTTTTCTTTTGGGAAAAAGATATATTGGGTGGGGAATAAGTTCATACCGGTTTTACCGCAGACTTTTATTTAAACAAAAATCAATTATCATATCAATAAGTAAGTCCATTATATATTCGCCCGCCACTCGACCAATTTGTTGATGCCGGTCCTCCAAAAATCGCCTGGTCGGTTATCAAAGACGTTATTGAGCCAGTTTTTAAGGACCTTTTGATCTCGAAGGTAACGCCCTTCACATGTTTTGACATGTAACAGAAGAGATGATAACCAGTCGGTGCAAGGTACGGAGAATATGGCGGATGCTGAAGGACTCCTGATTCGAGCTATTGAAGTGCGGCTTTGACGACTTGTGCCACATGAGGCCCGGCGTTGTCGTGAAGGAGTATGGTTTGACGATGTCGATCGGGTGGGAATGGTTGATTTTTGCCTACTGGGTATTCCATTTCTAAGCCTCAAAATTAATAAAATTAAATAACTACAGTTAACATAGTTTTGTAGAGTAGAAAGAGTTCTATCGAAGGAATACTTAGCCTTTGCCGAATCAAAAATTCTTTGTAAAATACAAGAAAGTTTTTATAATATATAATACTAGCATTACCCAGTGGGCTTCGCACCACCATACATAAAATGTTTTTTCGCAAGAAATTTTTCATATTAAGTTTTCTTTATAGAACTCGTAAAATGTTTAAACAGTTGAATTAGTTGATTTTTTTCATTCAACATACTTTCTAAAGATGTCACAATAGCCTTTTCTGTACTTTTTTAAAATTTGATTGTGGTGGTCACCTATATACAGGTAAGGTGAAAGAGCCGATAAAAACTTGTAATTAAACTTTGATTCTTTAATTTCCATTTCAATTTTTTACGCTAAATAAATTATGCTAAAATAAATAAAGTTAAAAATGTTTTTCCAGTTCCTCCTGGAGCATTCAATTTTTTACTGTATTTGCGTCCAAAATGACTTGCAATTCGATAAAAAATTGATGCGAAAGTTGATTGCATCGCAAAATAAAATTGTTTTCTTGAGGGCGAATCATCAATCGATACGAATAAAAATTCATCGCACTGACGGTTTTCGTTGATTTTTGACCTGCGATGCAAAAATTAATTAGCGTATGAAAATTATTTAAAAATCATATTTAAACAAAAATAAAATGTGTATGTACCAGTTGTTGGATTTATCATTGGTATGTTGATATGATAGCCATCGTCCCCTCTCCAAAACAAAATGGGGTATTGCAATGCATCATAACAGCGATGGAGTTCTGAAATACGTTGTTATTGCTCATTTCTACGATACAAAACAATATCTCGTGGCTGAAACTGTAACAACAATAGCGACTTCATCAATCGTTAGTACATTGAATCGTCTGGCGTGCTCCCAATTGGTGTTTTATCGGCTTTTATTATGATTTTGTGGCCATCGGTGGGCATCAGATCGAGTGCCACTTTGAACAATTTCACCAATTCATTGTGTTGATGGAACATTGTTTCCAATTCATTCACGATTGATCTTCTCGTATTCGTCGAAATTGCACAGCGCTGATCTAATTCACGATTCTCCTCACCAATAAAATATATTTGCAAAAATTGATGGTCACCATCTGGGAATGGTAGCAAAGACCTAGCTCTATGGTATATTTGACCTTGAATCTGTAAAATTCGAGAAATATATGTAGATAACGGATCTGAATTTTTAAAAACATTTTAAAAACATTTAACACCAAATGTTAAAAGAAAAAGGAACGAAATTGTATACATTTAGACCAAAAAGTGAAAGAGGATTTAAAGTAGTCTTACGTAATATGCACCACTCTACAGACCAAGAAGAAATTAAAAAAGAACTAAGCGAAAATGGCCACAAAGTACTTAACATTACTAATATAATACAAAGAACAACAAAAAAACCACTATCACTATTTTTCATCGAACTACAAGCAAGTTATAACAACAAAGACATTTATAATATAAACAAGTTAATGAACTGCATAGTCTCCTTTGAGGCACCTCACCATAAGCGCACCATTTCACAGTGCACGAAATGCCAGAAATATGGTCATACAAAAAATTACTGTACAAGAGATCCAGTATGCGTGAAATGCGCTGGTAGACATCTATCAATAGAATGCAATAACCAAATAAAGCAAGTTAAATGCGCCTTATGTGGAGGTAACCATACCGCCAACTACAAAGGATGCGAAATTTATAAAGCACTTAAAGTCCAAAGATTTCCACCTCTGCGTAATAAAGAACTAACATCAAACACAAATAAAAATAATACGCCAATAACAACAGCCGTAACAAACATAATTCCCGGAGTCAGCTATGCTGATGTTGCATCTTCTTCAAGGGAACATAAAGCAGAGCAGGAGCTGACTAACAAATCTGAAAAAAACAATGATATCGAAGAGCTTAAAGACATGGTAAAATCCCTAGTCAACCAGATGACAAATATGATGAATATAATTACAATGCTTTTAAAGAATACGAATGGACAAAAGTGAAAAAATTAAAATTCTAATTTGGAATGCAAATGGACTAATACAGCACTATTTAGAACTAAAACAATTCTTAGCTGACAAAGAAATTGACATAGCATTGATTACAGAAACACATTTTACTGACAAAAGTTTTCTGAAATTTCCTAATTATAAAATGTATGTGACAAACCATCCTGATGGAAGAGCCCATGGAGGGACAGCTATAATAATTAAATCAAGCATAACTCACATAGAACAACTCCAATATTCGACGCCTCATCTTCAATCCACGACATTGCAAATCTATGACAAAAATGGACCAGTATCTATATCCTCCATATACTGTCCACCTAGACACATAATAAACTCGGATCAATATGACAAAATCTCAATGCAAAACACATTGACTGGGGCTCAAGACTCACCAACAAAAAGGGCCGTATCCTAATTAACGCAATTAACAAAAACAATTGCAGATTTATAAGTACCGGAGAACCTACCTATTGGCCAACTGACGTAAAGAAAATTCCAGACTTGATCGATTTCTGCATAACCAAAAACATAAGCCATAACCAATTGACAATTCAGTCGTGCTATGAACTTTCTTCTGACCACTCGCCGATATTACTTGAATATGTAAGTTATATAAAGTCTATAGATACATCTTTTCGCGCATTTAATGACAGAACCAACTGGGAAAAATTCCGCCACCATATTGACGATCAACTTATACCAAATGTGATATTAAAAACGCAACTTGACATTGAACGTGCCATTATCCATTTCAATGACGTAGTACTAGAAGCAGGGATCAGATCGGCACCAAAGCAAGAAAATAGAACAAATTCAGCAGTAACTGACGTTTCTATGAAGAAGCAAATTATTGAAAAACGAAAGTTAAGAAAAAGATGGCAAAAAACTAGATCACCTGACGACAAGAGAAAACTAAACTTAGCCACAAAAATTCTTAAGGATACTTTAAACAAAAGAAATAATAAAGAAATCGAAAACTATTTGAAGAACCTGACTCCCAACAAAGATACAAACTACTCTCTTTGGAAATGTACCAAAACATTAAAAACCCAAATAAAACATCAACCACCATTAAAGAAAGATGACAATTCATGGGCCGTTACAAAAGAGGAAAAAGCGAAAACTTTAGCAAAATACTTTGAAGAGGTTCTATCAAATGACGAAGAAAAGAAAATTGACAACCAAAACAACTATCATTATGACTTTACAAAAATAAAAAGGACGAATACACACGAAATAATAGGTTGCATCAAAAAAGGACTAAAACATAAAAAAGCACCCGGATATGACTTGATAACAGGAAAAGCATTAGTGGAGCTACCAACCAAGGCATATATATTTTTGCGAAACGTTTTCAATGCCATGTTTCGCTTGCAATATTTTCCGAAACTCTGGAAAGTGGCAGAGATTATTGCATTGCCAAAACCGGGTAAAGATCCAACTACCGTATCATCTTATAGACCAATGAGCTTACTACCGACAATATCTAAAATTGCTGAAAAATTACTGCATGATCGACTAACCCAATTTCTGGAGAAAAAACGTATAATACCGGATCATCAATTTGGATTTAGAAAAAAAACATTCGACTATCCAACAGATCTACAGAATTACAAATAAAATCCAATCAGACTTTGAAAACAATCGTTATTGTGCGACAGTATTCTTAGACGAAGCTAAAGCGTTTGACAAAGTGTGGCACAAAGGCTTACTCCACAAAATAAAAATAATGATTCCTTTTGACTACTATCTTATCATAAAAAGCTACCTAACTAACCGAAGTTTCTATATTAAATATGACAATCAATGTTCAGATATTCATCAAATAACTGCTGGAGTTCCGCAAGGAAGCGTTCTTGGACCTCTACCATATGTTTTATTCACCGCAGACATACCACCTCCTGACGAAACTAATTCATCAATTGCTACGTTCGCTGACGATACAATACTACTGGCATCGGATAAAAGCTTAACTATCGCTACTGAAAAACTGCAGCGATACACAAACGCAGTTAAGGAATGGTTCGATAATTGGTGCCTAAAAATAAATGAAGACAAAACCGTACAGGTTATATTTACTACCAAAACAAAATTTACTGCAGTTCCAATAAAAATAAATGGCAAAGCAATTACAATTAAACCAACTACTAAATACCTTGGAATACATTTGGACTCGAAACTAAATTGGAATCACCACATAAAGCAAAAGGTCAAACAAATAAAAGAAAAGCTTCGACAACTTCATTGGTTAGTCAGCACAAAATCCAGACTTACTATACAGAACAAGCTATTATTGTACAAAGCCATGATTAAACCAATCTGGCTATATGGACTACAGGTGTGGGGAACGGCTAAAAAGTCTCACCTAGTAAAAATTCAACGACAGCAATCGAAGATTCTCTTCGAATTTTGACCATGTCTGACAGGTACACGAAAAATGATGACATCCACAGGACTTTTAATATAGCAACAGTAGAAGAAGAGACCAAAAAAATAGCAAGAAGCCACTTTGAAAAAATACAGGAACACAATAATGCAGAAATCAACAAACTTCTGGAAAGGGGGAAAAACACTGAAAGACGCTTAAAGAGAACTCGACCAAGCGACTTAATGAATGCTAGAAAATAATAAATGTGCAAAGGGGTTAAATTGCTGTTAAAGTTTTGTAAAATTGTAATTATGTAGAGTAAAACTTGTATTGAATATTATTTAATTGTATATAGTATTATTTCGTTTATTTTAATTTTTATCGCTTTGGCACTGGTCATTAAGCGATGTATGTAAATCCTGGCCAAATTGTTAAACAACGTACTTAATGTCAATGGACAGATGTATAAAATAAAGGGGGACAAAAAAAAAAAACAAAAAAAAAAAAAATTTTAACTGGTTGTAGTACATAAGAATGCAATCTCTTAACCTGAAGGCGAGTTCCCAATTGGTCTATATCTGGAGTCCTTAGTTACCCAGCGAAAAGAAAAGTCCTCTTTTCATTAGCATTTATCAACAACTTACAATGGATACTCATGTGGTTCAAACACATCCTAGGGTTATCCAGGTCCACGTTTTGGTCTATATCTCGAGACCCTAGTTACGGAGGGGCATTAAAAATGCTCTATACTATAGAATCATCAGCAGTTTCCATTTGCTACCCATATTGTACAAACACATCCTAGGGTTATCCAGGTCCACGTTTTTGTCTATATCTCGAGACCCTAGTTACGGAGGGGCATTAAAAATACTCTAACTATAGCAATCATCAACAGCTCCCATTTGCTACCCATATTGTACGAACACATCCTTAAGTTATCGGGGTCCACATTTTGGCCGATATCTCGAGACCCTAGTCACGGAGCGGCATCAAAAATACTCTATACTATAGAATCATCAGCAGCTTCCATTTGCTACCCATATTGTACAAACACATCCTAGGGTTACCCGGGTTCACGGTGTGGCCTATTTCTCGAGACCCTGGTATCCGATTCTTAAAGTTTTAAAACACAAACCATCTACTGAATAGTCCAAACAAAGCCTAAAAATTTGGTTTGGATAGGTGAGCCCGTTCTTGAGTTATAAGATTACCAAGGAAATGTAACTTCTTTTTATATATATAGATTTCTATGAACTTATTCTCCAACCCAATACTCAAAAAAAAAAAAAATTCGTTAAGCAGGTTCGCTGGTTCGCTTTATGTATTTTAATATAACTCGAAAAGTTAATGAAATTTAAATTCAAATTTTTAGCGATTACTGAGGGAATACTTATATGTATATATTAAAGAAAAATATATGAAACAAGAATAAGGCAGTGCTCTGGACAATTGGTAAACAAAAGTGTTGAACTAAAAATAATTTGTTTTGTCATAATTTTTATGTGTAAGGCTACATTTCTAGGGATGCCAAATCACAGCTCCGTGACGGCTAATTAACACTTTTAAAATGTAACGAACTCAGTGATTTCTCTTGTCCATAGTGATCTCTATAAATAGCTGAAAAACAGGCAAAAATGGCACGTAACACAAACTCATACCACCTTTCTAGTCTGACTACCTTCTTTTACTACTTTTAAGCCTTTATTATAAACAATAATCTATGCTTCGTTTTTGTTCCCTTTTTTCCTGCATCAAAGATATAAAATCTTTTAATAACTTCTAAGTTAAAACAAAATTAATTTCAATACTAAGGAAAAGTTACTCGACATCAGATAATATAGGTACTTGACAGCTCGTCTAGACACATAGTACGACACATCATTACTATACTAGTTCTATTGTTTATTGTAGTACTTAATATTATTAACTGGAAATACATAAACAAATTCATAAAACGAAAAAACAGCTCGTCCACAGCTAACTATTCAGTGTGCTGCCAAGTAGATGCAATATCTCTCTAGCACTCTCTGATGGCCTTAACTTTTTTGTCATATTTATTTTGGAATAAAAATGTGCCAATGGGGCCACCCTAAGGAGTTGCTGAGTGCGCAATACTCTTTCTTTAAAGCTTCTAATATGCCTATGCCGATGGTAGCCACTGCCACACAGTAGGTCAGGAAATACATGCAAGTTGCCAAAAATCATAACCCCCAAAGCAAGAAGATATTATGAAACAAATAAAAAAAACTTTTTTATTTTTTAAATAATTTTTTTTATATATTTATTTTTTGTTTGTTTTTATAAAAATGTTTAAAATTTATTTCTTTTTGTTTGTATATTTAGTTAAAAAACAACAATATTTCTTTTATTTATTTTTTTTTATAAGAAATATTGCATAAAATTCACTTCATTTATCTATTTTTTATTTAATATTTAATATTTAATATTTTATTTCTTTTTCTTTATTTACTATTTTTTTTTTTTTGTAAACAATAAATGTTTTTTCGCTGTTTTTTTATTTTTTTTGCCTCCTTTATTAATTACTCCTGTCGTATGACATTAAGTAATTCTTTCTACAGCTTGGATTTCATAACATTAATCATTATCAATATTACATTTTGGTTAAGTTTTTGTGTAAGTTTACAAGTGTATGTATGTACATACATAGCTTTAAATTATTGTAGTTATCAGCTGAGTTGGGGCTGGTTGTTTGAGCCGCCTGGAGTTTGCCCCTTCTGCTGATGGGAGTTGTCGCATGTCAGTATTTGTATGGTTCATTAAACGGGCTATATGATTTGTGCTGCGTTTGCGGATGATTTCTGCTACTGTATCAATGTTGAGGTCGCGATGAATATCTTCGTTTGGGACGTACCAAGGTGCCTTGGTTATAGTTCTGAGTATTTTTGATTGTAGTCGTTGAATAATGTCAATGTTACTTTCACTTGCAGTTCCCCAGATTCTATGCCGTATGCCCAGATTGGCACAATCACAGTTTTGTATGTCAGGGTTTTATTCAGCAATGACAGTTTCGAGCGCCTGCCACATAGCCAGTATAGTTGTCGGAATCTATTTTTTACCTCATTTCTTTTCAACATGATATGTTCTTTCCAGAGAAGTTTAGAGTCAATAGACATTCCAAGGTATCTTGCTTTGGTGTCTATCGGGATTTGTGAATTGTTTATTGTCAGATTCTTGTGTCCTACTTTTTTGTTGGAATAAACTACATGAATTGTTTTGCCACTCCAAGCATTAAGCCGTGTTAGTGTTTTGTTCAAAATATGTTGTAACTTGTTTGTTGCTGCTTCAAAGGTTGTATGAGTTGCCAATAGGTCGGTGTCATCTGCAAAAGTTGCTATCATGTTGATACTTGCAGGCCCTAGTACACTGCCCTGAGGTACACCGGCTTCCATGGGTTGAATGCTAGAGTATTTGCCTCTATATTTCCCGTAAAAGTATCTATTTGCTAAATAGCTTTTCATTAACAAATAGTAGTCGAGTAGAAGATACTGTTTAAGTTTAAATATTAAACCCTTGTGCCACACGCTGTCGAAAGCTTTCGCTACATCAAGATACACAGCAACGCATGTATTTCTTTTATTAATTTCTGACAATATTTTATTTGTTACTCTATGTTCTTGTTCGATTGTTGAATGTTTTCCGTCAAGGGAAGAGTGGACGGAGGGCTACACTTGGAGGCAGGGCCTGGTGAACTTGTTCACGGATGGATCGAAGTTGGAAGGAAAGGTTGGTGGAGGAGTCTTCTGCGAGGAGCTCCCCATCAGACTCAAATTCAGGCTACCGGACCACTGCAGTGTGTTCCAAGCAGAGGAAGCCGCAATCAAGGAGGCAGCCAATTGGCTGCTCAAATGCGTATTAACGGTCAAGAAAGTAAATATTTACTTCGACAGCCAAGCGGCTATAAGGGCCCTCGGGTCTATGACGGTGCATTCGGAATTGGTCAATTAATGCTTGACCTCGCTTTCGACTGCGTCCGAATTCTTTAACTTCAGCCTCATCTGGGTTCCTGGTCACAGCGACATTGCTGGAAACTGTGAGGCAGATGAGCTGGCCAGACAAGGGACATGCGAGATGATTTCCCCGCGAAGGGAGAGAATCGGGATCCCCCTGACTACCTGCGGTCTGCTTCTGGAAAGATGGGCATCGCACCAACTCAGCGAGCGCTGGGCAAGTACACAAACGTGTAAAGTCGCGAAATCCTTCTGACCACGTGTGGACCGGAGGCGCTCGGGCGAGCTTCTGAGGCTGACAAAATATTAGCTCTCTAATCTCGTGGGCTCTCTCACAGGACACAATGCGCGAGGAATGCATGCTGTGAGACTTGGAATCGCCTCGAGTCCTTTTTGGCTGGATGAGGTGGAATCATCTCAGCACCTTCTCCTTAGTTGCCCTGCTCTGGCGGGGCTAAGATCTAGGCATCTTGGCTTCTACTTCTTTGCCACGCCTGCTGATATAGCTGGTGCTGACATTAAAAATCCGATGAATTTCATCAGCAGCATTAAGCGGTCGACGCAAACATAGTCATCGTTCGTAATCCGCACGCTCCTAACCATCCCAGCACCATCTCTCCCCGCTCTCTCCCTGTATCCCATCGGGCTTTCTCTCGCGCCTCAGCCCTCCATAATGGCATCACAAAGGACGAATCTTTCTTCGTCCAAGTGTGCCCATTCCCTGGCCAACCATATCAACCTAACCTAACCTAACCTGAATGTTTTCTACGAAAGCCGAATTGGAGTGAAGGAAATAAGTTTCGCGCTTGTAGTATGGGGTCAAGGCGGTCAAGTATAAGCTACTTAAAAAGCTTGGATAATGATGGTAATAAACTAATTGGTCTGTGTGAACAAGCTTCAGAGGCGTTTTTATTAGGTTTGGCTATTGCAATGATCTTTTTTATTTAATAGTTTTTTGTTTCTAATTATTGATTTATTATTTTTTGTTTATTATAAAAAATAATTTCTTTTTCGCTTCGTACTGGCGAAACAAGATAGCGATCTTAAAATTTTACAATTTGTTATATTTTCTATAAAATTTATTATTCATAGTTTTTTAGGGGTTTTTAGTGATTTTTAACAGTTATTTTAGTCGCTTATGGCGAATCTGAACTTTGAATTCATACTTTCTGCTGCTGGAAATCTTTATAAAGGGTGGTTAAATTTCAATGGCCGATGTTGAAAATGAAACGCACCGAAAGGTCAAGTTTTTTCTGCATCTCAAAGATACATAATCGAGCAACGCGTTAAAGTTATTCAGGCTTATTATAAAAACGGGCGTACAAATCAAAACGCATATCGCGCACTTTGTTTTCATCTTCAGTGATAAGGCACATTTTCACCTCAGTAGATTCGTCAATAAGCAGAATTGCCGCATTTGGGCGAATGATAATCAAAGAGTGATTGCCGAAAAACCAAAGCACCTACAAAGAGTGACTGTTTGGTGCGGTTTATGGGCCGGCGGCATCATTGGGCCGTATTTTTTCCAAAATGAGGCCGGTCAGGCAGTTACTGTGAATAGTGTTCGCTATCGTGAGATGATAACGAACTTTTTATGACCCGAATTGAATGATATAGATGTGGACGATAAGTGACTTCAACAGGACGGTGCCACTTGTCACACAGCTAACGAAACAATGGCTATTTTGCGTGAAAAATTTGATGGTCGAATAATCTCACCGTTGGACTTCTTTCTTTGGGGTTATTTGAAAGAAAAGGTGTACGTCGGTAAGCCAGCATCAATTCAAGAGCTGAAGGATGAGATAATTTGGATAACGGCATAGAACCTCAATTATGCCTCAGCGTCATCGAAAATTTGGACCATCGGATGGAGGTGTGCCGCCGAGGCCGAGGTGGCCATTTGGCTGATATTTTGTTCTATACGTAATTGAACCGTACCAATATTATCACAATAAAGAGAAATGAGAATAATTTCCTAAAAAAATTGTATTTTATTAAAAATCAGCACCGGCCATTGAAATTTAACCACTTCTTTAAATTCGAAGAATTTTCTGGGCACGCCAAAAATTCTATTGAATATCAAGCAAATAGGTTAATAAAAATTCAGCTGGTACTGGAGAAATATATTTTCATATTAAAAAATTGTATCAGCAAAAACTGCAGGCGCATAATTTTCAACACATACTCGACTTGTGTATGTATGTATTCAGCTTATGAAAGTTTCATGCGACTTGTAAATTATTATAAAGAATGTGGCAAAAATCAGAAAAGCAAAAATATATGCGCACTCATCTACTGGAATGAGAGAGGGGTGCGCGATTGAGGTAAATAGGCCAAGAGCTGCCTGCGAGATAAGCGTAGGCGGCAGGCGAAACCTTCAGTGCGCCAAGCAGTTGCATAAATGCCACTCAACAAAAAAAGAAAGAAAGAAAAAAACACAACAAATAACTATGTAAATTCGTAAAACATCAACAACGCACGCATACCGACACAGGAGCACGCAATTGAAAACTAGAGTACCGCGAAAGTGCAGTAAGTGCGGGTGGCAGCGGCAACGGAGTGGAGTGCTTTTGTGCATTTCGCCACGCTGGCACATGCGAGTGTGGATGTGTGAGTGTTTAAGTGCTGCATATTTGTAGGTTTTGTATTTTTGCAACGAAAATCCATTAAATTCGCACGCACCACAAAAATGACATGCCATTTTATGCCGCTATTGACATGAGTAGCCGGGGCACAATAGGTGCTGCTGTTGTTTGTTGTGCTTTTCTTTTGTTTTTGTGCTGCATACGTAAGCGTTCACTTATGAGTATAAAAGTGCACACACACATGCGTGTACGGGCTTTCATTTATTTATGAATGAAAATTTCATAGTTTTTCGGCCAGTTTTTTTTTTTCTTGTGCGACACATTTTTATGCCGCGCCCATACAACAAGTGCGGCTTTTGCAAATATGAGTGTGTGTGCGTCCACTTATGTAAATTATATATGTTGCTAACGGTATTCATGCGCATATCCTTGCAGCATTTGCGACCTTTTTTTCTGTTATTGTGCTCGTGCATCGAGGTTGCTTAATAATGCCGTGAATAAATAGTTTTGGAATGAAAAGTTAAGGAGAAGTGAAAAAGGGGTGCACGCGATTTTATGCTTTTAAGCTCCCATATGTTGGTTTTTAATATTTCCAATTACTAATATAATATAAAAGAGTATCGCCCGTGGTCGAAAATTCGACTTAAAAATTTTCACTGTGAATAGTAGTTTTTATCCAATTTTAACAATGACTCACTCATCTTTGCTTGTGAGAGAATATTTGGTCAAAAACAGCACCGTTATCATGCCTCATCCACCGTGTTCAGCAGAGTTGGCCCCCTTTGACTTTTTCCTGTTCCCAAGATTGTAGAGACCCATGAAAGGACGGCGTTTTGCGAGGATTGAGAAGATAAAAACCGAATCGCTGAGAGAGCTCAAAGACATACCAAAAAGTGCATATCAGAACAGCTTTGAGAATTGGAAAAAATGCTGGCACATTATATCTGGGGGGACTATTTTAAAGGAGATAAAATAGAAAATGATGAATAATTAAACATTTTTTGAGAAAATCAAAATTCACTTAATTTTTTGAACGCACCTCGTAAATTTTTTTTTCAAACCATGGCACAATGGAGATTTTTCGACAAATTTTGTGCAAAAATACTAGAAAAGGCAATTTTTAACCGATTTCAATAATTTTTGTTTTTTTGCTTGAAATGATCGGAAGGGGTTTTAAAAGATATTGTCTAGGCCTGAATTTCGTTATTTTTTTTTTGTTATATGAAATCATATCCTTGAATAGGAGTATTTTTATGAAAAATTCAGAAAAAACCTTAAAAACAAAAAATCATAATATTCAAATTTGGTATTTTTTTTTGCAACCAATAGTAATAAATCATCCCCTGAAAACCTAAAAACTTAACACAATTTTTTTTTCCAAAAACAAAACCGGAATATTCACTAAAAAAAAATTTAAAAATT
Source organism: Anastrepha ludens (assembly GCF_028408465.1). NCBI lineage: Eukaryota > Metazoa > Arthropoda > Insecta > Diptera > Tephritidae > Anastrepha > Anastrepha ludens. The sequence goes on from NC_071502.1 coordinate 118,845,661, forward strand.
GTTGTATTCGTTTTTTGGGTTGCTGAATCCGAATTCATTGCTCGCTTATCCTTGCGGAGTCAAATTGAAAGCCAGTTCAGGCTCAAACATAAAATATTCACTCGAAAAAGTAGAAAAAAAATGATTGTAAACATTTTTGGGGTTATTGAATCCAAATTCGTTTTCCATTTGTCCTTGCGAGGACAAATTGAAGGCCAGCTCAGGATCAAACATAGAATATTAATCTAAAAAAATACATAAATTGAAATACACGTTACAATATCAATTACGAGCGTTAAAAAAACATATTAAAATTAGTCAAAAATTGTGTTCGGTAACCATTTTTTAACAAAATTTGTAGAAAAATTCCAACTGTGCATGGTAACGATCCATAAAAAGTACTTAAAGATTTTGAAATTTTCTTCGATTCATTTATTATATTTTGTACAAGCGATGTGAGATTGCAGTATACATTTTATGTGCCACGCCCCTTTTCTAATACCTAATGCTTTTCACCTAAAGTACGGCATTCGTAATTTATGTCTCTGCATGTATTTGCAGTACCTTAGCAGTTCTAGAGAAAAGCTATATGAAGAGTTTTATTTATATAGGAGGTGCCACGTCCCCTTTTTCCAATAGCTACCACTAATCACCACACAGGTATTGCCAATTTGGTGACTGTATCAAATTTCATTCATTAGCTTTTGTGGTTTTGGAGGAAAGCAATTTGGAAATTGCAGTTTATATGGAAGGCGCAACGCCCTGCTTTCCAATACCTAGTAATTTTGATCATAAGTACGTTTCTTATAATTTGTGCATTCATGCAAAATTTCAGTTCCTTATCTTAATTGGTTTTAGAGATATATTGATTTTTCTATTCTGGGCTGGCTGTCAGATGCCGCATCCAACATATGTTGAAGCTAACATTTCTGCACTAAAGGAAGCTGTTGTCTGCAATTCGGTGCATGTTTCATCAAATTCGGGCGAACGATAGACTCAAAAAAGGGCTTTAAATATTTTAGTTTGGCATAATGATGATAATGATGACGATAATAAAAGTATTACAAATTCTGAATATGAAATCATAAAATACTCAACATAATTCCCTAATGTATGCTATATTTATTTAACATAAGAATCAACACTACATTAACATTAGCACTAATATCTATGTATGTATATTATGTATACTTACATAACTGGCGAGTAATGTCATATAAAGAAATGCAGTTTGAGTTTTATTCAACGAGAATCTTAAGATTATTATTATTATTATTATTATTTATTAAAATATAATTAAAATTATAGATTAATCTAAGATAAAAGCTCTAGCTACCGGGGCTATCGGCTTGATCAAGTGATAGTACGAGTAAATGTAAGTAAATATAAATTATAAGACTAAATAAGTTGAAATATATTTGTAGCTTTAAGAAAATTTGACATTTTTATTATATTTGCTTCAGAAGGGATGGAGAGAAAGTTGAAATCTTAAGATTAAATTACAATATAAGCTTAAAACTAAAGGAGAGGTCAATGTAGTTAGTTAACTGTTAGAGAGAAATAAAAAAGCTGTTAGAGTAAAAGAATGTAACTCGCGCTTTGTGCTGTATACCGCATGCATTAACAGTAGTAGTGCGCTCTCATCGGTGCTTTGCAGTTGACCAGCGCTGTTATGTGGGCGTGCATGCTAATAGGACTATGAATAAGTTCGTGCGGTTTTACAACAGATGGCGTAACTTGATTATTATTCCATCGATCCACATTTCCAAACATTCATTGGAGAGCTACTGTCGTAAGGCACAAACGTCAGTATAAGTTTTTTATTTGAAGCGTAAACAACAATATTTTTACCACACTTGAAAATGTCGAATTTCGTGCCAAATAATGTGTTTTTGCGGGGAATTCTTCTTCATTATTTTAATATGAAGAAAAAAGCAGCCGAAAGTCATCGTATCTTGGTGGAAGTTTATGGTGAGCATGCTCTATCTGAGCGAACGTGCCAGAAGTGGTTTGCACGCTTTAAAAGTGGTGATTTTGGCTTGGAAGACGAAGAACGCGAGGGTGCGCCGCCAAAGTTCATGGATACCGAATTGGAGGAATTGCTCGATCAAGATCCGGCTCAAAAAGGGAATCCGTGAATTGCCAGAAAGATGGGAAAAAGTAGTAGTAAGCGATGGACAATATTTTGAATATTAAATTTGTAACCATTTTACGTCAATAAAGTTTCAAATTTCGAAAAAAAACCGCACGAACTTATTCATAGCCCTATTAGATTCTACAGAATTGTTAAAATCTTAGAGTTCCCTTTTTAAGAAGCATTTAAACATTTTTTTTTTCTTAATGCAATGAGAAGACAACCAAACAAAAATTCAGTCAACATGGCTCGAAAGCACTCGTCATTCACTGTAACGGCGGTTCCTTCCTCAATTCGAAACAAAGGTCCTATGAAACCGAACTCCTCAGACAGATTTTTTTTGAAGTGAAAACTTCTTTAGAATCGTTGGGAGTGATTTGAGACTCGATGAAACGAAAAAGCGACACTAAAAAGAGACATACATATAGATCTTATAGTATATAGCCTGCGAGAGAATGAGATAGAACACAGTTATACAGCGTTCCCTATTCTCCGTCTCCTCTTTGTGCGGTGCTTCGTAGCCTCCCCATTCTTGGCTACGAAGCGTTATATGTTGATATACGTATATGTGAGTGGCTGCGTACTGCTGAGCCGCGCTAGTATAGTGAGTATTGTAGTATGTATACTACACTGCCTATTACTTGCTTTGGTGTTTAGTTCAAGCGTCATACGTATGTATGTTTGTATGTATGCTAGTACGTATGTGTGCGCGCCTGCGTATTACGGAGCCACGGTGAGCGAGAAGGCATTATGCATACCTATACTACACTACCTAATACTTGCTTAGACCAAGCGTCCTACTAATGTTTGTGTGTATGTTAGTACGTCTGTGTAATATACGCGTAACGACGCTCATAACAGCAATTGCGTGTGCTGTATTGCGTCCGTATTTTTATATTCGTAAATATTTTCATTTTTAAATGTTTACCGCAATTATGCCGACAAATAATGCAGAAAAGTGTCGTGAATATCGACAGAAAAAACACGATCAAAAACAATAATTGACGCGGTATTTCAAAGATATGTTGACAACATCGAAACCAAAGCATTTGTATCATATTTTAGCTATCATAAGCCACTCGTATCGTTTGTTGAAAATTAAAACATTGAGGATGAATAATAATGAAATGAAGAAAATAAAATATGAACTTTATAGCAATATTATAATGAACCTATAATTATCCCGCTCCTAATGCTGCTTTCGTCTCATTCTCTCTCAGTTTGTTTTCCGAAAGGTTTCACTTCTATCGCATCTAACCGTTAGACTGGTCGTTTTTTTCAAAATAAATTTCCAGAATTTGGAATCGTTGCTCTGTCGTTAAGTGATTCATGGTGACTTGCCAAACCTTACAGAAATGTTAAAAGAGTTTGCCATTCTCGGCTGTCAAACCATAGTATCGACATCGGTAATTCTCATACAAACACCCTATATTTATATTTTTTAATATTTTGATTAAAAATGATATGGTTGGCTCAATACATATGTAAGCGTAGCACTTTTTAACCCTTAAATTTTAATGAAATCACTGAATTTCAGTATCAATAAAATCCTCAGAAATGAGTTTTTATATCCAGCGGCAACAACACAACTCTGAGCCCAAAGCCTTTTAAAACACAAATTTCAAGCAGAGACCTCGCAAAAGCCAAAACGACAAATAATTTTAACGTGGGCTACAACAAAAATATAACAACAACTATATGCACTGAAGTTGTTGCCAACCTGATGGCAAGGCAAATTGTAGGCAAAGTGAAAAAATATTGTGGAAAACGTACTTGTGGCCAGCGGGGGGAACGCACCCCTACAGTCACTATTTTTTATTAATTTTTTCTTTTGATAATTTTGTTGCCATTTATAAAACGATTTGCCAAACGATTTTTTGTGCAAGCAACGGCAGCAAGCGAACGCCGAAGTGATGAAGGGAGTGCAAAGCTTGGCGAAATGAACGACTTAACGAGCGAACGAATGACAGCCCAAATGGCTAAGCATAACAGCAATAAGAAAGAGTAACTATGAACGCTGAAGGTGAATGCTTGCGAAAATGCCACAAACGAAATCTGCAACAACAACAAAAATTTACAGCATGCACACACACACATTAACCATTACTCATACAACACGTAAAGTGTTGTACTAAACGAAAACTGTGCAATAGCATAAAACGTGGCAATATTTAGCAATTTGTTGTTGTTGCTGTTGTTGCATGTCGTAAGTATAACTATGGTGTAAGCCCTAGTCGTTGTGGCAAACATTATTGGCGTGGTCAGTTCACTTGGCTAGCTCACATTCGATGGCACTTTCAATGGGCGCCGCCTAGCTGACTGCCTCACGGAGACCGGTCAAGCGGCGAGCTGGCGCGTGTTTTGTTTGTGTTTGAAGCGCGATCGTTGGAGTATTGGGCGAAATTGGCGTTTTTCGGTTGTGGTCTCACTTAAGGGCCAAATCGGCAACTTTTCAATTTATTACTTAAAGTGGTTCAATTGGCTAAGCCCCAAATGGTTTTCTGATTTACGATATGTTAGCACGCAATGGCTTACGATTTTTAGATAGCTTTTGTTGGCAGCAAACTAGCAGCAGGCATACAATAGCACTAACAACAATAACACTAGTGGGCAAATAAAAATCACTTGCTGGACATTGAACTGGTGCTTTGAAGAGCGCCTCCGTATGCTGCTGCTCTTTGGTCGAAGTTGGACGCAGTTGCGCACAGCTCTTGAGCTGACAAAAGAATTGCTGATGAAACGTTTTTTGTTTTGTTGTCAAAATATTTTGTCGCTTAACTTTAAAGAAGCTTATTCACATAAATTAGTGCTTTTTAGAGCCAACAAATTATTGAAAATTTAATTTCTATATTTTTCTAAATATTCTTTCCTTACGTTTTCTCATCTTGAATGCAATACATACATATAACAGATATATCGTTTTCGAGAGCCCGAAGCATTTTTTTTTTATAATATAATACCATGGTGCAGTTCCAAACTGGTTAATTCCTGTAAGGTGGAAATCAAATCTCTTGGGTGTGCAGGTAAAAATTCTCTGATCTGGGAACATAAGGAGAAATGAAATGTATGATGAGGTATCCAGGAAGGTGTCACCTGAATTGGTCTCAGAGGTCTCCTACCCGCTCATCGGCATGCCCCTGACTGTTGTTGAAGGCGAGTTGCAAAGTTTATTTCTCAGAAAAACGCAGAAGAGATGTAAAGATGAAGAGACAAAGATGCATTTAGCTCCCTTTCTTCGTGTGCTATTTCAAAACTCTTTGGCACCAGTGCAATAGAGGCAGAACTCTGAAAGCCCTGCGGACTCCGGTGATTAGATGATCGGGATGCACGCAAAAAAGCTAGGTTTCCTATTTGATTCCCATTGCAAAAGCTGTGGAGACCTTTCAGAGAAGGTGATTGTTGAGCACTTTTCGGTAAATGGCCGGATTTGGTAAACAGGTAATGGTGGGGCATATGAAATACGATTTGAAAATAAATTTTTTCCTATTACATCTTAACCCAATATTGGCTTCGCTAATGTGTCTTTGTGACCCTTTATTTGACAAGTGCCTTAAAATGTTCTGTTAAAATATATATACCTATGTAATGAGACCTTTTTTCCAGTTTCAAGCGTTTACTAACAACAAATGATTACAAATTTAATCTTCAAAATAATAGCCATCGCTAGCGGCACATTTTTCCCATCTCTCAGGCAATTTGTGGATGCCGCGCCAAAACAATTGGCCGTCTTTGGCCGCAAACCAATCATCGAGCCATTTTTTGGCTTCTTCGTGAGAATTGAAGCGCTGATCGGAAAGTGCGTGGCCCATCGAAGCAAACAAATGATAATCGAAAGGCGCCAAGTCTGGTGAGTAAGCCGCATGCACCAGCGGTTCCCAATCGTACGTCTACACCAATTCCCGGGTCTCTCTTGCTCGATGTGGCGTTGCATTGTCATCAAGAAAAATTTCTTTGTGACGCCGATCGGCATATTCTGGGTGTATAGCGCTGTTCAAATCGGCCAATTGTCGTTGGTAGCGTGCACCGTCAACTGTTGGACCTGGTTTTAATAGCTTGTACCAAATCAAACCACGCTGATCCCAGAAAACACACAGCATTGCCTTGGGGTCGAAGCGATTTGGTTTGTCCGTTGTTTTTGGCTTGTGGCCGGGCGGACCATACGATCGTTTACGCTTGTGATTGGAGAAATACACCCATTTTTCATCACCCGTAACGATGCGATGCAAAAAAGACTTCCTTTTGAACCGGGAGAACAGCATTTCACTAGTGGTTTTTCGATGTCCGCAAATCGTAGTTTGACGGCACGAAATTCGACATTTTAAACGTAACAAACAATGAACTGAATATTGTTGACAGATGACAGACGAAAAAAACAAGACATTTGGGAAGGTTTAAAAATACTCCTAGCGAAATCTATGGACTAAGAGCTTAAAGTCTCATTTCATAGGTAAATGTTACTTGGAAAATTTTATTATAAGTCTTCTCTCACAAAAATTCCATGCGATTAATAGAAATTACCGAAAAAAAGAAAAAAATTAATGCCTTTTTCTTTCACTTTTCCTATCTTCTTGTAAACAAAAAACAAATTGACAAAAACCAAGCCATTTTCAAAGCCATCTGGGGTTTATTATATCGAACTTTAAAGGGCTATATAACTGTTTACCGAAAGTTTTCACAAAATTCTGATTAAAAAGTATGAAAATTATTCGGTTTTTTTTTTCTTTGCACAAATTTCTAGATTTTAGTTTGAATTATATTATTTTTGAAGATAAATGAACTATGCTCTCGGAAATTTTTTTTGAAATTAAATAAGAAACAAATAAATTGTCAAAATTTGTCCATAACTCGCTATGTCAGGGTTTTTAATACCTAGTAGGCCAATCGACTTATGAAGCTTATTTTTCGAAGCCGAATGCTTGAGACTTGCGATACTGATCGCAGCGCATAACAAGACTGCAAACCATAACGGTAAAAATACTTGAGAGAGTACATTGCGAGCAAACGGTTAAGTAAATTCTCCGCCGATATTCGTAAGGACACCACCATTACGCGGCAGTCTTGTTGTAAATTCAAGAGGTTGAGAGCTATTGAGCCAACACAGGAAATGTTGCAAATGTCAGTTTGGCGAACATAAAACGCGACATGGTATTGATAAAATCTAAACGATAAAGTTAGTTGAACTGAACTACATTGAACTGCATTCAACAGACAACAACAACAGACAGAAGTGTAGCGAACAAAAGCAGTAATATCATTAACAATAGCAACAACAATAAGTAGCAAGTTTATCAAAGCTCAACAAAAGTAGTAACAGCAGCAGCAACAGCACAAGCAGCAGCACCACCACAACCGCCACCAAACAAACGCGAAAAAACATATAAAAATATATAAAAATAGAATAACGTGAAATAAAATGTGCGGTCAATAGCCGCCAAAACAGTAACAACCAACTGCTGTGTTCATTTTTGTTATTGCCGGCATTGAATTTGCGGTCAACATTTGTGTCTTTACTGCTCGGCGATGTTTTGCTTCTTTTTACCGCCGCTCTTGGCCAAATGCTTTTAATACCTTTTTAGCGTGTTTATGCTCTTTATGGTATCAAATGTTGAATTCGCGTAAATTAATTGAAATCAGCCAACAACACAAACAAATATCCCAGCTAAATAACGAGACGCTGTTATGTCAAGTGTGGAGCGAGAAGCCAAGTGGAGGCAAAAGAGCGGTGGCAAATCAGCGATGCAAACGATGCTGCCATGACGCTTGCCGTCGCTTGTTCTTGTTGTTGCTACCACTCTTGTTGCACGTCATGCCTAGCTGCAGACAGCAACAGCAGCAGCAGCAGCAGCATCGGTGGCAGCAGATGGCGTTGCACGGTTGCAGATGTTGCCGGATAAAATTAACGACAAGGCGGCGCTTAACAAAAGGGTATAACAAACAACAACAACAACGGCAGCAGCAAACAATCAATTCATGCCTTTATTGCAAAGCTTTGCCTATACCTGTGTACCTGTGTATGTGTGAGTGTGTGTGAGAATTTGTGTACGTGGCAATCAATGAGGAAGCGATCACAGCGCAATCAACCACAATCGCCGCCAGATTTGAATGGAATCAGCCGTACGATCGATGGCGAAATATGTACGTGAAAAGAAAAATAACAACAAGAAGAAGAAAAAAGCACAAAAATTAAAAAATCAAAAGCGCAAAAAATGGCTGTAATAAAAGTAAAAAGTGCCGATGACCGCCCGGCCGGGGTGAACGCGGCTCTTTGAAGGGGGCAATGAATGGTGGCGTTTGTTTGTTCAAAAATTATTAGCTATGTAGAATTTAATGCATGTTTTCCGCCAAATGGAGGATGTAAATTTTATGCTAACATGACAACCAACGAACAAACCAAAATAAACGAGTTGACCATGAACCAGCAGTCGGGCGCACAGGAGGTAGGATCCAAGCTGCTGCTGCTGGTGCTGCAGTGAGTGAGAGAAATACGATGCCACTGCATTGCTTAGCGCAAGCGGGTCTCAACGGTAGCTGCGCTGCAGATCGTACATTGACACGATCGCCATTTGATCGGGTGTGCATTATTTGCATGCGCAAGTATTTGTGTGTATATGTGCATGAAACCTCACTGGCGATCGCTGGCTCTCTAAGTTCTGGCTCGATCTGTTCGCATAAATCTAATTTTATTGCCACGAGGCCACCACCAGCGTGGACTACGAAAACGATAGCATGGAAAATTATGTACAATTAAAATATTTATTAGTTAGCTGCGACTAAGAAAAAGCAAAAGCACGCTTAGCTCGGACATGACTTTCACATGACTAACGTAAATATATGCATATAGTGGAACAAGGCAAAAGCTGGTTAGCGATTAAAAAAATTTAATTAGTTTGTGTGCAACGGGTGGTCACTAAAAGAAGGATTTTCGATTATATATTAACTTTTTTCGATTTTTATATTAACTTTTTGTTTAAATAGTTGCTTTGAATTTTCTAATTGTTCATTTTTTGTTAAGGCAATATAATATTGTGCTAAAAACCACACAAAAACAAGCTTCGAGCTTCGTGAAAATTAAAAAAACATTCGAAAAATGTGCTTGAAATTTTCAAAATTTATTTACTTCATATTTAATTTCAATAACTGTTTACTAAACTATAGTAAATTCTGCTTTAAGGGGACAGAGACCTGTAAAATTTCGAAAAAAAAACTTTTTTTTCATAAAATGTTAATGTAGTCCTTTAAGAATATGTCAAAAAATTTTTAGTACGTAAATTTAAGTATTTCTTATATTTTAGATCGTCAACCGTGACGACTCTATTCTTTGCGTTCGAGCGCTGGGAATTGGCGTACACGATAACTCGAAAAGCTATTGACCGATCTCCCTGAAATTTTGCACACATCTTTTTTATGATATTACTTTCTATGTGAATTTACAAGTTTTTGAAAATTTTTCAAAAAAATAATTTTTTGAACCAAAAACAGTAGGAAAATTCTCCACAAAATTAATTTTTTTTAATGCATTTTATTCTGCGAATTTTGTTTTCCATTTATTTTCAATTTTTATATATCAGGTGCGCAGCTAAGTTCCCGCTGTTTGTTAATAGATGCCGCCAGCAGTGTGTGTTATTCGATTCTAACATAACCTAAACGTCGTAAAACAAGCTTAGACATGTGGTACACAAACTGCTGCGACACATTAGTGATTTTGTTTTGGTATCATATACTTTTGGTTTTATACAAATGTCTGATTTTGTGCCGAGCAACCGTCATTTGCGGGAAGTGTTGATTTTCCTCCTTCATCCGAAAAAACGGCGGCTGAAGCTCATCGAGAGCTACAAAAAGTTTATGGAGATGGTGCTTTAAGTGAAACAACGTGCCGAGATGAGTTCCGTCGCTTCAAAGGCGGTGGTTTTAATATTGACAACCGTCCGCGTGAAGGAAGACCAAAAATCTTCGAAGACGCTGAATTAGAGGCATTGTTCAATGAGGATCGTGTCAAACGCAAGAAGAATTTGCTTCAGTATTAGGAGTTACCCGCCAATCCATTTCCAAGCGATTGCATGCTTTAGGAATGATTCAGAAACAGAGGACTTGGGTTCCTTGTGAGTTAAAACGAAGGGATGTTGAACGTCGTTTTTTCGCCTGTGAACTACTACTCCAGCGGCAAAAAAGGAAGGGTTTTTTCATCGCATCGTGACGGGTGATGAAAAATGGATTAATTACAGCAATCCAAAGAAAATAATGTCATGAGGACTGCCCGGTCATGCTTCTACGTCGTCGCCTTGGCCGAATATTCACGCTGTGAAGGTTATGCTCTGTATTTGGTAGGACCAAGTAGGTGTTATTTATTATGAACTGTTAAAACCAAACGAAACCATCACTTGAGATCGGTAGCGACTTCAATTGATGCGATTGAGCCGAGCACTGCGCGAGAAGCGGCCGCAATACGCGGAGAGGCATGAAAAAGTGATTCTACAGCATGACAACGCTAGGCCACACGTTGCCAAACTCGTTAAAACCTACCTGGAAACACTGATATGGGAAATCCTACCCCACCCGCCATATTCTCCAGACATCGCGCCGTCGATATACTTTCAATAATTCACTTGCAACCATTTTTTCAGAATAAAGTTGTATTTTCATCAAAAAAACAGCGAGAACTTAGTTGCGCACCTAATAGAAATAAAAATGTTTGGTTTTTTGTATTCAGGTCACTGACACCGATGCTACAGTGCCTGCCGATTGAGAAGCCCCGCTGCGACGTTCCTGGAAGAATTGAGTGTGCGTCCGCAATTTTAAATGTTTAAAATAAAAAAAAAATTATATTGTTTTAATGCATAAAGAAACTGTATGCCAATTTTGAAAAAATATACAGACTTCGTTTTAAATAATTTTAATGAAAATCAGGGAAAATATAGCCGTCTACAGGTATCTGTCCCCTTAAAAGTCCTATAAAAACAAGTTTCAAATTAAAGTTTCGTGAAAACTAAACAAAAAGGTCAACAAATTTTCTTCAAATTTTGACTTTTTTTAAACAGAATTTTTAGAAAAATTTCAATTTTTAGACATTTTTTTTTTGCTGACGGTGTTAGTTGTTCAAAAAAAGTTAAAATCTTAAGAGAACTTTGATTTAAAAAATTAAGCCTCTAAAGAAATTTCTTGATCTTTTTTAATAATTTAAATTACAATTTTTATATACAAATTGTTTTTTTAAATAATTTTAATTTTAATTTACATTTTACAATGGGCTGAGAAACTGCATACTAGAAATTTGATTACAATTTTTTATTAATAGAGATAATTTTATAAAAGTTTGGCAATTTGTTTTATGTTTTTTTGGTTTTTGAATTCGACATAACAGAAAAAAAAGTTTTGTGTTAGAAGTATTGCCTTTGTAGTTGCAGATCCGAAAACATTTTTGAATACAAAATGGTGTCTATTATAATAACGTCACAAAGCAAGTGAAGTGCATGAATGTAGTTTCAAAGTAAAAGCAGGGTTGCTTAAATATAAGAGTTGATAAAAGAGTTGCATTTCTACAGTCTGAAACTTGGATTCATGTTATTTTGAGGAAAATGAATTATGTATTTTCATAAATATGCTATTCAATCTAATTAAGAAACAAATCAATTATTAAAACTTATCAATAAGACTTTATGTTATTGTTGTTAATCACAGAGTATATGAGTGATTGTTAAAAAAAATTATAAAAAAAAATAATAAAATAATAAAAAAAAAACAAATACGATATCCATCCTTTATTTCTTTAGTTTTGGGAATAGAAAAAAGTGCCAGGCGGCCAAGGCCGATGAAATGGTAGCTGAGGCGTGATTACTGTAGTATTTTCTCTACATTATTTCCTCTATTTTCTTTATTTATTTTTTTTCATATTTCAGTATTTTTCTAAAAGTAATTCTGGTACGCATCGCGGCAAAATAATAACACGTCAATATTCCAACCATTTTGACTAGTTTTTTTCCTCCTTTTAATGCTCATTATTTTCATGTAAAAGTATATTTCATTCTATTAAAAAACCATAGACATTAAATTTTCAAATAGTCCTATATTTTTTATAAATGAAAATTAAAAAAATTGCTCATAATTTTTAGCACAACCCCACGGTTTTTAATTAGAGTCTGAAGAAATATTTTTGGTACACAATTTTACAGCTTTAATTTTTGGGCAACAAATTGCAAGTTTGCAGCTGTTGAAAAATTCTGCTGATAATTTTGTTATAATTTTCTTCCTTGACGTTGTTGTGTCCTTTTGTAAAAAAGGAAATGGTTGAGGCGATAAAAAAGTCTAAATACTGTTATTTTGAGTTTTACGCTCTCACTGATGGTTACCACACTAAAAACTTGAAACGCATTTTTCACGAAGCTACTTTCTTCAATTTCCTCGCACTCACAGCACGAACAAATTTTGAGCGATTGGCTACGTATTTAAACTGTAGTTATATTCATATCCTGTAGGGAAGGGATGCATTTTTCCGATATGAGGTATAATTTTTTCTCATAAACAATTTTCTGAATGTTTTTATTCATTTAAATTTTTATAAAGAATTTTAGGAAATTTTTTTATAAATTATAATTTTTTTTTTTTGATTGAGAAATGTTTCTACTTTGGAAAAATCGATATAACAGAAAAGTTCTACCTATTTTTATACACATGCACACCTGTGTTCAAAAATATAGGAGAAAAATGAATTACCAAGTTTTAACTAACTTTTTGGTTTCTGTATTTTATTCTTGTTTTAGTTTTTATGAAATTATCGTGTTATAACAAAAAATATGTAATTCAAAGTTCTAAACTTTGTATAAAGTTAAAAGAAAAAAAAATTTAAAAACTGAAACAAAAACATTCCGCAAAAATTTTTCAATTGTTTAATCACAAAATTTAGGAAAACTCAAGGTTTATAGTTTTATGGCTAAATTTAGTTCTAGCTCAAGTGTTCCCAAAAGTTTAACGAATTTAAAAAGAAATACAAAAAAACGTCGACTTTTTATTCAGAATTTTTAGAAAAGTTCTGTATATTTAGTTTTGTAGCTTATCCTATATTACTATGTTAAGTGTAAGTTTGAAGTCACTTTAAAAACGCACTAATTTTTGCAACTTTTTGCATACAATTTTGAGAATTTTCTTCTAAAGGATGGTTAAGTTTTAAGGGCCGGTATTTTTTTTGAATAAAATACAATTTTTCTATTGTAAAAAAATATTATTATTTTTCTTTATTGTGATAACATTGGTATGACTCAATTACTTATCGAACAAAATATTGGCCAAATGGCCGCCGCGGCTTCGGCGGTATACCTCCATCCGATGGTCCAAATTTTTGATGACGCTGAGGCATACTTCAGGTTCTATGCCGTTAATGTGCCGAATTATCTAATCCTTTAGCTCTTGAATTGTTGCTGGCTTATCGACGTACACCTTTTCTTTCAAATAATCCCAAAGAAAGAAGTCCAACGGTGTCAAATCATATGATCTTGACGCCGCGACGTGAGATTATTCGGCCATTGAATTTTTCGCGCAAAAGAGCCATTGTTTCGTTAGCTGTGTGACAAGTGGCACCGTCCTGTTGAAACCACATATCGTCCACATCCATGAACGAAAATAATGAAGGAATGAAAAGAAAATCATCAAGTTATTATGTAGAGTTGGCTTGAAAAATTTGGCTGAAGTCTTGCAACTACATTCTGAATCACTTGAGGACTCTTGTGTGCCCCACTGACGCTTCTGAGTGTAATTGTTTTATATTCTTAATATTATTTGCCATTTGCAGCAGCTTCTTCCATTTTACTCAAATCGTACTAATCTTAAATGAATATTAACTTTGTAGCAGATATATTTTAGAAGGAGTGGCCCTGTTTTGCCATATATTTCCTTCATCTGCTAGTAAAGGAGTTTCCATTTGACTTATCCAAAAGTAATTATGAACTGCGGCATTGCCATTTAGAGCAACTAAAGAGATACAAAAGTATGTGTGTGTACATACATACTCGCACATATGAACTCATAAGTGCCATATGCAGCTTAGCAGTCAAAACTATCAGCGCAGCCCACACAGGGTGTGTATTCCTACCTGCATTGCTGTTGCTTTTTTCGCTACTGCTCGCTGAACAATACTGGGCGCAGCAACGTCAAAACCAAATATTCCCCATTACATACACATGCACATATATGAGCTGGATATGGATATGTATGTGCGTTGCATGCTGCAAGTTACATAGTTGCCTCATCTATCTCATACCTTGCTGCCAACGGTCAGCGTGTTTGGTGTCGCTGCTAATGCCATTGCCATCGCCATGGCCAGCGTTGGGTCCCGTGTCTTTGTCGTTGTTGTCGACAATTATTGACAACACAATGGCTTGAATGTAATTAATCCTGACATAATCTGAGCAGATAATTTCCTACTATTTTTGGTGCGTGCCTGACTGCTTGTCTGCTTGCCGACCAACCGATTGCTGGCTACGAACTGTGCGCACTTTTTTTCGGCTGCTGGCTGGCCAACTGTCCGCCATTGCCACTGTCACGGTCATCGTAGGCCATTTATGTTAGCCGCCGCACGTCGCTGTCAAATGAATAGACAGCGTGACAACGCTTTGCCATGCTAAGCTATGATCCCACCGCGGAGTGCCTCACTTGCGATACGGGCGCTATACCTACGAGTCTCGGCGGCTGTGTGTCAATGTGGCTGTGCAAATTTATGCAGTTGATAGTTATGTCATTTATGCTGCTACTGCTGCTGTTGCTGACCCTTTTGGTCAACATATCACTTTGTGGATATGGATTTTGATACCTTAGTGCGCTTGATAAGTCAGCAAGTTTGGCAGCATTTTGCACAACTGTGCCTAGGATGCGATGTACTTGTAAGGGTTCGCAATTTTATGCTTCTGGGTGCTTCTAGCTACGTAGCTCAAGTTGTGTACAAGTCATTTACGAAGTTTTTACGACCTAGCATAAAAGTTATGCATCCACCCTGAGCCACATATCCTTAACCCTCCACTTACCAGATCGCATATGATGTACAAATGCAAACGAAATCGGCAAAATATTGAGAGTTTTTTTTAGATCTGTAGAGGATATGCACAAACGAAAACCATGCGATTTGAAAAATCTGGCCGTAAATGGAATTTCTATTAAAAACTCGACCACTGCGTCCACTAACAGCTCCACTTTGAGCATAAATATTTCTCCCATCGTAGTTGTATTCATTCTGAATGCGATACAAGTCAGGCTATAAATAGGGTTCTTCAATTGCTTTACACACACTTCTAACTGCTTATTTAGCAACTAGGGTGATACCAGTGACTAACGGACTAGTGTGTGACTAGTTAATAATGAACTAGTTCACAATGGGCCAAAAACAGTCCACTCCATCAGTATTTAAATTCATCTTATCTTCATTTTGGGCACCATTAAAGCTTACATAGAATAAGGTGCTGCTCTCATTCCATATCCAACCACTAAAATTCTAGCGACTAATGGGCTAGTACGACTTCCGCCATTAAATGCCAATTCAGAAACTAGAATATTTGCCAAGTAGTTTGGCTTTCCTATGCAGCTGATTCAATCGCTTAGCGAAGTTTGGTACACTGCGAACAAACACACAAACATCAGTTTTCTGAAAAAAAAAATTCAATTATAGTAAATTAAAATATTTTAAAATACTCAAAATTATTCTGAATGCAAAGTTTTATAGCAAATAGCCGTTCTCCAATCGGTTTAGTAATTTTGTATTTCTTGCAGTTTGAAGATGCATTTTTAGCACGTTCTGGTTTATAGACACGCCACTTTTGCAAGTTTATGCAAATTAAAAAAAATCTTTTCAGAAGGAACTAGTGTCAGAATACAAAAGACACTATGCATTGCATATATACGAGGGATGTTTGAAAAGGTCATTTAAATATAAAAATTGCTTCATTGTTTAGGGTAATTTGTTGGGATTTTCGTCATAGTCTTCTTTTATGCCTATATACTACGTCCCATACGTATCATATACTTGATCCCTTCGGAGTAGTAGGAGCTTCGGAAGCATGAGCTCTTCCATGCAAAATAAAGTTTTGCAAGCGAAATTTATTAAAAAAAATATAAATAAATAATTGGCGCTTACACTTCTGTTGGGTGTTTGGCTGAGCTGCTCCTTCTATTTGTTGCGTGCGTCTTGATGTTCTTCTGCAAATGGAAAGACCTACAGTTTCAAGTCGACTCTGAATAGCAGATATTTTCACGAGGAGCTTTTTCATGGCAGAAATACGGAGGCTTGCCATTGCCTGCCTCATTCTCTCTGAATTCCGAGTGGTAATCACGCAGCAACTCATTCAGCTACGGTGGCCCACTATCGAAATTAAATACTGGATCAAAAAAGGAATACAGATCATGCTTGAACTCAGCTAATGAGTATGGGACTAGTTCTGAGCTAACGCAAATTGGCGCTTCCTTTCTTTAAAATATTGTCTGAAAAGAGGGCGCTCGGGTGCTGCGGAGCGTTCGAGAGCAAGCAGCAAGCCTTTAAATACGATGTTTTTTGAACTGGCGATTGATCAGTGTAACTTAAAAACCGCTTGGATTTCAATAAAATGTATACTGCTTTCGAAAAACATAAAAAACTCGTGCCTGATCGAAGGATTATTTTCTTTCAAAAATTTCAATTTCTTATAAACAATTAATTGTCTTTTTTTCTGGAAAATCTGAAAAGTATTTCCTGAGGCCGCCATATTGTTAATTTTGAAAAAAAAGCTTCGACCATGTGAAAGATTATCTATTAATCAAACTAATTTCTCTTGTCGGTTTGATTTTAGATGGATCTCCAAAGACTTGTGATGATCACCGCAAGGGACTTCTGGAGAAACAGGCTCCACACAAACAGCTATAACTTGTTCAGTTATTAATTTCTTTTTTTTAATTTTGCTAAAGTCAAGTCGAAATATTATGTATTAATGTCATGTTTTTATTTTATTTAAAGCAATTGAATAGCAAAAAAAAAAATTATTGAAAACCCTCAATTTTTTGGGCCTCTGACTACCCCTAACCCCTTAAGAACTGTTTCTGAACTTTTCCTCAGCTTTTGCCTTGGCCAGCCTCTGATGCTCGCATACTGTGCTCCCAATCATGGTAACTATCTCTGGCAAACATTAATGGAAAATATTTTAGCACTTACTTACATTAACATAAATATTACCACATGAACCTCTACTTGCTTGCGCCATAAAATGACCAACAAATGAGCTTCTTACTATTGCCAACTCAACTGTTCGTGCTCTTTGGAATAATTACAGTTAAATTAATTAAATTCAAGTACCTGTCCAGTGATACATCGAGGTGCAGCTTTCTCATACTTGTCACCGCAAAGCTACACAAATCTAGTAGTAATGACTACAACGAACACACTTACACACACACACACATATGAGTGCATACATTTATGTTGCTCTTTGAGGTACTATAAATTGTTTTTGTTATTACATTCATTAAGTCTAGCAGGCATGCCTCACACAAATGAACATCCAAAACCTGCGAGTAACCACTGCCTACCTTACGCTCATATATCAATAAGCTTGTATATACATCTACATATGCTTTGACTATTCGCCAATCGATCTGCTGCTCCTCTCATATGCACACACACACACATACATTCACTCGCATTCCGCTCTTACTGCATATTATCTATTGCTTGTTTCGTTAATTGAACATGAAAACCTCGCGCACACCGATCTTCCGTTTATTTGCTGCCCCATTCAGCTGCTCCTTATTTCCTGCCATGTAGTGCCGTACGTATGCACAAAAGCGCTTATCAGCACAACAGCGTTTTAACATTGACCACCAACTGCTGGCAGCTGCCGATTGTAGGAAGTGCAGTCCAATTTGGTACTCATATTTGTAATCGAAATACTACTTGTGCGATTTGTACCATTTGCATTCTACTCGGTATTATTTGTAAGTACTTGCCAAGTTGTCAATTACAGTGCTAGTTTGCCCGTATAAGTCCTGAGAAGGTACTCAGCACTGCTATAGTACCTGTAGACCTATAATAGTACATGCTTTGTTTTTGTTACTAACATTGATTGCTCTCATGATTTGATTATGCGGTTTTTATGAGGTTGTAAGTATGTTGGTGGCTGTTTGATATATTCATGTGAAACTGAGGGGCATTTCAGAGAAAATGGTTGAGGTTAAATAAGGCTGTTATCATCTTGCATGTCTGCGAGTGGTAATTATGGATTTTAATCGGAAAAATGCTAACTCTGTAATACAAAACTATGTTACTATGAGGGAAATGTTAAGTAATAAGTGAATATTTCAGTTTGTGTTCACTGGAAGACATCGAGGCTCTGTAGGTGGTATATGTGGACTATGTAGGTAAGTATCAAGGACGATAAATAACCAGGTTGGGCCCAAGATGAAAAGATTTTGAGAGGTGTACTACCTAGCAGACCGTTATTCGGCTCTGAGCGAATTTGACAGATATGCCGACGTCATTCGTTTTGTGTTTCACAAAATTTAGCTTTAGCTTAGCGTAGAACCCAAAGCTTCCCTCCAAATTTTGTTTCATCATACCTAGCGAGCAAACCTAGTATCCATGATCCTTGGGTTTGGCCTATTTGCTATGGTGAAAAGCAGAATTGAACGAGCAGCTTCGGCTGCCGTGTATCCGTGACCTCATATTTCACACTCCTCTAGTCAGTCATTTTTCAGACAACAATGAGGCAAATTGCGCGCAGACAGTCTGGATTTTTTTTTATATGTCCCCAATACACCTAATTGTTTTCATAAGCAAACCGCTGTCACAACTCCGATGACTTCAGCCAATCAGTGGCTTCTTTCGAATTCGCGTAGAGCTGGTTAGCGGTCTTATCTTGACCACACCTTCTGAGTTATTTTCACCACGGCTACGTTTTATCGCTAAGCTCGTGCTTCTCTGGCAAATAGGCACACTTGGTTCCAGTGGGCGCATCAGAAGTAATACTCCGTTTAAGGCAAATTTTACCTTTCCCGTTCATCACAAAACAAAACAAAACAAAAAACCAATTAAAGATGCGATAAAATCGGTTTGAAAGAAACTTTACATGGTATTCCCGTACACTTGTATACATTTTAGTGAAATTTGAATCAAATTAATAAATCAAACGGGCCGAAGTTTTGTCTGGTCATATAAAAAATAGCCGTAGGTTTTATTCGATATCAATAATGTTTATGTCGTATTAACCCAAAAAGTGTATGTGGCACCGAACATTTTGCAATTTTTTTTCGTCATATTCAGTTTTTTAGCTTATCATCATCTTCATCATTGGTGCTACTGTCTTACGCAGACCATGGCTTCCACGCCATGTAGCATAACGTAAATCACAATTCTAAATTCGTTGCTAGGGTCGGTATCTTTTGCTGGTATCAGTTATTCGAGGCTGTTGTTGGAGATTCGCGACAAGTAGTAAGGGTGCCAGCCTTAGGGATAGTCCGCTCTAGCAGGTCCAGATCACTCTCTTCTTTCCTTCTCTTTCCCCCCACTGGGGTTTCCCAATTTGTGAAGTACCCAGTTTCTGGTTGACGTTAACAATTTCATGGCTAGAAGCATTCTAGTTGGGATATTGACAGTAAGACAGTGTCCAAAGCAACATTTTGTGGTGTAATGAATCTTACAAATTCATGGTTACCCGCCGAAATCGGTTGCGCTTGACAACCCAAAAAATGTTGGTGAAGGAAGAGCCTATTTGCTCTCGCCAAAGCAAAGAAATATCAAATTCCGAGGTTATACACGCGCAGAAAAGATGGAGTTCCATTTCTTCGTGTCCCATTTCGAAAATCCTTTGACTTCAGTACAATAGATGCAAGACGCAGAAAGTCCTGGAGACTCCATGCCATTCAATTTCCGAACTCGTAGCTGTCGGTCATTGGACGATCGGCACACGCCCAGAAAAGCTAGGGTAACCATTTAATCCCCATTGCAGAATCTATGGGACCTTTCAGGGAAGGAGACTGTTGAACACTTCCTCTGTAAATATCCGGGTTTAGTCGTCTAGCTGACGATTAAGGTCACGGGGTGCTCCTCTCTTCCACAGCTTGGGGCAGAGCTCCCACCTAAATTCCATCAATCTCTGTCTGGTTGTAGATATCTGCCTGTTGGAGGTCTCGTATTGGTAATAAAACGACACGTTAGTGCTACTTGGGGAGTGCCAGAGTGGTACTTCAACCATTTCACCTACCAACCTAACTTATGAGAAAACATAAAATGATGAAGTACCTCTTTAAGCTCAGATCTTCTCTTATTTATTGAGCTATCCCAAAAATGAGTTCTTGAATATGCTTATTCAATTCCTCCTCTATGGGCTTATTCTACCTGATATACTTTCATCGGGCACTCACCTGTTTCCTTATTTCTGAGACCAATCAGGCCAATCCAAGCGGCCTAGACGCATAGTGTCCAGCGACCCATATTTACGTTGCATTGTAAAAGTGATGTTAGGCATCTTCAGCATTCTCGAATACATTTTGAGTTGGTCGCCACCGGCCTAAGAGCTTTAATCGTAGCTTGTTTTCATGCAAAGGAGGTGAGTTGCGATGCAGCGAGGCCTCCCATGCTTACCAGTTATGCAGCCACATCAGTTACATAGTTCCCATTTTGAAAATCGCAGCTGTAGTCTAGATTGCTGTAAATTTATCTCAATGAGAGTTGCTCGAAGAGGTAGCCAGTTCTTGTTTCTACGCTTATTTTTGATTTGCAGGCCTGATTTAATTCAAACTCTATTTTTTCCAATTAAGGATTCAACGCAACCTTGAAATCAGCAAGATTTTTGGAGCCTGAAAGATCGTTGAAAATAGAAGTCACCATTTTCTTGCTCTTGAATGAATGATGATACCGAGGCTTGGACTGCGACCTTAGTGTCTTTTGTGCCCCTTTTTCGTCCTTACCATAGTGACATACTCTCAGAAATTTGGTACAGGTGTCAAATCCATTGAAAGTTGGCATCGAAATATGTTGAGCGTGCAGATTTTTATGAGGTTAGCATTACTACTACTGCTTAAGAACACTTTGTTCCTGCCGGATCCTGATAACCGGATATCCAGTTTTGAAGTGTAGACCTCTGATTGGTACCCATTTAATTAGTAATCCATTCGCTTTCAGTCACGAGATCAAAAGTATTTTGGAAAACGTAATATCAACAACTTTAAAACTGCAGATCTGGCATTCTCGTACTAAGTGCAGAAGACATCTCTCAAGCATTTCGAATAGCTGGCAAAGCGGTGGGAAGTTTATATCAAAGGAAAGGACAGATATGGTTTTGTATGAGACTTGCATTATCTCTACTATTTTAGCAAACTTGGAGCCATTACTGAAATACTGAAACCTTTCCTTGCACTAATAACACTGTGCGACAGTGAAAATATACTTTTATAGAGACCTAGCACAACTTGTAGGTATAGTAAAACTATATTAAGAAACATGGTATAGGAGAAATTTCCAATACACCCCCAAAATCTCATTTTATGGCCATTGTTTGTTTCATTGAAATTCAAGAGACATAAATCAAAACGTTGCCAGATAAGTCGAATTTCTCAATATTCTCGGATGATGTGGCATCATCACCCTTATCATAAACCAGATGATTGTTATTTTTATAAAACGGACGCAAACGGTCATTATTATAAAGCTTTTCCATATTTCTATTGAAAAAAAATGTGCTATAATATGTCAAATATTTTCGTAAGTTCTAACCAGTTCTGTTATATGCAGTACAGTGTACTCCTATGTATACATATATACCCCAATAAATATTATGTATCTATAATAACGCATCAAAACACGTCCTTATTCCCATTTAGCGTAAGTTATACCTACATACCAAATTAAAAAAAAAAAAAAAAAAAATCTTAAAACTCACACAACTCTATTAATTTTAATTCAATTACAGTCAAATATAGGTCATTCGACGCAGAATTAAATTTACTATAACAGTAGTGTACTAAAAAACATCCTCAATATCGGATAATATCGTAAAAATGATGTCAAAGTTGAAAAAATAGAGAAAAAATAAAAAAATTCCAAATACTTCCGTCTACAGTCTCGTCAGTTGTCATTTCAGAAAAATTGTCAACACACTGTCAAAAAGGCTTGTTTTTATTCTTTCGAACTAAAAAAACAAATTCGAAATCGGATGGAAATTGGCGAAGTTAGGAGTGATTGTTCACATCAACCTACTGAAAAACGGTTTTATGGCCATAAAATGAGATTTTGGGGGTGTATTGGAAATTTCTCCTATACCATGTTTCTTAGTTTTACTATACCTACAAGTTGTGCTAGGTCTCCATAAAAGTATATTTAGTTTTTTTTTTTTTTGTCACACCGTGTAATGCGATATAATTGTTGCGACCCACTCCTGCCACATACCAAGTGCCACTTGAAAATAAGTGAGAAAGCTGTTTCGTAAAAACATTACATCACAAACCATCTACAAAAGCCAGAAATCAGATAACAAAAAATGTATCAATGCGAACTTTACATTTTAATATTAGAGTAATAATTTTTCGTCTGCTCGCTTTAGCTGAAATGCCCCAATCCATATATTCCCATTTGGCTTGCGATCGATACAATTCATGCATAATTTTAATTAAACTGAAATGCATCAAAGCAAGTTGAAAGGGATTTCGTTGCGAAAGAAGCTATCGTTGCTCATTATCAAACCATATCAGAGCCAGTAGAAACCACAGCATTCACACAGCAGCCAACACACATACGTATGTTCATAAGTAAGTACATGCAGGTACTAAAATAAAGGCACAGGCATATCGTAAATATATACAGCAGCACCTATTTAATACATTTATATCAATAAACTTGACTCTGCATCGATTTGCCTGCAGAATTTATAGCCATTCCGCGTAGTTCACCTGCAGTTCAGCCATGCGGTGAAAAAATATTGTTCGCACATTAGTGAATAACTGCTATAGCTGGTGATGCTGATGATGCTGGTGTTGCTGCTGACCGCTGCAGTAATAGAAATTGTTGCTGTGACTACACCATACCCCATGCGCCTGCCTTCTGCTGGCTCGCTTGCCTACCAACCAGTCGGACTGCCATCTGCCTTTTGAGCCGCTCTGGGGTCGCCAAAAATGGCAATCCAAGCCATATTAATATATTTGGTTAAATGCGCGCTCGCTGCCACTTGCTGCCACGAACAACAACCACAACAACACCATCAATAGCAACATTAATAGCATTTCATATCGGCTGCTGCTGCTGCCATTCATGGCATCCAAAAACGCGGTGGTACGCAACGATTCGCAAAAACGGCACCAAATAAAAAGTGTAGGCAAAGTGTGTAAATTGAGGTGCATGCCCATGTGGCAAGCGTACCAACCACTAAGTCAAGCCAAGTGTGCCGATTGTGCTGGTCGATGGTAGCCATGTGTCGGCCATGTGTTGCCATGTTGGGCGCCGTGTTGCCTCGATCAACGCCATTGGCAATGGCTTTGGCTGGCGTATTAAGTTGCATTGACAATACCCTGCAATTTGGTTGCCACAAAGCAAACAACTATGACTGCTTGCCGCTTGCCCCAATGTTTTATACTTTACTATGATGCATATGTATGTTGTTGTTGTTGTTGTTGCTATGAGCATCCAGTACATTGTGGCATTGGTAATGGCCATGTTAATGATAATGAAATTTTAAAAGGTTATTCGGCTGGCGTTTTCGCAGAGCTTCAGCTGAGTTGTTCTCTCCTCACACCGCCTGGTGCGTCTGTGCCGCCGCCCGCATAAGCTGTGATTTCGCAGTTGTCGCGATAAAATTGTTTAATGCACATTTATATGATAACTACAGCGTGATAATATTGTAATAGCAACATGTTGCAAGCGTTGCATATTAATAAGTTGCCGAGTAATGGAGCTAAGTGTGGAGAACGGGAGAATGTGAGTGTGTGTGTGCAAGTATTATTGAAATTGTGCACAAGCCATTAATTAACCATTTCTGAGTTATAGCAACTGTTTCTGCGAGCGATAGCCATTCGAAATCTGTACAAGGAGATAATAAAGATTTATTTCAAGGAAGCCATTACATTTGACAGTCAAAAAAAGTAAATAATTATTAAAAAAAATAGTGTTCTCATTAAATTTAATATCGAAAAGTTTAAAGTTATTCTTAAAGTAATGAAAAGACGTCCACCATTAAAAATAAATAGGAGCAGAATAGAAGCAATAGCGATAAAAAAATGTAAATGTTAAAGTGCACGAAAATACTTTCGCACATCAAGTTTTTGACCAATTTTGATATATATTTTTTTTTTATTTCTGAAAGTTCCGTTTTCGTATGAAAGTATAGCAAAGTGTTTAACCAAATTAGAACTTTTAGAAGGATTTTTGCGTGCAGTTTATAAATCACTAAATTTTAGTAATTTGAAGATAATTAGTTATACAATACAATACAATTAATATATATGTATATAAGTGGACAGTCAAGCAGCAATAAAAGCAATAAGCTCATATTGTATTCAGTCCAAAAAAGTTCGACGGAGCAGGGAGGCTATAAAAAGGCTAGCCGGAAAACAGTAGGCTGCATATCTACTGGGTACCTGGTCACAAAGCCATTATGGGGAAATAGTAGATGAAATAGCAAAAAGTGCTGTTAAACTACCTTTTGAGCAAGAGAATGATATACCAAAACCTCTAAATACAATATACAACGAAAGGGACGATTACATGAAAGTAGTAGAAAGGAAGCTAGGTGGACTAATCTGACCACATGCAAAACAGCAAAAGTCATGTGTAGAACTAACGACAAAAAACTGACTCAATTCGTGCTTACGCCCCGCGAAAGGACTGCAAAACTATCATAGGTATGCTAACAGGTGATAATCTATTGGCTGCACATGCGTACAAGATAGGGATTGCTAACACGGACAAATGCAGGAAATGCAGAGAGGATGTTGAGGAAACTTTAGAACACCTTCTGTGCGTTTGTCCGGCATTAATAAAAACGCGTTTAAAAAGCCTGGAAGCCCCATTGTTTGAGAGTCTGGAGGACGTCTCAAAAGCGGATCTCCCAGGTTTGCTTAGATTCACCAAAAGCGCTGACATCCTACATGATGTCTACTTTCGGTACTCATATAGGTCGGTCTCCATTTGGTATCGCTAGGGACCAAAAGGTCTATGCGTGGCTTTTTGCCAACCAGGCTAACCTAACCTTACCTAATTTAACAATCAATTTTTTTGGAATCGACAACTTTTTTTATTTATGTAAAATTTATTTCTGTTTTTTTTTTGATGTTTCATTTATTTATTATTTTTTTCAATTTATACAAATCCCAATGCTTTTTTAATTTCTTTCATTCATGAAATTTTCTCTTTTTCTTTCATTAATTTTTGCGTATTTAAAAGGAAAACATCCCATTGATTGCAAGTTCCTGTTGAGTTATTTCATTTACGAAAAATTGAAAATGTTTTGAATAAAGAATGATTTGGGGATTCATTCTTATTGTTTATTATTATTTAAAATTAATTATTTGTTATTTTTATTCTTTTCCATTTACATTAAATTATTTTTTTTTATTAAATTTACTTCATTCATACAATTTTTCGTCTCCCTTTAACTTATCTAATCGGTTTCATATGGAAAAGATTGAAAGTTGCGGTTTAGTTTTTTCATTTTCGAAAAATGAAATGATTTTTTTTGGGATTTAATTTTAATTAAAAAAAGATCCCATTGTTTGCTATTTTCGGTCGAGTATCAAACATCTCTATTTTTTCATTTTCGAAAGAAAAAATTTCATGAGAATGTCTCGACTCAGCACAAATTTTAGAATTTAATTTTTTTTTAATTACAAACAAATATATTTTTTTGTTTTATTTATTTATATATATTTTTCGGTTTATATAAAATCAATTTTTTTTTAGTTTTTTTTTTTAATTTATTTCATTCATGCAATTTCCTCTTTTCCTTTTGTTTATTTTTGCGGTTTCATATAGAAATCATCCCATCGATTGAAAGTTCCGATTAAGTCTCGAACAGCTCTATTTTTTCATTTTCAAAAATTGAGCATGTTTTGATTCACAGAGAATATTTCGATTCACAAAGAATTTTTTGGTATTTGAAACTTTTTTTAATTATAAAAAATTTAACTTTTTCTGTTTTTTATAATTTTTTTTTTTCAATTTATGTGAAATCCAATATTTTTTTACACAGTATTGAGGAAATGTTAAGCTTTCGAAAAAAAGAGAAAACCAGACTTCCGTATTAAAAAAAATTATAAAATTTGTTTAGAAATTTGTTTATTTCAAATTCTCCCAATTGAACTTCTTCACTTAAAGTGACATAATTCCGTAAATTTTTCACTGATATCATTGAAACTTCGACATCACATTTAAGAAGTATTATGCTTGCAAAGAAAGTAAAGAACTGAAACTCTTTGTTTCATAAATAAATACATAAGATGCGTTTTATGTTTCAAAAGTTTCCCTTTGATTTCCTTGAAATTTTGACACGGCAAGCGGGAATCATAAAGCTTTTGACGAAAGTACAAAACAAAAATGTATATATTAAAAAAAAATCATCAATTAAAAAATCAATTTCAAAAAACCCATTCGGCCGCCTTAGAAACCCTTAAAGCGAGCACCAGAAATGGGAGGAGGAGCTCGGACAAAATCCTAAAAAGGCTGTAAACACAAGCTTAACTTAACTCATCCTAACATAATGGGTCTTTAGCTGGGATTAAATGTGTCCCCAGTCCTGCCAAACTATCAGGTATTTACGTTAGTTAATTTCTTAAAGTTCTTCGAACCTGCAAAGGATGAAGTGAATACTGAAAATTTTTATTTAAAAATATTACTACTAATAAGTTTTTGTTGCGGGTTTTTTCGTGAGTTACTGCTTTGATACTGAAGACCATTGAGTTCCTTGAACAGCAAAGCAAAAAAAAATTAGATTATATGTTTAAAAAAGTAGGTACCCATACCTGCGCAGCCGGAAGGCTCAAAGTACAAATAGAAAAATCTAAAAAACTACAACAGTATGCGTTTTGTATGTATGTGTTTTGTATGTATTGGTTTTGTATGAGTGTGTTTGTATATGTATGTGGCGAAAAAAATGCCATTGATGTTACACGAAAAATACTCTCATCTGTCGAACCAGAATAAATAGTTATGTGAAATGAAATGGAATGAACTCCTGCAACAAATTGACGCAACAAAACTCACTAAAAGTGCTCACAAAAATGTCGTGAAAACAGGAGCAATAACAAGAGCTAACACCAAATGTTCACTAACCTTTCGATGTCATAAAACGCGAATGAATTTACATATGAGCAGCGCAGGAAGCAGGTAGGAAGCCATACACACTGCCGCACTCCTACATATGCATCCGGAGTAATGGACTCTGGAAAGCACCAGTGAAGAGTGGAGTAAAAAGGAAACAGAATACTGCTGGAACGGTAGTTATTGTAAGTGCGTTTGATTTATCAGCCATTTGCGATGTCATCAGGTGGCCATTTGTAAAATTAACGACACAACGGCGGCAATAGCGTCGGAAGCCATTGTAGCAATAACAATGACTGCAATGGCACTGTGAGCAGTAACCAGAATACAGCGCCATAAACATAGTAGTTGTTGCAGCAACAAACCATGTTGCACATTAAATGTTGTTGAGCGCAGCAACAATTCATATGCTGGACATTTATGACCAAAAAAGTTGTGCCAAGTGCGGTTGAATGTCAGCTAAGCATGGCAAAGAGGCGGAGGGACACAATTCAGCGCACACACACACAAGCAAAGTGTGTATTTATAAAGTGAAGCAGGTAATGAATAGACAAAATCAACGATCTGTGTCAATGTTGGCATAAATTTGGTTATAAACATTTGTATGTGTCCATGTATGTGTGTGTGTGTGTGTATGCATTTGATTGGCTAAAACAAAGCAATAAATGTTGTGAAAAATGCGATGTATCTCATGAAATGTATAGTTATTAATATTTTGCGCAGCTTGCAGTGGATGGGAAGGTGCAACCTCGTGCAAAAAAGGCGAGATGAGAACGTACAGCTGCCAACGTGAAAATTTATGGTAAATTATTTAGATCATAAATACTGGCAAATGCTTCAGTGGCACTACAAAGCGCGATTCACTGGCGACTATTCAAGTACACACAAAGTGATAGTGTTAGTTTTAGCTATGATCGTTCATATGCCGATATATGAAAAAAATATGAAAAACTAAAATGCAGAAATAAGAGACTTCATGTTTTCGAAAATGAACGAATTCATGTGAATTCTTGTGATACGAGTATACGAATTTTATAACATTTTGTGGAGCTTAAAGTTGAAGTAGGTGATTAAAACTTCTGAGCGATTTCATGAGTTCATCTTGTGTTCTTTTTAATATTTTAATCATATAAAAACATTTTTTTTCATGGCTTTGTTTGCAGAAAAAATGAATTTAATTTTTTAATTTTGGAAAACGTTTTTCTCTTAATAAGCTTTTGGGAACTGTTATTATTATTTTTTTTTATTAGTCGTAATTTATAGAGTCGTAATCTTAAATATCTCGAGGATGAGATCTCACTGCAAAATATCGAAAATTAAATCAAAGCTTTAATTTAATGTTTTTTTTACTGCTATACCAGCCTTTAGCTTACAAAATAGAAATACGAAAAATAGTTCATAATTAAAATATGACTTTTTAGAAAAATTGTGTTTGCAAATTATTTTTTTTAATTTTTGCGATTTGGTGTTTTTATGTGATTTATGACACCCGAATATATTGAAGATGAATTCATAATATGAGACCGAAATACCGGCAAAAATTGTAAATAACAGATCCTCTTTAATTTGTCATTTTACTGATAAACCAGCCTAGAGTTCAAAAAAGCAAAATAAAAATAAAAACATCACCTTTTTTTTAATATTTTACGATGAAAAATACTTTTCAAAAAATTTTGTTGGCAAAAAACTATTTTTGGTTTAATTTCTGGGAAAAGTTCTTTAAGGAAGTTTTTGTCTTTTAAATTATTAAGCAAAAATCTGAATGTTCTTTCTAAAAAAAAAATGTTTTTTCAAATAAAATAAGTAAATGAAATTTTTTTGTAAAATTTTTTATTGTTCCACTATTTAAAAAAAATTTGAAGGGTTTACTTTTAACATTATTAAAAAAAACGGAATGTTTTTCTTAAAAATAAAATTTTCGAATTAAATTTTTTAATTTTTTTTTTTTAATTTTTACGAAATTGTTTTTCACTATTAAAAAATCTGAAAGAGTTGTTTTTGTCATTATTAAAAAAACATGGAATGCGTTGTTTGTTAATTTTTGCGAATATTTTTCTTTAACTATTAAAAATATTTAAGTGTTTTTCCCTAATTTCTCTTTTTTGAAATTAGATTTTGTGAAATTTTTCTTAAATTTAATTTTTGCGAACATTGTTTTTTCCACTTTTAAAAAAATATGAAGGATTTACTTTTGCAATTGTTAAAAAAAACCTAATTTTTTTTCTTAAATTTTTATTTTAATTAAATTTTTTAAATTTTTTTTTTAATTTTGCGAATTTCTTTTCTCCCTGTATTATAAAATCTGAAAGATTTGTTTTTGTCATTATTAAAAAAAATGGAATGTGTTTTCTTGGTAAATTTTCGCGAATATTTTTCATTCACTATTAAAAAAATCTGAATATTTTTTCTTAAATGTTTTTTTTTTTTGAAAGTAAATTTTTTTAAATCTAATTTTAGCGAACTATTTTTTTCCATCAAAAAATCCGAGTGTTTTTTCTTAAATTTAATTGTAGGAATCATAGTTTGCCATGTACATTTTGTTCAATCGTTATTCTTAGTTTTTATATGTACAGTTCGTTGAAATAAAGCAACCGTAGCATTTAAACGTGCGTTTCCTTTTTCCCGGATATATAAAGATAACATAATCTTACAAATTTTATAAAATTTTTTTAAATTAAATTTTTGCGAACAGTTTTTTCCATCCAAAACTCTGAGTTTTCTTTCATAAATTTTTTCTTTTGTTGAAATTAAATTTAAAAAAACTTGTTTTTCCATTATCAAAACAATCTGAAGGGTTTACTTTTGTCATTTAAAAAACAAAAAACTGAAAGATTTTTCCTAAAAAAAACTTTTTCAAATTAAATTTTGTGAAACTTTATTTTTATTAAATATTTGCGAAATTTTTTCTTTCCACTATTAAAAAAACTGAGTGTGTTTTTTTCACTATTAAAAAATTTAAAGGATTTACTTTTGACATTATTAAAAAAAAATTCTAATTTCTCAATTTAAATTTTGTGAAATCTCGTTTTCTTTAAGCTTGCGAACATTTTTTCCACTATTAGAAATATCTGAAGGATTTATTAAAAAAAATCTGAAAGTTTGTGCCTTAAAAAAAAACATTCTATATTAATTAAATTGTTTAAAATTTGGTTTTCTTTAATTCTTTCGCACATTTTTTTCACCATTAAAAATATCTGGAGGATAAGTACCGTAGTGTTTCAAGTTTGTTTAACATCACTTAAATCAATACGACTTCCATTATTACTAATCAGTTATGCGCCACATCTCTTTCCCAGCTTTTTTTTGTATGAACAGAGAAAGCATCAGCTCTCTTTACAAGGAGAGTCGTGTTCAAGCCGGTAGTTATGTATTGTATTTTATTAAAAGGTACCAAAAAATTTATGAAAATAACGATAGAAATAATATTCGAAACTTTCCTTTCCATGCCGGGTCAGAGTGCTAACTGAGGGCTTTGATTCCCAGTATATGCAAATCCACCCAAACACTCGTCGCTTAATAATCTCATTTTCGCATTTGCCTTGTGTTACAATACATTTACTATCATTGCGTCGAAGAGCTTGTTAATAAAGCTGTTGACGTTATTGTGAATGCGAATATATAAAAAATTGCTTCAGCTATATTTTTTGTTGTTTTTTTGTTTTGTAATCTAAATCTAATTTTCTCAATTTCAAAATTTTTAAAACTTAACTAATCAGCAAACATAAAAAGTAAGAAAGAAAAAAGAATACCGCAAAAGTTCTTGGCTAAATAAAGTAAAGCCACAAAAGCCAAAAAATGTCATCAAAAAATAAAAAAGAAAAAAAAAAACATAACGCAATGCAATCAGCTGTTGTGCAAATACTTTGCCGTTTTCGCAAAGCCATTGCGTCGCGGCGAAAACTTCTCAATAGATTTAATTAAAAATTTCGTGCAATTTCTTGCTTTGCTTTGCTCCTCACGCTTTGCTTTGCTTTCATCTGCTTTGCTTCGCTTTACTTTGCATTGTGATTGTCAACAGTGCAAAGTAATTTTTATACCCACTAACGGCCCCACACACCTCCTTGGTCCCCACTTGCAACGCATCGAACAACGAACACTTTGACATTTCGCAAGAAAGCAGGCGCATTTTCAATTTAAAGTTTTACTTTGTACGCTGCTGATTATTGCTTTGATGCAACAAAAGTACTTTGAACGCATACACCAACAGAGCCGTACAAACACTTGTACTTGTTTGAGTTAGTGTGTGTGGACTTTTGTGCAAAGCAAACTTAAGCAAATATATTTTTTACTAATTTTTCATTTTTACATTCACGCTTATTTTATAATTCTACGCCAGGACAACAGCAACAACAAAAACACGTACCCGCTTACTACTTACTTGTGAAGTCCTTGGCATTGCCTTTGGATAAAATTATAAAATGTTCGCTTTACACCGCACTGCAGTGCAACTTTATGCCGCTCAGCCAACAGGACAGGGCGTATGCGTAACTTTCCGCATTTTGGGTGGAGCGATGCAACAAACCTACGCATGAGGAGCAGCAGCAAAAGCAAAAATTAATGAAAATCAACAAAAATGCATAAAATAACTCAAATATGTGCTCACAAGCGAAGCAAGAGTGATAAAGTAGTGGCAAAGTAGTGGCTAGAGGAAGCCAGTTGCAAGTTGGAGCGATTTAAAGTTGAAGAAATCGTACAAATCGCAGAGGTGCGTGTGGCGGCGAAGGGAAGGCAACGCTTGAAACGATTTGTAAGCGCGCAAATCCTTGAAAACTTTCTCAAGCAGCAGCGCTTGACTGGGCAGCGGAAGAAGTACGCCGAGATTATAGAGCTTGCAATGCAATTTGCTGTGACTGGTCATAACATGCGACAACAACAACTGGAAAAACAACAGCAATAGCAACACAAAACTGAGATAATAATAATAACGACAACAAGTAAGCAACAACAGCAGCAGCAACGACAAAATCAACCAGCACAACAGATTCATTTCATATTTAAGCAGAAGAAACCCACAAGAAAAACCATTGCAACAAGTACTTACGTACTCGGACGACCAAGCTAAGCAAAAAAAAAACACAAAAATACAAATAAAATAAAATTCAAAATATTGTATTAAAAAAACCTGTCACATAAGAGGCCACCACTCAGCGAGCGAATAAGAAATGTTGTAAGATCGCTTAAATCACAAATAAGAAGATCTCATTAAAAGTTTATGCCACAAACTGTTGACTGTTTTGCGGCGCCGGAGTTGGTTGGAGACGCGCGCGGCGGTGGACACAAGGTACACTCCATCTTTTTCTTTCAACCAACTTCTCGCACTACTCAAGTTTATGCACCGTGTCGACGACAGTTGTGAGTTTGGAGCTGAGGTCTGTACACTTGAGCGCTTTTTGAAGTGGAGTTTCGGTTTCTTATTTATTTCCAAATATTATATTAACAATTTTTCTCTGCCCCCTGCGAACACACTTTGATAGCCATTTTTTTTTCATTTTTCTTCTTTTCACTTATGGTGTAACGAGAGTAGATAAATTTTAATAAAAGAAGTGTATACCAATAAATTGTAAGGCTTGATATTAACCCCGCACACCTTCAAATATGAAATGACTCCGAAGGATGAAAAATATGATCGGGGTATTTGTCAAAGCTATAGATCAAAGATGACGGGCGTCATAGCCACCTGAAGGGACTTATACAGGTAGTTTTAAGGGGGTATTCTAGTCTAGAAATTTGAAAAAATTCAAAAATATCTCCCTAAAAGGATTTCTCAAAATTCGAATTATTTTCGAAGTTACAACTATTTTAGTGGCGCGACAGCTAGACTGGTTTCAGCGGACGGCGAACCTTAAACCTGTTTTTTCTCGAAACTACTTCTTTCGATACGGTCGGCACGATATCTCTAGTTCTAATCAACCGATTTGCTTGAAGTTTATCATGAATATTCTTTGAATATACCTCTGTCGGGTGACGCACGAAAAACTGGAAATTTCAATTTTTTAATATGTGTAAATAGTTCGAGAAAGCTTAAAAAATTAGTGAAAAACCGACCTGAATTTTTGAGAAGCCGCCATTTTATGAAAAAAAAAATGTTCCCCCTTTTTTTCTGCGTCATACGATAATGACATTCATATTAATTAAGAATTTGTCATCTTTTTTTATTCAAATGACCACAAGGTCGTGACGACGAGGACACTGCCTTTTGTTTTCCACTTCAAGGACGCATATTTCAATGAAAATTTATTTTTATTTTAATTCATTTTGTGTGCTCTAAATATATAAAAAAATAAATGATAAAAAATGGATAGTAAAAATATCAATTTATTTTTTTTTATTCACCGTCAAAAAATGCTCGAAGTTCGGGCCTCTAAACTAAAATACCGCCTTAAGCCGGCTCCGAACGGCAGATAGCTTTTTAAAACCAGCTTTTTTCATGGTCATGGCAGAAATATGTCGGAGGTTGCCCATTGTCTGCCGAGGAGTGACCGCTATTAAAGAAAAACCAACCCATTCGGTCACGGCTGGTCTCCTTCGTATAACCTTAAATACTTTAGTTGTTAAGTTTCCTCAATTGGCTGATCAATAATTAATTCTCTTAGACCAGAACTGGTCCCTAGTAAATGACAAGGGAAAGTGTGAATACTTAAACCTATTTAATTCATTTACGAGAAACCCCATTGATGGAATACACTCAGTGGTGCAACCTTTTGCTGATTTTATGATGAATCAAATTTTAGACTCATATATTGCCATATGAAGACTTTTGCAGACTTTCACTTGAGTCTGGTGAAGGTTATGGGATTTGGAATTATTTGTGTGACAAGAGGGTTTGAGTGTGGTTGGAGTCGTGTGTTGTGTGATGTGGCATATTTTCTTCTTACATATTATTATTTTTTAAAAATTCGTTCAACTTAAATCTTTCGGTATTCAAAAATTCCTTCTCATCTAAACTGGGGCTGCTCAAAGTCAAATTTTCTTTTCCACAAATGTGCCAATTCTTCAAGCAAATGACACAGCTTGCCAACAAAATTTTATTGAAAGTAAAAAATTAGTATCCTCACACTCGAATGCGTTTAATAAATATACGAAAGTGGTCTAGCAGTGGCTGTGCGTGAATGTGGTAAAATGTGCTCCAGCAAAGTGGCTTACAGTTGCCTAGCATTCGTGACACATTGACAAAAGTAACAAAAGGAAACGTGTATTCATTTTCATACATCCATGAATTTATATGTACGAGTATGTATGTGTGTTCCTATATTAATATATTTAATAGACACGACACGTAAATGAGAGAGGCAAATAAAATCGGTAAATGCTGAAAATGGTAAACTTTTATTAATAAAGTTTTGTCATGTTTAATTACAGATATAACAAAATAGTAACGTAGCAACAACAACAACTGCAGCGACAACAGGAAAAGAAAAGGTAAGACGAAAAAGTGAGCACTGTAGTGAAAGCAACTACTGGCAACGACACACATACACACAAATAATATAGAAAAAGGAAAAAAATATTCCTGCAGCGAAAAGCCCAGATACTCAGCGCATATTTTAGGGCATGAACTGCTATTTTAGGGTAAAAGTCATACTAGTTCAATAGTAACTAGTATGAGACTAGTTGCAAAATGACTCTAAATGATAAGGATGCGCAAAAAGACGATTAAAGGCATACAAATATTGGTTTGGTAAATCATCTACTTTTGTGGTCCACTACGAAATACCGGTTTGATAGTGGTGCACTATCTACTAGCCCGTTATTTAGTAGAATGCTGTTCCAGGGGATGAATAGCTTACAAGCTGATGTTTGATGGAAAAAGTCATATCAGTTCGATAGTAGCTAGTATGAGACTACTTGCAAAGTGACAAATAAATAATTCTTTATATATGTACAAGTTAAAGATAGTCAGAAGCAGCATTAGGCAAATCTTAATATTGATGTAGGCACACTTGTTGGTCTTTTACGTTTACACTTTTTGGTCCTTTACGAACCAGTTCATCAACTGGTACAACACTGGGCCATGAGCTTCATGGAGGTGTTAAGAATGCACAAATAATTGCCGATTAGTTGATCTACAAACTAGTTCATGAACTGGTATAACACTGGTCCAATGACTACTACTCCCCTAACTGTGGTAAATGCGTAAACTGAGGACTGGTTGAATATAAATATTGATAGAGTTAATAATCTACCTTTCTGGTGCTTTGCGAGCTAGTTCCAGCACTGGGGTAGCATTGGTCTATTTGCTACTGGTTCCCTAACTATTGTAATGCTGATGGATGTTAAGATAGCGCAAAATTGTATTTAGTTGAATTCGCGAAGTTAATTTAAAATTGTCTGGTCCATTACGAACTAGTTACTTCACTGGTGTAACACAAGTCCATGATATACTAATCCATTAATTGTTATAATGCTGATGCAGAGGCCGTCAATTGGCCTTCCGTGGAATATCAGCATGTTAAAAATGCCATTGTATTGAAAAACAAAAGAAAACAGAAAAGTAGAAAACAAAATGGTGCCAAAGTATTTCGGAGCTTGTCGGTTTGGCTGTAGGGCTAATACGAATACTGTGAGTAAATACATGTGTGGCAGTGTATTTTGCAGTTGAATATTGGCAACAAGCAACTAAAGTAAAAACTTTAATGAAAATGAAAAACTTAATGTGGCATGCAACATGTGCAGGCAACAACAAACGCATAAACGTCAATAGATGTCGACGTATGTGTGCATACTTTTGGAAGTATGTGCCTATATATGTATATCCATATCCATATGTATGTTGTTTGTGTATGCTGCTGGTCATGTCGCAAGTGGTAAGTGAATTGCACAAAATTTTAGTGAACTTAACATGCCACAATAATGTGTGGCATAATGGGCGACAGTTGAAACAGCTGTGATGTAATTTCATTTCCTTTTTTGGTTTTTGTTTTCTTTTTTTTTCTTTTTTGCTAGGTTTTTTTACTATTTTCTTTCTTGTGGCAGTACGTGTTGCATGCCGCATGTTAGAGTTCTTACTTAGAATGACGCATATACATAAATGACATAGGTGGCTTTTGCCTTTGCTGGAAATTGAAAATGCAAATATTGCCGAGCATTTTCGTTGAGTTGGCAAATTTTCTAATTAAATGGCCGATAGAACGAAATGGGTGAAATGCTAAGGAGGTGGATAATGAGCGGCAGAAGGAATAAAAAAATTTGCACAAGCTGTTTCTTTTTTTAATAGTCGAACAAGTTTAAATGAAAATTTGAATTTGGGCTTTATTTTTGTGTGTACTGCTGTGCGTTTCTACAACTTGCCGGCTGTGTACGATGACGGAAAGACTCAAGCTGCAATATTTGTAATATTAGTAAGTAGACTCAGTTAAGTTAAGTGGCTGTCAAAACGTTTGAATTCGTTTGAAATAGTTCCAAAACTTTTTCCTTCATCAGATATGGGAGCGAGTTTGTGGAAAGGATGGGTTAAGTTAGATGGATTCAGGTAGACACCAAAATTTGATGAGCCAATCGATACTTCTACGGAAAAAGGCGCTCATTGCGATGCTTTGGTAATATCACTGCTACTTCTAAGCAATTCCGACCATTTAGCGAATGAAACCGTTGTTCTATGCGAGACTGCGTCTAAACTATACGAACCTTGAACCTTGGAAAAAGCGAGCTATCAGAAAGCTAAGGCGCAGCTCTCGGAGTGTGTTGTGCTCATCACAGAAAGTATTGCATGGATTCTGCCTTTCCTACATCTCTACAGCTCTTGTACGGAAATATTTATACAAAGCTTTCAACCGCGAGATCACGTAGCCAGTAGTTCAGTGCACATTTTCCATTTAGTATTCCCTTGTGAAACCGTAGGTTCTCTACCAAAACAAGATATTTCCGTTCAGATTTGGTTATTATGAAGGAGTCAAGGCATGCTTCTCAGTTTCAGTAAACCCTCTGTTAAAAACCTGCCTTCTTAAAAAGACAGTTGTTAGATAAGGACACTTTCTTACTAGCCGCGCGTATTTGCATATAACTCGGAACGCTATGGGAATCCGATTATGAGCCTTGCAGGGCTTACTGGGTAGCTGAGCTATTAATTAAAAAAGGGAAAATATGAAAAAGTTGTAAGTGTTTTTCAAATATGGACAACGCAAAAACAAACAAAATTGCGTGTAGCGTAGTTCACATAACAGAAGTGAAACTTTCAAGGCAGACAAAGAAAGAGGGAGAGGCCCGAGAGAGAATAAGAGAGAGACCCGAGAGATAACGAGAGAGAGATAGCAAGAATATATATCTAAATAAATTCACACCATTTGCAGGGAATACAAATAAACAAAATTTAAAAAAACGGAGAAGGGCCTACCGGTGTAGGTAAACGCCGGACACAAACCGTGGCAACAACGCGCACTACCGAGCGTTTATCACTCGCACAAACGCAGCGATTCCAGGACCGCAGCAACGGCACAAATTACCGTAAGGCAATACCAATAAATCCGATGCCGGAATGGATAGTACTTTATAGTACGCGCAAGCACTATCCAGGAAACGGAAATAAGCGCAAAAAAGTAGGCACAAAAAAAACAGCCCAAACAGTAGGCACCAAGGAAATATAACGCCAAAAAGTAGGCACCATAAATATATTTCCAACAAGTTTGCACCAACGAACAAGCGCCAAAAAGTAGGCAGTGTTATTTCTCACTAGAAATTGGCTACCACAAGGAAAAACTCAGGAAAAATAGGCTAAAGTGTATCTAAGATACATACAGGGTGGCTGACGAAAGCCGCTACCAAAAAAAATTGAATAACTTTTTTTCTTTTTAAGTTATCTGTTCCATTTTTGTTTTAATTTGCAGATTGATCTTTAAAATTTATTAAAATGGATAACTGGGACACGCAAACAAGAATTTGGATAGTCCGCCGCTATCACGCACTGGAGTCCGTAGTTTTGGTACAAAGAGAGTACAGGCGGATGTTTGGCGGCGATCCCCCGAGCATATTGAGACTGGTGAATAATTTTGCTGAGCAAGGAACAGTCGCAAGAAGGCCTTATCATCGAAACCCACCAGTTCGGACGGAGGAAACGATCGCTGCTGTAGCTGCAGCTATACAAAGCAATCCAAGGGTTTCAACAAGAAGCTTATCTGCTCAACTTGGTGCAAGCTGACAGTCTTTGCAAACAATAATGCACAAAGATTTAGACTTATTTCCCTACAAAATTCAAACGGTTAACAAACTGAATGCAGCAGACTTGCCGATTCGCTTGGAATTTTGCCAGAAGATCCTGCAAATGGTGGAAGAAGACCAAAACATGTTAAACTGCCTTTTCATGTCTGATGAGGCCCATTTCGATTTAAACGGCAATGTGAACAAACAAAATTGTCGAATATGGAGTACTTCTAACCCACAGATACTCCACGAGACGGAATTGCATCCTCTTCGCGTGACAGTGTGGTGTGCGGTTTCTTCACGCTGTATTGTCGGGCCTTATTTTTTTGAAGAAAATGGTCACACCGTTACGGTTACTGGAGACCGTTATTTGAAAATGCTGAAAGAATTTTTCTATCCAGAACTACGCCGAAAGAGAATGCCTTTCAACTCTGTGTGGTTTCAACAAGATGGGGCAACGTCTCACATAGCCCAGACTGTTATGACAGGTTGCGACGAAAATTTCCCAATAAACTGATTTCAAGAAACTCCGAATTTCGTTGGCCCCTCAGGTCGCCTGACCTTACTGCACCTGACTTTTTCTTGTGGGGTTTATGTAAACAAGAAGTTTATAAAACAAAACCAACAAATTTGGATGAACTAAAACAATCCATTCGGGCAACAATTGCGCCTATTGCTGTCGCAACTCTCAAAGCAGCAATGAACAACTTTTTACTAAGATGCCGCACTTGTGTCAACGAGCATGGGGGGCATTTAAATTCAATTATTCTTAAAACTAGTTAAGCTACATTTAATAAAATTTAATGACCTTCAACTTGAAAAAAAAATAAATGAATTCCATACACTAAAAAAAAAGTTATTTGAGTTTCTTAATGTAGCAAAATTCATCAGCCACCCTGTATAAGATATAGCTCTCTCTCTCCTTTTCCTCTACGTTATATTTTTTTCTCTCTCGCGGAACGAAAATGCCCAAAGCGTTGCGTGGCCTTGAAATTTTACTCTATATTCTCGCTCGTCCATCGACGCCTAAGAAGTTTCATCTTAAAAATTCAGAAAAAAAAGAAAAAAGAATTGTCCAAGACTTTCAGCTATTCATGAAAAAATATTTACAAAATCGGTGGTTTTCAAATATGACAAAAACAAATTTTCTACAAAAAATGTTATTTATTTTTCCAAATTTTCCAACAACTTCAGTTATTCATAAAAAAATATGAATAAAATAGGAATAGGGATAAAATAAGAGATGGTTTTCAAAAATCAAACAAACAGTTTTTTTATTTCTTTTTCCAAATTAAAACAAAAAAATCAGCTTTTTATGAAAAAAATATGAATAAAATTGGACGAGGGCGGTGGTATGCAAAAATAGTAAAAACAAATACAACAACAAAAAAATATTATTTCCTTTTCCAAATTCTTGAAAAACTCAGCTTTTCATGGCAAAAATCTTAATAAAATCGGACGAGGCTAGGGGAATTTCAGAAATGATAAAAACAAATTTTTGTACAAAAAAATTCTAATTATTTTGCCAAATTTTTCAAATAATTCAGCTTTTCATTAAAAAAATATTAATAAAATCGAACGGCAGAGATGTTTTTCAAACATGATAAAAACAAATTTTGTTAAAAAAATTTGTATTTGTTCCAAATTTTCCAAAAAATTCAGCTATGCATTAAAAAATATTAATAAAATTGTACGCGGAATGTAGTTTCAAAAATAATAAAAGCTAATTTTCTAGAAAAAATGTTGTTACCTTTTCAAAAAAAAGTATATATATAAGTATATTGTACCCTAAAATTAATAAAATCCCAACAAGAACAAAAATATATTTCACTTAAACAAATTCTGTACCGAAATTTTTAACGCTAAATTTCAAAATTATAAATTTTTTTAAATTTTCTCAGGGGACTTTTTATCATACTCAAGCATACAAATACACCAATTTTTAGAAGAAGTGCTGACAATTTCAAAAATATTTAGATCACTTGTCCTTGAATCCACTCAGAGGATTGGAAAAAACTATACTCCCCGGGCATCGGCAGACCTATTTGACCAAGAGTATCCACTTCAGGGAAGAGTCCGTGAAGATTAACCTAATCCTAAAGGTATTCACACGTACCTGGCGTCTCCGCCTGTTGTTATCAGCGACATGTTTGCTGCTTTTCTGCCTGGACAAATTACTTCATCTGGCAAGGAAGACGGCACTTTAGGGTAACAGGACTGGATGGAATTTTTGATCCAGAAGTTTTCGAACAGTCAGAAAATATTTCACATTATATTTAATTCACAGCGAAAGAATTTAAGGGATAGGAAAATACTGTTGTGGTAGAAACTCATTGCTCCTTGGCAATCTCTCCCAGATTTTGGCTTTTTCTGCAGGTTTCCCTTAATTTTTTGTTTTACCTCTTTATTTCTTCATTTTCTGCTTTAAAATTGTTTTTCGAAGCTTATTTTAATATCGATTACCCTCTGCAGGTAGAGGGAAGATTAAATGAAAAACTTGCTTTCGATTTTAGTTACTCTATCGAAACTATTTTTTAGCACCAGTCACATACGATTTTTAGCCATTCTTTCTGTCTGAGAAGCCATCAAATAAATTTTTATTCTTGTTGGGCGAAAGTTGGCATTGCTTGCTGGAGCTTTTATTGAGGTTGTGCGCATTGTTGATAATATTCAACGAAGATATGCGCACATCACTTATGTCAACAGTTCAGTCTTCAGCTTCCATCACACCCACCACTACTGACTTAAGCACTCGTGCACTGTTGGCTGGAAAAATGGAAAGAATATACGAGTAAATACCCGTCCCAGGAGAAATGGTCACATTCCAACTATTTGTCAGCAGGTGATATGGTGGGCAATAAAAACCGTAAAACCAGCTGAAGTTTACAACAACAAAAATGGTGAAAAATAATTACAATAACACCAACAACTACAAGTACAGTAAACATTGTTGCAAACAGTCACTCCAACTCACCGCTTGCCAGCCACGTAGCGCCAGCACCACCACCAGCAACAAGCGAATACCCATCAATAAAATACGCTTTGAGTTACGAGTTGCGGACATTTGCATACGAGCACAACAACAAAACCAACAGGAGACGAACAACATTTTCAGCGACCTTATCGCATTCAACATTATCTCGCTCGCATCTCACAACTCCGACTGGGCCAAACAAACAATCTGTTGGATAATCGAAACGAGACAACCGAAAAGCTGAAAAAACAACAAATGCAACTGAATCAAAAGTAGCGGCAGACAGGTGAAGTGAAGTTTGTTGCATGGCTGCCACTTAGCTGGTGGAAAAAAGTGAAGAGCAAGGGCTACCAGCTGAAGGCATGGAGGCGGCTTGCCGCGGTATGGCACTGCTGCACTTTGAAATGTCATACGAAATGGCAGCGAACAACGGCGGTGATGGCGGCGATGGCGGCGGTGACGGTGGCGACGAATGCAAAACTCCAAGTTAATTACAATTCGTTGCATGCGCCGCCAATGCAAGTTGCAAGTGCATTCACTGCTGTTATTGTTGTTGTATGGCCTGCAATTTCTGCTCAGCAATGCATCTTCTTTATCGCCTTTGTAGCGCAGTAACAGCACTGCTGCATCAACGGCAGCATATCGTTGACCATCGCTCTACTCGCGCGCACCTCTTGGCCGCCACATTCCTTTCAAGTCCTGCATGTTGCATATGAGCGCGTGATAAAGATCTATGGAAACGAGTTTGTTTGCGGGCGGTTACCACATTTCACCCCTCCGCAAACACAAATGCACACACACACATACGTGCTTATTGCAATGTACAGCTTGCAAGCCGCCGCTCGTCGGTCGACAGTTGAGAAGACAGTTACAATATTTTAATTACGAGTACGCGTCCAGCGCGCCAATGAATGACGACAGGAGCAGCGCATATAAATTTTCGGTTATCTACTGGCTTGGAAGCAGAAAAAAATGTGAAGAAACAAGAAGCAGCAGAGTCACAAATGATGGTGTGGCAAGCGAAGTTGGCGTTCATATAAGACTTGACGTTGGTGAAGAGGTTCTGGTTGTGGGGTGTGGAACGGCGAGTAATTAATGGTTTTGAAAAGCTTGAAGAAAGAATGGCGCACAGTTCTAGAAAAGCTACGAAGACGGGATTTACCACTGATGTAGATGCATATTTAATGAAGCTTCTATGATATGAAATAATAATTTTAATTTGACTATTCCAAAATTACGAAAATTTTTCATATTTCAGGTCAGCATAAAAAATATTAAAACTATTTACAGGTAAATATTTACTGAAAGAGGCTTACTCTGCACAAACCCTCAAGTCTCAAACTGGGGCTAAGAAGATAAAGTTCGATACGAAGTACAGCCATGAGTTTTGCTACAAGATTCTCGAAACAGTAGGATTTTCAATTAGAAATTGAATGAATATTTTATTCCAAAATAAATTCCAATCAGTTTGATTTAAAAGTTCACGTGATTAACGAAGAGCGGGGCGACAAAGAAAATCGTAACGCGGTGATAGGATTGCTAAAGTCCGGAAATAGCGCTAGACATAAGTATATTCGTTTCCTAAAATAAACTTGATATATCCAAAATGTTTGTGCATCGGGCCATCAATCGATTTTTAGAGTAATCCTAACCGGGTATAAAAGATTCTTACGGACGTAAACGCGTTATTCGTACGAGTAGAGCCGTAAAAGCTGAGCGAAAGCGAAATCACGGCAAGCGGAAATCAGGACTACAGAGCTGGATACGTCTTCCAAATCCATCGCACAATTAAGCTGTGTTGACCGTCACATGAGGTCTTTTCGCAGGTGCACTGGCCATCTTTTATTATCCTATTATTTATTCCTTGGAACATCATAAAATTATACAAATAAGAACTCAAAAATGCTTTCATAAATTTAGAAGATGCGTTACTCTTAATTGGCGCATAGGGTGGAAATCCGAGGTAGGAGGACAACCAATCATTACCCTTTAAACACATTTACATAGCAAGCCGCCTGCTACATGACCGACATCTGCTCTCAGCCGCATCTAAAAGGCTGAGAAGTTCCCGCTGTAGCTGCCAGTGACCTCTTTCAGACGCTACCAGGTGCATTGTTTTTAGCTTTGGTGCTCACCATCGATCGACCTTACCGGTTTGAGAGGCTCTAACATTGCCCACGCTACCGGTGGCATTGCTCTCAGGATTACTGAACTTAGTAAGCCTCCTTATTGCGGCACGATATCAATGCTTTGAATATCTTTTAACCCTTCTGTTAAAACAAGTAAAATTGGTAAAGCGCAAGCAAGAAGAAAATATTATTTTTGGCTTCGGCAAGTTCCACAGTGGCACCGGAAATAACGGCTATTCATAACAAAACCAATTGTTGGGTAAATATTTCCGTGTATAAATAACACACCTGACGTATTTGGGCTTCAAGCAGATATTGACAAATTTGTTATGTAATGTCAGAAATCACAACTTTCTATAAATATCGAAAAATGCTACCATGTCACATTTTTAAAAATTCCTCAGGTTTTTCATACTTGTTGTAGCATATCCAATATTGCATCGGGTGACTTTTTAGCTACTTGAGAACCCATCAACATCTATAGTTTGACAGCTCAGAATGGCAAACTGTGTTGACGTTTCTGTTCAGTAAGATTTGGCAAGTCATCATGAATCGTTTAACGCCATAGTTTGCGTTGGATTTTTGCTGCCTGAGCACAATTAGATTTATTATTCAGATTTATTGGAAAAAGTAGTCAGAATTTGGACTGATTCAGTGGGTAAGTTAACTCGT
The DNA here is from genome assembly GCF_028408465.1 of Anastrepha ludens. Taxonomy (NCBI): domain Eukaryota; kingdom Metazoa; phylum Arthropoda; class Insecta; order Diptera; family Tephritidae; genus Anastrepha; species Anastrepha ludens. Next base: position 118,889,922 of record NC_071502.1, read on the forward strand.
AGCCACGGCGGACATATGCCGCATATCATAGTCGTCTAGCTACATGCCATGTAATCATCTATCAGATTATAGCAAAAAAATGTATTACAACGTTTTTTTTCCCAAGCTCATCGATAAAAATTACTTTATTGCCCATTTCTGCTTCAAAATATTAAGTTTCTTACACCTTCCAAAATTCTTCGTAACTTTTTCTTTTTATCTAAATAAGTTCAGTACGAATTATGCACGCAATGTTGATATTGAACATGCACTTCTAATTTTCTAATTTTCCCTTTTTTAAAGAAGGAATTTTGTCTACAGTTGAACTCTATCTTTTAGCTTAGTGAGACGTGAGTTTGTAATTTAATTATGTATGTATAAGTACATATTTTCAGTATTCTTAAGTTTTAGTAGTCAGTTTGAAATCAAGTTTTCTTAACTTCTTGAAATCAATAAATAAATAAATTGTTTTTGCACTACAACTCGGCCCATGCTAAGTATGTGAAGAGTGTTATTCTCATGCTCTCCTCGTAGTAATGAGTCTGCTAACGGCGCTGCTGGTATCTCACCTGCGTTGACTGCTGCTACTTGCACTCGGCCGAGATTTGTCTGTTACTTCCATCACTTCGAATACCTCTCTCGCGCATGCTGCTAATATCAACAGTGGCTGTGCCTCACTAACTAAGTGATCTGATTTACGCACTGTTCCGCTCGGTAAGAGTTATAGAGATATTTCAATTCAGCCAAATGTTGATGCTCACGCAGTTCTCTCCTTCTTTGTCCGGCAACAAAACAAAAATGATCCGTTAGACTTATTATTAGAGTAATCGGTAGGATACGCCATATACTAGAAGTTGTTGCACCAAAGTGAAAGTAAAAAAGTATGCAGTTAGACATTAGCTCTACCTTAACTCTCTCAGCATACTTTTTAATGTGTTGGGGAATCTTTGAAGCAAAAACAAAAATTATGCATGGTGTGATATTTATGTACATATATATACATATAGCTGCCTAGCTCTTTTGTCTTACTCTTTTGAATGAATATGGGCATTTCCACAAAAATGTCAACCGAAGCCAAAAAATTCAAAGTCTATAAAATTATGTTGTGTTAACATATTTTTATAGGGAATCTATCACATGTAACTAATGTAAATAAATTTTACATTTGTACATACCACATTTTGAAATATTCGAATGCAAAGTAGAACCAGTGCAAAAGTTCCGTTTTAAACACATCTGTTGCATGTTTTGTTTTGATTAATGATCTTGATGAGATATATTATGCCGTGACATTTGCGTTTTTAAATCTCGGTTTACATGTAAAGAATGTAAGAAAAATGTAAAAGGAACGATGCGATTGCCAATTACGGTAAATTTTTTCTTTGATTTACCGTATAACTCGATGTCGCGTGCGACATTGAAAAAGAACATTTGTTATCGGTGAGTCGAAGGTATTTGTACAATTTGCATCAAATATTAGTAGCAAATAGATATTTTTATTGCTAATTAAATAAACAAAACTTTGTTGGAAAATAATCAGCGCTTTGCTCTTTTTACTTATTTAAAGCTTGGAGCGTGCGACATCGTAAGTGTAAAATGTACAGATTCAAAATAAATTTTCGTTCGAAAATATCTTTATTAGTATACATATGAAAATACAAAATATAAAATTTTTGAATGTAGATGAGTAAAAACGGCGGCGAGAAAAATAAGGCGAACTGTAAACGGTGGAGAGAAAGGTTAAAGGATGATGAAACAAAATTACAAAACTATAAATTAAGAAACAAGGAAAGAATGCGGAAAGCTAGACAGACGTGGAGAGCACTGGCTGAAGGCAAAGAAGATATAATTCAAGAAAAACGGAAATATAATCGCATACGACAACGAGAGAGTCGCCAAAAACTCTTAGAAAATGGAATGTCATATGCACGTCAAAGCCAAAACGCATCTTACGAATGTAGACAAACCTTGGCGAAAGCTGTTAAAAAAGTGGAGAAAGCGATTCCAAAAGACATGCACAGAAGGCTAAAAGTTCTTGAAGTCCTGGTAAAAAAATATAAGCAGTTTGAAGAAAAGAAAAACGTTAACCAATCCAGCAGAACCGTACCTGAAAGCCTAATTAATGCCATCAATACTTTTTATCAGAATGATAATATTAGTGTGCAAGCTTCGGGAAAGAAAGACACCATTATAATTGAAGGCAAATTAGTAGCTAAGCGCTTTTGTTAATGACTAGTAATGCCAGTTCTCACGGAAAGGGAGCCGTTGATGGAGTTGGAGCCGTCATTAAAAGAAAAGTGTGGCAAATAACAAAATCTAAAAACGTTGTTTTACCAGATGCACTATCGTTTTATCAATGTGCACAAAACAACACAAATGGAATTAAAATGTATTTTATGCCATCTGCTCAAATTGAAAATTTGCCTCTTCATTATAAGTTGGACGAAAAATGGAGGCAAGTGAAAAATATTCCAGGTATATCCCAGTTGCATTCGTTTTGTTGCGATGGCCAACAGTTAGAAGCATCTAGGACTGCATATTCCATTAAAAGAACTTTATTTGACATTAGTAATACTATTCTCAGTTAAGTTAGTTTCCGTTCTTTGTTTTTACATAGTATATTAGATTAATATACTTATTTTTGTTTTTCTTTATTGAAGATATTTTGTTAAGTTTATAATTTTGGTTGTGAAAATAAATATATTGAGTATATTAAAAATCATTTATAATCATCTTTTTCATGTCTAATTACATAAAAAGTATGATGGAACAATATTTTTTTTAAAATAAAATAAAAAGCATTATTAAGATACATCAATGCATAACATTTAAAAATTAGTCGCATTAATATATTTCTTCAGGTTTCGCTGAAAAAAGTGTTTGATTTTTTTGCTTTGAAAGTGACTTCTGTTTTTGTCGTATGCGAATGGCTTGGTTTTTTGTAATTATCTTGAAAACGAACAATTTCCCAAAATCAACCTTAGCACCAATCATAGTGCTAATCAAGTGCTTTAGCTTTCGCCTTTTGTCAAAATAAAATAATGTTTTGGTATATGTTTTTTCACTTTGAATGCGTACGAATGTCGCATTCGACATTGGAGAAATGCCCATATTTAACCCTACCTGTAGAGTATTGCCCTAAGCAGAATTTCACCGAACAACGGGTAACGGGCTGATACGTGGTGCACAGCTGATCTACTCCCGTCGGCAAATTCGGTCGGTTAAACACTATTGGGACGAGACAGTTTTCAGCTGACATTTTGTGGTTCAAATAAAATTAATTTTGTGTCGAAATCTTTTCGTTTGCTTTATTTATAAGTGCATGCCGAAATTAACAATATTGAAATACTGTAGCGAATAATCAAAATTATGTACAAAACGAACACATATTACATTTCATAATATTAACAGCTTGCATTTACTACTTTCCCATTCTCTTCACAAATTGCCATCAAGTGACCAGAAAAGCAACCTGAGTATTCAACCGCTTCGAAGACGCTGAGGCATAATTGAAGTTCTATGCCGTTAATGTGCTGAACTATCTCATCCGTTGGCTCTTGAGTTGTTGCTGGCTTATCGACGTACACCTTTTCTTTCAAATAACCCCAAAGAAAAAAGCCCAACGGTGTCGTTGGCGTTTAGGTGTGGTTCACATTCAACTTCGGCCCTTGAAATTTAACCACCCTTTATTTTGCCGCTGTAAAAATAACCGACGGCAAGAAATGCGTCCCGCTGAAATTCTGTGCAATTTCATGCGATTAAATGTATTCTAATTTTGACAACGGATGCCCGTCAGTCTCTTACCCGCTGTCCGATGCAATTCTATTTAGTACATGCAAATGTGAGTGATTCACCTAACAGAGTTTATGGTTCGTAACACAGTTTTTCTCTCATTTGCCGATCACCTTCAAATTTCCTGTAATCTTATTTGCCGTTGTTATTTTGTTGTAAGTAGTCGCTGCTATTTCTTTTTTTTGGTTTGGTTTTTGTAGTAATGAAGCGTGCTGTTGAGTGCTGCTGCAGTGACAGTCCTTGGTCGCATATGACTCCTGGGCGTTAAAGTAACCGACTGTTGTGGAAACTTCTGTTAAACGAGGCATCCTCGTATAGCCAGTAGTAATGAAGCTCATGTTTGTCGATTTACCTACATAAAAAATAGCGTTAGTATTGCTTAAATAAAATTTGCCGGACTGGCACTACAAAATATTTACTTGGTAATAATATTATAAAATCATATTTAAATCAAAATTCATTAGCTACGAACACCTTCAACTGTCCAAACAATTTTAGTGACTATTTCGCTGCACCAACACAGCGGTGCGCCAAACCCAATTCTATCATATAATATTTGATGAAACCATGAAAACCAATAAAACTTGTCCTTCTCCAACGCCTTTAGCGCGCTTGCTGTCGCCGATGCATGGACACGATAAAATATGCAATGCAAACAGCAGCTTTTTATTTGAGTAATTCATAGCAAATATTGCATTTGCTTTATTAGCTGGCCACACCCAGGCCGCGGCAACATGCCACATGCATGCAGAAATTAGTCAAGGTGTCAGTCATGCAGCCTGGCAAAGAAGAAGAAAAAAAACAAAAATAAAACTATCAATAGAACAACAACAAATGAGACTATAAACCAATACAAAGCGACATAAATGAAAATCGAAGCGCCCAAAAACATTGCGAAAAATCTCATTCATGCAGATCAATTAGTTAAACTAATGTTGTGTGATTATTAGCGGCTTTTTTTGCTTGCTGGTTGGCAATACGCGCTGCAGCAGGAAATTACAATAACAGCAGCAGTGGCAGCAATAGTGACAGCGGCAGTAGCCCAACAGCGGTGACGGTCGTTGCTGAGAGCAATTAGGTGTGTTGCTGCAAAACATAAAATTTTTGAAATGTGATTTGAAAACGTGTTGCATGGCGCATGTGTCGCCTCCGTCGCCATTAACTTGAGCTGGAGCAGTTCAGGCTGCAGCTGATTTAGTGGGTAGCACTGGAGTGGAGTTTGCATTGCCCAGACTGGGTCACTCATTACGGCACGCGGAGGCGTAGAAGAGCGAACACAAACAAAAACCGAGTGTGGCGTAAAAATTTGCGCTGTGTGGCCGAGATCTCGAAATGCTGATAAGTGTACAACATTTAATTAAGGCCAAAGCGCATAAAACAAAAGTAAACGGAACAAAATTTTTTTTTTTGTTTTTTGTTTTTTAATTTAAAGAAATACGAATAGAAACTAAATTAGAACATAAAAAATTATGCGCTTAATTGTGGTGTGGGAAAACTGGCAACGAGCTATGGCAAATATATTCTTTTGTGCCACTCTTTCCAGAAAAAGTTCAAAATGTCAAATAAGTTTTTTTCTTGCTATTTTTCCTCACACCAAACGCTTACGAAATCTTATTCTTAAACCCTCGCACTGCCAACTTATGCACGTCGCATGGTTGTGTTATGTTTTATCTGTAATTGCTAATCGGCGAGTTTGTGAGCTGGGTAAGGTAGGCCAGCAAGCACAACAAAAACAAAGCAGCAACTTAAAGGGTTCATGCTATTAAAAAAACTAATTCAAAAAAGCCAGAAGAGGAAGAAGATGAAGGAGGAGAAAACGCCCAAAAGTTATTTAACAATAGTGCTCTTAACCCTTTGTAGCCCATTGTAACAATTTTGAATTAAGTACCATTTTTTGTATGGGGAAAATAGACAACAATGTCAGGGAAAAATATTCGTCGCAAGCACAAGCGACTATAAAATTAATGTTAACAAAACTGAATTCATCTCGAACTGCTTAAAGAATGATGTACCGCATTTCACCGTGGACAGTACGGCAATCAACCTGAAGAAGGATTTTTGTTATCTCGGGAGCAAAATAACACTAGCAAACGGAACGTTCGAACACATTGCAAGTCGAATATGTATAGTTCGCGGTGCTTTTGCACTATTAAACAGGATATGGTCTTCAAAATCCCTGTCAGCCAAAACCAAGCTTCGGATCTTCAATTCCTGAGCTGATTCGTCTGAAGCGTACGGGCAAGAAGCTGTGATAGACCAAAGACCTCTTGGCGACGTATGACAGATGTCGGCCTAAGGAACTCCAATACTGAATGGAATAGTCCTAAAGAACCTGTTAACAACCGTAACGACTTCAACAACTTTATTTTGAGCCTACGGTCCACGGAGTTAAAGGATATTAGAAAAATAAATACGTAAAAAAAATACAAAAAAAAAAAAATAATAATAAATTCCATTCCAAATCATCATTTTCTGACATCTTAACTCAAAGTTAGAGTGTCACAAACGTCAAAAGTGTAAAAAATTATATGATTTTTTCTCTTTTTTCTTTGTTTATCCTTTTTCACAGCAACTTCAAATTTTTACAATGTCAGGCTACAAAAGGTTAAAGCAAAAACGCCAGAGAAGCAAAAAGGAGTATACGGTTTTTTTCTTATTTTTTCCAATTTTTCTTTGCCTTCACCCAATGCTATTTCTTACTTCACCAGCCAACATTTTCCACCTCTTTTTATTTCTTTTTATTATCATCTTCTGCAATAATATTTTTCTCGGCTGCCAAGTCATATTTTGACAATAGTTCAGGTGTGCCGACATGAAAGCCAAACCTCCTTATGCCACACTGGTTTGCTGCCACCATGTTGCATGCTCATTCCGCGCCGCTCTTTCAGCGTCCTTAGTCTTTTGTTTTCGCCTTTTTTATGATTGACTGAGAAGTAATAAGAAGCGGCGCAAAACAAAAAAAAAACAATTCTTAATAAGTTCCAGCACCAGCAACAAGCTGGAGTAAAAATGACAGTTAATCAGCAATTTTTGTTTCGTTTGACACTTCAGCGGCTGCATATTGCCACAGCAAAAAAAAAGAAGAAAAAAAATACATTCAGTAAGTTGGCGGTCGTCGTCTTAACCGCTTTAGCCTATCATACTAAAGACAACGTTGCCTGTTTTCTTGCCGTCATTTTGAGCCAGTCACCGCCACCGCTACTGCTGCTGCTGCCATCACTTAAGTCACAACCGCAAACCGCTAAATGGCAACAGCTAATTGCGCAATCTTATCGCGTGTTTATTATGTCAACCTCTTTGACAAGACAATGACAGCTGATATGTTGTTGGCGATGTGTTGGAGGTGGCGGCGATGGCGGCGCAATAGTGTCGCTGCCCTCAAATATTGATATGCGGCGAAAGTCCTTGAGCGCTCAAATTTTTATGTTTGTAAAAGTTGTGTACGCAACTATAAGCGGACTATTGCTGCCACCAGCTAAAAAAATTAATGATAAATAAAAATGCTGCTTCTGATGAGTTCTTATTTGCTTCTTAAACCGCCAAAAAATTCCTTATTTTTTCTGCTGTTCTTAGAGATGTTAAAGCCGCGGAACAACTTTAATTTCAGTAAAATAGGAATAAATTGTCAACTAGTAATTCCACTTACTCCCTTCATTTCTGTTATGACTCACTTTCGTAATGTCACATTTTTAGACGCCTTTAAGTTCATCTTCCCCGTATTCAAGGTGATATATGATTATAGAAATTATACTTTTTTCATTCGTCTTGTTAAGAAAAAAATTCATTCCCAGCAGGCGTCGGTATTGAAATTTTTTTTGTCATAATACGTAAAAGCTTGAATTATATAAAAAAAGTATTTACCTCAGCACACAGTAGGCCAGCATACTCTTCTAAGTAGCACAAATCGTTATTCTGACAAAACGAAGAATTTAAAACAATTGGCACTGCTTTGTACTGTTTTTGGTGTTGCAGATAATTAATTTTTATTAAAATTAAAAAAAAAACTCAATCTGGTCGATCCAATATGGTAGTTAAAGTTTTTTAATTAATTATTTTTTTATAAAATTTGGTATTTGGCGACACCTGGGATGGCTGATTATGAATCTCTAATCAGAATTTAAAATTCAAAATGGCGTGTCCAGTTTAATTATTATTTTAAAAGTATGTTTTATAAAAAAGCAATATATTAAAAATGCCCAACAAAATCTTTTTCTTTTATAAATCTTTTATAAAAATAAAACAATTTTTTAAAGTGCATTTTATAAACAAAAAATTTATTTAAAATCATATTTTATATATAAAAATTTTATTCACAGCCATATTTTGTAAAAAATAATTTTATATAAAATCATATTTTAACAAAAAAATGTGTCTCAAAATTTTATCAAAAACAAAAAAACGATTTTTAAATGTATATATTATAAAAAAAAATTTATTTAAAATCATATTTTATAAAAAAATTTATTGACAGGTATTGTTGTAAATGTGAACGAGGCTTAATATTTAAAAGCACAGAACTTACGTTAGCTAAAATAAACTCCCTTCTTCTTCGCTTTTGGATAACAACAGATGATTATTAATTCTCCATGCCACTAAAGCCTAAAACATGAAGTAAATTTTTTAAAAATCAATTCATTCACAAGTATAATTTTATTTTTTTATATTTTTACATAATTTTTAAAAGTATATTTTATTAAAAAAAAAATTATTAGGGCGCAACTAAGATTTCGCTGTTTTTTGATGAAAAACAACTTTATTTTGAAAAAATGGTTACAAGTGAATCATTGAAAGTATTGCCCATCGCTGGCTACTACTTTTTCTCATCTTTCTGGTAGATCTCGTATACCGTCACGGTAAAACTGTTCATCTTTTCAGGCTATCTACGGATCAAGCCATTTTTTTATGTCTTCATATGAATGGAACTGCCGGTCAGCTTGACCACGTGCCATTGATCGGAACAGGAGATAATTGGGCGTCGCAATATCTGGAGAATATGGCGGCTGGGGCAGGATTTCCCATTTCAGTGTTTCCAGGTAGGTTTTAACGGATTTGGCAACGAGCGGCCGAGCGTTGTCATGCTGTAGAATCACTTTTGTATAAATATGTGCGTATTGTTGCCGCTTCTCGCGCAGAGCTCGGGTCAAACGCATCAATTGAAGTCGATACCGATCCCAATAGATGGTTTCCATTGATTTTAACAGTTCATAATAAATAACACCAACTTGGTCCCACCAAATACATAGCATAACCTTCGCAGCGTGAATATTCGGCCGAGGCGACGACGTAGAAGTATGAAAGGGCAGTCCCCATGACTTTATTTTCTTTGGATTGCTGTAATGAATTTACCGCTGGAGCAGTTGTTCACAGGCGATACATCAAAAAAACGACGCTCAACATCCATTGGTTTTAACTTGTAAGGAACCCAAATCCTCTGTTTTTGAATCATTCCTAAAGCATGCAATCGCTTGGAAATGGATTGGCGGGTAACTTCTAATACTGAAGCAAGCTTTTCTTGCGTTTGACACGGATCCTCATTGAGCAATGCCTCCAATTCAGCGATTTCGAAGGTTTTTGGCCTTCCTTCACGCGGACGGTCATCGACATTAAAATAACCGCCTTTGAAGCGACAGAACCAATCTCGGCACGTTGTTTCACTTAAAGCCGCATCTCCATAAACTTTTTGTAGTTCTCGATGTGCTTCAGCCGGTGTTTTTTTCGAATGAAAGAGGAAAATCAACACCAAAAGTATATGATACCAAAACAAAATCAGTAATGTGTCGAAGCAGTTTGTTTACCATATGTCTAAGCTTGGCTTGGCAGCCGCCGTAGCCGAATGAGTTGGTGCGTGATTACCATTCGGAATTCACAGAGAGAACGTTGGTTCGAATCTCGGTGAAACACCAAAATGAAGAAAAACATTTTTCTAATAGCGGTCGTCCCTCGGCAGGCAATAACAAACTTCCGATTGTATTTCTGCCATGAAAAAGCTACTCATAAAAATAACTGCCGTTCGGAGTCGGCTTGAAACTTTAGGTCCTTCCATTTGTGGAACAACATTAATACGCACACCACAAATAGGAGATGGAGCTCGGCCAAATACCCATAAAGGGTGTGCGCGCCAATTATATATATTTTATATTGTATTTTCTACTTTATCCTAATCTACCTTACTCTAATCTATTCTATCTCATTCCAACTTTTCAAATTTTATCCTGTCAAATTCTATGTTACCTCTATGTCATCCTTTTCTCTTTCCATCTCATGCTTTTTCACTTCTGCACTCTTCTTTTCTGTCCTATCCTTTTCTATCTCACTCTAACCTATCTAATGCCATTATATCCATTTCCATCTTTGCTCTATTCTGTCCTTTTCTTTCCTATCTTTTTCTATTTCTATTCTGTTCCATTCTATTCTAGTCCCCTCTATGCTATTCTATCTCACTCTAATCTATCCAACTCTATTTTACCTTTACTCTATCCTTTTCTTATCTTTCCTATCTTTTTCCATTCCAATTCTGTTCCATTCTATTCTAACGAATGCTATCTTATTCCATCTCATACCCACCTATTCTGACCTATACTACTCTGTTATCTTTTACTATATACATATTTTATGCTATCCTACCAGGCCCTTACCTAACCTCTTTGTAAGCGCAATAATTTTGTTTTTAACACACAGAAAATTCTCTGCTATATCAATTTTATTTTCCACAACAAAACAGCTCAACTAAAAGTAATTTTGTTTATTACCTATTTTCCAATTGGCACAATACCAAAGTTCCCGATATGAATGACACACAAGCAGCGCTTTATGACTGCTGGGGGAATACTACACACGCAGCACTCGCAATGTGTTTTGCGCATACAAGAAGCTGATGAGTCTACTTGTTTGTAAACTTACATATGTGTTTGCTTTTGTTTTTTGTTTTTCTGTATTTTTGTATCCATTATTATTTTCATGCCGGTATTTTCCTGGCATTTCTTTCATCCTTTCCCCGTGCCAGCCCCTTATGCACAAATGGCCAATTTTTTACCACAAATTGGGTTGTAAAAATATTTTTCTTCAATTTTAAAATTTATTTATTAACAGAAAAAGTTATTTGCCATTTATGACGATGCAACAATGCTGCCGTTTCAATGCAACGATAGTAATGGTAAAATGTGTCTAAGTAGTCGTAAATATCGGCACATTTTAACTTTGTCTTTTTGCCAAAGTGTTTGCCGGTGAGTGCACCATCACATGAAATTGTTGCTCCGTTGGTTCCTTCGATGGTGGTTGTGGTCATGGTGGTAATATTATTTTTACTTTCTTTGTTTTTTTAGTGAAACTCTGGCACCTCCCGATTTTGGTATATAAATATGAAATGAGTTTTCAATTGAAATGCATATGCAATGTCCTACGGGTAGGTCGATTACGATGGAGTGAAGGCCAGTGAGCGAAAATTTAATTAAAACAAAGTGCAGTTTCGGATTGAAAGAAATGATAAATGAAAAAATAAAATACGGCGCTTAGGTAAGGAAAGTTGAAGTAAGCGATTCGCCTTCTAGACTCTCCTAAACTAATTCAGTCGCACATTAAATTGTGAGTCTCACTTTAATTTTTTTAAGCTACCAGACTTGAATGAATCTACCGCAAGAATATTCAGTCAAAACTAACGCAATAGGAAAATGCAAATAAATCGCATCAAAGGTTTTTAAATAGCAGCAATTAACTGCTTCAAGAAGATACGCTGACGAAAGAGCATCACTCACATCCGCTTGGTGTACCGCGACGAGTGATTTGCAAACTAGTTTTATCGTTAAATAAACTAGCTCTTATGGAATTATAACAGTCATAACATTTGTAAGACACAAACAAGAACAGTAATTTACAATAACAGCCAACCAGACAACCAGGTAACCAGTTGACCATGCAACAAACAACTGTGGCACAACCTACGCCAAAAGAGCATTCAGCGCAGTAACTGAGATGAAAAAAATAATAACAACAACAAAAAAAGAAGCAGACATGAACACAAAAAACTCGCCACAATTGAGAACAAACAGTTATTAATTGCTATATAGTCATCGTTGTCGTAGTCACTACAGGTAGCTGCCATTTCGTGTTATGCACTCGAGGTTGTGGGCAACACACGCGACGGCAAAAAGTGCAACTGCAGTAAAAAAAGCTGCGAACTCGAAGTAGTCGAACTAAGCCAATTTTGTATTTTTTTAATTAATAAAAAACGTTTGTTGACAGTCTACAAGTCGCTAGATTTTTAAAAATATTAATTCAATACTGCAAAAGTTGCCACTTAACCCACAATTATCCGTTTTGGGCAGAGATTAGCAGCGGCAGACAGGTGATTTGTGACCGCAGATATACTGAAAATATTTTCCAAACAGAATAGTACGAATGTGAATGTGGCTTAACGATTTCGCGAAGTAGAATAAAATTAGATAAATAAATTATTATGGCAATTCAGCGTTGGTAAATGGTTTTTCAATCTAGCAAATGAACTGTCAATTCGTACAATGAGATTATTAACAAGTTAACTAATGATTTTTCGAAGTCACGGCAAGATGTTGGCCTTTGCTGGGCTTATCTTTCGAAATATAAATGTGCATAGACGTACAAACGTGCACTTCTAATGAGAAAAACTTAAAACTAAATAAAAGAATAACAAAGCAAGTGGCTGAAATTTGTATGAAAAATATTTCCTTTGGTTGTGAGTTTTAGAACTTAGAGCTCAACTTTGCTTGCAACGCTCGGGGGTCTCACAGTGTAACGGCCAGTTTTTTTTAGTTTTTTTAGACTCGATTTTTTATTTTGATGAACCGCAAAGATGTAGCGGTAGGAACTTTTTATTATACATTAGGTTAGGTTGCTATGGTTGCCCAAGGAATGAGCACACTTGGACGAAGAAAAACGGTCCTTTCTGGTACCATTATGAAGGAGGTGAGGTGAAAGAGGAAGACCGATGGGATGCAGGGAGAGGGCGGGGAGAGGTGGTGCTGGGATGGTTAGGAGGGTGGGTTTAGAGTGAACGATGACTGTGCTGCGTTTGCGTCAACAGCTTATTAGAAAGGATGGCTGAATTTTAAGGGCCGATGTTGAATGTAAACCACACCTAAACGTCAAGTTTTTCTGCATTTCAGTCGACATTTTTCAAACTAAGACTAACTCAATTTGAACCATGGAAAGACACACAATCGAGCAAAGCGTTAAAGTTATTCAGGCTTATTATGAAAACGGGCGTTCAAATCAAATATCGCGCACTTCGTGATTCTTTCGGTTAATTTAATCGTACAATCGTAAAATCGGAAAAATTGTGCAAAAGTTTGAGCAAACCGGGTCTGTAGAAGATGTGAGAACACCAGTGCATGCTCGTACAGCTCATACTGTAGAAAATATTGCTACTGTTCGCGATAGTGTGGTTGAAGAGTCGTCCACCTCAACTCGTCGTCGTGCCCAACCATTGCACCTCTCACGCTCGTCGTTGATGAACATTATGCATAAAGACTTGCATTTACACGCTTACAAGGTAACTCAAGAACAAAAGCCCCTTGACCATTTCAAGCGTCGTGAATGGTCAGAATGGTGGCAGGAAATGGCAACAGTGAATGACCAATTTTCGAAGAAAATCATCTTCAGTGATGAGGCACATTTTCACCTCAGTGGATTCGTCAATACGCAGAATCGCGCATTTGGGCGAATGATAAGCCAAGAGTGATTGCCGAAAAACCAATGCACCCACAAAGAGTGACTGTTTGGTGCGGTTTATGGGCCGGCGGCATCATTGGGCAGTATTTTTTCCAAAATGAGGCCGGTCAGGCAGTTACTGTGAATAGTGTTCGCTATCGTCAGATGGTAACGAACTTTTTATGGCCCGAATTGGAAGATTTTGATGTGGACGATATGTGGTTTCAACAAGACGGTGCCACTTGTCACACAGCTAACGAAACAATGGCTCTTTTGCGCGAAAAATTTGATGGCCGAATAATCTCACGTCGCGGCGATGTCAATTGGCCGCCAAGATCATGTAATTTGACACCGTTGGATTTCTTTCTTTGGGGTTATTTGAAAGAAAATGTGTACGTCGATAAGCCAGCAACAAATCAAGAGCAAATCAAGATGAGATAATTCGGCACATTAACGGCATAGAACCTCAATTATGCCTCAGCATCATCGAAAATTTGGACCATCGGATGGGGGTGTGCCGCGGCGGCCATTTGGCCGATATTTATTACATATTACATATAAAAGAGAAATGACAATAATTTCCTAAAAAAATTTATTCAAAATCAGCACCGGCCCTTGAGACTTAACCACCCTTTACATTACGTACATATCTTTTTTAGTCTGAAAATATTTTGATTTACCGTAGAAAAGTTAAAAAATATTGATTTGGTTTTGATTGATTTTCATAGTGCGTTCAACAGCCATAGCACAGAGACTTATTGACTTGTTTTGAAAATTCATTTGCTTCCTACTAAATTTTACTAACTTTCTAACAAAAACTTAGTTCATTATCCCACAAAAACCATATAAATGAAGGTCTCACACATCGTAAAAATCGTGGAAAAAAAACTCAAAAAATTTCAACAAAGTTTCACACTTCTTAACAAGAATTATTAGAATTATATTCTGTTGAATTTTGTTATAAAAAAGTAGAAGTTTGAAGTGACTCAACAGTAGCGTCGTTTTTATTTGTAGAGGTGGCGTCATCTATTGACAAACAGCGGAAACTTAGTTGGGTAATAAAACAAAAATTCCAAAAATTTTCGTCAAAATTGCACACTTTTTAATAAGAATTTCAAATGAAGTACTCGTACAACTCCAAGTATGCAGAATTATAGCCTATTGAGCTTTGGAATAAAAAAGTCGAAGCTTGAAGTGGCTCCAAAATTGCGTTAATTCTGCAGAATAAAAAAATGTCAAGCATTCGTCATATGGAGGAACAGGACGAGAACGCCATTAAAACAATTTTAAAAAAGCAACGAGATTTTTAAGCAACTTCAAACTTACACTTAGTTGTACCAAAGTGTGATGAGCTATCATACAATCCCACTTGAAATTTCTACGAAAATTCTGCCTAAAAATTTTGATAGTTTAAAATTCTATAATTTTTTTTACTAGAAATTTACATAAAATTTGCAACTTTTATTTATACGGTCTCGGAACTGATTAACTATATTTTCATTAAATAAAAATGTTAACAATAAATAAAAATCAAACGTATTGTTAAAACTCGTCAGTAAGTCCCTCCTCTAAAGTTATTAAATGCACCGTCAAAGTCAAAGTCAAATATATATTTCTTGATATTACAACAGTAAGTCAAAATATTTTCAGTCCAAAGTCTTCATCAAAATTTGTATTACTACACTCCAAAGTCACCCAAAAAACAACATTAGTCACTCGAACAAAAGTTTTGCTGTGGTCGCCATGATTCCGAAAGAGTTGCTTATCCGAAATCAAATCATTTAACTGATTAACTAACTGAACAGTAAAATCAAAAAACTCATAAGAGTTTAATATTCGTTTTGGAATATTTATTTATTATTTTTTCAATTATTTTATGAAGAATTTTCTAAATTATTTTAATTCAATGGTTAAGTACAATGTGACGAAGCAAAATAATAAAATGTCAGAGCACTCAGTCGAATCGTTTATGGGATATTATGGAGAGCAGTTAGAAAAGCAAAGTTTTGAGAAAAACTAGTTTGAAAGTTAAAATTAATTTATGCTCCGAATTATTATTGGTATAAAAAGTTCACTGAGAGAAAGTTTTTGCTTGCGGCGTTCACCCGTCAGCAGGTAATGTCAAACCCCTCAGTTTCTTTCTGTCATTAAAAAGGCTTCTCATAAAAACCATCTACTTTTTGGGGAAGGAATAAAACTGTAAGCCACTCCGTTTGTAGAACAACAACAAGTCGCTTACGACAAATTTTATTAGAATTTCGAGAATGTACTTCCACGCAGGATGTACTTCGAAGCTATAAAGGGCTTAGGGCTACTTAGAAATCAGCCTAAGCGTCACGATATTGGTATCAGATTCGAAATCAAATAAAGTCTTGAAGTCAACTGAAGTCTTGCAAATGGTTGCTATTTTGAGGTCGTTAAGTAATTGAAAAGCATTGATCGCTCACGATGAGCAAAAATTTCACTGCACCGGTCTCTCATCATTACAACTCATTTATTTTACAATATTAAGACAATTAGGAAATGCATTCTTGATACTTATTTCGTGCAAAAGACAACTGGGTGGTGGATATCGCAGCAGATACAATGAAGAACAGTATGAGTTTCATTATAAAACGAGCCTTGAAAAACGTTGAGATATACTGCGAGTCCGGTGGTTCGGCCATGTCACACTTGAAGCCCTAAGGAAAAAATTCGGCTATTCGAAATCCTATTGCGAATAAGGAAAGCAAGAATTGAGGGAAATTGTAAAGCCAAAAATTGAGTTAACCAGAAAGGGTACTACTCCTCAACTGCTCAGTTATAGACGTACCATTGGGACACCTATGGCCACGAGCAAACTAATAACTAAGAATAACAGTTTCCAAGAGGCCGATGGGGCATGGATAGATGAAGATACATGCGTAACAGCAAGAAGAAGAAAAATACAAAGTAACTACTTAGCTTTTCTTTTCTTTTAGGATATCTCGAAGGTTCTGGCTTGTATGTATAACTGCTTATTGGCTGCTTGGCAGGCATTCCTTGAGATTAGAAGTTTTCTCCCATGAATATTGTAGAACTTGTAGAGACGAGGAAGCAACAGTTCGGCACTTCCTTTGCAATTGTCCGGCCTTAGCTAAAATCAGAGCAGGTTTTCTAGGTAAATATTTTTTCAATTCTCTTACGTAACTAACTGGCGTGGGGATGGGACCACCCCTGCGTTTTATAAGAGCCACAAAATGATTGTACGAAGAAGAATCATTAAGTTTCCCCGGTAAGGCCTAAGTGAGTTGGTCGGTCTGCACGATCTGTTTACCATCATAACTTCAACTAACCACACAGTTAATAAGAACCTGGAATTAATAATTACTTTTTAGTTCGATTGGCAATAAAAGCGTGTTTTTTAGTTTTTTTTTAACTATTTTTTATTTTCTACTTTTTAGTTCGATTAGCAAAAAAGCGTGTTTTTTAGTTTCTTTAAACTATTTTTTGTTTATTATGAATGAAAATTATTGTTATCATTGCAGTCAGTGAATAAATGATTCGATATATTCGTGTTATATTTAATTCCTTTCTTATCGACTGTGAGTCTAAAGCTATGCAGTTATCGGCCGTGATAAAGAAGTAATCGGGATGAAGAACTTATTTCGTGGAGGGAGCCTGAGAAACCGATTTACAAGAATAAATAAAGATTTTTCATTTTACAACCAAATTCACCTTACTTTTTGCCCACAGTAAAAAAAAGAAAATATTAATCCTGGCAATCCTAATAAGGATAATGGAAAACTTTTATCAAATTATTGCATTGTCATCGGTCCTTGATATGTGTGCAAAATTTCAAGTCGATCAGATTTTTAGAAGCCAGTGAAAATTAAGCTCAAAGATTCCGTTACATACATACATACATACATACATACATACATACAACCCGACCTAATAAAAGTGTGTTAAAAAGACGAAGAAAATTTGTAAATTTAAAATATTCTTTCTTCCTGGGTATCACAATGGGGATTTTGGTGTACTTTGAGAGCATACGAATGAGCCTCTTATAGAGCAAATGGTCCAAAACAACCTGTCTTAGGTAAGGAAACTGGGTTTTTGGGAAGTTAACAAATGCCAAAAACCTTGTTTTTATTAAATTTTTAAAAAGTATTGACTGTTATGGGTGAAACAATGTATACAAAATATATATTAGGCTCCATGTTTTTTATTACGAATGTGGAATTTTCTCGCTCGCTTCAATTTAATTTATTTTCTCTTCCCAAAAACGGCAAGCGGGTTAATGGTTGAATGCTACAAAATGTTCACCAATTTCACTAATGCATTACATTAAACACTTTCAATTTCTTTTGGGTTTAAAATGGCTTCCCATGCCACTCCAATCGCTGCACTACTCCTATAAGGCAGATGAAGAAGATAGCAGCCGGCCAGCCAGCGATTTCCAGATAAGGCTGGTAATAAAAATAAGTAAATTCTCCACAAGCTAAATTAAAATTGCAGGTAAGAATGTTGTCTATTAATTTAGCTAAATGAAAGGATTTCGCCAGCCACACAAACCCAAACGGCAATGCCAACTGATTGCAGCCAACGCAACGGGGTCTAACACCCATACACCAATGAGCAAATATAAGTATGGAGAAATGCTACAGAGCTGCAAAGGAATACCGGCAATAAAAGAAGAAAGAAAAAAAGAAGAAGAAACAAATGCCAAGCAAACATCCACCCACACAAAGGCATTGTAGAAAAGGTCGAGTATACGAGTGGGTGCACGGCGCCAACGATGGGTCAAACTCGGCAATGGGTTCTAAGCTTAGCGATAAATGTGTGGGTATGTGTGTGTGCACTAACTGAACGTTGAAAAATGCGAGAAATCAAAGATGGAATAAAAAGGCAAGATTTTCGTCCATTTTGTGGTTCAAATGAGCGTAGCAGCAACAAACAAACGCATTCTTGGCTCAATCTTTTCATTACAGCCACGGCACCGATTCGTACAGTGGCATGTGGCACGTACCCGATATGTGCCCGCCCTATCCCACTAGCGCCGAGTCGAGCAATTTCCGCAGGTGCCTTGTCTGTGCGCAAAATTCTTTACCCCCTCCAGCCAGTCGAGCGTTTTGCACGGACATCTAGCAAATAAACAAAAGGAATTTACTGCAATTCCACAGTGGACCCAATAGCAACGCAGTTACGTGTGAGTGGGCGAAGGTTGGTTGCTTTGCTCGCCTCGCCAATTTCAAGTCTCGTTTTTTTTTGTTTTTTTTTTTGTTTTCCGTTACTCCAGTTGGTCAACCGATTTGGCACATAGCGCTGTATGACCTATGAACTCTTTGGCTAACATGGCTTGCGTGCGTGTTACTCGTACTACAGCTGCCAAGTCGCCATGCCAAAAATGTTTGAAAGCAGCATTTCTTAGCTTTTACCTGTACGGCAGCCGTGTGCGCGCTGTTCTTCTTTCAATACCCCAGAATTGTGTTAATTTTTTTATTAATTTTATTTAAGATTTGCATTTCTTTTCGTTTCATTTTTCATTTGGCCTTCCCCCAACCACAGCTGTGAATTTGGCAACTTGCAATGCCATCTCTACGCCAATTTTCTTACCCATCTGTCTGCCCGAAATTTAATTTTTCTATTCGACTGTTTCTTCGCACTGCCACTACGTTTATTGCGCGCCTGTATGTCAGCCTGCCAGTCTGATTATCGTTGGCGCGTGCTCGTTCACAAATTCAGTCCGAAAATTACCCAGCCACACTGTACAGCTAGAATTGCCTGCTCCCTTTTGCCTTCGCACGCCCGCTCTGCTGTACAGCCTCTCTATCGCCTGGTTGCACATTACACCTGTAAGACATAAAAATAAACAAGCCAACGAAATAAAAGATTATCAGAAATGCGGAAAAAGGTAGCAAAGAAAAATTAACCAGAAAATCGTAAAAAAAGTGGAGTATCTTGTCGAGTAGCTTGCAAGAGAAAAAAGGGTAGTCTTTGATTGTCTTATCGGTTGTATGCTGGTCAGTAATGAAATAAAAGGAGAATGCGTCACGTAATACGTTGAAGAGACATCCTTCTTGCCACACAACTTCATTCGGCTGACCCCTAACCTTCTACAACCGCATTTACTACCTTTTATTTAGACGCTTCGCTGCTTGCAATGGCCAATTTTATCCTTTTTTCCACCTCCAGTGGAATTTTAACGTTTCACCTTACTTTCTTACATACCTCCAATCGAATATACACTCATGACTAAAATATTAAATACATCATACTTTGAGTTGTTTTTACCACTTTATTTTGAGTTTTTTAATTTTAATTAATTTTTTGTTAAAAATAGTGCATTAGGCAAAGGCATCTCCTACTAAATTTTAGCTTAATAAAGTGCAAGTTTTAAGTTATTAAAAATTCGCGTTGATTTTTGAGAATTTTTTATCGCTAAGATGTTGCCAATTTTCTCTGTGTAAGGAATGCACACACGACTTGTTTTATATGAAGAAAATGCGCAGCAATGCAGACTTATGGCCTATTTAATTTTAGTAAAGGGTGTTTTTTTAGACGTTAGGTTTTCAAGTTGGCACTACTTTTTTCGTAGATGGTCTTTTTGACAGCTGTCACTTGATTTATGCTCAGTTTGGTTTGCCATTTCATAATGAATAGACTTACACCTGAACAACGTTTGCAAATCGTGCAAATTTATTACGAAAATAATAGTTCGGTTCGCGCGACGCATCGAAGAAAATTTTGTTCGGCGATGAAGCTCACTTTTGGTTGAATGGGTATGTCAATAAGCAAAACTGTCACATTTGGAGTGAACATAATCCACAAGCCATTGCTGAGACGCCGTTACATCCTCAAAAAGTCACTGTTTGGTGTACTCTATGGGCAGAGGGAATCATTGGTCCATATTTCTTTAAAAATAAAGCCGGCCATAATGTTACAGTCAATGGAGAGCGCTATAGAGCCATGATTAATGACTTTTTCGTGCCTGAATTGGACGATGTTGATGTGGACGACCTTTGGTTCCAACAAGACGGCGCTACATGCCATACAGCCAACGCAACAATCGATTTATTAAAGGAAACTTTTGGTGAGCGCATTATCTCGCGCCGAGGACCTGTGGCGTGGCCTCCAAGATTGTGCGATATAACACCGCTGGACTATTTCTTGTGGGGCTATGTGAAGTCGCTTGTCTACGCAGATAAGCCCGAGACAATTGACGTCTTGGAAGAGAATATTCGGCGCGTTATTGCTGACATACGGCCCCAATTGCTGCAAAAAGTGGTCGAAAATTAGGCCTCTCGGCTGGAATTTATTCGAGCCAGCCGCGGCGGCCACTTGCCCGAAATCATTTTTAAAACATAATGGCAAACCCTTATCTTTATAATAAAGCTAAATTCTTGGCCATAACATTAAATTATATACGTTTTATTTCATCTTGAAAACCTAACCTCTAAAAAAAAACACCCTTTATAACAAAGTGGTAGCTTAAAGTGGCTCCGAAATTGCGTTAATTTTTGAGAAATAAAAAATCTAAAGCATTCGTCATATGCAGAAACAGGCGCCACTGTCGAAAATTGCCAAAAATCAATACGATTTTTAAGCTAATGTAAATTTGGACTTTGTTAGGTCAAAATTTAAAGAGGTATAATCTTACATATTCGAAATTTCCCCACAAATTCTGACTGAAACGTATGAAAACTTCAAATTTGAAAATTTTTGAAAATTCGTGGATTTTTGTATAGTTTTTTTGTTCTGTTTTTGTGCTTTTTGTTTTTCGTCAAAACTTATCAGTAAGCCCCTGATCCCTAGTTATTTCATTTGAAGAAAATGCGCAACATCGTTCGGGAAAAAATTACGAAAAATCAATGAATATTTTGTGCCACTTTGAGCTTGCACTTTATTGTATTAAAATTTAAAGCGCTATAAAACTGCGTACCCACATTTTTTTCATTTTACTTTGATTCAAAATTTCTAAAATTTGGTAAAAATTTGTAGAATTTTTAAAAATCTTATATAAAGGCTTAAACTTTGACTTATGTGAACAAATCGAATGAACAATATTTTTATAAAAATGTATTAAAAAAAAAACAACAAAAAATATAAAAGTACCCAAAATCGCTCCAAATATCATGTATTTATTATTTCGACCACGACTGTAAACCTAAATATATAAATTTCCTTTTATTTTCCTTGCTTTGCTATTGCACGGCAACATTTTTGTAAATAAATATTTCAAATGCCTCCATCCTTTTTGCTGACATTTGCGCTTCTTATACGCCACATCGCCTCCTCAACACTTGGCACCTTCCTTCGTTCACTGTACAGCGTTGTGCTTGCTTTCCGAGCCACAAACGGTTGCCTTCCAAGGCAGTCAGTAGCTGTTCGATTGGCGTCGAACGCGCACTGCTGACTCTAATCCTGCTACATAGCTCTAATATCTTGCTTAGTTAAGTTTAAACGAATGAATTCCTTCTTTGAAGCTAGAAATGCTTTCATAGACTTTTTTCTGCTCTTCAATAACTGATTATCTTGCTTTGCTGCGCATGTGTCCTCGTGTATTGAGTTGTCTATTTCTGACAATTGTAGCGAAAAAATGTAATCTCGATATTTTTTCATGGGTTTTTCGGTAAATGCGCAAATTTGGTTCATTACAATTAATTAAACCATTTTTAGTAAATAATTTTCATTTGCTACCAGGAATGTGCATTTGGCTGGAATACCTGCTGGCGGCAGTGACAAGGGTTGACAAGGATGTCGCAACTGTGTAGAATGTGGAAGTGGGCCAACATTTGTTATGCTAAGGCATTTCAAAAAGTGTGACAAAGAACAAAAGAAAAATTTTACCTTAGTATTTTTTGTTTTCATTTTTTAATCTATGAAATGAAGAATACTTCTCAAGGCAAAATCAAATCTTTTATAAAGGGTGGTTAAATTTTAAAGAGCGATGTTGAATGTGAACCACACCCAAACGTCAAGCTTTTTTCTGCATATCATTTAAGATTTTTCTATTTCAGACCAACTCAATTTGAACCATGGAAAGATACACAATCGAGCAATGCGTTAAAGTTATTCAGGCTTATTATGAAAACGGGCATTCAAAATGCATATCGCGCACTTCGTGATTCTTTGGTGACTGTTTGGTGCGGTTTATGGGCCGGCGGCATCATTGGGCCGTATTTTTTCCAAAATGAAGCCGGTCAGGCAGTTACTGTGAATAGTGTTCGCTATCGTGAGATGACAACGAACTTTTTATGGCCCGAATTGGAAGATATTGATGTGGACTATATCTGGTTTCAACAGGACGGTGCCACTTGTCACACAGCTAACGAAACAATGGCTATTTTGCGCGAAAAATTTGAGGACCGAATAATCTCACCGTTGGACTTCTTTCTTTGGGGTTATTTGAAAGAAAAGATGTACGTTGATAAGCCAGCAACAATTCAAGAGCTGAATGATGATAATTCGGCACATTAACGGCATAGAACCTCAATTATGCCTCAGCGTCATCGAAAATTTGGACCATCGGATGGAGGTGTGCCGCCGAAGCCGCGGCAGCCATTTGGCCAATATTTTGTTCTATGCGTAATTGAACCATACCAGTATTATCATAACAAAGAGAAATGACAATAATGTCTTAAAAAAATTCTAGTTTATTCAAAATCAACACCGCACCTTAAAATTTAACCACCCTTTAGTTTTAAGCTTCCTGAATTCCACTGCACATAACGAGCTGTGTGCAGACATTTCAAGCCAAAATTTGTTTGGAGCGAAAGAAATAATTCAGCCATTTTATGAGTAGCCATTAAGCTCCACATCCAAGTTATGGAAAGATACATATAATCCTTGTTTATATACAATATGGCGCAAAACTAATCATCCGAAATTGTTTTTGCATAATTTTTTTACTATTTAAAGAAAATGATTTTGAGTGTTGGAAATCTTTACTTCGACCTTCGCGCGCTACATTGCTTGTCTCTTTGTACACAGCAGCTGTCTTGTTCACAAGCGTAAAAAATTATTGACTTACGACGTTATTTTGCAAAAATTATAAATTTTCCGATAAAGTGATTAATTTTGCGCCACCTTGTATTATTGCATAATTTATTTATTTATTTATTAATTGCCATTTACTTAAATACCCATTAGGCAGCAATGGGTTAATAGCTGCCTCATTTAAGAGGTTATAGCTGCCTCATTTTCAAAGCCAAATATATCAAAGGCGAGACGGCATGGGCTTTGGCGATTTCAAATTCGGTTTTTAAATTTTGTTCCGTTACTCAACGAATCAGTTTCACATTAGCCAACGCCGTGAATATTAATGCATTCAGCAACGTGAACAACTCCACACCCATTCATCGGGCCATAAGCGCTCTAGGAACCTATAAAAGTAGACCATCAGATGCACATAAATAATTAAGAATTCCATTAAAAAGTCAAAAATAAATAGAAAACACGCAGAAGTTTAGTATTCTTGTAATATGCGAGTGTATAAAATGTGTGCTTCTATGGGCATTACCAACATTTGTTACAGCTCGGAAGCATTCGAAACAAATGGAAACAATAATAATAGCAAAAGTGAGCGCAAAATTGCCAGCGAGTCTGTAAAATCGAAATAAAATTGTTTCCCATAAAAATCAAGCGAATTAAGCAAAGCGCAACAAAAATCAACAAAAAGCAGCAAAAAGCAATTGGAAGTGAGTTAGAAGTTGCTGAGTAGGCAGCCGCTTATGGGGCGGCCAAGAATGCCGTGCAGCAGCGTTCGGTGGCATCTGGCATATGGCATGTGGCAGTGGCTGGCTGATGTTGGCTACTACTCCACTACGGCTCCATCAAATGTGTGACCATAGCAAATGCCAATCATTATTATGGCCCAAAATGCGCAACAAAATGTCAAAATCACTTAAAGTAATGCGGCGAGTGCGCGAGGGCGGCGCGGAGTACAGCGCGGCAGTAAGTGTTGCTTATGAACGAAATTCCAAAGTTACTTAATCGAATGCGCGGCAGCAAAAATCATTTATAGACTGTGCTGTGCCATGCATGGCGTAGGGTAAGCGCCGCCAATGGCGAGGCTTCACGGCAATGGCGCTTTGAGTGAGTTTGTGGGTGTGCGAGTGTGACGAAGGCGGTCATAAACATTGGCGCTATTTTATGATGATCACAAGACATAAATTCGCTGTGAAATTGAAACTTCTTGCAACAAGCAAGAAGAATCACTCAGAGCGATGGAAGAACAACAGGAAGAGGAAGAGGAAGAAGAAGCTACTATTTCCACGACCGCGGCTACGGCCACGAGCGCGTCGAAGTGACTAAAAATCGACCCGAATGGCACTGCAATAGGTCACATACCCAACGCGTTGTGGCCGAAAAGTAGCCAAGCCTCAGTCCCCCAGCCAGCCAGCCGTTAGCCGTTCACTCTTCGTTAGGCCAAATGCACGCGGGTGCGCATTATTCATTCGCGTTCGTCCGCCATTACTACTCGCTACCGTCACAAAATTGTAATTTTTGCCATTGGCAAAGTTTATGAGAATTTTATCTCTTTCTGCAACACGCGAAACAAACAAATTTCAATGCAAATTTAAATCAACACAGTCGAAGAATGGTCAGCCGCTGAAAGTAGGCGCAGCCGTTTAAAAACCATGAAAATTTCAAACATGTAAATTCCATTCAAAATTTTTCAAGCACATTGCTGCGCCAGTAGGAGGCCCTCCAAAATCAGCGCAGCCAGTTCATCGTATGCGGAAGCATGTAAAAGGCGCCACAATGACCTCTCCTACTCCGCGCTCTCAACTGAGGTCATAAATGCAGCGCGTTGCTACGCGCCACCGTCTTGCTTCGTGAGTCACTTTACTATCAGCGCCTTGGTGTGTCCTTTGGCTACGCCACCATCACTGCAAATGTGGTGGCGCACACGCAGCATGAACTGCTTTGGGAATTCCACGTTTGCCACGGTCATAAATCTTAAAAACACATCTGCAATTTATGTGCGGCAGCGTAGGCTTCAAGATCATGTTAATGTTTGCCAGGCCCACTATAGTGCTCACTGCCTCCTTTTCCGAAGTCTCCTTTTAGGCGCGCTGCGGTGATTGTTTATACGTTTTATTTGCTTTTCGCTAGCGGATGTAGTCCGATTTTGTATGCTTTTTATTTATTTGCTGCTTACTTTAAATATTTCCGCCGCAGTCTGGTGAGAAATGGCAAAAGTATTAAAAAAATCTACTGGCATTTAGAATTTACATAACTCGGTAACATTAGTGGTTATCCAGAAGAATGACAAAGTTCCAAGTGATTACATCGGATCTGCAAGCAAAAAAAGTGAATTTACATGGCTAGATGACGCGGAACATGTTTCTGGGTCATTAAGTATAGAAACTAAAATGAATATATCATAGTACAAGATTTCGTTAGACTCATTGGCATTTAAGGGAGGTATGGACGAGAATATCCTTATGGTCATGGCAGAGTGCGCATTACAAAATCTCGTGTAATGCTTGCAAATACTCCACGCGGATTCCACACGAATAGGTCCCTAACTTAGTCAGGCGATAGTACAGCAATAGAGCCATCATGCTCTGTCAGGACTTTCGTGATAATTCTTAATTCTTATTTTGTAAGAGTATGTAGTTCCCCCTTCTCTTAGCTAGAGAGGAGGAGTTTGAAATTAAAAATTCCAGAAACATCACCAAAGGTGCCGTAACACCAGTGGTATGTGGGGCATGCTTCCACTAACACTATAGCA
The DNA here is from genome assembly GCF_028408465.1 of Anastrepha ludens. Taxonomy (NCBI): domain Eukaryota; kingdom Metazoa; phylum Arthropoda; class Insecta; order Diptera; family Tephritidae; genus Anastrepha; species Anastrepha ludens. The sequence goes on from NC_071502.1 coordinate 118,916,077, forward strand.
TTCCTTCTCTTGGCTGATTCCACCCTCGGACTGCTATAAGCATATCATCAAGGTGGAGCCACTTTTATGCTTTTTAGTCATACCAGATACTTGCGTCCAGATTCCTCTCCTAATTGCGTATGTAGGTTATACGGTATGAATAGCCTCCATTACTACTTTGTGACCAATGGGGTATCGTAAAGTTGCGATATCGATTTGTCGTCCAATGGCTCAGCAAACTTCAGTCACTCGTGCTTGTCATCTGTTCGTATGTACAGTCATCACACAGGAGATCTGCTTCAACATGGCTTCTTTGGATGACGCATCTGTTGGATTTTTTGACTTGGTCGCATCCGCTTCGGGCTCCCATTCTATTATATGCTTCGGAGTTTTACTGCAATCCTTGCTGCAAACTTTTTTACTGCTTCCCATTTCTCTTTCGAGTTCAGCATTTGCGCTATCAGGTTATCCGGCGTAGGGCGCTCTTCGTAAAATCTAGAGTAGTAAAGAGTCAAGCGTTTTGCACTCTCACTTCGCTGTGGTATTCCGGGCAGGTCAAATTATCTGCTAGATTGAGAATCTGTGTTAGATAGAAATCTGTTTCGCCATGTTTTCTACTTATCCATCCATCTAGTTTGAGAATCAACTTATAATAGGACTATGAATAAGTTCGTGCGGTTTTTTTTCGAAATTTGAAACTTTATTGACGTAAAATGGTTACAAATTTAATATTCAAAATATTGTCCATCGCTTACTACTACTTTTTCCCATCTTTCTGGCAATTCACGGATTCCCTTTGTGAAAAATTCGGTCGGTTTTGCCGCAATCCACGAATCGATCCATTTTTTGACTTCATCGTAATTACGGAAGTGCTGGTCAGCCAGGCCATGTTGCATCGATCGGAAGAGATAGTAATCGGATGGCGCAAGGTCTGGACTATACGGCGGGTGGGGTAGGACATCCCATTTGAGCGTTTCTAAGTATGTTTTGACCACTTGTGCAACATGTGGCCGAGCATTGTCATGTTGCAAAATAACTTTGTCGTGTCTATCGGCGTATTGCGGCCGTTTTTCTCGCAGTGCTCGGCTCAAACGCATCAATTGTCGTCGGTAGACATCCCCCGTAATCGTTTCATTCGGTTTCAGTAGCTCATAATACACAACACCCAGCTGGTCCCACCAGATACACAGCATAACCTTCAGGCCATGAATATTCTGCGCCGACGTCGATGTTGAAGCATGGCCAGGGTATCCATACGTTGCCCGACGTTTTGGATTGTCGTAATGGACCCACTTTTCATCGCCAGTCACAATTCGATGCAAAAAACCCTTTCTTTTGTGCCGTTGAAGCAGTTGTTCGCATGCCATAAAACGGCGTTCAACGTCTCTTGGCTTCAATTCATACGGGACCCAATGGCCTACCTTTCGGATCATTCCCATGGCTTTTAAACGTTTGGAAATGGTTGATTGATCAACTCCCAAAGTTTTTGCAACCTCTTCTTGCGTTTGAGCCGGATCTTGATCGAGCAATTCCTCCAATTCGGTATCCATGAACTTTGGCGGCGCACCCTCGCGTTCTTCGTCTTCCAAGCCAAAATCACCACTTTTAAAGCGTGCAAACCACTTCTGGCACGTTCGCTCAGATAGAGCATGCTCACCATAAACTTCCACCAAGATACGATGACTTTCGGCTGCTTTTTTCTTCATATTAAAATAATGAAGAAGAATTCCCCGCAAAAACACATTATTTGGCACGAAATTCGACATTTTCAAGTGTGGTAAAAATATTGTTGTTTACGCTTCAAATAAAAAACTTATACTGACGTTTGTGCCTTACGACAGTAGCTCTCCAATGAATGTTTGGAAATGTGGATCGATGGAATAATAATCAAGTTACGCCATCTGTTGTAAAACCGTAACGAACTTATTCATAGTCCTATTATGTTCAGCGGTCCTTGGAGGAGTGATCCTTCCTTTATTGCCACTTTGTTATCGAACGTGCGCGCTCGTTTTTTTTCAGGCGTCGGTTTGTGTCTGCTCGTATATCAAAGGGAACTTCACTCGCTGTAACGCAGATTGCATCATCCGATACTATTCTGCACGATTACGCTACTCTGAGCGCGATAAGTCTGTTAGCTTGCAGTACCCCTTTTGAGCGTCTCGTTCATCCTCCAGTATGGTCACCTGGCACGGCGTTTAGAAGAATAGAGTCAGTAACAGTTGAAAGTATCTTTATTTTACCTTCTTGAGGTTCTCCAAGGTTTGATAGCATACGAATGAGTACGTTATTTACTCTCATTGCCTTGCAACTGTCCCAGGATGTCGAAGAAAGAAGCACCAGTGATTTTAATCGTCTAGCTGCCAGACCCGGACATTTACAGAGGAAGTACTCAACAGTCTCCTTCTCTTAAAGGTATCCACAGTCCCTGCCATAGGGACTATAGGGTAAGCTTAGCTTTTCTTGATACGTGCCGATCGTCCAATGACTGTTAAACACAGCTACGATTTTGAAAATTAAATGGTGTGGAGTCCCCAGATTTTTCAGAGCCCTGCGTCTAATGCATTGGGGCCAAATAGTTTTCAAAATAGCACACGATGAAATAAAACTGCATCTCTTTTTCGCTTTCCTGAGAAATAATTTGTGCACTTCCTCCTTAACAATAGTCAGGGGGATACCGATGAGCGGCTAGGAGACCAATTCAGTCAACACCTTCCTGGTAAGCTAATCAGCAGTTTGATTTTCCTCTATCTTCCTATGTCTTGGAAATCAGATAAGAGAAATGTTGCCTGCACACCCAAGAGATTTGTTATGCTCCTTACAGGAGTTAACCAGTTTGGATCTGCACCATGGCGCATACAGTCTCAGACAAGTGCTGAGATAACCTCAAACGTTAAAAGCAATTAAAATTTTAAATATTCTCCGAGCCTCCTTCCATTTCCTATACTTCGAATTCATTATAAAAGAGAACGCATCACTTAGTCAAACTGTCATTTCAGTAATACAATTTAAATGTTATGCAAATAAAATCGGCAGTCGATCACAAAGTTACCCAAGGTAGTCGTTACTCAAGTTAATATGTTGCGATGCAGCACGCAAAGCGACACTTGACGCTTGAAAACCTGGGTGGATGGTCACTTGTGAATGCCAAAGAAGTATCAAGAGCGCACATACACACATCCATACCCATGTAACTATGGCTATGTCAATCGCATATGTTCATTTGTTTTTGTGTGTGTGCATTTTTAAGCTTTCATATCCGCTTGTGGCCTCCATCACGCGCTCAAGTGTCACTGCTTAGGCAAAACGATCATTTTATGTGTCATTAACTGTCAAAGTGCATGGCTAACATTTATTTAGATGCATGCTTGCATGCCTGCATGCATGTAGCATGCAACATTGCAACTGCAAGCTAGCATCTTCAAGTTCATGATGGTCAACGAAGCGTGTGAGTTTGCGCGACAGACGATGGCGAATGGCAGGCAGACTGGTAGGCAGGCAGACTGGTAGGCAGGCATCTTTGGGTTTTTACTTGACTTGATGGTGCATAAATTTTAGCATTGGCATAGTCATGATCATGGTAAGGTTGGTATTGGGGGAAGAGTAAAAGGAGTAGAGTTAAGAAAATAAGGAAGTAGAAATTGAAAAAGGTGAAAATGTGAGTTTTGAGAGGCATACGGAGAAAAGTTGGAGCAAATGGTCGGCAACAGAATGCAGAAGGTGGGAAAGAGAGAGCAAATATGAGAAAGAGAGAGCAAATAAAGTGCTGAAACAGTGTTTGAAAGATTGGCAAAGTTTAAGAAGAAGAAGTTCCAAAGATCAAAAGACAATGAGGAGCACTAGAGGAATTTAGGGATAGGAAAGCGTGCATAGTAGAGAAGAAAGCGCCCAAAAAGATGGCAGAAGTGAAAGAGTTGTTTTGAGAATGGTAACACCAATGGCACGTCAAATGTGTTCATAATTTACTTAAAGGTTTGACATTGACGAAATGGGACGCTATACGCTTGAACAAAATTGGGAAATATTGAAAAGCTATTTCCAAACTGGTGAGTCTTCTTCTTCTTCCGCGGTTACAGTAAATGGCGAGCGTTACCGTGACATGCTCAACGAGTTTTTGTTCCCAAAAATTGAAGAGGATGACACGGACGACATTTGGTTTCCATAGGACGGTGCAACTTGTCACGCTGCCAAAGTTACTCTCGAACTTTTGGCTACCGTTTTTGAAAACCGAATAATCAGCCGAAATTCCGATATCAATTGGCCGCCTCGGAGCTGTGATTTAAGCCCGTTGGACGATTTTTTGTGGGGAGCCGTTAAGGACAAACGCTATGCGAACCATCCAAAGACGATTGATGCTTTAAAACACGAAATCGAAGTTGCCATTCATGAAATTGTAGCCCAAACAATCGAAAATTGTGCTTAAAAATTGGGTTGATCGAATGGCCTATTGTAAAGCCAGTTGTGGCAGTCATTTTAACGGTATTATTTTTTATTCATAAATGACAATATTCAATCTTCAAAATAAAAAAAAAGTTTGAAAAAATATTAGTTTTTGTTTTATAGCCGATTCAAAAAGCAAATTTTACATAGCCCACCCTATATTAGAGTGAGGCGATTCTTAAAGTTCTATAGATTATTTTTCCTACAACAACAGCAACGCTTCCTATGGCTAATGCCGTCTTATATTTTTTTTCTTTCTATTTCTACTTTTACTGCTGCCGCTTCTAGGGACACAATTGCTGCCTCTGTATTAAAAATGGCAACAGCAACACCAGCAGCACTAATGGCAAGTGGTAAACAGGCCTACAAGATCAGCTGCGGTGGTTGTTGTTGTTGGTGCGCGGGCAATTGCCTTTGCTGCTCTTTCTTGCCGTCGTCATTTCCAGTGTCAACGTTGCCGTGTAGTTAATTTTTATTATCCCAAGCAGCAGCAGCAGCCAACTGGATATTCGCTGCTCATCTAAGCAGTTGACCATTTGTGTTTACGGCTGCTGTTGCAGCTACTTTTAAATTTGTATTTTCATTCGGAGGTGCTGTTACTCGTTTGTTAATGCGCATAAAATGGACTTTTAAATTTGACTTTTTTGCTTTCGTAATTTTTGCCGCTCAACAATTTAATGATAGGCTTGAATGACTTCATTTTACTCAGTGTCAATTCGCTTGATATTTTTATAGTATGTAGTTGTTGTTCTTATTTTTGTTGTTGTTAGCAGACAACTTCAAACATTTTGTGTGGCAATAGAACACAATGTTGCATGCTATGTTAAGTTTATTACTGAGAGCTCATAAGTATAAAGTGTATATAGGGTGTGTCATTTGAACTGTTTATTTTGAAATTTTAGTTATTCACTTTGAAAATTATTCTTGCATTATTGGCATATGCAGCTCCACTCGAAAGAAGTGTCAGTGCCTTACAACAACACTCTACGACCAACACAAGCAGTAAACTAAATTCAAATCATATCTACTCAATGGGATACCCTTTATTTTTGTTCAGATTAAGTAAAATGTTTCACTAATCGTTGGTATTTTGGATTTAAAGTTAATCGTTAAAATGTGTCAGTTTCTGCTTTTCATCAAAAAATCAATTGAATTATTTCACACTTTTCGAAAATCCCGTCCTCGCAACGGCAGCGCTTTGCCGAATTTCATACTTAAGCTTCGCTCTATGATATTTGACCAATTACTCACTAAAATGAACAGCCACATGTACGTGTGTACACATACATATGCAGTCACAAATACCACCACATCAACACTTCAATATCCCGAATCCTGTTTGCCTTTGCCTGCAGCACAAGCAACTTCCTACTTACTCCACATCAGCGCGAATGTCCGCAAGCTGCATTATCAGCCCTTCCAGGCAGGCAAGTGCCAATAACGGAAACGGAAACAATTCAATTGTTCGCTGATGAAGCATTAAGTTGAAATGGCGGCCGTTGTCGATGTTGGTGACGCTGATGGTCGTGACGTTGGTTGACGCTCAAGGCTTTCCTGTCGGCTAAGGCATTCACATTGCGCTTTGGGATGGCTGTAAGCCTCGGCGACAGGGACAATGACATACATATAAACGCGATTAACGGTGTGCAGCAGCAGTGCACATAAAGACAAAACGAAAAAGAAAAGGCAATTTCCATATCCTCACACTGTCAGTAGCTACGAGCAGAGCTCATCGTGAGCAAAGGCCATTACTGCCTCAAGAGAGGTGAGTATCATAGTTTTGGCTCGTTCTGAAAATACATTCCGCATTATTATTGGTGTTTTTGTCACCGTCTCGCAATGTATTTTGCATAATAAGCAGGATTACGTTAAAAAGGAATTTCAGCTGCCGTGCTCGGCAAGCTGGTATGACTTACGTCTGTAGGTGTGTGGGTGTGCTAAAGGAGAGGAATTACCCTGTATGTGGATGGCTGAAGCAGCCTAATTAGGCAAAAGTGTGGCTTTCGTTTAATGAAAGAGTTGCCAGCGTTTTTCGCGTACTTAGAAAAAGTGCACTAAAAGGGATTATTGCAGTCGGAACGATATATGGTAAGGCTCAATTTTCAGATCGGAAACAATTATTTTTGATTTGTCCAAATAGTCGCTTTTTTCAGTTGGGTTTTAAAGAGAGCTTTAAGTTCTACTTTTCGCGCTTTTAAAGAAAATTATTGATGCCAAAATTTGTAAATTAACTTAGTTCTCAAAACTCGAGAATTTTTAGCCTGATATTTTTTTAACAAATTGATTCTAAGAATTAAAACAAAAATCCGTAAAAGTCTTATAAAGAACCGCAGATGTTGTATTTCACTTTAAAAAATCATTAAAATAAATTGTTTCACAAAAATTCAAATTTTTTAACAAAAAATAATATTTTTAACATAAATTATTTTTTTCCAAAATATACACTTTTTTTCTGCTTGTCGCTCTATTAAAGAAAAGCTTTGACGACAAATTTGTAAAGCTCAGATATCGAAAATTTTTAGCCCCATATTTTTTTAACCAAAATTGTAATTAAAAAAAAAATGTTTTTTAATTTATTCTAAAAAATAAAAACAAAGATATTTCGCTTTTAACTAGTATTAACAAAAATTTTTACCAAAATTAGAATATTTTAACAAAAATTATATCTTTTTCCAAGAAATACATTTTTTTCTGCTTGTCGCTCTTTTGAAGAAAAGCAAAATAGAAGAAAAGAAATATCAAAATTTTTAAAATAACTTAATTTTCAATACTCGAGAATTTTTAGCCGCATATTTTTTTAACAAAAATTATAACTAAATAAAACTTTCTCTATAAATTAAGAAAAATCCATAAATGTGTTATAAATATCAAAGATTTTTCGCCTGAAAGAAATTATTCAACAAAAAAATGTTTAGCAAAAATTTAAATATTTTAACAAAAAATATAATTTTTAACAAAAATACAATTTTCTAACAAAAATTATTTTACCAAAAATGATTAGTTTTTTTTTCAAAATTTTGTTTCCCAAAAATACAGTTTTCCAACATAAGTTACTCTATCAAAAATTTTATTTTTTCCAAAAAAAAATGTTCTAAAAGAAAATTTTATTCAAAAAATTAAAATGAAAAATCCATAAAGGTAATAAAAAGCACACAAGATGTTTCACTTTAAAAAATTGTTCGCAATTTTAAATTTTCTACGAATTTTTTTTGAATCTACTTCTTATTTTACTCAATGAACCTACGAATGAACCAATTTTTAGAATCGAATGTTGGGCAAAATAAACGCAATATTTTCCGTGTGCTCCATTTGCTATGCAGTAACTCTTCCAGCGTTCGCCTTAACTTATAAAAAAAAAACCAACGATTATTCGCCCAAACATTGGCAACTTTCCGAAAGTATCCTTAAACTTCAACGTTTGCATGTCACAAGAAAATGTTAACAAATATGCAAAAAGTCCACTTAAAACTCCACAAGTTGTTTTACGCCAGAAAACGGTCGGCCATTAAAATAAATATAAGCAAACAACAAAGGAGCGAAAAAAAACATCGACGACTGACAAAATCGAGCGTGAAAACATTTAAGACGGAAGCAATGAAACTTGATTATCAACTCGTCATCGTCGGTAGTGGCATTTTCGTGGTCGTTGGCGTTGTTGTTGACGGCAGTCAAAAAGTGAAATAAAATGCTTTTTCATTATCCTTTTGCATGCACACACAAACACATACATACTTGCAAGCAATTTGATTTTCCGCCATTCGATTCTCGCTATAGAGCTGCTAGAGCATACAATTGTTATTGTTGTATATTTGCAAGTATGTCTGTGCCCGTATATGTGTGTGTAATATGGCACTTCTTGCTTGTCTGTCAACGCCGCCACTATAACTACATGCAATTTATTTGAGGATTTTTAAATGCGCTGCTCCTCACATTCGCCACGAAAACACACACATACACACACACATGGGCATACTATGAGGTAGTCATAGCGCGCCTAGAATTGCTTGGCTTAATCCAATGCCTTTGCCCTAGTTGTCCTCCGAAACTTATGGCCCAATGAAATGTGGCGGAAATTGCCCATTATTTCTTGTCTGTTTGTAACTGCTGCTACTTTGAGTGAAGCGACATTTTTTTTTTGAATTATCAATTGTTGTAAGTGTAAATTTATGTGTGCGTATGAGTGGCGTGTGAGCTGCTGGCGCGAAGATTCCATGATTATACATTATTGTCATATTGTTGTTGAGCAGCCAGCGGCGCTTTGTCGATAATCTCGGGATAAGTGTTGACAATTTATTGGTATGTAGATGAAGCAATTTAATTATATTCAAGTGATAAGTGAATTTTTTATGCGTGAAAAGTAGAGAATACTCGAATAACTCACATTTTATTCTGTGAAATAAATTTAAGGACGGATGGAAGATTTTTTTCTGTTTCTGTTTGAATTTTGAACAAATTTAAAAAAGAAGCTTAAATATTTAATAATCTTATGAGGAACGGAAAAGACTTTAGTTGAAAATTGGATTTATAGATATATGGCTTAAATAAAAAAATTATAAAAAAGTTAAATGAGGTACACATTTATTGTCAAAACTTATCAATAGTTGCCTGTGAAATAGTTATAAATCAGTGATTATTCGGTCGCCGTAGCCGAATGAGTTGCTGCGTAACTACCACTCGGTAATGCACAGCCTCGAATCTCCATCCATGAACCTCATAAATCTCCATGTTAAAAACAATCTGCTGTTCTAAGTCGGCTTAGAACTGCAGGCCCCTCCATTTAAGGAACAAAATCAAGACACACACCATAAATTGGAAGCGGAGCTCGGCCGAACGCCCAATGAAGGGTATAAGGTAAGCCAGTTTCGTATTAATGATCGAGAGCCGAGACACCAGATGGAACAGTCATGTTTTCTTTCCAGACAAAGTTTTCTCTTCCGCAGAGTGTGTAACCTTTTTGTTGTATCTGAGGTCCAAGTGAACATACTTTTCTTTGGGGTCAACCATCTTGCAAACTAGCATTACCTAATATGTAATGTTTCCGAAGATTTGGAGACAGAGAACGGCAAACATGATTACGTATGGCTCGAAGCTGGAGTATTCTGCAAGGAGCTCCCCATCAAGCTCAAATTGAGGCTTCCGGCCCACGTAGCGTTTTCCCAGCGCATGTAGGCGCAATTAGAGAAACATTGGATTGGTTGCTTACTTCTACAATTACTGCAAGGGAAAGCCAGGTCTCTGGGCTCGTTGTTTTTGCATGTGAAATTAGTCTGATTTCTGTCGCGATTACAAGTGAGTACTTCGATGTTACAGTGACAGTGGCGGGAAACTGCTGGGCTGGTGAGCTCACTAGACAAGGTACTCTGGTCATGGTTTCATCGCGAAATGAGAAGACTGGGAACCTGTGATCTTTTCCTGAAGAGATGGGTCTCGCGTCAACTCAATGAGCGCTGGGTTATTGCCCAAACGTGCAAAGTCGAGAGATCCTTCAGCTCACAGTTAGATCGGGGGATATCCGGGAAGCTCCTAAAACTAACGAAGCCGCAGTTCTAGAATTTGGTGGGTATCCTTACCGGGCATTGTCCGTTAAAGATTGCTTCAAATAAATCCGTCTGCGGTATAAGCTGGAATCATCTCAGCACCTTCTTCTTAGCTGTCTCTCTCTCACTGTGGTAAGATTCAGACATCTGGGCTCTCACTTGTTTGCTACACCTGCTGCATTCGGTTTAAATAATACACACCTGGTGAATTTCATCAGTAGCTTGATGCAGTTAATATGACGCTAATGTAATTTGCTACCGTTGGTGTTCCTCCTCAAATCCAAAGCCCCTTCTTCTTTCTTCCCCTGTTTGGTGCTTTTCCTTCTGTTTTCCTCTACATAGCATCACAATGGACGAATATTTATCATTTGTTCAAGTGTACCCCTCGCGGGGGCAGCCATTTATTCTCACATACTATGTACTATATTTTAAAATCTCTCTCCCCACCTCCCTCTCTCTATCTCTCCCTCTCTCCCGCTCACATACTAAAGCTTCAGACTCTTGGTACCTCAAAGGGTCTTTGTTGGATCTTAATCTTGCATAGATGGTTTTGTCATAACTGGACAACCGAAATGAAAGGTTTAAGGATAGGCTTGAAAAGTATTCACCGATCTTCCGATGATACCAGAACATTTTGGGGCGTATTGTGTAAATACTTCGACTACACTCTTAACTTTGGCTAGACAGGACAATTTTATAGGGAAATCTCTGTAAATGGTAAGTAAGACGTACTTCGGAACTACTGCAATCAACATATCGCCATTTTCAGAGAGAGGGAAGCTACTCCAAAAGCTTTATCATTGCATGTATTAAAATCTTCTATGTTCTTCTTGGAGTCTATCTGGAGATTAAAATCTTCACCGATGCGCAAACACTTTCACAACAATAGAAGTTAGCCTCTTCCCAGCGGTGGGACAAGCCATCCATAAAGAGAAGCTTAGAAAAAATAGAAATTATGCTAAGAAATCTGTATGGGCACACAAGATGGAACCATGTCAGACCAATTCGTCGGTAGGAGGGTAAAATTTCAAAAGACTTTGTTTTTTTCTTTCTTTGTTCACTCCTCTCACAAGCATAGGGCCTCGACAAGACATTTACTTTGCGTTGGTTACGTTAACGACGTCAAAAGACTTAAACATCTTTATAAATTTGAAAATGCCAAACCGAGAATACTTATAAGTTCCATAAGTTATGGGAGTCCCGGTATGAGATCCTCAGGGATTACTGAGCAGAGCCTCATCTATTAATACACGAAATAAAAAAGTGTCCTAAAAATTATTAGCAACAAAACAATAATTTTTTTTTTTCAAAAAAAAAAAATAAAATATTTTTTCAAACGAAAATATTGAAAAAAAAATAAAACTTTTTTCCAAAAAAAAATATCTTTCTAATGTTTTCTTTAATGGATTTTTGTTCTAATATTTTTTTCTAAAATTTATTTTTTTGAAAATTGCTTTCTTTTAAAGCGTTCTTGTTTTGTTGGCTGCATTTTTGTGCATTCATGCGGTGCAATATTGAAAATGTAACCAACAAATTATATAGTGTAGCTTGTAAGCCTGGTTTCGCCTTCAACTGTATTTTTTTAATTTTTTTATTATTATTTTAAAACTTTTTTTCTCTCATCAAACCTGTCATTTAATGCAAATAAGCGCAGGCGCCACCGATCGCCACAATTCCACTTCCATTCAGTATTTAGCGCGCCTTTCGCAAGAATTGTCAATTGTCAGCAAATGACAATTGATCTGACAGCCGCATGCATTGCAAAAAAGAAGAAATTTTATTTTACAAATATTTATAAACCATTTGGAATTGCACAAGAAAACCACCAACAATGCGAATAAGAGACAACCATTGCAAGCTAACGATTATGAGAGCCAAACGTGATGTCGAGGAATACTTTGAAGTGCGTGACTAGAATTTTTTGTGAATGGAGAAACATAATAAAATAAGTACGAGAGTGATCTAGCAATGACAGCACATCCTAAAAGGTACAGAATAATTAATGGATGTAAGATTTAATTTTAGCTATAAAGAAAAAATAAGAAAATCGCCAGCTTTGATGAAACACTATGGTCCCATATATCATACTTGAAGTACTCGTACTCGTATTATGGTTTTGTGAAGTTCCTAAAGGTTTGGGGCTTTTGTTAGCAAGTTATTTATCATTTTAGAAGTTTACAAGAGATTCTTACCCACATTATACCTTTAAAATTATTATTATTTTTCTGATTTTGGGACTTATTTTGTTGTGTGCAAGATTTGTGCAGTCAACAATAGCGGCAGAAATAGTTTAAGTCTAAGTTTAAAATTCAAGGTTTTTCTTCAGTTTATTTCCTTTCATTTACATAGCCAACTGTCGATAAATATCTGATTCTGTGGTTTTTTCAATATGAAGCGTAACGTAATATGAAAAAAAAAATTATTTTACATTTTTTTTTAATTTATTAATAGTTAATTTGCTGGCTGAAGTCTGGAACGATACACGCTGTATATACTGTGAAAGGAGTTCGATGAGTTGATAATTTAAAACGCTAATTTGAACAACAGGCAAAGTTAAAAAAAATGTTTACTTGTGTGAAAAAAAAATATTATGTAGAACGTTTGAGAGCGCAAATTCATCGAAAAAGGACGGATTTGTTGAAGAATTTCTAGCAAAGAACTCTGTAAATATCATCAAGTTCCACTCAACTTATATGATTTAAGATGCCTTTTTTCCTCCTTTTTTTAAACTAAAGTGGCTACTTCGAAGCACCTCTTAGAGTCGATGAAATTTGCGACGAGCACTGAAGTCATTTCCGGAAAATTCATCCAGCCAATCCGGAAAATGTAAGTTTTGATCATGATTCAATAATAAAAAGTTTGCTCAGTAAGCAGCTTTCTTGTTCTCTTTTAACAAATCGGCTCCCTTAGCAGGACACTGGGTTGCTAACTCTAGAAATTTTGAATAAAAGTGGTGGAAAAATAAAATTTCTGACATACCGCTTAATTCAGAATGCCATAGATCATCTTTTTGGGGCAATGCGCGTGGAAGATGGATATTTTGACAATCTGTGGCTGACGCCTTTCAAGTATAGGTTGCGGAAGTACTAAGAATAAATAAAATAAAAAGAAAAAAATAAAAATATATATTTTCACGTACACGTCTGTTAGGTGCTTGGCGGAGATCCTAATCCTATTTGTGGCGTGCGGCTTGATGTTGGGATGGAGGGACCTACAGTTTTAAGCCGACTCCGAACGGAAGATGATTTTTGTGAGAAACTTTTTTCATGGCCGAAAGACATTGTCTTCTGAGGGGCTGTTAGTTGATTTGAACTGATTCCAGGAGTTTTGGCTAGTCATCATTTTTGCTCCGTGAAATTGGCCTGTTGTCATCGCTAGTGTGGACAGGTGGCTTTGATTGTAATGCTTGCATTGTATTCGCAGGCATCTTCGTTTTTAATGTCTGTTAGTGATGTACATTTTTTAGATTTTTACAGTCACAAGATTTTCGGGTGCTAGTAACTACAATGTCGGGATCCCGCAGTTAGCCTCGGCATTTAGATATTAAATATTTTGCAACAATTTAACTCAAAAACAATTGCATTAATATGGCTTGAGAAGCTCTGCTCCCATATAATAATAAAATAAAATTAACGGGCTTGGTATATAATTTTTTATTCAAAGTAAAAATTATTTAATTGTAAACGAAACTAAAGCTAAATATAGCTAATAAAAAAGAATTCGGCGTTTACATATCTACTGAAGTAGCGTAAGTTTTTTGGTTGAAAGAAGTTCATGTATTTTTTTTGTCCCTCACAATTTATATGGAGTAAGTGGGGAGTACTAGGTTTTAATAAATATTTATTTATGTTGAAAAAAAGGGTCAAGCTCATGTGAGTATGTGTTGCGTTTTAGTTACATTACAAATAAAGCAAAGGCAAAATGTTCAAGACATTCATATTTGCTAAACAATTTTAAGCAATTTACCTAAAATTTAAATTTACTTTTTTTTAATTGGATTTTTCTCTCTGCATTTACATGTTCCGTAAAAACTTGCAAATTCTGGATCCCGAATGAAAAAAAATCGGGATCCCGAGATCTCGGGATTGCCATCACTAATGTTCAAGATGTTCATATTTGCTTAAAATTTTACATTTTGTGTTTTTTTTAATTCTCCCTTCATTACATACGTTTCCTTAGAAACTACAAACTTAAGAAATTTATTATAAAGTACACAAAATTTCAATTGATAACTCAGTTGTTTGCATTTGGACAGCTGATTTCGAGCCATCAAAATATGGCATTTCTGTCAGGTAGCAATATTTTCGAATTCACATGAATTCAGTAGTATCAACTTCTCCACAAGCGCAGTGAGCGAACGCGCGAAGATTGGACGATTTTCTGCAATAGATACAGCCTTATAAAACTAAATTCAATAAATCTCCCACAACTCTGTCGCAAATAAGTAAACGTGGCGGAATAGGTGGTCGTCACACTGACAAACCATTTGTCAAGCCGAACTAAATATAACACTAAATCATAAAGTTCCGGCAAACAAACAAATTGAATGAGAATCACAATAACTGCATAATCAAGCAGCATAAACTAAGATATGTACACACGTATGAATGTATATTTGTCTGCAACCTAACAAACCCACGCCTGTTTTCGTTTTCAAACAACAAATGTCAATTCGCGCTTCAACGTGGGTGTTCCCAGGATCTCAGCTAAATTCAACACTGCGAACTATTGCAAATAAGCCATGCCGCCCAGCAGTTAGTGCAATGCAGCGCTGTCGGCTTGTTTGTACTGCTGCTACTTTTTACCTTTTATTTTACATATACCTATTTTTCTGCGCTCTTCTGAAACGTCTCAGTGACTGACTGACAAAGTCATTTCACTTTACTGCATAATGACAATGCGGATAAGCAATGCCGTCAAAGGATGCGCGCCCCCCACACAACAATTGGACCTCTGCAAACTAAAGAAAAAGCCAACCAAAGCAAGGTTCACTATTTTGATTTGTTTTGCTGCGGCTTGCCCAGCCCTGCCTTGCGATTGTTTGCTTTGGTTGGCCATAATGCTAATGTGTGCCTACATAATTCCAATTAGTATTCAAATCTTCTGCCTGCTGCCTGACTAGAAGCATGGACAAAGTGAGCGTGTTGAATTCATGGGCAGGAATATTTTTTTTGTTTTTTGTCATTTTTTTTGTAGTTAACTAAATACGTTCCTTGTAGGTTGTTCGGTTGATGGCTTGAAGATGCGTTCGCTCATAAAACATGCCACACTTCAGCTCCTGTCAGTATTTATGAGTAGTACTGACGAATTATGAAGACAATACAGTTGCTCGGTTGAAAGGAAAACAGTTTTCTCCTAATAAATTTTGAAAAAGTATGATACTAAACATTTTAGCTTGAGAAAATTTGTTATTTGTGACCCAATAAAGATGATAGCAGTTTTTCATGTAGAGTTCCACAGAATGAAGAGGTGTGTCCAATATCAGACTTTTAATTGGCGCTCGGTGATTTTAAAGGAAAACTGATTTACTTACGTCATGGAGCGTCATAACAGCAGTTTGTTTACGGCAAAACTGAGATTGTGTTAGTGATATACAAAAAAAAATGCCGACGCTCATGTCACTTCCTTGTCGTCTGAACAACGACTGATTGGGCGAATGTGTGAATACGAGTTAAAAAAGCGTGCAAAATTCTGCTTCCGATTCCCCGGTGATGGGACAGCCAAAGTTACTCTCACAATTTAGCTTCGGATGAGCAAACCGGGTAATCTGTCATCCTTGGGTTTTTCTTAAAAAAAATTGGGTACATGAAGAGCCTATAAGCCAGAGCAAAACGCCACTTTGTGGGGATAACACTTTTATAGCAAACTGGTTGCAGAAAGATCGACATCCGCTTGCAACCAGCCATCAGATGCTGCCTTCATTGGTCTCGTAAACTATAGTGGTCCTCTAAAGTTACTTCGTTTAGAATCTCGTTTTGAATCTTGAAGCCAATCAGACTACTTCCGTGGCTTACCCTAGAGTTTGTCGCCTTGACTGAGGGCAAAGATTCGTCCAAACCTCTGTAATAATTATCTTAAGCAATCATTGTTCTTTGATCAGTTTTGTTTAGCAAGTCAAGAAGCTTAAGAATTTCATAACGAAAATTTCTACCCTGTACTGGGTGAACAAATTAAGAGTAAAGTACCTTCTCCCTTTAACGGCTTCGGAAATTCTAAAATACAGTACAAAATGACCTCGAAACAATTTCTTTTTTCAATTGTTGTTTGCAAATATTTATTAGTGTTTATAAGATTTATAATCCTTGCAATCAAAATAAAGCTTTTCGTCACGCAAAACCTTTTTTTATTTAGCAAAAAATTATTCACAAGCCGTAGCTTTACGCCGTCTTGTATTCAATAGTTTCGAGTTCTCCAGAAGCTTCTATAAAAATAGAACCAGAGTATGAAGTAATATGGGATCAATAAGTTGTAAATTCATTTACTGGTGAGTCATATGTATATCTCACAGAATCATTAAAGGTTTAAGTTTGTCACAATATTTGCCGAAGGAATACTGAGCTATTCAGGTGAGCAAAGTGATGTGGTGAAGCTCCATAGTCCTCACGGTACATAAGGCAAAATTGACTGCCCATCCCTTCAAGCAGACCAAATTTTAGAGATCTGGATGTTTCTAAAGGCGGCTGGAATCACTGCAAGATAAAAACAAAGGAATTTAATTTTGGGCAATTTATTTTAAGAAATTTTTACTAGTAGTTTAAGTTTCCCGTTCACTGGCCGCCACAAAGAGGACGTGCATTTTTATTAACATAAAGATTTTAGTTTTAGTTTAGTTTCAGTTTTAAATTTCCTATTTGAAGCCTCGCTGTAGGTATCCGTCATGATCGTCGTCAGCGCTGTAAAGTGCTCACGCAGAGTTACTACACACCACATGTAGCTATTATCGTAGTAATATATCGTCGCTTGATTTATGTGTACCGAAACGCAATCGCTGCGAGATTATCGCGCGTAAAAATCTACGAAGACGATCGCCGCACTAATTCTCACAATCACGTACGGATCGTTTCGAAAAAATCAACTAATAATTCAAGCAGCGCACGAATAGTATACGCGAGAAGAACTGCAGCGCCGTGAAATAAAAAAGTAAGAACAAATAATTATTCTCGTTTTTTAAACTATGCAAGTAAATGTGAGGCAATGAGCATATCAGCAATAGCTTGAAGACGCAACCGAAACCGGCTGAATGGAGGCCAAGATGCCGAGCTGATAAGGCGAATAAAACCAGGTTTAGCTAAGCTTTGTTTTTTTTTTTTTTGTTTTTTTTTTGTTTGAATACTTAGAACTCAGACAGAACCTAAAATTAATGCAATTAGTCAAACACTTGAAACCACAACAACGTGAGCGAATCATCTGACAAGCGAAGAGAGACAAATTGCCGGAGAGAAAGAGAGTGGGGGAAGAGGGTGGGAGTTGAAGGTGATAAAGGTAGTTGAAACGCTTGGCAGCTGAAATACATTACATGCGGTACAGATTTAAATACGAACACATTTTTTAATCTAAACAAACAACAATGGCGGTAGCAATAAAACCGTAAACACCAAAGCAGCGAAATAAAGTAATGGCAATGTGGAGTGGAAGTCCGCCAAAGCAGTAGTGAAAAAACACAAGCTACGACTGAACTGGTGAAGAGCAATAATGGAGGAAAAGCCCGAACAAATGAGGTTAGGAAAGACAGGCAGCGAGGTCAAATTACACACAGTATTGTGCAAAACATGTGCATCTACATTGTTAATAAAATAGACATTATTATAATTTCTTCTATAAATAAATTTTTAATATCCTTTATTTTTTGTTTTTTGAATGCCATTTTTATTTTTATAAAATATTTATATTTTTTTATGTTTTTTTTTACATTGTGGATGCCATTATTACCTTCATAATATTAATTTTTGAGTGCTATTTTTAGTTTCACAACAAATTTTGAAACTTTTATTTTTAATTTTTTGTGTTATTATTCTTTTCATAGTAAATTTTGAATTGTTCATTTTTTTAATTCTTAAATAGCATTTTTGTTTTCTTAAAAACGTTTAATTTGTTTTGTTTTTTACTTTTTTAACCGTTTGAGTGCTAAGCGATTTTCTTTAATACATACGAAAATTGCGAAGCAAAATTTGGTCTAAGAAAACTGAAATATGATGGCTTTACAAATATAAGCATAGAGAACACAAAAAATTACATATTTCAATAATTTTATTTTTATTTTGTAGACTAAACTATTAGTTATGATTATAAGAAAAACATATTTACATTTTTTTTATATCATCTTTTTTGTTTTTTTTACAACAAGTTCCGGCATTATTATTCAAATTTTGGCACATTTGTGGTTCCCACACATGTACCATGCACACCTTTTTTGCAAATGTTGCATATTAGCCGGGAACGCTTTGGATTTTTAGATCCTTTTACACTACATACTACACATTTGCGCAATTTATTTTCAAAATATCGATATTGAACGAAAAATAAAAATTGTTTTTAACGGTCTCAACTAATTTATACTTTTATATGACATAAATTTTTTATAAATATCGCAAAATAATATTCAACACGTTCCTAGCCGAACGCCAAATGTACAGTGATGCAATCGTCGCTATAGCAACGCGCCGCAAATTTGGAGTAATTAGTTATCGTCGCTATATCGACGAATCGCACTCAAACGGTTAAAGTCATTATTCTTTTCATGAAACATTTTTTTTGCTTATTTTTTTTTTTTTTTGTTTTGATTGCCATTTGTATATATTTTTCTAATTTGTTTTTATTTGTCTAAATCCAGTTTGACTTTCATAAAAATTTTAAATTTTTTTTAACGTGACTATTTTTTGCATAATAATTTTTAATTTTTTATGCCTTGACATTATTTTATTTAATTACCGTTGTCATAGTAAATTTTTAACTCTTCCATTTTTTCTTTTTTAAGTCCTATTTTATCTTAAAAATTGAAATTTTTTTCTAATGAAATAATTTTTTTTTTACTTTTTGAATGTCAAAATTGTTATGATAAATTTCTAATTTTCCTTATTTTTATTTTTCTAACAAGTTTATAATTTTTTTTGTCATACTGTCTTCATAATAAATTGCATTCTTCCATGTTTTCTGTTTAAGTTCCATATTTATTTTCTTAAAAATTTTAATTTTTTTCTGAAAATTCATAAAAATTAATTTTTTTTTGGTCAATGACATTAAAAATTATGAATGTTTTTTTTTACTTCTTGAATGTCATTATTCTTTTCTTGCTAAATTTTTAATATTTCTTATTTTCATTTTTTATTTTTATTTTCTTTTCAAAATTATTATTTTGTGTTTTTTATACAATATTATTTTTTAGTTGTTTTTCATTATTTTTTTTTCATTACTGTTTTCATAATAAATTTTTAATTCTCCCTTTGTTTCTTTTTTAAGTGGCATTTTTATTTTCTTAAAAATTTTATTTCGTTTTTGTCTGAATATTCATGCAATTTTGGAATTTTTCTGTTTTTTATTTATAAATGGCACTTCTATCTTAATTTTTTTGTTAATTAATTTTTTTTCATATTTTAATGCCATTGTCCTTTTCATAAAAAAATTTTAGTTTTCTATTTCATATATTTTTTACAAAATTTATTTAAAATTCCTAACGAAGAATAGTAATATCTCAAAATAATAAATTTAAGCATTAGCTTACGAAAACTTCTAAGAAAAGCCCGCATAATTGCAGCTTTACTTCCGATTGCACATATTTTTCACAATACTGAATGCAAAAGTCAAAGGCTGCATAGCTCAAAGAAACAAACCAAGCGAACAGAAAAGAAGAGCGCGTTTCAAAAACAGCACACGCGTGAAGCGACTATTCTTTTTACTCACTCGTAGAATTTATTTCGCCTTTGTTTCGTTTTTTTCTATGGGCTTTTATTTGCTTTTGTAAAAAACAGTAGATGGACAGCGGCACCTCCAAAGCCAACTGCAGCTCAAAGCCAACTTCAAAGTCAAAGCCACAGCTAACTTCATAGTTTCATTCCCATTCGCATTCGCATTCTTATTTGCAGTCAAAGTCAGTCAACGCTCGCTTAAGTGGCGCACGTGAGCGTGTCGCATCTAACCAAGCAACGACTGCAAGTGGCAAAAACGAACAGCAGCGGTAGTAGCAGAAATATCACTGGCACTCTCTTCGTTTTGGTGCATAGTAAAAATTAATCAGAAGTCATAATGAATTACAAATGCGAAATGCGTGCGATAAATTACGGCGAACCGCAACGCAAACAAGGCAAAAATCATGAGTGGCCGTAGTGGCTATAAATACATGGGAGGTGGTGCTGCTGATAATGCCGATGGTGATGATGATGTTGTCAGAGATGGTAATAGTAATAATGTTTAGAGGTGAGCTTCGCCACTTTTGCATCTTTGAATTAAGCCTTAAGTCGGTATTGAAGCTCTTGTTTAACGCAGGCCGACAAAAATTTTTAAACAAGAACCAGAGAGTACTTTTTCGAAGACATGTGGCATACTAACTTAGCGAATTTTAACTTAGTGGGTGCTATTTTTGCTATGAAAATAGGCTACATTTTCACTTAAGGACTGCTTTAAGAGTTCAAAAGTATAGATTTTTTTCACTTCATCGGATTCCTAATATATCAAAGAATATACGCACAGACTTCAATTCTCACTATTTCCATAAATCCAAAGCCAAAAGCAAGCGAGCGTCAGACAGTTACGATGCTTACCGAAAACTTTGAAGCTTCCACGAATATTTCATTTCATTTCATTAATTTTAGTCAATGGCATTAACACTATTTTATCCTAGATTACATACAAATCAGTAACTTAAATTAAACTAAGAATACACTGATTAAATAATTGATTTAAATGGACAATATTAAAAAGTCAATATTACTTACCTTTGAGATTTTATTGCACTCAGTAAGAGTTCTAAGGATCAGCGTTGATCTCATCGTAAACTTAGAAGTTTTTTAGGCTCTTATCGATGGCCACTTCTAAGTGGAGTCTGCAAATTTTCTCTTTTAACAGAAAATATAATTTGATAAGTTTAGATTCACAGCTGTACTTACCATCACTTTTCCTATCCATATCTTGGAACAAAGTGAATGATGACGCTAAGACGCACTACTTTTTTGACTTCTATTATCGATATTCATCATTCATGACAATTTCGGTTGCGACTCATATTCCAAAATCGCCGAAAAGAAAATAAATCATGTGATTAGAATTTATGTATTAGGTGCGGAACTAAGTTCTCGCTTTTTAGATGAAAATACAACTTTATTCTGAAAAAATGGTTGCAAGTGAATCATTGAAAGTATTGACCATCGCTGGCTATTACTTTTTCCCATCTTTCTGGTAGATCTCGTATACCGTCACGGTAAAACTGTTCATCTTTTGAGGCTATCCACGGATCAGCTCATATTTTTATGTCTTCATATGAATGGAACTGCTGGTCAGCTAGACCATGTGTCAACGATCGGGCGTCGCAATATCTGGAGAATACGGCGGGTGGGGTAGGATCCCCATTTCAGTGTTTCCAGGTAGGTTTTAACGGGTTTGGTAACGTGAGGCCGAGCGTTGTCATACTGTAGAATCACTTTTTTATGACTCTCCGCGTATTGCGGCCGCTTCTCGCGCGGTGCTCGGCTCAATCGCATCAATTGAAGTCGATACCGATCCCCAGTTTTAACTCATAAGGAACCCAAGTCCCCTGTTTCTGAATCATTCCCAAAGCATGCAATCGCTGGGAAATGCATTGGCGGGTAACTCCTATACTGAAGCAAGCTCTTCTTGCGTTTGATACGATCATCATTGAGCAATGCCTCTAATTCAGCGTCTTCGAAGATTTTTGGTCTTCCTTCACGCGGACGGTTGTCAATATTAAAACCACCCCTTTGAAGCGACGGAACTCATCTCGGCACGTTGTTTCACTTAAAGCACCATCTCCATAAAGTTTTTGTAGCTCTCGATGCGCTTCAGCCGCCGTTTTTTTCGAATGAAAGAGGAAAATCAACACTTCCCGCAAATGACGATTATTTGACACAAAATCAGACATTTTCACTAAACCAAAAGTATATGATACCAAAACAAAATGACTAATGTGTCGAAGCAGTTTGTTTACCATATGTCTGAGCTTAGTTTATGACCTTTAGGTTATATTAGAATCGACTAGCACACATTGCTGGCAGCATGTATTGACATACAGCGGGAACTTAGTTGCGCACCTAATAATTTATCGTTAAGAGTGGAAGTAAACTTTCATTCGAGAACATAAATACGCATATTTGTAAGCATACGCCTTTTCGCACGTATGTATGTGAGTGTACGTGTATGCACGGCAGTCGTCAAAAATTCCTTTCAAGCAATCAAAGTTTCCAATTACTGCAATATTTTTAGACAATTATGGCAAGAGCTGTGCAATCTCCCACATGAATTCATACAAGCATGCATGAATACATACATACACACAAACACACATACTTACAACCACACTTAGCAAAGCCGTATAAGTGTTTGCTTGCTTACTTACTAAAAAGGCCAATCAGCCATAACACAAATTTGTTTGAAGTGGTTTGCTTCTATTTCCTTCACACACTCAGAGAAGCTCAGAAGATTTTAGAAGAGTAGGCAAGGCAGTGAATGCGGTTGGCTTAATATTGCAACAATAATTTAGTCGCTCACTCTATCAATGAGTGGTCGCTGTATACTATGTAAATTCATATATACAATACGAATACTTATGGCTGAATGCGAATTTTGGGAAAATTTTTGAGTGCTCGGGTATTGTGGTAATATTTACATATAAATAACTTAGATGTTTCGAGTACTTTTCTGGCGCAATCAACAGCAGGCAGTAATTAACCTCAGTTAAAAAGCAATAGAGGGAGGAAGAAGGTCTACCTTGGAATAGGAGTGCATACATACCCTGATGGAAAAGCAGGAGCTAATGAGATAAATTTTGAATACAGTACTGGTGTTATTTTGCCTAAGGCGAAGAAGTTCGGAATTAAATATATTTTCAGCATACAAAACAAACTACATCCAGTAATTATAATAGTTTTTGTTTAATAAAATCTGAACTTATGATTTTATTATAATATGAAACTGAGCCATAATAGGTAACTCAGAGGTTAAATGTTTAAATAAAGGTTTTCAAATTCAGTCAGGTTCTTGGTTCGAGCTTTATGTCGCCTTGTAATCTTTCTGCCTCAAGTGAGTAGCCGTAGACTCAATTCAGTAAATGAAGCCTGCCAATCCATAGCTTTGACCCAGGGTAAGTGGCTGTTTTACCTGATAGCTCAAGGCTAAATAAAAAAGTTGGCTGTGACATCACTTAGAAGTGCTGCAGCTGAACCTAAGCCTGCTACAATGCCTTTCACTCTAAATTAGTACCAGTAAAAAAGCTGTCTTGCAGATCAGAGACTCACATGCAAAATCAAAACCGATAATTTTTTACTGTGACCAGTGATGGTAAATGTAGGGAAAATTCCCTACATGTAGGGAAAATGTGGGTGTAGGGAAAAGGACAGATTTTGTTAAATTCTGTAAATTTAAGGAATTTTCAAGAAGGACAGAAAAAAATTTAAAATAGCAGGGAAAATTAGAAAAGTTCATTTAAAATAAAAATCCGCAGTAAGGTATCATGCCAGACTCTTTTTCTTTATGGCATAATACTTTTAAAAGCGTCAATACGGCCGTTTTTTTCTTCATTAACGTTAACGCGATTTTTTCTTCGCGCGAATATTGTTAGTTTTCTGCTGCTTTTCACTTTTGAATTAAGTTTGCAATTAATTTAGTTTTAGCTTTTTTTATATAAGGGAGGATGGGGAGTTTTGAGACGGGTTTTGTTTTTGGACCCGTATTACTCAAAATCTCAATATTCTGCATATGTCAACGATGGAATCTGAATACTGGAAGCTATTGGTATGGCCTATTTAACAAAACTACAATTTTCCTTAAAATTAAAATTGTATATAATAATGTAAAATACAAGGCCGTTGAGCCATCAGTGAGTTAAGGGGAATAACATGCTTTCTTTGGAGCGTGCCGTAATTGACTCTCTGATGGAAGCCTGAGCTATCACCTCCACGCGGTAACGGCTGGAAACGTCTGTGTATTTGTTGGTTGACGTAGTTTGTTATTTTGTTAACAAATGCTTTAATCGATAAATACGCAGATGGCTAAGATAGACAGACTCCTAATCCAAGGCGGAACAGCATATGCCGAGGGATGCGTGGCTAAGAGGATGCTTAGTCGTGAATATGCGAACTCCGGATACCTGGTGACCTCCGGTTTTAATTAAATGCCTTCCCGCGGTACAAGGGCTCTGCCGTGGGTGACCTCCCTTCCCTAACACTCGTGGGAATCACATGGACACAAAACAAGAAAAAATAAAAACCAAACACGACGAATCTGCTGCTGGGCAATCGTCGTCGGTCAACTCGACCGAATCAGCCATCGGGCTGAATAACCCTCTTTCGGCTGCGCGCAGCGTTGTTGGACATGCGCCTAGTCAACCTTCAACAGCATCAACTTTGGCAGGTGCTGCTGATAAGAAAATCCCCGCATCAACATCCACACAGTCTAATGAAGACCGACCTTTCCTGGCTCCTAGGCCAACGTCGGAACATTTAGAATCCGGTCATGAGTCAATGGACTCCTCTGATACCGACACCCTGTGTGGAGACAACAATAGTGTTGTCTCAGAAAAATCTGGATGCACGGTCATTGGTTCAGACCTTGGTAAACTGAACCTAACATCTGGCTTCGTCAAAATGAAGTCAGCTGAGAAAAGGCGTTTCAAGCAAGCGATGGCAAGTGGTCACTCTAGAGAGAAGGCTCTGGAAATAGCAAGAAATGCCTCCACGGCGAAAAGTGGCAAAAAACCCAAGACGTCTTCGCACGTGGGAAGGCCAACTTTTAGCCAAGTGGCTAGCATTGTTCGGCTGGGTATTGTCCCTTCTGATCTAGCTAAGTCACCTTTTAACAAAGAACAATTGGTTCTTATTCAAGAAACGGTTATTGACGTAATGATCGAGGTCGACGACAATAACAAGCCAGTATTTGAGGGTGCAATACACAGGAACGGTTGGTTGCTGTTTCTTTGCTCCAATAACGACACGGCCAAATGGATGCGAAGCAATTTCGATCTTATTAAGAAGAAATGTGGGTTAGAAATGATGCTCGTGGAGGAAAATGATTTTCCTAAAACGTTCATCGTGAGGGGCTTCTTCCCACAGAGTATTGAACTCTCTAACGAGAAAATTCTTGCGACCATTGGGGTCCAGAACAATCTGGCAGCCAAACACTGGAAAGTGATTCAAAGGTCGACCGAAGGTGCCTCACTTCACCTTGTCATGACGGTTGACGACGAATCACTGAGTAAGCTAACAGAGCTGAAAGGCAAAATTGCATATCGCTTCGGCCATGTGCGCCTTATCCTCAAAAACAATAAAGCGGGGGTAAAGGCAGAGGAAAGCGTTGGTACAGCAGAGCCACTGGGCGCGCAAGAAGTACCTGTCGCAACATCCATAAGTAGTGCTGTTGGGCATACTGATGAAACGGCACCCAAAGAGGTGGAGAAACCCTCAACAAGCAAAGCGGCGTTAGAGCGACAAAACGCGATAAAGGTCGTGAAAAAGGCTACCGCTGCAGCTCGGCACACACAGGTGCCAAAGCAAGCAAAACCACGGCCGGTGGGGGGTCATAAGGACCACAAAAACAAGGGACCTCGGGGCGCAAGGCTCCAGCACCTTGTGGCAGAAAATAGCCAAAAATGAGCCATTGAAGGTGCTACAGGCGAACTTGCACCATGCCACAGGAGCATCAGCCACCATGTGCAAGAGATTCGCCGAAGAAAAAATATCCATAGCTCTACTACAAGAGCCGTGGGTATTTGGTGGTCAAGTTAAAGGACTATCTAGCAAGGAATGTAAGTTGGTTTATTATCATTGTCCGCGTCCAAGGGCTGCGATAATGGTAGACAATAACACTAACTACTTTCCACTTTCAGAGTTTGCCAGCCAGGATCTGGCAGCTATCCAAATAGAAATCGCAACGGAAAAGGGGACACAGGAAATTGTTTGTGCGTCTGCCTACTTCCCGGGCGATTCCAACGATATACCTCCCGAGGAGGTGCAGGCGCTTATTGAGCACTGTCACTCGCGGAACATACAGTTCGTGATCGGATGCGATGCAAACGCGCATCACTGTATCTGGGGAAGCTCGGATGTCAACAATAGAGGTGAATCTCTCTTAAATTATCTGTTAAGCAAAAACGTAAACATTAGTAATAAAGGTACTAAACCTACGTTTATTAACGCTATTAGAGAGGAGGTACTAGACCTTACTCTAACAAGCCCATACATTGCTAACTTTGTGAGAAATTGGCATGTGTCTGACGAAGCCTCTTTGTCAGACCATCTACACATAAGGTTTGATCAACCAGGTAGAAATGATCTCAGAAATGAGGTCTTCGATCCTAAAAGAACAAATTGGAAACGATATCAGGAATTACTAGAATCAAAGGTTGATTCACTGCCTATCAACATAAGTTCTTTTGGTGAACTAGATGAGGCAGCGTTTCAACTAAGTGATACAATAATTTCAGCATACCACGAAAGCAACGTAGTCAAAACACGTAATGTGACTAGAAAGGTCCCATGGTGGAATGATAAGCTTGCCAAAATGCGTAAAGAAACAAGACAACTTTTCAATCGTTGTAAACATACAAAGGTATGGGACGACTACAGGTTTGCTCTAACAAATTACAACAAAGAATTGAGAAAGTCTAAACGCGAGTCATGGAGAAGATACTGTGAAAGTATTATCGAGGCGCCAGAGGGCGCCAGGCTCCATAAAGCTTTGTGCAAGGAACACTCAAACGGTGTTACAACTTTAAAAAGACCAGATGGGTCGTATACAAAAAATCGGAAAGATACTTTGGAATATATGCTTCAAGTACACTTCCCGGGATCTATAGATACGTCATCGACAGTGAGGGATGATCAGCTAACACCAGATCAAGGGGTCGTGGCTAACAAAAAATCCTGGAGTCTGTCAGGACGTATCTTTACCCCAAACAAAGTACGGTGGGCCGTTGGGTCCTTCCAATCATTTAAAGCACCAGGGGTAGACGGTATTTTTCCAGCCCTCCTCTTACGAGGGATAGAAATACTAATAAAACCACTTGTTGCTATTTTTAGGAATAGCTTTAGTATGGAACACATACCAAACGTTTGGCGTAAGGTCAACGTGATATTTATTCCAAAAACGGGCAAGAGGTCCAGTGAACTTCCAAAGTCATATAGACCTATTAGTTTAACTTCGTTTCTCCTAAAAACAATGGAAAGATTGGTGGATCTTCACATTAGAGAAAATCTAGAAAAGAACACACCTTTGCATAAATCGCAATACGCATATAATAAAGGGAAATCTACAGAAGGAGCTCTTCACTTTCTCGTATCAAAGATAGAGAAAGCTCATTATTCTAAGGAAATCGCCTTATGCGCATTTTTAGATATCGAGGGTGCATTTGATAATACAGATTATCGCTCGATTGATAGAGCATTACAAAATAAAAACATTGACAAGCCGACCATAGGGTGGGTAAAGGCAATGCTGGAAAGCAGAGAAATCAGCTCATCTCTAGGAGATGTATCAGTCTCAGTCAAAGCATTAAAAGGATGCCCCCAAGGTGGTGTTTTGTCACCTTTATTATGGTCCTTGGTTATTGACGACCTCCTAGTCAAACTAAGTGAGTTAGGCTTGGAGGTAATTGGCTATGCTGACGATATTGCAGTGATTATTCCTGGCAAATTCGACAGAACAATATCCAACATTATGAAACAAACATTAAATTTCATTCTAAACTGGTGTCGTGCAGAAGGACTTTCTATAAATCCCAGCAAGACTATTATTGTACCTTTCACAAACAGATATAAGTTGGACCTTGGTTCAACTACTGTCGAAGGAACAAATATAAACTATTCCAATGAGGTCAAATATTTAGGAGTTGTTCTGGATAAAAGATTAAATTGGAACTCTCACCTTAAATCGGTGATAGATAAAGCCACCAGAGCCATGTGGGCATGTCGCAGTCTCCTGGGGAGAACATGGGGTATTGACTCCAAAATGATTCATTGGATGTATACAATGATGATTCGACCAATCATTACCTATGCGTCCCTTGTTTGGTGGCCCAAAACCACACAAGAAACAGCCAAGAAATTACTGGCAAGTCTTCAAAGGCAGGCCTGTTTGTCTATAACAGGTGCCATGCGAAGTTGTCCTACAACTGCAATTGAAGCGATAGTAGGATTATCCCCACTGCATATATTCATATGGAAATGTGCAGCTAGAAATGCACTAAAAATGCAAATCTTGTCAAATAAGGAATACAATGACTTTGGTCATATGAGTATTCTAAGAAAAATACCGGATAGGGATATTAGCTGTTCAGTAACAGACTACATGATTCCGAAACGGGTCTTCAATAGAAATTATGAGATAATTATCTCAGACCGTGATGAATGGGAAATTGGAGGACCTTGGGTTAACCCAAAAAGTCTGAAATGGTTCACTGATGGTTCAAAAACAAATACTGGAGTTGGTGCCGGGATCTTTGGGCCCAACACAAAAATTTCAGAACCCATGGGCAAATGGCCCAGTGTCTTCCAGGCCGAAATCCAAGCGATTTCGATCTGTGCACTGACAAATCTAAAAAGGGGTATCAAAGGGGCCCACATAACTATATATTCGGACAGCCAAGCGGCACTGAAAGCACTAATGTCTCATTCTTTGGAGTCGAGACTAGTGGAAGAATGTGTAAACAATCTTCAAAAATTAAGTACAAAAAATACGGTTGTACTTTGCTGGGTTCCAGGTCACTCTGGAATCGAGGGTAACGAAATTGCTGATGAACTGGCAAGGGCTGGATCTACATCAGACCTTATAGGACCAGAACCATATTATGGTATCAACTGAGCGGAAGCTAAATCTAGGGTAGACCAGTGGGAACATACTCTCAGAATAGCTTACTGGGAAGATAATCTGAAACTTCGTCAAGCCAAGAGGTTGGTTAGACCTTTTACCTACAAAAAGGAACTGATTAACTTACGGAAAGTAGATATCAGGAAAATAGTAGACTTTCTTACGGGCCACTACTATCTAAACTATCATCTTAACAGAATTCAACTTCTCAGGGACACTGAGTGTAGACTCTGTTTTGAGGATGATGAAACAACGGAGCACTTATTGTGCGAGTGCGTTGCACTGGCTAGAACCAGAATGCAAACTTTCCACCGTGATCAACTGGATCCGGAAGAAATAAAGAAAGCTCCTATTACAGATATACTAAGGTTTATACGTATAGCAGAAAAATTGTTGGAAGAACATGGCTTTCAACCAACTCCTTTCCAAAGGCAGAGAACAACTAGGCAAACTAGAACCTGATGTAGTGGTCGGGTAACTTTCGCGGATGATCAGAAGGATCATCCATACTAAATTAGGTAGCTTGACACAAAAGATCTTTTAGGTCGCAGTGTCGGTCATTGGACCACCTACTAGGATAAATTATTATTATGTAAAATATAATACAAAATACAAAAATGTGGGGAGTTGTGAGACACCATGGTTTAAATCAATAAAAATTACTTATTTTAGTTATTAGTTCTTTATTAAGATGAAAAAGAAAAAAGAAAAGACAATTGTTATAAAAAAGTGTATAAAAAATGCAATGACATCAATCTGGTGATTCGCAGTGAGATCATGTATAATAACCAGTTCGTAAATTGGCACACTTTAGGTGCACAGCTCGATCGCATACATTGAAATGAATGGAGTTGTTTCTGCTTAACTTTTTCGGCATTACACCTTTGCAGATGATATATATACAAACAATGCATGAATATTGCGAGGTACTTATGAAAGATGCGTTAAAACGTCGAAAAAAACGGTGTCTCACAACTCCCCATATTTGTTGTCTTACAACTCCCCAAATCGTTTTTTTTTATAAATGGCCGCGTAGTCATAAACACATCGAACGTTCATGCCCAAGTGAATGTGTAAATTCAAAGCTAATAGGACAATTAATAATTTGTATATATTGACATTTGCAATTTGCTATAACAACTGATCGAATGTATCGCAAAACAAATGATGAAAAAAACTTACCGAGATATTCCAAAACACAGTAACTGGAGAGACGCGTCGAATGCGTGTAAATATGACCAATGCTAGCTGAAAAGTGAGATTGCATCGAGAACACTTGTTGACACTTAAAATCGAATGAAAACAAATGAATAATGCCGAACGGTAACAATGTCTCACAACTCCCTGTGTCTCACAACTCCCCATTCTCCCCTATATTTAAAATGCATATATATTTGTATATGAGTGCCCCCTTTTTGACTGACTCTTCAGAGGAACACCAGAAAAAACAATGCAAGTATCGGAAACAAAAGTTCAAAAAGGAATGGCTTGACGACGATAATTTTATTGGCTGGTTGGAAGCTGTGGCTAACGACCCATCGAACTGCGGCAAGTCTGATTTTCAGAAGCACGCCGAATCAGAAATGCACCTAAAAAATATGAAGGCAATAAAAAAACACCTAAAATAAACAGATTTTTTTTTGTTTTTTTTAATCGAGTATGTAAATCGAATGGTTTCAGAA
This sequence comes from Anastrepha ludens, assembly GCF_028408465.1. Lineage (NCBI taxonomy): Eukaryota > Metazoa > Arthropoda > Insecta > Diptera > Tephritidae > Anastrepha > Anastrepha ludens. The sequence continues at coordinate 118,946,735 of NC_071502.1, forward strand.
ATTTCGAATTAAGACTTTGCATGTTCTTCGCTGAGCATAATGTCGCGCTGTAAGTGGTGAACCATTTAATCCCACTCTTAAAAGAAACCGTACCGGATTCTGAAAAAATAAAATCACTGCCTTGCTATAAACAGAACTGAATGTAATGAAAAAGTCTAATTTTTAGTATTTTTGCTGAATTTTTCTTTATATATGTGTTTATAATATAATAAATATGTGTATTTATATATATTTGAAATAAAATTTGTTGTTATTATAAAGTATCAAGATAGCACCAAGTCCAAAACTTAAGCAAATAATTCAATTTTGACGTTGCAAGGGCCTCATTATAGTGTAAACACTGGAGGAAAAATGTAGGGAATTGTGTAGGGAACATTTTTTGTAAGCGTAGGGAAAAGTAAGGAATTTTTTTGGGCTGTGTAGGTATTTTTCAAAAAATCATTTACCATCACTGACTGTGACAGTTAAGTTGCCATTAAAGCTCTATAATGTAATGATACTTCTTCCAAAGTACCAAGTGAATGTGCAACTATTCTGAGAGAGCAGCTTATGTGGGGCACCACGAATGTTGTATTGATGCAGGACCCAGAAAAGATCCGTGATTTTGCATAATGGATGAGCGAGCTTAGTAGAGAACTGATCTTATACCAGTTAACTTTGTCCAGTTTTTGGGCATCTCTTTATCCTAAAGTAAGCTTTTGACCTACTAGGTTGGTCTTCACTGCACAGGCCGGCAATAGATGACCACAGAGCTCATTTGTGAGTTAACCAAATAGGCTAGAATGAATGGAAACAGTTCTACGAACCTTAGTGAAACCGATCGATATTCCATTATTGCTATAATTTGCATCAATATCGTCACGGCCTAATGGAAAGGCTAGGTAGTCGTATGAGTCTCCTTATATTGACGTCTGTTGCAGCGGTAGGAACAAATAGGAAGTGGAAAGTGTTGAACACTGTCCTACTTAGACATCGCTGTATAAACTCTTACTCCATTGAATGTCGCGCAGATTTAGACTACGCAGCTATTCACTGAATGTCACCTTTTGTGAGACAGACGATGTGACTCCGTCATACAGGGAAATTTGAGTCCAAACAATTGGTACACAATGGGCCTTCAGACTTCGGTGTGATTCTATATCTTGTTGTTGTTGTTGTTGTTGTTGTAGCAGCATAAACATTAATTAATGCTATTCTGAACTTGCTACCTCTAGATCTTCAAGTTCGAAAGGAAGCAATGAAGGCAGCGTACAGGCTCAAGTTAAACAGAGGCTGGGGAAATGAAGTAAGCACTGGCCACTATCAGATATACCACCAGTTGTCAGAGCGGTGCACACTGTTATCGATGCCGCTGGACAATCGGGTGCCTGCCAGCTTCGGTAGGAAGTATGACGTTTTGATCCCAGATAAAGATCCAGAGAACCTATTAACGGGATATCAACACACTTCCTACACCGACGGATCCAAAACCAGTGAGTGGATCTGGATGGTACTTAGACGACGACACTAAGTACTCCTATGCCACATTCCTTACGGAAGTCTATGCCATCTTGAATGTGGCGTACTGGCTAATTGAGAAAAAGTGGTGGGGCAACAGTATTGGAATTTGTAGTGACAGTCAAGCTGCACTGAAAGCCCTTGCTAACCCACGCTGCTCTTCGAAGTTAGTCGGTGAATGTAAGACAAAAGTGAACAGTGTTGCAAAACACAACAAAGTTTGACTTATTTGGGTGCCTGGACATTGTGGTATTACAGGGAACGAGTTAGCGGAAAAATTGACTAATGAAAGCTCTGCAAATATGCCACTAAGCCCTGAATCCTTTCTAGGTGTCAATTTCGCATCGATTCAACTATGGATTGAGGACTTTATGAGGTATATCCACAGAGGTCGTTGGTCTGAGTTGAACTCGTGCAGAGTAGCCAAGAGCTTTGTGAAAGAACCAAACAGGAAAACAAAGACCTTTCTCCTAAAACTCAGCAGAAAGGACCTGAGAGTACTGGTGGGTGTAATCACAGGGCACAACTTCTGTGGTCAGCAAATGGCCACCAGGGGGGTCGTAGACAGCCCGATATGCCAATCCTGTCTTGGGAATGACGACACTGCAGATCATATTTTCGGTAGCTGTCCTGCATTTTCCAGAATCAGACTTAGGATATTGGGTTGCGATACACTAAGTATGGACAAAGTTCATACTCTTCCTCTTCCGGATCTCTTAAAATTCATCAATGAATCCAAGAGATTTGTGGAAGAGTGACCTCAAACTAATTTATCCGTTTTTACCATCCACCTTTTATCTGTCCTATCTCTATTATTTCTACTGATATCTATCCGGGTGTAATACAATGGTCTACTGACTGAGTGCTTAGACTTGTCCAGCCCCCACAAATATAATCTAACCTAGCATAAACATTCGCCACATATGTACAAGGAATGTTGCTAGAGTTACCGAATATAAATCCGGATCGTTCCGAACATAGAATCGACTACCATGAAAAGGGGCTCCCTACGTCCTCATGAAGACTTTCAACTACCGTAACATGACTTAACGTAAGCTATTACTGGGTGTAAAATACCGAAAAGTGATTAACGACAATCTGATGATACCTCCACATAAAATTTATCAGTTCTCAATTAAAGCAGAACCATCCTGAATTACTGTTCCTCTGAAGCTACCAGAACTTATCTAAGCAACTTAATATTTTTCCTGTTGGGTATTTGTATAGAGTAGGTAGTCTCATACGTTGCTTACTTAACTGATGACTTCAAATCACACATGTTTTACTGCCCCCAACTAGCTGTTTGAGGGAAAAATTGCTGTTTCAAATACTATTTGATTACAAATCAAAGTACTCGTAGAAGTTCTTGCCACTTTGCCCAGGCAACACAGCTGCATAGAAACTAAGCAACCGTTGGGAAAATAACCGCAGTGGGCTTATGATAAGTACGAGTAACCAAGAAAAGTTGTTTATATACTATACATATATAGATATCTAGCGCTTAAATACCCGACAGTGGAACCTACTAGTTTTGAACTGCTTTACTTTTAGTTTGCTTTGCAGCTGGTGTAGTTTAGGTTCCACTTTTCCTCAATGCTTTCAACTAGTATTTTGCATATGGAGATGCGTACGAGCTGTCAATTATCAGTCACTGCATTGATATTATATTATATTGGTCAAAGAGAGAGTCAGCCTTTTGAACAGCTTCATACCAGTTAACGAACTAGTTAATAATTGACAAAAAAGCGGATGATTGAGTCAATCAACATTAATGCTTGAAGAATTCCTATTTAGAAAAATGGTAGAATATTTCTTTAGATACACCCTTAGTTGGAAATTTTACAGTTAATACAATTATAAGCACTCTCGAATTGGTATACCATCTTCCATCAAATGCGAGTGCCAGTTCATGGCTTAAAATGCTTGCTGAGTAGTTTCGCTTTTCATCGCATGGCATGTAAAAGTGAGGGTATGTCTGTATACGTATGTGCGGACTATTCCTTGGACTATGCACTGTTTTCTTTAATTGGACAATTGGTAAAGGACTTTACAACTTATCTTTTACCCTCTCTCCCTCTCGCTCACTCTGACCACATCCTTAAAAAATGGCTACCCAACTACATTTCCGAGCATTTATCTGTTTCACAACTTCATATGAACTTACGTTGTTAATTTCCATCTGTGAAATTTCTAAGCTCTAGGTTATCCACTAGCATGCAGACATACATACATACCTATACACAAGTACGTATAGCCTCTAGAGCGAGTAGAAGTATTATGTCTGCGTCTATAACTACTCAAGAGCTTTCATTGAGTTATTGCAACAAAATTTCTTAATTGCTTGATATTTAACCGTATGGGTAAATGGACTAAAATTGGAATTAATAATTGCCCATATCTGTTAATTGCAGCTCGCCATGGCTGTGCGGATGTTGAAGTTTGTTGCGCTCTTATCACAAAGTACTAAGCCGTGTCTGTGAAGATATTGAAATTTACTGCACTTGCAACACAAAGTACTATGCATCTGTATGTAGGGTAGCAAGTAACTGCTGCGTAGAAAATTTTTGTGTTTATTATGACTATTTAGGGGTACATACTCTACATTTAATGGTAAAGGTATTGGTGGGACGGGTTAAGCTAAGGCCTTTATGCACTGCGACCAGGTTGATCTATTGCGCGCCCCTAAGTGCTTAATTTATTATTATTTAGTATTGCGAGGAATCGAAACATCTCCTTAGGAGAGAGCTTTTGTAAGTCTTCATCCTCTAGTAGGTACGAGACCAGGATTCTGTGCCTCTTGTGGCTAATGCTTCATTTGTTCCATGGAGTCCTCTTCAACACTGCAAAACCTGCATAAACTAGTACTACGAGTAGATAGTCCTATTCTATTGAAATGTTTATTGTAGGCATAGTGGCCGGTAAGTGCTCCATAGAATAGTCTGAGTCCCTCTTTGTCTAGGGTTAGAGCAGATTTTGCTCTGTTAGTATTAAAGTTGAGGAACGTTTTTGAGAGATTAAGGCCATTTTGGAATGATTTGCTCTGTTAATATTAAAGTTGAGGAACGTTTTGGAGTGATTAAGGCCGTTTGAGCCGTTTGTGCCGTTCCAGTATTCCATTTTTGGATTTCCTGTTTGGGGTTGTTTTTGTTAAAGGCGAAAAATGGAATTGGTCCAATAAATGAAAGCCCTTTTTTGGCATAAAAGTCAGCCTTCTTGTTTCCCTCGTGTCCCTGGTACCCAAGTCGGGTACATTGAGTGCATTGTGACACTCTATAAGCACTACTGACTTAAACGCACAACTAATCAAGTCTTTGAGGACTGATTGACTGTCCGAAAATATTTTAATTTTTACTTTTCGGACTCTTCGTGTCCAAAGATTTCCACTGCTTTCATTATGGCGAGAAGGTCAGCATAGAAAAATGTGGGACCTGTACTTGGAGTTAAAGATGTGTGTGCTATTTCCCACTATTCATGTTACTACTCTGGAGCGTTTTATTGCCATATGTTTACTATTTAGTATATCTTCATACATATATATATTTTTCTTTCTTTGGATATTTTTGTACTACAGTTACGTTTATTAACAATAGAACAGGGACTTATTGACACATTTTGAAAACATAATATATTTCTTGTTTATTTAATTTTAATATTGTAATTTTTTTATGAAAATATAGTTCATTCATCTAGAGAAATTATGAAAATCTAATTTTTAAACTTTGCGAAACCTAAAGAAAAAATTGAATAAATTTCCAGCAAAATTTTAAACCCGAATTTCTATAAAAATTTAGTGTATGCAGACTTATATCCCATTGAATTTTGATGTAATAAAGTGCAAGTTTCAATCGGCTGAAAAATTTTGTTGATTTTTGACAATTTTCTTTTGCGGGGCTTCTTGTGTATTTTCTCCATATAACAAATATTAGGAACTTTTTTTGTGAACGAAAACATCGGTAGATAGGTCGTTATTTTTTATTTTTTATAATTTTTTTTATTACTATTTTTATTTAAATTAACGGACTGTACCCGAATTTCCATGGAAAACTATTTTAGTATTACTCTTTAAATAAATCAAAGCTTTCAAGAAAAATAAAAACCTTTCGGAAAAAAGTTCAATACCAAAAGCTATTTATGCTTTCAATAGACTTAAAAACAATTTGTAAATTTTTTCAAATTATGATGCATTACGGTTATCGGCTCAGAAAATATGCCTCGTTTCGGGCAAAATACATTTAAAGCTTCCATCGTGTCCAACGAAGATCCGAGAGCTCCTCACTAAATGTCGGATAGCGCAAAAACTATTAACTCAGTTGGCCTTCAAATTTTCAGAGAATACTTTCGAGATACTGGTGCAAAATAACTCCATTTTTTAACAGAACTTTCCACCTCTAGCCCCTTAATAAGTTCTATTCCTTTTTCAGTATGCTTCAAGTAGAGCGAAGTTTTAGTAACTAAATTCGTAAATTCCAATAAATGTATTTCATTTTGAGCTCACAACTAAATTTACACTTTGTTAGTTTCAAATTTCTGATTAAAGCAAAATATTTCTTGCATTCAGAAGACGTAAAAAACCCTCCAGCCTTATTTGCAGTGTATTACTCATAACTTGATTAACAAATTTGTTTTAAAATTCCACTTTAATTGCGGTAATTTTTCATCCCAGTCAAGCCAGCAGAAAGGCAAAAACAAAAAAACGCTGGCTATGCTGGAAAATCTTAAATGTTCAAGGCTTTGATTAAGCGCTGAGCCTTCTTCATACGCGCATTCAACCCAATCATTTTGCAAATATTTTTCATGTCATGCAAACAAATACACACAAAAAAAAAAAAAAAAAAAAAAAAAACACATACTAATGTGTAAACAAGCATTTCAATACGTGCATGTATGTATGTAAGTAGCTATGATATTCGAGGACTATGTCACCACAACGCAGCGCAACTTATTAAAGCTGCTTGTCCTTGCCTTCATTTGTGAGATTAATTGTTAATCTGTCCCCAGCGGGCGGAGTAATGTTTTGAGATGGGCTTTTGGCGCAGAAGAACGCTTGGGACGCTGCTAAGGATGAGCGCATCGCCGCTGCTTGGAGACAGCGAAACAGGTCGTAGTATTTTGATTGCAGGGAGGGTTCTTTGGTTGGTTGGTGGGTAGGCGTTGCTAGACTGCCATGAATTTTATTTTCTACATATACAAATACTAAAGTATGCTTACGTATATGTGTGCGTATGTGTGTATTTCGCTACTTTATATGCATAAATTTATATGTCTATATATTTTATGTTGGCACCTCTTCAGCGTACAAATTGCGCGCTTTAACGCCTCTTTTTTACGAGCCTTTTTTAGCCATTCATATTTCCATGCGCTGCTCTCGCTTTGCTAACTCCTCTACTACGTTGGCTAACTACAAGTAAATTTAATACTTTATTATTTTATTTGAAAATGCATTTACGCTGTAGTAGAGTACCAAACAAGACAGAAAAATTATTCAATCAATTCAATTTACAATTAGAATTTTTGGACTGATATCGAACTGGTCCGAAAAGGACCTGATTTGTACCCAGAATAAAACGATTTATTCATGGCTTTTTTTGAATTTCAATATTTTAAATAATCCACTTACGCATATTTTATGTATTAAATAGAATATATAGCAGCAAATAACAAAAAAAAAAAAAACAAAAAAAAAAAAAAACATTATGAACTACTAACTAAAACTAAACTAAATAAATGAAATAAAATTCCCTATAAAAAAACAAGAACAAAACAAAAACAAGAAAAAAAAACAAAATGAAATAAAATAATAAATAAAAAAAGCTGTAAAAACATACATACAATACAATATAAAAGAAAATAAAAATATATATTAATAAATTTTGTTTTACATACTAACATAAAATAAATTAAAACACTACATAAATACTTGAAATGTTTTACAATGTGAAAAACTTAAAATAAAATAAATAAAAAAAACTATAAAAAAAAAATAATATATTGAATTAATATAGAAAATACATAAAAAAGATTTTTTTTTTTTAAATAATTAATAAATAAAATTAAATACTAAATAAATACTTGAAATGTTTTATAATCCATGTTAAAAAATTGAAAACAAAAAAATAATTCTTTACAAAAAAATTCAGAACAAAAGAAAAGCAAAATAAATATATAAAATAAAATACTAAATAAAATATATTAATAACTTGAAATGTTTTATAATATATATAAAAAATTAAAAAAAAATATATAAAAAGGATAAAAATACTATATAAAAATATAAAAAGAGCAATAAAAAATTAAAAAATAAGTAAATAAAATTGATCGAGAATTTCACAGCATTGCTGATCGGAGGTGGCGAGTAAAAACTACTTGCGTTACGACCAGACAAATCTGGCCATCCTACAATCTGAAACAGACAAAATCCCTTATAAGGCTATCGAAACACGAACTAAGCCATGTAATATCTCTTCTCACCGGCCACTGCCTTTTGGGCACTCACGCACGTCGGCTCGGGGTTCCTCAAAAAGACCAGTGCAGATACTGTGAGGACGAAGATGAGGAAGTATCGAGCAGGCATTTGCTATGCAGTTGTCCCGGCCTAGCCAGAAGTCGACTCGCTCTTCTAGGCTCTCCAACAATTGACAATCTTTCAGCACTTTCGGACCTGAAAATCGAATCTCTCATTAAATTCTCGAAACGAATTAATATTTTGGACCAAAATCTATAATAAAAATCTTGGTTAGGTAGGGAAATCATGTAAAATAATGAGCTCTAGGGCAACACAACAGACCCAACTTGCGGTCTAAACCATCCAATCAACCAAATAAAATAATAACTTGAAATGTTTTATAACATATATAAAAAATTTAAAAAAATATATAAAAAGGATAAAAAATATTATATATAAAATAAAATAAGAGTAATAAAAAATTAAAAAATAAGTAAATAAAATAAAATCCGAAATAAATACTTAAAATGTTTTCTATTCCATTTAAAAAAAAATTTAATATAAATAAATAAGTGAGTAAAATAAAATACTACATAAATACTTAATGTGTTTTATAATCTATAAACAAAATTTTATATAATAAAAAAAAAAAAAAAAAATTTATAAAATAAAATAAATATAAAAAAAAATTTTAAATTCTGTATAAATTTTACTCTGCCTTTCTAAGAATACAAAAAAAATCTGAGACTAATACCTATTATATTATTTTAAAATCTAAGGCTGCTAAATATTAATGGGTAAAATTTCAAACTATACCTAATAAGAAGGCTTTTATTGTGCCTTCATTAATTTAATTTTTTGATTCGGCTTCTTATTTTCAAGTAGAGTGTTTCACTCCATAATTTTTTTATATTTTATTATGTAATATTATATTTCATAGTATTTTGTTTTTGTTGCTATTTTGAACTAGTTTGGTGCAGATATATTTTTGACCGATGTCTGACAATTGACTTCTCGTAGGACATCTAAAAATACCGGTTGCTTGTATAGAGAAAAGACAGTTGACAGCCCAACTAGTGTGGTCTGCAACTCATACTACTCGTGCAGTAGTTTAAAACTAGTCCATTTGACTACAGGGCAAGCATACATTTCTATGTGCGCGTGTGTGTACATACATTGACTTTACTGCGCTTTACAGCCGCTCTTATCCAATTTGTTGCACTACCAAATTGTTCTCATTGTTGTTGTAGTTTGCTTTGAGATTAATGCTTTGATTTTACTCATTTACTTAAGCGTGCGTGTGTGTTTGTGTATGCAATCTACTTGCAACATGCCAACAAATAGTTGCATTTTTCCTGGAATTAATTAAGTTTTATTTGTAATTTTTAAATGCTTGCACATTTTTAGCTTCATTTTAGTTGTGGCATGCAGCAAAATGCCACAGTGCCGCACTCCAAAGGAACTATTACAACATCACTTTCCCTCGGGGCCAAAAGCACTAAATGTAATGTATTAATCTTTGGCATTCCATGCTTTCAGGCGCTCGCTTGCATTGAATATTAATGAATTAATTTCCACAGCAAACAATGCACTTGCGGAAAAAACTGGCAAAGCTTAAGCCAAAGCATACAAGCAAGTAGACACACACACACGCAACTGCAGCGCAATTATATCGGTTGCAAGACTAGGCGAAAAACTGCGCCACAAATTGGTTAGTCGCTGGGGGGAAATATTTCTAATTTCTAGGCGACATATTTTTGCTGTAATTACTGGTGAAATAAAGGATTTGTTACTGCTTGAGAAATGTTTAAAATTAGTATATATATAAGTATAAGTAATATGTATGTAAGAAACAAAAATTATGTAGAAAAGTGAATTTATGTGTGTGGTTATTTATGTATGTAATCGATTGACTCCCAAACCGCTGAACTGATTTTGACGAAATTTCTTGGAGTACTCCAGCATAGTCCTGACAATGTTCTTTCATGAAAAATGAGCCGATTGCTTGCTTCAAAAAGAATGAATTAAATAAAAGAAGTAAAGTTTAAAAAATTGGTATCAAATGAAGGATACCTAAGCGCACTTTAATTCAAACGTATTGCCAAATAGACTTGACCCCAGAAATTTTCGTATGGTTAAATGCACTTTGCCAGTTCGCTAATTGGGTTAGCAAAATATTTTATATAATTAATATAAAATATATAATTTTAACTTGTGCAAAATTTGATCGAAATCGAGGACTGGGTTGCATTAAATCACCACGTTTTGTTACAATTAATGTGGAACTAATACTGCCGTTCCACATTAATTGTAACAAAACGTGGTGATTTAATGCAACCCAGTCCTCGATTTCGATCAAATTTTGCATTAAATCACCACGTTTTGTTACAATTAATGTGGAACTAATACTGCCGTTCCACATTAATTGTAACAAAACGTGGTGATTTAATGCAACCCAGTCCTCGATTTCGATCAAATTTTGCACAAGTTAAAATTAAAATTAAATTAAAATTAAACCGAAAAATGGTCAAAGTTTTGCTGACAAATCGTTGAATTTTCCTAAAAAAAAGTTTACTACTGCTATTTCCGTGTCCGACACTGTAGGCGTTTGAGAGCATTGGATCGTTTTGTTACAGCCATTTATCTGCTGCCTGAAAAAAAAATTACATTGTGCTCGTCAAATTAGATTTTGTTGGAAAAAATATACCTTTTCCCTTTCTTTTTCTTGTTTTTTACGGCGCAAATAGGGCAAGAAGTTTAGTCTAAAACATTTCAAAAGGAACCCTCTGTAAACCCATATCAAATTTAGCAAAAGCCTTTCAAACTTCATTCATAATTTAAAAGGCATTCATTTTCAATATTTTTAGGATTCTGGTTGGCTGGTTGAAGTAGTGATTCTCCAAGAATCCAAATGGCGCTTCTGCATTATTTTGTTGCCACATCCTCGCTACCAAAGAGTTATACGGGTTATTCTTACACTACTATATCCAGTCTGTGTGATTGAGAAATAATACAAATGTTGTTCATGTCTGTACGAGGTTCTCAAACAGCGGTTTGCCAAATGATAGCATCCTCGCCTTCCAAAGGGCACTGCATTGACAGAAGAAGTCGAAGATAGTTCCCTTTTTCTCCATCTGACCTCTACATCACCAATCCGCGATTCTTGATTGTACCCACTGGTGTGAATACCGATTCTGCAAGAATGTACTCATGGCAGATCCACCTCTTGCCAGTTCGTTTTCTTTCTTTCAATATTTCGATGTTCCAGAACGCAGGTTAAGGTAACTTACAGGTGCTCGCTCAAGGTGATAAGGCTATTTCTGCTTTATTGCGCCAGCTTAGAGGTTATTGTAGCCGGAGTCCGGCCAGCTTGGCTCTCCGAAAGAATTGCGATATTGCCCTTAAAGGAGAAGTCTGCGATTGGTAGCGTACAAGCTTCCCGTATTGCCAATACTTACGGCTGGAAGACACTGTAAGCATTAATAAGACGCATAGATTTTTCAATTCTAAGTCTATGAGAATATATACCTGCTCCAACACCACAATCCATTTTTGAAACTTCTGTATCTACAGTCTATACTATTCTATATTCTATGTATATTCTATATTCGAAGTTGTTTAGTGAAAGTGTCTTAGTCCATTCTTCACGAGATAGAAAGGGAGTGCCGAAATTCCTATTGGATGCCACCGTTGAGACGATGGAATCAGTCCTCTCTTAGTTCATTCCTTCCGAGATGGGAAGAAAGTGGCAAAATTCCTGTTAAATGCCACCGTATGGACGTTGTAATCAATCTTCACCGAGGTGTGCTGAGCTTGCTGCAATAATATACTATCATGACCATATTTTTCCCCTCCAGTGACCCACTCCAACTAGCCCAAACGCACTCATGGCTGCCATCTTCTTGATATGTAGAGCTACCGGAATAACATGTGTCAGGGCCTCCCTTAGATACGATCAAATTGCATTGATCGAAAATTCTAGTTTAATCAAAAAAATATTGAGACTATGGATCGAATTTTTTGAAATTAAAATTGCGTTTAAAAAAAATATTTTGTGGGAGACATTTTGAAATTGATTAAAATGAAATGTTGTCTGATCTACGATATTTCCAATCATATCTCATTTATGCAAATCGGATAAGAAAATCCTGGCCTACATACGGTTTTAGTAACTCTTGCAAGTGATTCCCGTTTTTTTGCCACTGTCACCCTTTAATTACACAGTCCCGCCAAAAAGATGCTGCTGAGCGTTCGACTCTGTATATTGGCCGTTTTTGAGATCGCTGAGTCCAAATCTGAGGTTGGCTTAATCACATTAAGTCAGGGTTCTGGCATAACCTCGAAAGCACTCCAAAAAATACTCCAAAACCCGCTAATCTCAAACGTTTTTAAACCTAAAACCCGGTAACCTTTCGACTTTTCAGCAAAATGCATAACCTTTAACCCTAAAATTCAAATGATTTTATCCTCATCTTAACATACTCGCATCTTTTTATAAAAAAAATATGTATTTTTTCGAGAGTCTGCCCACTAATATCCAGCATCCCACCGACATTCTCCAGCACTCTTGCCTCGCCACCCTTCATTCACACAATGCGCCAACAAAGCAAATCAACTCAACCAACTAAGTAAGCCAACCAAAAATAAAGGCATAAACAACTTACGCTCACCGCAATCGAGTGATTTATGGTTGAATGGCAGAAATGTGCCCAAACATAGATTAAGTGCAAAAATTTCGCAAACAACAAATATGAAAGGAGAAACGACAAAAAGGGCACAAAAGACACGTGACGCTGATAGATGAAGAGGAAGAGGAAGAGCAAGGAAAGGTTCAAGAAACACCAACACAAATAGGAAAAAACGAAGCAGAAAACGGCCACGCCCCACACCGAACAACTAATGGCAAAAACAACAACAGCAATTACACCCAAAACGCATACATCACAAAAGCGAACGCTGAATGGTTCCATAACTGCTTTGGCCACAGAACAATTGCCCACAGTCAGCCATTCAGTCATTTAGGCATTCATTCACTCGCTCACTCACTCACTCACTCACTCACACATGCCACGAGTACTCATCTGAAGTCGACGTTCTTTGACGGGTTCACTTGGGGTCTACGCAAGACGCTTTGTCACAACAAAGAATGGTTAAATTTTGCGGATTTTCGACCGCTTTTCGGCTATTATTTATTATTTACTACATAATTATTATTGTATGGTTGCAGAGTTTGGTATTTAGTAGTAAATCTTGTACAACATACCGACGACTTTGCCGGGCTTAGCTTTTGGTTGCTGGTGTGGTTGTTGTTCATTTTTGGTTATTTAATTTATTTTCTCTCATTCGTGTGAATTAAATTTTGCGGTCAGCAGCTAATTTTGATTTGTATGCTCACATTTCACCAATGTACTGGCATATGAGACACACACACACACATGCAAGCTTACTCATCACACATCCAAGCGCATAACAACTTCCTTCATACATAGAAGCAATTTTGAGAAATTCCAATTTTTCTTCTCTTTGTCATTATTTCATTATTACTTCGCTGGACAATGCGGTTCCTATTGTTATTGCAATTGCAAATGGGAAGTCATAAACTTTCTTGCGGTTTTCCTGTATGAAAATGATAAATGTGGTTGAAAGCGTCTCGCTGGTGCACAGGGGCTATGAAAAGCAGCCAACGAGGAAAGTGTTTCTTTCGCGGTTACGAATGTGTTGGATTGATTAACTGTTTCGGAATGATCTACATAAATTACAGCGCGCAGACATACAAACATAAAATTGAAGTGGCATGACATATTTTTCACCAGGCGCGGCCCGCGTTGCCCTGATCTATTGTTTTGCGGCAAGGTTTGTGGCATAAAGAAACTTGAAATAGTTTCTGCCGCAATTAACTTTAAAAAAAAAATGATAATGAATGAAATACAAAACTTTCTTGGTAGTGCCTATGACGAAATGACTCAACAATTTTGGCAGCAGCACTCATTCCTTCGATGCAAGTGGCCATAAATAAAATGAAAGTGGCGTAGTATTATAAATTAAAGCACAAGTAATAGGTAAATATGAAATTTCTTAATCCAAATAATATAATATTCATATGTTCAATAATTAATGGTGGAAAACGACTTAGGGGGGTATAGATTTTCATCTTCTTTTGCGGTAACTTGTGTTCGTGGCATCCTATTAACGTTGTTTTGACACATCTAACAGTAACTAACTAACGAAGCACGGTTTCTAATTGTTATAATATCTGCTTTCGATTTATCAACACCCAGCGAGTAGCGAATAAAACAAAAATATGCCCTGAAATCCACCGTTGCAGATGATTGGCAGTACTGCTTGCTTCGTGCTGACTAACTGTTATGTAACTGCTTGCTTCTCAAAGCGTCCCGCCTAAAGAATGGAAATATAATTAAAAAATTATCCCTACTTAGACTTGGAAGTACCAGCCTACGTATACTGCTAAATTGATAATCCTTTCCCATCAAAGTTTTCCGCTTGGCGAGTAGCGGAATTCTCTAATGAGCAGAGAAGTTCAAAATGCTCTTGTGGCAAGACTCCTTGATCTGACAAAAACTAATTTTTTTTCTTTTGAAAACTGGATATTTTTTGACGAATCTTTTCGTTTTTGAGATGCTAAATCTACTAAATCTCCTTCAGTCTCACGACGGTTTCCCAATACGAAATCCTGTATTTTTCTAAGATATCTGGGGTTGTTGCTGTTTTTTGACGGCCTTGCTTTGATCGTCTTCAAGATTTGTAAAGGGAGGTTAAATTTCAAGGGCCGATGTTGAATGTAAACCACACCGAAACGTCAAGTTTTTTCTGCATTTCATATGATGTTTTTCAATCCCAGACTGATTCAATTTGAATCATGGAAAGATACACAATCGAGCAACGCATTAAAGTTATTCAGGCTTATTATGAAAACGAGCGTTCAAATCAAAATGCATATCGCGCACTTCGTGATTTTTCCGGTCAATTTAATCGTCCAAATGTGCGTACAATCGGAAAAATTGTGCAAAAGTTTGAGCAAACCGGGTCTGTAGGAGATGTGAAAACACCAGTGCATGCTCGTACAGCTTGTGCTGCAGAAAATATTGCTGCTGTTCGCGATAGTGTGGTTGAAGAGCCGTCCACCTCAACTCGTCGTCGTGCCCAACAATTGCACCTCTCACGCTCGACGTTGATGAACATTATGCATAAAGACTTGCGTTTCCACGCTTACAAGGTGCAATTGACTCAAGAACTAAAGCCTCTTGACCATTTCAAGTGTCGCCAATGGTCAGAATGGTGGCAGGAAATGGCAACAGTGAATGACCAATTTTCGAAGAAAATCAGCTTCAGTGATGAGGCACATTTTCACCTCAGTGGATTCGTCAATAAGCAGAATTGTCGCATTTGGGCGAATGATAATCCAAGAAAGATTGCCGAAAACCCAATGTACGTCGATTGCCAGCAACAATTCAAGAGCTAAAGGATGAGATAATTCGGCACATTAACGACATAGAATTGCCTCAGCGTCATCGAAAATTTGGACTATCGGATGGAGGTGTGCCGCCGTAAGTAAAGTCAATTAGAATAAGTCAACAACGATTGCAGAGCTGAAACACAGAATTCGGATCGAGATTGCTGAACTCAGTGCGATAATGTGTGAGCGAGTCGTTGAAAATTTTAATTTTCGTATGACAGCCTGTAGAGGCGCTCATGGTGGACAATTAATGATGGAATTTTTCACATACGAACTGTATTTTGAATGCAAGTAGTGAAAGTTGAAATAATTTAAACTTTCTTTTATATATATATATAATTGGCGCGTACACCCGTTTTGGGTATTTGGCCGAGCTCCTCCTCCTATTTGTGGTGTGCGTCTTGATGTTGTTCCACAAATGGAGTGGCCTACATTTTCAAGCCGACTCCGAACGGCAGATATGTTTATGAGGAGGTTTTTCTTGGCAGAAATACAATCGTAGGTTTGCCATTGCCTGCCGAGGGGCAACCGCTTTTAGAAAAATGTGTATTATTTTAAATCAACATCTTGTTCTTCTTGATTGGCCCGACAACCGCCAATTGGCCGAGTTTAATAAAGTGTGTCAGTCGCGTCTTCCGACGCTAGTTGGACACACCAAGAAGAGTCAAGTCCTTCTGATCTTTCCAACGCAGAGGAGGCTTTCCTGTTCCTCTGCTACCACCAGCTGGTACCGTATCGAAAACTTTCAGAGCCGGAGCGTTTGTATCCATTCGCATGACACCAGCCAACGAAGGCGCTGAATCTCTATTCATTCCGCTATGTCTATGTTGTCGTAAAGCTCATACAGCTGATTATTCCATCACCTGCGTTACTCGGAGTCACCAAGGGGCCAGAAATCTTCCGCAGAATATTTCACTCAAAACTTCAGGGGACGCCTCAGCGGCTATTGCTTTTGTATAAACTTATACGCCATGCGATAGGACGGGCATGATGAGAACCTTGTAGAGTGTTAGTTTTGATCGTCGAAAGAGAATTTTACTTAGCCCAAAGTAGCACTTGTTGGCCAGAGAGATTCTCCGTTGAATTTGAAGGCTGAGGATGGAAGTCGGTTCCATCTGTAGAAGTCCACGCAAGTGCGGAAACTTGCTGATCGCCAATCACTTAGGAGTGGCCAGGGTGATGCTTCTGCATACGGTCCAAGCAACTCACAACTTTTGGGCTTCACCCAAGTACCCTCTGCGTAGCTTCCGAATATTCGTTCGAGAGTGAGCTGATGTGAGAAGGCGCAGCAACCTAGGATACCTGGTAGTGCGGGATTGTGTGGAGGTCCCGTCACGTAATAATCCACACCCCATTGAAAACAGTGTCTGGGCGCGTTTGGACCCTTTGGTACGACAAGAAAATATTTTATAGCTACAGCCGCCGTAAAATAAGCAGAATCAGGCACAAACTCAAAAATAATAATACACAGTTCGCATATAAACTACTCACTTCTCTGTACTCATTTCTCTTTCTCTCCCTCTCCCTAAATAACAAAAACCAGCGGCGTATGTCCTATCAACAGATTAAAAAAAAATAACTTTAAAACTAATAACATTTTTCAGGTTTTGTTGAATATGGAAAAAAATATACTAAATTTTTAATTATAACAAAAATTTAATTATAAATCTATTGATTTAAAATTTAAAATTTAATTACAAACATTTTTCTTTGGTTATGTTGAATATGAAAATTAAAATT
The DNA here is from genome assembly GCF_028408465.1 of Anastrepha ludens. Lineage (NCBI taxonomy): Eukaryota > Metazoa > Arthropoda > Insecta > Diptera > Tephritidae > Anastrepha > Anastrepha ludens. The sequence continues at coordinate 118,963,888 of NC_071502.1, forward strand.
AAATTTTAACTCTATTAGACTCAATAATTAACTTATGAAAATATTTTCCTTAACATACCCATTGGATCAAATATTTTTTTTAAATTTAAATTACATTTTTTTTTTTTTAATTTCAAATTTTTGACGTGATAATGTCTTATAACTCGATTTAGCCGGCGGCACGCACAAAAAAATGTGTCGTTACCTTGCTCATTTGTCGTTACCTTCCTCATTGTCGTTACCTTGAATGAACTGCAAGCGAGAGCGCGGAACGAACGACAAAGAGCACAATCGGCCCCCGCGTTCGGCAACGTTCGACATCTGGCTCTGTCCTACTTGAGTGAGCATATATATGTATGTATATGCGCATATGTAGGTATATAAATTTATGTGAATTTGTATTTGCATATGCCTTCTTGCTGTGTGCATGGTAATGAACCATTTCTTTGTTGAGAATAGGACGATGATAGAAAAAGTAGGAAATGAAAGGGAGTGCTTCGAGTGTAAAGTGTCTTGAAAAAGGCAAATCGATGATGGTGCCTCTTAGCATTGTTGACTTATTAACGTCTGATGCACAATCGAAATTGAAGATATCTTTCATGAATTTGATAAATGTTTAGTCATTTTTCACGTTTGTGTAAAACTTGACCTATTCCATTGCAATTCCATTTACCTCCTCCTTATTTTCTTATGACGTTGTCACGTTAAACTATCGTCAGTAAACCGACTTTACAGACAACCTCTGTCTTTTTTTTTTTAGTTATGTTGAATATGGATACAAAATTATCTAGAATTTAATTATAACCCTGTTAAACTTTATAATTAACTTAAGAAAATATTCGTTAGCAAACCCGATGAATTAAAAAAATTTTTTTCTTGCATTTTTGGTTATGTTGAATATGAAAAAAACACTGAAAAAAATTATATATCCAAATCAATAATTAGCTTAAGAAAATATTTTTGTTAACGAACCCATTGGATGAAATATATTTTTTTTAATTTAAACTTTCTAATTTTTAATTTAAAAATTGAAAAAAAAAATATTTTTTTCAGTTATCTATACTAATATTATAAGAGGAAAACTTTGTTTGTTTGTAATCAATAGGCTCAAAAACTACTGGACCGATTTTAAAAATTCTTTCACCATTCGAAAGCTACATCATCCACGAGTAACATGGATTATATTTTATTTTGGAAGTAGGGCTCGAGATATAGGTCAAAACGTGGACCCGGGTAACCTTCGGATGTGCATGTACAATATGGGTATCAAATGGAAGCTGCTGCTGAATGCTTTAGTTCAGAGTATTTCCATCCGCTCCGTGACTAGGGTCTCGAGATAGAGACCAAAACGTGGACCCTAGAATGTGTTTGTACAATATGGATATCAAATTGAAGCTGTTGGTGAATGCTTTAGTACAGAGTATTTTTCATGCCGCTCCGTGACTGGGGTCTCGAGATAGAGACCAAAACGTGGACCCTAGAATGTGTTTGTACAATATGGATATCAAATGAAAGCTGTTGATAAGTGCTTTAATACGAGGTAATTTTCATACCTATTGATGACTAGGGTCTCGAAATATATGCCAAAACGTGGACCCGCCGTGTCTTTGCACCGAATTAAACCAAACTTACGCACATTGTTAAGTAAGTATTGAAAATGGGTTTCGTAAAGTTTGGTTGTAATTCGGAGCACTGGCAACGGGTACAGCGTTCTTTTGAACCAGCCATAATGTCGCTTACTTTTTTAACGCTTGTGGCGGAACTGAACTGTCAAATTGACAGTGTGAGTTACAATGGGTCTATATTTCTTTCTGATTTGGATGCCATAAGGAAAAAACGTAAGTGCAACATGTAAAAATTGTTTGTGAATTTTTTTGGAGTGGATTTTGGAACAGTGAATAATTTCTTACGAAATTTGAGAATTTAATGTGAAATCCGAATGAAATTATGTGTTCGTGGAATAAAAATTTTTTTGGTTTTTGTTTTGAAAAAATATAAATGGATAATGGTTAAAAAAGCTCCAATGCTTAATAAAACATATTAATTGAAACGAAAAATTCATGGATGATCAGGAAAAAAGACGATTGTTTATTCATATGCGTTGATTTGAAATTTAAAAACAATCTTCTTTTTTCCCGATTTTCAATTTATGTTTTATATTTACTCAAAAACAAATAGAAAAACAAAAAATATTGTTTATGCCAAAGCGCTTGAATAAAGAATAAAGAAATAAATAATATGAAAATCAGATATTTTCTGTTCTAAACCATATCTATTCTATTTTAGTGTGCCCAGCGAAGGAGGCCGGGTTTGCTAGTGTTGAATATGGAAAGAAATATACAAAATGTTCTAAAATTTAATTGTAATTCGTTAACAAAAAATTGTTTGGAATTTTTGGTTATGTTGAATATCAAAAAAACTACAAAAATTTATATACCCAAATTAAATAACTCTCTTGGACTCAATAATTAACTTAAAAAAATATTTTCGTTAACAAACCCATTGGACTAAAATTTTATTTTATAAAAATTGAATTTTAATTAATATTTTAATAAAAATTGGTAAAAAATAAAAGTTCAACAAATTTTAATTTATTAAAAAAATTCTTTTTTGGTTTTGTTGAATGGTAATAAAAAAATAAAAAACTTCTATATCGAAATTAAATTATTAATCCAAATAAAATAACTCTATTAGTCTCAATAATTAACTTCTGAAAATATTTCCGTTAACAAAGCCATTGGATTTGCTCTTCTCCATAAGTTGCTTATATTCCCAAAGCTCTACTTTTCAATGCCTGCTTCAAAAAAATTCCAATGAATGTGCAGTTTTATAGGCAACAGGTAGCAAAAGAACAAGAAGGGCAATTGAAGCAATCAGATGCCAACATCAACTCAAAAATTCGAACGATTTGCGTCAGCAATGCAATTTTAACACGTTTAAACTCGTAGCCAACAAGCCAATGGAATGAAGTGAACAGCACAAACGGAATGGCAGAAGTTTCTGCGGTGCGGTGCGGTGTGCAGCGCTGCTATGACAACAACCACCAACAACGAACAAATAAAAAGAAATACACACACAAAAGGCAATTACAACTAAAGCTACAACAGAGACAAAGAGTTGTGCAACAACAATGAAGCGGCAACAACAAAAATAATTACAACAGAGCTGCAATTGACAAGCAACAACATTGGCTATAACATCCACCAAGCAAAGGATATCTGACGACACTTCAGCGCTGACAAGTCGAAAGAGAAGCCGCTTTGAAGCGCAAAGCAACCACTACTCGTGTAATATTGTTGTTATTGTCTCGTGCAATGCTGTTATGGCTAGTTGCTGTCGCCTTTTATTGCACATGCTTTAATTGTTTGCTATTTGTAGTTGTCATTGTTGTTGTTATTGCTTGAAGCTGGAAGCTGTGTGCTGCCGTAGCTGTTACTGATAATTAATGTGACCGTTTTATGAGCAGCAGCAATGCAAAGCAAAGTGAATTTCACGGACGTGCAGAAGACATTATTGTTTATATTGTTGTTGTTATTGCAGAATACATAGCTTATGATAGCAAAGTCATTGCCGTGCGCTGTCATGTTGTTGTGCCAACAAAATGCAGCCAACTCAAAGGCAATGCAGCGCCAGCAGGTGAATGTCTGGCTATCGAGGGCGTCGGCAGTGGCGGTGGCGGTGGGGCGTTGACGCTGGCAGCTATATTTTCATGTTTTCTTTATTTAATTTTGTATTTCACGCATGCTTGTGGGTTTGAGTATGCAGCTTGCGGCATTGGATGCTGCAACACTGTTAAAAGCGCTTGACTTTGTAGCAACAGCAGCGGCAGCAGCAGCAGCAAGGGCGCAACGTCGTCGTCGTTGGCGACAATGCCATAAACGTTGCTAATTAATGAGAAAGAGCAACGAGTTACAATATTGCCATTGCCGGTGCGTGGCATAAACGTACTATGTGTTTAGTGATGTTGTTGTTTTGCTTGTTTATTGTTGCTGCTGTTGTTGGCTGTAACTCGCTTGAATGCGCGCCAGTTGCGCTTTGACTGCGTTTTATGGATTTTTATGGGTTTAACTGCTTCTCGATGTCGCTTCGGATATTTTTTCCTTACACTTACCACTTTACATGCAACACAGTTCAGGTAGTGCAACATAGTAATTTTTTTTTTCAGCAAAATTTCTGTTCTTTCAAATGAATTTTCCGCGTTAATTCATACAAATTTCAAACTACCCTGTGCGCCTCTCTTATCGACAGGGGGCAATCTTAATAAGGCCACGCGCTTTCTCACCTGCTGGGCGCCATACCAATTCCACCAATCCTTCCATTGGTCGTGGATTTAATGCAACGCATTACACGGAGTTGCTTATAATTAACGCCAATAAACGATCAACTACAACAAAAATGCCACTTAAACTGCGGCAGCTTGACGCCAGCAATGTCAACTGGCCACTTCTTATCTTTATGCATGCGGTGGTTGTTGTCGTGGCAGTTTTCCTTATGCAGCTTCTTAATTGTTGTTGCTTTTGATTTTTCTTTTCTTTTATTTCGTGCTAGTTTTAAGATATTCGCTGTTGTTATTGCTTATTTTTGGCGTCATCACATCACAACTCAAATTCTGACAATCTGGCTGCAGCTGACAACCTGCCACTGCCGCTGGCATTCGTTGACATTCGAGGCTCTCTCGCCAGCGTGTCTGCATTGGCCCCGCTTTTGCTGCGCCTTTGCGCCTCCTCTTCCCCAATACTGTAGCCCCAACTCTCTGCTCTTTCTACTTCGCTTCAAAATTTTCACATACATACACCCTTGCCCCACTGGCTTCATCCAATACTTACCTTCGCTCCTCTTCATCGAAGGTCACTTCTCCTGCCGCCGTTTGCTGGTTTTCGTTGTCCTTCGCCCATTGAATGACCAAAGTGTCTGCACGTCTGCCACTTTTGTTGCATATAAATGAGCCGCAAATCGACATGACATTAACCTTGAAGTGCAACTTTAATATTCAACCTCAAGCAGACGTAGCGTTTAGTGTCACTGCGCAGGTTTCGGCTGCTCAGCCTATGTGCGTGTGCGTGTGCAGCCGTGCATCGAGCTGTTCGCAGGTTTCGCCTCTCTGTTGGGTTGGCTTGTTAATTTTGTATAACAACAATTCTACATACATACATACATACACACACCCATATGCATTAGTACTTATGCGCATACATGCGCCTTATGCCAGTTTATGCTCTTTGGCTGCATATGACAACTGCATAATTTGCGCTAAGAAGAAACTGTCAATATAAATCATAAATTTTGTTCATTAAGTTGGAGTATGTCGCTGCGTAATTTATTCCTTCTCATCTTCTTTAGGCTATGAAGAAATAAGAATGAGTATTAAGTTTAATCTTAAAGGCGAATTTAATGACTAGGGAGAGTACTCAGCTGAGGAAAGAACTTGTAATGCCTGAAAAGATATTTGACGGCATATTAAGCCGTCCCTCTGATATTGACACCCTTGATTAGTTTCACCCCATGAACAGTTCTCTCTGAGCTTTTCCGATGTACTCATTTTCCACTGTGACCACATGGGTTTGACTCTCTTGTATATACTGAGAAGTTCTCGCCATCTACCAGTTTCTTTGAGAAAGAACTCGCTTCTCTAGATCGGTGAGAGTGTTACGAAGTCACCACTTCTTGCAAACTCATCTGCTCTGTTTTATCGTTTCGTGGTAAGCGCAAAGTCTTACTATACAAACCTGCTGGAAAGCAAACTGCTCTATTCCAGACCGCAGCTACGGAATTGGCAAGCCACCACATGGATGTCTACTGCTGCCACCTGAACGCTATGACCACAGCGAGCCTCTAATGGTCACTGTCAATAGGGCCTGCATAAGCTTTGCAAGCAGTTGCTGCTGGAGACTTATTATTTTTAATATGTGGAGATTTAGCACTGAGACCTCAATCAGGGTGTGTTTACTCAGTCTGTGTCGCTTAAGCATCAGTGATGGGTACGATGCCAACACATATTCGGCGGTTTGATGTTCCTCTCTACAGAACCTGCAAGTTCCACTGGAGTACACTCCCAGGTTAGTAAGATGCTAATTCAAACTACAATTCCTTGTTCGACTTCCTGTGATGATTCTTAAATTTTTCTTAATTCCATACAATCTTTTAATCGGCTTAGATTAAAGGTACCTGATGATTTTTCAAGGTAGCTGAGTTTGAATGTCTCAGTATGATCTTTTTCACCTTTAATCTACTTCCTGAATAAGAGAGGAAAAGATCATAAAATGGATCTGCGCCTATAAATGGGGAGGTCGTCCCTTACCTGGCTAATCTGCGATTTTGGTCTTAGTAATTCCCATAGGGCAATTACTTGGTTGTTTTGGCCTAAGTTATTTAGTTGATCAAGACATTCTTGGATTACAGTTGCATTATTTTCCAAGGCTCTAAAAATGCAATTAGCCGCATAGGTGGCAGCTTTGCTCAGTCGGAATGTTAATGTCTATGAATGAAAGAAAAAAAAGTGTAGCATTGAAATTGAAATTTCAAAAGGTCGAGCCAAGAGGCACCAAGAGATTTGGTGGCTCCTAAAACACTCAGGTTAAAAAGTCCACTGTATTTAGAGCTCAGGAAAGAGGGTAGATAGTTAAGGAGGGAAGAAGAAAAGTATCAAAGAAAGAGATAGGAAAGAATAGAGACAGAGGTAAAGATAGTTAGTCCTGTGAGAATTTTCCAGATTCTTTGGCAAATCTGTAAATAGCCTCCAGTTTTAGAGAACGAATATTACGCATTCCAACGCCATCGGAACCCAAAACTCGTAGCCGTGCTATAGCAAAGGCAGGACACTCACAGAGAAAGTGCTCAGTACTATCCGCCTCCTCCAAGCACGTCAGGAACATTGGGTCCTCAATGATTCCAATGGTGGTCAGATGCTGACCCCTTGTGCCCTGTAATGATACCGACCATCAACCGAGCGTATTTCCTTCCAAATTTTACTAGAAAGTTTGACAGTTTTCTGTTCTGACTTGTCACAAAATACTTTACAGTTTTGCAGGGTTGTAGAACGGACCATCGCTCTTTATGTAAATTACTGTGGAACTGATTCCGATTATTGGCTCTGGCCGTTGTGGTGGAACCGCTAACCTACGGTTGGCCAATTCATCGGCAATTTCGTTTCCTTGAACATCGGAGTGTCCTGGAATACATATAAGGGGCCGTTCAAGTATTACGTAAGCAGATTTATTACAATTATTTACCCCCCCCCATCCCCCTTGTCAGCAAAAGTAAGCAAAGCTTTTACCCCCTCCCCCCATGCTTACGTAAACATTTTGAATTAAAAAATGTATTTTTTTTTATATTATAATTATAATGTTATAATTATAATTTTAAAAATAAGAAAATAGATTTAGAAAAGAGATTAGATTTTACTGATGCAGTATTCAACATAGAGTAAGGGACAAAAATAGGTATTATAATCTTACGAACATAACAAACTTATTTTAAATTTTTGGTACACATATTAAATTCAAATTAACAGTCTTCAGTCCATGAAACCCGAATCCATGATTCTAAGTTTTCGATGACATTGGATTGCTTGAATTGCTGCTCAGTGTTGAGAATCTGCTCACTTTCATCCGATTTTGGATTGTCTACGTCGTTCTCATCGAGCCATTCAACATCATGGTGCTCTAAATTTTGAATAATGCACATCAGTTCGTTAACACGACGAGCAGCGGCTCTTACAGGTCTAACTTTCCTATCAGTGTGCGTGTTTGCTTTTTTATGGATCTTCTCGATGTGACGATTTAGTCACTTGATGGAAGCATGATAAAGACCACACGTTTTGCATGTTCTACTTGATAGCCTCAATTTTACCGTCGGACAAAAATAATCGTAGGGCATTTGCAGGAAATCTTTGAGTGAAGCACTTAAGCGTAGAGCTAAATTGACTGGAAGATTAAGAAATTGCCCTCCTTCATCCAAAACCAAGTCATCCACTGTTTGTTTTACTTTTACGGGTGGTGGAAGAAACCTGTTGCCACTTCTTGGATGACAGCATTCTGTATTTCTACATTTTACAATTTGAAGCAAGTATTGGCTTTCACGCACATGTTCTGAATACCATTTAATGTCTGGAAAATCAGGAACATCTTGTTGACCTGCCCCAACATATTTTGCAGTAACATTATAGCCATCAATTTCCATTGAACTCCATACTTCAGCTAATACATTTTCTGCAAATTCGAAATTAGATCTTTCTAAATGCTCATCAATTGTAACGCCACGTTCATCCAAATGATACCCAAAATGGTCATGAGGCAATATTAAACCAGCCAGTTCCCGATTAAGAGGAGCCATTCTGCGCTCTACTCTGTTGTACGCACTTCTTCCAGGAGCATTGGTAGCTAAAAACAATGCATCGAGATCATGTCGCTTAAAGTGTTGTATAGCAAACCCTATGACCTTTTCATAACGCGGATTTTCATCTGGCCCTCCATCAACCGTCATGATTACCACTGGTTTTACTAGTCCATGGTCAGTTTTAGCTAATGGTCGAAACTATTCAAGTTCGAGAAGGGTCTCGAAATCCTGAGCATGAGTATTAGCAGTAGATGAACTATGCTTTCCACTTCGAATAGCGATGTATGTTGGTCCAGAGTATCCAACGGCTTGCGGTTGTCCTAGCATACTGGAAGTGATTTTGATACCAGCGTAAACAGATGGTATTAATTTATGACGCTCAGCGATTACCCAATCGTGGTCAAGTAATTTGATTCTATATTCCATGTGCATTAGAAGAGGTGCTTGCTTATTTGCCGCAGTTACGCCAATAGGGACTCGAGCTTTATCATCTTGAGATATGAAAAATACTTGAATTGGTCGAAGTATGGATGCGATGTTCTCTAAATAATGGATTGATGTTTCAGCGAACTTCATATCTAAGTGGCTCTTGTGGTGATCAGTTTGAGCCCGAATGAGCTTAACAGGGACTGTCGATACATGTCCTCGTCCCTCTGCAGAATTAGACTTTCTGGGAATCAAACGAAGATATGTCCCACTGCGACTAATGTCAAATCCTATTTTACGTAATTCTTGTGTGAGTTCATCAAGAGTTTTTACGCTGCGAATAGATTCCGTTCGTCTTCTATCATCTGTTGCACTCCCAAATAAAGCTACAATATATCCGCAATTGTTTTCAATAGTGATGGTTGATTGGTTTCAAGATTAGGACGCCCCACTGAATCCCTAAGAGATAGTCTTTTTTTTATTTCTGGATTTTCATGACAAATATCTTCTAAATTTCTTTTCATACCATCCCTGTGCTTCTTCTGGGCAACTGCGTTTTGAATCTTCCTGGTTAAAGCCTGTTTTGCTGTTTTTATTTCCTCACGCAACTTAATGATCTGTTTATCAACTTCAGCACGGCTTGGCATAGTATCTCTAGTAGAATACAAAGCGTTCAGATTTTTTTGAGTAGAGCAATCTTATTTTTCATAGCTTCCAGAGAAGGTTTTGCTCTCTGTTTATCTGCATTTTCATTATTTTCACATTGCTGTTGTGATTCATTACCGGGTTTTATTTTCTCTTCTTCCTGTTTTTTAATATTTGAAGCTGGCTGTATAATTTGTGTTTTTTCTGTAGGTTTACAGGTAGTCGTTGCCTAAAAGTACAAACTTTCTATTGGTTCTGCTAAAGATTCTCTTATTAAGCTACATAAATACAAAGTATGCAATAAAAACTGAATTTAAAGATTATTTAAAGCCATAGCCCGTCATTTACGTGTATCAACTTCCCCCAGAGGGAAATTGCAAAATTCGCATACATTTCTAATATTTCTATACTCATTTAAAAATTAATTGTATTGCCAAAAATTGTACCTGGGAATACCAAAGGTTTGGGGGTTTCACTATATGGGCTTTCATACTAAATTGTGCCCACTTCGCCTCCAGACAGGGTAATCAATAACGACAGCTAAATCCTCTACTACCTGAAGACTTCATATCGGAAAGCTTGGCTGTTACAAGGCTGCCCAAGGCATTTGATATGGAATTTGAATTTTTAGATTTGAACTCATTCCAGCAGATTTTGGTTAACTTTATTGCTATTTACGGTAACTTATCTAGGTTACTAAGTCTCTTTAAATAGGGTTGATGTCGCTGGAGCTCATTCGCTTTATATTTTGTGTAAAATATTTACATTTTTCAGATCTTTAAGTTGTTGCAACTCTAGCGGGATATACATAAAAAACTTATTCAGAGTCAGCTGCCTTCCTGTATGCGTTATACAATTCATAACTTACATTTTTTCCAGATTATGCAACACTTCCTCCTACATTCACCATGGCTACTTTTACTTTTTGTTAAAAAAAAAAATAATTAAAAGTTAATGTACAAAAATTTATTAAAAATACCAGGTTAAACAACCTCAAATCACGCGTCTAGTCTGCGACTCACGATCTCTTTGTCCACCAACAACTCAACGAAACTACGATAACTTTTAAAGCAAGCCGTGATTTTGCATGTTTACAACAAATAAGAGAGATCATTTGCGAAAAAATTTAAAAAAATATATAAAGTCGCATAAAGTGCCGTAAATTAGCTCCACGTAGCACTTTCTATATGGCCGTAAATAATATACGATTTCTGGCATGTTAAGTAATGAAAATTTGGTAACACATACCACAAAGTGTTGGTGCAACACGAAATTACCGCCATAAAGAAGGAGGGCCAAAAAACAAAAATAAAACAATTAATAAACAATATAAAAGTTTCTTAGCAAAAGTATTTGTAGACGCTTACCGAAAACTACTAATACCAACAACAACCATAAGCGTAAGCCCAGTATAAGGCAAAGCGTTAACAGTCAAAGCGAAGTATCGAAATTTGGACTAAGCTGCGCCAAGCATACAAATTCCGCATTTGCCAAGCTTGCCAGGATCGCATTCATGGTTTGGGTATTTGTATGTGTGGGCAAGCGCTACTTTACTGCACTGTGCTGCAGCCATCATAGGCATTTAACCAACACTTTGACTTAGTTTAGGTTTAGGCCGCCGATTAGCAAGTAACTTGGTGGCCCAGCTGGCCATGCTAACTGGCTGGTTGGTTGGCTGGCTGGCTGCCTGTTTCTTGCTTCCACCAACTTGCTACAACCACGGCAAATGGAACTGCAACTGCCTCCGCTAGCTCTGCAACAACAAGCACTTTGGTTAACCCAGTTTTAATAATCACGAAATTTAAGTCATTCCACTGTAATTACCTTTTTGCATTTTATTATATTTATTTAAAAGTTAAAAGTTAGTTGCCAACAAGCAAACCTTTTTCCAAAGCTTTGCGCGCATTTTGCCTATAAAAATTTCCATGACTACAAAAGGAAAAAGCTTGTAGCGAACTCATTGCAACTTATTCACGTTGACTCTTTGGTTGGAGCTTTGCTTTTGTTGTCTCAACAATTGGTGCTTTGCCTGTTTCGCTTTTTAGACGCTTGTTGTTGTTGGAGCCAAGTTGTAGCTACTCTTTGTCGAGGTTGCTATTTTTGGGTTATTTTAATATAATGTTGTTGTTGGTGTTGTTGTTTTCTTTTACATGATTTATTTTCTTGTTTTTTCCACCGAAAATTGCCAAAAAGTTGCGCTCGCGCATTCAGCAAAAGTCATTTTTACAACTCTTGACATATCAATGTGAATAAATCTTATTCTCTTTTCGGTTAACCAACTTAAGCGAAAATTTATTCGAACTATAAGGATGCAAAAATACTTACAATGTATAAAAAAGTGTAAAAAAGAATCCATTCATGCAACAATTTAACATTTGTACGTGGCTGCTCCTAATCTTGCATGCAGCAGTGGCATAAGTAATGCACGTTGGTGGTGCACAGTGAAAAATGGGTAATACAAAAAAAGGCCGAAATAACCAGCAGTTATGATATTCAAGCATTAAGGTGCACAATGAAAATTGGTGATCCAGCTCGGCCTAACAGCCAATAAAGGATATGCACTTAGTTTAAGAAGTAGTCTGGTAGGGCCCGCCTTAAAATTTTATTTGCATAAGTAGCCAAAAATGCCTAGCCAAATTAATATATCTTTGTTATTTTCTAGGCACTATTGGGTACATTTTATCCCTGTATGTATTCGGCTCCCTAAGGGCCACTTGACTACGTAATAACTATGATAGACACAGTAGTAATGCTCTGGATATGGGATCTTGTAGATATTCCCTCTTTGATTCTGATCATTTTTTAAGATACAATTTTTTTAGGAAATTATTCTCATTTTTCTTTACTGTGATAATACTGGTATGGCTCAATTACGTAGAGAACAAACAATTGGTCAAATAGCCGCCGCGGCCTCGGCGGCACACCTCCATCCGATGGTCCAAATTTTCGATGACGCTGAGGCATAATTGAGGATCTATGCCGTTCATGTGCCGAATTATCTCATCCTTTAGCTCTTGAATTGTTGCTGGCTTATCGACGTACACCCAAAGAAAGAAGACCAACGGTGTCAAATCACATGATCTTGGCCAATTGACATCGCCGCGACGTGAGATTATTCGGCCATCAAATTTTTCACGCAAAAGAGTCATTGTTTCGTTCGCTGTGTGATAAGTGGCACCATCCTGTTGAAGTCACATATCGTCCACATCTATATCATTCAATTCGAGTCATAAAAAGTTCGTTATCATCTCACGATAGCGAACACTATTCACAGTAACTGCCCCACCGGCCTCGTTTTGGAAAAAATACGGCCCAATGATGCCGCCGGCCCATAAACCGCACCAAACAGTCACTCTTTGTGGGTGCATTGGTTTTTCGGCAATCACTCTTGGATTATCATTCGTCCAAATGCGGCAATTCTGCTTATTGACGAATCCACTGAGGTGAAAATGTGCCTCATCACTGAAGATGAAGTGCGCGATATGCATTTTGATTTCAACGCCCGTATAACTTTAACGCGTTGCTCGATCAGGTATCTTTCCATCAATCAAATTGAGTTAATCTGAAATTGTAAAAAGTCCAACAAAATGCAGAAAAAGCTTGACGTTTAGGTGTGGTTTATATTCAACATCGGCCCTTAAAATTTAACCACCCTTTAAAAATCATAAAAACGAAGCCAGAAGCTTGAGTATCCACATAAATGGGTAAAAAACTAAACAGTTGTGCACGTAAAAAGTTTCAGATGAATGCTGATGTGCTATATTGATAGTACGGTAGTTACACTTGTGAGCTGGTGGCATCATTCAAATGTCGTGGATCTCTCATCTCTGCGCCCTCAACATCCAAACAAAAAGTTAGTGCAAGGCTCTAGGCGAGCAAAGTGACCTTATTTTCGCTAAACAAGGCTCAAGTTTCCTCATTTCTTTCTAAGCCTAGCGTTATTTGAGCTTCTGAAACCTGGCAGATGCGAGGGGCGGATGGAGAAAAGCTTAACATACTTGAGTTGAAAATCCTACACCACATCCGGTGCGGATAGATCTCATTGTCAATCGCGTCAACTATCGCCTACGTTACAAAGATGAATGCAAGCTTCAGCTGCTTAAGTGGGCGGGATATATTCTGAAAATGTAACCAAATGAAATAGCAAAAAAGATCTATGGTAGACCTAAGGAGGATCAAAAATATCTTCCATAGTAAGCAGTATATGCCTTACAAAAGGGGTCGTCAAGAAAACACTGTTGATGACGACGCCAAGATCTTTGGACTGAAAATCTGGAGGATGTCTGCAAAGGATCAAGGTTCTTGGTCGAAGCTTTTGAGGGTAGCTAAGGTTCAACCCGGATCGTCACGCCAAAAATTGCGATGATGTTTGCGTACTTTGACTTCTAGGAGGTACATTTTGACACTATTTAAAGCAATTCTCACTTAAAAAAACATAGTTAGGTTTGATTTTTCAAATACATTTTTTGTAAGGCAATATAATGAATGGCATGCATAATTCTGTACTACCTATATTTCCTATCCCAAAGCCAGTGTAAACAACTTTTGAGTTTCAAAAAGCATACAAACTTGTGGAAAAAAACATTTTTCCACACTAAAAGCACTACAAAGGATGAAAAGGCTAGGACACGTGACGCATATGCCATATGATGTGGTAGAGGGTGAATGTAGAAGAGATAACTCGAGATGAAGATGATAAGCATACAAAGCCAAGACAAACACAGACTACGACGGAAAGATGCAGCAGCAGTGGACCTTCTAACAATGACAGTTAGAAACTGTGAGAAGAAAGTACTTGAATGCCAAGAATGGCAAAAAATTGTCTTGCAGGCCAAGACTCCCAAGAAGCTGTAGCGCCAAACGATGTTGAATTCTTCGCTGTATACGCTGCTGCTCAAATTAAAGTCACAATTACAATACAATTGGGCACCAAACGACAATCAGGAATGATTTGTGCAACAGACAAAAGCAAGACAGAGGGACGCCGCGCTCAAACAGACAAACATAGACAGACGATCCCAGAGAAGCTAAACACTTCCTCCTCAAAATGGCAACTTTTCAATGCATTGACGGTGAATTAGAAAATTGAACAACGAAATGAGACATATCAAATAAATAGATAGAGGAGCAGCGGGGCTGAGCAAACAAACACAGCAACAACTGCTGATGAATAAAAGCAAAAATAGAATTAAATAAAAATGCAAAAATTGCAACAAAAAAAAAATTATATTACAAAAGTAGCTACAAAGGGTTATGAGCAGCCTCGACTGCTGGTGTTGCCGCCATAACGGCATAACTGCATAACTGCTGCGGCTGCCACCCGCTGTAGTTGGCGTGAAAAATCGTTAGGAAAATTCGATTTTTTAACTGCTTTGAATGCAATTTTTAATTTTTCATAAAAGCTAACAAATAACTGGCATACAACAATAAAATATGCCATCAATATCGTACAATAGTTGGAGCAGTTTGAAAAATTGCAACTCCAATTTTGCCAAAAAATATGTACCATATTACGTATGACTGTAGGCATGTGTATGCATGTGTGTGTGTGTGTGTGTGTGTGTGTGAGTGTTTGCTAGTTGCAAATACAATGGCGATGCGACTGCAGATCGATTGCAACTGTTGCATGACAGCATGTTGCACGCGGCGGCGGCACAGTGTGAGTGAGTCGTTGAGGTGATTGAGGGTGACGCTGCTGTTGGAGCGACTGTTGCTGGCTGTGGCCGCTTGTAAAATGGCCAAATTGACATTTAGCAACGAACGACGCGCAGGCAAAAACTAAATAATGATACGAAAAATACTCGATAGATTTTGTTGGGTAAAATAAAATGACAATAAACGAAATAACAATACCCAATGAGTTGAGAGTTTTTTCAACTGTGAAGAGAAAAAAAAAAACTAAAAAAAAAGAACGCAGAAAAAACTCCAAAAAAATTGGCAAAAAGGTTGCAATGAAAAATACATACAAATATGCATACATAGAGACATACATACATGCACACATACCTACATATATGTATACACACATATATAGGTACAAGCACATAAACTGAACTTTGATGGCACATCATGCAAGAGCAGCAGGCAAGAAGTGGTACACAGGCAAAGAGGTCATCAGCGTGGTAATATCAGTGAAAAAAATAAAGAAAAATAAATAAAAAGTCAAAATAAATAAATCTAAAATCGAAACGAGCAAAGGCATTCGACAAATAATGCGCACTCCTAACTTGTTGGAATTGAATGAAATCGATTGGCGTCGCTGCAGCAATGCAGATAATTGCTTGAAATTGAACGGTTAAAGCTTCGTAATTGTTGTTGATATTGCATTGAATTTTTTGGTTTTTACATAATTTTTCTTCCTATTCAATTCAATTCAATTCAATTGTGACTTGCTAAGCGCAATAAGCCACCACCAGCAACATCTTGCCACTTTGCTACTCCAAAGCAAATGGAAACACAAACAAACGCAAGCCACTCAGCCGGCGCGATCGAGATGATCAACAGCCCCCAAACAGCTAAGCAGCCAAGGCACTCAGCCAACGCTGATAACTGCTAAAGCGACAGCGTTTAGCGCTGAGTATGTGCCTGCCGGGCGCCCAAGTACTCGTACCCCGATTGCCAAACACTGCATTCGATTGTATTAAATTAAGTTAGTTTGATCTTTAATTGGAATTGGTATAGTCAAAATATCTTACAAGTTGTTATTTAGTTAAACTTTTTCAGCTTTTATTTTCTTAGCAAAAAAACAAAAGCAAAAATCGCCATTCGTGGCCTAAAAGCTGCAGCTAACAAATTGTTTAGTTATTTATGCATTTCGTTTCTCGTATTTCTATTTGCTGTTTTTTAGTCAGTTCGGCTTTTTAGTTGGAACTCCCGAAAATTTGTCTATCTGCCATCGATTCGTTTTTTGAGGTGAGGCTGTAAAAGGCTTAATTATTGGCAAATAGTTGGTATTTAGCATTTAATTCGTTGTAAACTAGGAATGATTGCTTAGGTAAAAAATCACAAGCGAAAATATTACAATGGCTAAGATCGCATGAACTTTGGCGTGGCGGAAAAAGTCGAAAATTCAATGCAATTATGGAATGGATTCTGGGAATAAACTTTTAATAAACGGAAATAAAAGTTGGCAGAAAGTAAAGATTTTTTTTCATTTAAAATAAGAATAAAGTATCTTCTGTCATTAAAAATTTACTGCTTTTTTTACTTTAAATATTTAGCGCACTCGCGCATCGACTTCCATATATCCAACATTTCTGGTACTCAAATAGACGCGCTCGCTTGCCTGGGAACCAGCATTAGCATTGACATGCACGAGAGTCGTTTTTGCTAGCAAGTGCTACATGTGCGCAAAATTAATCATCCATTTTTGTATTTGAATACCTTTTATTAAATAAAAACAAATGGTCTTTCATGATCAAAATGACCTTTACGTCCTCCATTACTTGTTTGTTTGTATAGCTGTCAAGTTCACAAGGGTCAAATATGATTGACGTACGACGACATTTCCGAAAATTATTTACTCTTCGATCGTGGCCTTGTGTTCCACACTGGAACTCTAAGAATTTATGATGTTGAAGATGAAATACCCTTCGATAGGGTGTTTAATTTTGCGCCACCTTGTACTTCGAACCAAGTAGACAATTGCGGAGTGAAATATTCTTGTAAGGGTTATTCATCAAAAGTGCTCGAGCTGTGACATCAAAACAAAAGTAAGGCATTTAGCGATTGAACCAAAAAGTTTAATTCTTATTGTCATAAACACCCGATAAAACTAGGTTCCACATCCTCACATACCACTTTTGAATGACATATTCCCGTAAATGGCGTCCAAATTTCATTTAAATTTGCAAGGAAAAGGATTGATGAGACTGCCAAGCCAAAATCTGTAGAATAAGTGCAGAGGCATCTGATGAATAGGCCGTGAATTTTTATGGCTTCGAAAATTTTGTTTGTTTACAGAGCCACTCAACTAGAAATGTGTCTAACCACTAAAATTTTTTTGTGTAAAAATTGTAATAATCCATTTTACGAGCAATAATTTCAAAGGGGTATTTAGCTTTTATATACTCTCGTGATGAAAATAATAGTTAAGCGATATTTTGACCCACCCATTATTTGACTGACCATTCTGCAACAAATATTATAGCAATCCAAGTTTTAAACTTTAAGGAATACTTATAAAAATTCGATAAAATTTCATAAAAATTTCTAATTTTTTTATTAAAACTAAAATTATTTGGACAATAGGCTTATGCTCTTAATTAGTGCACTAATTCATGCTAAAGTTGATTTTGTGAAATTTTTCGCTTTCAAGATAATTGCAAAAGGTAGTCACACTGGACATAAACAGAAGTGGTTTTCGTGGCCAACAACTCAAACACCGACATTAGGGAACAATATTTCAATGTGACTGATTTTAGAGTGTTGCGCATTGAAATCTCTTAAAAATAGTTTTAATTTTATCCAAGAATTATTTCTATATATTTTTTTTAATGAATTGAAATCACTGTCGCACGTGACATTTTTCCATCATGATATTTATGATCTTTTTATTGCTCTTTTTACGAAATTATACAAAAACTAACTTCGTAAAAATGTTTCAAAATCAATAGAAGTATTCACCGATATTGAAAAATGGTAGCAAGAATATTTAAATTACCGTGTAATATTAAATATAGCCCCGTAATGATTGATGGCAAAGAAGTGGAGTTCGAGCAGAGAAACCACAGATTATGCTAGGCAAGGGCTGCATTCGGACGCTTATGGAAATGGCTTGTTTCGAAAACGATCAGAAGAGCAGAAACTTCAATGATTCACAAAGAAATATTTAGGAATGCAGAATATTCTGGCCGAACATAATAAGTAATGAAGAACAATGGATACAAACGAACGAAGAGCCCATCACACGCCAGCTAACACGTAGAAACTGGAGTTGAATAGGCCACGCGCTTAGAACAACGTTCCACAGTATCACAAGAATGGCCGCAGATTGGAATCCTCAGCGAAGCAGAAGCCGCAGCCGACAAAAAACAACTGGAGAAGATCCATCCTGCATGACTTATCCTCCATAAACACTAGCTAGAACAATGCTAAGACGATAGCAACTAATCACGTACGTTGGAGAAGCCTCGTAGAGGCACTAAGCTTATCAAAGGAGTAAGCAGGAGAATGCAAAAACAAAAATATAAAATATGCAAGAATAAATTTAACTAAAAATTATATCAGGAATATCTTGAAATGGGATATGGACACTTACATTGAATTTATTTATTAGGTTAGGGAATACGCTCGTAGCGTTTTTACCGCATACTTTTATTTAAACCAAAAAGAATGAGTATATCAATTATTTATAACCTCTTCCCACCTCTTGACCAATTTTTGATACCATTCCGTTGCTTGGTCTGGTGCCAAAGAAGTTGTTGAGCAAGTTTTTAAGAACCTCTTTGTTATCGAAGGTAACGCTCTCATATGGTTTGACAGGGAGCGGAACAGATGGCTATACGGCGAATGTTGAAGAGCCTCCCATTCGAGGTCCTGGAGTGTGGCTTTGACGATTTGTGCAACTTGGGGCCTGGCGTTGTCGTAAAGGAATATGGCTTTACCATATCGATCAGGTATTTTCAGTCGAATAACCTTAGCCACGCGGTGTAGCTAGGCAATGTAGAGCTTCTTGTTGACCATGGCATTCTTTTAGAGTATTTTCTAGTGCACCACACCCTGCCAGTCCCACTAAACACATATCACGATCTTCTTTGGATGAAGATCCGGTTTGACTCTCGGCTTTGGTGTATCTCCTGGAGCCACCCACTCCTTGTTTTGATACATATTAATGTATTGGCACCATTTCTCACTGTCGATTCGGTACGAAAAGTATTGTTTCTGATCCCGTGTTGTTTCTGATCCCGTGTTGCTCGAGATGCTGAGAAATAATCTGAAGGCAACTTTCTTAATTTTTTTCGTTGAGCTCGTGACGCACCCATACTCCCAATTTTTCGGTAAATCCCATTGAATGAAGGTGATTGAGAATTGTTTTATCGCAGCTAATTTTTTCCGTCAATTCACGACTGGTTTGGCGATCGTGCTCTTTCAAAAGTTATTTGAGACGTTCTGCATTGAATTCAGAAGACCTTCCGCTGCGGTTGGTGCCATCGACGTCAAAGTGGCCATTTCTGAACTTTGCAAACCATTTCCGTGCTGTAGACTCGTCTATGACACCTTCTCCATACACGTCGCAAATGTCCTCTGTTGCTTCGGAAGCTTTGTGACCTCGAAGCAAGGAAGACCAGGTGTTGAAAATGTTGATTTTTGCCTCCTGGGTATTCTTTTTCCAAGCTTTGTTTATTAAATAAATTAAACTAATAAAATTAAACTAATTAATTAAAATTAAAAAAGTTTCACATTTCGTCAGTATTTTTGTTCACGCAACTGCATATCTAAATAAAATTTTATTAATAAAAAATAATAACCTCGCGCTATATGCAGTAAAACCCCATATTGTTATTGAGAGAAAAATTATGCGCCTCCGCTGGTGGAGGAAATTGCCAATCAATTTCGCTTGGTTTTTCCTTCTTTCTTTTTAACTCTGCACTTATTCCAAAGTATATATTTTAAAAAGAAACTTCCTTGCTAAATTATCTTCCACTTTAATGAAGCACATAAGTTTATATGAGAATTTATGAAAAAAATGCGCTCAATTACCGCTAAATGTGGCAATAAAGCGCAGTCAATGAAATTAAACAAAATTACGCCAGCCATTCATTACATTTTGACCAAAGTAAATTTGAGCGAATATAAATATTGGCATATAATAAATATGCACTGCACTAAAAAAGCATTCAAGTAGCCCAACTTCATGCGCAAGTTTACGATGCTAAATCGATGTGGCTGCACCAAAAAGTGGGAAAAAACCGTGCAATTATTTGAAGCGAGCGACGGCTATTAAACGCTCGAAAGCCATAATAATTTGTAGTAATTCGTTTAGGCGAAAACACTACCGAAATCGAGAAATGCCAATCGCTGCGGTTGTTGTAGGCAACAACAACGGCAACCAGGTAATAAAAGCAGCAGCACAGAACTTGGCGGAATTCACGCGAGCTTTTGGAGAAATGCCGAAATGATGGGAAATGTGGCGGTGGCAGGGAATGAGAGCTGAAAGATGATCACCAACAGCGCTGTTACCTGCAGTGGACGAGCATTTAGTTTAGTTTCTTTTAGTAAGGCACGATTCGTCTTTACGCTGCACTGGCAACAACAGCAACAACAACAACAAAAGAACAAAGCTATGCACACTAACGTTGCAATCAAGCGAGCGTTTGGTGGTAGAGGCAGCAAAAGTTGTGGTGGTTGTACTGGCATTTTTCGGCCAAATGAAGATGAAGTGCCTGCGATGACCGACATTTTGCACCCAACAATCGAAAAAGGAACAACATATTAAAGCACACTTAGCGTGCACCCCACTATGTGCCTGCTGATGTGCGCCGCACAAAACCTGAAGTGGCTGAGAATTGGGACGCTCATTGTGCTGGCCTGTGCCGTATTCTCCCCATCAGCACTCCAACTGGCAATGGAGCTGCATATTGCTTCGGAGCATGAAGTGTTGCAATTAGAACGTGATCCCATTAAGCTGACTATGCGCTCGGGCAAATGATGGCGAAATGATGAAAAGTTTCACCTGAAAATTATTTGGCTTTCGTTGCAGTTGAATTGTTGTTCCGAAGTAAAGCACCCGTTGATCCTTTTCCGCGTGGCCAACTGATGCGATAATTCAAAAGTGTCAGAGTGTACGAGTATGCTAAATGGGTATCTAATCGCTTAAGCCGCTGCTTTGATTCCATTTCAAATCTCGTATTTGTAGGTGAGACCTGGTTTGAGTTGAATTGATACTCGTAAGTTGTTAATGCGACAAAATACAATGTCATATTTAGTTGATCGGATGTTAATTATATTTTAAATTGATCCCATGCTGGATCTTCATGTATCTAAGTACACTAATTGAGCTATCTTAGGGCCATCTGACCTTCTTGATACCTAAAGAGATGTTCCCAGATCTCTTTTTCGATTAGTTGTAAGTACATCATAATCTTATATGCACTTCCATGATATTTTCCACTAAACATGTGACCGACCACACTCCACTCTGGTCTTTGCCTCCATCTCAACACAATTCATCGCAATTCACTTTGACATTCAGCCTGCAATTTAATTCCTGCATTGCAATAACATCTCTTCGAAAGCCGTTGAGTGCAGGCGCTGCTTGAATGAGCTGGCTGAATACAGTGTGGCTTCCTGCAAACTACGATATCCTTTGAAACTCCAGATTCGATCGCTTTTTATTAAAGAAGGAGTTAGCAAATTGTCGAGGGAATCCACGTACTGGGTATTGATAAGGCAAATTGAACTGGATTCCATGAAAGAAGGTTAGATCTTCATTAACCATTACTGGATTCGTGCAGCGATAGGCTTATGTAGATTTAATCAGAAGGAATTTGCTTCCCCCCAAATGATTTCTATCGCAGCTGCAAAGATGAGCTTAAAGAGACTTGATGCAGTCGGAATTTGTGGGATATAAAGTGACAATAAGGCATCAAATACTGTAATATAAAGGGATCTAGTAGCGCTATGAAGTATGTTGATACTTAATGTGATGTGTTACTAAATAGATGGAGAGCAAGTTGTAATGAGTAAAATTTGATGACCTAAAAGGAAGTAGGGTTTGATATGATGTGATAAAATATAGAAAGAATTGATGCGATTTTATACTAGTGAATAATCGCAACGCATCAGATGGGCAGGTCACATTATTCGCATGGGTGACGGTAGGCCACAAACACTTCCGGTGGACTACAATCCTTTATGCTCAAGACCTCGTGGCAGACCAAAAACAACTTGGCTTCATAACGTCACTGAGGATCTGAAAAAATTAGGCGGCAAAAACTGGAAATCTCTGGATCAGGTAAAGCTCAACCAGGGCTGTAACACAAAAGCTGATGCTGATAAATAAAATATGCCGAAATGAGGTAAAATTGGGCATGATGTGGTATTACGGTACATGACACAGACTGCAAGTGATGTGATGTAGTTGCATATGATCTGATATATGTAGATGCATGTGCTATCATATCGTATGGCAAGACATGATGTCATATCATTTGATAAAAAGTGATGCAGTACTAAATGTCTTGTATTATTAAAAGATAATGAGATTTGAGATTTCATATATGTTTTTGTTTCATCTGATGTGATGAGGTTACATGCGACGGAATGCCATTTGGTGAGATCAAATGCCATCTAACGAAATGTCCTGTGATAATACAAATCGAAATCTTCAAAGTGGATTTAAAAGGTATAGTTATTTAAAAATTTTCTATAGTTTGTTTTTGTCATGAGAAGAGATTAGCTTTGATGTTCTGTATCTACTGAGGTAGACTGAAATGTGCTATGGTGATTTGATGTGATGTAATTTGACTTCGGTAATGTGATGTGATGATATCACGACCTAAAGTCACAGTCACATATATATATACATGTAGCGCAAGAGCTCAATGAGTTAACAAGGACTAATATCCCAGCCGCCGTGGCCGAATGGGTTCGTGCGTGACTACCATTTGGAATTCAGAGAGATAACGTCGGTTCGAATCTCGGTGGTAGATCAAAATAAAGAAAACGTTTTTTTCTAAAGCGGACGCCCCTCGGCAGACAATGGCAGACCTCCGAGTATATTTCTGCCATGAAAAGGCTCCTAATAGAAAATATCTGCCGTTCGGAGTCGGCTTGAAACTGTAGGTCCGTCCCTCCATTTGTGGAACAACATCAAGACGCACACCACAAATAGGAGGAGGAGCTCGGCCAAACACCTAAAAAGGGTGTATGCGCCAATAATATATATATACAGTGCACTCGCGATAACTCGAACTAATTAAAACAGGCGCTGTTCGATTTATCGAATTTGTTCGACTTATCAATTGAGTGTGCTATGTGAAAAAAACAGTCATCGATATCGATTTTTCGATCGATTGTTGAAAATGGAAGCCAGTAGAAAATTTCTGTAGTATAGTTTCGTTATACGAATTACATTTTGGTCCATTGGCTGGATCAATGGTGTCACATTCGGCGGCATAAACATAGTTAAAATTAAACCATCCTCGGACTTTAATTCGATTTTGTTGGGCTGAGATGGGGCATTATCAATTAGAAGAAGAGCCTTCTCAGGTAGTCCCCATCTTTCAAATTTTTTCTTACCTAAATATTAAAGTCATTTAACTTGGTTAAAACAATTGTTTTAATGAATCTGGATTTTACCTGCGGCACGAACGAATTATGAAACCAGTCTTTGAAAATCGCCGAAGTCATCCAGGCTGATTTGGAATTTTTGTACTCCACCGGACAGTTAAAATTTTTGAAAATACGAGGATTTCTTGCTTTGTCAATAACGAGAAGTTTAAGCTTATGGTTGCCGGTAGCGTTAGTGCAAGCCATAAATTGCCTTATCTTTCTTTTTTATAAGACTTATGGTGGACTTGGCTACCCCATATTCCTTCGCTAGAGAAGTAACACTACGTCCACGTTTAATTTTGTTAAGGACTTCAGCCCTCTCTTTTAATGTTAAACACTTCAACCTTTTACGATCCATTACTCACGTGCACTGATATACAACAAATGACAAATTTAAAGCAATTTGGTCAATGCAAGATGTTGTTCCCAGAAAACTAACGGGATATTAACGCCGAAATATTCATATGGACAATACACTAGTATACATATAATTTATATACATATACTATTACATATGTATCTATGTACAAAATGTACATGTTTGAAAAGAATGTGTGTACAAATAAATTTGTTTTTTTGTTCGAGTTATAGCGCTTTTTTATTGTTCGAGTTACAAAGTAGTCAATAGGGGAAAAAATGTGTTCGAGTTAGCACGTCGTTCGACTTAGCGGCTATTCGAGTTACCGCGAGTGCACTGTATATACCTATCCCATTAACTTAATATTTTTTTTTTAAATAAATTATTAACTTTAGTGGATTGAAGGATTTCTAGTCTTTCATTAAATGAGTAAATAAGTCTTAAAATTTGAAGAAATTAAAAAAAAATTGTAATTTAAAAAAAAAAAATTTATAACTTTAGTTAATTCAAACTACAATATTAAAATTTTTTATTAACTTGAGTTAATTAAAAGAAATTCATATTTCTCATTAAAATAATTAATTAAAAAAAATATAATTTCTCATTAAATGAATGAAATTTCAAGAAATTAAAAAAAATTTTAATTCAAGAAAATTTTGTATTAACTGTAATTATAATTTAATGAATTAAAAAATCTTAAAACTTGAATTAATTAAAAAATAATAATATTTTTAAGTAAGGGGTTATTTATAATACTTTTTGATGGACTAAAAGATCGAAAAATGTTTTATGGCATATTCTAAAAGTACATCATCTCAAAAATATGAATTCAAAAAATCATAAAGATCGGAGCACTAGAACGAAAGTTACTGACTGTGGAAGCGCGAGTTATGTGTTATTATGTTATTATGTTATTGTGTACCCTGTATTTGTTAATGTATTTACTAATGTATGTATGTATTATATTATTCACCTGCTTAACATAGCTGTACACATTTCTTCCAATATCTATGTACATAAAGGCATTGAGATCACGCCACTGTTGGCTGTCCGATTACAGTTATATGTTTCACAGCTTCCCTTTTATGACATGTACTAGTCTAGTTAATGACATTAAATATGAGATGATGTAGTTTTAGTTTTTAAGTTGAGTTCAGTGAATAAAGTCATTACAAAATAAATATAAAAAAATAAAATTTCTTTTAATGATAAAAGAAAATGTAAGTCGCGCGACCTTATCCATAAATGAAGTGCACGCAAAACTTTAGACGCGATTATCTCGAAGTCGTGTTTTTTGAAAATTACCGTCGCGGTGATCATTATTTATCAAAAACTATTTGGCTGATTTGCATAAACTTTGCTGTTAAATATTAGAAGTTGCAACCTCGTAAGTGTGAGCGGTTCACTTTTTATAAATATTTGCTCAGTCCGCTGGAATTAATTTTTTTTTTAATTTTCAACCTCTCAAAAATCGTTTTTTTGGTGTAAAGCGGTTTTCATATCGAGAAAAATTTTTTTTGGGTAAATAAACCGTTCAGATTGACTAAAAAACATTTTTCTACAATAATCATTTAATTTTTTTGATTTCAGTTGAGCTGCTCATGCGCTACCGTGATCACCGCAAGCCTTCTAAAAAACGGCGTTTCTGGGGAGGGGCGATTTCAACAATAAATAATACCATTTTTTAAAATAAAAACAACAAAATGTATTCTTCGAGAGTTACCCTTCAGTATGATGTATGCCTCATTTGAATAAAAGTTCTTGAACATATTTAAAAAAAATTATGACAATCGTCCATTTTTCGGGCTCACACGGTATCTATATAACCCCGTAAATTATTTTAATAACTTTAGTTCATTGAAAAAATTTCTAATTTCTTATTAAATTAATTAAATGAAATTAAACGAATTAATAAGTGTGCAAATTTCAAGAAATAAAAATAATAATTTTATAATTTAATAGTTTTTTTAATTTAAAAAAATTTAATTCCGACCAGTAATTTTCATTTTAAGAAAAGTATTAGCTTTAGCTATCCGAAAGAAATTATAATTTCTCATTATTTAAACCAATCGATTTTTACATTTCAACTTCTTCGATGACTTTTCCACACCAAATAGCAATTATTCAATTTATTAGCTATTAAATGCGCCGCTCCTCGAATTTAATGTCACTCAGAGGTTAAGGTAATTGATTATTGGCAATGCAAACTGATTTCATATTTGAACAATAACAAACACAATAGGTGGGTAGATAGTTAGGGATAATTCGCGCTAATATGCAAATGTGGCAGCATATTTTCCTACCGCTGCATATCGTGCCTACACACACACACACACGCTTATACAAATTAACTGCAATTGAAAAGCAATGAATAATTCTACCAAATTTTACAAGCGGCGCACTTTGGCGCTATTACAACACAATACATCTACACATATGCACACACACACACACGCATACTCCTACATGGTAATAATAATAGTAATAATAGCTAGTGAAAAATAATGTTTATGCTTTTGCGGTAGTAGCAGGCATAACAACAACAAGCACACACAAACATGCAACTAAACAGCAGCAATAACAAAATTCACTAATTGGCTGAGCCAAACGAATAAATCACACAATTGATTTACAATGATTAGCATACGCCAAACAAGAGGCGCAACTGCTACTGCCACTGCCACCAGTGCCTCCAAGAACTGCATGGCCAGCCTCGCATGAACGTCGATGCTGGCAACGAAGCCAGTGCAACAATATTCATAAGTGGATGCTTATATTTACATACGTATATGTATGTGTGCATGTATGTATGTATAGAGTTACACAAGCAACATACCTAGTGGCTGCATGACTGTAGGAAGCCGCTATTCGAGGCACCCACATATGTATGTGTGTATGTTTCTATTGAAGCGTGAGCGTTTGGTGGCCGGCAAGCGCTGCTGGTTACAAGGCTACTTGCTACTGTTGTTGTAATTTTCATTATTTCGTGATTTTTTTTATTAAAAATTGTCTGTGCAATCAGTTGTTCGCGGTATTCAAATGTGCGGGCATGCACAGCCCGCGACAATAGCTCCGATTGAACATCAAAATTTTGACCAGATTTATTTATATATATTTTATTCTCTTTTGAAATATTATTTTATTCTTTTACATAAAAGAGCAGCTTGTTGTCTCACAAATACCATATAAGAATGCAAATGCTCAGCATTTCTTACATTTAAAGTGGAAGGAAGCACCCAACCTTCAGTAAAAAAAATGTCTAAAATCAACGCGATTTTTGAGGTGATTAAGACTTGCACTTTATTGCACCAGAATTACCGAAGCTATGGAGCCGCTTACTTGAAATTTTTCTTGGATTAAAAAGTATGGAACTTGGATAAATATTTCTTCAGTTATTTCTCTAACCTTTGCTGAAAACTTCAACTTGTACTTGCGTGGGTTGTTTGAAAAGTCCGCGCAAAACTGAAAACTAGTTCATTTTTTGGTGTAAACTGGAAGACTTAAGCCGTTTGCCAACACACTGATCGGGCCTTATTAGTACGACTTCAGACGTGGTAAGTCCACCATCGACCAGATCTTCACATTATGCCAAATACTGGAAAAAAACCCCATGAAAAGCAAGTCGACACCTATCATCTCTTTGTCGACTAGAAAGCTGCGTTCGATAGCCCGATAAGGGATTGCCTGTACGCCACCATGTCTGAGTTCGGTATACCAGCGAAGCTCATACGGCTTTGGAGAATGACGTTGAGCAACACAACCAGCTCCGTCAAGGTAGGAAATAACCTCTCTGAGTCATTCAATACCGTTCGAGGTTCCAGACAAGGCGATCATGTCATGTAACCTCTTCAACTTTGGGATGGAAGGGGTGCTCCGAAAAGCAGGTGTTCATCGTAATGGCTCTGTTTTCTACAAATGTGACCAGATGACATTGACATTATCGGCCGCTGTAAGCGAGATGTCACCGCTGCGCTTTCTGCTATTGAAAAGGAATCATCACGAGTGGATCTGGCGGTGAACGAGGGTAAAACGAAATATGCTGTCTACAACGCGGAGCACACGGCGTGTAGGAACGCACGTCATTGCGGACAACTATACCTTCGGAGTTGTGCCAGAATTTATTTATTTTGGCACCGCCGTTAACAGCAACAACGATATCAGCCTGGAGATCAAAAAGGAATCACTCTGACACCTATTAGGTCACTATGGGCTAAGTAAGCAATTGAGTAGTCGAGCCCTCTCTCGCATGTCCAAACTGACACTTTACAAGACGCTCATCATACACGTGTTGCTTTATGGCGCAGAGGCATGGATAGTGTCACAAAGCAATGCAGCCGCTCTTGGGGTGTTCGAGAGAAAAGTTCTTCGTAAGATCTTCGGTCCTGTGAGCGTTGGCGAAGACTACAGTTCAAGAATGAACCACGAGCTGTATGAGCTCTACGCCGATATTGGCGTAGTTCAACGCATCGCCATCCAATGCCTGCGTTGGCTAGGGCATGTCGTGCGTATGGAAGAAGGTGTTCGAGGGCGAAGTCCAAGGGAGCCGACGCAGAGGAAGACTATTGCTCTGGTGGAAAGACCAGGTGGAGGAAACCCGTAACTCGTGAGGTCGGCTGTAACTCGGTAACGGGTTGTTATGGCCACCTAGGTAAGTAAGTAAACTTTTTTTATTTTTCGACATTGTCTGCCTTTAGGCTTTATACACTCATTCCAACGCTGTTCTAGTTTGTTGAACCCTTCGGAATAATAGAATTTCTCCAAGTGAGAAAAAGGCCTTCCTTTCTGCAATCACCTCCCCGTTTGAATAAAACCGCTAACTGAAGAATAGGGGGGATGTGAAATGAGCTGGAACTCTATTTCAATTGATTTTGCGGCCACAATTGTTGAGGCGTGAGCTGGTGAGTTGTGGAGATGGAAAAGAAAAATCACTCGACTTCCTCGATTCAAACGAACGCCAAACACAAAGAAATATACCGATCTGGCTGAGGCTTGGGGTATGTTCTGCCAAGAGATTATTAGTATTATTATTTATTCCATCCTCCTCTACATGCTTAAGGATTGAACACAAAATGCTACTAACTAAAGTTAACCTCTATAAGCTTCAGTAGATCCAATAAACTTTGTAAGAACTTTTCAAACGTCCCTCATATATGGTTTTTGTAGGATAATAAACTGAATTTGAAAAAAAAGTACTTAGAATAAATGGAAAACAAGTAAATTGGCGAAGTTTCTCAACAATAACATTGTTTCTTACTATGTGCAAACTTAATCATCCAAATTTGCGTTTGAATAACTTTTTTTACTAAATAGAAAAACAGATTTTGAGTGAGGGAAATCTTTATTTTAACTTTGACGCGCTCCTCTGCTTGTTTTTTTTTATACTGCAGCTTTCTAGTTCACAAGTGTCAAATATTATTGAGATACGAAGCCACTTGTAAAAGTCATAAACTTTTCGAAAGCGTCTTTTCTAATATAAGTTAAATAGTCTTTTAAAAGGCGCGCCTAGACGTTGTTTTAAAATAAGCTTGTACAAATTTAGATTCTTTCAGGTTTCACTATTCTTCAAAAATATTAAAAATACGATTCTAACCAATTATGTGTGGAAAATTACTTCAATTAAAAGTCCACCCTGAGCACTTCTACATGTAAAATCCGCCAAGCAGCCGATTCATGAGTGCATAATTGTTGAGTACGTCGAGCTACCGGTGTTGATGATTGAAGGTTGCTCAGCAACACTTTGCGATACAGCAGTAATATTCTCAACAGAACGCCCAGTTTTTGGTCTGCCAGTCCTTTTCCTATTCTCGATGGGGCCAAACCAGTTTCTTGAAATATTTTCAGCAACCTTTGAACTATCGACTAATTCGGACGATTATTTCTACTAAAAAATCACTAATTTTGAGGTAGGTTGTTGTTGTTGTAGCAGTACGAACATTCCCTATACATGCGCGGGGAATGCTGCCAGACAGAGAGTCCTTGACCGGAGATAATTTCGGGCCGTTCCGATAATGCAGAACCGCCTGTGGTGGGGATGTTGTTCTTAAAGATCGACCATTTTCGTAATAAGTTTTCAAAATAAAACAAAAACGTAAAAATGTATTACTGTTTACTTGGCAAATGCCAGAGATGGCATAGAAAAAAGTTAACGTCTAGGAATTATTCCCTACTGACATCTAGGCGCGACTTACGAAAGACCCTTATAAGTCGGAAATAAGCGATTTCTTGAAAATTCCATGGAGGTTTCACCACTTAACTGGAACTGGGAGTTTAATAAAAATAATTAAAAAAAATTATAAAAAATTAAAAAAAAAATAAAATTCAAAATTTAAAAAAAAATATATAAAAATAAAAAAAACACGCACCAATCTGGATTTAGCAACTTTTACTTTTACGAACACTCGCACATCTTCCGAGGTGTATCTAGGAAATAATTATAATTTTTTTTTTTTTTGCAATCAAATTTATTTGTTTACCATTAAACTTTTCTGAAAGTGCCACTGGCGAAAATAAATAAGAAACGGGCGTAAATGTGTTTATTTTTCACTAACTCTGCACTTAATAATTTATAATATTTCAAATGCCGTCGGATATTTATAGAGTGCGCGCGTATAAGCCAGCTGAAATGTTAAATAAATTAAAATTAAGGAAAAAATTCAATAGAATAACGAATATGTGGAAAAGGCCGAAGGGAAACAGCTGCAGAGCAAACAAAACAAGAAAGTTGAGCAGAACAAAATCATTACAAGTTGAATGAATTCGGTTGAAAACTTAACTGGATGCACACACACACACACTCGGGTGAATATCTTTGTTTGAGTGCAAGTGCAAGTTTTATGAGCGGCAGCTTTCGCCGAATAAACAAAATCCATTTATAATTTCCATTTATATGCGGCATTTCTTATGTTTGTCATATAAAATTCATGTAATTAACTGAGTAAGCAACCTCATTAATTTGTAGTTCACTGGCTGGGTTGGCTGGTGCCTAGCGCAGCCAAATGAATGCTGCTTGATTTCACCACCCGCACCTGTCAGCCAGCCAAACAGCCAACATCCCGTGCATGTTTGCGCAATTGCGCATACGCCGTGTGCCACGTGAAGCTTATTAGCAGCCGCAACCAACAACACAAAAGACAGCTATGACTGGCTACAGTTACTATGCTACAACAGCAGCTGTTGCGGGTAGATTTGGTAAAAGAAAAAAAACAAAAAGGAAATGCACGCTGGTAGTAGGAGAAAAAGTAAAGTGCTTTACTTGGCTAGCTACACACATACATACATACATATACCCATACACACATATACACACATGCACACATATTTTGTTAGCTCACTCACTACCTTCACGAAATTGACTTTGGCATCATTTTTGGCCAAAGTGAGAGCGCAAATTTGTCGGGTGCTGATTACATTTGCCACACACATAAACACACGCGTGATGCGCGCACATAGTCAAAAAGTCAGCTTGCAGCACGTTGAGGTAACCGCAATATCTCTGACCGCGTAAATGTGAGGGTGTCTTTCGTGTGCTTTTCGTGTGTGTGTGTGTGTGTGTGGGCAAGAGTTTGTGTTGGATTGGGTTAAATTAAAAGCGCGTTTCCTTTTTGGCACACTTGGGAAATTAATTCGTTGGCAGTAAGTTGTTGTGTTTTTGTTATTGTTGTTGTTATTTTTGTTATTGTTTCTGCCAATGGCCAGTTGCCAACAGTTGTTTGAGTGTGTGGGCCCTTGTAAAGAGCGCATCAAAAATATAAGCAATAGAAATGCGCTGGCATTCACTCACAGACACGCTTGTATATGTAGTAGTACATCCTTATATCAGCAGCAGACATCAGTTTATCTATGCACTGCCCGGCTTACATATTTTCACCAGCTTCTCTCATAACTTTTCTACTTTTTCACACCCCTCCGAGCCGTCTTGCAACCTTTTCACTCAACATCAAAGTAATCCTTGTTGCATGTTTTATTATCACGCAAATATTTGCTACTGAAACGCTTGCTTTGACATGCAAGTTAGCGTAAACTTTTTCGTCTATGTCACTGTAGTGAGAACGACCTCGCCTGTCTGAATGACAGCTGGCTAGCCTTCCTGCTTGCCGACCTGCAGCACATAAAAAGTACCCTCACCCAAAGTATGAGTGCAATTTGCGGCCGAACTGCCCATGAAAACCGCAAAATATTGCAGCTTCTTTCATTCCGCTGAAGTTCAAAGCACTTCAAAAACTGCTTGTGTGGGTGCGCTTTGTGTGTGTGTGCATGTAATTACCCTGCTGGAAAATCGTAAATTAGTGAAAGAAATTTTGGTTCGGAAACACTAGGAAACAGAAGCGAATTAGTTCCGAACTGTTGCAGAGATCGACAAATTTCAACTTTTTTTCTCACACATTGGAAAATCAATACGATCAATGATACTAAATCTGTATTTTTAAGTTTTCACCATCAAGTTAGGATTTTGTTTTACGTTACCTCCATATTTCATAGGACCCAGCCTTAGAAAAAATTATCCTAATTCTATAAAATTATGTGGCATTGCCATACATGAGCAGGTATCAAGTGAAAAAAGAATGTCAAACGAATTTAAAAACTTTTTTATAATAATCTTTTCCAAAAACTGCAAAAAAATGTGTTTTTATTTCTCTGAAATTTTCGTGCTTCAATATTCAGCTTCTTTTAACGAACTAACTAGTCAATTTGATACTTTGAAATGACATCTCTTATAACCTGAGCTGCTTTTAACTACCGTGGCAATACTCCAATTTGTATTTTTTTGCATAAGATGAACGCAGAAAGTTACATAGAAGTCTTGGATTATATTTTATTGAATTTTTCCGAAGAATTTCACGGTTAGTCTTGGACGTATCGACAGCGCAATGCTCCAACCCACAGCGCTAAGCTTACAAAGGAGTTTTTCGCACTCAGCACCAAGTAGTGCGTTTCCCTGCAGGGCATGTCGCCCTCTGTACAAAAAGAGGTGGGTGTATGTAAATAGAAGGATTGAAAGTTTAACTGGTTAGTAATTATCAGGATTTGTAATTTTGTTTATTTGAGATAATTTACTATGCACAGAACCTTGGAGGGACCTTTCTCTGAAAGCACGCAATGTACTTATTTGCTTATTAAAGAAAAGCATTGAAAACAGTTTAATGAAAAACGAAAATATATTGAAACGGAGCACTTCATGTTCAGACACATGAACTCACTGACTCATTCAATGACTTCAGGAGGATGAGAAAAAAAAAAACGTTTGGTACCGGGAAAACAAAAATCAGAAAATAATTTCAGAGATTATAGGTATAAAGAATTGCATGCGTCCGCCTATTAGATGCGGTGGGTTGCTCCAGGAAGTGTTGCACAAGCCTCCATTCAAGGCGTAGGCACAAAAGTTAAGCTTAAGTTAAGGAAATCTAGCATACGAAGGTAAGGCAACTAACTATTGATCACAGTGAAGTGGAAGGATAACAGGTGGAATTCAAGCTGATTAACGTTCAGATATGGGGTACATTCCTCAATCGCATTGTAAAGTGTGACCAGAAGGCTTAGAGAATATTGTTTCCCTAAGAAATCAGCAATAATGATGTTTATAGGAGTCCCAATATGAGCGCTATGCATTTTTGCTCTTTGTCATCAACGTCACTTTGAGATGCATCCCTATTTTTCTTCTTTGAATTCCGTTTTCGTGGAACCAAAGACTTGAGCAACTGAAATAGCAGATAGCGAGCCTTTAAAAAGCCCTAAAATGTAATAAAAAAGGAAAAAGAAACAGATGAAATTTACACTCGCTAACCGTTTGATGAATTCAGGTTTTGCTAGGGTACTATTATTTTTACTGGGTGAGCCAAAGTCTAGTTTTTATGGTATCAAAATGTGTGTCTCACTAAAAGCGGAAAACCCAGAGCAATTACTTTCGTCCCATCAGCCGATTAGTGTCAGCAACTTTGTTCTAAATGAAAAAAAAAACTAGTCTCTAAATAACTACCAGGTAATTTCGACGAAATTCATGAAACGCTCCAGGAGCAAATGTATTTGATGCAGTACCAGCTAGTGGCAGCATTGAACACCTTTAACTTCTTCTTCTTTCTTCCGACGCTTCTCTCTCGACGCCAGTTGGCCACACCAAAGGAAGCCAAGTCCTTCTCTAACTGTTATTTCTTTCTCTCTTCCCACCAACTGGTACCGCATCTAATACTGGCAGAACTGCAACGTTTACATCCTTTCAAATGACATGACTTAGCTTTCGGAGTCGTTGGCAATTTATTCGCTGCCCTACGTCTATGTCGCCATAACGCCCATGCAAATCACTGATCCATCGCCTGCGATAGGTTCTGTCGACAACGTGCAAAAGTCCAAAAATTTTCCGCAGAATCTTTCTCTGAAACACTCCAAGCGACGTTTCATCGCATGCTTTCTTTGTACAAGCTTCTGCGCTATACAATAGAACGGCGATGATGGCGGATACAAAAAATGGTCCTATAGCCGAATGGGTTAGTGCGTTATAATCTCTCGATAGTAGTTTCGGGTTGGAAACCCACTGTGGGTATGAGAAACCGAATAAT
Organism: Anastrepha ludens; assembly: GCF_028408465.1. Classification (NCBI taxonomy): domain Eukaryota; kingdom Metazoa; phylum Arthropoda; class Insecta; order Diptera; family Tephritidae; genus Anastrepha; species Anastrepha ludens. The sequence goes on from NC_071502.1 coordinate 118,998,454, forward strand.
AGAAAAGGTTTTAGTAGCCCAGCGACACCTCGACAGGTAATGGTAAATCTCCAAGTGTATTTCTGCCATGAAAAAGCTCCTCATAAAAAACCATCTGCCGTTCGGAGCCAGCATAAAACTGTAGGTCTCTCCACTTATACGACAACATCAAGACGCACACTGCAATTAGGAAGAGGAGCTCAGTGTAAGCGCCAGTTATATAAATATAAATTATAAGTAAATTTTTATTTTTTTATTTATTTATTCAAATTTCCACTTCTACTACATAGCTCTCACACTTAGTTTTATTCAAAACCAGACAATTTCAATTAAAAGAAAAGATGTTTTACTTACCATCAGTAAAGTTCTTCGCGAACTTTTCTAGCGAAAGAGGAAAAGTTAGAAATTGAAAAGAAATGTTTACAGTAAAAACCCTTTAAAGGAACAAATTATACTGTAGATCCGCATTGTGCACAAACAATTTCTAAAAAAAAAGTTAACTAAACTGTACTTGAAAGTTTTCGTTTGCATACAAAAAAAGTAAATAAAAAAAATGAAAACTTCTGCACTAAAGTTGAATTCAACGAACTGCAAAAACTTTTACCAATGACAGGAAACTGTCAAATTGCAGCCAATCAGCGCGCAAAAAAAGAATTGGAAACAAAATATGTGAAACAATTGCGCTTTGCGTATTGACAATGCACACCACGCTGAAAAAAAAAATAAAAATAAAATTTAAAGGAAAATTAAACTGTAGAAAAAAAAGGAATACAAAAAGCGTACAACACTGCTGGCGGCGTAAAAAGCTTCAAAAGCGCAGCAAAGAATTGCGTTTATAGTTTTTAAATGGAATTTGCAGTGACGACAAAAAAGAGATGCTTTTCAATAGCGAAATACAATTCGTTGTTTAGAAGATGCAACTGTATGGACAAACTTTTGGAAAGCTAAAAAGTTGCAAGTGTTCGCTGATGATTGCTTTGGATGGCAGCAGAAGTAGCGAAAGTAAAGGAAGGCCATAAAGAAAGGTTGAATGCAACAAAGCAGCGCTGGTGTGGATTGCATGAAAATTAAAAAAAGACTTTTTTGCTCTTCAATTAAATTTTGTGTGAAAATTAATAAATTTTAGAAATAAATTCAATGATGTTTCTAATATTTTTAGTGCATGCAATTGGTGTCCTAAGTACAGAAATTTTAATTAAATAAAATTTAATTTCGTGAAAGGTACAGAGAGGCAAATCGCACGGCCAAAGATCCAATGCCATTTTTGCATTACCTTGTATGGTCGTAGAGTGATTTACATAAACAGTGATAAACTTACCGCTTCAAGCGGACTTGGTAGTTTTTTAAAGTTTGGAAAAATTTAGGCAAGAGAGCGGCGCAATGCTTACTGAGAAATGCAAAGTTAAAAATTCAACTTTTTTTAGATGAGCCATCAGCGTAATAAAATGACGATTTTTGATAAAAAATACTAAATATTGGGGAGTTAGTTAAAGTGACTACGAATATAATGTACCGGCGCACTTAAATCCTTGTCATTATTCCACTACTATAGCCCATTAGACAAGCCACCATCCTCTATTAGACAACAACAAGAAATACTCAAATGTGGGAAATTCGCTAGGCAAACATTTTATGCCTCTACATCAGTCATTGTTGGAGATCACCAGAAATTAAAATTATCTAGCTTATTAACAGCACAACGGCTGATTTTTCTCTTGCGTGTGGAACTCAAACGGTCCTCGCTTACATCATTCGTGCCTCGCTAGTTGACTGCCTTGACTAGGTGTTTTTTAACTTTTAACCAATCCTTTGAGCCCGAAAAAGAATAAGAAAAGAGTTTTTACAAAATATGAGATTAAGCGTGATTTTCGGAGAAGAACTAATTTATATATCTCACAATCACAAGACGTAACCGCTACGGGTATAATTTCAAAATATCATCAAAACTTTCCTAGCAGAATTTCTAAAATTTTTCTTAGGCCGCAGTTTTATAGCCGATTGAATTTTAGTATAAAAAAGTGGAATTTTCAAAGGCTAGGAAATATCGCTGATTTTTGAGAATTTTTTTCGTTGACTGTGGCTGGGCTTTTTCTTCCACATAAAAAAAAGAATCGAGCATATACTTTGTGGATGTATTTCTTGATTTACTTCATAATACAAATACCAACAATATTGTAATCGAGGGCAAAGCGGTGCAGAATGTTGAGATGCGGACTTGTGGTAAATCACCGAGGAAGAACCAATCCAAAAGGTGATAAGAGATCGTAAATGGCGATGGAATGGGCACACTCTCATAAAGGGCAGAAAGTAAAGCCTGAGCGCAACAGCGTTGAGATGAAACGCTTAAGGACATAGGCAACCCGGTCGTCCACGAATCACCTTACACGCATTCTAACCTTCTTGATTTAGAAGCAGTTAACCAAACGTGGGGTGTAGCTAAGATAAAAGCTCTTAATCGAATAAGATATAAATGTATTGTTAATCCTTATATTCGCAAGAGGAATAATAAAGGAATTAAAAAAAAAACTTCGTTGACTTTAAAGAATCCGATTATGTAGGCCAACTGTCAAAAATGTCGATAAAATTATGGAAATCGTCGAGTCAGATCGGTGTGTGAATGCCTATGGATTGAGATAGCCAGAAACTGACGATTATCTTGCAAATAATTTGAAAGCATTTATAAAGGGTGGTTAAGTTTCAAGGGCCGGTATTGATTTTGACTAAAAAACCACTTTCTTACGAAATTATTCTCATTTCTCTTCATTATGATAATATTAGTATGGTTCAATTACGCGTAAAACAAAATATCGGCCAAATACCCGCCGCGGCCTCGGCGGCACACCTCCATCCGATTATCCAAATTTTCGATGACGCTGAGGCGTAATTGAGGTTCTATGCCGTTAATGTGCCGAATTATCTCATCCTTTAGCTCTTGAATTGTTGCTGGCTTATCGACGTACATCTTTTCTTTCAAATAACCCCAAAGAAAGAAGTCTAACGGTGTCAAGGAACATGACACACGCCGCGACGTGAGATTATTCAGCCAACAAATTTTTCGCGCAAAAGAGCCATTGTTTCGTTAGCTGTGTGACAAGTGGCACTCTTCTGTTGAAACCACATATCATCCACTTCCACATCTTCCAATTCGGGCCATAAAAAGTTCGTTGTCATCTCACGATAGCGAACACTATTCACAATAACTGCCTGACCGGCCTCATTTTTGAAAAAATACGGCCCAATGATGCCGCCGGCCCATAAACCACACCAAACAGTCACTCTTTGTGGGTGCATTGGTTTTTCGGCAATCACTCTTGGATTATCATTCGCCCAAATGCGGCAATTCTGAGTATTGACGAATCCACTGAGGTGAAAATGTGCCTAATCACTGAAGATGATTTTCTTCGAAGTGCGCGATATGCATTTTGATTTGAACGCCCGCTTTCATAATAAGCCTGAAAAACTTTAACGCGTTGATCGATTGTGTATCTTTCCATGATTCAAATTGAGTTAGTCTGAAATTGAAAAGTATCAAATGAGATGTAGAAAAAAACTTAACGTTTGGGTGTGTTTCACATTCAACATCGGCCCTTGAAGTTTAAGCACCCCTTATAAGGCTGGTCTCTAGAAGAAGCTTGTCGTATGACTGCCTCTCGAAATGATGCAGGGGGACCATTTTGGACCAAATCGACGTATGCGATTCTATTCTGGTGTTGAAAAACTGGTAGCATTAAATAATAGCAGCAGAAAACCAAATAGTCAAATATGTTAGCAGTGGTCCAGCATAAACGAACGCCAAGCCCGAATTATAGACCAAAACAATTTTGTTTAATGGAATGGTGGAATTGGTTTGGCATAATTTACTGCAAATTGGCTATAAATAAAGTATGTAGGTTCGAATCTCCGTGCATGACACAGCAAAATGATAGAAACCTTTTGTTCTAATAGCGATCGCCTGGCGGGAGGCAATGGTAAATCTCCGAGTGTATTTCTGTCATGGAAAAGCTCCCCATAAAAATCATCTGGCGTTCAGAGTCGGCTTAAAATTGTAGCTGCCTCCATTTGTAGAACAACATCAAGACGTACGCCATAAAGAGGATCTTAGGTATCTACCAGAAGTATACGCGCCAATTATTTATTTATTTATGAATGTTTTTCGATTAAATTTTGTTTATGATGCATGCAACACATTTGCTTTCGATTCCATTTCCCCGATCAGTTTTAGAGTAGTCCATTCTGCAACAGAATTTTTCAGTACATTTTCGCAATCTTCTTCACTTATCTCGCCACTGGCAACTTTGATTTCATCTTTCAACTCATGCATCATCTATGGATGTTTGGCGTATGGCGCTCTGGTCCAGCGACGCCTTCAACAAAGATTCTAATGGAGACAATTTGAAGCTTCATGGCGGCTAATTGACATAACCTTTTCGACTGGTTATTCTATTTTCTATACTCTGATTTTCTCCTATTTATTCCCGCTTATACGGCTTACTAGAGTTTGATGAAAATACAAACAAATTACAACTTTTTCGAAAAATTATTATATTATTTTCAAAATTTTATTAGCAGTAGGTAACTATTAACAAATTTTATTAATGCAGAGTGCTAGTAAGCACTTCAAAGTTTCATAACAAAAAAACGATACTCCAACCGGTAGAGTCATTTCTGATTGGTTGCAGTTAGAAAGCTAATTTTATGCTTCTTAACATATTTTAACGTATAAAAAGTCCTTTTTTTATAAATATTTACAATTTGTGTCCTTCTAGGGAGGATTAGCTTCAAAACACAACAAACTCTTTGCAAATCGGAGCATTCTGTGCATAGTTATTGCCTTACATGGAACTTTGGGACTTACTTTTGGAGGCTGTACAGATGCTTGCATATCAGCATACAATAACATTTTCATAGCAGTGGGCCGTTGCGGTCGCTCAATACATGCTTAAATCAACCTACACAAAGATCAGTTCTGGAGATGTAAGCAGAACCACAAGTAAACACACACATACAAAGTACACAAGCACATACATACAGCATTTTCAATAGATATCAGGCACACTGCAAACGCCGAATAGAGTCATTATTAAAATTGCATGAAATGCGAAAAAGGCCAGTTCCATTTCGCTGGAAGGTGCTGTGAATTTGTATATTTTTGGCGCCCTCAAGAAAAATATAAATAAATATATCCTCATATACATACATACATACGAGTATGTCTGCATTTATGCGCCAAAAAACGGCAGAAATCAAAATTCAGTAAAGCTACAAAATAATGGCTTCATTATTGCAAAGTAAACTGTTTACAAAAACAAAAAAAAATTTGCATATTTTGGCGAAGGGGCGTTAACGCAGCGCCAAAGCGTCGGCGATGTTGCTGGCTCGTGAGTGACACACACACATATGTAATTGTATGTAGATAGTCTTGCGATTGCATATCTACTGGCGCCGATACTATCTGCCTTATTGCGCTTGCATTGTCGTTGATTATTAAGTGTTAACAATTGTTAATCAAGAAATTAAGTGAGTAATAATAAAATCATCACGATATGTTTTTTTTCCATCCGCGCCAACCAACATACGAATCAAATGCAATCGGCGATGTGGAGGTCGTTGAAATTAAGCAGAAATCCGTTGACTTTAAATGTAAAAATCACCGCAACGTTTCGGCCAGCCCAAATGGCTAAAAGGTTGACTGCCTGACTGGCTATTTGGTTAACACTGACGCGGCAACGTTTTATGCATTTTAATGCGATTGGCCACAGGCGTTTGCTGCTTTTGACAGGCAATCGATGTAGTAGAAAAAATTGGGAAAGGGGAGTTGTAATGAAATAAAAAGGTGAGAAGACAGCAAAGGCACGAAAAGAGAAAAAAAAAATTAAAGCTAACGAAAAAAAAACAAAATCGGATTTGCCGTCGAAGGTAAACTTGAAATACGGTATACAGAGTTATCTCGTATTACTGAGCAATTAAAAAGTAATAAAAAAAATTAAAAATTAATAAAAAAAAATTGTTTTCGTAAAGCAAAGTGCCGTTGATTCCCCGAGTTCCACGCACCATCTCCCAGCGACAGCTTTTATGTATATACAGTGAAATCTCTCTTAGATGGACACTCACCGGCTGTTAGCTTCTGTCCATTCAAATGCGCTGTCCAACACAAAAGAGGGTAACTTCTTCCGATTCATAAGATTTGATATAGAACGAAATGTTCGGTGTCTCTTAAGAGAGGTGACTCTGTACTATCTTAACTTTATGTGCAACTACTCTTACGGAGAAAATATTGAAAATGCTATATTTGAACCAGTTGTACCTACTTTTCCTTTTTTTTTTCATTTCCTCAAATTTTTAATAAAAATATAGCTCCCTCTAGAAGAATTTGTTGGCAATTTTCCCCCCTGACGGTGTTGCCCATTTTCTCAATATAAAAATATATATTATAAAATATTACTAATAATAATATAAAACCATGTACTAAATTATTAATTTTTTAACTCTTATAAAGTTTAAAAGTTTGATGAAAATATTCTCAATTTTTTTTAAATGTTACACAAAGCTTAAAACTATGAACTATGTACTATTTGTTGCACAATAAGCTATACTTTTATAAAAAAAAATATAAAAAAATTAAAAAAAATAAATAAGTAAAACGTACTCAAAATTGCTCAAAATATCACAATTCAACTATTTTGCCCTATACTTACGGGTGTATGTGCCTATAACTAACGGCATATTCCGCCACGTCTTATGCGCTTTCCTCACCACTCTCCAGTCTCCCTTTTGACCCATAACTACCGTTCTTCACACTTCAACCCTATCGCCACGCAAAGCTTTTGCAAGCTGCCAGTAACTACCCTCAATGTAATCGCTTATTTTGTCGCTTCTCTGCTTGTGTATGTATGTGCTCAACATGGATACCCATAAAAGTTCAGCACAGCCAAAAAAGCTTTGAGGCTATAAAAAGCTTCGCTGGCAAACTGGTATCTTTTATCCAATTTTGCTGCTTACACACCAGCACTTGGCCCAGAAAGCTCACATACGTGCCACAAAAGCTCACATATTTGCTAATAAGCTAACGTTGTGGAAAAGTACTAGAGGTATGTGTCTATTAGCACTACTTGAGATGTGCATGAATGTGTGTGTGTGCTCGTATTGCAATCCTTTCCTTTGAACTACTTTTGGCTTGAAGGGTTGATATATAGCACTGATTTGCAAGGCTTTCGTCTGGTAATTTGAAAGTTTGAATTTTCAGCCTTCAACCGGCACATTTGTGTAGATGTGTGTGTATATGTGTGATTCAAATGATGAACGTAATTTGCTAGGAGACTGTTTTTAAAAATAGAAAAGCTGTAATTTAAAGGTGGTGAAATGCATTTCTTTTAATCGGCAGCAGCAGATATTATTCTGGATTTTTTTTTTAATTTTTCCAAATTTCTCGCCCTCAATCGCTTCGAAAGGGATGCCGCTGAAGACACCCCTTTAATATGAGTGATAATACAGTCATAAAATTTTGAAGCACATAGAAAAAATATTTACCCATCGGGACAATAGAACTATCTGGGTGATATATATGCGAAGGAAAGCTCGATTTTGATGCCCAGAAAAATATTCACAACCTGTGCTTAAAAGACAAAAATTATGCTTTCTAACTTCCCCGTATACTTTCGACTCCAATTTTTTTATATTTTACTAGGAATGGTTTTCACTTGCAGTCGGCTTGTATTTATGCTAGAAGTGTATTGACGAAATTTGTAGTCCCCAGGCCCAACCTGTCTGGGTGCTTAAGAAAATTACTTCTGAGCTATTTTGGGCGATGCTGGAACGAAATTTGCACGAAACAGTATATCTTTTCAAGAATGAGTCTTTCAAGATTTACTAAAAACTATTTCAATTTCCACTTTTGGTATAATTAGTCGATAAAACTGCATATTTAACAACGTCTTGCTGAATTCTGAAAAAAAATATTCGCCAACCCTACTGCAGTTTTTTTTAAATTATTTTGACTCACTAAATGCCTTGGTAAGTGCAGTAGAGAGGGCTGATAAGCTTGGGTTAGGTGAGGGTACGGTGGTGGCCAGTATCAATGAGAATGTAGAGGGGCCCACTTTGGTATGGATAGTATCTATGATGCCACTTGTAAGTCGCTAAACAATCGAAATTTCTCTCAAGCAATGGTAGCGCCGAACGGAATTATATATATAATTGGCGCGTACACCCTTTTTGGGTGTTTGCCCGAGCTCCTCCTCCTATTTGTGGTGTGCGTCTTGATGTTGTTCCACAAATGGAGGGACGGACCTACAGCTTCAAGGGCAGATATTTTTATGATGAGCTTTTTCGTGGCAGCAATACACTCGGAGGTTTGCCCTTGCCGAGGGGCGCCCGCTATTAGAAAAATGATTTTCTTAATTTGATGTTTCACCGAGATTCGAACCAACGTTCTCTCTGTGAATTTCGAATGGTAATCATGCACCAACCCATTCAGCTACGGCGGCCGCCCAGCGCCGAATGGGATTACGTATCTAATAAAACCATCATATCTTTGTTTATGCACGAACAGCGGACGTCATGCTGATTCATACTAAAATAGTAAATTATGCACAGAGAGACACCAGACCAGTCTCTTAATCATTTCAATCGGCACAACGTTTGTGGTAATCATTGACACCTCTAGTCAACAGTAAATGGCGAATTAAGAGCCTCGCTATGGTGGACCTATGCTGCGCTAACAGATTGCTAATGCTCTTAGGCCCACATGCATGCCAGATAACAAAGCATGATTTTGTTTTGTATACGGCGAAAATTCGAAACATCTTCTTACTTACTTACTTAATTGGCCATAACAACCCGTTACCGAGTTACAGCCTGGCGAATAATGTGTCACAGGTGTCCCTGTTTTCTGCAGACCTCTTTCAATTTCTTAAGCCAAGAGAAACCAGGTCATCTTCAACTTGGTCCCTTTGGTCATCGACCATCAATTACCGTCTCAAACACCTTCTTCGCCGGAGCAGTTCCTTCCATATTAAAAACATGGTCCAGCCTTAGGCGCTGCAGGATGACTCGATACCTCCGTAAAGCTCATACAGCTTGTGGTTCATTCGAGCTATAGAGAACCACTGGGATTATCGGCATTTTGTATAGTGTTGTAAGTGTATGTAGCGTAGTACACACAACAGAAGTGAAGCTTTCAAGGCAGACAAAGCAAGAGGGAGATACCCGAGAGAGAACGAGGGAGAAAGAAAGAGAGAAAAAATATGTATCTAAATAAATTCACAACATTTGACGAGAATACAAATAGACAAAATTTACAAAAAATGGAGAAGGGTCGGCCGGTGTAGGTAAATGCCGGACACAAACCGTGGCAACAACGCGCACTAGTCCGAGTGTTTATCACCCGCACAAACTCAGCGAATCCAGGAGCACAGCAACAGCATAAATTACCGTAAGGCAATACCAATAAATCCGACGCCGGAATCGATAGCACTTTATAGTACGCACAAGCACTAGCCAGGAAGCGGAAATAAGCGCCAAAAAGTAGGCAGCAAAAAAAAACCTCAAAAAAATGGGGACCAAAATACGCCCCATACAGTAGTTACCAAAGAAATATAACGCCAAAAAGTAGGCACCAAAAATATATTTCCTACAAGTTTGCACAAACAAGCGTCCAAAAGTAGGCAGAGTTATTTCTCACTAGAAATTAGCAACCACAAGGAAAAACTCTGGAAAAATAGCCTAAAGTGTATCTAAGATATATATAAGGTATAGCTCTCTCTCCTTTTCCTCTACGTTACATCTTTTTTCTCTCTCGCGGAACGAAAATGCCCAAACTTTGCATGGCAAATTTTACTCTCCATTCTCACTCGAACATCGACGCCTAGGAAAGTTCACTTCAAAAATTCTAATTAAAAATTTTTATGAAAATTTGTCGAGTTTTCATAAATCTTATGCAAATTTTTAAATATTATGATATTTGTTATAAATTAACTTTATTTTTATAAAAAAAAAAACAATATAAAATAAAAAAGCAGTAAATTGTCAAAAATTGGCAATATGTGGTAGCTTTATCATAATTTTTTTTTGTGGAGCATGTGTCGCAGTTATTTATAGCTCCACTGAAATGGCTTTTCTACGAGGCATCAATTTAGTTGAGGTGATGTCCAAATGGGTTCTACTTACAGAAGTCCGCCACTTATAAGTATCCTCATTCAAACCAAATCGAGTTATCTTTTTAAAATTCAAGTTTGTCCTATTTTTCAGATGTCTGCTTTTGACTCAGTAGAAGAAGAATTACTGCCTTCCCTTGTAAGAGGTAATTAGTTCACTGACTCTCGTCAATCCTTCTTAACTAATTTTCATTCCGCGTCCCTAAAATTTAATTAAACAAATTGAATGAAAGCTTCTTGTTTGTAGACGAATTTGAAACAAAAAATTTTTTTTAATAATTTTTTTATTAATTTTTATTTCAATGAGCCAACTATTCTTTCTACTTTCATGCTCTTTAACTCACCACATACAAGCGCATGTGAGCTCTGGCGCAATAATGCATTTTCAGCTACATTAAGCAATAATCAAATTGAAAGGGCGCCCGAACTCAAATTCAGTTGCTACTATAGTTTGGAATGCGATATTATAATAAATAAATATCTCACAACTCTAATGGATAAAAATCATAGTTTGGAAATATATGCACGTGTGCGAAAATGCAGGGTATTTATTTATATACATATTTTTATATCAATGCATTTGTATGTGCTCGGGATATAAAAAGCACTCGCATATGCAAAAAATATAATTTAATGAGGGCTCGAGCGCCTCAAATATCATACATCGTGAAGATTTTTTTTTAATTTTTAGATAAAATTTGCATGAAATCAGGAGTCCAGGGTAGAAATTGAATATAAGACATTTTAGCATTAAGGAGGTTTCAGTGCAAAAAAGGTTAAGACAGAAGCATAAAAAAGTTAGAGTAAGCCTAACTGGAAGGCCTTGAATCGGAGTGATACAGAGTATACTGAGTGACAAACACGACTTGGATTGAAATAAAGATCGAGAGATAAGGCACTGCGCTATCCGTATAGCAGTAGTTCACATCCTTTGCCCAAATAGGGGTTTTAAAGCATCAAAGCTGACGTAGTGGCTTGCAACTTGGCTTTCGAAATAGACAGATCTAAAATGCTTGGCAGTAATCCCCGAAAGGTAGGCTGATAACCTGCTAATCGAAAACCTTATACTATCAACGAAATCGCTCCCTCGCGGAACCATAGGCAGAACCATAAGAAATTATATTTACACATAAACTTGCCTATCTGCGAATGTAACCACAACACCATACAAGTGAATTTAATTACCCCGCAAAATTAGGCGATACATCAAAATTATTTGTACATACCAGAATCCTTCTGCAAGCTTACCAAAGTCCACATAAAAGAAATTGTCAACGACTCGGAGAATACGGAATTCATGTGACACACGATGGAAAGTGAACGACAGAGGCAGGTAAAGAAATTTATTCAGCTTAAAACCAGTTGGAGTGGCATTACTACGGGATATCATAGCTTTCGTTAACATTTCAGAAAACTGGTATTAGAGGAAATAAGCACCTGTCGTTTTCCCAAGCTGGCGAATAAGCACCAGAGGACGTGCTTTGCAAATGTGCAGCTCTCGCAAGACGAATATTTACTCATCTAAGTGGTGTGACTCTGGATTCGTTGCTAGTATGAAACCTGGCGGACAAGCATAATAGACCACAGCAGAGGTTGCCGTGCACTATGACCCAATAAAACTGAAACCAGTTGAAAAATGTATCACGAATGGAATGAAAGCTTTAAAGGCGAGCATTTTTGAGTCGGTAAGAAGACCAACTATAAGAGTTCTAAGCAACAAAGGACATGCCATGCCACCACCCTTTTTTACTCAAGGGTGTCGAGTGAATTCTGCTGCAAATATCAAAGTTCTAGAGGCAGTAGTGAAACCTTGGATGAATAGTATACGTGGTCACACCTCAAACACTTTTCAGCAAGACTCTGCTTTTTCACACAAAGCGACGACGACACAAGATTGGGTAGTCGAACATTTCCATGGCCACATAACACCGAACTGATGGCCGTCTTACCGCCCAGACATTGATCTCCTGGATTACTACTTATGAGGCATAGTTGAGCGTTATGCCAATAATCATTTCATAACAACACTTCTTCTTTGAAGGCTGCAATTAATACCGTTATGATCAATGTAAATAAGGAACATTTGATTTGGCATGGAAATTTTATTGAATGATTTTATAGATACAAAAGTTAAGGTTGTGTAAAAATTTGTGAAGCTTCATTAAATTTTGTACAAAATAAAAGCTAATTAGTTTTACTCTGCAGTTGGGCTAAAATACCTAACGCAACCAGTATATAAATTGCCTTATTGGCAGAGCAGCACGGACTGGCTATATAGTCACTTTTAGACAATGAGGTCTCAAAATTTGAGAGAAAAACGCCGGTCGTAAGATTGTTAGCCTTAAGTTTCTATTAAGCACGCTAAGGCTAAGTTTTCAAAATTACAAAACCAAGCTTAGAAAAACCTAAAATTTCTATTTCATAACCTTTCCGCCTCTGGCAAGTTGCACTACTGCACATATGTACAGACAACGTCAAAAGAAAGTGTGCACTACAACATTTGGACTATTTATTTAGTTACTAATACAACAAAAATCATATAAAGAAAAATTTTGAATTTTGTAAATATTTTTAAAAATTCGGGAAATTTTCATTTAAGTTTCAAACCTTTTACTGAGAATTTTTAGAACAATTTCGGTTATTCAGTTTTACAGATCATAGAATTTTTCTGAATGGAGTGTAGTTTTTAAGTAGGACAAAAATCACGCTGATTTTTGAGAATATTTTTTGGTCGCGGCCTTGTGGATTTTCTTCATTCAACGTCTACAACATTTTTTTGTATGCGTCTGCGAAAAAAGTTGTAAAAAATCAACGCATTTTTTGAACTACTTGAAACTTGCACCAAAATTCAATGATCTATAAAACTATTGTATATTTTTATAAAAAATTAGTCGAAAATACAAAATAAATAGTCACTACTTATCAATCTGTGTTGTATACTTTCTATTGACGCTCTCCGTGTGTAGCCGCTCACTCACTCATAAAATTCGTATTGTAACGCCTGTACATGTCTGTCTCCCACTGCAGTTGAACTCTTGTAAAATATGAGTTCGTATTACAAATCTCCTTACGTGTTTTTTTCTAATTTTTTCGCCATATTTGTTATCCCTCAAATGATTTTCGCTCATTATTTTTTTGATTACGCGCTCCATTTATTGCCACATAAAAATGTCAAAGGCCATAGGAAAACCCCATGCCCACTCCTGCAACAAGGTGTTTAGTTGCATGTTGCAGCTGCATGTGAAAGCACGTACATATATTGCTATGTGTGTATGTGCGCGCAGCGATGCTTGGCTTTCCAATACGTTTGGCGCTTAAAATGACAAAAGGGCAACATTATTGCGAGTTTAGTACTAAAAATGCACTAAAACAAAGCAACGTAAGCACTGCTATACCTATACGTGCACGTATATGTGTGTGTGTGTGCTGTGTGAGTGTACAAAAATAAGCTAACGAATAGTACTCATATATCAAAGGAAATTCTAATAAAAAAGAAATTGCAATGCGCGCTGACCTGAAGGCACTCGACGTATCCATTGTGCAAGTACTTTATTATAATAAAGTATTTCTGCAATGTGCGCCTTTATAGAGAAATATTTTTCACATGCGCATATATGTATGGGTATGTGCACACACACAACCGTACAAGTTAATAAAAAGAGACTTTGAAAATTATGTGAAAACGTGTAAATGATGTGACTTTATCGCTGCCACATGCAATATGCCACATAGCGCATATAAATATATATGTATATCTTTATACATATATGTTTTTTTTTTTATTTGCTGAGCTTCTACTATTGGCTTTTCCTCAAAGCTCTCTCAGTGATATATTTTTCAAAGCATTATATTTTTGCAATATTTGGGGCCACTCTTGCAAGTTGATTAAAAAATTGTGATTTATTACTTTTAATATTATATAAGCTGGCCAAGGGCAATGGAAAAGCTGTAAATCGACGCTGACATAGAGAAACTGCCACATTAAGAATGAAAGGGGGAAATGGTCATTGTGAAGGCAAGGATTAAATTATCAGCAAAAATTGGAAAGTAATAGATAATCCATTATTTGTAAACCAGTCAAGACTTCTATGTTAGAAAGTGAAAACGGAAGCTTTCGTGAGCGACTGAAGAGCTTTCACTAAATGAAAAAGCTTGCATTCGACGATTAGAAGATTGGTTTCAGGCTCTTACTTGTGAGAGGTACTCATTATTTCACTAAACTTCGGGACATACAGTCAACCTCAAAAGAAAGTGTAGACCATATATTGACAAGTTTTGACTATTTATTTTTTTAATTTCAACTATTATTTCACAAAAATACACTTCGTATTACAACAAAAACCATATAAAACAGAGTTTTAAACTTTGCACAAAATTTATAAGAATTTGACGAATTTTCATCAAAATTTTAAACTTCAGAAAAAGTATGAAGTATGCAATTTTAGAACTCATTAAATATTTTTATAGCAAACTTTTAAGTAGATCAAAAATCACACTAATTCTTGGGATTTTTTTTTTCAATCGTGGTCTTGTGCATTTCCTCAATTTTTACACCCAACACCGTCAGCAGAAAAAATTGTTAACGCATCAACGCAATTTTAGAACGACTTGAAACTCGCAAATTTCATGATCTATAAAACTGCATACCTGATGTTTTTCTAAAAATTCTGAGTAAAACGAACGTTTAAAGTTTTGTTGAAAATTTGGCCCCTGTTTAAGGCCAACATCTCTCTATATTTGTGGTAGATTGCCTGATTTTTCCACATAAATAATTATCGTTTGTTTTTTTTTGTCCCCAAGAACCAGACCATCAAATGTCTATGTCAACTCCGTCGTTGAGTGCGAAAATTTATATAATTTCTCTTTTCTGCTTTCAAGTTTTCGAGATATCGCTAAATAATGAATTGGAAAAAGAAGGTTTGAAAGAAAGTAAATAGAAAAGGTACTTCATAAAATTTTTAATATCTGGAGAATGCGCGAACCGCTCAAAATAAATGACATATGAAATTGAAAATTAATTATCTCTTATTTGGGGTTCATTTTTCATTAAAATTAAAAGTATTCAAAATATTTACAAGTTATTAAAAAAATTTAATTAAAATTTTCAATTTTTTGAAGTGAATTTTCTTAGGCGTCGGTGGACGAGCGAGAATGGAGAGTAAAATTTCAAGGCCATGCAACGTTTTGGGCATTTTCGTTCCGCGAGAGAGAAAAAAGATGTAACGTAGAGGAAAAGGAGAGAGAGAGCTATACCTTATATATATCTTAGATACACTTTAAGCTATTTTTGCTGAGTTTTTCTTTCTGGTTTCTAATTTCTAATGAGAAATAACACTGCCTACTTTTCGGCGTTTGTTGTTGGTGCAAACTTGTAGGAAATATATTTTTGGTGCTTACTTTTTGGCGTTATATTTCCTTAGTGCCTACTGCTTGGGGCGTTTTTTGGTCCTATTTTTTTGGACGCTTTTGTTTTTTTGGTGACTACTTTATGGCGCTTATTTCCGTTTCCTGGCTAGTGCTAGTGCGTACTATTAAGTGCTATCCATTCCGGCGTCGGATTTATTGGTATTGCCTTACGGTAATTTGTGCCGTTGCTGCAGTCCTGGAATCGCTGCGCTTGTGTGATAAACACTCGGAGTAGTGCGTGTTGTTGCCACGGTTTGTGTCCGGCGTTTACCTATACCGGTCGACCCTTGTCGGTTTTTTTGTAAATTTTGTCTATTTGTATTCCCTGCAAAAGTTGTGAATTTATGTAGATATATATTATTTCTTTCTCTGTCTCTCTCTATCTCTCTCATTCGCTCCCGGGTCTCTCCCTATTTCTTTGTCTGCCTTGACAGTTTCACCGACCTCTTTAGAAATTTTTTTAGAAATTAATGAATAAAAAAACTTCCTATAGGTATATACCTATAAAACGTGAGTATAAAAGTTCTTCACTTTACTCAAGCAACACTCAACTAAAATTTAAAAAAAGGCTAATACAAAATCGATTTTTGTAATGTCATTAATTGAGTTTCCTAGTGAGCGATTCCATGTCAAGTGATCCAAGTACTTTGAAGATTCTCGATAACTTTTTCTCAACATATTTTATTTCAAGGCGCATTGAACTGCTAATAGCAGTAGAGCGAAAACTACAAGAGCAGTATATTTTGTGTTTGTTTTTGGTACCTAAATTCCAAATCCATTAGCAAGAATTGACTTGAAGTAATTTAAACAAAATTAGCCAACTTCGAGACCAAATGAGCAGGAAAACCTCTAATCTGCTGTGGTGCTGGTGCTACCACCTCAATGTGACTAAGAATAATTAGAAGAAAAAAGTTAATAAAAATTCCGAAAGAACTTTATAATTTTCTGATTTATTCAATGCTCAAAGTTTAGCTTGTTTTTTGAGTTTGGCTTTTTTTTGTTTTTGTTTTTTTTTTTTTATGAATTGTTTTCATTATCATTTTTTATTTTTTTGTTTTTTTTTTATTGTTTTTATTAGCTTCCTAATATTACAACTGGCGTGAGACCTGGTCATAATGAAAATTTGTTGAATATTTTTTGTTTGTAATTTGCCCAAAATTTGAAACCTAGTTTCTATATAAGGATAAACTATGTATAAAGACTATTTTATAAAGAAATTACTGGGAATAAATTAAAAACTTAAAAGTTGCCAAAACTGGTCAATAAGTCCCAGCTATTACTATAGCAATTAAACGTATCTGTATTAAATTTGAATTTGGCTTTGCCTTTAGTAGAATTTCGTGTATTGCTTCTAAGTATTTTACGGCGTTTTGTTCATACAACGCAATAAATTTGAGTTCATATACAGTTATGTTAGGGGCTATTAATATAAATTACGGTTATAAAATTGGAAATTCATAGATCCATCGAAATAATTTTATGACTTCATAAAAGTCATTGACAAGAAAGCAATGCTTAAGTCTCTACAAAAGAAGATGTTGCTGCCGGATATGTCAGGTTCCACTAATTACCGTCACTACGAGCAAAACTAGTAATCAATAATCACATTAACCGAAAGTTAAGCTAAGTGATATTTGGGAAGTAGTTAATATTTGTAAAAATTTAATATATGTATACCCACATACGTGCACTCATTATGCTTGTAAACACACGACCGATTTAAACCATTTGTGTAGCCTGCATATCACAGCTGGAATAAAGGAAATGTTACAACTTTAATGTTTATTGAATTTTTTTTTCTATTTTTATGTATAACCCAATATCCATAAGCAATTTGAATTTACCTTAACAGTTTGAAAATTAACTCTTATCTGTATGTAATATGAGGCGTTAGTACGCACTGCTTTTTAACCCTTTAACGGCTCCGCAAACTATGAACATTTTTTGACAAAATATATAAAATATTTATTTTTGTTTAACATTTCACAAAAACTCACAAAAATTGTAGTCTCTTCTTCGGACTTAAAATATTAAGTTCACTTATCTCTTAGTCACAATTTTAGTGGTTTTTTACCCTATAAATAAATAATAAAAAAAATTATAAAAACCGAATAGTTAGAATTTAATTTAAAATCTACTGGGAAAAGTATTAAATTAATTTTCCACACAAATTTAATTTTTTAATTATCCTAAACTTGAGTTCCTAGATTCATGCACAAGGAGACGCCGCAGTGTGGCTCCTTTGGCTAGTTCCCATTGACGAAGTTCTGACAGTGTTAAATACGGGTTGGGTTAAAGTAGTCGCATACTCCTACGATTTTGTCCTAATGTTATCGGGATCGTTTGCCCCAGTCATGGCTGATATTTTGGGAAGGTGTACTGCATGGATGTTAGGTACCTCGGAATGATACTTCACTCTAAATTCGATAGGTCTTAAATACTGCGCTATCGCAAATTTTCCGATGTTCATTCCTTCAAAACCACCTATTAACAGTGGTAGGAGTGGATACTATTGCTGGCGTAAGATCTCCATACGTCCACAAGATAGGGACTTGGACGCAGGTACCCGGTTGAGTCAATAGACATAAACGCGCCTTCACCCTGATGAAATGTTTACAGCGGTCCCAGGGTGGAAATCCGCCGGAAAGACGGAACGTTTTGGTGTTAGTGGGACCATGCCCCACATATGTAAGACTGGTGCGATGGCGCTTTTGATGATATTTCTGGCATTTAATTTTGATTTTAACCTCCTACCCTAAAAAAAACAACTCCAAACACCATTGGAAGCTACCTATTGTGTAAAGGAGGCCCGCATAGCATTCTACTCCTGCAAATCTATGGGGGCTCAAACCACAGGTCGTGTTTTGGATGGCCTCTGGAGACAATCTCTCAAAGGACCTGGACATTTTTAGGCGCTTAACAGTATTTTCTCTGCTTTTCGAACATATCTTTTTATTTGCGAACTGAGTAGGCGGAATTATAGCAAGGGGAAAATCTGTATACTTCTGTCTTCACTGACGGTTGCAAGAAGGAATTGGGAGTCGAAGCTGGGGTTTTCTCTAAATCAGCCAATTTATATCTATATATAATTATCTATGTACGTATTCTATAATGTAATAATGTTTTCCAGGCAGAAGTTTTTGCGATCCAGCAGGCATGCAAAATGCTTAGGGAAGGTGGGAGCGAGAGAGAAATTAAAATTTTTTCTGATAGTCAAGCCGCGATCAAGGCTCTGACGACACCATGGTTCAAAGTGGTCAACTTCTGGAAGAAGGAAATCAAATCTCTTGCGTGTGCATGAAACATTTCTCTAATCTGGGTTCCAGGACACAGGAACATATAGGGAAATGAAATTGTTGATAAAGGGGGTCGACTGTTGTTGCCAGGAAGGGGTCGACTAGAAGCTACCTACCGGTCATCGCCACGCCTTTCCCTATTGTTAAGGGCTGGCTTGTTTCTCAGGAAAGCGTATGATATATACGCGTACCAATTTCTTCGTATGCTATTTTGAAAACCCTTTAGTTCCAGTACAATGGACGAAGAACTCTGAAATTCCTAGGGACTGGACGACATTCAATTTCAAAACTCGTAGCTGTGTTTACTGGTCGTTGAACCATCGGCAAACATGCAAAAAAAATTAAACTAACATTTAATCCCCATTAGAGAAGTTGTCGGGACCTTTCAGAGGAGAAAGCTGTTGGCCACTTTCTCTTGAAATGTCCGAGTGATGTGCCGCATCTCAGCGATGAGCAACGAAAATGTAGGCGACTTCTAATTTGCACTTTAATAAAACAATACAATTTGGCGCGCTAAAAAACTGCATCCCCAGATTATTTTTTGACTTCTGATTGAAATCTTTAAGGAAATTCGCCGAAACTATAAGACTTACTCAAAGTGTGAAAACTCAATTATGGTGGAATTCGTTTTAAAGAGCTAGAAAACTGAGGGTTAAAATTAAATAAAATAAAATAAAAAATTTGGGTAAAAAGTTGAAGATTTCGATTAAAACAATCAATTGATCAAATTTTTTTCACAGCTTATACGAAGTTTGATATTTTTATTTACATATATAATATCTTTTGTAAAATCAACTACATTTTTATAAAAAAATTATGAAAAAAAGAAGAGAAAATTAATCAAAACTGTTCAAGATACCGCGTTTCTAATTAGCTGACGACGGGCATATGTATTTAGTTAATATTCAAATTTTCCCAGAACATAATGTCCAATGCTTCCTCTTCTTTGGCGGAAATGGTAGTTTCCCTATTATTTTAACCTTCAAATTACATGTTGTTGAAGCAGCGAAAACATTCCCCATGCATTTACGAGGAATGCTGCTGAAAAGGCAGTCCTTGGCCGGATATAAATCCGGGTCGTTCTGGTCAAGAAGAACCGACTGTCGTAGGAACGCCTCAAATTACATCAACAGCTCTGAGTGGCTGTAGATATCAGCCTATTGGAGGTCTCATAGTGCTACTCGGGAGGTGCCAGTCTGGTACTGCAACTATTTCACCTACCTACCTAACCTTGAAATTTCTATATTAGGCAAAATTTCAATACTCAGCCTGTTAATCACAGAAAGTTACTAAAGTCCTTAATGAAAATACGCCAAATTAAAAGTGCCTTTACTTCCCGTTTTAGATGGAACATATATGTATCAAAGCTCTTAACGGGTTAAGGCGCCCGCGCACACAATATATACAAGAGTACCAAGTCATAATTGACGCAAGCGAATGCGAGCTGAAAGGAAGGCTGATCGTAAGCTCACATTTTTCACTGAGAATTGCATGCGGACGTGTGCAATAAAAAATGTAGCCATATTTGCATTTACAATTAATTGTTTAACATAAAAATACAATAAAGGTACTACACATTTGAGCATATGTGTGTGTGTGTTCGTGTGCGTATACCTGAAGTACTCCAATGCGAGCTGCTTGTTGGCTATTGATGGAGTGACATGTATTTGGCGCGTAATTAAAACGAAAACGTTCGATAACTTCCGCGTGAGTACTTACACACATACACCTGCATATCAAGCATTACATTACTTTTATGTTATGATAGTTGTAATGAGCGACCCTTGAAGGCATAAAAGCCGCGCACGCACACACATACACACACCTTCCCACACCAGTGCATGCATTCGTAAATAACTGTATATACTCGTATATATGCGTGAGTGCTTGTAAGGCCGCATGTGTTATGTTGCACACTACATTAGCTGCAAGCGTGTGACATTCCGTGGTCCAATAAAAGGCAATGACAAACATACGGATAAATAAATCTATTTGCAGGTGAGTCGGTGAGTTGGCTTGCTGCTGGACAGCTTGTATTTGTTACTCGCATATTAATAAAAAAAACGGTGTATGTAAGCGTGTCCATGTATATGAAAATGTATGTATGTGTGCACTTTTGCCTGCCCCATCCAGTTGCTGTTATTATTTACGCTTATGATGGGCACTTTGTACAATTTTGATGCCACGAAATACACATAAATCAATGTAGTAATTCGCCTTTTTTATGCAACAGCAATAACAGCACCAGCATCATCAACGGCAACTTGCAACGCAGCATGCCAATGGCACCGAAGGCAGCAAATCAGCAATAAATTATCTGCTTCGACCACATTTGACACATTCAAGTAGCCACAGCAGCAGTACAAATACTTTTAGCAAGAAAAACAGCTATTAAAATAACAACAACAAAATGTCGAAGCTGACATACGCTACAAACTACAATATGCTTATAAATTGCAATATGTGCAACGTGCAACGTGCAACGACAAGGATATTATAACAAGTATTTATGTTGACATTTCCTTCATCTAAGAATCATATCAGAGACAAGGAAAGTGCTCGTACTGAAGAAAAGGTTGGAAGCCTGCGCTGATACTCGTGGCATATACATGGGCACATACCTGTATGTGTGAGTGTATGTTCAAGTGCGTATGTGCGTCTGTATTGATGGACAAGTATTAATGTATTAAATCGATAACAGAAACACATTTGGATCAGTTCATGTTAAGCAGATAACGGGTGTAAATTGAGTTTTCGAAATATGAGTATTGAATATTCACATTCTGCATTATTTCACATTCAATAGATTCTTATGAATCCAGGCCATCGAATTATCACCTACCGAAAATTTTCGTAGGACAAAGTTCAGGGTGGGCCATATAGCGTTTGCTTTTTGAACCAACTATTTTTTTGAGAATGGTAACACAAATGACATGTCAAATGTGTTCATAATTTACTTAAAGGTTTGACATTTACGAAATGGGACGCTATACGCTTGAACAAAATTGGGAAATATTGAAAACCTATTTCCAAAGTGGTGAGTCTTCTTCTTCTTTTCTGATGAAGCTCATTTTCACATCGGTGGTTACGTCAATAAGCAAAATAGTCGTATTTGGGGCTCAGAAAATCCACACGTTACTGTAGAGAAGCAAATACATCCACAACGAGTCACTGTTTGGTTCGGTTTTTGGTCTGGCGGCATTTTCTCGGGTCTCGGGCCTTTTTTTTCGAAAATGAGCGAGGAGCCGCGGTTACAGTAAATGGCGAGCGTTACCGTGACATGCTCAACGAGTTTTTGTTTCCAAAAATTGAAGAGGATGACATGGACGGCATTTGGTTTCAACAGGACGGTGCAACTTGTCACACTGCCAAAGTTACACTCGAACTTTTGGCTACCGTTTTTGAAAACCGAATAATCAGCCGAAATTCCGATATCAATTGGCCGCCTCGGAGTTGTAAAACACGAAATCGAAGTTGCCATTCATGAAATTGGAGCCCAAGCTATCGAAAATGTGCTTGAAAATTGGGATGATCGAATGGCCTACTGTAAAGCCAGTCGTAGTAGTCAATTGAACGATATTATTTTTTATTCATAAATGACAATGCTCAATCTTCAAAATAAAAAAAAAAGTTTGAAAAAATATTGATTAGTTTTTGTTTTGTAGCCGATTCGAAAAGAAAATTTTACATGTCCCACCCACTAGTCATATAACTTTATCGAGAGCAATTTTGCAAACACAAAAAAATCAATGACCCACTAATTCCATAACTGCTCGCAAATGTAGGGCATTTCTTAATTACTGATGGACAGAGGTACCCCTACAGGCTACTAGTAGTTGACGGAATACTAAAGAAATTTGATCTTAGAAGGAAAGACGTTCGGTTGATGGTCGGTATCATTACAGGACACAACCCATGGGGTCAGCATATGACCACCATTGGAATCATTGAGGACCCAATGTGCCTGTCGTGCTTGGAGGGGGCGGATAGCACTGAGCACTTTCTCTGTGAGTGTCCTGCCTTTGCTAGAGCACGGCTACGAGTATTGGGTTCCGATGTCATGAGAATGAGTAATATTCGTTTTCTATAACTGGAGGATATTTACAGATTTGTCAAAGAATCTGGAAAATTCTCACAACACTAACTATATCTATCTCTGTCTCTATTCTTTCCTATCCCTTTCTCTGATACTTTTTTCCTTCCCTCCTTGACTATCTACCCCCTTTCTAGAGATTTAAATACAATGGGCTTTTTAGTCTGAGTATTTTAGGAGCCCCCAAATCTCTTGGAGCTCCTTGGCTCGACCTTTTCAAATTTGAATTTCAATTTCAAAAGAAATTTGAAGGGTAAGCCCCCAAGCTAACAGCATATGTGGATGAAATTGCTGTAGTAGCTTCATGAAAAATACTCTCAAATCGGTTCAGCGATTCGCGGATCAGACAGAACTGTTTACAAGAAATTATAAGATACCACTGTGGACGCCCCCAATACTAAACGGCACTGGACCTAGTACTAGACAGCAAACTACCGTGGATGAAAGGCTGAAAAAACTCAATAACGCCCTCTACGCATGTAAAAGCATGCTTGGGGCAACTTGGGGTTTGTTCAGAACAATACTACGCTAAGAACGACTCGAACAGCGGTCCTTGAATACATACATACTTGATATACCAGAAAACCTTGCAGCGAAATCTGCAGGAAGACTAAAAGCCTTAATCGAACTCTTATACAGGGAAAAAGGTTGAAGATTACTATCGAAGAAGAAGGATGACGCAAGGGCTTAAGCTCTAAACGCAATACACTCAACTTGAATAAGATGGTTCTAAAATGACTTGGGGAGTAAGCGCAGGGATATATTTCCCAGAGTTAGACTTAAGGAAGTCGTATAAGGCTGAGGTTTTCGCAAGAAGGGGCAATACTACTTGCATCCTTCTGGGCATGGAGATTGGAGTAGCTTTGTCACTTCGCCCACCACAAGATGGGTTGATAGTCTGACATGTAACGCAACAACAAAAAGATTTGGCCAAAATTGGACAAGAGGCGCTCAAAGGCGCTACTTCATTGGTGAAGGACAACCGGCTCTGGGTTAGTTACTTTGATCACAAGCCACTGTCTAGGTCGACATACTCAAAGATTGAACATATCTTACTTTGACTATTGCAAAAGCTGCAAGAATGAGGAGGAGGAAGAGCCTATCAGACATCTTCTTTGTCACTGTTCTGGGTGGCATACCACTAGCACAAAATAATTTAAAATTAGCGCAACAAAAGAGGAAAGCAGTCCTTATATCCAGCCGAAATAAGCCAGAAGAGGGTACTTTTGGAATCGGGGACTTCAACTTATTGACCATTCCCGTAACCAAGTACTTGGGAATAATGATAGATAAAAGGCTGTCTTTCAAAGCACACCACGAGTACGCCAACGAAAAGCATCTACCACTATTACGACGTTGTCGAGGCTGATGTTAATCATACGAGGACCAAAACAAACAAACAAATGGAAATTCAAATTTTGTATGAGCCACCAATTTGGGCGAACAAACGATTTATGTATCATACTTTCGTGGACTACAGTCTATCTACCAGCTGTGCGAAGCCCTAGTAATATCTGGCAAGCAACATACTAGCAATGGAAGCTGCCCAAATAGTGAGAACACAGATACCTATTAAGTGGTCAATAAAGTGGGATAGCTCTACTCGTACAAAAGGGCGTTGGACGCACAAATGCATTTCGAACTTAAAGCTTTGACTAACGAGTCACATGGAGAAGTCTACTCGGCAAGTATCTGACCCAGTTCTTGAGTGAGCATGGATTCTTCAAAGCATATTTATACAGGTTCAACCAAAACGACAGTCCATATTTCGACTACTGCGACGAAAACTACTGCAACAGAGACACATCAGCGGCGGCTAATCGCCTTCCCTCTCCGCGAAGTAATACTTGGTGGTAGTTTCGCGGCGAGAGGGGATGGAAATAAGCAGCCTCAGCAAGCTTCAGAAGGCCACTTGAGGGTAGCGCTACAACAACGCCTAAAAAACCCCACATACATACCCTGGGCATCCACCATTAGCAAGAGTGCTGGTTAGCTTCTTTGTTAGTCAGAGAAGTTCACTCCAGCGCCTCCGATATACGCATGGCCAGAAGTATATCGCGACCTTAGGATTAAGTGACTAGCACGTAACCAATCTTTCCTGAAACGCATTAAAAGTAGAGTAGCTAAGGAAAAGTAAAATTCTCGCTTTGCACGGGAAGGCCGCCGCGCAGGCACTTTTCTCAGTCACTTCATCAGTACGTAGGAGAACTTGATACCAAAGTATTCGGTTGCGACTAAAAGTAAAGTCAGGTATTTTCCGGCTAGTTTTGAGTGCAACATCAGCGATACCAGGGTTCTAATTGCCGCTGGGCAGTCGGAATAGATGCTATCTCTATGGAGAAGATTTTAATCTAGTAAGCAGTCACTCTGCTGCTTTTTTGATTGTAGCTACAATAAGTTGGATGCCACTACACAATTTTTCTAGTAGTCTAATAAAATTTATTGAAGAGTTTTTCGCAGAAGACATTTTCATTAAGCTTACCGTATTGCAACAGCAATTTTTTGCAAATATGTTCTCTTTGTTCTCAAAATTTCATCAGTAAAGAGCAATATTTAATGAATTGGATTAATACAAAGCGATAGCAAACATTGCAATGTTTTGCAGCAAAAAGCAGTACTACAATCAGTTGAGTAATTTTTGACTTGTTGAAGTTTGAAAGTAAATTTTGTGACTTCTTAACAAAATTTGGCTTGTACGCCCCTTTTGCAATTTTATGCGATTTATGTCGAAAAAAGCCTTCTAGAGAGATTAACCTCAAAACACAAAAACGCTATGCAAATCGGAGCCTTCCGCGCATAGTTATTTACGCACAAATGCACTGGATTTATGTATTTTTTTAATAAGATGTAAAGAATAATACATCTTTCTTGCGTGATGCCAAATATTTTATGAGCTCAGCGTCATTTTTTGTTTGTTTTTTCATTGAAAATTGGAAAATCAACATTAGTATAGCGCACTAGAAGTTTTAGCTGCTGCTTCAAAAATTACCACATTTCCTCATCAGACCTTCTTCAGGACTTTAGGGGTGCTAAATAAAAACAAGAATATTTATTTTAAGGCACTTTAGCCATGGAGCCACTTTGAAGTGCAAAAAAAAAAAAAACTACTATATATATATAATTGGCGCGTACACCCTTTTTGGGTATTTGGCCGAACTCCTCCTCCTATTTGTGGTGTGCGTCTTGACGTTGTGCCACAAATTTATTTTGTAACTAATAACTCTTCACTGTAGACAAATGAGTTGGTGCGTGACTAACAGTAACCTCCGAGTGTATTTCTAAAAGTGTTCCTCATAAAAAAATCTGCCATTCGGAGTCGGGTTAAAACTGTAGGTACAAATAGGAGGAAGACTAGGCCAAATAGGAGGAGTTCGGCAAGCGCTAGTTATTCTTATTATTGTTAACTCTTGAGAGTCCAAAATAAATCCCTTAAAATACTTTTTAATCTGCCTATATTATCATCCACAGAGATATACCAGGGAACTGTAGGGCAGACCAACTTGCAAGAGAAGGTACCTGTATGCCAGACATAAGTAATTTTATGGAGATGTTTTTAGATTAGAAATACAATTTTTTATAAGTCAACATGAGAACCAAAAACTGAGGGAACCACGTAAACAGAGTCATGGTCATCAGCTAGTAGTAAATAAATTGAAAATATAATAAATAATACTACTCAAATGTATTGGGAAACAAATAAAAATAAAAAACTTAAAAATGATGATGGCAACACCTAAAACATTAAACAAAACCAACTGAACCATTTAAAAAACAAAAATCTTGAAAAATATGTAAATTTATTCATATGTATGCATGCATAAATTTGTAGTTGCAATTGTACTGCGTAAATGACAAATCATCACGTCTCAGGTAAATAAATTGCAGGCAAATTAATGTTTTGACAGCAGCAGCAGCCTTCAACAGTGGCACCCCGCGCACCGGATGTCTCACAGTGCCCGTGTGATCTAAAGCATATTTGTATGCTTGCATTCCAATTTCCACACACTATTAATAAAAATATATGCGTGTATGGGTGTGTGTGTCTTGTTTGTGTAATGGCATGTAATCCCGCACCCGCTGTCACTCACAGAAGTATTTCAATTCCCCGCTTTTCTTTCTATCCAATTCCATTGCCATACCCACCACTCCAACTCCAACTCTAACTCCAACTCAATTCCCATTTGCATTTCGATTTCAATGCATTCGCTCATAATTTAATAATTTAATGGAATGTAATAAATTGTAAGCGCGTGAAGGTGTTGACTCTTTCGGTTTTAGGGCAACAGTTAGGGCATAACAAAAACTAATGATTTAAATGAGTAAGCATATGTGTGCATGGGTGTATGTGTGTATGTACGCGCTCGCAAACGCACTGCACTCTGCTTTGCCCAGAGAGCAATTGTTGGCCGCTTCATTATTGCCATATGCCTCTCGTGTGCACCTAATGTAGTTGTTGCTGTAATTGGTGTAGGCATGTTAGCTATTTATTTATGTGACATTTTATGCTAATTTCTCCAATGCAACGCCAACAAGAACAACTAGCGCTCCACAAATTAAACGCTAATAAATATGCTGTGCAGCACTTTGCCGCACCAACATACACCAAATATGACGCCAAAAGTTAATGCAACACACGTTGCAGGTATGATTGAACGTAATCTGTAGTTGTTGTTTTTGTGGTGTCACTTGATAAATGCGCTACGTTGATGATATATCAAAAGGTGTTTAATAATAACAAATAAGCGCCTCGGCGAAAAAAACGGCTCTCTATTTGTATTTCTGTCTTTCTGCTCTTTTTTTTTTTTGGTTATTGTTTCAGTGTTCGCTCTTTGGCATTCAAATGATTTTGTATCAAACAAAGCGAGAAATAAAATGCAACTAAAAAATATGTGAATGGAGTGGTCCCACATACCCTGCGTTAAATAACTCAACAACCGACAAGTTTTGAAGATTTATTTGTTTCATTTTATTATTTTAATATTTGTTTTTGTCAAAGTATAATTAATTTTCCCACAAAAACCATATAAATCCAGGTTTCAAACTATGTGCAAATTTCTTAAAAATTCAACTACTTTATATCAAAATTTCGCGCGTTTTTAAGAATTTTTTTTGCTTTAATTTTTAGAAATATTCTGGGTATACAGTTTTGTAGCCAATTAAATCTAGGTTCTAAAATACAAACTCAAAGGAGCTCATGTTGATTTTTGATGGTGTTTTGCTGAGTTCATCCCCTCGTCGACGGATCAGTGTGTGCCCTCGCTTAGTCCAAGCGGAACTTTCTCCACCCATATTCCACGAAGGGAGAAGTGGGCCGGGGGCAACACTTGGGGACAGGGCCTAGTTAACCTGTTGACGGATGGCTCGAAGCTGGACGGTAGGGTTGGAGGAGGAGTATTCTGCAAAGAGCTCTCCATCAAACTCAAATTCAGGCTACCGGATCACTGCAGTGTGTTCCAAGCAGAGGTCACCGCAATTAAAGAAGCAGCTGACTAGCTACTTACCTGCGTAATAACTGTTAAGAAGGGTCTATTATGGTGCATTCGAAACTGGCCCGGAAATGCCTGGTCTCTCTCTCGATTGCATCAGAATTCTTTGATATAAAGATAATTTGGGTACCTGGTCACAGTGACATTGCTGGAAACGGCGAAGCCGAGGAGCTGGCCAGACAAGGGACCTTGAGGTAGTGTGCCCGCGAAAGGAGAGGATCGGGATCCCCTTGACAACCTGCGCTCTACTTCTGGAAGGATGGGCTTTGCACCAAATCAGCGAGCGCTGGGCAAGTACACGAACGTGTAAGGTCGCGAAGTCTTTCTGGCCACGCTTGGATAGGAGGCATTCGAGGGATATTCTGAGGATGACAAAATCTCATCTCTCAAATTTCGTGGGCATCCTCACGGGGCACTCCCCGCAGGGTATATATGCCGTGAGACTCGGAATTATTTCGAGTCCTTTCTGCGTCAGCTGTGTGGAGGATGAGGTGGAATCATCTCAGCACCTGCTCCTCAGCTGCCCAGCTCTCGCGGGACTAAGATTCAAGCATATTGGTTCTCACTTCTTTTCTGCGCCTGTTGATATAGCAGGTCTTGATAAAAAAATTTCATGAACTTCACAACCGCAGACCAGTCACCGTTCATAGTCCACAAACACTCAACCCTCCCCATCCCTTTCCCTTTCGTCATTTTTTCCTTCACCTCTTTTCCCCCTTTTGTACTGGCATCACAAAGGATGAACCAAACTTCTTTCGTGCAAGTGGGCCCACTCTTTGGGCAACCATCACTACCTGACCTAACCTAACCTTGCAGGCGGTTTTGTGTATTTTCTCCGTACAACAAATTCTTGAATTTTTTTTGTAGAAAAATATCAAAACAGCCAGAAAAAAACCAAAAATTAGCGTGATATTTAAGGAACTACAAACTTGCATTTTTAGTGTCTAACATTTATACGAGGTGTAGTTAAAAAAATAAGGTCAATTTTAATTTTTCTCAAAAAATTTTTTTTTATTCATCAATTTTTAATTCATCTTTTTCAAAGTAGTCCCCCTCAGATATAATGCACCAGTGCCAGCGTTTTTCCAGTTCTCGAAGTTGTTCTGATATGCACTTTTTGGTATGTCCTTGAGCTCTCTCAGCGATTCGGTTTTTATCTCCTCAATCCGCGCGAAACGCCGTTCTTTCATGGGTCTCTTTAATCATGGGAACAGGAAAAAAACGCAGGGCGCCAAGTCTGATGAATGCGGTGGCTGAAGCATGATAACCGTGTTGTTTTTGAACAAATAATCTCTCACAAACAAAACTTCAGGGTAATACTCCTTATTTACCGTACGGTCTTTTAGTAAGAACTTCTGACGCATTACGCCAAGGTAATCGAAAAAAAAACAATGAGCAAAACCTTG
This sequence comes from Anastrepha ludens, assembly GCF_028408465.1. Lineage (NCBI taxonomy): Eukaryota > Metazoa > Arthropoda > Insecta > Diptera > Tephritidae > Anastrepha > Anastrepha ludens. The sequence goes on from NC_071502.1 coordinate 119,028,271, forward strand.
ACATTTGATCGAACTTGCCGTGCTTTTTTTATCTTGGATTTCCTGGATTCTTCCATTGGGACGATTGGGCTTTGGTTTCGATGCTAAAACTATATACCCATGATTTGTCACCAAGTAAATCTGGATCATCATTGACGTCATTCAACGATTTCTCTTTCCCAGCACTTCACTGTTCACGTTTCAGCATTCAGGACTCCATTTTCAGCCACTCTAAGTCAGGTGGCCGATAGTGATTTCGGAATGATTGATGGAAGTCAGCAAGTACACTGAACGGTTCATGGGGGTTTAATATAGCCAACTGTGGCAGAAAAAACTTATCTCTCTCGCCACAGAGAAATGCTAGAAATAATGGCTACCCTCACCCTCTAATCTAATCTAATACTGACGATGGTCGCAGCACAGAGTTGCGATTTGAAAAAAAGTTTAGTCTTATTTTAAACATTCCTACTTCGAAGTGTCCTAATCGCATCCCCATGCGTAATTATTTTACGCTCATCAGTACTTCTCTCAAAAAAGCGTAATGTTATAAATCAATGAGAACATTTCTCTGCAATTAAATGATTTCTTACAATAGGAATAAATCATAATTACTTTTTATTTGTTTATTGTTATGACTTTAATTGCTTGTATGGGAGTCGAAAAAAATCATAAATCAAAATAATAACGCATTTACACTAACTCAGTGGCAACAGCATGAGATGCTTAATATTGAAATATGATAAGCTACCTTTTCTTAAAACACAAAAATATATATAGAAGGGTTAGTTCAGAACGTATACTCTTCACAGTTTTCAATAACTCGCCTGCTGTTAATGGTAATTAATTTTAGCACATTAACATTTTTCACAAATAAATATTGTGTTTAACACATGACAGTGGAAGACAAAACAAAAAAAAAATCGAATTGCCACTCCAACAGACATGCGCTGATGGGCGAACGGATCATACTTATGAATGTGTATAAATGAGGGTATGTATAGTATGAATGCATGCATGTTTCCAAGTGCATAGCGTCAGTACCTTTCATTGCGCAGAATATTCAAGCAATTCCAAAGATGCTCATCAATTATTGACATCAAATAAATTTATTATTACTTATTTGTTGATTGCCTTAACAGCTACCAAAATGTTGCAAAAATGGGCACAAAAAGGTATGACAATAAACAGCAAGAAAAAGAAGAAACCGAGGCAGGACTGAGAGGCAGCAAAAGAGAATTACACGAAATAAAAAAGCGACAAGGAAGGGAAAAATTTTCTGTTAAAAAAAATTTCACAACAGTCGCAGAGATGCATGCATCGGTGATGAGCGCGACGTGATAACGATCACAGAATGAATGTTGCAACAAAATTTCCTACGCATTTTCGCAAAGTGCTGCAGTGAGATCGAAGGGCAATTAAGTTACTGGGATGGCAAGAAAACTCAAGATTACTAAGCGAGATGAAGAAACATCTGTATTCATGAAATTGGACACTGGTAGAAGCGGATACCTGCGTTCGCTCAAAACGATGAATTATTTTTCTCAGAGCGCCCTCATCCATCAACGTGGTTAAGGCGTCCTCAGCTTATAGGAAATCTCAAATACACAAGTTGAGGTTAAGACATATAACGAAGAAACGGATATGACAATTTGTTGCTGCCAAAACAGGCAAATGGACCTGCTTTTCAAAAGGTTGGTCCTGAAATTAGGTAGAAATTTCACAAAATCCAAATTGTTTTATTTTCAGCCCAAAAGATACTCTGATGACTTGAAAATTACACACTTCAAGGGAATTTTAGCGCATACCCTCTCAATTCGATGGCTAAGGTAGCGAAATCTTTGAAAAAGCCTTTTTCTCAACTTTATTCTTCGAATCGGGCGGACTCGATGACTCGCGCACTCTTCGTGGAAGGAATCTGTGTAGCCGCTGTCTCTGAAACATCATCAACAGAACTGACCAGTCATTGCGTATGTCAAATCGAATAACGAAAGGTCGTGCCTTCTTTGGTATGCTAGACAAAGTTTGAAGATCTTCTTAAACATATATTTATATCCAGGCGTTCAAAACTAAGGGTTCTTGAGTGAAACGCGAAGTCTGTTGTTCTGTATAGGTGCGAGACATGGAACACAATACGGTGCGATATACAAACTCTGTAAGTATTTATCAATCGCAGACTCCGCAGGGTTGTGTGCGTTATCGAACCCTGATCTCTGAAGTATGAAAAAGCAGGTTTCTCGAAATACGGTGACGAAAATAGATTGCAATTGAGAGATATTGCAAACGCAGCCTTTTACTTAACGTTTCTTTTCAGATTAATTCCAAAAGAAATATATTCATTTAAAGGCAAACTATAACAACTTACTCTGTTTTGAGATACAATTCGATGATTAGATGAGCTTTGCTAAGCATTTAGTCAGATTCCATAGCCGTTACCGAAATATAAAGGATTTTTTCTGCCACTTGTCAGCATCAATCAAGAACTTCTCTATACACAGAGACGCCAACACCAATGAAAGTTGAATTAAAAAAAGTATTCTTTGAAATTTTATTGCCTTACATTTTATACATTTTTCTTACCTAAATTTTGAGTGCCTAGTCAAATATTTTGTGCCAATACAACTGATGTGTAGTCAATAAAACAAACCTCTCTAGTATTGATAGTGGATAAAAACCATCGTTAAAATCGCAAAAAGGAAAACATTCGATACCTCGATAATGCGTTCGATAGTTTTGCGGTTCTCCTTCATATAGTTATACTAAAGGCTATTAACAAAAAATACAGTTGAAATAATATAAATCACTTTTGTTCTCATACTTATACTTATACTTATACTTATACTTATACTTATACTTATACTTATACTTATACTTATACTTATACTTATACTTATACTTATACTTATACTTATACTTATACTTATACTTATACTTATACTTATACTTATACTTATACTTATACTTATACTTATACTTATACTTATACTTATACTTATACTTATACTTATACTTATACTTATACTTATACTTATACTTATACTTATACTTATACTTATACTTATACTTATACTTATACTTATACTTATACTTATACTTATACTTATACTTATACTTATACTTATACTTATACTTATACTTATACTTATACTTATACTTATACTTATACTTATACTTATACTTATACTTATACTTATACTTATACTTATACTTATACTTATACTTATAGCCTATAAAATCTATATATTCTTAGTAGACCTTTAGTAGCGCTCTCCAATTCATAGTCCACTTCTCATTTGCGATAATGTTAGACTGCTCTTTTTCTTCGTATATTGTCTTGCTGCACTTGAAATACATACATGATTCATGTCTTCAACAACATGTCAACGCATTTTCGCGCAATCGATCATCGATCGTTGCAATCCAATCGCGTTCGCATGACTTCCACATGCCACAACACATCACCGCAATCGCATTGCATCGCACAGCAGCCCGTGTCTGCATGCACCACAGCTACTGCTTGCTTCCTAGCTTACCTACCTACCTACATAAAAACTTCCGACAAACTTGGCCAACACTTTGCTGCGATCTATCTTCGCTTTGTCCACAGTTGTCGTCTGCTTGCTTATTTATTTCTTAATTTTTTTCCTTCTATTTCATTTCATTTGGTTTCATTTGTCAAAGCTACGCATGCGCGCGGCGTCAGTTGTCGTTGTTGTCAGCAGCAAAATCAACAGCCAGCCAAGTCAATCGTTGTCATTTCCATTGCGTTGTACTGAAGTCGTAGAGTCGTCAACACAACATCTCGCAATCGTCGTCATTATCAACGACAGTGCTGCCTTCAATCGTGTTGCCACTTCATTCGCTTGATTGCTCAAGCTCCCTCCGCCTCTAGCTGCTTTCACCTGATTGCTGCTTCTCATTTCGTTATTTTTCTTGCTGTTATTTTATTCGTTATTCTGTGCAAACAACAGTAGTTGTCTGTAACCGTTGATGGAGAAAATTTTTACACACGCTACCTTGTCCTTGTTTGACATAATGTCTCGAGATTATCATCTGAGTGATAAACGCACCAAGAATGTTGCCACTTTTTATTCCTGCATAGCCTTTTTCCTGTTGCTGTTGCTGCTCCTGCTGTATGTGTGAGTATGTATTGGTACTCTTTATTTATAGACCTCAGCTTGACGCGCTTTGCCTGCGTGTCTGATTGTCTCGTTCTTAACTGATTTTTTTTTTACATTGTTGCACTGTTGCATTGTTTGTTACCTCTAAGTGGGCCATGCGGAAAGCGATTTTATGGTATGGAAAGTTTGTCATTGCAACATAAATTATTTGGAGTTACATATCAGCGAATCTCACAGCGTGATTGTATTGCAAAGTGAAATTGTGTGATAAGGTTACGTTAGAGTGCGACGGGAGCAGAGCGTTAAGTTTCCTGAAAGCTGCTTGAAGTGTTGACTTGGGTATTTGATTAGATATTAAAGAGAGCTCTTCTTAGAGAGTATTCGAAGATCCTAACTACTTAACCTCAAAAACTGTATTCAGCCAAGCAATTGTCCAACCAGCACCAAAAAAATTGCCAACAATATTTTGGTTAAAACAGTTATCAGTGATATCAGAGAGCTCCTTTAGGTGATAAAACTGTAATCAAAATGGGCTTATTTATATATATTTAAAAATGCCACGAGCCCCATTTATTGGGAGTTTGGCCGAGCTTCCGTTCCTATTTGTTTCAGAAATGGAGAGACTTACAGTTTTAAGTCGGCTTCGAACGGCAAATTTTTTATGTTGGTTTTCTGGCTTAAATTCTGAACAAACATTTTCAGTGTGCATTCCGAACTCACCGAAAAGGCCGATCCACTTTTTTTCATTGTCTAGAAGTTTTTCGGGAAAAAAGACATTTCAATGTTATATCCTATATCACAGATATTGGGTCCTGCAAATATGTCTTAGTTAAAGTTAAATTCGCACTTCGCGGAAGCTCATTGCTTCGACTTTCAGGAGATTGAGGAAGTTGCAATCATTGTCTTAAATGAGTTAATTTTGGAGAACAATTAAGAGGGTTGTCTCTTCGAGCCACCATTTAACCTAAGCTAAAGGTCATTGTATAAGATTAGAGGAAGTCTCCATTGAAGTCTGACAGTAAAATTTTACTCATTACTAATTGCATGAGAACCAGCAGTACGGATACCAGCAAAACAGCCAAATGTTGCCTGAAAGGGCCCATCAGGGTGGTAGCAAAATTCCTTCTCAGGCCGAGGAGAAGTAAGCTACGAGACTATTCAAAAATATAAAATAAATGAATGACAGAGAAGGAGTGAGCTGCCAGCTCTGCCTGAGAAACAATTTTGCTACCACTTGACCTTTTCAAGTATCACTAATTACAGAGCACATTCCATGGGGACGATATATGTTTACCAAAGGCATCATCGCCGATTCACTGTGTACCTCTTATTTGGAGGATGAGGATATTACAGAGAATTTTCTCTTAAATGATATATTTTTATGTCCGATGTTTTGAGAATAGAGAGCTGCATCCACTTCCCGCGCTAAACTGCTACAAGTCATAAAAAATCTGGGAACTTTGCTGAGATGTTATGAATCCCTATCCTTTGAATCCACCAATTACTCCTAAGCGCAGTGGTAAATATTGCCTGAGTGCTTGAAAAAAGTCCAGCCACCCACAAGCCCATTTTTTTTACATTCGAATTGCCACGTCTCGTATATTTAATTAAAAAATATCATGACTACTTTCCTTTCAATGCAGAAGCCGATCTTTTCTTTCAATTTTCCTCATACTTTCAATAAATTTTCCTTATTTCACACATACCATCGAGCCTATTAGACCATCCAGTTGCAAGCAACTGCAAACGCAATAAATTCTTAAAATTTTCACACACTCAGCTTAGTTGAATATCTAAAAGTTATTAAATCAATAGACGCACAAAACATTTCCGAGATATTTCGCATGCAAGTCACAGCGATTCGCAATGAATTTAGCTCACCACCACTCAAAGAATGACTACAAATCAAATGAAATCGAGCTTTCAAGCAGCTACAGCAAATGAAGTACGAAATGGTGGTTAGTGACATAACCGACAGCCTCGACATAATAAACTATCATAACTCTTGTAAATAATGCCAACAAGCGCTGACAAGGTCACATTGTCAAACAACCGCCAGGCAGCAAAAGATTGGCAGCAAAAACTACTTGTGAGGACTAGGCGCAGCAAGAATTATATAAGTGGAAGTGAAGCGGCAAAGAAGCAAAAAAATAAATAAATAGATAAATATAGAGAAAGTCTGTAAAGTATTAAATAGAAGCAAAGGCGCTTCCAAGCAATGACACACAACCAGCAAATTTTGCAACAAGCAGCAAACTACACTGCAGCAGCAAAGTTCTGGAAACCAATGCCAGCAACCAGCCATATTGATGAAGTTCAGCGCAAACTCGTAGGGAGCAAATGACCAAATGAAAACAAAGAAATTGCAACAAACATTAATGATTTAATCCAAATATGGCCACAAAATTTACGAGGCACTTGGCGCGCGTGGCAAAAAAGAGGGGCGAAATGCGAAGGCAAAGATCTGGAATGGAAAGGTTATTAAAAGCAAAATAAAATGAATTTTATGCTTGACGTTAATGTTAATTATTTGTGCTGTGATGGTGATAGTGAGGCAGAGAAAATATGTGCAATATTGAGATTTAGAAATACTGCCAATGCTTGCCACCAAAATAGCAATAAAATAATTCTATTACTACGTAAATGCAGTGGTTTGAAAAATAAAAACGCGAAGCAGGACATAGGAAAAATGTCAAAAAAGAGAAAAAGCAACCAAATCAACTCCCTCAGTCAGTCAGTGAAATGACTCAGTCGGGCACTGGCAGCGCACATTACATGTACAGTGCGTTAAATAAATACAGCACTAGAATGTTTTGACAAGTTTTGACTATTTATTTATTTATTATTTAATTTTCATATTTTTTTATGAAACCATAGTTCATTGGCTTATAAAAAACATATAAATTTAAGTTTGAAACTTTGTGTAAATTAATAATTTTTTTTATTTTTAATTCCAATAAAATTTCTACATTTTTATTAAAAATTTGTTGAAAAAATTTAAGTACAGTTTTATAGCCCATGAAATTTGATCGGAAAAATGTGAGTTTCAAATGGCATTAGTTTTTGACAATTTTTTTTCCGAACCGTATTGCGCATTTTTTCCCTATACAAAAGTGAAAAAATATGGCGAAAATGTGTAGGCCCGCCAGTAAAAAAATTGTCAAAAATCAACGCAATTTTTGAGCGATTTAAAACTTGCACTTTATTATTTCAAAAATTAATGAGCTATAAAACTGCGAACCTGAAATTTTTCTGAAAATTGTTACTAAAAAGTGTGATGTTGCACCAAACCTTTTTTAATTTCTTCATTATTTTGCGTAAAGATTGAAACATGTACTTGTTCTGCAAGTAGTAGAATGAACATTAATTTCTTAAAAAAATTATTAAAATTATATAAGAAACAGGGAAATTGTCAAAACTTGCCAATAGGACCCTATGCAATCGTTAGTGAACACAGTGCATTCTTGCTGTTGTTGTTGGCTTATACATTTTCCAGTAACTTGTTGCTGCTACAGCCATTGCCGTTGACACGACCACATATCAAATGAAAATGCATACCATTGACCATATTTTCCATCGCTGCAAACAGCCAGCCAACTAACCAACCGACAAGTTCCAACCTGCAACCTGCAACATCCACCACACAGGGTCAACACATTATAGCGCGAAAAACAATAAATGTGTCACAGCGCTTGCAACCACAGATGCGCTTACAATGTGTGGCAAATGATGCGCTTTAGTGTGGCAGCAGCAAAAGTTATGAGGCACCTTATGCGGTATAATACCACCGCTGTAGCAGCAACAGCAGCAGCAGCGGCAACTGAACCAGCATGTCTTGTCTACCCAAAGTCCCAATCTTCCAGCTGACTGCAGTCCCATGATGCTGGTTGTTATTTTATAAAAGCATGGAGAGGGTGTGTTTGTGTTGCGTATATGTGTGCGTGTGCCACACCATGACCAGTTGATGTCTTAGAAAAATAATGAAGAAAATATATGGTCAATGACTGTGGTGGCTTGGCTGGTTCGATGGCTAGCTGGCTGGCTGTCCGCCGCTCGAAACTTGGAGTGACACTATAGTTTGTGTTGTTGTTGTTGCTTATGCTATGTACATGCAATAGCAGGCTGTTGGCTACGAAGGTAAAGGTGAAGGTGCTGCGCTTGCCAAAGTAACTGCTTTTGCAGCCACATATGCGAGTGTGTGCTTGTGCGTGTGTGTTTCGCTACTACTGCTGGCTTCTTTTTGTTGGTCTTGCATTTGTGTTATATTGCAATCTGTCTGCAATCATGTCACATCATTTCACGACCATAAGTGGATTTGATTATGCTGGTTCCGATGATTCTAGTGGCTCATAAAAAGATCATTTCGGTACACTGCGAGGAATTCGCTTGTAAAAAGAGGAGAGGGAGATAGAGAGAGAGGGAGAAAGGGAGGGGGAAAGAAGGAGAGAAAAGAGTACTATTTTAGAAAAGGAGTAAAGAATAAAGGAGAGTAAAGAACTCTATTCGCAAAATCATCTGTTAAAATTCGTGATACAATTTGACCACATCAAATTCTCGCATGGTGAAAAGATTTTAGAGGTCTGACCAATGAGAGAGCAGTGAAATAGACAGAAAAAAACTGATAGACTGACGTAACAGGGGACGTGTTTACACAACTGAGATTGTGTTGGTGAAATACGAAATAAAATCAATACAGTCTTCGCTTATGTTCCCGTTTGAGCAAAACCCGATTAGGAGAGGTTCGGAATACGTGTGGAACGAGCGCGCAGAAATGCTTTTGTTTTCCACATAGTTAATGGTCAAAACTCATGATGAAAAGATTTTTAGAGGTATGCTTCTTAGCAAACCGTTATTCGGCTCTGAGCGAATTCGACAAAATCAACTGATGGGCCGACGTCACTTGGGATTTGTTTACAAAAAAACTGAGATTATGTTGGTGATATCAATACAAAAATCAACCAATGACACTTCGTTACCGTCAGAATAACGACTGATTGGTCGAGAGTGTGAATATATGTGAAATGATCGTGCAAAATTGACCTGAATCTTCCAAGTGGCGTGGCAGCCGAAGTTCCCCTTGCAATTTTTTTTGACCAATTCTTTCTCACCATAGTTAAAGAACATATCTGGGAAATCTATCATCTTTGATTCGAATAATCATCTGACAAAATTTGTGACTTTCTTGAAACGCACTTGGAAGTTAAGCTGCACCACATCTAGAACTCGCTTGTAAGAATGCTTACCAAAAACTATGCATTTCTAAATAAAAGTCACACTCCCAGATCGAAATGAAGGAGCTAAGTAGACATTAGCATACTCTCTTCCCTTGTCCCTTCTAGTAGTGGAAACTCTTCATGCCCTAAATTTCACTCGCTCATAATGTGGAAGGCATTAAAGTTCTAACCCTAGAAACATTAATCGAGAAACTTCCCAGCCTGTTTTTTATAGAAGATGCACTGCCATTTATGTTATTTTAAACGCCTCTACTCTTTCAAATGCATGGCTTAAGTACTTGTGAAAAATTTATGGTAAATAGCATTATTTTATAGGTTTCAAAAGTAACAAGTCTCTCAATATTCCAAGTGAAGGGAAAGAGAAGAGCAATCCATAACAAATTTAATCAGCAAAATTGAGGATTAAGAGTCTAAAAGGTTTAAATTCTTCCTTGAATTGTTAGTTCTTTGATCTCTGAAGCAAAGTAATTCTCCACATTTTATAAAATAAAGACCTAGAATATGGATGTAACCTAATAACTAGGCACGGCATGTTCCGATTTGCGCAGGGTTTCTTGTAGCTTGAAGCTAATCCCGGCTGGAAGGTTCTTTTCAACATAAGTTGCATAAACTTACAAAACAGGCGTGTCAATAAGGCAAAATGTGCTAAAAAATCAAAAAATTAATTTTCAAACTGCACTACACGAAAAACTACTCAACCGATTGGGGTGCTGTTTTTTGTTATAAAAGTTTGAATGTTTACTAACACTCAGCGCTAATAAAATTTATTTAATATTTACCGTTACTGCCAAAATTTTGACAACAAAAGATAGAAGCTCCTCTAGGCAGTTTTGCTCACTGCTCTTTTGTATACATTTTGCCTTATTGGGAGAGCAGGGGACATGTCGGGTATTTGCTGGTATACACTCTGCTCTCTTCTTGCACGGGGTGTTTTATACGGTTTTGAAATAACATGGTTCACTAATCAATTTTGACGTGATAACGTCTTATAATTCGATTTAGCCGGCTGCACGAACGAAAAAATGTGTCGTTACCTTGCTCATTTGTCGTTACCTTGCTCATTGTCGTTACCTTGAATGAACTGCAAGCGAAAGCGCGGAACGAACGACAAAGCAAACGAACGGCAACGTTCGACATCTTGCTCTCTCCTACTTAAGTGAGCGTATATATGTATGTATATGCGCATTTGTATATAAATTCACATACTTGTATTTGCATATGCCTTCTTCCTGTGTGCATGGTAATGAACCATTTCTCTGTTGAGAATAGGACGATGATAGAAAAAGTAGGAAATGAAAGGGAGTGTTTCGAGTGTAATGTGTCTTGAAAAAGGCAAATCGATGATGGTGCCTCTTAGTGTTGTTGACTTATTAACGTTGGAAGCACAATCGAAATTGAAGATATCTTTCATGAATTTGATAAATGTTTCGTCATTTTTCACGTTTGTGTAAATGTAACTTGACCTATTCCATTGCAATTACATTTACCTCCTCCTCTATATCCATACAAAATATCTATCAAACAAATAAAATTAAAATTTTGTTTTGAAAATTGCAACCATTCCATCAATATTTTCTTATGACGTTGTCACGTTAAACTATCGTCAGTAAACCGACTTTACAGACAACCTCTTTTTTACATCAAATTTTCGTTCGTGCATGAATTTCAAAACAAAAAATATTTTTCTAAACAAAACATAATTCTTAAAAGAATGGCGAATGAAGTAAAAAAAATCGAGTAAGAGAGCAAGTCCCGCTGTTGACTAAAATTTGAAATTTAAATCTTTAGTAAAGGGTGGCTCAAAATTAATCATCCAATTTTGTTTTTAATAATTTTTTACTGAATACTAAAAATAGTTTTGAGAGATAGAAATCTTTTCACCTTTCGCGCGTCATTGCTGGTCTGTTTGTATACTGCAGCTGCTGCTTCTTAAGTGTAAAATATGTCTGGCGTACGACGTCATATGCCAAATTATAAGTTTTCCGATAGGGTGACTAATTTTGCGCCACCTTAAATAAAAAACTCGCGACTTTGTTTTAACTACCGTGAAAATAAAGCTTTGGGTGTAATGTGAAAAAAAAAAACCCCAATTTCTTCCAGTGCACCACCTCATCAGCCTGCAAAAGCATTCCTTTTGCACTCACACGCACACCCCTGGCATTGACTTTGGCATTGACCAGTTAGTTAGACAGTCAGTTAGTTGGTTAGTTAGTTAGCCATTTCCGCGACGCAGGTGTACGTTTGCCATCGACTGCTATTGGCTGCTGGAAAGTTATTGACATTTCATGGGGTATCATCATTTAAAATGGATTTGTGCGGTAATTCGCCTAAGTTTATGGTTAGAAAATTACCCAGTGTTCCAGAGAGCATTGCAATCAATTTTAATCAATGATAAAACTAATTCATAGTCAATAAAATGTGTGCGCTTACAAGGCAATAATAAGCGATTTAAGGCGCAATGTCCAATAATGAAGAGCCGTTTAGCGAGCCTACGCGTACTTGCTAAGCTGAGGTTAAATAGTAAAAAAAACTTGAAATATGATATATGGGAATTTAGGAAATTAATTTGTACAGGAACTTTACGTTTGTCTACGGGCACTTGGCTTTGCGCCACTTGAAATGCTGCAAGCGCATATTCCGCTGGAGTTGTTGTGGTAATAAAATGAGCTCCGCGTTGTGGCATAAGCGTAAAGTTCGTGCATATGTACGTATGTATGCCCTAGACAGTGTTTTCATGCGCAACTGCTTGCCAACTAAAATGTCTCAAAAATTTGTCGCATGTCGCCAATGCCATGGTGTTGTTGCAACGACAGCCATCAACTGCAATGCAGCAATTTCTGCACAGGTAGCTGCACACGAAGCAAATAAATGCACAACCACCCACCCACCCACTTAGGAATATACGCCCCATATAACCGTCGTCTCCCAACTTAAATTTATGTACTGTCAACTGAGCGGCCATTAAAAAAAGTTATGACAACATTCTACTTCAACTCAACTCAACTCAACTCAGCTCAGTTCAGCTCAGCTTAGCTCAGCACAACTCAATGAAGCTCAGGTTGCATGCGACTAAGGCAGCTGCTGCTTTATGAGCTCATTGTTCATTGTTGTTATGATGTTTATTGTTGTTGTGTGCTTAAACTTTTCCGTCATTGTTTATAGCTGCATGCACGCAGCCCCAAATTCAGCCGCTCATCCGCGTGCTTCTACTGCTACGCATACAACTACGCATACATACTCGTACATATGTAGCGAGTCACCCACTCATGAAGACAATAAAAATATGAAAAATTGGTTGCACTTTTTATTGCTAACACCGAAGCAAACAGCCAAACACACAGGCAAATGTATTACATGCACTTGCACTCCTCCACTTGCCTTTCTTTGCGGGTAAAAGTGGCTTTGGCAGCAGCAGCCAACAATAATAGATGGCGCCAAAATAGTTGCCTCTACTTTCAAGTATAAATTCTTAAACTCAGCTCTAGGAGACTACTTTTTAGGATTTACGCGCTTCATCAACGGATGTAGCATTTTTTACGCTACGGTAAATAATTAAATGCGCGCAATGGAGGAAATGACACAATTTTCTTTTTGAATGGCTGTTTAAAGCGAAGGGACTCGTAGTTTGAAGTGTAAGCAATAGAAAGTGGCACAAAAATATGGGCTATGGCTCCCATGTGCGCCCAGAGAGTGAAGTTATGCAGACAAGGATTTTCATAGAGTGGATTCCGTGACAAGTGATCCAAGTAAATATTTCGGAAAATTAGTTTACTCGTAGGCCGGAGTATGGTAAGAATTATCTGAAAAAATACCAAAAAAACTTTAATTTTAGTTTACTGATTTTATTCAGATTTATTTAATGTTGAAAATTTTTCGCTCAATAATGTTCCTAGAATTTGTTAATAAAAACATGCAAATTAGCTTACGAGCATTAGCTTTTTCTATCCACCTTCCTAACAGCAACTCCACAGATTGTGTATAAAGTTGCCCCCGCGTTAGGAAACACCCTCTCTCTGAAGCTTCCTTGGCCGCTTGTATCCCGCTGAAAGGAGTTTCCTTGAAGTTAGAATTCACCTCAATATTGGCTCAGAAGTTGCCATATTAAGGCTGGAAAGTCTCTTTGGCCAATGAACGCGGGATGAGTAAACGCCTTGCCTTGGTTCAATGTTCAGTCTTTTGCGGAAACTCCTGGCCACTGAAGATGCATATTAGTCAAGACTTAGACACCCACCATTGACTTTACTTAAGGGTTTTGGGGTCGCACTTAAATATCCTGCTCTCATCTTTAGCGACTATCCGACTCATCCCATCCTATCCAATCCGTCTTCGCTCTAAATGAGCGAAAACAAATCCTTAACACGTTACTAGAAATGTGAGTCACTACTTTTCACGAACCCACTAGAAAATTATTTCCAAAAAATACGTATAAAACATAAACCAAAAGTGTTATTACCTACGAGGGTAGGTCCGTGCAAAGTCAGACAGATGGCTTTACCGGTGCGTATCGAGATTAGGTTTAGGTAGTAGCATATCTTGGAAGAACACACATCAAGTTTCAGCTAGATCGGTATATTTCTTTGTGCTATATTCATTTCAATCGCGGAAGGCGAGTGATTTTCCTTTTCCGACAACGCAGCAGCACACGACTCAGCAGTTGTGGTCACAAAATTAATTGAAATAGGGTTTCAATTAATTTCACATCCTCCCTATTCTTCATACTTGGCTCCCTCGAATCGAGCGGGCTATTATTTGTGACCCAATTTGAATAAATGGCTGGCGGGAAAAAAGATTTTATTCAAACGAGTAGGTGATTGCAGAATGTCTATTTTTTAGACTTGAACAAATCGTGTTATAGGTAGGGATCAACAAACTAGAAGAACGTCGGACGAAGCCTAAAAGAAGGCTATGTTGAAAAATAAAACTGTGTCACCCCAAACAATTAAGTATTTCTTATTTTTGCACGTACTTTTCAAACGACCCTCGTATTTTATATTTCGACTGGCACTAAAGAAGGGTTCATCTTCCTAGACAAATACATGTTTACGCACTACTTCAGTTCTGCCGTATGGAAATGGATTCCCGAAACTTAATTCCCATACATAAATTGACTGGTATCGATGCGGTTTTCTTCGAGAAGGGATTGCGGAAAGAAAAGAGCAACGAGTAACTGAATGTGGTGGTTCTGTCTCGTAATAATAAACTACCCTTTTTAGCCAAAAACTCAAGGCTAAAAGGCTTATTCACATCTAATTACCAAATAAGTTGGCGAAATGAACTATAAGAATTTTTCGATCAAGAATTAAGATTTCTGTTTGTAAAGAACTGTTTTTCATTAGAAAATACAAAGTCAGTCAATATATGACTGAATTCGATGACAAGTTCGTTGGGCCAAAAGTAAAAACGTTTCGACGGAAAAAAAGGAAAGATATGTGCATACTATGGCCAACCTTAACTCGACCGAGCGCCTTTGGCACATCTCGTGACGTGGAAGCCGCGGAGGTAGAGTCGGAATTTATTGTAGCTGATCCCTTTCCTCGCTTGCTCGATGTAAGCCGGAAGAAGCTTGTGGCCAGACATTGTTGCATTGAACGCCGACATGCATGGGTATTCTAAAAATCGGTGCTAGTAGAGGTTAAGGTTTCGGTGACTGCGGCTCTCCACGCGGTGCAAAACTGCGTCGAATTCGATGCCACTTGAGCTGGCTCTCGTACCTCTCTTCGTCACTTTTCTCCTTTACAGAAGGGGTGTAACCAAGGCGATTCTCCTATGAAACGCTGGTAATTCCGTGGCGCTAGTAGAGAATGGTTAAATCGGGAAATCGAAGGCTCTTTTTCCACAAAAGCTCTCTAATATTTAAACGCTAAGCTTCTGTACCCTTATATGGAGATTTCTTCACCACTTAGTTTTCAAAGCATAATATAATAAATGAGAGGAGATTTTTTATGGGCGATATATCCCCTTGCTTAAACTTAATAGAGACATATTGGAGGTTGACCGAGTCAAGTGAGCGCAAGAATGTGGCAAAATAAGCCAAGCACTTTGTAGCAGCAACATCATAATTATAGTCGCTTCGAAGCTTGCTACAAACAAGCAAGTGCAACCTGTAGTCACAGTAGCAATGGGCCAACAGGGAAGGACAAGCACGAAAGTAAGTAGTCTGCATGGAAAAAAACATGAAAGAGAAAAAATGGAATAAATTGCCAATTTTTTTTTTATTATTTTGCACAATTTTTAATTTTATTTGAAACCTTCTATTCTACATATATTCCGTAGACGCTTCCCCTCTTTTTGCGAAGGATTATTAATGATCAGCGCTGCAGGGTGTCAAACAATTACAACAGCGACACGGATCACACAAGACGCCGCGGCGAGGTGACGCCAAAAAGCCAACTATGCCGGTCGACAATCATTTATCATTGGTGTCGCTTTACCGCTGCTTGAGCACATCATGTTGCAAGTATGCAGTGCTGGGCGCGACAAGCTATTGCAGTTACAGATCTGTTGTGTGCTCTGTGGCATAAGCAAATCAAACGCCCAAATACATGAATAATTACGTGGAGTATTTTTGCATGCAAATAAAAAAGTTTCTTGCCACATGCCAGTGAAATGATGGAAGATGTAGCCTTGAAAAAAGGTTGTGCAGAGCATGCGATGTGAAAAGTTTGAGGAAGTGTTAGAGGAAGGGAAATAAAATGAATTACCTCAGTACAGATGAAGCGTTTGATAAGCGTTATGAACAGATTAGTAAAGCCTCGACGCCTATGAATTCGTATGTGACATATTGAATGGGCTCCTTTACTGCTTCCGATCGAAATCATGAGCAGGTAGGCAGTTACCAATTACCAGCAATCAGTGAAAGGGTTGCAAGGTAGATTTAAATGGCTTTTTTTATTGCAGGCTGATATTCAGAGCAGAAAGAATGGGAATAAATTACATTATTAAATTAATATTTTCAGATGTCATGGCATTTTGTCTCCTCACATAAACAGAAATATACAGAAAAAACCAAGAAAAAAAAATTAAGTTCTCTCCACATCCATGTCCTTAGTTCCATATAAGACGAAGAGTGAGATAAGTTCGATTGCATCAGAACTATAGAATTCAGAATTTTAGATTCGTAAGCTTCAATCCAACTAACTTGAGAATAAGAAAGTAATTTTCCTCAGTAATGGTAATAATTCCATGACTACTGACCTCCATACTGGGAAACTCGGCATTACTTCGAGTCCTTTTTTTGTCAGCTGTATGAAGAGTGAGGTGGAATCATCTCAGCATCTTCTCCTTAGCTGCTTTGCTTTTGTGTTGTTACGATTTAAGTGTCTTTGCTCTCATTTCTTTACTGCGCCTGTTGATGTGGCAGGCCTTAATATTGAAAACCTGCAGAATTTCATTAGCAGCACAAGCCGGTTAACACCACCGTAACACAGTCATCAACAAATACACATCACCCCCTACCTACAAAATTTAAAAAATTTCTACAAATTTTTATCAATGCTTCAAACTTTTTAGTCAGGATTTCTAAAAAAGAATTCTAGGATGTAGTTTTATAGTTCATGGAATTTTGGTATAACAAAGTGCAAGTTTCAAGTGGCCCAATCCAATTAATTGTTGAGCAATTTTTTTATACTGGCGGTTTTTTGCATTTCCTCCATTTCAAAAATATTTCGAGCATTCGTTATATGGAATGTCTAGGTAAGAAGTTGCAGCTAGGTAAGGAAGACTACTCGGTGTAGCTGATAATGGGTTTGATAATAGAGGAGCAGTTCCGTAAGATTTCTTAACGGTTCGATTTTTAATGATCTAAGTATAGCTGATATTGGGAACTTCGGGTTGAATTGCTTTGTTTAACAGCGATTCGGCACTTTTATGGCGATTTAGTACAGTTGTAGGTCTGGTAACACTAAGAAAAGAGATATGGGAGATATTTCCCATGCATCCCCAAAATCTCGCTTTAAGACCGGAGCCCTGTTACTGGAAGGTTGGTATGAATAGTAACTTATAATTTCGCTAATTCATTTGGGATTTACAATTCCTTTAATATTTTTTGAAAGAGTAAAAGCAGGCCTTATCGAATGAGTATTGCTCAGTGTGTTGTAATGAGGTTTCTAGGCACAAAGTGCAGGTTGTGTTTCGGTTTTTAGAAATTATAAGAAAATAATGGTTCGAAGTCCAAAAGGATTTTGTAAAATTTTCAAAATTGGGATAGATGCGCCATGCATTAAATATGGGCAGTGTTTTATTTAATTAATTTATTTTTTCTTAATTTAGTAACTGAGAAACGGCGCAATGCAACATAACTAGGAAAACCAAAAAAAATGTTTGTGAAAATACGAGGTGTGTTCAAAAAGTATCGCGCATTTAGATTTTTCGCAGGTTACGTATATTCGAATTTCAATTTTTTTGTGGCGATATGTTGGTACTCATGTCTTTCACTCATGTCGTCGAGTTCGGCCATTTTGAATGTTCAGCTGCTTTGCTTGCATGTGTTTCGGCTCGTCTTCGATTTTTACCTATTCAAAAAGATGGATCAAAGGACCTGTGTGAAAACCGAGATTAAGTGCACGCATGCATTCCGAATGTTGGCTGTGTCAAACAGAGAAGCTACTTTGGACCAAAGCAACGTTTATCGGTGGTAGAAAATGTTCTCAGAAGGTCGAGAAGATGTGAATGACGAGAAGCGTGCCGGACGCCCGAGCACTTCAACAACAGACGAAAAAATTGATGAAGTGAAGAAAATGATATTGGCCAACCGTCGAATCACCGTTAGAGAAGTTGCTGAGGACCTAGACATATCGATTGGCTCGTGTCATTCGATTTTTTTCAATGATTTGGGCATGAGACGGGTCGCCGCAAAATTCGTACCAAAACTGCTCAACTTCAATCAAAAGCAGCATCGCATGAACATTGCTAATGAGATGTTGGACTCTGTCCGCGACGACCACAATTTGCTCCAGAGGGTCATAACTGGTGACGAATCGTGGGTTTATAGTTATGACGTGGAAACCAAAACTCAATCAACCAGCTCAATGTAAGCTGCCGCACGAACCAAGACCGAAAAAAGCGCGCCAAGTTCGGTCGAATGTAAAAGTTTTGCTTACCGTTTTCTTCGATTGCAAGGGAGTTGTGCATCATGAGTTCTTGCCACAGGGTAAAACGGTCCGGATTTTTGGGAGAACAAAAATTGGCTCTTGCATCACAATAACGCCCCTGCTCACACAAATGTTGTTTGTGCACGACTTTTTGGCCAAAAACAACACACTAATGATGCCACAGTCACCGTAATCTTCAGATCTGGCCCTCTGTGACTTTTTCTTGTTCCCGAAACTGAAGAGGCCCATGAAAGGACGACGCTACGCTGCGATTGACGAGATAAAGACGGCATCGAAGGAGGAGCTGAACAAGATAAAAAAAAAATGTTTTTTTGAAGTGCTTCGAAGATTGGAAAAAAAGTTGGCAAGTGCACAATATTCCATGGGTATTACATTGAAGGGGATAAAATAGGTATTAATGAATAAATAAATAATTTTTGAAGAAACACAAAATGCGCGATACTTTTTGAACACACCTCGTACATACAATTATTTTCTTATAAATAAAATTTAGTCGATTTTGGCAGTTAACTTTAATAACAAAAATAATAATATACAAAAAAAAATTTAAATTTTCTCTAAAAAACATCAAACTTATTTTTTGTAATTTCTTTTAGTATAGCCAATAAGCCAGTTTTTGAAACAGTTTCAAACAAATTACAGTCAATGTAGCTAACCCAACACGAACTAAGAGGGAAGCTCCATATGGGGATTGGCTAGTCATCCATCTGCTTTACGGCGTACTTGGCGGCCATCCAATCACCATGCGAAGATCACCGTACCGACGAAGATCCCTTTGTCATCCCCAAACCCCTTTCATCCCGTTATTTCCTCTCCTTTCCCACCCCCAAATCTAGAGTGTTATGCGACACCGTGCCCATTGGATGGTTTGCAGCCAGGGGGTTCATTTCAACGGCGCCTTCCTAACACCGGACCGCCTTAGGAAGTAACTGTGGCCTTGCCACGGCATGGGGCGCTGGCGTGGTGGACCGTTTGAATTCCTCGTTATTTAAATAGACCACTGCGCTCGCCTCGTCGAGCAGGTGGTCGTACGAAAAAGATGAATACAAATAACAACTTAAGCGACAAAACTTCCATTGTAGCGGGAGCAGGCTACAGTGGTCGTAATGCTACTGCCAAACACACAGATAACGCTCTTCATCGCGGAGGTGCCGTTGTGCATGAAGACTCGGACCATGATTTTGCCAGTTAACGAAATATTTTAATGTGCATAATATTATGCCTTAAACTTCCACTCTTCTTTGCTAAAATTTTTTTTATTAGATTATTCGACCTACAAGCTTTTTTCACAATTTCTAATCGAATGGAAGCACAGGCGAGTGTGTTTTTTTTATGAAATTGAATCGAAATTGTCAAATAGTGAAAATTTAGACCATTTTTTGTTTGTTTTTGTTACTCAGTTATTACTTTGGCACTTGGGGTGTAATTTATTTATTTGCACTCCTTTATTTGCCAATAACTACCAACATGTACTACTATTGAGTGAAAAGACAGCCATCCCACCCACTTAGCCCACATACATCCCTAAGACTTTCGAAATAATTTTCATTCAATTTTTCTTCCCAAAAATTATATTAATGCAAACCTTTTCTTAACCCACGAAAGTAATGAGTTTCCCACATACTTGTACATACACACATTTCCTCATGCAATAGCTTGAGACATTGTTACAGTTATCCCACGCCATCCATCAAATGTGTTGATCAGGCCAAAAATGGCGAATGGAAAGAAAAGTCGGCGTTTACTGTCAACGTCACTCAGCTTCAATCACACCGCCGCGCCTGCAATCGGATAAATATGGTGAAAATGAGATACAAAGAAACGAAAACGAACAAAGTGAATAATGAAATAAGTAAGTGCCCAAACGAAAATTAATGTAAAGCACAAAAATCATTGTTGCATGAACGGGACAGACAGACACCTGCCAAGTAATGCTGCACAAACCATCAACTACAAAAGCGGCGCTGCAGCGCAGAGCACACAGGCTCAATTAATTTGACATGCAACACGCTGTGGCAGTCAAGCGGCGATAAAATATGTGGTGGAAAAAGGGCGGGAGGGCGCGAGAAGTGCAGAGTAGGTGGCTGATAAGCCAGCAGTTCACAGTGCCATGCGGCAGACAGTTAAGCGGACTGTGCGCGACAGTGACGGTGGCGCCGCCAGTTTGTCCGAAAAAGGGAAATTACCGCCAGCCCCAGACTGGCAGACAGTCTGCTGTTTTGTGGCATGAAACTGAAAAAATGTGAGGTAGTGAAAAATCTCTGGCAGAAATATCTGAAATAGCCACGAAAAGTCACCGCAAGTCCTTTCACTTTTCATTTCGCCTCAAAAAGTTGCTCTACGACGTGCAGTCGAAAAAAAGTAAAAGTTTCAACTCGCATGTTGCGCGGCAATAATGCAGCCACCAGACGTAATACATATCTATATTGCAAACACACACACACAAAGCCAAAAATATATTTGCTTGGTCTTGCAAGAAAAGGAAATTATCTGTAAGCTGCAACGCTGCTCCACGTACGAAATCGTCGCCCGCGGTTGCTGCAAATGCCGCTTGCTACAAAATGTAGCACAAGCTGACAAGCGCTGTTCGCTGACAGAGTGACTGCGCCGCTGATCGCTTGCTGGTGATTACTTCAGTCACTGACTGACGCTAAGGCAGCTCAGCTGCTGTGCTCTTTGTTGCTGTTGTTGTTGTTGAGTTTGGTACAGTTATTGTCGCTATTTATGGTCCACGGCGTTGGTGCAACTGTGCCGCTATTGAAAGTGAATTTCAGCTGCATACTCGTATACTGGCTGCCGACGTCGATCCTAATCGGCGATTAGCTGAGCAGACTTAAAACTGGGTAAAAAAAAATGTATGAAAAAGTCTGAAACTTAACTACGATCGCCTTTTTTGGCTAACTCGATTTGTGCTTTAATTTTTTCTTATTTCTTATATAAATTTTTGATAATTTTTTCCTGTCGCTTTTGCTCAATCAGGCGTCAATCAGCGATGATTTTTACTTTATTGTCCATAAGTGCAATAAAATGCGATTGCGATACCATCTGACAGTTAGTGAAAAGTGTACAACAAATTATGGCAAATTTCGGTGGACAGTGATTGCAATTTTTGTGTATGCAAAGATGGAGAAAAGATAAAATTAGAGTCCTCTGTAGAAACTAAAGACACTTTGAATGAGCAAATGTGAATTGTACAAATATATTTTTATATGCGTTTTTTCGCGAAGAATCAGTTAGATGTATTTCGGAGGCATTAAATTGGTGCGCACCGAAATATGGATTCCTTTTGTGGTATCGACTACTATAATCAGTTTTTGTTGTTATTATTAACATAGATTTTGTTATAAGCAAAGTGATTTCAACAAAGTGATATACGAACTTCAGAATTTCAACGAGCTGCATGTCCTCCGAGGACAAGAAGAGGGAAACCGAAACCGCCATGGTGGGCGACTGATATAGCAAACCTGAGAAGGGAATGCAGAACTAAGTGACACTGGTACCGTAGAAGTATATCTACATTTTCATTGATAGCCAGGCGGTGATGAAGTCCCCATAAAGCAGTCAACAACCTCCGAGGTAGCTGTGGAATGCAGCATATCTCCTAACGAGTTGGTGGAGCTATACCAAAACTTAGCTAAATTGATTTTAGAGACGTTAAGCGTTTAAAACTTTCGGTCATCGCAGAAATTTCAAAAAATTTATGCCTGTTTGTTTTGCTTAAAAAATGCCCCATTGACTTAGAAATGACACACAAACATTGTGAATGTGTTAAACATGTCCAAATATTTCTATTCGTCGATTTTTTTAATGCTTGGAATTTCGCGCAGGTCCTCCTAGTGTGATACGTATCATACCGAAAGTTTTTTATGCTTTTTTTTGTTTCAACTACTATTTTCAAGCCAGCCAGACTATAATTGAAATATAGGTATCTTAGCCGAATTCTGAATCGATATTGAGAATCTGATTTTGATATTTTCCATAGTTTTTTTTTTCATAAACAATTTTTGGTCTATTTTTTGAACATTTTTAAATTTGTTTGCTTAACCGTTGAATCGAAATCTTCTCTATAAATTTTTTTAATTTATGAATTTTTTGTTCATCATATAATTCTGCTTATTTACGTACCCATTGATCCAAAAATGAGCTTCGTCGCTGAACACAATTTTTCGATAAAAAAAGAGGTTGTCTGTAAAGTCGGTTTACTGACGATAGTTTAACGTGACAACGTCATAAGAAAATATTGATGGAATGGTTGCAATATTCAAAACAAAATTTTAATTTTATTTGTTTGATAGATATTTTGTATGGATACAGAGGAGGAGGTAAATGGAATTGCAATGGAATAGGTCAAGTTACATTTATACAAACGTGAAAAACGACGAAACATTTATCAAATTCATGAAAGATATGTTCAATTTCGATTGTGCATCAGACGTTAATAAGTCAACATCACTAAGAGGCACCATCATCGATTTGCCTTTTCCAAGACACTTTACACTCGAAACACTCGCTTTCATTTCCTACTTTTCCTATCATCGTCCTATTCTCAACAGAGAAATGGTTCATTACCATGCACACAGGAAGAAGGCATGATGGAAAGAATAATGAGATGGCGCCTATCGTGGTCCCGTTACTTTGCTCTCAGCGAATTTGACAAACAGTTACGTGATTTTAGCTCCAGTATAGCCAGATTACCATTTTCGTAACTTGATTTAGCTTTTTTTTTTTGTTATTTAGTCTGAGGGTTTTAGTTCTTTCTTCATGACATTTTTCTAACCTGTTCAAATTAAAAGTAGTGTTTATAATTCTGTAAAATATACTTTTTTTTTAAATTACATACTTTAATAATTCACTTAGGTTTATTTAGCTTTACTTTTTTTAACATCTGGTGGCATTGCCCGCGATTGCAGGTGTTGTTGGTGTTCTTCTGCTTTCGGCAGTCAAATCTCTCTCTCGCTATTGCAGTATTGCCTACCTTTGGATATAAAAACGCACTAAAATTCCCATTCAAAGAAAATAACACAACAAATTTTTATTGAATCAATTAAAGAACTTTGTATGCGTGACAAATTGCCTTTAGAGTGTGCGTTTTGTTTTTAATAAATGTGTGGTGGTTATGTACAAAGTACAATTTAATTTATAAGTTATTTCTGTCAAGCGAGACTCTTTTGTTAAGGGAACGACTTATTTACTATATTTTAGGTTATGTAACTAGATAAGCTACTCTTTTTGTAAAAATGTCAGTATGGTTTCTTTAGTATTTTCTGGTATTTTGTTGCTTATTTTTATAATGAATACACCTCTTGATGCCCTATGTCCCACTAAGGATTGATAGCCGGTAGAAACGATTACACCTCTATGGTTTTAATCCGCATTCAGTAAATTCAAACGATTTTTAAAATGTGTAAAAAGCTTTCAATCTTAAGAAGAGTTGAGAGAGGGACATTTAATATTCTTCCATAACCTTAAAAGGAGCTAAAAATTAAATTCACACTTTCAAAATATCAAATTTTATAAAAACCAACTAATTTCCATTAGCACTAAAATCTTCTCAGAGTGGCCTTTTTTAACCTTCTTTTATATAATAATACAGTTTTTTTTTAACCTAAAGTTTCGGTAGCTTTAAATTAAAAAAAACAGAAACAAACACGAAACTTCAAAATTTTCGCATTTTCGGTATAAAAAAGCACTAAATTAATTGCGAAGAGCAAATGGTTGGCAATACTGCACAACTCAGCAAACGTAACGTCACGACGCTCTTTCTATCATTCTTGGGAAGAAGGCATATGCAAATACAAGTATGTGAATTTATATACAAATGCGCATATACATACATATACGTACATATATATGCTCACTCAAGTAGGAGAGAGCCAGATGTCGAACGTTACCGAACGCGGGGGCCGATTGTGCTCTTTGTCGTTCGTTCCGCGCTCTCGCTTGCAGTTCAAGCACATTAGCTTACATTTGCTTGCGTACAGAATAGATTCGTATATTTGATATGTCCATATAATTTGTATGCATCTATTTATATACATTACAGCGAAATAAAACGCTATTTTCAGGTTCTATATTAGTAAATCGCACATAATTTTTGTAAAATACAGTTTTTGAATAGTTTTTATTGATTCGGAGCGCGTTTAGTTTGCTATCGATTCCATACAATAACATTTTTTGTCATTTACTTTTTACGACAACTAATAGCTTATTTTCGAAGCGATTTCAACAAATAGGTACAACATTAATCCTTATCCGATTAAATACCTTAAATACATTGTTGTTTTCATATAGATCTATGTATATGGCTCTTTACAGCATATAATTAAAAAGAGAGGCCGAACCACACACTCTACAATCAAGCACCCGCTGAAAATCGCCACCGATGATGATAACAGCGTCTGTAGTGTTTCTAGACAGAGCAATACAGGAAAATTGATGCGTGACTGCTCATTAATAGTCTGGGACGAAGCTACCATGTCAAACAAGACGTCTGTGGAAGCACTGGATAGGACAATGCGCGATTTGCGCAACAAAAATGCACCTATGGGTTGATGTACAATTCTGTTCTCAGGAGATTTCCGTCAAATCCTACTAGTTGTGACTCGAGGAACACGTGCTGACGAAATAAATGCTTCGCTGAAAAGATCCCACCTTTAGTCGTATGTCAATAAATTAGAGCTTAAAATTAATATGAGGATTTCCTCATCTTCACGTGAGAACAGGATATTTCCAGAGATGCTGCTAAAAGTTGGCAATGGAGAATTAACACAAAGTGAGGGAAGGATTAACCTAGAAAACCTTTGTGTTTTGATAGACAACATCCAAGAGTTAGTCAACAATGTCTATCCAGGCATTGATAACATAAGTTATAAGACAATATATTGGTTTAAAGAAAGAGCTATTCTGTCACCAACTAACGAACAAGTAGATAAAGTAAATAACTTGATTATTTCAAAGATTGATGCGCCGACGAAAATATACTACTCGGTCGATACTGTTCTCGATTTGGAAGAAGCTGTTCAATTTCCTACAGAATTTCTAAATTCTTTGAAACCGTCTGGACTCCCTCCTCACAAAATGGAGCTGAAAATAGGTTGTCCTGTTATTTTATTAAGAAACCTAAGTCCACCTAAACTTTGCAATGGCACGCGTTTGCTGGTAAAATCACTGAAAACTTTCATAAAAACAAAATTTAATACCGGAGAAGATGTATTGATTCCCCGAATCCCTCTGATACCATCGGATCTACCATTCCAATTTAAACGCTTACAATTTCCGGTAAAGACATCTTTTGCAATGACCATTAATAAATCTCAGGGTCAAACCTTCAACGTTGCAGGCTTAGATTTGAGTGTTGACTGTTTTTCACATGGCCAACTGTATGTCGCTCTTTCAAGAGTAACCTCTAGAGAAAACATGTTTGTATTGTCTAATGACAAGAAGGCTATGAACGTTGTATATAAAGACATTCTGTAATATAGTAATTGTTGTAAAAATAAAATAAATAGATATGTAAAAATGCAAAAAGTTAATATGCAAAAATGTAGGGTATGAATTTAGATATCCCAAAGACAACAGGAAATCTTCATGCTATAAAGAAAGGGGAATTGTTTTACTCCAAATTTAACGCGTGCGGGCCACGGGCAGTAATGAATAAGCCAAAACTACTGGATCGATTTTAATCATTTTTTCAGTGAGTGACATAGGGTATATATTTTATACCCGTGCGAAGCTGGGCGGGTTGCTAGTATATAATAAAAAAATTAATAATAATAACATTAAAACAACAGGTATTATTAACAAACTTGGTTTTATTTTAAATTCTTCAAGTGAATCAAATTAATAATAATCAATAAGAAGGCATTTGCAAATACAAATACGTGAATTTATATATGTACATATGCGCATATACATACATATATACGCTCACTTAAGTAGGAGAGAGCAAGATGTCGAACGTTGACGTTCGTTTGCTTTGTTTGCTTTGTCGTTCGTTTCGCGCTTTCGCTTGCAGTTCATGCGAGGTAACGTCCATGAGCAAGGTAACGACGATTGAGCAAGGTAACGACACATTTTTTCGTGCGTGCAGCCGGCTAAATCGAATTATAAGACGTTATCACGTCAAAAAGTGGATCTTTGGTCAACTTTCCAAGAGCCCATTCACCAAAAATTTTTCGTTGCGGTAGGTCGTTCGGCTTCAATTCTTGCACCAGCTGTATTTTGAATGGCTTCACACCTAAATCCTTTCGCAAAATGTTCCACGTTGTTGAGTAACAGAGCCCAATTGCTGCGAACGGCGAAGAATCGATAGTTGATGGTCATCACTAACACTGGCCGATACAGCTGCGATATTTTCTTCAGTTCGCACTCTACGGAAGCGTGTTGGTGGTTTGATATCCAATAATGAAAATTTGGCTCTAAATTTAGTCACAATAGCTCGAATAGCCGTTTCAATGGGTCGATTAAACTGACCATAAAATGAAAAAAGCGCCGATAAACTTTCTTAACAGAACTCGCATTTTTATAATAAAATTCAATGATTTGCAAGCGTTGTTCGTTTGTAAGACGATTCATGGTTAAATTATAGGCCAAACTGAAGATGTTTGATAGTGAAACAAAACCCGAAACGTGCGTCAGCTGTTTAAACCAATTGCTTAAAAAAATAATAGCTAAAAAATCACCGGTTAGTAAAAATTACAGCCACAGTTGATTCAGGGCGCACCACAGTGCGGCCGATTCCCAAAAAGCTGGCCAAAAGTCGAAAAAAAAGTTTCTAAATAGAGTTTTTTTGTCTTTGGGTTGGTTACAGTAATGCCTTGAGTAGTGAAAACCGTTCATAGCAACGTCCTGTACCCTAAGTATCCTCTGTATTTTCAGTCGCAACGTGGCCTTCGTTTGAGCATCGTATTACTGTCGATGAATAGTGAAAGTTGTACACATTTGAAAGATTTTGTAATGGAGTAAATTGAACAAAACCAAATGGAATCATCTTCGGAAGGTTAGTAAAATACGAGAAATCTTTAGTACATATCAATACCTCGACACAAAATTTTTAGCTGCAGCAATACGTAGATACATTTTTTGCAATTTTTTTTATAAAATTTGAGTTTTCAAACTGTATAGTAATACAACGCCGTCATATGCTGCTTTGAAACCTATTAAAGGTTACTCAAAAAAGTAATGGTTACTGAATAAAACAAGATTCAGCTGCTACCACTTGCTAATCAGCGACCCCGAAAACATATAAATTTACATGCATCTTTATTATGTTCTAGAATATACGCTATTTCACGTGAGGGGGTGGCCAATAGGGGTGGAAGGGGGTGTATTTTCAAAATTTTAAGATCAAATTCGTAATCAGCGACCCCGACAACCCCCGAGTAAGAATTTTGAATCAATTACTTAATTTTTTGAGTTTTGGCCAGCTTTTCGGGAATCGGCGTGCGCACCCAAAAAATTAGTCGCGCATTGGAGAATGACAAGGCTTGCGAGCCATTCTTTTTTATTTTTTTGTATAAGTACATTTTTATTTTGTTGCTTTTTTGTACATTATTTTTTAATTTCTTGTATTCTTTTATTTATATAAATTTTATTATTTTGTATTTTACAATTTCTTTATTTGTTTTTTGCATTCCGCATTGTTTATTTTTTATATATTTGGGATTATTATTTTTATTTTTGATAATTTTATTTATTTTTTATGTTTTTATGTAATTTTTTTTATATTTTTTTCAAATTTTTCCCTGTTTTTTATATTATTTTGATATTTTTACTTATTCCTGATTATTTTTTTTACTTTCGATTATTTTATTTATTTCTGTTTTACATTTTTGTTTTTGTATTTGTTATTTTTCATTTTACTTTTTAACTTCTTTTTTTTTTGTTTATTTCTGATTATTTTTTTTTACTTTTGATTATTTCATTATTTGTTATCATTTTTATCTAGTCACTTGTCGGCTTAGAGGAAATTCCCGAACCTCTGGCCTGAATCATCCAAACGGTCATTGACTTCAGCAAGATACCAAAATCGGGCTTCTTATTATTATTATGAGGAGCTTTAGCTCTGCGACCTGAGAAATCTATGAATTCAGAGTATTTCTCTCGACCCAACTCCCTCAATATAAATGTTAATAAACGGGCCTTGTTACAGTTTAGTCAAGGAAGTGGTCTATAATTCAGTGAACAGAAAATTCAAGTCGAAATATAATTAGCTGCATAGGAGCACAAAATAAATATGACAAACCAGTGACCAGTTAAATTGTACGCTTAAAATGTCAATACAGTACAGGACTTGCTATGAGGCGTACAGATTTTAGCTGAGCCATGCTTTAATATGCATGGCGATGTTCTGGCATTAAAAAATTCATCAGGCTGCACGTTGGGATCGAAATATGTGAAATTTAATCAATCAAGCTCTGACTGGCTGTAAGCAACCAACTTTTCGTATTAAACAGCAAACGGGCTGGATGGAATATTTTAATATGGAAACAACATTAATGAGCAAAAGGTATGCAGCGAATATTATGATAAGGAAATATTTATGTGCAACAATATTTTAACTGTCCATAGGCATAGAATATCTGCAGCAGCATTCCTGCCGATGCCGTAACAAACTGCTGATGGCTGTCCGTGAAATAGCGACATAAAAAGGCGTTGAATGGTGAAACATAAAAAATGTAAAACATAAACATTATTGCCGCAGACAGCTGGGGATATGATAAAAAACTACAACAGAAGGGCCAAGCGGCATCAAATTAAGAGAAAAGGATGAAAAATGTTGATAAAAAGGGAAAAGAGGGTAAAGAGTGCAAAAAGTGGAATGAAAATGCAGTGATGAGGCAAAGACAACTCAACGGCAGTAAAGAGTTAAAACACCAACAGCACTAATAGCGGCGGCAATGGCAGCGCTGGCGGGCAGCAAGAGGCAATAACAACAGCAGTAGCAACAACGATACGCTCAGTGCTGTTGGTCACGGCGAGTGGTAGACTTTTAATGTCTTTATTATGAGGCAACATCAAATCTGTAACTGCGGACAATCAATAGCGTCTTTCAATTAAATTAAATGAGCGAAAATCGAGCCGTAATGATGGCAAACGGCAGCAGCAGCAACAACAAAAAGCATCGTAATAAATTAAGCAACAACATGAAAGCAATTGCAATAATAGCGGCGGCAACATTTATAGCAGCAGTAGCAGCAGCGGCACCCGGCGTTTAGCGGAGCAGCGAACGAAGAGCGCAGGAGCAAAGGCAACAGCTGTTCGAAATGTTAGGCGCAGGTCGCAAGAAGATGCGACCAAAGAATCATTCGAATCATTGTCGGCAATCAGCAACAGCAACAACAATTTCGGCATGCAACAACAACAAACAATTACAACGCGCATTACAACACTTAACGACGAAATAACAGCAGCATCAGCGGCACCACCAGCGGCAGCGTTAATAAGAAGCAGACGAAGAAGAAGAAGAAGCAGAACAACAACAACAAACCAACAGTTGCAGCAATAACAATAATGCTTATTTTAAACAGTAATGACAGGAATTGTCGTTGTAGCAGCGGCCCATTAAATGTTGCTGCTGGTGGCAACAGTTGCGGACGCAAGACAAACTTGCCTAGCGGTCACGAAAACGGTTGCGCATGCGCATTGCACTTGTTGTAGTACAACACACACACACATACAGCAGCTAGTGTTGCCATTTTGTAGTAGTGCGGTTAGCTGCCACAAGCAATGTATGCGCCAAATTTACACTTAAAAGTTGCAGCAGCAATAATAGTAAGTAGCAATGCGGCCATGGCAACAACAGCAAAAAAACACCATAACAACAACAATGGTACATAGCAATAAATGATATTAGGCGGCAAATACCGGCAGCAGGCAGTGGCAATATCAGCGGCAGCGGTGGCCACAAACAAGCCAATACAGACGATAACTTTGTTTATCGGCGCGCTGGCTGTTGTTTTAGTCGATTTTGTTGTTGTTGTTGGTGGTGGAGCTGTTATTACAGGCGGCCGGCATTCGTTTGACCGCTTGTAAATGTGTAAATCAAATGCGAACTGATATGCCACACCGCACTCCCCTTTGCAACCGTACAGCTTTGCTTAACTAACGAACTCAGCTCATTTTGTGCCTCAGCTGCGGCTGCTGCTGCTGCCGCATTTCACGCTTTTAATGACTTTGGGGAATTTCATTTGTGTTGCGGCTGCAATGGCTTTCAAGTGTTTTATTGTCGCTGTCACAAATGTGGTAGTTAACTGCAGCAACAACAATAAAAAACAATAAGAACAACAGCAGCAGCAACAACAAAGCCAGAAGCAAAATATAAAAATAGTAAAAGCACTTGCCAAGTCAATGCTGTGCCACAAATTTTTCGCTTGCAATGACATGCTGCTGCGGCAATAAGTGAGTGATGCCTGACGAAGGGCCAGAGGAAGCGGGCAGCGCTTTTGGTGTTAACTAAATACAATTATCGGAACTTATGATGAAGTGATAAAGCATTTTAATGTTATGCATTACACAAATTAATGGCATATTTTAATAAGTAATGAAAGCAATAAAAATATTTTATTTGAATGAATTTAATATTCCGATTAACTTTGAGTGACCAATTTGGTGGTTAATGGTTTCATAGCAGCGCGCGGTAGTGAAAAGGCTGGAGAGTAAAGGTTCTCTGTTGAAACAAGCATTGGCATCATAGAGAGGTTCCAGGCAAAGGGACTGCGAGTAATCAGCGGAGATTCGATTTACTGTAGCAACGAGTTGAAATGCAACAAAACGATGCTCCCTTCAACACGGGAAGAGCTAAAAAAATTCAGTGGCAAATTCAGCAGCCGTTCATCGAGTCATCGCAACGCCTCTGCCAGGGCCATAATTCAGCCAAACAACTACGGACCGCGCCTCAAACAGGGTGCAACTCTTCAGACTATATCGGCCCCTTAGTATTAAAATAGCCTATACATTTTTTGATGTTTTGAGAAAAAGAATTTCAAACTTTTTGTCGAAAGTAATTCTCACTCCAATCTCGTTATGTCTGTAAATATTTATTATTTTTTGACTGACGTTTTGACCCACTTTGTGGAACTAGAATTTGACAAAATTTTGACCACATATAAAATCGACGATGGAGAATCCAAAAATTCTATAAAAAAATAATAGCCTATGAGCACATAGGCTATTGTTGCATATACTAACTTGACGATATAAAACATATATAAAAAATAAATGTTCAAAAATTAAATAAAAAATAAAAAATCATAAAATCAGCCTCAAAATGGCACGGTTCTCACTTCATGTTCAGTAAGTTGAAAAACCAAAAAAAAAGAACCAAAATAAAAAATAGTTGAAAGAGGAATAACTAAAGGTTTGCGGTTGTTAGTGGATTAACTAATCCTCCAGTCCAAAAAGTTGAGATCCCGAAGAAAAAGACCGGTAATTTTTTTTTAGTGTAAGAGGGACCGAAAGAGGTCGAAAAAGTCATTACCTTAGGCTTTATGCTTTGTGTATGCCTACAAGTGAAAAAAATTTTAAGTGCGCTTCAGGGCAGCCTTGCCGGTTTATGTCAAAACCTTTAAAATTGAAAACAAATTTATAGTGATTTCAAATACATAAATGTTTTTTTTCTTTTAGTGATAATAAAAAAAAATAGTTCTTTGTAGCACCGTGCAAATGTGGCTTGCATTTGTGGCAAAAGTACTGCATCTCGGAAGTTAGGCGTAGCCGGTACTTTTGAAAGCCAGACAGGTAAATGGTCGTACAAAGTAAAGCGTACATCTGCAACTTGAGCTGTTAAGCTCTTTCTACCACACTTCGGTTCTTTTCCATGTGTGGCAAGGGGACCAGTAGATCGATCGTTAGCAGAACTTCAATAATTTCTCTCCTTCCACCGATTCATTTGAGTCACTTAGGTTTCCGTAGATGTATTATAAAAGACATATTTATATACACATCCACATACATATCTTATAAATAAAAAAAAAAAAAAAATAAATCCCATTTCGGAAGAAATGAGCTTTCTGTGACAATTAGAAAAACTACAATAACAAATTTAATAATAGTAATAACAATAACGAAAACTCCAACTAATCGTTCAAGGTTTGTTCAGATTTGGGGTTTCGAGAAAAATCGTTTAAATTTTTCGGTATGGCACGCATCGGATAGAAATAAGATGTGTCGAAAGTCAATGCAAATTGTTTAGTTATTTATTCCCTTTTTTCATCAGTATATAATTTGTAAGGTATACATAGGTAACTGTGGAAAATATAATATATCGGATGTTTTTTATCTGCGTGAGAATGGCAAACTTTGTTCACATTTCCGTTCAGTAAGCCATCATGAACATCCTCCGAATGAAAATATAGGAAAATAGGAACATTGCCCGAAAATTCTACCTGAAAGCTCGGCAGCTTTAAGAAGGTTTCAAGACCGGGGCGCTCGACAGTACGAAAATGAGTTTCCTGTATGCCGCGATGTCTGAATTTGGTATCCACGCAAAACTAATACGGCTATGCAGGATGACATTGCTCAACACCAGCAGCGCCGTCAGAATTGGGATGGAGCTGTCCGAGCCGTTTGATACCAAACGAGGTTTCAGACAGGATGACTCGCTGTCGTGTGACTTCTTTAACCTGATGTTGGAGAGGATCGTACGAGCCGCAGAACTTAATCGCTCAGGCACAATATTTTATAAGAGCGTACAATTGTTGGCGTATGCCGATGATATTGACAGCATCGGTCTTAACAACCGCGCTGTTAGTTCTGCCTTCTCCAAACTGGATAAAGAGGAAAAGCGAATGGGTCTGGTGGTGAACGAGGGCAAAACGAAGTACCTCCTGTCTTCAAATAAATAGTCGGCGCACTCGCGTATCGGTACCCTAGTCATTGTTGACAGTTATAATTTCGAGGTTGCAAAAGACTTCGTTTATTTAGGAACCAGCATTAACACCGATAACAATGTCAGCTTTAAAATCCAACGTAGAATCGCTCTTGCCAACAAGTGCTTCTTTAGACTAAGTAGGCAACTGAGCAGTAAAGTCCTCTCTCGACGAACAAAACTAACACTCTACAAGGCTCTCATCATGCCCGTCCTAACGTATGGCGCAGAAGCGTGGACGATGAAAACATCCGATGAAACGACGCTTGGAGTGTTTGAGAGAAAGATTCTGC
Organism: Anastrepha ludens; assembly: GCF_028408465.1. Classification (NCBI taxonomy): domain Eukaryota; kingdom Metazoa; phylum Arthropoda; class Insecta; order Diptera; family Tephritidae; genus Anastrepha; species Anastrepha ludens. Next base: position 119,061,871 of record NC_071502.1, read on the forward strand.
GTAAGATTTTTGGACCTTTGGACGTTGGCAACGGCGAATATCGCAGACGATGGAACGATGAGCTGTATGAGCTTTACGACGCTATAGACAAAGCGCAGCGAATAAAGATCCCGCCGCTACTTTGGCTGGGTCATGGATGAAACGCTCCGGCTCTGAAAGTATTAGATGCAGTACCAGCTGGTGGTAGCAGAGGAAGAGGAAGGCCAATTAAGAAGAAGAAGAAGCCATCATGAATCGTTTAACGACAGAACAACGTTTCCAAATTGTGACTTTGAAAAAATTTAATTTGTACCTAAAGTTCATAGAACATTGGCGGCGCCATCGGTATTTTATTTAAAATATATATTTTTTTTTATATATAAATTTAAGTACATAAAGTGCAAGTTTTAAGTAGCTCAAAATTGTCCTTGATTTTTTGTAATTTTTTTCTTCGACGATGTGGCACGTTTTCTCCTTTATCGGAAATATATGAAATACAGCTAAAAATGCAGAACACAATTTGAAATACAGAACAATTCTATGTTCTTAATTGAACATGACGGAAGAGAGTTTACAAATCACAAAAAAAACGTATTTGCCCAAAAAAATTTAACAAAGAAATTAAAAACTTTTCCAAATTTTTTTAAAGCATCTTTTGTACTATACAATAAAAAATATATAAAAATGAAGATATTTAACATTAAAAACTTCATTCTAAAATTTTATACATTGAACAAATCTAAATTGGAAATTGGAAAAATTTTTCACTTTACTTTTTATGTTCTTCAAGCTTACAAACAAACAAATTTCCAAAAAAATGAAGACCTTGTCTTCAATTACTTCTAATTGAATCGCCGTAATGGCTCGGCAGAAGCTCTGGTAGCTCGATTGGAGGTTTTTGTGCATGCGCCTTATAGTCCGGGTCTGCACCAAATTAAGACTATATTTTCCTGTCAATGGCGAATGATTTTGCTGGTGTGAAATTCGTCTCAAGATAAGCTTCTGAAAATCGACTGGCGCATTTGTTTATCCATTATTCCAATAATGGAAATTAAATGGAGTTATGGAATTAGCCTCAGAGCAATGGATATGCCTCAAAATAGCAACAAAAATTTTTCTAACAAAACGTTGAATACCTATTTCAACTAAATCACTTTTGTGAACTCTAGAATTTACTTTAAAAATTAAATAAACCTCCAAAGTCTCCCAACTTACATATTCGCCTTTCAAAGAATGAATTGTCGAAGTAGATAATTGCGTGTGCTGCTAAGAATTTAAATATTCGACCAACCGTTAGCAAAATCGGTCAATTTTAATTGTATAGCATTTGCAGCATAAATGTCAAAGCAAATGTTTGCGGAAAATACCAAGCGCGTTGAAGCGATTGACTACGCAACAAGCTGCACATGCGCAAATCATGCGCTGAATAAGTAAATAATTGCATTGAATGCGCACGAAATAACGAACGAGAAAATGCCAATAAAAAATGTATACCTTAATAAACTGAGCAAAATAGAAAAATCAAAAAAAAAAAACTATGCAAAATTATATCTAACAATAAATTATTTGACCATTTGTGCGACTCTGTGCAATGCCAGGCCACGTAAATGTCGATTGCGCAATACATTTGCGGTGGCAAATTTATGCGGCGACAATGAAAAAGTGACAGACAGGCAAACTGACAAAGAAACCGGCCAACAAAATGAGTGACTGATTGAGTGTGCGCTGTAGAACAAGCAATAGGAATGGAAATAGACTTTATGCACACACTGTTACACACTGCTGAGCGGCAGACAAACTGATTGATAAATAGACAGAAAAATGAGTAGGAAAACATATCGTTTGACAATCAGAAAGACTAAGAAGTGAGCACAAACAAAGCAAGCCATCTAATTTTTCATACAAATGGAAGTGCCAGTGACTGCCAGTCAGCAACAAATAATGAACATCATAAAATCTTTGCATTTATACTTTTATTTGTGCACTTATATGATATGCCCCGAACACAGTACGCTATAAATAACTGAAATTCATTTTGAGGAAAAGTCTCAGCTGAGTCGAAGGAAATTTACGTTTTGCGGAATCTTAGCGTACTAAGAAGTGCGTCATTACATCTTTTTTTGTCCTTGTTCTCTCCGCTCGGGAGCATAGGGTCTCGACAAGACTCTTCCATCGTACCCGGCCCTTGTTTTTGCGCCATCTTATGTGATGGCAGCATCTGCTAGCTAGTGCAACATCGGTCGACCTTCTTTGGCCGACCTCTGCTCCCTTGCGGGTTCGAGTCCAATGTCAATCTCATGACGCTATCTGGTGGCCGCTTTCCACGTTTGGTTTGCTATATAATGGGCTCCTCATTAGTTGATTTCCGCAGCGTGTCGTTGCTGATGGATATTCTACAGATGATGCGTATGCATCTGTAGACGATGGGATGGTGGAAGGTGTTGTAGACCAATCATGTTTCACTTCCGTACACCAATACTGACTTCGCACATGAGCTAAAGAGAGCAGTTTTGAGCGCCTGAAGATATTGTAAGCATTTGCTCGAACACCACTCTTGCTTTGTTTAGCCTGCAGTGGACATCTTCATCTGCTCTGCCGTCCGCCGTGATAGTGCAGCCGAGGTAGCAGAGACTTTCTGTATCCATATTCGTCTGATATCCCATTTGTCTATAATTTTGATGTAATTCTATTTATAGTGAAAGAAAAATATTTCTTTCGAATACACCTCAAATTGGTAATTTTCCAACTAGTATATTTCAAACCACTCTGTACCTAGTATGACTTCTTCTAACGAATACGAGTTCGTGCCATAAAATGCTTGCTGAATTGTCTGGCTTTTCACTGCAAATGGATAAACACACACATAAACAGTTCAATACATGTCCGATAACAACAAAAACGCGAGTACTTACTCACACCTGAGTTGGCCAAATTTACTGATTGCGTTTGTAATTCGGCTGCAGTAATTATCGTCGAGCACCAAAGCTGCTTATGTGTAAGTACATTTCCCAGACACAAATATACTTACATGCGTATGTAGACACATACATACATGCAATGCCAGCGCTAATATGTTTGCATACAAACGCAACGGGAGATTAAAAGCTTGTACTGCGCCTAAAAGCCAGTTTAAACGGCATTCAAATTTAAATCGAATTTATTGATGTTGCGGCCGTATTTTGAGCTGGACGCTCTAATGTAAGCAAAATTTATGAAAAGCGAAGGCGCTACAAATGCGAGAGAGCAGGTCGTACACGCATAGGTTAGCAATGAGCAGAACTCTATGAGGATAAAGCGAAAACCAGCTAAATATTCTAACAAAATTATGTCGCCCTTTTAAATATCGATGTGTGCAACTGATTGTTTATATATCATTTAAATTTGGGGCATTTCGGTTCCAATAGTTGCTACACAATTATACTCTATCGGGGGAGAGACGGCCAATTAAAATATGCATATCATTGCTTTATCAATTGCACCATACTAAAGTAGTCTTGGCCTTCCTTTACCTGTTCACGACTTCTTCTTCTTAATTGGCCGATAACCGCTTACACGATTTTGGGCGACTTTAACAAAGCGCGCCAGTCGTTTCTTTCTCGTGCTAACCGGCCCCAGTAGGGAACACCAAGTGAAGCCAAGCTCTTCTCCATCTGATCTTTCCAACGCAAAGGAGGCCTTCCTCCACCTTCACCACCGCTACCACCAGCTGGTACCGCATCAAATACTTTCAGAGCCGGAGCGTTTGTATCCATTCGGACAACATGACCCAGCCAACGAAGCCGCGGGATCTTTATTCGCTGCGCTATGTCTATGTCGTCGTAAAGCTCATACAGCTCATCGTTCCATCGCCTGCGATATTCGCCGTTGCCAACGTGCAAAGGCCCAAAAATCTTACACAGAATCTTTCTCTCACACACTCCAAGCGTCGCTTCATCGGATGTTGTCATCGTCCACGCTTCTGCGCCATACGTTAGGACGGGCATGATGAGAGTCTTGTAGAGTGTTAGTTTTGTTCGTCGAGAGAGAACTTTACTGCTCAGTTGTCTACTTAGTCCAAAGTAGCACTTGTTGGCAAGAGAGATTCTAAGTTGGATTTCGAGGCTGACATTGTTATCGGTATTAATGCTGGTGGAGGATGGTTCCATGTGTAGAAGTCCATGCAAGTTGGGAAAGTTACTGATCGCCATCCACTTGGGATTGCCCAGGGCGATTCTTCTGCATATGATTCAAGCAGCTCACAACTCCCGGGATTAGCCCAAGTATCCTCTGGGTAGCTTCCGAACACCTGTTCGGGAGTGAGCTAACTTGAGAAGGCGAAGCATTCCAGGATAGCTGGTTGTGCGCTGGGTTTGGGACCCTCCAGTTAAAAATCTCATTGATGTTCACGATCAGCTTTTTTTATTTGTCAAGATTTTCACACCAATACCTGATCGAGAATCGCAGACGAAACTAGTGTTCGTTTCGTCATATAGAATATGGCTACTCATAAGCCTACCTTCAAAGTTTATTCGATATTCAATTCAATTTGCACAATTTACCATCGACCATTCAGAAATGTGGTATCCATAAATCTTTTGAAGAACTTTCCTTTCATAACTCATCTCACAATACTATGTCGAAGTCAATTTCAATACTCTAACGTCGGTTCCTAGTCATAGGAACTTCGAGGCTAATGAGAAGACGAATAAGCTTGCTAGGCCACCATCCTCCTTGAGCTCAAACGAAACGAAGCCAACAGAAGTTCTCTTCAGCCGAATAAAGGCGGCCCAACTACTTGGGCATGGTTGATTCGACACTTCAAGACTAAACACGGTTCTCACAGGACACTGAAAGGTAGGAGAGCAGTCTTGTGGATAAGTGAGGAAGGAGGAAATTCCTTCTCACTTTCTTTGTAATTGCTTTGTCAATAGCAAGATTACGAACTCTCCTCAAACCATTGCTCAACAACATTGAAGAAATTTCAGGATTGGAATTGAGGTATCACAGCAAAAAAAAACCAATATCAAAATAATTCAAAGGACGCAATCTAAAATACTTCGAACAATAACAAAAGCAGGCTGGTATATACCAAACGACGTGATCCACAGCGACCTCAATATCGACACAATAGATGACACAATTAGAAAATACAGCATCAAGCATATAAAACGACTAACAAATCATCAAAATGAACAAATGCGCAAACTACCACAATCGGAGAAAGCGGGAAAACGAAGATTAAAACGATTAACTCCAACAGAACTCACAATTTAACAAAACAATAAAGAAAAACAAAAATAATAATAATAATTAATAATAATAATAATTATAACACAGAAAATAATATAATGTAGCATAATCTGAAGCAAAATTGAATGTTTATCTAGCATTGGTTAGAGAACAAAGAATTCCAATACTACTTTAAAAATAATGACTTATTGTTAAAATTTAACAGATTGTAATTTAAAAAGGGAAATAATAAAAAAAAAAATTTTTTTCTTTCAAATGAAAACTTCATCACCAAAACAGGAAAGGATTGTGGTGTCTCCCGGTTTGGTAAACACAGCTACTCAAGCAACAACAACAAAAATGATTCCAATGAAGTATTCATTCTTAACAGCAACTGAAAACTGGTATGAGCTACTTTTATGGCTTTTGGTAGGGGTTTCAACGCTTTCTACATCTTTTTGCTTCTTTTAAGGATTGGAAATGTTGTTGGAATCGCTAATGCTAGTATCTTCAGCGTAATATTTAGCAGTCCGAAAAGCTTTGCAGCAATTTTGACACTGCCAAGTGTCAAGTGATATATTTTATGAATACTATATAATGCGACCCTGACAAACAATGACAACACTGACAATAGAAACGGACAAGATAGAGCGACAGAGTAGTTTGTGAAATTTGATTTGAATCGGACAGCGGACGCGAACGGTCTTTATTTTGTGTAAAAGGAAAATATGCTTTGTTTTCAATAAATAATAAATAATTCTTAAATCTCGGATATCTTGGCAATTTTCAGAAGTAGGATTAAAAATCCAATCCTTTGAGTAAAACAAAAATCGAATTGTGTGTGTGATAAAATCATAAGTAAAAGAACGAGTATATATGTACATAAAAATAAAATTTTGCTAAAAAGCGTGTGAGTGACCTTAATAAAAAGATGGACAAAATCGCTGGTTATAATGTGGTACAACTTCGGGAAAAGTTGCGCGATGCTGGATTACCTACGTCAGGTAACAAAGCAAAATTGATCGAGCGATGGTATGAGCACCAACAAAATGAACGATTTACAAGTGCGCTAAATGGAAGTTTCGAAAGGCGGTTGAACGAATTGGAAAGTGCTGTCCAGTCAGTGCGTGTTGAGGCAAGTGGGGGTGTTGCTATGCCATTAAGTACATCCTCACCTGTTAGGAGCTCAGTGCATCAGGGTAACGTACAGGAGGACATGATAAGCAGGGCAATGTATGAACCTGTAAGCATGCCTGTACATGTTGCGCAGTCAGCTATGCCGTTTATCGACGACAGAGGCACGTTTGGTTCAAATTTTGCGGAAGCAGCGACGTCGATTCCGCGTCATGTTCAATTTGCCGAACCATCAGTGGCAACGTCATCAAATTGCGAGAATAATTATATTTGGAGTGCGCCGATTTCAGCAGCGGCGAGAGTAAATACAAATACATATTCGTTTGCTCATATGGGGCATGTAGAACGAAACGAAAATCAAAACGCTGAATATACAACAACATATAGTGTACGTGGCGATACGAATACAATGCCGACATACGTATATAATAATATGTTCGCGCCGTCGCGGTATGTGCCACAAAATGGTATTTGGGACAATCGTTTAATTTCAAATGGTTTCGGTAACGTGAATGATATTATACAAATTCTTCCGACGTTCGATCCTAGTGACAAATCGTTGTCGTCCATGCAATTTGTTGGTAGAGTTGAGCAACTTCTACATGTGTATGGATGGAATGAGAAATTACTTCTTTTTGCAGTGCAAGCGAAATTAAAGGGTGCTGCAAAAATGTGGATAGACTCTGCGCCAATTGTGTATGTGAATTGGTCGTGTTTTGTAAAAGACTTTATAAATCAGTTTCCGTCAATTATTAATTCAGCAGATGTTCATATCGAATTAATGAATATGCGTCGGGGCGTAAATGAAACTGCGGAAATGTTCTATTATCGGGTATTGGCTAAAGGTCATCAAGGTAAAGTGGATGATCAAGCGATAATTAAATATATTATAAACGGGTTAAATGACACAGATATGAAAAAGTGTTTATCGGTAGCAAGGTATGTAACGTGTATTGATTTACTACATACAATAATAAGCTATTGTACGTACAATGTAGCAAAGAGCAGCGCGCCGGGTAAACAAATAATACAAGAAAAAGAAACAAAACGTACGACAAGCGAAAAGAAGTCGAAGAGTGAAATTATTTGTTATAATTGTCGCAAAACAGGACATATATCGCGCGAATGTGGTGAAAAGAAACAAAAACTAAAATGCGGAAAGTGTGGTGAAATTGGTCACCGTGCAGCAGATTGCACAGGGCAAAAGCTAAAGGCCGAAAAGTGCAATGCAATTGAAGATGAGCCAATAAAGTTTACAGTGAAAAGAGTTTGGATAAATGACAAAGAAATTGAAGCATTTATTGATACAGGTAGCTCACGTTCATTAGTACGAAACTCAGTTGCGGAAAATATAAACAAATGTTTGAAAGAAAAATGCTATGTACGTCTCAAAGGTTTTGGAGGCGGAGTGTTTGAGTGTTTTGACAAGATAAAAGTCGAAATGGAAATTGATAACGTGAATGTTTGTGTACATTTATTAGTTGTTGATGATAACTTGATTGAAAACGATATTTTGCTTGGACGTGATGTACTATGTTCGGGTAAAAATAGATACGTAATTGATGGTGACAATTTGTATGTTCAAAATAGTGCAACGAAAACGGTAAGCGCGATTGAAAATCAATCTAATATGGGCGAATTTGGTGATTTAAGTAAGATCTTGGGTATATATGAAAAACGCTTTTCTACGCTGGGGAAAGCTAACATAGGTAAAATGTGCATTAAACTTTCTAACCATACAGGTTGCCTTTTGCAAAGCGCCCTATAGTGAATGAAATAATTCGTGACTTATTGGGAAAAGACATTATTCGAATTTCCAATTCTGCATATGCGTCGCCGATAGTGATAGTTGCGAAGAAGAACAATGAACATAGAATGTGTGTTGATTATCGACAGTTGAATAGGGTTACGGTCAAACAGCCATTCCCTATGCCAATTATGGACGAACTTTTTGCTATACTCGCGGGTAATCGGTATTTTACGGTGTTGGACTTTAATATGGGATATCATCAAATCGAGATTGATGAAGATAGTAAACAATTTACCGCGTTCGTAACTAATGATGGACATTACGAATATAATCGTATGCCGTTTGGTCTGGTCAACGCGCCGGCGGTATTCCAGACCATGATGAATAAACTGTGCGAGAAAATGAAACCTCGAAAAGTAATCGCGTATCTGGATGATGTAATCATACCAAGCGTAACCGTGAGTGATGGTCTAGAGACGCTTAACGAATTTTTAGCATTGCTTGAAGAATCAGATTTGACGTTGCGGCGTGATAAATGTAAATTTTTGGCTACTGAAATAGACTTTCTCGGGCATAAAGTAAACGCGAATGGTATTACGCCGGGCGAATGTAAAGTTAAAGCGATTCGTGATTTTCCGATACCGACTAATGCTACAGAAGTACGTCGATTCCTGGGTCTCACAGGTTTCTTCAGAAAATTCGTAAAGAATTATGCAATCATTGCCAGACCGTTGAATAAACTAACTACAAAAGAGGCTGCAAATAATTTTGTATGGCGTGATATAGAGACTAATGCTTTTAAATCTTTGGTAGAAGCTTTGACGAGTGATCCAGTTTTGGTGCTGTATGACTTCAAAGCAAAACATGAAGTTCATACAGATGCTAGCTCAGTTGGTATAGCAGCGGTGTTGCTACAATCTAGTGACTATGGTAAAACATGGAATGCCATGATGTATTTTAGCAGAAAATGTACTGAAGCAGAATCTCGTTACCACAGCTACGAGCTAGAGGTTATGGCAGTAGTTGAAGCCTTACAGCGTTTCAGAGTATACCTGTTAGGAAAATCGTTTAGGGTCGTAACCGATTGCGCAGCCATAAGTAACGTGAGAACGAAAAATGAACTCATTCCGCGCATTGCTCGTTGGTGGATGCGCTTATGCGAATTTGACTTTGAATGTGTCCACAGACCTGGCATTCGTATGAGTCATGTAGATGCATTAAGCCGTGCGCCTATAGCTGGCGAAGTAGGGGTTGAAAATGCAAACGTTATGCAGGTATCGTTGCAAACAGAAGACTGGTTGTTAACCATGCAGCTTCAAGATGCTAACATACGAGAAATCATCGACGTGTTACGTGGAAATCGTAAATCTGATCAAGTAAAACAATTGAAAAACGAATACCAAATAGATAACAATAGACTTTATTGACGTGATGGTGGTAAGCTACTCTTCGTTATACCGAAAGCCGTTCGTTGGCGTATTGTTATGTATTGCCACGACGACATGGGTCATTTTGGACTCGAGAAAACGATTCAAAGAGTGAAACAACATTTCTGGTTTCCCCGTATTCGAAAGTATGTAAAGGAGTACATAACTGCTTGCGTAGAGTGTTGCTACAGCAAAGTGGTTGGAGGCAAGCGTGAAGGTTCGTTATACGTTGACGCTGTTACATCTATACCTTTTCATACGATACATGTTGACCACCTGGGTCCCTTTGTTAAGAGCAAGAAAGGCTATACATATGTTATTGCAATCAGCGACGCTTTTACCAAGTACTTAATAGTGAAGCCAGTAAGAAATACGAAAACGCAACCAGTAATCCAGGTTTTGAGGGAGCTTAGCTCATACTTCGGATTACCAACAAGAATTGTAAGCGATCGTGGTACAGCGTATACATCTAAGCAGTTCGAGAAATTTTGTGAAGACCATGACATTCAGCATATAAAAGCTGCTGTCAGAACACCTCGTTCCAATGGCCAGGTGGAGAGGGCCAATCAAACTATTTTGAATTATCTGCGAACTTCAGGTACCCATGCTAAAGAGTGGGACGAATATTTACAAACGCTACAGTGCAGTGTCAATGCACAAATAAACTCTAGCACTGGGTTTAGTCCAAACGACTTAATATTTGATTTTAAAATTCGAGACGTAATTCGAAATCGACTTTTAGCTGCAGTCATTGAAGACTCTGCTGAAATTCCTATGGCAGAGAGAAGGGCAGAGGCTCTTAGTAAATTACAGCAACAACGAGAGAAATGGAAGAAAAGATTCGACGATAAGCACAAATCTCCCACTGAGTATAAGATGGATGATTTGGTCGTAATTTTGAATGATCTACAGTCTACTGGTGAATCGCGCAAGTTAGATGCACGATATCGCGGTCCATATGTCGTAAAGAAAGTAATCGGTAAAGATAGATATTTGATTGAAGATATCGACGGTATGCAGAAACGATTCAGTTCCATTTATTCATCTGATCGAATGAAACCGTGGTGTGTGTTACCACCTACCATAGATGATGATACAGCAGATGACAACGGAGAAATCGACGATAACTTAGATGACATCGAGGCGAAGTCAAAGTAGGATGGGCCGAGCTGTCAAGTGATATATTTTATGAATACTATATAATGCGACCCTGACAAACAATGACAACACTGACAATAGAAACGGACAAGATAGAGCGACAGAGTAGTTTGTGAAATTTGATTTGAATCGGACAGCGGACGCGAACGGTCTTTATTTTGTGTAAAAGGAAAATATGCTTTGTTTTCAATAAATAATAAATAATTCTTAAATCTCGGATATCTTGGCACAAGAAATATTACTCCGACAACAACTGCCCAAAAAAAAATTTTTTTTTTGAAGAATCAACTCAAAAGTAAATAATTTTTAGTAATTTACTGCTACTACAGGTTATCATTAAATACGGAAATATGGCGCACCGCATAAATTGTCCTGCAAATGCCATTGAACTAATTTAACTTTGAAAAAATTCTAAATCTTTAAATAAATTGGCTTCATATGTGCGGGACACTTCATAATTGGTGTAAATACGTCAAGTAGTTTTGAAGCTCTCAAATATAAGAATTGATATTCCATCTCATAAATGTCGGGAACTATCTGCCTCATTTCAAGATTTCAATGTACAATATCGAGTATTTTTTAAGAGCTTCAGAACTTAAAATGGAAAAATTGTTAGAATGATTTTTTTTATTGTAATCTGGTAGATAATTTAATGGCATTTATTTTTTCAATATGAGTTACATCGACGAATCGTCATTTCGGCGCTTTCTTCAACATTCACTCTATGAAATTTGCGAACAGATTCATTTTTTCATAGTAAATTTTTACACTTAGGAAGCGTGGTTCTGACGTTACACCGTTCATGAAGACTTGCTAAACCCTACTGAACAGATATGTCAACACAGTTTGCCATTCTCAGCTGTCATACCATAGCTATCGATAGTCCATAAGCAACTAAAAAAAACACCCTATACATACAAATATTCGTCAAAATGTGTAAGTGAAGTGAATATTTCAATTTATCGAAATTCATGCGCCAACTTAAGTATTTTTTTAATATAAAAAAGAATTTATCGGCAAAAGTCATGCAATACCAGAGGCGACAAACATTTTGCTGCTGAGGAAATAAATTTGCACTTTCCATCCGCCTGTAGATGTTTTTAAAGGCAAATGATTGAAAGTCTTGAAAGTGCCGGAAAAAACTTACCAACTATTAAAAGGCCAAAGAGCAGGAAAGCCTCTACTTCGGCAGGAGCAGTGGATGGATGACAAGAGCAAATGAGAAAAACTGCAGCAACGAATATTAAAACTTTACTTCACCAGCACGAAAGTTGGCAAAAGGCGATGAAAACAAAGGAAGCTGCGAAGGCGATATGTGTTTCAGTTCCAATCGCGTTGAAATATCCGCAGGGCCTTGGCACTGGCAACTGAGGATTTTATTACCGAGGCCGGTTGAAATGATGCGGGGAAACAGGGAGAACTGATGAAAAAGCGCACGCGGGGCAATCTGAGCTGACCTTGGCTGTGTGCTGATTCACAGTTTGCTGCGCTATATAGCAGGTCGGCATCATATTCCTCAGCATCGTTTAATAATATTTTTATGGAATAAAGTGTAGGTAAAAACAAAAAAAAGATGAAAAATATGAGAAAAAATATGCAAAGCATATTATTTTATATTTAAAGAAAATTGTACGCCAAGCAATGGCGCTCAAATTGAGTTGGTGTTGCCATATGCTGTGTTTTTAATATATAACTTTGTATGTGTGTGCGCATTTGACTGCGTGCAGCTATGGGTCGCCTGTTTAGTGAGAATCCTGCCAACGCTCGCTTCGCATATTTGCATGCCTTCGCTTTATTTCTGCTGGTTCTTAGTTGCCTTTTCCTTATTTTATTTTTATTTTACTCATTTTATTTTTTTATGCCGCAGGTGACGTTGTCTATGCGATTAATAGCGTTTATTATGTCCATGGCAATTGTGGCAAGCATTTGTTGCATGCAACGCGCCACTCTACGCTGTACGCTTGCTTACGCTTCTGCAGCCAGCGTGCGTGAGTGTGTTGAAAGCTCAACACAGCGGGTGGGAAAGCAGTCTACTCGCCGCCATACACTCACATACACACACACATACGCATACATAGTGACTTTCGACATGCCCTTACTGGGTTATTATTGTACGGCTGTGGCACTTGCAAGAGCTACATGCGCAGGATACTTAACAACAGCTTCTGCATTTTGCGCGCCAGCCAACCAAATGTTCTTGTGTCAGCACTTGACTTTTTTCAAATTAAATAAAAATATTTCTGCTCTTTTTTTATTTTTTTTTGTTTTTCCACTTTGTTTTTGTTTTATGTTTTGGTTATGCTCCATCATTGCGTGGCAGAGTTCATCGTGGTGGCGGCATCGCTGCAATTTTTTCTTGATTTTTCTTTTACTGTTTTTGCCATTTGTTGTCGTTGGTGTTGAAATAAGTCTGCGCGCTGTTGCATCGCTTGGCTTGTTGCTGTGGCAAGTACTTTACTAACTCTGTTTCGTATGAATGCATGTGTGTGTGCCAAGTGGTAGCTGCTCTAGTCTGTTGCCCTGTAATGCATTTCAGTTGCACCACATGTGTTCGTTTTGTAGCATTCAACACTGCCATGCATCATAATCATTCGCGTGCAAGTACAGTGAGAAAAAGTTGAAGGCAATGTGCATAGAGTGTGAGAAATGTAGTGGATTGGGCGAAGGGTTTGACATCCAAGAAACTTTCATTAGGAAAACTCCATTTCGTGTTTGATTTACAATCCCCACAGCATCCCAAATGCCCTGCACTGAAAAAAAGATTTGAATATCTCGCGAAATGGAGAAACGGGTAAAGCAATGGGTAAAGAAACGGGTAAAGAAATGGGTAAAGCAGAGCGAATCTCTCTCCGTCTATAGCAATCATCTTGGTAAATCTATTCACTCCGAAGGAGTCTCTATTTGGTGTAAACTTTAGTCCATAGATATCCTCGGCCCTTAGATTCTCGAAAAAGCAGAAATAGCCGCGCCCGCTGCATTTATTTAAGAGTTCCCTGAATTAACTTTTCAGCAGATTTCATCCATGCGCTCTTTATTGGGATTGAAAGCCACGAAATATGGTTTGTCCGTAAAGTTGGATGTGCTCTACTTTCGATCGAAATATTGATTTCCCCACTTCTTCTGTTGTATTGCTTCTGCCTATTGTATTTTCACTTCAAAGTTGCTTTAGATCTTTGATCTTCTTGCCGATGGTTCTGATATTCCAGCAGCCAAACAATAAACGACAGTATTTGACTTGAATGCAGTTAAAGTGATTTTTCTAAGCTTTTCATAAAATTTTTTTCAGTGCAACCAAATTTTTCGCCACCGCACCCGCCCGTCGTCACTGAGAGACGCCACACGAAAAAAAGCAAAAAATTATAACCTTCCAAAGATCGCTTTTACATCATTCCGATACTGCAAACACCGGCACAACAGCCAACAAAGCCTACAACGCTAGCAGCAACTACAGCAACAACATCACCATAATCATCATCAACAACAAAATAATAAACTGTAACATCAACGCATGCCGCCAACTTTTCTTTCTTCACCGCCGGCCTGTTTCGCCAATCCATCGGCTGACTAGCTGCCCGAATGGCTTCCTCCCGCTGCGTGGCAACAACAACAACAGCAGCATAAACAGCGCGATGCATTATGCGATTCGCATGGTTGCTAAAGGTAATGCAACAAATGGCAAAACAAAGGCAAAAAAAAAGAAAAACAAAATATCCATAAAAAATGCCAAAAAAGTTGAGAAGCTAAGATGTTGAAAAATCACTGCGAAATGTCAGACAGTAAGTTATATATAAATAATAGGTACGTATATATGTATGTGCACGCACACATCTTTAGTTGCCACAGTTGGCAAGTTCAAGGCGTTTGGCATTTAACATTTGGCGCTGACTAACCCATTGAGTGGAAAGCCGCCAGCAGAAAGCCAACCTCGGCAAAGCCCCACCAACAGCATCACCAGCAAATGGCATTAGAGGCTGGAGTGGCAAAGCGCTAAATCGCTTAAATCGCGCGTTGATTAGCGTGAAATGGAATATTTAAAAGTGGTGCAGAACCCACTCAGGCCAAACGAAGGTGCTGACCACTCTGATACCGGGCCGCAGATACCCGCACATCTCAGCCTTGCATGTACGCGTACATAATGTGTATGTTTGCTCGTACGGATCTTACTGCCGTCTTATGTACGTATGTGTGTTGTTTGTAGTTTGGTTTGTAACTGCAAAACAAAAGCTGCTAAATGGGCTAATATGTGATGCGATTAGCGCAAATGCGAAGCCGCCGTCTGTCCATTACTTGAGCGCACACACAAGCCACTTAGTGCAGTATTTGTTGCTTCATGCATGTTGCTTGTGCGGCTCTGTAAGCTTTGCTGATGATGATTGAAGTTTGAGTTTATCGCAGGTCATTTACAGGTAAATTAACTTGCTAAAGTACTTAAGGGTCGTAGGTCTTAGCGCGCTAAGCTGCCTTTCGCTGGGAGTGGGAATGGCCAAATTTTGTAAGTGGGATGTGTTTATGACAAAACAGGAAACATGGGCGGCGGTTTAGTGCAGCAGAAGGAATTGAATAAAGGGTGGCTAGATAACAATAATACAATAGTTTTTCCAAAAAGTTAGTTTCCATGTCAAAAAATCAGTGTTCGTGCAAGAGACAAACGGTGAAAATAGGCCTGGAGATAAACAACGGAAAATCAAAGTAATGCGCCTAAATTCCACCTGCACACAAATATTCGAGATTGACGGCGATGAACTTGAAGATGCTAACTTCTTTTGTTATCCTGGTACCTCTTGTTATCTTGGTAGCTCAAAAGAAGATAGTACGAATCGCATAAAAAAGGCCAAGCAGGCTTTTGACTTCTTTAAAAACATCTTGTGCTCGTCTATATACACACGAAACTCCAAGATAAAATATTCAATTCAGTCATCAAGTCAGTTCTACTGTACGGCTGCAAAACTTGGATCTTTGCAGTTATAGACATGCGGACAATGCTTCGCATTTTCTGGCCAAACGCCATAGCAAACAGCTGGTGGTCCTAGTGGCCGTGTCAACAAGCGACATTTTTGTTATGGGAGCAAAGAAAATCCATAAGTGTACGACGAGCTTCAATGTATGCACAATGCTTGACTATTCAGTGTGGTTTACTGGATGGCAGCATCGTTGGACCTATTTTCTTTCGAAATTAGTCTTCAGGCATACATAGAGAGACATATTTGAGCTGTCTTTCCAACAAGATGGCGCTACAAGTCAATCGAGCGACACAGCGCTCGAAGTGTTGAAAAAGAAATTTGACTGCTCGATAATCTCACAGCGAGTGTTAATCAATTGGCCGGTGCGATGATACAATAATGCGATTATTTTTACTGGGCCAACGTCAAGCATTTAGTCTACGCTAACAAATCAACATCTTTAGGGGAGCTCGAGGACAACATTCGAAATGCAATTACCGGAATAACACCGCACATATCGGATCGAGTCACAAATATTGATCCCATCGCTTGAAGCACTGCCTGCGAAGCCGAGACGGTCATTAAGTTTTAAGGGCCGGTGTTGATTTTGAATAAAATACCATTTTTTTAGAAAATTATTGTCGTTTCTCTTTATTATGAAAATACTGGCATGGTTCAATTACGTACGGAACAAAAATATTGGCCAAATGGCTGCCGCGGCCTCGGCGGCACACCTCCATCCGATGGTTCAAATTTGCGATGAAGCTGAGGCATAATTGAGGTTCTATGCCGTTAAAGAGCCGAATTATCTCATCCTTTATATCCAAATAAAGGCAACATAAATTTTGCACCTCACTCCGTTGGTGTTTTACTTAAATTCATTTTTCTGTCAGCCTTATCTGGACGCCCTGTATAAATACAATAGTTATAAGATGTTAGAGCAGGCTTTAATGCCGAGGATACATGGATAGACAAAGGTACCAGGAACTTCATTGTACCCCACAGTTTTGCCCTTGAAATAGAAGTATTCACTAGGAACCTCAGCCATTTCACTTTCTTTTGATATTTGAGCTTATGCGAGTTGTTCAAAAGACTTCTAAAGCTAATAACCACAGATTCTATTAGACGAGATGGATGTGCTCTAAAAGCAGTAAAAATCAGTTTCGTGGTTGTTGAAGAAGCCATATTACGCTAGCATAATTTCTATTGCGTGTTGTCATAAATGATTTCGAAGATCTTGAAATGCTGGGTTCTACTAATAGAGTTTAATATTCTCATCGAAAAATAAGGCCCTGAACCTAGCGCTACAGAATGAAATCTGTCAGCAGACCACCAATGTACACTTGAGATTTCAAGAAGCAACTTACTTCATCAATGGGGAACGATGGTTGTTAAAAGCCAGTGCGTTGTAGGTAGATAAACATACCAACGCGATTTGGTTGGATAAATAGAAGAACCCTGAGGGAAATCTACGTTTATATATATGCGCGTACACCCTTTTTGGGTGTGATTTTATGAAGAGTATGCTAAGTACCGCAGTTTAAGTTCTCAATGTAATTCTCAAGGTATTTTCAATAGTACTGAGTAGGCGGCGCAAGTCCGTAATTAGATATTATCAATATATCTTCACAGTTGGCAAATCTCAACTTTAAGACCACAATCAGAAACTGTCTCCAGGGGTTCTCATCCTAATGTTGGAATCTCTGCGAAACTCATAAGACTGCGCAGAGTAATAAAGAATGTGCCCGTTCAACACTTACCGAAATTCGGACAAACGAGTCTTCTCCGTTCGAAAACAAACTAGGTTTCAGAAAGAACAACACAAATTGATGCGACTTCCCCAATTTGATATTCTTCTTCTTTCTTTACCATCTGCTGGTACCACATCTAATACTTTCAGAGTCGGAGCGTTTGTATCCATTCGGACTACATGAATCAGCCAACGAAACCGCTGGATGTTTATTCGCTGCGCAATGCCTATGGCATCGTAAAGCTGAGTTGTATGAGGTGTACCTTCGCCTGCTTTACTCGTCGTCGCCAATATGCAATGGTCCAAAAATCTTCCGCAGAATCTTTCTCTCAAACACTTCGAGGACTATTTATTATTAGAAAGTGACACAAATATTATATATATTAACAAAGCCAAGATATTGCCGGTATATGCAGACCACAATTATACCATTGGTTTGGCCAGCAGGGCCGAAGCAGCGATTTTATCCAGCTTGGAAAAGAGAAAATAATAGACATTTTGGCAACACACAAATAGTACTTACGTATACTTACTATTCGTAAGAAGAAA
Organism: Anastrepha ludens; assembly: GCF_028408465.1. Taxonomy (NCBI): domain Eukaryota; kingdom Metazoa; phylum Arthropoda; class Insecta; order Diptera; family Tephritidae; genus Anastrepha; species Anastrepha ludens. The sequence continues at coordinate 119,079,766 of NC_071502.1, forward strand.
GGTATTGAAGGTTTCGTCGGTACAACTCTGTGAAGAGTTTGTTTTGGCAAAGAGTTCTAGACCCAAAGAAGAAGATAATACATTTCATAAGTTGGTTGAGAATTAAATGCTCGTTTTTTTGTAATTTGTAAAATCGCATATCTCGAAAACGATTAAGTTTTTAACATCATGTCAAGTAACCAAATTAATCAAAAATTACCTTAATAATAATACCATTAAGTAGCCTGGTAACCCTATCAATTCTGATTTGTTTTTCAAACTGAAAAAATATTTTTATTAAATTTTGCTTTACTTCAACATAATTTTTTTCTATACAATTTTTTGCTGCTTCTCTAAGAGGTGCTTTGTATGCGCAATGCATTAATAAATTAAATGTAGTTGGCCAGTGCATGAGTGTATACGACAACAACAACAACAAGTTAACATTTAAGTCATACAAACAATATCAATATACAATAATGACTGCGAGTGATCGAGTAGATAAGAATTGTTTTCCGCCAAGATCGATATGCAATTCAATGCAGAATTTAGGTCAGTTTTGGTTGGCAATCAGTAAACAAAAAACTTAAACTCATAATAAATTACAAAAAGCTGCAAGTTGCATGGAAATGTAACATTTGCAATACTTCTGACATTTTTTTTTCTGATTTACAACTTTTAGTTTTCTGTTTAATTTTTGCTGCGTGGTTTTCGATCACAATATTTTTTTCCTTCGATTTTTCCGCTTTTCCCTAACCACACAACCGCAAACAAATATTTAGTAGTCAATTCATAAAGAAATAATCGCACGCTTTTATAAAAATCAGGTAATAATGAAAATTGTAATTCCGTTTAATATGCCACAATGTAGTGGTGCGCAGAAGTGCATGGCGTAACACATAAAAATTCCAATATTTGCGGCTGCGCTCACGCATATGTTGCTGAGTCTGCGCATAGGTATGTTTGCATGTGCATGCCTTCTCGGCGATTTTTGCAGCTAGTTTGTTATTTTGCCTTCTAATTCACCTAATTAGTATTTTTTGTCTATACTTCACACAGGAGAACTATGAGGAAGGTAGGTTAAACGGTTGAAACACCGCTCCGGCACTTCCCAAGTAGCAATAAAGCAGCGTTTTGATACCATTTTGAGACCTCCAACAGGCAGATATTTACAGCCAGCCAGAGCTGTTGATGTAATGGAGAAGATTGATGGGATTTAGGTTGGCGCACTGTCCCAAGCTGTCAAAGAAAGGAGCTCCCACTGACCTTAATCGTCTGGCTGTCAAGCCCAGAAAGTGTTAACAGTCTCCCTCTGTGAAAAGTCCCCACAACTTCTGCAATGGGGATGAAATGGTAAAGCTGGCTTTTCCGCGTGTGTGCCGATCATCCAATGACCGGCAAAAACAGAAAACTATTAATTAGTTACTGAAAAATTAATCAATTTCGATTTCCGATAATTTATAGTTATTCTCAAACCATATGAAACTTTTTATTTTAAATGTATTCTAAATTTGTTGTAAACTTTTGTAGTGCTTTTCAGATTCGGGCGCCAATTTTCTCCCCTCAGCTTTTTTCTTTAAGCAACTTTACATCGAACGAGCGAGGAAGGAAGTCACTAGAAAAAACGACTTTTAGTGCTGAGCTGCCGAGGAAATATTGTCTTTAATAGCCAAAAATCTTGCTGGAACCAATATTCTTCTAACTAATTTTCCTCGAAAAGTGGCTGAGAAAATTCAGTAAACATGAACCGATATCGGAATTTTTTTCTACATAGAACTTTACGATTTCTATGCGATCTGTAGTTGTGTAGCGCTTCATGCTTAAAATTGCAATTAATAAGTGTTTCTAAGTTGATAGAGAATAGCCAAGTAACAGAGAACTATTTGAATTACCGGTAAGCAAATATGTGCGGTTTCGTATTCAGCTTTCAAAACGTTTTATGAAGTGATTTAAAGACCTGAGCGAAAAGGTGTACCGAAAAAAAAGCAAATAAAGAAAAACTTAATAAAAAAACTCCACACTGATATCAACTTAATCCTTTAACGAATCGATAAAAGTATAAGTTATTTAAGATTTTTCGATGTGCTAAATTGAAAAAAAAAATCTGAGCCGAAATTGAAAATAGTGCAAAAAAGATATTTAAGGAAATTAAAAAATTCATCTTTAATTTTTTTGAAAACTCGTTTTTCAACTTCCTGCGTTTGATCAGCTCATAAACTCGTTTCGCTTGTAATTTGAAAGATATTAAAAACATAACCGATACCCATATCTTTATAGAGCTCGTTAAACGGCAGGTAGTCGCTTAGCTAACAATCTGGCCAACTCATTGCCATCTCGGTAAATATTGGTCGCACTCGCCAGTCATTCAGCAACTTCCACAACTCATAACCACAAATTATTTTGGCATTTTCATTACGAATCACTCGAATTTTCAATTATGTGAATATTTGTTGGCGGTTACCTGCAAGCTGTTATGCTCATAAACATGCATACGAATACTTACTTTATATGGTAAATATGTAAGTTGCCTTACTTTACTGTCAATGACTTAGTTTTTGGTTTTTTTTCCCAAAACTTTCAACATTTTTGCCAATTTTTAATGACATTTTGATTGCGGCTAATTGCCAACAAGCCGCTGCTTGCCATTCAAACGTTCGTATGCCACGGATGTTGACTGTGTGACTGACTTGTGACCGGTGACTGCTGACTGTTGACTGTTGACCGACTAACCGAGTGATTGAACCAAAGCAAAGCACTTTAATTGTTTGGTGCATTGGCTGTTGCTTGATCGAATAGCGGTATAGTATCCATATGTACGCGTGGTTGGCTGATTGATTGGCAAATTAATGATTGCCCGTTTTGCTTCAGCGATTTATTTTATGCACAATAATCACAATAATTCAGATTGTAAGTTTTGGAAATAAAAATTCGATTGTATTTTTGTGTGTTTTGCTACTAAAAGGTTATTGTTAATAAATTTAATTTGGTCCATTATCTGCATTCGATACGTAATTTTATGATTTTGGCGCACGTGAGTTTTATTTTAATTGAATAGCACACCTTCAGCGCCAAACCTGGGTAGCAGGTGGCTGTACGCGGTGGATATGCTCAAGGTCAGTAAAACAGAAACTGAACGGTAGTTTTATAATTCTGTAGATTGAGCCAAACAGAAGCCCAGTATTTACGTTAACAATTGTTAATAATTTCTGCTTCATTAATAAAAACTAAATAGAAGTGAAAAAAGCTCCATTGATTTGACTTATTATGGGTCTATTAGAAAAAAAAAATAATTTTTGATGGAACTTCAATAGGGTTTTCTAAGACCTTACGCACGAATTCTGACTCTCTCCCAGCATACCTATTACTACAAAAAAAAAAAAACTAGAAGACTCCAAATTTCAAAATTTGGGAAAATTAAAAAATAAAACTTAAAAAATGCATAACAATTTTATACTTTTTAATTAGAATTTTGGAAACAGTTTCGAGTATGCAGTTTTATAACCCAGTGAATCTATTTTTGCTGTCGGTTTTCTGCATTTTCTCCACATAACGAATGCGTAACATTTTCTTTATATGGAAGTAAATACCCAACAGCGGCACCACAAAAAATTTTCAAAAACAACGCGATCTACTTGAAACTTACACTTTGTTAGGCATAATTGGACTTGGTTAAAGGATTCTGTGTTTCCTCGTGAACAATATGAGTTTTGCTTTGTCTGGGTTGACTCCTAGACCACACTTTTCTGCCCACCAGAAGGTATATCCAGAGCATTTTGTTTTAGGTCTCTTAATGTAGATCCAAATTTACCAGGGACAGCAATAACTACATCATCGGCGTAAGCTTTCACCTTACAGCCCATCGATTCCAGTATTAACAGAAGTTCATTTCCCGCTGCGTTCCATAAAAACGGTGGTGAGAGGACTCCGCCTTGCGGTGTACCTCTACTTACCAATCTCCTGAGCATCGATTCTCCTAGTTTCACTTCAATGATTCTGCCTTTTAGCATTTTGCCAATGAAGCCTACCGAACCCGGTTCTACCTCAAGAGCAGTGAGTGCTGCAGTAATTGTCCGCCCCCGTTCGACATCGTTAAAGGCCCCTTCAATATCAAGGAAAGCGGCTAAAGTAAATTCCTGTTTGTGCAGTGAACTCTCTGCCGTGTAAATAAGGTTATGTAGTGCTGTCTCTACCGATTTCCCTTTCGTCGAGGCATGTTGTGACGTAGAGATAAGATTTTTACACTTTCTTATACTGTGTTACATCACAATTTAATGTGTTGTAAAACTGCGAACCTACTCTTAAAAAAATTTTCCTAAAGAAATGCTTTTTAATTTTTTGTTACAAATGCTCATGAAAATTATTTTTCTTTAAATTTTTTATATTTTAAAATTTTTTCTTAAAAAAAGTTTATTTTTATTTTTTAATTAAAAAATTTTTTCTTGAAAAACTTGTTAATTTTGTAAATTTTAAAATTTTTCGTCAATTTTTTTTTTGTAATTTTGCTTCAAAACTTTTCGTCAATTTTTCTTAATTTTTTTTTTTTAAATTTTTCATAAAATAATTTTATATATATAATATTTTTTTTAAGTTTTTTAATTTTAAAATTTTTGTGTAAAATGTTTTTTTTACTTTAATTTCCTAATAATTTAAATAGCATTTAAGATCCACACTTTCATTCGAGCATAATTAAAAAAAAAAAATTGAAACTGGCGAGATTTGAAATGTATTGAACTTTTTTTCAGTTTTTCATTTAAACTCGTTTTTTAACTTTTATTTAAAAAAATTCTTAAAAAACTTTTTGATTTATCAAAAAAATCAAAAATGTTGAAAATTTAAAAACATTCAAATACTTTAAGTTTTACTTTTTTCTAAAACAATTTACTTAAAAACATTTTTTACCAAACTTAATTTAAAAAAATTAAAAATATTGAAACTTGAAATATATTCAAATTTTTTTTAGTTTTTCATTAAACAGATAATTTTTAGTTTGAAATTCTTCCTTAAATAACATTTTTTTAAACTTTTAATTTTTTTCTTAACTATGTTTGTAAGAAACTTCTTCATAACTTACATATTATTTTAAAGAAAAATATTCGTGCTTTAAGTAGAGCTCAATTAAAATTAAATCTGTCAAAATGTGAAAAATATTAAAACTTTTGCTTAGTATTTCCTTTAAATTTTCGATAATTTTTCCTTTGAAAAACTTCATACAATATTTTTTTTAATGCTTCCTTTAAAAAATTTCTTGAAAAAGATGAATTAATTAAAAAAACTATCACATTTTCTTGAAAATTTGAAAATATCTAAACATTTCGGTTTTATTTTTCTTTAAAAATTTACTTAAAAACCAAAAAAAACTGTTTAAAATAATATTAATTTGCTCAGATATAGTCCAGGCAGTTTTAATCAATCTCTCACTCTGCACCATTTGCCCTGTCTATCCACTGGTATGCAGGTATGTAAGTATTATATAAGAGACCTAGTACGCAGTAAACGTCACTGTGACTGAATGATAGTGAAAACTTGCACGCTTTTTGCAATAATTTCATGAGCAATTTTTTAATCTTGTACGTGATTTAATTTTCACTACTCACTCATTTGTTGAATGCAAACAGACGCACAGGCTAGCCAACCAACCCTAACCAGCTCTAGACGTAGCCGTATAGTCAAATAGCTTGCAAAACCTGCCAACTGTAGAGATACATAACATGGACAGTATGCCAGTGAAGGCTGCCATTGAGGAGGCAAAATGTATTAGGAGGAAAATCATGAGTCTAAAAGCCTTTAAAGTCCAATCAACGCAATCAAGCGTTCATACATAATTTCTATAAAATAGTTTATGTTGCACGTTGCATGGGAGTGAGTAATCGTATGCAACTGCGGCTGAGCACGCTGCCTATCCACATCAGGCGGTGAGTGTGTGAGTGCGCCACCGCCGCCGCCGGTCATTAAGATTTGCAAATGAAGGTAAGCGCTAGTACAGACAGTCAATGCAACACTTGTTGCTGCTGCTGCTGCTGCTGATGTTGCTGGCTGCCGGTTGCCGGTTGCTGTTATTTCTTGTTTATTTTTTTCTTGGTACCCTGTGCATCTCACTTCTGTCTTCCTTAGAGTCTGAATGTAGACCACTTTTAATTTAGCCACCACTCAAACTGCTCGCTGCCTGCAACTTTTTTAGCGCAACTTTTTTCTGCTGCACGTCACAAAATTAGTTCATGTTTTACTTTGGCAAGCTAGTAATTTGAAGTTAACTAACTTTTACTCGATCAACTGTATGATGCGTCTGTTGGTCACAGTTACCTGATTGAAGAAGCTGGTTGTGCTCAGCGCGTAACTGCCTGCGTGTTGTGGGAAAAAGTTCGCTAGCTTTTGAGTTATTGAATAGTGTGCAACATTACGTTGCTTACGACTCTTAGGTAAGAAAATAATTAATTTTTCTCTTCGCTTTGAAATTAATTGAAAGTTATGTGAAGGCATAAGGCAGATGACGAGCGAGAAGGTCTGTGTGTATGTACTTATATGATGTGATGAGATATATTCTGTGACTTAAAAGTTTAGTAGGAACGAAGTTATACAAATTCAGACTAGTACTTACTCTGAATTCGTTTTTTTCTCCTAATTTGTTTTTGTATTAGAGAAATGTAATTGGAGATTATTCATTGCCAGCTCGGGTACGAACTCTTTCAGCGTTTTGATTTTCAACAAACTCCGGATTACTGACTAATCAGATCCGCACTAGTGTACTCGATTAAGGATCTGAATATTGAAGTAAACTTTTCCTGGTCGACCGAACGCAGTTTGATTCTAATTTAAAATTGTAGGAAAGATTGAAAAACTTCCACTGGGCACTCTACAAATTATATAATACCTCTGAGCGTTTCCACGTCAAGCGATCCAAGTATTTTGGTATTACATTAAAAAAACTTTTTTTTCGAAATTTTACAGGTATATATCCCCTTACTTTTTTCTGAAAATGGGCTTGTTTGTAGGCTTACGGATAATAGGAAGTAAGCGGAAAACATTTTGCAAATAGTTTATTAATCTTAAATTATATTCAAAGTTGCAAATTTTGTTCGTGAGGGTTTTAAACTCAAGTATCTTCGGTTCATTTAAAGATTTTTATATATCTCTCAGTATAAGAAATAATTAGACATTTTGTTTTCAAAAACCAAATATAAAATTTTAAAAATATAATTACAAAAAATATACTAACTTAACTTATAGCTTAAAATAAAATTTGTTTTCCTCAAAAAACAAAAATAAAATTAAAAAAAAAAATAGATTAAAATATAAATTCGAAAAATTGTTTTTTTGTAAACCGGGTTTTGGAAAAATTTGGAAAAAACTTGGGTCTTTCATTTTTGACATACACTTCCTCAGATTCTATTTCTTCTTTTCTTAGCAAAACTTTCGAAAAAAATTATTTTTGAAGAAAAAATTTTCGTTTTTGAAATACACTTCCTCAGCCTCTATTTTTTATTTTTTCATTAAATTAAAAAAAAAAAATCAAAATAAAATGGTATTTTATGTAAAAAAAATTTTCGAAAAAAAAATTGTATCTTTCATTTCTGAAATATGCTCATGCCTTATTTTCCTTCACAAATTTTCGAAAAAAATGTATTATTTTGTTAAAAATTTTTCTGGAAAAAATTATATTTCTTACTTTCTGCACTAATAGCTGAACTTAATAAAAAAAATAAAACTCTTTACAAAAATGTATTTTTATATAAAAATTTTATTTTTTTTTTTAATATAATATTTCTCTTTTGGAATGCACTAAGATAATGTGTCTAATTTTCTTCCACTAAGTCTTCTAATATAAAAACTAAATTTTTTTGTCAACAATTTTTGCGGAAAAAATTTTCGTTTGATTTCGGACTCCATTTCTTGTTTTATACCCTTTCAAAAGAATTATATATCTTACTAGCAAACCCCGCCCGCTTCGCTGGGCACACTAAAATAGAATAGATATGGTTTAGAACAGAAAATATATGGTTTTCATATTATTTATTTCTTTATTCTTTATTCAAGCGCTTTGGCATAAACAATATTTTTTGTTTTTCTATTTGTTTTTGAGTAAATATATAATGCTGTTGGCTTCCCAACACGTGAAAAGCCAACGTATAGTTGACCATGGGTGAATACTGGTTCTTCTAAATTCATCCCGCATATTTCTAAAGTTTGCCCTTGTGATTTATTGATAGTTATTGCAAATGCTAAACGAATGGGCAGTTGCAAACGCTTGAATTCAAATGGCAATTCAGGTGGAATCATTGGAATTCTCGGTATTAGAACGTCTTCATTCTTGAATTTGCCAATTAAAATAGTTGCTTCGATAACATTATTCATCAATCGTTTGACTACAAGTCTAGTTCCGTTACATAGCAGCTTTGTTCAAATTGATGTCTCTTGGTCGATTTGATCTGGATCGTGCCATTCGTTGCCGATTTGCTTCATTTTCTTCTTGACGTTCTTCTGATGTCGCGTTATTCCGAGCATTTCTCATGCGCCTATTATTATTTGTCGAGCGACTAATATGAATACGCGATTGTCTTGGCATTTGTACTGTAATAAACATTATTGTAATTATGGTATTCTGAAATTTTGTGGATTACATTTTTTTTTTTTTATTTGATTCACTCATGGTGAAACGTAGTTTATCGCATATGAACCGAAAAAATAAATCCACTAAATTTGATGAAAACTTACATTAATTAATTCCAATTTACCACGTGAAAATTCCTAAATGTATAAGAAAAATATAAACACGTGAGCGATTGTTAATTGAAAAAATAATAAATTTCTTTTTTCTTTTTGACGATTGTTTCTTAGTTATTCATTTGCGTTGATTTGAAATTTTAAAAAAATCTTCTTTTTTCATGATCATCAAGTGTTAACAATGTGTGTAAGTTTGGTTTAATTCGGTGCAAAGACACGGCCGGTTAGCGAACACACACAAAAAGTTGACTTTATTTTATATATAAGATTTTCTTTCACTGAATTTTTTGCAAACAAAAAATTTTTTTTGTAAACAAATGTTGTGGGAATAATTTTAATTTTTTACATTTTTTAATCTTCCTTTTCATTTCACAAAACAAATTAAAACTCTGTACTTTTTTTGCACCCTGTTTGTTTTTTTTGTAAAGCGAAAAGAGGTGGGAAAATTAGTAGGAAGGTAGGTTGGGTGGTTGTCGTAAAGACACACTTAGACCTTTCGCAGGTCCATTGTGATACCACTGGAGCTTATCCTTACCCTACGTGTTCCTTTTCAAACCATCCGGTAACTTTAATAAACGAGCAGAGCTTCGTTAGTTTTAGATGGGCTATGCCCGCTATATCGCTTAAAAATGCTGTATCAAGAGTGCGCAGCCTTCTCATAGCTAAGCTTTCACACTCACATAAAAGGTGTCTGACTGTTTCCTCTTCTTCTGTATTAAGACAGCTTCTACAGAAATCGAAGTACGGGAGTCCTAAACTTCTAGCGTGGCTGCCTATTAAACAATGATCAGTTAATACCTCTATCAGTTTTCTTATAGCTTCTCTGTTAAATCTTAACAAGATCTTCGATCGACCGCTGTTCCAGTTCGGCCATGTCTGTCTGCTTAGTTCGCATGTTGTGAGGTTTTGCCAGCTTGTATTTACCTTTTTGATGGTTCTCCTGGCTATAAGTAATTTACAAGTGGCTATAGGCATGGGTAGAGTTGGGTATTTCCCGAGAAAATCCCAATCTCGAGAATCGGGATTTCCCGAAATAACGAAAATTTCAATTCTCGAGATGCGGGATTTCCCGAAAATAATTTTTGAGATTTCTTGAGAATTCTCGAAAATTCGGGAAAAATTCCAAAAAATTAAAAAAAAAAAATCTAAAACCAGTGTAAGAGCACTTAATTTCATAAAATATTATTTTTATTTATTTTTATTAAAGTATAAATTACATAAAAAAATATTTGAAAATATTACTATTTCAATTATTGCAAACAAAAAAGTGAAACAAAAATAATTACAAAAAAATTCAAAACAAAAATAATTCAATATTATACTTATTAAAATAGGGGAAAAAACTGATTGTAAACATTATTTCCCAAAATGGTGTTTTAAAAAACACAGACTGTCAATGGCTTCGTCTGACAATCGCGTACGCTTTTTGGACACAAAATTACCCGCTGTAGAAAAATTCCTCTCATTTTGAGTCGATGTTGGCTTAACAGTGTTAAAGGCCCTGATCAGTCTTTCAACATTTTGTGTTTTCTCTCCAGTTTTTTCATATAGTTTTAGCTCGTTTCTAAGCGACGAAAACATCTGGTTCGCCGCATGTTGCGCAATGTCTGCTTTCGGTTTTGAGCATTGCTGAACGTATTTTTCAAGCTGTTTCGCCATATCTTCTTCATCGACGTTGTTGGTTGCAAATACGTCATCATCGTCAGAACTAGACACTGCTTGGTCTTCTTGAATGCTCGTAGAAAATAGACGAACCAAATAGTTTTCGGCTTCTTTTATCAATTCTGTTTTAGAACAGGTGTGGAAAAATGCAGATTTGTCACTAGAGCTGTTAACAGGATCGTGTAAATATTTAAAGGCCGATAACAAACAGCTAGATCTACGAGCTGTTAAGTTTTTTTTTAGGCTGGATAAGAATTCATTGCCCAATTCAGTGTGCTGATTCTCCAATTTTGTGAACAAAAATTTGAGAATAGAATCCGCAGCAAGTAAGTTCACATTTTGGCGACTAAGTGCTTCTACAGCAACACGTATAGGTTTAAGAGCATTTATGATATCTCGCAATACTTTTCTTCTGCGTCAGTAGTGGCCATAAAATTTAAATTAAGAGTGTCGAGCGCCTTACGAACATGCTTGCTGATGCAAATGTATCTGGCCAGCATAGTTTCCAGGCTATTCCAACGTGTTTTGCAATCCAACAGCAAGAAAAGCTCTTTCTTCTCGACCTCTTTAACATAATTCTGCAAGATGGCATTCCGTACAGGCGAGTTGTTGAATTTCAAAACTATCTTGCGAACCTTTTTTACGATTTCAAATGCAGACTTTATAGTGACCGTCTTGTCAGCAACAAATACGATATTGTCGTCCTCGTCATCGGAAGCGTTTTCCGCATTAATGTCGGAAAATGAAGTATTGGCTGCATTGTTTTCATTTTCATCGGAGCCTCTATCATCCGAATCGTCTCCATCGCTTACGTCGCTATCGTATATCCTGTTTGCGACTTTTCGTTTCTGGTACATTACCTCCATGACCGCCAAATGTATGCCGTGATTGTAGCAAATCTGTTGATGCGCTGGTGCTAGTCTCCCAAATTTGATCATGACACTGGCACCATCACTTGTAATAGCCACGATGTCGGACTGTAGTTTTATATTGAAGTCTGAAAGCTTTGCATTTACGAGCTCATATACTTTTTCAGCGGGACATGATTCCTGAATGCGAACCAGGCCAAGGTTGTCAGATTGTCCATCGTCATAATATATATGGATGTTCATGTAACGTCGGTTTCGCACGCTTGTCCACTCGTCGATGCTCAAGCTGAACTTACGCTGTGCAGATTTAAAATTTTCAATTTTGATCTTCAAATCGCTTCTTATTTTCGTGCAGTACTTCATAACCAAACCCAGAACAGCTTTGTGACACTTTGGAAGATGAAATCCTAAGCGGCTGATACTATTACGAATGAACTCACTTTTTGTTGTCGCGTTTATTGGAATTCCATCTTTTGCAGCCAATTTTGCAACAATTTGTTCAAAAAAATGGATTTCTCGAGAAATCTTGAAACATTCTCGAGATTCGGGATTTCCCGAAATGCTACAAATTTCAATTCTCGAGATTCGGTATGGAAAAATATCGAGAATTTCTCGAGAATTCCCGTCGGGAAATTCCCGAAACCCAACTCTAGGCATGGGTATCAGCGCCTTATCCGGTTTGAGATCGATCGTTGTACCGGTTCGAGCAAGTTCATCCGACTTGCAGTTTCCTGTTATATTCCTGTGGCCTGCCACCCAAATAAGGTGATCTTTGTAGCGCTTAGATATATTACGTCATTTAGAAGTTTAAAACATTCTAAGACTGTTTTTGACGAGTGTGTTTTAGATTCAAGCGCTTTTATAGCCACTTGGCTGTCCGAGTAAATGAAGGCTCCATTTGTGGATAATACTCTCGTTTTTATTAGCGTAAGTCCCTCTTTTATGGCAATGACTTCCGCCTGAAATACACTGTAATGATCAGGTAGGCGAAATGGTTGGCATACTCCGAGTTTATCGGAAAAAACACCTCCACCTACTTTGTTGTCTAGTTTTGAGCCATCTGTGTAGATGTTTATATCAGGTGGGAAAATTCGTAGAACATTGAAAAATTTACAATTCAGCCTCAATTGCAAATTAATATCCTCAATTAAACTCTTTAGTCACTCAATACGTTGCATGCTTCAATGTAATTAAATATTTCACAAATGCAAAGCTTTATTGCCGGCACAATTTGGCTATCTTTTAACACTTTAACACCATATATTGTCACATATGTACAAACACATACATGCACATAATGTTTTTCCCTCCTCTTACCACTCCCCAAAATGCAATCCAGTTACACTTCAAATGCAATTCAATGAGTGTGGCAAGGCAAATGCACAAACTCGTATTTTGCACTTGACAAATTTCTATAATAAACCATTTTCAGGGCAACACATTTTCGAATCGTAAATATCGAAGGCACAAAAAACTTATAATATACACATGACTAACAACAATGTAGACAAGAAAGGCCAGCAGCAACTATGAACATGCAACAATCAACTTTTTGGCACCAACCTTTAATAAAGGGTAAATGATACGATCAGCAACAAAAGGCAGGTAGAACGCATAAGCAGATATATACGAAGCACATATGAGAGCGAATGCATGGACACATCCAACTACATAGATATAAACACCTGTGTTGACAATAATAGCAGTGCGGCATATTGCGCATATTGCGCAGTTTGAGTATTTTTAAAATTAAAAATTTTGTTTTTTTGTTTTTATTGTATTTTTTCATACTATAATAAAAATCATATAACTCAAATTTGTAAACTTTCTACAGAGTTTTAAACAAATAAAAATTGTCCACCAACATTTCTAACTCAGAACTTTTAGAAAAACCCTGGCTATGTATTTTCAATTTGGGTAAAAAGCTTATAATTTTATGTTAGCTGGTTTCGCATTGATTTTAAGAATTATTTTTTTACTGTCTTATGCATTTTCTTCCACATAACGAATGCTTAAAATTCTTGTTACAGGGAGAAAATGCGCCACAGAGCTACAAAAAAAAAGTTCTCAAAAATCAACGCGATTTTTGAGCTACTTGAAACTTGCACTTTGTTACACTAGAATTCAATGAGCTATAAAACTGCATACTCTAAATTTTTCTGAGAACTCCGATTTAAATTTAGAAATTTTGATGAAAATGTTTTAAATATTTTCTATGTTTTGCAAAGTTTGAAACTAGGGGTTTTAAGGGTTTTATTGTAGTGTGAACTATACAAAAAAAAAAAAATTAGAAATTTTAAATAGTGAAATATTTTTCAATAAGTTGCGCTGCTATTATTGCGAACAACAGTGTACTTGCATTTATCACCATATGCATGTGTGTGTGTATTTATGTTTGTATGCTCGTATATGCAGTTACTTATGCAAAGCATATGAGTGCAACTTAGCCCAGTCAGGCAACAAGGCAGCAAGGCAACAGCAACAGCAGCAGTAGATAGACTGACTGTCAATGCAATGTGCCACAACCACAAAATATGATAAATCAATAAAAGCAACACCAAAAGCAACATTCAGTTCGCTATGGCCGTGAGTGACGATTTGCTGCAGCCTCGTAAAATGTTCCAACCGCAAATTGTTGTTTTTATAGCTGTTGTTGCACTCACATTGATATGAGTATTAATGTTGCATGGCTGCTGTTGCAAGCGTCAAAGCTGCCACCTACGAGTTATGTGTCAGGCAAATGGTAAATACCGTAGCAAAAACAACAACATAAAAGTGAGAATGACAATAGCAAGTTCAACCAGAGATAGGATTAAAAATAACAAAAATAAAAGCAAACGTAAAAAACACTATAAAAAAGGTAAAATAAAAGTAAGTAATTTAATGAAAGTAAGGCTGTTTTAGTTCTCGACTGTGTCAATATTTTTTGAGCCACCTGCCTTGTGCCAGAATATTAGGTTTAAGCTGAGTGATCGGTACAATTTCGGCTCTTTTGTTCTAAGAATGCAAGATTTTTGCCACAAAATCACTGAACAGCAAATACCGTTAGGACAAGTTATACTCGTAACACATAAGTATATGAAAAAGTAGCGAAAAACTCAATAACAAATCAGCAGATATAGAAATCAGAGAGGATAAACTATTCTTCATCTTTGCCTTGTCTGTTGTCTGCTAATTCCTACTTAGCTGAGCTTGGCATTTTAAGAGCATACAAATATTACATTTTTTCAAGATACACTGTATGACAAAAAAAAAAAATTAAATATACTTTTATGGAGACCTAGCACAACTTGTGGCTATAGAAAAACTAAAAAAAATGGTATAGGAGAAATTTCCAATACACCCCCAAAATCTCATTTTATGGCCATAAAACCGTTTTTCAGTAGGTTGATGTGAAGAATAACTCCTAACTTCGCCAATTTCCATCCGATTTCGAATTTGCTTTTTTAGTTCGAAAGAACAAAAACAAGCCTTTTTAACGGTGAGTTGACATTTTTTCTGAAATGACAACTGACGAGACTGTAGACGGAAGTATTTGGAATTTTTTCACTATTTTTTCAACTTTGACATAATTTTTACGATATTATCCGATATTGAGGATTTTCTTTAGTACCCTACTGTTATAGTAAATTTAATTTTGCATCAAATGAGCTATATTTGACTGTAATTGAATTAAAATTAATAGAGTTGTGTGGGTTTTAAGATTTTTTCTTTTTTTTTACTACGAGATTTGGTATGCGTTTCGAAGCATGAAAATGATAACAAGCGTCATTATAAACACGTAATATTTATTGGAGTATTGTGCAGTGCAGCACTGTACGGTATGGTACGGTGCGGTACGGTGCAGTACACAACGGAACTGGTTCCAAACTTAAAAATGCATTGGAAACAGCCCTTTGGAGTTTAGTATGGCACGGTACATTTGTCATTCTCTTCATCAGTTTTGAATACTTCTCTGTAAGAAATTCGATCATCATCATTCATCTGAAGTCGTCATCAACTAAATTCCATTGTTTAAATCGAGAACCGAGCGTTTCAGATTGTCTTCCCGATAGAAGTAAATCACGAGAAAGATCCTGAAAATCTGAATTTGATACAATGTGTCGTTCTGAAGACGTAGAACCAGACGGAAAGTACTCTTCATCATGAGGTTTATTGTTATCAGTTTGATCATCATCAGCAATGAGTTGAACTTCCTTCAGTTCCTGCAGTTGAGTCAATCATATCGTCCAAGACTACGGGGTTCTTAACAGTTGCAACATCAGCATAATTTATGTGCTTTCGAGCCTTATAATGATGACCGTTTACGTTCGTTTTACAAAAATAACAATCATCTGGTTTATGATAAGGCTGATGATGCCACATCATCGGAGAATATTGAGAAATTCGACTTTTCTGGCAACGTTTTGATTTATATCTCTTGAATTTCAATGAAACGAACAATAAAACTTTGACGTTTTAATAAGGTTAAATTATAATAACAAACTTCTTTTGTTAATCAATGTACAGTGTGAACTTTGGTACACTTGGGAGCTTTTTCATATTTCTATTGAAAAAAAATGTGCTATAATATGTCAGATATTTTCGTAAGTTCTAACCAGTTCTGTTATATGCAGTACAGTGTACTCTTATGTATACATATACACTCCAATAAATATTACGTATCTATAATAACGCATCAAAACACGTCCTTATTCCCATTTAGCGTAAGTTATACCCACATACCAAATTAGTAAAAAAAAAAAAATAAAGTCTTAAAACTCACACAACTCTTTTAATTTTAAATCAATTACAGTCAAATATAGCTCATTCGACGCAAAATTAAATTTACTATAACAATAGTGTACTAAAAAATATTCTCTATATCGGATAATATCGTAAAAATTATGTCAAAGTTGAAAAAATAGTGAAAAAATTCCAAATACTTCCGTCTACAGTCTCGTCAGTTGTCATTTCAGAAAAAATGTCAACACACCGTCAAAAAGGCTTGTTTTTGTTCTTTCGAACTAGAAAAGCAAATTCGAAATCGGATGGAAATTGGCGAAGTTAGGAGTTATTCTTCACATCAACCTACTGAAAAACGGTTTTATGGCCATAAAATGAGATTTTGGGGGTGTATTGGAAATTTCTCCTATACCATTTTTTTTTAGTTTTTCTATAGCCACAAGTTGTGCTAGGTCTCCATAAAAGTATAATTTCACTGTCGCACAGTGATATCTTACTTTTGTTTTTAAAATTTCAATACCAATAAGCAATTATTGATAAATGATATTAATTCGAATTAATAGTGAATATTACAAAGTTGTAAAGCAAAGTGAGAGCACAAAAATCGGTTGAGTATTTTTTTATTTGTGACAGTTTGAAAATTAATTTAACAATTTTTCAACAAATTTTGGCTTAAAGACGCATCTCTCTTGTGAGTTTATAAGAAGTATGGCAAACAAATCCTTCCATGGGAGATTAGCTTCAGAATACAAAAAACCCTATGCAAATTGGATCATTCTGTGAATGAAAAAGTTCGCTGATAGTGCGCTTGAAATTAGTCGGGGAATCTTTGATGTCCCTTTCACCCGTATTCGAATAATTTGAGATTAGACTCGTAAACCTAAGTAGTCAAGGAGACATTGAGGAAAACTGCCGAGCGGATAAGTTTCTGGATAGATGACAAGTGAGGTGATTGAGAAATGAAAAGAAAGGGGTTTCCTTGAAAATTTGTTGTAAATTCCTGAAAAGATTAAATTCGCCAGAACTCAGCGAGCGCTTAGCAAGTACACCAGTAGTAGTAAGTGCTGGATTCTCGCAAGAACTCGTTATTTTCCATAAATACTTTTTTTATACCTCTAAATTCTGCTAGAACATGAACTCACTAGAAATCCACGAACATAGGGAGCCGCCCTTTACACTTTCGCTCTCGAGGGAAGTAAATAGATAGGTGTACCTATACCATCAATGTAATGTATGGTGTGAAAACATAAGTATATACAAAGTAGCAAAGTCAAAGCGCAACAAAATGGCAACAAGCCCACCAACAAGAACAACAAGAGCAACTCCGACATGCGAATTGGTAATAACTATAATAAAATTGTAGTACGAAATGGCAGCAACACCACGACTTGACACGGCTGCTCGCCTTCACCTCCCCATCACACATACACAAACACTCTGACTCGCCGCACCTCGCCGCACTGCTTTCAAGTGGTGTTAATATTTAACACTTGCACATGCAACATGCTTTTAAAATGTGCACACATACACACATGCACACACGAATATATTATGGTGGCGGTGCCGTTGGTAATAATATTTACAACAGCAGCAAAATTTAGCAATAAACTGTTGCAGCAGCTCTGCTTGTTGCTTAAGATAATGTTGCAACTACCTATACTCGTAGATAGGTTGGTTGGCTGCTGCACGCCAAATTTCCAAAAAGTTGCTGTTGATTGATTTTTATGTATCACTGTCTATGGCAGTCTGCCGATACTGCTGTTGCAGCTACTGTAAAAAGTAATAAATATTGGCCACTATTCGTGCAACACATTTTAATCGTTGGTAGTTAATTATTTACGTGTGTGATTGTAAAGGTTGTTGCACAATCCTTTTTTTTTTTTTGAGAAGGAGATCAAAGACAAGGCAGGCTGGAAATGAATTTTTTAACAACGAAATTTGATATAACGGAAGTCGTTCAGGAGCTACTTTGGTAGTCAAATCAATGGCGGATCCTCGCGCGTGCGACTTTAGTATTGCTTTTTAACAACTTCGAAGAGATGTGATTTGTATGTTGTTTTTTTTTTAATTTAAGAAATAAATTATTCTAGATTATGTTACTTTTTAAATATTTTTTTTAACTGCAATTTTTTCAAAAATCTCAGTATTAATGCTTCCCACCGGATTCCCTAAAAAATTTACATTCATTTACATGCAAAATATGCTCGACACGTTTGTAGGCACCAACATTTTTTTCTCCAATTTCTTTAAAGTTATTTCATACTTCTTTTCTTAACTTTTTTTGTTTGCTATTCAGTGAATTCAGCGATTTGCACACATTTCACGTTTTTGCTGTGTACGCGCGCATCACTCCGGAGAGCATTAAAAGCAAATTATTGTCATGTTTTTTTTAAATGCTTCACTCTCATGCCTAGAATTGGGTAAGTTAGTGCGTGAATGAATAAAAAAATTTCTATGTTTAACTTTATATGCTACAGTTATTATGAAGCGAAATGGTTGAAGGGGTGAAAGTCCTATCGAACCTTCGAGTGGCTGGTTCTCTCCTTAGTGTCCCTGAAGATAGCTGACGCATTTAAAAAATTATCGAAAATAATCTTATCTAGTAAAACGAGTAATTAGAGGCCTTAGCTTCGAAATTATATGATGCTAATCTATTCTCAAGTTTTAAATGGATAAGAACCTCACCTTTTTTGTAATGATAGGTAGAAGTTATGATACGATGTGGCCAGTGGGCCACTTTTGATAAGCGACTGACGCTATGAGATGAACCAAACATTACGTACTGTATAAGAAGCAACTAAAGCGACTTATTACATTTTAAAAAATAGGGTTTACCACGTATTGCGTGGATTTATATATAGGTGTCTTAACACTAGAGTTAGACCAGCCTACCCCAGCGCATTTCAGTACTAAGACACTTGTAAAAAAATGCATATAATTTTAGTAAATACCCAAGCCATCCCCTATCAGCACCCGTTCCATTTTGATCTCTTCATCGATTGCTCAAAATTAAAATTCAAGGAAATAGGCGTGGTTCATTAGCAAGAGCTTTCCCTCAGATTGAGTATCTCAGTAAAGCTTGCAACTCCAAAAAAGCTGCTCTTTAGCTGATGAACTCTTTAAATAATTTATAGCAGTGGCTATTTACGGGTATTCTGACATTTACTATACATATGTTATAATATAGCCAAAGCTATCGAAGATTAGTAGTTTTTTTTATGAAGTCTGTTTTACTTAATCATATAACTATTAAGAGAATACATTTTAAATCTTCATTCGAAGTGGTCACCATTTGCTTTTACACAAGTCTTCACACAATTCGGTCATTAAGCTGGCAGCCATTCAGCACGCACCTTTTCCATGGATATTGACGTCGATGCTCGGACCGAAGAGTGTTTGAAACTCTCCAAATTTCTAAAGGTTTTCCGCAGGTCATATTTTCCAATTCTGACCTCAAACTGTATTTCAATGGATTCAGATCTGGACTCCCAGAAGGTCAATCTTCTACGACTGTGAATACAGAAATATTTGTTTTGCCACTCCTGGGTGGTTTTTGCCTTATGGGCTGGAGCGGAATCTGGCTGGACGATCCAACGCTCTCCATTGAAAAGAGTACTCATCAACTGCTTCACCCCGCCTTCTACATCATCCTCCTCCTACACTTTTGCCACGGTCTTAACCTCTTTTTCGCAGAAATGAAGAGATGTAACGCCTTTATAAGACACTCCCCACCAAACCATTACGGAGGCTGGATGGTGGCCCTTGAAACAATATTTTTTTGCGTGTTTGGAAGTTTCAGCATAGATTTTGTAGTTTTGCTTATTAAAAACGACAGTGAAAATTTTCTCAGCAGTGAAAAGAATATTTTCATGGCAGTTGGCCGCGTACCTCCAAAGAAGCTTCTTACATCTGACGAGTCTAATTTTCCTTCAAAAGAAGACCAGTAAGCGACGGAAGGTTTTCATGTGAAGATCAGCACTAATTAGTCTCGACATGGATCTGGTTGATACATTAATTTCCCTGAACATGACTTTCTGTTTTCTAAATGGATATTAGCGAATTCTTTCTCGAACGGCCTTTATGGCTACACTGGTTCGAACCACGCGTCTGTCATTTCAGACGTTTGGGAAAAGCGATTAATCGTGCGGTTAACAAATAAAAAAATTAAATAAAAAAAATTAAAATGTTTGTTTTTGAAAGGGTATTTTAAAGCTTTGTTTTCAAAACGCAATTAATAGGACTATGAATAAGTTCGTGCGGTTTTTTTTCGAAATTTGAAACTTTATTGACGTAAAATGGTTACAAATTTAATATTCAAAATATTGTCCATCGCTTACTACTACTTTTTCCCATCTTTCTGGCAATTCACGGATTCCCTTTGTGAAAAATTCGGTCGGTTTTGCCGCAATCCACGAATCGATCCATTTTTTGACTTCATCGTAATTACGGAAGTGCTGGTCAGCCAGGCCATGTTGCATCGATCGGAAGAGATAGTAATCGGATGGCGCAAGGTCTGGACTATACGGCGGGTGGGGTAGGACATCCCATTTGAGCGTTTCTAAGTATGTTTTGACCACTTGTGCAACATGTGGCTGAGCATTGTCATGTTGCAAAATAACTTTGTCGTGTCTATCGGCGTATTGCGGCCGTTTTTCTCGCAGTGCTCGGCTCAAACGCATCAATTGTCGTCGGTAGACATCCCCCGTAATCGTTTCATTCGGTTTCAGTAGCTCATAATACACAACACCCAGCTGGTCCCACCAGATACACAGCATAACCTTCAGGCCATGAATATTCTGCGCCGACGTCGATGTTGAAGCATGGCCAGGGTATCCATACGTTGCCCGACGTTTTGGATTGTCGTAATGGACCCACTTTTCATCGCCAGTCACAATTCGATGCAAAAAACCCTTTCTTTTGTGCCGTTGAAGCAGTTGTTCGCATGCCATAAAACGGCGTTCAACGTCTCTTGGCTTCAATTCATACGGCACCCAATGGCCTACCTTTCGGATCATTCCCATGGCTTTTAAACGTTTGGAAATGGTTGATTGATCAACTCCCAAAGTTTTTGCAACCTCTTCTTGCGTTTGAGCCGGATCTTGATCGAGCAATTCCTCCAATTCGGTATCCATGAACTTTGGCGGCGCACCCTCGCGTTCTTCGTCTTCCAAGCCAAAATCACCACTTTTAAAGCGTGCAAACCACTTCTGGCACGTTCGCTCAGATAGAGCATGCTCACCATAAACTTCCACCAAGATACGATGACTTTCGGCTGCTTTTTTCTTCATATTAAAATAATGAAGAAGAATTCCCCGCAAAAACACATTATTTGGCACGAAATTCGACATTTTCAAGTGTGGTAAAAATATTGTTGTTTACGCTTCAAATAAAAAACTTATACTGACGTTTGTGCCTTACGACAGTAGCTCTCCAATGAATGTTTGGAAATGTGGATCGATGGAATAATAATCAAGTTACGCCATCTGTTGTAAAACCGCACGAACTTATAAATAGACCTATTAGTTTCAGTGTATCTACATAACACTTTCCGAAAAAGATTCAACAAAAAGGGTATCAAACGAAAGTTGTTTGAGAAGACTTAGCTCCAAACATGCTTTTGAATAGGATTGCCCGCTATATACGAACTTCATTCAACCATCTTAGACTCCTACACGGATACACCCAGTGACTGTGATTATCAGGGAATTTCTTAATTAAAATCCCATCTCGACTGGAATGGCTTGAATAAGATCCAACACCCAACACACCCGTTAAGATCTACACGGACGGATCTAAAACGGGCACCGGTGTAGGATCAGGATTATTTTGTGAAGAGCTTTCTATTAGTGAATCCTTTAAACTACCGGATCACTGTACTGTTTTTCAAGCAGAAATAAACGCTACTCATGAAGCCTTAAAATAGCTAAAGATAAACAGAATATCATCAACGGATATCTGCATTCTATCGGACAGCCAAGCTGCCCTACGAGCCTTGGATGCATCCGAAACAACATCAAGAAGTGTCTTACGTTGCCGCCAATCTCTAAATGAGATTGCCAAACAATATCGTATAACCTTATGCTGGATTCCAGGCCACTGAGATATACCAGGGAACTGTAGGGCAAATCAACTTGCAAGAGAAGGTACCTGTATGCCAGACATAAGTAATTTTATGGAGATACCTCTCGCAACTTGTAAGCTTCTCATTAAGGACGCACTAGTCAATTCTGCTAATCAAGGATGGATTAGCGTTAACACCTGTGAAATTGCGAGGCAAACATTCGCCAAGGCTAAACTTACGTCTGTCCAAGAGTATTATAGAACTGAGTAGACTTCAAATCAGGACCTTAGTAGGGGCCCTCACAGGACATTGTCTCAAAGGAAATCATGCAAGGAGATTAGGCATTTACACGCATGATTTCTGTCGTAGCTGCAGAAATGAGGAGGAGTTGGAAACAATTCAACACCTTTTTTGCTCTCAGCTCTAGGAAGAAGCAGGAACCGATTTTTAAAATCCTACTTCTTAACGAATATAGATAATCTATACACTTTAGGTATCAACAACCTTTTACGCTTTGTCAAAAGCTCAGGATCCTTCAATATGGAGAGGGAAATGTAGCCCAGCCGCCGCGGCTCACAACGGCCCTTTTCGTGGTGTAAGTGGCATCGTTGTCTCTATGTGCGATGCGGCTGCCAAACCTAACTTAACCTATATACGAACTTTTTTTTTTAATAAGTAGAGCTACATATCACATTATTTGTAAACGGAAGGTGTTCGAGAAAGCTCTCTTCCAAATATAGTTTTTAATATGCTATATACAAATTTTCTTTTTTTTTTAATAATTTAAGCAAAATATTACATTACAGACTTGAAATGAATACCAATCCAATAAATTCCTTTAGTAATATCACAGCCAGCACTTAACTCTAACCTAAACCAGTTCAAGGTGTACAGCCTGAGTTTTTGGCTCGAAATTCCACAGTTCCATCCTCTTATTGCATGCATTATTGGTGCAGCACCGCAACACCCTAACCCAGCCGAAGAGTTAGACAGGCAGAACGCACGCTAATCAAAGTGTTCCACCAATTTAATTCAGCTTACGCAAACTCCACGCTAATTGAATCCAATGTTTGTGCATTTTTGCCCACACGTAAACAATTCCCTGTTCGAAATGTTTAACTGGCTTCAATTAGCGCCAAAAAGAAGCAAAACAACTCTAAACGTCCATACTTTCCACAATTTCCAATCTCTCTCTTTCTCTTGCCCTTTCTTTGTTGCCAGCTGATGTCAAGCTCTTGCCGCTGTCAATAAGTGCATTGTTGCAGTTTAACAAATCCATTACCATTACAGCAAATACCGATGACAGTAAATCACCGTTGGACAGTGGAACAAGTCAACCGAAAATGCCCAATTCAACACAACTCAGCGCCTATCGCGCCCAATGTGCGCAAAATATCGCATTGCGGCAGCTTGTTGTTCTTGTTGCTGTTATTGTTGTGGCATGTCACCATCATCACCGCGCGCCGTCAATATGAGCCCAGTTAACTAATGTTATGAGAAACATATTTTGGCGCGACTTTACCCTTTTCCTTGCCAGCGCTCCTTTTGCCAGGCGAACAAAGCGAAGTAAAGCAATTTTTAAGCGGATAAGCCGTGGCAGACAGCAGCAAAGGCAAGTATCGAGCTGTTTGGTGTGCGCTGTGTGTTTGTGGCGCGACAGCGCGTAACACGCGTGGAATGCGAAATTATGCGCCAATAATGTTGCCTCAATCAACCGGCCAACCTCAACCGGGCGGGCAACCAACCAGTCAGCCAGCCAGCCAAATCTGCCGCATGCGAGCGCCTTATTGCAATTTATAAGTACCCTTGACAACTCCGCCCTACTCGAACAAAAGCAGAGAAAATGCGCATAACAACAGCAAAATGCGCAAACAATGCACTCAGTGTTGCTTGTTGTTGTTGCTTTTGTCACACATAGTGCGGACATGGCAAGCAGCATTGTTGAAAGCGCCCAGAAAATTATGCGTATCGCAGCGTAAAGCGATTGAAGTGCCACATTCTGCTGCACTTTTGGCAAGTATTGCGAGTAGCAGGGAACATGGCATTTTGGCTGTCCGTCGGATCAGTTGATCCATATGCGCTCTTATTGTTGTGCGTGTGTGTGTGTGGTAATGTAATCGTGAAACTGTCAACAAGACATGGCATTGCTTGTCGCCAGCGTGAATTTGGCAATAGAAATTGCTTTTGTTGATTCGAATCATGAGGCGGGAGGGAGGAGGTGGGCACAAAGAGTAGATTGCGCGAAATTGTGTACTGTGATAATTATGTGTGCCACAAAGAACAACTGAGTTGGCTATAAATGGCACAGTGTGGTGTTGGAAGTCTAAATTTTCGACAAATATTTTGCTTGTGAAAAATTTTCCATATCGCAGCTAGTGCAACTATTATTCAATTTGGCTTTCCAATTTCTTGTGGATCTACGCAGTTTTTGAGAAGAATTCGAGAAATTATGCTGAAGGCGTCTTGTCTTTTTGCCCTTTAGGCAGAGCGCATTGAAACTCCTCTCACCAAGCCCAAACTCTACATGGAACGGAGAATATACACCTTACCAGCTCCAGCGACGTTATTGCTCGTCAACTTCGAAATTGCATGAAGTAAAAAGTAAATGTTCGCATATTTTACCGCCGTCCTTTAACTATATTATTCCCATTGCGTTTACCATTCAAAAGTCTTTAAAGTACAGGTATCCCTCGTATAACGCGATAGTTACGTTCCAGAAGAATTGCGCGTTATGTAATTCCGCGTTATCTAAAACATAGTTTTCATATAAATTTGGGGATTATGTTCCAATAGGTTTTTTTTAAATAAAATACATACAAAATAACAGATGCACATATATTTCAACTCAATACTAAAGTTCAGACTTTCTTATACAATTAAAAACACAAAAAAAAAAATTTAAAAAAAAACTAAAACAAATTAAAGGTTTATTAAAAACTTTATTGTTATTCTTCAAACTTCATATGGTAATTAATCTGTTTCATTGTCTTCAAAGATCTTTGCACGTGGGCGTTTTGGGGGAGCAATAGCTTCATCAGAAGATATTTCTTCAACATAGTTTTCGCTATTGGATAAGAAACTAGTTGTGGGACCTTGTGGTTCTTCTACTGGTTTTATAGTTGCAAAATCTGTTATCAGTTTTTGGTGGGTGGTTTTTTTAAGCTCCTTTTCAATTTCGTAATAATGTTCTAGATTAATATCTATTCTATCTATCTAAGGCAAAAAAGGGCAATTCCCGGCTTACATTAAAAATACATTACATATTATAAATATGTGGTACGCAAATTAGTGTTACCAGATTTTATAATTGTTTAATAATTGTATTAATTGTATAATGTTTTCCTCTTCGCATTATATAAGCCTAAATTTCGCGTTGTACTGAAACCTAATTTTTCCAAATCGCGTTATATCGAAACCGCGTTGTATAGGACCGCGTTATACAAGGGATACCTGTACTTCCCTTTATAAGTCAGAATGCCAATCATCAGGCTGGCACATTTAGCCTCACAGTAATTGGTATGTACTCGTAAATCCAAACCTTTCCTGAGGCTCTTCAGATTTGTAACACATTTTTAGAAGGCGCTGGTATAGAGTTGCTCACTGTTTATCTAACCGGCCACAATTGACTGCATTTTCATTTGCACTGAATAGCAGATAGACTACTGGTACAGAATGTCGGCTTTGGCTTGAGGGTGATCAGAAAGCTAAGCACATTTTTGTGAGTGCCCGGCTTTAGACAGATACAGGTTAAAATTTATCAACTCTTATTTAGTCGCACCTTAAAATGTTTAGAATTGGAATCTTTAAGGGGACCCGGTGGTCTAGAAATTTCAATAAATCGATTTTTTGTTTTTTCGATATTTCGAAAGCATTGTATCTTAAGAACTTACAGTGAAATTTTCATGCAGAAATTCCCAATATTATAGCTTCTACATCCCATTAACTAGGTAGAGAGCGGTTCGCGCGCTCCTGTACTTCAAATTTTAAACTCATTTATCTCGAGACGAGTTTTTTCGGCCTGGTGTTGTCAAAAAAAAACTATTCAACCGAATCGTCTGAAATTTTAATACGGGGTTCACAACATCAATAGATATCGCCCATACTAGAATCATATTATTATTTCAATCATTTCGTATATTTTTTATTAAAAAACGGGACATAGCTACAATCATACTGATTAATAATTTTTTTGGTTTTTGTGTTTCAGATAAACAGAAGAGCCAAAATAGATAACACCGTCTAGGTCCAATTTTTTGGGAGGGTCAACTTCAGCCCCGTTTATAAAATTATTAAAATCTAAAAAAATAATTTTTATTTTTGTATGTAAAAGAAGTTAAATAAAAAGCCTAAAAATTTAAATAGCGTTTTTCAGTTTTTTTATTGTAGAAAAAAAGTCCTGAAAATACCCTAAATTTTCGAGCTTTAGACTACCGGGACACCTTAAGTTACCCATAACTTTAGTTTAGCATATAATAGTAAATTTATGGTTGTATATGGTATATAACAGGGTAAGAGTGTATTTCTGCTACGAAAAATTTCCTAATAAAAAGTCAAAACTTAAGTCTTTTAGATGGAAGAAAATACGTAACACCGTATGCAAAAAAAACAAATTCACTTGACACTATTACTTTGTTAAATAAATTTGAATATGCTATAAAACTGCAAACCCATAGCCGAATGGGTTGGTGCGTGATTACCATTCGGAATTCACAGAGAGGTCGTTGGTTCGAATCTCGGTGAAAGCAAAATTAAGAAAAACATTTTTTCTAATAGCGGTCGCCCCTCGGCAGGCAATGGCAAACCTCCGAGTGTATTTCTGCCATGAAAAAGCTCCTCATAAAAATATCTGCCGTTCGGAGTCGGCTTGAAACTGTAGGTCCCTCCATTTGTGGAACAACTTCAAGACGCACACCACCTAACAGAAGTGTATGCGCCAATTATTTATTTTTTATTTTTTTTATAAAACTGTATGCTTAGAAGTTTCAGAAAAACTATGACTCAAAAGTTGATAATTTTTTGAAACTCACTAAATTTTTGTGAATTTCGTGCAAAGTTTGGTAGTTTGGTTTATGAGGTTATTGTTATCAGGTCAGTACGTAAGTTCGTGCCTTTTTTAAAGGTGGTTTTAAAATTAATAAAAAAAGATGTTTAAAGTATTTAGTAATAAATAATATATTCTCCTTCATTATTTACAATGTCTTCCCAACGTTTAAGCAAATTTTTAATTCCCTGCTCAAAAAATTGTTTGTCCTTGGAACCAAAATAGCTTCTTTTGAGGAGTAGTTCTTGTTACTCATATGGGGTTGAAGTCCACGGAAAAGGTAATAATCACAAGGTGCAATATCCAGAGAGAATGGTAGATGCGGCATTGGCTTCCATCCGATCTCGTTCAGCTTGCCTAATGTTTGCCTTGCGGTATGAGGTCTTGCCTTGTCGTGGTGAAACAAAACTGTGCGTCTATTCACTAAACGGTCGATTTTTGTTAAGTGCCTCATTCAGGTTTGATAGCTGATGGGAATAATAATCAGCAGTTATCGTCTGGTTTGGTTCCAGAAGCTCATAATAAACAGTACCGGCCATATCCCTCCAAATAAACAGGAGAATCTTCTTGGGGTGAAGGCCATCTCTAGGGGTCGGTTCTGGTGTTTCACTCTCTGCTGAAGCTTGGCGACGGAAAGTCTATGCGGAACCCATTTTCCCAGCTTTTAAACCTTCCCAACTGAACCAGGTGTTTCACCTCTGAGCTATCATATCGACTGCCACATTTGGCTCAGCTTCCACAAGCTAGAGCAAGGCGTCGGAGCTAATAACTTCATGACGACCAGCGCGCGAGGAATCCTCCACGTCGCAGTTACTACTTCGGAATTTTGAACACCTCTTTTGCGCAGCCCTTACACTCACAGTATTCTCTCTGTGGACAGTGTTTATGTTGCAGTTGTTGCATTTTTACCACTTTTATAAAAAAAATACAAAAGTGCCTCTTATACGCGTTCAAAGATTCGATTTTATTTTTTAAAAACAAGTGCTGCTATCCGCGATTAAAATCACAATATATAAAAGAAAATATAAATAATTCCGTTATATTCCGCGAATAATTTTTTGTATGGAAAAATCGTACAAAAGTGAAATTATGGGTAAAATACGCACGAACTTATGGACTGACCTGATATAAATGAACCATGTTTTTAAAAAAAATTACGAAAAAAAAGCTTGAAAATATTAATATACAAACCTTGTAAAAAAAAATTTACTTAATTATGTGAGCGCAAGTGCCTAAATGAGTACTAAGGTGGGCGAAAAAAAAATATATTTTTTCTAAATGTTAACAACTCGTGTCCAAGGATTGTTCAAAATCTATGTGAGCAATACTGGTGCATAAATAAATCCATGGGTGGTCGGAAAACTTATTTTTTTCTAAACATTAAGATATTTCGCGGGTAATAACGGGTGATCAATCAAGAGGTGCTTTTTTCAATAGTTAAAAAAAAAGAAAAATGTAAATTATGTTCAAAACCTTTATTTATCATTTGAAAGGACATTCTTTGACATTTACTTTTTGAATATGACTTCATTCAAATGTTGGCCGCAACTACGCTTAAGGTGGTCCATTCTGAAGGTCCAATTTTCAATCACTCGTTCGAGCATTTCGACTGGTATGTCGTGAATAACACGCGTAATGTTGGCTTCCAGAGCTTCAATCGTAGCTGGGTTATCAGACCTTGGACTTCACGAATCCCCAAAGAAAAAAGTCCAAAGGTGTGATATCACAAGATCTTGGTGGCCAACTCACAGGTCCTAAACGTGAAATCAGCTGCTCTCCGAAATGACTTCTGAATAAAGTCATTGTTTCACGAGCTGTATGGCAAGTGGCTCCGTCTTGTTGAAACCAAATGTCGTAGAGATCATTAGATTCAATTTCAGGTAGCAAAAAGTCCGATATCATGGTACGGTAGCGAGCACCATTCACAGTTACGTTGCGGCCATCATCATTTTTGAAAAAATATGGACCGATGATTCCACCAGCCCATAAACCACGCCAGACCGTTGTTTTCTCTGGGTGTAAAGGTAGCTCTTGAACCTGTTCTGGTTGCTCTTCATCCCAAATACGGCAATTTTGCTTTTTGACGTAACCATTGAGCCAGAAATGCGCCTCATCGCTGAACAAAATTTTGCTCGAAAACAGCGGATCTTCTTCAATCTTTTCAAGAGCCCAATCAGCAAAACGGTGACGTGCAGGAAGGTCATTTGGCTTTAGTTCTTATACGAGCTGTATTTTGTATGCTTTTAAATGAAGATCCTTCCATAAAATTGACCAAGTTGTTCCATACGACAGTCCAAGTTGCTGAGAACGGTGCCGAATCGATTCATCGCGGTTTTCACGTACACTCTCTGCTACTGCCGCTATATTCTCAATGCTTCTTGCTGGACGTGGTCTATTCGGTCGAGAATTATCCACCAATGAATATTCGGATTCAAATTTGTTGATGGTATGTCGAATAGTGTTTAAGGCAGGCCGATTATGTTGACCATAATGCGGTCTAAGCGCACGAAAAACATTTGTCACAGAACGCTGATTTTCATAATACAGTTGAACAATTTGTAGACGTTGTTGCGGTGTGAGTCTTTCCATGATGAAATGCCAAACGCTGTTCAACAAATCCACGATGACAGTTTGCCACAACTCGCGCGCGATCTGTAAAAAAAACGCAAATGAAAAAACTCCTCTTAATTGGTCACCCGTTATAATAAATAATACGAGGGTAATATAATTTATTTCTTGTTTTTCGAGCGTTAAGGTATCATCCCCTAGTATTATTCTAAATCTAGGCGTATGAGTATAAGTGCATAATTTGATTTTTTTATTTTTAAAAGCTTGCATGATAATAAAATTATTAGTAATCTCAAGCAAACGTAGCCCTAGCAGCAGAGGTTTTCCGCTGGCTGGTGATGTGTGTTGGATCAGATACGATGGAGTAAGTCGGTGTCCTTTAGAGTGCATAAATTAATACCAGCTTTTTCATAGTTACAAGATGCTGAAAAGATATAATCTTCTCTCTTTCGCTTCAAAACTATAAATTAACAATTACTTGTTATTTAAGACTTTAAGGGACTCGGCGGCAGTATAAAAAATAGTTAATTATAAAGATTAATAAATAAATATTCCAGTGCTTTTAATTGAAAGATTTTAATTCTAATTCAAAAAGAGAAACAGAGCAGACTGGTTAAAAATTGTTTCCAGATTCTGTGGCAAATCTAGGAGAATGTGTTATTATCATAAAACTGCGTTGTAAATTTTGTGAGCCTTGAGGGATCTGAATAAGCTTATTTAATAAAAAATGCGGATATTCTTTCACCTCGAATATAGGACTTCGAATATGACTTCAAATTTCAATTTATAAGTTTTTTATGTGTTTTTTGAAGACATAAACTAGTTATTAGTATTAGACAAATTTTTTTTTTTAATATTTTAAGGGATTTCATCTCCAAGTTACCGAAACATGCTGAGTAATCGTTGGTAGTTCTTTACCGTGCAACAAACCAAGTAACGCCATTTAATTTTTCTCGCCGCCTCTACTTAATTATTCTCACTTCACTGTGCGCCCGGGCAATTTTTTCCAATTCAGCTAGCCGACGCGTGTAATGCTTTGACAAGTTGCTTATACGCCCAGCGAGTCAAACAGTAATAAAGGCGCTCGACATGACTGCACAACGACTCACTATTTCGCTTTTTTATTGGGCAGCACAATGCTTGTTATTGCAGCTACAATTGTTGTTTATGTGTCAAATGCAGGCTAGTTGAATGTGCCGCTCAGTTACTGTTGTTAGAAAAACTGTCTCCAGCCAGTTGCTAATGCAAATGAACGAATGTGACGAATTTGCGTATTTGCCAAGCTACAATTTTTTATTTTTATTTGCCAGCTTTATCGCCGCTTTTGCCTATCTGCATACGAAAGTCGGCGCGCTATGCGGCTGTCAGTTGCTAGCGAACGCCGAAATTGTGTCAAGAAGTTTTATGGTTCACCCGAAAGAAAATAACATTTTTGGAAATGACACATCCATGGCAGTGGATAGAGGCAAAGTTACTGGCAAACTGACTAACAACGGACAACTGTAGCAGCAACTCAAGTAAGCACACACTTCTGGCCACAATAAAAGCCAACAATAAAGCAGCTACAATATTCGTAACACCACTAAAAGAATAGCAGAGTGTGACAAACGCCAGAACTGCTGGGCTGTATTGCGCTTATCGCTTTGGCGCGCACCCGCACACAGGCAAGCGCCGCGCTTGCATTCCAAAAGCCACAGTCGAGGTGGAGAAAAGAAAAAAACTCGAAGGAAAACAAGAAAATACTCAACTACAGTTAAATGAGTTCTGCTGATTGCATTTAACGTGCAGATTAAATCGAAATGGACACAAGTGAGCTGCACGCCTTCCTCCACCTAAACTTACTCACTTACTATGAGTACTACTTGCAACTACATACTCTAGCAATATGCGCCATCGCCACTCTGCTTGCAATGCCCACCAGCGGCATGTGTCATTTGGTGGTACAAACGGCATATCAGCCTCTCGTTCGCCTGTTGTGGGCGAGGTCAGTGCGGCAATTGTCCGATAATTTGCATCGCATTGCAAGGCATACAGCTGCCACTGCTTCCAACACACACACTCATACACTCTCTGCCACAAGCATGCCTATTCATATGCAAACACTGCATATCTTTTGCTGCGCCATGCATGCAATTCAAGTAGGCCGGCCGCATGTTGCAAGTCGACGGCGGCGGCGTGTGGCGGCCGCTGCTGTGTATTTGCCATTACAGTTACTGGTATTCTATCGCCTCATGAGACTTTTGCAGTTGTAAACAATTTTTATTTCTTTTATTTTTAGTTTTATTTGAATTTTTTCAGCGCCTTATCGCTGCCACACAATTGTCGCCCTAGTTGTTCTAATTAATACACGACTTTTAAGGCCGATTTTTATCGCTTATCATATTTACTGAATGACAGCGTTGAAAATGTGCGCTGCCGCTTGCCACGCTGATTATTGGCATTGTTAGCGCGATAAATGGCGCATGACAAATGACTCGAGTTGCATGAATAAGAATTTGTCACTCAAAGGGCGCCGGGGTAATTAATGGAGTCCGATTGGGCAAAAAGACAGATCCAAGTATGAAATATATACATATAAACGCAGGGTTTATAGAAAAAAAGCAATTTAATAATTTAAAGGAGTTTTGATAAAAAAAAAAACACATTTACAAGGTTGGCTCAAAATTAATCCTCCATTTAGTTTTTGGAAAAATGTTTACTAAATAAACACCAGCAAGCAATGGCAAACCTACGAGTGCATTTCTGTTATGAAAAAGCTCCTCATAAGAACAACCCATCTGCCCTTTGGAGTCGGCTTAAAACTGTTGGTGCCTCTATTTGTGAAACAACATCAAGACGCACACGCCAAACAGGAGGAGGACCTCGGCCAAACACCCAAAAAGATATAAGCGCCAATTATTATTGCTAATATTAGATAAAAGGACGGAAAAACTAAAAGAAAATACACAGAGTTTAAATTTTTGGCGCGGAAATTCTCAAGAATTTATCTCCGCAAGTTTTAGTTCAATCGACTTTAAACCTTGGGAAAATATTTAATAAATATTTCCCTACGTTATGGATATTTTTTGAGAAAACATTTGTTTTCAACACTTAAAGACCGTTGTCCCCAATGAATACACAAAAACTTTGTAACAGCTTCATAGAAACACGATAATTTGGTGAGGTTTGACTACTTTTCTTTTTTTTTTTTTGTTTTTTTCTTCAACTCCTAATAAAAATATAGCTCAATCTACATCAAACATCTCATAAACCAAAGTCTCAAACTTTGTATGAGATTTATAAAAGTTCGACAAATTTCCATCAGCATCAAACTTCTTAATCAGAATTTCTATACAAATTTGGGTATGTAGTTTTGTAGTCCAAAAGATTGCTACAATCTTTCGTCAATAAATGCCTCCGCATCATCTACAGAATGTTCTGGTCAAACACCATTAGTAACGACGCACTGTGGAGATTAACGAAAGAGGAGCCACTCCTTAGGCAAATCAAATGCAGAAAGTGGCGATAGATAGGTCACACATTGAGAGAACCACCAGACAGCATCACGAGAATGGCACTGGACGAGAACCCGCAACGGGAGCAGTCGACCAAAAACACTTGGAGAAGGTCGATGTTGCACGAACTAGCAGATACCGACATCTCATGGGACGGTGGAAAAACAATAGCACCGAACCGTTTAGGATGGAAGAATCTTGTCGAAGCTCTATGCTCCCGAGCGGAGTGAACAAGAAAAAGAAAAAAAATGTATAGTTCATTAAATTTTAGTATCACAAAATTCAAGTTTGAGGCAGCTCCAGAGTTTCATGGATTTCCGAAAACTTGTTTGCTTAACGGTGTTCCACATTTTTTCCGTATAGATAACGAATACTGGAAATTGTTTGCACCATCATTTTCATAACTTTTATTCTCATTATGAACAAGTTTCTCTTTTTTCCTATAGTGGGAAGATTTGCGTAAGAAAAGTGGCCTACTCCCTCAGAAGTTTAAATTAACTCGAGAAGTGAAGCTCTCAAATGATAGATTACAAGGTTCGGCCATTCACTATGATGAAAATCAAAATTGCGAGAGCAACTTCGGCTGCCATGTCATAAGGGGATCGGCAGCAGAATTCTGCCCGCTCATTTCACACGTAACAGACACTCGTGCAATCAGTCGTTGTTCAGACAGCAACGAGTAATATGAGCGATTTTTTCGTAGTATCACCAACACAATCTCAGTAGTTTTCGTAGACAAACCGGTGTCATGACCCTTCTTATGCCAGCCAATCTGCTGATTCTTTCAAATTCGCAGAGAGCCGATTAACGGTCTGATCTTGGCCACACCTCTCACAATCGTTGCACCATGAGTGAAACCTTTACAACACCGATTGGTCTCTGCAAAGGATCGGTTGAGTATCTATTGAAAGCACTCACAAACCGACACATTTTAATTTCGCTTTTATTTTTTCCAAGTTTCATATTTTCATTTAAACTGTTATTATTTTTAATTCCTTGTCCCATGCACTTTCCATATTTTGCCATCATTAAGGTTCTACTTATGAGTTGCCGACTCGTCAAAAAAAATAGTAATTACCTATTTAATAAAAGTTAAATAGCTTTTCGGCTTATGAATATGTGCTATGAATGTCCAGTTAAAAGCAAACAAAAAAATCTTAACACAAATTTTGCAGCTTTTTAATTATTTATTTACGATTTTGCATATTTAGTCAAAATAAATACCATGGATTTTTGACTTATGCACAACAACTACTAAATTTACTGTTTCGTGCGCATTATCGCCAAATATTTTAACCAAAAATTGCATGCAATAACACATTCACACGTTTTGTGGCGCATAAAATTTGAAAGTCAATTTGCCTAATGGCCTATTAAATAATTAATTATCAGCTAATAGCCAAAGCCATACAGTGCATACATAGTACCACTAATGCCTACTCTATTCATGTGCGCTTGTGCCATCCCCAGCCAGGCTGAGTAAAACGAAA
Organism: Anastrepha ludens; assembly: GCF_028408465.1. Taxonomy (NCBI): domain Eukaryota; kingdom Metazoa; phylum Arthropoda; class Insecta; order Diptera; family Tephritidae; genus Anastrepha; species Anastrepha ludens. The sequence goes on from NC_071502.1 coordinate 119,114,373, forward strand.
AAAACCAAAAAAAATAATAACATTCATACTCAGGCTCTTGGCCGCATGCGAATTAGTCGAATTCAATTCATTTAGTGGTGGTGATTTAAAATGCTTTGGTTGTTCACAGTCGAACACCCTAAAGTAACATGCTCGTACATGCACACACATACACACACACAAATACTTACTTGCTGGATGCCCGACCAATAAGTACTTGTAATAAATTAAATGTAGAAATAAATCGCAAAAACATTGAACATTGAGTGCTCGACTCTCTGAGGCTATAAAACTGAGCACGTACATATGTAGACACAGCCGTTTTCGAGTCAGACAGACAGATATTTATAATCGTAAATTCACATTCATATGTAAGTGCTTTGCTGTAAAGTTTATTTTGAAATCTAATTTGCAATTACGAGTGGCTAGTCATGGGCTTTAGGGCTGTCGAAGAGCGGTGAAATTATTTTACGTTCATTTGTAGGGAATTCAATGAAATTGGGATGTTTTAAAAATTTTTATAAAAAATAAAAGGCTTGATGAAGTCACTAGAGGGATAAATCTTTGTGGATATTTACACTATAACAGAGAAACCAGCTCCTTTCGGATGTCAGGAAAACTATTTTAACTGATGGTCATAGTTTGAGGAATCAGTTAATATTTCTGCAATTAGTTTTTTTAAAAGGTAATCATGAATTCTCCCAGTAAATACCGGGAAAACGTCTTTCATCGTCTTTAAATGACGAATGAATGAGTGAAATCAAGAATCTTGTAGTTTATATTCCCAAATTTGTTCGCGAAGCGGAAAATTTACTGAAATAACAAATATCATAGTTGCGTAATAGTAGACATTGGGCGGAAATGAAAATTGAAAATACAATTTTTTTCGAGTTTAGTTCTTCTTCTTTGTCTTTATTAGAGCAGTAATTGCCTAACCAATTTTTGCCGAAAAGGCTAACAAAGCGTGCAAGTCTGTTTCTTCGTTGCTACAAAATAGTAAATATATAAATTCCAGGATCCCGATATGGTAATAGCTGCATCCCGAAAATTTCAGGATCATAAAAACCTAAAAAATGTACATCCTTAATAAATACCCATTACGATTTGGCACCAGTAACTAAATAATAAATAACAAGTTCGGCAAACGCCACCAAAACAATATGGTGGACACAATCTATTAACATCGACCCGACGCTATAAGAAAAGTCTTCAATTAATATTTATTATCCTTTCGATGAACCCTCACAAGGCGGAGCTAGTTCCCAAAGCTCAGCCTCTCTCAAGAATAGATAAGCCATTACTACTGAAAAATCTTCACTGGTTTGAGAAGATAAACTAGGTATTGTATTATATTAATTTTTTTAAAAAACACTTTGTAAGGGTAGAAGCGCGAAATGAAACGTATATTGCCTGTAACGCCGCGTAATTAAAAAAGGAACACCGACTCGTCCGATTACAATTTCAAAAGTGGAGTTTATTACACATGTACTGTCCTTATATTAAGCCTAAAACTAAGATACGAGAAATAGCGGAAATGGAAGAACAGTAAGTGGAGAGTTAGAGAGAGTTTGCAGTTAAGTAAATAGAAATAGGAAGAACGGAAAGTAGGTATAGTTGTAGAATAAAGTCAATGTTCGGAAGTAAATAGAAATAGCGACAGCGAGAAACAGTAAAGTATACTACATACCTACTTATAAATAAACAATATAAAATAACTTAATATTAAGCTTTAATACAATTTCAATTTTTAAACAATTTTTAAACAATATAAAATAAACTTAATATTAAGCTTTAATACAATTTCAATTTTTAAATTCAATATTATTTAATTTATTCTATTCTAATGGTTTGCCAGAATCTGGCTTAACACGGGCCACCTTGAAGGAATCCAACAGCCTTCAATTCTTGCTTTCCACCGGCAGCACGGCGAGTTTGTGAATAGGGCGTCGTACTTCACCCGACCTAGTGGTGATGTCTGCGACTCGAATTTTGCCGTCCGCTCCGGGAATGGTTGCGGTTACTCGACCGAGCACCCAATGCTGCGGTGGTACGTTGTCTTCGTGGACGACGACGAGTTGGCCTGGTTGGACGTTGGGCTGCGGGTGCACCCATTTGTTGCGCTGCTGAAGCTCCAGAAGGTAGCTCTTCGACCACGCGCGCCAAAATTGTTGCTTGAGAGAGCAAACAAGCTGCCATCTCTCTAAGCAGCGGCTGAGGTTGACGGGTACCTTCTCCGGTGGCAAAGCTCGCAAGGGGCAACCGATTAGTAGATGCGCCGGCGTTAGCGCCTCGCCGTCGTTGGGGTCGTTGCTGAGTGGTGCGAGCGGTCGGGAATTCAGGACCGCTTCTACTTCGACGAGAAGCGTTGCGCTTTCTTCGGCGGTTAACAGCGCGTTGCCTACGGCGCGCACCAGCAGATGTTTGGCCGACTTCACTGCTGCTTCCCACAGGCCGCCGAAGTGGGGTGCCCTCGGAGGTATGAAGGCGACGATGAATCCTTCGTCGGCGGCGTATTGGAGAATCTCCTCTTTCTGTGCCAGAAAGGCTTCCCGGAGCTCTCTCAGCTTCCTCTCTGCTCCCACGAAGTTCGTCGCGTTGTCGCAGTATATTTTGGCTGGCATCCCTCGGCGCCCAATGAACCTTTTGAGAGCGAAAATAAATTTATTAGCAGTTAAATCAGTTACAAGCTCTAGATGAACTGCCTTTGAAGCGAAACACACGAAAATGGCAATATACATTTTCACGGGAGGGCGACCGCGAATTTTTAAGGTTATGTGAATGGGCCCGCAGTAATCTACCCCACATATTGTGAAAGGCCGTTGGGCGCGTAATCGATCGGCGGGTAGATTGCCCATGATCTGACCTTGTAATTTTGGCTTATAATGAAAACAGTGAATACATTCTCTTACAGTTCGACTACAGGCTTCTCGAGCATTTACCAGCCATATTTTTTCTCGCAGAAGCGCTACCAATGCCTTTGGACCGGCATGGTGATTACGAAAATGTAGGAACCGGATGTATGCTTTCACAAAGTGCGAGTCTTTGCGTAATAGCAAAGGGAACTTAGCATCATAGGGGATTGGCGCGTTTAATAAACGGCCACCTACTCGAATCAATTTAAACGATAATGATGATTCCGAGTGTTCATGCAGAAATGGAGTTAATTTCTGCAAACTTGAGGGAAGTACGTTATTTTTCGATAATTTATTCATTTCATCGCTAAATTCAAAATGTTGAATTATTTCGACAATTTTAAGGAAACTCAATTGTAATTCCTTTGCCGTGGGTATTATTTCAGATTCTGCTTTTCGCTCTCGTATTTTTCGAAGCCATCTGAGTATATAAGCGAAAATCCGAAGCACTTTTCTGTGAGATGAGAACCTGTCAATTATTTCGAGAAGTGGATTTGTTGTGGCATTGATTGCGGTTAACGTAATTGCGTTCTTCTTCTTCTCGAGTGCTTCTTGTTCTGGAGAGAGACTGAAGTTGACATTTTTTGGCCATGTAGCAGGGTCTTCTAGGAGGAACTGTGGACCACTAAACCATATTGAATTACCCAATTCGTCCACGTTACAACCCCGAGACACTTGATCCGCTGGATTTTGTTTTGTGGGCACATGACGCCACGACACATTCTGGGTCCACTCTTGGATCTCGGACACTCTATTTGCGACGAAAGTTTGCAACGACGATGGATGCGTTTTAATCCAATGCAGAACTATTTCGGAGTCTGTCCAGAAAATTGTTTGTTCTATTGGTCGACTCAACATTGGTGAAATTCTTGACCATAATTTGGCAAGAAGATGGGCTGCCGAGAGCTCTAAACGCGGAAGAGATTTAGTCTTCAGCGGAGCTACTCTAGACTTTGAAGTAAGCAGCGTGCATTTCGTACCACTAGCGGATTGGCTACGTATATATACGCAGCAGCCATACGCTCTTATTGAAGCGTCGGAAAAGCCATGAATTTGGCAGCTGGCACTCGACTCTGTATTTACATACCGAGGAATGCTAATTGATGGAAGCTGCAACAAATTGGCTTTAAAGTTTTGCCAGCTAGTGTCAAGCCGCAATGGAATCGACTCATCCCAGTCTAGCTTTTGAATCCAAAGCTCTTGTAATAAGATTTTAGCTTTGGTAACTAGCGGGGCTAATAAACCAAGAGGGTCAAAGAGGCGAGCGGAAACGGATAAAATATTACGTTTAGTTGCTCGCAGCTCGCTAAAATTATCTTCCAGAATGAAGCGAAAAATGTCATCTTTCGGCTGCCAGTGGATTCCCAGCGTTTTGGTGGAGTCGGTATCGCTGAGCTGCAATAATTTTTGGAGACTCTCACTATTCGATGAGCTTGTATGATTGGAAAACCACTTTGCTAATTTCAGGCCTGCCGATTCTAAAATTATATTTACTTCCTGTTGTATCTGGGTGAGGCTTTCTATACTGTCGGATCCTGTTAATAGGTCGTCGACGTAAAAGTCATTCCGAATGACTTTGGAACCGAGTGGATATTTGGCTTTATTTTTGTCGCTTAGCATTTGCAGACACCGTGTGGCGAGAAATGGTGCAGGCGCTGTGCCGTATGTTACGGTGTTTAATCGAAAAATTTGCAAATGCTCCGATGGATCCTGTCTCCACACTATGAGCTGGAAGTTCCTGTCGTCTTCGTGCACCAATATTTGACGATACATCTTCGTGATGTCAGCAGTCATGGCATATTTGTGCAATCGGAAGCGAAGGAGGGTCGAAAAAAGCTCCTCTTGAACGATCGGTCCGACCATTAAGGTTTCATTCAACGCAACTTGTGTTGATGTGCGACTCGAAGCATCAAAAACTACGCGCAACTTGGTAGTTGTGCTCTGCGGTCTTAACACACACTGGTGCGGAATGAAATAGTGCGGCTCACTCGGGAGTCGATTATTTGTTGGACTCATATGCCCCAATTCGAGATACTCTTGCATGAAGTCCAGGTACATTTTACGAAGTACTGGATCTTTCAGCGTCCTTCTCTCCAGCGCCTGAAACCGCCGAGCTGCGGTTTCATACGAATGACCGAGTAATTTACGGTCGGTTTTGAAAGGCAGTCTGACTTGAAGCCTTCCACATGGTAAAACCTGTGTGGTTTTCGAAAAAAATTCCTCACATTTTGCCTGCTCTGGAGTCAGTCGTGTGGAATTTATTTGTGCAGGTATTTCTTCCAATTCCCAGAATTTTCGGATTGTGGTATCAATACTAGCAACGTTTTCTTCAAATTGACATAATGTGCTACTTACTTGGGCACTGGAGCTATTATTTGTGGCATACTTGCCTGAAATTATCCAGCCTAACACAGTTTTTTGCAGCGTTGGCTGCCTTGGGCTGGTTCTGATCTGACCCACCGATAACAGATCAAAGAATATTTCAGCTCCTAGAAGTATGTCTATTTTCTGACACTTGTAGAAACTTGGGTCAGCTAGTTCAATATTTTGTGGGATTTTCCAGCCATTTGTGTTTACAGCCCGATCTGGATGATTGACTGATATCGAACGCATTACCCAAAAGTCCGCCGAAAATTCAAAATTGTTGATCCTCGATTTTATATAAGTTTTAAGCTTGCCTTGGACCTTTTTATTTGAATTGCCAATTCCAACTATATTTAGAGCGAATTTTTCTTTTCGGATTCGCAATTTCTGCATAAGCTCTTCGGTCATAAAGTTGACTTGAGAACCGGAGTCAAGTAGGGCTCGCGCTTGCACGTAAACACCGGAGCTGGCCTTTACATTAACTACGGCTGTAGCTAACATGACTCGGTCAGGCAGGCTGCTAATATGCATGGCCTGTGACGTCGAAGGTTGCGGCTCGGTCTCAAAGGAGATCGGATATTGATGCAACATGGTGTGATGCGAACGGTTGCATACACCACAGCGATCTGCTTTGCACTTTGAGACCGTGTGTCCCTTGCGCAAGCAATTTATGCACAGGGAAATAGATTTTGCTAATTCAAATCTTTTAAGTGCAGTAAGCGCTTGGAATTTTGGACAAGCTGTCAAATAATGGTCCTTGGAACCACAGTGAAGGCAAGTCGGCAGTTTGGAATTTGTCGCGATAAATGTTGTCTTTGAGTGTCGCAGTTGTTGATTTTTTGTTTTCTGCCGCGTATCTTCATTATTTGGCCTTTGTTGGGATGAGGAAGCTTCTTCAGCTGATAAATGCTGGTACCTCTTGTTTAGCATAGCTTCACACTCAGCCCAAAGCGGCAGCTTATCATAGTCAAGTTGCTCCTCCCACTTTGACCGAGTAGTGGGATCAACCTTCGACATGACTATGTGAATCAACATCGCATTTGAAATAAGTTTATCGTCACCCAGCGATAAGAGGGAGTCATATACTGCAGACACTGTATCGATCATTGATCGCAAAGACGACGCAGAAGGCCTTTGGATTTTTGACAATTCAAAAAGTTTAGACACTGTATTAAAGAATATCAGGCATTTATTGTCATAAACCTTTCTCAAACTTGCCAACGCCTTTGGATAATTTTCTTCCGACATTTGGAAGGACTTCACTGTGCCTAAGGCTTCACCGGATAGACATGATACTAAATGATTAAATTTTTCAATATCCGGGATTGTGGGATCATTATGCACGAAACTCTCAAACAGACTCATAAAGTTTTTAAACTCGGAATATTCTCCTTTGAACGTAGGTAACGACATTTTTGGTAGTCGCGAGCTGTGAGGTGCAGTAAAAGATGTTTCGGCAATTGACGATTTATTTCTCGCCAGAATGGACTTTATAATGGACTTTGTTTCTACAATTAAGTCCTCTAACTCTCCACGGGCAATGTCTTCTTCGTCGATTTCCTCAATTTTCGACTGACATTTCATGAGTTTTTCGCTGTGGGAGTTCAATATGTCGAGTCGGCACTCCAATTCGATTGGATCTAGCGACATGGTCTTTTCAAGGAGGCCAGTTTTTATGCGCACTATGCTGGTTTTTGCAACAGTTCTCTGGCGCATTAAAGACTTTAAGTCCATCATCTCCTTACTTGGAGAGAGACTTGAAATAGCCGACTTTGGTTTACTCATGTTTTGAGATTAAATTTCGCTGCTTTAGCCTGTGGCTTTTGTGAAATGAAAACGGTTCTGGAAGTTTGTCAGCACGAAAACGAAAACGAAAGCGATAATACTGAAATATATTATATAATAGCTCAAACTTGACCAGAACCAACGAAAACGAGACGAAAATAAGCAGCGAACAATTGAGTCTTTGCTCAAACAAAATTTGTATTGTCGAAAAAAAAAAAATTTTTTTTTTTTTTTTGAAAATATTGTGGTTGATTAACAAACCGCAATTTCGTTTGGTTTTTTGAAAAAATCCCGAAAATAAACCGAAAAATAGTACTCGCAAATTATTTGGCGACAAACAAGTTCCTCTACCTCGGGTCCCACTGTATCCTTCACTTCATAGGCAGTATATGTATATGTATATAGATATGTATATATATAAGTATATAAGTTTATTTGCATATAAAAAGTGGATACAAGAGATGCCAACAATTGAAGCCCTTATACTGTGAGACGATTATTAGCAACTGTAATAATCTCGGTCAATCACAAAGCCAATTTCTAGCTTCAATTTTTCGCACTCAATACCTGTTTATCGTGGACTGGTTTGTTTCCAGCTTGAACTTCCCTTTGGCAGGCCACGCAGTTGCAGGTCATTCCTCCCTCGATGTTAACGGTGTAACGGTGGATATTGGTGGTGAACAGTTGGTGAACCGGTGAATATTACAGCTATAGTTTCACTCCCCTTCGTTGGCGATGTTCTATACGTTTTTTTTGTTTTTTTTTTTTTTTCTTTTTTAACTTTCTTGGTTATAAATATTTTATTTTGTTTATATGTTAAACAATTTTTTTTTTTTTTTTTCAAATAATTTTAGCTTTTTTTTTTTTGATAGATATATTAATTTTTTTTTTTGTTTTGTTTTTTGGGGGCTCACTGTCACTGTGCACTTTTTTTAGTTACTGCACTTCCAAGTCACTGCACTGGTTTTTGTATATGCATATACATATGTATGTGCATAGATTAGTTTAGCTGTTCGTTTTGTTAATTTGCGAGACGACATTTGTTTTTGTTATCAACGGACCGCGCAGGCAATATTCTTTTGGTTTATTCGGTTGATTAGTTAGTTTAATTATTAAATATTTTCGGTTCAGCTTACACAAATCACCAACTTGTAATATTTTGTCACTATTAATGTATTTTATTTAAATAACTTCCGATTTTAGTTCACAAATGATTGTTTATTTCTCGAATTTCGCACTAAAGTCCCTGCTCGGGCGCCATGAAAAATCTTCACTGGTTTGAGAAGATAAACTAGGTATTGTATTATATTAATTTTTTTAAAAAACACTTTGTAAGGGTAGAAGCGCGAAATGAAACGTATATTGCCTGTAACGCCGCGTAATTAAAAAAGGAACACCGACTCGTCCGATTACAATTTCAAAAGTGGAGTTTATTACACATGTACTGTCCTTATATTAAGCCTAAAACTAAGATACGAGAAATAGCGGAAATGGAAGAACAGTAAGTGGAGAGTTAGAGAGAGTTTGCAGTTAAGTAAATAGAAATAGGAAGAACGGAAAGTAGGTATAGTTGTAGAATAAAGTCAATGTTCGGAAGTAAATAGAAATAGCGACAGCGAGAAACAGTAAAGTATACTACATACCTACTTATAAATAAACAATATAAAATAACTTAATATTAAGCTTTAATACAATTTCAATTTTTAAACAATTTTTAAACAATATAAAATAAACTTAATATTAAGCTTTAATACAATTTCAATTTTTAAATTCAATATTATTTAATTTATTCTATTCTAATGGTTTGCCAGAATCTGGCTTAACAACTACTCTCCCTTACGAATCCTTGACAGAAAACTAACGTGAAAGTCCAATATTGTGGAGAGGCTTAAGTAGGCTTAACAGTTGTCCTGTATGGCTACAGAGGCACCATTGGTTAAGGAAAGATCCTCTCATCTAGAGTTATATTTTGGCTTTAAAATACTGATTTCTATTGGGTGGAGTCCCCTACTGATGGAACTTGCTGCAGAGGACGACGTTGTTAAGGAATCTGGAGTGAGTTGGAGGGTTCGCCTTCATGCGAACCAGTGGGCCGCTATCATCCTATTCGCATCATCCCTCTTCAAAGGAAGACTAGCCAGATGAACCTATTCGCGATTTAGGACGAAAAGGTTGGGGAGACGCATACCCACTCCCACCAGCAGACTTTGCATTGCTTCCAAAAAACTAATTGAAAGCTGATCGCAGATGGTTGAATGACTGACACCGTCTCACTGACAGAGCTTACTGTGTTGCCTCAAGCCATATATAAAATTAAAAATAAATTAAAAAGTCTTAATAAGCAAACATTTTTAGTTACTTATTTATACCTGACTACTTAATTATGTCCAGTTATCATTAGTCGACGCAAAGTTGCAAGAAAGTGACTATTTTTTAAACGTAAAAACTCTATCTGTCATACAGTCGACATCAAATCTAGGGGCATCAAAATATTAACAAAGCTTCTTACAAACAACAAATAAAACCCCTCTTTTTTGATTTGCTATTTCGGTTGCATTTTTCATCACTTTTTCTCTTCCCGCTTCATATTTATTTCCTTACGCTTCAAGCGCATTCTCTTCACTTACAAAAACTCGAGACATTTGACCTTCGAGCAGTCGGATTGTTCATTGACATGATAAACGCGCCTTGACATTGCTATCCTGGCACCCTGGACGAGCAAGCAAAAAACAAACTAAAATAAAATGTTCCACCTTTTCAGCCAAGTAAAAAAATTTGCATATTAGCACTTCCACGCTGAAAAAGGCAGCAACGACAACCAAATTTATCGTGCGATGTAATAAAAAGTCGCAAAAATGTAGTTTATAGTTACAGTGAAGTACCCAGGCAATTTGGGAAGACTTCGCATTGAACTGCGAAAAATACCAAAATTGCATGTTGGCCAAAAATGGAAGTGGCGTGAATAAAGGAGAGAATAATAAAAAAAAAATCAAAACGAAAACGAAAACATGTGGAAGCAGTAGGTACTAAGGTGATGTGAAAATATGCAAAATTGGCGATGAAACTACTGTCTAAGAGTATACGAGTAACTAGGCAAGTGAAGAGTGTTTACTAGGGAGTGAGCTATAGTTAGTTCTTCGCCGCATAGGGCAACAGCTTAGTAATATAACATTTTCGGATAAATATTATTTTAGAAGAAGAACCTTTTTTTAGAATCCTCATGTCATGTATTTCAACATAAATTTTCCGAGGTTGGGGTAGAGGGTGCTCTAACTAAAGCCTTCATAAGAGCAACTGAGCAAAGAGTGTTTATTATTGTATATTATATAAAAAAATGTATGTGGAAAACTTTGTTACTAATAATTTGTAAGCTCTTTAAAGCGTGAAAAAATGCACTAGAACTTTCATGATAATTTTCATAGAAATAATTAGCTTGAGCTTTTACAAATTTTGTACCTTCGAGCTGTTGCAAAGACTCAACAACCAACGGCGCAGGAGTAGCTTTACCTACCGACACTTTACTATGGAATGACGTTTTAATTGCTGATATAAAATAGAAGTTGCTTTATTCTAAATACTTGCTTAAGGCACAAAAGACAATGAGGTTGAACTTCAAGCCTCGAATAAATCTAATGCTAAATAAATTTAAAATATCTTTCGACGCGCCATTGCCTTGATATTCCTCCTAGAATTTCCTCTGTTTTTTGAAACTAAGCCCATAAGCTTTTGTGCAGCCGAACTGCATAGCTAGTTTCAAAGTATATTTATTTATAAATAGTGAAAGCTTGCACAGCTTTCTAGAGCTTGACGCGATAGCTATTATTAAATCGTATGTTTTGTTGTAGTTTGAGGCAAGAGCTTTCACTGCTTCGTGAAGCTTGAATCGAAAGCTTTTATTAAGCTGACATTTGTAGCTTGTAGATATTTTAATAACAAATTCCAAAAACATTTAAGTTTCTGGGAAATGGGATTTAATTCTGCTATTTGAAAATTTTTACTGAGCAGTTTTCAAGTGCCCTGAATTATTTTTAAATATTTTTTCCAAGCGTATCATACATACATACATACAAATATCCATTGCCAGGTTATAAGAAGCGCACCTTTTTGAACAGTTCTGTCTACTTTTATTTTATGTTTTTAATGTTCATTAATTTTTTATCAAAATGACCCATGGAGCGCGTAAAGGTCAAAATAAAGATTTTCATTATTCAAAGAACACTTTTCTATTTAGCACAAAAGTTATTCAAAAGCATAATCGATTAATTTTGTGCCACTTGTTATAATATGCAAACCCTACTTGCCTTCCAGCTCTGCTAAATTCTTCCAAGCCCACACGGAGCCAGTCAAATCTATTCAAATCGTTCAGCAACTCGAAAAAGTAGGAATCCCATTCCGCGCTCACTCGTCTGCTTTCTCGTGTCCAGAAACATTACAACCTAGTTTTAGAAAGCTTTGACTTCCTTCTTGTGAAGCTCTTCGCTGGATCTGCATTCTAATTAGTCTCCTTCTCAGCGCTTGTGCGTAGTTTTTGCTACCCAATGTAGCGCTTCGCAACTTGATTGGAAAAAATCAACAATATGGCGATGGAAATGCATTGTTGGCATTTGAAACAATGGGAATATAAAATTTGCATAATAAAAGAAAGTCTTCTTTACGTTCGCGAAGATATGCAAAAATCACGAAGCAGACACAAGCCAGCTACTGGCAGACTACGAATATTCGGAGTATAGACGCATACGTATGTGTATGTGTGTATAGATACATATATAAGTGTACAATTTTCATATTGAGGAGCATAGGAACAGCGCTACTGCATTGCATCTGCTCACACTATTTTTTCTTTATTTTATTTAATTTTTTTACTTACTTTAACTTTTTTGTTTTATTTCAATTTTTTCATTTTATTTTATTTATAATTTTTAAGAAAAGCTGTTGGTTAAAATTAAATCAAGTGTATGTATGTGGGCACAATTGTGTTCACAATTTTAGCAGCCGACATTTGCACTGTTTTGATCATTTATATATTTTTATTTCATTTTCTATATTTTTTAATAAAAATGTAAAGGGTGGTTAAATTTCAAGGGCCGATACTGAATGTAAACCACACCTAAACGTCAAGTTTTTTTCTGCATTTGTTTTGACACTTTTTAATCTCAGACTAATTGAACTTGAACCATAGAAAGATACACAATCGAGCAACGCGTTAAAGTTATTCAGGCTTATTATGAAAAAGGGCTTTCAAATCAAAGTGCATATCGCGCACTTCATTTTCACCTCAGTGGATTCGTCAATAAGCAGAATTGCGCATTTGGGCGAATGATAATCCAAGAGTGAATGCCGAATAACCAATGCACCCACAAAGAGTGACTGTTTGTTGCGGTTTATGGGCCGGCGGCATCATTGGGCCGTATTTTTTCCAATATGAGGCCTTTTAGACAGTTACTGTGAATAGTGTTCGCTATCGCGAGATGATAACGAACTTTTCATGCTCCGAATTGGAAGATATTGATGTGGACGATACGTGGTTTTAACAGGACTGTGCCACTTGTCACACAGCTAACGAAGCAATGGCTCTTTTGCGCGAAAAATTTGATGGCAGAATAATCTCACGTCGCGGCGATGCCAATTGGCCGCCAAGATCATGTGATTTGACACCGTTAGATTCCTTTCTTTGGGGTTATTTGAAAGAAAGGGTATAGGTCGATAAGCCAGCAACAATTCAAGAGCTAAAGGATGAGATAATTCGGATAACGGCATAGAACCTCAATTATGCCTCAGCGTCATCGAAAATTTGGACCATCAGATGAAGGTGTGCCGCCGAGGCCGCGGTGGCTATTCGGCCAATATTTTGTTCTATGTGTAGTTGAGCCGTATTAATATTGTCATAATGAAGAAAAATTACAACAATTTACAAAAAAAATTTTATTTTATTCAAAATCAATACCGGCCCTTGAAACTTAACTACCCTTTATTATAAAAATCTATATAAAAATATATTTTTTAATAAAAATATATTTCATACTACAACAAAAACTATATTCCACAAAAACTATATTACACAACTATACTTAAAGTTTCAAAGTTCGTACAAAATAAACAAAAACAAAAAATTAAAAAAGAGTCATCAAAATTTTAGGAACTTTTAATCAGAAGTCCTAGGAAAATTCTTCTTATGCAGTTTTGTAGCCCATGAGATTTTTGTTATAATATTGAGACAGTTTTAAAGATGGAAATTCGTATAAATTTTTAATGACTTTTTTTTTAGTAGTGTTTTGCATTTTCTTCCAAATAACGAAAATATGCTTATATGGATAAATGTAGAAGATTGTTAGGTAAGAAAAAACTCTCAAAAATCAACGTAATTTTTAGCTACTTGCAATTTGCACTTTATCATACCAAAATTCAATGGGTTACAAAACTGCATACCCAGAATTATAAATTAAATTCGAAATAAATACAATTTTTAATAAATTTTAAATTCTGACTAAAAAGCTTGAACTTTTGATGGGATTTATTGAATTGAATTTTTAAAAATTTTGTAAGAATTTTTGTGATGTGGCATGAACTTTATTTTTATATAAATAAAATAAAGAGAAATTAGAAAAATTAAAAAAAAAAAAATAAATAGCCAAAACTTTGCAACATGTAGCGCTGCTATTATCGTGAGCTCAGCTGTATATACAGTTGTTTATGAATTTTTACATCTGCATACCTATATACTTATATAGTCCCACTCTGCTTCCCCCACTACCTCTTACTGCTGTCCGCCTGCCACACTTGCATTGCGCAATTTCCGTCTGCGCCTGATTGTGTTGTTATTATTATTCTACTTGCCACACCATTTCGGTTTAGTGGGACTGCCTTGATTTCATTGTTAATTCGGCGAACTACGCTGAGTTGCATATTAAAAAGCACCGCCAAACAAAAAATAACAGAATCACAGAATCAACAGAAATTTAAATGCATTTGGCTTGCAACCTCAGCGTATATTACGCGATTCGAGGATTCCCGCTTTTCTTTTTTCAACTGTGATGTTTTCCTTTGAACTTATTTTTTGTTGCATATGTTTGCTGATTTTTGGTATTTAGACTTATTTTGTAAAAACAAAAAAATTCTTATAGCTTTCGCTAGCACTAGCAGTTTTTGTATGGCGCTTGAGGCAGTTGCTGGAATTTTCACTCAGTTTTAGCAAACAAAAAATCCAAACCACAAAGAAAAACGGTGCGTGATATTGTGCATATATACATACATACACTAATTGTTTTAAGCCACTATTGAATATGTAAGTCACGTGCCTTGGTTAAGAATAACAGTGATTATTAGCGTTGATTTCAGAAACGAGCAGATACGAATGAATCATAAAAATAAAAAAATATGTTAACAAAGTTTTTGAAATTATTATGAAAAAATATTTAACACGTTGGCTGCCACGTATCACCGGTGATCACAAAAAAAAACCTCCCACAGGTGCCAAGTATCACCGGTGATCACAAAAAAAATCTACCCCCAGGTGCCAAGCAAAAAAAGTCATGTTCCCGTTTGAATTTTAACGAGATATTTTTACCAGGAATAAAAGTCACGCTCCTGACGCGTATGAGCATGTTTTTGTGCTGTGTTCACTGGTGACCACTTGCCGTTTTTTAAAACGATTCTTATTTTTTTTTGAAATGTGATCACCGGTGATCACATTTCGAACAAGTAAATCAAAATAAATCAGTATCAAACTTGAGTTCATAGCGAGCAGTTGGTTGCAAATTACAGTGAAAAATAGTGAAGTGAAGTTGTGAAGTTATGAATTCCGAGGAAATACGTGATGCGTTGAATTCAATGGAAAATTCCAGTGTTAAAGGTGAGGATTTTAGTCCAGATGAAGATGAGTACATCCCAGATTCAGGCAGTGATACAAGGAGTGATGACAGTATTGATGAAGACCTCGATGTTAGTGCTACAAATGTTAATAATACTGCAGATGAAGAACAGACGGAAACTACGACAGCATGGACCTCGCCTGCTACCGGAGAGACTTTGAAGAATTTCGAAGAATTTACCAATCCACCCCAGGTTTTGCAATATGATTCCGGTACGCCATTTCAATATTACAGAAAGTTTTTGACCGATGAGATATTGGATATTATTGCTGAAGAGACAAATAGGAATGCAAACTCTCAAGTAACTGGCATCGGTACTCGCAGCAGCAGTAGGATGAATATGTGGAAAGATACTGATCGCCAGGAGATCATGGAGTTTCTGGCCATAGTCATGTATATGGAAATGGTAAAATACCCTGCAATAACCGACTATTGGAAACCAAGCACATTGTTCAAAAACGCATTCGTCCCACAAGTTATGGCTCGTAACCGGTTCCAGATCTTGCTCAAATTCATTCACTTCGCAGATAATGCCCAGTCCTCTGAAACAGTGTCAAAAACTTATAAAGTTGACAAGGTCTTGCAGGAATTTATTCTGGCCTTTAAACAAAATAGCGCGCTCACCTCCGCTGGGAAAACACTTTTTAATAACGTCGACAGAAGCAACAAAGGATGGTAGGCGCAAGAGACATCGTTGCGGCATGTGCTATTCTGAATTAAAGACGACAAACTCGTCGTCAGTCGCCAGGAAGAAGGCCAAACTAGTGGCAACATACTGTACCCAATGTCCAGGGTCACCATACCTATGTCTTAAACATTTTCAACAACTACATTAAAATTAAAAACAAAAAATATAGTTTTTTCTGTTTCCAGAATTGAATTGAATTTTCTCATTTTTAATTTCGTATTATTTCAAAACTTTGTATTTTACTATGAAATAAAATATTTTTTCTTTTAAAATAAACTTTCATTTTTCTCAAAACTCCTTCCGTAAGGGTCCCAGCCCCTAAAATCTAGGGGCCTAGGCGTGTATCACTGGTGATACATTGGCACCTGGGGGTAGTTTTTTGAAATGATCACCGGTGATACATTGGCACCTGGGGGTAGGTTTTTGAAATGATCACCAGTGATACATTGGCAGCCAACGTGTTAAAAGAGTCGTAAGTTGAGGCTAACCATAATAGCAAGTCGCGGAATTGGGCAACAAATGGCTAAATTTTATTATGACAGATTTGAAGACACGACGTGTCTCTTGTGGAGACAAAGTGAATGATCCACCAACATCGCGCAGTTTGACCCAGTCTGAGTTTTTTTTTGGGATTTTCTGAAGCCAATAAAGTCAGAGATCTAAGCCAAGAAACTGTAATCACACGATGTCCTCAAAGTCACCACAATCCAGGTCATTACCCAACAGCTGCGAAGGTGGTGCTCAAACTGACACCGCTTTTTATAGTTATTCTGCAGTCAGCCAAGAATTGCCGATAGGATACACTCTTGACGCGTCCAACTGTCCACTATCTTTGCAGTGCTTACAAAGTTTTTTATAAAAAAAAAATTGTGTGTGTTTATAATTTTGAAGCTTGGTAAATATGAGAAGAAATCCATGGGGTGCGAATTAATAGTAGCTAGGGCAAGTTTACCTCATACGCAGCTTATTATTTTCCATTTCAATATCGATCCGTCTGTATAGGATGACCTTTTACTTGGAAAACGAAGATGGCCTTAAAACAAAAGCTCTTCCCGTTTGCCCATCAGCAAATCTATCAACATGAATCCTGGTTAATTCATCACACATCTATCATTAACCCTCCATCATTCACCATTTCTTGACCTCAATTTGTTCTTTGCACAAGTATGTTTGGAATGTGACAAAAGTTTCAGCAATGAGTCAAGTGAAGAGCTGAGTTGAAAGCAACACTTTCTTTTATTTCAAATAATTAAATCATGGATAGCGATTTACTTCACCTGAACTGCATGGATATTTGCACAGGTGGGAAAAGAAATTGGTGACACAAATCGCAATAACCGCACCTTTTAGAAAGGCAAGCGAGGCGCACAACACCGAAACACTGCTGGCTCCTGGTGAGCTATTGGGCACGAATTTTGAATGAAAACTGGCTTGGCAGGAGAAATTAGAGAATTAACTAAGGAGGATGTGGGCAGCAATGACAACAGCGACGAATCAATTAAAAGTGCAACAGAAACGGACAATAAAGCAAAAGTAACTATCAGCCAGTATTTGAATTGGTAAAAGTAGGTTGGTAGACAAGGGAAATCGTCAGAATTAAAAAAGGAAAATTAAAAAAAAATCGGAAAAGGCTAACATGGGAACTGTTACTGCTAAACAATCTTCACAGGTCACTTGTGCAATGCGATAATGTTGATAGCTTCAAAGGACAGATGAGCACAAAAATGTTGGCAACAAATCACAAAAATAGAAAACCACACACACACCGAAGAGAAATTGGATATGCCACCCACCCATTGGCCATACACGATAACGCTTAGAGTTTAGCTTTCCGACATGAGAAAATACATCCCGCAAGAATTTAAAGCATCGTAATGCGAACGTAGATATGTATGTATGTATGTATGTAAGCACTTAGAGCAACAGTGTGTGTTGCAGAATTAAAGAACAAGCATGGGCAACATGAGCATACAGCAAAGGAACGATAGGCGCGTCAGCCGCGACTACACATTTTACGTAACGGTAGAAAGGCGAAGGAAAGGATTGGCGCTGAAGCGTGTAAATCGCCCACGCAACTTATGCACCTGAGAAAATGTCAGCCACCACAAGCGGCAGAGCAAAATATTTATGCCTATACATAAAAATAAGTAAAGTAAAGAATTTCGGGAAGTACTTAAACAGACTCTTAGAAACACAAATAGAAATCAAACAGACAAATAGAAACCAAATAGGCGCATAGATGCAATTAAATCCTGGTTAAGAATTTTAAAAATAATTAAAAGATGTTAAATTGTTTATAACCAATATGAATTTAGCCTGAAATGCTTTCTCCATTTCTTAAAATAAAAAATAAAAATAAAACCAAAATAAATAAATCTACGGCAGGCGCGTAGTCCATAGCTTTCGCACAAGGTGGCTTTGCGTGTGCATAGGGAAGAAAAAATATTATATGTCAACTAATATTAACGGTACAGCCAACACTGCTGTCTACATAGTTTTAATTCATTATTTTCCCTTTTAAATTGTTGTTGCGGCGGTGAAAAGGTGCGCCTGCGCAGTATTGCCTTCGGCAACTGCTAGACCTTCCCTTCCAAGCCTTACTTATCTCACGCGCCAACATTTGTAAATGGCTGCAATATTTATTTATTTCGCTGGGAAATTGATGAGCGAGTGAAATCTCGTAGAGCTCAATGCACTGAGAGAAGAAATGCTGGTTAATTAATAAATTTGTGAAACGAGATGATATATAAAACTAAATTAAGAAGGTAAGCCACATAGAATGCCCGGCTAATGGAAGGAAAGTAAAGTTATTGTAATATAGCAAATATTTTTTGAGATTGAAAATAAGTCAAAATACTTATGATGCATTCTACGAGATCGATTCGAAATGGGCAAAGCGGAGGTATAGACAGCGTTGCCCGCCGCTGAAGAAGAGGCGAGAAAGACTAAGGTGGGTAGCGCAGAAGGTAAATAAAGATCTCGAAGGTTAGTTATACACTGCTGCTATTACAGGCTAAGATATGTAGAATTTATACATACATATTTTCTTCAACATCAAAAAATTTAAACGCCTTTTTCGGAAAAAACAATTTGTGTTTGTTTCATAAAATGTTAATATAATCCTTTAAGAATATGTCAAAATATTTTTAGAACGTAAATTTAAGTATTACTTATATTATAGATCGTCAACCGTGACGACTCTTTTCTTTGCGTTCGAGCGCTGGGAGAGGTAAAGTTACGTAGTATTCAAACTTTAGACGCGTTTTTCTCAAAACTATATTTTACGAATTGGCGTATACGATTACTCGAAGAGTTATTGACCGATTTCCCTGAAATTTTGCACCTTGCATCTTTTTCATGATATTACTTTCTATGTAAATTTACAAGTTTTTGAAAATTTTTTGAAAAATAATTTTTTCGAAGCAAAAATAATAGAAAAATTCGCCCCAAAATTCATTTCTTTTTTGAAGCATTTTATTCCGCGAATTTTTTCTGTTTCCATTTGTTTTTAATTCAAATAGAAATAATGACATTAATAAACAAACAAATTTTTGGTTTTTTGTATTCAGGTCACTAACGCCGATGCTACAATGCCCGCCGATTGAGAAGCCCCGCTGCGACCTTCCTGGAAGAATTGAGTGTACATCCGCCATTTTAAATGAGTAAAATAAAAAAAAACGTTTATATTATTTTAATGTATAAATAAACTGTATGCAAATTTTGAAAAAAATATATATAATTCTTCATTTTAAATAATTTTAAAGAAAATCAGGGAAAATATGGCCGTTTACGGTATATGTCCCTTTAAAATTTCAACTGTAAATTCAAGAATTTTTATTCACAATCAGCGAGCTATTTTTTCATGATGCCTTTTCTTATCAAAACCGTGCAATTTTTTCACAAATAAGTTTCCAAAAAATTCTTGTGACACTAGGGTTGCCTTTTATATTTTGCGCCTTGGCAATACTTCATGTGATGAGCTGTAATTCTATATTTTTATAAAATTTGTTGGTACTTTTTTCAAAAACTCATTTAGAATATTTTCACCTATGAGCTTTTCTTTTTCTTTTTTCGGTGGGTTGAAAACATGGAATTAACTCATGACAATTTTTTTCTACATGGATTATCGAGGCAGGAGTGTATTGATCAACTTACTTCGACCTTTGGCGATGAAGTACCGTACTTAGCCATTAAGAAAAGCCAGTTCATTCAATATTGTATTAATATTTCACTGTCAATAAGATTTATTCTCGTTGGATACCACATAATTTGAAAATTTTCCAAGAAAGGGCTCATGTCGATTGGTGTTAAGAAATGTTAAAGAATTTCAGCTGGTTATAAGCACATCTATGACATCTTGAATCATGCATATGAGCCGAAAACAAAACACAGAAAACGGAATGGTGTTCTAAGACGAGTTTAATCTAACAAAAGTTGTTCGCGGAAGAAGCATTTCAAAGCAATTCGTCGCCTGTTTTTCGTGTTGGGGATATCCATTTCAGATTGACAAAAGCGCTTTCAAAATTATTTGAAGCAATCGCAGAAGTGTATTGACTTCCAAGGAAAATATTTTCAAACACCATAAAGCAATTTTCATTATTATTTACTGCGTTTTCATTAGTGCGCGTAAATCCTCGTATCAAAGCTGTTGTCACGCTTAATCGAAGAATTTATGACTAATTGTTTCAGCTTTGAAAACTTTCCAGTTAGTGCATTGGCTAATTTTATTTTATTAATAAAAAAGTATGCATAAAAAGTATTTATATTTATAAAAAAATGATTTTTAAAATTTTTTTTTAATTAAAAAATTATTTTTTATAAATAAATAATATATTAAAAAAATTAAAAAAATTAGAATTATTGTTTTCATTTATAAAAAAATATCTTTTTTATTCTCTACAGCTTTGATACGCTTTGTGAACTGTGTTCTATGCTCTTAACCCTTTCGACCCGAATGGTACACATGTGTACCACTTAAAGATTAAATGTCACAATAATGATTTAGTGAATTTCTGATGGTTTATGCTGTTCACCTGAGCATCTCTACTCTTTTCTAAATGCATATTGATAAGTCCCGTTACAATTTTTGTTGTCTGTACTAACGGAGTCTGTTTTTTTGCATGACAAG